>NC_134137.1:345897500-350897500 GCF_033958435.1 Carettochelys insculpta | reverse complement strand
CACCTGGGCAACACTGCGTGTTGAAATTTGGCGAGCTCCATCCCCTGTGTTGGATGACTCTGTGTAGTGTAGTGGGAAGTCCAAAATCTTTTTTTAACCTTTTCTAGCCTTCTCTTTCTTCAAGCCTTGCATTGTTCCTGCAATATTTTCAGGGATGATGTTTCTGGAATCAAGGGTGAGGAGACAGTGGCTGGAGGTCCAGTTGAGAAGACACAGACATCAGCTGCTTTTTGTAAAATCTTTGATAACTGAAATCTCTTGCTTTTATAACTGAATTAAGTTGGTCATCTTTGTAGATGCTTTCTTTCTAATCTTTGTTTCTTTTGGCAAATTCCTTATCAAATGGCTTCCTTAAGACAGGTCTTACCATACTGTGGTTTCAAGGGAGGAAAAGTATCTGAAGGACCAGTTGACATCGAATAGTTATCTGGGTGATCCCAGACCACTGTATGTAATGTGTGTCTTTGTGATTCCCTATTTTTCCTTCTTTCCTTCTGGAAAAATGGCTGTTTGCTTTCCATGGGAGGGGAATGGGGGCAATCCAATGTGGGAAGATGACATTACATACCCACAAGCATGAGAGGGGCATTTTTCCCCCATATTGAACCAGAGAAAATACCCAGAATGCTATGGGGCTGAGGGAACTGTAGATAGGTTCCCACAATGGACTCCTGCAACCGTCGCTGTTTGGTGATTCAGAGTGGCAGCAATAAATCAAATCCATGGGGAGGTAAGGATAGTCAACTTAGAAGTTATAAAACCTAGTGTTACAAAATTGATTTTAATAAATTCAAATTTATCTCGTAGTGTAGACGTAGCCTGAATTTCACTGCAGGTGCAGGAAATAGGAACATCAGCGCCATGTTACCAGACAGACACCAAGGACATCAGCAAGATCAAGTGCATAGAGTTTGTTTAGCTTTTACATTATTATGTATTCATGAGTAAGGAGACAAAGTTCTGCATGTTCATAAAAATTAGGCTGACTTAATTTCCTAACTAACCTCTAAATAGTGTTTGCACTAATCACTATGCCAAAAGAAAACATTTCATTTAATACAATTTCTCTAAAATGACATGTCAAACCTGTTTGCTCTGTTTCTCTTCATAGGCCAGTTCCCAAGGACTGCATGATAAGTTTGTCACAAGATTTTGTTCAGGAGATTGTTTGTAATTAGAGAACGAGGAAACTGAAGAAGACACTGGATAGGAATTACAATCTGCTTCTAGATTGTGCTGATTTTCAAGACTAGAGTCCAAGCAAGTTGATTCCATAACTTGTGATAACTTAAGTAAAGCATAATAGACATTTTATTTATCTAAAAATATTTTGGCTTCATCTTATACTTTCGGTAAAATTCTGCTTTACAAAATACCTTATACACATTCCTACTACAAGAAAAATGTAACCTTATTTGACCTATCCTGATATAAATTTTTTCACGAAAAAAAATTCTAATGCCCTGCTTCAGCAACGCACTTGAGTAACACATCTAACTTTAAACATGTGCATAAGTACTATGGTTTTGCTAAGCTGAGGTTTAAATTAACAAAATGGAAGATATTTCATTTTAGCATGGAGAACTGGCCTGTGGAGTTCCTTGTTGACCCAGGCTGGTCAGCATCTAAAAGAGATTTGGAGGCAGACTAGACCAAGTACCATGGGATCTGCAACTAACAGATCCTGATAGCCCTTACACCCAGAATAAGGAGCACATAGAGACAATGTATACTGTTTGAACTGTTGGACTGTGTCTTTGCATTGCAGTCTTGTTGCTTACCAATAGGCTGGAGAATGTGACTTCAGCCCCACTTTCTCTGCTTAGTACTTTGTAAAATCCTACTGTGGCAGACCCCTACCTGGAAGCTTCAGGAACCTACTAGAAGGATGGTATACTGGATTGTGGGCCAATGTTTTTTGTTCCCTGAGTAGGCCCAAGCCCTCATTGGCCAGCTGGGCCCTGCGCTCCCTATAAAAGGCTCCCCGTTTGGTAGGAGGGGGGAAGGTTTTTGGAAGGCGCACTGGAGGAGCGGAGCGGAGCGGAGCGGAGCAGAGCAGAGTAGAGTAGAGTGAGTGAGTGAGTGAGTGAGCGAGCGAGCGAGCGAGCGAGAAGGTACCACGGGGAAGTGGTGGATGAAGTGGCCCAGGGTGAGGTTGCTACTTTGGGGCAGGGGTAGAGGCCCTGCCAGTTGCCTCTTGTCCTCGTAGAGACCCTGGGATGGAGTCCAGGGTAGAGGGCGGGTTTGGACTCCCTCCACCCTTCCCCAGAGGGATTACTCCACTGGAGCAGGCGTGGGCCTGCAAGGGGACTGGCTTTATCCTCCCCACTCTGGACTTGCCTGTGATGAGGATGGCTCATTAAGCGGAGACTCCTGCCTTTGGAAAGGCCTGAGCAGATAAGGGGTCTCCGTGAGTCTCTGAGGCACAACAGAGAACCGCCAGGAAGCGCAGGGACCCACAGGGGCTGACAAGGGACTTTGTCACACTGGTGCTAGCGGTGGGATAGCACTGCGTGGCAGCTAATAGTAACCACACAGGGTAAACAAAGAGAAAAAGGGGAACAAAAAGAACACCAAAAAAACAAAACAAAACAAAAAACACCAAAAAAAAAAAGAGCACTTGGGTGGGTGTTAGGATATCTCAAAATGGAGGAGCTAGTGAGGGCGTTAGTTCACGCTACAGTGACTCAGCAGGAGGCCAACCGGATGCAGCAGGAAACTAACAGACTCCTAATCGACCAAGCTGCTGCAGATCAGACCCTCCTCAGAGAGGTGATTGACCAGCTTCAGGAGCTGGCGGGTTGAACCCCTGGGAGTGAGGGGCTGAGGACCCTGAGGGCTGCAGGCTGTCTCCCCAAGATGGCACCAGGAGATGATGTGGAGGCCTACCTCCTTGCACTTGAGAGAACGGCACAGCGAGAAGCCTGGCCAGAGGAGCAAGGGGCCAGTATCCTGGCTCCATTTCTTTGTGGGGTTGCCCAGAGGGCCTACTACGACTTGCCAGCAGAATACGCCAATACCTAGCCTAGGCTCAGGGAAGAGATTCTGGCGCAACTGGGGGCGACTCCAGCAGCCCGGGCCCAGAAGTACCATGCCTGGGAATATCACGAAGTAAGCCACCGAGGGCTCAGCTTTTTGAACTAGTCCATCTTGCCCAGAAATGGCTGCGCCCTGAGGCCCATACTACTGAGGACATGTTGGAAATCCTAGTGATAGACCAATTCATGAGGAAGTTACCCCCGGCCCTCCGGGAGTGTGTGGGCCAACACGACCCCACTACATACGACGAAGCAGTTGCTCTGGTAGAGCGCTGGCTAGCAGTGAAAGGGCTGGCTCGCACTCGCCTGGACACCAGGCCTACTCCTAAAGGAAGGCCACCAGCTCGAGTATTACTGGGAGCTGGACCCAAGAACCCGCTGGACCCTGGAGAGGGAAAGGAGGGGGCTAGAGGGCTGCAGGTATAAGAGACAGGAGGAAAGGAGCCGCAGCCACCTGACCCTAATGCTCAACCCCATTTTCCCCGGGGTTCTAGGCGAACCTACAGATGCTATAGGTGCGGGGAGATGGGACACATAGCCACCCAGTGCCCCAAACAAGAGGAGCCAATGCAGTGTAACCTTGGGGACTGGTCAGACCCCTGTGCCCTGCTTGATCTAGTGGGGGTAGTGGGTACTCCCCACAAGTACAACCGCCCCATACAGGTGGAAGGAAAGGAGACTTTGGCGCTAGTAGATTCAGGGAGTGCTGTTACCCTAGTTTCTAGGAACCTAGTCAGGCCTGAGCAGCTATTACCAGGGAAATGCACAGGGGTGACTTGTGTCCATGGGACAGTGAACTTTTACCCCATTGCAAGGGTGAGGATACACATTCAGGGGTCCAGCACTCAGGTGCAAACTGGAGTGGTCCCACACCTATCCTATCCGGTATTGATTGGACGGGACTTCCCAGGGTTTAGTGGCCTGCTCCCCCTTGAAGAGCAGGGATCAGGGGAGCTTCCCCATCACAGGGAGGTAGAAGCGGAACAGCGACATACCCTAGTATTCCCAGAACTGGCCCAAGAATTGTGTTCCAGCCCAGGGAGGGACCAGAAGTCAAAGAGGCAGAGGCGAGTGGCTAAGGAAATAGGTACACGTATCCTGATACAGGCTCAAAGGCTGGCCTGCGCGAATCGGTGCCCTCATGATGCCCAAGGAGAAAGTAAAGTCATTCAGGGTAGAGGAGACCCTGAATTGCCAAAGGAAAGAGCAACAGAGGCTGGGGAAGAGGCAAAGGCCAGCACCGACACCAACCCAACAGGACCAATGCCGGGGCCAGAGGGGGTTCCCTCCCTTGAACTGGCTGGCCTAGGGAGAGCGATGTTTGGGTGTGATCAAGCAAAGGACCCCTGATACACAAATATCAGAAGGGAGGTGGTGGAGATTGATGGGGTACCGGTAGAGGGCAAGGCACGTGGCCCTGGCCCCTATTTTATCATGAAAAGGGATCTGCTGTACTGCGTCACGCAGATTGAAGGGCAAGAGGTACACCAGCTCCTGGCACCCCGGAAACATCAGCGGGCCATTATGGACCTGGCCCACAGCCACCTCTTCGGGGCACACCTGGGGGTGGAGAAGACAAAGGCGCAGATTTTGCACCCATTTTACTGGCCCGGGATACATGAAGATGTCCGCCAGTTCTGTGTCTCCTGCCCAGAGTGCCAGCTCCACAGTCCTCAGCCCCATTTAAAGGCCCTCCTGCTACCTTTACCTATTATAGAGGTTCCTTTCGAACGGATTGCAATGGACCTAGTGGGTCCACTGGATAAGACTGCCAGAGGACACCAGTATATCTTGGTGATCCTTGACTATGCCACAAGATACCCTGAAGCCATGCCTCTCTGAAATATAGCCTCCAAGAACATTGCCAAAGCACTGGTGGAAATATTTGCTCAGGTCGGTATCCTGAAGGAAATCCTGACTGATCAAGGCACCCTGTTCATGTCTCAACTGATGAAGGACCTTTGTACACTGCTCCATGTACAGACTCTGAGGACCTTGGTGTATCATCCTCAGACTGATGGCCTGGTGGAAAGGTTTAATCGTACTCTGAAGGCAACAATTAAGAAGGTCGTGAGCAAAGATGGAAAGGACTGGGACCTGCTATTACCCTACCTCATGTTTGCTATCCGGGAAGTACCTCAAGCATCCACCGGGTTCTCCCCCTTTGAGTTACTGTATGGGTGCCACCCCCAAGGTATACTAGACATCGCCAAGGAGAGCTGGGAGGAAGAGCCAAGCAGGGGGAAGAACATAGTAGACTATGTGATGCAGATGAGGGACCGCATAGCTCAAGTCACCCCATATGGTGAGGAGACACATGGAAGAAGCTCAGGAGGCCCAAAGGATCTATTACAACCGCCAGGCCAGGTTACAACGATTTCAACCTGGAGACTGGGTTATAGTGTTAGTCCCCATTAATGAAAGTAAGCTGCTGGCCCAATGGCAGCGTCCGTATGAAGTCATCGAGCCAGTTGGGGAGGTAAATTATAAGATACGCCAACCTGGGAGATGGAAGCAAGAACAGATATATCATATTAACCTCCTGAAGCCCTGGCAGGAAAGAGAGGCCTGTCTAGTGGGCCAAAGGGAGGAGGAGAACCACTCTCCAGCTGAGTCTGGAGTACAGGTAAAGGTAGGACCTGAACTAACACCAGCCCAGAGAATGGAAGTCCTTGACATGATTGCCCGGAACCAAGATGTGTTTTCAGAAAAGCCTGGTCGAACGTCAGAAGCCGTTCACCACATCATTACCAATCCTGGGGCCCATGTAACAATGAGACCTTATCGGGTCCCCGCTGCCAAAAGGGAGGAAATCAAAGCAGAGGTGCACAAGATGTTGAAGATGGGCATTATTGAAGAATCCTACAGCCAGTGGTCCAGCCCCATAGTTCTGGTACCAAAACCAGATGGCACCACGCATTTTTGTAATGACTTTAGGAAACTGAACAAAATCTCCCAGTTGGATGCCTATCCCATACCATGTATCAATGAGTTGGTGGACCGCCTGGGCAATGCTCAGTACCTGACCACACTAGACTTAACCAAAGGCTACTGACAGATCCCACTGGCTGAAGACGCCAAGGAGAAGACGGCATTCTCCACACCTGAGGGACTATTTCAATACACAGTTCTCCCATTTGGTCTTCACGGGGCACCAGCCACCTTCCAATGCCTGATGGATAAACTGTTGCGGCCCCACACCAAGTACACAGCCGCCTACCTAGACGACATAGTGATACATACCCTGGACTGGGAAACCCACCTGGAATGGGTAGAGGCCGTCTTAGACACCTTTAGGTGAGCGGGCGTCACGGCAAACCCTTCTAAGTGCGCTGTGGGGTTTGCTGAGGCCAAATACCTTGGATATGTTGGGGGGAAGGGGATAGTAAAGCCACAGTTAAACAAGCTAGAGGCCGTTCAACAGTGGCCTCAACCTAAATGGAAAAAGCAGGTCCGGGCTTTCCTGGGGGTTGTGCGGTATTATCGACGGTTCATTCCCCACTTTGCTACGCGGGCGAGTCCCCTGACCCAGTAAAATGGTCAGAGGCAGCTGAGGCTGCATTCAAGGATCTCTGTACTGCTCTGTGTAATAATTCGGTGTTGATAGCCCCTGATTTCACCAAAGAATTCATCCTACAAACAGACGCATCAGACGTAGACTTAGGGAGGTCCTGCCCCAGGTGATAGAAGGAGAGGAACACCCGATTTTATACTTCACCAGGAAACTGCTCCCCAGGGAAAGAAAATATGCAGTTGTTGAAAGGGAGTGCCTTGCAGTAAAATGGGCTATGGAGGCTCTACGATATTATCTTCTTGGGCGTCAGTTTATCCTGGTCACAGACCACGCTCCACTACAGTGGATGCAGGGGAACAAGGAAAAGAATGCCAGGGTGACCCAGTGGTTCATATCTCTACAGCCTTTTCAATTTAGGGTACAGCACAGGCAGGTAAACTAAACGGGAATGCAGATGGACATTCCTGAATGCACTGCATGACGTCCCAAGTTGCCCAACCCCCTGCTGTTGAGTAGGGGGGGAGGATATGTGGCAGACCCCTACCTGGAAGCTTCAGGAACCTTCTAGAAGGATGGTATACTGGATGGTGGGCCAATGCTTTTTTGTTCCCTGACTAGGCCCAAGCCCTCATTGGTCAGCTGGGCCCTGCGCGCCCTATAAAAGGCTCCCCATTTGGTAGCGGGGGGAAGGTTTTTGGAAGGCGCACCAGAGGAGAGGAGCAGAGCAGAGCAGAGCAGAGCAGAGCAGAGCAGAGCAGAGCAGAGCTGAGTGAGTGAGTGAGTGAGTGAGTGAGTGAGCGAGCGAGAAGGTACCATGGGGAAGCGGTGGGTGAAGTGGCCCAGAGTGAGGTTGCTACTTTGGGGCAGGGGTAGAGGCCCTGCCAGTTGCCTCTTGTCCTCGTAGGGACCCTGGGCCAGAGTCCAAGGTAGAGGGTGGGTGTGGACTCCCCCCACCCTTCCCCAGAGGGATTACTCCACTGGAGCAGGCGCAGGCCTGCAAGGGGACTGGCTTTATCCTCCCCGCTCTGGACTTGCCTATGATGAGGATGGCTCACTAAGTGGAGACTCCCGCCTTTGGAAAGGCCTGGGCAGATAAGGGGTCTTTATGAGTCTCTGAGGCACAACAGAGAACCGCCAGGAAGCGCAGGGACCCACAGGGGCTGACAAGGGACTTTGTCACACCTACTTTTTCAGGCCTTGTTGGGAATGGATATATTTCACCCACTTCAATTTTTTAGATAGTTTTTCAGCCCTGTGTGCCTATTTTTGGATGCAAACAAACATGGAGATTCAAATGCTGGTGCATACTTTCCAACGCAGCCCAACACCTGTATGTGCAGCATGTTAGAAGGTCCTTGCACATACAAAGAGCAAGCACAAATCTGTACATGAAAGTGGAAGTCAGGTAGAGCCTCATATGTTAATTTTTATCCAAATGAGTTCTGGACATTCTATACCCACCTAAAAAAAATGGTCTCTTTCTCTTTCTCTCTGTCTAATCAGTATGGCTACGTCTACACTAGCCCCAAACTTCGAAATGGCCACGCAAATGGCCATTTTGAAGTTTACTAATGAAGTGCTGAAATGCATATTCAGCGCTTCATTAGCATGAGGGCGGCCTCGGCACTTCGAAATTGATGCGCCTTGCTGCCGCGCGGCTCGTCCTGACAGGGCTCCTTTTCAAAAGGACCTCACCTACTTCGAAGTCCCCTTATTCCCATGAGCTGATGGGAATAAGGGGACTTCAAAGTAGGCGGGGTCCTTTCGAAAAGGAGCCCCGTTGGGACGAGCTGCGCGGCAGCGAGGTGCATCAATTTCGAAGTGCCATGGCTGCCCGCATGCTAAAGAAGTGCTGAATATGCATTTCAGCGCTTCACTAGTAAACTTCGAAATGGCCATTTGCGTGGCCATTTCGAAGTTTGGGGCTAGTGTAGACACGGCCTATGAGGGACACAACTATAGTGGAAGACTTTTACTAAAGTAAAGTCTAGGGAAAGTAATTTATTTGCAATTTGTGATCTTGGTTAATGTTAAAATACGTTTTTGTAGCCAAACACTTAACACAGACTAAGTAATTCTCTTCTGCTCAAACATAGAATTTAATTCTACAAATAGATCTGTCTTTCCTGCTCTAATAAAGTTGGCCCACTGTATGTCTTTAGGAACAATGGATAAAATCTCCCACCAGCATAATGCACTGAAATCAGTGGATTATGCCAGTTGAGAACTTGGCTCAATTACTAGGTCCAGAGAAGTTCTCTCTCTTTATTCACAGAAGAATCTGTGTTTAGCAGCTGCATGTGAGCAGCTGATATCTTTATTCAAAGGATGTTTTTCATGAAAACTATTAGAAATGTAACATTTGCAGAGATCTTGTAGTTTAATATCTGCATTCTAAGGCCTTATACACAAATATTACCAAAGCAAAACTGAGTTTTGTTGTGACACACAGAGGACAACATGGTTTGGTTAGCCTAGACAGACAAGGGCCTAACATAATAGAGCACATGTTCTAATGGTCTCAGCTACAGAACTGATTCAATTAATGGATTATGTTGGTGCAAGATGACACAACCCAGTTTCTCAGTTGTTGACAATCTGAAGAATGGAGTTTCATGAACTGCCTGCAAATGCTGCTACATCTAAAAGCCTAAGAGTGAGCCGGCACTGCTGCTCTCGGTGGGCTCCTGGCTGCCCACCACTCACAGGAGACAGGAAACTGACCTGGCTCCCCCAGGTAACACGAAATTTGACTTACATGGGGTTGCGCAAGAACACAACCTCCGCATAAGTTGGGGGTTTACTGTATATGAAATAGTGAAAGTAAAAGTGAGGCTAAATTAGTCCAATAATACTATCCAGTAGCATCCACTAAAAGACAAAGCAATGTGTGATATAATATTTTCCCCTGTGGTCTCACATCCATATTTAAAGACTGCACAGGTCTCTTTATGTCATCTACCTTAAATTCATTATACTTTTTGAAATGCTTGTCATGGATTTTTCAGGGACAAATGCTCTTCTCAGTTTTACTTCAACATTACAACCTCATCAAGTTGAACAGGTGTAATGGAAGTGGAATTTGTCTCAGTGCTTTAGAAAACAAGATTGGAGGGCAGATTTGATTTCTATAACCCTGCTCTTTCCCTATTTATCCTCAATTGTCAAGTTTCACATTGCCTCCCATGCCTGTGCTCTGCCAGCACTCCCAACTGTTTACAATAACCTCTGCGACTAGCTACGCATGGAACACTCCTCTGAATTCATCCCCACATCCCATGCTCTGCCTGCAGGTAAAGACTCATCTCAGTCAGGTGCATATCAGGAATCAAACCAACTTTATGTTCATTTTACATAGTTAGCTTTTTGTTGATAACATTCCCTTTCCCCTAATCTCTGTGCATGTTTATCCTTGTACTGTAAACACCTTGGAATACAGACTGCTCTTCAATGTTTTGAAAACATCTAGAACACTGTGGCAGATAATTGTAATGATGCAGGATAGCATTAAAGCTTCATTTCACATCAAAATCTATGCAATTAGGCATTGATTAAAACATTTTGTAAGTCTCATTGGTTTACAAAAACTGATGTAAAGTTAGAAATGCATATTTAATATACTTGCGGTTGGTATTTCATCTTGTGTGTGAGATGCTTTCTTCTGTTCTCCAATATTTGTTGTTGAATCCTTGCAACAATGTATAAGAAAAATATATGTGACTTACAGTTCTTGGCCAAAATTGTCAACAGACTTATGATTTTAGATACCTAACTTAAAACATCGTAGAAGGGCTTTATTTTCAAAGAGTTCTAAACACCACCACAGTCCATCATAAAATCTAGCTCCTTTAAGATTTCTCAAACTGGGCACTGAAATATTGAGGATTCAAAATAATGTCTAAATATATGGGCTGCTGCTTAGATACAGCTACTGTATGCAGGGTTTTACGCAAGTAAAGGAATACATGTCACTTAGGAATAAATTCATTTTTGAAAATCTATATCCCATCCATGACTTTTTGTTTGTTTAATATACATTTTCAAACTCCCTTATATAGGTAAGGATGTTTGTGATACATATAATTGGAACTAAAACACTGGTGTGAAACTATTTTAATGCTAAAATATTGTATTTGTTTTCCTACCTATAATATACAATGTCCCTGAAAATCTTTTCAAGACAGGACTATCTGGGTCACAACATAGGCAACACAGATACCACCTCATGAGAGCAGATTCCCTGCTTCCTGTTTGGAAGAGTCCCAAACACTCACTATTCCTCCAAGCACCTTCCTCCCATAAGATCAGCTACGAGTAGGGGGAGATGACATCCGGGTCTCTATATTTCTATGTTATCCATTGTAGCCAGTGCTGTTGATTGTGTTTCCCAATGTCTGGAAGACACTTGAGCATGAAATGACCTAACAAGGTAGACCTTATACTGAATAAGGCTGAGATGATGGTGGAAGGGGACAGAAATGAGAAAATATAGTGGGAAGTGTGTCTGTCCTTCTGTGGAAGGTGCATGTCTGCCATTTCATATTTAAAGTCATAGGGACCATTAGATAATTTACTCTTATCTTCTGTATAACACTTCTCTGCACCCTCTCCGGTTTTTTTCAAAATTCCTTTTAAATGTGGACCCCAGAACTGGATGCCATATTCCAGTATCAGTCTCATCTCCGTACTTCTTACTACTCTCCTGTTTAAACATCCAAGGATTGCATTAGTGCTTTTTGGCACACCATCACCTTGGGAGCTCTGTAAGTTCTACATCCTGTTTAGTGTCACTGTTTTCCAGGATACAGCCCCCTATTAGGTAAATATGACCTATATTTATCTGGACTGTTGCTGGACTGCCAGCTGTTATTAAACAATCACATGACAATGTTTTACATCTTGCTCCAACTAGATGGTTACAACAATTTCATCTGCATGCAGACCTTACTACTCTAATCCCTGCCTTTGTCAAGTCAACATGACTTGTGTGGAGAAAATAAATAACGAATTGTTATTTACTCTTTCTCACAACACAAGAACAAGGGGGTTCACCAAATGAAATTAATAGGCAGCAGATTTAAAACAAACAATAGGAAATATTTTTTTCACTCAACGGACAGTTGACCTGTGGAACTCCTTGCCGGAGAATGTTGCAAAGACCATGACTATAGTATAGTGTAAAAAAGAACTAGATAAATTCATGGGGGATAGGTCCATCAATGGCTATTAGCCAGGAGTAGCAAGAATGGTGTCCCTAGCCTGTTCGCAAGAGGCTGGAACTGGACGACAGGGAATTGATCACTTGAGGATTACCTGTTCTGTTCATTCCCTCTGGGGCACCTGGCATTGGCCACTGTCAGAAGACAGGATACTGGGTTTGATGGACCTATGGTCTGACCCAATATTCTACTCTTATGTTCTTATGTTTTTAACATTAAACTACTGCAGTGTGCTTCACATACTGCCAAAGAAACTGCTACAGAATCCAGCAGCCCCCTTTCTACAGAGTCTAACTTGCTGAGACCAGGTGGCACAAGTGCCCTAGAGTCTGCAAAGGCTATTGACAGTTTGCAGGTAGAATTTTAAGTGTTGGTTTTGATTAAAATGGTTTGGCACCTACTGCTTACTTCAGAGACTGCTTCTTTTCGAGAGCTATACCCTTTCATCACCAGTCAGCAGAGGTGTTCCATCTCAGTTTTAAAAAAAAAGAAAGGGAGCTATTGACAGCATCTTCTTTGTCAACAATGAGGCTCTTCAGCACATTCAGTCTATTTAGTCAGGCTTTTGACAAGGGAGTAGCGTGAGAGGGACTGGTAGGGTGGATTGAGTATCTATGCAGCTGGGGTTTCTTATTTGGGCTTGTAGAAGTTGCTGGTTTTACTGTTCTGACTCTATTCTTCAATTTTTGCAAATGTCCTTGCCTTCCTGGATTGACAGTTTAAAATACATATCTTTTATCAGTCGAAAGAAAGAAAGAAATGACAGCATAGAGCTCTTAGCTTTTCTGAACTTCATTAATGTTTGATTAATGTCCATAATTATTCAAGTACCTGTTCTGGATGTCCTCTAGGCCGCTTTTAGATGACGTACATTGTGGTGATGTAGGAAGTTCTATATTGTGTCTCCTAGTTGGAGTTTTTAACCCTCTATTCATATCCACATGGATTGGTTTTCTCACTCTGTCTGTGACGTAAGCGTTCAGAGTGTTAGTATCTGTGTCACAGAGAGATCTGAGAGTTCTGAATTTTAATAAGAATACAGAACCCATTCTTCATTCTACCCAATCAATACAAAATACACCCATTTTGCTTTATTTGCCATTATTGCTACCTGAACTCATTAGTAAGTCTATTTTACAGTCCATTATATAATACAATTTTTTTAATCCATCAGGTTTTGGGCACTGCAAGTCTCTGTTATACTTAGTTTCTGAGGGCTAAGGTAGTCTCACAGCCCATGGAAAATCTTGAAAGGCAAGGCCTCTAGAGTATAATTCATTCAATGCAATGCAGGACTACAATTAAGGTTCCAAGGTGTAGAGATGTTTTTGAGGAGATCAGTGTAGGAAGACTCTGAAAGCAGTGGATTTGAGGAAGGATTTGAAGGACTTGACATGGGAGTAGTGATAGGCTATTCCAGAGTGTTGGGTGTTCAGTAAAAGGAGCCAGGAAGGTGGAAGCAGTTTATGAATGGAATGTTTAAGTAAGAAGGTCACAGGGAACAAAAAAGGGATGTATGAGGAAACAAGTTCAGCTGCTTAGCCAGGTGGAGAGTGGTGCATTGCCCTGCAGGTGAAATTATTGGTTTTCTCTTTTGTCTTCTGACTGTTTTGCATGGTTGCTTTCACTTCCAGTTAGATTTTAATTGAAAACAAATGGAATTGTTGGAACTATAAGTTATAATCTTACAAGGAAGTACAGAAGAATTGAGGCAATAGCAGTTATCTATTACAATAAATGCATCTTCCAGCTATAAAGTGTGTATTAGACTCACCAGCAGTATCTTTTCTGGTAGATATCTGGTTAACAACATACAGGTTGAGGAGATCTAAACTGACTGCTGAAGTTTTGGGGGGTGATGATACTCCTAGCAGCTTCATCTTTGATCTAAGCTTTTTCTTTTCAAAGAATTCCTATAATTTTCAAAAGACAGAAAAGTAGCTACTTGATATAAACTACAGAGCACCATAGCAGCACAGATGGTGCATATTCATAATTTATCTGTACAATTAACTTAAATATCAACAAAATCACATGGGTGGATTGCTACATGCACAAATCTGGGATTTAAATTCACTTTCATTTTGTTTAAAAAAGATTATTTTTGTACAAATCTGAATTTCTTTTTAAAGCTATATAAGTGATGGTGCTTCTGCTGGACAAATTTACTCCTTGAATGCTCATTGTTCCAATCTTCACCTATAAACAGTTAAAAACCTTTGTACGAAATTAAAAAAATTGTTAAGATTCCTTTGAGGAAAAACAACTTCTATTTTTCACATTTATAAACTAGCAAGCACATCAACAAGGATTATATACATATCGCCACCCACAAATATGAAAAGAGCTTCTTGTTCTCTTAGACAGTCTTTCGTAGCACAGAATATACTGTCCTATGACAAAATGAAAAAAGAAAATCCCATAGCACCATCCTGTGGCAAAAGTCTAAACAATTCAGTTTTACCCTTCAATTCCATTCAGAGCAATGCGGGGGACAAGCTTTGTGCAGGAGAACAGATTATTAATAATAACCCTGAGCTCATCAGTATCAAATGCAGCAAATAATACTGAACAATGGAAACTTGTTCATTTTAGCCACTATAAGGATATCAAAGACTCCAGGTTGTGCCAAGTTACAAGATGGTGTACTGTTTTTCATGGGAATATAATTTTGGATTGGAGTAGAACTGCCTTCATGTGATACTTGACAGATTTCAGATATGACTTTTTAGTAACTGTTTCCCAGGATAAATACAATATTTAAGGTGTGACAAGGCTGGGTGGGGGTGAGGACAAGAGGGAAAAGCAGGGCTGGCAAACAAGCAGAGTGTGAGCAGCTGGGGAGGAAGCCGCTCCAGGGCCAATTGGGGCCAGCTGGTCCAACTTAAGCCTGCTTTTAAAAGAACCATTTGCCTAGTTGATAGAGATAGAGAGGAGGGGAAGGGAGGGAAGAGAGGCAAAAGGGGCATTTCTAGAAGCACCAGAGGAGTAGAGGCAAGGAGTGCTCAGCTGCAAGGGCTAAGGCCCTGAGATTTGGTGTAAGGCGAAGCAGACTGATCACACAGGAGGAGCCAAACCAGGTGGGAGAATGTACTGCTGCTGCTGCCACCGCCACTAGCTGGCAGAGGTACAGTGGGGGAGGAATCACCTGGGGAAGTGGCCCAGGGAAGAGCTGTAGTGTTCATAATCGGGGGAGCCCTTTCCCACCACTAGCAGCCACACAGGGTCCCTGGGCTAGAACCTGGAATGAGTGGATGGGGCCTGGGTTCCCCCCAGACCACCATCTCCCTCCCTCTGTCTCAAGAAGGGCAATGGTATCCTGGCAGTGGGACAGTGGACTAAACAGAGGCCAGGAGCAAGGTGAGCCCTGCCACACAGTTTATTATGATATTGATCTTTACAAAACATACATATGCATCAGATAAAACTACTTTCAATTAAGAAGACAGGTGGTCAAATTCAACCCTGATATAAATGAACACAATTCCTACTGTTCACCTCTTTCAAGCCTTTCATTTCCCTCAGAGTTCTTAACACTGCTTATCTCATAACTTTCCTTGTCTACCACTTTTATCCCCTTCTTCACGCTTTTTGTTTTCAATCTTTTCCCCTTCACAACACAAGAACTGTGTGAATGTCTCCACCCTCAAAAATCCCACTTTCAGCACATATCCAGACACAGCCCCACAGAGTGCATTTTCATCACCTCTACATTTAGTAAATGCACTGTTTAAAGTTACTGTCTAAACAGCTCCTGGAGTGTCTCTGGATACCTTTTGCCCCCTTTATCACACTGGAGCTTAGGCTTAGGCGTAGGTCCGCCTGTGCATCTGGGCACATTGGGCAACACGCGCCCTCCAGAGATTTCGGTCTGATGCCACTGTTTCCGCTTCTTCCCACGTTATACCAATGTTCTTAAAGTCTTCTTTAACTGTGCTTTGCCACGTTTTCAGTGGTCTTCCCCTCTTTCTCTTTTCTTTAGCTGGTGTCCATCGCATTGCTACCTTTGGATGAAGATGATCTGAAAGACACAAGATGTGTCCAGCAAGATGCAATCTAGGCTCTGCCACAACACCTTGCAGTCTCCGCAGACCACATCTTCGTAGAATCTCTTCGTTAGTAATGCGATCAATGTAGGTAACACCAAGGATCTTGCGCAGCCATCGTTGGTGGAACACATTCAGCTTATGTGATATTCTTGCAGTGTTTTTCCATGTTTCACTGTTGGAGATTGCAGTGGACATGACAACAGTGCTATAGAGTCGAAGCTTTGTAGCAAGGCCAATTGTTGACACAGCCCAAATTGGGCATAGTCTTGGAACACTGCCGAGGGTTTCCCGATCCTGCAGTTGACATCTGCCTTGACATCCCCATCATTGGACAGAGTGCTGCCAAGATAGGTGAACTGCTGAACATCTTCTAAGGACTGACTTTCGACCACTATCGGTGTGTTCGCCTGAGCTTTTCCGATCTGCATCACCTTTGTTTCATTACTGTTTATCCTCAACCCAACTTTACCTGCTTCTTTTTCTAAACTTGTTGTCATGTCCTGCAAGCATTTGCCCGTTTCTGCAAGCAGCGCGATATCGTCGGCGAAGTCCAGATCTGTGAGCCGGCACTGGTTTTCCCAAGAGGTACCAAAATTCATCCTGGACATTGCTTTCCTCATAATGAAGTCCAAAGCCAAAAGGAACAAGAATGGTGATAGAACACACCCTTGCCGCACACCAGAGTCAATATTGAAGAAATTGGTTGTACTACTATTGGTCCTCACACAGCAACTGGCGTTTAGGTAAAGATTTTGGAAGGTGTTGATGTAGCGTTGCGGGATACCATAACTATGTTCCACAATGACTCTATGTACGCTGTCAAATGCCTTTTTGAAATCAATAAAGTTTATTGAGAGCGGCCGTTGAAATTCAATACTCTGTTCAATGATGCTGCGCAACGTGAAAATTTGCTCGCTGCATGAGTGTCTGCGCCGAAATCCAGCCTGCTCCTCCTGTAGTGTATTATCCACTGCAGCCAGAAGCCTCCTGAGCAGGACAATACAAAACACTTTGCCCAGGACTGATAGGAGCGTAATGCCTCTCCAATTACTACAATTGGTGACGTTCCCCTTTCTTGGTCACTTAACAATCACTCCCTTCCTCCAATCACTTGGGACACACTCTGCTCGCCAGCATGCGTTCAACAACCCTGTTAGTTCTTGCACGACACTGTTGCCCCCATACCTTAGTAATTTGGCCATGATTTGGTCAAGACCGGCGGCCTTGTTATTCTTCAGCGATCTAATGGCTTTATCAGTTTCTTCAAATTTGATCACGCCTTGGTCTACTTCTAGTTCGTCAGAAGGGTTGGAATTACTAAAATCGTAGGTTGTGGCTGGAGCTGGCTGGCTTAATATCTCTTTGAAGTGCTCTATCCAGTGTGCATCTTGCTCTTCTTTACTAAGTAAGATCTTCCCGTTCTTATCCTTGATAGGAGCATTGGAACTGCATCTTGCACCCGTTCATTCTCAGACAATACGATACAGCGTCTTGGTGTCACATTTCTTAGCTGCTTCTTCTGCTTCAGCACCCTTCTGTTCCAACCATTCTTTTTTTGTCAGCCCGACAGCTTTTCTTAACTTGACAATCCAGCAACTGGTACTTTGCAATAGCCTCTGCTATCTTGTTTGGTGATTTTGCCTGGTCTCTATGCTGTTTCGCAATTTTATGCTTATCTATCAGTTTCCAGGTTCTGTCTTGTATCCAGCGTTCTGTTTGCGTGCCTCTTCTTTGGCCAGCCAGCTCTTCCACACTCTTAGTCACTGCTTGTTTGAACTGCGTCCACTGGTCTTTGAGTTCAGTTTCACGATGCATTTGTTGGAACTGATTCTTGAGTTCGAGCTTGTACTGTTCAGCCATGGCCTGATCTTTCAGCTTTTCAACTGCGAAGGACTGGAGTGGTTGCCTTTCTCTTTTTCTTTTTAAGCGAAGGCGAAGCGATGCCACCAGAAGATGATGGTCCGATCCAATATTGGCTCCACAATACACTCTTGCATCTAACAGCACTGATCACCAGCATTTGCTGATACAGAGATAGTCAATTTCGGTGTTAGTGATGCCATCAGGAAGTCGCCATGTTTTCTTATGAATATTTTTGTGTGAGAAATAGGTGTTTCCAATACACAAGTTATTCATACTACAGAACAGCAGTAGGCACTCTCCATTATCGCTCGTTTGTGTTGCTGATCCATATGGGCCAATCACGTGTTCCCATCCTTGTCTTTTGCTATCTATTCGTGCATTCATATTGCCCATAAGTAGCCTCATGTCATGATTGGGGACACCATTGATAGTGTCTTGCAGAAGGTCGTAAAATGAGACTTTTTCGGTTTCGTCGGCATCCTCAGTTGGTGCGTATACTTGAATCACAGTAGTCTTTGCATGCCTCGACTGGAACCTTGCTGTGATAATACGCTCGCTCATGGGCTTCCATCCAATTAATGCCTGCGTTGCATCCTTGCTGAGTACCAGACCTACACCGTGCACATGTTGGTCACCATTTACAGAGCATAAAAAGGTCTTTCCATCACTGAGTATCCTGTCACTTCCTAACCACCTCATCTCGCTAACGCCTAGAACGTCCATTCGGTAGCTGTCAAATTCACGAGTAACTGCGCTAGCTTTCCACACTGGTATAATGTTCGTATGTTCCAGGTTCCGACTTTCATCGTGGTTTTGGCACTTAGGATTGAGCTCTGCATCAGGCGCTGAATTTCCTTTTGGCTTTCATTTAGCGCCATCATAGAGAAAGAGCTGATACCTTCGCACTGAATTAGGTTTTGTTTATTTTGTTTGGTTGCACTTGTTGTTTCTGTTGTAACTCCGCCATTGCCAGTCCTAAGCCCGGATGAAAAAGGAGGAAGGTTGGACATTGGGCTAGCAACCCGATCCCGTAAAACCTATCAATCAATCACACTGGAGCACACAACGTAATTGTGAGACTATTAATTCGCCCAATTAGCCTTTAATGACCAGCTGCCCACATCACTTACATATCAAAGGGATTGGGAAACTGTGAGTGGGTAACAAATGGACTGCAGAAAGTCACCCTACTGTGAGAATCTGCTTCTGGGACTGGATACATCCTACAAGATTACTAACAGACACATTAACACATTTGAACTGGGATGGGAATTTTCTGGGTCATTATCTGACGAAGTGAGTCTGTGCTCATGAAAGCTCATGCTCAAAACTTTTCTGTTAGTCTATAAGGTGCCACAGGACCCTTTGTTGCTGTTACTGGGTCATTATAGAGGCTCGTTTGCATGCTTGGCTTAATCTAATTCTTCACTCCGCGCCCCCCCGCTCCACCTTCTGCCCCTCTACTCTCTGATTTGATCACCTTGATAATTTTTTTTCTGATTTGTCCACCTTGATTACTACTTTTGGTTCTCTGTGCCTTAAATATTAAGTCTGTTCTGGCATGGCCATGGTCTGAAGAAGTGGGTCTGTCCCACAAAAGCTCACCTAATATATTATTTTGTTAGTCTTTAAAGTGCTACTTGACTGCTTTTTTTGTTTTGATCCTACAAGATTGCTTTTCTGCCTCCTCAGTGGCTTGGTGAAAGGTAGTACTTGGAGTCTAGTCTCTGTGGTCTTTTCTGTTTCTAGGGTAGGTACAGGCCCCTGGCCTGAGCTTCCCAGATCAGCTATATTGCTCCCAGCTCTTGCGAAGGAGGATATCTAATCTTATTACCGATACACCCACCTTCTCTCTCTCACTTTCTTGTCTATTGTTTGATGTTTCCTTTGCTTATATCAAGGCAGCATTTTAGCCTCTCAGTGTACTTTGGAAATGAGAAAAAAGTACTTAAACATTCTTCTGCTTACCTCCAGAAAGAGTGCCATCTATATGTAATTGGCTGTTAGCAGAAATGACCAAGTACAGTATTTGGTGACTGTGAATCTGCAAGCCATCCCTTAGTGTATCTGCATAAACAGCATATATTTGTACAGGTTGCAACTCTCAAATGCAATACTCTCTCATCCAGCAACATCCCTTGTCCAGCAGGGCCACAAATGTTGTCAGATGAGAGATTAGCAGTCAGGTGCAGGAGCAGCAGAGCCCCTGCTTTCCCCATGGCTACAGGGAGGGAGGTTTCTGTGGGTCCAGGATCCAAAGCTCTGCTTGCCCCGCAGCAGCAGGAGCTGGGAGGCTGCAGTAGGGATGGGACCAGAGCTCCCACATGCCCCACAATGCTGAGACATGGAGCCCCCCACACCTGCCCTGCTGCAGCAGCGGCTGGGAGGCTGCTATAGGGCTGGAAGCATGTGGCATGGGTGGGGTAGTGCAGGAGCTAGCTGGAGCCCTGTAGCAGCCCCTGGGAGCAAGGGGTCTCCACCTTCCCTTGTCTGGTAAATTCTCCTGTTTGGAACCTGTCAGGTCCTGAGCATGCTGGATAAGGGAGACGCAACCTGTAATGGATAAGAAATCACTAAACTTTGTACTAGACTTGTATATAGAAATATGCACACAAATAATTTATCAGAACTTCAGCAGGAGGCTTTCCCAGATAAAATAACTTTATCCTGAAAAGTTAATCTGAAGAGATGCCCATTAGTCCAATCCCAAAGTGCTGTACCTCCCTTCAACTATTTTGAAAAATTATCTGTGCATGAAATCAATGGTAAACATTTTAATTGTGTAAAATAGATTACAAATAACTACAATAACTTGCCTTTTGCTTCTTCCTTTCTTGTTTAAGTATGATTCTGCTCCTGAAAGGTGGCAAATAGTTAATTAGTTCTTCAAAGCAGATTATAATTTTCAGAATGTAATATGAAGTTGAGTTATGAGAAGGTAGGACTGTAATTCCTAGTAATGCTGTTGGGAGCTAATATGTAAACCTTCACATCTGAACATGAAACAATCAGGTCAGTCCTCAGATGGTGTGAGCCAGCATAGCTCTAGTAATTTGAGCTACATCTATTACACAAGCTGGGTATGTGGCCCACTGTCTCTAAATCAGGACTACTAACTACATTCCACATCATAAAGTCCAAACCTTTAAGTGGCTAACCAGTTATATAATTTATTTATTTTTAAATCCTTAGAATAATAAAAGAAATTTTTGACAACATATTTAATACCGCAGTTTTTCAACAGCACATTTTCTGCTTTCATGCCATGCTCAACTGAAGTACAGATGCTTTAATAACAAGGGGGGAAAAAAGGTAATGTATATAACTCAAGTACTGCACCATTCTAGGCTTCCAAGATTATAACCCACATTTTGAATTGAATCTTTGAATAAAGATGGTAGTCATTGCAAACCTTTTGGAGCACAGCATTCTGCATTACTCAGACGGCAAGTGACTACATTCAGTGCTATCTGCAGATTCTAGGTGAACTTAGCCTTGTGCAGAGCACATACATTTATTTACAATTTCCTTGTGAGTTTTAAAAATATTGGGGGTTTTGACCTTTAAAGTTTTCTAATGGTTTGTCCACATCCACTTGTGATACTGTGGTGGGGTGTTCACCCTCACACCGGGCAGACTTGGTTGTCAAATGAATTGACATGATAGACTTCACAGGGGATGAGCGAGAGGTTGAAAGGCCCAGCTGGACAGGGTAGGAAGAGATTGTATAAAGCCAGGAATCTACCACCAGAAGGTAGCTGTAGAAGACAAAGCCTGTAGTTACCCACTAGGAGAACAGGAGTGAGTTCAAGGGCTAAAGAGCCAAGTAGTTGCCCTTGGAGAAAGGAGTTTGGATTAGGAAACCTAAAGAGGATGGAAAGACAGAAAATAGGGCAAAGAACTAGGAAGGAGTCTGGAGAAATAACAAGATCTGGTAGCAAGCAGACTATAACTGCTGGACATAGAGACCCTGAACTTGAACCCAGAGTACTGAGTGGGCCCAGGTTCCCCTTGCAGTTCGTGGGGGGAAAAGGACACTAGACCTAGCCCTAGATTGAGAGTGGATGAAGGCATCTGATCAAGTGAACTTGGATGGCCTAGGAGGACTGAAGAGTTACTTTTTGTTTGTGAGTTAGTGCACCAGACAGGTATGTGGAGACCCAAAGAGGGAGCAGGTCCCTAGCAAGAGTGAAAAGACAGAGCAGCCCTGGATTGGAACTAAACCCCAGAGTAGTCAGGAGGAGGTGCTGCCCTAGTGGTGAGTGAATCTGTGATGGGGGGCCTTTTGTCTTTTGTTTCAACATGGCAGCTGACACAACTAGAGAACTTGAGCAACCAATCCCTTTCTGGTATGAATGGAGACAGATTTAGCTAGAAGAGCATCTTGGCAAAGAAATGACTTCCCCCTCTAGTTCACTGTGGTCTTGTTTTTGTACTGTGATCTGAAATTAACTCATTTTTATCAACATTAGTGATGAAAATTAATTTTTTGTCAGGATTTCAGTGGTAATTCTGGAAGAGGAATCCAGGGGAGGGATGCTTTCAGGATCACCAGGGCATGACTGAGGTGTCTCAGTATACTGGACTGGGAAATGCTTATGAGACTAGTAATGTGAAGGATGGAGATAGTATTTGCAGAAAACTAGGTGGGGATTGAATATCTACATGAAACTGTACATTTTAATATTTGTGTGGTGTACAGAGCATTGGATAAGCCCTTTCTAAATATATGTCACAGTTGCAGTGTGTGTGTGGGAGGTGGGGGGCAGGGGCAACCAAAGGCAAATTTTCTGTCACCCAAGGTGTAAGTCCCAGAATTATCACTGGAATCCTGACACACATGGTTAATAAAAGTATCCAGTAGCATGATAATACACAAGGGATACACATCCTCCTAGATGTTCCCTGATACAATCAGGATAGCGTTGCCAAGCATTTAGGCTAAGTTAATGTCAAGCTGAAACTTCCCCCACATATGTAACTCTCAGCTTTATTCTTACAGAATGATTGCCTTATGCATTTGGAATTACTTTAATTTGCTTCTGCACTCTGGGGATGTGGGTTGGGGTGAGCGCAAACTCTGGGGCAGCCTCCAGCCTGCTGCTGTCTCCCACGCCTGCAGATTCTCCAGGAGTCTTTGCTTGGGGTGGTGGTTGCCCCATCCTGCAGGCTGCTGGGGTGGAGGAGCACTCTGTGGGCTGGCCCTGGTTTCCAGTTTCCCTCACGCCAGCCTTGCACTGGTCTGGGGGTTGCTTTGATCGTTGCCTACAGTAGCCCCCTCCACCATGCAGCCTGCTTGGTGGGGTGTTCCAGAGGCTAGCCAGGCTCCAGGGGGCTGCTTCCCACCTCCAGTGCCCCCTCATGGCCTCCAGGCTGTCTGGCAGGGTAACCTGGCTCGGAGGGCTACCTCTCCTCCCCGCTGCAGCATTTAGGCTGTTGAAGCAGGGGTGAGGATCTGGGGGCTGCCTACCAGCTTCCAATGGCCCCCATTTGGCCTGCATAGTGTGTGGGTGTGGTGGGGGGAGCTCTTCAAGCTACCTCCAGCTGGCTCCCTGTCCCCTTTAGGATGTCTGAAGAGAGGTCACACTCCAGAGGCTGCCCCCTCCAACAGCCCCTCCACCCCACAGCTGGCAGGCTGTCTAGGTACAGCCAAGTTCTGAAGGCTCCCCTGGCCTCCAGCACCCTGTTCTGTGACCTGCTGGCTCTCTGGGGGCTGGCTCATCACAGTCTGAAGGCTGTTGGGTGGGGGGGATATAGACTCCAGGAGCTACCCTCTCTCCAGCTGTTCTCCAATGTCCTGCAGGTTGTCTGGGGAGGTCGAGGCTCCAGGGGCTGCTCTTCAGCATCCCCTCCTGTGGCCTGTAGGCTGTCTGTGTGGGGTGAGGTTCTGGGGTCTGCCTCTGGTCTCCAGCATCCCCGCCCATGGCCTGTAGGCTATCTGGGGGCCGGGGCAGGCTCTGTGTTTGGGGCAGGGAGTTACTTACCCAGTCTTTGTGACAGACAAGATGGCAGAGCTCCAACCCTGGTGGCCTCTCTTGATGTTGCCACTGCCCCTATGACCACTCTTAGTATTGCATCCTTCCTATCTGTATCCCTTCCTTTCACCTCCCTCCTCCTTCTGCCCCCTCCCTTTCCATGTTCTTGGAAATCCTGGGATTTCAGGCATTTCCCACTTTCCAGGCACACCAACCTCTGACCTTGGTTTAAGTTAGAGTCTGAGCACATTGCATATCATATTTTCTGGTTGTAGCTTTTATGGTTTGAGATGTTCTTGAACAAATATGGCGGGGAGGGGAGAGTAATTAAAATAAATAAATGCAGGGCTGTAATCTGGAAGGCCAAAGCACAATCAGAGTCTCAGCTAACAAAGGATGTGAAAGGCAACAGGAAGAGTTTCTACAGATATGTTTGGGAAAAGCATGGGACCTTTTGGCTAGTCTAGATGGTGGGCATTATTTCAGGATACAGTGGTATCCTGAAATAGCTGCCCATGTCTATGCAACATGCCTGGTGTCTCAAAACAGTATTTGAGATAACAGGTGTGCTATTCCGGCATACATGTACACCTCATTGCCTTGAAACAGGGCTTTACACAGCACCAGATGCTGAAATAACTTATTTCAAGTAGATTTCAAAATAGGTTATGGTATTTGCATAGAGCAAATTGCAAAGCTTAGTTCAAGCTTATTGCACCAGCTAAACATAGCCTTACTGAAAAGAGGAGGCAATCTAGTGACAGATGATGTGGAACAGGCTGAAGTATTCAATGCAGGGTTTTCATAGACTAAGTCAGCTCCCAGACTGCTGCACTGGGCAGGACAGAATGGGGAGGAGGTAAGGGCATTTAGAAAAGCTGCATGTGCTCCCGTACATGGGCCTAGATTCAATGTTTCTGAGGGAGCTGACTGATGTGATTGCAGAGCCATTGGCCATTATCTTTGAAAATTCATGTTGAGTGGGGATAGTCCCAGATGTTTGGAAAAGACAAATATGGTACCCATCATTTAGAAAGGGAATGAGGAGAATCTGGGGAACTAAGACTGTCCAATCTCACCTCAGCCTGTGGAAAAATCATGGAGCAGGACCAGAACTTCAGGGAATCCATTTTGAAACACTTGGGGTAGAGGGAAGTGATCAGGAACAGTCAACATGGATTCACCAAGGGCAAGTCACACCTGACTAGCCTAACTGCCTTCTATGATGAGATTGTAGATATGGGGCAAGTGGTGGATGTGAACACCTTAACTTTAGCAGAGCTTTTTATACTGTCTTATTCTTGCCAGTAAATTAAAAGTATGGATTAAATGAATGGACTATAAATTGGACAGAAAGCTTGCTAGATTGTCATGCTGTATGGATAGTGATCAACAGCTCAATGTCTAGGTGGCTGCTGGTATCAAATAAAGTGCCCCAGAGACCAATCTGGGGTTCAGTTTCATTCCAGATCTTCATTAATGAACAGGATGATAGATTGCACCATCACCCAGTTTGTGGATGACACTAAATTGGGGCAGGAAGTGGTGGATATGCTGGGGGCAGGTAGGGACAGGGCCCATACAAATTGGAGGATTGGGCTACAAGAAATCTGATATTCAACAAGTGCAGAGTCCTACACTTAAGATGGACTGAATCCCTGTACTGCTACAGGCTGGGGACTGACTGGCTCTGTGGCAGTTCTGCAAAAGAGGACCTTGGGATTACAGTATATGGGAAGAAGCTGGATAGGAGACAACAGTGTGCACTTGTCAAAGTGGCTAAAGGCATATTGGACCACATTTCCATTGTGTCCACAGTTGGGCCTCCCACTACAGAAAATATGTCAATAAATTGGAGAGTGTGGCTAAGGGCAACCAAAGTTATTAGGAAGCTGGGGTGTGTGACTTATGAGGGAACTGGACTTATTTAGCCTGCAGAAGAGAAGAATGCAGTGCAAGGGGAGGCATGTTTGATAGCAAGCCTTCAACTGCCTGAAATGGGGTTCCAAAGAGGATAGAGCTAAACTATATTCTTTGTGGTGGTAGGTGAAAGAACAAGGAACAATGCTCTTAAGTTGCAGTGGTGGGAGGTGTAGGTTGGATATTGTGAGAACTTTCCTTAGGATGGTGGTGGTGTACTGCAATGGGTCACCTAAAGAGGTGGTTGAATTTTGATCCTTAGAGGCCTGTTTTGACTAATCCTTGGCTGTGATGATTTAGTTATGGTTGGTCCTGCTTTGAACTGGAGGTTGGACCAGATGACCTCTTGAGGTCTCTTCAGATCCTAAACTTCTATTATCCTATGGTGAAGATATTGAATTTGATCATAAATAGGGTAGCAGAAATTAATAAAAGGTTATAGTACATTCATGCTACCAAGGTTGTGGAATACAAAGTTTGAAACTTTGTTTCTGAATTGCAAAACCATGTTAATTAATTAACACACCATTGATTCTATGCCAGCTACTTTAAAATATAAAACAACATTAATATGACCTAAATATAAAATCAGAAAGATGAAGTTATAAAAATCTCAAATTTTCTTTTAAAACTTTAAAAAGTCTGAAGATTTACAATGAGTCCTGGACCATCAAATCTGAGCCATTTGGGTCTTTTCCACAATGACAATTTTAGGGAAATTGCACACCATTGCTCTAGTTATCACTGCAGCTCCACCAGAGCTCCCATTGAAGGGAGCTGTAGGGTAGAGTACCTGCCCTCATCTTGTCTTCCATATTTGCTTAAACAATGGGGGGAGATTTCCCTGAAACTCTCACTCAACTTTTATTTCATTCTTCCAAAATGCAATATGATTAAATGTATTTTATTACAGTAGTTCATAAAGAAGAGTGTTTATATGTGCTAGGCACTGCACAGATACAGCACAAGACTCCTGCTCCACACAAGTTACAACTTTAAATTTACAGCACAGATATTGGGCAGAACATACAATCAGAGTGAACAATGATGGCAGCAAATATCATGTTCCACTGTGTGCGTTGTGGGGAGGTTAAATGCTTTGTTACTAATAAGGGGGGATATGTGAAATGGGAAGGACAGGGGAGATGACAGCCAGCTTTGCAGTAAAGCTCAGGTTAAAAGCGAGGGGGTGAGTTGGGAGCAAACAGCCAAGAGAACAAAGTCCAGTCAAAACTGTGACTTAACATTTATGGTATATATTAGAGACAAAAGATTTGCCTGTCTATAACATATTTCAATGACCAAAACCCCATCCTACAGTGGAGGTTGATGTGGGCCTGTGTCTGGGCACAGAATCCCTTTGCCAGGTTCAGAACTAAATAGTTTAATTTTTGTTTCCACAACTGTTTTTATTCAAACAAACTTCTGAACCAAGAAAACTTTATCTCCTTCTGATAAGGAAACGGAGAGTAGTAAATAACCTAAAATCCCTTAGGCACATTTTGAAATTTTACCCTCATGCTATGATGGTGTGGTAGATAATCTTCTCAAGCATAACTAGAAAGTGAAAGAAAGGAAGTCCACTCAGAGCTGTTTTATCTTTCTCTTCTGTCTCAGAACCTAAACTGAGAGACAAAGGGAGGATTTACTAATATCTCTTCTGTCTCAGAACCTAAACTGAGAGACAAAGGGAGAATTTACTAATATTGGTTTGAGATTTGTCTACTTATTCAGACTGCTATAAGGCACAGTGCTCAGAGAAAGGAATTTCAGCATTATAGTGTTATCAAAATTGAAGGTAGTGTGAAACAATACACTGATGTGATGAATCCTGCACAGGTGGAAGAAAGAATTAGAAGACCTAATATTTTTCATGCCTAATTCTCATTCTAACAAAATTATTTTCTGTGAATTACTAGTGCATGCATCTTTGCTGTACAAATGTTAAATATTGTACTACTAAAAACTTTAGGGAAGTATTAACAAACTGAAATTAACTGCATTATTTGTATAAAAGCCTCCTGTAATGATTGTATCATGCTGCTGAACAAAATGGGTACTATTATGTCCGAAGAATACTTATTCCAATAAACACACTTATTTCATTCAAGCAGGCAAAGTAAATCCAGGTCAGATGACAATGCAGTAACAAGATTTTGTTATGGCCCCTTCACGCAGCCCCACTCTAGTCAATCTTGACAGAATGGGAGAAGATCCTTTACCCATGCCCTGCACTGCCCAAAGAAAAAGTAGGGAATAGGAGTATGTGGTGAAACCTCTTCTGAATGTCCCACGTTTCCCAGTTCTGGGGGAGAAGTCTGTGCACAGCACATAGATGGGGGAAACTAAGGCAGGGAGGCTCTTTCACACATACTGTCTCCATCAAGCCTGACGTGTCCAGTCTGGGAGTAGGGGAAATATATAGGCCCTATCACACAAGCACACACAGGTTGTTTGCACTGAGGGCTGTGTATGTGTGGGGGAGGGAGGTATGTAGATCCCTCACACAGTCCTATGCTGCCATGTCAGTGGGGTAGGCCCCATAACACACAGCTCTGTGCTGCCCTGTCAGTGGGGGAAGTGGGCAGGCCCATCATGACGCTTCAAGATGCCCTGTCAGTGGGGGGAGCAGGTAGGCCCATTGCTCACAGCTCCAGGCTGCCCTGTCAGGGGGAAGAGCAGGTGGGCCCCATTGCTCACAGCTCCAGGCTGCCCTGTCAGTGGGGGGGGAGCGGGTAGGCCCCATTGCATGCAGTGCCAGGCTGCCCACTCTGGGATGGAGGTTGAGGCCTCACACTATCTTGGGGCCTGTTTTTTTACCTTAACAACAAGGCCCTCAATGAGCTTCACTCACCGGGAGCCACCGACCCAGTTCATGGTCTGAGAGAATGAGTGCAGGGGCTTGCAGGGCTGCTGAGGAGGGTCTGACTCTCGCAAACAAGCACTCACAAGAGGCGGCTGGCCTGCAGACTGGCGGCAGCTGGGACCGAGCAGAGGTTCCTCTGTAATGACTGCTTGCTACCAGCAGGACCTCCTCCTCTTCCTGCTGGCAGAGTGGCAGCCAGCCAGCTTAGCCGACTCAGAAAGGAGGGGGTAAAAAAGTGGCAGCTGTCAAGTGCACCCACAGGAATGGACTGTCAAGGTTGGCCGGGGGGCAGAGGGTGAAGGAGGCTTCTGACAGGCTCTGAAACAGGCCAGGGCTAATGAATGTGCTGGGGCACAATGAGCACGAGTGGAAGGTCTGCTTCTGGGGTTCTGTCCTGTCCCCTGCCAACAAGCTACCAGCTTTCCTTCTACACAGGCTGCCCCTGGCCCACAAAAGCTTTTCCTAATCTCCAAATTGCCCCTGGTTTGTCACAGTGTTACCAGCTTTCGTGCTTGTATTGTGAATCAAGCAACATTTGGTGCTTTTCTTAAAGCCCACATCCTGCAGTCAAGTCATTTCATAAGCTTCTCAGCTTTCACAAACAGAAACAACTACATGCTTGACGGCATAACTTCTTACTGTACCCTGGGGATTCCCCCCAGCAACATTTCCTCTTTCTCCCTTTCCTCTGGACTCCCATTTAAATCATCTCAAAAGATGAGCCTAGCGTGTGTATGCTTACACAATTACCATTATGCCTCTGCCCAAGGCTTTCCCAAGGATGGCTGCTTATTGTGCTGTCTATACTAGCATTTTTCAAGACACTGCTGCACACAGCTGCTTGTCATCAGCACAGGGCCGCTTGTGGCAGTAACAGTGGCAAAGCTAATGCAGACTGAGCTTAGATCTAGGTAATGTGGTACTAAAACACCTTAGCCCTATCTACACCAGCACTTTCTTGGTTAAAGTGATGCTGTGTTGAGGTCTAATGGATCGTATAAGGGAAACCATTACATTGACTTTACACAAAGTACTGTCAAATGTACTGTGTAAACTAAAAAATAATGTATCTTTTCAATCTTAAACTGATTTCCATTATAGCAATCACAGATGTAACAACCGTAGATTAAAAAGTTTTCATACAAAAACATATCATTCGAGGGAGTCCCTCTAACAATCAGTCAGAAAAATTAAGTGGGAACATTTTGCATGCTTCTGCATTCTATTTCGTCTGCATCTCCACCCAGTACGAATATAATTTTTCTTGATTTATGGCTATTGGGTAGTTTCAGGCCTGATATAAGCAGACACAGCCTCACTGACTTAAATGGCGATTGTGTTTTATATGAGAGTTGAATTTGATTTTAGAGGTCTGATATTTTCTGTACTATGTTTGTTCTTCATTTTGTATGCAACACTTTCTGGCATTAGCTTGAGTCAAAGGCAAAAAAGCCCACAAGCATTTTCATTGTTTCATTTATGGGATCTGGTAGCTGCAAAAATTGTCATGAATGAAGTTTTAATTACGTAGTTGTCTTTTAGTGTGAAAAATATTGACCTCCCACTCCACGAATTGTTTGAGATCAAAACGAAAAGCACTTTCTAACAAGCATAAGAAATCATATTTATCTCAACTATAAACAAAGTAAAGTCAGTGAAGCAACAAACAACTGTGCATTTAGGGAAGAACCGTAGCATAGTGTACATGACCACACTGTATGGCTTTATTCCAGGTGTAGAACAGCTCTATAGGATTATTAACCCGGCTGCACAAGATCAGTAATTATGGGTGACAGCATGGTTGCTGTTAGTCTATGTCCGGGCAATGTCCCCTCCTGACCTGAAGTCTACTTGTCAGAGCTTAATGTAGTGAACTAGCACCAGGAATGAATGGGATCCAGGCTTTCTAATGTTTTCACTGTCAATATTGGAAAGCTTTTAGATAATGGGCTCAGGTATGGGATGATATCACACATACAAAGTAACAGAGAGGTAGTTGTGTTAGTCTGTACTCCAACAAAACAAAGCAGCAGAAATGTAGCATTCTAAAGACTAACAAAATGATTTATTTGGTGATGAGCTTTCGTGGAAGAGACCCACTTCTTCAGATCAATCTCATTTCCAACACAGACTGACATTGAAAGTACAGAGGACCCAAAAAAAAATTGCAGTTAAAAACTGACAAATCAAATAGGACTGAAGGAGGGAGGTAAGGGGTAGGAAGACATTAATTGTCCTGTCTGGCTGCGTCTACACTAGCAAATACATTCGAAATTAGGATCGGAAGACCGAGCTCTTTCAAAAGAACCCACGGAGCATCCACACTCACCCTTTTGAAAGTAACTTTGAAAGAACTCCCGCATTCTTTCAAAGTTGGTCCTCCATTCCCAGGATGGGAAGAACGCCCTCCTTCAAAAGATAATTTTGGAAGAGACCAAGTGTAGACGCTCCGCGGCCCGCTCATTCGAAAGAGGGACTCCTCCATGGCAGCGATCAGTTGGCAGGTGGCAGCACCGCTCACAGCACAGACGAAGCTCTGTGGTTCTAGCGTCCGGCCGCACTTAAGAGGATGCAGGCTCCCAGAAACCCTCAGGCAGGAAGCTGAGAGCGTGCAGCCAGCAGTGAGGCCACGCTGCTCTCCAGCTCACCAGCACCGCGACGGCCAGCCAGTCCCCCATACCACCCGGGCCCATGGCCAGCCACCCAGACCCCTGCCCACCCTAGGGGCCCTCCAAAGACAGTGGGGAGTCGTCCCAGGAGATGGGCCAGGCCCTGAAGCGTCGAGGCCCCTCCTGGACAGAGGCCAAGATCCAGGACCTCCTCTCCCTCTGGGAGGATGAGGAGGTCCTCCAACAAACAGGGGTCCGTCACCGCAATGAGGTCGCCTCCAGCAGCTGGCAAAGGGGCTGCTCTGCCGTGGCCATCCCACCCGCACACCGGACCAGGGCTGGTCAAAGATAAAAGAACTGCGGCACGGGTATTGCGGGGCCCAGGAGGCAGCTGGGCGGTCAGGGGCAGTCCCCACAAGCTGCCCCTACTACAAAGAGCTCCACCGTCTCATGGGGCCAAAGGAGGCCAGACCCCCCACCATCTTCCTTAACATGTCTGTCAGTGACACAGACGGCAAGCAGCACCCGGGGTCATTAGCCTGCACCAGGCGACCGCGGACAGCACGACAACTCGACCCCACCAGTGATGAAGAGGGCTTAAGCGAGGGGGCCCTTGTCATCGACCTCCCATCTGGGCCATCCAGCCGGGCCTCATCTGACCGTGCCTTGCCTGCCTTCCTGGAGGGACCCCCTAGGTAGGTAGCATGCACACCAGCCTCCCTAGTGCCCAGGGAGGGAGTGTCAGGTCCCACCTGGGGTGGCCACAGGCATCCCACACGGCCACCAGTCCAGGTGCATGTGGACCCTGGACAGCTGTGTTCCCTGGGCTCTCAGGGGGATGATACGTGGCACTCAGCACCACATAGATGGGACAGCATCAGGGGCTGCCCAGACTTGGAGGGAGATGGGAACAGGGTGGCGGGAGACGGGTTCCCAGCACCCCTGTAGGGCACCCAGGGACATGTACCTTGGGGGGTGCCAGGACACGGGGACCTGCACCTGGGACTAATGGCCCATTCCCCCCTCCCCTTCTGTCTCCACAGCTCCTGCAGCCAGTGGCTGGACCAGCCCCACTGTGGAGGGTGAGGGGGAGTGGCCCGCGTCCTGAGCAGGGACTGTGCGGGGTCGCCGCCGGGCCATCCACCGGTGCCACCAGGGCAGCGACGAGGAAGCGGGGGGACACTGCCCATACTGCAGCTTTGCAGGCCCTTACTGGCATGCTGTGGGAGTGGCTTGCCATGGAGCAGCAGGCCTGGGACTGGGTTGTGGTGGGCCACCTAGACCCAGCTGCTGCCGCATTGCAAGCCACTCCCACCCCCACTCTTACTGCCCCCACCCCACCATCCCTCATCCCCCTGTTGCTCAGTCCCCTGGTCAGCCTCCCCACCCCCAACCTCAACCACCTCCCCACCCCACCCCCTGCAGCAAACCCCCTCCCCATGAGCCCAACCTCTCTGCCCTTGTCCCAACCCACCTGCCCCATCTGCCCTGATGCAGCTGGCCCATATGTTGATGGCCAGAGCTGGCCAAGGTGAGGCCATTCCCCCCGCCTCCCACGCCTCCCAGGCCGACCCCAGGGAGCCCGCAGGGGCCCCTCCCCAGCAGCGCCCCTACCTCCCTGTGCCACCCACCCCAGCCCAGCCACAACGGTCCACCAAACCTGGCGGGGGGAGGGGTGGACGTGGGTGACGGGGATCCCATCCCTCAACTTCCATAAACAAATACGGCCTTCCGCCCTTACCTTCGGCTCTCCCAGGGCCCAGAGGGTGACCACGTGGGGGCTGCAACGCTCCTGTATATAGTTCTCCCCAGCCCCCCTTTCTGTGATACCCCTCCTTGTACATAGGCGGCAAAGCAGTAGTATCGGTTACATAAAGTGTTTATTTCGTGGTTCCATCTGGGTCCCCTGTGCATGTGTGGGGGAGGTGTGTGCATGCATGGGGGTGGGGTGGTTACTGTGGTTCCTCCTCAAAGGCCTGGCGCAGGGCCTCTCATAGCCGCACCCCGTCCCACTGGGCCTGGCGGCATGGGGCAGCAGGGGGCTGCTCATACCCACGCCCTGCCTCAATGGCCCACCTGTGCACGAATGGCTCGTGCTTTGCCTCCATGAGGTTGTGCAGGGCACGGCAGGCCCCAGCCACTGCTGGAACACTGGGGAGGTCAATCTCCAGCCTCGTGAGGAGGCATCTGAAGTGCCCTTTCAAGCGGCCAAATGCCCACTCCACCATGTTGCGGGCCTGGTTCAGCCGCTCATTAAAAACGTCCTGGCTGGGCTGTGTGTGTCCCATGCATGGCCTCATGAGCCACGCCTGCAGGGGGTAGGCCACGTCCACCACGATGCAGGGTGGCATTGTGGTGTCCCCAGTGGGGAGCTCCTGCTGGCGGATGAAGGTCCCCTTGGCCATGCGGCGGCCCAGTCCCGAGTTCTGGAACACCCTGGCATCATGGGCACGGCTGGACCAGCCCACACAGATGTCCTGGAACCGACCATTGGTGTTGACGATTGCCTGCAGGACCACAAAATGGTAGCCCTTACAGTTTATGAAAGCCCCGCCGCTGTGCTCTAGGGCTTGGATGGCGATGTGCATGCTGTCCAGGGCCCTGAAGCAGTTTGGGAAGCCCAACTCCTCGAAGCCCCGGATGGCATCGTCCAGGTCCCTGACACACACCAGCTGACGCAGGAGGACCCTGTTGGTGGCCTGGATGACCTGCAGGGAGCGGGAGGAAGATGCACTCATGAGCATGGGGTGGCATGTAGCGTGCCCCACCATCCCTGTCCCCTGCAGGGCAGGCCTCCCTGGGGCCCCTGTCCCAGTCCCTGTCCCATCCCCGGTGGGGGCTGCCCTGTGGTCCTCGATGGTGCCCCATGCCAGAGTGCCCCCCATCCCCTGGTCCCTGTATGCACATGGCTTACCTCATTGAGGACAGCCCCAGCAGTGACCCTGACCTCCCCGAACTGATGGCTGTCAGATTGGTGATTGTCCGGAGTGGCCGGTTTCCAGAGGGCAATGGCCATCCTCTTCTGGAGCGGGAGCGCTGGCCACATGCGGGTGTCCTGGTGCTGGAGGGCTGGGGTGAGCCATTGGCACAGCTCTAGGAATGTCCCCTTGGTCATCTGGAAGTTCTGTAGCCACCGGTTGTCCTCCAGCACCAGCCGGTCCCACCAGTCACTGCTTGTGGGGAAGCTCCACAGGTGGTGGATGCCCTGGGGGACCGGCTGGGGATGTTGTGCCCTCTGGATGACTTCCAGGAGGGTGGCTTCTAGGCTGGCTGCCTGCCCGTAGCCGCTGCTGCGTGGCGGCCAGGACCACAGCCAGTGCGCTGGCCATGGCCTCAATGGGGATGGGGGGTTGCTCGGGTTCCATGGGGGCCTGGGGTGCCTCCTCTGATCTCCTTGGTGTGTGAGCCTGGGGACAGGTGGCTGGCCCCCAACGTGTGCAGGCTGACTCATGGGATGGGGGGGGCCTTTAAGGGGACGGTGGCCTGTGGGCCCAGAAGGGCTCATCCGCCATGCAACCCTGCCTGCAGGACTTCATGCGCCTGTACTTTCGAAAGAGCGCCCTGCATAGTGTGGACACTCATTTTCGAAATTGCACGCCGGGACTTTCGAAAGAGTGGATCGCACCTTCGGTCTCTGTTTTTCTGTGTGGACGCTCCCTTCCAAAAGAACGGCTTTCGATGTTCTGTTTCGAAAGCCGTCCTTTCGAAAGGGGGCTGTAGTGTAGACGCGGCCTCTGAGATAATTGCAAGCATCAAAGAAAGGGAAGCAGTCCTTGTAATGTGCGAGATAATTGATGTCTCTGGTCATACCATGTGTTAATGTGTTGAATTTGAATATGAACGCCAACTCTTAAATTTCTTGCTGTAATCTGTTTTTAAATTCTTTATGCTCTAGGAAACAAATTCTCGGGTCTTTAACAGAATGGCCCACTCCACTGAAGTGTTCACTGATGGGCTTATGTGTATTGAGTTTCTTAATGTCTGCTCTTTGTCCATTTATTATTTGGCAAAGGTTTTGCCCAGTCTGTCCAATGTACACAGTGGCAGGGCATTGTTGAAACATAACAGCATGTCTAATGTTGCTGGAAGTGCACAAGAATGTGCCTTTGATCTTATAACTAACATGGTTAGGTCCAGTGATGGTATCCCCAGAATAAATATGTGGACAAAGTTGGCAGTGGGGCTTGTTGCAAGGAAAAGTTCCAGTATTAGTATTACTGTGGTGTAGCTGATGGTTGCTGGTGAGAATCTTTCTCAGGTTAGGAGGTTGTCTATAGGAAAGGACAGGCCTTCTGTAGTATAGGGTACTGATCCAGAATATGTTGTAGGTTTTTAATGATGCATTGCAGGGGGTTGAGTTGGGGGCTATAGGTGATGACAAGTGGTGTACTCTTGTGAATCTTCTTGGGCCTATCTTGAAGTAGCTGGTTTCTGGGAATTTGTCTGGCCCTGTCAATTTGGTTTTTTTACTTCTCCCGGTGGGTAATTCAGTTTTATAAATGCTTGGTGTAGGTCTTGTAGTTTGCTATCTGTCAGTAGCATGAAAGCAGATGCGATTGTATCTAAGGGCTTGACTATAAATGATGGATCATGTGGTCTGAGCTGCATGGAAGCTGGAGGCATGTAGCAAGTGTAGCAGTCAGTGGGTTTCCAGTAGAGAGTGGTGTTAATATGGCCATCAGTGATTTGTACTGGGGTGTCCAGGAAATGTATTTCTCACGTGGAATAGTCATGGCTGAGATTGATGGTAGGATGCAGGTTGTTAAAATCTCTGTGGAATTCTTCCAGAGTCTCTTTACCGTGGATCCAACTGATATAGATGTCATCAATGTAGCGTAAGTAAAGGAGGGGTTACAGGAGACCAGCGCTAAGGAATTGTTTTTCTAAATTAGCCATAAAAATGTTAGCACACTGTGGGGCCCTGCTATGTTGCTTTTTGTAAATGTGGTGGTGGTGGGAGGTGTTTGGAGCCCTGGTAAGCAGTAGCTGCCATTGCTCCCAGCCTGGGGCCCTGGGGAAGCAGCAGCTACCACCGCTCCCCGCCAAGGGCTCCGGGGAAGCGGCAGCTGGCTGGTGGTCCCTGTATGGGACCCTGAGGAAGCGGCGACTGCAGATGTTCTGACCCCAGAGCCCCAGGGAAGCTGCAGCAGCCACCAGTGCTCCCAGCACCGGGGAAGCAAGACCACTCGCGAATAACTGAATTCGCAAATGTGGCACTCGTGAATGGCGAGACCCTACTATATTAGATTTTCAGGAGCAACATGATGGTTGTAGACCACTTTGTTCTGTTTCCATCTTGGCCTTCAGAAGTCAGAAAAATAAGTATATGAATTTCTCTCATTGTTTTTCCATTCAGAATTTTAACTTAATTTTAATTTATTTATTTGAAACCACTTTTATCATTAAAAAGAAGTCAAACTAAAACACATGCGTACCTCTGGATCACTATGTATACATGATAAAAATTACAACAGTACTGCCTTTCCACCATCAATTCCTTTATTGGAATGCACTTTCTTGTGTGTGTTTTGTGTGGGTTTATTTTTTTTTGTTTTTTGTTTTCTTTTTTTTATAAAAATCAGTTAGTAGAAACTGGGTAGACCCATAGCTAGTAATCTAGACATTACTATGGCTTTGGTATCTAGTTCATCACTGTTGCCTGAGTAGTTTTATTACAAAGTGGTTGTCACTAGTCATAACCATTCCAAAAATTCTAACAACTAATGGTACATTTCACAAAAGATGTAGTTTGTATATAGGTTATACAGTGACAGCAAAAGATCAAAAATCTCTGAGCAGCACAAACAGAAAAAAAAGTGAGTAATTTGATTTTACAGTTCAGGCTTTTCTCATTTTCTCAAAAAAAACCCCCAAAACCAGAAACATTGCTTTTGTTGACCACAGTACAGTGTAGTCATAAGATTTTAGTTTCACTTTAATGTTCTCAGAGGCCTCCCATGAGGGTAAGTTTCAGTCTTTCAGACTCTGGTACAGCCAATAGTCAGCAGATATGAAGAAATGAAACATGGATCTATGAACTTTTTATTTAAAAAAAAATGGTGGGGTGTGGGAACACTGGAAGTAAGTGTGGTTTGGCAAACTGATTTTAAGAGAATGTTATCACTAATACAACAATATGCAATGGTCAAATAGAAATTGTGATTGTAAAAATGTGAGTGCCCAAACTGGGTGTTTTCTAAGTTAAAATGCCTAGTTCCTGTTTATCTTTTGAAATGTATGTTTTCTCTTTGTTTTACTGACAAAGCAATGACTGATACTATATGGTAAGTGCAGCTAAAAGGAATAGAATACAGCTATCATATTTCAATGAAATTGTTTTCTAAATTCTAATTTCTTATTTTGATTTGCATAGCAAAAAATATAAAAATACACACATTCAAGCCACTAGACACCCTTGACAATATGTAGAATTACAAATATTTTAATTTCATTGTTATTACATGCCCATCCATTTTACCCAGTCCCTACAATCAATGATTACACAAGGAAAAAACATTTCCTTCAATTCTTCTAGTAAAGAAGGCAGAAAAATAGCTCATTTGTTGGACCTTACTTTGTTTTGGGTTTGTTTGGGTGTGGGAGGGAGAGGGGGTGTTTCATGCTACAGCAATTGGTGCCTAATTGAGTTTATTCCCCAATTCCAACTACTTAATAAGGTGGTGGTTACTATTTGTGATCCATCCAGAATGAAATGCTCCCTAAATGTCATCTTTACATAAAAACTCTGTTTTAACAGTAATATGAGCCAATTCTACACTTCATAAGCTATTTCACAGAATAGTTAAGTCATGTGCCTTTCAGTGGCTTTAATGAATATTTCTGATGGAAGTTTATGATACTTACTTATATTAGTCTTTTGGTTATTTCTAATAATGTGTTTTCAACACTCTGATTTACTCTCTGCCACCAAATGGGGAAAGAACAATTGCATTTATAGCTATAGTGACTGCACTACTTCACTTTTTAAAATCTGCAGTATACGCAACTGCTCTCTCTTACATTTTTTCTCCTTCCTAGTTATAAAAATTATACTCTTAGGCCATGTCTACACTAGGCTAAGAAAGTCAACCACATATATACAATTTTAGCTACAGCAATGGCATAGCAAAAAATCAACCCATCTGCACTTAATTAACTTGGCTGTGTATATGGGGGAAGGTTGATGGGAGCATCTCTCTCATTCACTTCCCTTACTTCTCACATCTCACAAGGAGTACGGGGTCAACTGCAACCCCGAGGGGGTCGATCTCACAAGTCAACATCTACTAGATGTTTGAAACTGAACCCTAGAAGATTGACTGATAGTGTGTCAATGTTTCAGGAGAATGTAGACCTACCCTTACTAAACAATATGTTGTGAAATAAAGAGGAAGGGGTGAAAATGCAGCTGGGAGAACAAGGAAAATAAAATGAAACATTTGTATTGTCATTTTTGACATGTTATAGCTGCTAATGATGATTTCACTAACAGAAATTCCAATCTCTTTCAGGGAAGGAGCCACATACAATGCATTATATGTAGCAGTGCAGCAGCACAATACAAGGCCAGGAATATTTCCAGTTTATTATTTTTCAAAATATTCCCAGAGGGGCCCACCTGATCCTTCACATTGTCCCCTCAGCCTACTTCGATTTTGAATGCAAAACCTGCAACTAATTACAGTCCCTGGCATGGGGACTATTCTTTCTCTCCACCCTCGTCCCCTGCTTTCATTCTGAATTAACTGCAAACCTAGGCCCATGCATGCAGGTCTTACTGGAGCCAGAGTCTCATTTAGATTAAAGCGTTGCGAGTTTTGGTTGGACGCATTCCGGCAGATTAATCACAGGTTATAATCTGTAATTAATCTTGAATTCCGGACGACTTCAGGCCAATCCTGAGGGTTGCAAGTCTATTTCCAGGGAGGTAATTAAGTGGCCTTATGAGCTTTTTCTCTCTTTCCCAACTCCAGAGTTTGCCCGGGTTATGCAGCTTCCGCCCCCTCCTCCAGGTCAGAGCCCCTTCGGCTGCTCTCCCTGGAAGTACACCCAGAAGCCATACACTTGCCAAATCAACAGAGCCCGGGGGTCTCTTCCCCGCTCCGGCGTGACCCGGGCAGCGCCTGGCTGCAGAGGCAGAGCGCTGGCACTCCCCACGCGAAAGCCCAGCCGCAGCCCGGTTCCGGGCTCCGGGTTCACAGCGCGCAGCGCTGCGAAGACTCCGAAGCCTCGTCAGAGCCAATGAGCGTGTAGCGGGGGCGGAGCCGGCGGCGGATGACAGCGTGCACCGCCTACCGGCTCACTGACGGGAACCTTCCTCCCGGGGTAGCCGGCGTCTTTTCGCCTCTGTCCCTAGCAGGCAGGCCGGCGGGGAGGGCGCCGCGGCGGGGCACGGGGCGCGCCCGGGCTCCATGAGCGGCTTTCCTCGGCGGCGTTTCTCTTGGGCATGGCCCAGCTCCGGGGTATGCCCGCTGCGCCTCGGTGCCTGCGGCTGTGCGACATGACCCAGCTGCTGCGTGCCGCAGCCGGGCGAGCGAAGTGGACCAAAGCCAGCGCGGCCAAGAGGGCGGCGTGCCTGCTGGCTGCGGCGTACGGGCTGAAAATCCTCTACCCCGTCCTCCGCAAGCGCCTGCCGCAGGCAGCCTGCGGAAAGGGCTTGCAGGCTGCCTGCCGGGCGGGCGGGGGCGAGGCGCCGCTGCCGGACAGCCGGATCCGGGGCAGAGCCTCCCCGGCAGTGGATGCGGAATTCTTCAGGCAGCTGCTGGAGCTTCGCAAGATCATCTTCCCCAAGCTGCTGAGCGCCGAGTCCGTCTGGCTCTGCCTGCACTCCGTGGCGCTGGTCTCCCGGACCTTCCTCTCCATCTACGTGGCTGGGCTGGATGGGAAGATCGTCAAGAGCATCGTGGAGAAGCAGCCCAGGACCTTTGCCCTCAAATTAATGAAGTGGCTCATGATTGCCATCCCTGCCACTTTCGTCAACAGCGCCATTCGGTACCTGGAGTGCAAGCTGGCTCTAGCCTTCCGCACCCGCCTGGTAGATCATGCCTATGAGACCTACTTTGCCAACCAGACTTACTACAAGGTGATCAATATGGATGGGAGGCTGGCAAACCCGGACCAGTCCCTGACCGAGGACCTCATGATGTTCTCCCAGTCGGTGGCACACCTGTACTCCAACTTGACCAAGCCCATCCTGGATGTTGTGTTGACATCCTACAGTCTTATCCAGACTGCCCGGTCCAGGGGAGCGAGCCCCCTTGGGCCTACCCTGCTGGCAGGGCTTGTGGTGTATGCCACAGCAAGAGTGCTCAAAGCCTGCTCACCCAAATTTGGCAAGCTGGTCGCAGAGGAAGCTCACAGAAAAGGCTATCTGCGATATGTCCATTCCCGGATTATAGCCAATGTGGAAGAGATCGCATTTTACAGAGGACACAAGGTAAAATGGAAATAAAGCCAAGGACTAAAATCTGTGATGGTCCAGAACTGTTGCTGGATTATTAGATGTGATCTAGGTAATAATGCTGTTCATGTGCCTTCATCCTCTCCTCCTTGAGAGGTTTCAATTCGTCTGATTCCTAAACCTGGTTATCATATATGCTCTTCCAACCTGTATGGAGAGAAACAGTCATATAGAGTATTCCCTGTTCTATTTTTCTCTTAAAGTATTCCTACTTCAGAGAGGAATCACATTTCTTTGGTAAACTTTAATTTCCCCTTTCTGTGTCCTTTCCCAAAACTCTCAACTTTTAAAGGTTCTATTTTTCCCATAGTTTATTACCTGAGGATGTTTAATGATACAGAAATACTGTTCCTCTAAGTTTAAAAATCAGTAATGCAGTAATCTAGAAGAAAGCTTTGCTATAGTTTTTGCTACAGCATTTGGTGTTGTCTTGTACAGCTGAGAAAAGTAGCAGTCACTACAGTCCTAAAGTTGCTGAAGTTCATTATAGTATTTAAACTATCAGTTACATAAAAGTAACACAATTTAAAAATTGGCATATTGAAGAATTTTTCAAAATATTAATTTTGACTAATGTGTTTTAAATAGCCTTTGAAAACATTTTTACACATGAAAAAGAAAATAGTGTGAAATTTTATTACCCTTTCAGTCAAAAATATGAATGTCAACATACACTTCTTATTTTATAGGAGCAATGAGAACCAAAAATTGTCTACAGCACTGTGTTAACTTCACCTAATTAAAGATTTCAAATTCAACCCTTTTTTCTTCCTATTCCCCTTTTACTGTTGGCTTAAATTACTGCATTATATAATACTGATTTTTTTCACTGTTCTTGACTGATTTCCTTGGTGTATGTTATCACTTCCTCTTGGCACGTTGCTGAGAGACATGAAATGCCAATTTGAGATCGCAGTTTTGCAGGTCTGCTCAGGCAAAACTCTCACTCGAATAAAATGGAGTCTTGCAGTCTGGAGACCCCAAAAGTTGTCTGATTCATGAGGTTTCACTTTTGATTTACTGGTGTATTCTCAAAATCCGCTGCATTAAGCACACAGATATAGTTTTACTTCAATGGTAAGGCACAGCTGTTATCACTCCCTTATATTTTGCTCTTGCAGTGTGAGGCCAGTGTAAAACAGCCAGAGTGGGGGTAGAAGTGCATTGATATGAATTACAATCAGGTTCAGTGAGTTCCGTGAGCTATGCTTGTTTATGCTGAGAATGTGACCCTTTGTATAAACAGGCTCCTGTCCAGCTTACTGTACTGATTGCATGAAACAGTGAAGAATTCAAATCTGAACACAGATCATTTGATTGTATAATACGTGTGTGTGTGTGTGTGTGTGTGTGTGTGTGTATTGTACTATATGTATATCAATATTTACTATACTGTGAGAGTACTTACTTTTTTTTTTAACCTATAGGTAGAAATGAAACAACTACAGAAAAGTTACAAGGCTTTGGCAGACCAAATGAACCTCATATTATCCAAACGTTTATGGTATATTATGATAGAGCAGTTCCTGATGAAGTATGTTTGGAGTAGCTGTGGTTTGATTATGGTGGCTGTACCTATCATCACAGCAACTGGATTTGCAGATGGAGGTAATAAGACTCTTACTTATTTCATGTGTTTGTTTAAGAATATGACCGCAGAAGAGCAGTCATGTAAGGAGACCACATTTTATTTTAATACCATTTATAGTTGCCATACTGTAATATTCAAACCCCATGTGTACCACATCTTTGTGTTGATCCTGGCATGAGTAAAACTTCACAAACAAGCCACTTGAAGAAATATCAGTAATAAAAACATATCTTTTGAAGTTAAATCTGATTAACATAATAAGTTTATATGATAACTAAGGTGCCAAGGTCAATTAAGGATAAACATTTTGTATAAATATCACTCTAAGCATTTACTGTCTTTTTTGGTGAATGGAGGCAGTCTCACAAGCTTTAAAATAAAATCTTATTTGTAATATGCCAAGTGCTCATTTCGTCCCAAGTGCCCTCACGCCCCACTGAAGGTGCATCAGTTCTCAGAATGTCTGCTGCTATCCTACTAAATACTAGTCATCTATTTAAGCTATTCATGTGCCTGTTTTTTTTTCCCTGTGGCATTTGCATATTTGCTTAATTAATACTATTTTGTGTTGACCTGTGTAAGAATTAACATTGCCTCTCACCTGAAATAGAGTACAGAAACAGAAATGAAGCTCAAGTTACAGGCTTGTGTGACATCACTGAAGATCATATTCAGGTCTTCCAGCAATGTGAGTGAAGTGAGGCCCTGATTGTAAAGTTATTTCAAATGTTTCTAAAAACTGGAAAAATGCAACTTGAGGAATATGTTAAATTAGGAATTAGTGACAAGCAAAATATATATATTGCAGTTTACATGTGTAACTCTCTTTGTAATTTGAGATTATATACTACCTTCAGTAGGAAGGAATATTCAAAGAAAGGTATTCTGTGATTAGAAGTTTGTTTAACATTTTAAGATACTACATATTGGACCTTATAAACTCTAAGGATAAGTCTAGCAATACCTAAGCTAAATAAATTGATGGAGGAAAACCTGGCTTTGAAGTCGACTCAACAAATGTCCACATATATGATTGGAATCCTAACGAGTCTTAAAAAGCAATGAAATTCAACATGCAAACATCCTCACAAGCTTTATAATGAAAAGATCAGTTTTAAATCCAGCACATTTAACAACATACTATGGATTGTTTTCAGAACAGGTGAAGTTTGTGTCTGTTTTCTGAATTTGATAAGGAATTTGGCAATCATATTCTCAACGTAGAAGTTTATGCAGGCCATCTCTACATTACCTGGAAAATCGAGCTGCTCAGGGTCAACCCTTCTGGGAACCCCCCACTACTCCTCACTATAGTGAGGAGTAAGGGAGGTTGATGGGAGAAACTCTCCTGTTGACCTTCCTCAGTGAGGAAGTCTTGGTAAGTCGATTTCAGATAAGTCAATTCTAGCTATGCAATTGCCATAGCTAGAATTGTCTATCTGCAATTGACTTACCTGCCTAGTGTAGATCAAGCTGCAGATCCATATTACACAGAGCAACCAGTGAAGGATAATAGAACTCTAGTACTTTAGCAACAGAACTGAGGTTAACCAACCTAATTTACCTTCAGCTAAAGTAGAAATAACTCCTCCATGAAGCCACTGAGAGCTCCATGCCAGTCCCAAGCATGGATGAAGGAGGAGGGTTGGTCAGATGTGTGTCAATGCACTGACTGTCAAACAACAATATGAGTGAAATCTGATTCCAGTACAATCAAATGTTAAAAGATGCCAGCTCAGAAGTCGCCCAGATAAACAAGGTCCGTGATACCAATTGAATGATGGGAGTTGGGTCGATAAGTTGGCTACTGAAAGAAAATTAGACGTAACACATATGCTATCCATTGGAACAGGGAACGTCCGAACACTGTGGGCAACTGGAAAATTAGAGCTGCTTCGGAAGGAAATGTAGAGATATGTATGTGATATACTTGGACTGGCAGATATGCGTTGGATGGGATCAGGAGAGATATGGGGTTGCGAAGTCATTTGGTCAGGAAATGAAACGAAGTATGAAGCAGGAGTTGAATTCCTTCTCAGCAAAACAGCTAAAAGAGCATTATTAGGATACAAACCGGTGAGTGCAAGAATGATGGTCGCATGACTCGAAGCAAAACCGTTCAACATCTCAGTCATTCAGGTGTATGCACCCACGTGGGACAGTACAGAAGAAGAGATTGAGCTGTTTTATAAAGACTTGACAAAGACGGTGGAGGAGATACCAAAGAAAAATGTGTTGATCATCAGAGGAGATTGGAATGCAAAAGTTGGAACAGATAATGAAGGTTGGGAGAGAGTCATGGGAAGGTTTGGGTATGGAGAAAGAAACGAACAAGGCGAGAAACGGTTAGAGTTTGTTACAGAGCATGAGATGGTGATTTGCAACATGAGATTCCAACAAAAGGACTGTAGGAAGTGGACACGGCGATCGAATGACGGGAAGTCCAAGAACATGATAGATATGACTTTGATAAGAAGAAGATGGATAACATCAGTACGGCAGTGCCGAACTTTCCAAGGAGCGGATCTAGACTCAGACCACAGCCTAGTGATCACAAACATCAAGATAAAACTCAAAAGAAAATGTAAGACGCAGTTTAAGAAAAGAAGAGAGGTGGCGAGGCTATGTGAGGAAGAAACAGGGAATGCATACAGAACAGCTCTCAAAGAGAAGATTAGGAATATCGCCACAAAAAAAGACCTAGATAGGAGAGTCACAGGGATAGCCATCGCTATAGAAGAGGCAATTGAGCAGACTCTTCCAGAAGAAGGAAAGATCAATAAGAAGTGGATTACCCAGAAGACACTGAAGTTGGTTCAAGATAAAAGAGCATTGAAGATCAGAAGAGATGTTTCTGAGATGGCAGAACAGCAATATAGTATGAAATGCAATGAGGCAAGGAAAGCAGCCAGAAAGAGTAAGGAGAAATGGTTAGAGGAGCAATGTGAAGATATTGAGAGGTATTACAGCGAATGTAAGACCAGGGTGGTGTAGAAGACAATTTGGAATATTAATAGCAAATGGCAACCAAAGCAGATGGCGATCAAAGATGAGAATGAAGAAGTGCTCATGAACAGAGAGAAGATATTGCACAGATCTATACAAAGCCCAGTTGGACCTGAGTGTCTCAGAGAGACCGATTGAAGAATTGAAAGAGGTATCTCCCTTGAGCATTGAAAGCAAGATCTATATTTCAAAGGAGGAAGTAGAAAAAGCAGTGAAACGACTAAAGAACAACAAGAGCCCTGGAAATGATAAGATCACGGGAGAGATGATCAAATATGGCGGAGAAAGCAAGATTCAGGAAGTACACAGACTATGTAATATAGCATGGAAAGAAGGGAAGGCACCTAAGGAATGGACAAGATCTGTGCTCGTGACAATACCCAAGAAAGGAAGTACATTGGAGTGCAAGAACTACAGAATGATTGCCATAACGAGTCATCTAGGTAAGGTGCTGATGATGATACTGACTGAGAGATTAAGATCGCAGGTAGAAGAACTTATAGCAGATCAGCAAGCAGGGTTCAGAAAAGATAGAAATACCGTACAGCAGATATTGGCACTAAGACTGATAGTGGAGAAAGCTCGACAAAAGAACAAAAACGTATGCACTTGCTTCGTCGATTTTTTTTCAAAAGGCATTTGACAGTATAGAGCAGAAAGTGACTTGGGCGGTGTTGGAGTCATGTGGAGTGGATAGCAGACTAATACGGTTGTTGAAAGATATCAATGATAATGCAGAGGCAGCAGTGAGAACATGCGGGGAGTTGGGAAGTTGGTTTAAAACAAGCAGAGGTACGAGATGAGGTCCAATATCGCCAAGTATCTTCATTGCCCATCTGGAGAGAGCGAGGGACAAGATCCAGGAAGAGGTAGAAGGGATATCTGTGCATGGGAAAAGACTGAACAACTTGAGGTTCAAGGATGATATAATTATCATTGAAGAAGATGAGGAGAAGCTAGCGAAAATGTTGCAGATGTTAAATGAAGAAGGGAAGCAGTACGGACCCATTATGAACATCGATAAAACAAAACCAATGGTATTTGGAGATAAGAAAATAGGAAGGAAGATCAGTGTGGATGGTATTGAACTAGAAAATGTAGAGAAGCTCACATATCTGGGGAGCAACATAACATATGATCTAGACTGTAAGAAGGAAATAGAAACTAGAATAGCAAAAGCAAGAGTGAGTTTGAAGGCGATGGATAAGATCTGGAAAAGAGAATTAGCTTAAGAATGAAGCTGGGCGTCTTGAAAATGTGTGTATTCAGCAGCATGTTGTACGGATGTGAGACATGGGTGATAACGGAAGATTCGAAAGGAAGAATATTGGCATTCAAAAGGAGTTGTTATAGAAAGATTCTGAGAATAGGATAGATGCAGAAGGTCACCAATGAGGAATTATATAGAAAGATACAGCCGAAAGAGAACCTGCTGCAGAAGGTTATAAAACGGAAGCTACAACTATTTGGACGTATTTGCAGAATGAACAACGAATGAAAAATCAAGACCCTAGTATTTGGCATAATGGATGGTTCAAATAGGAGAGGCAAATCCCACAGAGAATGGATAGATGATGTAGTAGATTGGTGCAGAGCTAGTCTACAGAAACTAAGCCACTCTGCACTGGATAGGGAGAGATGGAAGGAAATAGTGAGAGAGGCATCAGACACCAAAGGCGGTGAGCCCATGGTTATTGATGGTGGTGGTGGTGGTAAAATAGAAATAAGTGCAGATCTCCAATATCCCTTAACTGATAGAGATTATTTAACCACAGCATTTAAGTATCTTTTCCCTACCCCTTCACCTGGGAATCAGAAACAGGTTAGGAGTCCTTCAAAGAGAGAGGGAGCCTCTGTAGAGGAAAGGAGCAGTATTTCACCTCTGTTAACCCTACTGTGAGTAACTTTCACTGACATCCAGGAATGGACGTCTAACAAATATGTTTAAAATATAGGCAGAGCAGCAGGTCAGAAAAATAAATCTGTCTTCTCTATGTCAGTGATACCTGTCTCATAATAGCGAAGATATTTGCTAGGAGGAATGTGTAAAAATATTACAGCAAAGAACTTGAGATATTCTACAGACCAGAGACACGATTGGAAATGCATTATTAATGATGACAAATTGACCCCATCATGTGGTAAGAAGTAAAGTGGGTATGCTAAAAATCCAGCAAGCACAGCTCACTGCTGAAAGTAATTTAGTTGGAGAAGTAGTAATGTACGCAAGCAGGTCAAGTGTGGAAAGCAAATAAAGTTGGTTAGAATCTGAAGAATGGGAACTAGAATCATCATTAATGTCAAGCATGGTCATAAGTTCTAAATAATAGGTATTTTGTTCTAAACTCTTCCTGAATCTGGATTTATTCATCAATCCGAAACTGTTCAGTCATAGATGCTCCTCAGACAGGAGAGATTACATCAGTACAGCAATAACTTTTCTACACTGTTGCCAAAAAAAAAAAAAAGTTTAGGTATTTTTATGTATTTTAAAAACAGACACCAAAGCTAATGCCACTTTTTCTGACATCTGTTTGCTGTTACAGAATATAAGTTTTTTATAGGTAGTTTTATAGTACTCTAGTATGTAAAAGGAATTATAGAAAAAGCATCAGCTTACCATTGTATCCTGAATGTAATTAGTTACCCGAAAATGAAACAGTAATGACAATAAGACTTTAATTTTATTAGGCACAATAGCTAAGGTTTGTTTCCCATAAAACAAATGAGATTAAGAAGTTTTATATGTGAGCAATATGTTAAAATGTTGACAAAGATTAAATACTAGAGAGAAACCACTGGCCTAGCCTATTTGGCTACATCTACACAAGAAGCCTCTGTCAACAGAAGTCACTGTCAGAAGGGATTTCCTGGCAAAACTTATGTCGCCAGATTGCATCTACACACAAAAGCTGATCGAAAGAACAATCTGCTCTGTTGACAGAGAGCAGCCAGACTGCCCAGCCCTCTCTTGATAGAATGGCTGACCAGAAGCCCTGCAAACAGGGCTGCCCAGGGAACTGGATGCCCTGTCTGTTGACAAAAGGGCTCTGGAGTGTCTACATGATTGTATTGTCTACAGAACACTGTTGGGAGGTGTTCTACATGAATGGGGAGAGGTATAATGCTGCCAAAGGATGTACTGAGTTTTGTTGACAAAGCACATTTTTGCATTTAGATGATCTGCAGTTTTTTCGCACAAAAGCCCAGTTTTGCCAGGGAAAGCCTCTCGTGTAGACATAGACTTCTAGTATAGTACAATCTCTAACACAGAAGCAAAAATCTGTGCTTGGAAAAACATTGGAGAAAATGATCAAGAGAAGTTATTTTGGGCAGGTCCGTTATTTTGATTTCAGTCATGCAATAACGGAGAATTGTCTTCTGGATTTGGTTAAGGTTCATCAAATGTACACAGTTTTAAATTGGACGTGACCATAAATCTAAATTGCTGGCTGGATCAGTAAAACTTCTGTACTACTGAATTGGTATCACTTTTGAGGACTGGATTCTGTAAAGAGCTTTATTCAGATGAGTCTTCCCACTGAAGTAAATGTGGCTATTTACGTGTGGATCTAGACGAGCAAGGGTTTTATGATCACAGCCTGGCTGAGGAAGATTATCCACTTTTTTAGAAAGGCATGATTTTTGTTGTGTACCACATGTGTATGTGCCAGTGTGCAGGGTGACACACGACTGATTTGGTATGACTTAAACTAGAAAATCTGAACAGCCAAAGTTTATTTAAATAATTCAGAACTTTAATTTTGAAAGAGAGATTGAGGCAAACTGGAATCTTACATATATGAGAGTAATATTCTATATAATATTTTTTGCCCCAAATGGTTTCACTTATCTCTGGTGTATCTTCATTGATGTAAGTGGAGTTATATCAAGGACATACTTATTCAGTTTCTTGGTGTCTTGATAAATTTAAACAAACTAACATTTGGGTATCAGGTACTGCAAAAAAACCACGGAAGATACAGACACAAAAGTACAACAACAATGAGCTTTGGTACTGAATTTATGTTTTCAGAAGCTGCAGAATCTGACCTTGTCATGGAGGAGAGAGAATCACTGTCTGTGTATGAAAATGTCATTGCTCTTGAATTACCTGGTATAAAAGAGCACATAACATAGCCATCATGCTATATCTGTGGGGAACTGTTCAGATTTTTTTACTAAAAGCTTGGAACCTGACTAATAGAGATATTAATAACGTTTCTTGATATAAGGAGTTGGCATACTGGATCTGTTTATTAGTCCAGCTAGCCTAGCGTCTGGCAGTCTGTAAAACATTATGGAATGGCTAAGGACAAAATCCTCCTAAGACCACTCCTGCAACTTCAGATTTCACTTTTGATTTACCCCATATGATTATCTTAATTTGCTTAGTTGCAAATGTTAAAGATAATACATGACTCAATCTTAAAAAATTCAGCTACGTTATTATCTTGATGAGTTTGTGGAGGAACAAATTACAGGTTGGCTCCATGCTGCCTTGTGACAGAATTGGACTCCAGGCATGAAACAACGCTCAAAGAATGAATTTTACTCTGGGAAAAGCAAATGCTTCACATGAAGATATTATTCTTAAACATAAATGTTTCTTTTTTTTCCTGTGCCCTTTCTGGTTTCACCTGCAATTTTTGCCTTTGTCAGTTGATAAGTGTATTTTCTCACAACACATCTTTTCCTGCTCCTATTTGACTCAGAAATATTTTCGTGCTAATAGGATTATGACTTCATTATGGTATCAAACAAACTCACATGTGAGAAAGAAGGCTCCTACTTGAACACAGATCCTTTTTGTACAATCAAGAGGAATATAGAAACTTTAGAATATTCTAATTTCACCAAATGTACATCAGTATAAATGCTACCCTTTTTAACTGGAGTGATGAATTAGGTAAGGTTGAGAATGAGTAATAGCAGTACTAGTAAAATAGAACAATGAAACAGAATTTCTGCTTTAGAACATTACTTATGTTTGACTCATTACAATCGTGGTAAAAGACTGAGTAATGACATATTAAAAAGAAAAAGTGGCTGAGTGTGAAAAAGAAAAAAGGATGATTTGTATAAGAAGAGTAATTTCTCATACTCCCACTTCTTTTTTTACAAGAAGTTTTGTGCTAATTGCTTGTCTTTCAGAAAGTTGTCCTCCTAGAATTAAAATGTTCTCAATTTAATATCTGTTTTAATAACGGCTCACATGTAACCATAATTTAATTTGTAGGGAGAATTTTTCAGAAGAATATTTGAGCAAAAGAACATTTTTTGTTTTAGAGTTAGAAGATGGCCAGAAACAAGCAATGGTCAGTGATCGGACAGAAGCCTTTACCACTTCACGAAATCTGTTGATCTCTGGAGCAGATGCCATTGAGAGGATTATGTCATCTTACAAAGAGGTAGTGTGTGTCATTTGGCCCATACAACAGGAAAGAGAAATAAATGAAAGTAAAACAGAATTTGAAAGTATAAGAATTAGGGCAAATTCTTCTGTTCTTAAATCCTTGTGAGTTTCTCTTGAGTGAAGGATGCAGAATTGTGCTCTTAATAGTATACATACAGCTAGTATTTTAATGTGGGGATAATTTGTGGCCTATCGGTATAAACCCTATTAGCATTTTGTAGAGTAGAGACAGATACTGTGCAGTCTTCTCAAGCATTTCTGCTAGTAGACTGTGATTTTTTTTTTTTTTTTTTTTTGATTCAGCTGTTTCAATAGTTGGCTTACACCATGCAGAGACTGCCGGCTTACCAATTGTGTGAAGATGTTACTATAAGCATTCAGGATTAAATTCATTTGTATAATGCTGTAAACTTTTACAACACCTTGCAAGTATGCCTGATTCAGAAAAAATATCCACTAAATAACAGATGAAAGACAGTAAACTGATTTGACTTGTAGCACACGTATGCTTTTATTCAGAGAGCATGAAGTGAAAGAGAGAAACTGAGCTTATGTCTTAATTTTATATGTAATTTTTTCCCAAATAAGTATTGGGATACCACAATTTCATATATTCTTGTTAGTGCCTTTTTTGTTTAATAAAACCAAACAAACAAGCAAACAAATAAAAACTGGAGCTGGTACTTGGCCAGCACCCCACCACCCACCCCTAGCCAGTACAAGGGCTGGGGCTACCGAGGTGCAGGTACTCGGATACTAGCAAGTACCGGCACAAAAATGCACTGAGTATTCTAAGTTCATTTTAGGCTATTTACATAGTATAGTAGTGAGCTTGCCTTGAACTTTAATACTTCATGGTAATAAATTACAAATCACACTCTCTTTTCTTACATAAGCAGCCCTGTACCAGTCAGTGGAACTGACCGTGTTAGAAAGATGGGCAATGTTTGGCCTTTGCAATTTTTTTTATCTGTAGGCCACCAGTGCAAATCCAAAGTTCAGTTTTTTGATGAGCAAATCATGCAACCCTGCTTTGAACATGTCACCTGTTATTTTTCCTGCAGTATTTGAGGTGACATAATGGTGTAAATGTTGTTCACTATCATAACTATCGCTGACAGAGAGCGCCGTTTGGAAACCTTGTCTGCAGCCAAGCAGAGGCTAAAGATTGAGAGCTTGATTCAATTCCCACTCAGTTCAGTGGGAAGAGTCCCAGTGGAGAGTTAGATCAGACTGTGAATAGGCTTCCAGACTGAAGTACATTGTCTCATCAGTACACCCTCCATCCTGGCCTGCAATGACCACTTCTAAATATGGCAATGTGGAAAAGCTGCGCTGCTGTTGTCCACATTGTATGTGCTTTGTGGGTAGCAGGAAATCTTCCATTTTAAATACTGTGGCTGTCTACACCAGAGCGATCTTTCAACAGATCATAGGCACACATGAAAGCGGATCACTCTGTCGACAGGAAGCGGCTGGACTGCCAACTGGAAGCGTATCAGACGGGGCTACTGGTGACCTGGAAGCCCTGTCTGTTGACAGAGGGTCCCCCAGAGTGTCCATGTGGCTTTTTGTCAACAGATTCTGTCGAGAAGGGCATTCTGCCTTGTAGGGAAGAAGCAGAAGGCTGTTGATAAAAGTGCCAAGTTCTGTTGACAGTATGTCAACAAGATGCATTTTTACCGGGGATGCTCCATGAGTTTTGTTGACAGAACGCTCTAGTGTAGACGTAACTTGTCAGTACAGTTCTTTTCAAAAGTGTAAGAAACAAAAAAAAATCACAAATAGTGTAGGTTTACTTTTAGAGGTGAAGTATTAATAATTAGCCTGTTTTTCACAAGGTTCTTCTCATACAGTAGACCCCCGACTTACATGGAGGTTGCATTCCTGCGCAACCCTGCTTAACTCAAATTTCGCATTGCTTGGGGGGAGCCAGGAAACTGACAAGCACATCAGAGCTGAACATCTTCCTGTCTCCTTTGAGCCAGTCCTCGACTCCCCGCCACTCACAGGAAACAGGAAGTTGATCAGTGCTGCTGCACTGGTCGGTTTCCCAGCTCCTGTCAGTGCTGGCAGTCAAGAGTCAGGCTGCTGCCACTGACGGGGCTGTGAAACTACTGCTGTTGGGGTGGCAGCCTGACTCTCGCCGCCCCTGATGGGAGCAGGGAGGCTGCTGCCCCTGACAAGAGTGGGGAAACTGCTCCTGTCAGGGACGGTGAGAGTCAGCCTGCCACTCCTGACAGGGGTGGTTTCCCTGCTCCTGTCAATGGCGGCAGCTGGTCCTGTCAGTTGTGGCAGCGGAGAGTCAGGCTGTCAGCTGCTGCCACTGACAGGAGCAGGGAAACTGACCAGTGCAAAAGCTGGTCAGTTTCCCTGCTCCTGTGAGTGGTGGGGAGCTGGCTCCTGGCTGCCCACCACTTACAGTAGTTGGGAAACTGACCAGTGCTGCTGCTCTGGTCAGTTTCCCAGCTGCCCTGAGTGGCAGGTAGCCAGGTGCCAGCTCCCTGCCACTCAGAGTCATGTTAACCTGAGACTTGTGCAACTTGAGTGCGCGTATCTTGGGGTTCTGCTGTACACTCCTCTACTCTTATAAAACCATGACTGAAAGCAGGATCTCAGGATTCATAACAAACAGCTGGTTTTTAATTTTGTGCAATTTATGTGGATCGTCTGGAGTTACACTTCCTTACACCAGCAGTATCTTCTAACGTGAGGTTTGAAGCTGGCTGTCTCTAAGTGCTTTACTGTAACTTCCTAAGATATGTGTTTTTTTAAGGCTATGTCTACATGGCACGCTAATTTTGATGGTATGCAAGGTCTGTGGGCTACATTCTGCAGTGAAAAGCATGCTGCGTTCATATTGTGATGTATGGCTACCTGAATCAGTGAAAGGCTCCAGCAGGGAAGAGGCAGCTGTGAAAGTCTTCAGCAGTTGTCCCTATTTCTGAACCTTTTCCCCTGCTGAAGTCTTTTCCTGTAGCAGAGAAGAGTTCCTGCAATGAGAAACTGGCAAAGACTTCCCCTCTGTTTGCACCCTTTCCTGTAACAGGAGAAGGCTCTGGCAGTGGAAAAGCAGCACAACACTATATTGCTAGAAATAGCCGTGTGGATGAGGAGGCAAGGCTTGGGCAAACTGGAGCTGTGTGGGGTTTGTGCTTAGATACATACCCCCACCCTTTACGTTACTTTCCTAATTTGTACTGACTGTCTGCAGTGCTATTTATACCCATGTGGGGGCAGAGGGGGTGGGAAGAGAGGCTACATGGGTATGTAATCAACATACCCAGAAAGATATATGCAATTTAGACGCATCTCTATACCGATTGTCCCACTAGTGTTGCCTTCTTTCTAGTTTTTGACATCAGAATTTGTGTTTTCTGAATCTGGTAATCATACAGATATATTAGGAATGATATTTTCCCCTTCAGTCTTCTATACTACTGCAGAGGCCTGGGTGTAGTTTCTCTTTGTCAGCAGACAGAGACCGTACATTGAGGATTTTTGGAGGGGTCATCACCTGCAAGATCAGGGGCTTGCCAGGTCTCCAAGCTCATTTGTTTGTCTTGAGCAGGCTGAGGATCAGTATCTTCGATAGCTGTGGGAAAAGGCCTGAACAAAGGAGAAAATCTAGGAGGATTTCCACCTATGCAGCAATATGAGGCTCCATAAGAGGCATAGGCGGAGTGGAATGCAGTGAACTAGCCATATTGTATTCCTGTGAGAGCTAATCCCTGCAGTCATTTCAGGGTTAGAAAGGGCCTGTGCTGCTTGGCTTTCACACAGAATTAGACTTACCACACAGGATTCCTCTCTGGTAAGTTTGAGGATGAGGAATTAAAAATTACGAAAAGGCAAGGTAAGGGTGAGAACTGCCTTCCCCAAAAGCCTGTCAGCCCTGTTGCCAGATACCCTCTCAATTGCAGTCCATCCAGGCAGATCTTAGTCAAAGGCGAATTCATGGGACCTTTTGTCAGGGTCTGCTGGAGAGCCTTCCCCGTGTTTTTAGATACCTTTCTCACTTGCACCTTCCTAGCTCTGGGGCCTCCTCTCACGCATGGAATCCTGACTACAGATACCAGTGTGCAGCAAGGAGAGCCCTAGTGAGATAAGCCATGACTGCACAGTTGTTTTCACTGACTGAAAAGGTTGAATAGGTCTTTCAAAGCTAGAGGTGAATGGTTGAGCTTGTTCTTCTACTCCTTCACCCAATGAAAAATGTTTGGGTGTAAGCTCACTGAAGAGCCACCATCGCTCAGTCAAATAAACTGAGCTGGAGCAAAGATACATCCAAGGAAAACCAGGTATTGAAAGCAAACCCTCCATCCTGCTTTAGCCAGCCCATTAGCAACAGTGACTGCAACAGAACAGATGAGTCAGACCCTAAATTTGCTAGGGAGAGTGGAAAAGAGGAGTGAGTTGTTTGAGACTAAAACAGACTAGACTACCACAGAGTCAACAGAATAGCAGAGAGGTGTTTTCAGCAGACTAGAGTAATGACTTCTAGCCCTACAGATATGCTAGTAATTTAATAGAATGGTATGCTGGCATGCTTTTCTTCACATTGACTCATGATGAGTGTTAGGGATCTTTGAAAAAAATTTTACTTATGTTTACTCAACAACTTGGAGCCTCACAACAGCAGCAGAAGAAAGAGAAAGAGACAGGTGGCATCCAAAACCATTCTTTCCAAGAGAATGAACTCTCTGCTTCCGGGACCTCCTTCCGTGATTATTTAAAATATATGGTATTAGAAAATTTAGCATTGTGGTCTGGACGGTGTTTGCAGAACTAGAGTAAAAGAGATAGTTAAGTCAGACACCTGGGATATATGTCCTTCACTGTTTAACCCTGGGGTTTTCAGAGAATATAATGTTCAGGCATGAGCTGATTATTTGGTGAGAGTGCTGAAGGCAGCTTTCATGGAGTATAATCAGTACCTACTGAATGGCACAACATTGCTTTTTGAAGGTATCCAAATGTCTGGCTTCACACAGAATATCAAAGAGAGGAAATTTTCCTTATGGATTACAGGTTCTTTCTTTGATATCTTCTGACATTACAGGCCTACTGACCCTCAAGTTTAGCACTGTCTTCTGCAAACTTGTAGGACTTTTTCAAACAGCAAGTTTACCATTAGGGGTCCAAGGTCTAGAAACTGCGTGTGGTGAATTTTGCACAATAAATTACAACTATAGGAACTGCTTTAGGGAGTTCAGCTGACTGATGGGAGGCAGCAGTTAAACTTAAACCTAAAAAATCTCAAGGCTTTCATTGGAGTTATGGCAGTTTACAGCAGCTTAGGTTCTGTCAGCTAAGGTAATGTCTTCATCTGCTCGCAGATAGGAACTATACAGTACATGCGCATCTGGACTGTTAAAATTCCAAAGGAATAAAATCAGTTAGTGAGGGAAAAAATCCCTTTTTATTCTTAATTCAGAGTGAAATCTAAGTAGTATTGAGTTAAAATAACTGGGAATGTTGTCCATAAATTATTAGAGAAAGTACTTAATTTCCAGATTATGTAATTTAAACAGATCATTTGTTGTTTCTCAGGTCACCGAGTTAGCAGGCTACACAGCTCGAGTGTACAACATGTTTTCAGTCTTTGATGAAGTGAAGAGGGGTATTTACAAAAGAACTGCTGCTGTTCAAGAGATTGAAACCACCAAGAATGAAAATAAAGCAGAACGACACATTGATGGCCCCTTAGAAATCAAGGGTGAGTAATTCACATTTTGGTACCTTCCGTATAAAGTCTTCAGCCTAGTGTGTAACTTTACTAGTATAAACAAAGTCTTTATTTACACAACCCTTGCTGTGACATCAAAGTTGTACAGACCAACTTCCCTACCACTGCATATTCCTAACCCACTTATGTCTGTTGGGAGGCATAGGCAAACTGCAAATATCAGAGATTCCTTCACAATATATTCTCAGAAAGCTGACTAGAAACTCTTCATCAAAACTGCTACAGAAAATTGTTGATTTTTTTTTTTATACTTCCCCTCTGTCCGCATCTGCTTTCCTTTAATTTTTTTTAATTATATTTCGTTAGAAGGCTAACACCTGACATTTTTCATCTGAAAAGAAACAAAAACATTTTTAGAAGGATTTATTTAAAAAAAATCAGGCTCTGAAAACCAAAAGTTGCTAACTTTCAAATTTTTCCTGTTTTCAATAAACTCAAATTTTCACCAAATTTTCTTCTGATTACCTCCAACCCTCCTGCCTGCCCTTCCCCTTGAGCCTCCCGACATCTGTGTTCTGTCATTTCCCCTCTGTTTCTTCCACCTAATGTCTTTTTTGTATGTGCCTATTGGGACTGAATTCTGACTGTTCCCCATTACCTACCTTCTATCTCTGTTCTTCCCCCCCCACCACCCAGTTAGTTTCTTTTCCACTCCTCAGTCTTGCCTTTTGCAATTTACCCCTCCTGATTACCCCCAGCTGTTGCTGACAAATCACATCCTTTCTCCATCCTGCCCAAAAACAGTGAGTCATTCAGAGGTGAAGGAATTCAACTATTCAACAATTGTGCAAAACATCTTCGTACTTCTCTTACAATACTACTGCCCTTCAGCACGAATTTCGCAACAGTCGTAACAAATACCCTGAGGTGGCACAATCATGAACTGTTTACAGCTGATTGACTTTATAGGACACGATGATGTGTGACTACTAATATAAAAGACATTTTGTAATAACTATGTATTGTAGCAGAGGAAAGAAAAGTTGTGTAGTCCATATAGTGGTACATTAATGTATTTAGACCACAAGCAATTGTTCTTTAGCATGATCACCTTCTTCTTAAAGACTGAATGCAGTTTGGCTGTGAGGACCCTGCTGATGTTTTCATGTGGAATAGCATTCCATTCTTTTCTCTTTTTCGGCACATACCAAGATTTTCTTTCCACTACAGTTGCTGAGGCTATGTATTTTGAGACTCACCCATGAGATGTTCCACTATAAGTTCTTCCTATCTTTCAGCCTTGATAGTTTCAGAAATCCCAGCACAAAAATTTATAACCGTGGGTGGGTCTGTTTATCTACGCATATGTGCACACGCTTATGTGTGAACAAGTGTGCATGCCAAGGGGAAAATCCATATTGTAAACTGTCTTTTAAGGCATTGCCCCTCACCACTTATTTTCACTTAAATCATCAATATGAACTTGTGCCACTAAATACTGTTGTTATCCTTTTTATTTAACTACTGTCTGTAACTGTGCTGACACAGGGCAAAAAAGAATGACAACCTTTTAAACAAATGCAGTGGGTGAAGCAATATATTTTAGTGGATTAACTTGCGTCAACCAGCCGCACAGAGTTCTTTTGCAGCTTTTCTCTTTCAACCAACACAAGCTGGTCCAGGAAGAGGTACCTCGCCCATCTTACTTTCTGATGTCCTGGGACCAACATGATTACAGCTATGTTGCATACAACCTTTAAACACTTCAGTCAAATAGCAATAATAAATTATTGTACAATAATCGTTGTAGTGTACTACAGTCATTCCTTATTATTCAGAATTATTAAAAAAATGTAAATTGATAGCACTGCTACAAAAATTATATGCCTCGTTACATAAAAAAAAAAAAAAACCAACCTCCTACATCCCTTACATCAAGAGAGCATTAAAGTTGCAAGTCAAGCACTCTAATGTTAAAAAATCCCAGGGTTAATGTTGCCTGTGCAACTCTCATCACAGTGTCAACATATTTTACAAATGTTAATTAACTGATCTGCACAACATCATCTGTTTTGAGGTTTGAGGACATTATTACTTCTATATTCTAGCTGGGGTACTGAGTCATGGAGCAATTAAGGACAACCCAACTTGAGAAACCTATGCTACATTTACACTGACAAAAAAGCTTCAAAATGGCCATGCAAATGGACATTTCGAAGAATACTAAAGAGGTGCTGAAATGCATATTCAGCATTTCATTAGCATGCTGCCAGCTGCAGCGCTTCAAAATTGCCACTTTTTGCTCCCGCATGGGTCGTACAGAGGGGGGTCCTTTTTGAAAGGATCCTGCCAACTTCAAAATCCCCTTATTCCTATCAGCTGAGAGTTAATTGTTTGACAGGCCTAAAAATATGCTGTTCTTTAATTTTACTCTTGCTCATCAAAAGCATTTCTGGTATATTTAGACTGATTGTGTCATTGTTTGGACAGCACATGTGAAATATTAGATTTGTCTAATTTCATTTTTTTAAGTTATTCTTAGAAGAACATAAGCAGTCATCCCCATGAGTTCATTGCAAAATATCCGGATGTGTGATAGCCTGAGTTTACACATTAAATCCCATGCTAACTCTTAAACAATTGCAACATGCTACTTCTGCATATGTTTTCATAATCACTTATAAGCTATTTCTGCCTGTCTTTCTGGCTTGTGAGGCTCCAAATTGCTGGAGGGATGGGCAACAGGCCATGAAATGCCTTCCCCCGTAGAGGAAGATTGGATTGGATTGTTAATAGCAGTTTTCATGGGCTATGCAGTCTGGAAAAGAACAGGCTTTTAAGCAACATGTGTTTAATGTGGGTTTTGCATGGTATGCACTGCCCATCCTGCTTAGGTTTGGGAGGGGATAAGGACACCACTGTGGTTACAGTCTGTTGGACTGTCCTTAAATTGAAAGCAGTACAGGCCAGAGTCAATATTGAGAACCCTCAAGTACAGGTCTAGTCTCTAGAGTGTATGCAGCTGCTCTTGGAGTCACAGGCTGTGTTGCCTAGCAGGCAAAGTGAGGCAAGAGGGCTGCCAGCTAGGGGCCCTCCCTCCCTCCCCACCACGTCCCAGTTCAGGGCCTTCTTGGCGATGGGAGTGGTCATCACCCAGTCAGCAGGGAATCCTACCGTTGACCTTGGTTGGGTAGTGGATACCACTTCCTTCACCTCCCTTTGCCACTTCCTGCCACGTGTCCTGAAGTTGTAGTCCGTACAGTGTCAGGGTCTCCTGGCAGGGTAACGCCCAGGGAGTCTTTCTAGAAGTTTGCTGGAGATAGTGGTCTCCACAGTCTGGTCTCTGGGTTGTTCAACAGTCTGGGGCTGTAGCAGCTCCTAGCCTGAAGCTTCCATGGAGTATCTTATGCTCACAGTCAGGCTAGAATGAGCTAAGCTGTTCTCTTGTATACTAAGACAGCAGCAAGAGCATATCCAGCTCCGTATCTGGACTTGTGCCATCCAGAATGGGGGTTAATCCTCTCTTGTCCAGTGTGGAGTATCGACACCCAATTATAGCGGCCTTCAAAATATCTATTCATTTATGGTTTCGCAGTGAGGTTAAAATACATCACAATGTGTAGAGCTAGTTTTGAAAAAACAAGCATAGCAGTAATAATGAGCACTTACGTAGTGCTTTAAGTTTCTAGAATTCTGTATAAACATCAGCTAACTCATCTTCACAGTGTAGTGGTGAGAGAGTTAAGAGTTATCTCTGGTTTTGCAGACGGATTAAACGGAAGAGTTTGAGACTGTCCCAAAAGAACTAAATTTGGAAGTCCAGAAATTCATGGCACTCGGCCCTATTCTTGGACTACTAGATCACACTGTCTCCCTGAATGTTTCAGTAACTTTTGTTTTTTAACTTATAGGAAAAGTTATTGATGTTGATCATGGAATTGTTTGTGAAAATGTTCCTATTATTACCCCAACTGGAGATGTGGTGGTTTCCAGACTAAACTTCAAAGTAAGATGATATGCAAGAATCTTCTGATTGTTGCCATCCCATTAACACACAACAACACAGAGTTCATGTACCTTATGTTAAATACTTGGAGAAGAGGGGAAGTCAAGAAAGGTAGGCATAGTAGTGCACTAGAGGCAGATATGTACAGTGTATCCTGCTCAAAGAAAATGGAGCTTGAGGAGAAGGAATGGTTTGACTTGTGTCAATGTTAGAATAAAAGCTACAGCTGGATTTTCAAAATTGCTTAAGGGAGTTTGGCGTCCAGCTCCAGGTGAATTTGTGTGGGACTGAAGTGCTTAACACCCTTCAAAATAGTCCAGGTCCACAACAGTAGTGCAAATGTTGCATTTGTGGAACTTCCCATGACCACTACAAGGAGCAACAGTAACTAATGGCTTATAGTGTAATCTGCAGGCCCAGTCCTACAATCTCTGCACAATAAAAACTTAGGTTGTTTTCAATGACTTACTGCAAATAGCAGCCAGTTCTATTGTCACCACATTGTTAACGCATTTAATTTACAGAATTGCTCAAAAATACGTCACCACATTAAGTGTTTGAAAAATCAAGACCCTGGTATTCAGCGTAATGGACGGTTTGAATAGGAGAGGCAGACCCCACAGAGAATGCGTGGATAATATAGTGGATTGGTGTGGAGCTAGTCTACAGGAACTAAGCCAGTCCACAATGGACAGGGAAAGATGGAAGGAAATAGTGAGGGAGGCATCAGACACCAATAGGCACTGAGCCCGTGGTGGTGGTTGAAGATGATGATGATGATGAATGGTTAGTGCAGTAAATCTATAGAAATAGGAAGTGTTGACAAGTTGCACGAGAACTTCCGCTACCTCACCCACGCGTCTAATTGCTCATGTTACCTCAGTAGGTGTATACTGTTATGTACAAAGTACACAGAGAGAGTACCTATAAGGAAATAGTCAACACCTGGCAGAATAGGATCTTTAATTTAGCAAACTCTCAATTACTTTAAATGTATTTCATTTAGTACTATATAATGATGGATTGACATTCAGGCAGAGATAACTGTGTGGTTGTACACTTTACCTAGTAGATTTATAGAGAGAATTCACAAATAGTGCCATTGTGTGGGGGGTTTTTTGGGTGGGGAAAAGCATAGAGGTATATAGTATGAATAAACAAAGGGAGGGGTTGTGTGTGTGCATGAAAAAATGCATTAAAATAACACTACATAAGCAGATATGGCATTTTGAGGTTAAATTTTCAAGTAATTGGGCTGTGCACAAAAAGTTTCAATTCATTCACTTACGGTGCCCAATGTATCATATGTCACTATTTTCACTGGTTTGTGAGTTCACTATTTGTGACTAATTAATTAATAGATACAGACAATGATACCATATGTTGTATACTGTAATGTGGTTGTGATGGAGTTTTGTGTCCATTTATAGGAAAGTTAAGGCTTGTAAGGTACTTGTCCTTAACTCCTTACAATCCCCTCAGTTTGAAGCCACTTTATACAAGTGCTTGAGAGGAATATTTGGCTCAGGTATGATTTGGAGATCCAGTACAAGAATATTGAAGTCGAGATTCAGCATATATAGTGACATTTGGTATGTGGGCATGTTTCTTCCCCGGTCCATGTGACTACAATCTAATTTTGCTCCATGTTCAAATGAACTGCAGTCAGATTTTATCCAAGACACAAAGTGCCCAAATGGTAAAAGAGGTTTCAGCACTAATGATTCAAGCTCCTCCACAAAACAGTTGTGAAGTAATACCATGCCATCTGGCTTGGCTCCTAAATTAGAAAAAAACACACCTAAATTGCCTCTTTGGAGCTAGTAAATATCATATCTTCTGGTTCTTTTGCTTTTGTTCTTTGAATCCACGTGTTACATGCGAACACAGTTTTTCAGGCAGAGACTCAGTAAGAGTTATAGCCAGTTTCATAATTTGAACTGAAACTAAATGTTTAAGTGGGTTCATTGTTGGATGTACTGAACTGTGTCATTATGTGCTTCATGGTGAAAAGTGATATATTAGGAAAGATGGTTGTTTTATTGTTTTTTATTATTATTTTAGGTACAGGAAGGAATGCATCTTTTAATCACTGGTCCCAATGGTTGTGGAAAGAGTTCTCTTTTCAGAATTTTAAGTGGTCTGTGGCCGGTCTATGATGGTGTTCTCTACAAACCACCTCCCCAGCACTTGTTCTATATCCCACAAAGGTATGTGCTTTGTCCACACTAGAAATGCTTTTTTCCCAGTTTTGTGAAATTAGGTACACTTTATGAATTTCTAAATTCCAGCCACCCGAAGTTTTGTTAGAAGGTGGTAACCCTTACCTCTTACTACCAGAAAGCACAGAAGAATTGCCACACATTCAGTTGCAGGGGGAGAGTTCCCATCTCCAGTCACCAGAGAAGGCTGGGGATTAGCCCACAGCCAGCCAGAGAGGACTGGATGATTGAGGAACACAGGGGGACAATTTCGGCTTTGGAGAATATAGTTTCCTTTTCTTCAAGCAAAACTTGAAACAGACCAAATAGAGCTTGTTTTTAAAACAAATGTAAAATTAAATGTCATAAGTGGGGAACACTGTTTTTCCCCAAACTTGAATCACAATTTAAAAAACCTAAATTTTTGCAATACTAAACCTAAACCAAAACCAAATCCAGCATTATTTTTTGTAAAGGGAAAAATGATGTTTTGAATGTTTCTTTTGCAATCTCTAGGCCTCTCAGAACACAGTACAATCCAATAAATTCTGGTATTTCCCTTAGGTGCTTTTGCAAAAGCTAAATCAAGCAATGAAAATCTTTGCCTTTTGTGGTTCATCCTCTTTATTTGGGTAAAAGTAAATATTCATGACACTCTGTGTTGTGCTTAAAAAATACAAGTTATAAAGCAAGAGGCCACCTCTTCTGTCATGGATAGATTTTTTTTCTCTCTGAAGCTAAATAGAGCCTTTAGAACAACACAAAAGCCTGCATGTAAATAAACACAAAGGAATATATTGTAACTGGATAGTGTCATTAAAGCTCAGCTCTGTGTAAAAGGCAGTGAGGATTTGAAAGGTTCCCAAGAGGAATTTTTCAGAACTCCTAGGGAGCTATTGCATCACTATGGAGAGGAATAGCACACTCTCTCCTGGAAGAGGAGTTTGAATTGTGCATAATATAAAGGCACTTTTTGTTCTTATTGTTACAAGAAAGGCTAACGAGACATTCAGTGACACTGAAACTCATCACATGACAACATTAGCTTGTGGGACTCCTTGCCACAATATATCACTAAAGAGCCAGAGTTTAGCAGGATTTAAAACAAAAACAAAACAAAAACACCCTGATAACAAGAATCTGCAGTTATAATAATAAAGATTTTTTTAAAAGAAAACATTTGGAAGGGGTATAAACTGCCATGCTTCAGGGTCTGTTACTTAACCTGTTACTGAGGTGGCTAGGAAGAACTTTCCTTTAGGGGAGATTATTTTATGAATGCTTGCTTCAGGGTATCTTGCACCTAGAGCATCCGGTTCTGAATACTATTGAAACACGATGTTGAACTAGATGGGCCATTGCTTGGAATAGCAACGGCAAGTCTTATGTTCTATTTAAGATTTTAAAAGCCACCTCCAAGAATGAGTTTATTTAACAGAAATAGCAATGGATAATTGTCCCCTAGTGTGGTTGCAGTTCTGCCAGGAGCCAGGCAGACTGCAATGAGAAAATAGGCCATTTTGGAAAAGAAGCACTATTGTCACTGGCTGCTAGTGGTCTTCCTGGTTGGAAACAAAGGTTCTGTGATCACAATCCTCCAGTTCCCTTTGAACCAGAGATCTGAAGCAATGAAGGAAATAACCGTTGGAACTGAAGGGGACATTTTTCAACATGGGGAAGATAAGGTTTAAAGAAAAAGACCCCCCCCCCCCATATGGCTCAATGAGCGCAGAACGTGTCTGAAACATGGAGCTGTGGCAGGACTCTGTGGAACAAAAGAAGACAGGCCAGGAATTCACTTTGTGTGCTGGAAAGACTCTTGAAACCGGGGTCAGTAACCTGTCCCAGGCAGAGTGCTGAAATTTGACCTTTTGACCTCTATGTCTGGTCTGAGTGCCAGCGATACATTTTAAAGTCATTAATAGTGCTACTTACAAGAGCTTCATTAATTACAAAAATAAGATGCAGAGCTTTTCTGTTTAGGTGGTGGTTGGTAGCAATAGCTGGTCTTTTGTTAATCCACGGTCAGTATAGTTTGGAGCAAGCTCCCAGCTGCGTGGGGGCGGGGCTGAGCTCCCGTCTTGAGCGCCGATGAAAATTGGCTCTAGTGCCACTCTTGGCATCCATGCCAGGGGCTGTTGACCCCTGCTTTAAGCAATACAGAAGAATTCATTTTTCAGTGGGCAGAGCAGCCAGCAGGTGAATGGGCTGAAAGTAAGAGATGCCGTTAGGCCTCTTCTAACATCTGAATAGAAGGGTTATCTGTTCTGTTGGGTTGAAGGGTTTGAAGTTCTCTTTTTGAGGAAGAGGGAAAGTCTAGTTCTTGTCATATTAATTCCTTAAAACTGAGATGCTTTGGCCCTCAGTCATCAAGTAGCTTGTATGTGTAAAAGGACTGTAGGATCTCAAAGCAGTGACCATATGAACCTGACGGGATTTACTTTACTCTTCTGGGAGCCCTGGAATGAACATGGCCAGTAGATGATGTCCCCCTTCCTAGCTGGGGTGCTAGGTGAGTATGCAGGAGGCTGCTTATGGCAAGTGTGGAATAACTTAATAGTCTTTGCTGGGTTATTTTGAGGCTGTTGAATTCTCCTTTTTTGTAGTGTGTATTTGTATTTCAGTATGAATTATATGTTGTGCTTTAAATATTTAGCTTATTCCTGGCTATAAGAGGCAGGAAATAACCTCAGCAGATTGTAAATGGTACTAGAACCCTGTGCTAGAACTCTGAAGTAAATCACTACTGGTCTTGGAAAATCTAGCCAGAGGGAACCAGTTTACTTATTAGCCTGTTTCAGTTTGCTGCATGGTCAGGGTGACCTTTTTATTTGTTTGTTTTTAAATAATTCAAAAATTGCAGACTTGATAATATTCTGTCCACCTGCCTGATTTCATGGAGCTGTTGGAGAGGGGTTGTCAAGTTTGCCATAAAATTCCTTTGAGTCAGACAAGTGACTATATATCAATCTGAGATGATTTAAGGAGACTAAAGATGATCTGTCTGTCTGAGATGATTTAAGGAGGCTGGAGGTCATCAGAGAAGTGAGCCACCCTGTTTAGATCGCTTTCATTGGCTTGCAGAAGAAGAATGTGTTCCATAGCAGAGTGGTCTCAAGCAGTTATATATTGTTGGTGCAGTGAGTTTGGCAGCTGAAACATGGGGTGGCTTATTATACTACAGCCCAGCCATGTTATACTATATATTAAAGAAGCACAAAAGTATACTTTAGAAACTCTTTTATAGCTCCATTTCAGCATGGACCCGTTATAGCCCTGGACAGGTTAGATTGCCTAATGGTTATCACACTTAATGCCTGGTCTCTTGCAGTCCCACCCCTCTTTTAACCAGTGAGTTGGGCAGTGGTAGGGGAGCTTGGACCTGCCCACTCCACCCAGGCTCCAACTCAGGGCCCTAGGAGGGACAACAGTATCTGGCCCCGGAATGTGCCCTCCAAGTTACACTTTCTGGGTTACTTCCTGCCATCTGCTGCTCTCTGCCACATTTCAGTCCACCATAAAGTGATCAGAAAGAGTAGAAGCCACCAAACTCTCAGCCCCCACTGGGCTCAGTTTACAGTCGTTCAGGGACCCTTCTCTGACACCTTTGCCAGCAGTCTTCAGGGCAGGTCTGTCATCCTCCTTAATTTCCTGCTTCTGGGCTAGGTTGCTCCCTTTTCAAGGCCTTTTCCAGTTGGAGTAGACTCTGGGGGCAGGGGCTACCTGGGCCCAGTACTGTCCTTGAACACCTTCCAGCTGAGTGTGGGGTTTTGCATATCCTACCACATGGAGCTAGTGAGCTTTCAGTAAATGAGCCCAATTTCTAGTGAAACCAATGGGATACACAGCTGCTTACTTGGAATCAATGTGGTCCTTTGTCAGCCTTTTTTTTGCACAGTCCAGTCATTTAGTGATCTCCCAGGTGAGGTTATCAGCTGTGCTTCAAAGATTGTGGAGTGAGAAAGGAAAAATGAATCTCTGCTGATATCAGCAGGCAGGCAAAAGATGAGCCATCACAAAAACGCCATAGTAAAGAGGGGCTGAGTGGAACCATTAGTGTGTCATCACTGGTTTTGAATGTAAAGTTCAGTCCCAAAGTACATGGACAGTCAGTTAACTTGGCTGAGTTCAAAGCTGAACGCATAAATTCACATAGGTCGATTATCAGCTTTTATATTAGTAAATTTCTGCAGCTGTGGTGACACTTTTCAGGAGCTTTGCTTAGTGGTTTCTAGATTTTAAAACACCTCAGACTCCCTGTCTTCTATAACCTGGACTGATTAATGTTAATTTAGCCTGTTGTCAACATCTCTCTTTTCCAGGTTCTCTGTGTATCCGTTCACTACGAGATTTCCATGAATGTTTTTCTTAATGTAGCGCTAAATCTTGCAGCAATTACTCAGTCTTCAGTCGAGCAAAAATTCTCACCAATGCTGAAGGGACAGTCTTTATCCCCAAAGGCTTATGGGAACCACTTTAAGTGCTCCTTGAAGCACAGTCTGTGTGCAACAGTTCCACTGCTTCAGTGGGTTTATAATGGGGAAGTGAAGGCCTGTATGGAGATGGAGTGGCCTGCCTGCCCGCTCAAGAGCAAAGGACCATTATACAAACCATCTCTCAGAACCACATTCTTAACCAGTCAGGGGGAAATTTTCACATTTAATGCTACTACGTCTCTTATGCAGCATATTTCCTTGTGTAAATCAGGACTTTTTGTGTGAGGAATGTGGGGGTTTTTTTTGTTTGTTTTTTTGTTTTTTTGGCTTTTTTTTGCTGCCGAATATACATCGTCTCATTCACCTATATTCTGCTGCTGTTTTAGTAGAGCTGACTAGGGTATGGAACAGAATGGGCCAAATTTTCTAATGCTCTCTTAAAACACACATCTTTTCTTCCAGCTGTTCTGTTTCTGCCGTGTTATCTTCAGTATCCTTAAAAGCCTTTGTTCCCTGTTGTTTTCCTTCTTGGTTCTAAAATTCTCCTTGGCAACTAAATACAATTGTATCAACTGCCAAGATACTCTTTCTTCTATCCTAAACTCTTCTGTAACCCAGATGTCTGAAGTGATTTTCCTCAGATAGCACCAAACTTCACCTCCTGGATGAGGCTAAGCAAGGAAGATTTCAGTCCTAGGTAATAACTTTTACAGAAAGATAAAACCTCATAAAAATGGGGGATATAATGCAAACCCCAGTATTATCTTGTGTATACAAGTATACAGTAAGTGTAAAATATGATTATTTTACAAACAATTCTTAAGTAGATAAACAGCCAGTATTGTGAAGATGGACATTTATTTTAAAGGCTACTGTGTTATCTGCTTTTCTATGTGTGGCAATGCATCAGCATGTTGCAAAATGTCATGATGAGACACCAAGTTTGAGAAGATAAAGTAAGCAACTGTTTGGGTTATCTGTCTCTTAATTTCATATACGTTAAAACCTGTTTTGCGCTTTCATTAATGTATGGACATGACAGTTTTTTACATATTATCTTGTTGACACAAACTGTCTTGTTTCAGTTCCACTATTTTATATGTTACTTCTTGCAGTTTTAAAGTGCATTTGACTCACTAGTATTTAATATTCTAAAGTGCCTATCATCTAATCTTGACATCTTTCAGTAAAATCTCTGACTCATTTTGGGGGCAAAGAATGTTTAATTGTTTGTTGGGTATGACTGTTCTGTGTAATGTTCTCTTGTGAATTCTAGCAGAAAGTTATCTTCTATTGCTCCATCTATTTTTGAATAGTGATGTCGCACCATACCTTTTATTTTCTAAATTTTCACCCTTATTTCAGGTTATTCCGTACATATAACTGACTCCTTTGCACATCTTTTTCCTCAGTGATATTATCTATCAGTTTCTTTTTCATCATGTTCATAATACTGTAAAAATATCTGGCCTTAAACCTCGTCACCCATCACAGATATGTGAAGAACCAAAGCAATGTAATTGGTTAGCTGATATAAACTAGCCTTCTTATTTGAGCAGCCATCAGTAAAGTATATTGAAAAAGAAAAAGGTGAATTTCTAAGGCCTTGGAGGAGATAGTCTGATTTGAAACTAATGGTAGTCATGCTACTGTTACTGAAATAGCCCTTCAGCAACAATTCCTTTTTTCAAACTAGGTTTAGTTTAGACAATTGGGATCCTTTTTTTTGTTTTTTTTTTGTTTTTGGTGGGGTGGGGGAACGCTTTCTGAAGAAAATGCACTAAGGTCAGACAGGGCTATTGCTAACCCATTAAAAATTAGATATTTTATTCATCAGGCCTGATTACTATGCCCATCGCCTATAACACAGCTTTCACAATATCATCTCAAACATAATTCAGAGGAGTTCTCAAATGACAGTTCAGTTCATCTGAATTAGTAGAGCTAATTAATTAGAATTAATAATTAATTAACCTTCAATGTTGAGGTACTCTGCTCTTCCCCATCCTCATGAAAGGACGGTCCATCTTAGCCCATTAGCTCAGAAGAGGCCTGGTCTTTATTCTTCATGTTTGTTTAGGGCTTTTGGCTGTCTGGGTCAGTAGAGCTGCTCAGTTCTCCCAAGGATTCACTTTGAGCTCTAAAGGTCAAAGGATTTTAATTTGCACATAGTTTCTGAATCCAGGGGTGATCCCCGGATGACCTGTGAATTGAGAAATTTTAATCTGGGCTTGTTTCCAGAAGTGAAAATTGACTTTTTGGATTGTCTGTTTTTCCTTGTAAGCCGTACCAAGTGCCCTGACTTCTACCCAGATACTGAGGATACATCTACACTACGAGATGAGTTCAAATTTAAGGCAGTTAGATTGATTATACCAAGTGACTTTCTTCATTGTAAATACTAGTAGCTTGATTTTAGGGAACACTAATATTGATATCATAATATCGTTGGATCCGGGTGGGTATAGCATCAAATTTGAATTTAACAGTTGGAATGAAGGCTAGTGTGGAAGTGTCATGTCTTTGAATCAAATTCATTAGCTTCCAGAGGCTGACTGGCACTGTTGTACCTGGCTCCCAGCTGCCTGCCACTGGTGGGAGCTGGGAAACTGACCAGTGCAGCAGCCCTGGTCAGTTTCCTGGCTCTTGATGGTGCAGCTGCACTTGGCTCCCAGCTCCCTGCCACTTGTGGGAGCCAGGAAACTGCCCAGCGCAGCACCTGGCTCCTGGCTGCAGTGAGCCAGGCGCAGCCGCGCTGATCCGTTTGCCAGCTCTGCAAGCTTTGGGGACCCAGGAACCAGGCATCAGGGTGAGTGCTGCCAGTGCTGGGGATGCAGCAGGGCCTGGGGGGAGGGCGCAGAATGTGGGGCTGAGGGAACTGTGGGATAAAGTTCCCACAATGTGCTGCTGCAGCAGTTGTTGTTTGGCCACTGTATTGTGACAGCACTAACTTGACTTTGTGTGGACTTTGTGGGAAGAGAGGATACTCGGAATTGAATTTATAAAAGCCAGCGTTATAAAACTGAATTTAATAAAATAGAATTTATCTGGTAGTGTAGATACAGCCTGAGTCTACTAATTAGTGTAGGGCTTACATGCCCTTTCTGTTGTGTAGGTAAAGAGCACCCATTACATATGCAACAGATGCAGATGCAGCAAGGACTGTCACTCTCGTGTGGGTCTTCACAGTCACAGCCGACGCTGCAAATGAGGATGCCAAATGGAACTACGAAGGGCGCATTCCATAGTCTACATAGACTGAAGGATGCTACTACTACTACTGCTTTGGGTTGGAACCAAGGGGAGTGGGAAATCTTGGATTTCCCTGCCAGTCAGTGGAAATGATGATGTGATATAGAGAGATAAGGACTTTCAAAACCCTTGCACCAAAAGGGTGAAAATAACATGAGGCCCTGCGTCAGGACCATTGGCTTGTTGTAAGAACTGTTAATGTGTAAAACACTCCTACCTTGGAACGAAAATCTGACTGTTTAGACAAGCACCAACCAGGGATTGTGTGGATAAACCTGATCCTTATTCAGTGGACTTCTTGAGGTTCCTTCCAGGCCTACATTTCTATGTACAATTCTTTCAGGATTGAATAATATGCCCAGGAGATATGTACCTCTTACTACCTGACGTATAACTATCCTATTTATATGGATCCTATCATCATGATGTTTGAGCACTTTGCAGTCTTTGAGTTTTTTATCTTCACGGTATTCCTGTGGGATAGGATAGTGCTAATATCCCCTTTCTATGGGTGGGGAACGGTGACACAGAGAAGCTAAATGAGTTGTTCAAGGTCATGCAGAAGAGTATGGTGGAATAGAGAATGGAACTTCTTGATCTCAGATTAGCAGGCCAAACATCCACGTTCCAATTGATAGTATATGTGTTAGTTGCAATTTTTCTTTTGGTAGCCAACCTGGCAACCCAACTCCAGTTGGTTGATTGGTGTCATGTACCTTGTTTATCCGGGCGACATCTGAGCCAGCATCTTTTATCATTTAGTCATACTGGCATCAAATTTCATTTGTATTGTTGTTTTATGGTCAGTGCATTGTTACTCATCTGACTAACCCACCTCCTTTATCTGGGACTGGCATGGAACCCCCAGAGGCTTCATGGCAGAGTTGGTAAGAAGGCAGGTGCATTACAAATATACCATGGTATTAATTAGGAAACTTACATGGTCTTTTAAATTAATTTGTTACGTAAATAGACAAGTAAATACATACAATTAACTACTACATTTATGGTATGCAGCATATTTGTAAACATGTTGGTCCTAAGACATTAGGGAGACAAAGTGGGTGAGATAATATCTTTTATTGGACCAACTCCAGTTAGCAAGACAGACAAGCTTTTCAATCATACAGAGCTCTTCTTAAGGTTTGGGAAAGGAACTAATAACTTGGCAAAAAAATTCAAATTGAAACAAATTGTTTAGTGTAAGTAGTTAACACACAGTATCAGGGGGCCATTTAAGATAGAGCGACCCATTAACACCTCTGCAAGTATAGGACAAAAAAGAGGGGGTTAGTGGATTACAAATTTATTGTAAGAAGCCATAAATCCAGTATGTCTGTTCCATTCGTGACTTTTACTGTCTGACAGAGTAATGAACTTAAGCTCCTGGATTCAGCTTTTAAAAATAATACGCAGGTATCCTTTTGAGGATGAGAGCTCGTAGGTCAGATAGAGCAATCGCTTGATGGAAGGTGTTCAGCCACAGGTGATGAGGTATTTTGCCTTTTATTATTTTCCTGCGTAAGCATGTCTGGAGAGGGATTGTATGGTTTCACCCACATGATTGGTCTTGGGGCATTTAGTGCGCTGGATGAAGTACACCACTTGCTGTAAAGGGTTTGTGTAGAACCAAGGGATCGTGGAACGTCTGTTGTGGGGGCTGGTGATCATTGTAACAGTAGTGATGTGTTTCAGGTTTTGCATCTGCTGTTCTGGTGCTGCTTTGAGCTTGTGTGCCCTGGTTTGTGGGGAGCTTTCTTCTGATGATGAGCTTGGAGAGGATGGAGATGGTTTGAAGGGCAGAAGTGGAGGATTCAAGGAAGATTTCTTTCAAAACGGGGTTCCTCGTTGGGCGTAGGTTATAGTTATTTGATAGCCTATATGGGTTCTAGTGTGGTGTGATAGGTAACAGCTACGTGGCTTTCATTTCTCTGTTGAAGCAGGTTTTTTTCAGAGAATTTCAGTGACCTGGTCCTTTATCCAAGCGACTTCTGTGGCAGAGTGTTCCTGTTTGGTAAACACGAATTTGTGTGGTTGGATGTATATCCCAGACTTCCTCCTTGGAACATAATCTGTGGTATCTGAGTGCCTGTCTGTAGACAACAGATTTCTTGTGGTGGTCACTGGATCTATGAAGACAGATGAGGTGATTTGTGGGTTTCTTGTTTATGGCTGTCGTCTTAAAAAAAAAAAAAAGTGCTGGAACTCAAGCCCAAAACCAGCACTCCCACTCACGGCTTAACCTCCCTGCAGCCCTAAGCCATGCCCAGGCTTCCCCCCCACCCCTTGTAGCCCCAGCTTCCCCTCCCTGATTAAATGAATGCCCCTCCCCCCACACCCGTCAGCCAGAGCCAGGCACTTCCAGCTCTAAATCAATGCTCTCCCCCAGAACCAGGCAACCCGAGCCCACCCCACCCCAATAAATCAACCCGACTCACCAGAGCTGTTGATGGAGCCAGGGATGAAGGCATCATGCGAGGCCTCCGGGGCTGCACCAGGCCTCCTGAGCTGAGCCAAGCTACAGGTGCTGCACCAGGCCTCGAGGCCACAGCTGCCGAGGCAGCATTAGGCAGCAGGAACCATGTGGCTCCCAAGTGGAGTGCAGGAACCATGATGGGACTGGAGGAGCTGCACAGCTTCCAGCTGGACCCCGCATGCCTGGAGTAGGGGGAGAGGCACTCCATGTGTGCGGACCTACTGAGGCACATTTTGCCACCCCCTCTCACCCCGCTGCCCCGAATGGGGAGCGTAGCCCAGCCCCTTCCAAAATGTGGCACTGGGGAAAAAGGTGCCGGACTGCTGTTCCGCGGTGTTCTGGCAGGAAAAAAGCCCTGGTTGTTTGTAAGGCTTCATAGATGAAGCTGACTTTTGCATCCAGGAAGTAGATGCTAGTGTGGGAATGTTCCAGACAGAGTGCGATGAACAGATGGTGTTTGTTGAAGTCATGGTGAAAACCTATGAGGCCGTTTAAGCCATTCTGTTCAGAGGATGAAAATACCAGTGATGGTTTTGTAGGAAAATGACAGAATGGTTTTCAGCCATTCATATTTTCATGCCTCCCCTGCTTCAGAAAGCTGATGTGAAAGTTACGCTGTTTTCAGCTACATGCTCGTACAAACGTTCCCAAACGTTTTGTTGGCAAAACCATTTTAATGAATTATTTCCTTCCATGATCCCAGACAGCACAGAAGACGCCATTTTAGAGAGCGGTGAGACTTTGTGGCATGCCCTCTCACACCATGGGGGGACGCCATGTTGCTCTCTGATGGGATCTTGTCCCCACAGCATGGTCGTGTATGTCTGGTGTATGTGAAGTCCTGCTGTGTGGAGGATGCCATTATAAAGTGGTGTCCCTCATGCACCCTGAGCTCACGCACTACGTATGCGCAGGATTACACTATTCAGAGCAAACTGGAAGCCTCCACTAGTGAAGGAGAACTGTGACCCCTTCTGCCGATGGTATGACCCCATTTGGGGTTGCTACCCACAGTTGGGACCACTTTGCTAGTGTAAACAGGACAACACTTTTGCCAGCACTAAACAATGAGGAGTCCTCTGGCACCTGAAGACTACGGTTTGTTTGGGTATATGCTTTTGTGGGCAAAAGCCCACTTCATTAGATGCACTGTTACAGAAGGTGTGACTGAGGCCAAAGCCACTGATAAATGTAAAGCAAAACAGGCCTTAGTCTTATAAGCCCATAACTATGGCTTAACCACATTCCTGGTTCATTGTGGTCAATGTCACAGTCATAGGATTCAAAAAAATAATCATACGTTTTGTTATTTCTGCTATTTACAGCTGTAATTTCATGAGGTTGTCATTGTAGGGGCCCTGAGCTAAAAAGCAGGGGGAGAGTTGCAAGGTTATTGTGTGGGAGATTGTGGTACTGTTACACACAAAAGTTAGATGTGTGATAGGGCCTTCAGTGGCCAGGCAGTCTAGTGGCTAGATCATTGGTTCTCCTTTGAGTGCTTGTTCGTGTTGAGTCTAATCAGGTGTGGAAGAGACACTGCTCCATTGGTCCTCTTCCCCCTAGCGCTACAGCTCATAGCTGGACTTGTATGGATTTTGGCAGATGATTATCAGCAGCTAGAGAGGGCCCAGATGGAGTTATGACAGCTCCCAGCTATAACAGCATCTTCCTGTATTTCTGCACAGAATAGTAACAAAGAGGAAGCCGAGCTAGTCTATACACTATCAAAACAAAAAGTAGTCAAGTAGCACTTTAAAGACTAGCAAAATGGTTTATTAGGTGAGCTTTCGTGGGACAGACCCACTTCTTCAGACCATAGCCAGACCAGAACAGACTCAATATTTAAGGCACAGAGAACCAAAAACAGTAAGCAAGGAGGACAAATCAGAAAAAGATATTCAAGGTGAGCAAATCAGAGAGTGGAGGGGTGTGGGGGAAGGTCAAGAATTAGATTGAGCCAAGTATGCAGACAAGCCCCTATAGTGACTCAGAAAGTTCCCATCACGATTTAAACCATGTGTTCATGTGCTGAATTTGAATATAAAAGCCAGCTCAGATGTTTCTCTTTCCAAAACGGTGCGATAATTCCTTTTCAGTAACACACATACCTTTAGGTCATTGACAGAATGCCCCATTCCATTAAAATGTTGACTAACTGGTTTGTGGATCTGGAGTGTTTTGATGTCTGTTTTGTGCCTGTTGACCTTTGGTCTAAGGGAGTTAGAAGTCTGTCCAATATGCAAAGCATCTGGGCATTGTTGGCACGTGATGGCATATATGATGTTAGTAGAGGAGCATGAGAAAGTGCCCGTGATTCTGTGAGTAACCTGGTTAGGTCCAGTGATGGTATTTCCAGAGAAGATATGTGGACAAAGCTGGCAGCGGGCTTAACAGCCACAGTCTGTACCCCAGGAATACCAGTCCTGGAACCTTTCCCTGCAACAAAGGGTCAATGGGCACAAAACAGACATCAAAACACTCCAGATCCACAAACCAGTTAGTCAACATTTTAATGGAATGGGGCATTCCGTGAATGACCTAAAGGTATGTGTATTACTGAAGAGGAATTATCACACCGTTTTGGAAAGAGAAGTGGACGAGCTGACCTTTATATTCAAATTCGGCACATTAACACATGGTTTATATCGTGATGGGAACTTTGAGTCACTATAGGGACTCGTCTGCATACTTGGCTCAGTCTGATTCTTGACCTTCCCGCCCACCCCTCCACTCTCTGATTTACTCACCTTCATTATCTTTTTCTGATTTGTCCTCCTTGCTTATTGTTTTTGGTCCTCTGTGTCTTAAATATTGAGTCTGTTCTGGTCTGGCTATGGCCTGAAGAAGTGGGTCTGTCCCATGAAAGCTCACCTAATAAACCATTTTGCTAGTCTTTAAAGTGCCACTTGACTGCTTTTTGTTTTGATTCTGCACAGAATGTGCAGCCCAGTGATTTGCAGCTGGCCGGATCCTGCATTGGCTCTGCCTGCACCCCCAGATAGCCCACAGATTATCCACAGTGTGCACCAGAAGCATCACAGAGAGCAGAAGATGGTGATAGGTGGGCAAGGGGATCTTAGCTCTTTACAACTACATTTGCTGGGATAATCTAACCCAATGCAATACCAACCCAGTTGTCTTCACTGTCTGTATAAGATAGCAAATGTTTTGGAATGGAGCCCAGGCTGGTTCCAGGAACTAGAGGCCTTACCTCAGTATTGAGGCAAGTAACTGAAGAAACTTATTACAGAGACAGATCAGATTTGAGCTTCTTTGCAATCCTCTGGTGCAGGCCTGATGGCAGGGGATAAATATGGGGAAGGGTCAGTTGCCCCAGGGCCCAGCATTTCAAAGGGGTCCAAAGCTCTGCTGCTGCTTCAGAGGCAGCCGGAGCTCCAGGCCCCTTTGAAATGCCATGACAACGTTGTCTGAGTGATGCAGTCAACAGTCGGAGTGGCACTAAAGCCTGCAGCCCCGCCCCTTCTACCCTTGGCCCCACCCATTATGGGCTACAGATCTGGGTTCCCCCTCCCACCTTGCTCCAGGGCCCACTGTGGCTGTTGGCCTTAAAGCTCTGGTGGCACAAAGCCAATGGAAGCAGCCAGTTGAGGATTCCCTAGGACAAAATCTGTGCTACCTATCCTGGTCCCCCAGTAAAGAAGCATTGGCCTGTGTGGACCTGTCACCAGCTGTCCCTGACTGCTGCAGTCCTTGAGACACTAGGCTGTTAGGAGAAGAACAGATTTTAGGCTGGCGGTGGGGTGGCTCAAAATTGCATTTACAAATCTGCCCCAGTGTACCCTGAGCACAGCTTGGCTGCATTGGAGGATCTGGCCCAATGGATACAGGGTTGGACTTACGCCACCTAAGTGGGTATGATATGACCTGGACCCCACTAACAAACTCTCTTTTTTGCACTGTGTCAGCAGTGCTGTTTATCATGGCTGTGTTTATGAGAAGACATAGCAAGAGGCAATAGGTTCTATATCAGCTTGTTCTTCATAAGTCGCCATTGTGGGGGAAGAGATCAGTATTGGCTAGATAGAAAACGAGAGACACAATTTCCTGCAAATAGGATTGTGTTTTGCATCATTCCTAAGCTACAATCAGAGCAGCCAAATTCTACAGTAATGGGACGTCTATAGATGCCTGTAAAATAATTAAGGTCCCGATTTAGGAAGACACTTAAGCACACGACTAATTTTAAGTACATGTGCAGTCCCACTGAGGTCAAGAATACGGCCCTTGTGCTTAAATTTGTGCACGTGCGTAAGTTCTTTCCTTAATCAGCTTCCAAGCCAGAATGGGCCTTTTAAGAGTACTTTAGTGAGAAATCAAAAATAAACAAGGCATAAGAAAATATTTGTGTTGTTTCAAGATGTTACTGTAATTTTCCTTTGTCTGCAAATGTTACTGTAACAATTACATACTGAAGGCAAATCTGATGTTTGTACATGTGGGGCAGTGTTAGAACTAGAAATGGACCCTCAACTTAGGACGGACAAACAGACTAAAGGTCTGAAATCACAGCAAATCATTTATATTAGACCAAGTTTCCTCATTATGTACAGTAAAAATGAAGTTGGTATATGGAAGCAACTGGGACTTCTAAACACATTTGCACACGCCTCACAGCCTGTCCATGAAATGCTGCTTGCACATAATTTGTTAGAAGAGGGAAGATCCCTCCCAAATAACTGTCTTTAATTGGCCAAAGCCTGCTACGTATTTTTAAAATATTTTAGTTCCTGAATAACTGATAGCTGCCCTCTGGGTGCAAGGTTAAAATTAATTCCTTTCTTTGCAAAGCTGTTAATTTTTCTTGAATTTGGCATTCCCACAGGCTCAATTTGGGTGAGCCTGGGTGCTAGTTGGGTGACCCAGGGTGTGGAGTGAGAGCGTCACCCCTGCTCCAGCTCCTTTACTGCACATAAAGCGAAGAAGCAGCATAAAAGAGCCCTGAGAGCCAGTAATCCTAGGTGGAGGAGGATTCTCCCAATGTAGGCATTGCAGAGACAACAGTAAGTTTGCCCTATGAGGACCCCTTTACAAATCTAGGCTTCGGGGAGTGTGGGAAATGGAATCAGCTGTGGAACCACAGTAGGGTTGCCAACTCTGACTGCATCTATTCTGCAAAGCTTTTTTTGTCCCCCCAACATCATGTAACGTCATCAGTTGAACTGTTCAAGCTGTTCACAACATCAAGCTAGCTTCAGAGCAGCAACAATGAATAGCTTGAAACTTTAAATCTTCATTTTTACATACTTGATTGTAATTCAGTGTTGTGTTTTTGCCTCTGAGGTGCCAACATAGAATGAATTCTGCTGTAATCATGTAGATTTTGCCAAACCAGTTTTAAATATTTTTTTTTTTTTTGCACATTCATTGTTAAAACAGCAAAAATACTTTTTAAGCTGTGCCACAGTTTAAGTGCCCCTCACCGCTGTCATTCATGTTTTGGGTTTTTGTTCTGACCTGTTAGCTAAATAGCTAATGTCATTTTTTTTTAAGCACTTGGCAAGGAAATGCAGTGAAAAACCCGTAATGTTCACGTGCACACATAAGCATCAGTTGTAGTAACACTGCAAGTTTATATTGTGTACTATGTCATCAAGCTGGCATGGGAGAGAAAAACACAATCAGATGGCACCCATTATGTTTGAGCAATGAATGGACTTCATATGAATTATGTGAATTCATTATATTAATGTGTTTTCTCAAAGAACCCTATTAAAATCTACCAGGTTGCTTTCAGTAGTCACCAGGAAATCAGTGCCAATCCCTGTAGATTCCTAGCCAATCCAGGAGGGTTGGCAACTCTGTTTTGCAGATTCTGGGAAGCAGTGGGGCCTGTCTGCCTACCCCGAGGCTACTCCAAAGAGTCAGCACTACCTCAAGTATCCATAGCTGCCTGGGAGTAGGGGGACCAAGGAGCCATGGTCATTGCTGCCTCTAATCTTTTCCATCCATGTGCAGATTTCTTCCATTCATGTACAGAATATACCCTTTTTTATGTGCACTGAGGCATGTGTAATGTGCACCACCAACAGAAGCAAATAAACTATCTGTGAGCATTCTGCTAATCAGCTGGGCGGCATTTGCATGTCTCAAGTGGCCACATGAACATACAGCTTGCAGGGAACACTGCCCATGGCCCTCCCCTTTTGAAAGTGGGTGGGCCTGGTCCATCCACTTTCCACCATAGGCCCCCACACCCAGCTGGTCTGGAAGCTGGAGCCTTACTTGGGTAAGAGCAACCTGTGGAGCCGGGCCAGCTGTGAGGACTTGTGGACACTACATCTACCCAGGGTTGAGGAACCAAAAAAGCAGCCCCAGCCTGTGTCTCTCCCTCTTTGTGTCTCCTGCCCAGGGAAGATGGAGGATCCATGGCACACCACAGCTGCCCAGATGGCTCTTACTATGGCCTGGCTTCAGCTCTTTGGCCCCTCAGACCCACCCCCAGGACAGGTGGGGTTGGAGTGAGAGTTGTGCAGGCATCTGTGGGGAGCCACAGTCCTCCACCTGTCCTGGGTGGGTGACTGGGGGGCTTGGACAGGGGTTATGGTCTCGGAGAAGAAGGGGGCACGTGCAGGGCCTTGTAGACTTTTAGAAATAATCCATTGCCCTGCCTGTGGCTGCTCTCCCCAGTCCTCCAAAGCAGTTCAGGATGGAGAGGGTTAAAAGGTGACTTTGTAGTGCCTTCCCCAGCCCTTCCCTCTGGCCTGTGAATTGTGTTCCCCTTCTAAGAGTCTCTCCCCTGTGCTAAGCTTCTGTTGTTTCGTTTTGGTGTAGGTATGTGTATTGGATTAAAATGTTAAAATCTAAAATCAAAACATAGGCAAAACAATATGCGGTATCTGGTTTTTGTTTTCAAAGAAAAGGATTCAGACTAGATCATGAAATAATGCTTATTCTGCCTTTAATTATTATGTTGTTTTCAGCATAATGTTATGCATGTTGCTGCACTGTAATCAGTTTTTATGTAAACAGTGCATTGTCCCCAGAGTCAGTTTAGAGATGTATCCACCCACAATGTATCCACAGATAATTACAGTATTAAGAACACTGTTTAAAGCATTATACCCTGCTCGCAGAACATCAGCAATGTGGACTGAATAGCAGAGCAGAGAGGTGATGTGGTGTAGACCTGCGTTTCTTAAACTTTTTGAGACCTTAGAACACCACACACTGTTTTTATGTGGCACACCTATGAAAATATCCTTCAAAAAAAAAACAACAAAAAATAGCAACATGTGCAGCAAAACTAAAATGAAGTTATATAATTAGGTATCACAGCAAAGAATAAGTAACATTGTATCTGGTTTTAATAACAGAAAATATATATCATCAGGGTATTTTTGCAAATACTCATGGCACACCTGTGAGCTGTTCACAGAACACTGTTGTGCTGCAGAACATAGTTTAAGAAACACTGGTGTAGACTTCTACTTTCATTTTGTTTTACAGACCGTATATGTCCATTGGAACACTGCGTGATCAAGTCATTTATCCAGACTCCGTGGATGACATGCATGCAAAAGGATACCAAGACCAGGATCTGGAATATATCCTACATGTTGTTCATCTGTTTCACATAGTTCAAAGAGAAGGAGGTAAATCACACTCCCCCCCTTTTTTTTTAAGTAAATAATTGAACATCTCACAGGCATGGATATTAGTGTAACACTGGGAAAATATGGGGCCCAATTCTCCTTCTCACAGGCTACATCTACACTACAGTGATCTTTCAAAAGAAGGTCTTTTGGAAGATCTCTTCTCAAAGAAGTTCTTTCAAAAGAGTGTGTCCACACACAAATAAGCAGCTCAAAAGAGTGATCAGCTCTTTCAAAAGAGAGTCCACACAGCCCCTGCTCTTTCAAAAGAATGGACCAGGAATTGAAAAACCAGGCCCCATGAGGACTCCTCTGTCAGAAAAAAAGGGCCTGCGGAGCATCTACATGGTTTTTTTTCAAAAGAAGCTTTTGAAAGAAGGTGCTGTTCCTGAAATGGGCATGGAAGAGCGCTTTCAATAGGAGTGTGCATTCTATCGAAAGAACACTGTGTGTGTGTAGACATGCTGCTGGATATTTTGAAAGAGCCCCTTCTTTTTAAAAATGTCTAGAAAGAACTTGCTAGTTCAGACATGGCCACACCTGTCTTAAATCAGATCCACTGATTCCACAAGAGCAAGTGAAAGGAAAATCCGATTCATAGTCAACTAGCGGTTATTCCTCCTATAAAGCTTTAACCAAAGCAGGTGCATTTTAAGCACAGTAGTTTCAACAAGCATCCCCAGACTAAATTACTTAAAAATAACTAAACTACAGCAAGTGCCCTTAGAATCATCATGATTGTCACTAGCTGTGTAAGTTGCCATGGTATTCCCAGTGTTCCTCCTTCGAAGAATAGGGGACGCTGTAAATAGCTCAGGAAGTGTTAATGTCTCCTGTTGTATCTTGAGAGCTGGAGCACTGAGGTCAGTGCATATCTTGTTCTCTTGTGTTTTCCTGTAGATTATTTTCATAGTTCTGGTCGCATCAGTCACTTATTTGTAGTTTGAACTGATGCCCTTTGCAGCATGCTTTGGTGCCTGAATAGTGACAGAGGTATTAGGATTTAAAAAGCAGGATACCCAGAGGAGGCTGGGGGAGGGCAGACTGTGCATCTGTTGGTGGTGGTCCTTTAGTAGAAGATATGGTAGGTGCAGTAATTTGTACACTTGGAGACAAGCTGTAACATTCTCACAACATCAGTCATTCCTAGTCGCTCAGACAGTGGGAAACTCCAGGCCTCTGTTGAATTCCAGCTCCTTCATAGGAGTCCATTACTCTGGAAAAAAATGAGCTTTTGGTTTCTTCTTGAAAAACCTATAGCGTTGATGACTTTTTGTGATACTGTGGAGTGTGGACAGTAGTCGTTCCTGAGTGTAATGTCAGTAATCTCTTATGTCCTTTTGTATAAGGATATTTTCCACATCGATCCCATAGTCTCCATTCCACAATCTTGTACTCCTGTTTTTACCTAGGTTAACATTTCCCATTTGAAGAATTAAATGATTGCATGACCAAGTGACCTAAAAGCTTCTGCTCTTTTTAGGTATTGGGGCATTGACCTGTTCAGAGAAATATTTGAAAATAAATCAAAGTAAATTAAATTTACTTTAATCTCTATTCACATTTAACATTCACATTTGTTAATATAACAGCATGAAGCATGTCACCAGAAGGCTAAACCTGTTAGTCAGAGTTAAGTGCGGAAGAGTTGAAGGGCCCAAATAAATAAATTGAGAATTAAAAAAATATATATTTATTAATAGTCTCAGTTTAGCTTCTCTTTCAAAAACAGCAGCAGTTTAAGCAGCAAAGCAGTGGCTGTTATGCTTAGCAATTGAATAGACCCTGGGGATGAGGTGGGGAGGAAGTAATGTCAAAATAAGCCCAAAACAAAACACATGATAAATATAGTCAAGCTGAACAGAAAGGGTGGATCTATGTTTTCCCCCTGTTGTTTTTTATACTGTCTTGCCGTTATGAGCTGTTTTTCAGAGTGGAAGGATATGTTACTGACACTTCTCCAAATAGCAGTTTTAGAATGAATTTTTTTTTAAGAAAAAGGCATTTCATATCAAGCATGGTGTGCAATCATAAGCTGTCAGTGCTTTCCTGAGATTTGTGGCAAAGCAAAGGCCTTCAGCCCACCTGAAAGATGTACCAGTAGCTTGTGAATGGCTTTTGTTCTAAGTTTGAACACATGTAGATAATCAGTGAGACAAGTTAGGTGAAGTAGTATTTTTCTGGACCAAGTTCCATCTGTGAGAGAGACAAGTTTTCAATGTACCTGGAGCTCTTCTCAGGTCTGAAATGTTTACTTGGAGACTCACAGCCAAATACAAGGTGGAACAGATTGTTTTTACTATCAGTAGTTATGAAACGAAAAAACTGTCCTGTAGCACTTTAAAGACTAACGAAATGCTATATTAGGTGATGAGCTTTCATGGGACAGACCCACTTCTTCAGATCTGGAAATTCTGTTCAAGGTAAACTGGCACAAGAAGAATTTAACAGAAAGAAAAAAATGAAATGAAAACTGACGAATCAGTTACATAAGACAGAAGAAGGGATAGGACTAAAGTGGGGAAGAAAATCATTTACTCTAGTATCTGTTAAGTTAAATGAGCTGCTTGAAGACACTATGAACATCCAAAGATGGGAAAACAGTCCTTGTAATGCATAAGGTAATTGCTATCTTTATTGAGGCCAAGGCATAAATTGTCGAACTTCAGAATAAATTCCATTTCAGATGTGTCCCTTTGTAATCTGGTGTTAAAGTCTCTTTAGTTTAAGATGCAGGTTTTCAGGTCTTGGATGCTGTGGCCTACTCCACTGAAATGCTCATTGATGGGTTTATGTGTTTTCAGATTCCTCATGTCTGATTTGTGCCCATTCATTCTTTGGCAAAGTGATTGTCCAGTTTGTCCAATATACAAAGCAGAGGGGCATTGCTGGCACATGATGACATATATAACCTTGAACAGAATTTCCAGGTCTGAAGAAGTGGGTCTGTCCCACGAAAGCTCATCACCGAATATAGCATTTTGTTAGTCTTTAAAATGCTACAGGACTGCTGGTCTGTGTTGTGAAGATACAGACTAACAAGGCTACCTCTCTGTGGCGGTCAGTAGTTAGTCCGTATTCTAAAGGACACCTCAAATGGAGTGGCCCATTAACACAATTGCAAAGGGCAAAAAAAGGGGGTGGGGGGGGACTAGTCCAGTTACAAACTGTTGAAATAAACCATAACAATAAGGTATTTACAGTGGTAGGGCCCCAGTGATGCTGCAAAGCAGCGGGGGGGTTTTGTGGGGCTCGGGGGAGAGGAGCCAGTACTCAGCCAGCTCTCTGCCTCCCGCTCCTCCCGGCCAATCCCACAGCTGGAACTGCCAAGGGGCTGGTAAAAAAGAGCACTGCTGCAAAGCAGCAGAAGGGTGTCTGCCCAGGAAGTGCTGTTGCACAAACTGATTTGCAGCTCTGGCAGGGCCAGAGAGCTATCGGTGCCTGGGGGAGGTCATCCGCCCTGGGTCTTGCTGAGGGATAGGCTGCTGCAGTGTAGTGAGTGATGAATTGCCGCAGGCTCTGTTGGAGGAGTGAGTCAGGACACTGAGTGAGCTGCCCAGGGCTGGCTGCAGCTCTGCCTCACGTGTCTGATGAATGACACTTACCCTTGCTTTCTAATCAGTTTACAGATAAAGTAATTTATTACCATGGCTGGATTTGGTCTCTGACGCACAAAAGACACAAAGCGTCTACTCAGCTCGGGAAACCTAATAGTGTATTTATTTATAAAGCCCAGAGCACAACACTGTGAAGGTGCTCAGGATGCTGTTCAGTAATTTCACAATAACATTAATTAATAGACATATAAAATATATTAGAAATAAATAAAGCCACATTCAGCATCTAATGATGAAAACACATGGCCAGTAATCCAGAGAAAAGAATTTTAAAAAAAGGAGATAAGGGTCTGTAGAGCTTTAATTCCCCATCCTGTGCACATTTAGCAACTGTCCGTAGCACTGCAGCCGGAGGCATACTGATCTATTTGTTACATTATAAAATCCCCAGACATCTGTTGTAGCCTTCCCCATGCGTGCTCAGTTTTGTGGTTCCAGCATCAATGAACTACTAAGCAAAATGGGACCAGTTCTTGATTTTGCAGCACCCTGGATTATTATTCTTTTGCATTGCAGAAGCCTTGTCAAGACTTGGCTCCCAGTGGCCTTAGCACTATACAGACACACACACACAGACAGACATGTCCTGTGCTCCAGAGAGGTCTCAGTCTGATAACATTCAATCGATCTATGCTTTTGTCAACGAAGCTGTACCACCACTGACCCTCAGGAACGCTCCCTGCCAATCTGCCTATTTTTTTTCAGGATTTTAAAGGACATGTGATTATCTATTGACCCTTTTGCAGCAGCTGAACGCCATCCTTGCCATGCAGATGGGATTCATGGGATGTGCTTTAATGCAGCCCCAAATATGCCCATAACAAATGTCTGCTTTGCGGTTTTGAAAGCAAGAGCAGATGATCGTGAGCCCGTACAAGGAACAGAAGTGGTGTTGCAATCAAATTTACAGTAGTTTAGACATGACCAGAGCGCCACAGGCTGTTAAATCTGTGTCATTTTGTTTGTCGGAGTGATTTATTTATTTATTTATTTTTGGTCGCCAGCTTTGTTACATATATTCTGTTATGTGACTAAACCAACTTTTTAATTGTGAAATGTCTCTGAATCCACTGAAATCCCACAAGCCTGGCTGTTTTGACCTGATAAATGGAGGTCCAGCTGGGGATCGTAGGAGGAGTTTACAAAAGCGATCATGCTCCCTCCGTGTTCCAGCAACCTTTCCTCTTTTTAGCCTTCCACCACTCCATCTCTGGGATAGGCTTCAGGTGGACACAATTCCCACTGCAGACTCTTTGGATCCATCCCAATACATTCCTGGGATCTCCTTTTTTTTCTTTACATGAAAAAAGAGAACATACCCATCAGCCTGAGCTGCTTCCTGAGTGTAGTTGTTCACTTGGCTCTTATGCCCTGTCCCTAGCCTGGTGTCTTAGAGACACACCAAAACGTCTATCAAAACAAAAAGCAGTCAAGTAGCACTTGAAGAAGTGGGTCTGTCCCACGAAAGCTCACCTAATAAACCATTTTGCTAGTCTTTAAAGTGCTACTTGACTGCTTTTTGTTTTGATAGTGTATAGACTAGCGCGGCTTCCTCTTTGTTACCAAAACTTCTGTTTCCCTTGGTTGGAGCTCACCAGAGCCATTGCCTTTGTCTGCTGGGGTGAATCTTCAGAATAGCACTCCATTTGTGTACTGTGCTGGGACATTGCAGCTGGCACACCCTGTTGCAAAGAGCCCCCATGTACAGAATGGCAGAATTCACCTGAATGATAACTCGAAAGGGAGACAATTTTCTTAATAATAGGAAATCAGCTGATAGGAAGCAATATACACCCCTTATACTGAGAGCCAGATAGAGCCGGCATATTTGAGTCAAACATCAGTCTAAAGAACAGCAGATCTTAGGACTGAAAAAGGTATTCTGTCATTCACACACACATACATTACTGAATAATGTGACTGTATTACTATATATTTTACAGACTGATAGAAAATTCTACGAATTCATCTGCCAGCATTGCTGATTTCCATTTCCACTCTCCATCAGGAGACTTACTGAGGCTTCTTAAATGATAAAGGTTTAGCCCTGGCAGGCCCTGGCACAATGCCACCAATGCCGTTCTGTGACCAGCAGCTTACAGCACCCTTGTAAAATCCGGCCTGCACTTTTCCAACCATAGACCAAAGCCATAAATGACACAGTGCACCTTGCTTGACCTTGTTTTTGGGCTTATCTGGTGACTGGTCATTTTGGAGCAGGCAGCAGAAGCAGTGGAAGGTCTTTTGTTGGTCTCTCTGTTCCTCGAGTTACAGTGCTGTTGGGTTGATCTGGAAATGTATCCTCCTGCTCTTCCTCCTATTTCCCCCACCTGTCAGACAGTGTGTCTCTTTCCTCTGTAAGTGACTGATCGGAAGAAATGTGCTTACCCTCATCCCCCAGGTTCATTTCCTCCCTTTTAAAAATAACTCCTCATTTTGCATTGTGCTATCTAGCTTAATTTTATTAACATTTTATTTTTAATAAAGTAGCCCATATGTCAGGCGTATGTTGTAATGCTAACATAAACCCAAGCCCACAATAAGACTAGCAAACAAAATGCATTGGAATAGTTTGTTGTTGTTGTTGTTGTTTTACAGGTTTTTCCATGAGGAAAAGATGCTAAAAGAAATATATGAGAAAAATAGAACCGTATAATCAGTGTCAAATTTTATAGAAGTTGTCACTTTTTTATTAAAGGCTTCATTCAAAAAATGTATAGTTACGTGTGCACATGCTGCCCAGTGTATGTTAGCTGCCCATTTGGGCTTACTGTCTGCATTCACAGGTGTGGAGGCGTGTGTGACAACACCTCTAAGGCTGTGTCTACACTACCACCTTACTTCAAAGCGGGATGGTAAGTAGGGTGTTGGGAGTTTATTAATGAAGTGCTGCAGAGGAGTAAAGGGACTTTGAAGTACCCCAGGCACTTAGAAGTACTGGCGGATAAGCCACGGCTTGATGCGAGCCAGCACTTCGAAGTTGCCACGGGGGGGAATTTGCTTAATGAAATGCTGTGTATGAACCGCAGTGCTTCATTAATAAACTCCCAACACCCTACTTACCATGCTCCCTTCGAAGTAAGGCAGCGAGCCGTGGCTAGACACGAGCCAGCACTTCGAAGTCGCCGCAGTGGGGAATTTATTTAATGAAGTGCTGCATATGCACCGCAACATTTCATTAATAAACTCCCACTACCCTACTCACCGTCCCCCTTCGAAGTAGGGAGGTACTGTAGACACAGCCTAACTGTCTCACCAAAAGCAGAGTGGACATCTATCATTATAACCTGCAATAGCAAGGGAGTCACTCTTATGGTCTCATATTTTGACTCACTGAATTCTCATTTATTTTCTTAGATTTTTCTTTCTCTTTACCCAGTAGATTGATTTTTTTTTTTCTTTTATTTAAAAAAAATCCTATTAATCTTTTAAGACAGTGTAACAAAAACTTTGATGGGATAAACCTGCCAGGACAAAACCCCAAATATTTGCAAAGCTGAAAGAATATGTTTGTCAAACAGATGATGATCAAAAATTTCAGAAGTGCGCAAGTGACTTAGGAGCCTAATGCCATTTTCTAAATTGATGTGGGTTTTGGGAGCCTACTTCATTTGAGAGTCTATGGGATTTAAGATCTGAAGTGTCTTAGGCACTTCGGAAAAATGTATCTAGTGTTTTAATCCACCTCCTTTCCCCCACGCACATCCCGTTAATTTTCTTTCTGTTTTGAATTGGGGATTGAAAACATGCAGGGACTCAATTTTGTATAGCTTCTGTTTTGTACCTTGTAGTCTCCTGTATTATTTGTGTCTTTTTGAAGGCTGGGATGCGGTGATGGACTGGAAAGATGTCTTATCAGGAGGAGAAAAACAGAGGATGGGCATGGCTCGCATGTTCTATCATAAGTAAGTGTATTAATGTGCTTTTCGGGAAGCCAGGCTCTGGAGGCTTCCAATAATAGTTTGAGCAGTGATAGTCTTTATTCCATGTGATATTGGTAAGCAGCTGCATACGAAAAGAAACTTCATTATTTATAAGATGTGTATAAGATCAGCTTTTTAGTTTGGGTAGCACTTCTTGTTTCTGCTTTGCTTTTAGGGACAAATCATTGCATTTTCCAGACATCACAGTCCTTAAATGATCATATGAGGGCAGACCTAGAAATACCATGGGAAGCACTGCCATTCAGGGGGTGTAAGTTTCAGACCTATCCTTTGGACTCTTACCCTTGAATCACCTGTCGCTGGAAACTGCAAAGTCAACACACTCAGCACCTGGAGGGATAGAAGCATCTTGCATTGCTCTTTAGTTACCTTCTCATATCCTAACACTGCAGAATACTACAAGGTCAGCCATGTACTCAGAAGCTCCACCACCATGCACTAAGCATTGTCAGGAAGTGTCAGCCACCAAGGCTTAGTCCTGGGGCTCCGGACTGTGCTCGCACCTCCCTAGGTCCACGCCCTGGTTCAGGGCAGGGCAACAAACAATGGCAGTTCACACAGGAGTCACTAGGCCCAGGCCCCAATTCAGGGTGGGGCAACAAACAACCACTGTTCAAACAGGTTGGGCCTCATTGCAAGGCAGGGGGCCGAGGAGCCCAGACATGCAACTAGAACAGCCAGAGCAGGAGACTGCCAACCAGACTAGGGATAGGCAGTGGAGGAGGCTATCCACTGTGCCCTGGCCCAGGGCTCTATTAGCATCAGATCAGTCTGCTCCTGGGGTCAGCAGGGATCTACATCACAACTTGGTGACCCAGCTACCTGTGGTCCACTTCCAGACTTCCCCCCCCACCCCCGGATCACACCTTAAGGGGCTACAATTTCGGTTCCTCTGTGCCAGGATACAGTGGGGTCTCTGTTCCATGTTGTAGCTCCTCTTCAGTGAGGCCTGGAAGTCCAGGCCAATCCTCAGCCTTCTGCAGAGCTGTCCTGGCCTCCCAACCTGGGAGCTTAGGACTGGCACCTCCCTTCTCTGGTGACTGGGACTGAGCTGCTGGCTGGGGCTTTTATACAGATAGTCCTGCCCCCTGAGTTCTGGTCAGGTGAGTGGGTGGGGCGAGGTTCTGCCTACCAGGGTTCAGGGATGGTTCTTCCCCTCTTGATCAGTGAGCGGCCACCTCTGCTCACTACAGGAAGCAAAAGACATTTAATACCTGTATTATAGTAGTGCCTAAAAGCTGAAAGGGTCTGGACTCCATTGTGCCAGGTCAGGGGTCTGCAACTTGCAGCTCTGGAGCTGCATGGGTGCTTTAAGGACTTCTCTGTGGCTCCCAACACTACAATTGCAAAGTTAAAAAGGACTCTCCTGATTATTTTCTATAAATGATGAATGTCTAAAAGTGACTACACCCCTGCATCCCTACCAGACATGTGAAATTGAGCCCCAGAAGATTGACCGTGAGTAGGTTGATCTCCCAGGCTAGTGTAGACATAGCCCAAGTAGCATAACTAGCTACTTTTGTGGAAACTCAAGAGACCGTGCAACAAGGAAAGTCACTCATGGATGGCGCATATATATAAGAGCGCTGTATCAAAGTATCAGAGCAGCTGTACGGTGATTTCAAAAACAAAAATGAAATAGTTCAGAATCTAGTGCCTTCCAGAGAGAGAGTGAAGGCTCACGAGTGGAAGTCAGGAAGATAGTGGAACAAACACACACACATGTAAAGTGTGAGGAAATATAATATGTAAAAAGTTTATGAACGTCCTGCAGTAAATGTGTATCACATTGGGTGTGCATTGTTTTTTAAATAGGGGTTACGAAAAGTATGGTTTGAAATTATTTATTAAGGACTGTCTCCATATTCACATGTACTGCTGCTCTTGAATTATTGAGGGGTTTTTTTTACTGAATTTGGGGGGGGGGGGAATCTCTTCTCTCCATTTTGGTTGCTGACCACTGTGCCATATGCTGTACACACATATCAAATAACAGTCCTAGTATGGGATTCAAACCTAAATTCCCTGCTGGATATTTTATCTCATAAGAACATAACAATGGCTGTACTGGATTAGATCAGTGGTTTATCTAAGTCAGTCTCCTGTCTCTGACAGTGGCTAGTGCCAGATGCTTCAAAAGGAGTGAACAAAAAAGGCAGTCTTGAGTCATTCATCCCGTCTCATCCAGCCTCATCCTCAGGTAGTTGGGAGTCCAGGGACACCCAAGGCATGAGGTTGCTATTAGCCAATCTGGACCAATCCTCCATGAATGCATCTAATTCTTTTTTGAACCCAGTTATACTTTGGCCTTAACAGCTTTCCATGGTGATGAGTTCCACAGACTGATTGTATACTGTGTGGAGAAGCCTTGCCTTTTGTATACTTTGAACTGCCACCTGATCATTTGAGCAGGTGACCCTCCGCCCACAACTTCTGTTTTGTGAAGGGGTAACTAATACTTCTCAATTCACTCTCTGCATGCCATTCATGATTTTATAGACCTCTTTCAGATCCCCGCTTGTTGTCTCTTTTTCAATCTGAACAATCCCAGTTTTTTAATTTCTCCTCATATGGAAGTTGTTCCATACCGCTAGCCATTTTGGTTGCCCTTATCTGTACCTTCTCCAACTCTAATGTACCTTTTTAAATATGGATTGACCAGAACTGCATGCAGTACACAAGGTGTGGATGTACCATGCATTTGTGCAATGGCATTTATGATAATTGCACATAAAGCAGATGTTTTCAGAGCACTATCCACGATGGTGAAAAGATCTCTTTGAATGGCAACTGGTTATTCAGACTGCATCATTTTTTATATATAGTTGGGATTATTTTTTCTAATGTGAATTATTTTGGAAATATCAACATTGAATTTCATCTCCCATTTTGTCACCCAGTCATCCAGTTTAGTGAGATCCCTTTGTAACTCTTCACAATCAGCTTTGGACTTACAAAATTATTCAAAAATCTGCAAGTTTTGACAGCTCACTGTTCACCCTCTTTAATGGATCATTATGAATATGTTGAACAGCACAAGTCCCAGTACAGCTCCTTGGGGTGACTTCACTATTTACCTTTATCCACTGTGAAAACTGATAATTTATTCCTACCTTTTAACCAGTTACTGATCCATGACTTCCCTTTACAAAAGCCACATTGACTCTTCCCCAACAAATCATATTAATCTCTGCAGCTGATAATTTTGTTCTATGGTAACTGATATATGCCATTCCCAAGGTACTAGTGCAATAGTTCTAGGGCAGGGATCGGCAGCCAACAAAGTAAGAAGAGCCATTTTTTTCAAATTTGGTTAAAAAAATCAATAATTCAAGAGCCACAATGCATATGAATATGAGATGGCCCTTAATAAACAATGTTAAATCATACTTTTAGTACCCCCTATTTTAAAAACAATGCACACACAATGATTTGTAGTGCAATGCATGTTTACTGCAGGACATTCACAAGTTTTTTACATATGCTATTTCCTCACACTTTAAATGTGTGTGTTTGTACCACTGTCTTCCTGACTTTCACTCCAAACCGTCTCTGTCTCTGTCTCTCTCTCTCTCTGGAGGATGCTAGATTCTGAACAATTTCATGTTTGTTTTTGAGCTCACTGTAAAGCTGCTCTGACACTTTGATAAAGCACTCTTTATATATTCACCATCTGTGAATGGCTTTCCTCATTTCATGATCTCTTGAGTTGCCACTAAACTAGCCACAGTTGCACTACTTGGCGACTTCACCCAGTTAGTGAATGTTTTTACTTTGCTCTGCTTTGTGTAGTAGCTCCTCTGCAGCTTTTTTCTGGCATCTTCAGCTGGATACTGTTTGGCAAAAGTAATGTCTTTTTTGAGACAATGCCTCTCGAGGTTGCATTTTTTGTTGGTGGTGAATTTCTCATTGCAAATGAGACATAAAGGGAGCCCAGCCGAACTCCATATAAATATGAAGGTTTGGGTCCATTCAGCTTGAAACTCTCTATTTTCGTCTTTGATTTTTTCCTCTTTTTGGACCCATTCCAACCCCACGTTAATTATGCCAATTTTACTTCACATTTAATTTCAGTTTTCTTTCTTAAAATGCATGTTGCCCTTCACAGCAGGAATGCCGCCAGCTTCCTTTTCCTTTTCAAAATCAAGATTTTATTAGCAACATGATCAAAACACAGATGCAGTATCATATCCCACAATGCACTGCACATACTCAGGCAGGAGTTACCCAACATTTCAAGATTCCATATCATTGGCTCTTTAGACATGAGTTCATTATTGGGCTTTTAGACATTCACCATTTATCAGAAATAATCAGGTTTTGTTTTATTTTGCAATCATAGCGTCGGGAGCCACAAAGAGGTCCTTAAAGAGCTGTATGTGGCTTTGGAGCCGCAGGTTGCAGACCCCTGTTCTATGATATTAAATAAGCCTCACATGCATAATTTAACATCAGTGTTCCATTGTAGCCTGGGGTGTAAGAGGGTGATCTGGGACTGAAACTCATGTCTCTGGAATGGCAGTGCAGTGTATTATCTCTGATCCACCAAGCTGCACTCCTAGGTTAGCCTTTTTAATATATTTTTATTAGTATGTTGGATCTTCTCATAATATTGTACAACACATGCAAACTTTTTGCTAATCTGCTACACATAGAATGAACACTTGACCCCCCATGCACTAGTTGGTTATGATAAAAGGCAAAGGCAGTTTTACTTGAGTAAGGACTTGAGGACTGGGGCCATTGTGCTGTAGCATAACAACTTACAGTGCCAGCTGAGTCACAGTGGTCTCTGAACACTAATTATCTTGCCAAACTAGAAGCATCAACTCTGTTCCTTAAATTAAGCATCGTATTTAAGTGTTACGTATATTGGAACATTGTGCAAAACCTAAATGAGTAATACAGTCTCTCTTTCTTTTGAAAGACCAAAATATGCATTGTTGGATGAATGTACGAGTGCTGTCAGCATTGATGTTGAAGGAAAGATATTCCAAGCTGCAAAAGCTTCTGGGATATCCTTACTTTCTATTACACACAGACCTTCTCTTTGGTGAGTATGTCCAAATACGTGTAACGGGGACAATATCTGTAGCTTTCAATCAGATGAAAGACTATTCTTCTGTGAACCAATACCTATGGTCTTTTAAGATAACTTGACTACAATAACAGACATGTAAATGCATTCAGTATTGATTTCTCCCCTTTTTGTGCATCTGTTTATTTTCTTTTTAAAATGCATTTAAATGTTTCACTCTTAATAGTGACATGCAGGTAGCTAAAGAGCCAATTAGTTAACACATCATGTCACAGCTGCAGCAAATATTACCATATTATTTCATAAACACAAAGGGAAGGGCTACATCTCAAGCAGGCTGTTCATTGCTTGGGAGAAGATGACCAATATATCACTGAGACGCTCCTCCTTTGCCTTGCTCAAGAAGGAACAGACCAAGCATTTTTTCACATCAATTATGTATTTTAATCCTGCCATGTTGTTTACCTCTCAGTGCATTCCCAAGTAGAAAAGTTATACTTCATACAGGTTGAACGTCTCTCATCCGGCACCCTTGGGTCTTGACTGGGGTCGAACAAGAGAATTTTCTAGACCACAGGAGATCAGTATTGTCTAGCACATTAGAAACACTTCCCCTGCTTACTGGGCTCCTAGAAGACATTTACTTGTAAATTACAGCTAAATAACAGCACAGAATACCAAGAGTCTGGACTGGTGTCTGGAAACAAACTTTGTGGAGCTACAGGAAACTTGGCCACACCCATGATAAGTGGTCATCCAACTAACTAAAATCATGCTGGATTTATGGATGTTGCCAGAGGAGAGGATTCCAGATTAAAGAGGTTCAACCTATATTTACAAATCAGGTTGTTGATACAAAGCAAAATATTTGGAGAGTGGTAGACCTTTCTGAACTAGGCTATGGCAACTATGAAAGATCCCAGTGAAGGAAATATTTCTTTCAAGCATATCAAGTAGTCGAGCTGTATAAATGTTCAGTGCAAAGAAAGTAAAAGAGAACCCAATTGTTGTTGTTGAATTCTAAAGTCCAGGTTTTCTGCTTCTTTTTTTTTTTTATCTGTGACAAAAGGACTTGTAGTAACTTGACCTCACAGTTGAAATATACTGTTCCATTACCTTAGTGTCCCTGAGAAAAAGGATTGCTTCTGCCACTTTCAGGCTAGTCATAGCAAAAAGGAAAGCATGTGCCAGGATCGGGGCCTAAATTATTAAAAAAAAAAAAAAATTCAAATGATAGGAAATTGGGAAGAATAGATGTTTGCTGCCTGCTGCAAGCTCAGCTCTTATTTTGAAGAGAATAGAGTACATTTAAACATGAAAATACTATTTATATATAAAAAGGGACAAGGTGATTTTAAAGCCACTGGACAAGAAAGCGAATATCTAGTCAGTACAGGAGAGGGGTTGTCTACCCTACAGGAGAGTGAGAAGCCAAAGCATGCCTCTACGTATTGGTTTGGACTGAAGGGCTTTAGAGGTTAAAATTCCCACTCTTCTTACTTTCCTTCAGATAGTTATGCTGGTCAGGCAGATTTTGAGTTCCTCCTGTTTCTCTGTTTATCAATATTATGAACTGATCTATGGTTTGATTGCAAGAGATATACATTTTAACACATCCAGTTCATAGATTTATGAGGAATGTACATTGTGCAGGTGGAGGTGATGCTCTTGGGGTCTTGAATGGGAAGACGGTAGTACCACATTCTGGACTATGGACTTAAAACTTCTTCAGCTCAGCTATGCATCCCTAGGCAGTGTAGAGACAGAAGATCAGATTATGAACTGTTCTGTCCTCCTCAAGGACAACACTAGACAATACGGTTATTTTATGTTTCATGCAGCAGATTGGCGGCTCTCCCAGACAGCGCTAATCAGCCATCTCAGGCTATTTTCTTCTCAGGACAGTGCCTTCTTTCTAATGCATGTGACTTTTGGGAGGGGGCGTCAGAGGACTGGTTAAGTAATCTGTGCTATACAGAACAATGGGTACAAAGTGACTGTTACAATGATACAGTTGTATCACATCTGCTGATTTTGTAATAAATAGTGGAAGTTTAATTTCTCACGACTCCTTTATGGAATGTCATGCCTTTTATAATCACCACTTCGTGCTGTGGAATCAATAAACTTCACTGTCAGGTACCCAGCTCATCACAGCATATCTGCTGGCAGCTCTCCCACCCTGTGTTCTTTAAGTGTCGGAATGTATTTTGAAAAAGCGCACCTACACATCCTGTAATATTTCTTTGAGCACGCCTTGCCTCTGACTGAAAGATCTATGACACCGGAGCAGGGTTTTGGTTAGGTTTTTTTCCCCACCCCTTGAAAATCAAGTAATGCTGGGGGACTAGTGTGTTTGGACAAGCAAACCTTACAGTCAGGACTTGATATTCAGAAAAATTGATCTGTAACATAAAATAAGTAGGGTCTCACCAATAGCAGTCTGCTGCATCCTGCCCTGCAAAATACGGGGACCTGCTGGTAGGAAGCTATAATATCACAACAGTAACATAAATAAAATCCAGTAGGTTGTGTGCTCCCTCCCGTCAGTGAGGTTGGCAGACACCATTTTATAGAAACGAGGACGTAGGCCTTCTCTAGCAGTCCCAGAGCTGTGCAGTTGTGTGATGACAGCTGTGATGCCCAGGTGTGACAGGGGCTCCCTGCAGCATGAGGCGTTCAGGTAAGTAAGTGTCCATGGAGAGCAGCTGCCGACTCCCATCAGGTGGGTGGGCAGAAGAGAGAGAACAGCTCCTGCCAACTTTTCTGCGGGTGGCCGAGGAGGTGCAGTGGTCTTGGCTGGTTTGGTTATTGCCGTTAGGAAAGGGGGCTCCCTGCTGCCATTCCCCTGGGGACAAGGAGTCCCGGCTGCTGCTGTTACGGCATCTGAAGAAACAGGGATATGGCTTAGCAGTTGCTGTTGGGGGAGCTGAAGCAGATGGGGGGCAGCTTCATCCACCACTGCTTTTCCTCATTGGGCAGTCTGGAAGTGGTGGGAGAGCCCCTCAGAGCAGAAGGCAGTGAACCAGCACTACTGCTAATCCAACTGAGAGCTCTCGCCAGCACCACCTGAGCAGGGAGCCCAGAGAGGGCAGGGTGGGAGCTCAGTATTGCAAACCACTGCTTGTCTTTGTCTACGCTCTGGGCTCAGCACTAGGGTGGCAATATAGATGGCTGGCCAGCAACTGCTGAATCCCTGTGTAGGCAAGGCCTTTCAGCCCATCCCACTAACTTTCAGTGAGACTCAGACTAACAAGAAGTTACTTTTTGAAAATGGGAATGGCGCTTCCAAATCACATATCTGCTTTTAAACGCTTTAGCCAGTGATGTGAAAAACAGCCAGTCTCAGCCCTAGTGCTACTGCAGCGTGAAGATCTTTGATGCAGAAGTGCCTTGCTCAAAGTGAGCCTTTAGGCACTTAACACTCAAGAGTCTCAAACCGTATTTACGGAGGTGTCCCAAAAGCCATTCATTGCTAATATTTTAAATTCTTCTGCAGGAAGTACCACACTCACTTGCTGCAGTTCGATGGAGATGGGGGCTGGCATTTTGAACAGTTGGACACTGCTATCCGCTTGTCACTCAGTGAGGAAAAACAAAGACTGGAATCCCAGCTTGCAGGAATTCCTGAAATGCAGCAGAGACTGAACGAACTTTGCAAAATCTTAGGAGAAGATTCAGTGCTTAAAACTATGGACAAAGAGGATGAGACATCTTAATTTATGTTTTGAAATTTTTAATTATTTTTTTAGTTAAAAGCTTCATGGATTTAAAGACACTTGTTTGCATGCATTGTGGTAGGCTTAGAGCAGCAGAAAATAGTTCTTTATAAGATTTTAGCCTTTTAGTGTTACGGAAGAAAGTAGCTTGAACCCTGAAAAGTAGATCAGCAAATGCACTGTGTACAAGATTAGTCATGGCAGCTTATAGTAATTCCTAGTGAAAGCCCAATTCACTGCACAGAGTTACCGGCATGGTTAGATTTGCTTGGTGGATTCTTGCTTGGGAGTTGGCAGTTTGACATGAAAGCACATTCTGCCTGTCATGTGCATTTGATATGCTGGCTAAACAAAGCAAATATGGCATGTAACTCAGGCATGGAGTAACGCAAGGCAGGCTTTGGGTGAGTATGCAAATTCATGCAGAAACCTAATTTGGGTACAAGGAAACATTTTACTGTCCAGGCAAAACAGATCTGTGCCTCAGCTGAGCCATGTGCATGTTGTTAGCTGCATGTCTATAACAAATAACGATATGACTGGCAGCCCAGAAGACAACTGTTATAACAACAGACATACAACTATCCTTTCAACCAGTGAACCAGGATTTGACAAGGCAAGTAATACACAGAGTACAGTCTGCCACAGTGCTTAAATTCAGAAGCCTTTTTTCCTTAAGACAAGTACTTTAATTCCTTGTAACCTTTCAAGGGATTATGTATGCCCTTTATTCAGTATACTTTGATATTTAAGGCACTGGCTCCTGAGTCAGGGCTCTTGGGTTCTGTTCCTGGCTCTGCCACCAACCTGCTGTGACCTTGAGCAAGTCACTACCCCCATGCCTCAGTTTCCCTATCTATAAAAAGAGGCTATTGAGACTTGCTCACTGGTATAAGGCACTTGTGATCAACTGATGAACAGACCTATCTACGATGCAAGTATGTTTATGAATAAATCTTTTAGTTTTCATGAGCTACCACCCTGATTATAAAAATACCCAAAAATTAGAGCTCTTTAAAATGTCAAAGCACTATAGCCATTGGTTAATGCACACAGCCCCTCAGGAAGGTACATAAACATTGCTGTCCTTTTGTATAAATGGGAGAACACACAAGTTCAGAAGTTGGTAATTGTGTGTGCACCTCTCTTTTACCTCTGTGGGAGCTGTGGCTGCTCTGAACCTCTGAGTGTTAGCTTAAGAGGGACTCAAGTGCAGAACGCTTCGGGCAAGACTGACCTTCTGAGTCTCTTGCCCAAGGCCAAACTTGCAGCGAGTCAGTGTGTGAGCCTGGAATAGGTTCTTGAATTCCTCAAGAACACATTGGCTCTGTGCCTCTGACCTCCACACAGTTTGCCACATCCTGTTGTTTCACTTGGCAGCAGCGCAATGGGAGGAGCAAGATCCTGCAAGCCAGAAATGTGCAACTATCCCTTCCCCCTCTGCTACAACCGGCTGCTCATCATGGATAGCTCTGGAACGTAGAAAGGTTAAGAAGGGGGGGGGAAATGGATCTGAAGCTGGATGTGTCTGTTTTGCTTAAAAGAAGGGAGAGTTAATTCTTAGGGGACTGTTACGTGACCAGGGGTTCCTGTAAGCTGGGTGCAACCAGTCAGGAGAGATCCAGATGTCTCTCAGCTGAACAGCAGCGTGCCCAGAGATAGGGCTGTGTTGCTCCTGCTGGTGCAATAAATATGTATTCCACACATGGATGGAAAAGGTTAGAGGGAACGTTGTATGTGACTGTTGCTTTGCAGGCTGGCAAAGCTCAGTTGCAAACACAAAGTGTAAAGGCTCAGGGAGAGGTTTTAGGCCATTTGCTTTGCTGTACTCACTGCTAGTGTTTCCATGAAGTGTGCCAGACTGGAGTCACATGGATGATAGTCACTGAGACAGCAGCTCAATAAACTTGCTCTAGAAAAGGCTCCAAAACCTCTGTGTTTACCACATTAAAAATCTTTGCCACTGCCCTTCGTTGGGATTTTTGTGAGGTGGAGACCCACAGAGGACTCCAAAGCCATCCTGTCTCTGCCCCTTCTCTGATAATCACCACCCACTTTTCACAGCTCGAGAGGCTCTTGTTTGGTGGCAGTGCAGCTGCCTAACAGACACGTAGCTGTACCTTAGAAATTGCAGCATCAGAACTATTCACATTCTGTAATATCCTCAGCCCCACAACTCCCTGGGTAGGAGAGAATAATGTTACAGAAAGACACTGTGACTTGTTCAAGATATCAAAGGAAGGATAGAGCATGCAGGGAATTGAACCCAAGTGCCAGGCTAGCCCCTAACCACTAGACTTTCCTTTCTCTCTTTTCTTGCTGAGCTTTCTGCCACCAGCGATCTCCGCCCTGAGCTACAGCAGACTCTGCAATGAACTCTCGTTCTTATTCTGGACTGCCGAGTCCCTTTTGTCTCCTCTGTTCCAAAGGGGCTTTGTGTACTTACTGTTGCATCAGTTGTTTGCTGTTCTCATTAGGAGTTTCCTCAGACACTCCACTAAGATGTCTCAGTATAACAGAACAGAACAGGATGCCCTGGAGATCATGGGAAAACAATTGGGAAATTAAATACCCAGCATAATTACATGCTGCGGTGTAAAGCAAAGACTGGAGGATACTGATTTGGCTGGTGATGTGCGTGCATTTCAATTTGCAAACTTCTCTGTCATTTTCATCCCAAAGATTTTATTTTCTTTCTCTTAGCCCTCCAGGAAAAATATGTAAATGTTCAGAAAAACCCAGGGTGTGAAAAATCTCTATTACAAATGAACATAACCTGAAAAAACTGGCTGGCATTATACCACGGTAACATGTAGTGTTGTGTGCAGCATGAGGTTAATAGGTCCAAAGCATAAGGCCAGTTCCTGGTTTTGGTAGCTTTGTATCCATCTTCTGGCATTACCCAAGGAGTCCCTTAGTACAGGGGACCTTCATGGATAGCAAAGTTGGTTCCACATCAGCACTCTCAGGCTGTGTCTACACAGCTGTGTTATGCCTGAATAAGCTATTCCGGAAGGGGTATTCTGCACTATCTTATCCGGAAATAGCGCAACTATGTACAAAATGCATTTTGAAATAGTGCTCAGCTATTTGAAATAGAGCGTTTACACACACAAGAGCTTATGTCAAAATAGAACCGTTGGCTGCACTATGGCTTATTTCAAAATAGGCTCTATTCCCTGTCTATACAGCTCTTTCTGTGAAATACCAATTTTGAAATAAGCACTATTCCGGGTACACTGAGCTTTACCAATTTCGAAATAAGGCATCTGCTATTTTGAAATTATTTCAGAATAGTGTCTGTGTAGACACACAGTTATTTTGAAATGGCAGCTGCTATTTCAAAATAACTTTGTTTTGTAGACATACCCTTGCAGTGCTGCATCTAAGGGGGATGGTGGAGAAAGGAGTGGAGTGGTGCTGTTTCCAACGATTCCCCAGTTGTTAGAAAGGCATTTTTCTTTAAGGCTGTTCTTACTTGTGCTGGGAGGTAGCTTGGCACCTCTCCACAGACCCCTGGATTGGGGTGCAAAGAGCAGCCAGTGTAGCTCTAAAATGGGGCCCATGGTTCATAAACTCCCACTGAAATACTTCAAATGGGGTCTGAAAAATATTACTAAAGGCAACAGTGGAAACCCTCATTCTAGGAGCTATCCTTGCCACTACTAAAACCTACAGCCCATTAAAGCATCATAGAAAGACAGTCTTGGAAGAAGAAATGTCTAGAAGTTTTAATTTATTTTTCTCATTGTTTTAAAATGAAATTCTCTGGAAAAATGTATACAAATTGCAAACTGCTGTGAAATCAGCCCTGTTATGTTGAAATCAAACTGGAACCGACTGGATAATGTTGCCATAAACCCTGTAAAGTGTGGTGCATGTTTCCTGGGGCTGGTAATGTGATGAAGTATCCACTCCAGTTCAGCCATACAGCACAAATCATTTAACACTCTAGTCTGTGACTTTAATTCCAGTTGGTATGAAAAGAAGCTGACCGCTTTGGTATACGTGACATCCTGCACTGTACTGGCCCTTTCCAAATGGCTACGATATGTTACATTTACCCCCGATCATGTTTCATGCAAAGTTATTCTGCCTGTGACTCACCATATTCAAATTTGATTTTTGTGGTTTGAAAACAAGCCACCCTGGAGATTTTCCCAGTAACCTTTCTGAACTGCTCCAGATGCTAATCATAAAGGCTGTAGGGCCCAATCCCGGTTCCTCGTGCTTCCCTTGAATGTTTTACCATGGCCGTACTGGGAACATGATGGAGCTGATACAGAGCCCATATGTGACTCTTCAGATCCAGTCTGGAGTAAGAGCTGAGGGGGTTGGAGGCATGCTGCTTCCAGGGGAGCTCTAGGAGGCACTGTAATTGAGGCTTGGTCTACACTAGGCAGGAAAGTCAACTGGAGATATGCAATTCTAGCTATGGTGATTGCATAGCTAGAATACTTATCTGCAATCGACTTACCAGGCTGTTCTCACTGAGGAAGGTCGATGGGAGAGCTTCTCCCATCGACCTCCCTTACTTCTCATGATAGGGTGGAGTACAGGCCTCAACTGCTGACCCCGGAAAGGTCGATTTTGAGCATCCTTGCCAGATGTGCAAAGTTGAACCCCAGAAGATGGACCCTGAGTGGCTGGATCTTGCAGGTAGTGTAGCCTTGGCCTGAGTCAGGCACAGGGTGCAAGTGGCTGTCTATCTCCAGGGATATCAACCAGCCAGCTACCTCAGGAGGATGGAATGAGGCATGTCCCTCCACATCCCTTTTCTGTGCTTCTGTGGGCACTGTCCTTTCAGTGTCCTTTCATGCTGCAAGTGCATGTTGTCTCCAGTCTCAGCACAGGTTGACAGGAAGACCCCTCCTTGGTCCACAGCCTCTGAGACAGTTAGCTCCTCACTCCCACTGGTTTCTCTGAAAGGTGGGGGGCCCACATATCTTTGAGGGACTAGGCCCTTGTGCCTACTTTCCCTTTGCAAGCCCACGTAGAGGTAGCCCACAGCTGAGTTCACTTTTTCAGGAATTTCATGTGCTATAATCATTATAAGATTCGGGCTAGGTCCTGGAAGATACAGAGCACTTCCGGCTGGTGGTGAACATCCTTAAATGCTATTCAAGTTAATGAAAATTCAGGGCTCTCAGCACTCTACAGATGCTGATGATTACAGGAGAAAAGGCCTGGAGCAGAATTAATACAATCTCAGGAATGGGGAAAGTTTATGTCTGGAAATAAAATACAAATTATCCAGCAAAACTAATTAGTTGATGTTCAGGTTATTGGGATTTGTTGAGTGTCGGTTGGTTTTTTTTTAAACAAGTAGTGAATCAGTGTCTGCTCCCTGTGTATTAACACTGCAACTGTGATGAATGTTTGCTTTCTGATCAGGTTTATTCTATGTGGCTACGTCTATACTACAAATCTCTTTCGAAAGAGTGCAGCCGCAAAAAAAAAAAAAAAAAGTGGATCAAAAGAGTGTTCTGCTCTTTTTGAAAGATGGTGTCCACACAGCCTCTGCTCTTTCCAAAGAATGGGCCAGGGATCGAAAATGAAGTCTGTTCTTTCTAAAGAAGCTTTCAAAGGTGGGCACTCTTCCTGAAACAGGAAAGGAAGAGCAATTTCGAAAGGAGCGCCACATTCTTTCGATTTACTTTTAAAAGAAAGCTTTTCGTGTGTAGACACCCCATGGGCTCCTTCGAAAGACTCCCCTTCTTTCAAAAGATTTTTTTCGAAAGAACTTCCCAGTGTTGACGCAGCCTATGACTTCTCCCTTTAGGGCTGGATTCTGCTCTCTCAGACCAAACTCCATTAAAATCAAAGGGCATTGTGTCTGCATGAGGAATGCAGGACTTGTCCCTTAAGGAACTCAACTGGGGAATTCACAATAGCAACGTTCTCCCTGAAGCCACTAAGCATCTCATTTCTGTAATACAGTAAATACCAATGATCTGTGTGCACGTGCAAAGCATTTTATAAACTTATGTTCAGAGGTTTCACCAATATAGCATTTAAAAAGAATGAATTGCTCAACGTTGTCTTTGTTCTGTTTACATTTGGTTGTAATGTAATAAATTCTGCTTTCCAGTTGTAATTTATTTCAACACCAAATAAAAACATGATGTTTGCTTTAAGATTGCACAACACTATTTTTGTGCCATTCAATAGGCAATCCAAAGAGCACATTGGATCTTTGTCGGCACTATGTTAAGGCTTTGGCTACGTTGCACTTTTGTTGGTAAAACTTTGCGGTGTGAAAGACAAACACACAAACTACACCCCAACTGACAAAAGTTTTACTGGTAGTGCTTGTTGGAGGGAGGCACTCTTCAACTGAAAGCTATCACTGCGTATTGGAGGTGGCTCTCTAATAAGTTCTCCTGCTAGTGGTTAACCAGAAGTCCTTACACCAGCACAGCTCTAGTAGCACAGTTGTACTGCTGGAAGGTATGCAGCGTGGATGTAGCCTAAGGCTACGTCTACATGAGAGGGTTTTTCCAGCGAAACTGGGGTTTTGTGGGGAAAAAACCCACAGAGCATCTACACACAAAATGTGCCTTGTTGACAGTCTGTCAGCAAAGCTCAGCACATCCACTGGCAGTGTTATACCTCTCCACATTCCGGTGTAATGTCTTTCTCAACAGTTTTCTGTCTACAAAAAGGCTACGTAGATGTTCTGGGGACCCTCTGTTGACAGACAGGGCTTCCAGTTCACCAGGCAGCCCTGTTTGCAGAGCTCCCAGTCAGCAGCTCTGTCAAGAGAGGGCCAGGCCCTTTGGCTGTTCTCCATGGACAAAGCAGATTGCTCTCGCGATCCACTTTTATGTGTAGATACACTCTGTTGACAGAAGTTTTGCCAGGAAATCCCTTCCAACAGTCACTTCTGTTGACCAATGCTTCTCGTGTAGATGTAGCCTAAAAGAGCACCCTGCTAGGGGTGGCACGTCATTTCTGAGGAGGAAAAACTTCATGACATTTTTCAGTCTCTGAAGTGAAAACATGCATTGCCTTCATAGAGGAGTAAGGCGATGAGGTCCACAAAGGTACCTGAGTACCTAATACTCCTTGATTTTGAAGGGATTTAGGTACCTAATAGTCTTTGAGACTGTGGACTTTGCTGTCTAGGACAGACTAAATTGACTGGCTGCTGTGTGGCTTCTCATGTGCCAGGCTCGCCTTAGACTGGAATTGATTTGTGACAAGAATGCAGGCACTGTTTGCAGTGCAGTTTAGAGAGAGCACAGGCAGGATCAGCTGGCATTAGCTGGACCAGGTGACCCCAAAGGGTGTCATGGTAAGTTTTAACCCTATGGCACCATCATAACCTACAAGTATCAGAACTTTCACAGACATCCCAGGCAAGGTATTTGCTCAACACCTTTGCTGTTATGCTATAGACAGCCAGAGCCTATGCCCCAGAGTCTGAAAAGAAACAGGACACTCAGCATATCTCCACTGCAATTAAAAACCCACGATTGTCCCAGGCCAACTGATTTAGGCCCATGGGGTTTGGACGAAGGGACTGTTTAATCGTGTGTAGAGATTCAGGCTGGGACCTAGAACCCTGTGAGGTGGAAGGGGCTCAGAGCTCAGGTTGCAACCTCAGCCAGAATTAAACAGCTCCTTAGCCCAAGCCCTGTGATTGTGAGTCAACTAGCCTGGGTCAGACCTGCATGTCTAACTGAAGTGTAGCCAGACCCTCAGGCTCTGAGTCTGCCCCACATTTAATTATATTGAGAGGCTTGAAGCAGGTGCTCTGCAAGATGTAGAAAGCAAACGGCATCATGCCCAGGCTTGCTCGTCAGGCGTTCATGCTGCTTCGGACCCCAGTTCTCCTCAGTGAGCAGTTCCAGGGAAGACCAGCTTTGGTTACGACCCACAGTGTGACCCCCCACATACTCCCATTCCCAGTGTGTTCTGCACTGTCCAGCCCTCGCTGGTAGTTCAGATATTAGAGGTCTACAGCCTTCATAAGTACTCAATGTGCAACAGTTTGCTTTTTTAATTGGAGTTACCAAACAATTCAGTTTAAACACAACACTGCATTAGATTTGATTAAAAAATAAAACATGTTTTTTACACCTTTAAGAGAGGTTTTAGGTGAATACAAGGCAGTAGAGTCAGAAATGGTTACAAGAGAAATAAAGATAAAATGTCTTCTAGTAACCAAAACATAACTAGATGTAGCTCAAGATAAAATCCTTACAAGTTCCCAGCAGAGTTGCTGACCAAGTCAGCTTCTGCCCCACCAAAGTTCAAAGGGATGTTGGCCTCGTAGGAGAAAAAGCAAGCGAGCAGCAGAAAGAGAGAGAAAGTGTGTGTCTGTACCTCGGCTGCTTTCACCCTTCACTATTATAACGCAGCAAAGAAGGGTCCTGGGGCACCTTATAGACTAACAGAAAAGTTTTGAGCATGAGCTTCGTGAGCACAGACTCACTTCATCAGATGCTGGTCATGGATGACCAGCATCTGATGAAGAGTCTGTGCTCATGAAAGCTCATGCTCAAAACTTTTCTGTTACTCTATAAGGTGCCCCAGGACCCTTCGTTGCTGTTACAGATCCAGACTAACACGGCTACCCCTCCGATATTATAACACAGTTCTTCTTTCAGCTACATTTTTCTGAGGGTTACATCTAGATAAATTTCCTTCCCAGTCTGCAGATGAACATGTGGTTCCATTTTGGTGGTTGCTAAAATGTAGATTGAGCTCTTTCTGCCCGCTGTTCGTGGCCAAAGAATGGCTACCTGGCCACTGACTGCCATTCAGCTTTGATGAGACCTTGCGACAGGCATCAGCTCGTCCTTTGTGTCTGAGAAATAGGATCACTTCCTTTCCAAGACTAGTCCAGTAAATGCATTTCTGTCATAATTTCAGCATGTGCCCAACTTTACATGTAACCTTTCTACAGACACGTTATTGACCAGCAAGCAATTAGTTTTCAGATGATATTTCAAAAGGCATATTTTGTGCAAAGATTTCTACAATGGTATGAATTCAGGGGATCATTCAGTCACACTACAACCACTATAGATGCAGCCAGCTTCAAATAACCACCCTTTCCTTCAGAGCAGGCATCCCTGCCATGCCACGTCTTGCTCATGGCACAGCAGGCCTGCCTTGGAGACAGCCTCACAGCAGTAAGTACTGCTTTGGCTGATTAAGGGTTGTGCTTGTAGTGCTTATTGACACCTCACCTATAGCCAGATGCTCATGTGTGTGCTTGCTATGTCCAAAACATATGTGGGAACCACTCCATGGGGTAATGGTTTTCCTTACTTTTAGTAACTAGGCCCCAGCCTAATGGCTAACAAAAAGAAGTAGATAAATCTATATTAAATTCCACATACCCTGAATAAGTAATAGGTAAAGGTCATTTGTCCACGTTCTCTCTGGCCTACACTACTGCCACAGCCATTTCACAAAGTGTCAAAAAAAATGCATTCTAGTATAAGTATGTTCCCTCACACATCAAAGCATGCAATGCACTGCGTTACTAAATCAAAGCTGCTAAATAAGAAACTGGAGCGCCACATTCTAACGCTCCCCATCCATGTTTTGACAGGCTTCCCCTGGTGAAGATCAAAAAAACTGCTGTCTGACTTGTGGCTGTAAAAGAAATTGCTCTGGCCTGCCTCACTCTAAGGGCATGCTACTCACACCAAAGAACTTAATTGCTCTTGACATTGGCTAAATATAACTCCAGCAGAAAACAATATTAAACAGCCAGAGAGAGTTCAAAAAAAAATATATTGTTTATAGGTACGCTACAAATCCTGGCCATCCCATGTACAAATGCATGTCGCAAAAGATGCTCCCAAAGCAGTGGCCAACTGTTGCACAATTGTTACCCTGACCTTGTAATGGTATGCATATATATGTACTAGTAATATATTACAATATGTTTATTAATTTCAAACGAACTGTGTGTGTTTGGCTTATACCTTATTTCATTAAAGCCTAAATATTTCCAGATATTGTTAAGTTCTTTTTAAAACCTATCAATTGTTTTTTAATTAATTAGAATGTTGTAGGTAAAAATATTTAACAGCTGACTTTGCATATTTCAGCTTTCAAAAATTGACTTTTTTTCTTATGTTTCCAACATCTACTGGTAATAACTAATATACCTTATACATAAATATTCTTTTTTTCCTGTTAGGACCTTTAAACATCAGATGACATAAAACATCAGATGACATAACCTATGGAAGCCTGACAATCTCATTTGTGGATTAACATGAGACCCAGCAGCAGTGCAACGAAAAGCAGGGTGTTAAACATAAAGACAGAGAGAAGCAAAATTTGCAATCAATAATGTTTGAATACTCTTGCTCTTTGTAACTCATCATGTGCACTAAATGTTTCACTGACCTCATGTGTCTCCTCTGCAGGGGTTTAGGAGCATGAAGGGCTAGGATGACAAAATGCTCAGTAAGACGGCTTTCCCAGCTAAGTAGTCCCACTGAAGGTCAGAAATATGCCTGTAAGTAAAAGTTGGAAGGACTGGGCCCTACATGTGTATAAGAAAAGATCCAATGACTCTTCCATTGGTCCACCTACTACACTATGCTGATTGATCTGGAACAAGCACTGAGCCTATTCCCCTGACAATGCAATCTGTTGCCCTCATTGCTACAAAATACCTGCCTGTGGCCACTACTGGAGTTGGGCTGCATGAATGTCCCATTGGTAGTTGGTTCTGAGGTGAATGTCACCCTTAGAAACTGGTGAATGTAGCTGGTCAGTGTCTGGTAACATTAATAAAACTCCCCGAAAAATCAACACCACAAATATTCTACAATTATCATCATTAAACATTTGCTGTGCAGGGACTCCTGGCGGTTTCAAACAAGCTCAGGGCCACTTACACCAGGTGTACACTTACACACAAAGCCCCAGCAAAGTTCCAGCCGCAAAGAGCTAATGTTCACATCCTGCACATATTTAACTTTGAGGGCACTGGAACAAGTCACATTCTTAACGTTATGCACAATAAGGGTGTAGGGAGATGGAGGCAATCAACCATATATATCATCTCTATTTATTTTAAGTGAGGAGACAGGAGCCTTAGTAGTCCAGATTTTAAGAAATAATTCTAAACTAATTCAGTAAAACAGTAACAAGTGGTAATAAAATCATGGTTTACTCTGCATATACTCACGACAGAGGGTTTTTGTTATTTTTTTCCCACAGACAATGTTCAGTGCAGGCTGAACCTCTCTCATCCATTTGCTGGGCCATAGGTGGTCTATGTTATCTAGCACATTACCACTATTTCCACTGCTTACTGGGCTCTTGGAAGACTTTTAGGGGTAAATAACATCACCAAACACTGAGAGCCAGAGTAGCTGTAAGCAAATCATATGGGGCAGCTAGATTAGAGCTGTCACCAGATGAGAGAGTTCTGGATTAGAGAGGTTCAACCTGTAGCCATTTATTCCCACAGTTCAAGGGTGGAAAGGCAGTTACCTAACACATAACCATAAAAGCCAAATGTGACCTGTCTGTAATCTCTTTTAATCCTTTAACATTGGTTACCAAAATCACAGAGCTACGTTTTATGATAGCCTCAGGGAATGTTGAAAAATTTCCCCACAGATACATTCGAAAATAAAATTATAGTCCTGTTTTCAGCTACTAGCATAGTAGCAAGCCAGTAAAAAAAATCCATGTGCTCCATGATGGTGTAAAATGAGCAAATGATCACAAGCTTCTGCAGTCTCTTACCAGCCTATTTTTATACTGTAATCATGTTACAGAGAATTCAGCCCTTGTCTAATCGCTAATCTTCACTTATGTGTGTGCCACATGGCACACTGCTGTACATCAGAGGATAAGGGCACTCTGGTTATTGGAGCCTTCTTATTTAGATGCTTATGGTGCATAAGAAGTCATTAAGGAATTTCAGACATAGGTTAAAGTTGGCTGAATGTCTGTTAGCATGGCCACTGTTAAGGTTCATTTTCTGGACGGCTGAGTGATGGGTATTTTACTTTCTCTTTCAAATTACTGGCAGTCTCAGCCTGAGGGAGCAGTTATTAATGACTAGAAAAACTAGTTTGAAAATACATTTTAGTGTGACTCAAAAGTGTCTGTGTCTTAAAAATGAAATTGTTAGTCAACCCCAAGACTGAACAAATAGGTGACCTCTTACACACCTGCAGTTGCTTTATTTGTTATGCTGTGTCATAAGCATAACTGAGTTGTGGTGGTCAGGGCTGCATACTCTGATCCAGTACCAGCTGCCATGTGAGAGGACGTTTATTGTGCGATAGGTAATAATCTTGCTTTTTAGACACGGCTCTAAAGAATTCTCTCTTGCATTTAGGTATTTTTAATTATTTTCCAGTGACTAAATAGTATCTTTCGTTTGGGTCTGGAAGAGCTGCAGAATCAGGTCCTTAACATTATAGAGTACAGTAAAATTAAGAACATACGAATGGCCATACTGGATCAGACCAAAGGTCCATCTAGCCCAGTATCCTGTCTGCTGACAGTAGCCAATGCCAGGTGCCCCAGAGGAGGTGAACTGAAGACAATGATCAAGCGATTTGTCTCCTGCCATCCATCTCCTGCCTTCGACAAAAGGCTAGGAACCATACCTTACCCCTTACTAATAGCCATCTATGGACCTAACCTCCAAACATTTATCGAGCTCTTTTTTGAACTCTGTTAGAGTCCTGGCCTTCACAGCATCCTCTGGCAAGGAGTTGCACAGGTTGACTGTGCGCTGTGTGAAGAAAAACTTTCTTTTATTAGTTTTGAACCTGTTACCCATTAATTTCATTTGGTGTCCTCTAGTTCTTATATATGGGAACAAGTAAATAACTTTTCTGTATTCACTTTCTCCACACCATTCATGATTTTATATACCTCTATCATATCGCCCCCTCAGTCTCCTCTTTTCTAGACTGAAAAGTCCCAGTCCCTCCAGCCTCTCCTCATATGGGACCCATTCCAAACCCTTAATCATTTTAGTTGCCCTTTTCTGAACATTTCCTAATGCCAATATATCTTTTTTGAGGTGCGGAGACCACATCTGCACGCAGTACTCTGGATGTGGGCGTACCATAGTCAGAATGAACGTCTCAGCAATGAACATTCAGACTAGAAATTCAGACGAGAAATGAGATGCACATTTTTAACTGTGAGGTTAATGCATCAGTGGAACAATGGACCTAGGGCCAGCCTTATACTGCCCGTCATTTGCAGGCTTTAGTCACGACGGAGCATTTTGCTAAAATATATGCTATAGCTCCCAACGGAACTTGTAGGCTTCATGCAGAAATCATTGGCTAGATTCTTTGGCCTGTGCATTTCTCAAATGTAGCTGCCACAACCTTTTCCTCTGGGGCTGCCAGCCAGGGGTGGGCCCCACCTGCCTGTGGAGGAGCACTCAGCCTTTCCAGGTGCAGTGGAGTCAGGCTTCAGCCCTGGGTGGCAAGTTCCAGCCAGGCACCACCTGGCATGTGTGGTGGTGGGCCCTGGTCTTGAGCTCCTCACACCTGCTATCACCCAGCCCTCCCCCTGCCAGTGTCCCTTCACCTGTTGCCACCTCCCCATCCAGAGCCTGATTTTCTTCAAACTTGCCAGGGCTGAGTCTGTCTGCTGCAAAAAGTGATAGTTGCATATTAATATCACTTTTCACAGCAGACTTAGTAGCTAGCAAGGCTTTAAAAAAACCAACCACAAATTAAAACAACAACAACAAAGAATGTGCAAAGTGCCTGCTTTGTGTTTCTATTCTGTTTAGGTCCAGTAGTGGAGAACAGAGACAACTGTATGTTCTTTTTAGGTCTGCAAAATAACCTATGTAAGTAAATGATAAGAATTTGGACATGTAAATGTGCATATTTGTTTGTTTTTTTAAAGTTAATTAAGTGGTTTAGGAAAAATTGTCAGAGCAGCCAGTAGCAAGACACTCTGAGTCCATCAAAAATTTTGTTGTAAGGACCTGTGCCTCGATCATCGAATCACAGAATCACAGGGCTGGAAGGGACCTCAGGAGGTCATCTAGTCCAGCCCCCTGCTTCAAGCAGGATCAACCAGCACTAAGTCATCCCAGCCAGGACATTGTCCAGCTGGGACTTAAAAACCTCCAGGGATGGAGACTCCACAACCTCTCTAGGCAATGCACTCCAGTGCTCCACCATGTGCCTGGTGAAGTAGTTTTTCCTAATATCTAACCTACACCTCTCCCTCTTCAGCTTCAGACCATTACTCCTTGTTCTGCCATCTGACACCACGGAGAACAGTTTCTCACCCTCCTCTTCAGAGCTCCCCTTCAGGAAGTTGAAGTTGCTATTAAATCACCTCTAAGTCTTCTCTTCTGTAAACTAAACAAGCCCAAATGCCTCAGCCTAGCCTCATAGGTCTTGTGCTCCAGACCCTTAATCATTTTTGTTGCCCTTTGCTGAACCTGCTCCAGCAAATCCACATCCTTTTTATACTGGGGGCCCCAAAACTGCACAAAATATTCCAGATATGGTCTCACCAGTGCTGAATAAAGAGGAATAATTACTTCTCTACATCTGCTCGAAATGCTCCTCCTAATGCACCCCAGTATGCCGTTAGCCTTCTTGGCTACAAGTGGACACTGTTTACTCATATCCAGCCTTTCATCCACCATAACCCCTAGGTCCCTTTCCATCGTACTGCTGCTGAGCCACTTGGTCCCCAGCCTGTAACAATGTTTGGGATTCTTCCGCCCCAGGTGCAGGACTCTACACTTCTCCTTATTGAACTGCATCAGATTTCTTTTGGCCCAGTCCTCCAATTTATCCAGTTCCCTCTGGATTCTCTCTCTACCCTCCAACGAATCTACCTCTCCTCTTAGTTTTGTGTCATCTGCAAACTTGCTGAGGGTGCAATCCAGTCCCTCATCCAGGTCATTAATAAAGATGTTGAAGAACACCGGCCCCAGAACCGAGCCTTGCAGCACTCTGCTTGAAACAGACTGCCATCCACATATTAAGCCATTGACCACTACCTGTTGGGCCCGACCATCAAGCCAGCTTTCTATCCATCTTATAGTCCAAGGATCCAATCCATATTTCCTTAACTTATGGACAAGAATGTTGTGTGAGACCGTATCAAAAGCCTTGCTGAAGTCAAGGTATATCACATCCACTGACTTCCCCATGTCCACAGAGCTTGTTGCCTCGTCATAGAAGCTAATCAGATTAGTCAGGCAGGACTTGCCTCTGGTGAGTCCATGTTGGCTACTTTTGATCACTTTCCCATCTTCCAAGTGCTCCAAAATGGATTCCTTGAGGATTCCCTCCATTATTTTCCATGGGATTGAGGTAAGGCTGACGGGTCTATAGTTCCCTGGATTGTCCTTCTTTCCTTTTTTAAAGACGGGCACTACGTTTGCCTTCTTCCAGTCATCTGGTATGTCTCCTGATCTCCGAGAGTCTTCAAGGATAATGGCCAAAGGTTCAGCAATGACCTCTGCCAATTCCCTCAGTACCCTGGGGTGCATTAAATCCAGACCCATCCATCTAGTTTTTCTAGATAGCTCAGAACTTGTTCCTTCCCCACAGATGGCTGCCTGCTACCTTCCCATACTGCATCGTCTAGGACCGTCATGGGGAAGTTGACTTTGTCCTTGAAGACTGAGGCAAAAAAAGCATTGAGTACTTCAGCTTTTCCTGCATCATCTGTCACTAGGTTACCTCCCTCACCCAGTAAATCATCTGGGTTTATAATCTAGGAAATCTAAAGCAGCATCTCCAAAATTAGGATGGTTTTAGCATTCCGTACTTCTTAGGGAGAAGTACAACAAAAATACAGAACACAAAGTTGCTCACCATTAATGCTTTTTAAAATCCAGGGGGAAAATTAAATATGAGAAGGGAAAGAAGCTAATCTAGTTCAGAGAAGCAGCTCTAGAGGATGGATATCTCCTGCCATTGAGCCCAACGGGATAGTGATGAGTAAATGAGCATGCAGATCTTTTTGAATTAAAATTCTGTCCTCCAAAGCACTTGCATCCTCTCCCATCTTGGTCTCATCTATAAACCTTAAAACATACTCTCTATGCCATTGTCTAAATCATTGATGAAGATATTGTACAGATGTATTCTAGGATGCTTTTCATCAGGCTCTGGTGACTTGAAGACATCTGATTTGTCTAAGTAATTTTAATTTGTTCTTTCCCTATTTTAGTATCTGAACCGATCCCATTTTCACTGGCATTCATTATGTTGGACACCCGATCACCACCATCCTTCTGGGTGAAAAAAAACGAACCAAATAAGTCATTAAGCAACTCTTCCATGTCCACATTTTCTGTTATTGTTTTTCCCTCTTCATTGAGTAATGGCCCTACCCTGTCCTAGGTCTGAAAGGTGTGCTGGATTTTTTGCTGGCTTAAAGTTTGGTAAGGAGGATTGACCGTACATTTCCCTAAAATATATGAGGTGTTTTCCATCAGAAATTATTCTTTTTCACTTTATAGCTGCGTCTACACGTGCACGCTACTTCGAAGTAGCGGCACCAACTTCGAAATAGCGCCCGTCGCGGCTACATGCGTCGGGCACTATTTCGAAGTTAACTTCGACGTTAGGCGGCGAGACGTCGAAGTCGCTAACCTCATGAGGAGATAGGAATAGCGCCCTACTTCGACGTTCAATGTCGAAGTAGGGACCGTGTAGACGATCCGCGTCCCGCAACGTCGAAATTGCTGGGTCCTCCATGGCGGCCATCAGCTGTGGGGTTGAGAGATGCTCTCTCTCCAGCCCCTGCGGGGCTCTATGGTCACCGTGGGCAGCAGCCCTTAGCCCAGGGCTTCTGGCTGCTTCTGCGGCAGCTGGGGATCTATGCTGCAGGCACAGGGTCTGCAACCAGTTGTCAGCTCTGTGGATCTTGTGTTGTTTAGTGCAACTGTGTCTGGGAGGGGCCCTTTAAGGGAGCGGCTGGCTGTTGAGTCCGCCCTGTGACCCTGTCTGCAGCTGTGCCTGGCATCCCTATTTCGATGTGTGCTACTTTGACGTGTAGACGTTCCCTTGCTGCGCCTATTTTGATGTTGGGCTGAGCAACGTCGAAGGAGGACGTGTAGACGTTATTCATCGAAATAGACTATTTCGATGTTGGCTGCACGTGTAGACGTAGCCTATATGCACTGTTTCAGTAGCCATGTTGGTACCAGGAAATTAGAAATAAATGGTGGGTGAGGTAATATATTTTACTGGACCAGCTTCTGTTGGTGAGAGAGATAAGCTTTTGAGCTTACGCCAAGCTTTTCTTCACTTCATCACCCTTAAAGCTGAACCCCAGTCTTTCCGGGCAAATATTCTCTTGAAAGCTAAAGGGCAGGTCTGTTTGGCGGTGCCCAGCTAGAACTTTGCTTATATTCTTGCAGTTTCTACCAGCAAATGCACATTTCACATACACTGGTGCTTTAAGACATACTTTGGAGAGAGACAGAGACAGAGACAGAGACAGAGACAGAGAGAAAGGAGAATGACCCTGTTCTTCTGGGAGAGCTAGGGTCCTGTCCTTCTCATCGAATGACTTTTTATTTATACACAGTAGAAAAAGGAGAGAGACTAAGGGAGCCCCATATCACCATATCCCATAAGTTGTTGGTTTGACCAGTTATTTAAGATACAGGAAATACAGGTCCAGTTTCAACATCAGGGAGTGGCAGAGCAGGATTAACACTCCTGGAGGCCTGGGGCTCTTAGATTTTGTGCGGGCCCTCAAGGCTTTGGGTTGGGCCCAAAAATGAGGGGTTCAGAGTGTGGGAGGGGCCAGGGGTTGAGGTAGGAGATTGGGTGTGGGAGGGAATGAGGGCTCTGACTATAGGTAAGGCCTGTAGGGTGAGACTTGAAATGAGGCATTTGAGGTGCAAGGTAGGGGTCCCGGCTAGGGCCAATAAGTATGGAGTGTTGGAGACGGCTCATGGCATGAAGCTTGGGTAGGGGGTGGAGGTCTGTGTGGGAGGTGCAGGGGAGGGGTTATGGCTAGGGCAGGGAGTTGAAGTGTGGGGACCTTACCTGGTGGTGTGGGCCCAGGGGAGGAAAGAGGAAGGGAGGGGAGGCGGCAGATGGCTCTGCACTTTACCCTGCGCTTGCTTGCAGGAAGCATGCTCTGGAGCTCCTATTCGCCATGATTCCCAGCCAGTAAGATCTGTGGAGGTGGGTTCTGCAAGTGAGGGAAGCAAGCACGCAGATGGAGATTCTTGGCACTTGCAGCTCCAACCCAGAAGGGGGCAACAGGAGTGCATGGAACTGAATTCTCCTCCACACACACCCAAGTCAGACGGGGCTGGTACACAGGAGTTTAGGTGCTGCAGCTCAGCACCCCGGGCTAAGGAGGCCCCCCAGATAGATCTGTGCTTTTTTGGTGGTCTAGAGATCTTTTCGCAGGCTGCAGGCTGCCTCCCCCAAAGCCCATTTCTTAGTCTAGCCCTGGGGAATGGGGAATAAAGGATTTGATCAGGGGTCTGTGAGTTTGCAGGCAGCTGCATTAACTCCTGAGCTGTGTGATAGGCCGAGGGAGGCCTCTGCTAATCTCTTCCGTTGAAGCTGGTCCATTGTGGCTCCATAATGAAAGAGTAGCTAGATCTGTAGGATTGGCCCCTGGGTTTCTGGCAACCTGGCAGGTGCCTAAGCTACTGAATGATTGTGTCCACCTGGCCCAAGGACTGTTCCACCATTGGTAAATACTTAAAAACTCATTGAGCCAAAGAGAGGGGGAATGAATCTGTCATCCAGCAGGTTAGGGCACCCGTCAGGGGGCAGGAGAACCAGCCTTCAGGCCCCTGCTGCAATTATAATTTCATTGTTTAGTGGCAGTGGAATAACTGCCACACTGAGGGACTGCCTCTACATCAGAATATCCAATAGCTCAGTTTTTAGGGCACTTTCCTGAGAGGTGGGAGATTCCTGTCGAAATTCTTCCTCCTCCTCAGGGTGTGTGCTCTTGGAGGTAGGTGCCTAAATCCAGGCTGGAATCCCACATGAGGATGCTCACCCTTGGGCTGAAGGTTATAAGGTGGGCATATCTTCCTCCTGACATTTTGTATGGAGTGAGGCAGGCACCGAACTCATTCCTTTATGAGATGGCATAGGTGCTGCCTAAGCCACCTGACTGCACGTGGCAAGGTCTCATTTGAGGATGCCTAAGTAGATACAGACACCTTCTTGCAGCCTCGATTTATGCACCTATCTTAGGAGTGGAAGAGGCGAGGAGTGGGGCTTAGCACACCCCGCCCATGATGGCCATCTGTCACTGGCTGGTGTAGTCAGCTGCCAATCTAAAATGCTACATTTTGCAGATTGCATTCTTAGGTGCCTGGCTCTACACATTCATTGTATCAGGAGTCTAGGAGCCTGGCTCAAGTTTTGTGGGTTGCACTGTTATTCCTGTGCCTTTCTCGGTGCCTAAAAGTTAGGGTCTGCCACACTCAGCATCAAAACACCTAACTGCATTTGCAGAGACCACCCCTACCACCTGTACCATTTATCTCATTATATTCCTCCTGCAGGTGAGTATCAGATGGATAGGCTCAGACTCAGGAGCGCCAATGCGAGTCTGACGCATGTGCATGCTTTTCAGCCTCATCCTTGCCCCACACCAGATTTTAGAACTCAAGAGCCCTGTTGCAAACTAACCCCTTAATCTTCTGATCTCTTGGCACAGGAACTGGAAAGCTGGTTGAGTCTTTGAGTTAGGGTGCTACAGCCAGAGCCATCCTTCTGGAGGACAGTTTGGAGCGTCTGGAGTGGCTGCCTCCACATCCAATAGATGGGTCCCAGGGTGCTCTGGCTCCCACCATTGTGGAGAAGCAGGGCACAGCTGGCTGGGAGAGGGTGGCAGAGCAGAGCAGGCTGCCAGGCCACTCTGGATCCTGCTGCTGTGGTGAGCATGTGGGGAGGGGCTGACCCCTGCTGCTGCCCTGTGCAAAGCCTCCCCAGTAACCCCCCACCTCATGTTGCTTGGAGGAGGGGGCTTCAGCAAAGTGATAGAGCAGGGGCAGAAAAGGGCCATTGCTTGTGGGGTGTGGGGGGGGGGTTGCCCTAGGGCCCCTGCCTCTCTAGAGATGGCCCTGGCTGCAGCAAGAGAACTTTAGAGTCGTAAGGTTAAATGTATCCCTGGTGATACACCACTGATTTAAGGAGGATTAATCCAGGTGAGGCCTGTGAAGGTCAGATTCATTTAATAGTCTGTATTGCTTTTAATCATTGCCCTGATGGGGATGAATAGAGCATTAGATAGCAATTTGCAAGACCGGAGTTTACTCTCCCAGGTTTACAGACACATGTTGGAACAGCATCGTAAGTGTTTCCTCATTATTCACAGGACAGATGGGGTTATTCTTATTGTCAAGCATTCCCCAGCTTATTGAGAATGATTGTGTGTAATACCAACAGAGCAGAGACCTGGTGATCTTAGTGTGCCGAAAAGTCATCCTTGCAGCACTCTCCATACCACAGAGAGAGCAGTCATGGAGAAAATATGCCTTATTTAATGATTTAGTGATGTAGTGAAGGACTTTTGTTTGGAATGGATACAATTCTGCAAGGGTGTTCAGCACATCCTGTGAGATTGCAAGTGTACTCAGTTCCCATGGGACCCATAGACCCTAAAGCCAACACTGAAGTGTTTACAAAATGATTGCCAGAGTTCTCGCCTAAGATACATTCTTCCCACAGATTGCACCCTGCATTACTTAACCACAGCAATCTCTGATTGGCTCATCAGTGCTGCTGGGGGGGTACCATAACCTAGCAACCACCAGGAGTTTAATGGGTATCACACTGCAAGCCTAGAGCGTTATGGCTGAACTGTCGTCTGTGGCTCCGTTAGTGAAGGCAGCCTGGAAATGAAAAATGAAGTATATGTGGCCCTTACTTCCTGCTTTGATTTAATGCATGTCTGCAGATGCACAGCCTTTCCTTTCTAGCTACCTGTACTGAGGCTGTGCTCATTAAGAGGTAAAGGGCATTTACTCACATCGCTAATTAACAACTGAAACCGCAAAATATGTACAACCTAGTTAACACTGACATTGCACAACTAAAGCCAGCAAATAATGACATTTCCTGACAACTTGCCAGCTCGTTAATGGAGGAGGAGCAAATTCAAAATGCCTAAGTGTGAGAAAAACTAAACTGACTCACTGGCTTTTCAGCACTGGAGCATGTTCCAGCAGGGGCAAAGTTACGTATTGTTAGCTGGTAAAACTCACTTCACATCAAGGACCAGTTTCTAGCAGTTGAGGATTTACTAGTTCTAGACCATATAAGTAACTGCCAAACTGAGACAAAAATATTGAAGAAAATGAAACACAGCTAATTAAATATGCTCCTCCACCAGTCAGTTACAATGCTGAGCTGATGCAGACTGGCTGTTACAGAATCCAGTGTAGAGCAGGGTGGGATAGTTATTTTATACTGCCTTTAAACAACTGCAGCTTGCTGCTCCAGAAAGGTTTCTTCTTGACAAATCCATGATGTAGCTGATATGGGATTCAATCTGAGCCAACTAATCATGATGTACTAGGGGAAGTTAAAAGATTTGGGTCAAATGCTTTCTACATTCTAAAATGAGCCCCTCAGAGTTCCCCTAGCATTTACTATGCCTGAATAATCCCACCCTAAAATAATCCTGGGAATTCTCTCTTCTGCTCAGCTTCTGCAAAAGTAGGTCAACATACACTGAAAGAAACAGAATCAATATTTCAAGAATTGTTCCCTGAAGCTTCCAAGCTGAACTGAAGGACCCTGGGAGTTAATAATTAAATAACCTGACTGGAGGACATTTTTTTAGCAAAATCTTATTTATTATGCCTTTCATCTCGCAAGCAGATGATACTTTCCCCTTCTGCACTTTCAAGGGGTTAGTGCAGACCTCCTGAGACAATCTTACAATGTGTATTTCACTTTCTAAACTTATTTGGACTTCAGGGATCACCAGGACAGCACCAGTCTACAAAATACTGAAGTCTAAGGGCAGTGCCTGGGCTTTTCAGCCTGACCTCTCAACGGTGAAGGATTTACAGACATTTTTAAAAACCCATACACAGGCCATGGATTCCACCTCCCACTCTACATGATCCTTTGTGCCTCTGCTTCTGTTTGCATTTGCTTTCACCTGGTTCAAATTTCCATTCCCACACACTGGAGCAAATAATGCATCTGGGTGGTAGTCAAACCAAAGTTAGTAAAATAATCTTATACCTTGAGCAAAATTCTTTTCTTTTCAGGAATTCTTTTATTTCAGTGTTTCCTCTTTGCTGAACAGAGGATTGCTTGCCCCAGGAGTTCATAGATCATGAGACTGAGAAGTAAAGAAAAATAATTTGGAGATATTTCTTTTCTAATGGCCTTGTGAGTTCTGAGCCATTAAGATACTCTCTTCCTGTTTCAGGCTTTATTCCACAACTAGGAAGTTGGAGGGTATGTCAGGGTCAATCCTTCGGGGTTCAATTTCACACCCCTTGTTGGGACACACGAAATTGAGCTATCAGGGCTTCTCATTATCCTGTGGAGTAAGGGAGGTTGACAGGAGAGCTTCTCCTGTTGACCTGCCTCTGTGAGGATGGCCAGATAAATCTATCCTAGGATCAACCTTCAAGTGTAGTAAAGACCTGGCCTGAGATCTTCACATAATCACTTGCCTCCAGGATACTTGTGATAAAATGCTGAGAACTGGCACCATTGAGAAAGTAAGTGACAGACTCAATCTCTCCAACTGAAACACCCGTTCCTTGTTACAAATGTCATTCTTATTTCTAGGGGAATTCTGTACCAAAAATACAAAATTCTGCATATTTTATTTATCAAAATGGTGCAAAATAATCCCTCAAATTCCACTTATTTTGATAACTTATTCAAACTACGGAAAAATTAGCAACTGTTCAGTATGCCCTAAACCCATGAACATTATAATTCTGGATACTCATTTTATTTTGGAGTTCTATAATGTTGCTTTAAATTGCTCAGACTTCCACACAAAAAGGTCATACAGTTTTGCTAATCATTACCCTGCATTTTTTTAGATGCATCAGTAAAATAGATCCTGAGTTGCAATCTAGTCTCATCGTACTTCTCTGGCACAGGAAAAAAAAAAACAAACAAACCGAGAAAGCACATCCAGGGGTAGGGAATCCAACCTGCAGCTTGTCTAAGCTGTCCCTCGAGGGTTGGAGCTCAGCAACCTCTTACAGCCAGGAGTTTGAACTAATACTCCAACCCCGCAGGTCCCCTACCAGGCTAGAGTGCTGGTGCTGGCTTCCTACTACAGGGGAGGAGCAGGAGTCCCAAGCCTCACAGGCTGGGACCAGGTAAAATGGGACTGGATCAGGCTCTTGGGTCTCAGCCTGTCTGGGGGAGGAAGCACTGCATGTGTTGCTGTCTCCCTCCTTGCTGGCTGGAAGAAGAGCACTACAGGGAAACATTGCCTGGGTGCTTTTCCATTGGTGTGCCCATTGGCCAACTGCAGCCAATGGAAACAGCAGGGGGCTGTGTCTGGGAGCAGTGGGTGTATGGGGGAGCATGGAGCCATATGTACCCCTGGTGAGCTGCACCAGGTAACAGCCCCACTTGCCCTCAGCAGCCTCTCCCATCCAGGCCCTACACACCAGCTTACTCCTGTACCCTCCCTCCTGCCCAGACTCCCACCCCCATCCTGCCCCTGCACCCTCCTGCTCAGACACCCTAGCTCCAGTTCCTTTCTGCAATGCTTCCCATCCAAACCTCCCAACCCCAGCTTGTTCTTGCAGCCACCCTCCCACCCAGACACCACACAGCCAGCCCACTCCTGCACTCTTCCTCCAACTCATACGCCATGAACCTACCCCAGCCCACTTCTGCACCTTCCCTCCAGCCCAGACCCCATGCCCTGCTCCTCCTCTCCTGCAGCCTCCTCCTGCACACTGACCCCTGACCCCTCATTTGGGCCACGCTGGGCCCCAAGAACAGTTAATGTGGCCTTGGGGAAGCTCTGAACTTTGGTCCCCTCCTTCTCCACCTCTCACCCATGGGGCTGGAGCATGAGAGGCGTGAAGTGTCTCAGCCTGGAGCCCCGTCAAAGAGAGTTTTTAAAATTTGATTCTCACTCTGATGTGGCCCCCAAGTCATTTCTCTGTGAGTCAGTGGTCACCGACCCAAGAGCTTTATTTGACAGACGTGAGCAGCATGCTTGGTCAGTTGTTACATTTCTGCTCTGCCTCATGGACAAAGCCTGCTTTACGCAGCCCCATGCTGCCAACCCCAGGATTCAACAATAGCAGGGATGGAGTGCCCGGCACCTCCTCCTCATCAATGTTGCTCCGTGTGCGCACACACAAGGTCAGCCTCCCTCCCCACAGGGTTCTGCTCTCCACTAGTAGCTGCTACGAGGCAGCAGATGTGCAGAAGCTGCTGCAGAAGGGGAATGTGTTCCCCACAGATTTCTTGGCTCCCCCATTTTTCTATGTGTGCATCTGGGGAGGGGGGGCTGGGGAGCCAAGAAGTCTGCAGAAGGTATTAAATCTGCAACCAGCACGGGGCACAGAACTGAAAAGTTTTAACCCTATGCAAAGGAGGACTATTCCGAATGATATGAGTGAGTAACAATATCATCTTATGGAATATAGAAAGTTTTGCAGCTTTAACTATAGTGTTTGCAACTTATAAATGATATAATTTAAAAACTATTTATAAAATAAACAAGCCATTTCAGTAGCCACTCCAGAATACAATATTGGAACAGATTTAGGGTAAGACTCATTACCTTCATTTAGAACACATTCAACCATTTGTAAAAGCAGTACAAGCTGAGCTTCTCAAGCACGTTATAAAAGAATAAAGTAGCCCTTTGTGTGTCATCAAAGGAATCTAGCCTTGGTTATCGTACAATGCCCCTGAGTCCTGTAATTATCTGTATCTGACTTTAGTCTTTATTGTAAATTTTTATTGATTGTTTTTGAAGAGTAATGATCTGCTGCAAGACATTGGGAAATGTGTGTGTTCAGGGCCACATTCTGGAGTAATGCAGGTGTGCACACTTAGGCCGTTTCTACACAGGCCACTTCCTTTGGAAGTGGGGTGCTAATACACAGAGTGAAAGATGCTAATGAGGTGCGGATACAAATTCCCCGCACCTCATTAGCATAACACCCCATGATTTGGAGTCCGGAAGACTGTTCTTCTGGACTCCAAAACGCTGTGTAGAAGCATGGCCCCTGGGCAGAGGGCTTCCAGAAGGAAGTCCTCTTTCTAGAGGCCCCTTCTTCCCAAAATTTTTTGGGAAGGAGGGGCCGCCGGAGAAAGGGCTTCCTTCCGGAAGCTCCCCCCTGCCAGGGCTGCACTTCTACATAGCATTTTGGAGTCTGGAAAAACAGTCTTCTGGACTCCAAATCATGTGACGTTATGCTAATGAGGTGTGGGGAATTTGCATCCGCACCTCATTAGCATCTTTCGCTCTGTGTATTAGCACGCCACTTCCTGTGTAGAAACAGCCTTAGAGTTGATGGTGCCTGTGCTCTGGCTCTTTGGAGCCTCAGGCCTAGCCCTATGTGCTAACTCCACCAACGCATTATTTCTTCCAACTTCTGTGAACTTAGGGAGTGTTAGCATAAGGAAAGGCAATTTTTACCCTGTGCTATCACTCACTAAAGGTGCAGTTTTTCTGGTCAGGTTAGATGTCTGTGCGGAACGCCTGCCAGAATGAGGCACAACGTATTTTGTGCTAAAGTCATTAAAAATACAGGCAAAATCCTTAGTTTTTTTATTCATCTTATTTATCTTTAATTGATTTCAGTAGGAGTCTGCCTGAGTTAATGAACTGCCACACCAAATCAGAGCAGTGGTCCGTACAGTCTGGTCTCCTACTGGCCTGCAGCAAACATTTCAGAAGAAGGCATAAAAAAAATCCTGCTAGCCCCAACTAAGTAAGGTTAATTTTATGCTCTGAAACATGGGGGATTTATTATATATTCATAATTTGTATTATGAAGGCACCTAAATTCTCTTTTAGTGCTCGGCCTATAATAAAGAGACAATGCCACAAAAAGCTCACAATCAAAGTTAAACAGTTTTTGTGTTGTCTAATGTAACTGCAGATGTTTTCAATTACCCTCATAAATTTCCACTTTTTAAAATCCTACCATATTTTTGGTCTGTTTTGCAGTAGTGAAGTTCTCAGGTTAATTATGTGAACAAAAGTATTTCCTGTTTCTCAGTACCTGCTGAAGTCACTGTTTATACCAGAAGAAGAACTGAGCCTTTTAAATAAAATCTTAGCAACGACTTCAAGATCCACTCTACACTTGATTGAGCAGCGTGATTTTATTCAGGATAAAATAATTGTTAATTCATAAAGTAAACACAAGTGCTTGCTTCCACAAGTTCTAAGTTAAATACTTGTATTAGGCTACAAACTTTAGTTTTAAATTATCAAACATGGTTCATTCATATAGCAAACATTTTGAAAGTAAGGTCAGTATAGAAAGAGCTCTAGGGCATTGGCAGTTCATGCCTCTTTCTGTAAAACATCACAGAGTATGTCTTTAATCTACAGGTTTAACTTCTCTAGTCTGGCACTCTCTTGTCTGGCAACATCTGTAATCTGGCATGATTTTAGTTAGCCAGATGTCCACTTACTATGGGTGTGTCCAAGTTTCCCATGGGCCAATAAAGTTTGCTTACAGCCACCTGGCCTGTTCAGTGCTGTTATTTAGCCGTAAATTACCCCTAAATGTCTTCTAAGATCCTGGTAAGCAGTGGAAGTGTTAGTAATGCTCCTGGACAATATTGACCTCCCATGGCCCAGCAAATTCTCTCCTTTGGAACCTGTCAGGTCCTGAGGGTGGTGGACTAGAGATGTTCAACCTGTACTCTTTGTTTGTTTGTTTGTTTCCAGAAAGGAGAACAAATTACGGCAATAAGCTTTTTATTTTTTTCCCCAGCCTCTTGAATACCTTTTTAACCTTCTGCTGTGTCATCAGAACTGAAAAGTTAAGTTGGCTAAATCTGTGCAGAAACAAACAAACAAACAAAAAACATATTTCAGTCCTATGATCAAATTGTCACAATAATCAATTTTCTCTAAATTCCTTAGAATCATAGATTTGGATTTTGGTCTTAAATTTAAAAGATTAGGCTGGCCCAATGGTCCTTGGGCAGTACATTCCGCTGTTCCATGAGTGAGACAGAATTCATCTTGAGAATCCTACTCAATGGCAGCAAAGTGCTTGGTCAGCCACTCGGGAGAGATTCAGGGGCTGCCCAGCTGATTAGCAGAGCACCCACAACCACCCTCAGATAGTAGCATATGTTTCTACTGGTGGTGAACATCTGCACATCTTAGTGCACATAACAAAATTTATTTTGAACACAGCTGGAAACAAGTAGAGGGAACCCGGTTCAACAGCATCACAATTTTACAACTTTTCAGTTTCCTAATATCTTAGTAAAGACTGCTCAGATAAAGGAAAAGTGCAACAGTTGGTCATAGGGAAATAAAGATGATGTTAATGATGGTCCCAAATATGCAAGATGAGCCGTATTCCGTGATGGATATTACAGGATACTTTTCCATAAATGTTATTAATAAGATAATTATAGTGTTTGTTTTCATTATATTAACATTGTTATAATAAAATAGCTGTAATACATCCTAGCTTTGTCTATGCTTGCATTCCTCTTTTGAAAGAGGAATGCAAATGAGGGAAATTAAAAATGCAAATAAGACACTAATTTACATATCTTGTGCTTCATTTGCATAATCTCTTTTTGGAAGAGGTTCTTTCAAAAGAAAAAAAGCAGCGTAGAGGGGGGTTCTTTCAAAAATAAACCCCATCTTCAAAAAAACCCTTCTTCCTGAAACAAAATAGGAAGAAGGGTTCTTTTGAAGATGGGGTTTATTTTTGGAAGAGCCCCACGTACACTGGTTTTATTCTTTCAGAAAAAACTCTTCCAAAAAGAGATTATTCAAATGAAGCACAAGATAGGTAGATCGGTGCCTCATTTGCATTTTCAAATTCCCTCATTTGCATTCCTCTTTTGAAAAGGGAATGCAAGTGTACACATAGCTCTTATGTTTACAATTCTTAAGACAGATCATCTTTAACGAAGACTACATTAAAAAAAGTATCTAGGTTTTAAAACATTCTATATGTAACCTTTTGAAGTAAAAGGCTATTTTCTGAGGAGACACTTAGGCATATTTTTTAGGAAGTTACAGTTGGGTAACATCACTTCTCAGGCCATTTCTCACAACACGTTTGGGGTGTGGCTTTGACATGCCCTGTCATGCTGTTTTATTTATAGTAATTATATAGCAGCAGTAAACATAGAACAAAACCAAAACTAGAAACAGTCATAGGTGTGGGGGGAAGGAGGACTGTAAGAATATTTAAACTGTTGTTTTGTTGTTTTGTTTGTAGCAAAAGCTTTACTTAATGTGTACTAGGACTCACATCTCCAAGCAAATCTCCTGCAGATGAGCATGAACATCCCTGAATGTGGGTAGGGCTTCTAAGACCATGTCTACACTTAGGAAAAACTTCAAAATGGCCATGCTAATGGCCAAAAATATTAATGAAAGGCTGAAATGAATATTCAGCACTTCATTAGCAAGCTGCTGGCTATGGCACTTCAAAAGTGCCGCGTTTTGCTCATGCGCAGCTCAGCTACACGGGGTCCTTTTCAAAATGACCCGCAAACTTCAAAATCCCCTTATTCCTATCAGCTGATAGGAATAAGGGGATTTTGAAGTCTGCAGGGTCCTTTAGAAAAGGACCCCCTGTAGACGAGCTGCACATGAGCGAAATGCGGCACTTTTGAAGTGCCACAGCTGGCAGCTTGCTAATAAGGCGCTGAATATTCATTTCAGCCTCTCATTAGTATTCTTTGATTTGGCCATTAGCATGGCCATTTCAAAGTTTGCCTAAGCGTAGATGTAGCCTAAGTGTGAAAATGAAGGGAACAAGAGAGGGCTCAATTAGGGGAACCTAAACATCCAACACTAACATTAAAATAAAACCAGAGTAGAAGAATTGGGGTCAGATTCTCCACTGCTCTGTAACTTGCATTTTTACCTATGCAACATGTCAGGCTGGTTCTTATGTAAGTGACAACACCTGGAATCAGACAGTAGAGAATCAGGCTTTCAGACTGACCATTTACTTAGGCTTCACCATGTTCTTCCACTAAGTGTTGTCTGTGAGTCCAGCCTCACTTAAAACCAGAAATCACACAGCCAGATGGAGCAAGAGCTGGGAGGGTCATGTGCTGAGATAGGCCACTGTACATGCATGCTCTGGAATTAGTGGAGAAAGATCTTGCTTTCCCAGTGCATGCTTTCTGGGTTTGGAATATCCTTCCAGGAAGCTATAAACCCTTCAGTGGACTCTCGTGCTTCTGAAATACATTGACTTTCAGTCCTTGGGGGGGATTTATTGTGATAGGGTATAATTTGGGATGAAATGGTTATTTTTTGTTTCTTTTTTCTTAAAAGGTTCCAGTTGTGTTTAAACATCACATAAACAAACACCCCTCACATTTAGTAGGAAAGTGTGAGAACTACTCCAGCTGTTTATCTACTAGGAAAGCAGAAAAATAAACAGAACAGTATGTCTTAACTCAAAATTGGTTCAAGCATCATTTGGCTATTTCTTAAAGATAAATAGCCATTTTAGCATGCTTACATAAATAACTCCCTCTCTCTGGCTGGAAGGAGCAGACTGTTGTGTCATCTGTAACAATCATTTTAGTTGCAGATTCATGAATGTAGCTGTGGCCACATAGTCCGTTGCTTGATACAACAATAGGATTCAGGCCTATGGATGTCAGGGGTAAAGTCCTGACAGAAGCTGGCTCCTCCAGTTTGAAAAGAAAAGAGCCCATAGGAAGCAAGGAGCTCCCAACCAACATACATACATTTGCAATAACTGTCAGAGACCTATAAATTTCAGATTGGACTATTCAATCACAGAACACATTGCAAATCATTTACATCACAGGCTGAAATTCCCATTCTCTCTTACTGACAAAAGGGCACCCATAAGAATGAGGTCAGTGGGCCTGCTTCTGACCTGTTGTCATTCAACATGAGTGAGAGACAATTGGGCCGTCAGTGAATTAGGTTAATAGCAACTGTGTTAATTACCTGCCTTAAGCATTGCCTTATTTACTACCAGTGAAACCCAAACAGGCAGTGAGCCTGTGATGAGCACCTTCAACTACTCTATATGGCTGCTCATCACTTCTAAAGCTTAATCTGCCTATGACCTGACAAACTATGTAAAAATTTTAAAACAAGAGATGTCTGTACCAGCAAATGCAGTTCAGCACTAGATGGTGCTCTCATCTCCATTGAAATATTATCCTTCTGTGTCTGTGAAGACAGTAAGCACGCTTTAATGCTTTAGGCCTTATTTGGAACATTAAATCTTTAATCTTTGGGACAAAAACCTCAAACTATGTGTAAAAGTGTAATATAAAAACAGTGAAGCATATTTGTTTTGATTGTTCACAACCCACAAAACTAATTTCCCATCTTTTTAGTGTTCCATGGGCATGTGTATATATACAGCTAGAAAGGGCTGAAAAGAATCATCAGATACTTAGTAACAAGCTTCAGTGTGGAAATACTTTAAAAAACTGCAGGCGCACTAGCTTTGTAAATTTCGTCAGGGAAGAATTTAGGGTGTGGCCTTGCACAGTGGAGGTGCAGTGTTTTGCACATATAAACTCAAGTTAAGAGGAAAGGGAAAGCGAAGAACCTGACTGTACATTAATGACAGCAGTACGCATGGCTGATCAGTTGAAGTAAGATGGAAGGGGGGAGCAACTAATTAAGTATGGTATTAACATGCTGAGGATCATGTTTAACTAAGCCTGGACCTTCTCAGACATGCCCATTCTCTATCCACATCCATTTTATCCAGTGCACTGGTTGTAACAAAGCTTCAATTCAAGGAGCTCAAGACAACAGCTCACTATGGAGAATGTCACCTAGTACTTAACGTTATTTGAGCTTACGGGTAGCTTTCAGTGCTCCTTGAGCTGGAGTTAAAAAACAAAGCGCTCCATCTGCCACTCAAAGGCTTACAGGTTCTAGGCCATAATCTACTTCCTAGGTCTCTACCATAACAGAGGATCTATCTCTGTCTTCCACTGCATGTAAGTAACAAGAATACACATTTTAATAAAACTCTACCATCGTGTGTTTATACTGGTAGTTCACATCTGCACAGACTGGTGCCCACAACAAAATTTATTTCACACAAAGATGGAAAAAATTAGAGGGAGTACCGACCACATTATAGAAATTAAATAAAAAATAGAGATGGCAAAATGAGGTCATACAGTCCAGCTTGTAGGCAATGCAGATTTTCTGCTGTCTTGTCCAGTATGGTTTAAAGCCTCCCCACTGAGGAGGCTTTAACCATTCTCTTGGGAGACTCTCCCACATTCTCACATGCCTCCCTGGCAGGAACTTCTTTTAATATTCACCCTATGTTTTCCTTTATTAATTCTATAATACTACACTTATTAATTATACCCTTTGTTCCTTGTTCTCTCACTCCTTGGTCACGCCCTCCAAATAGTTCTAGACTTTTGTCATGCTCTCTGCAATTGTTACCTTTTCAGCCTTTCCTCATGCCAATCCTTCCAGCTCTCCAAATGTTCTTGTTTCTCATGTCAGATACCGTAAATACCAAGCTAATCCATTGATGGCCCAGCAGAAGTGGTCATGTTAGATCTCCCTTGAGAATTCCTCTCTGCTTCATGATGTGAAGTCTGCATTCCTTCCCAAATTGCACTGGCTTTTGCTGATGTCATTTGTCAGGAGTAAGGTCCTGCTGCTGTACCTGCTCAGTATTCCTGACACACTTAGGCTGCATCTACACTACAAGATAAAATCGATTTTAAGTCAGTTAGCCCGATTTTTCCAAGTGCTTATCCTCACTGCAAATTCCATTAACTCGATTTATGGAGCACTAAAATTGACATAATATCAAAATCCTAATGTTGTAGTAACCTGACGGGTGTAGTGTTCAGTTCGAATTTAAAATTCCTAATGAAGGGTAGTGAGGGCATGCCACGTCTTTAAATTGAATTCCTTAGCCTCCAGACATGTCCCATGTGTGCCCCACAATGCCCCACAGTTCTCCACTCTGGCCTATTCCATCTCCACTGCTTTCAGGTGTGGAGGAATTAGGCAACAGGAAGACAGTTACAATTCATCACCTGGACGCCTGTGGCTGTAGGGTCATGAGAGGCTGAAAAAATCATTACTTTTGTTTGCAAGTAGCACAGCTGTGGGGTCTGTGGTTCTGTGTATACCTCTGCTAGCTGCCTTTTTTATCTGCGCTGCCTGGCACCAGCCTCTGCCCCCACCCCCTGACATACCACGTGGCAGCTAGGCTGGGGGTGCGGGTTGTGCTTATCTGGTAGGACAAGAAACTTCTTTTCAGCCATTTATATGTTGTCCTACCCCCCACATCCCTTCCCTTCCTTCCCTGAGGGCACCACACATTCTGGAACTTCCCCTCACCTGTATCACATGCCAGCTGGTCTGTTGGTGGGGGTTGTGCTTGGACAAGAAACTTCTTTTCAGCCCTTTAGATTTTGTCCTGTACCCCACATCCCTCTTCTTCCCTCCCCCTGGAGGCACCACACAATCTGGAACATTCCTGTGCCCAGCTGCATCATGTGGCTTGACCCCAAACCAATAAAGGGATGTGCTGCAGAAGGTGCCAGGCAGCTTGCGTGCAGTGAAGGTCACAATTTTAGGGGGCTGGCTGTAGCTGGGGGTCTTTTAGCCTCCTGGGGGACATCTCCCGGGGCAGTCACAATTTATGAGAGCTGGCTGTAGCCGGGGATCTTTTAGCTACCCTGAGCCATACATGTTTCAATGAAGGCAATGTAGTAGCCATACAATTACCACAGTTCTCAAAGTAAGGCTTGCAGTGGATAATATTCTTGTTTTGAGGGTCTTTTTTGGCAGATCTAAACCTGGCTGTGGTCTGGGGGTCTTTTAGGCTCCATGAGCTATAACTGTTTCAATGATTAATTTGAGTTTCAGTGTAGCACCGATGTCTACTTAAACATATTTAACATGACAGGAGAAAAAGGGGAATGAAATGTGTGAAGATGTCATCATATAGTCACGTCTACTTGCAGGGCCAGAATGCTACAGGGCTCAGGGAACCATGGGATAGGTTCCCACAATACGCTGCTGCAGCACTTGATTTAAGTTCGATTTAAGCTCGATTTAAGCTACTTGTGTGTGGCAGCAGTAAGTTGATTTTTGGGGAGCCTGAGGGGAGGTGAAGATGCTCAAAATCGAATGGCTAAAACCCAGCATTAAGAAATCGATTTTAATTAAATCGATTTTAGCTCATAGTGTAGACACAGCCTTTAAGAGCCAGCAAGGCTGCCTGATAGACCATTCTGCCTGACTAGTTGAGGAAGCAGGCCAATTCTTTAAGCAGTAAGTTGCTGGTTGCTCAACGTTCACTCTCATGCATTCCCTGTCTGTCTGTGTTTGTCTCTCTCCCAGCTTCTGAACACCATCAGCACAGACCCTTCCCTGCATCCAGCTTCATTCCAATCCAGCTCCAGGTCTTGCTCCCACCTTAGAGCCAGCCCTGATTCTACTTCCTCTGACTCCTTTTAATTTGGTTCCAATCCTTGCTTCTGATTTCCGAGTTCAATTCAGTCTTGGCCTTTGGCTCTGGCATTTAAGTTCTGAACGTCACCTTTGGGTTTGATCCTGTCTCGACTCTTGGTTTTTTGGACTCTGACCACTAGGCCTGATTGATGATGACACAATCCCCTTGGCCCGATCCTATTTTCCATGGCAAATTTATGTTTTATGAGTTATCTATTATGTCTTTCAACTGTTCAGGGCAGGGCTATCCATTCTTGCCTGTCCAGAAATGCATAGCATTATTTTTTGTTTAGTCTTCCTGTTTCTTAAGGCATAATTTTCTAAGGCATTTTGCCATAGCTCAGATTTACCTTTTGTATCATTTCTGTGTCTTCACTGGTACTCACAGCTCCACACAATTTAATATCATCCACAACTTTCATTATTGCATCTACTGCTCCCACTTCCACTTCCTCACTGAGGCTGTTAAATGAGGTTAGTGCTAAGCCTGATCCTTGTTGTACTCAGTTAGACTTCTCCCCACTTTGATATATTGACATTTGTCATCACCCTTTATGTATGTTACTGCAGATATTTATTAGTGCATTTGATAGTGCTTTGGACCAAGCCAAGCTGAGTAAGTGTTGAGTGAGATTTCCCAAGATAATGTATGACATGCTAAATACATCTTAACTAGAGCTTCCCCTTAATTTATGAATTCTGTCATGCTATCAAAATATTAATTTTGTCTGGCAAGAGTTATTCCTACGTGCCAAACCTGCTGTTATGCAGAACACTTTCCGCCCACTTGATCTTCCTCTGCCGCTTGTTGTTCTACAGAGATTGTTTGAAAAAAGCCCTTCCAGAAGATCTATTTTGCAAGAACTTCTTTTGAAAGAGTGCGTCCACATACAAAAACGCAGCTCAAAAGAGTGATCCCCTTTTTCAAAAGAGAGCACCCACACAGGCCCCACTCTTTCAAAAGAATAGGCCAGGGATCAAAAAAATCAGGTGCCATGAGGACTGCTGTTTCAAAAGAAGGGCTTGCTGGAGTGTCTACACATGTTTTCCTTCAAAAGAAGCTTTTGAAAGAAGGCTTTCTTCCTGAAATGGGAAAGGAAGAGTGATTTACTTGCGAAAGAACACTTTGGCAACTTCAACACAGGCACAATCTTCCAGAAGATGATCCACTGGAAGACAGCTTCTGTGAGATCATCTTCTGGAAGATCACATCTACATGTTAAATGTGGTCCAAAAAAGCCACTCCCTCTCCTGGAAGAGCACGTCTACAGACGAACGGGCTCTCTTACGGAACAACAGGGCAGGAAACGGAGCGGATGGGGGTCACGTAGCTTGAGAACCATTCCGGGGCCACCGGCCATGCAGCTCCACCCTAACAGCCACTCCCTGCACAAGTTCCCAAGGCCTGTCGTGCTGCTTGCAACAAGGCAGACCCAGGTCTCTGTCCTGTGTGCCCCAACCAGCAGGCATGGACTCCCAGCAGCCACAGACCAGCAGGGCTGTCCCGACCTGCATGCTGGCTGTCCACCTGGCCACCCTTCTTGGGCTCCTGTGGTGATGGAGACCCAGGCCCATGGATCCAGACCCCGCACCACCTCTGCTGGGCCCCAGCCAGGCTGTCCAGTGTGTCTGGACCCATGCCATCAGCACCAACTGGTGGGACAGGGTCATCATTGGGGCGTGGGACAACAAACGCTGGCTGCAGAGTCTCCAGATGAAGGAGGAGACCTTTCTGGAGATCTGTAGCTAGATCGCCCCATGCTCCAACACCAGGACACCTGGATGCAGCTGGCCCTCCCTGTGGAGAAGCGCATGGCCATCACCATATGGAAACTGTCCACTCCAGACAGATACTGGTCCATCGGGCAGCAGTTTAGGGTGGGCACGTTCAGCATCAGGGCCATCGTACTAGTGGGAAGCCCTGCCCCAGTCCCCACCCTGGCCAAAGGGAGGTAGGAGGCCAGCAGGTATGGGGAACCCTTGGGGGTTGGGGGGATGAGGGGCCAGACTGGGGGGACAGGTAGGCCTAGCCTGGGGGACCAACACCCACCTGCTGAATGAGGGGTGCCCCAGTGGAGGGGAGAGCCCTCTAGGGAAGAAGAGGGGCAGGGGGAGGGGGCAAGGGCACCCCTGCGCATGCCCATGAGTGTGCCTGCTCTTGGTCCCCTGCAGACTGTGGGAGCCACCAATGATGTGCTGGTGTGGTGGCTGATGTGCAGACCTGGATGCACTCGTTGAGGGCTTTGTGGAGCTCGGGTTCCCCCACTGCATCAGGGCAATCAATAGGACGCATATCCCCATCAGGTCCCTGGTCCACAGCGGAGGCGGCTACGTGAACTGCAAGGGGTACCAGGTGGTGGTGGACTCACAGGAGAGGTTCGCAGACATTTATGTGGGATGGCTGGGCAGAGGGCACGATGTACACATCTTCCATGCTGTTCCCCTGGATGGAGGCTGGAGCATATGTTCCCCGGGAGAAGTGCGCTGTTGGGGAGGTCCCTATGCCCCTATGCCTTGTGGGCAATCTGGCCTACCTGCTACAGCCCTGGTTGATGTGCCTGTATGTGGGCCACCTCACACTGCTCCAGGAGCTGTTCAGTGCCTGGCTCGTATGATCCCAGTACTCGGCTGAGTGCGCTTTTGGACATCTGAAGGCGCCATTCAGATGTCTCCTCCTGCACCTCGATGTGAGGGTGGAGAACATCCTGCAGGTTGTGGCTTCCTGCTGTGCACTCCACAACCTCATTGAGATGCAGGAGGGGATTCTCCCCAAAGGCTGGATGGTGGAGTTGGTCCCCAGGTAGAAGCAGCCTGCTGCAGCCCCTGACGAGCAGCTCCACCGTGAGATGGTCCACATCCGGGAGGCACTCCAGAACGCATTTGCCCAAGGGGAGTACTAATCCCCCCCACTGTTACCCCCAACTTTTCCCCACATGCGCCTCCCTCCCCACTTTTCTCCCCCATACCCTCCCCTTCCCACAATAACCAAGGACACGGGGAGTGCAAACCTTAACACCGGTTTATAATCCATATAACTCACACTGTAAAACCTGCACATAACCCACAATGCAGAAACATAGAAAAACACTGTAAATAGTTGCACTAAGGACCAATAAATGTACAAAATTGTAAAACATAATGTGTAACTATATACATGGGGTTTAGGGAAAGTGGGCATGTCAACTCGGATGGGGCCTGGGACAGGGATGGATGGGGCCCTACTCGAGGGACAGGGCAGAGGGCCATGAGCTCCAGTGCCCACAGGTGCCCCTCCCACCCTGGGTGCACAGTCCCCTGTGGGACGCTGATTGGGCTGGGAGCACTGGGAGGTGGGGGCGGTCAGCTGCAGGCCCAGCCTCAGCGAGGGCATGGGGGAATGGTTTGCAGCCTAGGGGGCCCTCCCTGGGGCCTGCTGTGGCCACAAGTCTGGCTGCGAGGCCCCTGAGGGCAGCTGTGGGCAGGCCCAGCAGCAGTAAGGTGGCCAAGGCCTGGGGGGCATTGGCGGGGGGGGGCAGTGGGAGCTGCAGGGTAGGCAGGGAGAGCGGGGAAATGGGGGCCTCAGGGGTGGGAGCAGCAGGGAGGCAGGGCGGCTGGGGGCTGGTCAGCCAGGGCCCTGCACACTGTGCGAAACGTCCCCACCAGTTCCCCCTACATTGCCCATTGCCAGTTCAATTTGGCCTCAGCCAGGGCCAGCCACCTCTCTGCCAGGGTGTTCTGGTAGTGGAGGGCAGCTGTGTAGACCGTGGCTTTGTCGTCACGGCCCCAGCGTCGGGCCCTCCGGACCCATGGCCACTATGATTTGGGAGCTGGGGCTGGTCTGGGCCTGGCTGCTGGGCCTTCCAGCATGGACAGGGATGGCGGGTCCCGGGCTCCTCATCCAGCTCTCCTGTCCCTCAGATGGTGCTGCTGTAAGACAGTGGGTAGGGAGGAGAGGGAGGTTCAGAGCCAAATCTGGACCCTGGATGCAGTGCCCCTGGCACCCCGTGGGTGGCTAACTCCACCCCAGACCCACGGGACAGCCGTGCGCCAGGGGAGGCCACCATGCAAGCTCTTGTATGCCCAGCATGCTGGCCCCTGGGCATGATGCCATGGCAGTGACAGTGTCCATGGTGCCCTCCCCCCATGGGAGTGGGCTGGCGGGCCACGGGGGGGCTCAGATGTGGGGGGCTAACACATGGGGGGTCCCTGCCTGGGAGCGGATGGGCTGGGTGCAGCCTTGCTGCCTGAGGGTCCCCCAGCGTGCTCGTGGGGCTCTCCATGGGGAAGGGTGCTGGACATTGCCTGCAGGCATGGCCATGGCCCCAGGCCCCATTCTGGGATGCGCCATCTGGGGTCAGGGTGTCACATCGGGGCCTGAGTGTGCCCCCCTGGGGATGTGCCATGGTGCACGCTTACCTGAGGGGCCCTCAAACAGGTTGGGTGATGCCCAGCTGGAGGTGGTCTGGCTGCTGGTGGTGGAGGGCAGTTCTATAACCAGGGAGCCATTGGACAGCTCCCCACCAGATGGGACGTCCACTGTGGCAGGGCCCTCCTCCCCCCTTCTCTGATGTGGCAGGGGGCTCTGGTGCAGCCACCTTGATGGTGACCCGGGGTGGTGAGGCATCATCCCCCACCGAGATGTCCCACAGATCCCTGTAGAAGGGACAGCTGGCTGGGGCCTGGCAAGACCGGTGGGTGCTGTTCTGGGCCCGCATGTACCCCTGGTGCAGCTCCTTGACTTTACATCGGACCTGGTCAGGGGTCCTGGAGGGGGGCGTTCCTGCAGTGCCTGCTGGTGTCCCACAGACCTCCTCATCACTCCAGAACCCCAGGAGGTTCTGGAACTTTGGTTTCATCCATAAGGGAGCCCTCTGTTTGGGAGCCCAACTGAGGTCCTGGCTGCCCTCAGCCAGGTTCTGGGGCTGCCCTGGGGGACCACAGGGTGTTGGCCTGCTGGCCATCTGGATGGCTTGGGACTTGGCGCCTGCTGCAGGGCCTCACCGGAGTGGTGCTGGTGGACCTGCACATGCTCCCTGCTCCCACACTCAGCTTCCTGCCATGGGGTCTCTGGGTCCTTGCAGCTTTAAGAGCCACAAGACCCAGAGACCATAGAGTCCTGCTGGGACCTCCTGGAGCGTCTCCACTCTCAGGTGGGCTGCTGCCATGGCAGACTGCATGGCGGAAGCAGTCTGCAAGCATCTATGCATGTTTTTTTCGGGAAGACTCTTCCATAAGAAGGTACTCTTCCTGGTTTCGCAGTTGAGTAGGGACTCTGGGAGATGCAGTGTCTTCTTCCGGATTCCTTCAGGAAGAGTGCCTTGCATGTGTAGATGCTCCACAGGTCTTCCGGAAGAAGCCACCACTCTTCCAGAAGATTGTGCATGTGTATAAGTGACCTTTGTGTGTAGACACTCCATGGGATCTTTTGAAAGAGCCCCCTTCTTTTGGAAAATCTTTCGAAAGAACTTGCTAGTGTAGATGCAGTCTAAGTGCTCAGGGATTCTCCCCCCATTATTATCCTTCTTCATCTAGGATAAATTACTGTTTCTCTAGTGGTAGCGTGTTGCAACTCCAGTCAAGGGTCTGGCCTCATTGTCCCAGGCATTTTAAAAATAACCAACACGACAGTCCCTGCCCCATAAGAACTAACAGCCTAGGATTTAGACAAGATGTGGCAGGTGAATAAACAGAGAAGGAATAGCTTCAGATCTGTAAGAGACGGAGTAGCTGCTTTTCCAACTGTGTAATTGGTTGACCAGCAGCAGCTGGGGTAAGAGCCTGCTACTCAAGCAGAAGAGGAAGGAGAGAGGCTGACAGTCTGGTGCTGATACAATATAACTAGTTGAAAGCTGATTAAGGAGTAGGCTGCCAAAGCATCTACGGACTGGGGTGAAACTGATGGATTATGGAGCAGAGGCCTATGCAGGTATCCATTTGCTGATTGTTTGTGGTAACTCAAGACTCCTGTGAGTCCGGCTACTAGACTTGTAAAGAATACAATAGAGGGATCTGAAGGCTGCTGGAGTTGAATTGGAAGGATGAAGGCCTTAAAGGGCTGGTGTACTTTCAAGGAATCTGAGCCCATGGGAGAGAGACTGAACCCTTTCTGTTTATAAGACAAGCTGTTGTGCATAGGTTTGTTGTGAAAGTAATTTCAGTCATCACTTCTGGGCCCCAGTCCAACCAGTGCCAGAAGGTAATAATCCATTGGTATCAGAGAAAAAAGTAAAACACAGCTTAATGATATTGGGCTGATGTTTGCCCTTCTGTTTCACCAGGGATTAGTTTCCTTGAGTGCTAGGGGTTTTTGTTGTTTCATTTTGCACTATGGGACTGCATGGTCTCTGACAGTAGACACCCAAGCAATATTATGAAAGGAAGCATGCACTGCTGCTATTTGTGCAGTACTTGTCCTGCGGCTGCAAAACTCTCGTCCTTCAAGATGACACCTTTCACAAATGCTGAACCCAATAAACCTCTGGTAACATATTAAAGGGTGGAGGGGCAGGAGAGAGGTTTATACTATGAGGATGAATGTTGTGAAAATTTTCTTGTTAGGTGACTGTATCCTCAAGGCAACTTTAGTATTGTGTAACTGTGTTGTGACATGTTCAACTCTGCATGGTGGAATTGCACAGAGGAACACAATTGCTTCTCAACATAGGAACCAATAAGAATGTGGCTCCTAATGAATCTTTTTCAAGAGAAGGTGTGGTTAAGTGACATGAGCATAGGCCTGGGAGCCAGAAACATCTGAACTCTAATCCCAATGCTGTAATTGACTTCTTCTGTGGCCCTGGGCAAGCTGCTTTGCCTCTCTGCCTCAGTTTTCCCATCTGAAAAAGCAGAGCACTAATCCGTATGCTAGTTGCAAAGCCATTTGAAGATACTGAGCCTAATTCTCCACTCCCTGAGATGTTGTGTAGTCATTCATACCCGTCCAAAGTGACTATGGAACACAGACATTCTGATCCAAAAAGGATCACTCACTTTGCCTGGGTATAAATTTCTGTGAAAGGCACTGGGGAGTCAGGCCTGAAATGTGTATTGTAAATGTGCAATAAAATGGTACCAATCCACAAGCTCTACATGTAAAAAAGGACAGACTTTGCCCACTTCTAATACTGACCTGCAGTGATGGTTTTACACTTTTAAGCCCTTATAGTTGTAGTGTATATTGCCTTAGATTTGAATGGCACTGGTAAATTAAAACTAAATTACTTTTTTTTTTAATAAAAAAGCCGTATTTTGATTATTTGCTCTTATTGTGTGCTCACTCACTTCTTAATTCCTACCTTTCTCTGTCACTAGGGTAGCAAGGTTTTGCAACATTATTGTTATGGAGCTACACATCTCATAGAGTTGGAAGGGACCTCAGGAGGTCATTGAGTCTAGCCCTCTTGTCAGGGCCAAGTACCATCCCTTCCCACCCCCCACCTTAAATCTATTTGCCCTAGATCCCTAAATGGCCCCCTTAAGGACTGGGCTCACAACCCTGGGTTTAGGGGTCCAGTGCTCAAACCACTGAGCTCCCTCTTCTCCATTGACTTTTTTTTAATTTTATTTTTTAAAAGGGGAACAGAACACACATTCCCCCCTCCCCCACAATAACTCTGTTCATCCCACTTCAGGGGATTTTATGATTGTTTGCCAAAAACAGGAGGTTCCCCTGGAGACACTTTGGTTTGGCCTACCCCCAGTTTTGAATCAGTGTAACTATGTTGGTTAGTGTGTGTATGGTTATACTACAGCTATACTGGTTATTGAGAATGGGTAACTTGCTTTAATACCTTTTGAGTACGCAAGACTCAGTTTACCCTCTCACTTTGGATTGCTACCATATATCTAAACTTTGGGCTGGAGGTGTAATCCCCAGACATCAAAAGCATACCCATGTGAACTCTAATTTCTCTATTTTTAATGCAGTAGTTCATAGCCATGCAAGCAACATGAGTGGGAGGGATTACTTGCCCTGAATGTGAGACCACATGAGCTGCTACATCCACATTTTGAGCATATAACTCCTATTGCTGTGATCATGCTCTGAGATCCCACCCTAAAAATCATCAGATCTAGTGCTGGTATATAAGAATTACACCCTCAGCTCAAAGTGTAGACATATCCTCTGGGTGAAGACCAGGGACCTCCTTATCCATACACAGCTGCATAGGACACCTTAACTCCTAAATGTTTTAACAGCAACCCTGTCTTGCTACAGAGACTTACTGCTTGCATTGCTCTCTGAAGGAAGCGGGCCTCATACGGGAATATGACCTTGTCTTTGGACTCTTTGGTGAGCCACACAGATAAAAAAGGATGCTATAGTTTAAAGGCCCATCCTGAATCTTACAGCAGTGGATTTTTTTTTCTAAACAAAAAAACACAATGTCTAATGCCAGGCAAATAATATGGGTGTTCCCCCAATTTTTATTAGCATTTGTGTGTGTGCTCAATGGATAAACTTAGATAATGTTTTATAAGAAAAGACCCATTTCACTGAAACACTGGTTGTAATTTAGAAGAGAAACATACAGACCTTCTGTCTTATTTGAGAGAAGCTGTGTTTTCAAACAAAAAACTGTCATACAAACTATTCCTGCTAATGTGGTTATACTAGATATAGTCCATCCGCGCAGGGTGGCAACAATTATATTTTAAAGGGATGTTAATTGTTCTGTTCCTTCTCTAGTGGTTGGGCCAAACTAATTTTAAACACCCTAAATAGTGTGTCTTCCACCATTCCCTCAAGATACTGTTCCACAGCTTAATGCTGTAAGGAACCTCTTGCTGAAATTCAGTCTAAATAGTCACTTTCTAAAACATATTGAAGAAAGGGTTAGAAATGAGAGATGCCCTAGGGCAACAGATCTAGGTAATAGTTTGTGGCTAAGCCACAGACTGGCCTGGGAAGATTCAAGTTCTACATTTGCTTCTGCCCTATACTGCTTGAGTGACTTTAGGCTTATTTTTTCTGCTCTTCAACTTCTGCTTCTTTGGGTACAATAATTCTTATTTCACAGGAATATCTAGTGGTTTTGGCCATTAACATTGATCCAATGTTGGGAGCTCTTTAAATATTGTATTTTTCCTCTACATTTATAAACAGGTAATTGTTTGTACAGCAACTCGTAGTCATTGCAAGTCAGCAGTTTCTGAATTAAATAGAGTGAAAAAATAGGAAAGGTTCAAGTCACATGCCCCCCAAAACCAAAAAAATTCAGTACTACTTGAGTAGACTCAAGTTCTGTCAAGCCAGAGGTTTTGTTTCTGCTAATAGTGGGAGATGTTGCTGAAGTCCCGATCCCGCAATCAGATCTGTGTGGGGAAAACAAAAGCAGAGTTGTAGCACTTTAAAGGCAAACAGAATAAATTATTAGGTGATGAGCTTTTGTGGGACAGACCCACTTCTTCAGGTCAGATCGTGTGGGAAGTTTCTCTCGCGTGTTTTCAGAAGGAAAAGCACAAGAACTTGCTAGACGAGGTTTCCAGCAATATCTTTACATGTTTTTTTAAACAAACCTCTTTGGGTGCAAAATGTTGCTCGGGAGGGTGAATCGTGTCAGGTAAAATCCCGCCTGTTTCCTAGCAGGGCTGCTGTTTGCACCACGTTCATTACCCCCCCCCACCCCCACTTCCCAACGTGTCGCGGCGCCGCCAGGCGGGCGCTGGGGCTCGGAGGCGGGGGACTCCTGGACAGGCCGGCCGGCCCCAACGCAAGCGGTGCTTCGGGGACCGCACCGAAGCAGCGGCAACGAAGCCCACCCCGCCCCGCCTGGCGGGAGAGACACCTGGGGCGGGAGGACAGGCTCGACTGCGAGGCTGCAGCGGGCGGGCGCGGGGGCGGGGCCTGGCTACGCATTGCGGCTGGGGCGAACCTGAGGCGGCCGCGAGAGGAGCTGCCGGCGCCGCGGCTGTCAGTGCGGTGGGGGCCGGGCCAGGGAGGGAGCTGCTCGTTTGACCGCCAGCCGGCGGGGTCTCGCGGCGCGGCCGCGGCGCTGTCTCCTGCTCCCGGCCCCTAGCATGGCCGGGGAGCGGCGGTGAGCGCGCAGCCAGGCGGCGCCGGCTCGGAGAGCGGCGGGAGCAGCCGGGGAGCCCCGCACGCGCGCACCATGGCGGCGGCGGCGGGGCAGGACGAGAGCTCGGTGCGGGTGGCTGTCAGGTGAGGGCGGGGCTGGGGGCGCGTGTCCGTGGGCGGCGGGGGGGGCGCGGCGCGGCGCGTGAGGCTCCCAGGTGGGCCGGTTCCTTCTGGCCTGGAGCGCTGCGGGCAGGTGGCGGCGCCGCCGCGTCCGGGCTCAGGCCGCTGCCTGCCAGTGGGGCTGGCTGAGGGGCAGAGCGGGGGGCCCCTGGCGGCGCTCCTGGGCAAGGACAGAGGGCGCCCCGCCCACCCCCTCTGGCTCTGCCGGACCCGCGTCGGCCTGTGACATTGGGGCCGCCCTACAGAGCGCGGCGACCCCGAGAAGGGGTGGGGGTGCGCGGGGGGGGGGGGGTGTCCCGCAGCTTCCGCAGCTGCTGTCCAACGAGACCCGGCTCTAGCTGCAGCTGCCGCAGGGAGGCGGTTTGTGTCCTCCCGATGCTGTGGTTTTCACCCCCCCCACCCCCGTTGCTTAATGAGCTGCCGGCTGTGTTGGGAAAGGTGCTGCGCTCTGCTCCTGCCCTGGGCTGATCTTGCAGCGGAGTGGTTGGGTGCCCTGGTGAATACCCCGGCCGCAGATGCAGGCATGGCCGGGGACACGGATGGAAGGAGTGAATGAATAGATTTCAACCACCACCCCCCGCCCCCCAACAGGGTTTCTGCGCAAATACAACAACACGTGTGTATCTTCTGCTTTCATGCTGTGTGGAATGTCTTGAATTACATTGCAGTGAATGCACTGTCATGGTATATGCAGGCGGCGTTGTGGATGTGCTGGGCCGGATACATTACTCATGAAGGATCTGGGAGTAAAAGAGGAGAGTGTTCTGCTGCTGGAAACTTGCAACATCACTGTGCTGCATGAAAAATTAATGAAGTGTTTATAATGGAACAAGCATAGCAACTTTGGTAGTGGTAATCTCTTATTGAGCTTTTCTCGGGAGTGGTTGAACATTTATTTAAAAAACGTGTTTAGAAATCATCTATAACCATGTGAAACCATTTATTCAATAAGATTTAAACATCTGCACACAAACCGTGGTTATAATCCTGTAAAACATTACTTGCGGTTCTTACTCACATAACCTCTTTGACTTTAGTGATGTGATTTGAATCAGCGAAAAATGCAGAATTGGAATGTAAAACTAATATTTTAGGATGGCAAAAACCTCAATCCTGGAAAGACTTCTGCACATCTTGAAGTATACGCAGTGTGAATGATCCCATTGATTTTAATGAGGTTATACAGTGCATGAAATTTAAGCATGTGCAGAAGTCTTTAGAGGACCGGGTATAAGTCATTTAAAAGTGTCAGCTGATTTAGATGACTTACTATTTTTATCAGAAGTAGTAATCTGTCAGTGAAACTGGATTTTTAGGGTTTTCCTGTTCTAAGATTGTCTTGTATCAAAAGGTTCCACGGTACTTCAATAAAAGCTTACAAAACTATGTAAAGATACCTTAAATTGTCTTAAGAAAGTGTTCTTTTTGGTGGTGTTTGGAGTATGTATGTGATGAAGTGAGTTTTTCATGTTGTATTATGCCGTAGTTGTAGCATGAGGTACAGGATTTTAACAGCTCCATTGCCATCACTAGAGGATATTCAGATTCTCTACCATGCACCTAACATTCATTAGTTTGTTCAAGGGCCAAAATCATAAGGTGCAAAGGGTGGATCCTAAGCATCCCAACAAACAGCTGCTGTTACTAGCTGCTGATTGTGGATGTACATGAGAGGGCCCCTGGATGACACTTTTCCCCCTCTTCATGGGTGTTGACAGCATTGAATAAGTGATGGTGGTTGTGCCAGTGTTTCTCAAACTACAGCACTGCAATTTTCGATAAATTTCTACATGATCATGGGAAGTTAGACTGAAGCCCAAGCCATGCCACCACTGGGGAAAGTGTGGGGGGTGTGCACACAGTGCTAAGGGCCAAGGGCTTCAACCATGGGTGTGGAGCTGAGAAGGGGGACTGTAACCTGAGCCATGCCATGCAAAGCTCTGCTGCCCAGGGCTGAAGGCCTCGAGCTTTGGCTTCAGCCCTGGGCATTAGGGGTCAGCCTTTGGCTTCAGCCCCACGCTACAGAAAGTCTAATGGCAACTCCTTTAAAAACAGGGCCATGACTGATGCTTGGGGTCATATCCCAGAAGTGGGACAGCTGCAGCAGTCTTAAAATGACTATTTTAATTACAGTAGCATCTTCTGTTAGAAATTCTTCCTATGAATTTGAGCAAATTGTCATTTGTTCAGATGCTTTGGTTGAAAGACGCTAAATAAAGAATGGAGTATTTTATCAGGGTTTTTATAAACAAAAGTAATGCAGAGATGTAAGTAAACAAACCGCTTCACCTTGAAAAGAATATTGCATGCTTTGAGACAGTATTGTTGCTATGTAATAAACTTCTGATATTTAAAGCATGTTTTGGATAGATTTGTTAAATAGGATGGAAAAATCTGGTGAGTAGGCTAGTAAAAGTGAACTTAAATAGGCAACTGAACTAGATTCCTTCTGTAGCACTCACATGTTAAATATTACAGTGTGTATTCATAGCGAACATCTTAATCCCTAAATCTCAGTACAGTTTTGATAATGAGGGATTACACCCATCTTCCTTTCTACCTACATCTCGGAGGATTAACTCTTCCTGTACCAGATTTGTTTTTCTGCTCTTGAGATTTCTAAGAAAAGCTTTTCTGTTCTAGTTGTTTTTTAAAATGACTAAATGCCAGTAACTACAGACAGATCTTCATTTTGTGCAACCCGAAAATTAGACAATGACTTTGCAGTTCACTAGCCATCCGTGGAGCCCACTGAGTTCTGTTTTCAGGGTTTTGAAGGACGATTTCAGCTAATGACACTACGTGCTCAAAATTTACAATGACAGTGTAACTTCAGAGTTTCAGTTGATTTCAAGGAGAATAGGCATTGATGCAGCAAATTCCAGAATTGGGGCAAACTGCATTGAAGCTGTTGCAGAAAAAACATGCACACCTTTATTCTGTAATCTTTGGGTGTATTATAGTAAGTATTTAAGAAACTTTTCCCTAACACTACTAAATTTAATAGTGAGGTATAAAATGCTGTGGCTTGATGGAAAACAATCCTCTCTTTCCAACTATCGCAACCCTTGAGCTATCCTCTTGCACATGAATTGCTTAAGAGTTTTTTTGCGTAATTATTGGGTTGTGAATGATGTACCAGATATTCCAGTTTAGTGAAGCATGAGATTGGCAAGTATTTTGGGAGATAATCCAGTAACTAATGTTAAACTCTGCAAGCCAGAAAAATTCACTATTGTTAGCCTCCACTGAAAGATATTGATTATATGCAATTTTCACAAAGAGCTTTACTTTTAGTCTTTGTAACCATGACTGTAACACTTGACAGCCATGCTTTTTTCAGTAAAAAATTAGAAAGTCCCCATTATCATGACTGTTTTTAATACAAAAATTACCTTTGACTGTAGAACTATTGTAGTGCATTTTGAATGGCCTTCTGATGTATGAAAATTTGTGCTATTGTCTAGGCAGAGTAAGCCATGGAATTCATAACTGTTTTAGTACTGAAAGAATTTTGCATAATGTGGATTTCCCTAAGAAAGAGAAGCATTATTATTTCAGATTACTGAAAGCAAGCATTTAAACCAAAACTTAATTTCTTTGTCTTACTGTCATTGTCCTCTAATGCAAGTGACATAATTGAATATTGTATGGTTGTTAAAACAGTACTAAACTTGGTGCCAAAATTTTATTCAGTTTTGAGGAATGCTGCTCAAGCCTAGCAGGTTGAGTGAACAAATCAATTTAGATAATCTGCATATTTCAAACACTCACTTATGTACTATTGATTTACAGTCTTTTTTTTTAATTTAAATATCTCCAATCTTCATTTTGCACCAAACTGTTTTTCTACTCTTTTTCATAGGGCTTTTCTTTTGGAGTATTTCTTCCATGTATTTCTGTACAGAGGATATGCCAACACTTTTAATGCTGGTTCCTACTATTCGTTTCCTATTGCCATAATGTTTTTCTCCAATAGCCTTCTCCCTTCTGTTCACATCCAAATTCTCTTCACCTTGCTAGGTTTCATCACAACACCATCACTCACCTCCTTCCCTGGCCCCCCTCCATCCATCTGTAGTATCTGGGGGTTCTCTTCTCTTCCCTGTAGAGCTTCTCGCTCGCTTGCGCTCTCTTGTGGAACTGTCTTCAGAGCAGGAAATGCAGATAATTGATTCTCATTGAGAAGAGAGAATTAATTCCCTTTGGATATGTCTATACAGCAAAGAATAAGTGGTGATTCTACAGCCTGTGGGGTAGGAGGGCTGAAAGACTGCACAACAACAAAACAGCCCAAGCCCAGGTTTGCTAGCACAGACCAGCTGCAGGTTTTTCTTTGCTGTGTAGATATGCCCTTAGGAATGGAAATGTATTCCTGAAACCCAATCAACAAGGCAAACAAGTCACTTCCACAAAGAATAGCCAGGAGCATGCTATCTTCCTGTGTTGCCCTTGATGTGAGAAGCAAGACAACTAAAGGGCGGGGGTGGGGGGTGACTAGTTAGATTCGAGGCATCTGGTATGTGGGGAGATCAGAGATGGGGGAGCTGCAGAGTATCAGGTGAGATTAAAAAGTCAAGGTCAAGAAATTTGACAGGAATGCACAAGGACAGGATTTAATGAGTTTAGGGATTGGGTAGGAGAAGAAAGATGAGGTTGCAGGGAGCACAGAGGAAGAAAAAGTGATGGAAGAGAATGGGTTTGTATATCCCATATTGAATTTGTAATCCCAGTGTTAAGTCTAAGAGGGGAGACGGGTAGAAACAGGAGTCTGGGAATTTGATGGATAGGCTTGGAACCTATTGCTATAAAGTTCATAATTGAAACCATGGGAGTCATGGAATCTTTGGGAGTGAGGGTGTATGGGTATGGCTATGGTCTGAAGAAGTGGGTCTGTCCCATGAAAGCTCGCCTAATAAATTATTTTGTTAGCACTTTAAAGACTATTTTACTGCTTTGTTTTGATATCGACTAGCATGGGTTTCTCTTACTAATCATGATGAAGAGGGTTGGAAACAGCTGTGGGGAAAAGATGAAGTGTCTCAAGGAAGTGTGGCATTAACAATTAAAGGTTGGAAGAGAAGCAAGAAAACATGGAACAACAAGGTGGAGAATAAGAATATGCTACTTTAAAGGTGGCATGTAAAATTGGAGGAAAGTTTGTGGAGAGAAGGCCCTTAAATTTAACCCAGAGTGGTTATTAGTAACCCTGGTGAATTGAAACGACACACAGTTGAGTGGGTGATGGGAAATCGTGGTAGGTATAATTTTTGTCTTTGGAAATATTAATAGGAGCTGGCCATTGGAGAAGTAGATAAGGCAGAACACTGAATTAGAGAAGTGACAATAAATACGGTATAGAGATCAGTGAGGAATAGGGACTTGTCATCTGCAGAGTGAGTGATAGATCAGAGGTAACTAAAGAGAAATAAGTATGAATGCTCAGTGGATACTGATTAATAGTATTAAAGAGCATTGTTTGGCAAAGATCGAGGCAGTAAATCTGGAGGTGGTTGTCAAACAATGACATTAAGAAGAGGAACTGAGGTCCTGCAGTCATTTGTTTCTGTGGAAATTGCAGTCATCCAGAATAATTGTGGTGAGTGTTCTAAGAACGTTAGGATCCAGACTTTGATTACTGTCAATTACCATCCCTCTAGGTTCTCACTGGCTTGGACAGCAAATAGAGCAGAGGAGAGAGAGAGAGAGAGAGAACAGGAGAATGTGTATTCTTCACATTGTCTTTGATCTGTACTTTTATCTCCTGTGTTTGCAGATATCACCTCTGCAACACTGCTCATCATTGCTACTACTTCAGCTGTGGAGAGCATTAGTCATACCTTCACCTCTTTTCTCCTTAATGGGTGCCTTCCCTTTGTCCTAGCTTTCCAGAATCCAGCAAGTGAATAAGTCTTTTCTGCCTCCTCCCAAACCTGTTCAAAAAGTGCCCTACGTGGAATTTTCAAGGAGGGTCCTAGTGAAATATTCAACTTCAAAAAAGATTTACAAAAGCAAGGAGGGGTCCTGTGGCACCTTAGACTAACAAGTGTATGAGCATAAGCTTTCGTGGGCAAAGACCCACTTTGTCAGGTCCTGTATCTGATGATGTGGGTCTTTGCCCATGCAAGATTATTCTGATACATTTCTATTGGTCTGTAAGGTGCCACAGGACCCCTCATTGCTTTTGCAGATCTAAACACGGCTACCCCTCTGATACTTCAGAAATTTCTTGATCTAAATCTTTTAACAGAGGAAGGAATATCTAAATTATAACAGTTTAGTAAAAAATAATTAGGAAGGCCAAAAAAGTGTGAAGAACACCTAGCCAAAGAATCTTTGTTTTGCTGTTACATACATCAGAAACAGCAAGCCTGCTAAATACTGAGGCTTTCGTCTACACTAGAGGTCTTTTGAAAGAAGATCTTCTAGAAGAGCTTTCTTCAACAGAGTGCATCTTACATACTCAAAGGTGGATCAAAAGAGTGATCTGCTCTTTTGAAAGAATGGCACAGAGATTGAAGATGAAGACTTGCTTCTTCAAAAGAAGGGCCCTGTGGAGCATCTACACGTTCGCTTTCGAAAGGGAACACTCTTCCTGAAACTGGAAAGGAAGAGTGATTTCAAAAGGAACATCACATTCTTTTGATTTACTTTTGAAAGAATGCTTTGTGTGTGTAGAGGCTCCATGGACTCTTTCGAAAGAGCCCCCTTCTTTTGAAGCAACTTACTAGTGTAGACACAGCCAGGATGATTGAGATGTTAAAGGAACACTCAAGGATCATTCGTCACAGCTGAGGATGTGAAGGAGCGTTCCAAACCTGAGCCATTCATTTTAGGTGATACATCTGAGAAAAATCCCTCAGTGAATCATACAGGTAGTTTTGGAACAAACTGGTAAAGCAGGAAAGTACCAATATCAGATGGTATTCATCCATGCATTCTGAAGGAACTCAAATGTCAAATTGCAGAACAGTAACTGTAGTCTGTAATGCATCATTTAATTCAGCTTCTGGAAAACAGCAAATGTGATGCTAATTTTTAAAAAGGCTTTGTACAGGGAAAGCTGGTTGTTCTTTAGTATAATTTCAATGTTGTCAGACACCTAGATGAACTTCTGCTGGTTGGGGTGAGGGTATGGGAATCACTCTAACTTGGTAAAGCATGATCTCCCCTTATAAAATCTTAGATTTCCTGGGGGGTAAGAAACATGAAGACAAGCAGGATCCAGGGATATAGTATACTTTACGTTTTTAGGAAGTCTTTGAGGTCCCACAAAGGCTCTTAAGTGGAATAAGCTGTCATGGAATAAGAAGGAAAGTCCTATCATGGATTGATAACCAGTTAAAAATATAGGTCAAAATGGTCAGTTTTCAGATGGAGAGGATTATCCCCGGAGCCCTGTACTGGGACCAGTCCTATTCAACATTCATACACAATTTGGGAAAAGGGATCAAGAGTGAGGTGGCAAAATCAGCAGATGAGACTATTGGAGATAGTAAGTCCAAAGAAGACTGAAGAGCTGGAAAAGGAAATCATGCTGGAGCAACAAAATGGCAGATGAAATTCAATGTTGATAAACAAAGTAATTCATAAGGGAAAACAATTCCAAATGAACAAAAAATGATGGGGTCTAGATTAGCTGTTACCAGTTGAGAAAGCAATCTTTGAGTCCGTTTGAATAGGTCTCTGAAAACATCCACTTGATAGCAAGGGCCTAAAGATAGTGGCCTTTCTGCTGTATGTTATATATTTATGCAAGTAATTCTGCAGGTAGGGACCTTGACTTCATATTATTCAGCAGAATGCCAAGCATACATGTACTGAACCAGTATCCGAGGGGTAGCCGAGTTAGTCTGTATCTTAAACAAGAAGTCATATGGCATCTTATAGACTAAAAGATATTTTGGAGCATAAGTTTGTGGGCAAAGAACCTGAGTAATATCTGTTAGTCTGTAAAGTGCCACAGGACTTCATGTACTAAACCAGTGTTTCTTAAACTGTCAGACCACAGAACACCAAATAAGTTTTTCATAAATGTGAAACATGAAAATTCTTCCAAAAAAAAAAAAGTACAGCAAAACCAAAATGAAGCAATTACATTGGGTACCATAGCAATAAAGTAATATTATATAGGGCTTTAATAAAATATGCTATCGGATATTTTTCCAAATGCTTGCAGCACACCTGTGGAGTTGTTCCCAGAACCCCTGTGCTCCACCAAAGATAATTTGTGACTGTATTAAAGTGTCCTCCAAGAAGATAAACAATAGAAATGGGCAGTTCAGACTCTCTTCAGCCAAAAAGGATCATTGATCTTATCTGATAATCGCTATTAGGTAGTCATGTATGTGACTAACGGGGGATGGGTAGGGGGTGAGGACAGATCAGTGGTTTGAGCATTGGGCTGCTAAACCCAGGATTGTTCAGGGATGCTGAGAGGTTCTGCTGTGAGTGCAGAGGACTGTACTTGCTGACTTCTGAAGGTCCCATCCAGCTCTGAGAGAGAGGTATCATAGAATACTAGGACTGGAAGGGACCTCGAGAGGCCATCGACTCCAGCCCCCTGCCCCAATGGCAGGGCCAAGTACTGTCTAAACCATCCCTGGTAGACATCTGTCTAACCTGTTCTTAAATATCTCCAGTGATGGAGATTCCACAACCTCCCTTGGCAATTTATTCCACTGTTTCACCACCCTGACAGTTAGGAACTTTTTTTCCTAATATCCAACCTAAACTGCAGCAAGGGAGGTTTAAGTCCATTGCCTCTGTTCTAGCCTCAGAGGCCAAAACGAACAACTTTTCTCCCTCCTCCTTATGACACCCGTTTAGAGACCTGAAAAATCACATCGTCTCCCCTCAATCTTCTCTTTTCCAAACTAAACAAGCCCAATTCTTTCAGCCTTCTCTTCGTAGGTCACATTCTCTAGACCTTTAATCATTCTTGTTGCTGTTTTCTGGACCCTCTCTAATTTCTCCACATCTTTCTTGAACTGCAGTGCCCAGAACTGGACACAATACTCCTGTTGCTGAGGCATAACCAGCGCAGAGTAGAGCACAAGAATAACTTCTCATGTCATGTTCACAACACACCTGTTAATGCATCCCAGAATCAGGTTTGATTTTTTTTTTTGCAACAGCATTGACTCATATTTAGCTTGTGGTCCACTATAACCCCTAGATCCCTTTCTGCTGTAGTCATTCCTAGACAGTCTCTCCCCATTCTGTATGCATGAAACTGATTGTTCCTTCCCAAGTGGAGCACTTTGCATTTGTCCTTATTAAACTTCATCCTGTTTACCTCAGACCATTTCTGCAATTTATCCAGATCATTTTGAATTATGACCCTATCCTCCAAAGCAGTTGCAACCCCTCCCAGCTTGGTATCACCTGCAAACTTAATAAGCTTACTTTCTATGCCAATATCTAAATTGTTGATGAAGATATTGAACAGAACCAGTCCTAACACAGACCCCTACAGAACCCCACTAGTTATGCTCTTCCAGCAGGATTGAGAACCATTAAGAACTACTCTCTGACTACAGTTAGCCAGCCAGTTATGCACCCACCTTATAGTAGCCTCATCGAAATTATATTTGCCTAGTTTTTTTTTTTTGTATAAGAATATCATGGGAAACCATATCAAATGCTTTACTGAAGTCTAGGTATACCACATCTACCACTTCTCCCCTATCCACAAGGCTTGTTATCCTATCAAAGAAAGCTATCAGATTAGTTTGACATGATTTGTTCTTTACAAATCCATGCTGGCTGTTCCCTGTCACCTTACCACCTTCCAAGTGCTTGCAGATGATTTCTTTAATTACCTGCTCCATTATCTTTCCTGGCACTGAAGTTAAGCTGACTGGCCTGTAGTTTCCTGGGTTATTCTTATTCTCCTTTTTATAGATGGGCACTATATTTGCCCTTTTCCAGTCTTCTGGAATCTGTCTCCCACGCTTTTCCAAAGATGATAGATAAAGGCTCAGATACCTCCTCTATCAGCTCCTTGAGTATTCTAGGATGCATTTCATCAGGCCCTGGTGACTTGCAGACATCTAATTTTTCTAAGTGATTTTTAACTTGCTCTCTTTTTATTTCAACTTCTAAAACCCTACCCCTTTCCCACTAGCATTCGCTATGTTGGGCATTCCTTCATCAGGCTTCTCAGTGAAGACTGAAACAAAGAAGTCATTAAGCATCTCTGCCATTTCCAAGTTCCCTGTTACTATTTTTCCCTCCTCACTGAGCAATGGCCCTACCCCTGTCCCTGATCTTCCTTTTGCTTCTAATATATTTATAAAAAGCCTTCTTGTTTCCCTTTATGCCTGTAGCTAGTTTGAGCTCATTTTGTGCCTTAGCCTTTCTAATCTTGCTCCTGAATCTTGTGGTGTTTGCCTATATTCATCCTTTGTAATTTGTCCTAGTTTTCATTTTTTTTTATAAAATTCCTTTTTTAGTTTGAGATCATGCAAGATCTCCTGGTTAAGCCAAGGCGGGTCTTTTGCCATATTTTCTCTCTTTCCTATGCAGCGGGATAGCTTGCTTTTGGGTCTTTAAGGTCCCTTTGAAAAACTGCCAACTCTCCTCAGCTGTTTTTCCCCTCAGTTTTGCTTCCCATGGGACCCCACCTGCCAGCTCTGAGTTTACCAAAGTCTGCCCTCCTGAAATGCATTCTCTCTGTTTTGCTGTTTTCCCTTCCTTAGAATTGTGAGCTCTATGATTTCATGATCACTTTCATCCAAGCTGCCTTCCACTTTAAAGTTCTCTACCATTTCCTCCCTATTTGTTAAAAATCAAATCTAGCTCCTCCCCTGGTAGCTTTTTCAACCTTTTGGAATAAAAAAGTTGTCTCCAATGCAATCCAAGAACTTACTGGATACTCTGTGCCCTGCTGTATTAATTTCTCAATATTTTTTTTTTTTTTAAAAATCATCCATTTCTCAGCAAAAATAGCTCACGCTGGTTGCCATCAACAATTCGGTAGTCTCGTTAGTATGTACATACCCCTAAAAACAGAAGTACATTAACCAATAATAAGTGTCCATTATAAGGAAGAACTACTTGGGGGAGGGGTGCATGTGTGTTTAAAACAAATTCACAACATTTATCATTTTTTCTTTCCTGTGAGCTCTGACTTCTTACTTCCAAAGAGAGCATATTTAATACTAATTTTTTCCATCAAACAGCTTTGTGATATCATAAAAATATTTAAGCATAAAATAACTCCCAAAACATAATACACCCACCAACATGTTAGCATAAAAATACACAACACCATCTGCACCAAATTTAACAGTCATATTTACCCTATGAAAGTTGATCATCCATTACTTACAGTGCTTGGGGCATGCTTAAATCTCTGGTTATGCTTTCTAGAAAATAAGCTTACTTTTCTTCACTGGCTATTTTGAAGTTTTGGGCTAATGTAGACACAACCTCTGTGTTACTTCTGGTTTTTTCCCTTTTCACCTTCCATTAGATATGAGGAAGTGCTGGTTTCCTTTCCTAGTGTGATAGCTTCCTCTCTAAATAGATCCTCCTTACCCTACCCCAAGCTGGACTTCATTTGTAATTAGGCCCTAGCAGTCCCTTGGTTTCTTCCAGGGGTAGACAAAGGTAAATTGGCCTAATTTACCACTTCAGACCATATGTGGGATGGACACCTTACCACATTTATGTGTATTAGGTGTTATACATGTAGGCTGCCTCTATACTAGCACCCCCTTTTGAAAGGGTGATGGTAATGGAACACTTCAGGATATGTTAATAAATATGCAGCACCTCATTAGCATAATGGTAGCTGCAGCACTTTGAAAGTGCTGCATTTGATCGCACGTGACTCATCTACCTGGGGTCCTTTTCGAAAGGACTCTGCACACTTTGAAATCCCCTTATTCCTGTTTGTTATAGGAATAAGGGGATTTCAAAATGTGCAGGGTCCTTTCAAAGAGGACCCTATGTAGATGAGCTGCGTGTGACTGAAAGTGGCAGTTTTGAAGGGCTGCAGCTGTCATTATGCTAATGAGGTGCTGCATATTCATGACAATGCCTCATTAGCATCCCCCTTTCAAAAGGGGTGTGCTAGTGTAGATACAGCTGTAGAAATGTTCAGTAGTGTTCTGGCTTTTGTATCAGGCTGCCCCAGTAGAAAATAGTAACAGAGAGGAAGCCGTGCTAGTCTATACACTATCAAAACAAAAAGCAGTCAAGTAGCACTTTAAAGACTAGCAAAATAGTTTATTAGGTGAGCTTTCGTGGGACAGACCCACTTCTTCAGACCATAGCCAGGCCAGAACAGACTCAATATTTAAGGCGCAGAGAACCAAAAACAGTAAGCAGGAGGACAAATCAGAAAAAGATAATCAAGGTGAGCAAATCCGAGAGTGGAGGGATGGAGAGGAAAGTCAAGAATTAGATTGAGCCCAATTCAATTCTCGATCTAATTCTTGACCTTCCTCCCCACCCCTCCACTCTTGGATTTGCTCACCTTGATTATCTTTTTCTGATTTGTCCTCCTGCTTACTGTTTTTGGTTCTCTGTGTCTTAAATATTGAGTCTGTTCTGGCCTGGCTATGGTCTGAAGAAGTGGGTCTGTCCCACGAAAGCTCACCTAATAAACTATTTTGCTAGTCTTTAAAGTGCTACTTGACTGCTTTATGTTTTGACAGTAGAAAATAGGCATGACAGACTTTTTCAGCAGCTCACCTTTCCCTAAATCTGCACTGGCAGGGCTGTTGCAGCAGTGAATTGTTTCTTTATAGTACAGTACCTTTCTAAAGCATTTGGTGAAACCAATATATACAAGAGTAAGATAATTATGAATCACTGAGTGAAATAGGAGACTTTATCCAAAAGACAGAACAAAGGAGTTCAGCTAATAAACCCAAACAGTATCCGTAAACCTAGAGTGGCAGGAACAAAAGTATGATCTCTGCCACTGTTCTTTTGTGCATTTCTCCTTTGCCATTCAGCAAAGAATAGAAACAGAACTTTGGATGATTAAAACTTCTCCAAGTGTGGTGGTGTTATTTTAAAAAAAAAAAAAAAAAAAAAATTCTTAGAGCCTAGTCTATTTCCAGTGAAACCATACTGAAATCACTTTAGTTGCCTCAGCATGACTGAAGGCAGAAGTGGGGCCTTAGCTTTCAAGCCGGTTGCTATGGTGATGGCATTAAACAAGGGAACACTGTGCAAAGGGAAGACCCCAGAGGGTGTTTTTTCACATGAAGGAGTTTGGTAATGTGGTGGCTGTTTTTAGCTTGGGGATATTTAAAAGGGAATTGAGTATTTTTATTGTTTTTTTTAAAAAGTTGTGCAGTTAATTCTATGTAAAACTTTGCATCCAAAATGTTTCGCTCCTGAAGGTCAGAATATGCCTAAGTATGCAGTCTGGGAAGTCTCAAAAAGCTGCCAAGCTGCTACCATTCTTCTGCGTGGGTGGTGGGAACAGGTGTGGTCCATAGAAAGGCCACTGTGTTATGCAAATCCCACTGTACTGCAAAGCTAGCTCTGTGATGGCTCTTTCTGCCACAGCATGTTTGGGGCTGCTGGTAGAGATTCAGAGAAGAGAGCGAACGTACAGCCTGTGGTTGCATCTCTATATGGATCTAAACGCCATCCATTAAAGTCATTTTAGTCTAGGAAGGTAAGTTGTGGTCTCACATTAGTATTAACCACAACCAGATAGCACATTTCAGCTGGAACAGTTTTAAATAGGACTTTGAAGCTGCTTTAGACAGGGTATGTCACTTTTCTAAATGTTATCTGGGGTGATGATCAGCCCCAGGACTAGCAGAGGGTTAATCATGATCAGGTGTTAAGTTTTAAAACTTAACTGTTTTCCTAGTCCAGACATAGCTGTTGAGGAAGTTCAATGGCTTTAATTACTGTAACCTACGAGCTTGAGTTTTAGAAGTGGAGAAGTTATGCGGCCATTTTACAGTGTATACATGGATTGAGGTGAAAGATTTCTTAAGATTTCTCTCCACATCTATTATGGACAATCTGAGAAGGGAGTGGAGAGCAATTTCTGTGTTTGCCCCCAAAGTAGTTCTTTACTATTATGTACGCATTCTAGGATGAATTTCTAGGCTTCTGGAATGATGTAAGAAAACAAAGCATTTATTCACTTTTCTGTCATGATTGTTTTAAAAGAAAAGACAGCAAGAACTGCACTGCTTTGACAGATTTTAAAATAAAATGGCTGACAAGCTTTTTGGGCCTGCCACCCTTGTCTGTGTTACTATTAAGCATACTTAGTTCTCTGAACCCATTGAACAATGAACAATGTCTTGTGACTCTCCCATCTGCAGATCCAGATGATACAATTTGTCCCCCAACCCCCCACATTTCCATTGTTTGATACAATGGCTCTTTCAGCCTGACAGTGGTAATTTTTGAAAAATGTGTTTTTATTCACATTAAAGTGAATAGGTTTTGCTGCTGTTGGGACAGCCTTTTTTTAAGAAAATGCTCCACAATGCCCTAGAATCCATACTGTGGTAGCCCAGCATGGTTTAACAGAAGGAGCTTTATGCGGATTGCATTTTCAAAATATCAAGAGGATAGTGTGTTACGCTTGGGCTGTGTCTACGCTACAAAAATGACTTGGAAGTAATGAACTTTGAAGTAGAGCATCCACGTGCACCCTACTTTGAAGTTAAACTTTGAAGTAGGGCACTACTCCATTCCTGGGAATGGAGTAAGGACTTTGAAGTTGGGCTCCCTACTTCAAAGTTAACTTTGAAGTAAGGGAAAAATGTGTGTAGACTCTCTGCTGCCTACTTTGAAGTTATCTTCGAAATTAGGCACTACATTGAAGTTAGTACCTAGCATAGACGCACCCTTGGAGTCTTATCTAAGTTCTGATGCAATGCCATACATATTATTGGTATAAAACTGTGATTCTTAACCTATGTTCCACAGAACACTGGTGTTCATTGAACAACTTGCAGGTGTGCCTGAGTGTTTGGAAAAAATACACAGATGGTATATATTTTCTTTTATCAAAACCAGATACAACGTTAGTACTTCATTGCTATGATACCTGATTACATTATTTCTTCTTGTTTTTGCTGTATATGTTGCTGTTTGGATTCTGGTTTTTGTTTTTGTTTATTTTTGATAATTTTTTTGAAGAAAAAATTCATAGGTGTTCCATATAAAAATATTATTGTTTGGTGTTCTGTGGTCTCAGAAGGTTTCAGAAATACTGATATTAGCTAATCTTCTAGTCCTGTTGCAGTAATGGGAAAGGTGTGTGTGTGTGTGTGTGTGTGTGTGTGTGTGTGTGTAAAATATATATATAAAAATACCTCTTATGGAGCCAAAATTTGGAAAACCATAGTTCAAACCCAATACAGTCAGGCTATATAGTCAAAATTAAAATCAGTTTTAAAAAATTACATGTTTAAAAAGCTTGTATGTTGCTTAAAGTTAACCTGTGGAACTATTTAACAAAGTATTGTATTGAGGTATATAAATTATTTGTGTCCTGAAGAATTATGTGAGTATAATTTTTAAATGTGGATTCATTTATATTAAAAAGAATAATGACTTATTGGAGGGATAAAATTAATAAATCCATCATTCATTAGTTTAGGTGATGTTCTGAGCAAAAGGAGGCTCAGGAGTACATTTTACATATTGTATAACCATTTTTGTATGTGTTTTAAGAGATGGTAGAAGTGGGACCAGCTCCTTTCTGTAAAGCATTGGATGCTGTCTAGGGCAGTGGTGGGCAACCTGCAGCCAGAGAGCTCCTTGTGCCCCATTGGAGTTCTGCATGTTGCCCATGAGACATTCTGTTTACCATTGCCCATGCGCAGGATTGCCTGATTTCACTGGTTTCTATCTGCATAGTTTTGCCCTACTGGTATTACTAAAGTGACATGCAAATAAAGTATGTGAAATGAGGTATGTGCTGATCACACACAACATTGTGAGAGCCAAGTGCTTCCTCTGCAGCCAAGCAAAGCACTACTATAGTTCAGATGGGAAACCCCACAAATTCTAGTTAGCTGAGCACAGTTAGCCAAAGCTACCCTATCCCGGGAGACTGTCTTAGTTATGACAGTCTTGCAGCCCACTGAGAAGCCTAGGTTGCCCATCCCTAGTCTAGGGCATTGCCTATCTTTCTGAACCATTGGCCTAGACTAGGAATGGCAGTTTTTCTGCTCTTGAGAGAGAGGAATGGATGGGGAGAAGGTGAAGTGGAAGAGAGTAGTAACATTGTGTGCTTTTCTTTCTTTAAAAGATATGTAACTCATAAACATTTGTAAATAAATCTCATTATCTTTATTGTAACAGTCTGTCTTCCCGCTGCTGGGACCCCTTCCAATTTAGCCACATGAAAGAGCAGTGTGGCTGCTTTTTTGAGACCTTGTGATACCCCTGGTGGTTCTGACTCCAGTCTCTGAAACTAAGAACATCTATTTTAGAACTTTGTGACAGGCTGTCTTCAGATTCAGGCAGGCATCAAGGATCAAGTTATGCTCAGTTCCACATTTCTGATTATTCCTACAAATGTAAGGGCTAGAAATACAATATATAATATAATTTTTTAAAGCAAGGGAAGGTTGAAGGTAGTTACACACACCCAGCTCAGGGCCCTGTTGAAACGGTTGTTCTCTCTCCATATTCTTCGCTAGTCCCTCTTCCACGTATCCTGCTTCCTTGTAATTTTGTGCTTTACTGTTGCTGAATTACGTTGTAAACTTCTATGGGAAAATACTTGGGTAAAGAGTGCCAGAAACTTCTATGGCACAGTATAAATAATAAAACACTATCAAAAAGGAAAAAAAAATTATCCTAAAACCTCTGATAATTAGTTGTTGGCTGTTAAGATAATGTAAGCCCTGTGGTAATTTCTGTGCTGGTTTTTTTTCCCAAATTACTTAATGGTGGTAGACATAAATAAGACTTTCTGGTTTGTATGAGTGTTTGAGCATGAGCTTGGCTGCTGTGCCCAAATCATACTTCTCTGTGGTGCATGTGAAGTATCAGACTAGTGGGTTCCTCCCGGCTCTGCCCCATGATGAGACACGGTTCTCATACGCACATTGCGTCTGTTTTCATGGACTGTCAAGCCTTTTAATTGCCTTGTTTGTGTTTTTTATTTAGCTGTATTTGAAAGAATTAGTTCTAGGCTTGATCCTGCAATGTGGTTCATGGAGCTGACCCAATGTCGTTTTGTCCATTCACCTCACATTGCAAGATTTGGGCCTTTTATAGGCAACAAGAAAGCATCACTGAAACACTTTTTTTTTTTTTTTTTTTTTCCTCAAGTAAATTTTAAATCATTGTGATAGTAAACAATGAAAGAAAGTTCTTGGTTCATTGAATTCATGTAATCTGAAGAGATGTTTTGTTAGTTTTTTTTTAAAAAAAGAAATCTTAAGCATCTGGAAATTTAGAAAATGTCTAAGAAAATAAAACACTTATGTCTTCTAGAGGAGATAGGAAGGAAGGTCTGTTAATATGTGCATGTTTTAGACATGAGACATGGGGGGGGGGAATATTTACACAAAATATTCTGTGGAAAAAAGCGTGTGCCAGGGCATGACACTTGTCTAATCCATGCTGTATAGGTACATTTGTCTGTTTTAATCAGTCAACTCGCAAACAACTGAGTTGCCATTTTGACCTTTGTTAGCTGTACTGTGAGTTCAGCAGAAGTGGATTGATGTTCAGTGAGCTCTAAAAATTACATCTGAATTAGGATTAAACTGTGTTGAGAGGTAATTTTTTGGTGTTTAATTATAGTGACATTTTTAAAAAAAAAAAAAAAAAAAAAAAGCATGTTTAAACTGGTCCAGAAAGCGTTAGACTCATTTTGCATTGGATGTGACCTACATTGGCTAGTCATCAGTTTAACTACCTGTATTAGCTCTGAGTTTCAAATTAAAATCATAAATACGCTTTATCATTAATGAGCAGATGGGCTTTTCAGTGTTCTTTAATGCTGACAAGGCTCATTCAGACCACTGGGGGAAGGAAACTGCTGAGTGCAACACTTTGTTCAGTCTTGCTCTACAATTTCAAACCTAGGGGATGAAAGTGATATTTGTCTCTGTTGCAGTGATTGTTGAATAGTCAGAGGTAGCTGGTAGCTTTGATTTTTGTAGCTCAATTTTTACCAATGGTTTTAGATAACAAAAGTTGTGGGCTTGAAGCAGAAATTACTGGGAGGAGTTTATGGCCTGTGTTATATAGGAAGACACATCAGGTGATTGTAATGGTCCTTCTGCCTCAAAAAATCTATGAAGCTATATGCTTTGAGAGCAACCAGCCAACATGATATCTGAATTGAGCCTCAGCTCCATCTCATCCGTGCTCTTCCATTGGCTAGACTTTGTGAAATTCTGTCTGGGTTTGATGAAAATAGTGTGGTCACTTTTATGTAGCACTTCCATTTCCAAGTCAGAGTTTAAATTTTATTCAGAATAGTGAGGTACACAGATCTGCCAGTGAGTCTTCAGTCTGCTTGCAGCTTAGGAGATGGATCTCTTTGTGAAAAGTTTTTGCTAGATCTTCACAATGATAGAAAGGATGGATAAACCTCCCTGATGAAGAGCTCTGAGCTCCTCATCAAGGTGAGTCAAGATCTGGAAAACTTGTCTGACAGTGAGAGCATAACCTCCATAAGTCTGTGTGGCCTATCAAGGAACAGGTTGTGAGGTGACAGGATTCTAACTCTAGCAGACCAAAGCATGACAAGATCCAATGGTTGGAAGTTAAAGCCAGACAGGACATTTATAACACATGCTGTTCTGGGAGGGAGGAGGGATGGCCAGCTTGCACACATCCATGATAAGGCCTACAGCAGTGATTCCCAACTTTTTCGCTAGTGCGGACTTCCAATCACCTCCTCAAACCGTCTGTGAACCGCCCCCCCCATCAAAGCTAATTCTAGCTGCTATGCACACTTCATTAAATGAAAAAGGAAACCACAACATAGATTTCAGACAGCAATTAATAACATTATTGGAAGATACTCAGTTTAAAACTACTAGATTGTGACTTTGCAGTTTATCTAAAACTTACCTTCTGTACCTTTTTATCTTTTATTTATTTTTACAGACCCCTTGCAGACCCCCAGAGGTCTGCAGATCCCAGGTTGGGAACCACTGGCTAGTGTAAGGGCACAGGATCACTTCCTAGACCTGCAAGGTATCTAGAATAGCCAAAAAGCCCTGATATCTTTCATATTTAACAGCTACATTGTAATTTATAACAAATATTAGACTGTCACAATGTATCTGAACAAACAAGAAACCAAAAGGTAACTTTGTTATCAAAATGGAATTTATGTACTTTTAAAGTACATCAAAGGGAAGAGCAAACTGACCTTCAGTGGCTAAGCTGGTAGTGAAGATTAGATATTATATGACCTATATCTGGAGATGGAAGTTGGCAAGATGGCACTTGAACTCAGGTCTTGTCTAAGGTATTCTAGACTGTGTTGGGTTTCTCAGTGGCCTAACAACCATATTTAACTCAGCTACATTCTAATGTCCAGATTTACTGCTTTGTGGTATCATAAGTGTCAGGAAATTACAGCTGCATAAGAGTTGAGCAATCATCTCTATAGAGTGCATGAAAATATTGGTATTGGGTATATTATATTTGCTTTACCTGGCTATTTTGACTTGAGGGGTGTTTCATGGTATGTCTGATATTCCTACTATAAGAGACATTCAGGCTACTTCCGTGCCCCCGCCCCCAACTTGCCAGAGTGTATGATAATCACCTTTTGTGTACACTTTTTGGTTTTTTAAATTTAGTGTATTCTTCTGTCCAAGCTGACGGCGAATAATTGGTCCCCATCCTCTTTTTTTTGTAACATCCCTTAGGTATTTATAGACTGTTTTGCTTCCTCCTTGCCATCATATCTTCAGAATGAACTTAGCTACTTTTATTTTTATTACTTAAATGTCAGAACTTTTTTTTACCACCCTTGTATTCCACTCACACAATGGGGTATCTATTTCTTTGAGTACATGCTTTCAGTGATGATTCTATCAGTATAACCAAATGTAAAATTTAACTGCCTTACAACGGTTTCCTCGTGACTCTTGTTCAGATTGTCAGTACAAAAATTGATATTTTTATACTTAATTTTTTTAGGGGTATGTGTTCATGTCTATGCTCCCCACTAAGAAAATTTAATATCCATCTGGTCTTTCATCCCATTGTTGTTGAATGCCTACCTAGTAGTTGGCTGAGAATGTGGCATGAATGAGAACTAGATGGGTGAAGCTCAGCCTCGATGAGGGTATTTTCTTGTCATTCGTTATTAGAGTTTGCAATTTGAGGGTATTAGTGAATCCCAAAGCTGTCAGATGATAAAATAGCATTTTCTAGCAACTTTTGCTAATTTTTGCTTCAGCAATGAAAATAATCCAGTCTTTGCAACAATTTTCCTACCTTATGAGAACCAATGTGTGAGTCGCAAGTATCGCAGAACTGTAATTTTTCAAAATGGCAAACGTGGAAATATTTCTATTTTAGATTTAGAAGAAGTTTATATTTTGTACAAACCTAAAATTTAGGCCAAATTTTACTTGATAGTGACCCTTCAGAGACAGGGATTTTCCTTTTGTTCTGACATAGGGCCATTAGCTTAATAAAAATTGGGTAAAATGTCTTTGGAAGGTTGGTACAGTCAGTTTAATTTGCAAGGCATAAGATTTTGTGAGTTCAGGAAAGTAGGGATACTTCTTGGTTTTTATAACATTGTGTGCCATTTAATGTGTGTGCTTCAGGGTGAAGAAAATACAGTAATCTTTCAAAATACACAATTTCAAGTTGTGCTTACATTGCATTAATGTGAGTTAAGTACAACTCAAAATCCCGCTCTCTGCTCATCCCCCCCCGACCCCCCGCCACATGTGTGGTTCCAGCTTGCCACCATGCAGGGTGCCGCCCCCCCGCCCCCCAGCCCCAGGAGTTACCTTTCAAAAGCAGCTCAGGTGCTCCTGTCGCTTTCCTGGCTGTAGAACATGCATTCCGCTGGGGGGAAAATCCTCTATCCCTCCAACTTACGTGAAATTTCACGTTATGCAAGGGTGCATAGGAATGCAACCTCTCATAACTCGAAGGACTGCTGTACATTGATCAGTCTGAATAAAATAAGGATTTTTAAGTGTCAGCTGAACTGCTATAGGAAACATTTTAGGAGAACATGTTTTGCTCCACAGAGATTAAAGTATAGTATCAAGAAGGTTGAGAATGAGACTGCAGAATGTTGAGGCCTTTGTTTCTGCAGTGTGATTTTTAAGCCTTTTGACATGATCCCTTCCTGTATCCTGTGTACTGCAGCAATTCATTAGTAATCTCCCAGCACCCTAATTATCATGACCCCTTCGAAGATGGGGGCTAGTCTAGACACACCCTATGTATCTCAAACAGTTATAAAAATGATCTAACTCATTATAGGCTTGTACTGTGTCACTTGATGGAGCTGTGGCCTCCAGGCACTACAGTGATACAAGCAATAAAAGGTAGTATATATTAATTAATTGTTTCCTCTATCCACACCTGTATTTCTTGTCGTCTTGAGCAAGGATCCTGCAAAAAGTTACATGGCTGTTTAATTTTACGCACCATGACTAAGTCCCTTTTAAGTCAATGGAACAACTCACTGTTTCAAAAGTTAAACTTGCATAAGTCTGCAAAACTTGTGGCCTTAAAAGACCTAGTGACTGCTCCAAAGAGCTTACTGGTGAAGTTACAGTGGTCCTGAGGTGGTGTGATATCAATATATGATGATCTGATAATAACTCTTATAAGAGGGTGGATTGTTATCATGCGTCTAAGCCACAAGTAATTTGCATGAATAGTCTCTTCCAGCATCTGGGAAATGTATGATTTTGAATTTTTATCTGCAAGAGCTGAGTCTTTTGTGTCCTAACAAAGAGATGGGTTTTGACCCTGAAGAAACTATTCTGGACAGACTTTTTTTCTGTCTTTTCCCCTAAGAGATGCAGTCAAGCATTCATCACGTAGAAGAGACCCCAGGATCAGGTGTTGATGTTTTTGTGTGAGCTGAAGAGGAGAGAGTGGCAGAGCACTGAACAGGCGGACAGCTGTGCATATAAGCGAAAAATTGTTCCAGAAATAAGTGCAGAAAAACAGTTGTGCATGTCTGAAATATAAACAGACTGAGAAGGTTAAATTGAATTAAATAATAAAATTACATAGAGATGCACTATATGAGGACTTGAAGGGAGTTGATTTTTATTTCTGAGTTTTGGTGAGGGTTGATTTCACCATACACATGCACACCAAGGGGGAAAAAAATCCATAATAAGAAAGAAGAAGAATAATGCTTGAGAACTTTAGTTTGATTTAATGAGATATTTGCCTTGTATATTTTAATGTGTGATGTTAGTAATTTTGTTTTAGTGGTGTTCAAGTTTTACCATTTTGAATCCAAACGTCTTCAGTCTTCAATTACGGCCTGACTCCCCACATAATATCTTGCACCTCTGCCAATTTAAGTATATTACATATAAAAAGTTGCTTATAATAAACACTGATATTGTACATTGAATTATATTAAAATTAATTCTACCAAGTTTAAATAAACAAAAGATTTAAAGAAACTTTGCTAATAGTATTCCAGGTTAATTGGAATCCTATTCTAATCTAAAAAACTGAAACAAAATTAAAAACTTGCAGTCTGCAAATTAGAGTTCTGTCTGAAACAGAGTCTGGTCTGTCTGTGGTAGCATAGATTTTAGAGGTATTTATTTTTGATTTATTTGCAATACATGTTTCAGGGGTTAACCATCTACTGGATTCATTAATATGTTAAGTGGCAGCTACACCACGATATGCTTGCCTGCTGTTGAATAGAATTCACAGTGACTTGTGCTACAGTTAAAGTCTGGTAAAAAGGATGTTGCATCACTGTTCTTGTTGGTGATGTTGCCTGCCTGCGGATTGTTTGAGCCGATTTTGCAATGTCTGAGTTGTAGAGTACCTAGGTTCCCGCAGTAACCTTCATATCAGTTTTCCTCAGTCTAAACTATATGTCAAAACAAGAATTTTTATCTGCTAGCAATTAAATGTTCTTTTCTTTGTACTTCACACATTATTATTAGCAATAGTCAAGAATTGGAAATTGGCCTGTAGTTTCATTTATGAGGCAGAAAAAAAATCTATTTTCTCTCTGTTCTATAAAACTTTTTTCAGTCTAAAAGTGTTTTAACCCAGGAAGTTGAGTTTCTGTAGAAAGAACAAGCTTTTAAAATTTGTTAATTTAGCAGAATGTTAATTTTTTTTTTTTTTTTTGTTGACAAAGATTTTCCATCAAAAATGTTTTATGAGCTGTAGTTTCCATCTTTCTCAGTACAGCTAACACAGCTGCCACTCGGGCTGGTGCTCCAACAGTTATGGGAGTAAGGGGAATAGTAGCTGTACCTAGCATACTCTCACCTCCTAACTCCATATGTTCCCAAGTAAATATTAGCTTAAGAGTTTCACTACAAGATTTTTATCCCTTGTCATAAGAATAAGGTAGAGGGCAAGATTGGGGTGGTAACTAGTGGCAGGTACAGACTGAACCTTCTCTAGTCCTGCAATATCTGCAGTCTGGTGTCATTGGGGACCCTGTCAGTGTTCAGGGATTGGAGCACATGGGGGGTGGGGGGAAACTAGCACAGCAGGACCATGGATGTTGTTGGATCAAAGAGCTGGGCTAATGTCTGGGTGTGGAGCCATGGGCTAGAGCAGAAGCTTGGTGGCCAGGGGCTGGAGCCTAGAGCCTGGGGGTTGGCAGTCAGGTGGTCAAGCATGACTGGTGTCTGTGGCTGGGTTCCAGAGCCTGGGGGCCAGCAGAGCACCTGTTGGCTAAGGGTTGGGGGAAGAGATCCCAGAGAGAGGCAGCAGAGGGGCCAGCATTGACTTCCCCTGGTCTGGCAAACTCCCTGGATACTGGACCAGGGAGGTCCAAGATATATAGCCATCCTGGTAAGGGGGACTGCTCTGTGCTTTAACCCTGGAATGTAAAGTGATGGACAGTGTTTTCCTTCTGCATCTTCTACAAGGGTGTGTTTTTAAACAGGAGGGGCTGACCTAGAACTTGAGAACTGATCATAACTGAAGATTTTTTGCTCCACAGTCTCATCAAAGGCCATTTCCTTGTTTACCTCATCTCTTTTTTCCATGAAGTCACAGTACTTTTAACCTTCATTGAGGCAGAGTAGACGGGATTACTTATAGCATCTCAATACACAGGCTAATTTAGTCATTCAGGGACAGCCTTCATCCAAAATTCTCTTTCCCTCTTGTTTTCTTTCTTCACTCTTATTGAAAATCAACACCTTTGAATGGGGCTGCAAAAGCTGTGAGTAACACTTAGGACAGGAAGTGGACAATAATATTGCACAGAGTTGAAGCTGCAGGACAAATTTGGGTGGGTAGAATATTGTTAGCTTACATGCCAAATTCCAGTTTTGAGATAAACCCTGCTCTTGCAAAAGGTAATGGTTGGGATAATTGTTTTATGTAGCAGCAAGAAAAGTGAACTTAGCATTGATTTTTTTTGTACTGATTCAGAGAGAAGAATGCTTCCTACTGAATTGCCAGAATCCCTTCCTGCCACTACCTGAGATGTATTTGTTTCAAAAGATCATCTCTCAGGCCGCATCTACATGAGCATTTGTTTTCTAAATGCATTTTGAAAGGAGGAGCTATTTTGAAAGGCTCTGCGGGGTGTCTACACACACACAATGCATAATTCTGAAAGTCATTTTGAAATAACGTGGCACTCATTTCAAAAACCCTACCCCCTTCCCGTTTCAGGAAGAGTGCCTCATTTCGAAAGGCTGTTTTCCAAAGAGAACGTGTAGATGCTCCACGACTTGTTCTTTCGAAAGAGTGGGTCCTCCATGGCACTGGCCAGTCAGCGCCCAGAGATGCCTCTGCCAGCAGAAGCGCGGCTCTGTGCTCCACTCCGTGCCACATTTAAAGATGCAGGGACCCAGAAACCACAAGGCAGGAAGCTGAGAGCGTGCTGGCAGCAGACAGTATGAGCTCCCACCAGCATGCGCTCCACAGCAGCCAGTGGGTCCTCAAGCCTCTGCAGAGCATTAATGGCCAGCGACCAGGAACCCTGCACCCTGTCCCTCCATCGGAGGGGGTCCCAGCAGAGCAGTCAGGGGGCAGAAAAAGAATGCCCCCCCCTACCTGCGGGATACCACTGCTCTGGACCAGGAGCCTGAGAGCAAGCCCCAGGAGGTTCTGGGAAGTGCCACAGGCAGTAGCATTGCCACTGATGGCCGTGGCAACAGAGGCCCCCAGTGATGACGGGTTCTTGAATGATGGGAACCCTCAGCCTCACACTCCCCTCCCAGCCGTCCAGCTGTCCCCCCACCACCACCAAGTTCTCCCCCAAGCTCCTGGAGGGACACGCAGGTAGATCCTGTGTGTTTTCAGGTGCCCCAGTATGTGGGGTGGGTGCACCGCCTCCGCAGCAGGCCATTTACATGGACGGCATCTCTAGTTGGGCTGCTCACCCCTTGGCTGTGCTCCTTGGGCCCTGGAAGGGGCCGGATGCAGTACTCAGCACCCCTCCCCCCTGTGGATAGTACTGCAGGCCGCATGCCCACAGGGGAGGTGGGGGGACTGCTGCCTACATGTGCCCCACCCCTGTGGGGACCCCTAGCACCCCAGATCCCCCATGGCAACTGACAGATGGGGTTGGGGGAGTAGTGGGGACATGGCCCCTGGGGCCAGGTCGCAGTGCTTGTGGCCTGTCCCTCTGTCCCCTTCTATGTCCCCAACTCCACCATTTATGGGCAGGCTGAGCCCTGTAGATTTGCCGTGGAGCCCCCCATTGGGGTCTGCGGGTGTGGGGGGGAGTGGGACCACACCCTGACCAGCAGCCGTCCACCATGGGCAGGAGGAGGATGCTGCTGACACTGTCCATACTGCTGCCCTCTGGGACATGACTGCCATCATGCTGGAGTGGCTGGCGATGGAGTGGGTGGCCTGGGATCCAGTGAAGGTTGGCCTAGACACCCTCACCCAGGCTGTGACCACCCACATGACCCAGGCTCCTGGTCCCTTGCTAGACGCCCCCTCCCCCCAACGCCTCCCCACAGTCCAAGGCCTTACTGCCCTGCTTCCGCCCAATTTCACACCAGTTCTCCCAGCTGGCACTGGCCCAGTAGCTCACAGCCAGTGCCAGTCAGGGTGAGCCAGCCCCCACTTCTCTGCATACCTCTCCTTCCCTTCCCATGCCTCCTGAGCCTGCAGGACCCATCCCATGCCTCAATCTCCCTGTATCCCCATCACAGCCCTGATGGGGACCCCAAACCTGGGGCAGTAGGGGCTCCTGAGGTCAGTGCAGATCCCAGCCCTTGACTCAGGTGGAGTAGTAAGGCTCCTCACCCCAAGACCTCATTCTATATAGTTCCCACCCCCAAATCCCTCTTGTAAATAGTTTAAAAAAACCCTTTTCCTTTCCCAGTTTGTAATTGTTTGGCAACATTTCAGTGAATAGTTTGTCACCACTTCCGTATCCTTGGTGTATGATGAGGGGTCAGTGGGGCACAGGGGCATGGGAGGTTGGTTGTGGTGGGGGAGTAGAGAGGGGTGGGTGTGTGGGGGGAGGAGGAGGGTTCTTGTTTCAGGTGTGCGGAGGGGGTGTCACAGGGGCCCCTGGGCATAGGGACTCTCTGACCCACACTGTCCTGCTTCATGTGGCAGTATGGGGCAGCACACAGCTGCTCGAAGCCCTGGCTGGTCTCAGCAGCTCACCCCTTCACGATGGGCTCATGCTTTGCCTCCACAATATTTTGGAGGGTGCAGCATGCCCCCACCACCACTGGCACACTGGGGAGGCTGACCTCTAGCCTCTTGAGGAGGTGTAGAATGTGCTCCTTGAGATGGCTGAACTCCAGTTCAGCTGTGTTGCAAACCCAGTTGAGGTGCTCATTAAAAATATCCTGGGTGGGCTTGCTATGTCCAGTGTGGGGCCACATGAGCCACAGGTGTAGGGGTTATGTGGCATCAGCCATGATGCAGGGGGGCATGGTGGTGTCTCTGATTGAGAGCTCCCACAGGGGAATGTAGGTCCCCTCCTGCATCCTACATCCAAGCCCTGAGTTCTGAAAGATAGAGGTGTTGTAGACTCACTCAGATCAGCCCACGCACGCATCCATGAATTGCCCCTTGGTGTCCACAAGGGTCTGTAGCACCATGGAGTAGTACCCCTCGCAGTTTGACGGTACCTGCACTGTGCTCCGGGGCCTGGATGGCAATGTGGGTCCCATCCAGAGCCCCAAAACAGCTGAGGAACCCCAACTCCTGGAAACCTATGAGGGCAGTGTCAAGGTCCCCGAGAGAGATGACCTGGCGAAGTAGGAAGTGGTTGATCACCTGGATGATTTGCTTGGGGAGGAGGGACAACATGCCCATTAGTGCGTGATGAGGTGCTCCATGGATCCCTGTTGCCCCCACCCCTGTTCCTGGTTCTCTCCTCAGGGCTCCCCACCCTGGTCCCTGTAGGTCCTCCTTGCCTGGGAGCCCCCCTTGGTGGGTGTGTGACCCACCATTGGCTTACCTTCATGAGGACAGCCCCGATGGTGGCCTTGCCCACCCTGAACTGGTGGCTGACCAACTGGTGACAGTCCATGGTGGCCGGCTTCCCAATGTTGATGGTCACAGTCTTCTCCAGGGGCAGCAAAGGCTGCATCCAGGTGTTGTGGTGCCGGAGGGTTGGGGCAAGTCAGTAGCACAGCTCCAGAAACTTGCTCATTCGGAAGTTCTGGAGCCACTGGTCATCATCCCAGTCCTCCTGCACCATCTGGTTCCACCACTAGCTTTTGGTGGGGTAGCCCCACAGGTGCCAGATGACCTGGGGGAGGGGGTGCTGGCATCGTCTCCCCAGGGCTGCCTGTACTGGGTCAGCCATCAGGGTGGCCCCCCAGAGCCACTGGAGGATGGTGACTAGCACTGTGGCTGGTCACAGCCTCGGGGAGAATGGTTTCAGGGGGCTGCTTTGGGTCCATGGTGTGCCCCAAAGTGGTTCCTCCTCTCGCTAGGGTTGTGCGGTGCTCTGGGTGTCAAGCCAGCCCTTGGCATCTGCAGGCGGACAGGGGCAGGGAGGGGCCCTTAAAGGAGAGGGGGGCTGTGGCCCCTGGAAGGGCTCATCTGCCATGCAATCCCCATCTGCAGCATTTCAATGCCCTTTTTTTCAAAAGGGTATCCTGGGCCATGTGGACGCTCCCTTTCAAAAGATGAGGACCGGTCCTTCAAACACGCAGATTGCAATCACGATCCACTTTTGTGTGTGGACGCACACTTGCAAATGCGATTGAAATCTCACTGTAGTGTAGCCGTAGCCTCAGAGTACTGTCCAAAGTCAATCCTAGTGAGCTTCTGAGCTCTACTTCTCAACCCAAAGTGGCATAGTTGGAGGTTTAGGCTGGTTGAAGTCCCAGCAGTAAAGGAAGCCTTTTGTTCAGATCTGTACCTTTTGTAGTAACAGAGAGAATGCTGTGCTAGTCTATATACTACCAAATCAAAAAAGCGGTCCAGTAGCACTTTAAAGACAACAAGATAATTTATTAGGTGATGAGCTTTTGTGGGACAGACCCACTTGTTCAGATCATAGCCATACCAGAACAGACTCAATATTTAAGGCACAGAGAACCAAAAATAGTAATCAAGGTTGACAAATCAGAAAAAAATATTATCAAGGTGAGCAAATCAGAGAGCAGATGGGCAGAACAGCAGGGGGGTCGGGGGGGGGTCAAGAATTAGATAAAGCCAAATATGCATAAGATGCCCTATAATGACCAAGAAAATTCTCATCCTGGTTCAAACCACATGTTAATGTGTTGAATTTGAATATAAAAGAGTTCAGCAGCCTCTTTTTTTCCCCCAAAGTGTTGTGAAAATTCCTCTTCAGTAAGATACAGACTTTCAGGTCATTAGCAGAATGGCCCGCTCCATTAAAGTGTTGACTGACCGGTTTGTGAATCAGGAGTGTTTTTTATATCTGTTTTATGCCCATTAATTCTTTGTCTAAGGGGGTTAGAAGTCTGTCCAATATGCAAAGCATCTGGGCATTGTTGTCACATGATGGCATGTATCATGTTGGTTGAGGAATGTGCCCGTGATTCTGTGAATAACCTGGTTAGGTCCAGTGATGGTATCTCCAGAATAGATATTTTGGCGAATTTGGCAACAGGCCTTGTTGCAAGGAGACGTTCCAGGACTGGTGTTCTGTGGTATAGACTGTGGTGGTTGGTGAGAATCATCATAAGGTTGGGAGGCTGTCTGTAGGAGAGAACAGGACTGTCACCCAGGGCCTCCTGGAGTGTGGCATCCTGATTAAGGATAGGTTGTAGGTCTTAAATAATTTGTTGCAGTGGTTTGAGTTGGGGACTGTAGGTGATGACCAGTGGTGTTCTGTTCTTGGCTTTTTTGGGCCTATCTTGGAGTAGCTGGTCTCTGGGTATTTGTCTGGCCCTGTCGATTTTTTTTTTTTTTTTTTTTTTTTTTTTTTTTCTTCTTCTCCTGGTGGGTAATTAAGGTTTATGAATATTTGGTAAAGATCTTGTAGCTTTTGGTCTCTGTCAGTAGGATCAGAGCAAATGCGATTGTACCTAAGGGCTTGACTGTAAACAGTGGATCTAGTTGTGTGTGCAGAATGGAAGCTAGAAGTGTGTAGGTAAGTATTGTGATCAGTGGGTTTCTAGTAGAGTGATACCTTTTGTAGCTGTGTCTTCCACCTACCACCAAGTGTTTTGCATATTGTGTTTTAAAGTGTAGATAGAGAGGAAGTAGATAGCTTGCCTGGTGAATTTACATTTGAGGCCTGATATTCAAGAACGTACAAAAATGTAATTGAACCACAAATACGGTATGGGATGTGTAATTTTCTCTGTTACTCTTTCATGAATTTTAACATAAAGGGAACTAAATTTTCCCCTCCCCCGCCCCTTACTGCACAGTTAGGTTTTGCCAGCTCAGAGCTTCCAGTTATTGCATGCACAGTCTACCGTCTGTTTCAAAACAGAGCAACTTCTGTTCATTGGGAACAGTCAGTAATAAATATGAAGGCAGTTTCTACAGTTTACTTTGGAACTTTGTGGATTTGATGTTATTGATACTACACTTTTATAAAAACAGTAGCAGAGGCTGAGAATATCATCTGGTAGTTTTGTTCCGTATGTGTGATGCTAAAGGGAGACTAGTAGAATGTTAAAACACACTTTTTTGTTTTCCCCACTAAGTGTCCCTTTTTCTTTCAGTAGTTGTCACTGAGCTATCAGCTCGCTAATAATTACCAGCAACTAGTACATTTAAAAAAAATCTGCTGTGATTTTCATTCTTTGAAATGTTTTTAATTCAAAAAGCTTTGGAAATGTTTTACAGTATAAACCAGAAAAAGCATGTTGGTAACTTAAATCTTCCAAATTCTTTTATTGGGGGGGAGGGGCGTTAAATTAAAATTGTGGCTTAAGGTCTCACTGTACAAGACTACTTGGATTAATTGGATTTGTGGTTTTAAATAACAGAAAACAACAGACGCAGCAGACCACACCTAATTGAGCAAATGGAATGTAGTAGATAGCTGTGATTTTCATTGTTTAGCTAGACTTGTAGCTAGGGCCAAGTTTGTGGATTGTTTGAAGGTAATTTTTTACTAGTGGATGGGAGGAAGAGAGTTGGGCAATCAACTGATTTGACTCGTGTAGTCTGGTTGTGTGTAAACATTCCAAACTTTGTTACTTGTTGTAAAAGTGATGGGAGGAATAGCCAGCTTTCTAAACACCATTCAGTTTTAACAAAAACTAGCATTTGAAAGAATTTGTGGTGTAATGATAAGAAGAAGTCACTAACAATGTAGAATTGTTAAAATGTTGTTCCTCCTTGACTCACAATTAGTGGACCATGTGCAGGGGTCGTCTAGCAAGAAGAGACTCTTGAGTTTGGTTTAAAAAAAAAAAACAACCCAATAATTCAAGTCACAATGCATATGAAAATGAGATGGTCCTTCATAAATAATGTCGAACTATACTTTTTTGTAACCCCTATTTTAAGAACATCACACACACAGAGTGAATTGTAATGCAATACATGTTTACTGCAGGACGTTCACAAACTTTTTTACATATTCTGTTTCTTTATACTTTGTGTTTGTACACACGAAGTTTTCCTGACTCTCACTCTGAAACCTTCCCCCCTGCGCCCCCCCCGAGGATGCTAGATTCTGAACAATTTTGTTTTTGTTTCTGAAATCACTGCTGCTCTGATATTTTGATAAAGCACTCTTTTATATATTCACCATTGGTGAATGGCTTTCCTCATTTCACTATTTCTTGAGTTGGCTCGAAACTAGCCATAGTTATAATATTTGGTGATTTCACCCATTTAGAGAATGTGTTTTTACTGTGCTCTGCTTTGTGTAGCAGCTTCTCCACGGCCTTTATCCTAACACCTCCAGTTGGATCATGTTTGGCAAAAATAGTGTGTGTGTGTTTTTTTTTGAGAAAATGCCCCTCGAGGTTGCATTTTTTTTTTGTTATTGGCAAACTTCTTTTTGCAAATGAGACATAAAGGCTGTGTCTACACTACAAAAATAACTTCAAAGTTAGCAACTTTGAAGTAGTGCATCTACACACACCCTACTTCGAAGAAGTGCATTACTCCATTCCCGGAAATGGAGTAAGGACTTCAAAGTCAGGCTCCCTACTTTGAAGTTAAGTTCGAAGTAAGGGAAAAATGTGTGTAGACTCTCTGCTGGCTACTTCGATGTAGTGCTTACCTTCAAAGATAGTTCCTAGTGTAAATGCACCCAAAGGGAGCCCAGCTGACCTTGATGTAAATGGAAAGGTGTGGATCCGTTCAGTTTGAAAGTCTCTGTTTTCATCTTCATTTTTTCTTTTTTTTGAAGCCATTCCAACCCCACCTTTATTATGCCAATTTTACTTCACGTTTAATTTCGGTTTTCTTAAAATGTGTTTCCCTTCACAGCGGAAATGCTGCAAGCTTCCTTTTCTTTTTCAATATCAAGATTTTATTAGCAACATGATCAAAACACATATATCATATCCCACAGTGCACTGCACAGATTAAAGGGGGAATCAGCCAACATTTCGAGGTCACGTATCGTTTGCTATTTAGACATGAGTTGTTTGAGTTTTAGATGTTCACCGTTTATGGAAAATAATCAGGAGTGTTTTTTTTTTTTTTTAAACTTTGCAATTATAGTGTCAGGAGCCAAAAAGACACATGTAACTCTGGAGCCATAAGTTTTGGACCCCGGTCATGTGGAATAATTAAGGCTATGTTTTTGTCAGGTGCATTTTTAGTAAAAGTCTTTGACTGCTCGTGGCCATTAAACTTGTACTATATACACTGACTAAATCTTGGGGCACAGGGGAATGCAGGTGCTTGGGAGGTACATGGGGTGCCATGGATGCTTTCATGGGAGGAGCCTGAGACCCCTGTTGGTGCTTTTGGAGGCATGAGGAGGGAGTTTGGCAGGGCTGGCAGGCTCCCTACTCAGCTCCTTGGAAGCAGCTGTATGTACATGATAGTGCATCTCCTAACTCTCTGCACTGCTCCCACTTAAGCTCTGGCTCCTCAGTCTCTTTGTCTGGGAACCACAGCCAAAGGAAGCTTCAGGGACATTGCCCACATGCACAGAGGTAGGAGCTGAGAGAGGGACATGTCGCCACATCCAGAGAGCCCCCCCTCCCCCAAGATAAGCACCACCCTGAGCCCTCCTCAGGCCCTCCTATGCTTCTACCCCTTCCCACACCCAAACTTCTGCTGTTGAGAGTGGGGGATGCAGTGGGTCAAGACTACTGGCCAAAGGGCTGCCCAAGCCACCAAGGAGGCCCCAGAGCCATCCAGCTATGCTGTCTGTTGCAGAGGTCAAGGAAGTCCTGCAAGTCATGGACTCCATGACCTCTGTGTTTTTTAAAAAAATAAAATTGCTGCCTTAGGAATAACCCTTCATACACTGCTGTTTGGGATTTTTTTTTTTTGTATCTTTATTAACATTTTATTTTAGCTGATTTTGTTCTTTAAGCTGCTTAGAGACTATATGAAATCCTGATGTTTATCTGTAGGTTTTGATGACTATCTTTGAATGAAGGAATTTCCTGAATGTATGTGCTTGATTTGTGTATAAAGTTAATTTTTTTCCCAAGTTTAAAAATGTGGTAGAATTTTGATAAGATTAAAATTGCTTCTCTGTGTGTCTTTTCCTTTGCTCACTTAGACATGAGAACCCAACTTCAGTTTATATTTAGATTGTTTTAACAAACAAAATGGACTAGAAATGTAATTTTCGGAACAAAAGAAGGGCCATACTAGGTCGGATCAAAGGTCTGTCCAGCCCAGTATCCTGTCTTTCTCCTTCATTGAAGAGGCTCCAGAGTGTGAGAGCACGTGCAGGGTTCAGACTCAGGGAGGGAGGTTGGGTGCGGAAGGGGCATCAGGGTGGGAAGTTAGGGCCTAGGATGGGTTTTGGGGTACCAGATCTGGGCGGTGCTCACCTCAGGTGGTTCCCTACAAGTGGCAACATATATCTGTTCCTCCTAGCTAGAGGAAAGGCTTGGTGGCTCTGTGTATTGCCTCCTCCTGCAGGCACTGCTCCTGTGTTCCCAGCCATTGGGAGCAGGGGAGCCACTGTGTGGGGCCGGGGCAGCACATGGAGCCCCCATGGCCGTTACTCTGCTTAGGAGCAAGAGAGCTCGACTCTGTTTCTGAGGAGCCATGTGGACCCAGGAGGGGAACCTGCCAGCCCTGTGCCAACTGGCCTGTGAACTGGACTCTCCATGAAGATCAGAATTGCCAGTTCATAGAGCTTTCTGGTTGGTATGGGGCCAGATAGCACGTCTTTTACTGTATATTGCTGTTACATCTGATCTCCTGGTTACTTTTTTTAAAGTTACCTTCCTCAATGCATATCCCTCTATCCCCATTCACTCTGTTGATCTTTCCTGGAAATTAGGCTTACCGTATTTGAACGTTCAAACAAGAGGACACCTGTGAGAGGGAGTACATCCATGTCAGTGTCTACTAACTCCTGTTCTGAGGGGTTGCTCTAGCCCTGCAGAGCTGCTGTAATCAGGAGCGTTCCAGCCAAGCTGAAGCAGGTCCCATCCACGGCAGCCCTAGGGTGGCCCAGTCACCTCCCCCAGGGCTACTGTGGACCTAGTGTTTAACTTGCTAACTAAGTAAATGGGATTTACATCCATAGGGTGAGACTCCCAGAGCTCTTCTTACAGGTAGAGCCAAAACATCTGCACTGGAGTTAAAACAGCCCCTTAATTCAAGCACCATGAATGGGGTAAAGCAAATTTACGGCCATGAAGATCATGCCAAGGACAGTGAAATCTGGTCTTTTATGTGCTTTTACTCTCCGATTCAGGTTTCACAGGGGAGACCAGTGTTTTTCCTTCTGAGGGCTCTGACCCAAAAGGGAGTTGTGTGTGGGGTCAAATGGGTTTTTGAGCGGGATTGCAGTGTTACTAGCCTTACTTCAATGTGCCTTCAGAGCTGGGGGCTGGAGAGCAACAGCTTGCAGGCATCTGTCCGGAAACACTTCACCCTGCCAGCAACGTCGAAGAAGGAAGGGTGGCAATAATATATCAAGCTACCTTTTCTTCTGTGCTCTTGCCTTCAGAGTTGGGTGGCTGGAGAGTGGTAGCTTTGCAGGCAGCAGTGCAGAATTAAGGATGGCAGTACCATACCACCGTGATCTAGCTGCTCACCTCTGAAGGCAGTGCCACTGCCAACAGCAGTGCAGAAGTAAGGATAACAGTACCACAACTCCTGCTACAATAACATTGCCACCCACCCACAACTCCTTGTGGGGTTAGGCCTCCTACAAAACTCTGAAATTTCAAGTTTAAATTGTTGAAATCATGACACTTACCATTTAAAAAAATCCTGTCAGCACAGAATTGTCCAAAATGGACTGTGAATTTGGTAGGGCCCTACCCATGATCTAGCGTCAGCCGACATGGGTGACTGGCAGACTTTTAATTGCATTGGCCTCACTAAGGAAAGAGGCCTTTTAAAGCAGAGGCCACCTGTCTCATGGAGGGGCATGCTGGTTGGCAGAGTACCCTGTGTGACAGTTCTGTGCTGAACATCATGGAAAATTAGACTTGCATTGATCGTTTTCGTATGCGTAAGTTATATCATGATTTCCTGGAGAACTTAGAAAGTTTTGTAGTTAGATGAACTCTGTAAGGGTTATAATTATTCTTGAAGTTGGGTGAGCTGTAGCAGCCCAGCTGGAGTGGCCACAAAGTCATGAAAACATCTAAAAATGACCTGAAGTAGCTTTCTTACAGCTAAAGAACTAAAAATGGCATGAATTTGTGGTCTGAGACCATGCGATACTTCTGTTGTAGAAGGGAGTGACAGGTCTGCCCGAGAAGCTAGAACTTTCTGATCATCGGTAGTATAAGGCTTCTGTTTCCATGAGCAATTGGACTTTAAAGACGTTACTCTTTAAAAGTAAGTAACTGTTGCAGGACTGAATCTTGCCCATCCTCGACCTTGAGTATAAGTAGCTTTTGGTAGAGATGGGGAGAGAACAATCTGTAACTGGGAAGAGGAAAGTGTCTGTCCTTTTTTAATGACACCTGTTTAGGTTCTGAAAAAGTTTTAAAGGGAGATTTACTGTGCAGAGTAGGTGATGATAAATGAGCATTTTAATTTAATTTATTGCTTGGATATTGCTTGTGTGTGTATTATACAGTAAACTCTTGTTTATCCACTATTTGATCGTCCAGAATGCTCAGGTAACTGGCATAATGCTGGCAGACCCGGCTTCATTTTTATTTATTTATTTATTTTTCTGAGCGTCACGGGGTGCTGTGCAAGCCCCCCTGTTACCGCCAGCTGAGCAGGAGCCCCGCAGGCTCCTTGTGCTGCATGGCATCTGCCCGATGATGTGCAGCTGCAAAGAAGCTCCTCATGGGGTGCAGTTGTGCCCATCACCCCACAAGTGGCTGCTCAGCTGTGTCTGCTGCCCTTGCAAGTGACTCCTCGTGCTGTGTGGTGGTATCTGTTGCAGTGTTCGCCGCCCTGCAGGCATCTCCTGCTGTCCCCACCAAAAAGTAAATAGGGCAGCAGTTGAGCAAGAGCTGGGAGGAGCTGAATTTTCTTATGGGGGTGGGGGGAGCCACTGGCCACTGACTGTGCCTCCTCCCAGCAACTCTCCATTAAGCAGAATATTTGACTGTCTGGCAGCCTCTGGGTCCTGGGGTTTCCAGGGATCAGTTTACTGTATATGACAAAACAAAAAATGGCCTGCAGTAGTGGAGTCCAGATACTATCGTGATGAGCACATTGGAAATGCATGCAACATCTGACACATGTACAGCTCGGTTTTCTCAGTTAAGACTGTAAATTTGTTGCACTCCTCCTGTTGTTACTTGCTGGGTCACCTGGGGGTTGATGCTGCCAGTTTAACATCAGCTTATAAAACTTTTTGTTGAATCTTGTCTCAGGATAGTTTTATTCTGTGTTCTCCTTCTTATAGTTTGTTTTCCAGAGGAACACCTCATGCAATCAGTAGTATTTCAAAGTGGTGTTAATTTATCCCATGGATTTCTAAGAACTGCCCTACGCAGTATGCCTACAGGAGGATAAATGCCTTAGATACTGGACTCTTAAAAACAAGATGCTCAATGTATTAGTAAAAATAATTATGACATTGGAACATTACAAAACACAGGGAATGTTTACTTCCGTATAACTTCCTTCAAAGCTTTGAAAATAAAAATAATCCTTCAGTTTTTGAGTTAGTAAGATATTATTCCAGTTAGCAGAGTATTTTTTTTTCTCTTTTAAATAAAGGTAGAGATGGATAGATCCTGGTTTCATGGTTGAGAAAATTATTTATAGAACTGCTTACCAGTGGTATGACAATCCTTTTCTCTTTATTATATAAATATGACTGATTTCTCTTTTTTTTTTTTTTTTTTTTTTTTTCATTGCGGTAGCTAGTCCCATGTATTTCACATCTTAATTCTGAAGTGCATATTTGTCTTGCTTGCTTCTAATTTTCTGCAGTCTACTAAGGTGTATATACTAGTTATCACTGACTTTTTTGTGATCAAAGAGGAGATGGTACCCAGCTGGCTCATGCCCCATAGTCAGTCCTATGGCTGGGGCTGCTGAGGCACTGGTACTCAGTACTGGCAGGTGCCGGCACAAAAAATCACTGCTACTTATATTTTATTTTTATCCATTTGAGAAAGTTGAAGGGAACATGACAACAGTCAGTACTTTGCTAGAACAAGCACGAAGCAAGGAGCAGGGCAGTATTCAAACTTCGTTTTGGGAGGAAAATAAGGAAAAAATAGCCTTAGTATGGTAGTGACTGTGGGAACAAAATTTTAAAGCTACTTGTACGTAATTTGGAGTGCTGCTGGTTATGCTGCTGTTTTGCAAACTAATTGAAAGTTTGACAGGCCTATTATTTCTGCTTCACTGCTAACTTTGTCTGAACTAGAAACAAGAAACGGTTTTTTAAATTGGAATCCATGATAATCCTTAATATTGTGTCACTTTCGCTCCTCCGACAATCATTACATTCTTTGCAAAATGGTAGGTTAATTTAAAGAAAATATTCTAAATAATGAGTAAGAGCTGATATGAGTGAAGAAGTTTTGTCCATGGCTTTAAAAAAAATGATTAGGTGTCTGGTAGCATGCTTTCAGGATCTTTTTGTATGTGTCGTTGGGGCAGGGAGGGGGGCACTGGAGACATAGATACTTTGGAGCAGACCTGGGATTCTCCCCTCCTATTTTCTTTTTTGTCTTTGAAAGTGCTCAAAGGCCCTGTTAGTTTGTGTTAGGATGCCATCTGTGCTTAACTCTCTGCCAGTCCATTACAGAACTTCACAAGAATTGATTTGAGAAAAATGCTGCTTTACTGTTACCCAGGTAGCATTAGCAACTGCCCGGTGATGGAGCTGGGATCAAAGGGCAGTCAGAAAATGAGAGAAACAGTAAAGAGAGCTGGACAAAGCCACTAGCCTTTGCCCGGCATCGTGAATAAAACCTGAAGTGCACACAGTGGGGGAAAAAGCCTGTCCTGATGAGAGGAACAGAAGAGGATAATTGTTTTAGGAAAATAAATCTCTGTAAGAAAAGCAAACCCATATATGTTGGTTGACTGAAAATAAGAAAACAGCCTCCAGACAAATGTGGTTACATCAGTGCCTTATTTCCTTTATTAAATTTACATTCTGTTAGTTCATTTCTTTTCTCCTGATTATTTGGAAATTGAAAGCGACAGCTTGCAGACCTCCAGCCAAAAAAGTTCTTGATTTCATTACTAAAAAAAAAGACTTATTTTGATAAATAACAAATGTGTGTTATAAAAGAAGATCTTTAGTATGCAAAAGATCAAATAATAGCTACTTAATAGCGGAGATTGGTTAAAATACTTTTCAAATACTTGATAGACAATGGGGATTGCTGTTACTTCTTTATAGAATCCTAGAAATGCGGAAATAGAAGGGAGCTTGATAGGTCATCTAGCTCTGCCTGAATTCAGAGGATGGGACTAAATATTTTCTGTGTAAGTGGGAGAAGGCTTCTGCTATTGAGGTGAATTTTTCCTGGCTTCTAGACATTACCCCGGTGAAATGGGCTAGCGAAAAGATGAGTCCCTAGTTCCACTTTGTTTACCCAGATGCCTCCCTAGCCTCAAGAGCACCCTTTCCACCCGAGTCCTCATAATCCCAATATGGTAGAGCCCAGGATTCCTGGCGGGATTGACCCAACCTTGTTTTAGTTACCTAGGGCAAGGACCAGCTGTCCCCACTCGAAGATGCTCTCTCCGCACTCGTTATTTTCCTGAGCCACTGTTCATTACATACAGTTCAAAGCAAATACAGGTTATTAAACAGCAATCAATTTAAAAAAAAAAAAAGAAAAAATGGAAAAGGTGAAAGGAAAACCGATTACCTTGAGGGGGTGGGGGAGGGATAGCTCAGTGGTTTGAGCTTTGGTCTGTTAAATCCAGCATTGTGAGCTCAGTCCTTGAGGAGGCCACTTAGGGATCTAGAGCAAATAGATTTAAAAGAAAAATAAATAAATCTTTCAGGAATGGTACTTGGTCCTGCCAAGAGGGCACAGGACTGGACTCAATGACCTCCCCAGGTCCCTTCCAGCTCTGAGACATGTCTCTCCATTTATTTATTTACTCTGTGGCATGGGAACATCACACAAACAGTCTCTGGAATGTAAGGGCAGTGCAGCCTGTTTCTCAGAGGTCCCACACTGCCTTCCCAGGCCTTGGCTGTGCTGCAGCAGTGCTGTGGGTCAGACACTAGCTCTGGTGGTAGACACATCACCAAGCTCTGGGTGGCAAGATCTTTCTCCCCAGCCCCCAATTTGAGGTTATGATTTGTTCAGCAAATGTGGGCTGAAAGCCGGGTTGATTGGTGATGTCTCCCGGTGCTAGGCCTCTGCCCTCTCTCTAGCTGCCTACTGCACCCATCTCCAGACTGTTCCAGCCCCATCTCTATGCATTGCTGATCCCTCCAGCTCTTGGGCTGCTTCTCTGGCTCTGGTTACAGTAGCTCTCCTCCCAGCAGAATCTGCTCTCTGAGTTTTCTCAGATCTGTGGCTGCAACCTTGCTCTCAGCACAGGATTTGCACTCTGTTGTGTGTCTGATTTTTGTGGCTCCCAACACAGGATGTGCTTTCTGCACTATGTCTTTGGTTCTCTCTAGCTGATATGGCTCTGCTACCCAGCTCTGCTCAGTCCCCTGTTCTCCTCCTAGCTGGGCCCTGCTCAGTCTGCCACTGGGAATCCAGCTCGTGTGGAGGATGGCAACATCTCCCCCTCCACCTAGTCTCCTGTCTCCCTCATTAGCCTGCCCACCATGTAAGTCAGGTGACAGAGGCTACAGCTACACTAGAGTGTTTTGTTGTCAAAACCCGATTTGTTGACAAAACTTGTGGAGCAGCCACATGCAAAATGCATTTTGTCGACAGTATGTAGACAGAAGTTGGCAGTTTCACTGACAAACTTCTGCCTCTCCCAGATGAGGAAGAGTGCCTTTATTGACAGATTCTGTCAAAAAAAAAAAAAAAAAAGGTGTGTGGATGCACTGGGGGGGGGAGGGACTTCTGTCGATCAGTCTGGCTGCTTTCTGTTGACAGAGCAGATTGCTTTTTCGATCTGCTTTAGTGTGTGGCCGCACTCTGTCCCAGCACCAGCGTGAAACATAGAGAAGGCAGCCAAGTGAACCCTTATGGAGGGAATAGAAAAGCCTTACTGTTTAAGGTACATCTTAGGCCATGCTCAGCCTTTCCTTCCTAAGATGGTGTCCCAGTATGATCTTAACCAGAACATTTTCCTTCTGGTATTTTACCCTAAGCCTCATGCCACCTCCAGGCAAAAGAGGCTACATATGTTAAACATGCATTGAGACTGGTGTTGCAAATCTGTCCAGCTTTTCATAGCTGTTGTAGACAGAATGGAAGACAAGCCAGTATTGTCCTAGCTAATTTCCTCACGGATAACTTCTTGTATTGGAGAGTGCTACAGGTTGGTCAGGGTTCCACCTCCAGTTATCACAGCACGCTCTACTAGAGCTCAGGAATTCTCTGTGGCCTTTTTAGCTCAGATCTGTACTCATGAAATCAGTAGGGCTGCTATGTAGTCCTCACACCATACATTTATGGCTCATTATGTCATTATGCAGCAAGCCAAGGGTGATGCTGTATTTGGAAGGGCAGTATTACAATCAGCTCTGAGTTCTGATCCCACCACCTAACTCAGGCTTGTGAATCACTTAATTGGAATACACCTGAACAAGAACTCGAAGAAGAAAAGATGGTTATGTACCTTTTTTGTGTGTCTCATTTTTTGGAGATGTGTTGTACATATCAATCCAATATCCACCTTTCTACCCACCTGTCAGAGTAGCCAGCAAGAAGGAACTGAGGGGAGGGGAGGGTCGGCAGGGCATGGTATCGGTCACCTTGAAGGTGCCACTCCAGGGGGCACCCAGACCAACCCTACAGGGACTGCTATCGGCAAATCTTTTGTCCACAGGGCACATGTGCACGCACCTAATTAGAATAAACATGAACATCACATCTCAAAGAACAACAGTTATGAGAAGTACATAACCATCTTTTCTCTGTCTTTTTTCTCCAGACTGAATACATTTTTTTTTTTTCAATCTTTTGTCATAGGTCGTGTTTCCTAGACTTTAAGCATTTTTTGTTGCTCTTGTCTGGACGTTTTCCAATTTGTCCAGTTTTCCAAAAGCGTGGTGCCCAGAACTGGACACTGTATTCCAGCAGAGGGGTTATCAGTGTTGAATAGAATGGAAGAATTTTTTCTCGTATCTTGCTTATAACACTAATCCATCCTATGATCACATTTTTTTGCAACAGTATTATATTGATTCGTGTGTAGTTTGTAATCCATTATAATTTCCAGATCCTTTGCTGCAATATTCCTTCCTGGGCACTCATTTCCTATTTTGTATTTATGCAACTGAGTGTTCCTTCTTAAATGTAATACTTTGCATTTGTCTTCATTGGATTTAATCGTATTTCAGACCATTTCTCCAGTTTGTCAAAATCATTTTGAGTTCTAATCCTCCCTCCAAAAGTCTTGCAACCCTTCCTAGCTTGACATCATCAACAGATTTTGAAAGTATGTTCTTTACACCATTGTTCAAATACTTTATGAAGGTATTGACTGGAAATGGACCTAACAGAGTTCTCTTCAAGACTGATCCAGCATCATCTTGCCAGGAGACTAGACTTAAAAACCTCTTGAGGTTCCTTTAAGTTCTCTGATTCTATCCTTCCATCTTGACTGTGACTCAGTGATAACTTCTCTCTGAGCATGATTTTCCAATGAGTTGTGCATCCACCTTATAGTAGGTTTATCTAGGGGGGCGTATTTCTCTGGTTGTTTATGAGCAGGTGATGTGAGACATTATCAAAAGGCTTACTTAAGTCAAGATATGTCACATCTGCTGCTTTGCCTTATCCACAGAGCTTGTTACTTGTCAAGGATATTTGATGTGATAGTTTAACATGATTTGTTCTTGACAAATCGGTGTTGACATTTACTTCTCCCATGCTTATATTCTAGGTGTTGACAAATTTGATTATTTTGTATAATTTAAGTTTAATGTGCTGTAATTCTCAGAGTTATTCCCCTTTTTGTAGATAGGTGCTGTGTTTGCCCTTTTCCAGTGCTCTGGGATCTCTCCTATCCTCTCCAAGTTCTCAGAGGTGATTACTAATGGTTCAGGTCTATTCAGCTAGTTCGAGATATCTTATAGTAGAATGTATTTTGTAGAATCATAGGGCTGGAAGGGATCTCAGGAGGTCGAGTCCAGCCCCCTGCCCCAAGCAGGATCAACCACAACTAAGTCATCCCAGTCAGGACTTTGTCAAACTGGGACTTAAATCTCTAGGGATGGAGATTCCACCACCTCTCTAGGCAATGCATTTCAGTGCTTCACCACCCTTCTGGTGAAGTAGTTTTTCCCAATATCCAACCTACTCCTTTCCTTCTGTAACTTCAGACCATTGTTCCTTGTTCTGCCCTCTGTCACAGCTGAGAACAGTTTCTCTCCATCCTCTTTAGAGCACCCCTTCAACAAGTTGAAGGCTGCTATTAAATCACCCTCAGTCTTTTCTTCTGTAAACTAAATAAGCCCAACTCCCTCAGCCTCTCCTCAAAGGTCGTGTGCTCCAGCCTCTTAATCATTTTCGTTGCCCTCTGCTGAACCTGCTCCAGCACATCCACATCCTTTTTATACTGGGGGGCCCCATACTGGATGCAAGACTCCAGATATGGCTTCACCAGTGCCGAATAGAGGGGAACAAGAACTTCTCTAGATCTGCTAGAAATGCTCCCCCTAATGAAACTGCAGTATGCCGTTAGCCTTCTTGGCTACAAGGGCACACTGTTTACACTTATCCAGTCTTTCATCCACCATAATCCCTAGGTCCCTTTCTGCTGTACTGCTGCTTAGCCATTCGGTCCCCAGCCTGTAACAATGATTGGGATTCTTCCATCCCAAGTACAGGACTCTACACTTCTCCTTGTTGAACCGCATCAGATTTCTTTAGGCCCAATCCTCCAATTTATCTAGGTCACTCTGGATCCTATTTCTACCCTCCAGTGTATCTACCTCTCTCCCTAGTTTAGTGTCATCTGCAAACTGGCTGAGGGTTCAATCCATCCCCTCATCCAGGTTATTAATAAAGATGTTAAACAAAACTGGCCCCAGAACCGAGCCTTGGGGCACTCCACTTGAAACTGACCACGATCCAGATATTGTGCCATTGACCACTATCTGTTGGGCCTGAACGTCAAGCCAGCTTTCTATCCATCTTCCTTAATTTATGGGCAAGAATGTTGTGGGAGACTGTATCAAAAGCTTTGCTAAAGTCAAGGTATATCACATCCACTGACTTCCCATGTCCACAGGGCCTGTTACCTCATCATAGAAGCTAATCAGATTGGTTAGGCACAAGTTGCCCTTGGTGAATCCATGTTGACTACTTCTGATCACTACTTTTGATCGTCATAATTTCCTGTTAATGTGAGGACATTTAACTTGTCTAAGCAATATTAAATTTGTTCTTCCTCTGTTATAGGTTCAGATCCTACTCCATTGACACATAGTAATGTTCACTGTATGTGTTATCTGATCACTACTAATCTGTTGGGGAAAATTTTGAAATTAATGGGTAAAACTAAGATAGTTTTAAATTAACAAAAAAAAAAGTTTTCTTTGCACAATGCATAGTAGGCCTATGGAACTCCTTGCTAGAGGAGGTTGTAAAGACCAAGACTTTAACAAGGTTAAAAAGAAAACTAGATACATGGACCTAACCCCCATCAATTAATGAATATTAGCCTGAAGACGAAGGAGTGGTGCCCCTAGCCTCTGTTTGTTAGAGGTTGGAAATGGATGTCAGGAGAGGGACTGCTTTGGTGATTAACTGTTATGTTCGCTCCCTCTGGGGCATCGGGTATTGGCCTCTGTCAGAAGGCAGGATGCTGGGCTAGATGGACCTTTGGTCTGACCCAGCTTTACGTTCTTATGTTGCACCTCACCGGTGCTTAAGTGGCAAAAGAAGAGGCTCCCCTTCCCCTCATCGCCAGAAGGGAGAAGGGCTGTTTTTCCACCTTGGGCCTTCAAAGGGGTACCATTGAGGTTGAACCTCTCAGCCTGATCTGGGTTCTGCCTCTGACTCCTGGGAGCAGCACAGGATCCTGGGTTCTTGTTCATATCTCGTTGCCTGAAGCACACTGGCAGCTAAAGAGTAAATTGGTAGACTGGCACCACAGACATTGTGCCAGGCACTGGACTTGGATAAGGCCCCAGTTCCAAAGAGCAAGTTGTTGGGACTGGCCCATAAGGCAGTGGAAGACCTTCAGCCCCCAAACTGCGGGCACAGGTCTCCATTTCTGCAACCTAGAACCCCATAATCGTTGACTGAGAGTTGTGCATTCCGTCCACATTCAGTCAAAGTGCTGCTATGGTTCAGTTGACACACCTTGCAAATTCGAGGTATGGAAGGACAGTTAACAAAACTACCCTGTCCCAGGAGACCATCTTGGTTACAACAACCTTGCGTCCCACTGAGATCAAGGAGGGCCACTTGTGCAGCCCAGCCACTAGCCTAGGTTGTCCATCACCTGAGCTAGGATATCCTCTCAAAACTATTTTATGGTGAAGAGTGGCATCTGCTTTAACACTGCAGGCTCTGGATTGCACTAAAATATTTGTTCCAGTTCAAACATGAATTATTCAAGGAAGTCCTATGGCCTGTGTTGTACAGCTGGTCAAACTAGGTATTGCAGAGGTCCCTTCTAGCTTTTTAATCTGTTACTCAATGTCTAGCTTGCAATATATTTGGAAAAGTTACTGAGTAATTATTCATGGGAATGAGATTAAATACAGTGCCTGTATATACAGTACACAACCACTATACCATTAGGTGTGTACTTGGCCTAAATGTGATCAATTTGTGATCAATTAGTTTCATGTTCTAGGTTAACATAGGCTTCAATCAGTGCAGTTGTGTGGAAGCTAGCATATGGAGGTACCAGTATTTAGGAGGCTCTTGTATCTGGAGGCTTGTGTGAAAGATGAGTTTGTTTGAGGCTAAATGGAGGAGCCATTGTGTGCAGTTAGGGGGGAAGACAGAAAAAATACAGTGTGTGCTACTATATATTTTTTCTTTGCTTGATGGAGCTGAGGCCCGTCAGGAACTGTTGCAATCTTCTCGTCCGCTATTTCCCAATTGGTTTTCCATATGCATCTCTTTAAGGAGTCATTTGTGGCTCAGGCTTGCCACCGCTGAAACACTAGAACTAAATGTAATTAGTTTAATGTCTGGCAGGGCAGTGGGAGGGGTCTGACCATTAAATTAATAATATTTAGTTCCATTATTTCAGTGGAGGCAGGGCAGGGAGCCACCCATGCTGCAGGTGGGGGAAGTGAACAGGAGAGTGGGTTGGGGGATGGGGCATATGAGTCTCCCCCTGCTGGAGCCGTGCAGCCCTGCTGAGAAGGAGGAAAAGGAGGGGGAGGTGGCTGCAGAGGAGCAATAGCAGTACACTCAGATGGAGGAACTCCTCAGTGGAGGGGGGTTAATCCTAGGGTTGGAAGTGGTGATTTGAGGATGAGAGGTGTTAAACCTGAGGATGTGGGTGGTGGTCTGGGCATCAGAGGAATTCAGCCTGAGGATAGGGGGTGGGTTTGAGGGCCGAGAGGAGTTGAAGCCTGGGAATGGGGTTCTGCAAAATTCTTTCAAGTTTATAAGGGTTCCATGGCCAAATAAAATCGGGAAACACTGGTGTAGTCTGACCACAAGTGTAACACAGGCCATAGAACTTCCCGAAAATAATATCTAATGGTAATTCTCTTAGAAAACATCTAGTCTGGCTTTAAAAATGATGAATGATGGATAAGCCATCATGGCCATTGTGAAAAAATGTTTCCATAGTTCATTGCTCTGTGATAAAAATTCCAATCTAAGTTTGTTCAGCTTCAATTTCCAGACTTGTGATTGTGTGATATCTTTCTCTTCGAAATTGAGGTGCTCTCTGTTAAATATTTGTTCCCTATCAGAATACTTACAGGCAGTAATCCAGTCACTATATGCTCTTCCATTTGTTAATCTGAGTAGATTAAATTCCTTGAGTCTATCACTGTGAGGTAGACTTTCTAATCCTTTAATCATTTTCATGGCTCTTTTTCAAACCCTCTCCAGTTGTCATGGTCCTTTTTGAATGTTAGACGTGACAACTGGACGCACACCAGTAGCGGTCACATCAGCACCAAATATATAAAAAGGTTATTTTAGTGACTCCTACTCAGGATTCCGCTGTTTATGCACTGAAAAATATTTGAATTTAAATTTTGAGAACTATCAGCCAGCTGTTCAGCCACTGAATGTGTTCCATGTTATTTTTGTATTCTAGTTTCTTTAATCAACATTAGTAGTAGTAGGCATCCTTCAGTCTATGTAGACTATGGATTGCGCCCTTCATAGTTCCATTTGGGATCATCATTTGCAGCGTCGACTGTGACTGTGAAGGCCCACATGAGAGTAACAGTCCTTGCTGCATCTGTTGCATGTGTAATGGGTGTCTGGAAGGTCCTTCCTGTGCTTTCTGTGGGCTCACTTCTCTGCTAGCTGTCTGATCCTCACCTCACCCTTCTGAAGGCCTTTGTGTAGTTCCTGCCTTCATCTGCTGCAGTCATCTGCCAGCTCCTCCCAGCTGTCCAGCTCGATGTCTGCCTCCCTGAGGTCCCTCTTGCAAACATCTTTGTAAAGCAATTGGGGGCGTGCGAGAGGTCTTTTGCCAGAGGCTAGCTTGCCGTACAGGATGTCTTTTGGGATCCTTCCAACATGCATCCTGTGGACATGGCCAAGCCAGCAGAACCGCCGCTGCCTGAGGACGATGTGCATGATTGGGATTCCAGCTTGCTCAAGGACGGCGGTGTTGGACACTCTGTCCTTCCACGATATTCCAAGGATGCGCCTGAGGCAGCGCAAGTGGAAGACATTCAGCCTGTTTTCCTTGCGGGGGTACAGGGTCGAAGACTCGCTGCTGTAAAGGAGGGTGCTGAGGATGCAGGCTCTGTAGACTTGCATTTTGGTGTGGGTGTACAACTTGATGTTATTCCACACTCTCTTGCTGAGTCTGGACGGAGTTGTGGCTGCTTTTCTGATCCTCCTGTTTAGCTCAGTCTCCAATGACAGGGTGTCAGTGATCGTGGATCCGAGGTAAACGAACTCGTGGACGACCTCTAATGTATAGTTGTCAGTGCTGATTGATGGAGGTTCAGCAATGTCCTGACCAAGTACATTTGTCGTCTTTAGGCTGATGGAAAGCCTGAAGTCCTTGCATGCTTTGGAGAATTGATCCAGCAGTTTCTGAAGCTGGTGTTCTGTTGTGTGACGCTACAGCAGCATCATCTGCGAACAGCATATCTCTGATGAGGACTTCCCGCACCTTAGATTTAGCTTTCAGCCTTGCAAGATTAAACAGTTCCCCATCAGCTCTTGTGTGCAAAAAGATGCCCTCTGTTGAAGATCCAAAGGCGTGCTTCAGGAGGAGTGCGAAGAAGATCCCGAACAATGTCGGAGCAAGGACGCATCCGTGTTTGATGCCACTCCTGATGCTGAAAACATCCAATAATGTGCCGTCATAGTGGGTGGTTCCTCTCATGTCTTCATGGAAAGACTGGATCATCTTGAGTAACCGTGGCAGACAGCCTATCTTGTGGAGCAGTTTGAACAGTCCATCCCTGCTGACCAAGTTGAAGGCCTTGGTCAGGTCGACGAAGGCAATATAGAGTGGCTTCCTCTGCTCCCTGCATTTCTCCTGCTGCTGCCTCAGAGAGAAGACCATGTCAATGGTAGATCTCTCTGCACAGAATCCGCACTGTGATTCAGGATACACCCTCTCAGCAATCTTCTGGAGTCTGCCGAGGATGACATGAGCAAACAGTTTAGCAGTGATCCGTAGGAGGGAGATTCCACGGTAATTGTTGCAGTCACTTCTGTCTCCTTTGTTCTTATACAAGGTTACAGTGTTAGCATCACGCATATCCTGTGGTACCTCTCCCTCTCTCCAGCACAGGCACAATAGCTCATGTAGGGGTTCCAGGAGGGTGTCCGTGGCACACTTGATTACCTCTGTTGGTATACCATCCTGGCCTGGGGCCTTTCCTACTGCAATGCTGTCAATGGACGAACTGAAGAAAGCCACAGTTGGTTCCTGATCCAGTTTGTCCATTATTGGTAGGAGCTCGACGGCATCGAGGGCTGTATCAACCACAGTGTTCTCGTGTGAGTACAGCTCGGAGTACTTCTCGACCCAGCGCTCCATCTTTTTGGCTCTGTCAGTGATGACTTCACCAGATTTGGATTTCAGAGGCGCCATCTTGTTCTGAGTGGGTTCTAATGCGTTCTTGATGCCCTCATACATTCCCCTGAGATTACCAGAGTCAGCACTGGTCTGGATACTGCTGCATAGCTCGAGCCAGTAGTTGCTGGCACAGCGCCTGGCTGTCTGCGGTACTGTTTTTCTGGCTGCTCTGAGTGCTTGCTGGGTACTCTGGCTCGGTGAGCGTTTGTACTCCAGGAGTGCAGGGCACTTCTTTTTGATGGCTGGAATCATCCCATCGGAGTTAGCTTCAAACCAGTCATTTGTGTTTCTAGCTCTTCTTCCAAACACTGACGAGGCCGTGTTGTAAATTGTATCCCTCAGATGCTGCCATCTGGATGTCACATCGGCGCCCCCAGGGCTGCTGCGCAGATTCTCCTCGAGGGTCTCTCTGAACTTTTTTGCTCTCTCTGAGTTTGCTGTCTTTCTGGAATCAATGTAGGGCCTTCCAGTTGGTTTAGAGTGGTACAGCTTCTTGGGTCTCACCTTGAGTTTGGAGCAAACTAGCGAGTGATGTGTATCGCAGTCTGCACTATGATAGCTGTGTGTCAGAAGGACGTTTTTGAGGTTCATGTCTAGTGATGACCACGTCTAGTTGATGCCAGCTTGAGGCAGGTGGTGACTGTCCAGTGAGATGCGACGATCTCTCCCACCGTCAAAGGCAACCCCTGGCGCTCATTCTCTGCTCCAGTCGAGCAAGAGCTTATAACCAGTATCTGTTACTTCCCATGTTGGTTCAGTGCTGTTAAGTGATGCTGGAGTACCTTTCCAGGCACGAGCCTGGGTAATGTTTTTTGGGACCCTGGGCTGCCCAGACGCCAGTGTCCCCCTCTCGGCTTTACTGATATAGTCCAAAGGAGAGGATAACCTCTACGTCTGGTACCAGCTCAGCTGCAGGAGTTGCCAGGTCAATGCCAGAAGCTGGCACAGAACTGCCTTAGGACTCCCCTCTGGATTTTCTGTCAGGGTTTACTCCCTTAGCCTTGCTCCTTCCCAGGATAACCCACAAGGCAGTGGTACTAAACTCTATGTGGTACTAAATCAAATAACATATAGAAGTCTAATATATATTACATCACTGCTGCTATCTCTATCAACCACGCTTAGTATCTGTTTTTGATGAGATTACAAGTGGGACAAAATTAGTCTTCCATAAAATCATTTAGATTGGAATTAATTATATTATCCTCTTTTAATTGTTTAAGTCCAATGTAAGCTGCTCTGTTATGTTGCCTGAATTTGCTGTCTGTTGACAGGGTTATGATTACCTGGGTCATCCCGTTTATAATTTTTAAATATTGTCACAATATAAGTCAAACTTCTGGAACTTCTCTAGTGTTCCAGAGCTTACAGAAAATCAACATTAATGGTCCAGAGATGATCTGGCTCCTCAGCCAGATGTCTATTTCAAAAGACAGAAGTATCTTGGCTGATTTGTAGAGAAGGAGCTGGGCAAAGTGGAAGCTAACATAAAATGTTACCGCAATGGAGGACTAAAGTTACTAAAAGTAATGATAGAATGAATCAAATTAAGAGCGTTAGAGGAGAATGTGTCCAGATAAATAAGGGCTTGGTAGTGGCAAGAGAGAGGAGTTAAAGAGGACCCTGTGACAGTGAATTGGAAGAACTATTATGCTGCCATTAATAACATCTTGCCTAAATGGTGTCTGTCTGAACCACATGCTCATTGCACTTTACCAGAATTATGGGCAGCTGAAAAGTTAAAGAAGATCAATTCCTGTCACATGCCGTTTTTAAAGTGCAAAAATCAGGTTGAAGACTATATGCTCCCTATTCCAGTATCAAATCCAGACTATTTGACATCTGTTGTTCCCGACTTTCCATTAGAACTTATTTCATCTGTGACACACATTTGAATTGTAATTCACAGTAGAAGTTCTGACTGTTAGTGTATTTCCTAGCCAGTGTTGCTGGAATAGGGGAGTTCAGTGAAGGTCTGCCCTTTGAAGGAGCATACATAAGCTATGCAGTGTCCCTTCCTCCATTAGTAGTCTACTTTAATAAATGCACCCTTTTTATTGCTTTGAATGCTGTGTATATAGCCTCTTATAAGTCTCCTTTCTCATGCATCAGTCCATTCACTTCCTTACAAGCCTCCAGTAGCAAATTTTCTGGCTCCTCTGATTGTTTCTACCACGCCCCATTTAGAGGTCATGTTATAACACAGTGGAACTCCTTGAGTCAATGACAAGCTGCTAATTACAGTTATTACACTTGTTTCTTCCAGCTCTCTTGGGTTCCATATTAGCATCTGATGAAAGTTGTCACATATATGCTTGCTGTGATGTTGTCTTTCACAAGAGCAAAACCATATGTTGTTGATGTGCTAAATTATCTGAAAGAGATGTAATTGTTAGAACCTCCTCTGTGTAGAGTTTTATGGCCCTTTTTAGTGGACAGACATTAAAACTGTTGTTCTGATGTTAAATGTAAACGTCAATCCTGAAAGTACTGCATGTAATAATGCTCTAGTTACTGTATCTTAGGCTTAATGCAGAGGTAGGGAACCTTTTTTGGGTGGGAGGCCACTGACCCACAGAAAAATCAGTTGGTGGGACACACACAAGTAAGCTGCAACTCCCTCACTGATAGGGCACCTCAGTCCCCTTACACTCTAGTACTATGGGCAGAGGATAGAGAAGTGGGGATTGAGTTTTGGGCTTATTCCGGGACAGATTTAGTTTTCTGAGGGCCTGGGGTGGAACCAAAAATAAAGGGTTTAAGGTTCAGTATGTGGGAGAGTGCTACCGGGGAGCAGGTTTGGGTGGTTTGGAAGGGTACTGGAGCAGGCTGAAGTTGGGAGTAGGGGTGGAAGAGGGATCTAGGTGGGAGAGAGGGTGAAGAAGTGGGCTGCGGTGGGTGTTTGGTGTTTTGGGAGGGAGGGTACAGGAACAGGATAGGCATGGAGGGGGTCTGGACAGGAGTGGTCTGCAGAAGCAGAGAGTAGGGGGGTCTGAGTGGGAGGAAGGTGCAGGATTGGGTCTGGGGGATAAGGAGCTTGGGTGGGAGAAGGGTACAGGAGTGGTCTGGGTGATGGGGGGGGATGCTTACTGCTGTGTGCTGCTGCTGCCACCCCCTCTCGGCTGGGGATATAGCAGCACAGAGAAACGCTCCTTGGGGAGGCTTTTCCCCCACTGCTCCCAGGAATTCCTCCTCCCCACTGCTCTGATTGGCCAAATTCCAGCCAGTAAGAGTGGCAGAGGTGACCTGTCCAAATAGCTTTGTGCTACCATTTCCGCAGCTGCTACTAGTCCCCACCAGGCAGAACCCATGTGCCAGATTGGGCCTCAGCTTGTCTGACTCTGCCCTGCAAGGCTTGGGGCTCCACACCCCCACCTATCACTGGCTGGATGCTGGGAAGAGGAGCCCAAGCCTTGGGGCCTGGATCCAGGCAAGCTGTAGAATATATTTGAGATTGTCTCTAGATTATATTTTAAGTAATAGCTCTTTTGAAGATTGTTTTCAGATATTTTGTTTACTAGAAGAAAATGTTCATGAGAGAGACATACTTTTTGATGTAATATTTGAGTTTCCTGTGTAGGAATTAACTTTAAGAAAGCGTATAAATTATCACGCAATGTGACAAAATAAAACTTCATAACTAAAGTGCCAAAAAGTGTGTTTGATTATCCATTACATCACTCATTTGAAAATAATTGTCAGAAAAAATGATCAGTCTAGCTTGTGCAGGATACAAATAGTTCAGAGTTTTAATCAGGTTATTATGTGGATCATGTGAGGGATCAAAAGTTTCCATCATAGAATTGTAGGATTGGAAGACTCCTCAAAAGGTGATTCAGTTCAAACCACTGCTGAAAGCAGGGCCCATCCCACCTAAATCATCTCAGCCAGGGCTTTGTCAAGCTGGGACTTAAAATATCTCTACGGAAGGAGATTCTACCACCACTCTAGGTAACCAGTTCCAGAGTTTCACAGGTCTTCTAGTGAAATAGATTTCCTGATATCCACTCTAGACCTCCCACACAACAACTCAAGACCATTACTCCTTGTTCTGTCACCACTGAGAACAATCTCTCTTCAACCTCTTTGGAAATCCCCCTCCAGGTAGTTGAAGGCTGCTATTAAATCCCCCCTCCTTCTTCTTTTCTGTAGACGAAATAAGCCCAAATAGTCAGCCTCTCCTCGTAAGTCACGTGCTCCACCACCCTAATTTTTGTCTCCTTCCACTGGACACTCTCCAGTGCATCCACACCCTTTCCATAATGGAGGAGCCAGTAGTGGATGCAGTACTCCAGGTGCAGCCTCACCAGTGTTGAATAAAGAGCAATAGTCACTTCCCTAGATCTGCTGGCAGTGCACCTACTAATGGACCCCAGTATGCTATTAGTCTTGTTGGCTACAAGGGCACATTGTTAATGTATATCCAGCTTCTCAGACATTGTAATCCCCAGATCCTTTTCTGCAGAACTGCTGCTTAGCTAGTTGGTTCCGAGCCTGTAGCAGTGCATGAGAGTCCTCTGTCTGAAGTGCAGAACTCTGCCCTGGTCCTTGTTGAACCTCATCGGATTTCTTTTGGCCCAATCCTCCAATTTGTCTAGGTTTCCCTGGACCCTATCTCTATCCTCTAGTGTATCAATTTCTCCCCCTACTTTAGTGTCATCTGCAAATGTGCTGAGGGTGTAATCCATCCCCTCAGCCAGGGCATAAACAAAAATTTTGAATAAAACTGGCCCCAGAACCGACCGTTGGGGTACTCTCGTTTGAAATAACAGATAAGGTTTACACACTAAGAATATGTCCCATGTAAGACAAGTGCCAGGATTATGTTCAGAGGTTCATTCCTGTGTAAACCTAGAGTAACTACATTGAAGGGAATCTGGTAATCGGAGTTTAAAATAATTGAAGCCAGAATCTGGCTATGTGGTGTTTTGTCACAATGTATGCATATAGCTATGTACTATTGTGTTACTCTTGTATGTAACAGGCAACTTGGCTGCCTGAGAAGATTCGTTAACCTCATACGCCTATTCCACAATGACATGACTGGCTTTGTTCTTTCAGATGGCGAGTCCTCAGATCCACTTGAGGTATCCAATGGTGTGAAGCAAGGGTGTGTGCTGGCCCCAGTGTTGTTCAACCTCTTTTTCACATGCGTCCTCAGCCACGCATTTAGGGACCTGGACCATGGAGTCTACATAAAATACAGATTTGATGGGTCACTTTTCGACTGTGGAACTCCTTACCAGAGGACGCTGTGAAGGCCAGGATTCTAACAGAGTTTAAAAAAGAGCTTGATAAATATTTGGAGGTTAGGTCCATAGAGGTTTCAAAGGTTGTCATAGCCGGGGGTGGTAGTGGGGATAAGTTCACACTATCTATAAAATGCTCCCATGCCTGCGTCTCCAATAGCCTCTGACAGCCGAAGTCCAGCTCCTGGCCTTCACGTGCGGCTTAGTTTCTAAGCCTGGTGAAACTGTTTGTTTGCACTGACAGGAGAAGGGGAGAAGGCGGGTGACTGGCGCCTTCAAACCAGTTGCTTCAGGCAGATGGGGCACGTCAGCCTGGGAAGGCCGTCCACCTAGGAGAAGGAAACTCTGATTTAAAACCTCTGCTGCCTTGCGGCGATACCTAGTCATGGGAAAGGCTTCGGGAGTAACCCCCGAGGAAAAATCCGGAGATGGAGTCCATAAGGCAGTTTGAGGTTGTGCTCAATCTCTCTCTGGCACCTCCTGCGACGACATTGGTGCCAAGCTGTACTGGCTTTTGCCTTTCCCTTGGATTACATCAGTGTGTGTGGAGAGGGGGAACCTGCTGCTGGGCATCAGCTGGTTCTTCAAACTTACTTGCCCAGGCCTGCGCCCTGGAGAGGACACTCCAGCATCGCTTTCTGAGCGGTGACACAACACGCGAAGCAGCAGTTACCGGTATTAAGCCACTGCACTCGATTGGCATAGAGTGAGGCGCCAGGGGTTGCTTCCGATGGTGGGAGAAGTCTTTGGATCTCATTGGGCAGCTACCGCCCACCTCAAGCTGGGCAGCCCCCAGCCAAGTAGGTGCTGCCTCGCCACGGTCCACTTGCTTCACTGGGTGTCTGGGGCTTAGGGAATCACCGACAAGTGGATCGTTAACCTTACACCAGGCAAAACAAACAAGCCACAAAATAATCCAGCCTTCAGGCTGGGCACATGGAATGTAAGACCATGACTCTAGGCCTTACAGAAGACCTACAGAGCATTAGTGACCCCCAGAAGACAGCAATCATTAACAACGAGCTGAGAAGACTGCGGATGGACATCGTGGCCCTCCAGGAAACAAGGCTATCGTCCTCTGGATGTCTCAGGGAGAAGGACTTTTTTCCTTTTTCTGGCACGGGGAGCCTCCAGAAGAGACCAGGGAACACGGTGTTGGCTTCGCAATCAGAAACAGCCTAGTTGGCTCAGTCATACCACCAAATGTGGGAACTGAGAGAGTGCTGAAAATCCAGCTTCAAACATCAGTGGGCATGGTCAACATCTTCAGTGTCTATGCGCCCACTTTAACTTCTGCCCAGGAAGTTAAGGATGAGTTCTATGATGAGCTTAGCGTTGCCATCAGTGAGGTACCTGCCCATGAGCCGCTATTCATCCTTGGCGACTTCAACGCCACAGTTGGCAGCGACCACCACAGCTGGCCATCCTGTCTGGGACAGTTTGGAACAGGGAAGATGAATGAAAATGGACAGCGCCTCCTTGAACTCTGCTCCCAACATGACCTCTGCGTAACCAATACCTTCTTCAACATCAAACCCCAGCACAAAATTTCATGGCGACACCCAAGATCAAAACATGGGCGCCAGCTTGACCTTTTCCTTGCCAAACGCAGACGTTTAGGTAATGTCAGGGTGACATGTAGCTACCACAGCGCAGACTGTGACACTGACCACTTGCTCGTGTGTAGTAAGGTGCACATCCAGCCGCGAAGATTCTTTCGCTCCAAAAAGGAAGGGAGGCCGTGCGTTGACACTGGCAAGACTCATGACCCTTCAAAAGTATGTGAGTTTGTCCAAGCACTTGAGGAGGCATGCCCCGCCCGGATGACACTGATATCAGCAAGAGATGGGAACAACTACAGGACGCTATCTATAATACTGCGATATCTACCTTTTGGGAAGAAGACCGTCAAGTCTGCTGATTGGTTTGAAGCCCACACTGAAGTGCTGATGCCCCTGATTGACAAGAAGAGACAGGCACTGGCTGCATACAGGTCCTCTCCCAGTGAGGTGAACCTGCAGACGCTCTGATCTGCTCGGAGTCAAGTGCAGCAGATTGCTTAGCGGTGTGCCAACGATTACTGGCTCCAACTCTGCTCCAAGATTCAGCAGGCTGCAGACACTGGTAACATGCGAGGAATATATGATGGGATCAAGCAGGCCATCGGTCCATCACAAAGAAAGACTGCCCCACTTAAGTCGGCCACAGGCGAGGTCTTGAAGGACAGAACCAAGCAGACAGAATGCTGGGTGGAACACTACTCACAGTTGTACGCCAGAGAGACCGTAGTTACAGAGAGAGCCCTGAATGCCATCGAGCCTCTGCCCACCATGACTGAACTCGATGCTGAGCCTAACTTGGAGGAACTCAGCGACACGCTAAAAGCACTCTCCCTGGGGCTTTTCCAGAAGAAAGACGGTATTCCCTCAGAAATCCTCAAATGCGCCAACGGTACACTAGTTTCAGAGCTGCATGGAAGACTTTGCCAATGCTGGAGAGAAAGCAGCGTACTGGAAGATATGAGGGATGCGAACATCGTTGCTGTCTACAAGAACAAGGGTGACAAAAGCGATAGTAACAACTATTGCGGCATCTCCCTCCTCAGTACTGTGGGGAAGCTATTTGCATGTGTTGTTCTGAAGAGGCTCAATGTTCTTGCGGCAAGAGTCTACCCTGAGTCTCAGTGTGGGTTCAGAGCTGAAGGGTCCACCATAGACATGGTTTTCTCTGTTAGGCAACTGCAAGAAAAGTGCAGGGAGCAGAACAAACCTCTGTATATTGCCTTCATCAACCTGACCAAGGCATTTGACCTGGTCAGCAGAAAAGGTCTGTTCTTCATCAAGTGTCCCCGTGGGTGCTCCACAATAGGTGTCGGGCTTGCCTGGCGCCGCAGATCAGAAATCTTCCAGCAGTTTCTCCTGGATCGCGCATGTGCCGGCGCGCGCCGCTCCCCTGCGTGCCCCCGGCCACGTGTGCGATCTGGTCCCCGCCAGTTCCTTCTCAACCGCCATCGGCTGCAGATGGAATCTGCTCAGGCTACGGCCAGAGTCAGATTAGATAGTGTTTCTATGTGTAAATTGTTGTATTTTTCTGGTGTTAAACAAAAAAAAAAAAAAGAGGACAAAGAATATAATATATATAATAAAAAAGAGAGAGAGGAGCAGAGAAGAAGAGTGGACGTAAGGCCAGTAGGCCGCCCGCTGCCCTGCAGGCTGGTGTCCGTGATTCGGGTAAACAGGCACGGAGTAAGTGCTAAGTACCCTATTAACAGTAAAGACTCACCGCGATGGCCTCTTCAGGCTTTAAAAAGTGTGAGTCTTGCCGTGAAGCTATGCCGGCCTCCGATGGGCACAGTGAATGTATCCGATGCCTGGGGGAATCACACGTTACCCAGAAGTGTTCCCACTGTGCTAAGCTCACAGCCAGGGCCAGGAAAGACAGAGAAATGCGTCTTAAAATGCTCTTGTTTGACAAGGCCCTCCAGCCGGACTTGCCGGAGAGGCCTCAACCAGAAGGGCCCTCTGGGTTACACAAGAGGAAGGCAGCTTCTTTGACCCCCTCGGTGCAGAAACGGAGGAAGCTCTCCCCAGCTCGATCCCTGCTGGCAGTTTCAGCGAGTGGGACGGGCGGAGCACACAGCCCCCAGCCGCATACTCAGGCAAGCGGCAGTGAACGTGGCAGAGGCTGAGCGTCCGGTTACAAAACAGCCGGCACGCGCGGCGCCTAGAGCATCAGCCAGGCAAGCGCCGGAACCGGCGGCACCGACCCCCGTGGCACCAACGGTGCAGGGCCAACAGGCGCGGAGCCTGCAGGCACTGGAGGATGTTACCCGCGCGGCACCGCAGCTGAGTGGGCCGAGTGCGGCGCCGACAGTGGGGCTGAGATCCCCGGCATGGGAGGGGGCGGTGCCAGCCCCGCAGGGGAGGGGAAAGGCAAGAACAAAAACCTGGCACCGCAGGGTCAGTGAGCTCGCAGCAGTTATGGCAACGCCGCCCTGCACAGCCTTCTCAAAGGACGCGGTAACCTTACGGCTGCAGCCAGCCTTTGTTCCAAAAGTTTCTTCAGAGTTCCATCTTAACGAGCCAATAGTTTTACCCTTGTTTTACCCGAAGCCTCACAGCTCCAGCAAAGAGGCACGCCTGCACCTCCTGGACGTGAGGAGGGCGTTGGCTTTCTACATAGACAGAACTAAATCCTTCCGGAAAACGGACAGGCTTCTAGTGTCTCTCGCTCCCAGGTCAAAAGGGGAAGACCTCTCTTCACAGAGAATTTCAAAGCACATTGTGTCCTGTATAAAAATGTGCTACGAGCTTCGAAAGACTCCTTTGCTGGCCCCTCCTAGGGCTCACTCCACCAGGGTGGTGGCGGCATCAACAGCCTTCTTCAAGGGCATTGCCTTGAAAGACATCTGTAGAGCGGCGACCTGGTCATCCTACAACACCTTTGCCAAGCATTATGCCCTACATCGGGTATTCCAAGAGGATACCCGTCTGTCGACAGCAGTCCTTTTGGGGGCAAGCTGCACATAAACCGATTTACCCACCTCCTTACTTGGGTTACTGCTGGGTAGTCACCTATTGTGGAGCACCCACGGGGACACTCGAAGAAGAAACAGAAGTTACTCACTGTAGTAACAGTGGTTCTTCGAGATGTGTCCCCGTGGGTGCTCCACCACCCACCCATCCTGCCTGCTTTGGATCTCTGTCTAGTGTTTTTCAGGAGCATTCGAGGCGGTTGGTCAAGGAACTGGTGGGGACCGGATGGCGCACGTGGCTGGGGGCGCGCAGGGGAGTGGCGCGTGCCGGCGCATGTGCGATCCAGGAGAAACTGCTGGAAGAATTCCGATCTGCGGCGCCGGGCAAGCCCGACACCTATTGTGGAGCACCCACGGGGACACATCTCGAAGAACCACCGTTACTACGGTGAGTAACTTCTCTTTTGTGATTCTGGCTAAGATCGGCTGTCCCCCCAACTCTGCTCAGCATTATTAGGGCCTTCCATGAAGGCATGAAGGAGACCATCATACATCCAAACCCTGTGAGATTCTCAGCAGAGTGAAGCAGGGGTGCGTGCTGGCTCCAACACTGTTAGGCATCTTCTTTGCAGTTTTGCTCAAGTATGCCTTCGGAACTGCTACAGAGGGCACCTCTCTCTGCACGAGAACGGACAGCAACCTCTTCAAACTGTCGAGGCTTAGAGCGAAGACCAGGGTGCTTACGAAGCATCTAAGGGAGTTCCTTTTTGCTGATGATGCAGCTATGGCTGCTCACACTCAGCAGGAACTGCAGTCACTCATAACTTGCTTTGCGGATGCATACATGGAATTTGGCCTCACAATCAGCTTAAAGAAGACCCAGGTGATGGGCCAAAACGTTGGTAATGAGCCATCTATCAGTGTGCTAGACTATGAACTGGAAGTCGTCCATGAGTTCGTGTACCTAGGCTCGACGATTTCGGACAACTTGTCACTTAATAGCGAGATCAACAAGCGCATTGGAAAAGCTGTCACAACGTTCTCCAGGTTGACAGAGTATGGGCTAACAGTAAGCTCACTGTACCCACCAAGGTGCAGGTCTACACAGCCTGTGTTTTGAGCACACTGCTGTATGCCAATGAAATGTGGACTTTGGGGTCAAAAGAAGAGCAGCGGCTCAACACATTCCACACGCGCTGCCTTAGGCGCATACTCGGTATCCCATGGCAGGACAAGATCCCCAATAGCGCAGTGCTTGAGAGGGCAGGCACCGCCTCCACGTTCACCCTTCTCAAACAGAGGTGTATGTGCTGGCTGGGCCATGTTTCACGCATGATGGATGGCCGAATACTGAAGTACCTCCTCTTCAGCGAACTGGCATCTGGAAAGAGGCCGAAAGGGCGACCTAAATTGCGCTACAAGGACATGTGCAAGTGTGACCTCAGCACTCTCTCTGTCAGTGCGAACACCTGGCATTCGCTCACATCAGACAGGCATGCCTGGATATGGAGTGAAGGAAGCTCTTGCTATGTATGAAACTACCTTGGTGACGGAAGAGGAAGACAGGAGAGCCCTCAGGAAGATATGTGCCCGTGATACCAGAGCGACATCTGCCTACTGCTGCTCACAGTGCGGAAAGGACTGCCACTCCCGGATTGGATTGCACAGCCACAAAAGACGACGCACGAATCAGTCCAACTGGGGCGCAAACCCATGATCCCTTGGGATCGAAGGATGCCTACTACTACTAGGTCCATAGATGGCTATTAGCAAGGGGTAAGGTATGGTGCCTAGCCTTTTGTCAAAGGTGGGAGATGGATGGCAGGAGACAAATTGCTTGATCATTGTCTTCGGTTCACCTCCTCTGGGGCACCAAGCATTGGCTACTGTCGGCAGACAGGATACTGGGCTAGATGGACCTTTGGTCTGACCCAGTATGGCCATTCTTATGACTTTCGTTGTCTGAATGCTAAAACCAAGATTCTTGAGAGGCTCATCCTTGAAGCCCTTTTTGCTATCGACTGTGCACTTATGGCACGCAAGGCATCTGATCTCCAGCTCATCGTCAACAAGTTTGCTGATGCCACTTGCCTCTTTGGTTTGACCATCAGCCTAGGAAAGACCGAAGTATTGTTTCAGCCTGCTCCAGGATATGCTGCTCTCCCCACTTCAATCTTTACTGAAGGAACAGAGTTAAAAACAGTAAAGGAGTTCAAGTACCTTGGCAGTGTGATAGCCAATGATGGCTCCCTTGATAAAGAAATCAATGCCAGAATCTGCCAGGCCAGCTGGGCACTAGGACATCTGAGAGCGTGAGTGTTGAATAAGTACAATATCTGACAGTCCACTTAACTGAAAGTGTACAAAGCTATAGTCCTGACTAGTTTCTTGTATGGCTGTGAAACCTGGACCTTGCACAGAAAACATATAAGACTGCTGGAGCGCTTCCACACACACAGCCTGAGGTCAATATTGCACGTTCGATGGCAGGACAGAGTTACGAACCTGGAAGTCCTGGACAGAGCAGCAACCGTGAGCATCGAAGCCATGATTCTGAAAGCCCAGCTTTGCTGGACAGGGCATGTCATACGAATGGAGGAGTCACGAATCCCTAAGCAACTCCTCTCCTGTGAACTCTCCCAGGGCAAAAGGAATCAAGGTAGGCCTCACAAGAGGGTATAAAGACTGCGTGAAGGCCAGCATTACTTATGCTGGTTTAAAACCAGATCAGCTAGAGGAGCATGCAAACAACTGAACAGGTTGGCGTGCTCTTGTACGGCACGTGTATGACATGTTTGAAGAGCAGCAATGCATATGCCTCATTGATACTCGTGAGAGGAAGAAAGCAACAGCAGCAGCAGCCGCACCAACAGAGCCAGGGCAATTCCCTTGCCCCCACTATGAACGCCTGTGCCATTCAAAGCTTGAATTCCTCAGCCACAAGCAAGTCCACAACCGATGAGCCTGTGCAAGCTCAAGACGTCATCTTCGGACACGATGGACTACCTATAGATACAGATTTCTCACTTCAGTAGCTGGGAGGCTTATATGTTTGTGTCTTTCTCTATTAAAATAATGACAACCTGCTTTTTATAAAAGGTCACATGAAGTGATGGGTGAACCTCAGAGGTCTGTGTCCGGATAAACTTCTGATAAACATCCACACAATACATATGGGGGAGGAACGCTTGCGCCAGTGGGGCTCTTCTGTCAGCCACCAGCACAGGATCAAAGTTGGCTGAAGAGCTTTGAAAGTTGTCTTCAGAATGTCTGGACTGCAGTCTCTAGCTGGGATTGCAGTTGGACTGACCTACTCAAGCTAACTTTAATCTAGCTCACTTGGGGCCCGAAACAGTGAACCCATGGTGCTTCAGGGTGGGCTAGCACAGTGGCAGGCAGCCTATGGCTCGTGGGCCACATCCACTGGGGATCTTCCTCCAGCCAATGGACCCCTATATGCCCTTTTTCCGCCCCCCATGCACTGAGTCATTGGAGCCCGAACTTCCTACTCCTTCCCCTTCCTCCCAGCACTTTTGGAGCACTGCAAATTGCTTGGTTTGTGCTCCGTCCCCTCTCCTACCCTTCTTCCCAGAGCTTGAATAGCTACAAACAGCTGATTTGCAGCATTCCAGGTCTGGTACGAGAGGGAAGAGTGGTACAAAGCATGAATCAGATGATTGCTGTGCTCCGAAAGTGCTGGGAGGGAGGGGGAGAGGTAGGAAATGTGGGGCTCCAGTGTCCCTGTGTGTGAGGCACATGGGGGAGGGTGGGATAGACAAGGAGTCCATGGGCCTCAGGCTGCTGCAGGCCATTGAAATGAAGGAGGGCCACTCATGCAGCCCTTTCACTTTTTCTGGTTGCCTATCACTGTGCTAGCCCCGCAAGTAATTAGCTGCCCATGGTTTCAGGCAGATGCGTACAGTCTGTGCTGAAACTTCCAATGCTGCAGCTTCACCGCTCTAGGACCCAAACTAGCTGGATTAAAACAAAAAGCAGTCAAGTAGCACTTTAAAGACTAGCAAAATAGTTTATTAGGTGAGGGTACGTTGTCCTGAATAGCAACCATCCCATTTACTGCAAGGTAGATGTACTCTTAGGTTTCTGAATAATGAGAATATTCTTTGCTTATATGGTAATTTCTAAAAGAAGTGAAAAAATATTCATAATTATTTTTTATTTGCATTGCTACTTTGATGCTATTTCTAAGAAGGGGGAGTTTTAATCTTTGGTTTGTGTATAATATTATTATTATTTTTTTTTGTAAATAGAATCAGACCACAGCTAGCCAAAGAGAAGATTGAAGGATGCCATATTTGCACATCTGTGACACCTGGTGAGCCTCAGGTGTTCCTGGGCAAAGATAAGGCCTTCACTTTTGATTATGTGTTCAACATTGACTCTCAGCAAGAGGAGATCTATGCTCAAAGTGTGGAAAAACTGATCGAAGGGTGCTTTGAAGGATATAACGCTACTGTTTTTGCTTATGGCCAAGTAAGCCTTACAATTTAATTTTAAATATTTGTTTATGAACAAAAGCAAGAAATTTCTAGTAACTGCTTTAGTAAAGCTTTTTTTTAAAAAAAAAAAAAAAAAAAAAAAGTGTGAATGTTTGTTTTAAAAAGTATTTTGAAAGGATTATTATGTAGAAGTTTTATATAGAGTTTTTGGCCTTAACGTTGCCAGTTAAATTCAGTGTAGATGAACATACATTTGTCACATATTTGAATTTATAAAGGTGCTGAAAAGGTCATGAATCCATATACTTGAGTGATCGTGGTGTAACTTAAAATGTATTTTTAAGTGCAGGAGTACAATTTAATATAACCACCACCAGTGAACCAGTGCCTTTTCCATTTCTGCTTTGTACTGTTCAACATATTTCCTTTCCCCCTATATTTTCAGAAGCCCAGGGGAAAACGTACTTTGCAGTATGCCCTGAAGATTATTAAGTGTTGGGTATTTTTTAACAAAGTTTGTGGAACGAATTCTAAAGCCAGGGAGATTCTGCAGTAAACAATGTGTCAGCAGCCCCATCTTGATTTGAAAGGGAAGTGATGGCTCTGGTCTCAGGACACCTGGGTTCAGACTTCTGCTTAGAACTTGTTTTCATTCAGAAAAAGATGTCATCTTAACTCCATTTTTAATTAACTTCAGCTAAAAGCTTAGTGGAGGCAAGGCACATTGCAGTTTTCACATGAGTTAGCAGGGTGAGTTAAACCTTCATAGTCTTTGGGTGTGTGCAATTCAAGCTGGTGGTCTAAACTCCTTGAGAAAATATACCCATACTATCTCTGATTAAACTGCCATGCTAACTATAGAGTGTAGTCTTGTTGACATGATTGGTGGGAAGAGCTAGCCACCTAGAGTAAAAACCTACAATCTCACTTGGCTATGCTATTTTATCTTGGTAGGTGGATCACAGCTAGCACGTATATGTCCCCTCAGGCTGGAATTCATACCTTCAGCTGGCAGGCATAGCCTTTAATTCAACCTGCTAATTTGTGAAACAATAAACTGCCTTGTCTTCACAGGGCTTTGCCATGACGTTGAGAATGCGGACTTTTTCTTAGTGAAAGCATGATCAAGTCTTTCTGTGCGTTTCAATTCTTAATCAGCAAAACGATGATGATAATGATTTCCCAACTCAACAGATATTGATGATAAATATAATAATTAATGTGATAAGTTGAAATACAAGAGCCATATAATAACTTAGACAATTGAAAGTAATACTAGCACAATTAGCTCTAATAACACATTAGTTGACATTCCCAATAGAAAGGACTGAGCAAGCCTGGAAATGAGCTCCATCTACTCTGTCTTGGAGATGAGGGCTGGACTATTTTATCAAAGCATAGGAGAAGTTTGAACTTCCACTTCCTGTGCTTTACCTGCTGTATGGTTAAGCAGAGGATTTTGAATTTCAACATACTCAGTCAAGCACTCTTCACAAGCATTGATTTAATACTACTACTACTAATACTAAAACACTTTTAAAAGAAATCTAAGTAGTATATCTGCTGTAGAATTTATATAGCTTGTACAGGGTGAACCTCTCTAGTCCAGCACCCTGGGGACTGGAGTGTTGTGGAACCAGCCAAACCTCGGGAGGTGAATGTTGTCTAGCAGCATTACCAGTACCGCTTACTGGGCTCTGAGAAGACATTTGGGGGTAAAATAGAGCTAAATTAACAGCGTGGAACACTGAGAGCCCAGGACTAGTAGCTGCAAACAGCCCTTATGGGACTGTGGAAAACTTGGTAACTAGAATTCTGGCTAACTAAAATAGTGCTGGACAACAGATGTTGCCACACCAGAGGGTGCTGGACTAGACATTTTTAGACATGCTTCTGTTTTCTTACTCTGTGAGTGATAGTTTGTAAAGCAATTTGTAAGTGTTGTGATTTAACAGAAGTACCTATCTTTTGTACAGTGACAGTGTTCAGTAGCAGTTATATTGTACCTCTTGACATGATCCAAGATGGTGTGTGATTTTTGTGCCTTTAAACTTCATTGCACTATAAGTCTCTTCTTACAACAAAAACTTCTACGTGACTCTAGGAGTGGGGACTGAAGCCTGAGGCTCCCCCTCACCCCACCCCCACTTCGAGCAAAGGGGTGGAAGCCAAGGCTCGAGCCTAACCACTGTGGGTTGCGGGAAGGCGACAAAGCCCAAAACCTTCAGCCTCATGAAGTGGGGCTGTAACCTTACCCTTGCTTCCCAGGGCTGAAGCTGAAAACTAGCTCAATGGTGTGGGGTGTGAAACCCTCAGGTCTGTCTTTGATCCCCAAGTGGAGGGGCTTTGACTTGGGCTCTGGGCAGCAGGATCCCAGCATATTTAACACTGGCTCTGGTGATCCCATTAAAACCAAGCTGTGACCCACTTGAGGGTCTTGAACGCCTGCTTTAATGCATGCTACTTGTGACTTCTCTTAAATTCAGACAGGCGCTGGCAAAACATACACCATGGGAACAGGATTTGATGTCAACATAGCAGAAGAAGAACAGGGCATTATATCACGTGCTGTGAGGCATCTTTTTAAATGCATTGAAGAAAAAAAACAAGCTGCTATTAAACAAGGCCTTCCATCTCCAGAATTCAAAGTGAATGCCCAATTCTTAGAGGTAAACTTTTGTTTCCATAATTGTCTCTTTGGAAAGTTGGTGAAATATTTATGTACCCCAATAGGTTGCTCAGTACTCAGTAATTACTCAGTAATTCTTCTCTTTTGAGCAAAGGTGAAAGTAAGCCCATGCACACTGGTAAAAGAGTGGTCTGCTGGAGGCAAGGCTATGAATGCTGCCAGCTACTATACATTGATAAGCTTCCTGTGCTAGAGTTGGGCATAGGTGGCCTCCCTCTCCCTTTTTACCCTTCTCCAAACTACCTCCCTCCTGCTGCACGTCTTTCAGTGTTGGACAGCCAAGGAGAGGGAAGAGTGGCCCAGCCCCGGTTGACTAGCACCCACAGCCCCTGTTTTGTGTGGCCACGATGCATGCAGGTTTCAGCCCTGGTACCTGGGTAGCTGAGCAGTGTGGATTGCGGCCCTTACCGGGCCAAGGGATTTGGCAGCCAAACAGCATGGTCACCCTGCCCTGGTCAGTCTCATTGATCCAGCAGTCAGGTCTGGTCAGGTGAAGGTGCTTCCCAGCCTAACATGTTTGGATTTCCTCTTCTTGCCTCCTTACCCTGTAAATGAAATCTTGAACTCTTGGGCAATATTTAACATCCGGTTATTTGTATGATTTGTTACATCTTCACATAGTTTGGCAATGTTATCTTCCGTACCCTTCTCTTCCTCCTCACCTTCTTCAGCTTCCTCTACTTCAAGAATAGACTGTCACCTAAGAGAATACATGAACTAGTGCTTCTTCCTTGCTGACATTTAGTTCATGGTATCTAGAACTAACAAGTATATCTGAGTTTAATTTAATTGCTACTTATACCATTGAGAGAAATTTGTTTCCCAGATCAGCCTTGTAATCTAGAGTGGTTCTCTAAACTGTTAGTGCAGGAGAAGAAAATTTATGAAAGGGATGTGACAGAATTTGACACAAAATTCTGTTTCAAAACTTTTGCCTCTGAAGCAGGCTGGTCATGTAAGATAATGAACTTGTAAACATGATCAATATGTCGAGTATGTTTTTATTTGAAGGTTGATATACAACTTACAAATCAATGTGGGAGCATTCCGTCAGCTCCAGTTGAGAGAAAACATTAATGAATCCATACCTATGAAAGTTCCAAAATAACACCCTTTTCAGCACAAAGTTTTAACTAATTACTAAGTCAGACCATTGCCATGTCATTTCCACTATAAATGGTTTAATGATTAATTTTTGTTACTTGCATCCAAAAATGCTTGTGGCAATTAGGGTGATATTTCCTATTTGAGATGGTAAGGTCACTTATTTTTAGTTTGCATTTTCTGCCAGGAACTTCCATTTTTATATAGTGACCAGGCAAACAGTGCAAAGTCTCCAGTTCATTTGGGGGCTGCCTCATCAATATGAAATACATAATTAATATTTATGAGTATGTAACTTGTGCCATCGCAATCCAAAGCAGTACTAGAAGATGAAGTCAGCATTTAGGATAGTTTAGGGCTTAGGGCTACTAATTAGCTGATACTAATTTATATTTTTGTGAAAGAAAATCTTATGGAAATAAGCTATAACATACCATTTTGTGACTCATATTTTGTGAAATACATAGCAGTGTATTTAACTCTTTTACATTGCAAAATACATGAAAAGTAAATAGTTTGCTTAATCTTAGGTGTTGCCTTTACTTAAAAAAACAACAAAATTCAAGTGCATGTCATCACTGGAAGCAGATAGTATGACCTTCAATAGAGATTAGGCTCCCTGTATTTTTTGATAGCACATTGTTCCAAACTGGGAGCATATGGAATAGCTCTCCTACACATTGTGGGTTTTTTTAAAGTTACAAATCATAGCCGTTTTCTTGTTTGCTTTTACTTACCTTAAAGTAAACTCAGCTTAATTAACATCACTTTCAGATTCAGCACGTTCACATTATTAAAGAAAATGCTTGCCCATTTTTCCTCCAGAAATGTTGCATTTCATTAATATCACTATCTGGGAATATGGCCTACTCTAAGACTCTCTGCTTCTGTGTAAGAGGGAGAGAGTTGTAATATGGTTACAACATGGGGCAATGTCACCTGTCCCTTCTCTCACTTGTAATACCATGACACTGGGCTAGAGCACTTAAAGCCACTGGCATTTGGGCTCCTTCTGCCATTCCAATGCTAGCTAGTCTGCAAATCTTGTGAGTCTACACAGAATTTGTAGGTAATGTAGTTCTAAATTTTTGGATCATGTACCCATGTTTTTCTTTCCCTTTCTAAAATATCCCCCATATTGCTAAACACCAAAATCTGGTATTGCAGAGTGGTTTTCCGGTGACTTGTGCAGGTTGATAAGTTTATATTATAAGAATCTGTATATTGTTTAATTCATTAGTTTGTTGTTGGAATCTAACTAAATCTTTTAAGCTTCGGTTATCACAATGGTTTCTTAGTAAAAGCTGCTTTTTTGGATAAGGTGTCCTAAATAGCTTTAAAACATGTGACTAAAGTGTAACAAACCTTACTTTGTTGTTGAACTTGCACACTTTTGCCTCTGTTCATTTTAGGCATAAATTTTAAACTGTCAGGCTAATGTTTGACAAAGTCTTGTCTGGGGATGATTTAGTTAACGTTGATCCTGCTTTGCGTGTGGGGGCGGGGAGAGGAGGGGAGGGGGCTGGGGCTGAACTGAATAACTCCTAAGGTCTCTTCCGGCTCTAGGATTCTGTGATTGTCTAGAAAAACAATTCAAAGTGTATAGTGCAAATGGTATAACTGTTTTTCTTCACTGTAGATTTTCACTTTGCTTTCTTATTGCTCTGGGAGTTGTAGTTTCTCTTCTTCAACTTAGTAGCAGTATGAGCAGTAACACAATTTGTGGGGAGGAAGTAGATGGGGAAGGGAACAATAGAGAGGAACATGTCAGGCAAGTGGATAGAAGGACTGTGTGGAAGAGGGGTGGAGCAAACAGCCAGACAGCAGAGGGGAAAATATGTCCAAAGGTGCCTGGCACTGAGACTGCTTCTGCAGTTGCTCTGCTGACTTTTGAATGTCTCCTCTGGATTGGCTTCACCACAGAATTTCTCTTCCTCCACTGGCCACCTGGCTTAAATTGACATTGTGCATATTTCTGAAATTAGATAGTAAAAGTACACAGATAATTAACCTACACTTATTTTCTCCTAATTCTAGATTTTATACAGTGGCCCTTTATGGTAATTATTGATGAATCTCCTGTGAGAAGTCAGTTTTATACAATGCTGTGTAAAAATAATGTATAGATTTTTTTGGTATGCTTTGCCAAAATTAACATCTTATGCCTTGTCCTTTGATAGCTTTACAATGAAGAAGTTCTTGATCTGTTTGATACAACACGTGACATTGATGCAAAGAATAAAAAATCAAATATCAAAATACATGAAGATACAACTGGAGGAATTTATACAGTAGGAGTTACAACAAGGACTGTGAATGGAGAAGCAGAGGTGATAACTTGAAATAAGTTTATATGTAACACTATGTATTCCCAGGAGAAAATTTGGATTGTCTCTAGTTTGGTACAAATTGTTCTGCCCTGACTTATTTATCTTTTAATTCTTACTGTCAACCAAATTGAACTGTTTTCAGACCATAGCTACAGGCAGGAGGTGGTGGGTAGAAAATACTCAAGTTCTTACTCCTTTTAAAAATATGAAATAGAAGAATATATGTATTTTGTTTCTTACAGATGATGCAGTGTTTGAAGTTGGGTGCTTTGTCTCGAACGACGGCCAGTACTCAGATGAATGTTCAGAGCTCACGTTCACATGCGATCTTCACAATACATTTGTGTCAAACCAGAGTTTGCTCTGCTATTGATATTGTATGTATTTCAGATTTACAGCAATATGCTTTTAATGACAGCTTTTTCACATGTGACTTTGTCAGACAAGGGTTCTGTGTTTGAAATACATTTAGCAAAAAAAATATCACTAGGCACTATGAATAATTTTGATCTAATCTGTGAACATCTATCCTGCCCGGTAGGTACAATAGTAGATCTGTAAATTTCACATGTGAATGAGCCCCTGTTGGGCTTTGGAGATCCCTTTTCCTTTCCAATGAGTGAAGCTATGAATTCTTTTATTATGAGAAGGAGTAGGGCGGGGGTGGACAATAAGATGGAGGTGGTCCGCCGGGGTTAGCCTCGGTGGTAGGGCAGCCATATCTCCCTGTCCCAAATGTGGGGAAAGGCAGCTCCTCCCAGCTCTGTCAAGCCCCAGGGAGCCGCGAAGAAGGCGGCAGCTGCTGGCACACCCTGGGAAAGCAGCTGCTGCTGGCCCTCCCCCAGAGCCGCAGGGAAGCCACAGCTGCCGGCGCTCCCCAGGGGAGTGGCAGCCGTCGGCTCTGCTCTGGAGCCCCAGGGAAGCCACAGCTGCCAGCCTCCCTGGGAGCCCTAGGGAAGCAGCAGCCACTGTCCCTGCCCCAGAGCTTCAGGGAAGCAGCGGCTGCCCATGCTCCCCCTGCTTCCCTGAGGCTCGTGGAAATGACTTCTGCCAGCGACTGTGCCTGCACAGCTGATGGCAGAAAAAGGGGGGAGGAGGGCGATATGGGACAAATTGTCCCTTTTAAAAAAGAAGTCGGGACAGATGGTCACCCTGCCTAGTGGCACCCCTGGCACTTCATTTGCCTGTGAATCTGCAGGTATAGCTGCCCACAGCTCCCACTGGCCACGGGTCAGCTTTCGCAGTCAATGGGAGCTGTGGGAAGCAGCACAGACAACGACACCAATTACAACATCTGCCATTGGCCAGGCCTGGTGATCTGTGTTCAGTGGGAGCTGCAAGTGGCTGTACCAGTAGAGAAGGTACATAAAGCACTGGTGATCTGCCAGGAGCTAACCCTGCTGAACTGTGTCCATCCCGTGGGCTGCTTTATTGTCCACCCCGGTGTAGGGTGACCAGATATCATGCTTTTAGAGGGTCATTCCTTATATATGGGGCTTTGTCTTATATAATGCCTGTTATTTCCCCCCCCCCCACCCCATCCCAATTTTTCCCACTTGCTGTCTGGTCACCTTGAGTGAGGGGGAGAGGAAAATCTGTCAATGGTACCTCTTATTGGTTATTCTGCTCAGGGAGGCAGATAGGCAACCAATTGTAGGGCTCAAATTAACTAGGAAACTGGTCGTTCTTGCTACACTGAAAGGATGGGCTACAGCCTCAGCCAGAATCGTATTATTGTGAAAGCATAGCAGAAGCTGGTAATGCTTTCTAGCAGGATGGTCTGGATCCACCGGCCCTATTTTAGGGGGATCTGTATTAAGAAGTGGCTGGGACCTAGTCGTTCACAAGGTCCCAGCCAAGGCAAACCTCCGCCTGTAGCAACATGAAGCCATTTTCACAGGAGAGGACAAAAGGGCTAATGAGCCAAGTGACTTGGACCATCTCTGCTCTCCTCTGATAAGCAGTGGGGGAAAGTTGCTTCTTCTGCTCCTTGCCTCTCTTTTTCACCTTCCTGCACCACATGACTTGGGAATGGGCAGAGTAGGTTGAAGTCCTTCCTCCAGCATTTCCCCACCACCCCTGAAAGGGGAGCAGTGGTCTCTAGTCCACTCCCTCCCCCAGGCTGGGAGAAGGAAGTAAAGAGTCCTGGAAAGAGCAGTTGTGCAGCTGGGGCAGCTGAACTGATGGTGGGAGCTTAACTGATAGAGATGAGTATGTGTTTGGGGTGCTGAAATGATGGGAGTGGATACAGAATTAACTGCTGGGCAGGGGGCCAGGAAGTTAGGGAGGTGAGAGGTCCTGCAACTGGGGCCATAATCATCTTAATGAATTTGGAAAAGCGGGCAACATACAGGACATGTGCCAAAAGAGTTCAAATAATCAAAACCCAACTCCCCGCTCTCCAATAGTCTCTTAAAAAAAAATGTCATAATATGTTTTGTGGTACCTGACTCATGATTTTTTGATATCTTGAGGCTGACAATACTGTTTACATGTCCCCTTTTATGGAGGACTTTAGTTAGGTCATTTGAGAACCTGGTACAGATGGAATCTTTCTAGTTGGGCACCCTTGGGACCTGACCACTGCAGAACGAGAGAATTTGCTGGATCATTGGAGATCAGTACTATCTCACAGCATTACCAACACTTCCACTGCTCACTGGACTTTTAGAAGACGTTTGAGGTAAATTACAGCTAAATAACGGCACAGAACACTTAGACCCAGGACTGATGGCCGTAAACAAACTTTATGGGACCAAGGGAGACTTGGCCACACCCATGATAATTGGATATCTGGCTAAGTAAAATCATGCCAGTTTACGGATGGTGCTGGACTACAGACATTTAGCCTGTGTATAACTTTACTGGATCCTGAAGCCCAAGCTGCAGACAATTAAGAGGTTCTTTGCAGTGTATAGCCTGAAGGATTGTTGATATTGGACACAGTTAGAATACAAATAAATAATCAGATGGTGGCAGGGGAAAGCTGCAGCTCATGTTTTAGGTTTTCCTTTTTACATGGACAACAGTTTCTGTCGACATCTGTTTTAGGGCAGGGGTCAGCAACGCCCAAGAGTGGCACACAAACTGATTTTCGTTGTCAGATAAGGCGGGAGCTCAGCCCCACCCTTAGCGCATGCAGCTGGGAGCTTGCTCAAAGCCATGCCTCCTATAGATCAACAAAAGACCATGCAAATGGAACCAACCACCACTTAGACAGTACACTAAGGTCTCAGAGTATGCAAACTCAGAGTACGCAACCCCGATCTTATGTGGCTGACCCCCAATTCCTATTGTAATCCCCTGTAGTGCGATTTCCAGTTGTGCTTAACTTGCTCCCCCTCCCCCCCCCCCGCCCCACTCACTGCTTGCGCATAGCTCCTACTCACCCCCCACCCCCGCCTCTGGCTATAGCTCACCACCCCTCAGGTGTGACTCTGGCTCAACCTCCACAGCCCCGGTTCAAACCCCCGCAGCTGGCTCCCCCCCGCCCTCCCCCCCACGTGCAGCTCTGGATCACCCCTGCACTGGTTCAAACCCCTCACACACAGCCCTGGTTCCATCCTCCTGTTCCGGTTTAAACTGCCTGCATGTGGCTCTGGTTAAAGCCACTCCCCTGCATGGCTCTGGTTTAACACACCTGTTGGCTTACACCCCTGCTGGCTCTGAGTCAACCCCCCTCAGCTTGGCTCACTACCTGAGCAGCTCTGGCTCAACTCCACCCCTCACCCTCCTGCAGCCCTAACCCACTGCCAGGCTTAGCCCCTCTCCTGCCTCCCATGGCCTCACCCCACCCCAGGACTTACATGTGGTCTGCCATGGAAAAAGCCAGACCCCCACTTACGTAGAATCCAGGTTACGCACGTGGAATGAAACCCTTGTGTACTCTGAGACCTGACTGTATAGCTCTCCATCTTTATTTATTATTGAAGGTGTTGTAAGCACCTTCAGGGAAGTGCAAGAGGTAGTGGGATCGTTACCCACATTCTCCATGCCCCACTGCCTTGTGGGTTATCCTGGGAAGGAGCAAGGCTAAAGGAGTAAACCCTGACAGAAAATCTGGAGGGGAGTCCAAAGGTGGTTCTGTGTCAACTTCTGGCATTGACCCGGCAACTGCTGCAGCTGAGCTGGTACCAGATGTAGAGGTTATCCTCTCCTTTGGACTATATCAGTACAGCCGAGAGGGGAACACTGGCGTCTGGGCAGCCCAGGGTCCCAAAAAATTGCCCAGGCTCGCGCCTGGAGAGGTATTCCAGCATCGCTTAACAGTGTTGAACCAACACAGGAGGTAACAGATACTGGTTATAAGCTCTTGCTCGATTGGCATAGAGAACGAGCGCCAGGGGTTGCCTTCGACGGTGGGAGAGATCGTCGCATCTCACTGGACAATCACCACCCGCCTCAAGCTGGGCAGCCCCCAGCCAGAAGGGTACTGTCCTGCCACAGTTCACCTGCCTCACTGGGTGCGTGAGGCTTAAGGTTCCCAAACCTGACAAGTGACTGAAATTTGAGCACCAGGCAAACCAATAAGCAAATCAACAAGAAAAGGAAACCATCAGAGTTTTAAGCTTGCTTGCTGGAATGTGCGGACCATGCTGACCGGTTTGACTGAAGATCTTCAGGACATCAGCGACACCCGAAAGACCTCTGTCATCAATGAGGAACTGAAGAGACTCCAAGTTGACATTGCTGCTCTGCAAGAGACGCAACTCGCAGATTCGGGATCTCTAAAGGAAAAGGACTACGCCTTTTTCTGGCACGGTAAAACCCAAGATGAACCCAGGGAGGATGATGTTGGCTTCGCCATCAGAAACACCCTTCTACAAATGGTGGAATTAGTCATGGGCGGATCAGAAAGACTCCTTCAGGTCATACTTCAAACTTGCGCCGGTCCTGTCCACCTGATCAGCACTTACGCTCCAACCCTGTACGCCACACCGGAAGTAAAAGACAAGTTCTATGACATGCTTAGTGCTGCCATAGTGCAAATACCTGCTCACGAACAACTGTACATTTTGGGAGACTTCAGTGCAAGAGTTGGAGCCGATCGTGACTCATGGCCTTCCTGCTTAGGCCACTTCGGTGTGGGAAAAATGAATGAAAATGGACAGCGTCTTCTTGAACTTTGCACGTACCACAATCCTGTGCATCACAAACACATTTTTCCAAACCAAGCCACAGCACAGAGTGTCATGGAGACACCCACGCTCGAAACACTGGCATCAACTAAACATGGTCATCGCTAGATGTGATAACCTCAAAAACGTCCTTCTGACATGCAACTATCATAGTGCTGACTGCGATACACATCACTCGCTAGTTTGCTCCAAACTCAAGGTGAGACCCAAGAAGCTGTACCACTCTAAACCAACTGGAAGGCCCCACATTGATTCCAGAAAGACAGCAAACTCGGAGAGAGCCAAAAAGTTCAGAGAGATCCTCGAGGAGAATCTGTGCAGCAGCCCTGGGGGTGCCAATGTGACATCCAGATGGCAACATCTGAAGGATACAATTTACAACATGGTCTTGTCAGTGTTTGGAAGAAGAGCTAGAAACACAAATGACTGGTTTGAAGCTAACTCCGGTGAGATGATTCCAGCCATGAAAAAGAAGTGCCCTGCACTCCTGTAGTACAAATGCTCACCGAGCCAGAGTACCCTCCAAGGACTCAGAGCAGCTAGAAAAACAGTACCGCAGACAGCCAGGCGCTGTGCCAGCAACTACTGGCTCGAGCTATGCAGCAGCATCCGGACCAGTGCTGACTCTGGTAATCTCAGGGGAATGTACGAGGGCATCAAGAACGCATTAGAACCCACCCAGAACAAGATGGCACCTCTGAAATCCAAACCTGGTGAAGTCATCGCTGACAAAGCCAAACAAATAGAGTGCTGGGTCGAGCACTACTCCGAGCTGTATTCACGCGAGGACATTGTGGTTGATACAGCCCTCAGTGCCGTCGAGCTCCTACCAGTAGTGGACGAACTGGATCAGGAACCAACTGTGGATTTCTTCAGTTCGTCCATCGACAGCACTGCAGTAGGAAAGGCCCCAGACCAGGATGGTATACCACCAGAGGTAATCAAGTGTGCCACGGACACCCTCCTGGAACCCCTGCATGAGCTACTGTGCCTGTGCTGGAGAGAGGGAGAGGTTCCACAGGATATGCACAATGCTAACATTGTAACCTTGTATAAGAACAAAGGAGACAGAAGCGACTGCAACAATTACCGTGGAATCTCCCTCCTAAGGATCACTGCTAAACTGTTTGCTCATGTCATCCTCGGCAGACTCCAGAAGATTGCTCAGAGGGTGTATCCCGAATCACAGTGCGGATTCTGCGCAGAGAGATCTACCACTGACATGGTCGTCTCTCTGAGGCAGCAGCAGGTGAAATGCAGGGAGCAGAGGAAGCCACTCTATATTGCCTTCATCGACCTGACCAAGGCCTTCGACTTGGTCAGCAGGGACGGACTGTTCAAACTGCTTCACAAGATAGGCTGTCCGCCACGGTTACTCAAGATGATCCAGTCTTTCCATGAAGACATGAGAGGAACCACCCACTATGACGGCACATTATTGGATGTTTTCAGCATCAGGAGTGGCATCAAACAAGGATGCGTCCTTGCTCCGACATTGTTCGGGATCTTCTTTGCACTCCTCCTAAAGCACGCCTTTGGATCTTCAACAGAGGGCATCTTTTTGCACACAAGAGCTGATGGGAAGCTGTTTAATCTTGCAAGGCTGAAAGCTAAGTCTAAGGTGCGGAAAGTCCTCATCAGAGATATGCTGTTCGCAGATGATGCTGCTGTAGTGTCACACAACAGAAGACCAGCTTCAGAAACTGCTGGATCAGTTCTCCAAAGCATGCAAGGACTTCAGGCTTTCCATCAGCCTAAAGAAGACAAACATACTTGGTCAGGACGTTGCTGAATCCCCATCAATCAGCACTGACAACTATACGTTGGAGGTCATCCACGAGTTTGTTTACCTCGGGTCCACGATCACTGACACCCTGTCATTGGAGACTGAGCTAAATAGGAGGATCGGAAAAGCGGCCACAACTCTGTCTAGACTCAGCAAGAGAGTGTGGAATAACATCAAGTTGTACACCCACACCAAAATGCAAGTCTACAGAGCCTGCATCCTCAGCACCCTCCTTTACAGCAGTGAGTCTTGGACCCTGTATGCCTGCCAGGAAAAGAGTCTGAACGTCTTCCACTTGCGCTGCCTCAGGCGCATCCTTGGAATATCATGGAAGGAGAGAGTGTCCAACACCGCCGTCCTTGAGCAAGCTGGAATCCCAACCACGCACACCCTCCTCAGGCAGTGGCGGCTCCGCTGGCTTGGCCACGTCCACAGGATGAATGCTGGAAGGATCCCAAAATACATCCTGTATGATGAGCTAGCCTCTGGCAAAAGACCTCCTGGACGCCCCCAATTGCTTTACAAAGATGTCTGCAAGAGGGACCTCAGGGAGTTAGACATTGAGCTGGACAGTTGGGAGGAGCTGGCAGGCAATCGCAGCAGATGGAGATAGGCACTACACAAGACCCTTCAGAAGGGTGAAATGTGGATCAGACAGCTAGAAGAGGAGAAGCGAGCCCACAGAAAGCACAGGAAGGATCTGCCAGGCACCCATTACACATGCAACAGATGCAGCAAGGACTGTCGCTCTCGTGTGGGCCTTCACAGTCACAGTCGATGCTGCAAATGATGATTCCAAATGGAACTACAAAGGGCGTGATCCATAGTCTACGTAGACTGCAGGATGCCTTCTACTGTAACCAAGACTGTGACTTTTTAAAAAGCAATGCTTTTTTCTAGAAAAAATGGTGGCAGAACTCATGGCCCAACCCCCCACCCTCCAGCCGAACTGCCCCCCACATGCAGGGCCCAGGCTGACCCCCAGGTGAACCTTACCACCCCCTGGCAGCTTAACTGCCAGCCCTGCATGGCCTTAGCTGCCCCTCAGTGGCTTTATAGTCCGCTGTGCAGGCCCAAGCTGCCCCTTGCAGGGTGCAGACTGTCCCCTGCAGCTTAACTGCTCCCCAATGGCTTAACTGCCCCCGGCGGGGCCCAAGCCACCCTCTCAGCAGGGCTCAAACCTCCCCCAGTGTCTAACCTGTCCCTCCTCCATGCGGGGCCTATCCCCCCTGCACGGTCCCAACCACACCCCCAGCTGCTTCCCCCTCCTCTCACATCCTCAAACCCTCTGGTGGCTTGCTCCTCCAGTGGCCCCCGAGCCACCTCCCCCTTTGTGGCTCCAACCCCCCGACAGGTTGCCCCCACATGGCACCAACCACCTTGTGTGGCCCCATCTACTCCTGTGGCTTAACCCCTCCCACCACGCAGCCACAACGTGCCCCTCTGGCTTATACCCTGCACCCTACCCATCACCCACCTTCTCCACATGGCTGCTAGCATTTCAGAGCAGGGAGGGAGTGCAGGAGGGGTCAGCCAGAGGCAGCCACCCAGAAAAAGAGCCCTGTTAAAAAGTATCACCAGCACTTGGAGCATGCATAGAAGTCATATGGTCAAATTTCAGCGTTCTGCCTCAGAAAGGTTGCTGACTCCTGTTCTAGGGTAACAGATTTACTCCTTTGGCAGACAGCACAAAAGATGCTGCCACCCTTTGAAGCCTACAAAGTCACCAGAGAGAAGTGAAAGGCTTATTTTTTATTAAGTTTAAACCACAAAACACTGCAGACAGAGACCACTAATGGCTGAGGGGATTAGTGAATGGGATGCAAAACCTGTCCCACTCCAGTCACCAATTTTAAAACTGTCCCATATTGGTAGTGATTAAAAATTTGTAAGATTTTAACCAGTTTGCAAAATACACCCGTGTGAAATGGGGTGGTCTTAGGCCAGCTTTGCTGGCTGTGTCCACATCACTAACTACCATGAAAACAGACACTCTTTGGCTACCTTGTTGGCAGTCTTAGCAGAGGGTCCAAGAAATAAATTAATAAAAAGCATAGGGAGAAATCTTCTCAGCCCACAGATGGTTCCATCCTACTGTGGAGGAAACACATGGGTAGCGCAGAGTGAGGACTTCTGTTAAGTTCTGCTGTCTCTGTTTTGGGATATGTAAGATTTCAGTCTCCAAGATAAGCACCAGCACCAAAGACACACAGGCTACATCTACAGAACCAGATAAATTCAAGTTTATTAAAATTGATTTTATAATACTGTTTTTTTAAAATTTGATTTTGAGTATCCTCACTTCCCACTGGCTCCTGACAAATTTGACATATCCCTTCCACACTGAAATACCAAACATTGACTGTTGCAGCAGTGCATTGTGGGAGCCTATCCCACAGTTCTCTCAGCCCTCCATTCTGAGGTGGGAGCCAGGTGCAGCAGCGCTGTCAGTTTCCTGGGTTCCCACAGCTTGGGGGACCCGGGTAACTGACAGCACAGCAGCCCTGGTCAGTTTCCCTACTCGTTAGTAGCGGGGAGCTGGGAGCCAGGTGCAGCGCATAGCTTTGTGGGATACATACAGGACACTTGTGGAGACTAATGAATTGGAATGGAAGACATGGTGCTTCCCCAGTACTCTTTATTTGACATTTTAAACTTGAGATTGACTCTATACACATCTGTTAATATTGACATTTTGTTATTGATATTAGGGCAGACTAAATCAAGCTGATGAAATTTACAGTGAAGACAGTGACATTTTAATGTCGAGCTAACTCCTTTAAGTTAGATTTTATTTCGTAATGTAGACACAGCCATAGTCTACTGGTTGCATCAGCCAGAGTAACCATAGTTGATGGAATCACACCAGGCATGAAATAGTGAAGTTCTCAGATATGTCTCAGTCTTGTGACTCTAAGTCTTTGGGTCATCCCTGCAAGGGGTGCCAGGCATTGTTCTCTCTCTTTTTTTTCTGCTTCTGAGTAAAATGATTTTTCTGATGTATACCAAAGTGATAGAATCTGTTAAAACCTGAGTGGAGGTATTACATCTTTCTTTCCTGTTCATGCCCAGTCTAAAATATGGTGTTGCAATAGTAGTGGCAGCAGGGAAGATGATTAGAAGAAACTTTAGCTAACATTCACTGTGCTATTTCAGAAGGTGAACTAAGAAATAAGTTTTTAACCAATTATTAGGGTCTGTCATGGGAAGATGAGGGCTTGTGATCAAACTTTGTTGCCCATCTGTCTAGCTTTTTTGCATTGCTTAATACAAAAGTTTTTCTTCTATTCAGAAGCAGTTGGAGCTGTTGAGGAAGAATACTTGTGTGTGGAACTTCATTTTGGTGCTGATACTTCTCTCAAGTTGGGTTTTTATGAAAAATATGTTAATGTGTGCAGCTAAACTTGAGGAGGATTTGGGAGAAGTTCGTTTGTTAAAAAGAGATTAGCTTAATACACTAAGGAGGAGATAGGAGGAAAGAGCACTATCCCTTGTCAAATAATTGCTATTTGATCCTTGTTAATATGCAGTAAAGAGCTTTACTTCTTTTCTTGTTACAGAGCTTTATGAATTCTTTCTTTGTTGCAGGACAATGTGACGGATAACAAGATAATTTCTGAATCTTCTCAGATGAATGAGTTTGAAACCCTTACTGCCAAGTTCCATTTTGTTGATCTGGCGGGATCTGAAAGATTAAAGCGTACTGGAGCTACTGGAGAGAGAGCAAAAGAAGGAATTTCTATCAACTGTGGACTAGTAAGATTAAAGACTTGTTTTGTTAGGCTGTAAACATCTTTTTCTTGTTGGGGGTTTTTTTGTTTGTTTGTTGGTTCTCTTCCATTGAGTAATCTCTGAATCGGAAATATTTAGTGACACTCAAAACTAAGCATTTTAGTATGCGAAGATATGACATGAAAATGTATAGGAGTTATAACTAGATGCCTATACTTGTTAGTAGTTCCTGGGTCGCAGTAAATTATAACTGGAAAACTCTGGTATCAGGCATTCTCCCTGAAAGTAACTCTGGTATAGCAGGACGTATCTTTAGATAAGATGTGCCCACTACTGATTTTAGTGGCAGTCACACTGTGTTGCATTTGCAGCATACCAAATATATAAATAAAATGTTTACTGCAGTAAAGTTTTAAATAGAATTAAAACTATGGAGTAGATTGCTAAGCTTATAGTATTTTTATGATATCTTTAAAGGGACTCAATCAAGTTGAAAAGTAGTTCATTAACAAAATAAGAAATTTAAAGTTTTTGCTCCTATATCTACTGTAATCCCCCTATTCTGATGACTTAGCAATTGAATTTTATTATTTAAAAAATTATTTCCTATTGCTGTGTGAAAGGCCCAGACAAAGGCAGGCAATTGACAGACTTGAAGTGATTCCGTGTCATGCCTCTGATCATTGTATTTGCTTGGAGCCTCACTGGTTTATTAGTCCTCTTTGTTGGTATTAGGATTTGCTTATGCAATTTTCTTTACAGGATTGGGTACCAAATTTGTTAAAAACAAATGTTTTCACTAAATTTTCAACAGACAGACTTACACACTTTGGGTAAGTCCATACTTGGGAAATAAGTCGATTTCAGATACGCAGTTCTAGCTATGGCATTTGCGCAGCTAGAATTGATGTATAGGAATTGACTTGCTTCCTTGGGAAGACTGAGCCTCTGTAGTCTCACATCAACATTCCTTACTCCATGTGATGGCGTGGAGTACGGGGTAAATGGCTGAGCCCAGAGGGATCGATTTTGCTGCGTCTTCACCAGACACACACAATCAAACTCCAGAAGATGGACCACCAGCATGCTGATGTTCCACTAAATATAGACAAGCCCTTAGCCTGTGACAGAAAGTAACTTATCTCTTAGGATGAGTTTTTGGTTTCTCTGTATTTTTAATCTTATGTGCTCTCTTTAGTAGCAAAAATATAGCCTGTATGGAATCTGAGTGGTAAGATGCTGCTTTTATAAAGTCACCAAAACTGCCCTTAGAAAAACCATTTCAAACATGAAAATGTTAATTCCCTGGATTATATTTCTAGCATTATGTTGTAATCCATAGATAGCAAATGACTAAAACACATTTAAGCACATGGGAACACTATTGAAAGTAGCATTGAATCTGAAATTTCATGATTGTTGGCTGAATTAAAACATTTTATTACTGGTTGAACCTCTCTAGTTTGGCACTCGTCTGGCAACATCTGCAATCCAGCATGATTTTAGTTAGTTGGATGACCAGTTACCATGGATGTGGCCAAATTTCTTGTAATCCCATAAAGTTTTACAGCCACCAATCCTGGCTCTCAGTGTTCTGTGCTATTATTTAGCTGTAATTACCTCTACATGTCTCCTAAGAGCCCAGTAAGTAGTGGAAGTATTTGTAATATGCTAGACAGTATTGACCTCTTGCAGTCTGCCAAATTCTCTTGTTCCACATTGGTCACCTCCCGAGAGTGCTGGACTAGGGCGTTTCTACCAATAGAAAATATTGGGTTTCACCTAGTGGTGACATGCAAAGGCCTCAGAGAAAGTGGCACTTTGTTTTCCTTTACAACTTAGTTACTGATTTGCAAATGCTTACATGCGAGTAATCCCATAGAAAAAAGTGGAACTGCACATGCACATAAGTTTTTGCAGTATCCAGGCTGTAGATTTGCTTTAACAATGCAGAGTGTATGGTAACAGAATTACAAATAAAGAATTCTATACCAGCATCTCAATAAATAAATAAAAAAAAAAATCAGAATATTTGTTCTTTCATATTGGCTGAGGTGTTAAGTCCTCATTTTTGTGTGAGAATAACACTGAGGCAAGATGTTTGGTTATTTTTTACCTTTAATATAAAAGACAATTTAGTAAAATTAAAAATAATAAGAAACATTCCTTCTTCAAGAAATTACTAATAAGCTTAATGGCTTATAATGGCTGTTGCAAAATAAAATGTTGAATACACATGATCTTCTGTTGGGGTTTAATATGCTTGCCATGTAACCAGCTTGTTGCGAACGACTGCAACACTCATTTAATATGTTGTTCCCAACATGTAAATATACACTTGCGCATAACAGTTACTGTAGCTGGGTCAATAACAAATGTTTTTTTAAAATAAGGCTACTTAAAATGTGATAACAGGTTTGTTGTAAAATTTGTCTTGATTTTAGCTGGCACTTGGCAACGTAATAAGTGCACTGGGGGATAAAAGCAAGAAGGCAACTCATGTACCATACAGGGATTCAAAACTCACAAGACTACTTCAGGACTCTCTTGGAGGAAACAGGTATGAAGATATGGTGTTGCATGCTACATTGTGATGAAACAGGCTTGACAGTTCTGTTAAAGGCCTGCATCCTGCATAATTTTCAAGAATATTATCAGTTTACTATATGAGACCTAAAATGTTTTGGTTGTTATGTATATAATTGCAATACTCAAGATGACTAGAAGTATATAATTTAAATGAAAACTTTCCTTTACCCTTTTGGAAATAATAATGCTTTTTGTATTGTGTTAGTGTACAAGGCCTGGAAAGTATAATATAGCAGGGGTGCGCAAAGTGGGGGATGTGACATTTTGTAATGGGGGGGTGCAGTACAATCAGCCCTCTCCACACTCCCTGCAGCTTCTGCTGCCTCTCCAGCCCTCTGCTTTCCCCCAGTCGGCCTCCACCAGTGCTGTCGCCAGGGGAATGCCCCTCCTGCTGCTGGGCCAATCAGAAAGTGCAGAGGCCCTGAGTCAAACGACGGGAGCAGCTGTTGAGTTCCTGGCTTGGTAAGGTACCCTCCTGGGGTCCTTCCCCTGAATACCCCTCCCCTTTGGGGCATCCCATTGAGCCCCTTCTTGAACATCCCACCCCGTTCTTGAGCACCCTCCTACATCCCTTCCTGTGGTCCTCCCACAGGTTGTGGTCGGGGGGGTGGCTAATTGCAGGGTCAAAAAGGGGGGCATGATGTAAAATGTTTGCTCACCCCTGCAATATAGTATGAACAAAAGTGAAAATGACAACTATATTTTCCTTTGTAAGTGAAATTAGAAAATACTAATAGTATAAACATTGAAAACCACAGTAGATTATTTTCATTTTCAGTAGTCTAAGGTGATACGGTATTAGTAACCCAGGTAAAAGAGTCAGTTTGGTGACATTGTCCCTTTCAGTGGCATTCTGGGTATACTTTGCTTATTGCTAAATTGTTTGAAATCTTAGCTGCTGTTTAAGGAGAAAATCCTTTTTTAAACTGTGCAATTCAAATGTTGCAATTTCACTGTTGCATCACAGTCTTATTCATTAGAATGTGGTTGAAAGTTGTAGTCACTTTCTGCTTGAAGCAGAATTTTTTACATGACTTATTTTACATGGGATTTTCTGTGCAGTCTTTGATGTGTTACCATGTACAGTTAGTGTCAGAAAGGAGGTGTGACTATAATTATGGGAAAATTTTATAACAATCCCAGCAGTATTTTATTAAAAAAACAACAACAAAAAAACACTTAGAGATTTCATTACCGAACTAACATTTTAATTTTGCAATCTGGTTTGGCTCCCCCACAATGTTTTCACACTGTTCTTATTGTAAACCCTCATTCCTCCATTTCTCCCATGCCAGCCACTGATGATAGTCATACCTTTAAAGTGTTTTTTTTTCAAACTACTCTGTGCCTGTTTATGGTGGGGAGGGTGGGGATGTGCAAGGGAGTTTGGGGAGAGGGGGGAGCTTGGGGTTTGCACATGTAACTTAATAGTTGTGCTCAAGATGAGCATTTTTTTTTTGGTTAATATCTGTCACTGTTGTAAACAGAAGCTGAGTAGATTTTTTTTTTTTTTGTGTGTGTGTCTGAGCTGATATATTTTCATGAGTTTTCCAAGCCTGTTGTAAAGAGTTAATTCCTTCCTGCTTATTCCTCTAGTCAAGTCTTTAGCCTTGGCTTGGTTGCCCTTAGTTACTGTGGAGATGACTGAGATACAAACGGGATTATGACTTCAGTGAGAAATAATACTCCTGTATTTAATGTTTATATAGCTCGTTTCATCTTCAAAGTTGTCTTAAACATTAATCAGCTAATTACGCAGTAAGCATCCAGTCTCAGATGAACTCTGAAACGCAAACAAATGTTTCCATTAAAATGCTGGTTGACAAATATCCATGGGCCACCTGTAATGCACATCAGTGTAGGCTATTTTCCACTCATTGGGAGAAATGCTTGCCAACATCAGCTGCATTTACCAGGCTAGGCAGGAGGTTAGGCTGCTTCTTTTGGGGTGTAGTCTGACTCTCCCAATCTGATTAAGTATTGTAGTCCATCTCCTGGGAGCGGCCTCAGGGTTTCTGAGCATATACGCTCTATACCTCCTGCACTGTCGTCTTCCTCAGGCTTTATTCAGCTCACATGACTCAGAATGCTGTAATCATCTTTAATTATGTTATGCTGAATTGAATCCTAAGGAAAAGAAGAAACAACGTTATTATATAACGAGAATTATCTCTAGCTAGAATCAGTTAAGAATGGATATTGTATTTGGTGCCACAGATAAGGGTATCTTCTTTGAACCTAGGTGTATGCACTAGCCCGTGTGTGGTAACGTATCTATCATAGCAATGAAGGGTCCTGTGGCACCTTATAGACTAACAGAAAAGTTTTGAGCATCAGCTTTCGTGAGCACAGACTCGCTTCATCAGATGCTGGTCCAGCATCTGATGAAGTGAGTTTGTGTTCATGAAAGCTCATGCTCAAAACTTTTCTGTTAGTCTGTAAGGTGCCACGGGACCCTTTGTTGCTGTTACAGATCCATATCTATCATAGTGTCTTTAAAAAGATTTTTAACAGGTGCCTGATACCGTTTTGATGTTTCAATCCATTATGGCTTTGACTGAGTGATATCTTTACTGACCATAGCACTGCTAAAAGATTTCCAAGGGGATAGCTAACCAAAATTTGAAATCCAGATTGTACTTGCAGAAAACAAAAACAAAAAAAAAAAAAAAAGCTTTTTGTTTCTACCCCCCCCTTCCAGTCCTATAGTCTTGTTGTGACAGGAACTGATACATACTACTTTTCCTTAGTTGTGTACTTTACCAGTTAAAGTGGACTGGTGACTTCTTTTAATATTGTTTTATTAGAGATCATTAACTTTGAAAAGCAGCTGTTGCTTCTGTGTAGTATCAATTTTTCATATAATTTTTAAGTACGGTAGCATTCCATTGAATGTATTCCTTTGACTGTATACTGTATATGTTGTGAATATGCCACACACAACCTTTTATTACAAACAAAGACTTTCTGGTAACAAGATCTTTTATGTTGTACTGCACCCAAAGAACATTTAGATGATGGTAATGCTGTGATTGTATCCATGTGTACTGTTCTCACTGTGCATAATCCTGGCCAAAGGTGCATGCTATAAAAATTCTGAAGCCATACTTAAATACTTTTGCCCAGATTATGCATATAAAGATACTGAGCACTAATGCTATTTTAACTGAAAGGTGTTTGCATCAGGCAGTATATGGCATGAAAACGTGCTTAATTTTCATATTATTTTTAAAGAAAAGGTAAAAGTAAAAAGAAGGATATAGAATGAGATTTGTTAAAATACTGTGTCATGGAAGTCTGATGGTAAACCAGAACTGAAGTCACCTCTCAGTTGATCAAGAGGAAGTAAAGTACTATTATGTCAAAGACCTTGATTGAGCAAAGTACTTATACATGCTTAACTTGAAGCTTGAGTAGCTGCATCTTCATCAGTTTTATGCTATAATGAGACTGCCTACATGCTTAAAGTTAAGTTAAAGTTAAGCATGTGCTTAGGTATTTTGCTGAATTGTTGGTGCCGGAATGCATGAAAATAAACAAAGAAGAATTCTGAGGTTTTAGTCTGAGCCCTGAAATTGTGGGCTTGGGAAAGTTATTTACCTTTTCCAATTTGGTTTACCAAACAGTACAATGGGGATAATAATAATCTGAGAGATCAATTAATGAGTTTCTCTTTGTAAAGTCTTTTAAATGTGTAAAGAACTACATAAATCCCAAATAATTACCATTTATTTTACATATAGGAGGTCCGATCAGTGATCTCACTCTTCTATGCTGAAGTAAGAAGATTTAAGACCAAACGGCAGCATTAGCTCACAATTTCCATTCTTTTAGTGGTATAAGTCAGATTCTGAACATTTTAAAAGTTAAAGTCAGTGCTTTTGTAGCAATGTTTATTTCAGTTGATGTATTTGATACCAAGACACATGGGCTGTTTTGCATAATTTAAAAGGGTTTCTGTTTTCATGTATAAAGTTCATCTGGGTTTGTAACTTACAGCCAAACAGTCATGATAGCATGTGTGAGCCCTTCTGACAGAGACTTCATGGAAACCTTGAACACACTAAAATATGCCAATCGGGCACGGAACATCAAGAACAAGGTGGTGGTTAATCAGGACAGAGCTAGTCAACAAATTAATAGTTTACGCAGTGAGATTACGCGGCTTCAGATGGAACTTATGGAGTACAAAACAGTAAGTAAATTTATTAGGCTTCCTTTTATTTTATAATATCACTAAAAATTTACAACTCATTTTTCTGTTATCTACTTCTCCTGTACACAAGTAAAAAATATAGAATAATACGTTTAACTTACATAGTACATGGTGGTATCCCAGATTTTACCTTCAGCTATGGATGCATGACTACTTTTGATGCAAGTGGAAGCTGAATATCAGAAGGCAGGATGTGAACTTATAAACCAGTGTTTCTCAATCAGGGGTATGTGTACCCTCAAGGGTACACCAAGGTCTTCCAAGGGGTACATCAACTCATCTATATATTTGGCTAGCTTTACAACAGGCTACATTTAAAAAAAAACACTAGTAAAGGCAGTACAATATAAAAGTTCATTCAGAAAATGACTTGGTTTTTACTGCTTCATATGCCTTATGTTGAAATGTAAGTACACGATTTCTATTCCAATTCATTTATTTGATTGTAAGATGGTAGAAAGTCAGCAAGTTTTCAGTAGTAGTCTTCTGCATGTTTTTGTAAGTAAGTTTTTAAGGGAGGTGTAACTTGGCGGTATGCAAAACAAATCTGACTCCTGAAAAGACTGCAGTAATCTGGAAAGGTTGAATGGCACTTGTTTCCAGACCTCAGATTACTTTAGGACCATGTTTCTCAGCCGGTGGTATATGTACCCTTATGAATACGTGAGAGAAGTCTGGGGGTACTTAATTTTTTTTTTAAAGGGACACTTTATAATAAGGTTTCTTGACCTTTTTTAAAATAAATAATCTATACAGAAAGCGCCTCATTCACCACTAAGATCTGGGGGTAGATTGCACCTCAGTTTATGATGGCACTTGATTAAGAGTGTCATTTTTTAGGTATGTTATTGTTATATTGGTTAATGATTTTAAAACAGTTTGTATTGATTGAAAATTTTGCCTTCCAGTTCAAGAGATTACTGGTTGGACTGGCAAGAAAACAAGTCATGGGTTAAATATTCTGCAGAGTTCATGAGATGGAAAAGTAAATTCTGGACTTTGGGTTTTAAAACTACAGTGTAAATTGTACATATTGCATACTCGTACTACGCCTTCTTAGTGTTTTTTCAGCAACAAAATAGAAATATTTCTCACAAATGTACTCCTGCTAAATTTCACAAATCACAAGCAGTCCTGTAGCACCTTAAAGGCTAACAGATTTATTTATAAGGTAATGAGATTTTGTGGGTAAGACCCATTTCCTCAGATTTGGAGTAGACAATTAGAATCCACCCTGGATGGATTAACAGGGCAATCCCCTGAGTCTACTGTTAAGTTGTTTACCAAGCAGTCTCCTTCCTTCAGTGTGGTTCTGAGAAAATATTTTCATTTTAATAGGAAAAGGAACAGTTTCCACAGTTCCTCTCCCCTGCTAATGCAGGTTCCAGTGCCTTATCACAGGTCAAATGAATTTTGAAGGAACATGTTGTTTAAAATAATTCCAGCACAAATTTTTTGAGAAATATGCATATGTCAGTAATCTTTGAAGGAATGATAGCTTCCACCTTGGAGTGTTTTTGGAAACGTAGGAAATTTTAAGTGGTCTGGTCTTCTCTGATTTGAATGTCAGTGTTAACAAATAAACATATTTTCTCTAGGGTAAAAGGATTATTAATGAAGAAGGTGTGGAAAGCATCAATGACATGTTTCAGGAAAATGCTATGCTGCAAACAGAAAATAACAACCTGCGTGTAAGAATTAAAGCAATGCAAGAGACTGTTGATGCTCTAAGAGCCAGAATAACACAGCTCATGTGTGATCAGGCCAACCAGGTCCTTTCAAGAGCAGGTATTGTGTACTTTTTAAAATTAAAAATGCTGATTATTAACAAGAAAATAAACTTCTTGCTTTTCAGTTCTTGCAGGTTCCTCAGGGTCGGAACAGCAAACCTTCTGCAGGAAAACGTCTCTCTTATCAGTCTTCGCTGTATTACTTAGAAATTTTAGTGCGGCACACCCTTGAAATATGCTGTTTTTCAGTTGTACTTAACTTGCATCAACATGAGTTAAGTGCAACTCAGAATCCTGCTACTCCCTGGCCCTGGTTTAACCTTTTTGGCCTTGCACGGCCCTGGCTCAACACTCTTCCCCCCGCCCCCACCCTGGTTCAACTCCCCCATGGCCTGGCTCACCACCCCCATTCATGGCTCCGACTCACCCACCACCCCATGCATGACTCTGGCTCACCCCCGCCCCCCCCCCCGCAGCCCCACAGCATGACTCCAACTCAACAAACCCCCTCTGCACGTGGTCCCAGTTGATAAGATTACTCATGTGCTTAGATGCTTTGCTCCATATTGGGGCCTAAGTACAGAATTGGTGGATGTTATCTTCCTTTGTAGACAGTGGTTGAAATTGCTTAATCTACTGCTCATTTTGCATGAAGTTTCAGAGTAATCTGAGGAGGAATTTACATATCCGACATTTTATTACATTTATGATCTACATGTAATTGTTAACTAACATAGAAAATAAAAAAAATTAAGTTGAACTTCTGACGCAAATAGGGGAACATGCATTTCAGCCTGGTAATTCACTGTAAGCATGTATGGTAGAGACCAGCCTGTACTTGAGATTTTTTTTTTAAAACATCACATCAGTTCAGATGAGCCAGTGTTAGAATTGATTGGAGTCATATAAGGTAGATAAAGTTTCTGTGACCACACCCATGTTACCACTGTGCTAATTAAACTTGCTTTTCAGTGTATCAGACACTCATGTACACTAGGGCTCCAGCTGGTTCACCTGTACTAATGTTAAAATTATGGGAATTTGATGCTGGAGGGCAGAGGAGAATTGCAAGGGCATTTCTTAACCAGGATGTTGCTACAAAACATCTCTGAGTTCCTCTCTGTGCATGTCAGTGAAACTTCTGGGAAATGGCGGGGGAATTGTTGGTCCAGATGGAGCCACACATTCTCACTCTCACTGGCCTCATGGCTAGCTATCTTTTAAAGATTGTGTGCATACGCAGTCCTATGAATCGCTGTACAGTAAACCCCCAACTTACGCAGAGGTTCCACTCTTTTGCAGCCCCACATAAGTCAAATTTCACATAACCCAGGGGAGCCAGGAAACTGACCAGCAGAGCAGCGCTAGTCAGTTTCCCTGCTCCTGTCAGTGGCTGCAGCCAAGAGTCAGGCTACTGCCCTGAAAGGAGCTAGGAAATTGCTCCTGTCAGGCAGTAGCTGTTCCTGTCAGTGGCAGCAGCTGAGAGTCAGGCTCTTGGCTGCTGCCACTGACAGGAGCAGGGAAACCTCTCCTGTCAGCTGTGGCCCCCCAGTCTTCTGCTGCTCCTGACAGGGGCCAGGAAACAGACCAGTGCAGTAGCACTGGTTAGTTTCCCCACTCCTGTGAGTGGTATGGAGCTGGTGCCTGGTTCCTGCCTGCCTGCCACTCACAGGAGCTGGGAAACAGCCTGGCTCTGGGCTGCCCGCTATGTACAGGAGGCAGGAAACTGTCCAGCGTTGGGCTGGTCAGTTTCCAGGCTCCCTTGAGTGGTGGGAAGCCCAGAGCCAGACACCAGCTCCTTGCCACTCAGTCATGTTAACCCAAGATATGCACATCTCTAGTGCACGTATCTTGGGGTTCTACTGTGTTACATGGTTTGACTGATTAGTGTGGACGTGGCCAGTTCAATATTTAAACCTAAAGGCGCTTCAGTTTTCCCAGATATGAAATTGCATCAGCAGAAAGAGGTGGAAGCAAGTTCAGAAGGTTCTTTCTTCCCTTGTGCCTGACAGTGGAATTGTGCAACCTGGGAATGTCTGTATTTGTGAAGCTATTAGGAATCAATGTGTATATTTGTTGTCCATTGGTATGGATATCAACATTAGCAGGATCGGAGAAAAGAATGAAAATTAAACTAGCCAAATAATATGTAAAAATAAAGGACTTTTTGGAAAACAATAAATTCTTCTACGTGGAAATTTTAGGCCTAAATTCCAGTGTTTATCATTCAGGTTTGCAAGCTTTTTGATACCTACACTTTAATGTTACATCTTCGCAGAGAGTGTCATTTGAGTTGCAAGACTGGTAGTTATTCGATATACTGACAGATATATGGTACATTACTGATAAAATCCTTATTTCATGGGATGTTTTTGTTTCCTTTTGGAAGAAACATTTGGTTGCAAACACTTCTCAGGTTATTGATGATTTTATATATGTTATGTTATTACAGGTTGAACCACTCTAATACAGAACTCTCTTGTCTGGCAACATCTGTAATCTTGCATGATTTTAGTTAGCTAAACTACCCCTTATCATAGTAACAGAGAGTAAGCCGTGCTAGTCTATACACTATCAAAATAAAAAGCAGTCAAGTAGCACTTTAAAGACTAGCAAAATAGTTTATTAGGTGAGCTTTCGTGGGACAGACCCACTTCTTTAACATTAACACATGGTTTAAATCACGATGGGAACTTTTTGAGTCACTATAGGGGCTCGTCTGCATACCTGGCTCAGTCTAATTCTTGATCTTCCCCCCCACCCCTCCACTCTCTGATTTGCTCACCTTGATTATCTTTTTCTGATTTGTCCTCCTTGCTTACTGTTTTTGGTTCTCTGTGTCTTAAATATTGAGTCTGTTCTGGTCTGGCTATGGTCTGAAGAAGTGGGTCTGTCCCACGAAAGCTCACCTAATAAACTATTTTGCTAGTCTTTAAAGTGCTACTTGACTGCTTTTTGTTTTGATACCCCTTATCATGAGCGTGGCCAAGTTTTCTGTGGTCTCATAAAGTCTGTTTACAGCCACCAGTCCTGGCTATCAGTGTTCTGTGTTGTTACTTAGCTGTAATTTACCCCTAATGTCTTCTAGGAAGCAGCGGTAGTGTTGGTAATCTGCTAGACACTGTTGACTTCCTGTGGTCTGGCAAATTCTCTCATTTGGCACCAGTCAGGTCCTGAGTGCCAGACGAGAGAGGTTCAACCTGTATTACTATTTATTAAAGAGGAGAAAACATAAAATAGAAAACCCAAATCAAAATATGTCTATTCTACTGTATCCATATTAACTTTGTATACAAAAAACAAAAAAAAATCAGTCTTGTAGCACTTTAAAGGCTAACAAAATGCTATATTAGATGATGAGCTTTCATGGGACAGACCCACTTCTTCAGATCTGGAAATTTTGTTAAAAGTAAAGTGGCACCACGAGAATTTAACAGAAAGATAGAAAAAATTAGATGAAAACTGATGAATCAGGTAAACAGGACAGAAGTGAGGGGGCAGCGAAGAGGAGGAAGAAAATTGTGCCAGCATTTCCCCTCTGTTATGTATGCTGGACAATTTGGGAAGAAAATTACTTACTTCAAGTGTCTATTAAGTTCAGTGAGTTGCCTGAGGTCACAGTGGATATCAAGGATGGGGAAACTGTCCTTGTAATGCATAAGGAAATTGCTATCTTTATTGAGGCCACGGTGTGTAGTGTCGAACTTGAGAATGAATTCCATTTCGGATGTCTCCCTTAGTAATCTGATGTTAATGTCTCTTTGTTTTAGGATTCAGGTTTTTAGGTCTTGGATGCTATGGCCTGCTTCATTGCAATGCTCACTGATAGGTTTATGTGTATTAAGATTCCTTCTTTGGTGAAGTGATTGTCCAGTTTGTCCAATATACGTAGCAGAGGGGCAGTGCTTGTACATGATGGCGTATATAACATTGGTGGACATACAGAAACCTGAGCCCCTGATCATGTAGCTGATGTGGAAGTCAGACTAGGAACAGGAGGTGGCTAGAGAACTCTCCGACATCACATTTTACAGACCTCTTTTGTCTGATCCCAGTGAAGAATACCAAAAAATACACCATCTTCTTAAGGAACTCCCTACCTCTACTCATGATAAAGTTTGCACAGATACTCCTTCAGACCTCGGTCCAGGATTATTCTGTTTGCTTCCCAGATCCATAAAACTGGAAACCCCGGATGCCCTATCACTTCAGTTATTGGCACCCTAACTACAGGACTATCTAGCCATGTAGACTTCCTCCCCCAAACCCTATACTACCAGCACTCCTAGCTATTTTTGAGATACCACTGACTTCCTGAGGAAGTTGCAGGACATCTGAAACCTTCTTGAAAATACCATCCTTGCTACCATGGATGTAGAAACTCTCTACACCAATATTGCACATGAAGGTAGACTACAAGAGAGTAGTAAAACTATCTCAGATATTATTACAGCAAATCGGTGGCTGAGTTACATAACTTTGTCCTCACCCACAACTATTTCTGATTGGGACAATTTATACCTTCAGATCAGTGTCACTGCTATGGGCACCTGCATGGTCCCACTGTGTGTAAACATTTTTATGGCTGAGTTAGAATGTTTCCTCAGCTTCCATCCCCTGTTACTCCTCCTTTACTTATGCTACATCAGTGACATCTTTATCATTTGAACCCATGGTATAGAGGCTCTTGAAGAATTCCACAGAGATTTTAAATACCTGCACCCCATGATCAATCTCAGCCTTGACCATTCCACGTGAGAGATCCATTTCCTGGACACTATAATACAAATCATTGATGGTCAAATCAATACCACTCTCTACTGGAAACCCTCTGACCACTACTCTTCCCTACATGCCTCCAGTTTCCAGCAAGGACTCGTCACATGATCCATTGTTTATAGTCAAGCCCTTAGATACAACCGCATCTGCTCCAGTCCTACTGACAGGTACCAAAAACTTGAAGATCTCTACCAGACATTCGTAAAGCTTAATTACCCACCAGGAGAATTTGGGGGCCGGGACCCAAACAGATTGACAGGGCCAGATGAATACCCAGAAACCAGTTACTTCTACATCGGCCCAGAAAGGTTAGTAATAGAACACCACTTGTCATCACCAACTCAAACCCCCTCCAGCACATTATCAACAATTTGCCACCAATACTGGAACATGATGCTATGTTTTCAGAGACCCTGGGTGAGAGGTCTTTCCTTTCCTACAGACAGCCACCTAACTTCGGGGAAAATTCTCACTAGCAACCACATACCACACCACAGAAATACTAATCCTGGAACTTTTCCCTGCAACAAACCCCATTGCCATCTCTGTCCGCATATTAACTTTGGAGACACCCTCACTGGACCTTACCATATCAGTTACGTGATCAAGGGCTCAGATTCCTGTACCTCTACCAATGTGCTACGTGCCAGCAACACCCATTTGGTATGTATATTGGACAGACTGGACAATCACTTCACCAGAGAATGAATGGACACATCAGACATCAGGAATCTGAGTACACAAAAACCTGTTGGTGAGGATTTCAGTGGAGCAGGCCATAGCATCCAAGACCTGAAAACATGCATCCTAAAACAAAGACTAACACCAGATTACAAAGGGAGACATCTGAATTGGAATTTATTCTCAAGTTCAACATTTTGTGCCTTTGCCTCAATAAAGATAGCAATTACCTTACACTTTACGAGGACTATTTCCCCATCTTTCATATTTATAGTGACTTCAGGCAACTCACTTAACTTAATAGATACTTGCAGTAAGTAATTTCCTTCCCCCTCTTCTCGCCCTTGGCCCCTGGCTTCTATCCTAAGTAGCTGATTCATCAGTTTTCATTTAATCCTTTTTCTATCTTTCTGTTAAATTCTCGTCATGCCACTTTACTTTTAACAGAATTTCCACATCTGCAGAAGTAGGTCTCATCATCTAATAAATCATTTTGTTAATTTTTAAAGTGCTACAAGACTGCTTTTTTTGTTTTGTGAAGACACAGACTAACCTGGCTACCTCTGTTAATATTCATAAATTATATTACATCACTTTTTCTCTCTCTCTCTCTCTCTCTCTCAAAGGAGAAGGCAATGAAGAAATCGGCAACATGATTCATAACTATATCAAGGAAATAGAAGATCTCAGGTACTTGTGCAACATACTGTGGTGTTTTGGGTCACATTTCAGAATGGAGATACTTTCACTCCTGATGAATATCATTGGCAGGACTGAAAATAAATATTGGAAATAGCTTTATTGTTAGCAAAGGGATGGGGCACCTGTGGCCCACAGGCTGGATTTTGGCCCCCCAGCTAACTTGGATCCATCCTGTAGTAAGTTTCCATGCTGCATGAGGAAGCCCCAAACCTTAGCTCCTCCCCTTGCAGCTGGAGTGTGAGCACTGGCTATGGGTGGCGAAAACCCAAGCCTCAGTGCTCCTGGCCTCCCACAGGCTGGAGCCTGGGTGGAGCCCCATCACCCCAACCTGAATGTGAGTGAGCTGAATGTTTTTCTTTTTTTCCTTCTTGTTTTGAGGGTCTGGTCAGTGAGGGCTTTTTTGCCTTTTCTTTTTTTTTTTTTCCCCCTCCCTTCTTCTTACTAATTTATGATCCCTGGCTGGTTTTTGTGGGTCAATGCCCCCTTCCCTGACAAAAAGGTGTCTACTCTGGTTTTGTAGAACCTAGTAACTTTGTATAAGTATTGGTATTTGAGAAGAAGCTTTTAAAAATTTGCCAACAAAACTAGAATCTGAAATTATGTTTAAAGGAAACTAAAGATTATTATGAATTTGACTGGTAACTTTTTTAGACTTAACTTCCACATTGCTTAGAAGTTGCCTTGCAACACTGATCCAGTCCAATTCCCATATAGCATTAGTGAGCTGGTAGAGTCACAGTATAAAATAATCTCTGGAAATGTCAGTTATTTTTCTTAATACTTTATATATATTCTACAAAGGCTTAGAATTTAAGTTTGAAGACAGTTGTGGGTTTTTTTTGTTTGTTCGTTCAGGTGCTGTAAAACCTAAACTCTTTGTATAGCCATAGTAGTTTTAATGTTTTTGTTTTCTTTTGTTGTTAGAGCAAAATTATTAGAAAGTGAAGCAGTTAATGAAAATCTTAGACGCAACCTGTCAAGAGCTTCAACAAGACCATCATATTTTGGAAGCTCTTCAGGATTTTCTTCTTCTATGCTTGCTTCAGAAAAGGAAACTTTGGAAATTCTTGATATAGCTAAGAAAGATTTAGAAAAACTGAAGAAAAAAGAAAAGAAGAAAAAAAAGAGGTAGCATTTAAAATCACTATTTTTAAATGTTTTAAATCCTTTTTATGCAAAGGGATGTATTTTAACCAGTGAACTTTAAAAATGCATTTTTGTCCTTGCATTGGATAGGGCTCTAAGCTGCTTATCCTACAAACACCGAAGCACATGCTTAATGTTAGGCATGTAAAATTTTCTGCAAAATTAAGCTCATAGCGTTTGCAGAATCAGGGCTTCAGTCCTAGTGCATGTTTCTATCATTTGATATTCGGAATAATTTTGAAACTGTAAAAGTATAAATTGAAAGTGTTTTGTTGTCACGCAAGTTTGAGATTCCAGGGAGGGGAAATAACTGTTTTGTGTACTCCATTGAAACACAAGGATTGCTTCAAAAGATTTCCTGAACAGTTATTGGGAATTCCATTAGTAGCGCTTGAATGGCTTCTTTTGCTTTGTTCATCTTCAGCTTCTCTCTGTTTTCATTCAACAGTTATAACAGTTACTTCCTACTTCGCTGCAACTTCATGCTTCATTATTTTCTTTTATTCATTTTCTAACCTGTTGAAATTCTCATAGACATTGATATCAATGCATGATCAGACAGCAAGGATCCATTTATTGATACCTCACTATCAAATAGCCCTCTTTTCTCTAAAATCTTCATTACAAATCTTTTCTGTGAAATCTGCTACATATATGAAACATTATGATCAGTAGTACTGCATAAGGAAGATCCACTGGATATAGTCCCATATTTGTAAACTTTGTAACTGCAAGAGGTGATTGACAAAAATGCTGACTCTTGGTTGTAGAAATTAACCCTTTCCTTTGAGCACTAGTTTTCTTTGTGTCTTTATCTACAGAAAACTTTCAAATTTGTCTGGAGATTTCTGACAGACACTTGTATCTCACCTTTTAGATATCTTTTTGTGGACTTGATCTTGGAAGGCACTGAGCATTGTAGTCACAATCCAGTAAAATGCTTTAGTATGTATTTAAATTTAAGCACGAGATTTACTCTGGTTTTAAAGAACTATGTAAGTGCCTTGCCAAACTAGATCCCTAGTGCTTGGCACTTTGCAAAGTCAAGCCCACAAAAAGTATGTATTGAAAACTAAGATAAAGATAGTAAAAAATCATGGGGCAGAAACTGTTCACTTGAAGGTTTCAAGGAATCTTGACTCCCGCAAGTACAGAGTTACACAAAGGAGTAGATATGTGTTTTCTTTCTTTATTTTTCCTTTTTTGAAGTCTCCAGAATTCACCATAGCAGCAACAGGAGACCAGACTACAGAATTGGTAAATGCTGTGGGCCAGATACTTCACTGTTGTAAATCTGCTTAGGCTGCTTATCAGGGGATGTGCTCCTGTAAATATATATATACGTATATAATATGTAAATCCTATCCTTTTTAAGTTCCTAAGCAATAGAATGATTGTTGCTGTCTGCTTAGTTGGTAAGGCTCAGAAGATGCTGCACTTAGGTTCACTTTTGTATCCTTGCAATTATTTAATGGGAATTATGGTTTAAGAATACCTGTAGAGTGGGGGTTCCCAAACTTCTGGGCATCACGCCCTCCTTTTGACTTTTGAGAGAGCCTCATGCCCCCACCTCTTCTTTACCATCATCTGACCCCCCCTCCTTAACAAAAAATTCAATTAATAATTTCAAATAAACACAAAAACTTGATATGAAAATGTTATTTAAAATTAAAAATAATCACAAATAGTTTTTCTTGGCCCTTTGGGCTGCCCACCCTTCTGAGCCCTGCATCACTGGGACCAGCTGGACACCCAAGCCCTGCGCTGCCTGGTCGTGCCACCTGCCCACCAGCCCGAGCCACCTGAGCTCCCCAACAGGCACCACCAGCTCCCCAACTTTACCCCATCCCCTGAGCCAGGAACCCTGAGCCTCCCATCTAACCCCATCCTCCTCCTCCCCCCAACCCACAACTCACTCACCTTTGCAGGAGGCAGCTGGCTCCACGTGGGTCTTCACCAGCTGAGAACCTGGCAGGGGCTGAGAACTGGAAGCAAAGTCTGGCTCTTTCTTCAGGTGGGGGAAATAATGGTGAGGGGGCTGGGCTGCCTTGTGCCCCACCCCCCGGAATTTCTTCATGACCTCCAGGGGAACATGTGTCCCCCTCCAAGTTCAGGAAACTGTGGGTGTAGAGTTTATTTCACTATCTGTGTAAAAGAAAATTTGTGATTGCTGCTCCTTGGAATAGCCCTCTGCATAAATTACTATTGTGTGTGTGTTTGTTAAGAAAACACACAGGGGAAAAAAATTCTTCATTGAGAACTGTTAGGATTTGGGGGATCATACAGGTATGTTGTGCTATTTAATAACTGGATTCCTCTCATCTGCTTTATGAACTGCAGAATTGGCATTTGTGGTAGAGAGAGAGCTCTCTACATTTGTTTCACTGCAATTTCAGTAGTCAGCAATGGATTATCTAATGAACTATAAAAGGGCAAATTGCCCTGAGGTTTGGGAATTCCTTCCTCTTGTCCTATCTCCCTAACTCTTCCTCTTGTTTAGCTGTCCTAACTGTACAGTACCTCATTAAAGATTTCATTCTTTTTAACTTGTCTGATGAGCATAGCCCTTGTACACGCATAAAATTCTGAAGACTTGATTTGTGCTGTCCAACATGTTACCCAATGGCACCCACCCTGTACGTACCTTACTCAGTGCCTGTCATTGATGCTGAGTGGAGACCAGGTAGACACTACTTCCTCTCTGCCCCAAGCCTCAAACAGCAGCCTAGGTCGCTCCATAGCTGGGAACTTGATACCCATAAAGGAGATGTTGGGCTGTGGCAACCAATTCCCCACCTAGTGCAGAAGCAAGGGGCTAGGGACTCAAGGAAGTGCTGAGGTCTCCTTTCTACTGTATGCTGACTCTGGTAGGAGTTCTCGTGTTGGGTGCTGATGCTGGCGCCCCAGTCCAATATTCCCTGTGTGAATGTTGGAGCTACTCTTGTTGCTGTCTTAGCCACGGCTAAGTAGCCCTTAGCTACTGGGTCCCCCTACGCACCCATTTATGCCCCTCCACTGCCAACCCTATGACCAGTGTTTGCTGACACCCCTATTTCTTTTTCGAGTAGTGTTCCTATGGGCGCTCCACTGTAGATGTTTGTGCACCCCTGTGCTTCTACTCTGAGATTCTTGGCAGCAGTGTCCATTGAGCCCATGCATGTGCTCTCCCCCCACCCCCAAGTGGTCTTCCTGGAGGCTATCTGGCACTGCAGGGGGGTGGGGGAAGGAGAAGAAAAGCCCCTCACTTGCTTCTCAACGTTTGGCATCTCAGGGAGAGAGTTTCCATATCTATATAATTAGCATAAAGAGTAGCTGGTTTTGGCTTGCAACAGAGAGGGAGCTGTGCTAGTCTATATACTATCAAAACAAAAAGCAGTCAAGTAGCTCTTTAAAGAGTAGCAAAATCATTTATTAGGTGAGCTTTCGTGGGACAGACCCACTTCTTCAGACCATAGCCAGACCAGAACAGACTCAATACTTAAGGCACAGAGACCCAAAAACAGTAAGCAAGGAGAACAAATCAGAAAAAAATGATCAAGGTGAGCAAATCAGAGAGTGGAGGAGTTGGGGGGCGGGGGGAAGGTCAAGAATTAGATTAAGCCAAGTATGTAGACGAGCCCCTATAGTGACACAGAAAATTCCCATCCCAGTTCAAACCATGTGTTCATGTGCTGAATTTGAATATAAAAGACAGCTCAGCTGTTTCCCTCTGAATAGTGGTGCGAAATTTTTTTTCAGTAACACGCATACTCTCAAGTCCTTAACAGAATGATCCACTCCATTAAAATGTCGACTAACTGCTTTGTGCATCTGGAGTGTTTTGATGTCTGTTTTGTGCCCATTAACTCTTCGTCTAAGGGAGTTTGAAGTCTGTCCAATATACAAAGCATCTGGGCATTGTTGGCACGTGATGGCATATATGATGATAGTAGAAGAGCATGAGAAGGTGCCTGTGATTCTGTGAATAACCTGGTTAGGTCCAGTGATGGTATTTCCAGAGAAGATATGTGGACAAAGCTGGCAGTGGGCTTCATTGCAAGGAAAGGTTCCAGGACTGGTATTCCTGGGGTATAGACTGTGGCTGTTAGTGAGGATCCTCATGAGGTTGGGAGGTTGTCTGTAGGAGAGAACAGGCATGTCACCTAGGGCCTTCTGGAGTGTGGCATCCCGATTTAAGGATAGGTTGTAGGTCTTTAATAATTCGTTGCAGTGGTTTGAGTTGGGGGCTGTAGGTGATGACCAGTGGTGTTCTGTTCTTGGCTTTTTTGGGCCGATCTTGGAGTGGCTGGTCTTTGCGTATTCGTCTGGCCCTGCCTATTTGTTTTTTTTCTTCTCCTGGAGGGTAATTCAGGTTTATGAATATTTGGTAAAGATCTTGTAGTTTTTGGTCTCAGTCAGTTGGATCAGAGTAAATGCGATTGTATCTAAGAGCTTGACTGTAAACAATGGAACTAGTTATGTGTGCAGGATGGAAGCTAGAAGGGTGTAGGTAAGTATAGCAATCAGTGGGTTTTTGGTACAGTGTGGTGCTGATCAGGCCATCCTTGATTAGTATTGTAGTGTCCAAGAAATGTATCTCTTGCATGGAGTAATCGAGGCATGAGTTGATGGTGGGGTGTGGATTGTTAAAGTCTCTGTGGAATTCTTCTAGAGTCTCTCTATACCATGGGTCCAAATCATAAAGATGTCATCAATGTATCTTAAGTAGAGGAGGGGTAATAGGGGACGAGAGCTGAGGAATCATTGTTCTAGGTCAGCCATAAATATATTAGCATATTGCGGGGCCATGTGGGTGCCCATAGCAGTTCCACTAATCTGGAGGTATAAATTGTCCCCAAATTGGAAATAATTGTGGGTGAGAACAAAGTTATAGAGGTCAGACACCAGATTGGCTGTGGTGACATCAGGGATGGTATTCCTGATCGCTTGCAATCTGTCTTTATGTGGAATATTAGTGTACAGAGCCTCTAGATCCATTGTGACAAGGATGGCGTTCTCAGGAACTTTTGCAATGTTTTGTAATTTCCTCGGGAAGTCGGTGGTATCTTGGAGATAGCTGGGAGCGTTGGTGGTGTAGGGTTTGAGGAGGGAGTCCATGTAACTGGATAGTCTGGTGGTAAGGGTGCCAATACTTGAAACGATAGGGTGTCCAGGGTTTCCAGGTTTGTGGATTTTGGGAAATAAATAGAATAATCCAGGCTGGGGCTCAGATGGTGTATCTGAGGGAATAAGGTCCTGAGTAGCAGCAGGGAGTTCCTTAAGTAGTAGTTGTAATTTCCTTTGGCATTCCAAAGTGGGATCAGGGTAGAGAGATCTGTAAATTGTGGTGTTGGAGAGTTGTCTGGCTGCCTCCTGTTCATAGTCTGATTTATTCGTGATGACAACAGCACCCCCTTTGTCAGCCTGTTTGATTATGATGTCTGGGTTATATTTGAGACTGTGGACATCATGGCATTCAGCATAGTTGAGATTGTGTCTCATTTGGCATTGTTTGTGTATAATGTCAGCCTGAGCACGGTTGCAGAAGCATTGTACGTAGAAATCCAGACTTTCACTATGACACTTGGGGGAGTCCACATAGAGTTCTTCTTCTTTTGTTGTTGGGGGGGGCGTGGTCGAGAGAGTCAGACTGTTGTTCGTGTGTGTGCTGGAAAAATTCCTTTAGATGGAGGCGGCAAAAGAAGGCTTCAAAGTCACCACATAATTGTATTAAGTTTGTGGAGGAAGTAGGGCAGAAGGAAAGACCCCAGGATAAGAGAGACTCCTCTGTTGGGCTGAGTTGGTAGCTGGAAAGGTTAACAATATTGTTAGTTGAGCTGTTGTTATTGTGGTTGAAGTATCCTGAGGTATGAAGTAATGTAGAAAATTTATTCTCTTTTCTCTTTTGTAGAAAGTGGAAGTGTGTTATATAAATTTCTTGTCTAGCACTGGTAAAGCCTCGTACTTTGTGCTGCTTAATAGGCTAAGATTAGCCAATGTTTCCCTTTCTTAACTCCCTCAAGTGTTACAAAAAAAAAAAAAGACAGAGAACTTTAGTTTCTTTCATCGCCAGTCTGAGGCTGCTCCCTCTCCCCGTCCCCATGTTCAGATGACTAGTTGTTTTTTAAGAAGAAGAAATTCTTTTTCTCCTGCATTTCTTATGTCTGGAGCTACTCAGCTCTGAGAAGTGCCTTCTTACAAGCAATTCCTGTAACAGCTATACACTCTCACTGTAAGCTGCCTGTTTCAGCCTCACAAAAAATGCCTTACCTATCACTTCGGAGCTACGTGCCGGTAGGATTGTTTGTGTGCATTCCTGCCTTTTCATCAGGAATACCCACCTGGAGGTCGTGGTGGATTTCTGTGTTCTACATACATTGCTTAGGGTGTTCTCGCTCTCCCCCCTGCCTCTCCGCCCCACCCCCTTTCAGGAAGCACTTAGCCTTCAGAAGTAATGCGTCCTTTGGAAAATGCTCATCCCAGCTGTCAGTCTACCAGGGATACGGAACATGGTAGCCAATAGCCTCAGTCAGAATTTCGGGCGTAACAGTGAATGGGAACTAAAATCCGAGCTGTTTTTCACATGTATTTTCCCCTTTTAGGAAGAAATAGCTGCAGATCTCTTCATTGTTTACTGGAAAAATTAAATATCCTCATTACTGCCCCAGGCCTGGGGCAGTAAAAACATTCCCTCAGAGGTGCCCTCATCCTCCTGTGGGATGGTGACCTTTTGTACGCCTGTTCTACCCAAAGCCCTGTTGAAAATTCAACAAGACAAAGTGAGTGCATTACTCTGGTTGCCCCTTTTGGATCAAAACAAGTCTGACTCTTACACCTGACACAGATGACAATATGTCCTCCTGTTCCTCCTCATCTGATTCCTCACCTGATCTCTCAGAACAGTGGGCTGCTCCTTTACCCCAGCCTGTGAGTCCGAAGCCAGCAAGCATGGCTTCTTTTTAGTTCAAGACCAAGAGGCAGAAAGCTCTGAGGAGTTGAAGGATGTGACTATGCAACATATCTACAAAATGGAAACTATTTCAGTCATAGCTGTTCTCTCACACAGACTTAACCTCATCTTCCCTCCCTCTGATTTTACACTGCATTTTAAATCTTAAAGGGTCAAAACTTTCACTCGGCTCCATTAAGCGACATCTTGCAGTGAAAATGTCCTTCAGCCACCAGATAGACTAATACTCTGTGTTTGCTCAACGGCAAGATGAATAGATTCCTTAAGTGCATTGAGAATCTCTTCTCACCTGTGACACCACCCTCTTCAGCCTGGGATGTTAACCTCATTCTCAGGGCTTTGACTAGACCTTCCTTTGTGTCCATGGCAAATTGTACTTTCATATGTCTGTGAAGACACAAGATGATCAGTTTGTAACTGCCATCTCCTCAATGAGGCACCTAAGAGAAATAGCAGCCCAGATGGCACACCTGCCATTCATGGCCCTTTTAATTTAAAATCTGAGGCCATATTTCAACTTTCCCCCACCGCTATCCGAATTTCCAGGTATATCAATAAATCCATCTCCCAGTTTTTCCAAAAAGCACTTTGTGACAATAAGGAGATGATTCTGCATATGCTACATACTAGAACACTAGCATTGTACTTGCACTGTACTAAGGACTGTAGGAAATCCCCTGAACTCCGTTTCATCCACAGAATGATTTCTAAGCTGTGATGTTTGCTCAAAGACTATCCAAATGGGTCTCTGGTTGCATTAATCATTGTTAGCAAGGACACAGCACGTTTCTGTCCTGGGTGCGTATGGGTTCAACGAGGTCAGTTTCTACCTTGTCTCATTCCTTACAGATATTCCTGTCGCAGCAATCTGTAGGGTAATACTTAGACCTCTGCTGACACACTCACAGAACATTACATGATCAACGATGATTTGGTTGCTATCGCTATCTTCGACTCCATAGTACTTGACGTAGTAACAGACTCCACTCCGAAGTCCCAGCCTCCAGCATTGAGTACTGCTTAGGACTCGCCTACAGTGGAGCACCTATAGGGAAGCTGCTCAAAGAAGAAGAGGAAGTTTCTCATCTTGTGCAGTAATGATTCTTCGAGATGTGTGTCCCTATGGGTGCTCCACAAACCTCCCTGCTCCCCTCCACTTCAGAGTTCTCCTTACGGCTCTGTGGTAGAGAAGGAAGTGAGCAGCTTTCGCCTGTGCAGTGCTAGATAGCTTAGAGGCAGACCATGTGGGAGGGAGAGCACGTGCATTGGCTCAGTGGACACGGCTATGAAAAATCCCTGATTAGAGGTGCAGGGTGCACATACACCTACAGTGGAGCACCCATAGGGGCACACATCTCAAAGAACCACTGTTACTGCACACGGTGAGTAACTTCCTCTGTCCCCCAGAGCAGCAGGGGAGCTCTTGGAGTGGCTGAAAGATCTGAGCATGCACAGTGACTGCAGTGAGCCCCTGCCTGAGTCTCTACCTGTGTCAAGTGGTAGAGGAGCATGTGTACCATGTAAACAAATTCCAGGGGTGCCTCATGTCACCGTTTTTAAATTTTTTTTTTTTTTAAATACAGTACTGTTCCATTCACATACATCAATGCGACGACTGATATGTCATCTTAAATAGATGTTTCTAAATCACTGTAAAGTAGCTTTATAATCTGGGTGTATGCCTAAATGCCCATTTTAAACAAGCAATGAGTCGGCTGTGCTTTGAGGATTTAGCACTTTTTGGGAACCTATTGTAAAACTTGAATTCAGAAATCAATTGGCCAGTATGGCTGATGAAACTGTCCTGTATCTGAGTATAATGTTCTCCTGTCAATGTGACTTATTCTTGGTTCCTGGGGTAAATTTTCCTTGCCTCTTTCAGTGTTCAGTTATTTATTTGTACATACTTCATAACCGTTTTCATGTCTATACTAAATGTTCTTCCTTTAGCATTTATTACACTCGACCATAGGTAAAATTAAATAGAGATCAGCCTGCTTAGTGTTTTACATTGGAATGTGTAGGTCCCAGTTGATTCAAAGAAGATGCCCAATAGGGAGGCATTCCAATAATTTCCAACACAAAATTAGAGATCCAAAATGTGAGATCCAAATTATAAAATATTTTCAATAATTTGAGAAATTTCTTCATTTATTAAAGTCATTCACCCATCTCTTCACTGTAATACATCTCGTTTAAAAAAAACTCCTAATAGTTTTTCCATGTCATTGCTTCTGATCTGTACTTTTTTTTGTTAATATTGTAACAAGCAGTAAGTGACAGATACATTTTTAATCCCACTAAATGATAATAATTTGCTTTAAAGTCTGTAAAATTGCAGTGTCTGCAGATTGCAGCTGTATCCAGGGGTTATGCTCAGAATGTATCATTTATGGTTTTATTGTTAGAAGTGGAAGTCTTCTATATATTGTTCTTTTAATGAAAAAATTTTATATAGATGCTTGTAGCACATGTAATATAAAATTAACATATTCTTTTAGAATCCCAGTATGTAGCAGGGATATATATTTTGTTAGTATGGTTTAAAGGCAGTACTTTTTGAAGTTTTAAAACAATATTTTGTTAATGGCCTGCTATGCTGATTTTTAAAGAGCCTTTGAAGCGCATAAGAGAAGAAACATTTATCTTTGAAGATCATACTTTGAAAGCTAATTAGTAATGATTCTCAAAGTAAAATAAGCAGTTGTGTTTCCAAAACACCCTCACTAGTGCAACTTGTATAGACAGCTACGCTGTTTTATGAAGACAGACCGGTCAAGCTCTGATACTAGAAAAACTGCCTAGGGTATAGAAGCTCTTTTTCTCTTTACTTTCCAACTGCACAAAATGTATTGCCTTTTTACTATTAGTCGTCTTTTGATGATATCTTTTTAAATTTCATTTGAGAGTCCACAAGCTCATGTATCATTTTTGCCTTCTTACCACTTTCGCTTTCACTGTCTCGTTTGTCCTTCATTGGCTTGGCCTTCCAATACTGTACCTCCTGCTTTTGAAGGCTACAGAAACTTGAGGAAAGCAATCGAGAAGAAAGAAGGTTGGAATATTTCCCAGGTTTTTAAACTGTCATTTAATTTAACTTAGTTGCCATACATGAAGGGCAATTCTAGCAGTAGATTCATAGACGTATAGAGTATTTCAAAGTTTTTTTTTTAAAACTGGGGGGTTTTTTCAATTAACACTTTTTGGTTTAAACAGGAAAAAACATACTGTATGTAAATGGGGGTTAAGGCTAACCTTGGGCTCTTGACTTTTAGGCTATTGGTGCTGGGGGAAGTAATGCTTCTTACCTTTGAGGTTACGTATATAATCCATGCTAGTTTTGGCAATGTGTAGTATACATATAGCTACACCTGCAGTGAAAAGCAAGCAGCATCCTCCCTGTACCATGTAGGTACATGTCTCTGAAAGACTCCAGCAATGGGGAGGAGTTTCAGAAGATGAGGCTGCCAAAGTTTTTCGCTAAAGTTAGGCAAAGCTCTGACAAGGAGGAGAGTCTAGAACAAGCATTTGGCAGACCCTCTTCCCGTGGCTTGCCTTTGCTGGAACCTTTCCCTGTGTCAGGATTAGTGGTGTAAACAGGGACACACAGCTTGGGCTAATAGAGAGCCATGCAAGGCATGTATTTACTCTGCTACGCCTTGCCTACCTACTTATGCTCTTGTTTATAACCGTGCTGGGGGGCTACATGGGACTGTACACTACACACTGCCAAAAGGAGTATGCAATGTAAATGTACCCTGAGAGTAGCCGCAGGGTTAAGTGGACATCCTTCTTACGGTTCCTAGTAATGGTAGGTTGAGAAACACTTCTGAAAGTCATACGGTCATCCTAGTTACATGAGAAGAATAGGAATGATTTCCAATAAGAAATGTATAGAGAGAGGTTAAACTGGGCCAAAATAGTTTTCTTACTGGCACATAGGGCTTGATCCATGTTTCACTAAAGTCAGTGCAAAATTTCCTTTGATTTCAAGGGTCTTTGATTGTATTTTCAAGGCCATTAGCCTGACATAATCCTTCCTGGAAGCTGAAATTTCAAGCTGGGTTCTTTTTGGAGTCATGTATCATTAGCAATAAATATTCTGTAATTGTAATTTTGTGACTGGTTCTTTTAATGATGGATGGGCTAGAACAGAATCCAGCTAGCTTTGCATTGCTAATGGGAGTAAAAGTAAAACAAGTATTTATAATTCTGAATACATATGGGAAGCAGATCTGCTGCCGCGCAGACAATTACTGTTAGAAGCACACTTTAAATCTGACTTAACGAAAGTCATGTACCAAATACCAGACCTTCATGAATGTGCTGCGTATCCACGGGTGCCAGACGGGGTACATGTCTGCAAATTTACATAAAAACAGTTACTTCTTGTTCTGTAATGTCCACTTACCATTGCTGACTAGCTCCTGATCTGAGCTGATGCCTCAGGTTGTTCTGAATATGTGTTGTGAAAAGTCAGATTCACCCACACAGGGTTAGAAAAGTTCAGTTTTTAATATGCAGGTTGAAATTTTCTAATCTGGATCCCTGTTGTCCAGCATGATTTTAGTTAGGTGGATGACCATGGGGTGGTCAAGTTTCTGGCAGGCCCATAAAGGTTGTTTCCAGCCACCAAGTCCTGGCTCTGAGGCTACATCTACATAGCATTCCTCTCACAAGAGAGGAATGCAAATGAGGGAACCTGACACTGCAAATGAAGTGCTGATTTACAGATCTTGCACTTGAGTTGCATTATCTCATGAGATCACACTGTCGAGAGATTCTGGCAACAAACAAACAAACCCCAGCTGTGTAGATGGGGTTCGGTTGGTGAAAACCCCCTTCGTTGCCAGACCCTTATCCCTGAAAAACAATGAGATATACGGGTCTGTAGCTGAAGGAAGTTTTCACTGACAGATCCCCATCTTGTGAGAGGAATGCCATGTAGATGTAGCATCAGTGTTTTGTGCTGTTATTTTGCTGTAATTTACTCCTAAGAGACAAGCAAGCAAAGGCAGTGATGGTAATGCTGCTAGACAGTATCGATCTCCCTTGGTGCAGTAAATTCTCTCATTGGGCACTGCTGAGGTCCCAAGGGTGCCAGATTAGAGAGGTTTAGTGTGTACTAGCAGATTTACCTAGTGTTGCTTGGGCCATTTATTTATTTATTTATTTATTTACTTATTTAACTTTTGGAAAATAAAATGAAAATGTACATGCTTCATTGAAATCATTGCTCTGGGGTGGGGCTGGGAATGAGCAATTCAGTATTCAGGCTGCCCCGGGGAGAGAGAGGACTACCCCAGCCTTCTCTCACTACAGCAGCTTGGGGCTAGGTGAGAAGTGCCTATCCATGTCTGCTGTAGCTCCAGAAGGCACAGCTGGGGAAGGAATGCATGTCCCCTGACTGGGACAGATCCAGGTTTGTCTGCCCATTGTGCTTCTGAGACAGAGTAGGGAATGCCATTCCCTGACACAAGGAAACAGCCAGCATTGTCCCCATACACATTGGGAGATGAGGGGAGCTTCAGACCCACCTCCCCATAAAGGGCACCTGGGGGGCAGAGGCAGTCCCAGACAAGGGCAGGGTAGCATCCCCAGCCAGCTCCTGTCATTTACCTTGTGATTCTGTGTCTTTTTTTTTTTTTTATGGTTTTGTGATAAGCAGTTCCACTCCAAGCACATCCCATTTTCCTGGAACAAACAAATGATAAAGGGAGGCTGTACACCTGATTTGGTGGTCCTAGCTCTTAGGCTGTGTCTACACTACATTCTCCTTTTGGAGGAAAAATGCAAATGAAGGATATTGAAAATACAAATGAAGCACTGATTTACAAATCTCATGATTCATTTGCATAATCTCATGTGAAGAGACTTTTCCAAAAAACAAAAACAGTGGTGTAGTATTTTGTTTCAGGAAGAAGGGTTCTTTTGAAAACCGTTTTTTTTTCCTCCAAAGGAACACCGTCTACACTGCTGTAGTGTAGACATAGCCTTACTGTTTAGGCGGGGTACTTGAATAAAAAGACAACAAACAAACTCTTTCAAATATATAGTAGAGGATGTGCTTTGCAAGTAATTACATGCTCAAAAATAAGTAATATATAATGAAAGGATGCGGAATACATTGAAGAAATACTTTCCCTGCTTGCTGTGAGCCAATTCCAGTTAGCCTCTGGAATAACTGATACATTATAGCAAAAAAGCAGTCAAGTAACACATTAAAGACTACTCTGTCCCCCATAGATCACAGCATATTATGTGGTGGGTATGTTATGGGGTCAGGAGAAAGTCAGCCAGGGTGACAGTAGAAGTTATGGAACCTAAAAGAAGATAGATAAATATATGCTAAATGACCCCCTTTTCTTATTTACAGAGTGAATTAAGTATTTGTCATTGAAATAACTGGAATTTGGTACTTGACTTTCTGAAGGTCACCTTTTAACTATAAATTTTGCTTTTTCCATCACAACCTGGCACTTGAAAGAATGAAGTGGAATACAGTTCTCTTTTCTAAAGGCTGTACTTAGAATAGGTAGATTTAATACACCAATCATTACAGTTCACGTTTTGAAGAGAGAAAAGAAAGCATGAATGTTTAGTATCAAAGCAGTATTCTAAGCGCAAGAAGAACGTGAATAGACTTCAGAAAAATCTAAAATGCATCTAAAATGCATGATTGAGAAATGAAAATTTTGCTTTTTGAAACAGTGTCCTATTGCAAAAGTCCTATCCATGGTTTCTTATATTTTATGGTGTATCAGTGCCTACTTTGAGCGTGCTTTCATGTATAGGTATATAGCAGCTCCAAAAAAGCAGTTAATTTAAAAAATTAGGATTCTGTTTTTCAAGCTTTGTGCCTGAGTTGTCCGATAAGTGTGGCAGATTCTACAATGCAACAAATCTGCTGCATGCTAAATGGCATACAAAATAATCTCATATTGTGTTAGGTAAAAGACACCATGATTCTGTCCTTAGTGCAATACTATACAGTATGGATACTTTTATTCCAGTTGCTTAAATTTCTAGTTATAAAATTAAAAACCTGAAGGCAAAAGCTAAAATTATTTTATGATCAATAATAGTGCTGTATAAACTAAGATTATATAAGGATAACATAATGCCCTGATTCTGTAGGGGTCTAGAATCTATGTTTTTCCCAGTACTCAGCTTTGTTCTGTTGGTTAGCTGAATTATGTTTATCGCCTTTCTCTGGAGCATCACGTTTTTACAAGTACCACAGGCAGGTTACTGGCTCATGGAGAAGTACTATTATAACATCAGTGAGCTAATATTTCATTTGTGCTTTCTTTTAGTGGTGTTAAAGAAGAAAACCCAGACAATGATCAGGAGAAAAGGGATGAAAAAAGCATTTCCGAGAGAGAGAATCATGAACTGGAAGTCGTAAGTACTTAAATAGTGATATACTAGTCATAGTCTAATTTGTTGTCCTGCTTCCCATGTACTTTCAAGTTGATCTTAGTGCCAAAGAGGGATGGGTAAACAAAGATTTGGCCTAATTTTCTTCCCTCCTTATTTATAGGAAGAAATTCAGGAAGTAAGTGATCATGAGGATGAGGAAGAAGAGGAAGAGGAAGATGAAGATGACATGGAAGTTGTTGAAAGCTCAGAGGAATCTGATTCTGACTTAGATGAAAAAGGTGATGTCACTTCAATATCTTTGCCGAATTTGTTTAAAAAATCTGCTTTGTCTGGGCATCCCACATTTGAGCATAGGTGTTACTTTTTCTATCTGGATATGCCACTTTCCTTTCACTTTTCTTTTCCATGATGACTCTTATTTTTGGTTCTTTCCCTTTGGCGGAAGGGGAGGCATGCTTAACGTCTCTTGAGCCCACTATCAGCCGTGTTGTGTGAATTATCTGTTATGGTGTTCTCTTTCATGTGCTTCTAGAATACATTTCTTTAGATTGCATCTCCTCTTGCTGCAAGGCTACATTTACACTACAACTATCCTTTGAAAAAAGTTCTTCTGGAAGATCTCTTGCAAAAAAACTTTTTTCAAAAGACCATGTCCACACCACAAAAAAGCGGGTCAAATATATTCCCCATCAATCTCATAAACCTAACTGCAGTCTTAGCAGGGTCCCCCCAGCCCTGCCTTTGATTGAGACAGCTTCTCGCTTCTCTCTGGAGATAGTATATGCCTTTTTAGCATCTTAGTAAAAGACCCCATCCCAAGATTCACTGACCAGTCAAGGCTTTCTCCTTACACTTGCCTGAGCTTGCTGTTGAAAGTTTCTCCAGTTTTTGGGGCTGAAGGAAATCTAGCAGACTTGGTGAGCTGAACACAGGGAGGGGCAGGTTTTCAGAGATGGGAATTGAGAGTAGGGAGTCAAAAAATAGGACTGGTCTGATGAGCTTCCCCCTCATCCCACTAAATTCCATATTTTACATAATGGTGTGGGTGGGGTAGGAGAGTGTTGTTTTCTATTTTTTTGGATCTCATAAAATAGATTACGCAGGTGCAGATTCAGCATCTGTTTCCCTCTGTTAGGATTAGAATATAGTCATAATTCTTATGTGCACCATAACATATTCAGCATAAAATTACACGAGAATGGCCATACTAGGTCAGACCAAAGGTCCATCTAAACCAGTATCTTGTCTTCCAATGGAGGCCAATGCCTGATGCCCCAGAAGGAGTGAACAGAACAGGTAATCACCAGAGTGATTCCTCTCCTGACATCCATTTCGAACTTCTGACAAACAGAGGCTAGGGGCACCATTCCTACTTATTCTGTCTAATATCCACTGATAGACCTAACCTCTGTGAATTTATCTAGTTCCGTTTTTGAACCCTATTGAAGTCTAAGTTTTCAGTCTCTTCTTGCAAGGAGTTCCACAGGCCTGCTATGCACTGAATGAAGAAGAACATCCTTTTGTTAGCGTTAAACCTGCTATCCGTTAATTTCATTTGGTGACCCTTCCCCCAGCTCTTTTGTCATGGGAACAAGAAATAACTTTTCTTTATTCACTTTTTTCCACCCTAGTCATGATTGTGTATACCTCTATCATATCCCCTCTATGGCTGTGTCTACATGGGCACAAATCTTCGACATAGCCATATTTTGAAGATTACTAATGAGGTGCTGAACTGAATATTCAGCACCTCATTAGCATTAGGATGCTTCTGGCCATGGCACTTCGAAAGCACCGCTTTTGAAAGCACACGGCTCAGCGTGGCTACACTGGGGTCTTTTTCTAAAGGACCCCGCACCTTTTGAAATCCCCTTTTCCCGCTCACTGTTTGGAATAAGGGGATTTTGAAAGGTGCAGGGTCCTTTCAAAAAGGACCCCCATGTAGCCGTGCTGAGCTGCGTGCTTTTGAAAGCAGCGCTTTCAAAGTGCCGTGGCCAGAAGCGTCCTAATGCTAACGAGGCGCTCAATATTCAATTCAGCGCCTCATTAGTAATCTTCGAAATGGCCATTAGCATGTCTGTTTCGAAGATTTTTGCCCATGTAGACACACCTTATGTCTCCTTTTTTCTAAGTTCAAAAGTTCCAGTCTTTTTAATCTTTCTTCTTATGGCACCCATTCCAAACCCCTAATCCTTTTTTGTTGTCCTTTTCTGAACCTTTTCCAAAGTGCCCCCCCCCCTTTTTTTTAAAAAAATAAAGATGATGAGACCACATCTGTATGGAATATTCAAGATTTTGGGCCTACCATGAATTTATATAGACATGATAAGATATTCTCTGTCTTATTCTATACCCTTTTTAATGACTGTACATTATACATTAATAAGCATTAAACACCAAATGATGCATCACAGTCCAGAACACGTTATTTTGAGCATGACAGATTTTAGTTTTCATCCCAAAATTATTACATGATCCAAGCATGTTAGGAAATACAGGGTTTTTTGAAGTATCAGACATTTGTACAACTTGGAGTGTAGATTTTTTGTCAGGTTGTCCTCAGTGTTTGGTGGTTTGTACCAAATAATTTGCTTTTTCAAAATCCTTAGCTTTTGGAGAAAATACTTCCATGCAATTATATTTTGAGCACCTTAAAGTACAAGAGATATGTATGGTCCTCATTGGCATACTATCTGAATGACTCCACTTTTAGTATCTAATTTTTCTTTTTTTCCTTTTAGAAAATTATCAGGCTGATTTAGCAAATATCACTTGTGAAATTGCCATAAAGCAAAAGCTGATAGATGAACTAGAGAACAGCCAACGAAGACTGCAGACTCTGAAAAAGCAATATGAAGAAAAACTGATGATGCTGCAGCATAAGATTCGAGACACTCAGCTTGAAAGAGATCAGGTTCTTCAAAATCTGGGTAAGACATACATCTTTATTTAAATCATTTTACTCTAGTATCTTCTAGACAAATTATCTGTTACTCCCTGCTCCCAATGTATATGGTGGTACTGCATTGTAATTGAGAGGACAAATTATTTGAAAATTAGCTGGTAACTAGTCATTTTCTAATCTTCTTTAATTTTTCAGTTTTAGTAATACTAGTTTTTGTGTCTTTATTTATTACTGTTTGGTACTAGGGATACATAAATGAGTATTTTCAACTTCCTTGTGAGTCCAGACTTCCTTTCACACACTACTTGAATTCATGTGGGGTCCTCTTTCCTTTTCTTTTTGTCCATGCTAAATAAGATAAGGAACAGAACTGCAACAGAAGAGTTCAGTGGTGCAATCAGTGTTCTATGCCGCATCCTGTTTTGGAGTATAATCCAGACCAATGAGAAGTTGTGTCATTGCTTATCTGGCAACCATGAGTGCCGTACAATGTTCTGAGCTGACAGGAATAAGGGGACTTCTAAGTAGGCGGGGTCCTTTCGAAAAGGAGCCCCATCAGGACGAGACGTGCGGCAGCAAGGCGCGTCAATTTCGAAGTGCTGCGGCCGCCCGCATGCTAATGAAGCTCTGAATATGCATTTCAGCGCTTCATTAGTAAACTTTGAAATGGCAATTTGCGTGGCCATTTCGAAGTTTGGGGCTAGTGTAGACACGGCCAATGCTGTGTACACTGAGAGATCCAAGTTGGTGTTCACCATTAGTTTCCTGTTCAGATTTGCTTGGGTAAACTGGAGTTTTGTGGGGGTGGAGAGAGAAGTAAGACCAGAGCTGTTAGAATGTTGAATTTGTGTGTTCAATTTAGACACCGTGTTCAGTTAAGCAGAAAGGAATTTTTCCATTTTTATTTTTAAATTGGTGCATGTGTCTTCACTGCTCTCAGTTGGAGTGACCTGCCTTTGTTTTTCAGTGCAAGGAAATCAGAGGGTATATAAAAATTAGAAATCAATTAAGGGTATACAATTGATCATGTTAGTCATTGGTACATTACCCAAAGCTATAGAAGTAGTCAATCCTGAACAGAGACTTCACGGAAGTAAGGAAGACGGGAGCAGGACAACTTAAATAGTTAAAGCTGGTTAGAGGCTACTGGGTCAGATTCTGACTGCAGAAGCAATTCAGTACTGACAAAGTGAACAAATCCTCTGCAAATTAGCAGATAAGAATTCCACCTTTTTATTTAGGTTCCGTGGAGTCGTGTTCAGAAGAAAAAGCAAAAAAAATTAAGATGGAATATGAAAAAAAGCTCCAAACCATGAATAAAGAACTGCAAAAACTTCAAATGGCTCAGAAAGAACATGCACGATTGCTTAAAAATCAGTCTCAGTATGAAAAGCAGCTGAAGAAACTGCAGCAAGATGTGACTGAGATGAAGAAAACTAAGGTATCTTTTTTTAGTATGGTCCAGTGGGAAAGGGTTTGAGGGCCATTTTCCTGCTGTCACATTACAGAAGAAGAGTGTTTATCTGGGAGGAGGTACATTTCTGAAAGTACGGAATAGTAATAGGAGATTAAAGTTTTAAGAAAATGTTCCTTCCAGGAATTGTGGAAGAATAAAAACATTTTGATTTAAATTAAACGTTCTCTGTTTGTTTTTATGCAGGTTCGCCTGATGAAGCAAATGAAAGAAGAGCAAGAGAAAGCCAGGATGACAGAATCTAGAAGAAACAGAGAGATTGCACAGCTTAAAAAGGAGCAGCGCAAGCGAGAGGTGATTTATTCACCCAGATAAGATGTGAATGTTCATAAAGCTTTCTGTATAGTAATCAACATGATTATTACGATGTAATATATGCCACTTTTCTTCCCTATGAATCCAAATCCCCTCCTCTTACAACTAAACAAGATTTTACTTGATGACTGATGCATTTTAGTTGCGTTGTGAAAATCCTGCCCCCAAGCTTCAGGTAGTAACTATGATTGAAGATAAACAAAGCCTTATTGTAGATTTATCAGTGTCATTTACAAAATTCTATCTGCCCATTCATCCCCAATAAATTTATCTGTTCAGTGCAGGTAAATAAAATACTGAGTTTGTTTTCCTATCATAATCATTGTCTCATATATTGTGCAGGAAGATTTTGCACCAAGGTTAACCCATGTACACAGCAGTTTTGCAAGCCTATATTATTATATATTGGATTTCTTTTTCAGTTACAGGGTGTTAATGACAAATGATGGAGATAAATTATTTGGCTTATTCATTGTTGTTGTTCACAGCACCAGCTCAAACTTCTGGAAGCTCAAAAAAGAAATCAAGAAGTTGTTCTGCGCCGCAAAACAGAAGAGGTATCATCTTACAGTATTACTGTGTCCTGTCAGATCATAGAAATTTGCATGGTTTGTGATCATAAAGTAGAATTTATAATTCAGGCACAGGTGGTAGGATTATGTCTTGTCATCCTGCTGTTTCAGGTTACAGCTCTGCGTCGACAAGTGAGGCCTATGTCTGATAAAGCAGCTGGGAGGGTGAGTCGCAAGCTGAGTTTGCCTGACCATCCTAGTCAGGAACCAAGTTCTAGTGTGCCACCTGTAGACTATGATGGATCGAGATCAGCAGCACAGCAGAAGATGAGAATTCCTGTGGCCAGGGTCCAAGCATTATCAGTAACCACAACAAATGGAACCAGGTAAAAGCTAAAAATACTTACTTGTTTCTTGTAAATGAGAACTAAACATCTCCCTCCTACACACACAATTTATAGTAGAAATTTACTTCTAGATAGGTATTGTAATGGCTTCTATTTTATAATTTGATGTCACTTCCTAGTCTCCCATAAAAGGGTCCTATGCCCACTAACAGGATTGAGCCCGGCATATGGCTATATAGAGTGGAACCAACAGACTTAAAAATCTAAATTTCTTAATTAAAATTTAGTTGCCATACTCAACAAAATATTCTCTGTGATCCAGTTACCCACATTATTCTTAACAAAGACGACCTTACGAAAACAAATACAAACACAGTTACACTTATTGATGGTTTGGGATTTGTACTCTGAAGCAGATTTGTTTATTGAATTGAAACTGGCCCTCCAATGACAGAAGCTCTTCATAAATGATTGCTTGAAGTTGCACGATGCCTCCTTTGAAATTCTGTAGGACTGGACATATATTTTGATGCACTAATGGTCATGAAATATGTCTGCAGAGGATTGATTACAAGTAGGTGGTTGTAGAGTAAGGGTTTGTTAAAGAATGCCAGTTTGTCTTTAAACAGGACAATAATTTTGCATTGATAGTTTGCAGTTTCAAAATCTAAATTAGACTATATAGTTACTTTCAGTAATGTGGCTCTCTGAATTAACCACAGGAAGACATACCAAAGAAAAGGAACAATGGGCAGAGTTTATTTCTCAAAGGCAGCCAGGATGAAGTGGCAATTACTTGAACGCAAAGTAACTGACATCATTATGCAGAAAATGACCATTTCCAATATGGAAGCAGATATGAATAGACTACTTAAGGTGGGGCATTTATTATGAAATATCTTACATGCTATTGTATTAAAGTACAGGTTGAACCTCTCTGGTCTGGTAACATCTGTGATCTGCTGTGATTTTAATTAGCTGGATGTCCAGTTATCATGGGTATGACCAAGTTTCATGTGTTCCCATAAAGTTTGTTTACAGCCACCAGTCCTGGCTGTCAGTGTTTTGTGTTGTTATTTAGGTCTAGTTTACCCCTAAATGTCTTCAAAGAGTCCGGTAAGCAGTGGAATTGTTGATAATGCTGCTAGACAATATTGACCTTCTGTGGTTCGGCAAATTCTCTCATTCGACACAGGACAGGTCCTGAGGGTGCCGGACTAGAGAGGTGCAGCCTGTAGCAGAAGTAGATATACTTTCTTTTATCAGTAAATTACTGGTTTGTATTGGACCTGCCAAGGTGATTGAAACCCACTGACATCAATGAAAAGCCTCCTGGGTGAGCTTTGGTCTAGGCCATATGTCAGAGATACTTAAGCTCTTGTAGGCACAAGTGTATAAAGTGATTTACTGCCAGAAGAGTTTGGCCGTGTCTACACTAGCCAAAAACTTTGAAATGGCCATGCAAATGGCCATTTCGAAGTTTACTAATGAAGCGCTGAAATACATATTCAGCGCCTCATTAGCATGTGGGCGGCCACGGCACTTCAAAATTGATGCGGCTCGCTGCCGCGCAGCTCGTCCAGACAGGGCTCCTTTTTGAAAGGACCCCGGCTACTTCGAAGGTCCCTTATTCCTATGAGCAGATGGGAATAAGGGAACTTCGAAGTAGCCGGGGTTCTTTAGAAAAGGAGCCCCATCTGGACGAGCCATGCGGCAGTGAGCCGCGTCAATTTTGAAGTGCCGTGGCCGCCCACATGCTAATGAGGCGCTGAATATGTATTTCAGCGCTTCATTAGTAAACTTCGAAATGGCCATTTGCATGGCCATTTCAAAGTTTTTGGCTAGTGTAGACATAGCCTTTGAATCCCAGCATAGAACCTAGAACCATCAAACTTTACCGAGGTAAGAAATAAAACAAATACACTGTATTTGTCAGGATCTAAAAACAGCTCATACATTTGTGGGTCAAATATGCTCACATTCTCCATTATTCCTCTTCCACTGCAAAAAAATGTACATTGTAGTGTAACCAGAAAGGAATAAAAAATGTGTTTGACTTAAGTTTGCAAGCTTTTTACTTTAAATTTCTCTTGGAAAATAGCAACGTGAAGAACTTACAAAAAGAAGAGAGAAACTTTTGAAAAAAAGGGAAAAAGTCATCAAGGATGGTGGTGGAGAAGCAGACAAAAGTATCCATAACATCAGTGAGGAGATGGAGTCGCTAACTGCAAATATAGATTACATCAATGACAGTATTTCTGACTGTCAAGCAAACATTATGCAGTTGGAGGAAGCAAAGGTACGTCAAATGCTAACGGTTTGCTTAGGATATTTCATTAGCCTTGAGAATGTTTTAGTCTGTAGTGAAGTTTGCCCTTGATATTTCATGCATTATGCAACATACTCAATATGTTGTTCATTTAAAACATATTGTCCAGGGGAGTTTTCAGATGTAAATATTAGCTTACATTATATAACATAAGATAACATTGCAGGGCCTTTAGCTACCAAAGCTGATTTTTTCCATTCTGCTGGCATTAAATACTGTGATTCTTGTGACAGTCACAAATTTAAATCCTTCTTCCATAGCTGGCTGTTACAGTACAATTTATTTCACACTCAGAGGACACACTTTAAGTTGTACTTGATTATTGTCTTACACCTAAGGAGATATGAATACTTAACTGTCAAATTGGAAGGATATATCTAATGGGTACAATACTATTCAATATTTTCATACGTGACCTGGATAATGAATTACAGGGTCGTCTTATAAAATTTGCATATGATGCCAAACTGGGAGGATTTGTAAGCAATTTGGAGGGTAGGATTAGAATTCAAAACAACTTTGATGAATTTGAGAACTGGTCTGAAATCAAGATGAAATTCAATAAAGTGAAAATGACTTTACTTTGGAAGGAAGAATCAAATGCATGGCTATAAAATGGAGAATAAATAAATGATAATACTGCTGAAAAGGAAATTATAGGCTATGTCTGCACTAGCCCCAGAACTTCACAAAGGGCATGATAATGAACCTAATTGGAAGATGTTAAGGATGCGCTGCCATGACTATACAGCACCTCATTAGCATAATGGTGGCTGCGGCACTTCAAAAGTGCCGCTTTCAATCACAGGCAGCTCGTCTACATGGGGTCCTTTTGGAAAGGACCCCACATGCTTTGAAATCCCCTTATTCCTATAATCAAATAAGGGGATTTTGAAGTGGGCAGGGTCCTTTTGGAAAGGACCCCATGTAGACGATCCGCATGCGATCGAAAGCAGCACTTTTGAAGTGTTGCGGCCACCATTATGCTAATGAGGCACTGCATATTCATGGAAGCACCTCATTAGTATCTTTCAATTAGGTTCAGTATCATGACCCTTTCGAACTTCTGGGGCTAGTTTAGACATAGCCATTGTGAATCATAAATTGAATATTACTCAGCAGAATGGTGCTGCAGTAGAAAAAAAGGCTAGTATGTTTCTGGAATATATATTTCTGGAATGTATTAACTGGAACGTTCGTGTAAAACATGAGAGGTAATTGTTCTGATTTGCTCAGCGCTGGTGGGGACTCAGCTAGAGTACTGTGCTTAGTTCTACATGCTGCACTTCAGGAAGGATGTGGACAATGATCAGGAAAGTTTAAAAAAACAGACAAACAAAAGACACTGGGCATGTTTAGTCTTTGGAGAAGAATACTCAGGTGGAATCTGATATGTCCTCTTATGTGTTAAGGGGCATTATAGAAAGGATGGTGATGAATTGTTCTCCATATCCACTAAAGGTAGGACAAGAAGTAATGGGCTTGCTCTGCAGCAGGAGAGATTTAGATTAGATACTAGAAAAAACTTTCCAACTATATGGCAGTTAAGATCTGGCATAAACCTTCAAGGAAGGTTGTGGAATCCCCATCATTGGAAATTTAAAAAAAAAAAAAACAGATTCAACAAACACCTCAGGGTTGGTCTAAGTTTACTTGGTCCTGCCACAGTGCAGGGGGCTGAATGAACTTGATGACTTGTTGTACTGTTGTTTTTGGTATAACTATTTCTCTATACATTTTGGAATATACTATATTAAAAGTGTAAAATAAGATAAAATTATTAATTGCATCGACAAACAAACATATTGCTCACCTGGGACTGACTTGCCAAATGTAATCTAATAGGCAGAGATTAAATCATAGGAGCCAGCTGTTATAATTGTTGTGAAAATGTGAATATTACCGTGAGCAGGGAAACCATCATAGAGTTTGCCTATTTAAGTGCATTACACAGCAAAGTGTGTTAAATCAGTGCTTCTCCACCACTGTGCTGTGGCACACTAGCATGCCACAAAGCAGCACTTGGTGTGCCTCAGAGCCATACACTGGGAGTGCCATCTGCCGCACTGCACACGTGCCCCACAGCTTGGTGGGAAAAGCATGTGGCAGTGGTGGTGGCTCCATGGTGGCAGCAGCTCTGGGGCAGTGCCAGTGGTGGTGGCAGTTCTGGTGAGCTGCTGGCATTGAGTTAGTTGGGGCAGGGCTGGGGTGCCTGGCTCTGGGGGAGGGGATGGGGTTATATGTATTGGATGTGCTCTGAAATTACGATGAGTGCTGAAGTGTGCCATGAGGTGATCAAATTTCTGAGCCCTGTTTTAAATGACCAGACAAAATTGTCTATAACTCTGTGGTACAGACTGTATCACACTGTCTAAACTATTGTATTTAATACCTTTTTAAAACCTTACCTTGACTACTACTTTTGCAGGGTTGATCGGTTCCTGAATTCTTAGTTTGTTACTACATCAATAATTTACACTATTCTCCCTAAACCAGGATACTAGTTTCTTAAACTGTTGACCAGTTTGCCAGTATGATGCAGGGTCATATAACCTGGTGGCTTTAATAAAGAAGTTTCAGCACAAGGAGGTTCCTAACAGAGTCTGCAATGTTTTAAGATTGGATTTTCCAAAATACTTCACTTTGTTTTTAAAACCTTGTGTTGAATCTTTAGTGTTAATATAGTTCATATCTTAAATTAGTAGCACTTATTACCTATGAATAGTATGTAAATTTCTGGACTTTTTTACTGTTGTGCATGTAGGAAGAAGGAGAGACGTTGGATTTGAGTGCTATGATTAATGCCTGCACACTAGCAGAAGCTCGATATCTTCTTGATCACTTCCTCACAATGGGCATTAATAAGGTAACACAGGAAGTGAAATGCATGGTACTTTCTGCTGATTGTCCCATACTTCACAGGTATTTGCATGTTGGATATACAACACTTGACTAAAACATAAAAATACATTTCAGTATGAAGTGTATTAGAATAGTGCCAAATTGTGAAAATCTGCACATTCAACTATACTGCCATATCACAAGTTGTTTCCAGGAAGAGCTATAATTTATTCTCTGTTGCTGTTTTGCACAAAAAAATTCAAGTCATAACATTAGACACTGTAAAGAAAGAAGAGGATTAGAAAACACAATACTTAGCTCTATCCAGGCCGTTTTTGTTTCAAAAATAGGAGTCCAGAGTTAAGTTCATGACTCTTTATTAAGACTCTTAAAGTGTGCTGATCTTCAAAACTGCCTAGCACCCAGCAGCTCACAGTGGCTTCAGGAGGTGCTGCTGGGTGCTCAGAGCTTTTGAAAACCGTGGCAATTTTAAGGTTACTAACTTTAAGAAAGTTCCTTAAAAAGGTAACTTTGCTTTTTAAAAATAAGCTGGAGTTACATATTGCTCGCTGTCTATTTTCTGTCCATATCCAAGTGAATGAGGTAACTGAATATTTGTATTTTATTCTCCATATTTAATAGTTACAGGTAGACATAGCGGAGTATGTTTTCTGCTCTTATATATCTGAGATTTATCTAGAATGTCCAGTATCAGCTCTCTGGGTTCTTCTTGGGCTTTAGCCTGCCAGAAAAAGGTGTAGTCCTTTTTCCTTTAGAGATCCCGAATCTGTGAGTCACGTCTCTTGCAGTGCAGCGATATCAACTCGGAGCCTCTTCAGTTCCTCGTTGATGACAGCAGTCTTTCGGGTGTCACTGATGTCCTGAAGATCTTCAGTCAAGCCGGTCAGCATGGTCCGCACATTCCAGCAAGCAAGCTTGAATTGTTGATGTTTCTCATTTCTTGTTGGTTTTCTTATTGGTTTGCCTGATGCCCAAATTTCAGTCACTTGTCAGGTTCAGGAACCTTAAGCCTCACGCACCCAGAGAGACAGGTGAACTGTGGCGGGACAGTGCCCTATTGGCTGGGGGCTGCCCAGCTTCAGGCGAGCGGTGACTGTCCAGTGAGATGCGAGGATCTCTCCCACCATCGAAGGCAACCCCTGGCGCTCGTTCTCTACGCCAATCGAGCAAGAGCTTATAACTGGTATCTGTTGCCTCCCGTGTTGACGCAACGCTGTTCAGCGATGCCGGAGGACCTCTCCGGGCGTGAGCCTGGGCATTTGTTATGGAGACTCTGGGCTGCCCAGACACCAGTGTCCCCCTCTCAGCTTTACTGATATAGTCCAAAGGAGAGGATAACCTCCATGTCTGGTACCAGCTCAGCTGCAGGAGTTGCCGGGACAGTGCCAGAAGTTGACACCGATCCGCCTTCGGACTCCACTCCGGATTTTCTGTCAGGGTTTACTCCCTTAGCCTTTCTCCTTCCCAGGATAACCCACAAGGCAGTGGGGTTCAAAGCACTGGCATCAACTAGATGTGGTCATCACTAGGCATAACCACCTCAAAAACGTCCTTCTGACACGCAGCTATCATAGTGCTGACTGTGATACAGATCACTCGCTAGTTTGCTCCAAGCTCAAGCTGAGACCCAAGAAGCTGTACACGCTAAACCTGCTGGAAGGCCCCGCATTGACGCCAGAAAGACCGCAAACTCGGAGAAAGCTGAAAAGTTCAGAGAGACCCTCCAGGAAAACCTGCGCAGCGGCCCTGGGGGCGTCGATGCGACATCCAAATGGCAACATCTGAGGGATACAGTTTACAACACGGCCTTGTCGGTGTTTGGCAGAAGAGCTAGAAACACGAATGACTGGTTCAAAGCTAACTCTGATGAGATGATTCCAGTCATTGAAAAGAAGCGCGCTGCACTCCTGGGCTACGTCTACACGTGCAGCCAACATCGAAATAGTCTATTTCGATGAATAACGTCTACACATCCTCCAGGGCCAGCAACGTCGATGTTCAACTTCGACGTTGCTCAGCCCAACATCGAAATAGGCGCAGCGAGGGAACGTCTACACGTCAAAGTAGCACACATCGAAATAGGGATGCCAGGCACAGCTGCAGACAGGGTCACAGGGCGGACTCAACAGCAAGCCGCTCCCTTAAAGGGCCCCTCCCAGACACAGTTGCACTAAACAACACAAGATCCACAGAGCTGACAACTGGTTGCAGACCCTGTGCCTGCAGCATAGATCCCCAGCTGCCGCAGAAGCAGCCAGAAGCCCTGGGCTAAGGGCTGCTGCCCACGGTGACCATAGAGCCCCGCAGGGGCTGGAGAGAGAGCATCTCTCAACCCCCCAGCTGATGGCCGCCATGGAGGACCCGGCAATTTCGACGTTGCGGGACGCGGATCGTCTACATGGTCCCTACTTCGACGTTGAACGTCGAAGTAGGGCGCTATTCCTATCTCCTCATGAGGTTAGCAACTTCGACGTCTCGCCGCCTAACGTCGAAGTTAACTTCGAAATAGCACCCGACGCGTGTAGACGCGACGGGCGCTATTTCGAAGTTGGTGCCGCTACTTCGAAGTAGCGTGCACTTGTAGACGCAGCTCTGGAGTACAAACGCTCACCGAGCCAGAGTACCCAGCAAGCACTTAGAGAGGCCAGAAGAACAGTACAGCAGACAGCCAGGCGCTGTGCCAACAACCACTGGCTCCAGCTATGCAGCAGCATTCAGACCTATGCCGACTTTGGTAATCTCAGAGGAATGTACAAGGGTATGAAGAAGGCATTAGGACCCACCCAGAACAAGATGGCACCTCTGAAATCCAAATCTGGTGAAGTCATCGCTGACAAAGCCAAACAGATGGAGCGCTGGGTTGAGCACTACTCCGAGCTGTACTCACGCGAGAATGTTGTGGTTGATGCAGCCCTCGATGCCGTCTAGCTCCTACCAGTAATGGACGAACTGGATCAAGAACCGACTGTGGATGAACTGAAGACAGCCATCAACAGCATTGCAGCAGGAAAGGCCCCTGGTCAGGATGGTATACCACCAGAGGTAATCAAATGTGCCGCGGACACACTCCTGGAACCCCTGCATGAGCTACTGTGCCTGTGCTGGAAAGAGGGTGAGGTTCCACAGGATATGCGTGACGCTAACATTGTAACATTGTATAAGAACAAAGGAGACAGAAGCGACTGCAACAACTACCGTGGAATCTCCCTCCTAAGCGTCACTGGTAAACTGTTCGCTCACATCATCCTTGGCAGACTCCAGAAGATTGCTGAGAGGGTGTACCCCGAATCGCAGTGCGGATTCCGTGCAGAGAGGTCTACCGTTGACATGGTCTTCTCTCTAAGGCAGTTGCAGGAGAAGTGCAGGGAGCAGAGAAAAGCCACTCTACATAGCCTTCATCGACTTGACCAAGGCTTTTGACTTGGTCAGCAGGGATGGTCTGTTCAAACTGCTCCACAAGAGAAGCTGTCCTCCACGGTTACTCAAGATGATCCAGTCGTTCCATGAAAGCATGAGAGGAACCATCCAATATGATGACGCATTATCAGATGCTTTCAGAATCAGGAGCGGCGTCAAACAAGGATGCGTGCTTGCTCCAACATTGTTTGGGATCTTCTTCGCACTCCTCCTGAAGCATGCCTTTGGATCTTCAACAGAGGGCATCTTGCTGCACACAAGATCTGATGGGAAACTGTTTAACCTTGCAAGGCTGAAAGCTAAGTCTAAGGTGCGAGAAGTCCTCATCAGAGACATGCTGTTCTCAGACGTTGCTGCTGTAGTGTCTCACACAGAAGACCAGCTTCAAAAACTGCTGGATCGGTTCTCCAAAGCATGCAAGGAGTTTGGGCTTACCATCAGCCTAAAGAAGACGAACGTACTCGGTCAGGATGTTGCTGAATCCCCATCAATCAGCATTGACAACTATACGTTAGAGGTTGTCCACGAGTTCGTTTACCTTGGGTCCACCATCACTGACACCCTGTTGTTGGACAGTGAGCTAAATAGGAGGATCGGAAAAGCGGCCACAACTCTGTCCAGACTCAGCAAGAGAGTGTGGAATAACAACAAGCTGTACACTCACACCAAAATGCAAGTCTACAGAGCCTGCATCCTCAGCACCCTCCTTTATGGCAGCGAGACTTGGACCCTGTATGCCCGTCAGGAAAAGTCTGAACGTCTTCCACTTGCGCTGCCTCAGGCGCATCCTTGGAATATCATGGAAGGACAGAGTTACCAACACTGCCATCCTCGAGCAAGCTGGAATCCCAACCATGCACACCCTCCTCGGGCAGCGTCGACTCCGCTGGCTTGGCCACGTCCACAGGATGAACGATGGAATGATTCCAAAAGACATCCTGTATGGTGAGCTAGCTTCTGGCAAAAGACCTCCCAGACGCCCCCAGTTGCGTTACAAAGATGTCTGCGAGAGAGACCTCAGAGAGGTAGACATCGAGCTGGACAACTGGGAAGGTCTAGCAGACGACCACAGCAGATGGAGGCAGGGGTTACACAAGGGCCTTCAGAAGGGCGAGTTGAAGATCAGACAGCTAGCAGAGCAGAAGCGAGCGCACAGACAGCACAATAAGGACTTGCCAGACACCCACTACATCTGCAAGAGATGCAGCAAGGACTGTCACTCTCGTGTGGGTCTTTATAGTCACAATAGACGCTGTAAATGAAGTTCTCAATTGAAACTTTAAAGGGTGCGATCCATAGTCTATGCAGACTGAAGGATACCTACTACCAGTACCAGCAGATATCTGTTTTCCTTTGAGTAGTATCCCTACAGGTGCTCCACTACAGATAAATCTGCATCTCTAAAGAGAAATTTTTGGTAGCAGTGTCCAGTGAGCCTGCACATGTGCTGTCCTTCCCACAGGGTCTGCCTGGAGGCTGTCTAGCCCTGAGTGGGTTTGAACTAACCCACCCATCCCCCACATACATACACACACACGCCTGTTGCATTTCTCACAGCTAATGGATGCCCAGCACTCCTGGCTGCATGAGATGCCTCTTCTTCAAGAAGTTGATTCTGTAATGGCTTGACACTCGTGGTGTCTGGTCCCACAGAAGTGCTTCCTCTGCCACAACTAAAACTGCAGGAACTGGGAGCCAAAGTTAGAACTTCTTCTTATGGAGAAAGCTCTTCAGTCTCCAGGGGACTCTGGTGCTCACATGAGAACATCCCTGGAGCATTTAACTGCAAAATCCCTGTCAAGGGTCGTAAAAAGGGCACCAAGTCATTGGCCAACCAGAGGGGTGCCAGGGTTACCGCATCAGCACAGATGTCTGGTACCCCGAAGGGCGGCTGCTACTATAAACTCTGTTGTACCACCTGGAGAAGATGAGGGTTCAGGCTCTGAGGCAACAGTACCACCCCCCAGGGAGAAAGACAATTACCATATCTCTTCTAAAAGAGTCACACACAAAACACTTCTGGTACCAGGTGCAACAAAACTCCCACTTAGGGAGTGCTGTACGCATTCTCACTGTGACACCAGATGAACCCACAGTACCACAGGAGCTCCGGTACCCTGGAGACCTGCTGGTTGGTCAAGACCACAATCTGGCTCTGGTATTGACCACATCCTGGGACTATGAATCTCTCTCAGCACATGATTGTGTACCGCCCATACTCCAGTCTGCACCACCCTTACCTAGTAATGAGTCTGACAGTGGCCGTTCACCATGGTTCACCATTGCAATACAAGGGTGCTCCTTAATTCCATCAAGCCAAGGCAAGCCAACCCACAATCATGTTACAGACACTCTGGAGTAACTGTCTCTGTGCGTCCCTCTTTCCCATGGCCCTATTGGGATCCTTGGATGACACATCCTGCACACGGTGGTAATCCAGTCTCCCAGATGTCCTCCTCCGGCCTGGCTGTCCAAAGCCCTTAAGCACTGAGGGAATAAGAAATCTTTATCAGGACAGGAAGTAAGGTCTGAAAGCGTAGCCATCCATCCAGCAAACTTCTGCTCCTTTCCATGAGATAAGGCTGTAATGCTTTGCCATCATCCTTAGGTGATGATTTTAAGAACTTTTGGGGGTCTTACTGAGCGTGTGGCAGAGGAGCTACAGATTCCACTACAGGAGAAGGCAGATACTCCTCATAAATAGGTGGACATTCTGCACACCTCTTCCTCATCCAGAATTGCCTTCCCAAATAATGAGGTGATTCTGACCCTGACAACTGGCAGCCCCAGCCTCCATCTCACCAATCACCAAGAGAGCCAAAAGAAAAAAAAACCTCTCCCAACGAGACAGGCTTTCTGTTTCAGCACCTACAACCCAACTCCATTATAGTGCATGCAGTTAATGCGTGAGGCAAAAGGCAGGCCACATCAACCCCATATGATTGGGCTTGGGAGAATGAAGTATTTATCAGTGACATTACAGTTTAGAATCCTGAATTACCAAGTGGTCATGGCCAAATGGGAAACTCAGTGCATTACTGGAACATTTGTTGGAGTCACAAAAGAAGCAGTTTCAGTCCATTCTCTGAGACGGTCAGTTAGTAGCCAAGCTGGTGCTAGAGACAGCACTGGGCGTAGCTGGTACAGTGGCCTGCCTGAATGACCTGAAGCTGCTCCTTTTGGGACTCCGGTAAATGTTGCAGAAATGCAGTGATTTTCCCATAATTAATAAAATTCTATTTGGCCATGACATCTTAGTAATTCCTGACTCTAAACTGTGTAATGCTACTGACATAAAATATCCTGTATTAAAGAGTGTTAATAGAGTGGTGGGTGTACCTTTTTCCTCTCTCTTGGGGCACTCTACCAGAGTGCAAGCATCATCAGTGGCTTTCGTGGTTCAAATCCCCACTTAAGAAATCTGCCTCACTCCTTCCCATAGCTCTCATTGTCCAGCAAAAGCCAGTTGTGGCCAGTTGGAGCTGCAAATAGACACATCTTCAGATGCGTAGGTAAATATGGCATCTAGTGTCCTGCCTCTGTCCATCCTGCAAATTCAGTACTTCAGTAAATTGCCTAAGCTCTTCCTTTCATTCACAGGAGTATCCAAAGGCTCTTGTGATATTGGCTAAAAGACTATCCAAATGGCTGTCTGGTTGCGTTAAGCACTGTCATCCGGGGCACAACTTTGTGTGTCTGTTCAAAGGCCATCTGCACCCCACAAAATCAATTTCTATCTTAGTCATATTCCTTCAAGATATCTGTCTCAGAAATCCATGGAGCAGTGACTTGGGACTCTCCCCACACACTCGCAGAACATTAGGCAAACACTGGAGATTCAGTCTCTTACATAATCCTTGAGTCCACAGTACTCTCTATAGTAACAGGCTCCATTCTGAAGTCCTGACCCCCTGTAGGGGTTACTGCTCTAGAGTAACCTACAGTGGAGCACCCACAGGACACTACTTGAAGAAGAGAAAATTATTTGTCTTGTGCAGTAACAATGATCCTGCAAGATGTGTCCCTATGGGTGCTTTGCAACCTACCCCCCTTCCCCGTACTTTGGGGTTCTCCGAAGGAGCTTGGTGGTAGAGAAGGAACTGGGAGGGGAGCGAGGGTTCACATGCACTGTGCTAGATAGCCTCAAGGCAGGCCTGGAGGGAGGGAGGGAAGGAGGGAGAGCACACGTGGGCTTAACAGGCACAGCTACCAAAATTCTTCAATTAGAGCTGCGGGAGTAGGGGAACATTCACCTACAGTGGACCCATTAAAAGTCCAAAATTATCTGGGGCACTTAGGATCTACTTCTGTTAGATGATTAACATGTAGCAGAGCCAAAGTATTTGCATGCTTGCTCCCTAGCATGTTTTGTCTTGTTAGTTATTTTCCTTGTCACACAAAGGCAAGTAGGAGCAGGACCTGTTTTATTTATTTAGTTTTTTAAATTGTTCACTACAATCTAGGGAAGGTTTACCACGATCCTCTTGGGAAAATGTAATTGAAAGAGTGGCCTGAAAAACTAAAGTTTGGGGAACTGGATTTCCTGATGTTTCTAGTTGTAGTTCTATAATTGTCTTTCTTGCAACCTGCCTCTCTGCAGGCTGTCAAGTGTGTGGAGGTAGTTCATCTTGTCCTTTGAAAAAGATGCTCAAGAAGATATTTTTTGATGCACCTTTTAACTATGTAGTATTCTCCATTTGCAGAAACCTCGGTGTAAGTTTTCTATTTCTGTTTTAAATCAAATAAGCTGCACAAGCCAACACGTGTTGAATTGCTTCTAAAATGGATTCTTATGGAGGTTAGGTTCAGGGAGCTTTCCAGAGAAAATTGAATGTTCATGTGATGATGCTGGGAATTTGTTGTTTCATTTTTTGTTTTATAATAACTCAAAAGGCAATACATAAGAGGACTAAGTAGTGGAAAAATTAAGGCCCAATTTTCATAGACTTTGCTTGTGCATCATTAGGTGCACAAATGCTACATGCTTGGGGATGAACCCAATTTGTACATTTGACTCATGCCTAAGTTAGACACCTGCTTGGGTGAGTGCATACTGGAAAGTTTGACCCTAGAGAAAGAAAATGAAATAGAAAAGTGGACCAAGTATGCCCAGAAAATATTGCAACTGGTTTACCTTTTAATCCATTGACAATATGAGGGAATGCAGCCAATTCAGATTGATTACTAAATAGCAGAATTCCAAACAAGTAGGATTCCTCATTTGTTACTTTCTTCTCAGAATGATTTTAAAGTACTTGTCATTTTTAAAGGGTCTCCAAGCAGCTCAGAAGGAGGCACAAATTAAAGTTCTTGAAGGACGCCTTAAGCAAACAGAAATTACAAGTGCTACTCAAAATCAACTGCTATTTCATATGCTGAAAGAGAAGGCAGAATTAAATCCTGAACTTGATGCTTTGCTGGGTCATGCTTTGCAAGGTAATTTTGGCATGTTACAAAGGGGTATAACTCTGCATGTTAGGTTTGCCTTTCATGCATGTTGTACTAGTTATTTTAGTACATTATTTCTCTGAATAGATGCTGTATTCTAATATTTTACATATAAAATTGTAATGTGACATGCATGCAAACCATTTTGACAGTTCAATTAGGGTAATCAGATGTCCTGATAGTAGGGTTTTTTTATGTTATATAGGCAACTGAATCTTCCCTCCCCATATACCCCCCCCCCCCCAAAAATTGTTCCAGTTTTTCACACTTGCTGTGTTGTCACTCTAAACATAATATTCATGCAGCAGTGAAGTGCGTGAAGTAAGTTAGTTTTGATTACCATAATTTTTAAACTCAAAATGTACTGGCTTAAAGTTTCCACTAAAATTTAATATTGACAATTAGGTATTATTTAAACTTCTTAACACGAAATGCTACATATTTGTTCCCCTTCTCTCTCCATATGCCTGTGTTTTTTTGGAGGAGGTGCTAAATGTGTGCTACAGCATCTATTTTACTTTGTCTTGGATTAAACTATGAATAATATAGTTTAATGTGGGATTTTTAATGGATCTATTTTGATTGGAGTGTTGCTTTTTGTTTCCTTGTTGCTGTTATTTACACAGACCTAGATAGCATACCACTGGGTAAGTATGTTTAGCTTCCTGTGTACTGTACAGCTGCATGAGTTACTAATTGTTCATGTACACTAACTGGTGCATCCTAGAATTTGTGACCATGTAAACTGTTTGCATGTACTTTTATGTATAAAATGCTCATTATCATACAAGCTTGAAAACACTTTCTTTTAATGGTAACACTTTAAAACACTCATAATAATTGATTTTTAGAAATTACAAAGTTAGTGCAGCCAGCAAATATGGCTGTAGATAAAACTTGTTCCGAATTTATTTGTTCACGAGCATACAATATGTTCATATAAATAGATCAGTGGGGTGTTTTGTATCGTATTATTGCTATAGCTGTGACAAATAATATTTATATTTGACATAAAAATAACTCTTAACATGTGAGTAATCTTTTGCAGATAACTAAGCTTTGAACTGATATACTTTACTGAATGTGTATAATGCATACTGCATAATAAACTACTTTACACGGTTACTCTAGGTTTAAGTTTTTATCTCATTTTTGTGCAATCAGTATATATTTCATCACTTTAAAATGATTGCTAAGGTAAGGAATACAAATTTTTAAAATCCTCCCAACCACCACATTATTTTGGCTGCTGTCTATGAATACATTAGAAATACTTAGTTTCACAAATATGCAATTCCTTCCGTATAATTTTGAAAAGTTTCTAACCACATTATAGTTGTCTTGTACTAATTCACATATATATCAGGTAACCTTGTAGCTTTTTTCGGAAGATTTTTCACTTAAGGAGGCAGAAGCCTCTTTCTGTTAGCTTAAACTGTCATAGATTTGTTGGCTTCATTATCATTGTGATAATTTGACATTAGTAGGGGACCTACCCCAAGATATATTGTTGCATAAAGCTGGTAGTCGTAGAATCACAGAGCTGGAAGGGACCTCAGGAGGTCATCAAGTCCAGCCCCCTGCCTCAAGCAGGATCAACACCAACTAAGTCATCCCACCCATGACTATGTCAAGCCGGGACTTAAAAACCTCTGGGATGGAGATTCCACCACCTCCCTAGGCAGTGCATTTCACTGCTTCACCACTCTCCAAGTGAAGCAGTTTTTCCTAATATCCAACCTACTCCTCTCCATCTGTAACTTAAGACTGTTGCCCTGGTTCTGCTGTCTGTCACCACTGAGAACAGCTTCTCTCCATCCCTTTTAGACCAGCCCTTCAGGAAGCTGAAGGCTGTTGTTAAATCTCATCTCAGTGTTCTCTTCTGCTAACTAAATAAGCCCAAATCTCTCAGCCTCTCTCCTCATAGGTCATTTGCCCAGCCCCTTAATCATTTTTGTTGCCCTCTGCTAAACCTGCTCCAGCACATCCACATCCTTTTTATAATGGGGGGCCTAAAACTGGACACTATTCCAGATGTGGCCCCACCAGTGCTGAATAGAGGGGAACAACAACCCCTCTAGATCTGCTCAAAATGCTCCTTCTAATGCACCCCAATATGCCATTGGCCTTCTGGGCTACAAGGGCACACTGTTTATCCAGCCTTTCATCCACTATAATCCCTACGTACCTTTCCGCTATACTGCTGCTAAGCCAGTCGGTCCCCAGCCTATAACAGTGCTTGGGATGCAGGACTCTATACTTCTCCTTGTTGAAAAGCATCAGATTTCTTTTGGCCCAATCTTCCAGCTTATCTAAGTCACTCTGGATCCTATCTCTACCCTCCAGCATAGCTACCTCTTACCCCTAGCTTGGAGTCATCTGCATACTTGCTGAGGGTGCAATCCAGTCCATCATCCAAGTCATTAATGAAGATGTTGAAAAACATCGGCCCCAGAACTGAGCATTGGGGCACTCCACTTGAAACTGACCGCTGTCCAGATATTGAGCCATTGACCACTACCCGTTGGGCCCAACTGTCAAGCCAGCTTTCTATCCATCTTATAGTTCATGTATCCAATCCACACTTCCTTAATTTATGGGCAAGAATGTTGTGGGAGACTGTATCAAAAGCTTTACTGACATCAAGGTATATCACATCCACTGACTTCCCGATGTCCACAGAGCCCGTTGTCTCATCATAGAAGCTAATCAGATTGGTCAGACAGGACTTGCCCTTGGTGAATCCATGTTGACTACTTTTGATCATTTTCCCATCTTCCAAGTGCTCCAAAATGGATCCTTGAAGATCCCTTCCATTATTTTCCCAGGTACTGAGGTAAGGCTGCCCTGTCTGTAGTTCCCTGGATTGTCCTCCTTTCCTTTTTCAAGATGGGCACTTCATTTGCCTTTTTCCAGTTATCTGGGATCTCTCCCAATCTCCAAGAATCTTCAGTGATAATGGACAAAGGCTCAGCAATGACATCTGCCAGTTCCCTCAGTAGCCTTGGGTGCATTAAATCCAGACTCATGGATTTGTGTCCATCTAGTTTTTCTAAGTAGTTTTTAACTTGTTCCTTCCCCACCAAGGGCTGTCTTCCACCACCTCATACTGCATTGTCTAGCACCATAGTGTGGGAGCTGTCCTCGAACGAGAACACTGAGCTAAAAAAAGTATTGAGTACTTCAGCTTTTCTATCATTTGTCACTAGGTTATCTCTCCCATCCAGTAATGGCCCCATACCTTCCCTGATCACCCTCTTATTGTTAACATGCCTGTAGAAATCCTTCTTGTTACCCTTCACATCCCTTGCCAGCTGCAGTTCCAGTAGAGCCTTTGCTGTCCTGATTATTGCCTGGCATTTTCCAGCCACATATTTATATTCCTCCTTAGTCATCTGTCCAAGTTTCCAGTTCTTATATGCATTCTCTTTGAGTTTAAGCTGACCAAGGATTTCCCTGTTAAGCCAAGCTGGTTGCTTACCATATTTGCATTTCTTACTATGCGGCAGGATTGTTTGTTCCTGTGCCTTTAGCAAGACTTCTTTTAAATGCTGCCAGTTCTCCTGCACTCCTTTCCCCTTCATCTTTGTTTCCCAGGGAATCCTGTCCATCGGTACCCTCAGGGAGTCCAAGTCTGCTCTTTTGAAATCAAGGGTCTGTATATTACTCATGACCTTTCTTCTTTTTGTAAGGATCCTGAAATCTATCATCTCGTGATCACTGAAGCCCAGGTTGCCACCCACTTCTATTTCTCCTACTAGTTCTTCCCTGTTTGTGAGCAGCAAGTCAAGTTGTGCACGGCCACTGGTCGGTTCCATCAGCACTTGTATGAGGAAGTTATCTCCAACATTCTCCAAAAGCTTCCTGGATTGTCTGTGTGCTGCTGTATTGGTCTCCCAACAAAAGTCTGGGTGGTTAAATCTCCCATGAGAACCAGGGCCTGTGATTTGGAAGCTTCTCTTAGCTGTCTGAAAAAATCCTCATGTACTTCATCTATCTGGTCTGGTAAGTAGAGAAGATGGAGATATGGGAGATGGGTAGGAAAATGGGATGGAGTATGGGCTATAATAGCAGAGAAAAAGGAGGGTCAGGGCAAAACTGGGAGGCAAGATCAAATCGATATCTTAGATGTGTATATATACCATTTCAAGAAGTATGGTTAATAAGCAGGAAGAACTGGAAGTGCTAATAAATAAATACAACTATGACATTGTTGACATCACAGAAACTTGGTGGGATAATACACATGATTGGAATGGTGGTATGGAAGGGTACAGCTTGCTCAGGAAGGATAGACGGGGGAAAAAGGGAAGAGGTGTTGCCTTGTATATTAAAAATGTACACACTTGGACTGAGGTGGAGACGGACATAGGAAATGGATGTGTTGAGAGCCTCTGGATTAAGCTAAAAGGGGTAAAAAAAACATGGGTGATGTCCTGCTAGGAATCTACTACAGGCCACCTACCCAGATGGAAGAGGTGGATGAGGCTTTTTTTAAACAACTAACAAAATCATCCAGGGTTGAGGATTTGGTGGTGATGGGGGACTTCAACTATCCAGATATATGTTGGGAAACTAACACAGCGACGCACAGACTATCCAATAGGTTCTTGGACTTCAGTGGAGACAACTTTTTATTTCAGAAGGTTGAAAAACCTACTGGGGGGAAGCTGTCCTAGATTTGATTTTAACAAATAGGGAGGAACGGATTGAGGATCTGAAAGTGGAAGGCAGCTTGGGTGAAAATGATCATGAAATCATAGAGTTCACAATTTTAAGGAAGGGTAGAAGGGAGAACAGCAAAATAGAGACAGTGGATTTCAGGAAGGCGGATTTTGGTAAACTCAGAGAGGTGGTAGGTAGGGTCCCATGGGAAGTAAGACTGAGGGGAAAAACAATGGAGGAGAGTTGGCAGTTTTTCAAAGGGGCATTATTAAGGGTCCAAAAGCAAGCTATTCCTCTGTGTAGGAAAGGTAGAAAATATGGCAAAAGACTGCCTTGGCTTAACCAGGAGATCTTGCATGATCTCAAAATAAAAAAGCAATCATATAAAAAATGGAAACTAGGACAAATTACAAAGAATGAATATAGGCAAACACAGGAATGCAGGGGCAAGATGAGAGGCAAAGGCACAAAATGAGCTCAAATTAGCTATGGGCATAAAGGGAAACAATAAGGCTTTTTATAAATACATTAAAAGCAGGAGGAAGACCCAGGATAGGATAGGCCCATTGCTGAGTGAGGAGGGAGAAACAGTAACAGGAAACTTGGAAATGGCAGAGATGCTTAATGATTTCTTTGTTTCGTCTTCACTGAGAAGTCTGAAGAAGGATTGCCTAACATAGTGAATGCTAGTGGGAAAGGGGTAGGTTTAGAAGATAAAATAAAAAAAGAACAAGTTAAAAAATCACTTAGGAAAGTTAGATGTCTGCAAGTCACCAGGGCCTGATGAAATGCATCCTAGAATACTCAAGAAGCTGATAGAGGAGGTATCTGAGCCTTTATCTATGATCTTTGGAAAATCATGGGAGACAGGAGAGATTCCAGAAGACTGGAAAAGGGCAAATATAGTGCCCATCTATAAAAAGGGGAATAAGAATAACCCAGAAAACTACAGGCTGGTCAGCTTAACTTCAGTGCCAGGAAAGGTAATGGAGCAGGTAATTAAAGAAATCATCTGCAAGCACTTGGAAGGTGGTAAAGTGATAGGGAACAGCCAGCATGGATTTGCAAAGAACAAATTGTGTCAAACCAATCTGATAGCTTTCTTTGATAGGCTAACGAGCCTTGTGGATAAGGGAGAAGCTGTGGATGTGGTATACCTAGATTTTAGTAAGGCATTTGATACAGTCTTGCATGATATTCTTATCAATAAACTAGGCAAATATAACTTAGATGGGGCTACTATAAGGTGGGTGCAAAACTGGCTGGATAACCATACTCAGAGAGTAGTTATTAATGGATTTCAATCCTGCTGGAAAGATATGAGTGGGGTTCCGCAGGGGTCTGTATAGGGACCAGTTCTGTTCAATATCCTTATCAATGATTTAGATATTGGCATAGACAGTAAGCTTATTAAGTTTGCAGATGTTATCACGCTAGGAGGGTAGGGTCAAAATGATCTAGACAAATTGAAGAAATGGTCTGAAGTGAACAGGATGAAGTTTAATAAAGATGAATGCAAAGTGCTCCACTTAGGAAGGAACGATCAGTTTCACACATGCAGAATGGGAAGTGACTGTCTAGGAAAGAGTATGGCAGAAAGGGATCTAGGGGTTATAGTGGACCACAAGTTAAATGAGAGTCAAGAGTATGATGCTGTTATGGAAAAAATCAAACCTGATTCTGGGATGCATTAACAGGTGTGTTGTGAACAAGACACGAGAAGTCATTCTTCTGCTCTAGTCTGCGCTGGTTAGGCCTCATCTGGAGTATTGTGTCCAGTTCTGGGCACCACATTTCAAGAAAGGCGTGGAGAAATTGGAAAGGGTCCACAAAAGAGCAACAAGAATGATCAAAGGTTTAGAGAACATGACCTATGAAGAAAGGCTGAAAGAATTGGGCTTGTTTAGTTCGGAAAAAAGAAGATTAAAGCTACGTCTACACGTGAATGTTACATCGAAATAGCTTATTTCGATGAATAACGTCTACACATCCTCCAGAGCTGGTGCCGTCGACGTTGGGCAGCACTACATCGAAGTAGGCGCTGCAGGGGGGTGTCTACACACCAAAGCGGCCCACATCGAAATAAGGGTGCCAGGAACAGCTGCAGGCAGGGTCACAGGGCGGACTCGACAGCAAGCCGCTCCCTTGAAGGGCCCCTCCCAGACACACTTGCACTAAACAGCACAAGATCCACAGAGCCTACAACTGGTTGTAGACCCTGTGCATGCAGCATGGATCCCCAGCTGCAGCAGCAGCAGCAGCCAGAAGCCCTGGGCTAAGGGCTGCTGCACACGGTGACCATAGAGCCCCGCAGGGGCTGGAGAGAGCGTCTCTCAACCCCTCAGCTGATGGCCACCATGGCAGACCCCGCTATTTCGATGTTGCAGGACGTGGATCGGCTCCACGTGCCCTACTTCAACGTTCAACGTCGAAGTAGGGCACTGTTCCCATCTCTTCATGAGGATAGCTACTTCGACGTCTCGCCGCCTTATGTCGATTTCAGCTTCGAATTAGCGCTTGCCACGTTTAGACGTGGTGGGCGCTATTTCGAAGTTGGCGCAGCTACTTCGAAGTAGCCGGCACGTGTAGACGCGGCTTAAGGGTGGGGACATGATAGCGGTTTTCAAGTATCTAAAAGGCTGTCATAAGGAAGAGGGAGAAAACTTGTTCTTCTTGGCCGCTGAGGATAGAACAAGAAGCAATGGGCTTAAGCTGCAGCAAGGGAGGTTTAGGTTGGACATGAGGAAAAAGTTCCTAACTGTCAGGGTGGTCAAACACTGGAATAAATTTCCTAGGGAGATTGTGGAATCTCCATCTCTGGAGATATTTAAGAACATGTTAGAGAAATGTCTATCAGGGATGATCTAGACATTACTTGGCCCTGCCATGAGGGCAGGGGGCTGGACTCTATGACCTCTCAAGGTCCCTTCCAGTCCAAGCATTCTATGAAAAAAATCTTTTTACTACTGATAGGAATGGCGCAATTCCTGTTGACTTTAAGAGGAACAGGATGAAACCCAAAATAGAACTCTTGACTCGCTTCATCAGAATAACATTTATTCATATTAGCCCTGTCCATATAGCAAAGTGAAAAGGATGTGTCTTTTGGATCCGATTTGTAGCAGACTCTGAAACACAGATCTCCCAGTCACATTCCAGGTGTCTGCCCTGACCACCAGACTGTTGGCTGTTCCGAGGTTTGAAAATCACTCCTCCTCTCCTGTTGGAGCCATCCTGCTCTGCCAGTTTTAGAGCAAAGACTCAAATCCATGTTTACAGTATCTTAGGGATAAGTCAGAAAACAGCTAAAGAAACTAATTTTCTTTATAGCTGTGTAACAAAATGACTTTAGATTGCAGCAAAATAACATTTAATCTGTGGGATTATTTGAATTTTCTGAATAAATGACTTCAACTATTGCTTTTACTGTATTTTTTCAAAAAATGTTTTAAAGTAATTCTCAGTTGAGATGCAAATACATGTTACTGCCTTCTTAGGAATAGTAACAGAGAGGTAGCTGTGTTAGTCTGTACTCCAACAAAACAAAACAGCAGAAATGTAGCACTTTAAAGACTAACAAACAAAATGATTGATTTGAAGAAGTAGGTCTGTCCCAAGAAAGCTCATCACCAAATAAATCATTCTGTTAGTCTTTGAAGTGCTACATTTCTGCTGTTTTGTTTTCTTACATTACCCATTATATTGTTCTGCTCTGTTTCTCTTTGTCAGATTACTCAGGGATTTGTGGTTTTGAATTACATTGTTTATAGTTTTACTATTCAAAAGTACATAAATACTGGACTGATTGACTTAATACATTGTCTTGCATTGTTTGCATGAAAATGTGTTAATCTGATGTTTATGATTTACTGTCACAATGAATGACTTGCATGCTGGTGCTGTCTTGTGTGAACAGATGTTTGTATCAGCTTTGTTACAGGAGTCAGTTATTCAGTCCAGCCTCTTTTTTTCATTTGGTTTAAATACAGAATTCTTTAGGAAGCTGTTCAGCAATGTTAGAGGGTGGTGGTATCTTTCTCTCCAACTTAAGTGTTTATGTACTAATAAAGTGCTTGTTTTTATCAAACAAGTCATTGAAAATAATCCCCCAATAATCTTCACTTGGCTACAAGAAACAGGAAAAAATAATTCCTCAGAATTAGGATGTCCCTTCCAGTAGCTGTGTTTCTCAAAAAGAAGAGGGAGGGAGAGAACTGTCGTGCCTGTTATGAATGCATTTCACACAACAGGTTGAACCTCTTAACTCCAGTACTACCATGGATGTTGCAGAACCAGGGTGTCCGAGGGCTGGGGCTGGACCAGCATCTGCGGGGCAGAGGCTGGGGCTGGAGCAGTGGCTAGCAGGATAGACAGGGTTGAAGCCCCACTTGCTCTGCAGCAGTGGGGGGGTGGCGCAGAGACCGTGCGCCAGACCCCTTGCCTTCCCTGTGGCAGCACAGAAGCTGAAGCTGGAGGTCCTGCCTGCCAGAGCCCTGTGGAAGCCCTGGGAGTGTGGGGACAGGGGCAGGAGCCTCATGACAGCTCAGGAAACCCAGCCAGGGCTGGAATCCCAGGGCAGTGGAAGTCAGGGGCTGCCTGGGGCAGAAGCCCTGGACCTCCCCTGGTCCTGCAATTTCTGTTGAATCCTGACCATGCTGGACCAAGGAGGTGCAACCTGTATTCTCTATTAATCTTTTCTTTCTGTGCTTCCTCCATTTTCTCCAGAATTTCCTTTATAAGTACATCGTTCTGCTTTTATACTTCATGGATAATGCACTGCAGAAGATGTAGGGTTGATCTCTGGAAGCTAACTCTTAGGCTGTGATTTTCAAAGTTACTTACGAGTGATAGATGGCTAATTCTCAGTAAAATTCAATGGGAATTGCCAGTGAATCCTCTTGAATTCTTTTTAAAATCACTACTTTAATATATATTTTACTGGAAGAGAAATGTAGATGGATTAAATGTATTCAATGTTTTCTAGGAAGTGATGTTTAGCACTTATAGCATATGTGTCTGTGATGAATGAGCTTCCTGATGTTATATTTTTGGAATCTTTCTAGACAATGTAGAAGATAGTACTGATGAAGATGGCCCATTGCACAGCCCCGGAACAGAGGGAAGGTACGAGAATGCTGTGAACTGCAACTTGCCTTGTTTCCAGAAAACCAAATGCAGCTTGTTTTCTTTTGCATCATTCTAGGATGTATTAGGAGGGGTCATATAAGTAAGACACAAAGGGTTATTCTGCTCTGCTGTACTCTATGTTGATTAGGCTGTGTAATGGGGCAGACTCACTCCCACAGTGCCTTCTGCTGGTCATTCCAACAATGCGCCTTTTGCTAGTGGTGATTCACCATCACTTTTGCTGTGTCCGTGATGTCCTTTTTTGGGCATGATGCTCCAGCTATGTCCTATTCAGTCCTTTTCTGTCTTTTAGGGGACTGACAGTTCTCAGTTCTGCCACTTGCCTCAACAGTCAACTGCAGTTTACAGTCTAGCCCTCAGCTCAGGGACAACCTGTAGTCTAGATATTGACCACTCTCCTCTTTGACAAATGGGCAGGGGGAGACACGTGTCCGCCCACTACGCTGGGTCTTGACACAGACCCTTTAGGCAGCAGCTATATGCTGCATCTCCTTCAACCCTCACTGTCTGTTTCCCTGAGTCATTTCCCCATAGCCCCAGCACCTTCCCAGTTCCTTGTATTGGGGCCCTCAGCCTGGCATTCCCCACCATGGAGGTTCCTCCTGCTCCCCTGACCCTGCCCAGCACTGCTCTGTCTGTGGTGCTTTCTCTAAGGCAGCCAGTCCTTCTCCCTTGTCCTCCTGGGAGACATTGCCTACTGTTCTTTATGTAGGGCCCTCACTGGCCCTATTTGGCTGCTCCAGCAAGCCTTTCTTTGGTTGCAGTAAGCCCTTTCCTGGCTGTCTGGGTTCTGTGCAGCCTCTTCAAGGCTGTCTTAATCCTTCTTCTGCCTGTGTGGGACAACTACCACACCACAGGCCTCAGCTGAAGTATTGTGTCCAGCTCTGTGTGCCAGGTTCCAGGTAAGGTGTGGACAAATTGGAGAAAGTCCAAAGAATATCAACGACAAAGATTAAAGATCTAGAAAATATAATCCATTGGCGGGGGTGGGTATTTGTTGTCCTTAACCTCTGAGGGTAGGATAAGAAACAATGGGCTTAAATTGTAGTGAGGGAGGTTTAGGTTGGACATTAGGGAAAAAATTCCTAACCATCAGAACAGATAACCACTGGAATAGGAAGGTTGTGGAATCTCCATTATTGGAAATATTTAAAAAGCAGGTAAGACAAACACTGTCGGGGATAGTCTACATAATACTTAGTCCTGCCATAGGTGACCTGTTGTGGTCCCTTCTCATCCCATGATTCTAAGTAATCCCTTAGCAAATATTTTTAATACTTGTGTATTGTCATTTTACTCAAAAATTCAGCCAAAAAAAAGTCAAAGAAGTAAAGAAATTTATTTTATTTCTGTGAAAATGAAATTAATGTCACTGTTCTCCTTTTAGTTCCTTGCCTTCAGACCTTATGAAGCTTTGTGGTGAAGTCAAGCCCAAAAGCAAGGTAAGATATGCTGTAGAAATAACACTTTCAAAGCGCCTTCTCTTAGAGTCTTGCATAGCTCTTCAGTGAATGTTAAGTTTCACAACAAGACTGTGACATAGGAAAGTACTCTTCACTTTGACCCCTAATTTGTCTGCTTTCAAGTGGAGTTCCCCATTGGAAATTGAATATAAGTGGCATAGTAGGATTTTGTTTGTTTCAAAATTTACAGACCAAATTTGCTTTGTTTTGGGGAAAAATGTTTTCATCTACTGCTAGCACACCAGTTCAGCGTAGCAGTTAACTACATACTTCTGACTCATTGACACAAATGAAAACAAAGTATGTAAGGACATGCTGAAGGCACACATGAAAAAGTGAAGCATTGGTATCGACACTTGGGAGAACCTTGCCCAAGACCATTTCCAGTGGAGGACGGTAATCTGTGAGGGGGTGGCACAATTTGAGAGGTCCCACTGCAGTGCAGATGAGCAGAGGTAGCGAAGAAGAGCATCAAAAACTGCCCCACACCCTTCCAACAGCTACCAATACCTGCTGCTTCTGTGATAAGATCTGTGGTTCCGGAATTGGGATGGTCAGTCATCAACAGACTCACAAGTAGGAGGATGACATGAAGACATCCCACTCATTATCAAGTGACCACCAAGAAGAAGAAGATGATAATCTGTCTTACAGGATCTAATTTGCAAGTGGTGCTGCATGATTAAAAAGGAATCTAGTTTGATTTTTTTCAGATGCTGGGTAGAGTTTGAATAATTTTGGTCTTGAAAACCACTGGCCCAAAATAAGTGTGGAGCCACCATTTTATGTTAAAAAGATAAAAGCCATATTTTCAAAATTATTCCTTCCTTCCCTGAGTTGAACTCAAAACCTGGGAACAAAACAGAAGTTAGAAATACGTATTTCAAAAAGCTCTCTGTTTTTAAGATGTTCTTCTTTCCTCATTTTAAAACATCCCAAAGTGGTTTAGACTTTAAAAAAAATTTTGGTATAATAATTAGTTTAATTATTATTAGTAATTAAAAAAGTTTAAGAAAACTGAGTTATATGTGTTATTCCTGAAATATTGTCAGTAAAGATGTATAACTACTGGGCCTTTTTTAAGGTTTTAAGGTAGTATGAAGTACAGCTCCATTCTTTGTGCGACTTACTTTTCTGATCTTCAAGATGTTCCTGTTGCATTGTGACTATCAATCACAAAACCACAGCAGCTTCTTTCCAAACATTGCACAAACCAAGGCTTCTCCAAGATGGAAATGCCTAATGTTGTTTTATATTGAAACATTTCCTTATGGTTTAAAGTCATCCTTCTTCAAAGCATGTTCCTTTGTGCTTTCCTGAATATGGATCGGATTGCTCACGTGCTTAAAATTAAACACGCTTGTTGAACTAGATGTTGTAATGAGATGTCCTGGGGCTTGAAGAGCTGGAGGCATGGATCTGGCCATCCCCAAGTGGGATTCAGGAAACATAGAAGTACCATACAGCAGATATTGGCTCTAGGAACATCTATAATTGCTTCATTGACTTTCAGAAGGCATTTGACACCATAGATCAGAAAGCAACTTGGGAACTGTTGAAGTTGTATGGAATGGATAGCAGACTGATACAGGTTGGTGACGGATATCAACAACAATGCAGAGGCAGCGGTGAGAAAGTGTGGAGAGTTGGGAAGTTGGTATAGAATGAGTAGAGGTACAAGACGAGGAGATCCGATATCGCCCGATATCATCATCATCATCATCATCATCATCATGCACCTAGAGAGAGCGATGGACAAGATCAAGGAAGAGGTAGAAGGGATATCGGTGCACGGAATGAGAATTAACAGCCTGAGGTTTGTGGATGATAACTGTATCACTGTGGAAGATGAGGAGAAGCTAGTGAGAACAGTGCAGGTGCTAAATGAGGAAGTGAGGCAGTACTGACTAACTATGAACGATGATAAAATGAAGACAATGGTATTTGGAGGTAAAGAAAAGGAAGGAAGATCAGTGTAGCTGGGATCGAAGTAGAGAACACAGAGAAGTTCACATAGCTGGGGAGCAACATGATGTACGATCTGGATTATAAGAAGGATATAGTAACTAGAATAATGAAAGCAAGAGAGAGTTTGAAGGTGATGGATAAAATCTGGAAAAGCAAAGCTATTAGCTTAGGAACGAAGCTGCACATCTTGAAAATGTGCATATTCAGCATCATGTTGTAAAGATGTGAGACATGGGTGAAATGAAAGAGTCAAAGAGAAGGATATTGGCATTTGAGAGGAGTTGTTATAGAAAGATCCTGAGAATAGGATGGATGTAGAAGGTCACCAGTGAGGAATTACATAGGAAGATACTGCAGAAGGTTATACAACGGAAGCTACAGCTATTCAGGCATGTCTGCAGAATGAACAACAAGCGAAAAGTCAAGATCTTGGTATTCAGCATAATGGATGGCTCAAGTAGGAGAGGCAGACCCCCACAGAGAAATGGGTAGATGAAGTAGTAGATTGGTGTAGAGTTGATCTACAGAAACTAAGCCACTCCGCACTGGACAGAGATGGATGGAAGGAAATAGTCAGGGAGGTGTCGGACACCAATGGGCACTGCGCCCATGGTTCATGATGGTAATGATGATACAGTTAGGCCTGCCTGCCTGCCTCACCTGGGAGAAGATTCAGGGTTTAGTTAGTGGAACCAGTTAAGAGCAGGGAAGGGGTTTGATTGCCTTATGTAGAACATGGGGAAGCAGCAGAGATGGAGGATGTTCTGAGAGAGACAGCCAGAGTTAAAATGGATTAGGAGACTTCAGCTAAGATATGATGAGGCAAGGAATTGCTGCTAGGAGCCAGCAGACTCCATCAGGAAGCCCTGACTTTTCAAGGAAAAAGTCTTCAAGGAGGGCAAGACTTGGAGAATACTTGAGATTAAAAATTGGGAATAATCACTCGATGGGGATTTGAGAATGTTTGTTTATTTTTGAATAACTTGTTAATAAATCTAGTCACAGGGAGGAGGGTTGTTGAACTTGAGATGAATTTGTTTTACTCGTTTTGATTTAAGAGATCCCTGGAAAGTTGGGAGATGATGGTAGTACTGCAGTACCACCACCTGGGACTAGAAGGGGATGCTCAAGAAGCAGCCATTTGTAGGGATTTATTAATTTAACAAGACCCATAATCTTACAGGTGCTGTCAGGCACTATTATTCATACACTGAATATGGTTAACTATGGCAGAATGGTGATACTGGACAGAGTTAAATGGCTTTTGTTAGCTCTTCTGTGCACTGTTTATTGAAACAGGCATTTCCTCATTTCCGGTATCTGTTTCAGACCATCTCCTTCCCTTTGTAACTTGGACAGGTGACAGCATTTTACATCATGTCAAATCACTATTTTGTGCAGTTAAAACTTGACCTTGTTCCCAATATTGGTCTCATTAAATCAGCAAAACAGATTAAAAGCATACTCTGTGATTTAGTTTCCAAAACAGTTGACAGTTCACTATAACTGATGTAACAACTGAATAGTAAAAAATTAATCATGGGCTTAAAATATATTACTGACACACACTATCAATGATGTTACATTTAAAAATAGTTGATTATTCATTTATTTTAAATCCAGGCCCGCCGGAGGACTACTACCCAGATGGAATTGCTATATGCAGATAGCAGCGATTTAGTCTCTGACAGTACTGCTGCAGACACCATTGTGCCTGGCCCTCTTACACCTGTTGCAGAAGTGCAAGAGAGTGGAATGCATACCGATACAAATGATACTTCTGCTAGGGAAAGGGACCTCATTCCCCCACCATCTGGCTTACCTTCTAAAATAAGTAGCATGTAAGTTTGGCTAAGCTGTACTAACTACTTGTTGCTTTTTAAAAATGCATGTTGCCAATTTCTTGTAAGCTCTAATTTTGAATTTTACAGAGGTCGCCAACTGACTTCAGACTAACCAAGTAGGATTCAGAAATCTGTTCCTTCTGCTCATCCACAGCCACCCTACCAAGCATATGTATGCTATTGTAATTAATATATCTGCAGACATTTTTAAGTCATTTTCTTTTGTGAAACTGCTTCAGGTTTGTTTATAAATAGTGGATACAGTCATTCAGTACTATGGATGCTTCTGCTTTGCTATTGATGCGTGAAATGCAAATTTTAGAGAGAGAAATCTTTTCAGAAGTATCACAAAGACCTTAAAAAGGAACATGTTGTGACTGTAAGGTATATTAAAAACATTCTAATTTTAAACTTAAATTTTGTAATAATAATAAAAGTCAGGCTCCTAATGACTGAGGGAAAAATTAAGATGTGTTTTATGTTTAGTTTGTTTAAAAAGTACTAGTACTGCCTAATTTCACAGTACTTTGAGAAAACCTTATCAATTTTAATAGTAGTTTATGATCAAAACGTTATTCTAAATTTGCATGTGAAGATGCAAATTTGTAACATGAATCCCATCAGGACCTTTCCAACCGCAGTAGCTGAAGAGTAGTTTTTAATGATTGAAATTATCAGTTAATTATTTAGTTTTATTTGTCAAATTTACCTTTGGGAACAGAAGTCTTTTGTCACTTTTTATATAGTGAACTTATTGTTGTCAGCCATTCACTGGCAGAGAACTTCTTGTTTGCTTTTTAGATACTAACTCCACATTCCGTCGCATGTAAGCTGAATGCAGTTGCCACATTAAATATTAAAAAAATGCTAGCTATCTTTAGGCTATAGATGGGACAATAATGTATTTTCTCTTAGTCCCATCAAACTATCATTTTTCTTCATAAAAATGTCTACTGTTAATTGTACACTTGCTATTAGTTTTAACAGCTTCATATTTGTCTAGCATGCACTTGAGGTGGCAGACGTGAATGGTAGAACACTGCTGACAGTGATTAACACATGCTCAATGCTTTTACAAATAGAATATGCTCAGCAGGAATGCTATTGGTGATCCGGGGGGATTGATGATCAGGTTGGGCTGAGAAACCTGCTTGTTTCAGTGTTTAGTGAGTGAGATGAGACTGTTGGAGCATCAAGAGTTAATAACATCAAGTGTTATGACCTGGCATCCGAGGTTCAGGTAATACTGTCTTTTCGCTTCACCTCGTCTTCCAAATTGTATCCATTATGAAAGATAATTAGCAATGAAGCAAAATAAAATTATCTAAATTCAAACTTTGGAATAATTATACTAGAGCCTCTTTAGTAAAGTTTTCTTCTCAGTAGTGAACTTCATTTGTTTCTGCATTTTATGGATCATACTTTAGCAGATGAGGTATAAAACTTTTGTTTCAAATAATACTTAGTGACTTCCACATTTCAGGTATGTGTTTAATAATTATTATCCCTCAGCTAGAACTTATATTAAGTTACTTTCTACACTATTAAAATATTGCTTGTTATTCCAAATTGTTGCTGATATTTATTGTTGAAACAAGGTTCCTTCTGGATCCCGTGATAAAGTTGAAGTGTTAACTTTGTTGCATCAGAATAGTTTCTATCACAGCAGAATTGGATGTTGCTGCTTCTTTGAATGCTCATGTAGATGAAATAGTGTTTGTGGGTGAGTAACGCTACCTAAAAGAGAACAGGAATTCTACAATTGTAGGAGAAAGTAATCTAAAATAGTAGGAGAAAGCAAACACATGTTGTAAATGTGTTTTTTTTTTTTTTCTGTAGATGTTCACTTCCTTCAGTTTGTCTGAATATAAAAGTTCACTCTGAGAGCTCAACCTAGCTGCTGTTGAAGTGAGGGATTTTTTTCCATTTGTTTTTTAAGAGTCCGGTCTTAATCCAATACATTGTTGACACCAGAATGTCATAGATCAATATCCAACAGTTCTTTTGTTTAGCTGCAATACTGCAAATGTCTTTCAATACACTGCTGTTTGTTTCTGTAAGACCTTGTTTATATGGAAAGTTACACCATTTTAACTTAAATCAGTTTTTAAAATGTCTTAGTTAAACATCTACAAGAGTCTTTGTGGGCACTCGTATTTCACCTGGAGTGAGCTATTTCAGTTTACCTTAAATTAATTCTTGGTAGCACAAACTGAACTGAAATAAGTCTAGGTTTAAAACAAGATCAGAGGATCTACACTGCCTTTTCTAATGGTTTAACTAAATCAGTTTAAAAATCAAACACTGAGTTAAACTAGTGCAGCTTTCTTGTGTAAGCAAGATACAATTACATTGGGACAGGTTCTGATCTTGAATATTAAACGTCATCAGATAATGTCAAACAAAGCCGACATTTCTAAACTGGCCCACCTGATGTAGTAGTGTTCTCCACATGAAAACATTAAGGGTATGTCTACACTGTAAAAAATGGTGTGTTTTTAATTCAGGTTAAAATATCAAAGAAGATGCAGCAAACTCTGTATATAGCAGCTCAAGTTAAAGCCTGTGGAGGGTAGAATGAGGCTGAACTTGAGCTGTTAATACAAGTTAAAGTGCTGTTTTAACTTGAGGTTAGCTAACCTGAGTTAAGAATACAATTTTTTTTCCAATTTAGATGTAAGAAACATATAAGAATAGCCGTATTGGGTCAGATCAATGCTTTATCTAGCATAATAGCCTGTCTTCCAACAATGGCCAATGCCAGATGTTTCAGGGGATATGAACAGTCAAGGACAATTATTGAGTGATCTATCCCCTGTGGTCTGGTCCCATTGTCTGCGAGTCAAAGGCTTAGTCATCTTGGCTAATAGCCAGTGCTGCATGCCCCCCCTTTTTTTTAAATAAACACAAAAAAAGAGGAGCTGGTGCTCACCTAACTCCCCGCCCTCACTTCCCCAGCTAGTCCCATGTCTGGGGCTGCCGAAGTTCCAGTAATCAGTACTGGCACAAAAAAAGCACTGCTAATAGCCATTTATTGACCTCTCCTCCCTGAACCGACCTAATTTTTTCCATTCAGTTATAGTTCTGGCCTTTACAACATTCCATGGCAACAAGTTCCACAGGTTGACTATGGCTGCGTGAAGAAGTACTTCTGTTTGTTTTAAATCTGTTGTCTGTTCATTTCATCAGGTGACCCCTGGTTCTTGTATTTTGTGAAGGGGTAAATAACTCTTCCCTATCACTACATCCACATCATTTATGATTTTACAGACATTTATCATATATTTCCTCTTAGTCATCTCTTTTCTAAGATGAACAGTCACAGTCTGCTTAATATCTCCTCTGAAATCCATAGAATCGCAGAATCCGAGAATAATGGAATTGGAAGGGACCTCAAGAGGTCATCAAGTCCAGTCCCATGCCTGAGTGACAAGACCAAGCACCGTCTATATCATGCTTGTTAGATATTTATCTAACCTGCTCTTAAATATCTCCAATGCTGGAGATTCTACAACCACCTGAGGCAAACTGTTCCATAACCCTATTAATTTTTGTTGCCTTCTCTGTACCTTCTCCAATCACTAATATTATGATCTTTACTGTCTTATTTTTTCTCTCTTCTAATAATTCTCAGTCTGTTAGCTTTTTTTTGACTGCCTTTGAACAATGATATGATGTTTTGAGAGAACTATGTACAATCTCAAAGATCTCTTCCTTGAGAGGTAGTAGCTAATTTAGACCCTATCACTTTCTGTTTATAGTAAGGCTTATATTTTCTAATAATATTTGTCAACCTTGAATTTCATCTGCCATTTGCTTAGCCAGTTTTGTGAGATTGCTTTATAACTCTTTGCAGTCTTCTTTGAGCTTAAATATCTTGAGTAATTTTATCATCTGCAGAAGTTGCCACCTTCCTGTTTATCCCCCTTTCCAGATCATTTTTGTACAGATCTTTGGGGCACTCTGCTATTTATCTCCCTTTATTTTGACTGCTGACCATTTATTTCTACCCTTTGTTTCCTTTTTTTTTTTTTTTTGATCCAGTTACTTATCTATAAGAGGACCTTCCCTCATAATTATGCCAGGACTTCTAACATTTATTTGAGCCTTTGGTTTGGGACTTTGAAAAGGCTTTTTTGAAAGTCCATATATACCATATACAATGGATCACCCTTATCTACCTGTTTGTTGATGTTTTTCAAGAATTCTAATAGCTTGGTGAGGCATGTTCTCCTTCTGTAAAAGTTATGATGTGTTTTGTATTTGTGTCTGATAAATTTTATTCTTTACTATGGTTTCAGTCAATTTGCCTTGTACTGAAGTTGGGTTTATGGGGATGTAATTGCCAGTATCACTTCACAAATGTATTTATTTTTTTTAAAATGGTGCTGTCATCCAATCATCTGGTAGAGGTGCTGGTTTAGGCAATAGATTACATGCCACAGTTTGTAGTTCTGCAGTTTAATATTAAAGTTCCTCCAGAACTCCTGGGGGATACCTTCTGGTCTTGGTGACTTATTACTGTTTAGTTTATTGGAAAATTTCTTCTATCAACGCAATCTTGGATATTTTCCCAGATTTGTCATGAGGAAAAAAAGTCTGAGATGTGGGAATCTCCCTCACATCCTCTGCAGTGAAGACTGACGCAAACAATATGTTTTGTTTCTCAGCAACAGCCTTGTCTTCCTTGAGTGTCTCTTTAGGACCTCGATCATCCAGTGGCCACACTGATTATTTGCCAGGCTTTCTTTCTTGTCATATACACTTGAATGTCTTTAACTCACATACCCAGATTAAAGATTTTGCTGGGCCTAGAGAGGGCACTGTGTGGTGTGAGTTTGAGGGGACACACATGGCTCCTCATCTGGGAGCAGTAGGGAAAAAGCTGTAGGGGGAAGCAGCTCTATGCGCTGCCATTTCCCCAGCTGGGGAAAAAGGGGTGCAGCTGTACAAGGAACCACTTCTTCCTCTGTAGCACAGGTGTTCCCAGATCAGGGACACCCAGAGTACAGAGGTTTAAGTGTACTTAAAATTTGCTGTTGGTTTTTGTGTCTTTTGTTAGTTGCACTTCAAATTCTTTTTAGCCTAATTAAATTTTTGCACTTGAGTTCCAAAAGAATATGCTCCTTTCTATTTTCCTCAGTAGGATTTGACTTTCAAGTTTTCAAAGAGACATTTTGCTCTCAGCTGCCTCTTTTTCCTTTATTGTTTAACCAAGGTAGCATTTTTGTTCCTCCTGCTATTTTTTTATTTGGGGCGTATGCTTTGTTTGAGCTAAGTTGGTGTTTTAGCAAGTTTCCATACACCTTGCAGGGATTTCACTCTTATAGCTGTTCCTTTTTAATTTCCATTAAATAGGCTTCCTCATTTTGTGTAGTTCCCTCTTAAGAAGTTAACCGCTACTCTGCTGGTCTTTTTTGGAAATTTCCCCTGAACCACCATATTAAATTTAATTAGATTATGTTCACTTTTATCAAGTGGTTCAGCTATATGCACCTGTTGGATGTGTTCGTGGACACCATTTAGGACTAAATCAAGAAATGTTTCTCTATTTGTGGTTTCCAGGACTAGCTGCTCCAAGAAGTTGTCGTTAAAGTTGATTACAGATTGTAGCTGCATTCCATCCTTTTGCAGCCTTTCTAATCTCCCTGAGCATTTCACTGTCATCACCGTCATCCTGGTACGGTGGTCAGTAGTATATTCCCACTGCTGTATTCTTATTAACTCTGCCTTGAAGCCTCTGGGAGTTCCATGCCAGTCCTAAGCCTGGATAAAGGAAGAGGGCTGGTCAGCTGGGTGGCAAAGAGAAGAGGCATGATGAGGAAGAAATAGGGCAGTGCTCGAAGAGAATTTTAGGAATGCAGCCACAAAGAGAGACCTAGATAAGGGAGTCAAAGGGAGAGCCACGGTGATAGAAGAGGCAATTGAGCAGATTTTTCTGGAAGAAAAGATATCGCCGAGTATCTTCATCACACATCTAGAAGGAGCAATGGACACGATCATGGAAGAGGTAGAAGGGAAAGGAATTAAAAGCTTGAGGTTCATGGATGATATAGTTATCATTGAGGAAGATGAGAAGAAGCTAGTGAAAACGGTGCAGATGCTAAACGAGGAAGGGAAGTGGTACAGACTGATTATGAACACTGATAAAACAAAAACAATGGTATTCGTAGAAAAGAAAATAGGAAGATCAGTGTAGATGGATTGAACTAGAGAATGTAGAGAAGTTCATGTATCTGGGGAGCAGCATGACGTATAATCTAGACTGTAAGAAGGAAATAGTGACTAGAATAGTGAAAGCAAGATTGAATTTGAAAGCAATGGGTAAGATCGGGAAAAGCAAAGCGATTAGCATAGGAACAAAGCTGAGTGTCTTGAAAACGTGTATTCAGCAGCATGTTATACAGATGTGAGATATGGGTGATAACAAAAGATTCAAAGATAAGGATATTGGGATTCAAGAGGAGTCGTTATAGAAAGATCCTGAGCATAGGATGGATGCAGAAGGTCACCAACGAGGAGTTATATAGGAAGATACAGCCAAAAGAGACCCTGCTGCAGAAGGTTATACCACGGAAGCTACAGTTATTTGGCCATATTTGTGGAATGAACGACAAATGAAAAATCAAGACCCTGGTATTCGGCATAATGGATGGTTTGAGTAGGAGAGGCATACCCCACAGTGTGGGTAGATGATATAGTAGATTGGTGCAGATCTAGTCTACAGAAAGTAAGACACTCCTCAGTGGACAGGGAAAGATGGAGGGAAATAGTGAGAGAGGCATCAGACACCAATGGGCACTGAGCCCATAGTTTGATGAAGATGATGATGATGTATTCTTATTATGTAAACATGGAATTTCTGTCCACTGAGATTCCATGGTACAGTTTCAGTCCTTTAAGATTTTAACTGTTTGTTTTTACTTTTTCTTTTTTTTCCTTCATTCCTCCATAATCACAACCTAATTTATCATTACTATATGTTTTGCTCCTTGATATTATTATAGTCCATTCATTATAATAATTCTTCTCTGTTTTTCTGACACCGGTCATAACTATCATTTAGTCCCAGGCACTAGAAGGTCACTTATCTTGACTTGTAGCCTTCTTGCATTTGTACAAAAAAGGTATAAAATTTGTTATCTAGTTGTCTGCCTTCATGTGATGTAATTGAATGGAGCTTTTTTTATTTGACTGTTTCTCTTCAGTTCCTGTCTGTACTCAATTTATATTTCCCCCTTTACCAAGATATAAAGACTCCCTATTGATAGACTCCTCTCCAAAATGATCTATCATCTGAACAGTGTGCTCCTTTATGCCTGTCTGCTTTCTCCCAGATGTTAATTAAAAACTTATCTACTATTTTTTTAACATCTATATTCTGGCAATCTACTGCTGTTATGGTTTAGGTGGGGAATATTCTTGTATGGTCTCCTTCTTTCCCCAAAGATCACCTACTTACTAAAAACCTAAAACCCTTCTCCCTCCATCATCATTTCTTCCACTCATTGAGACCTGGCAGTTCTGCTTGGCTAAGTGACCCTACAAATGGACTAGAAGCATTACAGTGAGGCTACATCTAGACTAGAGCGATCTGTCAACAGAAGTTTCTGTAGGAAGATATCTTTCCATAAAACTTGTGTTGGCAGATTGCAATCACACACCAAAGTGGATCACTCCTTTGATCCACCCTGTTGACAGGGAGCAGCCAGACTGCCCAGCCGCTGTCTCGACAGAACGGCCCCCAGAACCCCATCAGACAGGGTCACGTGGTTGGCCATCCCTTCTGTGAGCCCTGGCGAGGTGTACCCTTATAGCTCCCCCTACCCTGTTGATGCCTGTCCCTGCCCATGCTGAGGCTTGCCTACTTCCATGAGGGGCAGCATAGCTGCTACAACAGGGCTCCCACACTTTCTGGGAGACAGGGTGCTTTCTGGATAGCTTTCACAGGGAGTGGGGGACCCCTCCACTGTGTTGCTTGGGAAGGTGTCATTCCCCACCCCTCAGGAAAGCGTGCAGCTCCCTATAGTAGGAGTAGATGGCAGGTCCTGCCCCATTTCTCCACCTGGTGTCGTGGGTCCAGGTGTACCCCTGGCCGAGTTCTTTAACCTTCTCCCGCATCTGATCTGTGGCGCAGGCAGGGTGGCCCTTTGCCACCAAGGCAGTGGCCAGCTGGGCATACACAAGGGCATTCCTCCGCTTTGCCGAGGGGTCGAGGAGAGTCTTCCTCAGCCCATGTGACCAGTAAGTCCTGGACCTTTGTCCTGGTCCAGGAGGAGACCCAATGTTTCGTGCCCTTGGGTGGTTCCTGGGACCCCTCCAGCTGGTCCCTAGAGGGCCCCGGGGGGTTACGGGGTGGCTGGCTGGCTACCATCTTTCAGGAATCAGCAGGAAGGAGTGGCTGTGAGGGCATAGGGACAAGCAGCCTGTAGCTCTGCTGCTTCCATGCTTGCAGCTTCCTGCCACAGTGTTTCCGGGGCTCCCTGCAGCTTTAAGAATGGCTGGAGTCAGGGACTGTAGATCCTCTGATTGCTGTGAACAGGGCATCCCCTCCAGGGCAGCTGCACAGCACCCTGGAGGCCTTTTCTGTTGACAGAAGGCCCCACAGAACATTCAGACTGGCTTGCTGTTGAGAGAGGCATTCTGCCTCCTGGGGGAACAGCAGAACACAGTCAACAAAATGCCATGTTCTGTCGATCTGCTGTTGTCAGAATGCCTTGGTAATGTGAATGCTTCATGGGTTTGTCAACAAAATTCTTTAGCATAGATGTAGCCTGAATGGCACCATAGAGGTTCTGGATTTCAAGCTCTTATATTTAAATTTAAGCCAAAATTTCATCTACAGCACCTCTCTCCTATCTTAACCTATGTCACTCCTATCTTAACCTATGTCACTAATCCTACCCAGTTCTGCACATAAATCAGATTACACAAAATCTCATTTGACTTTTTAAAAGTGAAAGCTTCAAGACGTCATAGTTGTGCAGAACTTTCCAAATGTGAGCTGAGGGCAAACCAATGCAACGTTCCCTTGATGAGTTTCTAAGCAGCCTGAATTAATGGCTCAGAGAGCTGTGGGAATCCACAGTTCCTGTTTATCTTATTGGCAACTCAGTTACAATGACACTTTGTCATTGTGAATTGTTGCATAGGTGGTCAGTTTAGTGGATAGGGAGGGTGTGGGAAGGAAGACTCAGCCGTAAAAATTGGAAGTTGCTGACTTGAAGGAAATGCGGAGGAGAGGCACCAAGACAAGGAACAGGGAGAATGGAAAGAAACACAGGGCAGAAATAGCCATGTTCCAAAGACAGGGCATATTATTCCACTTCATGATACTGAATGTGAAGAATTTACTAAACAATAGTAACTAATAGTTTATTTTAGTGCATAGGCCAGATTCTATCCTTCTCTTTTTGTGCAAGTGTTTCACTAACATCAGAGGATGTTGCTGTGGATGGGAGGGAGAGTGGAGTCCAAAATTAATGCTCCAGCATATGGATAATAACTTAAAAAATATTCTTCCTTGACATCCCTGCTGCAGCCACTATAATTAATTCAGTTAATCTCTTTTATTGATAAGGTACTGCTACACTTGTCTCTGATCATAGTACACACTGGAGTTCATTTTTTTAAAAATAAAAGTGGCATATGTTATCTTAGTATTAGAACATGAGGATTGTAAGAACAAATTTAAAGAGTGGAGTCAGTTAAACTCAGGAACGGTCTCCTGTCAATAAATTGATTATGATGATGATAGAGATGATGATAAATAAAAATATTATGAGATCTAACAAATTCATACTTTGTGAGGTATATTGAGATTAACTCTGAGTGGTAAAAGTCCTGCTTGAATATCCATGAAGTAATTTTAATAAATACTGACATCTAAGATAATCTTTCCTGTTACCTTAGCTCTAAACAGTCATCTCTGACAGAAAAGAAAGTACCTGAACCTTCACCTTTAACAAAGAGAAAGGCCTATGAGAAAGGAACAGATAAGCCAAAGGCAAAAGAACCAAAACAGTAAGAATTTACTATTTTCTCCAAAAGATATTAAGCCTTCGAAAAATATTCTTAGAAAATAATACATTTGTTTTACATCTTTTTTTCATTCTAGGTTAAATTTTTAATGGTGTCTGTGAAATTATCTATTATCAACTTCCTGTCTTTGTTTTATAATGGTATTCTTCTGTATTTTATGTAATGTGGTTTCAGCACTCAGAGAGACTCTCTTGAGTATTTGCAAATGATTTATTTTTAAAAGGTTCTAAAAGTCAGGGAAAAGCTACATTTTGGGGGTGTTACAAGAATTTCTTAATTTTATATACAACAACTTTTTTCTACATTTTTAGTCACTATTTAAAGGTAAACTGTTTGAATGTCATGCCATCTTCTGGCCAGTATCAGTTTTGTACCCCTATTGCTATCAGATTCTTTGGTAGTGCATGTAAATAGCATTTCTTGTTTAATAAAATAGAATCTAATACATTGTTTGAGGCATGTTTCATTTAACCTCTCTAACATGTCATAAACTTGTAAAGAAGATGTTCTTTTTTTCTTGTAGCTCAGATTCTGGAACCTCAGAGGCTAGTCTGTCACCTCCTCCTTCCCCACCAAGCCGGCCCCGTAATGACCTGAATGTTTTTAATCGTCTTACTGTTTCTCAGGGAAACACATCAGTTCAGCAGGATAAGTAAGTCACAAAGAGAAGCTTCCGATCCCTTCCAGCAAGTTGCAAACCGTAGTCATCAATGTAGAATTCCATTAAATAATTTGGTCTCTCCTGTGAGACGTAAAGAGATATTATGGCTACATTTCATGAACTTTCAAAAAAGGCAGTTTAAAATTTTATGGAATTGCTTTCACATATTGCCAAAATTCAACAGAATCAATTTCCTGCTGAATCTTATTCCCTATTTTATACATTATGTCCTGTACTTACAATTTTCCTTCAATACAAGTCAAGATGCTTGAAAGAGCTGTAGAATTTTTATGTATATATGTGTATGTATATGCATGTATATATGTGTGTAATTATATATATTTACACTTGAAATCAGGGTTTAGATAACCATGTAGGAAGTAGTATTTTTGACAGTTATTCAGCTACCTTTTAGCACTGCTGCGAAAGCTCTCCAAAGTATCCTCTGTTGAGTGATTTTGTTGAAATAACTATTGTGCAGCAATTTAGCAGCAATCTTAATTAGTTAATGGGCTGACATGTTTGAGGCAATTTGGGGAAATATCTTGATACTACCATTTTTATTTTTAAGAAATAAAACTGAGTTTCTTGACATTGAAGACATCTTCTTCTCTATAAACCTCATTACAATTAGTGATCGCTTTGAGTTTACCAGAATATTCATTGCAAGATTTCAGAACTGACAATGCTACCATCTGGTGCTTATTAACTCTGACTCAAATATGGAGAGTCAACCTTTGATTGTAGCATTTGGGATTGCTTTAATCTCTTATTTTTGTTATTTTAATTTAACTTTTAGTTTTCAGTGACTTGCAAAACTTTCAGTAGTTAAAAATTATTTGTAACTCCCTAATCCCAACTAAATTATTTTAGTATTTTATCACTAATCTGATATATTATCAGAGGCTTCTTTTTGTGCTTTGAGCTTTAGTAACCATAATTTTATATTTTTTTTATCTGACTGCGAAATCAAGCTCTAATTACTAAACACATTTTTATCGGAATTAAAAATGAAGGCCATTATATCCTGTATTATTTTAAGAGGTACCATAGATATAGTTCTTGGTTTTGGAGGGAGAGGGCTCTAAAACATTTATTTAGTCAGAAGGTGAAGGATTGTGAACTCATTCAATCACTTGAAAACTGCTGAGCCTGGCTCAATGAGGATTGAATTGTATTTTTTAAATATTTTATATTTAAGTATGTAAGTAATCCTGAGAAGCTTTAGGTTTTTCTTTTTTAAATATTTGGCAGAATTAGTATGATATACCGAAGCTAATTGTCCCTGTCACATCTTTCTTTCCCTCTATTTCTGTAAGAAATATTTGGTAATAGGAAGTGGCTATTCTTCAGCTTTCTTGATATGTGCAGCATTCTTCAGCTTCTTGATATGTGACATTTTGTGAATTTAGTTTACCCTGAGGGAGCCATTTTAATGTTCATCCCTGGTATAAAATATAAATTGAGAAGCAATACGATGTGCAGTGAGTAAATGTGCACTGCATTTCTGAGTCAGCCATGCTATTATTTGTTCTTCTCATATGGAGACTTTTTTACCTTGCTGATACCTGTATTCTTTCTCCTCGCAATCTCCCACCACTGTTCATTATAGGTCTGATGAAAGTGATTCCTCTCTGTCGGAGGTACACAGGTACACTCTTTCTCTTTTTTTCATCCTTCTGGCCTCTTGTTGATGTCCTTAATGCCTTTACTTCAGTTATTAGGTAGTCCCATTTTTGCTGCATGCTCTTTTTCGATACCTTCCACAATACATGTATACTGTGTACCTTTTCATTTATTCTTTTTTTTTCAAGAAATTAAAATATTTGTTTTATTTTGTCCAGCATGCTTTTTTTTTTTTTTTTTTTTTTGAGAAAATGAGAGAGAATTTTTCTTAGGATTTATTGTGTTTTCAGTCAAGCATGTTTTCAAAAATAATCAGTTGTGAACTTTGTTATAACCTTTAGCTTAACTAGTAGCTGAAGGATACATTACTGTATAACAAAGTCTTACTTCCTATCCTCAAAATTGATTAAGAGATGAAAGAATGTTGTAGCTCAACATATTTCCATCCTTATTAGATCCAGAAACATGTATTAGGATGCTTCTGAGAAGAAACATCTTTAACTTGTAATGTGGCTACACTGTGGTAAAAATAACAGAATATGTCCAGGAAATAAAAGCAATGAAAAGGCTAATAATTGTGTAGTACTGGTAGTAATAACACTTTCAGAATCATTCATCCATAGATTTCAGAGTACTGTTGCGAGGATAGGTCAATGATCTCGAGATGCAAAGTTGTTGAACTGTGCAAAGTTACATGACATAGGCAGACTTGAGAGTAAATCATGAGGTCTTCCAGCTCTGACAGGGATATTGGCTGCTGAATGGTGCTGCCTCTGAAGCACTACATCTGTTTAGTTTAGAAAGCAGCAGCTTTAGCTGTATATAAGATATTGAAGGTCACAAAGAAGTTTAATTGGTCACATTTATACCTTTTTGCTGTAAAGGCCAACATAATACCTAATCTTTAAAAGGGAAAACAAAGAGGAACTGGGGAATTATAGACCAATTACCCTGACCTTTTCTCCCTGGAAAGATATTTGAATAAATTAAGAAATCCATTTGTAAGCACGTGGAATATTATAGGGATATAAGAAATAGCCAACATGTATTAGTCAAGAACAAGTAATGCCAATCAATCTAATTTCCTTCTTTGACAGTAACAGAGAGGGAGCTGTGCTAGTCTATACACTATCAAAACAAAAAGCAGTCAAGTAGCACTTTAAAGACGAGCAAAATAGTTTCTTCTTCGAGTGGTCCCCATGGGTGCTCCACAATAGGTGTCGGGCTTGCCCGGCACCGCAGATCGGAAATCTTGCAGCAGTTTCTCCTGGATCGTGCATGCACTGGCGCGCACCGCTCCCCCGCGCACCCCCGGCCACGTGCGCGATCCGGTCCCCTCCAGTTCCTTCTCAACCGCCATCGGCTGCAGACGGAATCCGCTCGGGCTAAGGCCAGAGTCAGATTAGATAGTTGTTTTCTACGTGTAATTTGTTGGTTTTGGTTACTTAATAAAAAAAAAAAAAAAAAAAAAAAAAAAAGAGAGAGAGAGAGAAAGCAAAGACAAAGAGAATATCAGCAAAAAAAAAAAAAAGAGAGAGAGAGGAGCGGAAAAGAGAAGAGCGGACGTGAAGGCCATTTAGGCCACCCGCTGCCCCGCAGGCCGGTGATCACTATTTGGGGTGGAAAGGCACGGATTAAGTGCTAAGTACCCTATTAACAGTAAAGGACTCACCGCAATGGCCTCTTCAGGTTTTAAAAAGTGTGGGTCATGCTGCGAAGCTGTGACGGCCTCTGATGGGCATAGCGAATGCATCCGCTGCCTGGGGGAATCACACGTTACCCAGAAGTGTTCTCACTGTGCTAAGCTCACAGCCAGGGCCAGGAAGGACAGAGAGATGAGGCTTAAAATGCTCTTGTCCGATAAGGCTCTCCATCTGGACTTGCCGGAGAAGCCTCACCCAGAAGGGCCCTCTGGGTTGCATAAGAGGAAGGCAGCTTCCCTGACGCCCTCGGTGCAGAAATGGAGGAAACTCTCCCTGGCTCGATCCTTGCCGGCGGGTTCAGCAAGCAGGACGAGTGGCGCACACAGTCCCCAGCTGCATACTCAGGCAAGCGGCAGCGCAGCAGCGCACGTGGCAGAGGCTGAGCCTCCAGTTACACAACAGCCGGCACATGTGGCACCCAGAGCATCAGCAAGGCAAGCGCCGGACCTGGCGGCACCGCCACAGGCGGCACCGACCCCCGTGGCACCAACGGTGCAGGGGCACCAGGCATGGAGCCTGCAGGCGCCGGAGGAAGCTACCTGCGCGGCACCACAGCTGATTGTGCCGAGTGCGGCGCCGACAGCGGGGCTGAGATCCCTGGCACAGGAGGGGGTGGTGCCAGCCTCGCAGGGGAGGGGCAAGACGAAATCAAGAACCCGGCACCTCAGCCCATCTCCGGACAGGGCTGCGCTGCTGTTAGCACCAAGCCCTCCCCCTGTGATACACACACCGCACCGAAGGCCTGTGTCTCCACCGGCTTATCCAGAACCACCACCTCCGTTCCTCCAACCAATGTCACCATGGCTTGGGCCACCTTCACCATTTCTGGGAGTGGATCCCCTGGAGTACTATCACAAGCCAGTTTCATCTCTGTGTCGTCGTGGAGGTCTCGCTCTCCCAGACATCAGGGGTACACACTCTGTGGGTGGTCCAGGTCTCCACTGGACCCTTGCCCATGCTGCTATGGTCGTCCTCATCATGCTGGACACAGACACCTACATCCAGGGATAGGTCCCCCCCCGGCCGCTCAATACCCCCCTGGACACTCTCGATCGGGGACGGAAACACAACTGTCTCAAGGGGAGTTAGTTTTAGAACCCCGAGACTTTCCTTCACAATCCTCCAGGGAGCAAGTGTACCATCAACCGCAGGAGCCTGAGGGTTCGAGGGAGGTTTACCCCAGTGGTTCCTCCTCATCCTGCCCAGATGAGGCCATGGCCCCCGGGGATGTCTTCCCCCCCCCACCCCCCCAGGATGACCTTAAACAATTTCAGGAGCTATTTAAAAGGGTAGCTTTCACGCAAGACATTCAAACGGCAGAGGTGCAGGAGAAACATCACAAACTCCTGAAAAATTTGAGACCCCCAGCTTCATCCAAAATTGCTATTCTGCTGGACGAAGCCATTATGGAGTCAGCCACTACCATATGGCAGACTCCGACCTCTATCCCTCCTACGAACAAGAGAGCGGATAAGAAGTACTTCGTCCCAGCAAAGAGCATGGAGTTCCTCTTTAGTCACCCACAACCAAATTCTTTGGTGGTCGAATCGTCCCAGCAGAGGTCGAAGGCTTCTCAGTACAAATCGGGGGGATCAGACAAAGATGCTAAGAAGCTAGAGCTATTTGGCAGGAAGGTATATTCCTCTTCTACCCTGCTATTGAGCATGGCAAATTATGTGGCACACCTAGCAAACCATAATTTTGATAATTACTCCAGACTTACTCCCTCATGGATTCACTTCCGGAAGACAAAAAACCGGTTTTAAAGGAGATTGTTCAAGAGGGCTACGCAGCATCGCGGATGGGAGCCCAGATTGCCCTGGACGTGGCGGACACGGTGGTATGTTCAACGGCTACAGCAGTGGTCATGCGTAGAGAATCCTGGCTCCAGACGTCTGGTATCCCTAGGACCTACAGGCAAAGATCGTGGATCTTCCCTTTGATACACAAAGCTGTTTGCAGACTCAACCGACTCGGTCCTCCACTCCAGTAAGGACTCGAGAGCTACACTTAAAACCTTGGGCATTTATACTCCCCCATACAGAAAAAAAAAAAAATTTATCCTCAGTGAAGACGCTACGCTTACCAACCACAGCGTGCTCAATATCAACGGGGCTACGACCAAGGGCGCCAGGGTGCTGGAGATCATAGCCATGGGTTACACGAACCCCTTCCAGTCGCTCCCACCGACAAAGCCTCCTGCCAGGCCTCACCTCAGGGACGCTGCCCACAAGGCAAGGCTCAAGCCAGGAGGTGGACCACCTGCTACTTCCTAACAGAAGAAAACAGGAGGCTGGAGGCCCATCTTAGATTTTCGGGGCCTCAACCGTTAGTTGCGCAAGCAACATTTTCGGATGATCACAGTTGCCTCGATACTCACAGCACTGGACAATGGAGACTGGTTTGCAGCCCTCGACTTACAAGATGCTTACTTTCATATAACAATCCACCCAGCACACAGACGCTTCCTCCGCTTCACAGTCGGCAAGGAGCACTTCCAGTACAGGGTTCTTCCGTTCGGCCTCTCCTCGGCCCCCAGAGTCTTTACCAAAACCCTGGCAGTGGTGTCAGCCTACCTGCACAGACAGGGGGTGTTTATTTTCCCATATCTGGACGACTGCCTGCTGAAAGGGGCCTCGAAGGCAGAGATCTTATGCATGATACGCGTCACAGTGGACACGTTTTCTTCGCTGGGCCTAGTTATCAACCTCGCAAAGTCAAAGACCGAACCCACACAAGATATAGAGTTCATAGGGGCACGCATAAACTCTATCACAGCAAGGGTGTACCTACCCAACGCCCGCTTCCGCTCCATCAGTTCGCTGGTGCAAGTCATCACATACAGCCCCACGGTGCCGGTCTTAACGTGCTTACAGCTGCTGGGCCACATGGCGGCAGCGACGTCTGTGGTACAGAATGCCAGGTTACACATGTGAAGCCTGCAGCATTGGCTGGTGAGCGTTTACAAACCGGCATCCCACACTGTCCACAGGGTGGTGTTGCCCACGACAGAGGTGCTCAGATCCCTGGCATGGTGGGAAAACCCCAAGGATCTGCTAGTGGGGGTGCCCTTTCACCAACCACGAATTTCTATTTTTCTTACTACCGACGCCTCTCGCATAGGATGGGGAGCGCACATCGGCGACAAGGTGATGCAAGGGCTATGGTCCCCTGCGGAACAGACACTGCACATAAACATACCAGAGCTCAGAGCAGTGTTCAACGCCTGCAGACATTTTTGAGATTACCTACATGGCAAAGTAGTCGGGATCAATACCGCCAATACCTCCACTATGTTTTACATCAATCAACAAGGAGGAGCACGATCCCGTGCCTATGTGCGGAAGCAGTCCGACTGTGGAACTGGTGCATCGCCAACAACATAACGTTGAAAGCCTCGTATTTGTTGGACGCTCACAACGTGAAAGCAGATCAGCTGAGCAGGTGCTTCACACTCACGCGTGAATGGCAGATCTGCTCCGATCTGCTACGGCGCATTTTTCGTACATGGGGGTTTCTCCAGATCGATCTGTTTGCCACCCAGTACAACAAGAAGTGTCCGCAGTACTGCTCCAGGGCAGGAGTGGGGCGGGGGTCCCTGGGGGACGCATTCATGATTTCATGGAGGGGCCCCCTACTTTACGCGTTTCCCCCCACAGCGCTTATCCACAAAGTTCTGCAGAAAGCCAGAAGGGACAGAGCTCGCACGATACTCATAGTCCCAACTTGGGATCGGCAGCAATGGTTCCCTTGCTTCTGCGCATGTCAGACTGCCCACCACTTCCTCTACCGGTGGCACCGGACTTACTCACGCAGGCTCAGGGGTCCACAGTGTACCCGCACCCTCAGGGTCTGCGTCTACACGCATGGCTAATCCATGGCTCAGCTCCTTAGAGAGCATGTGTACGGAGGGAGTACAAGTAGTCCTGGAATGTAGCCGAAGGACCTCCACCAGGAGGACTTACAAGCAGAAATGGACTCGATTTACAGCCTGGTGTTCCGCCAAGCAGTTAGCTCCCTTTGACGTTCCTATACCTGTAATACTAGAATACTTATTGGACCTCAAAAGAGGCGGGCTTTCTCTATCCTCGCTAAAGGTCCACCTCGCCGCTATATCAGCCTTTCGGCATACAGAGGAAGGGCCCACTGTATTCACCCATCCTATCGTTACAAGGTTCTTGAAGGGGCTGGTAAACCCGTACCCTCCTCGAAAACCGCTTCCACCATCGTGGAATTTGGACTTGGTGCTCAGCACGCTATTGGGTCCACTTTTTGAACCATTAGCCAAAGTTCCCCTATGTCTCTTTACGATGAAAACAACCTTCCTCCTTGCAATTACATGAGCCCGCAGGGTGAGTGAGCTCGCAGCAGTGATGCCAACGCAGCCCTGCACCGTATTCTCAAAGGAGGCGGTAACCTTAAGGCTGCACCCAGCCTTTGTTCCAAAAGTTTCTTCGGAGTTTCATCTTAATGAACCAATAGTTTTACCCTCATTTTACCCGAAGCCTCACAGCTCCGGCAAGAAGGCACACCTGCATCTCCTGGATGTGAGGAGGGCATTGGCCTTCTACATAGACAGAACTAAGTCCTTACGGAAAACAGACAGGCTTCTAGTCTCTCTCGCTCCCAGGTCAAAGGAGAAGGTCTCTCTTCACAGAGAATCTCAAAGCACATTGTGTCCTGTATAAAAATGTGCTACAAGCTTCGAAAGACTCCTTTGCTGGCCCCACCCAAGGCTCACTCCACCAGGGCGGTGGCGGTGTCAACAGCCTTCTTCAAGGGCATCGCGTTAAAAGACATCTGTAGAGCGGCGACCTGGTCGTCCTACGACACCTTCGCCAAGCATTATGCCCTACATCGGGTATTCTAAGAGGATACCCGTCTGTCGACAGCAGTCCTCTCGGGGGCAAGCTGCACATAAACCGATTTACCCACCTCCTTACTTGGGTTATTGCTGGGTAGTCACCTATTGTGGAGCACCCACGGGGATCACTCGAAGAAGAAAGAGAAGTTACTCACCTGTAGTAACGATGGTTCTTCGAGATGTGTCCCCGTGGGTGCTCCACCACCCACCCATCCTCCCCGCTTTGGATCTCTATCTAGTGTTTTTCAGGAGCATTCGAGGCGGTTGGTCAGGGAACTGGCGGGGACCGGATCGCGCATGTGGCCGGGGGCGTGTGCAGGGTGCGGCACACACCGGCGCATGTGCGATCCAGGAGAAACTGCTGGAAGATTTCCGCTTTGCGGCGCTGGGTGAGCCTGACACCTATTGTGGAGCACTCACGGGGGCACATCTCGAAGAACCATCGTTACTACAGGTGAGTAACTTCTCTTTATTAGATGAGCTTTCGTGGGACAGACCCACTTCTCTTTGACAGGGTTACTGCCCTAGTGGATGGGAGGAAAACAGTAAGGCCGTTTCTCCAAATGCCACTCTCTTTGAAAGTGACATGGTAATAAACGGCCCGAAATATGCTAATGAGGCACATATGCAAATTCCCCCACACCTCATTAGCATAAGGTCATGTGATTTGGAGTCTGGAAGATGTTCTTCCAGACTCCAAAATGCCGTTTAGAAGCATGCCCCCCCACCCCCCGGGGGGTCTTCCGGAAGGAAGTCCTTCTTCCAGAGACCCCTTCTTCCTCAAAATTTTTGGGAAGAAGGGTCCTCCAGAAGAAGGACTTCCTTCTGGAAGACCCCTGGGGGCCATGCTTCTAAATGGCATTTTGGCGTCTGGAAGAACATCTTCCGGACTCCAAATCACGTGATTTTATGCTAATGAGGCACAGGGAATTTGCATCCATGCCTCATTAGCATATTTCAGGCCGTTTATTAGCATGCCAGTTTCGAAGAAAGTGGCATGTGTAGAAATGGCCTAAATGTGTGGTGAGGCCTGAACTGGAGTTCTGGGTCCAGTTCTGCATGCCGTGCTTTAGGAGACGTGGGGAGAAGTTGGAGAGAGCTCAGAGGATAACAATAAACATGATAAAAGGTTTAGAAAACTTACAAGGAAAGTTTAAAAAAAATGAGCATTTTTAATCTTGACAAAAGAAGATTAAGGGGGGCTTGAGAGACCTTCAAAATATGTAAAGGACTGTTATAAAGAAGACATACATGAGTTGTTCTCCAGGTCCCCTAAAGGTAGAACAAAAAGTAATGGGCTTACTGTGCAACAAGGAAAATGTCAAAGTAGCACAAGCTGAACCTCTCTTGTCCAGCACCCTCATGACCTGACTGGAGCTGGATGAGAGAATTTGTCAGACGATGGGAGGTCAGTATTTTCTAGCACATACTAACACTTCCACTGCTTACTAGGCTCTTAGAAGACAATTGGGGTAAATTACAGCTAAATAATCACACATAACACTGAAAGCCAGGACTGGTGGCTGTAAATAAAGTTTATGGGACCACGGGAAACTTGGCCAAGCAACCACTTATCATGGATATGCCCAACTAATGTCATGCTGGATGATGGAGTTTGCCGGACGAGAGAGTTCTGAATTAGAGAGATTCAACCTGGAAAAGTCTGGAGTAGGCTTCCAGTGAAGGCCATGGAATCCCCATGATTTGAAGCATGTCAGGGATGGTTTAAGCTTACTTGGTCCTGCCACAGTCCAAAGGGCTGGGCTTGATTTCTCAAAGTTCCTACCAGGCCTCTATTTCGATACTATAATGTATGACCTAGAAAACATTCTATGAAACTATAGTTCTGCACCATTTATACAGATAAAGGGAAATGCCTTTTACAGAATGTGTCCTGGGGTGACTTGAGGCAAGTATATTAGTAAGATATTAGACATGAATAAGAATTTGTATGACTAAAAATAGCTTCTGCACTGACACGACAGGCTAACGTTACAAAAGCTGGACAACATGCTCCTCACCAGCTGGGTCATTTAGGTTATGTCTACATGACTGCCTAAACTCAAAATGAGTGATGCAATTTGTATACCTTACTTTGAGTTAATTTTGAAATAGGTTATTTCAGCATGTGGCCCTGTCTATAAATGGCACCACATGTCAAAATAAAGCACTGTTTCAAAGCATCCCTTTCTCCTTCTGTGATGAGGTGTACAGGGATGTCAAAATAGCATGCCCGTTATTTCGAAAAATATTTAGAAATGATGGGCACATTGCACAGATGCAAGGCAGATATTTCAGGATACAACAATGTTCTGAAATAGCTCCTGCCTTGTAGACATAACCTTCGAAGTTCCATTCCGTTGCAGACTGTTGCTTAAATGAACATCACTGTGGAATGTTATGCCTTCCTCTACAGCATCTTATACTGGATATTGGATTATATGGGAGGATGGTTCTGTTTACAGTGTGGCAGTTCATATTCATCCGAGGCTTAGGCAGCTAATAACGGTCATTTAATGATAGAATACCTGGGGCCAGATACTCAGGCTGTATTACAACTTTTTTGCGTCATTCATACACTCTTATGCTCCAATCTCACACACTCGTGTTCTGGGTATCAAATATATTTACAGAACTACATACAGTTTCATTCAAAAATAGCACAACACTAAGGCCATTTCTACACATACCACTTGTTTTGAAAGTGGCATGCTAATGAACAGCCTGGAAAATGCTAATGAGATGTGGATGTAAATTTCCAGTGCCTCATTAGCATGTGATCACGTGATTTGGAGTCCAGAAGAAGCTCTTTCAGACTCCAAAATAGCTGTGTAGAAGCATGGCCCCTGGGAAGATGGGGCTTCTGGAAGGAGGATTTCCTTCTGGGAGATCCCTGGGGGCCACGCTTCCACACAGCTATTTTGGAGTCTGGAAGAGCTTCTTCCAGACTCTGAATCACATGACCATATGCTAATGAGGTGCTGGCAATTTACATCCATGCCTCATTAGCATTTTCCAGCATGTTCATGAGTGTGCCACTTTTGGAACAAGTGGCATGTGTACAGATGGCCTAACACTTTTATAAAGCTGAATAATAAAAATAAATGAAGAATGTATCTAGAAGACAAATTCAGTTGTCCTATACCAAATTATGCAAGTTAATATTAACTTACTTCCTGTTATACATGCAATTTCATTTTTATTTGTAATGCTATAGGAAATAATCCAGGAAAAATAAACACTGGATACAGAGAAGGGTGGAAATAAGTGATTTGCATTGCCAGATCTAACTCATAATTTATTTTTTCTTTAGGGGCATAATCAACCCATTCCCTGCTTCAAAATGTATCAGATCTTCACCACTTCAGTGTATCCATATAGCTGAAGGGCATACCAAGGCTATACTTTGTGTTGATTCAACTGATGATCTTCTGTTCACTGGATCTAAAGGTTGGGAAGGCTTAATGTACTTGTTGCCTACTAAAACTGCTTTGAAAAATCAGTATAATTTTAAATGCTTTGTTGGGGCCAATGATAGTTGTACGTGGTTTGGAGATGGAGAGCTGCGAAAGACCCATTTTTAGAGCATAATAAATTTTGAGTTGATTCATTAATGTTTGTGCCTCATATATATTCCATCTGAGAATTCATTTTAAGTGGAAAATTAACCTCCAAAATAGCATCTTAAAAAGCAAAAACTGCTCATCAGCGTAGGAGGTGAATAAATGCTGTTCCCAGTGCCACATCATAGCCTGTGCCTGCAGCCTTAAAGCTAATTCCGATGTTTTTTGAACTAAGCTTGACGATGTAAGATAAGCTTCCCTTTCACTACAATTACAGATTTGCAAGAGAAAAAGGAGAGAAATTCTGAGCAGAAAAATATTACAGGAAATGAATAGCTTTCTTAGAAATGCACAAAGGCAGTAACAAAAAAGCTCATATGCTCAAGGGGACCAACCACAAAATGTGAATTTATAAGACTGAATGTTAATTGAGTCACAACATTAAGTACAGGTTACTGTACATTAAAACCAGGTGGCAGAGACAAACATTAAAATAAGCTTAAGGCAAAAACACTCAAGACTACATTATGGTCTCTGAATGATTTAACAGTTGAGCTAGGAAGCATGGATAAAATTTTCAAAAACATCCAAGGCCCCGTTTTCAAAAGCAGTCTAGGTTCTTAACACTTAAATCTCATTGTCAGGTCACTAATGAGAATGAATTTAAGTTTAAATTAAATACGTTATTTTTCAGTGATGAAATCATGCTGGTATTTCCTAGGTTTATATATTTTTGTTCCACTGATCTTTTTCATTAGGACAAAAACTTATCAGTTAAGCCTCATGAGAGGACTGGATTAATATTTTATTTTGCAGTTATTTTGCACTTACTAAAAAAAAAAATAAAATGAGGAGTCCTGTGATACTTTATGCCCAAATGAATCGGTTAGTCTTTAAGCTTTTGTGGGTAAAAAACGCTTTGTCTGCTGCATGAAGTCCATGCATCACACGAAGTGATTTTAATGGAGAAAGCTTATGCCCAAATAAATCTGTTCTCCTTTAAGGTACCACCAGATTCCTAGTTGTTTTTGCAGATAGAGAGTAACACTGCTGTTCCTCTGAGACTCTGGAGTTACTGTAAATTGTGAGCTTCATCCAATAATCTAAAAGATCCTTAACAAACATTAATCATCCTCAACACAACTATGAAGAAGGTAAATTATATTATCCATACTTTATAGCTAGAGAAACTGAAGCTGTGACTTTCCCCATGTTTCACAAGAAATCTGTATGTGATACCAACAGGAATAGAAACCATATATTTTTCTTTGACTAGTGTCCCAAGGAGACCTCTGCTTCAGGTGTACATATTTCTCTCAACCGCTAGTTCAGAAATTTTCACTTAGAATCATCTGTTTGGCCCATATATGTCTGTGTTTCCTCATGCTGGATACAAAGGTTAAAGGGTGTATGTGGACAAACCACACTTAGTTTCTCCTCAGCCACCTCAGCTAGAGACAGAGTCATAGGATCTGCCTTGAGCATGCCCTGCTTTTCTAATAGTTGCATGGTGTTAAGTTAGTTTTTATAGTTAGTTTTTAATGTAGTTATGGTTAGTCAGGATCATTTTTCTCTTTCTGTTCCCTTCAGTGAGAGTTATTTTCTTTCTAGGAGGGCATGCCTGTTAGGTTTCTAACTTTGCCTCTCCTGCTGAGACTGTACGTGTGAGAAACAGTCGCTCCAAAGCTGTGTCTATTCTACAGCTTCTGTCAGCATCATTTGTCACTCGGGTACGAATAAACTACTCCCAAGCAACATAAGTTACACGAACCTATGAGGCAGCATGGACAGCTCTCTTGCCAATATAGTTACTGCTGTCACAGAAACAGCTTTATGATCTCAAGAGAGGTCTCTTCCTGTCTCATAGAGCATCTTCACCACATGCTGTACATCGTTGCAGCTGTGGCACTGCCACACTGTACGTGTAGTCAGGTCTTAAGTGTTTCCATTGCTTGGTGGAGTCCCACATCTTCTAGAAGTCCATCTTATTTCCAGCCCTCAAGTCCAGGATAAGGGGACACTGGGAGATTAAACTACAATTGCTAATGATGGAATGCTCCCTTTGGCCAGCTTCTGAGCTAGGTCAAGAGACCCCCAACACTCTTTGCTGTACATCTGTCTCTGTGAGATACAGCACCTTGGGGCTAGCTTCCCCTAATAAACCAGAGGACTTTGGAAGTTTCAGAGAAGGTTTTCAATAAGAGGAGTGTGTACTCTCCCTTTAGAGCTGTCAATACTTACACGTTCAGCTCAACTGTTGGTACCCAAGCAATTTTTGCCCTTGGCACTGTACACCATTGGCATAGATTTTAGCACCACTGGCAGTACTGTTGACTTAGATGACCAAGATTCCTGGTGCCATGTCCATTCCAGTCCCCTGTTTGTTAACATGGATTTTCAAGTATACTAAGGACCCCTCAATTACAGATGAAGTGGAGTCCCTGCACCTCATGGGTACCAAACATTTTGGTACTGAGACCACAATCTCTGGGCTGCTGTCCTCTGGTACCACAGGACTCTACCATTTTCTGAGAATTACTCCTTCGGATGAGATGGAGGAGAATGATAGAGATTGCAGTTGGCCCCCTTAAACTCTGTTCAAGGTTCTCCAAATTATTCCTTCAGGATCCTGTTCTCCGAAGGCCATAGGGAAGATTGGCCTTATTATCAAGGGTGGAATAAACCCTGTATTCTACTTACTCATTTCAAATGACCATGTTGGGATCCTTGGACTGCTTAGTGGCAATAATTTGTCAGATCACTCCATAGTCAGGCCAGCTGTACAGAATTCAGTGAGGGTTCAGGTCTTACCACACCTCTGGATTTACAGCAGCACTCATTAGTCCACTGGTGCCTCTAACAACCTTGTTATCTGAAAGTATTGTTGCTTGTACTGGATCTTTAGGCATTCATCCCTTCTCCCAAACAAAGGGTGGTAGCATATTCAGCCTGATCACAGGAAACATCTGCAGCATTACTGAAGAATGTACCAGTATTGGAAATTTGTAGCAGGCTATATGGGCTTCACTGAATACATTGAAACATGGAGATATGCATATCTCCTAGAGCTGGAGGGGACCTTGAGCGGTCATCAAGTCCAGTCCCCTGCACTCACAGTGGGACTGATCACCATCCCTCACAGCTTTTCTGTTTTCTTATCTAATCTGCCACAGATCTTTGAAAGGGCCCCTTCAAGGATTAAACTCATGACCCTGCATTTACAAGGCAAATGATCTAACCACTGAGCTGTCCCTCCCCTCTGGCTATTTGCCCCAGACCCCTAAATGGCCTCCTCAAGGACGGAGCTCACAACCCTGGGTTTACAAGGCCAATGCTCAAACCACTGAGCTGTCCCTCACACCTAAAAGGTGCTTCACAGTTACCAGCCATACACATATATCTCATAGAGCTGGAAGGGACCTTGAGAAGTCATCAAGTCCAGTCCCCTACACTCACAGCAGGACCTATAACCATCCCTCAGTTTTTGTTTTAAATCTAACTTGCCCTGGACCCTTGGAAGGCCCCCTGCAAGGATTGAGCTCACAACCCTGGGTTTACAAGGCCAATGCTTTAACCACTGAGCAATCCCTTTCCCCACATTGTTGAAACATTATGCCATAATCCATGCTGTCTAGTCTGATGTGGCTCTTGGTACTAAATTCACTTTATACTTTGTTCCCAGCCGGTTATCTGAGTGCTGGATAACTGAGCTTTCACTGTACATCTTTTTTCTTCCAAACGGGAATAAGCTATGCTGGTATAAAAGTGTCCACTCTAGTGGGCTGTACCATCTTAACCATTCCAGAGCAGACAGATCAGTATATCATTTGTGTGTAGATAAGGCCCTAAGTACTCAAGTCTCATTGAAAGTGGAACTCAACATCTTACCCACTTAGACTGGGATATAAATATAAATGTTTGGTAGAGATCTTGTAGTTTTCAGTTGGATCAGAGCAGATGTGATTGTATCTAAGGGCTTGACTGTAGATGACGGATTGTGTGGTGTGAGCTGGATGGAAGCTGGAAGCATATTGGTAAGTGTAGCAGTCACTGAGTTTCCGGTAGAGAGTGGTGTCGTTGTGGCCATCAGTGATTTGTATTGTGGTATCCAGGAAATGTCTTTCTTGTTTGGAATAGTCAAGGCTGAGATTGATGGTAGGATGCAGGTTTTTAAAAGCTCTGTGGAATTCTTCCAGAGTCTCTTTACCGTGGGTCCACATGATAAAGATGTCATTGATGTAGTGTAAGTAAAGGAGGGGTAATGTGACCAGAGCTAAGAAATCATTGTTCTAAGTTGTCCATAAAAAATGTTAGCATACGGTGGGGCCATGCGGGTGCCAATAGCAGTGCCGCTAATCTGGAGGTATAAATTGTCTCCAAATTGTAAATAATTGTGGATGAGAACAAAGTTACATAGGTCAGCCACCAGATTTGCTGTGGTAACATCAGGGATGGTATTCCTGATAGCTTGTAATCCATCTTCATATCGAATATTGATGTAGAGGGCCTGTACATACATGATGGCAAGGATGGACTTGTCAGGAAGGTTTCCAATGTTTTGTAATTTCCTCAGGAATTCAGTGGTATCTTGGAGATAGCTGGGGTGCTGGTGACGTAGGAGGGAGTCTATGTAGCTGGACAGTCTGGTAGTTACTAGTTCTCTTCCTTTGATGCTTGTAATTATCTCAGACATGACAATTAACATCCCTCCACCTCTCACTCCCTCCCTTCTGTCCTATTTGAGTTGTCAGTTTTTATTGAAAATTTTTTTTTGGTCCTCTGTATTTATAATTGTTGTTTTGCCTGGTGTAAGGTTAATGATCCACCTGTCGGTGATTCCCTAAGCCCCACACACCCAGTGGAGCAAGTGGACCGTGGCGAGGCAGCACCTACTTGGCTGGGGGCTGCCCAGCTTGAGGCATGCGGTAGCTGCCCAATGAGATCCGAAGACTTCTCCCACCATCGGAAGCAACCCCTGGCGCCTCACTCTACGCCAGTCGAGTGCAGTGGCTTAATACTGGTAACTGCTGCTTCCCGTGTTGTGTCACCGCTCAGAAAGCGATGCTGGAGTGTCCTCTCCAGGGTGCAGGCCTCGGCAAGTAAGTTTGAAGAACCAGCTGATGCCCAGCAGCAGGTTCCCCCTCTCCGCGCTACTGATGTAATCCAAGGGAAAGGCAAAAGCCAGTACAGCTTGGCACCAGGGTCGTCGCAGGAGCTGCCAGAGTGAGATTGAGCACAACCTCAAACTGCTTCAGGGTCTGCATCTCCGGATTTTTCCTCGGGGTTTACTCCCGAAGCCTTTCCCATGACTAGGTATCGCTGCAATGCAGTGGAGGTTTTAAATCAGAGTTTCCTTCTCCTAGGTGGGCGGCTTTCCCAGGCTGATGAGCCCCATCTGCCTAAAGCAACTAGTTTGAAGGCGCCAGTCACCCGCCTTCTCCTGTCAGTGCAAACAGTTTCGCTGGGCTTAGAAACTAAGCCACACGTTAAGGCCAGGAGCTGGACTTCAGTTGTCAGAGGCTATTGGAGACGCACGCCATGGGAGCATTTTATAAATAGTGGGAGCTTATCCCCACTACCACCACTGGCTATGACAACCTTTGAAACCAGATGGAATGCTGGGTGGAACACTACTCACAGCTGTACGCCAGAGAGACTGTAGTTACAGAGAGAGCCCTGAATGCCATCACGCGTCTGCCCACCATGACTGAACTCGATGCTGAGCCCACCTTGGAGGAACTCAGTGACGCACTAAAAGCACTTTCTTCTGGAAAAGCCCCAGGGAAAGACGGTATTCCCTCAGAAATCCTCAAATGCGCCAAAGGTACCCTAGTTTCAGAGCTGCATGGAATACTTTGCCAATGCTGGAGAGAAGGCAGCGTACCGCAAGATATGAGGGTGCTAACATCGTTACTGTTTACAACATGGGTGTCCAACCTTTTGGCTTGCCTGGGCCGCATTGAGTGAAAAGGAATTGTCTTGGGCTGCATATAAAATATATAATATAGTTAACGTATATAAATCCCATAATAATGTTAAAAGTTTACCATCTTGTGGGGCCACATTACTAGCTGTCCAGGGCCACGGGTTGGACACTCCTGGTCTACAAGAACAAGGGTGACACAAGCTTATTGTAACAACTATCGCGGCATCTCCCTTCTCAGTACCGTGGGGAAGCTATTTGCACATGTTGTTCTGAAGAGGCTCAGTGTTCTCGTGGAGAGAGTCTACCCTGAGTCTGTGTGGGTTCAGAGCTGAATGGTCCACCATAGACATGGTTTTCTCTGTTAGGCAGCTACAAGAAAAGTGCAGGGAGCAGAACAAACCTCTGTGTATTGCCTTCATTGACCTGACCAAGGCATTTGACCTCGTCAGCAGAAAAAGTCTGTTTGCAATTCTGGCTAAGATCGGCTGTCCCCCAACTCAGCTCAGCATTATTAGGGCCTTCCATGAATGGGACCATTGTATACGACGGATCCACATCCGAATCTTTTGAGATTCTCAGCGGAGTGAAGCAGGGGTGTGTGCTGGCTCCAACGCTTTTCGGCATCTTCTTTGCAGTTTTGCTCAAATATGCCTTCGGAACTGCTACATAGGGCATCTCTCTCCGCACAAGAATGGACGGCAACCTCTTCAAACTGTCGAGGCTTAGAGCGAAGATCAGGGTGCTTACGAAGCATCTAAGGGAGTTCCTTTTTGCTGATGATACAGCTATGGCTGCTCACACTCAGCAGGAACTGCAGTCACTCATAACTCGCTTTGCGGATGCATGCATGGAATTTGGCCTCACAGTCAGCTTAAAGAAGACCCAGGTGATGGGCCAAAACATGGGTAACGAGCCATCTATCAGTGTGCTAGACTACAAACTGGAAGTCATCCATGAGTTCGTGTACCTGGGCTCGACGATCTCTGACAACTTGTCACTTGATAGCGAGATCAACAAGCGCGTTGGAAAAGCCACCACAACGTTCTCCAGGCTGACGAAGAGAGTATGGGCTAACAATAAGCTCGCTGTACACACCAAGGTGCAGGTCTACACAGCCTGTGTTTTGAGCACACTGCTGTACGCCAGTGAAACATGGACTTTGCGCTCAAAACAAGAGCAGCGGCTCAACACATTCAACATGCGCTGCCTTAGGCGCATGCTCGGTATCTCATGGCAGGACAAGGTCCCCAGTAGCGCAGTGCTTGAGAGGGCAGGCACCGCCTCCATGTTCACCCTTCTCAAACAGAGGCGTATGCGCTGGCTGGGCCCTGTGTCACACATAACGAATGGCCGAATACCGAAGGACCTGCTCTTCGGCAAACTGGCGTCTGGAAAGAGGCCAAAAGGGCGACCTAAATTGCGCTACAAGGACACGTGCAAGCGCAACCTCAGCACTCTTTCTATCAGTGTGAACATCTGGCATTCGCTCACCTCAGACTAGCATGCCTGGAAACAGGGAGTGAAGGAAGCTCTTGCTATGTTTGAAACTACCTTGGTGAAGGAAGCGGAAGACAGGAGAGCCCTCAGGAAGATCCGTGCCAGTGATACCGGAGCCACATCTGCCTACTGCTGCTCACAGTGCGGAAAGGACTGCCACTCCCGGATTGGATTGCACAGCCACAGAAGACGCTGCTCGAATCATTCCAACTGGGGCGCAAACCCGTGATCCCTCAGGATCGAAGGATGCCTACTAAAGTGCTTTATAAATGTCAGTCTGTATTGGAAAGGCAATTGATCTGAAGAAATGGGTCTGTGCCACAAAAGCTCATCACCAAATAAATCATTTTGTTAGTCTTTAAAGTGCTACATTTCTGCTGCTTTGTTTTCTCCTCACATGTTAACTTATCTCAACATCATCTCTGGTGCTCAGAATTTCAGAGTACTGCTGCATTGTGTTCTTGGTGGGGGATTCCTGTGATCTTCCATAGCTCAAATTTGGTGACCAATAGGATATTCTGCAACTCCCACCTGTCTTCCCCCATTTTCCCTGTGGAGTGACTGACCCAGGAACAGACTGTGGGGCTGTTGTACTCTGGGGTGTGCATGCTCTTGGGAGATGATATATGAGGAAGGAACATATTTTATTAGAACTGGCTGTAATTCCACTGCAAGGAGGTGATGTGTGCATGTCATTGTTGCAGTGTTTTGAATTCTGCCATTTATGATGAACATAAAATGCTGGTAGCAGGTGATATATAAACATAAATATAAAATTTTATATAGAGAAAAATTTGTTTTCTCTTTGTGTCTTTTTAGATCGTACTTGTAAAGTATGGAATCTGGTAACTGGACAAGAGATTATGTCTCTAGGAAGTCATCCCAACAATGTTGTATCTGTAAAATATTGCAACTATACTAGCCTGGTTTTCACAATTTCAACATCTTATATTAAGGTGTGGGACATCCGAGATTCTGCCAAGTGTATTCGAACGTTGACGTAAGTGAGTTTAAACCTCAAATGCAGACAGCTAAATGATTCTAGGTTTTAAATAAAAGTTCATTAGTCTTAATAAAAGATGATATAAAGGTCATGTTTTAAGCATAGAATATTATGAGATTACAAAGAAATCAGTGTAAGGGCTCAAACTTCTGAAATGATTCTTAACTCGCAATTTTAGGATCACATCTACAGTCTCCACGGAAAGGGAAAGTACTGGGAGTTTTTTTTCCCCATACATTCCACTGAGAAAAAACAGCTTTGCCTTTAAATTCAGGGTTTTTTTCAGCCTTGAGATACATTTTGGTTTTGGTTAAATTAGCTGAATCTTTACACGATGGTTCTGTTCAATAGTAACAGAGAGTAAGCCGTGCTAGTCTAGATACTATCAAAACAAAAAGCAGTCAAGTAGCACTTTAAAGACTAGCAAAATAGTTTATTAGGTGAGCTTTCGTGGGACTGTGGGTCTGTCCCACGAAAGCTCACCTAATAAACTATTTTGCTAGTCTTTAAAGTGCTACTTGACTGCTTTTTGTTTTGATAGTTCTGTTCAGTTTTAGGTATATGGGAGGGGCTTTAATGGGCTCTTTTGAACCCTAACCAAACATGAATCCATTTCTACCCTATTTTCAAATACAGGAATTCAAGGTGACTATTCAGGCATTATCATTTAATATTTGAAGGGAACCTCTTTTTTTTCTGTGTAAATTTAAAAATACCAGGATCTCACCTGAGATTGGACCTTAGTGCTGGCTAGTGAGGATATGGAAATAGAGATAGGATATGTGTTGCAGGAATGAGGAAGGGAATTGTATGCGTTCAGAGGAGAGCAGGGGGAAGGGTTTGGGATAGGAGTAGAATTGGCTGGGTTGCTTGTGGCGCTGCTACTGCCATTAAATTGATATGAGATGATAGACCCGCCTTACAGCATCACGATAGGGTTAAGGTAATGATGACACAAACCCTTTTGTTGCTGTTGCCGATACGTACAGTTGTGTGTGTTATCACTCTATCCATCATTCCACTGCAGCCACCTCTGTGGTGCAAGACAGTAGTCATTTTGTGACTGCATAAATGCACAACAGTTTTAGAAAGAGAAATCAATGTAGCCACTTGAAATCACAGAAACACACTGAACAGAATGGAGTTAACTAAGCTAGAATTTGACCAGACCATTAAGGTTGATACGTCCAGTCTTGCAAAAATATGCCACTGGATCTTACATCTCAATTTATCAGGAAGTTTGTATTTCAAATAGCCGTATGACCCTACTTTTGTGCTGTGCATGATTCAACAGGCAGATAATCAGCATGCATGAGAGAGAGAAATGCTGACTTCTAGATAAACAGCACCTGGGTTTTTCCTGAAAGTCTTCTATCCAAGTACTTACAGACTGACCGTGCATAGTTTGAGATCCCAGTGACAAGTCCGTGTGGCACAAATGGATAGCTTCTTGGTGCCAGGCTTTTTATGGATGCAGGCTCTGTAAATATTTATGTATAATATGTGGAAACTTCTGCTTGTTAATTAGTGTACAGAGTGTTTCTGTGAATTTGCCTTCATTGTTCAGTGTTCTGAAGTGGTCTGTAGTTTTACATTCAAATAAGCATATTTATTTTTAAATGTTAGTTACTTTCTCTCTCTTTATTTTTTTTTTCAAATATGTCTGTCTGTTTCTTTTTGAAAATCTACAGCTCTTCTGGCCAGGTTATGTCAGGTGATGCTTGTTCTGGAAGCACTAACAGAACAGTAACTATTCCTGCTGGAGAAAACCAGATCAACCAAATTGCACTAAATCCAACAGGCACTTTCCTCTATGCAGCTTCTGGAAATGCAGTGAGAATGTGGGACCTTAAAAGGTACATAACGAAGGGCAAAAGAGATTATATTTACCAGCATACCTGACAATGATAGCACAAGAGTGCTTCCTGTTCATGAGGCAATATCTGTGCTTTGGGCTGAAAAAACTCATAGGTCAAAATCCAAGGGATTAATTAGCCCACAGTATGGTTGTAGCCAGCCCTTTTTTGTGTGCGTGTGGGTCGGGGGGAAGAGGAGCTGGTATGCAGCCGGCTTCCCACTCCTGACCTCTAGCCAGTCCCATGGCTGGGACTGCCAGGATGCCAGTACACAGTACCGGCACAAAAAAAGCCCTGATTATAACTGGCTCTGTACAAAATACCCTGAAGTTATTGTTTAACTTGTAGTATATTGAATCTTTGAATTAAACATCTACTTTTTAAATGCATGGAAATGAACAACAGGATTGAAAAGTGATTTTTAAGTGAAAAGTATACAGCCTTGTTCATTGGCCTCTTTTATGGCCACAATCATTTCCCTTGCTTTCATTCTCTGCTTCCTTCCTTATCATCTTTCTCTGCGTCTAGTCTCTTCACATCAGCAAACTTAAAATGTATGCCCTAGAGGGGAGAAAACCACAGAAGCAAAGAAAATGGGGCTGTGAGATTATGGAAATGGGTTTTAAAACCTTTTGACTCATTTTCTTCATTCCTTGCATCTTTCTTGCCACTACCCCCATGTCAGCAAAGCCTTCCTCTCAAAATAAGGGTCACTGTGTTTGCACTGAGAGAGTCCCAGCTCCACACACCCCTCATTCCATTCTGAAGCACAGCTCTAAACAAATATAGGTTAATACTGCACGTCTTTACAGTCTCAATATACACCCATGTCCTAATACTGCAATGAGTTGAGTAGCACCCTCTTTCAGTGATTGTCCTGTGAGGAGCTCATAGCAGGCACTTTGCATGGTAGTGAGAATCTGCAGTATCAGGCCATTGCACTGTAAAGAAGAGTAATTTTCTTTCTGTTGCAGTGAAGCAAGCAGTTTGAAAATAGCACATGTGACAAGACAGTTTGTACTTATACCTTATATTTAAGGTAGTTACTGAAAAATGATTTTGCTAATACCTGTATTCAGACTAACAGTGGTTATCATCAAATGAAAGCAGCTGGATTTACATAATATATGATCATTTAAAATAACCAGGCAGTGGTTATGCAAATCAGAATACATAAACCCAGAACTAGTGAGAATGCAAAGACTTGCTAAAGAGGAGATGATTGCCTATAGTTATAATTATCTGACATAACACTAGATTTTTCAAACAAGTTAAGCATGTATTTATTTACATATATCCTGATTGGATGTACTTCTTTGGCACATTAAGTGTGTGACAAGGTTGGGAAGGAGGAGAAGACGTCTGGAAAACTTTTGAAGCAAAGACCAGAAGGGCAGGAGAAGATCCATTTGGCCAGACACTCTGTTCTGTAAACCAGTATAATTAGGTCATTTTTTTCCAGCATATCTGATAGAAGTAATAAACCTCCAAATACCCACAAGATCACATACGTTTGAAAAAGGAGCTGCATACTCTCTACATCCCGGTTTAAATTCAGATAAAAATTAAGAATATTCTGCATCACATTAATCTCGTCTTGCCATTTATTTCTTTTCTTAAAGATTCCAGTCTACAGGAAAGTTAACTGGTCACCTAGGCCCTGTCATGTGCCTTACTGTAGACCGCATTTCCAATGGACAAGATCTTATCATCACTGGTTCAAAGGATCACTATATAAAGGTAATACACATTAGTATAAACGTTTTCTCCTTTATAGTATCATCACTTCCCTGGTCGGGGCAGAGGTTAGCATTAGTGTGACTTCCTCTCCCAACATCGCAAATAATGGTAGCCCAGATGGAAAATCTGAGCTATGTAGTTCTAGCTATGTTTATTAATAATACTTACCTATTTTATAGCACTTTTCATCTATGGCCCCATCTTAAAAAAGTATATAGCAGAAACTATCTGATGAAGGGAAACAACAATTTTTAGATCAACAGAAAGAATTACACATCAAGAGAAATTAAAATATTAAGTCAGTATCAAAAGTGAGAAGATGCATAAGTGACATAATAGAGCTATACAAAGTAATTAACTCTGTACAAAGGTTAAATTAGTTCTCTTCGTGGTGCACTGAATGATGCGGGGAAACTGAGGAGAAAACAGCATGTGGTCATGTAATTAAATAAAGCACATCGAAACAGAGACAGAATTACAGTTATGCAGGCAACCTTACTTCTAGTGTTTTCTAATTTTTGAGTTCCTGACTTTGCTACCCAAATAGCTTCCTGTCAAATGTCATCATATCTCTGTTGAAAAATTAAGTTGGAGAAATACCAGCAGGCAAACCCTCTTAATTTAATGGGAAAGATTTAGTTATGCTCTTTAATGGATGTCTTCAGATATGGGATGCAAACTTAATTTATTTAATTGGCTTGATATATATTAAAGTACTCAGAACAGAATATAACACTAAAGGGAATATAATGGTTAGACAAAATTAGTCTTACGTGTCTTTCTGTGACAGATGCAACTGTTCCATGAATTTCTAATTGAATGCCATTCATAAGAAATTTAAAAAAAAATTAAGCTATTTGGTTACATTGCCAAGTAATCTTGTTTTCTTGCGGTCAAGTTTGTTTATTGTAAATTGATCTAGCTAAGTTTCATGACACAAGACCTTATTTGAACAGAGTTAACGGTCTGTCATGTGAAGAGCATGATGGGGTCAAATTTAGCTACGACAGATCAGGAAAGGGATCTTGGAGTTATAGTGGATAGTTCTCTGAAGACATCCACGCAGTGTGCAGCGGCAGTTAGTAAGGCAAATAGGATGTTAGGAATTATTAAAAAAGGGATCGATAAGACAAAAGATATCATACTTCCCCTATATAAAACTATGGTACGCCCACATCTCGAGTACTGCGTGCAGATGTGGTCTCCTCACCTCAAAAAAGATATATTGGCATTAGAAAAGGTTCAGAAAAGGGCGACTAAGATGATTAGGGGCTTGGAAAGGGTCCCATATGGGGAGAGGCTAGAGAGACTGGGACTTTTCAGTTTGGAAAAAAGGCGATTGAGGGGCGATATGATAGAGGTATATAAAATCATGAATGGTGTGGAGAAAGTGAATATAGAAAAATTATTTACCTTTTCCCATAATACAAGAACTAGGGGACACCAAATGAAATTGATGGGTAGTAGGTTCAAAACTAATAAAAGGAAATTTTTCTTCACACAGCGCACAGTCAACCTGTGGAACTCCTTGCCCGAGGAGGCTGTGAAGGCCAGGACTCTATTAGGGTTTAAAAAAGAGCTTGATAAATTTTTGCAGGTTAGGTCCATAAATGGCTATTAGCCAGGGATAAAGTATGGTGCCCTAGGCTTCAGAACAAGGGCAGGAGATGGATGGCAGGAGATAAATCACTTGATCATTGTCTTCTGTTCTCCTTCTCTGGGGCACCTGGCATTGGCCACCGTCGGCAGATGGGATGCTGGGCTCGATGGACCTTTGGTCTGACCCAGTATGGCCATTCTTATGTTCTTATGTTCTTATCTGGGACCTCATTCTCAGAGACCTGAGCAGGCAGAAGGTTTGTGGCTCAGAAAAGAAATTGATACTCATTAGAAACAGGACATTTACAGAAACAAAATTTTCTAGGTCAACACCATTTCCTACAACTGTCCATTTCTGAACTACAAGACAATCCTTCCACCCTTCTGCTTCTCATGCTGCTGCATACTCCAATCCCTGAGCAGTCAGGAATTACTAACAGGCAGCCTGTGAAGTTACAAAGACTAAAAAAAAAGATGCTTCTGTGCTACAGAACAAATGAATACTGGTCATGGGTTATACATTTTGGACACATTTTTACAATACAATTTAGAAAATTGTTCATTGATCTCAGAGTGAGAGTGCTTCTACTTAATTCCTACTTGCAGAGAATTAAGTCAGTGAAGCTCTGCTACATAAATTACTTGGCAGAGCCCCACTCAACGTGCGCCATGGTATCCAAGGTCTTAACTATAAAGAATGAAACTCTACAGTTTTTTCCTCAGTTTTCTCCTATAAATCATTCATGATGGCTATGTCTACGCTGAAGTTCAAGTGTGTGGTTCACACTCAGGCTCAAGCATAATCCCTGCTGTTTACACACAGATCACACTGACTGAGGTCTCAAGGGTCATAGATCACATGGCTGTGGATTGTCTGAGCCTAACTCAAGCTGGGACCCATGGTGCAAGCTTCTTGCTTGGAAGCTTAGATGCAGCCCCACTAGACTCATAGTCTGGAACTCCACCAAGCAATTCTGCAATCCTATTGAGTTTCTTTGTTCTGTGGACACTCACGTTTATTGGACAGTCAGAATTTCTTACGCTGCACCACAAATAAAGGGCAGAGAAGCCACATTTTTGGAGGGTGCTAATAATGGGCTATGCATGGTTGGACTCAGGACCATATGAGTCCAAACACCAACGTAGGTGCTGGAACCCCAGATTGAGACTCCAGTACAATAGTGCCTAACCTGGGATTACAGAATGAGTGCACATGTTCAAGACATAGTTTAACAAACTCAGGGTCTGCTCCCTTGAGTTCTTCTGAGTTTACATTGTAGTGTAGACACACCCTGAATGTATTCACAACAGTTATGTGGCAAAGATTATGTGAATTCTATGATTTGCTTGGTTAATTGCTAGCCAAGAGCAGACAGTGTATCTGAACATTTATTGCTGTTGTTTCAGATGTTTGATGTTACTGAAGGGGCTCTTGGAACTGTTAGCCCAACACACAATTTTGAACCACCTCATTATGATGGGATTGAAGCACTTACTATCATTGGAGACACCCTTTTTAGTGGGTCCAGAGATAATGGTATAAAGAAATGGGATTTAGCTCGAAAAGACCTGCTTCAGGTAATGTAAAATCCAGGTGATCTGATCATTTTGCTGTAGAACTTTTTATGTCTGTTTAATATATTATAATGAACACTTGATTTGTACTCAGCCAGTCACTCCTACATGCTGCTGTTGTGTTGTAATTTGTTAGGTAAGTATATTGGGCAAATGGCGTGGACCGGCAGAGCTGCTCTTTTTAGTAGGAACACCATTGTTTTCCTCTGTAGTTGTAGTGGAATGTCAGAAGATTGACAGAGAAGTTGTTTACACTGTGGTAGTACAGCACAGAACATGTACATTCAATAGCAGGCTTCAAGAGCAGAGTTATAAACACATTAAATCATATCTTAATGTAGTGGTGTTGGAAGGTATGGACCAATCCTGTTCCCACTGAACTCAGCAGACAGGAGAGGCTTCAGCCATTAGTTCACTGCTCTTGGTCTCAAATGAACGACACTAGCATCCTGTCGGGGCAAGTTTTTGCTTTCTGAATAAACCGTGCCTGTCTTGAGTAATTTGTATTTTAGAAGTGTTTCTCATTCTGTTCATCTGCGTAGAAGGGAATGCGGAATGGAGGAGAAGGGAAGCACTTTAGGCACACAGTTTCACAGTACTTTAACTCTTTCTATTTACCTGATAATCATCGTCCTCATTTGCAGCTTTAGGGGGCATTTTATTTAGGCTGAAAATGTTCTATTGTTCCACAATTTGTTTTATAAGCTGATCAGTAAAGTGCAAAATCTGAATATTCAAATATGCAATTACTCTGTATCTACACTGAACTTCTCTTGAAATCCAACATGTCTGGGCTGACCAAGTAGATACTAGAATCAATATTGAGCACAGTAGCTTTTATTCCTATTCTCCAATAGCATCTGTTATATTCAAAATTATGTACAAATGCTAACTAATTTTATTATATAAAAACTGTGTGCGGTAGGAAAGCGTTATCCCTGTTTTAAAGTCTGTATCTTCACAAAAAACAAGCAGTCCAGTAGTACTTAGAGTAACAGTGGGTCTTACCCATGAAAGCTCATTACCTAATAAATAAAACTGTTAGCCTTTAAGGTGCTACAGGACTGCTTGTTCCCTGTTTCACAGTGAGAGAAAGTGAAACAGAGAAGTTGTAATGTACCCATGACCACATAACAAATCTGTTGCAGAGCTGGGAAAGGCATGTTAGAACTCAGAACTTGATGATGCTTAAACCTGTGCTTATTACAATACCCACTCTGCCTTACAGTGATTTGTGTATCATTTGTTTTTCAGCAAGTTCCTAATGCACACAAGGACTGGGTGTGTGCTCTTGGACTGGTGCCTGGTTCCTCTGTTCTTCTTAGTGGCTGTAGAGGAGGTATTTTAAAGCTCTGGAATGTGGATACATTTACACCAGTGGGAGAGATGCGGGGACATGACAGTCCTATAAATGCTATCTGCACCAACTCCAGCCACATTTTTACAGCAGCAGAGTGAGTTTGTGTTCTAATATTCTTCCATACATTCTACTTTTTCTTTCTTCACATGTAACTCAAATTTTGTACAAACCAATTAAGTCAAAGCACTCATAAGTCAAAATCACTCCATAGTAGAAGCAGAAAGACAAGATCCAGGCTGCACATTGCTGGAGATCTTAGGTCATCTGCTGGAATTATGACATTCAGAAAATTCTGGTAGGCTAGGAGACAACCCAAAACGTCATGCTTTTGTAATGCTAAAGCACAGTATATGTGCCAAGCAGAAACTTTGAATATGGCAACTTTTTACTGTCCTCCTTTAATGTCTTGAGTATTAATGAGTAATGAGTTATTAGGTAGAAGTGATAAATGTCAGAGATTAGTGACAAAGGTCAGGTATTCTCATTATGCTCCTGGTGCCTGAAAGGCTGAGACAAAAGATAGGCAAGTTAGGTAGAAGCAGTTTAGATGGAGTCATTCCTTTACTCTTATGGTAAAATGAGACATGCCAGAGACACCATAAATAAGAAAAGTATCATCTAATTCTAGAGAAAATGCAGGTGTCTTCAGCAGAACCTAGGCAGGCATCATCTAAAATGAGCACAGGGCAAAAATTGTTAAACTTTGATGTTATTTATTGAGACATCCAACTTCAAAAAATATTGAGCTACCGTAACTCATTGATTGGGAACTGGCAGTGCTCTGCGTTTATTTATCAATGGATGTAGTTATTTCATTGTAGGTGTCTCATTGTATTTGTTTGGAAATATTGTCTGTCTAAATTTTGAATGACATATTGTAAATAAATATGGTATTTGTGTGTTTATTTAGATTTTAAATATTTTAAAATAAGCCTTTTTTTAAATATTTACCCTTACACCCCATTAGTAATGCAGTAAGATCCCGGCAGTGTTGTTTAATTCCAATAGAAACTCAGGCAGTCAGACACCTACAGAAACTCCTTTCTTCATTGTGCGAAGCTAGGGCTTAGCTTTTTGCAAAAATCCAACTCAAACAGATATCACATACAGTATGCCAAAAAGGTTACCAAACCCGGGCTATCTCAGGTCAAGGGAGTGAGGAAGTGCCAGAGTTTGAGTCCTGTCAGTTGACCAAAGCCTTTTATAAGGACAGGATAAGAAATGTCTGTATGCCTGAGATACAGCATGTGAGGTAAGCAAACAGTAATTTAGTCAACTAATAGGAGAAAGATAAAATCTGATCATTGTTTAAATAAGGTTCATATTTGTAGTAATATATGGATAAATTGGTTCTAACAACTCAGATCTCTTCCAAAAGGGTGATATTACTGATGTTATGTGACACGTATTGCGCATATTGAAAGGGAAAGCATTCTAAAACATCTCAAATAGCTTTACAAGAAGACTCCTCCGAAAGGATTATGGCATATAGCTCCAGAATTAGGGCATCTCCTATCCTGGGTGACCGAGCACTTCTTTATTTTGGCTGAAACTTCCTGCATTCAGTTAGCTGAGATGTGGGCACTTAAATGAATGCTTTTGTTCTGGCTATGCAGAAAGAAAGGCAATATGCAATGTCTATACTTCAGTTAGGCCACAACATTATTCACTTACGTCTAGGAATGCCTGGTAATAAATCATGCAGCTAAGGTCATGATTGCATTAAGATCAGGAAATGTCTAGGACAAAAATACATATTTAAACTAATTTGAAATAAAGTGAAATGCTAAAGGTTTCTAGAAATGTGGTGTTTCTGTTTTTTGCTCATGTTTTCTGTTTGATATCACATATGTTTTACAGTGACAGAACTGTGAGGATCTGGAAAGCTCACAACATGCTAGATGAACACATTTCTGATACTGCTGATGCAAGTGAAGATATTGCTGCTAATTAAATTGAAATGACTGGCACAAATGAATACTGTGACAAAATCCTGTGTATTCTTGATGCACTTTGCTGTGCATTTACTGGGTAAACACTGACAACTGAAATAAACTGGAACATGCATCTGAACCCAACTGGTAAATATATGTTGCATTCTGCTAGAATTGATATGTTAGAACACTTGTCCTGTATGCTATATTTAAAAATAGCCTTCGGTAATATGCTTAAGTAATTGGCTGGATTTGTGTGCATATATTACACTTTGAAAAAATCTGCTCAAATAATGGTCTCCACACTGTAACCTGGAATACAAAAACAAACAAACAAACAAACAACCCTTTGTTGACATTCTGATGAGCTGATGTGTGTCTTGGGATAACATGGAAAGGATGCATCCTGTACTTGAATGAGGCCTTGGTTTGAGATTGTAAAAGGCTCTCTCTATTGAGGTTATAAAAGCGCTCTCTATTGAGGTTATAACAGCAAACTGGAAAAAAAAAAATCTGAGAAAGTTGTTAGTGTGGCAGATATTTCTGATATGACTGTTTCCAGCTAACAGTGAATGCCATATAATTTGTGATAATGTCAGCATATACCCTTTTTGACCAAAGTCGTGTAGCTGTGTATACTCTGTGCTCAGGACTAAAACTAAATTTCTGTTAAATGGTTATGTTTTATTAGTGCATTGCTCATATTCTGTAATTTACACTATTCTTAATGTCCCCCTAGAAGTCTATCTTAATCTGTTTTTCTTAGACTACTCTTTATCATCTCACATTTTGTTTTTAAGTGCAAATTGTCCTTCACTTTTATCTAATTTTATATGCTGCTAAAAATATTTCAGCTACATTATGTTTTGGAAACCTTGGCAGCGACCATGAGAACTGTACCACTGGCATTGAAAAAGCTATGTAAATAGATGGGTTGTAAAAAAAGAATATCTTATCTTGTGCCTGTATGGATTTTAAAATGCTGCAGTGTGTGAATATTGAACGAGGATATATAGTTTATCCAGTTGCTCCCAACATTAATTTGTAAATTCTGCAAGTTTTAAAAGTTTGCCTAGATTCAAAAATAGGGGTTTTTTTGTTTTTTTTGTTTTTGTTTTTTTGGCAGAAAATATCAGCCTGTAAATTGTAGCTTATGTAAGTGATGCTTTAATAAACATGTGACTGTGAATTATTTCTCTGTGCATTTTTTACCATTCTGCCTGCAAAGAATACATTATTAGAGAACACTGGATGAGGCCAGAAATTTTATGTGGAATGTGTGGTTTTACTTTTTTAGTGCAATAAAACTCTGATGAATAAAATACTTCATAGATTCTACTTCTACACTGCTTAATTGTTCTAAAGGCCTACTGCTATTTATTATGTTTGTTACAGTAGCACCTAGGATGCTCATCAAGGATTAGGGCCTCGATTTGCTAGATACAATACAGATGTGTAGCAGAGCATACATTCCCCATTCCAGAGAGCTCACAATCTAAATTCTAGCCAGGGGTGGGAAACCCCCAGCGTGCGGCTTGAATAGAGCTGGATCCTGAGGCTCAGAGCTCCCCTCCATATCATCCATCCCGCAGCGAGGTAGAGGGTTTGGAGCCCTGAGTCTCATGGGCTGGATCAAGCAAACCAACACCAGATCAAGACCACAGGCTGGGTTGAGGCAGGAAGCAGCTCGAGGCTCCGGTGCCACTGGATGATGATCCTCCAGGCGGCGGAATGAGAAGGGGAGCAGCAGCAGCCTCTGCAGAGCTGCCCAGAAGTTTCATACCGCTGCTGTGATTGGCTGGAATTCCAGCCAGTCAGAGCAGTGGAGAGCAGTGCTGGGGGGGAAGAGGGGATGCACAGCCACATGCGTCTGGGGGTGAGCAGGTAATTGCAGCCTCATCACCGAGACCTTGCACCTCTTGACAACTCCTATGTCTCCCTCCCATGCAGACATCCCCTCTCACCCAGACCCTGCACCCCAAACCTTCCACCCCCTCTCACCCAGACTCCCCACCTGAATCCTGCTCCTGGCCCTTCCCCCCACCCTGTCCCCTTCCTTCCAGATCCCTAACCCATTCTTCCACCCAGACCCCCACCCCTCTCCTACACTTCCCTCCTGCTGAGATTCCTCACCGACAGCCCACTCCTCTATCCTCCAACCCAGACCCCCAGTTCCCAGCCTGCTCCTGCAGCCTCCCTCCCTCCCCGTCCACACTCAGACCCTTACAGCTGGACACCATATCAGAGGTGGGTTTTTATTATTTTTGCTTTTTACTTGTCTGCAGGTCAGTGGCCTTTGACACAAAAAAGGTTCCCCATCCCTGTTCTACATTGCACATATTCATTTATGCTAGCTGAGACTTCCAAAGTAATAGGATTGCTTAGCATTGTTAAAATAACAACATTGTTCTAGGGAAACATCACTAACACTAAGGGGCTACGTCTACACGTTCCCCAAACTTTGAAATGGCCACGCAAATGGCCATTTCGAAGTTTACTAATGAAGCGCTGAAATGCATATTCAGCGCTTCATTAGCATGCGGGCGGCCGCGGCACTTCGAAATTGACGCATCTCGCCACCGCGCATCTCGTCCAGACGGGGCTCCCATGGGAATAAGGGGACTTCGAAGTAGGCGGGGTCCTTTCGAAAAGGAGCCCCGTCGGGACGAGATGCATGGCGGTGAGGCACGTCAATTTCGAAGTGCTGCAGCCGCCCGCATGCTAATGAAGTGCTGAATATGCATTTCAGCGCTTCATTAGTAAACTTCGAAATGGCCATTTGCGTGGCCATTTCGAAGTTTGGGGCACGTGTAGACACGGCCAGGGTGTGTCTACAGTGTCTACACTAGCCCCCTCCTTTGAAGGGGGCATGCTAAGCAGGCAGGTTGGAGGAAGACAATGAGGTGCTGCAATGCATATGCAACACCTCATTAGCATGATGGTCACCCCAGGGACTTCGAAGCACTGATAGGCAGTGAAGCCTCGGGTGCTTCGAAGTACAGCACTTCGAGGTTAGCAGCGTCAAAGTTCCTGCGGTGGCCATTATGCTAATGTGATGCTGCAGCTGCATGGCAGCACCTCGTTAGCCTCCTCTGACCTGCCTGCCCCCTTTGAAGACGGGGAGGGGTGAGTTTAGACTTGCCCTAAGTGTTTAAAAGCTTTTTCTGACAGCCAGAGGAGTACACGCTGAAAAGATGTAGGATCATATCAGACCTTCCCATAGAATAACCCTTAGGTGGCAGTTATAATGTGTAAGTGAATGTGCCCTGAAATGTCTGGTCCATAGAGAGGGGAAGGCACCTGGTGCTACAACCATCAGATACAAGAGTTCATCTGTACTTAAACTGCACTAGAGACCTCTGGTTTTGGGCCTGGAAAGCTCAGGTTTATAATTCCAGTACATAGGGGTGTGGACTGGTGGATGTGCTATTTATATAATTGTTGTGTAATCTGCAGAACTGAAATTAAAAAACAGAATTCTTTCAAAGATGGGGTTTATTTTCAAAAGAGCAGTGTCCACACTGGCTTTCTTCTTTCAAGAGAAGCGCTTTTGAAATTGGAATATGCAAATGAGGTGACAAATATGCAAATTTATGCCTCAGTTGCATTTTCAATTTACCTCATTTGCATACCTCTCTCAAAAGAGGAATGCAAGTGTAGATGCACCCATAGTGAGGAGATACAGGGGCCAAAGCTATGAAATCCCAAAGTTCCTGTCTGATTTGTGTCTGGCGGACAAGAAGAAAGCATCCGGGTATGTCATTTTAAGGAATTTTAATGTTTTTACTTTTAGTTTTTAGTTAGACTTGTTTACATTCTATCTCTCTATCTAGGAGACAAACTTTACTTGACATGTGAGGAGAACATGTGTTCTGGTTAATCTGATGTGGATACTAATGTTTGGAAAATGTTTGCAATGTCTCGAATTACAGATAAGACAAAGTAGGAGTTACCACAGTGTTGCCTGTTATAAAAGGCTGACATACTGTGTACACTCATTCTGCCTGTTGAACCATGAAACGAATCAAGAGTGTTCACTTTGTTGCTCTTCTGCTTGCAGGTCAGTACTGATGATATATATCTTTTGCAATAAACAGCTTTCGAAAGCTGAATGTGGTGTATCTAAGTAGAAATAGCAAAGAGTCTGGTATTCTTTCTGTTTCTCCTTCCCAAATGGAACTCCAACGGATGTTCTTTTTACTTTCCAAATATATATCCAATGAAAAGAAGTGGAGTGGGGGAGGATCTGAAGTTAAGTCTGGGCAACACAGGATTAACGAGTTTCTATAGGCTCAGGTGACTTTCATGCTCAATTTACAGAGATGTCAGGTCTGGAGGGAGGAGATTAAAAGGGTGAAGGGAAGACAGGACAGCGGAGGCAGACCAACCAGGAGAGTGAGTCACCAGTTATTGCAGATCAGGGTTCCTGAAGTCAAGGATTTGTTGATGATCCCAACACAGTGCACCCTTCTGAAGGAAGGGAGGTCTCACTGATGATGGTCTGTGGAGGGGACTATTTCTCCACATTGGCCTGTGAGCCTGGCTGGGATCACAGTTTTGCCAGAAACATCTCTGAAGAAAGGTTTTACCACATACATGAACAGCCCTAGCAGGGGCACACTGTGGTCAGGGTTCTGTGGAGACTGAGCTATTTACAACTAGGCTGGTGTGTTGGAACACCTGGGCATTGCAAAGCACCAGTCTATATGAGCTCTAGGGCTCAGCCCAGGATCTCTCAAGGGTAAGCTGGGGAATGAATCTAGGGACAGACAATTGGTGCGCAAGGCCTTCCTTGCTCCCTTCAGATGGGCAAGGACCCAAAAGGGAAAGGAAGATGAGAAGTGGCTAGTCCTTTGGATTCAGTCACCTGGCCACAAAAAGCAAAAGAAATTCAAACAAGTACCCAGCATGATCCAGATCTGTATTTCCTTCCACAAGCTTCTCTCCTCCCTTGGAAGAACAGGAATTTCTGCTGCAGACAGTGACAATTGTGACTCAGAAAAACAAAGAATGTTCTTTCATCTGATGTGTTGAAAACCACGAACACAGAAATGTTGTCCACCAGTTACCTCTAATTTTTCCCATGCATGTGCAGAATTAATTTTATTACGTGCACCAAAAGGGAGGTCATGTGGAGCCTGAGGGGTTTGGAGTATGGGAGGGGGCTCAGGGCTGGAGCAAAAGATTGTGACTTGGGGGAGTTCAGGCCTCCATTGGGGGGTGTGGCCAGAGATGAAGGGGCTCACAGCTGGGGTAGAGGGTTCAGATGTAAGAAATTCCTGATGAAGCTGGCAGGTCCTTAGAACCTGAAGATTTTCCGTAGTCTGTAAGAGTGAAGCTGCATTTCACTTCTCTGGCTAAGAAGTGCTAATTTCATCTGAGGGGCATGTTTATTCAAATGACCCTGTCAACAGGAAAATAGAAGTCACTGCATGCATGGAATAACCTTGGAACGTCTCCATCTCTTGAAGCCTGATTGTGGTTGTAGAAAAGCATATAGTTGGTTTCCAGTGTCCTGATGTGGAGAGCTAGGAAGCATCACCTCTCAAAACTATGCCAGATGAAAGATGATTTTATATCTAAGTGTTTATGCCTGTGTGCGCGCCTCTCTGGATGCTCCCTCATCCATATCTGCCATGTTCACTCAAAGGCTCTTAAGCAAAGTTAACTGTCAGGGGAATATTAGGGAAGGTCCTCTCTTGGAGTGCTAACTGGTTAAAAGATTGGAAACAAAGAGTAGGAATAAATGTTCAGTTTTCAGAAGGGAGAGAGGTGAATAGTGGTGTCTCCCAGAGGTCTGTACTGGGAACAGTCTTATTCACCATATCTATAAAAGATCTGGGAAAAGGGATAAACAGTGAGGTGGCAAAATTTGCAGATGACACAAAACTACTCCAAATAGTTAGGTCCCAAGCAGACTGTGAAGAGCTACAAAAGGATCTTAATAAATTGGGTGATTGGGCAACAAAATGGCAGATGAAGTTCAATGTTGATAAATGCAAAGTAATGTACTTTGGAAAATATAATCCCAACTGTACATATAAAATGATGGGGTCTGATATAGCTGTTAGCACCCAAGAAAGAGACCTTGAGTCATTGTGGATAGTTCTCTGAAAACATCCACTCAGTGTGCAGTGGCAGTCAAAAAAGCTAACAAAATTTTGGGAATCATTAAGAAAGGAATATATAAGACAGAAAATGTTATATTACCTTTATATAAATCCATGGTACATCTGCATCTAGAATACTGTGTGTGTATATATATATATATATATATATATATATATATATATATATATATATATATATATATAGGAATTGGAAAAGGTTCAGGAAAGGGCAACAAAAATGATTAAAACAAAAAAGCAGTCCAGGAGCACTTTAAAGATTAACAAAATAATTTATTAGGTGACGAGCTTTTGTGGGACAGAAGAAGTGGGTCTGTCCCATGAAAGCTCATCACCTAATAAATTATTTTGTTAGTCTTTAAAGTGCTCCTGGACTGCTTTTTTGTTTTGATAGTGGGGACGAGACGGTGGTCGTGGTACATGTAGGTACCAATGACATAGGGAAGGGTAGGAGAGATGTCCTGGAGGCCAAATTTAGGTTGCTAGGAAGGAGACTGAAATCCAGGACCTCTATGGTAGCGTTCTCAGAAATGCTTCCAGTTCCATGCGCAGGGCCAGGTAGGCAGGCAGAACTTCAGAGTCTCAATGCGTGGATGAGACGATGTTGTAGGGAAGAAGGGTTTAGATTTATTAGGAACTGGGGACACTTTTGGGGTAGGGGGAGCCTATACAGGAAGGATGGGCTCCACCTAAACCAAGGTGGAATCAGGCTGCTGGCATTAAACATTAAAAAGGTCGTAGAGCAGTGTTTAAACTAAGAGATGGGGGAAAGCCGATTGGTGCGGAGAAGCACGTGGATGGGATGGAGACTTCTCTTAGGCGAGACTCCATTGATAGAGGTTCTCTAGAAGTCAGTCAGAAAGAGTAGAAGGGAGATGATAAAGTATGGGCCAGATCAGATGAGAAAAAAAAATCACATATAAAAGAATCCAATACGTCAGGGAAGGGCAGGCATATGAATAGTGGTAGTTTTTTATAGTGCTTTTACACAAATGCTAGAAGTCTGTCTAAGAAGATGGGTGAACTAGAGTACGTTATATCAAAGGAGGAGATTGACATAAGAGGCATCACGGAAGCCTGGTAGAATAAGGACAATCAGTGGGACACTATCATACCGGGATCTAAAATATATAGGAAGGACAGAATGAGTCAAGCGGGTGGCAGAGTAGTACTGTATGTGAAAGATAATACAGAATCAAATGAAATAAAAATCTTAAATGAATCAAAATGTTCCATAGAATCACTATGGATAACAATTCCTTCCTCTGATGGGAATATAGCACTAGGGATATATTATCGACCACCTGACCAGGACGGTGATAGTGATGCTGAAATGCTAAGGGAGATTAGAGAGGCTATCAAAATAAAAAACTCAGTAATAATGGGGGATTTCAATTATCCCCATATTGACTGGCTACATGTCACCTCAGGATGGGATTCAGAAAGAAAATTTCTTGATGCCTTAAATGACTGCTGCTTGGAGCAGCTGGTGCAGGAACCCACAAGGGGAGAGGCAATTCTTGATTTAGTACTGAGTGGAACACAGGATCTGGTCCAAGAGGTAACTATTACAGGACCACTTGGAAGTAGTGACTATAACATAATAACATTTAATATTCCTGTGTTGGGAAGAACACCGCAACAGTCCAACACTCTGGTATTTAATTTCAAAAAGGGGAATTACACAAAAATGAGGATGTTTGTTAAACAGAAATTAAAAGGTAGAGTAACTAGAGTAAAATCTGTGCAAGCTGCATGGAAACTTTTCAAAGATACCATATTAGAGGCCCAACTTAAATGTATACCCCAAATTAAAAACACAGTAAGAGACCTAAAAAAGAGCCACCATGGCTTAACAACCATATAAAAGAGGCAGTGAGAGATGAAAAAGGCATCTTTTAAAAAGTAGAAGTCAAATCCTAGTGATCAAAATAGAAAGGAACATAAACTCTGCCAAATTAAATGTAAAAATGTAATAAGAAAAGCCAAAAAAGATTGAGGAACAGCTAGCCATAAATTCGAAAAACAATAGTAAAAAGTTTTTTAAGTACATTAGAAGCAGGAAGCCTGCTAAAAAGCAGGGGGGGCCCTGGACGATAGAGACATAAAAGGAGCAATCAAGGAAGATAATGCCATTGAGGAAAAACTAAATGATTTCTTTGCTTCAGTCTTCATGGCTGAGGATGTTAGAGAGATTCCCAAATCTGAGCCATCCTTTATAGGTGACAAATCTGAGGAACTGTCCCAGATTGAAGTGTCATTAGAGGAGGTTTTGGAACTAATTGATAAGCTAAACAGTCACAAGTCTCCGCGACTGGATGGTATTCACCCAAGGGTTCTGAAAGAACTCAAATGTGAAATTGTGGAACTATTAATGGTGGTTTGTAACCTATCCTTTAAATCAGCTTTGGTACCCAATTATTGGGAGACAGCTAATGTAACACCAATATTTAAAAAGGGCTCTAAAGGAGACCCTAGCAATTATAGACCAGTAAGTCTAAAGTCAGTACTGGGCAAATCAGTAGAAACAATAGTAAAGAATAAAATTGTCAGACACGTAGAGGAACATAATTTGTTGAGCAAAAGTCAACAAGGGAAGTCGTGTCTTACTAATCTATTAAAGTTCTTTGAAGGGGTTAACAAGCATGCGGACATGGGGGATCCAGCAGACATAGTATACTTAGATTGCCAGAAAGCCTTTGACACCGTCCCTCACCAAAGGCTCTTATGTAAATTAGGTGGTCATGGGATAGGAGGAAAGATCCTTTCATGGTTTGGGAACTGGTTAAAAGACAGGAAACAAAGGGTAGGAATAAATGGTAAATTTTCACAATGGAAGGGGGTAACTAGTGGTGTTCCCCAAGGGTCAGTCCTGGGACCAATCTTGTTCAACTTATTAGTCAATAATCTAGAGAAAGGGGTAAGTGGTGAGGTGGCAAAGTTTGCGGATGACACCAAACTGCTCAGGATAGTCAAAACCAAAGCAGACTGTGAAGAACTTCAAAGAGATCTCAGCAAACTGAGTGATTGGGCAGCAAAATGGCATATGAAATTTAATGGGGGTAAGTGTAAGGTAATGCACATTGGGAAAACTAACCCCAATTATACATACAATATGATGGGGGCAAATTTAGCTACAAGAGATCAGGAAAGGCATCTTGGAATTATAGCGGATAGTTCTCTGAAAACATCCACACAGTGTACAGTGGCAGTCAGTGAAGCAAATAGGATGTTAGGAATAATTAAAAAAGGGGTAGAAATAAGATGAAGAATATCTTACTTCCCTTATATAAAACTATGGTATACCCACATCTTGAGTACTGTGTGCAGATGTGGTCTCCTCACCTCAAAAAAGATATATTGGTGTTAGAAAAGGTTCAGAAAAGGGCAACTAAAATGATTAAGGGTTTGGAACGGGTCCCATATGAGGAAAGGCTAGAGAGACTGGGACTTTTCAGTCTAGAAAAGAGGAGACTGAGGGGCGATATGATAGAGGTATATAAAGTCATGAATGGTGTGGAGAAAGTGAATAGAGAAAAGTTATTTACTTGTTCCCATAATATAAGAACTAGAGGACACCAATTGAGATTAATGGGTAGCAGGTTCAAAACTAATAAAAGAAAGTTTTTCTTCACACAGCACACAGTCAACCTGTGGAACTCCTTGCCAGAGGATGCTGTGAAGGCCGGGAGTCTAACAGAGTTTAAAAAGAGCTCGATAAATATTTGGAGGTTAGGTCAATAGATGGCTATTAGCAAGGGGTAAGGTATGGTGCCTAGCCTTTTGTTGAAGGCAGGAGATGGATGGCAGGAGACAAATCGCTTGATCATTGTCTTCAGTTCACCTCCTCTGGGGCACCTGGCATTGGCTACTGTCAGCAGACAGGATACTGGGCTAGATGGACCTTTGGTCTGACCCAGTATGGCCGTTCTTCTGTTCTTATAGTATATAGACTAACATGGCTATCTCTCTGTTACTATTCAAAAATGAATAAGGGTATGGAACATCTGCCATAACGAGAGATTAATAAGACTGGGACTTTTTAGCTTGAAAAAAAGATGACTACGAGGGGATATGATAGAGGTATATAAAATCATGACTGGTGTGGAGAAAATAAATAAGGAATTGTTATTTACTCCTTGCAACACAAGAACTAGGGGTTACCAAATGAAATTAATAGACAGCAGGTTTAAAATAAACAATAGAAAATATTTTTCACACAATGCACAGTTAACCTTTGGAACTCCTTGCTGGAGAATGTTGTGAAGACCAAGACTATAGCAGAGTTTAAAAAAGAACTAGATAAATTCATGGGAGGACAGGTCCATCAATGGCTGTTAGCCAGGATTTGTTTATTCTGTTTACAAAAGGCTGGAAATGGATGACAGGGAATTGATCACTTGAGGATTACCTGTTCTGTTCATTCCCTCTGGGGCACCTGGCATTGGCCACTGTTGGAAGACAGGACACTGGGCTTGATGGAACTATGGTCTGACCTAGTATGGCTGTTCTTATGTTCAGAGTAGGCAGATCCCAGACTCTGTGAAAGTAACAGGTAAATCAATGACCAAGAATCCTCTTTGGTTTCTGCCAGGACAAGAGAGATCTATTCAGAACTACTTCTCTGGACCTCAAAATTATCCTGTGGGATCCTGCTCAAGAAGAGTGTAAAGATGACCAACAGTAGAGAGAGCCAATTGCTTTCTGTTGCAATTAAGTCTAAGAAGACCTATAGGGCTACATAGAAAGTCAGAGTAATTGTCCCTTCTACCTACAAGGAAACCAGAGAAGGAACTCATACTCCAGGAGGCAGTCCACATCAGGGAATCCTGGTATTAGATGCCAGCCTCATAGTCTGGGAAAACATACCCATGACACCGCAGTACACGGAGAAATTGATTCTTGTGAGCTCTTCTACTACCTAGAAGAGAGCATGATCAGACTAACTCCTGCTTTGAGTCTGTCAAAAAACTGGCTGCATCTTCTTTCAATGTCAAAACCACACCTGTAGGCTATTTGTAAAATAGCTGTTAAGACCTCATGTGCACTTAACACAATCCTACTATAGGTTGTGTGTTTCTGACAGGCTTCCCTCTAGAACTCACCATATTTGATCCTAAACTGAAGAAGGGGTTGCTAATGCTATGGGAGATACTAACCACAATTCTCCTTATTTGGGTTGAGCTCCAAACCACTGTTTATTTTCCTTGTTCATTTCAAAACCCATTAGCAAAATTTAATATCACTGATTGGGCTGGCCACACTGTCGTAGATTTCCATACGTGTCTCTACAGCATGGAACAGCTGATGGACTGTAGACCGTTTTTATCCTATCTTTTCCCTGCGTATTAATTTTAAGGCTACCTCCCTCTGTTATTCTAGTACAGATGCAAGGAATAACAGTAAAGCATTTATAAGAACATAAGACTGTCCATACAGAGTCAGACCAGTGGTCCATCTAGCTGAGGAGCCTGTCTTCTGACAGTGACCAATGCCAGGGGCTTCAGAGGGAGTAAACAGAACAGGCAATCGTCAATTGATCCATCCCCTGTTGTCCATTTCAGGCTCCTGGCAACCAAAGGCTAAGAATACCCAGACCATGGGATTTCATCCGTGAGCTTCTTGGCTAATAGCCATTGATGGACCATTTTGTTATGTAACTTTGCTCTGATCAGGCTTAGATAACAGAGTGCTAAAAATTCCAGCAACTGGTCTACATTAATGGTACCACTAGTTCTAGCACCAATGTCAATGTACCCTTGCTAAAGCAACCTTGGGGTATTTCCCAAAAGCCAGTCTCCTTGCTCAGGAATAAATTCTGGAGCCGTGGAAGGTTTTGAAGTGAGTTGATCATTTCATTCTTCATCCTAGCATTCCATACTTTGAACTACTATCACAGATCTTTGCTTTCAAGAGGCAGATGTGAATATTGCCATGTACACATCAAAAAGGAGAAATCTAGATTAATAGTACAGTCAAACTACGTGTGCAGTAAGGTCTTCAAGCTTCTGAGACTGCAATAGTCTATATTTCACTTTTAGATACAAAAGCTTCAAGTCATTTCAAGATGATTATTCAATTTTGAAAATTAAACAAGCACCAAAATATTGTTGCAGTAATTGAGAATAATGACCTTTAATTATGATCAGGGCTTATTACCAATATTCTCATATGCAAAATCAAGAGTAAATGCAATAGATTCCCCCGCCCACACCTTTTAAAAATATATATATATCTCCTTGCTAACAGTTGCTACTTGTAATCACATTCTTACAACTCTTTCTCACATGAGTAATCCTATTGATTCCAGTGGGAGAGAGGAAGTGTAGGACTGGACCCAAAGAAATACCTGGCTAGATTTGGGTGTTTGTAAGGTTAGGAGGAGGACTAGCTGTTAGTTTGGGATTTGTTAGTGATGACTATAATAATAAAAACTTCTACTAATAGTTGTAAATATGCATCAAATTCAATCATTAAAGTGAAAACAAAAGATTTTAGTGCTTATTTAAGGGCAGATATCAATGCAGCCTTGTCTCTAGAGACAGACTTCATGCCTCCATAGCAATACTATTTATTGCTTTATCTACTATTTATCTTCTAATTTTTCTTCAGACAAATATTTCAAATTTACTCCAGCTGAAAAAGACAGGCATTGGTAAAACAACACCATAGAGCTGCCTGCATGTAAGAAGCCACAGCAGGAGGAGTAGTTACAACTGTTCCCCTGCCAATCCACATCTGAGTAATAATACAGCACCATGTCTGGAGGTCTAGAATAACCAATATTCTCTTGTTTGAATGGTGAATACACTGCTCTCAGGTCCCATCCATCATAGGAGTCATGTGTTCTAGCAATACCACCACAAAAGCAAGTTGCAGTGCTTCATGCTCAGCTCTGGTGTGTTTTTGGGGCTCATTGTCTGTTTCCTTTCCTAATTTAGTTTTAGTTCAGGCTTTTCACTCGAGCACGTGCCCAACAACTCTCCCTGAGGACTTTCGGCAAGACTGTCACCCAGAACCTGGAGCTACTGAATCTGTCTGCCTAAGTCGTGGCTGCCGGTGGTGTGAGACAAGTATCCCAAATGTTCCATTTTGCTTCTATGATTCAAATGAAGATCCAGCTTGCCCCAGCAATGTCCCAATTCAGAAACGCATCGACTGCCACCCTCAGCTAGGTGCCTCCAAAGAAGCATGTGAGGCAAGGGGCTGCGTCTGGTGTGCTACAAAAGTCAGCAATGCCCCCTGGTGCTACTTCTCAGAAGACAGCCCATACGGGTACTCCCTCAGTGGGCAGCCACAAAAGACAGCTAAAGGCTGGAGGTAAACTTCACCATTGCTTGTTTAAGTCTTTAATCACTTGTTATGCATTCACATTTGCGTGGACTGCCCAAAAGCTACATACAGTTCTGGATTATGATTCTAAAATACATGTATACACACACAGGCATACTTTCCCCCATGCTCCTCTTTTAGAATAGCTAGGCCTTCCTCAGCAAGGCGCAAGTTGATGCAGTCTAGTTGAATTTTGCAACAAGAAATACCCTCCTTTGTCCACCCCGGTGATGTTTATTGACAAATTCATGTTTTTTTAGTGGTTTACTGTCTTGACCTGTATATGTCTGTTCTTGTGCTTGAGCTCTTTCGTGTGTAGTAATTAAGTGTGTTTATAGGTTAATGCTGATGAAACGTAATACAACGTCACTGTTCAGCAATGACATATCTCCTGTTGCCATGGATGTGGAGTTCCACATGAAAGATCGCCTCAGGTTTAAGGTAAGTGTTAAAAACAGGTAAGTCTAAGTCACTTAAGTTAATTAACCACTCAACAACTTTGTGCCTCCTCTCACTTTGATTTAGATTTATGATCCTAACAGACAACGATTTGAAGTGCCACTCAAGATTGAGTCACCATCCATTGCTGCCGCTGACACCAGCTATGACATTGAGTTTCCAGATCATCCCTCCTTTCAATTTAAAATCATAAGGAAAAGCACAGGAAGAGTTCTGTGAGTACAAGCATATTGAGATTTGTGGAAAATAAGGAAGACAAGATGAGAACTAATTTGCATATATATTGCTTGGTTTAGCATGGTGAACAGAAAGAAATGAACCTCTCTCACACAAATATAGCTTGGGGCAGGGCACATACACACATACAGCATCTTTTATACTGAGACGTGTCCCATCAGGAAGTAGCGTCCTATCATAGAACTTACAATCTCTCTCTCTCCGCAACAGTTTCTTAACGATTAAGCAAAGATAGATCTGGATTCTCTAACCAATTCTTTATCAACTAACAACCGTGAGGGCACTACATGCTGTATATCTGCAATACAACAAAATGGTGCCCAGGAACATGACTAGTGAGTTTGGAGGTCCTCCATTTCTGGCTACCCAACCTGAGACATCTTAATGGGGCCTAGTTTTCAGAAAGGTCTAATCACACCTCCAAGAATTAGGCTCCTGTCATGTCTTCAGTTGGACACCCATAAACACTAATCATTTTTTTAAACTGTTGACCCAAGAAAACTAAAGAGATAGTGATAAAACAATGCAAAAACATGGTTTGAATTGTACAACTTGTGCAGTATATTTTACTTGAGGAAAAATATCCCAAATCAGCCAACGTCACAAATTTTGTGTTGTCATCCCCAGGAATTCTCACACCATAGATGTCTGCTTTGATTTTCCACTTAGTGCTAGTTACCTAGATATTTGTATGGAATGAATAGCTTACTCCTTTCTAATCAGTGTGCTCCTCTTGCTGGCTTCATTCAGTGAGGCCACAATGCAGTATTCCTGACACATGGGATTGTGATGATGTCTTAAGAAGTCACAAACTGGGCTGTGATATGATCAGAGCAGGGTGAATAGATCATATAAATATGTACACTCCTAGGCATGAGAACAGTGGGAGAGAAAACGCAGAGACAGCATGTTTTTGCTTACAATAGATTGTATGTAAATCACTTTTTCAGAAGTTTTTTGGAATGCGGTGTTGGTTATTTCTATACATAATTTCTATTTAAATGCACACAAAAACTTAAACTAGAGTATTTAAAACAAAAAAATCTTTCAGCTGCTAGTTAAGCAGACTCACAATATAAATAACAGAGAGAAAGCCATGCTAGTCTATATACTATATAAATATAATATATAAATATATATATAAATAATAATAATAATACAATATAAATGTTTTGCTGGCAAGACATGAAGGAGCCCAAATAATTTCAAAACTTATTTTTGTTGCTTTCATGAAGCAATATACCCTCTTACGTCTCATATTAGGAATTTGTCCTTGAGAATACAGCTTGTCAAATAGTCTGCAGATGTAAACCAGGGCTTTGTTTTTAATTAGTGTGACATTCTTTTAAATAGCTGTCTTCTGACATCTTTTATAAGCTTCAAGGCCAACTTTGTAAAGCTTTTTCTTTTTTTTAAAAACCAGGTGTGACAGACCCCTCGACCATCCCTAAAGGGTCCTGTGCTTCCAGGTGGCTCCTTGTGGGCCTCAGAGAGGCCCCCTTCTTTGCCCTGGGACTTCCTGAAGGCAAGGGTCTCCCTTTACTGAGCCATTTTCATCATAGGCCAGTCTGAATTTGGGGTGGAGGAGGTTACCTTCTCCTCCTGCCTCAAGCTGCTCCAGCCCTACCCCAGTTGGTCAGCCCTACCAGAGAGAGTGGTGGAGGGGGGACTCCAGTTCAGGAACCCTAGGCAAGGAGGGAGCCTGTGGACCTTTTTGCCTCTGCCCCATGACAGCTCTCTTTCCCTGGGCCTCTTCACCCACCACCACCACCTTCTGGGATCTTTCCCCGTGTACCATGCTGCTGCTGCTGCTCGGCTGGGCTTGGCTTGGCTCGGCTCGGCTCGGCTCGGCTCGGCTCGGCTGGGCTGGGCTGGGCTGGGCTGCTCCTTCTCTCTGGGCACCATACCCCTCTCCCTCCTGAAGCCTTTTATAGAAAAGCTGAAGGCCTTTATTGGTCCCAGGTGCTTCAATTACAGCCTGATGCTGGCTGACCCTTGATGGGCCCCCACTGCCTATGCAGCCTGCAGGACTGCACTCTCTGGGAATTTACAAGGGGAACAAAAAGGGGTTCCTCCAATGTCCAAAATATTCTCCCTCCCCCAGGCACCTGTCAGCTGCAGACTGTGATCTGCCACGCAGGGTACTGTAAATTAATGTACTGTGTTTCAGTGAAATAGCAAACATTTGCTTACTTCCTCACTTAGGCTTAGTGTCTTTATGTTGATAGCAGGTTGCAGTGAAAGGTCCAATATTCCTTTCTTTGATCCAAGAGGGTTTTTCTTGTTGTAAAGATTCATTAAGGCTCATTAGCTGGGATTATGATACATGAGAGAAACGCTTACTGAAAAATTACTATGAGCTGGTTCATAATACCATTCCCATTACTCCTCATCCCCCTCACTTACTTGCTAGGCACAGAAATTTAGTCTCATTTATCCAAAATTGGCTACTAAATTTGAGAGTCTCAGTCCTTGGGGCTCAGCATGAGATACCTGTAGGATTTCTCTTCAGAGCTGCTGAGCACACTAGTGTGAGCTGTGGGTGCTCACCGATGCTGAAAATCAGGTCCTTCTTGTTTGGCTTTCAAAAGAGCTCCTACCGTATAGACTCCATTGTTTTCAGTGGGAACTGTGGCAAGCCAAGGGCTTTTGAGGACCAGGCAGTGTATGTCAAACATGGGACACCCAAAGAGCATGAGCATAAACATGGGACACCCAAAGAGCATGCTCACTTTTGAAACTATGGGCTTAGTGGAAGTCTAAGGAGTGGGAAAGAATTGGCTGTGTTGAAAGGAGAGGTACGATAGAGGGCAGTCTTGGCTCATAACTGTATCCATGGTTCAGATTTCAGTAGAAATCCATTGCTGTGAAAAACTGCCACTGGAAAAGTTTACACTGTTTTACCTCAGGTGATGGAGCTCTTCTGAAATCCACCCGATTTAAAAAAAAAAGTTACATGTTAATGTTGTCCATGGTTAATGGTTTTATCCTGCAGCTGATGACACTGCTATTAATGACACATTATAACTGCCAAGACCATTGTTTGCATATAGTGGAGGAGAAAGGAAAATGTTACGTTTCTAGGAAAAGTCATAACAAGTTGATTATAGATGGGAGGGCCTTGTTCCAGAAGGGCAAAATTCCCCTCACGGCTGCACCCCCTTTGCAGCTGAATTCCCTGTGTGACTAACAAATAAACCCTGCTTCATACATTCTCATGTATTCCCAGTGAAGCAGTCCATTCCAGCACAGCCTGAGCAGTGACAGGAGCAGTGGGAGCCATAGTGTAGAAGATACTCCTGTAGGTTCTGGCATTTTTAACACTGTTATTGAAACCCAGTGAAAGCACTTTTACCAACATGTTGATAAAAGCAGGTCTAAACACTTGGAAACTTTCTCTCACTCGTGGCAGCGTCGGGTCATTGACCCAGCGGTCCAATCCCCTAGTGCTGACAAACCAGCAGAGTTGAGAATGGTGAAAGAAACAAGCCTATAAACAAAGCAGTCAGTTCAGAGTGCTCTATTCCTTTTGCAGCTGTCGTCACCAAACAACCAGCAAACGCATTTTGTCTAGGAAAATGGCTCACTGCTGATGAGCTGTGTGAGCAATACATGCAACCAAACTGTTGCTGGGTGTATCTGCCTGTGTTGCCAAGGTCAGAGCTGTGTCCTACCTGGTTTCAGAAGCAGTGATTAACACTTGTTTCTAAAATTGTGCTGAATTCAGTTTGGTCATTGCTGTCAGACTTTGCTGAGCGAGTGTTGATGACATTCATCGTTAGCCAGGGGCATTATTATTTGTCTATTTAAGACTACACTGTGAACCAACGTGCTCCTGCCCTGCTTCCAGCCTTGTAGGAAACTGTTGCTGATAAGCCTACACAAGCTGCTCATATGAAACTGAGACTGAGTAGCCCCCTAATCATGTGGAAGAGACCCTCTGTTCACAGCCCTTTCTACTAGGATTCCTAGACTCTGGCAAGTGAAGGCATCGGGTGCTTGGTGACATTGTCGTGCCTTTTTTCTACCAGATTTCAGCAGGAGGAGGAAAAGCACCCATGTGAAGTAGGAAGAGGGCCAGGTGTAGGGCTGGAAGAGATGGCATCAGCCTGTGGGTGAAATTCATGCTAAAAGAAATAGCACAGACAATCTCCTTTACACCTCTGTGAGAAGTTCTGGAGGCTGGCAGTGACTCAGGAAGAACCCTTTTAAGACATATTCAGCTGCAGTGATCAAACCCTTAGAACCCCAATAAAGAGCTGAGCTAACAACTAATCTCTCTGTCTTCCAATGTAATCAATAACAACAAACAAGGGCAAATTACAAGTTTCTGAACCACATTCCTAGCATCTGAGGAGACAGTAAATGGTGTCTAGACAACACACATCCATATACACCACTCACTGTGGCTTTTGTGAGTCTCTGCTGAAGGCTTTTCCATTGTAAAACTATCCCAAGTTTTTGTACATCTGTTCACACAGAGCACCTTACCTCTATCAGCAGCTTCCCGTTTTTGGAGAACCTATGAAACACGCCTACAATTCCTTAATCCCACAAGTCCGATAGCACAATGCTGGGGAGTTGCCATGGATGTAATCTAGATAGGGTACAGTGCACGCAGTGCAGAAGAACCACTATGGATGTGTTGTTAATATCTACATTTTTATTTCTCTTCCATCATTTCTAGACCACAGTTTCTGTCCCAGATCCAATAGATGTGTATTTATGTTTCAAATTCTGTCACAGTAGACTAGCATGATAGATAAAAAAGAGAAGACTATCAGGCCTGCACTCTTGTGCGCAGGGTATAAAAATCGCTTCCAGGTTTGTCATAGGTGTGCGCAAGGTCTCCTTACAGGGAATTGTTTAATGTTATTCTTGAAAATATTCCAAGTGGAAGAACTTAGGGGATATGTATATTCCTGAATATTATTTACAGTCATTACTGCAGCCCTTTGTACCGCATGGGAAGCTTTTATGGGAGGTGTGAAAACATTTGCTTAGGACCTCAGTCGATTTACTCACTCATATGGTCTCATGTTGAACAGCAGGGTCACTTTGGGTCATTTTGTGGATGCAGAAGTAAGAGAAAAGAACCCAGGCAAGTGTTCAGAGGCATAGAGACATTCTCTTTGGCTACATCTACACAGCAAAGTTATCTCATAATAACAGCCATTATTTTGAAATAACGTTGCAAGGATCTACACTATGCACACACTATTTGGAAATAAATTCAAAATAGTGGGTGTGTTATTTCGAATTTCTAAAACCTCATTGCAGGAGGAATATCACATATTTCAAAGTAGCTATTTTGAAATAGGCGCTGTTAAGATATAGAATAGCACTATTTCTAAATAAGCCATAATGGCATCCAATGGCATTATTTCAAAATAGGCACAATGGCCGTGTCTACACTAGCAAGTCCTTTCAAAATATTTTTTGAAAGAAGGGGCTCTTTTGAAATATCCAGAAGAGTGTCTACATGCAAAAAGTGTTCTTTTGAAATTAAATTGAAATAATTCATTGCTCCTTTTGAATGCATTGTGTTGAAGCACAAGACTTCTCTGTGTTTAGGTGGCTAACATTCAGCTTTATTGAATTCAATAAGGCAACAGATGAGCCAGACTGGACGCTAGTAAAACCAGGTCCAGGAAGGCTGCTTGATCCAGCTAACTCTAGTATTTTATGCCCTTACACAAACAAAGCCCAGTGTCAGAAGCAATTAGTTAGAGAATCGTAAATCACTTCTCAAACAGAAACCGTTATCAGCAAGGAAAAACAGGTACGAAGGAGCTGGATCCCCAACTCCAAACAGTTCCTTAACGCATTCCATAGAGCTCATCCTCCCGCCATTCTCAAACAGGTCATGGAAAGTACAGGCTCCTGTGTGCGTGCAGAAGTAAGGGTTGTGAAATGGCTTCTGTACAAGATGGTTTCCACAACTCTTCCACTTCCTTTTCAGGAAGAGCACCTTCTTTTGAAAGTTTCTTTTGAAAGAAAATGTGTTGACAGTCTGGCTACTTTTACACTTGCATTCCTCTTTCGAAAGAGGACTGCAAATAAAGGAAATCAAAAATGCAAATGAAGCACTGATTTTCGTATCTTATGCTTTATTTGCGTAATCTCTTTTCAAAAGAGATTCTTTTGAAAGAAAAAAAGCAGTGTAGATGGTGTTCTTTTGAAAACAAACCCCATTTTCAAAAGAACCCTTCTTCCTGTTTTGTTTCAGGAAGAAGGGTTTCTTCGTACATGGGGTTTGTTTTCAAAAGCACCCCATCTACACTGCATTTTTTCTTTCAAAAGAATCTCTGCCAAAAAGAGATAATGCAGATGAAGCACAAGATATGTAAATCAGTGCTTCATTTGCATCTTCGATTTTCCTCATTTGCATTCCTCTTTCAAAAGAGGAATTCAACTGTAGACACAGCCTTTGTGTGTGGACACAATCTTTCAAGATAAGTTTTTTTGGAAGAGATCTTCCGGAAGGACTTCTTTTGAAAGACTGCTGTAGTGTACACGTAGGCTGTGTGTCCAGATAGGCTATTTCAAAATACCTTCTTGTGTGGAGCTGTTTTGTTTAGAAATAAGATATTTTGGAATAGCTGTGCCAGCATGGATTATATTGAAATAACACTGCTGTGTAGAGGTAGCCTTTGAGAGAGAGTAAAAGAGGTGAGCTATTTGATTTCAGCAGAGAACAACAACAAGCAAACCCCAAACAGATTAAAAGGTAACAAATATAAGGATACAAAGAAATAATATTTTACGCCAAGCAGATAACCTGTGGAGCTCGCAATATTATTAGGACAGAGAACTTTGTGGGATACAGATCTGTATAGTGAGAATCATCTAGGCTATGTCTACACTTGCCCGCTTCCTTGAAGGGCACATGGTAATCAGGCTGATGGGAGACCACCAATGAAGTGCTGTGATGCATAAGCAGCACTTCATTAGGCTAATTTTTCCCCGCAGCACCTTCGAAGTGTCAGACTTCCAAGTGCCAGCATGCCATGTAGCCATGGGCACTTTGAAGTACCCTTGCTACTTTTGGGGAGTAAAGGCCCTTCAAAGTGGCTGCAGCTATAAGGCATGCCATCACTTCAAAGTTTGACACTTTCAAGTTGCCACATGGGAGAATTAGCCTAATGAAGTTCTGCATATTCATCGCAGCACTTCATTAGTAATCGCCCATCAGCCTGATTGCCATGCCCCCTTCAAAGAAGTGGGCAAGTATAGACATAGCTCTATAGTCATATTAGCTAATTCAAACGTTATACGAGGTGTCAGTCCAAATTCAGAATACCAACCAGTTCTTCTAGAAAATTAGCAAGTTTCTTCCACAAACAAGTGTCCCCCATTCCTCTTAAACACCCAGCACTGGTTATTGTTGGAGACCAGTCCCCTACATCCGATCCAGTGTGTTAACACTTGTGCTGCAAACCATCTTGATAGAATATGAATAATGCAACACAGAACATCATCCCAAGCCAGACAAATTTTCTGATCTCTTTATTAACACCATGCAGTGCTTTGTTAGTTATCACACATTGGAGAACATGAAACAAATAATGAAATCCTAATCAAGATTGTCACTAATTTCAAAATAGCTGCTGCAGGGTTCAGCTGGCTTTTGTATTGATTCCTGTAGTAACCACAGGCAAATTTTCTCATGAGAAAATTTTTAGAAGGGAAACTATCAGCATGATTTATAGAGCTATTGTCTCAGACTGCAATTTTGCTGAGATTATCATAGGGAAAATGTGTACAGCTTTTGTAGCACATATTTGCTTCCAAGTTGTAACAGCCATTATTCTTACAAGCTATTTTTGGTGTTATCAGCATTAAGATTTTTATGCATGGATAATGGGGATGTAGGTAATGCTTGCCTTATTCATTTTCAAAACAAAAATCCAGTTGTTTAGATTGTTGCACTTCTGGAAAATGCTCTGATACACTGATGATGAATGCAGTAGAAGAAACTAAACAGAACAGAATCAATCATTGTAAATGCAATTTTGTGATTAAATATCAAAAGTGGTTTTACTGGAGTAGTTCTTGAAGTGTGGTCAATGGACCACCAGTGTTCTCTGGAAAGCCTGCTCATCATACGGTAGTTAACTTTCCTCCTTGCTTCTGTTTACTAACTTACATTACGAGAAAGCTAGAAACATACCAATTCCTTTGTGTGTATTCCACTTCCAGGTTATCAATGCCTGGAGTTTTCACAAGGAAGTAAGGTAGTGGGGAACTGGAGGGGAAGAGGCCCTGGGTCACACAGAAGTGATTTAGGAGCTCATTGAATGTAATTTAGATTTAGGCTCCTGAATTCTAAGCGGCTGTTGAAAATGGGCTTCTAAATCACTTTAGGCCTCTAAATCACTTAGGAGCTTTTGAAAATGGGATTTAGACTTCTAAATTACAAGATTCCGAAACTGTTATCTAATCTCTCTACTAAAATGGGATCCACACAGTTGAAATACCTAGTACGTCTGGAATTGTACAAAGTAAAATCAAGTACATTTCTCAAACAGACACAGAATTTCCACCTGTATCTATATGAGGAGGTGTGTTCCAGGAGTATTTTCCAGCAGAGCACACTGTATAGTCTCTTGCAAAGGTTGAGAGGCAGAGATTATGTACATTGTGCTCAGCTGTACAAGACTCCTGGCACTAGGGGATTTTAATGTGGGTAAAACACAGAAGTAAGGGTATTTACAACTTAAAGAAACAACTTCTTTCTCTTGGGTTATTTGCATAAGTGAAATATACCCAGTTCCAATAGATTTGAGTGTCCAAGTAATCTGTTGCGTATGCCACAATGATATAACCTCTTCCAAGTTTCACATCTCTGAATGTTTATAAAACCTCTGAGTAGCAACAGGTATTCTTGGGCCAGGTAATCATTTTACACTGATTTCAAGTACCAAGTAACCATATAGCAGCAAACCTAACAGCATTAACTTTTAGCCATACTCACACTTCTACGGTGTAGTTATATATGACTCCCTTAAATTAACCAGGCATTATTTCATTTGTTTATTTTTAGGGCATTTGACTAATCCATTGTAGTTATGCTTTGAGCTGGTAGCACAATAGGGACCTACAGCTTGTTCTCGTACCATAAGCTCAGATGCCAGCCAGCAATGCAAACTTCCTATGACCCTTTGGCTTCTGAGTCAGCCTTCTTCCAGATGACAGGCTATAAATAGAAAGGCTTGTTCAAAGCCTGATGTGCAATGTTCATGAGGGGAGCGCCTGTTTTCAGAAGTAATAGTGAAAGGAATGGCAATGCTGTAGTTAGTAAGGAGCATCTCAGCTATCAAAAATCTTGTCTCTTTATGGCTACATCTACACGTGAAGCCTACATCGAAGTAGCCTATTTCGATGTGGCGACATCAAAATAGGCTATTTCGATGAATAACGTCTACACGTCCTCCAGGGCTGGCAACGTCGATGTTCAACATCGACGTTGCACAGCACCACATCGAAATAGGCGCAGCGAGGGAACGTCTACACGCCACAGTAGCACACATCGAAATAAGGGTGCCAGGCACAGCTGCAGACAGGGTCACAGGGTGGACTCAACAGCCAGCCGCTCCCTTAAAGGGCCCCTCCCAGACACACTTGTACTAAACAGCACAAGATCCACAGAGCCGACAACGAGTTGCAGACCCTGTGCATGCAGCATGAACCCCCCGCTGCAGCAGCCAGAAGCCCTGGGCTAAGGGCTGCTGCACACGGTGACCATAGAGCCCCGCACGGGCTGGAGAGACAGCGTCTCTCAACCCCCCAGCTGATGGCTGCCATGGAGGACCCCACAATTTCGAAGTTGCGGGACGCGGATCGTCTACACAGTCCCTACTTCGACGTTTAACGTCGAAGTAGGGCGCTATTCCGATCCCCTCATGAGGTTAGCGACTTTGACGTCTCGCCGCCTAACATCGAAGTTAACTTCGAAATAGCGCCCGACGTGTGTAGCCGCGACGGGCGCTATTTCGAAGTTAGTGCCGCTACTTCGAAGTAGTGTGCATGTGTAAACACAGCTTATGTGTCCAAAGATGGGAAAATACAATGGAAACTATTAAAAAGTTAACATTTGGTGGCAAATGCTGTATTTTTATGGTCAATATTGTATATGGAGTTTTCAGATTTTTCTCCTATGCTATACTTTCTCAAACCAATTAATTTTTATGCAAATATACAAATTTCTTAGACCAACCTTATTAATGGAAGGTGGGAGAGAGGGGTGACAATGTTCCACGTACCGTTGTAGTTAGTAAGTAACTTTTTAATGAGAAACCAAGCATATTACTACAAAAAACTGTATAATTTTATATTCCGTTTTTTATCAGCTTCCATCGTGCTTTAACCAAACTGATGGGAGTAAACAAACACCATCCCAAGGGAAATAAGTCTCTTTTATTGTATTCAAAGGTGTCAAGGGATTAAAAGGCTGGTCTCTCATTCAAAGGGGCATCTTTAACCAAAATAACCCTTAAACTATGGCAGTATTGTACAGTAATGGACCATGGCAGCTGACAGTGTTCATGGAAGCTGGGCTTGGCTGAAGAGGGCTTAGGGAGGAGAGGACAGGAGTTAAGAGAAGTCCTGCCTTTTAATTTTTTAAAGGGGAAAGGAGGGATGGCCATTGTAAATTACTGAACTCTAAGGAAGAGGCTTATTTCTGATCATGCGCTCCGGCTTCCTCCTTTTTCCAGGGGCGCTTAACCCTTACTTGGCTCCTGTCTCTATCCCCATTCCACCCCTTCCCTATCATCCCACTCCCTGCCTCTTCCCACCCCTGCTCTGCCTCTTTCTATGCAGTTAAAACCCTCCCTCGACTGTACCCAGTCCTTGCCCCATTCCCCACAACTGCTGCAGAACAGTTGCTTGTGGCCCTGGGCGGGAAGGAGAGGAGTTGATTGGCCAGGAGGGAAGGGAGCTAAGCAGCAACTAATCTTTTTCCATTGGTGTTCCAGCCCTGCAGCACTCACTGAGTCAGCACCTAAGTTCCTGATGTGACATTATGCTACACTAACTGCTGCATTTGGCACCAGCCTACTACTGACACTGGTGCTCTGTGCAAGACAGAAAACAATGTATAAATATAGGATCCCAATGGAAAATGATGTATACGTGGGACCGGAAACACATAGGCTGTGTCTACACGTGCACGCTACTTCGAAGTAGCGGCACTAACTTCGAAATAGCACCCGTCGCGGCTACACGCATCGGGCGCTATTTCGAAGTTAACTTCGACGTTAGGCGGCGAGACGTCGAAGTCGCTAACCTCATGAGGGGATCGGAATAGCGCCCTACTTCGACGTTCAACGTCGAAGTAGGGACCGTGTAGATGATCCGCATCCCGCAACGTCGAAATTGTGGGGTCCTCCATGGCAGCCATCAGCTGGGGGGTTGAGAGACGCTGTCTCTCCAGCCTGTGCGGGGCTCTATGGTCACCGTGTGCAGCAGCCCTTAGCCCAGGGCTTCTGGCTGCTGCTGCTGCAGCGGGGGATTCATGCTGCATGCACAGGGTCTGCAACTCGTTGTCGGTTCTGTGTATCTTGTGCTGTTTAGTGCAAGTGTGTCTGGGAGGGGCCCTTTAAGGGAGCGGCTGGCTGTTGAGTCCACCCTGTGACCCTGTCTGCAGCTGTGCCTGGCACCCTTATTTCGATGTGTGCTACTGTGGCGTGTAGACGTTCCCTCGCTGCGCCTATTTCGATGTGGTGCTGCGCAACGTCGATGTTGAACATCGACGTTGCCAGCCCTGGAGGACGTGTAGACGTTATTCATCGAAATAGCCTATTTCGATGTAGGCTTCACGTGTAGACGTAGCCATAGTGAGGTGACTGCTTGAGAGAGGTGGGACTGAGGCCTTAATAACCCCTTCGGATTCCTGCAGAAGTTCAACATAGAACCATAAACAGATGAATACATAGAAAGTTAATTTTACAAAAAAATCCCTGGCTTCCTGCTATAGGAGTCACAGTGTTCCACTTTCCATTGAGGCAAAATAGTGTCACTGCAACCATGACCCAAAACATAGCAGCGATGTTATTGTGTGGGGCAGGGGTGAGCAAACTTTTTACCTGGGGCCCCACTTTTCGTGCCTGCAATTAGCAGGGCCACCCGAACTGTCTAATGTAATCCACACTGATAGAAATTTGGGTTATAGTCCTATGAAAAAAATCTCCCTTTTGGTGCATGTGAGAAAATAAGTATGTAGAATGTAAAAACTTTATTAATGAGTATGTGAATGTGAACACACCTACAAGAAAACAGGAATGTATTTCAACATTTGTAATGAGATGAAGGAGCCTGAGACCCAGCAGCCGATCCTACTGCTCCCCTGACCCTTATGACATTTCACCCCCTGCTCCCCACGGGTCCTGCCCACAGCTTTGCTCACCCCTGGTATAGGGAATACCATTTGTAGGATACAGCAAATACTCGGAATCCCTTGGTAATGCTAATTACTTTCAAACAGGAAACGCTTGCATTTCAGTGCATGTCCCAGGAAGTGGGAAATCTCATGTTCTCTGAGTAGGCATCACATGGAGTATCTGGGGAGCTAAAGCACTTGTTCAAGTTCTTTCCAATGGCTTTACTTCTGGCTACTTTTATTGTTTCTTTAACCACCCTTTTCTCAGGACTCTGCCACTGGAAGCTCAGTATGCAACTGAACTAGGTGAGCTCATTGGTTTTGGCAGGGGCACAGTACACGAGCCATAAAAGCAATAGGCAACCACGAATTATGAGTGGCCCTGTGATCCTGCACCCCTCCTGCACCTCATGTGCGCCAGGTCACCAGAGCCCTGCACTTACCTGATCCTCCTCCTTTTGGAGCTCCACGAATTGCCTGATTTACATTGCATCCCTGCTCTTCCCCATTCTCCTCCTTCCAGAGCTGGAATGCTGTGAATCAGCTGTTTGTGGCATTCCAGCTCTGGAAGGCGGGGGGAGGAGTGGGGATAGAGTGCAAATCGGGTGATTCGCGTGCTCCAAAATTGCTGAGAGGGTGGGGGAGGAGCATATAGGTGCTGGACTCCAGTGCCCCGGTATGCAAGAGGTGCAAGGGGGGCAGCCAGAGGGTCCGTGGGCCAGAGGCGGAGCCCCAGTTCACTGCATGTGGCCTGTGGGCAGCAGCTTGCCCACCACTGCCATATAAGGTAACTTTTCACAGAAAAGTCTTATTTTCGGCAGGGCTCCTTGTCATTCTTGGTGATACTGATATTTTGTGCATTTTCAAGCCAAAAAAAAAAAAAAAATGGGCAAACTTTTCCTAGTGGCAAGAGGATTTCTGTTAGCAAAGGCATGAACATAGCATGATGGGTAACAACTAAGTCACCAGGCACAGAAAATCCTCATTGTTCAAGCTTGTTAGAGCTGCATAAGTGCCAAAAAAATGAGGCCCAGTACATGTCTTAATTTGAAATAATTGCTTAGTACCTTTGGCTTCTCCCTCGAGGCCCAAACGCTATCTAACCCTGGCATATGTGCACAAGGCTGGGGCAGGAGCCACAAGCTTTCCTATCCCCCGCTGCAGCTCTGCTTCAGGGCAGAGAATGCAGCATGGCACTGACTGGGGCACCATGTGGGGCCCGTTGTTTAACTCAGATCTGCTTCCCACGATGGTAAAGTGTTTGTCTGAGGATAAGGAATATCTGTCCTGTGAAAACTGTGTGAACTTAGCCCTCTATGAACAATTTGTTTAGATCAAATTTGATCAATTTATGTTGGTGTTACAAAGTCACGGGGGGGGAGAAAGCTGTCAGTTAAGGACCTGGTTTTGTATAAGTCAGGGGTCTGATGCACAAAGCAATCCCATTAGTTTCAGTGGTACTTCACAGGCTAAGAAAAGACGGTCACAACTAAATGTAGATGCCACCACGTGATCATTGTCTTCAGTATGTCCCACTAGTTATAGAAATAGCAAGAGCAACTGCTTATTTCAAGAACAACAAGAAGTCCTGTGGCACCTTATCGACTAACAGATATTTTGGAGCATAAGCTTAGTCTGTATAAGCTTATGCTCCAAAATATCTGTTAGTCGATAAGGTGCCACAGGACTTCTTGTTGTTCTCAAAGATACAGACTAACATGGCTACTTCTCTGATGCTTATTTCAAGTGACAGTACTTTATACAGTGCTTTCCTCTTACCACAGCAAGAAGTCCTTAAAAGTAGCAGTCCTACAAGGAAAACATTCAAAAATAAAATGGAGAGAGAAATCTCTGAGCTGCAATTCATTTGCAAATTTGACTCCATCAACCAAGGATTAAACAGAAACTGGGAGTGGCTGGCCTTACATAAACAGTTTCTCTGTGATGGCAGGTTACACCCCCACATTAGAATCTGACAATGGGCCACATCCCCCCTGAGTGATTTGAAGTGTTTTTTCTCCTCTTTTGATCTATACTACTGTTAATGGGCCATTTCCGTCCTGACTGAATAGACCTTGTCAGCTCTGGCCCTCCCTTTTACTGAGACCCCACTTTTTAAATACTCTGAAACATCCCCCCACCCACACTCATGCATCTGACGAAGGGGATCTTTGCCCACAAAAGCTTATGCTCCAAAATATCTGTTAGTCTATAAGGTGCCACAGGACTTCTTGTTCTTGAAGATACAGACTAACACCACTACCTCTGTTATGCATCTTACCACGGTTACCCTTATAATATGTTTAAAAGCATTAGGAGCGCACACATAATTTTAAATTGCATTTATATATGTTACTATTTAGATATGCAAAAAATGCAAGAGAAATTCCAGGTATTCCAACTTTAACGTAAGGTGATGACTATAAGGCATGAGCAAGCTAATCACGTTCATACTCTTTCTGTATTTGAGACAGGTGGGACATGTCACTTGGAGATTTAATTTTTTCCAAACAATATCTGCAGATTACAACCACTGTGCCATCCACCTCAGTTTATGGATTTGGTGAACATGAGCATCCATCCTTTAAGCACAATATGAATTTTGTGATTTACGGGATGTTTTCCAGAGATCAGCCACCAACAGTAAGTCATTTAATGTGGCATCTTGTGCTGGAATCAGACAGTAAAAATGAAATGGCAAATCAAATGCCAGATGAACATCGTTAGTTCATGACAAGAGTGAATTAAGTGTGAATTGTCAGCAAAGGATGGATTTTATGAAATGTGGAAATACGACAAAATACAATTAGCTAAATAGTAAAATTACTGGGTATTTTATAATGATTTGGAAACTTGGCATAAAAAGCATTCTTTGTTCCTGGTAAAATATATTGCATGCAAGAAGGCTCTGATTCAGCAAAGTATTTAAGATCATGCTTTAGTTCATCTTTATACATTCAAACACTTAAAAATGACTTTAAGGGGATTAAAGGTAGGCATGTTCTTAAATGGTTAGGTGAGTCACAGTTTAAATGCTCACGCATCTGACAGAGCAGGTCTTTGCCCATGAAAGCTTGTGCTCCAAAATATCCATTAGGCTATAACGGGCCACAGGACTTCTTCTTGTTCTCGAAGATACAGACTAACGTGGCTACCTCTCTGATAGCTTAAATTCTGGTCTGTCAATGATACAGCATCTGCAGCAGAGAATATCTTAACCTGGTTACTCAGGAGCATTTGGCTGAATGCCAGAGTACTATGGTCCATGGCTAAAATGTTTAAATAAGATAAGATAAAAATGACAATGTTGAGGCTAATAATCTCTCCCTTTTCATTATCACAGAGGTAGCCAAGTTAGTCTGTATCTTCAAAAACAAGAAGAGGTCCTATGGCACCTTATGGACTAACATATTTTGAAGCATAAGCTTTCCTGGGCAAAGGCCCACTGATGAAGCAGGTCTTTGCCCATGAAAGCTTATGCTCCAAAATATCTGTTAGTCTATCAGGTGCCACAGGACTTCTTGTTGTTCTTGTTCCGTTGATGGAGATTTATGGTTGGCTTGCAAACAACCCATGTTATGAACTCATACATTTTCTTGTCTTTGTGTGTGTTTCTGGTTGACAAAGATTGTGAAAAATTGACCAGGTGTAATCCATTTTTGATGTTTCAGGAGTTTGCCAATCTTTATGGTGTTCATCCTTTTTATATGTGCATAGAGAGTGACTCAAATACTCACGGCGTCCTCTTACTGAACTCCAATGCACAAGGTAATACAATATAGTAGGTGTATGTATGTAAATTATAGAGATATGTTAAATTGTTTCTGCTAAATATAAATAACCTTGTTCACTACTGATTTCTAAACATATAAATATATGACAGGATTCCTAAAGTACAACCCAAAATATAAGTGAGTTTTCAGGGACTATTATATTCTCAGAGAGACTTCATTGCAATTACTGTAAAATAAGATAAAATATGCACTTTCAACTAAAATTATATGGTAAACTTTTATTAAAATAGATGCAAAGGCAGAGAAAGCTGTAGCCTATAGACATTTCCTCCAGGATTGACGCCAGTGAAACAAGTCAATTTAGATTAATGCTGTGTTTACTCTGAGAATAGTTTTTCATGTTACCATGGCCACCTCAGCATATCAATTTAAAACTAGAATTTGAGAGCAGGAAAATGTTCACTAAAGCTATTTAATCAATTTCTCTGGCAGGCTTACAATGCACTATTTTTGTTCATTTGTCTACAAGTGAAATTAAGAAACATAAAATGTTGCCATATATTTTATCTGCATTTGTTATTGTGCAGAATAAAATAAACCTGGATATATAGCTCACAGCCCTGCAGTAGCTTCTTATTGTACACATTTCCTTGTTTCTCTTTGTCCATACAGTGTGCCATCTGTGCAAGGCAAGACTGCCTTGCCCGGGTGCCTGTTCCTGCTTTTGTGCTGCTGGCAGATAGATGACTTGTGCTTGTTCAGTGGTCTGTGTGGGTGGGATACATGCTTAAAGGTAAGCAGACAGCTGACCTACTGAGCGTCTGCGTATTGAAGGGTTCAAAATACCCAGAACTGGCACTGAGGTAATTTGCAATGTGTGCAACACTTCTGTGGTCTACTTTCAGATGTGACTTTGAGTCCAAATCCATCCCTAACCTTCCGCACCCTCGGAGGAATCCTCGACTTCTATGTGTTTCTCGGCCCGACTCCGGAAAACGTAGTACAGCAATATACACAGGTTAGTAAGGAACAACAGTAGACACCGGGCACACGAGATAGCATACTGTAAGAGATCCCTTAGTCATCCCCATTTAGGGTGCCCGGATGTCCTGTTTCTGCATCGACAGTCCCATATTTAAGCCCTTCTCCCAATTGGTTTCTTAAACCAGATGAGTTATCCTGTGTTTTCTGTTCTCCCGCCCCATCAGTTCTGGCAGGTGCTGCTCACAAGCTGTCTGCCCCCCAGTGATGAGTGGGAGGGTCCAGTGGCTGATGAGCGGGGTGGTTGTGCAAGGCTGGTGGCGGGGGATATAGCTGCTGGGTGCTCCTCCTGCTGGTCACTCAGTGCAGCCTCTGCTGCGTGCTGGTTCTCAGCCAGCAGGGCTTTGGTCCAGTCCCATCTCCATCTGGCCTTGCTTGCGTGTTGCAACCTGTGGCAACTGATGAGCGCCAGGCAGTGGCTGGTTATGTGTCCATCCATCAGCCCTTTATGTGCACCCCCTATCACTGTTCTCTCCCTGCTATGCCCCTTCACCACCCTCAGCCCGCTGCTCTTCTATATCCTACTGGTAGGGTACGTCCAGCTCCCTGTGCAGAGAACCAGGTGCTGGTCAGCGCTCAGCGCACCAACAGCCTGGCCAGCTGGCCCCTCCTTTCCCCTGCTTCCTTTGGCTGGGCCAGCACCCTGGGAAATCCCAAGACTCTCTGGTGTGGGGTGCTGGCTAGGGGGACTGAGCCCTGCATATGCCAAAGACCTGTGGTGCACTGACAGAGGAAAACCTCTCTGCCCCTCAGCTTGGTTTCAAAGTGTGTGTGTGGGGGGGGAGGTCCCTATTTGTACCTTGACCCTGCAGGTTCCACAACAGACCCCCAAGCAGGGGCTTAGCACATCCTTCACCCACCTCCCTACCATGGGTCTTGCTCCCAGGGAGCACAGGGCTGCTCCATGACCTAGGCACACCTCCCCTGCGGAGCCACCTCTTTGGCTGGGTTCACTGAAGCCCCTGTAGTCAGATTCCTTGAGCTCTGGTGCACAATGCATGCTTAGGGCTTCACTCCTTCCTATCCATGCTGTAGTGGGGTTCAGGGGACAAGAGGTAGCTGGGTTACACTGGTGACCAGCAGAAGCCTGGTGATGTTAGCTGTCTTTCAACACTGTGGGCAGGAAAGAGAATTGGGGTGGGAGGGGATGAGCTCTGCAAAGACACAGGGCATGTGATCCTTCCCCTTCATTTATGGCTGGAAGTAGTACCCATCCCTTCCTTCCTGCTTTCTGCCATATTCTGGTGTGAACCTTGACAGAAATCTGGGGGTGAACCTGTGTGTCCTCTGACATGTTGCCTCAGGAAGACACAGCACCGGGTACCTGGAAAAGTGGTTCCATTTTTGAGGCCCAGCTAGGTATGGAGGGTGGAGAGCTCTGGGCTGGGAGGAACAGGTTGGTTGGTCACTTTCTTCTCATCCTGTGAGAGAGGTGCATGGGAGTACACTGTGTCACCTCTCCCCATGCGAATGCAAAGCCTTACAGAGAAGAAGGTAAAAGAATCCAAGACACACAAAGGCTCACTCAACTTCTTGTTAATTTGAACATTTGTACTGCATAGTTTTGCTAGAATGACCACATTTCCCTATGCTGGTAAAATCATTTGTATTCAAGCAAGTTCTAAGACAATCAATCTGTATTGTCAGGTAATTTAATAATAAATATGTCTATCAGTCATGTTCACACCAGACTGGAGCTTATGTGATTAGACCCAATGGGAGCAAGCGGGATTTATCACGTTACACACATATAGAGCTCGGTCTTGCTCTCACTAACATCATTGGCAAAAGTTTTGTACCTCCAGCCATGCAGTGTCTTTGCACAAATCCTAGACTTTAATAGGAGTGTGACTAATAGAACTCATTCAAAGAATCTGTATAATTTAACAGTGATTGCAATAGGAATTGCCATAAGCATTTGAATCAAACTGTAGAATTCTGTAGCGGGGATGGAATTTCTATTTAAGTTCTCTAGAATGTTTCCTAGAGGAAAACAGTTGTCTGTACCAATATATCTTGGTTCTTGTAACACTATATGACCACCTCCCAAGACATAATAACCAAGATCACAACAGGTCAGTGATTTAGTTTTCCTCCCTGGTTAACTGGAGTCCGCTAGGTCTGTGACTAATGTTTATTTTATTCCCTCCTCCTTTTTTATCGCTAGGATTACCCTGTGCTTTTGTTACATAGGAACATTTTTCAGAGCACAAAAAGCTTTTAACTGTGTTTTATCACCATTGAAGTTAGATTTTTGATTGCAGCTACTTTTTTGCCCTCTGCAAATTCACAGCTTCAGGGGAGAAGTTCTAGATTCTACAGGTGCTCATTACAGATTCAGATGAGACAGCCAGAAAGGGAGTCTACCCTTTTTTATTTCACTCAGTTATGCAGAGCAGAGAATTTGTGAACATAAGAAGCAGGAAGAGAGAGATTAGTCTGTGCCTTTTACACATAAAGCAAGTATTTCCAGACCTGAAGAAGAGGCTCTGTCCCATGAAAGCTCATCACTTAATAAATTATTTTGTTAGGCTTTAAAGTGCTACATGACTGCTGTTTTGTTTTGTACTTTTATTTAATAGTATAAATCAGCAGCAATGTCTGGCTTCATTTCAATATACAAAGACATACCCGAGAACTGGTCTGTGTCCAGATTTCTTGAAAGTTCAAAGTAGGTGGATCAGGTGTTCTCATTCAGGTCCATTTATAACTTATGAACTTATAACTATTGTAGCCCTTGAGAAAACAAGCTGATGTAGAAAGAAGGGTAAGAGCAGGGTGCAACTGTGTACAGGGTTTACACGGTGGGGGGGTTTATAAAAAGTGTCGGGTAAATATTGTCTGAGCACTAATAGCATAAGGAGATGTCTCAGAAGCCAGAGAAAGGGAGTATTCAGGCTTAGCTTTAAACGTACCCATCCCCCTACAGCTTCATACGTGCAATGCACATTTTGTTGCTCCCCTCTATATATTGTTGCACTATGTCCAGTGGGTGCTATTAAATTCTTTACAATTTTGATTTAACAAATAATCTCCACTATGGTATTCACTGTATTCTCTGTAAGCAGCAGAATCAACACTATGTCTTTGTTAATGGCTTGCGAAGACAATAGTAAAGATTTGAATGGTAACCTCTGTAATTCTCAGGAGACAAATCAGAAAGGTCACCACTTATTCCCAATGTGTTTCTTTGGCCCTTTCCCCATCTGCCATCTTCCTTACTCTGTTTCCCTCTCCCATCATCCATGTTCCTCTGTCTCTTACCTTCTCTTTGCCTTGTCTCCATGTTTCTTCCATCATTCTCCTGCACTTCTGGACATGTCTGAGCATGTGTATGTATAGACCCCCAAAGAGCAGACAAAAGTGATGGGAAAAGCAAATGATGCAGAGCAAGACTGACACTTTGAGTAAGTTGCATCATTTTCCTTTAGCATCTGTTGTCAGATGCCACCAGCGTGGTGCTCTGCTCTCTCCAGTGTTGGTATCACTCAGCTGCGTGCGTGTGTTCCCTCTGTGCGCTGCCCCAGCTCTGCAGATAGCCGACACAGCAGACCCGAAGAGAACCCCCAATGACCACAGAGTCTAGTAAGGTGCGAAGGCACGTCGGCCAGGTTTATTGCCATATTGGATACAACAGTAGTTCCCTGTAAACTTCTAAGTCAGGGCATATTACAAATATGCACCCACGGTCAAAGGACTCGGCTCAGTCAGTGGCAGGACTTACCTCTGCCCCCTCGGCCGGACCCAGACCACATCCCAGAAGTACATTCTTATACACAGGTACAAACAATTGACACATGACTCCTGACGTATTGAGGTACAACCCTTCTACGTAACCAGGTGCCGCCTCTCACCTTGTACATGTTGGTTTGAACAAAACAACTGTATCCATCATATTACCCTTCTGCCCCTGTCATTGGGATGGGTCGTCCTGTTCTTTCTTATCTGTGGAATGTTCCAGGGTCGGGTGTTCTGGTACCATGTTCCTATTTCAATATGCTAGGTAGATATGTTTATGCAACATCAACCCTCTTCTTGCCAACTTCTGTGAGCAGTGCATTCCTTTAGCTCACAGCTGCACTTTGCTTTCTGTTAGCAAAGTTTTGACCATTACTTTGGTTCAGGCCTAAGGCCTCATACTAGGCTTGTACTTACTACAGCATCCAGCACTTTACACTTGGAGGTGGCAGGAAATTGAAACTGCACAGGAGTTCCCTTGACAAGCAGCTTCTCGTTCAAAGCGCTGGGAGGAAGGAAGGGGAATGTGACCCTCTAAAATTTCATTAAGGAAAGAGTCTCGTGTTGTTTGATGAGCTAGCTTCACTGTGGGGGCTAGTGTTGGATATGGTGCTTAGTTCAAATAATCATAGAATCCTAGCACTAGAAGGGACCTCAAGAAGTCATCTTTGGCAGGGGCTAGGTATTATCTACATCGTCCCTGACGGGTGTTTGTCTCACCTGCTCTTCAGTTCTCCATTGACAGAGGTTCCACAATGTCTCTGGCAATTTATTCCAGGGCTTAATCACCCTGAGAGTTAAGAAGATTTCCTAATGTCCAAACTTAACCTTCCTTGCTGCAATTTAAACTTTTTGCTTCTTGTTCTATCCTCAGAAGTCATGGAGGACAATTTTCTTCCCTCCTGCTTGTAACAACCTTTAATGTACGTCAGACCTGTCGTGTTCCCTCTCAGTCTTCTCTTTTCCAGACTAAACAAGCCCAGTTCTTTTAATCTTCCCTCATAGGTCATGTTCTCTGGACCTTTAATCATCTCTGTTGCTCTTCTCTGGACTTTCTCCAATGTGTCCACATCTTCCTTGAAATGTGACACCCAGCACTGGACACAGTACTTCAGCTGAGGCCTAATCGACATGGAGAACAGTTGAAGAATTACTTTTCATGTCTTGCTTACAACACTCCTGCTATTACGTCCCAAAATATTTACTCTTTTTGCAGGAGTGTTACACTATTGCATCGTATTTAGCTTGTGCTCCACTATGACCCCAGGCCCCTTTCTGCAGTACTCTCTCCTAGGCAGCCATTTCCCATTTTGTATGTCTGTAACTCACTAGTCCTTCCTAAGTGGAGTACTTTGCATTTGTCCTTATTGACTGTCATCCTGTTTGCTTCAGATCATTTTTCCGGTTTGACCAGATCATTTTGAATGATAATCCTAATCTCCAAAGTACTTACAACCCCTCCTGGCTTGCTATATTGTAAAGACCTTATGGAAAATACATTTTAAAGGACTATTGTAACCAGGTAGTGAATACTTAGCTCTAAGCACATCATATAGACACGTACAACCTTGTGTCAGCTAATCATGAATCCTCCTTGTCAAAAAGTACAATGATGGAGACATGTAAAACTCATGGGAGACAGAAAGAAGCCTGTCTTAGAGCATGGGATTGGTTTTCAATATTGTTATTTTTCTGGAGAGACAGGAATTCCTAATCGTACCTGTGCAGTAGCTTGGTTGGCTGGTTTCCCTTCCAGTTAGTTGTAAGTGTAGTAGGAGATCTCGGCGTGTTGGTGTCCAAATTTTGTGGACACCGCTCTCCGTTTGTGACTTCTGGATGCTCTATTTGCTGCTGAAGCAATATGTTCCAGCTGCCCATATTTTCCTACAATGCACTAAAAAGGGTGAAGCCACAGCTGTGAGGCAGAAACCTGCCATTTGGACCCCCAAGTGAGGTATTCAATGCTTCTTTCAATTACAGCATCACTGCACTGCACTTTTCAATTACAGCATCACAAATGAGAGGGCTGCAAAACTGATGAATTCCCCTGTGTAGCAGGAGCCCTGGGTGGGGGTGGAGGGGTGGACAGGGTGTGTCTAGTGTCTGTTTGTTACTTATCATTTCCTGGCGTAGGGTATGTTGTCTGAGAAGTTGGAATGTAGCTGGAGCAGACTGGAATTCTGTATGTTGCTAGGTGCTGGCATAGTCTATCAATCACAGGCAGCGAGGCATACATTAAAGCAGCTTGTACTAAGGTACTGGAATATAATAGCATGGATTGAAATTTAATGCCAGGCACACAACCTGGCCTTCTGAGCATTTTCTAAAACAGTCAAGTGTTGGGAGCAGGAATGAACTGAAAGGTAAAGGAAGAAAAGGGTTGGTAAGAAACCTCTAAGCCACTTTGTGTTACACTTTGGCTTTGGCTATTTTACAAGTCTCACTAAGATACAAAAGGTGTGTTTCAAAATTGTGGGTTAAGAAATTAAACCAGGATCAGCACAGAGGGAAAGGTCTGTGGATCTTTGCTTTCATTGGGATTCAGAGAGATGTTCAGGTCTTCATTCGTATGTAGTTTTTAGAGCAGTTGGGCTGAGTTTTGCTAATGAAAACCCAGTAGTTGGACTGGAGGTGCAGCCAATATGAAACCATATCTGTCAGTCTCTAATGAGGGGAGAAGGACTGTTGGCTGCGGGTTTGCTCCCATCCTCACTGAGCACATTTCAAGCCGGGCAGGGAATGCGTTTAAATAACTAGTATGTGTGGAAATGTGAGGCACAATTGCTACTCAGCTGTCTGAGAACTGCTTCAGAACAAGTGGCAGGTCACTTGGTTCTCCTAGTTACTGAAGCCCAGGCGGCGTATTAATTTTGCTCCTACACTGATAATGACTGGCACTCCTGAGGTAAGGAATGGAATTATAGAAACAGCCACACTAGGTCAGGCCCACGGTCCGTCTAGCCCAGTATCATCTCTTCCGACAGTAGCCAGTGCCAGTTGCCCCCAAGGATTGAACAGAACAGGCAATTATCCAGTGATCCCTGTCACCAATTCCAAGCTTCTGACAAGCAGAGGCGAGGAATACCATTCGTGCCAGTCCTGGCTAATAGCCATTGATGGGCCTTTTCTCCATGAATTTATCGAGTTCCTTTTTGAACTCTATTATAGTCTAGGTGTCAAGGGGCTGATACACCTGGTCACACACTGGGGTAAGGGAGAAATGTATCATAGCTCTGTGACCCAGTCTAAAGGGTGTCCTGCATCTCAGGACTACATGGATCAGTGTTCTCATTGATTACCACATCCCCATAACAATCACCCTTGTTTGGGATAGTACAGCCCAATTGCCAGAGTCAATAGAGCAATCACCCTAAGGTCAGGGTACCACAGCCCAGTGGCCAAAGTCAGTAGAATACTCCCCTATGGTGGGTGTAGTGTGGCTTAACAGCCACAGACTGTGTACAGAAGGGTGGGTCTCCACATCCTGATGGGTAGTGGCCAGGGTAGAGGAAGCCAGGTCCTTCCTCACCACCGAGTTCCAATGAAGAGCCTTTTTGGTGGCAGACTCCCTTGCCACCAGCTCAGCAGGGATCCACCCGCAACACACTGAGCCTTTTAACTGGTGCTGGTGCTATTCCTCCTATAGTCCCTTGGGTCCCCTCGTACCTGTTCCTGTAGCATCTGTGGTGTCCACAGCTCAGGAGACTCGGCACTCACTGTCATAACCTCCATCAGTGTAGGCAGATTTGGTCCTGTACGGCTGGCTCCCAAGTCTTGGAATGGCCGTGGCCCATTCACTAGAGCTCACTGTGCACCTCCTTCTCCTCCAGTGCTCAGACTGAGCTCGTCTCAGGCCTTTTATACCCTGGTTCCAACTGGAGCATGCCCAGTAGAGAAGAAGGGGTGAGAGCTCTTTTGCTAATAAATATAGGTAACCTGTTATGTGCCAGAGTAGGGCTCGTACACCCTGTCACACCTGGCCTTCACAACGTCCTCTGGAAAAGAGTTCTGGAGCTTGACTGTGCATTTGATACAGCAATACTTCCTTTTGTTTGTCTTAAACTGTCTGCCTACTGATTTTATTATTGTTCAGGCTGCTGAGTGCTCCTTTGAAAGGGGGAATCTCATTCCTCCTCCTGTTCATAAAGAGTACCAGAGTCAGTAGTACAGATGTATTTCTTATTATTGGATGTGAGGGTTTGGGCTCTGAATGTCCCAGATCCACAGGAGATGTTTTGTCTCAACATGGGTCCAAAGACTTAGATATGAAAGGAGGTTGGTAGGGTAATTCTGGAGTCAATTGGCAGAGCCATGACTTCCAAGCTGGCATTTGCCAGTCTGCCAGCTCCTCGATTCCCACATGGTGACATAGTACTGAGGGGTGAGCAGGTGATAGTCCATATGAGAAATGCAGGTTTTGTGTGAGACAGGAAAGGGTTGTGGATCTACAAATATCACCAGATCTGGATCTCCTCTGAATAGTGTTCTGACTCTGGATCTCACAAGGAGCTGATAGGAGAAACAACTTAAGGTGGCAATTGTAGTAGCTATATGGGAGATACTGTCTGCCTCTGCAATACAGTAAGACTCTGAGCAGACAGAATTAGTATTTCTGCAGATTTGTGTTCTACAATGCTGGTTCGTGCACACTGCCTCTTGTCTGGTGGAAAGGAGTGAGAAACCGTGAGTTCCCAATTTAAAGATAAATGTCCTGACTGAGGAGTTTTCTCGTGCACCAAAAGCCGCTTTGTTTTGGTTTTCTCTTTCCTCTGAACTAAGATTCCCAGATGCACAGAGACCCCAGTCACAGATTACCCATCGTCCTCAACTATAATAGGCTGAGCTCTTCTCAATATGGGATCCAGATGTTGAGCTACCGAATGCTGAATCGTCTTGGAACTGTAGCTTGGTGCCGATGCAGACTAAGGGTATATCTTCACTTCCTGCAAGATCAACCCTGACCAGGTCTATCTTCCGGGGTTCAATTTCACGTGCCTACTAGGAGCATGTGAAATCAAACTATCTGGGGTCGACAGTCAACCCCTGTACTCCTCAATATTGTGAGGAGTAACAGAGGTGAAAGGGAAAATTTCTCCCATTGACTTGCCTCTGTGAGAACGGCCAGGTAAGTCAATTGTAGATAAGTTAATTCCAGCTACGCAATTGCCATAGCTGGAATTGAGTATCTACAATCGACTTTAAGGTCTAGTGTAGACCTTAAATAAGTCAATACTGGAACCAGAAGCATGTGTTGCCAATTCAGGACTGGTAATCTTTGTGTCAGAGGCTTCCCCAGTCTAAGAGAGTTTGTGATTAAAACTTGGTGTTGCAAAAGGGTTGAAACCTATTTTGTCTCTCTTTCCCAGCACATGTAGTGCAAGTGCCGCAGATGGTACAGGATGAAGGAGAACAGCTCTCTCCCAAGCATTTCAGGCCCTGGGTGGGAGTATCACAAACAGGAGATGATGTGTACTTCTTAATCCATGCTTTCTGTCCTTCAGATCAGCCACTATTGCTGGCTCTGACACTAATAACGAGTAAATGTAACTATTAAACTAATCCCATAACTAGATACTGAGCACAGAACAAGGCACTTACTTAAAATGCTTTTGGGTCCATGGAATCCAGAGAAGATGTTCGTCTGTCAGGTCAGCACTTGGAAGGACTGAGGTTGTCATGGCTGCCACACCCTCTTTCTTGGCCACACCCTGAGAGTGTGCTAGAATGCTGTAGGGTGGGTGAGGCAGGTGCTAATGCTCAAGCAGGTGCTGCTTATCAAAGGTTCTACCAGCCAGCTGCACCATGCAGCCCTTATCCCAGGAGTGGGACTATGCAGTGAACATTCAAGTAGGAGTCTAGTGCTAGCAATGCTGGGAGTAAGAGTAGACTGGCCAGAAGTGTTTTACCATTGTTATCCTAGTCCATCTCAGAGCAGAAGGCACAGCCAGGGCAACGCCAAAGGAAGGACATGGGCATATTTGTGCGCCTCCATTGATATCATTGCAGTTCCTCCATATTTACATCTTTGTGACTGAGATCAGAATCAGATCTTTTAGAAGTATTTTTGCTAGTGTTTTGAAACCAGAACTTTCACACCTCAGTAGGTGACCAGCATCTAAAAATAACAAGAGTGAGAGAATATTCTTGCTCTCAGCTAATGGTTTCTGGCAGCTTAAACTCCAATCCTGTTTCTGTGGAAATTGAGGTTGGCTCTGAGACAGCAAGGTAAAGGATAGCCAGCATTGCTTTAATAGATATGTCGGGGGCCAGAAAAAAAATCCAAGCAGCTCTGTCTTCTTTGGCTGTGTGTTAGGCTTAGCCAGGAGTGTTAAAGACTGCATAGTGGTCATTTCATAGGTAAACGAGCTTTCTAAGTAAACATCATGAAATTCCCTGATATCTAATGCTACTATTACCCTCCATGTTCCCTCTATTTTCTAACATCCATAAGCAGACTGAATTTTGTTATGTGTACTGCAGCATCTGTGGATGTGCATCACTGGTAGAAATATGCTGCCAGCTGTGGGCACTCTGCTAATCAGCTGGGCAGCATTTGACTCCCTCCTGGGTTTCTGACCAAGCATTCAGCTTCCAGGGAACTATGATTAACATGTTATTAGATGTTAGGGATACGGTACGTCTGTACAGCAAAGTTATTTTGGAATAACTTTGCTAGCATCTACACAATGCACCTGCTACTTTGAAATAATTTCAAAATAGTGGTTGGCTTATTTTGAAGTAGGTAAATCTCATTCCATGAAGAACAGTGCCTATTTTGACCTATTTCAAAATAGGGGCTGTGTATACAGGGAATAGAGCCTGTTTTGAAATAAGCCATAGTGCGTCCAAAGTAGGAAGAAGGGATCTTTTGAAAACAGCTGTTTTTTTTCCCCTGAAAACAACACTTCTGGAAACCCAATTGCACTAGAGTATGCAAATGAGGTCTGAGATATGTAAATCTGCACATTTGCATTTTCGATTGGCCGGATTTGCATGCCCGTTCTGAAAGGGAGGGGCAGTGTAGATGCAGCCTGTGTGGGTAGATGCTGTACTTTGAAATAGCTGAGGAAATAGCTTATTTTGAAATAAGGCTGCTGTGTTGACAAACCCGAGGATACTGAAGTAGATTTATACTCAGGAAACGTGGAGTGGGGCCAGAGGAGATGGGGGAAGTCTATTTTGTCGGCTTGTTTTGGCCTTCCTTGTCATATTTGAGGTATTCTCCCTTGCGTTATCTCCCTTTTGTTGGGAAGAAGAGGGAGTAGATTAGAATGGACAAGAGATGCGATACATGGCCAAGCCCATACAGCAGTGTAGTAAAGTCTGTCTTCCTCGCTGTTCTTTCCTTGGCCCTGTGGTGCAGTTCTTATAACCACAGGCTTCAGGTACCAGGGCAATTGCCTTGGAGATGGTTTATTATGTTCTTGAGACCTGTCCTCTGCTGTGCTGGTGCTCAAGTTGGTGGGGCCGGGGGCGACATGGGGGTAAGAGCTCCTCCTATGCAGAAGCACTGAGGCAAAATGGTGTGATAGTGCGGAAGATGGCGCTAGGAGATGGCAGATGGCAGTCACATGCCTGCTGGGCTGTGGCCTACAAGAAAGATGGTGTGCCCAGTCCTCCCCCAACCCTGCAGGTGAGCATGTGGGCTGCTCTCAGGAGCAGACTCCAGCTGGCTGTAGTTAAGGAGCGCATGCTGAGAGCAGATGTAACATGTTCCCTGTCTGCATGTTCCACTGGCTCACTGTTCTAGTGCATTTCCTTGAGTGGCCATTGCAGATCTGCCTTCCCATCCCCATACTTCCCCCTTCCCCCCAGGATTCTTCTTCTGTCAGGTTGGGGCTCTGTGAGATTTTCAGAGGCGCAAAGGGCAGCTAGGTGCTCGTTTGCCATCTTTCCTTCAGCCCTGAAATGAAACAGACTTTGCAATGGAGTTCTTTGCTGGGGCCCTGAGGACAAGACTCCCCCACCCGCACCCATCTACCTGTCTCTGTGACTGCGATCCCCTTGGTGTGTAAGCACCATAAGGTCACACGGGACCAGCAGACACTCTCTGGCTGCTCCTGGACCACTGAGACTGCAGTGCAATCTATAGCCCTTCTGTTTCAACTCCAGGACTATTAGGCATGCATCTCGTGCCTCCCACACTTCCTCCCCCCGTCTCCCTGAATGGGGTGGTCTTGTGCAGCCCTCATGAATGGAACTCCTGTGCAGCCAAGCCACAGTTATTCTACTGCCTTTGAGGCTGACTATGACCTTGCCAGAGGGATTAGGCCATTCAGAGGTGTTTTAATGCACTGCTATGCCAGCCAGGGATAGGGTTGCTTGCTTCTCCCTTTTTCAGTGGATTGCTTGCTTTACCTTTCTTTTTGCCTAGACTAGAATTAAATATTTTTCTTGGTTTTGGTGGTCACTCATTTTTATCTTTTATTCACAAAATATTTATATTCAGCAGCACTTGGCTTAATAAACACCCCTTCTCCGGCTGCACTTGTGAGGAAAATGCAGATGCAGCCAAGTGGTGGAGCTTTGGTAAGGACAAGCTCCCTACCTGTAACCAACCAGGCTTGGGTTCCCCAGAAAAGAGTGCTATATTTAGTTTACTGAAAGCACGTGACACCCGTGACGGGAGCCCCGGAGACGCCGCAGTCACCAGTGTGGGAAAACCCGATGCGTCGGAGCTTCGCTCGGGGAGAGGCTCTGTAACAGGCCTCCTAACACTAGCTGATAAAACTCAACTCATTAACATAAGATTGCCTAAAATTGCCTATGCGTTTCTTATCACTATCTCTTGTGGCCTACTGCCAGCGTAGCCTTGAAGTTTTGGCAAGCGTGCTTTGCTTGCAGTTGTTGCCATGGCAGGGTTAGTTGTTTTGCAGCTTTTCACCTTGCACAGACTGGTCTGTTTGGAATTCTCCTGAGGATTCACAGAGGGGTTGGACTGCACTCTCGACTGTTACAATGTCTTCTCGCACCCTACACTACCAAAAGCTGTGAGCCCCTCCAAGTTTGATCGTAATGAGTTCAGTAGAAGGTTAAAATGGTGCAGTTCCAAAATGCCAGTTGTATCTGCATCTAATCCATGTTAAATGGCCTTTGAGGGCAGTGAAGAGAATGGAAAGGGAGTGCATGACTGAAAAGCAAATCCTTCTCCCACCCCTAATGAGCTGTTTCTTTTCCTGCATGTTCTTTTCCAAGGAATTTAGTTTGTTAGTTTACAGGAAATAGCATGACAGTGGCACAATACCAGCCCAGATACAGTAATTACTGGAGGTATTACACATATGTGTCACAGCTTGAATAACAATAAAAATCCTCCACTCTATTACTTCCTCTGCCTTCTCATTGTTAAATTCTACTGAGATCTGGTGTGGAAGGGTAAGTCATAGGATGGTTCTAACATGGTTATGTATATTTTCAAATAACCACTCTGTACTTCTCTGCAAAATCCTGCTGTAGAATAGGTTCAGCGCTTAGTTCACTGAACAGTTATATAACCCACGTCATTCCTTTCAGCACAAATGGCTAATTTTCAGCCAGACTGCATAGCAAAAGAAAGCAATAAACTGAAGAGCTTAGACTGATCAGATGAACCAGTTAAGGATTAATCAATTGGACAAAATATTCCTGTTCTTACTTCTGGATAAATTTACAACTAATTAGACTAAAAGTATGTTGCCTAATAATATAACACGAGCCCCAAAATAAAACATAAAAGACAATTATTATTTAGCAAACAAAACACAATATTGAAATCACAAGCCATCACAGGAGGGAGGGAGGGACACATTCATTTTTTTGGAATTATTTGAGGTGTAGCAACCAGTGGCTGGATGACAAGCATTAGAAGAGCATATTTCAATAGCTCTCACTCAGTTAAAGCTGACTGCTAATGTATATGAAACTTGATTATACATATTACTTGTCACAGATGTATCATTGATGGTGCCGTCAGTTGATCTTGCAGTTCCTTCAGCAACGAGATGGTGACTAAAAATTATTCAGGTGATAAACATTCTTTGTTTTGCAGTGGATGATTTTCTGGTTCCTTACAACATTTTTGAAGTTCATGAAGTCTAAAGGTTTAGGATTTAGATTCTTCTCAGTGTTTTGAATTTGCTTCATTTCCCGGGATATGCAGCCCATCTTGTCTTTTTATAAGTGAGCCCTGGTCCTCCTTAAATTCATTGCATGGAACTCATTGCTATCAACTGCCTAGCTCAGAGCATGCAGCAGTCCCTTTGTCACCTTGCCCAAAGAGGGGCTGTCTAATGAGCTGGATTCAGCTTTAGACAGATTTATGGGCTATGGAAGCTGGCGGAACTTCCATGTAATTTAGTCGTCCTGTGACTAACTGCTGTATCTAAATCAAGAACATTTATCCCACTCTGATTTTTATAGTTACCTCCTACAGATCTTTACTAAAAAAGAAATGTAGGCAAATATCAGGTATCAAGAGTAAATTTATAGAGCTAATTAGAGTTTGAGAGTTCCAGAGCAATCTTTTGTGGTACATCCATGTAATTACAGCGGTGCACCAGCTCTTTAGGGGGTAGCCCTTCGAGGACGCTGTAGATGAAAGAAGTTAGAGAAAGAGCTGAGAAAATGACACTATCCTCTACATTTTAAAAGGACTGGACAAGGTCTGAGCCACATACGTGCCACTAAAAGTGAAGGGAGTAACCTACTTGAACTGCATACATGGGGAGCAGACTGTTATCCTTTTCTAAAATTGTAGCAGCAAGGAGCTAATAGAGAGTGATCACCACAAGAAAACTTTAGTCAGAAAGCAGATGGAGAATTCCATGCCTAAGTTGTGTGAGTGCCTCTGGAGGGACACCCTCTAACGCCCGTTATGATCCTTATGTAACAATGTGCTTGGTTCTTTTAAGTTCATCCGTTTTCACTCTGTGCATCAGTTTCCTGAGGTGTAACATAGGCCACTGTACACAAAGTAATCTGAGTCTCAGTCTGAGGTGCTGTGTATGTGTAAAATATTTACACAGGGACACAGGAGTCAATGGAATAAACAGGAATGGAACCCAGGAGTCCTGATTTCAGGCCACAAGTACTAACCGGTAGACATACATACTCCCAAGAACCTCTTTGTTTCAAGGGAGGCTATTTTCTGTATTTGTCTGAATCTCCTTCAGAGGTACATCTAGCAGTAGTGAAATTGCTCCATTATGTCAGTTATTCTCAGGCTTGGAAAACTCGCAGTGATACTACTATAACAACCCTAGGGACCATTGTTCCTTCCTGCTCTTAACTATTATGGACTGTGTTTAGGAGGAACAGTAATAGATACAGTAAGAGCTCACTTTTCCACCTTCCCAATGCAGCAGCCTTCCATTCAATTTCCCCTCTAATGACCCTGTAACATTACAGCTTCTAAAATTCTGATGTTTTCTTTCCTTTGTTCCCCTCTTTGTGCATCATTTCCCACTTTCTGTTTCTAGGAGAGCCACTGTATGCCATTTTATAAAACATTCAGTTTTTATGTAAAGCAATTTATGATTCTCTGTTGGCAAAACACCATTTATTTAAGTGCAGTGTCTCCTAAATATATATCAAATCTCTCACAAACTCCAGGGCTGCAAAATTACATCTCTGCCTCTGCTCCATCTGTACTAGGTCTCATATGTCAGCTGCTTTATCAGGAGGCTGCTGAGGGATCCATTAGAGAGAGTTCACAGGATAATTAGAAAAAAGAACTATGTTTTTTCAGTTGCCCTATTTATATATTTCCCTTTAGAATGTTGTTTGTTTGAATTAAGCTCATCTCATGTTCCTGCCTAGCCAACCTGGGGATCTATAATTGTTTTCAAAGTGAATCTTGTTTGCAAGGTGGGTTTTTTTTTTCAAAATCCCTCGGCTCTAACCACAAATTCTCCAAGGGATGCTGGGATGCCATGTCTTCTGAAGCTTACAGGCTAAAAAGAACATTTATGTAACTGATAACAGCTGAAGCTAAATCAACCAACCAACAATGGGAGACAGGGGTCACCAGCCAATAAACGATTTGGGCCAAAGAGAGAGTACTGTGGGCCTCGGGCCAGAATCTGGCCATTCTCAAATGAGTGCCTAAGGAATGGTCCCTTCCACCTTGCAGGCCAGTGCACTGGGCAGCCAGAATCCTGATGCTCAGTGCTAGAGGTTGTCCTTTTGCATGGCTGGCTGCATGCTGCACAATTAGAAGCCATAGCAGATACCTGTCCTTTGTGTGCTCTCCCCGACCCCCTCCTGGTGAGCTCACAGGCATTCTGTCAAGCCTCTGTTTTCTGCAGGCAAGAGTACCTCAGGAACCGTGTTCCTTACCAACCATTTAGGCAGCTGTAGCTTGTACATATTGCTTCATTGTGGCTCCTTGATTCTAATTGGCTAGAATAATAGGTGTGTGTCTTAATGCATGATAAGTCCCAAGCATTGCTTTCTCCTGCCATTCTCTTGCTTGAGATGATCATTGGTGAAGAAATGTTTAATCTTTATGCATTGCAAAGGGAATATAACATTAACAGTAATGCAGTTCCTACTGCTTGTGGAGTATATTCAGTCTCTCAATTTATTCCACGTTAGTATTTTCTGTCACCAGTGCTCTAGTGTTGCTGCTTCTCACCTCTTCTGTTGTGTATAGTTAGAGACCCATGAAGAATGGAGGGGCACAGGGAAGGAGCACTGGCTACTTCCATACCAGAATGTAAAAGGCTGTGCGTAACTGATAATCATAAGGACCCTGTACACCTTCTGTTTTTGTGGAGCATAATTACCTTGACACCAAAGATGGAATTTGTCTGGAATAACAACAGTACATGGAGGTTAATGTAATGGAGCCAAATCCCATACAAGTAAAGATCTGTCTCACAGAAAAGAACAGTGTGGGTGTTTCAAACTTTTGGCTTCTTTCTGGAACCCAAAACCCATCACTGTTATGTATTAGTTTTAAACAGCAAGAACAACTATTATTCAGACACAGAAATTAACACATTATCCCATGCTTCTTGGGAATTTTTGTATCCCATTTCCTCCATCATTTTTAAAATAAACTGTAGTTTATTCTACTATAGGAGGAAATCAAATAACTGAAAAGTCATCCTTAATTTGTTATCTTATATTTCAAGTGATGATTTTTAGAGATTTGCAGATGACTGAGAAATTCAACATTGTGACTCAACACTGTAAATTATCAAACATGAGTGACTGAATTTCAAAAGGGAGTCCGACCTGGATCTTGTATATAAGTGATTGAAATTATGGAGAGCTCAGAATCAGAGCCGGCCTGACCATAAGGCAAACTAGGGGTCCAGGCTGTTGGGGGAACCAATTTAGATGGAAGTGATTTTTTAAATATATCTAACATTTGTTAATATGGTATCTCTTATAAACAAAAGTATCAAATACTGTTTTTGTAAAACTGTGGATTATTGCCATGTCAGAGGTTATTAATATTAGTTAGTTCACATTGTGGAGAATGGCTTATGTATGTAAAACACAGTTAAAAGAAATCATGGAATAGCTTCAGAAGAGTACTGCCTGGGGGCAGGGTCTGGCACATCAGTCATTCTCAGAAGTCAGGGTTGGCCACTCATACTGTTGAGTCAGTGCTGCTCACTGCCGAGTGAAGGCTGGTCAATGACCTGCAGCAGCTGTTCTGCTGTGTTATCCTGATCCCAAAGATGCTGTGTATTGTATTGTATTGCACGTGAAAAATTTGGTAAGAGGTTTTAACAAAACAGTAAAAGGAGAATCATGAGTACGTGAAAGACTGTGTATTTGTTGGAGACTATTAGTGTTAAAGCGATAATAAAGCCCTGATTTTCAAACACCTGACTGCTAATGTTAACAAATACCACTGAAAATATACACTCCTTTCCATTCCAATTGCAATAATGTTTGCTAATAGCAGAAATTCTGGCCTTCTGTTTAATTTTGAAATCATTTAAAGTGGACATTGAAATTATAAAATAAATTAATATTTGCCAGATTTACATAACTATGATGACATCACATGCACAGTAACTCACCAGGAAAAGTTTCAATTGATAGAGCTATACACTCTCTTATCCCATGGCGCTGCATTGAATGGGTGTGTGTCAAGTGGAGTGGGGGAACACGCCAAAGTCACACGTCTCCTATGGTGCCAAAAACCCTGGGCATGCCCTGCAGAATAAACAACAACCTGTTGATTATCTAGCTTAGCAGGACATCTTAGACTTTGGAAACAGTCTAATTCTCGTTCATGTTGTCACATTGCTTTAGCAATACATTTCTTTCCTTTTACTCACCAAAAGGTTAGGTAATTGACAATGAATGACTCCAGGGATTGTATGGAACGATTATATAATAGTACACCTAGAGCTTCTCTACACTACTGCTTACATAGATGTAACTTACGTTGCTCAGAAAAAGCCACTCCCCTGAGTGACATAACTTAGATCAGCTGAAAGTGGTGTCCACATTGCACTGTCTCCTGCTGTTTCTTGTTGAGAAGGAACAAGTAAGCTGACAGGAGAATGCTCTCTGTCAACATGTCACTCATTCACAGACACACTATGTCAGCACAGCCGATTGTCAAGATAAGTCCTAGTCTTATAATTATTACTCTCTCAAAGATCCCACATGGGACTGGGGTTCATGATACTAGGTGGGGGTCAAATATATACAGTTCCTGCTAAGACGAGCTTTCAGTGTGGTTTAAAACAAGGCAGTGTGTGTGGAATGTATATTAGAAAGGAAGCCTTCATAGTAACGAAAACATTTTGTTTCTGGAGGCTGGCTTTGCAAATGGCTTATGGAGATCTCTTTAGCCTTACAGCCCCAAATCCGGGCTGCAGTACGGGAGTAGCTAGATATATTTGCCAAAATGCTTGGTAGTGACACTCATTTATTCTGCAAACTTAACTATCTTCCAATAAGACCAAATGCTGATTCCCCTGAAGAAAGCCTAAGTAATGGGGCTGTGTGAAGAGAACGTAAGAGGCTATGACACCACCAGTCCACTCATACACATGAACACCTTCCTGGAGAGCAGCTGCATATCCCTTCTGCTGCCGATGATAGAGTTTGAGGGCCTTTTGTGGCAGCTGGGAGAGATTAAATGTGCATGCCCATGTGATGACTGCTCTCTAGACGCTTCTCCCTAGCTCTGCTCCTCTTGCTGGACCTGCCATGCCGCCACATTCCTCCTTGCAGGGACCCCCTGTGCTACCTGCTCACTTAGCTCTGCTCCAGAGTTGTAGAACCACAGTAGTTCTGCAGTCCATAGAGCTCTGTGTTTCTGTGGTGTGGGGGGTCTATGGGAGAACTGCATGAACAAAGGTAAGTTTATTTTTTAAAAAGGTAGAAAGAAACTAATAGGAACTAATAGGCCTTTTGGTTTATGATGACTCATTTCTAATTTTTTTTTCAGTGGCATCCCCCCATTTTCTAATTAATTTTCAGTTACTTAAGGTCCAGTTCTGGGCACCGCAGTTCAAAAAAGATGTGGAGAAATTAGAGAGGGTCCAGAAAAGAGCGACAAGAATAATTAAAGGTCTAGAGAATGTGACCTATGAAGAAAGGTTGAAAGAACTGGACTTGTTTAGTTTGGAAAAGAGAAGATTGAGGGGAGACATGATAGCGGTTTTCAGGTATCTAAAAGGGTGTCATGAGGAAGAGGGAGAAAACTTGTTCTTCTTGGCCTCTGAGGATAGAACAAGAGGCAATGGACTTAAACTGCAGCACGGGAGGTTTAGGTTGGACATTAGGAAAAAGTTCCTAACTGTCAGGGCGGTCAAACAGTGGAATAAATTGCCAAGGGAGGTTGTGGAGTCTCCCTCGCTGAAGATATTTAAGAACAGGTTAGGTAGATGTCTGTCAGGGATGGTTTAGATCAGGTGTGTCCAACCTGCGGCCCGCAGGCCGCTTGCGGCCCTGGACAGCTAGTAATGCAGCCCCACAAGATCGTAAACTTTTAACATTTTTATGTGATCTATATACATTAACTATATTATATATTTTGTACACAGCCCAAGACTAACTTCACTCAATGCGGCCCAGGCAAGCCAAAGGTTGGACACCCATGGTTTAGATAGTACTTAGTCCTGCCATTGGGGCAGGGGGTTGGACTCGATGGCCTCTCGAGGTCCCTTCCAGTCCTAGTGTTCTATGGTTCTATGATTCAGTGAAAAAAGTAAGGAAGAAATGAGTGATTTTATTTCCCATTGAAACAGAACATTATCTCCCCCGCCAATGAAATTATTATTGACTAATGAAAAATTCTGATCCCAACAATTTTGGGGGAAAGGGGACACTTTTGTTGAAATGGAAAACAGTGTGGCTGGTCCCCTCTGGTCTGCAGTGAGTAAGAGGCTGCACAGAGGCAAAAACAGGATTGGAGAATTAGCAAGTACCATCCCACCATCCATAAATGCCCTTGTGCATATGTGAACAGTCTGCCTCAATATTTCCTGGAAAAATGAAGGTAAATAATTGAATTACAGAATTTACAGAAAGTGTTTTCTCAGTGCATCCACTAGGCAAGTAAAAGAGCAATACAAAGACGGCAAGACGTTCGTTTTTAGTGAGCATGGAAGCTGTGCCGATGAACGTGTGTTTGTCTTAGAAATATAATTGCCTTATAATTATAATTTTCCAGAATTTTATGTTTATCTCTTAGACCAGTGTTTCTTAAACTTTTTGAGGCGGTGGAACACCAAACAATAATATTTTTATGTAGAACACCAATGAAAATTTTCAAAAAAAAATTGTTGTCTGACCAAAAAACCAAACCAAACAACACAAAATGGTAACAAAAAACAGCAACATATACACAAAAACAAAATGAAGTAATGTAATCATAATCATGGCAATGAAGAAGTAGCATTGTATCTGGTTTTAATAACAGAAAATAAATATCATCTGTGTATTTTGGCAAATGCTCACAGAACACCTACAAGTTGGTCACGGAACACAAGTGTTTGGTGGAACATAACTTAAAAAAAACTGTTTTAGAATGTATTAATTCCTGTTTTAGGCCATTGGCCGTCCACATTTTCCTCCCTATTGGTCTCTGGGATTTCAGCTGTCCCGTTACGGATATGACAGCATCGATGTGGTAAAGAAAACAGTCGATCGCATGCAGCAGTATAAAATTCCATATGTAAGTATCAATTTTTCAAAGTGCAGTTTTGTTATTTAGTTACCTTCTTTAATTACTTTTAATTACCAAAATGAACTTAGTAAAATTGTTGTGATAGAGGCAACAATTACCCTGTGAATTGTACAATATGAGGGTATTAATAATTTGGTGTAATCGTTTTGCAAATATTATCCCTGGAGCTCACAATTTGAAATGATTTTTAAAGCCTCTAAACCCAGCTCTTTTGTTAGTTACCTAATTGTCAGTCTAGAGCAGTGATTCTCAACCGGTGTTTCTCAACTAGGGGTACACTTGTGGGTACACCAAGATCTTCCAGGGGGTACATCAATTCTAGGAGTTTGCTTAGTTTTACAACAAGCTATATAAAAACACTAGTAAAGTCAGTACAATCTAAAAGTTCATTCAGACGTCTTGTTTCCACTGCTTCATATTCCTTATGCTGAAATGTAAGTACAATATTTCTATTCCAATTCATTTATTTGATAAAATGGTAGAAAGTCAGTAAGATTTCAGTAGTAGCCTTCCGTGATATGCATGGTTTTTGCACGTTTTTGTAATTAAGTAGTTTTTAAGGGAGGTGTGACTTGGTGGTATGCAAAACAAATCTGACTCCTGAAAGGGGTGCAGTAACCTGGAAAGGTTGAATGACACTTGTTTCATGACCTCAGATTACTTTAGGACCAAGTTTCTCAACCAGCAGTATGTGTATTGTTAGGGGTGTGTGAGAGAAATCTGGGGGAACTTACCCTATTTTTGAAACAAAAGTGGGTACTTTATAAAAAAGGTTGAGAAACACTGATCTAGAGTATCTGTGATGACCTCAGTGAAGTTATATATTGGATATACCACAGAGTGAGAGCAGAATTTAGCCTTCTAATTCTTAAGTTAGTCAGAATTCTCCTTTTGCTATAGCCAGTATTCAAAATTTGTATACACTCTTATTTAATTTATAAAATACTAAAATAATATCATGTTTAAAATTGTCAGGATGTCCAGTATGGTGATATCGACTACATGGAGCGTTGTTTGGACTTTACTTATGATAAAGAAAATTATGCGGGTCTGCCAGAGTATATTCAACAGCTGAAAAAAGATGGAATGCACTATGTCATTATTCTGGTAAATTAATTAGTTAATTTTCTCTCAGTTTATGCTGGGTATTTACATAGGACCAGTCACTGATATGTGTAGGCACCAAAGTGTCTATGCTTTTGCAATGCATTCTCTGTCTTTTCCTCTTATAATATCATTCACCTACTTGTAAATCAGAAGAAATTCTTTACACGCTTCTTGCTATAATGCAGGATTGCTTTTGTCAGTTATTTCTATACCAATATTCTTTGTATTTCACAGCATTTATTTTTTGTCTCACGCTTTTCCAATAAGTTTCTGTGAAAATTATGGCCTTGAATTAAGAGGGAACTGGCTTAAGACATTTCTCTTTCGGGAAATAAACTAATTCTTTACTATGTACAAAGCTATTCAGATAGGCTGTGGCTATACTGCCCCTCCCTTTCGGAAGGGGCATGCATGTGTGGTTGATCAGAAATGCAAATGAGGCATGGATTTAAATATCTTGTGTCTCATTTGCATACTCATATGGGATCTTGATTCTGGAAGAGCTGATTTTGAAATCCAAACAGCCATGTAGCCAGTGTTCATTTGAAAAGAAACCCTACTTTTGAAAGCACCCTTCTTCCTGGAAAAAACAACTTGTTCTCCATGTAGATACTTGGAAATTGTCATCAAATTACCCCTTAACCTACTGTTTGTTAAACTAACTAGATTGAGCCCCGTGAATTGGCCACTGCAAGGCAGGTTTTCTAATCCTTTAGTCATTCTGGTGGCTCTTCTCTGGAACTTCTCCAGTTTAGAAGTGTCCTCTTGAATGGTGGACACCAGAACTGCACACAGTGTTCCAGCAACTGCCACACCAGCGTCAAAAACAAAGGTAAAATCACCTCTACTACTATTTGAGATTTTCCTGTTTATGCGTCCCAGGTCACGTTCACTCTATTGGCCATAGCATCACACTGGGAACTCACCGTCAAGACCCCAAATCTTTTTTAGAATCATTGCATCCCAGGATAAAGCCCCCCAAGCATGCATACATCCTTTGTTCACAGATACACATAGATATATATTTTACATTTAGCTTTAATACAACACATAAGCTGTGTCTAGACTAGGAAGTTCTTTCAAAAGTTTTTCAAAAGAAGGGGGCTCTTTTGAAAGATCCCACAAAGTGACTACTCACAGAAAGTGTTCTTTCGAAAGTAAATCGAAAGAATGTGGCACTTCTTTTGAAATCACTCTTCTTTCCCATTTCAGGACGAGCGCCCCCTTTTTGAAAGCTTCTTTCAAAACATGTAGATGTTCTGCAGGCTCTTTTTTTGAAAGAGCAGTCTTCATAGTGCCTGATTTTTCGATTCCTGCCCCGTTCTTTTGAAAGAGCAGGGGCTGCATGGACCCTCTGTTTTGAAAGAGCAGATCACTCCTTTGATCCACTTTTTTGTGTGTGGATGCTCTGTTTCGAAAGAAGTTCTTTTGGAAGAGATCTTCCAGAAGGGCTTCTTTCAAAAGATCTCTGAAGTGTAGAAGTAGCCATATTTGGTTCATTCCAGTTTCCCAAACAATCTAGGTCACTCTGAATAAGTGAACTGTCCTCTTCATATTTATCACTCTCCCAATTTTTGACCCTTCTGCAGACTTTATCAGGGATGAATTTATTTTCTACTAGGTCATTGATAAAAATGTTAAATAGCATAAGGTCAAGAACTGATCCCTAGGTGAGCTCCTTGGAAATAGTTGCTCAATGGCAATTCCCCATTCACATTTATGTTTTGAGATCACTCAGCCAGTTTTAACCCATTTTATGTGAGCCATGTTACTTGAATATCATTCTGCTTTTTTGAAATCAAAAGTTGTGTGGTCCTATATCTATGCCTTAAAGGAGTCCAAGTCCTATTGCATCAGCGCTATTACCTTTATCAACTAAGCTTGTAATCTTATAAAAAAATGATAAAGTTAGTTTGATGGGATCTATTTTACATAAACCTATTAATGATTTACCTTAATTAAGTTACCTTCCTTTAGTTCTTTGTTAATCAAGTCCTGGTATCAGCTGCCTCATTATCTTCCTAGGACTGATCTCAGGCTGACAGGCCTATAATTACTCAGGTCATTCTGTTTACCCTTATCAAAAATTGGCGCATTAGCTTTCTTGCAATCTTCTGGGAATTCCCCAGTGCTCTAAGATGTATTGAAAAAATCAGCCTTAATGGTCCAGTGAACTATTCCATCCAGTTTTTTAAAAACTCTTGGGTGTGAGTTATCAGACCTGCTAATGTAAAAATGTCTAACTTTAGTAGCTTCTGTTTTATGCCCTCCAGAGATACTAGTGGAATGGAAAGAGTGTTATCAGCATATGATAAAACTGCATCATTTTTTCCTCAAATATAGAATAGAAATATTTATTGAACAAGTCTACCTTTTCAGCATTATTATTGATAATTCTACCATTCCCATTTAGTAATGCACCAATATAACTGTCAGAGTTCCTTTTCTCCTAATATATATTTTTAAACTCCCCTTTCTGTCCTTAGCTTTGTTGAATGCAGATTTTCCCCACGTGGCTTGCTTTCCCCTATCTATTTTCTCTAATCCATAACTTATGGTTTATATTTATTACCATCAGCTTTTCCTGTTTTCCATTTTTATATGCTACTTTCATAGCTGTTTTCATTTATTTAACCCGCACTCTTGTTCCTCATTTATGGGATTATGGCTTTTTGGGCATTTAGTTAGGTGTTCTTAAGTGTTTCCCAATTATTAACATTTTTCTGATTACATTTTTCCTCTTGGCTGTTTTGGCTCATAATTGTTTTGGTCTGTATGAGACTGGCTTTATTCAAGCTTCAACTATTCCTATGTGTATATATTATTGGCCTGGACTTCATTCTGCGTGCACATTATTAATGTGGTTAACTCATTCTCATTTGTACCTAAACTACCATTAACTTTTAATTCTGAAATCAGTTCCTCTTTATCTGCTAGGACAAGGTGTAATAAAATTTCTCTGTGTTGGCTGCAACCATTTGGGTGAAGAAATGGTCATTTAATGTTTAGAAGTTCCAAGAATATTTTACTGGTGTTTTCCTCTGCACATTATAGCTGGGTGCATAAATAGTTGGTCATCCTTTTTTCTAGTGGGATTTGGTGGTCTGTCTTTGGTGGTCTGTAACTGATACCAATTGTACCCCGCGTTGTGCTTTGTTGGTTAGGACATTGATCCAGAAGCATTTAAGATTATTTTCTTCTGAGTTATCATCAACTCAGAAACTGGTAGTGCCATCTTTGATGTAAAGTGCCACTCTCTCCTCCCCTTTTCCTCCAACTGATCCTTCCTAAATAGATTGTAAACACTGCTTTTAACATTTCCAGTTGTGTGAATCATCCCACCCAGGTTTCAGTAATACCAGCTAGAGCAAATTCATGCTCATAAATGAACAGACCAAGTTTGTCTTGTGTGTTACCCAAGCTCCTAGCACTGGTGTATAGGTGATTAAAGAATTTCTTCTCTTCATGTCCTTTAGTTCCTTGATCAATTTTGTGATCAGCTTTTTGAGTACATACTGAATAATCAAATCTTCTTTCTCTCTCTACACCCTATGTAGAGCATGGTAGAGCTCTTACTATTTGTTATGCACAGGCAGTTAAAACTGAACACAAGATAAAGTAGATATCTTGACAATTTCCTAAGCCCTCAGTAATCATTGGACATCACACCTAGTTTCCAGTCTCCTGGTTCTGTAGCAGGAAGCCTGAAAGTGTGGAGTCCATAACCTCAGAGCTGTCCACATGGTGAAACTGCCCTGGAGCACAATGCTGGGAAACCTTGCGGGCTGTATCCCATGGATCCCAGAAGCCTGGGATAGCCTGGCCCTCCGGCAGCCATGGGAGCCTTCCCTGCAATTCAAACAAAATTAATGGAACCTGACAGGTTTCTGCAAATTTTCCAGCTCACTCTAGTGTTGCGCTTACTTTGCAGGAATCCACAGCCTAAAATACTGTACGTTCCCAGAAAGGGACAGCAGTTGTAAAGCAGCGTTGCTCCATTGCAGTTAATGGAGTTACACCAATATATAGTGACTGAGGACCTGGCCCACTGCATTTAAATAACTTTGAGTACTGAGCAAATGAATAAAAAAGCCCACTCTGTTCATGAACCATTTGTAAATAGAAAATAGGAGAAAGGGACTACATGAAAAAGATAGAAAAAATGCAAAGAATTATTGCATTATTTAGGTTTCTAAATTAACACAAAATATACAGATTAAGAATTCTTAATATAGGCTGTAAATTGGTACAAACTGGGGCAACATAACTGAAAGAAACTAACCTGTCCTAGGAAACACTTTTTACTCGTCCCAAGAGCTGTGTTGTCTGCAGACGAAAACATGACAAAGACTGTTCTAGTTTGTCCTGCCCTACAGGGGGTCATTGTCAGCTTTGGATGAATGCAAATGTATTCAATCATATTTGAAATGCAAATAGAGAGTAGAGGTTTTATTGGTGGTGCAGATTTTCATTTTTGCTTTAGTGCAGTTTCTGGATTTTCTATCATCTTTCTATTGTTATCATTTTTAGTGATGTAAATCACCTCCATAAATTGAATCAGGAGCTGGAACATTATTAAGAGTTTCATTCCAAGGTGACAGTAAAACCATTAGAAATAAAGTCAAGGCAAGTGCAATCTATTTCTTGATGTTGAAAAACAATTTTCCATTTACAATTCCCTTTGGGAAATCAGCTGCAGAGCAAGAAAGCTCTTGTACATCAAAATTTAGAATATCTGATTATGATTTCAGGAGTGTTGATTAAATATATATTACACCTTCACCGCACAAGGCCCACATAAACAGAGTTTTGCAAGGATCTGGTAGGTGGAGAGGGCAGAATCTAACATCAGTCTATGGGAAGAGTGGCTGAGAGCTCGGCAGTCATTCAGGCCCCTATAAAAAATTCTAAGCCTGGGGAATGAAGAAACTCCGTCCCTGAAAACCTATTACATCACTGATTCATCCCCATTATAGATTCTGTAAGTATGGCTTTCCACCTGCTACCCATTTCTGTGATGGCAGATATAGAGCTAAAAAGATGCTCAGCACAGATACATGCATGTCTGGCAGATGTGTACTGGAAATGCCACAGTATTGCTGTCCTGGAGCATCAAGACCTGTCAATCACTGTTACTTTGAACTATGTTCCCAATTTCAAATGATTCTTCTTCTGAGCACTTCCCAGGAGCAGTCCTTAAACAAATAACCAAAGGAAAAGTGGTGGAGGAGTTAACAGGCTCTATATTTTTTCCGTTGAATGCAGGACCAGGTATAGCAGTTTTTGTTCTCCTTAGGAGAATTCTAAAGCTGCATAATAGGTTAAATTTATGCACTGGAATACCCTTTTTAGCTAAAAAAAAAATCCGAATTTTTGATTGGGAGTAGCTAACTGAGCCAGCTAGTTAGAGCTTTGGTTTCTCTTGGGAACCCCATTCCAGGACTAAAAGATAATTACTGCAGATGGACAGTTCTCTTTTTTCAAAGCTGAACTACTTCAGCACGTTAAAATTCTGATGGATATTTACATCAGTTAATTAGTAAGGCACAGTTGCAGTACTGTGCTAAAGATTGTATGAGCTTTGTACTTAAACCAGGCATTCAACCTGTATGTTTTACTCAGAAAAATACAGTGCATTCATCCAAAAGCGCAGCATTGGCTTTTTGAGTGCAGAATGAATTTTTTAATCATTTACAAGTAAATCTGTTAATTTGGAGTTCAAATTAATTCTAAAAGAAGCTGTGATAGTGAGTGCCTCTGTGGGCTGGGTGTGATGCTGCAAGCTCTCCTGGCCCCAGCACAGCCTGCAGCTTGTTGACTTCACTAGGTCACTGTCAATTTCACTGGGTCATCCGTGGCTCAGGCCTCTGACCAAGTCAGACAGTCTAAAATGGATGAACCTCTCTTGGAGTGGCAAAGAGTTCAACATGCTGACATCCCCGCCCCCGGCCCTCCCTGGGACCATAACCCCTTCTCTGGGCCCCCTTAAGTGTTGCACTTCACTTGGGCTTCCCAACAGAGCATTGTCCCCTTCTTGGCATTTAGGCTGCTTTTCTACTTGACACTTGAGGAGGATCTTGGCCTGTTTGCTACTCTGGGCCCCAGCCCAGAGACCTTCCAGGCAGCAGCCATGCACATCTTCCTTCAGTTTGCTGCTGCTGTTCTCAAGCCCTTTTCTCATGTAGCCTCTTTCTCTTCACTGTGATCTCTGGCTGAAGTTCTCAAACTCCTCCCCCTTGCTGCATACCAGTATCACTGGAACCCATCTTTTATTCTTCTCTTCTTGAGCTGCTGTGATGAGCAATGAGCACCACCAGGAAAAGACCTACTCAGGCCCTGAAGTTCCTTTTGTCTGGGCCAACTAAGCTCTGATTGGCTATTGCTAGGCTGCATCTCTTAATGGGCCCCCTTCTGCTGCTCCTTCCCAATGTGGAGTGTAGTAAGAGTGCAGAGCCAGGTACACACAACAATAGAAGCCTTTTGTGATCTCAATAAGGGAATATCACAGAATCTTCAAACTTTCCTTATAATTAAAACTCACTGAAATAATGGACAGTAGTCTACATTTGAAGAATTATTTCTAGGAATAATAATTTTTCCTGTTGTTTTTCATAATTAAAAGTTGCTCCCTGAGCAAAGGCTAAACTATTGGTCTGTTACAGATAACTTACAATGAAATGCCATATTTCAAAATGGCTGTAATCCTCCATTTTTCTTCAGTGACATTGGGAGGACAGCTATCAGAGAGGTAGCTGTGTTAGTCTGTGTCTTTGAGAACAGCAAGAAGTCCTGTGGCACCTTAAAGACTAACAGATAGTTTGGAGCATAAGCATATGTCTTTAAGGTGCCACAGGACTTCTTGTTGTTCATTAAGAGGACAGTTGGTCTTATGGGAGGACATATTGAAAAGATCATCTATCTCCTTTTATTCTCAACTTGACTGAGGTCACTGACCACATGAGGAAAGATGGCTACCTTCTCCATTCACTTGGTTCTCACATCGTTCCCCTTCCTGTCAGCATAGTGGGCCACCACCTTCCCTATCACCCTCTTGGGAAAAAAAAAACACAGGAAGCAGTGTCCATTTTGAAAAAGGACTAGCAATTTACATCGATTAAAATGATGGGAAATGATCGTTATTTTGGAAGATAGGGCAGGAGGAAATGAAAAAAAATCAGATGTCTGGGTGTGCATTGTGTATGTATACAAAGGAATATATGGGGGGGCAGAGAAAGGAGGAGTGTGTGTGTGTGTGTGTGTGTGTGTGTGCAGAGAAATGTGGAGTACAGGATGTAGGAGTGAATGGATTAAGTTATATAAGCAGGGGGGAATGTAAAGAGGTACAAGAACAAGGGATATTTGGAGGACAGGAGGAGTGACACTAGGGTGACTTCTCCTGGCTTCTTTGGACTGTCCAGTGTGCACTGGTAAATCTGCATTGAATTTAAAAATAACTGAAGGTTGATACCTCATATTTTCAACTCACTGAAAATAGCATGCAGTAGTATTCTCTTTAAATTTCTTATTTAATGTTCATAAATGAAATGCTGGTGAAAACAAGGGTATTCCCTGACAAATTCTACATTAAGGTGGAGTTGATTTGTTGAGACAATATATCAGTAATTTAGGATAAAGTAGGTTACAGGGATATTGTAGTTGTCCCCAAACCAAGTGTTATAAACTCAGGAAATTCAGATTTGAGGCTAAAGTTAAAAATTCAAATGGATTAAGTTGTATTAAAGAAAGGCACAACTTGGGCACCACAGAAAGTTTATCTCCACAAATAGTGACACCATTATTGGAGGTGGGAAGGAGAAGAAAAATAATATGCTTTTATTTAAAATTGATTTAATCCCAGACTGTGACATTCCCTTATTCCCAAAATGAACTGGGTTTATTTCGAAGCACCCATGTCTACATGGCCAGTTTGCATTTCAAAAGCAGCACTTTTGAAGCACGACTGGCTGCCACTATGAGAATGAGGCACTGAATATTCATATCAGAGCCTTCTTAATCAGTTCCGATCCATGTAATTTAAATGATCCTTAGGAAAGGGAGGGGTGGTGTAGACACAACCATAGAATATCAAGCACTAATGTTTCTTAAACATAGTTGCATGGTTATTGAATAATGTCATTTAACTCTGAATTTCCCACGATAATAATGTTTGATTTTGTGTGAAGAGATATTCTCAACTTTGCCTCCATTTTAATGTAGTTTGGTCTAAGATTAATACAATCTACATTACCTGCATCTTCCAAAGTATTCTGAAAAGTGCAAATGAAAGTAGCTGTTATCATGTTGCTTATGATAATATTAGGGATTTTTTTAAAGGATCCTTTCCTAAGTAAGGATGAAGCACCTGGTACTTACAGGCCCTATGAACTTGGAGAAGAAATGGGTATCTGGGTGAACAACTCTGATGGAATAACTCCGGCTGTTGGCAAGGTTGGTGTCTTAAATTAGCATGTATGTAGATAGCAATGTCGATTCTCAATGATAGAGAATCTTCATAATCAACAATCATATGTGTTAATCAGATACTTAACAATTTTCATTTCCAGGTCTGGCCCCCAGGAGAGTCTGTGTTTCCCGACTACACTAACCCCAGAACAGCTGAATGGTGGATCCAGATGTGTACGGAGTTCAAAAACGTCCTCGACTACGATGGACTCTGGATTGTATGTCAGATTATATTTTCCATTTCTTTTTTCCAAAATAAAAATTACAACTTTTACATACAATAACATTTCATTAAAGGATATGAATGAACCAGCCAATTTTGGAACGGGCCAAAACCCAGGCTGTGCTCACAATGACCTCAACTACCCTCCTTATGTTCCTAGTAAGTGCCTTTTAAAAACTCTTTATCTGGAATGGCTATTTTCTCAAGCAACATAGAGTTAAGTGTAGAGTTAAACGTTTTCCATCATTATTGCCTATCATGCCATCAGTAAGGGTTCAGTTACACAATCATTTGGGGTTCAGTTCTCCCCTGGCCTGAAGAGGCAGAAAGCACAAGAAACATTTTTAGTCAGTCAGGCAGCTGTGCCTGAGGGCTATGTAAATGGCATTCCTCGCACTTGGCCAAGTGAAAGATTTACTTTAAGCTAAGGTTGATGCTGGTATCACCATTCCTCTCCGCTGTCTTTTGGATAGCCTCATCACCCAACTTGGTCATGGGAGCTACCCTCAAATGGGAAAAAAGTACTGTCACAGGGTGGCAGGCCCCATTAAGCAGAGATGGACTCACCCCCATCTGTGACACAATTAGCTCACATCCCCTGTTGAGGAGGTGCAGAAAGATCATGTGAGGTGCCAGTCAGGTGCTCTAATTAGGTCTCTCTGTGAAAGAAAAGAGGACCCAGGGAAAATTCTCTTTGGGTAAGGAAGGGCAGAAAGACTCCAAGAAGGAAAACATAGGCGTTGAGGAAACATATCCTGGGGCAACTTGCAGGAGTCCACGTGGGTGTGAGGGGAACTGAGACTGAAAAGTGCTCAGTCATTGGAATACTGAACTAGGCTGTGTGTTGTTGTTTTCTTGGTTTTTTTAAAAAAAGCTCTGAAGGGAGATTGAGTCAGGGTTGTTGTAAAACCACTGCGGGCGATGAGAGAGCACTCAAGAGACAATGATCCAATCACAGCGGTGCAGAAGCTGTGCTCCTCCACTGCCTTCACAGGAATACGGGGAGCTCCAGAACTTACCTCTTCAGAGAGGTCTTCTGCCCTGTCCCATGCTGTGGGCTACAGCTTCAAACAATAATTGAGCCCCTGGTGACCTTCTTGCCATAAGCGGCAAGAAGAAAATTTGTGTATTTCAAGTCCAATATTTTATATGGGAGGCAAAATATTACAAAGATTTGAAAATGTGTCAAGTTATTCATGTATATACAGCAATAGCAACTGTGTGTCCTGCACAAGTCCCTGTGGGATTTCTTTGGAATTACATAGCAGCTTTGCAGAACCCTGCATTAAGTGTTCGAGTTCTTTTCTCACACGTTGCGTGAATGTCACGATACTGTAAGTTTTAATATAAGTTCAACCTATGACAACATATGTGCAAAGATATATCACTCTGAGTCAATGTCACCTCACAGGAGGTTCATGAATTTAGCATCAAAATAACTTGCATGAATACACACTCAGTTTGATCACCCATGCAAAGTACTAGATCTACTAGTTTTTCAGGGAGGAGATATCCAATGTATTATCTTATCAGTAATCTTAGACGGCTTATTCCCTTCACTACTGGCGAGAACAATACCACGTAGATATCCCCTACCAGCACCACTAAGCAACCAGGATTTTATCATTAGGCAATGTATTGATCATTGGATATAGACAGTGAGAAAATTCTATTTTAGGAAGGGGATACACTTTCATCCCAGAGTTCTTTTTCTTTGAGTTGTGCTATGAATTACTTGAAAACCACTTTTCTGGCAGGCCGGGAGCAAATTTAGGGCAAAGTGTCATGGGTGTTATTTCGGGGAGAAAGCATAGGGCCTTAAGCCCCAAAATACAAGTCTCAGGCAGGTATGAAATTTGACCCCCCCCATCATGAGTCCCATTAGCCTGACTGTAGCTTGCGTACTGCGTCCCCTGACAATACAGAAGTCAATTTATGCTAAGTAAATTGTTGCTATTTTGCACTGGTGAAATTTCATTAAAAGAGCACATAGTTCCCAATTGTAATCCCCCTTACCAGCCAACCCAACTCTCTGATTTTGCAGTAAAAATGTGTGAACTGAATCATGACTTTTGTATCATTCTAAAACCCCACTGCAGCCAGTGGGAATCTATCTCGAGTTCAATGAGCTTTGGATCAACCCCTCTCTGTTGTGTTGTAGTTATCACTTCAGAGTTTAAACTTTAGCTCATCTTAGATGAGAGGTCAAGATTTCTAGGCACTTTTATAGAAAAAGTATCCAGTTATATCTGTATCCTTGGCAACACTTCTTCTCTCAGGAAAATAGGTTCTAATAAAGTTGTATGGGAGTGCTGGGGTGGACAAACCTCTTCCAATACCCAACATGCCTGGGGTTAAAACTATGTCCCAGGGAACCAGATGCCCAGCAGCTGGTGCAAACAATCCAGCAGTTAATCTAGTCGACATTTCTTCAACAAATCCCTGCTGCTTTAGCAAGCCTAATTGGCTGCAGTCAACTGATACAGTTTGTTACTGGCAGTGAGATATTGGCTATTTTTCATTGTTTTTCTCTGTTGCACTCCAATATAACTGCTTTGGAACAGTAACAGATTTATTCTTAAATTTACTGTTCTGCCAATGAGAAGTGCAAAGCACTGAATAAATGCATGTATGAAACATGACCAAAGTATAATATTATTACAGTTTTAAAAATTTTTCTATTGAATTTATTATTTTACAACAACAGAAAATGTCAGGAAGCTTCTGGTTCTGCTCCCTTATTTGTAGGAGTTTGTTGAACCTAACTATTAGACAGCGATCCTATTATTCCTACCCAGGCCAATCTTTGGCTCGTCTACACTAGACAGTTTTGTTGACAAAACTCACAGAGTGTCCACATTACAAATGTGTTCTATCGACAATAAATCGACAGAACGTGGCACATCTGTCGGCAGCATTCTGCCATTGTGCCAGGAGGCAGAACGTGGGTCTCAACAGACTCTTTGACAGAAAGCCATTATGGATGCTCCAGGGGGCCCTCTGTCAACAGACATGGCTTCTAGGACACTGGGCATCCCTGTCTGCTGTGTTTCTGGGTGACCACTGTTGAGAGAGCAGCTGGGCAGTCTGGCTGCGCTCTGTCGACAGAGCAGATCAACAGAACAGTCTGCTTTCATGTGTGGCTGCAGTCTGCTGACAGAAGCTTTGTAGGAAAAGCTTTTCCGGCAGTAACTTCTGCTGACAGATTGCTGTAGTGTAGACATAGCCTTTGATTTCAAAGCTTAAGCCCTTTAGGAGGAATTTCCACAGCTACTTTAAGTAGGCCTTTTTGTTGGCACTAATTGTTCCCCTGCCCCCACTATTATCTTAATTATTTGCATCTGAAATCTGAACCCTTATAAATGGAGGCCAATGATTGAAACGCTGGCCCTTAAGAAGCAGTTTTCTATAAAAACCAGCTAAATTGTAGATTAATATGCAATTGTGAAATTATGCTGTATGGCGAAATTACGTATGATGCAGAAATCCAGGAGGCTTTGCAGTATTTAACATAAGAACAAATCACGACAACAGGCTTCAGTTTTGGTAATTTTAATTTTATATTTAACTTTGTTGCTTATGTGGAGCTGAACTGATGTGTAATTATCACCTGAATATTCCACTTCCCTAGTTTCTTCGTCAAAGCGTATGTAGTGAATTGTCAGTCAAATTGCTTGAAAATTGACTGTAAATGAAATGATTCCATGTGCACTTCAGCCACAACGGAATCTTACAGCATGTTATGTCCAATGATCCAATCATGAAGATGCAAGTTCTACAACCACAGCAAAGAGGACATGCTCATATGGGTTTAGATATGGGGGGTTACATTTTATAATAATTTCAAACATATAGTAGTGTGGACTTCACAAGTTCCACTGTCTTCTAAGTTCTATATGCCACAGAGAAAGAGAGACAGGATTTGAGCCTCATTATGAATTCTATTACAGAAACCTTCTGAGTCATACTGCTTAATTGCCATCTACAGTTTAAAGTGATATGCAAATGAAGGACCCATGATTTCAAATAATTATGTAAGGTCTTTGTGCTTTTGCATTTTTGTTTTTGTTTGACACTGGAATTTACTAAAGTTCATCACTCAGCTGGAAACAAGTGCCACCCTGCAGGATGATTATTGGCTCAGTGATTTTTTCCTTTTGTGTGGTAGTATTTGAACCTCTGTTACCTTTGAAGAAGACCTGATTTTCTAGATACAGAAATGGACTACATTAACACAGCCTACTCAATAGATATGTCCCTTTGAATATGACATATCTAAGGAGGCCAGAAGCCCAGTTTTTGATCAGAAAATCTGGTTGAAAATGGGACCTGACAGTGTACGGTCAGATGTACTGACCAGACATCCAGAGTCTAGTTCCTGCAGGCAGGGTGATGGGGTTAGTGGAGGGGCAATGGGTGATTGTCTGTGCCAACCCCTATTCAGCTTGTGTCAGGTGGCTGCAGGTTCCAGCCCCAGCTTTGCAAGTGAATCCCTCTTCATCCAAGTGGGGCTGGGAGGTGTAGATGTTAGGGGAAAAGCAGCCAATGCCAGGAGTGAGGGGGAGGAGAAGTGGATTGGGTGGGGACTCTGGGAGGGGCCTTAGGGGAAAGATGCAGGGCAGCAGGGTGGGGGTGGGGGTGGGGGGGCTCTTGAACTAGTGATATAATGACCAAATTTTAAATATTATCTATTTGGCAACCCTGCATATGTCCCTCTAGAAGAACGTTCATCACTAGTATCTTTAAACACACAGGAATCTAAAAAGAACAGATCCTACAGTCCTTCAGCTTTTATTCTTTTTATAGGATTTTGCTATATATCATAGTATTTCTTCACTGAACGCAAATGTGAAGAGGTTTGGGATTTGGTTTGAATAATTCTCTAACTTTGCATGCCATTCCCAGGAATCAGCGACTACTCTCTGGCTGAGAAGACACTATGTCCAGATTCCAAAACTTACCTGGGGGATCATTATGACACACATTCTCTGTTCGGCTGGTCACAGACGCCACCAACGTTCATGTAAGTCTTCCAAGTATTTCCGAAACCAGAGGTGGGCAATAATTTTTGCAGGGGAGGCTCTGTACAAATTTTGTGACATCGTCAGGGCCAGCTCCAGGCCCCAGGAAGGGGTGGGGCCTCAGGTGGAAGGGGCAGAGCTGGGAGGGTGAGAGAGAGAGAGACTCTTGGTGTGTGTGACTGTGTGTCACAGATAATGATAGACGGTGTGTGTGTGTACAGTGACTGTGTGTGTGCATGAGGCAGAGAATGTGTGGCACAGAGATTGGATGTGTGACAGTTTGTGGGTGTGCAACACAGAGGCTTTGGCCACACTACCCCCTCCTTTCAAAGGGGGTATGCTAATGAGCCACTTCAGCAGCTGCTAATGAGGCGCTACCATGAATATGCAGTGCCTCATTAGCATAATGGGGGCCGCCCACCCTTTGAAAGTGCCAGTTTTGAAACACAGCCGCCTGTGTAGCTGGGGGTCTTTCGAAAGGACCCCCCTGATTTCAAAAGCCCCTTCTTCCCATCTGGTTTTGGGAAGAAGTGGCTTTCAAAATAAGGGGGGTGGTTTCGAAAGGTCCCTGGCTACAAGGACAGAGTGCATTTTGAAACCGGAACTTTCAAAGCACACACAGCTGCCATTACACTAATGAGGCACTGCGTATTCATGGTAGCACCTCATTAGCATCTGCCAAAGTGGCTCATTAGCATGCCCCCTCTAAACAGAGGAGGTAGTGTGGCCACAGCTAGAGTCTGTGTGTGATAGAGAGAGAAAGTGAGAGATGGCAGCTGGAGAAGCACTCGTCTGGGTCGCCATTTGGATTAGCTCTACTGTTTGTCCCTTTCTTGCTCTGCAAACAGGGGCTATAAGGGCCGGGGACACCCTTACATCAACATTCCCCTCTTATCATCCTCCCTTCTCTCACATAGCTAGCTGCAGGCTCCTGAGAGCAGTTGTTTAGTTCTCTTTGCTTTTTATGTACTATGCTCAATTTCAAGGAAAGAGAATCTTTGCTTCTGTCATGTTAATGTGGTTCATATGAAGTGAAGATCCTCTGGTAGAAACTAATTCTTCAGCTGCTCTATGTGTGAACCTAAATGGAGAAGTTCAGTGACTTCTGTGCAAGTTCTCCCCATACAACAGCTACAGAGTCAGACCTCATGCCTTCACATCCATTTCCCATTGCAGCTAAATCTGATGTCACAGTTAAAGGAGTATGTATTACTTTAGAGCTCTTACTAGAGCTATTACTTTAGACATGCATCTAATGAAGTGGGTCTTTGCCCACGAAAGCTTATGCTCCAATAAATCTGTTAGTCTATAAGATGACAGAGAACTCCTTGTTGTTTTTGCAGATGCAGACTAATATGGCTACCCGTATGATACTTTAGAGCAGTGTTTCTTAAACTTTTGAGACCATGGAACACCAAACAATAATATTTTATGTGGAACACCTATGAAAATTTTCGTTAAAAAATTGCTGTCAGACCAAACAAAGAAAAAAGAAAAGCCAGCAATATATACAGCCAAAACAAGATGGAGTAATTTAATCAAATGTGAATGTGAATGCTAGTGGGAAAGGGGTAGGGTTAGAAATTGAAATAAAAAAAGAACAAGTTAAAAATCACTTAGGAAAATTAGATGTCTGCAAGTCACCAGGGCCTGATGAAATGCATCCTAGAATACTCAAGGAGCTGATAGAGGAGGTATCTGAGCCTTTATCTATCATCTTTGGAAAATCATGGGAGACAGGAAAGATTCCAGAAGACTGGAAATGGGCAAATATAGTGCCCATCTACAAAAAGGGGAATAAGAATAGCCCAGAAAACTACAGGCCGGCCAGCTTAACTTCAGTGCCAGGAAAGATAATGGAGCAGGTAATTAAAGAAATCATCTGCAAGCACTTGGAAGGTGGTAAGGTGACAGGGAACAGCCAGCATGGATTTGTAAAGAACAAATCATGTCAAACTAATCTGATAGCTTTCTTTGATAGGATAACAAGCCTTGTGGATAGGGGAGAAGTGGTAGATGTGGTATACCTAGACTTTAGTAAAGCATTTGATATGGTCTTGCATAATATTCTTATCAAAAAACCAGGCAAATACAATTTAGACGAGGCTACTATAAGGTGGGTGCATAACTGGCTGGATAACTGTACCCAGAGATCAGTTCTTAATGGTTCTCAATCCTGCTGGAAAAGTATAACAAGTGGGGTTTCACAGGGTTCTGTGTTAGGACCGGTTCTGTTCAATATCTTCATGAACAATTTAGATATTGGCATAGAAAGTATGCTTATTAAGTTTGCAGATGATACCAAGCTGGGAGGGGTTGCAACTGCTTTGGAGGATAGAGTCATAATTCAAAATGATCTGGATAAATTGCAGAAATGGTCTGAGGAACACAGGATGAAGTTTAATAAGGACAAATGCAAAGTGCTCCACTTGGGAAGGAACAATCAGTTTCATGCATACAGAATGGGGAAAGACTATCTAGGAACGACTACAGCAGAAAGGGATCTAGGGATTATAGTGGACCACAAGCTAAATATGAGTCAACAGTTTGATGCTGTTGCAAAAAAAGCAAACATGATTCTGGGATGCATTAGCAGGTGTGTTGTGAACAAGACACGAGAAGTCATTCTTCCGCTCTACTCTGCACTGGTTAGGCCTCAGCTGGAGTATCGTGTCCAGTTCTAGACGCTGCAGTTCAAGAAAGATGTGGAGAAATTAGAGAGGGTCCAGAGAAGAGCGACAAGAATGATTAAAGGTCTAGAGAATGTGACCTATGAAGAAAGGCTGAAAGAACTGGGCTTGTTTAGTGTGGAAAAGAGAAGATTGAGGGGAGACATGATAGTGGTTTTCAGGTATTTAAAAGGGAGTTATAAGGAGGAGGGAGAACACTTGTTCTTCTTGGCCTCTGAGGATAGAACAAGAGGCAATGGACATAAACTGCAGGAAGGGAGGTTTAGGTTGAACATTAGGAAAAAGTTCCTAACTGTCAGGGTGGCCAAGCAGTGGAATAAATTGCCAAGGGAGGTTGTGGAATCTCCATCGCTGGAGATATTTAAGAACAGGTTAGATAGATGTCTATCAGGGATGGTTTAGACAGTACTTGGTCCTGCCATTGGGGCAGGGGGCTGGACTCGATGACCTCTCAAGGTCCCTTCCAGTCCTAGTGTTCTATGATTCTATGAAATATTATAGCAATGAAGAAGTAACATTGTATCTGATTTTAATAACAGAAAATATATACCATCCATGTATTTTTCCAAACACTCACGGCACACCTGCGAGTTGTTCACAGAACACCAGTGTTCCTTGGAACACAGTTTAAGAAACACTGCTTCAGAGAAAGAGTTAGAAGCCTAGATTCCCAAGGTGACAAAAATCCTCTTTTCATGGACATATCAAGAGTATTTTGTGTTTTGGCCTAGGTCTATGATAGGGCAAGGAAAGCCGAAAGGGGGCTCTTGAGTGCTGGAGCTATATTACATTACAGTTATGGGTTAATGTAAAAAATGTAATTTTTGTAGCTGGCAAATCTGAGCTAATTCAGACTAACAATATGTGTCACTATGAAACTGCAGCCAGTTAGTTCATCAGCTGGAGATGCTTTTTAGGCTCTCACAACAGGAAAAGCAAATGGGCTTATTCTCAGTAGAAAATGAGGTTAAACACCCCAATGGCATTGCCAAAACGGGACAGATTGGTGGGTCCCAACTTCAGGTGGGCAGGCGATGACTCCGGGGTAGCGGTGATGGGGCTGCCTCTCCCCTTTCCCCAGCTAGCTTTGACAGAGGAGGTAGGGATCGATGCTCTGGCCAGGGGTACTGTAAAAATGGAAGTCCCCATTGAAATAAGTGCCTTGCACCCCTGCCTACTTCGTCCCCTCTCCGCCTGCTGAAAATGGGTTCTGGGCATGCGGCTTGCCCTGCTCCACCTGCCTGGTGCTCCAGTGGGGAGCAGAGTCCAAGTGCCAGGGCTTGCCCCGAGCCAGTGCTCCCAGCAACAAGCAGGGCTGGAGTGCTGGGGCTTGATCTGCTCTGCCTATCCAATGCTCTGGGGAGCAGGTCAGGGCACAGAGGCTTGCAAGCCGCTCCCTCCTCTCCCTATCATGAGTGCTGGGTGGGCAGACCAAGCCCCCAAACTCACTCCCCTGGCCCAGCTGGAGCACCAGGTACAGAGTGGCAAGTCCCCACACTCCAGTGGGAGCTGAGGCAGGGGTGGGGCCTCTATACTAAGAGTGTGGGTCTGGCCAACCTAGGCCCACTTGTGGCTATGCCCCTGAGACACACCATTCTTTTGTCTTATTAGCAAATGGCCAAAGCCTCATGTTGATGTTACTGTCTTAATGTGAGTATTTACTAACTAGAGTGTGGCAGCTTTTTGGGGCCCCATCAGTCTGCTAGTTCATGTGCAGCCACCTAGGAATACACAGTCACTGCACCAAATAGAGCTCTGAAGAGAATTCAGATCTGGCCCACAATCTCACACCAGAGTATTTAGGGTTTTTAAGGATCCTAACCTTCACGTTTGAAAAATGGCCTGGAGGCTTTATAGCCCTTCTGCCACCCACAAGGCATGCCATCATTATCAGTAAGCCTGTGTGCTGTGCCTCCTGAACAGAACTATCACAGAAAGTAAAGGTCAGATTTGACCCTTTTAATATCCGTCTCATTCCAGTTTCATACACATAGCATCACACAAAAGTGCCTCTCTCAGCCATCTGCCAGCCTCTGAAGAATAGTGCTGTTCATAAGAAATACACTGTGCAACCAACAAAGGGAGAGAAATAGTTTTCAAAACATAAACTAGCTAACAATGCATCTAAAAACAAAAACAGGGTTTGCAGTAGGACTGAGCAAATACTGCAAACAATGTCCCATGGATAATTACTTGGATTTCTTAAAAAAAATTCTTCCATGGCTGTGTTCATGTCCTTTTTGCATTCACTTTTCACAAATAATAATCTAGCGAATGATGTTACTGGAAGGAATGTTTATCAAAACTGCATAGACTGCAGAATATATGCAGAAATTGAATTACAAAGTAATAATCATGAGTATGTGCATCTAAAATCTGATTCTAAGAAATCCAATCAGGTAACAGAAGGAGCTCATGTGATCTGTATCCAGTCAAATAGGATGACTTTTTTGAATACTGAGTACTTGGAACAATCAGCTCTTATACAATTTACAGGCCAAAAATTATTCACAGATGTCGTTCTGTGAATAACGTCAAATATATATATATTTTTTTCTCATATATATATATACATGAGAAAATCAGATTTGGTTCTGTGAAGACTCACAAAGTGGCAAAACTTATTAAATTGTTTGTTTCAAACTATTCACCCAACTCTAGCTTATTATTTTCTCCATATTGCTAGTACTCAGAATTGTGTTGTAAATTATTAATTCTTCAAATATAGGCACACAAAATTACATGTCATATTAAATAATTGGTGATTCATATAACTCACGTACAAAAATTATTTAAGAAAACACTAAAGTATTTAATCTAACAGAACATTTATTCTGTACCCAGGCATTTCACAGCATGTTTTCTTTCATTTCTTGTATTATTCTTACACAATGAAATTACAAAGCAGGGGGTAGGGGGAAGAGTCACCTGTCATTAATAGGACCTGTGGAAGAAATTTCAGAGAGGTAGCTGTGCTAGTTTGTATCTTACCTCTTCCACTTTTTTCTTTTCCTCCTACTTCTTTCCCCACCTCTGCTATATAAATCCTGGATTCTTATTTCCGCTCCAAATCTGAAGAAGTGAATCTTACCCACCAAAGCTCATCACCTAATTTGTTAGTCTTTAAGGTGCTACAGGACTGCTAGTACTTTGTGAAGCCACAGACTAACATGGTTCCCCCTCTGACAGTAATACAGTTGTTTTACACAGTGAAATTTATGGGAAAAGACATGAGACTGGATAACCATTTATCTGCAGAGAGGTGTCAGACTTATTAAGAGCAATATGAGTATAGATTTACAGAATTTACTGTCAAGGCTGTAGATTAGCCACGGTATTTTTGGGAGGAGCCTTTATAATGATGTCATCAGGCACATAGCCTGCAGTAAACAAACTATGGCAACATTTCTCCTCTGAGATCCATGTAATATTTCTCAGTTTGTTCTCCCTATAATTGCGGATAGTTTTGCTCTCAGGAGGAGTTCTGCATGTTTGCCCTCAGGAGGAGTTCTGTATATGTAAAGATAGCAGATATTGAGCTGAGTACTTCTGTATGGAACTGGGAAGAAAATTTTGCCCTCATTTTGAAATATTCTGTGACTTGGAAACTGAGAGATATCTTGGGGACACCTCGTATTTTGGCTATGGAGGCAGTGCTGTCTTTTTTTCCTATTATGTAAATCTTCATGCACATCCAGATTTTTCATTTTCCCCCTATTTCCATGTCCCCAAAAGCAACTGTCTGAAGTTTGGATCTTGCATTGTAGCTACCTCCTTTTTTTAATGTAACACTCTGTCAGGTCCTGGTAGTTCAGTGTGTTCTCTAGTCTGAACCTTTGTCTGATGGTGTTATTGACAAGTCTCTCACTCTATTAGCCTTCTGTGCAATCCTATGGTTTGTTTTGGGTAAAATGTGGACAACACTTTACCTGGACTTTCGTCCAACACCAACTGACACTTTAACTGGTGGGCCTTGCCCGCATGCTCAGGATCTAATCGATCCCATACTTGGGACTGTGAAGAAATTGTCCCCCCACGTTAGAATAGCAGAGATTCTGGTGATGGGGGATTCACCTTCTTCTGCAAGATGGGGAACTTGTCATTGGCAGGTTTAAACTAGGTAATGCTGAATTAGCTGTACCTTGAAGTCTTTAAACTATGATTTGAGGATTTCAGTAACTCAGTTGGCAATTAAGAGTGGAAGGGTGAGGTTCTGTGGCCTGTGATGTGCAATGGTCCTTTCTGACCTTCAAGCCAAACCTAACTCATTTTGCCTGCTTATTTAAACATTGTCCATTCTCACTCAGTCGCTTACCTACAACTAAATTGCTAACTTATTTGTCCATCATTTCCAAAAAACATGGCCATCTTAAAATAAGACCCAAAATGAATGAATATAGGTAGGGAAGATACAGGATCTCGTATTTGTACATGTATCCTTGTATTTGTGTGCATGTTTCTCACAGGTTTTTTTTACAATTTGAGGAGTTTTTGGAATATCAAACTGTTGAGAGATCTGGTGTTCTCATATTACGTTTCAGTTTCTGGCTGGTGGAAATTCCATAACAAGGTCTGCTCTAGTCTTATTTCAAGTTGACAAATAGCTCTCTGGGGGAAATTCAAGCCTCAGAAGCATGTAAATACATATCACAAAAGAGTCTTGTATTCTTATTCACATACATTCAGATTCATGAGAAACCTGAATGAGTACACGACCCTAAAAGTCATGGATTCCATGATGCGCATGGAAATCATGACCTACGTTTATACCAGCTCAGGTCCATAGAATATGGAGAAGGGAAGGGTCAGTTGCCCCAGTGCCCAGCCATTCAAAAGGGCTCAGGGCTCCCAGCCACTGCTACCTCTACTGCAGCAGCAGTGTCAGCCAGGGCTCCAGGCACTTTAAGTTATCACTTGAGCGGTGCTGAGAGCTGGCTGCCCCCAGGTCTGCCCCTTCAGGAAGCCTGGAGCTGTTCCCCACCTATCTTGCCTAAGGGCCCGGCAATTCCCTCAGCCCCCGTACCAAATTACGGTTGCTGTTTTTCTTTGCAAGTGTACAGTACTGATTTCAGTATTTTACTTGACTCGAGAACACAATGAACCATAATAACAGTTGTTACACAGATAAAACTCTCATTGACCTTAACCAAGATTTCAGAATCAAACCTATAATGTGAAAAACTGCTGGAGTTGGGCTTTCCTCTTTGCTATTGTTGTATTTTTTCCCAGTGCTGCACAGAAAGCCACCGGAAAGCGAGCATTTGTTTTGAGTCGTTCTACGTTTGTCGGAAGTGGGAAATACGCAGGTCACTGGCTAGGTGACAACTTTTCACGCTGGAAAGACATGCACATGTCAATAATTGGAATGCTGGAATTTAATCTCTTTGGGATTCCATATGTAAGTCTGTTTAATGGCTATCACTGTTTCATACATATAATCACTCCTCTTGAAATTATCCAAATGTTTGCTTAAATTAAATGCTTGATAAGGCAAGCAATCACATCCATGGAATACAAACAAGTGCTGATTAAACTGTAACTTCATTAATTTTGTCCAGTTAAAGACAAATAAAAAAATATCCTATGAAAAAATTGTCTGATGGGCCAGCAAAAATAGATTTCCTTCCTGATACATGTTTCATCACTCACATTCCAAAATATCTCTCTAATTTTGCAACCTGCATTAAAGAAATTATATGATTTTTAAAATATAGGTAACCCTGTGTTAACATTCTCAGTCCTGATCAATTTGTATCTATGTTCAACACACCGTATTATGAGACCTCTTATAAAATCACCAGAAATTAGCTATCCTTTGTTAACCTTTATTCACTCTATCTTATTGAGTTAGGGCCTGGCGGTGTAACTCCTACTTACACTCAGGAGCACTTATTTAATGATTATGTTTCTTCAGATTGGTGCTGATATCTGTGGATTTTTGCTTGACACAACTTACGAGCTCTGCTTACGATGGATGCAACTTGGCTCATTTTATCCTTTCTCCAGAAATCATAATGGACAGGGCCAGATGGTAAGAAAGAAAAGCTGCTAAATGCTGCAGCCTTTGATTTTCATATTTATCATTTTAATATTTAAATTTTATTCTCGGAAATCAGTCTTTGTTTTGTATGGCTAGAAATAGTTTATATAGTGCAGTGCTATCAGATGTCATATTATGCATTCCCATATCTTAAAAGTGAATGATTTTTTAAAAAGCATCTAACATCCCAAAGCTACATAAACATAAATACCTACCAAGTTTTTGTTTCCTGTTCTATCTTAGGTGTTAGTGATGTTATTAAGTATTGCAGGAGGCCAGTGATGGAGGTACATCACTTTATTTCCTGCCCGTAAATTATTGTTTGACATTTTCAATATGAACAAATTGCTTAGAATATTTTTAAAATATTTTTATGTTCATCTTTTAACATGTCTCAAAGGGAAGAGCAGGCAGGGCATATTAAATAAAGCCTCAGACATTTATCGTACACATTTTGGACAAATCACATTTCTTATATGGTTGAACCTCTCTAAACCAGGTTGAACCTCTCTAATCCAGAATATGCTCATCCAGCAACATCTGTAATCCAGCGTGATTTTAATTAGCTGGATGACCACTTATCATGGTGTGGCCAAGGTTCCCACTGTCCCATAAAGTTTGTTTACAGTCACCTGTCCTGGCTCTTAGTGTTCTGCGCAGTTATTTAGCTGCAATTTATCCCTAGATGTCTTCTAAGAGCCCAGGAAGCAGTGGAAGTGTTGGTAATGCTGGTAGACAGTATTGACCTCCTGTGGTCTGGCAAATTCTCTCATCTAGCACCGGTCAGGGCCCAAGCGTGTCAGACTAGAGAGGTTCAACCTGTAGAAATCCCAAGGACTGGGAGCACTGAAAGCAACAGCAACTTAGCATCAAAGAACTAATGTGTGAAAAAAGTAACTGAACAGAATTCATTACTGAAAAGTACCTTATCAAGTCTAATTCTGTAGCAATATAATGAGTCTTGCTCTTCTTTCAACTGGAAAGAAATATGTTTTCTAGCAACTGAAGAGTTGAAGGTCCTCTGGCCTTTGGATATGTGTTATATTTCACCCCTGTGCTGTCACAATGAATGAAAGAATGAGTCTGCTAATACAAGAAGCAGTTTTTACTTTTGTAAGATGAAATGTGCAAAAATTGAGTTAATGTTGTGACTCTTAACTTTCATTTTGCTGCAAGGCCAGATTTTAAAAGGATGGTGTAACAGTTGTATCCACAAGAATTCACATTTGTCTGCACAAATGGGTTTGAGTCTTTAAAAACCAGGCAATTGCACATGCAAACAGGCACAATTTGTTGCTATTAAAAAGTCAGGTCTTTCCCCCCACATTTACTATCCAAGGGTATAAGAAATATCAAAGTATTTCCCTATAATTAAGATAGGAAATGCCTGTCTGTTCAGATATTACCATGGGTAAATATTCTGTAGAGTGGTGTCCACTGTACTTAGATTCATATTTATCCAATTTGCACTCGTGCATGCACCCATTTGTGCATGACAAAGTAAAACTGTATCTGACCTACATTGGAGTATATTTGTAGTCCATATACAGGCTGGTGGATAATTTGCATGTCAAATATGGAAATATAAACATATGGCTACATGAGTGCACTCTTCATGAAGGTTGTAGCTTATCATCAACTCATAAAAAAGTAGGTCAAGGGCCTGATCCCATCGTCGTTATATTGGTGGATCAAGTTCAGAAGTAGGGAATTAGTAAGGGTGGTAGAATAGGGTACGCAGGATGTTTTGGGGCCCTCCCACCCAATCATTATCATCCAATTCAAGAACGAGTAATCTGATGAAGCGGGTCTGTCCCACGAAAGCTCATCACTGAATAAATCGTTTTATCAGTCTTCAAAGTGCAACATGACTGCTGGCTTGTTTTGTTAGAACACAGACTAACACGGTTACCTCTCTGCTACTATTGAGAAAATAGAAATATTTTGTCCTCTTAAAGATCACAAAACACTTCTTCTGTTTATTTTTTTAAAGTCTGATTTGCAGGGAGCTTTAAATGACTCAGTGTCTGATTATTTTTACTGTAGAAAAACAATACAGTAAACCCTCAATAGAATGGACCCTCATATAACAGACTTTGGACATAATGGCCCTGTCTGTCAGCCTCTCTGTCCCCAAAGATAAATGCCAGAGACTCATTAGAGCCACCGCTGGGGATGGAGGAGCTGCTGGAGTGGCTGGGGTCACCAGGGATGGAGGGGCCACTGCAGTCGCTGGGGTCACAGGGCCAGAGGAGCTGAGGGGTGGGCCTGCAGTAGGGCGCAGGAGCTCTCCTCCCCCAGCCCTGTGTGTGTGGAGCATGTTGGTGCCTGGCCACCACTGCCTGCAATGGTGCTGAGCAGCAGCCGTGGTGTCGGAGGCTGCTGCCACTGGCAGGCTGGGGACAGCCACACTCTACCTTCACACAGGTAGCTCAGGGCCAGGGGCTGGAGGAGCTGCAGCCCTGAGAGCTGCAGGAGGTGGAAGGATTCAGGCCAGCATTCAGCTCCTCTCCTGGTAATTGGGAGAGGGAGATGGAGGTGTGAGGGGAAGAAGGGGGCAGGAGGGGGAAGGGAAGATGAGGGGGCAGAGGACAGGAGTGAGTGATGGGCTGGGAATCATCATATAGTATAACCATTTGGATATAATGGAGTTTGGACATCAACAGACACCCCTTCCCCCATTACTCCGTTAAATCGAGTGTTTACTGTATCTGTATAGTATGGCTGTCCAAGTGGAAAAAGTTTCCACTCATAAATGTAGCTGCTGTTCCAGAGCTCAGAAACCAGGAAGAAACACAATTATTGACTAATGCAAGTGTGCATCTAAAAGGGTAAAAATAGCTTTGAGTTTTAATTAGTGTTAAGTGTAATATTAAAATTTAATCTTAAGCATCTAACTTGTCTGACTCACGGGGATGTTTTATGGCTTAATAACATTTTTGCCTGAAAAACACTATGTGATATAAAAGCCAATTTTTATCTTTTCTGTTCCTTTTGTGTCTAATCATTCCAGAAATTTATAAATGCCATATTTTAAAGAGAAATTAGCTCTTTAAAGCAAAAATATGAAGTCTTATGACTCCTTTTCATGACTTTGGTCCATGGGTTATGTAAACATCAGTAAATAGAAGAGTGAAATCCACTGAATGCAGCAGGTCAACAACAGTTAACGAATGTGGATAGAATGTTTGAAGCTATCTCTTCCTCCTCCCGTAGAGGATATATGTTTCTAATGAAGATCTTTTGGACAAAACCTTAAAAATATAAGTCCTGTCTGCTACATATAGATTTTAGGAATGAGAGCTGAGATTTTCAAAGCAGGTCAGGAAATTTAACAACTGTTTCATCAATTTTCCTCTAAAACGTGTAGCTAAATCTCCTGCACTGCTTTGAAATCTCAACCTGGCTTTTAGAAATGGTCTACCCTATTGAGCCTTCAGAACAATGTGCACAAATATTTCTAAGAATAATTGATGTCATTCAGACATAGGTATCAAGTTGTATTTGAAATCATAGGGGTAGATATCTAGATACAGTTAAATGTGCCCCCAAAATACTTAGTCTACATTTGTTAGCATTCAAAAATGTAAGTGCAGAATAAGAAACCAAGCTGAGACCTCTTGAAAATAAAGGTGTAATCCCAACCTGTTGAATTTAATGGGAGTTTTGCTACTGATTTCAGTGGGGCCATGATTTGACCCAAAGACACTTTTCACACAGGTTTGTCTCTGTAGTCTTGGCCAAAGGAATTTCCCTCTTCCCCCTGTTTCACAGCATGTTGGGTATCCATTTCCACTTGTCTTACATACTCTACCCTAGAGGTAGCTGCATGTCAGTGGTGAAATGATTCCTACATACCCAGAGTCAGATCCTGAGAAAAGCAGAGAATCCACAACTCCCATTGACTTCAGTGACCTTAAAGGCAGTTGTGGGTGCCCAATGCTTCAAATATCAAATCCAAGGCTTACAATATACACTGAATAGGGTAGTACTAGGTTGTTATTTTCTGTTCTGTTACTTTAGATTTTTTTTTACAGTAAGCATTCAGTTGTAGACTGTACACGTCTGTAGAAATTTTCTTTAATCAGGAATTCCTCATACTCTACAGGCTATTTCCTATACAGTAATTGTATATGTGTAAACGTAAAAAGAAAACAAAACACTTTCTTTTTGGTAGGAGCAAGACCCAGCAGTGTTTGGAGCAGAATTTGCTGAGATATCTCGGTCTACACTGCTGATTAGATACACGCTGTTGCCTTATTTGTACACCTTATTCTTTGATTCTCATGCCTACGGAAACACAGTGGTACGGGGATTAATGCATGAGTAAGCTATCGTCTTTTTTCTTATCTGTCTTATTTCATTCACAGACGAATTGCAGATCCAGTGTACATATTCTGTTATGTTTATTTTGATAATGGTGGTAATGATTAAATTGTATCCTTTTGCCTTAGCATGAGCATTTTACAGTAAAACTAAAAAATTGCATAGTTCATGTGACATTTAATGTTGATATTCACTTTAAAGGCAGTATTTTCCCCTATTTAAATAAATAACAACTGGGCATTATGATGCTTCAGATATTTATTTTTAATATTTTTGCTTAACAGTGTTTATGTGCATACTTTAACCACTAGGGCTTTTTTGATATTCATATCAGGTAAGTAGCTGTACTTTAATGTTTGTTAATAAAAAAATGCCTCATGCAGGCTTCAGTGATGTGAAGTTTGTAATTCTGTCGGTTCCCCACTTATGGTATCAATGGTTTTAGGCTAGATCCTGCAACCACTTATTAACTGTGTCTACACGTGCACGCTACTTCGAAGTAGTGGCACTAACTTCGAAATAGCGCCCGTCGCGGCTACACGCGTCGGGCGCTATTTCGAAGTTAACTTCGACGTTAGGCGGCGAGACGTCGAAGTCGCTAACCTCATGAGGGGATCAGAATAGCGCCCTACTTCGACGTTCAACGTCGAAGTAGGGACCGTGTAGACGATCCGCGTCCCGCAACGTCGAAATTGCTGGGTCCTCCATGGCGGCCATCAGCTGGGGGGTTGAGAGATGCTCTCTCTCCAGCCCCTGCGGGGCTCTATGGTCACCGTGGGCAGCAGCCCTTAGCCCAGGGCTTCTGGCTGCTTCTGCGGCAGCTGGGGATCTATGCTGCAGGCACAGGGTCTGCAACCAGTTGTCAGCTCTGTGGATCTTGTGTTGTTTAGTGCAACTGTGTCTGGGAGGGGCCCTTTAAGGGAGCGGCTGGCTGTTGAGTCCTCCCTGTGACCCTGTCTGCAGCTGTGCCTGGCACCCTTATTTCGATGTGTGCTACTTTGGCATGTAGACGTACCCTCGCAGCGCCTATTTCGATGTGGTGCCGCGCAACGTCGAAGTTGAACATCGACGTTGCCAGCCCTGGAGGACGTGTAGACGTTATTCATCGAAATAGCCTATTTCGATGTTGCTACATCGAAATAAGCTATTTCGATGTTGGCTTCACGTGTAGACTTAGCCATTATGTGTTATGTGCTTCCTATTGCTAACATCTCATTGCTTCAGTGGGACTAGTAAAATAAGTAAAAATTTATCACCTACTTGGAGAGTGCTATGGGCAGAGATGGAGAAGCAGACAAGGATATGAATACCAGGATAGGGAAAGCAATAGCTGCTTCAAGACTCTTCATCCCATATGGAGTTCACAAATAATATCTGTGAAGACAAAACTTCAGATCTTCAAAACAAATGTGAAGAGCGTGCTCTTGTATAGATGCAAGACCTGGCGTACTAAAAAGTCTTCAAATCACAAGCTACAGACATTCATAAACAGATGCCTGAGGTATATTCTTCACATCAAATGGCAAGACTTGATCACAAATGAAGAGCTTTGGAACAGAGCAGGACAAGAACCACTAGACATTCAAATCAAGAGAAGAAAGTGGGGATGGCTAGGCGACACTCTCAGAAAACCATCATCCAGGTTAGTCCATTAAGCTCTCCTGTGGAACCCGCAAGGCAAATCCAAAAGAGGAAGACCTCAGACAATGTGAAGAAGAGCTGCTGAGATTAAAGGACAACAACTGGGATACTCCTGGAGCCAGCTAGAAGTTTTGTTCCGAGACAGAGTAAAATGTAGGAGACTTGTAGATGACCTATGCTCCACCTGGAGCCACAAGGGTTTAAGTCAAGTGAGTATGTCACATAGGTGTTTGTAGCACAAAAAAGTTGGGTTGAAATTAAAAAGGCTCATTAAGGATAATATTATAGAATCATACTCTGTCTTGTTTTTTTTCTTTTTAGAAGAAAAAACTGAAAAACCGTATGAAAGGTTTACTGTTGACCATGTGGTTATTAGAAATAATATATAACAACTGTAGCCTGCTGGTTTCTGCTCACTAAGGCAATGAAATAGTAAGATAATTCAATTGCTCAGCAGTTAGTAAAGGACTTGAAGTGGTGGTCTATTACAGTTTTAAAGACAACACAGTATGTGCATGTCGAAGTCCAAGACTTGGTTAATAGCTAGAAAAGGGAAAGATGGGACCATATCAAACAGTGAGAAATGTGTATAGGTTAGCTGTCTGTCCTAGACTATGGGAAACACAGTAGATTGGAGCATGAGTAACAGGGCTTATATTTTCAACATGTCTGAGTTTATTTGTATGCCTAGTTTATGCTCATGATTGCAAGATCAGCTGGGGTGTTTGTATGCACAAACAGCCATTTAAACATATTATTGGTTATTTGCGTGTGGGAATTAAATACCTAAAAGTTTTTGTCTTCTCCTTTTGATACATTTGCTCCCATATGATTTCTAACTTCCTTTGATTCTAGCATAGGATATTTTTCTCATTGTATTACTATTCTTATAGCTAAATCAACAGTATAAAAAACCTTGCTGAATAAATGAAAAGCTTTTGAGGGTAGAATTAATTTTTTTTAAAAATTGGGCAAGCCTTCAAAAATGAGCAAAAGTTTTAGATATTAGGGCAGCCATACAATTTAGAAAACTCTAAACATTCACAAAATATATAATTGAGATTGGCTAAAGTACATAAGTTCGGATGTCAAAAAGAGATTAAAAAATCCTGGTGTCTGATGATCTCCTGAGATACACTCTGGAAAGCTCTAGCTGCATAACCCAGTTGTTTATTTTCGGTCTGTTGAAGCACTCCCCTTTATAAAACACCCTATTCATAAAATATCAAATTATAGCCTGTTATTTCATGTGTCTGAGGTAGAGGGACTGTTTCAGGAACAAAAGTAAATGGCTTATTTTCCGAAATCCCTTCTTCTTGCAGCTCATTTAATTTTTATAAGACTATAAATGTACCTAGCAAAGTTTCTCACTGAAAGTTTTCTGTCACATATCCAGTTAGGTAGAGCCTGGAGCAAGCCCTCAGGCACATTAACCTTTGGCTTAGTATATTCTCTCAAACTCTCCATTATTTAAAAAAAAAACAGAACATTGGATACACTTGTCTTTGTTTTCCAGCTGCTGCAGTTCTTTTGCTCAATTCTTTTGGAATCACTACAGTCCTGAACTCCTGCAGGATCAGGTTTATGTTGCAAGGCACATTCAGAGGCACGATGACACAGACACCATTGGGAGAATACTTTCCTGGGCAATAAAACCACATAAAGTCAGTGTATGGGATAGAGCCTCGGTGGGAAGGGATGGGGCTGGTGGGTAACCTCCCCACTCCAGCCTTCAGAGCCACCTGGAGTGTATGGTATGAGGCTCCAGCAGTGATTTATAGGGTCAAGGATCTGACTGTTGCTTCAATTGTGGTGATAACAGCCAGGAGCCCTGGGCCCTTTTGAATCTATAGGCCCTGGGGTAGTTACCCACTTTTGCCTTTTTCAGTGCTTTCAGGGGGAGTCGGGCAGTCAGGAACTGGGCAATGTGTGTATTAGAATTCACAGATGTTAGTCTTGCATGAGGAGTAATGGTAGAGATAGTCTAAAATGTATTAGACATGACAGATGGGTGAATAGTGCCCCTCTCCAATGTTACAGTTTAATAAAGTTGCAGCCTGTCACTTAAAATCTATCCCTGAGCCTGTTCTCTTCCACTTGACTACTCAGATCAATGAAGTCAGAAATGCTGAAGTTAGCATAGCTACAGGAGGAGCGTCCTGGCAGCTCTGTGGCCACTGGGGACATGTTGTTGTTCAGCAAAAGACTCATAGATGTTTCTGTAAGGTACCGGTTGGAGGGAGCAAGGGAGTCTGGATCTGGATAAGGGAGGAAGGCTTTGAAAATGATGTATGTCATGTTTGTGCCATATATTGGTTTAGGGACGTCTTTGTGCATTTTCTCCAGGTCACTTTTCTGCCCACATCACTGGCAGGTCTGGTTCCCATCGGCTTTTTTAAGGGTTGAAAATCAAGTGAGTCTTTTGCGCTCCCCCTACCCGCCCAAAGGTCTGTATTTCACAGCAGCCCAGTATAGGCCAGAGTCCAAACACATGGCTGCTGAAGTGGTGCTTTTGGCTCCCTGCTAGTACTTTACTGAGAGAGTGGGAAGAACAGCTGAATGTTTCTTACCAGTGGGGCAGTCTGAGCAGACTGGGACTTTCCTGTAGGTGGCAGTTCAGGTCTGAGGTAAATCTTGGAACTAGGCTGAGTATCATTAATATTGGGATAGCCAACTAGATTCTAGCTTCTCTCACCAGGAAATCAGGTTGCTAATAGAAGACTTGCTTCAATTTACATACTGAGATGTTTACAGGGCCAATGAAATTATTTTAGCTATACTGTTCTTAAATGTTAGAATCACATACAGTTAAAATATGTTTTGCCTGGAGTACAAACATTTTTCAAGCTATATTCCAGGCTAGTTAAGAGTCTCGTACACAGACAAATACATGATTTGCAAAATAGCCTTGATTTGACTATGTTGGTTAGGAAAACAGTGTTGAACTACATTTTAAATCATATTTCAGTTAACAAATATCATGGCTAGTATGGATGAGGTCTAACTTATCAATCCTAATGGTTGGAAAAAACGATACCAAAAATCTCTGCTGTCATTCATGAGAAAGATATCTGGATATCAATGGAGCACACTGAAGTAGGAAACCAGAGACTCTTGGTGCAGTGAACAATATCATGATCAAGATGTTTCACAAATTATTTGAAAAAATCAGATTTGAATTAACAATTGATATCCTTCTTTCAAAACTAGATTTACTTCTGATCAGGAGACCCATGGAATAGATACAGCTTTCCTTTGGGGGCCAGCTTTTATGATAGCTCCAGTTCTTCAAGAGGCAAGTATTCTAATTTTAAAATGTTCCAATATAGGAACCAAAGACATTAACACTGGTCAGGGCTCTCAATTGTATGCTGGGGCATCATATGAGTCAATTTTGCCAACACACCTAACTGTGTAGAGTTATACACAGGCTGGATTCTCCTTCTTGCTGCGTATCATGTGGCAGATGTTGTCGAGTGGTACCCACTGTAGCAGTAAAGGGATTGTAGAGTTTGTAATCAGGAAGAGATAAAAATGTGATGAAGAAACAGATACAGAATGGGCTGCTATGCCACAGAGGAACCTCTACCTAGGTAGTCCCCTACCTATCCTGGCTGTGTGGCTTAACCCAAGTGGTGTTTTCAGAAGCTGCCCACTGATTTGGGTCCCACACAAAGCAGAGCTGGAGGAGGATGAGGTGGTGAATGCAGCAGTGGTCCCCTTATAGCGTTCTAGCTCAGTGGTTAGAACATAACGTGGGATGCTCAGCATTTCACACAGGCCGGCTTCCCCACTCAACTTGCTGGTCTTTGTCATTCCTATTCTTCGGCACCTAACTCTCCCCATGCATTCTACAGGGAACCTGTGTGCTTTACTCCGAGCCTGTGGAATCTCCTAGGGGCTATACATCAGGCCTTCAAAAATAAAAGGAGGTTCCCTTTGTAGGTCTAGCCCCAAATAGGCAGCTGTTTGTCATGTATTATCATCTTAAACTTGTCTTGCTGAAGTTCTAAGAGAAATTGTTATTCATATGTATCAAATCATTTTTATCACCAGGGAACATTGCTTTCTGAGCGTGCTTGGAGTCCTTCATTTTCAAATACCCCTAATATTTTTAACGGCTAATGACTAACTGCGGGAGTTCACAGAGAGGTCAGAGAAGGGTGATAACTATAATCATGGGCATGGGGAAAATTCTCATATGAAGAGACAGTGAAAAGGCTAGGAGTGTTTATCTTGGAAAGGAGACAGTGAGGTGGGATGTGATAAATGTATGTAAGTAATGAGTCACATCATCTCCTGATACTTTAAAAACCCATTGAAAGGCAGCTTGGGGAAGAAAATACCTTCCCTTGGGGGATAAAAGCTTAGATCTCTACCCCAAAATGGATGTGCGGTAGACTAGAATTGACCACAGAGGGATCATTTGATGATGCCTGTTCTGTTCATTGCTTCTGGAGAACCTGTCATTGGCCTCTGTTGGAAGACGAGGTACTTTAGCCTGACCCAGTATGGCTGTTCTTACGTTCACGCATGCCGGCTGTTCCCTGGCACCTGAGCCGTGCTTCTGTCTGGAAAGGGAGAGATGTGCCCATGGACAGTCTCTGGGATTCTATACATGAGAATAACAATGTATTTTGATCAAAGAACACATGTATCTACTTCTTCTGATTAGAACTTTTTCAGTGTAATTCCATACTAAGCACTTTTAGGATTAACAAGACTTTCTCTCTGAAAATCAATGATAAATGTCACCAAACATAAAGTGGTAATTGTACGGTTTGCAGTAGAGTAGCAGTTAGAATGACAGTGTAAACATGTGGAAAGAGGAGTCCTGGGCAGAGAGATTGATGTACCCTTGGTATTTTCCCCACGAGGAGTCAGGCATTTCAAACTGGGTATCTCATACCTACAGGGTAGGAGGGCAGGGCAAAGAGGGCAGTTGCCCAAGGGCCTGGCTATACAAAAGGGCCTAGGGCTCCAAATGCGACTAGGGATGGGGGTCCAGCACTACAATCCAGGTGATGCCAAGGCTGCTCTGGCGCCAGCCCTTTCATCTGAGGCCCTACCTCTTCAAGGGGGGCAGAGAGCCAGGCCCCCACAGACCCCTTGACTAGGGGGCCACAGTAGCTGTCAAGTCCCCCAGCACCTCCCCCTCTTAAAGAGGCCTTTCCTCTCCAATAGTACGGTGACCATCCGTCCTGTATCGGGCAGAACGGTCCCATATTTTGGGTCCCGACATATTTTTTAAAAGGGACTCGTCCTCTATTTGGGCCATCCCCCCGCTGACCATTTCTGTCAGCAGCTGCTTGTGGAGTCACTTCCCTGAGCCTTGGGGAAGCACGGGAGCAGTGGCTTCCCTGGGGCTGCAGGGAATGCCAGCAGCTGCCACCTCCTTCCTGGCTCCCCAGGACTTCGTGCACTGGGAGGAGCCTCCCATCCCCCATATATCTCCATGTGCCATGTTAGGGACAGGGAGATATGGTTACCCTTTCCAATAGTGTCATAAATGTCACTCTGTTATCTAGCCTTAGGGCCCTGATCCTGAGAGCACTGATACGTGTGAAAAATTCTAACCACGGGATTGGTCCCACTGAAGTCACATACATTGGTGTTTGCAGGATTGGGGCCTGCAGCATGGATAATGGACTAAAGTAATTAATCTGAAAATGCCATGGACTCATCCAATAGACCTGCAATGAGCCAGACTCAGCATGATACAGGCCTCTGGCAAGCACCACTAGATTAGTCAGCTCCAGTGTATTGCCACCTTAGTAACACTTAACAATATCCAAGATTTTACCTTAAAATGCTATGACGTACACAGATGTTTAAGCACAAAACAAAACAAAATAGCAAAGTACTGTCAGAAATGTGAAAAAAAAATCACTTACCTACTTTTATGACAACTACAGGGAGCAAGATCAGTGGATGTATATTTCCCCGAAGCATCCTGGTTTGACTACTATACAGTATGTATTTTAATAGCTTACGATTTCTTAGAGTTTGAACAGAATTTAAAATGTTGGTTTAAGTAAAATTACTTCTGAGCACTGTTCAGCAGTATCTTTTTCCAAGTGAAGAACTCCAGGGGAAAAAAACCTTCTGCACAAGGTTGGCTAATTGAGCAAGAAAATTACCCAGCTTTCAGTAGCATTTTATTTTCTATTTTTGGTTTATACAACAGTAAGACGCAGAGGGCTAAGGTTTCAAGAGCAGCCTATAAAATCATCCTACCATTGTCAGGGTTTCTATTTTTATTTGCATTTGTAAGTTTCAGATTTGCATGCTAGACTGTTTTCATGCATACAGATCAGGTAGCTTTAGATTTATCATCTTTGCACACCTGACTTCAGATTGCACACAGAAATACAGAACTTTGCAAACAACAACATTTTTGCCATAAAAATCACCCCATGGGGGACAATCTGACAAATGAGGCTGCAGCCTCTTTGAAAAATTGTCTCTGAGAAGTCTGAAACTGTCCAAGTTACAGAAAACAATCAAAGCCATTCCCTCCTGCTCCTGCCCCCGAACACCAATCATGAGCCTTGAAAGGCAACGTCTACACTAGCAAGTTTTGTAGACAAAACTGGGGTTTTGTAGACAAAATTTGTGGAGAATCTACACACAACAATGTGTTTTTGTCGACAGAAAAGGTGTGTAGATGCTCCAGAGGTCCCTTTTGTTGACAGAGCGGATCAAGAGATCAATCCACTTTTATGAGTAGATGCAATCTGTTGACAGAAGTCTTCTAGGAACATCTCTTCCAAAAGCAACTTGTGTAGACATTGCCAAAGTGTTTAGTATTTGCTTGATGACGGTATAAATAGTTCTGTTACTTTGGGGTTGAATTTTCAAAAGTACTTTAAACTGGCCTAAGTCTGCTTTTACTGCGGTTAATAGTGAAACTAATTTTGACTTCACTAAGAGCAGACTAAGGCCAATGCCAAGCACCTTTGAAAATTCCCAGAGAGTTTAAAGATAATGTTAACTATTCTGTGTAGTTACAGTAGAGGGTAAAGGTAAAGAGAAAAATGTTAGTAGACGGAAACCTTAGATATTTTTTTTTCATTAAAAGAATAATCACTTGGAGACTTTTTGTAATAGATGAATTTTTCTACATTCAGCCAGTGGCTGCATGATAGGCTAAGTTATTTCATCCCTTTCTCCTTCAATAAGAACTCAGTCCTGCAGGGTTCAGAGAGCCTTCAGCTCACACTGGTAACATCACATCTTAATGCAACTGGGAGGAATGTTTTGGCCAAAAACCTTTTTAAGTGAAAAACATTTCAGCATCATTAAATCTGGATTTAAAAATGTGTCATTTTCACTTAATTGTGTGGTTGTTGAGCAAATTCTAAAAGATCCCTTTCCATTTTGATGTTTTCAATTTGATTTGAATTTTATTTTTGTTTAGAAATTTCCTTCAATTTTATTTAACTTTTTTTTCAGCTTAAGTTCAGGTCCAACCAAACATTTATACAGTATTATCTCCAAATTAAATTTTGTTTTCTTTATTTGTTTGGTTTGAACACTTTATTCTACTTTGTTTGAGGTTGGCTCTTTTTCTTTTTACTTTGTGAATGCATGTGCATGTGTACATTTGTTTTCAAACTGTTGCCAAACTAAGCAAAGTTAAAAAGAAATATTTAAACAGCTCTATTACTTAACTTCCATCACCTCACATCATAGTAATTCACATCTCAGCTGAGCCTTGTCGTGGCACTTAGAGTGAGTGTGTTGGAGGAAAATCAATTGGTTTTTCTGATATTTAGGGGAATGTTGTCCAAGCTTGATATGCAGCATGAGAGAAGCACAAATGCAGTTTTTTGAAAATGTAATAAATGACAATGGAGACTGCCATTTTGGGCCAGTCAGAGGTAGGAGACAATTTTTTGGTACAGAATGAGAGATAAGTAGGGTGGAGCTGGGTCATTAAGGTACTTGAAAATGATCGTATATTTGGAAATTAATGGTTATATCTGGATTTGAAACACAAATCTCTTTAACTGCATTCATTTGTGTGGTAGGGTGATAAAGTGCCAGCCTCCTGGCAAAGAAGATATGTTAGTGTTGATGCCCCATTGGACAAGATCCCGCTCTTCCTCCGCGGAGGTTACATTCTGCCAACACAGGCACCAGCCACAACTACCACTCTGAGGTAACTACCCCAGAAGAAATATTTCAAAAGGGTATACCACATTCATCTGTGCAGGGATTCTGCAGGGAATGGAATAAATAATAGCTTTAGTCTTCTTTAATCCTTCAGATAAGCAAAATTTTCATTCATAATAAGAGAGAAAATCCCCACAGTGTAAAGTTGAAACTTTAGTTGAAAATAAAGTAAAATTATAGCATTTGGCCATCTCTTTGTGGAATATCTGGTTTTAAAAATTTACTTTTAAGCAAGACACAGCTATAATGAGTGTGATGTGCAGTGGGTCCAACTTTTCTTAAGTTGGCACACAATGGAGGAGAACAGGGTCTGCAAGCAAACAGCCTGGCAATCAGTAATCTACTGTAACATGGCTAGATGGCAACTGAAAAAGGGCAACTATACTCAACCAACCCTTGGCAATATAGGGGATCAATCTTTTATACCACTAGTTGCACTTGTGTTGCATGACAGCCCACACAAGGGGTTTCCCAACCTGTAATTCTCCTAGAACATCATTTCCCAGATGGCTGGTCTCAGCCCAACAGTGAGTCTCAGAAAGTCTCTAGATGAGTCACCATATCAAGTGCTAGATGTCAGGTTTAGCTTGGCCACCCCTATGCCAGGTGTGACACTGCAACCCAACGTGCCTGATCTCAAGGCCAGGAGCAGGGAGATAGCTCCAGCCGTATGTCACAAAGCACAGCTGTGAGGTGGTCTCACTCTCTACCCACTTCTCTACGCACTTCCCTGGGCCTATCCTCCAGGATGGGATGAGAGAGGTGGTGCCAGGGCAGAAGGTGCATGTAGGTAATGGTGTGTTGAGAGAGAAACTCACAGAGAGAGCAAATGCACTTGGTGGGTAGCCTGAGCAAAAATTGAGAACCGCTGACCTATCTGTGCAGGATCCAGCCAGAACCTACTCGCAGCCTGGTAGCTGGGACTAGAAAGGCAAATGATTCCTGCATCTACTTCTGCTGTATTGACCTGCCAGTCACTTAATATCTGCAATAAATATGCGGCAAAAGAGAAAACTTTAGACCTTTCTTCCACTCTTCCCTAGAACTACCAAATAGTCTCAGGAAAGTAGAATGTCTGAGCAATTAGGCCTTGGCAGTCGTAGAGGAAAAATTCTTCCAGAAGTGGCTTGCATATAGACAAAGCAAAATGGTAGTTTCAGGCAAACACAACCCAAGCAATAATTGACAAGGCCTGAACCACACCGAAAATCTAGTATAAAGGTGGGACAGGAAACAGGTACAAGCTGCAACAGAGCATGCAGCAGCCAAACTGAGTCTTGGGGATGTCCATCCACCATCAGATTGTCTGATAACTGGCACATCAAAGCTGCTAAAAAGGGAGGGTCTTTTCCTCAGCAATGTTTCTGAGAGAGGGCCCCCTCCACAGGAGGATACCTAGTTCTTCTTCCTCAGTATCTCCAACAAGGCAGCCACCTCTGGGAACATGGGGGCAATTTGGTCTTTTTTTTTTGATTGTTGTAAAATCTGATTCCATAATTCATAGAAATGAAAATATTTCTAGTTTTGTTGTGACCTTTGAGGGGGTGAAAAGGCACCTTGCTATTGATTGATCCTTCTCGCTGAATTTCTCATCAGCCGTCAGAACCCTTTTGGACTTATAATTGCTCTGGATGATCAAGGAGCAGCCTCTGGGTCTCTCTTCTGGGATGATGGTGATTCTATTGGTAAGTTTATCATAATACCACAAAACAGTCCGGGGTATTGACTTTCCTCACACTGGTTTTTCACCAGTGTAACTCCACTGACTTAGCTGGAATTACTCCTGACTCATATTGGTGTAAGTGACAGAAAAATTGATCCAAATCTTACACTGTTAGTCATGAGTGAATCTACTGAAGTCAGTAGCACTATGCCCCTATAATACCGGTGTGAGATCAGAACAAGAACACCAGGCGTAAAAAGATAGTAATTAACTTTTGTGTAAAGTTAGTTTAGATTACTGTGAAGAAACTGACGATGTGTAGACGGCATTTGAACAGTCAGCCAAAAAGTCTTTCTGTTCTTATTTTTTGGCTACCACTTAATTCAACTGTGTATATTTTTTAATTATCATGAATCCTGTGTTTTGACAGATTCTATCGAAAGGGAACTCTATTTCTTGGTCAAATATGCATTCAGTGAAGTAAGTAGCAATGCGTATTTTGATACTTATATCTGAATAATTTTATAACAGGTCTGATAGGCAATGTTTGAAGTTGGTGAGTCAGTCTGCCAAACAGAGTTAGAAAGTGCTACAAAATAATCACACTGTTATATTGCATTGCAATATTTGTGACAGGTCATGCCACTAGGATATATAAGGTATTCTGGGGCACCAACAGCCGCTGCAGGCCCTGGGGCAAGGAGTGTGGGGGGTGGTCCTGTGCTCCTAGAAGGGGCAGAACTGAGACCAGTAAGTATTATTTTGATTAATTATATCATATTTAATTTGCAGAGAGATACTGTTCTTAGAATTTTCCTTCCAGGAGCGATATAAATAAAATAAAGGGTATTTTTGTGTGTGCTTGTAACTATAGAGGGGGATCAGCTATTTTCTTGTGTATTACAGCAAATGTTTAAGGTTCATTATCTAATTTTTCCTCTGAATGCACTGAGAACAATTCCACTTCTGTCATCTTGTTGTCCTAAGAAAAATGGCATTTTCACTTGATTTAAAGAAGGAAAAAGATTACTTTAGTTTTCTGTATTCCACATTTAGCAATTTACTGTAGGCAGACTACAGAAAAAGAGCAAACAGTTTTTTTATTAAATTGGAGTCTGTGCAAATATGATTGTTGACTTAATGATGCTTCCATTTCTCATCACTCATATTTGATTTTGTCTGTAAATCCTTGTCTGAAATTCCTCTCTGTATTCTGGTAACATCCAGTATCAAGTTTTTATTAGTGGTATACTGAAGTAAAAAAAATCATTCTAGATAACTAATTATAAATGAATGACAGATGTGTGACATTACAACATATGAGAGCCCCTTCGAGTACACTGTAAGTTTGTATATATATGACACTACTGATGCATAATTCCATCTCATACAATTCTAATGGATCTCCTTTAAAAATACTGTCTAATTTAAAATTTCAAAATATTTACTTACAAATACAGGTCTTGATCATGCAGTACTTCCTCAGGATTCATTAAGGAGTTTTCCCTAAGGAAGGATTGCAGACCTAGTCCCCCAGATTTATACATTCATTTAAGTGACCAAGAAGGTTTACAGTACAAGTATACAGTATATTACAAGTCTCGGAAACAGAGCTCCCTAAAAATAATGTGGATCCTGAAAGTTGATAATTGAAAGATTTGTAGCCAAAGTTGCACTATTATATGAGAAAATGTCACATTAAATATATGGTGCCTAATGCACATAGAAAACATTAACTGAAAAACATTTCATATGTACTCTATAACTGCTATACTTGCCTTAAACTAAGTAAAACTACCTATCTAGATCCTAGGACTGCAGCTGACAGTGTAATATCTGAGTGCAGTATTCGAACCAGCAAGAGGTCCGAGGTGATTACATATAAGTACTGTAAAAATTAAGTTTGTTTCCTATTTTGCTGGGTTTTAATTATATGAAAAATAATGTGTCTACTACTACTATTCTTTACCTATCTATTTGTATTGGTATACTTTATAAGACATTCTGTATGGCATAAAACAATGAGATACAATAATATAACAAGTATTCAATAAATAATTTCCAGTGACTAATTATTAATCTAAAATTCATTCTTTGAATTATTATAGGGCCAAATGAGGACAAAGATTATTAAAAACAGCTACCGAGGAGTTGATTCTCTGATATATAACACAGTTCAAGTTCTTGGTGTGGCTTCAAGACCTAATGCCATTGTTGTGAATGGAAAAGTTGCCAGTGGCGAGGACTTCCAGTATCAGGCAAATGGGGTAAGAGCTATGCTGATAGATAATTAAAATGACTTTTTCATAGGCTTTTCCCCAAGCCCAATGAACAGAACTATGTCCTGTTTCATTCAAAAAGCAAAACAAAACTGGAGAATACATTTTTCTTCAGCAGAGTAAAAGGTTAACTGCAAAATGTCACAACAGTAAGAATGGAGGGCTTCTTGGATTACATTACAGGGCATTCCTCGCTTGTCCTTACTCACACACCTCTCTCTAATTTTGTATCTGCAGTATTTTAGCTGTGCTGATCTCAACATATGAGACAGACAAGATAGTGGAGGTAATATGGTCTGTTGGATCAACTTCTGATGGAAGAAGATACAAGCTCTGTCTACAGAGAGTTCTTCTACAGATAGGGGAATAGTCTGCCTCCTTTCCCAGACCTGAAAAAGAGCCTTGTGTAGCTCGAATTCTTGTACCGTCTTCCAACAGAAGTTGGTCCAAAAATAGCTCACCTATCTTGTTTCTTTAATGTTGTATTTATCACTTACACAAGCCTACACATCCAAGATTATAAATTCCTACCAATTGTTATGGTATTATGATATTCACACCATATTTAGAGCTATGGAGAAATATTAGCTGCTGTTGTTGTGGTTATAGTATTCCAACAACATGGGAAAATCTGCCATAATATTATTTAGCAGCTACTTAACAAAATAATGAAGTTAGCATGTGTTTCAGACATTTTATCAAAAATGAGTGCCAGAACATCCAAGAAAAAATAAGATACAGTTAATTTTAATGCGTGTTTTTCTATTTGCACAAGCAAACCTGGTTCTGTTCAATATCTTCATAAATTATTTGGATAATGGCAAAGAAAGTACACTTACAAAATTTGCAGATGATACACAGCTGTGAGTGGTTGCAAGTGCTTTGGAGGATAGGATTGGTATCCAAAATGATCTTGACTAATGGATGTAATGGTCTGAAATAAACAGGATAAAATTCAGTAAGGACAAATGCAAAGTACTGGACTTAAAAAGACGTAATCAGTTGCACAAATACAAATGGGAAATGCCTGTCTCACACAGTGTGCTGCAGAAAAGAATCTCAGGTTAGTGTGGATCACAAGCTAAATATGAGTGAACAAGGTGACACTGCTGCAAAAAAAGTGAACATCGCTCTGGGATGGATTAGCACGAGTGTTGCACCAAAGGCCTGAGAAGTAACCCTTCCATTCTATTCAGTACTGCTACAGTCTCCACTGGAGTACTGTGTCCATTCTGTGTCCTGCACTTCAGAAAAGAGGTGAACACGTTGGGGAAAGTCCTTAAGAGAGCAACAAAAATGATTAAAGGTCTAAAAATATTACCTAGAAAGAAAGATTGAAACAACTGGATTTGTTTCTTGTGGAGAAGATAAGTCATAGGGCAGGGGACATAACAGTCTTCATGTAGGTAAAAGATTGTTGTTAAGAGGACGATGATAAATTCTTCTCCTTAGGTATTGAGGACCGGACAAGAAATGATGTTCTTAAATTACAGGAAAGGAAAGTTAGGTAGGCATTAGAAGAGCTGCTGATTGTCAAGGTAGTTAAGCACTGGAACAAGTTACCTAGGGAGGCTGTTGAATCTCTGTCTATGGGGGTTTATAAGAGCAGGTGAGATAAACACCTGTCTGGTTGGTCTAGATAATACTTAGTCCTGCTTCACATCAGGAAACTGAGCTGGATGAACTATTAAGGTCATTTCTGGACCCACATTTCTATGATTCTATTTAAAATGTTTGCTTTATAAGGGAATTTGTTGTAGTATCAGCCAGTGATTCAACTTGTAAGTACTATAGTATCCTAAGTGGTCAACCCGGTGCCGAATCAGCATGTCTCATGTAGGTCTCTAGGAAGATCCACAAGTAGACGATGAAGAAATCATCCTTTTGACTGTGAAACGAAAATCAAGGCTATTCCTGATGGCTGGAGTATTCTCTGTATCCTTAGTTTCCTTCTCTGCAGCGAGAAAGACAGGAGGATCAGCACAATGGCAGATCCTTCCACCTTGATAACTTTCCCTCCTCTGCTCTATCCTCAAACATCCTGCAGAGCTGGGCTTTACATGTGGCAAGTGGGGTATGGTGACCAAATGTTCCCCTATAGTACTGCATCAAGGTTAGTGAAAGTAAAAAGATATTTCTTTAAGGGCTTACTCCTATCAAAGACAGATAGCCACAGGCTCAAGCAACAGATGTAGTTTTTTTGCTATGTTACACTACTCATCTGACTTTGTAATTTAAGTTCACATGTAATCAAGCCTATTTACATGCATTTCTTTCTTATACCATCTCAGTGAAGAAATCAACTGAGCAAATAATATTAGACAATAAGTTTTTACGCTGAAGGAAAATGGAAAATTCAATTGTACAGGAAAATGTCATAAATAACTGTAATCAGAATCCCCTCAAAGGGAATTTTATAACATCAGAACTGTGTCTGAATAAGCTGAAAGCATCACAAACTTAATAGTGGTTGGGGACAGAGAATATACTCCTTTGAATATGCTTGTAAAGAACTAATCAAGCCATCCCTCACTATGACAGTATAAAAAGAGATCAGCGTTGTCAAAAGTTGTTACAAAATAATTATTGTTTTCAAACTAAAAAAAAAGGCAGCTACCACAGATCTCTTTGACCTGTCAACTATTTAAAATAACAACGAATATAAGCAACAAGAAGTCCTGTGGCACCTTATAGACTAACAGATATTTTGGAGCATAAGCTTTCGTGGACAAAGGCCTTCTTCATCAGTGGTCTTTGCCTATGAAAGCTTATGTTCCAATACATCTGTTAGTCTATAAGGTGCCACAGGACTTCTCATTGTTTTTGAGGATACTGACTAACACAGCTACACCTCTGATACTTGTCACCATGCCAGGAACTTAAGGAAAAACCAACCAACTGCATATGGTAGCAAAGTTTTCAAACCCCACAAAAATTCCATTCATTTAACCTGCTATCACTTTAAAACAGCAAAATATGTTTCTCACAGCCAGAGATCCATCACATTCTAGCCATCATCCTGGCCCAATTGATTGGGGCTGTTTCTACTCTGGAAAACTCAGTAATAAACTCACAGTTATGGAGTTCCAAGATGCTTATGACCAAGCTGTTTAAAAACAACACCAGGTGCTGACCTCACTATGTTCTCACAGTCCTGAGACTCTTAAAATACAGTATGCTGTGCAAGAACAAAAAAGTAGTACTTGATATTAGAAACATGAATAATTCAGACTCAGAAAGGAGTTGTGCATGAGGGAGAGTCTGAAGAAATTCCAGTTGTTAATCAAAAAAAAAAAAAAAACCATTGTCAACTTTAAATGAAGCTTTCATAGAGCATTGATTCAATATGGTTGAATATTTGACTCCTGTTTTTATGTTACAAGCATTGCTTCTGCTAGGACGTTTGAGTCTAATCATTAACAAAGGCTTCTCAGATTACCAGTCTGGTCTGAAGGATCTCTCTTCACAGAACAGTCTAGGAGAGGTAGTCAGGGTAGCCTGTATCTTCACAAAACAAAGGGTTCTGCTCCAGAATCTGAAGAAACGGGTATTTCCCATGAAAGCTCATTACCTAATAAAAAATTCATAGTCTTTATGGTGCTACAGCACTGCTTGCTTGTTCTTCGCAGAACAGTATGTCCGAACAGTAGTGGTGAAAACAACTTGAAAAAACAGATGTATTCCAAGAGCTGTACAGGCTTCTCATGGGGTTGCTGCTGTATCCTGCAAGGACTACGCTGTCGCTGATTGCAAATGCATTGATATGCCAGGATATGACATGAGTGTCACTGTATAGCAGCCTTCATATGGTTTGCCTAAGTAAGAGGCAAAATGGTTATCCTGGCAATTAGAATGAACCAGCATGGCAGAGAGACTGAACTAGACCCCTTGAGGGGATATAGCAGGAAGCATGCTTCCCCTGTGCATTAGAGAGCTCGGAAGCAAGTTTTGTCTCTGCAGTGCCTTTCACTGTGGGCTGTGTCTAAATATACACTAGACCCCAAAGGTATCTGTGTATAAACAGAAACAGTTTACTTAACAATCAGCCTCTTCCTCCTGTCTCTTTCATTTGGTAGTGTGCTCCAACATTTGTGATATAACAGAGTATATTACTCTAGATGCCTTTATGGTGTGATACTACACACACTGCTCTGGAGATCTAATGAATGAATTAATCAGAAAGAGCAGGCAGATTACACAGACAACTATTTATACACATGTTTCTTGTAAAAAGCGATGTAAAGTAGGAAATATGATACCTGACAGAACAATACGGGGTTCTAGAAAATACCATGGACCAAATCCTTAGCGGTTCTGTGCACGTGCAAGTCCCATTGAAATTAGCTGTTGGCTGCCTCACAGGATCTGGCCCTGATTATTTACAATCTGCATTCTGTACGCAATCTATTTCACTGTAACTGTAAATTCTTTTCATGTTCTAAAACAGATTCTTTACCTTTAATTCTGGAAACATCAACAAAATCTATTTATAGTATAACGAACCCCTCCTCCCATCTCCTGTACTCCATTATTTCTACTTGTTGGGACGGTTGACCATTTCCAAACTCCACACATCTGAAGTAGTGCAGTAGCCCCCAGGAGTATTACACCTTATGAGGTGTAGAAATTCCCCTATAATGGGTGCAGGAAGAATGACACAGGAGTTCTGCTAGCCAGATTGAATCGAAAACAAAAATTACCTGAGAGTAGTAAGGGCCTTCTTTCTTGTCAACACAGACCATATTGTTTGGGGCTAAATGGTATTATATTAGGGCTGTTGTCAGTCTTAGACCCTACTGGGTTGGATTAATCTTTCAGGCTAGGTAGCTCTGGGAGCTCCAAAACTTTTGGGATGGTGACTGCAGAAGCTTATTTTGTCTGGCTCCAGCCCTCTGTCTGATGGGGGAGTTGGACCAGATTCTCTTGGAATAATGCAAGGAGAAGGTTTTGTACATGCGCAGACTCATAGAAATGTGTGTCTGGAAGGGACCTCAAGCAGTCATCAGGTCTGGCCCAATATTTCTATCTGACCTGCCTAGCTGGTTAGCAGAGTGTGCACACTTACAGCTGGCAGCATGTGTTCAGCTGTCCCTCCCCCTACTTCGCTCCATCCTGCGCCGAGCTGTTCCAAGACCCTCCTGCTAGCTGTGCAGAGTGGGGAGAAGGGTGTGCTGGTGTTAGGTTATCCACTTGCCCCATACCCCATCTCTGGACAGCAGAAGGTAGAGGGTGGGGGGACAGCGGTGTGAATGGTGACTGAGACAAGCAGCACATTGTTTCTATGATTTTTTTCATGTGGGTCAGCTTATGTGCACTCTTTCTCCCTCTCTTTCTCTCACACACATACACACTGGCTACATCTACACGAGCACACTACGTCAAAGTAGCCTATTTCGATGTAAGAACATCGAAATAGGCTACTTTGATGCGTATCATCTACACGTGCTCCAGGGCTGGTGCCGTCGATGTTCAACGTCGAAGTAGCGACAGAGAACGTCGAAAGCAGCTGCCCCAGAACGAAATGTGGAGCGTCCACACACACAAGTGCTCCCCGTCGAAATAAGGGGTGAGAAAGCAAAGTTTCATGCCGCTCCCTTAAAGGGCCCCTCCCAGACACACTCAGCCTGCACAGCACGAGATCCACACAGCCGACAACCGGTTGCAGACCCTGGGCACGCAGCATGGGCCCCCAGCTGCAGCAGCAGCAGCAGCAGCCAGAAGCCTGGGGCTAAGGGCTGCTGCACATGGTGACCATAGAGCCCTGAAGGGGCTGGACAGAGCGTCTCTCAACCCATCAGCTGATGGCCACCATGGAGGACCCCGCTATTTCAATGTAGCAGGAGACGGATCATCTACACACACCCTACTTTGTCATTGAACGTCGAAGTAGGGCACTATTCCCATCTTTGGATAGGAATAGCGATTTCGATGTTTCGCCACCTAATGTCAATTTCAACATCGAAATAGCTCACGGCACGTGTAGACGTGACGTACTATTTCGATGTTGTGCCAGCTATTTTGAAGTAGCCAGCTAGTGTAGACGCACCCACTGTGTCACAAATGTACGATTCCCTCCTGCTCTGCCGCTGAGGTGAATCTCAACAGAGACCAGAAGCTTTCCCTGTCTCAGAGAAACAGCATATGACATCTCTCAGAAGCTTACCCTGCAGCAGCCAACACACAATCGCTGTGTCACACACCTAACCTCTGTGCCACACACACAGTCATGGTCACACACAGTGCCACAAACACGTTCCCAGTCTATATGTCACACACTGTCACAGACAATCTGTGACATAAAGTCTCCATCTCACATACCCACCACGCATAGGGGTCTCTCTAGCCCCTCAGTCCCACCCCTTCCTCTCAAGGCCAAATTTTGTGGAGTGGTGCCTCCTGTGAAAATTATTTCCCATCCCGATCTAAACGCAAGCATCATTTCCAGATGTTCACCTACCCTGTCCTTAAGAGTCTCCAACAATGCAAATTCCACAACCAAGTTCGGAGGCCTATTCCAAAGCTTAACTACTCTTATAGTTAGACAGTTTTCCCTAATATTTAAGCTACATGTCTCTTGCCACAGATTAAGCCCACTACGGCTATAATCCTCAAAGCATAGGGTTGGAAGAGACCTCTGGAGGTCATCGAGTCCAACCCCCACTGAAAGGAGGACTAATCCCAACAAAATCATTCCAACCCGGACTTTGTCAAGCAGGGACTTAAAGACCTCTAGGGAAGGAGATTCTACCACCTTCCTAAGTAACGCATTCCAGTGCTTTGCCACTCTCCTAGTGAAATAGCTTTTCCTCATATCCAACCTAGACCTCCCCCACCACAACTTGAGACCATTGTGCTTGTTCTGTCACCTGTCACTATTGAGAACAGCCTGTCTCCATCCCATAATGGACATGGAGAACAACTGATCACTGTCATGCCAAGCTTTTAAACCTTTCACCACAGGTCATGAGTTTTAAACCTATTACCATTTTTTGTTTCTGCCCTCTGGGCTCTCTAGTTTGTCTTCCTCCCCACCCTCCACGTATACCCCATCGCTGCAGAGGAGAGCAGGGGAGACAACAGAGCAGGAGAGCTTTCCCAGTCTTAAAGAGTGTGGCACCCACAAATGGACCCATTACTCTGGCTGAGGCCTAATGAGCAGATTGAGATGATCAGTTCTGATGTCTTATATACAGCACTTCTGTTAATACAGAATATTAGACTTTATCATAACTGCATCATGTAGATGGCTCATATTTAGTTCATGATCTACTGTAATAGCCAGATGATTTTCAACAGAAGTACCACTTAGCCAGTTATTCATCCTTTTGTAGTTGTGCATTTGTTTTTTTTCTCCTTCCTACTTGCAGTATTTTACACTTGTATCTACTGAATTTCATCTTGTTGATTTCAGACCAGTTCTCCAATTTGTCCAGGTCATGTTGAATTGCAGTCTGGTCCTCCAACGTGCTTGCAAACCTTTCCAGCCTGGCATCATCCGAAATTTCACAAAATCACAGAATCACAGGGCTGGAAGGGACTTCAGGAGGTCATCTAGTCCAGCCCCCTGCTTCAAGCAGGATCAACCCCCACTAAGTCATCCCAGCCAGGACCTTGTCCAGCCGGGACTTAAAAACCTCGAGGGATGGAGAATCCACCACCTCTCTAGGCAATGCATTCCAGTGCTTCACCACCCTCCTGGTGAAGTAGTTTTTCCTAATATTCAACCTACACCTCTCCCTCTTCAGTTCAGACCATTACTCCTTGTTCTGCCATCTGACACCACTGAGAACAGTTTCTCACCCTCCTTTTTAGAGCTCCCCTTCAGGAAGTTGAAGGCTGCTATTAAATCACCTCTAAGTCTTCTCTTCTGTAAACTAAACAAGCCCATATCCCTCAGCCTATTCTCATAGGTCTTGTGCTCCAGCCCCTTGTTCGAAATTTTATAAGTTTAATTTTCACTCAAGTATCCATTGAATAGTACCAACCTAGGAATGACCCATGTGGGGCTACACTACATACATCCTTCCAGTTTGACAATGAATCATTGATAACTACTCCTTGAAAGACCATAATCAACCAGTTCAGCCACCCACCTTATAGCAAGTTCCCTTGTGCATAGACCACATTCTCCTGGTTTGCTTATGAGCATGTCATGTGGCACTGTGCCAAAAAACCTTACTAAAATGAAAATATAAGGTAAGTGCTTGTGGAGCACTTGGTGAATTATAACTATTTGAGGCAGTGCTCCTAAAGTGCAATGGTAATACAGTTGTACGTAAAGTATCGGACAGAATAAATAAGCTTTATTGTTGGATGACCTCACACAAAATTATAAATATTAAAATGCTTATAGGAAAATCCTTGATTCACAGGCTACAGAATTTGCCACAGAATTCACCACTTCATGTAGAATTGTGCTGTAGATTCTTCTCTCTCATTTTTTTTTAAATTGCTTTTAGCTCTCATATTTGCTGAGATTACAGTTGGTTCACATTTTCATGAGTAATGCAGGAATGTGTACTCTCATTTGTAGGGAACTTTAAAAAAGTCTTGATTGTGAATTTTCCTCTCCATCATAATAGGCTGTTGCTTCTGAAACCTAAAGATAAGAATCTATAGCATAACAGAAACTGAAAATAAGCAGACAAAAAAAATAAATTAAAATTAGTATCAATTAACACAGGGACTACTACTCTGATTTGATTTTTAATTTTCATATTTAATTTGTTTTATTAATTTATTTAAAAATCTTGCAGAACTGCCAGAATTTTCACCAAAGTGCTAAAGAATGTAGGGACTTCTCTTCAGAAATGTGCTGTTTGTCTCCCACTGGCTTTTACCTGTAGCAGCCAGAAAAGGGTCTGCTATCAGTCTATATTCAAGTTGATGTTCCAGTTGCAGATTTAGAGCATGTCTTTGTATTACCTTAGCATATGTTTCTTAATTAATTTTCTTTTAACTTTTTCCACAGAAACTTACTCTACAGATTCATGTACCACTTACTGAGGAGCTGAACATTACGCTTCAGTAGAATATTTAGAACTTATTCATGCATATCAACATAAATGCATCTCAAAATTTGATGTCATCCTGATTTTAACGTCAAAATAAAAAAATCAGTCTTTGTTGCATATATTTCTGGTGTATTTTTAGTACCTGGTTAGTAGAATGTAAAGAACTTTTTTTTTTTAATTCAAGAGCTCTTCAGTTAAAGGAATATTACAATTATAGACAATTCAGTGACAATCACTGCGTGATTAAAGCTGTCTCGTACTATTGTATATTCACATAAAAGAAAACAAGCCTGGAAAAGTCCTCCTCCTTTTGAATCCCAGTCCTGCATTACTGAAGTCAACAGGAGCTTTACCATGAACCTCAAAGGGCGTAGGATTTTGGACTCCCTCTGTCCACCATAAGTATTATAAAAGTCAGGGTTAAAATATTGCAAATATAAACAATTTAACTGGAGAGATTAAACACCATGGTAAGAAGACCAAGAAAATTGGTATTGAAATAAGTATTCACAGACCTTGACCCATAAAAGTGTCCATTTGGTTGTCTTCTGTGCCACTGTTAAAAATGTAGGACCCTATTCTGGGCCCACTGCTCTGGTTTTTTTACACCATTAGGTAGTTACAAACCAACTGGAAGGTCATCTTAAGCAATTACATGGGTAATCCTGTTTTGTATGGGGTATTACCTGTGGGAGCACGAGCACCTGGTGGCCAGGCCTCACTCGCAAGGCAGAATGACCATACACTTCATCTTGGAATGCTATCATACAACGGCGGGAAGGTCTGAAGTCAGGCCAGGAGAAAGAAATCAGAAAGTTGACAAGTAGTTGGAGAGTCCCCAAAGAGAACATCCTGACAAGCAGATAGTAAGCCCCCAAAGAGAACAGCTGGGGCTAGTAGCTGGAAGCCCCCCAAAGAGAACATCTTGGTTGTACAACATCAGAGGGTCCCAGGGGAGGTTCAGAAAAAGACCAAGGACAGAGGAAATCTTGTAACATGTTCTGACAGGCCGGGAGGATAGAAAGCCCAAATTAGGTAACAAACGCTTTAATTGTCCAGGTATCGAACCCCCAAGTAAGAAATAGTATAAAAGGTGATTTAGCAGGAATAAGGGTGTGGGCTCCTGGACACAAGGCGGAGGCTAGCAACTTCCAGTCCAGACAGCAGACCCCGGCCTGATCACCCGGACGTCACCACCACGAAAGGTCCCAACCAAGCCGTATCGCTGACTTGAAGGGCCGCTGTAACGTAGTTATTGGTGAGATGTGGGAGCATTGGATGTTATTGGTAAGTCACATGTAATTATATATAGTTATATGTAACCTAGTATTTAGCTTATGCCAAATAAATAACTATATATATATATAACAAGTGTTAAGTAATTGTAGTTACGAATAAATGAATAAATCACTATTGGTAAATACCACTAGCTGGTCTAGCTGGGTCTGTATAGAGAATTATTGGGACTTAGAACAGCCACAGGGCATTGTGGTGTTCACAATCGGAGTGTTATTGTTCCTGGTACTCATAATACTGTGGAAACCTAGGTTTTAAAGTGAATACACTGAATCACATATTGCTGCTACACTATATCAGGCTGCTATAAAGGTGGGGTGGTTGGTCCTGGGCCACCCGACTCCCCCCGCTGTATCACACCCCACGCGCACCCACGGGACCCAGAGTAGGTCGGCACATCGTCATTACCATGAGGTATACAACAGGAATAGTGGCTGTGCTCCACCTACTTTCAGTCCTTGACATAAAGATGCTAGAGTGATGGGTGGCCAGGTCTACGCTAGAAGATCAAATCGACTTTTACATATGCAAATCCAATTACAAGTTTGCACAGCTGAAGTTGTGCAATTCCTGAAAAAATCGATTTTCATTGCCATTCTATCACTGAGGCCTATTCCTAATGGTGACCTTTTTATTATCAGTGTCAGAGCTGTCCCTACATGAAATATGCAGCTGTGAATAGGGTACCTGAAAATTTGGTGCCCCTCCTCACCTGCATGTTCTTATACGCCAAACAATGGCTCTGTTCACCTCTGCTGTTGTACTGCAATCTGGCTGGTTCCTCTCCCTACTGCCCCTGCCACTTTCTCCTGCCGGGCAGTAGCAGGGCTGCCTTCTACCTGCCCCCTCCTCTACTCCATGTGGTCCACTCAGCCAGCAGACAGTAAGGGCTCCCTCCTGCCAGGCTGGGAGCAGAGAGCTGCTCTCAGCCTCCATAGCTCTTCTCCAGCCCAAGGAGCCCCCAAGCCGAGGAAGAAGCCCCGTGGCGGTGTGAGGAGGAAGACTCAGCCCCAACCCCAGGCAGAAGCCACTTGAGGGTGGTGGTGAAGCTGTGAGACTCAGGCCCTTCTTAGAAGCTACACGAGGAGGGACTGAGGGCGGGGGAAACCCTGAGCCTCAGGCGGAAGCTGTGCAGGTAGTTTGAAGGGAAGTGAAGTCCCAGTCCCCAGGCAAAAGTCATATGTGGGGGAGTGGTATCAGTTGCATAGGGCCCCATAAAATATAAGGACGGCCCTGACCAGTGTGGGAGGACTATTCTTTTTGCCATTGAGGTAGAGTGAAGGAACTATTTTTATTGAAACCATTAGCTTTAATTCGAATGACAAAGTGCTCTCACATGCCCACAATAATAACAAAAATAATAATAATAACCAACCTCACCACGAATGGAAAGCAGCATTCAGCAGGGCCAGGAGCCACTGCAGCCCCAGGAGCAAGCTCCAGAAGGGGTGGACCCAGGGTAGAAAGGATGGGGCTTAGGGCAGTCAGATTTGGGTGCCCCTTGCCATGGTCCCTAAAGCCATACATGGAATGGCAGCACTGCACTCCATGGTGTTTCAAAAGGGTCCGGCGATCTGGCCACCACCACTGCTACTTCAGCAGCAGCAGTAGCCAGAGTTATGGGCCCCTTTGAAAAGCCAGGTCTGGGGGCAACTGCTCCTCTGTTGACAGGCCTGGCAGTATCAGCTCCTATCATGAAACTAAGCCTCCTTTCAGAATTCTGTAACTTGAGAATTTTATAACACATGTAACAGTTTTCATGCCTAGGGAGTCCCTGTATCTCACATTTGCTCTGTCCTTTATGTCCACTTCAAACTGAGGGACACTGACCAGACAGGGTCCAGAAGCAAGTCAGAGAGTAGGCGTGTGTGGACAGGGTTTTCCCCTACTGGATCAAGTGGAGCTGTAAGTCAGTAGAAATTTCCTTTATTGCAATCTAGTACATTATGCTGTGCAATTCTTATGCCTTCCTTCTCACACTAATTGAAAAGAATCAATATTAAATTGTATTAATGAGACAGTTTCTGCTGATGTATTGCAAGATGCAGTGTTCTGGATAAATGTAAGTACATCTGTAGCTAGAAGAGCATGAAGGCCAAACCAGTTTACTAATGGACGTTTTAGTTGTAGATTCATGGGCCAGAACTGAGTTTTCAAAAGTTTGAACTCCAAAGTCCAAGGCTGAACCAGTAATAGCCAATCTCATTCCAGTTTCTTAGATAGCGGGTTCCCTCCCATTCAGTAGTACTGAGTTGTAGCGAACTGCCATGTGGACTCTGTATGGAGTAGTGGCTGAGATTTTATACCTGTGGATTAGTTCATCATTATAGCCTTTATCAGCGTTGATTTCTTCTTTGTTCCTGAATCAGGAAGGTGTTTAAGGACATGTGTAACTTTAATTACATGAGTAATACAAACTGATGTTGAATAATTAGTTGCATACTTAAAGGATATTGTGTGGCAGTGAAGAAAGCTTTGCATGCTGGGGTTTGGGTAGAACCTTGCTGAAGCTGGTGGGTACAACAGATGCCTTTTATTCAGGATAAATGTAAAAAGCAGATTTTGGACTGGATCATTGAAACAATAGAAATTACCATCCAAAACTGATCCCTTTCAAGGCTGGTTAGAATCTGAGTAATGTGGGTAGAAAGGATTGACTGGAAGCTGAATGCAAATGCAGAAGGCTGGATACTGTTTGACAGAGTGTGCATGTGAGCAAGAAGCAGGAAAAACCATGACAGCAACAGTACTATGCTGTAACAAACCCAATAGACACTGAGAACTCATCTGTTTCCCCTTGTAATTCTCTTCTAAGCAAGCATTGACTACAGCCATTGACTCACATTTTGCAACTGTGGGGTTGTTTATTCCTTGTTCTTGCCTGGGAGAAACATTCAACCAAACACAGGCCTGCTCAGATCCACAAGAACTTTAGTAGCTAAGATGCCTCTGGCCATGTCTACATGTGCTCCAAACTTCGAAATGGCCACGCAAATGGCCATTTTGAAGTTTACTAATGAAGCGCTGAAATGCATATTCAGCACTTCATTAGCATGCAGGCGGCCACGGCACTTCGAAATTGACGCGGGTTGCCGCCGTGCGGCTCGTCCAGATGGAGCTCCTTTTCGAAAGGACCCCGCCTACTTCGAAGTTCCCTTATTCCCATCAGCTCATAGGAATAAGGGGACTTTGAAGTAGCCGGAGTCCTTTCGAGAAGGAGCCCCGTCTGGACGAGACGCGCGGCGGCAACCCGCGTCAATTTCGAAGCGCCTCAGCCGCCCGCATGCTAATGAAGTGCTGAATATGCATTTCAGCACTTCATTAGTAAACTTCGAAATGGCCATTTGCGTGACCATTTCGAAGTTTGGGGCACGTGTAGACGTAGCCTCTGGGTGTCAAAGCAGGTCTCAGCCCCAACCCATCCCTCCTTTGCTGGAATGGGGCCACAACATGCAGCAGTTACAATGTTTTTTTATTCAAGTGACCATGCAAATGTATTCCACATCTGGAGCACCCTGCTCCTCCCCTCCCCCTGCATGAGAATGAAATCTTTTGAGCTGCAGTGACCACTGGAATATCCCATACGCCTCACATATCTTCTCTAGCCACAGGCATAAAGGTTGTATGCGCTGTGACCCTTTTCAGTGTTTCCTTACTGCCCATGGTTGTGAGGCAGTGTCTGCGTCACTGTGCACTGCACAGTTCCCTTTCTAGCTGGGTAATTAGAGAACTGATTTTTATTATTGTAACCCATTAGCTTTTTAGAACATAGATTATGAAGATTTTCAAGGCCACATGTCTCCAAAAGCAGCACCCCCTGGTTGTGGCAGAGAGCAAGTCTCTCAGACTCCTTCTTGCAGAGGAGCTATATTCCTATCCATCTTCAAGCCTCAAAGTGCCTCATTTGTCTTGCCCTAGAGCCCCACATTAAAAGCTTTCTGATAACCATTGGAAAACTTGGAATTTAAAAATAAAATATAGTACAGGAGATGGAAAAACAAACCAGTGATCAGACCAGGTATCCGCTGCTTGTATCAAATGTTTTTAAAGGGGATTTTTTTTATAGGTGTCATGTTTCAAAACTGATATCGATTTTGGGACTGGAAAAAAACGTAGAGAATTTGTTTGATAACACACAGGCAGGATGTATAAAACAGTCATAGGAAATGTGATGCTGGGATTGCAAAGAAGAGGTCCCGTAAAGCAGGGAGAGCCCTCTGAAGCACAACAGAGCTCAGGAGTGCAACAGTGGAGGACATTGCTGTTCATGTGTTTTGACCTCTGCCCGAGACAGGCTGGCAAGAAATATTTTCCGATTGCTATGAATCACTTCATTACATGACTTGGTCTATCCAGTCCAGGGTCTGTGAAATGGTGAGGTCCTGGCCAATGAATTCTTCACTTGACTATTGGTTGTGGATGAATCACGCCCCTCTATCTGAATCAATCTTGTTTCACTAGGGCTACGTCTACACGTGCAGCCAACATCGAAATAGTCTATTTCGATGAATAACGTCTACACGTCCTCCAGGGCCAGAAACGTCGATGTTCAACTTCGACGTTGCTCAGCCCAACATCGAAATAGGCGCAGCGAGGGAACGTCTACACGCCAAAGTAGCACACATCGAAATAGGGATGCCAGGCACAGCTGCAGACAGGGTCACAGGGCGGACTCAACAGCAAGCCGCTCCCTTAAAGGGCCCCTCCCAGACACAGTTGCACTAAACAACACAAGATACACAGAGCTGACAACTGGTTGCAGACCCTGTGCCTGCAGCATAGATCCCCAGCTGCCGCAGAAGCAGCCAGAAGCCCTGGGCTAAGGGCTGCTGCCCACGGTGACCATAGAGCCCCGCAGGGGCTGGAGAGAGAGCATCTCTCAACCCCCCAGCTGATGGCCGCCATGGAGGACCCGGCAATTTCGACGTTGCGGGACGCGGATCGTCTACACGGTCCCTACTTTGACGTTGAACGTCGAAGTAGGGCGCTATTCCTATCTCCTCATGAGGTTAGCGACTTCGACGTCTCGCTGCCTAATGTCGAAGTTGGTGCCGCTACTTCGAAGTAGCGTGCACGTGTAGACGCAGCTCAGGTGTTTGCTATTCTAGCTTTCCTCCTGCTTTGGGAAAACCTCTTGTATGGAGGTTCTGCAGATGAACACGTGGATTTGGACCCTTTGAACAGCATAAAATTACCTCAATCCTGACGTGAGAAGTTCATGTCTTTGCTAGGAAAAAAAACCCAAGACTAGACTTTGTCTCAAATGGCCTTCACCAGCTGTAGCCACCTTTGGCTGAGTAGGGTGCTACGCAAGGTGGACTCAAATTCTTCCTTTTGTGCTGTTATTTAATCCTGTGTCAACTTTTTGTTATGATCCCAGTCCCTCAGTAGGGCCCCTGTGTCCAGGTCTCCATGGCCCCAGTCATTAGCCCCACTGCTGGCAGAGCTATGCTAAGAAGTTTTCTGGAAATTGCAAATGGCTTCCTAGGTGCATATTTGTTTGGCTAATTAGCATAGTAAGGCAAGAGTTTGCTCTTGGCCGAGGGAGGTGCTAGCAGTAAACACGCCGCGTGGATGAGCCTCTGCCGGCTAAACCCCACTCTGTTGCCAGGCCCTTATGCCTGAGGGCTTGGATGGATAAGTACAGGGCTTTTCGTCTGGTGGAATGCATTGGAGTGGCGTTCTGGAACCTTTTTTCCATTAGAGCACCAGAAAAATTTTCATTGCTGGTTCTGCAGCAGCATGGGGACAGGGCAGGAGCCCCCACCATCCTGCAGCAGTATGGGGACCAAGGCAGGAGCCCCTGCTGTCCTGCAGCAGCACAGAGACTGCAGCAGGCACCGGACAGAAACTCCCGCTGTCCTGCTGCGGTGTGGGGACAGGTCAGGAGCCCCCACCGCTCCTGCAGCAGCACGGGGACCAGGGCATTAAAATTGAGCACCTTATCCCCTATGAGGAATCATCAGACTTGAGATCCAGCACCATTTTTTCTAGGAAAAAAAGCACTGGGTAAGTACCTGAAAATAATGCACTTTGCATGTTGCTTTACTGGGAAATCAATGACGTACCTAGTGATGTCATATACTTCTTCATAAAGTAAGAACTTAAAATATACGTTCAGTAGCCTCAGTGTATTCTACAGTGTTATGAGAAATTTGGACTTGATTCCTGCTCTTTTATCTTGTTTCTTGTGGCATCAGTGACTTCAAGAAAAAATCACTAGTCTGCAACAAAACTGTCACAATTCTCTGATCTTGGTCAGCATGTGGGTTGGCAACATCAAAATAAAAAGGAGCATTCATGTTCTCTCTCTCTCTCTCTACCACCCCCCCATGTGGTTATATATTTGAGCACAAACTATAGCTGCTATTTCAGATCCTTTGCAACCTTCCTCCAATACAGAAAGGCCCTGGGTGACTATTTCTAAATCTTAGCTGTTGAAGTGGAAGCCAAAGGCGAACTCATTTGAATGTTTCAGGGTAAGGATTCAACATGTTACTGAAATAGTTTCCAACTGTGGGTTTATTGGCTACAGTTGGATTTACAGAGGTTTTTTATGAACCAGATTGTTTTGCTGGGCTGGGGATGCCAGAGGGGCAGTGGTGGCTCCGTCTCACAACTCCACACTGCTGGGAGGCTGGTGGGGGCTCTTGGTCCCAGGACCACTCTGTCATGGAGCTCAGGGGTTCTGGTTCCCAGCCCTGCTCTGCCGCAGAGCTTAGGGGCTCCAGCTCCTGGCCCTGCTCTGGGAAAACCATGACTACTGAGAGATGTTACTATGAAGCTAAAGGGATGTACAAGTTCCATCAACGTCCCTACTTGGCAAAATTAAAGTTGCCATTACAGCTGACCTGCAAAGAGGAAAGATGGTTGTGCCCTTTTCAGTGGTGTAGCGGTGTTCGCTGGGGTTCACCCGCCAGGGCGGGAGAAGGCCACAACACCTCACTACAGCTGGTCTCTGAGGTGGTGTTTTTTTCCAGAGTAAGCCCTCAGTTTCTGAGTCCGGTTACCTTCAGCAGGGTCAGAACAAACAAATAGTAATTAGCCCGAGCTCAAGGCAGAGCAGCAGTTACCTGAAGGTTCAGTTCCATTAAGCAGAGCCAAGCAAACATGCAGTCAGTAGGTATAGGCCTGCCCTGGTTCAGGGTGGGCAGCAAGCACTGCAGGGCTCAGCTCCTCTCAGCTAGGCTGAACAAACAAGCAGGAAGTCGTTAGACCAGCGCTAGCTCAGGGCAAGGCTTGTGATCCAGCAGGGCTCAGCTCTTTTTAGCAGGGGCTGAGCAAACTAGCAGTCTGGTGCCACCCTATGACAAGTGGCAGGGGTCGGGGATGGTGTGCAAACCCACCCACTTCACTGTGCCCCACCCCAGGGGCCTGAAAGCAGCTGCTGGTCAGTAGAGATCCAGACCCCAACACACTGACATTAACTCGGGTAGTACTGCAGCACCTGTAGGGTTGGCTGCCCCCAGGCTATTTCATATCTCCCACTCTGTAGGTACCCAGGTCCACCTGAGGTCATCAGGGTAGCAGGTAAATGGGAGGTCAGGAAGCTCCTAAGGGTTTGGTCAGGGTTGCTTGCTGACAGGTCCAACCAGTCTTTGGGTCCAGTCTTCAGGTCCTGTCAGGAGCCAGGCCAGAGGCATCCAATCCTTCCAGCATCTGCTCTCTCAATGGGCTCAGCACTCTGCCTCTTATACTTCCTTTCTGCGGGTTAGTCTCTGGGGCTGGGAGGAGGTAAGGATGCTCTGGCTCTGCCCACCCAGGCTTCAGGAAGGACTCTTCTACTTCTGGGACAGGGGAAGGCCACAACACCTCACTACAGGTGGCATGGAAAGTGTTTTCCCTGCTTGTTCTATTACCTTTCAATATCCAGACTAGCAAGTCCAATCTTTCCTGCCTTTTGCAGATATCTTTAGAGAGAACCAGGAAACTCAAAAGACAAGTTTTATCAGTGCTTACCAAAGGAAGAGACACACTGAACCTTTCACTAAAATGAGTATTTAGCCATTTGAGTTAAAATATATATCAATAAACAAAATAATGGACTAGGATCTGACTGCTTCTCTACTTCCTTTGCATCCTGTTTCCAGCACAAAGGAAATGGAAAGCAGACACCTCTCATCAGCTGAGGTGGAAGAATCTTCAGCAGGTATACAGCTGGTTCCTACACCCCTCCTTTGCAGCCCTACGTAAGGGTCCTACATAAGAATTAGGGCCCCAACTTCACAACTTTTAAAAAAAACACCTTGGCTCATCACAGAGGATAAAAGAAAATCTGTAGTGTGTTCCAAAAAAGATTAAAAACACAAGGCAGAGGTATAGCGGGGAAGAGCATGAATTCTGTTTGTTCTCTGCTGGCAGAAGGCTTGTTGTGATCTGCTACAACTTAGGGTACACCTAGACTATGGGGAAGATTGACAACAGGAGGCAACAGGTTTAAAACAAATAAAAGGAGGTGTTACTTCACATAGTGCACCGTAAACCAGTGGAATGCTTTGCTAGAGGACGTTGCAAAGGCCAAGACTATAACAAGCTTTGAAAAATAACTAGATGAATTCATGTAGGATGGGTCTATAAATGGCTAATAGCCAGGATGGGCTGGGATGGTGTCCCCAGCCTCTGTTTGTCAGAAGCTGGGAGTGGGTGACAGGGGATGGATCACTTTGGTGATTACCTGTTCTCTTAATTTCCTCCAGACCATGTAGCATTGGCCTGTGTTGGAAGATAGGATGCTAAAAAGACAGACTTCAGAAAGGAGAAGTGAATTTGTCCTGGGGGCCCACTCAGGCAAGGTGGGTAGAGAATGCCAGCTGGGGAGGGTCATACTGGTGAGTGAGAGAGCTGTACAGGATAATATGGGTGTTCCTCTGCTCATATGAACCCTAAAGTCTTAAAAGGTAAATACAAAGAAACCCATCTGTGCAGTATTTATGTTTAACCAGAGGTTCAGTCAAAGTGATGTTAATTTAAGCATTTTCTGATTGATTGCTGTTGAACTCACTTGAATATGAGTAATTTTTCCAGATGTCCCATATTCCACATAGGGCATTATGGTAATCCTAACCTATAAGAAAATGTGACCTCAGAGTATCTAACTCAAAAAATAACAGGAAGTGCCAATTAAAGTTTGTGGTGGTGGATGATAAGCACCCCAGACCCTGTTTGCAAAACAAGCTCTGGATCTAATCATGGTGCAGAAGCAGAATCTTACAGCTGCAGTGCAAGAAGTGAAAGGGAAGTTCCATGAATAGCAGTGACAATTTTTGAAGCATATGTGAATGTTTTCAAAGGTGCCTTGAAGGAAAGTTGTGACTGGAAGCAAAGCCTGTGCGCTTATCAAGAAATTCAAGAACATAAAACTGAACTCAGGAAAGAAAAAAAAAGCAACTGAAACAGCAAATGACATACTTTGGACAGCTGCTCTCAGCCGTGGGACTCAAAACAGAGCCCAACAATATCAAAGGAATCAGAGACATGCCAGCTCCAGTGCATGGGGAGACAGGCTTTCCAGGAATGATAAATTTTCTGACCAAACTCTCCACATACCCTTGATGTAGCCATGGAACCAATTCATTAACACTCACAGCAGGACATTGAGAGGGACTGAACAGGTTTCCAGCAGCAAGCGTTTGACATGCTGAAACAAAGAACCAATGTTTCCTGAGATGCCACCATTTAGGAGTGTCACTGGGAATCCAGGATGATGCATTGGAGAAAGGAATGGGCACAACAATTTTGCAGGAACAGATGGTTGCTTGTGTCAGCGGAGCCCTGTCAGAGACCGAACAGGGGTATACCCAAACAGAAAAATAGTTTCTGGCTTTGATATTTGGAGTGGACCAATTCTGTCAGAGTGTAGTCAGACACAGACCTCTAGAGGCAGTCACGACAAAGTGCCATCTTAGTGCTCTAGAGAGATTGCAGCCCTTGTTGGCAAGCCTCCATGATACCAGGTTGAGACCAGATAATGTCTCAAACAAATTATTGGTGTTTGTTGACACACTGTGCAGGGCATACATCTTTTAGCATCAGTGATGTGGGAAAAGAGGATCAGGATATAATGCAGGATGTTAATGGATTCAATCTCCCAGTTTTAACAGCAAAGCTGATGGAAATCAGAGACTCTGGAAATTGACATCCAACAACAGGCAGTCGAGCAAGGGGTATTGGCAGGCTGGATACAGACAAACATCTGGAGGCCAACCCCAGAGGGAGGGAGAAGATTCCGCAGAGAGAGGCTGACTTAAATGGGGTATTTGTTTTGGCCGAAGAACCACTGGGTAGGAGTCTGGGCACCAATTTGGTTTAAATGCTTATTTGTAAAATAGAAAAGATGTGGCATGATCAGTAGAACTGGAGTCTACGTGCCCCAGAAAAGATGTTACTGACAGGACAACAGGGAACATGGAGAGCTACTTGATGAAATGCACTTATGTGGAATAGAGCAGACCACAAGGCTTGCTGAAGTTCTATTTCAAGTTAAAGTGGAGCTGAAGACAGGTTGTGTTAATGAAACGCTTGTGAAGTAATTTCCAAAATGAAGGAAGATTGGAAGAGATTTGAACTATTTTTCATGTTGTGTTTCCCCTTTGTTACTTTTCCACTGTGGCTGAAGAAGCATAAAGACAGGATACAGTATGAATAAGTCCAGGGAAAAAGCAGGCAGGCTTTAATCATTTGATACAGGGTCCCTGAGCTAGATCCCACTGTAGAGAGAGGCACTGAGTTCCCCTGCAGGCTACAAAGACACAGTAAAGGCCCAGGACAATATTTTAAGGAAAAATGGCTTTGAGTCAGGTCAGAGGCCTGGCGCAAGATGGCTAGACTATTATTCAATTGCAGTCTGACTGACCCCAAAAGATGTCAAACTAAACACGACCCGGTCCGAGAGCTGGGTCACAGGACAGAAGGGGACCACCAGCAAAGCTGAATGGCCATCAGGGGTCTATGGAGAGAAAGAACTCAACAGTGGCCACTCTGTCATGAGGGTGCACACTAGCTGGTGAGTCATTTTGTCAATGTAGTGAGGAACATGGGCACCTTTCCAGCCCTGAAGACGAGTTTGATGGAGGGTGAAAAAAAAATTCTACGTCTTGACAAGGGTTGCGTGGGGTTCTACAGGTCATGTAAATTTGGATCAACTACTAAGAGGACTAACAGAAGAACAACTGTCGCAGGGGGGTAACCTGTTAATCTGTCGCTTCACAAAAAACAAGCAGCCCTGTAGCACCTTAAGAACTGGCAGGTTTATTTATTATGTAATGAGCTTTCGTGGGTAAGATCCACTTCTTCAGATTGGTGTAGATAGTAAGAATCCAGGGTTTATACAATGGAGGGAAGAGGGGACCAAAAGAATGAGGGCAGAAGTTAAAAAATCGGCGAGGGGTGTCACCTGTCATTAATAAGACCAGTGGAAAAAGTAAATTGAGTGGGATGGGTGTCATTCCTGCAAATATCAAGGATGGGGAAATTGCCCTTGCAATGCATAAAATAATTGAGAACTCTATTAAGCCCAGGGTTAAATGTGTCAAACTTGCAAATGAATTCTAATTCCGCTGTCTCTCTCTATAATCTTGTGGTAAAATTCTTTTGTAGAAGAATGGCTACTTTCAAATCCTTTATTGAATATCCAGGGAGGTTAAAGTATTCCCTTACAGGTTTGTGTGTATTCCAATTCTTAATGTCAGATTTACGTCTGTTCATCCTTTGGTGAAGAGACTGTCCAGTTTTTCCAGTGTGCATGGCAGAGGGGCATTGCTGGTACATATCCCATTAGTGGATGTGCGGTGTATGAGCCCCTGTTGGTGTGGTTGATGCGGTTAGGTCCAGTGATGGAGGCTCTAGTATAGCTATGCGGACAGCGCTGGCAGTGGGGTTTATTGCAGGGATAGGTTCCTGGGTTAGTGTTTCTGTGTTATGGTGTGTGGCTGCTGGTTAGTGTTTTCTTGAGGTTGGGTGTCTGTCTGTGAGAGTAAGGGATCAACTTCCAGTATAAGTTGTAGTTTGTCAATAATGCACTGGAGGGATTTAAGCTGAGGGCTATAGGTGATGATAGCTGGTGTTCTGTTGTTGTCCTTGAGCCTATCAGAAAGTAGATAGCTTCTCAGTACTCGTCTAGCCCTCCCACTCTGTTATCCCACCCCACTCCACTCCGTGGGTAATTACATTTTGTGAATGCTTGGTAAAGATTTTGTAGTTTTGTTGTCTCTGTGGGTGAGATTGGAGCAGATGTGGTTGTATCTTTGGGCTTGGGTGTAGACAATGAATCATGTGATGTGTCTGGGATGGAAGCAGGTGGCATGCAGGTAAGAATAGTGGTTGGTGGTTTTCTGGTATACAGTATCTTAATTGGACCATTGTTGATTTATACCATAATGTCCAGTGAATGGATCTCTTGTGTGGGACGATCCTTTTTCCCCCGCCCTTCTTCCTCCCTCCCCTCCTGCCCACTCCCTCACCCCTACCTATACAAATCCTGATTAATGTTGATTTTCAATAAGTCTGGAACACAGAGGGCATTTCAGAAAGCTAGAAGGAAGCTAATGATGTTTAGAAAGGAGTAAACAGGATGGCCTGTTTAATTACAGAACTGCCGGACTGACATTGATCCTGGCCAAGACAGTGGAGGGGTTGTTACAGATCTTGATGAATAGAGATTTAAAAGAAGGCAATGTAATTATGCTGACCAACTGGGTCTATAGAAAATTGATCCAATCAAATGAATGAGATTTTTAAGTGAGATTACAGGTGTGGTTGGTAAAGATAATAGTATTGACATACTCTGACTGCTATAAGGCACTTGACTTGGTAATACATGACATTTTGCTTTAAAAATTAGAAAGACATAAACTTAAAATGTCATATATTAAGTGGATTAAAAATGACTAACAGAGTTCTCAAAATGTAATTGTGAGCAGGAAGTCATCAGTGAATAAGTGAGTTTCTAGTTATCAAAGGAATAAATTCTTGGCCCTACACTATTTTTAGATATTCTTCCAGCTCATTAATAAAAACATTAATCATGGCTGACAAAGTTTCAAATGACACAAAAATTGGGGTAATGGTACCTAAGTAAGGGAGCCAGTCCCTTATATAGAGTGATCTGGATCACTTGGTGAAGAAGGTGCAAGCAAACAATGTCTACCTCTATACAAGAAGCCTCTGCTGACTGAAGTCACTGTTGGAAGGGATTTTCCTGCAAAACTTCTGTCTACAGACTACGTCTACAAATAAAAGCAGATCAAAAGAGCAATCTGCTCTGTCAACAGAGCGCAGCCAGACTGCCCGCCCTCTCTTGACAGAATGGCTGACTGGAAGCTCTGCAAACAGGGCTGCCTGGTGAACCAGAAGCCCTATCTGTCAACCATAGGGCCCTGGAGTGCCTACACAGCTGTTTTGTGAACAGAAAACTGTCAAGAGAGGCATTATACCTGAACAGGGAGAGGTATGATGCTGCCAGTGGATGTACAAACTCTTGGTAAAGCTCATTTTGCATGCAGACACTCCATGTTTTTTCTTGACAAAAGCCCAGTTTTGCCAGGAAAAGCCTCTCATGAAGATATAGCCAATAAGTTTTAATAGGGCCAAAGGCATACTTATGGGGCAAAGAATGCAGGACATACTTAGAGGATGGGAGACTATCCTGGGAGGCAGTGACACTGAAAAAGATTTGCAGGTCCTGGTGGATAATCAGGCGAACATGAGGCCTCAGTACAATGCTACGGCCAAAAGGCGAATCTCAAGTTGTATTAGTGAGGTTATTTTACCTCTGTTTGTGTGAATGATGCTAGAATTCTATATTTGGTTCAGGCATCAACAATTCAGAAAGGATAATGCTAAACTTGACAGGGGTCAGAGTTGATGCTTGAGAATGATTTAAAATTAGAAACCATGTACTACAGATAGTTTCAAGGAGTTCAATCTATTTATCTTAATAAATAGAAGGTTAATGTGTGACTTGATTACAATATATAAGTATCTACATGAACAACAAATATTTTAATAGGCTCTTCAGTCTAGCAGAGAAGTGTTCTATAGTATCCACTGGCTAGAAAGTGAAGGTAGACAAATCCAGATGGGAAGTAAACTCCAGATTTTAACAGTAAGAAGCTGTGTCTACACGTGCACGCTACTTTGAAGTAGCGGCACTAACTTCGACATAGCGTCCGTCGCGGCTACACGCGTCGGGCGCTATTTCGAAGTTAACTTCGACGTTAGGTGGCGAGACGTCGAAGTCGCTAACCTCATGAGGGGATCGGAATAGCGCCCTACTTCGATGTTCAACGTCAAAGTAGGGACCGTGTAGACGATCCGCGTCCCGCAACGTCGAAATTGCTGGGTCCTCCATGGCGGCCATCAGCTGGGGGGTTGAGAGATGCTCTCCCCTTAGCCCAGGGTTTCTGGCTGCTGCTGCGGCAGCTGGGGATCCATGCTGCATGCACAGGGTCTGCAACCAGTTGTCGGCTCTGTGTATCTTGTGTTGTTTAGTGCAACTGTGTCTGGGAGGCGCCCTTTAAGGGAGGGCTTGCTGTTGAGTCCGCCCTGTGACCCTGTCTGCAGCTGTGCCTGGCACCCTTATTTCTATGTGTGCTACTTTGGCGTGTAGACGTACCCTCGCAGCGCCTATTTCGATGTGGTGCCGCGCAACGTCGAAGTTGAACATCGACGTTGCCAGCCCTGGAGGATGTGTAGACGTTATTCATCGAAATAGCCTATTTCGATGTTGCTACATCGAAATAAGCTATTTCGATGTTGGCTTCACGTGTAGACGTAGCCAGAGTGATCAGCCTGGGACAATTTATCTCCACCACTGACAATTTTAAAATAAAGATTGGATGTTTTTCTAAGAGATATACTCTAGTCTAGGAATTACTGTGGGGAAGTACTATGGTCTGAGTTACACAAAAGGTCAAACCAGACAACCATATTTTCCCTTTTGCCCTTGGAGTCTATGAATCTGTGACCTCTGCTCCCTCAAAATCTTTCACATTCTTGGCAACTGGAGGCCTGCTGTCAGAAATCAATATCCTGGCTTGTGACATCAGCTTCATTGGTGAGCAGAACACTGACTAGACGCTAAGCTGGCAATGGTAAATGGTGGGGTGGGGGGTGGGAGTGGATCCCAGCAAGATGAACAATTATCCCATTTAAAGACCAGAGATGAAGGAATTTGGTTCTAGGGACTAGAACATGGCTCTGACTTGCCTCTGATGATCCTCCCAGCACCGACTATGTATGAATAAGTTATCCAGGTAGGCACCCACATATTGGTGGTGAAATCAAAGTAACCAGACCATAAGTCACTGAAAATGATTACCCAATGTAGGCTGAACAGCATCATGCAGAACTGATATCACCCAAAAGGTGCAGAAAGGGCTGTCTTTTCATGGGACTCTGGTGTTAACAGAATTGGCCAATAGTATTTAGCAACCATGAAGATGGAAATGTAACTTGTCTACTCATGGCATGGTTCTATGAATCAAATTCAGATGTGGACATCACTATGTGAAAGTACATGCAAAATCATGTTGTATTCTTTGGATTAGGCACAAGCCTTGTATGGCTTCTCCACTCACCAATGCTATGTCTACACTAGCCCATTCCTTTCAGAAGGGGCATGGTAATGAGCAACTTGGGAAGATGCTAATGAGTTGCTGCCATGAACATGCAGTGCCTCATTAGCAAAATGGTGGCTGCCTATTTGGTTTTAGGACGAAGGGGCTTTTGAAGTCTGAGAGATCCTTTCGAAAGGCCCCCATCTACAAATGTGGTGCTTTCGAATCGTGCACAGCCAATATTATGCTAATGAGGAGCTGTATATTCATGACAGTTCCTCATTAGCATCTTCCCATCTCGCTCATTACCATGGCTCTTCCGAAAGGAAGGGGCTAATGTAGATGCAGCCCATGTGATTCTTTCATCACTTGCTGGCCCAACTTGACCAAGAGTTCTTTCCAGACAACCTTCCACATTTTCAAGGAGAGCAGCCACAGCCCCTCTCAAGTGCATAGGGGAGGGATAGCTCAACGGTTCAAGCATTGGCCTGCTAAACCTGGGGTGGTGAGTTCAGCCCTTCAGGGGCCATTTAAGGGCCTGGGGGAAGTAGATTGAAAAAAAAGAAGAAAAAAGCATGGTGCTTGGTCCTGTCAATAGGGCAGGGGACTGGACTCAATGATCTCCTGAGGTCCCTTCCAGCTCTATGATATGTATATCTCCGTAGTTCAGGTGTGATGGTAGTCTATGTGAGTTTGCAAGCTGCTATCACCCACCCCTCCCTGCAGTGACATACTGTTTGTCATTAGCATGATTAATTATCCATTCTTTGCAGGTCCTTACACAGTGTGCTATGGTTCATATCCAAGTCACATTTAATTGATTTTAAAAAAGGTGTGACTGTTTCTTAACTTAATCCTGAATGAAGGGAGGCTAGCAGGACCACAAGCACCAATAGAACAAAGACCTACCTGATGGCAGCCACCAGTATCCTTAGCAGAAGAATATCTTTCAGAAAGATAGTCAATCGTGCTTTAAAGACTCTAGAAGATCTACTATATCCCTAGGTAAAAGTTAAGTATCATCACAATTAAAATTTCAGCTTCAGCTTCAGCTTCTCCCACTGGATCTCATTGTACCTTTGTCAGATAAATTAGCCTTCTTCTATCATAAATCTTTTACTTATGTTAGGTGCTCATAGTATCTTTGATATTGCACATAGATTGAGCTCCTTTAGTTTCTACCTCTGAGGCAGGTTGTCCAGATCTTGAAACATTTTTATAGTTCTTTTCTGAACCTTTGTAACTTCTCAGCATCCTTGTTAAAATGTGAATACCAGAACTGAACACAGTGTTACAGTAATGCTTCCGCTAAGGGCAAATTAATTGGTAACAATAGCTCCCTACTTCTATACAACTTTCTTCTGTTGATACATTCAAGGATCACATTTGCTCTTAGCCACTGCGTTGAACTGTAAACTCATATGCAATTCACCATATCCAAAGTCTTTTTCTTAGTCACAATTTAATCCAAAATAGAGACCAGTATCTATAAGAATGGCCTATCTTGCATTGAATTGCATTAAGACATATTCAAGCAAGCCCAGCTTACCACATGATTCAGAGTGCTCTGTAAACCTGTCTTGTATTTACATTAGTTAACACAAAAATTGGTGAAATTATAACTGCAAACTTTACTAGCAATGATCATTAATAAATATATTGAAACATGTTGGCCTGGGGCAGATTCCTACATGACTCCACTAGAAATGCCCCCACTGGATGATATCAGTGGTCCCTGTAAACTGTATGCTTGTGCAGCCACTCAGGAGGAATTCCAGTGCTTCCCACCTAAGTAGCTGGGCATCCCCAGCTTGGTTTGTATTTGCCCTGGTAGTGCACATTCACACATGCCTCAGTGCACATAGCAAAATTTATTTCTCACATGTATAGGAACAATCTGCACTGGGGGGAAAGGATTAGAGGGAACATGGGATTATCTCTGATGGAGAAGTATTGTTTGAGTCCTCATACATGCTGCACTGTTTTTTTATAGTGCTAATTGTCATGTTGTGTGACACTGTATCAAATGTTTTATTAAAATACAGATCTAGTACACTGCATTCTTTTCACCCACTATTGAGATTTTCTTTTTTCTCCCTTGCTTGTCCTTTAAGTTGCTCTTAAAACATACTTCTTGCTTGTCAGCTCTTTGGGTCAGGAACTGTTTTAAAATGTTGATTCAATGTCTAGGATAAAGTGGACTATGGAAACTATGGTGGTGTACCAATAACAATAAGCACATGCTGCATATTGCCTATGGTTTTCCTATCTTCTATTTGTTAAATATTCCATTTTAGTAGGGACTGAAGATTGTTAAACAGTAATTACCAGGATCATTCACCTCTTTTTTTTGTGACAGACCATTACCACACTTGTATTTTTCCAGTTCTTTAATAGTTCCCAGTTCAAAGGAGCCCTAGGGAATAACACTAAAGATGGAATTAAGCTTATTTGGACTCATTCTTTTTTTCCTGTTTAGAATTATTTTCTGTGATAGAAGAAACATCATACAAAAGTATTTTATACAGTACAAATATTTAGGCAATCCAAGTGTAATCAATTCCTGGAAGTTGTCTCTCATGCTATAATACCAAGCTAAAGTTCTTGAAAATGACAATTAGCAGCATGTGAGTGCTTTGCTCTCTCATTATGCATTTAATGGACAAAGCTTCTTATGGTGTCTGGAGGCCTCTTTCATAGGAAATCCTATCCACTTGATGATGCCTGTGGTGGCTGTTTTACTGTGGAACTTAAGGTTGTAAGAAATCATGACAGTTTCCCTAACCCCTGAGGTTCAGGCAGTCACTCGGGGTGTTATGTAGGAGGAAATAACAGGAGTTTTGCAAAGGGTTGGGGACAGCTAGTTTCTGAAATTCTCTCAGGATTTTAGGCCCTTGTACAAGTGAAGAAAGTCCTTCAAGGATGGGACAGGACAGTAAAGTGAACTTGCAGATATGCTGTGTCCTCTGCCAAGGTCCAGCAAAGGCTTACTGCTGGATCAGAAAACAGAGTCCAACTGTGGCTCAGGTATGTACAATCTAGTGATGATAACATGGTCTCAGAACTCTTGAAATCAGCTCTTCTAATATTAACTCACTGTTAGCGATGGGTGTTGCATTGAGGTCAGTTGTGAAGAAGAATTCTGAAAATGGAAACCTCCTCCATGCAGCAGAAGTATCTCAAGCACATGCAGCTAGCTAATGAAAGATGACTGTTCCCAAAAGAAGGACTGCTCTTTACAGCTAGACATAAACACTCAGCAATTGATTGGGATAAGCATTAGGCTTTCAAATTACAGTGGAAGAAATTCCTGTCCCTTACCAAGCATTACTTAAGAGTTTAAAAAAAAATGTGGTATTATTCTTCTGGGCTGAACCAAATGATGCAGTGTACAAATTTACCACTGTTTACCTGTACAAAGCAAAATGTTGAAAAATGAAATTTAGGCAGTTTTCAACACAATAGACAGTTATCAATGCCTGCTATAAAACCGAGTGAGTGGAACAATCACATCATTAGTTTCAAGTGTATTAAGTAACTAACAATTCTTTTTAGTTTTCTGATCTCTTAAGAACATGCTATTTTTTGAAAGTAAAATCTGTCTCTCTTCAGTATTTGTAGTTACAACAATAATCATGCACATAACTCCCATTTACAGATATAGTAGTATATATAGTACTAAAAACTATATTTGCAAAATTAAATTTATCCCTTGTTTACAGTTCCATTGTCTCTTACCTCTGAATCCATTTTTCTCAATGTGGAAAGTGGGAACACAGCACTATTTTTGCTGCCTTCAATGTGATTGTAAAGAAAGGAACTGCTTTCCACTCACATCAAGGAAGAAAAAGGTTTGAGCAATCAGGGCACAATTAGTACCAATTAGAACAATTTTGCAGCTGGGAAAGGAGACATTTTTGTTTCAAGGGACTCTGTCCTCCTGGCACACGTAGTGGGAAACCTGTAATTAACAATATTTTAAATATAAAAAAATTGAGGGTAAAAAAACACAAAGCTTTCACTTGCTTAGCAGGGTTAATTTTACTATTTTTAGTTTGTAGCACAGATTGGAACACATTTTTTGTAAAAAAAACTGTTAATATGCCTATTCAGAAGATTATGTCTTGCCATTAAGTTTGCTTTCCTCATCCCATATGTCTTCCTTGCACAAAGAAGAGAAATCTATTCATATTGAAAATAAAGACAGGGTGTAAACACCATATATACATACGAAGCTTCTTTTAGAAAGCAACATTCAATACAATATTTTCAAAGGGATAAGGATGTAATCTTTAAAGGACTCTCAAGGTGGCTTTCATATTCCAGGCCTAATTTTGCAATGATAGTACTTAGCTAACCATGTGCTTTGCAGGTGCCATTGTATGCATTCACAATAAATTGCAGATGCAATTAATTTCAGGCATAAAACTGCAATTGTAAAATTTAAGGTTCTCTGACAATCAGATCCTAGATGTTGAAATCATCATCTTCCATTGCTACAGTACTTAAGAATCCCTTCAACATTAATATTTCACCTTCAGTAATCTCAGTATAACTTCTTGATTGTCCGATATTGTGTGAACTGCATATTAAGATCTCTGTTCTCTTTTTTCCTGCTTCCCACATTAGAGAACTAAAATCCAGAAAAGGGAGTGCGCTGTCAAAGACATTTTACAAATGTTAGTAGCACTGATTATTTCACCTCTTGGGAGCAATTGTCTTTTTCACAATCAGTGGAAATAGCAGTCTACATTTTCCATTTGGGTAGGAAAAGGCTTTGCATATTCTGTATTAATCCAGCTAGTCCTAACTATATCCTATTGTACAACACCTGTGTCTACTTTTAGTGATGCTTCTGCTCTGTACCAGAATTCCCTATCTATTTAGGGTTCCTGTCCCACCCGCTCCATGCAGAAATTATACAGGAATTCCCTTTTGGGATTAAAATAAACATTTTCCTTAACACAGCTATAATGCTCTCCGGGTCCTCAGCATCAACAATTGTGAGAGAGCTAAACTCCTGTGTTACCTGCCCACTACTTCTTTCTTATAACAAAACTTATTTCATCAAAAATCTTTGAAGCTACATGTTGGCCCGAGGCTAGTGTAATGGCACTGCTTGGGGTCTGGACGTAATCCATTTAGAGCAGTGGTTCTGAGATTTTTTGCCATCCCCAATCCCCATTCAACACAAACCTTTCTGCAGACCACCAGCCAATGATAATGATATTCTGCTAGAACATTTATGACAAAACCAAAATTAAGTTATCTAAAAAAGTCAGATGATTCAAATCCACTCAAATGATCTAACCTTGAGCAGGATACTTTGTCTTACTGCAGTACTTTTGTACCTTATTAAAAGACAGTGCAAAAAAAATGGGACCTATGCAAATAGGCCAAACAATGACATGAAAGCTGTTGTTGTAGGTGTGGGCTTCATTGACCATAACCTGCAAAAAGGCAAACAAATGAGGAACTGAAGAGGAATATAAGAGCATTAAAGTATTTTATTTGAAAAGAACCTTTAATAAACTCAAGGGGTCAAATTCATCCTCAATATACTTCCACTTTCTTCAATAAAGTAAGTCAGGATGGTTCTGTGCAGTGACATAGATACTCAATATGCTTATAAATAAACTACTATTTTTCTAACAAATGTATTAGGTCCTGAGCTTTTGTGGGTAAGACCCAGTTCTTCAGATGATTGGAGTAGAAAAAAAAATTCCACAGGATTACGGAGGGAAACATCTAAAGTGGAATTCCTTTGCAAATTGGGCCATTTAAATTAGGCCTTAACAGAGATTTCAATTATATTATGCATCACAAGGGAAATTTATTTATTAGGCAATTTCTCCAGCTTTGATATTCTGAAGAATGGGACACACGCTACTTAATATAATTTGTTTCTTTTGTATCAGAGAGGTAGCCATGTTAGTCTGTAGCTTCGAGAACAACAAGAAGTCTTGTGGCACCTTATAGACTAACAGATATTTTGGAGCATAAGCTTTCGTGGGCAAAGACCCACTTCATCAGATGCATGGGGGGGGGTCATTTTCAGAGGGGTATTTAAAGAGTGGGGTCCCAATAAAAGGGAGGGCCAGAGCTGACAAGATCTATTCAGCAAGGTGGAAATGGCCCAGTATCAATAGTACTTATCAAAAGAGGAAAAAACAAGTCAGGTCAGAAAGGGGGATGTGAGCCTTTGTCAGAGTCTAATGTGGAGATATTAACATCCATGGCAGAGAAGCTGCGAGCCACTCCCAGTCTCTGTTTAATCCTTGGTTAATGGAGTCAATTTTGCAAATAAATTGCAACTCAGAGATTTCTCTCTCCATCTGATTTTTGAAATTTGTTTGTTTCATGACTGTCACCCTTAAATCTGCCACTGAGTGTCCAGGGAAATTGAAGTGTTCTCCCACAGGCTTCTGTACATTACCGTTCCTGATGTCTGATTTATGTGCATTTATTCTTTTATGGAGAGACTATCCAGTTTGGCCAATGTAAATGGCAGTGGGGCATTGCTGGCACATGGTGGCATATATTATATTAGTAGATGTGCAGGTAAAGGAGACCCTGATGATATGGTTGATGTTAAGTCCTGTGATGATGTCACTGGTGTAGATATGTGAGCAGAGTTGGCAGCAAGGACTGTTGCAGGGGCTGGTTGCAGGCCTAGAGTCACTGGTTTGTGATTTGTAGTGGTTGGTGAGGATTTGTTTAAGCCTCCCAACACAGCTCCCTCTCTGATACTATTTTTCTAATTTTTCTTTTAGTGTCATACAATATTTTGAACTGCAAACTCAGATATTCTCATTATACATATTCATATGTAGCTTTCAGTGATAATTTATTGCCTTAATATGCCAACATTTACTGTCAAAATCTAAAAATAAGACTGATGTAAATATGACGTGTGCAACCACAGTATGAATAAGAGACTTTATTTTAAGGAGTTCTGTGTTCAGTTGTTAAGAAAATAAAGAATGCAGGCACCATTATTGCTTTCAAAAGGCTGCCGTTTTCCCATGCTTTCACTGCTGATAATCGCAAAGAAAAATAAAGTGTGCATGAAATTGCTTTCTCAGGTTTAGCAGACAGTTTCCAGTGGCAGCTGGCCAGCACCTTTTTCCAGAAGAGCTGTAACGCAGCTATGTGACTGTTACCTAAGTGGCACTATAATTTTCATAATGTAATTATTGCTAGTGTTACAGTGCCACAAGCTAATTAGTTTTTTATTACTGTAGAGGAATGTTCATTCATCAAATGAATATATGTGTTACATAATTTGAGTAAGAGTTTTCTTCAAGCAAAAGGCAAAGCTTATGGAAAATAAGTGAAACAAAAGGCTCAGAACACCTACTGAATTTCTTATTTTGAAAGCCACCAACACAATTCAGACTATAGTACTGATATAATTTAATCTTTCATAGTTAAATAGATGTGGCAAATTTGCTTTTATTGGTCTTATTTCAGAAAGTACATATTTTAAAAATTAGAAGTATGATGACTTAAGATTTATTTGAAAACAAGTAACAAACAAGGTCAGTTGAATAATGCATAATTATTGACAACTGTATTAAAGCACCTGTGACAGAGCAGAATTATTATGCTTATGTTTTCCTTTAGATAGTAGAAATATAGATCCTTGTTTAGGAAATCATCTATATTCAGAACAAGACTTTAAGTATGTGCTTATATCCCACTGAAGTCAATGGCAATGTTCTTTTGAATACTGATGAGCTTAGGTGTGTGTTTAAATGCTTTCCTGACTTAGGGTCATAGTCATTTATGGGAGGTAGTCAACCCCGCCTAATTATTCATGCTGCAAAGCTGCAACTTGATTTAAAACAGTGCTGGTTTAAACGTTGCTATGAGATGAGAAAAAGATTCAGAAGTCTGAAGGATGATGGCTATAAAAGAAAAAGCACACATTAAATTGTGTATCTAACAAGTGTTAGTGTCACAGGGAGTAGAGAAAAACTGAACTCTGTGAAAGAGGGAATGACAAATGAGGGAGATGATGAAAAAGAAGCTTTTTTAAAATCTTAAAATAGTTGAAGTTGGTGAGTCACAACTGTTATACACAAAAAGAACAAGAAGTCCTGTGGCATCTTATAGAATATCTGTTAGTGTATAAGGTGCAACAGGATTTCGTGTTGTTTTGGCAGATACAGACTAACTCAACTACCCTTCTGATAACTATTATACAAGGTGATTGTTCAATGATATATTATGTACTAAAATTTCCCACCATTGCTACACCACTGTAGTGGCAAGAGTGCTGTCTTACATAAGGCTCCAGGGGTTGAATTTACAGGAGGGACTTTAACTTTTTTTGGGTACCTTGCAACCTAGTAGAATTCATAATCCTTAAAATATTTACAAATTATGTGACAACACATTTAGGCTAGATCCACAAAAGGGACTTAGACCTAGCATACAGGCACCCTGCCTGCAAGGTGGAATTCATAACCCTGAGTTAAGCACTCGGGCTCCCTATTTAATGTGTAGTTAGGTGCCTAAGATTACATCCGTCCTGCAATGTATGCCCAGAGTTTGAGCATCTACACTGATTGTTAAACCTATTTGAAGAATTTCCTAATATAAGTTCAAATCTGGGGCTCTGGTGTCCATACTGTAGAATGTAGACTAGAGTCAAACCACCCATACCCCAGTTTCCCTAATACTGTACCCTCCTGTTAGCCGGTGGCCGGGTAATGTGTGGTGAGGTACTCCCCTGGGTCCTAAACAACCCAGTTTTTTACTGTTAGAGCAGGCAGCTCCTAGCACACTCACCCACGGCCAGGCTGTAGTAACCAAACGGTTAAAGTTCTTATTGTTGTGCCAGGTGTGTTGCTGTGACAAAAGGGTTAACAGGGTCAGGCTTGGATCTTAACTAGTTAAAAGTTTATTTAAGCTACAGTTATAAGCGTGCGGTTACAAAAGGCTATTGTTTGCTTCTTATATGCTAGCAAAGTACAGGTGTTAACAAGTTACGTTACAATCCAATACAAAGATATCTGTTACCATCTAACACAATGATTTCTTGACACAGCGACATCTAGTTACAGAGCTCTAATTCTTTAGCTGTGCACAAAAAAAGTCGGAGACCTAGCATGGGTGTATCTTACCCTCTCTGTGTCTCTCGATACCAGCGTAGCCAAGCCGGATCAGTGACTCAGTTCTGCGGAAAGACGAATACGAGGTTGGGCATCCCCAGTTGTGGACCTCGGGAGGCAATCACCTGACCCGACCAGCAGGTAGTTGGTGGAATGCACTCAAAGTTAGAGTTCTGCTGGGCCCATCTTTTATACCCCTTTCTTGGGTTACGTATTCTCTTTCTTATCTATGGTGCCAGATCATACTGGTCTGTCTTTGTGACACCAGTTTGTTACAAGGGCATTTCTTACTTAATTTGCACTAGTAAGACAGGAGATAAGCAATTTGAGAGTACAGGACATTCTTTTTGCGTGGGCGGGGCACTTCCCCTTCTGGGATGGTTGTGTGGTCATCATATCGATCAATGCTAGCATATCTGGGCCTCAATGAGGGCATCAAAGACTGTGCTGTCAGCAGCCGTTTCCGTGCCCTGTGTGCTTCCCGGGGGAGGGGGGGGCAGCTAGCAAGCTGCCTTGTAAGGGGGAGACTTTGTCTGGCTACACCTCCTGAAGTGTGGCTTCTCTCATCCTTTGAGTGTGGTTCACTGTGGAAAAGTTTGCATGTTGCAGGAAGTTTGAACAGCCTGCAAAAACAGCCTACGGATCTCTTTGGTCTTTGTGCTCCAGCTACTGCTGTCAGCAACATTCAATATGGAACATCTTTTTGAAGAACTTCTCTTGCTTGGACTTTAAGTTCTGTATCAGGAATTGGGTTGTGCATCCTTGAGCTGCTGATGGACATTTAGGCAGTAGACATAGCTGATGATGGAGGAGGAGGAGTACCCCAAGCATGGCAGACTCAAACTGGCTGATGTTGCTCATGATGCTCAGTGAAGCTGTTGGTGCCCCTATGTACCTGGCACTTCTAGAACAGGGTGACAAACCCTGACAGGTGTGTGTGTAGGGAGTCACATTGTCATGCAGGTCAGGGATGACCAGCAGTAGGTCCAGAACTTTAGCATGATGAAAGCAACATTTCTGGAGCACTGTGAGCCGCTTGCCCTGACCCTGCAGTGTAAAGATTCATGCATGGTAATTGCCAGTCCAGAAGCAATTGGGTGTAATTGTCTGGGAAGCTGGTTACCCCAGGTGTCAGACCACTCACTGCTCTGCAGAGATGGAGTAATGGGACAGGGGGACAACCAGATTCAGCACTCTTCTCTCATTTCTCCGCACACACTCTGCACTGCTAGCAGGAGGGTCCTCCTAGGAAATGCTTGGCTGCAGGATGGAGTAAGAAGAGTGGAGGGGAAGCTAAGCACATGCTGCCAATTGTAAGTATGCAGACTCTGCTAATCAACTAGGTGGGCTGGATAGAAATGTTGGGTGGGAGGCATCCTGCCTCCAGGCCTTATTTTGCCCACTGCTGGTACAGAGGAATATTGTTTTCTTACTAATTTTCCATGATCATTATTTACCTATGTTATTTCAAATACAGACTGAATGATAAGATGGAACACAGTCTGACTATGGATTATGTATTAATTATATTGGTTACTGAAGAATTGCCAGTTATCACTTCATGTTTGACAGGTTATTGTTCCAAGATCAGGCAGAGTAATATCAAAATTACTGTTTCATAGGAACCCCGATGTGCACAGCTGCAACTCTCTGACTATAGGAAGAGTATTTTTACTAGCTTACTATCATACATTCAGCAAATTCACAGTTTTTGTGGTGCCCAACTAGCAATGGGAAATGTTATTCCAAATGGCTGGTGGGAAAACAGTAGCATATGCAACCAAAATATTTAAACATATATGAATGGAGTGGGTTTGTCAGCTTGGAGAGTGGCCCTGGAAAGAACGCCCTTCATTGAGCTGTAGCTACCTATCTGGAATTCGTGCCTCAGGAAATGTCTGCAGCTATCAGCACTTGAGACTGTGTTAAAATTCATAACAGAATCAATATGATAATGTGTGTTGCTTCCACATGGCATAACCTCTCATGACTCCATGCTGATACACGAAATTCCACAGCTGTCCTTCTTACCTCCCTTCGAATTTGTCAAATTCTGGATGCAATTTAACACTTGTTGAATTTAGCACAAGTAATTTTGTCACCTATGTACTACCTCTAACTGAAACAGACTCATTTGTGAATGGAGCCAATATCCACACTCCACTTTCTCCAGACAACTCACTGTTTCTGGACAGCTCGTTACAGAGTGGCATACTTACAAGCATGGCATGTAAGGTTATTATTTTTAAGAAACTGGAATGCCTAGCAAAAATCTGCTCTCAAATAAAATTTCACTTTCAAGGTTTTTTATTATTTGCATGGCCCAGTTGTCATATTGAACTCTAGGTGGTGAGAGGTAGCCAAGCCACTACCACGTAACTTGCCAAGAACAGATACATGGTATTAGCCAAGGCTCCTGATAACTTTTGCATGGGTTCACAGAAATCCCACACCTCATTCTATTCGTAAACATTAATATGGAGCCAGAAACTTACGCAGTGGCTTCTGTCCTTTCCCCATGCCCTCCAGGCTCCCTTGTGGGCTATTTCTCAAGAAGCGGAGATGAATCAGCCCTTCTAAGTACCGTCTGAGGATGTGCTCCTGCTGAGGGTGCTCTCCAGCCTTGTCTCTGATGTTATTGGGTTTTGGATTGAACACAAAAAACACTGTTGCAATCATTGTCCCACGTTTGCACTAAATCTTATACCAACTGGGCTATGTGAGGTATCCATTGAAAGCTGGTGATTCGCTGAATCTCTTTATAGTGCTCATATATCTGTATCATTTTTATATGTAAAGTTATAAGTTTTGGTTCTGTGATTGTATGCAAAATTTTAGTTTCTGGGAGGTCACAATAGGAGGCATGGCAACCTATTGTGAAAGGGTTCCTAGTCAGGTGAAGCTGTACTTGACAGACAAAGGACCTTATCAGATTCCAATCAATTTGGCAGTGAACATGTAACTGAGCAGAGAGGCAATGTCAAACTGTCTACATAGGACTTGGACAGGTGACCCTGCCCATGTGACAGGCACCGTATTGGATGTGCTTGTATACAAGGAGGAACAATGGAATTCCCTCCACATGGGCAAGGGTATAAAGGGGGGCTGAGATTTCTTCAGTATTGTTTTCATTCCCGCTCATCACTTCAGGAGCATCTCTGCTATGAGCTGAGTCTGGAAGGATGGCTGACCCATCCTAACAGAGGATGTACTCCAGAGACTTTTAAAATAGCAGCTAGCTTAGTGATTTGTGTATGTAATTCCTTTCTTCAACAATTTTACTCTCACACTATTCTTTCTTTCTTTTTATTAATCAATTTTTAGATTGCAAACGACTGGCACAGCATGCTCTTTTGGATAAGATCTGAGGTATACATTGACCTGGGGATGTGGCTGGTGCTGTGGGCCTGGAAGAAGCTCTTTGGATCTGGTGGGATTTTTTTTTTCATAACCTCTTATCCGTGTAAGGACAGATACAGGTTGTGGAACAAAGTAAGCTGGCGTTTGCAAGGGAATTGTTTGTGTGACTTCCTGCTGGCCAGTGTGGCAACAGAAGTGCTGTTTGTGCCTTATAGCAGAAGACCCCCCAGACTTGGGCTGTAAGTAGCCCTGTTTTAAGCAGTTTGCCCTGGTTTGGCTCTCTCAGCTCAAGGCTGAATCTGACAGACTTTTGCGTAGACGGAAGGGGATTTAGGATGTTTTTATCTGCATTTACACTGCAACATAGACATAATCTAAAACTGGGATTAACAAATGCCAGCCTGCTGAGTAGCTGCCTAAGGGTACCTGTAAGAGTCCTGGGATGCCCAGCCCTTGGCCCAGGGCAGGGCGGCAACCAAAAAGGGTTATAACACCGGCCCAGCCCCCAATTCAGGGCGGGGCAGCAGTCCACAATTTATAGTACAAGCCCAGCCCCCCGTTCAGGGCGGGGCAGCAGTTCACAGCACAGGCCCAGCCCTCGGTTCAGGGCAGGGCAGCAGTTCACAGTTTATAATACAGGCCCAGCCCTCAGTTCAGAGTGGGGCAGCAGTTCACAGTTTATACAAGCCCAGCCCTCAGTTTGGGGCGGGACAGCAGCACAAGGGTTTGAGCACAGGCCCAGCGCGGGCTGGCCCCGTCAAGGAGGGGGTAGGGGGTCGCAGACCCTCCCACTCCACTGCGACCTGGCCTGGGGCCCTGTGGGTCGCTCACACACGACCACGGCGGTGGGGATCCAGGCTGCAACACACTGCCATGGGTTCGGGAGCGTCGTTCCCCAGGCCACTTCCTACCTCTACCTCCACCGGGGGAAGGTCCCAGTCCATCTGGTCAGGGGGTCCCGCGTGGTCGGCCCCCTCCAGATCGTCCACCTTTGGGGGCTCCGGCCAGTCAGTCATGTCCACGTCATTGGGGTAGTCTGGCAGCGGTAGCACGGTAGGCCCGAGGCAATCCTGGGCCTGGGGGCTGCAGGGGTCTGCAGGAGCTCCGGGGCAGGCCGCTCCTGGGGCCTTGTGGTCGCTCACTCTCGCTGGTCTGGCAGCGTCCGGGGTTTCCTCCAAGGCGGGGGGTCTCCACCGGCGCGAGGGTCCTGGCAGGTCTGGGAAGTCCGGGTAGTCCCCCTGGGGCATCTGGATCCGTGGTTGCTCTGGGACGCTGGGGGCTTGCTCCTCTGGGCAGCGGCGGCGGCGGTGGCAGTGGCAGCGGCGGGCCCTCTGCCCCTGGCGCCGGGGAGCTTGCGGAGGTGCTCCCTCCCTGCCCGGAGGCCCAGGCTTTAATGGGTCTCGAGCCCTGCCCTTGGCTCTTCTAGCCCTAGGCCCCGCCCTCTGAGGGGCGGGCCACTGGTGTTCTGGCTCCGGGCCCACCCACCAGGGCCTCTGCGCAGCCTCCTCTGCCTCCGAGTCAGCAGGAGGCCATACCGGCTCACTACAGTACTACAGTAAATGGATGTGGCCTAAGCCTTGCCCCTCAAGGGAGTTTGGCACCTAGTCTGCGATGGAGGGAGACACCTATCTCCAGTTAGGATGCACAGTCATAAAGCTTCCTGTGCAGTTAAGAGCCTACATGAGATATTTTTCAAGATAAAACAAGGAGAAGCAGGTGATGTCACCCTTATAACCTTTAGCCCAGGTTTAGAGCATTCAATTGAGGAGATGGGCTACCTGGTTCTAATCCCCACACTGCCTTATGCGAAGCAGGAACTTGAATTAGCTCTTCCATCTGCCAAGATTATGCTTTCTCTCAATTTCTCCTGTTGAAGCTGCATCACTGTGTACAAACTCAATATTCATTATAAGAGGATGATTTTATAACTCACTTGGAGACCCAGATTCCAGTCTCCCTGCTTCAGTGAATATTAAGTACTTCAACATGATGAACTTTAACAGGAGCTATTGAGCACCCAACTCCAGAATATCCCATAGCCCAGAGTTTAGGGCATTCTTTGCTGGGGCTGGGAGATCCAAATCCCTGTCTCATATCAGGGCAGATTTGAACCTACTATTCCCACATGCTAGACATGTGCATGAATCACTGGGATTAAGGGCTCCCTTCCTAGAGTATCTTTTATGGGATCTTAAATTGCTCTAATATGCCTACTAGTTCAGCACAAGGGAAGAGAGGGAGATAGGGGAGGAAATACCTAGTTCATGAATCTGCTGAAGCTAAGGTGTAAGCTGGCTGCTGAGCTGCTGGATGATGCCAGAACTTAGGCTATGGTGTACATGCCCAGCCTCCAAAATGTAGGAACCTCTGGGGCTTTAATGGTAGGGACTTTAAGCACCTGACAAGAGCAGGAAGGCCTTCAGCAAATACTAGAGGCAACTGAATGTTAGTTTTAGGTGCCTAAAATGGCATGTAGGCCTTCTTATGAATTGCACCCACATCTGTTGGCGTTGTAATACAGTGCCATCTCACATGGCTCAGCGCACATCCAGATGGCACGATGAGTAACAAACCAGCAGCCATCCTTTCCTCCTTTAGATGAACAATAATGGGGAAGATTGTCATGATCCTAGTGTAGCCTCAGCTAATAGAATCAAGGGTATAATTCTCATCGACATTAATGGAAGCAAGAATGGAGAACTGTTTGGGCTATCAACAGGCCAACACACAAACTCATCTGATATACAGGGTGTAGGTGATAGCCATAACCAGTTCAACTAGACATGTTATTCATCTGTGAGCAGTGCTTTTTTTGGGTTTAAAAAAAAAAAAAAGGAGGAGCCAGTACTCAGCGGGCTCCCTACCCTCCCCACCACCGCAACCGCTACCAGGGTTCCTGCAGCTGGGGCTGCTGGTGGGACTACCACGCCCCAGCCAGCTCCCCACTGCAGGTCTGCCATGGACCACTGGCCCCCAGCTGGGTCCCTGGGGCTGGAGTTGCTGGTGTGGCTCCCAACACTGGGATGGAGCTGCTGAGGTGCTAGTACTGAGTACCAGCCCATACCGACACAAAAAAAGCACTGTCTATGACAGCATAATGTCTCTGATTTGGTATCAAACTGCCTCTTAACACAAAGACACAACGCAGGAAATTCAGACAAAGAGAGCTTTATCATACTGTCTCAGATCACAATTCTGCACCTCCAGATGGTTCATCTACTGGTGTGTGCCTCTGCTAGGTCTCTGAAAAGCACAGTTCACTGCACTAATGACAGAGAGGAAGAGATAAGGAGGAACCTGAACTGTATTTCATTTTGAATCACAGCCAATAATCCAAGTGTGACTTTTATATATAAATGGTAGTAGTAGGTAGAGTTGATACATTTATGTGCTGTTCCACTTTTCTAAACTTCATAACTGCTTCTATATGTAAGGTCATATTCAGGCTGCTTCTACACGTCACCTCCCGTCAGAGATGTCAGGGTAATGAGGCAATTTGAAGCAGGCTAATGAGGTGCTAACATGAATATTCAGTGCCTCATTAGCATAATGACAGCCACGCTAATCTCAAATGCAGACTTCGAATTCCAGATTGACAGTGTAGATGGGGGCAGCTTCGAAATAAGCACCCTTCTTCAACATTCCCTTACTCCCACAAAACTAGATTAGAGTAAGGGAATGTCAAAGTGAGGCACTTATTTCAAAGCTGCCCCCTCTACACTCTCAATCTGCAATTCAAAGTCTGCACTTCGAAATTCACATGGCCACCATTATGCTAATGAGGTGCTGAATATGCATGTCAGTGACTCGTTATCCTGCTTCCAATTGTCTCACGTGTAGAAGCAGCCCCCTAATAGTAGCTTAAATTGTCAAGAGGGGAATGTATGAGATGGAAAGTTTTGCTGATTCATTTTAAAGAAAATCAGGCATTTCAAATTTTGTTTTTTGCAGTAAGTAATGCGGTGAAGCAAGTTAATGTCTAAATGGTTTCTGAGACAGAACCAGAAACAACAGCCGAGTAAAGTGAAGTTACTATGTGATAAGTCATGCAGGCTTGTGATATTTCACTAGTTAATGCAGAAGTCAACCTCTTTCATCAGTTAACATTTGGATACTGACTGTGCTGCTCTAAAAATATCAAAATAAATGCTGTAGGAAAATTCTGATTCAATGGAACAAATGTGTCGATTGGTGGACAACATCAGGTTATCAAAGAGCATGCTGAGGTGCAGGATTCACAGCTTGCTTTTATGCAGGCAAAACTGAGGGATACAGCATGTTCATCACAGACTTAGCAAGCAGTGGTTTGTCACAGCACAATGTGATTTTTCGTTCTGATAAAACTCAAACTCTGTACTAAAGTCTTCAATATACTATTCTATATGTATCTCCTGTTCCTGACATAAGTGGTTTTCTAACACTTCTTGCCATTCCAAGTTCCTCAACCCTTCTACAACACATTTTTTTATCACTACAAAAATTGAGTCGTAAAATATTTTCTTGAGACATTAATGACCTACAAACAAGGAATTTGAGGAGGTGGTAATACAGTCATCAATGTTTGCATCTTGTGTCATGAAAGCAATTGTTACAATGTTCACTTATTCTGAAGACTGTAGACTGTTTCCAAGCTATGCATCTATTACCATAATGGAGTTCCAAGACTATAACAGGCTTCAAAAAAGAACTAGATGAATTCATGTAGAATAGGTCCATCAATGGCTATTAAGAATGGTGTCCCTAGTCTCTGTTTGTCAGAGGCTGGAAATGGATGACGGAAGGGGGATCACTCAACGACTGCCTGTTCTGATCACTCCCTCTGGGGCATCATGTATTGGCCTCTGTTGGAACACAGGATACTGGGTAAGATGGACTCCCTCTATGGTTTTTATCTGCTTTTTCTGAGTTTATGCTCTGAATCTGTCAGCAAAAAGAAGTTCTTTCTAATATATAAGAAGGAGAAAGCATAAGGAAAGCAGAGGTCTATAAGGGAAGGTGAGCAAATAATAGATTACACAACAGGCTGAAGCACTTAGTTTACGTTAGTCTTCTTTAACAGGATTATTTGTGACCAGATGTTTAACACAAATAATATTAAGAAGTGGGGGAAGAAACACAGGCAGGGATGGGGAAGATCAGGTTAAAGAATATGTAGATAAGTTAGATGTATTCAAGTAAACAGCATGTGGTAAAATTCACTGTATAGCAACTAACTAAAGCAATCTCTGTACTAGGAGCCATTATCAACAAGGACTCGTGAAGGATGGGTGATGTAATGAGCCAGATGACTACAGAAAGGCCAACATAGTACCTATGATCAAAAAGGAGAAAAAGGATCTGGGAATAGACCAGTAAGGCTAACTTTAACAGCCAAAAAGATAATCAGGGAAACAAATAGTTGAGCCAACAGTTTATAAGCACCTACAGCAATGTTTCCCAAAGTGTGGTCTGCAGCCCAGTACCAGTCCTTGGGGAAAAAAAAAATACCAGTCCTTAGAAAATATACAAATTATTAGGCATGATCCTATTAATTTTGTATGTTTTGTATTTTCCCACGTAATTAAGGTAATAACAATAAGTTAGGCGCTTAAGTATTTTATAATCAAGATTTATATTATGTACTATTATTATTGTGAATAAATAATAAACAGTGAAAACATTGATTTTTCACTGATTTTTTTAATATGCATTTATATTTTTGGGACACGAAAAAGGTACTGAAAAAACCTGGGTTCCAACTATATAAAACCTGGGAAACCCTGACCTAGAGGATTATAAGGTGCTAAGTAGAGCTCTAAGAAAATTGTGATGTTGTGGAAATCCCAAAACTAGCTGCAGATTATGATTTTTCCAACAGCAGGGAGGCAGAAGCAAGAACTTCATGTCAGGCTCATGTTTTGTGAGGCTAATAGATAAAGATTCCTTCTTCCCCCAAATGCTACTCTGACAGCAGGCTACCCCATGGGTGTGCAGTATCTCACAGGGCAGCCCTCCCCACTGGCTATGCATGTGTCCCCCTACGCTCTAGCCCTTACTGTGTATTAATGAACCCAGAGGGGTGGGATGGAAGTGTTGCAAGGAACCAGTTTCTGAGGAGCCCTGTATAAAGTGGCTGCTGCTGCTGCCACACTTTAGCCACCCCCTCTCTGCCCACAGGGACTAGGTATTGACAGAGGGAAAGACCTTCCATGGTGGTGCATGGGGGGAGCACATCCCCCAAACACCATGGAAGGGAGTGGCAAGGGACCAACCAGGGGTAGAGTCATCCACACCCAGGGTCATTAGTGGGGTAGAGGGGAGGGGTTGGCACCTGCAGCAGGTGTCTGCCTCCTCCCCCCCGCACTCACCATCAGCAGCACAGGAAGTGGAGCAAAGCATCCTCAGGTCACTCTGTACTTCTGGTGCACCAGTTGGTGAGGGGATGTGACTGCCCCCACAATCAATGGCAGGAAGCAGAGCAATGTGCCTGGGGGAGCAGAGCATGCTGTAGATGTATTGCTCTGCTCCTCCGACTGCTGCTGGTGAGTGTAGGGGGGCCAGACCCCAGCTGCCAACTCTGGACCATTGGTTCTGCTTGTCCCCGCACCCAAGCCATATTACCTGGGGGAGGAGGTTAGGAAAAGAGGTGGGTGAGGGTGGAGTAAGAACAGGGGTGGGGAGGGTGCAGACCTGGGGCAGGGAGAGGTAGGGTCTCCCAACTCTTCTCTAGGGAGGGGGATCATGTGGTCCTTATGCCCCCCTCACCACTTGCCTCTGAGACCTGAGGAGAGGGTGTGTGTGGGTGTAGTGAGGTGCTGTGCCTCCCCCCAACTCAGAGGCCGAGGACGCCACTCAGAGAGCCTGGTGGGCAAGCCCAGAGCCAGAACACCTGTGCCCTGCCCCTCAGAGGGCAGCACCTGCGGCCAGAAGGGCCAGGGGCAGGGCTCAAGGCTCATTAAAGACCTGGCCTCCAAGCAGGGCAGAGGGTTCTGACCGGGCTGCTGGGTGCCAGGACTGGGGGACCCACCACCAATGGGCCAGCTGGTGAGAGCTGCCCAGATCAGCCTGGGCAGCTGCAGCCAAGCTTGCCGTTGGGCCAGTACCCCAACATCCCTGATCTACCGGGGCCCTTGTGCCTGCAGCGGGCCCCCTCCTCCGAGGCCCTGCTAGGGCTGGAGAGGCTGCCCATGGCCAGTTACTCTGGGGTCCCAGAGGAGCACGGTCCTGGAGTCCTACCTGACACCTGTAGTGCTGAGGCCTCCGACCACCTGGAGCTCACAGTCCATGGACTACCCAAATGACGTCGAGACATCTGACTGGCCAGACCTACCAAGGGCTACCTACCCGGAAGAGACCCACCAGCCTGGACCTGCTGACCAAGCTGACTAGCACCCAGCACCGATGGCGGTTGAGGTAGGAAGTGGCCCAGGGAACGCTCCACCTGAGCCCATGGTGGTGTGTTGCAGCCTGGATCCTCACTACTAAGCTCAGGGTGAAAGGCCCCAGGCTCAGGCGCAGTGGAGCAGGAGGGCCTGTGCCCTCCTACCCCACCGCCCTTGAGGGGCAGCCCCTTGCCTCTGCCGAGCCACCCCATTTGGTAGCTAGCTGCTAACCTAGTGCCCCGCAATCAACTAAGGGCTGGGCTTCTAAACTGTTTATTTGACTGCTGCCTGGCCCTGGACTGAGGGCCAGGCTCCCAAAGTGTTTGCTTACCTGTGGCCCTGCCCTGAATGGAGGGCTGCCTGCTGCCCCACCCTGAACTAAGGGCTGGGCTTCCTACCTGCAGGCTTGCCTCCAGCCGTCCCTTAAAGGGGACAAGTCCCCAAGGTTGGCCGGACACAGAGGGGGCAAGCTGTGTCAGCCCATGCCACCTAGAAGAGGCGACTGCCATGAGTCGAGGCCATTACAGTGGGGAATTAGGGACATGAGACGGGGACAGCTGGTTGAGGGGCTGGAGATGGATGGGATGGGGGGTTGACTTTCTGGTGAAGGGCTGGGATGGATTGGGAGGCTGGTGAGAGGGTTGGGGGATGGCACATGTAGAAGTGACAGCTAGCGAAGTCTGGGGAGACAGGACAGGTTGAAGAGGGGCTGGGTGAGAGGTAAGGAGAACATCAGTTAAGGGAGGGTATGTGAACTACACCAAGCATGAAACCAGTGCAGGTGAGCCAACTCCACCTTCTGTTCTGCTGTTGGACAAACTGTAGCAGTTAAATAGTAACAGACAGAGAGCCATGCTAGTCTATTTACTATCAAAACAAAAAAAGGCAGTCAAGTAGCACTTTAAAGACTAACAAAATATTTATCAGGTGAGCTTTCGTGGGACAGACCCACTTCTTCAGATGTAGAGCTGTAGAGGGGCAGCCAGGGCAGGAGAAGTGGGTCTGTCCCACGAAAGCTCACCTGATAAATATTTTGTTAGTCTTTAAAGTGCTACTTGACTGCCTTTTTTTTTTTTTTGTCGCAGTTAAAGGAGGACTTTGGCAGCTGGTTTTATGCAAGTGTAACCAGGGGTGACTCACTGCCACAGTGCTACCTATTGGCCAGTGTGGGATCGGCTCTTCCATCTCAGAGAGCACTCTTTGCTGGCCTTTTCCTGTCCATTACCTGCCTCCTGTTAGCATCTCCATCTCATCAGGTGCCCAGCATCTTCCAGCTCATCGTGTCCCTTTCCTCACAGTACTGCCCCATGGCAGTGCCCCCACATCCTGGGCATATCCCCTAGGGAACTCAACCCCCCATAGCTGCCACCTTACCTCCGTGACCCTCTGCCAGTCATCAGCTAGCAGCTGACTCAAGAGCAAACTGAAGTACGAAAGAACCATTCATTGGCGGCATGGGTGTGCATCTGCCTTCTCCTGCCCTGGCTGCCCCTCTACAGCTCTGGTAACTGCCAGGCCTTGAAAGCAAGGTCTCAGCCTGAGAGTTTGCCTACCTAGACTGCCTCATCTCAGATACCCTCTCTAGCCCACCCAGCACCCAGGTTCTTTCTGTTCCATAGTTGGAACCATAGTATGCATCTTCTCTCCAGGAGCCTGTCTTATAGGGACTATCTAAGTCCTCATTGCCTGTCTTTAGCTCTCTTCTAATTGGGTCCCAGTCTCAGCCTTCACCCAGAGCTGTTTTAACCCCTTATGGACCAGTGCAGGGCAACCAGCTCTTCACAGCAAGGCCAGGGTTCTTTTTTTTTTCCAGCAGAACACAGTGGAATTATGTTTGGTCACATTTTTCCTGACTGCCATTTTGGAAGCCAGCTGGGTGGGGTGGCTCCAAGCAGCATGCAGCTCTTTAAGGAGCCATTTGCGGCTACTGCCACTCACTCTTCCGGCTCCCTGCCATGCTGAAAGACTAGTATTTGACTGAATCGGTTTAACAGCCATAGGAAGGATCTGGCATTAAACCATCCACATTGAGTGCTAGTTTTTCAGCCTGGCAAGGCCCTGTGAGCTGCCCCTGCTGTGTTGCTGGAGGGGGCTGGGCCTCGGGGTGGGAGGGGCAGTTTGGAGCTTGAATTCCACCACTTTCTTTTTTTTTTTTTTTTTTAAGAAAAAAAGCACTGAGGAAGCCACAAGCAGTCAGCACTGTTACTGCTTGGAACATGAGCAGCTACAGCCTCAGTAAGAAAGTGGAATCATTTGCTCCAAACAGTGGTGGCGCTAACTGCTGTGATTTCAGAAAACCATTCACCAAGTCCCCTCCTGACTTTCCCTGCAATCTGCTGTGATTTTTCTAACAGCAGGGAGATGGAAGTGGGCATCTGCATATGTCAGTCTATAGCTGTTGGGAAAATTGCAGTAGTTTGAGGAAGAGCACATTTTACGCAAAAGAAATGGAGCAGTGACTTTTCATTGACTGCATTCTGTGCATATCCTGTGAAAATCATTACTTTACTCATGACAGTCCTGTGATTTTCTTCTTAATCTGATCTTTTGTCAGGGTCCTAGTGATAAATAATAGTCAGAATGGATTTTCAAGTACAAATCATACTAAATCTATCTAATTTCCTTCTGGTTAAGCAGTGGATATGGAAGAAGTAGATATGACATAGCTTGACTTCCGTAAGACATCTGAAAGATAGACTTTAAGGTCAGAAAAAACCCCATCATGATTATCTAATCTAATATCCTCGACTTTACAGGCCACACAACTTCACTCACCCACTCCTGTAATAGATCTGTGACATTCTCTTAAGCAAAGTAGGGAAATCCGGTCTGCATGAAATTAACACAAATGGGTACATAACTGGGTTGAGAAAGAATATTATAAGAGTATGTGGCAATAGTTTCCTGTCAAACTATGAGGATGTATGTAGTAGAGTGTCTGTCACAGGAGCTTACTTGAGATCCAGTACTTTTTTCTGTGTGTGTGTGTGTGTGTGTGTGTGTGTGTGTGTGTGTGTGTGTGTGTGTGTGTGTGTGTGTGTGTGTGTGTGTGTGTGTGTGTGTGTGTGTGTGTGTGTGTGTGTGAGAGAGAGAGAGAGAGAGAGAGAGATTACTTACCCTTTTGAGGCCAGTATTAGAATATAAAATACTCTAGACAATATGGAGAACCTGTCTAAAATAAAACATGATGCACTTTAATAAAGACAAGTGCAAAATATGACACAAGAAGGATAAAGTCAAATGTACAAATACAAAATGGGGCATAACTGGCTAGACAGTAGTACTGCTAAAAAGGATCTGAGGGTTATAATGGATCACAAATTGGATGTAAGTTAACAGTGTAATGCTGCTGGAGAAAAGGATGTATTAACCAAAGTTATTCAAAGACATGGGAGACAATTGTTTTGCTCCACTCAGCATTGGTGAGTCCTCAGCAGTTGAGTATCACATTTTAAGAAATATGTGGACAAACTGGAGAAGCCCCAGCAAGGAGTGACAGAAAAGAATAAGAAGTTCAGAAAACATGGCCTGTGAGGAAAGGCTGAAAGAACTGGGCATGTTTAATCTAGAGATGAGGCAGGAGGAGGAAAGACCTATGATAACGTTCTTCAAATATGCAGGATGTCGCTGTAAAGAGAATAGTGATCAGCTGTTCTTCATGTGCGGTGATGATAGGACAAAAAAGTAATTTGGTTAGTTTGCAGAATAGTAGATACGGGCTATATATTAACAAAAACTTTCTAAGTATAATTAAGTACTGGCATAGGTTATCTAGAGAGGTTACAAAATCCCTATCACTGGACTTTTAAGAATTAGGTTAGACAAATACTTGTCAGGAACAGTGTAGGTATACTTAATCCTCCCTCATTACCACGGAATGGACTAAATGACTTCTGAGGTTCCATCCAGCTGTACATTTATGATTCTGTGGTGCTTTACTATGTGTAAGCCTACATCCTTTCCTAATACATATGTATTGTTCTAGTCATCATATATTCTCATATATTTATATTTTGGTTCAGTGGAGTTTTATCAGGGATGAATACTTTTTGCCTGATAGGTGTCTGCTCTTTTTCCTCGAGATAATTAATATATGATAATTATCTTTATAATGAAAGTAAGATTGAGTTTGAAGGTGATGGATAAGATCTGGAAAAGCAAAAGCTTAGGAATGAAGCTGAGCATCTTGAAAATGTGTGTATTCAGCAGCATGTTGTATGTGTGTGAAACACGGGTGATAATGAAAGATTCAAAGAGAAGGATATTGGCGTTTGAGAGGCGTTGTTATAGAACGATCCTGAGAACAGGATGGATGCAGAAAGTAACCAACGAGGAATTATATAGGAAGATACAGCCAAAAGAGAACCTACTGCACAGGTAACAGAGAGAAAGCTGTGCTAGTTCTTATATGGCTATGGTCTGAAGAAGTGGGTCTGTCCCACGAAAGTTCACTTAATAAATTATTTTGTTAGTCTTTAAAGTGCTACTTTACTGCTTTTTTTGTTTTGCTATTCCACAAGGTTATACAATGGAAGTGACAGCTACTGGGGCATACTTGCAGAATGAACGATGAATGAAAAATCAAGACTCTGGTATTTGACGTAACGGACAGTTTGAATAGGAGAGTCAGACCCCACAGACAATGGGTAGATATAGATTGGCGCAGAGCTAGTGTACAAAAACTAAGCCACTCTGCACTGCACAGGAAAAGATGGAAGGAAACAGTGAGGGAGGCATCTGACACATGGTTGTTGATGATGATGAATTGCCTTGGTGCTAAATCCTAGTAGTGGAGATAAGTTCCATTTAATTTTTACTACAAAATATGTAAATGAGGACAACAGTATCTCAAGCCAGTGGCTGGTCTCATATAATTTACCTCCTGTTTCTAGTAGAATGTTTATATCAGAAAAGCTGACTTACGTGAGTTATCCCTTGGTAAAAACACACTTACTTTAGCAGTGAAGACAAAGTGTATGAAGAAATATCTTGAGTCTTTGTGTCTGTTTTTCTCTCAGTGAGGAGCCGCTCCACTCCAATGTCCAAGATGCTGATTGCTTAGGATCTGACATAGTAAGTCTACACAGCATCTTGGAAATGTAATTCCCATCTGCTTGTGTTAACACCTGAAAATAGCAAAGTGGCTGTGGCAACATGGGCTAGTCACTGGAATACTAGCTCATCCAACTCCCCTGGGTACATATTGTCCACATGACTGCAGTTTACTCAGCAATCTTGATCAGTTTATGTAAAGCTATTTGAAGAGTCAGAAGAAATACCTGACTTATTTTCTTATTTTCTTGTAACAGGTACTTAAGACCTTCTTTTAAGGAGGACTTGTTTTTCCTTTTTATTGGGAATGTTCGACTCTCTAATTTTCTTTTTCCTTATTGATGAGAAAATTATTCCTGGCAAATCACTTCATAGTAATTTTAGTCTGAGAGGAAGATACAGGCCTTTAAGAGGTAGGGAACTTCCAAGACATTCAGAAAAATATTAACCAGGTCTCTGTCATGCCCCCTTTCCTTGTCTTCACATATCAGCACTGAGAGCTCTTGACGAAGGTGGCACTGCATCAGTTCCTTGAATATGTCTGTTTGGTTTTCTTTCATTGATGCAATTGCCCAATACTCATTTATGATTGACTTTAGGGCTCTTTTTGCTGGCAGAGACATTGGACACTGCTGGCTGAGGTCAAATATCCTTGAACTAAAGATTTTACGGTCTAAGTCCCTGATGTTGCAATCACATCTTTGTGACTGGATCTTTGCACCTGGGCAAAGCTCCACTCAATTCAACCGGTCTCCATACTGGCAAAAGGGTTGACCTGCCACATCATCTTGCAGACTCAGAGGCCTGTATCTGACATACATCATTTTGCAGTAACAGAGCAGAAGAGTAAGGGAAGAGTTACTTTTAAAAAAACCCAACAAACAAGGTGAAGTGACTGTAGTTTTTTAAGAGTTCATGTTTAATTTGGATTCTACTCAAGTTAAAAGACACAACTTGTTTCAGATATAGCTATCCTGACAATTTTTTTTATGGTTGAACAGTTATATTTACTTTTTTTTTCAATATACTCTTTTCCTGTTTCTCTGTGAAAGACCACACAAATAAGGACATGGAAGTATGGTCCAGCAAGAAGGGTACTAGTATGTAAGTCAGGAAAGCTCACTTTAATTACCTGTTCCACCGCAGACATCTTGTGTGAACCTTGGGCAATTCAAGTATCAGAGAAGTAGCCATGTTAGTCTGTATCTTCGAGAACGACAAGAAGTCCTGTGGTGCCTTACAGACTAACAGATATTTTGGGGCATAAGCATCACGAAAGTTTATACTCCAAAATATCTGTTAGTCCATACGGTGCCACAGGACTTCTTGTTCTTGGGCAACTCAGTTAATCTCTGTATATTATCCTAATCTTTAATAAGTACATTCTTAACTCACAGGAGTGGTCAGATTCCATGTTAATGAGTATCACATAAATGCCCAGGAAATATGAGATTATGGCCCTGATGATGGAAATATTTATGAATTCTTTAACTTTATGGAAATTGTCCTGCTGAGTCCAATGGACTATTCCCATGTCTCTTCTGTACTATCACTGATAGAAATGGTAGAATTATCTAGTAATGGACCAGTACTGTTGTTGGAATTCTTTTTGTTCTGAATATGTTTTAATCTCTCTCACTATCCTTAACTATATGGTCACATATTTCATTTTGCATCCCCCCTGCCACCCCATTCCATCGTGAAGATTCCTCCTTCCTGCTTGTCCCAGGTGGGCCAGAGGCCAGCTGATGGATGGCAGCAGTTGCAGGGGATTCCCTCACCTTCTCCTACCTCTAACAGTCACCATGCAGTGCTCCACCTTGGCCTCCCAGCCTGCTGAGCCCAACTTCTCCCCAGGTGGCTGGGAGGCCGCCAGCCGCCTAGTGGGGCTCAGTGGGGCCAGAGAATGTGGCACTGTGCAATAAGTGGAGGAGGGGAAGGGAAGTAAGGCCTTGGGGAAGTGATCCACTGAAGCTTGGCCCTGCCTGCCTGTCCCCAGCCCTGGTAATCCTTGCCAGACTTGTCAGGAAGCGGGGCAGAATGAGGTAGCCTATGCAGGGGGAGGAGGGGTGCAGCCCTTTGCGTATGGGCCTGTATCCCTCACTCTCAGTAACTTTCACCATCCTGGGGGTTACAGGATGCGAGGCACGTTTTTGAGGGGGGGCGCATTTCAAAGCTGGAAACCTTGCTCAGCCCCCCTGCGCCCTAGGCTCCCGGCATGGGTCTGCCTGCATCACTCCTGCCCTGAGCCCTACGCTCCCGGCATGGGTCTGGCTGCACCACTCCTGCCCCTGTGCCCCTACGCTTCCATCAGGGGACCGTCTGCAGCACTCCTGTCCCCGTGCCCCACGCTCCCTTGGGAGCCTGCCCCACTCAGCCCTGTGCGCGCACAGCTGCCGCCCCCCAGCGGCACCGGACCCCACATTAGCACCACATGTGGCCGCAGAAGACTGCACTTAACGGAGTCCCCCGCCAGGGGCCGCTGCACACGTGTTTCGGGGCAGCACGGGCGGGCTGGATCCGGTGTCTCCCGCTTCAGCAGGGTTTCCCCAGATCCAGCCGCTCGCTGCGGCTCACGTGCCAACCTCCCGGCCGGCGCCGCCCGGGGCAGGGAACGTTCCTAGCGTGCGGCCCGGAGTCGCTGGCGACCGAGGGTCACTCGTGGGCTTCGTGTCACGCGGGGGGGGGGGAGAGTTCTGCCCGCGGTGACGTCACCGGCCGCGCTCTCCTCGTCCTCCGTCGGCGTTTCCCGCCCGCGAGCTGTTGGCAGGCGCTGAGCCCGGTTCCAGCCAGCCAGTCCGCGGCCAGCGCCAGCAGCGGGCGCGGCGCCCGGAGCTCCGCGAGCTACCCCGCCCCCGCCCCACCCCGCCCCATGTTCGGGCCGGAGAAGAACTCGGGGCAGCCGACGCTGGACCGCGGGGGCAGGCTGGGGAACATGGCGTCTGTGGGGGAGTTCAGCTCGCTCAGCGCCAGCATCCCGGCCACCAGGGTGGAGGTGTCGGTCTCCTGCAGGTGAGAGCGGCTGAGACGGGGCGCCCCACCCGCGGGCGCTGCCCTGCGTGGGGAGTGCGGGGTGAACGTCCCGCCTGCTCTCCTGGTGCCTTGGGCGGACGGGGTGGACGTGCCTACACCGGCCCCTTGTGGTGTCCCGTGGGGCGGCCGGGGTGGGACATCCCTGAGCAGCGCTGGGGCCCGTGCACGCCGCGGAGAGCTGGTTTCGGGTCTGGTTGCGAGCTCAGCCCGTGCTTTCCGAGAGACGTGCCCCCACCCCGCGTGCTGCTTCGGGGGGAAGTTTGCAAACCCTCCCGCAGAGCGGGTGGGAAGCGGGACGCCCAAACCTGGTAGCACGGGCTCGTTCGCTGCCTGGCGATCTGGCGTTGGTGGCAGCAAGGCAGGGAGTGACGGCAGGTACCCGCAGATGAGGGATTCCCTCGTACCAGAGCGGTCGGTCAGCAATGCCTGAGCGCCTGCCCGCAAGTTATCTTGTCGTGGCAGCGCTGCGTGCGATGCACTGATTATCTCCTCGTGGGAGGGATGCCCACGGCGTGTGTTGCACAAGGTGTTTCGCTTTAGATCTACTCCAGACTTCTCACTGCGGGGGCCAGGGGGAGAGACCCTCGAACTGGGTTCCTGTGGTCAGGGAGCATTTCCTCAGCCCCGTCCCCACGTCTTGTGGGGTGCGGAGAGGAGGGGGAGCCCCTTCAAGGCATTGTTTTAAAAAAAACAGGTACAACTCTGATAAAATCTTAATTGTCCAGTCGCACACTCGGTCCATCCTTAACTATGATGATCGTGGTTAAAATCTAATTAATATCCTGTTCCTCGCCCATCAAAACTTACTGGGGCTGGTGCATGCGGGCGGGCAGGATGCGGTAAGTGTGGCAAAGAGGCTTTTTGCTTCGAGGGTGAAGAATTGTTGCTGTGTCCTATGAGGCTCTCTTCCTCGTGCTTAGCAATCTCCCTACGACTGCCCAATCGACTGTTGAACAGAACAGCAGTCCGTGTCGTTGTGGCTTTAATTGTTCGTGCTGCTTCCTGTTGAGAAGGAATATGAAACCGTTTGCTGAAACCTTGCCAGTGACATATTGTACTAAAGTATCCCGAGCTACTTCCTATCCTCTCTGACGCTCCAGAAGTGACTAGGTCGGCGCTGAAGGCGTGGCGGTGTTTTGCAAAACACAACGGCTGCTCGGCCCTCTCCCCCCTCCCCCTTATCCAAAGTAAGCCTCGGAGCTGTTTGGAAAAGGGAGCACTTCGAAACCAGGTTTAATCAACGACAAGTAAGATAGTCCTCGATTGCCTCCTCGCTAGGCTGATGAAAACCTAACCCCCCCAGCAGAAGGTGCTTGTTTATTCTTAAGTGGTCAGCCTCCTCCAACGATACAGTACTTTTGTTTCTCACCTATTGCCTCTCGTCTGAAACTAAAATGACAAGACATTTTTGCATAGCGATGGCCTTCTTGTTAATTTTTTGTGCAGTGTATGGCACAAGGTTGTCTCCGTCATTGATGAGGCTGCTTACTCACTGTGTGTGATACAATTAATAATCGCAAAAGACCGAGCTTCCCTATTTAGTAGGTAGAAGAGGGATGAAATTATTTAATGGGGTTTGGTTTTAAGACAATGCAAATGTTCTTCCTCTTGGGATGGAGTGTTTTGCATATTGACATTTTCAGTTTGTGCTACCTCAGAATGCTGAATTTCTAGAAGTCTCTATAGGATATCTAAATAGCACCCAAAGGGGAGCTAGACAATACACAGGACATGTGATTAAACAGGCTTCTAACAGGTTTGGGAGTTTAGCTTTAGTGTTGGGCTTTGTAAGTAAAGGCTATGCTAATATTTGTCATTTTATGGTATCTTTCACTTTTGACCCAGTGTTTGCAATTAGGGAACACTTCCATCAGATTGTTTACTGTACTATTTTGTGTTTTCTTTCACATTCAGTTTTAGTACTATAATATGGAAATAACTAAAACAGTAACTTTCATGAAACTTGAGTGAAGACAGTACTGATTTAAAAACCATATATACAAATACAGCTGATTAACTAGATAGCTTCTTAAATAGTCACTCAAGAAGTCATTTAAATGCTATACCTTACTTAACGTGATTGTGGAAAATACTGGGTATTCATGTTTCTCTGTATGTGCCCTAGGCAAAAGAAACATTCCATAAATTCATGCAACAGAAAGAAAAACAAGCCAGTTCAAACAAAACTGACTTCTTATTTAACTATTAACTCCTCCCTCCTGATTCTTCTTTCCTGTTTTATGTCTTGAGTCTTAAATTCTAATGTCTAAATATATAGGAATTCCTTAAGTGGTAAGCTTCAGTTTTTTGATTGACAGTAGAAGCATGCAGTAAATGGAAAGTGAATGACTTTAGGAAACACACTAATGAATAACACATGATTATGACTCATATATACTCATGTTTATTGACTAAGAACCCAAAACAAATAGCATTTCACAAAAAATATGCAGTATGGACAGAAGAATAAATTATGCCAGCCAGTTACAGTAATAAATGCTTACATTTTTCAATAGCAATTATATTTGTTTTTAGAAAATTTCTGCTTTAATGTATACTGTGGTATAGTATCTTAAATGATATTTTCATAATATAGAACCAATCTTATCACTAGATTGTACTAATTATTAACTAACAGATCATTAATTTGTGCTTGTCTGTTCTTACATCCCAACTACATTTTCCACTTCCTTTTTGGATATGTATAAAAAAACCATTGAACAGTGATCCATTTATTATCTGCTCACTGATGTAATTCGACTGTTAGTGGAGACAATGTGATCTACTTGTAAAAGTAAGAGATGTGGAGTTAGGAATACAATGGATGCTACTTTAGCTTGGACAATAATTCACCCTGTGACCTGTAGAAGCCACTTTACCTCTTGGTGCTTTAGTTACCTCATTAATGCATTGAATTTTCTAATAAAACTAGAGTCACATTAGTATTACTGACCATCAGAGATTTAAATAATGAGTGAGACCATCTAAGAAATCACGGATCTTGTGATTGCTCCTGCACAAAGATATTTTTTACTAGATTGTATTGTGTTTTTTTTCTGATCTGCCATTTAACTATTTTTTTAAATTGTCTCGGCCTATCACACACATGTGACAACTGGTGTTGCCCAGTTTCCTAAGTTTATTTGGTAAGGCATTCTTTTTTTTTTTCCCCTACCTGCTGCAGCTCTCACTCACACATCTGTCTGTTTCCTGCGCAGTGGTTAATCCTGCCCCTCCTTCCTCCAGTTCCTAATCAGTTTTGCCCATCTGTAGCCACAACACCTGCAGGTTTTGCCCCCAGTTTCTCTATCAGTTCAGTGTTACTGCATTTTTGCTGCTCTTGGGGTCTTTTGCTTCCATCTCCTAGGCTTGGGAGGCTACAGTTACCCAGCAAATTTATTCAAAAATAACAGCAGTTATTTCAAAATAACTTTGCTGTCGTCTAGACTATTTGAAATAGTGGGTGCATTATGTCGTAATCTGTAAACCTTGTTGCTGGCGGAAGAGCACCTGTTTTGAAATACTTGCTGTTAAGATGTGGAATAGCAGTTACAGTAAACCCTCCATTTAATGGACTAATGGGGGGAAGGGATGTCTGTTGTTCCTGAAAGTCCATTAAATGCAAGGGTTTACTACTCCTGGGTCTCCCAGCTCCAGTCCCTGCCCAAAACAAAAATTAAAATTTAAAAAAAAAACAAAAACTGCCACTCACCAAAGCCACCACTGGAGGAACCTCTGGACCCTGCCCTGTCTCAGATCCCACTGTGCATACTGAAGTTCACCATAAGTGTCCCAATGTAGTATCTAGCCCCTCTTCACTGGGCACTCGGAAAAATTACCAAATGGCCCCAGTGAGTCAATACATACACAAGCTCATTTGATTCAGCTGGGTATAAACTCCCAGTATAACAGCACAGCTCTGTGTTGGAGTTATAGTGAAAACAACTATAATATTGTAGTCTGAATTTAATTTTAGCAGGCTAAGTTCTTGTCAAAAGAAGTCTTTCGTGCTCAAATGTCCTTTATAGTGCTTTCAGCCAACCCCTTGTTGAGATCCCATTTTTGTGATTGTAATTGTACTATCCAGTTAGTCCCCAGATGCAGGATAAAACAGGGGTCCTTTTGCCTTTGGATTATAAGCCAGAGTTGATGGTCTTTGCACCGGAAACACAGTCCCTTGTGGCTTAGTTTCCATCATCTTTCCATGTTGATTTAACATGTTAGTATTGCCTTAGATTGCAAAGGTGGCTCCCATTGTAATAAGTCTTGTAAATGTAATTTACTAAGTACCACTTGATCAGCCCAAATCAACCTTTTGATTGATTACTTTCTCACTGTGTGGTTAATGAGGGGGTAGGGCTGATCTAGGAAAGAGAGTCTTAAAAGCCAGATGGGAAGTGGCCAGGGGACTGCAAACGGGAATTTGAGAGGGCAACCTTATACAACCAGTATGGTTAGGAAGGCCTGCATCACTTGTGCCAAAGTTGCACATGTCTCCTGAGCCTGTAGTGAGACAGACAACTTTACCATGGATGTCTCTACCCAGATCCTGTAACAGCAACAAAGGGTCCTGTGGCACCTTATAGACTAACAGAAAAGTTTTGAGCATGAGCTTTCGTGAGCACAGAGTCACTTCCTCAGATGCTGGTCATGGATGACCAGCATCTGAGGAAGTGAGTCTGTGCTCACGATAGCTCATGCTCAGAACTTTTCTGTTAGTCTATAAGGTGCCACAGGACCCTTTGTCGCTGTTACAGATCCAGGCTAACACGGCTACCCCTCCGATACCCAGATCCTGATGTCCTTTTGCAGAGGTTGTGGCATGCATTTCCTGCTTACAGAAGTCCAGGCTTGGGGATGCCATCTAGAATGAAAGGTGCGTGCTGATAGAATGTCTAAAGAAACAGGCTGGAGAGCTACAGGAAGAGGTGGCTAGGCTGAGGAGCATCTGTGCCCACAAGGAATTCTTTGAGAATATCAATATGGAGATGTCCAAGGCTGAGGAAGCCATCCAGCTACAGAGGATTTCTGGTCCAACAATATAGGAGGAGGGGATGGCTCTGTCTCAGAGAGGGCACTGGCAGTTGGTGATTGCTGGCAACAAGCAGTGGTCCACTCCTGTGCCCAGTACAAGTCATAGTTCTAGAGAATCATTATGCTGCTCCAGCTGCAAGAGATGAGGAACCCCCTCAGGCAGCAAAGGAGGAGAAGCTGTGTCCCCAGGGCTTGGAGCTCTGCAGCCACCACTCCCAGGAGGAAATGTAGGGTAAAGGTGATTGTAGACTCTCTTCTGAGAGGGGTGGAGGCACTCATCTGTTGCCATAACATGACATCTTAGGAAGTATGCTGCCTGCCAGGTTTCATGTCTGAGATGTTATGAAGGGATTGACAATGGACATCCAGCCCTCTGACTACTACCCCATGCTGCAACCATGTGGGCATGAATTGATACTATGAAGTATCATTCTGAGCAGATCAAAAGGGGACTACAGGGCTCTGGGTGTATGGGTGAAGGAGTCTGGAACACAGATGGTATTCTCTTTGATCCTTTGGGTCAAATGTAGGGGGTAGGGAGAGATTGATGTATCCTTGTGGTGAATGCCGAGTTGTGAAGATGGTGCCTTCGGGAGGGCTTTGGCTTTCTTGACCAGGGGATGCTTTTCCAGGAAGAACTTCTAAGCATAGGTGGAGTCCACCTATTGTGGAAGGGGAAGAGAGTATTTGGACGCAGACTGCTAATCTGACGAGGAGGGCTTTAAACTAAGTTCAGCGGGGGCAGATAACCAACGCCAGAAGGCAAGTGAAAAACATGGGGATGTGAAAGATGGGTCAAACTGGGGAGAGCATGGGCTGTAATAGTAGGGATACAGGACAGGTGAGACAGAATTGGATGGCAAAATCATGTCAGTATCTTAGCTGTCTATTATTGTGAGGCATATGGGGAATAAGCAGGAGGAACTTGAAATACTAGTAAATAGAAGACTGGGATATTGGTATAGACAGGTACAGCTTGTTCAGGAAGGACAGATGGGGGGAAAAGGGAGGAGATGTTGCATTATACACTTGGATTGAGGTTAAGATGGATATAGGAGACAGATTAGTTGAGTCTCTGGGTAAGGTTAAATGGGGTAAAAACAAGGATGATATCATGATAGGTGTCTATTACAGACCACCTAACCAAGCAGAAGAGGTGGATGAGAGTTTTTTTTAAGGCAACAAAATCATCCAAAGCACAGAACTTGGTGGTGACGGTGGAATTCAGCTATCCAGATGTTTGTTGGGAAAGTAATGCAGCAGGGTGCAGATTATCCAACAAGTTCTTGGAATCTATTGGTAGACAATTTTTATTTCAGAAGGTGGAGGAAGCTACTAGTGGGAAGACTGTTTATAGATTTGATTTTTAGAAAATAGGGCAGAACTGGTTGAGAAGGTGAAAATGGAAGGCAGCTCGGTTGGTGGTGATCATGAAATTATAGAATTTATGTTGCTAAGGAATAGTAAGAGGGAGAACAGCAAAATAGATAATGAGTTTCAGAAAGACATACTTAAACTCAGGGAGTTGGTGGGTAAAGTTCTATGGTAAGAAAGACTAAGAGTAAAAGTAATTTAAGACAGTTGGCTGTTTTTGCTAAGGGGACATTCTTACGGGCATAAGACCAAACTATTCCTATGTATAGGAAAGATAGGAAGTATGGTAAGAGACCACCCTGACATAATTGGGACAAAATCAAAAAGGAGTCTCGCAAAAAAGTGGAAACTAGGGCCATGTCTAGACTGCATGATAAAGTTGAATTTAAGGCAGCTCAATTTTATAATGTCGCTGTCTTCACTGCAAATACCACTAGGTTAATTTTAGGGAGCGTTAAGGTCGGTATTGTAACGTGGTGAGAAGTGACTTGACGTACCATCAAGTTCGAATTTAAAAGTTCGAATTAAGGATGGTGTGGAAATGCTATGTCTTTTAATAGACTTTTCTGGCCTCCAGAGGTGTCCCGTATGTATCGTGCAGTGCTCAACGGTTGTCTGCTCTGGCTGCTTCCATCTCTGCTGCTCTTCAGGTGTGCTGGAAGTCAGTAACAAGAAGCCCACAGATTTGAATTCTTCACCAGTAAGCCCAGGAAATTTAAAGGGTGCCCAGAAGCCTGAATTTCTTGTAGCCATTGCATTGCATAGGTAGCCATTGCTTGCCATCATGAGTACTTGGGTTTATGATCTGAGTTCTCAGAGTTGCAAGAGAGCTCCAGCATGGACCCAGCAGATCATGGCTCTCCTTGCTGTTTTGGCAGAGGAGTCAGTGACTGGCGGACTTCGAGTGTGCAAGTGAAACACAGACATTTCTGGAAAGATTTCATGTGGGATGATTGATAGAGGTTATTTGTGGGATGCTCAGCAATGCCAGGTGAAAGAACTCCAGGAGGCTTATCGCAAAGGCCGGGAAGCCAACGTGTGGTCTGGGTCATCTCCAAAGATGTGCTGGTATTATCAACAGCTGGACATGATTCTTGGGCGGGACCTGACCATGTTGCCCAGTCTTAATTGGGACTCTTCAGGAGGCTCTGTTCTGGAGTGAGATGAGAGGAGCTGAGCCTAGCAGCTGAGCAGGAAGAAGAGGCCAATGGAAAAGAGGATGGGAGCAGCCAGCAGGGGCCTGAGGAACGTGTTCCTGACAGCCCAGAGCTCTTTATCCTCAAGCTGGTCCTCTCTACTCCGATCCTGGAAACACCAGGGCCCGACTCTTATGGTGAGTGTTTTTTTTTTTTTGTTTTTTTTTTTTCTGAATACTACAAGTGGGTTGTGGCTGGTTATAGGTATAGATTATCTTTGGATCTATGCCCCTGAGAACAGTGTGCGAATATTTCTGGGGATGGAGCACTTATGCTTTTTGGAGATCTCCCTTTTATTTTTTTGTTCAAGGCTTTTGAGCAGGCCTGACTTACTGTGGCTTCCACTATAGCACACCTTGCCATGCCAGGCAACCAGATAGCAATCTGGTATCATGGCGCCACACAGCATTTTGACAAACTTTCCAGGCTTGTGGTCACACAGGATGAGCTCTTCTTTGTCAGTATCTGTTTAGTTTTAGGAGGGTGATGTCTTCTTTATCAGCCTAAAGAAGCACAGTAATTTGGGTTGGATTTCTTCACAATGATCCCAGCCCTTTTATATTTCCTTGGACCACATTGCTGCACCATGTGGCTGGTGGGTACTCTGTTGTCCCACCCCACCCCACAGCTGGTAGACTCTCCTAGCCATCACCCCTCCCACCATACTGTTGGCTTGATTGGGAGCCACGGATAAATGATTTTCTCTCACCAAGTGGCTGGAAAACTTTCTCCCTGCATTTCTTTGAACTTTATTGGGATCCCTCCCACCCAGCCATCCATGTGGTTGGAATCCAACCTTTACCCCTTGCCACACCATTGCTGGGTTCTGCAGACCATGCTTTTGTACACAGGTGTGTCCAGGGCTGGCTTTCCCTGCTTTAAATGACCTTTTCCTGATGAGAGTTGCTCCTAGGACTGCCGAGAAACCTTTTCCCCCTGCCATGTGGCTGGAAAACTCTAGCCCTGCATTTCTTTGCACTTTACAGGGATTCCTCCCTGCACAGCCATCCATGCAGCTGGAATGGAATCCTTCCCCCTTACCACGACGCTGCTGGGCTCTGTGGCCCCTGCTCCCAGACACTGGCATGCCAAGCACAGGCGAGTTTTCCTTGTGGAGAACTGCTCCAGGGAATGGCTTAAAAAATAAATTTTTCCCTGCTTCTGGACACTGATGGCTTCCTCCGCTGTGCATCTCCCTTTGCACCCCACCCGGTTCTCCCTAGTTAAGCAGACAATAGCTTACCATGTCCACAATTGAATGGTCTGGATAAGTGGTGGTTTGTGCAATGTTGAGTTTGATTCTTTGTCATCCTTAGAAATCAAAAAGAAAGTTTCACTGATTGTGAAGACAGAGACCCATTCATTCTATGAGTAAATGCATTGTGTGAATTGTATCTCAGTTTTGACCTTCACTTTCCAGCATAGAATCATAGAATACTAGGGCTGGAAGGGACCTCGAGAGGTCATCGAGTCCAGCCCCCTGCCCCAATGGTAGGATCAAGTACTATCTAAACCATCCCTGATAGACATCTGTCTAACCTGTTCTCCATCGCTGGAGATATTTAAGATTCCACAACCTCCCTTGGCAATTTATTCCACTGTTTGACCGCCCTGACAGTTAGGAACTTTTTCCTAATATCCAACCTAAACCTCCCTTTCTGCAGTTTAAGTCCATTGCCTCTTGCTCTATTCTCAGAGGCCAAGAAGAACAAGTTCTCTCCTTCCTCCTTATGACTCTCTTTTAGATACCTGAAAACCGCTATCATGTCTCCTCTCAATCTTCTCTTTTCCAAACTAAACAAGCCCAATTCTTTCAACCTTTTTTCATAGGTCACATTCTCTAGACCTTTAATCATTCTTGTCGCTCTTCTCTGGACCCTCTCTAGTTTCTCCACATCTTTTTTTGAACTGCGGTGCCCAGAACTGGACACAATACTCCAGCTGAGGCCTAACCAGTGCAGAGTAGAGCGGAAGAATGACTTCTCGTGTCTTGTTCACAACACACCTGTTAATGCATCCCAGAATCATGTTTGCTTTTTTTGCAACAGCATCAAACTGTTGACTCATATTTAGCTTGTGGTCCACTATAATCCCTAGATCCCTTTCTGCTGTAGTCGTTCCTAGACAGTCTCTCCCCATTTTGTATGTGTGAAACTGATTGCTCCTTCCTAAGTGGAGCACTTTGCATTTGTCCTTATTAAACTTCATCCTGTTTACCTCAGACCATTTCTGCAATTTATCCAGATCATTTTGAGTTATGACTCTATCCTCCAAAGCTGTTGCAGCCCCTCCCAACTTGGTATCATCTGCAAACTTATAAGCGTACTTTCTATGCCAATATCTAAATCATTGATGAAGACATTGAACAGAACTGGTCCTAACACAGACCCCTGCGGAACCCACTTTTTATACTTTTCCAGCAGGATTGAGAACCATTAAGAACTACTCTCTGGGTATGGTTATCCAGCCATTGATGCACCCACCTTACAGTAGCCTCATTTAAATTGTATTTGCCTAGTTTTTTGATAAGGATATCATGAGAGACTGTATCAAATGCTTTACTAAAGTCTAGGTGTACCACATCTACCACTTCTCCCCTATCCACAAGGCTCGTTATCCTATCAAAGAAAGCTATCAGATTAGTTTGACAAGATTTATTCTTTACAAACCCATGCTGGCTGTTTCCTATTATCTTACCACCTTCCAAGTGCTTGCAGATGATTTCTTTAATTACCTGCTCCATTATCTTTCCTGGCACTGAAGTTAAGCTGGCCGGCCTGTAGTTTTCTGGGTTATTCTTATTTCCCTTTTTATAGATGGGCACTATATTTGCCCATTTCCAGTCTTCTGGAATCTCTCCTGTCTCCCATGATTTTCCAAAGATTATAGATAAAGGCTCAGATACGTCCTCTGTCAGCTCCTTAAGTATTCTAGGGTGCATTTCATCAGGCCCTGGTGACTTGCAGACATCTGATTTTCCTAAGTGATTTGTAACTTGTTCTTTTTTTATTTCAACTTCTAACCCTACCCCTTTCCCACTAGCATTCACTATGTTAGGCAATCCTTCATCAGACTTCTCAGTGAAGACCGAAACAAAGAAGACATTGAGCATCTCTGCCATTTCCAAGTTCCCTATTACTGTTTCTCCATCCTCACTGAGCAATGGCCCTACCCTGTCCCTGGTCTTCCTCTTGTTGCTAATATATTTATAAAAAGCTTTCTTGTTTCCCTTTATGCATGTAGCTAGTTTGAGCTCATTTTGTGCCTTAGCCTTTCCAATCTTTCTCCTGCATTCTTGTGTTGTTTGCCTATATTCATCCTTTGTAATTTTTCCTTCTTTCCATTTTTTATACAATTCCTTTTTTATTTTGAGATTGTGCAAGATCTCCTGGTTAAGCCAAGGCAGTCTTTTTCCATATTTTCTATCTTTCCTACACAGCGGGATAGCTTGCTTTTGGGCCCTTAATAATGTCCCTTTGAAAAACTGCCAACTCTCCTCAGCTGTTTTTCCCCTCAGTTTTGCTTCCCGTGGGACTTTACCTACCAGCTCTCTGAGTTTACCAAAATCTGCCCTCCTGAAATCCATTATCTCTATTTTGCTGTTTTCTGTTCTACCCTTCCTTAGGATTGTGAACTCTATGATTTCATGATCACTTTCACCCAAGCTGCCTTCCACCTTCAAGTTCTCTACCAATTCCTCTCTATTTGTTAAAATCAAATCTAAAACAGCTTCCCCCCGGTAGCTTTTTCAACCTTTTGGAATAAAAAATTGTCTCCAATACAATCCAATAACTTACTGGATAGTCTGTGCCCTCCTGTATTAGTTTCCCAACATACATCTGGATAGTTGAAGTCCCCCATCACCACCAAATCTGGGGCCCTGCTTGACTTTGTTAGTTGCTTAAAAAAAGCCTCATCCACCTCTTTCACCTGGCTTGGTGGCCTGTAGCAGATGCCTATCAGGACATCACCCTTGTTTTTTACCCCTTTTAGTCTAACCCAGAGACTCTCAACACGTCCATCTCCTACGTCCATCTCCACCTCAGTCCAAGTGTATACATTCTTAATATATAAGGCAATACCTCCCCCCTTTCTTCCCTGTCTGTCCTTCCTAAGCAGGCTGTACCCTTCAATACCAACATTCCAATCATGTGTATTATCCCACCAAGTTTCTGTGATGCCAATGATGTCATAGTTATATTTGTTTATTAGCACTTCCAGTTCTTCCTGCTTATTACCCATACTTCTTGCATTTGTATACAGGCATCTAAGGTATTGATTTGATCTTGCCTCCCTGTTTTGACCTGACCCTCTTTTCACTCTGACATTGTTGCCCATGCTGCCTCCCATTTCTGACCCTTCACCCAGGTTTCCTTGTTCTCCATGCATCCTCAGCATGAGAGACAGGGTGCAGAAGCACAAAAGGTCCAAGCAGGACCTTATCCCACAGCACTTGGTGTAGGCTGAATCAGCTTCTGCTGCCAGCCAGAGGGACACAGCACAGTGGCCGCAGAGCGTCCTAGAGCTTAGGAGAGAGCATTCGGCACACCTGAGAGAGGGCGTGGCACATCTTGTCACAGCTATGACAGACCAAACCGAGGCCTTGTACTCCATACTTCAGCTGCAGACTCACTCCCTGTGCAGTATTCAGTTTGCAGGCTCCTCTCCCTGCAGCCCAGATTCCCCAGAATCCAGGTTGCCTACCCTTGCTCACCGCAGTTCCCAAATGGTGGGGAGGGAGGGCAAGGACAATCTGCCACTCCACTCCCAAGACCCACTGCAAAAAGATATTCCACCTCCCTTGACCCCCCTGCTTTTCCCTGTTGCTTAACCCTGTTGTCTCCCAAATAAACTTTTTTTCTTTTTATGACAACCGTGGTCTGATTTATTGGTTCACATGGGTGGTGGGATGCAGAAATCATTGTGGGAACTCAAGGCAGGGGGACCCAGATAGGGGTTGAGAGGGCTGATAGCACAGCTGCCTGCTGCTATGCCAAGGTCCACAGAGGACTCATGGCAGAGGGACTTGGGCGGGGGTGGAGCGGACTGATCTGCCTTATTTCACACGTGTGCCTCAGCTAAAAAATAACATTAGCTTTTTCATCCTGACCCCAAATACAAACATTGTGTTTGGGGAAAATAACACTCCCTTTAGATCCATTCTTTTTCCTGAACCTGAGTCCCCTTACACCCAAATAAAAGTATTCTTTCTGTGAAAGCCACACTCTGATTTATTGGTTATTCCTTAGCATTATTGGTCTTTTGTGGGACACACATCATTTTGGGGAGTGTGTTTTTGGGGGGATGAAGTACAGCAGAATTGTGTGGCTGCCCAATCATTCATGAAGCTATTTTTTCAAAGCCTCCCTAATTTCTGCTGCCTCTGCATTTACATTGGAGAATGCCCTTGTGGGTGGCCTGCTCATGGCATCAGCTTCTGTACTCCAGGTGCTCATGAAATTCTCCCTCCTGGATTCACAAATGTTTTGCAGAATACAGCATGCTGCAACTTTGGTGGGGACGTTACTTTCTGAAAGGTCCAAAAAGGTCTATAGGCACCTGAACCTCACTTTTAAATGTGCAAAGACACATTCTACCACCATTCCACACTTTTTAGAAGAAGTAGAATTGGAAATATACATCTCCTAGAACTGGAAGGGACCTTGGGAGGTCATCTAGTGCAGTCCCCTGCCCTCTTGGCAGGGACAAGCACCATCCCTGGCATCTATTTGCCCCAATCCCTAAATGGCCTCCTCCAGGATGGAGCTCACAACCCTGGGTTTAGCAGTCTAATATGCAAACCACTGAGCTCTCCCTCCCCCACTTTAAAAAAAAAAAAAAAAAAAAAAAAAAAAGTCCAGTGCCCTTCCTTTTTTTTTTAAAATCCATTTGCCCCAGATGTCTAAGTGGCCTCCTCAAAGATTGATCTCACAACCCTGGGTTTAGGACACCAATATGCAAACCACTGAGCTCTCCCTTCCCCCTACTTGCTGAGTCTGAACTTGAAGTAATCCTTGCCGCAGTCCAGGGAGCCTGTGCATGGCTTTATGAGACAAGGAAGCAGAAGGCAAGCAGGATCAACCAGTATTACTAAAGGCATCTCCACGTAACCAATCTTGATTTTCTGGTCTGGGAAAAACGTCCTATTCAGGAGCTTTCTGTACTGCCCAGAATTTTGGAAGATGAGTCGTCATGAACCTTCCCCAACCATTCCATGTTGATGCTGGTAAAACACCTTTGTGATCTACTAACATCTACAGCAACATCAAAAACTATCCTTTTCTGTTTATATACTCAGAGGCCAGGTGTTTTGGTGCCATGATGGGGATGTGCATGCTATCTGTTGCCCCACTGCAGTTAGGAAACCCCATGGCAGCAAAGCCATCCACTATGGCCTGTACATCTCCCAGGGTCCCAGTGATCCTCAGGAGTTGCTGACCAATTGCTTTGGCTGCCAGCACCATTGCGGCTCCCACTCTAGATATGCTCAGCCTGAATTGATTTGCCACTGAGCAGTTACTGTTGGGTGTTGCAAACTTCCATGGAGTGATTGCCACTTGCTTGTGAACTGTTACAGCTGGTCTCATTCTTGTATTGCTGCACTGCAGGGTTGGGGTCAGCAAACCACAAAGTTCCATAAAAGTGGACTTGCGCATGTAAAAGTTCTGCAACCACTGCTAGTCATTGCAGGACTTCAAAGTCATGTAGTCCTACCAGTGTGTGCTGGTTTCATGAGTCCAAAACCACTGCTCCACTGGGAACACTACACCCAGGGTGGCCAGCAATTCTAAGTTCTTGGCCGTCAGTTGAGCAGTTTCTTCTCCAACATCTTCATCGTCATTCTCGACCATCATCTCAGCTCAGTGCCTTTGTACTCGAAAGATAAACTGCACGAGATTCTGGGGAGTTGCAATAATGGTCTGGGCAACAACTTGAAGCCTTTGAAGATCCATGCTTGCACTAGTGCTGTGTCGGAGAAAATGGTGCAATCTCCCATTCATTTTTCATGCCGTTAGTTGGGAGTTCTGAATTCTGGGAGAGTGCTTTGCATTCTGGAATAATGACATTAAACATCCACAAGCAACAGTGGCAGTTTTTTTCCCACAACCCAGTGGTACAAAACCCCTAGAATGCAACAGGGCTAAGGCACTGTGTGATAGGTACCCACAATACATTGCTTACGTAGGCTACCTTAGGAAAAGCAATGGAGATGCAGTAAGTCAACACAAAGAAATGATAGGTCCGCTTTCCAGAACATTTGCGGACTATTAACTTTGAGGTTAAAAAGTTGAATTTATTAAATCAGTTTTGTTTCGGAGTGTAGATGTAGCCTAGGTCACGTGATAAAGGATGAATATAAATAAATACAAGTCTGTAGAAGGGAAATTAAAAAGCTGAAGGCACGAAACATGCTCAAACTATCTAGAGACACAAAGGGTAGCAAGAAAACATCTTGCAGATATTAGGAGAAAGGGGAAGAAAAAGGGCAGGGTAGGCCCATCACTCAATGAAGTGGGGAAAAAGTAATAACGATTATTTTCTTTTGGTTTTCACTGAGGAGGTTGGTGATTGGTTTGGTGGTGAGTGCTGAAGAAAATTTATATAGGCGTTGAAGCTTAGTTTCGGAGTAGAGCAAGTGAAATATTTTCAAGTCACCAGGGCCTGATTAAATGCATCCTAGAATACTCAAGGAACTGACTGAAGAGGTATCTGAGCTATTAGCTATCATCTTTGAAAAATCAAGGAAGACAGAGAATCCAGAATACTGGGAAAAGGTAAATTGCAGTGCCCATCTATAAAAATGGAAATCAGGACAACTCAGGAAACCTACAGACCAGTCACCCTCACTTTTGTGCCAGGAAAAGTAGTGGAGCAAATAATTAAATAATTCATCTTGAAGATCAGTAACAGCATGGATTTGCAAAGACCAAATCATGTCAAACCTGACAGCTTTCTTTTATATGATAACAAGCTTTGTGGATAAGGAGGAAGTAGTAGATGCCAGACTTTAGTAAAGCATCTGATCCAGTTCCATATGACCTTCTTGCAAAGAAACTAGGGAGATGCAGCCTAGATGGGGCTGCTATAAGGTGGCTGCATAATTGGTTGGCTGTTCTGAGAGAGTAGTTATGATAGTAATGCTGCAAGGGCACAACAAGTGGGGTTTTATAGAGATCAGTTTTGGGGCTGGATCCATCAGTATCTTCTTTGGTGATTTAAATTGCATACATAATATGCTAATAAAAATGACTCCAAACTGGATGAGATTGCAAGTGCTTTGGAGGACAGTATTATAATTAAAAATGATCTGAACAAACTGGAGAAATGGTCTGAGCTGCATAAGATAAAATTTAGTAATGACAGATACAAAGTACTACACTTAGGAAGGAACAATCAGTTGCACGCATACAAAATGGGAAGTGACTGAATTGGAAGGAGGACTGCAGGAAGGGGTCTAAAGGTCATAGTGAATCTCAAGCTAAATATGAGTTATCATTGTGACACTGTTGCAAAAACTGCCCATAATTCTGGGGTATATTAATAGGAGTGTTTATAAGCAAGATAGGAGAAGTAAGTTCTTTGCTCTACTCTGCCCTGATTTAGGCCTCGACTAGAGTATTGTTTTCAGAGGGGTAGCCATGTTAGTCTGGATCTGCAAAAGCAATGAGTTGTCCTGTGGCACCTTATAAACTAACAGAAATGTATGAGCATAAGCCTTCGTGGGCAAAGACCCACTTCATCAGATGCAGGTTCTGCATCTGACGAAGTGGGTCTTTGCCCATGGAGGCTTATGCTCATACATTTCTGTTAGTTTATAAAGTGCTACAGGACCCCTCATTGCGTTTTCAGTTTTGGACACCATATTTCAGGAAAGATATGGACAAATTGGAGGAAATCCAGAGAACAGCAACAAAAATGATTTTAAAGGTCTAGAAAATATGACTTGTGAGGGAAGATTGGAAGAACTGGGTTTGTTTAATCTGGAAAAGAGAAGACCAAAAGGAGACATAATGGCTTTCAAATACCATAAAGGTTGTTACAAGAATGAGGGAGAAAAATTATTCTCCTTAATTTCTGATAGGACAAGAAGCAATTGGCTTGAATTGCAGCAAGGGAAATTTAGGTTTGACATTAAGTAGAGCCTTGTAGCTGTCAGGATGGTTAAGCACTGGAATAAATTGCTTAGAAAGGCTGTAGAATCTCCATCATTAGAGATCTCTAAGAGCAGGTTAGACATCACCAGTCAGGGATCGTCTAGATGGCATTTGACCCTGCCATAAGTGCAGGGCTTTGGACTTGATGACCTCTTGAGGTTTCTTCCAGTTCTAGTATTCTGTCATAGGTGCTTTGTATGGCAGTAAAATTTTTAAATTGTGATTCAAATCACCAAGTGGAAAACCTCTATTTCAATGGCGCCCAAACTTTTGAGGGTTGCAAACCCCGCCTCCTCTTACTTCTAGCCCTTTTCCCTCGCACCTGAGCTGAGGCCAGGAGCAAGGCCATTGAGTGGTAAGGACTGTGGGCAAATCTAGGAACAGAGTTGCACCAAGCTGTGGGCAGGGAACAGAGCCCAGGCTGGAGCTTCTGGTGAGAGTGGAAGCAGAGCAGTGCAGAGATTGGGGCCAAGGTCAGACCTGGGGCCAGATGTGGGGTTGAGAGGGGGTGCTCTCCCTACTCCTGTGGGTGCTGACCCAGGTCTCGACATGACTCCCTGAATGTTTCTTCATGCCCTCTTTGCTTGGTCTGCCCCACACTTTTTTGGACATCTTTGCTGCATTTCAATATATATATATTTTTTTTAAGCAAAGTTTCCATTTCTATTTGGCTTTTTTTTTTCTTTTCAGTTGAGGTAACCATTTGTAGGATGCGAGAAGAGTTTGTAACGGTCTCATGAGAGCATATCGACCCCTCTGTGAATCCTCAGGAGAATCTAAACAGACCACTCTGTGCAAGGTGAAAGCTGCAAAACTAACTGCCATGGGAACAGCTGCAGAACAAGCCGCGCTTGCCAAGATTTCAAGGCTACGCTGGCAGTAGGCCACAAGAGATAGTGATAAGAAATGCATAGGCAATTTTAGGCAATCTTATGTTAATGAGCTCAGCTTTATCAGCTAGTGTTAGGAGGCCTGTTACAGAGCCTCTCCCCGAGCGAAGCTCCGGCACGTCGGGTTTCCCCCCCATGGGTGACAACAACGTCTCCGGGGCTCCCGTCGCGGGTGTCACGTGCTTTCAATAAACCAAATATAGCATTCTCCTTCTGGGTGCAGCCTCGTCTCTGGGGAACCCGAGCCTGGTTGGCTACACCATTAAAACATTTTGATTTACAGCTAAATAGAACTTTTATATGACATCTGGTATCTTTTTGGTATCTGGGAGGCTACATTTTACTTATGCAATTACATAGCTTAATTTCAGTTTTTTGATGTATGTTTTTGGTATGTTAGAAAATGTTGCTTTATCAATGAGAATTCTCTTTTTGCTTGTGATTTGTATCCACCTTTATTAGGATGGTAACTGGAATATACAGAAAGCAGTCAAGTAGCACTTTAAAGACTAGCGAAATAGTTTATTAGGTGAGCTTTCGCGGGCCAGACCCACTTCTTCAGACCATAGCCAGACCAGAACAGACTCAATATTTAAGGCACAGAGAACCAAAAACAGTAAGCAAGGAGGACAAATCAGAAAAAGATAATCAAGGTGAGCAAATCAGAGAGTGGAGTGGTGGGGGGAGGTCAAGAATTAGATTAAGCCAAGTATGCAGACGAGCCGCTATAGTGACTCAAAGTTCCCGTCCCGGTTTAAACTGTTTTAAATCTCTGAAAAGTGTGCAGTTTGCTTTGAAATTACAGGTTTGGAAGCCCCAAAGCAGCAGGACACATCTGTTGATTTACTCCTTTTTTCTTGTGCTAGAAGAGGTAGTGAGACAACCACAAGAGGTAGCTCTCCACAGAGCGGCGTTCACATTTGTCATGGAAAAAACTCCCCCGTCCCCCGTGTATTGTGGCTTTTTTTATGCACTTGTCAACCACAAAAGCTGTTGATCAAGTGCAAGTGTAACCTCTTTACATAATCTAGTTCTGTTATTTTATTTGAACCAGTATGTTGTGATTGAAGTGTTTGGGGAATCCTCTATTCAGTTACACAAAGGCTGTTAGATATTCAACCTTTGTTGGGATAATGAACTAATTAATTAGTTTGTACTGCACAATGAACACACTGGGCAATACAAGACACGCTTCTGGAGTGCAGGGTTTAGATTCGGAAATATTCAGGTGTTTCCCGTCTATGCATGAGTGGCTAGGAGAGCATTCATATAACTGCTTATATGCTAATGGCTGTGTGAGCAGGGCCTGGAGAAGCATTTTTTCCCCCCCATCAGCGGCACAGTGTAAGAGAAATCATGGTCTGGAGAATTAAGAGGACACAGCTGTTGAGAAATCTAGGAGGATATCACAACTCCAATTCTCTTCTTTCATAGATCCAAATATCAGAAAGGACCATTGTGGTCTGGTCTAATTTTTTGTGTAATACTGGTCATAGAACTTAAGGACTGAATCTCATTCTACCCAAATAACAAAGAGGTCCTCAAAAATAATTTACTGGGTCATGCTCAGTAAGGCCCTGTCAAAACGCAAGGATAGGATTTTTCCCCTATTGATCAGTCTTTAAGACTCTTTTCTCGCTACAGTATCTAGTTTGAAAATTAATAAGGAATATGGTACCACCATATTCAGCTGCATGTTAGTGTTAGACATCTGAGACTGTGCAGAAGATGAGGGCTCTCACTTTGTGAGTGAATTTTAAGCTGTGTGATCCACGGGCCATTGTCCAGCAGCACAGCCAGAGCGCGTGGGCCCAGCCTGGAGAGAGCAGGAGCACTGTGGCAGCCCTAGGGAGCTGTCTGGTAGCAGACCGTCGCTGGTCCAGCAAATTCTTTTTTTTGGGACCCCTTAGGTCCCAACCCTGCCAGACCAGGGAGGTGCAGCTTGTCCTGTGAATAGTTCTCTACTTCTCTTGAAGGATTTTCATCACAGTGCTATAAAAGTGATACTACTTAACCTGCAATTCCACCATTTGTAGAAGGGTGTTTCTGACAGCAAAGCCAACACCATGTTCTCTGGGTTCTTCTTGGGCTTTACCCTGCCAGAAAAAGGTGTAGTCCTTTTCCTTTAGAGATCCCGAATCTGCGAGTCGCGTCTCTTGCAGTGCAGCCATATCAACTCGGAGCCTCTTCAGTTCCTCGTTGATGACAGCGGTGTTTCGGGTGTCACTGATGGCCTGAAGATCTTCAGTCAAGCCGGTCAGCATGGTCCGCACATTCCAGCAAGCAAGCTTAAATTGTTGATATTTCTCATTTCTTGTTGATTTTCTTACTGGTTTGCCTGGTGCCCAAATTTCAGTCACTTGTCAGGTTCAGGAAGCTTAAGCCTCACGCACCCAGAGAGGCAGGTGAACTGTGGCGGGACAGTACCCTATTGGCTGGGGGCTGCCCAGCTTGAGGTGGGCGGTGACTGTCCAGTGAGATGTGAGGATCTCTCCCACCATCGAAGGCAACCCCCGGCGCTCGTTCTCTACGCCAGTCGAGCAAGAGCTTATAACCGGTATCTGTTGCCTCCTGTGTTGACGCAACGCTGTTCAGCGATGCCGGAGTACCTCTCCAGGCGTGAGCCTGAGCACTTATTATGGAGTCATGGACGGATCAGAAAGACTTCTTCGGATCACGCTTCAAACTTGCGCCAGTCCCATCCACCTGATCAGCGCTTATGCTCCAACCCTGTATGCCACACCAGAAGTAAAAGACAAGTTCTGTGACATGCTTAGTGCTGCTGTAGCGCAGATACTTGCTCGTGGACAACTGTACATCTTGGGTGACTTCAGTGCAAGAGTTGGAGCTGATTGGGCCTCGTAGCCTTCCTGCTTGGGACACTTCGGTGTGGGAAAAATGAATGACAGTGGACAGTGTCTCCTTGAACTGTGCATGTACCACAATCTGTGCATCACAAACACATTCTTCCAAATGAAGCCACAGCACAGAGTGTCGTGGAGACACCCAAGCTCGAAGCACTGGTATCAACTAGACGAGGTCATCACTAGGCGTAATAACCTCAAAAACGTCCTTCTGACACACAGCTATCATAGTGCTGACTATGATACAGATCACTTGCTACTTTGCTCCAAGCTCAAGCTGAGACCCAAGAAGCTGTACTGCTCTAAACCTGCTGGAAGGCCCCGCATTGATGCCAGAAGGACGGCAAACTTGGAGAAAGCTGAAAAGTTCAGAGAGACCCTCCAGGAAAATCTGCGCAGCGGCCCTGGGGGCGCCAATGTGACATCCAAATGGCAACATCTGAGGGATACAGTTTACAACACGGCCTTGTTGGTGTTTGGAAGAAGAGCTAGAAACACGAATGACTGGTTCGAAGCTAACTCCGATGAGATGATTCCAGTCATTGAAAAGAAGCGCGCTGCACTCCTGGAGTACAAACGCTCACCGAGCGAGAGTACCCAGCAAGCACTTGGAGAGGCCAGAAGAACAGTACAGCAGACAGCCAGGTGCTGTGCCAACAACCACTGGCTCCAGCTATGCAGCAGCATCCAGACCTGTGCCGACTTTGGTAATCTCAGAGGAATGTACGAGGGTATGAAGAAGGCATTAGGACCCACCCAGAACAAGATGGCACCTCTGAAATCCAAATCTGGTGAAGTCATCGCTGACAAAGCCAAACAGATGGAGCACTGGGTTGAGCACTACTCTGAGCTGTACTCACGTGAGAACGTTGTGGTTGACACGGCCCTCGATGCTGTCGAGCTCCTACCAGTAATGGACGAACTGGATCAGGAATCGACTGTGGATGAACTGAAGAGAGCTATCGAAAGCATTGCAGCAGGAAAGGCCCCTGGCCAGGATGATATACCACCAGAGGTAATCAAGTGTGCCGCGGACACACTCCTGGAACCCCTACATGAGCTACTGTGCCTGTGCTGGAACAAGGGTGAGGTTCCACAGGATATGCGTGACGCTAACATTGTAATGTTGTATAAGAACAAAGGAGACAGAAGCGACTGCAACAACTACCGTGGAAGCTCCCTCCTAAGCGTCACTGGTAAACTGTTTGCTCGTGTCATCCTTGGCAGACTCCAGAAGATTGCTGAGAGGGTGTACCCCGAATCGCAGTGAGGATTCCCTGCAGAGAGGTCTACCGTTGACATGGTCTTCTCTCTAAGGCAGCTGCAGGAGAAGTGCAGGCAGCAGAGGAAGCCACTCTACATAGCTTTCATTCACTTGACCAAGGCCTTTGACTTGGTCAGCAGGGATGGTCTGTTCAAACTGCTCCACAAGATAGGCTGTCCTCCACAGTTACTCAAGATGATCCAGTCATTCCACGAAAACATGAGAGGAACCATCCAATATGATGGCGCATAATCGGATGCTTTCAGAATCAGGAGTGGCGTCAAACAAGGATGCGTGCTTGCCCCGACATTGTTCGGGATCATCTTTGCACTCCTCCTGAAGCATGCCTTTGGATCTTCAACAGAGGGCATCTTGCTGCACACAAGATCTGATGGGAAACTCTTTAATCTTGCAAGGCTGAAAGCTAAGTCTAAGGTGCGGGAAGTGCTCATCAGAGACATGCTGTTCGTGGATGCTGCTGCTGTAGTGTCTCACACAGAAGACCAGCTTCAAAAACTGCTGGATCAGTTCTCCAAAGCGTGCAAGGAGTTTGGGCTTACCATCAGCCTAAAGAAGACAAACGTACTCGGTCAGGATGTTGCTGAATCCCCATCAATCAGCATTGACAACTATACGTTAGAGGTCGTCCACGAGTTCGTTTACCTCGGGTCCACCATCACTGACACCCTGTCGTTGGACACCGAGCTAAATAGGAGGATCGGAAAAGCGGCCACAACTCTGTCCAGACTCAGCAAGAGAGTGTGGAATAACAACAAGCTGTACACTCACACCAAAATGCAAGTCTACAGAGCCTGCATCCTCAGCACCCTCCTTTGTGGCAGCGAGACTTGGACCCTGTATGCCCGCCAGGAGAAGAGGCTGAACGTCTTCCACTTGCGCTGCCTCAGGCGCATCCTTGGAATCTCATGGAAGGACAGAGTGACCAACACCGCCATTCTCGAGCAAGCAGGAATCCCAACTATGCACGCCCCCCTCAGGCAGCGTCGGCTCCGCTGGCTTGGCCACGTCCACAGGATGAATGATGGAAGGATTCCAAAAGACATCCTGTATGGTGAGTTAGCCTCTGGCAAAAGACCTCCCGGACGCCCCCAGTTGCACTACAAAGATGTCTGCAAGAGGGACCTCGGAGAGGTAGACATTGAGCTGGACAACTGGGAAGAACTAGCAGACGACTGCAGCAGATGGAGGCAGGGGTTACACAAGGGCCTTCAGAAGGGTGAGATGAGGATCAGACAGCTAGCAGAGGAGAAGCGAGCGCACAGAAAGCACACTAAGGACTTGCCAGACACCCACCACATCTGCAAGAGATGCAGCAAGGACTGTCACTCTCGTGTGGGTCTTCATAGTCACAGTAGACGCTGTAAATGAAGTCCTCAATTGAAACTATAAAGGGCGCGATCCATAGTCTATGCAGACTGAAGGACGCCTACTACTTAACCTGCAAAACAAAAAAAGACTTTTCTTTTGTGCACGTATCATTTTTGTAATTGAAGTTATAAATATTGTATATATATTTGTGTTCCAAATGTTTATCTCTGTGAAAACCTCAGCAGGAAGTCTGGCCAACCTATTGTGAGAGTATGACTTGTGAGGGGATAAAACAAAGTAGCGGTCATGTAGCATTTTAAAGACTAAGAAAATTATTTATTAGGAGATGTGCTTTCTTGGGACAGACCCACTTCTTCAGATCTATAGAATTTCCAGTCCAGACCCAGTTATATAACACAGAGGTCCAAAAAAAAATGTAATAAAAACTGACAAATCAAATACATAGAACTGAAGGAGGGGGCGTTGAGGGCTGGGGGATGTTAAGTGTCTTGCCTGAGATAATTATGAACATCAAAGGAAGGGAAACAGTCCTTGTAATGCGTGCAATAATTGCTGTTAATGTGTTGAAGTTGAGTATGTGTTGAATTTGAGTAGGAACCCCAGTTCACAAATCTCTTGATGTAATCTGCTTTTAAAGTCTCTTTGTTGTGGGATGCATATTTTTAGGTCTTTAACAAAATGGCCCACTCCATTGAAATGCTCACGACAGGCTTATGTGAGCATTGAGATTCCTAATGTCTGCTCTGTGTCCATTTATTCTTTGGTGAAGGGTTTGCCTAGTTTGTCCAATGTACATTGCAGTGGAGCATTTGTGGCACATAATGACATGTATTATAATGGTTGAGGAGATAGCAGTGATTAGCCAATAAAGAATATTTAATGGGTGGCAATCTGCATCTGAGGGTCTTGGCTGTAAAACATGGAATCCAGCAGACAGGCAATAGCTGATTGCCTAAAAAGGACTTGGTCAGGTGACTTGCTTGCGTGACCCTGTCTATCTTGGAGTACACTCTTACACCAAGCACGTCAAAGAAGCGGTTTGATTTTTTGCAGCCTGCAGCTACATGTATTTCTGCTGTTAGCTCCAGCCCCAGGAACCTGGCAGGGGCTGGAGGAGCCCTGGCAGCTCTGGGGCTGGCAGCTGGGGCAAATAACCATTTTACCCATTAAAGTTTATGAACCGTTAACATATTGTTTTATGTTTTTATTAAGTGTTACAACAATTTTAATTGAGAATTTATTGTATTCAAACAAGACCTGAAAAATGTGATAATGTATACCTAACACATAATCTACAGTAATAAATCATTATCTCTTTCCTGTGGAACTACATTTTCTTTGGTGGCTCTGAAAGCTATCAATTTTCCTTCATACGGCCCTCTGTAGGCTTTGAGTTTGCACCTGCTCTTACACATAGAGAACAGTGGAATACCCTCTAGAAGGGAAAGCTATAAAAAGGACCCTAAGGTTCCTTCATTTTTTTGTCTTCAGCCTGCCTTGGAAATTGCCTGATGCACCCTGAGAAATGCAGAGGACTTTAATGGATACCCTGGCCAGGATAAGAGCATTACTGACCTGAAGATTTTACTTGACATAAAGGCAGCTGTTTAGGGTTAAAACTCCCAAGAACAGAATTAGCTGTGCATTTTCTCTTTGATAAATCATTTTGATCTGCTGGTCCTTATATATAATCACTTAAATCAGGGGTGAATATACTTTTTACGTTGGGCCCCGCTTTTCATCCCTCCAACCTGTTTAATGCAACCCAAACTGATGGAAATTTTGGTTATGTTCATATATAAAAACAAAAAAACTCTTTTGGCACATGTAAGAAAATATGTAGAATATGAAAACTTTATTAATTGGTATATAAATGTGAATACGCATACATAAGAACAGTAATATATTTCAACATTTTCGATGAGATGGGGGAGTCTGAGATCCAGCAGCTGATTGTGCTGTGCCCTCCCCCCTCCCAAGGAAATTGCTCTCCTCTCCCAAAGGGGCCTGCCCCCCACTTTGCACACCCCTGACTTAAATTCTTTTGTTTTGCCCAATAAAAAGTCTTGCTTTTAATCAAGCCCTGTGTTAATTATTACTTGGGGAAAGCTACCACTGTGCATATCTCCTTTTAATTGATAATGAGCTCTCCACCTGCAAATCGTTTGCACAGAGAGAGACGAAATTTATTTGTGGTTTTGATCCCTTTTGGGGGTTGATTCCCTGGATTGTGTACTCTAGATCTGCATCCACCCAGAGCTGTGAATAAACAGTGTGTGCATTCCTCTGCAGAAGAGCGGTTATGCCAACTTTGTGCTTTGGCTGGAGAGATCAGAGGATCTGGCTGAGCGGGTCAGGGTGGTGGGGGGAATCCCAGAGAGCAAGAAGGTGGGTGTCAGTGGCGTGATCAGCAGTACACTCGGGGGAACATCCCAAGGGGGCTTTTGTGACTGCTCCCTGTCACGCAATGACTTGGAAGGAAAAAAAAAAAAACCAAAACATAAATTGGCAGGTGACCCAAAGATTGGGGGCAGGGAAGAGTAGAGGAGGGCAGCATTTTTCATCACTGGCATTTTTAAATCAAGATAGGATTTTTTTTTTTTCTCAAGACAGATTCTTTAGTTTGAACAGGAATTGGTTTTGGGACGTTCTGTGACCTCTGTTTTCTGCAGCTGGTCAGACTATTTGATCACTACAGTCCTTTCTTGCATTACATTTTATGATTGTTTACTGGTTCTAAAAACACTCTTCACTCGCAAAAAGACTTGCATTTTTGTGGACAGTTTAAGAGCTTTGCACACTGTGCAACAGCAGTCAAGTGAATGTTTGTGTAATTAATGGAGTAGAGAATGGTATGGAAATAAGATTTTTTTTTTTAGTTTATTAAATCAGTCATAGCCTCACCCAGAATACCCTCACAGAGGTAGCTGTGTTAGTCTGTATCTTCACAAAACAAAAAAGCAGTCATGTAATACTTCAAAGACTTACAAAATAATTTATTAGGTGATGAGCTTTCGTGGGGCAGACCCACTTCTTCAGATTTGGGAATAGTTCTGTTCATTTCATTTCTTAAAAAATACATATATGTGCTAGAAATGGGAGGTTCAGAGATGATTTTAGACAACTGAGATAAAAAGAGGAGATGTGATAAAGATGTAGAAAATAGTGAATGTTGCAGAAACAGATGACCTTAACTTTGCCCTCTAGCAGTTTGAAAGATCAGTTTAAGTCATGCTTGTTTAGTTGGTGACCCCAAACCTAAAATGCCATAATTTGAGACCTATTGCATATAGCTGCTACAATAGAAAGCTAAGGTTGTTTTGATGTCCATATGGAGTATTTTCACACACGAACATGTTTGGATTGCTTTTATATTTAACTCTCTCTTTTCTTTTTTTTTTTTTTTTGGTTAGCACTTGATTTTTGAAATAATTAAAATACCTGTAAAGTACTCTACTTTGTGTAGTCCCAATCTTAACTCTGTTTTCGTATAGCATGTCTTGACATAATTATTGGAGAATGGAGGAAATTTAGAGCTTCTTGTAACTTTTTCTGAAGCCTCTGATATTGGACACTGTCAAATATAGGCCTGTTGACTTTGATGGGCCACTCATCTGATCCAGCGTGGATCATGGTAACTGTCTGAAATTACAGTCAGTTTGTGGTAGTATTCATTTTAACCCTAATGGAATGGATTAAGAAAGGCTTTGTAATGGCATTTGGTCAAATGTTATAGGGAATTTAAGATGAGAGCCATGAAAGATCATTGTTACTCAAAAATTAAAAAACAAAACCAATCTTAATTTTACTTATTTCATCCAAAATACAATGCTGGAAGAACTATGAAGTTATTTAACCTGAAGGAGGTGTAACCTCAGAGGCTCTGAGACATGGGAAAGTGAAGTCTCTGCTCTACAGCCTTGGCTGAGAGCCAGCTGGCTTTTAGCCCAGGTAGTAAAGCACATGGCTGTTGGTCACAGTTTATTTCCTCCTGCTGGGAACAAACAGGGCTGTGTTAAAACTTCCAGACTAATTCCTCTTTACCAGGGCTATTTCTGCACTGCTCTTTACAGCTGGGCATGGGGTATAAGAAAAGCACTGTGCACCAAAGTGCTACTAGTAACAGAGAGGAAGCCGTGCTAGTCTATACACTATCAAAACAAAAAGCAGTCAAGTACCACTTTAAAGACTAGCAAAATGGTTTACTAGGTGAGCTTTCGTGGGACAGACCCACTTCTTCAGGCCATAGCCAGACCAGAACCATGGTCTGAAGAAGTGGGTCTGTCCCATGAAAGCTCACCTAATAAACCATTTGGCTAGTCTTTAAAGTGCTACTTGACTGCTTTTCAAAGTGCTCCTCTGTAACTAAAAGTTTCATAGTTGGCATTAATGATTACTGTAGTCACTAATGTTAGTGAGCACATTTGTAGGAAAAATACCCTAAGTGCAATCAAATAAGGAGCTTGGAAATAGAACATTTTACTAGAGGGATCAGTGCCAAAAGATTGTTTCAGCCTGAAAGATTAAGTTGAGTCTAGCAGCTTGGTTTAGGTAGAAGTCTGCCAAGTTTCAGAGAAACTAAAACTCGTGAGCTCTACTTTTAGCAGAATTTTGAAATAATTTAAGCTGTCACAGTAATTTTGTGAATTTATTTCAATTCCTGTGAGACATTTAAATTTTTAAAATATATTTTTAAATGATCCTGGATGTTCTGCCTCTTTCCCATTTTGTAATAGTTGAGCTTACAACCAACAGCTCCCAATGCATTTGAATTTTGTGACAAACTGAAAAGTGTGAAGTTTTAAGACTGGCAGAATACCAACTCTGAGTAAATCTGATATGGATAAGAGATGGTGGAGAGCCAATTATGTCTCCGTATGTTAAATCAACTGTTTTAATCATGTATTCATTGTTGAAGCTTTCATGTATGCAGAAAAATATAATTTTCTTAATTTTTTCTCTGTTTTCATAGCAGTGTCACTTACCTGTCTTTCTTTAACAGAAACCTTTTGGACAGAGACACATTTTCAAAATCTGATCCAAGTAAGTAAAAACAATTTTTATTATGTTTTTTTTACACTGGTAAACTGCAGCATAAAGATGACAGGGAAAGCTCAAGGGTGATTCAGCCTCTAAGTCAATTTAGTTCTTGTCTCCGCAGTGGAGACTTAGCAAAGAGTTATTTGTAACAGTAGTTTTTGTCACGTAGACAATTGTGTGGTAGAAGGTGGACTGAGACTGCTGGATTCATTTCAGATAGGCCACTGAATAGTCATTGGCTGATAACTTTTAGTTTTTGTCTCTGTGAATTACATTTTCAACAAGTGACATAGGATACAGAACCTTTAAATTCTATTGCCAGTTTCCTGAGCTATCTAGGGACTTGGAAGATTTAAGCTTTTTAAAAACTTTGCTGGAAAATAAATGCAAAAACTCCTCCTGTTTTCTGTCTTCTAAATCCTATTTTCCCCTACCTCTTTTTCCAGACTTCTAAACAAATGATATAGGAAATCTTCTAAGAATCTCTTTCCTACTACTAATCTTCCTAATGAAAAGAATTTCATTTTAAATCTAGAGTCAAAAGATAAGTAAATGGCATTTATGTTTGTGTTGATAACCCAATATGTGTTGGGTCACTTAACAATGATTGTAAACTCCTTAAAGAACAGATGTGAAAGATAGACAACTCTTCTATTAAGAATGTAGATGTGCAGAGGCCCATATCCCTGAATGCCATCTTGGCAGGATTATCCTTAGCACGAAATTCTTGGCTTTGATCTAGATAGGCACCCTACGCTCAGACTTGAAAGTCAGAAGGGACAATTGTGATAATCTATTGTAACCTCCTGTGCTTTGCAGATCACAGAACCTTACCTGCTCACTCCAGTTGTTGACCCCTAAGCTTTGACCAAGTTACTGAAGTCTTCAAATCATGGTTTCATAAAATCAAAGAAAATCAGGATTGGAAGAGACCTCAATAGGTCATCTAGTCCAGCACCCTGCTCCAAGCAGGACCAACCCCAACTAAATCGTTCGAGCCAGGGCTTTGTCAAGCCTGGCCTGAAAACCTCTAAGGATGGAGATTTGTACCACCTCGCCTAGGGTACCCATTCCTGTGTTTCATCACTCTTAGGCTGTGTCTACACTACAGTCCCCTTTCAGAGGAGGAGTGCAAATGAGGGAGAGGGAAAAGGGAAATAAAGTGCTGGTTTACAAATCTTGTGCTTTATTTGTATAATCTCTTCTTATCATTGCCATTCCTAAGCCCGGATGAAAAAGGAGGAAGGTTGGGCATTGGGCTAGCAACCCAATCCCGTAAAACCTATCAATCGCTACAGAAACAACAAGTGCAACCAAACAAAATAAACACCTAATTTGGCACGAAGGTATCAGCTCTTTCTCTATGATGGCGCTAAATGAAAGCTGAAAGGAAATTCAGTGCCTGATGCAGAGCTCGATCCGAAGTGTCAAAGCCACGACGGAAGTCGGAACCTGGAACGTACGAACATTATACCAGTGTGCAAAGCTAGCACAGTTACTTTGTGAATTGTACAGCTACCAAATGGACATTCTAGGTGTTAGCGAGATGAGGTGGTTAGGAAGTGACAGGATACTCAGTGATAGAAAGACCACTGTATAATCTGGAAATGATGACCAACGTGCATGGTGTAGGCCTGGTACTCAGCAAGGATGCAACGCAGGCGTTAATTGGATGGAAGCCCGTGAGCGACGCATTATCACAGCAAGGTTCCAGTCGAGGCATGCAAAGACTACCGTGGTTCAAGTATATGCACTGAGGATGCTGATGAAACCGAAAAAGACGCATTTTACGACCTTCTGCAAGACACTATCAATGGTGTCCCCAATCACAATATGAGGCTACTTATGGGCGATATGAATGCACGAATAGACAGCAAAAGACAAGGATGGGAACACGTGATTGGCTCATATGGATCAGCGACACAAACAAGCGATAATGGAGAGCGCCTACTGCTGTTCTGTAGTATGAATAACTTGTGTATTGGAAACACCTATTTTGCACACAAAAATATTCATAAGAAAATATGGCGGTCTCCTGATGGCATCACTAACAACGAAATTGATTATATCTGTATCAGCACATGCTGGTGATCAGCTCTGTTAGATGCAAGAGTGTATCGTGGAGCCGATATTGGATCGGACCATCATCTTCTGATGGCATCGCTTCGCCTTCGCTTAAAAAGAAAAAGAGAGAGGCAATCACTCCAGTCCTTCACAGTCGAAAAGCTGAGAGATCAGGCCATGGCCGAACAGTACAAGCTCGAACTCAAGAATCAGTTCCAACAAATGCATCGTGAAACTGAACTCGAAGACCAGTGGACACAGTTCAAACAAGCAGTGACTAAGAGCGTGGAAGAGACGATTTGACAGAGAAGAGGCACGCAAAGAGAGCACTGGATACAAGACAGAACCTGGAAACTGATAGATAAGCATAAAATTGTGAAACAGCATAGAGACCAGGCAAAATCGCCAAACGAGATAGCAGAGACTATTGTGAAGTATCAATCGCTGGATCATCAAGTTAAGAAAAGCTGCCAGGCTGACAAAAAGGAATGGTTGGAATGTAAGGGTGCTGAAGCAAAAGCAGCAGCTAAGAAATGTGACACCAGGACGCAGTATCATGTTGTCCGAGAATTAATGGGTGCAAGATGCAACTCCAACATTCCTATCAAGGATAAAAATGGGAAGATCTTACTTAGTAAAGAGCAAGATGCACGCTGGGTAGAGCACTTCAAAGAGATATTAAATCAGCCAGCTCCCGTCACAACCTACAATTTTAGTAATTCCAATCCTTCTGATGAACTAGAAGTAGACCTAGGTGTGATTAAATTTGAAGAAACTGATACAGCCATTAGATCGCTGAAGAATAATAAGGCCATCAGTCTTGACCAGATCACGGCCAAATTACTAAGGTATGGGGGCAACAGTATCGTGCAAGAACTAACGGGGTTGTTGAACGCATGCTGGTGAGCAGTGTGTGTCCCAAGTGATTGGAGGAAGGGAGTGATTAAGTGACCAAAAAAGGGGAATGTCACCGACTGTAGTAATTGGAGAGGCAATACGCTCCTATCAGTCCCGGGCAAAGTGTTTTATATTGTCTTGCTCAGGAGGCTTCTGGCTGCAGTGGATAATACACTGCAGGAGGAGCAGGCTGGATTTCGGCGCAGACACTCATGCAGCGAGCAAATTTTCACGTTGCGCAACATCATTGAACAGAGTATTGAATTTCAACGGCTGCTGTCAATAAACTTTATCGATTTCAAAAAGGTGTTTGACAGAGTACATAGAGAGTCATTGTGGAACATAGTACATAGTTATGGTATCCCGCAGTGCTACATCAACACCTTCCAAAATCTCTACCTAAACGCCAGTTGCTGTGTGAGGACCAATAGTGGTATGACCGATTTCTTCAATATTGACTCTGGTGTGCGGCAAGGGTGTGTTCTATCACCATTCTTGTTCCTTTTGGCTGTGGACTTCATTATGAGGAAAGCAATGTGCAGGATGAATTTTGGTATCTCTTGGGAAAACCAGTGCCGGCTCACGGATCTGGACTTTGCCGACGATATCGCGCTGCTTGCAGAAACGGGCGAATGCTTGCAAGACATGACAACAAGTTTAGAAAAAGAAGCAGGTAAAGTTGGGTTGAGGATAAACAGCAATTTAAAACAAAGGTGATGCGGGTCGGAAAAGCTCAGATGAACACACCAATAGTGGTCGAAAGTCAGTCCTTAGAAGATGTCCGGCAGTCACCTATCTTGGCAGTATTCTGCCCAATGATGGGGATGTCAAGGCAGATGTCAACTGCAGAATCGGGAAACCCTCGGCAGTGTTCCAAAGACTATGCCAAATTTGGTCTGCGTCAACAATTGGCCTGGCTACAAAGCTTCGACTCTACGGCACTGTTGTCATGTCCACTGCAATCTAGGACAGTGAAACATGGAAAAACACTGCAAAAATATCACATAAGCTGAATGTGTTCCACCAGCGATGTCTGCGTAAGATCCTTGCTGTTACCTACATTGATCTCATTACTAACAAAGAGATTCTCTGAAGATGTGGTCTGCGGAGACTGCAAGATGTTGTGGCAGAACGTAGATTATCTTGCTGGACACGTCTTGCGTCTTTCAGATAATCTTCATCCAAAGGTAGCAATGCAATGGACACCAGCAGAAGGAAAGAGAGAGAGGGGAAGACCACTGAAAATGTGGCAAAGCACGGTTAAAGGAGACTTTAAGAACATTGGTATAATGTGGGAAGAAGCGGAAACGGTGGCATGAGACCAAAATCTCTGGAGAGCACTTGTTGCCCAATGTGCCCAGATGCACAGGCGGGTCTAAGTTGTCTTATCTTGTTTCCGGAAGAGATTTTTCCCAAAAACAAAAATGGCAATGTAGATGGGGTTCCTTCAAGCGGGTGGAAAACAATTTTGACACAACCCTTCATTCTAACTTTTTTTTTCTTCCAGAAAAATTAGTGCTTTCAAAAACGGGTTTTTTTTCCCCGAAAGAACCCTCTCTACACTGCTGTTTTTGTTTTCATAAAAGTCTTTTCTGGAAACGCGGTCAGAAGAGATTATGCAAATGAAGAGCAAGATTTGTAAACCAATGCTTCGTTTGCATTCCTCCCCTGAAAGGGGAATGTAGTATAGACACAGCCTTAGCGAAGCAGTTTTTCCCAATAGCCAGCCTAGACCTCCCCTACAGCAACTTTTGAGATAACTGTTTCTTGTTCTGTCATCTGCCACCATTAGCTGTGTCTACACGTGCACGTTACTTTGAAGTAGCGGCACTAACTTCGAAATAGCGCCTGTCGCGGCTACACGCGGCGGGCGCTATTTCGAAGTTAACTTCGACGTTAGGCGACGAGACGTCGAAGTCCCTAACCTCATGAGGGGATCGGAATAGCGCCCTACTTCGACGTTCAACGTCGAAGTAGGGACCGTGTAGACGATCCGCGTCCTGCAACGTCGAAATTGCAGGGTCCTCCATGGCGGCCATCAGCTGGGGGGTTGAGAGATGCTCTCTCTCCAGCCCCTGCGGGGCTCTATGGTCACCGTGGGCAGCAGCCCTTAGCCCAGGGCTTCTGGCTGCTGCTGCGGCAGCTGGGGATCCATGCTGCAGGCACAGGGTCTGCAACCCGTTGTCGGCTCTGTGTATCTTGTGTTGTTTAGTGCAACTGTGTCTGGGAGGGGCCCTTTAAGGGAGCGGCTGGCTGTTGAGTCCGCCCTGTGACCCTGTCTGCAGCTGTGCCTGGCACCCTTATTTCGATGTGTGCTACTTTGGCGTGTAGACGTTCCCTCGCAGCGCCTATTTCGATGTGGTGCCGCGCAACATCGAAGTTGAACATCGACGTTGCCAGCCCTGGAGGACGTGTAGACGTTATTCATCGAAATAGCCTATTTCGATGTTGCTACATCGAAATAAGCTATTTCGATGTAGGCTTCACGTGTAGACGTAGCCATTGAGAATAGCTTGGCACCATTCTCATCAGGTAGATGAAGGCTGCTGTCAAATTCCTCTCCCCAGCCCCCCAATTCTTCTTGTTCTAAGTAAGCCCAATTCTCTCAGCCTCTCCTCATAATTATTTTTGTTGCCCTTTGCTGGACTCTCTCCGATTGGTTCACATCTTTTCTGTAATAGTGGCACAAAACTGAATGCAGTACTCCAGATGTGGCCTCACCAGTGCAGAACAGAGGGAGTAATCACTTCCCTTGATCTGCTGGCAGCAGCCCAATAGGTTGTTGCCCTTCTTGGCAACAAGGGCACACTGTTGACTCATATATCTGGCTTCTGGTCTACTATAACCTCTAGGTCCTTTTCTGCAGAACTGCTACTTAGCTAGTTGATTCCCTAGCCTGTAACAGTACACTGGATTCTTCCATCCTTAGTGCGGCAGGTCTCCATGCTTTGTCCTTGTTGAACCTCAGCAGATATTTTTTGGCCCAATCCTCCAATTTGCATGGATCACTCTGGATCCTGTCCTACTCCACACCCCCAGCCTATCTACCTCTTCCCTCAGTGTGGTGGATTATACTACCTTGCTGAGGGTGCGGTCCATACCATCATCCATTAATTAAGATGTTGAACAAACCCAGGCTTTGGGGCGCTGTGCTTGATACTGGCTGCCAAAAAATCGAGCCATTGATCACTGCCCATTGAGCCAGCTTTCTGTTAACTGTATGGTCCATCAATCCAAACCAAACTTCTTTAACTTGCTGGGAAGAATACTGTGGAGACCATATCAAAAGCCTCGCTGAAGTCAAGGTTCTATCACATCCATTGCTTTCCCCTGTCCACAGAGCCCTGTATCTCTTCAAAGAAGGCTGTTAGTTGGCCTGGTATGACTTACCTTTGGTGAGTCCATGTTGACTGTTTTTTATTCCCTTCCTCTTGTCTAAGGCCATGTCTACACTTGCCCCCTTCTTTGAAGGGGGCATGGTAATCAGGGTGTCAAACTTTGAAGTGCCAGCATGCTGTGTAGCTGCAGACACTTCAAAGTAGTGTGGGCACTTCAAAGTGACTTGACCCCCCAAAATTTTGGGGAGTCAAGGCACTTTGAAGTAGCATGGGCACTTCGAAGTGCCTGCAGCTACACGGCATGTCACCACTTGAAATTTAGACACGTCAAAGTTGCCACGGGGGAGAATTTGCCTAATGAAGTGCTGCATGTGCATTGCAACACTTCATTAGTAATCTCCTATCACCATGATTAGTGCAGGCATAGTCTAAGTGTTTCAAAATGTTATTTTGAGGATCTCCTCCATGATTTTTCTAGTGACTAAAATGAGGCTGACTGGTTTGTTCCCTGGATCCTCCTCCTTCCTTTCCCCCACCCCCAACTTGGGCAATAGCTTTGCCTTTTTCCAATCATCTGGGAGCTCTCCCAGTTGCCAGCAGTTTTCAAATATAATGGCCAATGGCTCTGCCGTCACTTCAGCCAACTCTCTCAGTACCCTTCAAGGCATTGGATCCAGCCTATGCATGTTTTTTCACTCTTAAGGTTGGCTTACATCCTTCTTGTATTGTGCTGCCAAGTGTAGCAGTCCAGGAGCTAACTTTTTGTGAAGGTGGAGACCCAAAAAAAAAAAAAAAAGCCTTGGTTACTTCAACTTTGTCTGCATCATTTGTCATTAGGCTGCTTTTCCCACTCACTAAGGGTCTCTCACTTTTCCTGATCGACTTCATGTTGCTAACATACCTGCAGGAAATCCTTCTTGTTATCCTTCACATCCCTTGCAAGCTGCAGCTTCTTGGTCACATCCCTGCATACTTGAGCAATGTTTTTGTATTCTTGCTGAGTCACTTGCCCAAGTTTCACTTTTTGTAAGCTTTTGGTGTTCAAGCTTTCTGAAGATTGCTGTTTTTTTTTAAATGCCCAGCAGGTCGCTGTTTAAAGCAATGGTGCAAGTAAACAAAATTCTTATCAGTATGGGAGGAGGGAGAGCTCATCTGTGGGGGTGGTGAGGGGGTGGCAACTTTGTCTTCTCTATGTGACTTGGTCCTGAGCTGGGTGAAATCCCTTCTGTATCCCATGTTACTAGGGGAGTGGCGTGGCTACAGGAGGTGCCGCTGGCAGTTCTGCTGTTCCTTTCTCTGCTGCCTCTCCCAGCAGGAAATAAGTGACAGTTCTGCTCCTCCATGGAGCCATTTAGTCTTTTTTTACAGGATGTGGGTGGTGGGAAGTCTGGTTGAAGTTCTGTTCCTTCTGGGAGTTTCTTCCTGTCTAGAAGTTCCATTAGTTTTTATAGGCTAATCATAAATATTATTATTTTTGTTGTCTGTCTGTCTGTCTGTCTGTCCAGGCACATTCTCCCTACCCCATCTCCCTCTGTGCTGTCCCAGCTCCAGCCCCTCCCCCAGCCAGTACAGGCCCCGGCCCCTGATGGAGTTATATCCACACCATGCCAGCCCCTCCCTCCATCAAGTGTGGTGCCTGCCCCAGTCCCCCAACAGAGCACCCCCTGCATCCTGCCAGCTTTGTCCCTCCCTTGGTCAGTGTGGGGGGCCCGGCCCAGCCCTAACAAAGCTCCTCCCTGGCCAGCACAGGTCCTGGCCCGTACACTTTGGGTGTGTATTACAGCAAGTTTCTGTCTAGAACTTTCTTCCAGCCCAACTTCCGCTTCTTAGGCAACCTAATTCAAATAGCAGTCAGTTCCTTACTGGGCCTTGTTATAGGGTGAGTGCTTCAGGTCTTTGTTGAATATGGAACTCCAGAAATAAATGTTTAAGAGAAGCTCCTGATTTTGCATTCTGAAATGCATGATAGGTACATGCATTGTTTAGTGCCGATAGTTCTGTGTATGATTTATAATAAAAGGTGTAACTGCCATTAGAAAATACTGTTCCTCCCTGCTGCTCTTGATTCTATATCTAATTTATTTTTTAACCTTGTCTATTCTAATGTTCATTATTCATCTTAGCTTGTTTAATAAAACTCCCTGACTGCTTCTTCTCCAGTAATTTGGTGCCTCCAAGAACTTTGAATTCACAGCTGAGAAGAGAACTCTGGCAGGGAGGTGCCTTTTGCTGTCCTCCTGAAGTATTCTCTCAAATTTTGGCTAGGCTGTGAACATCTGAGAAACCTAGAAATCTGTTTGCACTTGTTCAGACTTATTAGAGCTTTGCTGCTAAATTCTCTAATGGACTCCTCGCCCTAGCTGAGAATGCCCCCTGCAGAACTTTCTCTAGAGGTGTGACAACATGCACTAGAATTGACATGGACTAACTCGACTAAACCTTTGGTACTTTTCTCCCTGTGGTCTTAATGCTCCCCTTGCTGTGCCCAGGTACTGTGGAGAAGGAGATTTCCCTTCTGCATTTGAATCAGGCAAAGAACTGGACCTGGGAGAGATTAGCATAAAGCAAAGTGGTTTTGGGGGGTGGGGGGGAGAGGGCGGGACAGAGAGAGAACAACAACTGGGGCCAGTTGAACCAAGACTTGGGAGCTGTGTGGGGTGGAGGGGAGAGGATACAGATGAAGGAAGGCTTGAATGTGGATGAGAGCAGATTGGAAGGGATGGGGCAGAAAGAACTGATGGCACAGGCCTGCCTGAGCATCTCCTTGTGGATGTTCACACTGGTAGATCTATGTGCTTCTTCGCTCCCTTGGATCTGCATATGGGACTGCGGCTGGCATCTACCAAAAGTTTTTATTTTTTTTTCCCCTAGTACTAATTCCAAGTAATAGGATTCTGTGTTCCAGTTGCCCTGGACTCCAGGATGGGTATTGAGTTTCCCCCATCAAACAGACCCTCTCTAGAGTTTCACTCCCATGGGTAATCCAATTTATGGTTTAATCCCTCAGGAGCATGGGGTAGTTGAAGGAAGTAATACACTTGCAAAGGGATTTTCAAATTGAAATTTTGGTTTCTTGTGAATTAAACTGATTGTTTCAGGTCAGCCTGTGATTACTTTCACTTAGACATTTGAAAATTATGGTGTCTTAAGTTCCTATTTGCCTAAGTCACTTGTCAATGAGACAGCAGTCCCCTTTGGTTACTTAGGCTATCCTTAGATTTCATCCCATTCTATGAATGAAAATGGAGGAGGAAGGGACAAAAGAGGTGAGGTAAGTCTTCCTGCTTTTAGAACTCCAGATCTCTCTCTCTCTCTCTCTCTGCTGGCAAAGAATTAGTGTAAATAAAGAAATATTCACCAGCAGAAGAGATTACACAAAAGATGATTTAGCACTTTTACAAATTCCAGGTGTTTAGCTAGTGATTTTCCACCAGTTCAGTGGTGTGTGACTTTTAAAAGCCCATCAGCAAACACATACAGTACTCCTTGAATGGTTCACCTCCAGCTATGTAATATATTGTGACCATATTGTAGCACTATTATGTTCAGCAGTTAGGCATCCAGAGTTCAGCAGCATTAATAATGTAGCAGTAATCTTTCCAGAAGTTTGTCTAAGACTATGGAAATAGGTTTTAGTATATTCAGCATAACGTCTACATTTTTTAAGTCCATTGTTGACTACTTTGCCTATTATAGTTTTATGTGTTTCATCACATTTTTCTTCCCTTGTCAGAATAGGTCAGATATTAATAAATAGTTCAGAAGTGTCACCCATTATATTTCATTATGCACTTTGGATAAGAGTTAATTTGAATCATTTTACTTTTCTTAGTAAAGCTGAAGCAAAATATTTTTAAAATAACCAATGCGCAATTTTATCAACCTTTTTCCTTAAGTCTTTGACTAAGGCTGCTTCTACACTCGCTCCCTCCTATCGGAGGAGGCCTGGTAATGAGGCAGTTTGAAGCAGGCTAATGAGGCACTGACATGCATATTCAGTGCCTCATTATCATAATGGCGGCTGCATGAATTTCGAAGTGCAGACTTCCAGTTGCAGATTGAGAGTGTAGATGGGGGCAGCTTCAAAATAAGCATCCCACTTTGACATTCCTTTAGTCCTGTTTAGTTCTGTGGGAGTAAGGGAATGCCAGAGTGGGGTGCTTATTTTGAAGCTGCACCCATCTACACTGTCAGTCTGCACTTCGAAATTCATGTGGCCTCCATTATGCCAACGAGGCATTGAATGTTCATGCCAGCACCTCATTAGCCTGCTTCAAACTGCCTCCTTACTGTGCCTCCCTCTGACAGAAGGGGATGAGTGTAGAAGCAGCCTAAAAGATGCATCTACACTCATATCTTCATTATCTTCTAGATTTCTTTTCCATTTGCTGTGTTTGTGGCATAGTGTGTGACAAAGCTATGCACTTTGAAGTTGTAGATACTGCAGATGATGAACATTCACAACTCTCTCTATGTTGAAGCTGAATCCTGAAACACAATGGTGGGGAAGTATCAGAGGGGTAGCCGTGTTAGTCTGGATCTGTAGCAGCAACGAAGGGTCATGTGGCACCTTATAGACTAACAGAAAAGTTTAGAGCATGAGCTTTCGTGAGTTAACTCACGTCTTCAGATGCTGGTCCAGCATCTGAAGAAGTGAGTTAACTCACGAAAGCTCATGCTCTAAACTTTTCTGTTAGTCTATAAGGTGCCACATGACCCTTCGTTGCTGCTAATGGTGGGGAAGAGTCTCTCTTGCTGAGTAATACAGGTTGAACCTCTCTCATCTGACACTTTCTTGTCCTGCATGATTTTACTTAGCTGAATGTTCACTTAGCATGGGTGTGGCCAATTTCCTGGTGTCCTATAATGTTTGTTTACAGCCACCAGTCCTGGCTCTCAGTGTTCTGTGTTGTTCTAAGAGTCCCATAGGCAGTGAAAGCATTGGTAATGCTGCTAGCAGTATTAACTTTTCATGGTTTGGCAAATTCTCTCCTTTAGCACCTCTCAGGTCCTGAGGGTGCCTGACTAGAGAGGTTCAGCCTGTAGCTAGAGCACGGTTTTAACAAAAAACAAAAAAAAAAGCTCCAGCTGTTTGTACTACTGTTCAAATGATTTATTCTAAATTCAGTCTTATAGGGAAAATAAACCGTAAAGACCATCTACTTAACACCTGATCTCTAGCACCATGCCCAACATGAAAAACCCATTGTAAATGTCAAAATTCATGAATACCTAATAAAATACATAATTAGGATGTATGTTTGTATTGAGCAATGAAAATACTTTCAGACGTGAGCAGTAACAGTAGAAGATTTGTTGGAATATTTATCAAACATGCCAACAATGTTTTCAACACAGCCACTTTGAAATTCCTGAGTAACTCAGATTATTGTCATAAATCTATTTTTTGAGTGTCTAACTTATTTGATACCGTAGCAAGTCATAGTGGGCATTCCATAAGAATGGGAATAAATTCACTTATAATTTTTTTACCTTTAACCATTTGATTATTGTAGAGGATGTGGGCATGTCAGAACAGTCACTGTCTTCTGAAGAACATTTTTCATACTGTGTCATTCTGACAACCAAGCTTTGCATTAGTTTTTGTTGCAGTCTACTTTTGATTGACATTTTTGGAGTGGTACAGAAATTTCTTGAAAATTTACTCCCAGATACAGTCTTGTTCATGATTTCCAACCACCCCAACTCCAGTTTCCAGGAATTTTAAATCAAATACTAGTCTATATGTTGAAGAATGTGTTGTCCCTTCTTCCCATAATGTCCTGCTTCGACACCAGTGTTGCTCCTTTTCTATTTGCATGCTCTTCTCTTTCTCCCTTGTTTAATTCTTCTACTTCTTTCCCACTTCTAGCCCCAGAAAAACCTTACTTAACAACAATCCAAGACTTTTACTTATATAACCCACATTCCTTTTGCACTACATTGTTTTATTTATTTGGAGACCAAGATGGAGGCAAGCAAGCAGTTGAGAAATTTATTTAGGGTTACTACATTTGGACGTTCAAAAAAAAAAAAAGCTCTGAGAAGGAGTGGATCCGTATATACCAACTCATATTGTATTAATGTTTTAGAGTATATCTAGTACATTAATACAATGAGAGTGGGTAGACACTGATTCAGGTACACTCACCCTTAGGAGTGTCCTCTTTTTTTCTACAAGGTCAAATATGGTAACCCTAATTTTAATGGATGTCTGTTTGCTTGTCTCTCTGTGTACATGTGCAAGGAGATAGAGCAAGGCTAGTTAGTAGAAGTGCCCAGAGCCATGCAGAAGCATGGGCTGGGCATGACTCTCCAGCTCATGGCAAAACAGTGATCTATCCAGTGTTTGATGTTGCCCACTATGGAAGTATTCATAATTCGAGATCTGTGGCAGTCATAGCTCAGGTAGGCATCTGACACTTGCTGTCACTGCTGTGTGTTTTTGTTTTGTTTAAATATGTGCCCTTAGCTATCACGTGTCAAAGTTATCCACTAGATAAACTGACTTTACTTTGTTAACTTAAGAATATTTTCATTCCATAGGATGCTTTTGTGGTTCAGTTTTGTTTTCTTTTTGGTAGACGCTTTTTGGAATACTACTAAACAATGAGCTTTTCTTTTTTTCTTTGAACCTATTTATTTATTAGCCTTGTAAATCTTGATAAATGTCTCTGGCAGATTGATGAAGATTTATGTAATACATAAGATTAAATTTAGTTAGTGCTATTTTTAGTGAAAGTTGCTGACAGGATGCGGGCAATAACAAATCACAGTAGCAGGAACCTCATTGGCCCGGGTGAAGTCATGGCGGCCATGTCAAATCATGGAATCTCTGATTCTCATGACCAGCTTTCCTTCTGAGTAATAAAATAACACATTTGTCAACCTAATAATCAAACTCATGAAATTGTAAAGATTTGCATAAAATTGTTGTAATGCAACTGTAATCTACTTGCTATGGTTGTATTCTGAGCAGCACTGATAACACCCCTGTATAATCTTCCTGATGTGTTCCCATGGTTTGTTTTTTTTTTTCAGTTGCACATAATTAGGCTTGGCAGAAATTGATAGCTGTTGAAATTATAAAAAAGGAATGGTCTGTCCATGCCTATGTTTAAGGATTTAAATTTTCAGTTCTAGGAAATGATGAGAGAGAGACAATTATTTAATGACAGATGAGATTCAAAATGTTAAAATAATATAGCTGTTAAACATGTGTCAAAATATGCAAAGTAAATATCCTTAAGTCGAACTGTTAGTTTTCAAGCAGTACTTTTCTTATTTTTTTGGTTTGCAAATTTCTATTACTATCAATGGAAATAATTTTCCATTGGTTTGTATGGTGAGATTGATGATTACTGACACCTTGCAGATTAAAAATCAAATCTTTACACACCTGCTTACAACTTGGGGAAAATATAATCATTTTATGTTAAGATTTGCATTTTAGAAGTCTTACACTGGTTGTTACTAGAAAAATTTCCAAACAGTTCAGCTGCTTTCAAAAATAAGGTTAGGGAGAAAATGTTTTTTTCCATGTTAAATTTTTACAGCTGTTTCATTGAGAAACATGGATGCTTCTCTGGGGGAGAAGGCAGATGATCCTCTCTGATGTACCCAGTTGAGAATCTAGGTGCAGGTCCACAATGCAAAGTGGATACCCTTGCCTCAGCATAAATGCTCCGAAGTCCTGTTTTTCTCTTGGCAGCAATGCAGTCTTCCTTTCAGGGACTGATACTATTCCTGTGTTTAAGGAATGAAATGAGAGTCTTTGGAAGAGAAACTATACAAATCCATAGGAATACCTGGGTGGCACATGACCAGAAGATGAAAGTACCAGGAGACAGTATCAAACAAAGATGGTTTTCAGGTATTATTGGAGAGAGTGATAATTATTCTCTGTCTGCAAACAGACACCCCTGAGCCCTTGTTAGACATTTCAGAGATGCAGACCAAAGGGAGGCTGGTTATACCTACTATATCTACTCTTTTCAACCCAGCCAAGATTCTGTGTCTCCACCTGTGTCTGTGTGTATACAGGGTACATACTGTGCCAGCTGATGGATTTCAGTTTATATTGCTATACTGTAATGGTTCTCAGTATATCTCTGACTGAGCGTCACCTTGTTATCCCTTGCTTTGGAATTAGGGAATCTGTCTGTGGGTGGTTTGGGGTTAGCTCCCTATAAACACCAGTCTCTCAAGCACTCTCCTGTTCACTCTGCAAGCCCTGTCTTTGCCTTGTTGGTAAATCAGAAAGGCATGGCAGTCCTGAGTCCCACTGAAGTCTTCTCATTTGATTTTTTTTTTTTTTTTTTTTTTTTTTTTTTGGCCCTGAGAAATTGCTACTCACAGAAATCCCAAATTCTTTTTTTCACAAACAAGCAATATATCCCAATTTGCCAGTTTTACCATAAGTCAATACTCTTTTATATAACACAGCACTTATGAGCTCTTACAATAAACCAAATGAAGGACTATTTAAGAAAGTATAGATGTTCCACTAGAAACACGAATGATTTTAAACCAGTGGTCACCATGGCTATATCTATATGGCATAAATATTTTGAAATAATATGTCCACACACAAAATGCTTTTTGAAATTGCACGCAGATATTTTGAAATAGCATTTCCTGTTCCGAAGCACTATTTTGAAAGAGTGCCAGTGGAGCCCATAAAGGCTTATTTTGAAATAATGCTATTTTGTTTCTTAATGACCCCTATTTCTTGTTGTTCTCAATACAGGTGTTATTCCTCATGGAATGACGTTTACTGGAATCTAAATAACATGTCTGCCATTTCGATTTCAACATAACTTTGCCTTGTAGGTGGAGTCAATAAGTCCCCATAAAATGACAGAGGGCCTACACTTCAGTTCTGTAGTAACACAGGATTTCTGCTCCTCTTCCCCTGCCCCCCCCAAAAAAAAAAAATTTAGATCTTGTTTCCTGAGAAGCGATCCAGCTCTGCAGTGGATTAATTTTTCATGGAACACCCACACTGAACAAATATGTCTCCTCAGTGAAAAGATCCAGAGTGTTTTTCTCCATCTTGTGATATATTGATACCATAGGTGATCGTCTGTCTGTCCAAACTATTCCTTGTTGTCTCAAGTGGTTTTGGTGTTTATACCAGCTGGTGTGAGGTTGGTCAGTTTCCTCCCACGGCAGCACTTTGCAGAGCCTCCGTGAGTGGAAATGCCAATGCCACAGGAGCCCCTTTCATGTTGGGAGGCAGCTAAAATGCTGCTTTCCAGCCTGAATGGGCTGGCAGGGAGCCTCCCACCTCTACACTGTGGCAAAGGGGACAGAGGGAGGGTGGGAGCCTTTTGGAGCTTGGACGTGGTTTAAATGCTGCATCCCAGTGCCAATGGGCTGGCGGGGAGGGGAGTTGCCCTCTGGAGTTGCCTCCTTGCCCTCACCCACCTTTTTGCACACTGGCAGGCCCAGATTTCCTGCTAACCTGGTAAGTTTCCATTTACTTAGCATTTATCAATTCCGTTATTAAAAATTATACTTTTAAAAATTTTGTTCCAAATATGAAATTCGTAATGTGAAAAGGACAAACTCAGACACCAGTATGGGATGTTGCATGTGGAAAAGATTTAGTGCTATGGATAGTTAGAAATAATTGAGTTGAGCAGATGCGTCTGTGCTCATTGTTGAAGATGGTGTATGCTGTGATGGATTTGATCATGTTTAGCTTTTTGTATGCACTACGCTGCAAAACCCTCTAGTAAGATCGTAACCATAACAAGTGTAAGAAGGTGACATTTACGAGCAATCGATTCAGCTGCAAAAAGTGGGTGTGCTGTGGAATTGTTTCTCTCATTGAAGTGTGCCATTTTACTGAAAAGGTTGGGAGCCACTGAAGGAGTTTGATACACAGGCAGTTGATTTTAGTGGGTCTAGTGAAGACCTACCAAATTGACTACAGATCACTCTCCATTTGACCCTGGTACTCTAACCCATATGAGAAGAATAGGGTAAATCAATGGGAGAGTGTCTTCTGTTTGTTGACCTTGTGCAGTGTGGACGCTGCACATATAGTACCTATGATATGTCAACTCCAGGCTACATTATTCATGTAGCTGAAGTTGTGTACCTTAGGCTGACTTAATATGGTTGTGTAGATGTAGTCACACAGCCAAAACATTTCAACAACAGTTACTGGTAACTAATCTGTTAATTAGGCCTACCACACCACTGTTTTAGGTGCACTTCACACATTCCTTGCCATAAAGTGTTCACAGCCTAAATAAAGACACAACCTAGAAATGGAGGTAAAGATAGAGTGGAAGGAAGATCGAACAAGATGCTTAGTTTAATTAAAATCATAGTACACATCTTGATTCCAGTTTAAATTCTCTCAATGCATAGGTCCAACCCCATCCTGTTCTTCCTTAATATCAACTTCATCCTCCACAGAATATAAGAATCTTGACTTGGTATTAATTAATTTTATTTTTATTGGTTTTTCCCCTTAATGAGTATAAACTGTTCCCAGATCTGCATTTTAACCTATCCATATCAAGCCTACATGGCAGACTCATCTTCTGTGCCTCCCAGACTTTGTGCATCCTTCATTCTTTTAACTGGAGTCCAGCTGAAATTTGATATGGGATATAGCATCTTTCCCAGTAGAAAGAAAATCCAGTTTAGGGCTTGATCTTTCCCATACAGTCAATAAGGGTCCCTTCAGCTCCAATAGGACTGGAATTTGGCTCTTATCCTTTTATTGCTGAAGACTGCAATCCAAAGCATTCTTTTTCTTTAGTTTAGAAATGTATTGGAGCAGGGTAATAATCTGACAGAAGACAGAAGGTGGGATGGTTTAGGGACTGGCACTGAATTAGTTTTACTCTTGATTATTTGTTCATATGTGGTGAACAAAACTAATGGCTGTTTGTGAATGAGTTGATTGTCCTAATCAAATTTGTATTGAATAACTGTTACTATTAACTATGTTACAGAAGTGCAGAGAAACCCAGATTCTTAAACCTCAATTTCCAAGTTTTCCTGCTTTCGCCTCCTGAGATGGAGATGGAGATTAAGATCTAATGTGTTTTATTATCTGTTGGTGGAAAAGGGAGTTCTTTTTTGGACTGAGGCAGCAGTGTGAAGTCTGTTACTAAAAGTGGAAATATTCTGTGTGGGCATTTAGCAACTGCTCCTAAATTTACTTTTGATATGGCATTTCCTTTTTTTAAGGCTTATGTTGCACAGGTATGTCACTTGGGCAACACTAAATGGTTTTAAACAAAAATTTATACAGTGCCTTTTTTGTATATTTGGAGCAGATATAAGGAAAAAGGCTCATTAGTGGGGGGTTTTTCCCCCTCTCCCATCCTATTTTCTCTTTGGTTTCTCTATTAATTCTCATCTCCTTAAGTTAACTAAGATGGTCAGAACAATTCTTCAGTCTGATTTTAATTAAATGTTGCTTTACTGAATTTCAAGCAGTATGTATAACCCACTGCTAGGGCCATTCTATTCCCATGCTCATCGTCCATGTTGCCGCCTCTGAGCACAGGTGTACTAGGGATTGAGTGCCAGCATTTGATATATCCTAGATATTAATTTTAACAGCAATATATGATTTACATAAAATGAATCTGTTTTAAAATAATGTAAAAAAATTATGAAAATGACTAAGCATTTCTTCTTTTCACAGTATGTGTTTTGTACACACAAGGCATTGGAAACAAAGAATGGAGAGAGGTAACGGGTTTTTTTTGGTATATTTTTGTTTTATTATTTAAGTCTAGTTGTTTGTCATGCCAAAAAGGGGAAAAATTATGGTTAGTTGCCTGATTGCTATGCTAAAAAAATTGAACTCTTAAATTTACAAGGAAAAAAATGCAAAAAGCCTCAGTGTCACTTTATTTTGAAATCCTGTATTGGATTTACAACAAGAAGTCCTGTGGCACCTTATAGACTAACAGATATTTTTGGAGAATAAGCTTTAGTGGGCAAAGACCTGCTTCATCAGATGGATATAGCAGTTTTAATTAATTTAAGAAGAAAGCTGAAGTTAGTTATCTCTGTTCATTTTCTAGGGAACAAATGTCCACCTGACTTATGTGCAGCACTATATACCATTGTTGGTACATTTAGCAAAGAGGTGAGGTGTTTAGTGGATGTAGAAATTGTATTCCTGACTTGCCTTCCTAGTCAAAGCAGAGACATTGATGTAACTCTGTGGGAAAACAACCGTGTTGCTTGTGTTGTATGTGCTCTCTAATTAGAGGACTTCATTTTGCAGAGTTGACAATTCTGTACCTTTTGTGACTAAAATCATTAACAGTAATAAGGAGGAAACATCTGATTGAGAAACAAATATGATTTTAAAATGATTCTGTATCTCAAAATAAGACTTTGAAAGCTGCCAACTATGACAGAATATTACTCTTGTATCTGTGTGCCAGTGACCAGATGGGGAATTCTCTAAGACTAAGCTATTTTGAGAGAGCATGGCAAAAACATGCCTGCCTTTGCCCTATAAGTGAAAAACTACTAATTGTTCAGTCACTTGTTCTTTTCCAATTTATTGGAAGAGCTTCTCTGTTGTGAAATGCTGGTGAAGCATTTTATTGAAGTTTCTTTTGAAAAAGGGTTGCTTGTTTTATTTAGGGCCATCCCTTTCTGCTAGCTTGTTGAATAAATTCAAAATATTTTGATCAGCTCCCATTAATAGCGATCATCATTTGTGTTGTCAGGCTTTGAATCAAGAGGTTCTCCTTGTCTCAGCTGGCTTAGGCCTGTACCCAGCATAAAGAAACTGTCACCTTGGAGAGTCCGTGGGAGGCTGAGCCATTGGCTTTTCAGAGCAGTGCTACCCTCTGCTTTGACATCTATAAGATACTTTTGGGACTTTTGCTGCATCTTTACTGGTTTACAGTTCAGAGTAATATGGCAGTCAGCAACACCTCCCTCCTTTCCATTCTATATCGTGTAACTTCAACTATTCGTAGACATCAAGTTCCACTATGATCGCCAATTACAAAGCATTGCTTGCCAAATAAGATCACAATAATTACTCCTTGAGCTCAGATTTTCATTTTTATTTCTGAAGAGAAAAGAGAACAGTTGGTTAAGGTCCATTTAATTCAGAAGGACACCTTATAGACAAGCAGGCTGCCCTGGACTTGGCAGACACGTCAGCAAGGTCTGTAGCCACCCTTGTAGCAATGCTAAGGGCTGCACCTTTCTGAGGAAAACCAGAGAGGTGCAATCAAAGGTAGAAGCTCTTCTGGTTTGGAGGACTGAAACTCCTTGCAGCCTGAACAGATGAGTCCTTCCATTCTCTGAAAGACTCTAGTGACATTCAGGTATCTCAGCATTTGTACAATTAAAACCAAGAAAAGACAAGACACACATAGTTTCCAGAGGTTCCAGTATATACAAGTGCACAGAAAATATGAACAATGTGGCTAGAAACATCATTCCACAAGGAAATGACAAACTCCATCTCAATGTAGTACATTAAGCAGTATTGCAAGCTTTTTTTCCATTTATTCACCTTGGTGCAATAAAAATAGAGACCCACTCACTACAGAATTCATAGAATCATAGGGCTGGAAGGGCCCTCAGGAGGTCATGTAGTCCAGCCCCCTGCTTCAAGCAAGATTAACTCCAGCCAAGTCATCCCAGCCAGGACCTTGTTAAGCCATGACTTAAAAACCTCAAGGGATGGAGAATCCGCCACCTCTCTAGGCAACACATTCCAGTGCTTCACCACCCTCCTGGTGAAGCAGGGTTTTGTTTTGTTTTTTTGTAGATTGACCTCCTGTGGTTCAGCAAATTCTCTGGTTCAGCATTGGTCAGGTCCCATGGGTGCCAGACTAGATAGGTTCAACCTATAGAAATGTTCCATTCTGTCACACCTACCTTGTTTCAGGATTTTTAACCAATTCTTTAAAAATAATGTATTTAAAGAAAAATAAACATACAAAACAAAAGCACATGTTCTGGGAGCTGTATTTTATATCTGTAATGCTATAAGTTGCAAGACAAATCAAAAGCTTCTCTTCCAAATACAATTGGCTATAAACCTAGTACTTTTTCAGCTCAAAAACTTTCTGGCTGTGTCTACACTATCACAAATCTTCGAAATGGCCATGCAGATGACCCCGGGAACTTCTAAATGCCTTTCTTCCTATCTGCTGAAAGCATAGTAAAATTAGAGGTGTCCTTTCGAAAAGGACCTCCATCTGGATGAGCCGCGTGGGAGCGAAATGTGGCAATGTTGAAGAGCTGTGGCTGGTGGCATGCTAATGAGTCATTGAATATGCATTTCAGTGCCTCATTAGTAATCTTCGAAATGGCCATTTGCATGGCCATTTTCAAAGATTTATGCTAGTGTAGACATAGCCTCTGTGGGGAGTGAGTCAAAACCTCATTATGCAGAAATGTGAAAGCAATGAGTATCTTGTTTTAATGGCTGCATCAAGAAAACAAGGGCAGAAATGAGTGGATAATGAGGGAGGCCACATGTTTCTTATACCAGCGCCTCCATTCACTTTCAGAAATGAAGTTACCAGTGAAATGAACATTTTTTTTGTATAGTATTCTGTATTCAAGAGAGATGGCTGTTTCTAAAAGAGCCAGTATTACACACATGACAGCAAACTGTCTTGATGTAAAGGAAAGATAAAAATAATGAAACCCATATGGTGGCAAAAGGATTTCTTTACAAATATAAAACTTAAAAGGAATCCGATAAGAACAGATGGCTAAGAAGAGTAAGTGCAGAGGGATGAGTGCCGCCTCGCAAGGGATATAAAAGTTAATGAAATAGGTAAGTGCAATAAAAGGCTTATTACTTAAAAGTGCAAATAGTGAGTGGCACAGCAAAGGCTAAATTGCACTGATGCCTTTTTTTTGGCTTCAGGGTTTGCTAAAAGGTTAATTGGGACCAGGTGATTAACACTATGTTAATCATAAGGAACAAGACTTTCTGGTCAGAATGATGAATTAGGTTAAAGAATATTTAAATAAATGAGATGTCATCAAGACACTGGGGCCAATGTACTTTCTTTCAGAATATTTAAAGAACTAATCAAATGGATTTCTGATCTATGGTATTTTATATCGCATCACATAGACAAACCACCTTCAATTCCTTCTCAGCTACTCACCTTAGATGGAACCTCAGTAGCTGTGTGCACTGAGTTTTACCTCAAGTGTGTCCCAATTTAGTACTTTTAGTGGTTAATTATAGTGGTTTTTAGTAGTAATTGTAGCTGTAGTAGTTTTGAATACAGATGCTAACAGGGGAATCCCTTTCACACAAGAGAGGGCGATCTCATGATACCAAAGCTGGCTCCCTTCTCCTGCAAGACTCTGGATAAGAGCTTGCTGGGGCTGCCGTCTCCTACCATGCCCCAAGGGTCACAAGACCTGGCTTTAAGACCCAAACAGGTGGGCAAGCCTAAGCCCAATGTGGCTCGAAATGTAAAGCTGTGGGTTCACTGTCACAAACACTGCACTCTGCCACTGGCAAAAATAGTGGGTCAAACATAGCCCCATGCTTGATGCTATCAGCGCATATGCTTATCCTGCTGCATAACAAGCGAAGTGGCCACAGCCTCCTGCTGCCGGTATCTCATTCGTACCCTTTACCTCCTGGGACCAGTGAAAGGCAACCACAGTACCTTCCACTTTGTTCTTGGTACTGATGCCTCTCCATTACTGGCCAGGCAGTATCTGTCAAACATGACAGTCCCATATCCTCCCTCTACAGCGAGGAGGAAGCAATGTCTTTATCAAATGTTGTCTTGCCTAGTATCAGAGAGGTAACCATGTTCATCTGTATCTTTGAGAACAACAGGAAGTCCTGTGGCACCTTATACACAACAGATTTTGGAGCAGAAGCTTTCGTGAGCAAAGACCCACTTCGTCAGATGCCTAGGTATCTCTCCTCTCGCAGAGGGATGTGTCGCCCATGATCAGTAATGCCCCAGTGGCTCCCTGGCCAGTGGTAACCACCTGTTATGTCCATCTGGCCCTGCTAGAATCCCTGTGCACCTCTCAGAACACACCAGCAGCAACAGCAGTGTCAATATGCCGCTCAACCCTTTTGAGGCACGCACAACCCTTTCGACATGTCTAAAGATCGAACTGAGTCAGATCAGTTCCTCGGTGATGATTGCAATGATTCATCACACACTTGATTGCAGCTCTCCTCCTCTGAGGACATGCTGATGCCACCACCTCCCTCTGCAAGTGGTGATTTCAAACTATTCCAATATCCCTTTTAGAAGGGTGGCTGACACGCTAGTGATTCCACTAACGTCGTAGCCTGATACCCAACATAAACACACCAACGTACTCCATGCCACTCCATCAGTAAAATTGGCATTGCCCTCAGGAATCCAGCTACATGTGTGGCAAACACTAGCCACCATTTTGCCAGTGGGCAACAAGGCAGAGAGGAAATGTCAGTTTGCAGAGTGTAGAGTTCCTTTTTACGCACACCCCTACTATTCCCTCATTGTTGCAGCTGCCAACCAGAGGGCTAAACAGATTTTAACTAAATCATCTCCTCCTGAGGAGTGGAAGAGACTTGATAGCATGATAGAAAGGCCTTCTCCTCTGCTTTCCACCACATACTTGAACAAATGCCTGTCTTCATTGAGTACATTCCAGGTCGTAAAAGAGAGCAATTTACAGCCAACACAAATGAGGGCTCATTCATAGCTAGGACAGCCCTACAAGCCTCTCTCAAGTCTGCTGACACTGCCATATGTTCCCTAGCAGTGGCCATGGTTATGAGGAGACCCTCATGGCTCTACGTTTCTGGCCATAGGTAGTTCAGACAAGGGTGGAAGACTTCCCCTTTGAAAGTTAAAAACTCTTGCAGAGTCTATTTCCTTGGACTTCCTGAAAGACTCCAGAGCCACCCTTCACACACTGGGCATTCAGGTGCCTGTGTAAAACCGTTAACAAAATAAGCGTCATACTTAAACAGTAAAGCAGTTATTGCATTCCAGCATGTCACTGCTCAATTTCAGTGTTCTTTTTTTCTATGCGTCCCGCTTATAATATATGTACAGTGATATTAGATAAGGCAGCTGCAACCTCTAAGCAATCTAGGAGGGTAAATGTAGACACTAACAGGGACTTTCCCTCACTCAAGAGAGGGCAATCCCACAACTCCAAGCCTGTTCCATTCCCTGTGAGGGCTCCAGACAAGAGCTTGCCATGGCTGCTATCACCTAATGCCCCGCAGAAGTCACTTGTTAATGCCCGGACAGCCTAAGACCAACATAGCTCAAAAACCTTAAAACTCTCACATCTCTGGTGCAAACACTGTGCTCTGCTACCAGCAAAACTAGGGGGTCTAACAAAGCCCCATGCTTGATCCAGTCAGCATGTGTGCCTGTCCTACTAGATGGCAAGGTAAAGGGTTTGCAGCTGCAGTACCACAACTGACTGGTGACTCTTGACCTTCAGGACACGTATTTCTATGTAACCATCCAGCTCACATAGAGGAAATACTTAAGTATTATGGTAGGTGGGCAACACTTCCAATACATGGTACTTCCCTTCTGCCTCACCACTGCATCCATGGTATTCTCCAGGGTACCAGCAGTAGTGGCAGTTCATCAGCACAAGCACAAAATATGCATCTTCTCTTCTTGGAATGGGTGCCTGATAAGAGGGGACTACCTGCAAAACACACACACAGCAGTTTATAAACAAGTAAGGCAAAGGTAGCAAAAAAAAAGTAGAAGTTTCCTAGATTCACTCACAAGCCACCCTTTGAGCCACTAGCCATTATGCCACCAAAATACCTGTCTATGAAGGTGGCTTCCATAGTGGCAATAACATCAACAAGAAGGGTAGGAGAAATTGTAGCCCTCGTGGCAGACCCACCTTTTACTGGACACAAAGTGACGGTCAGGTTCCTGCTTGTTCACCTGAACTTCTTGCCTCCTCAAAGGAGGCTATGTTACACAACCTTTGAAGCAAGATGTGCAATTGTGTTCTACCTGGAGAGTGAGCTAGAGGAAACAGAAAATCAGACAGATTCTTTGTAGCATGATTGTGGCCTCGTGCACAGCGCCTGTCCAAGTGGATTGCAGATTCCATATGCACGGTGTATCGACTCAGAGGCAAACAGCTGCCACAGACTATCAGGGCTCATGCCACATGGGTGATGGATACCACGATGGCCTCCCTGAATAATGGGCCATTAATTGACATATGTAGGGCCTCAAACCATGCTTTTGCGCACTGTGCTTACAGAAGGGGCCAATACCTGCCACAGCTCTGGCAGATGCAGTTCTTCCTTCCTCCGCATAAAAGACTCCAATACCCACCTCCATCCAATGGATTCTGCTGTGCAGTAACAATGGTTCTTTGAGATGTGTCTCAGTGGCTGCTCAAGTACTCCCCCCATCCTCCCTTCTACTTGGAGTCTACAGTGACTTCAGGAAGAGAAGGAACAGAAGAGGGGTTTGCACCACACGTGCACTTCACGGAGTGGCCAGAGCATGAGGTGCTCAGTGCGTGTGCATGGTGCAACAATGTACTGCTCTGAGATCTTCTGATCAGCAGCACAGAGGCACCACAAGACCTGAGTGGAGCACCCACAGGGACACATCTCAAAGAGCTATCAATACTATGCAGGGTGAGTAACTTCACCTACTTCATACAGCGTAAAGTCAACCTGTGGAATTCCTTTTTAGTGGATGTTGTGCAGTCCAAAACTATAACAGGGTTAAAAAAAGAAATACATTCATGGAAGATATGTCCATCGGTGGCTATTGGTTGGGACGGGCAGGGATGGTGTTCCTGACTTCTGTTTGCTAGAAATTGGGAATGGGTGATGGGATGGATCACTTGATTTTTTTTTTTCCTCTTCTCTTCATTCCTTCTGAAGCACCTGGCATTAGCCACTATCACAAGACCAGATTCTGGGCTAGATGGACCTTGTTTGTTTGAGGCAGTATGGCCATTCTTATGTTCTTACCTACTAGTGCAACACAAAAGAACAACTCCAGGCTATCATTGCAAAGGCCAGCTGCTAACCAGGCCAGCGCTTCTGACTTTCCTGGTTCCCGCTGGTCCTGCTTCTCGTTTGACTTCTGTTGCAGTAGTTATGAGATGGATGTCTTGAATTCAGATCTTGGGATTTTTGAGAATATTGAGAATTCGGTTAGAGACTTTCCTTTTAATGGCACTAACCAGATGAGTTTGATGCATATTTTACCCATCCCACTAAAGTTTCTTCAGAAACAATGAGAAGTCCCATGGCACCTTATAGACCAACAGATTTATTGGAGCATAAGCTTTCATGCATGAAATCTTATGCTCCAAAAAATCTGTTAGTCTATAAGGTGCCATAGGACTTCTCGTCATTTCTGAGGATAAGGACTAACAAGGCTACCTTTCTAATACTTGTCACTAAAGTTTCTTTCTTTCATTTTGCTGTCATTCAGGACAATTTTCAGTTCAAGGTACTGGCTTTTGGCCTATGATCTGCCCTGGGGGCCTTTCCAAATGTAGTCAGTAATAGTGATACACCTCTGCAGATGACGAATTCTGATGCTTTATTACCTAAATTAATGGCTTCTGAAAGTTTGCTCCCTGGACCTAACTTCAGAGGCAACTTGTAAAACCATAGTTCTTCCTTAAACTGGGCTTACAGTTGAACTTTTTAAAAATCCTTCATGACTCTTGGGCTTCTACACGTGTGTTTTGTTGTGCATTCTACAGTAACTCCTGATTCAGCTGTTCTTTTTCAGTGCTGGATTTGACTCTGTAGCACAATCCTCTATAAAGGGAACTACTTAGTTGCCTATCATGGAGGACCCATATGGACACTCATCAAAGAAGAAGTGGTCACTTACTATGTGCAATTATTTTAGTTCTTGAAAATGTTTGTCCCTGTGGGTGTTCTGCTACTCAACCCTCATTTCTTCTTCGAGTGTCCCCGTGGGTGCTCCACATTAGGTGTTGGGCTCACCCGGCGCCGCAGATCAGATCTTCCAAGCAGTTTCTGCCAGACCGCGCATGCGCCGGTGCGCGCCGCTCCCTTGCGCGCTCCTGGCCACGTGCGCGATCCGGTCCCTGCCAGTTCCTCTTAACCGCCGTCGGCTGCAGACGGAATCCGACTAGGCTACGGCCAAGTTAGCGTATTCAATGGTTGTAACTGTTTTTTCTTGAAAGTTTTCAAGTTCTTAGGCTACTGTTAAGTTAGCCAGTTGTTTTTAAAAAAAAAAAAAAAAAAAAAAAAATGGGACGGCATTCAGTCCAGTCCTAGTAACAAGCGGAGCACCGGAGGCCAGGAGCCTAGGGCCATTAGCCCTCCTGCCGCGGCAGGCTATCAGAGAGGGGGAAAAACAGCACAGAGAAGGTGCTGAGTACCCAGTAACAACTGAAGGATTCACCAACAATGTCCTCTTCAGGATTCAAGAAATGTGAGTCCTGCTGAGAGGCAATGCCAGCGTCTGATGGGCACAGTCTCTGCATAAGGTGCCTGGGGGAGTCCCACGTCACGCAGAAATGCTCCTTCTGTGCAAAATTAACAGCCAGAGCAAGGGAGGACAGGGAGATGCGGCTTAAAATGCTGCTCTTCGACAAGGCCCTCCAGCCAGACGTGCCGGAGCGGCCGCAGCAGGAGGGACCCTCCGGGGCCCATAAATGGAAAGCCTGCCTCCCTCACCCCATCAGCGCAAAAATGGAGGAAAGCCTCCCCAGCCCGATCCCTGCCGGCAGCAACAGCGAGCGGGACGGGAGGAGTGCACAGCCCCCAGCTGCAGCAACAGCTGATCGGCGGCGGCACAGAGAGCCACGTGGAGGCGGCTCAGCCTCCGATAATCAAACAGCCACCCCGCACCGCAGGCAGGGTGGTGGCTAAACAACCGCCGGTACCGGCGGCACCGCAAGCAGCGGCACCGACCCCCGGGGAACCGGTGGTGCAGAGCGCACAGGCACGCAGCCTGCAGGCACCGGAGGACACCGCCCGTGCAGCACCGCCCATGAGTGTGCCGAGCACGGCGCGGACGGGGCCGAGATCCCCTACACGTCAGGGGGCGGAGCTACCTCATCAAGGGAGGGGGAAGGCTGCACACAAAACAAGGCACCGCAGCCCCTCTCCAGACAGGGCTGCAGAGTTGCTTTCTCTCAGCCCTCCGCTTATGCTGCAGACTCCAACCAGAAGGCAGGGGTCCCCCCTAGCCTACCCAGAGCCCCCGTCTCCATTTTTACAACCAGCCTCGCCCTGGCTGGGACCACCTTCACCCTTCCTGGGGTTTGAGCCGCTGGAATACTATCACAAACCGTTCTCTCCAGTGTCCCAGATCTCTCGACGATCTTGCTCCCCCAGACGCAGAGGGTATGCACCAAGGGAGTGGTCTAGGTCACCTTCCCAAGAACAGTGCCCATGCTGCCATGGTCGCCCCTATCACGCGGGGCATAGACACCACCGGCAATCTACCAGGAAAAGATCCCTACAGACGGTCCCGTGTCCCCAAGGGCAATTGCGAACGGGGACAGAGACTCAAGTATCTCAGGGGGAACTGGTTATGGAACCCCGAGATTTTCCCTTGCAAGCTTCCAGCGAGAGGATGTAACATCACCAACAGGAACCGGAAAGGTCCAGAGAGGCATATCCTAGTGGTTCCTCGCTCTCCTCCCCGGACGAGGCTACGGCCCCGGGGGACGTCTATCCTCCGGACGATCTCAAACAGTTTCAAGAGCTGTTTAAGAGGGTGGCCTTCACGCAAGGCATCCAGACAGCAGAGGTGCAAGAGAAACACCATAAGCTCCTCAAAAATCTGAGACCTCTGGCCTCCTCCAAAATAGCAATACCGCTTGATGAAGCAAACTTGGAGTCCGCCACTATGATATGGCAGACCCCTGCAACTATCCCGCCTGTCCACAAGAGAGCGGATAAGAAATACTTCGTGCCGGCGAAGGGCATGGAGTTCCTGTTCAGCCACCCACAACCAAATTCCTTGGTGGTGGTGTCGTCGCAACAAAGATCAAAGACATCTCAATTCAAGACAGGGGGAACAGACAAAGATGCCAAGAAGCTAGAGCTGTTCGGCAGAAAGGTCTACTCCTCCTCCACTCTACTGTTGCGAATGGCAAATTACGCAGCGCATTTAGCGAACCATAATTTTGACAACTACACTAGGTTAACCTCCCTCATGGACTCGCTTCCAGAGGACAAGAAACCGGTGCTCAAGGCCATCGTGCAAGAAGGCTACGCAGCCTCGAGGACGGGAGTTCAGATCGCCCTGGATGTTGCGGACACAGCAGCACGCTCCACAGCTACGGCAGTGGTGATGCAAAGGGAGTCCTGGCTCCAGACTTAGGGTATACCGAGGGATCTGCAGGCAAAGATAGTCGATCTTCCCTTCGACTCGCAGAAGCTGTTTGCTGAATCAACTGACTCGGTCCTTCATTCCAGTAAAGATTCAAGAGCCACACTTAGGACCCTGGGGATTTACACCCCTCCATACTGAAAGAAAAAGTACTACCCTCAACAAAGACGGTACCAGTACCAGCAACAGCGTCCCCAGTACCACAGGGGTTACGAGCAAGGGCGACATCAACAGCACCAGCGGTACAGAGCTCCCAGGCGACGTTCCCAACAGAGCCGTGCGTCCTCGGGGCAGGGCCAAAGGCCACAAGTTTGACGCACAGATCCAGGGCTGCACCATCACTACCATCGCACAAGGTCATCCGAAGTGGCTATTCCACCATCGCCTCCGACCATTTTACGACCAGTGGCAAAGGATCACCACAGACAAATGGGTGCTGGAGATCATAGCCACGGGGTACGCCATCCCCTTCCAGTCGTTCCCACCGCCACGACCTCCACCCAGGCCCCACCTCCAGGAGGCCTCCCACGTAGCGAGGCTCGAGCAGGAGGTAGACCATCTCATGCTCATAGGGGCAGTGGAAAGAGTGCCGGAGCAACTGCAAGGGAAAGGGTTCTACTCGAGGTACTTCCTCACGGAGAAAAAGACAGGAGGCTGGAGGCCCATCTTAGATCTTCGAGGCCTCAACCGGTACCTGCGCAAGCAATGCTTTCGGATGATCACAATCGCCTCCATCCTTATGGCACTGGATGATGGAGATTGGTTCGCAGCCCTCGACTTACAAGGCGCGTATTTTCACATAACTATCCATCCGGCTCACCGGCGATTCCTCCGGTTCATGGTAGGCAAAGAACATTTTCAATACAAGGTCCTACCATTTGGCCTCTCCTCGGCCCCCAGAGTCTTCACCAAGACCTTGGCAGTGGTGTCAGCCTACCTGCACAGACAGGGGGTATTTATATTCCCGTATCTGGACGACTGCCTACTCAAAGGGGCCTCGAAGGAGGAGGTACTACACATGATACGCGTCACAGCAGGCACGTTCTCTTCGCTCGGCCTGGTTATCAATCTTGCAAAATCAAAGATAGACCCCACACAGGACATAAAGTTCATAGGGGCATGCATAAATTCTATTACAGCAAGGGTGTATCTACCAAAGACTCGATTTCGGGCCATCGCCTCCCTCATGCAGGTCATCACCTTCAGCCCTACGGTGCCGGTCCTGACGTGCTTACAGCTGCTGGGCCACATGGCAGCGGCGACGTTCATAGTACAAAACGCCAGGTTACACATGCGCAGCATGCAGCACTGGCTGGCGAGCGTATACAAACAGGCAGCACACTCCGTTCACAGGGTGGTGTCACCCACAGCAGAGGTGCGCAAATCCCTGCAATGGTGGGTAAACCCCAAGAACTTGCTAACAGGGGTACCCTTCCACCAACCACAAATATCGGTTTTTCTTACTACAGATGCCTCCCTCCTAGGGTGGGGAGCACACATGGGCGAAGAGGTGACTCAAGAGCTGTGGTCCTCCACGGAGCAGTCACTGCACATAAATATACTGGAGCTCAGAGCAGTGTTCAACGCCTGCAGACGCTTTCGAGACCATATACAAGGCAAAGTTGTCGGGATCAGTACAGACAATAGCTCCACCATGTTTTATGTAGATTGGCAAGGAGGAGGTCGGTCCCATGCCTTATGTGCGGAAGCAATCCGGTTATGGAACTGGTGCATCGCCAACAATATAATCTTGAAAGCCTCGTACTTACCCAGGCGCTCACAATGTGAAGGCAGACCAGCTGAGCAGGCGTTTTGCACTCACGCACGAGTGGCAGATCCGTCCCGATCTGCTACGACTGATTTTTCACGCATGGGGTTTTCCCAGATAGACCTGTTTTCCACTCAACACAACAAGACGTGCCCGCGATTCTGCTCCAGGGCAGGACTGGGACGGGGGTCCCTGGGGGACGCATTCACGATCTCGTGGAGGGGCCCCCTGCTTTACGCTTTCCCTCCCACAGTGCTGATCCACAAAGTCTTGCAGAAAGCCAGGAGGGAAGGAGCCTGAATGATCCTGATAGTCCCAACATGGGATCGACAGCAATGGTTCCCCCTACACCTGCGCATGTCGGACCATCCACCGATGTCCCTTCCGGTGGCGCCGGATCTGCTCACGCAAGCCCAGGGGTCCATAGTGCATCCGCACCCCCAAGGCCTGCGACTACAAGCATGGTTAATCCATGGCTCAGCTCCCTAGAGAGCACATGTACGGAGGAAGTGCAGCAAGTCCTAGAAAGTAGCAGGAGGACTTCCACCAGGAAGACCTACAAGCAGAAATGGACTCGCTTCATGGCATGGTGTTCTACCAAACAGCTAGCCCCCATTTCGGTGCCTATACCTGTGATATTAGAGTATTTACTGGACCTCAAGAGAGGAGGACTCTCACTATCCTCGTTAAAGGTCCACCTTGCCGCCTTTTCGGCGTTCAGACACGAAGAGGAAGGGCACACGGTGTTCGCCCATCCCATGGTTACCAGGTTCCTCAAAGGGTTGGTAAACCTATACCCCCCTTGGAAACCGCTTCCACCTTTGTGGAACTTGGATCTGGTGCTCAGTGTGCTAATGGGACCACCGTTCGAGCCATTGGCCACGGTTTCTCTCCGCCTCCTTACGATAAAGACGACCTTTCTTCTCGCAATCATGTCAGCCCGCAGGGTGAGCGAATTTGCGGCAGTTATGGCAACGCCACCCTGCACTGTTTTTTCCAAGGAGGCAGTAACCATACGGCTGCATCCAGCCTTTGTTCCCAAAGTTTCTTCTGAGTTTCACATTAACGAACCTATTGTCTTACCCTCGTTTTATCCAAAGCCTCGTAACTCTAACAAAGAGGCGCGCCTACACCTCCTGGACGTGAGGAGGGCACTAGCCTTCTATATAGACAGGACCAAGTCCTTCCGGAAAACGGATAGACTCCTAGTCTCTCTCGCTCCCAAATCGAAAGGAGAAGGTCTCTCTTCGCAGAGAATCTCGAAGCACATCGTATCCTGCATAAAAATGTGCTACGAACTCAAAAAGACCCCTTTACTGGCTACTCGCAAGGCTTATTCCACTAGAGCGGTGGCAGCATCAACAGCCTTTTTCAAGGGCGTTGCGCTAAAAGACATTTGCAGACCGGCGACCTGGTCATCCTATGACACCTTCGCCAAACATTACGCCCTTCACAGGGTATTCCAAGAGGATACCCGTCTCTCGACAGCGGTCCTCTCGGGGACAAGCTGCACATAATCCGATTACCCACCTCCTATCTTGGGTTACTGCTGGGTAGTCACCTAATGTGGAGCACCCACAGGGACACTCGAAGAAGAAAGGTTACTCACCGTAGTAACGGTGGTTCTTCGAGATGTGTCCCCGTGGGTGCTCCACTAGCTGCCCATCCTCCCCGCTTCGGATCTCTGTTTAGTGTTTTGCAGGAGCATCCGAGGCGGTTGGTCAAGGAACTGGCGGGGACCGGATCGTGCACGTGGCCAGGAGCGCGCGAGGGAGCGGCGCGCACTGACACATGCATGGTCTGGCAGAAACTGCTTGGAAGATCTGATCTGCGGCGCCGGGCGAGCCCGACACCTAATGTGGAGCACCCACGGGGACACATCTCGAAGAACCACCGTTACTACGGTGAGTAACCTTTCTTTCTTTTTGCTTTGGAGTTCTCTGCTCTGGAGTGTCATGGTAGGGAAGGAATTGCGGACAGGTCACCCATTCAGTGCTATGTAACAGTATGGAGCATGAAAAAGCATGTGCAAACAGAACGGATGCTGCTGTGAGAAATCTGTAACGAGGTGTGGGATGCTTAGCACACTTAAGAGTGGAGCATGCACAGGGACACATTCAAAGAGTAAGTTACTGCACTAAGTTAGTGTACACTTCTTCCTATATCCATTGAAGATAGGACAGGAAGTCATTTGTTTAGTTGCAGCAAGGGTGATTTTAAGTTAGATAATAGGAAAATCTTTATTAATATAAGTATAGTAAAACACTGGAACAGATTACTTGGAGAAGTTCTGGAATCCCTGTCACTGGACATTTTTAAGGACAGGTTAAACACCATTTGGAAATGAAGTGGGTCTTACCCACAAAAGTTTAAGGTGCTACAGGACTCTGTGTGGGGGTGGGAGGGGAGGTTGAGGCTAAATACCAGTCAGTCCCTGGGAGAGTGCGGGTATTGGTGGGGAGGGGGAAATTTAACTCTATGTCCTCTTGCATATACAAATGTCCTTGCAGTCCTATCCTGCTCTTATTCTTTGATTTTTTTTTTTTTTAAGGGTCTATAGAGTTTCAAATTGCGAAGAGTTAATATAACTAGTGTGCATGGGAAGGCGGAGTTTTCCTAAGCTTAAGGGGAAACTGTTTGTATTGAGTGGACCTCTGACAGTCTTTTTGTTCTTACTTTCTTCGTGTTTTCATGTGGGCATGGTCTTCTGCTTGCAAAAATCTCTGTTCCAGGAGAAATCTACATTACAAAACCTCATGTCCCTTGCATGTTTCTGGTCCTGTGTTTGAGATATTATAATGGTATGTAACTTATTATAAAAGGATCCTATGCTGTTCATAAGCTGCTATTTTTCTTTTACAGTTTGGAAGAACAGAAGTAATTGACAATACTTTAAATCCAGATTTTGTAAGAAAATTTATATTGGACTACTTTTTTGAAGAACGAGAGAACCTACGGTTTGATCTGTGAGTTAATCAAGACTCATTTGAATCTAATGTCATTAGCACTGTGCAAATGCACTGCTGTTTTGTCAAAGCAACCAGTGGTTTACTTTGGAAAAAGTGACATCTTTAACATGAAATAGATACGGTTGGATGAATGTGGTGGTTTTAGATTTATCCAAATGAAATAATTATGTAAAATAGTAAGCCATTCAGAGCAAATGTGAGGAATGAGTAAATGTTTAGTAGTGAAAAGCATTTGCTTTGTTTTTTTATAAAAATATTTTATAAGACTAGAGTATTGAAAAACTTAAAATTTCATTAAATTGTTAGGAAATTATACTTGGGATATATTTGCAAGCAAGGTGTTAAGCAAATACTCCAAGTGTAAATGATCAAATATTAATTGCAGACTCAGGGTTTTCTTTATCAGAATAAGACTTGACTCCATCCATAGGTACAAGTGTATATCTGATAAAAATTTAAGATGGAGATAATTGTTTAAGAAGTGAATGAAATTTGACATTGTTCGAAATAATACAATTCTTCTGTCTTTCCTAATTTTTCAGCAGTTTCTACATAGACTAGAACAAATAATCCTAGATATCTTTGTGCTACTCATAAGTACACATTTATGAGATAGAATAACCCTTCTGATATTCTTGAAAGACTAAACTAGATGCTGTCTTTGTGGAAGTAGTTGTAACAGTCCATAAAAACCACCTTTTGTAAATCTCAAAGACCTTCATAAAGTGGGTGAGCATTATCTCTGTTTTGCAGATGGCTTAATGAGAATATACTTACAAATATGAAATAACTGGAATATACTTGATGCAAAATACTTCATATGAGAGATCACTGAAAAGCTTGTGATGACATCCTCCCTGACTGAATTGACCTTGTCAGCTCTGGCTTTCCTTTTAGCTGGGACTCCATCTTTTTCATGAGCCTGTATAATTTGACCTGCCTATGGAATCTCTACTATGTTGCATCTGTAGAAGCTGGTCTTTGCCCACAAAAGCTTATGCTCCAAAATATCTGTTATTCTATAAGGTGCCACAGGACTTCTCATTGTTTTTGCGGATACAGACTGACAAGGCTACCCCTCTGATACCGAACATGGCTTCCCATTTGTGTGCATGTATCATCTTTGTAGCTTAAGTTAGGGATATGGAGTATAAACCGGTATTGTTAATGCAGTCATGTGAAGTGATGGCCATTAAGGTACTTCAGGACTATAATGGCACATTAGCAAAAGGGCAGTGAAACTTTACCTTCTTGTGGGTCAGCCTGGGAAGTATAGAGACAGAGGTCTTGCAGAGACACATGACTGTCACCTGATACTGCAATCCATCTACACGTACATTTCCATCAGTAGGTAGGAGAAAGTCAAACTGAGACAATGGATTCCTGTCTTATGCAAATCCTGTTAAAAGGTATGTGAATCTAGTTTATCAGTTATCTATAACTGATCCACCCAAAATGGCCACTGAAAATACCTAAGATGGAATGGAGGAAAAGAGTGGGTCCAGATAAAGAGGGTTTCCAGTTTGTGAAATAAGCTTATTAGAACAACTCTCAGGGGGAGATGCTGCACGTGACCAGTTTCTTAACGTATTAAGCCCAGCTTGCGTGTCCTGTATTGTTTTGCTTAGTAAGCTACGTTGTTTTGTGTGCTATCTCTTATGACCACAAAGTCCTGGCTTTTATACTTCATCACTTATGTTTTTTCAGTAAACCTAGTGTAAGCAATTGGTACCTTAGGGAAACGGAAAGGAATCTGTGCATATCTCTTTACCCTGAGAAAGAGGGTGAACATGACCTATCTTTCTTTCCCTCTGTTATCAGTCTCTGTCTGATAAGAAGGAACTGAAGATCTGGGGTGGTGTTGAGCCCTTTATACTATCACATAGCATCACAAGGCACTAGAGAGCACATGTTCTGCTCTAACTGGTATTGCTGAGGGAAGAATGTCTCAAGTTTTGGTACTTGACTTAAACTCTTGTATTCTGATTGGAGCATAGGCCATCTACAAATCTCCTCCACTTCCCGTTTTCTGGGGACAAAACTTCTACCTGACTCCAGAAGTACCCCGGTTCTTGTCCTTCGATCTCAGTAGATCTTCTCTGTGTTGCCTGAGGTCTTCCTCTTTTGCGTTTTCCTTGTGGGTTCCATTGCGGAGCTTGACAGATTATACTGGATGATGGTTTTCTGAGAGTGTGGCCTAGCCATCCCCACTTTCTTCTCTTGATTTGAACATCAAGTGGTTCTTGTCCTGCTCTGTTCCAAAGCTCCTCATTTGTGACAGTCATGCCATTTCATGTGAAGAATGTACCTCACCTGTCTGTAGCTTGTGATTTGAAGACTTTTTAGTATGCCAGGTCTCGCATCCATATGAAAGCACATTCTTTGTATTTGTGTTGAAGATCTGCAGTTTAGTCTTCACAGATATTATTTGAGAGATACATATGGGATGAAGAGTCTGGAATGCAGCTGTTGCTGTCCCTATCCTGGTATTGATATTTGTCTGTTCCTCCATCTCTGCCAATAATATTTCCCACATCTGCTCCACATCTTCCAGGTCATACCCCCCATCCGTTCCCCCCCAGTGTGGTGATGGTGGTGTTAGACTGGCTGATCCTCATTGTCTTGGTCTTTGCCTTGTTAATGCTCCATCCAGGCATTTGGGGCAGTTTTGTCTCGTGCCATGACCTTTTCTTCCGTGCTTTCATGTTGGTGTGAAAGGAGGGCGACATCAGCAAAATTAACATCTTGCTGTTTGAAAAGCATCCACTGAATGCCCCGTTGATGGCCATCTGTTGTCCTGCTCATAATCCAGTCCATTGTGACGAAGAACAGGAAAGGTGACAATAGGCACTCTTCTTGCACTCTTGAGAGTATGCTATAAGATTCTGTCAAAATGACTGTGTGAACTACTTGGCATGATGAGGGTTCATACATTGAATAGATCAGGTTAATAATTTTGGATGGGATACCACAGCATTGCAGCAGTTTCCACAAAGTGTGTTTATCAAGGCTGTCAAAGGCTTTTTTGAAGTCTATGAAGATTATATACGGGGGCAGTTCCACTCAAGCAACTGTTCTGTGATCACTTTGAGAGTTGCTCTTTGGTCAGTACAAGATCTATTGCTTCGGAAGCCTGCCTGTTCTGAGCTGTCTCAATTTCTGTCTTCATTCTGTCCAAGAGAATCCCATTGAACACTTTTCCTGGAATAGATAGTAATGTGATATTCCTTCAGGTTGCCTTTCTTTGGAAGCTTGATAAGGTAGTCATCTTTCACATTTTGTGTACTGAGTACGCACAAATGAAGTAGAATACAAACATGCAACACATCCTAAAGAAAAACATTATGCAGCAGGTTAGAAACTGTTTTCTCTGGTATGAGGGAATCTTATTTATGTATGAAATTTTTATTCAAATGTCTGATTATCAATTGTGCATATTCATTTTGTATATGTGAATAAACTGGAAAATGTGTTTTTTACGTTACCTTAAAGCTGCTACCTGGGAATAAATGTTTTTCTTTCATTCGTTAGGTATGACGTTGATTCAAAGAGTCCCAACCTGTCAAAGCATGTAAGTGGATGGTTATAACACTCGTTTATGGGATTTTTTTTCTGTACGGTGTTTATTGTGTAATTTAAAAAAACTGCCATCCTTTAGAAGGTCTATGGTATTTACTGGCAAATGGTGTGAAATGCATCAGACACAAATACAGGAATTGTAGTGTGCTGTGATTTAGAAGTGCATAAGTCTTTTCTAAAGTCGGATTCTTATATCTCCATAGTGCATATCGGGAATGCACATATAAAAAAGAGAGAGAGAGTTTTTAAATGTTAATGCCTGTTTAAGCAAATGAAGTGCTATCATCTCCTTATTGACACTTCTGTTGGACCCAAAAGTTGAGGCAGTCTACCTGCTGTTCTCTGATTTTCCAATTAGAAATTTTTAGCACTTGTGAAATCAAAGTAAGGAAGATTTCAAAATTATGCAATATTTTAATTGTAATACAGCAGAGCATGATAGAGAAGCTGTCATAACTGTTGGATATAAATATTTTATTAATAACTGATTGGAGAATTTGAAGGAGGACTCTGCAGCTTGGAAGAAGAGGATAGAAGAGGTTTGTTGGGATCGCTGTGTTCAGAGGCTGCAGAGAAAATTGCAACTCATTTGGGAGAAAGAGAGGTAGGCTTGCCTGGGTTTGTAGGTAGGGCCAAAACAACCTCCCCTGATATTTGTTCTGAATCTGGGCTTGAGGTCTGAACCTAAATTTTAGGGTCAGGTCTTTTGATGCAGTGTGCTTCCTCTATAAATCACTAGGTAGCGTGTTGTTAATACACAATAGTACCATTCAGTATCTGACAAAAATGCTATCAATCTAATATATGTCTTAAAAGGCTGAATATGGAAATTATCTGCATATATGTGGACCCAGAAATCCTAATCTGGATGGTCTGCCTAGCCCAATATCCTGTCTTCCAACAGTGGCCAGTGCCCGAGTCCTTGAGAGGGACTGAATCGACCACAGCAATTATTGCACCTAAAACAGCAATTGGGGCAAAACTCCATTGCAAAACATAGAACAAAGACTGCTTTATATTGTCACGTTTAACTTTCTAATTAAATGTAATGTTTACCTCAGGTTAGCTAGTACACTGACAATACTAATTTTGATTGTCCTTTCAGTTATCACCTTGCCACTACTTGGGATGCTAAATTATACATTCTTCATCTTCTAAGATGAACCCATTTATGTACTTAAATAATCGATTTAATCAAGTAATTCAGAGATCCTGGGTTGCACAGAATGTTTCTTTAGAAGCTATGTACAAGATAAGGTCTTTAAGAAAATACGTTTCTGCATCTCAAGAATCTCCACAAACAAAAAAGACGATGGTTAAATGCATTTCTATATTGCATTTTTCAGATATATGTCCATGAAACCTACACAAGTCAAAGCAAATAACTGTAAAATTCAGTAAATCTTTTACACTATTTGTCAAATCCTATTAAAAATCTACTCACAGGCTCTTTTCAGTGCATCTCATAACATGGTCAGGAGGGTTTTCATATTTTCCAAAAGTGGGTGTGTCTGAGAAATGAAGAATTTATAATTTCGCATCCTGAGTAATGGCTAGGTGATAATTGAAAGGACAATCAAAATTAATATTGTTAGTGTACTAGCTTAGGATGGTAAGTGGTTTATTTGTTGTGACAGGAGGAGGTCATTCTAAGGAGCAGTGAATGGGAGTGCAGATAATTTTTGGGGCAAAGGATTAGTTTGGGGCTATGGTAGGTTGACAGGATGGGTGAGGTCTGTTTATTGGCAAAAAGCCATCTCTCTGTGGGAAAAGCGGAGGTTCTGTAACCCCAGCCCCATGCTGAGCTGCCATTTAGTAGTAGGGAGATGAGGGAATGAGGCAAATTTCATACCTTCTACAAAGCTCTAAGTGAATTCAAAAGTCACCTTTACTCAGCGCAGATAGGAGGGAGACCCCTGCTGTCTGCAGAGGGCTTTCATCCCTGGCCTTCCAGCTGCAGAGGCCATGACCAGACACCCGCTGTGTAGCCCACCTCTGTCTCCTGGCACACAGAGCCAAAGACTAGGCCCAGGGTCTGCAACATGTGGCTCTTTAAGGACTTCGTGGCTCCCAACATTTGATTACAATATTTTAAAAAAAACAAAAACAAAAACAAAAAAAACCCTCTCCTGATTGTTTTTGATTAATGGTGAGTGTCTAAAAGCCCAACAAGGAACAACTGATATGTAAATAGCAAACAACATATGATGTTGAAACATTGGATATATTCAGTGCATTGTGGAATATGATGCTTTATCTGTGTTTTGATCGTGTTGCTAATTAAGACTTGGTTTTAAAAAGGAAAAGGAAGCTTGTGGCATTCCTGTTAAGTGCAACACATTTTAATAAAGAAAACTAAAATTAAATTTGAAGTATAATGGCATAATTAAAGTGGGTTTGGAAGTGAAAGTCAGGAACATGGTAGTACAAACACATGTGAAGTGTGAGGAAATGGAATGCATAAAAGGTTTGCGAGCATCCTGCACTAAACGTATATCACATTACAAATCATTGTGTGTGCACTGTCCTTAAAATAGGGGTTACAAAAAGTAAGGTTTGTTGTTATTTATTAAGGACTATATTCACATATACTGTAGCTCTTAAATTATTGAATTTTTACCAAATTTAAAAAAAAAGGGCTCTTCTTGATATTCTAGTTGCCATCCCCTGGCCTAGGCCTACTGCTGCTGAAATAGGGCTTGCTCCCGTCACAGTGCAGGACTATGAGGGCTTTTCCAACTTGTCAGTGTCCAGCCAATAGAGCAGAGAAGCGGTTCTGGTCCAGAAGGACCAAGGGAAACCTGCAGAAACAGAAGAAGAAAGGCTGGTGAAAGAAACCTCAGGCTGTTTAGGGGATGCACCAAGGAAGGGAAAGTGAAATAACCTTATCTTGTATTTGAATGTAGTGAAGACATATTTTAAAATGTTAAGGTAGTTATTAATGAATATATTTATTGTATGTACCTCATTTGACATTTATGAAACATAAAAGCATAGATATATTGTCAATGTTTCCATGTGAATATCATGTGTTTTATAGGACTTGAACTTCGTTTTTATGAAATGATTCTTGAGAATTGTCAAGCATTTACAGTTGCTACTGAAGTTATATGAAGCCTTTTGAAAGTGAATTGTGTGTGGTTCAGTAACTTTAAGAATCAGGCTCTTTTTCCTATTTATTCATATCACCCTTGGATGTTTTGAGACAGCAGGTCTTTCTGTATATTTTACCTTTATTCACACATATATAGAAGATTGTAGAACCTGTATAGTAGTGTAATTAGCATAAGGTAATTTTTGAAACTTTTCACTGAATGACTATATATGTGAGTTTTTTATTGATTTGTACAGGATGTTTTTATAAGAAATTCTTATGCCAGTTACACTGATCAGATCTTCAGTTACTCTAGTCTGAATAGTATTTTAGATAGAATTTTTTTCACTAAAGGGATTAAACTACTAGATGTCTTCACTTGTCAGTTTATAAAACAGATTTAGGTTTTTCTCATCACCTGAAGTATAACATTTATGGGAATAGATGCTGCAGAATGTTAACCCCTTGTCTTCATAATACACTGATGTGAGATGGGTTTTGACTTGTGATTTGGTTTTCAGTATGCATAGTTGCCTTACCACAGTAAAAATGAATTATCCATCTCTAAAGGGACACTTTCCAACAGTTGACGTGACAGTGACATCTGTGTGGTTACATAAGGTACAAGTCACTGTAGAATTCTGTCCATTGCATTATGATTTGGTGAAGTCTCATAGGTATATTCATTCTATATTTTTAATTTGCATGTATTGATGACATCAAAATTTCCAAATCAGTAGAAGGCAATATTTTGTTCTCTGCTTTTTTAAATTAACCTATTCATAGTGATCTCTAGGTGCTGAAAGTAGTAAGCAGAGAGCAGAATTAAATTTCAGGTTTATATGAAAATAAAGGACAAAAATCAGGCAAAGGAAAATTATTGCCATAAAGTGCTATTTACATTTTTAAAAACTTTACAAGAATTGTTTAATTTTTTAATGTAAAAAACCCATAAAAATGCTTATTTACATTATATGCTGTACATACTACTGTAATTATTTCAAAGTACCTAATTTTATGTAAAATACTGAAATTAACTGTGACTTATGGATCATAGTGAAATTTCACAACAGTTGGTAGAATATACATGTGTACACAGATGATAAAAGTTCAATAAAGAAAAGGAGGATAAATGTATTTTAGGAAAGTTCAAAGACTAGATCAACGAAAAAACAAAATGGTTTCCATGGAGGATATACTGATGTCTTATGACATATCTGTTTTTGTTTTGTTTTTATCTTTTTTGTTTTGATAGTATATAGACTAGCATGACTTTTTTGTTTTGTTTTTTTTCAGGATTTTTTGGGACAAGTGTTTTGTACACTAGGAGAAATTGTTGGATCACAGGGGAGCAGACTGGAAAAGGCAATTGTGTAAGTGTATCATTCTTTAATCTTGGATAAATAAGTACTGCTTCATAAGGTGTGGTCATTGCTATTAATTTATTGAGACACTTTGGCATATATTGTGCCAGACAGTTGTGGAGAAAATAAATTGGGAGGTGACATAAATAATATTCCATTTTGGATTTTTATTATATTTCTGTTCTTTGTGTAATTATCAAATGAAGTGATGTAGTAAAATATCTTGTCGCCTTTCTTTGACCTCAGCTGTCTTGTTAATTGTATTGAGTTTATTGCGTTCATTTACAGAGGAACAAGAAAGCAGTCAAGTAGCACTTTAAAGACTAACAAAATATTTTATTAGGTGAACTTTCGTGGGACAGACCCACATCTTCAGACCAGAGTCATGCCAGTGCTATTTGACTACTTTTTTGTTTTGATAGTACATAGACTAGCATGGCTTTCTCTCTGTTACTATTTACAGAGGAGGTTGTGAAGGCTAGGACTATAATAGGGCTCAAAAAAAGAGAGAGAAATTTCATGGAGGTTAGGTCTATTAGCCAGAACGGATAAAGAACAGTGTACCTAGCCTCTGTCTGTCAGGGGCTGGAGCTGGATGGCAGGAGAGAGACTGAGTGATCATTACATGCTTGGTTCACTCTCTCTGGGGCACCTGGTATTGGCTACTGTTGACAAACAGGCTGGATGGACCTTTGGTCTGACCCAGTATGGCCATTCTTACGTTACTGTTTGTTGTATTTTATTTAGGTAACAGTATAGCTGAAACTTTCTAGAAGTGTGAACAGAGGCAGGTAACAGGAGAGTTTTGGGACATGTAACTGTGTACACTGTGGTGAGAGGTAGTGGGACTTGCTGAATAATGCTTTTGGTCCATGTGTGGGCTGTTTGTTTGTTCTGTGTGTGTAGATCATGTAGCTGAGCTGTGGGGCCCTGGATAAACATATGAGAGATGTTCGTCTTGTATCTTTTTTTCCCAAGAATCCCATGGCTCTGATTTGATGAACCTTGTTATTTGGAGTCTTTAAGTGGTTAATTGCTCCCCACTGGTTAGGGAGTGAAGGTAAACCAAACAGGGGGAACTTAAATATAAAAAAATCACTTGATGGGCAAACTGAAGAACAATGAATAGAAGTAGTTACCAGGAGCACTTCAGAGGGTGGTTAGAGGAGGATTTGTGGAACTGTGCTCCATGTTTTTATGTAAATATGTTTTAATATGAATATGCCTAACTTGAATATGCTTCGTGCAAAATTCAGCCTGTAACTTCTTGTTGAAAAGCTTGTAATCCTCTGAATGTATATATTGTATTAATGAGCATGTATGATTCTTGAATGTGAAGTTAGAAATATGAAAGGTACACATGCTTATTAATCTTGGTCTTCCAGTGGTACTTAAGATTTTAATCACCCTCTACTGTAAATAGCATTTTTTCCTGTAAGCCCAAACTGTAGTTGGTCCTGCAAAGATGTGTGGCCTGGTGCTGGAATTAATCTTGAATTTTATACTCTTCTACAGGGGAGTGGGGATAAGAAACCAAAGGATTCCTGTCCTGGGGAAATTCTATGTAAGAGGTGGAGGAGCACATAAATGATTGTCCTCAGCTGGGTTTTGAAACTGCCTTCCTGCCCAGGGAGGATACACAAGAACACCCAAAATAACTGTAATGAGAGGGGTGAAGGAACATTGTTAGGTCAGAGAAAAAGGTCAGCTCTAGCTTGTAAAGAACTGCATCTGAAATAAAAACCAGGGTGAGAAATTTGACTTGTGTCTATTTAGGTTTAGCTGGCATGTGAATATAGATGACTTCAGAGAACTTGGAAGGAAGAGGAACAAGAAGAATTTCCAAGTGATCTTTCTATCCCATGAGCAGAGGTGGAAAGAAACTAAATAGAAATACTTAGTTACATTATTCAAGTACATTTTTTTGGTATTCATACTTTACTCGATTTATTTTTGTGACACTGACTTTTACTCAAGTAGTTTTTTTAGAAAATACTGTACTTTTTACTCCACTATCACTTCTGGAAGCACTTAGTTATTCACTATTTTCATGATCCTAATGACGCTTGTACAAGCCAATATTCTGATTGGTGATTTCTTTAAAAAAATAATCACTGCATGACTATTGGATGCTTTGCATTTGTGGCTGTGCTTTAGCCAATCAGCCTGCACAATGACCATGCCAATGAAGAAGACTTTTAAAATCTACATCAACAGCTTTGCATTAAAAAACAGCAGAAATGAGACTCCCTGAGCCTTGTGAGTCACATCTGGGAGAAGCACAGTGCCACACATAGCTGTTCATCTTACCTCTGGCTAGGGGAATGTGGTGCCAGAAACAGCTTGTAGGAGGGTTTCCCACTGCTTCTGTTGGGCAGATTTTGGCTAATAGGGGCAGCGGAGGGCAGTACCTGGGAATGGCATGGAACAAGGTAAGCACCCCCTCCTGCTCCCTCATGACCAGTCCCCTCAGCCCCAGCTCTCCGAGCCCCAATCAGCTTCTGCACTCACCCCTCCTTCCAGGTCATCCAGCTGCAGTCAGCTCCTTCATCCTCTCCCACCCAGATCTCCCAACCCTGGTTGGTTCCTGCACCCCTCTTCTGCTCAGCTCTCCCACTCCCAGACTGCTCCTGCACTCTCCCTTGCACCTGCACCCTCCCACTCTTCCAGACACCACATCCTCAGCCTGCTCCTGAACTGCCCTCCCAGGCAGACCTCCATTTCCTGCCTACTCCAGCACCCTGCTTCCCATCCAGACTAAGGATGTGAAATCCCATTTAACTGGTTAAATGCTAAATTTATTCTCCCTTCCGTGCACCTTCTGGCACATGTAGGGTAAACGACAACCTTGCTGTAAATAATTAGTTGATGAACTGGAGTGGAAGTTCTAAAAGCCTTCCAATGTTATCTTTTTAAAAATAAAATAAATTATCTGCGTAAAAGACAACACATTCCAAATTAGGCTACACAATTTAAAACCTAAATTGAGATTTCATGTTACATGAGGGAGGCATTTCTAGGTTTATTTCCAAACAAAAGGCTTACAACCCCCCCCAAAAAAAGCTGAAAGAGCATTCCAATGGATTCCATTTAATTCTGCCTACACAACACCATGCTTTTCTAAAGGAAAAAAATTGCATGCTAATTTGAATTGTAGTCTTTGAAAGCTGTTACCCTAGAGGTGAAAATCACATTATGCTTTAACAACTTGATAATTTACAATATGCATAAAAAGTATATGGAAAAAACTAAGCCTGTCAGCTCCTTTAATCTTTCTTCCTCGACTTGTCTTCTTGAGAAGCAGACAAAAGATTTTTCACTTTTAGGTCAAGACTAGTAGGGGGCCTAGATAAAAAAACATATCGGAGAGAAGGAAATTATTCTGGGGCATTTCATGCATATGTCATAGTTTCCCTCTTTCTGATTATGCAAAGGTAGGCTGGTAATACAGGAGTCTTGCTGATTGCAGCAGCACATCATGGATGGCTAGCATCACCGTTCTTGCACTCTGCTTGCCCAATTCCTGTCTTGTGAGGCTTTTCCAAAACTGAAGGTCATGGGCTGTTCAGAATATGGATTACACAAATTATTATCTGGAAATAGTACAAAGTGAAGACATCATCTTGGCCTATTGAGAAGCAGGAAGGACCACCTCCATGACGGTTAACCTGTTTCAGAGGTGATATTGTAGACTCTTAAGATTTTTATTGGGAAGATATTTTGGAGATAGCTTCTTTCGACAATGGGCAAGTATTCCTATGCTCATCCAGAAAGGCATATTGAACCGGAAAAGCCACAGAAATTATGGCCATAGGGGATTTACTCTTGTTTCATCCTTTGAGTCTCACAACATGGAAAGAAATGCCCAGTGGGACAGGAGAGAATGATCTCTGATCTACAAGTGGCATTCTTCAGACATGAGCTCAAGGGAAGAGAGGTTGGTTTCAAGTGATAAATCCACGACTAAGAAGTTTAAGCATGAGGTGATGAGACTAAAAAGTAAGGAAATGTAAGAACCTTTAATCAGGACATAGGTTGTGGGAAAATATAAATGTAAGTACTGCCCAGACCCAAACAGGAAGTCCTGTTCCTGAGGCACTACACAGTGACTGATAAGTATACTGGCTTGTCATTAGGAACTGAAATTAAAAGATTTAAATGCAGATGTCCAACCAGAGCAAACTAGACAAAAATGATGCTGATGTCAAAAGCTAAATCCGCATCTCAGAACTGAGTGCTCTCTGCGTTGAATCTCCGTTCCTAAGGTACACTAGTTACATGGCACTTACACTTGAACACTCTCTGGACATAGAGAAATGGACTGCCCATTAGAATGGCTTTGGAAAATGAGTGCTTTCTAGGGCTACGTCTACATGTGAAGCCAACATCGAAATAGCTTATTTCAATGTAGCAACATCGAAATAGGCTATTTCGATGAATAACGTCTACACGTCCTCCAGGGCTGGCAACATCGATGTTCAACTTCGACGTTGCACGGCACCACATCGAAATAGGCGCTGCGAGGGTACGTCTACACGCCAAAGTAGCACACATCGAAATAAGGGTGCCAGGCACAGCTGCAGACACCATCACAGGGCGGACTCAACAGCAAGCCGCTCCCTTAAAGGGCCCCTCCCAGACACAGTTGCACTAAACAACACAAGATACACAGAGCCGACAACCGGTTGCAGACCCTGTGCCTGCAGCATGGATCCCCAGCTGCCGCAGCAGCAGCCAGAAGCCCTGGGCTAAGGGCTGCTGCCCACGGTGACCATAGAGCCCTGCAGGGGCTGGAGAGAGAGCATCTCTCAACCCCCCAGCTGATGGCCGCCATGGAGGACCCAGCAATTTCGACATTGCGGGACGTGGATCGTCTTCACGGTCCCTACTTCGACGTTGAACGTCGAAGTAGGGCGCTATTCCGATCCCCTCATGAGGTTAGCGACTTCGACGTCTCGCCGCCTAACGTCGAAGTTAAGTTCGAAATAGCGCCCGACGCGTGTAGCCACGATGGGCGCTATTTCGAAGTTAGTGCTGCTACTTCGAAGTAGCGTGCACGTGTAGACACAGCTGAGGTGTCACCTGTGCTGAATGCTAAGAGATCTTCTTTTCTGGAGAAGGTATAAATGGTATAACATCTTCACAATGTTCATCATACGGACCTTCGACAGATTTCAAGAGCTCTTTTTCCTAGCGTTTTGGATTGGAGAAGGGCCGTCTTGGTAGAGAAATTGTTTGTGTTAGCTGACAAAGCATCCTGTACAGACTGGCTTTTTTCCATCCTCTAATGCTTATTTTGAGGCCTAAGAATGCACACCTTGCAAGGAGTGGTTCTTTGTCCTACGCTGCTAGTTAACATTTTTGTCAGTAACCTGAAATAAAACATATCCTCACAGGCCTAAGGTATTAGATGATACAAAGACTGGGAGATGGCAAATAAAAGAGGATAGATCACTAATACAGAACTATCAGGAGAGAGTGGTGAATTGCATGCAATTAAGCAACATGCATTTAAGTGCAACCAAAATGTAAAATTGTGCATATAGGAGCATAGAATTTAGACCATCGGTACCTAATGCAGGACTCTGTTCTAGGAAGCAGAAAACATGAAAAATACTTGGAGGTCATGGTGGAAAATCAGCAGAATATAAGAACAAATAAGGTGCAGTGGCCAAATGGGCTAATGAGGAGCCCTGAGTAGCAGCAGAGAGAATGTTTCACTTTTACATTTGACCCTGGTGAGGCTGCTGCTGGAATACTGTCTGGTTCTGGTGTTAACAATTAAAGAAAGGTATTTGATAAATTGGAGAGAATTCAGAGAAGAGCCTCTACACTGATTTAAAGAATAAGGGAACATACTTACTTTTTACACTTTTTTTTCCAGATCATTTTATGAGTAAGTCGATGAATAGTGGCCCCACAACAGACCCCTGGACGATACCACTATTTACCTCTCTCCATTCTGAAAAGTGACCATTTATTCCTATCGTTGTGTTTCCTATCTTTAAACCAGTTACCAATCCGTGAGGACCTTCCCTCTTACCCATGACTGCTTTCTTTGCTTAAGATTGTTAAGTGAGGGACCTTGTTAAAGGCATTCTGAAAACCTAAGCCCACTATATCTAATTGATTTCCCACTTGTCCACATGCTTGTCAACCACTCTCAAAGAAATCTAGTAGATTGTGAAGAGAAATCATGCCTCACCATGTTGACTGTTCTATAACAGATTATGTTCATCTTTGTATCTGACATTTTTGTTCTTTCCTATAGTTTCAAACAGTTTGCCTGGTACTGAAGTCAGGCTTACTGACCTGTAATTGCTGAGATCACATCTGGAGCCTGTTTTAAAAACTGCTGTCTCATTAGCAACCCTACAGTTATTTGGTGCAAAAGCTGATTTAAATGTTGTGTTACAAACCACAGTTAGTAATAGATTCACAAATGATCTGTCAAAGCTCCCATCTTTCTCAGTGTACTTCTGAAATGGGAATGACAGTCCACACAGTCATCTGTGGCACATAAGAAAAGTGTCAAGCATTCTGTTTTGGGGCGGGGGTGGGGGAAGGGGATCTGAGCATGTTGACCGATATATTCCTCCAGGTATGAAATCCAGGGCTCTTCTGCCTATTTAATCTCTTCCCATGAACACCAGATTCCTGCACAATCTCAAGTGGGACACTGATTGATTGAACCATCCTGTGAGCCGCAGCATGACCCAGGTTGTTAATTTTCTGAGACTGATAGCCTCTTGGTTGCCACCTCCGTAACCTTACTAATACTTCCCAACGCTTTCTTTGAGTCATGACCAGACACTGCACTGAAATATGGCTTCTCTGCATTTGACAGCCTGGATCTTGGAATAAACTCTTAGAGAGAGAGGCTGCTTATCCAAATTTAGTACTTTTGTGCAGAGTGGATAAAAATCAAAGTTTTTTTTTTTACATCAAAAATCATTTTTTATTTTAAATCATCAATAAAATACTAAATTTCTCATTTAAAATAAGTTACAATAACTGTTTCCTCACAAACATGCCTAACTACTAGTTCTTGTTTCTCAAGTTCTGGGCTGTCAGTTTCTGTTTCTCAGCAAACTAAGAAGTAACAGGTGGGAGGAGAGACACAGGATGGATAGGATTGTTGTTCTGTAGTTATGTGATGGTGGGCCTTGGCCAAGCACAGCAGAGGAGTTACTTAAGACATTGTCTTAAAAACAGAGAGACCATAATATATAGGAAAAGATGGTGGCAGCATAGAAGGAACAGTCGAGTGGAGCAGAAAGCAAAAGGGAAAACCTTTATTAAGTGCATACACAGCTTCCTATATTCCCCCATGGCTTTGCCACAGAAACACTACCATGCTTCTGTGGGTAAGAAAGACTTTCAGGGAATATTTTAAATAAATTTATTTCCTGGGTGAAAAAGGAAAATATGTCAAGTGTGAACAGTGCAAGAAGATGATGAAGGACCTAGTTTCAAAGGTAAAACATCATGAGAAAAATTGCTTATTGGAAGAAGATGATGTGGATATGGCTGAGGAAATTAGTTGGTTAGTAACTTATATAATTCACTTTACAGTGCATCAGTGTTCAAGACTCTTTATACCTTTTATTATAGTTGTGATTTGACAAGTAAGTTTCCAAGCTGTTTGCAGCATTAGATGTTGCTAGGAGAAATAAAAAGTTTAGCTTTAGCTAATCTTTATGGCTTGTTAATTAGTTAACTAGGTTTAGAAGCAATCATTCAAATGTACAATACAGAAAGTTGCAGTAAGAGATATCTAAAGTTGCCAAGTGTCAGTTTTTAAAATTTTATGTTACATAATACCTGTCCCTTATTTTGGAGCATCCTGGTCAAAATCTATTCTCTATTTTACTTTAGTATAACTTCAGTTTTTTTCCATAGGGAAACTCATTCTATACTTGTTTTCTCAAAATAATAGATGTGCCAGTGAGTTCAAAGGAGCTTACTATGAAATTTAAATGCACTCTAAGCACATTCATTCTCAGTTTTTTTTAGTAATTTGATTTAAACCAATGATTTGTGGGTTGATTTTAAATCATTATTTAATTATTTAAATTGCTTTGATTTAAATCAATCTACCCTGGCATCCTTTTGCTAGTTATTGGCTGGGTCTACACTTGCCCCCAACTTTGAATGAGGCATGGTAATCAGGGCAATGGGAGATTACTAATGAAGTGCTGTGGTGAATACACAGCACTTCATTAGGCTAATTTTCCCCCACAGCAACTTTGAAGCTTCAAACTTCGAAGTACCGGCCACTTTATGGAGTGAAGGGATTTTGAAGTAGCATGGCCACTTCAAAGTGCACATGCATGCTGGCACTTTGAAGTTTGAAGCTGCAAAGTTTCCGTGGGGGAAAATTAGCCTAATGAAATGCTGTGTATTCACTGCAGCACTTCATTAGTAATCTCCCGTGGCCCTGATTACCATGACCCCTTAGAAGGTGGGGGCAAGTGTAGACAAGCCCATTAGGTATAATAGTAAATACATACAGTAAGAGATTGTTGTATGAAATTGTCGCTATGGTGTACTATAGGATTATTATTCAATGGTATCATAATAAGCACTTTGGTTTAGCTTCTCTGAATTAATTTAAATATCATTTGTGTTTTACATTTGGTAGGAAAAAATAATCTGATTTTCATTACGAAGACTTTCTTTGCAGAGCAACAGTTTATTTTGGTAGAGTGAAGAAATTATGAACAAACACCTATTTTTAATTCAGACTTTATAATGTGACAAATTTATTAACAAGAAGTAAACAAAAATTACTGAAGTCATTTTAGAGAAAGACTTGATTAATGAAAACCCTGAAGGGGTGATTTTTTTTTGGCTTTACAAAAAAATTATTTAAGACAAAATACACTTTTTGCATCAGACAATGCTTTCTAAAAAAACTGGCACAGTTATATACTTTAAGAGTAAGTGTGGGGATATTGGTGAGTGGAGGTTTGTGACTTTTTTTTTTCTATGCCAGAGAATTATTTCCTGTCCATTAAACATGACGTACACTTTGCAGCCTAGGATGAACAATTTTTGGCCTCTGATTGATGAGTTTTATGATCTTTGAGACAATATGGCTAGAAATGGGCACTGTGATTCACTACACAGCAGATTTCCATTTTTTCATTAAAGAACTACTTGTCCTACAAAAATGTTTGTGACACGTCTAAACACTTGTCACATGATATGAAAATATTTTAAGATCTGTGTGTATTTCAAGGATTACGTTTTAAAATTTTCTTTACTTCAAAGCCAGTTCAGTTAGATTCATAATACTTGTAGAGCTTGGTTTTACAAGAGAGGTTTTTGAAGACTGCTTTCAGTTAGAGCTTAACATTATAAGACATTTCTAAATTACATTTTCCAGGAAATAGATGGCTTCTTATAGAGGTATTTCCACTTGTTAGATATGGTGTCCCTGATGGAAATCTGCAGACCAACCTTGAAAATATTTGTCCATTGAAGATGTTTGACTTCCCATGCAAAGGTGATGTCTTCGCTGTACTGTTTTATTAGAGAATTTACCTCCCAGCTGCCTCAGTTCCTTTGCCACTACTGCAATGAGTAAATGAAACTTACATTTATGTCCTCAATACTTGGTTGTTTTTTTTTCTGTAAGTCTATTGTAAGGTCTCACTGTAGTCAGATTGCAGAGTATTATATGATAATATATATGCTCATTGGACACCTTAAGGGCTTCAGCAGCTGAGGCAATCATACCTCTTCCGTTGCTTTCCATTTCCGGGTGAGACTCAGTACCTCAGGGCACTTTTTGCCACATGGGAAGGAGGAAAAACTAGAGATTAATTTGCTTGAATAAAATTACAGTAGGGATTATTGAGGCTCATGCCTTATGGTTTAAATTCATCACAGGCAGGAGTCATGAAGAAAATTACCCTTAAATGACCCTTGTATAATGTATAAATAAGTAAATGTTGACTATTTATGCCTACTTCTGAACCATCTGGCATTGGCTACAGCCACATACAATTTCTGTTCTTTATGTTCCTAATTAATATGACTCTCTGGCATACAAATCTCTTGCACACCTCCCTACAATAAAAACAATATATTATTTCCCTTCTTATTTCTTGCTATATTTTTAGTTTTGTGAATTAAAAAATTTTATAACTACTGCTAACATAATGGAAGCGATTATGTATAATTAAACACTATAGAATGAATCACAAAATAGAAGCATTTAGTTGTCTTCTAAATTTGTTTTTGGAGTTTTGTCCAAACGTATTTCTCATGGAAACGGTATATCTTTTAAGATCTGTTAAATTGCATCTTTTTCCAACTTCTCGGGCTTTTTTTCAGCAATAGCCTCTCCATGGAGGATACTTCTTTATTGCTTCATAGCTCATGGCAATGAAATAAAATTTATTTAGGATTTTCTTCATATGACACGACACTTCAGATTATGTCTATGGAATTTGGCTGCTGTCTTGGGCAGTTTTCACTAAATGGTAGTAAATGATTCTGAAATAAATATTTGTTTTCAGAGGAATTCCAGGGAAGAAATGTGGAACAATCATACTGACAGCAGAGGAGCTGAACTGTTGCAGGGTAAGTGAATGCATTGTTTCTTAAATAGTTTGCTGTTATGGTGCTAACTTGATCTGATATTAGACTCTTTTTTTTTTAGTGCATTTTACAAATGGGGAAAAAGAAATGGGAACACTTACATCTTTATGGACTCCTGTCGCAATTAATTATTTATTTCTTCACTTAATTGTTGTTTTCAGTTGCTGTTAACCTGCATAGTAGAGAGAGAAGTAGAGAAGAATTTGGAGCACAGATAAATTCCAATTAAACTTACTTTTACTGCTCACCAAATTATCATACTCTCAAGGTGTGCCAAGACAGTGGCTTGGACTGAGGGAGCTTTTTAATAGCAGTGTCTGTCAGAATGCTATATGCACTCTGCCTTTTTCCTCATAACTCTGGACATATGGGAGGGTGGGGACTCCAAAGAAGGTGTGGTATACGGATCATCTCAGTTCCTTCCAAATGTGACAGCAGACAGACTAGGAATCCCATTTAGGTGCTTGACCACAGTGTGACAAGGTAAGACTGGGAGGGGGTAAGAACAAGAGGGAAAAGCAGGGCAGGCAAACAAGCAGAGTGTGAACAGCTCAGGGGGAAGCCGCCCTGGGTCAATTGGGGCCAGCTGGTCCCACTTAAGCCTGCTTTTAAAAGAACCCTTGCCCAGTAGGCAAGGGGAAGAGAGAGAGCGAGAGGAGGAGAGGCGAACAGAGAAGCAAAGCAAAGCAAAAGGAGTTTTGTAGAGGCACCAAGAGGAGGAGAGGAGTGCTTAGCCTCAAGGGGCTAAACCTCCTACCCAGGAGGCCCTGAGATTTGGTGTAAGGCCAAGCAGGCCGAACACCCAGGAGGAGCCAAACCAGACACGGGGGGACAGGCTGCTGCTGCTGCCGCCATGACCACTACCTGGAGGAGGTATGGGGGGAGGAATTGTCTCGGGAAGTGACCCACGGAAGAGCTGCGGTGCTCATAACGAGGGGAGCCCTCCCCCACCACCAGCAGCCGCACAGGGTCCCTGGGTCAGAACCTGAAACGAGTGGGTGGGGCCCGGGTTCCCCCCCAGACCACCATTTCCCCTCCCCCCGGTCTCAAGGGCACCGGTGTCCTGGCCATAGGAGAGTGGACTAAACAGGGGCCTGGAGCCCAGGAGCCGTGCCAGCCGTGCCGCAACAGGTTAATTGGACTGGATTGTTTCCTGTGCCTCCATCTTAGTTTTACTTAATTTTGAGCTCATTTTTGATTAAGGATCTTGCATGTGAGAATTAAAAACAAGCCTCTCTTACTCTGCCATGTTTTCTTTTTTCAGGTGTGTATGGAAGCTTGGTGGGGTAGGGAAGGTCTTTTGTCCTTTTATTGCTCCATATAGATCAGCTTTATTCTAAACTAGCACCTTTCCTTGCTCTATCTTTCCTAAAGAATAATGAGAAGTCCTGTGGCACCTTATAGACAAACATTTTTTGGAGCATCAGCTTTCATGGGCAAAGACCTGCTTCATCTTTTCCCACGAAAGCTTATGCTCCAACAAATCTGTTCGTTTATAAGGTACCACAGGACTTCCTGTTGTTTTTGTGGACACAGACTAACACGCCTAAGCCTCTGATTCCTAAAGAATGTTACCTAGAGTCTTGGTCCAGCTTCTAAGACCATGAGATCACCTTCACTCAATAGATATCATAAGGTGTTCCCTACTAATACTGGCAGAACTGGAAGGTACCATGGGCAAGGTGGTCATATTGGTTTTCTGTCTAGATATTCTCCAGCATTTAAAAGGGCTAAAGAAAGGCAAACACACAGGAAACCTTTCAAAAGCCTTCAAAGAGAATGTTGTGCACTAGTCTTCATACTTGCCAGGATGAAGAGATCTGTATCAAGCACATTGTTTGGAGTAGAGCTCTAGAAGAGCCTATTTAACTTCTCGCTGTAGATCCAGATGTTCAAACTTTTCCACATAAGAACACGGGTTCATAGTCTTCTTCCCCTCTTTGTAGAATGTTTCAGTTTCATGAAGTTGCAGAAATAATGGCTACCACCTTAACCATTCCTAGGTAACATAAGAGGAAACTATATACTTAGTTTTCAATATTCTGAATCCATCCTTTAGGGGTAATATTATCTTGTGAATTCAAGGAAGTTTATTACAGCTAGCAAAACAAAATACCTGATTAAACCAAGTATTGGGAGAGGCAGTTTGTCTTTTTTTTTTTTTTTTTTTTTTTTTTTAAAAACCTACAGCAGTCCCAGGGAGACAGAATACAGACTAACAGCTATCAAAACAAAAAAGCAGTCATGTAGCACTTTAAAGACTAACAAAATAATAATAATTACCTAACAAATTATTTTGTTAGTCTTTAAAGTGCTACATGACTGCTTTTTTCGTTTTGATACAGTAGTCCCCTGACTTTTACCATGGTTGCGTTCCTGCACAACCCCATGTAAGTCAAAATTCATGTTACTTGGGGGAACCAGGAAACTGACCAGCACAGTAGCACTGGTCAGTTTCCTGTTTTCTGTGAGCAGCAGGGAGCCAGGCACCAGTTCCTCACCACCCTAAATCATGTTAAACCGAGATATGTGCAACTTGTGAATCTCAGCGTTCTATTGTAAACAAATTGATTATTGACATCTTTTTCTTGCTGATAATTCCAGCTCGAAATTCATTGATAGTGATGACTCCTGCCCAAAGACATAAAGCTGGTGGTTGTGGAGAATGAGGAGGTTATTTATAAATGTTATGTGTGCCTCAGTTTACATGTGGTAGTCTCTTGTCTCACTGCATAGCATCAAGTCAGAGGAAGCAGTAATGGAAAACCTGAACAGGAGATAAAACAAAACAATGGCAGAGATAAGACCGTATCATAAATGATGCCAACACTCTTGGGAAACAATGCGGAAACTGTTTCCACTAGGCTGACAAGTTATTCTTTTTGGGCCTAACCTCAGATAGAAGCATATAATAAAATGTTATGGATGGTAACTTAGCAGGAGGGAAGGAGGAAAGAAAGGGTTGTTAGACTGAGTCTGACACACAGGCTGAATAAGACACAAGCAGAAGCTGCAACAAGCAGTCTGCTTCTCCTAGCCTAGAGAAAGAGGCAAGTGAGCTAACTGAGGACTAATAACAAATAGTGCTGTTCTTACACCTGGTGACGTTATGTCTTCTGTGACATACATAACAATATGTACCCATTTAGACATGAGGCCTCTACAACGCTGGCTAAAAAAGGCATTATATACCAAATATGGAAAGTGCACAGAGGTGCGTTCCTATTCCAACAGTCAACTCTGCAATTCTGTCGGCCACAGAAGACCCAAATATTTCCAGTCTGGGGTGGTAGCCTATTATTAATTCAGTCACTGGAATTTCAGAGAGGAGGGGAAAAATCCATATTAGTATTCTAGATTTAGGTGGTTCAAGTATTACAAGCAATATTCCACTGACACTTTATGTGAACAAGCAAGCTGTGGAAAGGAATGAAGTTCATTTGCCTGTAACCAGAATTCTTTTGAACTCTGCATATGCAAACTCCACACCCACCTTCAGAGCCTTAATTTGAACTTTGACTCCAAGAAGGTGATGGAAGGAACTAAGGCATCTGGTGCACCATGCCATGTCTTCCTATTATAGTTCTGCCTTCCGAATGCTTGGAGCCAAGCGGGGGGAGGGGTCTGTGAGTGCTACTTGTAGAAATCTTCACTGGGCCAAGCTGCACTGTTAGCATATCCCAACAATGTGTATGTACAGAGATTATTTTGAAGGTGAGTAATCTTAGATGTTAAAATATAAATGAAATAGGTTTTGGCCCATGGTTTATTCTTTATTTTGGCAGATGACATGCTGTGCATTACTCTATTTATTTATTTATTTTTTAGGATTCAGTACTTATGCAGTTTTGTGCGAACAAGTTAGACAAGAAGGACTTCTTTGGGAAATCTGATCCTTTCCTAGTATTTTACCGAAGCAATGAAGATGGCAGGTAGATACTCTGCAACAAACCTATACAATAAAGGAATGTATCTGTGGATATCTGGTGGTGACATTTTGTAATATACACACACTGCATTTTGATTGATTGGGAGACTGAAATTTCTAGTTCTGTATAAATTACCTAGAGCGAGGTCATGCATAGAAGGGTCTTAGAAATCTCTCTCAAGTAGGTCTGTCCAAGTCCAGAAAAATAGTTGTTATTCCTTGTGTAAGCAGCTGAAGATTACCAGGTCCCAACTCGCCTTCTCTGAGTTCTGACCTTTATAGGATCAAATACCCCTCCTAAAGTGAACACAGCAGTCATGAACTGGCACAACTGCAAGTTTATGAATTCCAGTGTCCAGCTTTTTCCAGTTAGGTAAAACGCTCCAAGAACTACACTTCATCGTACTTCTGTTTTAAATTGTATGTAGATATTTCTAGTTTTAGAATAAAGTTATTTAAATACTGAGGTAGATCAATAGATTGATTTTTTTTTTCCTGCATATTTGTGACTTTGCATTTGATAACTCAAAAGTGCACTTTTTTTCCAGTTTTACGATCTGTCACAAGACAGAAGTTGTAAAAAATACATTAAATCCTGTGTGGCAGGCATTCAAGATCTCCGTCAGAGCACTATGTAATGGAGACTTTGACAGGTAAGATAAAGATTGAGTTCCATATGTAAAGAGAATTTTCTTTTACCTAGCATTCTTTTGTGGGTAACTTCTGTAAGCAACGCTGCTTCTGAATTTTTGGTTGGGCTATTTAATCTTCATTTTAGAAGAAACAGAATTACAATAGACCCCTGACTTACGTGGGGTTTGCATTCTCGCAACCCCTGCATAAGTCAAATTTTGGACAACTCAGGGGAGACAGGAAACTGATGAGGGCAGCAGCCCTGGTCAGTTTCCTGGCTCCAGAGAGTGGAGGAGAGCTGGGGACCAGACAGCAGTCTGGTTCCTGGCTCCCCTCTGCTTGCAGAGCTAGGAAACTGACCAGGGCAGCTACCCTGGACAGTTTCCCTACTCCTGTCAGTGATGGCAGCTGAGAGCCTGACTCTCAGCTGCCGCCACGGAAAGAAGCGTCTGCCACCCCAGACTGGACTGGAGAAACCTCTCCTGGCAGTGGCCAGGTCCCCGCCACTCACAGTTGCGTTAAGCCACGATATGTGCAACTCGAGTGCATGTATCTCAGGGTTCTACTGTAGTTCAAAACATTGGTTAAACTTTAAAAATATTTGTCTGATTCCTTCACTCAGGGAACAAAGTTTCTTTTATCTAGGAAATAATTAAAAGTTGCAACAACTAGACATTTCACATAAATCAATGTGGGAAAATATTTATCATGAGTAATTCAGATTAGCAAATCATCTTCTGTACATCAAAAGGTGCTGGTGCTGCTGCTGCTGCTGTGCACAGAGTCTCATTTCTGCTCTGCTTCAATGACAAGCAAATACCAATGCACTAATTTTTTTCTGGGATGGAACTTGTTCTTCAAAGGAAGCTGGGGCAGTGGTAGGGGAGGAAGATGCCAGAAAAAATATTTTATCAAATGATTTTGTCTACAGTGTTGAAAATTGATCTGGTTTTCCAAAAGAGAATTTTGAAAAATTATTGGAAAAGAATTTGGGCAGTGTCCTGACACCTGCTGATTTTCTAGTCAGTGCTACTTTGAAATTTTTCAAGATATTGTGCTCAATCCTGGATTATGGAGCAAAGAATCTAAGAACTCCTATGACGTTTTGCCTTTGGTCCCCATATTTCACTGTAGGGAAAGAATCTTTTTTTCCTGTCAGTGAATAAATATGTACTTGGTGATGGCATAAATAAAACCTGTAAAGGATTCACTTTAATACGATACATTGTCAGGCTGGCTGTTGTTCTGGATCAGTAGTGATGTTAACAAGGCCCGTTAGGGCAGGTCTACACAGCAAAGTTCTTTTGACATAACAGCTGTTATTTCAAAATAACTATCATAGTGTCTGCACAATGCAACCACTATTTCAGAATGATTTTGAAATTGGTAACCTCATTCTATGAGGAATAGAACCTATTTCAAAATAAGCCATGTGTCCAATGGCTATGTTTCAAAATAGGCTCTATGCATGTAGATGGCTAAGTGCTATTTCGAAATGCATTTTGTGTGTAGCTGTGTTATTTTGGAATAGCTCTTCAGGAATAGCTTATTTTGAAAGAGGGCTGCTGTATAACATACACTAAGGTTATATCTACACTACGGGATAAATTCAAATTCAAAGCAGTTAGCTTGATATTAAAACATCACTGTCTTCACTGTAAATACCATTAGTTCAAATTAGGAAGCACTAATACTGATATCATAATATCCTCAGAACCAGCTGGTTGTAGCGTCAAGTTCAAATTTAAAATTTTGAAGGAAGGCCAGTATCGAAGTGTCGTGCCTTTAAAATCTAATTTATTTGCCTCCAGAAGTGTCCCATGTGTATTCAACAAAGCTACGTGGTTATCTGCCAGGTATGGCCGCTTCCTTCTCCACTGCTCTCAGTGTACATAGGAAGGAGGTCATAGGAAGCCCACGAATTTGAATTTGAATTTGAATTCGAATTCATCAGCACCCAGGCCTTGAAATATAAAGGGAGCCCATAATGAAGAATTTCTTTTATACCTCATATCGCACTGCATTGGTAGCCATCTCTTTCAATCATGAGCACTCCAGGTAGTGATCAGCCAAGTAGTGGTCAGTCTCCCAGGAGGGCTCCAGCATGGAGCCATCAGCGGATAATGGATTTTGTTGCAGTTTGGGGAGAGGAATCAGTGGCTAGCAGGCTTTGGGTGTCCAAGAGAAAAGTGTGCATATACGAGGTTACTCCCAGGACACTACGCAGTGCTGGGTGAAGGTGAAGAGTCCGGGAACCCAATCGGAATTCCAGGTCATCTCCAAAGACCTGCTGCTATTATGAACAGATGCACATGCTTCTCGGCAGAGACCCAACTACATTGCCCACTCTTAGTTAAGACAGTTGTGGAAGTTCTGGTCTGGAGTCCTGGGAGAGCCGAGAGGAGCTGAAGGGCCAGAAGGAAGAGGCCAGTGGAGAGGAGGATGGGGGTAAGCAGCAGAGGCCTGAGGAAGTTCTTCCCGAAAACCTGCAGCTATGGGTCCTAGAGCTGGAACTGGTGCCCTCTATGCCAGTGCCCTCTATGCTGGTCCCCAAGCTCCCAGGACCAAGCTGTTCTGGTGAGTATTTTTTTTTTCTGAATGTTAGAAGTGGGTTGCGGGTTAGTATAGATATGAGTCTAGGTTTTCTATGGATCTGTGCCCCTCAGAACATCATGTTAATATTTCTGGGGACAGATTGCTTATCCTTTTTGGAGTTCTCCTGGAAGGCCTCAGCCAGGCACTCTCTTGTATTTTTTGCACAAGGTTTTTGGACAGGCCTGACTTACTGGGGCTTCCGCAATAGCACAACTTGCCATGCCAAGCAACTGGATAGCGATCTGGTGTCATGGCACCACACAGCATTTTGGCAAACTTTCCAGGCTTGTGGTCACACAGCATGAGCTCTTCTTTGTCAATATCTGTTAGTTTTAGGAGGGTGATGTCATCTTTGGCAACCTAAAGAAACATAGTAATTTGGATTGGATTTTTTTTTTTTTTTTGCAGTGCTTTCTTCCCCTTTACATTTCCCTGGAGCACATTGCTGCACTACATGTTTGCCACACACTCTCTCTCTCCCCACCTCCATGTGGCTGACAGGCTCTCTGGGCCTTCTCCCCTCCCATTTCCCTTCCCTCCCCCTCCACCCCGCATTTTTTTTTTTTTTTAATTTACAGGCATCCCCCCACACCCAGCCATCCATGCTGTTGGAATCGAACTTTTTCCCCTTGCAAACCAACATGTGCAGCACAGGTGGATTTGCCCTCCTTTTGCATGCCCTTTTTTTCCCTGACGAGTACTGCTCTGGTGACCACTGAGAAACTTTTTATCCTGATCCAGCAGAAGGCTGGAAACACCACCCTGCTGGCATTTTTTTTTTTTTTTTTTTAATTTACAGGGATCCCTCTGCACCCAGTCATCCATGTGGCTGGAATCGAACCCTTCTCCATGCTTCCCCATTGCCATATGGCTACCAGTCTCTATGGGCTTTGCTTCTTGCAGAGGATTACTCTAGGAACATCCGAACAAACTTTTTCCCCTGCTCTAGGACACTGGACAGCTTACCCTTCTTTGCAGCCCCCCTCACCTCCCCCCAAAAAGTGGACAATAGCTTGCCATGTCCACAACTAAAAGTTCTGGATAAATGATGGTGAATGATGTCTTGTGCAATGCCAGCTTTGAATCCCATCCTTAATAAGCCTTAAGCAGCCTTGCAAAAAGAAACTTTCCCTGATATCAGAAACAGCCTCATTCATTCCATGGGTAAGGGCTTGATTTGACCTTCACTTTCCAGCTGTCATGCCCAGCGTGGGAGACAGGCCGAGGAAGCACAAAAGGACCAAGCAGGATCTGATCCTGTAGCACAGAAAGCAGTCTGGAGGAGAAACCAGTGACATGAAAAGGAAGACAGCACAGTGGTGGCAGAGGACAGAACAAAGGTGGCAAAGTAGCCTTGACTTTCAAAGAGAGCAAGCAGCAAACCAGAGGGAGGATGTGGCAAAGCTCTTAATGGCAGTGAGCACACAAACAGAGGTCCTGCAATGACATCGCTATCATATGCATGGCAGATCATTCATGAAGCATGGTCAGTGGCTGTGTAGGCGGCTGCAAGTAAGCCCTGCCTATGGCCTCAGCCTCGATATTCCAGGCATTCAGGAAATTCTCCTTCTTGGATTCACAAAGTTTATGCAAAATAATGCATGTTGTAATCACGGTGGGGACATTAGTTTCATAAAGGTCCAAATGGGTCAATAAGCATATGAACCATGATTTTAAGTGGCCAAAGGCACATTCAACCACCAGCCTGCACTTGCTGAGTCTATGACTGAAGTTTCCTTGCTGCAGTCCAGGGCTCCTGTGTAGGGCTTCATAAGACAACGGAGCAGAGTGTAAGTAGGGTAGCCCAATATTACAAAAGGCATCTCCACATCACCAGTCTGGATTTTCCAGTCTGGGGAGAAAAGTCCCATCCAGGAGCTTTCTGTACAGCCCAGAATTCTGGAGATGTGCGCGTCGTGAACCTTCGTCAACTGTCCCAGGTTGATGTTGGCGAAACAACCTTTGTGATCTAACTATGCCTGCAAAACCATCAAAAATTCTCTTTCTGTTTATATACTCAGAGGCCAGGTGTTCCGGGGCCATGATGGGGATGTGCATGCCATCTGTTTCCCCACCACAGTTAGGAAGCCCCATGGACCCCATCCACTATGGCCTGTACATCTCCCAGGGTCAGGAGATGCAAACAGGTTGCATTGGCTATCTGTATCACCATAGCCTCCACTGTATATCTGCCCACCCTGAATTGATTTGCTACTGACTGGTAACTGTCAGGCACTGCAGACTTCCACAGAGTGATTGCCACTTGCTTCTGAACTGTTAAAGGAAGCCACATTCTTGTGTTGCTGCGCTTCAGGGTGGGGATCAGCACATGACAAAGGTCCATGGAAGTGGATTTGCACATGCAAAAGTTCTGTGGCCACTGCTTGTCATCCCAGGATTCCAAAACTATGTGGTTCCACAAGTGTGTGCTGGTCTCACAAGTCCAAAACCGCTGCTCCGCTGTCAGCAATGCACTCAGGGCAGCCAGCAGTTGAGTTCTTGGACCACAGTAGAAGGATTCCCTCTTCAAAACCTTCATCATCATCATCACCATAATACTCAACCATAATCTCACTTTGTAATCAACAGAAAAATTGCATGACAGTCCGCGAAGTTGCTGTAACGGCATGTGCAATGACTTAGAGCATTTGAGGGTCCGTGATTGCGCTAACGCTGTCTCCCATTTGTTTTTGCACGGTTACTGGGTGCTCTGAATTCTGGGACAGTATTTTGCATTGTGGGATAGTGATATCAAACACCCACAAGCAACCAGGGCTAAGGCATTGTGGAAGATATATTCATAATGCATTGCATGCGCAGTCGAACTTTAATAAGGCAATGGGAATGTGAAAACTTGACACAAAGAAACGGAGGGTTGAATCCCCAGAAGGACACTTGAATTCAAATTTATAATATCATGGTTAAGAAATAGAATTTGTTAAAAGTTGAATATATCTTGTAGTGTAGACATAGCCTACATTCCCCTTTCAGAGGAGGACGACTGCAAATAAAGGAGATCGAAAATGCAAATGAAGTGCTGATTGACAAATCTCGCACTTCTGAAATAGGCTTTCCTGAAAACAAAACAAAATAGGAAGGAGGATTCTTCTGAAATTTTTTTTCTGAAGGAACCCTGTCTACACGTCTGTTTTTATTTTTGGAAAAGCCGCTTCTGGAGACGGGATCACATGAGATTTTTATAAATAAAGCATGAGATTTGTAAATCAGCACTTCACTTGCTTTCTTGATCTCCTTCATTTGCATTCTCTCCTTCAAAATGGGAATGTAGTGTATCTGTAGCCTTACTTAGTTCTAGGAAAGCCATTTTTCCTCAATACTATACGCTAGCAGCAGTGACCCCTTGAAGTGGGAGAATTTTCTCCAATTTCTACATGTCTATCTATCATCCAAAAAGAGTGGGAGTGAAGGAAACAGGTAGGGAAACCTTTTTTCACCTATGTAATCATTCAACATTTGCTGCTATCTCTTAACACTGAAGAAAGGCTTTTATCCATCAATAAAACAAATATTTTAGCAATTTAGGATATAATCTAAAACATAAAGCACACATTGTCAATGTTTTGTACGATGGATGCATGCATAAATAATAAATACATAGAATCATAGAACTGGAAGGGACTTCTAGAGGTAATCAAGGCCAGTGTCCTGCACTTATGGCAGGGACAAGCAACATCTTTACCATCCCTTGTAGGTGTGTTTGTGCTCTTCCTAACATCCATCCTAAATCTCTGTTGCAATCTAAACCCAGAAATCTCAGAAATTAAGGAAAATAATATAACATTGTAATAATAATTGGTATACCGGATCAGACAGCTAAGTTAGCCCAATATCTTATGTCAGACAGTAGCCAATAATAGATTCTTGAAAAGGAAGGACGTAAAAGATACCCGGTGTTTTTCTTAATCTTGTCAGTTAGGAGGTAGCTGTAGATCCTTATTGTTTGTTTTATTCTAACATACGTGGATAGAGCCAGCATCCATGTAAATGTCTAATTTTATTTTTATACCTAGAAAGTTCTCAACAGTAACGATGTCTGGTGGCACTAAGTTCACAAGTTAATCATGTTGTATAAAAAAAATCCTATTGATTTAAAATTTGCTAACTTTTTCCAATTACATTGACTATTCCCTGGTCCTTGTACTATAATAAATAGTGAAAGGGAGCACTTGACTTGCTTTTTTCATGCCATATATTTTTGGAGAGGTTTGTCATATTCTTTGTAATGGTTCCAGTATTTTCATTTTCTCTCATGGACATCTTTCCAGATCTCTGACTACTTTTGTCACCTGATTCTAAATCCCTTGTTTCTGTTACAGCTTTTTTGAGATGCTGTGACCAGTTCTAAACATAATTCTGATGTGGGTATTCTATTGTTCTAACAGCATCACGTTTACAATATATTAATGCAGCCTAATGTTGTTTCAGACACCGCAGGAAAAAATAAAAGATACCAAGAATGTGATTTAACTAGGCTGTAACTTTATTAAGTAACTCATCTGGGGAACTATATGGTTATAATTCATCTATTGCGGGTAGCCCTTCATGCTCTAATTAAGGGAGGAAGCTGTCTTTACCCTATACACACACACACATCTTTAACTTTTAATTACCACACAATTCCTGGGACCAGAACTACCAGAACTGGGGGGAGGGGGGTGGGGGGGGGTAGGGACACGACAGCACACATGCATTAGAAATGAACTCATGCATGTTGAGGGGAGGTGGGGAAGGATGTCTGCTTGGAGGTGAGAGCAAGACTGAGATGGGCTGAAGTAGCAGCTGCTGCAGGGAATGGAACCAGGAAGGGCTTGAATGGGCCTGAGAGCAAGTAGGGAAGCCTGTCTTCCCAGCCTGGAGCTGGTTGGTTGTCTCCCCTCCTACGTTACTAACTCTGAGTCCCATTACTCTCCAGCCCTATTTGCAGGGCGCATTTGCACTCCACTGGGATCCCAGGGCCCTCCTCTCACATGAGTAGGGTTACAGTAGATGCTGGTGTTGACCAGGGCACCCTAAACTTGTCCCAGTGTCCTTAGCAAGATGGGGGGCAGCTGTGGATCCCTGGGAGGGGTGGCGCCTTGGGCAGCAGGGCAAGGCTGGGGCTTCCCAGCCATTCCTTCTCAGCCAGTGACTGGGAGTGCCATGGCTGTAGTGGTGTTTTTAGTGTTGCCGCCTCTTTAGCCCCTGGGCCATAAGGGCAGAGAAGTGCTTCTGCAGCCATGCTGCCAAACCCTACCAGCAGGGCTGCTGATGCAGGAGCAAAAAGTTGGTTGTGTGCAGTCTGAGCTGGTGACTGATTCTTACAAGACCACTATGCTGGTTCACTTTCATCTTTGCACACAAGAGATGATGGTATGAAGAAAAAGATTTGTCTCCTCACTGTATCAGATTTAGAAGCCAAAAGTCCATTGCCTACCTTCTTCAGGAGATGCCTCCTTCTAATCTTGCTTCCAGCACCTGTTAAGCAGGGAGCCAGATTCCTATTGAACAAGCACTTGTACTGGTTATTTGCCATGTTATGAAAATGAGTTTTACAGTCTAATCTAATACAAGGTCCCTGAGCTGTTGAAATGGTTAAAATACTAGCCTTACCCATGCCGACTTTGTAAGTCTATCCCAACTGATGGTAATTAAAATGCACTATTTTCAGATCTTAAGTATGGGTTTTTTTGTGAAAACTTGCATTTAAAAACATGTTTGTGTGATTTTTTTTTTTTTTTTTTTTTCCCCCCAGAACCATTAAAATAGAAGTGTATGACTGGGACAGAGATGGAAGGTAAGATACTTCCATGTTGCAAATCACTAAAATTGGATCGTCAAAATGTTGTTTATTTCAAACCCAATATTTGGCAGTAATTGTTCTTAAATGAAAATTAGATATGCATTTCAATGTCAATAACTATAGCACATGTGTATCAAGAAAAGAGTATGGTTCTACACAATTACCTTCTTGCTTCAGCTCTCCATCTTAGATTATTGGAGAAAAGGTCTAATCCTTGCATTCTTTCCAAAGCTTACTAAAGATAGGAGAGCTGTTTAGACTTTGCAGTTTGGAAGCTATTCTCCAAAAATAATAAATATAATAATTGTAAACTGAATATGAAATATGTTGATCCTAGGGTTATAATAATTCTGCTGGGAATGGTTAAACTTTTGTGCATGGGTATAGCTCTCCACCTGAGTTTGTTCCTAAAGAAAGGGGACCAACTGGCTAAGCAGTAGTACAGTGGAAAGGGACATAGGGGTTCTGGTGGCTTGAAGGCCAGATAGGAGTAAACAATGTGCCCTTGTAGCCAAGAAGGCTAATAGCATGTTAGGGTGCATTAGGAGGAGCATTTTGAGCAGATCTAGAGAAGTGTTTTTTTTCTAAAGAAAGACTTTTTTGCAGTTCCCATTTTCCTTCTATAATGGACTCACCTTTTTTTCCAGAGAACTCAGTCTTTCATATTGTCATTGTAACCCAGATACCTTCTGGGTATGGTTTGCTGTCTCATGTAGTGGCACTAAGACCATCAACAGACTGGCTAATCTGCTCTACAGTCTTAGCTACCAGTGAGCTGGCTCTTTGCTCATGGAGTAAGAGCTCATGCTGTAAGCTCCAGAGGTCCCATGTTTGATTCCTTCTTTTGGCATTACATCACTATCTGCAGTCTTCTGCTGTTTGAACAGATCAGAACATCACTAGTATCTTTCACAGAAAAATGCCAGAAGTTTTTGGAGCTGTCAAAAATAAAATACTATGGTTTTCTAAACTTCTGAAAATTCATTAGGTACTCACATTTTCCAAAGGCATTTCTATTGTGGTTAGAAATATTTTTTTCAAAATTTTAGAACCAAAATTTCAACCAGCAATTTTGTTTATAACAGTGGTTCCCACCCTGGAGTCCAAGGACCCATAGAGTTCCACAAAGGTATTGCAGTGGGTCTGTGGGGAAAAAAATAGGTTAATAAAAATGACCATAGAAAATAAGCTTTATAAATTGCAAAGTTATAATCTATTATTTTTAAATTAAATATGATCCAATAATATTATTAATTGCTGTCTAAAAATCTGTTGTGGTTTCCTGTTTGTTTTAATGAAGTGCACATAGCATCTAGAATTGGCTTTGATGGGGCTTCATGAACACTTTGGGGCATGATTGGGGGTCCATGAATGGTTTATGGGGGGTGACTGGTGATCTGCACTAGTGAAAAGGTTGGGAACCACTGGTTTATAAAACTGTAGCACTTAGGAACACCAGTAAGGGATAAAGAACTCATGCTTAAAAAACATACTTTGCAACCTACACTGCTTGGGTGGAAGTTTGCCTCTAAAGTCCAACTCTTTCTTGTTTCATTTTCTATGATACTAACAAACTTTGATTCTTTCTTTAAAAATTATTGCTAATGATCTAAAACAAGTTAAGCTTTGTTTGCCTTTAGTATCATTTTTGCCTTCTCAACTCTTTTTCAGACCACTCAGTTAATAAAAATATTGTCTAGTCTTGTGCGAATAAGCTCTCCCTGTGCAGTTGACTGTTAATTCAAATTCATCCCTCTTGCTGAGCCATTCCCTGACCAGGCAAAATAACATTAGACAGTAGAACAAGTAGTCCTATAGTACCTGAAAGACTCACAATTTTATTTATTAGGTCCATGAGCTTTTGTGGTAAGGCCCACCCATGAATGCTCATTACCTAATAAATAAAATGATTAGTCTTTAACGTGCCACAGAACTACTTGTTGGTTTTTGCGAAGTTACAGACTAACATGGCTAGTCCTCTGAGATTAGTTTGAAAAGTTTTATTTATCAAGTTTGTTTTCACAGAGTGGCTGTTAGTCTCCAAGGTAAACTGAGCTTTATTAATCTTTTCTGTGATTCCCCAGCTACATTTACTTGAGCCTATGAAAATTTGATGTATTCCCATTTCCAGCATGTAACAGACATAATATATGCTTGGGCTGGAATTATATTATAAATTTTATATATATATAAATATATTTTATATATTCCCAATATAGTAAAATGGAAAAACCAAATTTGTATGGCAAGAGGTCACAGAAAACAGGTAATACTGTTTCCGCTCTCTCAGATCTGAAATTAAAATTTTATATACATTTTGAGAAGAAAATAAGTTGTTCTTAGTCTTGGTCTGACTAGCTGACAAATTCACCTATTTCCTTGTGCACAACTAATTCCTAGGATACTCTGGAGTTAAGGCAATCCACCTCCAACCCAGCATATCTGAAGGGGAAGGAGTTGGTGTTTTGCTGTATTAATGTCTCTCTTATTTAAATCTTACTCTGAATACCTGCAAAGTTTTAATACCTAAAAACAAAGAAGGGGTGGGGGGGCTAAAAATTTTTCTTTGGCTATCAATGTGCATTTTTCTCTCTCCTCTACCTTTTTTAAAATTCTGGATAGCAACAATAATATCTCTTTATATGTAAAATTTTGCAAACAGTAGTTTACTAAGAGTAAATTAATGCCTCACTACAGCATAGTAGTTAATGTCCCTTAGCAGTGGTCTCCTTTTGTAAAACAGTGTTACACTGAAGTGTTGAAGCATTCACAGCTAGGCAGGTCATTTGTTGAATATACATATAAATTGGCAATGGACAACTGTCCGGAAGACTTTTAGAGAACTTGCTGGACGGGGTATTTGGGGCCCACTGACTGTGGAAAGTATTCTGTGGTCTGAAACTATCTGTACATGCCTCTGGTCAATCTGAGTTTTACCACTTGTACAGGGGTTTTGATCTAGTTTCCTTTTCCAGCACCCTTGCTCTTAAAAACAGGCTCCAGTTTTTGACATTGAGCTCCTTGCTCTCATGTCATAACATATTTCTCTAAAGTATAGAACTTTTCTTGGCTCTTTTGTTTATTTCCAAGTAGAAGTTTTAACTACATGTACCAAAGTGTGCCCTTAACAAATATCTTAAATCTTTAAGTATGCCTTTGTCGTAAACAAAACCTAAAATGTGTATGTTTATATTCCATAATACTCTTTGTGGACTCCCCTGATGATTGTAGTGAAAGTCTGGATTTCTATGTACAATGCTTCCACAACTGTGCTCAAACTGACATTATATGCAAACAATGTCAAATGAGAGACAATCTCAACTATGCTGAATGCTATGCTGTCCAGAGCCTCAAAAATAACCCACACATTATAATCAAACCAGTTGACAAAGGGGGTGCTGTTGTCGTCATGAGTAAGTCAGACTATGAACAGAAGGCAGCCAGACAACTCTCCAACACCACATTTTACAGACCTCTCTTCTCTGATCCCATTTTTGGAATTCCAAAAGAAATTACAACTACTACTTAAGGAACTCCCTGCTGCTACTCGGGACCTTTTTTACTTAGATACACCATCTGAGCTCCGAGCTGGATTATTCTATTTACTTCCCAAAATCCACAAACCTGAAAACCCTGGACACCCTATCATTTTGGGTATTGGCACCCTTACCACTGGACTATCCAGTTATGTGGACTCCCTCCTCAAACGCTATGCCACCAACACTCCCAGCTGTCTCCGAGATACTACTGACTTCCTGAGGAAACTACACAACATGGGAAAAGTTCCTAACACCACCATCCTTGCCACCATGGATGTAGAGGCTCTGTACGCTAATATGCCATATGAAAATGGACTACAAGTGATCAGGAATATCATATCTGATGTTACCACAGCCATTGTGGTGTCTGACCTCTGTAACTTTGTTCTGACCCACAATTATTTCTGATTTGGCAACAACTTATACCTCCAGATTAGTGGAACTGCTGTGGGCACCCGCATGGCCCCACAATATGCTAATATATTTATGGCTTACCTGAAACTACGATTCGTCAGTTCTTGTCCCCTATAGCCCCTCCTTTACTTATGATACATCGATGACATCTTTTATGATTTGGACCCAAGGTGTAGAGTCTCTAAAAGAATTCCACAGAGACTTTAACAATCTGTACCCCACCATCAACTTATGCCTCAACCACTCAATGCGAGAGACACGCTTCCTGGACACTACATTATAAATCAACGATGGTCTGAACAGTACCACACTCTACCGGAAACCCACTGACCACTATACTTAACTACGTGCTTCTGGCTTCCATCCTGCACACACAAGATCCATTGTTTACAGTCAAGCCCTTAGGTACAATTGCATTTGCTCTGATCCTACTGACAGAGACCAAAAACTACAAGATCTCTACCAAATATTCATAAACTTGAATTACCCACCAGGAGAAGTAAAAAAAAAAAAAAAAAAAAAAAACCAAATCAACGGGGCCAGACAAATACCCAGAAACCAGCTACTTCAAAGTAGGCCCAAATAACCCAGTAACAGGACACCACTGCTCATTACCTACAGCTCTCAGCTCAAACCACTGCAACACATCAATAAAGACCTACAGCCTATCCTTAATCAGGATACCACGCTCCATAAGGCCCTAGGTGACAGGCCTGTTCTCTCCTACAGACAACCTCCCAACCTTATGAGGATTCTCACCAGCAACCACAGACTATACCACAAGAATACCAATCCTGGAACTTTTCCTTGCAACAAGCCCAGTTGCCAACTTTGTCCACATATCTATTTTGGAGATACATCACTGGACCTAACCAAGTTACTCATAGAATCACGGGCACATTCTCATGTTCCTCAACTAACATCATATATGCCAACATGGGCCAACAATGCCCACATACCATGTACATAGGGCAAACGATAAACACTCTTCAACAAAGAATAAATGGACACAAAACAGACATCAAGAAACTCCTAATTCACAAACCTGTCATCCAGCACTTTAATGTAGTGGGCCATTCTGTTAATGAGCTTCAGGTATGTGCTTTACTGAAAAGGAACTTTAACAATCACCTACAAAGAGAGAGTGCGGAACTCTCATTTATATTCAAATTCAACATATTAACATGTGGTCTGAACTGGCGCAGCAGTTACCTGGCCCATTATAAGGACTCTTTTACATACTTTTGCTTTATCTGACTCTTGACTCCCTTCCCCCACCCCACCGCCTCTCTTCTCTTCTGATTTGCCCACCTTGAAACAATTTTTAGTTCTCTGTGCCTTAAATATTGAGTCTGTTCTGGTATAGCTCTGGTCTGAAGAAGTGGGTCTGTCTCACAAAAGCTCACCACCTAATAAATTATTTTGTTAGTCTTTAAAGTGTGACCGGACTGCCTTTTTCTGTTGTTCAGTAGACCCAAAAAAGTTTTCATGGCTATTGCAGAGCACAGCAAATTTTATTTGCGGTTTGTTTCATTTTTTTTTAAACTGTGTATAATCCATGAAATATCTGCAGCAAAAATAGAATGAACATGACATCCATGATTTATCACTGATTGTGGGATAGTAAAGTATAGTATACAGTAAAGTATAATTCTGGTCTGGAAAGCCATACAGTTTCTTACTCAAATAATGTGCTACTTTAGGTAGTCAGATATGCTTATGTTTGGGGAAAAAATCAATTTTTTTGCTTCTGTTATTTCTTTATTGCTGTAGAACCTTTTCTGTGGCTAAGGCTGTGTGGGTAGGATCCTATTTTTCTATTGCATACGTGATCAACAGAGGAATTAATTCGGTTGCATTTACAGGGCTAAATTCTGCCTTAGTTTATCCTTGTGAAACCACATTGAAATTTCTGCAGAGAGCAAGGTTGCATGTGTGTAAATCAGAGCAGATTATGGCCAGCAGAATGGTCCAGTGGACTTTACACAGGACTGGGAGTCAGAAGATCTGGTTTCCATTTCTTGTACTTGCTCATTGAGTGACATTGGACAGATTATTAGACAGGAGTCCATATAGTTTTCATACTTACTGTGCTCTGAAATTCTGTTAAGGGGCACAGGCAATGCATGTATCTATTAGTAGAGATTTTGTTCTTTGAGTGTTTGTTGACATTTGATTCAAATCAGATGTGCAATGCTATATGCACAGTTGCCAGAAAGTTTTTCCTTGAGCAGCTCCTGTTGGGTCAGCTGTGAGGCTTCTGGAGTGGCGCTCAGTATGTCATCTTGCTGGCTTGACCCCACTACACTTCCTTCTTGTCACCTATGGTAGTTGTCAGAACTATGAGTGACTTGCTTCCAAGTTCTTCTCGCTTTTCCCTAGCACTATAGTGTATTTATCTCAGTAGTTTGCAGTTTGTTTTCTGCTTGTTTCTTTAATAGCTGCAACATCAAGTGACAAGTTACTGTACTTAATGAAGGTAATGGTCTTGTGTATCAAAACAAAAAGCAGTCAAGTAGCACTTTAAAGACTAGCAAAATAGTTTATTAGGTGAGCTTTCATGGGAAAGCTCACCTAATAAACTATTTTGCTAGTCTTTAAAGTGCTATTTATCTGCTTTTTGTTTTGATAGTGTATAGACTAGCACGGCTTCCTCACTGGTCTTGTGTATGGGACAGTCAGCTGTGAATAGTTGTGCTTTTGCTGTGAGTCTGGACTATGGTTGGTCCTACAAAGACAAGTGAATAGGGGAGCTGCTGTGCTGACAGCCATTTTGGGTGTTGTACTTTTCCACTCAAGTTAAGAAAAAGTTTTAACTGAACACAAAGGATTCCCTGATACCAAACAATAGAGACTGCTGCCAGATGCAAGGAGAACCCTGGTTACAGGGTGGGAGGGTCAGACTCATGCTAGGAGGCTGTTTAGCTTGTGAGAAAAGGTAATTAGACCTACTGTTAGGGTAAGAAATCACATGTAACAAGTTTCTTAGAGTGCTCAAATTACACTCTGGGACACAGTGAATAGTAACAAAGAGGAAGCTGTGCTAGTCTATACACTATCAAAACAAAAAGCAGTCAAGTAGCACTTTAAAGACTAGCAAAATGGTTTATTAAGTGAGCTTCCGTGGGACAGACTCACTTCTTCAGACCATAGCCAGACCAGAACAGACTCAATATTTAAGGCACAAAGAACTAAAAACAGTCTCTGTGCCTTAAATATTGAGTCTGTTCTGGTCTGGCTATGGTCTGAAGAAGTGGGTGTGTCCAACGAAAGCTCACCTAATAAACCATTTTGCTAGTCTTTAAAGTGCTACTTGACTGCTTTTTGTTGGGACAGAGTGGAGTGCCAATGCTGAAGCTGTAAATACAGTTGTTCTGGGATACTCCAACATTCTTGAAGAACTAGAAAGCCTCACAGATAACAAACCTCACAAATCAGCAAAAGGAAAAAGGTATAATAATCTTGAGTGATGCAATGGGCATTTTCTGCACTTTGGAAACAGATTTGTGTGACGTCAGGAATGATGTAGTTCAGCCCATTCAGCAGGCGCACTCTAAACTTGCAAAGTGCTCAAAATAAACTTCCCACTGCTGTAGACTTAATGATGAGTCTTCAGCAAATGTGGGATAGTTACAATGAGTGTGAAATTCAAGGGGTGGCAAGAAGTGTAACCAGAGTGTAAGTCAGCCAAATTCCACAAGAGAGAGACTTGTGGTGCTGCTGCTCATTCGTTCAGTGACAAGGAGGCCTGCAGAGTTAGTATCTTCACCACAGTCACTGACAGACTGAAGAGTTTATTAGAACATCTGATCAAGGCTTACAAAAATATTGACAAATCCTTTAGGGTACTAATAAAGCTTTCAACTAACACTTCAAGTTTGAGTCCATGGAGGTAACAAATGTCTATGTCAGAAGTACCCAGATGATCTCCTAGCAGATTTTATTAAAGATTTTCTTCGACTTATTAAATTCGCATCGCTCTCATATAGAGAGAAGATGATGAAAGGAAATCTATTTGGATGTTCCAGGTTATCACTGAATCCAGTGCAACAGAATGTTTCCAAATGTTGAATGTATCCATTATGGTTATATTTGTTACTAATGAGCACTACCTATAGGGGAGAATGTTCCTCCTCTCTTCTAAAAGGGGGGAAAAATGTCCCAATCCATAGTGACTCAAGAGTATCTTAGTGCTTTGTCTCTCTTGAGAAATGAGAATGAAATTGTCAAGTCTTTGTGTTATGACATCATTTCATGCATTTGCCACAGCTAAACTAGGGGAAGACATTGTTTGAAAAACGGTGAGTATTTTGAGAGTAGAATAAAATTGTTAATTTTACATAAATATGAAAATATAAATGTTTTGACTTAATTTTTGCAATATGTAATTCATACATAGGTCCTTCCCTCCCATTATCTAGGCCCCTCATAATGGTTCTTCATGATTTGCTTGTCATGAGGAGCTAGTCACAGAAACCATTTGTAATGTTTTGATTAGCTTTAATATTTTGTAACAACTAAAATTTGTAGTGTATTTTCAACCATTTCTGTTTATAACATTTTTGTAATTGTATTCAATAAAGTTTGTAAAAACTTTTAAATAGATTGTAATAATAATTTTATAAATATCATTTTCATCTATATTCTTGAGGTTTCTCCCCTCCCCCCCATGAAGTACTCTCTTAATCTGTAATATGAACTATGTGATCAGTGAATTATAGCATGTGGGGGAGGAAGGTGGTCAGGAACTGTGGACAACTATTTCCCTTCCCAAGCCGGTAGATATACAGGTACAAGGAGTGAGTAGAATCTTGGCTTGTCTCCTTCATTGAATGAACCAACACAAAAGTGACTCCTTGCGGTTGCAATTTTTTCCCCACTCAGCATTCTTCTGTCTCTCACACACTGTCACACTCTCATGGTGCAAAAGTGGGGAGCTAGAGAGTGAATGGAGGACTTAACAGTTCCATTCAGGTACTGTGCATGGTGCACAGTTCTTATTCGGGGTTGATCGTAAAAGTTAGTTATCGTGAACCATCAGATTCAATCAAATCTATTTTTAATCATAATTTTGTGGGGAAATTATTGAATATGCTTTATATTTAAGTTAACAGAATAACAATTATTTTATGATAGTTACTTTTCCTCACATATCTATTTTTGTGTCAACTGTGCTTCACATTAGCTGTACATTTGGAAATTAGGGAAAAGTAGTTTATATTGTACATGTGTTGATTTGAAAACTTTTTCTTTCCAGCCATGATTTCATTGGAGAATTCACAACAAGCTACAGGGAATTGTCTAGAGGGCAATCACAATTCAACGTATATGAGGTAAGTGTTTTGAACTTTTTTAATTTGAGGAAATAGATAAAATCCAGTTTCATTGTTTGCTTGTCAAATTGGTCAGTGCCTATCAGAATAAAAGCCCGATAAAGGCAAAACAGACATTTTGGATCACAAAGACATATGCTCTTTGGACAAGAGCAGTATCATCAGTGGTGTTTTGGAAAAAAACAAATCTGTTTTTCCATAGCTCTTTCTTGGGTGTGTGTGTGTGTGTGTGTGTGTGGTTTCTACACAAAGCTGTTTTAAACTGTGTGCGTATGGCAAACAGCTTACCAAAACTGACCAAATAAACAGTTACAAAAATCTTCCTTTTTAACCTCATAATATTTGCATATTATTTCATCTCAGAATGTATTGTTTGATTTATTTTGTCTCTGTAGCAGTTGTGAAGATGAGCTATTTAGGTTTCTTTCAAAAAGTTCATTCAGGCTTTAGACTAGATTTGTCAGATGATATCTATAGATTTCCTAACATCAATAGTCATCACCCCATGATCTGCTCCAAGTTATTACAAAGGAAAATGCGCTTCGTTATACTGCAGGAAGAAGATCAAATTCAATCAAGTATATCCTACCAACATGTAGTAAACGCCCAATTCTCGTTATGTACAAGACTGGAACATTCTTTTTTGAAGTTGGGTGGTAATTGTTCTTCTGATGCCAGTGAGAACTACATTTGGCAGGCCTCTGGTCTATAATTCATTGTGCCAAGACTCTTGTTTTTATGATTTGTTGGGCTGTGAAGGAAGCACTCGTGTGGTTTTGTAGTGTCAGGGTACATCTGAGCAGCAGCTAACTTTCCTGTCTCTGTGACACTGGTACTCACAGAGAAAGAAAAATGTTAGCATCCCTGCGCATAGTAGTTGATAATTTCCTCTTTGCAACTTGCAAGGTCTTGGAGATAGGCACACATGGATAGTGGTGTCAGTGACTTCAGCGGGAACAACCCAAAGGTACCAAGTTTTTTGTCACGCATACGTGACTTTATCTGCATTACCACACTGCTTTCTTCTGTGTAGAATAGGAACAAGGTTGGGGAGGATACAAAAGCACAAGCTAACTCCCCCAGAAAAGTGAGATCAAAGCTGTATGGAAAGGGAGAATAGTAACGGAGAGCAGGACCAAAAAGCTGGTGATATATCTGTCACAATTCAGGCCAACTACACCTGTATCCCTTTCTCTGATCTCTCATGGGCACCTACACTAGGCTCTTTATGAGACCTCTCTCCCCCCACCCCCCCTTCTGGCCAGAGTGTTTTTCCAGACTGCTTGGTTCTCTGTCTACACTGATATTTCCAGTAATACTGCCTAAACCAGTAATTTTTCTCCAAAGGCTGTGGACTTCTGTAATTGCTAGCAGTTACAGATTGCTGCACAGCTCTTTCTAAGCAAATGCATTTATTCTTAAGGTGAAGTCATTTCACAGAAAACATACTTAAAAAAATCTGTATAATTGCTATGACATTTACTAGAAGATCACATCCCTCACCTGACTGCAACAAGGGCTCTGATAGCTGTCAGTCCTTCAGATCTCTCAGAGGGTTTTTCCTGTGTCTATAAGTTCATGATGGCCTTAGCTCAGAGTGAATAATTCATAGGTGTTTTAATTTTTCCTTTATACAGCTTGGAGCTTTGATCTTCATATTCCGGGAGCAGCCATGATGGACAGTGGCTTTTTCCTTGCATGTAGCTTCAAAAGGCTGAATTTTGACATAACTGGAGATGGAGGGTTTGCATTCACCTTCCCCTACAGATTGCCTAGGAAAACCAAAATGATTAGGGGACTGGAGCACATGTCCTATGAGGAGAGGCTGAAGGACCCGGGCTTGCTTAGTTTGTAGAATAGAAGAGTGAAAGGCAATTTGATAGTAGCCTTCAAATTCCTGAAAGGGCAGGCTCCAAGAGCATGGAGGAAAGCTGTTCTCAGGAGTGACGGATGACAGAACAAGGAGCAGTGGTCTCAAGTTACAGCAGGGGAGGTCTAGTTTGGATACGAAGCACTGGAATGCATTACTAGAGAGGTGGTGGAATCTCCATCCATAGAGATTTTTAAGTCATGACTTTACAAAGTCCCGGCTGGGATGATTTAGTTAGGATTGATCCTGCTTTGGGCAGGGAGCTGGACTTGATGACCTTAGGTCTCTTCCAGCACTAGGATTCTATGGTTTGGTTCTATGATGCTTGGTTTCAAAAGTCCATTCTTGTCTGAGAAATTTTTATAATATAGCTCTTTGAACTTCAAAGCATTTCCAAAGATTCACTTCTGAACTTCCCCCACCACCATGACTGAGGAAGATTACATGCAGCTCTGGCCCACAACAAAACATAAACCATTTGTTTAATGAATTGAACCCCAACATTCTTAAACTCAGTAATATTTTCCAAAGCATTATAGACATTTAGGGTTGAAAGGTACCCTGAAAGATCATCTAATACAGTCTTCTGCACTGAGACAGGACTATATTGTCCAGATTGTCCCTGACAATTTTTAGTTTATGTTCGTTCTTAAAAACCTCCAGTGATGCTAATTCTGCAATCTCCCTAGGTAATTTGTTCCCGTGCTTAACTGCCCTCAGACTTAAGGTTTTCTTTATGTCTAACCTAAATCTTCCTACCTGTAATTTAAGCCCACTCTTAGCCTGTCTTCAGTGGATAAAGAGAAAATTTATCTCCTTCATTATGATTACTTTTTATGTATCTGTTATTCCTGTCACTCTTCTCCAAACGTAAAACCCTGTTTTTCAATCTTTCTTTGTCATGTTTTCTAGTCTTCTAGTCATTTTTATTGCTCAGTTTTGAACCTTCTCCAATTTGTTTACCTCTTCCCCAAAGCATAGGACCTAGGACTGGACACAGTACTCCAGCTCAGATCGTATCAGTGTTGAGCAGAGTGGAAGAATTCTTATTTCTTGCTTACAGCATTCCTGCTATTACATCCCAGATCATTTTTGCTCTTTTTACAACAATGTTACATTGACTCATATTTATAGCCTTATAGATTCACCCTAACCTCCAGAAACTTCTCAGCAGCACTCTTCCCAAGGCAGTCATTTTCCATTTTGTAAATGTGCAATTGATTATTCTTTCCTAGAAGCAAGTGTGGACCCTGGGGACAAACTCCTGGGATCTGTTATGCATACAGAGTGGCTCAGAATAAAGATGCGATGAAGCCAATTCATCTTGTAATAGTATTCCTAAGTGTAAAAGACTGCTGCACTGAAAGTACGTGAGTTTTTGAAACTACCAGTATCCAGTCAGCTTTATTGTTTAGCATGGCTCTGGTTTGAACTAGACCAAAAGGGCAGTTCTTTTAGAGCAATTAATGTAAAATACAAAGTGCAGTTAGTGAAAAATCAGACTGTAGGGCCAGTGTAGTGTAAGTGGTTTCAAAGCCTAACAGAGGAGTAGAGTTCAAGAGCTGTGAAGCAGCTCATTTGGTAAAAGGTGTAGAGTGTGTCTTGACAGAAGCAGCTATACCAGGAAATGAAAGGAAGCCATTAGAACAGCTGCTCTTATGATATTCAGCTAGAATAATAAGAACTTGAAGATGTGATTGTGTGCCACATTGCATTGTGCTTTAGCCTGTGAGTGGTCCAGGTTGCAGTGAAGAGACACCAAATCTCATGTAGGAAAATGGCCTGATTTGAGTGTCCCCAGTTTTAATTATGAAGAAGCCCATTGGAGACTTGAGGATATGCATTGATCACAGGACACTTCTTTCATAGAAAATTCAAGATAGCTATTTGCTTTACCACAGAGCAGGTATACTGGATAAACTGTCAGCAACAAAATATTTTAGCAGTTTTGATTTGGTATCTGGAAGTCATCAGATTTAAAGTAATATCTGAGGATTGAGTTAAATATAGCCTCTGACAACCTGTGCACTGTTTCATTTTTGTAGAATGCCTTTTGGACTGGTGGATGCAGCAGGGCCGTTTCAGCGGATAGTAAATAATCTGAGACAAGTTTTTAGAACTGAAAACATCCTTATGTATTTAGATGACCTTATTTTGTTCTATAAAACATGGGAAGAACACCTGGTTGAAGTTGAAAGGATTCTAAAAAAATTAAGGAATCAAGACAATAGAGCTGTGGGAAACAGTGTCAGTTTGAGAATGGGTTGGAGTCCCAACTCCAGAAAGTGAATGTCATAGAGAACTGGGTGGTTCCAATAAACCTGGAGGAATTGTAGCAGTATGTAGTCCTCTCTAAATTCTACTGGAGCTTTATAAAAATGTTTGCAAAGTGGGCAACACTGTAATGCCTTAGCTAACCAAGAGCAACTTTGTTGGGACTGAGGAACATGCAACAGCTCTTCACTCACACAAGGAAGGACTTGTAAACTAGTGATGTGCTTACATTGATAGATCATCCATTCACCATAACCTGTGATGATTCAAAGGTTGCAGTCAGTCACACTTGAACATGTAGACAAGTTTATTAGGCACAGGCTTTTAGAGGTCATAAATTAGGTGAAAGAGGAACCAAGTTTTCAGCTACAGAATTGGAGTATATGGCTATCATGGAAGCCCTCAGGCCTATTATCCCTGTTTAGTAGGTATGAAATTCAGAGTACATAGTCTGAGCCTACGTCTATATTTACGTTGAAGCTTGGTGGCTGCTGTGCAATTTTTGATACGCCAGTTGTGTACCAAAAACCTGCTTTGCAGACATCGACTGCCGTGTCTGCCTTCGACAGAAGGTCAACAGGACTACTCCTCCTATCAATCTTCCTTAATCCTCGCAGCTTGCAAGGAGTTCTGGGGTCAGCATTGACCCTGGAATGTGCCGTTTCATGCATGTGCGAAACAGTGTTCTAAAATATCAATGCAGAGCAGTCAATCTTCTACCGTAAGTGTGTAGCCTAAGTCCCCTGCAGTTTACCACGAACCTGAAAAGCTAAATGCAGTTGCAGATGCTCTCACCAGTCTGAGGGCAGTGAGAATAGAATCAAATTGGTCATCTGGAAGGAACAGTCTGTGGCTTCTGAGTGATATGCAGTGTGCTAACAGAGCTATCAAAGGTGACTCAAAATGGGCTGGTACAGCACAGTCCAAGAACAATTATCCATTGATCTGGCTACCAACTTGCTGATATCTGAAGGCACCTGGATTGTCTTGCCCACAAGCATACAGAGAAGTGTACAGGATTGTCTTCATAATGATTAAGCAGGAGGCCAGGTGTGTTCTGAATACTTTGAATTGGGTATCTGACAGATTTTTTTGGTGGAATATAGCTGCAGATGTTAATAACTAGGCACTTGTCAAGAAAGGAAAATGCCAGCAAGAAGAGAGAGAGCTCCTGTGGGGGAAAATTTCTCCAAACTGATAAGCTCTAGGAGTTCCTATAGATAATGTGCTTTTTAAATCAATCAGAAACCCCAGCTGGAAATATGTATTTGCTGATGGTGTATCACACCTTTTCAAAGTATGTGGTGGTGCAACCAATGAGGCATAAAGTGAATGAGAAGGTTATGAATGCACTGATGAAATGTGAAGTGTTGTAGTTTCATCCACCAAACTGCTTCTGCACTAATTGGGGAAGGAATTTGAATCATAGTTATTACACAAGGTTTGTCAGCAGTTCCAGATAACCAAAGAGAGGACAAGTGTTGCCCCACTCTGTGAATAATGCAGAAATGGAAAAAGTAAACCACACCATTGGTTCTATGCTTTGTCCTACTGAAGACCAAAATCACAAAACCCAGCTTTTGTTGTCATCAGTTGAGATTCAATCATCCATTACTTTCCTCATAAGAACTTTGCAAACCCTTGATTCTAGTGGCTTGATGTTCAGGCAACAAGATCTGGCAAGGCCCTGAGCTTGATGAGGCAGAATCTTACAGCATTCCAAAAGGCAGAGGAACAGGTAGGCCGGAAATGAGCATGCAAGATCCTAGATGCCAGAAAAAAATGGAAAAATATGGGCCTATTGGAGAAAGATGTGTTTATGCAACTGGAAAAAGCAGCCCAGAGAAAAACCCCTTTGTGCAGGGGGGTTTACACAGAGATGGAGAAACTAAACAACTTATCTTTGGTAATACAAACACGCAAGAGCCTCACCCATTTGTAGTTCATCAAGAGCTGAAGTTCTAATTAATTGAAAGGTAGGGAAGGCAAATACGGAATATTCCAACATCCATTGAAAGGGGATGCAGAGGACAATTTGGACATAGTCCATTTGGCTCCTGTGGCTTTTGTTGGGAAACTGGCCGTTCAGGAGAAATTGCCAGGGTGTGTGCTGCTCGCTGCCATCTTCAACAGTCTATGTACAAGGACAGGTCTGACTTAGAAGAGATGACCCTTCCTTTCACAGATATCTGGACCCAACTATAAGCAATATGTCCATGATGGAATACAGGACTCAAGGGGGCAGTTGCACACACAAACCTGCATAAATGCCAAACTGCTTGGATTCTTAGGGGTTACTGTTTAAATTCTTATTTAAATGGGTGGGTGGGAGGGAGGTGATGTATGTGGTTGGGGGGGCGGGGGCTGTTAAGATTAGTTTAGACAGTGTGTCCACCAGTAGATGGTGCTGTATCTTTATCTTAAGTTGTCTTGTATGTTGTTAGGTTGTTGATCTGCTATAGTGGATTGACAGGTGATGCAGTCCTGCCTGCGTACTAGAAGTTGGCACTTGATGCTGCCTAATAAGTCTGTTTGTCTAAGAGAGACATTACTTCCCCACTTGCAAGTACTGAATCTGTATATATTTCTTTAATAAAAAAAATTAAAAGGAGAGAGAACACAACATTACTTTTGTCAAAATATCAACAGTAATTCATAACTATTCAGTTAGAAAACACCAAACCTGAACTACCTTGGATAAAACAAAACAGCAGAAATGTAGCACTTTAAAGACTAACAAAACGATTTTTTTGGTGATGAGCTTTCATGGGACAAACTCGCTTTGCATCGGTTTTCCAACTTGCAGAGTGAAACTCTGGCAGATGCATGTCCCTTTAACGTTCTGCTTCCCTTTTCTGTCTGCTGCACCTTCCCTTGCTCGTCCTCAGTCTCTACTATCCCAAAATCCAGGGATGGATTCGGATGGGTTTACTGCCTGCCCCTGGGAGGAGAGATTGATTGCGTGATGCGGCTGCAGCAGATCTCTGCTGGCCCTGATTGCTGCTGCTGCTGCCGCCGCTGCCACCTCTGGTACTGCTTACTAGCATTGCTGCCACCTTTAGTTGCAATGCAGTGTTCTGAGGTCCCCAGTACTCCATGAGCTTTTTGTAATTTCACAGGGTAGAGGGAAACCTCATAGTGCTCCTTCCTCTGCATTACCTTTGACTGTGGTACACTTCCCACACCATGTCCAAGTCTTATCCTGCTAAACAAACCACCCTGTCAGTGATTTCAGCTCTAGTGATTGCTCAAAAGAAACAAGGATTCCCTACTGAATCCCATCATTTCTGCCTTTAAACAGTACAGGAGGAGGGTCAAATGGCTGGCAGGAGTCTTTAAACAGAGTCCACACCCCTCTCCCCATCTACTCAGTCTTTCATTTGTATTTGGCATCATTAGTTTCAGATTTTATAGCCTATAAAGCTATGTTTTTAGGTGACTCTCCCTTCAATGAAAGTGTCTAGGGCAGGCCTGCCAGGAGCTCCCTCTTGCAGCAGACCACAGCATGACAAGTGAATCTGAATCAGTTTTTCTGTTTTCTACTCCTGAGGGACTTCTGGGCCACTGTGTATGCAGAGAATGTATGTACCCTGCCGAAGCAAAGGGAAGCCACGAGCAGTTATGTGATCCTTCCCAGCAGCATATTTCAGGTGCTGAGCGCCACTGGCAGAGAAGTATTTCACTGTGGGGCAAGGGGCAGGACTGGGGAAGACCCAGTGGCTGCTATGCTGTGCTGCACTTAGCTGTGAATTTCAGCTGGACTGGTGAGGATGGGACTTCCTCTTCCCATGCAAGGCTTCTGGGGCAACCCAGATTTCTCCCTCGGCTACAGGAAGTTCAGCAAAGCTCCCATCTCTGCACCCATTGCTCTTGAGCTGTGGGGCAGGGTGGAGAGGGGAATCACTATACAGGGAGCAGCTCCCCAACCCACAGAACCCCCTTGCATTCAGATTTTCCAATACCCCAGATTCTTCATATCTGAGAATCTCTCCTGCATAGCCTTAGCCTCACTCTCCCCCGGACCCAGAACCTCCCACCACAATCAGTGAGCCCCACTCATCCAGTACTTGTACCACCCAAATGAGCCACATGTGCCTGGATCCCCACTCCCCCCCAGAATCAGGACCGTGCCCACTGAACCACCCCCCCACCCACTCAGGCCCTCAGCCAAACTTTATTCCCCAAACCAAGACTGATTTCCCCCCCCCACACACACACACACCTGGTAATCCATAAACACCTTCACTTGGACCCCCCCTCCACAGCATACCACTAACTCACCAGCATACCCAGAACTCACAACAAGTCCCAGTACAGCCAAATATCCTTGAACACCCAGGTCCCCTACTGAGTTGCCCATACTCAGATTGCCCCACACCAAATCCTTTCAAATCACACCTAGACCCATCCATGTTAAATGTTTTCTCACTTGTACCCTGCCAGGCTGACTCTACTTGCCCATACTGGGCATAGAGGGATAGTGCCCTCCTGTGCTTTTGTGGCAGGCTTGGTCACAGAATCACAGGGCTGGAAGGGACTTCAGGAGGTCATCTAGTCCAGCGCCCTGCTTCAAGCAGGATCAACCCCTGCTAAGTCATCCCAGCCAGGACCTTGCCCAGCCAGGACTTAAAAACCTCAACGGATGGAGAATCTACCACCTCTCTAGGCAACGCGTTCCAATGCTTCACCACCCTCCTGGTGAAGTAGTTTTTCCTAATATCTAACCTACACCTCTCCCTCTTCAACTTCAGACCATTACTCCTTGTTCTGCCATCTGACACCACTGAGAACAGTTTCTCACCCTCCTTTTTAGAGCTCCCCTTCAGGAAGTTGAAGGCTGCTATTAAGTCATCTCTAAGTCTTCTCTTCTGTAAACTAAACAAGCCCAAATCCCTCAGCCTATCCTCATAGGTCTTGTGCTCCAGACCCTCCATCATTTTTGTTGCCCTTTGCTGAACCTGCTCCAGCAAATCCACATCCTTTTTATACTGGGGGGCCCAAAAGTGGACACAGTAGCTGCGTCTACACGTGCACGCTACTTCGAAGTAGCGGCACCAACTTCGACGTTAGGCGGCGAGACGTCGAAGTCGCTAACCTCATGAGGAGATAGGAATAGCGCCCTACTTCGACGTTCAACGTCGAAGTAGGGACCGTGTAGACGATCCGCGTCCCGCAATGTCGAAATTGCTGGGTCCTCCATGGCGGCCATCAGCTGGGGGGTTGAGAGATGCTCTCTCTCCAGCCCCTGCGGGGCTCTATGGTCACCGTGGGCAGCAGCCCTTAGCCCAGGGCTTCTGGCTGCTTCTGCGGCAGCTGGGGATCTATGCTGCAGGCACAGGGTCTGCAACCAGTTGTCAGCTCTGTGGATCTTGTGTTGTTTAGTGCAACTGTGTCTGGGAGGGGCCCTTTAAGGGAGCGGCTTGCTGTTGAGTCCGCCCTGTGACCCTGTCTGCAGCTGTGCCTGGCATCCCTATTTCGATGTGTGCTACTTTGACGTGTAGACGTTCCCTCGCTGCGCCTATTTCGATGTTGGGCTGAGCAATGTCGAAGTTGAACATCGACGTTGCCGGCCCTGGAGGACGTGTAGACGTTATTCATCGAAATAGACTATTTCGATGTTGGCTGCACGTGTAGACGTAGCCAGTATTCCAGATGTGGCCTCACCATTGCCAAATAGAGGAATAACTACTTCTCTAGATCTGCTTGAAATGCACCTCCTAATGCACCCCAGTATGCCGCTAGCTTTCTTGGCTACAAGTGCACACTGTTTACTCATATCCAGCCTTTCATCCACCATAACCCCTAGGTCCCTTTCTATCATACTGCTGCTGAGCCACTCGGTCCCCAGCCTGTAACAATGTTTGCGATTCTTCCGCCCCAGGTGCAGGACTCTACACTTCTCCTTATTGAACCGCATCAGATTTCTTTTGGCTCAGTCCTCCAATTTGTCCAGGTCCCTCTGGATTCTCTCTCTACCCTCCAACGAATCTACCTCTCCCCCTAGTTTTGTGTCATCGGCAAACTTGCTGAGGGTGCAACCCAGTCCCTCATCCAGGTCATTAAAGATGTTGAATAACACCGGCCCCAGAACGGAGCCTTGCGGCACTCCGCTTGAAACAGACCTCCATCCAGATATTGAGCCATTGACCACTACCCGTTGGGCCCGACCATCAAGCCAGCTTTCTATCCATTTTATAGTTCAAGGATCCAATCCATATTTTCTTAACTTATGGAGAAGAATGTTGTGGGAGACCATATCAAAAGCCTTGCTGAAGTCAAGGTATATCACATCCGCTGACTTCCCCATGTCCACAGAGCTTGTTACCTCGTCATAGAAGCTAATCAGATTGGTCAGGCAGGACTTGCCCCTGGTGCATCCCTGTTGGCTAATTTTGATCACTTTCCCCTCTTCCAAGTGCTCCAAAATGGATTCCTTGAGGATTCCTTCCATTATTTTCCCAGGGATTGAGGTAAGGCTGACAGGTCTGTAGTTCCCTGGATTGTCCTCTTCTTTTTTAAAGATGAGCACTACGTTTGCCTTCTTCCAGTCATCTGGTATCTCCCCCGATCTCCAGGAGTCATCAAAAATAATGGCCAAAGGTTCAGCAATGACCTCTGCCAATTCCCTCAGTACCCTGGGGTGCATTAAATCCAGACCGATGGACTTGTGCACATCTAGTTTTTCTAGATAGCTCAGAACTTGTTCCTTACCCACAGATGGCTGCCCTCCACCTTCCCATACTGCATTGTCTAGGGCCATCATGTGGAAGTTGACTTTTTCCGTGAAGACTGAGGCAAAAAAAGCCTTGAGTACTTCAGCTTTTTCTGCATCATCTGTCACTAGGTTACCTCCCTCATCCAGTAATGGCCCCACACCTTCTCTGATAACCCATTTATTGTTCACATGCCTGTAGAAACCCTTCTTGTTACTCTTCACATCCCTTGCCAGCTGCAGTTCCACTTGTGCTTTAGCTTTCCTGATTACTGCCTGGCATTCTCCAACCGTATGTTTATGCTCCTCCTTAGTCAACTGTCCATGTTTCCATTTCTTGTATGCATCCTTTTGGAATTTAAGCTAAGGATTTCCCTGTTAAGCCAAGCTGGTTGCCTACCCATGTTTGCATTTCTTACTATGCAGCGGGATTGTTTGTTCCTGTGCCTTGTGCTGTATCAGGACTGTGCTGTGTCTCACCTCTGAGTTCATGAGCTCCGGGCATGCTGCAGAGCGATTGACTTCCTCTTTGCAGGCCATGCTCCTCAGTGCTGCATTGGAGCCTCTGTGTTTATCAGACAAATACAATTTCCAGAATTCCAACCAATTTAAAAGTTTTGCTCACAATATTTTTAATGTATTCTGCACAGTTTTTGATTTTTGGCACAGAATGCCCACAGGAGTAAATTGCTTTGGTCTCACAGGAAATAATCAGACGAGACTTGTGAGGGGATGTAGCCCTTGTGGAGTTCATTGATTACACTAGTTCTAACACACACATCATAATAAATGTCCCACAACCATAGTCCAAAACTCCCCAGCATAGTCTGAACAGTGCATGCAACATGCAGCAGAGGTGTCCCTCACCAGGCTGCAGCACTCTAGCACAGCCCTCTCCTTGAACTAAGATAGCCACTTCAGCCCTTCCAACCTAAATGCAGCCTCTGAGCCATGAGTGTGCTTGCCAGGTGCCATCCCTTACTTTCTCCGTCCTGGCCCTCTCACAGTTCCTTGGGGTCCATCTCTCCAGCCCTAGAGACATCACCAGGTATGCAAATCACATTAAAAAACATAATCCAGACTACAGTCTCTCACACACAAAAGTGATGGTGTCTAGCCATTGCTACCACTCAAAAGAAGAGACCTTAGAGTCACTATAAATAGTTCTCTGAAAAGCCTGTTCAATGTACAGCAGCAAATACAAAAACCCAACCCTGTTGGGAACCACTGGGAAAGAGATGGGTATAAGACAGAAAATATAACACCACGATATAAATCCATGGCACACCTGCACCTACAATAGCGTATGGAGTTCTGGAAACCCATCTCAAAATATATATTAGAATTGGAAAAAGTACAGAGAGAGGCAACAAAAATCATTAGGGGCATAGGAGAGCTTCCATCTCAGGGGTGAGATTAGAAAGGCTGAGACTGTTCAGTTTAGAAAAGAGAAGACTTAGGACAATATAGTAGAGGTCTATTAAACTCATGAATCATGGAGAAAGTGAATAGGGAAGGGTTATTTACCCTTTCACATAACAAGAACCAGGGTGTCTCGATGAAGTTAATAGGCAGCAAATTGAAAACCAATCAAAAGGCAGTACTACTTCACACAGTGCACAATCAAGCCATGGAATTTGTTGCTACAGTGAGTTGTGCCACCCAAAAGCATAACTGGGTTCTAGTAAGAATTAGATAAGTTCATGGATTAGAGGGAAATTACTTAGCAATTATAACAAAATGCGGGCTAAACAGAAATGTTAGTGCACCACAAGATTTGAATGTAGTAAGATAAAAACTGTGGAGATAGGTTCTCTTTTTCGGACCTGGTAGCTGAATTAATCCAAAAGAAAATATTGAGAGTTTGAATGGGACCCCACATTATAATTTATTAATAGGGAGTGGCAGCCAAAGCAGATGGCGACCAAAGATGAGAATGAAACGGTGCTCATGAACAAGAAGAAGATTTGCAGCGGTGGATGATATATTGCACTGATCTATACAAAGCAGAGTTGGGCCTGGGTGTCTCAGAAAGATTGATCAAAGAATTGAGAGATCTCCACTGAGCATTGAGAATACAAATGATATTTCAAAGGAGGAAGAATAAAGAGCAGTGAAATGACTAAAGAACACCACAAAGCCCTGGAAATGATAAGATCATGGAAGAGATGATGAAATATGGCAGAGAAAGTATGATTCAGGAAATACACAGATTATGTAATATAGCATGGATAGAAGGGAGGGCGCCTAAGGAATGGACAAGATCCATGCTAGTGACAGCACACAAGAAAGGAAGTGCATTAGAGTGCAAGAACTACAGAATGATTGCCCTAAGGAGTCATGTAGGCAAGATGCTGATGATGATACTGACAGAAAGACTAAGATTGCAAATGAAGAACATGAAGTGGCTCAGCAAGCAGGGTCAGGAAAAATAGCAGTACCATACAGCAGATATTGGCACTAAGATTGATAGTGGAGAAAGCTTGATGAAAGAACAAGCATATCTTCATTTGCTTGCTTGATTTTTTTTTTTCAGGAGGCATTTGACAATACAGATCAGAAAGTCACTTGAATGGTGTTAGTCGTACAGAGCACATAGCAGACTGATACAGTTGTTGAAGGATATCAGTGACAATGCGGAGGCAGTGGTGAGAACATGGGGAGAGTTAGGATGTTGGTTTAGAACAAGTAGAGGTACGAGACAAGGAGATCCACTATCGCCGAGTATCTTCTTCTTACATCTAGAGAAAGCGATGGACAAGATCAAGAAAGAGGTAGAAGGGATATCTGCACACGGAATAACAGTTAACAGCTTGAGGTTCACAGATTATATAGTTATCATTGAGAAAGATGAGGTTGAAACTGTTCAGGTGTTAAACAAGGAAGGGAAATGGTATGGACTGATTATGAACATTGGGCAAAACAAAAACAATGGTATTGGGGGATAAGGTAATTAGAAGGAAGATCAGTGTAGATGGGATTGAACTAGAGAATTTAGAGAAGTTCATGTATCTGGGGAGCAACATAATGCATGATCTAGACTGTGAGAAGGAAATAGTGACTAGAATAGCGAAAGCAAGTTCGAGCTATTTGGGAATATTTGCAGAATGAATGACGAATGAAAGATCAAGAACCTGGTATGAGGCATAATGGATGGTTCAGACAGGAGAAGCAGACCCCACAGAGAATAGGTAGATGATATAGTAGATTAGCACCAAGCCAATCTACAGAAAGTAAGTCACTCTACACTGGAAAGCGTAAGATGAAAGGAAATAGTGAGAGAGGCATCACACATCAACGGGTGCTGAGCCCATGGTGGGTGGTGGTGGTGGTGATGATAAGTATTACAAATGAGGACTTTCAGTAGTGTCAGAGGATTCCCAACACCCAGCTCTGCCCCAGGCCACTTCTACTTCACCCCTTCCCCGAAGGCTGCATGCCTTCCCCATCTCTTCCTGTCCTTTTTGTGCTCTCGCCTGCCTCCTCCCATCCAGTCCCATGCGCCTTTCCCTAACTGTGCTGTGTGCTGTACCCTGTCTTTCCTCACCCAGCCAAGAATCTCCCAAGCACTGAAAAATGGCGCATGACAGTGGATGAAAGGTGCAGGGAGGATGGGGGAGTGGCTTATCTGTGAGGCCAGCTGATGAGGAAGTGCGGGAGGAAGGGAGTGCTGATATGGAGGTTGGAGCACCCACCGGTTTTGCTCCTTGAGTGGTCTAACCCCTGAGTGCCCACAGAGTGAGCACTTAGGAGTGTTATATCCCTACCTCAGTGGATTTTTTTCTTTGTCTTTCCCCCACATTCAAGAGTTCATGCAGTTCTCTAGGACAGTCAGGGTTGGTCACTTTCAGAATGTAAGAATGTAGGATAGGATCTCATATTGGAGATTCTCTATGACTTAGTAAGGAGGAGAGGATGAAACATGATGAAACAAAGGTAGCATCTGATGAGGAACAGTCAAGTATAACAGAGTCCCTCTCAATTACATCATGTAATGTCAGACAGCTAAAGAGTGACAAGTTCTTAAAGTGCTTATATACAAATGTTAGAAGTCTAAATAATAAGATGAGTGAGCTAGAGTGCCTCATATTAAATGAAGATATTTATATAATGGGTATCACAGAAACTTAGTAGAATGAGGATAATCGATGGGACACAGTAATACCGGGGTACAAAATTTATTGGAAGGACAGCACAGGTCGTGCTGGAGCGGGGTTGGCACTGTATGTTAAAGTGTAAATTCAAATGAAGTAACAATCATAAATGAACCAAACTGTTCCATAGAATCTCTCTGGGTAGTAATCCCTTGCTTGAATAATAAGAATATAATGGTAGGGTTATATTACCGACCAGCTGATCAGGATTGTGATAGTGACAGTAAAATGTTCGGGGAGATTAGGGAGGCTATCAAAATAAACCTGATGATAATGGAGGATTTCAGCTATCCCCATACAGACTAGGTACATGTCACCTCAGGATGGGAAGCTAAATAAAGTTTCTTGACACCTTAAATGACTGTTTCTTAGAGCAGCTAGTCCTAGAACCCACCAGAGAAGAGGCAATTCTGGATTTAGTCCTAAGGAGAGCACAGCATCTGGTCCAAGAGGTGAATATTTCTGGACCACTTGGTAATAGCGACCATAATATCATTAAATTTAACATTCCTGTGGCTGGGAAAATACTACAGAAGCCAAAAAAGTGCCACCATGGTTATACAATAAAGTAAAAGATGTAGTGAGAAACAAAAAGGCATCCTTTGAAAAATGAAAGTTAAATTCTAGTGAGGAAAATAGAAAGGAATATAAACTCTGTCAAGTGAGGTGTAAAAATATAATTAGGAAGGCCAAAAAAGAATTTGAAGAACAGCTAGCCAGAGAGTCAAAAAGTAATAGCAAAAAAAATTTTAAGTACATCAGAAGCAGGAAGCCTGCTAAACAACCAGTAGGGCCACAGGATGATCGAGATGCTAAAGGAGCACTCAAGGGAAATAAGGCAATTGCAGAGAAACAAAATTATTTCTTTGCATCAGTCTTCACGGCTGAGGATGTGAGGGAAATTCCCAAACCTGAACAATTATTTTCAGGTAACAAATCTGATGAACTGTCTCAAATTGAGGTGTCATTAGAAGAGGTATTGGAACAAACTGATAAACTAAACAGTAATAAGTCACCAGGGCCAGATGGTGTTCGCCCAAGAGTTCTGAAGGAACTCAAAAGTGAAATTGCAGATAATCTGCTGATGGGAATAAGGGGCTTCAAAGTTTCTGGGGTCCTTTGGAAAAGGACCCCTGTCTGGACGAGCTGCATGGCAGCGAAAAGCGGCAATTTTGAAGAGCCGTGGCCGCAGGCATGCTAATGAGGTGCTGAATATGCATTTCAGCGCCTCATTAGTAATCTTTGAAGTGACCATGGTAGTAATCTTCGAAATGGCCATTTGCATGGCCATTTTGAAGATTTGGGCTAGTATAGACATGGCCACAATAGGAAATATTTTTTCACACAACACACAGTTAACCTGTGGAACTCTTTGCTGGAGAATGTCGTGAAGGCCAAGACTATAGTAAAGTTTAAAAAAGACCTAGATATGTTCATGGGGGATAGGTCCATCAGTGGCTACTAGCCAGGATGGGCATGAATGGTGTCCGTCCCTAGCCTCTGTTTGCAAGAGGCTAGAAATGGGTGACAGGGAATTGATCACTTGATGATTACCTGTTCTGTTCATTCCCTCTGGGGCATCTGGCATTAGCTACTGTTGGAAGACAGGATACTGGGCTTGATGGGCCTATGATCTGAACCAGTATGGCTGTTCTTGTGTTCCTATCTGAAATTTGAGTGGAATAATGAAATTTTAACCATCCTTTTGTCTTGTTTTATTACAGTTGTCCTGTACTGCCCAAGGAATGTAGTTTGTGGGACAGCAATTTTATATTTTCCCTCGGTTTATGGCCTGAAGTGTTCTATTTTTCTAACAATATATATATTTAATAACTCTGCCAAGATTTAAAATATTATTTTAATTCCTAGTCATTCACAGAACATCTGTGACTACTGTATAATACAACTTGGCAGTCTGCCATATGGATTCCTCTTTCATAGCTGTCTGGGAGATTTAGTTTCTAAATCTCATTGATAAAATGTCTTTGCTTCCACTTTCAGTGTTTCGGTTGAAAATACGTTCCCCTCTTGCTCAATGTGTTTATAGTGAAACTTACTAAGCAGTACAGGTGGCTCTGAGCAGACATTCCAAAGGGAAGCTTTTATTTGTTTGGTTGTGGGATTTTTATGGCAAAATTTTTATCATATGGGCTGCTTTCCATTACAACAATCTCTTGTGAGTTATTTATAGCTTTGTCACTTCTGCGAAATTTGGGCTGAAATTATTCATAGTGAGTATCTGCCTCATGTTCAGTTTATTTGGAAAAATGTTAGGGTGAGGGAACAATACGTTGCTTTGTTCCTATTAACAAAATTCTTGCAACCATTTAATTGAGTCACTCTAGCTTTGGAAAAGGGACTTAAAATTTGGAAGTCACATGGCTTACGCTAATGGCAGGGGTATGCCTCTTGCCATCTCTATGAGAAAACATCCAAGTTCTGAGCCTCTGAAAATCTAGGTTCACAGATGCTCAATAAAACTTGTCAAAGTTCAATGGCTCAGTTTGCTAAATATTTCTCTTGTACTGAGCATGCTCCACCATCACACTGCTCCTGTGTGGCTGAATTCTGGCCAGATTCTCGCCGAATTCTGGCCAGATTCTCGCCAAATTCTGCTTATGTGCCATAGTCACAGAATAACTGTGCGTGTACAGTTCCGAGGCTATAGGCAAGGAGATTGACTTTCCTTGCACTTGCTCCTCCCAGAAACTGATTGCAAGAAGATTATCCTCTGTTCTCAGTGCTCCATCTTCTGGCCAGGTAGTAAGAAGGAGGAGGAAATGGCTTGCCTGGGATGCAGAAGGGTAGGGTGCTAGCAAGGCTGGCCTTGGGGGGAAAATGGCACTCTGAGCGAAATGGTATTTTGACATGCCTGGTCTTTGAGAGTGTGGCATCTACCTACCTTGTCTCTGGTTCCTGCTGGCCTCCCTACCCCACTACCCTAGGCCTCCATGAGCTCCCCACCCCTCAGGGGCTCCACTTTTTTATTGAAAGAGATGCCAGAGCTCAGCCCTCTGCAAAAATTAAGCACTGACTGCACGTCCTGACAGCAGCAGCTGCTGGCTGGCTGTGCTCTGAGCTCTAAAAGCATTCCCACCAGCAGCAGCAGCAAAGTAAGAGTGTCATGTTATATGGTGTATTGCCACTCTTTTACTTCATGTTGCTACTGGTGGCAGAATTGCCTTCAGAGCTGGGTGCTAGCCAGCAGCTGCTGCTCTCAGGACAATCAATTTTGAAGGCAAAAAACCCTCTAGAGAACTGCTGTGTTACAAGAAATTTGTCACACTGTCACATCAGGTGATTTGGGGAAAAAATTAAATTCAAAATGCTCTACAGCAGATTGTTTTATACATTGTAAAAGATGCTGCCTCCTAAAATTTGTCTCTTATATCTACTCTGTCTGGCTAGTTTGATAAAATGCATTGAGAGAGGATCATTTATAGATTGGCTCTCCTTCTTGCGGATCGGTTATTGCAGAGTTGATATTTTAAAACAAGATTAAAGACTTGTTTGACCCATTTTGTTTTTTTATTTGTAATTAAAAATAAATTAGGAGGCAAATAATCTAAGAAATACTTTTTCACATAAAGCAGGATGAATACTGGATCACCTACTATAGGAATTTCCATTATCCATAGCTGTGGAATTGGAGTAGTAAGAGACTAAGGCTTAAAAAAAAACATATTCACGGTAACCAGTCAAAGAAGAATACAGAACAGACAGTGTTTGCTTTTGCAGTAGAGTACACAGGTTGGACCTCTATAAAGTCCGGACTTTACAGTCTGGTAATGTATGTGGTCCGACATCCTTGTTGAGTGCTCCTGGGCTGGAGCACTCGCAGGGAAGATATGGGCCCTACACTCAGCAACTCTTCCCAACCTTCTCCCACCACCAAGTTTCTGGATGGCTGCAAATAGCTCATTAGAGGCATTGAGTCTCGAGGAGTTGGGCATGCTCTGGGGAAGAGGCAGGGTGGCTCTGGAGTACAGGAACACTGTGGCTGCCGGGCATCACCATCATAATAATAATGAATAATTGCTTTTCCACTAGGCACTCTTGTGTCTCTTCTCCCATCTCTTCCTGCTCCCCAGCCCCTTCACTGTTCTTGTTTTTCGCACCCATATTGTGCACCCCCTAATACCTGTACTCCCCTTCTGCTCCTCCTCCTTCTCCTCTTCTAAGCTTTGCGCTTCCCTCGTGTTCCCCCATAGGACAGCTTACCTGGAGGCACCGAGCAGCTGGCATTGTTGCTTGCTGTCCTCAAATGCTGCTTCTCTGTGCTTCCTTCACACAGACGCTGGGAGCACACACAGGATGCACCCATCAGCACACTCGGGGATCAGCTGTCTGCTGGTGGGCCCTGTGGATCAGTTCTTCCCTCTCCCTCTCCCTCATCCTCCTCATGCCTCCTGCCCACCATGCTTTTTAGTTTGAGTCTGCACAGCACTTCCTAACCATGGCACCCTGGGCAGTCTCCCATACAGCTTACCTGTAAGGGCAGACCTAGGATCTGCGACTGGAGTTGATGAGGCAGGAAAATGGAGAGGACTGAAGCAAAGAGAATAGCAGAGGAGGTGAATGTGGGATCTGAGGCCTAATTTGCAGAAGTGCAACAATTTTCACCTGCAGCTAAAGTCAGATCTGTGCGTTGAACAAATAGTACTATAAATGCTATGAAAAATCATACAGAAAGTATCTCAAATTGGGTGCCCAAAGTGAATGTACACCTTTGACATTGTGTGTCTGTGTCAGTTCTCCCTCTGTAAAATTTGAATAATAGTATTACCTTACATAGCCAGGGTTTTGTGAAGAGAAATTCATTAACATTCTGAAAGCACTCAGACGTGTATAGTGAGCACCAAAGAAAAGTTCATAAAGGAAGTTACCACTGCTTTTGGAGCAGGGTGAATGGAGAGCAGAAAATAAGGCGTGATTCACACACTGAATTATGAGGATAGAAAGAGTGATTGAATAGCTGATCATTCAGTAGGTATCATCCGTTCTGTGTTCTCAGTGAGCATTGATACAGCCTCGAGTTTCTGCTTGTATTCTAAATCAATATAGAACTATCATATTGCATATACAGGCATTTTAATTCTGGCCTGTCCTACCTTGGAGTGCTTGACATTGCAACAGTAACATTGTTCCAAAATGTGTAATTTATAGTTTATGGCTTCCTACGTGCAACGTTCCCTCTAATTTTTCCATCTATGTGTGGAATAAATTTTTTGTGCACTGAGGCATGTGCAGATATGCACCACCTGTAGAAACATGCTGCTGCCTGTGGGTACTCTGCTGATCAGCTGGGAGGCATTTGAATGGCTCCTGGCTGGCAGGCCAAACGCTCCTCTTTCAGGGAACACTGCCTATGTGTCAGACTGTAACTGCAGCATGTGCTTACTCTTTGTGCCGCTTTATACAAATACTGTGCTACATTGTGATCTAGCTTTGTGGTTCTGTTATGTAAAATTAAGAGACTGTGCCAAATCCTGAAGCTTTTATTCAAACAAACAACTTGTTTGGTTTATTTTAATGCATGGCTGGTAATTCTGTGTTTAATTCTTATTTTAACCAAACCCATTTACCCATTCTTTGAAGGTTGCGAGTCCCTGGTGGGCATTTGCTCGCATAAATAAAAAGCAGCAGCTTGACTCATTAGTATCTTACAATTGACTGGCATTTTTAGAAGTGTGTAGACTTCCTGAATATCAGTTCATAACTGCAACTACTAATGTGGCATATATCTAAAGTAGACTACTACATATCTTAAGAATATTTTAAGAATTTTCACCATGTCAACTGTTTAATGAATGGCACATGTGTAATAGTGTGATCTGTCCATCTAGGTAATAAATCCAAGGAAAAAAGGAAAAAAGAAAAAATACGTTAATTCTGGAACAGTAAGTAGAAAAGTCTTATATTAACTGATGCTTTCCTTTTCTATCTGACTTCTTCAACTACATATATTCAAACTACTATATTCAAACTACAACTTGATAGTGTTTAGAGTAAGGTTTTCTTTGAAGAGTGCAAAAGTTAACTTTATAACTCTTTCTCTACTTTTCTCTCTTCTGTGATTAAAGGACAGTGATTCATGAACACTTTATCCAAAACATAATTTTGGCTTCTGTGCGCACACACGCATGTGTGTCTGGAATTGCTGAAGGCAACTGAATTAGATAACATTGACTTTATCTGGAATAAATGTTTACTTTAACAATGTATTAAAATATTTTAGTTATTCATACTGTATACAAAGACATTAACAAATAAGGAATGGTAGATTGTGTCTCTAGTGCTTAAGAAAATAATCGTTCTTTAGTCTCAATTTTTCACAGAAATAGATTTAAGAAATGGTGTGATGGTAATCTCTAAGAGTACTTAATTGAGGTACTAACAGCTAATAATAGTGTTGTAAAGTATTTACTAAAAATGCAAGAGCTTTTTTTATTCTCAATTATGTCAGTTTGATCCACAGTAATAATTACAATGCTGCTTTTAATATTCTGGGATCCAGAGGACTCAAAACATAAGTTAATATAAGACAAATTTAAATGTGCAAGAATTTGTACTTCAGAAAGTAAAACTAAATACAGGCAAGTACCGGTTCTGCATATATGCTTAATTTCCCTCGTGCGGACAGTCCAGCTGAAGTCAATAGGCCTTCCACTTGCAGGATTGCACCCTTGAAGTGGAAAATGATTTTTCCTGTATTTTTCTGGTTATACATGGCGGGGGGAGGGAATTGTCTTTTCCACAAACCTATCCAAAAAAGATCCAGAATACACTAACATTATTTCTGTGAGACTTTATGGTTAGGTCTTTTGATGAAATTAGTGATTTTATTTCATGTTTGTGTATTGCATTGCTAATGGTAGATTTTTAATATATTAGGACAAAGTAATAGTATGCTTCATCAGTGTGAAGACAGCTACTGAACAAGTGGTTCCCTTAAAACTGTGCTACAAATAGAAATATTCAGAATTGTTGTCAAGATTGTTAGAAAACAGTCTCTAAAAGAAGCAGCATAGTTATTTTTTATGTGTAATCATCCTGATTTTCAGAGTGTGGTCATCTTTTGTTAAGTATTCTGACATATGCATGCAATCATATTTGAAAGGTATAATAGTGGATGTGAAACTGTGACTGTGTATCAGATGAGGTTGTTTTTTACCTTCTGTCTGAAGTTAAAATGCAATTTTACAGGGCCAGGCTTTGTATTTTCTCTGTAAGGGGAGATTCCTAGTGTAATTTTGGTCATTATTATGATAACAGTAATTTTCTTCCCTGTCTAATTTCCTCCCTGTTTTTTGCCAATCCCAGTCTAATCTTGTGCCTCTGTATTGCTCTCCTTTCCTTGTTAGCCTTCTGTCCTCCACATTATATAATCCCCTTGTAACTTACATTTTCCATTTTGCATTTAATTTGTAGCCTCTCCACAGTTTTCCTGCCTGCTTCTTGAAATTTTCCTTCTCCCAGACCTGTCAGAAGCACTAAGAAAAAGTGGATTTGTTCACTACACGCTACCTAGCTCCCACTTGTAAGGACTGTGTGAAAACAGTGTCATTCTTATGTAGTGTATGCCATTTTTCATGTAGGAGGGAAAATCTTAAGCACAATTGTGTATGAGAACATGAGACATTTTAAACACCTAAAATAGTAATGATTATAGTACAATGCAAAACTTAGGCCTTTTTTGTAATTATTTTGTACAGGGAATGAAGTAGTTTAGTCACAAACCTTTTGTACACAGACAAGTTATCACTCACAATATTAACTTCAGAATGGAAAAACATGATTGAATAATTGATAGAATGGCCATAAAAAATAAGTGATAAGCCATACAAATGTTCAGTGTGTCCGGGGGCGGGGATGTCGGGGTAATGAAATGTTCGCATTGTCTACAAAAATCACCCTTTCGAAAGACAGGTAGCGCTTTTTTCTGATAGTTTTCCCACTTTCTTCTTCAAAGATCAAGAAGGTCCAGGTGTGAGATTAAAAGAATCAAACTGAACTTTCTGTGAACGTAATGCCATATCAAAAGGAGCTGAATGCTAGATCGCTTCTGCTTCAGTTTAGACCATTGTCATTTGCAGAAGTATTAGAGGTATTAGAGTAGTAGAATACTTCATACAAAATAGGGCAATTAGCTAGTTATCTTAGGTGTGTGTACACAAACACAAGAAGCCTGTGAAGTAAACAGGAAGAATTGGAAGCCTTGGCACAGTCAAGGAACTATGAATTGATTGGGATAAAAGAGACTTGGTATAGTAACTCTCATGGATGGGCATTAGTTGTTCTCAAAGGACAGGTGCAGAGAGAAACTATGTAGGTGCTGCAATTTGTGTAAGAGAGCAGTGTGATTACACAGAACTCCATTATGAAACTGAAGAAAGGCCTGTTGAGAATCTTTGGTTTAATATTGGAGGGGAGAGCAGCAAGTGTGACATTGAAGTGGGTGTCTGCTATAGGTCACCAGACCAGGAGGATGAGGTTGATGTGCCCTTCTTCAAACAGCTAAGAGAAGTTTCCAAATTAGACTGCAGTTCTCGTGGGGGACTTCAGCCCCTGATGTCTGCTGGAAGAAAAATAGAGAAGTGCACAGACAGTCCAGGAAATTTTTTGGAAGTGTTGGGGACCATTTCCTGGTGCAAATGCTGGACTAACCAACTAGGAGTCGTGTTCCTTTTGACCAGCTACTTGCAAACAGGGAAGAGTTGGTAGGGGGAGCAGAAGTAGGTGGCAATCTAGCCATCGGTGGCCATGAGATGATTGGGCTAAGGATTTTGACAAAAGGAAGAAAAGTGAGCAACAGAATATAGACTGTGGACTTCAGAAAAGCAGACTTTGACTCTCTTGGGAACTGATGGGCATGATCCCTTAGGAGGCTAATCTGAGGGGGAAAGGGTCCAAGAGAGCTGGCTGTATGGGAGACACTGTCACAAACTATGTCAGTGTGCAGAATGAATACCAAATATAAGTGACCAGCTTGGCTTAACAGAGAAATCTTTGGTGAGCTTAAACAATAAGGATGCTTGCAAGAAGTAGAAACTTGGAGAGAGAATAGTATCAGAGGGGTAGCCATGTTAGTCTGGATCTGCAAAAGCAACAAGGGGTCCTGTGGCACCTTATAGAATAACAGAAATGTATGAGCATAAGCTTTCGTGGGCAAAGACCCACTTCTTCAGATGCATCTGACAAAGTGGGTCTTTGTCCACGAAAGCTTACGCTCATACATTTGTTAGTCTATAAGGTGCCACAGGACCCCTTGTTGCTTTTGGGGAGAGAATGAGGGAGGAGTATATACACGTGCACATTGTAGCAATATCTTCAATCAGGAAGGCCAAAGTGCACTTGAAGTTGCAGCTAGCAATAGATGTGAAGAACAAGAAGTGTTTCTACAGTTATGAGAGCAGTCAGAAGGTGATCTGGAAAAGAATAGGACAATTTTTCCTGAATGGGGAAGGCAGCCTAGTTATAGATGATGCAGAAAAAGTCAAAGTACTGAGTGCTTTTTTTGCCTCAGTGGGATGGTGGCAGATGACAGTACAAGAAGCAATAGTCTCAAGTTGCAGTGGGAGCGGTCTAGGTTGGATAATAGGAAAAGCTGTTTCACTAGGATGGTGGTGGAAGACTGGAATGGGTTACCTCAGCAGGTGGTGGAATCTGCATCCTGAGGGATTTTTAAGGCAAGGCTTAACAAATCATGGCGAGAATGATTTAGCTGGAGTTGGTCCTGCTTTGAGCAAGTGAGTGAACTAGATAACCTCCTGAAATCTCTTCCAAAGCTGATCTTCTGTGATTCATAACACAGCTACTGTTTTGGGCCCATGCTTTTCCTGAATAGAGAGAGAGGATAAGAAAATGTGCACATTGTAATGTTTGACAGTGACAAATAAGAGAATATCTCATCTTTTATTTCTTTTTAGTTTACAGTTTTTCATTCTTGACTTCCATCATTACCCAGAGGTCCCCACTGAAATGAATTGACATGAAACATGCATAGATATTTTAACGTAGCTGTTCAAATAAGGTTGACGCGCTCACATGATGGATCAGCTAGTCTTAGCATCTGACTTTATCGCATACAGTGATCTCCACTACAGTTCCTTCCTACCCCATATGCAGTAATGTTTTCTCGAGTTTTTTTTTCTGTTGTATCTCTGCACCCTTAACTTTAGTCTAGGATAATACCAGTCATTTAAAAGTATTTTTGGACTTGCAGGCTTGTCCCGTGCATTCAGAGATTTAAGAATTGCTTACCTTCTTTCTTCCCTCATATTGTAGGAAACAATACAAATAATATAAGCCTGAAGAATGGCGTACATGAATTTGCTCCTTTTATTTGATTTGTGGAATGTCCACTTATGCCTGATTCTGTTTTACTTGCTTTCAGGTAACATTGCTTTCCTTCCTAATTGAAACTGAAGTTTCATTCCTTGACTATATTAAAGGCGGGTAAGTGACCCCGATAAACTTTTCTTGTTTTCCTATTTTCATTGTAATTCGCTAATAACCTGCTTACATTCTTGCTAAGTGATAGCTCTAAATATCCATAAGAATGTCATTACTTTTTCACTTTTAGGGAGTAAACTTACTGATGACTTTCTTATGTAGTTAGGTATTTCTTTTGATGCTTTGTTTTCATAGTGTTTTGTTTATTAAATGTGCTTATGTGGGTGTTTGAGAAGTCAGTGCTGAATAAGTGTATCTTCCACATGGAGCAGAAGGTGGTAAGGTTTGTGATGGTCATTCGTTTTTGTGGAATTTGATTCCACAGCCTCAGACTAGCCCTCAGTAAGGTCTGTCACAGACACACACAAGTTCCCCTGTACCTGAAGAGTTGAGGTGTTATTTAAGGTCCTCACCCTGGAGTTTTAGGCAATCTTTTAGGTATCCCAGACCTAGAGTATATAAGTAGGTTGCTTATTAACTAATTTGAGAATGGATTGAACGTATAGCCCTGTGTAAAATGCATGTTCCAATGTCAAGGTGACACAGGCATGGATAACCATAGCAAGGTGAACATTAAAAAGCTGAGCAAATAATGAGATGCCCTTGAGAACAATTGTGCATAAAGAGTAATTTAAGATACTACAATATGCTCCTACCTCATCCACTCAGTCCCAACATTAAACCCAGTTCTCACTGTCTTATTTAGATGCTTCCCCTAGTCCTTTAGGCCTAAGGCATATCTTGTCTCCTCTGGATTGAATTCCAACTACTTATCCTTCATCTGCGTCCTCTCACTAGATATCCTGCCCATGTACTAGCAAACAGGTTACAAAGTCAGAAGAGACAGAAATATAAAACTGGATGCTGGCTATATGGTGACCCTACTTCACAGGAGTGGCCCTTCTCTCAGGCTACGCTTACGCTAGTTTTTTTCAAAAAAGCCAGGCCTTTTTTGAAGAAATCGGCCGAACGTGTGCGCACACAATGCGTTCTGTCTGTAGTAAATCAAAAGAACATGACACTTCTTCCGGCGGCCCTCTTCCACTCCCAGATGAGGAAGAGCACCTTCTTCTGAAAAATTCTTTTGGAAGAACAGCGTGTGTAGACACTTAGGGGTCCATTTTTTTGAAAGAGGAGTCCTCCATGGTGCTGGCCACCTGGAGCTGGGAGATGCCCTGGCCAGGGCTATCAGAGCTCTATGCTTTCTGCGTCTGGCCACTTTAAAGGTGCAGGGAGCCTTGGAAACCTTGTGGCAGGAAGCAGAGAGCATGGAGGCAGCAAGGAGCTGAGCTGCACAGCCACCCTCTGCAGCAAACAATGCAAAAGTGTCAGAGAGCCAGAAAACCCACAACCCCCCAGGGAGCTGGCCGAGGGGTCTTAGGAGTCCTCCTGGACCACCATATGTCAGGGCCCGCCTCATGTACTGAGCCTGACCTCTGGGACCTTGTAAACCTGTGGCATGACGAGGTTATCCTCCATGAGACCACTGACAAGAGGCGAATACCCCTGCCAATACCTGTTTTGCCACCAGCTTGGCGGCACGGGGACACCCTGCCTCGACACTGGAGCAGGTACACTGCAAAGTCACGGAACTGCAGTGGGGGTACACCAGGGCCAGGACCCTCCACCTGCCCCTTCTACAAGGAGCTGCACAGCATCCTTGGGGGTGATGGCAGTTCTGCCCTCCCCTACCACCTCCCTGCACCCTCCTTAACACTGTGGCAACAGGACAGGACACTGAGTTGGAGGAGGAAGAGCTGGGTCCATTCAGCTGAACCACCTAGCTGTAGCCACCGTTGAACCAGGATTTGAGCGATGGGACCCTTGTCATCACTGTGGCCTCGGCGTCCTACACAGCATGTCGAGCAATACGTCCCCGGACCTGTTTGAGGATACCCCTAAGTAAGTTCCCCATGCATCGCTCACCTCAGGGGGGGCCCTGCCATGGCTGGAAGTGGGCCAGCCACTGGCCTCATCCCACACGCACCCCGGAAAGCCACGGTTCCCAGCTCATGGACATGCCTGCGGGTAACAGTCAGCACATGCTTCCATGGATAGCTCCATGAGCTGCACTTGTGGGGAAGGGATTGGGGTGGAAGGAAGCCTGGACTGTGCCCAGTGTGCTCTGCACCCATGCGGGGACTCCTCGGTGCCCAGGATCCCCCCCAGGGCCTCTGGGCCATCGAGGGGGGGCTGCTGCCCACAGGGGGTAGGAGGCACGGTTCTCGGACTCCGGTGCCGGACTGATGTACTGTCTTTCTCTCCCCTTCTATCCTTACAGCTGCATTGTCTGAGGGGAGGGCGATCCCCAGCACGCCAGCTGTCCACATTGCTGGGCTGGGAAGTCCAAGAGTGGTGGCAGAGAGGGCCAGGGCACCCCCACCACCAGTGCCTGGGTGGGTCCGTGCCCGGAGGGCGCATTGTCTCACTGTGGACGACACCTGTGCCTACATGGCCACCCTCCGCTGCCAGAATGACCTGGCAGAGCGGCAACTGTGTGTGGAAGAGGCGGACCTAGTGTGGTGGTGGGAGGTGGGTGGTGGCCAAGCTCATGGCCCACCGTGGGATAATCACCCTTATCCTGATGGAGCAGTCAGCCCAGCCTCCCGCTCCTGTTCTCCCCTCCCTCTGCTCCCACCCAAACACCCCCAGCTGTCACACTGGCCTTTGCCTGGGTGCTGCTGTGCCAACCCACCTGCCCCTCCACACTACCCTGCCCCCCTCTTCTCCCCAAACTTGCACTTTGTAACTAGTTTTCATTAACGAAGGTTTTTTTTGCACATGATTTTCCAGTTTCTGTAGTAAAGGTTTTATTTTTGCACCACCCCCATGTCCCTTGTTATGGGGGGAGGGCTGTGAGGAGTGGATGGGCAGGTGGGGAGGGGCTGTGAGCCAGAGGACCCTGCAGGGGGTGCCCTGGGGAGGGTCATTGGGGCCCGTGGGCAAAGCTCTCCCTGAAGGCCTCCGAGATCTGCACCCCATCATGGCATGCTTGGTGCAATCTTTTTGTCTTCAAAGTTGAACTAGTAAATATGTGCTTGTGTACAAATGTCTTGCATTCAAAAATAAAACAATGTCAAGCTTTAGAAACTTACCAGTCCACTCTTCCTACTTCTCGTTCAGCCAATTACTCAGACAAACTAGGAATTTTATTCAAAGCATCTCTGAGTTATGACGATAAATATGAATAACACGTTTTCCATAAATCATGGGGCAGGGGTCCATCACAACATGGGCATGGAAAAGGATGGACAGATGGATGAAAGTGGGACTATTAAATGTCTGGAAAAAAGTGTGGAATAAGAGACCAGGAGCACTTCTGAAGAAACCCATTGTGCTCATATGGGACATGTTCAGGGCACACAGTACAGATGAGTTGAAATATGTGGCCTAAAATTGAAAACTACTTTGGTCATAATACTTGAAATCTTAACTTCTTCTTCGAGTGGTCCCCGTGGGTGCTCCACAATAGGTGTTGGGCTCGCCCGGCGCCGCAGATCGGAAATCTTCCAACAGTTTCTCCTGGATCGCGCATGCGCCGGTGCATGCCGCCCCCCTGCGTGCCCCCGTCCGCTTGCACGATCTGGTCCCCGCCAGTTCCTTCTCAACCGCCATCGGCTGCAGACAGAATCCACTCAGGCTAAGGCCAGAGTCAGATTAAATAGTGGGTTTTCTTCCACATGTAACTTGTTGTTTTCAGTTTTTAAAAAAAAAAAAAAAAAAAAAAGAGAGAGAAAGCAAAGACAGAGAATATCAGCAAAAAAAAAGGAAAAAGAGAGGAGCGGAGAAGAGCGGATGTGAAGGCCGTTTAGGCCACCCGCTGCCGCAGGCCGGTGATCACTATTTGGGGTGGAAAGGCACAGATTAAGTGCTAAGTACCCTATTAACAATAAAGGACTCACCGCAATGGCCTCTTCAGGTTTTACAAAGCGGAAGTCATGCCATGAAGCTATGCCGGCCTCCGAGGGGCATAGCGAAGGCATCCGATGCCTGGGGGAATTGCGGCTACCCAGACGCGTTCTCACTGTGCTAAGCTCACAGTCAGGGCCAGGAAGGACAGAGCGATGAGGCGTAAAATGCTCTTGTTGATAAGGCTCTCCAGCCGGACTTGCCGGAGAAGCCTCACCCAGAAGGGCCCTCTGGGTTGCATAAGAGGAGGGTAGTTTCTCTCTGACCCCCTCAGTGCAGAAACGGAGGAAACTCTCCCTGGCTCGATCCTTGCCGTGCGTTTGCAGCGAGCAGGACGAGCGAAGCACACAGCCACCAGCCGCATACTCAGGCAAGCGGCAGCGCACGTGGCAGAGGCTGAGCCTCCGGTTATACAGCAGCCGGCATGCGCGGCGCCTAGAGCGTCAGCTAGGCAAGCGCCGGAACCAGCGGCATCGCCACAAGCGGCACAGACCCCCACCGCACCAGCGGTGCAGGGGCACCAGGCACGGAGCCTGCAGGCACCGGAGGAGGATACCTGCATGGCACCGCAGCTGACGGTGCCGAGATCCCCAGCATGGGAGGGGGTGGTGCCGGACCCGCAGCAGAGGGGCAAGGCAACGTCAAAAACCCGGCACCGCAGTCCGTCTCTGGACAGGGCTGCGCTGCTGTTAGCACCAAGCTCTCCCCCTGTGATACACACGCCGCACCGAAGGCCTGTGTCTCCACTGGCCAATCCAGAAAAAAAAAAGAAAAACCTCCTTCTCCGTTCCTCCAACCAATGTCACCATGGCTTGGGCCACCTTCACCCATGCTGCCATGGTCGTCCTTATCATGCTGGACACAGACAAACCACAGGCCTACACCCAGGGGCAGGCCCCCCCCCCGGCCGCTCAATACCCCCGTGGGCACTCCCAATCGGGGGCGGAAACAGTTGTCTCAAGGGGAGTTTATTTTAGAACCCCGAGACTTTCCTTCACAATCCTCCAGCGAGCAAGTGTATCATCGACCGCAGGAACCCGAGGGTTTGAGGGAGGTTTACCTTAGTGGTTCCTCTTCATCCTCCCCAGATGAGGCCATGGCCCCTGGGGATGTCTCTCCCCCGGATGACCTTAAACAGTTTCAGGAGCTGTTTAAAAGGGTGGCTTTCACGCAAGACATTCAAACGGCAGAGGTACAGGAGAAACATCACAACCTCCTGAAAAATTTGAGACCCCTGGCTTCATCCAAAATTGCTATTCCGCTGGACGAAGTCATTCTGGAGTCAGCCACTACTATATGGCAGACTCCGGCCTCTGTTCCGCCTACGAACAAGAGAGCGGATAAGAAATACTTCGTCCTGGCAAAGGGCATGGAGTTCCTCTTCAGTCACCCACAACCAAATTCTTTGGTGGTCGGGTCGTCCCAGCAGAGGTCAAAGGCTTCTCAGTACAAATCGGGGGATCGGACAAAGATGCTAAGAAGCTAGAGCTGTTTGGCAGGAAGGTATATTCCTCTCCTATCCTGCTATTGGGAATGGCAAATTATGGGCACACCTAGCTAAACATAATTTTGATAATTACTCCGGGCTTACTCCCCTCATGGATCCACTTCTGGAAGATAAAAAGCCAGTGTTAAAGGCAATTGTTCAAGAGGGCTACACAGCATCGCGGACGGGAGTCCAGATTGCCCTGGACATGGCAGACACGGCGGCACGTTCAACGGCTACAGCAGTGGTCATGCGTAGAGAATCCTGGCCCCAGACGTCGGGTATCCCGAGGGACCTACAGGCGAAGATCGTGGACCTTCCCTTTGATACACAAAAGCTGTTTGCAGACTCAATCGACTCGGTCCCTCACTCCAGTAAGGACTCGAGAGCTACACTTAGAACCTCGTGCATTTATACTCCCCCATGCAGGAGGGAAAAATTTTATCCTCAGCAAAGACGCTACGCTTACAACCACAGCGTGCTCAATATCAACAGGGCTACGGCCAAGGGCGCTATCAATAGTAGCAACAGTACAGAACTCCTAGGCGACATTCTCAACAAAGCCGTACGCCCTCGGGTCAGGCCCAAAGGCAACAAGTTTGATGGGTATGTCGGGGGCTGCACTATCAATACCCTTGCTCAATGCCACTTTCATCTCATGTTCCATCATTGCCTCAGACCGTTCCACTCCCAATGGCAAAAGATCACCACAGACATATGGGTGCTGGAGATCGTAGCCACGGGTTACACGATCCCCTCCCAGTCGCTTCCACCGACGAAGCCTCCCACCAGGCCTCACCTCAGGGACGCTGCCACGAGGCGAGCCTCAAGCAGAAGGTGACTCACCTTATGTTCATAAGGGCGGTGGAAAGAGTGCCGGAATAATTCCAGGGGAAGGTTTTTATTCACGCTACTTCCTATCAGGGAAGAAAACAGGACACTGGAGAACCATCTTAGATCTTCAGGGCCTCAACCGTTACTTGTCCAAGCAGCGTTTTCAGATGATCACAGTTGCCTTGATACTCACGGCACTGAACGATGGAGACTGGGTTGCAGCACTCGACTTACGAGATGCTTACTTTCATATAACAATCCACCCGGCACACAGATGCTTCCTCCGCTTCACAGTCGTCCAGGAGCGCTTCCAGCACAGGGTTCTTCCGTTCGGCCTCTCCTCGGCCCCCAGAGTCTTTACCAAAACCCTGGCAGTGGTGTCAGCCTACCTGCACAGACAAGGGGTGTTTATTTTTCCCATATGTGGGCAACTGCCTGCTAAAAGGGACCTCGAAGGCAGAGGTCTCATGCATGATACGCGTCACAGCGGATACGTTTCTTTGCTGGGCCTAGTCATCAACCTCGCAAAGTCAAAGTCCGAACCCACACACCATATAGAGTTCATAGGGGTACGCATAAACTCTATCACAGCAAGGGGGTACCTACCCGACGCCCGCATCCGCGCAATCAGTTTGCTGGTGCAAGTCATTACATACATCCCCATGGTGCCGGTCTTTAACGTGCCTACAGCTGCTGGGCCACATGGCGGCAGCGACGTTTGTGGTACAGAATGCCAGGTTGCACGTGTCAAGCCTGTAGCATTGGCTGGCAAGCGTTTACAAACCGGCATCCCACACTGTCCACAGGGTGGTGTCACCCACAACAGAGGTGCGCAGATCCCTGCCGTGGTGGGAAAACCCCGAGAATCTGCTAGTGGGGGTGCATTTTCACCAACCACAAATTTCTATTTTTCTTACTACCGACACCTCCCACGTGGGATGGGGAGCGCACATCGGCGACAAGGTAACACAAGGGCTATGGTCCCCTGCGGAACAGACACTGCACATATCCATATTGGAGCTCAGAGCAGTGTTCAATGCCTGCAAACATTTTCGAGATTACCTACATGGCAAAGTAGTCGGGATTCAGTACCGACAATACCTCCACTATGTTTCTACATCAATCGACAAGGGGGAGCACAATCCCGTGCCCTATGTGCGGAAGCACTCCGATTGTGGAATCGGTGCATCGCCAACAACATAATGTTGAAAGCCTCGTACTTGCCGGGCACTCACAACGTGAATGCAGATCAGCTGAGCAGGCGCTTCGCAATCACGCACGAATGGCAGATCCGCTCCCATCTGCTACAGTGCATTTTTCGTACATGGGGGTTTTCCCCAGATCGATCTGTTTGCCACCCAGTGCAACAAAAAAAAAAAAAAAGTGTCCCCAGTACTGCTCCAGGGCAGGAGTGGGGCGGGGGTCCCTGGGGGACGCCTTCATGTTTTCATGGAAGGGCTCCCTACTTTACGCATTTCCCCTGCAGTGCTTATCCGCAAGGTCTTGCACAAAGCCAGAAGGGAGAGAGCTCGCATGATACTCATAGTCCCGCTTGGGATCGGCAGCAATGGTTTCCCTTGCTTCTGCGCATGTCGGACCGCCCACCGCTCCCTCTACCGGTGGCACCGGACTTACTCACACGGGCTCAAGGGTCCATAGTGCACCCGCACCCTCAGGGTCTGCACCTACAAGCATGGCTAATCCATGGCTCAGGTCCTAAAGAGAACATGTACGGAGGGAGCACAACAAGTCCTGGAATGTAGCCAAAGGACCTCCACCAGGAGGACTTACAAGCAGAAATGGACTCAATTCACAGCCTGGTGTTTTGCCAAGCAGTTAGCTCCCCTTGACGTTCCTATACCTGTAATACTAGAATACTTATTGGACCTCAAGAGAGGCGGGCTTTTCTCTATCCTCGCTAAAGGTCCACCTCGCCGCTATATCAGCCTTTTGGCATACAGAGGAAGGGCCTACTGTATTTGCCCGATGTGATGGAGTGGGGGGGGTGCATGTGTGAGTCAGGCTGGATGTCCGAGGCAAGCAGCAGCTCCCAGTGGCTAAGGATGACCCTGGGGCTACAACTGGCAGATAACACCTCTGCCTAAACAAAGAGCAGGGAGGAGCTGAGCTGGGTTTTGAATCGGGGGTGGCAGTTAGAGGCTAGGAAAAGGGAGAGCTGGAAGGCAGCCAGCCTGAGGAGGGGAAAGCTACACCCCAGAGGGGCACCCCTCGGGGTCTTCTCCCCAGGACAGGTTGGAAGGACTGTCTCTGGCTGCTATGCTGTTGCTTCTGTGACAAACTGGACATCTGTTGCCTAATAAACCTGCTGTTGTACCTGCTGAGTGAGTGTCACTCCTGCCAGCGGACGGGGTGCACTGCAAGGGGACCCCTGAACCCCATCACACTGGTGTCAGAAGTGGGATGCACTGCACCCACGGATGAGCTCCCAGCAGTGGCTGACTGAGCACCAGAGAAGGAAGGAGTCTCACAAGAGTCAGAGGGGGAACAGAGCCATTCCTGCAGCTGCTGCTGGTGAGTGGATACCCCGGGAGATAGCGGGGAGATGGATTATACCCGACTCCTGAAGGCAGAGCTAGCAGGGCTGTGCAGAGAGAGGGGCCTGACCGTGGGGAAGGCGACCAAGGCCCAGCTGATTGCACAGCTGGAAGAGAATGACCGATCCGGGGGGGCAGAGCCTGTCCCGGCAGAAAGTGGCCGGTCAGCCTCGGGAAGCATTTCGGATTCTTCGACAGGAGCAGGGGCTCGACGCCGTCCGACAGACGCGGTGCCCACCAGGTCGCGCTCAGCTAGCGGTGGTCCATCGCGGGCAGAGTCCCCCGCCGCAGAGCTGAGACGGCTGGAACTCGAGGTGAAATTAAAGGAACTGGAGCACCAGGAACGGGAAAGAGAGCGTGAGCATGAGCGACAGGAACGAGAAAGAGAGCGTGAGCGCCAGGAATGGGAAAGAGAGCGTGAGCGTGAGCTCCAGGAACGGGAAAGAGAGCGTGAGCACGAGCGCCAGGAACGAGAAAGAGAGCGTGAGCACGAGTGCCAGCTACAAGAGAGACAGCGGGAGGAGAGAGAGCGAGAGCGGGAGCATGAGCGAACCATGGCAGAGGCGAGACGCCAAGAGGCCCCAGCTGCGGTAAGCGGGGAGAGGGCCAGACGGCTCGGGGTGGCCAGTCACTTGGAGACGCGTGTGCTGGCCCAGTGTCAGGACACAGGGGACATGGACGAGTTCCTTACCGCCTTCGAGCGAGCCTGTGAGTTGCATGAGGTTCCCCCAGATGAGTGGCTCCGGCACCTCACCCCCTTGCTGGGCCGGAAGGGTGCAGCGGTGCTCAGCCAGCTGGTGGGGCTGCAGCCTGGGGACTATGAACGGTTCAAACAGGCCCTGCTGCATAAGTTCGGGCTGACTCCGGAGATGTACAAGAAGAAGTTCCAGGAGGCGCAGAAGAGGCCAGAGGAAACCCACGTAGATACAACCGCCCGCCTGAAGCAATACTACCAGAAGTGGGCATTCGGAATGGGAGTCCAGTCCGTAGAGGACCTGATCGAGCTGGCGGTTGTGGAGCGATTCTACGAGATGTGCGCACCTGACCTGAGGGTGTGGCTCGTGGACCGGAAGCCGGGGGACTCACATGATGCAGGGAAACTGGCAGATGACTTCACAAACAGCCGGGCCAGGTTTGAAAGTGAGCCCCACAAGGAGAGGGAGTCTCGGAGAGAGAGGGAGTCCCGGAGGGAGAGGGAGTCCTGGAGAAACCGAGAATCTCAGAGAGACCGGTCCCTAACTGTACGACAGAGGGGACCACCTCTTGGGCAAGCCCAGGAAAGAGGGGCCAGCCACCCACCCCCCAGAGAGCCAAACAGAGCCCGGACAGAGCAGCCGGCCCGAGGGACACAACCAGACCCAGGCTGTTACCGCTGTGGGCGAAAGGGGCATAGAGCAGCCCAGTGCCCCAGGCTCCCAGACAGGTTGAGCAGGCCGGGGGGTCATGGAGTCAACTGGGTGGGGTCCCAGAAGTCAGAGGGGCTGGCGGCCAAGGCGGGTGGTGCTGACAATGGGCACTCGGATTGGGCCGAATCCGCCCCACAGACCAGCTCCTCAGGGGGACCAAATGCTCAGAGGCCAGTTTACAGAGTGGGGGCAGCGCTACCTCTGTGGAGCAAGTGTCTCAAACACCTCGAGGTAGACGGGAAAAAGGTCACGGGGTTCTGGGACACAGGCGCTGACATGACGCTGGCCCGACCCGGGGTGGTGGCACCGGGCTGCATGATACCCGATTCCCACCTGACGATAACAGGAATTGATGGGACCCCTTTCAAGGTGCCCATGGCGAGGGTGCACCTGAAATGGGGGAAGAAGGAAGGCCCCAAGGAAGTGGGCGTGCACAGCCATTTGCCGGCGGATGTACTGATGGGGGCTGACCTGGAGAACTGGCAAGGTGAACGCCCTCGTGCCCTGGTCCTGACCCGTAGCCAAAGAAAACGAGGGGTGCGCTCCCCAGATTCAGGGGTACAGGCCCAGCCAAAGCCACAGGGGCCAACCCTGAGAGAAAGGGGGCCCCCAAAAACCAGATCTCACAGGCCAGGGATGCTGGAGCCAGGCAGGGATGGGGAAGTAGCCTCCGCTCCTGCCCGAGCGGAAGAATTCCAGGCAGAGCAGCAGAGAGACCCCTCCTTGCAGAAGCTGAGGGAACTGGCCAGTCTCAGCCCAGCTCCGCAGCTGGGGGAGGGCTGCAGGGAGAGATTCCTGTGGGAAAAGGGATTCCTGTACCGGGAATGGGCTCCCAGACGCAAAGCGGAGCCATGGAAGGTCCAGAGGCAACTGGTGGTTCCCCAAAAGTACCGGCGCAGGCTGCTGTACCTAGCTCATGATGTCCCGCTCGCAGGACACCAGGGGATCCACCGCACCAGGAGAAGGTTGTTACAGAACTTTTTCTGGCCAGGGATCTTTGCAGCTGTCCGTCTGTATTGCCTGTCCTGCGATCCCTGCCAGAGGATGGGGAAGAGCCGGGACAAGGGGAAAGCTGCCTTGAGGCCACTGCCCATCATAGAGGAGCCTTTCCAGAAAGTGGCTATAGACATAGTGGGCCCCTTCAGCAAGGCAACGCGTTCGGGGAAGAAATATATTTTGGTGGTGGTAGATTTTGCCACGCGATACCCAGAAGCAGTGGCCTTGACCTCTATCGACGCTGACACCGTGGCAGATGCACTGCTGTCCATTTTCAGCAGAGTGGGGTTCCCCAAGGAGGTCCTCACAGATCAGGGGTCCAACTTCATGTCGGCCCTACTGCAAAGCTTGTGGGACAAGTGTGGGGTCCGGCACACCTGGGCCACAGCCTACCACCCGCAGACCAATGGGCTGGTGGAGAGGTTCAATGGGACTCTGAAGCAGATGCTGAGAACCTTCATGAATCAATACCCCCATGACTGGGACAAGTACTTACCCCACCTGCTGTTTGCATACAGGGAGGTGCCCCAGGAATCCACGGGGTTCTCCCCGTTTGAGCTGCTGTATGGAAGGAGGGTACGGGGACCCTTGGACTTGCTCAGAGAAGAGTGGGAGGGGACGGCCTCCCCTGAAGGGGAGTCAGTGGTACAGTATGTACTGACCTTCCGGGAAAAACTCACCGAGCTCATGGGCCTGGCCAGGGAGAACCTCTCCATGGCCCAAAGGAAGCAAAAGGTCTGGTATGACCGTAACGCCAGGGCCCGAGCCTATGCCACCGGGGATCAAGTGATGGTCCTTATACCTGTGCGGCGGAACAAGCTGCAAGCGGCCTGGGATGGGCCCTTCAAGGTCGTCAAACAGCTAAATGACGTGAATTATGTGGTGGAACTGTCGAACCGGGCCCACAGCCACCGGGTCTATCATGTGAACATGATGAAACCTTACTGGGACAGGCAGAACTTGGTGCTGGCCGTGTGCAGACACTGGGAGGGGCAGGGGGAAGATCCCTTGGTGGATTTACTCACAAGGACTGGAGCCGGCTCCTTGCTGGAGTCTATTCCCCTCTCAGACCAGCTGACCCCTGCCCAGCAGACGGAGATCAAGGAGGTGCTGCATTCGCATCAACAGCTGTTCTCGGACAGACCCGGACGCACTGACCTGGCTGTCCACCGAATAGAGACAGGCACCCACGCCCCTATCAAGTGTGTGCCATTCAGAGCCACAGGGAGGACGGCTCAGGACATAGAGCGGGAGGTTGAAGACATGCTGGCTCTGGGGGTGATCCAACCCTCGTCCAGCCCCTGGGCCTCTCCCGTGGTGTTAGTCCCTAAAAAAGATGGGTCTGTTCGGTTTTGTGTGGACTATCGCAAGCTTAACGCCATCACTGTCTCGGACGCCTACCCCATGCCCAGGCCTGATGACCTTTTAGACAAGCTGGGGGGAGCCCGTTACCTCACCACCATAGACCTCACCAAGGGGTACTGGCAAGTGCCATTAGACCAAGATGCCCGGCTGAAGTCGGCTTTCATCACTCCTGTGGGGCTCTACGAGTTCTTGGTCCTGCCCTTCGGCCTCAAGGGGGCACCTGCTACCTTCCAGCGTCTGGTGGACCAGCTACTGAAGGGGATGGAGAGCTTTGCCCTGGCTTACATGGACGACATCTGCATCTTCAGCCAGACGTGGGAGGACCATGTGTCCCAGGTCAAGCAGGTGCTGGACCGACTCCAGAAGGCTGGTCTGACTATCAAGGCAGGGAAGTGCAAGGTGGGAATGGCTGAGGTGACCTACCTGGGCCACAAGGTGGGCAGCGGCTGCTTAAAGCCAGAGCCAGCTAAAGTGGAGGCTGTCAGAGATTGGCCAACACCCCAGACTAAGAAGCAGGTACAGGCCTTCATTGGGATGGCGGGGTACTACCGGAGGTTTGTGCCCCACTTTAGCTCCATCGCAGCCCCCCTCACGGAGCTGTGTAAAAAGGGAAAGCCTGACAAGGTGGTTTGGACCGAGCAGTGCCAAGAGGCCCTCTGCGCGCTGAAGGAGGCTCTGGTCAGGGCCCCAGTGCTGGCAAATCCAGACTTCAACAAACCCTTCCTGGTGTTCACCGATGCCTCGGACGTGGGGCTGGGGGCGGTGCTAATGCAGGTGACTGACAAAGGGGAGAAACACCCCATCGTGTACCTGAGTAAGAAGCTGCTGCCCCGGGAGCAGAGCTACGCGGCCATAGAGAAGGAATGTCTGGCCATGGTGTGGGCGCTGGGGAAGCTGCAGCCGTACCTGTTTGGACGGCGTTTCACCGTGTACACCGATCACTCACCCCTGACCTGGCTGCATCACATGAAAGGGGCCAACGCCAAGCTCCTGCGGTGGAGTCTGCTCCTGCAGGACTACGACATGGAGGTGGTCCACGTCAAGGGGAACAACAACACCATAGCCGATGCCCTGTCACGCAGGGAGGGCCCCGAACTTCCCCAGGTCACTGGCTAAGTGACCCCGCTCAGTGCGGTCTGGAAGGGGGGAGAGATGTGATGGAGTGGGGGGGGTGCATGTGTGAGTCAGGCTGGATGTCCGAGGCAAGCAGCAGCTCCCAGTGGCTAAGGATGACCCTGGGGCTACAACTGGCAGATAACACCTCTGCCTAAACAAAGAGCAGGGAGGAGCTGAGCTGGGTTTTGAATCGGGGGTGGCAGTTAGAGGCTAGGAAAAGGGAGAGCTGGAAGGCAGCCAGCCTGAGGAGGGGAAAGCTACACCCCAGAGGGGCACCCCTCGGGGTCTTCTCCCCAGGACAGGTTGGAAGGACTGTCTCTGGCTGCTATGCTGTTGCTTCTGTGACAAACTGGACATCTGTTGCCTAATAAACCTGCTGTTGTACCTGCTGAGTGAGTGTCACTCCTGCCAGCGGACGGGGTGCACTGCAAGGGGACCCCTGAACCCCATCACACCCATCCTATCAGTACCAGGTTCTTGAAGGGGCTGGTAAACCTGTACCCCCTCCTCGGAAACCGCTTCCATCATCGTGGAATTTGGACTTGGTGCTCAGCACGCTATCGGGTCCACCTTTTGAACCATTAGCCACAGTTCCCATACGTCTCCTTACGATAAAAACAACCTTCCTCCTTGCAACTACGTCACCCCGCAGGGTGAGTGAGCTCGCGGCAGTGATGGCAACGCCACACTGCACAGTATTCTCAAAGGAGGCGGTAACCTTAAGGCTGCACACAGCCTTTGTTCCAAAAGTCTCTTCGGAGTCCAATCTTAACGAGCCAATAGTTTTACCCTAGTTTTACCCGAAGCCTCACAGCTCCAGCAAGGAGGCACACCTGCATCTCCTAGATGTGAGGAGGGCGTTGGCCTTCTACACAGACAGAACTAAGTCCTTCTGGAAAACGGACAGGCTTCTAGTCTCTCTTGCTCCCGGGTCAAAAGGAGAAGGTCTCTCTTCCCGGAGAATCTCAAAACACATTGTGTCCTGTATAAAAATGTGCTTCGAACTTCGAAAGACTCCTTTGCTGGCCCCGCCCAGGGCTCACTCCACCAGGGCGGTGGCAGCGTCAGCAGCTTTCTTCAAGGGCATCGCGTTAAAAGACATATGTAGAGCGGCGACCTGGTCATCCTATGACACCTTCGCCAAGCATTATGCCCTGCCTCGGGTATTCTAAGAGGATACCCGTCTGTCGACAGCAGTCCTCTCGGGGGCAAGCTGCACATAAACCGATTTACCCACCTCCTATCTTGGGTTACTGCTGGGTAGTCACCTATTGTGGAGCACCCATGGGGGCCACTTGAAGAAGAAAGAGAAGTTACTCACCTGTAGTAACGATGGTTCTTCGAGATGTGGCCCCGTGGGTGCTCCACCACCTGCCCATCCTCCCCGCTTCGGATCTCTGTCTAGATCCGAGCATCCGAGGCGGTTGGTCAAGGAACTGGCGGGGACCGGATTGCGCACGCGGCAGGGGGCGGCGCGCGCCGGCGCATGCGCGATCCAGGGGAAACTGCTGGAAGATTTCCGATCTGCGGCGCTGGGCGAGCCCGACACCTATTGTGGAGCACCCACGGGGACACATCTCGAAGAACCATCGTTACTACAGGTGAGTAACATCTCTTTCTGTTCTACAGCCACTTGATGTCTGCCTGAACAAACCCTTTACAGACAGGCTATGCAAAATGTGCTCTGAATGAATGAATGAATGAATGTGCTTTGGCATGGCAAAGTGGAAAAAAAGCAGCAATCTTATGAAGCCTAAAATCAGTCTGCTTGCTCAGTGAGTCAAGAATGCATAGTTCATTTCTTTGGAAATGACAGAAAATTCATTTCAGAAATGCTGTGTCAGCAATGCATTTGGCTCTGAATAGAGCATCATATTTGTTGATGACACTATGGAAGCTGAGGACAAGGAATCTGAAGATGACCTTGCTGACATCTGTGATGACAATGCAGGAGCAGCTATGACTGCAACAGAGTTTAACTGAAATGGAGACTGATTCAGACTTGAAGGATTTTAAGACTTTTTTTAAATAAATACATTAGAATGATATGAGACTTTAAAGTCAGTAAATGGAGATATAAAACATTGAAGCTGCGTCTACACTAGCAAGTTCTTTTGAAATATTTTTCGTAAGGAGGGGCTCTTTAGAAATATCCAGTGGAGCGTCTCCATACAAAATGTTCTTTTGAAATTAAATAGAATGCAGAGCTCCTTTCGAAAGCACTCTTCCATTCCTGTTTCAGGAGGAGCACCTTCTTTTGAAAGAAAACATGTGTAGACACTTTGTGGACCCTTTTTTTGGAAGAGCAGTCCTCATGGTGCCTGATTTTTCAATCCCTGGCTCTTTCTTTCGAAAGAGCGGGGGCTGTGTGCATGCTTTCTTTCGAAAGAGCAGATTGCTCTTTCGATTGGCTGCCACTTCCTGTTGCTCCCATTGGCTGGAACCAGTGAAGTACATTCACTGAGAATTGGAGGACTCTTTGCCTGCCCTTGCTCCCAGTACACACAACATCTGGGCATGCCAAAGGCTTATCCTGGCAGGCTGGAACTCTTTGAATCAGTTTATTTTTACCAAAAAAATTCAGTTTATGAATAAGTGTATACGGTAGTCGGCCCTGTTGGCTTATAAAATGCCCATCTCTGATATTTCCACAGCAAATAGTCTAAGTTGTTTTTCCAAGATTGTTTCATTTATGACATGCGATTCGTGGCTTATTTTATTTGCCTGTTATTGGGGATATTTTGATGAACCTTAATTATCATAGAGCTCATCCACCTCCATGACAACCCCTCACACATACGTTTGCAATTGCATTCTTGTTTTTGAAAGGTTTTCCTTCATTGGCTCCATTGTGCTTTGCAAGTGAATGTTGGGTAGCAGATTCCATCCCCATTTTCTGCTCAAGGAATACTTAAGCAAATTTAATATGGCTAAATTAATAGGATTGTCCGTACTGTCTTTGAGTATTATTTTTCCTAAAGTCTCCTTACATTTTTCTCCCAAAGGCTATTGCTGCACTGTATAACTGGGTTTCCTGGTTTTTACAACTCTTTTTCACTGATGCTACATGAAATCAGTTTGAGAGAGCCACATGTTTCAGCTATCTACTAAAAAGGTGTGATACAGAATATAGGAAGTGATGGGAAATCACAATGCAGAACTGTGGAGAATGGAGGGCTGTATTTACAGTGTTTATTATAGCTGTCTTGGCTCTTCGTAATGTTTTCTTTGGCTATGTGTAATATGAGGTGAGAGCTAAAGTATGTAAGGGAAGATTTACACAAATGCAATTTACAAGTAAGAGAAAATTAAGTTTAGAAGACAAGTTACCTCGTGAATCGATGCTTAATCGATGACACTGAATAAATGACAAAATTGATTTAACCTGAATTTTGCAGAGATACCTTTTTGACCAGGAAGCTAATGTATTTTAATTTCCATTAAAAGGTCTATTATCTCTTTTGCATATTGACGAGATTCCTATTTGCTTGTTTGACAGAACCCAAATCAATTTCACAGTGGCTATCGATTTCACAGCATCAAATGGTAAGTAGCAAAAATAGCTTCTTGTAAAATTAAATGCTATGTCTAGTTTCAAAACATTTTTTCTTTAGTATCACATACCTATTTCTATATTTATTCTAAGCAGTATATATTTGCAATTATTGTGTATTATTTGTGTCACTAAATGCCCAGTGCCCCCAGCTGTACCAAAGCTCCATTACTGCACTATACAAACATAGAGTAAGAGTCATTTCTTGACCCAAAGAGCTTACGATCTAAATAGACAGAATAGACAAAACTTGGGGAGAAAGAACACATTAAATAAACAAAGTGAACATTGTGATGGCCTGCAAACATCATGTTCATCATTGACAAGGCAGGAAGGCCAATACGTCAGTCAATGGCCATCTTCTACTATGTAGCAACATTCTGTGGTAAACATATTGATTTTTCCATCCAGAAAGCCTTTAAAGTCAAACCAGTGGTGATAGAGGTGGCTGCTGAGCTCAGCTATGGATATCCTAAGTTGTTAATCTTTGTCTGCCATTTATAATGAAATATCTGATAAAGACAAGCAGAATCAAAAACATCAATTCCTTGCTCTTCAGCCTTTCTCAGCACCCACATTTCATTGCCATTCAGTAAAGATGGTATAACTGAATAAATCTTAAGTTTTCTGGTAAACTTGATGTCCCAGAGTTTCTACAAGGGCCACTCACTGATCCAACACATTATCAGCTACTTCTACACAAGCATCTGCATCTTTCACATTATCCTCGAGCACTGTCTATGATGCTTTCCAAGAGTTGATAGTTATCTGCCCCATCTCCTATCATGCAACTTAATACTAAGCTGATTGTAATCTAGATTTAGGGGCATCTTGAAGGTGATGACCAGAGATTTAATCCTATCTAAATTATTAATCAGACCAATTCGCACAACTTTTTGATTGACCCAGCTCGGCCATCAACTGTAGAGAGTCACCATATTGAGCCGACAAGGCAGTGTCATCACATTAGAGACAGAAGAGGTGTAAGGTAGGTGGTTTAATTGCTTAGATTGGACCAAATTCTGTTGGTGGAATTCTGAGTTCTTCCTCAGGTCTAGGTAATGTAAGCAGAATATTTGAGCTGAATGAAATATGGGACAAATAGTTAAAGAGAATCTTGTCCTTACTGAATTTCAACCAGTTTATTTCGAACCATTTCTCCAGTTTCTCCAAATAATTTTGAATTTTAATCCTGTCTTCCAGAGCACTTGCTGCCCCTTCCTGCTTGATATCATCTGTAAACTCTATAAACGTACTCTCTGCACCATTTTCGAAATCATTGACGAAGACATTGAACAGAATTAGACCCAGAACTTCCATTTAATCACTTGATGATTACTCTCTGGGAATGATTTTCCAACTAGTTGTACACCTACCTTATAGTAGCTCTAAGTTGTATTTCTTTAGTTTGCTTAAGAGAGAGTTGTATAAAACATTATGAAAAGCCTTGCTAAAGTCAAGATGTACTACATTATCACTTGGCCCCATACACAAACCTTGTTACCATGTCAAAGAAAACTATTAGATTAATTTGACACTGTTTGTTCTTGAGAAATCCATGTTGTGTTACTTATTTTAGCTGTATTATCTTCTAGATCAGTGGTTTTCAAAAACTGTAGGTCAGAACCCCAAAATGGGGTTGCCAGGGCTGGTTTAAACTTAGATCTTCAGCTCTGGGTGCCAGGGCTCCAAATTACAGGCCCCTTGCTAGGGCTGAAGCCCTTGGACTTCAGTTTTGCCCCCAGCCCCAGGGTGTTAAGGCAGGGCCAGGATTCATCCCCGCCCCACACCTTTAGTAATTTTTCTCAGTAGGGCATCACAATGAAGTTGAGAAACCCTGGTTCAAGGGGGTTGTTTATAATTGATTGCTTAGTTGTTTACTCCCTTATTTTTCAAGGTATTGAAGTTAAATTGACTAGTCTGTAATTCCCCAGGTTATCCTAATTTTCCTTTTTATAGATGGACACCATATTTTCCATTTCCCGGTCCTCTTGATCGCTCTCATCTTCCATGATTTTTTAAAGATAATTGCTGATGGATCAGATAGCACCTCAATCCACTCATTGAATATTCTACGATGTATTTCTTCAGGCCCTGGTGACTTGAAGACATCTAACTTGTTTAAGTAATTTTTAACTTGTTGCTTCCCTGTTTTAGCCTCTGATCTTCCTTATTTTCAATGACATTCACTATGTTAGACGTCCAGTTGATACTATCCTTTTTCATTAAATTGAAAACATTAGCCCTGTAACAATTCTGACATTTCACATTTTCCTCTTAGTGTTCTGTCGCTACCTCCCCCGCCATCAAGTAATGGCCTACCCTGTCCTTAGTCTTCCAACTGCTTCTAATGTTTTCTTCTTACCCTTATGATTATACCTAGCTTTAGCTTGTTTTGTGCATTGACTTTTCTAATTTTGTCCCAACAAAGGATATTCATCCTTTTGTTATTTGACCAAGTTTCCACTTTTTTGTAGGACTTGCTTTTGAGTTTCAGATCATTGAAGATGTTCCAGTTAAGTCTGCTTTGTCGGTTACCATACTTCCTGTCTTTCTTACACGGTAGAATAGTCTGCTCTTGTGCCATTGAAAATCTCTTACAATAACTGCAAGCTTTCTTAAACTGCTTTTCCCCTTAAACTGTCTTCCCAAGGGATCTGACAAAACAGCTCTCTGCCTTCCCAAAATCATTATCTTTATTGTGCTTTTTTCCCCTCCTACCATTCCTTAGGATCCTAAACTCTGTCATTTTATCATCATATTCATCTAAGCTCCATTCCACTCTGAAACGATCAAAGTTTCCTCCCTATTTGTCAAAATCAAATCTTGAACAGCCTTTCCCCCAGTATTTTTCTCCACCCTCTGAACTAAAAATGTTTCCAATACATTCCAAGAGTTTCTTGAATAAACCATGTGCAGGTGTATTTTCCCAATCGGAAATCTGGGTAATTGAAGTCCCCAGCACCTCCATGGTCAGTGTACAAGTACTCCTGGGGCACTGAGGAGTCATCTCTGTTGGGCTGAAGCAGCTGCAGGTCCTGTTCCCAGATCTATTCCTGATGCCATGCAGATTATCAGGGTTCAGGGTGCCCACCTATGTGGCCACCACGATGGCAAGGTCCCATTAATGGCCATTTTGGACCCATTGGGCCTATCGCCAGGCTCAAGGTCAGGGCTTCGTGGCAGCCTCTGTAGCATCTTTTGCTCAAGGTCCCCCTTTCTCTGCTTTTACTTCACACATGGTTTCAGCCTCCCCACCAGGTCAGGGGCAGTTCCAGTGTCTTCAAAGTCAGCACCACAGGTACACACTGAGGAAGGACAGACAGTTGCATCTACTCAGGAGCCATTGTGACAGTTTGAGGGCCAGGAAGATCTCATGACCAGGGCCTCATCATCCTCGTCACCTGACAAAAATGTGGCATGAGCCTCAGTTACAACTTTGCCTGCCATGAAAGTGTGTGACTAGGATCTCCTGCATAGGTTGGTGAAAAATCTAAGTATACAAGCAGAGGATGTTAAGGAGGCAGCCTCGATGATAGACATTCTTGCTCCCGAGGGCCCTCCAGGTTGGCCACTCATTAAGACCATTAATATAATTTGCCAAGGTCTTGAGACAGATTCTGGCCTCATGCTTCCTCCTGCTAAGTGGGTGGAGAGGAGATATTTCATACCTCAGGTTGGCTATGTACACCTGTTTAAACATCCACAGCCAGGAACTCTTCTGGTAGAGGCAGCAAATGACAGAGAGCGACAGGGCTAACAAGGGTCTGCCACCAAATCCAAACAGGCTAAGAAATTAGACCTGTTTGGTCACAAGATATATTCCACCAGGGGACTACAATTAGTGATGGGAAATCAGCAGGTAGTGATTAGTCACTATGCCTTTAACACCTGTTTATTGGAGGGCATAGCACTCAGGATCAAAATTCCAAATAAATCCATCTCTCTCTGTGTACATTTGCACAGGGAGGACTCATTAGACAGGCCCCCTTCATCAATGAAAGGGAGATATGCGCAGTGGTAGTCCTCCCCAGGTAGTAACAATCTATACTGGACTTCCTTATAAACAAAAGCAGTGGGATTTAAGTGATTGCAAGGAAACAGACAGATAAAAGTGAGTCACGGAATTAAACAAGAGAAAACATATAGCTAGTTCTGTTCCACTAAAAATGTAAGTTACTTGTGAGTTCTTACCCAAACCAGCTGCCTTTATATCAGTTGAAAAGATCCTCTCCTGACTTGGGTCTCCAGTAAACTGTATAGCACTTCTGTTTCTCCTTGGGTGGGTCAGGCAGTTTCCAAGGTAGGCTGAAGACAAAAGAGCTGAAGGAGTCCTATTGCTTAACTTGCTGCTCCCCACCCCCACCTGAGTAGGGATCCTTTGTTTTAATAACATCCTCTTGTGGAAAAGAAAGAATTCCAAAATGAAAGACTAGACCTGGTGGTGTGGTCATATGTCTTTCTACACCAGCCACCTGCAGAACAAATAAAGCTGTTTACAAGCCATCCGGTCAATTACACGGTTATTAGTGTTGGGACAGCAGTGACGGCCCTCGTTAGCACATTTAGAACTATAAAGAAACATACACTCCATATTTCTAACTTCTCGTGCAAGAATGATACATGCACAAAAATATGATGTACAGACTCACAGGTTACAACATTAAAATGATAGTTCACAAGAACATTTTGTCCAAAGCATCTCTTATGCATATTTATATTCATAACCCATTTTCCATAAACTGTGTGGGGAGGGGTCCATCACAACCCCAGCCTCCTCCACGCTTTTACTCTGGTCTACCCAGACTGGACAATAATAGGAGGAGGGGTAGAAATAGTAAGAGGTGCTGATCTTGGTTGTCCTCTGGCAAGGGCTTAAGGACTATCCAGAGGGCCTAAACCCAGCTGTTGACGGTGCACCCAGAGATGGAGTACCAGTCATATGCACTGCTCCTCTTTCCTCTGTGAATAGTTTGTCTCAATTCTATCATGCCTGGGCACCCATTACATCAGATCACTGAGTCCTGAGCACAGTAGAATCAAGATACACTTTTCTTATATATTTGTAGAATGCTTTCTTGTTACCCATTATGTTTCTTGCTAGTTTAATCTTGTATTGTGCCTTGGTCTTTCCAATTTTGTCCCTGCATGGTTGGTTGGGTCATAAAGTCATCCTTAGTAATTTAACCTAGCTTTCGCTTTTTGTTTGACTTTCTGAGTTTCAGGTAATTGAAGATCTGCTGGTTAAGCCAGGGTGGCCTTTTTACCATATTACCCATCTTTCCTATGAACTGATGTAATTTGCTCCTGTACCCTTAATAATGTCTCTCTTAAAAAGACTGCCAAGCTTCCTGAACCCTGTTTTCCCATAAACTAGCTTCCCATGGAATCTTATCTATCATCTCCCTGCGTTTGCTAAACTGTTTTCTTCAAACATATTGTCTTTATTGTGTTTTCCTTCCTACCATTCCTTAGAATAGGAGTAGCAATAATTTTGTTGTGGGGGTACTCCAAGATTTTAGTAAGTCGTCAAGGGTCACACTTTTCTGTGGAAGGAATGTGAGCTCTGTGATGGACCTCAGGATAGGAACTGGGGTGCAGCATAGGATGTGGGGTCTGATAGGGAGTTTGGGAGGAGGAGGAGGTTGTGACCTGGGTAGAATATTATGGAGGAAGGTTGGGGAGTGGATATGGTGCAAAAGAGGATGCTGGCCTGGAAAAAAGGTGTAGGAGGGGATGCAAAGACTGGGAGGGATCTGAGAAGTGGTAAGAGGCAGGCTGTGGTCGGGAGGCGCTTACCTAAGCAGCTCTCTGACAGATTTTCTTGCCTGCCCACTGGCTGTTCCACGTGTGTGTCTCTGAACTGCAAAGGTTTGCCATGAGAGAGCTTTGGACACTTCCCACACCTCCCCCAAAATCTCTCAGCTCCCATTGGCTATCCCCCCTCCACAGCTGCTTTGAGCTGTTCCCTGCCACAGGGGCAGGCTGCAGGGCTGATTAAAAGGCTTGGCAGACCTGATTTTGCCTGCCCATGTCATAGAATCACAAACTTTGTCATTTCATGACCAGTTTAATCCAGATTATCTTTCACTCTGATTCTCAGCTTCTTCCTCCCCATTTGTCAGCATAAAATCCAGAACAGTCTCTTGATTAGTTGCTTTCCCTTCCTTCTGTAGGCAGAAGTTTCTCTCCAATGCATTCAAAAACTTGTTGGATAATTTGCTCCCTTCTGTGTTATCTTTCCAGCAGATATCAAGGTAGTGGAAGTCCCCCTTTACTGTGAAAATTTGTGGTTTTTGATAGTTAGTTTAGAATCTCATCTACCATTTTTTTCTGGGTAGGTGTGATCTATATTAGACACCTACCTTGGAAGCACCCTTACTTTTTATCCCTTTTATCCTTAGTCTGCCACCTAGTTTATGTCAACTTCAATGCAAATGTATATGTCTTTAATATACATAACATCGGACCCTCTCACTTTTTTCCTTGCCTGTTATTCCTGAATGAGTTGTACCCTTCTACACCAATATTCGTGTCTCATAAATTAAACCACCAAATTTTGTGGGTCCTGGTTATGACCTAACTTAGTATTCTCTGGTTTTTCTATTTCTTCCGCACACTTCTTGTGTTAGTCCATCTACGTCTAAGATGTTTATTAGACTTCCCATCTACATTCTCCCTTGTCTCACATTTGTCCCTACTATGATTTTCTGCTCAGATTCTGACACTTCTCCAGGTCTCCATACTTCAGTTTAGTTGTGAGCTTTTGTCTTCTACTCTACAAGTTTGCTGAATACACTGAATCAGAATTAAAGCCAGCTACATAGAAAGTGGTATACGTGGCTTATTAAATTCAGACAGCTTCGCAGAAATTCAAGCTAAAGATCTGCTTTGTACAGATGGACATCATTAGTCTCTGACAGGTTCATGTTATAGTTGCTTGTGTCTTCCGCCAGCTGAGTCTCTGAGGGGCTTCTCTGAGCACTTTATTTCTTATGAGCACAGATGGCTGTGAGAAAAGAGGGCAGCCACAGGGAATTTGGAGCCTGTAAGAAACTATATGGCTGTAACCAGGGACACTTTGAGTATTGAGCTGCTGATACCTATGTATTGCCTCTACAGGCTTAGGCTGAGTTTCCAAAGGGGAACCCTGTGAGGCTGGACTTGGCGGGCAGGACCATTGATTGGCTGGTACTAGTACTTAAACCAGGAATCCATTAAAAGTAGCTATCTGAACAACACACAGACTGCCTGCTTTTGTGTCTGCTTTGGATTCAGCTTGCAATGGATGCTAGGCTCGGTTTTCCATCCATGGTTTATCCATGACTTTTCAGTTGCTGACTGTAAGCTGGCATCTGACAACCCTGATTTCCTGGTATCTGACTCCGCGTGCCTCCTGCTCTTACTGCTACACCTGACCACCCATCCCAGTTGTGACAGTGACCCTGGAAAGTGCACAGTGTCCCCAGAACATTTCTGATGTGAGAAGAGAGGTGTAACTAAACTGAGCATCAGCTACCTTGTTTCCCTTCCTTATTCATAAGCGTGCATGATTAATTGTACAAATATTAGCAATAAAAATAGTAGATTGATGCTTCATTAGACTGAGGATACATTCTGAATAACATGTTTTGTTTAATTTGTTTTTATTAGTGTAGACTTGAAGTTTGCAGGTGGTGTGACTAGAAAGCTGTTATGTAATGTCTGAAAAGTAATAAAGTACCTGAATAGTCTATTTGAACTAGGGCTATGTAAAAGGTTTGCATAAAACACAAACCCATTGAAAAACAGGATGGACTTGGGATTTTGTTGTCTTTGGACAGCTCAGTTATTCATACCTTTGGTTACTTACTTTTAAAATATTATTTAGACTTTTTATATTTATATATACACATTTGAATTGTGACTGTACAGAGCAGTTCCCACCCTATTGTGTCCAGAATGTGCACTTAGTCCCTTAATCTGACACTTTACGTTGTTGCTTGCTCTTTCTCAGTTTAGTGTGGAGGTCGTTGCCACTGATCTTGGGGACCCAAGGGTGAAGAGTAGGTACTGCCTCACAGATTCTTTGTGAAGCTGACTGACACAGACTACATCTCTTCATCCATCTGGGCCATAGGATGGTACCTACATTCACTTCAAAAATAGATGATTTGAACTTGTAAACACTTCCAGTACTGCCCATTGCCTATTAAAGCCAACTACAGAAACCCCACAAAATATATAATACAATTGGTAGATAGTCATATATCTGAAAATTGGATAATAAATCCTGCCTTCAAGCATTTTCCTTTTCTAAGTCCCTATCCCCTAGTTATGAATGAAGCATAAATCAGTAGTTTAAGGTAATGTATACTTGAGGAATGATGTAATTATCTAAGATACAAGAAGTATAAACCCAGAAAGGTCAGGGTTAAGATTAAATTTAAAAGAAATCCAAACATGTATAAGTTTGAAAATGTATAAATCTGACACCCAAAAACATTAACTTTGCCCAATGCCTACCAGTAATGCCATGCAAAAGATGTGTATTTATGATATAGGCATTTGATTTCAAATGTAAAGTCCCAGATTATATGAAACTGAATCTTAAAGATGTATTGGTTTTTTCTTCTTAACATAACTGCAGTTGTTTTGTAAATTTCATTAAAAAGTATAATGTATTTCAGCATTTCTAAAAATAAAAATTACCAGTCTACTCACAACTAACTTACTCAAGCTTGTGATGAAGAAAAAGCTAGTTTTTAAAATGTTACTCATGCTGTTAGTAAACTAAGCTTTTCTATTCTGTTAGCCAGGAACATATGTAAGAAATAAATCTTTCTCATATTAGTTCCTGTTTTTTCCATCCATATTTTTAGGCTCTCTTGTCTCCTTTTGATCTTCTTAATTATTGTCTAGCATAGCAGAAGATATTCTTAGTTTTTCACTTTGTGTAGCACACCATAAATTAAAAATTCAGTCATGAGTAGCGCAAGGGAGTCCATCATTGTGCCGCCCTGTGCATTACATATCTGTCAGCAGAAACATTTGAGAAGACCCAGTGCTCCTCTCATTCTCATCACTTGAATCGGAGTAGAAGAGTTATCGCTGCTTATATGACTATAAATCACAACCACCTTAGCATTACAAAAGCAGTGCAAGACTATGGCAGTGAGTTTAAGAAATTTCAGGAATTGTCTTTTCTGAGCAGAAAGAAAACTTTTATGTACTGACTACAACTCTTAAATATAGATTATTACCCCAGGTTTTTATAACTTGGCTGTTAGTCATTAGGTTTTGGAGCGTACTTAATCAAACATGGTCCTGTTTTGCACTTTTATAAAACAGTGATTTCTAGTTCTTGCTCCTGAACAAAAATCTTGAGTTTACTAAGGTTACAGGTCCCCTTCATTACCTCTCCATAGAAATAATGATTTATTTTTCCACTCACAGAATAGCTCTCCATAAATAACCCCCCAGATAGTTTTCAGATCAGGAAAATGTTTAAATAAACAAGGTTTATTTGGGATACTGAGAGACTCTCGTCGCAAACAATATATATGGCATGAAAACATGTCTTTATATTAGTAAAACTAATTTACACTCATCTGTGTTAAGAGGTTGTAAGAGAAATCCAACAATCACATGCTTACATCTTTTAGCTTGGTGTCGGTCATCATGGTCTGTCAAAACCTGAGCATCACTGCAAAGCTGCAGGTTCAGTCTCAGTTTGAATCCCACTCTTGTATTGAGTTCTAGTGACCTTTCTATTTTGTCTGTGAGACTCCTTTTCATAAATCCATTTGTTCTCCAAGTCTTTGCTGTATTATCGTATTGATTAAGATTCTTAGGTTTTATTCACTTTAGGTACTGTAATGTTTAGACCCAGTCATATATTTACTCATAAGCAAATTTCCACCTTTTTTAATAAACATACTTATTTTGATTTTCCTATTTGAATATTCAATTATATGTTCCAGTTTTATTCAAATCTTCACCTTCATGTTTGTGAAATAATGAATTGTTTAGACTTATGTGAGAATATTTGCATGAATCTCTTCCAGACAAAAAGCAGTTCTTCAAGTGTCCACGTTAGGTGTCGGGCTCGCCCTGGCGCCGCAGGTCGGATCTTTCCAGCAGTTTGTGCCGGACCGCACATGCGCCGGCGCGCGCTGCTCCCTTGCGCGCTGCCGGCCACGTGCGCAATCCGGTCCCCACCAGTTCCTCTTTAACCACCATCAGCTGCAGACGGAATCTGCTCAGGCTACGGCCAGAGTCAGCGTATTTAACGTTCTTAAAGTGTTTTAGAGTTTCTTTTTCAGTCTTTTAGATTAAGTTAGCTTGTTACTGTTTTCCAAAAAAAAAAAAAAAAAAAAAAAAAAAGGAAGGAGTAAAGCTTCCAGTCTTAGTAACAAGTGGAGCACCAGAGGCCTCCTGCCGCAGCAGGCTGAGTCAGAGAGGGGAACAGGCACAGAGAAGGTGCTAAGTACCCTATTAACATCTCAAAGACTCACCATAATGTCCTCTTCAGGATTCAAAAAGTGTGAGTCATGTCGCGAAGCGATGCCGGCCTCCGACGGGCACAGTCAGTGTATAAGGTGCCTTGGGGAATCTCATGTCACCCAGAAATGTTCCTTCTGCGCTAAGCTCACAGCTAGAGCAAGAAAGGACAGGGAGATGCGGCTCAAAATGCTGCTCTTCGACAAGGCCCTCCAGCCAGACGTGCCGGAGCGGCCGCAGCAGGAGGGACCCACAGGGGCCCATAAAAGGAAAGCTGCCTCCCTCACCCCGTCAGCGCAAAAACGGAGGAAGCTCTCACCAACCCAATCCCTGCCGGCAGCCACAGTGAGCGGGACGGGTGGAGCGCATAGCCCCCAGCCGCAGTTACAGCTGACTGGTGGCGGCGCGGAGACGTACGTGGCAGAGGCTGAGCCTCCGATAATCAAACAGCCGCCCCGCACTGCTGGCAGGGCGGCGGTCAGGCAAATGCCGAAACCGGCGGCACTGCAGGCGGCGGCACCGATGCCCAGGGAACCGGCGGTGCAGAGCGCGCAGGCACGCGGCCTGCAGGCACCAGGGGAGACCACCTGTGCGGCACCTCAGTGGAGCATGCCAAGCGCGGCGCAGACAACGGGGCCGACATCCCCAATGCGAAAGGGGGCGGAGCCAGCCCCGCACGGGAGGGGAAAGGCAGCACAGAAAACCCGGCACCGCAGCCCTTCTCCAGACAGGGCTGCAGGGCTGCTTGCTCTGAGCCCTCCACTCATTCTGCGGACCCCAACAAGAAGGCGCAGGGGTCACCCCCAGCCTATCCTGAGCCCCCATCCCCGTTCCTACATCCAGCCTCACCATGGCTTGGACCACCTTCGCCCTTTTTGGGCTTTGAATCTTTGGAGTACTACCAAAAGTCAGTCTCTCCAGTATCTCAATTGTCCAGACGATCTCGCTCCCCCAGGTGCAGGGGGTATGCGCCTCGAGAGTGGTCCAGGTCCCCATCTCAGGAGCAGTGCCCGTGTTGCCATGGTCGCCCATATCACGCGGGGCATAGACACCATAGGCATACTCCCAGGGACAGATCCCCCCAGACGGTTCAATATCCCCGAGGGCAATCGTGGACGGGGACGGAAACGCAGATATCTCAGGGGGAAGTTGATTCTGGAACCCTGAGATTTGCCCTCGCAAGTATCTAGCGAGAGGATGCATCACCGTCAACAGGACCCAGAGGGGTCCAGAGAGGCTTACCCTTGCGGTTCCTCGCTATCTTCCCCTGACGAGGCCACGGCCCCAGGGGACGTCCATCCTCCGGATGATCTCAAACAGTTCCAAGAACTGTTAAAAAGGGTGGCCTTCACACAAGGCATCCAAACAGCAGAGGTGCAGGAGAAACACCATAAGCTCCTTAAAAACCTGAGACCTCCAGCCTCTTCCAAAATAGCTGTTCCGCTTGATGAAGCAATCATGGAGTCCGCCACCACAATATGGCAGACCCCTGCGTCCACTCTGCCTATAAACAAGAGAACGGATAAGAAGTACTTCATCCCAGCGAAGGGCGTGGAGTTCCTATTCAGCCACCCGCAACCAAATTCTCTGGTGGTGGAATCGTCTCAACAGAGGTCGAAAACTTCTCAGTACAAGACAGGGGGAACGGACAAAGATGCCAAGAAACTAGAGTTGTTCGGCAGAAAGGTCTACTCCTCCTCTACGCTGCTGTTGAGAATGGCGAATTACGCAGCACATCTAGCGAACCATAATTTTGACAACTACTCCAGGCTGACTTTTCCCTCAAGGACTCGCTTCCAGAGGACAAGAAGCCGGTGCTCAAGGCCATCGTGCAGGAAGGCTACGCAGCCTCGAGGACAGGAGTTCAGATCGCCCTAGACGTAGCGGACACGGCAGCACACTCAACAGCTACGGCAGTGGTCATGCGCGGGAAGTCCTGGCTCCAAATATCGGGTATCCCGAGGGATTTGCAGACGAAGATCGTTGATCTCCCCTTTGACACGCAGAAGCTGTTTCCTGAATCAACCGACTCGGTCCTTCATTCCAGTAAAGATTCAAGAGCTACTGTTAGGACCTTGGGGATTTACACCCCTCCATACAGGAAGAAAAAGTATTACCCTTAGCAAAGACGGTACCAGTATCAACCACAGCGTCCCCAGTACCACAGGGGTTACGAGCAAGGGCGACATCAACAGCACCAGCAATACAGAACTCCCAGGCGACGTTCCCAACAGAGCCGTGCGTCCTCGGGGCAGGGCCAAAGGCCACAAGTTTGACACACACAGATCCAGGGCTGCACCATCACTACCATCGCGCAATGTCATCCGAAGCTATTATTCCACCATCGCCTCCGACCATTCTACAACCAGTGGCAAAGGATCACCACAGACAAATGGGTACTGGAGATCATAGCCACAGGGTACGCGATCCCCTTCCAGTCGCTCCCACCGCCACGACCTCCACCCAGGCCCCACCTAAAGGATGCCTTCCATGAAGCGAGACTCAAGCAGGAGGTAGACCATCTCATGCTCATAGGGGCAGTGGAAAGAGTGCCGGAGCAACTTCCAGGGAAAGGGTTCTACTCCAGATATTTCCTCACGAAAAAAAAAAAAAAGACAGGAGGCTGGAGGCGCATCCTAGATCTGCGGGGCCTCAACCGGTACCTGCGTAAGCAACGCTTTCGGATGATTACAGTCACCTCTATACTTACGGCACTGGACGATGGAGATTGGTTTGCAGCCCTCAACTTACAGGACGCGTATTTCCACATAACTATCCACCCGGCTCACGGACGCTTTCTCCGGTTTATGGTAGGCAAAGAACATTTTCAATACAAGGTTCTGCCGTTCGGCCTCTCCTCGGCCCCCAGATTCTTCACCAAGACCTTGGCAGTGGTGTCAGCCTACCTGCACAGACAGGGGGTGTTCACATTCCCATATCTGGACAACTGCCTACTGAAAGGGGCCTCAAAGGAGGAGGTACTTCACATGATACGCGTCACAGCAGGCACATTCTCTTCGCTGGGCCTGGTCATCAATCTGGCAAAATCAAAGATAGACCCCACACAGGACATAGAGTTCATAGGGGCACGTATAAATTCTATCACAGCAAGGGTTTATCTACCAAAGACACGCTTTCGAGCCATCGGTTCCCTCGTGCAGGTCATCACCTTCAGCCCTACGGTGCCGGTTCTGACGTGCTTACAGCTGCTGGGCCACATGGCAGCAGCGACGTTTGTAGTACAAAACGCCAGGTTACACATGCGCAGCATGCAGCACTGGCTGGCGAGCGTCTACAGACCGGCAGCACATACCGTTCACAGGGTGCTGTCGCCTACGACAGAGGTGCGCAGATCCCTGCAATGGTGGGTGAACCCCAAGAACATGCTAACAGGGGTGCCCTTTCACCAACCACAAATACCGGTTTTCCTCACCACAGACGCCTCCCATCTAGGGTGGGGAGCACACATGGGCGAAGAGGTGATGCAAGGACTGTGGTCCTCCACGGAACAGTCACTGCACATAAATATACTGGAGCTCAGAGGAGTGTTCAACCCCTGCAGACACTTTCGAGACCATATACAAGGCAAAGTAGTCGGGATCAGTACAGACAATACCTCCACCATGTTTTATATAAATCGGCAAGGAGGAGCTCAGTCCCGTGCCTTATGTGCGGAAGCAGTCCGATTGTGGAACTGGTGCATCGCCAACAATATAACCTTGAAAGCCTCGTACTTACCAGGTGCTCACAATGTGAAAGCAGACCAGCTGAGCAGGCGCTTCACACTCACGCACGAGTGGCAGATCCGTCCCAATCTGCTACGACTGATCTTTCACGCATGGGGATTTCCCCAGATAGACCTGTTTGCCACTCAACACAACAAGAAGTGCCCACGATACTGCTCCAGGGCAGGACTGGGACGGGGGTCCCTGGGGGACGCACTCGCGATCTCGTGAAGGGGCCCCCTGCTTTACGCATTTCCTCCCACAGTGCTTATCCACAAAGTATTGCAGAAAGCCAAGAGAGAGGGAGCCCGAATGATCCTAGTAGTCCCAACGTGGGATCAACAGCAATGGTTCCCCTTACTCCTGCGCATGTCAGACCGTCCACCGATGCCCCTCCCGGTGGCGCCGGATCTGCTCATGCAAGCTCAGGGGTCCATAGTGCATCCACAGCCCCGAGGTCTATGACTACAAGCATGGTTTATCCATGGCTCAGCTCCCTAGAGAGCACATGTACGGAGGAAGTGCAACAAGTCCTAGAAAGTAGCAGGAGGACTTCCACCAGGAAGACCTACAAGCAGAAATGGACTCGCTTCACTGCATGGTGTTCTACCAAACAGTTAGCCCCACCTTGCTGTGCCTATACCTGTAATATTAGTGTATTTACTGGACCTCAAGAGAGGAGGACTTTCCCTATCCTCGTTAAAGGTCCACCTTGCCGCTATTTCGTCTTTCAGACATGAAGAGGAAGGGCACACGGTGTTTGCCCATCCCATGGTTACCAGGTTCCTCAAAGGGCTGGTAAATCTATACCCCCCTCGGAAACCGCTTCCACCTTCGTGGAGCTTGGACCTGGTGCTTAGTGCGCTAACGGGACCACCGTTTGAACCTTTAGCCACGGTTTCCCTCCGTCTCCTTATGATAAAGACGACCTTTCTTTTCGCAATCACGTCAGCTCGCAGGGTGAGCAAGCTTGCAGCAGTTATGGAACACCACCCTGTACAGTATTTTCCAAGGAGGCGGTAACCTTACGGCTGCATACAGCCTTTGTTCCCAAAGTTTCTTCAGAGTTTCTTATTAACGAACCTATAGTTTTACCCTCGTTTTATCCAAAGCCTCATAACTCTTAACAAAGAGGCGTGCCTACACCTCCTGGACGTGAGGAGGGCGCTGGCTTTCTATATAGACAGGACTAAGTCCTTCCGGAAAATGGATAGACTCCTAGTCTCTCTCGCTCCCAAATCAAAAGGAGAAGGTCTCTCTTCACAGAGAATCTCGAAGCACATCGTATCCTGCATAAAAATGTGCTACGAACTCAAAAAGACTCCTTTACTGGCCCCGCCCAGGGCTCACTCCACTAGGGTGGTGGTGGCATCAACAGCCTTTTTCAAGGGCGTTGCGCTAAAAGACATTTGCGGAGTGGCGACATGGTCATCCTATGACACCTTCGCCAAACATTACGCCCTTCACAGGGTATTCCAAGAGGATACCCGTCTCTCGACAGCGGTTCTCTCAGGGACAAGCTGCACATAATCCGATTACCCACCTCCTATCTTGGGTTACTGCTGGGTAGTCACCTAACGTGGATCACCCACGGGGACACTCGTAGAAGAAAGAGAAGTTACTCACCGTAGTAACGGTGGTTCTTTGAGATGTGTCCCCGTGGGTGCTCCACCACCCACCCATCCTCCCCGCTTCGGATCTCTGTTTAGTGTTTTGCAGGAGCATCCGAGGCGGTTGGTCAAGGAACTGGAGGGGACCGGATCGCGCACGTGGCCAGGAGCACGCAAGGGAGTGGCACGCACCGGCGCATGCGCAGTCCGGCAGAAACTGCTGGAAAGATCCGACCTGCGGCGCCGGGGTGAGCCCGACACCTAACGTGGAGCGCCCATGGGGACACATCTCGAAGAACCACCGTTACTACGGTGAGTAACTTCTCTTTCTATGACCATCGTGTTGTTTAAAAGCCTAGTCTAGTAGATTGCATATCTTGGATTTTTTCTGAAAACAGACACCTTCCACAGCTTTAATGCTGAGTTGTGTTCCCAAGTGAATCCATTGTGAGATACATCTGATCTTTGTTTTAACAGGTAACCCTGCACAGCCCACCTCACTCCACTATATGAATCCATACCAACTGAATGCTTATGGCATGGCACTGAAGGCAGTAGGTGAAATCATTCAAGATTATGATACTGACAAAATGTTTCCAGCTTTAGGTTTTGGGGCTAAGCTGCCCCCAGATGGAAGAGTATCACATGAATTTGCTTTGGTAAGAATATACATAGAATTCTGTTTTTAATAACTTTTCTTGGATGTTCATCAGATTGTTTTGTGGTTGTGTGTATGCTCAAATTCCTTTCAGTATAGAAAAATCTTTGAGAATACAGTAATGAATTGTGGCCTCTCTTTCTAGAGTACTTTAATGTATTTTTATCACAACAAGCAATGAAACAGTAAAAAATATTCTACCAGTTGAGTCATCCAGCTTTCAAAAGCACATAACTTTTGTGTTCAGGGGAGCAATTTCAGCAATCTTCATTGGGACTAGCTCATAGACAGAAAACCAGCTGATCAGGAAGGTCCCTTTAAACCCAGAAAGAGGAAGGAAAGGTAATATTTGTAGGCTTCAGCTGCAATAGCATGATAAAGAGTTGTGGCTGAGGATATGACAGATTTGTGGACTCCAGGAGAATCCCACATTCTTCATCTTTCCTACTTTTGGGTCACTAATTGTGTCCCAATTTATATCTATATAAAAAATTCAAACTGAATGATTGAACAGATAATTAAATATTCTACAACCACTAACAAGGTGGCATTTGCTGCTCATCTTACTGGGTTCTTCAGTAATCTCTCTGGAGTCCATGAAGATTAATGATGAATCTCAGAAGCTGCAAGAGAGAAGAGGGCACACTTGTGAATTTGCCAGAGTGCTATATAGACTTTAAAGATGAAATCTAGCAATTTAGTAGATGATATTGCTAATGCTTGAGTGAAATTTAATAATGAGTCCCGAGAGTACTAGCTGATTTTAATAGTATGTTCTGAGGTCATTTCTTATTTTAGACAGTGGCTTTCAAATCAGGACATTTAGGAGCTGGGAGTATGATTCCCATGTCATGTAGGTGTACACTAATTTTCACTGAGCCAACACATTAAGAATAATTCAGATTGAACCTCTGTAATCCGGAACTCTCTTGTCCAGCAAAGTCCACAATCCAGCATGATTTTAGTTAGCCGTATGACCACTTATCACAGGTGTGGCCAAGCTTCCCGAGGTCCCATACATTTTTTCAACAGCCACCAGTCTTAGCTCTGTGTCCTATGCTGTAATTTACCCCTTAATGTCTTCTGAGAGCCCAGTAACCAGTGGAAGAGTTGGTAATGTGCTAGAAAATACTGACCTCCCATCATCCAGCAAATTGTCTCATCCAGTGGCAGTCTGGTACTGAGGGTGCAGGACAAGAGAGGTTCAACCTGTAGCATAATATGGACAACTAGAGATGCCACACAAGTGCTGTGCCTCCGGGACTGTGCCAGGCTACCGTTGCCAGAGCAGCAGGGGCCATGCGGCTCCTAGGTGGAACCACAGGAGCCATGCCAGGACCAGAGAAGGTGTACAGCTCACAGCTGGTGTCGTGCATGCACAAAGCAGGGAGAGGGGGGCTCCATGTATCTTTTATTTCACATTCTTCAAAGCTCACAGGAAAATAAGAAATATTCAAGTACCAAGACAAACTATCCTCATATAGAAAGAGGGTGTATCTGATAAGGCAGACAAAGTACAGTTTTTAGGTATGAGTGAAAACTTGTGCTTTGGACTTCTTTGGAGTATGAATAGTTTGGCCCATGTAACCTTCATCATCTTTGGTTCAGACAGCAAGTTATTTCTAGCTTGCATAAAACCTACACTTTTCATACTCCTCTGTGACTCGATTAGCTCAGAACGTTATTGATTTGTCTGCATAGGAAAGCATTCTCTTTTTCTATATCCCTGTTTAATCTTCTGTGTGGATTTTTTTAGCCATGCAAAGAGGGCTCTATTCTTATATACATTTGTAAAATGGTGTGTATAATAATCCATTATAAGAGTGGTTAAAAGCTGTTTAAACATTCCAGATCAAGTCCTTGAAATTCAGATTCAAACTTTACTTATCTTGGTTCCAGAGGCAAGATGAAGTGTTGATTGCTGGTTTCCTATTATTTGTTCTTAGACTGAGATAGACATTGTTTGGGGAGTAAACAAAGATAAATACTGTAACCTTTGCTGTCCTTGATAGAACAGATTTAAAGCCAGATGACATTATAGTTGTTGTTCTCAATACATTTAGGGGCATATATGAAATCTGTACATCTTACAGGCTCGCTGTGTTCCCTCTAGTTTGATCTAATGGCAAAGCCTCCCCACCCCATTGTCTCCCATCAGAACTGTACAAGAAGAGATCTTTGTGCTGTTGATTATATGTGCTGTAGAGGGTGGTGCCAGAACAGTACTGAAGGAAGAGCTTTTGTTTCTGGTATTCCCTTGTTCTGGTGCACTCTGAAAATGAAGTAAATACTTTGGGAAGATAAAATTACTTGTGATTGTTCTGGAAAATATTACCACTACTCTGAACCAGAAGGGCTAGTTTGTGACCTTAGACTTCAAGGTGCTTATGCACATGTGTTAAGACATGGTATATCCCTCAGTGTATTTTCAATCACTCTGGCCACATCTACACTACCCCTCCCTTTTGGAAGGGATATGTAAATGCCATGGGTTGAAAATGCTAATGATGTCCTGATATGACTATTCAGCACCTCATTTGCATAATGGCAGCCACACAGAGCATTGAAAGTGCTGCTTTCAAATTGAAAACTAGCCATGTAGATGGGGTTCCTTTGAAAGGAAACCCTGATTTCGAAAGCACCCTTCTTCCCAAACATGGCTACTTTTCAATTTGAAAGCAGCACTTTCAATGCTCCAGGTGGTAGTCATCGTGCAAATGAGTCACTGAATATTCATATCAGCACCTCATTAGCATTTCTGACATTCCTCAACCCATCATTTATATACCCCTTCCAAAAGGGAGGGGTAGTGTAGATGCAGCTTCTCAGTACAAGGTGTACTGCCCTTTAAGTATACAGTGATCCCCAGAATAATGGCTACCTAAATAAAGTTACAACTAATATATGTATTATCAATTGAAATGTGTACTGTCCAACACTGTGAGCAACTGGAAAATTAGAGCTGCTTCAGAACAAGATGGAGAAATACTGATGTAATATACTTGAACTGGTGGAGATGCATTGGATGGCATCGGGAGATGTGCAGTTACAAAGTCATTTGGTCAGGGTACAAAACAAAGCATGAGGCAGGAATCAGATTCCTTCTTAGCAAAAGAGCTACAGGTGCATTGCTGGGATACAAACCTGTGAGTGCAAGAATGATGGTAGCGAGAGTCGAAGCAAAGCAGTTCAACATCTTGGGCATTCGGTGTATGCACCCAAGTCGGACTGCATGGAGGAAGAGACTGCAGTATTCTATAAAGACTCGACAAAGACGCTGAAGAAGATTTGGAAAAAAGATGATGTGCTGAACATCAGAGGAGATGGAATGTGAAGGTCAAAATAGATAACGAAGGTTGGGAGAGAGTCATGAGAAGCTTGGATATGGAGAAAGAAACGAATGAGGAGAGAAACTACTAGAGTTTGCTATGGAGCACAAGATGGTGATCTGCAGCACAGGATTCCAACAAGAGGACTGTAGAAAGTGGACATGGCAATCGAATGACAGGAAGTCCAAGAACATGATAGATATGATTTTGAAAAGAAGATGGGTAACATCACTACAGCAGTGCCAAACTTTCCCAGGAGCAGATATAGACTTGGACCACAGTCAAGTGATCACAAACATTAAGATTAAACTAAAGAGAAAGTGTAAGACATAGCTTAAGAAAAGAGAAAACATGGCGAAGCTAAGCAAGGAAGAAATAGGGAATGCGTACAGAGCAGCACTCGTAGAGAAGACTAGGAATGTGGTCACAGAGAAAGACCTAGATAAGACAGTCGAAGGGATAACCACAGTGATAGAAGAGGCAATTGAAAAGACTGTTCTGGAAGAAGAGAAGATCAAAAAGAAGTGGATTATGCAGGAGACAATGAAAATGGTCCGAGAGAAGAGAGCGCTGAAGATCAGAAGGAATGTTTCTGAGAGAGTGCAACAGCAATGTAGGGTGAAATGCAGTGAGGTAAGGAAAGCAGCCAGAAAGGATAAAGTGAAACAGGTAGAGGATCAGAGTGAACTTATAGAGAGGTATTATGTCAAATGTAAGACCAGGGAGGTGTATAAAATGATTAGGAATATTGATAGGAAGTGGTAGCAGAAGCAGATGGTGATCAAAGATGAGAATAAAGAGTTGCTCATGAGCAAGGAAAAGGTTATGCGGTGATGGACGAGATATTGCACCAATCTGTACAAAGCACAGTTGGACCTGAGTATCTCGGAGAGACTGATCAAAGAACTGAAAGAGATATCTCTGCTGAGCATTGAGAGCAAGACCGATATTTTGAAGGAGGAAGTAGAAAGAGCAGTGAAATGACTAAAGAACAACGAGCCCTGGAAAGAAGATTGCAGGAGAAATGATTAAATATGGCAGAGAAAGTATGATTCAGGAAATACGCTACTTTGTAATATAGCATAGAAAGTAGGGAAGATGCCTAAGGAGTGGACAAGATCCGTGCTAGTGATGGTACAGAAGAAAGGAAGCTCATTGGGGAGCAAGAACTATAGAACGATTGCCTAAAGAGTTGTCTAGGCCAGATGCTGATGTTGATACTGACGGAGAGACTAAGATCGCAGATACAAGAACATCTAGCAGATGAGCAAGTGAGGTTCAGGAAAGATAGAAGTACCGTATAACAGATATTGGCACTAAGATTGATAGTGGAGAAAGCTCGATGGGAGAACAAGAACATCTACACTTGCTTCGTTGATTTTTCAAAAGGCATTTGACAGTATAGATCAGAAAGGGAACTTGGGTGGTGTTGGATTCACATGGAGTAGATAGAAGACTGATACAGTTGTTTAAGGATATTGATGACAATGCAGAGGCAGCGGTGAGAACATGCAGAGAGTTGGGAAGTTGGTTTAGAACAAGTAGAAGTATGCGACAAGGAGATCCAATATCGCCAAGTGTCGTCTTCACGCATCCAGAGAGAGCGATGGACAAGATCAAGAAAGAAGTAGAAGGGATAGCTGTGCAGGGATAAGAATAAACAACTTGAGGTTCATGGATGATTATCATTGAGGAAGATGAGGAGAAGCTAGCGGAAATGGTTCAGGTGCGAAGCGAGGAAGGGGAGTGGTACAGAATGATGATGAACATTGATAAAACAAAAACAATGGTATTTGGATATAAAGAGCTAGGAAGGAAAATCAGTGTAGATCAGATAGAACTAGAGAATAATGTAGAGAAGTTCACATATCTGGGGGGCAACATAACGTATGATCTAGACTATAAGAAGGAAATAGTGACTAGAATAGTGAAAACAAGTGAGTTTGAAGGCCATGGGTAAGATCTGGAAAACCAAATTGATAAGTTTAGGAATGAATCTGACCATCTTGAAAATGTGTGTATTCAGGAGCTTGTTGTATGGATGTGAGACATGGGTGATAATGAAAGATTCAAAGGGAAGAATATTGGCATTTGAGAGGAGTTGAGGATAGGATGGGTGCAGAAAGTCATCAATGAGGAATTATATAAGAAGATGCAGGCAAAAGAGAACTTGCTGCAGAAGTTATGCAATGGAAGTCACAGGTATTTGGGTATATTTGCAGAGTGAACGAAAAATCAAGAGCCTGGTGTGAGGCATAATGGATGGTTCGAATAGGAGTGGCAGACCCCACAGAGAAAGGGTAGATGATATTGTAGATTGGTGTGGAGCTGGTCTACAGCAACTAAGCCACTCTGAACTGAACAGGGAAAGATGGAAGGAAATAGTGAGAGAGGCATCAGACAGCAATGGGTGCTGAGTCCATGGCTGTGGTTGATGATGATGGTGATGATGATGACAGAATATTCAGCAAATGGCAGGTGGTTGGAGTGGTTTAACATCTTGAATGAAACCTTCATATATTAGCTTTATATAAGGCAACTGGCTCATAGAATGACATAATTTCAGGAGTTAAGGTTTTTTGTAACTACCAACACTGAGATTCAGTATGGAATCTTAAAATTAAATGGATTTGAGATAATCCATTGTTATTTGTTACCCAGTATATAAATTGATCTTGCCAATTTGGCAGCCCATTGTGCATAGGTATTCAGTGCAATGAGTATTGTAGAGATGTAGTTTAAAACAAAAGAAAAAAAGCTTGCCCTAAAAAGCTTAGTATTAAATATAAGAATTCCAGGCAATCCTATGTCAATCCAACATAGTGAAATCACAGGTACCATGTATCTTCTTCATGAGCTAGTTGCTGCCATGCTCAGGATCAGCTTCCCTATGACAAAGCAGAATACCGATGCCAACAGGAAGCTATGGCATCCCTTAACTTATATACTATCTATACATTGGGGTCTGGCAAATATATTATTTTTCCTTAAATTTTTAAGTTAGAAATTAAGTAGTAATATATTCCAAAATATAGTCCAATAAATGATCCACTTTATCCACTTCATCTCTCTAATATCCTGATACCAAAATAGCTGCAACAACACTGCATACAGTATTAGTCTTTGTTTCATGCCTCAAACAAATGCAAGATGTTCAGTACTTAGCATATTAGAACTTTCTGTACATTATGATACTGTTTATTTTGATTAATAACTGAAATATTAACAATCCTGTTCAAATTTCTTTCTCTTCAGAATGGAAACCCTCAAAATCCCTATTGCAATGGAATTGATGGAGTAATGGAAGCATATTATAGAAGTTTAAAATCTGTACAGCTTTATGGCCCAACAAATTTTGCTCCAGTAATTAATCATGTAGCAAGGTAAGTAATCCCAACAGTTGCTCTGGAGAAACCAAATACATTGACATGGTATTACCAATATAATTATTCCATTGAAAAGACAAACATTACTAAGATGTAAAGTTGAGAAATCAAGTGTTCAACTGTGAGGAAATAGATTTAAAGTTGGAAGTTAAATCTTAATTTTTGACTTCATGTGTAATCCTTAAAATGTGGTCTTTCTATATATAATATTATTTTGTCAAATAATTAAAATATTCCAATAGTTACTTCTTTTACAACATTCTCTACAGTAAACATAGGGAGCATCAGGTTTTTTTCAGATGCAGTTGTTTCACAGAAGAGGGAATTTGGCCTTGTCGGTATTGTATTGTATACAGTATTGTGTACTGTATTATTGTGTATAAAGACAGGTCCTGGTCCCTCTCCCAGCCCATTTATTCCACTCCACAAGCAAAGAGGGCCTGGAAAGCTGCCTTAATTTGGCTATTGTGAAGTCTCTGGCTGTGTTCAGAGGCCTGCTCAGGCCTTGTGTATGCTACCATGGACCATCAACATAAGTTTTCTGCAACTTCAGCTGCATGAATAATGTAGCTGAAGTTGAAGTACCATTGAACCCCGAGATATACACATTCAAGTCACATGAGCCTCGGGTTAATGCAACTCTGAGTGGTGGGGAGCTGGTGCCTGGCTCTGGGCTGCCCGCTACTTGGAAGCTGGGAAACTGACCAGTGCAGCAGCACTGGCTTCTGTGAGTGATGGGCAGACAGGCTGTGCTGGTCAGTTTCCCAGCTCCTGTCCGGGGCAGCAGCCAAGAGTCAGGCTGCCGCCCATGACAGGACCTGGGAAACTGTTCCTGGCAGGGGCAGCAGCCTGACTGCGCTGATCAGTTTCCTGTCTCCTGTGAGCGGCCGAGAGCCAGGCTCCAACTCTCCACTACTCACAGAAGAAGGGAAACTGGCCTGCGCAGCAGCACACGAGTCATGGGTCATCATGCATTGCAGTCCAATGCAGACAGAGATATGGCAGTAGGTTCGGCAGTGTGTCCACAGTAGGTGCAACAAAGCAAAACCCACGATCCAACTATGGAGGCTCTGCTCTGCAGTCGCCTGCCACGGAGCACCCACAGGAACAGCTCTCGAAGAGGAAAGAGAAGTTATTCACTTCATGTTGTAATGGTGGTTCTTTGAGATGTGTGACCCGGTGAGTGCTCCTTGTCCCACCCACTTCTTCTCAGTGCAGCAGACATAGTTAGGGCACCACTAAAGCAACTGAGGGGAGAGAAGAGCTGCATGCGCTGTTGCTAGTGGTGTGAATGGCACATTCTGGGTTAGCGCGTGCACAGCCCCCACTCGATACTGTTCAGCAAAAGTCTCAGTGCTATGGTGCTGGGCAAGCCCAACACCGCCCATGGAGCACCCATGGGGATACGCATCTTGAAGAACTATCATTACAGCATGAAGTGAGTAACTTCTCTTCTTGTTTAGTCTCAAGCACTTACAAATACAATAGGTTGTAGAGCACCCTAAACTGCAAATTACCCCTCAGATGTTTGGAGCGGTCTTTAGGTGATTTCAGCCATAGAGTTCCAATGACCAGCTGTCCATCTGTGGCTGAAGATCTTCATATACCCACAATGCAATGCCCTTGACCCAGGCTTTTGGTTCCTGTTCTATACCCCAAAACATGAAGAAAAAAAAACCAAAAAAAAAACCATGCTTATCACAGATATTATGTAGCTGATCAAATGGAGCAAATGTAAAGGTTACAAGGCAAGCTGAAAACAGGATGTGGTTTCTGGATCATTTGTGTGATAAGTATACGTATTTCCAGACTGCCTATTTCTCACAGAGTTTCATCCATACACTCCAAAAAAGAGTACAGATGGTCATGTTCCTGGCACACAAGGTCAGGTTAACCTCGCCTCCCTTATCAAAGCTAAATTGTTACAAGATTTACTAAACTGTTACTAATAGTAAGCAAAATACTTGATAGTCCATTCCAATAGTTGGCAGCTGCTTAGACGACTGATCGTTGATTAAAATGGCTCTCTGTGCCTCCAGACTTCAAGAGGCAAGGGTTCTCTTCTCACTATGTTCTAATCCCAAACGGGAACCTCAGGCGCATTCTAGACCTGCATTGCCTCAAAAAGTGTCTCCAGAAGTTAAAATTTCACATGGTTTCTCCAGCTTTTCTTGTTCCTTCCCTGGATCTGGGAGACTGATATGCTGGTCTCAACTTGAAGAATACATATTTCCATTTTCCTGGGGCACAGACAGTTCCTCCATTTTGTGTTGGGCCACCGCCAGATTCAATTCGTAGTGCTTCCCTTCCATCTCTCTCATCAGTCCCAAGAGTTTACAAAGTACACAGTACCCGTGGCTGCATACTTGAGGGGTGCAAACTTAGCTACACCTCAACAACTGGTTACTAAAGGGACTGTCCCAGAATCAGGTTTGGCATTATTTTGACCTGGTTTGTTCTACCTGTTTTGACCTGGAGCTCTTAATGTCCATTTTGTATTTAATTCCAGAATTTATTAGCATGTTCCCTGACTCTGCTCAAGCCCAAGCCTGCCTCTCTGAGGCCTGGTTATAAGACAGGGTAGATCTCACTTTGTGCATGCAAGTCTACCCTCTTTCCAACGCTCACATATGCCTGCAACTCCTGGGCCACATGACAACCTGGAATTCCGTGTGTCAGGAAAGGTGGCTCCACTTCAGACTCCTGCAGGCATGGATGATGTGTTTGTGTCCCTACCAGACACAACGTAGACTGTGCAGTTGGGGGTGCCAGACCACATACCGGAGTCCTGTGTCAGTGTTAGTAAGGATTCCTTTCATGGCTCCATCCCAGTTCGTGACCTTGCACCTGGCATGGGGAGCCGACCTGGACAATTTTAGCACACATGTTAATTGTTCAAGTCATGATCACTCTTCAAATATCAAGGTCAGGGAGCTCAATGCAGCTCTTCTGGCCTGCCAAGCATTTCTACTTTGCATAAAAAAAGAGGGTGATTCAGGTCCTGAGAGACAATTCAGCAACTATGTTCTGTATCAACAAGTAATACAGAGCCAGATTGTCTACCTTTTGCTAGGAGTCCCTCAAACTCTGGAACTTCTGCATACAACACAGCATCCACCTTGTAGGTACACATCTCCCCAGGGCCAGGAACGTTTTGGCAAATTGCCTCAGTGGGACTTTTTCATCTCCCTGCGAGTGGTTCTGCCAGTCAGAAGAAGTCAGCTTCACCTTCCAGAGGTGAGGAACTTCCCAGTGGACCTGTTCATGGACAGGAAGAACAGGAAATGCACTGTTGTCTGCTCAGTTCAAGGGATCAACAGAGACCACCTATCGGAAGCTTTTCTGCTCCTATGGTTGGAGACTCTGTTCTGTGCCTTCCCACCAGAGGTGCTGATTCAGAGTCCTCATGAAAATCAAGCAGACCAGGGCAAAGGTGATCCTGATAGCATCAGCTTGGCTACATCAGCGCTGGTTTGGCAAGCTGTTGGACCTCTCAATGGCTTCTCTGTTACAGCTGCTGTCCCAAAATCACAAGTCTTCTGCATCTGAATCTGTTGGTGCTGCACCTGGTGGCTTGGCTGCTGTGTGGTTACATGAGGAGGAGCAGAAGTGCTTAGCTGCTGTCCAGCAGATCTTATTGAATAGCAAATAGCCCTCCACAAAAGTGACCCACCAGGCCAGTTGGAAGCAGTTCAGTTGTTGGAACCTGGGTAAAGGTATTTGTCCTGAATGGGCCTCACTGCAGTTGATCCTGGACTACCTTCTGCATCTCAAGCTCCAACTCCTATCTTTTTCTTCAGTCAGGGTCCACATGGCCACTCTATGTGTCTTCTGTCTGTCGCTTGAAGGTAGCTCAGTTTTCAACCAGGCCATGACTGCAAAGTTCTCATAGGTTTTGAGTGTGTCTGTCCACTTCAAGGACCCCATTCCACCGTTGGGACTTAAAAATTGTGCTGTCATGGCTCATAGGAGTCCTCCTTTGAGCATTTGGCTTCCTGCTTTCTCTATTTTCTTTCCTGGAAGGTCATGTTCCCAGTCAAGATAGCATCCAGATGGCAAATCTCTGACATTAGGGTGTTTTGCCTCTGAACCCATCCTGTACATTCTACAAAGACAAGGTCCAGCTATGACTGCAACTGGCTTTACCACCCAAGAAGGTCTCTCAATTTCATATGGGCCAGGCTATCTACTTGCCTTTTTTTAAAAAAAAAAAAGCTGCATACATTGCATTCCCTAGATATTAGGATTTGCATCAGCCTCCTACATTGAAAGGACCAAATGAGTACAATTGTTAGCCACAGTAGCTGGCAGAAAGAAAGGTCATCAGGTGTTCACTCAAACAATTTCTTCTTGGATCGCTGCCTGTATTTGCTGCTGCTACATTCTCATGAGCAGATTTTCTAGCCCAGGTGCCTATTCATGACATCTGTGGGACGGCTGCGTGGTCATCCATCCATGTGTTCGTCCCATCATTCACTTACCCAGGAGGCCCAGCATGAGTAGAACAGTACTGCAAGCTGCTAGAATGTGAGGTCTGAGTCCACCTCCAAGGATACTGGTTGTGAATAATGGAATCGTCATGAGCAAGAACTGGAAGAAGGAGAAAAGGTTACGTATCTTTTCATGACCAATTCTCATTTCTCCCTTCATCATAATTACCAGCAAGAAGGAACTGAAAGAGCATAGGGTTGGCAGCACTTGAGCACTGCATTGAAGAGGGCAGTTCAGCCATCCTTACACATCCTGCTAAGGCAAAAATCTCCAACAGTGCACATTGGTGTGCACCTGTCTAGAGTGGAATGGAGATGAGCAACATACCTTGAAAAACAACAGTTATGAAAAGGTAGGTAACAAGTTGAGTTTGCAGGGAGATCATGATCAGCCATATAGTAGTCAGTAATATACAAGATAATCTGCTGCCAGTCAGTAACATACAAGATAATCTGCTGCCAGTCAGTAACATACAAGATAATCTGCTGCCAGTCAGTAATATAAGGAGTTCATACAAGAACTTTAGCTCTAGTAATTGTGCAGGGTAAGTATCTTCATATCATAGTAGATATTATACTTTACCAGTATTTAAGATCTTTAAGTGCTTGCTCATGTCTGTTCCAATATTGGTGTGACTGTGCTGTGCGCCGTGAAATTTTGTCAATTTACCCTCACTGTGGCTCTTTGCTGACACACCCTGGGGGAAATGCTGACCCCGCAGGACCCTGTTCATGCTGGGAGACAGCTGAAATGCTGCTTCCCAGCCTGAACAAGCTGACACTTCCTGCAGTGTCAAAGGTAAGGGAGGGCGGGAGCTTTTTGGGATGTGATTTAAATGCCATATCTTGGCTCCAACAGGCTGGCAGGGAGGAGAACCCATTTTCAGTGGTTAGTTGTTTACTCAACATCCCTAGCATGGCATGGAGCAGATTTTGAAAATGTGTCTGTCTGTGTTCACTGTCTAAGACTGTGTATTCTGTGGTGGATTTGAAATATGAATGCATTTGATCCTTGTTTAGCTTGTTGTATGCACTACTATGTTGAAAAGCTTTCCAGCAAGACTATAACCGTAGTAGATTTAAGTTAATGTGATGTTTTTGAGCAATCAATTCAGCTGAAAAAGTGGGCGTGCCATGGAATTGTTTGTCTCATGGAAGCGTGTGGTGTTACTGAGAAGGTTGGGAATCACTGCCCCAGAGTCATGTTGTCACGGCCATCGCCCTTTCAGTTCCTTCTTTCCAACTGTGACTGTTGGCAGAACTTTTCTGCTCATTCGTGCTCTTGCATGTACTCTCCACCATGGACTTTGTCTGTTTTTTTTCCTTTGTATAGTTAAAAAAATTAATAGTTAATTGCTAGTTAGTAGCAATAATAAAGTAGCAGGACCCCTCAGTGGGAGTCTCCCATGTCTCTGGCACCAGGGCATACCTTGGCCTAAAAGGTTCATGCCATGCCCATTAGCAACCTCCACTCAGTTTGCCTGAAGGGCACTAAAAGGTTCAAAGCCTGTATACCAAAAGAAAGGGATCAAAAATGCAAGTTACTCCTCATGGATGCAGCTCTTCGACCCCCACCACCTTCCCCTGAGTCACACCATGTGGTCTGCACCTCTGTCTCACTGAGAAGTGTGCTGTCTTCTCTGAAGAACAAGAACATTAATTCGGCCTCTCTAGCACTGACGACGGATTTCTCATTTGTGTCCTGGGATTCCTGGCACGACCAAAGTTCTCTGATGCAAAATGTTTGCAGATATACCTTTCAGAATAAGCTTATCAATTTCAGTATTTAAGGAATAAACAAAGACGATTGCACCAAATGGTGTGTGGACACGCACTGAAGGAATATGAAGAGTGTACACTAGTGTGTTGTGTTGTGCAGTGCCTGCTCTGTGTGGATCTACTGGCATGCACTCCATAATCCTTAGTGCTCATCAGAACAGCGCTCACGCGATGATTTGTACCAGTTACAAAGTTTTATTACTTTACCCATGGATTGGAAAGCAAAGGGGGACAAGGAAAATGGATGCTCCTGGGGCTAGGCTCCTAAGCAGGGAGGAGCAATGTTCGCCTCAACCCTCCACAGTCCCCCCGCCCTCCCATTCCTAGGCTTTACTCCCCAAACCCACCGCCCATCTCCAGGCTTTACTTACTTCAGCTCCCACATCTGCCCCATCCCAAAAACCTGCTTCCATCCCTAAGCTTTACCTACATCCCACAAATCCATCCACCCAGCCCCAGGCTTAACCCCTCTCACCCCAGGGTGAGTTCAGTTTCCCTGAAGGCCATCTGGCAGAACTACTACCCCTTGCCCTAGAGATGGAGTGCGAGGATCAGAAACTCCCCTCACGTGAGCTCTCTCCCAGCCTCCTGGGGGTGTTAGTGCTGGGAACCCTACCACGGGAGAGCTCCTGGCTGGTCTGGGCAAGGGCAGCTGCACCCTCAGGAACTGGCAGTGCTGAGTTGTCCTGGGACAGAGCATGGGCCTGACTAGGCTGGCTGTGCACACCAGCCGCCAGCAGAGTGGAGGTGCTGGTGCCTCTGGGATGCAGCAAGAGCAGCCCCGGGCACTGTCCTGGAGGCAGCTACCTGATGGTTTCCCAGCCAGGCTGTTCTGGGGGCACAGGAGGCACTCACAGCCCTGCTCTAAGCCAGGAAGCAGCTAATTACCATGTTGCCTCAGAGGTTGTGCATTCTGGGCAGCGCTGGTGGCCATACGGTCCTCCTGGCTGACTCCAACAGGAGCTCTATGCTGGGGGGAAGGGCCCTTCCTGCCAGCCCAGCAGGGGCTTTGTTCCTTTGCCTGTGCCTGCTGTTGGGGAAGCTACACCTCACTGGCACAGGGGGACTGAGGCGTTGGCTTGGCTACGGCAGGACAGGGAGCTGCAAGAAAAGTCTGCAGTGGCAGCGCTTGGAGCCGCAACTGACTCCTTAAAAAGCTGCATGCAGCTCCAGAGCCACAGATTGCCCACCACGATCATGTCTGTACCTTACCAGTGGGTCTTGTACAATGGGAAGTACTTTGTTCTTTGAGAAGATGCTTTTTCGTCTTTTGACCAAAATTGCCCTAGGATTTATAACCTGATGTTTATTGCATTTACAGCTTGCAATTAAAAAGTCTATTAAATATTTTTACAAAGCACAAATTATAGTGACAGTAAATCTTTTCAAACACAGAATTAAAGCATAACATTAAAGTAGGAGATATATAAGTGAAATGCTTTTTTGCATGCTGATGTAAATGTAGAGCAACAACTATAATTTTGCATTTAGAGGGTGAAGCCAGATCAGACGTGCCTTTCCCCCCTCTCCCCTGCTTTGCCTTCGCTCCACCCCTTCCTCACACATGCCTCTCCACCATGCACCCATGCTCTGCTCATGCCCCACCCTCTCCCAGGCCCTGCTGTGCCCTGCCTGCCTTTTCCTGCAGAAGCACTATGGCACTCCTTCGTGTTTGTGAAGCAGGTATTGAATTGCTACATGTTCCATGGTCTGTTCTAGGTGACCACAGCTGAACACTGGAGAGATCTGAATTTTCTGTTTGTGCAGCAGATATGCGTGTCTGTCATGATTTGTGCAGGTACAGCTTAGGTCTGCCTGTAAGCTTCATGGAAGATCAAAACCAGGAAGTTTCTGCGTCAGGTGCTTTGTAAGGTGTTTATTTGTGACCTCTTGTGAATTCCGTTTGGCTTTTCAAACTTCATTGAGGTTGAAGTTGAATTGTTGAAGATTAAATGTAAGGGCCCAAAGGGACTTACATGACTTTAAGTGGTGGTGAGGGACGACGATGATAAAGTCCTGGTGAATAGGAGGGTTCATTTTCCATGACCCTCTGAAAATTCCTAAAGGTTTGCAGCATCACAGTGAATCACAGCGAATCACAGCATCACAGTGAGGTAGCAATATGCAAAAGCACTGGCAGCCAACCTGCTGAGATCAAATTGTAGTGCTTAGTTGGATGCTAACAAGTCAATTATGGGCTACTTCTAGTCCATGCCAGTGAATAGTATTCAATTTTGGGAGTAGATAAGCACCATTGCTAATGTCTGTAACCCTGATGCTGATGCTCTTCAATTAGTGCTGGACCACATAGACCAAAACGTGGTCACAACAAAAGCATTTGAGCCAGCCATTGAAAGTACTGGGGACTAACTGAAGAAATTCTGGGAAGGTACTGTCTTTACCAGCCTCCTTCCCTTTCTTCGTGACAGCCAACCCATCTTTCATTTCATCTGTATTGATGGCAGTGGGGTCTTGTGGAGGGATTGAGGTCTTTTGAAATAAGCATAAACACTTTGAAGTAATAAGTAAAGTTTTATGGCTGGGGGCTCAAGCATCAAGGTATTATCTTCTCTCTTGCTTGGCTTATCCCTGAATTTAAAAAAAAAAATCTGTTGGAGTTTCTTTAAATTAGCCTGATATTTCATAAGCAATCAAAAATACAAGCATATATTATGTTGTCCAGTCATCCTGGTGTAACTTAATTGTAGGCTTCTCTTTAAAATTCAGTACAAGTACATTAAGGTTTGTAATGGCATAACATTAGAAGAATATATTATTATAATGTTGTTAATATTAATTTTACATCAGTATTGAGGCTTCTTCCTTACAACAGCCTCGTCATCCCTACCAGGGATCCTTCAGATGCAGATCTGCTGGTGGGTAAGGGTACAAAAAGATGAGGGAATTATTGCTTTTGAAGTTATTAAATATGTGTGACAGATCCTAACAAAATAAAAATTGCAGAAGAATAGATGGGATCTAGAAGATGTAATATTTTAAAAAACAGTATTCATTAAGCAATGAGTTTAGGCATTTTTGCTGAAAGTACTTTTTGTCTTTCTAGATTTCTTGAGCATTCTCCAATGCAAACATTAATATAACTTTTATTTCTACAGTGCACATTATATAATATAAAAATTCATAATAAACCAAAATTAAGAGAGTATATTTGTCTATTTTAGGTTTTCAAAAACTACCTTTCGTACAACAGGATGAAAGTACTACTAACTACTCCTGATCTGGAATTAGAAAAGACTGAATATTAATTTTCTTTACATTTCAGCTGTGAATCTCAAAATAAATAACATTTTAAAATTCAATTTCTTTTGGACTTGTTCTTTATTTTGCATCACTTCTGAACCTAAATTTAATCTTTATTAGGCAAAAGCAGATAAGTCTATGTACTAGAGCAATGGTTTTCAACTGTTCTGCCATGAGACCTGTCAGTGTGCTCTGGAAATTTCATCAGTTTCCCCTCCCACACCCAGGTATTTGCAGAGGCAACAGGTGCGGGGAAGATTGAGAAATTTCAGCATGCTTAGATGACCACACACCAGCTGGGGTCTCAATCAGCAAAGCTGCCTGAGTCTGAGCTGGCATTTGTCCTCAATTTCCCTCTCCAGTCTGCTTTGCAAAGCCTCTGTGAGGGGAAATTGACCAATCCCGCACCATCTGAGAATTAGGCACCTTGCTGCTTGAGCCCCCAGCTGATGCAGGGTTGATCAGTTTCCCCTCTCCTTAGTTCTTTGCAGAGCTATGGGAGGAATTGATGACCCCAAGCCAGCTGGAGGCTCAAGCAGCAAGGCTGCCTGGGTCCCAGCTTGCCGGGTGTTGGTCTATTTCCCCTCCAGAGATTTTGCAGGCTGCTGTAGGGAAACTGACCAACCCTGCACTGGCTGTTACTCCTATCATTTCAAGCTCTTATTTGCTTGCCTTTTTCCCCTCTCTCTTCACCCCACCTTTTGGATTCTGATTGGTTCATCCTTCTATTCTCTCCCCTGCCCCACTGCTGACAATCTCTTACTCTAAGCTAAGTCATCTAAGGACAGGCTTGGAGGGCACCTTGCCCTTTGCCCTCATCCTGGCACTGCCTCTTCCTTTAGTACTACAGCACCTCTGTGTAGGATATTCCTCCCAGCTCTTATTCCTCCTTTATTTTATAACCCTGTGTCAAAAGGCGCTGTGCACACCGGCAGGCCCAAGTTTCCCACTAACCTGGGAAATTGCTGTTTACTCTATTTTGTTTTTTGCTGTGATCCACTGAATTTGTTATTTATTGGTTCAATTACTGAATAAAAATTGGCTTGTTGTACGCACTGCTGTGTTGAAAACCTCTCTAGGGAGACCATAACAATAGTAAATATAAGTCAATGTGACATTTATGAGCAGTTGATTCAGCCAGAAAAAGTGGGTGTGCCATGGAATTGTTTGTCTCACTGAAGTGTGCCTTGTTACTGAAAAGGTTGGGAACCACTGTACTAGTGTACAGTTTCTTACTGCATATTTTCACTGGCAGGTAGGTTTTAATTTAGTGATCTACTTTTTGTCAGTGTTCAGGAAAAAGCTGTTGTGTTCAAGAAGAGCCTGATTCTGGCTTAAATCAATTAGACTAATCAGGCAAGATTTAAAGGACTTGGGTCCATATTGTACAGTACACCAAATAAAATAGAGTTTTCAGATTAAGCCATAATGTATGGAAACAGTGTCACCAGTTAACCAGAGAATTCCAGATTCTCTCAGCCAGCTCCTTAATCAAGCACAGAATGCAAGGTGACTAACAAGCAGAAGTGAGCTAGGACCACAGCTCCCAAGCTACCCATTCAGTTATTAACAGTTAACACACTGCGTATTGCAAATATCACCAAGTGCCTATACATCTTAAATTTCTGCTGTTGGGTGGTGGTTTAACGTGATTGATTACTCCAAAAGTGCTTCTTTTTTAAAAATAGTCTTCATTCCTCCCATGTTGTCGTAACAAATATTTTAGTTACACCTGCACTGCACAGTGTGCTACTTTGATTGATCTGTGTCCTAATAAACTATGGACTTATCTTAAAGTTTAGTTTCATTAACTATGTGGTCATGAAGCCCAAGAATAAATCTACAATTACATAGCTTAGAGCTTTTTTCCATACTTGTTTAAAATGCAACTGCAAACCTGTATCACAGAGAACTATTTTGAATTGGGCTGGTGCTTGGAAGTTTGCCTTCCAGTTTTTCAGTGTAGATTGTTAATACATCTTACACTAGTCCAAATAATGTTTGCGTATGACAGAACCTTAAACTGTGCAGAAACCCAGGCAGCTATGTGCTCTTCTGTAACTACATATTGACTCTAATTCAGCTGTATCGCTGCTTCTGGTAGCTTGCTCACCACACTACCAGTGTCTTGCCCAAAGAGGCAATACAGCCTGGAGAGTGCACTATGTTCTCTGGAGATAGTCTCCATTTGGGTGACTGAGGTCTAATTTCTAAGTATGAGGAAGGGTCCCTGTGTGTGTTGATCTAGAGCAGGTGATCTGGACCAGGTACTTTAGCTAAACAGATTCCTGAACAAATAATTGCTTCCCTGTATCCCTAATTAATGTGTGACTAAAAAGTAGAATAAAACAATATGAGTCTCTTTGTGTAAACTATATTATGCAGTGCTTTATTAACTTGTAAAATAGTGACCATCTACAGTCTGGAACAATCGGTGCTTGCTAGTGATGATACTCCATATTTAAATTGCATCATATTGCATCATGCTGTTAAACTAGTCACTGTTGCTAGTTCTGCTACCCAAGAAAATGTGGTAATTTTAATATGTTGTACTAGTGAAGCTTTTTCATACTCCTCAGAGATGGATCCTACAGTCTGCAGAGCTCATTTAGGGGATGGCTAGTTTCAGGTGTTACAAGTGCTGATGAAGAACATAGCAAATTGTTGCATGAGCTACAGACATTCTGGTTGTTTAACAACCTCCATGTATCTTCATATAGTGTGCTGAATTTTTATTATTTTAAATGCACTACCATGCAGCCATTCCACAATAATTCTTCCAACAATAACTTTTCCCCATTACACCACAACAATCTTGTCTTTGGTTCTAATAACTTCTTAATAGCTAGGACTCTACAAAATTCACAGCCAGGAAAAATGCATCACAGACTGTGAAATCTGATCTCCCCGTGAATGGTCTTTTGTGTACTTTTACCCTATCCAGATTTCCTCAGGGAGGCCAGCATTTCTCAAATTGTGGGCCCAAATTAAAAAGGGAGGTTTAGAGTGAGTCACAGTGCTAATTTAGGAAGGTTGGGGTATTGCCACCTTTATTTCTGTGCTGCCTTCAGGTCTGGGCAGCCAAAGTGTGGGCTAGCTCTGCAGGCAGCAGTGCAGAAGTAAAAGTGACAATACCACACCACAGTTTTTGTGCTGCTGCTGCCATCAGAGCTGGGCTCCAAGCCAAGAGCTTCTGCTCTCCAGCTGTAAAGTCAGTATTGCCACTAGCAGCAGTGCAGAAGTAAAGGAAGTTGTACCACAATCCCCCTACAATAACCGTGCAACCCCCCGCTTCCCCCCCAGCAACTCCTTTTTTGAGTCAGGACCCCTACATCATAAAATTTCAGATTTACACAACTTGAAATCATGAGATCTACCATTTTTAAAATCCTATGTCCATGAAATTGACCAAAATAGATTGTGAATTTGGTAGGGCCCTACTAATAGCTAAAATGCTTCTAAGGCACTGCCAGATACTGTATTGTCCATTCTACCTCTCACACTGTATTGGATCTGCGGCTACAAAGTATTTTGTTCATTTGCTTCTGTAGGTATCTGTAAAAGTTGTTATCCTACATAACACAGTTACTTGATCACATACTCAGTTAAAGGCAGAGTTGATTATTTGAACTATTTTTTTCTTTTCAGGGGCCTAGCATAGACCCTCAGCATTATTCTTTTGAGCAGTTGAATTATAAAAAGTGTAGCTTGACATATATTTGTATGTATGTAGGTTTTATACAGTTTTAATTTTTTCTTTTTCTTTCAGGTATGCTTCCTCAGTAAAAGATGGCTCCCAGTATTTTGTTCTTCTCATTATTACGGATGGGGTTATTTCAGATATGGCTCAAACAAAGGAATCTATAGTAAATGTAAGTTCTATTTGAACTTGGATTTCTGTATATTGTAAGCAGTATACTCCCTGGTCTGAATATTTGAACAGTAAACTGTTCTTTCCAAATTACAAAAATTGCCAGGGATAAAAGCCAAATGACGCTAAGAAATCTTAACCAGCTTTATCAAATCAGTGCTCTGAGGAAACTTGTGGTCTAGCTGATACTATACAATTATTGTGCAATCTACAAATTACTTCTCAGTCCTCTTTATGTCAGATGGTCTTTGGCATAGGATGTTCCCCTGCTCCATGTTCTTTGTGGCATTAGTATGCAGTGAAGCAAGACAAGAATTTTGCTATTAATATGCGCTCCAGGTGAGCCCCCAGGAAAAACTCCTATCCAGAATTATTTTTCTGTGAGTGACAGGTATTCCATATCTCTTTTCGTAGCAGAACTTCCACAGGATTTTTTAAGAGTTTTAACTAAATTCAGCTTCCTCATTGATTTTGAAGTTTTTCCCTCAAACTTCTAAACTTAAAAATTATTTTGGCTTTCTGAGAAGGATTTGAAGGACCCTCTTTTCCTCTCCCTTCCCTGAAATGGCAGACAGAGATGGCAAGCTATAGAAACTCAGCTCCCACATGATGTGTAGCCAAAATATACATCAACACAGGTGAAATTCCCCTTGCTGAGATATGGGGAATGTTGTTGCTTTCCAAAGGGAGAGGGAGGAGAAACTACACTATGGGAGGCTTTCAACTCTCTTGTTAACACATCCCAGGAGGCTTGCAATAGTATCACATTGTTTACTCATATTTAGCTTATGTAGCTTCTGAAGAAGGGGGTCTGTCCCACAAAAGCTCATCACCTAATAAATCATTTTGTTAGTCTTTAAAGTACTGCATGACTACTGTTTTGTTTTGTTAAAATACAGACTAACATGGCTACCGTTCTGCTACCATTCATGTTTAGCTTGTGGTTGACTGTAACCTTTAGATCCCTTTATGCAGTGCTCCTTCCTAGACAGTCATTTCACATTGTGCATCTGTGAAACTGATTGTTGCTCCTGAAGAGAAGTACTTTGAAACTGTCCTTGTTGAATTTCATAGTGTTTATCTCAGACCATTTTTCCAGTTTGTCCAGATCTTTTTAAATTATAACCCTTTCTTTCAAGGCAGTTGCAACCCCCCTCCCATCTTGGTATCAGCTGCAAACTTCCTTCTATCAGTGTCTTAATAGATAAAGAGTAACAGATCACAGAACTAAAAATGTTAGTAGTATATGTACAAGTGATCATGACTTGATCACATTCATAATGTACAGGCTGAATATAAAGTCGAGACCAGCAATATGTATACTTGGTGTTTTAATAGGGCAACATTCACAAAACTGAAAGCAATCAGGAGCCAATCAGCTGTGTGGAAAATTTAATCAGAAATATGTGAATAATGATTGGGTATTTATCCTTCCTAGATGCCAAAAAAGAAACCACAACTTCTTTCCAAGTGAGGAAGATGATCTTTCTGGTTTAAAAATATTCCCTGGTTTAGAGGGAAAGTAAAAGAAGTTATTAAAAAAATACATATATAGCAACTGGAAGAGGTGGGAAGTTGATAGCAATGAATAGAATTGAGAAGTTAAGAGATGGGAAAAAATTATATGGAAAGCTTAGGAAAACAAGGAGCTCTGTGGCCATCTGAGTTAAGGAAAATAAGGAGATTTTTTTTTTTTTTAATTTATCAGGAATAAAAAAAAATCCTGACCAGTGATATTAATCCTCAAGATGGAAATGGCAGAATTATCAATAATAATGCAGAGAAATGGCCGAAGTGTTCAATAAGTATTTCTGTTCTGTGTTTTGGAAAAAACCAGATGATATTGGCTCATCATATGGTGATGATGAACTCTTTCTCTTCTGCCAGTATCTGGGAGATGTTCAGCAGCAACTACTAAAATCACACACCTTTTAAATTAGCTGGTCCAGATAATGAGGGCTGGACTAGATGACTTCCTGAGGTACCTTACAGCCCTAGAAGTCTATGATTTGCATCCTAGAGTTTTAAAGGAGCTGTCTGAGAAGTTACTTGGATCAGAGTAATTTTTCAATAAGTCTTGGCATACTGGAGAAATACCAGCACGCTAGAATGGAAGAAAATGGTTTTCTCTTTTTTAAAAAGTTTGCACAACTGGATGTCCTGCATAATTATAAGCCTGTCAGCCTGATATTGATCCAGGGTCAGATAATCTAGAGGCAAATATGGAACTCAAAGTATTGAGGGAGGGAATTGTAATCAGTGAAAAACAACAGAGGTTTATGGAAAAACAGGTCTGTAAAACTAGCTTGATTTTTTTTATGTGAATACTGGTTTGATTGATTAAAATTAATAGTCTTGATGTAATAGACTTTACTAAGGAATTTGACTTAGTATTTTGAATAAAAACTAGAATGATATAAAATTTGCCAGGCACACATTTAGTGGATTAAAAACTGGCCAAGTGATAGGTCTTGAACTGTTATTGTAAGCAAGGAGTTGTCAAGGAGCAGCTGTATTTCCAGTAGGCTTGGTCCTTGCACTTTTGCAACTGATTTGCATTGATTAATAAACTGCTGTAGGAATTTTAGCTGTGCACTCCTCATGTGCCTTAGAGTTTTTTTGTTGCATTTAATCAAATTTTTATCTGAATCATAAGAAACACACTTTGGGGGAATAACTCAGAACAAAAATGATCAGCTATCATACTCTTTTCATCCAAGATTATTTATGCAACTTAAAGCTAACGACTTACGTGTATTTTTCTTGGCTAATCATTCCTTTCCTCCTCAAAACATAAGAACCTGTCCTTGTTTTAATTAAATTATTTTAAATCCAGCATATTTGCAGATTATACTGTTTATTAAATCTGTTTTCTTCCTGTTTTGAAGGCTTCAAAGCTTCCAATGTCAATAATTATAGTAGGAGTTGGACCAGCAGAATTTGATGGTAAGTGTTCTTTTATCAATATGCTTTTCCTAAAATGCTTATTTCTTATATTTCAATAATATATGACTCTTCAAATAAATTATGTGCTTTTTGAAGAACTGCATATTATGTTACAATCTATGAACAGTGGTAAAATTTCCAGCTGAGTGGACTAATAGCTCAACGTGCTTATATTGGCCCTGAGGACATCCACTCAGTACACAGAACCATGTTTTGATTCTTTCATTTGTAGTGCTTCAGAAGCAGCTATTTAAAAAGAGAAGAGCAGAGAAGTGGGTATGCTCAAGAAATTTCGCTGGACAGATATTTAGTTATTTATGCCATTTCAGATGGCTGGTAGTATTGACTATGTGCCTGATGCTTCTAACTGGGGTAACCAAAGATATGAGAGAACGCTGAGTAAATATAAGATATTCTCTACGTTAATTTAATCTTCGTATAATAACTGTGGTTATGTACTACCTCTTGATTTGGGACTGGCATTATATAGCAACAATGTTGGGAGAATAACACAGTGTGAACAAAAAAGCTCCAAAATTACTGCCAGTAGCAGCACAGAAGGAAGGATGGTATGGTGTGGTATTTCCACCCTTACTTCTTCAGTGTTTTCTGCAGCGCTGAGACCTGAGTTAGCAGCAGCCACTGTCTGGGTGCCCAGTGCTGATAGCCGCAATACAGAAGTCAGAGCAACATAGGTATGGTATAACTGCCCTGATTTTTGCCCTGCAGCTGGCAAAGCGCTGCCTTCAGAGTTGGTCACACGGCCAACATCACGACTACCACTCTATAGTTGCCCAGCACTGGAGCAGTGCAGAACTAAGAGCGGCAATACCGTGACTCTCCTAAAATAACCTTGCGATACCCCCCGACTTCCGTTTGGGTCAGGACCCCCAATTAGAGAAGTGCTGGTCTCTCCCACCCATGAAATCTGTATAGTATAGGCTAAAAATGCACCGAAGGCCGGATTTCATGGAAGGACACCAGAATTCACAGTCTATGGATGCCTTCTGCATGTCTGTGAATTTGTTAGAGTCCTAAATATTAGATATCAAAATATAGAAAGTAATTATTCTTAAATCAAATATTAATAAGTTCTCAAGCAAACTTTGTATTATTTGGCCTATTTCTAAATTTTGATTATCATTGGTAGAATCAGTTTTTATTTTGGTATGGTGAAATTGACATTTTCCAATATTTATTGATTAAAACAAATTGTCCTTCCATGCCTGCTATATTTGGGTAAGGTAGATATGCTTCAATATATCTTCAAACAAAAAGAAGCCATACTTGTATGTGAAGGTTAGCAAGTGTGCATCACTAATAGAGGTTAGAATTTGAAGTTTATGTACGTATAATTGTCTCTCAAAGGATCAAAGTAATGGCCTTACTGAATCAGTCCAGTGGTCCAGTTAGTGCCATATTCTATCTTAAACTGTAACTGATACTGGATGCATTAGTAAAAGGTCCACAAGACCCTAAAGTGGCCAGTAATGGAATAACTGGCCCATAGGAGAAGTTTTGTCCTCAGCCATTCAGTTAGAAGTTGGCTTACACCCAGGGCCCATCCTTACCAGTGCTGGTTCCCTATGCAGCCTCATCACTGCAGAGGCAGAAGCTGTGGAGGATCAAGAGGTGCCAACTCTCCTGAACCAGATAGTTCAGCTGTGAAATTGATTTAAAAAAAATCAAAAAGGAAAACATGAATGTGAGAGGAATCAGTCAAAAATTTTCCTGTCTTTCCATGCCAGGGTTTATTTTGTACTAGAGAAGCAAATAAAACTATAAATACAAGAAACAGACTGTTTTGCAAATGATAGGAGGGTGGATATTAACTGTTGTACCTCATACGTTTTGTGTAAAGGATTTTAAGAGGAGCCTTAAATTAACAGAAAAACTTGTTGCTCTGGTTTCAGAAGGATCTAAAATATATTTTTGATAACGTAGTTTTGTTGGATGACTGAAACAGCATGTGGATAAACTACCTTTTTTAATTTTTTTAAAGCTATGGAGGAATTGGATGGTGATGTAGTCAGAATCTCCTCGAGAGGAAAATATGCAGAAAGGGATATTGTACAGGTGAGAGAGAGAAATTATTACTAGTACGACTTAATAAAAGTTAACACTTTGAATTGAAGTATTTATCCATATTAGGAATATCGATACATGAAATTTCAGAATGCGTCAGATATTAGCTGATAAAGTGTTTTGCATTGAAGAACATGTTCAAAGCAGATATGTGCCACCTTGTACCGTAATTCTTATTAATATTTCAGTTACTACCAACAGGTGAAATCAAGACAGGGAGGACTGAGTTAACTATATGATACCTTAGAAATAACAATGACTTTTTATCTGCTCTAGACTCACAATTTAGCACTGTAAGCACTTATATAATGTGATAGATATGTACCTTCCTAGAAGAACGTGTTAAATGAAAACTCACTGTGTAAACTGGAGAGTAAATAAGAAATAGGGTTATGTTCCATGACATGGCAAAGTTTTACAGTTTGGGGATGTACAAGGGAGTTTGGGGCACAGTCTCTTAAAGGGAGTTTGGGTGGGGAGGAAACTCAGGGTGCCAGATCAATGGGCCTTCACCTCGGGCAGCTTCTCATAAGCAGCTCCAGGTCCTAGCTGGCAGTGCAGCCAAGCAGCTCTGCACACTGCCTCCACCCAGTCTGCATTCAGGGAGGGATGGGGGCAGTGCATGGAGTCACCTACCCATGGCTCAGCGTGGCTTGGGTGCCGTATCTGGGGGCACTTATTTTTGGTCGCTCCACAGAGGTGTGTCTCATCATCTCCATGTAATACCTCCATCCCTTGCTGAGTGCTGACTCCAAGGGCAGCACCTAAGCACGGATGCAGCAGCCAGAAAGTTGCTTAAGCTATCAGCACTGGCCCTGCTATTCAGGAATCTCCTTCTCAGTGCTGGGATTGGAAGTGCATACTCCCATAGTCCTGGCTCCAGCCCCAGTGTACTCTTCCATATCAGGGACTTCTGCAGTTGCAGCTACTTTCTGTAGATCCCAGGTAGAGGGAAGCCAGCAATGAGATGGCCAGTACCTCAATCTCCAGACTTGGAGCCAGTCTCCCTGGTACTGGCTGTATCAAGTCCCCATGGCCAGAGGAAGCAAACGCCTCAGCAGATTCTGAGATTGAATCTATGTGCCTCAGCCTATACATGTCCAGAAGCCCCTGTGGGGAGCCTGACAGCTGTGCTGCCAGCCACAGCTTTGGTGTTTTTAATGCCCAACAACTGAGGCTTCATCTACCGTACGAGCTTAAAATCGACTTTATTAAAATCGATTTATTAATGCTGGGTTTTATGAATTCGATTGTGAGCATCCTCACCTTCCCACACGTTCCCCACAAAATTGACTTATTGCTACCACACACAAGATGCCAAATCACCTGTTGCAGCAGTGTATTGTGGGAAGCTATCCCACAGTTCCCTGAGCCCTGTCTCATTCTGGCTATTTTCACTGGTGCAGCATGGGAAAAAAAATGCCCCGCAAGTGGCTGTGGGTGTCATTTCCTACATTTTGTTTCCCTCATTATCCTGCCGTGTTAACTAAACATCCCTTTTTCCAGGCAGAATCTGGCTTGCCTATATAAGAGATGTGTTTTTTATAGTTGACAGAAGGGGAAGAGTAGTAAAGCACTTAGAAAAGTTTAGAAAAAAGATATCAGGTTTCCCAACCAACATGTTTTCAAAACAGGATGCAGAACCACTGGATCTTTGGAGGTTTGGATCTGGATTTAGACTTGCTGGCAAAGATGATCCCCAGATCACTAATTTTGTCTCAAAGGTCAGCCACTCTAGGGACAAATTTCTCAGTTTGTACAAGCTGCTGTACAAACACCCTTGCACCCACTCCTTTCCAGCCAGCATTCTATATGGCACACCAGGAGAGAGCCTAAGACTCCATGGGCCATCAAGGAATCATCCAGAGGGGTCCCAGGAGCCAGCCCAGGGCACTGAGTGGCAGGTCCCTCCTGGACTGAGCAAAAGGTGCAGACTCTCCTGGACCTGTGGGGCAAGGAGGATCTACTCCAAGACCCCAAGGTGAAGTGTTGTAATGCCCAGGCAGCTTGCAGAAGGCCCTTTCGAACGGATGTGCAGAGACGCACATGGGGATAAAGCAAGCACAAAGCTTGCCTAAGGGTCCCACTGGGCTGCTGGCCAGGAGCCTGCTCCTGGCATCACACCCCCAACTCCCTGCCCTGGGTCAGAACCCAACACTCCTGCCCTAGGTCGCAGCCCCTTCTCAGACTCTACACCAAAATCCTCTGCCCCAGCTTTCAATCCAAACCCTCTACACCTACTTCTGCACACATGCCCCTGGTCACAACTCCCTCCTGGACTGTGTACCTCAATCCCCTACCCCGAGCCAGCCTCCATCCCAGACCCCACATCTCCATTAATATCATGGAAGAATGAGGTCCTTGACTACTTACCAAATTCTTAAAGTGGGCTCCCATCAACAATTATTGTCCACCCCTGGTTTATGCCTTTGTGCAGTGATGCAAAGCAACAGATGGTGCTCAGATTGCCTCAGTGGGTACTGACAGAGGGAGTATCTCTTGACGTCTCTGAGGGGATAGGGCATATCCAATATATCTTCAAATACAACGGAAGTTACAGCTATTTGGGCATATCTGCAGAATGACCAATGAGTGAAAAGTCAAGACCCTGATATTTGGCATAACGTATTGTTTGAACAGGAGAGGCAAACAGCACAGAGAATGGGTAGATGATATAGTAGACTGGTGTGGAGCTAGTCTACACAAGCTAAGCCACTCCACGCTCAACAGGGAAAAATGGAAGGAAATAGTGAGGGAAGCAGCGGACACCAATGGGCACTGAGCTCATGGTTGTTGATAAAGTATGGTAATGGGGGGGTGTCCATTGTTTTAGAAGTAGCTGTAGCTTCAGAAATGTAAGGGTTTGCTTTCTGCAACATGTGGAGAAACATCTGCTGGGTAAGCCAAGCCTGCCAAACTTGAACCACAATGCAACCATGACATTGAGATGCGCTGGGGTCCACTCTGGATTTTAAATTCAATTTTGGCAAAAGGATGGTTATAAAATTGGGGGTGGAGAAATGATACACATTTGGAAAGTGATTGGAGAAGAGAAATATCTCTTTTTCCTCGAGTGTCCCCGTGGGTGCTCCACGATAGATGTCGGGCTCGCCCTGGCGCCGCAGATCGGATCTTTCCAGCAGTTTCTGCCGGACCGCGCATGCGCCAGCGCGCACTGCTCCCTTGCGCGCTCCCGGCCACATGCGCGATCCAGTCCCCGCCAGTTCCTCTTTAACCGCCATCGGCTGCAGACGGAATCCGCTCAGGCTACGGCCAGAGTTAGCGTATTTAATGTTTTTAAAGTGTTTAGAGTTTCTTTTTCAGTCTTTTAGCTTAAGTTAGCTTATTATTGTTTTCAAAAAAAAAAGAAAGAAGAGAGAGTAAAAAGTAAAGTTTTACAGCCTTAGTAGCAAGCAGAGCAGCAGAGGCCCGGGGAAGTAAGGCCATTAGGCCTTGTGCCGCGGCAGGCTGAGTCCGAGAGGGGAACAGGCACAGAGAAGGTGCTAAGTACCCTATTAACAACTCAAAGACTCACCACAGTGTCCTCTTCAGGATTCAAAAAGTGTGAGTCATGTCGCGAAGCGATGCCAGCCTCCGATGGGCACAGTCAGTGCATTAGGTGCCTCGGGGAATCTCATGTCACCCAGAAATGCTCCTTCTGCGCAAAGCTCGCAGCCAGAGCAAGGAAGGACAGAGAGATGCGGCTGAAAATGCTGCTCTTTGACAAGGCCCTCCAGCCAGACGCACCGGAGCGGCCTCAGCAGGAGGGACCCGCAGGGGCCCATAAAAGGAAAGCTGCTTCCCTAACCCCATCAGCGCAAAAACGGAGGAAGCTTTCACCAACCCGATGCCTGCCGGCAGCCACAGCAAGCGGGACGGGTGGAGCGCATAGCCCCCAGCCGCAGTCACAGCTGAGCGGTGGCAGCGCGGAGACGCACGTGGCAGAGGCTGAGCCTCCAATAATCAAACAGCCGCCCCGCACCGCGGGCAGGACCGTGGCCAGGCAAGCGCCGGAACCGGCGGCACCTCAGTTAGCGGCACCGACCCCAGGGGAACCGGCGGTGCAGAGCTCGCAGGCACGCGGCCTGCAGGCACCGGGGGAGACCACCCGCGCTGCACCGCAGCAGAGCATGCCGAGTGCGGCGCAGACAGCGGGGCCGAGATCCCCGACGCGGAAAGGGGCGGAGCCAGCCCCACAGGGGAGGGGAAAGGCAGCACAGAAAACCCGGCACCGCAGCCCTTCTCCAGACAGGGCTGCAGGGCTACTCGCTCTAAGCCCTCCACTTATGCTGCGGACTCCAACGAGGCAGCAGGGGTCACCTCCAGTATACGCTGAGCCCCCATCCCCGTTCCTACAGCCAGCATCACCATGGCTCGGACCACCATTGCCCTTCCTGGCCTTTGAACCCCTGAAGTACTGCCACAAATCAGTCTCTCCATTATCTCAATCACCCAGACGATCTCGCTCCCCCGGGCGCAGGGGGTATGCGCCTCCAGAGTGGTCCAGGTCTCCATCTCTGGAACAGTGCCCGTGTTGCCATGGTCGCCCCTATCACGTGGGGCATAGACACCATAGGCAGACTCCCAGGGACAGATCCCCCCAGACGGTTCAATATCCCCGAGGGCAATCGCGGACGGGGATGGAAACGCAGATATCTCAGGGGGAGTTGATTCTGGAACCCCAAGATTTTCCCTCGCAGGTATCTAGCGAGAGGATGTATCACCGTCAACAGGACCCAGAGGGGTCCAGAGAGGCTTACCCTTGCGGTTCCTTGCTATCTTCCCCTGACGAGGCCACGGCCCCAGGGGACGTCCATCCTCTGGACGATCTCAAACAGTTCCAAGAGCTGTTTAAAAGGGTGGCCTTCACGCAAGGCATCCAAACAGCAGAGGTGCAGGAGAAACACCATAAGCTCCTTAAAAGCCTGAGACCTCCGGCCTCTTCCAAAATAGCTATTCCGCTTGATGAAGCAATCATGGAGTCCGCCACTACAATATGGCAGACCCCTGCGTCCACTCCGCCTATAAACAAGAGAGCGGATAAGAAGTACTTCGTCCCAGCGAAGGGCATGGAGTTCCTGTTCAGCCACCCGCAACCAAATTCTCTGGTGGTGGAATCGTCTCAACAGAGGTCGAAAACTTCTCAGTACAAGACAGGGGGAACGGACAAAGATGCCAAGAAACTAGAGTTGTTCGGCAGAAAGGTGTACTCCTCCTCTACCCTACTGTTGAGAATGGCGAATTACGCAGCGCTCTAGTGAACCATAATTTCGACAACTACTCCAGGCTGACTTCCCTCAAGGACTCGCTTCCAGAGGACAAGAAGCCGGTGCTCAAGGCCATCGTGCAGGAAGGCTACGTAGCCTCAAGGACAGGAGTTCAGATCGCCCTAGACGTAGCGGATACGGCAGCACGCTCAACAGCTACGGCAGTGGTCATGCTCAGGGAGTCCTGGCTCCAGACATCGGGTATCCCGAGGGATCTGCAGGCGAAGATCGTTGATCTCCCCTTTGACACGCAGAAGCTGTTTGCTGAATCAACCAACTCGGTCCTTCATTCCAGTAAAGACTCAAGAACTACTCTCAGGACCTTGGGGATTTACACCCCTCCATACAGAAAGAAAAAGTATTAACCCCAACAAAGACAATACCAGTATCAACCACAGCATCCCCAGTACCACAGGGGCTACAAGCAAGGGCGACATCAACAGCACCAACAGTACAGAACTCCCAGGCGACGTTCTCAACAGAGCCGTGTGTCCTCGGGGCAGGGCCAAAGGCCACAAGTTTGACACACAGATCGAGGGCTGCACTATCACTACCATCGTGCAATGTCATCCGAAGCTACTATTCCACCATCGCCTCCGACCAGTCTATGAACAGTGGCAAAAGATCACCACAGACAAATGGGTACTGGAGATCATAGCAACGGGTTACGCGATTCCCTTCCAGTTGCTCCCATCGCCATGACCTCCACCCAGACCCCACCTAAAGGACACCTCCCACAAAGCGAGACTCAAGCAGGAGGTAGGCCATCTTATGCTGATAGGGGCAGTGGAAAGAGTGCCGGAGCAACTCCGAGGGAAAGGATTCTACTCAAGATACTTCCTCACAGAGAAAAAGACAGGAGGCTGTAGGCCCATCCTAGATCTTCGAGGCCTCAACCGGTACTTGCGCAAGCAACACTTTCGGATGATCACAGTCGCCTCTATACTTAGGGCATTGGACGATGGAGATTGGTTTGCAGCCTTCGACTTACAAGACGCGTATTTCCACATAACTATTCACCCGGCTCACAGGCGTTTTCTCCGGTTTATGGTAGGCAAAGAACATTTTCATTACAAGGTTCTGCCGTTCGGCCTCTCCTCAGCCCCCAGAGTCTTCACCAAGACCTTGGCAGTGGTGTCAGCCTACCTGCACATACGGGGTGTTTATATTCCCATATCTGGATGACTGCCTACTGAAAGGGGCCTCGAAGGAGGAGGTACTTCGCATGATACGCGTCACAGCAGACACGTTCTCTTCGCTGGGCCTGGTCATCAATCTGACAAAATCAAAGATAGACCCCGCACAGGACATAGAGTTCATAGGGGCACGTATAAATTCCATCACAGCAAGGGTTTATCTACCAGATGCCCGCTTTCGCGCCATTGGTTCCCTCGTGCAAGTCATCACCTTCAGCCCTATGGTGCTGGTTCTGACATGCTTACAGCTGCTGGGCCACATGGCGGCAGCAGCAACGTTTGTGGTACAGAACGCCCGATTGCATATGCGCGGCATGCAGCACTAGCTGGCGAGCGTCTACAAACCAGCAACACACACCATCAACAGGGTGGTGTCGCCCACAACAGAGGTGCGCAGATCCCTGCAATGGTGGGTGAACCCCAAGAACATGCTAACAGGGGTGCCCTTTCACCAACCACAAATATCTCTTTCTCTCACTACCGACGCCTCCCACATAGGGTGGGGAGCACACATGGGCGAAAAGGTGACACAAGGACTGTGGTCTTCCACGGAACAGTCACTACACATAAATATACTGGAGCTCAGAGCAGTGTTCAACGCCTGCAAACGCTTTCGAGACCATATACAAGGCAAAGTAGTCAGGATCAGTACAGACAATATCTCCACCATCTTTTATATAAATCAGCAAGGAGGAGCTCGGTCCTGTGCCTTATGTGCAGAAGCAGTATGCTTGTGGAACTGGTGCATCGCCAACAATATAACCTTGAAAGCCTTGTATTTACCAGGCGCTCACAATGTGAAGGCAGACCAGCTGAGCAGGCGCTTCGCACTCACACACGAGTGGCAGATCCATTCCAATCTGCTATGACCGATTTTTCACGCATGGGGATTTCCCCAGATAGACCTGTTTACTACTCAACACAACAAGAAGTGCCCACAATACTGCTCCAGGGCAGGACTGGGACGGGAGTCCTTGGGGGACGCATTTGCGATCTCGTGGAGGGGCCCCCTGCTCTACACATTTCCTCCCACAGTGCTTATCCACAAAGTCTTGTAGAAAGCCAGGAGAGAGAGAGCCCGAATGATCCTAGTAGTCCCAACGTGGGATCGACAGCAATGGTTCCCCTTACTCCTGCGCATGTCGGACCGTCCACTGTTGCCCCTCCCAGTGGCGCCGGATCTGCTCACGCAAGCCCAGGGGTCCATAGTGCATCCACACCCCCGAGGCCTGCGACTGCAAGCATGGTTAATCCATGGCTCAGCTCCCTAGAGAGCATGTGTACAGAGGGAGTGCAACAAGTCCTAGAAAGTAGCAGGAGGACTTCCATCAGGAAGCCCTATAAGCAAAAATGGACTCCATTCACTGCATGGTGTTCTACCAAGCAATTAGCCCCCCTTGCTGCGCCTATACCTGTAATACTAGAGTATTTACTGGACCTCAAGAGAGGCAGACTCTCCCTATCCTCGTTGAAGGTCCACCTTGCCACTATATCGGCTTTCAGACATGAAGAGGAAGGGCACACGGTGTTTGCCCATCCCATGGTTACCAGGTTCCTCAAAGGGCTGGTAAACCTATACCCCCCTCAGAAACCGCTTCCACCTTTGTGGAGCTTGGACCTGGTGCTTAATGCGCTAACGGGATCACCGTTCGAGCCTTTGGCCACGGTTTCCCTCCGTCTCCTTACGATAAAGACGACTTTCCTTCTTGCAATCACGTCAGCTCACAGGGTGAGCGAGCTTGCGGCAGTTATGGCAACGCCACCCTGCACAGTATTTTCCAAGGAGGCGGTAACCTTATGGCTGCATCCAGCCTTTGTTCCCAAAGTTTCTTCAGAGTTTCATATTAACGAACCTATAGTTTTACCCTCATTTTATCCAAAGCCTCATAACTCCAACTAAGAGGTGCGCCTACACCTCCTGGACATGAGGAGGGCGCTGGCTTTCTATATAGACAGGACTAAGTCCTTCCGGAAAATGGATAGACTCCTAGTCTCTCTCGCTCCCAAATCAAAAGGAGAAGGTCTCTCTTCACAGAGAATCTCGAAGCACATCGTATCCTGCATAAAAATGTGCTACGAACTTAGAAACACTCCTTTACTGGCCCCGCCTAGGGCTCACTCCACTAGGGCGGTGGCGGCATCAACAGCCTTTTTCAAGGGCATTGCGCTAAAAGACATTTGCAGAGCGGCAACCTGGTCATTCTATGACACCTTCGCCAAGCATTATGCCCTTCACAGGGTATTCCAAGAGGATACCCGTCTCTCGACAGCGGTCCTCTCAGGGACAAGCTGCACATAAACCAATTACCCACCTCCTATCTTGGGTTACTGCTGGGTAGTCACCTATCGTGGAGCACCCACGGGGACACTTGAGGAAGAAAGAGAAGTTACTCACCTGTAGTAACGATGGTTCTTCGAGATGTGTCCCCGTGGGTGCTCCGGCACCCGCCCATCCTCCCCGCTTCGGATCTCTGTTTAGTATTTTTCAGGAGCATCCGAGGCGGTTGGTCAAGGAACTGGCGGAGACCGGATCGCGCATGTGGCCGGGAGAGCGCAAGGGAGCGGTGCGCGCCGGCGCATGTGCGGTCCAGCAGAAACTGCTGGAAAGATCCGACCTGTGGCGCCGGGGTGAGCCCGGTACCTATCGTGGAGCACCCACGGGGACACATCTCGAAGAACCATCGTTACTACGGTGAGTAACTTCTCTATTCCTCATCACTACTACCATAGCAATTCTTGGGGTCAAGGAGGGACTGCATGTCTTCTTCAGTCATATGATGACTGTAGCAGTATCTCCAACCAGCAGGCAGGAATTTTGCAGTTGAACTATAATCTTAACAGTGTTTTTAAAACATTGATCACACATTTAAATATTTCCTAGGAAATTAATAACTTGTGAAAACACAGTTTATCAAAAAAGACTAATTTTACTCATTTATAAGGCACGAACAGCAATACACAATGTTATTTTTTTCTTAATTTACTTAGTATTCTTGGAGTAACCAAAACATTTTAACAAAACTCATTCCTTCGTAGTCGCTATTAATATGTTGAATTCAGAGCCCTGTTACAAATCATTAATACACTTAATTAGCTGAAAGTAATATTATATTGTGCTTTTATTGTTTTGGCTAAGTAATAGTAAGAAAGATGTAAGATAGCTAAATAAATAAAAAGGAACATCATCAAACTTTTAAATCCAGCATGACCTTTTTTATTCACCAGCAGGAATTTGATGTAATACCCACTTTTAGTATTATTTGTAACAATCAGATTAGATAGTAACAGCCCTGTTAGTCTGTATTCCAAGAAAACAAAATAGCAGAAATGTAGCACTTTAAAGACTAACACAATGATTTATTCGGTGATGAGCTTTTGTGGGACAGACCCACTCATCAGGTCTATAATTGACTTGCTTTTTATAAAATAGGCAATTTCCTTAAATGTAAAGTAAGAAAAATGTTTTGTTTTGTTTTTTTTAACTCTGTAGCATATTAGATATTAACTTTTGGGAAAGATAAACCAGCAGGCATGTGGCACTTTAAAGATTAACAAAATAATTTATTAGGTGATGAGCTTTTGTGGGAGAGAGCCACTTCTTCAGATCTTAAATATTTTAGTTAAATAGGCCTATAGCAACTTCCCACCTAATACAGTGGGACACAATAATATGTACATTACATCAGTGCTGTAGGCTCTTCCTTGATTTACTGTTTCCTTATGGGGTAATATTAGGTGACAATCAGAAGCTTCAAAGCCAGTTCAACCCTGTTTTCCTTTCTGCAATCTCTTCAGTGATATACCTCTTTTCTCAGTTCTCTGTTTCTTTCCTGTTCCTTCATGGCCTTGTCTGCATTTAAAATATATTTTAAAATGTCATTGCTAGTACTAGTTTAGTTGAACTGGTAGTAAAACAAGCAGGCATTTTTTCTGACACTTAAAGTGTAGTCACAATCTTTTGTTGCCTTTTTGTTTCTTTCTGTATCTCTTATTCACTATCTCCCACTCCTCCTGACTGTTCAGTGTGTTTATCTTTCTCTTGTCAGTTCTGTCTCACCAGCATTAACTAGATCTCAGTTAAATGACTAGTAAAACTGATTGAAACTCATGGATTTTTACTTTGCTATTTTGGATTTTTGGAAATTCGGATCATCCTGCACCAGAATCTTGCCAAAATGTATTGGTGAATTTCAAAATTTATTTTAGAAACATCAAAACATGTTTCCAAAATTAAGTATGTTAAACTGACTGGTCACAAAATGTTTTTGCAGTGTTGTTGTAACCATGTTATCCCAGGATATGAGAGATGCAAGGTGAATGAGGTAGTATCTTTAAACCATCTTGTGGTTTAAAAAAAACAAAGAACAAGCTTTCAAGTTACACAGGCCCAAAGCTTGTGTAAAATGTTTGCCTCTTTCACATATAGAAGCTGGTCCAAACAAAACAGCAGAAATTTCACACTTTAAAGACTAACAAAATGATTTATTCAGTGATGAGCTTTTGTGGAACAGAACCACTTCATCCAGGAAAAGATACTACCTCATCCACCTGGTCACTGAAAGTCAATTTCACTGAGCTACTGCTGGGGCTCCATAGGTCAGATGTTCTAGCCTTGGCTTTAACAACTGTCCTGACAGGAACCCAGTAGACTCCTGAGTTAGCTGGTTTTCTGGGAGCCAGTTTACCCAGGAGACTGAAGCTTTGGGGTTCCTGGCTCCCAGGCTATCCAAAATCCATGCACCCTGTAAGTCCATCCAGTATTGCCAGGCCTCCAGCACCGCAAAAGAGAGTTGACAGAGCAGGGAACATGGACCCACCAGGAGCTCTGGATCCATACACAGCTACTGGGGCTGGCAAGCTCCCTGCCATGGAGCTTAGTCACAGCAACATTGGCACATTTTCATTGGGAACATCTCGTGTTTTGATGTTCTAGTTATCAAATGTATAGTAGATTTGGGTAAACAATTTGCTTCGGCACAGTAGCGTTTTGTGACTAAATCCATCAGACTATTTTGAACTATCTCAAATTAATAGGAATAGAAACCTTAAAGATGGCAATTATGTCAACTATTTAATTGCTGATCATTTTAGTAGAAGCATCCAGTTTTTGAAGTTTATGGCTTTCTCTGGCAGCTGCAAAGTGATGATGGAGTTTCACATTGTAAACTCGTAAATATCCAGCACATCAGAGATTGAAAATGTACAGGCATGATAAAATACATTGAATTTTAATATCAAAATAAACAACAGAAAGGCTGATGTACTGGGTTCATTTAAATTGGTATTCTGTTATTAACAGACGGTTAAAGTTATAATTGATCTCAACTGTTTGTTTAATCTAGTTAGTTTCATGTTAATTGCTTGCATTAACCCAGGGTTGTGAGTTCAATCCCTGAGGAGGCCTTTAGAGATTGGGGCGAATAGATGTCAAGGATGGTGCTTGGTCCTGCCAGGAGGGCAGGGGACTGGGCTAGATGACCTCCTGAGGTCCCTTCCAGTTTTAGGAGATGTGTATCTCCAATTACATCTATTTTTTTTCTTTTCTTTTAGTTTGTGCCATTCCGGGATTACATTGACAGAAGTGGAAACCATATATTGAGCATGGCCAGACTTGCTAAAGATGTCTTAGCTGAGATCCCAGACCAGTTTCTCTCTTACATGAGAGTGAGAGGAGTCAAGCCATCACCTGCACCACCTCCATATACACCCCCTCTTCATGTGTTGCAGACTCAGATATGACTACTCCAAAATGGTTAACACTACAAACCATGAAGAGCTACTGAGTCAGTGCTTCAGTATTGGTGCACTTTAAGGAACCAGTGAATCAAGACTGTTGTCTGTCTGGATGAAGGAGGTTGTGAGTAAGCTTTTTGGATTGAAACAAATTCTCTTCCTATACCAAAATTCTCAATATGGTTGCATAAGCAACTGAAAAGCTTTTAACTGCTGTGCTCTTCTGACTGAAAATGCTAATTTTCATTTATTTGTTAGGAGAAAGCACAAGTCACAGTTTCAACTCAGAAGATTTTGTTCTCCCTGACTACTGCGTGTTTATAAATATATCGGAATGCAATTCCTCTGTATCAATGTTTACATGTTACTACTTTTTAAATTTCAGTACTTTTATAAATATTCTTAAGAATAAGAGTTTGGAATATTGAATCATGTCTTCTCACTTGCAATAGTTACAGCCACAGGAGAAGCAATATCTCTTTGAATGATTGATTGTACAGACAAATGCAAGCGCAAAACTAAAGAAAAATAGGACAAATACATCCATGTTTCTCAAAAACTGAATTGCTTCATCTGAGTGCTTAGTTCTCAATTCAGCTATCGAAATTTAAAACAGTATGTGAGATTAAGATCCATAGATGTGAATATTGTATCTGTATTTGACTTACTAATAAAGCTAAGCCTCAGGAAGGGGTTTATGTATTTTTCAGAAATTCTTCAATTTCTAAATGTATGTAAGTTTACATTTTTTAAACAGGTTATACTGGCAGAATAGAACAATTGCATACTAAAAGTAATTAATGAAGAATTACCTCAAGTCCCAAAGCTGGCTGACTTTTTAGTAGAATCATCTCATGTTTTGCTTAAGAGCATTAGCACCTTTGCATCTGAAAGCTATTTTTGAAGTGATTACAACATATTATAATGAACCATTGTAACGCCCATCTAAAATGTGACATTGTCACGTTGTCTAGATTGCCCGTTCAAAGGGATGCTGGCTCTTAATGTTTGGATTCATTGTTGTCACCCAATCATATTGCTATCTGAAGTGCACCGATGGTAATATTTCATGAATTAACAGATTTAAAAATTTCACAGCTGCATTGCTTCGTGCACAATGGTTTTATGTATTGAACTACCCAAAATTTTACTATATGCCTGTTGGTATCTAATTATATACTGTTCTGCATGTACAGTTTTTACAAGAAATTCACGGTGTTATAAGTATTTATGTCAAATATACATTTTATTTAGAATAAATGGCCTTAAATCTCACACAATTCCTGGAAATGATTGTGAATTGCCTTCAGATTCTGTTAAAAGTGACAAATGTTTTATTTTTGTGTCGTCATTGTAACTACCTTGTAATTGTACTTTTTCTTTACATATAACAGATTTATTACTTTGTTTCTTACTTATATATGGTGTACGATACAGTATCAAAGTAAGGTGCATTTTTAAGCATGGAAAGATTTTTTTGCTGAAAACATATTTGCAGTATCGATGATATATAACTATGTAAGTGCAGAATCTTCCATTTTGAAATATATTAAAACTTAAAATTATTATCTCACATTGGATATTACTTTTTTCAAATAGGTGTTCTGTCATAAGGATTTTTGTAACAAATATTATTTTAACTTTATTTCACACCGGTTTTGACATAAGAATGAAGGTATTTTTTCACCAAAACGTGTGATTTTTAGCAGGTTTGTGTGGCATGAATGAAATTTAGGAGAGAGCTTCATAAAAATTGTGTTGATCTAGCTTATGTTATTTTCCTTTCTATGCTGTGAATTAATTTAAAATATGCCATAAATTCTTTATAAGATGTTTTTTAAATAGTGCATAAATAAGCACCTAACAAGTAGTTAAAACAAATTAATATTATACCATAATGCACCTCTGTTATTATACATGTAAACCTGTTCTAATGGCCAACAGGTATAACAACTTTTTTCAATCTCCAGCCCAAGCCACTACAATTTTAGTTGTGTTTATATTTGTTATTCAGCAGATCTCAGACTGTGTCCAGAAAGAAAGAGACTTCGATGGCCATTAAGCATCTTAGGCCTCACTCAAGTAACACTTTATGAAAGCACAGGGTTGCATTAAAACTAATTTAATTCTTTAAATGTTAGTGGTAGGACAGTTTTGATATAGGTATATAACCAAAGCAGTTTTTTCCCCACAATAAACAGACCAATTACATCTGCACTTTTTTTCTAGCAATATTGATTTATAAATCACACAAATATGAAGGGTAAATAAAAAGTAATACATAGATGGAGCACCTTCTCCTCAGTGAAAACAAGTGCAAATTGGCAATATTCTCTTGATGATAGACCTCTTAGCTACAGAACTGATGTTCATTTTTTAACTGGAGGCAGTCACAATCTGTCTCCTTTCTGAAAGAGATGAGACAATAGGATCCAAAATTTCAAGAGCACTTAATTTCCTAACAGTCATTTTAAAAACCTGAAACTCAAATCATTCCGCAGAACCTGAATTCCAAAATCATCCCCTCCTGGGATTCACAAGACTCCTGCTCAGATGCTGCCAAGCCCCGTACGAGCCCAAACTCATTTTGCATCTAAATTTTTGTAGTAAAAATTCTCTAAGTACTTATGTTTCTGACTCTGTGCCTGTATACAGCAGTCTCAACATTGGCAAATGCTGAAGCCTGAGAGTAATGCATAAACAAGGAGAAGATAGGCATTCCTCCTCCTAACTCATTTGCAGGGCCAAACTGGTAAGCAGACTCAAAGCAAGTTAGACAAACGCCTGTCAGGGATGGGCTAGCTGTACTTAGTGCTTCCTCAGCATAGGGGGTAGACCTGATGACCCTACCTACACTACATTTCTGTAATACAATGAAATAGAGTAGATCTACATGCTCAAACAAAACTATTGCACCTCTCGCAGGCTGAGCTAAATGCTCCCTCATGGCTAGTAGTTTAAGTTGTTGGAGAAAAATCATGACTGGGAAATAGCACTGCCATCTTGGATATACCTCTCATCATACAGTTGACAAGCAGAAAACATAACTATTCTCAAATTAATAGACATAGTTGAACCAGGAAGGGGTGTGCATAATCTTATAGGAAGGGGCCCATGGAAAGAATCCAGGTGACAATATTTTCATTATTTTGTTTTGAAGGAGAGACCCAATTGTAAGCAAATATAGTGTTACTTGTCTTAATGTCTTTACTCATCTGAGTGTTTCCAAAAGCAAGTCTGCAGATTGTGTTATATACATTTAATTGTTCTCACTTCTCATTTGTGGCGCCAACAGAACTAATAATACAATTTTCTAAAGTGTCAGCTGGAAATTTCTGGTGAAGGTTAATAGTGTGCTAAATGCAGCGGGTTACAAAAATTTTGAGAACCTTTCCAGTATTTACTTTAATGAAACTTCTGGTATGGTTTAAGAAGTGAAATCTTAGTTTTACTTGTGTTAAAATATTAAAATCATTGTTCGGCCTTTCATCGAAGCTAAACTTATATAGATTTTTGCCATACCAGATCAGATCAATTTAGTCAAGTATCTTGTCAGTATGCAAGAAGGAAAAACAAAACCCACACCTGATGAAGACGATTGTGTAATAAATTACCCACATGGGAAGTTTCTTCCTAATCACAAGGAGCTAGTGTTGGATTTATATTCAAAGTATGATGGGGCGAGGGGGAAGGAGAGTATAGCCTTTGGCAGACCTTGTTCTCCTGATCTCTAGAAATGTCTGTTCTGTTTTGAATCCTACTATGTTCTTAAATTCAAAGCCGCTTTGAGACACTGACTTGAAGGGTTAATTAAGCATTGTGTCAAAAACATTCTTTTCTAGGTGAGGGTCTGTATACAGACTACAGATGTGGGTACTCATGCCCATCATGTGCCAGAGCTCGAACTCTTTTGTTGCACTGTCCTTTGGACCAAATATGTGTCATGCTTTGTCTGCATGTCTGCACTTGAGGTTATAAAAAGCCATATAGTTTGACAGCACTCCAGTGCCCTCTTATTGCTGCATGGTCAGACTGAGCCCATTCCTCAGTGCCCTTAGCTCTTTCCAGTATATCGTTCATATTTTACAGTTGTCCTGTAAAATTGTTTCTTCTTCGAGTAGTGTCGCCGTGGGTGCTCCACTCTGCATGTCAGTGCCGCCTTGTGCTGGTGCTTGGAGATTCTTCTGTAGCTGTAGTTTCCTGCACTGCGCATCTGCAGTAGTGCTGCCTCATGCTGCCTGGCATGTGTGTGGCACAGGCTCCTCAGTTCCTTCTCTACTGTCCTCAGCTGTAGAAGGACCTTCATCCTCTCTGGGAAAAAACAGAGTTAGGGAACATTAGTTAGTGGTTTTGTTTTTGACCTTTCTCCAAGTTACTTCCCATTTGTTTTTACACCTCTCCCCTCCCCCTGCAAAAAAGTGAGGTAGGTAATGTCATCGCCATATCGGGCTCCCTGGGCTTTAAGCAGTGTGAGACTTGCAGGGAAGTTATGCTGGTGTCCGATAGCCATGCTTTCTGCATCGAATGCTGGGGTGAGGGTCATCAAACTCAGTCCTGTACACACTGCTCCAGCTTGACTGTGTGGGCTTGAAAGGAGGAGCCACTTGACATAAAACCTACTCTACGAAAAGTTTCTCCAGCCAGTGGCGTCAAAGCAACTGCCTACTAAAGACCTAGTGCAAAAACCCAAACCTACAGACTCTTAACATCCCTTTGTTAAAAAGGCAGTGAGAGAGAAAAGGGCAGCTTTTAAAAAGTGGAAGTCAAATCCTAGTGAGGAAAATAGAAAGGAACATAAACACTCCCAAATTAAGTGTCATAATATAGTAAGAAAAGCCAAAAAAGATTTTGAGGAACAGCTAGCCAAAAATTCAAAAAACGATAGTAAAATGTTTTTTAAATACATTAGAAGCAGGAAGCCTGCTAAAAAAGCAGTGGGGCCCTTGGACGATAAAGATATAAAAGGAGCGATCAAGGAAGACATTGCCATTGCGGAGCGATTAAATGATTTCTTTGCTTCAGTCTTCACGGCTGAGGATGTTACAGAGGTTCCTAAATCTGAGCCAGCCTTTTTAGGTGACAAATCTGAGGAACTCACTCAGATTGAAGTGACATTAGAGGAGGTTTTGGAGTTAATTGATAAGCTGAATAGTAACAAGTCTCCAGGACCAGACGGCATTCACCCAAGGGTTCTGAAAGAACTCAAATGTGAAATTGCAGAGTTAACAACAGTGGTTTGTAACCTATCCTTTAAATCCACTTTGGTACCAAATGACTGGAAGACGGCCAATATAACGCCAATATTTAAAAAAGGCTCTAGAGGAGACCCTGGCAATTATAGACCGATAAGTTTTTAACATCAGTACCAGGCAAATTAGTAGAAACACTAGTAAAGAATAAAATTGCAAGGCACGTAGAAGAGCACGAATTGTTGGGCAAAAGTCAGCATGGTTTCTGCAGAGGGAAGTCGTGTCTAACTAATCTATTAGAATTCTTTGAAGGGGTTAATAAACATGCGGACAAGGGGCACCCAGTGGACATAATATACCTAGATTTCCAGAAAGCCTTTGACACGGTCCCACACCAAAGGCTTTTATGTAAATTAGGTGGTCATGGGATAGGAGGAAAGATCCTTTCATGGATCGGGAATTGGTTAAAAGACAGAAAACAAAGGGTGGGAATAAATGGTAAATTTTCACAATGGAGGAGGGTAACTAGTGGTGTTCCCCAGGGGTCAGTCCTGGGACCGATACTGTTCAACTTGTTCATCAATGATCTAGAAAATGAGGTAAGCAGTGAGGTGGCAAAGTTTGCAGATGACACCAAGTTGTTCAGGACAGTCAAAACCAAAAGGGACTGTGAAGAACTACAAAAAGATCTCAGCAAACTGAGTGATTGGGCAGCAAAATGGCAAATGAAATTTAATGTGGGTAAGTGTAAGGTAATGCACATTGGAAAAAATAACCCAAATTACACGTACTACATGATGGGGTCAAATTTAGCTACGACAGATCAGGAAAGGGATCTTAGAGTTATAGTGGATAGTTCTCTGAAGACATCCACGCAGTGTGCAGCGGCAGTTAGTAAGGCAAATAGGATGTTAGGAATTATTAAAAAAGGGATTGATAATAAGACAAAAGATATCATACTTCACCTATATAAAACTATGGTACGCCCACATCTTGAGTACTGCGTGCAGATGTGGTCTCCTCACCTCAAAAAAGAGATATTGGCATTAGAAAAGGTTCAGAAAAGGGCGACTAAGATGATTAGGGGCTTGGAACGGGTCCCATATGGTGAAAGGCTAGAGAGACTGGGACTTTTCAGTTTGGAAAAGAGGCGATTGAGGGGCGATATGATAGAGGTATATAAAATCATGAATGGTGTGGAGAAAGTGAATATAGAAAAATTATTTACCTTTTCCCATAATACAAGAACTAGGGGACACCAAATGAAATTGATGGGTAGTAGGTTCAAAACTAATAAAAGGAAATTTTTCTTCACACAGCACACAGTCAACCTGTGGAACTCCTTGCCCGAGGAGGCTGTGAAGGCCAGGACTCTATTAGGGTTTAAAAAAGAGCTTGATAAATTTTTGCAGGTTAGGTCCATAAATGGCTATTAGCTAGGGATAAAGTATGGTGCCCTAGCCATCAGAACAAGGGCAGGAGATGGATGGCAGGAGATAAATCACTTGATCATTGTCTTCTGTTCTCCTTCTCTGGGGCACCTGGCATTGGCCACCGTCGGCAGATGGGATGCTGGGCTGGATGGACCTTTGGTCTGACCCAGTATGGCCATTCTTATGTTCTTATGTTTGTTTCAGCCACCACCCCTCTTGCACCAGACCCGTCCTGGCACACTTCATTGCCACTGCCCCAGGCCACACCAGTAGAGCAATCTTTCGGTGAGCACTGTCCTCATCAGCATTGCTAAAGAGGGCACTTTTGGAGCCGAGACACAAGCATTCAGCACTTCCAATGCCATTGGTACCAGGCTTAGGGCACAAATGACACCACTCCAGGTTGCTGCACCAGACGCAGGCTTCAGCACTGCAGAAAACCAGGGCCTCCTTCCAGGGAGGATGCCAGGGCCTTTCACGACCTGTTTTGAAGGGTGGCCAAGGCCCAGGAAAAGGATTTGCAGAAGGTTCCTGCTAAGCAATAACAGCTCCTTCATATGTTACAACCCCGCCCCAAGCTTCCTCCAGAACGGCACTGCCAATGGATGAAGCCATTATAGACCTTGCCAATGTCATCTGGCAAACGCCAGTCTCCATTTCTCCCACAAATAAAAGGGCCCATAAAAGTACTTTGTGACCTCCAAGGATGCGGAGTTTTTATTCACGCACCCATACCCTAACTTGTTGGTGGTAAGTGTGATCTTCAGCAAAACCAGATCTTTCCACTCTACCCGCCCCCAGGGCAAAGCCAGCAAAAGATGGAACATAATGGGATATAAGACGTACTTGCCTGGCATGCTCCTGCTGCGGGTGGCCAATTATACAGCTAGGTTGGCTGATTACGACCACCAAAATTATTCCAAGAGCTGGTCCTGTCCCTACCAGAACACCAGGCCCTTGTCAGCACTATTTGAGAGGGGCACACCATCACCAGTACAGCGATACAGTCTACAATGGACATCACGGACACAACAGCCCAGGTTATGGCGTCTGCTGAAGTGATGCAACGTACGTCTTTGCTTCAATCATTGGGAGTCCCCAGAGAACTACAACAGAAAGTGGAGGATCCCCCGCTTTGACAGGCAACATATCTGCCAAAAAGGCTGAGGTGGTCCTTCATTCAGTGAAGGATTCCCAGACCACACTGCGCACACTTGGCACGTATATTCCCCCAGTCAAGTGGCCTGCTTTTCTTCCTACCAGTGGCCATGGAAGCACTTTCAACAGCAGCAGCACTTGGAGCTGCACCAGAAACACAGACCCCACCAGCAATGCTCTGGTACCAAGACAGCGTCACCAGCAGCCCTCAACGACACACCTGCAGCTATCCAAACAACAATGTTAAGTGTCTAAGATATCGTTTTTTGTTCCAGCCAATACACAGTTTACAACCCCCTTTCATCACCACCTCCTCCCCTTTCTCCATCTCTGGAGGGTCATTACCACAGACAAGTGGGTCCTGGCACTGGTGGCCCAGAGGTATACCATTCCTTTCACCTCCACACCCTTATCAGCCCCCACTACTCTGTCCCTCTTCAGCGACTCCTCTCACATGCATCTGCTCTATCAGGTGATTCGGCAGCCCCTCCACTTGGGGGCCATTGAACTGGTCCCCATGATATTTCGAACCAGAGGGTTTCATTCCACCTACTTTCTCACTCAAAAGAAAAATGGAGGATGGAGGCCTATCCTAGACCCAAGGAGACTCAACAAATACAACTTCTATTGACACTTCAGGATGGTGACCCTCACTACCATTATTCCATTCTTGGACAGAAACAACTGGCTCTCAGCTCTTGACCTACAAGTTGCTTATTTTTGTATCACCATCAACCTGGTGACTAGATGCTTCCTTCGATTCCTGGTGGGGCCCCACCGTTACCAGTACCAGGTCCTTTTGTTTGGCGCCTCTGCCATGCTCAGGGTATTCTCCACGACTCTGGCAGTGGTGGCTGCCCACTTGTGGTGACAAGGGGTCATTTATTTTCCCCTACCAGGATAATTGCATTTTGAATGACCCATTGTTTACCAAAGCTCAACACATGGTGCATTCTTGGCTTCCACATGAACTATGAGAAGTCCACACTTCAACACATGGTCTCTGGAGTTCATAGGAGTGCACATAAACACCGTCACTGCCAAAGCCACACAGCCCATCCGACAGTTTCAGGCACTGTGTGACCTAATTCAGGTGGCATGCCTATTACCCACAGTCACAGTGCGTGCTTGCCTTACACTGCTGGGACATATGACTGCTACCACCCATGTGGTCCGGCTGGCCAGACCCTACTTGCACTGCTTCCAGCCGTGGCTGGCCTCCTGCTATACCCTGGCCAGGGACCCTCTCTCCAAGACCGTGGCTATTCTGCCGCATGTCCTTGCCTCACTCCAGTGGTGGATGTGCCTGGGCAACGTTCTTGCTGGCATGCCTTTTCACCAACTGCCAACCATCCATTACACTTACTATGGACACTTCTGGGTTTGGGGGCCATCTTGATTCCTGAACGGTACAGGGCAAATGGTCTTTCAACAAACAAATGTTTCATATCAACCTTTGAAGGTCTGGGCAGTTCATTATGCATGCAAGTGCTTCCAACAGTTCCAGGTGCACAGGTCAGTCAACATTCTTACCAACAATATCACCTGCATGTAGTTAATCAATCACCAATGGGGAGTCCGGTCCCAATCCCGAAATGCAGAAGCCATCAAACTGTGGACATGGTGCATTTACCATCAGGTCACACCTGTTGCCATGTATCTCCCTGGCATACTGAACTTGATGGTAGATGCCCTCAGCCACTTGTTCAGAGACCATCACAAGCGGGAATTCAATACAGTTGTTCTCAACCAAGTGCTTGCCTCTAGAGCCAGTCTTACATAGGCCTGTTTGCAACCCAACTCAACTTGAAGTGCCACCAGTACTCTTCCAGGGCAGGACTTGGGAGACACTGCCTCAGGAATACCTTTGCCATCAAATGGGATGTGTGCCTCCTTTATATGTTCCCTCCCATTCCCCTGATTCACAAACTGCTGATCAAGGTCAGACAAGACTTGGTACCCTTACCTCTTTCAAATGTCAGTAGTGGCTCCTTATCCCTTTCCTCCTTTCCAGTCTTTTGTCTCAGGACTTTGGCCACGCTCTTCATTCCAACCCCCTCAAGCAGCACTTTCGCGAGTGGCTCTTTTATGGCTCCAAAATGCTGAAACCTTGTGCTCTGAGGAGGTAAAGAAAATTCTCATCAACAGTACATGGGAGTCAACACGCAAGTCCTACCTCTACAAATGGTGGAGTTTTTCTCATTGATTGGATGCTCATCTTCCCATGCCTCCATTTACTCCTTTTGAGAAGGCTTCAGCTCAGATGCCCACTTCAGCAGAGCAGTCCTTCCATCATTGCTCCAATAGACTCCGAACCCCCAGCTCCAGGACACAAATTACTACTACTTAGTCCCCAGAAGTGGAATGCCTCTCTAATTACTTGAAGAAGAAAAAAACGCTGTTGATTTTAGCTGGTTCTTGAAGTTGTCCACAACCCACCTTCTTCACCTGCTTCTTTTGCATATTTGCCAATCTAGATTTTGTATTAGTGAAAAAACTGAACGATGGAGGTGGCCACCCTGTCCTTTATGTCATTAGCTATGGAGGAAATATATATGCTGTCATAATGGACTCTGTTACTCCAGTCTTGTGTGAATAGAAACTACGTGCACCAGAAGTGAAGTACGTGAGGACAGTACATCTTTAGGAACCACAGTTACTGTGGGGTAAGTAACTATTCATTCTCCTATGTCAGGGCCAGGCCCATAGGCTGGATCTGGCCCACCAAGCCCTACCCCACATAACCCAAACCCTCTGTGTTCCTGCTTCCACACCCCTTCCCAAGCCCTGCACCCCCTCCTACTTCCCTCCTCCAGGTCAGAATCCTCTCCTGCACCCAAATCCCCTGTCCTGTGTCACAATCTAAACCTCTGTACCTTCCCTGCACCCCAATCCCCTGTCTCTGGTCACAACCTCCTCCTAGATCCTCCTGGACCCTAATCCTTACCCCAAGCTCCCTTCTGCACCCAACCCCCATCCAGGCCCTGCACCTCTCCATTAATATCATGGAAGAGTGCAGCCCTTGGCGACTTTCCAAATTCTTGGAGTGGCTTCCATCAAAAATTATTGCCCACCCCTCTCCTGTGTCAATTGTTATTAGGCACCACTAACTGGACTGACATCACACTTGAGTTGCATTGATTGTTTAGGTATAATTGCTTCAGTATAAATGTGGTGATGAGCTAAGTCAGAGTAACGTATGCAAACAAACAAGCCTGACAAAGTTCCTTTAGACACGTTCAGGATAACTGCTGCTAGATAACAGCACCATCACATAGCACCATAATAAACTTTTCCTACTGTAACAAATGCTGATATTTCCTTTGGCTACATCAACACTAGTCAAAAACTTCTAAATTGCTACGCAAATGGCCATTTCGAAGTTTACTAATGAAGTGCTGAAATACATATTCAGCGCCTCATTAGCATGCGGGTGGCCACAGCACTTTGAAATTGACACAGCTCACCACCCCGCGGCTAGTCCAGGCGGAGACTTCAATAAGGGGACTTCGAAGTAGCCAGGGTCCTTTAGAAAAGGAGCCCCATCTGGACGAGCCGCACGGCAGCGAGCCACGTCAATTTCGAAGAGCCGCGGCTGCCCGCATGCTAATGAGGCACTGAATATGTGTTTCAGTGCTTCATTAGTAAACTTCGAAGTGGCCATTTGCCTGGCGATTTCGAAGTTTTTGGCTAGCGTAGACGTAGCCAAAGGAAATATCAGCATTTGTTACAGTAGGAAAAGTTTGTATGGCCATTTCGAAGTTTTTGGCTAATGTAGACATGTTTTGTGTCTAATAACCTCTCTGTTAACGGGTAGCATTTGCCTTGATAAAAGGCACACAGAAATGGTTGTGGAATACAATTGCATAAACTTTATCAGATGCCCTTAAATCTGAACCTTTCGCAGTCCCTGTGCGCGAACTCACAGATAAAAATCTTCCTCTGGGTGCAGAGCAAATTGGTTTACAGCACCATGACTGTGCTGCTGTTACCCCCTTGTAAACATCCTCAAACCTGATGGTTTCCATCTGACACTGTTGTTTTTACAGAGAGGAACTGTCTTTAGGGACTTATATTTGGTAGTACAGAAAGTCATTTGTCTTAAACTGTCTTCTCCAGGGCTTCTTAGGCTAGCCATTTCCAATAATATGGCGCTTTTCTGGAATTTATTTTTGTATAAATTTTCCCTGTGTGCAACAATGGCTGACCTCTTGAAGAAATCTCAGGGGAACAACGCTTCTTTAGCATTTTACTTGGCCAAGGAATCGTGTATTTTTCTGACATGCTCAGTTTCAAGGTGGAAACACAACAGCTAATAAACTTAATTTGCATACATTTTATCCTGAATCCCAAATAATATGCAGTTCAGTGGGTAAATTGGTTTTCTTTTTAACACTACAGCAAGCACACGTCAGGGCACCCTGCAGTCTCTACGGAAATAATTTCTTTTATCTCACTGAGCCCCTTGGATGAATACAAACAGAAGGGAGCTGATAACTCAGGTGAATGAGGAAAATCTTTGGATGATAGTGGCCCATGATTTGGAAGGCGCTCTCTGTGCTACCATAGGCAAATATTAGCCACTGCCCTGGTAGAATTTATTTTTAAAAAAAAAAAGACACATTTTAGTACACAACTAGAACACTAAACAAGTGATTTATGTTCTGTCACTAAAAATGTAATAGTTAAGCAGAGTGTTCAAAACATGCTAGGTAAATTAAATTGTACACCCATACATGCACTTTATCAATAGGAATATATTTGCCTGTCATATTTATCACACCAAGACAATACCACAGTTTTAAAAAACATGTCACTATTGTAACAGCCTGCTCGCCTGGAACAAGACTGAAGGTTATACAAAATGAAGCTTGCTTTCTGTGTCTGTCAGGTTTTTAAGCATCTGTTTTCCTTTCAGCTGTAAACAACTGCATTTGAAAATTCCTGCAGCTGAATACATTTCCTGTCACCCACCTAATATAGGCATTTATGCTGCTCTTATCAGGGAAACAAAGTATTCTGTCTATGTGATAGCATGACTACCATGTATCCCCAGTGTATCTCCAGACACCAGTACATCAGTCATAGCAGTTTTATGTCTTTCAGGCATGGTTAAACCTTCTGCAAATAAACTACAGCTGAAGCAGGCAAGCTGTGTCCTGCACATGGGTCTGACTCTGGAGGATGAGTGGTCTGTGGTTCCAGAGACTGGGACGCCATGCTTGCTTAGGACAGCCACCCTCACAGGTAACATAGGCTGTACCACTGGAAGCCAGGAAAGCAAGATAAACACAGGGCAGCACACGATTCTAGATCTGCATTGCTGAGCAAATGGGACGCTGTGATCTGAAGTGATTGCAAATGTTGTACAATTAATGGCTGCCTGGCTAGGTACAAAAAATTACAGTGGTTAAGCCTGAAAGTAATGTCTGAGTTAGCATAGTAGCTAGGTTAAAATGCAGCAGGATGAGCCACTCTTGCCTGCCACGGATGGAAAAGTGCATTTGTAATGGCTTTCAGAACAGGGATGTGAAACCTGCGGCTCTGGCGCCACATGTGGCCCTTTAAGGACTTCTTTGTGGCTCTCAGCAAGTTAATAATTAAGTTATTTATTTTTGATAAATGGTGAATGTCTAAAAGCCTGACAATAGACAGCTCATGTCTAGATAGCAAATGATGTGTGATCTCGAACCCACTTAATATGTGCCGTGCATTGTGGGATATGATACTTTATCTGTGTTTTGATTATGCTACCAATAAAGGCTTGATTTTGAAAAGGAAGAGGACACTTGCGGCATTCCTGCTGTAAAGCACAACACACATTTTAAGAAAACAAATGAAATGTGAAGTAAAATTGCATAGTTAAAGTAGGTTCAGGAACGAAAGTCAGGAAGACAGCAATACAAACACAAAGTGTGAGGAAATGGAATGTGTAAAAACTTTGTGAACATCCTTCAGTAAACACGTATCACATCACAAATCATTGTGTGTGCGCTGTTCTTAAAATAAGGGTTACAAAACGTAGAGTTTGATGTTTTTTTATGAAGGACCTGTCGTATTCACATGCATTGCAGCTCTTTAATTATTGAGGGTTTTTTTACCAATTAAAAAAAATGGCTCTTCTTGCTATGGTGGTTGTCGACCCCTGTTCCAGAAGCAGCAAGGATCCCAAACGTATGCAGAGGCCTGGAAAACCAGGGAGGAAAAATCAGCAATATTCTCACATGCGATATGCTATGGTTAAAATATACAATATGTGTCTTTATTATATGATATGGCTCAAATGCGTGCAAAGAATTGTGACTACTTGGGAACACTTTTGTTTTAGCTGGGTTTGCAGACAGAGCATCATGGGACCGAGCTTAATGGTCTTACCAGTGAATGAAGGGGTGAGGCTTGAAATTAAGTGATCTGTTATCTGAAGAAAATTGATCACTCTGTTGCGCATCTAGCAGAAGGGATTTTACAAAGCGAGAGAGAGCACGTTAGTCTTTAGCATCAGGAATGATGGGCTGGCCAGGGGCCTCAGCATAGGCTGTGCACAGTATATGAAACTCAGACTCCAGCATGGCATGGGGCAGGGATAGCTCAGTGGTTTGAGTATTGACCTGTTAAACCCAGGGTTGTGCACTCCATCCTTGAGGGGACCATTTAGGCATTCTGGGGTAAATAGATTAAAAAAGGAGATGGTGCTTGGCCCCATCAAGAGGGCAGGGCACCAGACTCAATGACCTACTGAGGTCCCTTCCAGTTCCAGGAGGTGCATGTGTGTATTTGCTTAGTACGTCTTTGCAATGAAGAGGAGCCCAGTAACCCCCAGAACAATCAGCTTGGGGCAGAGGGACTTTTTAAAAAAGAATTAACAAGTTCAGAACTCATACCTAAGAAACTAAAAGATGTTATCTTGATGGCTCAACTCATTGGGCAGTAAAACCCATGTGGTTCTAGTGAACATTATCACAAGGATCATTGATTTAGTATTTTAGTAATTAAGAACTGATGTGGTCATGGGGAAAAAAATAAAAAACCGAACAACTGCTATGACCCTCCAGGCCAGCTCTCCTTGAGAGCGCTAGTTTTCTTTCTGACAGGATTGCAGCGTAAGGCTCCGCCTTCCAGAGGCATCTTGTTAAAGCACGATCAAAAGCCCACTGGAATCACTGGCAAGAGTCCCATTTACTTCAAGGGATTTTAGATCTGGCTGTTGAGTTCCAGCCATAAAACCAGGGCCTGATCCATTGTTCTTCTCCATTCCATGCGCTCAATTGCACTGGTGTGTGTGGCTGTCGAAGGAGCAGAACAGCAATGAAGCTTGCTGGGCTGTTTTGCCACTCTACAAAGGCACAAATTTTGATGTGCATGCAGAGCTCAGTATGAGGCCCTAAGTTCAGCTTGTCTTATATGCTGACAAAAAAAACCTGTGACAAGCCTGGACCTGGAGATGACAATGTGTAGCTTGAAATGGCAAGAGAGGTTTAGAAAGGGTAGCTCAGTGGCAATGAAATAAAACTGGGGAGAGAATTCTGTGAGGAGCATTAACTGCATCTGGAAGCTGAGATGTACGTGAGACGCTGGCAAAGAGGGAAGTAGGGTTAATCTGCTTTCCAAGAAAGGGGCTGCACAACTAAGGCTTCCAAAGAAAACATGCTACAGGATTTATTGAAACTGCTATTTTCATCAGCGCTTAGATTCAGAAGTTTAATCAAAAAGGCAGCCCTGTGAAGATACTACATCATCCACTTCCCCTCACTGCTGTGAACCCACCACTACAAGGCATTTCTGGGGGTGATATTTAGCTGGCTGGCTAATTGCATACACTGAATGGAACTGGTGCTCAAATGTCCTGTACCTCAGACAGGTTGAACCTGTCTAATCTGGAACAAACACTCTCATCCAGCAACATCTGTAATCTGGCGTGATTTTGGTTAGCTGGATGGCTACTTATCAAGGCTGTTGCCATGTTTCCTGTGATCCTATAAAGTTTATTTACAGCCACCAGCTCTGGCTCTCAGTGTTCTATGCTGTTATTTAACTGTAATTTACCCCAGATGTCTTCTAAGAGCCCAGTAAGCAGTGGAACTGTTGGAAAAGTGCTAGACAATATTGACCTCCCGAGATCCAGCAAATTCTCTCAGCCAGCACCAGTCAAGTCCCGAGGCTGCCAGAACAGAGAGGTTCAACCTGTACTTTCATTAGAAGTCACCCCAACTAATCTGCTTTCAAAGTAAGTTTTATTCTGCTCATGCAGCTGCTTTCATCACACAAAGACACACACAATGTGAAAGAAGTTTTTTTGTTTTAATGCAGGATGGATGGGAGCACTGGTGCTGCACAGAAACTTCCAAACATGCCTACAATAACCATCTATGAGCTTCAAAGACACCTTGCTGGTTGTTTTCTGGTGCTCCTCACCATTGGCATCCCTGTCTCCAACTAAAAGTGCAACTGCCATAAACTTTCTCCTGCACATTCTTTCTCAATCATCGTAACTTTTGGGCAGATGGACTGCCAATGTCTGTGTCACGGCATGAAGGGGTCACCAGGCCCTGCACCCCATCTGCCGTCAGACGTGACTCTCATTCCGCAGGGAGAACAGGTTTATTAGTTGACAGGCAAACAGCATAGTACAGACTTGTCAGCGCAGAAACCAGAAGTGGGCAATACAATCCATTTTGGGGAGAGGGGGCCCAGATGGGGTCCCTGAGCTGGGGCCTGGGCCATCCTTTGTCCTTCTCCAGCCAGACTGGACTGATGGCCTCCCAGCTGCCCAGTTCCAGTTCAGACCAGTCAACCCCTTCCTCCCTCTTTTCTCCAGTTTCCGAGGGAAGTAAGGTATCACCTGGTGGCCTAAATTACAAAGAGCAGGAATCCATTGTCTGTGTGAGAAGTCATCACACTGAACCTCCCAATACCGCTATGCACTGATGCTGTGCTTAGGGAAACTGAGGCACCCACATGGGAAGGGAAATAAAATAAAATCCTCACACACCCCACTTGATCACAGTCTCCCTCCTTTTTGCCACCTCCCCTTTCTGCCCAGGGCTGTTATATGTTCTTATAATCAAAATAAACGGCAGTATGGTTAGCTGTGGAGTCAGTAACATCTCAGTGCTTCCCTCCCTCAGGAAGACTCTCTTGCTGGGGTCTGATAAGACCTGGAGCAGCTCTTACTAAAATGTGAACATTATCACTTTTCTCCTTTGGCGTCCTATTATGCACATAGCCTGGCTGTGCTGCCTTTACGATGCCCTTGAAGTCCAACAATTCATCCCCAGCATACAGCGGCAACGGACAGCTTGGCTCCGAGGTGCCGTGAGCTGGTGAAGACGAGGCACACAGCTGTGTTCTTGGGGAGTTTGTTTCTGTTCTTTCGTGATGCTTTGCTTTAAGCTACACTAAAATGAACTCTAGACAAGGTGCGTAATTTCACTCTGTGTAGGAAAACTGTCACTGCTAGAAACAAAGACTGCAGGCTGCGCTGCTGCAGGAGGGTTCGCTCCTGGGAAGCAGAGGCTCTGAAAAAGATTTGGGGCCATGAGGGATTAAACAGGGTAATGCTAAGATAGGGTTAGAAAGGGCGCAGCGCTCCTGAAAGCCAGAGATTGCTGTGGTATTTTCTGCCTCAGCCCCAGGGCTGCAAAGCTGGAGCTGTCAGCTAGCAGGGGCCCTTAGCTCCCAGCTGCTGCAGGCAAATGATGCAGCTCCAAGCCACTATGGGCAGACCCTGCAACTCTGAGTCCCAGACCCCGCAGCTGCGAGCCACAGCAGGGGAAGCGAGGGTGGGGATCCCAGCACCGCAGCAGCGAGGGTGGGGGATGCCTTCCTCCCCATGTTGTCGCAGGCGTCAGTGCATTTGTATTTATTGCACATGATTTGTCCCTCGCTTTTACTAAAAATACTCATGACAAAATCGTAGCCTGAAACACGAGTCCCCGTGTGACACGGTGGCTGAAGGGGCTAATGGGCCCCCTCAGTGTATAACCAGGGGAGTCTTAACACAGGAAGAGAGAAGTGATTTTAGCTCCAAATTTGCTCCCCAGGGTGTTTGCCAAATTGGCTTGTTATTCTCCGGTACACTTGTTTCTCAGGATTAGTCTTTGGGGATGGGGGCATAGTTCAGTAATCCTATCAGTCTGCTACTTGTGTTCTCCTACGGTACTCCATTTCCTCCATCTGCCAGTTCCCTCCCAATGGGATTAGCCTGCAGGGCCCAGGCTGCCCAGGGCTGGGCTCTTCCCAGCCAGGAATCGGGTGAACAGGTCCACACTCTCGCAAACAGAGCACATCCGAGGAGAATGGGATAGTCAGCCCTTGCAAACTTATATGGCCTTGCCTAATGGGATTTTAATAGTTTAAAGCAGGTTAGATGCCTAGGCGCTTCTGAAAATTCCAATAGGTGCCTCTGTTCAGCTTTGGGTGCCTAAATTCTTTTAGAAATCTGTCCCAAAGTAATCGCTGGGTACAATTTTCAAAAGTATCTTAGGGACTAGGGTCATTAATTCTGTTGAAAGTTACAGGTCACTGTTGTAAAGCTAATGAACGTCACAAGGGAGGGGCTGGATTTCAAAAGCCAAATAAGTAGGTCTCTAAATGCCATGGTAGCAGCATCTAGATTTTAAAAGCCAGAAAGGGCCTTTATGGTCCTCCTGCATTCCTGTGCAAAGTCCATTTGCACTTAACTTAGAATCTATATTTCAAAAGACAACATCTGAAATTAAAGACTCCAGGGCTGTGGCTAGATACAGAGAGGAGTTGACAGAAGTTGGACAATATCTAATACCCATTGATAGATCTATCCTCCATGAATTTATCTAGTTCTTGTTTGAACCCTGTTACAGCCTTCACAATGCATTGTGCAAACAAACACTTCCTGTTTTTTGTTTAAACCTGCTGTCTACTAATTTTATTTAGTGATCCCTGGTTCTTGTGTTATGGGAAGTAGTAAATAACTTTTCTTTGTTCACTTTCTCCACACCAGGCATGAGTTTTATAGACCTCTACCATATCTCCCCTTAGTCATCTCTTCTAAGCTGAAAAGTCCCAGCCTTATTAATAGCTCGCCTGCTGGCAGCCATTCCATACTCTAATCCTTTTTTTCGTTGCCCTTTTCAGGGCTTCTTCCAATGCCAAAATATCTTTGCAATCACATCTTCATGCAGTGTTCAAGATACGGCTGTACCATGCCAATCTAGCCAAAGAGTTTGTAGGATTCAAAGTAGCATGCTGACAGCAGGGCCTGGATATTTGAAGCACGAGGCCCTGAACCCAGGGGGCTGTGGGCAACCACCTTGCTTGCTTTTGCATTGTCCTAAGGCCAGGCACGGTACCATGGATTTATATGGAGGCAATAAGATATCGTCAGTCATCCTCTCTATCCTGGTCTGAATGATGCCCAATGTTCTGCTAGCTTTTTTGACAGCTGCTGCACATCGATGGTTTCAGAGAACTGGCCATGAGGACTCAAAGCTCTCTTTCTGGGTGGTAACAGCTCGTTTAGTCTCCATCATTTTATACGTCTAGTTGGGATTCCATTTTCCCATAGGCATTACTTTGCATGTATCAGCACTGGAAGAATTCCAGCTGTCATTTTGCTGCCCAGTCACCTAGTTTTGTAAGATCCTTTAGAAGCTCTTTGTGGTCGGCTTTGGGTGCACTGATATACATGAAACCGGGGATAGTCTATTAACAGCCCTGCCATGAGAGGTCATGGACTGTTTTAGTAGATCAGGGTCAGGAGGGCCATAACAAGGGTGCAGTGACTGAGGCACTTGCCTGAGGCGCCACACCTCAGGGGGGCGCAGGTTGCTGGCTGGGCAGCTCTGTCCAAGCTGCAGGTGGCTTTTAAAGAGCCTTTTGCAGCTCATTCTGCTGCTGGCTGCTGCTGCTGCTACAGAGACAAAGGTGGCTGTTGTGCTGGCTCACCAGGCAGGGCAGAGCTTGGCTTGGCTCCGCTTGCTGCCCCCTGGGGCGGGTGCAACAGCAGGGCCTGTGCTGCTCCAGTCGGGGGACTCTGCCCTGGCCGCAGCTGCTGCAGGTGCTCACGGCAGCCCCCGCCCTGTAAACCTCCCATCCTAGGAACGCACCAGTTGGGCTTGTAGCGATGTCAGGGGCTGCTGAGTGAGTGAGGCTTGGGGGAGAAGCTGGGTCTGGGGGTGCCGGGGGAGGGGTAGCAGGATTAATGGGGCTTGGGGGAGAAGCTGGGTTTGGGGGTGCCGGGGGAGGGGTAGCAGGATGAATGGGGCTTGGGGGAGAAGCTGGGTCTGGGGGTGCCGGGGGACGGGTAGCAGGATTAATGGGGCTTGGGGGAGAAGCTGGGTTTGGGGGTGCCGGGGGAGGGGTAGCAGGATGAATGGGACTTGAGGGAGAAGCTGGGTTTGGGGGTGCCGGGGGAGGGGTAGCAGGATGAATGGGACTTGAGGGAGAAGCTGGGTTTGGGGGTGCCGGGGGAGGGGTAGCAGGATGAATGGGACTTGAGGGAGAAGCTGGGTTTGGGGGTGCCGGGGGAGGGGTAGCAGGATGAATGGGACTTGAGGGAGAAGCTGGGTTTGGGGGTGCCGGGGGAGGGGTAGCAGGATGAATGGGACTTGAGGGAGAAGCTGGGTTTGGGGGTGCCGGGGGAGGGGTAGCAGGATGAATGGGACTTGAGGGAGAAGCTGGGTTTGGGGGTGCCAGGGGAGGGGTAGCAGGATGAATGGGGCTTGAGGGAGAAGCTGGGTTTGTAAGGGTGCCGGGGGCTTGCTGGGCAAGTGGGTCTCAGGAGAGAAGCTGGGTTTGGGGGGTGTCGGGGGTGCTGTGAGTGCAGGGGGCTGGACCTGAGGACCTTTCAAGGTCCCTTCCAGTATATCTCTTTAGTAGGATTTCTTTGGGAGTGAGGGAGGTTGTGGCAACATCTGGATGGCTCAGCTACCAGCTTGTCCCCCCACTCCTAGAAAAGGAGATACAACAAGAATACGGTCGGCTGTTATTAATTAAGAACTGCCTCGTATTTCCAGGCATTGGGCTCTTGAAGGATTGATTTGTAACTGAATTTGCAAAAATAGCTCTTCTCGCTATTTCGGCTGCAGACCCCTGCTCTAGTCTCTGGAGTCGGTAATGGCCCCCTCCCTAGAGCCAATACACAGATAACATTCTAACGCTCCTCCCCAAGGTGCCACCTGGAAACAGAGCTCAATCCCTCCCTTGCGTGACTCCCTCAAACAAATGGCCTGTCCCAGCGCTACTCATGGCAGGCTCATTCTCATAGGCAGTATGTCCAATTTGCTGTCTCCCCACCTGGGTAACGCACCTTCTCTGCAACTGTGAACCATGTCGGCCAGCTCACTTGGTACTTAGTGTGCTGCCTGCCCTACCCATGTCTCCTGGGCAGGCCGGGTGCTCTCCTCAACCGCCTCTGCCTTGGCATGGTTCGCACCTGCTCTTTAACCCCCAGACGGATTTTACATAGCTGGTGTCTTTGGGTCCTGGGCGGGCGTGAGGCTTCGTACCTATTACAAATAAACATGGTTTTGTTACCATTTATTATTTGTCATTTTTTTTTAAATTTATTTTTCCCTTTTTCTTTGCAATAACCGCTATGAATTTATAACTGGGAGGGTGTGTGATTTTTGTGTTCTTGCCTCGGGCACAAAATTACCTCGTTACAGCACTGAGAGCCAGCAAAAGTACAGTCTGTGGCAGCAGGAGCCTTGGCCAGCTCCCTGCCTGCCCTGCCCTCCCTCAGCATGCAGAGAGGCCAGCTGTGGGGCTCTGTGAACACTGCGAGCCTGGAGGAGGGAGAGGGGGCATCTCACACTGCTCCCACCCCCCAGCCAAGTCTTACAGCTCCCACTGACCAGTTTTTAGCTAATAGAAACTGTTTGCTGCAGGACAGGCAGCATGTGAAATACCCCTCCCCTGGGCTTGCAGCATTCTGTTCAAAGCAGCACATGCAGGGGTATGGAGGGCAGGAGCCCTGCTGGACTGCCAGCCAAGAGCTGACAAGGTGAGTGCCCCCTGGCCAGAGGTGGCACCTGCCTCCCTCCCTACCCCATGTAACCCAACCCCTCTGCATTCCTGTTCCTGCACCCATACCCCTATCTCCTGCCCCTGGTCACAACCCCCTCCCAGACTCTGCACCTTCTCCTGCAACCTGCCTTTATGTCTCCTACATCTCTCTCCCCTCCCCAACTCTGCTGCCCAATCTCCTGCCACAGGCCGCACCCCAAGCCCCTGCACTTCTGTCCCACATCATACCCCCTCCCAGCCTATGTACCACCTCGTACACCCCTCCTCAAGATCAGAATCCTGTCCTGCACTCATACCCCCTTTTTGACCTGGCAGCTCAGTCCCCTGACTCACATAACTCTTTTTTTACCCAAACTCCCTTCTAGATCCACGCCCCCCTGCACCCTAATTCTCTGCCCCAAGCTCCATTCTGCACCCAGCCTCCATGCCAGACCCAGCACCTCCTCCATTAATAATCAGAGAAGAGTGCAGCCCTTGACCATTTACTAAATTCTTGGCATAGGCCCAGCCACCAAAAATTGTCCACTTCTACATTAGATGATGCCATTTATTCCTTCAAGGGAGATTGAGACAATCAGCAAATGGGATTGTCTATAGTTCTGCTCATGTGTATTTCTCCTCATGTCCTTTGGCTTCTCCTGCTACATGACGTGATTCTCACCGATTTCTGGTTTTGTTTTGTTTTGTTTTGTTTTCTCCAAGGTTTAAAATGTCCAGAAAGCTGTTCAGCATGCAACAGCTCAGCAAGGGGGTTTCCTTTCTTTTCATCATTCCTTGGGTCTTGTCATATTCTTCTGATTTGTAACTAGAAAGGGAACAGGCAAAGAGCCATGACTTTCCCAGTCCTTGCTAGGGAAACAGATGAGCTAATCTAGTCTGGCATTGAATGCTAATATGAGAAATGTCATCCTTGGCTCTGTCTTTACTTCAGCAAAGCATACTTTGAGAGTAATTTGTTTTCCAAGCCAAAGTGATTAAGGATGCACATCTTCCCAGACTTAAAATACTGCCAAATGACAGGATAAATAAGAGTACCTTATACCCACATTACTCACAGCCACCATGTTGGTGTGGGGGTTTTATTTGTCTTCTGTTGGAATATTAGCAGTTAAGTAGATATGTGAGATAGGCAGGTAGATGTACAGTGCTAGGTTCTATTGCACACAGGCCAGATCACAGCAGCACTATAGTAAATCTCTGTGCACAGACCAAGAATTTCAACAGCAACTTGTGACTTTGGGTTCCCAACCTGCAAGAACGCTGAGCACCCACCTTTGGTAATCAGGTCACAGGACAATGTCTCCATCTGGGATCCCAGAAGTTACTAGTCACTTGTAAAAATGCCGACTGGGATATCAGTGGCAGTACTGCATACTGTACTGGAGGTGGTGGGGAGCTTCTTAGGAACATGGGTGTCTGGTGCAGAATTGTCATTCTCAGGCCACTTTGTGCAAGAGGCGGCCTGGTACAGCAGGCTTTGCTTGATCATAGCCATATAGCATTGTGTCTTGCACATTACAATTAATTCACTGGCTAAGCCACGGTGAGGCTGAGCCTTCGTGCTGCTGGCTCATCAGTGATGATGAGTTTACAAAGACTTCACTTGCTATTCTCCAGTCTGCTTCAGTACCCTTTATGAAAAGCCTGAATGATGATTATTACAAAGACAGCTAAATGATTGTATCCTCCAAGCAACTCATTAGATGCTCCCATTAGACAGGCTGCAGTGGCTGGTGGAGGAAAAAATTAGCAGCTCTAATCCCACTCTGACAACAGTGCCAATTTCATTATGAGCCTAAGTCCTGACTGCACCGTGCTCCCTCCCTGATCCCACTGCTTCTGTGTCATCTGCACCCCTCCTTGTCAGCTCCCGTGCTAGCCAGCAGAGATGTGGGCTGCATGGAAGTGCTGCATGGAAGGTGACTGTGCACATTCCCAGGGAGCCGGGTGCCTCTCAGTCAGTTCTGAAGAGGCCACTACTGTTCTAGGCAAAGTTGTGCAAGCCTTGCAGGCGTTTCTGCGCCATGGGCTGGGGCGGGGGGGGAGCTCAGCCTGCTTATCTTAAAGATCCAAGAGCTTCGTGGAATTCCCTCTGTACTTCTCCCCACTCACGAGCTGTTTGTGGCCCTTCCCCACAGCCTCCTGTCTCATTGGGGTCCTTCAAGCCCTAGGCCATTTCCTACAGCAGTAACAGCTCTCCCTCCTCCAGGGGCAGACCAGGATTGACCAGGCTTTTCATCCTAGTAGGCAGAGCTGTCTATAACCTGACAGTCTGGAAAATGGGCAGTGAGTCCCCTCACAAAGATACAAAACAGGAAGACGCTGGGTGGAGGAGAAGTGGATGAGGAGGTCTGGCATCCTTCCTCAGGACAGCCCCAGCAAATAAAAGGTCCTGCTTCTTTTTGGGGCTCTAACTGTCAAAAGTGCCAGGCTCCCATGTACGCAATGTGTGGAGGGTACAGCATGTCATTAATAAGGCATAATTTTTGCATTTTACCTGCATACCTGATCCTTCCTTACTGTACATTTCTCATACACTTTGCCATTAGGTGGGACCTGGGGAGGGAGGAATGTGATCCTGCAAAGTTAGCATGGCTTTTTCCCCATTGCCTGACTGGCTTTTCCTCATAGTCATGTGTCTCCTCATCCACTCTAGGCTACACTTGTATAACTGACCACTAGCAGACTTAAACCTGGGGCTGGCTCTCAGCTAAGGCCATAGAGAAGACTCATTCTTTCTCTGTGTAAGCAGTCTAGGTGCCACTACATGGGACAGTGAACCACACTTCCTTTACTCCCCTTTCAGCCTCTCCCTCCTCCCCCACCCCTTGCTCACTCTCTGTTTATATTTCTCTCCCCTCTGCTCTCTGTCAATCCCACTTAGGAACATCCTCTGCCCTCACTCAGTCACCTTTTCCTACCTCCGCCTTTCCTCTTTTCTCATTCCCTTTACTCTCCCCTCCTGTCGCACCCTACAACCCTTCTGCCTCCACAGCCTCATTTCTCAGGACCCGCCTTCCTCACACCAACCTCGAAAGCCATCTAATTCAAACAGACTGTGGACAGGCTGTCTTAAACTAATAATAGCACCCACATACATTGCTTCCAGCAGCCACAGGGCTGACAGCGCTGTTCGGTGACTTCCAGTGCAAACCGCACACCCCCAAAACAAAGGGCTGCAGTACCATTGCATGAAAGCTACTTGCTTATGGTAGTAGCTCAACAGTGGATACTTAATTGTGTAGCCCTGGCACCTGTTGTGTGACTATGTCCAGGAAATGAAGGCCACTCTCTTATCAGCTTCCTGGGTGTATCTGTCTTTATTCCATGATGTCAGGAGTAAAAGAGTCTGGCAGAAAGGAGCAAACAAAGCCAGCTGGCTCCCTCAAGTTACAGGGGAGCCTGGCTCAGAACTACAGTTGCAGCTCTACAGAAGGTTCCTGGATGCAAGTGGCACAGCAGAGAACTTGAGATGGGCACAATCATTCACACCGTTCTGTGGGTCAGCCCAAGAGGCAATGGCAAGGTTCAGGACAGTCCGGGGAGCACTTGTGAGGGACTGCTAACCAAAGTCATACCAACATCTCAGAATGTCAGGCCTGCCATAGAACATAAAGGGACTTCCAGAGGTCATCAAGTGCAGTCCCCTGCTCCCGCTGCAGGACCAAGCACCAACTAGATAAGGGATTGTCAACTCCCTACACGTGCCAGTTTTCAATGGCACACTAGAGTAGCCAGCCCTGCCACTCTTCCCACACAAATCCCAGGCCTGGGGCCAAACCCACATCTGCAGGGCATCAGCTGGTGCCTGTTCCCGAATCTTATTTGGAGATATATGTATGGGATAGAGCTGAAAGGGACCTTCAGAGGTCATCAAGTCCATTCCCCTGCCCTCACAGCAGGGCCTGTCACCACCTCCTGAAAGTTTGTTTTAATCTCTTTGCCCCAGCTCCCTCAATGGCCTCCTCAAGATTTGAGCTCACAGCCCTGTGTTTAGCAGGCCTATTGCTCAAACTACCAAGCTACCCCTCACCCTTCCCTACTGCAGCATGGGGTTGGGGCCACAGCCACAGTCTCCACCAGCCCCTCTGCAGTATGGGCTTGGAGCCAGAGCCCCTGCTGCGGAGTCCCTGCTGCAGCACTGAGAAGGGAGTCTTGTCTCACCAATGCACCCGGGGAGGTAAGGACAAGGCTGTATGACCTGAGCAAGTAAGACTCTGGGGTAGCCAGGATGGCCACTGAGACATGGAGGTCATAGAATACTAGGACTGGAAGGGACCTTGAGAGGTCATCGAGTCCAGCCCCCTGCCCTCATGGCAGGACCAAGTACTGTCTAAACCATCCCTGATAGACATCTATCTAACCTGTTCTTAAATATCTCCAGTGATGGAGATTCCACAGCCTCCCTTGGCAATTTATTCCACTGTTTGACCGCCCTGACAGTTAGGAACTTTTTCCTTATGTCCAACCTAAACCTCCCTTGCTGCAGTTTAAGTCCATTGCCTCTTGTTCTATCCTCAGAGGCCAAGAAGAACAAGTTTTCTCCCTCCTCCTCATGACACCCTTTTAGATACCTGGAAACCGCTATCATGTCTCCCCTCAATCTTCTCTTTTCCAAACTAAACAAGCCCAATTCTTTCAGCCTTTCTTCATAGGTCACATTCGCTAGACCTTTAATCAGTCTTGTCACTCTTTTCTGGACCCTCTCTAATTTCTTCACGTCTTTCTTTAACTGCGGTGCCCAGAACTGGACACAATACTCCAGCTGAGGCCTAACCAGCGCAGAGGAGAACAGAAGAATGACTTCTCGTGTCTTGTTCACAACACACCTCTTAACGCATCCCAGAATCATGTTTGGTTTTTTTGCAATAGCATCACACTGTTGACTCATATTTAGCTTGTGGTCCACTATAACCCCTAGATCCCTTTCTGCTGTAGTCAGTCTCTCCCCATTCTGTATGTGTGAAACTGATTGTTCCTTCCCAAGTGGAGCACTTTGCATTTGTCCATATTGAACGTCATCCTGTTTACCTCAGACCATTTCTCCAATTTATCCAGATCATTTTGAATTATGACCCTATCCTCCAAAGCAGTTGCAACCCCTCCCAGCTTGGTATCATCTGCAAACATAATAAGCGTACTTTCTATGCCAATATCTAACTGAGGTCCTGCCAGAGGATGAGAAGGACATGTCTGCTAGCAGCTGGCAGATGCTTGGTTCACTGAATGACATGCACTTGTATGTATCAGTCTAGCTCCCTGCAGAGGGAGCCCCATAATGCCCACACCCACCACCACATCTGGGCCCAAGGGAGGTAAGCCCCAGTGTTGGCCACTCCAGCTCACCTTCCCACCCTCCCAAGGCCACTGTGGCCATGCACCTGAGGCCCATAGCCCTGCGTCACCATGCCCTGGTCAATCATGCACATCCACACCCTGCAGACAGGTGACCAGGAGGTGGGTTAGCTTCTCAGAGGAGTCAGTGAGAGGTGTACCTGCAGGGGCAGGGCGAGAGACCAGACAGATGTTGCCAAACAGGATAAAGTAGAAGAACTGACTGGTACTGCTACATCAGTAATTGTGCATTTGCGACTGTGTGTTGATGGCCGGCAAGAGGATAGGCCAGATGTCGCATACAGAAAAATGTAATATGCTGGACAATTTGCACACCCCTCCACCCCCCACATTGGCCAAGGTAGCAAATAATATTTCACTTCACACTCACCCAGCCACACTACAGCCTCTCCCCAGGTGCCTCACACCCTCCTCGCTCCCTCATGCAGCCGCTGTAGTCTTTAACCAGCCCAAGGAGACAGGCTCAGCCTGACAGGCTTGTCACTGATGGGCTTTATTTGTTTCTTAATGATGCTGTTGTCAGTAGGACTATTAGTGACTTTAAAAAAGGATCACCAGCATGTGGACCCTACATAGGGGTCAAAAGGGCAAATGTCAGCATGTGAATTTCAGGGGTCAGGGCTGCAGACTGGCGTTGGGGGCGTGCAGGAGTCAGGGAGCAGGGCGGGGGAGGCTCAGGGTGGGAGCTGCAGGAGACAAGGTGGGATGGGGGAATGGGGGCTCAGGAAAGGGGTGTGGATGGTGTGGGGAGGCTCAGCGTGCAGCCACTGAGCTTGCCCAGCCATCTGAGCACCAAGGCAGCAGAAGCCCATGTTTGCCTGGCTGCTGGATTCCTGGAATGACTGTGTCTGCACTGCCTAAAGTGCCGGCAACATCCAGAGCCCCATCCCGCAGCTGGCCGGTCTCTCACAGGTGCACCACACTGGCTTACTTTCACGTGTGGGCACACCTGGTCTGTTACGGCTACTTCCAGCACTGGGGAGCTCTCACAAGTCACAGCACTTCCTCAGACTTACATTGGGCGGCAGGAGAACAAAAATCCTGAGGGAGGTTCCATGTGCCAGGCCTCTGGCGTCAAAGAGAAGTAGTCAGCAAAGAGCAGGGCACGCAGAAACTCAAAGACAAGCCATGCTACAGGACTGGCAAACAGTGAGCCTCACAGCAAGTAAGGCTGGGAAATTTCACACAGCAAACAGCTGGCAAGGGGTCCTAATTCAGCAGCAACCACCTGCATGCCAGAGGGTCAGGAATAAATGTCATATTTTTAAAAAGCCAAGCTGCATGCTGGCCTCTGGTTCGTGACGATGTCTGGAATGTTACTAACAGGGTTTCTGGGCTGATAAAAATGACAGCTCTCCACCAGTCACTGATGACAAAGTGCATTGGAAGCAGTAAAGCCAGGCTCCCATGAGCACTATTATTACCACAGCCAAGCCCAACCCACCAGCAGGAGCAGGACAGAGAGCAAGAGTTGTCATGTAATTGGAAAGACACAGCGGTTTGGAGGTAGGGCAGGACCTATTTCTAGAGCGCCATTGAGACGCAAAGGAATTCTTTAATTTGTGTGAGGCACTTCCCATTTAGCCTGACCACCTTCCTAGGTTATCTCTGGTTCTCTTTTTTAATTAACTGGCTGCATTAATTAGTTGATTTGTTGTACACTAGAGCGATCTGTTGACAGAAGTTTCTGTTGGATGATATCTTCTGACCAAACTTCTGTCGACAGATCGCGGCCAGACTGCCAGTTGGCTCAAAAGAGCAATACACTTTGTCGCCAGAGCAGCCAAACTGCCCTGCTGCTCGCTTGACAGAACAGCCACCTGGAAGCACTGCAGACAGGGCTGCCCAGTGGCCTCCAAGCCCTGTCTGTCAACACAGGGAACTGCAGAGCAGCCACATGGCTTTCTGTTGATGGACTCCTTTGACAGAGGTGTTCTGCCTTGTGGGAGAGCAGCAAAAAGGCTGTTGACTAAAGTGCCACGTTCTGTCAATTTGCTGTTGACAAAAAACGCCTTGGGAATGTGAACGCCACACAGGTTTTTAGCGACAAAACTCTCTAGTGTAGACATAGCCTAGCACTAAGGTGCTCTCTGCTTGTGTGAAGCCTTCACTGCCTGTGACACGTCAATCATTTCTCTCCTAGGAGCCCCTGTGCTGTGTGTACTGCCTGAGGTGAGCCCAGTGAGAGGGCCAAGCCTAACTTTCTCATTTCAGGCTGTACATTTCACCTGCTCTTTCTTTTTTTCATTCTGCACAGAGATTGCAATGCTATGAAACAAGTCTATTCTGCTTCTGGACAATCTATTCTCAGGGGGAAGTAATAACCTGTCCTTTCCCTGAGCAGTTGCCACTGCTTAAAGTCAGACTCAGCAGGAAAATAAGTGGTGCTGGGGTGCAGGGCCACAATCGAACACGTACTTGTAAAGTTATTTCTCTCTTTCCTTATTTCCACTGAGAATAAAGGGAAAGCATCTTTAGGAAGAAATCCTGCTGGGTGAGCCTGTTAGCCCAGTCACAATAGGAAAATCATAGTCAGTGAGCGAAGGCTATATTACTTGCCCCTGTGACACTGTGCATCGTTCTCATATATTTATCTGGGGTAGTGGAAGGACTGACATGCTGTTTGGACTGTGGACAGATGGCAGGCCTAGAAAACGCTACAGTAATTTAAAATTAAATCATAAAGAGGAATGTTTATTGCATTTCCTTGCAGTAGAACAAGATTTATACCATAAATTACTGGAGGAGAGAGAGCTAAAATTTGCTCTGGAAAGGCAGCACACTGCAAAGCATTTTGTTACCAAGAGAACTAGTTTTAGCAGGGCCAGATTATGACATTCTGAGGCCCTAAACTATGTAAGAGGCCCCATATTATAAAAAAATGAATGTATTATTTTCACAGAAAGAACACGAAATATGTAAACTCAGAAGCTTTATGTTCTCTCTGGAAAACAAGGGAGGATATATAATTTTTGCACCAGTAATAAGGAAAATCATCTTTTTCATATGAACAAATGAAAAGACATTTGATTAATTTTGTTAGGGAAATACAAAGTTTATCCAGACTATATTTAAAATATGCTTACAACTGTTCATTGCAACTTGATTTTCACTATGAAACAATGAATTGTGGGGATTTTTCTTCTGCCATGCTATAGAAATACCGTGAAGGTTCCTGCCACTGATGGAGGGAAGCCAGCACAGATGTGTGTTCCTCATGGTCCACTCAAACCCTCTCATTACATGTCCATTCACTCCTTCACTCCCCCTCCAAGGCATGGATCAGCTATAAAGCAGCAAGAAGGTGCGCCCACTAAAAACACCATTGTACGCAGCTACAGCTCAAAAACTAAAAGAACACATTAACACTGAAGAGAACCAGGAGCATAGGCGCTATATAGCTGAGTGTGCTGGATTCTAAATAAAAGATGGCAGCCTTCCAGCTATTACCAGCCAAGCCAAGTCATATGTGCTGTCACTTGTAGGACAAGTCCCATACAAGTATGAGCTTGGCAAGATACCGTCACAACCCTGCCATCTCTGGCCTCACATTTTTTCTTGATTTTGTCAGACGTAAGATTATTTATTTAAATAAGTTATGGAGGTGTGGTCAGAATTTTAATCTGTAGCAGCTGGCAACAAAAATACCCTCTTAAGAGACTGAGATCAGACTTCTCATAGAGATACTAATTTTATTATTATTATTTTTCCCCTCAGTGCTGGTTTCCTGCTTGTCAATAATGAACAATTAGAGAAGGGTAAGGCTAGGGTAAGGGTATTTGTGTAGCAAATGTGTATATTTTTGTCATGTTTAAATGAAAATGTCTATATTTTAGAGAAAATTGTTTCCCCCTTGCTCCTTTATTTATCAGCCAAGTTTGATAAAGTTTGAAAGAGTCAGCTGTTTTAGGGCATTGAAATACGAAGCTCCTCATACTGCAAGGCCCTAAAATGCAACTTGGTTAGTTTATGCCTTAATCCAGCCATAAATTTTAGGGTTCAATTTAGCTGTGGATTTCTGAGCCACAGTAATGTTAATAGGCCACTGATCCTGATTGCATGACAGGCCCACTTCTTGGGGTGAAAGTTTCACATTCTGTTATCTTCAGTTCTAGGGCCAAGCTAACCAGCGCGCATCAAACAACGGCCAGTGAATTTGTTTTCTGAAGCTCGGCATGTGTGTTATGGGTTGTCAGAGAGTGAGCCAGGGTAAGTGTCTGAAACATGGGATTCAGGTGACCTGAGTTGGGGCTTCATGTGGCATTCTGGGGAAATGTGCTGACGGTGCTGCTCAGGACCAGGGAAGGCAAGGGACCAGAGGCTTTTTCTAGTGCACCTGAAAGGCACATAATGTAGCCATTGCCTGACTGGTGGCCTGGGCCCTACTTCACTGCTGCTCCCACACCTGCTGCCCACACAGTCCCCCAGCTCCTGACCACACAGACACACAGCCTCCTCACATAGACAGCACAGAGAGTGCTTCTTGTGCACTTGGCTTTCCATAAAACTTTCCATAAAGCACTTGGCTTTGCACGTGTATAATTTTGCCTCACAGGAAAAGACGATGGTTTGGTGGCAAGTAAGGGCTCAGAAGAACTGATGGCGGCTACCGCCCCTCTTCTTCTTGCAAAGTGCCTGAGCTTCAGGGACAAAAGGAGCCCACCACCACTTCCTATCTTATCTCCAGGCAGAGTTCCTGGACCAGCTTCTCCAGCCTGTTCCTGCTCTCAATGCAGGACTGGAGGGAGGTGGGAGGTGTAGAGCTGACTTTCATAACAATAAAAGCTGCGGAGTTGCACAGCTTACCTCAGGTATGCCTATACCATGGGATCACTTCAGTGTAGCACTACAGTGATGAGAGGGGTTCGCTCATTCTGTGGGTAATCCATAACCCCTGGAGGTCAAAAGAATTCTTTCAGCCACTCCTCCCCATCAGCAGAGGGGGTTAGGCTGGCTTAACTACATTGCTCCCCACCACCACCCAGCGACACAGATCTGGCCTCCTCTCTTTCATATAATCTCAACTGGATCTGAAGCCTCTTTCTGGTGTCAGGTGGAAACCTCGCTCAGCAGGGCATGCTTTGGGACTGCAGGCAGCCCAGACAATAATCAAAAACATGATTTAAGCACCCCCTACATACCCAGCAGCAGCAAATGCCCCTGTAAAAAAAACCCTCAGGACCTCAACACCTGCTGAAATTCCATCACAACAGCAGCTAGGCACCAGCATTTAAACTGATGGCATTAGCTGTAGAAATGCTTTTTAGGGCTGAGCTATTTTAGGGCCTTGTTTGCAGACACACACACGCAAGCACCATAGCAAGTTAGCCATAAACAGAGGTGAGGCAGAAGCTGCCTTGCTTACAGGAATCCCAGAACAAAATCTGACTTGACGGACTTATCTTCTTGATACAGAGCAAGTGAATGCTTCTATATCAAAACTCATATCATTTAAGCAGATACTTTTACAGCTGCAAAGAGCATGCAGCTAAAAAGTCACCACCTTAGAACATGCAGTCATTATGCCAGCCACTCCATTAGCTTTATACAGGTTGCACCACACAAAACCGGGACTCGCTCATCTGGCAACCTCCATGGTCCAGCAGGGCCAGAGATATTCCAGGACCAGAGAGTCCCAGGGCCAGTGCTGGAGTGGTGACAATGGGGCCAGTATTCACAGGGCTGGTGTCTGGCAGCCCAGATGGAGCCAGGACCTCCCCTGGTCTGGCCAATTCCCTTAACTGGGACTGATCAAGTCCCAAGGGTGACAGACCAGGGAGGGCTAACCTGTACAATAGATTTTTAACTTAAAGATATCTGCAGTATCTTGAGTGAGGGTGCATGTCAATAATGATATGCTAAGTTTTCAGATAAATGCACGCACTAGTTAGTTCACCCTGTTTAGTATCCAGCCTTCATTGTATTGCCACTAGAAATCAACTGATGTGTTGGACATTTCAGGCTTCCACCTCTACAGGAAGTGGATAGAAAGCTGGCTTCATGGTCAGGCCCAGTGGGTAGTGGTCAATGGCTCGATATCTCGATGGCAGTCAGTTTCAAGTCAAGTGCCCCAAGGCTCGGCTCTGGGGCCAGCGCTGTTCAACATCTTTATTAATGACCCGGATGAGGGAATGGATTGCACCCTCAGCAAGTCTGCAGATGATGTTAAGGTAGGGGGAGAGGCTGATAAGTTGGAGGGTAGAGATAAGATCCAGAGTGACCTAGATAAATTGGAGGACTTGACCAAAAGAAATCAGATGCAGTACAACAAGAAGTGTAGAGTCCTGCACTTGGAAAGGAAGAATCCCAGTCATTGTTATAGGCTGGTGACTAACTGACTAAGCAGCAGTACAGCAGAAAGGGACCCAGGGGTTATGGTGAATGAAAGGCTGGATATGAGTAAAGAGTGTGCCCTTGTAGCCAAGAAGGCTAACAGCATACTAGGGTGCTTTAGGAGGAGCACTGTGAGCAGATCTAGAGAAGTGGTTATTCTCCTCTATTTGGTGCTGTTGAGGGCACATCTGGAATGTTGTGTCCAGTTTGGGTCCCCCACTATAAAAAGGATGTGGATGTGCTGGAGCAGGTTCAGCAGAGGGCAACAAAAATGATCAAGGGACTGGAGCACAATATCTATGAGGATATGCTGAGGGATTTGGGCTTTGTTAGTCTACAGAAGAGAAGAGTGAAGGGTGATTTAATGACAGCCTTCAACTTCCTGAAGGGGAGCTCTGAAGAGGATGGAGAAAAACTGGTCTCAGTGGTGTCAGATGGCAGAACAAGGAGCAATGGTCTGAAGTTACAGAATGAGAGGAATAGGTTGGATATTAGGAAAAACCGCTTCACCAGGAGGGTGGGGAAGCACTGGAATGCGTTGCCTAGAGAGGGGGTGGATTCTCCATCCCTGGAGGTTTTTAAGTCCTGGCTTGACAAGGTCCTGGCTGGGATGACTTAGATGGGGTTGATCCAGATAACACAGCTTGGAACAACACAAGAAAAGAGGCACCAACATGCTGAGACCAGATGACAATGAAAAACAGCCTCCAGTTAAACTAATTGTGACCGATTAAGAGTTGACTGAGCACAGTGCGTAGAAACCAGGCAGGCTCTCTTTTGTGGTTCCTGGTGCCTGGCAGGTGTTTTGTACTGCTCCAAATAGGACCCAAATCTGGGAAGACAAAGCTACATTCATTTCAGGGTTACTGGCCAGCTGTAACAGTCATCTTTCTGGTCAACTGCCCGAGCAATAACAGTTCTATGCAGTTCTGGAATTTCTCTCTGCTTACCTGTGGTTCTCAAACACGCAGAAGCCTCTGAAATTCAAGCTGTTGAAAAAAGGCTCTTATTTTGTTACACTGCAAGGCTACATCTACACTACAATGATCCTTCACAAGAAGTTCTTCCAGAAAATCTCTTCCAAAAAACTTCTTTCAAAGGAGCACATCCATACAAAAAAGGTGGATTGAAAGATCGATCCGCTCTTTTCATACAGAGCACCCACACAGCCGCTGCTCTTTCAAAAGAACGGGCCAGGGATCAAAAAATCCAGGACCAAGAGGACCGCTCTTTCAAAAGAAAGGGCCTGCAGTGCATTACACATGCTTTTTTCTGAAAGAATCTTTCAAAAGAAGGTGCTTTTCCTGATCTAGGAGCAGAAGAGGGCTTCCAGAAGAGCTGTGTTCTCTTGATTTCGGATTGAAAGAACACGTTTTGTGTGTAGACACTCCACATGTTCTTTTGAGAAAGGGCCAGATTTTCCAAAAGAGCTTGCTAGTGTAGATGCTGCTTAATTGTTTTTCTTCATGAGAGTTCTTACCTTGTAAGACTCTTCCTGCTTCTACAATTCATCTCTGCGATATGTGAATCAACTAAGGAGGTTTCTCTAATAAGAGGTTCCCCAAAGAGCACATATCACCCTCATAGTGTTTTGCATTTTGATTACGAAGCCTGCATGAATGATTCAGTGAGTCAAGGTCTACTTGCTTGCCCAGAAGGCTCATTCAAGCATTGAGCCTGAAACTGCCCTCAGTGGCGTGTGAACTTCCCCATTCATTAATCTGATGTAGATCTCTGCACTGCACCTTGGTAGATGAATGCCTCAATGCGATGCCTGCCCTGACACCTAATGTAAATGATTAATGTATTTCACTGTTCACTGGTGGGGCAGAACAATTCATCTAGTTAGATTATCTGGTGTGATTAGACATCACAAATATTAGATACGGAAAAGACCCATCCGGCACTCACAGGGGGAGCAGAGTTCAGGTGAGAGCAGGTATGTGGAGGACAGTATATATGTAGCAGCTATGCTCAGTAGTGCACCATCAGTGGCAAACTAGCTTAGGGAAGATTCATGGTGCAGCTAACTTGGCAAGTATCGTGGACCAAGATAATACCCACAACAAACTCAGGTGCAGCTGAAGCAGCACCAGGTTTTATTCTAAGAACACAGAACAGCCCCTAGCAGGTAAGGAGGCAGGTAGCTGATGAACTGACAGACAACATCTGAAACACCCTGCATTCTTATATACCATCATGGGCATCCTCCAACAGAATGTAAGCTATTGTAATGTCAAAGTTTGACTCAGACTCACAATTTATCAGACCACTCTGTTTTATTAGCAAAGCCGCTCTGCTAATACATTTAGAAGTGAGCCCCCTGAGTGGGGCTTGTGTCTCTTAATTTATACAGTTTTTTGGAGAACAAGTTACAGAGAAGTTACAGACAAAAGAAGAAAAAGATTTTAGTCACCACCCTTTGAGATCCCTGAGACCAGTCACATATCTTTAATTACCTGCTACCCTTAACAATCTCCTTTAACAGCTTCCAGTTAACTTAACTAATTGCCCTTCACACCTTCCATTCTGATGCCTGCTTCTTAGACGTGCTGGCTCCATCTTAATTGCTTCTCCATTCAAAAGCTAACTGTCCCTACGTGTGCTCCCTCAGATACTTTGTAACATGTTTTGGCATGCCCTCTCATATACAATGTATCCAGCATGTCCCCTTATACAACGTTATACTTATACAATGTTATTTATACTTCCACAATCCCCCCTTTTGGTCAAGGCTACGCCCATGACCAACAACTTACTGGATTCCATACATCAATCGTTTTTTTTCATTTCTTTCACTGGTGACATTTAACAACATTAGATTAGCACTCTGGTTTGATCCCAGGTTGAGAGGAAGTTTATCTTTCCATACCCGGTTCGCCATTCTCCAACCTTGTTTGAATAGTCCCATACACCATGGGACAGGATGTATTGGAGACAGCTGCTCCTCCCTAGATTCAGCCCTGTCCCATTACACACCCAGTACCAGTGGCCCTTTCCTTTCACCACACTTATAAGTTTAGGAACATAAGTTTTTTCCAGCCCCCAAGTGTCATTTTCCTTCCATGTCCTTTTAAGTGGATATGGTTCTCCAGCAAGCTCTGAGGAATTCAAAGGGATTGCCATGGTGGGGATACTAGCTTGTGAGTGAGCTGGGATGTGGCTGCAGACCCAGCAATTAGAAATATTTAGGATCTGGGCTATTTGCACCTGTTGTTGGATGAAAGAATTGTCACTGTCACTCTGGATTCCCCAGACCCTCAGGACACAGTAGCTGAGGATTAAGCTTCTCAAAGGACACATGTTCGAAGCAGGACCCTTTCTGGTTCTGACAACCCCTTTCGAGGGAATCGCAGTCACGGTTTTACGTCCACCAGGCAGCAGGCGCTAGGCTCACTACTGCTTCTTGTTTGTTGGGTCCTGCTGTCTGCTTACCCTCTGCTTCTGGCAACCCTTACGAGAGCGCAGATTGTAAGGTATTGCAGGCTGTTCCTCTTTGTCTTCTGGGGTTGAAGCTGGTTCTGCGTGGTCTTGCAGAGGTGCTTGGTCCCCTGGAGGTGGCGCTGGCTTACACTGTGAGGCATGGATCCATGCAGCGATGCCGGATAATTTCACTGCTGTCTGGGTGGTGAGCAGTGTTGCGTTGCAGAAGGAGAGTTTCCACAGAATGGGGAACCATGAGAGTGAGAGGAGAGCAGAGGACAAGGGACTCAGACATCTCGACCAGGCGCGCTGCAGCAGCTACAGCGCGTAGGCAAGGGGGTAAACCCTGGGCTACAGGGTCCAAGGTTGCAGAGAAATAAGCCACCGGGCGATTTCTGTCACCGTGCTCCTGAGTAAGAACCCCAAGGGCACAAGCAGATTGTTCGTGACAGAAAAGGGTAAAAGGCTTGTCATAGTTAGGTAACCCTAAGGCAGGGGCAGAGGCTAAATTCTGCTTAAGGGAGATGAAAGCAGCATTTGCTTCAAGTGGCCATGGCATGGGGTTAGGTACAGAGGATCGAGTGAGTTCTTGGAGTGGTTTAGCCAGAGAAGCATATTGGGGAATCCGTTGCCTACAGAACCCTGTCATGCCTAAGAATTTTCTGACCTGGCGTGGAGAGCAAGGCCGGGGAAAGCTAAGGATGGCTTGTACCCGGGCTGGAGAGAGTGTACGGGAGCCCTGGGAGAGAAGGAAGCCTAGGTATGTGACAGAGGTTTGGCAGAGCTGCAATTTTGTGCGAGAAGCCTTATGACCCTTGTTCGCTAAAGCTGTGAGAAGTGTTAGTGAATCAGTTTCTGAGGCAGATAGAGAGGGGGGGCACAGGAGTAAGTCGTCCACATATTGGATCAGTGTGGATCCTGATGGGAAAACCAGATCAGCGAGATCCCTGGCTAGGGCTTGAGAAAAATAGGATGGACTCTCTGTATACCCCTGGGGAAGGGTAGTCCATGTATATTGCTGACCCTTGTAGGAGAAGGCAAAGAGATACTGGGATTCAGAGTGAACTGGGACAGAGAAGAAAGCGGAGCACAAATCTACAACAGTAAAGTGGGTTGCATTTGGAGGAGTAGACGCTAGTATTGTGGCGGGGTTAGGGACCACTGGAAAAGAAGGTATGACAATACGGTTAATAGCTCGAAGGTCTTGAACAAATTGCCACGATTTGCCATCAGCCTTTTGAACTGGGAGGATAGGAGTGTTACAGGGGCTGGAACAAGGGACAATAATTCCTTGTTCTTTTAATGCAGATATAACTGGAGCAATCCCAGCCTCTGCCTCAGGATTCAAAGGATACTGAGACAGGCGAGACAGAGGTTTGGAATTGTCTACAGTAATCCGAACTGGGTCAGTATTTAATCGGCCCACTTCAGATGGGTGAGATGGCCATAGGGAGGAAGGAACCTGAGAGATTAGGTGCTCTAGGGACGGAGTTCAGGGACAGCAAGGGACCGGAGTGGAGAGGGAAGTTTCAGACAGCAGGGAGGCTACAGAATCACATAAGGAAGACTGAGGGATTTGCAGATAGACACCATCTGGGGAGCAGTAAATAGAACAGCCAAGTTTGCATAGCAAGTCCCGTCCCAGAAGGTTTGCAGGGGTGGAATCAGAGAGGAGGAATGCATGTTCCTCAGAGAGGGGACCGACCTGAACAGACGAAGGTTTTGAGAGGGGAAAAGAGGTAGGGATCCCTGTAATGCCAACAGCAGACACAGATTTTCCAGATTGGGGAACCACAGGCAAGTCAGTGGTGCGGATTGTAGAAAGAGAAGCTCCAGTATCAACAAGGAAAGGGAGAGAGATCATTTACAGTCAGGACACATTCTCCAGTAGGGGACAGAGGTAATAAGGGAGCTAAAACTTTCTGAGGTTCCCCAGCATCCCGTCATTGTTGGGGTGAAAAATAGGGTTGGGGATCAGCTGGAGGAACCAGCGGGGGGTTCACTTGATTTCCCATACAATTATTAGGTCGTCTTGGACACTCTTTTCCAGTGTCCAGGCTGTTTACAGTAGTTACAAACCCCAGTTAATCCAGCCCCCCGCCCCCTTCCGCGACCCCGTCCCTGTCCCCGGTGTGGTCTGCTTAGCCCTGAATAATGCTGTATCTGCAGAGCCATTAACTTTTGGGAGGACTGTTCCTCCTTTCCTTTTAAAGTGCGGTGGCAATGCTCTGCTACTGCCAGCAATTTGTCCATGGTTTCAGTCTGCCATCCCACACTTATTCGTTTTAACATGCTGCCTGTGGCAGGGAGAAGACCATCAACAAATGCATGTGCCAAGGCCCCCTGCCCATTTACATCAGGCTCTTGAATTCCTGAATGTTGTAGGAAAATATCAGTTAGCCGGGACCTATAGTCACCTGGGCTTTCTCCTTGCCCTTGCTTACAGCAACGTATTGCTGTCCAGTTTGTTTTAGGAGACCACACTTTGGGAATGGCTTGATGCAGGCGCTTCCAAAGAGCCATACACCGGTCTCTGTACACCGAATCTGGGCCAGTACTTTTTATGGTTGAGTGGCATGCCTCAGCTGGCCAGTCTGCAGCAGCCAACCATTTATTATAATAACTGGCAGGAGCTAACAATTTGCACAGTTGGAGGAGATCTGTCTCAGAGGGTTCATAGGTTTCACAGATTAACAGAAACTCCTCAGCAAATTTGACAGAGTTTTCCTGTGGTTTGGGAAAACCTTTAACTATAGATAAAAGTTCCGTACGAGTCCAGGGCTTATAATCCCATATGGACTCACTATCTCCCATCTTAAGGACTCGTAAGGGTGCCACAACAGTTTGATCAGAGTCTCTCATTAACCTCCCATCAGGTTCTCTTTTCCAAGAAGAGATGTCAAGAGAATCTTTGCAGTCTGCTTTGGATTTCTTCTTCATAATATTTTGCAGAGCTGCGAGGCCAATGAGGGTATCTTCTTTACTTTCATTATCTGTAGTCACTGAAGATTTTTCTTTTTCTGATTTCTTATTTGTGCAGGAGTATGGTGGGGGTCGGGTTTGATCCGGATCATTGCACAGGACTGGGCAAAGGGGAGCGCTCGGACTAGTGGTGGGAGAGACTGCATCCAATTGAACTTTTAGTTTTTTGCTAGAATTTTTTTGAGAGAGGTGAGTTTTGACTCAGTCCATCTACGATTTGCCTCTTCCCACCACTGCATGAAGCAGTCTACTTCTCCTCTCTCCAATTTGGTTTTTGGGAGGACGAGTTTGCTTTTTAAAGCGTCCACTCGATCCTTGTCCCAAGAACCTAACAGTGGCCACTGTAATTTGGGGTTCTCTAGAGCTAATTTGGACCATTTTTCAAGAAACCTACAAGAGTCCGGACCCCTCCTAAAATACATAAAATAAGCCAGAGTTCCCTTAGGGAACTGTTCTACCTTAGACTTCTGATTACCCATCCAGGAGGACTTCACACAGCACTCACACAAGAAGGAAATTCGGGCTCGGCAGAGCGGTACCCGGTGCAACACACAGAAAGGAGCCCACAGGCTACTGCCTCAACTGCCCTTGCTTTCACACCAGGGGTTAATACCCAAGGTGTGGTGCGGCTGCAGCTGTGCAGATTCCACTTATTCAGACCGTGGGGACGGGGACCCCTTGGTCAGCCAGTCTCCGGACAGAGATGGCTCCCAGATTCACACACACACCACAGGGAAGACGGATAGACACAAAGACAAGACAGTCCTCAAACCGGTTAAAGCACAAAAATAAAATAAGCCAGAGTTCCCTTAGGGAACTGTTCTAATTACCTGAGACGTCTGATTCCAGAAGCTGGATCCAAAGACCCCTACCCGAACAGAGTGGGAACCAACAAGTTCAATGGCGTAGACTGCGCTGCTGCTGTGTACCTTTCTGTCTTGTGGAGGATCGCTTGGACTAAGCGTCCAGGCGCCGGCTGCCACGATTGTCCTGCAAGGCAGTCAGGGATCACACAGCCTCAGCGAAGCCGCTTGCCATCTCGGTGGGACCTCCAAATTGTCAAAGTTTGACTCAGACTCACAATTTATCAGACCACTCTGTTTTATTAGCAAAGCCGCTCTGCTAATACATTTAGAAGTGAGCCCCCCGAGTGGGGCTTGTGCCTCTTAATTTATACAGTTTTTTGGAGAACAAGTTACAGAGAAGTTACAGACAAAAGAAGAAAAAGATTTTAGTCACCACCCTTCGAGATCCCTGAGACCAGTCACTTATCTTCAATTACCTGCCACCCTTAACAATCTCCTTTAACAGCTTCCAGTTAACTTAACTAATTGCCCTTCATACCTTCCATTCTGATGCCTGCTTCTTAGACGTGCTGGCTCCATCTTAATTGCTTCTCCATTCAAAAGCTAACTGTCCCTACGTGTGCTCCCTCAGATACTTTGTAACATGTTTTGGCATGCCCTCTCATATACAATGTATCCAGCATGTCCCCTTATACAACGTTATACTTATACAATGTTATTTATACTTCCACAGTAATTACAATCCCTGCATAGGCTGCATAAAATCCTTACAGCAAGGCTCAGGACAGACTCGGCTGTCGTCATGCAGCTACAGTAATCTCATTCATATCTGGAAGCCCTGGGATGGATTGGGAGGTTGCTGGATATTCAAATATTCTGGCTAATAGAGAGGTATACCTAGCAATGCATAACACTAAACAAAAACAAGATTAGATATTTAGAAACAAACAAAAATGTCTGCAGAGTACTTTACTTACCAACCACAGGAGTATTGTACACTGTAACCTTATACTGTATTTCCTGTATTTATTTGTACTTATTTTCACTATATTGGACTTATGGAAAATGTAACTAAAATGTACTTGTGGTTAAAATGTCAGTTATTAGAGAGTTCTAGATAATGGAGTGCTGGAGATGAAAGAATTTACTGTACTACTTGGCTCCAACAAGATTATTTACAAATATTTGAGATTCTAAAACCTTTTGGAGGAATGAACTATAGCTGCCTAGTGCATAGAGGTCTTTACTTGGAGCAGTCAGGGCAGCAAAGAGGGGGCTTTGTTTGTATCATGACGGGGGAGCAGCTGCAACCTTTCAGTGGAGGTCTTCAGTGGCCTGATCTTTTCCACTTACTGACTTGTCAACCTGTGCTGCAGAAATATGACTGTGACAGTCATTCCTATGCTGGATGGAGCAGGAGGCTTTAAGGTTTGATTCATTATTCAAACACAGGGACAAAAAAGAATTTTCAGGTTGTTTACAGACCCTTGTCAGGTCTGAGGTCAGCTGGAATTGAGGATATACAATTCTTCCTCAAAGCTGAATGAAAGGAAAGCATTGACTTGCTGTCAGTGCCAGTTGAGAAGCAGATATGTAGAGCTACAGAAAAGGCTGCCCTTTGTACCAGCCACTTTAGAAGAATTCAGGAGTTTGAACAGAGCTTCTCTGTTATGAATCTGAACAAGACGTAGAATGTTTGTAGCCAGACAAAGTTTCCCCCTTACAAGCCAGCTTGCTCGCTGCCCCCGCCCCCACTGAGAAGCACGCAGGGCACGGAAATGGCTGCTGACAGCACAGTCTTTGATGCCCTTCATTGAGGCCCAGATGTGCTAGCTCATCGTGACCCTGAGAAGCAGAAAGTAGAGATAGAGGGCTAACAGGCCAAACTGTCAACAAGAGAGAGGGGCAGGGACCTCAGGAAATCACCCCAGCTGGCCTTGATGGATATGATGCACACACACATACCATCCCAGAAGAGGAAGTCCCCCGCCCACACAAAAAGAATGTCCTGTACTCCTAAATTGCTTATCTCCTGTCTTACAAGTGCAAATTAAGTAAGAAATGCCCTTGTAACAAACTGGCGTCACAAAAGGCAGACCAGTATGATCTGGCACCTTAGATAAGAAAGAGAATACGTAACCAAAAGGGGTATAAAAGGTGGGCCCAGCAGAACTCTAACTTTGAGTGCATTCCACCAACTACCTGCTGGTCGGGTCAGGTGATTGCCTCCCAAGGTCTGCAACTGGGGACGCCCAACCTCATATTCGTCTTTCCACGGAATTGAGTGACCGATCCGGCTTGGCTATGCTGGTATCGAGAGCTGCAGAGAGGGTAAGATACACCCATGCTAGGTCTCCTTTCTTTTTGTGCACAGCTAAAGAATTAGAGCTCTGTAACTAGATGTCATTGTATCAAGATATCATTGTGTTAGATGGTAACAGATATCTTTGTATTGGATTATAACGTAACTTGTTAACACCTGTACTTTGCTAGCATATAAGTAGACAATAGCCTTTTGTAACCACATGCTTATAACTGTAGCTGAATAAACTTGTAACCAGTTAAGATCTAAGCCTGACTGCTGTTACCCTTCTGTCACTACAACACAGCCAGCACAACAAAAGAACTGTAACTGTTTGGTTACTACAGCCTGGCCGTAGGTGAAAGTGCTAGCAGCTCCCTACTCTAACAGTAAAAAACTGGGTTGTTTAGGACCCAGGGGAATCCGTCAGCCTGTCTTGGCTGCTTGCAGCGACGAGCTCCCTGCTCTCGCAGTTTTAAACTCGGATGATAACAAGGGCATAGGGGAGTACCTCACCGCACATTACCCGGCCACCGGCTAACAATGTTGCACCTCTGAAATAAAGCCATGCTTGGAGAGGGGTTTCAGAGCAGCCGTGCCATTGTACCCATTAATATTCCTTCCCCTGCAGAGCATATTCCTAGTAGTTAGTGTAATGTGTTTCATCCAGTTACAGAACTTTGCTGCTTCATTTACTTTGTTTTGATGCTTCACCTTTTAATATCCATGAAACAATTCACTTGATATACCAGCCCTGGATGTCTTGATTTATGCTCTAGACAAGCTGTCAATAGTGCAGGTGCTTTGAGCTATGCTGAGCTGTTTTCTCCCTGTTGAAACCTCCCCCACTTCCCTGTGTGTTAATAGATGGGCTGTCTCCATATTTAAAACCCTGGATATTATCAGCAAGGTTTTGGGAACAGGCTCTTCCAATTTGTTGGCCAAGTCGTGTTAATGGTGTCCCTTTAAACTGCTGGATTTTTCCTGCAGGCAGGCACAGGAACAAGGCTTGCATGAGAATATTTGCCAGCAAGACTCTGGTCACCTGCAAGTGTTAGAAACTCATACAGTAACACTACATTCCCGTATAACCTGGCCTGTTCTTACAAAATTGTTGAGCTACTGGTCAAGCTATAAAGTTTTAAGAAATTCAGGTATAAGGAGAACAAGTAATGGAATTTCTGTCAATTTTCTGCCAAAAAAAACACCTCATCAGTCCATTTTAGCAAGTTTTATGACAGCAGTTTAAAACATTCTAACACTGTACCATTATTCTTTTCTAAATGCACCCATTTTTAATTTGGCACATAACTCAGATTTGGTTAGGGCATGATAGGTAGGGCACGCTACAAACAGCTCTAACTCCACCATAAAGCCTCTAGGAGTTCCATGCCAGTCCCAAACCTGGATAAAGGATGACAGTTGGTCCAGTGAGTGACCGTGTGCTCTGCTGATCATACAACAGTACAAATGAGATCTGATGTCAGTATGACTAAATGATAAAAGATGCCAGCTCCAACATCTCCCAGATAAACGAGGTCCACAATACCAGTCAAGAGATTCGGTTTGGGTCAGTAAGTTGGATGCCGAAAGAAAATTACAATTACACATATACTATGAATTGGAACATGAAATATCTGAACACTGTGGGTGACTGGAAACTTAGAGCTGCTTTGAAAGGAGAGATACTGATGCGATGGACTGGAGGAGCTGCATTGGACAGCATTGGGAGAGGTATGTGGTTGCGAAGTCATTTGGTCAGGGAATGGAACAAAGCATGAGGCAGGGGTTGGATTTCTTCTTAGCAAAAGAGATAGAGGAGCATTGTTAGGATACAAAGTGGTGAGTGTGAGAATGATCGTAGGGAGATTTGAAGTGAAACTGTTCAACATCTCGGTCATTCAGGTGTATGCACATGTCAGACAGTACAGAGGAAAAGACTATTCTATAAAGACTTGACAAAGATGCTGGAGGAGATATTGAAGATAGAGGTGCTGATCATAGGAGGAGATTAGAACACAAAGGCTGGAACAAATAAACAAAGGCTGGGAGACAGTCATGGGAAGGTTTGGATATGGAGAAAGGAATGAACGCAGTGAGAAATTATGAGAATTTGCTAATGAGCACGAGATGGTGATCTGCAACACAAGGTTCCAACAAAAGGTCTGTAAAAAGTGGACATGGTGATTGAATGACAGGAAGTCCAAGAACATGATAGATATGATCTTGATAAAAAGAAGATGCTTAATATCAGTACAGTGGTGCTGAACTTTCCAAGGAGTGGATATAGACTCAGACCACAGTCTAGTGATTGTGAACATCAACATGAAACTCAAGAGAGCTCAGACCTCCTGCCCCCTTCATGTTTCCTTTTAATTAATTCCTCATGGCTTTCCCACTGCACACACCTCTGCCATAAAACGTATTGGACATGTTCTGACATGTTTGCAGGTAACAACATAAACCTACAAAGAACTGTTTAATACAAAATCCTGCCATGCACAAAAAATGGCCATAAAGTGTTACATCAACCCCTCATGCTGTTTGCTCTGCTTGGATGCTGGATTCCTTTCCTTCTATGTCTATTTCAGCTGTAAGCAATTTTGGGCAGGTGCTATCTGTTTGTAGCATGCCTAGCACACTGGGGAGCCCCCAGTTTTGGTTGGAACAGTCAGTCAATACTGTCCTACAAATAATAATAACTATCATCTATGTACACTCTGAGATCATTGGAGTTATTCCACTGATTTCAATGAACTCTTGAGCAGGTTCTGAAAGAGTAGCTAACGCATCATTGTGAATACCACTCCTGCAGCCTAGCCATAGATTCTAAGATGGTATCTCCTTACTTAGCCGACAGTTTGAATTCCAGAGCTGCTGAGAATGATTTGTTGCAGGGTTTCCCAAACTGGGGGGGCATGTCTCCCCCCCGGAGGGGGCATGAAAAAATTCCGGGGCAGGGGGAGCGTGAGGTGACCCAGTCCCCCCACCCCAATCTTTCTCCCCCACTCCAGAAAAAGCCAGCCTTTTCTTCCAGCTCTCAGCCCCTGCCATTTTGCCTGGGCAACCCGGCTCAGCCACTATGAAAAGCAGGCAGCCAGCGAAGGCCCAACGTGGAGCTAGCTGCCTCCTGCAAAGGTGTGTGAGTGTGGGTGAGGGGAGAGGAGGAGGATGGGGTTAGATGGGGGACTGGCAGTGCCTGGCTTTGGAGAGGGGAGGGGCTCCAGCAAGTGGCCCTGGCAGCATTGGACTGAGGTAGCTGGCCAGCTTGGGCTGCACCAGGAACCCACAAGGTGAGGCATGTACCAATAGGCTGGATGATCCATAGTGGGTGTCCTAGGATTTCCCAACTTAAGAAGAAAATGCAGCAGCGTCTTGCGCATTGAATTCATTTTTTGCTGCTGTTTCTGATGTTAAATTAAGTTTTTATTAAATTTTGGGCCAAGAAAAACTATTTGCTCTTATTTTTAATTTGAAATAACCTTTTTTATCCAGATTTTGTTTATTTTAAATTATGAATTGAATTTTTTGTTAAAGGGGGGTAGCATAATGATGAAGAAGGGGGGCTGTGGGGGTTCTCAAAAATCAAAAGGGGGGGCGTGATGCTGAAAAGTTTGGGAACCATTGATTAATTGGATAAGGGCTTGTCAGTGAAGACTGAACTCCCATCAAATTAAAAATATTCCCATTAAGCCCCCTCCCCCCAAACAAGAAAATATTAGCTTGGTTAATCTCCTGTGTGCACAGTTATATAAAACACAGTGGTTTTTTCCCCAGTGGCATTAAGTGAGTGCACTCATTGTTCTGTTCACAACAAGAACAAGCAATATCCTTCTTAATATAAAAAGCTTTGCTTGAGAGAAATGCAAGATATCATTACTATCCTGTATTCACTAAAATAATCATATAACAAGAACGAGGAACAATAACGCAAATCATACAAATGCTATAGAAAAATCGGACATTTTATTTTATTTTATTTTCCCTTTGTATCCTTGACATTACTGACACTTTGTAAACCTACAGAACAATTGAACTCTTTTGCTTGTGGATGGATGACGAATCTCGCCTGCATATTATTGGAATGTACCTTTTTTAACATTATGATCTGAAGAATTGCAAGCAAAATAAGAACCTAAAGCACTCCACACAGAGCCAAGATCTGCCCTCTGCAATAGGATTTGCACTTGCAATGCAACCATTCATAACAAAAAGGCTTTTGATGAAATCATTCACTGCTTTCTGCAAGACCTTTTCAAGCACGACTGATGATGTCAACAAGCTCTGGAGGCTTGGAATGAAATAAGGAAAGAAAAAGATTCAATGAAGTATATGCCAAACAGCAGACTCTCAAAGCATCTGCACTGTAGGGTTTGAGCTAAGGGGGAGTTTGAGAGGTAGCATATTTAGTGTCTATGAATACTAGAGGCTAAAATATGAGTTTTAGATGAAACTCTGTATGCTACAGCTGCCCTCCAAGGAATGGTATTGCTACAAGGAGTCTTCTCAGGAAGTGCTCGGAGAGCCACAGCAGTTATAAAGGAAGCACTCCACACTTCATGCTGGCAGCTGAGGAAAATCTGTCCTCTCCTTTAAGTTCATCCTTGACACTTAATACAAGAAAATCCATTTCTGCTTCCAGAGGATTTCTGTTGCTAGGGTCAGACGAGGCGCAGGCTGTCTGGGAGCAGGAAGTCTTGTAGAACATCTGTGGGTTTGAGGCGGGAGGTGATCAGTGCAAAAACTCACGGAAGGTTCTCTAGCCTCAAGTAAATTGGCACTTTAACTCTTCCCAGAATCCGAACAGTGAAACCTAACTGCATTCGTAGCCCTTGGGGCTGTGTGATATGACGTACCTAAGTGCACACCAGCACATCCAAACAACCCCGCTGCAGTGACTCTCTGAGCCGGGCTGCAATGGCGGTTACAGGCCCCTGAGTCAACCCAATGGAGCAATGAGCTGCACTAGGCGAGAAGGCCCTGTTTCTCAGCAGCTGCAGGGCATGCTGCAAATGGAAGGCTTGCTTCAAAGGAGGCTGACAGGTAAACAGGAGGAGAATGAAGGACAGACTGTCTGCAGGCAGGGACAGAGGCAAGAGTCTAGACTGTGGGCAAGACCCAATCAGGAGGCCAGGTCTTAAACTCTTCCCCTCCAAAGCCTCTCCACCCCTTCGCTCACCATAAGGGGGAGCAAGTGGGCACTGGAAAGCAAACTGGGAAGATCCAGGGACTGTTTGACCTGGGTTCCTCATGTCCTCTCCGGTTTCAAGCATGAAGGGGTCCAGGGAGGCTGGTCTGTTGTACCAGCCTGAGGGGATTGAGCCTCTCCCCACACTGGCCCCTTGGGCTCTGGGCCAGGGCATGGTAAAGAGTGAGAGCCTGGGTCTTCCTTCTCCCTGCTCTTTCCACCCTAGCAGGAGAACCTTGGGAGCATCAGGGGGCAGTGGATGTAACTCAGCAGTGGGCCTTTAGATTGCCTGACAAGGCCATCCCAAGACTCTGCGAGAGGATGGAGCCTGTCCACTAGGCTAGTGGGACCCAGGTGAAGCCTGATACAATGGGCCCATAGTGAGAAAATGCACAAAGTGAATACCTGACAGTGTCTGCCCATCACCGTCCCTGAGTATAACTCATGCACTTAGGTTATGCTCAGAGGGCATAGTCAAGGCAGGGGAGGGGAGAGGAAGGAATAAAGGAAACTGGTTAGCCTGGCCTCATTTTCCCCCCTTGCACTCCCAAGGCACACATAGGAAAGGATTCATATGGGCTCAGTGCTGCTTTAAAGCACAGGCGGAAGCAATAGCAGAGTAGGGAGACTGTGCAATAAGCAAATAGGTGCAACATGGAAGAGAAGCCTACAGTTACAGCTTATGGAGAGGATCCAGAAACAGCGAAAAGCCATCATGGATTAGGTCTGCTGATCACAGACACTGATGAGCAGGACCAGAGTTATGCAACTGCCTGAGCTAAGAAACCTGCATACAGTAAAACTCAAGTTATGCAGGGATTGAGTTCCCATAACCCCCACATAACTCAAATTTTCATGCAAGTCAGAGTGGGAAGCCTGGAACCAGGCTGCCGCTTGGTTCCCAGCTACTCGCCGCTAGCAGGACCTGGGAAACTGACCAGCCCACCAGGGCTGGTCAGTTTCCTGGCTGCTTCTCCCTGCCCTCCCCCAGCCATGCAGCTATCAGCCTGACAGCAGTGTCACTGGGGGGGAAGACAGGGAGAAGGGGCTCTTAGCCTGCCTAGCTGCCCCCAGCTGCAGGCAGCGAGGCAGGCTGACCGCCACAGAGCAGTTTCAAGTTGTGCTTAACTCTCATTAAAGTGAGTTACATGCAACTTGAAGCCACATATTTTGAGGGTTTACTGTATGTACCAGGAAACTTATCTAGCCAGTTGGACTGAACTGGTGAGTAGGGAAGGTGTGTGTGGCTCTGCACTGCCCTCGTGGTTGCGGTGTACTGAAAACTGTGCTAACATTACAAGCTACCACTTTAAGTTCTATGGGCTTTCCTGGTCCTGCTTGCAGGCGAGGGGGGTCTGTATGGAAGCCGGCAATCTGTCTCTTCAGCAGTGAGTCTGAAATGGACCAGCCCAGAACAAGATGGGATGTTCAGCCTTTCTGCTTAGGGAGCAGCCTGCCTTGTCTCTCTCTGGTTTTGATTCTTTAGTGTTAGGGTTCTGGATTCCAAACAATAAATGAGTGTTAAATTGAAAACTTCCAGAAATAACAATGGTCATGTTAGATCACTGACAATAGCTGAAATAGACAACAGACCACCAAGGCAGGAACTAGGCTAAAAAAGCCCACCTGTGTAGGTCATCATCTGCCCAGAGTGCAGAAAGCACAAAAGGGCTCCTCCATATCATGCATGCTAGTGTTTATGTGTGCTAGCTTTCTCAGTGCAAAAGAGAATGTCCAGAAGGAGGTGACACTGAGCAGGTATGCATATGATCCCTGTATATGGCCTCCCAGAGAAGCTCTTCATTTCAAATTATGACAGTATGTTGGCTATTTTGTAGTAAAAATGGATAAGCAGCAGCAATATTGTAAATGCTGCCATCAGTGCCTACTGACAAGCTTCTTAAGTGTCTTTTGCTGCCAATTGTATCTATAACCAGAGACAAGAAGGTTTGCTGCTCAGCCATGTTTGCAGGACCCTTTCGTGACAGCTCAGAAACAACCCTTCCTTTCCATCACACTGTCACTGCATCTTCTGGCAGGCATAGCTGAGTATGATTTTTGACAGGTTGTCAGATTTCCTAAAATGTTGATGAATACTGATTGCACATTCAGAGGCAGGAGGGGCTGGGATGGGTTCAGTGTTATCATCAGTCTGGAATTCATCTTTGTAATATGCTGTACTCCTCCGGAACCTCAAAGACTATTCCTGAATGAACTTAACCAATCCATGTTTTAGCAATTTAATATTCAAAGCCAAACAAAAATAACTAGCATACTGGATCAAACATGTTCTTATTTTATGGCTAAAGATAAGACTAACAGCATAGCTTCCTGGAGGCCTAGACGCTCCAAAGAGATTGTGTCAGAACTTACTTCAGGCTGAATTCAGTTTAGAAGGAATCACCATTAAACTTCCCAACCAACTGATCTACTAAATTTAGGAACAAGATAGTAGATGGTGGAAGAAAGACAACCCTCTGGAGAAAGTGAGTTTACGGAGGTAAGAAAACCAATATCTTCCAACTGACAGGAACAGAAATCTAATACAATACAATTCCCAAAAGAAATATCAGTGCTTCTGGAAACTATGAAAAGAAAATTAAAATAAGGACACCGAATTCTACTGAGCTAGTACCCCTGGGATGGACATTTGCAGCCTATGAACCTCTACATATTGTATGTTGTCCGGTTTGGTTTTGTACATGTCTGTTAGCAAGAGAGAAACAGTGGAGTCTAAAGCAGATGGTATTAGATATATTTTTGTGAACTGTAGAAACATTTTCCTGCCTATTCATGTGAATTCTTATGTGAATTGCAATTTTGTCCATGGGCACAACCCTTTCATACTCATTCTCCGTGAGTATACACACATGCTTTAACAGAATTAATACTTTAACAAACAAAAACAGGTCACACTTTATATTAAGAATACATTTACAAATAATTTATACTAGATTAATAGACAAATATGTGATTAATCAATTGTAATAAAGTCCAGCAGCTCACTATTATACTTGTAAACATGGCTTATAAAGCTCTATAACGCAGTCCCCTGACATGCTCATAAATACCTGTAACAGACACTACTTATGTAAGTCCTGTGTTTATAAAAAACTCAGGGGGGCAGCCGTGTCAGTCTGCCTCTTCACAAATAACAAGCAGTTCTGTAGCACTGTAACGATTAACAACATTTATTAGGTAATGAGCTGTTGTGGGTAAGACCTTCTGAGGAAGTGGGTGGAGGGCCAGTTGAGAATACAGACTGCACAGAAGTTGTGTAATGAACTGAGAACCCAAAGATGCTCTACTCAGCAACTCTTTTTTTCCCCAGATCTTTACTATCAATTATTTTTTCATGCTTTTCATTGTCCCTGTGTTATTTTCAGGGATCAGATGCAATCAAGGGAGGGGGGTCAGTCAATGGATGGCCAATTAAGAGCACAGACGGTGCACAGAAGCTGTATAATGAACAGGGAAAGCCAAACACCCTCCCCCTCAGCAACTCTCTTTTTTCAATAACCTTACTATGAACTCTTTCTTCAAGCTTTTCACTGTCCCTGTGTTATTTTCAGGGATCAGGTGCAATCAAGGGAGGTAGGACAGTCAGTGGATGGCCAGTTGAGAAGATACACACCTGCTGATTTGTATAAAATCCTTGAGAATTCAGTTACAGAAGAAAGAGAGTCCTGTTAACTTGGCCATCTTTGGTGACGTCCTACTTTTCTTTCCTTCTGACTGGAAAAATGGATTTTTGCTTAACATGGGAGGGGAATGTGGGCAATGCAATGTGGGAAGATAATGTCATATACCACTGAAAATGTCCAGCCTGCTACAGGGATGAGGGAACTGTGGGATATGTTCCCACAATGCACTGCTGCAACAGTCGATGTTTGCTGATTGAGTGGGGCAGCAATAAGTCGCTTTTGTGAGGAGCACATGGGGAGATGAAGATGGTCAAATCTGAGTTTATAAAATCCAGAGTTACAAAATCAATATTAATAAATGTGAATTTATCTTGTAGTGTAGACGTAGCCTTTGTCTCCTAAATTCAACCCATTTCAGTACTAGTGTGAATGAAAACCACCGGCATGAGTACTTCCTTAATACAGTTATCCCTCCCAACGCAACTATACAGTGCTCCTATACAGCCTTATCTGAGCAGAGTTCTATTCCTAAAGTCCAGGTTATGCTAGAAAAGGGAACCATTGCTGAAAACATGGGTCCTCCAGAGACAGTAGTGAAAATGACTTACCAGCGTAAACCAGACAACAGCATTTCACACTGTGAATTGAGGTAGCGTCCATCAGAGGCACCTTCACAGCAAAAGGGCATGTACTGCTGCTGTGAGGTCCCCAGGAGAGACATACAGGTGCAGCTGCTATAAATACTGCTGTGGAAAGAACCATTTCCATACCATGCCTGACACAGGGGCTTTCCTTGGAATGAGTCTAAGCAAGAAATACACCAAATTTTTCGTCTTTGTTCACTAATTCTGGATGTGACCTCTCAAGAATGAGAATGCAGAGAAAAAGAGATTTTCCATCACCACCATCATCCATCAGCTCAGCTTCTGTCTGACAAGGCAGTTCTCAGGCACTGACTTGGCAATGTTCGTGTTACCAACCTATGACTGTATTGCAAGTCTTACAGTAGCACTTTTTTTCTGCCTTTTTTTCTTGAACATTTATGAGTTTAATTTTTTTTCAAATACTACAGCTATATCAAAAGAACAGATTCATCATAGCACCCAAAGTAATGAGACCTTTCTTTTAAGAGGAAAAGTGAGCCTCTTTTCTTGCTGTGAAATGAACTTTTCATACAAAACGCTGTGAAGTCAACTTTTCTTATCAAGCCAAGTGCTATGAAATCAAGTTAAGACAGAATCAATCATGCACAAATATGTCATTAAAACTACTCTATGGTGCACATTTTGACTGGTTGAAGATGGGGCTTGGTATGAGCGCACTCGGACTGAAAAAGGCAAAAATTGTTAGTGTGTCAAGGAAAATATAGAGAAAAAGATGAAATCCAAAAAATCACATTAATTAATAAAAGATTTACCCTACTAAATAAAAATTCCATAAGGATGGCAAAAATTCCACAGCACACTTAACAACTCTCTGTGGCACACCAGTGTGCCAAGGCACACACCTTGGAAAACACTGCCATAAAAATTACCAAAGATAATTTTAGAAGTGACAATTTCAGCCTCAAGGTCAATAAGTCTGCCTTCATTGTCAGACCCTGTGTTCCAAATATTAACATTCAACTTTTTGTGCAGTAGAGTAGCAACATCCCTCACGTCAGAGTTAAAGCTTTTAGAAAGTGAGAAGCCTACCCAATTGCAATTCAAGTGACACATCTCTCAGAACTTCACTTCTGGCAAATGTCAACATCTCTGTTTTTTAAAGCACTGAGTATTTTTTTCTTGTCATAGGGTTATTAAAAACCCTTAATACAGGAGACACATTTAAATATTGGAGCCATCATTGTTAAAATAGTCATACAGAATCAGAGCATCATAGGGGTAGAAGGGACCTCAGGAGGTCATCTAGTCCAGTCCCCTGCTTCAAGCAGGATTAACCCCCACTAAGTCATCACAGCCAGGACCTTGTCCAGCCTGGACTTAAAAACCTCCAGGGATGGAGAATCCACCACTTCTCTAGGCAACGCATTCCAATGCTTCACCACCTGCCTGGTGAAGTAGTTTTTCTTAATATCTAACCTACACTTCTCCCTCTTCAGCTTCAGACCATTACTCCTTGTTCTGCCATCTGACACCACTGAGAACAGTTTCTCACCCTCCTCTTTAGAGCTCCCCTTCAGGAAGTTGAAGGCTGCTATTAAATCACCCCTAAGTCTTCTCTTCTGTAAACTGAACAAGCCCAAATCCCTCAGCCTCTCCTCACAGGTCTTGTGCTCCAGACCCTTAATCATTTTTGTCGCCCTCTGCTGAACCTGCTCCAGCAAATCCACATCCTTTTAATACCGGGGGGTTCAAAACTGGACACAGTATTCAAGATGTGGCCTCACCAGTCCTGAATAGAGGGGAATAACTACTTCTCTATATCTGCTTGAAATGCTCCTCCTAATGCACCATAGTATGCCGTTAGCCTTCTTGGCTGCAAGGGCACACTGTTTACTCATATCCAGCCTTTCATCCACCATAACCCCTAGGTCCCTTTCCATCGTACTGCTGCTGAGCCAGTCCGTCCCTAGCCAGTAACAATGCTTGGGATTCTTCCACCCCAGGTGCAGGACTCTACACTTTTCCTTGTTGAACCGCATCAGATTTCTTTTGGCCCAGTCATCCAATTTATCCAGCTCACTCTGGATTCTCTCTCTACCCTCCAATGTATTTACCTCTCCCCCTAGTTTTGTGTCATCCACAAACTTGCTGAGGGTGCAATCTAGTCCCTCATCCAGGTCTGTAAAAAAGATGTTGAACAACACCAGCCCCAGGACCAACCCTTGATGCCACATTGAATAAATGCAAAATATCAAATTTTCCTGATCAGCACATAGAACTTGCATATTTAAGAAGAAAAAGATACATAGATATAGATACAGATATATCAGAGGTAGAGTGTTCCTTTCCCATGCATATTCTGTAGGCGTGGGAAGAAAATTCCCAGCACAAAAGAGCAAGTAGAGGAGAACAGAAAGACAAATTAAATTAGCACAAAAACAAAAACACAAAATATACCAGAGAGACAAATACTCATTACTATCCTAAAGTCAAACAGAATAATCGTTTAAATTGTCCAAAAATACACTTGTGACATCCACAGTGCAGCTTGAAGATCCTCACAGGCCCTGGGCTCCCAAATAGTACAATCTTTTACCAATAGTAGTCTATAAGGCAGCAGCATCTAAAAAACCAATTATGTGTATAAAACTAATCAAATTATTGATGTCACATTGATTCTTCTTTCTCATGAATTAGGAATTGGAATAAAATTCATTATAACCCTTAAGCCCAATAAGCGAGAAAAAAAGAAAAACAGCATATCAACTAGCACCCATCTCTTTGCTTAAAGGAGCCATCTCAGAACTCAGAGAACTTTACATAGAGACCATACAGTCGGAGCAGTCCATAAATGTTCTCTCCTGTGAGGAAAGAGATGCAGATTTCTGATTTATTTTTTTTTTGGCCTTCTGAGGGGATATGTCTTCTCACCGTTCTTAACACGGAGCTTTGATAAGTATTTCATAAAATATTTCAAGTCCATCTTCCTGATCCATTGTTTCTCGTAGTAAAAAGTAGCCCTACTTGCAAATACATCATGGGCATAATCTTGAAAGAACAGTACTTTAATTGCTGATTCTCCCTGCAACAGTTCTTGTCCCTCAGGATTTTGGCAGTATGAGGTCCTTAGTGGCAAACTTCGGAAACTTTATAATCAATGCTGTAGGCCAACCTCCTCGAGATAGTTTGGGTACAAGGGCCTGGTGTGCCCATTCTATATAAAAACAAAAATCTACTGGCAGATCCAACAGTTTATTAAAGAACATAGCAATAGCCATACTGGGTCAGATCAATAGTCCTTCTATCCCAGTATCCTGGTCCTCCAGCCATGGTCAGGGCCAAATGCTTCAGAGAGAATGAACTGAACAGGGCAACTTACTGCATGATCCATCACCTTGTGCCCAATATCTGCTTCAGGCAATCAATTTATGAGCTGCCTTTAGTTAGCAGTTTAGGGACAAATTAAGAGTGTCTACCTTTCTATGACAACAACAAAAAGTCTCGTGGAACCTTATAGACTAACAGATATTTTGGAGCATAAGCTTTTGTGGGCAAAGACCCGCTGCATCAGATGCATGAGTGGGGGAGGTGGTTTCAGAGGGGTAATTAAAGAGTGGGGTCCCAGTAAGAGGAAGGACCAGAGCTGACAAGGTCTATTCAGCAAGGTGGAAATGGCCCAGTATCAACAATACTTATCAAAAGAGGAAAAAACAAGTCAGATCAGACAGGGGGATGTGAGCCATTGTCAGCATCTAATGGGGAGCTATCAACACCCAAAGCAGAGAAACTGCACTTGCAAGCTGTGAGCCACTCCCAGTCTCTGTTTAATCCATGGTTAATGGAGTCAAATTTGCAAATAAATTGCAGCTCAGAGATTTCTCTCTCCATTTGATTTCTGAAATTCGAAGCTACAGACTAACATGGCTACCTCTCTGATACCTTTCTGTGGTCACTCAGATGCTCAAATCCTACTCTCATAGCACTGTGAATGGCTTTCCAGATCAATTAGCTGGTCTTATATAATTACGCTTCTTCGTAACCTGTAATAAGTTCCCTTGATATCTTCTTCGACTTCAGAAATTCTGCGTTCAGCTTCACCCATCCATCTAGCTAGAGTTTGTAGATCCATGCCCCTTTGTCAATGAGGCGTGGTTATTTCAGCCTGCGGTTTGCCCTGAGGTAGGGGCTAGATGACGACTGGCAGTGGATCACCGAGGTAAGGTTAGTATATGGGTTGGGGTTCGCTGGGAGGGGAGGACCCCACAGTGTAGGGTCACTGCTATGGAGCAGTACCATGAGAAAAGAAGACAGGTGACTGAAGGTGAGACATCCACCAATGGAGGGCATTCCAGGGCTGGAAGAGCTAACTCCTGGATACACCAACAAGAGGTGCTGCACCAGTGAGTGCTCAATCTGTTACACTGAGGTATTGTTTTTCTATATCCTGTTTGTAAATTCTGTCCTCTCCTTTCATTTGTTTCTTGTTCTCCCCTTTCACAGATGCTCAAGTGGTGAATTGTGTCACTGGTGATTTCTGGGTGGTGTCCAGTATTGACTTCAGTACAGGATCACGCAAACTGAGGACTGGTTTTTCCTCATTAGTCAGTAGAAAGTCAATTTACTGGGACTCCAGATCCCAGGTTAAATTCTCATCTTTGTCACAGACTTAATTGTCACTTCAGATACTTACCTATGAGGAAGGTGTATGCAGCATTGTTGTAGCTGCGTCAGTCCCAAGATATGAGTGAGAAAAGGTGAGTGAGGTAATAGCTGTTACTGGACCAACTTCTACTGGTGAGAGAGAGAGAGAAGCTTTTGAGCTTACACAGAGCTCTTCCTTGGGCTATGAAGCTTGAAAGCTTGTTTCTCTCAGCAGTAGCAGTTGATCCAATAAAAGATATTACCTATAAAAAGGAAGCAGTTGTTATCACCTGAGCAGAGGGATAGAAAACAAGCCTTCCTAGAAACTACTTCTGTGTGATCAGAGGGGAAAGGGCTTATCACTCATTCAATTGAATTTAATACAGCTAATGACATTTCAAAGTGCTGGGAAAGCAGAACTGATTTTGTTTTTAATTACTGTGCATATTTTTAATCATTCCTTTAATGACTGAATTGAGAGAATAAGAGAAGAGATGACATACCAATAAGCAGAAACAAAACCATGAACAAATTATTCATTTCATTTTAATTTAAGTGTTTCTGCAAGGCTGCTCATTTTGACAGCTGAGTTTCAAACAATCTAGTTTATTTGATTTCTTACTCAGTCTGATAAACATCAGTGGTTACATCTGAACTTGCAATTGTCTTCTATGTCTAAGATTTAAATAAAGAGTTTTTTCCACTAATCAATAACTCCAATTCCCACTACTCTATCAGTTATTGTGTTTTCCCCTCCAGCTGTTTTGTTTTTGTTCATTTTAGTTTCACTTCCCTCTTAGCATTGGAATAAGAAAGACCACCCCTCAAGTAGGAATGTTTGCCCTGAGAAATACCTTTATGCATGGTATGAAAGAGCAGTGATGCTCTTATACCTGGGGTTAACGAGCACATGGAATGCAAATTGGATATGCAAGGATAAACAATAGTAAGAGTTAATATCCAGAAGGTTTCTAATGATAAGTCTGTCTAGGACAGGCAGCCCCTTGCCTCCATTCTAAATAATATAGTTATATTTCTTCTTGTAAAAACAATAACTTTCAGGAAGTTTCCTTTTCCTTCAACACTTTTGTTCCTCTTACTTCCCCCTCCTTCATTTCTTGTTCCTGTGACCTCTTATTTGATTTTTTTCAGCTGTTTTCTTTTGTTGTCTCACACTCCCTAGCCTGCTGATCAAAGCTGGAAAACATCCCTTGCTGTTAATAGACATATGTGCAGCCGTAGAGCTGTGTATCTCATTTTCTTGTAGTTCGGGTGTGTGTGTTGGGGGCAGAGGGAGTTTAGTTAGAAATAAAACCAAAGGAGAGGCGGCAGCTTGGGTAGCCTCGCAGACCAACAAACCTTGCATTTGAGCTGAGTGGAAGAGGGGGACAGAATGACTGCACCAGTGCTTGGCCATAAATTGCTGAGGTCTGGGTCCACCCAGCACAGTCGAGATCAGTCCCAATCATGGGTAGCATGCAGGCTAGGGACGCAGGCTGCTCTTCCAATGTAATGGTGGCCTACTGAATTTAAAGCACCAGGTAACCATCTTTACAGAAAATTGTGCAGTGAGGTTAGATTCCTTCAGACCCTTAACTGTGTTTGAAGCATTGCCGCTGTGTTCGTATGTAAGAACAAATCAGCACAGCAGAGCAGGCTGGAAGGAAGGTCATTATTTCAGAAGAATGAGGTCCTAACTGAAGATAGCACCCATGCATCACTTTGCTGCCATTGGGTCAGATCCTCTGATAACTGGCACAGGCAATTAGGACCAGTCCGTGGTTATTGGGTGGGCGGGTGGGTGGGGACCTGCATTCCAGGAGCAGCCAGCGCTTGTGCAGGCAGAGATGTATGGGGGAAAACAAAGTTGGTTCCCACAGGCTTCTCCCATTCTGTTCCAACCCCCACTCCATTCCCCAATTCTTCTACAGTAATATCAGCACAGCTGTGTCAGCCCTGCCAGGCGATTTCTGACTGGCCTCCCTTCTGCCACGTGCTGCATGCCTTGCCTGTGATTCAAGCCTCCCATGCCCTGAATGACCATAAAGAGAGGGAATATACTGCTGTCAGGGGCCCCATCCTGTAAGCCTTTACATGCACACACTCACGCTAGCTGTCTCATTGATGTCAACAGGACTACGTGCATGAGTCAAGGATGCTGAAGAAGGGACCCTTGGATCACCAATAACTAAAGATTCAAATGACTGAGACTAATGAGGGAATTGGATCAGCTCCTCAGAGAGAGGTATTCCAAATCAGAACACAAAATGTGAAATGGCCTTACCAGACCATAGCTGTGCTTTCAGCTTGACAAGGGTTGTGGTAAGTTCTCCATCACTCCATCACATATGTTCTTATGTTCCTACTCAAAGTCTGAACATTAAGACTGGACATCTCTTAAGATATGCCGTAGCCCAACCACATGTTACTGGCATAGAGGGGATCCTATGGTCTGAGTAATGCATAAAGTCAAACTATTTTGCCGTAATCATCCCTTCTGGCCTGAAAAATCTCTGAAAGTTTCTATCACATCTTGTAGTATCCATCTGCGAGGGTTCACAGGGGTCTGACCCTGTTCCCATCAGTCAGTATCTAACCTCTTATTAGCTACACTGGCACTGGGACCAGCATCCCAGGATCCACTGACTGAACTTGGGTCCAGCAAGTGATGTTACTAAAAAAAAGAAAAATATATACTATTAATAGTTGAGCTGTACAAAGGACTGGGAGGCCTAATGGCATAAGACATTCTTTCAATATCTAATCTGTATAGCAAAAAAGACATTTTTTCCATGTTCTAATTACTATTTAGTGGAATTAAGAAGGCTTTTGAATGAAGTGGGATAGGTTCTTAAAGCCCAGCTGGTGAGCCAAGATCAAGACCAAAACAAAACAGTGAGAAATAAAAACAGCACAAAGGCACAAAATATCTCTATCCTTTTCCAGTGTTAATTTTTGGTTCTGTAGATAGATCTATGAGCTTTCTTAGCCCTTGTATTTCAAAGGAAATAGAACATGTTTTTATTATCTATTGTCTGTTATGAGACTTCCAGCAAAAGAAAAGGTCTTTTCTTCAACAACAGAAAATTTATACTGTGAATGGAAGAAAAGGCTTGTTTTGACTAGTAATCTGAGTAAACCTGATTTGAAAATCATGGAGGGAGCACAAAGGGGAAACAACAAAAGTCCACTTCTATAATGTGTCTAACACACACACACACACGGCCACACACACACGGACACTTTAAATGTCACTGCTACAAAAGGCAATTTCCTTCTTTTTCTTTTTCTTTTTTTTAAACAGGCTCAGGTGAACTTTTCAAATAACTAACGATGCAACCACTAACTTTGTCACCTGTCTAGCATTATGAAGTGGCTAATTGTTTTGCACCTATGCAGGATTTAGATAAAAATAACATTCAGTTGCCATGATGCAACTCAAAGTCTACCACGAAAGTCTGTGGAAATTTAACTGAACGCTGCTGTAGAGTTTGAAAATAATCCAACTCCCTTCCAATACAGCAGTTGGGGATTAATAGTGAAACCTTAAGGATCAAAACATACAGCTGCAGCTAGCCCTGAGGTATTTTACGCTTGTTATCTCCATAGCTCAGACACCCAAAGAAATCAGAATTTTAGAGCATCTGTGTACCCCTAGTTTGCTCATTTAACATTTTTAAAGTTCTAATTCTGTTTTAATTAATTACATTAATTTAATTAAAGTTAATTAAATTAATTAAAATAGAATCCAATATATGCCTGACACCATGAATACACCTTGTTTTAGTTCAGGAAGTGATTCCATCTAAATGGAAAGGCCAAATTCAAACCAGCTAGGCCCTGATTTTTACTGGGATAACCATAGGAGCTAGAACTAGGGTTACCACAGCACCCCCTAGCTTGAAATGTTTCCATTAGGTACTAGGTTTCTAGTTTGGTACAGCAGCTGTCAGCACCCCCCACTATAAAATTGTTTCAGCACCCTGGGCATGACTCTATAACGTTCAGTGTAATTATACAGGCTGGAAAGAATTTGGCCTGAGAATTTTAGATCAAGTCTCAAGAATAAACATCTCTGATTCCAATAAAATCCCAGTAGCACCAGCTGATTAAAACACCAAACCATGAGAAATGTTGGCTCTTCAGAGCTCACTGGAGCTCCTGTAAATGTAACAGAAGATTCTGTATGTGCATTGACCTATCGTTCATAACTGAAGCTAATGGCAAATTCACAGACTTCAGTGGTGCAGTGCTGGACCAAGCGCAAGCAAGAAACTGAGCACATGCGTATTTCTTTTGGACTCAGTACAGTTAGGGTCACGTTTGGGAAAGTTTTTGTGCTGTTATCCTACCCAGACTCCAGCCACAGTTCCATCCCTCACCCATAAACTAGGTATTTCTAGTAACTAGGTATTTCTGTTAAACAGCCAGGCACAGAAAAAAGTAACCATGACAATATTTACCCATTAGGTTTCAGAATCAACATGTTGATATGAATGGGGCAGTTTTCTTCTTTACATTACATTAATGCTGCCTTCTGCTGTGCCGTGCACAGTGCAGGCAAGCAGGCTTTGAGCAAAGTTTACAGAAGTCCTTCCTTCAGTCTGCAGTCATGACGTTGCTGCTTCTGCTACCCTCTTGATATGTAGAATCGCATCTGCTGCCACGAGCCTGAACCATGCTTACCTTGTAACTAACTCCACTATGCAAACACACCTCTGCTGCTGGTGTCTCCTTGTCCACTGTGAAAGAACCCAGCTGATTCTGTTGTACTTACCCTCTTCTGTGCCTACAGAAAGGATGAAGGTGGCATTAGCCCTTGGCTTACTAGCAAGGTATAAGTCTGGTTGCAGCCTCTGCAGGAGCATGGCTAGAATGAGATCTTTGCAATCAGGAGGCTAAAATCTTAATTTTCTTTATAAACTTCTCTTCTGCAGAAACTGAGGGTACCACAAGAGATGTGCTAGTACAATAAGCAGTTCAACCTCACCCCATGTAAGGAGCTGTAGTGACACGCATACACTAGGCACATATCCAGTCAAATCACATCTTAGACAGGAATTATTACCTCCGGGACAGGGCTGTACCCGGCTCTGCTAGCTCACCGCTCTGGTTCCATTCCTTCCCTGCTTTAGCATTCCATCACTGCAAAATCACACTCCAAACAACCCATCGACAACATCCTGGCCTGTGTAACCTCTCTGCTTCCCTAATATCATAATATAAAATACAGATCTAACTCTCTCAAAGGAGTCCAAGGTATTGCGGATATATTTAAACATGCTATCCAAGCCCTAACAGCTTGTGCCTATGGACATCTACACTTCCTGTAAACATTGCTGGGTTCAAAATTCTTTGGGTTACTAAACACCTGCATTTAATTGGGAGCAGTCAATTAGCGCATCTACTAAAGCTACAGTGATAGTCAAAAAAAAAAAAGCCTAAATGTTTGGAGATATAAAGAATGGGATAGAAAACAACACTGACACAGTTAATAGATTAGTAGATCTTAAATGTGGAAGGGACAACTATGATCATCTGGTTTGACCTGCTACATAACCCAGGGAAAAGAATTTAATCTCGTCAGAAAGGCGTCTAGTTTTGATTTAGCATTTAATTTAGAATCTACCACCACCTTTGTTCAGTTGTTCCACAGATTATTTACACTCACTGTTAAACAAGTGTTTTGTTTCTAATATGGATTAATCCAGCGACCAGAGATTGACTATAATGCCATAGTTCAACACAACACCACTCCCTTACCTAAAATGTTCTTTTCACCTTAGGTCCCCTTATCTATAAAAAAACAAAAGTACTGTTGCTTTAGATTATAGCCTAGGTATGCACAGACTCTTTTGTGAGGAGCAACTGAAAAGGCTGGAACTGCTTAGTTTAGAGCTGAGACAAATAAAAGGTGTGTGTTGGAGAAATATGTAATCATAAGTAGAACAAAGAAGGTAAATCCAGTGCATCTACTTTTTCTTATACACGAACACAGTGATTTTCAGTAAAATGAAAAGACGGCCAATTTAAAACTCATAAAAGGCACACAGACTATCTCTGTGTGGCTCCTTGCCACAAAGTATTAATGGAACCCAGAGTTAGTAGAGTTCAAAAAAGAAATATATATAGTCTATATATAATGTCTAACAAGAGCTCTTTGGTTATATTTGGTAGGGTTTTTAAAGAGAGATATAACCCCTCATATGCTAGTGCATAAACCAATACTGTAATTGATGGAGGAACTTCCATATGGATAACTTATTTCTTTATTATCTAGTATATACTTCAATCTTAAGTATTTGGAGCTGACCGTTATCATGCACAAGGTACTGAATTAGACGGTCCAATCCAGTTCTGTTTTTGTGTCATTAGTCAACTGTGAACATAATTCTTGCGCTCATATTTGACCAGTGATCACTTTTTGTTAAGCCTGCAGACTGCCTTTAAATTACTGATTGCATCTATTTTCAATCCCGCTTCCCTAATCAAAAACCTCTTAAAGGTTTCCTTCAGACAATGAAAAGGTTCACTGAGCGCAGACCACTGGTTTATAGTGATAACAGGCAGATTACTTTCTGAAGGCTGCTGGTGCTTGGACATACACTATTTATTTTGTTCCTTCAGGACTCACAGTCTCACCCTTTCAAACAGTTATCAGGGAGCAGTGTGGCTTGTTGATAAGAAGCTGCATGAAAAAATGTCATAACTAAGGACATGGACATAAACAAATCTCCTGCACAGATTCTAAAGCACAGTGGTAGTGAAACTGAACAAGAGCACAGTCCTGAATTCCACAAATGGGGAAATCTGGTTAGATCGGGTCACTGTTGCCTTCAATGGAAACTCTCAGCTAGAATGTTCAGGCACTGTCACTTGAATATTTTCTAAAAGACACTCTAGTCAGGGCTGTCAACAGAGGGACAGTTGCTCTGGAGCCAGGCAATTTAAAAGGGCTCAGGGCTGCTGCCACACCTACCACAGCAGAAACAATGGCTGGAGCCCCTAGCACTTTAAATTGCCATCCGAACCCTGGGTGGCACTGAGGATGCATAAGGGAGGAGCAGGGCTGTCTGGGCAGTGCTGAGGGCTGGCTGGTCCCAGCCCCATCCCTTCTGTCCAAGGCCCCACCCCTTCCAGAGAGCCAGTACCATGCCCTGACTTCATACACCTATATTGCCCAGGGCCCATTGAAAGCCGTCGCTGTCCCTGACTGGAGTCCTCCCGAGAAAGTGAGTGAACAATGTAGCATATGTAGTACCCAGAGGTAGAGACCTCATCTGGGGTGAGTGAAGTCTCTGCTCTACAGCCTCAGCTGAGAGCCAGCTGGCCTTTAGCTCATGTGGTAGAGTGCAGGGCTTTAGCCCGTATACACAGAGAGGTTCTATCCCTGGGGCTGGCAACCTGGGGTCTGTCAGTGTTACACATAGTTTATAACAATGAGCTCGATCCTGCACGGGCTTGGGTGCCTCAGCGCTTGTTTCAAAGAGTGCTATATTAATACGCCTAAGGAACTTTTAGTTTACCCCAGCAATATCCACACAGGCCAGTGAACATGCCAGAAGGGGTACACTTTAGAAATGGTCCCCTTTTAGTGCTCATTGCTGTGCCTTGGAGATAAGCCTTCAGTGAAGTCAATGGGCTCTCAGAACATTCAGCCCCTTAGTTTGCAAGGCAGTTTACATATCGTTTGCACTGTGGAAGTTAGCAATAGATACTAATGATGCAGCACTAGGGAAACACTTGCTGGAGAGGGTGTGGTGTTAGCATGCTGTGCACTAAAGCTTTCATAGTAACAGAGAAGCTGCGTCTACACGTGCACGCTACTTCGAAGTAGCGGCACTAACTTCGAAATAGTGCCCGTCGCGGCTACACGCGTCGGGCGCTATTTCAAAGTTAACTTCGACATTAGGCGGCGAGACGTCGAAGTCGCTAACCTCATGAGGGGATCGGAATAGCGCCCTACTTCGACGTTCAACGTCGAAGTAGGGACCGTGTAGACGATCCGCGTCCCGCAACGTCGAAATTGCCGGGTCCTCCATGGTGGCCATCAGCTGGGGGGTTGAGAGATGCTCTCTCTCCAGCCCCTGCGGGGCTCTATGGTCACCGTGGGCAGCAGCCCTTAGCCCAGGGCTTCTGGCTGCTGCTGCGGCAGCTGGGGATCCATGCTGCAGGCACAGGGTCTGCAACCAGTTGTCAGCTCTGTGTATCTTGTGTTGTTTAGTGCAACTGTGTCTGGGAGGGGCCCTTTAAGGGAGCGGCTTGCTGTTGAGTCCGCCCTGTGACCCTGTCTGCAGCTGTGCCTGGCACCCTTATTTCTATGTGTGCTACTTTGGCGTGTAGACGTACCCTCGCAGCGCCTATTTCGATGTGGTGCCGCGCAACGTCGAAGTTGAACGTCGACGTTGCCAGCCCTGGAGGACGTGTAGACGTTATTCATCGAAATAGCCTATTTCGATGTTGGCTTCACGTGTAGACGTAGCCAGAGAAAGCCGTGCTAGTCTAATACTATCAAAACAAAAAAGCAGTCCAGTAGCACTTAAAGACTAACAAAATAATTTATTAGGTGATGAGCTTTCGTGCGACAGACCCACTTCTTCAGACCAGAGCCAGACCAGAACAGACTCAATATTTAAGGCACAGAGAGTCTGTTCTGGTCTGGCTATGATCTGAAGAAGTGGGTCTGTCCCACGAAAGCTCATCACCGAATGAATTATTTGGTTAGTCTTTACAGTGCTATTGGACTTTTTTTGCTTTACTAAAGCTCTCGAATACAGAGCTAGTAAATATGAATGTAGTTTTGACTCTGTTCATTTGTTCATTCAGGGTAGCATAGCCTCACTTTGATACTCTTTTCGTTTAGTGTAATTTCAGAAATGGTTTGTTACAGTAGACTGGTTATAATGTCATGCAGTAGACTCAGCTGCAGATAGGAAACATGGCATTGTAGCAAAAGATACTGGAACCATTTCCAACTAGGAAAGAGTTAAAATGGACTCATCTCATTCTCTAACCTGAAGGGACTGCTTCAAGGAATGAAGTCTTGTGGGAGAGGAGGAGGAGAGAGCAGGTAGCCATCAGTTCAAGGGTGGTTAACTCAGGGCAGTGAGAACCAAAATCCCACTAAGGAGCTGAGTTCCATACAGTCAGAAACAAGGTGTATAAGCCCTTGAGCAATCTGGTTGTAGTAGTTGAGGAGAAAATTAAGAAACTTCCATGGATGAGCAGAAGGCTGCGTATGTGTAGCCAGACAAAATCTCCCAACTACATACCAGCTTTTGCCTCCCCTCTAAGGTAGAGCACACAGGGCACTGAACAGCAGTTAAACAGCACCGTCTTTGATGCCTTCCTAATGGGGCCCAGATGTGCTGGCTCATCGTGACCCTGAGAAACAGAAAACACAGATAGAGGGCTAGCAGGCTAACCGTTAACGAAGGGCCTTAGAGAACTGTCCTTGGCTGGTATTAATGGCGTGATGCACCCACACAGTTATCCCAGAAGAGAAATCTCCGCCCTTCTAAAAGAATGTCCTGTACTCCCAAAATTGCTTATCTCCTGTCTTACAAGTGCAAATTAAGTAAGAATTGCCCTTGTAAAAACTCGCATCACAAAAGACAGACCAGTACGATCTGGCACCATAGATAAGAAAGAGAATACGTGACCCAGGGGGTATAAAGATGGGCCCAGCAGCACTCTGACTCTGAGTGCATTCCCACCAACTACCTGCTGGTCGGGTCAGGTGATTGTCTCCCGAGGTCCACAACTGGGGACGCCCAACCTCGTATTCGTCTTTCCGTGCAATTGAGTGACCGATCCTGGCTTGGCTACGCTGGTATCGAGAGACGCAGGGAGGGCAAGATATACCCATATTAAGGTCTCCTTTTGGTGTGCACAGTTAAAGAATTAGAGCTCTATAGATAGATGCTGTTGCATTAAGACCTCGTGGTATTGAATTGTAATGTAACCTGTTAACATCTGTACTCTGCTAGCATATAAGAAGTAGACAATAGCCTTTTGTAACCACACGCTTATAACTGTAGCTTAATAAACTTGTAACTAGTTAAGATCTAAGCCTGACTGCCGTTACTCTTTGTCACTGCAACACAGCCGGCACAAGAAAAGAACTTTAACCGTTTGGTTACCACAGCCTGGCCATAGATGAGAGTTCTAGGAGCCCAGCACTCTAGCAGTTAAAGACTTGGATGGTAACAAGGGCACAGTTGGTACCTCACTGCACATTACCCGGCCACCGGCTAACAGTATGTGAAAGTGTTCAGAACTGAAAGCATGCTTGGAAAATTTTCAGGAGGAAGGGGCCTCCGGAAGACTCCCCAGGGGCCGTGCTTCTACACGCCATTTTGGAGTCCAGAAGAGCGTCTTCCAGACTCCAAATCATGTGACCTTATGCTAATGGGGTGCCAGGAATTTACTTATTGCCTCATTAGCATATTTCAGACCATTTATTAGCGTGCCACTTTCAAAGACAGTGGCATGTGTAGAAACAGCCCTAAGGAGTTGAGGCTGTATTCTCCCTTGGAGCAGAAAATGACATTTTGTGCTGCTTGGGGTACCAAAAAGGTCTGATCCAGGAGGATCCCATGTTTAACAGATGCTGTGGAAGACAGAATTGCTAAGCTCCCTCCCATTCATGGTCCTAGTGGGAAATTTCTGCTCTAGGACTCTTCAGTTGTATGCTGGAGGCCTGGTAGAGAGATTGCTGCTATTTCTATCTGGAGTGAAAGTCAACAGTTCCAGAGATTGAGAGATTCTGTGTATAAGGACTGAGTTCTTATTCTGCCCTCCTAATTTCTATAAAAAAATTGCTGCCCAGTTGTCCAGCATGAACCTGATGGAGTGACTATGTATGTAAAGGAAGTGTTACCAAGTATATTGAACTGCTCTTAGTTCTAGAAGACTGATGTGCCACTTGCCCTGGGCTTTGGTCCCTTGAAGTTGAGTCCCCCTTTCCAAAATGAAGGGCTCTGTTATGAGGATCCTTGACAATGGAGAAGGTGAGAATGCAGATCTGCAGTGCAGTCCTTCCAGTACCTGAGAGAATTCAGAACTTTTGGCAGTGTTTGTAGAGACTGTTGAAGACTCTGAAGGTGAAGTCTTGCATCAGGTGTGACAAACATGGAGGCCAACATGTGGCCCCTGTATTGCATGCAATACCTTGAAGTTATCTGCAGACTGAACATAGTGGAGAAGCTCTCCTTGAACAGGTAGCCTCTGCTGGTTAGCTAGCCTAGAGTAGCTCTAATGAAATCTATCCCATGGACCAGAGTCAGTGTAAATATTTTCAGATTGGTATGAAGGCCCAAAGATTGGAATGGGACTAGTTTCTTGCAGACTGCCGATTGGAACTCTAGAATTTAGCAGCCCCCCTAGGGAGCTAATTGTCCAACTATTGGACACCTAAGTATGAATAGTTTTTCCTATCCAGTAGGCCTAATTACTTTGTCCCAAGGAGAGGATCTAGAGTGAGTCTGATGGTTTCTTTCATTGGCTACATCCACCACTGGGGAAATAGAGAGGGGATGAGAAGTGCTCCACTCCTTTACTTGGGATACAATATTTTTATCTACCCACTTAAGATCAGGTGAATAGTGGCAGGCGCTATGTGTAAAGTGTGTGTAGGCAATAACATTGCCTTGTTAATTGGTAGGTCAACTTTACTCTTCAGGGGAGGAAGGAGGGTGATTAAAATGTCCTTTAGACAGTGCAGGGACTCCTGGGTGTTTTTAGAGTCCTCTGGAAGCAGGGCACCAGACATTTCATGAGGTCCTGGAAAGCCCTAAAGTTATCTGCACAAGAGAGTGGTGCCATTGCCAGCCCATCTGGATCAGAGGATGATTTGGCTGAAGGAGGCAAGTATTCCTCAGTCTGTGGTTCTTGTTCTCTTTACGTCTCCTGGTACTGAGGGCATGCACTTTGGAAGGACTGCTAAAAGTTGAGGGCTAAGCCCTCACCAATGGCCCAAGCTTCCCACAGTCTCAGCTCCCCCACAGTCTCACCCTACTAGAGCCCACCCCTCCCACCAGCTTTACACTCCTGCAGTCCCCGACCCCTCCAGACCAAAGATGCTCCCCAACAACACCCCTCCCAGAACCCCAAGCCTCTCCCCAGTCTCACCCATCCAGAACCCCCACCCCTCCCATCCAGTGCCCCACTCCTTACCTTACTCTCCCTGCTGATTAGTCCAAAGCCTTAGGTGATGTGTCCTTCCTGCTTCCTGGACCCTGTGGGTTCCCAGCATCAAGAGAAGTCTCCAGTGCAGTTTTGGTAGCCAACAGTGAGGGCCAAGTGTCTGCACATGGCTCAGTACAGCATGGATCCTGTGCTGGCCAATTGGGCCAGGTCACCAGGCACTCCCTCCCCCTCTCACCCAGATTTTAATGGTGAGAGCTTTGGGCTCCAACTTCTGTGTAAAAAGGAAGGTCAAGACCAAAATTTTGGAAAAATATTTAAATATCCCACAGAGAGCCCATGTTTCTTTTGTTAAAAAGCAAGGGTATAGCCTCCTGTGTGCCCCTCCCTTGGTTCCAACACGGGTGACTCAGGGGGTGAAAGGTGGGAGATGGTCCGTCCATGCCTATGTATGATGTGGTACCTGTGGGTGGTCAGGTTTCTTCCCAACTGGCACTCTGAAAAACTGCTCACCAAAGTGCCCCCATACTTTCAGTAAATCCTCTCAGTGGGGGGACAGAGGCAGGGATTCCAAGGATATTCATATCCCCAAGGTCTAGGACAACTGGTAAACTCTAGAAGGTCGTCAGTAAACAGACTCAGGAGTGTGATGGTACAATACTGTGGTGCAGCCCTGAATGAAGGCCACAGGGTAGGAAGTATCCTCCTCTGAGCTAAAAAAAGAGCCTCTGATTTCAGTGGCAGTACCAAGGGCTGGCAGCCCAAATGAGCATCAGGTTGTGACTAATGGGACACCATTGGAGAAGGGACTCTAGTAGACTTCCTTACCAGGGACAACTCTGCTCCACTGGGCTCTAAGTCTGTATCAGAGCTGTGAATATGGATCCACGGGGAGAAGGTAACTGTGCTACCAGAAAGATTGATAGAGAGTGACCGCAAAGTTGTAAGGTGACGGCACCAAGCCCCATTGAGTAGTCCTGCTTCCATCACTGTGCCAAGAGATGCCAGTTGGTACCAGGAAGCTATCCTGCGAATAGAGTATTTCTCCACAGCGATGTCCACACTAGCACAAATCTGCAAAATAGCCATGCAAATGGCCATTTCAAAGGTTACTAATGAGGCACTGAAATGCAAATTTAGCACCTCATTAGCATACTGCCGGCTGCCCTCTTTAAAACTGCTGCTTTTCGCTCCCAGGTGGCTCATCCAGATGGTGGTCTGTTTTGAAAGGACCCTGGGAACTTCAAAATCCCCTTATTCCTATCAGCATCCCTTCAAAATCCCCTTATTCCTATCATCCTATCATCCCTTATCCCATAAAAACTGGGAAGAAGGATTCTTTCGAAGATGGGATTTACTTTCAAAACAACAGTGTCTGCACTGGTTTTCTTCTTTCAAAAGAAGCTCTTTTGAAATAAGAATATGTAAATGAGGTATCGGATATGCAAACCTGCCCCTCATTTGCATATTTATTTCCCTCATTTGCATGCCTCTTTCAAAAGAGGAATGCAAGTGTAGACACTCCCCAAATGTCCTGAGATGTTAGGGATAGTGTATGGGAACAGAGGAAGTGGATTGGCCAGAAGATAGGGAGCATTCCATTCAGAGAAGCAGCAGCTTAGCCTCTCTATTCTTTCTAGCAGAGCTTTCAAACCCTGAGCAAACCCTGCACTGTAATCCATGACAACTAGTGTGCCCAGCACTGTGGGGAAAAGACCTGTGGTCAGTCTGTGTGTGCTTAAACCCTGGTGTCTTTGTCATGACCTAGTGTGCTGAAGCCCTAACCAAAGTCCTGAAAAAAAAAGAGGAGCAAAACCCCTTTGAAAGCACAACTGTGCAGATATAAAATAAAATTAAAATGATGATATGGTAAATAAGAAAGGCAGGGAGCTGTCAATCAGCAGAGAACAAATGTTGAGCCATGGATGGCTGAGAAGGAACTAAGTGGCTGCAGCCTCCCTACATCTTCATGTAGGGACAAGTGCAGCTGTTTTGCACAGATACAGGCCTGCAGCTTTGGCTTTATCTACAGTATCCAGTTGAGACTGCCCAGGTGCATGCACTTAACCTTCAGCAGAGCACCCATAGGGACATATTGTTCAAGAAGAATCGAGCTGTTCTCCTGAGTGTGAGATGTTTCATATTAAATATGAATACATTAAAAATAAAACTGAAGGCTTTTAATCAGTTTGACTAAAAATCTCATCTCTCCCAGCTGTTCAAATGTCAGTCTTTTGTGATGTTATAATCCTACTTGTTCTCCAGTTGTCCATGCAATCTTCCAGTAAAAACGGAATTGACAAGACTTGATTGACAAGACTTGTATATTATTTGCATCTGGAAAGACACAAATTAAAAAATTCCTTGTAAAACACAGTTAAGGCAGCTAAAAGACAACATGAACCTCAAAATCACAAATAACGCACAAAGATATATACCTACATCTCTATATTTTATAACATTGATGGACAATAGCAATGATTATTTAAAGTTGTTATATTTTTATCTATTTTACATATTTATCTTTGGACACTATAGGGAACACCAACATACAGGGGTGGGGGAGTAATTATATAATGACAGTAGACTTCAAGATTTGAAAAGCTAAAGCTTTATAACTGTTAAAACACAGATTGTCAATTTCATATATCACAATATGCAAAGCAAATATCCTGAAATATCCAGCAACCAATTTTATACTTTGTATGTCTGTAAATTTGGATTATCAGTGGAAATATTTTTTCATTAGTCATTGGTTAGGTCTACACTAGCAACCCCCCTTTCAAAAGGGGGATGTTATTGAGACACTTTGGGATATGCTATTGAGGCTATTTGGTTATAGGAATAAGGGGATTTCAAAATGCGTAGGGTCCTTTAGAAAAGGACCCCATGTAGATGAGCCGCCCTCAATTGAAAGCGGCACTTTCGAAGTGCTGTGGCCACCATTATGCTAATAAGGCACTGCATATTCATTACAGCACCTCATTAGTATATTCTGGAGTGTCTCATTAGCATTCCCCTTTTGAAAGGGAGGTGCTAGCGTAGACCCAGCCATTGTGTTTGATGAAATTGACATTTACTGATGAAAACTGAATTCTGAGAAGCCTATACATACAGGCCATGTCTACACTAGCCCAAATCTTCAACATGGTCATGCAAATGGGCATTTCAAAGATTACTAATGAGGCGCTGAAATGCATATTCAGTGCCTCATTAGCATGCCGCCAGCCACGGCCCTTCGAAATTGCTACTTTTTGCTGCTGCGCGGCTCGTCCAAACAGGAGTCCTTTTAGAAAGGACCCTGCCAACTTCAAAATGCCTTTATTCCTATCTGCTGATATGAATAAGGGGATTTCAAAGTTCCTGGGGTCCTTTGAAAAGGACCCCTGTCTCGATGAGCTGTGCGGCAGCAAAAAGCGGCAATTTGGAAGAGCCGCGGCCAGCAGCATGCTAATGAGGCACTGAATATGCATTTCAGTGCCTCGTTAGTAATCTTCGAAATGGCCATTTGCATGGCCATTTTGAAGATTTGGGCTAGTGTAGATGTAGCCCCAGTGATTAAAACAAAGGCGAGGCATTTTTACTTCTTAATAGAACAAAGTGTAAACATTTTACTTTCCTTTCCAAATCAGCCTTAAAGCTGAATTAAAGAGTTTCGGGGGGTGATAGTGTTTAACTGATTAAAACTGAGTGTGGTCACAAATGTAAGCAAGATTTTAAATAGAGGGAATTGCCTAATACAAGAAGCAGAAAACTAGGGCAATCCTTCAGAATATTTGCTTTTTCTTCAGTTAGTGCTTCTATGGTAGAAAGTTTTTAACCTTATGTGTATTCGATGATCTTTAATGGAATAGTTTTAGTCATCTATTTAGTCTATAATGATCAATGTTTGACTGTTATGTACTTTAGAAGATTCTCCTGCATTTTTAGTTATCCTTTCCATCTTACCTGCGGTATCCCCAGGAGTGTGGGCTTGTTTGGAGGCACACAATTTGCTGGCGTGAAGGAATGTTACTGAGTAGTTCCCTTCTATAATTCCCCAAGAAAGAGTTCTAATCTCCAGGTCTGCTCATGTAAAACCAGAGCTTATGTCATGATACAAACTGTTGTCCTGGAACCAACTGAACAGACTGTATAGTTCTACTTCAGTACAGTTATGAGAAAAGTGGCTATAAAAATGCTAATCTAGTCAAGAGCTCTGTCAAGCAATTTGGCATATTTCCAATAGAATAGGCTGTGTTACAATACAACAAAATCCCACAGAGGAAAGCAAAAATACTGGAGGCTGAAATATTTTGCTAGAGCTTCCAACACAAAAAGACAGTGAATGTGTGCTGTCTCTAACCGTCAAAAATAAAGCCCATAATGAATCAAGAGAAAATAGTTAGAAAAGGTTTTGCGAATTGAACCTATTTTAATAACATGCCTGCAAAAGTCACCTTGATTGTTCTACTACAAAGCAAGATGAAAGTAAATAATTATATCTCTGCATATGAACCATAAGAGGTATTATCAGACTGAAAACTTACTTGTTGTACTTTTAGTGGGAAACAATCAATGAACTGATAATACTGTCCTCTCTCCTCAGTTTACCTTGCAATGTTGCCAGATAATATTTGGCCTTCTTGCTGACAGTGAATTCAAGCTTTGGTAGAGCTAGTCGCCTTTAGGAGCTGTGACACACCTGGTGAGAAAGAGGCTGTCGAAGCTTTATACCATGCACTCATATCACCTCGGGGACAGATAAACTTTTCCCATGCTTCAGGGAAAGCATTTTTAGCTACTACCATTCTTTCCCTCACCAAACAAGGAGGGGATGGTTCAGTGATCTAAGAATCACTTAGAAATACTACTCTCTTCTGGAACCATAGTCAGCCTAGCTCTTCATGTCCTGTGAATGATGAGGACTTAAGCTACGTCTACACGTGAATGCTACATTGAAGTAGCTTATTTCGATGTAGCGACATCGTCTACACGTCCTCCAGGGCTGGCAACGTCGACGCTCAATGTCGCCGTTGCGCAGCACCACATCGAAATAGGCGCTGCAAGGGAACGTCTACACGCCAAAGCAGCACACATCGAAATAAGGATGCCAGGAACAGCTGCAGACAGGGTCCCAGGGCAGACTAGCGCTTCCGGGGCAACAGCTAGCCGCTCCCTTAAAGGGCCCCTCCCAGACACATGCAGCCTGCACAGCACACGGTCTGCAGAGCCATAGGCATGCACACCTCGAGCGACGCAGGCATGGACCCCCAGCAGCAGCAGCAGCAGCCAGAGGTCCACACAACCGCCCCTGCAGGAGCAGTGCTCGCCCTGCTCCAAGCCATGCAGGAGGCAGCTGAGCACCTCCTTGCCACAGAGGAGGAGCTGCCAGCAGGGGAGGAGGACTCAACCCCCAACCCTGCAGCACCCTGCCGCCCCCCCCGCCGCACACGCCGCCGGCTGTGGAGCTACCCCACCAGCACCGACTGGTGGGAGCGGCTGGTGCTCGGAGAGTGGGGGGACGACCGCTGGCTCCAGAACTTTCGGATGAGCCGGCAGACATTTCTGGAGCTGTGCCAGTGGCTCATCCCCGCACTGAGGCACCAGGACACCGCCATGTGGTGTGCCCTCAGTGTGGAGAAACGGGTCGGCATCGCTGTCTGGAAGCTGGCCACTCCAGACAGCTACCGATCCGTGGGTCAGCAGTTTGGCATTGGCAAGGCCACCGTCGGGGCTGTCCTCATGGAGGTAAGAGGACCCACGGGGGGGAGGGGGAGGAAGGAAGCCCTGGCAGGGGAGGGGAGGGGAGGGGGGCCCTGGCAGGGGAGGGCCACACACACCCTGCACACCCCTCATTGGTGCTCTCCCATGTGCTTCCCCTGCAGGTCGTCCACGCCATCAACGCCCTGCTCCTCCACAGGCTCGTGAGGCTTGGGGACCCGGATGCCACCATCGCGGGTTTTGCCACCCTGGACTTCCCCAGTTGCTTCGGGGCTCTGGATGGGACTCACATCCCCATCCGCGCCCCGGAACACAGTGGAGGACGCTACATAAACCAGAAGGGCTACCACTCAGTGGTCCTCCAGGCCTTGGTGGACAGCCGGGGCTGTTTCCTGGACATTTATGTGGGCTGGCCTGGCAGCACCCACGACGCCCAGGTATTCTGGAACTCGGGCCTGTGCCACTGGCTGGAGGCGGGGACCTACATCCCCCAGTGGGAGATCCCTGTGGGGGACACCACCATGTCCCTCTGCGTCATCGGAGATGAGGCATACCCCCTCCGGCCTTGGCTCATGCACCCTTACACGGGCCATCTGTCAGCCAGCCAAGAGCGCTTCAACCAGCGCCTGAACCACGCGCACCAGGTGGTGGAGCACACATTTGGGCGCCTCAAAGGGCGCTGGAGGTGTCTCCTCACCCGCCTGGATGCGGGCCCCACCACCATCCCCCAGATTGTGGGTGTGTGCAGCGCCCTACACAACCTGGTGAAGAGCAAGGGGGAGGCCTTCTTTCACGGCTGGGCTGTGGAGGCCGGCAGGGCCGATGTGCAGCCACCCGCTGCCCCCAGTCGCCAGGTGGACTCTGAAGGGACCCGGGTCCAGGAGGCCCTGTGGGCCCAGTTCGATGAGGCCACGGGGTGAACGCTGGCAGGCCCCCCACTACACCCCGCCCCCATCCTCCACAACACTCCCTGCCCCTACGCCCACACCACAGAGCACCCAAGAGCACACCCCTCAACTTTTCTTGTAAAAATAAAAGCAGACAGTTGTGTGTCAACTCAAACATCTTTACTAGATAACTATTATTATTATTATTATTATTATTATTATTATTATGAACAACACAAACTAACTATTTACAGGGGAAATCTAACTGATAAATATATATACATTATAAAAATAGGGATAACATGAAAGGGGCAGACAAGGAAGGGGAGAACTATTTACATGGGGAGGTAAGGATCAGCATAGTAACGGGTCAAATATACAAACTATTTACAACAAAATAACAATAAACTGGGGGGAATATATCCAAAGGGGGAGGGGGGGGCCACGTCCTGGGCACCACGCCCCTAAAGTCCAGCGCTGGGGGTGGGCGGCCGGGATCCCCACCTTGGCCAGAGCCCTGGCCGGGGCTGGCTGGGGGCCGGGCAGACCGGGAGATAAGGCCGGCGAGTGTCAGCTGGCCCCAGGTCCCCCTTGGCGGAATGGCCCTCGGTGGCGGGTGGCGGTGCGACGGCAGATGGCGCAGCGGCTGCAGCAGCGGATGGAGCAGGCAGGGCGGGCGCTGCGGCAGCTGGCGCGGCCTGGGGGGCCAGGGAGTCTGCGATGCGGTTGAGGGTCTGCATGTAGGCCCCTCCACGCCTCCTGGCACCAGGCCAGCACCCGCTCCTGCAGCTGGAGGCAGCGCTCCTCCACCCGCAGCTGCTGCTCGGCGACCTCCAGCTGCCGACGGTGGAGGGCCAGCAGCTGGGGGTCCATCGCCGTCGGCTGCTGGTGCTGGGTCCACCGTCTTCCCCGCCGTGGGGCCAGTCGGTCCTCCGCCGAGGGGCTGGCCTGGAGTGATGGCCCCGGAGGGCTTTCTGGGACCACTGACGCCTCGCCGGCGCTCTCCGGTCCTTCCGATGGTGCAGCTGCGGAACACAGGAGTGGGGGAAGAAGAGTGGAGACAGCCGTTAGTGTGGGCCCCAAGCCATGGCCCTTGTCCCCCCACCCTCTGCTGCAGGTTCCCCATCCCCGTCCCCAGGAGATGCTGCTGTGATGGGGTTCAGGGTTCCCCCTGCACTGCACCCCGTCCGCTGGCAGGAGTGACTCTCACTCATTCAGCAGGTACGACAGGAGGTTTATTAGGCAACAGATGCCCAGTTTCTCACAGAAGCAACAGTACAGCAGTCAAAGACGGTCCTTCCAACCCGTCCTGGGGAGAAGACCCCGAGGGGTGCCCCTCTGGGGTGTAGCTTTCCCCCTCCTCAGGCTGGCTGCCTTCTAGCTCTCCCTTCCCCTAGCCTCTAACTGCCGCCCCCAATTCAAACCCAGCTCGGCTCCTCCCTCCTCTTTGTTCAGGGCAGAGGTGTTACCTGCCAGTTGTAGCCCCAGGATCATCCTTAGCCACTGGGAGCTCTTCAGCTTGTTGCTCATATCTAGCCTGAGTCTCGCATTTGCACTCCCCACACTCCATCACATGCTGCTGCTGCTGCTGCTGCTGGGTGTCCCACCCCCTCCCCCCGGGGGACCCTAGAGGTTCCGCTCCCGCCAGCCCCGGGGATGGGGCATGGCACTGTTGTGCTGGGGAGGGGGGCAGGGGCTGATGCACTCTTCTGAGGGACATGCCACTGCTGTCCTTGGGGCCATGGCCATCTGGGCATGTGGAGGGCCCTGGTCATATCTCTTACCCCCGCCCCTCAACCCCGGGGGTGTGCACCAGGGGGGTACATACCTGACAGTCCACTCCCATGGTCGGGGGACACCCGGGGGGCGGACGCCCGGCTGGAGCTCCAGGATGGCAGCATTATCTGGAGGCCTGTGTCACTGGAGGAGGAGTCCCCCTCCTCCTCCACCTCCTCCGGTGCCCCGGGGGTGGGCTCCTGGGGGGGCCCCCGGGGTGCGGGGCTTGCCTCCGGGGCGGACTCCACCTCCGGGGCCTGCTGGGGCTCCTCAGCCGAGGTATCAAGAGTGGCCGGAGGGGAGGAGGTGTGCCGGGGGGCCAGGATGTCCCTGAGCTACCTGTAAAAGGGGCAAGTGACGGGGGCAGCCCCAGATCGGCCGGCCGCATCCTGGGTCCAGGCATAACCCTGCCGCAGCTCCTTCACTTTACTGCGTACATGATCCGGAGTGCGGGCAGGGTGACCCCGGGCGGCCAGGCGCTCGGCCAGCTGAGCGAAAGCATCCGCGTTCCGCCTCTTGCTCCTCATTACCTGGAGCATCTCCTCCTCACTCCAGAGCCCCAGCAGGTCCCGAAGCTCAGCCTCCATCCAGGAGGGGCCCCGCTGCCGCTTCCCCGCCTGGCTGCTGGGCTGGGAGCCTTGGCTTCCCTTGGGCGGGGTCCCCTGGGGGCGCTGGGGGGCGCTGGGGGGCAGCCATCGCAGCGCCAGGGGTTTTTTCTGGCTGCAGAAGAGCGTGAAGGCTAGCCGCGTGTTACTGCTGCTGCCTGCACGCTCTCTCAGCTTCCTGCACAGGAAGGCAGGGGGCGGGGCCTTTAAGGGGCCGCTCCACGCGGCCACCATTGAGCTCAGGGGCTGGAGAGAGCGTCTCTCAACCCCTCAGCTGATGGCTGCCATGGAGGACCCCGCAATTTCGATGTTGCGGGACGCGCAACGACTACACGTTCCCTACTTCGACGTTGAACGTCGAAGTAGGGCGCTATTCCCATCCCCTCATGGGGTTAGCGACTTCAATGTCTCGCCGCCTAACGTCGATGTTAACTTCGAAATAGCACCCAACACATGTAGCCGTGACAGGCGCTATTTCGAAGTTGGCGCTGCTACTTCAAAGTAGCCTGCACGTGTAGACGTGGCTTTAGTACCCCATTGAGATGAAGGTAATAGTTCATGTCTCACAGATCCTGTCTTTAATTACCAGCAGATGCAGGGAGATGACAATACATTGCTCAAACTGGTTCATGTATTCATTATTTCCTTTACAGCCGTAAGGATTGGTAGCATAGTTTTTGCCTTGTGCCCATTTGTGTCTTTGAAAATCTTCCCCTATATTCTGGAGCACAATTCTCTCACAAGAGATGGATCCCAAAGCAAATTCCATGGCTGCAAATCAAGGAACATGGGGCCTTGAATATTGCATTCATTTTAGATGCTTTGGACGAATGAGATGGAGGAAAATGAATGAAAAGCTTGAAGGAGATCACGGTAATCTACTGAGGAAAGTCAAAAGCCTGCTTGTGAGAACAGAAAAGTCCCTTGAAAGTACCCTGAAAGACACAAATACAAACAGGAATTGGAGATTCCTACTTTTCTGGATTCCCAGTTCACCACCAATGTAATTAGGGATGTGAATCTCCATTTCTTGCATAGTTTCATTCGTAGTCATAAATCTAACATTAGGAAGCAACTACAATTGCTGCTGCACTCAGGTAACATCGAAGTTGCCTGTGCAGTGCCAAAGTGACCATATAGGTATGCACGCACTGACTAATGGGTTTGAGCACCATGTTATGAATCCCTAATCACACCTGATCCTTGTCAACAGTTGAAAATGTACCTAGGATTGATACAAGAGGGCAGCAGTAGGTGCAACCAAACCCATGTTGAAAACAGATTAACTGTAAATCCAGACAAGACTAAATCATGTTCAACAGCATTTCAGTGTGCAATTCATATGGCAGAGTTCAGCTGATGCAACTTGAAACTCGGAGAGGGGAAGAGCTGAATACCCAGTGTGAGGATGCTCCCCTGAGCTTTAAAATAAATAAATAAATAGGGAAGTTTCTGCAGGCTGGTGCATTCCAAAGGCAAAAAATAATTAGCCTCTTCAAAACTGTAAATGCCCTCCTAGCAATTTCCAGAGAGGGGTGAGATCATTTCCCAGAGCAGAGAAATCTTCCCAGTCTTTCCTTCAGCATAATGGAGAATTTTTAAGTAGGTGCTCCAGGCAGCCCTAGGTACCCTTTACACTCAGCCTTGGTTAAACAGGACTTTTTAAAGAACTGATTTAAGAGCCAGTTATCACAGCCATTATCTTTGCTCAGATCTAAAAGGTGATGTGCCTTTTTAACTCAGTAGACTCATATCAGCTAAGCTCTTGTTTTCTACCAGATTGATTTCCATGGTGTTTGCCTTCAGACTCATTAATTTACTGATGCGGTAAATTCCCAGCCCTTAGTGTCAGGCACTAATGTAATTAGGGATGTGAATCTCCATTTCTTGCATATACTCATTTGCAGTCATAAATAATACAGTGTTTGGAAGTAACTAGAATTGCTGCTGCACTCAGATAACATCAATATTGCCTGTGCGCTGGCAAAGAAATATAGATTGCACAGAACCACTTTGCCAGCAAGAATGAGAAATGCTTTTGCTTTCTTGGCCTCAGTGTAAGTATTCTCCTCGGGAAACAAAGGGAGTGTGTATATATATATATATAGTGTATTTCTGGGCACTTTTTTTCTATTATCCACAAACCATTTTAAAATGTCTCCCATATTTGACCCCATTTAACCAGACATCCTTTACAAGAAAAATTTTCTAGTAGTGGATCCAGGAATGTGCTTTCTGAGGTCAACAGAGTCACAATGGTAATTACAGAGATAATTGCTTTTTATGCATTTTTCAGAAACTGAAACCCATTAGAATGTTCCTCTTGGAGAGACAGAAAAGAACAATGTTTTAAGATATGTTAGAGAAGGGTCTATGTAAAACTCTTTCAGTCTCCTATAATAGCTCCTTGACAGTGATCCTGAATTTATTTTCACACTGCATACTCTGATTCTTAGCTGCCTTGACCTGTTCAGCTTTTGCTGGTTTAATCTCCAACAGTTTCAGAGGCTTACAATGGTGCTTAGAAAACAGAGTGCATTTATGATTATTTAAAACATAGGTTCCCAAACTGGAGGTTGTGCCCCTCCCCTGGGGGAGGCCATGAAGAAATTGGGGGGGGGAACCCAGCCCCCTCATCAATCCCCCACCCCCACATCCCAAGAAAGAATTCGTGCTGCCATTACAATGCTGAAATGTTTGTTGGATGTATTTTATTTAAAAATGAAGCCTGGCCAACAAGCCCCCAGTCGGGGCTAAGCCCCCTCTGGCCACAGCATCATAACACCCTGCACCCCCACCACATATCAGTCCTGAACCTCTCATAACCCACTGTCCTGAGCCTCTCACATTCCCAGTCTTCTGCTACAACACTACTACACAATCCAGACACTGCAAATCTGTATCCTGTGCTCATCACAGTCCCACACCCCATGCCCTGAGCCCCTCATACACCCCAACCTGAACTCCTGCACCCTCACATCCACAAGCCTGTGATTTGCTCAGCACCCCGACACTTCACCTGACTCCAACACTCTCCTGCCTGGACCCCTGCCCTGAGCCAGCAGCCTTCTCCACCTCTTCCTGCATCCAAACTCCCTCCCAGAGCTTGCAACATTCACCTCTTCCCCCCACATTTCCTCATTCCCATCCCAGAGCCCATACCTCTGTCTCAACCAAGTGAAAGTGAGTAAGGGCTGGGTACAGCAAATGTTGGGGAGGAGGGAAACCGAGAGGGTGGAGCCTCAAGAAAGGGGTGGGATCTTAGGGCTTGCCCTGACATTTAAGAAGTTATCTTGGTGTAAAACGATTGGCGACCACTGCTGTATTGAATTTTTGGGCCAAGAAAAACTATTTGTGCTTTTTTTTTCAATTTTAAATAAATTTTTATATCAAGTTTTTGTGTTTATTTTATATTTTAAATTACAAATTTAATTTTTTTTAAGAAGGGGGTTGGATGATGGTAAAGAAGAGGTGGGGAGCATGAGGGTTTCTGAAAAATCGAAAAGGGGGAGTGGTGCCAAAAATTTTGGGAACCACTGTTTTAGAGTATCCGAGTCCACTGGCGGGCAGCCCTGTTTCTGTAAATCTTAGGCAAACTAAACTTTCAAAAGCTGAACAATTCAGCTAGAGCTGCTAAGGCAAAAATTAATGTATGCCATGTGAAAATTAATTCAGATCACTGTTAAAGAAATTGACTACAGTGAAGATTAAATAAATTGTAATATATAGACCGGTCTCTGACTAGTAACTATTAGAACCTTGGTCCAGCCAATCTAACCTACTTTAATTTGAAATTCAGCCAGCTGTAACCATACCTGTGGAGGGACTGTTTCTGCTAAATAATCTTTTAAATCAGTCTCAGGTCTGCACCCACTCCAAATGCTCAGGCAGCGCACGCCCTGCTCCGTGCTCCCCCCGGCAGCCATGCGCTGGTGCAGATCTGGGAGTTACATGCCCCCTGTGCAGAAAGGCAACAGGCGGAAGGAAGTCACTGGTGGGCAACAGACCCAGCTTTTCAGGAAACGCACCAGCTGTTTGGGGAGGGGAAGCAGCACATGTGCTTCCTGAGATGCCAACTGTGGCATACAGCTGTGGGACTTCCTCCCGATGGTGCAGGAAGCTGGTGCCGCCTTCATTTTTGCAGGAGGTAACAGCAGCACAGGCTGTTCCTTGGGATGGGGGGGGGATTGATGCAGGCTGGGTCACCTCGCACCCCCCATCCCCGGAATGTCTTCATGCCCTCCCAGAGGGGCATGCGCCCCAGGTTGGGAACCTACGCTTTAAAACAAGGAAGAAAATGTCCATCTGCAAAAGTGAGATTAAGGTTATAGACACATCAGTATGGTGAGCAGATACTCCCTTGAAGGTTATATAAAGAAAAAGTTACAAACCTCAACAGTTCAGGAAAAGGGCTGTACTCACAAAACCCAAATATATGAAGCTAGGGCAGTCAACATGATGTATAATCTATTTGGGAAAATTTGGGACACCAAAGTGATCCCACAAGACTGGAAACATTGCTACCTTATCAAGCTGCCACAGAAAGGCAACCTGAAGGAATGCAAGAACGGAAGGAGAATCACGTTACTGTCTCTTCCAGGAAAAGTGTTCAATAGGATTCTGTCTGAGAGAATGACAAAAGGAATTTATAGAGAGCTCATGGAAGAACAGGCAGGCTTCCAAAATGAAAGATCTTGTACAGACCAAATAGCAACTCTCAGAGTGATCACAGAACACTCACTTGAGTGGAATCCCCCCCGTGTATAACCTTCATTGAATTTGAAAAAGTCTTCAACAGTATTGGTAAAAATACTTTGTGGAAACTGCTTCAACACTGTGGCAGCACACCCAAATTATTAACCTGATCCATTCAACATGCAAACCATCAACATGCTAAGTTGTTCACAATGGCATCTTGATAGAATCATTCAGCATCCTGTCAGGAGTGCAATAAGGGTGCTTATGTTCACCTTTCCTGTTCTTGATCATAATGGACTGATTTATGAGCAGGACAATAGATGGCCATCAACGGGGTATTCAGTGAACACTTTTCAAACATCTGGAGGACATTGAATTTGCTGATGATGTTGCCCTCCTTTCACACCAATATGAAAACATGGAAGAAAAGGTCACAACACTAGGCAAAACTACCTCAGTGACCGGACTGAGCATTAACAAGGGAAAGACCAAGACAATGAGGATCAACCAGTCCATCAACAACACTAACACCCTGGAGTGGGATGACCTGGATGATGTGGAGCAGTTCACCTACTTGGGCAGTATTGCTGGCAGAGGTGGAGGAACAGATAAGGATATCATTGCTAGGACAGGGAAAGCAACACCTGCATTCAAGACTCTTCATCCCATATGGAGTTCACAAATAATATCTGTGAAGGCAAAACTGCAGATCTTCAACACAAGTGTGAAGAGAGTGCTCTTGTATGGATGCGAGACCTGGTGTACTAAAAGGGCTTCAAATCACAGCCTACAGACATTTATAAACAGATGCCTGAGGTACACCCTTCACATCAAATGGAAAGACTTTGTCATGAAGAAGGAACTTTGGAATAGAACAGGACAAGAATGACTTGACATTCAAATCAAGAGAAAACAGTTGGGATGGCGAGGCCACACTCTCAGAAAACCATCATCCAGCATAGTCTGTCAAGCTCTCCAGTGGAACCCACAAGAAAAACGCAAAAGAGAAAGACCTCGGACAACGTGGAAAAGATCTACTGAGATTGAAGGACAACAACTGGGATACTCCTGGGCTTCATCTACGCTAGAGTCATCTATAGACAAAAGTTACTGTCGGAAGAGATCTTCCGGCAAAACTTCTATCAACAGATCACGTCCATACACAAAAGCATATCAAAAGAACAATCTGCTCTGTCAACAGAGAGTGACTTGACTGCCCAGCTGCTCTCTCAGCAGAATGGCCAACCAGAAGCTCAGCAAACAGGGCTGCCTGGTGAATTGGAAACCCTGTCTGTTGACAGAGGGCCCCCCGGAGCATCTACAAGGCTTTTTTTGTTGACAGAAACTGTCAAAGGTGTTATTCCTCATTGCAGAGAGGCAGAATGCTGCCAGCAGGAATGCCGAGTCTTGTCAACAGACAGTCAACAAAACACATTTTGTGTGTTAATGCTCTGCAAGTGTTGTCGGCAGAACTCTCTCGTGTAGATGTAGCCCTGCAGTCAGCTAGAAGTGTCCTCCCAAGACAGCATGAAGTGGAGGAGACATGTAGAAGACCTATGCTCCACGGTGGCTACGTCTACACGTGAAGCCAACATCGAAATAGCTTATTTCGATGTAGCAACATCGAAATAGGCTATTTCGATGAATAACGTCTACACGTCCTCCAGGGCTGGCAACGTCGACGTTCAACTTCGACGTTGCGCGGCACCACATCGAAATAGGCGCTGCGAGGGTACGTCTACACGCCAAAGTAGCACACATAGAAATAAGGGTGCCAGGCACAGCTGCAGACAGGGTCACAGGGCGGACTCAACAGCAAGCCGCTCCCTTAAAGGGCCCCTCCCAGACACAGTTGCACTAAACAACACAAGATCCACAGAGCTGACAACTGGTTGCAGACCCTGTGCCTGCAGCATAGATCCCCAGCTGCCGCAGAAGCAGCCAGAAGCCCTGGGCTAAGGGCTGCTGCCCACGGTGACCATAGAGCCCCACAGGGGCTGGAGAGAGAGCATCTCTCAACCCCCCAGCTGATGGCCGCCATGGAGGACCCAGCACTTTCGACGTTGCGGGACGCGGATCGTCTACACAGTCCCTACTTCGACGTTGAACGTCGAAGTAGGGCGCTATTCCGATCCCCTCATGAGGTTAGCGACTTCAACGCCTCGCCGCCTAAATTCGAAGTTAACTTCGAAATAGCGCCCGACTCGTGTAGCCGCGACGGGCGCTATTTCGAAGTTGGTGCCACTACTTCGAAGTAGCGTGCACGTGTAGACACAGCTTATGAGTGCAAGGGTTTGAGTCAAGTAAGTTGCACTCCGGTGGAAGTTACTTTACATCCAACCTTGTAATGATGCCAGGAGAAAATCCATAACCTTATCTATTTATAACAAACTCACTCAGCTTGTCAGTGACCATGAAAACTAGAATAATTCACACTTCATCTTTCATAGGTCACAGGGAGGAAACGGTCTTCCTGAGAGTTTAAGCTTCATGGATGGGCTAGGACATGTTGGATTTGGGGAATCACCCTCTCATGCACATGATTCCCTCTCATTTGCTTTGGGAGAGTAAGGTTACTGTATGAGGAAGGTCCTGAAGACTGTGTCTCTATGGGCTCTAACCCATGCAGGTGAACTAGTAGTCTTCTAAGATTCTAACTTCAAGGACCTTGTTTACAGTACAGCTCATAGCCTGCCACAGCCATAAAGATATGGTGAGAGACAGAGTAGTAGTATGAAAAAAAGAACGGTGATATTGAGATTTAGGTGAAACAGCCATATGTGGCCCTTTAATGGGTCTCCTGCAGCTCTTTGCAGCACATGATGTTAAGACACTGCATGATTTAATTATTAACCAAGTTCATGTATTAACCAGCCAGGATACTTTTACTGTGTTAAACAACTGCAGTTGATAAAATGATAAAGATACTCATTTTTTTGCTGTGAGAATTATATACATGCACACACTAAACATTTCCAGGCATACTCTTTTTGACTATATAGCACTAAAGTAAATGAAACAATGAACGCACATTACTGTGGCGCTTTAGGACATTACTGAGTATTAATTTGGCTCCTGAATCACTGAGATCTGAGTATCATTGGAATAAGCAGTCACTCGAGCCAGGGATGGGTGAAAGATGATTTAAGCAGAACAAAATGGAGTATTGCTTGCTAATATAAAGTGGTCTTTCCTGTGTTATCTCTACATTGTGCAGAGCCCTAGCATGGTTTGGTAAGATGATTATTACATATATTTATTGGTTCTTTCTAAACTGGCAGAACGAAATAATGTAATAACATAGTTTGGAAACTATTTAGCTATGAAATGAACCCCCCAAAATGGCTAAATCACTGGTATAGATGAGCCCTAACTTCGTATATGACAAGTACACACTGCAGAGATGTGAGGTAATATAAGCCAAGACTGAATTGTGGGTGATGCCATCTCATCTCGACTCATTAAATGGGGCTTGCATTATATGCTGGAAGTAGGACAGAAAAGATCAGAAACAATCTTATTTTTTCCTGGTGGTTAATATTAACCTCGGTTGCACAAACTGACAATGGGTGAAGAGATTAAAAAGGGAAACAATGAAGTACCAAACTAGTAAAATTGGTTCTGGAAATGACATTGTTAAATTAAGTATCAAAAAGACAAGCTAAACAATTTCAATATGATGCGAACTATTAACTGACCTCCTATGCTGTTCCTACACACTGTGAAACCTCTTAATGTGTATTCTCCTCTTGACATTTTAGTGGCATTGCAGGGGGCAAATTAAAACTTAGCCTACCTGCCGAAAAGATATTTTCAGGTAATTAATGGTAACAGCTGGAGCTTTAGCTTCTACTTACCCTTTTTTGGAACTGAGCAATAGACTTGATCATGTCAGTGAGGTGCACAGAACAAAAGTGGTATGACATGGCTGTAGTAGTCAAAGTTTAGTGAAATTCATCATTCAAAAACACGCTGGCCAAATTCATCCCGACCTCTGATGGTAACGAAATCAGTGAAGGATTGGAGGGGTAGCCGTGTTAGTCTGGATCTGTAACAGCAACGAAGGGTCCTGTGGCACCTTATAGACTAACAGAAAAGTTCTGAGCATGAGCTTTCGTGAGCACAGACTCACTTCATCAGATGCTGGTCTTGGAAATCTGCAGGGCCAGGTATAAATAAGCCTGAGCAAGGGTCTTGCTGACTGAGCTAACCTTGTTATCCCCACCCTTGCTCTGGCTTATTTATACCTGGCCCTGCAGATTTCCAAGACCAGCATCTGATGAAGTGAGTCTGTGCTCATGAAAGCCCATGCTCAAAACTTTTCTGTTAGTCTATAAGGTGCCACAGAAATCAGTGAAGTTATTTTACACCAGGAATGAATTTGATCCAGCATGCATAGACAGAGGCCTACTGGGTCAAATTCATTCCTGGCGTAAATTCCCTTGGCGAAAAGGAGGAGAGAAATTGATAGAGAGCTCAGGGAAGAACAGGCTGGCTTCCAAAATGAGAGCTCCTGTGCAGACCAAATAGCAACTCAAGAGTGATCATAGAACACTCACTTGAGTGGAATTCCCCCTGTACATAACCTTCATAGACTTAAAAAATACCCCTTTGATAGTGTTGATGGAGACACTTTGTGGAAACTGCTGCAACACCAAGGCAGCCCATCCAAAATTATTAACCTGATCCATTCGATGTACAAACCATCGACATGCCAAGTTGTTCATAATGGTGTCTACAGAATCCTTCAGCATCCTGTTAGGAGTGCGACAAAGATGCCTGTGGTCACCTTTCCTGTTCTTGATCACAATGAACTGGTTTATGAGCAGGACAATAGATGGCCATTAATGGGTCATTCAGTGGACACTTTTCAAACAGCTAGAGGACATTGAATTTGCTAACAGTATCACCCTCCTTTCACACCAACATGAAAACATGGAAGAAAAGGTCACAACACTAGGCAAAACTGCCTCCATGAATGGACTGAGCATTAACAAGAGAAAGACCAAGACAATGTTGATCAACCAGTCCAACAACAACACCATCAGACTGAAAAGGGATGACCAGGAAGATGTGGAGCAGTTCACCTGCTTGTTCAGTATTATAGGCAGAGGTGGAGGAACAGATAAGGATATCAATGCTAGGATAGGGAAAGCAACACCTGCATTCAAGACTCTTCATCCCATATGGAGTTCACAAATAATATCTGTGAAGACAAAACTGCTGATCTTCAACACACATGTGAAGAGCGTGCTCTTGTATGGATGTGAGACGTGGTGTACTAAAAGGGCTTCAAATCACAAGCTACAGAAATTCATAAACAGATGCCAGAGGTACATCCTTCACTTCAAATGGCAAGACTTTGTTGCAAATTCAGAGCTTTCGAATAGAGCAGGACAAGAATCACTTGACATTCAAATCAAGAGAAGAAAGTGAAGATGGCAAGGCTACACTCTCAGAAAACCATCTTCCAGCGTAGTCTGTCAAGCTCTCCAATGGAATCTACAAAGAAAACGCAAAAGAGGAAGACCTCAGGCAACATGGAGAAGATCTATGGAGATTAAAGGACAACAATTGGAGTACTCCTGGAGTCAGCTAGAAGTTTTGTCTAGAGACAGACTGAAGTGGAGGAGACTTGTTGACGACCTCTTCTCCACTCAGAGTACAAGGGTTTAAGTCAAGTAAGTCATGAATAGAAAGAGGACCCTTCTCATGGGTTAGGGCATGGTGAACTAAATACAGCCTAGGGGGTCAGATCCAGCCCACCAAACATTTAGATCTGGCCCATTATGTCCCAGCAGGACCCTTGGCAGGTTAATTGGCTGCTGCAGCCCCACAGGACACTCAAAGCAGCTAGCTGCTAGGGACTGTGCGTGTGTCTCTGCACACTGTGCCCCTTGGAGGGAAGGGAGGTCTGTGCCCTGTCCACACCCCCCACCACAACCCTTGCAGCTGCCATTGGCTGAAAAACACTCAATTGGAGCTGCAGGGGTAGTGCTTGCAGGCATGTGCACCATGCAGAGACCTGCCACCCCTCTCCTTGCAAGGGGTGCTTTCTGCAGAGAAATACACATTGGCCCCACCAGCCAGTCACTATGAGTGGTGAAGGCATCAGTGGCAACCAGGGAGGCTGTCTAAGGTTCCTGCTGGTCTCCTGTCTGGGATCTGCCTATAGTAAGTACCTCCCAGCCAGAGCCTGAACCTGGTACCCCACTGCCTCCTGCATCCCACCGTCTTCCCCAGGTCACAACTCCTTCCCACACCCAAACCCTCTGGACCCCCTCCTGCACCACTGCCCCAGGTCAAAATCCCCTCCTGCACTGAGTCCTCCCTCCCAAACCCCACACTCCTTCCTGAACCCCAATTCCCTACCCAGAGCTGTCTGTGTCCAAACTCCATCCTAGACCATGCACCACCTTTATTAATATCATAGAAAAGTATGGTCCCTGACCACACACTAACTTCTTTCCCTGCCCCATCAAAAATTGTGGCCCACCTCTGGCTTACACACATTCAAGATGGGAGAAAGGTTACACCATTTTGCTAAATATAAGACCTGGTGTTGCCTATGAATGTTCTTCTAAAAGACACGCTGAGAAGTTAATTGAGCACTTCGCTCCAGTCTTACCCACAGAAGATTTTGGAAAGACACCCATCCCAGTCCTAATCTTTGCTCTTTAATAATGCAAGATAACTATTATTAGAAATCAATGGGTCAAAAGAAGAGTTTCTGGAATCAACTAATAAATAAAAAGCCATCAGTTCTGAAGAAAGTTAAAAATTCCTAGTTTCTAAGATCACTGTTTATAAGGGACTATTATGTTTTTCTGGATGGATATTGTGCATAATACAAGCCATAGGATGTCACCAAGTCGTTCCTACCTTATACCCATAGGCTATGTATACACTATAGGATATTTTTCGAAAAATGGCTGTTTTATTGACAAAACCCACGGAGCATCCACATACTGTCAAAAGAATTTGTCACTTTTGTTGACAGCCTTCTGCTGATCCCCATGAGGCAAAATGCTTTTCTCAACAGAATCTGTTGACAAAAATGCCATGTGGATGCTCTGGGGAGACCTCTGTCAACAGACAGGGCTTCTGGGTCACCGGGCAGCCCTGTCTGCTGTGTTCCCCGTTGGCTGTTCTGTTGAGAGAGGGCACGGCAGTCCAACCACTCTGTCGACAGAGTGGATCACTTTTTCGATCTGCTCTTGTTCGTGGAGGCACTCTGCCAAAAGAGGTTTTGTCGGAAGATCTCTTCTGAAAGTAAATTCTGTCGACATAGCTGTAGTGTAGACGTACTCATAGATTTTGATTGAGAAAGCTACTTCTTTTACACAGTTACTCAGTCTGAATTTGAAAACTTCAAGTGTTGGAGAACATACCACATCAATCGGAGAGCTGTGCCAGTGGTAAATTGCCCTCACTGATAAACATGGAGCACTATTTCTGATATGAATTTGTCTAGCTTCCACTTCCAGCTACAGGAGCTGATTACACTTTACAACATTACAGGGCCCTATGCTTTCAGAAATATTCTCCCCTCATAGGTACTTGTACATTGTGAACAAAGCATCTCTTAACCCTCTCTTTGTCATGCTAAACAGATTGAGCATCTTCTGTCCCTCACTATTAAAGGTATGTTTTCCAGAACGCAAATCCTTCTTGTAACTCTTTTCTGAACCTTTTCCAATTTGTCAACTTTTTAAAAATGTGTGAGACACTGTATTCCTGTAAGAGTCTCATTAATGCCATGTTGAGTAGTAGTAATAATATGTATAGATTCCAAGGCCAGAAGGCTCATCTAACCTCCTGTATAACATAGGCCATAAAACATCCTCAAAATAATTCATAGAACATATCTCTAAAAAAAAGCATTCAGTCCTGATGTACTAGTTGTCAGTGATGGAGAAGACACCACAAACAATTGGCAAATTATTCCAATGGTTAATTAATCTCACTGTTATTTTGTAGTATGTCCATTCTGACTTTGTCTAGCTTCAACTTCCAGCCATTGCATCATGTTACACCCTAACCCTTCTCTGCTAAATTGCCTAGGGAGGTTGTGGGATCTCCATTATTGGCAATATTTAAAAGCCTGTTTGATAGACATCTATTGGGGATGATCTCCATTCCAAACAGCTGAATGTAGTGCCTTGCATGTTGAATAGTAACAGAGAGGTAGCCATGCTAGTCTATATACCATCAAAATAAAAAAGCAGTCCAATAGCACTTTAAATTATGTAATTATTTTGTTAGTCTTTAAAGTGCTACTGGACTGCTTTTTTGTTCTGATGGTATATAGACTAGCATGGCTATACTATTGGGGATGGCCTAGATGGTGCTTGGCCCTGCTGTGAGGGCAGGAGACTGAACTTGATGACCTCTCAAGGTCCCTTCCAGTTCTAGTGTTCTATGATTCTAAGATTCTATGAACTTGGCTAACCTCTCTTATTATTGTCAATGAGGCCAAAGCCAGCAAAATGGCCACCATTTTCCTACAATCTGTCTGCAGGAGAAAGTGAGCCTGCCCTTAATAAAGTTCCCTGACACTTCTCTCGTTTGTCAGTGACAGAGGAGCCATGTCCACAGGTAAAAGGGCTGCCACCCTGTGGTTCTGAGGGCTGTACAGGATGTAGGGATGGCAAGGATCAGCGGAGACTCAGAAGTGGATAGGGATATTGGGGGGCCCGCAGGTGAAGGAAGATTTGGGGAGGGGTTAGAACAAAGGTGAATGCAGCTTTTGGGTGCAGTATCAAGACCTAGGGAACAGAAAGAGACCAAAGTAGCGGGAAGTAAGACAGAAGTTGTGGGAAGGAAATGCTTCCCAGTTTCAGGCAAAGAAACATGGGCTGTGGGGTGGTAGAGGGAATTGCCAAAGTGTTGCTTCTTGCAAACTAAACCAACTCCATATTCAGAGGCAATATGAACCTTTTGGGGCAACAACTTAAAGGTTTGGGAGGGGCACATAACACCCCACAGGCATTTTCAAACTGTAGAAAGCACTCCCCTAAGGTGGATGGAGGAATTTTCTGAAGGGGATCAGTGATGTCAGTGGCTTGGGCTGGTGATGTCAGGCAGCTCTTCCCAGACCCCACACAGCAGGGGTTTGTGGAGAGATTACCACCTCCTAACTGTATGGAAGGGGACACCTCAGTGTGTCACCCAGCCTGCCTGTGTCAGGGGGTGGGACCGCAAAAAATCTGAGGGGGCACATGACCCCACATACATTGCCTCTGCCCATATTGCATCCAATGAGACTTCACTTATCTGAATGATTTATGTATGTACGGTGGCCATTGAAACATCCACAGAATTGAGGACATTGCATTGCTTGCATGAACTTCCAGGTCAGTGTGGGCTGGCCCTGCCTGTGTGACCTCACCCCTGCTATCATGACCTCCCCCCACACACTTGTACCTCACAAAGGATGACTTTTTATGGCATACCTCTCCCCACTCTCGCTGCTGGGACCTCACATACACAGTGCGAGATGGAGCAGCACACACTGCAAAATGGTGTCATCTGTGTATCTACCATCAACCACGATAACAAAACTGGACAGGGTAAATTTTATAAAACAGGACTGCACAGCATAAAATTGGATGACCGGCCAACCTAGATACAATTTAAAGTTATTCAATATGCGTATCTGTAACTCATCAACCCTAAAAAGTCATATAATTTCCCTCTACAAGAATGACTCACAGCGCGTTAGTTAGATTAGTGCTTTTCAAACTATTTACTGTCCAGCCATTCTTTTTTACTAGTAGGGGGAAAGAACAGAGACAGTAACAGGGGCAGGATGGTAGTTAAGAGTGAGAAGTTAAGTGGAGACAAGTATCAGAGGAGTAGCTAAGTTAGCCTGTATCTTCAAAAGAAAACAAGAAGTCCTGTGGCACCTTATAGACTAGCAGATATTCTGGAGCATAAGCTTTTGTGGGCAAAGACCCGCTTCATCAGATGCATGAATGGGGGTTCCAGAGGAGCTCTGAGGGGCACGCAACCCCACCTGTATTGCCTCTGCCCATATTGCATTCAGGGAGGCATTATCACTTATCTGAATGATTTGTAGATGTAAGGAGCTCCTCTGGAACCCCCACTCATGCATCTGACGAATTCGGTCTTTGTCCACAAAGGCTTGTGGTCCAAAATATCTGTCAGTCTATAAGGTGCCACAGGACTTCTCCTTGTTTTTGAAGTGGAGTTTCATCAGAGCAGCCAGGCAGAGTTGGACATTTCTGTCTGTCTTCAAGGTTGGCTTGCAGCCTAAAATGATCACGCACCCATTGCCAGTAGAGTAGAGGGCAGTTGAAAAGTCAAAAGACAGACTGAAACACTATTTAACTCATTATTTTGAAGTCCAATATCATTAAATTGAGAGGGCTTTGACACTTGATTTTTACTTCCAGAGACTGGCATTACTTTATTCTTAGCCCTAGTTAGAAGACTATTTTAGATCATGGTAAAATGTGGAATAACCCATAGAGCCTGGCTTCTTTGTGAAAACCAAAATGAAGCACCAGGAGGTTGAACATGGTTAGCTGCTGGTTGGACACCGGCCGAGTGTTTGATCAATGGCCTTACGGCCTCATGCACAATTTCCACGCAAGTGAATAGGAGCTGTTTCCAAAGCTGAGAGTGGAGCTCCAGTGACCCCTTCCCGCAGTCTGCAAAGCAAATGTGGTACTTTTCTTTTGAATGGGGAGGAGCCTCCCACTGGATTTGGCATTGGCACCCACAGATCATGCCCAGGGTAACGTGTGAAGCTAATCAGATGGTTAAATAAAAGCAAAAAATCAGCACAATTAATTCAAAAATAAGACTGGAATACTGATCTTCTATGAGCCGTCTTTCAAGTCAGCATAAATGGAAGGTTAAGCTGGCCTGGCCTTTTGTAATCAAAAGCATCCCATAGACTGCTTAATTTTAATTACAGCTCTTGGGGACCATTTAGGTGCTGCTGTAGATGCTGTCTGTGCTGTATGAAGATGATTAAGCTTGTCACTCACTGCTTGTGAAAGCATAAGTACAGAAGGAACTGATTGATACAGGTTTCTCTCTAATTGAAGCATAAGGAGGATTAAATAATGCAGATGATGTAAATAGCCATTTTGAGCTGTAAGAGCATTCGGGCTTCTTTTGTCTGAAAGTCACTGCATAAATGCAAGTCGTTGCTGATTTGTCTGAATGAAGAGGAAGAATGCTTGAAAATGAGGCTCTAAAAATACTGCATTTGAGATGAGACATTAGATGTAAATTTTTTTTCCTTTAACACAAAAAGCCTAGCTCTCCAAATTCAGGGCCAGCCCACAGCCCTCTCTGCCACAGATGTACCTCCTGGGGGCCATGACAAGGATGTGCTGGCAGAACAACCACACACCAGCATGGAGACCAGTCCCACAGTCTGGGCATATCTGGGGTGGAAGGTTATATTACAGGTAAATGGGGTGGGTTGTCCAGCAGTAAGCCTTGGACAGGGCCACAGATCTTCATTTATACAGCTTCTATATCCCATGCAACTCACAGGAGAGGCTGTGACAGCTGCTCCAACATCTCATCTGGCCTTGGTTAAGGGATGAGGAGAATTTCATTCCCCACCATCCCTCACACACAGTAATCCTACATAAGCACATTCTCTGTGAGCAGAGTGCATTTCACCCTAAGTGTGTAAGTGTTACTCAACATGAGCACAGGCCACAGAATCTGTTCTCCAGAAGTATGTTTACATAACTCATTTCAATTATTGATTATAAAATGAATCTATTATGAACCATGCGCAGATGAGATAGAAGAGTAAAGAGCAGTGTTTGGCTTGTTCTGTGGAATAAGTGACATTTCATCATTATTATGTAGCATCCCAAAAGGACCAGATGAATTTGCATGTTTATAAGCAAGAAGAGGAACCTTTTTATTGCACTTTCTATACACAGGGCTTCTTCATGAGTCCCAGAGACCACCAGCAATGTTAAGATGATAAGCAGTAATAACTCAGAATCTGAATTACTCTTATAGTAAATGTTAATGCCATGCTACGAATGAATCATATGCTAGAAAGAAATGAGCAGCTCCTTGCTGTGTGAAATCAAATAACTTGCCTTTAGATCTTCAGAGCTGACATTTTAAGCAGGGGCTGCAGAACTAGGGGAGCCAGGAGGGGGAGTGTTCCTGTGAGTGGAAATGTAGGGTGGGGAGGAGGCTGATGTATGTATCTGCTCTCCCCAACATTTTCCTCCCCCACACTTCCACATGGATTTGAAAGTGGGACTGGCTACATGCATGGGAGCACAGACAAGAGCAGGAGTCAGAGGAGGGGCTGGAGAGGACACCATGGTGCATAGAATCATAGAATCAAAGAGCTGGAAGAGACCTCAAGAGGTCATCGAGTCCAGCCCCCTGCCCCAAGCAGCATTAACCCCAACTAAATCATCCCAGCCATGACTATGTCAAGCCGGGACTTAAAAACCTCTAGGGACATGACATTGGGTCAGCTACCACAAAGCAGGTAGGAACAGCTCTGCTTTCCCCACCCTCCAGCCACTATGGGTCCAAGCCAAGACATCCAACCCAGAGAAGGGGCAGGAACATATATTGCTGTCATCAGTGTGGCATGGGACACAAGGTATTGGAACCTGGGAGGGCAGGTGTCCACTGCTGCACAGGTGTCAGCTGCCAAGGATAGAAGGAAGCCCTGGGCACCAGCTGCCCCAGAATTGCAGAGAGGCCCCTTCCTCAATGAGGGTCATCATCAGGGGAAGAAGTAGTTTCCACAGCAGTGGAGGTGAGGGGAACTTCCTGGTTAAGACTGGTGTAAGGCTTCTGCAGATGCAAGATGAATGGTGTGGAGAAAGTGAATATAGAAAAATTATTTACCTTTTCCCATAATACAAGAACTAGGGGACACCAAATGAAATTGATGGGTAGTAGGTTCAAAACTAATAAAAGGAAATTTTTCTTCACACAGCGCACAGTCAACCTGTGGAACTCCTTGCCGGAGGAGGCTGTGAAGGCCAGGGCTCTATTAGGGTTTAAAAAAGACCTCGATAAATTTTTGCAGGTTAGGTCCATAAATGGCTATTAGCCAGGGGTAAAGTATGGTGCCCTAGCCTTCAGTACAAGGGCAGGAGATGGATGGCAGGAGATAAATCACTTGATCATTGTCTTCTGTTCTTCTCTGGGGCACCTGGCATTGGCCACCGTCGGCAGATGGGATGCTGGGCTGGATGGACCTTTGGTCTGACCCAGTATGGCCGTTCTTATGTTCTTAAGGCCACCTGAGGTCAGGGCCCTGGGTTGCTAGCCACTGAACATGCCAAGAGAGTATGAGCTTGCAATCTAAATAGACAACTGAAAATTAAAAGCTGTTTTTATTTTTCTTCTCCAATGCCCCCTGATGTATCAACCAGCCCCCATGCCAGCACTTGGGTTATGCTGAAACATCATATCAGAGGAGGAGTCAGGCAGACATGTAGAGATGGATATTCTACCATCAGAAAGAAGGAATTAATGTAACTTCTGGATAAAATGTTACTTGGTCAAGGCCTCCCACTTACTCTGGCACTTAAAAAAATGCAGTTAACTAGTCAATCCAGATTTGCAGAGTTGCTTGTCTTTGTTCCTTTACCGTTACAGGTCACCTTTAAAAGATGCAGCAAAAGTAGTGAAACACGAATCACATAATAAATTGATGAGAACTAGTTCTAAGAAAAACAAGATGATAAATGTTTAAACAATACATGGACAGCAGTAAATGAAGAATTCTGCTTTTGTGCCACAAAACTGAAATTTGCATTACTGCCTTTTCCCTGCTGGCCAAATAGATTTCAGGGAATTAAATAAGCAGATTCAGATCCAACAACCAAACCACTACCACAGCTGACATATGCTACTGTACAACACCAAACATCATTTGAATGCTTTAGCCAGTTAGAGCACGAATCACCCTCATGTAAGGCTTCTCATCAATGCTGAAAGTATTTAGAGTAGAGGGTTACACCACAGATGGACTTTATTGTGTTAATAAAATATTCTTTGCTACTCTGCCATAGGAGATTCAACAAACTAGAAAGTCATTTTCCCCATATATTTTAAGAAATTCTTTGGTAGCACTTTCTTGTTAAAAGATGTTTTTAAAGCAGAATATTGACAAAATTGGGGTAATGTTTGTTGTCAGATGTTGGCTGCAAGTGTTTGTTCTCTTTGCATACTATGCTGGCTCTGGCCACACAGCTGGCTCCAAATGAAAGCCCACAGAGAACACAAGACTTGGTTTAGTAGCAAAATCAGATTTATTGCAAGCAAAGCATAGTCCTACTTCCCCCAAATCCTTGTCTACGTTTACTCTCGTATATGTAAGCCATGACAATTGAACAGCTAGACTTTCCACCCCCACCTCCCCCCCCAGACAGGTCAAAGACAATAACTCTGAGATTCTGTTTTATACATCAATACAAACAAATTACATGTTATCCCATTGACATGGTCATTTACCATCTTCTGATGTGAACTACTACCCTCTACCTTGTACATGTTAGCTTGATCAGAACTGCTATGTCTGCCACACTGGTCTCCTGGCATTATCTTTCAGGTGGGTTGGCATATCCTTTTTATCGTTGGGTGGGACACCTGTACCATACTTCATGTCACGGTGTTCTGGTACCACCCTTCTGGAAGGTACTTGTGATTGTCCTGTGCCTGCTACTTTGTTGGAAAGTGTGTGTTCTTGCAATACTAGCCTGTTCTTTATTGTTCACAGCCTGCCCCATGCTAGCTTTGCTTTACATTAACCGAGCTTGACCACTACTTTACTTCAGGCCTTGGATACAAGAATTTATATCTCAGACTCCCTCTTCACAACATGGTTTTTTTCCCTCTTTTTCCAGGAGAGTTTAGAATTCTAAAAGATATTTTCAGAAGTGTAGTCTGTATTGGCAAATAGGTGTCCCCATCAATACAATGTCTACCTGAACCGCTGGACTGGGAACAGTGTGAGTCTTTTCCTAATCCCCACTACCCATGTCCTGAGCCTCAGACAACAGTATTGAAAATTACCTTCTCATCATTAAGTCACAAACCCTAACACAGCATGACTAGCAGCATAAGCATCCTTCTTGTAAAGACCGAGACTTTAACAGGGTTCAAAAAAGAACAAGATTACTTCATGGAGGTTAAGTTCATCTATGTATATTACCCAGGATAAGTAGGAATGGTGTCCCTGGCCTCCGTTTGGCAGAGGCTGGAAATGGATGACAGGAAAGGGATCACTTTGGTGATTACCTGTTCTGTTCACTCCCTCTGGGGCATTTGGCATTGGCCTCTATCAGAGGAGAGGATACTGGGCTAGATGGACCTTTGGTCTGAACCAGTGTGGCTGTTCTTATGTTCTTCTCTGGCTCAGCCAGTTTTAAGGCTTCTTACAAGGATTTCTTAATGCCCTAGTTCCCTCTCGCCAAGGAAACACTCCCACCATTTTTATATCATGGCTTGAACCAACTACCCCCTACCCTCATTTATATGTCAGTGCTGATGACTCAGAACCTGAATTTAGCACTTGTGCCCAAGCTGATTCAAGAGAAGAGTCCTACATTCTGCCCTGGTATGCCCCCCCAATGCCATAGTATTTGTCTGTCCCAAAAGTTCCACTACTCCACCCCTAAAATATCACTTTTATAAGAAACTGGTGCCTATTGGAGGGGGCAGTGAAAGACGGAGAATGCTACAGTGAAAAAGACTGCCATAGGAAATTATTTTCATTCACCACTACTATATTCTTTGCTCAGTTTATTGTGCTATGAAAGCAACCATAAGACTGATGCAAAAATGTTTTGCCTCCATAACAACAACATACGTCTTTTTCTCCTTTGCTTTTTGTTCTGTGTTTAGCTTTCAGATAATGCTTCTTTCTCCAGCTTGCTCTGCTGAACCTGTAATTTCCACTATTAACCTTTCTTGTGGGTTATGACAATGCAGCAACTGCTACACAGGGAACAAGCTGTACTATGTGGACATTTGAACATTTGAAATTTCCATGTCAAACAGTGATCAAGGGGCTTTTTATGAGTCTCATTATATCCTTTGTGTTAAATTATAATGATTTAGATACAAAAAGGAATTCATTAGTTTATGCTACGATGATTAGTAAGTGTGACCTGCAACACTAGAACCATTTAACAGGTGGCACAAAATACAGTTACAATACAAGAATAGGTTTGTGTCCTAAAGAAGAGCATGTTAACTTAGGCAGCCAGCAAAAAAGGGGATGACACTTCAGAGATGTAAGTAGCATGTGTGGCCTCAGGGTATGGTGCCTGGCATTGATGATAATGTTTCTGGCAATTTGCATTACGTGTCTGCTCATGCTGTGGAAACATTTCCTTTTATGCTGCAGCTCCTCCTTACCTGCAGGTATCACAATAATGCTGTCAGTCACTCTCACTGACTCACAGGAGGACATCAGGGAACCAGCAAGAAAACAAATGTATTTCTGTAGCATGTTTAGAGTAGCTGAAACCTGGATGAAAGGAGCTGCAATACAGGGTCTCTAAATTAAGCAACATTCTGACACAGAAGGCTGACTCATTTGCATGACATGGATACAGCACTCATCATTTATCCCCAGTGAGAGTTAAGCTATTGGCCATGATGGGATGGAGTTGCTCTCTTCGGTTGTTGCAAGGGCTGACCTCGTTTGGCACTTAACTTCAAGGGAGGGTTTACAGCTAAGAATCCAGAGGAGACAGGTGCCTCTCTCTGGCATGCCAATCACATGCCTAAGGTCTAAGTCAATGAAAGTTAAGTGTCTAGGTCCAGATCCACAAAGTGATTTAAGTATCTCCCTTTGTGACCAGTTCTAAGTCCCACAGCAGTCTAGAAAACATCCACTTAGTAGTAGGCATCCTTCAGTCTGTACAGACTATGGATCGCGCCCTTCAAAGTTCCAGTTGAGGACTTCATTTACAGCATCTGTTGTGACTATAAAGACTCACACGAGAGTGACAGTCCTTGCTGCATCTCTTGCAGATGTAGTGGGTGTCTGGCAAGTCCTTATTGTGCTTTCTGTGCGCTTGCTTCTCCTCTGCTAGCTGTCTGATCTTCAACTCGCCCTTCTGAAGGCCCTTGTGTAACCCCTGCCTCCATCTGCTGCGGTCGTCTGCTAGATCTTCCCAGTTGCCCAGCTCGATGTCTACCTCTCTGAGGTCTCTCTTGCAGACATCTTTGTAACGCAACTGGGGGCGTCCGGGAGGTCTTTTGCCAGAGGCTAGCTCACCATACAGGATGTCTTTTGGAATCCTTCCATCGTTCATCCTGTGGATGTGGCCAAGCCAGCGGAGTCGATGCTGCCTGAGGAGGGTGTGCATGGTTGGGATGCCACCTAATTCTAAATTTGTTCACTGAGGAAAACTTTGTATTAACCACTAAGCTATGAAATACTCTCTCATTCTTTCTTTTTGAAGCCATTGACCCAGAGATCTTCCACATCCCAGGTGTGCACCCTAACCACAAACTAAAAATTATAAGGGAGGCTTCTTCCCCTTCCCCTGCCCTCTGGCCATTTTACATGGAATTAGGCAGGTACCTAAGATTTGGTGTGTGAAATAGCTTAGGTGCCTAAGCCACCTAACTCCAGGAGATGAGTTCCCAGCAGTGGATCACAGAGATACAAGCCTCCCTATAGCCTGACCTTAGGTATCAAACTTCCTGTCAGAGGTGGGACTTAGGACTACACATATTGTTGGCATCTCTCATTGGCCAGTTTAGGCAGTTTACCACCTAGCCGGCTGACTTTTGTGGCTCCCATGCTTAGATATATTTCAGAGGGATAGCCATGTTGGTCTGTTTCATCAAATCCAAAAAGCAGTGCGGTGACATCTTAGAGACTAATAAATGCATTAGGGCATAAGCTTCTGTGAATACAACTCACTTCATGAGATGCCTGAAGTGAAGGAAGGCAGGGATATAGAGATGGGAGTGTAACATCAGTGCTAATTAAATCAGCATGGTTGTGGCTCACCTACAACAGTGATGAGAAGGTGGGCGTACCAGCAGGGGAAATGACCATTTATAATCAGAGAGCCATTTCATATCTCTGTTCAAACCCGTTGTGATCACGTCAAATTTGTATATGAATTCTAGATCATGTTCACATTACAGTCTCATTTTGAAGGTTGGTATTTTAGGTTTTTTCAGAGGTTTGGGGTTTTTGTTGGATTTTTGTTTTGTTTTGTTTGTGTTTGTTTTGTTTTTGCCTAGGATTGGTAACTTGCAAGTCAGCTTCCGTATGTCCAGGGAGGTTAAAGTTCTCCCACACTGGTTTTTGAATGTTACCATTCTTGATGTTTGATTAGTGCCCATTTATTCTTTTGTGTAGACACAGTCTGACTTATCCATTGTACATGGCAGAGGGACATTGCTGGCACATGATGACTTATATCATATAGACACAGCTATGAGGTGCTCTAGCAGCTCTTATCTAAAGGTAGGTCGCAGGACCTGCAGCAATAGCATGAACACTGCCAACGAGGTAATAGTAGCATAGAATTTATTGCACTTAAACTTCTTCTTGGACTGAGCCATCAATCAATGGATCTCATCTTCTTCAACACTGTTGGTCCTTGAGCCTCAGAACTGATTACAGATGTCACATAAAAAAACACCAGCTGTGGGCGTTGTACATTCTTTTCAGATTGTATGCTTTTCCTGTAGTCCTGTATATGCTGACTCTGAAAGCAATTAAGAGCGTGTACAATGGTTTGACACCAGGACAGTCTGTCCTGAAGTAGAGTTTCCAGATCACTGGCAGATGTGCTGCATGACTTCACATTGGCCTTTAAAATGTCTTTAAAGTGCTTATACTGACCACCAGTATCGCACTTTCCATGAGCAAGCTGGCCATAGAAGACCATCTTTGGTATCCGTGTATCATCCATCCTCATAACTTGACCAATCCAGAAAAACTGTTTGTTCATGACCACTGCTTCCATGCCTAAGACACCACACAGCTTAAGAACCTCCGTGTTAGAAATTCTGTCCCACCCATGCACATGGGCAATCTTCCTCAGACAGCACATATGGAATTGACAGAGTTTCAAAACATGGCGGTGATATATTGTCCATGACTCCGAGTCATACAGCAGGATATTCAGGATAACTGCCTGATAAACTCCATCCCAAAGGAGTAATTTAATACCACAATCATTCCTTAGATGTTTGGTCAGTTTTCCGAAAACAGCAGTGGCTTTGACAAATAAAGCAGATACACTCATCCCTTGTTTAATGAGTACTTTACTTATGAGTACTCACTAAAACGAGGGACACATATACTTACAATTGTTCCCTATGTGAGTGAACTTCCCTGCTTATGCAAGCCACAGGGTCCCTGGTTGGGGTGCAGGCTGACCTGCAGGCCTGCAGCTGGAGCCAAGCCAGCCATGGGGTCCCTGGCCACAGGCAGGCTGACCCGCAGCCCCGCAGCTGGCTGAGCTCCAGCCACGGGGTCCTTGGCCAGGGCGGGGGGAGACCCTCAGGGCCTGGTCCCACCATTCCCCCGTGGCAACTCCCCACACACCCCACCGCCCTGTCCCAACATTCCCCCAGCCCACAGCTCCCCACACAATACCCCACAGCTCACTCCCAACACTCACCCCATCCCTTTCCATTCCAAACCCCACACCCCCTGCACACACACACCCAGGTACCTCTGCTGCAGCCAGGAGGAACAAGCCCCAACCTCCTCCACCTGAGCCACCTGCAGATTTTAACCCTCCCTCCCGCTCATGGCCTCACACTGCCCCCAGCCTTTAACCCCCTCCCAACCCTACGTTCACTTACCTTTCAAAAGCAGCGCCACCTGCTGCCACTCCGAGCACTTGGAACCAATCAGAGACTTTTACACATATTTTAATAGGAATTTAGTGTCTTTCTTATGAGTTTTCACCTATGAGCAAAAAGTTAGGAACCAATTTTGCTCCTACAGCGAGGGATGAGTGTATATGTCATGATCTATGTTTACGCTAGAGGACGGTACACTTCCAAGGTAGCAGAATTTGTTGACGATGTTAAGAACCTTACCAGCAGCAGTGATCATTGGAGTGCTGGGCTCTTTCCAAACAGGCTGAGGCATAACTTCTGTCTTCTTGAGGCTCACTGTGAGTCCAAAGCGGTGAGCAGAAGTAACAAAGCGATCAAAAAGCTCCTGTGCATCCTTCACTGAATGAGCCAATAATGCATTGCATTCCACTTAATAATGCAGTTTACAATCACATGCCTGAGACAGTGCTTACAAAGAGATTAATCCACCTAGATTCGTTACATAAAAGCAGTGTATGAGTATAAATATACCTAGAATTACACCACACTCAAACTCTCTCCCAATGGACTCAAGGAGTCGAAGGACCAGTCTCACTCAGTTTGTGGTGAGAGGCGAGATAGTGTTATAGCAGTGTTAATGTAGTGAAAAAGAAAAGAAAAGAAAACAGAGAACTGAAAAAAAAGTTCTTCTGAGACCCCATCAGCCATGGGATGTTATAGGTTTCCCTGTGTCACTTCAACCCTCTTCCCTGTGTCACTTCAGCCCAGCCTTTCAAAGCCAAAACTAGACTTCCACACACTAAGATTTTGAGGGTATGCATACCTGATTGGAGAATGGAACTAACACCTCCCTTCTTTGAATATGCATAAAATATCACATTGCAGCCTCATAAACAACCTCCAAAAATTGGCACTAGAGCAAAACACCACCTAACACCCCTTGGTGACTTTGGCCTCCACTTTGCTCAACAGGATGGTTGATCTGATGGAGCTATACCATCTTGGGACCACACAAAATAAAAAAGCCATCTACAAGCTAAACTGAAATCTGGCAATGCAGATGCACTCCCACTTTTCTATGTCTGACTGGAAATGTCCAGATGCCCACACCTACCTAGATCAAGCTAATGCCTTACAGAGTATGATCTCTGTAGGCCTTTTGCATTACGGCTAAAATGGAATAAAACAATGGAAGGTGGAAGAAAATAACAAATAATATATATAATATAGGCTTAGGCGACAAGCATAAGACATATACTATAGGCTAATATATAGAGAGAAGTTGGAGAAGGAGAACCAGGCTGCACTGGACAGGCAGAGAAAGAGAGAGAGATGAGGAAACATTGCAGAGGCAGTGATGGGATTAACATGAATCCAGTATGTTCTGTGGCCACATTAATCATTGCCACAAGGGGAGGTGGTGGGCTGTGATACATGGAGTTGCTTAGAATTTCTCCTGCCAAAAGGAAATTAAAATCCTTCCCCCGACCTGGCCAAGAAAATAAATTTCAGGCAGAGTTAATGTTGCTCTTTGATGCATCATGGCCTTCCAGAGCAGGGAAAGGCACTAATCTTAAACCTCTAAAAGTCAGGAAATACAAAGTTAAGGTATGCACACTCTGACTTGGCATGCAAGGGTGGACTAGGGCATGGCTGGAAAGGCTTGGCCAGAGAAGGGCCAGAATTCCCAGCTCAGTGTACAAATTTGCATAACCAAAGACATATGTAATCCTCCAGAAAGCTGCTGCCAGTGAGTGTACACAAGTCCCAGAGGAGGCGAGACAGCAAGGTGCAACTTTGTATGTGCTCATGAGTTCTAAAGTGCTAATGGGATGGGAAGAGCAGGGTTAGCTGAATATGTTGACAGAGATCTGCAATATATTGTGGGTGCAGATGGGACAGGCTAGTAGAGAAAGGGTGAGATACACCACTCTTCGCTTGCATTCTACTATAACCAAGGTGAAATAAAAAAATGGAAGATTTCTCTTCCTGCCCTGTCAGCAGCTCCACCCGCCAAATACTGGTCACTAACCTTCATTGCAGAGTGTACAGAAGTGGGAAGAACCGCTTAGGAATCACATCACATCACATCCTTCACCTTTACATAGCTGTGGCAATGCCTCAGCTGTAAACCTAGAACTACAACTGCCTAACAACACTAACTCCTGTACAAACACTGCTCTGCTTAAACCACCAAACCAAAAAAGAACTTTAACAGCTGTCGCCTAGGCATCTCATTGTTTTCCAGAATGTCAAGTTCAGCCAAACCCAGGCCTCTGAACAGCAGGAAAGATGAAGCTACACTATTCACCAACACAGCCTTAACTCTGCCCTCTTTAGCCGTGTCTACACGTGCACGCTACTTCGAAGTAGCGGCACTAACTTCGAAATAGCGCCCGTCACAGCTACACGCGTCGGGCGCTATTTCGAAGTTAACTTCGACGTTAGGCGGCGAGACGTCGAAGTCGCTAACCCCAGGAGGGGATAGGAATAGCGCCCTACTTCGACGTTCAACGTCGAAGTAGGGACCGTGTAGTTGTTGCGCGTCCTGCAACGTCGAAATTGCGGGGTCCTCCATGGTGGCCATCAGCTGAGGGGTTGAGAGACGCTCTCTCCAGCCCCTCAGCTCAATGGTGGCCGCGTGGAGCGGCCCCTTAAAGGTCCCCTCCCCCTCCCTTCCTGTGCAGGAAGCTGAGGGAACGTGCAGGCGGCAGCCCAGACACGCGGACAGCCTGCACGCCCCTCAGCCATCCAAACCAGCCACCCCACATGCGATGGCTGCCCGGCAGCCCCCCCAGCGCCCCCAGGGGACCCCCCCCAAGGGGAGCCAGGGCAGCCAGCCCAGCCAGGCGGGCAGCCAAGCTGGCAAGCAGCAGCGGGGCCCCTCCTGGACGGAGGCCGAGCTGCAGGACCTGCTGGGGCTCTGGAGCGAGGAGGAGGTGTTCCAGGTAATGGGAAGCAAGAGGCGGAACGCGGATGCGTTCGCTTGGCTGGCCGACGGCCTGGCTGCCCGGGGTGACCCTGCCCGCACTCCTGATCACGTCAGGAGTAAGGTGAAGGAGCTGCGGCAGGGTTACTCCCGGGCCTGGGATGCGGCCAGCCGATCTGGGGCCGCCCCGTCACTTGCCCCTTTTACAGGGAGCTCAGGGACATCCTGGGCCCCCGGCACACCTCCTCCGCTCCGGCCACCCTTGATACTTCGGCCGACGAGCCCCAGCAGGCCCTGCAGCCGGAGTCCGCCCCAGAGGTAAGCCCCGCACCCCGGGGGCCCCCCCCGGAGCCCACCCCCAGGACATCGCGGCAGGAGGAGGAGGAGGGGGGCTCCTCCTCCGCAGAATCCGGGCTGCAGATCCTCCTCCCGCCATCCCGGAGCAGCAGCCGGGCCTCCGCCCCCTGGGGATCTCCAGACCGTGGGAGTGGACCGACAGGTATGTACCCCCCTCTGGTGTACACCCCTGGGCTTGAGGGGCGGGGGGTAATAGCCCTGGAAAAAGGCCTCCCTCTTGCTCTCCAACAAATTGTGCAGGGCGCAGCAGGCACCCACAATCAGGGGGATGTTGTTGGGGCCCGCATCCAGGCGGGTCAGGAGACATCTCCAGCGTCCTTTCAGGTGGCCAAATGAGCGCTCCACCACCTGGCACGCATGGTTCAGGCGCTGGTTGAAGTGCTCCTGGCTAGCGGAGAGATGGCCCGTGTACGGGTGCATGAGCCAGGGCCGGAGGGGGTATGCCGCATCTGCGATGACGCAGAGGGGCATGGTGGTGTCCCCCAGAGGGATCTCCCGCTGGGGGATGTAGGTCCCCGCCTCCAGCTGGCGGCACAGGCCCGAGTTCCGGAAAACCCGGGCGTCGTGGGTGCTGCCAGGCCAGCCCGCATAAATGTCCTGGAAACGTCCCCGGCTGTCCACCAAGGCCTGGAAGACCACAGAATGGTAGCCCTTGCGATTCAGGTATTGTCCTCCACTGTGATGCGGGGCGCGGATGGGGATGTGAGTCCTATCCAGAGCCCCGAAGCAGTTGGGGAAGCCCAGGGTGGCAAAGGCCGCGATGGTGGCATCTGGGTCCCCCAGCCTCACGAGCCTGTGCAGGAGCATGGCGTTGATGGCACGCACAACCTGCAGGGAAAGCACATGGGACAGCACCAATGAGGGGTGAGCAGGGTGTGTGTGGCCCTGCCCTGCCCTGCCCTCCCCCCCCCGCCCTGCCCTGCCCTCCCCCGCCCTCTCCTCCCCTCCTCTGCCCTGCCCTGCCCTGGCCTCCCCTCCCCTGCCCTCCTCTGCCCAGGCCCCCCTCCCCTGCCCTGCCCTCCCCCCATGGGTTCTCTTACCTCCATGAGGAGAGCCCCGACGGTGGCCTTGCCGACACCAAACTGCTGCCCCACGGATCGGTAGCTGTCGGGAGTGGCCAGCTTCCAGACAGCGATGCCGACCCGTTTCCCCACTGTGAGGGCACGCCGCATGGCGGTGTCCTGGTGCCTGGGTGCGGGGGTGAGCCACTGGCACAGCTCCATAAATGTCTGCCAGCTCATCCTGAAGTTCCTGAGCCAGCAGTCGTTGTCCCACTCCCCAAGCACCAGCCGCTCCCACCAGTCGGTGCTGGTGGGGTAGCTCCACAGCCGCCGGCGTGTGAGGCGGGGGTGGGGGCGGGGTGCTGCAGGGTTGGGGGTTGAGCCCTGCTGCCCTGGGGGCAGCTCCTCCTCTGGTGTAGCAAGGAGGTGCTCAGCTGCCTCCCGCATGGCATGGAGAAGGGCAAGCCCTGCTCCTGCCGGGAGGGCTGGGTGGACCTCTGGCTGCTGCTGCTGCTGCTGCTGCTGCTGCTGCTGCTGCTGCTGCTGCTGCTGCTGGGGGTCCATGCCTGCGTCACCCGGGGTCTGTGTGCCTATGGCTCCTCAGACCGCGTGCTGTGCAGGCTGAGTGTGTCTGGGAGGGGCCCTTTAAGGGAGCGGCTAGCTGTTGCCCCGGAAGCGCTAGTCTGCCCTGTGACCCTGTCTGCAGCTGTGCCTGGCATCCCTATTTCGATGTGTGCTACTTTGGCGTGTAGACGTTCCCTCTCTGCGCCTATTTCGATGTTGAGCTGCGCAACGTCGAAGTTGAACATCGACGTTGCCAGCCCTGGAGGACGTGTAGACGTTATTCATCGAAATAACCTATTTCGATGTAGGCTTCACATGTAGACGTAGCCTTTGAGTGATGATCCAATATAACCATAGCACACGTGCACTCTTCCTTTCCAAATAATAAATATCACTCAGGCAGCAGGGTATGTGGCAGCTGCCTGTAGCATGGAGTTAAATGCTTTCTCTTTACTAAGGCAAAATTTTGTTTTTAGATAAATTCTATTGAAAAGGAGCTACCACTAGGCAATTTTAACTATAAATTAAGTTTATTGTCATTGAGTCTATAGTTAGGGGTGAGTTAAGTTTTCCACTTAAAACTGGGTTTCAACCACTTTGCCATATATAATCTCCCCAAAATTACAGCACTTCCCATTTAAGTTGTAGGATAGTTTAAATAACTGTTCATTTTCATCCACATGTAACATGTTTAAAATGTAAGCCTTACTGTGAAATTTCTGGGTTTTACATTTGGTTTGGAAATAAATGAAGCAGCTTAGTAATGTATTTTCCTGTACATTACTGATACATACTCTCATCCTGTTTTTGTCTGGGTACATTAAAATGGTTTATACCCATATTGAGCTCTTTCCTGGAGCCATACTAAGAATAAATATATCCAGTTAAGAGGTAAACATACCCAGTTTGCAATTGGGTGATGTTTTATATTTAACTGACAATCTCTGCCTATAGTAAAACAAATGTACTTTATCTCACAAGCAGTTATGCAGGAAATGGCTTTAGATCCATATGTTTTACCTGCATTGTAATAAAACTGAATGTTCTTTATTTGCATTGTAATAACTCGCATAATGTATCTATTAACATACATACTATACTAAACAATACATGTACAAACATGAGAATATAAAAACACTTTACTAGATGTCCAAAAAGACCTGACTGAGAAGCTTCACTTTGAAAACTAGACTGGATTTTTAAAAAAAATAAATCTCTAATTCAAAAGCAATTATTTTAACGCGGTTCAATGACCAGTGTCATAATGGTCTGAACATTTGGTCCTGGAATCTATTAATCTATGCTAAAATTTAGATTTAGAAGGAAATATATTGTCATTTGCAACATGAAGTTGGTAACTCTCTTACTTTCGCAGTGGGCAGAGAGGGGGTATATTACTATTTTTCCTACTTTTTTAGGCCCAGTTTTGATCCTGGCTCTAGCCTGGATGTGAAGGTTTGGGAGAGGAGGGTGCAAGGAGTCTACTTCACATAGGCTACATCTATACCACATGCTGCTGTCAGCAGGGTCATGCAAATGAGGGTACTCAACAATGCAAATGAGGTGCTCATTTACAAATCGCATGCCTCATATGCATACTCTTGTGTGATCACTGCCTCGGCAGAGGCTTCTGTCGCCAAAAAACAAGCTGTGCAGACAGGGTTCTGTCGACCAAAACCCTCCTTGTCAGCAGCCCCTTAGCCTTCATTTTTGTCAGGGCTGTCGACAGTGGGGGTTTGGTCAACAGAACCCCATCTACACGACTTGTTTTGTGGTGACAGAAGCCTCTGCCGGGACAGCGATCACACTGAGAGTATGCATATGAGGTGCACACTTTGTAAATGAGCGCCTCATTTGCATTGTCCATTGCCCTCGTTTACATGACCCTGCCAGCACCAGCATGCTGTGTAGACGTAGCCACAGAACATAAGGACCAAGGACAACTGTAGCCCTGTGGTCAGGAGAGCATTGGAGCTGCTTCCTCCATGTGTGGAGAGGAACAAAACCAATCACTCTAGAAGCAATGAGGTCAAGGAGGAGGAGGCACGGCCGTAGCCTCTCCCTACTCCAACGCTACTGAACTAGTGAACCATTCCCGGGAGCACAGGTTTCAGTGGTGCAAAGGATGATACAATTGTACCCTCGCCCGAACAGTCAGGGGATAGGGCTTTCTTTAAGATGCCCTTCAGGTGTTCGTACTGCCACCTGTTCAGGACTGTAGTGAAATGCAGCAACCCGGCCTTTAGAGTGTATTTACACTGCAGGCTGGGCTGTGACTCCCTGCTTGAGGAGACGGGTGGTAGCACTGATGAAGTGAGCCTGCTCAGTGTAGTGTAGCAGTGGCAACATAAACAGTGGAGGGAGCTAGCAGCGACTCTGAGTATCTGTCAGTCAGACATCCTAGGTACCCTCAAGGACAGCTAGCGCAGCTGTGTCTCCAGCAGCCAGCAATCGCCCCAGCTCCATGTGCAAGCATCCCTTGAAGTAGCTGTTTGCTAACAATTCCAGTGGCTTAATTGAAGCATGAAGGTGCTCCCATGGCCTCTGTCTCTGAGAACTCTGATTATTGCCTTCCGACTCTCATTATGCAATAATTTGGCATTATTCACACTTAGTTATCGCCGCTATCCAACAGTTTACTTTGCAGCTCAATTCTTCCATCATTTTAATGAACAGTTAAGCCATCAGGCCATCTTATATTTGCATGATGGCTCCCCAAAGGCTGGACGTTATTAGTTCAACATAATACTGCCATGAATATTGCAAAGCAGGAGACAGTGTTTAGCCTTGAGAAAGGAAAGATCAAGGCCAAGCAGATTTTATATTTCTTCCTTTCCAATTGTGTTTGCAAATTTGTAACTCTCCCTTTACTGATGTTGTCCCTTATGAAAGGCTTCAAGTTTCTTATTCCGCTCAGACAGAGCCTGGCATTAGATCCTAAATCTCTCATTATGATCATCAGTAAACAGACACCCTGAGTGGCCATCACTCCAACTGAAAGCATGGGGAGCTACTAGATGCTCAGCACTTTGAATATCAGACTTATTGATTTGTGATCGTAAAGACTTAGGCACCTAATGTGAAGCTTTCGTTTTTTCTTGACCTCCATGTTTAAAAAATTGTGGTTCAAAGGGTAGATGAGCAAAAAAGTTTGGATTCCGAAAGGACCATTTCAGTTCTGTATCTTTCCAAGACAGGTAAACTGAGTGAGTTGTTGTACCTCGACCCAAATAAAATCTAAACAAATTTCCATATGGATTTAAAGCTATATGGTGCTTTTTGCAGAAGCAAGCATTGTCCCAATGTCCTGGCCTGAATATCTCCTCCCTGCTCACCATTGTACAGCATGCTAAGAGACTTGAGTGGGGAGGCTCCTTCTTCCTTGTTCTTCTGCATCTCTAGCTTCTGGATGGCTGATAATTCTTTCCCTTGCTGCCCCTTCCAGCCAATCACCACCCTTCTCTGCCTCAGTTTCTCTTCTGCCAGACGCAGCACCTGCCGGCTGCTGTGGGAAAAGCTGTGCATGCAATCCAAGGCTGAGGGGTATTCATTGTGAGCACTGGCCCTTTCATTGAAAGCAGGTCTGTGCAGCAAAGACTGGTCAGATGATCCCAGATGAGCTCTCGCTGCCCAAGAGTGTCCCAAGGAAAGAGAGGCCTGCCCAGGACTTTGGGAGGGGTGTACACCCATACACCCATGTTAGGTCTCCGACTTTTTGTGCATAGCTAAAGAATTAGAGCTCTGTAACTAGATGTCGTTGTGTCACGATATCATTGTGTTAGATGGTAACAGATATCTTTGTATTGGATTGTAATGTAACTTGTTAACACCTGTACTTCGCTAGCATATAAGAAGCAAACAATAGCCTTTTGTAACCGCATGCTTATAACTGTAGCTTAATAAACTTGTAACTAGTTAAGCTCTGAGCCTGACCCTGCTGTTAACCCTTTTGTCACTGCAACACAGCCAGCACAACAAAAGAACTTTAACCGTTTGGTTACCACAGCCTGGCCGTGGGTGAGAGTGCTAGGAGCTGCCTGCTCTAACAGTAAAAAACTGGGTTGTTTAGGACCCAGGGGAGTACCTCACCGCACATTACCCGGCCACCGGCTAACAAGGGGAAGGCGTGACAAAAGGAGAGAAGGACTGCAAGAGTCTGCTGGAAGGGAAAACAAAATGTAACTGAAGAGACAGGGAAGAGCCCTCAGAGATGTTGCTGATGGTGAGTTGAGGAACTGTGACAGTATTGATTTGACCCAAGTTTGACAGGAAAGCTGCATGAAAGACTGGGGGTGTGGCTGGGAATTCCTAGCAAGCGGGGAGAAGCCCTACCCCGTTCCACTGTCATTAAAACCTTTTCAAGTGACATCCACAGTGGTTAAGTCCCCACAGCTACCATCATCTCTTCACAGGTGCAAACATCATGCAGCCAACCAAGAACTCAGCCAACCTTCATCTACAGCACCTCTCCCTAGATAATCATCCCTCCCTGTCATCTGGAGTGCACGCCAGGTAAAAGAAGGGAGAGGGGCTCACAGACCAGTTTGAAAAGGCACACAATGCCTGCCTGGTTAAAGATGGCCTGAAAGATACTCAGAAAACTTGCTGCACTCTCACTTGCCATGTGGCCAGCTTCACAAACCACAACTCGCCTTGCAGGAGAATCAGCTGGGAGTGAGACTAGACACCAAGTGGGAATGGTTTTTGTGAGCAATAAGACATTTTCCCATTTCAGGCTGCAGAACTGTGCCTTTTCTCCACTGGACAAAAGAAACCAGCATACGAAAGCCAGCGAGAAACAGGGACAGTGTTCACTATCTTGGAAGGAGGCCATCATAGGAGACTATCATGCTGCAGAGTGAATGAAAAAGAATTTTCTTTTCTGTAAATAAGACACAGGAGAGACCGAATGGGGAGATTGGCCATTATTTGACATGAAAGACAGGTAGGTTATGCATTAGCCCACAGAGTGGGGAAGGAAATTACACCTTGTCATGATGATAAAAATGGATTTCAGGAAAAAAAAAACCATCAGCTGCAGTGTTCTGCCTTTATCTTGGGGAATAAAGGATGGAGATAAAATGGTACTTCCATATTTTAATGGACTTCTGGGGTTCTGCTGCAGGAGAGAGAACTTTTATGCACACCTTTCAGTCCTTTCCCATTGCCTAGGCCAGGACTAGGGAACCTCAGGCCCACAGGTCACATTTGGCCTGCAGTTTCTTTTATTTGCCCCATGGCAAGTATTTGCACCAGGCTGAAAGCCCTGAGCCTTGGTGTCCCCTATGGGGCTGGAGCACACACACCAACCCCTAGGTGGAGCAGCAATCAGGGAAGCTCAGTATGCTGCTCCCACCCCTCCAATGCTGACTCCGCAGTTCCCGTTGGCTGGAAATAGCGGCTGATGGGAACTGCAAGGATGGCGCCTGAGGACTTGGCAGCGCAAGCTGCACGGAGCTCCTGGCTCCTCCAGTGCCAAGCTGGTCAGGCAGGAAGCCTGCCTTAGTGTCTCTGCACCACTGACTGGTAGTCACCAGAGACAAGAGCTGCCCAGCTAGAGCCCACACCCCAAAGCTTCTCCTTATGACCCCTGATCCAAGTCAGAACCCCTTCCGACCCCCTAACTCGGTCCCCAACTCTGCACCCCAAAGACCTGGCTCATCCCAAGCTCCACACCCTTCCCACACACTAACCTGGAACCCCTTCTGCAGGTAGCTCCCCAGAGCTCCTTTCTGCACCCTGAACTCCTTATTTCTGGCCCCATCCCAGAACCTGAAGGAAGCCCCAAGACTCCACCACCTCTCCCACCCCCATGGAGGCTGTGTGTGACTTTTTTTCCGTGGGTTAATGGCCCTGATAGAGAAAAGGTTCCCCATGCCTGGCCTAATCCCTGGCTAATACAACTTTATAGTCAAAACTGATAAATAGACCTATAGCCACCATTGGCACCACAGCACTGAAGATCATTAAAGGCTTAATATGATCTTAAGTAAGTGAGACAAAGGGAGGAGGGGGACATTCTTCAGAGACGTTCTTCGTCCCCACAGAGAACATGCACCACTTTGCTTTGTATTTAGTGGGATAGTTTGAGCAATGGGACAGCTCAAGCCAGCTGCATAAGTACATAGCCAGATGGCCAGAAAGTACTGCACCAGGGCAGCCAGCCTAAGTTACCTCTGCTGCCACAGTGGCCACACTGCTACTTAATATGCTGGCTTAATGACAATCTTCTCCATTGTTACTCTTCCTCCCAGCAGCTGTTTTGAGTCTGTAGACGTAATCTTTTGCAAGGAGCTTTCAAAAGAAGATATAAATCATAGAATTACAGAGCTGGAAGGGACCTCACGAGGTCATCGAGTCCAGCCCTCTGCCCCAAGCAGGATCAACCCCAACAAAGTCATCCCAGCCATGACTATGTCAAGCTGGGACTTAAAAACCTCCAGAGATGGACAGTCCACCACCTCCCCAGGCAACACATTCCAGTGCTTCACCACCCTCATGATGAAGTAGTTTTTCCTAATATCCAACCTACTCCTCTCCTTCTATAACTTAAGACCATAGCTCCTTGTTCTGCTATCTGACACCACTGAGACCAGTTTCTCACCATCCTCTTTAGAGCTCCCCTTCAGGAAGTTGAAGACTGCTATTAAATCACCCCTCAGTCTTCTCTTCTGCAAGCTAAATAAGCCCAAATCCCTCAGCCTCTCCTCATAAGTCATATGCTCCAGACCCTTAACCATTTTTGTTCCCCTCTGCTGAACCTGCTCCAGCATATCCACATCCTTTCTATGCTCAGGGGCCCAAAACTGAACACAATACTCCAGATGTGGCCTCCCCAGTGCCGAATAGAGGGGAACAACAACCACTATAGATCTGTTCGAAATGCTACTCCTAATGCACCCCAATATGCCATTGGCCTTCTTAGCTACAAGAGCACATGGTTTACTCATATCCAGCCTTTCATCTACTATAATCCCTAGGTCCCCTTCCACTGTACTGTTGCTTAGCCAGTCAGTCCCCAGCCTATAGCAATGCTTTGGATTCTTCCTTCCCAAGTGCAGGACTCTACACTTCTCCTTATTGAACCACATCAGATTTCTTTTGGCCCAATCCTCCAATTAATCTAGGTCACTCTGGATCCTATGTCTACCCTCCAATGTATCTACCTCTCTTCCTAGCTTGGTGTCTTCTGCAAACTTGGTGAGGGTGCAATCCAGTCCCTCAGCCAGGTCATTTATAAAGACGTTGAACAACACTGGCCACCGGACAGAGCCTTGGGGCGCTCCACTTGAAACTTACTGCCATCCAGATATTGAGCTTTTGACCAAAACCCATCGGGCCCGACCATCAAGCCAGCTTTCTATGCATCTTATTGTCCATGTGTCCAGTCCATACTTCCATAACTTATGTGCAAGAATGTTGTGGGAGACTATATCAAAAGCTTTACTGAAGTCAAGGAATATCACATTTACTGACTTCCCCATGTTCACAGAGCCAGTTACCTCATCATGGAAGCTAATCAGATTGGTCAGGCACGATTTGCCCTTGGTGAATCCATATTGACTACTTTTGATCACTTTCCCCTTTTCCAAGTGCTCCAAAATGGATTCCTTGAGGATCCCTACCATTATGTTCCCAGGTGGTGAGGTAAGGCTGACCAGTCTATAATTCCCTGGATTGTCCTTCTTTCTTTTCCTAAATATGGGCACTATATTTGCCTTTTTCTAGTCATCCTGATCTCCAAGAGTCTTCAAAGATAATGGCCAAAGGCTCCGCAATGACATCTGCCAATTCCCCCAGTACACTTGGGTGCATTAAATCCAGACCCATGGATTTGTGTACATCTAGTTTTTTCTAAGTAGCTCTTAACTCGTTCCTTCCCTACCGATGGCTGCCCTCCACCTTCCCATACTGCATTGTCTAGCACCGCAGCGTGGGAGCTGTCCTTGCCTATGAAGTCTGAGGCAAAAAGAAGCATTGAGTACTTCAGCTTTTCTACATCATCTGTCACTAGCTTACCTCTCTCATCCAGTAATGACCCCACACCTTCCCTGATAACCCATTTATTGTTAACGTGCCTATAGAAACCCTTCTTGTTACCCTTCACATCCCTTGCTAATAAGTTCCAATTGTCCTTATTACTGCCCAGCATTTCCTGCCATATATTTATACTCCTCCTTAGTCATCTGTCCAAGTTTCCCCTTCTTATATGCATCCTTTCTGAGTTTAAGCTGACCAAGGATTTCCCTGTTAAACCAAGTTGGCTGCCTACCATATTTGCTTTTCTTAATATGCAGCGGGATTGTTTGTTCCTGTGCCTTTAGCAAGAATTCTTTAAAATACTGCCAATTCTCCTGAACTCTTTTCCCCTTCATCTTCATTTCCCAGGGGATCCTGCCCATCAGTACCCTCAGGGAGTCAAAGTCTGCTCTTTTGAAATCAAGGGTCTGTATATTACTGCTCACCTTTCCTCCTTTGTAAGGATCCTGAAATCTGTCATCTCGTGATCACTGCAGCCCAGGTTGCCACCCACTTCTATTTCTCCTACTAGTTCTTCCCTGTTTGTGAGCACCAAGTCAAGATGTACATGGTTCCTGGTTGGTTCCATCAGCACTTGTACCAGGAAGTTGTCCCCAGCATTCTCCAAAAACCTCCTGGATTGTCTGTGTGCTGCTGTATTGGTCTCCCAACAAATGTTTGGATAATTAAAGTCTCCCATGAGAACCAGGGCCTCTGATCTGGAAGCTTCTCTAAGCTGTCTGAAGAAATCCTCATCTACCTCATCTCCCTGATCTGGCAGTCTATAGCAGACACCAACTACAACATCCCTTCTATTGCTTCCGCCTCAAAGCTTAAGGCAAAGACATTCAACTGGCTTTTCTCCCTCCTTATACTGGAGTTTTAAGCAAGCATACTGCTCCCTTACATAGAGCACAACTCCTCATCCTTTTCTCCCCAGTTTATACCCTTCCATGACCATGCTCCAATTATGCAAGTCACCCCACCAAATCTCCATTACTCCAATCACTTCATACTTCTTAGACTGTGCCAGGGCCTCCAGCTTCTCCTGTTTATTTCCCAGGCTTCTTGCATCTGTGTACAAGCACCTTAGAGAAGTGGCTGATTGACCCACTTTCTCATTTTGCTAATGGCTAAGTTAACGTATTCAGAGCATCTATGAATGAGATGGAATGAAGCCCCAGCAGAGACTAGAAGACACCTTTTACCCGCTTCCTGTTCAAAAACTGTCCTAGTGCCAGACCCACTGCCACAGCCTGACCCTCCTGGTGGGGAATGGTGCTTTAAGGGAGTTCTGGGAAGAGCCAGTTATATTATGAAAGAGTCTCATATTACACAGAGCTGATCAGACAAAACTCAGGCACTCAGTGAAGTGGACCTCTCTTGGACTCCCTCTCTGAGTGAATACTGAATATCACACACCTTCCCTGAAGAGCGCATGGAAAACTATTCAGAGTGAGTATTTTACTTGACTCCGTATCTTAATGGAAGTTGTCTGGATCTACCAGGCTACCCCCAACTGCTAGACTAGTTTGGCTGTGATGCTGATGGTGTGGGCAGAAGAATAAATTAAGTTTTCGTCACAGAATTTGATTGCCTGACTTTAAAACTGTGAGGCCAAAATTAGACTAGAAATCTGCTGTTTGGAGAATTAGAAGAACTAGAACTGTGGTGCTCAGAGTGACACACAAGCAAATTATCATTGCCATACAAGGCGGGAGCTCAGCCCCACCCCTCCTTCTCCATGCAGCCAAGAGCTTGCTCAAAGCAACGCTGCCAATGGATTAACAAAAGACCAGCTAATGCTACCAACCACCACCTAAATGGAAAACCTCTGCATTTCAATTTGTGTATCAATGAAGCTGTTGTAAGTGCTATTAGTGACTTTAAAAAGTATCACCGGCACTTGTATATAGAGGTCAAAAGGTCAAATTTCAGCACTCTGCCTCGGAAAGGTTGCTAACCCCTGAACTAGAAGAATAAATATTACCTAAAAAATTGTAGATATCCTGGGGCCTGGCTGTCCTCAAGGCTGTTGTGTTTTCTTTTAGTTAACTTCAGTCAACGTGTGCTCTCTGTTCACATGGCACCACTGTGCACTGGATCTTAAAGTGCACAAAAAATGCTCTGCTGGCCCATTTTCCACACTGATCTCTTAGAGCACACATATGACATATTAACTTCTTGAGAGAAAAAAATATGGCTAATGCTGATACTTGCTTCCATTAAATCAGTAGGCACAACATATCCCTTGCTCAGGTTTAAAAGCCCAGGCTGTATTTATCAAAGACCTAAACTAAGTCCATTCGATGCATCTGTTTCATATTAAACAATGCTTAATTGTGTTGCAGTACACTGTCATATATCTTGAAAATAAAGACGAAAGTTTGTTTCCTGCATTGCTCGATTAAGTCATATTGGGCCAGATCTTCAGCTGATTACAACCAGCATAACTCCACTGGCTTCTACAGCACTAAGCTGATTTACACCATCCAAGGAACTGCTCTAGCAGTGTACTGGAAAAAAAGTGCTTTTGCAAAAAGCGCTTGTCACTTTACATTCATCCAAAGTGCCACTTGCTGATCCTTCCTCCAAACCAATACATGGTGTGAGCCTGAGAAAAATTACCAACAATCACTTATGTTTGGCGACATTCAGATATCTGCCTTTTTGCCCTTACTGCATTGAGTGGGTCAGATTCCTTTTCATATGCAACAGGCTGAGGGAGAACATGTTCTCAAAATGTCACTCACTTATGAAGAGCCATCTTTGTAACACCACACTACTTGACATCTGTTTGCTAGTTAATCTTCTTTTTCTAGCATAAGTGCTCCTCACAAAACTTCCCTTGCCTCACTCACTTCCCACCCCAGCTGCCCCTGCACTCCCACACACCTTGGCTGACTAGCCACATAGTGTAAGTCAGCAAGTATAAAAGTGCGTTTGTAGCAATGTACATGAAGAACAGAGAGTGGTCAGAACACTTGTCACCGTCACATTTCTACCTGCTGCTGTGATGAACATCTGTGATGCTTGGACAGAGGTTTGTGGGAAAGCTCGAAGCTCAGAGCTCTGGCACTTGCCAGGCCCAATTTAAAGCACACAGCTGTTTTTATTACACAATGCCAGAGCTCAGGCAGGCAGCACTAACCAATGGTATCATATTTACTTAGCTGTTGCACCAGGAATCTCTTATTAGAGCCTGATGCTTCCAACTCATACTCACGAGTATAGAAATGAGTCCACAGTTTGCATAATTATTTTGTTTTATTCTCCTTTCTAGTGTGTTAATGCTCTCTCAAAAGACAAGTCAGCAATAAGAGTACAAAGAGTTCCACACGAGATTTAATAGGATTACCATATCTGACTTTTCAAAAAAGAGAACGTGCCTGAGAGGGAAAGTATCTGTAGCTACCAACTCACATTGTACTAATGGACTATATATACTATGGCACATTAATACAGTCTGAGTTGGTAGATACTGATATGCTCCCTCTCAGGGGTGTCCTCTTTTTTATATGGTAATCATAGATTTAATCAGTGCTGAAGTTGAACACTACACATGGATGACTGTTGTCATGGATGGACTCGTCCTGGATATTTTTAGTTACTGTGTCTGTCTTAGACTGCTTTAAGTCACTGTGGGCCCATTTAAGCTTTATGCTTTTATTTTCAAAGCTTCAGCTTGCCTGCAGCTCCCATTTCATTCAGTGGGATTGAGGATGCTGAGAATCTTGGCTTATCGTACCATTCACTCTTTTTCTTTCATAAAGAACCTACTTAACCACAAAAAAGGTGCCACATGCTGTCCAGGCTCTGGGTCCCAGTTCGTTCCTTGACCATTGCTGGCCATTGTGGCTTCAGTGGAACTGGAACATGAATGAGATTTATCAGGGCCAGTTTTAGGGGCAGACAACCCAAGTGAACGCCTGGGGTACTGGCACTGGAGGTCACCAGGCTCAGGCTGCTCCTTTTACCATTAGTTACAAAAGGGAAACAGAATGTCTGGAGAAAAATGCTTCACCTGTTCTGTATGTGGATTCAGTTTTTGCTAATCTTCTAGATCCAGACCTTTGTAGAATCTGGCAGAACCTTCCAGACTTGGAGAATTATATTTTCCTTGAACCTCCTGGAATATTGTCAGCCATACCCTCATGAGTGTGTAAGGGGCTGGGTATCTCCAGTCAGTCAGATATAAAAGCAAAGTGAAAGCCCAGCTGCACTGTTGTGAACCTTGTTTTACCATGTAATTATGAAAGTGCACTTGTGATTTAAGAGTTGAAAAGTATCGACTAATAAAGGACATATTTAATGAGACACCAGAGATATCAAGCCCCTATGTGCACAACAACGTAAAAGAAATACCATCACTTTCTAAGACTATGGAACATAGATTTTTCTCTCCCTTGTAGCGTCTTTTTCTCCATATAAAATAAAAGATGCCATGAAAGAAGCCTTCAGGAGTGCAGTATAGGAAATAAAAAGTTCATTTGCAACCTAGTTTGCAGCCAGGGGCAAATTTGATAAGAAAAATATCTGAAACAGAACACAGACCAGGCATTCGGCAGTCGCAACTGTTGCAGTGCAGGAGAAAGTAAGGAGGGAAGTATAAATGATGGCAGTCCTATTATTAAGGAATTAACGGATTTCTCTGAAGATTAGAAATGTAAGTACAAGTAAAGTGATGGAGAATCCTTCGGTTTTCCTGGTGGCATAAAGGAGAGTGATGATAATGAAGACTGAGGCTCATATGAGGAGAGTAATGGAGAAGAAGATTCAGTCTTGCATGCTGACAGAAACAGCAGTAAGAAAAAATTGCACACCAAAAATTGATACAAAAGATCCTGCTTTATGGCTGGCGATCCTGAACTCAGCTGATACGGATTTTGAATAGGCTGGTCAGAAATCAAAGCTATGGCATTGATAGAAAACATGCAGAAACAACACTTCTCAAAGTCACCCTGTGAAGGAATACTCAAGAGTGGTGAAAAACAGAATCCACAATGGCTGATTTACTCAGATGTGTCTGTTCTTTCAGCTTCTCTGGTGCTGTCCTTGAGTTCGCAAGGGCAAAGATAAGAAACAAGCAGTCTTTGGAGCTAATGAACTAGGGTTAATATTCAAAGTCTGTCACCTACTGTAATACTGTTTAATACTGGTTCACCCAGTGTTGGTACACAGTACAAATTCTTAATATTAGTACATTTAAATTATTTTTAAAATTTAATAAAGTTTCTATATACTTAAAGGAAAGGATTTTACATGCTTATATATGACATGAATAAATATAGATTTACAGAACCTAGTGTGCAAATTTATCATAAATTATGCATGCAAACCAAGAATCAAAATCCTGAAATGGGCCACAAATGCTATAAAAATAAGTTATTCAAATGTCTAACAAATGGAGGGGGGACACTGATGACACTCCTTGCCTGGGGCACCATTTGGTGGTCTATGGCCAGCTCTGGGACACATTATCGCAACAGAAGAAGTGAAGAACATGTTTTTTAAACTAAGCGAGTCACTGCGTCACTGTTACATTATTCATGCAATCACAGGTTATTTATCCCACCCAATACCTTTGAAACAAAAAAAGGAATTTCTCAGTGAGGAACATTTTAACAAAACTCTAACACAGATTCATTTGTCTCTTTGGTGGTTTTCAGAAATGTCTTTGTCCTTTACTTTTGAAAACACTTCCCTCTCACCCGTCAGGAGATCTTGTTCACTCCAGTGGCCATTGTCTATGATGCCACAGACAGGATTATGAGTTCACAGTAAGATCATGCAAAAGGAAGCACTGGGGTAGGGGAGTGCTCCTGAAACACATAATTTTCATGTCAAGATGAAAATCCTTTTTAAGAGCCTGATCAAATCAGGTGCTGACAATCCCAGCGAGCTGCTGAAAGCTCCATGGCCTGAATGCACAAAAGGAATTAGGTACCTAAGCAGCTGTTTTGGGATCTTTGATCCGCAAGACTCCCATTGAACCCTGCACGCACCTAACCTCACTCCGCAACTATGTTTTTGCAGTCAAAGTTCCCTTGGCACCTATGTTCCTGTTTGTGAGAATGGGCACTGCTGCCTCCCTCTAGGCACCCTACATTCCAGAGCAATCCACAGCCTAGGGAAAGACAGGTGTTCACCGTCCTAAGTTCCATGGGGGGCGGGACAATCCAGCAGCGATGCTCAGGGGGTGTCTACCAGCTCAGGTCCCCAAGGCAAGTTTACACAAAACATCTAGGGGGGTGGGAGGGAAGAAGAAGAACCTCTCTGGTGACTCGAAGCCCAGGAGTTGTGATATTCCGCTGGGATGCAGAAACCCCCTGGTTCAAATTCCTTTCTGCTGGAGCGGGAGAAGGCATTTGAATAGGGGTCTACCACCTAAGGTGAGTGCTCTAACATTGGGGTCTTGGCCATTCAGATGCAGGGCTCCCTCAGGTATCTTGCACTGGCAACATTGCACCATTTCTAGATAAACAAAGTTACTGTGGAGTTGGTACTGGATCATGGGCCTTCTGCATTCTGCATGAGCGCTCTACCCTGCCTCATGGGCCTGATCCAAGCAAGCCATGATCAAATCTGCCTTGTGGGCCCTGCCTGGCAGGAAGAAGTGGTTCCTGTGCTACAGGGAAGCACTCAGTGCAGGCACTGCCCCAGGTCACTCCTATTGGATGAATCACAGCCAATGGAAATGGCCTGAGATGGTGCTGGGGTGTGTGTGGGGGGGGGTTACCTGTAGCACAGGACCCACGCAGAGCCACGTGTCATTTCCCATCACAGGAGCTGCAACTGGTAGGCACCTGCACCTGCATCCCCTACCACCTCCGACCCAGACCCCACCCCGCTCCACTCCTGCACCCCTCCCTTCCGGACCCCACGCCTCCAACCCCATCCTGCACCCTCCCTCCACCCCAGCCCACTCCTGTTTAGAAGAGAAACATCCATCAAAGCTCTGATTATTTTCTACTTGCTCTTTGTGAGCGTCTGTGTTCCTCCAAACACATTTTTTACTTGCTATTAAATTCCATACGCTTAAGGCATCATTCAGATATTGCATCTCCCAGTACTGATTATTTGTCATTATTTTGGTTAAAGCACATTTTTCATTGAATATTCTGGGTCCCATCCTGAAGTCCTCGCCTACGCAAAGCTGCTACTGATGGCAGCTGAACATCAGTACTATCAATCTCTAAGCATAAAAGAGCAAAACCACAGAATCAACATAGATGAGCCTACCATTGTCCTCCCGGCATGTAATCGTAATGGCCAGACCCACCTGTGGCGGGGGCAAAGGAGCCAAATGACCCCCCAGACGTGGCCTTTCAAAGGAGCCCAGAGCTCTGGGCCCCTTTTAAACACCATGCCAGCGCCCGCCAGCTGCCTGTGGCTGTAACGGAGTGGCACGGGGCAGAGTGGGGGGGCAGCTCCATGGTCTGGGCATCATTGAGGGCTGACTGAATTTTGGCCCCACCCCTTCTACTCTTGGCCATGCCCCTTCCAGAGGCAGAGCCAGGCCCCTCTTCCATCTTGCCCCAATGCCTGGCATGCTGTATTCTGAGCCACTGCTTAAACGAATCATTGAAATGTAAATGTTTTCATTGTACAGGAGTATAAACTAGAACTGAAAATAAATCAGATTTTCCAGATTTTTCATTTAGTGAATAACAGTCAGTAATAACTTTGCTTTAGCGCCAAAATCTTCTCCTTACAAAGACTGCAGAGGATGGGAACACAGTTCTCTGTCATGATGAGTTATTTCTTTATTTTGCTCCCAAGACAAGTAATGTTAAAGGGAGACTACTAGCATAAGCTTTTTTTCTTACTGTGCTACTTGTATTATTTAGAGCTTTTGTGTTTCTTGACTGTGGCCGCAGAGCATCTGGAGAAATCCCACCTGGACTGTCTAAGAGAACGAGTGTGATGAGGTGAACAGAAACAAGGATTTGGGCATTTGACAAAAGCCAGATGGCTAGGCATCGAGCTGCCTAATCTAGCCAATAGACACTGATGAAAAGGGCACATGGCAAGCCCCAGGAGGGTGCACCACACATGTCAAAGGTAGAGACATAGTTGTCTAGGGAAGTTATACTGCAAACACATAGGTGCTGAGAGAGTTTAGGAGCTGACAGGGTTTCAGTGGGTTTCTGTGAGTCACCACGGTTCCAAAACTGGGACTTGGGTGGTTAAATCTCCTTTTTAAGCACCCAGCTCCTCACGCCCCAAACTCCTTTTTCACACGTAGGCCAAAGTGCTTTCAGAGAAAGGCACAGAAGGAGTTCACTAACAGACAAAGGGTGAGACGAGAGAAGATAGTATGGAGCTGGACAGAATGGAAGTGTCATGGAGGGTGAGTGGGGATGAGGCAACTCCCTCACAGCCATGGCTGGACACTTTCTGAGAGCACAGCAGAGCAGAACGCACCGAGGGAAGTGGAAATTTGACACACACATTCTGCTCCTCCCTTTTGCCTCTCCACCATTTTAAGAGATGTTTAGAGACGGCTGCTGCTGAAACCAGCTTCACTCACTAGCCATAGATCCACCCATTCCACTCTGACCCTTTACCATGCGTATGAGCCAATTGCTTGTGCCCAGTGACAAGAAGTGCTGGAGTCCTGGCATGAAGAGAGCTTCCAGCACCTTCTCTCAGAGAAGCCAACCTTGATTCATAGCCTTTATGAGCCAGTAAGCACCGTTTGACCTATCTACACTCCTTTATTTTATTGTGGCTCCCCAGTAGATATCCTGCATTTCTGTAAGTTCAAGGGACAAGGATGGGACAACTATTTTCTCTACTACTGGTTACTGTTCATTTTGTAGTTAAATTCCTGGTGAAAAGGTCTGAGAAAGCATCCTGCAGTTCACTGGGAAGCATGCAAAACTCCTTAGCAATACGGCTCTGACAGCTCCAACTGCTAGCTTTGGGGTGACTTGTCTCTTGATTACTTTGTTTTAAATACTGACAGATGGGCAGGGACCCAGGGCAGGGCTTGGGACCCATTTCTCAGGCAAAGAAGCTGCTGGCAGCTCAGTTCCATTCTCTTCTACCACATCACCCAGTGACACATATGCTTGCATTAAATGGCTCAGGTATGTTTGGGAATCTCCCCAAGGAACATCAACCTGGTTACTCCTAAAGTCAAAGGCAGGTCATGTGCCCCTGTTTTGTGATCAGACCTCAACGGGATTAGTTTGGTTTGGAGGGGGCTTGCATATTTACTTCACCAACTAAACCACAAATGCCTTTAGCAGCTCTCATCACATCACAAATCTTCTTTCATACATTAACTTTGCCAAGTTAGTGTGATCTGCCTTCTGAAACAGAAGATATGAGGCATATGAAGAACAAGTACCAGCCCGGATGGCACAGGCGGGGAGGCAATAAGAATATTTCATATCCTTTCCACTTGACTTAGAGAGCTCTAAGAGAAGGGCATCATCAAACATTTTCCATGACATTTGAGACAAGGTGTGGGGTGAATAGACTGGTACCATCCTACAGTAATATGAAAAGCTGTGCAGTGAGTGTCTCCTTGTTAACAGAATGTCTTAATCATCAAGCTAGAGGTAGTCATGATCTGCAGAGAGGCGTATGTTGTCTAAGGGAAAGCAAATGGTTCCATTTCAGGGTGGCACATGAAAGACATATTGTACTCATCTCATTAAGAAAACTTTGTATTAATTATTAATGTCGAAGCCAGGATTCATGCAACAGCTACACAGAGTTATTTTAATCATTCACTACAGAAATGAACCTTTTAAATGAAACACACTGGAAGGAAGCCATTTATTTAAAACTCAACATGTTCCTTATGGGCAACAGTGTCCTCAGATGGTCTGAAATGTGTTAGTATTTTCATTTTCGTAATGACATTTTTAAATGGCTGAAAGCGAAAAAGAATGTTTTAACCACTCTGCACCCTTGGCAAGTCAGGAGATATGTTTCTGAAAGAACAAAACTTCCAGTTCCAAATAGCACAGGATAAAATCCTCTCAAGCATAGTAGAAACCAACAGCAAGCTGTGCATTCCTGTTTTAATATAGCCTGATTAAATATTTAATATGCAGTCACAGGTCACCTACTCAGGGCTGCTTCCCTTTGTTGTTCAATATCACACACCCATTGTGAATGCATCTTGACAAGTTTCCTTCAGTTTAGGGGTTATGTTTAGCTCTCATATGTATTTTTGGAAACTACCGCTTCAAATAAAGGCACCAGCCCTTCACTACAAAACGTTGACCTTGGGTTTGAGAGTAAGAGGAAGGGAAATTTTACACACACACAAAGACCTTAGAAAAACACTAAGGGTTTAGAGTAGCCTCATTACAGTGTTTTGTGCTATGGGGAGATGTACCACTCCGTAACACCATACACATTTTTCAAAAACCAGGCAGCACATACAAAGGACAAAATTCTGCTCTTAGTTATAGGCCTGCAAGCCTGAGGACATCAGTAGGATTGCCTACATGCAACATGGAGCAGAATTAGGTCCATTCTATTTCCCATGAAGCAGAAATACCAGGGGTAACCCTCTGAATGATACATTGCCACTCAGATAAACAAGGAAATATCTATAAGCTTGTTGCTATTATGCCTAATCACACAAAAACATCATTAATATAGTAGGTGTCTTTAGACAGAGAGGTCTGATGTGCTCCCAATAAGAAACATGAGGACAAACAAAATTATTATTCCTGGGAAAGGGAGGACTTGATTCTGCAGCAATCAAGCATAGAATATTGGAGCAACTAGTACTGCTAATTACAAGTCACTTCTCAGACATGGAAAGGGTTATTTTTCCCATTTGTACATATTTTTTAAAAATTTCAGTGACAAAATTGCTTGGTGTTCAGGGTAAGTCAGTGGGGCTGAAACTGAAGTTAGATCCCTTATTTCATTACCAGAACTGGAATATTGGGCAATCTTGTAGCACCTTAAAGGTTAATGAGTGTATTAGGTCATGAGCTTTCCTCGGTAAGACCCACTTCTTCAGATGTTTGGAAGAAAAAGAGTCATACTGCAAAAGCTCATGACTTAATAAATTTGTTGATCTTTAAGGTACTACATAACTGCTTTTTATTTGTTAAGCTGCACATTAACCCAGCTAACACCATGAGACTATTTGGAATATAAGAAGTCCTGTGGGACCTTACAGACTAACAGATATTTTGGACCACATGCTTTCATGGGCAAAGACCCACTTCATCAGATGCACGAATGGGGCAGGTTCCAGAGGGGTATTTAAAGAGTGGGGTCCCAGTAAAAGGGAGGGCCAGAGCTGAGAAGGTCTATTCAGTGAGGTGGAAATGGCCCATTATCAGTAGTATGTATCAAAAGAGGAAAACACAAGTCAGATCAGACAGGTGGATGTGTCCCATTGTCAGAGTCTAATGGGGAGATATTAACACCCAGGGCAGAGAAGCTGTTTTTGTAAGGAGCCAGCCACTCCCAGTCTCTGTTTAATCCTTGGTTGATGGAGTTAAATTTGCAAATAAATTGCAGCTCAGAGATTTCTCTCTCCATTTGATTTTTGAAATTTCTTTGTTTTAGGACTGCTACTTTTAAATATGTTACTGAGTGTCCACTCATGCATCAGATTAAACGGGTCTTCGCCCACGAAAGCTTTTGCTCCAAAATATCTGTTAGTCTATAAGGTGCCACAGGACTTCTTGTTGTTCTTGAAGATACAGACTAACATGGCTACCTCTCTGATATTTGGAATATAAGGGTTTTTAATTATGTCAAAAATTGTAAAGAAGTGTAATATTCTTCATGACTGTACTGGACACTAAAACTCATACAATGTGCAGTGTGAGCCTGCAGGGCATGATGGAGAAACCCAAGGCACCGTGGGAGCTGTAGTTCCTTGGCCAGCTTCCTGCCTTGAGAACTGGCCCTGGAACAGGGAAGAGACAACATTTGCCTCATGCACTTGGCTACTAACAACAGGAAAGGGAGGGGAACGAGGAAAGATGGAAACTAGCTATGTATGTGTCTTAGACACTACTGTGAACTTACTGTCATGAAAAGATTGCTGTTACCTAAATATATTTAATCACTACTATAGACTTAACTGAAAAACTCTAAAGACAAAGACTGGAATATTTGGGAATATTGTTTTTCCCCTTACTTTATTACAGCAAGATCCCAGAAGGTAATTTCTACAAAACCTTTCTTACTGTATAAGTTTTTAGTATATTAAACAAAATCAATCATTTTACCAATCACTGTTTTATCTCAAATTTTTCATTAACTTCTCTTATGCACACTCATTGCATGACTATTTTGAACTCCTTTATATCCAAAAAAAATTGCAGTCCACATTTACAAAAAAACAGCACACGCGCCCCAAAAAATTCCTGCATACCGGCCTGGTGATGCACCTTGGCTGTATCAGAAAGACACAGTCCAGTAAGTCTCACAATGTGATCTAACACACAATAAATGTATTGAAAATGTAAAGCAGAGGAAGTGTTCATCCATGTCATTTGGATATGCTCTAAATTCCAAACTGCCTGGCAGGTGGCATTGTCCTGTGATTAGACTAGGAAAGTAAGAAGCAAACCATCAATGAGCTGAGTGATTTTAGGCAATGTGTAACCATTCTGTGCCATAGCTTCCAATCCTATACTGTGGGAATACCAATGTCCACTCTTGTAACTTGCTTTGATATCCTTTGATTGAAAACTCCTAAAAGTCACTTTTTTCTGTTGCACATTCTTTAGCAAAATACAGCAAGCAAATCTCCATGACAGCAATACATGAAGCCCAGCTCAGTCCCAAAGTTAATCTTGGTGCAGCGACTATTCTGTCCATGTTAGTAAGGGACACAAAGACATGCCATCCTCTGCTAACACTGGCTAAATTTGCTATTCTGAGACAACAAACTTAAGGGTATTTCTAACAGTGTCATTGTAGCACAGGTACGTATACCCACAATAGCTAACAGTAATACTGAAGACATGATACAATGGCCTGGCAATCAGAGTACCCAAGTCTACAACTGGTTTGTGTTGGAGTGGTTAGTTCATGCAGAAGCGCATGCTACTGCCTCTTCACTAGAATGTGTTACCTGTGCTAGTTAGATATGCCTGAACTACAATCACATTTTCATTTGCCATATAAATGTACCTTTGGTCAAGACTGATCGTTGTAAATGACTAGGTCAGCTGGATTCATCTCCACTTCCCAATGGGGCAGTCAAAATGCTACATATTGCAGAATATGAAGTCTGCTGGGGACATTTCTATATATTAGAACCATATTTCTAATCTGGGTCGTGCAACTCAAAGTGTAATAACTGCAAAGTTTCTTCTGTTGCTGACTTTACCACCCAAATAAATTAAAGGTCATAATCTGTTACTTTACTATTCAAATAGTGTTTAAAAATATCCATATCTTCCTATCCCTTATTAGATCCTGCACACAATAAGAGGAGGCAAGAAAGAATCATGTTGCTACTTTTTGTTCTGTTGAACTGACATAACCTTCAGCTCAGCAGAGAAAAATCTGAAAAGTGCCTTCAGTTTGCATTCACAATATTCATTATTCAGCTCACTTCCATTACTCTAACTGGAGACTGAAAGTAATAAGAAGAAACACAGAATGAATGCACTGAAGGATTTTATATCTGACTTTTTTAATGGTGCCCTGTCGCTGTAAGTCTGTTCATCTAATTAGATAGCAACATGAAGTGGTTCAGTGGGTTTTGCATGTTATGTTTCATTCCATTTCTAAGTGCGTCTCATACACCACTGGGGTAAGTACAAATAAGAGCTCTGATTTCAGGAGCATCTTTAAAATGTTCCTTGTGTCTTGTGCTTACTGGGAAAAAATAGCACCTCAGAGTTACAGGAATAGGGGAGTGCGAAAAAAATCAGATTTATTTGCAACATTAAGAACAAATCATTTTGTTTATTTCAAGACACCAACAGTACGCCATATGAAAGTCCTATAGAATTTAATAGCGATGAACCCCATGGGGTTATAGAGAAATTTAATAGACTTCCATAGATGGTATTCTAGAAATATAAAGAATTCAATAGACTATTAGATCCTACAGAGAGATTTAACTGCACAGTGAACTTCTGTAGGATGGATAAAAACAAAGCTACAGAAAAAGTCTGTCATTCTTCAGTAAGTCAGTTGGACTTTCCCATAAAGGTCAGTGGGTTCAACTGAGATATCATTTACACTAGTGTAACTCAGGAATAATTGAGCTGACATTAAATCAGTAACAGGGGAATAAAATATAAAACGGCTTAATGCAAAGTACACTGAAGTGAGTGGGAGAGTTTCCATTGCCTCAATAGGCTTTGGATCTGGACTTCTCAGAATTCAGAATCAGCCCCATTATTTTAATCTTTGGGGACTGACCACTTCTGGTCAAATATCTTTATAAGTGATTTAGATAATGGCAGAGAGAATCCACTTATAAAGTTTGTAGATGATACCAAGATGGGAGGGGTTGCATGTGCTTTGGAAGATAGGGTTATAATTCAAAATTATCTGAACAAACAGCAGAAATGGCCTGGGGAAAATAGGATGAAGTTTAATAAGGATCAGTGAAAACTCCTGCACTTGGAAAAAACAATCAATTTCACACACACAAAATGGGAAGTGACTGTCATGGATTGAGTACTGCAGAAAGAGATCCAGGGGTCACAGTGGACCACAAGCTAAATATGATTCAATGTTGTAACACCTTTGCGAATAAATGAACATCATTCTGGGATGCATGACAGGACTGCTGTAAGCAAGACACAAGAAGCAATTCTTCTGCTCTACTTCCTGCTGATTAGGCCTCACCTGGAGTATAGTGTCCAATTCTGGGTTCCACATTTCAGCAAAAATATTGACAATCTGGAGAAAGTCCAGAGAAGAGAAACAAAAATGTTAAGAGGTCTAGAAAGCATGACCTATACGGGAAGACTGAAAGAACTGGGTTTGTGTAAACTGGAAAAGGTAAGACTGAGAGGGGACATGTTAGCCATTTTTAAGTACCTAAAAGGTTATTATAAGGAAGAGGATGAAAAATTATTCTCCTTTACCTCTGAGGGTAGGACAAGAAGTCATGGCTTAAATTTCAGCAAGGCAGGTTTAGCTTAGACATTAGAAAAAACTTCCTAACTGTCATGGTGGTAAACACTGGAATAAATTGCCGTGGGAGGTTGTGGAATCTCCATCGTTGGAGATATTCTAGAGCAGGTTATTCAAACACCTGTCAGGGATGGTCTAGATCAGGGATCGGCAATCAAAACAGCAAGAAGAGCCATTTTTTCCCCAATGCAGTAAAAATCTCAATAATTCAAGAGTTGCAATGTATGTGAATACGAGACAGTCCTTAATAAATAATGTCAACTCATACTTTTTGTAACCCCTATTTTAAGAACAGCACGGACACAGAATGATTCATAATGTGGTACATGTTTACTGCAGGATGTTCACAACTTGTTGGAGGGAGGGATAGCTTAGTGCTTTGTGCATTAGCCTGCTAAACTCAGGATTATGAACTCAGTCCTTGAGGGGGCCATCTAGGGATCTGGGGCAAATAGATTAATTTAAAGGAAAAGGGATGGTGCTTAGTCCTGCCAAGAGGGCAGGGGACTGGATTCAATGACCTCCCTAAGTCCCTTCCAGTTCTATGAGATGTGTATCTCCATATATTATATTATTTTTACATACTCTATTTCCTCACACTTTAAATGTGTGTGTTTGTACCACTGTCTTCCTGACTTTCACTCCCAACGTTCTCTCTCTCTCTGGAGGATACTGGGGGAGTTATCCAACGTTTTGAGATCACATATTGTTTGCTATTTAGGTTTGGGGATTTTACATGTTCACTGTTTACCGAAAATAATCAGGAGGGCTTTTTTACTTTGCCGTTATAGCATTGGAAGCCATGAAGAAGTCCTTAAAGAGCTGCAGGTTGCAGACCCCTGGTCCAGATGGTGCTTGGTCCTGTTGTGAGTGCTGGGGACTGGACTTGACCACTGGAGGTCCCTTCCAGTTCTACTCTTCTCTGTTTCCATGAATCCTGGTGTTTTCTCTACCAAAAAGATCTGCTGTGGTTGCAATATTTTGCCATTCTTGTTACAATTATTAATTATTTCATTATCAGATTTAGCTGTTAAGTTGGTATATGCCCTATCCTGCTCGTCTTTTGTCAGGGTGTTAGATCTAGCTCTTCGAAAAATAAGTGTACAATGAATGCAGGTTTGACTAAAGAGTGGAGGTTTCTTCACTCTAGTGGAGCCAAAATAAATCCACACGCTGTTTGATCTGGTCACAGATGAATAGAATTCAAGAGTATGTACTTCTTATGCTTTATGCCTCAATGGATATATACCCTATGAGGTTTGAACACTTGAGTTAGGCAGAATTTTATCTGCCTCTGAAGTATGCAATACTTGGTCTGCCCTGAAACCAGGAATGCTGCAGTATGTCTGGTCTTACCATACTTTTTTATTTAATGGTACCCATCAAACACTTAAGTCAGACCCAGAGGCAAATAGATAGGTTTTAAGAGAAGAGAAATGTAATTAATGTACAAGTTGTCAATTTGCTGTAAGTAGCACAGCAGTAAGGATGTCTTTGAGAGTGACATTTCTTTGATAGCTCAAAATACCTATCTAACTTGTCACCTTGCATCCAATCCTGCATTTCAACCTATCTCGCTGACGACACAACTTGATTTTTATCTACACTGCATAGGAAAAAGATACCAGGTAGTGCAGAGCTCTTTACTTTAGCAGACAAAGACATAATAACCCATGGGTTGAAACTGAAACTAGACAATTTATGTTAGAAATGAGGCACACATTTTTGACAGTTAATATGGCTTGCCAAGAATGTGATGCATTTTTCATTACCTGAAATATTTCAACCACAATTCAAAGTGGTTTTTTTCCCAGAATTATGCTCTAGGTTCAACTGCAAGTTTCCTGATGCTTCTTTCTTCTTAAAATTTCCAAGATCTGCCCTTTTCCTTCCAGCCCCTCAGCCAAACTTCTCATCCATGACAAATCAAGAACTACATCATCCTCTCTTGCTTTATAAACACCAACGTTGCTCTTCTGCACACATAATAGCGTTGGAGTTGGCACAGAGGAGTTCACCTCTTAGCTGCTGTTAGAAAAGAAGGATATCAGCCTTTTTAACTTCTCCTTTTTATTTTAAAAATGACTATTTGGGATGAAGGGATAAATTCAGAACAGCCTCTAAACAATAATCTCACGGCCCTTCCTAAAATTAAAAATTAAATTTAAAGTTAAAAATTAAAATTAAAATGAGACTTAATAATCAGCATATTTGAAACTGGAGGATCTACAGGTCTAGTACCTGTATTTCATACCAACAGTAACATCTAGTGATTGTTTGGTTTTGGGGGGCAAATGTGGACTCTGAGAGGAGCAAATTTTAAAAGTAGACCCACAATAGAACAAGGAAGAATTTCCACGTCATATTGCAGGGAACACGCAACAAGCTCAGAAATTCAGGACACCAACCACTGCCTCCTCTTTTACTACCACTTTTAATACACAGCTGTCATCTACACCATACCAGTATATTGTAACTAACTGTAAACAATTCAAGTAATTGGTATACTGTGGGCCATATTTCTCATAAAAGTATTGAGAAGGTACTGAAGGGTTTGCCCTATAAATTAATGTATTACAAAGCACATTTTAAAATAAGTGACACCACACAATGGATAAATTTAGTGTAAGCAATATACTTTTTTCTCCTTTAGAGATGGAAGAAAAACCATTTCACTAGGAGGGTAGTGAAGCCCTGGAATGGGTTACCTAGGAAGGTGGTGGAATATCCATTCTCAGAGGTTTTTAAAGCAGGCTTCACAAAGCCCTGGCTGGAATGGTTTAGATGAGGTTGGTCTTGCTGTGAGCAGGGGGGGTTGTACTAGACCTCCTGAGGACTCTTCCAACCCTAATCTTCTATTATTCTAATTTTGACCCTCAGATTTTGCAAGAGTTGTTTTGCACTCAGACCACTGTGGCATATCTATAAATCAGACAGTGAGATGTATTACCAGTTGTGCCCAGAGTTCATTGGGTATGCAAAATTGCATGTGCAGTTACATGCATGCTTAACATAAATGACCTAAAACCTTTAAGCAATACGTAAATGCAGCAAGACCCTGTGGAAATAATTATTGCTAAAGATGAGGGAAGAGAATGTATACAGATTCACCTATGTAGGTGATAGTACTCAAAGGTTTTATATTTTTAAACATTAAAAATATATTCAGTACCTACAAACTATGAGGAATTTAACTGCTTTTAACTTTAACAAATTACTTTGTTATTTAATCATTAAGATAAAAATGAACTCCTTATAAAACTCTGAAATCTAAAAATGAAACACACTGTACAAAATAAAATATTATTTCTCCAGTGAATGACACCCAATCATGTAATTCACAAAAATTATTAGCAGAACAATTGAAATCTCTCCTCACATCACTTTCATGTGAGGCGTATCATCATAAATATAACTTTCCCATACATTTTTATGCAGAGTTACAAATTCATTATTGTTACTGGTGTTTGCTGTTCTTTTATCTGTTTCCTCCACATTATTAATATCAAACAAGAAGCCTGTGATATTCTGTTGCTCCTCAACCCCATTTTGATAAATTACTTTTTCCCCTGGATCAGTCTGATTTTCAACAGCTTCAGCCCTGACTTCCTTCTAGTTAATGAAATATTTTCATTACTAAAGTCATTTTTTCAAGTCACATTGTGATGGTCCTTTCTCTGTCATCTTGTTTTCTCCTCTAATTCTCTCCTGGAATAGATTTATCTGATGTATGATATTGGATTGCTTGTCACCAAAATAATTAAAACATGTTTTGTATTTTTGAATGGGAGGCCAGAGTTAAATGAGATCAATTTATAGTCGTGAGTATTTATCTTAAAATTCATGTCATACCTGTCACGGGAGGATGTCATATTGCTTCCCACTCACGTATAACAGGAATTTTTGTCATCAATATCAATTCCCTCAGCACCATTTGTGACATACTACAATGTCCTGTAGAATGTTTTGCCATGTTTGTGTAGTTTCTGTAGAACAAGTGGATCTTGTAATGGGTTTTCAACTCATTGCTAATACACCTCCTGCCTATGTCCGAGAATATAGCTCTTGTTGTAAATTTCTACATGTTACTTCCTCTGCAATAGACTTTCTTCTGACCTCAAGCCAGGTCACCATTCAGTCCACCCCTTCTATGGTTACAATGTCCAACATGAACACTGTCCATATGCTTCTCAAACAGTGTTCATCCCCAGCTTTTCCAACAGTGCCACTACCCCAGATTCTACAATCAGCAGTCCAGGTCTGCTTAATCCTCCCTCTTGCTGTTTCCCAGGACTCCTACTGTCCAGTCTCTTTCTTATCTTTCCGGGTTTTGGATTTACTGTTTGAACCTACTCTAATCCCCATACTTATTCCATCCACTCTTAGCCTCTGTTGAGACTCTGTACTCCAGCCATGATCCCAATGCTTTATCTCTGTGGGCTTCTTTTCTCTTGATGACCTCCCACTGGGCAGTAGCTATAGGCTCCTTCCCCTGTAACCTCCTTCTTCTTTTTAGCCTCTTGCCTATATAGGGCTGACCAGCCCTTTCCCAGTTGGGTGTCACTCTCAGTTATAATCCTGGCCCTCCCTCTCTCATGTGATGCCTGGTAAGCTCACTGGCTTCTTAGGACCTCTTTAACTCCATCAGATCTAGCATGGGGTACGTACACTTCACAGCCCTCAATAGCTTCCATCCTTTGTTATTTATGGTCTTACATTGCACTCATCACACATGAGCTTCTGAAAAGTGGGTAAGTTAAGATGGCAAGGACAGCTATACTAGGGCAGACATTTACCTGGGGTTATTTGAACCTAAAGATGTGATAACTAATGTTTGTTCTCCAGGTGTTGTTGTTAGGGAAGACATTGGCAGCACAGCAGAATGCTGGGGCCACTGCTAGTACTGAAATACTGATTGTTATACTTATTTCCAAAGCAACTAAGCAAATAGGCCATAGCATAACTAAGGCAAAGCTGGAAGGGATGGGACAGCTATCACAAGGAATGAGCCTGACTCTGCGTCCTCCCTGATCCACTGGGGTAAGGGTATATGAAAACAGGATGTCTATCTATCTATCTGGTGTGTGTTTGCATGTGCGTGGGCACCTATAAGACTTCAGGCAGTAAAAACACACACGTATAACTAACAGTTTACAAACGTACTTGCCTAATGGTTGTTCTTTGTCTGTTGCATTGTTGATATAATCATTGTAGTTACTAACATAAAAGAGGTAGACAGATTTGAAAATTTGGATCGACTTTCTAAACATCTCTTGGAATCCCCAGCAACTGGCAGATAACTGTCCAGTCAAGTCTTGCTGCTGAACCAGTCAAGACCCCTCCAGACTGTGGGTGATTATTGTTTGGGGTATTCTGTAACATACTGTGTATGTGTGTTTGAGATTAAATAAAGCAGGCCCTTTGAGTAAAGACATTCTGGTGAGAGTACTGGAGATGAGTAAAGGCTCTAAGCAGAAGTACTTGACTCTGTGTGATTTATGTGAACCATATAGCAAACAGATGGGATGTGTCTCCATATATTTATTCCCTGACAGCACCTCACAGAGAATAAAAGTTATTGAGAGCTTTGGATTTAGGGAATCCCAGGTAACATGTCAGAACATAAATCAAAGTGGGCACAGTTCATAAAGCTGATGAATTATTAGTATACACAAGAGTGCTCACACTCAAAAATCCTTGCTTTCATTGAGTCCAAAGCAGGCATCTAAAATAGCAATAATGTACAACATCCCAGCTATAGTTACACAAAGTCTGTGATGGTGTCTGTTGGTCACCAGCCCCATTCCAGTCTTATTGTTAAAAAGGAACCCTAGATATTGAATAAGGCTCTGGTCACTACCAGCCATGCCTGGCAGAATGGTTATGCCTATTTACTGTTACTTTATGAGGAGCCTACTGTTTAAAAGACTATTTCATCCATACAGCTGTCTCGTGAGCTGAGATAGCACTTCAATGCTGGTAAATGCCCAGTTGAGCTATTACAACTTCAAGATCTTTTGACCCAGCACTGAAAGAAAAGCTTTGAGTTTTGAGATATGCTACTATATCAGCAAGAGCTGAAGTGATTCATCATATGGTTTCAATAGCACACCACAGCTGCACCCATCAGGAGGGACCTGCCTAGTTCAAACTCTTGAGAATAAGATTTAATAGGATTTGTTTTGCAGTCAGGACAAAAAGAATGTACCAATTTATTATCAGATAACATTGACACAATGTGGGACTTGCTGTGCAGGAGAATCTATACACCACACATTTCACTGCTAGCATTTTTATTCCCTAATGTGTCTGCCATTTTGTGCGCAGCGATGATGCAGCATGTAAGAGGAGACACGCTGTGCTCCTGCTATCCTTTTTTCCAGGCCTTTTGATTCTATTATTTTCGCAGCATACCAGCTGTTGCCACATCCCTACATTTCATTTCTTCTGCCTCTTATATCAGCCCTATTGACCTTCATATTGGTCTGACACAACTTTCACATGGAATCTGACTTCATTTTCTAATCACTCAAAGACGACAATTCTTTTCCAGCTCACTGACTGTCCTTTGACTCTAATGTTTATATTGGATTGGCTCTTTCAGTCCTATATAGGGTTTATCTACAAAGCACTTGAATGCTGGTGTCAGTGCCACCTTCTCCACTTTTGTCATCTATCTCCCTCTCTCTCGTTCTTTTCCCAAACAGAATCATGTGCTTTCCATCCCAATGACTAAATTTTATTTCTAGAGATACCACAAAAGTAAAGTCTCCATGAGACAGCAGGCTATTGAACGGTGGAGGACTACTGAAGCAAGTACATAGGTACCAGAAGAGACCAATAAAAACATCCTCTTTTTCAAATGTATCCAATTAATTTTCCCACAGGTAGTTACTTTCTGTGAAATGATGAAGTGCACACAGTTCAAACTGCGGCAATGACTCATCAGCCCAAACTGGATACAGATTACAGGTGCTATTTCTCTCTCTCTCACTCTCTCTCTCTCTCTCACACACACACACACACACACAGAGTCCGTCCGAAAGGGAGTGGCTACACAGCCCAGAGCCTCCTTTCAAAAGAATGGAGCAGGAAATGGTTCAGGAAAGGTTGAATGGCCAACAAGCCCTTCCGGGAGCACGGGCCAGCCACCCCCTTAAGGGGCCCATCCCAAACACACACACCCCGTGCACATCCTGAGGGCTCAGGTTGCACGCTCCATGCATCCTCCAGCACAGCACCGGTGGAGCCTTGTTCAGCCCCAACACTGCAGCACACTGTGAACCTGCAGCACCTCCAGGACAAGGACGTCCTGCACATCATGGCCAGTCTGATGGCCATCCTCATTGCAGTCCAGCTCAGGCTCTGGACTGCCTGCCATGTGGCCAGCTGCCCCTTCCCCGAAAGTGCACCCAGAGCACCCTCCTCCCCTGGCCCACTATCACCTCTGGCAGTACCCCACCAGTGGGGAATGGTGGAACCACACAGAGCTGCAGGAGTAGGATGACAAGCAGTGGCTCTGAAATTTTTGGACGAGCAAGGCCACCTTTATGGAGCTGTGCCAGTGGCTGGCACCAGCACTACATCACCAGGACACATGCATGCAGCCTGTGCTCCCCCTGGAAAAAAGGGTGGCCGCCTCCATGTAGAAGCTGGCCACCCTGGACAGCAGCCACTCAGTGGCCACCAGTTCGGGGTGGGGAAGGCCACCATCAGGGTCATCCTTCTTGAAGGAAGTGGGCTGGGGTCATGCACCTATGATAGGCCTCAGGGAGGGGTCCCGAGAAGGGGGCCGGGTGCCCCCCATGCATCCCACTACACGCTCATGGGCACTTTTGCCCTCCACTCCATGCAGGTCATTGATGCCATCAACCACACCCTCCTGTCCTGGCTGATCTGTGTTGGGGATGTTGACACTGCCACAAACAGGTTCCCCAACGGTTTCGGCACCATGGACAGCACCCACATCACTGCGTGGGCCCCACCACACAGACGCGGACATTATATAAGTTGCAAGGGCTATCATTCCATTGTCCTCCAAGTTGTCTGCTAGCCGGACAAAGGCGACTCATTCTGCTTCTACACCTCCATATGGAGCAGGACCTCCTCAACCCCCCAGATGGCCAGGAGGTCACATACTTTGGCCTCCAGCCATAGGGCACCTTTCCTCTTCGCCAGCTGCCCAGGGTCTTGGGAGCCCTGTCGCCTGGTGCCTTGGGATCCCTGGGGCTCCCAGGGGTCTTGCATGCTGGTCATGGCTGCAGACAGATCCTTTCCCATCATTCTGGGGGGTGCTGGAGAGTGTGCTGCTGCACACACATACACTTGTGGTTGCCAGCACCCTCTCAGCGTCTTGTGTGGGGTTTCTGTGTCTCTGCAGCTCTAAGGCAGCCGGAGCTGACAGTAATAGAGCCCTGCTCGTGCTGGCCAGGTTCTCTGTGCTCTGGGGAGCCCAGCACCGTGGAGGACTTGTGATTTCAAAACAGCGGCCAGGCAAGCGACTACACACGTTTCCTTTCAAACCTGACATCGAAATGAGGCCTTGTTCCCAAGACAGGAGTGGAAGAAGGCTTTCGCAGTGTCCGCCTTTTTACTTCGAATTTGCTATCGAAACGAGCATGTCATGTGTAGTCGCTCTGCTGCTCGTTTCGAAATCATCCCTCCTGTCGAAAACGCTTTCGAAGTTACTTCCCTGTGTAGCCACAGCCATTGTGTCATAATCTCTGTCAGAAAAAGGTGTTTGGTACGGTAGCTTGTACAAACTGGGAACACACTGGTTCTGAAAGAGATTACTGTGGGATGGGAGCACAATACATGTTACTAGCCACAAATACATCATGAAATTACGCTCTTAAAAGGCAGTTGAGCAGCAGTGTCTCGCCCTTCCCTTTTTCCAGATCAAAGAATGTGGTTCCACCTGCTCAAGTGTGTCTCGTATTCATTAGGCAAGGTAAAAACCAGAGCACGTGTATGTGCAAGGTAAACAAAGCCAAGAGGCAAGCAAATGGGGAAGATGACCACTTCATCTCTGTGGGGAATGGAGACAACCTCTACCCCCATCTCCCCTCCCACCCCCCCACCCGCTCCCCACTTACCCCGCCACCCCTGGCAGGAAGCCTTTTGCATTTTGAAACACTGACAGTGAATGTTGAGAAAACAGCCTGGGCAGCTGCACCCAGCAGATGAGAGAAGCTTGGATCTCAAATAACTGTCTATAATGTTACTGTATTACCAAAATGTGTTGAGCAAGGTCTGGGCCACCCTGAGGTTTCCACCATTGTGAAATATAGCTATTAACAGCCGTGTCTACACGTGCACGCTACTTCGAAGTAGTGGCACTAACTTCGACATAGCGTCCGTCGCGGCTACACGCGTCAGGTGCTATTTCGAAGTTAACTTCGACGTTAGGCGGCGAGACGTCGAAGTCGCTAACCCCATGAGGGGATCGGAATAGCGCCCTACTTCAACGTTCAACGTCAAAGTAGGGACCGTGTAGACGATCCGCGTCCCGCAACGTCAAAATTGCCGGGTCCTCCATGGCGGCCATCAGCTGGGGGGTTGAGAGATGCTCTCTCTCCAGCCCCTGCGGGGCTCTATGGTCACCGTGGGCAGCAGCCCTTAGCCCAGGGCTTCTGGCTGCTGCTGCGGCAGCTGGGGATCCATGCTGTAGGCACAGGGTCTGCAACCAGTTGTCGGCTCTGTGGATCTTGTGTTGTTTAGTGCAACTGTGTCTGGGAGGGGCCCTTTAAGGGAGCAGCTTGCTGTTGAGTCTGCCCTGTGACCGTGTCTGCAGCTGTGCCTGGCACCCTTATTTCGATGTGTGCTACTTTGGCGTGTAGACGTACCCTCGCAGCGCCTATTTCGATGTGGTGCCGCACAACGTCGAAGTTGAACATCAACGTTGCCAGCCCTGGAGGACGTGTAGACGTTATTCATCGAAATAGCCTATTTCGATGTTGCTACATCGAAATAAGCTATTTCGATGTTGGCTTCACGTGTAGATGTAGCCAACGCTCTACAAGGAATTATGGCAGCTCCCTAACAATATGCTTTAAAGTCGGTGACCAAACACAAGGAGAAATTAGTTTTCTTCCAAACAGGAGGAAAGGAAGTCATCTACCTATCGAATGAATGTAAATTAAGCAACACTGGAATCAAAACAATGGCACACCCACTTTCACGCAAATCAGGAGGGGGACAGATAGTCCACAAGTTTCCTGGCTCTTGAAACTAAGACAATGAACTTTGTGGTTGACTTTTTGCCTCCCTTCTGGATTTGTTATCAAGCACTGAGGGGAGTTAATTGAGCCATAGCTTTGTTCATCTGAGAAAAGTAACTCCTTGAAGAAAGGGGGTTGAAATAGCTGGGAACTGAACATATGTGAGAAATCTGCCTAAGTAAAGATTCTAACTTACTGAAACTAGTTTTTAGTCTCAGGAAAAGATTACAAGCACAGAAAAATTTGTTGCCGTGTTTTACAATTACTTGGTATCACTTAATCTATGTCCTTTTGTGAAATAATTTTATTTTACCTTAACAATAAACCACAACAATCCTGTGAACAAAATAAGTGTCAAACTGCAATTAAATGAACGAGCAACAAACTGAATAACTTCTGCGAGTAGTTCAGGGGAGGGCTGGACAATGCAAGGAGACAGCTCTGGAGAGCACAGAGCTGGGGTTCACTGTTACCTACAAGGCAAGGTTTGGCCTGGCACTGTGCTGAAGAGTTTGCTGGCAAAGCAAACAACCCTCTAGTGTGACAGGGAATTGTCAGAGCTTAGCGGTGGCTAAACTCCCCCTTTTAGCTGAGATAGCTACCACAGTAGCTCCCATTTCTGGGAACCTCTGCCAATTGTCACAGTGGCAGATGATCTGGGGGAAATTCAGGGCATGGACAGAGAGTTAGGCATCACTGCAAACAATAACTGCACCAAGGTGTGAGCTGCATGCCTGTGTACTGGCTGTTGGCCTCAGACCTCTGAGACATAGTGGTGTAGCATTTCAGGCACCCAGAGTTGCAGAGCAGGCTGTCACACAGCTCTTTTTCAGTCTGCATGGAACGCCAGAGCTTCACACCAGCCAAGAACAAGTGTAAGTGAAAGGGAGGAAGAAAGAGCCAGAGAGGAAAGAAAAAAAAAACACAAGGAACAAAGGAGGATGTGACAAAATTGTCATTTATGCATATTCTGTTGTGTTTCATTGTTGTATGTACTTAAATACTATGGAGATGAGAGCCTGAGAACTGCATGTGTTTTTAGATTAGTTTTTATTGAGAGTTGCTGGTAACAGCATTAACCACAAGAATTTCACCTTACATGTACATTTTATGCACTTTTTTAGATTTCCAGGAAGCATAGCTATCTAATTATCCTAGAAGAGATCAATTCATACAAAAACAGACCAATTATTAGATATGGACTCTTCTCACCTGTTGTGATAATTAGGCCTGGAGTTTACCCTAATTGAACTCAGCTGTAAGTAGTGAGTGAAAGTTTCTAAAATGTCACAAAAATGTATAACCACAAATGTTGATAGGAAAAGGTGCAAAGGAGGAAGACTGAATTAGTCCAGACAAAAGGCCTATTGAACTAACTCAAGGACTGCGTAAAGACAATGGCTACTAAACAAGAAAATAAGAAATCAACTCTTTCACCAGCAGGATGGTGAAGCACTGGAATGCATTACCAAGAGAGGTGGTGGAATCTCCATCCCCAGATACTTTTAGGTCCCAGCTTGGCAAAGTTCTGGCTGGAATGATTTAGTTAGGGTTCATCCTGCTTCAGGCAGAGTCTGGACTCAATGACCTCCTGAGGTCCCTTCCAGCTCTAGAATTCTATGGTTCTATGATTCAGTCAACTAAAATTGGTGTTTTGTAAACAAAGTGGATCTTTGCCCATGAAAACTTGTGCTCCAATAAATCTTGAGTCTATAAGGTGACAGAAGGTTTCTTCTATATATTTGTAGAGCATTTCCTTATTATCCTTTTAGGATTTTAGCTAGTTTGAGCTTGTTTTGTGCTTTGGACTTCCTAATTTTGTCCCTACCTACTTGTGTTATTTGTTTATATTTATCCTTTGTAATTTGACCTACTTTCCACTTTTGGTAGTACTCTTTTTAGATCATTCAAGATCTCCTGATTAGCCAGGGTACCATACTTCCTATCTTTCCTTTTCTATCCCTGTCGCCGACCCACTGAACAAACTGGGTGAGAGCTTTTTGCGTGAGTGAGTATGCTGGACAATTTGTTTGAATTTCAGTTACTGTGGCAGTTAGTGGGCAGGGGGGAGAGTGTTTGAATCCCTCCCCCAGGACTCACAAGGGAGTAGGAGGGACCAAGAAGTTGATATAAGTTTATAGCTATACACCTAGATAATTGATCTGGACTTTATTCTGCTTGTATACGACATATGTAATCAAGTCATAGTCATTTTTACTTAACCTTCCATTCATTTTAGTTCTGTGAGCTCTTTCCATTTCTCTGTTAGGATAAGCTCAAGTATAGAATTCCCCCAGGTTTGCTGCAACACTTTCTGAGTTAGGACCTTGTCACCAATAATATCTAAAACTGCTGAGGCTGTTTTAGTGCTGGTGGCATAAGAGCTACAACATAAGTCATTCCAAGTGAGGCCCCCAGCATCATTTAGCTTTTTTTCCCCTTAGGTGGGTCTACACGTGAGCACCCCTTCGAAAGGGCGAAAATCGACGTTGGGCAGTTGAAATCATGGCCATCAAAAGGAAGCGGCTGCATGCTAATAGTGGATTGACGGGTTGATCCACCCTTTCAAAGGGCCACTGCGGTCTTTCAAAAGGGAGCATCCACATGGCTCCAAGATCTCCTTCAAAAGAATGAAGGCAGGAAATGCCGCGGATGGGGTCCCATGGCCAACAAGCCCTTCCAGGGCTGCAGCCAGATGCTCCCTTGAAGGGCCTCTCCCTCCATCTTCCACCCCTCATGAGCTGAGTGCTGCCCAGCCATCCCCAGCCCGGCAGAGCCCATTCTTGCTCCAGGATGGAGGCACAGCAGCAGCTTCTTCATGAGGACACCCTCATCCTGCTGTCATTGCCCTGCACTATCTCTGCACATGCACCCAAACTACTTAGGTGGCTGAGCAGTCTCCCCAGGGCCAGGGGCCCCTCCACCCAGAACACCTCCAGTGCCCCACTCCCCCCATTGCTCCAGTGCCTCTGGACCCACCCCAGTAGCACCAACTGGTGGGAGCACCTGGTGCTGGGGGAGTGGGATGAGGAAAGGTGGCTGCAGAACTTCGGTATGCTGAGGCAGACCTTCCAGGACATCTGCCACTGACTCACCCCTGCACTCCGGCACCAGGACACCTGCATGTGGTCCACTCTCACCCTGGAGAAATGGGTCACGATAGCTATCTGGAAACTGGCCACCGCGGACTCCTGCTGCTCTGTGGGATAAAAGTTTGGGGTTGGTGAGGCCATCATCGATGCCATACTTATGGAGGTAAGGCAGACCTGGGAGTGGGGGCAGAGCAAGGGGAACCCCCGACTGCAGGGGGCAGGCAGGGGGTGGATGGCACAACATGCCCTCATGGGAGCACACATCTCCCTCCACCCTCATGAAGGTTGTCAAAGCCATCAACACGATGTAGCTACACAGGGTCAGTTGCCTGGGGAATCCAGATGCTGCTGTCATGGGCTTTGAGGACCTGGGCTTCCCGACCTGCTTGGTGCATTGGCTGGCATGCACACGCCCATCCGCATACCAGCAAACAGTGCTGGCCAGTATGTCAACACAAAGGGCTACCGTTCAGTGGTCCTCCAGGCCCTGGTCGATGCTAGGGGCCAGTTCATGGACTCCTACGTGGGCTGAGCTGGCTTAACGCATGACACCTGGGCCTGTCAGAACTTCGGGCTCTGCCAGCGCATGGGGGCCAGCACATTCATTCCACAGTGGCAGATCCCAGTGGGAGGAAGGTCACCATGCCACTCTGCATGGTGACTGATGCGGCGTACCCCCTCCAGCTGTGGCTGCTGCAGCCGTACACACAACACCTTGACCCCACCCGGGAGGTGTTCACCCAGTGCCTCATCCATGCCCCTAACATCATGGAGTGGGCCTTTGGGTGTCTTAAGAGGTGGTGGAGGTACCTCCACACAGTTGGAGGTTGGGGTCCTCACTGTGCCTCAGGTGGTGGGCAATGGTTGCATGCTCTACAATGTTGTGCAGGGCAAGGGGGATGCCTATGTCTTGGGGGGAGCGCAATGTGGACCGCACCAGCTATGAGCAGCCGGGCACCGCCCCCATCCACCAGGCCTACCAGGATGGCTGCCTCAGGCAGGCCTTTGCAGATGGTTGCCTGTGGCCCACCCCCATGCAATTTCACCACCCGCCGTCCCCACCCCCACCAGCACTGCACCTGCACATCCACCATCCACCATCTCTTCCTGATGAGCACAGCGCAAGGAGGTGTATGGTAAATAAGCATTTATCAACATCTGGACAGTATGTGCAACTATGTACAGGTTGGGGGGACATGGTGTGGAAGGGCGTAAGAGGGGCTCTGAACTTGGAGGGGGTGGGGGGCAGGCTCATTCTGGGGCTGGGGTGGGGGGCCACAAGCCCTATTAGCCCTGGGATCCCCTACCTCCCCAGATGTGCGTCCCTGGTGGGGAGTGGAGAGACCGGGGAGCACTGGCAGGTAAGGGCAGGGAGAGATCAGTGGAGGGGTGGGAGCATGCTTACCAGGGGGTGTTGCTGGGGGGCCACATTGGCCGCATGCTCCGGAAGCATTGTGCCAACGCCCTCCAGAGTGTTCAGCAGTCTCTCACAAAACACCCTCCACCACTCCAGCTTGGCCTCCACGAGCCACAGGCCTGGCACTGGCTGGCTGGGTCCTCCTTGGCCCAGCAGTGGGCCCTCCAGCAGCAAGCCCGATGGTGCATGGTGTGGGGCGGTGCCTGGCCGCCCTCAACATTCACCAGGAGGGGGTCTCGGGGACCAGGGACACTGCTGTGCTCTCCCAGCTCACAGATGGTGCATCTGTATGGAGAGGGGCACAGCATGTCAGTAATGTACTATGGCCTGGGGGGGTCTGGCCATGGTCCACCCCTCCTCTCAGGACACTCTCCCCCATGGGCTGGACATCCCATCTGACAGCGCACCAGCCAGGGGTCTCATTCAGACAGGTGGGCCTTCCCAACCCATGGTGTGTGGTCCCCAGGTGCTGTCCAGCATTGACTGCCTGCCACCCTGTGTGCAGCTGGCAGTGCTGTTCACTGGGGGCAGGTGCTGGCTGTCGCTGGCAGGCCACCACAGAGTGCTATGTTCTACGGCAGGCCAGCACGTGTGCAGCCGGGACCTCTGGTCCTGTGTGTGGCCAGCTGGCCGGTGCATTGTCCTATGGACAGGGGTGTACACCCCACCATGTACATACTGGAGGGTCGCTCGGCGACTTCTGGGGATGCCTGACTCCCAGCCACCTGGCTGGATGAGCAGGGCGGGGATGTAGATCGTGAGGTCCCCCTCCCTGCTCGACCACTCAGTGGTGCCCTCGCCCTCCTGGGTCCCTGGTGCAGGCTGCTCCTCCACCTCTGGCTGCAGCTTATCTGCTGCTGTATCCAGGACCACTAGGGGGTGGGAACCTGTCCCAGGGCCCCAGGATGCCCCGGAGCTACCAGAAGTAGGGGCAGAGATCTGGGGCTGCACTGGAGTGACCAGCCTGGTCCCAGGCCTGGGCATAACCCTTCCACAGGTCTTTAACTTTGGAGTGTACCTGTTCCGTGGTACACTCCAGGTGGTCCGTTGTGAGGAGGCCCTGGGCCAAGCAGGCAAATGCTGCAGCATTTTGCTGCTGGATGTCCATCTCATGGAGGACCTCCTCCTCTTTCCAGAGGCCCAGGAGGTCCCACAGCTCCCACTCCATCCAGGAGGGGTCTCTTGTTTTTCTCCCCCCAGAACCCTGGGAGCCCTGTGAGGGCTCAGAAGGGGGACCATAAGGCTCACGCAGCAGCTGGTTACTGGCCATCATAGTGTTGCACAGCATGCAGCTGGAGCTGCTCCTAGCACACTCTCAGCTTCCGGCCATGGGGTTCCTTCTTTAAAGGTGGCTGGATGCAGGGATCAGAGTCCCACTGCTGTTGGCTGGAGCGGCCCCGCGCTCCAGCTGACCAGCGCCATGGCAGACTCCTGTCAAAAAAGCAGGATGTGGTACATTTACATGTGCTCTTTTGATTTAGTTTTTCGAAAGGGAGCGACCTTCCCGATACGGGATTGGCTTTTGGATTTTGACATCTGCGGCCCGTTCTTTCGATTTTCTTTCAAAAGAAGGTGTTGCACATGTAGATGCTCCTCCCATTCTTTCGAAAGAGGGCCACATATTTTGACATTTCATGCTTGTGTAGACACAGCCCTGTACGTTACCGACGGGCACATAAGGAGGCAGTCATCCTATGCTCCAGTGTGAGTTGGTGAGCTGGAACAGACTTTATTTTTCATTTGTGTCGGACAGATTTTATCTGTGCCAGTCATTGCAGCCCTGGTTAGCTTGACTAAAATGCCTGTCTTTCTCAGAACTGGACTCCATTCCAAACACTAATTCTTAGAAAAAGGATTAATGGAGCATTTCATTGGTTAGATGATAGTTTTTCACTTCAGTAAGCTCAACTACTTTCCTTTTTTCTTTTTTTTTTTTGGTAAATGTTTCTATGTTTATTTTTTTCTTCATTGTTATATCATTTTAATCATTCCACCGTTCCCAGGTAATGGTATGAATACTTAGCACTTATATGCTACATTCCATTTCCACTCACATTTAATATTTACTCTGCTAAGATAACTAAATCAAGGAACTATTTACTGACCTTACGTCTAGCTAAAAGAAGGATGGCCAGTTGCCTGTGATAGCACTGTAGTAGTAACCAGTGCAAGGGAGGCTTGTACTTAACAATGTTCTCACGTCCACAACCACAGTGGAAGTTTCAGTTTTTTCTGAACTACACCTTGTTCTAGCCCCTGGAGTTTGAACCCACTCATTGTTTGACCTTACAGTGTGTTACATTTCTAAATTTTTCTCTCCTGCAGCTTTTGTGTACGTGTGTATTTTAAAATCTCTGGCTGATTTTAAAGAGCACTTAAGGGAGGTGTAATTTTACATGGAACTACTAAGAGCATTAGCGAAAGTGGATTATTCAGATACTTTTGATCATGTGCATACCTGCCAGTTGTTGAGAATAAGCAGGTGCAGCTGGTACTTCTTATATGTAGAAACAGTAGGAGGAGAATGGGTGCTGGCTGATTTGACATCTTTTCCATTGCATTTTGTTCTTATTTTGGAGCTTGGCTTCTCTTTCCATTTTCTAATGCATAACTTTTTTACACACCTACATAGCTGAAGAATTGTATTTAAAATGGAGAGAAGAGGGGGCTCCTTTGTGAAGAGGTGAGGAAATAACAGTATGAGTGTGCAGGTCATTTTGAGAGTCATACTGCCATCCTGTGAAATAACATTTCATAAAAAAACATTTTTTCATAGAAAGGAATGATTGGAGTTTAATGTAGAACCTAGAATGACAGACAGAAGCTGAATTCTATGGGTAGAGCAGTTAAAGAAAGGTAAGAGTCACCGACAGTAAAAGGGTCAGACAAATTAAAACCACGTTGTTTTTAGGTGGTGTTGGTCTTGAGCTTGGGACGGGACAGGACTTTGAGGCTGGGGCTACATGAGCCGCTCTCCTGGCAGCTCCATGCTAACGAGCAGCCTCGAAATTGCAAGTGGCTGCTCATTAGCATGGTCCCATGGCTCATTAGCATAGCCGCACAAGATCTCAGTCTCAGCAGAAGGGGGTGCCAGCAGTAAAGAGGCCGTGTGGCTGTGCCCCAGTCGGCAAAAAGCCCCTCTGCTGCCAGCCCCTTTTGCCTGAGCTCCTCAGCCAGCGCGAGGAAAGCAGCACACTGTGTACTTTCCCCTTGCTCCCTGACAATGGTGAAGGGGAACAACAAGCAATGTCCCCGCACAAATCTGTGGGGGAGCTTCAACCTCCCCTCCCTCCCTAAAGGACACCTAGAGGGTAGGAGGCACAGAGGTGGAACCGTCCCAGATGAGGGGTTATGCACCTACAGCCAGATCCTTTCACCTACCTGGCTGCCTGTTGCTTAGTGGGGCAGCCTGTTGAAGAGCCCCAGGAGCCAAGCTAAAAGCCCTCCTCCTACAAACAAGCACCCCAGCTGGCCGGCTCCTCCTTACCAGAGCAGTGCATTGCAGTGCACTGGCTTATGTTCACCTCTGGGTCAGTCTCCCTGAACATTGGCTCAGTCATGTCAGTTTTGAGGACTGTACTGATTTGGTGATAGTCTCTTTTCTGTTCAGTTTTAAGAGAAGCAATCCCATTCCAGGCACAACCCATTTTCCTGGCACAGCTAACCCCTTTTGTTGGTTTATGATAAGAGGAAGCTGTTAGTTCTTTTTTAAGCCCTGTTAGAGTCCTAGCTTTCACAGCCCTCACTGGCAAGGACCTTGACATTTGGACTGTGCACTGTGTGAAGAATTTCCTTGCATTTGTTTTAAACCCACTGCCAACTAACTTCACTTGTGCTATGTCTGCACGTGAAGCCTACTTCAAAGTAGCCTATTTCGATGTGGAGACATCGAAATAGGCTATTTCGATGAATAACGTCTACACGTCCTCCAGGGCTGACAACGTCGATGTTCAACATCGACGTTGCGCAGCACCACATCGAAATAGGTGCAGCGAGGGAACGTCTACATGCCAAAGTAGCACACATCAAAATAAGGGTGCCAGGCACAGCTGCAGACAGGGTCACAGGGCGGACTCAACAGCAAGCCGCTCCCTTAAAGGGCCCCTCCCAGACACACTTGCACTAAACAGCACAAGATACACAGAGCTGACAATGAGTTGCAGACCCTGTGCATGCAGCATGAATCCCCCGCTGCAGCAGCAGCAGCCAGAAGCCCTGGGCTAAGGGCTGCTGCACATGGTGACCATAGAGCCCCGCAGGGGCTAGAGAGACAGCATCTCTCAACCCCCCAGCTGATGGCCGCCATGGAGGACCCCACAATTTCGATGTTGCAGGACGCGCAACGACTACACGGTCCCTACTTCGACGTTGAACGTCGAAGTAGGGTGCTATTCCCATCCCCTCATGGGGTTAGCGGCTTCGATGTCTCACTGCCTAACGTTGATGTTAACATCGAAATAGCGCCTAACACGTGTAGCCGTGACGGGCGCTATTTCAAAGTTAGTGCTGCTACTTCAAAGTAGCGTGCACGTGTAGACACGGCTTTGGTGTCCTCTAGTTCTTATATCATGGGAACAAGTAAATAATTTTTCCCTAGTTCACTTTCTCCACACCACTCATAATGTTATACACCTCTATCATATCCCACCTTAGTTTCCTCTTTTCTAAGATGAAAAGTTCTAGTCTCTAATCTCTCTTCATAAGGGACCCCTTCCAAGACCCTAATCATTTCATTTGCCCTTTTCTGAACCTTTTCTAATGCCAATATATCTTTTCTGAGATGAGGTGACCACATCTCTATGCAGTATTCAAGAAGTGGGAGTACCATGGTTTTATATAAGGGCAATAAGATACTCTGTCTTATTCTCTGTCCCTTTTTTAATAATGGGTATTAACCCTATGACGAAGAATAAAAATTAAAAATTAAGTACAAACCCAAAACAAAAACATCCAATGTAACAGCAGAAAGAAGGATGGTTAATGTCATTCTTTTGCACAAAAATAGAAAGGACAATATTGTTCAAAAAAGGACTGTCCTTCGTTAAAGCTTAAAAACGTTTTTGATTTGGTTTTGTTTTTTTTAAGAAATGCAAAACTAATTAGGTATGGATAAACATTTTCAAATTTTGTGTTTATATATTTATTTTTACAAAAAACTAATGTAAAATAAATATAAGTAACAGTTGACAGTTTAATTGGAGGAGTGGTTTTGCATCTTTTAACCACAAATCCGCTTAATATTAGGAAAGATTCTGAAGAGATGGATTCTCAAGTCAGGTCTAAACATAACCCTAGCACATGATTTCTCTGAACTCAACTTATCCTGAAACAATCCAAATCAACTCTTATTATTTCAGCACGAGTCACAACAACTATATTATTACGATTGCTACAGACATTAAATATACCTACAATCTAAATACTATTCAAATACCTTACTATTTTTGATACACACAATTTCATATTTAATACTTTAGAAGGAAACTTAACTCTAGCATCAACATTTTTTCACAGAACACCTATTCGCACCACACAGAACATAGTTTGGAAAATGCTAGATAGGATCATAGCCCCTTTTCTTAATCTTCATAAAAATATAGAATAGCAACCTATTGCCCCCCCGGAGAACTCACAATCTCATCTAAGAGATGGTGCAACAGCAAAATATCAAACAGAAGAAGAAACTGAAGATGCAGGACAAGAGAGACAGCAACAAGAACATGCAACAGCAACAAGATGGTATGTGGGCTTCTTAAGAACATAAGAATGGCCTTACTGGGTCAGACCAAAGGTCCATCCAGCCCAGTATCCTGTCTGCCGACAGCAGCCAATGCCAGGTGCCCCAGAGAAGGAGAACAGAAGACAATGATCAAGTGATTTATCTCCGGCCATCCATCTCCTGCCCTTGTACTGAAGGCTAGGGCACCATACTTTACCCTTGGCTAATAGCCATTTATGGACCTAACCTGCAAAAATTTATCGAGCTCTTTTTTAAACCCTAATAGAGTCCTGGCCTTCACAGCCTCCTCTGACAAGGAGTTCCACAGGTTGACTGTGCGCTGTGTGAAGAAAAATTTCCTTTTGTTAGTTTTGAACCTACTACCCATCAATTTCATTTGGTGTCCCCTAGTTCTTGTATTATGGGAAAAGGTAAATAATTTTTCTATGTTCACTTTTTCCACACCATTCATTATTTTATATACCTCTATCATATCACCCCTCAATTGCCTCTTTTCCAGACTGAAAAGTCCCAGTCTCTCTAGCCTCTCCCCATATGGGACCCGTTCCAAACCCCTAATCATCTTAGTCGCCCTTTTCTGTACCTTTTCTAATGCCAATATATCTTTTTTGAGGTGAGGAGACCACATCTGCACACAGTACTCAAGATGTGGGCATACCATAGTTTTATATAGGGGAAGTATGATATCTTTTGTCTTATTATCTATCCCTTTTTTAATAATTCCTAACATCCTATTTGCCTTACTAACTGCTGCTGCACACTGCGTGGATGTCTTCAGAGAACTATCCACTACAACTCCAAGATCCCTTTCCTGATCTGTCATAGCTAAATCTGACCCCATCATGTTGTACGTGTAATTTCGGTTATTTTTTCCAATGTGCATTACCTTACACTTACCCACATTAAATTTCATTTGCCATTTTGCTGCCCAATCACTCAGTTTGCTGAGATCTTTTTGTAGTTCTTCACAATCCCTTTTGGTTTTGACTGTCCTGAACAACTTGGTGTCATCTGCAAACTTTGCCACCTCACTGCTTACCTCATTTTCTAGATCATTGATGAACAAGTTGAACAGGATCGGTCCCAGGACTGACCCCTGGGGAACACCACTAGCTACCCCCCTCCATTGTGAAAATTTACCATTTATTCCAACCCTTTGTTTTCTGTCTTTTAACCAATTCCCGATCCATGAAAGGATCTTTCCTCCTATCCCATGACTGCCTCATTTACATAAAAGCCTTTGGTGTGGGACCGTATCAAAGGCTTTCTGGAAATCTAAGTATATTATGTCCACTGGGTGCCCCTTGTCTGCATGTTTATTAACCCCTTCAAAGAATTCTAATAGGTTAGTTAGACACGACTTCCCTCTGCAGAAACCATGCTGACTTTTGCCCAACAATTTGTGCTCTTCTACATGCCTTGCAATTTTATTCTTTTATTCTTGTATAAGAAAACAATAGACTTGGCCCTTGTGGGCCAGAAGCTTGGAGGCCCTTACTCCATGTAGTCACATTTCTTATGTACTGCTGCAAGTTGCTCAGATACTGTAGTTATGCACACAGTATGGCTATGTTTACATTGACCTGAACTACCGGCAGCAGTATGCAAATGGATGGTCTTGAAAATGGGCATTCATTTGCATATTTGCTTGCCAGTAGAGGCTGCTGCTGCTGACAGGAAAACAGCAACGTAAACTTGGTTCTGCCAGCAAACCGCCCTTCCCCCACCACACACACTTTTGTCAGAAGCCTCTTATGCCTGATATATTTCCAGGCATGAGGATACCAACAAAAGCAGGGTGTCCCCATCAGAACCAAGTTTACACTGCTGTTTTTGTGCCAGCAGCAGCCTCTGCTGGCAAACGAATATCGAAACCTCTCATTTACCTATTGCTGCCAGCAGTTCAGGTCAGTGTAACCATAGCCTGTAAAAGGCACACAGAACAAAAGAGAACCAGGTACACAGAATTAAATGTTAAGCTAATTGGAGCTAAAATGTGTGTGTGCCATTTAGCTACTGGAAGATTGAAAGCCAGGAGGCATCCCAACAAATAGAGTGTACATACAAGAGGAAAATATCAGGCAGAGTGCTGGAAGAGCAGAAGGCTAAATAACAGGCATAGATGGCTTCTCTATTTCAAACAATCACCGGGAGTGGAAAGACTACAGCACGCTAATAAGATACACCACACTAATTCTTCGCTAAAGCTATGTCTACATGGCACACCCCCAGCGCCGCTACCAGCAGAGCTATGCAAAATGAGCTTCTTGGGATTGCAAATGGCGTGCTATTTGCATACTCCAAAAGGTCATTCCCATAGCCCCATAAGAGTTCAGTGCTGGCAGAAGGGGGTGCTGGCACTGCAGAGGCTGTGTGGACGTGCCTCTGCTGGCTAAATCCCCCCTCTGTCACCACTCTCTTATGTCTCAAACATCTGAAGCATAAGGGACTGGTGACAGAGGAAGGTTCCAATGTCGCTGGGTGGCATTGGAATCTCTCCTGAGCAGCTACACAAATGCACAGCTTACAGGGAACACTAATAGAGACTAAGGGTGTGTCTACGTCACGGAGTCTGACTGCAGTTCATCTAGACATACCTGAGCTTGTTTTAATCTAACCAGTTTTGTCACTGGAGCAGTACCCCCACAGCAGCACAGGCATTAGTATGGGCTAGTCCTAAAAGTAGTTACCCTGGGTTGTATATACCACACTAAAGCCCATGCTGCCGTGACTTCACTGCAAGTGGTTCCTGAGCTAGCTAGATTAAAGTTAGCCTGGGTCTGTCTACATGGGCTGCAATCATTCCATGACTGCAGTGCTGCCATTCTTTAACTTATCTAGGCAAAAAAGAAAAGTATTCAGAGAAAGACTGAAGTAAAACTTATAATGGACCCTGTATGGACTTGACTCAAATGAGCCACGTGTCTCGTTCCATCCTAAAACGTGATAGATAACCCCCTAAGCAAAGTGACATCGCATGTTTGCCAATGATATATTGATTCCCATAACTCCTGTCTATTTCCTCCTAGAGGAAAGCATCCCACAAAGTGATTCTTTGCTTCTTCCAACAACTTTTCTTCTCAAATTCCAGTGACACTCAAATTTAGTCATCCCACTTCTTTCCACTGTTTGTTTACTTAAACCACAGCAACATACTCTTGCTCATATGCTGTTAATGTGTTGTGCTGGGCTCCTGAAAAATGTAGTGGCGTGTCTTATGCAAATTTAGTTCCATATTAAATTAATATACTTTGTCTGAGCTTCAAGTTACTTTTTTAGAAGTGTATTCATTTGTCTCAAGACACTTGCCAGATGGTAATATGTCACTGTCAGCCTGCTGTCTTCTGAGTGTTAGTCTATTAAAAAAGTTGTTCAATGCACAGGGTTTCGCTTGCATTGTGTATTTATTACTACAAGTTTATAAGATGTTATGTAGATGTAGTGACAGGTTTTTTCAGGATGTAAATGTGTATTTAATTACAGTAACACAACTGTAAATTCAGTGTCATCCTGTTAGATCTCTATTGTAACTAAGAGCATTTGTGCATCGGAAAAATATTTATGTTCACACTGCCACAAAGGAGATCATGACAACATCCTGGACTGAAAAGGCAATAGGCCTCACATTTATACGATCTGCTCAACTGTGATCAATATATGACACTTTATTGTCTCTTAAGCCAGTGCACAGGCCTGGTTTCTCTGAGGCACTGCAGCGGCTTCATGTCTTTGCCACTGTTAACTGGCCCTGCAGCCAGCATCACCAGCTAGACCAGGATTAGTACAGCATAAGGGTGGTCCTGCAGTGGCATCACTCCACTTTCTGGCAGGTTGTAGAGCTGGGAAATGGGAGCCTGGCCAGAAGAGGTGAGGGAGGGGAGAATCAAGGCATGGCACATGGATGCCTATCTGCAGTTCTGTCTCCTCCTTTGCTGTACTCACGTAAGTTAACCCAGCCCTAGACCTCTGCTATCAAATCCCAAAGGGGGCAGCCCTGCAGAGACCTGCATGAGGTCAGGGGAGTACAAAGGAGTGTTGTAGAGTGCCTATGCCCACATGTACTCCTTGTATACCAGCTGGGCCTCAAGAGGTTACCCCAGGGCAAGTAGGCAGTTAGATGGAAGAATGGTTACCGTGGGCACAGAAGGCAAAACAGACAGTTGCTCCCTGCTTACACCTCCTGTGGGGATAAGGAAATCACTGTCCCTGCCTGGCTGTAGCAGGAACCATCCGTGACAGTCTTTGCCTTGTTTCTCATGAGCGCCCCTGTCTGTGGAGTGCAGCTGCCTGCACTCCCTCAAAGTTCAATAAAGTTTTTTGGCTACTTAGCCTTCATCTGTGTCACAGCCTGTACACAAGTATTTCAACTGATCAGCCGTCCCCAACGAGCTCTAGTTCATATCAGTCCCAGTTGTCTTTGTAGCCTCAGCTCTCTGGCTGAGCCACACTGTGGAGATGCAAACCCCTTCTGGGGTAAACCGTTAACAGGGCCCATCTCAGTGCCCTTTCTATAATGTCTCCCAATAGAGTCCTTTTTCCTACCTGCAGTCCATCAGCACCTATCGCAGTCCTCAGTACCCACCATCTCGCCACACCAAGCTCTTCAAGGTAAGTCCACTCCCAGCAAAGCCCTCAGCCATACTGAGCTGCCTCTGGTGCTGCAACTCCTTTTTACAAGCCCTCCCACTTCCTGATTGGCCACTTCTTCTGGCCACCACTCTAATCTCCTTGGAGGACTCCTCTATGGTTTTCAGGGTAGGGCAAGGCCATAAGCTTTGGCAGGGGCCTTTTGGGGTGTGGTCTGCCCCATCACACTACCACTTAACCTGTGAAGAATGGCCAGTCTCAGAACGTTGTCTTTTCTTCTCAAGTAATATAGGCATCCAGCCTGTTTGGCTAGTGATTCTAATTCAGCCAGTTATCCAGACTGCCTGTAGCACTATCAGGCCAGCAATCTAGGCAAAGTCAGCATCCGGAAGGAACAGAAGACAACCTTATCAATACATAATTATGAAAAAATATTTCTCTTTTCCTGGCCTGATAGACGTGGCAGATACTGTGTCCTGAAAATTCACTCTGAGCAATTCCATTGCAGTGGACAAGCCCATCAATCTGAGTTAACACATACACACTAGGACAAGTAATTATCCTGCAAAAGTGCCCTGTGGTGAATAGCCAAGTTCTGTTACTCTCCAAGGCTCCGAACCCTCCTTCTCAGTGTAGCATCACACCAAAGTAAAACCAGAGTATATTTGACATCCTGCCACTTCTGATTTTGTACACTGTTTAAAAAGTTTACAGTAGTAAAAACTTACTTTTAAAAGTCATAATTAAGTTTTCAACTGGCAGATACTTCTCTAACAGATTATTTATTCTCTAGGTTTTTAACCCATGTCTCCTACATCAGTGGTTTTCAACCCGTGGATGGCAGACCACTGAGCTCTGCAGGCTGTGCCTAAGAGATCCACAACCAAGGCTGTGTCTACACTACAAAAATAACTTCAAAGTTGCTTACTTTGAAGTACAAATTCAAAGTAAGTAACTTCAAAATAGAGCGTCTACACACACCCTTCTTCGAAGTTAAACTTCAAAGTAGGGCATCACTCTATTCCTGGGAATAGAGTAAGGACTTCAGAGGTGGGCTCCCAACTTTAACTTCAAAACAAGGCAAAATGTGTGTAGACTCTCTGCTGGCTACTTCTATGTACTACCTAACTTGGAAGTTAACTTCAAAGTTAGTTCCTAGTGTAGATGCACCCCAACTGTTATTATCACAGAACAGTGGTTTTCAAGCTATGGTCCACAGACTCCTGGAGGTCCACAGATTGTGTCTGAGATTTCCACCTCCACTCAAAATGTTTAGGGGTCTTCAAATGAAAAAAAGATTGAAAATTACTGTCCTACATCAATCACACTTTGAATTTATAAATAGAGTCTAGCTATTGAGTTCTTCGCTATTCAGCAATGGATAGCTTTCACAGGATGGGCAAGCAGTTTTGGCTCAGGAGGTCTGGGCAGTGGGATTGATGGGCTAAACTAGTAGGTCACTCCTAGAAGGGCTGTGACCCAGCCAGCTCCCACAGCCAGCCCTTCACTCCAGAACATGATGCAATTTAAAGGGTCTGCACTCCAGCATCCACAATAGTGGTGGCTGTGCCTGGAATCCCTGTGCCCGTCAGAACTGATGGGCCTAGGGCAGTTGTCCCCTCCCCCACGACCCCTATCAGTGGGCCTTATTTTAAGGCAATTGATGATTAGTTGATCAGATGGAAGAAAGGCTTTAGTGTCAGTTTCAAAAAAGAACATGGTGCAAAACAGTCACTGGACAAACCTACTGAGCAGTGGTAGTGCGAAACACGGCCTTGCATGCTTGAAACGTTTGCCCCAGCTGACATCAACGATGCTGATGAAACAGGGCTTTGTCCGGAAGAGCTCTGTAACAGAGGACACAAAGTGAAAATCTAGAAGCTGAGATGCTCGGACATTTTTTATAGTGGGGGATGTGACAGCCACCGTACCAAACTGTGAGCCATGTCTATGATGGAAACCACTGCAAGCCAGGAGGTGCTGCAGCACCTCCACCCTGCACTCCTAGTTCCAGGACCTATGTCAAGAAGGGGGGAAAGTTCCAAAGTACAGGGTGACTGCGCTCATCTGTGCTAGCCTGGATGGGAGTAGCAGACACGCTGTTCTTGATTGGGAAGTCAAAAATGATCCAGACACTTTCTGAAGGATTTCAGTAAACTCCCCCTCAATTATGTCAGTTCACTGACTGACGGGTGAGATTTTGGCTACCACTCAATAGACTGGAAGATGGGATTGCCAGCTTCCTGGATAATTGCTCCACACACACCCACAGCAGGCTGTCTTTGGTCAGACACTCCCTCACAGCAACAGCCTCTTAGGAACAACAAAGCAAACGGGCATTGATATGTTGCTACTAACAAGCATCAACAATGTTAACCAGTTACCCAAAGGACACTTACCAACATTCTGCAACAACTGCCTTAGCTGATGGCTCAAAATCAAGCAGCTCAGGAGGAGTGGGCATGGGTACAGGCATAGTAGAATCACCTGATAAACAGGATAAACCAAAGAGTATTCTACTTATTGGCAAGACCTCTATGATTTGAGCAGGGGTTGGCTTTTTTTGTTTTTTGTTTTTTTTTAAAACTTCTGTTTCATTTAGTCTGGGAAGTGGGCAAGAGCAGAAAACACATATTGTTAATGGTGGCACAAATGTCCTCTACTAGAAGGAAACAGCTCTCTGAAAGCTGTGCAAGTCAGCCAAGATTTTGTAAATTCCAGACACGCAGAGATTTCCTTTTCCCTGGGAGTTCCACTATTTATCTATATTTATCTAGTTGTGTAAACCCCAATGAAAACTAAAAATCATGCACAATCTGTGATGCAATTAGTGCCTTTATAAAACTTTAATATACTTCAGAAAATTGCCACTTTCAGTAGGCACTCTCTTTAATGTTTGATAAAAAGCTTCCCAGTGCATTGGGCACACCATAAATCTTTTTTTTTATACGTGGGAAGAAAGAGTTTTAATCTAATTGTAGCATTTTAAGATGATACAAGTCATCAGCTTAATTTAATATTCTTGGGTAGCTCAGAACCACTACTTAGCACCTCTGCTATCAGAATGCTTGGCAGAACTTTGTACAAAAGGCACTTCACTGTGTTTTGAAACATAAATTCCCGGGTGATGGAATTTATTTTAAGTAGTCACAACAAAAAACTCAAGGAACAGCGCAGGCATAATTAATGCACTTTTGTTCTGTACAGTCATTGCTCAGGCAACTGTTACTGTAGCCATGTCGGACCTAGGATATTAGAGAGACAAGCTGGCTGAGGTAATATCTTTCAACACACACTTCAAGGGACCATTTAAGTTTGGCCAGTTAATTAGCTACTTCACCTGGAATGCTTCTTGGAAATACAGTAAACTCCCGAAATATGCGACTTTGAGTTGCGCTTAACTTCTGTTAATGCAAGTTAAGTTAAACACAACTCAAAGCCACTCTATGGCTGTCTGTCCAGCTGGCTCCCCCAGATGGGGGAAGCCGTGCAGACAGACAGACAGGCTGCTGCAGTTGTCTGTTCCTCAGCTTCCCTGAAATGGGGAAAGCAAGGCAAGCAGCTGTGGCAGCATGGCTTCTCTCCAGCTTTCTCCAGCTAAGAGCAGCCATGCCACATCTGTCTACCTGACCTGGCTTCTCCCCAGTCCCCTGGAGCCAGGAAAATGACCAAGGCTGGTGCCCTCATCAGTTGCCTGGCTCCTCCACTTTGTGCAGGAAATTTGACTAACACAGGGGTTACAAGAACGCAACCCATGCATAAGTCAGGGGTCTACTGTATGTGTTAACTACTTATGCCAAGCAATCTGTTTCACCTTGGTTGAAATTATAGTGAAAAAATGTCAGATACATATATAAACATACTTTACTCCAGAAGAAGTCAAAATAGCTTTTGTAATGGGCAGTCATGCCTCACCAATCTACTAGAATTCTTTGAGGGGGTCAACAATCAAGTGGAGAAGAAGAATCCCACAGACTTAGATTTTCAGAAAGCCTTTCATGTGGTCCCTCATCAAAGTCTCTCCAGGAAAGCAAACTGTTATAGAATTTCCAGCAGCTCCACTGCATTATGAGGCCCTGAACCCAAACCCCCATATCTCAGCACCCTTCCTAGCACCTTGCCAAACTGTGGCCAGTGTAGGCTTTTCTTCACGGGGCAAGAAAACATGACTACCCAGAGCACCAAGAAAGTCAGCCCAGAGGATTTGGGAATACTCCTGTTGGAGTTCCAGTGTATGCATCCAATGGGGTTGTGTCTACATGGCAAAGCAATACAGCTTGAATCCTGGTTCCTGGCTTCACTAGGGCTTGGCCCCTACCCTTGTGAGGTCTGGAACCCTGGGTCTGAGCCCTGGGTTAGTACAATTTGTGTGCTAATCTAATGGGGATTAGTCTTGAGCATGAGTTTGTATCCTGAGCTCACACTGCAGTGTAGGCTAACACTCTGTGTTCTTCAGAGATGTCTTCTGCAGGGACAGCCACTGCATGCAGCCTTTCATGGATGAAGTAGAACAAGGATGGTAGAGCTCATAGTCCAAATGCCCCATTTCCATGTAACAAGCTGCAGTAGCTGCCAGAGTCTTGATGGATAAGCACCTTTCCTTCAGCCCTATGGAATGTCCCTGTACTCAGCCTAGTCACTGCAGGAATGGACTCATCTAGTGTTCAGACCTGGTATTATAACAAAGGATCAGTACGAAAATAAAACCCAGAGAATAAAGCCATCCTGACCACTGTCTTCTATGCATGTTTTCCAGCTGCACAGTTCCACTCCCTTCCCTAACAATGCATTGATTTAAAGAAACAGAGACTCTCTCCTTTGTGCCCACTCTAAAAGCCCACCTTCACCTCTATCACTTTAAACTGCATTTTTACAAGGTTGAAAACATGGCTCTACCCATTGCAGTTCTCATGTGTGCTCTGAGTGACAGGATTAAGTATCTAAAAATAGCCTCTTCCAGTGGCCGGCCTCCTCCTCTTCATGCTGATTTCAGCTGGCAGCTTCGGCACCGAAGCTGTCAGTTGTGGAACCACTCTCGTGTTCAGTGTCAGCAGCAGCATTTTGTGTGCAAGATTAACATGCAAATTGTCCAAAGGAGCTGACCTACAGACATTCTAGTCTGCTAGCCTGAGTCTCTCAGAGCTCAAGAGATGTTTCCGAGGCAGATGGAACTGCTTCAGTAATGCACTTAGCCAAATGTTCAGACATATGCTATGGCATGAGACATCTTCCTAAATCTGGGGAAACTGATCAGTAAATGCAAAGTTTTCAAGGAAAACCACAGCTGGGGGAAGTTGGAGAATCCATTAGTCCCTTCAGACCTGTTCACCACCTAATAATAAATGTGCAGCCATAAAATCAGATCCGTAAGACTCTTGCAGGGATCATAAGGAATCTAGTTATTTTTGCCAGCACAGCAAGTCTCTAGCGCATACAGTAGCATATTACAGGTTGGACCTTTCTAATCTGGCACCTTCTGCACCCAATCAGTGCTGAACCAGAGAATTTGCTGAGCCACAGGAGGTCAACATTGTCTAGCGGCACTACCCACATTTCCACTGCTTACTGTGCTCTTACAGGACGTTTATCCTCTTACGAGAATGAAATAACAGCACAGAACACCAAGAGCCAGGGCTGGTGGCTGTAAACAAACTTTATGGGACTGCAGGAAATTTGGCCTCGCACATGATAAGTGGACTTCTGGCTAACTAAAATCATGCCAGGCCACAGATGTTGCCAGACTAGAGAGTGTCAGACTAGAGCTGTCCAACCTGTACTGCTGTGAACTTCAATTATAGAAAAAGAAATAATTTAGTAGTGTGCAAAACACTGGTAAATAAATCACTTTAGCACTCATCTTCAAGAATAAGGAGAGCACAGATGTGAAATATGCTTGCAGGGTGCTGCACTAACCAGTATTCAGGACTAGACATTCCTGAAAAGGAGGGAGTGGTAGCAAAAAAATTTCAATTTACCCAAACTTTGTCTGCATTAATCTGTCCTTTGGCTTAATTTGATCACACCCTAGGAAACACTTGAAGCATTTACAATATTTATAACTTCACAAAATCAAAAATCACCAGTTAGAACTCCCAAAATCATGAGATTGGCCTAACAATGTAAGATTTTTTTAAAGATATTGCCTCTTGAGCATTGAACTCGGCTTGTGCATCTCCAAGATGTGTGCGTGTGACAGAGTTGCCCACTCACACATGTCCTGGTCAGGGGATTTTGGTTCCCCGCTGCAGATGCTCTTACCCACACTGTGGTGCTGTAGGATTGAAGATAACCATCTGTATCATTGTTGTGACCACTATTGCAGAGTGGCACTACATTTGGTACAAAGTGGATCATGTAAAGTGTCAATGGAAGAATTACAGTCTGTCAAGTATAATTATCCAGGTTAAATCCATGTATCATATTTGTATCTCAAGTTATGACAACTGGCTCTGTCTTTGTACCTCAAATTAGTTAAGAAATGAGGGATCACCCCTGAAGGTGGAGGAGGAGACCCATGTACCCCCCAGGCTGGGAGGTTTGCAGCCACCATTCTCAGGAGAAGACATAGGAAGTTGGAGGGTCTCTTCTGAGGGGAACAGAGCACCAGTCTATTGCTTTGGCATGGCATCTTGGGAGGCATGCGGCCTGCCAGGGGCCTAGAGCCAAAACATTACGGAGGGATTGTCAATATCATACAGTCCTCTGACTATTACCATGTGCTACTCATCTATGTGGGCACTAGAGATACTGTGAGGTATGACTTTCACCAGATCAGAAGTGACTACAGGGCCCTGGAAGTGTGGGTAAAGGAGCTGGGGATGCAGGTGGTGCTCTTTTCAATCCTTCTGGTCAAGGGTCTTTCACACAGCGAGAACAGTTGGCCCTGCTTATGGCTGGTCATAGACACCTTTCTGATATAAATGCAGCATACTCTGAACTTCCCAGCCATCTCTGAGCCAGCTGACAGCGTGAGCCTTTTCCCAGTAAGTTCAGTGGGAGATTGTCTGAATGAAGGCAGCCAGACTGGGCAGGAAGTCAAGAAGTCTCCAATAAGAAATCTTTCATCATTAAATGTGAAAGCAGTTGATCACAGCAATAAGGTACTAACCAGGGATGATGGTGTGAACTGAGTTTCCTGTTACATAGAAGCCTTCTGGGATATATATTGCCCATTTACAATGCAAGTGAATCTTGCTTCTTCCTCAGCTGCTATTATATAGTTGTCTGAGAATGCTGGGCCACTAGTGCTGATTTAAAGAAAAGAATAAGAAAAGGATTGCTTTGTATATAAAGGACCATGTGTACAGTTACAAATAGCAACAAGTCCTGTGGCACCTTACAGACTAACAGATCTATTAGATCTGTTAGTCTGTAAGGTGCTACAGGACTCTTGTTTTTGAAGATACAGACTAACACAGCTACCTCTCTGATAGTTATAAACAAATGTAAGAAAAATATTAATAGGTCAAATCTTGACTGTGTCCTGCTCAGAAGTGTTCCACTTGAAGGCACGTGAAGGCATTTTACATTGTCTTTTTCCCATTTTCCTTAACTTGCAACAGCCTCTTAGAAATGGGAAAAGACTATTTCTTTTACTAACATTTTGTCATCTTGCACTAATTAATCACACATTTCCTCATAAAGAACTACTTCATTTATTGGTTTATGTTGTTTACCAACAATCAAAATACTAGAAAGAAAGAAAGAAAGAAAGAAAGAAAGAAAGAAAGAATTAGTCCTCTCTGCTGCATATCCCAAGAGCAGCAAAGAAAAACAATTATGGGCCCTGTGTAGACTTAGGACATGACTCAACACTACCTTGTGCTTTTCAGAATCTCTACCCCTCTACAAAATGAACCTAATCCTTAGCTCTCAACCTGCCTGCTCTGTGCTCCTTCAGCTCCACCTGACAGCCTTAAAGTGACAAGCCAAGATTTCCTGACAGAAGACAATGAATCACTGGCAAAATGTCACTCACTCCCTGCCCCAGAGTTGCCTCATCCATAGCACAGTTCAGGGTGGCTGCCTAGGGCCCTGTGCTTTGGTGGGGGGTCCCTTGGCAGATGCCCCACCATCGTATGGATAAGACAGTCCCCCATACTGAGTTTAGCCAGTGGGGGATTACCTGAGTGGCTTGGTATGGGAAGGCAGCAGGGGTCAGCCCCACCCACACACTCATTGCAGCAAGAGGAAGCTGAACACCCCAGCCCCAGCCAGCTCTGCTCCCCTGAGTGTGTTGGGCCAGGGTGAGTGGAGCAGGCTGGGGTCAGGGTCACCGTGAAGCAAAGTCACCCAGCTGGAAAATGCAGCAGAAGGGAGCAAGCTGCTGGGTCACTCCACTTCCCATGATTCCCTGTATCATTTAATTTGGGGGGAGAAAGTTTCAGGGAAGGGATGCAGTGGGGGTGGGAGAGGATGAAGCAAGGGCAGGAAGAGGTGGCGAGAGGGACCTGTGGTGGAAGGAGGGGTTGGCCTGTGCCCTCCTCCCCTGTACAGACAAACCTGCTCCCCTGAACCCATTGGCAGCTCCTAGAAGGCAGGGAAGAGATATACCAGAGGCTGGAAGGATCAGGAAAAGCTCAGTGCACTCCTATCAATCCTCAGACAGCCCTAGGGGACAACAGTTGTTAGCATAATTCAGAGCAGCCCTTAGGTTATTCTAAAATAAGTAGCGTCCATTTTTGCCACCAGCCAAACTGTGGGTCAGGACCCCCAAGTGGGTTGTGACTCAATTTTATGGGGTCATAGAACTATAGAATCTTAAGGTTGGAAAGGATCTAAGGAGGTCATCAAGTCCAACCCTCTGCTGAAAGCAGAACCAGCCCCAGCTAAATCATCCCAGCCAGGGCTTTGCCACACTGGCTACGTCTACACGTGAAGCCTACATCGAAATAGCTTATTTCGATGTAGCAACATCGAAATAGACTATTTCGATGAATAATGTCTACACGTCCTCCAGGGCTGGCAACGTCGATGTTCAACGTCGACGTTGGGCAGCACCACATCGAAATAGGCGCTGCGAGGGAATGTCTACACGCCAAAGTAGCACACATCGAAATAGGGATCCCAGGCACAGCTGCAGACAGGGTCACAGGGCGGACTAGCGCTTCCGGGGCAACAGCTAGCCGCTCCCTTAAAGGGCCCCTCCCAGACACACTCAGCCTGCACAGCATGCGGTCTGAGGAGCCATAGGCACACAGACCCCGGGCAACGCAGGCATGGACCCCCAGCAGCAGCAGCAGCAGCAGCAGCAGCAGCAGCAGCAGCCAGAGGTCCACCCAGCCCTCCCAGCAGGAGCAGGGCTCGCCCTGATCCATGCCATGCAGGAGGCACCTGAGCACCTCCTTGCTACACCGGAGGAGGAGCTGCCCCCAGGGCAGCAGGGCTCAACCCCCAACCCTGCAGCACCCCGCCCCCGCCCCCCCCGCCTCACATGCCGGCAGCTGTGGAGCTACCCCACCAGCACCGACTGGTGGGAACGGCTGGTGCTTGAGGAGTGGGACGACGACCGCTGGCTCAGGAACTTCAGGATGAGCCGGCAGACATTTATGGAGCTGTGCCAGTGGCTCACCCCCACACTCAGGCACCAGGACAGTGCCATGCGGAGTGCCCTCCCTGTGGAGAAACGGGTCGGCATCGCTGTCTGGAAGCTGGCCACTCCAGACAGCTACCGATCCGTGGGACAGCAGTTTGGTGTCAGCAAGGCCACCATCGGGGCTGTCCTCATGGAGGTAAGAGAACCCACGGGGGGAGGGCAGGGCAGGGGAGGGGGGCCCGGGCAGAGGAGGGCAGGGGAGGGCAGGGCAGGGCCACGCACACCCTGCTCACCCCTCATTGGTGCTCTCCCATGTGCTTTCCCTGCAGGTTGTGCGTGCCATCAATGCCATGCTCCTGCACAGGCTCGTGAGGCTGGGGGACCCAGATGCCACCATCGCAGCCTTTGCCACCCTGGGCTTCCCCAGTTGCTTCGGGGCTCTGGATGGGACTCACATCCCCATCCGCGCCCCACATCACACTGGAGGACGCTACATCAATCGCAAGGGCTACCATTCTGTGGTCCTCCAGGCCTTGGTGGACAGCCGGGGCTGTTTCCAGGACATTTATGTGGGCTGGCCTGGCAGCACCCACGACGCCCGGGTTTTCCGGAACTCAGGCCTGTGCCACCGGCTGGAGGCGGGGACCTACATCCCCCAGCGGAAGATCCCTCTGGGGGACACCACCATGCCCCTCTGCGTCATCGCAGATACGGCATACCCCCTCTGGCCCTGGCTCATGCACCCATACACAGGCCATCTCTTCGCTAGCCAGGAGCGCTTGAACCAGCGCCTGAACCACGCGCACCAGGTGGTGGAGCGCTCATTTGGCCGCCTGAAAGGACGCTGGAGATGTCTCCTGACCCGCCTGGATGCGGGTCATCCCCCTGATTGTGGGTGCCTGCTGCGCCCTGCACAATTTGGTGGAGAGCAAGGGGGAGGCCTTTTTCCAGGGCTGGGCTGTGGAGGCCGGCAGGGCCAACGTGCAGCCACCCGCTGCCCCCAGTCGGCAGGTGGACCCCGAAGGGACCCGGGTCCGGGAGGCCCTGCGGGCCCACTTCGATGATGAGGCCACAGGGTGAACTCTGCCAGGCCCCCCACTGCCCACCCCTTCCTCCACCACACTCCCTGCCCCAATGCCCACACCATGGAGCACCCAACCGCACCCCCCTCCCACTTTTCCTGGACAAATGACAGCACGCACTTGTGGCTGAACTTAAACCGCTTTTTCTTTTAGAACTTTTTTTTTTAACTATAAATAAAACAAGAACAAACTATATACAACATGTGTGGAACAAAAGTAATGTGTACAAATAAAACAATAGTAATAAAAAAGTTTGTTCACTAACAAAAAGAAAACCAGGGATGATAAAGGGGAGAACTATTTACATGAGGGGGACGGGGCAAAGGGGGGGCACAAATTAATGTCTCAACTATATGCAAGGGGGGGGCCACGTCCCGGGCCCCTCGCCCCTAAAGTCCGGCACTGGGCGTGGGCGGCCAGGAGCCCCGCCGCGGCCGCAGCCCTGTCCGGGGCTGGCTGGGGGAGGGGCGGACCGGAAAATATGCCCGGCGAGTCTCAGCTGGCTCCAGGGGTCCCTCAGCGCTCCGGCCCTCGGTGGTGGGTGGCGGGGTGACGGCGGACGGGACGGCTACGTGCGGAGCAGCTGGTGGTGCGGCGGGTGGAGCAGGCAGGGCGGGTGCTGCGGTGGCCGGCGTGGCATGGGGGGCCAGGTAGACCACCAGGCGGTTGAAAGTGTCCATGTAGGCCCCCCATGCCTCTTGGTGCCAGGCCAGCGCCCGCTCCTGCAGTTCTATGCAGCATTGCTCCACACGCAGGCGCTGCTCCGCCACCTCCAGCTGCCAACGGTGGATGGCCAGCAGCTGGGGGTCCGTCGCCGTTGGCTGGTGGTGGCGCGGGGTCCGCCGTCCAGCCCGCCGTGGGGCCGGTCGGTCCTCGGCCGAGGGGCTTGCCTGGAGCGATGGCCCCAGGGTGGTCTCCAGGACCACTGATGCCTCGCCGGCGCTCTCTTCCGGCCCTTCCGATGGTGCAGCTGCGGGACACAGGAGAGGAGGGTGGGAAGAAGAATGGAGACAGGCGTTAGTGTGGGCCCCGAGCCATGGCCTTTGTCCCCCCAGCCCTGTGCTGCAGGTTCCCCATCCCCGTCCCCGGGAGATGCTGCTGTGATGGATGGGGTTCAGGGGTCCCCCTGCCCTGCACCCCGTCCCCTGGTGGGAGCGACTGTCACTTCACTCCGCAGGGTCTGACAGGAAAGGTTTCTTAGGCCAGAGATGCCCAGTTTCTCCCAGGAGTGACAGCACCAGCTGTCAGAAGAGACAGTCCTTCCAACCCGTCCTGGGGAGAAGACCCCAAGGGGTGCCCCTCTGGGATGCAGCTTTCCCCCTCCTCAGGCTGGCTGCCTTCCAGCTCTCCCTTCCCCTAGCCTCTACCTGTGGCCCCCGCCCTCCCCCGCCATTTCAAAGCCAGCTCAGCTCCTCCCTCCTCTTTGTTCAGGGCAGAGGTGTCACCTGCCAGCTGTAGCCCCACGATCATCCTTTGCCCCTGGGAGCTATTCGGCTCTTGTTGCTCATATCTAGCCTGAGTCTCCCTTTTGCACTCCCCCCACTCCATCACGTGCTGCTGCTGCTGCTGTTGCTGCAGCTGCTGCTGCGGGGTATCCCACCCCCTCCTCCCGGGGGCCCCTCGAGGTTCCGCTCCCCCCTGCCCCGGGGATGGGGCATGGCACTGCCGTGCGGGGTTGGGGGGGGGGCAGGGGCTGATGCACTGCTGTGAGGGACATGGCCCTGCTGTCCTTGGGGCCATGGCCATGTGAGCATGTGGGGGGCCCTGGACACATATCTATTACCCCCGCCCCTCAAGCCCAGGGGTGTACACCAGAGGTGGGTACATACCTGTTGGTCCACTCCCACGGTCCGGAAATCCCCGGGGGGCGGAGGCCCGGCTGCTGCTCCAGGATGGCAGGAGGAGGATTTGCAGCCCGGATTCTGCGGAGGAGGAGCCCCCCTCCCCCCCCCTCCTCCTCCTCCTCCTCCTGCCGCGATGGCCCGGGGGTGGGCTCCAGGGGGGGCCCCCGGGGTGCGGGGCTTACCTCCGGGGCGGACTCCGGCTGAAGGGCCTGCTGGGGCTCGTCGGCCAAAGTATCAAGGGTGGCCGGAGGGGAGGAAGTGTGCCGGGGGCCCAGGATGTCCCTGAGCTCCCTGTAAAAGGGGCAAGTGATGGGGGTGGCCCCAGATCGGCCAGCCACATCCCGGGCCTGGGCATACCCCTGCCACAGCTCCTTCACCTTACTCCTGACGTGATCAGGAGTGCGGGCAGGGTGACCCCGGGCAGCCAGGCCGTCGGCCAGCCGAGCGAACGCATCCACGTTCCGCCTCTTGCTCCCCATTACCTGGAGCACCTCCTCCTCACTCCAGAGCCCCAGCAGGTCCCGCAGCTCAGCCTCCGTCCAGGACGGGCCCCGCTGCTGCTTGCCAGCCTGGCTGCCCACCTGGCTGGGCTGGCTGCCCTGGCTCCCCTTGGGGGGGGTCCCCTGGGGGCGCTGGGTGGTCTGCCGGGCGGCCATTGATGGTCCTGTGGCTGCTGAGGGACGTGTAGGCTGGCCGCGTGTCTGGGCTGCTGCCTGCACGTTCCCTCAGCTTCCTGCACAGGAAGGGAGGGGGAGGGGACCTTTAAGGGGCCGCTCCACGCGGCCACCATTGAGCTCAGGGGCTGGAGAGAGCGTCTCTCAACCCCTCAGCTGATGGCCGCCATGGAGGACCCCGCAATTTCGAAGTTGCAGGACGCGCAATGACTACACGGTCCCTACTTCGACGTTGAACGTCGAAGTAGGGCGCTATCCCCATCTCCTGATGAGGATAGCGACTTCGACGTCTCGCCGCCTAACGTCGAAGTTAACTTTGAAATAGCACCCGACGCGTGTAGCCGTGACGGGCGCTATTTCGAACTTAGTGCCGCTACTTCGAAGTAGCGTGCACATGTAGACACGGCTACTGAGATTTAAAAACCTCCAGGGATGGAGATTCCACCACCTGGCTAGGCAACACATTCCAGTGCTTCACCACCCTCCTGGTGAAATAATTTCTCCTAATATCTAACCTAGCTGTTCACCAGGACTAGGCTTAGATGTGCCAGGGCCCAGGGCTGAAGACCAAACTCCATCACCTGTGGCCAAATCTGATGCCCAAACACTTCAGCATAGGTGGTAGGGCTTGGATTACAGGCCCCCTGAAGCTCTTAAGCTGCAGTGGGGGAGAACTTGGAAAGGCTCACGCTTTTGTCCCTCCCCTTCCTGAGGTCACATAGTTATTTTTGTTGTCAGAAGGGGATCGCAGTGCAATGACATTTCAGAACACATGCAGTAGATGCAAGTTGCACTACAGGGGTATGAAGTGGGTGTAAAATGCTACCTGATCAGAACAAAAGCATTTACATCATAATTGCTCACTATTTGTAAAGAGTTAAATTATCACAAAAGCTACACAATGGCAAGGACTTTGGTGACTGATATTTTGTTTAATTTCTTGGGGATTTTTAATGTGATGAAAGATGGGGTAAGGAATGGGAATTGGAAGGGTTAATTAAGAGAAAAAAAAAGTCAGGTTCAAGACATTTAATCTCTTTATGATCCCAAAATGATTCTGTATCTTCTTTTCTTAAAGCATTTGCTATGTAATAAATACTTACTCCAATCGTAAGCTATATCTGAAAACCAATTTAGTTAACTATCTAATCCTATTAAATGGAATTTAAGACTTTTTCAAATTAACATTTAACAAAGTAACACTTATAATAGGACCACCAGGATAATAGATACCATTTGCTAACCTAACCTTAACATTTGCCTCTTCTTTTCAAACATTTTCTGTGTCTATCCCTGCATTTTTCAAGAAGCCAGGGATAAAGATAATAAATCAAATGTTCACTGTGGGACCTCCATTTTTAGCTGGCAGCAATTGCTCTGACACAAAGGGATCACACCAACTTTGTAGGAGGACACCCCAGAGAACCAAGTGTGTATGACTAATGGTAACAAATGTACACTCTCTCTCAAATTTTAAAGCACAGAATTTATGTAAGCATTCATATAGAATTCTAAGCAAATAATTTGCATGCAAACTTGTTGGCTTCTTCCTGTGACACTTGAGTTAGTCATGAAAAAATGTGTCTAATATTTGCTCCCTTGACGTAGGAACTTTGTCTACACATAAACTTTTCAAATGTTTCCCAAAAAGAAATTCTTATCTACTCTACACTTTTCAAGGCAAATCTGGCAGAATTGCACTGATTCCCTCTGGTCCTTGGGAATAAAGCTCAGTTTGACCAATATTGCTTTATGCACAAAATAATTTGCTAAATGTTTTTGCACTATTCAGCCAGCTCTGGACTTTAAATTCAAATGAGATACAGACTTCAGGTTACAGAAGAAAGTCTGAACTTGAACAAGTGCAGGTATTTGTTCCCTTTATATTTTTAGAAAGCATGTTCCTTTTCATACAGGCTTTGCAGAAGAGATAAGGTGTATCTGTTTATGTGTGCATACATGCAGAAATTCGAATAAGAATATTGTGCATCAGGAGACAGACGGAGAGTTTCAAGGGCTAGGACAGAAGGTGCAAAGATGAATGTGAAGAAGTCACACTAAAATTGTAATAGAACTGACATGAACTCAGTGTGATATGATGGAATGAAATGACTCCCTTATTCTGACCAATCTCTGGTCACAGACTCTTGCCCCTTTTTCTTTGGCTCCCTTTTACTCCTTCTCTATGGTAGACCGTGGAAGGTGCAGTAGCATGGATGAGACACAAAGGTCTGCGGTCTTTCTAGGACCTCCTCTCCATCATGAATTCTCCCTCTTTGTCTTCATGGAAATTGAACAAAGAACCTCCTGCATGGGTAAATCTTGGCTGGGGAGGACTGAAAACAGGGGGCTGGACAACCTCAGGGTGGGAAACAGCCATGAAGACATGCCCACTGCCCCACAGAGGCTCCATGGAGACAGAGAGCTGCTCAGTGGCCTGAGAAGCAGTAAGTGGGAAGGAGAAGGGGGAGTGTAAAGTCTGTAGGGGGGTGAGCTCCGTCTCGTGCAGTGAGTATGCGGAATTGTTCCAAATGCAGCTCACATGGATAGGGGGTTTGCCAGACTGAGCCCTTTGCGTGTTGTGAAGGTCTTTGCAGATTAGACATGCTCAGCATTGTTATTATTGCTTCTTGTTTTCAGTGTTTACTATCTACTTTATTCCACACCACATTCACCAATTTTAGTTTGCTTGAGCTCCAGTTACTAAAAATGAATGCCTTCAACAATATTAAAACTAGCTCAATGTATAGTCCTTTTCTATACAAATTATTTATCCGTCAATTTGGTTAAGATTTCAGTTTCTTGTCTGTGTGTAGAATCTTCAATATTTCCAAGTCCAGGACTTAACCTGGGGAATTTTTATTTTTAAGTTATTCTTATGGTTTCTTTCTTTGAAGCCAAGATACATTTTAATTTTTTTTCTTTTTTCTATTTTTTTTTTTGGTCTTGATCAAGAATGCCAAACAAGTCCCCAAAAACTAATCTAAACTACTGAAAGTAAACTAAGAAAATGTTCATGTTTCTAATATTAGCAAATTTTAAATAGCATTTGAAATGGAGGTAAGCAGGTGGCTGGGTCTTGGTCGTGATTCATAAGCTTTTCATAAACAGCAGGGAAATAATAGTTGTTCTGCTGCAGCGTATATTTTTGGCTTAAAGAAAACTGTAACATGTCAGTTCATAGAACTATCTGAGCTAAAAATAACTGTCACTTCTTCATTTTTAATTGCTGCATCTGTTTCTCCATTTACTGTTAGCTGATAACACAATGGGACACTAACAAATCAAACATAACACCCATTACTTTGGCACTCAAAAAGAAACAGCCAATAGACTACCATAAATGCAATATAAATCGGCAGACGATTTGGGAATGATGAACAATGATATATCATTTGCACTAACATTACTACTGAATATTCTGACATTTCCTGCTGAAAGATACTTCAATAGTATTTCTAGTTAAAAGCAGTCACATGCTTATGTAAATATGCTTTTGCCTGCATCTTGATTACTGCAGTGCTTCCGGTCTTTAACTCCAAGCTGTTGCCCTCTAGTGTGGCGAGCCATCCCCATTATGTATATATTGTGTGCACATGTGGGTATGTCATATGGTTCTTTCCACCAAGAGTATTCAAGTACCTCACAAGTGTGAACGACTTTCTCCTCAGATAACCCTATTACTCCTATTCTAGAGATGGGTAACTGAGACAAAGAAATCAAGAGATGTGTCTCAAGACCACAGGGGAAGTCTGTACTAGAGCTAGGAAGTGAACTCATAGTCTTCTGAGGCTCAATCCAGTATCTTAACCACAAGATGACAGACATAGTCTGAGCATGTTATAAATCTATGCTATGATGCTTGTATAACAAGGAACAGAGAAGGCTTTCTACAAAACAAAAAAAATCTTAAATTTCCCATATTCTCAATCTTTTTCCCAAGATTCAAAATTCTTACATTTAAAATTTAAAATCTTGAATTTTCAAAGATTTCAACTAATTTTGTAGGCTGAAGATAGAATTTTGGTTCTGATTTTTTTCTGTCCTTTTTAATTATAAAGTCACAAATATAGTTGCCCTCACAGCTATGGTTGCCCACAATTATATAGTCACAACTGTAGTTGCCCACAAAAAAATGGATGCCAACTTTATTATAAAACGTTATGACTTTACAAATAATCTTAAATATTTAAGGAATGGTAGAGAAACGTACCACTTCCCTTCTCTTCTCTGTGGTGATAGATATTGTTCATTTATTTTCGGGACGACTGACTCTCTGTTCAGTGAAGGTGAATCTGTGGTTTGTATCTAGAAGGTGGTTTGACTTGCACCAGAAAGGTAACAGAGAAGGTTGATGAGTTCTTTGGAGAGGGCACTACCTTTTTGTTCTGTGTTTGCACAGTGCCTAGTATGATGGATCCTTGGTGCAGGATTAGGGCTCCTACATGCTATGGTAAAACAAATATAAAAAATAATACATTTATAGTCCAAAAAGAGAATGAATGAGTAGACTGGATTTTCTGCCTCTGAGAGAAATGACGGCTGCAGAAGGGTGTTATTCTAAGTGTATATGAGGAGTAAGTTGTGTTTTTTAGCATAGTTAATGGGTAAGAGAAGATGAAGTCTTTTGTCTGTACGAGAATGGGCAGAGGCAAGATATTAATGTTACCAGGTAACATAGTGGGGGTAACCACAAAACTAATGTTGTGCCAATATTTTAAAAAAGCAAACAGGATGTCCTGAATAACTATTGCTCTGTCAGCCTGACTTTGATCGAAGGCAAAATTATGGAATAATTGACATGACATGTGATAGATAACTATTTAAGGGAGGATAAATATAATTAATCCAATAGCATGGGTTTATGGAATGTAGATTATATTCGTGCTTCAGACTCCTACATTCCTCCCTACTGCAGATATTGCTGCTCTCATTTTTAAAAAAGACCTATTGATACTGTTCTCTGCAGAGTACATCATAGCCAGGCCCACTGATGAGGTGGGGCAAAGAGGGCCATTTGAATCGCTGCAGCAGTTCTGCTTTCTGTGGCTGTGGTGGAGACAGCACTGTGGCCAGGCAGCACTGGGGGCTGAATGCCCTAGGCCCTGCTCCTTCTGCCCTTGGCCCTGTCCCTTCTGGGGCACAGAGCCAGGCCCCTCTCCCACCTTGCTCCATGGCCTGTGGCACCTCTCGGTGCTGCTGATCACAGCATAAGCTGAAAGAGGTTTAAGATTCCAGTAGAATGGTGATCTTTCCTAGTAACATAAGAGCATTTTGATAGGGAAACGTTCCCATATTCTTAGTATAATTTTATTTTCTTGCCAGCTGCTGGTCCCTCTTGGATGTCATTTTAAATGGGAACATGTCTAGAAAGTTTTGCAGTAGGGTTGTTTTGGCAATTAAGTCAGCTGCCCAAAACATTTCACTACTTTTGTTTGCCCAGGCAGGTACTGCAACTTCAGCTTTCTAGCTTAATATATTTAAGGACCATCATGGTCTTGATCTGCTCAATTACCCTTTCTAAGCATTTTTTTCTTTTTTTCCCAATGCTGTGCAGCCCACACATTGTTCTGCACGTCAGATACAGAAGATAAAAATGTTTATTTTCCCCCAGCTGAGGATAATTAAACCTGTGGGGAATGCTGGAAGCTCTTGTCTGAGATATGGTGGTGGTGCAGAATCAATGGAGGAAAAAAAAATTCAAGTACAACACTGAGAACTAAGAAAGAGAGGGACTGAGGAGCACTCAAATAATTGGTTCCCAGTGGCGACAAAAATACAAAACAAAACCCTCTTGCTGGCAATTTAGAAGCAAAAGCTTTGAGTGATTGCGTGTCTTCATTTAATAGGTCCATTTCCACTGAAGGTAGTTGAATTATATATAATGCTGAACTGTAAATAAGCTGATGGTATAATTTAATGAGCTTCTTTAAGGAGGTAATAGAAAAAGGGAAAGAAAACATCCACTAACAAGCAAGACTCAGAGTTTGACCCACCTACCTGTTTATAAATGTTCTCCAGAAATTCTTGGCTCAGCTTCCACTAATTTGAAACTTAAAGGCTCTGTTTTCCATTCATGAAATAAAATTGCTTGGTGGAAACTACTTCAGATAAATACATCACTTGAAATGCTGATGAGGTGAACTTTTGGCATTCTGACAGCATTTCAATCAGCAATGAAAATACGCCCCTTTCAAGACATAGAGGGGCTGTCAGCCCGGCCCAGCACCTGGGCACGGCAGGGTCCCCTGCTCTGAGCCCCTAGAACAGGTGAAGTCTTGGGCAGAAGTGGGGGGTCTGTGGGCAGCCAGCCTTCATCACTGCCCAGACCACAGTGCAGCCCTCTTCCCGCTCCATCCCTCAGCCTGGAAAGCCTCATGTGGTACTCCCTCCTCCCCAGGCAGCCAAAAGAGACACCCAGAGCATGCTGCATGGTGCTGCAGCACCAATTTAAAAAGCCCCAGGGCTCTGACTGCTGCTATTGTTCAGCCAGGAGCTCTGGGCCTTTTTGTAATTCTGGACCCCAGGGCAACTGCCCCCTTTGCCCCACCCATGTCAGTGGGCCTGAATGCACACACACTCCAACATACCTGTAGCTGGAAATTGAATTGTGATCCTGTGATAAGCATTGTCTCTATCCCTATTCCTGCCCAAGGTAACATGCAAGCATTGGAGTTCTTTTGGAAAGCTGCTCTCCCCAAAAACCCCCTCCTTTAAACCACATGACCTGGAAGCTTGGGGCGGGGAGGGGCCTGACATCAGCAGCAGGGGTCACCCCTCCCCCACTCTCACTGCAGCAATGAGAATCAAAGTGACCTGGCCCAGCTCACTGCATTCCCCCAGGCCTGGCTCCCTGCCACTTTGCTCGCACTGTGGAACAGTCTGGGCTGTATAGCTCAGGTTCCCACTGCTGTTAAGTGCAAGAGCTGGCCCAACCCCTGATGCAAATGCCAGGCCACCCAGTAATCTCCCAGGCCACTCTGGGTACCACAGGACCCTCCAATACTGCGTGCAGTTCCAGTTACTGCATCTCGGAAAAGATGTATTAGAAATGGGAAAGGAACAGTGCAGGGCAACTAAAATGATTAAGAGGTTGGAATACCTTCTATACGAGGAGAGGTGAAAAGACAAGGACTTTTCAGACTGGGAATATGATAGACATCTAAAATCAGTGATCCGCAGAGAGGGCCTAAGAAGTGTCATTTACCCATTGCAAAACACACAACACAAAAATCACCTGAGAAGTTAATAGGCAGTGGGTTTAAAAACAAACAAAAGGATGTCTTTGCAGCATGCACAGCCAACTTGTGCAGCTTGTTGCCGAGGATGTAGTGAAGACCAAAACTATAACTGGATTTAAAAAGAACTAAATTCATGGAGGAGAGGTCCATCAATGGCTATTAGCCAAGACAGTCATGTATGCAACTCCCCGCTCTGGGTGTCCCCAGGCTCCTGACTAGCAAGGTTCTTGGACTATATGAGGGGAGATGGGTCACTTAATGATTGCCTTGTTCTGTCCTCTCGCTTCAGAGCATCTGGCACTGACATCTGCTAGAGGGCAGGCTACTGGACTAGACGGATAGTTGATCGGATCCAGTATGGCCCACTCCCAGGCATTAATCAGCTAGTGACAAGTTATAGTTCATTAAAGAATCAAAGTCACCAGAACCAAGACACCTGATGAGCCCTCACATTTTTCCCCTCTTCACCAACATGAGACGAGGAAAGGAAGATCATAGCACCATTTAATTAGGATTAGGTGAGGTCTCTGCAAGTCACCCAGACAAAAGAATGGGATCTCCCATTTTCCTTCTCCACCCCAGACGGTAATCCAACCCAGCCAGCATGGGTACAGAATGTCCTGAGAGGAGAACAAGCAGACAGAGGACTTGCTCCTGGACTAGCTCTCAACCCAGACTTGCTGCATCATGGTTCAAAGGATCAGAAGCTCCTCAGCCAAGTACTAGCTACTCCGGCTGCTCCCAAGTTCCATGTTTTCTCCAAACTTGTTATTTTCAATGAAATGACATATTGAAAAACCAAAGGAATTTTATTTAGAAGGGAAATTGTTCAATCACACTGTCTTATTATCCAATTGTTTCATCTAAAAGGGCTACAATGTCTCCTCGGTAAAACCAATCCTCTTGGATATTCTGTTTAATAGTTCTGATTCACCCTGTCTACACAGAATTCCCCTTTCAGAAGAGGAATGCAAATGAGGGAGATTGAAAATGCAAATGAAGTGCTGATTTACAAATCTTATGTTTCATTTGCATAATCACTTCCAATTGCGTGTCTTCAGAAAAAAATGCCATTTCCAAACGAACCTTTCTTCCTCAGAAAGAAGGGTTCTTTTGAAAATGGGATTTTTTTCCCCAAAGGAACCCCATCTACATGGCTGTTTTTGCTTCAGGAAAAGGCACTTACAGAAATGCGATAGGAGGAGATTATGCAAATAAGGCTCAAGATTTGTAAATTAGCACTTCGTTTGCATTTTTGATCTCCCTCATTTGCATTCCTCCTCTGAAAGGGGAACGCTGTGTAGACACGGCCCTTATGTTTCCCCAACTTAGCTGTGAAAGCCCTTGTATTTGTTCCATCATTTAACTATGGAGTCTAGCAAAATAATGGGGTGAAAAAACAACAGCCACATATGGCTATTAAAGCTCTGAAACAGTATAGCAAGTGTAGATTCCCACTGACTAATAGTCGCTTTTCTCCAAAATGTCATGCCTAGGAACACATTCCTTCTTGACAGTGTCACTTCAAACAGACTGTACAGAAATCAGGTGCTATCCCACAATCCCCCTGCCAAAATGTGTGGTTTTATAAAACACATCTTCTTGTTCAGTCTTTGCCTTTGTGAAAAACCAGGGGAAACGATGCAAAGACAATACTGAATCTAACTATACACACACTGTTGTTAAACACAAGGCTCAATTCTTTTATTCTGATCACTGTTACAGCAATCTCAATCTCTGGTTACAACCACTTAGGAGAAGGTTCAGAAAAGGGTGATTTTTATGTAGACAGAGATTTTCCCCCCACCCCCACACACACTTCATACCATCCTGAAAAACAGGAAATACGAACATCAGTAAGAGTAACTTCTACCTTCCCAATAAGAAGTACATATTTTGCTTTGTTCAGTGAAGGAAATTTTACAAGGAAGAAACAGCTAGTGGCAAAAGCTATTTTTCCTCTCATTCGTGTATTCTTCTCCCCTCCCCCACCAAGTTACAAAGAAAACTGATGTCATATCTGATTGAGTTGGTGCTTTGTAACATGTTAGAAGTCACAGAACCCTCCCTGCACAATCCAGTGCAGAAGAGGGAAACATTGGTTTCTAAGCACTTATCAGTGATGTGGAACCACAGGCTGCTTTGAAACAAACTGAAAGCAAGAAGCATTCAGACGTGAATCCAAATCATATTGCATCTCTCACTATATCTAGATGTTCAACATGAACATAGCCAAAACAGCTAAAGGAACATTTACAGCCTTCCAAAGCGTCCTAGAGTGTTCCATAGAAATACCACGTGTATTTGTGCATTTGGTTTCAAAACGGTTTGGCATCTGGGCTTGGTTCAGATAAGCATCAAAATCTGGATCTTTAACCAAAGCTGATCCAAACTTGTGAAGCCTGACAAACATTCAGCCGCTTTCCGCAACAATGAACTTCCTTGTGAAATACCCACGCCTGTTCCTCTTGCAAAAGAATAGCACTTCTTGTGGTGTAATAGCACTTTCAGCTTTGGCAGCAATCCAGAATGCAGGAGCTCAGACACAAATAATGGGGCTGGCAAAGGGGGGGAAGTTACTTAAAGAGTTCAGAATCACAAAGACAGCTTGGAGTGAACTGGGCTCCCAAAATGGGGGAAATTTACTGAAGTGGCTATTTTTCCTGTACCTGTTTCACCCATTCGTTTACTATTTACCATGACATTTTCCAAAGTGGTGCTCAGGGGTTTAGCGTGTGGGTCCAATTTAAGTCAATAAAGAACCCTAAACAGTGCTTGGAAAGTGCAAAAACCAGGCAAGACTAATATATTATTAATTCTTCTAAATTATCAAATTCTATTTAAAATTCACCCTTTCATCAAGGCCTAGAGATCATAAACCAGCCAGTGAAAGTTCTGTAAGCAAAAAACAAACAAGAACTCGCCTTGTCCTTTCCCCACTGCACCTGGGAAATAACTACCTCAGAGACTCTGAGGTAGGGGAAACTAGGTTTCCCAAATTGTCCCATTGTGGTACCAGATGTTCCTTCTCACAGAACACAGTTGGTTCTATCCTCAGAAAACATGATAATCAGTGATGGTGCCATGTTCTCCTGCACCAGCCGTGACAAGAGGACTCCTCCCACTGCCATTGTCCAGCAGCATCTTTCCTCATCTGAGCTCTGCCTGGTTGAGTAGACTAGTTCCACAAAGCAAAGGGTGACTGAAAATATTAGTGAATTGAAGGCTCTTGCTTCTTAATAGTTCCCCACGTCACTGGGGAAGTTGCTGTTCACCTTAGGCCCTCTCTTCTGCCCAAACAGACCACCATTCTAGGCACAGATCCCAACTCTTCATGGAGTAGGGGATAAATAGCAAAAGCCAGCACTGTAGTGATGGCTGACCTCTCTCCTGACACTCTGCAAAGGGAAAAGGGACTATATCAAACTTGGCATCATGTGCAATTCTCAGGGTGATATTAGTGTCATTAGTCCAAATGCATCTTGTGTTGCCTGCCTATTTCAATATTAAGATCCTTGGAGAATTATGTGTTGTGGGAAGTGAAAAAAGGTAGCAATTGTGACATTGTGCTGGAGTTGTCTGTAAGCTGGGCTCTTGTGTGGCTGCTGAGGAGAAAATCAAATGCTTCCCAGATGATTAGCAGGGTGCCCACATCTAGATTTTTTGTTACTATTTGTGCACATTCACACACATAAAAATGTATTCCACACATGGATGAAAAAGATTAAAGAGAAAATTGCATTGTGCCCCCATATTTTATGGAAATATGTTTTTGAATATTAATATGTCTAACTCAAATGTAAAATGTGGCATGTAACCTATCATTGGAGAGCTTGAATGTGTATATTCTATTTGTGTGCATGTATCATTCCTATATTTTGAGTTAGACATATGAAATATAAACCTGTTTATAGATCTAGATTGGCTAATGAAGACCATTTGTAGCACATGAGGAACTTAATGGCCCAGTACTCATGACAATCATTTGTGAATATTCTTGCTTTTCCTGTGAATGCGGACTGTGATTGGTCCTGGCAAGATATGTGCCCAGATCACATGGTGCTAGAAACAACTTTGGATGTGGTACTTTTCCATGGGAGAGTAAAAGGGTTTAAACTTAACACAAAGGATTCCTGCCTTGGGCAAAATCCGTTTATAGACATGAAAACAAATAGAGTCTGAACCACTCTAGTTTGGAAGCATCTGTGGTCTGGCATGATTTTAGTTAGCTGGATGTCCACTTATCACAGATGTGGTCAAGTTTCCAGTGTTCCCGTAAAGTTAGTTTACAGTTACCTGTCCTGACCCTCAGCGTTCTGTGCTGTTATTTAGCTGTAATTTACCCTTAAATGTCATCTAAGAGCCCAGTAAGCAGTGGAAGAGCTGATAATGCTGCTAGGCAATATTGACCTCCCATGGTTATGTCCTGAGGCTGCCGGATGAGAGAGGCTCAACATGTAATAGCAGACTAGCAGATACCAAGACACCTCCTGCTTACCGCTAAGATGACTACTGAAAACATCTAAAACTGAACACGGGAAAGATTACACCCAAGCTAGGGGGCTGCCTAACTTGTGAGGGAAGATGATTAGAACTACTGTTAGGGTAAGAAATTGCATGTAATAAGTTTCTGAGAGTATTAATAAGTATTAAGTATTAAGAGTATTAGGGTAGCTAATGTGTTGGTTTTATTTAGCTTAGTAACTTACTTTGATCTGTTGTCACCCCAACTGTTTAAATCCTCTTTTTACATTTAAATCATTTTTTTTCATTATCAAACCCAATGAAAGTAATTGTTACGTGGAGGGACGACAGCTGTGCATATCTGTCTTTCACCGATAAAGGGAATGAACAACTTTTCAGCTTTTTCTGGATAAAACTTTTATGCGGGGAAAGATGGATTTATCTGAGGTTCTGCTCCCATTAGGGCTGTGTGTCTGGGTGCTGTGTCAAGTCCCTGTGACTAAGCCTTCCCAAAGTTGAACTGCTCTCAGTATTTCTGTTGTTCTGCTGTGGGTTGTGACCCCCAACTATGTGCCTTTGCTGAAGGAGATCAGAGTATCTGACTTAGCAGACCAGAGCGGTGGGGTGCCCCAGAGGGCAGGTAGGCAGGTTCAGTGACCAGCCCATCAAGTGACCATCTCAAAGGAATTCAGTCACCGTAGTAATAAGCACCAAGTGGGAAATAAATCACCTTCCCACTCTGATAACTTCAAAACATCAGAACATTACAAAATATAAAGTCTAGTCTTATGAGCTATTTCCTATCTCTCCTATGCATCTTCCTCAAAAGAGTATTTTCCCCCACTATATGCCTTTAAAAATAGCTCAGAGATTGTTCCTTCTAGCAATTGTGATGATATTATGATGCAAGGTTTCTTCCCAAGCTATTTTCTAGATGATAAAAATAGAAAGACTAAAGTGCTACTCACTATAATTTTAACCTCCTACACACGGTTGTTTGTCTTCTCAGCCCTCAATATAAATTACAGGCCTTGTTACTAAAACTGTAAATCAATTTCTTGAAGCATGCATACTAGAATCTTTGGCAACTTTATCTTCCAATCAGTTTGGGTTTACTTAGACTATACAGGCTCTCAATTCCTAGATGAGGCATTGCGCAGTTCCCATCTCTTAAGAATAATTTCAAAAGAATTCAGTGTCACAGATATTTTCTTATGTAAATGTCCAGGAAAGTGTTCACTTTAAACCTGATACTTTAGGCAAATCTTTCATTATTTTCCCTCCCTCCCAATAATATTTGGGAAAGTGAACATAACAGAAAACACCAGTTCATGAATTTTAGTACAGGAGTGATACAAAGATTTAATTTGCACTATAGTTAAGATAAACTTTAATTTTGAAAGAGAAATAAAATGGAAAACATGCAGTGCTGCTGGAATATAGAATTAAAGGCACCTGTCTTGAACAGAGCTAGTGCGAGGTTTCAATGTACAAGACTTAAAAAAGTCATGTAATTAGCTCTTTATATCACATATACAGGTTATGGTATATCCTACCTTATATCACACATAAATTAGACGCCAACAATGAGATTCTCGTGTCACTTACAATGGAGTAAATAGGGAACATGAAATTTTGGTCCTGTTAAGGTCAATTGCAAGCAGTGTGGCCTGAGGCACTAGTGGGAGTGGATCCCGAAACTCGCAGAAGATGTCTTGCCCCTCCCCTCTCACTACTCACTGGAGGCAGCAGGGGAAGAAGAGCCACCGGCCCCCACATCGCTCTGCTCACCCCGCTCCCAGCTGCATTGCTCTGCTTCCTGATGCCCATGGGTGTGGGAGGGCGGGATGATCCCTGTTGCCAGCACCAGACTCCCTGTAGCCTTCTGGGCCATGTCACTGGCAGAGGAGGCTTAGAGGAAGAGATGAACCATCTCCATATTTGCCTGACATGGGAAGTGGAATGACACAGCCAAGAGCCAGCGGGGTGTAATGGGCACCAGGGGTAAAAGGGAGATTCAGCTTTTAGGGTCTCCAAATTTATGTTTCCTTCTCCTTTCTTTTTACCTGCTCCAGAGTCATATTAACTGGCTCCAGATCTATTCAGAGCACGGGTGACATACAGGGGGCTATGATGGGTCATGTGCTCCCATCCCAAATGCTGTAGAGAGAATGGCAGAGAGCCAGCAGCTAATGGGCAAAGCCATCCCATCCTATGAAATGTTCATCCAACCACTCTGGGCAGCCCAGAGGACTAGCAGAGAGCCTGGCTCCGGCAGTAGAGGCCGGTCCCCTCTGCACTCACCAGCTGCGGTGAGAAGTGAAGTGGTCTGGTTTTTATTGCAATTTTTTTTTCTTTTTTGTCCTCTGTGTTATATAAGTCTGTCTGTATTAGAAATTAAATTGATCTGAAGAAGTGCATCTGTCCCACAAAAGCTCATCACCAAATAAAACATTTTGTTCATATTTAGCTTGTGGTGCACTATGACCCCTAAATCCCTCTCCACAGTACTCCTTCCTAGACAGTAATTTCCCATTCGATACGTATGAAGCTAATTGTTTCTTCATATGTGGAGTGTTTTGCATTTGTCCTTATTAAACTTCACCCTGTTTACCTCAGACCGATTCTCCAGTTTGTCCAGATCATTCTGAATTATAAGCCTATCCCTAGTTGCAACCCCTCCCACACTGGTATCATCTGCAAACTTAATAAGTGTATTCTCTATGCTAGTATCTAAATCGTTCATGAAGACATTGAATAGATGTGGTCCCAAAACACAGCCATGCGGAACCACACTTTTTATGCCCTTCCAGCATGACTACAAACCATTAATAACTACTGCCTGAGAATGGTTATCCAGCCATTTATGCACCTACCTTATAGTGGCCCCATGTAAGTTGTATTTGCTTAGTTTATTGACAAGAAGATCATGCAAGACCATGTCCAAAGCTTCACTAAAGGCTAGATGTACCACATTTCTCCCATATCCACACAACTCGTTATCCTGTCAAAGAAAGCTATCAGATTGGTCTGGCATGATTTGTTCTTTACAAATCCATGCTGGCTATTACCTATCACCTTATTTTCTTCCAGATGTTTGCAGATGAATTTCTTAATTATTTGCTCCATTATCTTTCCCAGCACAGAAGTTAAACTGTCTCGTCTGTAGTTTCCTGGGTTATTCTTTTTTCCCTTTTTATAGATGGGCACTAAATTTTTCCTTTCCCAGTCTTCTGGAATCTCTCCTCACTTCCAGCACTTTTCAAAGATGATAGCTAAAGGCTCAGAAACCTCCCCTCTCAGCTCCTTAAGTATTCTTGGATGCATTTCATCAGGCCTTGGTGACTTGCAGACATCTAAATGATCTACATGTGGCTTCTGACCAGAGACGTGACAAACCTACCTTCCATGAATCCATGGATTTTTCTTTTTTTTTTTAATAAATAAGGCTGAAGAAGACCAGGTACAGTGGCATCAAGAAGGACTCTGACACTTGTGACATTCCAATGAGTGCCTAGCATTGTTCCACTGACAAGCTCTGCCTGACAAGCTCATTTCGTCTAAATAATATACTTTGGGCCTCTGAGTAACAACATAGCTGCAGAACAGAGAGGGCTTATCACAACACATGCCATGTTAAATGAAAATCTTACACAGTTCTGTTCTCTGTGGGAGAATAAAACCCTAACCATCAGTGCTGTTAAGGAGTTCCATTCAAGGGTCCTATTTAGTGAGTGGTGGGCTCCAATGCACACAGTAGATACTACGATCTCATTGACAATAGGACCAAAATATTACCATTTTTTGAGCAAGGGATTGCTTTTTGTTGGAGAAAAATCAGAGACTGCATAGCAGCTCTATAGCATGTCTGTGTTTGTACCTTTAAGGTAATACAGCATGTTTTACAATGAACTGGACAACTGGGCTGACAGGTTTGTTGTATGATCTCTGTTTATCCCTTATTATTACAGTTGCACAGAGGAGACGAAATGAAGTGTCAGGTTTGAAATAAATGGCTGGCGTGCCTGTGGCCTTCAGCAATATGCCTCCTACCCTCACAAAGACTTGAGCTGTCAGCGGTTATTTTAAATTACGTGGACATGAAATCATTTCTGCCAGACAAAGTGGAGGGATGCTTCACAGTTGCCAATGAATTGTACAGTTCCTTAAGCTTCTTGCACCAACCCAATTAATCGTAAACTAGCTGTAGAAGAGCTATTCTGTATGCCATAAAGATAGGTCAGAAGAAACCCTACAGCAAAGAGGCCAAACGGGTGATTACCCCCATTGCAAGTAGGAGAAAATACAACATTTTAGCTAGAAAAATGGCTGTCAACCTGCAAAACTACCTGACTGCATGCAGATCATACACATAAGCAGGAGCAGAAAATAGGCTCCAGGCGGCACAACCACAACAGTAGCTGAACAAACTACCACAACAGGAGCTTTTTTGAGACCAAGTAATGACCACAAAGTCACTGAGGTTCAGAAATATTTATTGACAGCTGTCCCGTACCCTGACTTTTATCCTAGGCAGACCCACTGATAGTGGAGGGAGCCAGAAGGGGGGCAGTTGCCCAGGACTTGGCATTTCAAAGGGGCCAGAGCTCCAGACCCCTTTGAAACACCATGGAGCGCTATGCTGCCACTCTGTATGTGACTCTGAGGGAGCATGGAAAGGCCCAGGGCTGACTACTCTAAGCCCTTCCTCTTCCACCCTTAACGCTGCCCCGTCTGGGGGTGGTGAGCTGGGTCTCCTCCCACCTTGCCCCCAGGCCCACAGTGACTGTCAGTGCCACTGATCTTAGAAGTCTCTGTTTGCTTTAGTAATTGAAGGTACTGGTTTGTGTTTGTTATTTTTGGCCAATGTACTTCTCTAATCTGACCTCCCAGATGAATCCCCAGGACTTTAAAATAACTCCTAGAGCATATCTTTTAGTAAAACCATCCAATCTTGATTTTAAAACTGCCAGTGATGGTAGATTCATTGTAACACTTGGAAAATGGTTTCAATAATTAACTACTCTCACTGTTAAAAATGCATGCTTTTCATCTAGTTGATATGCTCTCTTTGCATTGGATTTCTTGTTTAAAATATATTTTAAAAGGGCAGGTGCACCAGAAGATTTAGGAGTCAGGGAATATTGATTCCTGCCACCTGAGAGGTGCAGAATTTTTGGTAACTTTGACTTTTGTCCTGCAAGACAAGACAGAAGGCTAAAACTCAGTCTTACCAGCACTGCTGCTGTGACACATATATTTCAATACACAATGGATATGCAGTGATGAATAAAGAACAGGTTGATCAACTCTAAAATTTTTGGCACCAAAGAGCCAATATTTTCTTTAAGTCTGCATAAGGAGACTCCCACTCAGTTGCACTGGGTTGGAGATAATTGTCGGTAATGTTTTATTTATTTGTACTTAACATGAATATTTTTATACTAAGCAGGTGTGCGATAATTTCTCTTTGGGAGTGCTTTGAATGAGACCTAAAATACCAGTGTTTAGATAAAATGGATCACATTTTTACTTTAAATAGAATTGTAGGTGCCTAGCACTTCTGAAAAATCAGGCTGAATAGCATCAGGCCAAATAGCACCAGGACGAAAAGCATCAGTAGCACCCGCACTCTATTTAGTGCTTTTTGGAAAGTCCTTAGATGACAAAACTCCAGCCTGTGCTTTAGCAAAGAGTTAAGATAAAGAGCAATAGGGAAAGTTCTGTATAATTAGCCCCAATCTTCCAGCTACACCCATCAGGATGTGCTTTTGCTGTGATCAATAAGGGAAAAAAAAAAGTTAGTGTTAAAAAAAACATCTGGGAAAGTATGAGCCTTAGTAAGAATATATATTCAGGAAAGGATACATGCCGGGAAAACAGTTTGCCATACAGCCTAAGTGAAATATACTAAAGAATCAGGCAATTACGATGGAGAGTAAGAAAAAGAAGCTGGCAAAATAAAAACAACAACAAAAAAACCCATTGTTTACTGAAGTCAGCCTGCTCTGCAATCAAGAATTGTAAAGGGTAGTAACTCATAGTGAGACACTCAATAGAATCTTGATATAGGAGAAACAGTTTATTTTCTTTTATTCCACATATAGGGTTATGTTTATATGTAGCAATGCAAAGTAGTTTTGATTTTTTTATTAATATTTTCAATGAAAAAATGTCCTTGTGTGCATAAATACCATCTAGTATCAGCTCTGGAGTAGGAAACAAAGTGGGACTCAAACAATAATAACAGTAATGAGACACAACAAAAGCATCGTGTGCTTACTTGACATATCTTTGCCTCCCATAGCCATTTTCACTCTTATTTGAGCTGCATTTAGCATAGCGTGTTTTAGGCTGAGATATTAAGCAAAGGTACAGTTAAAATTGTTTGTTCCTTTGATTTTCATGAACATTATAGGGAGATTTCCCTACATTTCCTATAACATCAGGGCCGCAAAAACACAAACACAACAGCATCAGGATCTAATTCTCTATTTTCTCCGAGAAAGTTGGGGCCACTGGAATTTATTTTAGCTTTTCTTTTCCCTCACTGCCCTCACAGTCCTCCACGTCCCCTTTGGTCTATAGTTTCTCTTTATTCATCCCTTCTGGAATTATTGAGATGAAATATTACCATGTTACTGATGATAGAGCTGTCTTATAATAGTAACTATATTGACCAAAGACTTGAAAACAGAATTTCAGATATGTCTTATTTATAAATTGAGATTATCCCACCCAGCTAGGAGATTTAGCCACAAAACTGCTGTTATTTTCAATGGAGTTTTGTGGACCTTTGGAGACCCAGAAGTTGCTTTTTCCTTGGCTAAGGCCTTAGGGCTGAGGTTTTCAAAGAGGACTAAAGGAATGGTTTTCAAAGTTCCAGATGGGAGTTAAGTGTTGAGATGCTTTTAGGCACCTGGGCTGCAACTTCACTAGCAAGTTCCGTTGGAAAATCTGGCCCTGTTTTGAAAGAACACATGGAACGTCCACACACAAAATATGCTCTTTCAATCCAAAATCGAAAGAACGCAGCTCTTCTTCCAGAAGCCATCTTCCATTTCCAGATCACGAAAAGCACCTCCTTTCAAAAGCTTCTTTTGAAAAAAAGCCCGTGTAGATGCTCCTCAGGCCCCTTTTTTGAAAGAGCAGTCCTCATGGTGCTGGATTTTTCGATCCCTGGCCTGTTCTTTCAAACAAAAGTGGGGATTTTGTGGACACTCTCTATTGAAAGAGTGGATTGATCTTTCAATGTGTTTTTTTGTGTGTGGACATGCTCTTTCAAAAGAAGACCTTCCAGAAGATCTTCTTTTGAAAGATCTCCGTAATGTAGACACGGTCCTGGAATAAAAAAAGTCATAAAAATGACATTGTGATCCACAAAGCCAAATTTAGACACTTACGTTCCCTGTGTGGTGGAGAGAGGTAAGTACTTTGCAACATAATCCACAAGTCAGCATACTAGGTTGGGAGCTGTATAGCGTCAAGCTCAAATTCAGAAATTTGATTACCTGCAAGTGTGGAAGCACCAGGTCTTAAAAGCAAATTTATTAGCCTCCAGAGGCGTCCCATATGCAAACCACAATGTCCCTCTCAGTGCTCCACTCTGGCCGCTGCTGTCCAGTAACAGGAAAAGCCTGAATTTCCAAGCAGGAGCAGCAAGCCTTTAGCTGTGGGCTCATGTTAGTGTGACAGCCTGAGAAATGGCTTCTTTCTTTCTGTGCTGTTAGCAGTGTGCTTGCATCTACCCATTCAAATAGCCTCTGCAGAGAGTTTGAGGTTCTGTCTGTACACTTGCAACTTTTTTTTTCTTTTTTGTGCTGCCTAGTGCCAGCCCCTGCCTCGCCATACCATGTGTCAACAAGGCTGTGCTGGGGGCTGTGCTTGCATAACATGCTAAGAAACTTCCTCTTGATGGTTTACATTTGTGTGCGAACCCCCTTCCCTCCCTCACAGGTGCCACATAATCTTTGTCTTTCCCACACTCAGCCATATCATGCGGGTAGCCGCCAACCCAATAAAAGGATGTGCCTGCTGTTTGGTGCTGACAATGCTGCCAGTTGTGCCAGAAAAAAAGTCTGGGCTTTGGTGCCACTGGGGAAAAGTCTCCCCCGGCAGTTAAGATACTGGGGACTTTGCTGCCGCCATGGGGAAGTCTCCCCCGGCAGCTAAAGGGCTTGCTGCTGCCAACAGGGAAGGAACAACTCAACTGGTCATCCACTGACCCCCCATCCTTGGCCCATACCTAGGCTTGCTGCTACCACTGGGGAAAAGTCTCCCTCAGTGGCTAAAGGGCTTGCTGCTGCTGGGGGACCACCACTTCAACTGGTTATCCAGTGACCATCCCCACTCCTTGGCTCATACCTGGACTTGTTGCCACTAGAGAGACCACTTCAACTGGTTATCCAGTGCTGCTACCCCACTTGGCCCATACCTAGGCTTGCTGCTGCCAGGGGAAAACCAAAAATCCTTTTTTTCCTGCACTTTTTATCCTCTTTCTTCTTACTTTAAAAAACAGTGCAGGACCCTGCATTAAGACTCTCCCCACCAGTACAGTGTATGGGGAAACCAAAAATTCTTTACTCTTACATTCTTCTCGAGGTAAGAAACATTCTGGGCCCCTGCATTATTTTCAGGGATCACGAAAAAAACATTCTGGGCCTCTGCATTATTTTCAGGGATAACACTTCTGCAATGATGGGAGGTGGGATACTCAGTGGATGGCCAGTTGTGAATACAGTCATTGCATGGAAACCTTATAATGCACTGGAAAGTCAAATACCCTTTCCATTAACAAGATAATGAATGGGGAAACCAAAAATTCCTTCTTTCTACATTCCTCTCAAATTAAAATGCATTCCGGGCCCCTGCATTATTTTCAGGGATAACATGCATGCAATCATCAGTGTATGTACAGTTGAAAATACAGTTGCTGCACCTGTGTTAGCAATGTAATGTGTGGGGAAACCAAAAATTCTTTCTTCTAATTTTGAGTGTCTTCTGCATTATTTCCCCAGGATCAGGAGGGTGCTGGATAGTCAGATGTTCTGAGTAATAGAGAGATATACCTAGCAATGCATAACACTAAAGAAAAACAAGATTAGATATTTCAAATCAGACATATGTATGAAGAGTACTTTATTTTTTCTTCTTCTTTCTTCTAATTTTGAGTGTCTTCTGCATTATTGCCAGGGTCAACATATTTTCAGGGATTGGGAGGGGAATGATGAAAAAGCAATGGGGGAAGATGACATCAAGACCAGTGAGCATACCCAAAATATCACAGGGATGAGGGAACTGTGGGATAGCTTCCCGCAATGCACTACTGCAACAGCTGACGTTAGCCAATGTGTGTGTGGCAGCAATGATTCGAGTTTGTGGGGAGCACAGCGTGAAGAGGGGATGGTCAAAATCAAACTTATAAATTCCAGAATTAGAAAATCGATATAAATACATTTGAATTTATCTCAAAGTGTAGATGTAGCCTAAGTTAGCAAAAGGGTTGTGAAGACAAGAAGGTTATGTCCTAAACTCTACTAGAGCTAAATGCCAAATTCCAGGCTGCAGGGAGACACCAATCTCGGCTGGCAACCCACAAACCAAGGTACTAACTTGCTAACTAACTAACTTGCTCATTTAACTACCTAACTCGTGCGTGGCATCCACCCCAGTAGGAAGGGGCAGATTTACCATGGAAGACCAACATGGGGCTCCCAAACACAGGACAAATCTCATCTGACAACCTGCCGCCAAGCCCCCATCAGTAGCTGGTGACTATGCCACTCTCAGAAGCAGCCATCTGCTGGCACATCTCTGTGTGCTTCTGACAGGTTGAAGGTGACTCTGCCTGCTGCCCTCACCCTGTACAGTGTATGGAGATCCACTGTCCACCTCCCCCAAGGAGCATGCAGAGACATGCCAGCAACGGTGCAACAGGGCTAAGGGGGCTTCCTGCCTGTTCTGACTCCCTCTCTCCACTCCCAGAAGCAGCCAGCATGTCCCTGGGGCCCCTGAGGGGGTGTCTCTACACATTGCCTCCACCCAAGCACCCACACTGAAGATCCCATTGCCCAGGAACTGAGGCGAATGGGAGCAGTGAAGGTGGCTTCTGCAGGAAACAGCACATGGAGACCTCCCTGGCCCTCTCAGCCCTCCCCACCTAGGAGCTGCTGCCAGAGGGGAGTGTCAAGTGACACACCCCTTTATTCCCTCCCACATCCCAGGGCCACGTGCCAGTCTAGAGCCTGGCCCCCTGTATCCCTCTCTCTTACCTCAGTCAAGGTACCTCACTTTATTTTCATTTACTTCCTATTAATTATAATATAGGAGAAGAATGAAGAAAAAACAATGAAACGACAGGGGAAATATGAAAAATTTTCTTTTTCTTGTCTGGGTCTGGAAGGAGCCATGGGAGGGGGCAAAAAATGTAGCTGAGCATGGGGCGGCATCAAGTCTAAACCCACCAGTGCCAGGAGACATGTGCAGAGCCTGCCTGGAACTACACAAAGCAGCTAGGGGAAGAGGGAGGAGACCAACCTCTCTCAAAACCTGTAGTCTAATAGTCAGAACACTCAGCTGGGATGTGGGAGACCCAGATTCCATTCTCCTTCTGCCCCATAAGAAGAGCTATGAACAGTTGTCTGCTATGTCTACAATGAATGTCCGACCTTCCCTATAGTCATTTTGGTGAAGAGTTTCTTGAATCTCTCCTATTTAAGGTGTTCCACTGCAATCAAACAATTAAAATATTAATGGGCCAGAGAGGAGTGAGAATCACTCTATAGTCAAGTGACGTGGGCACTCACCTGAGAGGTAAGACAACACTATTTAAATCCCTTCTCGTCAGGCAAAAGGGGGATTTGAACTACGGACTACTCACTTCCCAGCTGAGTACTCTAACTAGTAGGCTAAATATTAGAAGACAGAGCAGTCTCTTTTCCATTCCATGTTGTTTTGTAGAGCTCCAGGAAGCTCTGAGCATACTTTCCAGCCCAGACCCCATGGGGGAGACAGGCAATCCTCCATGTTACTTCCTCCAGTTTGTGGTTCACTCTGGGGCTTTGGTGTAAGATAGGCAATGGGAAGTAGAAGCACACCAGTGCCAATGTTGGTGCCGTTGTCAGTGCCGGTGCTGTCGCTGGTGCTGGTGCTGATGACTCCGCTTGCTCTCTTGGTTGGGCTCCCAGGCAGCAGTCAGTGCCAATCTCGGCACCTGAGGGGTGCCAGGCGCCCTGAACGGGAATCCTGCATCCCACGCCTGTGCCTCGTGGATCACCCACGGGGTCCAGAAGGGCCACTGAGGTGCCCCTTGGGGGGGGCCTTTGCCATTCCCCTTCTGAGGGGTGTCAGGAATGGTGTCGGTGCCCTCTGCATCAGGATGACCTCGTACTCCCGCTCCAAGCCGAGTAAAATGAGTCCAACTCCCGACACGGACCCTGACGCCAATGACCATGGTGGTGCCGAGGGTCCCGGAGCTCCCGCCGGTTCCTGTACACTCTGCACCACCTGCACGGCACCAAGGGAGGTGACCGTTTGCTGGGGTCTCACTGGCGTCAGGAACCATGCTGGGGTCCCCAGAGCCTGACCAGGCACCTGGAACAGGGGCAAGGAAGGCTCCTGGTGCAGCATCTGTGGCGGCACTATAATCTGCAGGAGACCTCGTGCAGCGCTAAAGGCCTCCGGCATCGAGGGCAGGCTGGGAGACTACGGGCTCCCGCCTCACGCTGGAGTTGACGCCTGCATTTCATGACCCGGTCACGGTGCAATCTGGCGGACTCCCACGAAGATTGTCTTCGCCCTCTTCTCTCCTGTGATCGACCCCAGTCCCGTCTTCTCTCTTTACGTGGCACTGGGGACTGGCTCTTATGGACAGTGCCCGACTGCTCTGCACTGACGATGTGGCGCTCTGAGTTCCCGCTGGGGAAATGCCCAGGGGCAAGGCTGATTCCATTATAAGAACTTTCAGCCATTGAGCTCTATCTTTTAAAGTCCTGGGCTTGAAGGCCTTGCAAATAGAGCAGCACTCCCAGAGGTGAGTCTCACCGAGGCAACTCAAACACGCCCTATGCGGGTCACCTTTGGGCATACATTTGCCACATTTTGAAGAGTTTTTAAACCCCAGGGAGCCAGGCATCCCCTGACGCGGAGGCGCTGAGGTGGTTAAAGACCCACCTCGGCTTACTAGGTGCTAAGAGGAACTATTTACCTATGGAGATAACTATCTAAACTATTTACAACTAATTAAAACACTAAAGGCTACCAGTGAACTCTCAACAACGAGGGAGCTCCAGCAACCAACAGTGCGGCAAGAAGGAACTGAGCAGGGGGCGCGGCAGATGGTGCATATATGGGCGGCCATATGGGCACCACTCCAGGGGGTGCTGCACCGAGCCTAGGGCTACCGGCTAGGGCAAAAAGCTTCTGGCAATGGGGCATGCGCTCGGCCTACACCAAATTGGAATGCACATGAGCAATCACCCAAAGAAAAAGCATTATACTCCCTGTATTGGGCTCAATAAATCCACAGTCTTTAAGGTCTGCCTCTGTTGCGCAGTGATGGGGAGCAGCTTTGGACATGCATCTAAGAATATGAAGGGATAGCCAAAAGGGGAATTGACAGTGTTGTGCATTACATTTTAGTAGTTAAGTTTCTATTAATTTAGATTTTCACATCACTAGTGAAGACAGCATTCCAATGAAAATAAATCCATATAATGTGAGAAACCACTACAAATGACAGTAGACTTGCACTGACATTTTCTGACTGGACCCTGTGATCCCATAATTTGCATAGAACTAAAATTTTGCAAGTTTCTGTCATTCCTTCAGAAGGATTTTCTAGAAGGAAAAGTAGTGAATATCCATGGAACCTTTACGGGAAATCCATGGGCAGTTTGCTGCAGTTAAAAATTTGAGAAAGAGAAACATGCATTCTCAGTTACCACACATATGATAGACCCAATATGATTTCAGTAGACTTAGTGTGAGGATGCTGGGAAAGACAGCTTAATTTGTATTACTTCTTGCCCTGCTTTGGTGTGAATGTTCAGGGCTCCAGAAGATGGTTCATATTAAAAATGACCATATGTTTCCAGAGTAACAAAATTTTAACCATGATTGCCATTGATTTTCATGAGAGTTACACAACTTGAAACCCAACCGATGCTTTGAAAGGTATCTCTAACCTGTTAGATCACCATTGTTCTTCCCTGTAGCAGCTTATGTGCCTAATTCTAAGTTCATCACTGACTTGAAAAGCAGCAAGATTAGGGTCTATAATGTAATGTAAGAACATTATGCTGTGTCTGTGAATACACTGAAGCACAGTTGGAGAAGGCACCTTTATCTATATCCTTTGCATTTTACATAGGACCATTAGTATTATTTTAATTAAATGTTTTGTCTTATGTATGCTTGCACTATGCATAAAGATAGCTCTAATGATTCTAAAATGCCCACACAGTAATGTGTTGTCCATAGGTACAGGTGCACTTAAGTTTTTGACTTTAAAAATAAAAAGAAGAACTGTATACTCATCTGAGAGGCATCATACAGAACTTCAGGAAGAAAAGTCATGTTCTGTGAAACAGCTCAAAAGAACGATCAAAGCATATCCACCACTGAAAAACCATCATAGCAAAAGCAGTCACAAATCTTTTAAACCTATCTGCTGAAAGTAAAGTAGTCACTCACTATAAGAAGCTGCTTTTAAGCTTTTCTTTTCAGAGTCAGCAGCAGACCACATAAACTCATACATCAAGTTTTAAAGATGTGTTTGTTTTCTGCTAGAAGTTTGGCAAGGAAATGTGGATGAATTAAGTTGGCTATAATGCATGACTTGCACAGCAAATTATGTCCAACTTCCTAAGGTAATAGCTTTCTGCAAGTCTCCAATATCTTTGTAGTAAAAAGTGAAGATGATACACTAATCAACTATAAAGAAATCCAGCTTGAACTTTTATATTACTTACTAAAAATGTTTTGACAGCTCAGGGGCCAATATAAATAACTAACAGAATTCATCAAAAGCAAAACTGAGTTTTGGACTTACATTTCAGATCTTGCACCAAATAATGTAATGAATGTGCATGACAAGTCAGAAGCAGATGCTGTGAGTCAGCATTAAAATTATTAGACTGCCTGGCTGGGTCTACACAGCGGTCCACACAGGGCCACTGCCAGCAGAGCTATGCAAAATGAGCTTCTCAGGACTGCAAAATGGTGTGCCATTTGCATACTCCCAAAGCTCATTACCATAGCCCTGGGAGAGTTCAGCATCAGCAGAAGGGGGGTGCTGGCACTGCAGAGGTCGTGTGGACGTGCCTCTGCTGGCTAAACCCCGCCTCTGTCGCCCGTCCCTTATGCCTCAAATGTTTGAGGGGTACCTGAATACCATGCTCAAAAAAAGCACTGCTATTTCAAGCATGGTGTTTAGCTGTTGAATTGTTATTTTGGGATACAGCAGTATTCTGAAATAGCAACTATAGTGTAGCCATAGCCTAAGATGTGAATGAGATCTGAAATAGTTCTGCAGGGCATTAACTATGGCAATATGCTCCACAGAATCATCTGCCCTAACTGCCCTTGCCACTGCAACTTACTGGCATGCAAATCTTCAGACAGCGTCTTCATCAGCAGAAATCCAAGGAAACCAGAGAGACCATCCCTAGAATACCATGTAGAGCTCTGGTGACCAGACTTTTGAAATAGACATTGGACAACACTGGAGACAGAGAGTTTAGAGGGGAAGTGATCTGAGCAGTGGCTCATGAGAAGTTATCTGATGCTAGAGTTGAGGGGCCACCACAAAATCCAGAGGCTGGACGTTTCAGTTAAAAAAATTCTGATTGGAGAAAAGATGCAAGCTTTTACACAGAAAAGGTAACTGAATTGTCTTGCTACATAGTACAGTGAATTCATCATTACTTGTAGTCTTCAGATGGAGTGCATGCCTGTCTAGAAGATATGCTCTAGCTTAGACATTAAAGTTCAGTACTTGTCAGCCATGTCTGCTTGGTGTGGTGCTCTGTCCCAATCTAGTGGCACCCATCCACCAAGAGATTGAGGAGTCTGCTACAGCCTTGGCTAAGAGCCATGTGGCTTTTGGCTCATACACTGAGCTCCAGGGATACCAGGGTTGATCCAGCCTATAGAAGTTCAGTTCTGTCAGCTTCACGTATGTGCTTACATAATGTGGAAATAATTCACATTTAGAGGATCCAGTGTTATGCATAAAGTAAGACCCAATCTAAGCACTACCTTCTGGTCTTTCAAACAAATACATTTTACAATTAAGAAAAATTGTAGTATTTAACCTGAATACAAGCCTAAAGTTCCCTTCTGAGAATGAGAGAAATAAAATAAAATAAATAAATAAATAAAACCCAAAGCCTTTATTTAGTGTCAAGCAAAGCCTCTGGTTTCTCCTGTTCATTGGGAAAGAGGAAACGTACAAACATGAATAAAGAAACCCAAACTATGAAGTAATTGGAACATTCATAATACCATCTAAAATGTTTTCTACTAATATCCTATCACCTCCTCTTGCTTCAGGAAAGGACAGTCAAAAAACTCCCTTTTCACCAGACTTAAACACAGTCTACTACTGTTGAAGAAAAATTGTATACTGTCTTCTTTCAGCATAAGTATATAATTCTTTCTCACAGACATCACAGAATTTCCTCTTTCTTTAGTACGGTCCAGGCTGTCTTTGTGACAGCCTTACGGCCCCATCTGCAGCAAAGCATTACCTATAACTCTCTTCTCCCTTGTAAAACCTTCTCTGGAACTCTACAGTTCCCTTATCCTGCCACCTTTTTGAGCTCCACCACAAAAATATATGCATCTGACTTTTAAGTTTTAAAACAGCTGCATCCCTTCGACAGACAAAAAAAAATCTTCTTGAGAAACATGTGGTGTTTTAATGGGTACATTAAAGTTCCTTATAAAAATGAGAAGTTTATTCTTTCATATCCGGCAGCCCCGGGACCAGGAAGTTGCCAGATATTCAAATGTTCTGGACAATAGAGAAGTATATCTAGCATAACTAGCATACCTAGCATAACACTAAAGAAAAACAAGATTAGATATTGAATAGTAACAGAGAGATAGCTATATTAGTCTATATACTATCAACATAAAAAAGCAGTCCAGTAGCACTTTAAAGACTAACAAAATAATGTATTAGGTGATGAGCTTTGATGGGACACACCCACTTCTTCAGATCAGAGACATACCAGAACAAACTCAATATTTAAGGCACAGAGAACCAAAAATAGTAAGCAAGGTTGACAAATCAGAAAAATTATTATCAAGGTGAGCAAATCAGAGAGCAGAGGGGCAGAAGGAGTGGGGGGGGAGTCAAGAATTAGATAAATTGAAGTATGTAAAAAAGCCCCTATAAAACACTCCTGATTCACTCATAAAAACACTCCTGATTCACAAACCTGTCAGCCAGCACTTTAATGGAGTGAGCCATTCTGTTAATGACCTGTAAGTCTGTGTTTTACTGAAAAGGAATTTTCACAGCCGTTTGGAAAGAGACACTGCTGAACTCTCTTTTACATTCAAATTTGACACATTAACACGTGGTTTGAACCAGGATGGTTCTAGCTCATTACTGGGGCTCTTTTACATACTTTATCTAATTCTTGACATCCCCGCTCCCCCGTCTGCCCCTCTGCTCTTTGATTAGCTTACCTTGATGATAATTTTTCTGATTTGTCAACCTTGATTACTATTTTTGGTTCTCTGTACCTTTAATATTCAGTCTGGTCTGGTATGGCTATGATCTGAAGAAGTGGGTCTGTCCCACTAAAGCTCATCACCTAATACATTATTTTGTTCATCTTTAAAATGCTACTGGACTGCTTTTTTGTTTTGAAGATTAGATATTAAGAAACAAACAAAAATGTATGCAGAGTACTTTATTTACCAACAACAGTAGTACTGTATGCTGTAAATTGATACTGTATTTCCTGTATTTATTTGTATTCACTTTCACTATACTATACTTATGCAAAAACTAACTAAAACTTACTTGTGGTTAAAATGCAGGTTATTTGAGAGTTCCAGGTAATAGAATGCTGGATAGGAAAGAGTTTACTGTATTTAAAATTTATAGCCAAAAACAAATCTTATCCTGCTTTTTGTAAAACATTTCAGAGACAAACGTTATTTCTATGAAAAGTTAGAAGGGTGTTAATACATAGAAGTCTGGTCATAGCCTTAACTGTGGAGAAATGACTGTGTAATCTTTCCAGTTTTCCCCCAATTTTTCTTCCTCCTAATTGGTGAAGCTTGTTTGAAATCACATTGAAAGGCCCAGATCCACAAAGGAACTGTGGTGTTGCAATGCTGAGCACCATGGCCCCTAACTGGAACGAGATCCATAGTAGGGAGAGACATGCCCCTGGGAATGCCATTCACAAATGCCACCATGCTCAGTAGGAAGCTGCCTACACTAGTCAATGGGAGATGTCAGGAAGGGTGTGGCCCACTTCTCATGTGTTTAAGTGTCTACAAAATCCAGGATGCAAGGAGTTGCCCATCTCTGCTTGCAATCAACAGCCAGGAATGCCCCTCCTGACATCAGACAGCTTAGGTGCCTAAGTCATTTACTGGGAAAAATCTGAGCTGAGCCCCTATCTCACTGCATGCAAAACAGCCAGGAGCAGAGAAATGATGCTGCTACTGCCCTTATATCTTTTGTACAAGTAGCTAAACACTCACTCAGGATACAAGACCCAAATTCAAATCCCTACCAGCTGAGTAGGGACTTGACAAGGGGGTCTCCCAGACAGAAATGATGGAGACGTGCTGGGTTTATATCCCTTCCTGAACCCTGCTGTGTACCACCAGAACCTTTATATTGGGCCCTCCCGTGCTGTCAACAGATATACATAATCTCTGCTCCCAGCCCTTGCAGATAGGTGCTGTCCTTTCTGAACTATGAGATACTCCGATGTGGAGCTCCCTCTGTCTCTCCTGATTAAGCTGTTCCACTACAGACAAATAATGAAACCCTATTTGGAGGAGGAGGTCTGGAATCTTGCTGTCCCATCTCAAGGTGGGTACCCTAACCACTGGACTAGAGTGTCAGTCTCTCTATCTCTCTTTCCTTCTGTGGGCCAAGAAATAATTCATACGCAGTGGAATAGCTTCAACAGGTTGGACCAGGAGAACTCCCATTCCAGAACATCCCATAGCTCAGTGCTTAAAGCCCTTGCCTAAGAGGTAGAAAACCTCTGCCCAAAAGCCTTCTTCCCAATCCAGCAGAGAGGAAAACTGAACCTAGTAGATCACCCGTGAGTTAGGCAGAGAAACATTTAATCTTTCCCTGGCTTGTTTGTGGACTGCACTGGGACATAGGCAGATGAAAGGCATCTAGACATCTAGCATGAGGCAGCATTGCACATGCCCAGCTGCAACAACTTAGGCATTTGAGGAACTTTATTAAAAAAAAACGTAGGCCCCAAGTGACTTTAAGCACCTAGAAGGGTCAGGCAGCAGCTGAATAACAGGCTTCTGGGTTGCAGCTACATCTGGTACTCAGTAGGGATGTTTAACTTGTTAACTAGTAAGCCTCACCCTAAATGGATGAGGCTCCAACTGTGGACTGGACCGCTCATGCCCATGGCACACCAGAGCTGAGGGCTGCTCTCGCCCAGCTGGAGCATCCTCACCAATGGTATACCAGGAACCAGGGCTGCTTCATCCCAGCTGGAGCGGCCCCATCTCACATGCAGAGCCACCACAGACAGGACAGCAGACTGCTCCAGCTACCCACAGTAGCACCACAGGCAGGGATGGACCAGCTGGGCCGGAGCAGCCCCTACCCCCAGCACGCCACTAACAGGAACACTCCAGCCCAGCTGGAGCAGCCCCTGTCTATGGTGGGGGGGGGCTCTCCAACCCATCTGGGCTGTAGCTGCCTCCCCAGCTGTCCCTCCACCTGTTTCATTGGTTAACTGGTTAAAACTAGTGTTTAACTAATTCACTAATTATGCAGCATTTTACATCCCTAGTAGTTAGGTACCCAAATTCCTGAGTGGATCAGGTCCTAAACTCTCTGGGGAAGGGACTATGTCTTCCCTCCATGTTACTTTAATGGGTACCAAATGTGCCTACATTCTGATTAGCACTTTTGAGCACCATTACAATACACACTACTGAATTGCAGAACCTCTGGGGTGAAATGTGTCAGCAATTTAACTGTAAGTAACTGCTTACAGCAGGAACTGAAAAGAGCCAACTAACTGCAAGTGTAATTTTAAAAAGACTAATTACCCACGTTGCAATTAGCCTAAGACAGGAGGTTAATGTTCTTACTCCTACAAAAAGCATGCTCTCTAACACAATGCCATAGCACTTCTTCAATTCACAGAACAGAGTGCCAGCTGTGAAAGCAACAAAATCCCTTACAGATGCCCTGGGTGTTCCTTGAAAGCTCATCTAAATACTAATTCCACCAGCCACTGCTCAGTTTTAGATAGCTGAAGAGATTGCAGTAAAACTGATGTATTCTAAATCAAGCTGGGTTTTAAGTACTACTCTAAAATTACAGCCCTTGTAGATAGTAATCATAAAAAAATATTCTATTTGCACTGAGTAAATGACAAGATTTTCTACAGCACTTGTAGAGGGGGCACCTCATGCCTGCAGCACCCCTCACCATCCAAATACAGGGTTGCAACTGCACCCCTACTTCAGTTTCCCAGGTGTCTTTAGTTAGTTCCATGCAATTTGTATACTGAACAGCACCCTTCCAGGGTCTAGTTTATTCAACCCCCAAAGCACAACATCAAAAAATAGACCTCCCCCTCAGCTTCTCTGGCACCTGCTAGGCTGTCTTCAAATGTCCTTAGAAGTTTTCCAGAACTTTCTTCCATGGAGCACAAGCCCTGGCTCAAGCTAGTTTCTTCTCCAGCTGGGCCCACTTACAAATCAGTCCTTCCCCCTCAGGCTGGAAGGATGAAACAGATGTCTCCCTGCTGCTATTTTACCTCTGGTAATTCAGGGTCCCTGCAGGAGCCTTACTGCTCCCTGCAGTAGCTAGTCCCCAGCCCTACTAGGTGGGAGGAGACAGCAATATGCTGGTCCTGCACTCAGCTCTTTTCTTACTGCCTGGGTGAGAGCAGAGCCCTGCCTCACCTTCTCTACAAGCCTCCTGCAAAACACACTAATGGGATTCCTTTTAACTGCTCTTTTTCCCCAGGACTCTTTTCCTCTCCATCCATGTTTCTTCAGTCCTTATATGTGAGACTAGCCCTAAATCCCCATGCAAGCAATAGAGAGCACTGAATGCTATGCAGAACTACCCTTATGGGGCAGACTCTCCCATCACAACATGCATTAAGGAGACCTAATGGAGACAAATGGAATTCACAGCTTATTAGAACAAATATGAAGGTAGCTAAAGATTGATTATATCACTGAAAAGATGTATAGCACTATTTTTAAAGAATTCAATGCATTTCGTGTCACATACACAGTGCACACAATACCAAAAGCTGTTAAAATATACAAAACCATTTATTTTAAAACACAGAAATAAACACATTCATGGCAAGATATATTTGAAAGGGAGCTTTTAGATGTAAAAATAGACATAGAATTTGTATTTATTAATTATTTTATAAAGCATCTACGTTAGTCTTTGGATGATGAGCAAAATGCAATATATACAAACATGGCAGTCACAAATCCAATTAGCATACTATTTTTTCTTGAAAGCAAACAGGCAGATTATTTGAACAGATAGTTAAATAAAAGAAAAATAATGTTATGAACTATTACAAAACAGTAATTCGGTGAGGTCAGTCAGACAAGTGAACAGACCTGTTCCAGGAATAATTCCAGATGCTCTTGCCTCCACGCACATTGACAGCTCCCCATTTCTGACCATACTCCTGACCCAATTACTGTGCATCACAAAGTAAGTTATCCCAGGATGAATCACATCCCTCCACTGCTGCTCTACTAGTAATTCTCATAAGATTATAATGTTTTCCTTGTGAAAATCTCATTCTTTCCTTTTAGCTTCTACAAGGAGTATCTCTAACTCTCACTAAAGACAAAGGAAGTTCAAAGAGTTCAGCACATTGAAGGACTGAGAAAAAATCCTTTGAGATGAAAAGTGAAGCTCCACAGGCATTTTATCCAGATTCAAATGTCAATATGCCTGGGTGAGGCAAGCGTTCATGCTTTATAAACAAATATTTTATTGCTAGAAAGGGCGAGAAGAAACAAGCCAGCTATGTTGTATTAGCTCTAACCCACTCTTACTAAAGAGATTTTGTAAGTAAAACCTGTACAAGTCATTGAAATGCACAAAAAGGGCAAACACTAAGCAAAAAATACATATTAGTGAGCCAAAACATTGTTTAAAAATTGTGAGGACAGCACAAGCATTAGAGATTTGCAGGCAAATATTCTTGAGAACTTCCTGGCTCTACATATTTCAAGTACACCAAAACCTCAGTGACATTTAACATATAAGTAGTCTACCATATGGCTCAAAGCCCTTTGAGTATTATATTTTTCAAAAGCACATAGACCAACCAAAAAGTGTGAATATTTTGGAACAGCAGTCCTCAAACTGTGGGTTGAGAACTGTTTTAATGAGGTGACCAGTGCAGGTTTAGACTTGGTGGGGCACAGGACTGAAGTCAAAGCCTGAGCACCACGGCCCAAGGGGTTCAGTTCCAAGTGTCAGGGCTCAGGTTAAAGACCCTTCCTCTATAGGCAGCAAGGGTGGGGCCTTGCCCCACCGCCCCTATCTTGTGCTGGAGCATGTTCAGGCTTTGGTCCCCCCATCCTGGGGTCATGCAGTAATTTTTATTTTCAGAAGGGGGTTGTGGTGCAATGAAGTTTGAGAATCCCTGTTTTTGAAAGACACTTCCTATCTCACAAAAACAATTATTCTGCTTTCTTTTATCAATGTGTCCATATGCTGGATTTCTATCTCAGGTATGGCAAAATAGTGCTCTGTCTAAAACAGTTAGGAAATTAAACAGGTTTCCTATTAAAAAATCTTTGTTGACATTACACAACACAAAACGTAAGTACCTCATTTCAACAGTGTGCTTTCCAGCTTAATTTCTGGGGTTTTTTTTCTAGTATCAAATATTAAAATACATCAAGGACTTCACAGAAAAAAATGTCTCATCTAGAATTGCAACAAATATTTTTAAAATAATAAATAAAAATACATGGTTTTTAAAGTTATAACATAAAAGACAAATTAAAACACAAACAGTGTAGCTGCAGAAGTTTTTGAAAACATTACGTGAGGATAAACACTGAAGTACTTTACATGCTTTAACTCTTGAACACAAACTAAGGAAACATGGCACTGCGGGTCTTTGTCCACAAAAGCTTAGGCTCCAAAATATCTGTTAGTCTATAAGGTGCCACAGGACTTCTTGTTGCTCTCAAAGATACAGAGTAACACGGCTACCTCTCTGATAATACTGTATCATTAAAATAAAGAACTGGCCATTTGAAAAAGATGGTTCCAGACTGCCACCTTGTGAGTAATTTTAAAAGTGTGCCTCTCAAGACAAAATAAACCATCCCTCCTCAAATCCCACAAAACTGGCCTATGTCATTTTCATAGAATTATTCTGAACAGATATGACACATATATGAGCTACTTGTTATTAGTATAGTCCCCAATAAAGAACAGAAGCAACAGAAAATAGAATTTCTTCTACAGAGCTAATTACACGCTGTTGTCTAAAAGACCACACCAGTTAAAACTTCTTAAACAACAATCTCAATTTCTGATTAAGTACTGTATGCAAAGACATCATGTAGCTCAGCCTCTATTTGGTGACCCCCACAGTTGTATGTAAAATGTTGTAATTTTTCCATGTTATAACAAAGGTGGACAGGGGAAGATGGAAAGCAATAGTGAGAGAGGCATCAGACACCAACGGGCGTTGAGCCCACATCTATTGGTGATGATAAAATCAACTCTACCTTTTCTCCTCTTGACTTTAAACTACAATGTGGAACCAAGAGAATCCACATTTTTTCTCTCATATATAATTCAGCTGAAGTAACCTTAAAAGTCAAAATTCAGTTTTTTCTCTATAAATTTCTCTGCTGTGTGAGATATAAATAATAATGATTTTTCTAAGATAGATTTTTTTTAATAGGAAAGTGAAGGGTGATATTCCACAATCTATCTAGAGCTATTGCTTTTGAATGTCATTAAAAAGAACACCTGAGCTGCTACCCTGGGCAATGCCACCTGCTTCACATTAGCACGATGAAATTATTTTTAAATTGAGGCCTCATTAGAAACATTTACAGTAATTCAATATTATAATGCTTCAGTAAATCATTTTAGCTACATGACATACTGGGGCTGAGGATGTGCCTCTTTTTTAAAAATAACAGGCTGGCACTAGCTCCCTCAATCTGTTTCTAAAACTGAAATATTTTAGGTGTAAAAGATATAGATATGAATTTTCCAAAACAGAAACTATTCTTTTCCAGAATAAAATCACAGAACTTTGGCCCACTAAAAATAAATTAAAACAGTGCCAATGTTAATGGCAGTCACAGAATTTCAAATACAATTTAAGTCTTGAACCCTTTCCTTATGACTAATAGTGTCATGACTCTGGTCATCTCCATTCCTGAAAAAATACATTATTGCTAAAATAATATTGCATTTGTTTTCTAAATTTGCCACACTGGAAGAAACTGAATTAAATCCAATAATGAGCCTCTAGCTCATCAGCAAAAGTGGTGTATATGTGTATATATACGCACACAAAAGGGTGTATATTAAAAGCCTTAACATCTTTCTCTCTCTTTCTCTCTCTCATTTTCTGTGTTGTAGTAACTTACTAATGCATAAAAATTACCAAAATTCCCTGTTTGGGAACATTATTGAAAAAGAACATTCAGCTGTTAAGAATGCTAAATGCCTCTTCCTTAATGAAAAAGTGTTGCAATTCAATCCTGTTTTTAAATTGGTAAGATACATAAGAACAGCCATTCTGGGTCAGACCAACAGTCCACCTCGGCCAGTAACTTAGCTTACAACAGTGGCCAATGCCAGACATTTCAGAGGGAATTAACAGAACAGATAATCACCATGTGGGATCCATTCCCTATCGCCCATTGCTGGCATCTGCCAAACACAGGCTAGGGATACTTCAGAGCACCAAGTTAACAGGAAGTAGTGCCCTATAGTATTAATTCAAAAATGCAATGAACATATTTCATTGGGGAAGAAGATACATGGTGCTAAATGTTGAGATGTTTCAATTTGAAACTTCATTCTTTTTATTTTAAATAGTCCTTAAGACCTATGTATAAGTCACTCGTGAACTGCTTGCATACTAGCATCCTGTACTAAAATGCTCATCAAAAAATGTATGGTGTTCTACCTTCCAGGCAGCTTCCATGCTAAGTCCCTTCTCTTTATAGAAGCAAAAGAGTAATGACTACATCACAATTTTTCTATGTTTAAATTAATTATTTTCCTTTCAGCTGAAACATAGCTGAACTCTCTCAATCAAAGAGCACAAAAGCTATCCATCCTTATACCTGTCTCAGAGGCATCCAGATACCACAAAATCAGACACCTACAAAGGAAATAAGTGTACACGTACCATTTAAATGAAGTCCGACCCTCCATCTAATAAAGCAAAAGACAGCTTCCCCATAACTCACGTGTTCAGAAAAGTTCAATCAGGAAGAGATCAGAATTCTAGCCATAAAGCTACTGGAACCACTTTGGTTAGTCCTTCCATTCTCCCACACACAACAATTAAAGAGAGGACATTTAAAGTTGTTTTAAAAACTCACACACTCAACTTTTACATAATAATACTAATTATTGCTTTAAACAAACAATCAGAAAGATGGGAGCCAGGAGAGATTCTCTCCATACATCAGAAACTAAGATGCTGCAATGGGCTAGACTTTACGACAATGATACTTGGAAGTGCTTGAAATGCAACCCACTTCATGCTTCTGGTAACCATCTACAGTTGACCCTATCACATTGAAATATCTGAGTGGGCTCCTCTGTTCAAAAGCTATATACAGTTAAACAATAAAATACTATTAATGGAGGCAGGGCAAGAAAAGAAAGCAAGAAGCAGGAGAGTTCTTTTAAATACAATACTCAAATTACTCACTGAAGAGTTGCAGAGAAAGTGGTGGGTGAGTATGCTGTGAACGTATGGCTGGGATTCCAAACCAGAGACTATTGTTTTGCACACCACACAGCAGAGAAATGACAACTGTGGGTCAGTAACTACGCAGCTCTGACCTGCTGAGAACAATTCCATTTCAGAATTACTGGAATGATGACCACATCAATTTTATAGGCTGAATTTGCTGTGAGTGCACAGCAGTGACTGCAACATTTCAGTCCCAGAACAAAGGGTTGCTGGGAGGCACTTCACTCTAGGGCGTTTTATTTATAAAGCTGCTTTATAAGTATTAGATACGTTCAAAGAACACTTGCAATATAATTAAAGTAATTTAGTGAGGGAAAAAGACAGCATTTGTGGATTCTGAAAACATACAAAGTGCTTTTTCAAAAACAACATTTCCACATACAGTACTCCTTTGTATGAAAACGTACTAGTATCGAAAATAATAGTATACATGGAAAATATTTAAAAGTACATTTAAATAATGCCATTGGTACTTTTTAAGACTGTATGTCAGACCTTAGAAACAACCAACTCTACTTGAGAGAACACTTACATCCCACTTAAGAACAAACTTGTTAAGCACATAACCTCAGGGCACAGAAAGCCTATTATTTTAAAGAGTGTTCATTATGCTAAGCTCCACAGTGTAATGATGTGTTTTAGAAATTGCTCCTTTTTTAAACATGTCACGTTATCAAATGCAAATTATCTTTTGTTGTACAATAATCTATATTTTTCAAAAAGACAGTTCATACGTAAGATCTGCATTATGAGTTTATAAATATTGGTCCTAAGAGCAAAACAGCTAAGTGACTTAGGAGCCTCGGTCACATTTTCAAGAGAGAATCAGGCACTTAGCAATCTAAATCTCATTGAAAGTAATGGAGAAGCAGGAACTTTTGAAAATTTATCCTTGAAGAATATGGGGTGAAATCCTGGCTCCACTGGATTTAACCCCTATCTTTAACACACGAGGATGGAAATGACCTATTCTGCAGATTTTTACTGTTTATGTAATTCTTCATAACTGTTAAATATTTATCTAACAGCTAAAACACTTTTGAAAATAGCGCTACAACCCGCAACCAGAATGCTTACCAATTCATTTGCAATTTTTTTGTTGAAGTTTTATTGGTACTGGTCTCTGACCAAGAACTTAACATTTACTCCAACATTTCTGAGTACTACTGTTAACTTTTTTCCTTGGTGTTCAAAAGTACATGCCACTTTCTTTAGAGTCAACACTGGAGAAAAGACCGCATTTAAAAGTATTTACCATAAAAGCCAATGAATACATTTTATTGGGAAAGAAAATTCATGGTGTTAAAATGTTGAGATATTTCAATTTGCAAACTTCCATTCTTTTTATTTTAAATAGTTTTTAAGACCTATGTATAAGTCACTCATGAACTGCTTGCATACTAGTATTCTGTACTAAAATGCTCATCAAAAAATGCATGGTGTTCTACCTTCCAGGCAGCTTCCATACTAAGTCCCTTCTCTTTGCAGGAGCAAAAGAGTAATGACTACATCACAATATTTCTATATTTAAATTCACTCTTTTCCTTTCAGCTGAAACATAGCTGAGCTCTCTCACTTAAAGAGCACAAAAGCTATCCATAAAGTATTTACCACAGAACAACAGTATTATTATGAAAAATGACTGTAAACATCTCCCTCATTTCACATTAATTGCAGAATGTTTGGAAACAATTCTAATTTTCCCTGATGCCACATTTAATAAACCCAGGACCCTAAAGCCTTATAAATTTGGTGCAATACCCTATCATGTGGGGGAAACAGTAAATCAGATATCACATTCATCTCCAAGAATATAAACGTCCAGCTCACTTCAGTCCCCACATCATCCACAGAAAATTTACACAAAGTAATACTTTCTACTTGATTTCAGGGCTTGTCATCACATGTTCATTGCAGAAAAGGCACAGAATTGAATCTTCTTCAGTATACCATATCACCACATAAATCTCTGGATTTCTTCAGTATGTGGCCACTGAAATGTTTTGTTCAGAAAAAGATGAAATGTTACTGCATTCACAACAACATATAAAGCCAACTCAAGAAGAAGCCTGGAAAGAGGTGGAACTGCAATGTTGAGCCTAAATATTAAAAATGGCAAAATGAAGTAACGAAATTCTAGTAGTTTTTGAGGAACTGTGACAGCAAAGACACACACAAAATATACTAAGTTCCAGAAAATAGATTTTGATTTCAGTGAATCAGACAAACTCCAGCCAGCAAATATATAGGCTGGAACAAATATGTATTTCACAAGGTCATGTCTTTGGAAGACTTTTCTCCATACATAAAATGTGTAATGTCTGTTATCTGCAATCAAGTATTTATGAACATATGTAAATTTCCAAACCAAGAATAAAGAGATGGCTATGAGAATGCTATATTGAATCAAATGTTTCCATACTGACCGAAGGAAATTTCCAATTTTATTAGGGCTTATTAGATGAGGAAATGAAAAAAAGAGAGTAAAAGAAAAGAAGTAAAACAGCTGAGGGAAGTGGAAACAGGCTTCGTGGCTACTTCTGTCACCAACAACTATTCCACCATTGATTAGTACAAAAGCAAAGAACACAATTACTAAAAGGATGTAGGGCCATGCCAAAATAATAAGAGTTACTAGGTTTTTAAGTGACATGATATACTCAGTAAGGAATTGTAATCCTCTGATTAATTCTGAAAATGATCCCCTCATGGCTGAAATACTTTCTTCTTTCTTCTTCCGGGAGTCTGTCTTCCAGGCTTCATTTAGCTGTTGTGCAACAACACTTCCTCCACAGAAAACAGTCCATATAATATTTGTCTGACGAAACATAAAGCCACAAAACCCAAGAAGGGCAGAAGTTTTATGATTACCATAAAGGCACATTAAATATTCAAACAGAGTAAAAAACACTGACCCTGTATCTGTATAATAAAGGAATGTAAAAAAATAAAGGGTAGGAAACAGTGCAAGAGTTAACGTAGATAAGATTCTCTGGAAACCAGACACAGTCTAGAGAGAGAGGAAGAAAACAAAATATTAGTAGTATTACTTGCACAAAAGAAAAAAAAAATCACAATTAATTAAAGGGTACCATTCTTTAGAATTATCAATACTACAAAACAGCAACTCATCAATTGCATTTGTTTATATTTCACTAGAATGCTCAATGCACTCTTTATTGTCAACCTGTTGCTACATTAAAATGGAACATAAGACAGTTAAGTGTTAGAGAAAGTGATAATAGGGATTAGAGCACTGCTGGTGATTTAAGAATAAGCTGTGAAGAAAATAGGAAAATTACATTAATTTCAATTCTATCTTAGGTGTTTATATAGTGTCTGTCATGAAATATCTAATTCCCCTATCTTGCAAGCATCTTATTCCAGTTCCCTATGACATCCCGAATGCACTATTCTCTGACAGTACAGTTACCGTAACTTCTGGGAAACTGGTCACAGAACAGCATTTAAGCCTACATAATCGACGTGAAGTGATGATTTCTGAGGATAAACGAATCCTTACTCTGGCCAATGAAGGCACAAACTCATCTCAAGGCTGGAAGCTAAAGTAAAGCAAATTCTGAATAGCACTAAGGTGCAAGTTTTTAATTAAATTAACCACTAGCACAATTTACCTAAGGATGTGACTTGAAATCTTTATATCAAGATTAGATAATTCTCTAGACAGTAAATTCTAGCTCAGTGACACTGAAGAGAGCTGAATATCTCACATCATCTGGAATAGTTTATAGGCTCTTCATAAATTTGTACGTATTACCACATATAATTCTAATGGATTTGGGTCATACCTTGTTGTTATGATGTATCTGGCATATAAGCAAATACAGCAAGTAGAAGTTCCCAACACTGAAAAGGAGGTTAATAAAACGGAGCATTCCTGTAGAGCACACAACATTTCCAGACCATCCAAATAGCCAAACTGCAGGTTTCACTATTCCAACAGACATCAAATATAAGCCAGGCAATGTAGTGATCATGGGGTCCCACTGAAAAATTAAACACAAATAACAGGGGCTTAAAGGATTGGAAATGCCTAGTGATGCATTACAAAAATAATTAATAATAATAGGTTGATAAGCAGTTCTATCTTACACTTCAACTTGTTGATTCTCCATTTACATATATTGTAAAGGTGAGTAGAAATCCTGAAAAACATGTTCGCACATAACTAACTTATTTCATCCAAGTAGTTCTGTTAAGTTATTGGTCATCAACATTATATTCAATATTACTCAGACCATTAAATAAACACAGTCTCATCATATTCTGAATCACAAAAAATAGTTTTTTAAGGGTCTATGGATTTTGGTTTATCCAGAACAATCATTTGTGTCTACAAGAGCTAAATACAACCTAAAAAGAAAAATAAATTGCACCCATGCCCTTATATGCTTCTTTATGACATGTACAGATGCTTTCCCCTTCACTCAACATTCCCTAAAAATGCTTATTTTTGGGCTAGTTTTATTTTAAATATGATTAGACATTTAGGTTTCTCTACCCTATTATTTTTCTTAAAAAAGACTTTATGGACAACCAACTGACAAATCTGAGGACTATGTCATCAAGTTTACCAACAAGTGAAACTTGACTGCAAGTATGAACCAGACATCTATTCAAGCTGTCTAAAATATTAGTTTTTGTTCATGCTACTTAGAAGAAAAGGAGTAGATAAGTGGTAGATGCTTAGTTGCTTGGGAGACAGGCTAGACAGACTTTTCCAAATGGAATAATGTCATAATCCTGGCAGGTGGTGGACTGAATGGTTTGATTTTGTTTGTTTTTCTTTTCAGTCCCTCCAACTTTTCCTCTATTCTATTCTTTGCCACTGAGCACAACAGAATGATGTCTAGGGTAGATTTATTCTGTTTACTTTTTACTTTCCCCCCCCCTTTATTTCTTTCTTTCTTCTTTCTTTCTGTAATCTCTGAAAACAATTTTTATCTATTTCCCCAGCTTATCCAAACTCCAAGCAGACCAATATTGGCACTGCTGATCTATCTTAAGTGAAAAGAACAAGTACGAAAAATGTCATAATTTTTAAAAAAAAGCCCTAAGTAAAACTGTACAGGCATCCCTCACTTTATTGCTATTAACATGCACGTATTAACTGAGAACTTATCACTATAATGACAATATCACACTTTTCTGTTGATAGGTAAAGTGTGACAATTGATCCCCCTCAGAAATAACCTGAGCAGTCCAAGAATTGCTAAAAATTCACCCTCACTTATCACATCATTTGAGTGCCAAACCAGTTTAATTTGCTCCAGCAGTTAGGAAGCATTTTTTTAGAAAAAGGTTACATCTATACTTCACATTTCTTTCTGTGGTACATAGAAGACACAGTCCTTCGAGAAAAGGTATACAGTTAACCCTTGAAATGCACAATGTCGAGTTACACTTAACTCGCATTAACATGAGCTAAGCACAACTCAAAATCTGGCCCTGGTTAAACGCCTCACACCCTGGTTCAAACCCCTCGGCCCCTCATGGCCTAGTTCAGCCCCACCCCCAGTTCAACCCCCGAGGTCTGGCTCACCACCCATGCACGGCTCCAGCTTACCACCCCACCCCTCCGCTCTTCCTGCAGCCCTAACCCACCCCAGGCACAGCCCACAGCCACAGTCCACCATGAGGCTTAACCCTGCCACCCCAAGATTTACCTTTAAAAGGAGCTCCAGGTACTTCTGCTGCTTCCCTGACTATAGAATGTGTGTTCTGCTGGGGAAAAAGCCTCTATCCCTCCAACTTACACAAAATTCGAGTTGTGCGAGTAAGCGTGGGAAAGCAGCAACACTTGCAAAATTCGAGGGACTACTGTATATAGCAGCACAGATGGAAAGATACAGCTTAGGCAAGTGAAGACACACCTGAAATGGAAGGGTCATCCATAACACTGCAGGTGCCCTATGTAGCCCAGCACCAGCACCAACCCCTTCCCCCATCCCTGTGGAGCAAATGGCTGCTATATAAATGGGCTGAGAGCCACTGAACCAAATTGTAAATCCTGTGTATGATGGAAACTACTTCAAGCTAGTGAAGCATCCCCATTTCCAACACGTTTGGGGATACTAACTCACTGCACTATACAGTACCAGGAGACGACAGAGCAATACACCGGCTCTTTGGTATTAGTATTGTCACCTCCTTCACTTCAGTTTAATCGGACAGGTAGACAAGGAGAAAGCAGCAGGACATCTTCAGATTGAGCCTGGCGCTGTGGCTTCCAGTGCATGGAGCCTTGCAGTCATGCAAGAGCCCCAGCTCCCAGACCTGTGAGAACTGCAAAACTCCTAGCATACAGCAGGCACCATAGCGGGGCTGACCCTGCCACAGACCCTGCAGCATAAACACTCCTTCAGCCAGCAGGGCTACATTTCCACACATATTTTATGATAATGGGGAAAAATGGTTACTCGGCTTTCATGTTGTTGTTCTTCGAGATGTGTTATTCACGTCCATTGCAATCAGGCATGTGCATACACATGAGCACAGTAGCTGGAAAATTCTCCCCTCGCAGCTAACTTTAGGGTCAGCCTGGAGCGGCATCATCATGGCCCCAAATACAGGACCTGCCCACCCACCCCTCAGTTCTTTCTTGCTGGCTACTCCGACAGAGGGGAAGTGGGGTATTGAAATGGACACAATCAACACATCTCGAAGAACAACAGTTATGAAAGGTGAGTGTTTTTTCTTCTTCAAGTGCTTGTTCCTGTGCATTCCAATCACCCCTTGTTCAGCTGGTGGGGACAGAATTCTGCACTGCTTAGAGCACTGCCCATGCAAATGCTGCATCATCTCTAGGCTGGTGCACAAGTGCATAGTGTAACAACCAGGTCAGAGCTCTACAAATCGCTTGGCTAGCAATTTGAGCCAGAAACTATGGAAGAGACCTGGACTCTGGTGGCGTGTACAATGAACAGATATGGCAGTACACCTGCGAGGCTACAGCATTCCCAGGTACAGAAGACTATCCAAAATGAGATGTGTTAAGATGATACAGCAGTGAGGGGCAACCTAGGCTAGTGGGTAGGTAGCATGAGTGGCCCTCCTTCATCTCATTGGCCCACCAGATGTGCCCCATCCCAAGTCTGATGTATCCATGACTAACAACACTGAAGGATGCAGGGTCATGAAGGGACAGACCTCCTGCAGGTTTGGCTACCAGAGGAAGAAATCAAGAGTTAGGCAAAGTAGAGTTACTACCTTATCCAAGTATCGGAGGGGTAGCCGTGTTAGTTTGGATCTGTAACAGCAACAAAGGGTCCTGTTTCACCTTATATACTAACAGAAAAGTTTTGAGATGCATCTGATGAAGTGAGTCTGTGCTCACGAAAGCTTGTGCTCAAAACTTTTCTGTTAGTCTATAAGATGCCACAGGACCCTTCGTTGCTGTTACCTTATCCAAGGAGTCCTGGGCTGGGCAATATGGCAGTGGACATCTGAAATGGCCTGCTCCTGAGCATGCCATGTCACACCATGTATATACATGCTGACATGTTGCCAAGAAGCTTTCGGCAGGTTCTTGCTATAGCAGCGGCGAACTGTTAAAGACCTTGGAGGAGATCAGTCAGGAGCTTGAGTCCTGGCCTTGCCTGAATCCAGAACTGCCCTTACAAACTCCCCCTGCCCTGCCAGATGTTAAACTAATAAAATATAGTTCCATTATTTCAACAGTGGCAGGCAGGAAACCACAAGAGGAGTCAGCACCAGCAGCATCTGGAGCCACAGCTGGCTCCTTAAAGAGCGACAGGTTGCCAACCCTTGATCTAGATCATCAAAGGTGGCTCTGATGAGTGAGCCGACTTTCCAGCTGAGTGCTGGAACAAGCCTCGCTCATTGATCATTGAGTCACTGAGATATGGAAACACTTGTACCTGATGTCTGTGGAAAAATGCAACTACTACCACTATGCATTTGGTAAAAATGCAAGGAACTGCTGATAGGCCGAACGATACTACTCTGACTTGGTAGTGGATCCCGTTCACCACAAGCCAGGTACTTCCTGTGAGTCTGACCATTCTCTACATGGAAACCTGCATCCTTTAAGTTCAGAGTGACTGCCCCTCCAAGATAACCCATTGCTCCTGAGAAGATTCCTGCAAGAGATGATGGAGGAGCAGACAGTTGGATGATGTATCCCTTCTCTAACATGCTGAGTACCCAATGGTCTGTGGAGACATGGGACCCATGCGCAGTAAAAAGAGGACTGTTGGAATGAAAAGGTGAGCCAGGGTGGGTCTGCAGACAGCTGTGGTACACCAGCCTCCAAAAGGCAGCCTTCCTATAGGCAAGAACAGAAGAAACATGCTTATCTACTTATGAGGCAACAGCCACACACAGGGAAGTTCCAGGTACCACCACTGGCGGTAAAAAGGAGCAGAGGAGGAGCTGGGTCAGCAGGTCCTATATTAGATGCCACGATGGTGCTACTGCCAGAGGACAATCTTCTGGCTACCAGTATCAGAGAGAGAGCCATCTTAGCCTGTATCTTCAAAACCAACAAGCTGTCCTGTGGCCCCTTATAGACTAGCGGGTATTTTGGAGCGTCAGCTTTGGTGGGCAAAGACCCACTTCGTGTCTCATGCATCGGATGAAGCGGGTCTTTGCCCACCAAAGCTGACGCTCCAAAACACCTGCTAGTCTATAAGGGGCCACAGGACTCCTTACTGCTTCGGGCTCCTGTGCACGTGCGTGCGCGCGCGCCCCCTCCCGGGGCCGCACCCGCGCAAGCGCTGGAGGGCGAGCGCGGGGCTCGGAGGGCATTTGCCCCCTGACAAACCCACCGCAGCAGCCGGCTCTGCCCAGGCCGCAATCAGCCCTGGGATCACCTAGCGTGGCAGGTGGCGACCTGGCCAGGGCTGTCAGAGGCGGTCCCGGCCGGGGGGAAGAGAAGGGCCGGGCCGGGCCGGGCCTCCCCGCCCAGGGAAGCGAGGGCGCCCGGGGCCGCCACGCACCTGCCCGAAGCGGCCCTGGCAGTAGGCCTGCGCCTGCGGGACGTGGAAGGTCTCGTCCATGTAGGGCGCGCGCTGCTGGCGGCTGAGCTCCCAGAAGAGCAGGCACGAGAGCAGGAAGGTGCCGCTGATGGCGGCGGGGAGGCCGTAGGCCTCGGGGCGCTCCATGGCGGCCGGAACGGAGCCCGCCGAGCCGGAGCTGCCGGGGACGGGGTTGTCGGCGCACTGGCTGGCAGCGGCGACGGCGGCGGAGAAGGAGGAGGAAGAAGCCGGGCGGGAGGCGGGGCGCGGCAGGGAGCAGGTCGGCGGGGAGGGAGCTGCTGAGCCGGACGCGGCGGGTGGCTCGGGGGTGCTGGGGGGACGTGCTAGTCTGGGTTGGCGGCAGGAGCCTGGAGCGGGGCTGGCTGGGCAGGTCGGGATCCGCACCCATGGCGGGGGGCAGGACTAGGTCCCCCCCCCCCATGGCCTGTGGGAGTGGTACAGGAGAGGGTCACTTCCCCCCAAGGTCCGGGCGGGAGGGGCAGAGGAATGTGGCCTAGGCCGACCCTCGTTGTATATCAGGTGGCAGGAGAGCTCGCGGGCGAATGGGGGCAGGCAACAGCCTGGTGACCTAATGTGTTTCTCTGTGTCCTTGCTGCAGCATTGCAGAGCCTCCTCCTCGGCCCACGCTATTTCAGACACACCTTCAGCCCCTGGCGATAAGGAGCTGAGGCTCGCTGGAACAAACACAGTATTAATGTGTAAACTTTTTGAGAGTAAGAAAAATATCAGTAATGTGACTTGGATATATGCAGAGTAATCAGATGCAGTAGCTTTAGTAATTTTTTTGTCATCAGTAAACATAAGCGGTGGAACATTTTGCAGCTCTTTTCGCAAAGTATTAACTTTTGCAAAATGATTGTGTTTACTTTGTTAAGTGAGAGCAAAAAGGAGGAAGGACGGCATGTGTAAATCTGAGTCAGGTGTTAGTTTCCAGTGGCCTTCCTGGCAAGGTACCAAAGTGCTTTCAGCTTCCATGTAGGAGAAGGAAAGGGAAGGCAAAACCTTGTTAAAATGCACAGCATCTTAGAAGTCTGGGATCTGCCAGTGGATAGCTGATGGATGAATGGTCTTCAGCTGCTGCCTCAACTTCCTTGTTTACATTTCCAAACTTCCATCTGCTAGTGTTTTCTTAATATTTTTTTCCATATCAACCACTAGGATGCCATCTGATTGTGAATGATTGATTGGGGAAGTAATTTGCACGATCCTGAATAGGAGAAATGGTGATCAATGAGACAATTTCTTAATTAAAATGTCCATACTAGGAAAATATTTGCAAATTCATTTCTTAACAGACATGGATAGTTATTTTAGTATTTTGTAGCTGTGTTTGGGCTGGGAAATTAGAGAAGCAAGGTAGGTGAGGTAATATCTTTTATTGGACCAACTTTTTTATGAGCAAGACAAACTTTCTAGCTTATCAAGAGCTTTCTTCAGTTGTGGGAAACTTAATCAGAATGTAAACAATTAAACACAAGGTGGACCAGATTGTTTAGCTCAGTGATTTTCAGTCTGTGGTCCACTGCCGTGTGGGAGTCCACAGACCATATCTAAGGTATCTGCAAAAGGTTGTCCATAGCACAGTGTTTTTCAACCTGTACGCTATGCCTAAGATTTCTAAAAAGGTCAAACTCATCCATTCAATATTTATTAGGAGTCTACAAATAAAAACTGATTGAAAACTACTAGTTTGTCATAAGTAGTTATATATTTTAAGAGTATATTCAAGGTGAATTTGCCAATATTTTGTGGTATTTGCCCATGTTAGCATCATTCAGGAATGCTAATCCGAAAGAGACAAAGTTGTCTGAAGTGTTATGCTTCCATTTGTGTGAATTAATTATATTTATAAACATTCTAGGTTGGGCTGTTGTATACTGCTTCAAGACAAACTTTATTACAATATGCAGCATTTCACCCATCAACTGGAGCTGTTTCCTGACTGTTGGGTGACTCTTGTTTTGTTTAACAATGTCAAAAATGCTGCTGTTCTAAGAAAAAAAGCAATGGAAGGATCTATCGATGGAGCATTAATAAATCCTGCAATGGTAAGCAAACCACCAAGTACTCTGTACCTGTTTATATTGTACTACAGTTTTGTAGGCTATAATTCTTTCTCTGTTGAGAGTGGTATACAAAAGTGGATATGTTTGTATTCCTGCAAGTTTCTGCACATGGTTGGACTTCTGTGCCTATCTACAGCCTCCTGGACTTTACATGATTTCATGCAAGTGTAAAGATCCGCCCCATGCAGATCTGATTGTAGGATTGGGTCTTAAGAGTTACAGCCTCCCATCTTTGATTTACTTCACTTCCTAAAAGATGTAGCGTTTGATTGATTTACTATGGATCTGCTAAGATAAAAGCTAATTGTTTAAATATTTAATTTCAGAAATAGTTGAATAAGTTCCATGTCCTGATATCTAGTATCTGGAGTCCTTGTTTTTCTATAACTCCTTGACTATATTCAGAACCTGTCATTGCCTTTTGTTAGAAATAAATAGCAAAGCAATGGCTGTGGAAGAGAGAGAGAATTTATTTAATAACCTTGAGACATTACATTGCAGGATTTGATTCCTTTAAATTATTTGATTTGAGACAGTTTAATCAGTGGTGATATTTATCCATCACTAAGAAGCAGAGTCAGTCATCCTTGGGTGAAGTATTACCTATCTCAATGAGTAGTTCCCTTGCCTTCAGTAGGACAGCTCAGATAATAATCTGTTGTTCAGTGCAAGGATGGCATATTTTAGGACAAGTAGAAGGGAAGTAATACAGAGAGAAAATTAATATTACTAAGATATTATTCTGAATGGAGGGGAGAAAAACTAATTCTTTATCATTTTAATGTTTTCTTCTTCTATTTTGCAGATTATTGATCCATTTCAGATTCTTGTGGCAACAAACAAAGCAGTTCACCTCTACAGGATTGGCAAAATGAAGACTAGAACTCTTTATACAGAAATCATTTTCAACCTTTCTCCAAACAACAATGTAAGATTTACTTTGCTGAGCAAATATCTCTGTTGCCAGGTGTGCTTTCCAAAATTCACCCAGCCAAGCGGAAAACCAGCATCAATTGAACATTCTGGTTGTCTCAGAGGGCCCAATTCTGTGAGGTACTGAGTTCCTCTCTTCAGCGATGGCCACGCAGCCAAGTTATTTTGTGATAACTTTGCTGTCGTTTACGCTACACACATGCTATTTCAAAATTAACAGCTGTTATTTCAAAATAAACTTGAAATAGTGGGTGTGTTATTTCGAATTAGGCATTATTCTTTAGGCAGTGAGGTTTACCAATTTTGAAATAACCACATTTGAAATAGGTGCTGTTAAGGTCTTAACAGCACCTATTTTGAAAGAGTGCATATTTTCAAAATAACTGTTTCTTAATAATCACTACATGTGCAGACTGTGTATTTCAAATAGCGAAGTGCTATTTCGAAATGCATTTTTGTGTATCGCAGCCCTGTTCGGAATAGCTATTCCAGAATAGCTAGGCCTCTGTGTAGACATAACCTTACACAACTACAATGGTTAAACTTCCTTGGTCATATTTTGGTGCCCTTTTAGCTCTCAGTGCTATGACTTCTAGCTCATCCCTGAGAATCCAAAAATACTTTTGATGGATCAATTTTCTCTTTTTATGGACTGCCAGTGGAAGCAGCCTTTACTGTGAGCCTGTGGATTTTTTTTTTGTTTAATGCCAAAAAGTAAATTACCTGTAACTGCCACCAGATCCTGGCTGAAGCTATCAGAAATACATTGATTTGACAAAACTAAAATGAGCACTAAACTTCTGAGGAGTAACTTCAGGAAATATAACCAGTGTCTGCCAGTATTTGAAATCAAATTGAGGTCTGTAATATTATTAAAATGTCTGATATTGGGTGTTTGATTTATCAAAGTAATAACATAATTTATTAACATAGCATCCTGGGAGCTAGGTATAATCTTCATGACAATAGGTTCAGATCTTAAAAATTGCCCCAATAACAAGAACTGACAATACAGTTTTGTCTTTTCTGCTTCAATTTACATTTTTAAAACAGTATGTAAAACAATATACAAGGATAACATTGCATAAAACTAATATCCAATTGAGCCTTTTTGTCCATAGCAAAAATTAATGTTGTATGTTTTATTTTTGCCACCAACCAAATATAACAACTGTCCATATAACCAAACTATTATAATTGTGTAAATAATATTCTAATTTTGGGTGAATAAGACAGAGGACTTCTGAGCCAAAATTGAGGGAAAAGAATTGTCCAGCAATAAACATTATAAAATAGTAAGTAAACGTGGCAGAACCTCAGCATAGCAGTTGTCTCTCAGTGCAAGCTCACTTTCCTTTTAAGAAAGTTACATATATTGTTTGAAAATTGAGTGTTTCTAATTAGCTGCTTCTTATTAAGATTTTCACTTATTTCTCTACAACACTGTAAATTCCAGAAAACACCAGGAATAGAAAAATTAGTGGACTTGCTAAAGCCAGGGCAATTTTAAAATTTTAAACTTATTACAGTGTTTTTCTGGACATAAACTTGTTAATGTAAATTCATATTCTGAGTGCATAACTAGTAATTATTGTAGAGGCATTGTACTTTTGGTTGAGACAGAGCGTTCACTCACTCTGCTGTAAGTAAAAGAGCTGAGACAGAGTTTGGAAAACCAAAATTTTCCTCAAAAATACATTTTTACATTCTCTCTAATGACCTAAGAACAATTTATGAGCGCGGAATTTGCCGTAATACCCTAAGCTCTAAAGTGGTTCATTTGTCTCATTACATATGATAAAAATAAAGAACAGCATGTGTAGACTTTAAGGCATGCCCCTTAAACATCTGTATATACTTATCCTATTCGCCACTGTATGTAAAACAAATGCCCGTATATGAAAAGGGCTTGATTTTCTTCAGTATAGAGGTTATTGTCCATGTAGACCTTTTTGATCTGCAGCCAAAGGTAAATACTTTAGTTGTCTGATAATTTATGGGAATGCTGTCCTGTTGACAAATAGTATCATAAAATGTCTTAACAAACACTTTACACCCACAGATATTGGGGACAACAAAACCATATATTTGCCAAAATAAAAATTGGGTCTATATTATCTGCTGATATAAACTCGTATTGCCCTACTGCTGTTGAACTATGCCAATTTTATACAATTGGAAAATTTAGTAAAATGACTAAACAGGTTAAACTGGAAACTTGCTTCCACACAATAAGAAAATGACCAATACATGTCAATATTTCTCATCTTATTCTAGATTTCAGATGCACTGAAAAAGTTCGGTATTTCAGACAATGACTCTGCAGTGCTCATTGTCCTCATTGAAGACAAAGAAAAAACTGTAAATCTGGAAGGCACAATATCTCAAGTGGAAGGCCAGCAGGTTTCTCTAGAAGAACTCCACAAAATAACAGACATAGCAAAAGTTAAAAAGGTTTGTAAAGGCTTATATAAAGGAATATATATAATAAGAGTGGTGCTAGAATATTTTACTTAACTAGCTCATTAAATCCAAACTGGCTTCTAAATTTGTAGTGTGAGCATTCGTTACTTTTGTGGAAGCTATTGGAGGGTTTTGTTTTAAGTGGAAATGGAGTATTTGTTTTCTGCATCTTCTGTTTGCTATTCATGGAATGTCATTTTTCAGTGGATGTTGATCAGCAGCATCCAAATCTGGCTTCAGCAGAGGTTTTTGGATAGACAAGGAATGGTAGATTGAACCCTTAGAGGTGTCTTGCTACAGCAGGTTTGCACTTTCTATTCTTCTCTGGTGAAGATGCATGGAATTAAAAATGAGGTCCAAATACAGCAAAGATTTACACCATTTCTTAGCTTTACCATGTGAATAGCTCCCTTGGAGGGTCCTAAAATAATAATGATGAGTTGACAGGTTGCTAGCATTGCTTTAGAAATAAAAAGATTTTGCAGTAATGGCATAGCCTTTACTTCATATACTTGCTACTTTGTTCAATATGTAAACAAAAAGCAGTCAAGTAGCACTTTAAAGACTAGCAAAATAGTTTATTAGGTGAGCTTTCGTGGGACAGACCCACTTCTTCAGACCCTAGCCAGACCAGAACAGACTCAATATTTAAGACACAGAGAACCAAAAACAGTAAGCAAGGAGGACAAATCAGAAAAAGATAATCAAGATGAGCAAATCAGAGAGTGGAGGGGTGGGGGGGAAGATCAAGAATTAGATTGAGTTAAGTATGCAGACGAGCCCCTATAGTGACTCAAAGTTCACATCACAATTTAAACCATGTGTTAATGTTCCGAATTTGAATATAAACGTCAATTCGTCCGCTTCCCTTTCTACAAAGGAGCGATAATGTAGACAGCCACAGTCTATACCCCAGGAACACCAGACCTGGAACTTTTCCCTGCAACAAAGCCCGCTGCCAGCTTTGTCCACATATCTTCTCTGGAAATACCATCACTGGACCTAACCAGGTTACTCACAGAATCACGGGCACTTTCTCATGCTCCTCTACTAACATCATATATGCCATCATGTGCCAACAATGCCCAGATGCTTTGTATATTGGACAGACCTCTAACTCCCTTAGACAAAGGGTCAATGGGCACAAAACAGACATCAAAACAGTCCAGATCCACAAACCAGTTAGTCAACATTTTAATGGAATGGGCCATTCTGTCAATGACCTCAAGGTATGTGTGTTACTGAAAAGAAATTATCACTCCTTTGTAGAAAGGGAAGCGGACGAATTGACGTTTATATTCAAATTCGGAACATTAACACATGGTTTAAATCGTGATGTGAACTTTGAGTCACTATAGGGGCTCGTCTGCATACTTAACTCAATCTAATTCTTGATCTTCCCCCCCCCCACCCCTCCACTCTGATTTGCTCATCTTGATTATCTTTTTCTGATTTGTCCTCCTTGCTTACTGTTTTTGGTTCTCTGTGTCTTAAATATTGAGTCTGTTCTGGTCTGGCTATGGTCTGAAGAAGTGGGTCTGTCCCACGAAAGCTCACCTAATAAACTATTTTGCTAGTCTTTAAAGTGCTACTTGACTGCTTTTTGTTTTGATAGTGTATAGACTAGCATGGCTTACTCTCCGTTACTGTTCAATATGTGTTATAGACTTCTGGAAACCAAAACATGAGTCTGGTTAACTGTGTTAGAGTGTAAAATATCTGCTCAGTGATTGAGACTCTTCATCATATAGTAAATCTATTTAAAGTAGTGTTTGCAAATCCACTTTCATATGTAAACATTACCAGCAAAGGACTTTTTCAAAGCTTTTGTATAATATGTAAAGAAGAGTTTAGGATTTGTAGGGAGGGGCTGTGCTACTCATTTTACCTTTAGAATTATCAAGAATGTCAAGTCCAGCTTTCCTTGCTTTTTGGTGGAGAACCTTTTATACATCTTTGATACATATGTAGAATTCTGTTCCCATTGAAGTCAGTAGAGGTTTTACCTAGGTCAAGATTTCAGTCCCAATTTCCAAAATGCTCATTATGTTAATAAAGCTAATTAGATCCATATAAAGAAAGCAAAACACAGAGGTCTTGAGTGCCTGGCTAAGTCCCTCTCCCTCAGTTTTGCACCTTTCACTCTCTCTCTCCTTTTGTGATGTGAAAATTTGTCTTGTTCTTCAGTTTCCAAGTCTAGTCTGAAAGACAAGATCTACATTTCTAATGTTTAAAAAAAGGGGGGGAAAAATCTTCAAAAAAAAACTTGTCATCTTTTTTATGAAGAAATATTATATGTGGGGTTGTTTTAAAGAAAAGAGGTACATAACTTTTATTCTTCATATAATCTTTGCATGTTTATATACTTCTGTTTCTACAGATGTATAAACTTACTGCACAGGAGGAAAAACTTGGCACATTACTGGATGGCATCATTTGCAGAATGTCAACAAAAGATATTTCATAATAGAACGCTTCAAAGCTACTGGAGCAGCTACTGCAATCATTCTTATTGGCTTTGGACCCTGTCTCAATATTAACAACACTGAAGCAATATTTTTTCTTAAGCTTCCTCAGCTTCAGAAGTACATCACATAGTGCAATACTGAGTAGAGTTTAAATTCTCACAACTTGTACAGATTCTACCTATTGCTTCATTTACAAATATTTTAAAATAATTTTCCCAGTATCTTTAACCAATCATAAACATAAACCTTCAGAACCTGTTACTACTGACCTTCATTGTAAAGTGTTTTAAGATAATCAGGGTTGCCACTAAAAGTGCAAACTATTTTTTATTATTCAAAGGCCTGCAATGACTTAATTTGCCTGGGCTCAGAGAATAAAGGATGTTACCAAGACATTCTTAGCTGCTTAGTTTTTATGTGTGCATCATAATTGCCTAGCCATCATGAAGTGTTCATCAAAAACACATAGAAAATTGGCCTCTCCTCCAAAGAGCTTACAATGTAAATTAGGCTGTGGCCATGCTAGCAAGTGATTTCAAAAGGAGGGGAGATTTTGAAACAAGTAGCAGAGTGACTACACACAAACTGCTTGTTTTGAAATCAACATTGACATAAAAAGGTGGTCATTTTGATAGCATTGTTCTACTCTCGGCTTGGGAACAACACCTCAGTTCCACATCGGTTTCAAAAGGAAACGTGTGTAGCCCTTCCCCTGGCCACCATTTTGAAATCACAAGTCCTCCATGGTGCTGGCCCCTCCCTGGAGTACAGAGATGCCCTGGCCAGCAACCAGCACTCTATGGCTATCAGCTTTGTCTGCCTTAAAGCTGCAGGGGCATAGAAAACCCCATGCAGGAATCTGAGTGTGTGCTGGCAGCTATAGGAGCACGTGCTCCCTACAGAACACTCTTCAGCACCCCTCAGAATGGCAGGAATCCAGCCAGCCAGAGCCATGGCCAGCAGAAATGACCCTCAAGAGCTCCAGGGATCCCAAGTCACCAGGAGGCAGGGCTCAGAGGACCCCAGGCAGCCATCGAAGAGGAGGAGCGCCCTGTGGCTGAAGGCTGAGGTCCAGGACCTGCTGGCTATTTGTGGTGGGGCCAGGACATGCTGCTGAGAATAGAGAGGTGGAAGCAGAATGTGGCAACCTTCACCCAGCTGGCCAAGACCTTGGTGGCAAGCGACCCCGCCCCCCCGATCCCCAACCAGGTGCGATCGAAAGTGAAAGAGATGCGCCAGGGTATGCAAAGACTAGGGACTCAGCTAGGTGGTCGGGAGCAGTACCTGTCACCCGCTCCTACTTTGACAACTTGCACCAATTCCTCAGCTGCAGGGAGACCAGACTGCCAGAAAGAACCCTTGGCATGGCTGAACCAGAGGGGGAGGGCAAGGAGCCAGAGCTGGGACTCACTGCAGCATCACAGACCCCACACCCAGAGTCACTGGCCAATGATGGGTACGGCGAGGGTGGGAGCAAGGGGACTGTATATGTTGGCACAGCTCACGCCCTCTGATGATATGACACTTCTGCCCAGGCCTTCCCTCAACGTCCCCAAGGCACCCTTAGGTGGGACCAGGCATGCGGCACTCTGGGCATGGCATGGGGTACGGGCCGGGGCCCCAGGGATGGCTGTGGTCACTGTTGGGGGGCTAGTATGTGGGGGGTCCCTGCATAGGGCCATGGACATCCAGGTGGGGTATGTGGCTGGGGAAGGGTGGTGGGGGCCAGCCCTGACAAACCAGCCCTGACAAAGGTGCAACATGGATGGACCCCACAGCAGCAAGGATGCCCCAGGCCCAACCCCCACAACCGGGAGGGAGGGGCATTGATGGGAATGTGGTCACTGGCCCACGGTACCCAGTTGCATGACTGACAGGGTGCCGCCCTCTCCCATTATATGTCTTCACAGCCTTGACGTCCACGGGCCACCCCAGCCCCCTTGATGTGCCAGGGAGCCCTGCAGTGGCCAGCGAGGGAGAAGGAGAGACTCCCACACCCCAGGACTAGGTGTCGTACCAGGCGGGCCCACTGCTGCAGCCAAGCCAATGACCTAGCGGCAGCCCACACAGCCGCATGGTGGGAGCAAAACTCCCTGCTGTGGGAATGGCTCTCCATGGGGTGGGCAGCCTGGGACAGGTATCGGGGTACCTGGATACCCTAACCCAGGCTGTTCCCACCTGCCTGGCCCAGCCACCTGCTCCATGGATGGCCTTTCCCGCTGCGCCTGCCCTTCCCAGTCCTCACCACCCTGCTCCCACCTAGCATGACCACCACTCAGAGGAAGGAGCTCGTGCAGTGGCTGCGAGCAGGCACACCCAGCCTGGCTGTGGCTCCACTGGCCCCTCCCTGCGAGTCTCAGGCCATCGCACCCCCAGCACGCCCCCACCTACTGGTGATCCCGGTGCCGTCCCGGCCCTGCAGAGGGCCCCGGACCCTGGGCGGTCATAATTTCAGGGGGCGCTTTGGCTCCTGCCCCCCACTCCTATGGACAAGTGAGGACCCCAACCTCCCTTGTAAATAGTTCACCCCCTTGCTTCCCCTTGTAAATAGTTGGAGGCTTGTTTGGGTTCGAACAATTAACAGTGTCGGTGTCATGTATCAGGTTGGGATGGTGAGGAATGGGCGGGCGGGCGGGCGGGCAGGGGTGGTGGTTGGGCAGAGTTGGGGACAGGTGTGCAGGGGTGTTGGGCGGGGCACGCCAGGGCCACATCACAGGGGCCCCCAGTCGAAGGCCTCCTGCACATGCACCCCATCCCAGTGCACCGGCAGCATGGGACCGCACTTGGATGGTCATACCACAGCATGGCCCCAGCCACCCAGCATGTCACAAAGAGCTTGTGTTTACTCTCCACAAGCTTGTGGAGAGCACAGCACACACCCACAACCACGGGCACACTGGGGAGGCCCACCTCTAGGCGTGTCAGCAGGCACCTGAAGCACGCTTTCAAATGCCCGAACAACCGTGCCACCATGTTCCTGGCCTGGTTGAGCCAGATGTTGTAGTGGTCCTGGCTCTCGGCGGAGTGGCCCATGTAGGGGCACATTAGCCAGGCCTGGTGGGGGTAGGCCACACTGGCAACTCTGCATGGGAGTATAGTCATGTCCCCAACCAGGAGCTCCGGTGGGGGGATATAGGTTCCCTCGCCCATCCTGCACCCAAGCCATGAATTACACAGGATGCAGGCATCGCGAACCCTGCCCAGCCAGCCCATGCAAATGTCTGTAAAACATCCTATGGCATCCACAAGGGCCTGGTGGAGGACAACCGAGTGGTAGCCTTCCGATTTAAGTACCATCCTCGGCTGTGGGGGGTGTGGTGGATGGTGATGTGGGTGCTGTCCAAGGCACCAACACAGATGGGGAATCCCAGCTGCTGGAACTTGGCCATGACGGCATCCATGTCCCCCAGGCAGATGAGCTGGTGCAGGAGGATCTAGCTGATGGTGCTGATGACCTGCACGCGGTGGAGGGCCCTGTCATGGGTGCGTGACTCCGCATGCCTTACTTCTAGAAGGACGACCCTGACAGTGAACTTCCTCACCCTGAATTGGTGGTTGACTGAGCAGTGCTGTCCAGGATGGCCAGCTTTATGGCAATGGCCACGTTTTTCTCTAGGGAGAGTGCAGGCCTCATGCAGGTGTTCTAGTGACAAAGTGCTGATGCCAGCCACTGACACAGCTCCATCAAGGTGGCCCAGGTCATCCTAAAATTGTGGAGCCATTGCTCATCATCCCAGTCTTCCAGGATGATGATGTCCCACCATTCCAGGCTCATGGGGTACCACCAGAGGTGACAGGGTGGTGCTCCGGATGCACCATGGGGCGGGCCTGCGTGAGGCTGGCCACGTGGCAGGCAGCACGAAGCCTCTCGTGGCCTGCTGCCAGGATGGCCATCAGGCTGGACATGATGTCCAAAACATCCCTGTCCAGGAAGTGCTGCAGATCCAGGCCAGGCTGCAGTATTGGGGCTGAGCAAGGTTCTGCCAGTGCTGACCTGCAGGTTGCATGATGCAAGCAGCCTGAGCCCTCAGCATGTGCACAGGGTGTGGGGGATGTTTGGGAGGGGCCCCTTAAGGGGCAGCTGGCCCATGGTCCAGGATGGGCTTGTCGGCAATTTGACCCTTCCCTTGCCATTTTCTGTCCTGTTATTTTGAAAGGAGGCTCTGGGCTGTGTAGCCACTCCTTTTTGAAAGGACGGCCGGAGGCAGGGGGGTGTCCCTTCGATGTTGCAGATTGCAATGTCAATCCATGTTTTGTGTGTAGTCACCTCGTTTGGACATGACCCTCTTTGAAGTAGTGGATCAGCATTACCCCTTTCAATGTCCCTTGCTAGTGTGGCCACAGCCTGAGAGATTTGACAAATGAGAATAACATATTAGGTGAGGGAGGGTGTGTCTACACTATGATAAAAAGAAATTTAAGGCATTTAGTTGTCTTCATTATAAATACCGTTAGCTCAATTTATGGAGCATTAAAAGCAATGTAGTATCCATATATCATTGGAACCTGACAGGTGTAGCATTCAGGGTGAATCTGAAGTTCTGGTTGCAGGCTAAGGTGGAAGCCCATGTCTTTAAACTGAATTCATTAGCCTCCAGAGATGTCTCATATGTGTCCCGCCCCCCCAGTTCAGTCTCCAGGTTGCTTGTAGAGCAGAAGAGCTATGAGCTGTCTGCTACTCAGGGCAGACTGCAAAGATGCACGAATTTCTGGCCTCAGCCTCTCCAGGTCTGTGCAAGTGATTTTGCATCCCTGTTTTGAAAATCTGTCATGGGAGAAGCCTGAAATCTTTTTCTCTAACCCTTCGTGCGTCCTAACTTCATGCTTAAGTCATTGAGTCTAGCTCCCTTCACTCACAGCAGGACCTATCAAGGTCCCAGACAGATTTTTGTTTAAATCAATTTTTTCCCGTATCCTTAAACATCCCCATGAGGGATTGAATGCACAGCGCTGGGTTCAGCAGGTAAATGGTCTAACTGCTTTGCTACCCCTCTGCTAGGAAAAGTGAATCACTTATACAAGCAAGATTCCACCTGGAAAAAGGGACATTTGCTTAACACAGCAGAAGAGTGAGGGAAATGAAACATAGGAAGATGTTGTCACATACCCACAGCCACTTGCAGGGCTTTTTTTTCCCCATGCTGTCCCAGAGGATATTTCCAGAATGCTATGAATGCTCAGGGAACTGTGAGAGAGACTCCCACAACACACTGCTGTAAGAGTCAACGTTTGGCAACTTGTGTGTGGCAGCAATAAGTTGAATTTGTGGGGAGCCTGTGTGAAGGTGAGGATGTTCAAATTTGAATTTATAAAACCCAGCATTAAAAAGACAATTTTAATAAAGTCAATTTTAGCTTATAGTGTCAATGCAGCCAGAGAGAGCTGAGGAAGGAGACAGGTTACAGAGATGTGTTTACATTGCTATTCTGTATTAGTTATACATATTTATTAGGTTCATAAATAATGTAAATTCGCTCATTTATTTATAGTGATGTTGCTGAAATTATTTCTTAGGAAGGACTTGATTAAGTTAATTGTGGAGGTTTAAATAATTTTTGGAAAACATTCCAAGTATAATGGCCAGCAAAGATGAAGCCACAGAACTCTTTGCAAGAGATGTAAGTGGGCATTGAAGCTAGTGTTGGTGAAAGGTCAGGAGTTGACACCACCATCAACAATCCAGCAATACTACAACTGTAGCCGCAATTTGAGAACTCAAAGTAGTCAGAATAGACTTGGATAAAGATTTTTTTCCCATCAGCTTGTGATGAAAGGAGCAGAAGAATGTAGAATCAGAAGAAAAGAAAGTTGGCGGGTTCTTGCCACCAAGATGTTTTCTTCAACAAAACTAGAATAGCATATAGTAAACTTCAAAGAATCCATCTAAACTTCAAAGAAGGCTTGCAGTTTCTCACATGACGTTTGCTTGCTAGGCTGCTTTTCAATAGCTGCTTTCCTATGCTTTTGCCATATCATTCTTTGACCATTTATTTCTCTAACCCCATTCCCTTATGAACTGTCCACAGTTGCAACTTTGTTCCTCCCATGCATTCCAGTATTGATTTTTTTTCTCCAAGGGTGTCTGACTGAAATGAAGACACGCTGTCAGATTCCCCTAGGCATCTTGCTCATCATTCATCCTTCATTAACTCCCTTCTCTGCCTTTCTTTTGGTGTTTGAGTAAGGCTGAGTCTACACTTGCAAATTACTGTGCATCAGCTGTCAATGTTGTCACTGCTGAGGTGTCCACCCTGGCAAGGCATGCAGTGTGCATGATGCAATTTCTACACTCTAGATAAATGACTTGGACCAGAAGTGTAGAGCTTGGATGCAACACTGGAGGGGCCAGTGTGGACAATTTGTTGCATTCTGAGTGACCTCCAGAAATGGCCAACGATCCCTCAAGTTCCCTCTATTCTGTGTTTGGAACTGGGCTGTCTGCCCAGCAGGCATGCATATATCCCCTTTCAGAGCTGTGGGATAGCCTGCAAGCTGTGCTGATTTGCTGCCGGACACAGAGCAAACCATTCAGCTGGAATACTATTGTTGATCACAGACGCAGGTGCTGTATTATCTTTTTCTGATTTGTCCTCCTTGCTTACTGTTTTTGGTTCTCTGTGCCTTAAATATTGAGTCTGGTCTGGTCTGGCTATGGTCTGAAGAAGTGGGTCTGTCCCACGAAAGCTCACCTAATAAACTATTTTGCTAGTCTTTAAAGTGCTACTTGACTGTTTTTTGTTTTGATAGTGTATAGATTAGCACGGCTTCCTCTCTGTTACTGTCTGTATGTATGTGTGATAGAGACTGCCCTGCAAAGAGCCAGGCGGGAGTGGGTGCTGCTGAAATGACAGGGTCTCCCCCTCCCCCTACCTCAGGAGGGGTTATTTACTGTGGATGTCTGAACTTACAAAACAGCAGGTTGTCATCCCCAGAAACACAGTCTCTCTGCTGCCTCTCCACACTCCCTGTCACTCTGCTCTCTTCCCCTGCCTTCTGTTGAAACGCAGCTGTCAGTGGAGCAATGTCATGGGGAAACCTGCATCAGATGATGCTGACTGCCCTGTGTGGCATTGCAAACCCTTTCCAAAGCACTCTGGGGTTAGTTGCACAATATGCCGCCTGTTCTCTCTGATGTTGCCAGAGCTGCTCATGTGGATGTGCTCCACCATCACAAGGAGTACAGTGTGGACACACACCAGCATTTTCCTGCAGCACTGTAACTACCAGTGCTTTATATCTGCCAGTGTAGACACGGCCTTTAAGTGCTCTCTGTAGTTGTTATGCTGGACTCCTGATGTAGTGCCTGAGCACCCTGCAGTCCTGCATTAAGCAACATGACTATAAGCTTATCACATGTTGTTTATTCCACGCTTTGGGGAGAAGCACACCCAGGGGACTGTCTGGTTTTGGCAGAGTTTTAGGGTTTTGATTTTTTTATAAAGTACTGTAGGTTCCATACATTGTCAAGTCCTGAAGCTTCAAAAATTTTTGCTATTAAAGCATTTGCTCATTAGAAGGCCAATTTGCAAGACTTGAACCAGGGAGGGTAACTCTGGGAAGTGCTTCCTTTGCTCCCAATTGGCTCAGGCAAAGCAGCAGTAGGAAGGCGGCTTGCAACCTAGCTGCCAGGGTTCTCTGTGGGGAGTGGAGTTGCTAGGGGCCCCATGAAGCACAGTAGGTTTCCTTACATTCCCTATGCAGAGGTGCCACGTGAGGGGTCCATGGGGTCACATGCACCCCCAATGTGCCCCCCCACCCCCATTAGCTCTGTGCTGCATCTGGTGAGTGTGGTGGGTGATCATGCCTCTCCCTGAGAGCACCAGGCTGCTCCATAGGAAGGGCAGGAACTGTCCCCACACTCAGTGGAGGCAACAGTGTTTTTGCAGAAAGAGGCAAGCAGGAGGAGGGAGCAAAGCAGGGGCAGGGCCTGATCTGAGCAGGGGTGGGGCATGTGCCTGGTGCCCCCCAGACTCCCTGCAGCAGTCGTCCCTGTCTATAGGTATTGGTGCTCAGCATGTCCCATCACTTTCTCCCCTGCATGCAGTCTCCTGGCAAGATAAAGTGAGGGTCACCATGCTCAGCAGCCAAGCTGCAGCCTCTTTTCCTGCTACTGCCCTGCCCTCAGCCTCCCCTCCCTCTCTTTACCCATTCTCCAGGTGCTATGCATGGGCAAGTTTGCTGGACTGCAGTAATTGCCATGCTGTCCAGAGTGATTCATAAGAATGCGTGCCAACTGCTGAGCGGACTATCAAAAAGAAGACCAGACACCCCAGGCTGTTTGTATGTTCTGTAATTAGATTTCACTAACCCAGTACTAGAGTTTGTTCCTAAAGCACCAAAAGAGTTTTACCATAGAGTCACAGAGAGACTGGAATGCCCAAGGAGGCCTTGCCACCAAGGCAAGCTGGATGTGGTGACTGGATGATTGTTATACACCAAAGATCACAAATCTTTCATATTACTTTCAGTCCTAAGGGATCAGTCATGCCAGATAAGCCAATTTGTACCTTCAATCTCTCACCAAAGACAATGCTTGTAGCCAATCGTGTGACAAACTAAAGATTTATTAACTAGGAAAAAGAAATTAGAGGGTTATTAAAAGATTGAAGCATGTAAACATATACACACATGAGATACTTTTTGTGGTTTTAAAAGCTGACAGCTATAGTCATTTGTTTGTTTGAGGACAGGTCTATAGTATGGGGGGAAAATTGATTTAAGATACTTAGCTCCAACTATGTGATTTGCGTAGATGGCGTTGACGTGTCCTAAATCAATTTCTCCTGGTGTCCTCATAGCAGAAGGTCACTGGGAGAAGCCCTTGAGACAGCGAGGGGTGCGAAGGTCGACGGTGGAGCTCTGTTCATTCAATTTTGCGCAGCCCCGCTAGGAACACTAGATTGAGCCCCAGAAGATCAACCGCCAGCACACTGATCTTTTAGTAAGTGTAGATGTACCTAAATCTCTGTTAGGAGTATAGGGTCTCTGCTTCTGTTTCATAGATCTGGCCCGGTGAGAGTTCAAACAGAGATTTACAAGTATCTTCTTAGCTGTTATTATTTCCTTCTTCCAGAATGCAAGCTGGTGGGAAGAACCCTTTTGCACATAGCTTCTTCCTGAGTTTGAAAGGACAATTAACAAAGTCTTTATATTCTGATGTCCCACAGCAGTTCTTTTAGTTTCAATACTCTTCCTTGATGGTTAGAAGACAATTCCTCTTGATTGGCTTCACCCAGTTTCAGAGCAAACTTTTTTTTGCAGTTACAAAGCAGGAACATAAATACCTTATAATGTGATAAAGAAATTATGAGATTAATGCATGTAGCAATTTACAAGTGTAACACTGACAGACCCAGGTTGTCAGTAGAAGGGACTGAACCTGTAACTATAGGGTTTGCTAAAGTCCTAGGCTGTACCACATGAAGCAAAGGCTAGCTAGCTGTTGAGCACCGACTTCACTCACCCTAGTAATGGTCTCCTGTCACTGAGGTTACACAAGCATTTCATAAAGTCTAAATACATTGTTACAAGTTTAGAAGCTATCTCAACCACACTAATACACAGATGAATGAGGCAAGTTTCTGGCACTTGGTTTCTGGCATCACACAGCCCTGGAAAGAAGTGCTGGGACAGGTGATGACCAGCAGCAAGCAAGCGTGCAGTCCTGCAGCCTGGGAAGGCACACCCCAGTAATCCCTTCTGTGGTTACAGCTTGCAAACCTGCCTTCTTCCCCCAAGAACATGGGTATCACAGGCTGGGGGAGGCTGCGTCTCCCCAAACAGCATGGAGTGGCCTTGCCCGTGCTCTACCCCCAGATGCCTCCTGCAATTCCTGGCACTTGGCTGAAAGGTCTCGCACTGACAAAACTCTTAAAGTGTTTGAAGGAGAGAAATCCACCACCAAAAAGTACCTGAGAAGTCTGATGACAGCAGCTTAAGGAAAGCTGATTTTAAATGATGCTTGGAAAAGGTCATTGAAGTAATTTTGTTTAACTGACCCTGTATTAGAAAGGGTTTTGGAGGAAAGACCATTTGTTTCCAATAGTTACCAAGTCCCTATGTTAACATCACGTAATCTCATGGAGGCACACCTCTCTGTGCAGCTGTCCTTCCCACTGAGTATGGTTTAGCTGTATTTCTTCCTTTGGAAATGGTTGTGTATAGCACTGCACATTTTTCCCATTCTCTGAGGAACTCCAAAGTGGAGAATGACAGGAGAAGAAGGGGCAGATAAATGGGTCATGCCTCAACTAATGGTTGAAAGTGGATGTATGTGTTGAGGGAGAAGGTAGGAATAATATGAAGCCTACTCTCCCCTTTCCCCTGCCCCCCATACTGAGTGCTCATTGCTGCCAAATGTACAGAAGTAATGTCCTGATCTGGTTTGGGTGCATCTTCTATTCCTCTATTTAATATGGAATTCTCTAACTTCCAGATTTCTGACAGTTCTCCTCTTTTTGTGGTCTGATAGCTGTTGGGGTTTCCTCCTCCTTTTAATTAAGAAAAGCATAGCATGACTTCCTTTTAGTTGAACTTTTCATTGATGTGGTTTGCATCACAGCTCAGGTGCATGAAAGACATGCCCACTTAGACAAAGCAAATATGTATAATGAAATTACATTAGGTCAAAACTTGTTTCATACTACAGCTTGAACTTCTCTAGTCAAGCACCTCTCTAGTCTAGGTTATGGACTGGTGCTGAACAAGAGAATTTGCCAGACTATGGTCAGTATTGTCTAGCACAGGGGTCAGCAACCCCAGCACACATGCCAAGAGTGGCATACAAGCTGATTTTCACTGACATGCAAGGAGAAGCTCAACCCCGCTCCACCTCACCCATGCAGCTAATGCTACCAGCCACCACCTAAATGGTAAAGCTCTGCATCTTTATTTATTTATTCATGAAGCTGTTTTAAGTTAGAACTATTAGTGACTTTAAAAAGTTTCACCAACACCTCAACCATACATAGAAGTCATATGGTCAAATTTCAGCAAAAAAGCAGAAACCAAGTGCCGTAAACTTCTCTCATTCACCTGTGTATTAGTATGGTTGAGATGGCTTTTCTCAGAAAAGTTGCTGACCCCGGCCTATCAGCATTCCCAACACTTCCACTGCTTACTGGGCTCTTAGAAGACATTTAGGGGTAAATTACAGCTAAATAACAGCACAGAATGCTGAGAGCCAGGACTGGTGACTGTAAACAAACTTCATGGGACCACGGGAAACTTGTCCACACCCATTATAAGTGGTCATCTGGCTAACTAAAACCACGCCGGATTAAGGATGCTGCTGGATAAGAGAGTGATGGAGTAGAGTGGTTCAATCTGTAGTTTGAAACTAAAGCCAAGATTTAAAAAAAAAAAAAAAAAAAAAAAGAAAGTCTAATGTTAAGTTCCTAAGTCCCTATTTAGGCACCTAAATAAGTGATTTTCCACTGGTGACATGGTTCCTGTACACTTCAGTAGAAAAAATTAAGCTCCTTTTTTAAAAAATCTTGGTCTGAGAAAACAAACAGAAATGCACAGGGCCTTGAGAGATGATATTTAAAAATTAGGACCCACAGACAAACATGACAACAAAGTTTTGGCAAAAGAAACGGTTCCAACAGAAAAGGACAATGCCTACTTCTGTGCTAAATATTATGTTTTGGAACATGCTGTCCTTCAGAAAAAGGAAGATGTAAGACAGTATTTGAAGAGGGAGTAAGGAAGAGTTTGAAGCTTTTGAAATAAAACATTCACAAGAGCAGCCTGGGGCTATTATCATGGAAAATTAAAGACCTGTTTTGAGAAAGCCAATGGTACATGGAATATATCACCAGGCTTGTTGGCTGAAGTGCTGACATTGTTTCTGCTGGTTTAAAATAACAGCAGACAGGTATGTTTAAATCACATCCTTTTTTGAACATGTGCAAAAATCAGTCCGAGCCTGTTTAACACAAACAAATAAATTAATTAAAAAGCCGCTACGTAATAACTGACGCATACTTTCCAAACTTGTTCTCGTGCTTTCTCTTTTTTTGTCAGTCATGTCCATAGGTGTGAAGAGTATAAACAGCTTATGATTGTGTGCATTGACATGAACTGTTTTAATAATATTTAAATTATGCTGCTGTTGTGTCTCTTGGGTTTAAGAACTATACAAGGATTTCTTCTGAGATCTGAATGATGTATTCTATCCTTTAACAAACAAACAAGAAAAAGGCAATAAATCCTTATACCTTCAAGTGTTAAAACCCAGTGGAAATTTTTGCACTGTGGGGCAGGAGATTTATTAGCCAGTTTGTTTAATTTTCAGTTTAAAAAGAAATACACCAACACAGTTATCTTTGGGCGGCTGAGTACACTAAATGTGAATAGCCTCAAATGCAAAATTCAGCTGTTAAACACAACACAGATTTTCACACACCTCCTGTTGATCCCCTCATGCAAAAATCCAAAACAGATGGTTTACACCGTGTGACTTAGATTTGATTGCACTGTCTGGGTACAGGGTTGGAACTCTCCTAAAGAGACTAATATCTCCCCTTCACAAAACCTGGGAAAGGACTGTTTGGTCAGGAGAATGGACTAGGTGTCACACAGCCTCATAGGGGTCCCTGTGTTAGTCTGCGTCTTTGCAAAACAAAGCAAGCAATCCTATAGAACCTTAAAGACTAAGGCTGTGTCGACACTAGAGAGTTTTGTCAACAGAACGGGCCTTCTGTCAACATAACTCAGGGAGCGTCTACACACATAAAGGCTATGTCTACACTAGAAGCACCTGTCAATAAAATAGTGACAGAGAGGGAGCCGTGCTAGTCTATATACTATCAAAACAAAAAGCAGTCAAGTAACACCTTACAGACTAGCAAAATAATTTATTAGGTGGTGAGCTTTCATGGGACAGACCATAGCCATGGCCTGAAGAAGTGGGTCTGTCCCATGAAAGCTCACCACCTAATAAATTATTTTGTTAGTCTTTAAAGTGCTACTTGACTGCTTTTTTTGTTTTGATAGTGTATAGGCTAGCATGGCTATCTCTCTGTCACTATATCGCTACAGTGTTATCCCTTGAAAATGTGAGGAATAACGCTTCTGTCAACAGAAGTGCGGTATACACATTTCTGTCGACAGAGGGGGCTTCTGGTTCAACCAGGCAGCCCTGTTTGCCGAGGTTCCAGTCAATTGTTCTGTCGACAGAGGGCAGTGCAGTCTGGTTGCTCTCTATAGACAGAGCTGATTGCTTTTGTGTGTAGATGCACTCTGTTGATAGAGTCTCTGTTGACAGACATTACTGTCTACAGATGCTTCTAATGTAGATGTAACATAACAGCTTTATTTGTTAGGTAACAAGCTCAGTCATGTGAAAATTTCATCTCTGCACGTTACATAGCATGTCTGTCCATTATGGGAAAAGTCAGGAACCAGATGCCCAACACATGTTCCCTTTTCAGGACAGCGTAAAAGGTGAGGGCATAAATGTGTGGCTGCTAGACAGAGCAGACAGCTGTGCTGTGGGACCTGGAGAAACATAGAAAGGTCACAATCTATGAGAACCAGCAACTTCTAAGGCTCCTTTGAGAATCAACATTTCTGGCCCTTCTGCTGTACTGCCAGCCTCCCATCCAGCAGGGAGTGATGCAGTAGAGTGGAACAAGAACAGGCGTCATTCATCAGTCTGCAGCGCCAGTGTTCCCCCTCATCTTGTGCAGATTTTTTCCATACATGTGCAGAATAAATTTTGTTATAAGCACCAAAGAACATGCACCACCAGTAGAGACACAAACTGAACTTTGGGTGCTCTCTTAGTCAGCTGGGCAGTATTCGAATGCCTCCTGAGCAACCAAATAAGCACACAACTTATAGGGAACATTGGCAGGCTGGCTTCTTTAAGAAACAGGGAGGATATTAATCAGGGAGTCCCCTCAGCTCCAGGAGAAGAGTATCTCATACTCAGTCCTAATTTGTGACTGCTTCCCAGTTAGTCCTGGTTATTGTGACAAAGAGGCGTGAAGTAAGTCAATTCAGTTGGGGGGATGTGGCCCATTATCTGTAACTAATGTGGAGGTGTGAACAATGGGCCACATCCCCCCCTGACTGCACTGACTTGATTTCTCCTCTCTTGATGTTCACAACTCCACATTAACTGCCGATAAGGGGCCACATCTACCCTGACTGAATAGACTTTGTCAGCTCTGGCCCTCCTCTTGTTGAGCTCCTCCCCTGAACCTCCCCAACTCATGTGTCTGATGAAGCAGGTCTTTGCCCACAAAAGCTTATCCTCCAAAATATCTGTTAGTCTGTAAGGTGCCACAGGACTTGTTTTTGAAGATAAAGACTAACTTGGCTACCTCTCTGACACTTGTCAGCCCCTGAAAGGAAGACAGAGAACCCATATGCCCAAGGGCTGTAGCTATAAGAGGCAAGGGGATGCAATGCCCCTCTGGGGCTGCAGCTTGCAGACTGGTGACTCTTCCTCCAAAGTGAGTCCATTAACTGAAAAGTGAAAAGCCTTACAGCTGGCCAGACTTACTAGCATAACACTGAACCTGTACAAGAGTCATTTTAGTAGTAAAGAAACCATTTAACATGCATGTGCCAATCCTATTTACTGACAGAAACAGATGTACATTACTATGTCTACAGAACCTTAGTTTAAAATTTGCTTTTAAATATTTCATTAGTTTGTGGCTGAAGATTATAAAATCACAGCTCTAAAAATCCTTGCATAGATATTTAAACACACAATCTAAGTAGTCATCTTTAGCCTTGAATGATTAGATCTGCAGGCATATTTTAACATAAGCATATAGTTACGTTTCATAAACATGTCCCGTACTGAAAATAATACAAAATAAATTCATGTTCCCTTTTTCCAAAAGAACAATGAACTTTGTTATGAACACAATAAGCTGCTCTGACTGGTTAATTTAAAATTATGTCCTTGCTTCAGTGAATTTAAATATATAATAATCTGGAATAATTACTTTATAAAGTATTCAGATTAAGACATGCAAGGCCGAGAAAGCCATCCAGCTACAGAAAACTACTGTCACACCACCAAGGAGAAGGATATGGCTCTGTCACAAGGATGATACATAAAATCAGTTTAGAAATTTTGATGAAGAAAATGTAAACCAGGAAAGAGCTGCATCATGTATTCCACAATATTTTTCAGGCTGTATTCAGCAGGACAACTGACTTACCCATACTAATAACTTTTTGTAAATAAATATCTGACACACTTCTGGGTACATCAAAGAACCTGTGACTGACATTTTTTGTTCACAAATGTTGTGCTTTTAGTTAGGTAACTTCTGAATGGTGAGTCTTCACAATCAGGCATGCTCTGGAAGATATACTCCATTTTCTTTAGAAAGAAATTTATAGAAGAGTGGATATTTTTCCCAAAGATAATTTGCTACATTAGGGCTCAGGGATTTAACTAGAGTGGGTGAGCAGGCAGACGAGGGAGAAAGTGGACAGGATGTGAGGTAGTGGGAGGACCTGAGCAGAGCAGGGGTGGAGCCCAGGCTGGAGAGCTTTCCTCCCCAAGCAGCACCTTCACCCACTGCAAAGGCATATACCCCTAAGTCTTGGAGGTTCACAGCCACCACTCCCAGGAGGATGAGGCTTTTTTTTAAAACAACTAACAAAATCATCCAAAGCACAGGACTTGATGGTGATAGGGGACTTCAACTACTCAGACATCTGTTGGGAAAATAACACAGCAGGGCAGATTTGCCAACAAATTTTTTGAATGTATTGAAGACAATTTTTAATTTCACAAGGTGGACAAAGCTACTGCGGAAAGGCTGCTATAGGCTTCGTTTTGACAAATACAGTGCAAGTGGTTGAGAATTTGAAAGTGGAAAGGAGCTTGAGTGAAAATGGTCATGAAATTATAGAGTTAGGAGGGAGAACAGCAAAATAAAGACAGTGGATTTCAAGAAGGCAGATTTTAGCAAATTCAGAGTCTATGTCTACACTAGAAGCATCTATCCACAGAAGTTACTGTTGACAGGAAAATCACGTCCGAAACTCTGCCAACAGACTGCATCTACCCCACGACTTGCTCTGTCGACAGACAACTGCCCAGCTGCACTGCCCTCTGATGCCACAAAGTAGAATGGCAGCTCTGCAAAAGAGCTCTCTGTTGACAGAGGTGGCTACACTGCATTTCTGTCGACAGTACTCTAAATTTTTGAGGGATAATAAGGTCGAGGCAAATGCATTCTTTCGACAAAATTCTCTCATGTAGACCCAGCCAGGAAGTTGGTAGGCCAGATCCCCTGGGAAGCAAGTCTAAAGGGGAATTGGAGACAGCTGGCAGAAAAGATAGGAAGTATGGCAAGAAACCAACCTGGCTTAACCAACTAGTCAGTGATCCAAAAATAAAAGGAACAGTCCTACAAATAGTGGCAACTCAGTCAAATTACAAAGGATGAACTACAAAGTCATGTTGTTGTGAAGCAGCATCAAGATGCACCCAGTCTTTGAAAGGATGATCCATGGGGTGCTATGATTGAGTCAAATACTTTACTCAGGTCAGTGAAACTCATGTATAAGGCTTGTTTTTGTTCACAATATTTTTCTTGTTAGTCTGTAGCTTTGAGAACAACAAGAAGTCTTGTGGCACCTTTTAGACTAACAGATATTTTGGAGCATAAGCTTTCATGGGCAAAGACCCGCTTCATCAGATGCATGAGTGGGGGGGTGGTTTCAGAGGGGTATTTAAAGAGTGGGGTCACAGTAAGAGGAACGACCAGAGCTGACAAGGTCTATTCAGCAAGGTGGAAATGGCCCAGTATCAACAGTACATATCAAGAGAGGAAAAAACAAGTCAGATCAGACAGGGGGTTGTGAGCCTTTGTCAGAGTCTGATGGGGAGATATTAGCACCCAGAGCAGAGAAACTGTCTTTGGAAGCTGCGAGCCACTCCCAGTCTCTGTTTAATCCATGGTTAATGGAGTCAAATATGCAAATAAATTTCAGCTCAGAGATTTCTCTCTCCATTTGATTTTTAAAATTTTTTTGTTTCGGGACTGTCACCCTTAAATCTGCCACTGAGAGTCGAGGGAGAGTGAACTGTTTCCCCACAGGCTTCTGTACATTACCATTCCTGACATCTGATTTATGTCCATTTATTCTTTTACAGAGAGACTGTCCAGTTTGGCCAATGTAAATTGCAGGGGGGCATTGCTGGCGCATGATGGCATATATTATATTAGTAGATGTGCAGGTAAAGGAGCCCCTGATGGTATAGTTGGTGTTAGGTCCTGTGATGATGTCACTGGTGTAGATATGTGAGCAGAGTTGGTAGTGAGGTCTGTTGCAGGGGCTGGTTCCAGGCCTAGAGTCACTGGTTTGTGATTTGTAGTGGCTGGCGAGGATTTGTTTAAGGTTGGCAGGCTGTCTACAGGCGAGGACAGGCCTGCCTCCCAAGGTCTGTGAGAGTGAAAGATCATTGTTCAGGATGGGTTGCAGATCACTGATGATGCGCTGGAGAGGCCTCTGTTAGTCTGTAAGGTGCCACAAGACTTCTTGTTGTTCTCAAAACATTTTTCTTGCAGTTGCTGAGAGGTGAAGAACATTACCACTGTTAAATCAGCTAGAGACAAAACGCAACAAGAAAACCCTCTACAGATAGAAGAGGCAGGAGAAAGACCAAGGACAGGTAAGACCATTATTCAATAAGGCAGAGGATACACCAGAAAATGGAAATGGAAATGACAGAGGTGCTTAATAACTTTGGTGGTGATTGGACATCTAACATAGTGAATGCCAGTGAAATTGGAGTAGGATCACAGGCTAAAACAGGAAAAGATCTATGACCCATGATCCTAGTTAACAATTACTTACGTAATTTGGATGCCTTAAAGTCACTAGACCCTAAAGAAATGCATTCTAGATTATTCAAGGAGCTAACTGTGGAGCTATCTGAGTTATTAGCAATTATGTTTGAAAAATCGTGGAATATGGGAGAGATTTCAGAAGACTGGAAAAGGACAAATATAAGGCCCATCTATAAAAAGGGGTTTAAGGACGGCTTGGAGAATTACAGACCACTCATCTTAACTTCTTCTCTCTGGAAAGATAAGGGAGCAAATAATTAAGCAATCAGTTTGCAAATTTCTAGAAAATAACAAGGTAATAAGTAATAGCCAGCATGGATTTGTCAAGCACAAATCATGTCAAATCAACTTGATAGCTTTCTTTGATGTATCACAAGCCTATGGCTCAGAGGGGAGATAAGATAGATGTGGTATATCTTGATTTTTGTAAAGCTTTTGATACTTTCTTGCATGATCTTCCCATAAGCAAACTTTGGAAATGCAACCTAGAGTGAGCTACTATAAAGTGGCTACAGAACTGATAGGAAAATTGTTCCCAGAGAGTAGTTATGAATGGTTCATAGCCATGCTGGAAGGGCATAACAAGTGAAATCCCACAGGGATCAGTTCTGGGTCTGGTTCTGTTCAATAACTTCATCAATGGTTTAGATAATGGCGTAGAGAGTACATGTATAAAGTTTGCAGATGATACCTGCTTGAGAGGGTTTGCAAGTGCTTTGGAGGTTAGGATTAAAACTGAAAACGATTTGGACAAACTCATGAACTGATTTGAAGTAAACAGGATGAAATTCAGTGAGGAGAAATGCAAAGGACTCTATTTAGGAAGGAATAATCGGGTGCATTCATACAAAATGGGAAATAACTGCCCAGGAAGGAGCACTGCAGAAAGGGATCTAGGGGCCACAGTGGACCACAAACTAAATACGAGTCAGTGTATCACTGTTTCAAACAAAGCAAACATCATTGCTACTGTTTATGCTTAATTAAAACTGATTTTTTTATGGTCAAGCCCAGTGTAAATAATTATTAACTGATGTGCGGAGGCACCAGGGGGCCTATCTCCCTTTCATTGATAAAGGGGGCTTGCCTGATGAGCCTTCTCTGTACAAAAGACAGAGACAGAGACCCATTTATTTTGGTTTTGCACCCTAGAGCTGCATTCTCTCAGAGCTGAAATTAATCAGTGTCTGCATTGCTGCAATCAGGGACGGTAACCCCAACTTTGTACCTTGGCTGGGAGAGACCAGAGGACCTGGCCCCATAGGACAGGGTTGTGGGGAGCCCCAGAAGGCAAGAAGGCAAGTTTCAATGGCGTGAACAGTACACCAAGGAACATTCCCAAGGGGTTTTCTATGATTGCACCCCACGACAGTGGGACTGAAGTCTAACCCCACCAGCCAGTACAGGGGGAACTCATGTCCAGACAGGGGGTCTGTAACCAGAACTTCTGAGCAGTAAGGCTCAGGCTTTGGCTTCAGTCTTGGGCCCCAATAAGTCTAAGCCAGCCCTGGCAAGCCTGTTAAAACACATTGCGAACCACTTTGGGATCCTAACACACAGTTTGAAAACCACTACTTCAAACACAAGTTATTAGTCTCAGTGTAGAGTGATTGGGTGAATATTATTGGCTGGAGTCACTCATGTCAGATTAGATGATCTAATATCCCTTCTGGGCTTAAAAATCTATGTATCTTCTGAGCTAAAAATCTTGCCTTATCCCCGAGCCCAAGAGCAGAAAAAGGATACTGAATCTAATCAGTAATGGGCCTGTTAAATTTCAGTGGTAATATGACATGAAAGAAGATGGCAAACCTACTGATTTAGGGCTCAGATTTTCATTTGTTTTCAATGAATTTTGTTTGGAATGAAGGCATAAAAAGTGTAGTCAGTGGCCTTAAACTGTATGAAGAGTCCCATACCAGAAATTATTTTAGTGCCATGTTTTGGGTATTTCAACATTTACTTCAGATGGAGTTGTTAATCCTCATCAGTGTCTGAAATAGGGCAACTAGAAAAATAAGACACCCTGAGGCAGGCCATCTGAAAATATTTGTATTATTTAATTTGAGACTGTCATATCAGCACTGAAAATCATGGATCAGTTTTGCTCTCATTCACACAGATGGAATTCCCTGAGCTTTGATGGGATTGCAATAAAGTAATTGTGAACTGAATTTGAGCTAGTACATTATTCTTTATTATTATGGTACTTCTGAATGTATTCTTTTAAATTATATACACTGAGATGAATAGGCTTCGTCTTGAGACAACATATCTTTTCATTGGCGATAATTTGCTTTACTGCCAAGTATAAGTGTGCTCTTGTATGGATCCGAGACCTGGTGTCCTAAAAAGCCTTCAAATCACAAGCTACAGTCATTCATAAACAGATGCCGGAGATACATCCTCCACATCAAATGGCAAGACTTGATCACAAATGAGGAGCTTTGGAACTGAGCAAGACAAGAACCACTTGATGTTCAAATCAAGAGAGGAGAAAGTGGGGATGGCTAGGCCATATTCTCAGAAAACCATCATCCATCATAGTCAAGCTCTCCAATGGAACTCACAAGGAAAAAATAGAAAGACAACAACTGAGATACTCCAGGGTCTGCTAGAAATTTTGTCCAGAGACATAATGAAGTGGAGGAGACTTGATGACCTATGCTCCACCCAGAGCATTAGGGTAAAGTCATGATTTCATCATCATACTAATACCAAGTCGTCTTTCCCTGCTCATTAATTTCTAAAAAAAAGTTACTTAATGTAAAGGGCATTGCCTGACCTGCTGAGATAAAAAGCCAGACAGCAAATGAAGAGCATGTTCTACAGAAAGAAATATATTAATGATATAATACTTCCACTACATCTTGCTGGAATGGGAGAGAAACCCTGTATGGCCGTTTCCACAAAGGCCACTTCCTTTGGAAGTGGCATGCTAATACATGGAACGAAAGATGCTAATGAGGCATGGATGCAAATTCCCCATGCCTCATTAGCATAACGTCATGTGATTTGGAGTCTGGAAGATCGTTCTTCCATACTCCAAAATGCCGTGTAGAAGCGCAGCCCTGGGGGGGCTTGCGGAAGGGAGTCCTCCTTCTGGAGGCCCCTTCTTCCCAAAAATTTTCAGGAAGAAGGGGACTCCAGAAGAAGGACTTCCTTCCGCAAGCTCCTCCGGAGGCCATGCTTCTATACGACATTTTGGACTCCGGAAGAATGGTCTTCTGGACTCCAAATCACATGACATTATGCTAATGAGGCACAGGCAATTTGCATCCGCGCCTCATTAGCGTCTTTCGCTGTGTGTACTAGCATGCCACTTTCAAAGGAAGTGGCCTGTGTAAAAACAGCCTATGTGTCTATGTAAATACAGTTTGTTTCTGCTTTTCTAAATTTGTTAGATATTCAGCAGATGGAGTGGTATTTTGCTCGCTTTAAACAAATGAATTTGTGATCCAATGCCAGCTATGTCTGTATTAAATGCAGGAATGCTTAAAATATAGTTGCCCACGTTTGTAATTTTGTGGACATACAGAAAAGTAGGACTGTACGAAATTGTTCCAAATGGAAGAGGTCACAGTTGGTAGAAAGGATCTTGCACATGCAGGGGCTTGACTTTCAGAGCTCTATGAAAGGGTTATCATCATCATCATCATCATCAACAACAACAACCATGGACTCAGCACCCATTGGTGTCTGATACCTCTCTCACTATTTCTTTCCATCTTTCCCTGTCCTATGCAGAGTGGCTTTGTTTCTGTAGGCTAGTTCCTCACCAATCTACTATATCATCTACCCATTCTCTGAGGAGTCTGCCTCTCCTATTTGAACCATTCATTATGCCTCAAACCAGGGTCTCGATTTTTCATTTATTGTTCATTCTGCGGATAAGGAGAGGACACCTTCCGATGTGGACACCTTCCAATATCAGAGAACAAAAGTTGTGTAAAACCTAAATAAGCTCATAAAGTTAAAATTTCTCTTCTGTTGTAAAGTTAAATAAATTATAGAGGTAACATAAATATATAGAAATAATGGGTGAGATGTATTTGAAATCTCCTGCTAAGGGTTGTGCCCAGAAGGACCACAGGGATCTGTAGAGTGTGGTAAACCAAATATACAAGTTGGAAAAGTTTAATACTGATCTGCCAATAGCTCTCAGCTTTATAGTTAATCCAAGATTTACTAAAGGAAGGAGTACTCATGAAGACCCAGAGCCCCTTCAGTAGCCCAAATTTGGCCCGTTCTAAAAAAAAAATAATCAAATTTAAATCTCCATAATTCAGTATAACTTGCTAAAAGAAGATAAAGGGTTTCTATTGGGATTTAACCGCCCCAAATGTATAAAAGGGAATGTAAGCTGTGTACAGCACTGTAAAATTAGTTAGAGTAGTGAAATGGGTGGTTTTTTTAAAAAAAAAAAAAAAGTATGCACTTAACTTGGGTGACCCTGTAATAAGGTGCAATGTATATACTTGTCTTTTAATAAAGGGGAGTAATAAAAGTCAAAGAGAAAGTCAGATCCCTGTAATAACACCTGCATATGGTGAAATCAAAACTACTAAAGTTTTCATTTTTAAGGGAGCAAACGTGTGATTAAAGGGAAAGAGTAAATCACTAACTCTGAAGAATCTTAAAAAAAATCAAAGTAGCTTGCAGAGTTTACAAGGAACTAAGCATATTTGTAAATGGAGTATTTTAAGATGTAATCTGTATTTTAAGAAGCGGACGAACCTGAGGGACCAAGACTAAGGTACCAACTGCAGCCCAGGAAACCTGCCAGCAATAGGTAAAGAAAGCTACAAAGTCCTGAAGAACAGCCCAATGGGGCTGGCCAAACAAATCCTGCTGAACTTATGTTTAGTTTTGTTTTTAATACCTAGTAGCTATAGCCTATATGGCTCAAATACATTTATGCTTTTAATGAACCAAGTTTCCCTAGAATTTAACACCACAAATTGTTGGATATGTGCTCATAGCCCTGTACATTCAGAAGGAGGTGTCCCAATGATTCCAGTCCCACTAAATAACACTCAGATGCACGGCACGTGGTTTGATGAATTGGGCCAGAATGACACATGGTATGATAAAGGGTTTAATGGCCTAGGATATGTCCGTTTAGACATAACCTCAGTTGGAGAATATTGTTGGACATGCAATGGCACAGGAGCCCAGGTGGGGAAAAGCAGGTGCGAGATAAGCGTTGTCCAGAATGGGGTTTGGTATAAGATAAAGGCCCTGCCAACCTTGACATCTTCGGATACCATATGCAGTGGATGATGAAACCCCAATGCAGTAAAGCCTGAACAGCTAAGGTTGGCCATTATTTCATATGTGGCCGAAGGGCATATAAAACCCTGCCCATAAATTGGAGTGGAACCTGCTATACTGGGGCAGCCTTCCCAGCCATTCGGATAGTAGACCGTTTTCCCAGTAGCAGAGTCCGAAACTACCAAGAGATAACGAACATGGAATGGTACTGGGGAGTCACAACCGCAGGTTTGGGTGTGGCCTTTGCGATAAAGGAGATCCGGAGGCTGGAGGAAGCTTTTGAGAAAGTAGCCAATGCGACAGCCAAAGTCCTCCGAGCCATCAATAAGGAATTAGGAGAAGTTAGTCAAATGGTCCTCCAAAACCTAATGGCCCTAGATTACATCCTAGCAAGTAAGGGCAGGGTTTGTGCCATGGTGGGAAAGGAATGCTGTGTGTATATTACAAACACCAGCACTATAGTAGAGGATGATGCCTCAGAAATTGAAAAGGCTGTGATAAGCCTTAAGCAAGAGGAAAGTTGAACCCTATGGGGTTGGTTGGAAGGTTGGGTTGAACATGTGGGAACTTGGATTTTGCAAGGAATAGCATTAGTATTGGCAATAATCCTTTGTGTCTATTTCTGTTTCTTGTTAATCAAATGTTGTCTTTCCTGTGCTCTGAAAAATACAGAACAGGTCCTTACCAATAGGGAAATGGAGCTAATGATTTTAAGGCATGATGAGCAAAGAAAAGAACAAGAGGTATATGTAAATACTTTAATGAACATGTATCCATGAAATGGCTTCTGAGTTATCCTTTTTAAGGCTAAAAGGGGGGAGTTGTGGAAACCATCTTGTATAAGAAGCCATTTCACATCCCTTACTTCTGCACGCACACAAGAGCCTGTACTGTCCTTGAGCTATTTGGGAATGGCAGGGAGGATGAGCTCTATGGAATGCATTAACGAACTGTTTGGAGTCAAGGCTCTAGCTCCCCAGTACCCGTTTCTTTTTGCTGATAATGGTTTGTCTTTGAGAAGTGATTTAAATTGCCTCTGACACTGGGCTTTATTTGTGTAAGGGTATAAAATACCCGAGTTAGCTGCATCAAGCAGCCTTGCTGGACCCGGTTTTACTAGTGTCCAGTTTGGCTCATCTGTCGCCTTATTGAATTCAATAAAGCTGAATGTTAGCTGCCTAAACACAGAGAAGTCTGTGCTTCCACAGGCTGAATAGCTGTAACTTCCATTGTGTAACCTTCTGCAGTAGGTTCTCTTTCAGCTGCATCTTCCTGTATAATTCCTCATTGGTGGCCTTCTGTATCTATCCTATTCTCAGAGTCTTTCTATAACAACTCATCTTGAACTCCAATATTCTTCTCTTTGAATCTTTTGTTATCACCCGTCTCACATCCATACAACATGTTGCTGAATACACACATTTTGAAGACACTCAACTTCATTCCTAACCTAATCACTTTGCTTTTCCAGATCTTATCCATTGCCTTCAATGAAAGGGTGAGAGAAGGTTATTCTGGTCAAGAGGCTATATGGGCTTACCCTGCCTGGACTGTTTTGACCTTCAAAGAACAGATCTAAATAGCCATCATTAGGTGCCTCTTTTCTTACGTAAATTTGTGTTGGAGTTGTGTTTCCTCTACTCTGCTGCCCAGCAGTGAAAGCTTGGGGAACTGAAATCATTTGAGACTAATGGGCAGCTGTCACAGCCAAAAATTGAATGGCAACTGAGAGCCTGCAGGGTAGCAGCAGAGAGATGCAAGTGGCCAGCAGAGTGGTGGTGGTTCTGCAACAGGCCAGCAGCGCAGTGGCGGAGAGGTGAGATGAAAGGCCAACAGGGCCGGAGAGAGAGCAGTAAGCAGGTGAATTGCAAGTGATTTCCCTCCACCCCCACTCCCGATGGTTGGTGAATGGTATAGATGCACCTCTGAACTCTGGGTCTGCCCTGACCAAGGGCAGCCACTGTGAGCAGGGTGCAGAAAAGGGTTGGACATGTGAAGGAGACATTCAGATTGCTGGTTTTAAGAACCTAAGAGGAAAAGGACATTGCCCAATCCACTTGGGATTGGATGTTTCCTCATGGTTCTGTTTATGAACTCTGTTTGTGGGTGTTTTCCCAAATTAATGGCAAATTACTCCACTCCCTTTTATTAAAAGTCTTTTTTCTACATTCAGACTCTGTGCTTGTGAGGTGGGTAGTATTGCCTGTCACAAGCACCCAGGAGTGATGTGTGAATTTTCCAGGTTACTGGGTGGGGGTCTGAGCCAGTTCTGTGTTGGATGGATGTAGAGGAGCCGCTATATATTGAACCTGGTCCTAGCTGCTGCTGGCTCCACCTGGCAGAAGGGTTACAAACAAACAACACCCTTAAAAGAAGCTTTCAGAGAAATTCAAGTTATTTTCGTTCAATAATTTACTATCACAACAGTCTTGTGATATCTGAAGCATAAAGGTTAAGGGACTTCCCATGAGCCGTGCAGTAAGTCAGCAGTAGAAATGCCACATGGATGTAGCAGTATTTGCATGGGCCAGAAAGCATGGAGAATTGTAGGCCTTCATTGCATAAATTGGAAATTCTCCTCTTCCTACTCCATGCTTCTTTCACCACAGACTCCAAATCTCATCCACCAGCAGTTCCTGCTGATTCTCACTCTTTTCCTCACCAAGTGACTTGTGGTACTGCCTCCATTTCCCCTGAAATGTACAGACACAACCAGAGGCCTTTATCTCTTTTACAGCATCAGCAAAGAGATTCTTGCAATGAGATAGATCTGGAAGCTTGTGCTGCACCTTGCTGGTCCTCTGCTTTTTCCTCTACCCCCTACTCTTCTCCCCTATTCAAAGACCAATCAGAAGTAAGAAAAGAGGCAATCCTAGAAACTTCATCTTCTCTGAAGCACGAGCAGCTCTTGCAGTATTCTCTGGACATGTGGACCAACTTCCAGTACCTCTGAGACAGGATTTATACCTGTAAACTGACAACTTTACCTAGAAATTTTTCCTCCACTCACTTATTCTAAATGCAAAGCTGAACTGCTTGCCCAGTAACTTTTCACGTGCCTATTTATGTTTGCAGAGTAACAATAAAGATCTTCGAACCAATCTTATTTTCTTCACTTTATTTGTTCGTCACAGCTGCTTAATATTTCTTTTCATTTCAGCAGCTCTGTTTCAGTAAATTCTTCCTAATGTATTCTCTTTCATGATGAGGTTTTGCCTACTTCCTGTGTACATTCCTTTTCAGTGTACTTATGGATATGACATGCTTCCAGCAAAGCAACAGCTGTACGATCACATGGACAGATGTCTAAGATGTATGTGCCATTGAATTCCATGGATCTGCAGTAATACTGCTTGATATACATGCACTGTGCAAATTAATTAACACCTAATAAAAAAAGGACAAATTACAGGGAAAGCAGAAAGTTTAATGTCATACTTTTAAAATAGGTAAATTTGCATGTCTGATCTGTGAAGAAAATTGTCAATAGCTACTAATAATCAAACTACTTACATAACAATTTATCTCCAAAGTTTTGTGTGTAAAATTTTCAAAATACTTTGCAGTCATATAATATATCAGTCTGTTGGTGGTATTACTTGGCTGAGAAATTAAATCATTGGTCTGGAGCTGGCAATGGTTAAGGATGAGATTACACACACTGGTATAAATTGGTAATAGGCTGGCTGATTCATTAACAAGAGACTCTCCACAGTTTATTTCTGGGCCTGTACAGATTTTAACAAAAAGTAATTTTTACATAAACATTAAATCAAACTTAATTGAAAAAAAATCAAACTACAATCTTTCTCTCTAGGAACTGTATTGGGAACTCAGCTAGATCAAAGTGCTTTCTCATAAGCCAGTAGGCCCGCACCAGCCTTGTCACAAACCCCTGCCATAATATAAAACCACATGCGAACAAGCAACTGAAGTCAAAAGTGGAAGGTGGGACATGTAAAAATACTCCTCACATTCCCCACCATCAGACTATTTTGAAAATAGAGCTTAATTTACTTAGTTATACAAAGGTTACACTAGTACATTAAGGTTACATTACTAATATTCCACTTTTTCACTGAAGTCAAAGTGGATTCGCTGGTTCAAATCCACTGGGAGAATCAGTTCCGTATTTAAATGAAAGCTGTACTTGACACAAAGACACAGCAGTTCTGTCCTTTCCTTTGTATTTTTAATCCATGAGAGTGTCTCTAAGCTTTTATCAGAGACAACATATTCCAGCTATGAATAGGCATCTTTCCTTGCCCAGGCTCCCCAGATTGCCATTAGGATAACCATGATGATCACTGTATAGAGTGTATGGAGCGTAGCAAGTTCATCTTTGCACCATTGTTTTGAGCCACAGGAATTCTGCCAGTTCTCCCCAGTGTGTGCTGGAGCTTTCTGTCTGTGAGCCCGGAGAGAATGTATTCTGCCAAACAAAAACACTAGGATTAAAAACAGCTCTTTTTTAATGTGAGTATTACAGTATGAAAGTAATGTCCAGGAGGAAAATTGAACCATTGCCAACTCTGTTCAAACAGCTCTCCAAACCGCACAGGGTCAGTGGGGGAATCTCCATAATTGGAAATAAGGAACGTTTGCCAGCCATTTGGCACATCTCTAACACGGACAGGCACAAGAGGCTGAGTGAATATTAATCAACATAGTATACTCTTGGCAAAAATTATTATTCATTTATTTGATACAAATACACTTTGTGAAACATTTTTTCTCTCTTTTATTTTTCATTTTTCATCCAAGGTGTCAGATGGACACCATTGAAAACTAAAATCCTCTTTTAGCCATGGGAACAGTATCGCCCTTTAAGCTTCCCCACATTGTCCTAGCAATGTATTTCCAACTCTGTTTTACTGCAGCATACTCCTCAAAAAATACTTCAGTTTCCATGCCAGTGTAATCCTTAGCCAGAGGTACCAATCAGTGGCAACTGCAATCTGAGCATATGTCCACTGGTAACTATGTTGATAATGACGACAATATTTTGCACTTTTATATCACCATCTGCATCTAGTTTCAAAGCACTCTGCACACATCAAAATGTCACAACACCTTTGTGAGGCTGGTATTATTGACCCCGTTTTATAGAGAAGGAACTTGAAGCAAAGGGAAGTTAAGACAGTTCTCATAGATCATTTATGACTGGTGATGCCTCAGTGTTAGGTGGCCATGACAGACATAACAGGCCTGATTTTGAGAAATGTGAACATCCACAATTCTATTTGAATACAATGGAAAAGACAGTAGACTAACCACCTGTATTTTAACCATCATCATGCCTAAAAATGCTCTGAGACTAGATGATAGGGTGGTAAAACTGCAGTCTCAGGTAATCTTCCCAGCACTATTAGCACTAGTGAGAGACCACCTGACAGTCCTCTGGCACCTCAAGGTTTGGCACTTCATACACTGACACTTTTGGGCTTGCCACATCAGTGATGAAATTTTAAAAAAAAAATTGCTTGAGCACTAACATCTATTTCATTACATATTGAGCACTGGTACCAGTAGTTGTACAATAGTGAGAAACTTTAAGAAAATGCCAATGCAGACACATGCAGAGTTAAAAAGCTCTTAAGCACATACATACGTAACTGTCATACATTCGGAAAAAGCTTTTAGAGCTGACAGTTAAAGACAGAAAGCTAATAGAAAACGCAGTCTGCCAAAGGAAATCCACTATTGAAGCAGGAGTTCTGCCTACATTATTCTCCACTCGATGAAAAGTAATTCTATTACCCTGAAATTAACTTTGTGATATTTGCTCTTTAGGGCTGGGGCTGTCATATATTATATAGAAACAAATAAAATATCATTAATAATATCTAGCAGTAGCATTTTTAGGATCACAAAAAACTGCGATCTTTATTGAGCAGTTTGTCCTTCCACTCCCCAATACTTGTCTGCCTGTAGGAATGTAACATGTAACTTACCTCCTGGAAACATTCATGATATCACAGGAATTGGATTCTGAAGAGACAGGCTTCCAATTCCTTGGAGGTGGGGGAAGGTGTTTATGGTATAGGTGGGCAAAGGTGTCCTTTCTATTCCTCTGTGCCCTTCAATGAGGGAAAGATCTGTGGTGGGCACACAGAAAGACAGCCTAGCAAATCAATGATGTGCTAGAATGGTCCAGAGCTGCTCAAGAGGAATATCATAATGAGCAAAGTAAGTTGTACTTTCTCCTCCTTCTAGCTGCTGGGATATTTCCTTATAAACAGAAGCAGCTAATATGCTGCCAAATTTGCAGAAGCAAAAGCAGAAGCAGCCCGCCCCACGGAACTGTGTGCAGGAGAGGGGGTTGGAAACTGAAAATGCAGAGGGATGAAGTGTAACTCAAAGCTGTTTTAGTCCAACCAAACACAGAATGTGAAAACTTACATAGCTTTCTAATATAGTACAGCTTGTATTTTATGTACAGCTAGATTGTTTCCTGCAATGTGAGCATTTGGTTGAATGGAATTGGAGAATAAATATTAAGTCATCATCATTCAGACCTGTCTCAAAATTCACTATCAGGTAATGGGTGAAGGAGACTCCCGTATTAGGTAGCAGCTGAAGTTTGCTTTTAAAATCCGTCATGCTTTGGGAGGAAGAACTGTGTGTGTTTTATTGAGACATTTACAAATTCATTCTCCTGTTTTTAGGCATTCTTTCATTTAAATCTGTAGCATAGTCTACTCTAAATGCTCCTCTTTCTTTGTTGTACTCAGTAATTAACAGCATTGGGGAATGTGATGAGGAAAGATAAGGGAATAGGTAACTAGGAAAAGATGGTTAGATTGTAGCAGGAAGAAGACAACAGGATGGAGAACATTGGACAGGATGAAGAAGGACAGAAAATAGAACAGATGGTACCAGACAAAAAGATGGTGGAAGAAGTTTGGATCAAGAACACAAGGTGAAAGGCAAACAGTAGTGTGAGGAAGTGCAGAAGGCTGCAGGAGGAAGAATGGGAAGTTGATGTTAACAGTAAAAAAATGTTACCTGATGACAGTAGGAAAAACAGCAAACAGTGAAATGAAAAAACCGAAAGGATAGCAGTATGTAAGCTCATAATGTGGATTTTCCTCTTGTGTTTGTGCCTCAGGTCTACCAACTTTATTCTTCAGTACACCTTTAGTATCTTTAATATTGCATTTTAAAATGCAAAACCCCAAAGAATTAGGCTATTATATCCCTGGAGGTCATTTCTGAACTATTAAAATGATTATCGGCATTAGGTCATTGTTTATACTCCCCAGCTGCCTGTCTCTCATCTGATACTTAGCTTGTAAACTTTTGGAGGTAGGGACCATTTTTTTGTCCTATAGTTGTTCCTGCCTAGTGCCTAGTACCTACTTAGTACCTAGTACAATGAGATCCTGATTTGTGACTGGGGCTCCTTGATGTTCCACAATTCAAATAGGATTTGGTATGAGAAGAAAGAACATAATAAATAACCCTATGCAGCAAGAATTGTTATGGCAATTGTATTTCTGCATGGATTGTTAATTCCATATTGTTTATTGAAAGTTAAGGAAAATCAGAAATTTGTTTCCCTGCAGTTTCGCACTACAATCCTACCAATAAATTCTGTATAGGTGGATCCCTACACTTGTACAGAGCTTATTACAAGATAGGATCTAAGTCCCTTATATTTGTTTTTACACTTAAATTGTTGGGGTGGGACTAAGTAATTTAGAGCTGGCCACTAAACTCAAAGGAGACCTAAAAAAATAAAATTAAAAATAGAGGTTATGCCTTTTTTCTATTACTTCATCATTTGAAAAAAGACTTGATTTTTCATTGTTATTAGGGATAACTTTTAAAAAAATTAGACAGAAATTAAGGCTGATCAAAGTTTTATTTAATTTTGATGAAACACAGCAGAAACAATTTGATGACTTTTTCCTTTTCCCACCCCCCCCCCATGAGCTGTCAGGAATAGTACATTTTCTCTTCATTGATTCTAATACATGTTTTTCCTGTATGAAATTTAATTTTGCAAGGAAAGTCAAAGGTCCGGAACTGTACTGCTAACCTCACCTACTTCGTTTTACCACTCACAAAAACATACCATTCAGGACAGTGAAGTCCAGCACACATGTCCAGTAGTACTACTATTTTTTTTTAATTGTATGATGATATTGCCCAGAGGCCCTTAGTAATTTTTATCAGCAGCTGTCAAGTGTTTTACAAAGGAGTGTGGTATCATTATCCCGCTTTTACAGACAGAAAAATTACATACTGAGAAGTATTATGAATAAATGTCTGTGAAACCTATAGAGATGATAAATGTGTGCATACCATAATGCCTTAGCAGAGCAGATGGATTAATCTCTTGGTCTCCTGATGTGCTGACAAAATCCTGGTGACTTAGATCTGTAGAAACAAAGTTTTTTGATGGATACCATATATCTGAAGCTTTGTGACAACCTGCACAGATAAAGTTCAGTTTGAGGCAGTTTTGAACTGACCGAGTCATACATTAGGCAGACTAACTCCCCACAGTGCATGCTTTGAAATTTCCTGCATCAGTACTTTCAAACTTGGATTAGAAATGCCTCATGAGGATTCTCCTCTAACACCAATCTGACTGAACTTAACTTACTGGCTTAGATCCCAATTCAGCAAGATACTTCAGTGCATTCATACCTTTAAGCATGTGAGTAGTCTCATGATTTCAATTAGATAATTCACATGCCTGAAATTAAGCTTGTATTTAAGGGTGGGGGATCCACAAAGGGATTTGGATGTTCCAATGCTGAGAGTCACTCAGCACCTAATTTAAAATGACGAGAAAACCACAGGAACAACACTGAGATCCTCAAAGATGAATTAGGTGCCTAAGTTCTCTGTAAAATAACGTGGAGAGATGGGCACCTAAAAATGGGATCCACAGTAGTCATCGATAAAGGGTTGTACCCTAAGCCCCGCTACTCTCCTGGGGGTAAGCACTTAAATCCAGCGAGATGACTATCTCTGTTTAGCAACCTATGAACTGAAATCCCTCCTGAAGACACGTAAGTTTAGGCACTTAGGGCAATTCTTGTAGGTAGGAGGTAAATACCTGCTTCACGCCCCGCAAAATGGCTAAAGAAAGAGGGAGGGGTAGTGCTTCTGCCTTATAACTTCCAGCCTTATAACTTCACTTCAGATTCAATTGAAAAGATTAACAGGGAATGTCCACCCTCAGGAATGTGCTCTAACAATTAAGCTATGGCTATTCTGATATGGGTGATTCTCGGTCACCCCCAGTGAAGCTGTTCTGTGGTGGATAAATAATAAAAGCTTGATTGGAACAAGGGGTCTATACTCAGGGTGTCCCACCTCTGAGGTAGGTGCCCTAATTGCTGGATTGTAGAATCATTCCCTTTTCTATAGCCCAATGTCTATTTAAGTATTTCTACAGTGTAAAAGTCACAGAAGCAGAGGAAGAGTGGGAAAGACTCTGCAGTGCAGGGATTAGTGCAGAAATCAAACAGACTTGGCCAGTTAATCTTCCAGACATGGGGGAAACTTTGAGCTTGTAGAAAGACACCACAGCCATTGCTTTTGTCATCCCCCTCACTTGCAAAGTGGGGAAGAAACATCTCTACAGCAAGCTGTTCAGCAGATTTAAAAAACTGACATTTATGACCTATTGCTAATTAGCATGCAGCAGGGTTAGAATAATGCAGCTATATCCAGATAACTGGGAAGCTGCAAAATTTTACAGGTTGCTCCTTTACTATGCCAACTCAAAACTCAAAAGGTAGATTTTCCAATCTAATTAGCATGCAGCAGGGTTAGAATAATGCAGCTATATCCAGATAACTGGGAAGCTGCAAAATTTTACAGGTTGCTCCTTTACTATGCCAACTCAAAACTCAAAAGGTAGATTTTCCAATCGTTCACCCCTTCTTTCTGCAGCATCCACAAGCAGGGTAAGGAAGCACTTTTGTGGGAACTGCTTGAAAAATATTGGCTGTATATCACTAGTGAACATTTATACAGGTCAAACATAGTCCCCCTGCATAGCCTTACCTTAAACAAAGAGGTATAGTCAGTGGAGATACCATTTAGAGGAGTTTTGTTTTAGTAAATTTAATACCTCTGAGTGATGCTGATTAGTGTTGCCAGCGGTGTAATTGCCCTGCCCCCATCGCTTCTCTGAGGTTCCACCCCACCCACTCCATCACTCCTCTCCCACACCTTCACTCAGTAATTACATCTGGGAAATTCTGCACACTTGCAGCACAGCAGAAGAATACCTCCCCATGGAATAACATTGCTTCACTGCAGCAAATGTTTCTGGGGGGAAACAAAGAAAAGCTGTGTTAGCCAGTGTTCACGGACTCCTCCCCGCAGTTTATTCAGGCAGCTCGAGGGAGAAAATCACTGGAGACAGGAGGATTTTGGGATGCCCTGACTACCCAGGCATAATAGTCCAAGCTGGGGAATAGGACGGGGATGGAATTCCCTCTTCCCCCTCCCCTATACAGAACAGCAAGAGTTGGGTCATATCAAGCCCAAGAAACTTGCCCTGGCTGCAGAAAGCTCTGTTCTGTGGGGTAAGGGGGTTCAGGTGTGGAGGGAGTTTGGGTGCGTCCAGATGCATGGGGATGGGAAAGACAGTGGGAGCAACTCCCGGCGTACAGAGATGCCAGTCCTCACCTGTACACCTGAACTCCCTCTTTATCAGGACCCAACCCCACTCAGACCCTCCCTATCAGATCCCACCATGTCAAGCCTACCCTTCTATCCCAAATAAATAAAATAAATATCAGCAACTAATTGAAAATGAGATTACAGTATATTGTTATTTTGACAATTAAGATATGTAGAGCTTTGCAATTTTTAAAAATTTTGGTGCAGAATTGCCTCAGGAATATCCCTTTCACTGGGCTGAAGTAGGGGGTTGGGATGCATGCCCTGGGATAGAGCCAAGGGGTTCAGAGTGTGCATAGGGGTTCAGACTGACCTTAGGGCAGGGGGTCAAGGTGCTCCAGTGGATGTAGGCTCAGGGAGGGAGTTTGGGTGCTGGAGGTGGATCAGGGCTGTCCTTATATCCAGAATATGTAGCTGCATAGGGCACCTGGAGCATCACTGGTTCTTAATGCCCACACACCTGACTCTTCCTATTCCTGTTTTGTGGCTGCTGCAGCCTGGTGAGTCTAACTCCAGAGAGAAGCTAGCTAACCAAAAACGAAAAAGCCTGCCAGACTTTAGCAGACCACTGAACCCGTGAGTCATTCAAGTGGCTGATCAGCCAACAACGGACTCACAAACAGGAGGGTGGCAGGAAGACGTCCTACTCCTTATCAACTGACCACCGAGAGATTTGGAATCCCCAGGTATAGACTTTCAATTTCTACATTTACCATCAAAACAAAACAGCAGAAATGTAGCACTTTAAAGACGAACAAAATGGTTTATCCAGTGATGAGCTTTCATGGGACAGACCCACTTTACATTTACCATGTTACTCTACAGGACTTGCGTTTCACATTTGCTTTAAAATATGTCATTATTGTGGCTGCATATACACTAGCCCCTTTCTTCAGAAAGGGGCATGGTAATGAGTGAGGTCAGAAGATGCTAATGAGACGCTGATATGAATATGCAGTGCCTCATTAGCATAACGGCAGCCACAGCAATTTGGAAGTGCTGCTTTCAAAGTACGCACCGCCTGTGTAGATGGGGTCCTTTCAAGAGGAACCCCCAGTCCGCCCCTTATTCCAGTGCCACTTTTGAATCACACACCGCCTTTGTACATGGGGTCCTTTTGAAAGAACCTCCCCCCATCTTCCAAAGCCCCTTATTCCTAAAACCAAATAGGAATAAGGGGCTCTGGAAGATTAGGGGTCCTTTCAAAAGGACCCCATCTACACAGGCGGGGCACGATTTGAAAGCAGCACTTTCGAATCGCCATGGCTGCCATTATGTTAATGAGGTGCTGCATATTTATGGCAGTGCCTCATTAAAACCAGATCAGCTAGAGCAACATGCAAAAGACCGAACAGGCTGGCGTCTCTTGTATGACACACGTATGACAACTTTGAAGAGCAGCGGCGCCTACGACTCATTGATGCTCGTGAGAGGAAAAAAGCAACAGCAGCAGCTGCACCAACAGAGCCAGGACAACTCCCTTGCCCCCACTGTGAATGCCCATGCCATACAAAGCTTGGACTCCTCAGCCCCTTGTGAGTCCACAACCAATGAGCCCAGGCACACTCAAGATATCATTGTCGGACACGACGGACTACCTACTAATCATTAGCATCTTCCGACCTCGCTCATTACCATGCCCCTTCTGAAAGGACGGGGCTAATACAGATGTGGCTTGTGCGGCTGACTATTATAAAACCACGTCTCTAAAAAACTGTTGCTGCCCCTGCCCACGAGCTGCAGTCAGGCACAAGGGCAGCAGTCTGAGCGGACTTTGTAGGGCCCCATAACCGTGAAGGATGGTCTCAGACTGGGGCCTTCAGCTGCAGGTGAAGAGTGCAGGCTCCAGTCAGGCAGTGCTTTATTTCGGGCAGCGCCTGGCGGGGCGGGCGGCAGGATCCCTGGTTCCGCACTGCAATTCCAGCCCCTTGGAGCTGCACAGTGAGTGCTTGGGACAGGAGCAGCCCATGGAAACTCCTCGCTTCCCTCCCACCGTCACGCTCCACAGGAACGCGCTGACCGCTTCCGGGAGCAATGCGGAGCCAGGGCAGGCTGGGAGCTTGCCTCAGCCCCAGGGCCCTGCCAGACTGTCAGCGGCCTGGAGCAGGCCAGGACCAAGGGGCGCTGCCTCTCAGAGGAATCACCCCTCCGGAACTACGATTCCCGGCATGCATTGGGCTCCTCTTGCACCGCCCCAATGTCTTCGGGCCTGGGTCACGAGGCTGCAACCTAGTTTAAACCAACCAATCAGGAGGCGTGATGGGTGACTGGGATGCCTGCTGCTGGCCGCGAGTGTTTCAAATGTGCTGTCGCGCATCGCTTCTCTTATAAGGGGCCCAGCGCGGGCCGAGGACGGGACACGGTCGCCGCGTCAGCAGGACGGCCTCACGGGCGGGAGCGGTCAGGTGCGGAGCTCGGGACGGAGGGGCGCGGCAAGACGCATGGGGGCGAAGGAGGGGCCCGGTGCGGGGAGAAGCGCGGGGTGAAGGAGCGGCTCGCCCCGGCCCAGTGGGACACGGGGGCTTTGTCCAGCCGCGAGGGTGAGGGCGGGGACCGCTGTTGCCATGGGAGCGGCGAGCGAGCAGAGGGTGCGGGGTTTAAGGCGCTGTTTGCCTCAGCCGCATCGAGAGCTGCCCACGGGAGGGGGCTTGAAATTCCCCGACTTCCTCAGGCCCTCGGCAAAGAGCCTGCAGCCACCCGCAGCGGGTGTTTCTAGTCTGCTTAGTTGAACTTGGGGGCAGTGCTAACGTTGCTTAGCCGAGCGAGACATTGGCTGCTTCCTTCCCTGAGCTAAAGGCGGTCCCCGGCCCCCAGGGTCTGTGACGGGGTCACACGGAATCTGCTCCGGGGAAACGCACTGAACTTTGCTCTCGCTCATCCACATGTTTCAAAAAAGACTTTGTGTTAAGGCGCTGTGGTCTTTGTTACCGAGCTCTAACTCGGTAGGCCGCAGAAGCTACTTACCTAGGCCGTGTCTACACTTACTAAAAACTTCGAAATGGCCAAATGGAAGAATAGTAATGAGATGCTGAAATGCATATTCAGTGCCTCATTAGCATGCCACTGGCCATGGCACTTCGAAAGTACAGTGGTTTGCTTGCCCACAGCTCGTCTACAAAGGGGTCCTTTTCAAAAGGACCCCACCAACATCGAAATCCCCTTATTCCTATCAGGCGATATGATGAGCCGCGGGCAAGCGAACCGTGGTGCTGGTGGCATGCTAAGGAGGTGCTGCTTATGCATTTCAGCACCTCATTAGTATTCTTCCCTTTGGCCATTAGCATGGCCATTTTGAAGCTTTTAGTAAGTATAAATGTAGCCATAGGGTGACAGGTACCAGAGGGGTAGCCGAGTTAGTCTGTATCTTCAAAAGCAACAAGAAGTCCTGTGGCAGCTTACAGACTAACATATTTTTGGAACGTAACAGAGAGGAAGCTGTGCTAGTCTACATACTGTCAAAACAAAAAGCTGTCAAGTAGCGCTTTAAAGACTAGCAAAATAATAATAAACCTATAAATTATTTTGCTAGTCTTTAAAGTGCTACTTGACTGCTTTTTGTTTTGATAGTGTATAGACTAGCACAGCTTCCTCTCTGTTACTATTAAATTGTGAAGCTTTTTTGAAATGTCTTATTTTGCAGATGTTATGGAGGAAGGAATAGCAATGTCAGTGGGCAGGTCAAGTAATATGACTGAAGAAAAACTAGATGTTTCCAAGAATAGAGGTAGGTGGCAAATATTGTTTCATCATCTTTTTTGGGATAGACCAGCTGGAGGTACTTCCTAAGGTACAGCTACGCTGCAGCTTAGGGTATAATTTCCACCTTGGATAGACATACACATGCTAGCTTTGACTGAGCTGTTAGTAGGCTAAAAATAACAGCCTAGTCACAGTAGTGCAGGTAGCAGTGCAGACAGCAGGAGCTTTCTGCCTGAGATCCACTTTATCCATTCCTTACCCCCCTCCTTTTTTTTTTTTTTTCCCTTCTGTATCCCAGTTAAGAGCTTTTTGTTTTCTGCTGCCTTTTAGTTCCAGACAGGCCTTCTCATTCCCTTGTTTTCACCTAGCTGTTGTCCTCTTGACTTGTTCTGTGTCTTATTCAAGCAAGTCCTCTTACGCTCTTCCTTACTAACAAACAAAAAGCAGTCAAGTAGCACTTGGCTCAGTCTGATTCTTGACCTTCCCCCCCCGCACCCCTCCACTCTCTGATTTGCTCACCTTGATTACCTTTTTCTGATTTGTCCTCCTTGCTTATTGTTTTTGGTTCTCTGTGTCTTAAATATTGAGTCTGTTCTGGTCTGGCTATGGTCTGAAGAAGTGGGTCTGTCCCACGAAAGCTCACCTAATAAACTATTTTGCTAGTCTTTAAAGTGCTACTTGACTGCTTTTTGTTTTGATAGAACCAAAAACAGTAATCAAGGAGGACAAATCAGGAAAAAAATTATCAAGGTGAGCAAATCAGAGAGTGGAGGAGTGTGGGGTGGGGGCGGGGGAAGGTCAAGAATTAGATTAAGCCAAGTGTGCAGACAAGCCCCTCTAGTGACTCAGAAAATTCCCATCCCAGTTCAAACCTTGTGTTAATGTGCCGAATTTGAATATAAAAGACAGCTCCACCGCTTCTCTTTGAATAGCGATGTGAAAATTTTTTTTCGGTAACACGCATACTCTTAAGTCATTAACAGAAAGTCAACATTTAATGGAATGGGGCAAACTGGTTTGTGGATCTGTAGTGTTTTGATGTCTGTTTTGTGCCCATTAACCCTTTGTCTAAGGGAGTTAGAAGTCTGTCCAATATACAAAGCATCTGGGCATTGTTGGCACATGATGGCATATATGATGTTAGTAGAGGAGCATGAGAAAGTGCCTGTGATTCTGAGAGTAACCTGGTTAGGTCCAGTGATGGTATTTCCAGAGAAGATATGTGAACAAAGCTGGCAGCAGGCTTTGTTGCAAGGAAAGGTTCCAGGACTGGTATTCGTGGGGTATAGACTGTGGCTGTTTGTGAGGATCCTCAAAAGGTTGGGAGGTTGTCTGAAGGAGAGAACAGGCCTGTCACCTAGGGCCTTCTGGAGTGTGGCATCCTGATTAAGGATAGGTTGTAGGTCTTTAATAATTTGTTGCAGTGGTTTGAGTTGGGGGCTGTAAGTGGTGACCAGTGGTGTTCTGTTCTTGGCTTTTTTGGGCTGATCTTGGAGTAGCTGGTCTCTGGGTATTCGTCTGGCCCTGTCAATTTTTTTTTTTTTTTTTTTTTTTTTTTACTTCTCCTGGTGGGTAATTCAGGTTTATGACTATTTGGTAAAGATCTTGTAGCTTTTGGTCTCTGTCAGTTGAATCAGAGCAAATGCAATTGTATCTAAGAGCTTGACTGTACACAATGGATCTAGTTATGTGTGCAGGATGGAAGCTAGAAGGGTGTAGATAAGTAGGTTTTTGGTACAGCGTGGTACTGATAAGGCCATCCTTGATTAGTACACTCCAGTACTACAAATAGACAGGGCCAGATGAATACAAGTGGTTTGAACCGGGATGGGAATTTTGAGTCACTATAGGGGCTCGTCTGCATACTTGGCTTGCTGTAATTCTTGATTTCCCCCTGCCACCCACTCCTCCACTCTCTGATTTGCTCACGTTGATCCTTTCTTCCTGATTTGTCCTCCTTGATTACTGTTTTTTGGTTCTCTGTGCCTTAAATATTGAGTCTGTTCTGGTATGGCTATGGTCTGAAGAAATGGGTCTGTCCCATGAAAGCTCACCTAATAAAATTATTTTGCTAGTCTTTAAAGTGCTGCTTGACTGCTTTTTGTTTTGATAGTATATAGACTAGCACAGCTCCCTCTCTGTTACTATTCTTTCTTACTAAGAGGGTGGAAGTCTGTCCTAGCTTCTTTATTTACTATCTCATTTCCATTGCCTTTAAACATCTGACAACAGGTTTATATTTCACCCTTCTATTTCTCTTCCAACTCTGACCCCTTCCAATCCGGTGCTTTCCCATTTCATCAGAATTGCTCTAATTAAAATAACTTTCTCATTTTCTCGTCTTTCTGCTGACTCTAAACATAATTAATCATCTTTTCTTCAGCTGTAAACTTCCAAAGTGGAATTTAGTAGCTTATTTTAATTTTCAGTTAAGTGCAATGCAAAAGTAATGGGTGATTACTTAAGCACCTTTTAAACTGACTGTTTTCTGACAGTCATCTTGACATTGACTCCATTTCAGTGTTAAAAGTCATCCTAGTCACGTTCCTTGAGGATTCTCAATAACCCTTTTGTGTTTACAACATTATTTTTTAAATGTTTAACATTTTTTAAATGTTTCTCTTCCTCTTGTTGTATGACTTCTACAAACAGAAACCTTGTGCTGAAACAAGAACACAGACTGGGTAAATCTACACTAGAAGCATCTGTCTACAGAAGTTACTGTTAGAAGAGATGTTCCAACAAAATTTCTGTTGACAGATCACGTTGACACGTAAAAGTGGCTCAGTCTTTTGATTTGCTCTGACAAAAGATCCGCCCCAGAGCGTTTGTGTCTCTTTTGTCAACAGTCTCTGTTGTCAAAATGCATTTTGTGTGTAGATGCTCTGAGGTTTTTTGTCGACAAAACTCCTTAGTGTCAAATACACACTAAGATATTTTTCCTAGTCTTTAGGTTTTAATAATGTTGACTGTTAATACTTCAAACAGATATTAGTATTGCAGTAAATCTTTATCTACAGCAATGGTCACAATTGATCACTCTATTTTTCAGACTTGCCCTTTCTAACTGATGAAAAATTTGATTTTGACCTTTCACTGTCTCCTGCAAGGTAAGCTAAGTAAGATCATATACATACTGGAAATGCAAATGCTTTTACAGCATCTTAATTGTTTTGTCTGTCTTACAGTGGAAATGAAGATGAAGTTTTTGTTGGACCACTAGGGCACAAAGAAAAATGTGTTGCTGTTAATATTGAAGCAAGGAAAGATGCTGAAGAAAAGAGCTCTCAAACCCCTGATACACTTATGTGGAGTCCTCTTAGTGGAGAGAAATTTGTGGAAATTTTTAAAGAAGCTCACTTGGTAGCACTGCAGCTGGAAAGTGGTAACAAAAATGAACAGAACAAAGTCTCCCAACCAGAAGGACCAAAACCCAAAGTTATAGAAAAATTTGTGCAAGAATCCAAGTCAAAACTAAAAATTTTCCAAACAGGAAGCATAGAAAAAAGCCCTAGGGCTATTAAAAGGGAGACATACTGTGTGTGGGACAGCCCAATTTGTCAACTGCCACCTTCCTTTCAGAAGCGTTCAGATTTACCTGTGACAGCAGTTAACAAAACGTGTGTCCTTCAAACTCCTCCAAATACATCTAGTCCTCTTAAAATCCATAATTCTCCTAAAATACCAGTTTCACCTCTAGTCCAAGAACAACAAGCTGATGGGAAACATAAAAAGCCAATAAGTAAATTGCACACACAGGCTTTATCTGCTCTTGGAAAAAGTAATCAGCTGACAGAAAAGGTACAGAATTTTCTTCTAGACAACTTAATAAAAAAGGGGTTGACATGAGTTAATGCATCTCTCCATTGAGAACATCAAATAGGAAGCTGACTTTATCCAGAAAGCTGGCAAACAGAAAAGTTAAAATTAAGGTATATTTTACCTTGCAATACTAATGCTAGCAGAGCAGTAGTTATTGAAGTAGTGGTTAGAATGGAAAAAGGTTGTTGCGTTTTTTTCATTAACTGAATTGAAGTTATTAATTATTGAAGTCTTATTAATGTTTGATATTTTCTCATCCCTCTGATAAAATGTTTGCTGTCTATTGATTTTGGTGCCAACAGGCTCTTCGCTTATGGTTTGAGCATTGGCCTACTAAACCCAGGGTTGAGAGTTTAGTCCTTGAGGCTGCCATTTAGTGATTTTTTTTTTTGGTGGGGGGCGGGGTTGCTTCTTGGCCCTGACAAGAGGGCAGGGGACTGGACTTGATGACCTCCCAAGGTCCCTTTCAGTTCTATGAGATGTGTAACTCCATATAGAATATATTGAGCTCTTCAAAATTGGCAGTAATAAGCATAGTTCTGTAGATATAGAAGTAATAACAGCTAGCTTTTTATTCCTGAGGAGGAGGGTGAGGGAATGCTGCTATAGGGGAGAGGGTGGGAAAGCTTCTGTAGTGTGTGCCATTTTTTCCCCCTGGGTCTCCCATCCCATAGCATTGATATTACAGCTGGTTGTGTGAATTGCTATTTTGAATAGACTTGTGAGCTGTTTATTTTGACTCCAACTGCTAGCCATGAAAGGTTTAATCAGGCAGTAATCCATTCTCTGTTGGACCATTGGAAACAAGGGATTGTGTGTGCCTTACGTTATGCCTGCAGATGTGGAACCTACCTGCCTTAAAATAAGTAACAGGCACTGCAGTCTAAGGGGATGTACGTGGATTGAAAATCCCATAGAGACTAACTTGCTGCAGAGGGATTGCATTATGATGATATGTCTGTCTTTAAAGCCAATTTCAGTAAGTGGGGACATAGTCTATATTGTATTTAACAACTTTAAAGTCTAAATTAAGAACTTTGAACTTTTAATATTTAGCAAACCACACACTTGGTAGATGCAATTAGCTTTTCTGTTGGCTGGTATTAAAAGATAATTTATTGAATAGATCAGCTCAGCTTACGCAAAATCTTCAGATCAACAGAAATTATAATAGCTTTCAAATAAATGTAAAAATTGAATCTTACAGCCAAAACCAGGGGAAAAGCATTTGAACAGCATGGGATCATCTGAAGATCTACTTTCTGATAAATCCAGTGTTGCGTCAGATGTATGTGATTCATCATTCAATGGCAGCTCATCATTACAAGACAAGAGAGCTCTTTCTTCTCAAAGCAAGGTAATAGCAAGTGCTAATTCAACTGCAGAGTGAAAATATTCTTAGAGTACTGGTGACTCTTAAATGCAGAAGACAAACCTAACTTTCTCACTTAAATTTAATGCCATCGTTGTGTCTTACTGGAATAGCGGTGACAGAAGCCAAATTCTAGGAATCATAGCACTGCAATTTAAGGACTCATGTCAGCCAAGAATAGCTCATGGAATATATTTTGTCTCAGTTTTGTTAAAACTCCATTGTTAGCCACTTATTACTGCCCATGCAGTTTATCACACATCTCGCCTCTCCTCACTCCTTTGCATAAGAGATGCCTAATCTCATGGTAAGGAATACACTTAAATGAAATATTGGCTGTTCTCACCACCTCTGTCGCTAATGGAACAGTCTTAATTATTACAGTCAAACTTGCCCAATTGCTTTTTCTAAGAAAAGGTAATAATGTGGAATATTGAGCAGGGAGGGAGGTACAGCAATTCAAAAATGGACTCTGGTGGTCTGTCCCATTAATCTTGATTTCTAGATACTTAAAGAATCTATACTAAGGATATATTTTGAGCTAGCCAGGATGGAGGAAGAGGGCAGATGGACACCACTGGGCTAATCATTTTCAAGACCTATCCTATTCCAATTTTACATTAGAACTTAGGTGTCATAATTTTTTTCCTTACCAACAGTCTGCTTTTTACTGAAGCATTTTAAAAGAGGATTATGGAACTTATCCCTGGGACAAATGAACCCAAAAACAGTCATGCACAATGATCTAGAAATCTAGCAAAGGAAAATGTTGTGTTTGCTTAAAGTTTTTTTTTTTTTTTTTTGCCAGATTATTTATTTATTTATCATCTTTATTCACAGTTTGGGTTAAGGAAGACCCAGTTAAAACCTCCTGGTACTACTAATGGTCCTCTAAGAAAGAACACCTCATCATCTTCATCATCATCTGCTTCCAGCATGAACTCCAGTTTGAATTCAAGCTTGCCTGCCTCTCCCATAGGAGGAAATGGTGGTAATTTTGCATAGAAATGCAGCACTCCTGTCACTTTAAAATAACTAGTGTGGGCTTTTGACCTGTAGATTCCAGAGTTTGAAGTATTGTTCCCATGATATGAATGGCAAAATAGGTGAGGTCCTATATTTAATTGTCCAGGAAGGTGCAAGCTCTCCAGTTACACAGGGGTCTATGTACCTTCTGCCAATAGAAGATGGTCCAATAAAAGATATTATCTGAACCACTGTATCTCTTTGGGGTTGAGAAGAAAAGACTAAGAATTCATTTAAGTTGACTCAGTGTAGTAGTTAGTTCAAGGTCTTGACTTCTAGCACTTGAATTAAACCAGACACTTTAAAATTGGTGAGGCCAATATGTGCAAAATAGGATCTGATGCAATTAAAGTAGTCCATAATAGTTCTTTTCTGGTTAGAATTATATCTAGTCGCAAGAACCTCAAAATGCCACAGTGGTACATCTGATTTAGAGAACAAACCTTATGAAGTGGAGAATAAAGGGTAGGTAGAAATGTCTGTTTCTCAACCCCAATTTTGGACTCCAAAGTCCCCCATTCTAAATGTTTACTCATGGCAAACGAAACAGTAATATCACAAAGATTATGGTTAACATAAAAAGAGAATAATGCTATTGTTAAAGCTTTGTCAGGACTTACTAGAAACAGCAGTGGAATACAATTGCTTACAGCTTCTTGATCCATTTTAAAGCAAGGCTAAAGTACAAATCTCTTAATATTCTTTATTTAAACATCTGTCTGTTGTGAAAATTCTGCCTAAGGAGTCTAGGCTTGGGAGCTTTTCTAAGCTTTACGTTTCTAAGTTCTGTATTAGTTTTTCATGCTAAATATATACGTACCAAGTCTCTGTTCCTGTAGCTGTGCACTCTGTTCTGAATACAGTTAAAACCATGAGTTACGTGAGGGTTGTGCTCCTGCGCACCCTTGTGTAACTCAAATTTCATGCAAGTTGTGGGGAACTGGGAAACAGGCGGCAGCCAGGTGCAGCTTCTCCCTGGCATACAGCCATGGCAGCTCGGCTTCTCCAAGCTGAGGTGGTGCAGCTGCCTGCCCAACTTCCCCCAGCTGGGGGAGTTGGGGACTGAAGTGTGGAGCTGGCAAAGGACCTGCACTCCTGCTAACCACCATCTCCTAGGAACCCCAGAATTTAGACTTGTGCTTAACTCATGTTAACACAAGTTAAGTGCAAGTTGGAATCGCGCATATCAGGAGTTCACTGCATATGTCAGCAGACTGTATTTCCTATTAAAAACTTAATGACAAAGGCCTAGCACTGCTGTCCGATTTACATCAAGAGCAGGGGTTGCTAAGCTTTTTTACTGCATATCAACTTCCTGCATACTCCTAACCCTCTCATCACTGATATTTTGTATATTTTTCTTAATGCTGCCCCTCTTCATAGAATCATAGAACATTAGGACCAGAAGGGGCCTCGAGAGGCCATAGAGTCCAGTCCCCTGCCCCGACGGCAGGACCGACCACTATCCACACCATCCCTGATAGACATCTATCTAATCTGTTCTTAAATATCTCCAGCGAGGGAGATTCCACAACCTCCCCTGGCAACTTATTCCAGTACTTGACCACCCTGACAGTTAGGAACCTTTTCCTAATGTCCAACCTAAACTTCCCTTGCTGCAGCTTAAGTCCATTGCCTCTTGCTCTCTCCTCAGAGGCCAAGAAGAACAAGTTTTCTCCCTCTTCCTTATGACACCCTTTAAGATATCTGAAAACCGCTATCATGTCCCCCCTCAATCTTCTTTTTTCCAAGCTAAACAAGCCCAATTCTTTCAGCCTTTCTTCATAAGTCATGTTCTCCAGACCTTTTATCATTCTAGTTGCTCTTCTCTGGACCTTCTCTAATTTCTCCACATCTTTCTTGAATTGGGGTGCCCAGAACTGGACACAATATTCCAGCTGAGGTCTAACCAGCACAGAGTAGAGCGGTAGAATGATTTCTTGTGTCTTGTTCACAACAAACCTGCTAATGCATCCCAGAATCACGTTTGCTTTTTTTGCAACAGCATCACACTGTTGACTCATATTTAACTTGTGATCTACTAGAACCCCTAGATCCTTTTCTGCTGTACTCCTTCCTAGACAGTCTCTTCCCACTCTGTATGCGTGAAACAGATTATTCCTTCCTAAGTGCAGCACCTTACATTTATCTTTATTAAACTTCATCCTGTTTACTTCAGACCATTTCTCAATTTATCTAGATCATTCTGAATTATGACCCTATCCTCCAAGGTAGTTGCAACCCCTCCCAGCTTGGTATCATCTGCAAACTTAATAAGCGTACTTTCTATGCCAATATCCAAATCATTAATGAAGATATTGAACAGAACTGGTCCCAAAACAGACCCCTGCGGAACCCTACTTGTTATGCTTTTCCAGCTGGATTGAGCACCATTAACAACTACTCTCTGGGTGCGATTTGCCAGCCAGTTATGCACCCACCTTATTGCAGCGCGATTTAAGTTGGACTTGCCTAGTTTGTCGATAAGAATATTATGTGAGACCGTATCAAATGCTTTACTAAAGTCTAGGTATACCACATCCACTGCTTCTCCCTTATCTACGAGTCTCGTTATCGTGTCAAAAAAAGCTATCGGGTTGGCTTGACATGATTTGTTTTTTACAAAACCATGCTGGCTGTTCCCTATCACTTTACTACCTTCCAAGTGCTTGCAGATGACTTCCTTAACTACCTGCTCCATTATCTTTCCTGGCACAGAAGTTAAGCTTACTGGCCTGTAATTTCCTGGGTTGTTCTTATTCCCCTTTTTGTAGATGGGCACTATATTGGCCCTCTTCCAGTCTTCTGGAATCTCTCCTGTCTCCCATGACTTTCCAAAAATGAGAGCTAACGGCTCAGCTACCTCTTCTATCAGCTCCTTGAGGATTCTAGGATGCATTTCATCAGGCCCTGGTGACTTGCAGACATCTAATTTTTCCAAATGGTTTTTAACTTGTTCTTTTTCTATTTCAAAAACTAACTCTACCCCTTTTCCACCAGCATTCTCTGTCAGGCATTCCTTCAGATTTCTCTGTGAAGACCAAAACAAAGAAGTCATTAAGCATCTCTGCTATTTCCAAGTTCCCCATTACTGTTTCTCCCTCCTCACTGAGCAATGGCCCTACCCTGTCCTTGGTCTTCCTCTTGTTTCTAATATATTTGTAAAAGGCCTTCTTGTTACCCTTTATGCCTGTAGCTAGTTGGAGCTTATTTTGTGCCTTTGCCCTTCTAATTTTACTCCTGCATTCCTGTGTTATTTGCCTGTGTTCATTCTTTGTAATTTGTCCCAGTTTCCATTTTTTATAGGATTCCTTTTTTAGTTTGAGATCATGCAGGATCTCCTTGTTAAGCGAAGGCGGTCTTTGCCCATATTTACTATCTTTCCTACATAGGGGAATAGCTTGTTTTTGGGCCCTTAATAACGTCTCTTTGAAAAACTGCCAACTCTCCTCAGTTGTTTTTCCCCTCAGTTTTTCCTCCCATGGGATCTTACCTACCAGCTCTCTGAGTTTACCAAAATCTGCCTTCCTGAAATCCATCATCTCTGTTTTGCTAGAGACAAAAGGGGGCTATATGTCTTTCTCCAGCCATTTGCCCATATTTTGCTGTTACATACGGATATAATTACAACGTAACACATACAGACCACACCCTCCCACCAAAAAATTATAAGTTTGGAGCTTAGACTGAACAGTTGCTGGTTAGCTGAACACACAATATATGGTGACTGAGATCTGTGTGTGTCTGCATCTTGTAGTAAATCAACTACTGCATTTTATACACACAATTTCCACAGTTTTAAAGCTTTGGATAAGTAGCCTGTTGTAAAAATGCAATAAATAAAATGATCTGCCCACAATTTCTCCTGCATACCTCCATCGAGATGTCTTATAAACCACTAGCATAACACAGGCCATGTCTGAACTTAACTGGGGATCCATGCTGCAGCAGGGGTCAATTTTAGCAGGTCTGTACCTCAAAGCACTCTCCAATAATCTGCTGAATAAAAAGATTATGGCAAGTTGATTGTGTGTACCACTGATGCAGCATGGTCTAGACACAACAGGAAGTTGACCTAAGCTTCATCAACTAGAGCTGTATTATAGACATAGCTGGAGTAGTATAGCATAGGTCAACTTCAGCGAGGCCACAGCTAGGTAACACCTACTATAGGGGCAAAACTGCTACTTACACCAGCATATGTAAGTTGACTACTGCTATCCTATGGCCTATGGTCATAAAATGCAGTGTACCACAAAGGGGCAAGTCTTTGTTCACGATTCTTAATCTTATTTTTATCCCATTTTTTTTTTTGAGGGGGCAGAGACACTTTTACTGTATTAGACCTCCCCCCCCCCCCCCCCCTTGCAGCACCAAACTGCCCCCAGATTTACCCACTGTCTGCTTTCTTCAACAGCCCCAGCCTTAGACACTCCTCCTCCTCCCCCTGCAGCCTCTTCACTGGGGCTGCTAGGCTGGGTGGCTCTCCCAGCAATTAACTCAAATGTTAAGGTTTCAGTACCTAGGCAAAAGGTAATTGCTGTCCTTAATGACAGAGAGAGCTGCTGGAGATGGCAGCTATCTCTGTTGATATCTGCCTGAGGCAGCAGTGTTAAGAAGCTGTAAATGACTTCTTTAACAGCCACATGCAGCTGGGAACTGCCCAGCTGGAGACCTTTAACAAATCTAATGGGGACCCATGGGTTGGGAATCCCTGTTCTACATACACTACATCCTATTTCTGATGCCAAACTATTCAAATACATCAGTACCTAAACTCAACTGGTTTATGTCCAGTTACAAGCACTTGGAATGAATTGGAGACTTTTACATGTGTTTTAATGGGAATTTAGTGTCGCTCTTGTGAGTTCACTTACGAGCAGAAATTTGGGAAGGAATTGTGCTCGTATAGTGAGGGATGAGTGTAAGTTCTCCTGGAATAGTTTATTTAAAAATAAAGCTAATGTGTAGACATATCCTAGGTAACCTAGTCAATAATACATTACCTTTTTAAGGGTCAAGAAAATACTGTTGTAAGCTTGTTGTGGCTTGCTTTTTTGCCCACAGCTTTAAACACATCTATGCTACATAGGTCTCCCCTACTGTTAAGAACTTTTATCTGAAAATTTAGTTTTAATAACAAAAACAAACTTGTCTTAAGTAACCTAAACTTCATGATCTTAATTCAATGGGAAAACTAATGTGTCCTGGAAATATTGAATACAAATTTCTAATAACTGTCTAGCAAATCTACTTAGTTTAATTGAAAAATTAAGATTAAGTGAATATGTAGTGTACTGAAACTTGTCACTTAAAAATAACTTTTTTAAAATACTCTTAACTGGATTAGTTAGGTAAAGAAACTTCATTGACTGTCCCTTAAAATGTGTATTTTATATAGGTAGGCCAACTATATTGAAAATACAAATTATGCTTAAATATAACTAAAGAAAGCATATTTAAGTTTTTCTCAAAATGTCTTGTTTCATTTGACCTCATTCTAAATCCATGTCAAGGAGGCTTTTCTGAAGTATCAAAGAGAGCCATTTTGTAGAGTGTCTCTCTCTCTCTCTCTGTCTCTCTCTCTCTCTCTCTCTCTCACACACACACACACACACACACACACACACACACACACACACACACACACACACACACACACACACACACACACACACACAGCCTCCCACTTTTCATTCTTCTAGGATTTCAAAACTAGAGGCTAACAAAATTTTGAAGCCTTAAAATTGTAACAGCTGACAATCGCAGATGCCTGAACACTCGCCACAAATCGCTTGTATCTTCAGCTGCACTTGAGTAAAATAAGATGCTCTTGTAATTAAGTGTGCGTAATTGAAGGCGAAACAACCTCTGAATTGCTGGTTAACTTTGCACTTTCTATCTTTTAGCTAAATCAAGTGTCTCTTCAAAAATTTCTGTGAGCAACTCCAAACTCTCATCTACCACACAAAGACTGGCTACGGTTAGACCTATCAGAATGTCTTCTGTGCAGGCTGTCCATTCTGATGTGTCCTGCAAACAAACAAGATCTGCTAGTTCTCCTAAAATATCTACTGCTCGGAATTTAGCCAGATCTTCAGCTTCTGTGACAGGGTCCCAAATTCTAGCCAGTGGAATTCAGAGACTGAGCTCAGTTCCTAATCTGCAGAAGATATCTCAGCAGAACAAAGATGGAAGTGCAGCAAAAGGAAACACATGCCCAAAAGGAAATCCTAAAGTTGTACTCACACCTACTAATCAGATTAAGGTCCCTAAGAAATATGGAGGTAAGAAGATATATTGGAAAGCAGTTCTTGGGTTAACTTGATTTTTGATTTTTAACACTTTGAACATTCCTTGCACTGTGTGCTAATAGACTGAAATATTTTTATCTGTGTATTGTTCCAGAGCTTTTGAGATGTGACTTGTTGATGTTTATAGCTGAAAATTAAACTAATACAGATTAAAAATAGGTAATAGCATAGACTAACATTTTTACTTTCCCTTAGGTTCATCACCAGGAAACACAGCACCAAAAGTAGCAGAGCCAATCAGATTACTATCTTGTGGCACATTGGGAAGGTAATGTCGTAATTAAAATTCATTGGATCACTTGAATGTTTTCCTTAAGTAGACCTACTTTTTGAGAAAGGTGTATTAACTAGGTAACCTGAATTTTAAAAGTGCAGTTTTAGTTACTTTTAGTTACATTGGGAGGTTTCTGTAGTCTGCTGATGACTTCCAGACTTCTGCTAATAAAAATGTTAATTTACCCTGGGATATGAAAATTGATTGGGTAACAGAAATATGTAACTGCAGTTCGTGGACAACTCTCAAGTGCAGGAGACCTGAATCAGCTCTCATATAGCAGTGATAGTTCTGGGCTATGTCTACATGGATAGCCTTTGTCAACAGAGGTCACTGTTGACAGAGAAACCTTGACAATACCTCTGAGAGAGTGCAGATGGAGCAGATTGCTTTTTTTGATCTTCTTATGTGTAGACGCAGAGAGCTGCCAGACTGCCCAGCCCTCTCGACAGAACAGCTGACCGGAAGCTCTGCAAATAGGGCTCCCTGGTGAATCGGAGCCCTCTCTGTCCACAGAATTGTCTACACAAGCACTCTGTCAACAAAACACTGTCAAAAGAGGTGCCATACCTGGTAATGGAGAGGTATAACGCTGCCAACTGAACAGCTGAGTTTTGTTGATTTTTAAACTCCTGACAGAGTGCTTTGGCCGTGTAGACCAGTGGTGTCCAAAAAACAAGACACCTGATCACTGCACCCTACTCCCCTGCCCCTGGGGACTCGCCATAGGAACACAACGTAGCATCCAAGAAGCCACCAAGCCAGCCACACGGCTTCCGAGCATCTGCATGGTGCCCAAGGAGCCACTGAGCCGATGCACCAGCCCCCCAAAGCTGCTTTCACCACAATATGCTTCCCAATTTGCCATATGTGGTGAACAGGGTGCATGTTGGACACCACGGGTGTAGATGCACCATGGGTTTTTGTCAACAAAAGCTGTTTTGTCAACAGAAGCTGCCCATGTAGACATGGCCCTGCAGAACTAATGAGGTATGGGGTGGTGTTTTTTGTGAAGTTAAATTGTGAATATACTCAAGAAGCAAATCTATTTTTCGGTTGTTTTTACATAATACCCTGTACTTGAGAGCACTTCCAAGATCTGTTACACTGAGTTATATTTCTGCTTCTGTCTCAAACTAACTTGAATTTTTCATAACGTGAAGGGTTAAAACCTCTAACTGAACCTTAACTGTGATGATGTGACCAGTTCCAACATAATATAGTAATCTTTTTTTTTTTAATGTTCAAATTTAGTTATCCCAACACATTCCTGTTTGTGTTATGAAGCCTGCCTTGTGTTTCTGTTTGAGTAGTATTCAGAGTGAAGTTGTAACAAGTTTCTAGAAGCTGTCAGTTAAATGAGTACCACTTTTTTTTCCCCTCTAGCAATGTGGCTGTCTGCACGCCTCTCAGACCTTCAGAAGATGGGGCTTCACAGAACTCTTGTCTTAGTTCCAGGTCTATTTTAGTTACTCCAGCCAGTATAAAACGTTCTGCTCTGCCTACACCTGCTAGTCGTCGTATCTCAGGAATTCCAGCAATGACTCCTAAAACTATGCCAAGATCTGTCTCCTCTCCACGTTTTATGTCTGCACATCGTGTCTCCAGTATGTCTGCCAAAAAGACACTTGCAGCTGGGTAAGATATCGTGCATGTAACATGGCCTTATTAAGTCTATTAAAATTTCTATTGACTTCAGTGAGGGAAGTATTTTGTCCTAGATGTACAGATGCTGTATAGTCACAGGTAAGAGATTTCATGTACTGCTGAATAGACACATATCCAGGTAACCAGCAAAATAATACAGCTATTCTTGTTGGTTCTTACAAACTTAATTCTCTATGGTTTGGTTTGCATGAATCCTTAAATCAGACGCTAATGTTGGACTCCCTAGCACATCTTAATCCATTGCTTGATCATATCTTCACACTACCTGTGAATCAGCTTGAATTATGTACATCATAGAACTTGTATCTGAGGAATTATCCTGCTTTCAGCCAACTTGATTGCACAGTGACCATAGGAGTGTTGGAACACAAAGTTACAGTGACACTTCTATACTTCCTAGACAGTTAGTTCAAATGCTGTACTTTTTACCTTCTGTTTAATACATTACATTGTAAGGTGTTGGCCAATCTTATGCTGTCACCACTGTAAAAATTGACATTCTAAGAGGTCAAGGATTGTTAAAAATTAAACCATTCTTGCTCCATGAGGTGGTTGTAGTAAGATGACCACTGGGTCACCTTCAGTCAATGCATTATGCTTTTCCAGCATAATGAGTAAACATCATCCCCAGAAGAAAACAGTGGAGGAATGTAATAAGATGAAGGCCTACTCCCGTGCAGCACAGGCTTGGTCTGAGGCTTAGCTGACAATGGACAAAACATGGCTAACATAAAACAAACCTAAGCTGTGAGCAAGAGGCAGGCCCCCGATAACGGAACTTGGCAAAACACCGATTGGGAATCGGCCCAGATACAGAACAATAATTGGTACAGGTGGTAAACTGAAATCATGTGGTACCGTCAGCTCATTAAAAAAGGCCTGGTACCAACTCCACAGATCCAGATCCAGGTTCAGAAAAGGGTCTAAAATGATGGCATGATGGACAGAGGTGATCTAATCAAACCACAAGGTACAGGATGATGGGTGGTAACCGACATCAGGGGGTGGCAACCTGATATGTCAGCAGTGAGTGTGATTTGTTTGCCACCCCAATATATAAGCACAAACATATGGCCTGTGGGCCACAATCTATCCTGTGGAGCCTTTTCATCTGGCCCACAGACCTATCCGTGGCACAGCATGGAGCCTCCCATTCAACTTTTACAATGGCATGTGGCTTTTTAAGGGGCCATTTGCAACTCCTGCCACTCGCTCCTCCTCTGGCTCCCTGCCCTAGCACACTGAGAAGGTAGAACTCAATTTCATTGGTTTAATGGCTGGCAGGAGGGATCTGGCCATTAAGCCAATTAAATTGAGTCTCTGTTATATCCGCACAGCAGGGAGTTGCCCCTGCCATGCTGTATGTGGGGGAAGGGAGTAGGAGGGCTGAGCGGGGAGCTGTGTGGCCACAGTGAGGAGGAGATGAGATAATGTCCCAGTGAAGGAACAGTTGAGGGGGTGGCAGCACACAGAGGTCCTGTGTAAGGAAAGCTAATCCTCTGTTTGGGGCTGCAAGGGGTTAAGCTTGGGGACAGGGTGGAGTGGTGATTTGGTGCTGTGAGGGATTTAAGCCTGGAAATTGGGGTGGCATGGTGGTTTGGGGCTAGCTTGTGTTTGGCCCCTGGAACACGTGAAAAATTGGCCACTCCACCATATATAAAGTGGTGTCTTGTGGGGGCAGTCTTCTTCTATGGCCTGGAGGGCAATGGAAATTTCCCACTGATAGTCATTGCATTGTGGCAAGTACATGTGCGCTGTGGTTCGGTAGGGTCTGCTGACAACAGTTACTGTACTTTGCTTAACAATAAACCTGGCCTGGCACCTTCGATCCTTTTTCTGGTTAGTTGTCTTTAGAAGCCCTCTCAGGGTCTGCTGCAGTTATTGAGCGCACATGCAGGCTGCCTTCTGGTTATCATCAGTGGAGCCAGAGACCTATGAAGACCCCATGGCAGTAAATCTTCCTAACTACAGTGGTCTTTCCATGCCGTAGTTGAGTCGGTGACTGCATAGCATGGGGAATCTAGGCAGCACCACCACAATTCTTTACCTGCCCTGTGGAGAGGATGCATTCTCTCCCATCTTGTCACAAGCTCCAAATATGCACATATATCTTAAGCTAATAATTATGGCAGCCTTGTGGTGCTGATTCACAGAGTAAAATTTAACTAATCTTAAATTTCGCCTTGTGCCAAAAATAAAAGAAAAAAACTTCTTTGTTCCAGTATAACCCAAGCATCATCATGCCTCAGACATTGTTACTTCCTCAGAGCACACATCCAAAATGTCCTTTCTTCTTAAAACTCTTCTCTTTCACAACTTTCCTATTGGCTCCTTGATTGTTAAGCTTGCAGCTTAGGAATCCTCCGACTTGTCCCTGTACTTTTTCACTTTACTGGGGATTGGACTGAACAATCACAGTGACGTGCAAAACTCTCACTTCTCTGGATAAGCTTCCAGAAATTTAAGCTAAAATATTCAAATTTATGCTAAAATTATCTACCAGATATGGACTGCCAGTTTTGTTTGTACGCTGTAGACAACTTTGACTTGTCCATCTGAATTGTAATCCCTCAAGGTGGGGGCAGTTTCTTAAGTTCTGTCTAGTACCTTGCATGCTTTTGGACAATGAATAAGTAAGACTTTACTTTCAGACTGAGGGTACTCACAAAATGAAAAATAATAAAGCTGCAAGTTGCATTTTAGTTTCTGTACAACAGCTAAATGACATGAACCTTATCTTGTTGATATTTAATAGTAATGGTCTTAAATACTTGCCAACTTTCCCTCCAGTTCTAAACAGACAAAGGATTCCAAGACACAGGCATCATCATTTGAAGATGATGATTTATCTCCTCCACCTGTGATGCCTCTTACACTTGTCTTTTCACCAGAAAAGACAACTGAAATAGGAGAGAATGAAATACAAGAAGAAATGCAAAAACAGCCAGCTGAAGAAGCACAAACTAATGAGGTGGGTACACTGAATCCATTTGTCCCCTCTTCTAAAATCTGCCACTCAGTGAACTGTATGAAAATGTGTACTCTACAAAAAAAACTTGCTCAAATTTTGACGCGAGTGTATATGCACCCTCTGGTGTTTTGCTTATCATACCACGGACTGGTGTTTCTTCATTGGGTTAAATGTTCCGGGGGAAAAGTAATTTCAAAGGGACCTGCACAAATAGAGGTTAAATTTAAATTTTCTCTGTTACCTGCACTTGGAAGCCTTTATGTATTAATCATGAAACACATGAAGTAATTCCAATTGCCATTAAACAATATTTTTGGACCGTATCAAAAATAGAGAACTGTTCAAACCATAGTTGGAAAAGACAAAAGGCTAACCTCATAGTTACTGGAATAGCAACTTGCTTTCAAATATTGGGCATAGACCAAACTTAAAAACTATTGGTTCAGCTGTAGTTATTTTCTCCAGTAGCCTATTTACAGAATGGTGGAAGCTTGCTGTGGATTTTATTTAGTGCATGTGACTAATGGCTAACTAACTGAATAGAGGTGCAAGTAAAGGTGGTGATCTTTTTTGAGCTGTTTCTTTATCAGAATACTATCAGGTCACAATTGCAGTTACAAGATCAAAACTGAAATATGAAACTTAAGAATATTTTTTTTCAAATCTGATTTTAGCATGTCCGTAATACTTAACCACCCCTGCTTTACACACTGATTCTCCCTATATCCACCAGACAATGCTGCTTTACCTTTAGGATGGTTTTCGTATAACCTACAAACCTAAAAGTGGTTGGTGGTTTTTTTTGTTTTTTTTTTTTTTTTAATGGCTTTTCCCTACACACTAATAGGGAATGCTTCTGAAGGAAGCACAATAAATGGAAAAAAATAAACTTTACTATTTCTAGGTCTTGCTGGTAGATATTGGAATAATTGAAACTCCAGTTGCAGCTTTGGAATGTGAAAGCAGACCTCTCATTGACCTTTCTAATACTCCAGAAGTGAATAAAGTTATTCCTCTAAAACCTATGGTGGTAGGACAGGTAAGGTATCTCAACCTTTTCTGTTGGTTGTTTGTTTTTCCATAAAAGCATAAAATTGCACAAAAAATTGTTTGGGTTTGTATGTAGAACAGTTATTTCTCCCATGTAACAATCTATTGTATATGAGTTGTGCTTGGCAGTAGTATCAAATATTTAATTCAGCATCCTTAGTCAAGTTGTATCCAATTTATGGAGTAAAATAGAATGTCTTTTTCTGGCAATTTTTTATCCTAGAGATTGAGAGGAGATTGAATGGTTTATTGTAAAACAGAGCTACAACTGAGCATCTCAGTTCATGAATCAAGGACCTGACTGTATTCAGCCCTGCATGGCTCACTCCTTCTGTGCTGTTTTTGAAAGTCAAAGTTAGCTGCATCAATTATTTATTGTAGGAACGCAGCTCTGTGCAGGCTCACTAAACTTCTCTTAATAGCAGCAGTATGTTATGACATTTGTTTTAGTATATATTGTGATGGTGTACAGGGGGCTGGATAGACTCGCCCCACGGATGCAGCTGGTGAGGAAGTCATATTCAGAGCATTCAGATTCTTGCAGAAATTAATTCTGGGGCATGCATTGCATGCATAAATGGCACACTACTGCTTACTAGCCATGTACACCAATAATGTGGAGGCTAGAATATGTTCCTGGTACTCTTCTCTGCCGTGAGACCGTATTCTGTCTTGTTATGGTCGTCAAAGCCCCAGTTGCAGCTCTGGTTTTTTCAACACTTCACCAATTCAGACAAGTTTGGCATGTGGAGTTGTGTGTAAAATGGCCCATTGCTCCTGACTTTGGCCACCACTCTTCAAAGTCCGGGCTTGACACTGACGCTTGCTTTAAGAGTAGTTTGCTCGTTTTTCTACCACTGCCAGCACAGAAAAGCAAATGTGGTAGTGCGCACTGAAAATATTCTGATGCTCAAGACTCATTTGCATACAATTGGTGTAGGATTTAACTAAGTCATTTCATGACTTAAAATTGGGAAGGAGCGATAAGGGGAATAAGCTATTACCTAAATCTGTTACGACTCCCTGAAGCAAATGATGCTTTTAGGGGAACAATAACTGGATAAAAACATCTATTGAAAGTGCTGATTCACAAAGGGGCCTAGCTTTGTGACATGAGCACCCAGAAAAATTGTAAGACAACTGAGATCTGCAAAGTCTGAATTAAACATTTCTATCCTTTATGCAAGGAATGGGGGAGGAAGAGTACAGCACACATGTGCATGTGTGCCTGCACACGTGCACAAGGGTTAGGGTACTCATCTAGGATGAGCTTGCCAGTTTAAGTATTCCTCTCTGCCTGGATGAGGGGAGCAGTGGGTTTGCCTTCCTGGCCAATGGGAGCCGCAGGAAATAATGCAGGCCATGACACTACTTCTTGCAGCTCTTGTCCAAGAACAGCAAACCACAGCCAATGCAAACTGCAGGTGACTGTACGTGCAGATGGTCAGGTAAATAAAGCATCTGGTGAGCTGCCAGGGGCTAACTGTGGTGAACTGTGTCCAGCCCGCAGGCCACGTATTGCCCACCTGAGTCACACATTTAAACAGGCCTCTCCAACTTCTCAGATTAATGCTCTAATCTCAGGGCTATGAGATATTCTGATGTCAGTTTTTTCCCAACTGTTCCATTTTGGATAAATAGTTAAAGGGGTGTGTGACACTTCCCAGGATACAATCTGAATTAATTGCTGTTCTCCGTCCTGGGGTGCCTTTTATACTGCCTTGTTGTGAGTGCAACCACTCTTGGTCTGCAAACACACAGCCTCTAGCTTGTAAATCACTCCCAGGTATACTGTAAGAGTTCTATAGCTACCCACCTTGGAATTATGTTGTAAGGCAACACTAGCAAGCTTCCATCCCCAAAGCCCCCCAGAATGTGTGTCTAATACTGTCCTCCTGTCGCTGGACAATCCAAGCTTATATAAAGGCTGCCATCTAATTAATAGACGCTGATATGCATTAATCTTGTTCTCTAAAATGGAGTGTCCCCAAACACTTAAATCCAAACATACTGATAGATAAAACAAAACCAATTTTACTAACTGCAGAATGAATGAAGCATGATGAATGAAGTAAAATGTGACTAACCCCTAACGTAATGAATTCGAAGCTAAAGCTTTCTCACTACATGATTTGGCTGAATCTTTCAGCCAGGATCCCTCCACAGTATAATGCTTTCTTACACACCAAGCAGCAACAGCACTTGAAAGTGAATGTTCCCCGTATTTACATCTCTTCCTTCTCTTTCAAGAATGATCTCCAGCTGGGGTTCAGGAGACTGAAAGTCTGTGGAGATGGGAATTTCTGGCTGTTTCTTTGCCAAGGTGTAAAGTTCTTGCTCGCATCCTTTTTTGCTTGCTAAAGTATGGGCACTTAACCAGATGTTAGTCCATTTTATTTAGTTGACAACTGGCTGAGGCATCCGTTTGCCCTTTTTTTTTTCTAAACACGGAACATGTCTTAGTACTACCATATAATGTTGGCATATGTATTTTACAAGGAAAATAATAAGTACAGAATGGGTTTTCATATGATACCTGACAAGGCATACTTTCATACAAAATTAATTATAGTTGTATTACCAAAGAAGTGAACGTAGGGACTAGACTGTAACTGGTGGGTCGGGGAGGAAGGGAGAGTATTAGGAATGAAAAGGGGTGAGTAGAACACATGCTTCTCTCTGGGATCTCCCAACAGCAAGTAGAGGCAGCGGATCACCTACTGTCCTGGCTTTTGTGACTCCCATTCTTATTCTCCTCTCCCTATGTGGTACAGGAAATAGGAGTACCTAACTCTGACTTTGAATCACAGGCTACATCTACACTAGAAGCATCCAATTACAGAAGTTACTGTTGGAAGATATGATCGGACAAAACTTCTGTCCACAGATTGCGTGGACACACAAAAGCAGATTGATCTTTTGGCCCACTCAAAAAGGCCCCCTGAGCTTATACGTAGCTTTTTTGTTTATAGTTTCTGTTGATAAAATGCACTTTGTGTGTTGATGCTCTGCGAGTTTTATTGACAAACCCCCATTGTGGCAACAAAACTCAATAGTGTAGATGTAAATCCAGTGATTATTTAAAAACAAAAATAAAAAACCTTAAGCTCAGTGTTGCAATGCTCAGTATGACAGCAACAGATTCCCAAATGGACTTTAGCTGCAAGATTCAGTCCTCCTGTGTTCTGCATAAACTCTTGGGTGTTTGATCTGTAGTTTTGTTGCTACACTAAGTAAAATTGTTTTGATTTTAACTGTTAGATGCTAATTTGGTCCTGGTAGACTAGCATTTTTTTGATACCTTGGATCAGAGATTTTTTTTTTTTTTTTGGCAGGAGAGACTAGGCTTCTTTTCTATAACACCTAGCATGAAGTACTCTGATCGGTGTCTCTGGTTGTTGCTGTAATTTAAACTTTTACATATAGGTAAAGAGGTTCTAAACTGAACATCTTGAATATTTTGTCTTCAGGCATATGCAGAATCTTTAACAACACTGCTATTGTTCCAGATGTAACTGGACTACTATTGGGATGACTGGATGCAGTTACCTATGTGCAGAGTATCTAGCCAGGATTAGCTAAATGTTGTTGTCACTTCCTGTCTTTCAGCTAATAGATTTGAGTTCCCCTCTAATCACTCTGAGTCCTGAAGTGAACAAAGAGAATCTGGATTCCCCTCTGCTGAAGTTCTAAAATGACCAGAACCAAAATGCATCTTGGTACGAGCATCTGCAATCTCGATTTGATTTATTAGCCATCTTAATACTGTTCGGAGTGAATGATATATCCTGCAATAGAATCTCTTTAAAGTACTACTGAATGTACAATGTACACAGTGGAACTAGAATAATCTGTTCAGCAAAACCACATTGGAAACATTAATGCAACTGTCTTCATGCTTTATTGCAGATGTGTAGGGTTTTTTTAAAAAAAAAAAGTGCTGTTTAGTTTTAGTGAAATTATTTTGTCTAATATATAAAATTAACCTTCAAAGGGTTTTGTACTAAATAAAATTATCTAATGTACTGAAATTAAATGGAAAACTTAAAGCTAATGTAGTAGGTGTGTGTGTGTCAAAGGAGGGATAGAAGTGGTCTGTATATGTTGAAAAGTATAGTCTGGAAATGTTTTTTGGGCTAAGTGTGTTATACAAGTGTACCATGGAGTATTTCAACAGGCTAAAATATCTACATTTTAATAAAAGCACCTGGCTCTTAAGGGCTCATAGAAATATAATCAGGCTAATGTTAAAGAGGGTAGTGGCAGGACTTTGCAGGCTCCACCATTTGTTTGCATTTCACAGACAAAGGCTTATAACAGATTCAGAAAATTGGATCAGAGTGAAAAATGCATTTATACTAATCTTAACTGCTGATGCCTTCAATGTAGGGGAACATGGCAGCATTAGCTAGAACAATGAGATCAGCTGTGGAAAGCAAGGTCAAGGATAGGATTTGACAGGGCCATCTGGTCCACTGTATAAGAGAAGTAACTCTAGATGCAAAAAAATAGGAAGTCAAGAATAAGATGTAAAATAAGCACATTTGATGTGTAAGAAATCACATCTGAAGCCTTCTGCTGGAGGGTCTTACTTAGAGGACCCTGGCAGGGCCTGGAAGTTTTTTGTTTTTTTGTTTTGTTTTTTTAAAAAATCCTTCAGCTAACTAGCCCATAGTCCATAACAACTCCAACTCAGTATTTAAAACTATATAAAAGTGAAGTTGAAAACATAGTCTGCTATAAGCTGAGTTATTTAGTTTAAAACTCCTGATAAAGATTCTTTTAAGGGTCCTAGTAAACCATGGATTCTAGAAATGGAGGACACTTGAAATCACTGAAATGTCTCATGCTGTTATGGGATGAGGCTACCTTGTTTTAGGGAGGGGCTAGTTGGGTGTGGGGGTCACTAGCAGCGGGGAGCCCTGCAGACCTACAACTGTGGAAATTCTTGCTGCTGGCTGCCTGTAGCCTCCCTACCCTTTGTCCTTGTGATACAGGTGGATCTCTGATTCCCAGAATATAGCTTAGGCCAGAGCTTAGTGTTTTGCCCAGCTGGTTCCTTAAGGGTTTGAAAAGGCATGCAGGGCAACCTTAACTTAGTTTTAAACAAGCTGATACCTCCCCCCCCCCCCCCCCCCCTATTTGAACCACAGCTACCTATCTTCTTGCTTATGTCTCTTGTAAGACACTTTTCCTGGTGGCTATAATCTGTTTGGGGGTGTGGGTCTCTGAGCTAAGACCACTGATGTTTGTGCCCTCATATATTGGTTTTTCCACAAAGACAAGGTTCAGCTCCATCTACACCTACTTTCCTACCCAAAGTAGTTTCACAAAACTGAGGACATCAGTCTGTCTTTTTTCCAAAAACCCCACAGCACTGATAGGGAGCAGGTACTTCATTCTGTAGATGTCCTACATGCCTTGGCTTACGTTCCACAGCCAATCCAACAGGTACCACTAGGGGAAACTCCAGCAGTCATGCAAGCAGTGCACACTCACCTCAAAGAATAGTTACAAGAGACTGGTAGCCAACGGGGTGTTTTTAATATATTTTTATATTAGATTCATTTCTAATTACACAAGATATAGGGTGGGTCTTTGCTTACCACAGAAATTCAAATTTTACGCTAATAGTTTAAAGTTGGACAACTATTTTGTTTTTAAACACATTTAACAATGTTTGTTCAATTTTATACACTTTTTTTTCCCTGTTTTGATGCATTTTGTTCTCAACGTTTTTACGGTATTTTATTAAAACATTGGTTTTAAATCTCTTGTTGGAGTACTTTGAACGTGTTTCTATCATCATCCTTTTCCTTAAAGTGAAAGGACCCAGGGCCATTTTTAATGTGCAGTATTATAGTTTAAAATAACCTGCCTGAAATGAAGAGGCGAGAACAGCGGGCCCCCTGCCTATTGCAGGTAGACCTCGGCACTTGCGCCCTACGCGAACGCCGTTCATTGGTGCGCTCCTGTGCCACAGGGCAGCTCTGCCTGAGGCTGGACTCTCACATTCAGGGATGCTCCGAGGGAACCTCCTATCGCGCCACGTGGTCTAGACTCGCTCCCTGCTCCCGCCGCACAGGCCTGCTGGCGGAAGAACGGACCCCAGCCAGGCCGCGGAGGGAGCTGTCACGCGCTGCTCTAAGCGGTCCCCCCGGTCCTGGCGCGAGGCGGCCGGTAGATCACTGCCCGAGGAGTCTCCTTCCTCCGCACCCCGAGACTCCCCGGCCCGAGCCCCGCACAGGGCTGCTCCCTGCAGCTCGCACTCGCGGCAGCCGCGTTCCCGCCAGCCCTACGCGGCGCGCTCTCAGTGCCACGCCGGAAGCGGAAGTGGGATGCGGGGCCGCTGGGAGCGGGGCCGGGCCGGGAGGATGCAGGCGGTGGCCCGGCACGTGGTGTGCGCGCTCTCCGGGGGGGTGGACAGCGCGGTGGCGGCGCTGCTGCTCCGGCGGAGAGGTGAGGCGTGCGCCGGCCGGTGCTGTGCGGGGGCTGGGAGCGGTGGGTGGCGTCCGGTGGCGCGGAGGAGGGCTGGGGCGGGGGTCAGCAGCCTGCGGCTCTTTACGGACCTCAGTGTGGCTCCCGTCGCCGTAACTGCAAAGTGAAAAGGGCCTGGTTGCTTTCGATCAACGGTGAGCGTCTAAAAGCCCGGCAAGGAACAGCTCAGATCTCAGTAGCCATCGCTGCGTGATCTCCAAAGGTCGGATAACTCCGCTTGACTGTGTACGGTGCATTGCGGGGTATGAGACGGCGTCTGTCTTTTGGTGCTGTTGCTAATGAAGTCTTGATTTCGAAAAGGGAGAGGGAGCTGGCGGCAGTCCTGCGGTGACGGGCAGCGCACGTTGTCAGAATGAAAACTGAAATTAAGTATGAAGTAAAACTGGCATCCCTAGAACAGATTCGGGAGCGACAGTTGGAAAGACAGTGGTACAAACACACACAAGGCGTGAGGAAGTAGAATGTGTAAAAAGTTTGTGGACATCGTGTAGCAAACGTGTATTGCATTACAAATCGTTGTGTGTCTGTCCTGTTCTTAAAATAGGGGTTACAAAAAGTATGGTTTGATGTTATTAGTTAAGGAGCATTTTGTATTCATATGCATTGCAGCTCTTGAATTACTGAATTTTTACCAAATGTGAAAAAAATGTCTCTCTCTCTGCTATTTTGGTTGCTGGCCCCCGAGCAGAGGTGTTTGAGGCTGGTGGCAGGGCAGGGAGGGAGAGGGCTGGGGTGCCTGGTTACACAGAGGATGGGAGGAGAGAAGAGCTGGAGAGCCTGTAGCCAGTGACATGGGGGAGACAGGAGAAGGGTTGGGGTGCCTGAGGCTAATGACACGGAGAGTGGGATAAAAGGATTGGTGTCCCTCGTGTAGGATGGGGAGAATGAGAGGGAGAGAAGAGGTGCCTCTGGGCTTTGACGCTTGATGGATGGGAGGGCTATGATGTCTGGGGCTTGTGATTTGGAAGAAATGCTGGAGTGCTTGGAACCTGTGATGGGGGGGATTTAGGAGTGTGTGGGAGTGCCCCTGTAATCAGTTGTTGCCTGCCACTGCATCGTGATTGTTGTCATGACGCCACATCTCCTGCATGTGTGTGGTTATACCAATTCATTCCTTGCTGATTTAGTAAGACCCATACAAAAGCTCATTACCTATTAAAATTGTTAGTCTTTAAGGGGCTACAGGACTGCTTGCTTTTTTGTGAAACTATAGACTAACATGAGACTATTATGAAGCGGGACTTTGCCCACGAAAGCTTATGCTCCAAAATATCCGTTAGTCTATAAGGTGCTGCAGGACTTCTTGTTGTATTATGACAATGTTTATATGAAAGTTTTGATACCAAGGTTGAAGACTTAGTGAAGTCCCTTCTGTACTTACACAGTAAGAAAGAATTCCTTATTTTCAAACCTGAAAAGCTGTTGAAAAGAGTTGCTGTCCATGAGTCAACCACGCATTGACTCCCACCCCTCCTCCTCGGTTTGGCTCATTCTAATGTGAATAGATAAGAGCCAGTACTCAAAGAAGAAAAAATGGTTATTCACCTTTGTAACTGTTATTTGAGATGTTGCTCATGTCTATTTGATACCCACCCTCCCTTCCCACTGTTGGAGTAGCCAGCAAGAAGAAGCCGTTGGGTCGGAGGGGTCATATAGAGGGCTCCACACCAACACCACTCCTGGGGGCTCCACAGCGAACCCGATGAGTAGCAGCTAATGTAAAACTTTCCAATAGTTTGTGCGTGCAGCGCACATACCCCTAACATATGTAGTTACGAAGGTGAGCAACCATATTTTTTCTTGGGGTGTCTAGTGTTAAGAATGCTGAGGGGAAATAATGCTATTCGGAAGAAGTGAAGGAGCCTCACAACTGTTCACCAAGCACTCATCAATATGTTTTAATGTCTTGTCTGAGTGTTGTGCTATCTGTAGTGAGAAAATGTAGTGGGAAGATTTCTTTACGGGAATACTCAAAATGCTATTGACTAGTTAGGACATGGAAGATATATAGTTTGGACGTGATCCCTAAAGAATGTTTTCAGTATATGAATAATTCCTTTCCTTCTCCCTTAGGTTACCAAGTGACGGGGGTATTTATGAGGAACTGGGACATTCTGGATGAACAAGGAGTTTGTTCTGCTGATAAAGATTGTGAAGATGCTTATAGAGTTTGTCAGAAACTGGATATCCCTTTTCATCAGATTTCCTATGTCAAGGAGTACTGGAATGAAGTTTTCAGGTAGGATTCTTTTAGAGATATTGTCTTTAGATGTGTAGTGTCTGATATAGAGTTCATATGTGTACAGGAGAAGGTCAAGAATGCCAAATGACTGACAAGACAAGTTAGTGTCTGTGGAGTCAGAAGACGGTATAGAAATACTTAATATGGTCAAAATTATTATTCATTGTCTTACAAGTTTAAGATCAGAGTGTATATATATACTGACTAAGATAGATATGGGTCTGTTGGCATACTTAAGTACACTTTTTGAATTGACAGGTGGAATTTCTCTGAAATTAAGTTAATTCATTTACAGTATGTCATGCAGTTCCAATACCTCCCTCTTCCTCTCTCCATCCATAACAACTAGGTGCAGTTTAAGGGTGGATATTTTTAATAGGTACTTCAGTTACTTTAATTCACATAAAATTGGAGAAATAAATGTGCATATTAAATGACTTTTACTCTGAAATCCACTCACCACCTGCTTCATAAAAGCTGGCTTTCCTTCTTTCAACCTCTCTTGTGCTTTGTAGGCCAATGCCATATTTATTACAAATATTATTGTTGCAGTTTCATTTTTTTTTCCTGCAAGAGTTGTTTTATTCTGAAACAAATGTATTTGACTGGAAGGTAAGACTGTATACCAAGCCCTGCACCTTGTTTAGTATTGGACAGTGATTGGGCTAATTCCTTTAACCTGTTTATTTAATCTACAATAATATAACAATCTTAGACATCTTCACTTCCCCAACTATGGGTCCATGCTTCCTTCCTCACCACTACTTCACATCCTCCATTCCTTTGTGACACCTGCTTTGCTTTCCTCTTCTCACTTCATGCATCATTAGCTTCCCCCACCCCCCCAGTCTTCTCAGCAGAGAAATACAGTCAAGTTGCACGTAGGACCTCACTTTGCTAGCAAGGAAACAGTCTTTTGCCCAGAGGTCGTCTCCCCATTTTCCTTATTGATAGAGAAGAGTGAAGAGAGACATTCTCAAAGCTTCTCTGGGAGTCCTGCCTGGGCTCTCTAAATAAGAGAGATTGCAACTCAAGACGTTAAGCCTATGTTACTACTTTGTTCAGAAATTTCCATCTGCTTGCCCTGTATCTTCCCCCTTCAGTGGAGGGCTCACGTGCAGTTTTTTTTTACCGCAGCTCCCCTTCCCTCAGACTTTCTCTTCTGCCTCCTCAGACCATAAATTTACCCCTTCCCACAGTTTCTGCTTCTGCAGGCCTTTTCTTCCTAGGCCTGTTTAACCAAGAGAATCACTTAGTTCTTGCCATTTTTTGTGACCTCTCACCTGTGGTGGAAAGATTCAGCAGCCACTGGTATGCCTGATGGTGACTCTTTCTTATTAGAACTTCCTCTAACTGACACAAAGGGATTTTATGTTGCTCAAGAATGTAGATATTCCAGTCCCTGAGGAACGTAACTTACACTGACATAAACATTCGTGTGCACAGTGAGCTTCTGTGTTCATAGTTTATGCTGGTGGGAGAACTCTCTCCCATTGGCACAGAGCACCTTTACCGTAAATGTATCAGTGGAGCAGCTGTACCAATACAACAAGCTTTGCTGTTACCTACTTTCACAAGCTCTCTCTGGGAACTATATACTCCAGCAATTCCTTTCTGGCTTGAACTCAGCTTGGGGCTGTAGCCTTCTTTTCTGGCTACAGTACACTCTTATAAATAAATTTCCCATTTGCCCTTGCCTTAGAATGCCAAAGGATTAAAACAAGATCAATGTAGGTGTGGATAAGCCACCTGACTTAACTCATGCCATCTTTGTTAAGGGTATACTAAACAAAGGAAAAGCCATATTTCTTTGTCTTTTTAAAGTAGTCTATCTAACATAAAAATGTAAGGGCATGTCTGAGAGACTGTTTCAACACTTGTGTTTATAACTATATTTTTTTAAAAGTGTAAAGACCTTTTAATGAGCATCTACTGTTTGAGGGCACAATCCTGTGCTGTCAGTTTTAATCATTTGAATGGGAATTGCGGGCAAGATAGACCTTACAGCATCAGGCCGTAGGGTGTTTCAGTATATGTGTCCATCATCATGGTATTTAGCCATTGTTGTTAGTTGACCATTATTTAGGCACTTTGGGTGTGTCTACACTAGCTGGCTACTACGAAGTAGCTGGCACACCGTTGAAATAGCACGCGTCGCGTCTACACGTGCCGTGAGCTATTGCGATGTTGAAATCGACGTTAGGCGGTGAGACGTAGAAATCGCTATTCCTGTCCAAAGATGGGAATAGCACCCTACTTTGACGTTCAACGTCGAAGTAGGTCATGCGTAGACAATCCGCATCCCGCTACGTCGAAAGAGCGGGGTCCTCCATGGCGGCCATCAGCTGAGGGGTTGAGAGACACTCTGTCCAGCCCATGAGGGGCTTTATGGTCGCCGCGTGCAGCAGCCCTTAGCCCAGGGCTTCTGGCTGCTGCTGCTGCAGCTGGGGGTCCATGCTGCGTGCACAGGGTCTGCAACCGGTTGTCGGCTGTGTGGATCTCGTGCTGTGCAGGCTGAGTGTGTCTGGGAGGGGCCCTTTAAGGGAGCGGCTTGGGGCTTTGCTGGCCCCTTATTTTGACGGGGAGCACTTGTGTGTGTGGATGCTCCTCATTTCCTTCCGGGGTGGCTCCTTTCAACGTTCTCCATCGCTACTTCGACGTTGAACGTCGATGGCACCAGTCCTGGAGGATGAGCAGACTATACAAATCGAAGTAGCCTATTTCAATATTCTTACGTCGAAATAGGCTACTTCGACGTAGTGTGCTAGTGTAGACGTAGCCTTTGAGTATGTAATAAAGACTAATACAAGAGCCACTCAGATACTATAGGGATGAGGTCATGTTTGCCCCTACCTAAAAATATAAGTACTTAAGGGCTCTTCTTATTCTACAATACAAAGATGTTGAGACTAAATTTGAGAAAAATCTAGTAATGAATCCCTTACATGTTTGTTTCTTTCACAATGCATGCACTTAGTCTTATGCTCTCAAAATTAATAAGTACTCCTCCACACTTGAATAAATTACTTGACATTAATAAATGCTTATAGTCTTTGTACATTTATTTTACAGTTACCTTTTACAAGAATGTGAATTGGGAAGAACTCCCAATCCTGATATAGTATGCAACAAACATATCAAATTCAATTACTTTTTCCAGTATGCCCTGAATAACCTTGGTAAGTTGTCTTCAGGTATGTTTGCATATACCGCAAAAAAGCTAAAGTGGAGCGAACTCTTTTTAAAATCTTGGACAACGAGTCTGATCTCATGTTCAGAAACAATTTAAACATCTTTGTAGCCTGTATCGACTTTTGTAAAAGTTTTCTTTTAGTGTGTTTCCTGGGATGTAATTTTATTTCTGGGAACTGTCTCTTTTGTGAAGAGATGTTTAAAATTTACCTTTGAAGGTGCTCCTTGAAGCACAAAAAATGAAGATGGGATACAGCAGGAAATATTATTTTCCATTAAATATTGGGGCTGTATAAGGATTAAGAGAGCACTAGCTGGCTATGTAAGCTTCTCAGATATAATTGGTCTTCATTTTTGTTCCTATAATAATTGGTTTCTAAATATTTCTGTAATCTTTAATACTCTGAATACTGTGAAGTTCAAGTGCAATATATATTAAACTTGGTATAGGAGCAGATGCAGTTGCGACTGGGCATTATGCAAGGACCTCACTAGAAGATGAAGAAATTTTCCAACAGAAACATGTTGAAAGACCACAAGGGCTTTTCAGAAACCGATTTGAAGTTAGAAATGGTAAGTGGTTAATACGACTTTGTCACAGACTCACAGGCCCATTTTTCTCTCTCAGGTCTGTGGGCTTCTTGGCAGACATCTGAAAGGTGTTCTTCCCCTCCTTGAGGACAACTTGTCTCTGGGGTTAAGCCCTTTGACTCCTTCACTTCATGGATCACACCTCTAAGCTTTCGCCATGGCCTGGTCACACTTTGAGTGTCCTTCAGTGAGTCCGCTTGAACTGGACCCTTGGGAGAAGACTTGTCCACCAAGAAGAAGCACTGAGCTCTTTAGATTGTGGTGACACTCAACCAGAACTGTAGAACAAATGGATTTATTGGAAATCTGGAGCACAGCGTAGAAAGGTCTTGAGTAGCCTTTAGAACAGAAAGTTACAGCATAGTTTGTTTGGGTGTTCTGAGTTCAAGTGGGTCCAGACACCTCTGTCACTAGTCCAGGAGTGTTCCTCCTTCCAGCCAAACACAGTGTATTACATTCCTAAAACCCCTTTCCCCATCCTTTGTCTTCTTTCTTGGGCAAACAGATCACCTGGGTTTTTCTCTTCAGTCCTTTGTTCTCCTCCTAGCTAAAACCAGATGGCTTTCAAGTCTTAGAGAGCCTTTGGGTCACCAGTAACTAAGTTACAAAAGTGTCCTGGCCATTATCTGGGGCCAAGGCTTCTAACTGGGGTCACACCTGGTGCTTTGCGACAATAAACACCAATTTCCACCACTTAGTTAAACATGCAGCAAACGGGAAACTGAGGCAAGCTCACTTTTCATGTAAAACATTGAGAAGATTCTCCACTCTGTCACAGGGTCTTACGCAGTCATTAAAAGCAACATGAGCACTTTAGTTAAGGTTTTTCAAATAACTTTTTAAGATTTCTCCTTAATCACAGTTATATTTATAAACATTAAAGAAACTATATACAGCAAAACCCCCATTATCTGACTCCCGAATATCCAACACTCTGTTTTATCTAACACTGCCTGGGTTGGGGTGGAATGAGATAAAATAGAATGTAGGATAACAAGGGTCGGATATAGCTCCCCCAGCGCCAGCTACATGCCCTGGGACCATTGGAGGCTCCCCACCTGGGGTGCCTGGGGCTCCCCGGGCCAGAGGTGGCTACCTGCTGAACCAGCAGCTGGCTGAGGAGCTGGTCCCACGGCAGTCAGCACCAGCTTCCCTGATAGCTAGCTACCCTACCCTATGCCTCCATGTCCCTTCCTCCTCCCCAGTTATCTGACATATTTGGTTATCCAACCATGGGTCAGTCCCAATTGTGTTGGATAACCAGGCTTTACCTGTACATAAATGGCTTAAAGCTTAACATTTTCTTATGCAGTGTTGCCTTGCCCCTAGCATTCAGTCATGGTATTCAAGGGTCTTTGCTTCCAAGGTCACGTTTGCGCTACAGTACCCTGTTCTGTCCACAACTTTGCCCTCCATCTAAATCACATCTGATCTGGATCTTTTCAAGATAAAAAAATCCAACTAGAAATCCAAACAACCCTCTTGGGCTGATCCTCAACCCATCTGCAAGGGTGCTGGAACAATTTGTATAGTGGGGTGCTGAGAGCCATTGAAGCAAACTATAAAGCCTCTATATAATGGAAACCACTTCAAGCTACAGGATGCTACAGCATAACCCCCAGCCCAGTTCCAGCAACTATGCCATTCTGTGTTCAGTTCTCAGTTCCACATTGGGCTTCATGGTCCTTCTGTTGGAGCTTCTGTACACTTTCTTTGGGACAGGTAGGGGAATGCAGACCCTACTTTTACTTTGTGTTCCAGCCCAAGCACCCTATGTTAAGAAGCTGGGTCTTTGCCTTTAGACATGCTATTGTTTCTCTGGGCTGCTTCCTGCCCCCAGGGCCCTTTTGCTGTTTCCTAGCAGGCTATTGTTGTTACAGCATCTTCTCTGATTTCCGGGTCTCTCAGGCTCCTCTCTACGTCATCCCATCTCCTTGATCCTCCCTTGTAATGCTGACCTCAGGACTGCATCCCTGGCTGTTTCTCCTTTTCAAAGGCCCTTTACAGGACTAAATCCATCTCTCTAGCCTTTTTCCAGTACAGCTTTTCTAGTTCCTTACTCAAGAGAGAAGTATCTCACCGCTCCATTTTTTTCCTGAAGGTTTTTTCTCTCTCAACAGTCATCACTCATCCTTTTACAACTGTGGTTACTAATAATAATCAAGCCATCAGGTCACGATCAGCAGTGGGATAGCAGCCGCATCACCAGTGAGGCTGACCCCAATTCCCAACCAGTAACAGTTGCTCCCAATAATAAATACATATCAAGTTACCATCTCAGGTAACATCTTGACATTGTTAAACTTCTGTAGTCAAACTTCCTATGGTAATGCTTTTTTAAAGGTCAAAACAAAATTCTTTTTTTTGTTTTAAGAACAGAAGGCCAGATCCTCCGTGTATGACAAAAATGTTGCTTCTTTGCCTTCAGTGGAAATGATTTACATCATCAGACTACCAGACCCAGAATAATTAATTAATTCTGCTAAGCCTCGGTCATGTTCTCTCCAGATATTAGAAGTTATAGAGGAGAGGGAAGTGCAAAGGGGGTGCAGAACAATGTGACTCTGCAGGAAAGCCCAGGAGAAGGTAGTTGGGGCTGGGGGCGGGGTTCTAGACACAGGCCATGTGTTAAATTATATAGAATTGTAACTAAACTGGTATGTGAGTAGTATGAGTCAAGTTATGCAATATTGAAACAACTTGTGTATTCTTACCCTGTGCAGCTGTAAAACTCCTTAAAGGAGCTGACCTCATAAAAGATCAGACCTTCTTCCTCTCTCAGATTTCACAAGATGCTTTGAGGAGAACAATTTTTCCTTTAGGAGGCTTGACAAAAGATTTTGTAAAGAAGATAGCAGCAGAACATGGCTTTCATCATGTGTTAAAGAGAAAAGAGGCATGTAACACCTTATTAAACTTTTGATATATAATTATCTGTCATCATTTTTATTTGAACGTAATTATAAAAATTAATGCTTGTTAGGTAAACTTTAAATATAGTCATGGGTGATTTTTTTAATCACGTTCCATCAGATTAAATAAAATTACTTCTCGGTAGCATAATAGAATATACCTTAGGGCTGTACATTGATTAAAAAGTGTAATTGGGTGATTTTTTTTTTAAAAGGTAGTCATAATTAATCACGCTGTTAATAGCAGAATACCATTTATTTAAATATTTTGGCTGTTTTCTACATTTTCAAATATATTGATTTCAGTTACAACAGAGACTAAATTGTGTACAATGCTCACTTTATTTTTGAGTATAAATATTTGCTCTGTAAAAACCAAAAGAAATAGTATTTTCAGTTCACCTAATGTAAGTGCTGTAGTGCAGTTTGTTTATCATGAAAATGGAATTAACAAATAAAGAATTATGTACAAACTGCATTCAAAAATTAAACAATGTAAAGTTTTAGAGCCTGCAAGTCTGCTCAGTCCTGGTTTCTTGTTCAGTTAGTTACTCAGACAAACAAGTATCCAAGGACTAGTCCTGTTAGTCTGTATCTATAAAGACAGTCAGGAGTTCTGAGGCAATTTAAAGACGACAAGCCGAGCTAATCTGTTAGACCTCAAGGAGCCACAGGATTCCTCAGAAAAACAAGTTTGTTTACATTTTGTTCATTCTGCTTTTATATGGTGTTTATACTTTTTTTTAATAGAGTATGGGAATTTGTTTCATTGGTAAAAGAAACTTTGAAAACTTCATTCTTGAAGTAAGTAATGTTAGAATTGAAGTTTATAAATTCCCCAGGTCTGATTTTCCCCAGTAGTTTGTAATGAGACCCAGGAAAGGTCTTTTACTCAGTTTTTTTTTTCTTTCTGCTAGTACTTAGATCCTTGTCCGGGTAAATTTATTTCCATTGAGGATAACAGGGAGATAGGAACACACAAAGGTAAGCCTCTGCCTCTCCTTTATACATGATACTAATTGATTATATGTGTGTAATATACAACCATGCTGTTTGGAATGACTTGTTCTGAAAAATCCATAAGATCCATAATCCTATGCCTAATTGATCATGAAACCAAGTTACTATGGCTTTGGTCTGTCTCTAGTTTTCCTCTTAGTTTTATATTGCAATAAAAAGAAATAAACCATAATTATTGCTTAGTACCACTGATAGGTGAGGATCACTTTGTTGCCACCAGGACATGGTTACTTTTATGCAACTGCAACACTGCTGGCCTGATTTTTGTTTAAATGACTGGGTTTCAATTCCATTTTTGGGTAGAGCATCCTTTACATATTCAGAAACTTTACATTCCTTTAAAAATAGTACAGGTTGTCGTGCACAACAAGGTCTTTCGGGCAGTGACAGAACATCAGCACCAAATATATCAAGGTTCATCCCTCCTTTTCCTTCTCTTTTTCTCTGTCAGAGTCTTCCCGTCCAGAAGATGAGATGAGGCAGCTGCCACAGGCCCTGCATTTTTGGGCCCCGCAGCGGCTACCCCAGCCATCCTATGGACAGGACAGGGGACAACTGCCTGGGGGCAGGGTATCGGCAGTTGGCAGCAGCAGGGGTCATCTCCTGCGCTCACCATGCAGGCGATGCAAGTGGCAGGTGACCTGCTGCTGCCTGCCATCACCACACCCTGCCCCAAATAGTCCCTGGCTTGGTTTGTTGGGGAGGTGTTAAGGAAGCAGGGTGGGATGAAGTGGAGGAAGGGCAGGACCTGTGGCATGGGGTTGAGGGTTGTTCCCAAAGGCCCCACGCCTGGGGCACTGGGGGCAGAGTTGCCCTCTGCTCTCTGCACACATCTGCTAGTTGCCTCTTCCATTCTAGATTTTGTTACTGATAAATACTATTCTGGGTCTGCAAAAGAGTCTGAACCTAAGATCCCCAAACTAGTATGTGAAAAACTGGTGTTATTTTAGTGAATGTAATAGGAGTGAAACTGACTCATTAGAACTGTAATTAACAAGCTACATTTATCAAATGCACAAACTAAATAGTCTACAATACTGACAGTTTTTCTCTAATCTATTTCATTTATAATAGTCTTCTGGTATTTATAGCAATGGTAGGTACAGATTTCTTTGATAAAAACCTTTTTGAGTTTTTCCAATGGTGTCACTTTAATTTTCAAGGTATGAGAAAACTAGACATTTTTTACTCAGTGTTTATACTTCTGGAGAGAGAGGTTTGTATATTGGAAATATTTTGATGTCTGTTACCAGTGTTAAATTTTCATATTTCTATAGGTTATTTCCTGTATACAATAGGCCAGAGGGCTAAGCTAAGTGACCTCACTGAAGCTTGGTTTGTTGTTGAGAAAGATATAGCTTCAGGAAATATCTTCGTGGTAAGCTTATTTACACTGATACTGCGTTTGATTAATGCAGGCTTTGTGTGATTCCTGCTGCAAAGATTCTGATCTAATTCATGTAGAAGTCTTGGCTTTCCGTTTACATTAATATATCTCCTACATCTTGTCCAGAAATCTGGCTTTTGAGAAGTACAAAGTTGTTAGAACCATGGTTCCCAGCCTGGGGTCTGAGGTTATTGCAGGCTTGTCCATGGGGGAAAAAAGATAAGTAAAAATGATCAGAGAAAATAAGTTTTAAATAAATTTCAAAGTTACAATCTATTATTTTTAAATTAAGTATCTTCCAGTAACGTTGTTAATTGCTGTCTGAAAAAATCTATATGGTGATTTCCTTTTTCATTTAATGAAGTGTACACTGCAGCTAGAATTGGCTTTGTAGGTCCACGAATGGTTTGGGGGGTGATTGGGTGCCTGCAAACAGTTTGGGGGGGCATGTTTTGGGGGTCCACACTGGAGGAATGATTGGGAACCACTGTGTTAGAGATTTTAGCATGAACTGTGTCCCAAACTATTGGCAATCAACCTGCAATGTACTACTCCCAAAATGCAGGTGGTTTTTCTTATAGCTATTGCAGCACAATATAAAATATTTTATCTAAAGCATCTAATTTGCTATAGTGGTTTAGCAAGTTGCTAGAAAATGAAATATTGAACATGAGCAGTTTCATAGAGAAATGCCAGGCGAGGGTTGTGTGAGAAGATCACAACTGAGCTGGCATAAACATGGGGGTGAAGGGAACATAATGTTGAATATAATTTAGACTTGCTGTGGCATATTTTTTCATAAAAGACTTTAGGAAGCTGGTTGGAATCTAACAAGTTCTTTCTTTACTGGTGGATTAGCCTTTATTTTGCTGTGCCTCGGTGCGTTTTTTAAATCTGTGCTTTTATTCACAACCGTTATGTAATATCTGGCATAAACGTACATGCAACACTTTTTTGTATTTTAAGGCACCATCTACAGATCACCCTGCTCTGTATAGAGACCTACTGCGAACAGACCGCGTGCACTGGATTGCAGAGGAACCCCCTGCAGAGCTAGTTAGAGACAAAATGATGGGGTGTTCTTTCAGGTTTCAACATCGGATGCCACTAGGTGATTAAACTTTGGATATCCGAATCTGTTCAAATTCTGATATGAGTGATTGAAATATTGTCTAATAATTTCTCACAGTAGGTAAAAATATTTGTGCTAATTCATTTTTAAAGATTTAAAAAGTATTGTTTTTGGACACATCTTCAGTCATTAGACTTGCTGAAAAAAACAGTGGGGGGGAAAAAACAATTTAATTCATTGGGAATATAGTGTGAGCTAGTTGGTTGTTTAACATCTTTCTCTTTTAGTGCCCTGCATGTTAACTCTAAACCAAGATGGGACAGTGTGGGTGTCACTAGTCAAGCCAATAAGAGCTCTTACCCCAGGACAAGTAAGTGATGCCAGAATTGGTTCTCTTATAATTTGTTTACTAGCATCCTATGTTTTATTAACATTATTAGCATTTATTAACATAAATCAGTTAGAAGACCTTCAGAAAGTTCATCAACCCAATTTTACAGAACTGTTTCAGGTTATCGAAATAATCAGTCAGTTATTTTACTAGCATTCAGAAAGTTTTCTTCAAAAACCAAAATACAAGAAACTTGATTTATGAACTTGGAATCTCTCTAACACTCACTGCACTTCTTGTAAATATTCCCTTGAATGTTAGTGGACATTAGGTTTCTGCCTATAGGAGCTGATCCAATCTGTTATGGGTCTGCATACATGAATTGGGGAGTTTGGTTAGTGATTTGCTTATTAGAAACTCTATGATACTGATTTTCGTATTTGATATTTGACTGGGATAGTACTATTGATTTTATATGTCCAGAAGGTTATCTCTTTCTGACAGATTCACGTGCTACAATGTACAAGTGAAAAGAATTACATATTGGTAGGTAGCGTGACAGCCTTTCACACAGTAGAATTGAACTGAAAGAATTCAAAACCATACTATCGAATGTACAACTCAGCCTTTTGAAGAGGTGTCTCTGAAAGTGACACTCTACTTATGTGACTATCAGCCCATTATTGAAAACCTTTTCAAACAGAAAGTGCTACATAGTAACTGAGAGATTCCATCACCAAGGAAAATAATTAAAATGATTCTTACACTGATTTCTCGTGTACTACTGTAAATAATTAAAGCAACTGTCTTATTGTGTATTTCTCCTGTAATACTGTAACATTGCATGATGAAATTTTCGCTCTATTTTATATTTGTACCCATATAAGTCGACAGTTGTATCCATGTGTTCATTCTGTTTACACTCCCATTTTATGTAATGCGGTCAGCACAAGCACAAAGGAATACATTTAATATTACCTTGAATATTCAGGAAGTTTTACCATCTGACCTGTCCATCTTGGAGCGTGCACTTGATTAGTGCTCTAAAGAATGTTGTATTTGTTTGATAGTTTGCTGTCTTCTACAAGGGTGATGAGTGCCTTGGCAGTGGAAAAATCATGAGGCTGGGCCCCTCAGTCTACACCTTACAACAGGGAAAAAGGAGAGAGCAGGATTCAAGCCGTGTGTTAGATGAAGAGATCAAGAAGTTAGAACCAGCAACATAACACATTTTGAAAGACTTTGGAGAAACTGGAGCCTTGAAGTGATGAGCAATAACATACACAAACATGTTTCCTCAGATAAACTGTAACTTTCAGATGGTGAATTAAGAGAGTCCTGTCATACTATTTGAATGATGGTACCTTAGAGCAGAGGTGGGCAATAATTTTGATGGGCGGAGGGAAGGGCACTCCAAAATTTTGGTAAGTAGTCAAGTGCTCCTTTTTTCCATGAAGGGGTACAAGATGGTAGGCAGAAGGGAGCTTGGGGTGGGGGATTTAGGGTTCGGGAGGGGGTGTGGGGTCTGAGGGGGAGTTTGGGTAAAGCAGGGGATTGCGACTTGGGGCAGCAGATTGGGGCGCAGCACAGGAATGTGGTCTGGGGAAGGGTTGCAGGAAAGGGTCCAGGAAGGAGTTGTAACCTGGGGCAGGGGGGTGCAGAGAGTTTGAGTGGTGATTTGGGGCAGGAGGGGGTGGGGACTAGGGGCAGGAGTGGGGTGCAAGAGAGGGTGGGGTGCTAGAATCAGGCGCTGGCAGCGATGCAGCTCTCAGCCAACAGCCCAGAAGGACCCTCAGGCAGACTCCCTCCCTCCTGCCGCCCCAGACCACTCAAAGAAACTGGCTGTCCCATGCGCCTCTACACCGTGAACAAGGGAGGAATGGCTTTATGTGCTGCCCCCGCCCCGAGCACTGTCTCTCAGCTCCCATTGGCCAGAACCAGCCAGTGGAAGCTGTGAGATTGTGTTGAGGGTGGGGTCAACATGCAAAGCCTCCAACCCAGTGCATGGCACAGAGAGGTACATGGAGCAGCCACCCACTTTGAGTGTCTTGGGACTGCTCCCTGCCTGATGGTCCAAGTGGGGTGGGTGACAGGCCTGATTCAAAGGCTTGGTGGGGCAAATGCAGCCCATGGGCTGCATCTTGCCCACCCCTTGCCTTAAGAGAGGTTTTGGACAAAAAAGTACACATTAATAGAGTTTCATTAAAATAGATCAATAAATTACTTCAAGTAAGTGACGGCAACAGTACACAAAAAGGTTGGCATGCTGTACATGAGACATTCTGGCAGTTTCAAGATCAGTACTTTTCATGTTTTCAGAGGGGGCGTTAACTGTAAGCCAAGTATTTAGTGTCAGAGACTTTGTAATATAAATACACTGTTTATGTACTCTTCTGGTCTAGAAATACACAGATGTCTCTACAGCTTGAAGAAAAGCTGCTTTTCCCTCTTGTGCCATGGGGTCAGCCTTGTGATAGAGAAATCCTTACTGGTGAATTGTTAACATGTAATAAAACTGTTAATTTCCTAAAATTGCTCTGTAATAGTAGAAGCATATAAAATTATTAGTATTTAAAAAAAAAAGTGCCTGAAACCCCAAACCTCTCTCTTAGGCACAAGTGAAAGTATTTAAGAGATATGTTTGTAGTAAAATGCGTATGTGATTTATGTTAAATTTTTGTTGGGTTTTAGGAGGAAGATGTGTTATCTCTTACATTAAAGTTCAGCAGTTTGCATGAACCACAAACAATAGGTATTTATTTTTCACTTGCAATTAATTTAACATTTATTTTATATTTGAATGTTATGCTGCTAATAGGTATGTTTTAAGATTTTACTGTAATTCAAGTTTTGAAATTTAATGATTTGAAAGTAATGTGTTGGTACATCTAACAATCTCTTATAAAACTCAATAATGTTGTGCCATTTTACTGCAGTTTAAGTAATTTTGTAAACTAATCAGGATAGGGACTTTGGACCCTTGAAGCACTGTGAATACATTGTATGTAAATAAAAACCAGACCAAAGTTCATATTTACTTTTTTGTTACTTTAAAGCTTGTTATACAGATGACTTTTTGGGGAGGGAGGGCTGGCATTTGTGGAAATACATCAAATGCAAAATCCAGTGTGTGTGTAATACTACATGGGAAGATGCTATGAAAAAACCTCCAAAGACTGTTGATACAGTGAGTTGGAGCAAGCTATCATTAGCACAGGTGCACAGAAGTAAAACACTCTTGATGACTCTAGAAGTTTGGTGAGTATAGAATCCTTTCTTTATTCGCTTAAGGAGAGAGTCTAGAAGGCTGTGCCACGAAGACATTGTTTCACTGAAAGTAAAAGTAACATTACATGTAACCATGTTGTTTCCCACTCCCAAACATACCTCTTTTTCTAGTATCCTGATAGCCAGTCTAAAAGCTGTCCATCTGCTCAGAGTAACAAAAGAAAATAAAGCTGTGCCTTTTTCTTCTAGGAGGAGAGATAAATGAACAGAATATTCTGCTTGCTAACTGCCACTTGCTAGTCTGTGGATTTGCTAAGGACGCTTTTTTTCAAGTGTACTGTTTGAAGCAGGCAAATTGCTCTTCCTGTAAAAAAAAAAAAATGTGCACCACTTGTCAGAAATAATTACTTGTTCTATTTTGGGGGGATTGTGGGGAGAGAAACACAGTCACTTATGAGAGGTGGTAGGTAAGGAAAAACAGGATAAGTTCAATGGGGAAAAGTGGTTTACTTTGGCTAGTCAGACAAGAATTTTATTATAAAGTTTGCTTTTGACTGTGGCTGTGTTATTCTTCCTTACATCTATTCATTTCTATTATTTTGATACTGTTATTCCTGTAATGGATACAGGTAATGATTTTTATGGTTTTTCTTCACATAAGTCCTTCATTCCTTAAACCATACCTTTGCAAAATATGGAACAATTATAAAGACGCTAATGGTCCATGTTTTTCCAATTTGATTTATCCAGTAAATGTGAAATACATAATAAAATCTATTTTTACTGAAGTTTTGTGTTATACTAATATGATTTACGAGTCTGTCACCTGGAAACATTTTAGCTTCACTTGCTCTTAGTCACGTGTGTTTGAAATTTTATACTTGATTAGTAGGAAGTACTTACCCTGAAGAGGACAAGAATTCAGGCTGAAGGGGGACATTCATTTCCATTTTACAATGACTATTCTGTCTGTCTTGAAACGTGCTAGTCTCTTGAGAAGTGCACTCTCAACTAGCAAAACTACTTTGGATTCCCTTGTTTTCTTTTTTGTGCACGTTTAGTATGAATTAGATACAGAAAATACAGCAATTTTTGATTGAAGGCCATTCTGATGATCTTAGTGTTTCTTCAGAGTTAACTTTTGATTACTTATATCAGAGGTAACTGTGTTAGTCTGTATCTTTGAGAACAAGAAGTTCCTTGGCACCTTTTAGACTAACAGATGTTTTGGAGCATAAGCTTTCGTGGGCAAAGAGTGATGCCTCTGACTCATACAGCTGATGAAGTGGGTCTTTGCCCACAAAAGCTTATGCTCCAAAATATCTTAGTCTATGAGGTGCAACAGGACTTCTTGTTCTTCTTATTACTTGTGATTTAGGGTGCACTGAGGAAAGGAAAGCTGTTTCTCCCTGGCTGAGTTTCTCTCTCTCTCTCTCTCTCTCTCTCTCTCTGGCCCAATTATGTTGTTTTGGACTAAAGAGAGAAGGGAAGTGACTGAGTAGTTGAGTCTTAGTTGTTTCCAGCAGTCATTTTGATTGTAAACAGAGGGTACCTTGATGTTTAGTATCTGCTGATTCCCCTTTTGTTTGGTTCTCTGCCTGTAAACAGATTTTCCCCAAGACGGGAAACCATTTTGTTTGCTTCAACGCTCTCTCTCACACGCGCGTGTGTGCACACACACTGTGGAGAAGTATCTCATATAAAATGGGTTCCAGCATCAGGTGACCTGGCCACATGTCTTCACAGAACTCACAATAATCCAGGCTTGCAGGAAGCACAAGATTGTTCACAGATCATTGTCTTGAGCACCAGGCCATTAAATTCCTTTTGTACTAATGGCTTTCACTAGGATACCTAGATGTGTAACAGGTTTGTACTTCATTTTTCTAACTTCAAATACAAAAATGATACATGCATATAAATATACACACTCGGGATTACAAGGTCTTCAGAGGTAGAATCATAGGGTTGGAAGGGACCTCAGGAGGTCATCTAGTCCAGCCTGCTTCAAGCAGGATCAACCCCATCTAAGTCATCCCAGATAGGTTATACTTTCTATTTTGCATAAGGAATATTTGAGCTATTCATATGCATAATCAAATGTATCCATAAAATATCAAGTACAAGTGCAAATATTAAAGTGCAGCTCTATATTTGGTTGCAAGCGACAAGTTTTGCAACTGAAATTTGGAGTACCCAGCTTCATTCATAAGACATCTATACTTCAAAGGACATGTCACAGGAAATGTTTGAGTGTATTTGTGGTTGTACATAGGTATTGAGAGACAGTTCTGGTGTAGAAACCTGAACCCTCTTTTGAAGTCTGAAGATAATACTCTACAGTTCTGTTGAGGCATCTGTACAGGCACATTTACTCACCATTGGGAAATATAGAGGATGGGCTTTGATAGAAAAAATTAATTCAAAGAGAAATTAGTAACTTCAACTTCTGGAATAGAGTGCCCACACTAGTTCTGGGTGAAACTCTGATAGAGGAATGGACCAGGCAGAGAGAAGAGTCTCTTAAGAGACTTCCAGCTGCCAGCCCAAGCAAGGGAGTACTGAGCTGGGCCTCATCCACTAGAGGTGCAAGAACAGCAGAGAAAACTCCATTCAGTTAAGGGGAAGAGGAGGCTTCTGGGCCCACTCTTGTGTAGGGGCTGTGTAGAGGCAGCCTACTTTTCATTCACTTGCTGGTGCCCGAAGTCGAGATGCACTCTGTGACTGGTTACACTAGCAAATTGTGCCGGCAAAACCCTGGTTTTGTTGGCAAAACTCATCAAGCGTCCACGCACAAAATGCATTTTACTGACAGTTATCTGGCCAAACCAGCACTTTCGCCAGCAGCGTTCTGCCTCAAAACTTCAGGGGATAACACTGCTAGCTGTGTGTCTGCTCTGCAGGGGGCCTTCTCTCAACAGACCACGCATCCAGAACAGTGAGTAGCCCTGTCTGCTTGCTTCTGGGTGCCTGTTTTGTCGGCAGAGTGGAGCGCTCTCCCAATTGGCTTTGGTGCGTGGCTGTACTCTGTCAACAGAAGTTTTCTCAGGAAAACTCCCGACAGTGACATCTGTTGGCAGATCACTGTAGTGTAACAGTAGCCTGTGAGTAGATGCATGACAACCTTGCCACTCGTCTGCATGCTTAACTCAATCTAATTCTTGATCTTCCCCCCAACCCCTCCACTCTCTGATTTGCTCACCTTGATTATCTTTTTCTGATTTGTCCTCCTTGCTTACTGTTTTTGGTTCTCTGTGTCTTAAATATTGAGTCTGTTCTGGTCTGGATAGGGTCTGAAGAAGTGGGTCTGTCCCACGAAAGCTCACCTAATAAACTATTTTGCTAGTCTTTAAAGTGCTACTTGACTGCTTTTTGTTTTGATAGTGTGTATACTAGCACGGCTTCCTCTCTGTTACTATTCAACCTTGCCACTGGTGTTTGGTCTGTATGTGGGCTTTCCCTAAAAGTATATGCAGCATTTGCATCTCATAACAGCACCCAGGAACTAACATATTCATCCCACCATGTAATTATGATATATTTAATACAAAGCATGACATGTAGCATAGCACATGAAAGGTCATGTGAGCTGCTGAAACCCAAAACATGTCCATCTTCAGCATTTATTAAGTTATAAGGTTTTGCTGCATGGCTCTTAGTGAAATATGTGGTGAGCTTGCTAGTTCTCCAATGATAAGGACAAAGGAAGTGACTAGCACCCTGGTAGGCACTGATGATTATCACCAGCCATTGACCAGCAGGGCAGTAGTAGTAGGAGAGAGATAGCTGTGCTAGTCTATATACTATCAAAACAAAAAAGCAGTAAAGTAGCACTTTAAAGACAAACAAAATAATTTACTGGGTGATGAGCTTTCGTGGGACAGACCCACTTCTTCTGGTCTGGCTACGATCTGAAGAAGTGGGTCTGTCCCACGAAAGCTCATCACTTAATAAATTATTTTGTTAGTCTCTACTACTGGCCTGCTTTTTTGTTTTGAGGCTGGTAGTAGTAAATAAAGATTTTATAGTTCAAAGAAGGTGGCGGAAGTACCACAGAATAGGTACTGCCCAACTCTGTGATTCAGTTGCATACCGGGTGGGGGGTTTCTCAGCTGGTTCAGCTGCTAAACAAACCTGGCATGCCTGAACTAGTGTCTGCGGGGCACATGAAGTGAGACTGTAAAATAGGGGCACGGTAGCATCATGCTTTGGCCTTGCACCTACTCCATCTCCCGTTTCACGATGTACATGTGCATTTCCTTAGAGGCTCACAGCATGAAGTTGGCCAACCACCCAAGGGAGCAAAACCGTCCAAAGATAGTTCAGTGCACACTAAGGTCAATCTTTCTGGACCAAGGATGGCTTTATTGTAAGAGGTTCTGCTCCCACAGCAGAGTTACTTTCAAACTCCTCCCCCACTTCTTTTGAAGGATAATGTCTCACTCAGTCAGAAGCATAATGAAGGCCACATTCACAGTCTGTGGCTGTTGATTTAATGTGAAAGATACTCAGGTACTACTGTAATGGTTTTCAGCTTGCTCCTGGCTGGGCCTAGGGTACCAAATAAACTTGCTCAGTGGTTTGTAAAAGCAGGACATGAGTGGCTGCTCAGGAGCACATAAGCAATGCTATTTGTTGGAGGGGGAGGTCCTGTGTTTTGCTGCTGAGTCCATTAGCTTACTCAAGGATGTACCAGTCTGATCTCTTTGGGGGTGGGGGTGGTCTCAAGAACCTCTGAAACTTCATAATGGGGTATAAAGAGAAGCCAGGGCTTGTGTAAAGAACAACAAATCACATGGCTATGCTAAGACTGTAGCCATCGTTCGTGTTCAAGCCATAGAATCCTAGGGCTCGACAGGACCTCGAGAGGTCATCTAGTTCAGCCCCTCTGCCTAAAGCAGGCTCGAACCCAACTAAATCATCCCAGCCAGGACTTTGTCAAGCTGGGACTTAAAAATTCTTATGGCTGGAGATTTCACCAGCTTGCTTGGTCATACATTCTAGTGCTTCACCACCTCCTGCTGAAATACTTTTTTCCAAATAGCCAACCTGCACCTCTCCCTCTGTAACTTCACACAATTGCTCCTTGTTCTTCCACCTGTCACCACTGAGAACAGCCTGTCTCCATCCTCTTTATAACCCCTGTCCCGCTTCAGGAGGTTGAAGGCTGCCATCAAATTGCCTTTCTGTCTTCGCCTCTGCAAACTAAATAACCCCAAATCGCTCAGCCTCGCCTCATAGGTTATGTGCTCCAGCCCCCTATTCATTTCGTTGCCCTCCACTGAACCTGCTCCAATGTGTCCATATACAGGGTGGTGCGGGGTCTGGATGCAGTACTCCAGCTGTGGCCTCACCAATGCTGTATAGAGGGGAGTAACAACTTCTCTAGGTCGGCTGGAAATGTTTCTCCTAATGCACCGCCCCCCAACAGGCCATTAGTCTTCTTGGCTAGAAGGACACACTGGTGTGTCATATCCAGCCTCTCATCTACCCTTAGCCAGTGGGTCCCCAGCCTATAACCATGCTTGGGATTCTTCCATCTCAAGTGCAGAATGCTGCACTTGGCCTCATTGAACCTCATCAGATTTCTTTTGGCCCAATACTCCAATTTCTCTACGTCACGCTGGACCCTAGGCCTACCCTCCAACAAATCTCCCTGTTGCCCAGCTTAGTATCAACTGCTAATTTCCTGACAGTGCAAAAAAACCACACACACATGCGCGCACCACCCCCCCAGGTTATTAATAAAGCTAGTGAACAGTTGCTGCCCTAGGGCTGAGCCTTGGGGGGCTCTCCATTTGAAACAGCCTGCCAACCACACAGAGCCATTGACCACTACCCATTGAACCTGACTAACCAGTTTTCTGGCCATCTTGCAGTCCAAGGAGCCAATCCATACTTCCTTAACTTATGGGCAACAATGTTGTGGGAGACTGGATCACAAGCCATGTCCAGAGAGCCAGTTACCGCATCATCATAGAAGCTAATCATATTAGTCAGGCATGACTTGCCTTTGGTGACCCATGTTGACTACTCCTGAACACATTCCCCTCTTCCAAGTGCTTCAAAAATGGATTCCGTGAGGAGCGCTGAATGATTTTTTTCCCCAGGGCATGAGGTAAGGCTGACTGGTCTATCGTTCCCTGGCTTGGCCTGCTTTCCTGTTTTATTGATGGGCACAACTTTGGCTTTTTCCAATCACCTGGGCCCGCTACTGAGTTTTCAGCGTTTGGCCTTTAACTAATTTTTTTTAAAAAAAAAAGCCTACTAAATTAATCTTAAAGCGGAACTTAGCTGAGCAGTGTGGTTGTTCCAGACAAGCAGCCAATAGGTGCATATGGCTGGCACAGAGATGATTAGGGGAATACAGATGCCTGAGCGCAATTTTGAGGCGGAGGGCTCATAAACAGAAATCCAAACTTTCGATGGCATATATTGAATTAGATACTAGTAAAATAGTGTTACCTTGTTTTACTAGTGTAGCTGACTATATTTTCTTGTCGGTTAGTGTTTTTTCCTGAATAGTCATTTAAGTCACAGCAGTTTAGGTACCACTCTAGCATGAAATGCTGGGTTATACAGACATGCTGCACTGTAAGCATGAGGTGCAAAAATGCATGCAGGTTCAGGGTTCAGCTCCAGATGGCACTAAGCGATCAGCTTTTTAGTTCCTTTAACTATTCTGCGGCTCATCGGTAAGAGGAAAAAAAAATGTTTGCGATAGTACAGACATTCCATGTTTGTTAACTTAAAAAGCAGTTATTTCTGGAGCCATTGTGGCTCATGAGACTTGTTTACAAATGAGAATGCGGATAACTTTTTATGCCTATGCGGCTGTCTGGTGAAACATAAGTCCATACATCAAACATGGGACCATGCAGTCTTAATTAGATTTAACATTGGTGAGAAGCAGGTTGGCTTGTACAAAGCTTTTCGACCTGCTGGAAGGGGTTCTCCTTAAGTCTCTTTCAAGCTATATTGTGTTTTATTAACTGCATAACATCAGCTAACAGACCGTGAGAGCAGGAAATGTTAATAGGGTGACCAGATGTTCCATTTTTTTTTTAAAGAGACAGTCCCATAGCTAAGCTCTCCTGCAGTGTCCTTCCTTTTTTTTTAAATGGGCAAATTGGTCTGTATTTTCTGTCTCTCCCCTCCCATCAGCATGGGTGGGTCCCGGCCGGATTCTTGCTCACTTACCACCCACCCACCAGCAGTGCTGGGGCAGGAGTGGCATCCTGTGGCTGGTTGGGTGGGGGTGAGTGAGCAAGGCTGCTGATTGGGCAAAGCTGCAGTGTCTGGGGCTGGCCACTCCCCTGACAGGCTGTCAGTGCAGTCCCTGCTGTGTCCTGGCTCTTGCCCAGCAGGCTCCCTTCCCCCACCCACCCCTCACCCATCCCATCTCCCCCCACACCCCCATGCCACATCTCAGCCACCTTTCCAGCCAGCTCTGCCTGCTGCGATGGCTGGTGAGTGTGTGCAGGTGACCAGTCTTTACATGCCACTGCCCACCCATTGACCATGTACCTGCTACTTCACACACTGTCCTGTCCCTCCTGTGCTCATTCACATCCTGCCCAGTCCCGCTACTTCCCCACTGCCCCACCTTGGGGTTGGGGGGGGGGGCACCTCCCACTCATGGAGCTGTGCAGAGGCCCAGCCCCTGATCAGATCATTCAGGTCACAGAAGCCCGACCGTAGGATGCCGGAGAGGAAAGCGTTTACTGTATGGGTTACAGATACTATGTGGTGGGATTTTCAGCACCATCTAAGCGATTCAGGAGCTCACTGCCCACTGGTAGCAGATTACCACGTGGGTCCCTGGGGGTCTGGAGAGTGCGGAGGTGCCCACCCCTTGCTGCTCCTCTTTCTTCCACACACCCGCCCTCACGTCCCTCAACCCTGTGCCTCCATTTCCCCAGAGGCCCTGTCCTGGGACAGGCCAAAAGATGGAGCTGATAGGAAGGAGAATATATCTCCCCTGCCCTCCCCGCATTCACAGCTGGCCTGAACCCCCTCCTCCAGCCCCCTCCATCCTTTGCACACAGCAGCAGCTCCCAGCTCCCTTCCCCTATTTGAGACCTACCCCATGGTGCCGGCCAAATACCCACCTGCCCCTGCTCGCTTTCTTTTTCTCCTCCCCACATGGAATTGGCTCGAGCGCCCCCTCTCTCCCTGGCTCTGGCCCCACTGGAGCTGGCCCAAGCCCCCTTCTCCCCATGGCAGAGCGGGCCTGAGCCCTGCCACTCACCACACCCACACCCCCTGGAGCTCCTTTTTGGGGCATTTGTACCATTTGCTCAGCTGACCAGAGTATCTGGGACAATGTTCAGGTTGGCCAAAAAAGTTAGGACATCTGAGACCAAAATGGGGTATATGGTTACCCTATGTCAGGTGGGGCCAGAGCAGAGCTGGGAGCAGAGCAGTGCTGGGTGCTGCCACCACCCCACCCTCCATGGGGGATGATCTGGAACCTCTACGACCCCCCAAACAGTCCTTGAGGCCCCACTGTACTAGGCTGCTTAAAGAGACACCCTACTCCTCGCTTTCCCACAAGAGTGGGGATCCCTGGACTCTCCTCCTGCCTCGGGCAGAGGAGCAGAGTGCCTGAAAACATCCCTGTCCCACATCCCTGCCCCCAGCATGCACTGCCCAGGGCAGATGAAGGAACTAGGAAACCCCAGAATGGCCCAGGATTGGTGGACAGCTCTTACCATGGCTCCAGCAGGGGTATGAGTCTTGGGAGACCATGAAGAACAGAGGAAAGAACCCAGGGTTGTGGGGGAGGAGATAGGGGGACCCAAATGTTCTTTGTGCCCAGAGCCCCAGTAAATCTTAATGAATTTCTGAGGCCCACAGAAAGTCGCTTATGGCCTTTTGAAAGTCAGAGGACTGCAATCATGCACATTTGAAAATTCACCTTGGTTACAATTCTTTTAACTTAGTAAACCTTTGGATAGTTTCTCTACAGGTCATTTACCTGCCTCAGTACCGGATGGTAAAAACTCAGTTCTGAACCACAGCAAGGTAAGCTGGCAGCACCAAATGCCAGCTGATAAGGAATAGATGATATTCAGGGAAGACAGGTCTTATCAAACTTGAGAGAAGCAACACTTACTTCATAAATTTACTGGGACTACTGGCCAGCTTGAGTCAAAGCATGACATACAGTCACACTTTTTTCTTTCACAGTAATTTTTTTTTCTCAGTGAGTGCAGCATTGCCATGATCAATGGATCCTGGGCCCACCCAGAGTAAGCCGCGCTCGGTGCTTCAGAGGCAGAAAACACGCACGCACACACGCACGCAGCTTTAAGTACAACTTACACAGGCAGATCCAGGCACCAAACATTGCTCAGTTTTACATTTTTTGCACACTGACAATTTGATTTTAATTTTGTTTTACCAACTGGAGGAAATGAGACTCATGAGCTTGGGCAGATATGTGGCACTGAGGAATTAAACACATCTGAGAGAGAGAGATTTGTGTCATTTCCCTTTTCTGCTATATTTTAAACGTCTTTAGATTTTATATTAAATGTTAATTAATATCAAAAGTGGTACCTATAAGATAGCTCTGTCTTTGTTCCCCCTCAAGAGCTAAAGGCTTTTGTTGTTGTACTCAACTCTGATTCCAAAATTTACTTTAATTTTTCCTAAGAAAAGGATTGTATTCAGTTTCTTAGCCACCTGGCAGTCCTCCTGGGTATACTTGGGTTGCTAAAATGCTTTCATGGCTCTCTCTTTTTTTTTTTATTGGCCATGTCCTCTGCTGCCTTTATGTGGCTGCCACTGCGAACAATAGGACTATTGGCCACTTCTGTTTTATTCAAGAATGATCCGCATGAGTGCATTGCAGCAACAGTGACCTAAGCTGTCCTTGCTTGAACAAAAAGCCATACCATCCCCCCACAACACCCTCCCTCCGGCCTGTCATTAAGAGAACAGAACTACTGCTATTCTCATTATTCAGCCTGGCACTTTCCTAAGTGTTCCTTGTGGTCAGCTGATGCTGTAGTATATTACACCCTGTCCCAGACATTAGCAATAAAGAGCCATCATTAAAATAAACAATGTTCAGAGCTAGTCAGTGGTTTGACAGGCAACTAGTTATAGCTCTTGGGGCAGGAACCATATTTTCTGCCCTGCTTTATGCAGGACTGAATCCTCCTGGAGGTGGTCTCATCATTAACAACTTTTAACTTTCAAAATACAAAGCCACTATTCTGCTTGAGTTGTTGTACCCGAAATGCAAAGCTCTTCCTGTCAGCACTAGTTCTGTCCGTGCACAGATATACATAATGGCAAAAAACATTGCAGTGTCTTTATTTCCAAGAAATAAGAGCATCAAAATACTGACAAGATCTTTAAACAAAGACCCATGAAGAGGAACTACAGACTGAGAAAGAGCAACTTATTAGTTGAAGATGAGCATATTCTTCAGTTTGTTACACGTGTAAGAAAAAGTCGGCTGTTAGTTACTATCCCACTGAACAGAGCCCCATGTAATACTTCATACCTGTACCCTTAAAGAGAGTGCCAGCATCTAGAAATGAGTTCTCCTTAACTTAGTGTTCTGTCTTCATGTGACTAATTGATTTGATCATAAACAATCTAACAAGCACACCCACCTAGTGCTGGATTGGGTGCAATCCTTCGGGAAGGTGTAGTCTTTGTGCACTGGGGAACAGACGCTAAAGATGGATTGCAATCCCCACTATGCATGGCCAAACACCATCGTTAACAGGTCAAATCCTCAACGGCACTGCTCATGTATTGGCATGCATGAAGCGTTAAAACCCGCCATGGAACACTTTTCAGCCTGATCGGCCTCTTTCAGGATTTGACATACAGTTTTTTATTAAGCACTTAAAGAAGCCCAATTAAACTCATAGACCTGGCACCAGATCACAGAGTGACTCAGACATGCTGTTGCAGAGAGACTGTGAACCTCTCAAGTTTTTCCAAAACTCATTTCTGTTGAATGGATAAAATAGTCAGCAACTGACTATACTGGAATTGGAAAAGGTTCAGAAAAGGGCAACAAAAATGATGAGGGGGTATGGAACAGCATCCAAATGAAGAGAGATTAATAAGCTATGGACTTTATAACTTGGGCCAGAGGCAACTAAAGAGGGACAGGGTACAGGTCTATAACTACGTCTGGTGTGGAGCGAGGACATAAGGAAGTGTTATTTTACTCCTTCTCATAACAAGAACTAGGGGTCACCAGATGAAATTAATAAGCAGTAGGTTTAAAACAAACAAAAGGAAGTATTTCTTCACACAACTCCCACTCAACCTGGGGAACTCTTCACCAGAGTGTGCTGTGAAGGCCAAGATTGCAATGGGGCTTATAAAAGAACCAGGTAAATTCATGGATGTGAGGTCCGTCAGTGGCTGGCGATTAGCCAGGAAGGGTGGGGTAATGTCCCGAGCCTCTGTTTGCCAGAAGCTGGGAATGGGCAACGTGAATGGATCACTGAACGATTACCTGTTCTGTTTACTCCCTATGGGGAAGCTGGGCTTGGCCATGTTGGAAGACAGGATACTAGGCTAGATGGAACTTTGGTCTAACCGAGTTCTTACGTAATGTCTCTTTAAGATCATTGTTTAACATACATTTCTCAGTTTAAACACAAAAGTTTAGAAAGCTCCTTGTTTTGCCTTTGCAAAATGCTGTTGGCACAGATATAATTTTGGTATCAATTAAAATAAAATAATTAATTCTCAGACTTGGTAATTTTTCTTTCCTGAAACTCTACCATTACCTTAGTTGAAAGTACTCTTTTGGTTAGTGGTTTTTGTGCTCATCCACAGCCAACATGGATCTAAACAGCTAAATCTGTTAGCCCAGACAAACACACTGGGGAGCTTTGTCTGTTCTCTAGCTTCTGCAAGAAACATGTGAGAAGAGTTAATTTGCTTAGACCAAAGTTTAAAGGACCCAGGTCTCATTTGCATTAAGACATTGTAAACAAGTCTCAGCCCCCAAGATGTTACTGCACCACTTAAAAACAAGCAACACAATCATTTAAAAAAATACGGTTTTTCTCTGGGTTTAATCCTTTTGGCTTGTACTGTGCTGTTTTGGCAGTTTGGCTTTAAAACTTGTAGCACTCCCTTCATTTCAGCCCTGAGTCATTATTATAAATGTTGGTTCTTTTACTGACCTCACACCCTGCCAGTTTATTTCATGAGTTTCAGATTAATTTATTGCAAAAGTGGCCAGGTATTTAGAAGTAATTCAATTAAAAATGCTGGCACATTCCCACAGGTCAGTGCTGTGCAGCTTAAGATACATGAAACAAATCATAGAATCATAGAACAATACAGCTGGAAGAGACCTAAAAAAGCCATAGAGTCCAGCCCCCTGCCCAAGGGAGGACCAAACCCATCAGATCAGCCCACCCAGGGCTTTGTCAAGGTGAGACTTAAACAACTCCAGGGATGGAGACTCCACTACTTCCCTGGGTAGACCATGCCAGTGCTTCACCACCCTCCTACTGTTCAACCTGGACCTTCCCAACCGCATCTTGAGACCATTGTTCCGTGTTCTGCCATCCGCGACCCCTGTGAACAGCCTCTCTCCAGCCTCTTTGCAACCTTCCTTCAGTAAGTTGAAGGCTGTTATCAAGTCCCCCCTCAGTCTTCTCTTCTGCAGACTAAACAGTCCCAATTCCCTCAACCTTTCTTCACAGGTCATATGCTCCAGCCCTCTAATTATTTTGGTTGCCCTCCGCTGGACCCTCTCCAGTGTATCCACATCCTTCCTATAATTGGGGGCCCAGAACTGGACACAGTACTCCAGATGCGGCCTCACCAAAGCCAAATAAAGAGGAATAATCACTTCTCTGGATCTACTGGCAACACCTCCCTTGATGCAACCTAATATGCCATTAGCCTTCTTGGCTACAGTGGCACACTGTTGACTCATGTCCAGCTTCTCGTCCACTACAACTCTCAGGTCCTTTTCTGCAGAACTACTACTGAGCCAGTTGGACCACAGCCTGTAACAATGCTTGGGATTCTTCTGGCCCAAGTGCAGGACTCTGCACTTGTCCTTATTGAACCTCATCAGATTTCTTGTAGCCCAGTCTTCCCATTTGTCTAAGTCACTCTGGACCCTGTCCCTACCCTCTAGCTTACCTACCTCTCTCCCTAGCTTAGTGTCATCCGCAAACTTGCTGAGGGTGCAATCCAACCCCTCACCCAGATCACTGATAAATATGTTGAACAGAACAGGACCCAGAACCGAACCTTGGGGCACTCCACTAGAAACCGACCGCCATCCCGACATCAAGCTATTGATCACTACCCGCTGGGCCTAACCTTCTAGCCAGCTTTCTATCCATCTTACCGTCCATTTATCCAATCCACATTCCTTTAACTTGCTGACAAGAATATTGTGGGAGACTGTATCAAAAGTTTTGCTAAAGTCAAGATAAATCACATCCATTGATTTTCCCCTATCCGCAGAGCCAGTTATCTCATCATAGAAACTAATCAGATTGGTCAGGCATGACTTGCCCTTCATGAATCCAAGCAGACTATTCCTGATCACCTTCCCCTCCTCCAACTACCTCAAAATGACTTCATTGAAGAGCCCCTCCATGATTTTTCCAGGGACTGATGTAAGACTGACCGGCCTATAGTTCTCCGGGTCATTCTTCTTCCCTTTTTTAAAGATGGGCACTACATTTGCCTTTTTCCAATCATCCGGGATCTCTCCTGATCTCCATGACTTTTCAAAGATTATGCCCAAGGGCTTGTCAACGACAGACGCCAACTCCCTCAGAACCCTCGGATGAATTAGGTCCGGGCCCATGGATTTATGTACGTTTAGCTTTTTTAGATAGCTCCTAACCTGTTCTTTCCCCACCAAAGGCTGTCCACCTTCATCCCACAGTGCCTCACTTATCGTATTAGTCTGGGAGATGTCTTTGTCTGTGAAGACAGAGGCAAAGAAAGCATTAAGTACTTCAGCTCTCCCTACACCATCTGTCACTGGGTTACCTCCCTCATCCAGTAGGGGCCCCACACCCTCTCTGATCACCTTCTTCTTGCTAACAGACCTGTAGAAACTTTTCTTGTTATCCTTCACATTCCTCACGAGTCGCAATTCCAGTTGTGCTTTCGCCTTCCTGATAACTGCCCTACATTCTCAAGCGACACGTTTATATCCCTCCCTAGACATCTGCCCAAGTTTCCACTTTTTGCAAGCTCCCTTTTTGTGCCTAAGTTTTCCAAGGATTTCCCCAGTAAGCCAGTCTGGTCTCCTACCATATTTACTTCTCTTGCTGCGCATTGGGAGGGTTTCTTTCTGCGCCTTCAAAAGGGCTTCCTTAAAATACTGTCCGTTTTCCTGGACTCCTTTTCCCTTCATGGTAGCATCCCAGGGGATTCTGCCCATCAGGTTCCTGAAGGAGTCAAATACTTGCATCAGTGTACTAAAAACCCCCACTTAATTTTATTTACCATTAAGGAATGGAAAATAATATTTATTATACTAAAACGCCTTCACACTCTTTGGTTCACTAATGACAGCCACATTCAGTTTGCTACACATAGGCCGTGTCTACACTAGCCCCAAACTTCGAAATGGCCACGCAAATGGCCATTTTGAAGTTTACTAATGAAGCGCTGAAATGAATATTCAGCGCTTCATTAGCAAGCAGGCGGCCGCAGCACTTCGAAACTGGCGCGGCTCGTCCCGACGGGGCTCCTTTTCAAAAGCACCCTGCCTACTTCGAAGTCCCCTTATTCCCATGAGCTCGCCTCATTACTCATAAAGCTCATGGGAATAAGGGGACTTTGCAGTAGGTGGGGTCCTTTCGAAGAGGAGCCCCGTTGGGATGAGCCGCGCGGTGGCGAGGTGCGTCAATTTCGAAGTGCTGCGGCCGCCCGCATGCTAATGAAGCGCTAAATATGCATTTCAGCGCTTCATTAGTAAACTTCAAAATGGCCATTTGCGTGGCCATTTCAAAGTTTGGGGCTAGTGTAGACGTAGCCAGAGGCTGTGTCTACACTACCTCCCTACTTCGAAGGGGGATGGTAATTAGGGTGTTGGGAGTTTAGTAATGAAGTGCTGCGGTGCATACACAGCACTTCATTAAGCAAATTTCCCCCCGTGGCAACTCCGAAGTTTTAAACTTTGAAGTGCTGGCTCGCACGTAGCCATGGCTCACCCGCTGGTACTTCGAAGTGCCTGGGATTTTGAGGAGTAAAGGGACTTTGAAGTACCCTGAGCATCCTCCCTTCGATGTACAGAGCTAGTGTAGACAAGCCCATAGCTCTTTTGAAAACAGAGCTTTTCCCCCTAACTAATATGAATGGCTACAAAATGTGGTACTGTTTGGCTTGATGGGGAGTTTGCTCAGAAGCAGCTCAAGATGAGCAGGTTGTTGGGAGATACAATTTCATCATTAACAGTGTGGGAAATATGCCTTTTTTTACATAAGAAAGGATAGTGCAGGTCCCTGGTGCTGAAGATGATTCAAAGGCAAGGAAAACCTCAGGACCTTACTTTGGTTTGACTCAGCCCTTACTAAGGGCACGTGGTCATCACAGGGAAGATCGAACCTGCTGTGGTTGACCTTCAGGATTTCGATTTAGCTTGCCTTGTGGGGATGCACTAAATCAAGCTTTCAGGGAGCCTCTGTTGAGTGCCATTACAAGTCAGGGAAGTTGACCGGAGAACAAGCTCCCAGTGACCTCCACTAGTGGAGATGGCACAGAAGCCCAAATTAATATAAATTAACTCTAGCTACATAATTAGCGTAGCTGCAATTGCCTATCTTCACTCAACCTTCCACTGATTAACTGCTCAGGATGCTTTCACTGTGTTATTAATCAACTGAGTTATCAACTTGGCTCAACTTATGTTCTATGAGACTGTACATATTTCCCATCATACTGTTTAAATACAAGAAACTCTTTCATATCCGGCAGCCCTGGCACTAAGAGGTTGCCAGATATTCAAATATTCTGGATAATAGATGATTATACTTAGCAAAAAAAACAAGGTTAGCTACTAAGAAACAAACAAAAATGTACGCAGGGTACTTTATTTACTAACAGGAGTATTGCACACTTTAAACATATACCATACAAATCCAATATTGGACAGCTAAGCCATGAGAGAAGCTGCAGACTCAAACACTGTCCATAGATCCTCACTGCCGCTGCTGCTAACCACCATCTCTCAAGATGAAAAGGGGCGATAGTAGTAACCTTATACTGTACTTGCTGTACTTATTTGTGTTTACTTTCACAATACTGTACTTATGGAAAACATAACTACAATTCACTCATGGTTAAAATGGTGGTTATTTGAGAGTTCTGGGTGATAGAACGCTGGATATGAAAGAGTTTACTGCATGGTAACGGGAGCAAGGAATTCACACTACTGTAGCTCTTTGGAGTCATATTGATTGCTAATTTGGTTCCTGAACCAATGAGATTTGAATATCACTGGTATAAAAGGCTTTCCACAGACAGGATTAGGAATATGATCTCTTACAGAGCAGAGCCGATGTTATGAGGCTATTCCTTACAAGAGAGGTTTTCAGAACTCTATGGTTGGTGCATTTCTTGCTCCTCAATGCTCATACTACAAAGATGGTTCACAACAGTAAAGCCTGGGAAAATGAAGTTAAGATTTAAGGTTTAAATAAATTCTGTCTGCCTGTGCTCAGCCATGTGAGCAGAAACCTGCTTCTGCATCACGCCTTATAACTCCTTGCTAAAGTCTATCTATATTCACCATAGGGACACAATTTACTTTCAGGTTAAGTGGTAGGGGGCTGTAATTCTACTGGAAAGGACTTACGCGCGGAGTGTGAATGACGGGTTTGGGGACTGAACTGCAGTGTGTTGTTTGGAAATACAGGTTGAACCTCTCTAATCTGGAACAGTCTTGGCCGGCAAACTCCGTAATCTGGCATGATTTTCATTAGCTGGATGACCACTTACCATGCGTGTGGCCAAGGTTCCCACGGTCCCCTAGTTTGTTTACAGCCACCAGTCCTGGCTCTCAGCGTTCTGTCCTGTTATGGAGCCCAATAAGCAGAGATTTGAAATGACTGTGTGGAACTTCCCTCAGTAAAACAGCAGGGAGGACTGGCAGAGCCACTGTGGGTGCAAAGCAAATCTAGAAGGAGCTGCAGAGGCTTGTCTCTGCTTCTGCCAGTGGCTGATAATCTGGCTGCTGCGAGCAGGCTGAAGTGCCCATTGCAGGGGATCTGTGGACATTAGCCACTGTGAAGAACTTATCTAACATTATATTTGATATTTCAGCACCTCGTAAAGGCATTCAGAATAACTGTTACAGGTTGAAACCCTCTAGTCTGGCACCCTCAGGACCTGACCAGTGCTGAACCAAAGAATTTGCTGGCTAAAGGAGGTCAATATTGTCTAGCAGCATTACCAACACTTCCACTGCTTACAGGGCTCTCAGAATACATTTAGAGGTAAATTACAGCTAACTAACAACGCAGAACACTGAAGGACAGGACTGGTGGCTGTAAACAAACTTTATGGAACCACGGGAAACTTGGCCACACCCAAGTTTAGCCAAGGATACCTGGCTAATTAAAATCATGCCGGACTATGGATGTTGCCAGACTAGAGAATGCTGGACTACAGAGGTTCAATCTGGAACAATTTTCTAGAAAAAGAAATCAGCTTATATTGGTTTGCAGCTCAGAATATTCTAGAAGGAAGAACCATAGGAGATAACTAAATGGCTGCTCCAAAATATTTGTTAGTCTGTAAGGTGCCACAGGACTTCTTGTTTTCGAAGATACAGACTAACACAGCTACCTCTCTGATATTAAACTGGGGAGTCAGTCTAGAGGTTGTAAAATGAAATTGAATGGTAAGATGCTCACACACGCTCAAATAAAATGGGTGCAATCAGTGGCCTTGATTCAGCAAGTTCATCTGCATGGATAGACTCTCCCTTCCACTTTTGTGGAGCCCTATTAACTTGCTCATAGTACAGAATGGATTCACAGATTTCAGCATTAAAAAGACATATAGTTTCAGGAAAGAACATCATAGGAAGAACACAATATATAACATCCAGCTGACAGATATGCTTATTGGCATATTCAAAATGAGACTAGATGCTACCTGGATTTTCAAAAAATTCCTTTACAAATGACCAGAAATGCTACTCAAAAGTTCATCTGTTTCCATTACCATTGTTATGGAAAATAAACAGCCAGAGCAGGAATACAAATTTAAAATCTTAATTTATTCTCCTTTCATCTGTGCTGCAATTCCAGTGTTCTGCACATTAATAAATATACATTTGTTAAAAAAAACCCTCCAGTGTCTAACCTGCCATAAAGTTTTAAAACATCATAAAAATAGGCTTTAATTTTTTCATCATTAATACAACTGACACATTTACTGCAACAGTTCTGATTGAAATAAAAAACTAACTACATCTCACTGGGGCAAAATATACATACACAGATACAAAATGATTAACACAGGTTGTACAAGATATCTGAGCACACCCTCCAGTGTGACAGACACTTAAAACTTTTTCAACCAGAAAATTTCACACAGTATATATTTTAGAGAGACAGAATCCTTTCCCCTTTCCAAAGGCCTCAAGTAGATATAAAAAATGCTTAAGGATATAATAAAAAACAATATTACTACAGTTTATGCTTTTTTTCGTTAACTTCCTGTATTTTATCCAGCCTGACAAATTATTTCTGTTTATTCTCTCACATGCACATTCATCCAAAGAAGAGCTAATAGCTTTTCAAAATGGTAACTATGAAAAATTACTATAGTTTGAAATACATAACACCAAGAAAAGGTAGCTAAATATGTCTTTTTCACAAGTGAAATTTTAAGGACTCATTTTGAGTCATATTTTCAAGCCAAAAGGAACTGCTAACAGAAACATTTTCCTATACACTTATTTGTAGACGACTATTTTTCACATCTTTGTGTTTGTAAACACTGTAAGAGGATGAGGTTGGCAGACACCACCCATGTTTCCCACACTTCTGAAAATGTTTAATTTGTTTGAAACATGAAATAGGTTAATGCATGTGTTTATATTGAAAGAGCAACAAGATAGACAGGAATTTCCCAGTTAAGAAATGAAACACAGACATACTTAAAGACTCATGCTTCTGTTCCAACTGGCAAAATTGGACTCAGAATAAAACATAAAAAGGAAAACGAATAAACAAGCCTTACACAGTATTTAAGCAAAACAGGGGAAACGCACAGGTGTGTCGTCAGAACAAGTCCCTGGTTTGTTGGTTAGAAGAAAAAATGTGCTGAAAAGCTAAGTAGAAGGTGGCTAGCATGTAAATTACACAATTATTTTAAAGAGGGGGAACATCGTAAATCAACTGATTTCTCTTCAAGAATGGTTTTGAAAACTTTGACGAGCTGAACATACAACTGAAATTTTACATGTGTTCTTCTTAATGTAAACACTAAATTTAAAAATATGGGAGATGAGGGCAAAACACCTTAGAAAAAAATGAACACATTTGTTGGTTTTAGTAGAGGTTATCAGATATACATACTGCATCCTTAAAATATTCTATACTCTTGAAACAGAAATCTATACATTATATTTATAAATTTAGAGTCAATCTTTTCACTGTAGTATTTTAAAAACTGCACTACATTTTAGGGTGGCTTTAATGCAAACATCAGTTACTTTATCAAACTCAAGTACAACTGTGCAATTTTTAATATAAAAAATAATCAAGAGATCTTTCCATTGATTTCCTAGCATCAGCTGAAGAATATCAGTATAAATGTAAAATATACAAAAGGAACTTTTCCTTCTTTAGAGTCACCATACAAAATATATAAAATTATCTACAATTTTTATATTTATATATTTATATATATAAAGGACATTTTAAGACACCGTGTCCATCAAAGGCTGGTAGAGATGCTGGCATAGATACAGAAGGACACTTGGTGTGATAGTCTTCTCCCCAGAGTTCAGAAAGCTGAGTGATTCATGGTAACAGAGCAAGACCTCAGCAAGAGGCATCTTCTAGTTCTTTCTTAAGGCTGATCATTTCACTTTATGTAGGTCCACTGCAGCAAAGACAATTTGTTCTTGTGTAAGTCACGAATCTGGGCTGTACACATGAGCAGTCCCTGCAGCACTGCTGTGACTCCGTGAACACTTCCTAAAGTTAGTCATCCATCATAATGAGTCCTTATTTTGTCTTCATGCAATTTGGCACAGTTACATATTCACACAGCCATTGAATGTACTATAGCATAGCCGTATCACACGTCTTGGGCACGGTTTTCCATTTACGAACTGTCAGAAGATAGCCATAATATGTAACAGCACAGGAACCAATTCCGTCCTCATTCTCCGTATGGAGCATCTCCTGCGATATTTGAGGTACCAAGGAAGTGACATCACAGCAAGCTGTCCCAGGGTGGAAAAGTCATCGCTATTTCCTGATGATTCAAATTGAAGTTTCATTACTGCCTCTGTTCATGAGAAGAAGTAACCATGCAGGCTTAGGGTTAAACAGAGATGGGCAAACAATTCCAAGTGAAACTACCTACTCCATTTTAGTAAATCATCATGCTTCACCAATGAAATTCTTGCAAGACAGAGGCCACTCTTGTTACAAAGGACAAAAAAAGTGATAAGAAAGTTATTTCCAGGAGACACAGAGAGAAATTCATTGAGAAAGGAAGGCCTATACAATGCAGGTAGCTGGTTAATGTCTAGAAGGAAGCGTGCATTTCATAAACTACTGAAATCCTAAAAGGCGTTAAAAGCTTTGCATTTCAGAAGGTCTCATGCCAAAGGCTCATACATAAAAGGCACAAAGATGTAGAATGCTATGTTCTTTAGCACTGTAGCGGGCCAGCTATTCCCCAGGGCTATGTCTACACTAGAAACATCTGTTGACAGAAGTTAGCTAAAGCCTCTGTCGACAGCTTGCATCTATACACAACTTACTCCGTCGACAGAGAACTGCCAGACTGCACTTGGCAGCTCTGCAAAGAGGGCTGCTCAGCAACCGTTAAGTTCTCTCTGTTGACAGAAGTGTCTACACTGCACTTTGTCGATAGTACTACGTTCAGAGATTGTTATGCCTCAAATTTTTGAGGGATAATACCGTCGAGGGAAATGCAGAGTTCTGTCGAGAATCTATTGACAAGAACGCTGCAAGCGCATAGGCGCTCCCTGAGTTATGTCGACAGAAGACCCCTTTGGTCGACAAAACTGTATAGTGTAGACCCAGACCAGGAATGAACAATACTGCTGATAGCAGACGCTAGGTACTGTTAGTGAGTAATATTTAGGCTTTTGACTAGCTGGAGAACATTCCAAATAGCCAACTTCCAAAGATCATTTTCAAGTGGAGCTTAAAGAATTCTGTGTACCAGCTAAAGGGTACACGCGGGAGATGGTCACAACGTCATGGTTAAGGCTGTGTTAGAAATTTCCTTATGAAAAGAATTAGGACATGTATTGTTGTTGTGGGGCTTAAAGGAAATCTGAGCAGGTAAAGTTAAGTTTGGGTGAAGAAGGCATGTATAGGTATGTTCTTTTCACAGTCTGAACTTTGGACAGGCTGCTAAACATGATTATTAATGAAATGAACAGTCCCTGAAAGCCTGTTTGAAGGGAGTCTATGCTGCACCTGGGATTACCATCTAGTTTGAGTTCACAACAGCAAATATATGCACCAACTTCAACCCAACAGATTTATTTCTGTCAAGCGCACATGCGGTATTTTTAGGGACTGTAGTATTGGATGTGACTTTTCTTCCTAGCTCCCTGGACTACCCTAACTCAGCCCTTCTGACACCCTAATACTTAGAACCCACCGGCCCTGTCCCTGCTACTCTAGCTCTCCTCACTCTCAACTCCCCAGAGCATTCATGTGCTGGTGGGCACAAATGTTCCTAGGTCTCCAGTGCACCTATTCCCTAAGTTTATCCTCTTCTTCCCACCACATTCAGCCCTCCCACTCCCTGCACCTCCTTTCCCTCCCTCCCACTGGGACTATCCCTCTCTCACTTCTTGGGAGTTCCTGTCCTATTCTGCCTCTTGATGCCTCCAGCTCCCTGAGGCTCCTGCCACCAACCTTCTACACTGCCTGCATTAGACTCCTCATAGCCTCTGACCTACCCTGCTCTCTGGCATATCCGCTCACCATACGCCTTCACTTCTCTCACTGCTCCTAGCTATTCCCGATTCCCTGATTTTCCTGTCCGTAGCCCCAGGTGCCCACAGCATCTCACATCCCTTCCTGTGCCCCCAAGTTTCCTATTCCTCACGAGCCCTTTCTGAGTAGTGTCCCCTGTCTCTCCTTCTCACTGCTGCCAGCCCTACCAACTCCTTTTTCCTCCAAAACTCTAGGTCTCCAACCCCTCAGCCCTCCCACCATCTCAGCAGCCCTCCCACCTCCCTTAATCCTACAACTGGCCCTTCCAGGCTATTGATCCACACCCCCCCAGCTCCAGCTACCCCACACCTTCTTTCATCTCCCACCAATGCCCCAGTCCTCTGACCACTTCCTCTCTGCCACCAGCCCTACAAGCTCACTGCCTGCAGTCCCAGCCCCACACCCCTTGCTGCCCTAGCCATTCTGATCTTTTTAATTGGCGGCTGTTTGAGAGGTATTTTTTTCCTGTCTGTGGTTGAGGGCAAAGAGAGAGTTGCTTTAGTTTAGGGCAGACATTTAGCTGGAATAGGTTCTTAAAACATGTTTTGTATTTCTATTTAGCGAGATGTCAAGACACTTTAGGTACAGGGCACTGTATAAATACCAAGTTATCACAACCACTGTCTGAAGTCTTCAGCCCAGTAGCCCAGAAAATGTAAAGCGTGAGAAAGTGTGGCCTTGTGGGGTAGCAAATTCGAGCAGGGAAGAGAAAGGAGCAGAAGTTAGACGCGGGTGATTGTGTGAAGACAGTCCCAAACTGGCACTTACTCAGAATCTGAGGTCTCAGCATTCACTGTTCCCACATGGATGCTCATAGCCATTCCATTGAGCTGATCTCGAGACTGCTCCCTCTGTGGATTTTTTATTGTCACCCCAGTGTCAGAGGGTGAACGGACCCCATCATTTGTCCCTAAGAAAGCAGTCCTGGACGAGACAGTGGTCTGATTGTAATCCGATAACTTCTCCCGCAGTCGATTCTTCATATTCTTATCCATCAGAGGGGGAGGATAGGTGACTTTATTTTTCAAGATGCCTGGTACAGAAAGGAGGAAAGATAAGACCTTTTAATCATGTTGACAATTTTACTTAAAACTTAAGTGGGAAAGTTCCATTTATTCTTTATTGGGCAGACTGTTTCAAGTTTTCCAGTGTCTTTCCATGTTAAAATAGAGAGACCCACCCAAAAATAGTGCCTACAGCTTCTGCCCCTCTGCCACAGATTGGTTACCCTTCAAATGGCCTTTGGGCCGCATACTATGCCCCTACAGAACAACCATATGCTGTCAAAACATAAATGGGCTGATGGCCAAGACTGCTCATGCCTGACCTTGCTTCTCTAGCAATGTTCAGTAACGCTTGAACAATTAGATTGCAGAACTAAAGGGAGAACTTGGCAAATTCTCCACTTTCCTAAGGTGGCAATAGAGTCCTTCAGCTGAGAGCTCTGAATTATCAACACGGACCCTACAAAACATGTCATCTTTTACCGATTTCTTTCTAAGGTACTGAGTTACCTTTCCTCTGTTCTGGCTGCTGGTTATTCTGCTGTTGTACAGGTTTGTTCTCTTTCTGCTGCCCTTCATTCTCATTTTCTTGAGGTGCTTCATTGCTGTGGTTCAGTTGATTTTCCCTGTGAAGCTCTACATTGACCTTTGTCTCCACTTTCAGTTTCTGCTTCCCACCTGGATCCTCCCCATCGCTTGTCGTTACGCACTCTGTGGGCCAATAGGGTTTCACATGATTGGGTAGAGAATCAACTGCAATGCAAAAAAACCGCACGGGTTTGAAAACCATCCTTCCACAAAACATCCAAGTTCTTCTCTCTGCTCCTGTTCAACTAGTCCTATGCTCTGCAACAGTTTCAGGCAACAGTTACTTGCAGCAGATAATTTCTGAAGATCTGCAAGCCAACATGATACTGTAAGGTGCTATCCCACCAGAAAAAATACAGTCCTACTTGTGGTATAGTGGGACAAGTGCCCAGTATTGCAGAAAGAAGGGCTCTGGCAGGCTGGAAAGAGCATGCGCAGCTCCCCTAGTCAATAAATGAAGGGGTCCTGGAGGGAGCCAATCAGAGGACAGCTTGCTGGAGCATACAGGGAGCTACTCATGCAGAGCTGACTCAGTGAGGTCCTGGTCAAGAAAGGGGTAGGACCAGCTCAGAGAGAAAGCAGCACTGCAGCAGAAGGGACTAGTAGAGAGGGCACTACCAGAGGGCAGGGTCCTGAAGAAGACACCACAATCGAGACAGCGACATGGGTACAGGACTGATTGTGCAAAGGAAGTGGTGGTGGACAACTAACCAGACAGATGGTGCCCCACTGAGGAAAACCAGCTAACTCCCAGACCAACCAGCAGGAGGCGCCACGGCAGCAAGCTGACCCGTTACATGGGGACAGTGTGCAGGTACACTGCACTCCAGGTGGAGCTCTGGGAAGAATTCTGTTTCCCCAAGGCAGAATCATTGCTGGAGCTCCCTTTCACAGAGAGGGAGATGCTACCTGCAGCGCTGACAGATGCCTGTAGGGCCGACGGCTACCGTGGGTCTTGGGACATGACTGGAGGGGGGCGAGGCTGATGCCACTCAGCCCCTAGGACTGTCCAGGCTGCAGTGCACCCCACCTCCCCAGCCCTCAGAGCTGGTGGCAATTCAAAGGGGCCTGGAGCTCTGGCTACTGCCACAGTAGTGGTGGTGGCAGCCAGGAGTTGTGGGCCCCAGTGTAAGTGTCCCCTTAGCCCCTGTCAGCAGGCCTGGCCGCAGCAGCATACACTTCACCCCCTACGTGCCTGACTATTTCTAGTAGCCTGTGCTGGAGCCTGGCCCTGCCTTCTCTGCGCTGTACTTTTAGATATCTTGCGTCCTTCGTCTCGAGTAGAGGGAGCGCTGCCTACGCTTGAGGGAGCGCAGGTAGAGCAGCTGGGCTCCGCTGATGCTCAGCAGTGCTTAGGGTGTGGGAGCACATCCCCTTGTGTTCTCCCCCCGCAGCAGTGGAGCACAGTCTGGTCCTTAACCAGCAACGCTCTTCCCAGAAGATTAAACCTTTCCAAAAAGGACTCTTACAGTTGTGCATTTCTCTGGTCAGAAAAGGGAGGTCTTTCACGCACCTCGGCAGCAGCACCTTTCCCTGGGAACCCAGGAATTTCCTTGTATGCCTGAAGCTATTAAAGCAGACACAGGATACCTAGCTCAAGCAAAAATTTACATCACTGCCCAAACTCTGTGATGGAAGCATCTACGATTGCTCTGGTATAATTATAAAGAGCTGCATTTGAAACCACCACCATCAATTCAGCCATAATCCTGGTTGCTAGGCTAATAAATGGATTTTGTAGAAAACTCTCTAAACCAAAGCTTGCTTCCAGGCTGGACTGAGTTTTTATCACATCAGTTTACATTTGTGCAAAAACGGTGCAATTTGGGCTGAATTTTACACTGGGATTGTTTAAATGTAAAAATGATAGTGGAACTACAAACCTGAAGAAGGCGAAACAAGGGCAAGTTTGAATGAACACCCAAGAGTCAAAAACCACTGAGATTTTTTCTGGCCATACCAGTCTCTCGTAACAGAAGAATGAAACCTCTATCTTCAAAAGTCATGGGGGGACATGGTGCACAGAACATCCACATGACTGAAACGGGGTTTTCATTTCAAACCTTTCTGTGCCGTACTTCCCTCAACCCCAGGAAATCTCCATTATTCTAACGTTTGAGAAAAGGGGCTGATGTTCCTTTCCTCCCCCAAATTATCCTGCTCTTTTATTTCCTCCTTTTTCTGTCCTCCTCTGCTGATATTTACATAACTGTGTAGTCCCATTCCCAAGACGTGTGGAAAGATACAGCCCTGGTGGGGTTCCCCAGCAATTCTAGCAGCCATGCTACTTTGGTACACAAAGTAACTGGTGAACACTTGCTCAAGTGTCCTTTGTTCTTGCTTTCATGCACCACAGGGGGCAAAACACTCCCAGACTGGGGAAACAAGGATCTCTTGGATAACACCCATAATAAGAAAACAGTAACAGAGAAGAAGCCGTGCAAGTCTATATACTATCAAAACAAAAAAGCAGTCCAGTAGCACTTTGAAGACTAACAAAATAATTTATTAGGTGAGCTTTCGTGGGACAGACCCACTTCTTCAGACCATGGCCATACCCCACACCCCACCATACCCCAGCTATACCCCACCAGGGCTGTATCTTTCCACACACTTCCACAGCCATGGTCTGAAGAAGTGGGTCTGTCCCACGAAAGCTCACCTAATAAATTATTTTGTTAGTCTTTAAAGTGTTATTGGACTGCTTTTCTGTTTTAATAAGAAAACGGATTCAAAGTAGTTGTCACTATCCTGCTCAAGTTCACGACTCAATTCATTTTACCAGATGAGAATGAAACCTACTCCTACACATGAGCAGCTGCCTTACCTTTAGGAGTACTGTGGACTGGGCCCCGCTCATTGTTTTTTGAAGTGGCCGTGTTCCATTTTTTCTCTGTTTCAATCCCATCCTCCTCACTCTCTGATGAATGGGAGGAAGCGTAAGAGCTGCTGTGTTCATCAAGAGACAACTCGCTGTCAGAATCAGAATCATTCTCTGTTGAAGTGGAGGAGGCAAGAAATTAGAACCTGAGAGGCAGCTGTGTAAAAATACATGCCAAAGGAGCAGGGTGAAAGAAAACCACTGTAGGTCCCTAGATCCCATAGTGACAGATACTTCAGAATGGATGAGATTAGATTATTAGTGTGGTAGTCTTCATCTGAGGAAATCAAGTGAAACATAATTGCATAGTACACATAATTGGATAGGATACTTTGACGTAGGCACCGCTGGTGGGCAGTGTCCTGGGGAGGACGCTGTGGGCCAGGGGGTGGCGTGGGTTCATGGAGACATGCTGGAAAGTGGAACAGATAGCAACTGAGACATGAGCCAGAAGGTAGCACACTCCATAACCTGAGCTAATTCCTGGTGCAACCAGCAGAAGTTGCTGTGGCAGTAAGCAGACCACAGTACACCCTAACACAAAAGACACATATTTCTACAATGAAATCTTCTCTTAGATACTCCATAACTACAGCAACACCTTTACAACTTATTATCCAATATAGCTATTTAAATTGAGAGTGAAATGGAGTAAGAGGGCGAGCCACCATATCTTATCTTAACTGTAAGATATTTTTGAAGAAAGTTATCTTTATTACGCTGAGGGGAAAGAAATGCACAGATGGTTCTAAGCAGGTCTCCAAAAAACTCTTACCATTGGATTTTGATGGATGCCTGTGAAAAATGGAAGAATCTGCTTCTGTCTGACCTGCCCTTGCTTGGCTTGAGGACCCACTGAGTTTCTGAGCAGCCTCATCCCTAGAATATGCAGGGGAGGGAGGGAGGATATAACATTTTTGGTTAACATGCTATTCTGAGTGACCAGAGAGAAACAGAGATAGCTCAAAATCTCCACGATGTACTGTCAAATGTAACATTTTAACAGGCAAGCTATATAGGACTAATAGCAAGAATCATTATAGTATTTCATTCTAACTATAGATTGCACTGCCCACTAAAGATGCATGCAAATGAGAAATAAACAAAGGAAGATGCAAAGATAGCACAGGACAAGCAGCATTTCAACCAAGACATTAATTGTTTTTTGTTAGTTTTTTTTCCTCACAAAAGCAACAAGAAGGGAAAAATAAAGGCCTGCAAGCCATGCATCCACCACCCGATTACCTGAGAATGTAAGCAAGGTAGCTATTGTGGCTCTTGGCTGACCTGATGGTGCTTTCTAAGGAGACTGTGGATTCGCCAATATTTGTGCGATACATATTTGGCTCCTCTATATATGTGTTGTTGCAATTCAGAGATCGCTGAGGAAAAAAACAGTAGTAGTGAATAATAACAAATAAACCTCTCTCCTTCAGCTGCCCCCAGCATTGCTACACAAGAGAACATCTAAATACACAAACCCCAAGACTGCACATTCTGAGTGGAAACAGCTTTGCCCCATTGCAAACTGTGTGTCTCAGTTCCTGAGCATCCCAGTGCGAGTGTCCGGAGCACAGGACTGGGAATGAGAAACCCCACGGTTACAATCCCAGGCCTGACGCAGGCTTCTTCCCTAGCCACAGACAAGTCACGCAGCACCCGATTTTCAGAAAGGCACCATAAACTCAGCTCCCACTGACTTTCTCTTCTATTCCTATAGGCTGTTACACATGCTCATTGCTGCAGTGTCTGAGCACTTTCCAGCAGTGCATTAAGCAACATGACTATCTGTCATGCATGATTCCATCTCTTTCTCATCCTTTCCATACAGCTTCCTGTGTGTACAGTGGGCTGGTTTGGCTTGGTTTGGTTTGGTTTAGTAGGGCTGGTTGGCTACTTACATATATACCGCTCTTTTCTTTAGTAAAGAAGGTAGATTTAAAAAGTGCACCTGGCTTTGGAAGGGGACAGTGGTGAGGTTTGTGATGATTCTTAGAGGTATGGGGGAGTTTGTCTCAGCCTCTGACCAGCCACTGAGAAAGCGCAATCATCTGTCCAGACAAGCTTTAGCCCGAGTGCAATGAGTTCCACTGTGCCTGAGGAACAGAGTAGACGACCACAGTACTTATCCTGAAGATTCAGGTGATCATCTAAATATTGTGGGCTCAAGCCAATGAGCAGGTTGGTGATAAAGACCATGAGCTTAAATTTGTCTTGATATTCTACGGCTGTGTCTACACTAACCCAAAACTTCGAAATGGCCATTCTGAAGTTTACTAATGAAGCACTGAAATACATATTCAGTGCCTCATTAGAATGCCGGCAGCCGCGGCACTTGGAAATTGATGCGGCTCGTCCAGACGGGGCTCATTTTCGAAAGGACCCCGGCAACTTCAAAAGCCCCTTATTCCTAACAGCAGCTAGGAATAAGGGGCTTTTGAAGTTGCCGGGGTCCTTTCGAAAATGAGCCCTGTCTGGACAAGCCGCGTCAATTTCGAAGTGCCGCGGCTGCCGGCATTCTAATGAGGCACTGAATACGTATTTCAGCGCTTCATTAGTAAACTTCAAAATGGCCATTTCGAAGTTTTGGGCTAGTGTAGACACAGCCTATGAGAAGCCAATGCAGGTACTAAAGGACAGATGTGGTGTGTTCCTACTTTAAGAACATCATTTAGTTCCTTGACAGGTGGCTTTCATCACCTTCGTTATACAGGTGAGAAACTGAGGCAGAGAAATTAAATATCTGATCCTCAAAAATACTGAACAGTCATAGTCGCCCCCAAAGAGTGGTGACAGAAAACTTCACCTCTGCCACTAGGCCCTTTCCATGTGGAGTCCCAACAAGGATCAGTTTTCTCTGCAGTCCTATTTAACACTTACACACAGCCATTAGGTGAACTAGTAAGATGACATGGGCTTGATATACAGGTGATACAAAGCTCTGCTTATCCTTCACTACCTCTGACCACACCATTATCACCAAGATGGCCAGTGCTCTGACACGATCAGCTCAGGGATAAAGAAGAGCTGGTTTAAATGAGACTGCTACAGGACAGATGGGCAGAAGAAAGCACACTGAGTCGTCTGCAGAGCCAGCGTGGTCTCCTGTGGTTGAAAGTGCATAGCCACTGTGGATAAATTCAATTCATAGTTTGCGAGTATTCTTGGATTCCTTGCTGACTTTACGCTCTCTCATAAAAGCACCTGCTAGTAATGTTTTCTACCCTTTTCAATAGGCTAGGAGACTTAGGATGGGTCTACACTTACCTTGAATATTGATGGCTGCTATGCAATTTTCAGTATGCCAACTGCGTACCAGAAAAACAATTTTGCAGCCATCAGTATTCGTCCCTGTCCTCACTGCAGATTGCCGATGGGAGCGCTCCTCCTGTCAGCATTCCTTAATCGTTGCCACTCGCAACGAGTTCCGGGGTCCATATTAACCCTGGAATGCACCGTTCCGCACATGCGTGAAACAGCACCCCAGAAGATCGAACCTAAGCGTGAGATCTTCTACAGCAAGTGTAGACCCAGCCACAGTCCCATCCTGGCAAATGAAGACGTGGCCTCACTGATCCATGCCTTCATCACCGCTTGGCTGGACTACACTAATGAGTTACACTGGGGCATGAGAGCTTCATCGCCTATGAAATGCCAACTTGAATAGAACATTGCAGTGTGACACAGGCTACCATGAACGCGAACTTGCCAAATAACTGTTCAGAACAAATCTTTACATATTACCATATGGGGGAAATATCTGAAACTGTAAACAAGAATCTTTTTATGAACAAGAAATTAGTTTTACTTACTTGAAAATATGTGCAGTATAATTTCAATGGCAGCTAGCTATTCCATTTAACAGCTTTAAAATATTTATTATACAAGTTAACAAGATTATAAACTGGACAGTTTCAAATGAAATGCAAAGTCACAGTTAACAGACACTGCTTTTACTTTCAACTTCGTGAGAATAAAACAGAAATTCTTAGTAAAAAGCCAAGCCACTTGTGCAAATATCTAACAGCTTCATAATGTTCCCTTTTACTTGAAGAAAATCTCCTATCCCTCAAGATTTCATTTTTGTTTTAAAATAAACAGGTTTTCACTGTACCACTCCAAGCAAGGAGAAATAATTAATTTTGTTATGGGCAAGTTAGTTAAAATTATACGTATGGCTGTCTGACAACTATAAACAAGTTTTGTTTTTTTTTAAGGTGACCTCTTACAGTTAATAATGTAGCTCGTGTTGTGGTAGAGTCATCTGGGAGGGGTTTCTTTCCAGTTAAAGTGTTCTTCAGGTGCTTCCTGACTTCTTTATTAAAAATGCAGTGGAAGAAGAAAATGAAGAGCCCCTGGATTGTTAGAGAGAGAAAATAATCTAAGTCGAATTCATGATTTATTACCACTGGGCTGAAAATACCACTGGAAATTAGTGAATAGTCTTTGTCACACCAGATCTTAATTCTAGCATATGATACGTACTTTTAATGGCAATGATTGACCACCATACATTAAACACAGTGAACTGATACAGGTCGGTCCCTCAGGGATTCATGCTTTGCCACCAGCTACTTGTGTTACCACAAAAAGATTGCAAAAACACAACTTTTCCCTGAAGAACTGCATGGTGCATCTTGGAAGATAGTAGTTAGCCCCCTGGGAAGGAAACACTCTATTCAAATGTGCACAAGAGAGTTCAGATTCCTGTTGAATGGTTCAAGACACCGTAGGTTGGTTTTGTGTCATATCAACATTAATATTTTGAGCTTATACATGGAGTATGGGTCCAAATCCTGACAGGTACATTGGAACCCATCAAAATATCACAGCTAGCAGTGAAAGCCTTGGAAATAGCAGAAATGGGCCACTTCTTAGTTCCCCTTAACACGCTGGAGAAAGAACAAGCTTTGCAAAGCCTCCAAAACAGGAGCGGCAGAGGAGTATTAAGGATGGGGCTGGATCATATGTTAACAAGTGTATGTTCCTCTGAGCCAGCCGTCACCCCTACATATAGCCTTTTTGCAGATGATTCATACTGCTGGCAGAAATATGATAACCTATGGGCTGCTTGTGTTGCAGCGGTGTGTTTGGTTTGGGGTCATTTGGTGCAGGTGCCAAATTTGTTATTTATTTAGGTTGCAGCTGTACTGTTGTGAACTCATCACTCATGAAGTTACAGCAGTACCAATGCCCCAAGAAGCCTGCATTTCATATGCGCTGACAAATCAGCTGAAGTAGAATAATACAAAGCTTAAGGCACCCCCCTTCTAAGCATTAAATCGAATCAGTTCTGACATCAGCCTATTGGATGACTCATTAATACACTTCACATAAATATTTTTATTTAAAAAAAAAAGTTCAAAGAAGGTAATGATGTAGCTCTATGACTCTCCAGGCAAGGGAAGAACATTCCAGTCTCTAATTTGCTTCCCTCTGAACTTATGTTGCATTTAACATTGTTTTACATAAGATTTTTTTGTTCAGGCTTGTGAAAGGATTTACATCCACAGCCACTAAATCTACTTCCTTATAGACCAGCTGGAACACAGGCAGTGGTACTGGCAACATCCCCCATACCGGCCCTCAGATGTGCCTCCTCCTTGACCTGAAGGAACCTGAAGAAAGGGGGCAGATACCTGTCCATTAATTCATTTCACACTGGCCAACAACATGCAAGCAATATTTGGTTACTACCATCCTGGGCCACATTCAGATGAGTGATTGGCTTCTGAATCCCATTACTATCTCTTCACTAGGTCCCAGGCCATTAGCTGATGTAGTGCTATGACCTTCACCCGGTTAACAGCTTCCCTCAGACAAAGGAAGAGCTTGAAAGTCACTTCCTCCATTTGTCTTTCCTACGGTGAATTCAATTGTACAAACCATAAGCTGTCCACAGGTGACAGAAAACCACAACTTCTTGCTACCATTAGCAAGATAACCAGTGTTAATACAGAGGAGACAATAACTAGAGTTTGACCGTTGTAGGGTGAAAATCCCAAGTTCCTGATGCATATTATGGTTTCTATTAAGACTGTTCACTTTACCCAAATGTCATAGTCTGGTATAAGACCTAACTAACTCATAACATGTGCCATGGTTTACAAATACAGCTCGCGTGAGAAGAAGCTTACAAGCGAGACCATGGCTTTCTCATAGTCTGGAGAAAGAGATAATAACCACAGCAACTGTGCTCCAAGGCCAAGTCCAGAGGCTGTAAGATAAGCCTGAGTTGCCAGGGATGAGATACCCTCCTCCCTTTCAGTACTCTCTACAAGGCATGTCCTTAGTTCACTAACCCAGTGCCCTGGACACAAGAACAATGTGTTACAAATAAGTGATGTTTGTTATGTACTCTCATTGTTTTATTTTAACTCCTTCAGATATAGACCTGTGGATCATACCCAATCAAACAAAGGCATCATTACTCCCATGGATATATAAGTGGGACTAGAATCAGTGTACATGTTGTTTAAAGCGATGACTAAAGAAAAAAACACCTGTGTATTGTATAAAATGTTATATGTGAATTACAGGAGGAGTCATTGTGTAAACCTTTTAGCTTATTGGCTTATTGTGTTCATCATGTCTTGCTGCCAGCACTTATCCAGGGGCTTGGGACCTCTCACCCTTTCATTCCTCACCACTGATTGATATGCTACATAATCATTTGTAACAATACTTCACTGAACTTAGCCTGACAGACAAGGTGGCACTCCACCAGCACTGTGTGTAATAAACCCTCCTGCTTGATTCTACACGGTGTCCAGACTTTGTTCCTTCAACCATGTCAGGCAAAAGGCTGTGCCTGAAGTAAACAGTTTCCTTTTATTAGTGGTGAAACTGGCCACCGTGACTTCCATGAGCAGTACACCTGGAACCTTGAGAGAACAGAAAGCTCCACTATTGAAGGGTGTGGTAATTCCCTGCTTTGAAATTAAGGAGGTGAAAACTGCCTCTAGGACCTTCCATCTTCTTCCACTGGACACTCAGATTTAAAAGGTAGTTGCTCTGGCTGGAAATTGGATTTAATGGATTTCCTCTGCAAATGGAGCGGCATTGCAGGAAGATGTCTGTGCCACATGCAACATGTTCTAGATCTGAAGAAGCACAGTAACTTCATGTTCTACAACTTACTTGTAGGCAGCTGAAGATAGCAAAGAGATAATGGAATGTCATTACGTCACTGTTCACTGCCATCAAGCCCAGTAGCCATGTGGCGCTGATCAGCAGCAGCAAGAGGAAAGCAGTTCGCAGCCCAGACCTGAAGTAAACACAAAAAGTTACTTGCATTGAGACAGAAGAATACACGTATCATACACTCTGCACATGCCAGGTGCCAGCTACAGTTTTTAATGCACTTTGCTCTTAGAATGCACATGCACTATAAAGAGCACAGGGCCTAGCTTGAAGAGGTAACATGACCCAATGAACTATTTATGAGTTTAGGTGACAACTGCCAGAGCTTAATCCCGACACTGTCAATGACTTACTGTGATTGTGGACAAGTCATTTAATCTTTTGGTGCCTCTGTTTCCCCATCTGTAAAATTGGGCTAACAATGCCTGCTGATGTACCTCATTGGATACTGGTGTTAATTAATCAACGTCTCTGAAGCACTTTGGCAAATAAAGTGGTCTGTAAGCACCAAGTAAAAATGATCACTGCTGACAAGGAGACAGTTCCTAGAAAGGAGGAACTTTGGCTTGAGCAGCACGGTGTTTATACATTCCCAGCTCTCACTTTGCGTGCTGTGAGAGTCATTAAGCTCCACCAACTGGCCCTGCTTTCCAAAAGTTCCCCCAGTGCCATCACTCACACACCCCATAAGTGAGGCTGTTCAGAGGCCACGTTCCTCCACGTATTATTATTAGCAGCTGGGGACATGCTAAATGAGCTGCTCACAACAATGGCCGTGTCAGAAACAGGACAAAATGGAATGTTGGAGAACTGGGGGTCAGACAATTAGGGTTTTACTGTACTTGAACAGAAACAATCCAGTAGCTTCTCACTCTCAGAACTACTCTCATACCACGCATCCCTTAAAACATTCAAACAAACACGGGAGAAGACCACTTTCCTTGACACTCTGCTGTTTGTTTACTTCTAGAATTTCTTCCCAATGGACAATAAAATCTGTCTACTCTATTTCAGTTTTGCTTGTCAGGTTTGTTTCAGGTTCTCCTACCTGAGCACAGCGTTGCGAGGTTTGCATTGCAGATACCCAAGAAGCAGTCATTTGTTTAAAAACACTATTTTTACTTACGTTTAAAAAAAGGATTGAGATAGTTCAATTGGTAAAGGGTTATTTTTCTTAGAATATAGATTATGGGACATATCTGACCTGCCATTATATGGCAATTAGACTGTCTTCACTTAAGGAGATTAAAAAAAACCACACAACTTTTAGAGAAATCACTTTTTTTCTTATTCTTTTTATAGTGCCCCACCTGTCCATGTATTCAAGCAGATGCTTTGTCAAGTGGATGCCTTGACAAATCTCATATAGATTATTTATTTGAAAAATTGAGCTGTCTAGCCATTAGCTAATTACATTGTACGTCACAAGTAAATTACAAGCTTTGGGCAAAAACATGGCTTAAACAGGAACAGTCTATCACACAGGCAAGAGATTCAGCAACTATTTGACTCAGCCCATCTCAAACAGGGACAAAGAGAACATCTCCTCTTGTGGACTGGAATGGACATATTGCCTCAAAAGACCTTTGCCAAGACAGCAGCAGGAAAGAGGACTCCTGGAGGCACACCTACCAATTCAGTGGTGCATGAGGGAGAACACAAGAGCTCTCTGAGCCTCTTCTCTAACTCACCACACAGGAACCTGAGGAATCTGCCAACACCTAGCTCTAACCTCCCTCATGAAGATGTATATTGTGGTGGGAGATTTCACAGAAGGCAATGCAGAGAAAGTCTGCAGTAGATTGGAATGATAAGAATCATAGAATCCTAGGGCTGGAAGAGACCTCAGGAATTCATCAAGTCCAGCTCCCTGCCCAAAGCAGGATCAGTCCAACTAAATCATCTCAGCCAAGATTCTGTCAAGCTGGGACTTAAAAACTCTAGGGATGGAGATTCCACCATCTCGCTATGTAACGCATTTCAGCACTTCACCACCCTCGTAGTGAAACAGATTTTCCTAATATCCAACCTACACTTCCCTCCACTTTCACTTGAGATCATTGCTCCTTGTTCTGCCATCCATCACTCTGAGAACATCCTCTTTAGAACCGCCACTTCAGGAAGCTGAAGGCTGCTTTCAAATTGCCTCTCACTCTCCAATGATGTCCTGTGGAGTGGCCAACCTCTCAACTCTCCCCACCTTATGTCCTGCTATATCCCCTCCAAAGCTGCACAGGCCCATGGAAAGGTTTCTATAGAACTCAGGTTGGGGAGAAAGGATGACACACAGACTCCAGTCTCTTTTGCCCAGTACAAACTTCTACTCTTTGTACAACACTCTGCTTCCTTCCCCATCCCCTTCACGGCTCTCTTTAGAGAGGACATGATCTCTCCCTTTATTGTTCCTGGTCAGGGATCTTATCTTTAGTTTTTGAGCCTTGACTGAAAGCTTACCTGACTCCAGATTTTTCAAATGAGCGTTGTCTTCGTCTGCATGATGCTTTCACTGCTAGTATAAAGATGACTGTGTTGGTCTGAAACAGAAATGTAGATAACACAAAATAGATCTTTTTTTTTCTGAATTTGCTGGAGTCTGTTTTTTACTGACTATACAGTTTTTTTATTTTTTTTATTTTATTTTTTTTTACATCAAAAGTCTGCAGTGCCAAGAGCTTGTCTCTTGTAGCTATGGGTTTCTTCAGACTTCTAAACTCACCCAGTTTAAGCCAAAATCCATTAGCAACCTTCTTGGGATGCTACGCCAGTGAGTTTTTGCATTATACAAAACATGATAAAACAGCTCACAAAACTCTTACTAGGGTGGTAGGAAAAAGTAGAAAACATGGGCATGACCACACAGCCATTGCTCATATGATCAGTCCTTTCTCATGCAAGTAGTCCACTGACTTGAACGAGAGAACTCAAGTGAGTGGCACTTACTTTCACAAGGGATGCTAGATTGGATACAACAGCTTCACATTTAAATAAGATTAGCAATAGATAGCCATCAAACAAAAACAGAAAGACAGTAATGGAGAACAGTCAGTGCAAGAGGCAAACTCCACAATACTTACAACCACAACAATCACCACAGGGCCTGCAAAACTCCAAATAAGGGTATCATGAACAGAAAGCCAGCAGAAATCAGGGTTCCCATAACCCTGGGGGTCCAGACCCACAGCAAGACCTAAATCACAGAACAGAAAGAAAGGGAATGTTAATGCCTAATCAATCACAAGGTTTTATAATCAATCCAAGTGACAATGATAACGTGGGTAATAAGAAATTGCAGAAATAGAAAACTGCACATGCACTTTTCCTAAGTCTAAACACAAAATCAACCACCATTCTATATTAAATACTAATCCAAATTCTTCTGCTGACTGGTATGAAGTTGGACTATATAACTGCTGGAATAAATGGGTGTGCACCAATAATTCAGTTTCAATTAAGTTTACATGGTACAATTAACAGAGAGTACCAAAGCCTTTTGGGTCAGAGACATTTTGAGGAGTTTCAGTAAGTCAGTGCTCCATGATGACATACATAATTATTTCTCTTATAAACCAGAGATAAAAGTCCCTTCCTATGAGGTCCTCCTTTGACAGTGGCTTGAAACAAATATTCTAACAGTTAAAGCAATTCCACCTCATTTTGAAAAAAGCTGTGTTTGTGAACGTAGTGCTTCTGACAAACACTGGAATGAGAGCTCTGGCAAGGAGGCACACTTTCCCACAGATGGACCTCTACAGAGGAGGTTTCAGCCCGGGTAGAAACAGCACAATCTGCTTCAGTCCTGACGCGAGGGAGCATCTGCAGGACACTCTGTATGCCCATTCAGTCCTTAGGCTCTTTGCTCAGAACACCTTTCAGCTGTGTTCCCTGCATGTTGAGGACCTGTGTGACCACTCAGGGAGATTCAAAGCCACCCAGCTGATCAGCAAAGGGCCCACAGCTCAGTCTTTTGTTTCTACTGGCGGTGCACAGGCACACATGCTTCAGTGCATGCAAAAATGTATTCCACACACGTGGCAGAAATCTGCAGGTAGACGGAAAAGATTAGAGGGAACATTGCCTTACAGTGATGCCAAACACGATGATAAACTTCCTTATGTTAAAGGAACGAAGGGTCCTGTATCTGATGAAGTGGGTCTTTGCTCACGAAAGCTTATGCTCATACTTTTCTGTTAGTCTATAAGGTGCCACAGGACCCCTCATTGCTTTTGCAGATGCAAACTAATACGGCTACCCTTCTGATACTTCCTTATGTTGACACCTGTCCACGCATAAATGACTGAGACCATCATTTTATTTCATGGAGCATGAAACTCTCAACACTGTGCTACTGGACTTGAAAAAAAAAAACTTTCTCAATCTCTTTTCTAAAACTGAAATCAACTGAGTTGCTTACTAATCTCCATCTTCTACTCAACACAAAACATAACTTCTCCTACTACCACTGTCTATTATTTCATGTAAATGAGTACTAAATTTTAACAGACTTATAGGACCAATAGTCTCAGAGATGTAGCCATGTCAGTCTGTAGCTTCACAAATCAAAAAAGCAGTCCTATTGCATCTTAAAGACTAACTACAATTTATTAGGTGATGAACTTTCCTGGAACAGACCTACTTATTATGATTCTTCAAATCTGAAGAAGTGATAATGGAGATGAAGAGAATTTAAAAGAAAGATAGAAAAAAATAATAAAAACTGATAAATCAATTGGCTAGAACAGAAGGAGGGGAGAAAAGGGAAGGAAAAAGGTTTGTGTCTATTAAGTTAAGTGGTCTGCCTGGGGTCACTGAGAATATCAAAGTTCAGGAAATTGTCCTTGTAATGTGTAAGGTAATTGATATCTTTGTTGAGTCTGAGGTGATAAGTATCAAATTTGAGAATAAATTCCACTTCAGATGTCATCATGAATAACAACCATGGGCTCAGCGGCCACTAGTGTCTGATGCTGCTCTCACTATTTCCTTCCATCTTTCCCTGTCCAGTGCAGAGTGGCTTAGTTTCTGGAGACTAGCTCCGCACCAATCTACTACATTATCTATCCGTTCTCTGTGGGGCCTGCCTCTCCTATTTGAACCATCCATTATGTTGAATATCAGCATCAACTCAGAGCTCTCCTTTTGTAATGTGGTGTTAGACTCTCTTTGTTTTAGACCGCACACCATTAAGTCTCCAATGCTATAACCTGCTTCACTGAAATGCTCACTTAGAAGTTTATGTGTATTCAGATCCCTAATGTCTGATTTGTGTCCATTCATTCTTTGGTGAAGTGATTGCCCGGTTTGTCCAATGTACGTGTACAGAGGGACACTGCTGGTACATAATGCCATATATCATAATGGCATATATCACATGCAGAGTTGGCAACGGGGGTTTGTAGCAAGGAGAAGGTCCAGGATTAGTATCTCTGTGCTGTGGTGTGTGGTTGCTAATGAGAATTTTCCTGAGGTTGGGCAGATGTTTGTAGGAAAAAAAATAGGTCTGTCACCCATGGCCTGTGACAGTGCAGCATCATGTTCCAGTATAGATTGTAGATTGTCGATAATGCGCTGGAGGGGTTTGAGTTGGGGCTACAGGTGATGACAAGTGGTCTTCTGTTATTAACCTTCTTCAGCCTATCTACAGGTAACTGGTTTCTGGGTCCAGCCCTGTCGATCTTTTTTTTTTAACTTCTCTTGGTGGGTAACTAAGTTTTATGAATGCTTGGTAGAGATCTTGAAGTTTTTGGTCTCTGTCAGTAGGACTGGAGCAGATGTGGTTGTTTCTAAGGGCTTGAGTATAAAAAATGGATCGTGTGATGTGTCCTGGATGGAAGCTGGTGGCATGTAGGTAAGAGTAGCGGTGAGTGGGTTTCAGGTATAGAGTGGTATTGATTTGACAATCAGTGATTCGTACTGGGGTGTCCAGGAAATGGATCTCTCGTGTGGAATAGTCAAGGCTGACATTGATGTTCTGGTGCAAGTGGTTGAAATCTCTTTGGAATTCTTAAAGGGTTTCTTTACCATGGGTCCAAATGATGAAGGTATCATCGATGTAGTGTAAGTAAAGGAGGCATAATAAGGGACGGGAGCTGAAGAAATGTTAATCTAACTCAGCCACAAAAATGTTAGCATACTGTGGGGCCATGTGGGTTCCCATAGCAGTGCTGCTGATCTGGAGGTATAAATGTCCCCAGTCAGAAATAGCTCAGTCACCAGATGTGCCATGGTAACACCTGGAATAGTGCTCCTGATGGCTTGTAGTCCATCTTCATGTGGAATATTGGTGTAAAGAGCTTCTTTATCCATGGTGCCAAGGATGGTATTTTCAGGAAGATTTTGGATGTTCTGTAATTTCCTCAGGAAGTCAGTGATATCTCTAGTGCTGGAAGTATAGGTTTTGAGAAGGGAGTCCACGTAGCAGGGTAGTCCTGAAGTAAGGGTGAAATGATAGGGTGTCTGGGGTTTCCAGCTTTATGGATCTGGGTAGCAAATAGAATAATCCTGGCCAGGGCTCCCAAGGCATGTCTGTGTAAACTTGGTCCTGAGTACAGGCAGGGAGTTTCTCAAGCAGGTGGTGTAGTTTCTTTTGGTATTCCTTAGTGGGATCAGCGGAAAGAGGTCTGTAAAATGTGGTGTTGGAGAGTTGTCTAGCCGCCTCCTGTTCATAATCTGACTTATTCATAACGACTACAGCACCCCCTTTGTCATCTGGTTTGATTATAATGTCAGAGTTATTTTTGAGACTCTGGATAGTATTGTGTTCAACATGGCTGAGATTGTGTCACTTGGGCTATGTCTACACTAGCCCCAAACTTCCATTTCGAAGTTTACTAATGAAGTGCTGAAATGCATATTCAGCGCTTCATTAGCATGTGGGCAGCCATGGTGCTTCAAAATTGATGCACCTCGCCGCTGCGCAGCTCATCTCGATGGGGCTCCTTTTCGAAAGGACCCCGCCTACTTCAAAGTCCCCTTATTCCCATCAGCTCTTCATTAGTAAACTTCGAAATGGCCATTTGCATGGCCATTTCAAAGTTTGGGGCTAGTGTAGACACGGCCTTGGTGTTGTTTGCACACGTCATCCTGCGCATGGTGCAGAAGCATTGAATGTAGAAGTCCAGACTGTCATTACAATTGTTGGGGGGAGTCCATATAGAATTTTTCTTCTTTTGGTGTTGGTAGGGGGTGATCTAGCAGGTCAGCTTGATGTTCATTGGTGTGTTGGAAGTATTTCGTCAGACGGAGACAGCGAAAAAAGGTCACCACAAAGTTGTATCAAGTTTGTAGAGTAGTAAGGCAGAAAGAAAGTCCCTGGGATAAGACAGACTCTTTTGCTGAGCTAAGTCTGTAACTGGAAATGTTAACAAAATTATCACGAGTTCAGATTGTCGCAGTTGTAGTATCCTGTGGTATGAAGTAGTTAATCATCCTCTCTCTTCTGTAGGGAGTAGAAGTGTATATTATAGGTGTTTTATCTAGTATTATTAAAGTCCTGAAGTGTGGCATTTTGTGTGGAAATTTGTTTATTGACGAAAGTTTCAAAGTGAGAGAGCTCATTCTTGATCCTCTCTTGTTAGGACAAATGTTAGCCTCACACATACAACAGCTGCCAGTCTGGGGCTATGATAGATGACAGTCTTCGTTTCAATAACAAAAATTATATTAATATTCCATAGAATAACATCTAAGTAGAAAAATGTGGCTTCTATTATTTTAAATTAAACAATTATGCTATTGTGACACAATTTAATGTGTTTAAAATCCAAGTAAGATGCTCTTTAGAACAATGTGAGAAAGGTTGAACAGTTAAACCGAAAATCTTTCCTGCAAATTTGCAACCTAGAGTAGTATGTTCTGAATTGCAAATTATTCAATATACTTCCTAATCAAGGAGTGATGCCTCTCACCCCAACTTTTTTTGGTTTTTCAGCACTGGCGGCCTGCTTCCCTTACCTGTTATGATAGCAGGAATGCCCCAGCCAACTACATAGTAGAACCTCATATGTCCAAAATTGATGTTCCTCACTTCAGTCAGCATGCGGTAGATGTGGAGCTGTTCCACAAACATCCAGGCAAAAGTGCTCATGTAGAAGTAGTGCAGGAGGATGGCTATCACAGTGCACACAAACTGGGGAAAGAAAAGATATTGAGATTAGAGCTGCTACTGTTGGGGGACCCTTGGAACATACACAAGGCTGGATCTTCACGGGATGCTAAAGAAAATATGAATAAAGTCTGAAAAAAATTACACTTTACAATTTATTTAATTGTTTTGTCATAGTCTTAGGAGCTTTAGAAAAACTTATTTTGTAAACCTTTTGTTTTTAGATTGTGCGGCCTGACTGCTGAGAATTCTACATTTCAGTCTAAAATTCTTTCACTTATTAAGAAAAAGTGCTGGAGGTGGGGGCTTACGTTAATTTCTTTGTGCATATTTGCTTTGAAGGCTTGCTTGTTCTGTGTGCAACACTTAATTTGCTATGGAAACAGTATTCTTTGCAACAGCAAGGCATGGAGCCCCTGGTACTTTTAATAATTTAAGATTCACAAAACCAAAATGAAAGCCAAGAGGCAAAACGTTTCTTAGAGAGGTTGCTGTTTGTAACTGCTGAGCCTTTGCGCCATTTCACAGTCAGAGGGATCATATAGGTCGTCCTCCTGACAACGTACATGCATGTTCGATGGCAAAGAGTCAAATGGATTCCACAAAGCAGGCTTAGTGACCACATGGCCTTATTTAGAGATGGTACATTACAGCTTTATGGGGCTGACTGATGCCAACCTACAACTAAAATCTCTTAAGACATCTTTTCTCCATAGTGACAAGTATCAGAGAGGTAGCCGTGTTAGTCTGTAGCTTCGAGAACAACAAGAAGTCTTGTGGCACCTTACAGACTAACACATATTTTGGAGCACAAGCTTTCATGGGCAAAGAAGTGGGTCTCTGCCCACGAAAGCTTATGCTCCAAAATACTTGTTAGTCTATAAGGTGCCACAAGGCTTCTTGTTGTTCTCTTTTCTACTTAGGTTCTACATATACTTCCTTAACTGGTTTCTGAGAACCTCCCAACAGTGCCTAAAATGATGCAACTAAGATCTGCCACGTGAAGTTCATTCTCTTCAATCCCTCTTCCTAATGGGAGGATTGCATATGCTGTGGAGTGTTTGTTTTGGTAGGGTTTGGGGTTTTTTTTCACGTACATGCTGCTGTGTGTTTATACTAGAGTAGTCTAAGCTGAACAAGTGTACCTTGCACAGGAGAGGATGATCACCAGGTTTGTGATGTTTCTGAGTTACTTTGGGAGGTCATATCTCAATTCTTCAACTGTATCCTGAGAAAGCTCTGCCCCACCCCTTTAACTGCAGTACAGAAAGTCCCTTTATACCTGAGGGAGGCAGTTACTGAGCACAGTGTTCATTCCAGAGTTTTATGCAATCTATGTACTTCTAAAAGTTAAGTCTTGCCTGTTTCTGAGGCACTGTTAAAGGTACAAGCAGCGGAAGGAAAAATACTCTAGGCAAGGGTCAGCACTAGAATAATGCACCACTGAAGGTCTGCTTACACCTAAGGTGAATTTCACTCAAAGGCTCTTGGATACCAGAGCTGATTTTCCAATAGTGTAACAACTGGGATCTAAGCAGGCCTATCACAACTGAAAGTTCAATTTTTGGAAGATGGATCAAAGTTTGCAGAATGAACAACAACTAATAATGAATGCAGATAGGGCATAAACTAAAAAGATCCATGGATCTGACCCAATGACTATATTAGGGTCACAGTTTGAAACCAGAAAATTAAGGACAAAATTGAGATGCTGATAATTAAGCTAATTGGTGAGGTAGATAATGAGGGGTTGGTCTATTCCCTACACCATATCTGTTTCTGACTCCCCACCCCCCGTCAAAAATATTTCAAAGAACTAAAACATGGATGTTTTGGAGACTTCCCTGAGACTGGCTCACAAGCAGCTGTTTCACTCTTGAGACTCTGCCCATTGCCAGTGAACCTCAAGGATCCTGGGAGACATCCAGACCCTCAATCTGGCAATGAAGATACCTAACTATCATCAGCAATGACCAAGGACTGGTACATGTGAGATCCTCCTCTGTCTTCTCTTTCCCACATATAGGCCTTTCCATTCCACATTATCTTTCTCCTCTCCTCTCCCTCAGCTTCTGACCAAACAAAGAGGACCACATCCATTATATGACACCAGCACAATGAGGTGACCCTCTGATGGACTTGGGAAAGTGAGAGATGTGCAAAGAGCAGTTAGATGATGTCCCAGACTTGGAAAGAAACCCCAGAGCAACATCCATCATGGATGAGCTGCTAACCCAATGCATCCATCCATGACTGACTGTCTTGATCCTCTGAATTTTAGAAAGTTGTATTTTCCCCCACCTTTGCTGTCCAATCTTTCCACCCCCATTTCTCTGTCTCTTTGAGCAAAAGTGGGAATAACCAGATGCACCCAGAGCTGAGTAAAAAATACAACAACAGAACTAATATTTTCCTTCCTAAGAAGGGACATTTCACAAACCAAGGAACTCTACCGGATATCCCCTGAAAAGTTTTGATTAAGATTGGTTTGTATAACCTCTCACTTGTAATTGGACAATGCTTTATGCTTTACTTTGGATTCTTTCTATTCTGTACATTACAATCAATGCATTTTCAGCTCCTGGCATGACCTTTCTAACTCATTTACAAGGACTCTCAGTAGACCAAAGTCTCTGCATTTGGAACCCAGAAATATGTATAATTGTTCTTGTTGCATAAAGACATGTAACACTTTTGACCCTCTCTTTGACCCCTAACGTCAAATTCCATCAAATGTAATACACCAAGCACTGCTGCAAGTTCATCCCTCAACGTAAAAAGCGTTTGCTGTATTAACAAAGGTGTGGTTCTTTATGCTTCCGCTGGCACATATCTGTGCGGTTGCAGCATTGAAACTCTGCCTTTTTCAGGTAAGGAACAGAGAACATAAATCATTGTCTATCAATAGGCTTCAGGGGATTAAAACCTCTCTCTGAGATGTAATTGTTCATTTACAGAAACCCATAAAAGCTAGGCCCACTGCCAGACCCTCATTATTGTTTGTGCTCCAAAATTCCTTTTCTTTTTATGTTCATCAGTGCATGACTCGTTCGACAACTCTCATTCCACAGAGATGGATGAACAGTTGCCTCAAACACACATAGCTTACAGTCCTCCCTGGCTTCTTAAGTTGATTGGGGAGGTTGCAAGGAGTGGCCTTGCATGATATAAAATGTGTTCTCTAACTTTTTAATGTGGATTAAGGTTAAGGATGTTACAGTAAATTATAGTCACTGAATCAGGGAGAGGAAAATAAAAAAGGTGGTCATGCCCTTGGCACATTGACACAATGGACAGGGCAGTACGAAAATACCAGAAAATAATATTGATGCTATTAACAACGATCCTGAAGTAACCTAGTAAAAATGAGCTAATTTACTCTTTTTATATACATTAACTTGGCACTTTGTTTACAAAAGTAAATGTAAATGAGGTTCCCACAAGCATTTGTCCACTACCTGGAAGAAAATATCAAAATATTGTTGGTTAAATTTGTAGATGACAAAGATCAGCAGAGTGGTAAATGATGATAGGGAAAGATCAGTGGATCACTTTGGCAAGGCGTCTTCTGAGCAGCAGGCATTTTAATACAGGCAAATGCAAGGTCACACTTCTAGAGTAAAGGCGGTAGGTCACATTTGCAGTGGGACGACCCATGGAATGATTTGGTAGTAATGGAAGATCATCTTTGGAACATGAGTCCCCAGTGTGATGCTGTAACTAAAGAAGGCTAACACAATTCTTGGAGAAGAGAAGTTGTATTACCTCGGTATATGGTATCAGTGATGTTACTACTAAAACAGCATCCAGTGCTGTCATCCATGCTTGAAAAAGGGACGGTGAAAAACTGTAAAGGATGAGGTGGCCAAGTTTGCAGATGACACCAAGTTGTTCAGGACAGTCAAAAGCAAAAGGGATTGTGAAGAACTACAAAAAGATCTCAGCAAACTGAGTGATTGGGCAGCAAAATGGCAAATGAAATTTAATGTGGGTAAGTGTAAGGTAATGCATGTTGGAAAAAATAACCCAAATTACACGTACTACATGATGGGGTCAAATTTAGCTACGACAGATCAGGAAAGGGATCTTGGAGTTATAGTGGATAGTTCTCTGAAGACATCCACGCAGTGTGCAGCGGCAGTTAGTAAGGCAAATAGGATGTTAGGAATTATTAAAAAAGGGATCGATAATAAGACAAAAGATATCATACTTCCCCTATATAAAACTATGGTACGCCCACATCTTGAGTACTGCGTGCAGATGTGGTCTCCTCACCTCAAAAAAGATATATTGGCATTAGAAAAGGTTCAGAAAAGGGCGACTAAGATGATTAGGGGCTTGGAACGGGTCCCACATGGGGAGAGGCTAGAGAGACTGGGACTTTTCAGTTTGGAAAAGAGGCGATTGAGGGGCGATATGATAGAGGTATATAAAATCATGAATGGTGTGGAGAAAGTGAATATAGAAAAATTATTTACCTTTTCCCATAATACAAGAACTAGGGGACACCAAATGAAATTGATGGGTAGTAGGTTCAAAACTAATAAAAGGAAATTTTTCTTCACACAGCGCACAGTCAACCTGTGGAACTCCTTGCCCGAGGAGGCTGTGAAGGCCAGGACTCTATTAGGGTTTTAAAAAGAGCTTGATAAATTTTTGCAGGTTAGGTCCATAAATGGCTATTAGCCAGGGATAAAGTATGGTGCCCCTAGCCTTCAGAACAAGGGCAAGAGATGGATGGCAGGAGATAAATCACTTGATCATTGTCTTCTGTTCTCCTTCTCTGGGGCACCTGGCATTGGCCACCGTCGGCAGATGGGATGCTGGGCTGGATGGACCTTTGGTCTGACCCAGTATGGCCATTCTTATGTTCTTATGTTCTTATTCAGTAAAGAACTACAAGAATTATTTGAGATCTGGGAAAACGTGCCTTATATAGCAAGACGTTCATGAAGCTCAATCTATTTTGTTTATCCAAAAGACAGGTAAGAAGTGATTTGATCACGGTCTGGAAGCAGCAAGAGGGGGAAGAGATTTCTGCCTATAGATATGCTAATTCAGCAGAAAATGCATAATAAGATGTAACAGCTGGAGGCTGAAACTAGACACATTTATAGTTGGTGCTAATATTTAATGGTGAGGGTATTTTGGAACAACCTCCTCAGGGACATGATAGCGAATATACCACCTGAAGTTTTTAAATCAAGAAATGCATCTTTCTAAAATATATGTTTTGGCACCAACAGAGGTTATGGGCTTGACGCAGAAAATACTCAGTGAAGCTCTTTGGCCTCTTATCCCACAACATATCTGACTAGATGATCACAAAGGAACTTTCTGGTCTGAAAATCAACGTGTCTTTTGCACTTCTCTCCCCCAGGACAAGGAAAAATCAGTGCACTCAGCATCACTTGGGTTTATAGCTAGATTCTCTCTCCAGTTACTTGTCTGGGATTCAGAATAAAGGCTCTTTAGAAAGACATGTTTCCAATAGAATTTTCAAATAATATTTTTGGAATATTTCTAATGGCCTTAATTTTTTGTAAAAGCTTGGTTGTATGATCTTATATTCTTTTTACTGCAGCTGCACACCCCATCGGTATGTTGACTATTTATGTAGACTACTACTTCTTTGGTCTGGGAATCTTGCCTTTCGCCTATCTGCACTGAACCCTGTACACTCTGCATGCCATTAATAATACTAATTACTGCACAAAAGTGGCTACAAGTGAGGTACCAATTACAAAACCTAAAAATGTTGTGTATTGTATTTTCTACATTTACAGTTTCAGCCCAGCTTGTATTTCCTTAGGCACTCTGGCCACTGCAGGAGATGCCAGTAGGAGGCTATAAAAATATTCATGTTGCGCCAAAGCCAGAAACCACTGTGAATGGACAGCACAGTGCTAGGCAATAGGCTTCCCTACGGTGACAAGATGTAGCAAGCTACCCCTGCCAGGGAATTGGCTTGCCCAGTGTGACTTACATCAGCACAGAACACGGACACTACTCCTGCATAGCACAGGTGCTCAGTGACATGCCCAGCAGCTTCCGTGTGGCTTTGTACAGAAGTCTGTTGTGCACAGTACCAAAGAGCTCAAGTGGGGCAGAACATTATCAGGCAGAACCGAAGGAGCAAATCAGTATATTTGGGGTTCAAGTCCTATATCACATTTGCCCTTCACAGAGGGCAGTTTTCATTTGCTACCCAAGGGGAGGGGAAATGGAGAGAGAGAGAGAGAGAAATACATACATTGGGATGACCCTATCTAAGTGACTGCTATTTATCCCGAAGAGTGGTATATAAAAAGGCCTGTGCCTTAAATATTGAGTCTGTTCTGGTATGGCTATGGTTTGAAGAAGTGGGTCTGTTCCATGAAAGCTCATCACCTAATAAATTATTTTGTTAGTCTTTAAAGTGCTACTGGACTGCTTTTTGTTTTAAAAAGGCCTAGGTTTCATACAAATGAAATCTTGGTGCCCCCTGCAGCCCTGCATAAAGCAAAGAGAAAAAGTGAAATAGATAATGTGTGAACACTATTTATACCTTTACACAAAGCTTCAGTAATTGAATGGCAGCGGGTACCTTAAAAGCACTGAACTGGCTCTTACCGGGTTTTCTGTCTGGTTGATTCCAATAAGAAAGACCAATTCAGAGAAGAAAAGGGCAGCCACCAGGTTCTTGTGAATGCTGTGCAGGTTAGAACGCAGCGTTCGGATCAGAACGAGCAGTATGAAGGTCATCAGCAAAGCCACCAGTGAGATGGATACTGTTGTGTAAGTGACTATCTTCAGAGGGAGCACCTCACCATTCTGTGGAGTGAGAGATTAGAAACATCTCTGTGAAGCTTTGCAATTACGTTTTTTGTCTGATGTGATTCCTTGGGGAAAAAAAATCAAACTTTCAGCTAATATCCAGCCAGCAGAGATACTACTGAAGAGATGGAAGTGGAGACAGTGACTCAACCTCTTGGCCATGAAGAAAATATATCACAAGCTCTTTTAAGTGTCAGGTAAAATTAACAGAGTCTGGTGCTTAAAAACACAAAACCACCAGCTAGTGAATTTCAAACCACTGAACCAGTTTTACTTTTTTACTTGATTTTAGTTAGCTGGATGTCTAACATGACAACTGGTGGTGGGGCCAAGTTTCCTGCACCCATCCCCTTACCCTGTCTGCGCCCTTCACTGCTCCAGGCTGGGACCATAGCTGTGTGTGGCTGCAGAGCCCCGGGACAGGGCCAGGAGCAGAGCCCCAGGGCTGGTGGACAGGACCCTGGGACCAGCAGCAATGGGGCTGGCAGCAGAAGGGCCGGTGGCCAAGAACCAGGTGCCAGCAGTCATGGTTGTCCTCTGGTGGTCCAGCCTATTATTTAGCTCAGCACCAGCTATCTTGGGACCTGACATTCTAATTTGCTGTCTTGTGCATTAGGTTTTGATCCAGGACGTCATTTTTATGACCATGTAACAATTTGGACATTGGCCTCATTGCAGCAGCATTGGCAGAGATCACAGGCATACATCTCTGACAAGCTGTTGGCTTTGTTTGCAGGAAAAAGCAAAGCAGGAATTAATTCATTGAGAAATATCACACCCGAGGCCCCTTATAAAGTACCTTCGCCTGGTGGCCACATGAATAGGGCTACTCACCTCTCGCTTTGAAATGTCCATTAGGACCGCAAAGCTGGCCATGTGATTGCACTGGCAAGAAATGTGGCTCTGGTTTCTGGAAAAAAGCTCACAGCCTTTGGAGGACCAGGCTCCAGTCCCACCAGCTCTGTTGAATAAAGAGATCACAAATATAGTAAAATGTAAGAATTTTTGTTTTTCTGCAGCATCCGTATGTGCCTACTTCCTCCTTCCACCTCACCTCATCAATGATGTTAATCACTACTGCAGCTCTCAGTTTTAGATGAGAAGAGGCACCATCCTAGACAAAGATGAACACTGGCAGCCTTTCCCTGCATTTATTTATCCCGACACTATCACCCTGAAATCTAGTCAGTTTCAAAAGTGGAGTCAGAAATGGTTTCAGGTATAATGTGTATTCCCCAAGTCCCAGTACTCAATTTTTGTGGCAAAACAAAGTGATGTCACTTATGCAAAGCAAACAAACTGAAAATATATTTTTCCCTTTAATTTCTCAGTCTTGGTAATCTTGGGTACTCTTTCACCTATGATTTGTACAAGTATTTTCAAACAGAAGTGTAAGATTTTAAATCGCGTTCTTTTAAAATTAGACTGGATAAAATATAACAAAATACACTATAGGCAATAATCTACTATTTTTAATATATAGTTTGTCTGTCTGCATGCCTGTCTGCTTGTTCTCGAACTCCTCCTAAACTGTAAGAGCTAGGACCATTTGATATGCAACTTCCTCTTATCTTAATTTAAAAGCAAAATAAGGGTTTGGTTGCACCAGGAAAATGGAATGTGCTTGGGGTGGGACTGTGTCCCACAAAATGGAAAGGGAGGGCTTTGCTATATAATGGCTGTACAATGGGAGCAACAGGGGATAAGGGATAGAAAGCAGGGACAGTTATACTGTGTACTGGCCAAAGAGGAGCAGCAAGAGACCAGAGGTACTGGGACAGCTATAAGCCAATTGGGTCAGAAGGGGTCAGGAGTGGAGAAAGGGACAGGTGCCTACTAAGTACGTCAGAGAGGTTTTGTCTGTGTGTCTGCCTGCCTGTCTGTTCAAGAACACCTCCTATACGGTAAGAGCAAGGACCACCAAATTTAGTATGCAGCTTCCTCTTATCCTAAGTTAAAACAAGGCAAGAGTTTGGTTGTGCCAGGAAAATGGGATGTGCCTGGAATGGGATTGCTTCTCATAAAATCATACAGAAAAGAGACAATCACCAGACAGATGAAAGGGCCTGGTCGGGGGTGGCACCTCCCACCCCAGCCAGGACTGGCTCAGCCCTAAGTCCCCTGTCCCCCCCACCAAGTGCCCTTCGGGGGGCGGGGGGCGCTAGCCTCTTGGAAAATTAACCAGCTTCCTTAAAATTCTTTTGCTACAAGAAATTATAAAGCCAATGAACAAAGTTGATTTTTAATGGCAACTGTGAAGAAGTGACAACATAGACTGCAGTACCAATGAAGTAGTCAGGAACAAAAGAGGCAAATGATCGAACTATTTAAAACTATTAAGTTATACTAACCAATACTATAACTGCAAAACTTTAGGAACGGAGGACCTGTCACTCTCCTTTATGAGCTATTCACATGAGCAATTGTCTAAGGTGGTAAGAAATTGCTTTTCTAAACTTAATTGGTGTCTTAATTTCCATTGCCTTGTTGATGTCTCTCTGACAAATGCACCCTTGATGTGTTTTTCCTTAAAGACAGACTGGTGTTATAATCCTTTTAGTAAAGTGGCAATATCAAGATTTGGGACTTTCATTGATTATATTCATATATTAATTTTAATGTATGAAATTTATTAAATGATGAATGATTAGTTAACATAAAATGTTCATTCCTTTTCCCTACATCCTTACAATACTCCAAAGAGGATTGCTGTGCATTTTTTAAAAAACGTTATAGAATTCTCAAATGCTTACACTGTAGATATCATTCATAACACTCTCTGCATCTTCAAGGAATAACTGTGATTTCAACTTCCCTCTCTACTGTATTTGAAAAACTCAATTAGACAGATGATTTCTCACTTGTCTCCCTATTACCATCTTCCATGAAAATCAGACACAGAAACTTCTGCCTGATCATGAAGGGCAGAAAGGCGGAATGGGAAGGGGCCAAACATTCCAAAATAGACACTTCCCTTCCCCTGCACTCACAAGTTCCTCTCCTTTTTTGCTGAAAGGACAAGAAGCAGTGGGGGATGGGAGGAAAGCTAAGTTGCTAGTAATTAGCACAACTGTCCTTGTGATCAAGTTTTTATTCCAAAAGAGTATTTTGAGTTTAGATTTTGGTGTAATTCATTTTAAGTCTTATAATCTCATCAACTCTTTTTAAGAAGCATTTTTCCACTCGCTCTTGTAAGAAGAGGAGCTAGCTGCTTTAACTGTACACATTCATAGCTAAATCGGGTTTGGCCAAGCCATAAAGAGTATAGGAAGGCACCCGAGTCTTCTTGTCTTTGCACTTCTTCAACTGAAAGCCCTGGAAGATGGAGCAACAGGCAAGGACCTCAGCAAGCAAATTCTTACAGAGCCTTCCTTCCCAGAGCTCTCAATCGCAGGCTTCAACACAAGAGGGGGAAAAGCTCCAGCAGAATTTGTAAAATCACTGTCTTTCCAGGGGCTCAGACTTCACTGTGGTAAGATATTGCAGACAATTATGTAGCCTGCAAGTGTGATTTTGTCAGAAAACCACATTTTTAGAGTCACTTCCTTTTGTTCTCAGATGTTATTCTAATTAGTTTTATATTGATCAGGCCTAGTGGGAAGTGACGTCATGTCATTATTTCCAGACGGCATGCCTGCAATGCCATATCTCCCTCCCAAAATATTAAAGATGTCACCAACGCACATGATTGAGTGGTTCCAGAACACACAGACCGGCTTAGTTCTCTCCTCTGTTTCCAGCATTGCATATTCAAGTATAATGGGCTTTTCCAGAAGGTTTGGCACCGGTTCCCCTTCACTATGAATGGTTGTGCTCACTATGGGTGTGTTAATGATGGGTCGATTAGGTAACCTGTGGAAATAAAACAAAATTGAAGAAAGATTTCAACATTAAAATCTAACAGCCCAATTTTTCAGCTCCTGCCTATGGCTACGTCTACACGTGAAGCCAACATCGAAATAGGCTATTTCGATGAATAACGTCTACACGTCCTCCAGGGCTGGCAACGTCGATGTTCAACTTCGACGTTGCGCGGCACCACATCGAAATAGGCACTGCGAGGGTACGTCTACACGCCAAAGTAGCACACATCGAAATAAGGGTGCCAGGCACAGCTGCAGACAGGGTCACAGGGCAGACTCAACAGCAAGCCGCTCCCTTAAAGGGCCCCTCCCAGACACAGTTGCACTAAACAACACAAGATCCACAGAGCCGACAACTGGTTGCAGACCCTGTGCCTGCAGCATGGATCCTCAGCTGACGCAGCAGCAGCCAGAAGCCCTGGGCTAAGGGCTGCTGCCCACGGTGACCATAGAGCCCCGCAGAGGCTGGAGAGAGAGCATCTCTCAACCCCCCAGCTGATGGCCGCCATGGAGGACCCGGCAATTTCGACATTGCGGGATGCGGATCATCTACACGGTCCCTACTTCGACGTTGAACGTCGAAGTAGGGCGCTATTCCGATCCCTTCATGAGGTTAGCGACTTTGACGTCTCGCCGCCTAACGTCGAAGTTAACTTCGAAATAGCGCCCGACGCGTGTAGCCGCGACGGGCGCTATTTCGAAGTTAGTGCTGCTACTTTGAAGTAGTGTGCACGTGTAGACACAGCTTATGAGTGTCACAAATCAAGACGTAATGGCAGCAAATTCAGAACCAAAAGTGCTTAACTTTCTAATATGTGACATTGCTGAACTGATTGTTCTCACACAGCAGCTTTGAATATCAAAGATCGATGTCAACAGAAGGATTGATAGGCAAACAATTACTTTTACACAAAGAAACTGATTCCAACTGAGAGCAGGGAAGTATAATGGTCACATAATAGCACCATTGACCACCCACCCTTCAAAGCAAGTCACAAGGATTCTACGAGTTGTTCACAGAGGTGTGTAAAGTTTACCTTAAGCTTCTTCTGTCGGGATCATAGTGTTCAGGTAGAAGTTGTCCTAGAGATCGGTATATAATCACCACGGCAACAGCATACTGGTTAGACTCATCTGGGTGTCGTTTCTTTCTCTTTGAAAGTGCATTCTCTGGGTTTAAAATGCCATTGTCCGTCTTAGTGGATAATTTTTGGTTTGAGGGCTTCATTGTGGGTGCCACTACCAAATCAACACAAACATACAAGTCTTACTCTTTCACCATAAGTTTGGGTTACTGTTTAAAATTATGCAAAACAAAGCAAGCAGTCCTGTAGCACCTTAAAGACAAACATTATTTCTTTGGTAATGAGCTTTTTTTTTGGGAAAGACCAACTCCTTCAGATTCTGGAGCACACCTGAGAGGAAAACTGATGTTTATACCTTGTTGCCTAAGTTAACACTCATGCCCAGGTCACGTTAGATGCTCAGCACTGAGAATACTTTTGATACTATGCTTTGGTGTCCTTTATATGACTGTATCACATATTCTGTATTTGTGTTTCATACAACTGATACCATCCTTCTATCTAGTTAGAAGATGAGCAGTCCTGGCACTAACCCACGCACATGCATTTCAATAAGATGTGCAATTTAATGAGAAACATTAAGACCCACATATATTATCCTTATTATATGGCACATAACCTGTACCGTAAATGATATGGCTTTTGGGAATACAACAACAATGGGCCTCAGAGTATTTACTTTGAACTGGCACCACCACATGATCTTCAAATTTTGGCAGCATGTCTTATCATTTGCTTTCCTTTTCAGAATAAGAAGCAGACAGCATGAGTCCATATTACAAACGTATTACTTTATGTATTATATATTTTGTGCTGATCTATTTTATATAGTGTTTTCAGCCACACATAATGTTTGACACTTTCAATGATTACATTTGGGCTACTCTTTCTGCCTGGCTTGACCTTATCTTGTGATTTCTTCTCAACTTACTTCAAATGCCTCAAAGCTAGAACTCTCCATGGTTGTAAGAAGTGCACTTTCAAAGATATCCTTCACCTGCCTGAGTCAGTTTGGCCTTTTATTTGCCTTTGCTGTCTGCTAACTTGGCACCATTCTCAATTCTGGCCTCTCCGTCTTTCATACCACGCTGTCTGTAAATCTCTCTTTCACCTGCTCTGCTCATCTATGCCACCACTGAATCCATTTCTGCTGAAATTCTCATTTATGCCTTCACAGGAGACTAAGTTCATCTAAATATCCAGTTTCCGCTTATATACTGTGGATTTTGTTGAGTTCCTAAAGACACAGGCTCACATTCCTGCTGTGCTGGGGTGAAAAAGAAACAACTTCCCCGTCTGGAATGAACAGCTAATCTCAGAACAGCTATTAACAATTATATTCAAAGAGTTCCTGATACAAAGATTTTCAGCATCTTCCCTTTTAGACAAGAAACTGAAAAAGGGTAGCTCCTCAAACCGTCAGCAGCATATGCTACAAAAATGTGAGCTGTGAGGTTTTCAGATAATTGTCTAGTCCTGGAACATATGCCAGTCTATGAGTGCTTACCCTACTCAAGCAGGTTTGACAAGATACGACTGAACTAGGACCATCTATAATTTGGATGGATGTGCTAGGGAGCCCGTGAGTGTGGGGAGGCCTTGAGTACTGCCAGACGTGCTAAAGGCCATTCCTGTGTCGAATACATGACAGGATTATTCCTCTGCACAATGACAGAACAATGTGAGGAGACTGATAATCAGGTATAGCAAGTTTCACAGCCCATCATGCTCCCCTTAATGTCCTGAAGGCATTACGTCTTATAGGTACACGCATTCATTCTATCTCCACATAAAACTCACTTACATATATGACTGTCCCTGCCCCCACCCTCGCAGCTCCCCTGGGACAATTCTGCTTCTTAAGAGGCATAACCCATTCCTATGAGTTGACTGGAAGATTACTATTAAAAGTTTCCAAAATGTCTGGAGAGTTGTTTTACCTTTTTTATCTGAAGGCTTGAACAGAGTATTAGGGAACAAAACGGATGACTCCAAATCTTTAGGGTAATCTTCTTTAATTTTATCAAACTGTGGTACTTTAGCGCCCGTAAAATTAGATTTGTCAAAGATGTCAACAGCAATAACTGCAAAAAATCAAGTTCCTCATGTTATTAGTTATTATTATTATTCAATCAAACATGGTATTATTCAAAACGAAATTTTACCGATCACTTAGAAAATCCATGGCATTAAGAAACCTGAACAGAAAAATATGACAAATGTAATCTGGTAATTATTTCCAGTGAAGGCTGAAATCATATGTTCCTGCCTGATTTCATATTTATAGACTATAATATAATGGCAACAAATTTCATTAAAAAAGGTTTCATATGAATAAAGTGCTGCTGTGAACGTAAACTACCTTAAAAACCGCAGATTCCAACTCAACTGTTATGTATGTTCAAACAGCCAGATCTGCTATTTAAAAAATATTTTTTACTCCTGTTTGTACTGGAGAAACCACACAACAAAGAAAATGAGCTGGATGCAATTTATGTACACAAGCATCAACAGACTTGCTCAGTGTTCATGGTAGAGCCATACTCAGATATATTCATCATTGCCTTTAAGTGAGTTGAGCATGTGAGCCTGAGGTTAGAATCTGTACTGCACGCTCTTTATTGCTGCTGGCTATGAACAAACTATAAAGAACCCAGGTCAATTTTCATGTCCTACCTTATATACAGTGTTGTAACTCTGTGTAAACTCAAAAGCTGGTGTCTGTCACCAACAGATCCTATAAAAATATATCACTTCTCCCATCTAGTCTCTCTCAGTTTAATCATGCAAAGCTAGCAGGCAGAAAATGTATTTTTGCTAGCAAACAGCCAATTTGCTCCAGGGCTTGTCAAGAGACAAATGTGAAGTTTCTGTGTGAAGAAAAGTCCAAGTTAAGCACTGCCAATTCCCATGCTTTCCCTAGCTCCTAAAAAATACCCAGATGAGTTGTTAGCCAATCCTACTAATGCAGTGCTCAACTGGAAAAAAACTGCTCATGGATTTAAAAAAAAAAAAGAACCAGAAAAAACCAAAAAACCAAACTAGTCAGCAAAAAATTGCTTTGCCCCTTAGAAGCTCTATCTTTCTGATCTCAGGCACAGTGGTGAAAAAACAGATTTTTCATCCAGCAGGAAATTCAGATGAATTTATTATGAATATTATGAAATGAGGGTACATGGCAATCTGAGATGAAAAGTTGGAACAGCAAAAATTTTTGAGGAACATTGGAAAAAAATGATTTGGAAATAACAAAACATTTAAACAATTGCCACATTTTGTTTCAATTTGTTGAACAAACTAGCTTGACTCATTCAATTTTAATCTGTTGCCCCGTGCACTGCTGCAGCGTTGTCCGAACTGTAGTTCGAGTAACGTGTGCTGCCATTTTTCTCTATGGACAGGTATCCCAGTCAGACTGCATTTCATATGATCATCCACTGTGCTTAAATTAAATAGCTTCCATGATGCACTGGATCCGATTGACCACAGGAAATAACATGGTGCTTCATGGGAGATGTAGTCTAGCCTGACCTATAGGTGAAAACGGGGGTAGTGGTATCAGACAACTGAACTACAAGACCAACAAGTCACTATGGCAGCTAAGAGTGAAACAAAGCTAAGAGTGAAACAAATCAATGCTGACCCGACTCAAAACAAAAGGGCTGATTAGACCTAAAGCACTGTGTGTCAATTTTCTCAATGGAAAATAAAATCATTTTGGCAAAATTAAAATTTTCTTATAAAACATTTTGTTCTTATGGAAACAGCACTTTCCACTGGGGTGGAAAAACATTTTGATGGAAAATTCCAGCCCAGTTCTCGCTTCTAGCCTTCAACCATCCACACAAAATAAAATCTCTCCTGGTATATGAATGGAATATAGTGTGGATCAGGATATTTCTTTGTGTTTCTCTCTCCCTCTACTTGACATTTTGCTGATAAGCTTTTCTACCACTTTTTCAAATCAAGAGAAAAAAGTGGAGATGGCCAGGCCACACACTCAGAAAACCATCGTTCAGCATAGCCCATCAAGCTCTCAAATGGAACCTGCAAGGAAAATGCAAAGGAGGAAGAACTTGGACAACATGGAGAAAATCTATTGACACTGAAGGACAACTGGGGTATTCCTGGAGTCAGCTAGAAATTTTGTCCTAAGACAGAGTGAAGTGGAGGAGACTTGTAGATAGCCTATGCTCCACCAGGAGTATAAGGCTTTAATTCAAGTAATTCAAAATTAGATTATCCTGCTTATTTGAATAAGAATAAGAATACTTAGCATTCATCCACCACTTTATATTTTCAAATCTCTCTACAAATGTCAACTCATTACTTATCACAATCTCTGTGAGGTAGACTGGCAAGAATTATCATCTCACTTTTGGTTGTCAATAAAAACTAGAAATAGATACAGATATAGAGATAGATAAAAATAGAAATAGATACAACAAATTCACATGCCAAGATCAGAGTGAAAATTGGCACTGGAAAGCAACAGGTTCTCTCTTAGTCTTCTGCTCAGCCCTTTAGATTAGGGTTATGCACAGTGGGGGTATGAGACTTTGTAATGGGAGGGGGGCAGAGTGCAATCGCCCCCCTCCAACTTCTGCTGCCTTGCTAACCCTTTGCCTTCTCCCATGCAGCCTCTGCTGCTGCCATCACCAAGGGAATGCCCCCCGCTGCTGTTGGGCCAACCAGACTGTGCAGAGGCTCTGAGTCAAGCAGCAGGGGCACCTAGCGAGTTCCTGGCTTGGTAAGGTACCCTCCTGAGGTACCTCCTTCGTACCTGTCCCATTTTGGGGCACACCCTGGAGCCTCCCAGCACCCACTTCCAGAGTGTCCCACCCTCTTCCTGAGCATCACCCCTGCATCCATTCCTGTAGTTCTCCACAGGTGGGGGGGGCAGGGCAGGGCAGGGCAGGGCAGGGCTCGACTAATTGCAGGGCTGAAAAGTGGGGCCTGATGTAAAAAGTTTGCTCACCCCTGCTTTAGATCAAGCTGCATAGTTGTTGATAGCTTCATGTGGGCTAATATCTTGGTTGTAGAAGTTCTCCACCGAAAACTGTGTTTTCAGAGAAATTTTAGAAATTCTAGTGCATGAGGAGGGTGTATTAATGTGTGGTTCCATATTCATGAAATAATTTAACTTGGTGTCACTCTAATAGGCTGACTATTAGAAGGGTGTCAAGAACCACCAAGATATCATGAAAATAAATATTTTCTGGCTCTGCAATAGAATGCTCAACTTCGCTCCATAAGCCCTTCAAATAATCATATATGCTCTGGCCATTTATAATTTTAAAAACTCATGGCTTGCCTTCTTGGGTCAGGATTCCAAGTCAGAGAGCAGGAAACCCTTTTAATGCCCATGCAGCATTGTCAAGGGGTGAGTTAAATATGTCTGGAGAAAAAAGACGGGGACTATTTCCCTCAGATTTAGCATCCTGGAGCTTCCCTCTTACATGGCTATTCTCTGCAGAATATATTGCTGGGTCAGGGGATGGACAATAACCTGATGCTCTCAAGCATCAGTGAATTTAATCTAACAGCAAATAACCACTTCCAACAGCTACTCACTCATGTTTGTGGCAACAATGACAAATGGTTTCAGGTACGTTTTCTTCATGTTCTGGGCTATGGTGCTGAAATATTCCTCATAAAGTTTCAGTAGGTGGGAAGTGCCACCCTCTGTTCGTTGGATCTGCTCCCAGTGCTCCTTGGTGCTGGGGTCCAGAAGAACGCTACCCACTTTAATGATATTCTAGAAACAAAAATAAATATAACCTTGAATGATTAGAATACCCAATACAAAGCAAAACAAAAAAGCAGTTCAGTAGCACTTTAAAGACTAACAAAATAATTTATTAGGTGGTGAGCTTTCGTGGGATAGACCCATTTCTTCAGACCGTAGCCATACCAGAACAGACTCAATATTTAAGGCACAGAGAACCAAAATTAGTTGTCAAGGTTGACAAATCAGAAAAATTGTAATCAAGGGCCCACCTTAATTACAATTTTTCTGATTTGTCAACCTTGGTAACTATCTTTGGTTCTCTGAGCCTTAAATATTGAGTCTGTTCTGGTATGGCTATGGTCTGAAGAAATGGGTCTATCCCACGAAAGCTCACCACCTAATAAATTATTTTGTTAGTCTTTAAAGTGCTACTGGATTGCTTTTTTGTTTTGACAGAGTATAGACTAACACGGCTATCTGTCTGTTACAATACAAAGCAACTGGGAGAGTTTAGCTGGGCTAGGTTTCAAGTGAGGAATATTGTAAATTATTTGCAATACTGCCTCCGGTGAACACACAATGAAACATTTTGCTTCAGACATGTTCTGTTCCAGCCTTATCAAAAAAATGCACACCTTTTATAGTCACCCTCAGGTTGTTTACTTAGAAGAAATCCCTTCAAGCTTTTCATTAGAAACCTGATCAGAGATTACAAGAAAGATGTTCTTTTTAAAAGCAGGAAGCCCCCCAAGACAACTAACAAGGGAAACCTAACCATACGGGATTTGTCTTTCACAGAGATGGGGCTGCTGGCTACGATGGTTAGGATACATCACTGGGAAGCAGTCCCTATTTGTCATCTTTACCAATTATCAGAAAAGTTTTTTAAGCAATTCTGCAGGAGAGCTTTGGTCAAAATGCTACTTCCATTCTAATGAAAACAATGTATAAAACTCCAGAGCCAGTAAGAGACCAGTTATAATTTTGTTTGTATTACATAAATAAAGGATTCTGAGTGCATATGAATTTTCTGTAAGGAAAAGCTACACTGGACATTATAGGCCAGATACTATCTATTCACTCTTTTCACACTGAGTTAAAAGGATTTTTAAATGCAGTCAGAGGACAACAGGAGAACTCACTTTCAGAGCTAATTCACCTTTGTATGTTCTATACATTATGTACTGAAATAAAAGTTTGGTAATATCTGGCTGGTTTTCCAGTGACGAGTAAAATATGACAAACAAAGCTGTTTTACTCAATATTAGCACTTTCCTTCCATGACTTCCTAGTCTGGAGAATTCTGCTTTTTGGATGGTAGTATAACAGACTTTACCCATAATCTCACTCCCTACCCAGTTCAAATTTCATTTCAAACTGTTTAGAAGATGGAATAATTTGTTAGACAGGTTAAACAACTCATTGACACATCCCCTCTGGGTTGGAGGTGAATTAATTTATGGATTTCTAAATAAACATATCTGTGAGAACCCATGAGCACAACTTAGTGCGCAATCTCTCTCGTACTTCATTAAATTCCGCATCTCTTGTTGCAGCTAGGTCAAACCCTTGTTGCTGGCTTTCATACTGCAGGACCCGGATCATCAGCAGGTATGCTGTCCTCACATCATTCCCATACAAGGACTTTGTGTACTTGGTGGCATTCTGCAGCACTTTAGCAATCTGTATAGACTTGTCTCCATCCAGTTTGGTCTCATTGAGGTGTAGTTTTTCATTCTGAAGAGGAAAGGAGAAACAAATAAGGGAAAACAATTTAAACAGTCTTAGTTCAGTCGTTCCAGTTACAAAGACACTGTTGCTTTCCATTACCTAGGGATTTAGGGCACAGCGGAATCATCTGATCCAAACAGCAGTACTACCGGGAAAGGAGTGGAGAGGACATTACGGTGGAAAGTGCATGACTGTCAGAGAAGGTAAAAGGTTCTAAAGGGAAATACAGGGTCTGAAGGTTCCACAGCTGGCAAGATAGAGGCTGGTGGTGTAAACTTGGTGTCAGAGAGTCTGAGATGATGAACATTAGAAGAAGGAACTAGAGAAGATACCAGGGACTGGAGAGTGAGTTTCCCAGCATGCAACTCAAAATTTGCCAAAGATGAGTATTTAATAGGATAACACCTCCAAAGGCCTTTACCAACAAAACACTAAAGTTCAGGGGAAACTGCAGTAAATCCCAAGGAAAATGTTGAGCCTGATACAGTATACTCTCATGTCCAGCAGCTCTGGACCAGGAGGTTACAGGATATTCAAGTATTCTGGATAATAGAGCGGCACATATAGCAATTTCATTAACACTAAAGAAAAACAAGATTAGATATTAAGAAACAAACAAAAATGTATGCAGAGTACTTTATTTACCAACAACAGTAGTACAGTAATCCCTCAATTTATATGGAGCTTGAGTCATGGGCAACCTCCACATCAATCAAATTTCACGTAAATTGGTGGGCAGGGGCTGGGGATATCCCTGGAATTCCCCTGGCTGGGGGAGTGGGCAGCTGAAGCCTCTGCAGAGCTGTGCTGCCATTCCAGCTACCTGCTTCCCCTGGCAGGGAGAAGATGCACAGCCACCAGCTCCAGCTGCCGGCTTTCTCCAGCTGGGAGAAGGGTGTCGGGGAGGGGGCAGCCAGCAGCCCCTGGCTTCTCCCAGCTTGGGGGGACACACAGCTGTTTGCGACATGGTTTCTCCAAGCTGGAAGAAACTGCGCTGCAAGCAGCTGTGTGCCCTCAGGGCTCAGCCAGCTGGGAGAGCCAGGGAATGGGGGAGGAGGGGCGCAGTTTCGATTTGTACTCAACTTGCATTAATGTGAGTTATGCACAAATCAAAGTCATACTTCTTGAGGGTTTACTGTAGTGTGCACTTATTCTGTATTTGCTGTATTTATTTGCGTTTTCTGTCGCTATAGGGTACTTATGGAAAACATAACTAAAATTTACTTATGGCTACAATCCGGTTATTTGAGAATTCCAAATGACAGAATACTGGTCAAGACAGAGTTAATTCTATTCAGTTGTAAATCAGTATTACTTAATTGAAGTTAATGAAGTGTGACTCTGTGCCACAGTGAATGTCTCAGTATTTGAACACTGATGTAAACAAATATGAATACTGACGTAGCAGCTATCATCACTTTTGGGAAACTATATATTCAGTAATTTCTGTGGCTCAGCTACACTATAGTTGCTGCAATGAAGGGTCCTGTGGTACCTTATAGACTAACAGAAAAGTTTTGAGCATGAGCTTTCGTGAGCACAGACTCACTTCATCAGATGCATCCGGCTCACGAAAGCTCATGCTCAAAACTTCTCTGTTAGTCTATAAGGTGCCACAGGACCCTTAGTTGCTGTTACAGATCCAGACTAACATGGCTACCCCTCCGATACTACAGTTGCTGTAAATGTATCCTGAAATAGTAACTCTGCAGTTAAGCCCTGTGCTCAAAATAGCAGCATATGTTGAGCATAGTATTCTGGTTCTGGTAACCTTCCTCGTACAAGCGGCAGCAGAGACTTTGAAATAGCTGCATATTTCGAACTTCAGTGCCATATGGCTGGCACCACGTTTGAAATAAGTTAACTTGAAATAAACTATGCAATTTGTGTTGCTCAAATTGTGTAAGTTATTTTGGGTTATAGCTACAGCGTAACCCTAGCCTTCCTGTCCAAAATATGTTCATTATGCACAGACACGAACATGCGTTGGACACACTGATAAGATTCTGGCCTGCTAAGTAAAAAGAAACATTGCCTACCATAAGTTTAAGATCCACAAAGCTAAGGGTGGTGCAGTTAAAAAGCTCCGGAGGGAGCCAGCCCTTCTCACTATTGCAGTGCCGAACTGCATTCCCTGAAGAAAAGGAAACAAAGGATTAACAAAGCCTACAACAGTTCAGCATAAACCAACACAGAATTTGTTAGAAAAATCAGCTTTTTACTTACAAATCTCTTAAAGAAAAGCACATATTTCACTTTGCAAACTAGTATTTGTCAGCCTCAGGAAAATTAGACAGTTTATTGTTCATGAATAGATTTCTTCTTGCTCTATGTTGCCTCTAAATTTCTTTCTAAACCTCTCTTGCTAGCTGCCAAAGCACAATCTGATGAATTAAGCAACTTATACACAGCAAATCTAAGAAAGATCATGCAATTCTTAAACACCTAGGATGAGAGAAACATCTATCCTACATACTTGAGAATTCATCAATCGTTCCAGTGGGTCTCTTGGATAAATGCTCGCTGGGCTTCACAACACGTGAGCACTGACAGTAGTACAGTCAAGAATACAGTTCATAGTCAGTACTTTCAGTAGGAAATGTAGCTTCATTTTGACTTGTTTGAATGCAGCTTTTTATTTAATTTATTCATGATTTGAAATTATTTGCCAATTTCTACACGATTCTTGGTTTGTAGACTCCTTGTGAACAGTTGATTGTGGGTATCCATTTCTCATAATTTTAGCTATGTTTGTTATCTCTGATTGGATACATAATCTTGTGTCGTTGTTGTTTCCTGACTGACTGAGTGCTTCCCAGGTGAGGGTGACAAACCATCTCATATTGGACAGGATGGTCCTGTATTTGGGACGCCAAAAAGGTGCCCCCTACTAATTTTTTTTAAAAAGGACAAATTGTCCCATATTTACTCCATGAGGGGCTGGGGGTTGGGGTGGGAGCGCCTGTAGCCACCGCTTTCCCAGGGTCCCGGGGCCGGGAGTGCTTGCAGCTGCTGCTTCTTGGAGCTCCAGGGCTAGGAGTGCCCATGGCCACCACTTTCCTGGGGTTCTGGGTCGTGAGCGCCCGTGGCCACCACTTTCCTTGGCCTGGGTGAACAAGTGCCAACTCCCAGGGGCTTGGTGAAGCTGGGAGGAGCTGCCCCTCTCCCTCATATCTCCCTGTTCCGTATTTGGGACAGGGAGTTATGGTCACCCTATCCCATGCTGAGATTTCCAGTTCAAATAGCCACATTTGCAAGTACAAAATTTGTTTTCTGTGGCTGTTCTAGAATGATCACTTAAAATTTGCTATTTCCACAGACATCTCTATCTGTATATGTATCTTCTAGCAAATGACTGAACAATCACAAGAGAACAAATATCACCGACGAAAATTTATTTTATACAAAAAATTTATCTTAGTTGAAAATTTAACTAATATTAAACAATTAAATTTACTCCCCCATCCCACCCGTGGGGCCTCTGAAGTGAGTCAGAACTCAAGGGCTACCAACTTTCCCAAAACATATCATGCTGATACTCCATGGTGCTCATTTTAAGAGTTACACAATCATTCACAGTTCACTTCATGTGGGCTAACGACCACGTCCGTTTGACGTAGGTGTGTGTACTCGCCACGTGCACCGGTGCCAAAAGGTTCTCCCTCAGCCTTACTCATAGGAGAGCTGTCCTAGGGGCTCACTGGAGTGGCACAAAAATGCCATATGCTATAGGTTGCCTCCAGCCCCCTCCCTCCTCAGTTCCTTCTGACAGAGGGGAAGAGGGAGGCAGTTTGAATGGAATAAGCAACGTATCTTGAAGACTTCCAGTTACAAAAAAAGGTAACAGTCTTTCTTCTTCGAGTGAGTGCACGCGTCCATTCAACAAAGGGGGCTGCAAGTAGTCCCGAGGTAGGAGGGGTTTTCTTAAAAACATGAACATTGCAATACTGCTCTCCCAATGCTTGCACCGTCCCTTGCACATTGCATGATGGCACAATGGGATGTAAACATGCAGATGGACGACCATGTTGCTGCCTTGCAGGTATCCTGGATGGTCACATGAGCAAGGAAGGCTGCAGAAGAGGCCTGAGCCCTAGTTGAGTGGGCCCTCATAATAGCAGGCAGCTGAACTCCTGTTAACTCAAAGCAAGTGTGGATGAGGTCAGTGACCCATTTAGAAATCCTCTCACAGGATCTCAGGAGGCCTTAACTCACTCTGCATACACTACAAAGAATTGCAGTGATCTGCAGAAGGGCTTGGTCCACTCTAGATAAAAAGCAAGTGCCCTATGAAAATTGGGGGCGTAGAGTCGTCTCATCTGGTTCTCGGCGGCTTGGGGTAGAAAACTGGGAGGAAGATGTCTTGATTGACGTGGAAAGCCGAAACCACTTTTGAGAGGAAGGCAGGCCATGGTAAAAGCTGAACTTTTTCCTTACAGGTGACCATATAAAGACACTTGGATGTCAAGGCACAGAGTTCCAAGACCTAAGTGGCTGATGTAATAGCCACTAGAAAAGCGACCTTTGCCAAGAGAATTGAAATGGAGCAAGGAGCCAGTGGCTCAAAAGGAGAATCTGTAAGTCTAGACAGGACTAGACTGAGATCACAGTGCGGAAATGAGGCCAAGGCCTGCAGAAAGAGCTCCTTCAGGCCCTTAAGAAAGGTGGCTGTGATCTCATGGGAGAAGATGGAACAGCCCTGTACCCAGGGATGAAAAGAGGAAATGGCCATCTGATGCAAAAGGAATACAGGCTAATGCTAAGCCCTTGTGCTTGAGGTAGCTCAAAATGGAAGGAAGTGAGGCCTTCATCGGGTTTAAGCACCTTTGAGAGACCCAAATGGAAAATCATTACCATCATCATCATCAGGAACCGTGGGCTCACCACCCATTGGTGTCTAATGCCTCTCTCACTATTTCCTCCTATCTTTCCCTATCCAGGGCAGAGTGGCTTAGTTTCTGTAGACTAGCTCCGCACCAATCTACTACCTCATCTATCCATTCTCTGTGGGGTCTGCCTCTCCTGTTCGAACCATCCATTATGACAGATACTAGAGTCTTGATTTTTCGTTCGTCGTTCATTCTGCAAACATGTCCAAATAGTTGTAGCTTCCGTTTTATAACCTTCTGCAGCAGGTTCTCTTTCAACTGTATCTTTCTATATAATTCCTCACTGGTGACCTTCTGCATTCATCCTATTCTCAGAATCTTTCTATAACAACTCCTTTCGAACGCTAATATTCTTCTTTTCGAATCTTTCATTATCACCCATGTCTCACATCCGTACAACATGCTGCTGAATACACGTTTTCAAGACACCCAGCTTCGTTCTTAAGCTAATTGCTTTGCTTTTCCAGATCTTATCCATTGCCTTCCAACTCACTCTTGCTTTTGCTATTCTAGTGTCACTATTTCCTTCTTATAGTCTAGATCATACGTTATGTTGCTCCCCAGATATGCAAACTTCTCTACATTTTCTAGTTCAATACCATCCACACTGATCTTCCTTTCTATTTCCTTATCTCCAAATACCATTGTTTTTGTTTATCGATGTTCATAATCAGTCCATACCACTTCCCTTTTTCGTTTAACACTCACACCGTTTTCACTAGCTTCTCCTCATCTTCCTCAATGATAACTATATCATCTGTGAATCTCAAGTTGTTAATTCTTTTCCCGTGCACAGATATCCCTTCTCTCTCTTCCTTGATCTTGTCCATCGCTCTCTCCAGATGTGCGATGAAGATACTTGGCAATATTAGATCTCCTTGTCTTGTACCCCTACTTGTTTTAAACCAACTTCCCAACTCCCTGCATATTCTCACCGCTGCCTCCGCATTATCATTGATATCTTTCAACAACAGTATTAGTCTGCTATCCACTCTGTATGACTCCAACACCGCCCAAGTCACTTCCTGCTCTATACTGTCAAATGCCTTTTGAAAATTGACAAAGCAAGCGTATACGTTTTTGTTCTTTCGTCAAGTTTTCTCCACTATCAGTCTTAGTGCCAATATCTGCTGTATGGTACTTCTATCTTTTCTGAACCCTGCTTGCTCGTCTGCTATATGTTCCTCGAGCTGCGATCTTAATCTCTCAGTCAGCATCATCATCAGCACCTTACGCAGATGACTTGTTAGGACAATCATTCTGTAGTTCTTGCACTCCAATGTATGTCCTTTCTTGGGTATTGTCACTAGCACAGATCTTGTCCATTCCTTAGGCGCCTTCCCTTCTTTCCATGCTATATTAAATAGTCGGTGTATTTCCTGAATCATGCTTTCTCCGCCATATTTGATCATCTCTCTCGTGATCTTATCATTTCCGGGGCTCTTGTTGTTCTTTAGTCATTTCACTGCTTTTTCTACTTTCCCCTTGGTGGCATAAGCAGCACAAGTGGAGGGCCTTCTGCTTTCGAGGCACACATGTTGGAACACTCATGAGCATGCCTGTTCGTCAGGGTTCAGCCCTGAATCAGCAATGCTGTGAGATGGAATGTCTGAAAGTCTGGATGAAACAGATGCCCTTCATCCTGTGACATCTGCAAGCAGGAGGAGAGGGTAGTGCTGCTGAGCCACCATGCTAATTAAGGTGCCGAACAAATGTTGAGAGGGCCCTTCCCTGTCTGCTGATGTAGTACATGGGGGACATGTTGTCTGTAAAGACTCAGACCACCTTGCCTGACTGACAAAGCAGCAACACCTCACATGCATCGTGAACTGTGTGGGGCTAAGGGTGGCTCTCCCCTCTCTCCTCACAGGTTGCTCATGCTGGGGATAAGAACCTTTAGGTTGAAACATCTGGGGCTTAAATTTCTTCCTGTCTGGACCCAGGATATAGAGGTCTTGGGTCTTCAAAGTGGCACGGGAGCCCTTCAGCCCATGTAGTTTAGTATCCATATCTTGTGGAAACAGGGCCACACCATCAAATGGGAGGCCCTGAATGGAGTTCTGCACCTCTGGGGACAGCCCTGACAGAAGGCACCATGAAACCCTCCTCGTGGCTATCGCAGAGGCCATAGATCTGGCATCAGAGTCTGCCACACCAGAGACCGCCTGCAGTGTCGAGTTGGCCATTGAGGAGCCTTCCTCTCTGAGCACCTTGAATTCCTTTTTGGAGGTCTTGGGCAGAACTGCCTCACACTTGTACACTGCCTGCCAGACATTCAAGGGGAAGCAGCCAACGAGCCTGTTGGTTTGCCACCTGTAGCTGGAAACTGGTCAATGAATAAAATTTGTGACCAAACAAGTCTAAACATTTTGAGTCTTTATTCTTGGGGGTGGGAGCAGGCTGGCCCTGGTGTTCCCTGTGATTTACGGATTCCATGATTAGTCAGTTCAGTGCTGGGTGGGTATACAGATACAAGTTGAACCTCTCTAGTCGAGTACTTTCTTGTCCAGCAACACCCATAACCTGGCATGACTGCTTTTCATAGATGTGGCCAAGTGTCCTACAGTCCCATAAACTTTGTTTACAGCCACCAGTCGCTGTCAGTGTCCTGTGTTATTTAGTGGTAATTCACCCCTAAATATCTTCTAAGAGTCGAGTAAGCAGTGGAAGTGTTGGTAAGGCTGCAAGACAATATTGACCTCCTGTGGTTCAGCAAATTCTCTTATTCAACACCAGTCAGGTCCTGAGGGTGCTGGACTAGAGAGGATGAACCTGTATTTGTGCCCTTTTGCAGGCACAAAGTATTTTCTCTCCATCCTCTTTGAAATTTGTGGAATTGAGGACAGGATATGTCAGAGGGAGTTGGCAGTCTTAACCACCACTCGCTGCAGCGGCAGTGTGACTCCTGCTAGAGGTGCCTGGTCCAACACTCACAAGACCAAGTCCGAAAGCTCCTCTACATCCTTTGTGGGGAGGTCCAGGTTTGGGCCACCCTTTTTAAAAAGTCCTGGTGAGCCCTAGCATCCTTCCTGGAGGACCACAGGAGGGGACATCATAGTGGCCCTTATCAGGGGCAACCTGTCCTTCCAATCCCTGTGGAGGGTCTCCTGTTTCCTCCACTAGTGGGGTGACCAGCTTTGCTGCCTCCGAGCCCTGAGTATGGCTTTTGTGGGTCACTGAGTGCTTCCGAGGCCCCAGTGGCCAAGTGGGTCATTTGCAGTTCCACTGGGGAAGCCCCATGGGGTCCAAGAGGACAATTAAGACAGCCACTGGGCCTCAGCCCATGGGATGCTGAAGTGTCAACAGTACCAAAAGCAGTGCTGGGGGCAGTGCCAAGGGCTGTGGTGGTGGAATGGAGATGGATTCCAAGGCCACACTTGCCAAGTTGCGGATGTGCAATGCCCATGATGAAGACTGGGCATTCCAACCCCTTCGGTATGGGGAGTGATCTGAGATGGACCATGCCAGCGGCTGCCCTGGATGCCTGCGTCTGCAGTATGGAGACCTCTGGTCCCAGGACTTGCCCCTGTCCAGCAGGAAGCATCACTGAGAAGTAGACGTTCAGTGCTAGGCAGACGTCCTTGACTTCCATGAGCTGCTTCTTTGGCACCGATGTGATGACACTGGTGAATAGCAGGAGCACTGAGATCTTGGGGAACCCTCCCTCAAATGACAGCATGGCAGGAAATGGGGCCACAGGCTTGCACTCCACGTCCATGATGCCTGAAGATGGCATCCAGCCCAGGTTTCTCTCTCACAGACTGTGTGGGGCTAAGGGTGGCTCTCCTCTCTTTCCTCACACGAGTACAAGAGCGATGGGCGCTTGGTAATCGAGGGACAAATGGTGGCTTCCCTCTATGCCTAAGGCCCATCAGTACGGGTGTCAATGGCATCTGCATCTCCATAGTGTCTTGAGTCACTTTGAAGGCCTCGGGCATGGACGGGTTATTGGGGAAGGTGCCGGTGAGCGTGTGGGTTATGCTGCTCCGCCAAAGCTGGTGTCTTCCCTGGTGCATGGTCTATGGCACAGTCTGCTGTCTTGGCTCCTTCTTTACCAGGAGCCAGTGACTTGTCCTTCTCTGTGCTCTTCGTGTGTCTCGGTGCCCACAACGTACACTTCTGAGCCCACGGTTCCAGTTTGGCACTCTGCACTGAAGCACTTGCGCTCGGCCCTGAGTCCAACTGCTTGTCTTGCAATGCAAGTGCAGACTCCATGAGCAGGGCCTTTAAGCAGGTCACGCTATCTTTAATTGTCCTCGAATGAAAGGACTTGATGTTATCTGAGATATGACCTTCACCCACACAACAAAAGCACTCAGGATCTCTGAAGAGCCCAGGCCTGCAACACAACGCATGGGCTTTGAAGTAGGGTCGGGGGAGAGAGGCACGTCCCATCCCTGGGGTAAGTCCCAAAAGGGGGAATAACAGCACCAATCTCCAGCAATCTAGAATTGTTTACAGGGACTTAACAAAACAAAACTATTTACAAGAGAAAAACAAGGGAGCCCTACGCTAAGACTAAAGCCTAAGCTGAGTGCACAGTTTCCAAGCACCGTCACTGGCTCACTGGCGGCTAGAAGGAAACGAGGAGGGAGAGGGTATTCGTGCACCACTCCAGGGTCCCCTGAGGGAAAAACCTTCTGGCACTGGTGCACGTGCCGAGTACACACACCTATGCTGAATGGAAGAAGAATGATGAGAGTCGTCAAGTGGAGAAATGAGATAAGTAGCTACAAGGATTTCATTTCCCACTAAATAGTCTCCATGAGCTATGGGTGAATAATTTTAAATTTTTCGTTCACTGCTGTAGTCTAGCAGACAGTGAAACACTCAGACTAAACAGCTGCTAATGTTTGCTGTTCAGAAGCCTCGATTTATGCCTATTCTCTTCCTCAATAATACTTATTTAAGAAATTAGCTCAGAGTCCCCAAAGATAGAATGGATTTTAATAAAAGAATTTTGCTTGGAAACGTGCATTAGAGTATTGTTTAATTTTCATATTTGATCATCATTCACTTGTCTCCTTCATCCCACACACGTACTTTCTTGTCACACGTGATCCATCCTATTTAGATACAAAGGATAGTAGTCATAACAAAATGGTGGAAACAGAGATGTGTCCATTAGAATTAATGTTTTATTTAGAAACATTTGTGCAGCCAAAACCTGCAGCTACTAATGCTCATACAGAAGGAGAAATAACGCTTATATTTGTGATAAAAGGCAATCATCAAGAATCTAAAATAATGTGTAACGGCAAAGTTCTTGATGGAAAATGTTAGTTACGTTGTACCTCTTGAGCTATTACCAGAAATGTAATAAAGCCAACACCATATAAATAGCTCTGAGCATTTTATCTCTGTCTACATGGGTTACATCGCTAAAAGTGATGTGTAAGCCATTAGGTTCTGAAAACAAAACATATTATTACTTTACAGAATGAATGGAAAGCAAAAATTTTGAGTGTACTCATTTGCAGATACCATTTTAGACTCTTTTTTTCTGTACTACATTCACTTGTTTACCTATTTACTGCATTCTAATATTCTACCTTTCAATGGTTAACCTGAACGTGCTTCAATTAATTCTTGATATAGAAGTTACACTAAGATAAACCCTTCAGCTTGTGACAGCCACCGGCTACTAGTCAGACTTTATAAACAAATTCTTATGTATGCATATACACACGTTTTCACTCTCATTTTTCCCGTGCTATAGCCTCAGATAAAGATGTCAATATTCTATCCAGTCAACTTACCCACTGATCCCTTGGGACATGGCACAGCAGCTGGTTGTCCAAACTTGGTCTGCGGCCACCAAATGCCAGCCTCAAATGCTTTGGGACACCCATTGTAAATCACTGTGACAGGAGAAAAGAAATAATGCAAGTTTTTTAAAATATGTAAAGTCAGGGAAGTAATAGCAAGAAAACATTTACTGCTACAGAAAAACTTTCCCTGAACTTAGAACTTTACTGGAATCTCCAACAGTTTCCACAGGGAACCATCTATATTTGTTCTCTTTTCAAAACCAGCGTGCCCCAACCTTTAACTGGAGGGCTATTCATTCTTGCAATCAAAGACACATGTTCCATGGAATGACCATTATGAATTTTGGACTGTGGATGTCAGACCATACACACTTCAGAGCCTTAGCTATCATTCTTGGTGTGACTTACCCTAACATGGTTGTGAGACCAAGCACCTGTGTGGGCAGGTGAAATGATAAATAAAAGTTGGAAACCACTGTCAATGTGGCTTCCTGGCTAGATCAGCAGAGAGCACCACAGGCATGGTGCAATCATGTCCTTCTACAGACTGACAAGTATCAGAGAGGGAGCCGTGTTAGTTTGTAGCTTTGATAACAACAAAAAGTCTTGTGGCACCTCATAGACTAACAGATATTTTGGAGCATAAGCTTCCGTGGGCAAAGACCCACTTTATCAGATGCACAAGTGGCACTCATGTATCTCATGAAGCGGGTCTTTGCCCACGAAAGCTTATGCTCCAAAATATCTGTTAGTCTATAAGGTGCCAAAAGACTTCTTGTTATTCTCTTCTACAGACTCTTCACGCAACTGATCTTAGCAGGCATTGGGAGCAGGAGCTGTTAAGGTCTTCTTGCATAGCCTCACGATTTGAAGTTACTATGATGCTAGCAGCCTGATTCATGTATCTATGTCTTGAAAAAATAGGACAAGAATATTTTGCTTTTTCCTTAACTCATATGGTAAAATTCAGATAAAATATTAGTTTTGATTAATTTTCTTCTCTTTCTGTAATGACAACACTCGTAGATTTAAAAAAAAATGTTAGAAGCAGTTGATGGCTAAAACGTAGGATACCTTCACAGCCCTGAATGGTCACCTCCGCAAAAGGGTTGTCGCAACGGTTACACTGTCGCCCAACTACCCCAGGTTTACAAGGGCACTGCCCTGTCTCCATGTCACAAGAGCGAGTATGAGAACCAGAAGGGAAGCAGTCACATGGATAACAGGTGTCGCTGCTTTGTGGCCTGTAGTAGTTTGCCTGGAAAAATAAAGACAGAAACATAGTATTTTAGTTCTGCCACACTTTTATATCCCCTTATTACTTATATTTCTTAAATTCCTCCTGGATGGCTTGTAAGTCTGAAAAGAATTACTGAGTGCCTAGATACTATGACGTCGGGGACTTAAAGAGTGCACAGGTGGAGAGGTTACTTAGCTGTACAGTAACTTGAGTTCTCTGAGATGTTTTTCCCCAGTTTGTGAGCCACTAAAACAGGATGTTCATGTGTCTGTGCACCCTCAACCAGAGATGGCAAAGCAGCGTCTGGCTGTGTCTACACGTGCCCCAAACTTCGAAATGGCCATGCAAATGGCCATTTCGAAGTTTACTAATGAAGCGCTGAAATGCATATTCAGCGCTTCATTAGCATGCGGGCGGCAGCCGCGCTTCGAAATTGACGCTCCTTGCCGCTGCGCGGCGCGTCCAGACGGGGCTCCTTTTCGAAAGGACGCCGCCTACTTCGAAGTCCCCTTATTCCAATGAGCTCATGGGAATAAGGGGACTTCGAAGTAGGCGGCATCCTTTCGAAAAGGAGCCCCGTCTGGACGCGCCGCGCGGCGGCAAGGAGCGTCAATTTCTAAGCGCGGCTGCCGCCCGCATGCTAATGAAGCGCTGAATATGCATTTCAGCGCTTCATTAGTAAACTTCGAAATGGCCATTTGCATGGCCATTTCGAAGTTTGGGGCACGTGTAGACACAGCCCCTGTGGGCCTGTGCTTATGCAGAGCAGCTCCTCATGCTCCCATAGGAGGGAGGCAACCTCCATTTCCTTCTCAACTGCAGCAGAGGGGAAGGAGTGGTGGAGTGGAGCACCCTAGGGACAAAACATCTCAAAGAATTCAAGTCACTGTGCAAATAAATAACTTGGGTTTTCTTCTCCATATGTATATCCCCATGAATACTTCACTGTTAGAGGCTCCCAGCCAGTAACTCAGCCTTCAGGTGGGAGCTGATGAGGCAAATCCAAGACAGTTGGAAAGACTGCATCACCAAAGGTAGCACCAGCCATGAACACAGGTAAAACGATGCTATGAAACATCTTTCAGAAGGGATCTACATAAGGAGGGAGCCATAGCGAGCTGTATTGTCACTCTACGAGGGAGCTTTATCCGAGCAGTCTCTTAGCCTGTTAAAATGCAACTGAGTCACTGTGGCAGTCTCTGCATGAAAGTGGCTGTCCCACCACTCTTTCAGCAAAGGACAGAAAGAGTCTGGGAGAGATCCTAGAGGTCTTGGTCTTGTCTGAATAGAAGATAAGAGCCCATCTGTCATCTGTTGCAAGTAGACGAGATTCCTCTCCGGAAGTAGGAGGATTTGGATGGACTTCCTCATTAACGTGTTAATCCAAAGAGAGCTTAGGGACAAAGTAAGCATGAAGGTTTAGTGGCAGAACGGTGGATCTCTCATGGACACACAGTTCTCTCATTCGTCTATCTAAAGCGATAGTTATAAGGAATGAAGCTTGGAGGGAGAGGTGGAGGGGAGAACAGAAATCCATTGGTTCAGGGGAAGGAAGGATGTTCACAAGGCACAGAGGACTAAATTAAGGTCTCATGGAGGAGCAGGGTTTCGTACAGGGGGAACAAGCTGTGCAGGCCCTAAGGAATCTCTTAGTGACAAGATGGGCCAAAACTGATCTGTTCACAGTGAGTGACTGGAAGTCTGGGATAGCTGCAAGGTGTATTCTGTCTCAGCTACTCACTGAAGCACCCAGTGCCTTTAAGTTAAATAGGCAGTCTAGGATCTTGGAGAAGGGAATTGCTGATGAGTCAAGTGAAGAGGACATCAGGAATAGAAATGTTTCCACTTCTGGAAGCAGGTTTTGTGAGTAGCAGGGTACTTCTGAGAGTAGGGATCCCACTAGATAGGCATACTGACTGGACATTAGCTCTGCACTGGAGAACAAATCTACAATCGATGTCATGTCATGATGTAGAGTCTGATCCTCAAATCTGCTGAGTTTACATTCAACTCAGAGAGGTAGAGCAGAGGGCCACCTTCCTGTCTCCTGACCCTGGGATTGCTAGCATGTGATATAGCCCCTGCCTAACTTACAACAGGCCAAGAGCTTGGCTGATATAGGACTGCCATACCCAGCTCGGTCAGGGGAATCCTGGCCTGCCCCTTTAGGGCAGCTGTCTAGCTGCTTCATGCTGCTGTGCAGCTGAGTTAGGACAAATAAAATGGAGCTGAGACCAAGGATATGCCTAAATTATTTCTCCCGCATTCAGTTTATGTGGTCAATCAGCACACGATTACAACATTTCTCATTTTCTGACCTGCTGATTTTGCTCTAATTTGAAGAGAGGGTAAACCAATAAGAATGCTTTTTACGTCGTCCCATTCATCTTGCACAAGGGATCCTGAGACACCAATAACGATCAGACCAGACCTGAAGAGAAGCTCTTTGTAAGCTCAAAAGCTGTCTGAGTTCACTGTGTAAGCTCAAAAGCTAGTTTCTTTCACCAACAGAAGCTGGTCCACTAACAGATATCATCTCACCCACCTTGTCTTTTTTGAGACCAGGGTCATATTCTGATCTTATCAATTGTAAAACAGAAAATCAGAATCTGGCCCCTTTTTCTATTGCCTTTGCTTCCAATAATAATAGTTACTCATGAAAACAAGGAAAAAAGAGCTGTTATGTGACTAAAATCAGAACACATGATTTTCTCTGACAAAAATTATATTCGATATGATACAAATCACATACGTACAGGACCGTATATTGTATGTTCTAGTTATCCAAACAATTATGTTTTAACTTGAAGAATATTTCCCGCAAACACGGAAATTCTTTCACTTACCTTACACTGGCATTCTCCATTGGTTTTATTGCAGTCAGGATCAAATCCTTTACTGATCTCACAATTACAGGGACCACAAATAGGATTTCCCCACCAGCCCCTGGGACAAGGCAAGTCAATTCTACAAAATAAAATGAAAAGGAAGCACTTTTATGTTCACTTCTAAGAGGAAAAAGAAATTGGGCCAAAATCTGCTCATAGTTACATTACTGAGCATACAATTTATCCTCCTGCAGTTGCTAAAATTCAGCACATATAATAAAACACAGAAGTGGTTTTTGTGCTGCAGGATCCCTTCTCAAACTGGTGTTGCGTCCACAGACCCACACTCCTGATTCTGTGCATCACAATGATCTCCTACCTGGTGCTCAGTTATGGTAAAACAGGCTGCTTCCAAAGCACGTCAGAGATCAAGCTGAATTCTGTTATTCACTGCAAATACAGAGCCCATACTCCTAAATATTGTTATGAGTAAAATGTAAATGATGAGGACTAAAGGATTCTAACAGCCATCTGTGTAAGTGATGCTAAATGGAGTATTTGTCTTTCCAGCCCAAGCAATGGGGCTGGTTTTGGAAACAGTGCCACCAATATATGTAGCTACAATGCAACAACAGAGAGGGTTGCAGGTTCCAAGATGACAGAAGAATCAGATAAAAACCACTCCAAGGTGACACACAAAAGGGGACCAAGACAGTACATTATATGATATTTCCCATTTTCCTATGAGTTTATGAATTACCCAAATTACACATTAATAGGACAATAGATGAGAAGTGCTAGGCTGCTGCTGGCCTTGGAGAGGCCAGCTGGCTCCTCACCATAGGTAAGGGTAGGATATCAAGGAGCATCGCTTCTGTCAAACTCCTAAATCCTGCAGGAACAGATTTGTACTCCTGCTCTCCTTAGCAGCTCTGCGGCACAAAAGATCTGCCAAGCTTGATTGTTTCATGCTCTCAAATGATCAAGAGAATTTTTATTAACCAAAAAAAAAAAAAAAAAAAAGAAAGACAGAAGAAATGGAGGAACTGGGAAAGACCAAGAAATTGAACGGTTAAAATAATTCTCTTACTTGCTCTCACAGTACTGCCCGTAATAGCTTTGTCCACATTCACAGGTGTATCCATGGGATGAGCTTGGTTTACGGACACAGGTGGAAATGTGCTCACATGGGTTTAGGTTACACACATCAATGCAGTCTCTGCCGAAATACCCTTGAGAGACAAAGTTATATAATTACAGCACCGACAGTAATTTACGATTTGCGTGTCTCAGAAAGACCATATATTTTAAGTTTGTACCCTAATAACACATCTTGGATAATTCACAGATTTTCCCACAGATATTGTCAAGAAAGATAGTTTCTTACTGTGAGAGAAAACATGACGGGGTATGCTTTTCAAAAGTTTGCAAAAACACCTTGGGTGCCCTTGGATCAGCGGCTTCTGACTGTTTGCTCAAATCTTTCATTACAAATAGCTCTCATATTTTCTTTCTGTGAGTTCAGGAGGTCACTGAATTTATGCAGGGCACACACCTCAAGATGAAGATTGATGAGAAAAGTTTCCAAATGTCCCTTAGGGGACTTGGTGTGTAAAACATAAATCTAAAACTAGGAAAGGCTGTGAGAGAAATATGAGAGCACACAGAAGAGGGACTTAAAAAATGCCCAAAAATATCAAAGCCCTTTGCAACATAACTAAAACCAATTACTGTTCCGATGATCTATTATACCCAATTTTCATGCAGACTCCTTTACCTGGGTCACAGACACAGGAGTAGCTGTCCCAGTCGTCAGTGCAGTAGCTGTGCTGGGGACATGGACTGGAGTCACAAGGGTTGTCTATTTCACAGCCTTCCTTTACGTTGATCTTGACTGCCTGTTTCATGTTTAATGTAGCTACGTTTGTAGAGGTCTCCCCCATTCTTACTCCCTGAGCAAAGAAAAACAGTAACCTTCAGCTAAGAGATTTTTCCTTTACGATTTAGCAGTACATGCACCAAACGACACAATTCACTGAACTCCTTAATCTTTCCTGTTTTTACAGCAATATGGCTTGTCAGGCACCAGACTTTTTTTTTTTTTTTTTTTGAAGTGCTGGACTTTGATTTAAAACAAGAAGGGAAAGAATACATTTTTTGGTCAGAAGAGACTGGGTTCGTTCACAAAGAAATGGAAAATCTTGAATATTTTAGTACTTGAATATCTTATAAGGATTTAAAAGTTATGCAGAAAACAAAATTTGGGAGGAAATGCATTATTTCTTTCAGGTATCTTCTCATAAATGCAAGCTACTCTTGTTTTTAATTATTATTTTTCATTCTCACCTGCATACACCCATAAAAACCTTGCTGCACTGAGACTTGATCTTCGGATATACCACCCACAATGATGCTTTGCATTTTGAGTCCAGGAAGCTGATTTCCAATCTGCACAGTGCTCTGTGAAAAATATAATCATAAAGGACAGTGGGTAAGGGGACTACATACTCTTTCTAACACAGAGCAGTGCTTTCCTCACAGATGCACTATCAGGCTAAAAACAGAAACAAAAATACCAGTGAAATGAAGAGCTGCTCATCTGATTTTTATTTCACAGGTATGGTCAAAAGATAAAAACTTCACTGATTTGAATGGGTTCACACAACGTGTAAGTCACTGAAGAATCTGGACCATATACTGATTGCAGTAGGAGCACTATATGGTATTTGTTTATCATCTGTTACCTATTCCTTTCTTTTAAACGGACATTCTCAATGGTGAAATAAAGGTTTGGTTCTGATGCTTTCTCACCTGATACATCGCATAATCCAAGGATATAACAGCCAGGTACTTGATATCTTTGCCATCTTTAGCACTCTTCAGCTCTATTAACAAATGGTGCCATTCACCATCACTGACTCGTGACTGGGTCATCCTCAAACTAGCAGCTTGGTTCAGGCCGTTGTAAACATCAAATTGCACATAGCTGTTCAAAATCTGTAGGAAACAAATAAATTCAATGTTAAAATACGAAACTATTCTTAAATGAAGCTCACAATGGGCCACTAACATGTGCAGGCAAACTACCCCCTAGAGTAACGAGCTGTAACCTGGGAAAAACTCAAGAAACTCAAACTCATAAGCTGCAACACCTCCCAACACAGTTTAGGGAGTTCTGCATCTAACCCACAAAGAAGGAGAAAGAAAAGACGATGACAAAGATGAAGATGATGACAATGACAGACAATAAAAATGATACAGAGTTTGAGTTAGAGACACAGGTCAAGTCTTTCTATCAGGACAGAAGTTGGCACATCTGGGACTGGGAGGCTAAGGGCTTATCTACACTCCTGGGAAGATTGACACAGTCAGAGTTCGTCTGGTACAGCTGCACAAAATCGATCTGCCTGGGTTTAGCAGTTGATCCCTGTACGCCTCACTGTTGTGAGGTGTAAAGGAGGTTGATAGGAGAAATGCTCCCATTGACCTCCCTTAGTGAAGACAGTTACTTATGCTGATTTCTGTTACTTCAATTCTAGCTACGCAATTGTCATGGCTAGAAGCGCATATCTGAAATCGACTTTCAGGTCTCCTATAGACCTGGCCTAAGACACCTTTCTTAATGACTCAATTTAAAACTATAAGTTTTTATATTAAGCTTCAGTAGATACTTCTGGTTTCTGACCTATTCAGGGAAAGAGTAAATTCAGTGGGCAGGTGAACACATCAAACATCATTGGTTGACTACTAACCCTGACTACATGTATTCTATGATACACAGAACAATGTTCTGGCAGTTTATATTAACGACTATTTATGGTTCCTAAGTTTTTGCATTTTCAAGAAATGCATCTTGTTACCCAAATCTTTTTAACTGGAAAGTGACCAAGGAGGCCAATCTACAGTATAGGATATTACAGCTACATGCATTAAAATACATATTCAGCCTAGCTCTGTCAGTTGGTATTTGGGGGGATTTTCTAAATTCTGTTCCAGATGAAGAATATGACACCCTTACCTGAATGTTGATCTTGGATGAAGTTCCTGCATTAGCTTGCATTAACATACCATTAACTTTCCGGGTCCTGAACATGAGTCCAATGTACCACGGTACTGAGATAGTAATATCAAGGTCACTCCAAACAATGATACTCTCACCACTGAAACGCTGGGGAGAAGGCATTACTGAAAATCAACAGACAAGAGGTTTTTTTTTTTAAATGTGTTTTTTGACGCAAGGACTAAAGAAAAACAATAATTTCCCATGACTTTTTCATTTGTAATTTGTTTTAATAAATGGACTATATTCATTGCTTGGCTAAGGATGATACCCACAACACTGAAGCCAATTGGGATTGTTCCTGCTTATCTGAGGGCTAAATTTGGCCATATTTTTATATAGTGAACAACCGATCAATTACCAGGGATACTATAATTATCCCAATAATTATGGCATCATTTGCCAAAAGATACCACACAGCAAATATCACGGCTATCACAGTTATTTCCTGTTTTAAATAGAAAACATTTATTTCAGAAAACTTTATGTTGTCTTCATAATGGTGACAGCTGGATTTGCTTAAAATAAAAAATTAAATCCTAAAATCATAATATAAATAAGTTTAGATTATTCTTGCAAAATGATTTCTCCATGTCTATTGAAAATAAAGTTCTATTGCTTATTTGATTTTAATCAAATGTGTTACCGCATTTGTGTATATCATTGTTCATTATGGAATACAAAAATAAAATACTGTAAACATGTTTTGTCCTAGAGTGAAAAGGCCACAATTGTCCTTATAGGCTTTATCTGAGGAAGGGCATATATGAACATACTTTGAAGTCATTAGAACTTAAACCCATGCCAAAAGTGTGCCTACGTTTTGAACTAGGGCCCTAAAAACTAGAAAAAGTGATAGAGAATCAAGCTGTCTGTTAAATTACTATTTTTTGGTCTCAACTCAAGGGCTCAGCTCAACATGGAAAGCAGATCTTCATTAACATTTTATACTAAACAGGGTCTTTTCCTCCTTTTGATGATGTGTTATCAAACTCTTAAGAGGTGCATGATGTAACTATACAAACATTATAGACTAACAGAAAAGTTTAGAGCATGAGCTTTCGTGAGTTAACTCACTTCTTCAGATGCAATCTCACGAGGAAGCCCAGCATCTGAAGAAGTGAGTTAACTCACAAAAGCTCATGCTCTAAACTTTTCTGTTAGTCTATAAGGTGCCACAGGACCCTTCGTTGCTCTACAGATCCAGACTAACACGGCTACCCCTCTGATACTATACAAACATTGTATCATAATACAGACAAACCTTAGTTATTTGACCCCTGGTTAACCTGAGCGTGTAGGATGAAACCATATGTTTGATAACTGGGGAGCTGGATAATCTCTCCCAGCACTGTGCAGCTGGCAGCCCCACAAGGCCCAGCAGCAGCTCCTGGCCATGGCCAGCTGGACTTCCTGCAAGCTGGTGGTGGCTGCCCATCCAGGGCGACATGGGCTGACCACCCAGGGAACTGGCAAGGTGAGATGGCACTAGGGCAGCTGGCAGCCTGACTGGGGGCAGACGGGCCTCCCTGCCTCAGGGCCAGTGACAGCTCCATGCCCCTGGGTCCGTTGTGGCTCTGTGCCCCAGGGTTGGTCACGGCAGCTCTGCACCCCAGGCTGAGCAGCAGCTCTGTGACCTGGAGTCAGTTACAACAGAGGCACAAGATCAGGTCAAGGGATATTAAGCCTATACGGCTCTAAAGGCTGCTTGCATTTTAAACATAATCCTCTTATTAGTCACGCTTCATTTCTAACACCTATTTTTTTCATGCATTATAGCAATATATGGTGCACGCTCACTGCAAGCAGATGGGGAAAGAAGCAGATTACAGAACTCAGTGTAGCTTCACTATTTTTAATGGTTTTCTGTAAATAATCAGCACTCCACAGTTACAGTTGCATACACTCGATTCCCTCCTGTCTACATATTCGCACCGCTCACAGCTCCTACAGCCACCACTAGAGAGCAGCTTTAATGTTCGGTCAAAGCTCCACAGGAATGCAGGCAGTGGAGGGAAAAATCAAACTCTCTGAGCACCACTGGTCTGCAATCAGAACCTCACGAATTCCAGTTGTGGCATCTGCCCCAGGATCCACTCTTTGCCTACCCTTTGTTACAGGACTGTGCTCTAACATCCAAGCTTTCATTTTTAAAACAACAATTTAGGTTTCTAGATCTCATGTTTGCAAAGACATCTTGGCAGTATGAACCACATGTAAATGATTCAGAGAGATCTGATGACCTTGCAGACATCCTGAAACAAAAGCTCTGAGTAGGGTGACCGCATTGTACTATGGCAAATCATAGAATTGTAGGGCTGGAAGGGACCTCAGGAGGTCATCTAGTCCAGCCCCCTGCCTAAAGCAGGATCAAGCCCATCTAAAACATCCCAGCCATGACTCTGTCAAGCTGGGACTTAAAAACCTCTAGGGATGGAGATTCCACCACCTCTCTTGGCAACGTATTCCAGGGCTTCACCATCCTCCTGGCGAAATGGTTTTTCCTAATATCCAACCTACACCTCTCCCTCTGTAACTTCAGACAGTTGCTCCTTCTTCTGCCACCTGTCACCATTGAGAACAGTCCCTCTCCATCCTCTAGAGAGCCCCCCTTCAGAAAGCTGAAGACTGCTATCAAATTGCTCTTCTGTCTTCTCTTCTGCAAACTAAATAAGTCCAAATCATGCAGCCGCTCCTCATAAGTCATGTGCTCCAGACTCCTAATCATTTTCGTTGCCCTTCGTTGAACCCTTTCCAATGCATCCACATCTTTTCTATACTGGGGCTCCTAGAACTGGACGCAATACTCTAGATGAGCCTCACCGGTGCTGAATAAACGGGAATAACAACTTCTCTTTATCTTCTGGAAATGAATCTCCCAGTGCACCCCAATATGCCGTTAGCCTTCTTGGCTACAAGGGCACACTGATGACTCATAACCAGCCTCTCCTCCTTTGTAATCCCCTGGTCCTTTTCCGCTGCACTGCTACTTAGCCAGTCAGTCCCCAGCCTGTAACAATGTTTGGGATTCTTCTGCCCCAAATGCAGGACTCTGCACTCGTCCTTGTTGAACCTCATCAAATGTCTTTTGGCCCAATCCTCCAATTCATCTAAATCACTCTGGACCCTATCCCTATCCTCCAACGTATCTACCTGACCCCCTAGTTTAGTGTCATTCGCAAATTTGCTGAGGGTGCAATCCATCCCCTCATCCAGCTCATTAACAAAGATGTTGAACAGTACTGCCCCTAGAACTGATCCTTGGGGCACTCCACTTGAAACTGACCACTAACCAGATACTGAGCTATTGACCACTACCCACTGGGCCCGTCTGTCAAGCCAGTTTTCTGTCCATGCATCCAACCCATTCTTCGTTAACTTTTGGGCAAGAATATTGTGGGAGACCGTTTCAAAAGCTTTGCTAAAGTCAAGGTATATCACATCCATTGACTTCCCCATGTCCACAGAGCCTGTTTCCTCATCATAGAAGCTAATCAGATTGGTCAGGCACAACTTGCCCTTCGTGAATCCTTGTTGACTACTCGATCACTTTTCAATCTTCCAAGTGCTCCAGAATGGATTTCTTGAGAACTCCCTCCATGATTTTTCTGGGGACTGAGGTGAGGCTGATTGATCTATATTTCCCTGGATTATCCTCTCCTTTTTTAAAGATGGGCACTACATTTGCCTTTTTCCAATCATCCGGGACCTCTCCTGAGCACCATGAGTTTTCAAAGATAATAGCCAAAGGCTCTGCAATGACATCTACCAATTCCTTCAGTATCCTTGGATGCATTAAATCCAGACCCATGGATTTGTGTGCATCTAGATTTTCTAAATAGCTCTTAACCTCTTCTCTCCCCACCGAGGGCTGCCCACCTCCTTCCCATACTGCATTGCCTAGTGCCATAGTCGGGGAGCTGACTTTGTCTGTGAAGACTGAGGCAAAAAAAGCATTGAGTACTTCAGCCTTTCCCATATCATCCGTCACCAGACTACCTCTCCCATCCAGTAATGGTCCCACACCCTCCATGATAACCCTCTTATTGTTAATATACCTGTAGAAGCCCTTCTTGTCTCGCTTCACATTCCTTGCTAGCTGCAGTTCCAACTGTGCTTTTGCTCTCCTGATTATCCCCTGGCATTCTCCAGCCATATATTTATACTCCCCCTTACTCATCTGTCCAAGTTTCCACTTCTTACACTTATCCTTTTTGAGTTTAAGCTCACCAAGGATTTCCCTTGTGAGCCAAGCTGGTTGCCTACCATATTTGCTTTTCTTACTGCGCTTTGGGATGGTTTGTTCCTGTGCCTTCCATAAGACCTCTGTAAAATATTGCCAGTTCTCCTGAACTCCTTTCCTCTTCATATTAACTTCCCAGGGGATCCTGACCATCAGTTATCTCAGGGAGTCAAAGTCTGCTCTTCTGAAATCAAGGGTCTGTATTTTACTGCTCACCTTTCTTCCTTTTGTTGGATCCTGAAATCTATGAGCTCATGATCACTGCAGCCCAGGTTGACACCCATTTCTATTTCTCCTACTAGTTCTTCCCTGTTTGTGAGCAGCAGGTCAAGCTGCACATGGCCCCTGATCGGTTCCTTTAGTACTTGTACCAGGAAGTTATCCCCAACATTCTCCAAAAATCTTCCTGGATTGTCTGTGTGCTGCTGTATTGGTCTCCCAACAAACATCTGGACGATTAAAGTATCCCATGAGAACTAGCACCTGTGATTTGGAAGCTTCTCTTAGTCGTCTGAAGAAATTCTTGTCTACCTCATCTACCTGATCTGAGCTGCGTCTACACGTGCACGCTACTTCGAAGTAGCGGCACCAACTTCGACGTTAGGCGGCGAGACGTCGAAGTCACTAACCTCATGAGGAGATAGGAATAGCGCCCTACTTCGACGTTCAACGTCAAAGTAGGGACCGTGTAGACAATCCGCGTCCCGCAACGTCGAAATTGCTGGGTCCTCCATGGCGGCCATCAGCTGGGGGGTTGAGAGATGCTCTCTCTCCAGCCCCTGCGGGGCTCTATGGTCACCGTGGGCAGCAGCCCTTAGCCCAGGGCTTCTGGCTGCTTCTGCGGCAGCTGGGGATCTATGCTGCAGGCACAGGGTCTGCAACCAGTTGTCAGCTCTGTGGATCTTGTGTTGTTTAGTGCAACTGTGTCTGGGAGGGGCCCTTTAAGGGAGCGGCTTGCTGTTGAGTCCGCCCTGTGACCCTGTCTGCAGCTGTGCCTGGCATCCCTATTTCGATGTGTGCTACTTTGACGTGTAGACATTCCCTCGCTGCACCTATTTCAATGTTGGGCTGAGCAACGTCGAAGTTGAACATTGACATTGCTGGCCCTGGAGGACGTGTAGACGTTATTCATCGAAATAGACTATTTCGATGTCGCCACATCGAAATAAGCTATTTCGATGTTGGCTGCACGTGTAGACGTAGCCCTGGTGGCCTACAGCAGACACCAAACACTACATCGCCTCTGTTGCTTCCACTTCTAAGCTTAACCCAAATACACTCAACTGTCTCTTCTCCCTCCATATACTGGAGCTCTGAGCAATCATACTGCTCTCTCACATAAATCCCCACTCCTCCTCCTCTTCCCCTCCGCCTGTCCTCCCTGAGCAGTTTATACCCTTCCATGACAGGGGACACCATACGGGACACCAGCTTCCGGGGTTGGGGGTGGGGCTGCTGTCCCATGTCAGGGCTCCTTGGTGATGGGGGCTGCTGCTTCAGGCTGAGGCAGAAGGGAGGGGGGCTCTGCAGCCTCCAATGTGGGGGCACCAGGGCTGAAGAGGAGTGGAGGATGGAGGCTCCAGAAACACTGAGTCCCGCCAGTGGGGGAGATGTTCCAAAGCCTCCCAGTGGTGTTGGTGGGGGGGCAGGGAACGAAGCAGGAGCTGCCTTCCTGAGGCATGGGAGACCACGGAGTGAGGCAGCTGACCCATGGAAGGGTTCCCTGGCAGCAGGAGCAGCCTCCCCTAAGTGTAGGGCACCAGGGAACGAGGCAGCTGCCCCATTGTGGAGTTTGCCAGCAGCAGGGGTCACCATCATGGGGTGCCAGGGAATGGGGCAGCTAATACTGTACCATAAACACGGTTATTTAAATATCAGCACTGATAACAGTTTCACTGCTAATCATTTTTGCAGAAACATCTAGGAGTATCATTTAGCACACCACCTCAAATGGCTTCCCACACTGCCATGTATGTCAAAAACTCCAAATGCCCCCTATCCGGCAACTCCCTCCCTTCTGTGCACACTTGTATGTGGGTCAGTACTATAATTTCTGGAAATCTGAAAACATGGGGAATGTAAACAATAGATGGGCGACTTTTATGCTACCTTCATTCTTTTTCATAATTAATTTGTTAAAATAACTCGGTAGTTTAAATGAAGCTATCTCCAAACATCCAGTCTGCCTCATCAAAGGGCCACAGAACCTAGACACTGCTGCGGAATTTAATACCAGCCTGCTATGGAGGACACAAAGCCTTGTCGACAGATGACAAATGTAAACATACCGGTTTGCTGTTGGGTTTGCTAATACTCCTTTTGGATTTCCACACACTCAAGGAGCTAGATGAAGGCTTCTTCTTCCATTGATGCTTTGTCCTCCCCTAACCAACCAGGGGATTCCTAATTATTGGTATAATTAATTTAGCGTCCAAAAGTACCTATGAGGAGCAGAGGTCCCATTGTGCTAGACACGGTACAAACACGCAAGATGACGTAGGTATGGCTCGGAAGAGCTTAACACTTATTAAAGAGCTTATTAAAGTTAGATTCTTGGCCTAGCCAACTTCATTGAAATATTCTCAGTGAGGTTAAAAGAGATGCAAAATGGCTAAAATGGCTGTTCAGGATATCTTAGCCAAGCAAGCTCAAAAAAGGGTTTTACACTTAGTCTGAGCTTTTCAAAAGTAGAAGCCTCCCAAGTCTATTTTTATATCAAATGAGTGGCCTGATTTTCAAAAGTGCTGAGCATCCATGGCTACCACTGATTTTAGGCTTCTGAATCCTTGCCTACATTCTCTAAGGCTTCCTGTTTAGTTTTAGGAAGGGGATTTCGAAGACTGGGGTGTCCTTTTGAAAGGCCCCTGTCTACATGGGCAGCATATGTTCCAAAAAGTGTAACTTTTGAATTGTGCACAGCTGTCATTATGCTAATGAGGCAATGCATATTCAGGACCATGCCTCATTAGCATCTTCCAAACTGTCTCATTAACATGTCCCCTCCGAAAGGAGGGGTCATATGTAGACACAACTTAAGAGTTGCTTTCATTTTGAATTTCTGAATGGTCTTTAATGGATATTTTGCCCCTTAGCTATATTATGAGAAATAAGTTGTGTGTGGCCTGTTGCCTACGGACTGAAAATTCTTCAAGAAATGGAAGTTTTTGCAAGAATAAGCATCACAGAACTGTATTTAATGCATGAGAAAACTTTCCAATGGGTGATAATACTGTTGCATTTACTATGAATCATACTGGTTCTGATTCAAATCATGATTAGATATTAAAATATACCTTTTTATGATGTGAGATAACCAATAAGGTTAATTTCATTTTACTCCAAAAACCTAATGATCGGATACTTTTTTTCTTGGTATAATTGGTCAAGAAAATATTAATGTGATACAATACAACTCCTGATCTTTCTACCAAAACCAGGAGAAAGAGAGAAGAAAATCAGGCCTCTTGCCTTCAATGAAATTACTCCACATTTACACCAGTATGAATGATAACAGAATTAGACCCCCAGCAGTTTAACCTATCGTCCTATCCTGTAGTTTCAGCACAGTTAATCTCCCTTGACAGATTAACCAGTCAGATGCTAAACACCACATGATGGAAACCAGCAAAGGGTTGATAACACAACTTGTCATCAGACAACATGACAAATGAGGTCCTTTTTTTGAGAAACCATTATACAATCACCACTTCAGCACGTATTTCATCCTAGTGGGAAGCCAGAGTGTAATTTCTTTGGTAACAGCATAATTAGGATACCCCTGCTCAAACTGCAAAGAAGTCTGAGTCAAATTACACCCATGTAAACCTGGAATAATTCCATTTACTTCTATGGAGTCACTCCAGATATTCACTAAGGTAGAGTAGGACAGTATCTGAACTTTTATTTCTTAGAAAGCAACTAACTGGGATTAGTTTTGCTGGGATTTTCCTCTTAGAATGCTTCTATGGTGCATCACTACAAAGTAGCAACCTGTACTAACCCAATCTAGGCACTACACAGACGTACAGTCTACGGGTGTGTAACGTCAACTCAATCCCAGCCTCCTGCTATAGTTTTCTTAATGAGGAACTACAATTACTTCCCCAAAAAAGGAACTTGGCAGAGGTAACTGGTATGGGGATTCCAGGAGAGGCACTGCCCATGGGCCCCTACCCTGACAATGCTCCATTCCCTCACTGCCCATGTGCCTCTCCCACCTCAGCTCTGCCCGCTCTCCTTGCTGCGCTCCTGCCCACCTCCTCCTGAGGCAGCACCACACAGCTTCTGGTCAGTGCGGGGACAGTACCTCCCTCTCTCCCTCCCTCCCACACACACAGAGTAGCACTCTGGGGCAGAGGTGGGACTGCCCCCACACTCACAGGAAGTGACATGGTGCTGAGGGTGAGTGTGTGTATGGGGGAACCCCAGATGCTAGGGGTGCATGTGAACCCCTGTGCACCTCCCATGTGTAACCTCTGGAACTGGGTCCCTATTTTTCATTCCTTTTCAGTGCACACATTCTACCCTTTCCTATGTTTTACAGACATCTACCCAGACTTTCTAGTCATAAGTAAAGCTCAATAAAATGTAAAGTGTTCTTACTAAAGACAGACTGCCTTCCACTGACGTGGTAATTAAATCCACTTTCATTTTGGGCCTGATCCAAAGCCCACTAAAGTCAAAGGGAGTCTTCCTTTGATTTCAGGATGCTTTGGATCGTATCATTTTACTTTAACCAACTTACGATTACTGCCAAGCTTTGTGGAACTAATTTACTAATGTTAGCAAATAGATAATAGGAAAAAAGGTAAGAGCTGTTGCAGTTTGTCCCAACAGGATTTCTGATTTTCCTGATTTTTGAACCAAGTCAGAAACCATTTTTAATATAAAGATGAGCCCACAGATACTTTAAATATATAAAGGAGTGAGTCTGTGCTCACAAAAGCTCATGCTCAAAACTTTTTTGTTAGTCTATAAGGTGCCACAGGACCCTTCATTGCTGTTAAAGGATGAATGTTATGCTTAATTGCAATATTCCAAAATCTGCCCCCTAAAGTATCTCAAACATTATTATGAGATGTTAACTACTAAAAACAAAAGGCCAAAACATACAAGTAAACTGGAGGATACATGGAGGCACTGACAGGTGCCATGGGCCAGGAGCTGGGAGCGGGGCCCAGCTCTCCACCTCTGGAAGGGGCAGGGCCCAGGGTGGAAGTGGCAGGTAGCCCTGGGCCACCCCCTTCCCATGGTCCCAAAGCCACTTGTGGAGCAGCACACAGGGCTTCGGCTGTGGCGGTGGCTAGCACTCCAACCCCTTTGAAATGTCAGGCCTGGGGGCAATCGTCATCTTTGCTCCTTCCCCTTTTGGTGGGCCTGGGGACACATGCACCGGAAGCCTGCTGGACCTACCTTGCTCACAGTTTTTCCCACCATACCGCAAGGGGCAGTCACAAGTGTAGGTGTTCCATTTATTCACACATGTTCCTCCATTTTGACACCAGTTAGTACCACAGTAGTTCTTCTGAGCTGCACAACCTGGAATTTAGAAAGCAGAGCTATTTAGCATAAACCATTTGTGCATTTGGTAAAGCTGGCTGCACCAAAAGAGACTTCAAATGACTAACTATGTCTGAGAGTGACAGTCTCTGGGGTTTTGTCAATATAGAAGGGAAAGAAAATTATCATAGCATTCGAGAGCCACATGATCAAAAGAGACCGAGAAACTTCTCAGATGAAGACAAAGGGCTTACATTAAAATCATGATGTAACTCTACTGAAGCCAGTGGAGTTATAGTATGTAGGAATGTACCTTCTGATAAGAAAGCAACCAAACTGAAATCTTCCTTTCACCTGCTTCCGCTGAAACAAGAACTTACTTATACAGATGGAAAACTGGGTTGTGTTCAGCTAATTTTAAGGTAAAGACACAACCTGGTAAAAGCTAAGTAATTCAATGTTAGTGCTGAAGCTCCATCCTGTACTTGATAGTACCTGAAAAGAACACTCAGCATCGCTTCCACTCTGTCACTGAACTAGACCTTTACCAGGTTGTGAGAAGAAGCTAACCACTCTTACACAACAGTGATTAGCTCTGTTTATAAGGCAGTCCAGCAGTACACAGCAGACCAGAAGTGCAGCCCATGTTTCATTTTTAAACCACATATTCTTTTAAAAACTCATGATAAACATGTACATGCTTCTGAGCAGCTTGCATTTGATGTTTGGCGAGGCACTGCATTTGTTCTAATGCACAACCAGAATTGATTAAAATAGTCCACTCTTCTTGACCTCCTTTCACTCAGCATCAGAGTAGAGAGTTTTAATAGACGAGTTGCGAACACATGAAATACAAGGTTATTGAGAGAAATTGTGGTTCAACTATTATGGGTCAGGGCACATGTGTCCCTTGGGAGTCATCTTGCCACCAGACTGCATGAAACAACTTAGAGCAAGGTTCACTTAGGGCTAAATTCTATGTGCATATCTCCAGGTGACATCTTACACCATTCAGAAGACCCAGAGAAGCTTTTAGCGCCTCTTATGTGCCTTTTAATTCTTCAAGTGGTACACTGGGCTGCAGGACATTGTGTAGATCTTTGGCACTTGCATGACCAAGTGCCAAACAAATGGGGCACATATAGAGGATTTACACAGTGATCAGGCTAGACAGGATAGTTCTCCTTTATTTTCTCAGCTACTCCATGTTGGCTACCACAGTTCCACATGTGCAACCGCTTCTGTGGTTGTCCCATTCCTCCCAGAAAGATGGCTGAGGGTTAGCTAGTGAAGACAAAAAGCTTCCTCCTCCTCATAAACCTATCCAACCTGCTGCCCACTAAGGTGTGGCAGATACCTAACTCATACTCCTAAATCCTCCCGACTCACAGCTGAGCTGAGATAACTTGAAGACCTGCTGAGCCTTCTGTACCCAGTGGCAGCATTGAAGTGATGAGGGAGTGGAAGGAAGGAGGAGGGCAGATTTTCTTCAGAGGGGAAACTTTGCAAGGACTGTAGCGGTTCAAACGTGCATAGGTCTCACAGAGGTTTACACGTGCAATTAGCTGACTTACACCAATTTGTGCCCTGCCAATCAAGCAGCAATTTTCACATGGAAAGGCTTCACTTGCAGATTTCATGCCCACCCCAGACACCTTCTTTTGTAAATCTGGTTCTTGGTGTGAACAAGCACGCTCAGAATGACAGAAAGCTTTTTCTTGCGACCTTTTGAATATTTGTGACTTTATACCTGCAAGAGTGCCATTATTGGCAATGAAACTAGCCATGTCGATCGGCTTGTTATCAATGGTGAGGTTCCTCATACAGCCAATAAACTCTCTGTTGTGCACAGGGAAGTCTTCAGGAAGGTTTGGAACACCCCCAAGCAGGAGTGGTCCAGTCAGGTCCAAAGACCTAAAGAAATAAGATATTAATTGGATTATTTTAATGTTATTTCTTTTGGCCTCTTTTACAGTTTATTTACAGGCAAATCTGAGGAAAGAACCCTGAGATATCTGTTTTCTGTTAGAACAGGAACAGAGAGAAAGCCGTGCTAGTCTGTATACTATCAAAACAAAAAAAGCAGTCCAGTAGCACTTTAAAGACTAACAAAATAATTTATTAGGTGAGCTTTCGTGGGACAGACCCACTTCTTCAGACCATAGCCATACCAAAACAGACTCAATATTTAAGGCACAGATAACCAAAAAAGTAATCAAGGTTGACAAATCAGAAGAAAATTATCAAGGTGAGCAAATCAGAGAGTAGAGGAGCAGAAGAGTGGGGTGGGGAGTAGGTTAGATTAAGCCAAGTATGCAAAAGAGCCCCTATACTAACTCAGAAAGGTGATTATTGGCAGCGCTTACCTTCACAAGACTGTAAGAATTGATCTCAATAATCAAAAGGAATCATTATAAAATTAGCTGCAAATCTGTAATTTAGGAAGGTAGGAGTTGCCATACGAACCACGCCAACAGGGTCTAGTATTGGTATCTGATAGTGGTCAGTACTGGCCATGTCAAAAGGTGCACTTGGAAAATTCTGAAAAAAGGCATCTATGGAAGTTTTTTCCTTATCGCAGGCAGTGAGATGTTAATTTATAGACTAAAGAAGGAGGGTTGATATATACACTTTTATTCTAGTTGGTGTAGCTATGCATAATAATCTTATTCACTGACTGGCCTTTTCAATACAATTCATTATTTTATACATTTCTATCATGTCACCCACTGTTCATATTTTCTCTAAACTAAATAAAACTAATCTTTTCAATGCTGCCTCAGACAGAAGCCTTTTCACCTAGCTAATGACTTCCATTGCCTTCCCCTAGATTTTTTTCTATTTCTGCTACTGTTTTCTGAGACAGAACGATGTACCACAATTCATTTGAATGATGAGTCATGTAATATTTTCCATACTGTTTTCTTTTTCTTTATGCAATTTCACGTTATTTGCTTTTCTGACTATTGCTGTACAATGAACAGATGTTTTCAGGGAGTTTTCAACAATGACTCCCAACCATATTTCTTGTATCTTTACTGTTATTTTAGACCTAACCACGTCTAGCCATCCAAATACTCCCTTCTGATATGCACTACCTCTTCTGTCTGTGCTCTGAATTTCATCTGCCAAATTATAGTCAATTTGTTCTCTTATAAACTCTGTGCTAGGCGTTCTTTTCTTCTCACTGTCCAGGCGGTAGCCTTTTGATTGCTCAACTCTTTTTACATATGAGAAGGAATAATACATTTCTGTAAAAAGACCTTACTTTTTAGAGCCGCTTTGAGTCCCTTGGGCCGCACACGTGTAGTTTCCAATGAGACTTCCGAACCGCACAGCCACTGCTGTGTCACAGTCATCCACAGTCACTACTGCCACCTTCTCTCCGGAAGGCCCATGAGGAATTCCTAAGCGTCCAATGTGGGGCTTCAAAACATAAACAACATGTCTGTAAATAATGCTATATGCTCAGATGAACTAGTATACCTGCAATATACCCAGGGAAGCGTCTTCCTGCTTTTAAGATTATTAAAGCAGGCTGTGCCACCAAGCATGCATTAGTTAAGGCAATCTCACTTCCAACTCAAACAAAACAGCTTACTTCCTCTGAGAATAGTAGGAAGCATGCAGAAGGGCAAGATGATGATTTTTCACTCTTGTCTGAATTTGAAAAATAGGTGGGTAGCTTGGCCAAAAGCTACTTATGCCTCGTTTCTATTGAAGAGATCTGGCCAAGCTCACTTCAAACAGTTCCATTTCACCAATGCAGAACAGTCTCCAAACAATTTAACTCCTGTCACCAACTCTCTCCTCTCATCTAAATTGAAGGGCTCACTTAAAATAGTATGGGTCCACTCTTTTTGTTGCAAAAACAGCTTCCATAATATGAACAGACACGATACATCTTAGTAGAGTTAAACACATGACATCAGTTTTGCACCTAAAAAGTTACTGATGGCCCCCTTGCCATAACCCAGCACTGGGTTTTAGAGTGCGAACACCAACAAACAAAGAACAAACCCTCACAGTGACAGTTACTTTGATTTTGGGAAAATTTCAGATCAGGGTCACTATCGTATACCACTGCATCACCCAACTACTGCTGATAGCACTAGGGTTACCTCAGAGTCCCTCCAGCTCCTGCCAGCAGCTGAGCTAGCCCCTCTGCAAGGAGACAGAATGACCTCTGGCCACAAGGAGAGGCAGTTCTATAGAGGCAGCATGGTGTGTAGTGGTCTGGGCTGGGGACCTCTCCCAGCTCTGACAATCAGTCCTTCAACCACCTTGCTTCAATCACACAGACCAATGTTTTCAAATAGTTTTGTGGGTGCCGGGAGGACTGATCAAAAATATTTTGCAGGGTTGGCAACACGCTGTAAGGCCATTTCTGTCTATCTAGATACTCACAATGCCCTCACCACTACAGCTTGGAGCTCCTCACTAGCATTAAAATAACTTTCTCCTCAACACCCCATGAGGCAGAGGGATGGGACTTTGTAAACAGAGAAATGAGGGAGGGAGAAATTAAAGGATTTATAGTCACAAAAGTCAACGGTAACACCAGGAACTGAACACAAAGCCCAGCTTCAGTTTCCAACCACAAAAATATCCTTTGTCTCTTTATAGCTCCATGAACTTCAAAGAAATTAGTTCAGTCTGACTTCTGAGTAACTCAGAGCAGAACACAAAAAGTTAAAGATTTGTGGTACAGACTGACAGAGGAATACATCTTTGCAAGATACAAAGTAAGAATGCAATGAGGTGAGGGAGGTAATATCTTATTCATCTAACCAAATAACAACAACTGAATAAAGTCATTTTTCGTATTTCATACCTGTCAAAAGCAACTGAATCCTAGTGCTCTAATTTTACATCTTCTATGTGAAAACTGTATATAAGCTGCTGTGCAGAATGAGCCAAATAATTTTATTCATGTCCCAGTTGGGTCAATGGGCTACTTAGCATTTAAAGTCCACCACATTACATATTTGAAATCAGACAGCTATTCTGATGATCCTTTGATCATCAATATTAGCAACTGTTGAAAAAAATAAGGATGCTTTAACCGGAGATGGACTCCTGTCATGACACCTTTCTTCCAGTACTGAATTTATAGGGTGACTGCATTTCCTTATGCTGAATAAGGAAAAATTACTCTTATTCAGGTGAATTCAATGGCAGCCATACAAACCTTCAAATTAACATCAAGTTGACTGAGACCCTGTTAAAAAGAAATACTGCAAAGTTGGAGTCTTTTCATTTACCTTCTCATCTTTAAAGTTCACATGGGGAAGGGCAACATACATTACTACCCCCGCACTCCACCCGCATACAAACACGAGGAGGGGTGACATGCACACACTCCCATATACCTCTCTAACACAGTGGGGAGACCGACTGACCCAGCCTGCCCTGCCTGGTGCTCTCCACCCTCCATGCCTGGCTGAGCCCCTGGACTATACCTGCCTCTAATGCTACCTGGCAATGCATCTACCCAAGACACATTCCCCCCAGGATGAGGCCAGCAGCAGCCTTTCAACACTGTGCAGCAAGGGAGGAGATGGCAGATGCCTTCAGCTGCAGGGAAGGGATTTGGCTCGTGTCTTTGCAGAGATCTTCTCTTTCCTTGCACCTGTGCGACTGGAAGCAGCTTGTTTTTTTCCTGCCTCCAGTTTCCAAAGGCATTAACACTTCTAGGAAGCTGCTGGCCAACAACTTAACCCAGCCGCCTTCTCTACCCTGACTACAGTGCAGGTGGTAAGGGGTTAAATGATATGTTGTGAATCAGGGCCCAGAGAGCCTGACTGGTGAACCAGGTTTTAGTGAACCTGGTGGGCAGCATGGACGGGTGCCTAGCGGACAGAGCTCATTCTCCCAAGTGCTGGGATCCAGAGTGGGGCGCAGGCAAAGAAGATGCTAAGGCCGTGTCCTGGGGACTGCTGTAGAGCCTTCATGGGTGCAAACAGGATGGAAATTGCTTCCCTGAACCCACAACACTTCAGAGCTTAGCTGAGGGGCAGAGAAGCAACTCAGTGCCAGTGCTAAGTGATGATTTGGCACATGCAGGGCTAAACTGCTCTGGGCCAGTGCCCCAGGCTGGAGGATCCTGGGTTTTCCTGGGGTGCCGGCCCAGTCAGAGGCAGTAGGGGAAGTAATGAGCCTGCTGGCCAGGCTGTTGGTGCACTGAGTGCTCTGAGCAGGGACTAGTTCTCTGAACATTGCTGTGAGTGAGTGGGACACACCTGTTGGGGTGGGATGGAGATTATGGAGGAACAGCAGGGCTGGAGGGAAGGAGCAAAGCAGAGAGAAGACAGTGAGAGGGGACAGCGTCTAAAGAGCTGATGGGTGTGGCACAGAGAAGACACATAACTGGTCACCATCTGGTGCCTGCCGATACTAACTAACCACCACAGCTGAGAGGGCATAGCCAGGCTGTCCAGAGAAAGGACAGGGCCTTGCTGGCGGACAGCCCTCATGTAGCAAGGGCTGTGCTAATGGAGCAGCAGGGAAGTGGTTGATCCCACACATTGCATCTTTCCCTGCCACAAGCTTGCCACACACACCCCACTCCACTGGCCACTGAACCTCCCCTCTCAAAACTACTGGGCGGGTGGCTGGCGAGCACAGATCTGGACAGTGACATGACAGTAATGATGAGAGAGATTGGGGAGAAGACAGAAAATATGGGACAATTTGCTCATTTTTAAGAAAAAATAAGGACTCCTACAGGAGGGATTAAATATAGTATTGACCCTTAAAAAACAAGACTTCTATTCCCCCTTTATATTGCCACCTAGCAAGGAACAATGGGATAACAGATCAGTTCTGTCAATTTCAGGTTTTGTATGTATAAAGGTACTGAAATGACTACCAGTTGCATCATCTGCAAAGAACAGCAGTTCTGAAGTTAAATATACTGGTGCACAAAAACATTTTAAAACTAAGTTTCCTGGTATCAAACAATTCCAGTTGGTGGAAAAGTATTTTCCATTTCCTCTGTCACCAGCTAACATGACTACATAGTTTGGCAGCTGTTTACAGAAAGATTACATGATATTAAGGCATGCTTTGTTTCCTACATTCTGTAAGATACATGGCAGTCTAATTCACAATTGATTGGGAGCACACATTGATGCGATTCTGAAAATGTTAGTAACAAGATGGTCAAAAGTAAGGAATTAATAAATAAAAATATTCTAGCTAATAGCAAGGCCGCCTTCTACAAAATTATAATTTACATTTTTGGTACTAATGTTACACATCTGGAGGAAAAACTTCATATTTAAGTTCAAGATGTTTTCTTAAAACAAGTCTTGTATTAAATTAGAAGCACCAGAGAAATTGGTAGAGAGGACATCTCCCTCCACTGGAGGAGTTTGCCAACAGTTAGCCAGGCTTGCAACCTTGATTTCCTATTGAATCCACAGCTGCCTCTGGATATCAGATGGCTCCAGTGGCCACCGCAGCTTTTTTTGTCCCTTGTATTTGACTAGGAGTTGCACCTTCTTCTTTTAACTGATACTTTGCCACAATGAACCTGACCTTTGACATCTTAAGATCAGATGACCGACATATACTCTACTACGGTTCTTAGAGCTACATCTTAAGTCCTTAAGAGCTTGGAAGCTTAAACTGATGCAGACTATGGCAGGCTTTTGGTTACCGAGGGGTCCCCAATTACAGAACTTGCTTCTCACCTCAGTTCAAGGAAGCCTGAATTTTCTGACTTCCTCATTACGCTGTTTATTCTCCCACACTTCCCCTGAAGGGGCAGGATATCTGACAGACTGGCTGGGCCCTTAGCCAGGTGTGCGTGTGGCAGAGGGAAGGAGTCAGCTCTGAGCTCCTGGAAGGAGCAGGGCCTTCAGCTGGAACGGCTGGGGCAGCCAGCCTACAGCACTGCCAGAAGTGCACTATTCCTCCTGTCCCCTGTCCCCCAGCAGCCTTCAGAGCTGCCCACACAGCACTCCAGCAGCAGTTTAAAGGGCCCCAGGCACCAGATGTTGCTGCAGTAACAGCAGAGAATCCCTAGATCCCTATGAATTGCTGGGCCTGGCGGAAATTGCCCTCCTCAAACCCACTCCAGGTTAGCTGGCCTTAAAGAGACAGAGTTGTAGGTGATTTAGTGGGATATGTGGTGTCCTTTTTTCCTTTTTCAATATGGCTATAATACCCATCTGCCCAACACCAAGCATGGGGCGTACATTAAAACAAAACATTTAAAATCATAAGTAAATATTTAAGCTGCTCCCTTTTATGAAGGGTGCAAAGCAAAACATGTCAGGAATAAGAGAAGGTAAACTGGTGAGACTAAATGACAGAAAACAAAAGCATTTGGGTTTGGACCTCACTCCTATGGAAGAGAAATGGGAGTTCTGCCATTGACCTCAACAGGAGCTGGGCTGGAGCCTTACCAAAGAGAGGTTCATTTGGCACAAAATAGCAATAGCCAAACTATTATTCTCTGACTTCTCTTAGGACCATGATGAAGGGAGATTTTCAAGGACACAAGTGCGAGCTAGGTGCACCGTTCCCATGATTTTAAAGGGAACTGGACAACATCCTGCCCTTTGTGCCTTTGAAAATCTCCCCCTGAAATATCTTGCTACCTAAAAGCCAAGTTGCATTAGCTTTGTTGTTCAGTAATTCTGCATTCATGAGTAAATGTCCAGTGTGGTGTGCAGGAATTTACCAGCATGACTCCCATTAATGTTAATAGAAGTCATGTAACTAAGTCCCCGCTCACAGAGCTGAAAATGTACCTTTGCTCTAGCCCTAAGGGTTGCCTTTGCACATAGTGTTTGTGTGGAGATAGGCTGGGGTTCAACCTTTGAAGACCACATGCTGTAAAAGTGAGAAATGTGCAGAAGTATCAACAACACAAGAAATAAAAAAAACTATGTAGAAGAATTCATTCTATGAACACAAATCAGGAAAGAAGCTGATTCTTCCTGGTTTCATAACAAAAAGCTGCAGTTTACAGAGTATTCTCGTCAATATTGTGTCCCATGTTCAAACGTGTTGCACCAATTCTTATTTGTGAACAACCTTACAGATTCCCATCTTGATTACACAAGTTTAAGAGCAGCCCTGACTAAGCAATGAGCCATATTCCTTTGGAAGCCAGGAATCCCTCATTTCTAATCCCACTTGGCACAATGACTCACTCTACAGCCTAGACATGTCACTTAGCTTCCATGTATTTTACTTCCCCCCACCTGTAAAATAGCAATAACAATGCAAATTATCAGCAATGGAATGTTGAGTGGCACTGTTCACATTTTTAAAGCTCTGTGGAAATTGTGTATGCTAATTGCCATTATTCGAGGGAAATAAATATTATGTAGCCATTTTAAGGAGAGGCTATCTGAGGGTTAGGGTTTAATTCACGACATTCCCTATAACATAGAGGGAATGATTGTTAGCCCTATGATTATAATGGACACATTCCCAAGCCCCTGGCCTGTTTAATCAGACTGCCTCTCTTCTTCAGACCATGATGAAGGAACCTGTGAGATGCCTCTGGCTCAATAAATGACATCAAATGTGATCTGGAGGAACCATCTTCTCATGGCCCAGAGATAAAGATCATATTCTTCTAGGTACCAATTTTCTAGTTCTAGGGCCTATAACAGACTGTAAGAGACAACACCACACATTTTCTATTCAAGATGTAGGTCAGATTCTAGTAAGAGCCAGCTGAGGAGTAGCACTCGATCTGGCCCTCCCCCTTATTTTTCAATATACATATAGGTACTCTCACAGATGTATATTCAGACACTAAAATGCTGTTAATCTGAAAGGGTGAAATTTCAGTTTTGCAGCGATAGTGTAATCAGAATGTGTGTCTGTTTTATAGTCTGCAAATGAGCTGTCTTTTCTGTCAGCATCTCACTTTAAAAGTCAGAAACTATGCTAATTGATGTATTTCAGTATGATTTAAAAGTTCCAGCCACTGAATGCAAGCATTTAAATCACTCATGTTCCAGTCAGTTATCCATTAAGGGTACAGATGGTCTCACAGTAAATACTGTAGACAAGAGATGCACAGATTAAGGGATAATGCAGGCTCTGTCTTAAACACTTAATGGCTACAATTTTTTTTTAAGTATCAATTATATTTCTCAAATGTCACAACTTCAGTTCAATGTCTAGTTTAACAAAATAGTCCAAGCTTCTGTGGATTTATTTATTTGTAAATAAATGAGATCCACAAAATTGTACTTAACAATAATGTCTGCAAAGTAAAAGCCATATTTTTTGGAGAGTGAGTGGCAGAGGTTGGACCACAACTCTAGATTTCCTTCTATGTGCTTAAGCCTCTCCAGAGCCCCTGGCTTTTATGGTGGAATCCCCATAATTTCCTTCATTAGTGTCACCTTTCACAAAATTCAGATGTGTACCTTTTAGAGTGGAAGTGCCCACTTCATTTTCGCAAACATCCCAAGAGTAAAAAATATTTTTTCACTCAACCTCATAAAACTTCTCCACTTTCATGGCTGTTTCAGGAACTCAACCCAGACTCATTTCAACAATAAACATTTCTATTATAAATACATCAGTTTGCTCTGGCCTCTTGGCTTCCTTTGAAGCAACTGACAACAGTGGAAAACTACTTTACAGCAAACTGTAGACAAGAACAACAGTCTGAAAAATATAAATGAGTACCCTTGAAAGGGAGACACAACAAACCCAGTTAAGCTTGGCATATGGCAATCCATTCTTCTCAGAGGACAGATATGATGGTGCACATTATAAACATACTCTTTCTTTAACTCACTGCACAAAAACATCTATTTTAAATAGCGAAGCTATTAGACCTATGTGCTTTTCAGTGTCAAGACTAAATATACAGTTTAACTTGTTTGTCATTATCACAACTTATTTTTAAAAAGAAAAGCCATTCCAAACACAACACTATCTTTTCTCTATGAAAGCTTCCAAGTTTTTTGCCTTTTAGTCAATAAGTCACACATTGTTTTTGTTAATGAGTAGCTAATGATATATTGAGAGTTTTCCGGGGCTAAAGGTTAAAAAAAATCTGCTTCCTAGCTGTCCTTTTTTAAATTAACATTTTTCCAGACTTGTTTTAGCTCAAAAAATATTAGTGGTTTTCTAGGGTGAAATGCAGCATGTTCATATACTTTCAAACCAACTTATTTCCCAGTAATCTAGCCCTAGTAATAATCAGCAGAAAGTTGAGCACCCTCCAAAGTCTTCTGCAGACGCTGAAGGTTTGTGGTGCTGTTTTGGTTTAAATATGCTCAGTCTCATTAGGCAGCTAGCCATGCTGAGAGAATCCTTTCATTAGCTTATTGGCCTCAGTTCAACTATCTACCCAGGAAAGTCGGGCGGGGGGAAACCCTTCAGATTCCCAGGCAATGCTTCACTGCTTCATTGGTCAAAAAGCTCGTTAACTGCCAGCTATGGACACCATCTTGTTGGGCACAGTAGTGGGACTCAACCCTCCCCAAGTAAGGCAGCAGCAAATAAACAAATTTGAAACAACAAATAAAGCAGCAGGAACCAAAAAAGTGTGACATTTATAACACAGGGGGAAAGAAATTGAGGAATGCCAAACAAATTAAATGCTGCTACTTGGACTTATAGACTGCACTGATCAGAAGTCAGTCAGGCAACCAGAAACTGGGCCACATTCGGACAAACAAACTAAAGTTAATTTCTGCTTTGGAAAACTACCAACTGGTGATTTGTAGAGAAAAAATGAACAGCGCCTTTAAAACAAGCCAGTAAAAAGAATGGAGAAGTCATCACATATTTCCACGCTAATGCATTCCAATAGTCACCAAGGGCAAGTACGACAAACTATTACACACACACTTGTCACTCCTTTGATGTGCATTATTCTTTCATTCATCAACAAGGCAATTTTTGGCACACGCTTGGATTTTCATTTTGATTCTGTACACATCTGTAAGAATTTTTGATAGCAAAAAAGCACTTTCCAGTCAATGGATCAAAGGCTGCAAAAACCAAAGACCAAATAACCATATTATTCCTTTTCCCAGGCAAAGACATAGGGACGTCTTTGGATGCCGCATACCCAGGGGTTCAGGCTGGGTCATGACCCTCAGATTGCATGGAGTGGTCAACTCCTTATGGCTCTGTACAGAGCCTGAACTTAGAAGTTCATACAGCTTGACTCACTGGTGGCTTTCTACATGGTCAATTATGAGATGCTGCTCATCTCCCTACAAGATCTAGCTTAGCAGTGTTCAACAGTAATTCAAGGACTGCCACACTTGAGGTTGTCATCCTTCTATATTTGCCACAGGTCCCCTCCCTGCAGGCTCTATCAGTGACCTCCCCCTTCCCCACGGCCAGGCACACCAAGCCCCCCTCCCAGCTCTAAATGAATGCCCTCCCCCAGAGCTAGGCACCCCCAGAGCTGCTGCCATTGGAGTTTGGGCCGCCAGGGTCGCAGGAACTGTGCTGTTCCGGGCTGGGGTCTCCGGGGCCTCAGACATTGCGCCAGGTCTCCAGAGCCAGGCTCGGCCACAAGCAGCAGGGCAGCAGGAACCGGAGGAGCTGCACTAGAGCCATGCCAGGGCCAGAGAAGCTGCAGGAGCAGTGCAGCTGTGCCAGGGCGGAAGCAGCTGCAAGAGCAGCGGGGATGTGCTGGGGCTGAAGGAGCAGGGCTGCTCCTAGCTGGAGCTGCAGAAGCCACACTGGGGAAAGAGCTGCAGGGGCCGTCTCTGCTGCCGCCACCACGTGCTTGTCCCACCAAGTGGTGGGGCGCATCCGCAGAGTGGATAGCGGACACTCCCCATGTGCGACTCTGATGAGCTGCATTTTTCCACACCGTGGTGTCCTGTGTGCCACACGTGGTGAACAGGACACTGCGGATCGAGCTGAAGTGAATGGTGTAGCTCTCCCCTGGTTTTCATCAAATCTTCCAACCACACACAAAAATGATCATAGGCAGCAGCTTCTCATCCTCACAAGCTCTCACCTATGGAGTCCCCCAGAACTATTTCTGTCCTCTCTCCTTTTCAACACGTGACATCTTGGGAAGAAATTTTGCAATGCCACTCATGCTCTGGTGGCACTAAACTGTACATTTCCTATCCAGAACAAATGACCAACATCCTCACAGGTATGACAAACCTCCAGCAAAAGACATATTAAAACAGAACCTTTATATAGTACGATGTTTGTCTGTATATTTATAGAGTTACAATTCATACCACGTTATGGGATTCTTAGAGAATGAAAATGAGGCTGTGGCTGAAGTGGGGGTGAGGAAGGGATTGCTGGTCTAGGAAGGAAGCTTAGAAAGGATGGGAAGCATGAGGAGAGGAACAAGCAGGTTGTGAATCATAGCAGGTAGAAACTGTGGGGGCAGGCAGGATGGCAAGTTGCATGAGAAGCTGCTGTCTATTATCATTGTGGGTTTGGAGCCCAACCATTGCTGTATCAGTGTCCTACAATACTTACAAATAGCAAAATGTGCTACTCTTATTCACATTGAAGAATATCTCACTTAGGAGATAGGAATAGTTCCATTTCCTTCCATAGACCAATTTGTTAAGAAGGCTATTGATTCATCCCAGTTAACTTGTGATTAACGCAAAAATTAATTACAATTTAAAAATTAATTGCAATTAATCACAGTTTTAATCAGACTGCTAAATAAGAGAATACCAATTGCAATGTATTAAATATTTTGGATGTTTTTCTACATTTTCAAATATATTGACTTTAATTACACCATAGAATACAAAGTACATGTACAATACACAGCTTTCTCTATATTATTGCTTTTGATTACAAATAATTGCACTGGAAAAATGATAAAAATAATATTTTTCATTCACCTCCTAAAAGTATTATAGTGCAATCTCTTTATTGTAAAAGTGCGACTGACAAATGTGGAATTTTGTGTAACTTAACTGCACTCAGAACCAAAACAATTCTTATCTGTCGTGCTTACGAGTCCACCCAGACCTACTTCTTTTTCAGCCAATCACTAGGGCAAATAAGTTTGTTTAGATTTATGGGAAATAATACTGCCCACTTCTTATTTACAATGTCACCACAAAATGAGAAAAGGCATCCCCTGGGACTCCTGTAACTGGCACTGCAAGGTATTTACATGCCAAATATAATGACCATTCATATGCTCCTTCATGCTTTGGTCACCATTCCAGGGGACATGCTCCCATGCTGAAGATGCTTATTAAAAAGAGCGCTTTAATTACATTTGTGACTGAACAACCCTGGGGAAGAACTGTAGGTCACTAGCTCTGTTTTGCCATTTATTTCATGTTCGAGTAATCTTATATGATGACTTAGTACATGTTCATTTTACGAACATTTTTGCTGAAGATTTGACAAACGACAACAAAGGTACCAATATGAGATTTCTAAAGATAGCTCCAGTACTTGACATCTAGATTTAAAAATCTGACAAGCCTTCCCAAATTTGAGGGGAAGGAGGTGTGGAGCATGCTCTCAGAAGTCAAAAGAACAACATTCTGGCATAGAAAATACAGAAGTGGAACCACCAAAGAAGAAATTTAACCTTCTGCTAGGGGCATCTGATTCAGATGATGAAAATGAACAAGAGTTGAGCTGAACTTCACTGGGTTGTTATCGAGCAGAAACCATCACCAACATGGACATGTGCTCTGGAATGATGACTGAGCCATTAAGGGACACATGAATTTGGCATGTAAATGTCTTGCAACCCTGGCTACAACAGTGACATGTGAATACCTGTTCTCTCTTTCCAGTGACATTCTGAGTACGAAGAAGACATCATTATCTTCTGCAAATATAAACAAATTTTTTTATCTGAGAGACTGGCTGAGTATGAAACAGGACTGAGTGGACTTATGGGCTCTAAAGTTTTACACTGTTTTATTTTTAATGTCATTATTTTGTACAACATTTTGCATTCGTAAATTCAGTGAATTCACCATAAAGGGTGCCTGTATCAGGTGAACTGAAAAATACTTTTTTTTTTTTTACAGTTCAAGTATTTGTAATCAAAAATACATATAAAGTGAACACTGTATGTTTTGTGTACTGTCTTGTAACTAAAATAAAAAATATTTGAAAATGTAGGTAACATCCTCTCTCTCTCTCTCTCTATATATATATATATACATATATATATACACACAAATGGCATTCTAACAGTATGATTAATCATGATTGTGATTTTTAAAAAAAAATCATGTGATTAATCACTATTTTTAAAAATCATGTGACAACCTTGTTTGCTAAGTATCATTCAGTATGAGTAAAAGTGACAGTCTGGCCTTCAGAAATGAGCTCACCCCCTCTCTCTTGGTTCAATAAACGTACTTTCCATGATTGTTTCACATTAATGGCTTTTGGAAGGGTCCCAGAGCAGTTCAGGATGATTCCTGTGTGGCCAGGTGCAAAACAGTTTCTCTAACACACTGATCTTCACTGCCAGAGATGTGAAATACTTTAAGAACTCCTCTGTAAATCAGTGAGTTCCTCTAGGTTTCTGTGCGACTAAATACAGATAAGAGTGCACTTCAAAGTGCTGCACTGAATTCCTGAGGTGCCATTTAAATGACTCTTCTAGAAGCCATGCACAGTGCTATTTTTTTTCTCATTAAAGTAGATTACAAAGAAGATCTGCTCTAATTACAACAGCAAGGAGACCTGCTGCAATAAAGGTCACACCTGCTTTGAAACAGAAGAGTAGTAAAATTGAAGATTACTATTTTAAATGTCCTTTTATTATTACATGCACTGCACTTGGTAAAAAGTTGTAATGTAGTCTGAAAGGACTGGAAGTGCCAAAGGCTTCCAGCCCTGGTTTTTGATGTTTATAAGAGACAATGTTCAGCCAGGATTAATGTGGAAAAAAACCACTAATAGTCAATAAAAGAATACCGTCTAATACAGTAGCTACAGAATGACCAGGGCTAAAACCTTAATCCTTCACACCCACATTTGGTGCACGTTGCCATATGCTTGTGTCTGCCTACTCAAGAGCTGACTTTCCAAAAGGAAACAGAAGGGCTGAAAGGGTCCTTGAGAAGTCATCAAGTCAAATCCCCTGCACAGAGGCAGGACCAAATAAACAGATTATCTAGGACAGGTGTTCATCTAGCTATTTTTAACCCCCCTCCCCAATTAGGGGATTCCACAACCCCTTGATAAGCCTATTCCAGAACTTTGCCACCTTTCTAAATTAGCAACAAAGGGTCCTGTGGCACCTTATAGAGTAACAGAAAAGTTTTGAGCATGAGCTTTCGTGAGCACAGACTCACTTCATCAGATGCTGGTCAGCATCTGATGAAGCGAGTCTGTGCTCACGAAAGCTCATGCTCAAAACTCTTCTGTTAGTCTATAAGGTGCCACAGGACCCTTTGTTGCTGTTACAGATCCAGACTAACATGGCTACCCCTCCGATACTTTCTAAATTGTAATTTTCCCCTAACATCTAGCCTATATCACCCTGATGCAAATTAAACCCATTATTTCTTGCTCTACTTTCAGCAGACAGGGAGAATAGTTGATCATCACCTTCTCTACAACGATTCTTAATATATTTGCAGACTGTTAACAGGTCTCCACTCAGTCTTTTCTCCAGATGTTCCAAAAGACTAAATGTCCAGAGTTTTTTTTAATTGTTCCTTACAGATCAGGTTTATTAAACCTTTTGTAACTTCTACTGCTCTCTTCTGGACTCTCTCCAATTAGTCTGCATCTTTATTAAAGCGTGACACCCAGAACTGAACACAGCACTCCATCGCTGTGAAGTAAAGAGGTACAGGTTGAACCTCTCAAGTCCAGCACTTTCAGGACCTGACTTGTGCAGAACGAGAGAATTTGCTGGACCACAGGAGGTCGATACTGTCTAGCAGCATTATCTTCACTTCCACTACTTACAGGGCTCTTAGAAGACATTAAGGGGAAAATTACAGTTAAAAAACAGCACAGAAAACAGAGTCAGGATGGGTGGCTGTAAACAAACTTTATGGCACCTTGGGAAACTTGGCCATACATAATAAGTGGCATCCAGCTAACTAAAATCATGCTGGATTACGGATGTCACTGGTTCAGAGAGTGCCTGACTAGGGAAGTTCAAACTGTAAAACCAATTCTGACATCTTACATACAACCACTTTTATTAATATACCTCACAGTAATCCTAGCCATTTTTCCAACTGCATCATATTGATGACCCTTGTTAAACCTGTAATCCACCATAACCCTCAAATTCTTTTCAGCAATTTTACCACCTACCCACTGTTCTCATTTTGTAGCTGTGCATTTGATACGTTTCCTATGTGAAGTACTTTGCACTGTTTTTTACTGAATTTCGTCTTGTTGATATCAGGCTGATTCTACAATTTTTCAAGATTGTACAGAAATCTAATCCTATCTTCCAAAGTGCTTGCAATCCCTCCCAGCTTGGAGTCATCTGCCAATTTTATAAGCATGTGCTCTTCTCCATTATCCAAGTCATTATCCAATGCAAATGTTGACTAGTACCATACAGCCTGACCCCTACAGTGCCCCACTAGATAGCAAACCATTAATAGTTACTCTTTGTGCACAGTCTTTCAATGACAGTTTTGTCTGCTTAGGATCGAATAAAGGCTTCAGGTCCTGACCTAGCTTGCAATATACAGACCTCTTAAATGAAAACGTTGTTCCTTAAGTTTTTTTTATTTGTGCATAAAGAATAAAAGAAAAAAATCCTTTAGATGCTGGCAAGCCAGCGTACGTCACAGACAATAATTAATGAAAAAGCATTTAAAGAGGAGAAATACTTTAAAAGATTATGATTTTGTATGGCCCATTTCTTACCTAAAAGCATAATTGGTCCTTTAAAGCTATTATGGATTATATTTGACCTTGTATGCACAATATCTGAGCAATGTAGCTCTCTAGAGCAGAATACACCTCACAGCTCCATGTCCCCGAAGGACTTTTACACACATACACCCCTCACCCCGACCCCACCACACACCCATATCCACTCCCACCAACATTATGGGACAATGGGATGGTCCAAAAATATCCATTTACATTTGAATAAAAACAGTTTGATTTAAAATTGTAAAAACATTCTGTACAAAACGGGGAAAAACTATACACAAGGTTGGCCTATGCAGTGGGGGTTGGGGGAAAAAGGGGGGAACCTCAAGCCAGACTGGAAAGTGGAGAACTGAAACTTGGAGGAGGGGGACTTCAATGGTAGTGGGGAGGGGAGATCTCAACAGGGATGGGGGGAATTCAGGACCTTAACCAGGAGTGGGGAGGAGGGAATATTATGGTGGGGATCTTAACCAGGAGGCGGGAAGCATATGCTACACCAGGGTTGGAATGGATGGCTGCAAACCCTGTTGGCTCCATGCTCCCCTCCCACCTCTGGTACAGGGTCCCCAGTTGGGCTGTGAAGGAGTGGGCAGCACAGGGAGGCAGGGCCAGGAGGGTGGTCTGGTGGGAGCGGGCTCTGCAGAGGAGTCAGCTGTGGGGACAGAGGAGGAGGCCTGCTTGGTGGAGCGCACAGAGTGGGGGACATGGGTGGGAGTGTGTGTGGTGGGGGAGGAGGCCAGGATTTGTCCAAGGAGCCCAGTGTGCTCCCTCAGGACTTCTGTTACATCCCTGAGGTGCCTCCCATGTCTTCCCCTGCTTCCCTCTGCTAGGTGTACTGGCCATGGTCCATTTGGGGGCAACGCTCAGCAACCTCCATGAGCTAGCAGGGTGCTTCTGTGGTGTTCGCCTGCCGTGTCAACCTCCATCTGCAAGCCCTCTTCTTGGTGCTGGGGTGGTAACCGTTACCCCTCCTCCTCTTCCTGGCTGTGCAGCATCGCGTTCCTCCTATTTTCTTTCAAGAAAGTGTTTTGTGCATAGATGCTTTACGTGGTCTTTTGAAAGAGAGCCAATTTTTTTGAATTTAAGTGCTGGTGTAGACGTAGCTTCCGTGAAATAGATGGCCTTCTACAGACAAAGGGGGTACTTCACATATGGGCTGTTCCCATCACACAGAAATGGAGAACACCTGCCTCTACAGCACCAGAGGTCCCTGTTATGATCATCTAGTCTGACCTCTTAAGTAGTACAAGTCATGAGCATCACCAGTGATTCCCGCATTGAGTCCATAACTCGTGGCTGAGCTAGAACATATCTGCAGGCAAGACATGCAGTGTTGCATTTCTGGATTACAAGTGATGGAGAATCCATCACAGCTCGTGGTAAATTATTCTAGAAGATAATTATCCTTCCTGCTTCTTATTCATACCTGAATTTGTCTCACGTTAGTTTCCCACTAATCCCGCTATGTCTCTTTAGCCTAAGGGAATTCTCAGGGACCCTTCATTTGCTGGGTGATAGAAATGGCTGGTTATAGAATTACAATAGAGTCCCAGGGCTTTTGTCTGGAGGGACTAGGATCGGGCAGATTTGAGGGTGGGCCTCCATACTGGAATGCCAGAGAACAAAACCAAATATCACTTTGTCTGCGAGCATATATTTGAACACTGTTTAATTAGCTGTATTTTGCACTCAGAGTACCATTTTATGTGTTTGATAAACCAAAAAATGGTTTGAAGTTTCAGTCAGTTCTTAACGAATTTCCTTGAAATGCATTCAACAATAGAGCATCTAAATTCTCCTCCATAGGCTTGTAATTGTAACAGCTACACATTTTTCAAAAAGAGCAATGCCACTTAGTGCCACAGAATAATACAAATGACCTATGACATCTATAACCTCCTCTGATTCATGTGACAGATGCTGTATGCGTGCCTCACACTCTAAACGCCATGCTGTTCAGTAATTGTACAGCTGACACAAACTCACCCAAATAAAAAGCACAATAATCTTGCTCTTGGAAGGGGCTCCCCAGGACCAACATAAACCTATCTGACTACCATATCATTAACTCGAGACAAAAACTCCTTGGGTGCTTGAGTGTGAGAGTAAATTTAACAGGCCCCTGCAGGATTCTGATAAACGCATTGTGCATGATAAGTCAACAAAGTGGCTTTTTAGCTGAATCACTTGAGTTGCATTTGAGCTTTGTACATCTGAAAGGCTTCCCACAAGTCTCCCCGGGAAGCGTAGGCTCTCCCCTTATGCAAATAGCCTCAGAAGGGGCCCTTCTAGAATTACAAATGATGGTTTCAAACTCAGTCAAATTCTTCACGTTTTTTGTGTCTTGTAAACCTCCTTATCTGAAATCCATGGCAACAAATTTGATCCCACTGTGGCTTTGAAGAGGAAAAGTCATTCAGTACGAACGGGCTCCTGCTGAGAGCTCTTTTGGTGCTGTGCTGAGGATTGCCAGCTTGCCTGCGGCAGGACAGCTCACCCCAACAGTCTGAGAATGCATTTCATTGGTTACTAACCATTAACAATGAGAAGAGATATACAAGGGACACAAGATGCACAGGTCACTGGATACTATATTACTGATGATTGGAACATCTGATTTGTTCCAGATAAAAGTCCATTTTGGAAATGAATTGAACAAAACCAATCCTGTCCACCTATTTCAGTACCATGCTCCAGTCTAGAAAGAGGATTTGTGTGCATCTGTAAGCCTTGGAGCCAAAACAAATGTACATTTAGAAGCCTGGACTCAGTAGATGGGGAAGGCTGCTGCAGACACGTACTCAAAGCAGCTGTGGTGTTCCTGACTGCATGTCATTTCCCACTTTTCAAATATCTTTTCTCCACAAATATATTGCTTGATATCATTGTTAATCTTTTGAGCCTGAGCTGCATCTCACCAATAGCCAGCAAAAGTCAGAGGACTGAAATGGAGTTATTTAGTACCTATACAACATTGACCCGCGTGGCGCCAAACTGGGCCACTAAGGGTCTGTCTATACTTTGAGCTAGATATGTCACTTCCATCACGCTAGCCTGCTAAAAACAGCTGTGGCAGCGCAAGTGGCAGGAGGCACTAGCTATGCGGAAGAAATGCCCAGGCTCTCAGATTAGTCCATACTCTGGGCCACCGGCCTGACTCCATTCTAGTGCTAACACTCTAGCTGTGTAAAACCTAACACAAGTATGTCTCTGGAGCGCAAAATCATGGCCCCGGCTCCAAGCAAAGACACTCTCTTAGCCACTGGCAGAGTGAGCAGAGGTCTGGCACTGCACCATCTCTCAGATGAGTGCACAGGGGAACTATACAGGCAGCCTTATCCTTGTTTCCGGTGAGCTGAGATGAAAGGGAAGGAGGTGAGTCCATAGCTTTGCATTCTCCTGCTCCCTTTGGGGCACTAGGTAGTTAGCAGCTATCCCTTCATACCCCCATGCACAGAAATGGTAATGTGACAAGTCCCCATTTGGGACATGGGGACAGACCTATTCAGGTTTCCCCCTGCTCCTCATGCCCCTAATTAAAACCAGTCACAATCTGGCACATGCTGTTTAGTCCATAGCTTTCCATGGATTTCCCTGGTTGGTTTCGGATCTCGCTTAGTTGGGGGAAATGAGCTGTTTTGGGCCCATCTTGAGCAAACATTTCAAGAGGTTGTAAATTTCCATATTTAATATCTGCAGTTCTTGGCAAGTTTAGTAAAATTTCCTAATTTTTATTGTAATAGGAGCTCCACTTCCTACTAAAGTCAAGGTAAAAAAAATCCCATTGATCCTAATTGTGGATTCTGTTCAGAAGGGCATGAAGATAATCTTCTACAACCGCATTGTTTATGCAGAGAATCCCTCTTAATCCTTTAACAAATTAGTTCTGAAGCCATTGGGATTCATTTCACCATTGGGATTTATTTCATGAATTCTCTCTGTGGTCACAATTGTCTCTCATCAAATGTAATGAATGATTGACAACTACATAACTAAATGTTTCTGCTAAATTACACCTACTAATGATCAGACTTCTCTTCTGAAGTATGCTTTTCAATAAGGGTCTAATTTGGTATTCATAAAAGATACTTACGAAGATAATAAACAATCATTTCCTTCCCCAATACACGTGTACCTGTGGCCTTTCCAAGCACACATCATATTATTGAAAACTGTTAATTTCTATTTAAGACTATAATTGCCTACAACATTTCCAATGACACGTGCAGACTACCAAGCAAAAGGAACTGTTAAAAAACCTATCATTGTAGGTTCAAATAGCGACTGAAGAGTGACGCTCTTTGATGGCTATTTGGTGGCCTACCTCTGAGTCAATCTCTGTTCAATCCCTTGTAGCTGAATCAGAAAAAGTCACTATCACAACTGGCAGCTTCAGTAAAGAAAACATGGAGTGAAAGGGTGTGGACAGCAAACTCCGCTTTCACTCACAAAAGGGGCCTCTCCAGACAGGACCGAGGTGCACTGCTAGGGCAGCAGAGAGAAGTGGGCATTGTTTTTGTAGTTGTGCATCAGTTATGTGGGAACAGAGGACTTCAGATTGCAGGGCTGTCAAGCCAGCAATTTTCACAAGCATTAAATTCACTTTAAAAGAGAGAGACAGAAGATCCAGCACTGCCATCAACAGCTTTTGAAGCAATTGTATAGTTTGTGATCTGAGTTTAATGGTAATGGCATTTGACAGCTTGCTTTGTTCTTCCAAAGGTAGCAGTGGGATATCATGGGGGTGAGGTCAGTCATCATTCCTAGGCATAGAATTATTCTGTTTCCATAACAGGTGAATTTGCTCTCGCCACACAAGGCCTGTGTTTGCAGATGGAAACATGACAGCCCATCTATCAGCTCCACCAGCAGCCAGCACTGTGGGACACGTACACCACAATGAATGGGACTCGCATGACTATCTCCACTGCAGACTGTGGTGGTAGAGACATATTTCATCCAATCCTACTCAAAACAAGCGGCAACATTAACCTCTCTAATGCAGGCTAGTACATCTGTCATCTCTTACTCCTTACCCTGGTATAAGGAGTTTAGATGAAAGGTCGGACCTGGGCTGCCCTTAGGTGGGGAAGGCATGCTCAGGAAGCCTCTGTGCCCCATCAGCACACCTGCGCAATGGGCAACCAGACACTCATTGCCCCGACTCCAAGAGAGCAGAATGCAGCTGGCAGAGCTGGAGATGTTCACATTCTCAGTAAGTGAACTGGGGCCATGACCAGGTCCCTGTCGCACTGCATATACTTGATCTCTGAGGCTGACCATGCCCAATTCCCGGGGAAGCACTCTCTCTCTGGCTTTTGCCACTCACACACTGCGGCTACGTCTACATGTGCCCCAAACTTCGAAATGGCCATGCAAATGGCCATTTCGAAGTTTACTAATGAAGCGCTGAAATGCATATTCATGAGCTCATGGGAATAAGGGGACTTCGAAGAAGGTGGCGTCCTTTTGAAAACGAGCCCCGTCTGGACGCGCCGCGCGGCGGCAAGGCGCATCAATTTCGAAGCGCCACCGCCGCCTGCATGCTAATGAAGCGCTGAATATGCATTTCAGCGCTTCATTAGTAAACTTTGAAATGGCCATTTGCATGGCCATTTCGAAGTTTGGGGCACGTGTAGACACGGCCTGTATCTCCATGTACACTCTTGCACAGCACAAGCTCTGAGAGCCAAAACACAACCCTTAGCACGTCAAGTCTTTCGTCAGTGAAGAAAGATAACTGTTCACCGTCCAGGGAGAGGGTGAAACCAAGTCCTGCTGGGCCATTACAAGCAGAATAATTTTTCTTACTGAAATAACAGTAAGAATCACGTGAGAGTGAAGCTAAGGGCTTGTCTTCATGGCCTTGTTAGTTCAAATGGTTACACCGGAATTCTTCCTCTCTAGTTAGCCAGACGCAACAGCTCTTGGGTACTGATCCTTTTTTTATTCCTGCCCCGATCCTAATCCCCTTGCCTGGCTTGGAGGATCAGGGTGAGCTTGTGGCTCTGTATCTGCATTCCAATATCAGAAATCCTTCTCCACGCATGCACTTATTGCGACGGTGAGGCTGAAGTACAATTGTGTTAAGTGTCCCAGATGTCTCTAGTGCAGTCAAAACACAACATAAAGGGACTGAACAGAGGAAAGGTTCAAAATACATACCATTATCAATATCAACTTAAGCATCCAACAGCGACAGCAGTAAAAGCAGTTGCAGTGTGGCCGAATTAACATTAACACTGTGCATTAGTGACCAATGCTATTGGTACAGATGTATTAGAAGAGAAAAATACCTTCCCCACTGCTGCTCAGAACTGTTGACACTGAAACAGCGAGCAAGGGCAGCAATTCACTTCACCTAGGGGTAACGCGCAACTGGCACAGTGTGATGTCACTGAATGGGATGTGTACGTTGTCAGGGTACCTGCCATCATGCCACTGACCCTGCATGGAGGGGGCAGGGATGACAGCAATCCTTCCATGGACTGGCTAAGCCTCCACCCGGTGACCGCCGGCTGCAGCCTGTGGTTTCAGACAGAAGAATTCACAACTGCAGGAGGAGGATGACCTAACAGCAGGTCAGTGAAGAGGTGAGGCTGCTCTAGCACTTGTTGGCTGTAATGCCCAGGGAGTGTTCAAACATTGCCATTCTCGGCTGGCTCTGCATGCTCTTGCATGGCACAGTCATGGGTGATGAACACAGCTCTTCCCACTCCAGCATCCTCTCAGCTGCAACTGGTAGGATTGCTATTCATGCTCCAAAATCCTTCTTTGAAGCCATCTCCTGCACAAGTCCCTACGAGCCTCTATCAAAAGGCCCTATCATGCCCTCTTCCTTCTGATTCTCTGGTTCAAATTTGCACCCAGTGCTGATGGTCAGTGACTTTCTGGGATGAAGCCTGGGAATGAAGTTTGTAAAACTTCCCTGTTCCGGATAAGAAAAGTATCGTCCCTTTAACACTCTCCATTATGACAAGAGGTGCTTTACAACTTATCTCAAGGCCTTCATGTGCCCCATAACTGAAACTCCTCCACTTTGCAGCTCCTAAATTCCAGTGCTCCTGACCACAGTTACAGTGGTAAATATTTTACATGTATTAAAGAAAAACCATCAGAAACGCTCTGGAAGCTGTGGTGGAAATGGTGGTACCTATGCCAAAAAGGGTCTTCCCACTCTATCCAGCAACTGCCACCCTCTGTCTGCCTAAGGCAAGGCCGATTCATTTGGCACTTTCTCCCCAGAGTCCCAGACTAGGAAGAGTGGCTGTGACTGCCACTGCGTGAGGTGAAGCTGCCACGTACCAAAACTCTGCAGCTGGTGACAGCCCCAGGTTGACTTCAGGGTCCTCCATCCATGGTTGATCACACAGAAACTTCCTGGGGGCCTTGGAGCTGTCCAGGGTGTAAAGTGGCTGCATTCTGTGGCACCTGTTTGAGCTCCTTGAAGTAGGCAGAGGTTTCACCAAACTGGGAGATTTGGTCCTTTGCCCAGCAGTGGTGTCTTCAGGGGTTTGATCCTGTCCTGACACAGGTGGCCAGCATGGGCGGTGGGTATTGTAGGCCGAGTAGGGCATTGCCTTCCCTAACTGCCTCACCTGGTGCTGCCCACCCTCTACCGGAGGCCTCCAGGCTCCCTCCCACAGCCTGCTCTTGTGGGTGGGGTGGTAGGGGCTAGAGAAAGCAGGCTGGGCAGCCACACTGCCTGCCTGCTCCTGGGAGCTTCAGGGTCAGCTGCAGCTGTGCCGCCCACTGGCCCCATTATGTGTGGGGCGAGGGATGGGAGGGGAGGTTTGGTTGTGGCCATAGTGGGCACAGCGCCTGGGGTGGAAGGAGCATGGCTGGGGGTCTTGCCTCCCCAAGCTGTGGCGTCACCCACCATCTATGGTGGCCAATGTGGTGTATCCTGTGCTTAGTTTGGATGAAGTATCACCATACGCCTCCTCACCTGGGGCCTTGGATCCAAATCCATAAGCCCTGCTGGAAGTGCTTCACAACTGAACAGGCAGCTTGGTGTCAGCCTGAGACCAGCTAACTGCATGCTGGGAAAAAGCTCCCCTCCTTTCATAAGGCACCCTCTGAATGACCAAGCACAATCACAGAGCCAGAGCTAGGACAAAGACCAGAGGTGCAGACAGATGCATGCAAGGCATGGCCCAAATGCTGAAGTATTAGTACTAGACAGAAAGACAGCCAATCAGGAGGCTGAGAGGACAAGAAACACCCCTTGGTGGGAGGCCTGGGAAGGCACTGGAGGGACTTCCAACACACAAATGAACTTTAAGCTGAGTCTCCACTGTTTTACCCACACAAGCTTAACTGGCACAAAAGCTCCCTCCAATGCCCTAGAGAGACCTGCTACTTTGAACTTCAAGTGCTACTTAACTCCAGCTACAGATTTCTCAATGTGAACAGGAGTCAGTGGAGAAAGAAAACTGCTCACTCTGCAGTGAACACAAGCTGTAATTGGCCATGCCTACTTTTAAGCTTATCTTGCATAAAAGAATTTGCATGTTTAGTTTGGAAATAAAGAGAAATAAAGTTCAGTAGTCTCTAAGAGGTGGGAGCTGCAATCAATTCTTTACTCACAAAGGGTAGTCCAATAAAAATAATATTTCCAGGATATTACACAGGTGAGCGCAGGCTATTTATGTGAGAGTTTGCAGGACTGAGCCAAGTGACTGCAAGCTGGATAAAGATAGGAAAAGCCAGACTAGAGAAAAGTCTTAAGACTTATGTGAATTAAAGAAACCAAGGACTGACACCTTACTGCATATTATCGAGAATACCACAACATCCTTCACCCATTTACAGTAAGGAGTGTGGTGTTGGTATTAGACACACTTACTTACTGGAAGTCTTATGGCTCAAGCAACACTTACATTCCAGATTCTCTCTTAAGTATTCAGTGGTGTTGACAGCAGCCATGGTTCCTAGGGCAAGGTGGCAGGCGGGCCTGGCTCAGCACACCAGAAAGGGTGGGGCCTATGGCATTTGCTCCTCAGTACTGCCCAGACTGCAGCGTTAGACCCACCCACCTTCCCTCACAGTGGTGCAGCAGCGCCGCTGTGGTAATTCAAAGCAGCTGGGAGCTTCAGCCAACGTAGCAGCAGCAGTGGCTGGAGCTCCAGGACCCGCTGAAATGTCAGGCCCAGGGGCAACTGACCCCGTTGGCCCCCTTCCCCCATGTCAGTGGGCCAGTATGTATTTATTCCTCCTGCTGTTACATTTTTGGGGTCCTGAGCAATTGCAAAGAACAAATCTTTGACCACTAGTAGAGGACTGAACAGCTTCTCTCACAGAGACACGGCTGGATCTTGTAACTCTAAGGCAGGGCTGAGCGAACTCTGACAGGAGGGCCATATCAAGGTATAGAAATGACATGGAGGGCCGTGAATGCTCATGAGACTGGGGTTGGAGTGTTGAAGGGGGTGAGGGTTCTGGCTGGGGGGTTCCGGCTCTAAGTTGGAGTCAGAAATTACTTCTTGATGTGGGAGTGGGCTCTGGGCTGGGGATAAGGATTAGAGTGTGTGGAGGAGTGTGTGGTCTCTGGGGTGGGGGCAATGATAAGGGATTTGGGGTTCAGAAGGTGCCTCCAGGCTGGGACCCAGGTGTTTGGAGGACGGGAGGGGGCTCCAGGCTATGGCAGGAGGTTGTAGCGTGGGGAGATTACTGCTCTGGCTCAGTGTGTGGGCTCTGAGGTGCAGGAAGAGGCTCCAGGCTGGGACCAAAGGGGTCAGAGGACTGGAGCCAAAGGGAGCTGCAGGGTGGTGCTTGGGGTGGGGGCAGCATATGGAGCCCTTTAGCTGCTCCTGTGCCTAGGACATGTCCAGAAGCGGGGCATGTTTCTGCTTCCAGCAGCCACATGGAGCAGGGCAAGCCCCAGACCCTGCTCCCCAATAGGAGCCTGAGGCCCGGATTAATACAGCTGGCAGTCGGGATGCAGCCCACGGGCCATAGTTTGTTCCCCTCTTTTCTGTGATTCATTTGATGAGTCATTCAGTGAAATGCTCCAGTCATGCTGTGGTTTAACTGAAGTATTGTTACATACGCTGTACCTACACACTCAGAATTGCCATAAAGATTTTCTGTTCTATGCAGGATTCCTGGCCTGCAGGGAAATTACCTTATGTTTTACTGAGCAGCTGAAAAAGCACACACAGCCTGTAAGATTTTTAAGCAACCGTGGCCTCATTTACATATAAATATATATGTACATGCCATATAAATATACATATACATGTCCTGCAAGAATCCAAGAACATGTCTGTACTTAAAAACATTTTTATCTCCTGACAAATGATGAACAACACCCTTAAGTGATGAGTCAGTCTGGAATAACTGAATATAAATTTAATGATGTAACCTGAACTCTGAATAAAACTGCATTTTGTATAAAAAACCTGGGGGGGGGGGTGAGAAGGCTGATTTTTTCAAAAGCAATCTATTATTTGATTTAATAATACCTCTTTAGACTAACATAAGCTGTGATCAGGTCTGGTGCTGCATGCAAAATTAACCCTGGATTTCTGAAATCAACGTTATTATTACTGAAATTAGTTATCATTGGGTGGTCTGATGGTTTTGTTCCTATTCCTGATGGAAGAGCATCAACATTACTAAATTGATGCATTGCCTTTCATGTTGGCAGAGGGAAGAACTTAGTATTTATGAAGGAGAAACTAATGCCTCACCTTAGTTGGGCTCCCTCCAGTTAGGGTAGGGGTACATGAGGGAACCAGGCAGCAGCCGGGCCCTTGAACTCCAAGCTCCCTGGGCAAATACAAGGCAATTAGCCTCTTTGTTAAAATAAAACGGGATGCCGGGAAGGCGTCTCAAACACAGAGTTGTCCCATCCAAAATAGGATGGATGATCACCCTACCTAAGAAACAAATAAATCAGAGTGCGTCTCTACATGGTGACGTGGTGCACATCAGTGAGGTGAGAATTTTAATGTACACCAGCTGGCTTGTGTAGACCGTACACTGAAAGTGTGAAAAGCATGTGCATATATGCAAACGAGGTCAGGGTTGCTTAAAAACCTCACTGTCCTACAGTCTGGCTTGTGAAAGTTCCCCAGTGCACATTAACGTAGTTCTGTTTGATACAAGACTGTATTAGCTTACAGTAGGGAGTGTTTTAGTACATGACAGAAAGGTCAAAATGGGCCAGTTAGTGATGCATTGCTGTATATTAGAATTCACAGCCCACTGATGGGTACAACTGCACCAGGCAGAGAAGCCCTGGTACATATGAAAACTTCAGTCGTGGGGAAGTTGGCCATGCCCATCACATGGAAGATATGAAAGAATGTTCAGCACTAAAAAGCAAATAGGCAAAAAAAGACACAAAGACACACCCGTTTTCCTCCTTCCCAAGCCGTGTGTCCAGATTGAAAGCGCAAATAAGTGAAAGAAACAGCAATAGGACAATACAACAATTACCTAAAAATTACACAAAGCAGATGTGATAGTTGGAAACTACGAAATCCAAAGGAAGATCAGCTAGCTCACTTCCAAGCTGGTGTTTAAAATACAGCAAACTATCTTCTGAGAAGGCCTGTCAGAGATACCATCCTTGGAAAATAGAGGTTTTTTGATGTTTAAATAAGGTAAGTAGAGACTTTTGCAATGTATTATTAATTAAACTATCACTTGAATCTAGTAGGGGGATTCTGATTTCCAAATCTCTGTTAGCCATATTGGACACAGGAATACAATGAAGATTGCTTCACCAGTCAACTGAACAGGTGTAAAGCAACAAAAACTGCAACAGTTATTCAACAGTCTGAATAAAAATCACCTCTCCCATCACAACCAACCAGGTTTTACTTGCTTGATATCTACCACTATCATATTCCTACCACTTCTTTAGATGTCCAAAAATTCTTCCAGCTAGAAGAAGGTAGGTAAGACCTGAAGTGATAATGCAAAAATATGCAAAGTTAAAGCAAACCCCCCCAAAATTTGAAGGTTTTCTTTATTCAATGCTAAGGAACAAAAAAAAAGGATATTAAAAGTGTTTTAAAATAATATGGTTTACAGCGGGTCATTGTTAAACTCAACAGCACAACTCCCATTTACTTTAGCAAGCTTTGAGCCCCTGCATATAAACAATTTGCACATATTCATCAGTTGAACTGGTAGAGAAGAAGTGAAAAGACTTTCAAGCATGTTAATTCCCACCCACCCTTCCCCTCAAAAACTCACCAAACTTCTATTACTGCAAGAAACTTGACTGGCAGCTAAACATGTATCTTGTTAATGGGTTTCTGACAAGACTTTAAATAGGAGATCAAAACTAAAGCAAAGCTGTGAAACACCTCTGGATCACCTCTGCTGGCTCAAAACTCCTCGTTCTCTCTCTTCAGTGTTTTGTTAGCCAGGAAATTCAATTCAGAATCACAGTGCCACCACTAAGAGATCCTCAGGCATTTACACTGACATCAAGGCAGCAGTCAACTGATGCCAAAGGCAGGGAGGAAGGGGTAGAATCATTTTCCTCACTAAACGTCAATTAAAACATTATTCCTGTCTCTCCTCTGATAACTGTATGTTTGCTATTGTGATGCTTTTGCACAAACACAATGTTTGTAGCAGAATGGTGAACATCTGAATGAATGCAGAGCTGCTGTGGTGTTTCCTAGCAAACACAGCTGCAAGTTGCCAAAGTCTGTTGTGGATTTACACTGTTCAGTGGTCACTGGGGTAATGGAGGCATTAAGTACCATTCAGAAGTATTGTGGTTAACATGTGCTATAGCTTGAAGCACAGTTACCCTTTTCTATTTCCCTCACCTGCACTCTGTAAGAGAGTGATGTCAGGGTTGATCACTACCCTATATGGCATAATTTTAATAACACCACTGCGTGTGAAAGAGGGTGGAGTGGGGGGAACGGAAACAGGTACATAAAACAGGACCAACAAATGGATGGACTAGAATGAGGCAAATGGGTAGGGACAAGGGTGATGGAAGGGTGGACGATAAGCTCATCGAGAGAGAATAAGTAGGGTGAAGCTGAATTGAGACATTTAATGTTTTTAATGCTAAAACACTGACCTGTAAAATAAAGAAACCAGGAGTTACAAATGGCCACCTATGCATTTATTTATCACTTGCAAGTTTCCCACAAAATACCCTGGTAGGACTCAAAAGAGAAGGGATTTGAAAGAGGACCTGGTAGAAGCTACACAGACTAGCTCATGGAGAGAGTTCCATGGGCACAGACCAGCGCTGAAGTTGCAAAGAGGAGTGTGGGGAGAAGACAGTTTAGAGGCTGCTATTGTTGGCAGAGCAGACTGGGAAGGTAAGCTGCAATTCAGCAAGATCCCACAGCAAATAAACAGGGAGGGCCTTGACGATGAGAACACAACACTGGAGTCTGATGCAGTGAAGGGGGAGCCTGTAGAGGGATTTGGTGAGGGAGATGATCCAAATGACAGGCAAGCTGATTAGCTAAGTAGCTACGTTCTGGCCTTCTGCTGGGAGGTAATGTGTGTTTTTGAGACACCAGAGAGCAGGAGGGTTCAGTGGTCAAGAGAGTAGATGTTGAGGTGCTGGATGAGAGCTTGTGTAGCGTGGCTGGAGAAAAGGCAGGAGTTTTGGAAGTGGTTCAAAGCTGAAAAACATACACTGTCCTGTAAACAATATGGTGTTGTTATCTGCCCCTCAAAACCTGATTGTGTGTGTAATTCAAATGAAGTCATAAGTTTTAGGCAGTCTATTTCTCAGACATGTCTGAGTTGCATCGAATTTAGACATAACATCCCATTTATCTTGGCATAACACAAATCCCTAAATTATCTGCCTTAGGAAACGCCTCACAGGGACTTTTTATCTTCAAACCTTGCTAAAACATAAGCCTGCCAAGGAATTGTCTGCAAATAAATGTTACCAGAAGCAAAGACCTAAATCTCCCCTCAGTAAAACCAGGGTGGCCTCAAGAGGGAGGTCCAGGGGAAGACAGGGCCATGGCTCTACCTTGCCACCAATGCCTAGCAGGACTGGCTGCTGAAGAGCATGCTACAGCATTCTTGAAATATAATGCTAGATGTGCACTCCCGACGCTGCCTCAGAGCAGTACTCTCGGAGCCTGCACTATCTGCACTATTTGTTGAGTGCGACTGCATGCAACTAATTTTGAAATGTGTATGCTACTTCATCTCCCCAACTCCAGTGCTAGAGGCTCCCCAGATAAATATCTGGAGAAACCAAAGCTTGATTTACCACAATAAGATGGCATCAGTCTTTTATATTAAAATGCTGCAATACAACCACTCAATAGAGTGGTTACCCCACTGTATGCATGCTTCATTATTGTGTTTTATGTCAGTTCAAAGACCCAGAAGTCAACAAAGCTAAGCTGGCACAAAATAGGAGCAAAGTGATGAATCAGGCCCTATATTTTGATGTCTAGTATCTCCAATATAAATTTTTAATTATGTCAATGAGTTTACTTTTGATGTTAAATTGCTTCATTGTTGCCCACAGTGCTGTGTGCCAAACTCTGTCGAAGGCCTTCTTAAAATCAATAAAAATAAGGTACAGGTCCTGCTGATGTAAATTATATTTCTGACAGAGTACAGATAGGTTGAAAATCTGTTCAGTGGTACTCCTGCCTGATCAAAAACCAGCTTGTTCTTCAGAAATAATCTTCTCGGCCTGGGGTGTTAGTCTGTTCAGTATGATTTTCAGCATCACCTTACGAGGGTGGCTAATTAAGCTGACGGTCCTGTAATTTTCACATAACTGTAGGTTTCCTTTTTTAGGAAGCGTTATAATTAGTGATTTAGTCCAAGTTGTTGGCCATTCTCCACTCTGCCATATTTTGTTGCAAATCATCATGAGTATGTCAACCATACTGCTTCCTCCATTTTTTACAAGTTCAGAGGGGATGTTATCTATGCCAGGTGATTTGCCTGCCTTTAGCGATTTAATGGCTGCGTCAACTTCCTCCTGTAGAACGGAAAAATTTATATGAAAAGGCCAGTAGCGCGGTATTATTCAATGGTGCCGTTGGTGCCTGGTTCCATACCACTGTAGGAGTACAACAGGGCTGCATACTCTCTCCTACCCTTTTCAACATCTTTCTGGAATGTATCATGATGGATGCTCTAGATGACCACTCTGGAACTGTAAGTATTGGCAGTCAATCTATAACCAACTTACGTTTCATAGATGACATTGTTGGACTGGCAGGGAGTGAAAGAGAACTAGATAACCTTGTTAAATGCCTAGATAAAACTTCAACAAAATATGGAATGGAAATAAAACGCAGAAAAGACAAAACTCATGACCAACAATCCTAGGGGTATATCTGCACAAACATCCATAAAACAACAGAAATTGGAAGAAGTAAAACAATTTAAATACTTAGGGTTGCTCATCTCTGATGCAGGTACTAAACCAGAACTACTCGCCAGAACAGCAATAACAACTGCAGCAATTGCAAAATTAAAACCAATCTGGAAAGACAAAAACATATCCCTAAAGTCAAAAGTAAGGCTCATGCAAGCTCTTGTACACTCTATCTTTTTATATGCTTGTGAGACCTGGACTCTGACAGCAGAACTAGAGCACACGATCAAGGCCCTTGAAATGAGGCTATATCGCAAGCTTCTTAACATCCCCTACACGGCACATATTAGTAATGAAGAGGTCAAAAACATCACCAACTCAGCAACAGGACCTCATCACAACCTACTATCTGGAGTGAAAAAGAGCAAACTAAGATGGTATGGACACGCAACGAGATCATCAGGCCTGTCCAAGACCATAGTGCAAGGCACAGTCAATGGCAAAAGGAGACGTGGCAGACAGAAAAAGCAATGGATAGACAACATTAAAGAATGGACAGGGATGAGCTTGGCCGCAACTCAAGAATTGGCATGTGACCGCCAAAGATGGAGAGACACTATAAAGAACGTTGTCATGAAGGCGCCCCAACGACCTCAGTCAAGGGACTGATGATGATCTCCAATAGGGTTATAAAATCAATAAAAATAACCATGGCAGTAAGTTTCCATTCCTGGAATCATTGTAGGGAGAGTGACTGGTCAGGGCTCCTAAAACAAAAGTACAGGACTGGGGTGATTAAAAGTAATATCAGACCTTTAAATCAATAGTATGAGCCAGAGAAGATGTCTTCTGTTCACTATCCCATTGGTCTGTTTATAGAAGATGAGACGAGACTATTGGCTGAGAAGTGAGAGTGAAAATTTTCGATTCCTTCTGCCTTTGCCTATAAAAACTCAATCATCCTTCCTCATTGTCCCACTTTATCACATCAGACTGTTGAACTATATTGTTGTCTTAGAATTTAGTAAAAGGAACCATGTCATTTATTGCATTCTCCCGTGCTCAATTTTACTCTTAAATTTCACTGCTCTTTTTCCAGCCACCACTTTCTATAAAAGCAGAGGCCAATGCCCAATGCTGACTTCTCTTTACAAAAATGTGTATCAACTGCGCTAGCCTAGCACCCTGCCCCTTGCTGGACCTCTCATTTCACTTGATTGCAGGCAAAATCCTACATCATTCTCACAGGGCAGGGCCAACCTGAAGAGACTGCCACTTCTTTTAATGTTAATAGCTCTCAGTTGATCAGGGAAGGGAGAAAAGTCCCATCTTTGGTCCCCTGCTTACCCCAGAAATACAATGGTGCATTTTTATCAAAAGACTAGGAGTGGGGTGGGAATTATCACGCCCTAGGGAATAGCATCAGAGAAACAGGAGGGAACACCTGAGTATCCCCTTCCCCCAAGGAGCTGGAACAGTCTGGAAGGTAGAAGGGGAAAGACCTGTGCACACACTGAAGGGCTCAGAACCAAGAAGCTGTGACCCTTCCTGCTCCAGGAATCTCCTCCCAAGAAGATGGCAAAGCAGGGAGGGTATTTCAGGAAAGCCCAGCAGGCCAATTACTGCCCCTGGCCTGAGTGGTGAGTTCCCTATGCTCTCCTCCTGGCACTGCAGAGCTGACAGAGGTCAGTCTGTCCTCCCTTGCCAATGAGCCTGTGATCTGCAGTTAGAAGAAACAGGACAGCGCATAGGCCTGGAGAGTTCCCCTCAAACTGAGGGCTGTTCTTACAGTGGGGATCCCTCCACCCTAGCTCAGAGGGTGGGGTTCCATAGTCCGAGAGACAGAAAAAAGCAAATGCTTATGCTTTAAAACAATAAAATGTCCTACACTATCCCAGCAAATTAACATATATAATCCTTTTAAAAAACAGAAGCAAACCCTGAAAGTGCAGCAAAGGTTTATTTTTAACCGCTACATTGGCTCACTTTTCCTTTTAAAGACTATCCTGGAGCTGTCTCAGCTCCTTATCTTTTTGGCTGCACTTAAGAATTTTAAACTAGTACACATGCTATGCAATCCAGCCTTTCGCTGATGCATGTTCCTTTCCCATGCTTGCTGGCCCATGAAAAGAAATGGCTCACCATGAAAGATGTTAAAGGTTTCTTTATCATTTCACTAACTAGTTCTCTTTATATTAAAGCTATTTACTGGGGGGTAAAAAGCCAAGAGCATGCAGAAACAGTGTTTTTTTTTACAGATTACGAGAACAATTTACACTGTGCCCAGGATCACAAACATACAATGAATTACACTTTTGTTTCTCTGTTAGACAGTGAAAATAAAGGCACATAATATGGAGATGAGTGTATTACTGGATATGATTTTATTTTCTCCCTAACACATCCTTAGGCGAGAAGACAGGTATATGATGAAAATCCTAATCTTCTCATTCAAAGTCGCACAAAAATAGTGCTGAAAGAACACTGCAATGGGAAGAAGAATTTGTTGACTATATTAATCCTTCATCTTCTATTTTTCTTCTCACATTACAATAAACCCTTGATTTAATAGACTAATGGGGGAAGGGGTTTCTGTTAAGGCTGCAAGTCCGTTATATTCAAATGGTTATACTGTATGACGATGCACTGACCTTCCCAGCCCATCACTCACTCTTGTCCTCAGCACCCCACTTTTTTCTTCCCCCCTCCTGCCCCATTCTTCCCCTCATGCTTCCCTCTCCATTTCCCAATTACCAGGAGAGGAGCTGAGTACCAGCCTGGCTCCTTCCACCTCCTACAGCTCTCAGCGCTGCAGCTCCTCCAGCCCCTGGCTCCGAGCCGCGCGCGCTAAGGTATAGTGTGGCTGCCCCCAGCAGGCAGCAGCCTCCGACACCATGGCAGCTGCACAACACCTTTCCAGGCAGCAGTGGCCGAGCACCAACATGCTCCACACACACAGGGCTGGGTGGGATGAGAGCACCGGAGCCCCCCCACAGCTTCTCCCCAGACTTCTCTGGCCCCAGCCACTGCACTAAAGCCCCCATGGCCCCAGCTACTCCAGCAGCTCCCCCAGCCCCAGCCCCAGCAGTGGCTCTGGTGAGTCTCTGGCGAGTCTCTGGCATTTATTTGGGGTGGGGGGGCAGGGAGGCTGGCAGACAGCGCCCATTACTTCTGAAGTCCGTTATATCAAGGTCTGTTAAATCAAGGGTTTACTGTAGTCTCATTTGTCCTTTTTAACACAACCAACAGTACTCCTCTTGTGTCTTTATTTATCCTTCATACTACTATTATGTTAGACTAAAAAGCATCAATTCTGAATAACCATACAAATTATTCAATTCCATTTCAGATACTGGAGCTCTGAAATTTTTGTCTAAACTATGACTGAAAATTTAATCTCAAAGCCTCCTTTGTTCTTTACTGAAATGGCTTGCGCACCTAGATCCCTGATGTAATCAAACAGCAACTAACATTTCCTGTAAGCTATCCACAGTGCACATAACTATCCCTTTAGTTTGCTGAGTGTATGGAATAGGCTTTTCCCCATCAAACCTAATCTCTTGTAACTTTCTACACAGCAAATGAAAATTATTTAGTAGGGTCATCACTGATTGGTACAAATTACTACATCATACCTTAACTTTCCAATTCTCTATATACAACAGTATGTCACTTCTTTTACTTGACTTTTCAGAGGAGAAGGCACCAAAACAGAAAACCAAGGCATGCAGTGCTGCCTGCTTTTTCAGTGTTTAGCTTTTACAAAAAATATTAATATTAAAATCTGGTAAAAAATATAAAAGGCGATAGCAGACCTTGTTAGAGGGCTCGCAGAAAGAAAGTCTATCAGTCACAAAGGAGACATGGTCTTCCCTCCATTGAGAGTCTGAGGAAACCCCAAAGTGAGTGGTCTTGACAATGCAAAAGGCATGAAGAGGAGGCATCCCCCCAGCAGCTTCTATCAGTATGGCTTCTATAGAGCACTAGCCAGAGCTTAACCATTGTTTTATTAAGAAATAAAGTTTCTGCTCAATATCAAACAGCCCAAGAAAGTAATTGCAGTTCAGGCTCATTAGAAGTGTGTGTTAGGACTTTCAGTTCTTCAGGGATGGTTTATTTTTCTAAGAAAGGTTATAATGGGTTCAGCATAGCAGGGACTCAGCAGCGTGTTTGCTGGAGATGCAGGCACACATGGGAACACCTTGTATGAGAGAATGAGAGTGATAATGCCAGAAAGTGAATGAGAAAATGCATGAGGATAACATATCATTAAAAGCAGGTATGTAACATACACACTTCCTGACAGGTGACTACAAATAAGCCAGCAACAACTGTATTGTTTCCTCATAATTACAAATGGCAATTTTTGGAAACAAACCTTTAATTTATTAAAATTCGTAAACTGGTTTTCAGCCAGTAAATTGAAAGCAAGTGCATCACTCATGATTTCTAAGCCTCAAAGGGATCCCAGTTAGCGAACGGTTAGTTTGGGGCTTGCTGAACCATTAGTGGTTTTAAAAGAATGGAAAATTAGAAAAGCCCAAAATAACTTGAGTATTTTCAATTTTATTCTTCCTCAAAAGACATTCTGGACCCAAGCCTGTGCTCCTACCATGACTAGCCTCTAGAAGAACCTCAAAGGGAATTCTGCCCCAGGTGAGCAGGACTGGTGCCAGGGTTTGTGAAAAATGAAAACAAAACAGAAATCTCAGAGCAACTGCACATCCTGGGCCAGATCCTTGTGTAGTATAAATTGGGGTTATTCCATTCAAATTAGTTAAACTGTTCTTGAGAACACACTAGCTAGCTCATTGTCTTTACCACCTTGCATAGAGCATCACTGAAATGTTCTGCCTTACCTTGTTGTAGTACTGCACCTGAACAGAGTGCCATTGTCCATCACTGACCCCTCCTGGAACAAATGGTGCAACTGTTGTAGTGGTCTCTCCTGAAAGGTTAGTTGGGACATGAGGAGGGGGAAAAAAAAATGACCAGGATTTAGTGACCGGTTCAGCACTGCACAAAACACATACATAAAGACAGTCCCGCCCAAAAGACAATAGTTTACCACCCACCCATGACATCCAGGCCTAATACACTACGTCCTAATGGCAATTTAACATGGAAGAATTTGGAATGCGAGTCTGTGAGTTGCTAAGTACTCACAGCTTTACTAGAGTTTATTTTGGGTGCACAAATGGAAGAGTGACTTTTGTAACACATCAGTGAAACATTTCTTTTTCACTGCTGTTGAATGTAAAAGGAGATGTGCAGGACAAACAGAGCTACCGAAAAAATTGTCAAGTTAGAAAGTATTGACATGCGTTTTGGTGCTTTGTTTGCCTTCAACAAAAGTAAAAAAAGAAGTCCTGAAGCACTTTAAAGACTAACAATATAATGTATTAGGTAGTGAGTTTTAGTGGGACAGAGATACTTCTTCACATCTGGAAAATCTTGATAGTAACTGACATGAAGAGAATTTGTCAGAAAGATAGAAAAATATGAAATAAAAATGACGACTCAGCCAGGTAGGACAGAAGTCGTGGGGGGAGGAGGGGCCGAATGGAGAGGAAAGTGTCTATTAAGTTAAGTGGGCTGCTTGGGGTCACTAGTAACATGAAAGGTGGGGAAACTGTCCTAGTAATGCATAAAGTATTTGTTAACTTTGATAGTTTTCACCTTGGACTCAACAAACTTGAGAATAAACTTAAATTCAGATGCCTCCCTCTATAATCTGGTGTTCAAGTCTCTTTGTTTTAGAACGCACACCATTAAGTCTTGGATGCTATGACCTTCTAGACTGAAGTGCTCACTGACAGGTTTATGTGTATTCGGATTCCTAATGTCTGATTTGCATCCATTAATCCTTGCGTGAAGTGACTATCCAGTTTGTCCAATGTACATAGCAGAGGGGCACTGCTGGCACATGATGGCATATATCATGTTGGTGGAGGTACAGGAATATGAGTCCCTGATAATGTAACTGACATGGTTAGGTCCAGTGATGTTGTCTTCAGCGTAAATATGTCAGCGGAGTTTATTGCAAGGAAAAGTTCCAGGATTAGTATTTCTGTGGTGTTACATGTGGTTGCTAGTAAGAATTTTCTCGAGGTCAGGTGGTTGTCTGTAGAATAGGACTGGCCTCTCACCCAGGGCCTGTGAGAGTGCAGCATTATGTTTCAGTATTGGTTGTAGATTGTTGATAATGTGCTGGATAATGGATAATACCATTCCACAGGGATTTGAATGACCTGCACCCCATCATCAATCTCAGCCTTGACCATTCCACACGAGAGATCCCTTTCCTGGATACCACAGTACAAATCACTGATGGTCAAGTCAATACCATTCTCCACTGGAAACCCACTGATGGCTACTCTTACCTACATGCCTCCAGCTTTGATATTCATAGTGATCCCAAACAGCCCACTTAATAGACACTTGCAGAAACTATTTTTCTTGCCCTTCCCCCCTACTCTCCTTCTGTCCTATCTAGCTAATTCATCAGTTTCTATTTCATTCTTTTTCCTATCTGTTAAAATCTGTTGTGACTTCTGGTTTGAACATTGTCTTGCTGGCTAAAAGCATATCAGTGAAATCTACTTATGGTCAAGGCAAGAAGCTAGAATCTGAAAGCCCTACTGGATGGAGACAAAACACTTATCTCAGAAGAATTTTTTATTTCTAACCTTGTGATTGAGCTGTACTGTTTGCAGCCAGTCATTGTTTAAAATCAGGATTTTTTTGTGTATTAAGTGTAGGAGATGTTAAGTCAGGTATGCAAACCAGAACAACTAGCACAGTGACTATTCATTGCTGATGTGAGTAATGACATAGCAAACACTTACAGCAAAAGTGTACATAAGGGCCTGGCAAAGTGTTTTGGATTCCTGCTCTCCTTTTCTTTTCTTTACTCCCCAGCCCCCGCACTCCCTTTTTAAAAAAAAAAAACGCTTGGACAAACATTCCAGTTACAGAGGAAGAAGAGAAGAATGAACATTAGAGGAACTACCTATATAACAACTCACAGAAAAAACTCCTCCCTTCCCACAAGCTAACAAAGCTGATAGTTCCACACACCGAGCAAGTGTGCATTCTCCTCTACTTTCACAAGTAACCTTTCACTCTTCTCTTCTGCGTCTGTGACTATGCCTTACTGCTAATACACCTTGATTATTCAAACAGCACACACTACAGTTTTGTATGTGGTCTAAATTTACCTCAAAAAGGGCCTCAATTATCAGTAACAAAGACATGGGAGGACCATGTGTCTCAGGTCAGCCAGGTGCTGGACTGACTATCAAAGCAGGAAAGTACAAGGTGGGGATGGCTGAGGTGACCTACCTGGCTAAAGTGGAGGCAGTCAGAGACTGGCCGGTGCCCCAGACTAAGAAGCAGGTCCAGGCCTTGATCGGGATGGCAGGGTACTACCAGAGGTTTGTGCCCCACTTCAGCTCCATCACAGCCCCCCTCATGCAGCTGTGTAAGAAGGGGAAGCCCGACAAGGTGGTCTGGACTGAGCAGCGTCAGGAGGCTCTCTGTGCACTGAAGGAGACCCTGGGCAAGGCCCCAGTGTTGGCAAACCCAGATTTTGACAAGTTCTTCATGGTGTTCACTGATGCCTCAGACAGCTGGGCGCTGTGCTAATGCAGGTGATCAACAACAGAGAGACACCCCATTGTGTACCTGAGCAAGAAGCTGCTGCCCCAGGAGCAGAACTACATGGCCATAGAGAAAGAATGTCTGGTCATGGTGTGGGCTCTGGGAAAGCTGTAGCCATACCTGTTTGGATGATGTTTTACCGTGTACACGGATCCTTCACCCCAACCTGGCTGCATCACATGAAAGGGGCCAAAGCCAAGCTCCTGCAGGACTACGACATGGAGGTGGTCCATGTCAAGGGGAACAACAATATCATAGCTGATGCCCTGTCATGCAGGGAGGCCCCTGAACTTCTTAGCTAAGTGGCCCCACTCAGTTTGGTCTGGAAGTGGGGAGAGATGGGATGGGGTGGGCTGGGAGTGGGAGAGTCAGGCTGGATGGAGGCTAAAAAGATTGTGACTTTTCAGTTTAGAAAAGAGGAGACTGAGGGGGGACATGATAGAGGTATATAGAGTTATGACAGGTGTGGAGAGGGTGAGTAAGGAGAAGTTATTTGCTTGTGCCCCTAATACAAGCACTAGAGGACACCAAATGAAATTAGTGGGTAGCAGGTTTAAAACTAATACAACAAAGTTCTTCTTCACTGAGCACATAGTTAACCTGTGGAACTTCTTGCTAGAGGAAACTGTGAAGGTTACGAATGTAACAGAATTTAAGAAAGAGCTAGATAAATTCATGGAGGTTAGGTCCATAAAAGGCTATTAGCCAAGGGTAGGAATGGTGTCCCTGGCCTCTGATTGTCAGAGGCTGGAGATGGATGGCAGAAGACAAATCACTTCATCGTTGTCTTCGGTCCACCCACTCTGGGGCACCTGGTATTGGCCACTGTCGGCAGACAGGCTACTGGGCTGAATGGACCTTTGGTCTGACCCAGTATGGACGTTCTTACATTCTTGTGTGTGTATGTGAGAGGTGGAGCAGCTCACAGTGGCTAAGGATGACGCCCTGGGGGCGTAACATAAGCTGTCAGGTAACACCGGTCCCTGAACAAAGAGCAAGGAGGAGCCAAGCTGGATTTTGAATTGGAGGCAGCAGCGGGAAGCAGGGGGATGAGTAGGAAGGCAGCCAGCCTGGAATGAGGGGAGGCTAAACCCCATAAGGGGCATCCTTCAGGCTCCTCTCCCCAAGATGGGTTGGAATGACGTCTCTGCCTGCTGTACCAACACCTCTGCACCATGTTGCGTCTCTCTCGACTAATAAACTTCTCCTTCTGCCTGCTGAGTTAAGAGTCACTCCTGCCTGCGGATTGGGTGCAGTGCCTGGGGACCTTAGAACCCCATGACAGCATTATGCTAAAAATTCATAAACACGCTTTGGGAAGAAAGACACATTGACCCCTAATTATTTTGTCTTGATCTCTCCTTAAAAACAGACATTGTTGTGAAATGTTACGACACAGGGAAAAGTGACTGCCAGCATTTCTAAAACTAGAACCTTCCTGTTAATTTTTACCCATAGATACAAAACAAACCATTCTCCTTCAAAAGAGAACTGCATCTCTAAATATATTCAGCCATATTCAGTTGTCATTTGCACTGGTGCAAATCCAGATGAAACTTCATTGATTTAAATGGGTTCTCTGAATTTACACCAGTATAAATAACAGCTGAAATTAGCCTATTCTCATTCATCTTCAGAGGGTCTTCCTAACAACCCAATTCTTGTTTAGACAAGTGAAGGACAGACAATACAGAATAAAACAAAACTCTCAAGACAGAAACACAGTATTTCATAAAACACCCATTTACAGATGTCCTTGTAGAACATGTTTCTGAGCTCTGTAGGTAATAATAAAGAAATAAAAGTAGAAGTCTTTGAACACAAATTGCTGATGTCTGTTCACAAATAAACTGGTGTAAATCAATGGAGTCATTTTGGATTTACAGCATCTGAGAGCACCCAGACTCCAGGGGAAGTTAGGTTTTGAATTCCATTGGTCTAACGCTGTACAACCCTATTTTAAATATAACCCAAATTGCAGCCAGATGTGATCCAATAACACCCATTTTACGGTAGAAGAAAGAAAAATAATAGCATTATTTCCTTTAGAAAATGTGTGTTTTTACATGTGCATATGTGTGTATATATATGCAAACATGCTAAAGGAGAACTCGGGGAAGATATAGCTATTGCGGGGAAGCTGAATGAATTATTTGCATAGATCTTCACTGCAGAGGATGGGAGGGAGATTTCCACAACTGAGTCATTCCTTTCAGTGACAAATCTGAGGAACTGTCCCCACTTGAGTTGGCAATAGAGGCCAGGTTTTGGAACAAACTGGTAAGTTAAATAAGTCATTAGGACCACATAGCATCAGCCAAGAGTTCTGAAGGAACTCAAATATGAAATTGTAGAACTACTAAATTGTGGTATATTACTACTGCTTAAATGATCCTCTTTTCCAGCTTACTGGAGGATAGATTATATGACACTGATTTTTTTTAAAGTGTCCAGCAACTGTCTTGACAATTACAGACTAGTAAGCCTAACTTCAGTACCAGGCCAGGTGACTGAAACTGTAGCAAAGAACAGAATTATCAGACACAGTGAAACTTGGTATGTTGGGAAACTAGCAACGTGGCTGTTGTAAAGGGAAATCACGCCTCACCAATCTATTAAAATTCAATTCAGAAGGGGTGGGCAAGGATGATACAGTTGGTATAGTGTACTTGGACTATCAAAACCAGCCTTTAATAGGTCCCATACCAAAGGCTTTTAAGGAAAGTAAGTAGTCATGAGTTAAAAGAGACTTCATGGATCAGCAACTGGTTAGAATTAGGGGAAAGGATAGGAATAAATTGTCAGTTTTCACAACGTAGAGAAGAAAAACAGAAGATCCCTCCACAATCTGTACTACAACTTGTGGTGTTCATATCAAAGTTTGTAGGAAATACAAAATGACTCAAGACAGTTAAGTCCCAGCCTGACTGTGCAGAGTTAAAGAGGATCTCAAAAACTGGGTGATGGGGCAACAAAATGGCACATGAAATTAAAGTTAAAGTAATGCATACTGAAATCCCAACTATACATACAAAATGATGGGGTCTAAATTAAGGTGCTAGCAGTCAAGAAAGAGATCTTGGAATCATCATGGGTAACTCTCAGAAAACATCTGCTCAGTGTGCAGATGCTGTTAAAAGAACTAACAGAATATGAGGAACCACTGGAAAAAGGATAACTAATAAGACAGGCGATATAATGATACTACGAGAACTAAAAAAGGTACAGAGAAATGCAACAAAAATAATCAGGGTTATGAAACTGCTTCCATATAAGAAGAATTTTTAAAAAGAATGGGAGCCTTCAGATTAGAAAAGAGTTAACTTGGGAGTGATATGATGGAATGGTGTAGGGAACAGAAATAAGGCAGTGTCGCTTTCCCCTTCACACAACACACAAATCAAGCATTGCCAGTGCTTAGTTTGTACCAGGGCTGAGCCTCAGCATCACTAGACTTGGTAGTGCATTGCCCCCACGGCACCTCTGGGCTTCTCCATCAGGTATGAAAGTAAAAAAATTGCTTGAGCCCTGGCATCTCTTTCATTACATGGAAGCGCTGGTGGTGGTGGTGTGTCACGCAATGAAATTATAAGGCAGCAGCTTTAAATCAAGTCCAAGGAAGTGTTTCTTCACACAATGCAGTTGAGCTGTGGAACTCATCACCAGAGGATGTTGTGAAGGCCAAAAACATGAGTGGTCTCAAAAAAGAACCAGTTATGTTCACGGAGAATGGGGCCATTAGCAGCTATTAGCCAAGATGGTCAGGAACACAGCCCCCTATTTGGGGCCTCCCTATATTTCTGATTGCCAGAAGCTGGGACTGGACATCAGGGGACAGATCACTCAATAATGATTCTCTTCTGTTCATTCCCCATGAAACATCTGACACTGGACTCTCTGTTGGAAGAAACAGGATACTGGGCTAGATGGACAACAGGTCGACCCATACTGAAGAGCGTCAGGCTAAAATAAACTCAACAAGATAAACAACCTTCTCTTATACCACAGTTGTTTCTATTTTTAATGCCACTCTCTTCTTCCTCTCAATAAAGAAAGGGTTTGAGGCACTGCCAAACAACTGGTGCTATCCAGATGAAAATCATCACCTAACCCTTTTGTCACTTATTGTTTATCTGTACTGTGGCATTTAGCAAACCTTTAAGTAATTCCTGTCAGCCAGATATGTTAAACCTATTCATGGACTAGTACAGAGATGGGAGATTTTAATTAGAACTTGAGACAAAATCCACAGAAGTCAATGGAAAGACTCCCAGCATCCTCAGTAGGCCTTTTTTGAAGCCCTAAGCCACGTATTGACAGTTTCATGTCCATTTTTATTGTGATAATGATTTGTTAGTTGCGGTTTACTACTTGTTACCATCTGAAGTTGTGATATATGTACACACCAGTGAACTTTACATACAACAGAATAAAGGGTGATTTTTTCCCCTTCTATCTCATGTTTATGTTTTTCCTTTCTCAGGGGAATAATTTTTGGATAAGATGTATACAGTTTGTTGCCTTGGTGGTGCATTGTATAAGATCAATAACAGTATTCAGTCACCAAAAGATACCACCACCACTAACTAGAAAAACAAACAAACAAAAAACCCTACACATTGGAGAAAGGCCAACTGACTCCTTTATTGCTGAGTCCTAGAAAGAAAGCCATGATAGTCTGGACCTTCACAAAATAGAAGAGCCACCCTGCAGAACTTTGAAGACTAACAAAATGATTTTTTAGGTGATGAGCTTTTGTGGGACAGACCCACTTCATCAGATCTGGAAATTCTGAATATTTCTGATTGCCAGAAGCTGGGACTGGACAGCAGAGGACTTGATGATTCTTTTCTGCTCATTCAGAATTTCCAGATCTGAAGAAGTGGATCTGTCCCGTGAAAGCTCATCACCTAATAAATCATTTTGTTAGTCTTTAAAGTGCTACAGGACGGCTTTTGGGCTTTATGACAGAGTTATAAATGCCCTACGGCAGGCTCAGCAACTGGTGACTTTAGAGCTGCATGCGGCTATTTGAGGAGTCACTGGAGTCTCCAAGCACTGACTCCCCTGCAGCCCCGGATGCTGGAATTAGGCTTCCCATACATCCAGTTAGCTCTGTCTGGCCAGGTTTTACAAAATTTGAAAATGTCTGGGGTTTTGCTCAGCCCCTTCTGCAGCCCAGGAGTTCATTCCAGGTTTTGTTTGCCTCAGCTCAAGTTACACCTACTCGCGCTAGTCGGCAGGGAGCAAAGTCAGAAACGAAGTGGGCAGGAGCGGAGCTGTACTAGGAGATAGTAGGAGGCTTCTTCCCCTCCTTTATCTGTTTACGGAAATAAGATCTGTGTGTGTGGTGGCAGGGGGTTCAAGCTGGGACCTCGGCCCCCCAGCAGGCAGCATGTTTGCAGCCCAGCTGCAAACCAGGCCGGCCAGTCAAGCCACTGCTATCCCTGGCATGGTAAAGTCCCTCATTTTTGGGGGTGGGTTCAGGCCAGGAGCTCAGCCCCTCCAGCTGGCAGCATTTCTGCTGCCAGCCAGCCCTGGCACTGCCACTCACTGGCAAGGTAAGCTCTCTCCTTATGGGGGCGGGTTCAGGCTGGGAGCAGGCAGAGTGTTTGCAACCCAGCTGTGAATGGAGCCAGCCAGCCTAGGGTTTGGGAGAAGCAGCTCCAGGGAGGCTGCATTGCTACAGTTACCACGTAGAGATGCCTTGGCCTAATTGCTCTACAGTTATTGCCAGGGTTTTGAACATTGTGCTCCAATTAATTAATACTGAGAATTTCCCAAGCTATGGACTCAGGGGAGCAGGAGAGAAGAAACAAAGCATTCAGCGTGGATGGCAAAAGGGTGCTCACATTCACCAGGGCTATTGGATTCTCTTCCACCTACTTCCCTAGGTCTGTGATGAGATAAGGCTCAGGGTCTGCCCACCTGGGCTTTCAGCTTCCCTTCCTGCCCTAGGCTATAGGTCTCAGCAACTAGGATTCTTCGAGAGCAAGTTTGCCACAGGCTGCTAGTGGGGATCAACCAGATAAGTTTTGGTTCATTCCCCCAACATGTCTGGTCGCATCTACATTGCACCACCCTTCCTCAAATATCTGAGGAATAAGGGGTCTTCCGGAAGGGGGATTTCCATCTGACAAGACACCTCCCGCCCCAGCTGCTTTTGGTGTTCACACCTCCACGTTAGTTGCTGGACGTGGGCCATACCCTTCCTGACTGAATTGACCTCGTTATCTCTGGCCTTCTTGACTCCCTCCTTTTCATGAGCCTGTATAATTAGACCTCTGGAGTCTCCACGGCCATGTCTACACTAGCCCCAAACTTCGAAACGGCCACGCAAATGGCCATTTCAAAGTTTACTAATGAAGCGCTGAAATGCATATTCAGTGCTTCATCAGCATGCGGGTGGCCGCGGCACTTCAAAATTGACGCGCCTCGCCGCCGCGCGTCAATTTCGAAGTGCTCCGGCCGCCCGCATGCTAATGAAGCACTGAATATGCATTTCAGCGCTTCATTAGTAAACTTCAAAATGGCCATTTGCGTGGCCATTTCGAAGTTTGGGGCTAGTGTAGACGTAGCCAAAAGGAATTTTTCAGTGGACTTCAATGGGATTTGAACCATGCCCTCTATGTGTTCTGTAGTTCAAATAGTTTAATAAATGCCCTGTGTTCTAATGACAGCTGAAACCAAACCACAAAATAAAAAACATACAAAAAAAAAAAGTAAAAAGATCTGGGTAAATTAACTGTTATATTATACAACAGTGCAATGTCAGGCATTTGTACAAAAAGAGAAATAAAATGGTAACTTTTTAAACTCAGTGAGGTCCATTTCAAAATGTAGTGAGATGTTCTCATCAGCGTAAAGTTACTGCTATTATTTGCATAAAAGGGTATCAACCTAAGCAGGCAAGGAACACCTTACCCGCAGAGAATGTTAGTTGGATTTGTTCTTCGATGATCTCAAGGGCAATAAAGTCATGCTTCTCATTGAAACGGCCATTGTAGAGGAGTAGAGCATTCCTTTCTCTGGTGGCAAACCTGTAACATGCAGACACAAATTTCATAATTAATGATCTACGAAGTGAAGACCATACAATCAAAACCACTCAAAACCAGTAACATAAAAGCTACAAAATAACCCTGGTCCCCAGGCAGAATGTACCACTGTAACTGCGCAATGCATTGTCCTAAAAGTCATTCTCCTTTGTTTCCCTTGTAGTAGAATAAGGGCTTAAAATGTAAGTCCATAGCTGCGTCTACACGTGCACGCTACTTCGAAGTAGCGGCAGTAACTTCGAAATAGCGCCCGTCACGTCTACACGTGTTGGGCGCTATTTCGAAGTTGAAATCGACGTTAGGCGGCGAGACGTCGAAGTCGCTAACCCCATGAGGGGATGGGAATAGCGCCCTACTTCGACGTTCAACATCGAAGTAGGGACGTGTAGACGATCCGCGTCCCGCAACATCGAAATAGCGGGGTCCTCCATGGCGGCCATCAGCTGGGGGGTTGAGAGATACTCTCTCTCCAGCCCTTGCGGGGCTCTGTGGTCACCGTGGGCAGCAGCCCTTAGCCCAGGGCTTCTGGCTGCTGCTGCTGCAGCTGGGGGTCCGTGCTGCATATACAGGGTCTGCAACTAGTTGTTGGCTCTGTGTATCTTGCACTGTTTAATGAAAGTGTGTCTGGGAGGGGCCCTTTAAGGGAGCGACTTGCTGTTGAGTCCGCCCCGTGACCCTGTCTGCAGCTGTGCCTGGCTCCCTTATTTCGATGTGTGCTACTTTGGCGTGTAGACGTTCCCTCGCTGTGCCTATTTCGATGTTGGGCTGAGCAACGTCGAAGTTGAACATCGACGTTGCCAGCCCTGGAGGACGTGTAGACGTTATTCATCGAAATAGCCTATTTCGATGTCGCAACATCGAAATAAGCTATTTCGAAGTTGGGTGCACGTGTAGACGTAGCCCATGTATCAGAGGCAAAGTGAAGCTGTGAGCAAGAGGCATGTCCCTGCTCACAACACTTGGCACAAATAGGGCTAATAGTACAGAAACACTCATAACTAAGAGGTACTAAGCACAAGCCATAAACACATTTCAGATGGATCATAACAGAACACCTCAGTAAGAAACATTTGGGTATCAACCCCACCATGCTCCCTCCCCTACAGATAACAAGAACATACTGCCCCAGGTTTAGGATAGCATGATAGACAGTGAATTGAATCTTTATGTACAAGGTAATGGGTGGTATTTAGGTAATGTCAGAGGATGGCAACCTAATACATCAGGGCTATGTCTACACTAGCCAAAAACTTTGAAATGGCCATTCAAATGGCCATTTCGAAGTTTACTGATGAAGCGCTGAAATACATATTCAGCGCCTCATTAGCATGCGGGTGGCCGCGGCGCTTCGAAATTGATGCAGCTCGCCGCCGCGCAGCTTGTCCAGATGGGGCTCCTTTTTGAAAGGATGATGCCTACTTCGAAGTCCCCTTATTCCCATCTGCTCATAGGACTAAGGGGACTTCGAAGTAGCCGGGGTCCTTTCTAAAAGCAGCCCCATCTGGACGAGCTGCGCGGCAGTGAGCCGCGTCAATTCCGAAGTGCCGTGGCTGCCCGCATGCTTATGAGGCGCTGAATATGTATTTCAGCACTTCATCAGTAAACTTCGAAATGGCCATTTGCATGGCCATTTTGAAGTTTTTGGCTAGCGTAGACATAGCCCAGGAGTGATGTGTACAGTAAGCCCCCAACTTACACAGGTCCGAGTTACATGGATCTGCAGACACTCAGATACAGTAACAGCTCAGAGTACACAAATCCAGAGTACACGACTCCACACTTATGTGGCTGACCCCCGGTTCATACAGTAAACCCCTGCTTACGTGGCTTCACTATGTGCAAAACTCACTTTAATGCGAGTTTTGCACAATGTGAAGCTGTGGGCTCTCAGCCTGCCTAGCTTCCTGCAGCTGTGGGCAGCTAGGCAGCACAAGAGCCCCTTTCCCCTGCCTTCCCAGAGCGACACTAGGCACTGCTATGGGAAGGCAGAGGGAAGGCTTCTAACCTGCCTACCTCTGTGGGCAACCAGGTGAGCTAAAACCCCCTTTCCTCTGCTTCTCAGAGTGGCGCCACTTGACAGCCATGTCGGTTCATCCCCATTAAACCCTCCCACTGGCTCAACCCCCACAACTCCCCTGCCCCCAGCTCAACCCCCCATGCACCCCTCATCACTTTCCCCAGAACGGGGCTCCAGCTGCATGCCTAGGGCTCCATTCCAACCCCCACGGACCCAGACCCAACCCCGTGTGGTTGGCGCAGCACGCGGCTCCAAACCCAGCCCAGCTCAAGCACCCTGCCCTGGTGCACCCTGTTCAACCCGTCCCCTGCCTGACTCAGCCCCCCCGCGGCCACAGCTCTCCCCCCCGCCCACTGTGTGAGGCTGTCGGCTCCACTGGAAATGACCACATTCTTCTAAATCCTGACTCCAGAAAATTAGGAAGAAGCAGGTATTTCAGAGCACTGTGGCTTGGCATCTTTAGTTTCCAGACTATATTTTATTTCCAGACTATATTTTAATTCTTAACAAGACAAGTTACCAAGGTATACTTACCATATGCTCCCCCTTAGGAAAAAAAAAAAAAAAAAAAAAGATGCTGGAATCAGAGCTGTCTGGAAACCAGAATTTCTATTCTGTGGGAAAGTGTGACACTTCAAGGGTGAAGAATTATTGAAATCAAATTTAAATCAGATCTAAATCTAAAGCTGAAATTCTAAAGTTTCTCATGGAACAAAAATTCAGAAGAATTTTGATTGGAGAAACTGAAATGTATCATTTTGATATGGTAAAGCATCATTTTGATTTTATAATTTTAAGACTTGTTCAAGCTTTTAAATTATATTAATCTATTAAATATTAAAGATTAATGCAGCTTTGAAATTAATATTTTATTGCAATACAGAATTAGAAATTAAATATAATCAAAATGATAACACTGAAATAAATTGTTTCTATATTATAAAAATAAGACAATTAAAATATAAAAAAAATCTCAAAACTGGCACATTTCTATGAAATATTTCAGTTCCTGACTGAAGTATACTTTCAGAGAAAACTGTTCCACCACAACTATTTCAACCAGTTCTAAAACAGAATATATCTAAAGAAAAGAGGAAAGAAACAAGAAAGCACTTGCTTTCCTTGAGGGCAGAAACGATTAGTTAATTGCATAACAGCGTCAACTTCAAATTTGTGTCTGAAAACATTACCAGGAACTAGTACTAAGAGTACAATAACTGTAAGTGGGTAAAATATATATTTTTCTATATTTTCCTGTTTGTTTCCCTTGCGCATTTAACAATACTTTGTGTATATTCAGTTTCACTGTTCTGTTAATGGGTACTTGAATGTCCTGTCTCATGAACTCGCAATTTGCTGATGTTGATGTGGCTGTCTTTGCTGCAAAGAACCATTTACACACCTCAGCTGGGCAGAAGAAAAACACCATTTTTTTTTTATAGGAGGGTTCGGGTTCTTCCTTCTGTTTAAGTTCAGGACACACTACTTAAAGAGTGCTTTTTTTGAGACAACTTGAAATGAAACCTAAAAAATATTCAGTTGACAATTTCCTTTAGATGAGCCTGAATGACTAAGAACTGTTGAGAGGAGAGATGGAGAGTGGGCAGTGCACATCTCATCAGTGTCTCAAAATAAGCGAGGTTTAAGATGCAGAAATAGGATTTATGGTAAATAAGCATCTGACTACTTGTTCTTGTTCCTTTTCCCTTCTGTAAGAGCATATGGTAAGTATAAGCTATAGGTTTCACACCATTTAAATGCTTGAAATGCCTCATTAGCTTGCAGCAGTCAGTGAACATATTCCATGTTAGTCATGAGGATGAAGCAGAAAACATCCCACACTTTGATCTCATGGGGGAAAGTGGGGCTGAAGGATGTTCCACATCTCGGATTATCAGACCATTCACAAATCAGTAAAGTATATAACTGGCAAGCCCTTTGCCGAGCCAAACTTCTACTTCCTGACTCTCCTGATGTAACTTTTCCCACAAGTGTTGGAGAATAAGGTGCAAGAAAATATTCAGCGTAAAAACTCTTCATTTATCCTGATCACACAGGGACAAATTCTGTGCTAATTTACATCCAGTGCCTATGCTATAAAGTCAATGGGTTTGCATCATATTTAATTCAGCACTAAATATGCTTGCTGAGTTTTTACAGATTTTGAAGTGGCTGTCTGGTGTGAAAAGGATGAGGGCTAAGCCATATTGTTTGCTATTTCCCCCAGAGGTCCCACAAGCTGAGTCTGAGCCATGCTAGCCGGCAACAGAACTGTTTCACACACCACCCTCTGACAATCTTCCTGGATGCCTGTAAAATGACACCATGCGCAACAATCCTTCTGGTTGGCCAGGAGTCCCCCAGAAGCAGAATTCATCTCCCAGGGGCTGATGAAATCAACCTAGGAGATTTTAATATGTTGTGCTCAATAGTGCGGTGGGGCTAAGGCAGACTCACTACCTGCCCTGGCTCTTCATAGCTCCCAGAAGCAACTGGCATGTATTAGGCACCAGGGTGACCAAGAGGTCGCCACATGCTTCCCATACCCTCTAGTGCTGACTCGCCAGTTCCTATTGGCCAGGAACCATAGCCAGCGGGTGCTGGGGGGTGTGGTGCCTACAAGCAAGCGCAGTGTGCAGACCCACCTGGGTGCCCATCAGTGTAGGAACCAGACATATTGGTTGTTTTCAGGAACCGTCCAAGGTAAGTGCTGCCAAGCAGGAGCCCACACACCTTACCCCCACCGCCACCCTAAGCGGGAGCGTGGGGCCTGGGACAACACCCCCAGCCCACGGAGTCCAGAGAGAACTCCTGCTGCAGGCTGTAATGCCAAGCCCTGCCCTCACCCGTGAGCAATGTGACCTGGGAAATTAGAAGTGCCGAGCACAGCCGTTGCTGGGTTCATCTCCCCCACCGTGTGGATGGCGGGAGCTGGAGCAGCCCAGCAGCCTGTTCTGCCCTGCTGCCAGGATGGGCCTTAGAACAGAGGTGGAGCAGATGCAAGGGGAAATGCCTCATAGGCTTGTGCAGTTGGTAGCACAGGTGCCTCCAACACGCCTTAATTTGCATTTAGTGTAAATCTGACAGGTCCAAGTCTATTGTCCCCCCCTCTCAGCTTTCTTTTGTTCAGCAGAGTTTGTTCTTGAAAACATTCCTACTCTGTTCTGAGATGTAATTTGATCAGAATCAGTGCAAGAACATTCTACGTGTTCTTCAATTTTCACAACCTTCCATACTAACCTTGATAAATTATACTTATTGTAACTGAGTGCTTTGTTTTAACTATAGTTTCAACTCCACAAAAAGATATGATGATTGTAGCATTAAGGCAAAGTCAAGAGTAAAATGGAAACATTCTGAAAAACCAGCAGCTAAGCCTGGGTTGTGTAACAAGAACAAGCTAATTATGAAGGTTTTCCTATAAAAAGTGACTGAAGTTAGCTAACATGACAGTTAACCTAGACATCTTTTTCTAATTTAAGCAAACAACTTAAATTAGCCTCTTGTCGTTGCTTTTACCCGTATTAACTAACCCTAGTCCTTCACTGCTGGAAGACACAGCTTAGCACATTTTACTTCGACTCAGCCAAAGTCAACTAAATCACGGTACAAAGTGTTAGCCTGCAACTGCACTAGGGGCAAATTGTGCTTATTTCAGAGCTAGCGCACACAGTAATTTAGCTAATCCGGAGCAGGCTTTTATTCTAATCTAAATTAAAAGTCTGAACAAGAGAGGAGGTCTCCTTCCCAGACCTGTGGGTACAACAGAGAGGAGATGGGGGATTCTTCCCACAGGATACATTTGTGGAGGGAACTTTCTTGCATGAAGTCACCCTTTATGGGGCTTCCAAAGAACCATTCTCCCAGTCCTTGGAGCTCACAGAGCTCCCTGGGCGAGCCTGTGCATGTAGATGCAAGCTGAAGATGATTGTGGCAAAAGGTCTGGGAGCAGAAACAGATGCCATCACCTCCTTGCTCAAAAGTCTTCAGGGACTCTGCCATGAAGTTAATGCAGCCCAAGTGGGGGGCCAACAGACTTGCCAGGCTCCTGGGCAAGACGAGGGCAGGGCCAGCTCTAAACTTTGGAAGGGGCAGGGCTGAGGTTTGCCAGCCCCCAGTGCTGCCTAGAGCATGCCTCACAGATCCCCTCCCCACACCCAGCCCTGACAGCCGGCCCGAGTGTACCAAGTGGTGCTCAGTCAGCAATTTAAAGGGCCCGAGGCTCAGGCTGCCTCCACCCCTGTGGTGGAGGTAGCCTGGAACTCTGGGCTATTATGAATCGCCAGGCCCTGCGCAACTTCCCCTTTATTCCAATCCCCAGTCCCGAGCCCAAGGCAGCAATGATATGCAGCTGCATCTGTCCCTGTGCTATACATAAAGTCTTGCCAAATTCACAGCTTTGAAAAATGACAGACTATGACACAAAATCTGGCTTTGTGTGCGCTTTACCCTATACTGTACAGATTACATGGGGCAGACCATTTCTCAAATGTGGGGGGAGGTCCTTGAGCCAAAAGGGGTCATAAGGCTATTTTAGGGAGGTTACGTTATAGCCACCCTTACTGCTGCGCTGCCCTCAGAGCTGGGCAGCTGGAAAGGGGCGGCTGCTGGCAGCAACCTGCCAGCAGCAGCACAGAAGTACAGGTGGATATACCATGTCACCTTTATTTCAGCACTGTGGCTGCCTTCAGAGATGGGTGGCCAGAGAGTGGCGGCTGCTGACTGAGGGACCAGTTCTGCAGGCAGCAGCACAGAACTAAGGGTGGCAACACCACACCATTCCATCATTACTTCAGGGCTGCTCACCTAGTGATCGGCACAGACCCAAAAGTGGGCAGCAGTAGTTGGGCAGCGGCACGACAAGGCCAACTGTGGTACTTGCTGTTTTAATCCATCCCCTCGACAGCCTGTACCAGCTGCAAATTGAATATGCCCCCCTGCATCCAGCAGAACTCCCATTTCCTGTCTCTGGACACATGCCTCCTGATACCACAGCTGTTCTCTCCTGAGCTGTGAGGGCTTGAAGGAGCCCACTCCCTCTATCTACAGGATTTTTTTAATACTTCAGTTACAAAACAAACAAACAAAAAAAACCCCTACACAATATAAACACAAGTATGTATGGCAGAGGAGCTGAATATTCTGAATAGTCTATGGCAGGCGGGACAGTCGTCACTTCATATTAGATATACCATGACTGCTTTTAACGCCTGCTTACAATCTGGCTTTCAAAGAAAACGTTCTTCAGGGCAGGAACCATCTAACTACTCTGGACTCATCCAGTGATGAGCATAACGGGGTTTTGCTTTTAGCTGCCCTTTGGGCACTACCATAATAAAACATGATTAGTGACATGCCTCTAGTAGAGTGGCCCTGATTCTTCTCCCAGGGGTGTTGATGGCAGAATTCTCATAGTATTTAAATCTGGGGGTGACAAATACACATCACCACTTGGCTCTTAATCCAAATCAAAGTTAGGGCTGGACTGGAAACTTCTCCTACCAAGGCAGACAGGAAACAAACTTACATGAGGGAAACAGTGAAATGGAAGCGCTGCCGTAATCCTTTGAAGGTGACAAATGACTGCGGAGGGAAGCTTCTTGTGGTCATCTCACAGTAAGGTCTCTCATACTCCCCTGGGGGACACTCGCATTTGAAACCTCCTACTAGAAGATTAACACAGGTTCCTCCGTTTTTACAGATTCCAGGCACGCAGCGGCCAGAGCGGGCATTCACTTCACAATACTCGCCTGGAGGAACGAGAAACAAAGATCAGCAAGAAAGATTTGGTGCTAAATTCCAATTAAACAACAAATTGCCAGAAATACCAACAAAAGAGATCAGTTATTATGTTTTTTTCCCAAAAAAAAAAAAAAAAAGCTAGCATGTTTTTATGCATCTGTACATCAAGTTAAGTAGTTGTAATTAAAGCAGAGTGTATGTGCTGCATCGTTTTTCAAATTTTAATTTTCTGCATAGTTCACGATATTGTTTCCTCAGTGATTCTTTCTCAAATACTTGACAAAGTTGACTCATTTTTTTAGATTATTAGGCTGCTTTCAGAAATGGTGATGAATATATATCAGGAAGGAGGTGACATTATTACATATAAACCTATTCACTTCCTGCCAACTAAAAATATGGTAACGGTTCCAGCATTTGACATTGTTTTCAACCACCCAGGAGCAAATACTCACTACAGACCGTGAATGGTGTAAATAGATAAGTGGCTCTTTTCCCCTTTACGGGAATTCAGTTTTTTTCAGGTGTCACTGACTACGCACAGCTGAGCCAGGAACATAATCTTTTTACAGCATGTGCATTACATAAAAGATGGGCATGATACAGAAGGCATGCACAGTACTTCCATTATTTTCAGTGTTGCGCAGACATTTGCCGAGCCTTCCAAAGAAGATCACAGTAATTTCATTCTCTTGTTAAGTACCATGTATACCGATTTACAAAGTACCGGAGATTTTGGTCTACAAATGCTGTAATTTTATTCCATATCAAACAAACTCTGTATTAAGATTTGTTACATTTATACATTCAAAATTCAGGAAATAGTAAAGGTAAGTTATACAGCCTTAGTCCCTATGACTTTTGCACGTGCATTCAAATTTGGTCAAGACAACCAAAAATGCTTAACGAGTTTCCAGTTTATAAGGTTTTTAGGAGACATTCTTTAACTCTTTACACCATATAAAATGTGCAGAATTAACTGCTCTACAGAAAACCAGTGCTTTTTCTCTGTTGTTTACCATTTCTATATAGGAATGTGGGTTGTGAGATAACTGCCATTTTTATGTTTGATTACCAGATCATATCTCATAGAACTGGAAAGGACCTTGAGAGGTCATCAAGTCCAGTCCCTGCCTTCTCGGCAAAACTAAGCACCATCCCTGATAGACTTTTTTCTTAAATCTATTTGCCCCAAACAGGCTCCTCAAGGATTGAGCTCTCAACCCTGGATTTCCAAGGCCAAGGCTCAAACCACTGAGCTACCCTCCCATCTACCAAGAGCCTCCACGCAAAAAGTTTTCACAGAAACTGAAGTGGGTTTATGTAATTAACTTGATCCAAGAAACAGTGAGACAACTAAATATAGAGCAAAGCTGTGGCACCACTCAACTGAAGAAAGAAGTTGCCAACACTAGAATATTTGCATAATTACTTTCCACAGGTCTCAATTTTGTTACTTCAACCCTCATGGAAAACTTTACAAGCATATTCCTAGAGCATTCAAACCAATATTTTGGGAACTGTCTCTCACACATACAGAACACCCATGCATGCACAACCCATTATCACACAGCAAGTCAAATCCAGACTTGTATTAAAAGGGCACAGCTCCAGTATAACCTACTACATCAGATCTTAATGTTGCCCAGTGACTGTATTGTTGGTTATGATAAAAGATATTACACAGGTGTCTAAAGTAGGTACCTGTAGCAGTGTGCTTGCAAACAGCCCGAAAACGGGTGTCTTAAAAAGTTCCTGCTGTGAGGTATGCTGGAGCTAACCAAACAACTCTCTCCCAGCACTGTCAAATATTTGTATAACCTGGAACTATAAAACAAATAGGGTTCCACCTTTCTAACTGCTGGTACCCGTACTGTAGGGTGCGAGAAGACGTAATGGTAGAGAGTGCAGTCCGACCCCTCTGTGAATCCTCAGGAGAATCTAAACAGACCAGTCTGTGCAAGGTGAAAAGCTGCAAAATAACTGCCATGGGAACAGCTGCAGAACAAGCCGCGCTTGCCAAAACTTCAAGGCTACGCTGGCAGTAGGCCACAAGAGATAGTGATAAGAAATGCATAGGCAATTTTAGGCAATCTTATGTTAATGAGTTCAGCTTTATCAGCTATTGTTAGGAGGCCTGTTACAGAGCCTCTCCCTGACCGAAGCTCCGGCGTGTTGGGTTTTCCCCCACTGGTGACTGTGGCGTCTCCGGGGCTCCCGTCGCAGGCGTCACGTGCTTTCAATAAACCAAATATAGCTCTCACCTTCTGGGTGCAGCCTCGTCTCTGGGGAACCCGAGCCTGGTTGGCTACACGCACCATCAAGGCTTCCTTCCTGCTCTGCCTCTTTCCCCTAGGCCCTGGCCCCACTCTGCCTTTTTTCCCAAGGCACCGCACCTATTCCACGTCTTCCTCTTCCCCTCTCTCTCACTGGATCTTCTCTGAGCCTCTCCCCACACCCAGCTGGGCTCCCTCTGTTCCAGGTTAGTGACAGGAGCTGCAGCAGACTGACAATGAACCTGCCTGAGGTGCCCTCAGCGTAGTAGGGGCGGGTGTAGGTTATTGACCTGGTGCCTTTCCCCACTCTGTGGTAATGGGACTCTTGGTGTCCCACCAACACATCTGACCGGACACTGCCAGGTCCCCTCTTCAACTGGACTTTGTGGTTGAAACCAGGCACCTCACAATCCTAAATAGCACTCAGACACAGAAGCCAAATACCCAACACATAGGGTAAAACCTGGACAGGTAGAAATCCTACGAAGGCATCTTCCACTCAAATCTAGAAAGAGCAAGAGCCACCATCTCTCAACCAGAAAGGAAAAATTAGAGCACCACTCAGTGGTCCCTCTCATTTTTTTAATCCATGGGCAGAATAAATTTTGTTATGGGCACTGAGGCATGTGCAGAGGTGCACATGCTGCTGGCTGTGGGCACTCTGACAATCAGCTGGGCAGCACCTGAATCTCTTCTGGGCAGCAGCCCAAGTGCTCAGCCAAAAGGGAACACTGACCCTACTAGAGAAAAGCACCATGGCTGAGGAAATCACTCAAGCTAGAGCTAAACTTTAAGCATGTAATTTTCTGAAGCAGAGCCCAAGTTCCCAAACTCTTGTTTTATCAAGTTAATATTCGAATTCTCTAACAAACTTTTTTTTTTTGTTTAAATTCCTGTTTCCGACTTGCAGCTGTGGATACCAGTTCAGCCAGAACTATCTGAACAGGCACTCAGCATTAGCCAAACAAGGAAGTCAGGTAGATTACACTGATACACAATATGGTTCCCTCATCTATAAATCTGCTTAGTTGATGAGAAAACTCTCTGGTGATGTATTGGATATGAAGAAACAAAATAATTAAACTGACAAGTTGACTAAGAAGACATCAAGGAGTGAATTTACCGGAGAGTTGCTTTACAATCATAGTCAATCCCTCCGCACCCATAGAACCACAAAACGAAGTCCAGCCTGAGTCACATCTTCAAAGTGCTGTTGACAGAACTATTTTGTTGTTGACCCAGGCAGGGAGGCTTGCTTCTATAATCAGGGTATATCATAGGCTCCCAAACGGGGGAGCATGCCCCCCCAGAGGGGCATGAAGAAATTCCAGGGGAGGTACAAGGTGACTCAGCCCCCTCATCAATTCCCCGCCACCCCGAGAAAGAGCCCATGCTGGCATTACCTCCTGCAAAAATGGAGGTAGCGCTGGCTTCCTGCAGTGTTGCTGGGGGAAGTCCAAAGCTGCATGCCAGAGCTGGTGTCTCAGGAAGCACATGCACTGTTTTCCCTCCCCAAACAGCCAGTGCATTTCCTGAAAAGCTGTGGCTGTTGCCCTCCAGCGACTTCCTTCCGCCTGCTGCTTTCCTGCTTGGGGGGGAAGAGGGGAGTGGGAGTCCTGGGTCGCTACAGCTCCAACTGCTCAGGCAGCAGCATGCAGCTGGCATGGGGAGCGAGGAGCAGGGAGCCCACTGCCTGAGCAGTTGGAGCTAGCGCGGACCCAGGGCTCTCACTCCCTCCCACTCGCTCCCCATCAAGGAAGGCAGCAGGTGGAAGGAAGTTGCCAGTGGACAACAGACCCGGCTTTTCAGGAAACGCACTGGCTGTTTGGGGAGGGGAAGCAGTGCACATGCTTCCTGAGACCCCGGACCTGGTTTGCAATTGCAGGATCCCCAGGTACCAGCTGAGCTAATCCCTCCCCTCGCACAGACCTCCTCAAGTACCTGCCCCGATCCCCAGGATGAGGGGCATGAGGGTTTCTCAAAAATCAAAAAGGGGGAGTGATGCTGAAAAGTTTGGGAACCACTGGTAGATACATACTCAAAGAAACTTTCACACGCTCCTGCTCTTATACCAAAACTTTTCGAGAATTAGAATGTCACATTTTCTGTAGAAAAGATTAAGCAGGAACGTGCCCCATTTTAAGAGTAGGATGTCTGGTTATATAAATCTCCAACTCTAAAGGGATGAACTCCTCCAGGGCTGCCGAGAGAGAACAATATACAAGAGAACAATTTACTTGATGTAAGCAAACAAGGTACAAATATGACAAATGGGGCGGGGGAAGGGAATAGAGAGGTTTCTCACAATATACGAGTCTAAGGCTGCTTTCATTAATCCTTCTGTACCAGAGGTTCTGCACCAAAGATTGGTGACTTAGATACAGGTATAATTCCTGTGTATAGCAGCCAAACGTAAACTCATTTAATAAACCACAGAAAAGGAGATCTTATCTGAAATTTGGGATTGGCAATGGTGATCAGAAAACTAGGGGATCTGCACTGCAATAAGGAACAGCTGCCGCAGCTGGTGTTTATAGGTAGTAGTCTGGCTTATTACTCAGCCAGTCTGTCCCTGACTGTTACTGGCAACCTTTTCTCTATTAATACAATTTAATATTTCCTATACAGCTAGTACTTGGGGGAAATCACTCAACATACTTCTAATGTGGCACAGTTCTGTGAAATCCAGGCAAGGGCTGTAATGCTACACAGATCTTTTGATCTCAGAACATGTAGTTAATTCTTTTTTTCCCCCACAGTGAAACCTAAAGTGTGCACCTTTGGATAATTCTGCCTTATGTATGGCTATCATCTCTCATGCAGACTGTGAGAAATCTCTAATAAGCAACCATTCCTCTATATGTTAATCAATTTGTAAACACCGGAGGATAATCAGAAATCATCAGAATGTATTTGCCAAGAACTAATCAAGTCAAACCAAACTAATTTCCTTCTTTGACAGGGTGACTGGCCTGCCTAGTGGATAGAAAAAAAAAAGCAATATACATGATACATCTTAATTTTAATAAAGCATTTGGCATAACCCCACATAACATTCTTAGAAGCAGACTAGTGTAGACCTTCAGTCTTGGGCTGCAGCCAGATCCCTGGGATCCTCCCAGAGTGCTACCCTGTACCCAAACATCTATAAGCAATTAAACAGTTCCTTAGCCTGAGACAAGCAAACCAGAGTCGGATGATATGGGTCAGCCAGAGGTGTCTAATTTCAGCATGCTGTTGTTTGATCTCCTATAAAGGGTTCCACTCTATAATGAAATCAAGTAATTACTGATTTGTCTTCCTGGATGGATCTCTCTGTAAGATATGGTAGGTATTAAAGGATTTAAACAAACAAGTACTATCAGTGGTAAAAATTAAAAGAAGTAAACCATGGAGAAATGAGGTTTTTTTTCAAAACAGAGAATAAGCTCATAACTGCAAATAAATTGTGAGCAGAAAAGTTAACTTTTGATTATCCAACTATATACTAATTTGAATCAAAGAATGAATCTTTGAAGAAATGCTCCTGGTTTGGTTAGTCAGCTTGACTCGAAAATGGCAAAGGATAAAGTCAGCAACTCTTCCAGAGACAGCTTAAATGACATTGAGAAAAATAAGGAATTATTCTAAAAGTTTAAACCGAATAATTCGGGTATCTCTGAATACTATACCATTTCACGACTGTTTTAATTGGAAATACTGTGTTAGACAAATCTAGGCTGAAACAGCAAGTCTATGCACTGAATTGCTTTTTTCACATTCTTTTTCATTATGCTCTCAATACATATTAATTTTTTACTCACTATCCGTAAATGCTTCACCTGAGCTACAAGCACTTTGCTAAATGAACTGCAATTGCAAGTCTGAAAAGAAATACATTCTCTCAGTATTTTAGTGAAAAAGGAGACACGCCAAAGTATAGGGCATCAAAATTCCTTCAAAAGAAATTCCCAGTGAGCAGTTTCCTTGAAGGAGAACCAACCGTTGATGTATAACTCTCCCTTACAGGTTAAGCATTATATTAAAAAAAAACCCTCTTCCTCCTCCAACAAATACAACTGAAAAATTAATCTGACTACAGCACAAAACAACCAGAGACCAACCATAAAAATAAAAGGGGGAAATGCTCCAAAAGTAATAAATATCTATTTTAAAAATGTACTTCATTAATGTGAAGTCTTCACTACTTCTGAACTGTGTATTGGTTGGCAGAAAGCCTAAGTAACATGAATACTCATGGGACAAATATCCAAGCAACAAAATCTACAAAGCAGGACTCTTAACATTCTATACAACACTAAAAAAAGGTTAGGATTCCATTAGAATCTCATCAGACCTCCAAGTTAAACATTGATAGGCTGTGTGAATAGCCACTACAAGAAGTTAGGGATATACAGTTACAGTGAGCAGGGAAACTGACTTCTAGCAGTTCCAATCTTGTTGATACCTGTTAAGAAGTGAGCGAGGCTCTTTGCAGAGGCAAGTAAGACCATGTCCAACAAAATGAACAAAGAAGGTGATGTGCAACCAGTAAAAGGATTTTTTTTCCCTTTCCAATCTACTGTGCAGGTGTCTAATCTATATTCTCCATTCATTTCATCTACAGGAGTAGTGCAGAAAATGTACCAGAGAACTGGGGTAAGAGATACCTAGAGACAAATTTATGTTTGGCAATATATACAGAGCCAAACTCGTGATTTCATTGACTCTAATAGGCATGAATATAGGTCTCGGTGTAGATTGGAGTGGATAATTTTGCACTAGCTCTGGGTATGTTTCACGGACAAATTAAAACATTGCATAAATCTATCTTCTACCTTAGGGGAAAAATCATGGCAGTGAAGCAGAGAAAGCGACTAAACCGGCCAGCTGGGACGAAGAAGATTCTGGATTCTGTAGTGCAGACACGGTCAGAGAATTTGTGAATGTATAACCCCGGAACAACAGAAGGAAAGAAAAACACACAACTGTGTCTTCCCTGGAATGTATGGGTAAAATCCTGGTCGCATAGACGTCAATGGCAAAAATTCTCACTGTCTTCATCGAAGCTACAATTTTGCTCCATATGTCAAAAAATTGCCCCTTCCTTTTTCTCTCTCTCTCTCTTTTCTTTTCAGATTGACATAGTTGTAAAGCACTTTGGGGCTGATTCTCATCTCAGTTGCAATAGAGCAAATCCAGAATAACTCAATGAAGCTGATAAATTATTCCAAATTTAAATCAGAAGCTGACCAGTCCCTCCCACCTCCGCCTAACGACCGGGCTGGTCCATAAAGCTGAGACTTGATCCAAACTGTCTGAAGTGTGGGGACATTCCACTTCAGTGTTTGGGTTGAACTGCTATGTACACTCTCTTGCTCGGTTTCAACTTCGTTTACAAAACAAAAAACGAGTCCGGTAGAACCTTTATTACGTGATGCTCTTTTGTGGGGCAGACTCACTTCTTCAGATCTGGAGAACAGTGATAATTGATAACTGAGAAGAAGAGAATTTGAGAAAAAAGTGAAAGAAAAAAACCTGACAAGTCAGCTGGATAGGGCAGAAGGAAGCGGGGGCAAGGTGGGTGGAGAAAAAGAGCCTCTGCAAGTGTCTATTAAGTTAAGTCTTCGGTCACTGCAAAGAGAATTGATACCTTTGAGTCCGAGGTGATAGGTACCAAACTTGAAAATAAATTCCAATTCAGATGTCTCCTTTTGTAATCTGGCGTTAAAATCTTTTTGTTTTAAAACGTACAGCATTTTTCTCTGCCCATTCGCCCCCCTTCCTGCTGCCCTATCTTCCTCTCGGTTATTAGTATTTTCCAGATCTGAAGATACAGACGAACACGGCTACCTCTCCTCAGGGAGATCTCTTTACAGTTAGAGCAAGGAACAAACTTGTTATGGATTGTTTTGGGTAACAGATATAGCACAAAAACCATTACTAAACTACCAAGGGCTGTACTGTACTCTCATTCCTCACAATATCATCTCTAGACCTGAGATCACTGTAGTAGCAGACAGGATGCGCAGTAAAACTCTCACTAGCGAAGGATGAAGTATGCAATACTACTGTCACTCTAACAGGTAGGTCAGCATTAGACCCATTCACCTCACACCTTAGTCTCTTGGGCCTTTTTCCACATGCAATGCAGCCCTCATCACAGTTCATTACCTCCCCACATTCAAGCCCCTCATAGACAGACACTTCCGCACTGCCTGGAAGTCACCCAAATTACACACAGAGCCTGATCCAAAGCCCATCTGCAATCAATGGCACTCCGCCAGCTGATTCCAATGAACTTTGGATCAACCCCACAAACTTTAGCAGTACAAAGTGTTGATTCTTCTGGGCTTCTCTGTGCATCTGCCTGCTGTCCTCATGCTTGATACTGTAAACACTTAAGCCAGCAAGATATTTTACTTGTACAAGCAGGGCTGGGTGGGGGGGTACAAGACTATGTAGCTGAATGATGTTATTAGCAGCATTAGACCCTTAGATTCAACCCATCAAGGCATTATCTGCCACCTTTTTACGAGACCAGCCAATGTTTAAATTCATGATGGAACATCAGTCCGATAAAGGCAGGCAATTTAGCTCGATCAAGTTTGCAGTGCTACGTACAAGTCTCTAAACAGACAACCTAGAGATGGGTTTCACAGGGTGCCTTCATGCTACTGACAGCTAACAGTGTCCCCTGTAAGCTGAGTGCTTACACTCTCCTGAGTGCTGCCCAGGAGAGATTCAGGTGCCACCCAGCTCATTTGCAGAGTGCCCACAGCCACCCAGAGAGAGACACATGAGTTTCTATTGGTGGTGCATGTCCACACATGCCTGGGTGCACATAAAATTTATTCTGCTCCTGAATGGAAAACAATTAGCAGAAATGCAGACACCTTCGTGCAGATTCTGATGCCATTACTCCTTCTGAATTATGCCGTGCTGCACAAGCAGCCCGTCAGCAGTTCAGGGCACTTTTGCAGTCAGGTGCTATTCAACAGGAGAAAGCCCATAGGAAGCTGTAGGAAGAAAACACTGGAGGCTAACCTATTTTCAATTAAATTCCCAGGGATTCCATTTACTTCAGTGTAGTTACCCCGATACTGCAATATGGACCTTACCTGAGTAAGTGCTGCAGGGTTTGAACCCATAAGATCAGGAATTGCTCAGAACGATACATGTCAGGAAAAATAAAGTTTGAAATGTGGAAAGCTTCGTTCAAAGGTAACCAGGCTGAGCTGAAAAAGAAGGGATTAGAGATGGTGGTAAAGGTAACCATGCCTCAACCACAGTCCAGCAGGAGAAAAAAATACTTTGGAGGCCAAAATGGAGGTACTAGAAAACAAGAAGCAAGGCAGAAGCTTGAGAGTTTATGGAATCTCACTGACGGGTTGGGAGAATTCTCTTTAAATTGCGATTAATGAGCCTCTGTAGGCCACTCCAATGCCAGTTCCACTTCAGACTTCTCCCATCCTTCCTCCCTCTGCTAAGAAAATAAAAGCTAGCTTGCTTTCGCAACTGAACTAGTTTTGTATGTCACATAGTAGGACTAATACCTATAAACTCTTGCACATTATAGACCCTTCTAACCTCAGCCGCAAAGAAGAGAGCCTTTGCGGGGCACCCGAACAAAAAACACACGGGGCAGAGAACTAAACTATCCACCTAGTTCCCGGTCTGCTAGGAACTGAGCATGAACAAACATATCTCTTCCCCCCAGAAGGCACTGTCACCACAGCATCTAATACAGTCTCCACTTTTCACATGGGGCGAACAGGAGCCCATGTTGTGGAGAACGGAGCTCTTGCAGTGTGGTGCTGGGGCTAGAGCCTGAGCCCCTGCCACAGGCTCCCCCTGGAGTGCCGAGCCGGGGCCAGAGCCCAAGCCCATGCCACGGGGCCCCCCCCAGAGCGCAGAGCTGGGGCAAGGTCCCCTCTGGAGTGCAGAGCTGGATCCTAAGCCTCTGCCATGGGGCTCCCATCAGAACGTGGGGCCAGAGGGCAAGCCTGAGCCCCCTGCAGCGCATCCACCACCAGTAATGGGGGATGAAAGGCAGAGGGGTGGGAAGGCCTAGGCAGGCACTTTGCCTCAGAAAGGTTGCTGACCCCTGGGCTAGGGGGTACCTGGCTCTGGGGGGGAGGTGCAGGTCATTAATTTAGAGGCAGGGAGGCACAAATGTGGTAAGATGACTACCAAAAGTGTCTGGTCTTTGAACTCCTATTGGACACCAACGCGCTATCAGATTTGGGGATAACACACACAGATGAGGGAGAATGTGGAATGTGCCATTAGTGCTGGGTCCAGAACCTTGGCTAGCTTGTAGCACGTCCAGATGCAGGGTGTGATCAACAATGAGCTTCTCTGTGATGAGACTGAGGCATTTCATCCAGTGTGCCACAAAAAGCTGGTTTGCCTTACAGAATGGTTTGCAGGTATATCCCTTAGTCAGTTCATTTGTAATGGAAATAATAGAGTTAAGAAGAGAAGAAATCTTACTCTGCGATGAAGACCATGGGCCTGATGATCAGTTGATATGTCATTAGTGTCTTCCTTTTACACCTTCTTGACACTCATTAAACATAGCTACTTTAAAGAAGGAGGAGAAAAAAGAATGGGAAACTATATTGACTGTACTGCTGAACTGGACATGCTACCTAAGGGCCAAATTTTGCAACCCTTTCTCACGTTAGTGAGCATTTAGTCAATCAATCCCACTGCCTTCAATGTAAGTCAGGGTTGCACTACTTCACTCTTAAACATTTCCCCAGATAGCAGTAATGGAGGTCAAAGCTACATATCCAACAAAAATAGAGACAATTTATCTTGGAGAAAAATGGCACCATATAGTTCACAAAGACATGGCTTAATTGCCAGTTTCAAATCACTCAGTGATTTTGTATGGTGTTAACAATGTTCCATTAGGTGCATAAATCAGGAAACAAAGGCTTTTTGCCCAGCGTTTCAGCTAGCTGGCGCTTTATTTTGTGAACGCTGCTTTACCTACAGGGTTGGATTCCTGTCTCCTAAATTCTTGAGCTTTGTCTGCCTGTCAACTACTTCTGAAAGGTTTAGCACCCTTTAGAAGTGAAAAGTAGGAGCCTGTCCTGCAAACAGACTACGTACAGCTGCAGGATGAGGAGGGCAAAGGTGATACAAGCACTTAGGAGACAGGAGACCTGGTTTCTTCTCCTCAGAGGAAAACCCTATTGTTTTCTTTGGAAGAGTTTAGTCCACTTCCTCCTAAGGGCCTGTTTACTTTCTTCCCTTCTCTTCCTGCTGCTCTTACTAGTCTCATCTGCAGATTTAGGATAACAGAGTTCAAGAAGAGCAACAGAGAAGTCTCCAACCAGCTCCCTCACCTGCCCGCTGCTCTTTTCTGTCCAAATTAGCAAGGCAGATTGCTCTGGTCTCTCTCTCTATGTCTCTCTTTCTCTCTCCACACATATAATAAATAAGTGAAAAGATGGTAAGAGCCTAAATTGCGGGAAATGCGAAATTCAAAGTTTTTCCCAACAAAGGCTTAATTTCAAATGTTCCATGTAACCTAACAGGACTATAAAAATAAAGCTGTAATATTAGGAGACTAGCAGACCTCAGATAAAAACAGGTCTGTTGAGTTTGCAGTATTCTGCCTCCTGAATATTTTTGGCAGCTTTCTTCAAAAGAAGGGTCACAACCTATTTGTAAGAATAGTGGGTAGCGGTGAAATAAACAATAAAATAATCAATCAGGTGTCATTAAAAACACCTTTAAAAGATATCTATGAGGATAATTAAAACATGGAGACCAGGATTATCAGACCTGTAATTCCCTGCTGTCTATAAGTGTGTCACAACATCCATACACAGGAATTTCTGGGGACTACCCTCCCCACTTCCCTGGGCTCCGCCTTTCCCCCCGGAACTCCCAGCTCTCCAGCTGGTCCTGTTATACCTTTCCCTTGCCCTTATCCCCACAGCATCCCTGCTGCTGGTGGATGCGCCTGTGCACACGGAGGCTTCTGCTGCCCTACCCCTCTCTCATCTCACGTTACCATGTTTGCTGGTGTCCCGGCTGCTGCACACCCAGGGCTCTCCTAGCTGCCCCCAGGCCTCTGCATGCACCAGGGCTCTCCTGACAGTGCACAGGGCAGGGGAGCAGTGTTTCTGCTAAGATTTTCCATGCTTGGATGGGTTGGATTTTCTTTTGGGCACATGAAAATTTCTTATATGCACCACCAGCATGAACAAAAAACCTAGATATAAATATGGACTCTTCACAGCATATAGGTGTGGAAGAAAATATATTAAAATAAGGGATGACTAACAAGGATCAATGCTTATATGATGTTTATTTAATACGAAATCAAATAAAAATAACACTACTCTTGGAGTACCTGCATTATCATTCTTTCTAACAACTCAAGCATCTGAACACACTAAAATACATATTTATATAGTGGTATGATATTTTCGGTCTTCTTAGCTGTCCCTTTTCTAGAATTCTATTAGCTATTTCAGCTGCGGCTGCACATTGAGCTGATGTTTGCATGCTGACTCCACAATCCCTTTCTTGAGTGGAAAAAAGAGACTCCATCATTTTGTGTCTGTATCTGGGATTATGTTTTACAGCGTGCATTACTTTGTAGTTGACAACACTAAATTTCATCTGCCTTCTCGTTTCCCAGTCACCCAGTTTAGCGAGATCCCTTTTTAACTCTTCCCAGTCAACTACGGACTTAACTATCTTGAGTAAGACTAATTTTGTATCCTCTGCAAACTTCCCCGCTAACCGTTTGCCCCCTTTTCCAGTGCTTCTTTTGTGCCAGCACTTGATGGTACTTTTTAGTATGGCACACTAAAAAGTCTTCACGCTACAAGCTACAGACACTGATAAACAGATGCCTGAGGTACATCCTTCACATCAAATGGAAAGACTGTCACAAATAAGGAACTTTGGAGCAGAACCAATTGACATTGAAATCAAGAGAAGAAAGCTGGATGCCTAGGCCACACTCTCAGAAACCCATCATCCAGCAAAGTCTGGCAAGCTCTCAGATAGAACCTGCAGGGAAAAAGCAAAAGAGAACGACCTCGAACAACGTGGAAAAGATCTACGGAGACTGAAGGACAACAGCTGGGGTACTCTTGGGGTCAGCTACAAGCTTTGTCCTGAGATAGAGTGAAGTGGAAAAGATGTGTAAATGACCTATTCTCCACTCGGAGTACAAGTGTTTAAGTCACGTAAATCACTTGCTGGTACTGAGTACTGGCACCTCACCAATCCCAGCCACAGGATTGGTTGGGTGTGGGGATGGGAGGGGGAGCTGTCTGAATACCAGCTCCTCTTTTATTTACCAAAAAAAAAAAGCATTGCCCATTTCCAAATCATTTCTGAACAGACTGAACAGCACAGGCCTTAGTATTGCTTCTGAGGGAACCACGCTATATTTTCTCCTCCTTTGTGAAAACTGACCATTTATTCTACCCTTTGTTTCCTATCCTTTAGCCCACAGAATTCTCAGAAGAGGGTCATGATCCCTCAGGGGTCACAAACAGAGCTCCCTCTCATCTTTTTCATCCATGTGCAGATTTCTTCCATCCATGTACAGAATACATTTTTATGTGCACTGAGCCATGTGCAAATGTGCACCACCAATAGAAACAAAGGCACTCTGCTAATCAGCTGGGCGGCATTTAAATCTCTCCAGAGTGGTCACACGAGTGCACACTTTACCGGGAGGACTGGTTCCACAGTTATTATGTGGGGTGGTGAGCCACACAGCTCTGAAGGCAGTGCTGCTGCCAGCAGTAGCTCAGAAATACGGGGAAGGGGCGGGGGCAAATGGAATACAATATCTGCTGTGAAAAGTGGTTTTGATGTCATTGCACCTCTTCCAGTATTAAACAGTAACTACTAAAAAAAAATTCCCTTTTCTGCTTACCACAATAATTTGACAGAGATGTGTTTTGGGTTTAATTTAAAAGAGGGAGAAAAGGTAAATGTATTTCAAAATGTATAAATTCCAAATTTAGTGTTTAAAATAGGGTTAAATATACAAAGCGTGGTTTTAATTTACAAGAGGTCACACTGAGAAGCTTGCTGTATGAAAAGTGGCCCATACAAAAGATTTGGGAATCACTGCTTAACCAGTTGCTGATCCACCAGAGAACTTTCCCTCTCCTCCCTCTTTGCTTTACAGCCCTGGTAAAGGCCCTTATCAAAGGCTTTCTGAAAGTTCAACTACAATATACTACCTGGATTATCACTGCCATATGCAGTTACAGCAAGGGTATTTTATTATGTCATCTGGACCAGTTTTAATGATTAGTTTAACACTCTTTTATATTCATGTTTACATTGTTTACAATATGCAAGTCAGCGTGCAGCTGTCTTCAGGGTGGGTGGCCGATAGCTACCTAAATTATTGCTCCTCAGGGAACAAGCAAGTGTGTTGTTAAACAATGTATAGTCTCCCATATGCTTAGTGCATCTGAAAGATTACTTATGGAAAGGGATTTTCAGTTTTCGCCTTAAAAAAATAAACTGTAAATATAGAATAGTGATTGCTTTACACTACATTAGAAGTTTCAGTCTTGACACATAACAATAGCACAGTTCAGTCTACTCTTGCACAACAAAAACAACCTGTATGAGTAGCATGGGAATTAGATGTAGTAACTGAACCATGACACACTAACAAAGGAGAGTTCACAGCAATAATGAAAATGCAGTTCCCACAATGCCTCACACAACTGTATTTCAGAATTCAAATTATCTTGATGTTCAAGTCCAAGTGCCTCACTTCGTTGCTCAATGGTCGAAAATTTCAGCCACTGTAACTCATAGTATATGCCCACAAAACTACCTTAAACTTTGTCTTCTTTAACATGAGACTTCTTGATCATCACCTCTTTCCTCGCATTTTGAAGACTAGAATCTCTCACCTCTAAGTTTGGATTTCCTATATAGTGAACCATATGCTGTCTGACCATTGGTAAAAAAGGAGTCGCTTTATCCGAGAATGGGAAAAAATGTCAAGAAGCCCCTTATTAGTTCCCATAATTTTGTTTTATTTTCATTGATACAGGAAAAGCTGAATTATCTGGCACCCTGGGGAACTGAGGGTGCCCGATAATCAAATGTGCTGCATGCTGAAGCAGGGCCAGTAGCCACGCTGCTACCAGCCAGTCAGCCAGGTAACTAGCCCTGCATTAGCTGGCCCTGGCCAGCCTACAGCATGTCTGTTAACACATGCCAGTCATCTGGGTGCCAGATAACTAAGCTTTTACTGTACTTTGTTTCCCGGTTCTTGGAGATGGGACAAAACATTTTGGGAGTAAGGGCACTTCTAAGTTCCATAGATACTTTGACGTGCCCACGGCTACACAGCTTGCCAGCATCTCAAAGTTTGCAACTTCGAAGTTCCCACAGTGAGAATTAGGCTAATGAGGTGCTGCTTATGCAGCACAGCACCTCATTGCTATTCTCCGCTCGGTCTAGTTTACATGCCCCCTTCAAACGAGGGAGCCAGTGTAGACAAGCTCTTTATGTTTCCAGACGTCCTCATTAGGTATTTAGCATTTTGATGTCCACAGGCAGTTGAGAATTTCATGCAACTAGCTGTCTGGAACATGTCTTCTAAAGACGATTATGAAAAAAGCCAGTTGTGTACATTAATATATTATGACGAATAAAGTTAAACTAATATAACCAGCTGCAAAACCAATAGAAGTCTACACAGAGATTTACACTAAAATAATACACTGATTTTTAATTAAATTAGTGCAAGTTTCATACTGAGAGAAAGTTTAAGCTTCTGCTAAGGCAAAGCTGTGACATATTTGTATTCAAATTACACTAGTTGGTAGTAATAAATAATTTGTATTGCTGACAAATCACTCCCATAACTGTCTTCACTTTACCGCTGCCTGTTCTGCAACATCCAAACTTCAACTTTGCACAAGTCTTTTAAAGATAGCTTTGCCACTTCCTTTCAGCCATTGACAGATCTTATCCAAGTACTATAGTTGTCTATAATATTGACATCAAATATTACAGTAATATTACTTTTAATCACAGTGGGTTGGACCTATATTGTGGAATACCATTATTAGAGCCGAGCAAATCTGCGGGTTTCTGCTTTGTACCTACAGATCATTTTTGCAGATGTGGATCCAATTTTGTACCCATGCAGGGCTCTAACCAGTATGTGCTTTTAATGAAGAAGAATGCTCAGAGCTATGTTCTACAATTACAGAAAAAAGTGATAGCAGCTGAAATTTGTTAATCAAGCAAAGCAAGCACTCAGGAAGTGCACTGATCCCCTGTGTCACTGACCAATTGCCAAAAAGCAGGGAGGGGCTCTCCCTGCACCCCTCTCCCCACAGGCATGAGTCACCCCTGAAAGCAAGTGTCAAAGAGCAAAAAGGACTTAATGAGACAAGGTGGCAGAGATAATCTCTCTTATTGGAGACAGGCTTAATGATATATGATAGAATGTGCCACTCACTGATGTGACAGTTCAAAGAATCTTGATGTCAACAGCAATGAGATGGAAGCAAACTGCTAACAGAACGATGCATCAAAACTCACAAGAATATGTCTGCAAATTGTAACTGGATGGGTCCCTCATTTTTGTAACATTCATTCAATAATTAATATGGAAATATCAGACATCACTATACAGGAACCTGCCAGCTTTTTGAACCAAGAATGGGCAAGTAATGACATGCAAAACAAAGGGGTAAAACCATTAAGACACAACATTCTGGGAAAATGCTTGATGCATCTTATCTAGGTCTTGCAGAAATCTATCCTTACTAGTCTTTGAAAACACATGCATAGCTCATAATGAGACTAAAGTATCACTGAGCTGAATATAAAGACTTTGATTCACCTTTAATGACAAATACACCTCTATTTGTCTTGATGCATTGTTCCCACACCACCACCATAGGAACTAAAAGGTGTTCTTTCAACATAAATAAATACATAGCTTGAATCATGAAGAATATAACATCCACATCCATCACCCCGTAAATTAAACCAAGTACAAACAAAATACAGGCGGAACTTGTTTAGTCTGGAACTCTCTCCTCCAGCAACATCCGTAATCTGACATGATTTTAGTTAGCCAAATGACCACTTATGAGTGTGGTCAACTTTCCCATGGCCCCATAAAGTTTGTTGACAGCCACACACATATTGTACATTCATTGACACACACACTAATATACGTGTTGAATAGTAACAGAGAGGAAGCCGTGCTAGTCTATACACTATCAAAACAAAAAGCAGTCAAGTAGCACTTTAAAGACTAGCAAAATAGTTTATTAGGTCGAATAAACTATTTTGCTAGTCTTTAAAGTGCTACTTGATTGCTTTTTGTTTTAATATATATGCATTTACTATTATATACAAATACACACAATGCAACTTGTTGAAAACATAAGTTTTTCCTCATTGGTTGAACAGTCATGATAAATATTATGTCAAGTATCGGAGGGGTAACCGTGTTAGTCTGGATCTGTAACAGCAACGAAGGGTCCTGTGGCACCTTACAGACTAACAGAAAAGTTTTGAGCATGAGCTTTCGTGAGCACAGACTGCATGCTAAATTACCTATACTCATAGCCTATCAAAAAGTGGACCGATTTAAAGCTTTCGATGTACCTGAAACCTCCTTCTGGAATCTCATTCACACATCATGGCTATGTCTACACTACAGAAATCTTTCAAAAGAAGCTCTTCTGGAAGATCTCTTCTGAAACAACTTCTTTCGAAAGAGTGCGTCCACACACAAGAAAGCATATCAAAAGAGTGATCTGATCTTTTGAAAGAGAGCATCTGCAAAGCCCCCAGTCTTTCGAAAGAATGAGCCAGGGACCAAAAATGAAGACTGTTCTTTCTAAAGAAGGGCCCTGTGGAGCATCTACACGTTTTCCTTCGAAAGACACATTTGAGAGGGGGCGCTCTTCCTGAAATGGGAAAGGAAGAGTGATTTCGAAAGGACCACCACATTCTTTCAATTTACTTTTGAAAGAACGCTTTTTGCATGCAGACGCTCCATGGGATCTTTCAAAGAGCTCCCTTCTTTTGAAAAATCATTCTAAAGAACTTGCTAGTGTAGACACAGCCCACATGTCTTTCAGGGCTCACACTGTTAGGATTTGCTTCCCCCTACTTCCCGCTGTCTTAATTTCTCTCTTTTCATGTTCAAAGGCATCTCCTGAAGCATTTCAAGAGCTATGGCAGAACATTACTGTATTTGGAGTTATTTAATAATTTTATTTCAAATCAAAGGTGTATTAGTTGAACCTCATGTTGGTTCATATTCCCTCCCTCCTGCACTGTTTTTATTTGTGTGAATTTATACATATTCTTGTCCTCTTGCCTACTTATGTACCTGATATTTCATTTTGAGGCAACTCAGGTATTACAGTAAACAGGCAACTTTATGTATACAGCTTTAAAATATACTGAATGTGCTGGATAATGCAAAACTGTCCCTCTCAGCTGTGCACTGAGAAAAGCTATCATGATTTCTAGGAGAGGGTAAAAAATGCATTAAAATTGGGATTTTTAAAGACCCCCTTCACCAGTTAGACCATCAGTCACTACTGTATTTTATTGACATTTGTGCACTGACCGCCCTTAAACTCTTTAGAAAATCCCAGCCTAAGTCAGAAACAGACCTTCTATCAGATTCTCAACATGGCTGAAGAACTTCTGCCCCCTTTAGTCCCAATGCCAGGAACTCAGGCCTACACAGATAGATGCAGTGTTCTAAGATCAAATTACTGCACCAGATTCAAAGCAACACAACTCTACTTAGAACAAGCAAACTACATCCAGGGTGGATTTTAAAAATGTATTTTTTATTTAAAAATTGGATTTTCTTAATTTAAATCAGATTTTTATTTTTAAAACACCAGTAAAATACAAAATTTCTCATTTAAAATAACAGTTATAATTAAATCTCATCACAAACATGTTACACATACACATATAGCCTCATAAAAATGAATTAACGGCCTTAGTCTGTTCAGCCTCACTCCAAGCTCTTACTTCTTGAAAATTCTGGGTTTTCAATTTCTGTTTCTCTGAAGACTAAAAGGTAGGGATGTCACACATCCCTCCTGCATTTCAATCATTCTGCAGTCCCACGTCCTTCATTTACACAAATATGTCCTGTGGGGCTGCCAACTGAAATCTGGGGAGTCCATGGTTGGGGGCTAAGAGTGGGGCTCTGCGCCTCAGCTGCCTCCCAGCTGAGGGGCTGCCCAAGTCCCCCTGTCCCTTGGCCAGGGCTGCCAGCAGGGCTTTCCAGCCTGCAGAATCTTTCTAAACAGCTGGTAACCCTACTTAAAAGGAAACTTGCAAAGAAAGACACAAGCTAGATCAGATTTTTTTAGTTCCGTGCTTATGTGATGGTGGACCTTGTCCAAGCACAGCTCAGGAGTTAGTTAAGACATTGTCTTAAAACAGAGACACACTATATAGGAAAGGATGCAACAGCATAGAAAGGAACAGTGGAGTGGACTAGAAAAAGGGAAGACATCATTCAGCAGACACACAGCTTCCTATATTCTCCCCTCCCCCCCCACTTTTGTCACAGAGTCATAACAGAAAAACTGTCATGGCTTCTGGGTGTAAAGATGGACCCTAACTGGAAATTTTTTAAAGATATTAGTTTCCTGGATAAAAACAGAAAACGTGGTAAGTGTAAGCAGCCTAAGATGATGATGCAGGGCCTAGTTGCAAGGATGAATCATCACAAGGACAACTGCTTATTGGGAGAAAACTACATGAACGAAGATGTGGTTATGGCTGAGTAGATCAAGTGGTTAGTCACTTAAATAGTTCACTTTGCAATGCACAATTCTTTAAAACTCTCTTTGAGCCTTTTAGTATACGTGTCATTTGAAATGTAAATTCCCAAGTTGTTTGGCGTGTTGGATGTTGCTAGGAAAAAAAAAAAAGTTTAGCTTAGCTAATCCTTATGGCTTGTTTAATCAGTTAGCTAGATTTACTCTATCATTCAAGTATACAGTATAGAAAGCTGCAGTAAAAGGAATCTAGAGTTGCCAGTTGCCACTGTCATTTTATTACGTAGCACATCCCCTATTTTAGAGCACCATGGCCACAAACCATAACGGTGATGCTATAAGTCTCTTCCGTATTTTACTTCAGTGCAACTGAGCTTTTCCAAGGGAACCCCATTCTATACTTGGTTTCTCAAAAACTAAAGAAACAAACCAAAAACAAACAAAAAGCAAAGAAAAAAAAACGAGTTGCCCGTGGGTTCAATGGGGCTTGCTCCAGTCAGTCTTAGCTTTTTTAGTAACTTGATTTACATAAATGATTTTTTTTTGTGATTTATATAGTAATGTAAAACAACAATTTAAAAAAAAAAATCAATCCACCCTGACTGTATCCACTTATAGCATCACAGAATCATAGAATCCTAGGGCTGGAAGGGACCTTAGGAGGTCATCGAGTCCGGCCCCCTGCCTAAAACAGGATCACCCCCAACTAAATCATCCCAGCCAGGACTTTGTCAAGCTGGGATTTAAAACCTTCTAGGGATGGAGTTTGCACCACTTCTCTAGGTAAAGCATTTGATTGCTTTACCACCCTCCTGGTGAAACAGTTTTTCCTAATATCCAACCTACACCTCTCTCTCTGGAACTTCAGACCATTGCCCCTTGTTCTGCCATCTGTCACTGCTGAGAACAAGTATCAGAGAGGTAGCTGTGTTAGTCTGTATCTTAGAGAACAACCAGAAGTCCTGCGGCACCCTATAGACTAACAGATATTTGGAGCATTAGATTTTGTGGGCAAAGACCCGCTTCATTCACATTGAAGATGAAGTGGATCTTTGCCCACAAAAGCTTATGCTCCAAAATACTTGTTAGTCTACTGAGAACAGCCTCTCTCCATCCTCTTTAGAGCCCGCCTTCAGGGAGTTGAAGGCTGCTATCAGATCGCCCCTCAGTCTTCTTATACCTGCAATAAATATGTCTTTTAAAATCTAATCAAGTTCCCACCTTCTCAAGCAAAAATCTGAAAGTAAAGTGGAATCTACATACCATTCAGCAATTTAGGAGATAAAGATAGAGGATGACTGTAGATCAGTTATCAAGGCAGCGCACACAGCTTCCAGGGCAGAGGTTAAGTGATTACACTGGTGTTTGGTCTATCACTTTCTTTTACAAAGTACCCTTAATACAGGCACTTTAAAATGCTTTGTAACAACAGAAATCCTGTCAAATCACTATAAAACTAATCGAAAAGAACAAACAAAACATTAAGTGTTCAGCCTCACTTTAACAGAAAGCCAAGGACTTAAATCTGTGCAAGTATTTCTACTGGCAAGAGGCATAACACATAAAGCAGGAAGGTTCAGAAGAGGAAGTCTGAAACTCAAGCTCTTTCAACAAGCTGAATTCAAAGATTGCCAAAGAACATGCTGAAAAGAAGTGCTCTGTGATAGATGGATGAAAATAAAGGGAAGTTTTATATAAACCTGATAAACTTTCAAGTCACATGGTTAGACAGGGAGGTACATCAGAACTGGGGTTAACAAGATAAATCTATTTCCCCCTTTTAGGAAAACTCATGGTAGATTGATGTTAAAATTGGAGGCAGTTTACAGAATGAACAGTCAAGGACAACAGCACCATAGTAATCTAATCATGATGTGACCAATGCAGACATCACCAAGAATTCCTGCATTCTGTCAAGAAAGCATTCATTGTAGAATTAGCTGCAGGAAATCTCCATGTACACCTGTGAAACCCATAAAAAGTCCAGATTTCCAATGTGAGTTTCTACCGTTCTGACTAAGTTTTGCCCATCAGACAGTATGGACAAAAAATATAGGTCAACCATTATGGATCAACCAAAAATAAATGTTATGATTTGGACAGTCACTCCCAATCAGAAAAATTTCAGTGTGAAACCACATGACAAGGATCTACAGGAACCATGAGGAGAATCTGCACAACAGTCCATAAAAGCCAGAGAAGGCCAGTGTGAGAATGGAACGCTGAGCCCGTGGTGTCCAATACGGTCTCCACTCGCCACATGTGGCAAATAGGAGAACATATTATGGCAAATGGAGCTCTTGGAGTGCGGGACCGGGGCTAGTGCCCCCAGCCCCTTCCACAGGGCTCCCACCAGAATATGGGGCTAGAGCCTGAGATGCTGCTGTGGAACTCCTGCCAGAGCACGGGGCCTGAGCCCCTGCCATGGGGCAGGGCCTCCTCTGGAGCACAGAGCCAGAGCCTGAGCCTCTGACATGGGGTCCCTGCCAGAACATGGCGCCGGGGCTGGAGTCTGAGCCCCTCCCATGGGGCTCCTGCCAAAACACAGCACTGGGGCCAAAGCCCAAGCCCCTACCACAGGGCCCCACCAGAACACAGTGCCAGGGCCACAGCCCAGGCCCCTGCCATGGCGCCTTTGCCAGCATGTAGTGCTAGAGCCAGAGCCCCTGCCATGGGCCACTACCAGAATGTGGTGCCAGTGCCAGAGTCCAGGCCCCCTGCAGTGGATCCCCCACCGTTCTGGGGGGATGAAGGGCAGAGGGGTGAGAAGGCCTAGGCAGGCACTCTGCCTCAGAAAGGTTGCTGACCCCTGGGCTTGGGGGTACTTGGCTCTGAGGGAGGGGGTGAATGTGGTGAATGGGGAAACATGACTACCACAGTTGTGGCAGTCTTTTAACTCCTATTGGACACCACTGCACTAAGCAATCCCATGCAATTACAGACACAGCTGATCAGGTTAGCAGGCTGCCAACTCTTTAAAGCCATTTAGAAAGTTAGCTCAGAACTTATACATGCCAATTCATTCAGGCTTTAAAGGAGTATCAATCACCTTATTTGCCCCATGGCAGTAAATAATAGATATAGATGCTCTGGTAAAATAAAGTGTTATGTGAAAGGGAGAATTAGTGTCTACGATGAAGAGGTACAGGAAATTCCGCCTCTTCACTCATTAAATGCATTTTTAATTGTAGTTTTTAACTCTTTTAAATTCAATCCTCTTGAATGAAGGTACAATTCTGCAAAGTCTTCACATAACAAAACAAGTGGAATAGCTGGTGAATATAGCCTAGAATCAGTAATGTATTAAACCGTTCTGATTTTACATTAGCGTTAATGATTTATGTAAAATCCTAAGAAGACGTTAAGGCTTTTAGTGCTGTTCTTATTTCTTACAGTGTGGTTTGTCCTAAAAACACATGAACTCAAGGGTTCCCTACTCACTGTCACTCACTGACTTCCACATATTTGGTCATTTTGCAAATAAAACTATTATTATTTTTTGCTAACTACTCGCTCCATAAATTCACCTTTGGGCCTTGCAGTCAAGCCAGGTTCATTTGCTATCATACAGAATCTATCATTATATCCTCGTGAGCCACAGGTGTCACAGGCAGGGGACGGCAATGCTTTCCCAAACTGCCTGACCTGGCCATGCCCATGCGCCACTGGAGGCCTTCCAGGTGCCCTCCCTTAGCCTACTGTTGTGATGCCATAGGCTGGGGCAGGCTGAGGGCCACGCCGCATGTCCTCTGAGCACTGGGATTGCTGTGGCTGCCCAGTGCTGGGGCTGGTGGCTCGGCCGCAGGGGTGAGGGAGGTGGGAGAGGAGAAGGTGTCTTGCTGGTCAGGGGGTACTGCCCGCAGGCTTGGCCTGGGGCAGGCTGTGGCCAAGCCACCCACTGGCTCTCCAGTGCTGGGGCAGGTTGGGGCCATGCTACCCCAGGCTGATGCTACCCTTGGGCAGGGAGCCTGGTCCAGCAGCCACAGTGGGCTATGGTAGGCTTGGAAGTGATAAGGCTGGCAGAGCTTGCCATCCCAAGCCATACGGTCACCCACCGGCCAAGTATATCCTCAGCTGCAGGGGCGAGGAGGAGGGGAAAGAGAAGGTATCTTAAAACAAACAGAGGAGTTTAATAGGACATAACTGATCCTGCTAAATCATTGGTAGCAATGAAAGAAATGGAAAAAACCAGAGAATATCCACACTCACCAGCAAATTGCAATGCTCGTGCATCAGAAATATCAGCAAACTCTACACTGGGCTGCACACTAACTATGAAGATTCTGCTGATTCTGAAGATTCTGCTGATTATGATGGCTCTGGCTAAGGGTCTGAATCTCAACTGTCTTTGTGTAATTATTTACACATGCCCAGTGTGGCTGGTAAAACCTCAGTATACATGCAGAATTGCGACCTGACAGTGGCAAATACATCACGGCCACTCTGCACAGGCAGAAGTTGGCACTCCAACTTGCCCATAAGTTAAGGAAGTATTGATTTGTTATATGGTGGCCAACTGCTCAATATCTGGATGGTCGGTGGTTTCAAGAGGAGTGACCCAAGGCTCAGTCCTGGGGCTGGTGTTGTTCAACATCTTTATTAATGACCTGGATAAAAGACTGGACTGCACCCTCAGCAAGTTTGTGGGTGACACTTAGCTAGGGGGAGAGGTAGATATGTTGGAGGGTAGAGACAGGAACCAGAGTGATCTGGATAAATTGAAGGGTTGGGCCAAAAGAAATATGATGCGGTTCAACAAGGAGAATTATAGAGTCCTCCCCTTGGGACAGAAGAATCCCAAGCATTGTTATAGGCTGGGGACTGACTGGCTAAGCAGCAGTACAGTGGAAAGGGACCTAGGGATTATGGTGGATGAAAGGCTGGAGATGAGTAAACAGTGTGCCCTTGTAGCCAAGCAGGCTAACAGCATATTGGGGAGCATTAGGAGGAGCATTTAGAGCACATCTAGAGTTGTTGTTGTTCCCTTCTATTTGGCACTGGTGAGGCCACATCTGGAGTACTGTTTTGCGCCCCCCCGCCCCCACTATAGAAAGCATGTGGAAGTGCTGGAGCAGGTTCAGCAGAGGGCAACGAAAATGATTAAGGAACTGGAGCACACTACCTATGAGGAGAGGCTGAGGGATTTGGCTTATTTAGTCTGCAGAGGAGAAGACTGAGGGGTGATTTAATAGCAGCCTTCACCTTCCTGAAGGGGAGCTCTGAAGACGATGGAGAGAAACTGTTCTCAGTGGTGACAGATGGCACAACAAGGAGCAATGGTCTGAAGTTACAGAAGGAGAGCAGTAGGTTGGATATTAGGAAAAACTACTTCACCAGGAGAATGGTGAAGCATTGGAATGCGTTGCCTAGAGGTGGTGGAATCTCCATCCCTACAGGTCTTTAAGTCCCAGCTTGATAAAGTCCTGGCTGGGATGACTTAGTTGGGGTTGATCCTGCTTAAAGCAGGGGGCTGGACTCCTGAGGTCCCTTCCACCCCTATGTTCTATGATTTATGATAACTCTTTCTGCCTGAAAGAGAAGAAGAGGATCAGCCTCTCCCAGACACCCCCGTCGCAGCTACGATGAACCTATAAAAAGCCCTCTCAATTTTGAGATGTGTATGTCCTGTATTTTCGGCTCTGCAAGAAATTTGCCAAAATATCAGTGCAGCTAGATGTGCTATAACCCTTATCTCAGCCCCCCAATATGTTGTGTTCCAGACAACTGGCCTGTTACGAGTGCATCCTGGGAAATGCACCAAAGTGAAGGAAAGGGATTCCAGAGCTAATACAGATGTCTCATGCCTCTAGCTGCAGCTTGTGATCTGTGGTATTTGGGAGCAAATCAACTGCCCATTTCACTGGCTGCAGAGGGTCAAAGCCTCCCTCCCCAGAAGAATAGGTTTCCTCCCCAGAGTCTTCAATGAGCTCTTTCCTGGAGACCCCTGTCAATCAAAACACTTTTGTATGTATAAAAAGGAAGAATCCAGGGCTGTGAAAAAGCCTTCATCGCCAACACTATTGCACCAGTAAAAATGGAGAAAAGAACAGGGGAAGGGAACACTGTCCCTGGACAGCTTGGAGACGTAGGCAGATGACAAACACTGCATACAAAATGTCGCAGTTTCACATTTTAGGAAAGCCAGATGCAGGTTTTCTAAATAGAAACTCTGCGTAAGAATGACTTCTGTCTTGGTTTTATCTCAAGTTTTAAAAACAGGTCATGAGCTTACTTTCCCCTTCCATAGCATCAACTTCACTGTTTAAAATATTAACTTCAATGTGATGATAAATACAATGAACCTGCATTTTGTTGCCTGAGTAATGAATAAAATATATATAGAACTCAAATGGTCAAAAGGGAAGCCTAAAATTAGATTACTAAATCTGTAGATGGATACCTAAGGAGAGTTGTCAAGCATCTGCACTACATAAGAACATAAGCCTGGCCATACTGGTTCAGACCAAAGGTCCACTTAGCCCAGTATCTTGTCTGCTAATAGTGGCCAATGCCATGTGCCACAGAAGGAGTGAACCAAACAGGTAACAATCTCTCCCCTGCCATCCATCTCCTGCTTCTAACAGAGGCTAGGGACACCAGTCCTTACCAACACTGGCTAATAGCCATTAATGGACCTAACCTCCACGAATTTCTCTCTCTCTTTCTTAAACCTTGTTATAGTCCTAGCCTTCACAGCCTCCTCTGGTGAGGAGTTCCACAGGTCGACCATGTGCTATCTGAAGAAGAATCTCCTGTTATTTAATGCTGCCCATTAAAACAAATAAAAGGAAATTCTTCTTCACGCAGCGCATAGTCAAAATGTGGAACTCCTTGCCAGAGCAGGTTGTGAAGGCTGGGACTATAACAAAATGACTGTTCTCCAGGCAAGAGTGGGGCTGGTCCTGTGTGAGTGATAACTGGGGAAAACTGCCTCCTTCTCCAATGTACTCTAGGTCGTATCATGATGTGGCTAAGATGTGAAGCCATTGCTCTTTGCTAGTTAGCCCCACCATTAGGAATAACACCCCAGGAATGCAGGGAGGAGCAGGGCACATGCTGCATCCTTTGAAAAGACATTGCTGCAGTTGATTCAGTGGGGGCTTCCTCAGAGACCCTGCAGGGATTCTTCTTAGGTCAACTGGAATCCCTCTTGTCCCAGCCAGGAACTACCAGCGTAAAGGAAAACTATCTGTCGAGGCCACAGCCCAAACCCTGGTGGTTTAAAGACAGTGGGACTTTACAGAGACACACTATGCCACCAGCGAATGCCTCTTCATGTGTGAAATCCTCCAGGCTTATGGCCACTTGTGCGAGGAGAGTAGCATGGGGCAGCCAGAAGGCAAGGGAGGGTTATAGTCCTGGTTTTCCCTGGAACTGAAGAATGACCCTTGGAAGTTCAAACCTCTCTGTGCCTCAGTTTCCCCTCCTGTAAACTGAAGGTAACACCTCTCCTCTACCTCAAAGATCAGCTTTTTAAACTTAATTATTTGCAAAGGCCATTGATGGAAGAAGCTTTGTATGTACAACATATAATTATAAGAAAAGAAGTTTTTTTACAAAAAACACAGTTTTCGCCAAATGATACATCAGCATTAAAATTCCTTTTATAGTAAGTGTTGAAAACTCATCAGCTTACTTTCATGACTATATGATACAAAGGGGCAGAGGCTATAACAGTACAAAAAGGGAAAGAAAGTTAATTAAATATCACAAATGAGCACTGCCCTCCTGAAATGCGGACTGGGATGCAGAACAACAGAAGGAAGACTCCTTGGCTGGGTTAATTGCAAAGAAGTTGTTGTAGAGATTGCTCACACATCCAGATATTATGTCTGCTCACAAAGAAACATCTGGGGTTCATTGCTCCTCAAGATGGTTAATTGTAACAGTCATAAGGGAAAACTTCAAAGCACCAAGAAATAAGATTTACAAGGCATGAAGACAGAACGTGCATAGATATTACAGGAAAGAAGTGGATAGTTTTTCCAGCTTTTGTGCTGATCATACCCCATAAGCTGTTTGTAGAAGCCAAACGCTACCGTTTGCCCAAAGTTTCAACCCACTGAATGGTTCTTTTAGAGTTGCTGGTTTTAAAAGGAACACAAGTGGGAAACAACCAGTGTACTCGCTACACCCTGAGCACTTTGGTACAGACTTTCTATAAGAGGCCTTCCAACATCAGCCTCAGAGCAGTTAAAACCTCAGTTCATTTCAATTAAAAGAAGAGGTGATTTTCCCTCACGGACAGAAAGAAGGCAGAAGGAGAAGCTAGAGAACAGCCATACAGCAGTAAAGAGGCTTAGAACCACTAACACTAGAAGGGCCTGTTCTGGTTCTGCAAGGGCATTTTAATTTATACTGACAACAGGTGCAGACACCAGACTGAGTTATGGTGATGCAGAGGAGGCAGGCAGCAGCGCAGACATTATTTTTTTTCCATGTGCACACAGGGATGCTTTGTTAGAACTGCATGACAGTCACAAACACTTCAGCCAGGGCCAGAGGGAGCAAAGGACTAAAACTGGACCATGATAACAACATGACACCCTGCCAGGCAAACAGAGGAGAATTTGTGGAACTTTAATAGGACACAGGACTTACTTCAAGGATTGCTCTCGTTTTAAAATCAGCTGTCCTATTTCTATGCCATGCTGAGAACAGAAGTAAAACTAATCAGTGTACCTCCACATCTTCAGGCAACAATCCAAGGAATTGCAAGAGCAACACTCAACACTCGCCTGGACTTTCACACAAAGTTAAGAGGCTATTTCAAAAGTTTAGATGCATTAGAAGTGGGGAAGGGTGTATTATGCACATTATCAAAACATTGTGAACCATTACTGCCCTTCTTGGTGTCTGGAATCAAATAATAATCATAATTGACAATGTTCCCTCTAATTTTTCCATCTAGGTGCAGAATATTTTTTGTTATCTGCACCAAGGCATGTGCGATGTGCACTGCCAGTAGAAACACATGATGCCAGCGAATCTCTCTTGGGGTGCTGGCCAAGAACACAGCTTAGCGAGCACGGCTTGTTGAAAAAGACTCCTTTACAGGAAGAGTTTCCACTATTTTCAGTATATTGATCACACACAAGTGACACCATACTATTACATGTGCACTTCAACATTAACAGTACAGTCAGCTATATATAGAGGGCCAATGGTCACTCTTTTGAGATGGAGACAGTAGAAAGATGTTTTAAGATTCATCCACATTGTTGTCATTGCTTAACACTTGCACCTGGTAACAAAGATGATACATTAAACAATTTCAAGAGCTAGAGAAACATTCTGAATAACAGGATCTGTTCATTGTCATTCTTATGTGTCAGAGATTCATTTAGTCATCATCAAAATTGTTTTAGAGAGCTGTAATCCGTATAGCTAGGAGGCTCCAAGCAGTGTAAGGATGAGCCTAACAGTTACGAAAAGTGGAGCACCTCTAATAACCAACACCCGACTTTAGGACTACAGTGAGGTGCATGAAGGAATCATATTAAGGCACATAAGACAAGATTTTGCTGTTACACACAAGCAATGCCTCTGACTTAAATGGAGCCACACAATTTAAAACAGAATTTAAAACATTCTGCCCCTAAAAATATGTTCATTATGGCAAGTCTGACTGCCTGATTTCCAGACTCATCACATTTGTGAAGGCCGAAAACCTCCCAGGTAAGTGTACCTGGCTTGAAAAATTAGAATCTCATGTCAGAAGAAAACCAAGTAGGGATATTACTGGCTAAAGAACAAAAATTCCTGATATCACAGAACTCAATGAATCTCTGCTTTTTCTCTTACTGTTTGTATATAGCTTAAAAGATTCATTAGTGGATTAGGGATTTACTGCATTTTGCATCTGGCGAAGAATCTGAGTGGTTCTTCCAGCATGATCTGGATCTCTTAAGTAAAGACCAGCTATTAAACACTAGCAAATGCAACACAAACAAAACTAAACAGCCAAACTTTCAGGGCTACACTTGCAAACGCTGCAGCAGCACAACTACAGTACTGCAACTGCCCTGTGGTTGTGCTTCAGCATACAGTGACTCTTCCTTTGGCACAGTTACTTCCAAAAGGCAGTAGCAAGGTCAATGGAAGAACATTGCTGTCTACACCAGGGGTTAGGCTGGCTTGCCTACATCTGCTCAGGGAATGGATTTTTCACATGCTGGAGCAACGCAGCTGGGTCGACCAAATGTTTTAGCCCAGACAAGGCCTAAGATGGACACAATAAATCCTGATGCTCTGAATATGTCAGTACAGCGTTACTGTACAGAATGTGAAGCATAGGCTGCATGAAACACTGACAGCAACAGAGTGACACCTCTCAGGGGTTTGAAAAATTCCCATCTTAAGAGACCTTAACCCCCAGCAGTCTTCTGTCTACCCAAGCTACAGCCTGTCCAGGAGGAGGATTAATAACAGCAACAGGAAAAACTCTACAGTGGAGCAGCGGTACCCCAGCAGTTGTTGCACTGCAGCATTCCAAGTGTAGACATATTCTTAGCTATCTCTAACGATGTAAGAGCCACAAAAGTGTAAATTAATGGTGCAACAGTGGTACCGTCTGCAGTGAAAAAACCACTTTGTTTTAATCTGCATTAAACATCTCATATAGAAACAGTGTGAACAGTGATACTTAGAGACTGTGTCCTTGATTAGGCAAGTGGACCGCTGTGATTATTTGTGAGCAACTTACTAAGAATTGCAAATATTCTACAATCTTTGTTACCCCACCTCATTTGTTTGTCTCGCACACCTATTATGTTTTGTCTTTTAGACAGAAAGCTACTTGGGACAGGGACTCTATCACACAATTCTACAGCACTATACACAGCGGGACCCAGCCTAGTTGTAGCTTTTGGGGGCTACTACAGTAGAGATGTTAAAAAAAATAACAGTAGGGATGAGCTGTGTGACACACACTAGGAGGATAAGGTTTCATGTCATGTTTCCTCAGATCATTACAGTAACTCTGACAGTGAAGCTCAGAGAAAAACTGCAGCGCAACATGTATCAGCTCTCTGTGACCACTTTACTTGATTACCCAGATGAGTTAAGATTTACATTCCCCTCTCTGAAATAAAAGCCAAACAAAGGTTGCAGAGGGCCCAGGAAACTGTGAAGCACCAATTTTTCCAACAACTGCTCCCACTTGGTGTTTGGATGGCCAAAGAAACAGCAGAAGGAATATCCTCCACTGGGAGTGTAGAACACCAGTGGGGACAAATCCTTTTAACATAGTCTCCTCCTTTGGATTTCATCTAGCCTCCAACAACCAGGCAGGTCCCCAGGATTAGGTCCCTGCCTCAAGAGCACCAGGTATGTCAAGAGCTATAATACCATTTTAACATCTGGCACACCCCGACTCATGTTCACACCTAGGGATTGTTCACTTGAGTTCCCACCAATCTTAACTGCTTCTTCAGCTCTCAAACAAAGCTCCCTATATTAGGCACATATACAGGATGAAATACAGATGGAAGTAGACACATGAACTAGTTTTTCTACAGGACACTTAACAACCCCCAACTCTCTGCCACCTAGTTCAGTCCTATGTACTTAATTTGTCAGTTTTTATTGCAATTTTTTTTTCCTCTGTTCTTATGTCAGTCTGCATTGGAAATAAGATTGAACAGATGAGGCAGGTCTGCCCCACGAAAGCTCATAATCAAATAAATAATTTTGTTAGTCTTTAAAGTGCTACATTTCTGCTGCTTTGTTTTGTTGGAGTACAGACTAATGCAGCTACCTCTCTGTTACTACTCCAGTTAATCTCAATGTTTCCTTAAGTGAAATTACATCGGTCACAAAGCATGTTCTTTCAACCCCTCAATAATGCATGGAGTCCCATCAAAACCAGTGGTTGCGTTATTATTGTGTACTGATTGCTTACGCTACTGGAGCGCTCATATTTGTACAAAATGAAGATCGTCGGTAGCAACTCCAAAGAGATTGTTACCAATATAGATCTTCTGTCACTCGTGTCCTTTTATCACAGGAAGCGAAGCCAATCAACAATTAGCCAGTATTCCAATTTCAAAAATGCCTTGCAAAAGCTTGGTTTACATTTGTGCTAGTAACTGAAGACTCCTGAAGACAGAGAAACTTTCATCAAGTTTAAATGACTAATAATTACAGCAAAACAAATGGAGGACTTCAAAGCAGTGGAGGAAAAAATGTAGGGAAATTCCAAGTTATTAGGATATAATTATCTTCTATAGCACATAAATACTATATTTTAGCAGGTAACCATAGTGCTTTTATGCTGAGTTATGTCTATTCTATGATGTATCAAGATTTCCTGCTCCTCAAAGAGATGACAGATTTGACTATTTCATTCTAATTATTTCTGTAAATAGGGCTCTTGCTAGGGAAAGAGAGATTTTAAAACTTTCAGAGCAGGCTACATTCCACTGAGCAGCACCACTCCAAAGGGATAAATCCAACTTTTAAGTTTATTCAAATATTCAACAATGGCTCATATTAATATGATACTGCACTGAATCAACATCATGATGGCATTTCTGCAGAGCCAGCATTCCTCCACTTTCAACCTGTGCCATTTTCCAAACATACCACCAGGTAAATGTTAATGGTATTTATTAACATTTACTAATTTTGCATTCAAGTACACAGGCAATGCTAGCATTGGAAAAAACCTGTATTATTTAAACAATATATATTAAATTTTACAATTTGTTGTGTATTTTTAATGTTGTTAACATTTTAAAATAAAATATAATGGAATATTAATAGGCATAAGTCAAACATGTAAAATGGCTGAAATCTTATTTTACTTAAGACAAAAAATGGGACAATGGACATCTTTGTGTTTTGTGTTTGTACAGCACCATGCACAAAACACTCATGGTTCATGATTAGAGCGTACAGGCACTATGGTAATACTAGTAATCAATAATAATGATAAAACCTAAACTTTTCCCCTCCAAGGAGATGGGTATCCGACTGGCAGGGGCTAAGCTACTCAGTAAAAATATCTCTAAGATTATTTCTGACAATCAATTATTTGCCGATAATATTTTCCACCTGGTCCTGTAAGTGGGTAAAGGAGGGAAACAAGCTCTGGCCAATGGCCACCATACGTTAGTTCAGTGACTCCCTAACTGTGGGACGAACTGCCATAGGAGGGTGCAGAAAAACGTTTGGAGGAGGAAGTCCCCACTGGAAGAAGGTGAGGCAAGGAGAGAGAAGCACAACACAGCCAGGCTCTGCCCCATCTCCGCTCTGGCTCTGACATCTACCCATCTCCTAGCCTAGGCCCTGGTTTCAGCTCCCAGTCCCACCCGCAGCTCAACCCTGGCCCCAACCTCAGCTCCCAACTGGGGCCTGACTCCCAGCTGCAGCTGTAGATCCCACCTTCTGGCCCTGCTCCCTGCTGTAACTGCAGCTACAGCCCCTGTCTAGGGCCCTGGCCTTGCTCCCAGACCCCGGCAGCAGGGTAAGGAGATTGGACTGATTATAGCTAGGAGGGCATGACATAAAAAGTGTGGGGACCACAACGTTAGTCACATCAATTTCAATGGGAAATGCATATTACGATATTATGTGGGCATAAAGCTCCTAAGGTATCAACTTGATCATGCTGTAAAGAATGTATTTTTACTGTATTCAATTAACAAACAGGAATACGTTGATATTCTTATTGAATCAGCAACCAAAAATATTGTGGCGATACTACAGAGGGGGCACATTAAACTGCAAACCTCAGGGCAGACTGAAAAGCAAGGATTAAAAACTTCCTTAGTATGTGTGACTGTTACTGTGTAACTTCTCCAAACTTACAGCTCTTACTCTACAGAATGAATTTTATAACTAAGCTAAAATAAATGAAAACTGGACTCAACTTTTTCTGGTTTGATGTGTACCTTTGCGATTCCATCCAGCAAACAAAATTCTATTTTGCATATGTGAAACTAGGCTTACTTCTAAAAGAGGATGAAATCTAAGACAAGAACTACTTTAAATTTTAACAAAAATAAATGTACTTACACTACTTAACATTATGAATGTGTTTGTCAAACATTATGATTGCTAAATCCGTGAGTCAGAAGGATGCTGCAGAATTCAAGCTTTTATTATTTTAAAGAAATCGCTTCCAGACTTCATGTTTTTTAAAGAAAATCTCAAAAAAAAAGCTTAAACGAATATAAATCAGTACAGTGTTACTTATCTCCCTAAGCCTGCAACAAGTCTGAAGAAATAAAATCTGAGAGATGTGGTTAATCGTGTGGTTAATATGAAGAGTACTGATGCCTATTCAAATGTCAACACTTAAGTATTTTACTGTTGATCATTTTAGCACAAACCTTCAACTAATATAACAACTGGCTTTGAAAATACAAAAAGTGAGACAATTTAACTTAAGGTTGCAATAAAATTTGTGTGTGAATTTATCCTTTCCATATTTATATCCCCTACATCAGGGGGCCACCCAGCACGTGTACCAAGAGTGGCACATGAGCCATGCCCTTCCACCCCCATGCAGCTGGGAGCTTGCTCAAAACCATGCCGTCTGCGAATCAGTGACTTTAAAAATTATCATTGACATCCTGGTGGCACATAGGGATCAAAAGGTCAAATTCCACCTTGGAAAGGTTGCTGACCCCTGTCCTACACTCTGAATGCAGAGCGTCTATGCAAAGAAAATAATTAGTTTATGAGTTAAGCATTTAAAAAAAAAACTTTTGAATTTTTATCTGTTCTTCTATTTATCTGGCAAGCCCACCCTACTTTTCCCCCAGAGAGCTCCAGCAAAGAAATTTCTGAACAGATGAAAATGCAAATAAGTACACTTTTAATAAACAGATTAATTAAGATACATGTGCTGAAGCGGGTCTTTGCCTACAAAAGCTTATGCTCCAAAATATCTGTTAGTTTCTACAAAGGAAATTGTGGAAATGAGAGACAAGTTCTCTCTTCTTATATTTGCCTGGGTGGGTATTTGCAAATGAAGCTTACATAGGGTATTTCCCATATCTTTACATTATTGTAAGCTGTTTGAGGCAGGGACCATCTTTTTGTTCTAGTTTTTGTAGGTACGGCAGCTAGCCCTACAAGATCTTGGTCCATGACTGGAGCTTCTAAGCACAACCGCAACGCAAACAGTAAGAAACTATAGTTCTTCAAACTAAGGAGTGACTCATCATAACATCCTGAACTCAAATGAAACTGATTTCTACTAGCACGGTTGGTTGTCTTGAGTATTACTTAAGGGATAGAAGATATATGTGCAATCAGGGACTCTCTTGCCCTGTCCAGAAACACAAATATACAATACATGTGTCCAAACAACATATTTTAAAACAAAGAATCACACAAGTGTAGTAACTACAGTGGCCATAGGCCCTTCTTATTTAACTCTTGCCAACTTTAGTGGAAGTCACTTTTAACAAGTGTCTCTCATATTGAATTGTGCATGAAGATATGGGATGTACGCTACTCGCAAATGTGACACATCAAATCCTTCTCCCTACCAGAGTTTAGTGCCACAGGTTTTCTCCATTTGAGTAAGAATGTCAACAATTTCAGCTTGATACAGAACCAACGCAGCGGATGGCCTAACATATAAATCATGAGCATAATAGATAAGATAAACACATACCAGTGTAGTCTTCGTAACATTCACACGTGTAGCCTCCTTCTCGGCTTCGACAAAGCCCATTATTGCCACAAGGGTTGGAGTAGCAGAGGTCAATCTCTGTTTCACAATAGTCACCTGTAAACCCAGGGGGACAGCGACACCTCAGACCATTAATGGGATGGATGGGTCGGAACAAGACAGTGTTTGAACTAATAAACGGAGCAGAGCTGTCAAACTTCAACACTGAGACACACTTCATGTAGTTCTCACAAGGCTCTCGCAAACAGATATTGTCGTCAAAGGGCAGGACCCGCTGCATAGAGATCATGGTCAGAAGAGTCCGGTTCAGGTAGATCTGTTCCTGGAGGTCCTCGGAGGGGAAGAATTTATTTCGAATACCACCAGGAAGTAAGGCAGAGAACGTCACATTCAGGATATTGGAGCTGACGTCTGTATCATTCTGAATGTTGAAGACAAAGATGCCATCCTTGGTCGTAGACAGCACCGTTGCCACACCCTCCACAAAAAGAGAGAGAAGTGGGGACAGGAACTTCTCCTGGGACATGTTTTCCAGCCTCACTGTAATACTGTTGGTCAGCATGTCATCGGTGATGATAGTCACTCTCAGGGTACAGACTGCTGTCACACTGTGAACACCATCTATGGGCCGGGGTTGGGGAGAGAGAAAAGAAAGAGAGAGAGAAAGAGATAAGAGTTATTTCAAACAGCTTCCTCTGAAGCGCTCTGGCACACAGACCGGGCTCCTCAGGCATTCTCCAGCAAACACCACTGAGATGTGAGACGTTCCAACCTGTTGGGATGGGAGAATGTGAGCCAGGGAAAGTGCTTTCGCACCTGCACTGGAAAGAACCTAGCTAAGGCTCGTAACTACAGTACGAGGGACACTCAGGTGTGCACTATTCCAGACAGTCCCAGCACACCTGGAAGGACATTCCAGCCAAACACAAACTGCTAGCAAGACAAATACCTGTGAAAGGGCAAAGGGCAGAACACTTCTGACAGAACCGAACATCTCTTACACACGTCCCGACTCGCCTGTGAAACTGTCACTTTCTGCAGCACTACACCAAAATGATCTGCTCCCGGAGTGGGCTCAGGCTTTAAGTACCAAAACTACCCAGAGCGAGAAAGGGTTATCAGGGCTTTAGATAATGGTTATCACAAGGAATAAGAGCTAAACATTTGATTTCCTTCAAGAACCTTATATTAAAGTAAGAGAGAGGGCCAAACGAAGCCAATCGCTAATGCAAGGAGGCATTTCAAACTGCTCCATTGTGTCTTTGACATATCCAAGTTTGCTTTGCCACAAAACATTTCTATGAATACATAGCAATGATATCTGATACTAGCAAGTGATGGATGACACTACAACCCCCAGCATGAAGTTACACTTATTTTAGTACAACGCCTTTGAAAACTTTACAGCATCATTTCATGATGAAACGTAATTACTGACTGGGGCAATGCTATGGGCTCTGTATACAGGAGACCTTCGAGTTACGTGAGGGTTGCACTTCTGCGCACCCTCACATAACTCAGATTTAGTTCAAGATTGTGGGCAGGTGGAGGGGGCCCACACAACTGACCAGCCCTGGTCAGTTCCCCAGCTCCTACAAGGCCAGGCCGGCCAGGAAGAAGCCACACTGCTGTGGCTGTCTGTCTCGTGTCCGGGGGAGTCAGGGGCTGGAGCAGGGAGCTGGTGGGAGAGCGGTGCTCCTGCCAGCCCCAGGATTTTGACTTCCGCTGAGCTCACGTTAACACAAGTTAAGCGCAATTTGAAATTGTGCGTATCAGGGGTTTACTGGACTAAAGCTGCGTCTACACGTGCACACTACTTCGAAGTAGCGGCACCAACTTCAAAATAGCGCCCGTCGCATCTACACGCGTCGGGCGCTATTTCGAAGTTAACTTCGACGTTAGGCGGCGAGACGTCGAAGTCGCTAACCTCATGAGGAGATAGGAATAGCGCCCTACTTCGACGTTCAACGTCGAAGTAGGGACCGTGTAGACGATCCGCGTCCCGCAACGTCGAAATTGCTGGGTCCTCCATGGCGGCCATCAGCTGGGGGGTTGAGAGATGCTCTCTCTCCAGCCCCTGCGGGGCTCTATGGTCACCGTGGGCAGCAGCCCTTAGCCCAGGGCTTCTGGCTGCTTCTGCGGCAGCTGGGGATCTATGCTGCAGGCACAGGGTCTGCAACCAGTTGTCAGCTCTGTGGATCTTGTGTTGTTTAGTGCAACTGTGTCTGGGAGGGGCCCTTTAAGGGAGCGGCTTGCTGTTGAGTCCGCCCTGTGACCCTGTCTGCAGCTGTGCCTGGCATCCCTATTTCGATGTGTGCTACTTTGACGTGTAGACGTTCCCTCGCTGCGCCTATTTCGATGTTGGGCTGAGCAACGTCGAAGTTGAACATCGACGTTGCTGGCCCTGGAGGACGTGTAGACGTTATTCATCGAAATAGACTATTTCGATGTTGCAACATCGAAATAAGCTATTTCGATGTTGGCTGCACGTGTAGACGTAGCCATTATCTGCAAGGGTACGTATCATGGAGGTCACGGATTCCAAGACTTTCTGTAACCTCCTTGACTTCCACAGCAGTTGGTGCAGCTGGCTCTGGGGTGGCCTGAGCAGATCAGACAGCCCCTGAGGCAGGCATGCCAGCCACTGCTAGTGCAGTTTGGGTGTGCAAGGGGTCTCAGGGCAGAGGCGGGGGGTTTAGGCACAGCGCCAACCTTGGGGGAAGATCTCTAGAAGCATCCAGCATAACCTTGTAGCTCCTAGGAAGCGGGAAGGAGGGAGCTCCTTTGCACGTTGTCCTTGCAGCTGTGATTGGCTGTGGTTCCTGGCCAATGAAAACTGTGGAGCGGGAGCTTGTGGTGATACAGCACACGCGAAATCCCCTGGTCTTCCCATCGCTGAGAAGCCACAGGCCATGGCAGCCTCTTCCAGGGAGCTGTGCGGAGTTGGGTAAGGCCAGGAGCCTGCCAGCCCTGCCAGCCGTCCTGCTCCCAGCACCAGCAGCTTCCCTTGCCATGCACCACTGATGCTCCCCCCACCCCCCGCACTGGTGGGAGTCCTATGCCACCTGCTGCTGCCTGCCCCCTCACCAGAGCATGCGCAAATGAGGGCACAGATCAACCGCTCCTCAGAGCACCTTTAGCCTCCCTGAGCACCCCCACCTCAAAATCCCTGCAGTTCCCCCAACCTAAGATTTAGTCAGGGCATATAGGACAAGTCATGAACAGATCATGCACCCTGAAGTTTTGTTACTGACCATGCATGGCCTGTTCATAACTGTTACTAAAAATACCCATGACTAAAAATTGGCTTTGATTACATTCAGTGCAAACATAAATGAACAGCTACATAACAGAGATCAAATCCTGTTTGGGGCTGTCTCCTTGCTGATTTGAGGGACTTTGCCATTGTTTTACACTAACAGATCTTGTTTTATTTAGAACAGTGGTTCCCAACCTTTTCCAGATGGGGATCCATTTTGACAATCCAGGAAGACTTGGTGACCCAAGGCAATTGAAAAACAGGGCCGGGGGACAGTACAATGACTAGCTAATTTTGCACCAGAGGCAAGAATATATAATTGCGCCCCCTTGTGTTTATATATTCATAGCAGCTATTTCATAGGAAAAGGGAAAATACATTGATAATAATACAATAATACAACTATGTTTATTACAGTTTTATTATTATTATATTATTATAGTTGATCTGAATTGTGGTGGGGGAAAGATCCTCACCCCCAAACTGCTCCCCGCCAGCTCCATCAGCTTAAACCTCACACTCAGGGGCTGTGGTAAGATACAAGCAAAAAATGACAAATCTGCTACATAGAACAAAAGGGGGGGGGCAAAAGACAGGGGTGGGGGAAATTACTTACTGTTAGGGTCTATAAAGTGGCTTGCCTGGGATGACTGCGAATATCAAAGGTGGAGAAGCTGTTTTTGTAATGAGTAATTGCTTCTCTATTTATAGAGATGGCTGCTGGATGTGGCAGGGTTAAGGAGCTGCAAATGGCTACTTCAAAATTTTGAAGAGTAAAAGGACTTCGAAGTAGCATGCGCGACTACATGCATGGCGACACTTCGAAGTTTGAAGCTTCGAAGTTGTCACGGGGGAGATTTAACCTAAAGAAGTGCTGTGCGCACACTGAAGTACTTCATCAGTAATTTCCCATCGCCCTGATTAACACGCCCCCTCCAAAGTTGGCAGCAACTGTAGACTCAGCCACAAACTACTTGATCTATGGTCCTTTCGAACATACCATGCACATCTATTCCAGATAAACACACTAGGTGTGATTTTTGAATCACTTTGGTGAAAATCAGCATTAACCACATTTGAATCAATAGGAAACCAAATGCAAGATCAGGGTTAGGTTCCACCACTTCCTAATAATCCATTTTTTCCCCTTTCTTTTTATCTGCTTTTAATGGAGTGATAAGCAGAGAAGCTGAGATGAGTTTAAAGTAACCACCTAGAAAACAAAGTACTATCTATTATCTAGTAACATCATTGGGTATCTAGTGATTCAATCTAGATTTAAAGATGCTGTAGAACATGGTTTCCCAAACTAGGGGGCATGCCCCTGGGGGTGTGAAGAAATTCCAAAGGGGGCACGAGGCAACCCAGCCCCTCCCTATCATTTTCCCCACCTGCAGAAAGACCCAGCCTTTGCTTCCGGCTCTCAGCCCCTGCCATTTCACATCAGTGCCCTGGCGCAGCTGCTACAAAAAGCAGGCAGCCGGCTAAGACCCGCATGAAGCTAGCTGCCTCCTGCAAAAATGAGTGAATGTGGGTTGGTGGGAGAAGAAGAATGGGGTTAGATGGGAGGCTGGGGGTGCCTGGCTTACGGACGGGGTAAGAGCAGCAGGCCGGTGGCGCCTGGCTTTGTGGGATAGGAGGAGCTTAGAAGGGCCGCTCATGGGGCTTGGGTGGCTGGCTGGCTTGTGGGAATCATAGCGCTTGAGCAGCTGGCCCTGGCATCGCAGGGTTCAGGTGGCTTGGGCTGGCAGCTGGCCCTGGCAGCGCGGTGTTCGGGCGGCTTGGGCTGGCAAGCATGTGGCTGGTTCCCAGCAACGTGGGGCTCGGGATAGCAGGCACACAGTTGGCCCTGGCAGCATGGGACTTGGGTGTGCAGCTCAGGCAGCTGGCTAGTGGCTGGGGCAGGTGCCTGGTGGGTGGACAGCTGGCCACAGCAGTGCGGGGCTCAGGCAACCGGTGGGCAGGCAGGCGGATGGCAGGTGGCTGGCCCCGGTGATGCAGGGCTCTGATGAGCAGCTCTGGCAGCGCAGGTCTCAAGCGGGCAGGCAGCTTGCATGATCAGCTCTGGCGGCTGGCATGGGGCTCAGACAGCTGGCCAGCTGGGGCTGCACCAGGCACCTTGCAGGAGCCAAGAAAAGCTATTTGTGCTTATTTTTAATTTTAAATAACATGTTATATCAAGTTTTTGTGTTTATTTTAAATTATTAATTGAATTTTTGTTAAAAGGGGGGGTCAGATGATGGTAAAGAAGAGGTAAGGGGGCGTGAGGCTTTCTCAAAAATCAAAAGGAGGACGTGATGCTGAAAAGTTTGGGAACCACTGCTGTAGACGATTTCTTTTCCAGTAGGGTCATGCAGGTGGGTCTGAACTAAGCATTTTCCACTCAACCAGGGCAGTCTAGAAAACCTGAGCTGCTAATTGATTTTCTCTTGATATCAGGCAATTGCAAAGCAAATAAAATATTTTCTCATGGGTGCTACTTTACTACTTCATGGCTAAAAACAAACAGTGGCGGAATTACTTGCAAATGGTCATTATTTAGAGTGATCTTTTTGTAGGACTCCTCCTAAGCTTCTATTTCCCCAAGAAGTGTATTCCACAGAAATTTTCCATCACCTCCTCAACTGCCTCCAGACAGACTGCCCTGTTTGCATTTGTGCAGAAGAGGCAAAGCCTCCATACATCACCTACAATGCTTTTCAATATTCAAAACCCTACTTGTAAACATTTCCAGTGCATAGTCGGCAGGTTCCCAAACAGAATACAGGACACTTATTACAGTAATTAATGATTTTTTTCATACATGACAGAATCAGACTACCTTACCATTTCTGTCAACTATACAGTCTATTTCACCAGAGAAAAGCAGCAGAACTAACTACTCATGCAAGTTTCTACAGCTATTGTCATTTTTGTTGGCTGGTCCATAGGGTGCCTCATCTATTTTGTGATTTGCTGGACGATATATTCCACAAGTTCTCTTGTAACATGTAGGAAAGGGTGTCAAACAAAAGGCCTTTTTCTTATGGAAACCCTGATGTATAGCTCATGGTATGTGAACTAAGAAGAAAAAATACTATCTACTGTCTGATAACTCACTGGAGCTCACAAACTGTCATAATCAATATCAACTGCCACAATATACAAGAGCTTCTCAGCATTCACAGCAACCATTCTGACACGGTTAATAAATCACTATAAAAAGCTCCAAGTAGCACAGCTCTGTTGTTCTGAAGAGAGCACAAAAGAAAACCAAAGACACGCATATAGCTACAGACACTTGGAAATCACCAGTGAAGTTTTAAAAGCAAATACACTCATATGTAGAGCTGTTGCAAAAAGATTAAAAGCAAAGGTAACAAAGTGTTTATATCATACCATCAAGTTTGAACAGAGAAATTCTTATTGGATGATTTATTCCATTCATTGGAGAGCTCTTTTTAAAAACCAATGCCACTTTTTGTATCTAGTATCTATTCTATTTTCATCAGTGAAACTGCATAGAGAGAGCAGTCACAAGCACAATAGAATCAATGAGAATTTGCCCCTCAACTTCAACAGAAGTCAAATTAAGTCCTGTTTAATAATAAATATAATAATTGGAGATACACATCTCCTAGAACTGCAAGGGACCTCAGGAGGTCATCTAGTCCAGTCCCCTGCCCTCTTGGCAGGACCAAGCACCATCCCTGACATCTATTTGTCCCAATCCCTAAATGGCCTCCTCAAGGATTGAACTCACAAAATATTTGCAAAATGCTTTGAGATCTTCACATGAAAGACATTGCTACGTATTATCATTACAAAATACAACACTGTTTTATACAAGGCTGTTTCATGAAATACAGTTATATTATACACATACACATCGTAACTGTCATTGTACTACATAACATGCCTAATATACAGGGCTTTTCTTCTGGCGGTATGTGCCAGTACTAGGTACTGGCACTTCCTCACCAGGATTCCCTTGGCGGGGACTGGTGCCAGGACTCAGCGCCCCAACCAGCTCCCAGTAGCAGGGCTGCTCAAGCCCATCACCACCACCGGCCCTGCAGCAGCACAGGGGCCAGGAGCTCTCATGCCCCACAGCAGAGCAGGGCTGGGAGGCAGATCCCCTGCTTAGCCCACAGCAGCAGGGACTGGAAGCCCATCCCCCACTGCCCCTCTGGCAGCCCCAGCCACAGGAACCTGGCGGGTGGCGGGGGGGGGCAGGGGTGTTGGAAGAGGCAAGGAGTCATACTGGCTCCTTGGTTTTTTGTTTTTTTTTTTGTATTTTGGTTTTGTTTTAGAAGTAAGCACTGTTAATATGTACAAATGCCTGGCACAAACGCACACGGCCTGTGCTCTTGCCTAATAGCAGTGCCTCTTACAAATGTAAATCTCATTGCTCATGGGGTTGCACTGCATTACACTGTAAACAGTTAGGCTGCCTCTACACTACAGCTCCCTTTGAAAGGACGGCTTCCGAAAATAAATGTCAGAAGACGGCCTCTGGACAAGGAGCGTCCACATTAGCAAACAGGGAGCGAAGGTGCGACCCGTCACCTCGAAAGGCCCCACTGCTCTTTTGAAAGAGAGCTGTCACATGTCCCAGGGTGCCCTTTCGAAAGCACAGGGCTGGGAAATGCTGCGGGTAAGGTCGCATGGTGGCCAAGCCCTTCCTGGCCTGTCGCCAGCTGCCCTGTAAAGGGCCCCTCCCCCCCGGAGCCTAGGTCTGCATGCACTGAGGGCCAGCTAGCTGTCTGCAGGCAGGCAGAGGGAGAATGAGTGGAGGCTGCACCCCGGACAGCCCATGGACCCCAGGCAGCTCCCCGCCACCACTTCAAGGCTGTGGCCAGTGCGCTGGCTGCGGTGCTGGCCACAGTGCTACAGCAGCTCCAGGTGGCCACCCTCCTGGAGGCCGTCCTCAGGGCGCAACGCCCTTGCGCAGTCCCCCAGGTCATCTGGCACTTGTGGAGCTTCCCCACAAGCAGCAACTGGTGGGACCGGCTGGTGCTGGAGGACCGGGGCAACGACTGGTGGCTGCAGAACTTCCAGACGACCAAGGGGACATTCCTGGAGCTGTGCCAACAGCTCGCCCCAGCCCTCCAGCACTGTGACACCTGCATCATATCAGTGCTCCCCCTACAGAAAAGGTTGGCAATCGCCCTCTGGAAACTGACCGCCCAAACAGCCACTGACCCATCGGCCAGAAGTTCTGGGTGGGCAGGGCCACTCTCAGAGCTGTCCTGAACAAGGTATGCCATGCCCAGGTCACACTCCCACCACAGGTGGGGGACGGGGCAGAGGAGAGGAGGCTCCCTGGCAAGGGGCACCATCGGGAACAGGGGGGCAGCCCCTGCCAAGGATGGGGGAGGGGACAGGCAGGCATGCAGGGGGATGGTGCCCCAGGAAGGCATGCCCTGTAGGGGATGGGGATGGAGACGGGGCAGCAGGGACGGGCAGACACACTGCTCCCCACCCCACACCCAAGAGTGTATTCTCCGCCCACGCCCTGCAGGTCTTCTGGGCCATCAACAAGGTCCTCCTGCGACAGCTCATCTGCATCGGGGACCTAGACGATGCCATCTTGGGCTTCGAGGAGTTGGGCTTCCTGAACTGCTTCAGGGCACTGGATGGCACACACATCACCATCCGGGCCCCGGAGCACAGTGGCGGGGCCTACACGAATCGCAAGGGCTAATACGCCATGGTCCTGCAGATGCTTGTGTATGCAAAGAGATGGTTCCAGGACAACCGTGTGGGCTGGTCCAGGCACGCCCAAGGTGTCAGGGCATTCCGGAACTCAGGGCTGGGCCCCTGGACAGTTATGGGGACCTTCACACCTCGGTGGGAGCTCCCAGTCGGGGACACCACACCGCTGCTCTGCATGGTGGGAAATGAGGCCCACCCCCTGTAGGCCTGGCTCATGAGCCCATCCATGGGTCACACCTAGCCTACCCACGACGTTTTTAATGAGCGTCTCAACCAGGCCTGCAATACAGTAGAGTGGACATTTGGATGCTTGAAGGGGCAGTTCAGATGCCTCCTCACCCGGCTGGAGGTGGGCCTCCCCAACGTCTTGGTGGTCGTCGGGGCATGCTGCACACTGCACAACTTGGTGGAGGCGAAACAAAAGCTGTTCATGCAGGGTGGGCCACTGAGACAGGGTGTGGATATGAGCAGCCACTCACTGTCCTGTGCTGCCAGGCCCAGCAGGACTGGGTGTGGGTACAGGAGACCCTTCACCAAGCCATTGACAGGGGTCATAGTGACCCCCCTGAACACACATCCCACCACCACCCGAACGCACACACACCTCCAACCACACCACTCCCACACATGCACAGAGGACACAAGGTGAAACACCAATAAACTGTTTACTGAGCACTTTATAACCATCGGTTCCCATGGTTATGGTGAGGTACAACGTGCAGGCGGGTTGGAAGAACTGTGAACTGGGGGCTGGAAGGTACTATGTACAGGGGTGGTGCGACCCAGCATGGGAAGACTACAATGCCCTGGGAGGGCCGGGGATTAAGGCAGGGGGCCTTACCCCTCAATGGGGGTCTAGGGATGGGATCCCCATCGCCCACTGCTGCCCCTACCCCCCTGTGCCTGGGGGCCCTGTGGGGGCTGGGTCAGGGCTGGGAGCATAGGGAGGTAGGGGTGCAGCTGGGTCACAGCCCCCGCAGCTTCACTGGGGTCGGCATGAGGGAGGAGCGGGGGATGCCACCTCCTCATGGCTAGCCCTGGCCAGCAGCATGCATGAGGCCAGCCAGGGAGAGGTGGGTTCGGACCAAGGCAGTGAGGGGCTCACGGGGGAGGTGGGTGTGGAGTGGGAAGAAGAGGGGGAGGTAGGAGGGAGGACAGGGTGATGATAGTGGTGGGGGGATGGGAGTGGGTCACAAAGGAGCGGTGTCCAGGGGCAGGTGGCTGGTCATGGCCTGGGTCAGGTCTTCCAAGTTGGCTGCCACCCGGTCCGAGGCCTGCCGCTCCATGGCAAGCCACTCCTGCAGCACGCCCGTGAGATCCTGCAGGGCTGCAGTGCAGGCAGGGGCCCCAGCCTCCCTGCCCTAGTGGCACTGGCAGATGGCCCAGTGGCTGCCCCATGCTGTCCCTTGGTTGGGGTCGGTATCTTCAGAAATAACAAGAAGTCCTGTGGCACCTTATAGACTAGCAGATATTTTGGAGCATAAGCTCTTGTGGGCAAAGACCCGCTTTGTCACACCCTGTGCAGGTAAGTTATTGAATGATCACCATTGTACAACAGCTTTTCTTTATTAAAAGACGGATTAGAGCTCTCTACTGAGGGGCAGTTCATGAAACACAGAATTTTATTATCTAGCAGTGTAAACACAACAAAATTTAACTGAAAGGTGCACTAGGCTCTGGCAGTTCCTTAAGAGCAACATTTTTTTTTTTAAATGTAGCAAAAATAAAATGAACACTGTGGGTTCTTTGCTTTATTGGTTATAAAATGTATTGGGGTCTGACCAATAATCAAAGCAACATATTTCATAGCAATGTCCCAGTGTCACAGGCTTCTTTCATAGATGTCCCAGTTTTGCATTTGTTCTAGTTTCCCCCTTCTGATGCTGCTGGAATCCGCTAATGGATGTTAGCGTATACAACACAGCTGTGCAAACCCCATGACTCATAATAAAATAAAAGAACCTTTTAGTTCTGAAGCCGCTGTTCAAATGGTCTCAGTTTTGTCAGCAAAGGAGCAAACATCCCTCTTCACTAGATGTGCCCTGATGACATGCCTTCAAGTGAGTGACTCTCCATACACCAGTGCATTCAAAGATGACTATATATACACAAAAGACCTTCTTTATACTGTGTACAAGACCACACCAAACAGAGCAGCGATCCTCTGCAGCAAGCAGTGGTCCATGAAGTGCAATAGCACTGACAAGTGCCTTCCATGGCCACGATAGGCATACTACAAATACTGAGCTAATGACAGTCCGGGTCCCAAAGGCTAAGGCTATACTATGGTTTCTATTTCGGGATACAAATGTATCCAGAAATAGAAACCCTGAGGCCAAACACCACACTTGAAAAGCAGGACTATTTTGAGCACAGTATTTCATTCCTGCTACTTCTCATCGTACAAGGGGTAGCGGAAAGTTCAAAATAAGTATTATTTCTATCTGTGGCGCAGTGCAGCCAGCACCAGGTTCGAAATAAATTATGCAACATAAATTGCGTAACTTATTTCAAGATACGGCTACCTAGCCAAGAGTTTACAATCAAAACAGACAAGGCAGACAGACAAAGAAAAGAGATGCCCAAACTCACACTGCTGGTTAGTGGCTCAGTCCAGGACTTCTAAATCCTAGCCCAGCATCCTATCCACCAGAGATTATATTCCTCCAGTCCAAGACAGCTAGCCATATGGTGAAGATTACCTTCCGCATCTGTACCTTTCAAACACCATTCATATATAGCTAAAATGTGTAGCATACTTGCCAAATATTACTTCTTCCTTACAGATAATTGCTGTGGTTTCTACAGGGATGTTCTGTAATTAGAAATGGGAAGTAGGTGAGAATCCATGAGACCATCTCTCTATTAAGATGTCCACAATATGGAAACATTCAAAAGGAAGGTGAAATCTACAGAAAATGAGTTACTGGATACTAAGTAAAATGTTTAATTGGTAGTAAACTTAAAAACAAAAACAAAAAAATATAGGCATAGCTGGTCATTACCATGGAAATCAAAAACTGGGCCCCAGGCCACAGCCCTGAAAACATCTTTTCTGAGGTCCCACAGACTGCAAATGTTTCAAAGGGCAGGTTATCAGGGCAGCCAACTTCCACTACTAGCCATAGGCACTCAATGATGCGAGTGTATGCACATGGCCAATTCAGGAGTTTGGCCCACATCCTGTAGCCTGAATGAATTAAAGTTGGAGTTTCTATCTGACTCTCAAAAAGGTTGATGTCACACAGTGCAATACATGAAATAAAAGGATCACGGCAGGGGCCTTAAAAAATACCCCGTTATCTCCCTTTGGAAGACCATAATCTGTTCCACATAAACGTAATACAATCCCTGGGAACCGCTTTAACTGATTCTTCTGTAGCCTACCAGTCTCCAGCACAAGGGTCAGAAATACTGCTGAAAAGCAACATGTTCTGCACAAGAGTCAGAGGGGTAGCCGAGTTAGTCTGTATCTTCAAAAACAAGTCCTGTGGCACCTTATAGACTGACAGATATTTTGGAGCATAAGCTTTCGTGAAAAAAGACCCACTTCGTCAGATGCATGACAGTACATTAACCAACATGAGAAGTAAATGGAACTATTTTGCTCCTTTCTTCACATAATACTTGTCCAACAGGTATTTGCGGTCTCCAAAGCTTTGTGTTTTTTCTTAGGGGCTGGAATGACTATTTACAGTACAAAAACTGATGAACTTAGCATGCCATTGGGGCATGGGAGGCAGCATGGGTTAGCTGTCCAAGTACAGTCCTTTTGAGACCCTAAATAAAAGTACTCAGGTGGTTAACCTGTGTCTCCACAGCGACACTGCTATTTTGAGCGTTACCTTGATCAAAACTAGCATGTATACCTCTACCTGATCTTGAATTTACACCTGACACACCCTGAAGGCCTGATCCAAAGCCCATCCAAACCAGCAGAAAGATTCCCAATGACTTCAACAGGCTTCATGCAAAAATGACTCCATGCAAGCAGACTCCTACACTCATAAAGAGCATCAGTGAAGTCAATGGGTCTCCAAGTGAATGCAGAGGTTTCTACAGCCAAAGCTTATTTCAGGATCAGGGCTTATTAGCTAGGACAAGACAATGCTATTTGACAAAGAGGAGGGCTGAGGCAGAAAAGGGTGAAGAAGACACTATGATCACATAGTCAAATGCACTTTACAGTATTTAAGCTTCAATGTCTAAACCCATATTTGGGCACCTCTACAATTTCAGCAGTATTGACTTACTAACTTCCACAGACTTCAACAAAGATTATTGGTGCAAAACTTCAGATTTAAACATCCAAATCTGAAAAATTTTGACCATATTTTTAAGCCTCCTTGCAGAAGCAAAATTTGAGAGGGGGAGAAATAACAGATGGTGTTAAGATGGTGGCTTACTGGTCTATAAGATGATATTGAAGAGGACGAGGCTTACATTGGTCAAGGGGAAAACAACGCCATTTGGACAAGTGGGTTGTGGTGAACATGGAGGTGCCAAATAAAAAAAATATATGCTAAACAAAAGAAGCAGCTAAGTTGTGGGAAGCCTCAAAAGCAAGAACAAAGGGCACAAATGACTCTGAGGAGTCAGCAGGGAGGAAGTGAACACAGCTGTGCCAAGTATCAGAGTAGATGATTTTTGCAGCAAGGATTTAGATCATCTTTTACCCTCAAAGTTCTCTTTGAACAGTTCCCGAGGTAGAGGTCCTCAAGACTACAGTGTTACTTGGCAAAACCAAACTTGCCATATTTGTTTTGTTGCTATAGCAGCTTGTGCCTTTAAAGCAGCACATGTGACTTTCGTGAGGATAAGTTATTTTTTTCTGATCTGCAGCAACAAAAAAAAACTTAGCCAAAATCCTATGGCAAATAATTATTTTCTCACTTGAATTTTCTGTGTATTTTTATCCATGTGGGATCAGTATTAATGTCATTTAGGAAAGTAGCTGCAGGCTTCCGGTATAGGAAAACTCCATAGGATAGCGAGTTGGTTACATATGAAATTACATGGCCTTACCAGAGGCCTTTCCCCAAATATTCAAGGAAGAACAGGATATCCTTTAGGTATCAGAGGTACTTAATTCAACAGAGAACTTTGAAATGGGCCAAGATACTTAAAATGCTCAAACATCTGGGGAGGAAAAGCAACAGTGTGTGAAAACCTGGCGCTGCTGAAGGCATTGGGAGTTTTGCAACTGATTCCAATAGAGCCCATGGTTTCACACTGTGAAATGGAAAGCCGGCAAGTACTTTGTGAAGTGTTAAAGACATTGTCTCATTCTTCAGTTCAAACTCAATACACAATGTCTGTAACAGTGTTGGCCAAACTTAATGACCCTCCAAACTGAAATCCCACTCCTGATGAATCCCAGGTCCCAGCAGGCACACCCTGACTCTTCCATCCGGCTGGGCAGAAACCAGAAGCAATGCATTGTGGGAGGTGCTGAGGCTATGAGGGCGGGGCGTGACTCTAGCTGCTGGGGGGTGGGGTGCAAACCTTTAAATTGTGCCCCCTACACTTCCAGCAGGCATTAGTCATCTCTGGCAGAAACCCCACCACAGGGCAAAAGCCCTGTGCTCTCCCTCCAGTCTGGTAGGCAGCGGATAGGTGGATGTAGAGGCCTCCTTGCTTCATCTGTAAAAGAGCCACATACAGCTCATGAACCACAGATTATCCATCCCTGGTCTAGAACAGGGGTGTCCAACCCTTTTCATCAGGGACCACATGGCAATTTTTTTTACGTGTTCTGGGGGAAAGGGGGGCAAACACAAAATAGGCCCAAACCACACCCCCAGGCTTAAACACCTCGCAGTGCCAAACCAGCCTCCCATCTCCATGCTTAAACCCTCCACAACCCCAAATCATCCCCTACCTGCAGACAAACCACCCACAGCCCCAAACCACCTCCCCAGCCTTAAACCCCCCCACAGCCCCAAACTATCCCGTGCCCACTCCCAGCTTAACTCCCCTCACCGCACCCAACTGCTCTGCCACCAGCCTCGAGGCCCAGCTGGGGCTCTGCTGTTGGCCCCACGCCCCAGCTGCTGGGGCTTTGCAGCAGCCAGCCCTGCCACAGCTGGCCCTGCGGGCCAGATAAAAAGGCTCCACAGGTTGGATTCTGGCCCACAGGCCACCTGTTGGACACCTCTAGTCTAGATCATCCTAACTAGGACTCTTAACACTGAAGATCAACCAAAGTCAGAAGCTGAGCTAACGAGCGCTACCTGCAAGGAGCTATTAGAAGTACTAAGAGGACAAAAACTTTATGGCTTGAGACAAGAAGACCATGTTACTAACACGTAAGGCTGCATCTACCAACCTTTTTGCTTTGTGATTACATCCTATGGCCCTTACTAACATGGCTTTCCACAAACCCATGAAAACAAAATTAAACACTTCCTTTTTTCTGTGTTTCTCTCTTTCCTTAGACAACTGGCCAAGAGTCTAACTCCTTCTCCAGGCTCTTTACATCAGGTAAAATGGTCACAGCAACATAGAGGGATTCTAAAAATCCAAGTTCCAGCTGAGGGAGAATCCTCTTGGCATAGAAATTGAGGAGGATCCCCTCACAAGCCTGATGTAGGGGGCTGGCCTCTCCGACTCCAGCCTATCAGGGTTAGGGACAAGGCACATAACACTGTAAAACCTCTGGGCAGTGCTGCTACCCACTGGCAGCTGGAGACAGACCACCATAAATCAAATACATCCACCAGAGACGACTTAATTTTGCTGGGGGTCTGCTTTGAACCCCAGAGGAGTGCAGATCCAAAGCACAGTACAGATTTCTAGCTATAGTTATTCAGATTTTAGATTTGTCACTTGAGGTACAAGTGGGGAGAAAGTATCTGTCCTTGGAAGAGGAAGAGAAAACAGTTGGGATTCAGTGCACCAGTCGTTCTAACAGGAGGCAGACAGATGCCAGAACAGGACAGACCAAGATTTGTGCTGACAGAGTTAGCCATTCACAGATCATGGGACAAGCTTTCCTGGTGTTATAAATACTTTTCTGAGTCCAAAGAGAAAATGAAAAATGGTTAGACACAGATTAGGGGTCAATCCAGGGAAAGCAAGGGGCAAGTTTCAGAGACAACACTTATCGAATGACAACTTTCTTCTTCTATGTAGGCTGTGGCAGCTCTTTCGGGTAAAGCTACTTCAGCGAACACTGGCACTAGACACACAGAGAACACGCAACATGCAATTTTTGTTGATTTATTTTTGAAAGATGAATCATCATCTTGCCCTGATAGGGTGGCCCAAGAAGCCCTGAAAAAGGGCAGGCAATGTGAAATTTGGAGCTTCTAGAAACACTCACATATAACTCCCTTCTGTGGAATTCATGGCCATACAGGCTAAATTAAGATGATGAACTCAAGGAAAAAAAAATAAAACAGCAGGGATGGGAACTGTATCTTCTGCATTGTACAGAACTCAGTCATCAATTCCTGAAGTATAGATGAGAAACCTGGGCACATGCTTTCTTGAAAATCCTTGTCCTTCAAACATTACGCTACTTTGAAGACAAATTTTCTTAGCTGCCTGTTACCAGATTAAGATTGCCTGTATGCCTCTTAAATTGTTCAGGTAAGATTGTGACTAACGAAACAGACACGTGGAAATTGACCATTAGGGAGGTAGAGTGGACTAATTATTCTAGTCTATATTTAGGGACACTTCCAGAAACAGGGTAGCAGCTCAAGTGGGATATTTTGTCTGAAGTGAGTTCTCCTGTGTCTTGACCCTGCTGCCGATGAAATACCCCTGCTTTTTCTGTACTTGCACTTCTAGGCAGCCTGCTCCCGGGTGCTCAGTCTGGAATTAGTTGGCAGATGTGCTGGAAGTTAGTTGTGGGGTGGGGGGCACAGAGGACATTGATGAGGGCAATAGTAGGAAAGCTATGGCAGGAAATCAGACAGATGGGAACAAAATATCTGTACATCAGGAAAAAGGAGATAAGAAGAAACTGAATGGAAAGGGGCTGCAGTGGTCTTAGGTGGTGGCGGGAGGTGTTAGGACCAAAACACAAGCAGGGCTTAAATTCAGCTGGGAGCATCTGCAGCAGAGCTCCAGTAAATATTTTCAAAACCATGAAAGCTCCAGCACCTCCCATAGGTTTGAAGCCTCAACTCCTAGGTCTCTGGGGAATACTCCGTGAGAGTTTTAAGTCCTGAGCTGCTGCTTCTTTTTGGCGGTCACTCAATAATGAGAAGGATGTCCTCATGTCACCCTCTTATTTGTGAGTCTGTTGATAGCTGATCAGCCCAATTCTGGATCTTATTTCAGAAGAGGTAGGTGTTAGTAGCGATTGGAGGAGCGTGGGGCAGCTTTTGATGCTCATTTCTTCTTCTCTGCCTGTCCTTGCCTGCATCTTGGCGGGACCCCTCAGATTGCGCAACCCCCTCACGGATTACCATTCTCTGCGGGGTATGGTCTTGGGCAAGGTTCTCCCAAGTCTCAACACCAATGCTGCACTTTTTCATGCGTGCCATCAGGATGTCCTTATATCGCTTCTGCTGGCCCCCAATGCTTCTCTATCCTTCCTCCAATTGAGAAAGCAGAATCAGCTTTTGGAAGTGCTGATCAGACATCTAACTCATGTGACCAGCCCAGTGAAGTTGTTGAAGAATGATAATGGCCTCAATGATGGTCATGAGATCAAGTAGGAGGGTCCAGACAAAGTCCTGAGCACAAGGGTACTTATTACCACCTCCAACATGATGTACACGTGAGGACCAACATGCCCATAGCTAGTCAAACATTAATTATCACTCCTCTCTCATACACTGACACAGGTCGAATCACCTCACAGGAATTAAGCTCCTCCCTGCACCTGAGCCAAGGTTGAGCAGGAGACCCAGCAAGGGCAATTTTAAGCTCCAGCTAGTGTTCAGTAGGAATTTTGTTGGCACAGGCTGCCAGGACCTCCAGGTTATCCCAACATACGTAATTTGTAGGCTGAGCCAGCTCCTGCCCCACAGTGACACAGAGGCTGCATGCAGGAGGCTTGTGCAACTATGGCTCAGTTCCAGGCTGATTTCCTGCTGTGGAAACAAGGTAGCAAATGCTCGCCATGGAATTGAACACTATCACACTGCCGTGACAAGATGGCTCACAGCAGGGTAGTTCTAATACACTCTTATCCTGGAGCTGAAGAAATTGTGACAATATTCCCTATTCCACATTAAAGTCTAAGGTGACGGTAAGTATTACTACATTAGCCACACCTGCACAGATTACAAACAAACCTCACACCATGACAACTATGTCAGGTGCAAACGTTAACTTGCTGGGAAAGAGGGGGGCTGGGGGAAGTTTTCAAACCTCTTCCATACAGCTTTGTCTTCTTTCACTTATGATTAAACCTATTCTCTGGTAAGTCACCTTTCTGAGCATCGTACTTTTAAATAAACCTATCTTCAAGTAATTTATGTTTTCTTTCAAGATCAGTATGTGGCCTTAAGCTACAAGACCAGCTTCTGTTTCTCAAGGTATTTGCAGGGGTTTCTTGTGTCACCAGTTTACACCCTATGAGTCTCCGTCCCACAAAGTCCTTCAGAAACTGTAAATAGTGGATTCCTGAAGTAACACGCCAGCAGAGTAACTGTGAGCTACAGTCCTGGGTTACTCAACTAGTCATCTGCTTTTGTGAGTGGGCACTCCAAGTAAATTATGTGTTTTGTAAAGATGGAGCTAACGCTAGTGTGTTTACTCTAAAGCCTGCTTTTACGTCATTAACTCCACCTCAAAAGAAAGAGCCCATGTTTGGAATGCGTGGCTGCCTCACCTGGCACAATCAATACAGCAGAGAGAGGGAGTCCCCACCAAAGATTTTTATTCTCTACTTTACTAAAGCTCCTGTGTCAACATTTTTCTCAGGGTGGTTGATTAAACATAGAACTTTCTCTGAGAAGGCAAGGAATAAATTTCAATCTCTCTGTCAGTTTCAAAGCAAGGCTAGGTTAATGCTATTCTATAGAAGGAAAAGTGTAAGTCAGAGAGACAGCTTCTGAAATAGGACAGGCATGAAGTGAGCAGCACCTGTGTTGAAATGTATGCTCACAAAATTATAAAAGTAACCTAAGAGGGCTCTTTTCAAAATGGTGCTCGTACTGCTGAGCCTTTCACTATTCTTTTCTAATATAGCCAAGTATTTATATGAGCTTATGTTTCCTTTTTCTCCAGACTGTATTTTATTCACAATGGAACTCATCCAACTCCCAGTGGAGTCAACAAAACTCTTTCTGCTGGACTGGGTCCAATCCTAATGCTTCACCCGGCTGGAGGAAAGAAAGCCCTTTGGGAAAAATTAAGACCTACATAAAATTTCTGGAGACGGCTGCCATTCTCCCTACATAGCCAGGTTGGCCCATAGCCTCTGAGGTGTCCCTCACCCCCTGTGACATGCTGAGGTACAGGTTCAAGAAATCATATAAACCTGAGTTATCAAGTAACTTATGAACCTTTCAAATAACAGTTAACTGTCCAGTGTGCTTGTACTACTTTACCAACCACCCAAGTTTCCTTCTCCGACAGAGACAGTACTAATGAAAGTCAATTTCAGGAGCACTTCTATAAAAATAAAAAGCAACAGGTCATGGCCCTAATTCAGCCACGTGAGCAAGCAGATGCAGCCTCACTGACTTTAGAGAACTGTGTAATCCAGAGTTGTTTGTATCCTGTCCCCTACTCTGGGGCAGTGAGGTGCAAAGTGGGGGGCAGACACCCCTTGGGGGTGTGTGAAATTTCATAAGGTGGGGGCATAGCACAATTGGCTGCTGGGTCTCAGGCTCATCCATCTCATTAAAATCTTGAAATATGTTACTATTATTATGGGTATTCATATTTATATACCGATTACTAAAGTGTTTACATTCTAAACACTTGTCTTCTTACAAATGCTGGAAGATTTCCCCACCCTACACCCATATGAACATAACTGGATTACATTAGACTGTTGAGGTGGGGGCCCTGCTAACTGCAGGGACAAAAAGTGTGGCCCGACGTAAAAAGTTTGCTCAGCCCTATTCTAGGGGTTGGTCCCCTTGGAAGTTAATGGAATTATTCACATTTTCCAAATTAACCACATGCTTGAATCCCTTACGGAATCACAAAAGACAGTAATTGGTATCTGTTCACCCTGTGTGATTAAAATACATACACACATACAAGGTCAAGAAGAAAACATCTTCCCCTGCATTCTGCATTTTCTGGCCCATGCTTGCAAACGTAGGCAGGCTTTAGATTAAAATCTCTAAATTCTACCTAAATTCCCTGCTCAGATGCAATCATCTCAATCACTTGTGAAAACCTGCCTGACTTCACTAGCCACTGGCAATCACTTTTTTTTTTTGGCTGCACAGTCCACTGAGGCTATTCCTGGACTCTTGCCCTTAAGCTAGTTTGCTGAACACTAATCAAAAGACAAAAGCATTTGTTTCCTGTTTCTGTAGCCTTCACTTTACCATGGGCACTTTTCTCCTGAGATTCATACTACGTAAGAGAAAAGCTGCCCATCAGATAACAAAACTGGAATAACTGAAAACCCAGAGATTCACACTTACGTAACTAATCATTGATGGCGCATACAGAAAACTACATACCAAACTATGAAAAATTAAAATGGCTATCAACACTGATTGCAAATCTCCAGTTAAATTTGTTGCTACTAAGCTGATTTCTAGATCAACTATATATTTGAGGGAGTTGAAGTGATTCTCCATGTGGCCACCTGCGAGTTTCTTCAAGAATGTCCCCTAAACAGTAAGAGTTAGGACCACCAAATTTGGTATGCAGCTTCCTCTGCCCCTTCCTGTAAGGTACACCATTGAAGTGTTGTACAGGTTGCATGTTCCTGGTCCAGCACCCTTGGGACCTCAGTGGCCCCAGATGAGGGATTTTGCCAGACCAGAGAAGGTAAATGCCCTGGGTCCTGGGCCACCCCCAGTTGCCTGTTCCAGTGGGCTCCCCGGGCCCGGTTCCGCGCTGGGCTCCTGGAGGACACTGGATACCTGACCACGGCTCTGCGCCGGGCTGCCAGCAGATGCCAGCTTTCCTACCCCGGTTCCCCACCAGGGCATGCCAGCTTCATGACCATGGCTCTGAGTCGGACTGCTGGAGGATGTTGACACCCCAGGCCTGCCCCCTCCTGGGAGCGGGGGGAGCTGCCAGGGACGCCACCTCCAGACCCTGCGGGGCTGCTGGGAGGCCATCTTGGGTGCCCTCCTGCCGAGGCCCTCTAGTCCAGGAGCATTCTTGCTCCTGCCACAGGAGGGATGTTGCCAGATGACATAATGTGGATTTTCAGAGGTGCAACCCTTACTATAACCAAGTCCACATCATGCATGAACTGAGAAACCTGCCAGTCACTTTCACCACAGGGCAGAATACACAGGGGAGAGGAGTGGGCAATGCACAGCCCCAGCCTTCCCCAGCTCTGGCCAGAGCACTGGGGAGTGCCTATTATTACCACTGCTCATGGTGACTCTGCCTTCAAAGGGGCAAAGTATAATTTTGTTACTCAAGCAATTGTTTCACAGATACTTCCCCTTCCTTATTGAGTCTTACAACATCTGTACATCTTCCAATAACTGTAATGTATACAAAACCACGGTGCCATCAGTAATGTAGCACATTTCCATTGCCTTAGTTGTTTCATACAGAAAAAAATGTGATACAAAAAGTCACCAAAGTGTGAACTCTGCAGGCTCTAACCTTAAATTGCAAATAATGCCAGTGAATTGGGCAAACTCTCCCTCGCAGCAGGAGTCTTTACTCTCCCAGGAATCACACTGAAGCATAGGGAGCCACAATGTGTGTAAAACTTACTCACATATTGTTTTCAAGATTGAGCCCTCAGTTCCATACTCCAGCACAACTCCAAGACAGGACAGTGCCTTCTGCGGAAGGACTGCATGATTTGCCCCTGCATTTTTGTTTGACCCTCTGTCCTTTTCTGAGCACTGTCACATCATAAAAAGCATGAATGTCAGTAACAAGCGTACAAATAATAGTGGTACTGCTCACTGGGTGTATTCGCCATACCAAGAAAACTCGAGGGATGAAAACCAATCCATTCAACTTGTTTATGCTACACTGGAAATTCAGAGTTGCAGCTCTCCAATAATAGTATGGCTCTTGCTAAAGTGAGGGTAGTCCTTGAGAAGAGTGGCTCTGAACTTCTGTTCAGTGCTTCATGCTACAGAGTGTTTTCCAAGAAGTGCAGATGATGCTAGTCCGTAAGCAGTATTGTTGTAAGCTCTGCTGGTCCTGGGGTATCAGAGATACAGGGTGGATGCAGTAATATCTTTTAATGGACCACCTTCTGCTGGTGAGAGAAACAACCTCTCAAACTCACATACAGCTCTTCTGCAAATCTGGAAATTTCCCAGTGTGGCTCAAAAGTTTGTCTCTTTCACCAACAGAAGTTGGTCCAATAGAAGATATTACTTCTCACTCACCGTTTGTCTCTAATATCTTCGGACTGACACAGCTACAACTACACTGCATACAGATAATATTTTGTCATCCCAGCAGAAATGTTGCTAGAATCTATTTTGTTTGCAGCAAATCCACATATAACCATTGGAACATTCTTTGCAACCTCAAATACCCCTGAACTATGCACAGATACCAGCCTCCTGTGAATGACCTTAGTGCATCTAAACTACTTTCTTTTCTTATGCTTAAGTACAAGAAGCCAGTAGGAGCTGCATTCCAGAGCTCACTGGTGCTGATATTTCAGCTGCTGCCTTGGCATGACAATGGTTCCTTCACTTTATTCCTTTTGTCACTGTCAGTCTTGGTTTACAGTCTCTCCCTCCTGCTGACCCATCAGAAAGCAGCCGCTTCAGTCAGTCACAGAGGTTCTCTCATTCGAGTGTTAAACAAGGAGCAAGAATTAAACCCCTCATATCGTCAGAGCCCTAGCTGGAGTCCCATGTGCTGACCTCTGCCCTGCAATTACGCTAGGGTCTCTGTGTGGCTGGAAACAGCATCTCTCTCTCACCAACAGAAGCTAGGCCAATAAAACATACTACCTCACCCACCTTGTTTCTCTGATACTGTGGGACTGAGGTGGCCACAGCTAAACTGCATAGAGATTTCTACCACAAGCTGATGACTGAGCAGCTGGCTTGAACTTGGAGTTACTGGCCTACTTCCAGGGTCTTAAAAAACTACAGTTACTGTTCTACAGGACTTAGCTTCCAAACCATTTCTACTTCTGTTTCTTTACAATGCTGCCTTTGTCAGTCAGCATAAATACGCCTTGACACAGCATCTTGCCAACATCGATCTCGTTATGACCTCATATGCATACACCTGTGAGGCCAAAACACCTTACCCTTAGGGTGAAGTGGCATGTAATTTACACACTCCTTCAAAATTTGGAAGAGTTTTCAAAATTGTACTAGTGTTATTTTCATCTCTCCATCCATCCATCAAGTCAGATTTACTTACTACCACATGTCTAGCTGCACAGACTTCAGTAGAAGAAAAATACTGAAATTGTTACATGTGAGGGGTTTTTTTTTAAAAAACGATTCCTTAATTTACTTTTTCCATATGGAATAATGTTATTTTTAAAGGAGATGGTCTCTTTGGACCTTCCTGACCTGGAAGCTAGTGTTATGTATCCTGCTGGAAAGAGAGGATTCCCAGCTTTGTACTGTTGTATTTCACCCAGCACTTGGGATGCCATCCTCTGACACCAGAATTAAGTCCATGTAACACCAGATCTCCTATGAGACTTGAGTGAGTCATTTTCTCTCACTTCCCTATCACCACCTCCTATCAATGATGCTTCCCTGCTTCATGGGGATTTGATGAGAATTAAAAATTGAGACAAGTGCCTAAAGGTACATCTACACTTACCAGAGCTTGATTTCATGCACCTAATGGGGATGCATGAAATCGAACCGTTAAGCTTGATGGTCGACACCTATGCTCATTATTGTGAGGACTAAGAGAGATTGATGGGACCTCCCCCTCTGGGAGGATGGCCAGATAAGTCGAGCCTAAATTAAGTCGATTCCGATGACCCAATCATTGGAGCTGAAATTGTGTATCTAAGATTGTCTTTCAGGTTTAGTGTAGACCTGCTTCTCGACTGATAAACCCTACCCCAAGAGAGGACTTTTTAGGGTTAATTGCTCCTGGACAGAATATTGCAGAACCACCTCTGAATTGAAAACTTGTGATATCTGAGTGGGGAGGAGGCATGGATTCCACATTTGCATAGAAAAGGAAAACATTTTTCTCAGGATAGGACTGCCCAGGTGTAATGGGCAAAAAGGGAACCAGGGCTGCCTGAAGCAGCTCAGAGGTTTGGAATGTTACCAGGGATATGGGCAGAAGTCGGTTAGTGCCCAGAGTAGAGGTGACAGGGTCAAAAGTGATAATAAACTCCACTCATGGTTCCACAGTGTATCTCAGGGCATCATCCCCACATCATGTATATAGAATGCAGGGGTTCTCAAACTGGGCGTCAGGACCCCTCACAGGATTGCAAAGCTACTACATGAGGTGGGGAGTTGGAGGGGTCACAAGCTGTCAGCCTCCATCCCAAATCTCGGCATTTTAAATTTATAAAGAGGGTTGCACTCCGAGGCTTCCTGTGTGAAAGAGTCACCAATACAGAAGTTTGAGAACTGCTGGTATGGACAGTCAGTCATTGAGGGGTTTGTCTATACTTGCACTTGAGCAACAAAACTTGCCATTTCCAGGTGCTCAAATCCTAAAGGATGAAATTTTGCCCGGGCAAGAAAACCCCTCATTCAGAGGGTGGAACTATTTTCTTAGCATTCACACGTTGACTTTTAGCAACGAGGCTGTCTCAACACAACGTTTTCGCTAAAAGCTGCATAGCGTAGAGACACAGACACAGACACAGACACAGACACACACACACACACACACACAGAGACTGACAAGTCTTAACAGAATGGAAAGGACCTGTAACCCCCCCCCCAAAGATAATTCACAAGTACTACCTCAGCAGCAACAGGCTTTTCTATGCCATTCCCTCCCACAGTCTACTCTAAACAAAAGGAGCAGGTCATCCAAAGGAAAGTACAAATAAGTCATCCAGATTGACTGTTGTGAGTAATGAAAAAGGAGTGGATTTCACAGTGACTCTGTGTAAGAATTATTTACTTACATGACGCTTGCAAGATCAGATAAGGGCCAATATTTTAAAAATAATTTTACCAAAGTTCTAACTTCAACAAGCTTTACATTATTTTAAAAACACTAACAGCAGGAAACCTTTTCAATTTGCCAGATCCAAAATCATGAAAATATTCTATCCACGCAACCTCCTCCTCAGAAAGATTGGCATTAGCAATAATTCTTTGCTTCATTCAGAAGCATACTGGGGGAGAAGACATCTTACAAGCTCTCAGATGATGTTATGAAACATGAACCCTCCCTTTGCTTTCCAGGATTGTCGCCTGTTTCATGCCCCACCACTAATCCTTTTGCACTTTACTTTGAAACCACTTCCCAGAAACAGGAAGCCTGGGCTCTGATACTGTGCTCCTACGCAGTGCCGGAAATGCCTCAAAAGATGTCTGCTCTTTTAAGAGAAGCTCAAGTTGTGAGGCTCTCAAGTCGGTTTCTCAATTCCCTGCAGACATCTGTTCTTTCGATAATTCTTCTGAGAGGATAGAAAATGTTGTAACAGGTGGTTAAATTCAATGCAGCACTCAAATGTGGAAACACTTCAGCCTTTCTCATCTCGCACAACAGGCCACCTTTTAATTCATACAAGCACATTCATAAGTAGCATTTGTTCCTTTTGCTGCTCTATGATGGACATTACTCAAGACCCATAGGTAAAAAGCTGATTTGTCACAGCAACCAACAGCTGCTTGTCCATCTCAAATTACAACGGTCGTGGGTCTACATATACAACCCTACTTCTGAAATCATACTGTATTTTAACTGTTTGCTGTACTACACATTGAAACTCCCTCATTCGTCACTCTCATCTGGCAACTTCCCTCATCTGAGAGGACAATGGATGTTCCTGGAGCAGGGGGCAGTCGGAGGACCTGGTCCAGCGGATCCGCAGCCATGGGGACCTGTAGCGAGGTGCTGTGGCCTCCCCCTGACTCAGAGGCAGAGGAGGCTGCTCAGAGATCTTGGTGGGTGGGCCCTGAGCCAGAACACCAGTGCCCTGCCCCTCAGAGAGCTGCACCTTGGGCCAGAAGGGCCGGGGCTCGAGGCCCATTAAAGGACTGGCCTCCAAGCAGGGCAGATCTGCCTGACCAAGCTCCTGGGTGCCAGAGCCAGGGGACCCAGGCCACCCTGGCAGGCTGGTGAGAGCCACCTAGGGCCACAGTCCCACCTGGTACCTTGACTTCCCTGATCAACCAGGGCCCTAGAGCTTGCGGCAGGTCCCCTCCCGCAAGGCCCTGCCAGGGCTGGAGAGACTGCCCACGGCCAATTATCCCGGGGTCCAGGTGAGCGCAGTCCTGGAGTCCTGCCTGATGCCCGCAACGCTGAGGCGTTCAACCGGCTGGAGCCCACAGTCCTGCCCCCGCTGGACTACCCAAATAACGTTGAGTTGTCCTACTGGCCAGACCTACCGATTGGTACCTACCCGGAGGAGACCCACCTGCCTGGACATGCTGATCAATCTGACTGGGATCCAGGACCGATGGAGGTCAAGGTAGGAAGTGACCCAGGGGATGCTCCACCTGAACCCATGGTGGTGCACTGCAGCCTCGATCCCCACTACCACACTGGGGGTGAGAGCAATCATTAAGGCCCCAGGCCAGGACGCAGTGGAGTGGCAGGGCCTGCGTCCCCCTACCCCACCATCAGGAGAGACAGCACCTCGCCCCTCCTGAGCCACCCAATTTTGGTGGCTAGCTGTTTGCCTGCTGCCCCACCCTGAACTGAGGGCTGCGCTTCCTAACTGCAGGCCTGCCTTGAGCAGTCCGTTAACGGGGACAGGGCCCCCAGGGTTGGCCGGACACCGAGGGGGCAAGCTGTGGAGGCCTGCGCCGCCTAAAAAGGCCAATTGCCGCTAGCTGAGGACACTACAGGACCCCAGTAGGGGCTGGGGAGAACCCTGGCAGCACCCGGCCGGGAGCTGGCTGGAGCATGGAGCCCTGCCAGAAGCCCCACAGCAGCTCAGATCCCAGCAGCCCTTTGGCAGGGAGCCAGCTGGGCACTGACCCCCATTGACAGCCCCACAACTGCAGGAACCCCTGCCGGGGGAAGCCAGGCAGCCCTCTAGCAGAGCCCTGCAGGAGCGGGGGCCCCCCTCCACACAGCTGGCCTAACCTCCCCTCATCTGGGACCACTCAGGTTCCAAAAGAGGTACAACTGAGTGGATTTGACTGAGTGGACTGAAAGGCCCCGAGTTCTTCGAGAAACTGTAAACAGAGGAGCTTCATCAGTCGGTCTCCTTTAACTTCAACATTTTAACATCCTAGCTGACCACTGGTTACTGAGCCTTAGACAGAGTTAGTTAAAAGTGCCACTGTTACCTAGAGCAGCGTTTCTTAAACTTTTTGAGACCATGGAACACAAAACGATATTTTTAATGCAGAAAACCTGTGAAAATGTTCTTCCAAGAAAAACTGTAATAGTTGTATAGACCAAGGGTGCATCTATGAGGCATGCACCTTATGGTAGCATGCAGAGTACATACACTGCATGCCCCCTTAGAACAGGCACACACAGCAGGAGAGAGGGTAGGATAACTTCAGCAAGTGAAGACAAGCCTGCACCCTTAGGTTGCGCGCCTTGCATGGATGTCTACACATCCAGCCGCTGCCAACCCTGTACACATCACTCTTCTACTAGTGTTGGGTCTCATTGCTTCCCCACTGCCACAGCCTTTCCCCACAGCAGGAAAAGGCTCTGGCAGGAAGACAAATTCCCACTCCCTCTCCAGCGGCCAGAAAGAGCGGGGCAGCAGTGAAAGGCTCTCTGAGGATGAGGGAGTGGGGAAAGAGCCTTTCCCCACTGCCATGACCCCCACTCCCATCCCTGTTTTTTCTCTTTAGTTGTCCCCTGTATTTGTTTGGGGCCATGTCTTTTTAGTGGACTCCCCCTCATTCTGAGAGGGGCCTTTTAGTCATGGGTGGGCTGCGCCCACCCACTCCCTAGCTCCTAAATAGAGCCATAGCTTTTCACTGAAGCATGTAGCTACACACACAGTGCCTGCCTGCTACACCACCAGTGCAGATGTAACACAAGCACCATGTGGTTCACTTAGGATGCCCATCCATCCCGACTTATTTTTTAAAAGGGACAAATTGTCCCATATTTGGGCCCTCGCCCGCTGACCTTTTCCACCAGCAGCTGCCTGCTGATGGGAGTCACTTTCCCGAACCTCAGGTAAGCAGGGGCAGCATGGGTAGCTGCCAGGTCCCTGCCCTTCCCCAGGGGTTGGGGAGCACTGGGGGCTGCTGCTTCCCCGGGGTTCTTGGGGAGCACAAGTGGCTGCCACCTCCTTCCCGGCTCCCCATGGTTTGGTGGAACCAGGAGGAGCTGCCCCTCCCCACAATATCTCCCTGTCTCGTATCAGGGACAGGGAGATATAGTCACCCTAGGTTCACTGTCCCATGTAGTGGCACCTAGACCACTTACACAGAAAAAGAATGAGTTTTCTATTAGCCTTAGTTGAGAGCCAGAGGGTTTTAGCTTAAAACGGTAGAGGCTCTTGCACTAATCTCCAGAGCTTGCAGGTTCAAATCCACCTGTGGGCAGTTACAAAGACGAAGTTTAATAGTTGCAAAATATATTCTTCCTAATTGTTCCTCCATATGGCATATAGCCTAATGCTTATCTACATAAACAAAAAGGATATACATTCATCCATTCCTTCCCTTCCCTTCCATGTCATGTACTCAGAGGCTGAGCCAGAGATACTCCATTGCTTTCATGAGAGCTATACTGGATTTACACTGGGGTCACAGATCCGAATTTGGCCCAATCACTTTTTAAGGACTGAATTGCTTGAGATAATAAAGACCTGAAAACCCACCTCTTAATACTCCGTTGCTCTAATTTCTCTTCTTAAAGCATCTGCACCAGTAATCCATGCTGCACCTTTAATTAACGTCTGTTTCTAAACGGCCCTGTCTAGATGCTAATCCCCCTGTTCTTAGCTGCCAGATTTTCAAAGCAGGGCAAGGAGACAGATCCAAGTTTTGGGAGGGGAATCAGGACCCTGTTTGGCATCATGAACTGTGACCAAAGCCTATTGGTAGTGAAGCCAACTAATTCAAATGCAAATAGTCAATATTCAATAAAGGGGTGGAGCTGAAAAGCAGCAGTGGGGGAAAACCACAAATTCAACAATAATTAATCACGTTAGTGTAAGCATGCAATCACAATAACTACTTCTTACGTTTGCTGCTGTTGGGGTCAGGGAGAGGTTCTGCAGGCCCTTGTACAGGGATGCAATGGTGAGGAAGGGCGCACAAATTCTAGCAAGGCCTGAGGCTGAACTGCAGAATACAGGAATGTTTCTCTCTCTACTCTGCTGTGGCTCCACACAAGTGGGGCAGAAAGGAGGCAGCACTGGTTCAGCAGTGGGTAGCAAAGCAATCCATTAAGCAGTTTTGCAGCAAATGTTCCACCTGCATGCCATGTACAGGACACAGGACGATCAGGGGCTCATATTCTTGCTCGTCCACCAACGTTATATACGCAGTCATGTGCCGGCAATGCCGCTCTGCTGTGCATATTGGACAAACTGGACAATCACTTTGCCAAAGAATGAACGAACACAAAACACACATTAGAAATCTGAACACGCATAAATCTGTCAGTGAGCATTTCAATCCAGCAGGACTTAATGGTGTGTATTCTAAAGCAAAGAGGTTAACATGAGATTACGAAGGGAGACATCTGACTTGGAGTTCATTCTCAAATTTGATACTCTTCACCTCAAACTTAACAAAAAATATCAGTTACCTTACGCATTATAAGGACATTTCTCCACTTTTGACATTCGTAGTGATCCCAGGCAGCCCACTTAACTTAGACACTTGCAGAAACTATTCTGCTTTCCCCTCTTACCTTCTGTCCTATCTAGCTATGGGATTCATCAGTTTTCATTTAATTTTTAATACCCCTCTGCTAAATTCACTTTGTCTTAGTTGTCATTTACCAGGATTATCTAGATCTGAAGAAGTGGGTCTGCCCCATGAAAGCTCATCACCTAATAAATTACATTGTTAGCCTTCAATGTGCTACAGGACTGCTTTTTTGTGCTTTGTGAGGATGCAGGAGACGTACCTGGACTGAGACGCAGGCTGGGTCAATTCACTTTCTCCTTTCTCTGGCCAGATTCTGCCACCCAAATGTATTGCCACTTACCCTTCTGCTCCACCTTTGCTCCACCTTCCAAGATGCCCTTGGACACAGAATACTGCTCCCTTAACCTGGCCTCCAGAGTCTTCTTTCCTATCCTCTCTCAAAACTTGCTGTTACTGAGGTACCAAAAAGAAACTGCCAACTGATGAATAATGGCTAGGTAGAGCCCCAGTAAGAATGGCTTAGATCAATTTTATTCCTGTTTTATTAGACTCTTTAATACTTATTAATTCAGAAATAGAAAAGGTTCCAACCATCCAGTACATGCACATACAAACAGTTACCTTTGTCCTCCCCTCCCATTTTTCTCACACACTCAAGTGCATGTGTCTTAATTCAGCTGATATGTGCAAGAGCCAACTCACTTTTTCCTTTTGTGCATGTAATTCTGCTTGGTGTCTCCATGAATTGCTGTTATACAAAACAAACACCACAGCAGCGAACTACTGGCTTGTAAAGAACATGTATATTTCCAATCAGAGTATTTGTCTGGAAGTTATTGCACAGGTAGAAATTGTCTTCAGACAGATCAAACTGTGCCATCAGCATATGTCAGTCTATGGAAAAAACTTCTGTAAGAGACCCTTTAAATTGTTGATGAAGAGGCAAACCCTGGATGGGAACCACAAGAAAGACAGATTAACAGGGAGCTTGACCAGAGATCTCCATGACCCACAGTAAAGAAAACAGAATTTTATACTGACTTCTGAGCACAGAAAACGAGAACTTGGTAGTAAGGAAAATGGATAACCTGAGAAGTGCAACGGAATTTCAACTAATTTTCATCCATATATGGGCGCTAATGACATGAGTGGAGAGAAAGTCAGTAACATCAGGGATGACTTTAGGGACATGAGAAGGGAAGTGAACACAGGGTTGATGCTGGTGACCTGTTGAGTTCCTCCTGGTGCCAAGTGCAAACACAAGAAGCAGGTTGAGGCTGCATGCCACCCAATGGGCGCAGCAAAACCTTAGCAGGGAAAGACTTGAATTGGTGGAAGTTAGGAAGGCTTTCCTAAAAGGACACTGCTAGGATTAGATGGGGTCTACTTTAAGAGTAGGGCGCTAACCACTTGGATTGACAACTGACCAGGCATTGTAGGTGAGCTGCAAATGAGAAGAAGAGAGGCAGCTTCCATTTCATGCAAATAGCTGGCATTTACTGGCAGCATAAAAATAAAGCAGAACATGAATGTGTTCATCCTCTTAATTATTTCCTAAATGTGCATCACCCTTATCAATGGGGGAGCTAAACACTATTATGTATAATTTAAACCAACAGAATATTTCAGGCATCCCGATGGCCTACATATACATCATCTGCTTGCTCACCCAGATATGTGCGTGCATGTACAAATGCACACACACACACACACACAGAGCTCTAAGTAACTGTTTTTTCTCTGCACTTAAGAAATATCTGTATATGTAGGTTTTGAAACATCCACTCAGTTTTCTATTTGTTTAAAAAAAACTTGATAATAATAAAGTTGCAGGGGTTAAGAAACATACATAAAGGACAATCATAGCTTACTGAAGTGCTTGTGTGCAAATACAGAGGGTATTGCAAGTAAGCATAATGATCCACAAGTGTCAATAAATAATGCAATTTATGTCCAGAAGGCATAATTGAAATTTAAAGTAATAATTTTCACAACTGGCATACAGACAAAAGGTAACAAGAAGTAGAGCGTCAATGCTCTATTAACAAGATAACTATAACAATGAGAAGGATTGAGGGAGAAGTAGTTTAGTAACAGCAAAAGAAATGAAAAACAAAAGGATTAACTACAATGGAAATGTGCTGCAGACTACTCCAATAGAGCACAAAGCAAATGAAAAATCCCTGGACCTTAAATGTCTTTTATTAAATACACTCATACAGGCATCGGTATAGGTTACAAAGGGTGTGCCCGCACTGGGCAAAAAAAGTAGAGGATTAACCAGGTCAGCTAACACATTGTAACAGAACACTGTTTTTCCTAGGGAAGAAAAGAAGACAGCTTCATGATGTTAAAAGCGAGCAAGCGAGTGAGAGAGAAAAGCCAGTGAGAAAAGATCTGGAACATACACGTATGTGAAAAAAGAACTAGCAAATAGAAGAGGAACAGGAAAGCTTAGTATCAGTAATGATGAGCTCTTTGAATTCAGCATATTCAAAAAGGGTTCACAAAATGCAGCAGTAAAATATATCATTGTAGTGGTTATTCCAGCCCTTAATTCCAGGATGCTGGAAAATTCAAAGATGATAGGAGTTAGTTTAGCTTTACAAGTATTTCAACATTGTTTCTTACATATCTAAACTACTAGCCGACCTAAAGAACACATTGTAGTTATCAAAGATTTTATGAGAGAGAGTAGGAGGCGACTTTTTGAAACCAAGCAACAAGTCACACAGACCTATTTCCTGGAGCCCCTGGCACCCCTCCCATTCAGTACTGCAGGCTTCAGCTGTGGGGCAAGGGTCTCGGGGCTTTAGCCCTGCCAGGAGAGAGCGCGGCACCAGGGCTTCTGTGCCATGGTAAGAACCAGGGCTCCCATGGTTTGAAAATCTTCACCCGGGCTCCACTCTGGATGGCTCTAGCTGAATGTAAGCCCTGAATATGTTGTGTATGCAACTGCGGCTGTTGAAAACACGACAGCAAGAGCTGCACCTCTCTACTTTTAACTGTCCCTTGTATAGTTTAATTTCTCTCTCTTTGTAGCCAGTTACAGTGCATGATGTGGATTTGGCTCACTGTGCTTAATGAAGTCATTCAGAGAAGGCACATTCACGTTTCAAATCCGGAACAGACGCCAATGGCAGATTTCTCAGCCAATGAGGCAGCAGCAGAATGCTAATGTCAGTCTTCCCTTGCTAGCTTCTAGAATTGAATGGCGCTTCCCCACAAAGCACTGGTTTGTTCACCACAATTAAGTAACAGCCAATCTCGTGAAAGCAGGGAATAGGCTTTCAGCTCCAAGTGACCAACACAGATTAAAGATATTAAAATTACTATAACCTGACTGATTTCTGAAGTGCGTACACAGGATCATTATTCAAACAGTCATGGTCACCAAAGTATGCTTTGAACAATTTTAGCAAACTGGAACTTGCAGTTTCAACTTCTGTTTTCGCTTTGTTTCGTTATTTTATGAAAAGACGCCATATTGTATTTGATTAAAATGCATCCAGAAGCTACGGAACTTCAGGTTAATTTCATACACAGAAATAATGTAAAATCATATCGTTTTTGTGGTGGTGTTTCAGTTCTACAGCGGTGGCTCCTTTTCTTTGACCTTAAGCAAGTCCCCTGACATGGTTTCCAAATTTAAAATTAAATTCTTGTCTATAAAAGATATCTTGTACATGTATCATAAAAGTGAGAAATAATCCATGTTGCCAGACCTACAATAGATCAATCCAGCAATTGAAAGAACAAGGACAGACATTCTCAATTATTCTACCTTTTAAAAACCCCTCTCTGTAGAGTCATTACAGCATTGCCCATCACAGCTTTCATCAGAACTTTCCAGATCTGAAGAAGTGGGTCTGTCCCACAAAAGCTCATCACCTAATAAATCATTTTGTTAGTCTTCAAAGCGCTACAGGACTGCTTTTTTGTTTTGAGCTCCTATCTAGTGAAAGTTGTCATTGCATACAAACGGCAGCATTGTCTATCACAGTCCCTGTCTATCACAATGGGACTCTGGGATTCCAAGTGGCAGCTCATACAGCCTTTCAGACAGTGCAGTGACTTCTTTCATTGCTTCTGTCCAAACCTCATCAATCTTTAACGCTGAGCAATCTTTTGTTATTTTTAACTCCTGCTTCACCAGATCTGCAGGTTAGTCTTCCTGGTACGATAGTCAATAAAAAAAGAAAAAGATAAAGAAAAAGAAAAAAAAATGCAGACCTTTTAGCTCTCCTCCTACTGTTCACAGATCCTGAAGCAAAGAGAAGTAAAATAGCTATTCTTATCAGATTGGAAGCCAGGGAAAATGAAAGGCAAATAGATGTGGAACACAAGCTAAAGAGAAAGTCACAATAGCAAGGAGGACTCAAACCAGACATACAAAGCTATTGCTAACAAGTCCAACTTTCGCCCTTACTAGAGAAGAATCCAACTAAATTTGACGCTTGGACACAGGTTGGTTGCCTTGGCAGAGGGCAAAGCCTGCATGAAAACTCAGCTCCTCATTCAGATGGGTGGTGTACTCAGGCTCATGGTTGAGGCATGTGCTGAGGTAGCGTGTGCAAGGTGTTAACTCCTCTGTGCATAAGCAGAAAAATTCAATTTCTCCAGAACTGGAACTTTTCACAGGCATGATACCCATTGCAAACATTATGGCTGCATCTACACTAGCTGGCTACTTCGAAGTAGCCGGCACAGCGTCGAAATAGCATGTGTTGCGTCTACATGTACTGTGTACTATTTCAACGTTGAAATCGACATTAGGCGGCTAGACATTGAAATCACTATTCCTATCAGAAGAAGGGAATAGCCCCCTACTTCGACGTTCGACGTTGAAGTAGGGCATGTGTAGATGATCCGCGTCCCGCTACTTTGAAATAGCGGGGTCCTCCATGGTGGCCATCAGCTGAGAGTCGCTCTGTCCAGCCCCTGTGGGGCTCTATGGTCACTGCGCACAGCAGCCCTTAGCCCAGAGCTTCTGGCTGCTGCTGCCGCTGCAGCTGGGGGTCTATGTTGCATTCACAGGGTCCGCAACTGCCTGTCAGCTCTGTGGATCTCGTGCTGTGCAGGCCAAGTGTGTCTGGGAGGGGCCCTTTAAGGGAGCGGCTTGGGGCTTTGCTGGCCCCTTATTTCGACGAGGAGCGCTTGTGTGTGTGGATGCTCTGGACTTCCTTCCAGGTTGACTCCTTTCGATGTTCTCCATCGCTACTGCGACATTGAACGTCGATGGCACCAGCCTTGGAGGACATGTAGACAATACACATCGAAGTAGCTTATTTCGATGTTCTTACGTTGAAACAGGCTACTTCGATGTAGTGTGCTAGTGTAGATGTAGCCTGTGACTGAAAAAAAACAGGATTGTGGAATTATACACCAACACAGCCAAAGGCACAAACCTGCTTGCTCCTCCTCGCTTAGGAACAAAGAAGGCCACACAGACCTGCCCCTACTGCCCCTCTCTAGTCTCCCTTCCCCAACCAGCCAAGGTTAGGATTTCAACCAATGCTCTGGAAAGCCCAAGGTCATTGCTTCCAGCCTATGCACAGCAGTTAAAATGAATTAATTCTGCTGGAGTCCCCAGGATGCCCAGCACTACGTAAGGGAGCACAATGGTTTGTATTTTTAATACAAAGTCAAGTCCACCATATTGCATTCCCCAATCTCCCTGACCCATCCTGCCCTGAGCCATGGCTCTCATTCCCCCTGCAAGCTAGCATTATATCTTCCCAAATGCATTATTTACAGGAAAGACAGTATTTACACAGGCCTCTGGCTATCAACAGAAACTCAGAATCTAGCCACTGTTTATTTTACTGTAACACTTCTCAAGGTCAGCCTTGAACAGTCACAGCTAACTGGGAAATTAAACAGGGGGACCTCTGATCCCAGTAATAAAGGTGTAAATCCAGAATAACTCCATGGACTTTAATGGAGTTACTCCAGATTAACACTGGAACAAGGGAGAATAGAAGGGGGTCCAAAGTAACTAACACTCTCTGGCCCAAACTCACAAACCTGCACTCTGCCAGAAAAAGAATACCCACAGCACAAAGCAAATTCCTCCCCATTTAATAGTATGAAAAGTCTCTGCAAACTGCATTCACAGAAATATGCCCCAAAGAATACATAAGTACTTTTATATGGAGCTATGCCTATCTTATAGAATGGGAAGGGACCTTTGGAAATCATTGAGTCCAGTCCCCTGCACTCACAGTAGGAGCTATCACCATCCCTGGCAGATTTTTTTTATTTATTTATTTGCCTCAGACCCATAAATGGCTCCCTCAAGGGCTGAACTCACAACCCTCGGTTTAATAGGCCAGTGCTCAAACCAGTGAGCTCTCCCTCTCTCTCTGTTCATCTATGATTACACAATCTCAGGAAGATGAAATATTTCTCTTCAAAAATGTATTTTTCTTTATAACAGTATGGCTACATCTACACGTGTATGCCTCATCGAAATAGCTTATTTCGATGTAGCGACATCGAAATAGGCTATTTCGATGAATAACGTCTACACATCCTCCAGGGCTGGTGCCGTCGACGTTCAACATTGACGTTGGGCAGCACCACATCGAAGTAGGCGCTGCAAGGGAACGTCTACACGCCAAAGTAGCACACATCGAAATAAGGGTGCCAGGAACAGCTGCAGACAGGGTCACAGGGTGGACTAGCGCTTCTGGGGCAACAGCAAGCCGCTCCCTTAAAAGGCCCCTCCCAGACACACAAAGCCTGCAGAGCACGCGGTCTGCAGAGCCATAGGCACGCACACCTCGAGCAACGCAGTCATGGACCCCCAGCAGCAGCAGCAGCCGCTGCCAGAGGTCCACACAGCCGCCCCTGTAGGAGCAGTGCTCACCCTGCTCGATGCCATGCAGGAGGCAGCTGATCACATCCTAGCCACAGAGGAGGAGCTGCCCGCAGGGGAGGAGGAAGCAACCCCAAACCTGCAGCACCCCCCTCCCCCGCCGCTGGCTGTGGAGCTACCCCACGAGCACCGACTGGTGGGAGCAGCTGGTGCTTGGAGAGTGGGACGACGACCGCTGGCTCAGGAACTTTCGCATGAGCCGGCAGACATTTCTGGAGCTATGCCAGTGGCTCACCCCCGCACTGAGGCACCAGGACACCTTCATGCAGCGTGCCCTCAGTGTGGAGAAACGGGTCAGCATCGCTGTCTGGAAGCTGGCCACTCCAGACAGCTACCGATCCGTCGGGCAGCAGTTTGGCATCGGCAAGGCCACCGTCGGGGCTGTCCTCATGGAGGTAAGAGGACCCACGGGGGGAGGGGGAGGCAGCCCTGGCAGGGGAGGGCCACATACACCCTGCACACCCCTCATTGGTGCTCTCCCATGTGCTTCCCCTGCAGGTCGTCCGCACCATCAACGCCCTGCTCCTCCACAGGCTCGTGCGGCTTGGGGACCCGGATGCTGCCATCGCGGGCTTTGCCACCCTGGGCTTCCCCAATTGCTTCGGGGCTCTGGATGGGACTCACATCCCCATCCATGCCCCAGAGCACAGTGGAGGACGCTACCTAAACAGGAAGGGCTACCACTCAGTAGTCCTCCAGGCCTTGGTGGACAGCCGGGGCTGCTTCCTGGACATATATGTGGGCTGGCCTGGCAGCACCCACGACGCCCGGGTTTTCTGGAACTCGGGCCTGTGCTGCCGGCTGGAGGCGGGGACCTACATCCCCCAGCAGGAGATCCCTGTGGGGGACACCACCATGCCCCTCTGCGTCATCGCAGACGCGGCGTACCCGCTCCGGCCCTGGCTCATGCACCCTTACACGGGCCACCTGTCAGCCAGCCAGAAGCGCTTCAACATGTGCCTGAACCACGTGTGCCAGATGGTGGAGCGCACATTTGGCCGCCTCAAGAGGTGCTGGAGGTGTCTCCTCACCCGCCTTGATGCAGGCCCCACCAACATCCCCCAGATTGTAGGCACGTGCAGCGCACTACACAACCTTGTGGAGAGCAAGGGGAAAGCCTTCTTTCAGGGCTGGGCTGTGGAGGCCGGCAGGGCCGATGTGCAGCCACCTGCTGCCCCCAGTTGCCAGGTGGACCCCGAAGGGATCCGGGTCCGGGAGGCCCTGCGGGCCCAGTTCGACAAGGCTGCGGGGTGAACGCTGGCAGGCCCCCCACTGCACCCCCCAACCTCCACAACACTCCCTGCCCCTACGCCCACACCACAGAGCACCCAAGAGCACCCCCCCTACTTTTCTTGTAAATAAAAAGACAGACATGTTTTTCGTCAAACCAGAATATATATGTTGAACTCTTCTTATATTATAACTACGTACAGCCAAAATAAATATTATATATATACACGTATTATAAGATGAAAGAAAAAAAAAAAGGGGAAGACAAGGAAAGGGAGAACTGTTTACATGGGGGGGCAGGTATCATCATAACAGAACAGAACAGGGGTCTAATACAAACTATTTACAAAACATAGGTGAGGGGGATATATACAAAGGAGGGGGGCACGTCCTGGGCCCCACACCCCCTAATGTCCAGCGCTGGGGGTGGGCAGCCACGACCCACACCTCGGCCGCAGCCCACGCCGGGGCTGGCTGGGGGCCAGGCGGACCAGGTGATAAGGCCGGCGGGTGTCAGCTGGCCCCAAGTCCCCCTTGGCAGATGGGCCCTCGGTGGCGGATGGCGGTGCGACGGCGGGTGGAGCAGGCAGGGTGGGCAGAGCGGCGGCCGGCGCGGCATGGGGGTCCAGGTAGTCTGCTATGTGCTCAAAAGTGCACATAAAGGCCCCCCATGCCTCCTGGCGCCAGGCCAGCGCCCGCTCTTGGAGCTGGAGGCGCTGCTCCTCCACCCGCAGACGCTGCTCGGAGACCTCCAGCTGCTGACGAAGGATGGCCAGCAGCTGGGGGTCCATCGCCGTACGGGGGTGGTGCTGGCTTCACCGTCGTCCCCGCCCTGGGGCCGGTCGGTGCTCTACCGAGGGGCTGGCCTGGAGTGATGGCCCCGGTGAGCTCTCCGGGACCACTGACACCTCGCCGGCGCTCTCCGGTCCTTCCGATGGTGCAGCTGCGGAACACGGGGGGGAAGAAGAGTGGAGACAGCCGTTACTGTGGCCCCCGAACCATGGCCCTTGTCCCCCCACCCCTCTGCTGCTGGTTCCCCATCCCCGTCCCCGGGAGATGCTGCTGCTGCTGATGGGTGTCCCACCCACTCCCCCGGGGGACCCTAGGTTCCGCTCCCCCCATCCCCAGGGATGGGGCATGACACTGTCGTGCTGGGGGGGCAGGGGCTGATGCACTCTTCTGAGGGACATGCCACTGCTGTCCTTGGGGCCATTGTCATCTGGGCATGGGGAGGGCCCTGGTCATATCCGTTACCCCCGCCCCTCAACCCCGGGGGTGTGCACCGGGGGGGTACATACCTGATGGTCCCCTCCCACGGTCAGGGGACACCCGGTGGGCGGATGCCCTGCTGGAGCTCCGGGACGGGATGTGGATCTGAAGCCCCCCCATCACTGGAGGAGGATTCCCCCTCCTCCTCCGGTGCCCCAGGGGTGGGCTCCTGGGGGGGGCCCCTGGGGTGCGGGGCTTACTTCCGGAGCGGACTCCGCCTCCAGGGCCTGCTGGGGCTTGTCAGCTGAGGTACCAAGAGTGGCCAGAGGGGAGGTGGTGTGCTGGGGGCCCAGGATGGCCCTGAGCTCCCTGTAAAAGGGGCAAGTGACGGGGGCGGCCCCAGATCAGCCGGCCGCATCCCGGGCCTGGGCGTAACCCTGCCGCAGCTCCTTCACCTTACTCCTGACGTGGTCAGGAGTGCGGGCAGGGTGACCCCGGGCGGGCAGGCCCTTGGCCAGCCAAGCGAATGCATCCGCGTTCCGCCTCTTGCTCCCCATTACCTGGAGCACCTCCTCCTCACTCCAGAGCCCCAGCAGGTCCTGAAGCTCGGCCTCCGTCCAGGAGGGGCCCCGCTGCCGCTTCCCAGCCTGGCTGCCGGTCTGGGAGCCCTGGCTCCCCTTGGGGGGAGTGCCCTGGGGGCGCTTAGGGAGCTGGGAGGGTGGCCATCGCAGCGGTGTGGGGTTGTTCTGGCTGCAGAGGAGCGTGCAGGCTGGCCGCATGGCTGGGCTGCCGCCTGCACGCGCTCTCAGCTTCCTGCACAGTAAGGCAGGGGGCGGGGAGGTTTAAGGGGCCGCTGCACACGGCGACCATCAAGCTCAGGGGCTGGAGAGAGCGTCTCTCAACCCCTCATCTGATGGCTGCCATGGCGGACCCTGCTATTTCAATGTTGCGGGACGCGCAACGGCTACACGTTCCCTACTTCGACGCTGAATGCTGAACGTTGAACGTCGAAGTAGGGCGCTATTCCCATCTCCTGATGGGGATAGCGACTTCGACATCTTGCCGCCTTACGTCGATGTCAACTTCGAAATAGCACCCGCCACGTGCGCTATTTCGAAGTTGGCGCAGCTACTTCGAAGTAGCCGGCACGTGTAGACGCGGCTTATAACTGATATGCAGGCCTGTAAGTGATGGGGATCTACAATTAAAAGGGAAACATGCAGACTTGGTATAATTGTACACAATGGTGCTGAAGTTGAAGTTACGCCTATTCACCTAACTTAAACTGCTCATAATCATATAGCAGCCAACAGCCACTTCACAAGTAAGGGTGCAGCTGAGTTTCTGTATTTTAGTACCTATGGAAGCTTCTAGAGCACAGGTAACCAAACTTCTGAGAGAACAGATGCACCCAAACTACTCAGAGAGATCTTATACTGGTGGAGCAAATGGGAAGAGAGATGATCTGTGGAGTGTAGATTCCATTAGGAAGTATTTTAATGGCAAAAGAACAACAGCCAAACTTACATGAGTTTAGGAAGTATTTTAATGGCAAAAGAACAGCAGCCAAACTTACATGAGTTTTTCCTAACTTTTCCTGCCTTAGGTAAGTTAATTTGTGCCTCCCCTCAGCATAAAGTATGAATGTTATTCTTCCTTGAAGATCTCAGCTGGCTGGCTTTGTTTTGTTTTGTTTTTTAATCTTTTATTCACTTCTCATTGTGGCAAGAGACCTGAATCAAAATTCTGGCTCCGAACATCCCAAATCACCCTGACTTTTGTTGGAAGTCCAATTCAGCAGCACTCAGACAATCCAGGAAGATTTTGGAAAACACCAGGGATAACTTCCTGGTACAAGTGCTGAAGGAACTAACCAGGGGCCATGCAAACCTTGATTTGCTGCTCACAAACAGGGAAGAACTAGTAGGAGAAACAGAACTGGTTGGCAACCTGGACTGAGTGACCATGAGATGGTGGATTTCAGGATCCTGACAAAAGTAAGAAAGGTGAGCAGTAAAATACAGACCCTTGATTTCAGAAGAGTAGACTGTGACTCCCTCATAGAACTGATGGGCAGGATCCCCTGGGAAGCTAATATGAAGGGGAAAGGAGTTCAGAAGAACTGGCAGTATTTTAAAGATGCTTTGTTGAAGGCACAGGAACAAACCATCATGATGAGCAATAAGAAAAGTAAATATAGTAGGCAACCAGTGTGGCTTACCAGGAAAATCCTTGGTGAGCTTAAAGTCAAAAAGGATGCTTATAAAAAGTGTAGACTTGGCCAGGTGACTAAGGAGGAGTATAAATATATGTCTGGAGAATGCCAGGGCAGTAAGCAGGAAAGCAAAAGCACAATTGGAACTGCAGCTAGGAAGAAATGTGAAGGGAAACAAGAAGGGTTTCTACAGATATGTTAACAAGAAGAGGGTTATCAGGGAGGGTGTGGGGCCCTTGCTGGATGAGGGAGGTAACCTGGTGCCAGATGATGTGAGAAAAGCTGAAGTACTCAATGCTTTTTTTCACCTCTATCTTCATGGACAAGGTCAGCTCCCAGACTACTGCACTAGGCAATGCAGTATGGGAAGGAGGTGGGCAGCCCTCGGTGGGGAAGAACAGGTTGAGAACCATGGGTCCAGATTTAATGCATCCAAGGGTACTGAGGGAATTGGCAAATGTCATTGCAGACTCTTTGGCCATTATCTTTGAAAACTCATGGAGATCAGGAGAGGTCCAAGATAATTGGAAAAAAAGGCAAATGTAGTGCCCATGTTTAAAAAAAAGAAAGAACAATCCAGGAAACTACAGACCAGCCAGCCTAACCTCAGTCCCTGGAAAAATCATGGAGGGGATCCTCAAGGAATTCATTTTGAAGCATCTGGAAGAGGGGAAGTGATCAAGAGTAGTCAATATGGATTCACCAAAGGCAAGTTATACCTGACCAATCTTATTAGCTTCTATGATGAGGTAACTGGCCCTGTGGACATGGGGAAGTTAACAGATGTGATACACCTTGACTTTAGCAAACCTTTTGTACAGTCTCCCACATTATTCTTGCCCATAAGTTAAGGAAGTATGAATTGAATAAATGGCCCATAATGTGGCTAGAAAGCTGGCTAGATGGACGGGCCCAACGGGTAGTGATCAACAGCGCTAGGTCTACTTGGCAGTTTCAAGTGGAGTGCCCCAAGCATCAGTTCTAGGACTGGTATTGTTCAACATCTTTTGGAAAAAGAAATGCATTGCATCTGTGACAGAAAGGGCTTGATTGAAATCAGTTTGTTTTGCTTGACATACAAGTCATGTACGAAGGAACTATAACCTACTGTGACTGATATGGCTATTTCCTGCAGTATCCTTGGGATACCTGATTGAATTAAATATAAGAATCTTTGTCATCCATTGTATTAAAAGATTGATTTATGTGTTATTGTGATCCAACACTGCCTGCAACCTCAGGGGTGGGGAGAAGGAGAGATATGAATATGAGGTCTGGAGATTCAGAGGACAATACTGAACAACATGGCAGCCACAAATTACTTCTGGAACAAGAAGCATGAAGAGGTTTTCCTGGAGAATATCCAGGAGGAGGAGAATGTAAATTTCCCACCTCCAGTTATGCCAAAATCCAGCCTTTTAAAGCTGGGACCACCCTCTGATGAAGAAGTGGATGCCATCTGATGATCACTTGTTATATAAGGTCAAGGTCCAAGGAAATACTCAACTATTCATGAATGTTCTGATTCTCGGTCTGACATACTTACATACTTGTAAGTGTGGGAAAATCCCAGTTGTGGGTTTTGAAAGGTTGACACATACCAAAGCTAAGGCTCGAGTTACCATGAGCTCTGGGTAAGCTTTTTAGCATGCAGAGATCCTTTTATTGTTTTTAGTATGTTTTCTCTTTAATGCTTTCGCCTTAAGAATAAATATGCTTGCTTAGAAAGAGCTGTGTGTTGACTTTATAACTATAGACCATTTCATTCTTCATCACCTCTACAGAGAAAGCAAAGGGCAGATGCTGGCCCGTTCAAGCAGTCTGGCTTGCCGATAATACCACAGTGTAGGCAGGAAACCGTACAACCATTAAAAAAAAATCACAATCAGGAGGGAGTCAGACACAAATCCCTACCTAAGAGAAGTGATGGCTGAGGGTCTAAAGTTAGTGACCTTGGTGGACTGCAAGGAAGGAATACAAGTGCAGTTTCCCAGAAACTGAGACACCCACAAATGTGATAAAATAAATAAACAAAGTGATATTAACTTACAGGCCACATTAGAAACTTCCAGGGTCTGTTCCCTAACAACTAATGCTCTACTACACAAGTACTTCAGTCCTAGTTAAAGCTTCTTCCATTGCAGAGAACAGGCCTGATTTACATCACAAAGTTAAGTCGACCCAGCTAGGTCACTCAAGAGAACGAAAAATACTTAGCTCTGAGCACCACTGATAAGCTGACAACCTCTAGTTCAGACAGCATTACTTCCTCTCCTAGAGATGGAATACCTGCCCCAATGGGAGAACCCCTCTTGTCAGTATAGGCAATGTCTACATTGAAGCGAGAGCTATATTGGTGCAGCTGCCACAGGACCACTGAAGCATTTCAAGTGTAGCCAAGCCCTTAACAAAAACAGATTTGTGTGGTTATAGAGTAGCTACATTTCTAATGGTTGACTAATCCAGTAAAATATTTGAAAAGTAAACTGTGGCCTTCTGAAAAAACTAGAGAAGTCAAGTGAATCTGAGTTCCATAAAATATGCAATTAAAACCCAACAGCTCTCTTTCTAAGTAAATCAACTAACAACCCACTAATACTAAACTCCATACATGTAAGGATTAAGACAGAGAGTGTCAAAAGATATTCTCACAGGGGAAGAGGGAGTACTCAAGGTATTGAGTTCTGTCCAGAAAAGAAGCCTACAGCAGCTTTTGTGTCAACATTGCTGCAATTATTTTTCATAAGCAGTATTTTGAAAAAACAGACTCAATAAATGTCAAGTGTGTTACCATTTACTAAAGATTTAGAGACTTTCCTTTGTTATTCAATTTAATATCTGATCTATCTGCAATGGACTCAATGATCTCATACTGAATACTATGAGACACTATAAAAATTTGACATGGTCTACAAATTAAGCATAAGGTAAGATTTACTTGTGTGGTCTTCTATGGGAACAAATTATCTGGCTTTTCTACCTCTCTAGCAACTGAATGACTTCTGGCACAAGTCTTCAAAGATTACTTTAGAGCGAACCCGGGACAACAAGAACCAGCTATTTCTTGGATTCTCTCTGAGCCAAATTCAAAATTCAAAATGCCTCCACTCTCATGGAGAGGCAGGAAATGAACACTTCAGCTTCATCTAGACTAGGATTTGTAAGGTATCAACTAACGAGTTTTAAACAGGCCTTTCCACGTGCCTTGATTTGTCTACCTTAGGCTGTTCGTACATGTGTTCACAAACATCTTCCAAACCCTATTCTACACCTGGCCAAAGAAGGCCTCCAGAGCAGACTTTTCACACTTCAAAGAAGGGAGTGTGGCAGAATGCTCCTCAGTCTGCAGAGGTGGAAGGAAAAAAAAATCCACTTGTGTTTCCAGATTTTGGAGCAGCCTACATTTGTTTCTGCTGTCTAACTTCTGAGAGGTGAAACAGAGCAAGGACAGGCAACGCTAATGATACATAAAGAAAAAGAAAAAAGCAGAACCATCACCACCACTGTACCAACCGCGCAGCCATGAGCATTATTGCCTTCCCTTATCCTCCTCAGCAATTTCTCCGACTTCAAACCTCACCTGCTAAGGAACTTTTGTTTTCAGCTTTTTAAGAGCGAAGGATTTAAGGTCCATCTTTGGGTGCTTGAAAAATAATTACAAGTGCAGACTGAGCTAACTAAACAAGCAAGACATTGGAGACATGGCTAGTTCTGTATCACACAGCACAAGTCAGCAAGAATCACATCGCACTCAGGAAGTTGGCAGTGAGACACACGAATGGAACCCTAGCAGCATTAACTCCTAAACCCATTTCTCTTTAGAAAATGACTGCGAGGATCTCAGTGTGCAGAATGCTTCCCTTGAGGCTTTCCACCCTGACACAATTCCCTGTCCCCACTCCTACTCTGCCAGGGCCATACTGTTTCTGCAAGCGCCTTCAAGGAGAAGGCTGAGTCAGCTTCTGCTGCCTCTCTCTTCAGGAGAGACGTCCAGTTTTATGCTTCTTTTCTTCTCTCCATATTGTACCAAAAATTTTCTGTGTGTTTTGAAATAAAATTTTAGTTTGGGAGAGGGGGAACTTGATTCTTCTTAACTGAACACTTTCCACTAGCCAGATTTTTTTTTATACCGGGCTATGTAAATAAGGAGAGACGATAAGCCTAGTGCCATTTCAAATGAGTGGTTAATAAGTAATAGACTTAGATTAGGCACTTTGTCTGCCAAAAGGGGAGAGAAAATTGCTAAACCCCAAACAATGATCTGACCAGCAACTGAACGGAGGTTTCTTTCACTGGTTTCTGTCTAACAACTTCAGCTGCCCAGCAGATGAACAATGAAGAACCCAGTGTTCTAGTCTCTGGTCAGGGAAAAACTCCACTGAAGCCAAAAAGGAGCTTTACCCAAGCACTAACCCCAGGCTGCCATTTTTGCAGTGCTATAGCACATTTGACAGAACAGCTCCCCAAACTTGTCAGAATTTTGTTAGCCAACTTATTAAAAAAGGGGACAAAGTAATCACATAAAATAAACAAAATACACTCTAGTCAAAGCAGCGCCCTTGAATTTCTCAAGCATATGCAGCCCTAGGACCTTAAACTGGCAACTGGGAGGGACACAATTAAGGGCAATGATGACTGAATGAAACTTCCTAGCCAGTGTTCCCTCTAATTTTTTCATGCACGTGTGGAATAAATGTTGTTATGAGCTCCAAGGCATGCACAGATATTCACTACCAAGAGAAATGCAAACTGGCAGCGGTAGGTGAGTGTGGGCACTCAGTTAATTAGCCGGGCAGTATGGGAATCTCCCCTGGGTGGTGGCCAAAACTCTCAGTTTACAGGCAACATGGCTCCTGGTGTGCAAGGAATAATAAATGACCAATAAACCCAAGCAAAAAAGAGAGAGTTATATGGAAACCTTCTTGTTATATAAAAGAAGGAAGATTGGAAGGGCAAGATGACAGTGAAAGATATGGTCACAGCCATTCATTCTGCCTTCACTCTAGCAACCATTAAAAGCTCCCTTTATAATACTACCAGAGAATCCTTGACAATATTAATAAAAGGGAAATTCATAAGCATTAGTCTTTTCAGAAATTCTTAAAATAATCATAAACAATGGTACCAACTTTCATATTCGCCAGAGCTAAAAAGGCATTGTAATGATAGACCGTACTCCACTTCATCTACCCGAAACTACAAGAACATCCATTCACAATTTAGAATACTTGAGGGGTGGGAAATGCTTTGTCAGACCTTATCTGCACACAAAAGTTCTACCACAATAACTGTACTGGTACAGTGTGGATGCATTTGTGCAATTATATAAAAGTGCTAATACTGGCATAAATATTTCTATATAGGAAGGAGAGTAAACTATACTTACCTTGGAAGGAATCAATTTTTCCCTAGTGCATGCCTTATTCAACACATACACAATGCAGTAAAAATATATTGCCAATAATATTAATAAAATTATTCATAGGCAAAGTAAGAAGAAATGCTTCTTGAGAACTTCTTAGTTTGAGTTAAGGACATTTGCTTTGTGTGTTTTTGCATGGGATATCTGTGTTTTAACAGCTATAAAATCTAAATTTTTGAATCTCAATATCTACTGTCAATAAATAAATGTTCCCCCACATAGTCTGTCCCATAAGTATCAATATTTAAAAATTGCTATGAAAAGACAAATTTAAAAATTTGTACTTTTGAAAATACAGATGCGCACAATTTCCCGTAAGTGTGAATATTTAAAAGTTGATATAAAGAGGCATATTATTTTAAAAAAATCAATATTAACCATCAGAATTACAAACAAACAAAAATCCAGTTCTACCAACTCTAGCTGTATCAATAAAGGCACATTAATAGCAGGGTAATGGTTCATACTGCATGACTAGTTTTGTTAAAAACAGAAATGGACAGCACTTCATCTACTTTGTCGTGCAGTTAGCTTATGAGCTACACCTACTGCTCCTACATACTACAGCTGTTTTTTTATCACTCATTCACCAGTACATTACTCCACACTAAGTATTAACTTTGGGGGCTTGAACCAGTCTGCAGGCAACTTGAGTCCTGATTTCAGAGGTACCGAAGACCCATAGCTCCTACTGATTTTCAGGGGAGTCAGAACCTCTAAAATCAACTCTTTCATCTCTTTTGACTACCCTAACAAGTCAGTAGGTCATTCTCCCCAGTTCTTCTATTCATCAGAACAGATACTATTCTGCAGTGATTCTCTTGATGACTATTGCTTAATGACCAGGATGCAGTGCTTGTTCTCGTGAAAAAGAAGGGCGAGGGGGGTATTTTTAAGCTATTAACTGTGTGAAGAGTTTTCCCACCACAGTTTAGGGTGAATCAGAATGCGAAGCACAGCTATCTACAAGGGTAGCGCTTACTCATCCACTGCAATTATTCTTTAAAACACTATTTACCCCATTGCTACTTTGGTGCCAAATTAATCCCCTAACTTATGATATACAATACAATCTTCATTATCCAAATACTGTATCCTGGATATAAAAGGAAGACCTTGAGAAATACGTGGATAATTGAGCTCTTCAATTAATGGAGGAAATTGTCAGAATAATTAATAGATGTTTTGGATAACTGAGGCCGTGTCTACACTAGCCCCAAACTTCGAAATAGCCACGCAAATGGCCATTTCGAAATTTACTAATGAAGCACTGAAATACATATTCAGCGCTTCATTAGCATGTGGGCGGCCGTGGCGCTTCGAAATTGACGCACCTCGCTGCCGCGCAGCTCGTCCCGACGGGGCTCTTTTTCGAAAGGACCCCGCCTACTTCGAAGTCCCCTTATTCCTATGAGCAGATAGGAATAAGGGGACTTCGAAGTAGCCGGGGTCCTTTCGAAAAGGAGCCCCGTCAGGATGAGCCGCGCGGTGGTGAGGCGCGTCAATTTCGAAGTGCCGCAGCCACCCGCATGCTAATGAAGCGCTGAATATGCATTTCAGCGCTTCATTAGTAAACTTCGAAATGGTCATTTGCGTGGCCATTTCGAAGTTTGGGGCTAGTGTAGACATAGCCTAAGTATGGGATAATTAAAACTGGCATAAAGGTTACACTATATCACAAATAAGAGTAAATGAATTGAACTGTCCCAAAAGTCAAGCTTATCATTACTAAGTGGTGGGTTCCATACAAAAGCTGTGAGCGTTGAAATTTGTTTGTGGCATACCATGTATGCTAGTGACCTCAAAGACACCACAGCTAGCAAGGCCAGACCATGGCCAGATAAGTACGATTTCTTCGCCGTTTTACACCTCCCCTAATTCATTAGGTCTGTCAAAAGGAATTGCAAAATTAGTGCAGACGGCTGCTTATAGGAGCAGAAACAATGTTTTAAACAAGTGGGCCTCTCTACATAACACTAACCAGTGCTCTTTGTTGCCAAATATTCTCGCTCCCCTAAGCCAATCAAGAATGAATCTGACAGTTACACAGGTGTAGACATCATTGTGAAGTTGCTACCACCGGCCGTTAAAGAATGTGAATTTATCTAATAAGCCACAAGTAAAAGTTACTTCCACGTTTAGGAGGGAAAACCCTTTTTGTCACTGGCTTTGGGCAGAGTATTGTCAGACCCTGAAGAATGCAGTCATTGTCTGAGTCTATGCACATTTTCAGGCAAGGCAGACCATTCATAAGTCCACTAATAGTATTGTTTGGAAAGAAAAGAGCAGAGCAGTTACACAACGCACTAGGAAACAAGAAGGAAAGAGGTCCCAGGAAACCAGTTACAACTGGTAGAAGAGAAGCTAGCTGCACAGTTTGAGATTAAACATAAAAAAGAGCTCCTATTTTTTTTAGATGTGCATTTGGATATTTGAGGACAGTTAAAACACTAAGATTATATGCCAAATTTTGTTCTAATCTACGTTGGTGTGAAAATGAAGTAATTGTATTGATCTTGACGGAGATTACACCAATGTAACTGAGAAGAGAACTTGGCCCTTTGCACGCTAAGAGTGAAATTAATTAATAATCCATCAAATACTAAAACTGTACACATTGCGCAATGGGACCAAGAGAAGGCCCTTAAAAACTTAGCATTCCCCAAAGTTCTTTTTGACTACAGAAATCCTGATTTACATTTTCTGTGGCCCATCTGCACTAAGAGATGCTGAATTTCCCCATGAGAGGAAGAGCACGCACAGAGTTTCTTCCAGGCAGCATTCAGAAATTTGAAAGATATGTCCCGAATTCAGATCATAGTCTTTATGCTGTACTAATTCTTACTGCCCGAGCTCAGTGTACTATGTGCATACAAAGGAAGAAGGGAAGGGGAGAAGAAAAGAGAAACTAGATTTAAAATGTAATTCTTTTTTCAGCACTCTCCTTTATTTCAAGCTTCTTCTTTCTAGTGGGCCCCACAATATGCACTTCTAATACTACATCTCAAGAAAACACAGGGAAGGCTAAATGTTCACCAATGGCTAATACACAGGTGCTGCTTTGACATTTACATCCTCTTCAACTCTGTCACGGCATGGGCCTGTCCACACCAAGCTGCAAAGTGACGAGTGGTCCACCCTCACTGTCCCTCCTTACGAGTCCCAATGACTCTATTCCAGACTCTGCTGCCTCAATAATAGCCCAGTTTATTTCAAATTAATAGTCCGTAGCAACGCCAACACATGTACCCCTTAAATCCTATAACTATTTTATGCACACAGAATCTAGCACACTGCCAAAATCTTCCACCACACCTAAGTTCTTCCTCAGTCCTCTCCTGTCCGTTTACCAGCCATTCCTGCAGTGAAGCTATGGGGATTCCCAATGGGTCATTCAACCTCATTCAGAGTGCAGCCATCACTTGCCTTTGGCCTTCTCTGGCCCTCTGGTTCCACCTCTCCAGCACTGATATGACAGGAGGTAAATTCCCCTGTTGTTCCCTTCACTTCATAGCCCTCTCTGACCCTTGGCTTTGGCTCCCTGGCATTGGCATAGTCAGGCAACTGGTTTTCTAATGGAACACCAAGTAGAAAAGAGACCATGGAAGTTCCTGTGTCTGCCACTGAAAATTCTGGTTGGTTGCACAGCAGGGCTAAGGCAGGCTCCCTGACTGCCCTGGCAATATGTGGACCCCACAAGCAGCTGGCACGTTCAGCTCCTAGGTGTAAGGGTAGCCAAGGGACTCCATATGCTGCCCAGACCCCAAGCACCAGCCCTGCAGCTCCCAGTAGCTGGAAACTACAGCCAGTGGGAGCTCCAGGGCTGGGGCAGCAGGCAGAGCTGCATGGGAGCACCTGTTTCTATGAATCAGACATACTGGGCTGCTTCCAGGATCTGCCTGAAGCAAGCACCACCTGGAGCCTCCATCCCTCAGCCCCTCCGTGTACCCCAGTCCCCGCCCTGAGTCCCTCCTGAACTCCAAACCCCTGGGCCCAAGCCCAGAACCACTACCTGCACCAATGTTCCCTGTAAACTGAGTTCTTGGGGGGCCGCCCAGCAGAGATTCAGGTACCATCCAGCTGATTAGCAGAGCACCCACAGTGAGCGGTGTGTGTTTGGTGCACATAACACAATTTATTCCACCCACGAATGGAAAAATTTACAGGGAGCCTGTTCATTCCCTCACGCCACACCCCAAATTCCTCCTCCCCAGAATCCACACCCCTTGCTGGACCTCTCACTCCCCCACCTCTGAGCCTGCATCCCAGGCCACAGCCCTCACCCACTTCCCCCCACCCCAGGCTGGTGAAAATGAGTGAGTGAGGAGGAAAGCAAGCAAAGCAGAGAGACACGATGGAATGAGCCAGGGGTCTGGCCTCCGACAGTAGGCAGGGCAGGAGGTGCACCCTGAGACAGGGCAAGGGTGTTCCATTTTTTGCCATTAGAAAACTGGGCACCCTACCTGGCTTAGAAGTTAGCAGGCAACTTCCTTTACAGCTCTCTACTACCCTCTCCAACCCTTTGGCCTTCGTGCTCTCTGACTGGCAAACTGCCTGCTGCTCTGCTGCCTTCCTCCCTGTATCACCTACTGGTGAGCTATCAAGGACCAGGAACCTGCAGAAGATCTCTGAAAAAAGCTCTTCAGGGATCTCCTCAGTCCCTTGGCCTTTGCAGCTCTCACCCAACAAGGCACACTCAGTCAGGTACTTCTCCTGGCTGCCTTTGGTCTCAGGCTCAGCCCCTATTTATTTATTTCAGCCCGAGGCTTCTTTTCTTTCCAACTGTTAAGCAGCTCATGAATAGCAGGTGCACTGACTTCTTCCTTCTTAAAGCCCCATACAGCTTCCACTGCTCTGGGCACTTGGAAGCTGACATACCCAGGAACAGCAGCTGTGCAATGCCAGTTCAAGCACTGTGAGATTGCCCGTTCATTCCCAGAGTGAAGAACTAGCCCATTGCCATTTATAGCAATGGGGCTTCAGGGGATGAGTCGAGACTGTGCCTCTAATACTGTAACCACCGAAGGGCTGCTTCTCGCATAAAAACTGCACGATCCATGCCAAGGGAGGGGCAGGACTGCTCCTGCACTCGCTGGGAGTGGTGCAGTGCTAACAGTGAGTGTGGGGCTGGGGTGCATATGGCCCACTGTATACTCCCACGTATCACCTATGCCAGGGTCTGCAACCTGTGGCTCTTTAAGGATTTCTGTGTGGCTCCCAAAGCTGTAATTACAAAGTCCAAAAACAAAAACAAAAACCCACCCTCCTGACTGTTTTCAATAAATGGTGAGTGTCTAAACAATGAACAACTCATACCTAAATAGCAAACGATATGTGATCTTGAAATGGTGGATAACTCCCCCTTTAATGTGTGCAGTGCATTGTGGGATATAACACTATCCATGTTTTGATTGTGTTGCTAATAAAGTCTTATTCACATGCATTGTAGCTCTTGAATTAATTACTTTTTTTTAAACCAAATTTGTAAAAAAAAAAAAAAAAAAGGCTTTTCTTGCTAATTTGGTTACCGACTCCTGACCTGTGCCAAAGGCTATTTGATAATAAATAGCCAACACTTTGTGATACTTGATTACGGATGGTATCCCAGTTCTCTTTAATGACTGGATATATCCACTATACATGCATAAAATTGCCTTTTTGACCACAATTTCTCCTCAATCTCTCTTTCTCTGTATATACACCCACATATTTGGTTCCATTGAAACAGCATCTTAGATTTTCTTTCACAGGGCTACAAACTTAGATCGCTGTTTCTCTTTTTAGCTCAAATCCCATTCCTCGAATAGGGCAGGCGGATGTACCTGTTTATCCTGGTCATGTCATGTTTGGGCCTTTTTTTTTTTTTTGTTAAGGTGGGACCAGCAAGTATTGCTATACATTGGAGAGGTTTTGCTCCTACCTGATCGGATCTCATTGTTACACTCAAACTTGGCTTTCTGTGTAAGGCAGCTTTCCTAGAAAGTTAAGAAACATAATGCCTAGCATGCAAGTTACTCGCGCCATAGGAGAGTGGGACAGTTACAGTTAGTTTTGATTTTAATTAAGTTAGAGAAGTTTCTTTATTGAATGGACAGCTAATTGCTTGTATTCCTTCGCTCTCCAGTCTTGAAAGCTCTCTGGTTTGTGATTTGGATTAAAATTTGGATTAATTATAATGGGTGTCACTGACAAGGAAAATAACCTAGCGCTACGTACCAAACCCACAGAGAAGCCTTTGCTAAAGAATGGCTATCAATATCTGGAGGGTGTGACTTATTTTATTAACTAGTCTGGTGATATTTGCACTATTAAGATAAATATTAACGATACACCACCGACAAACTGGCAGTAGTTAAACCAATCCCCAGAATACATGATTTATGACAACGGCAGTCTACAAGATACTGCCAGTATCTCCAAATGGTGCCAGTAAGTATAAAAGCTCTTCTTACTCAGAAGGCTGGCTGTGAACCCGAGCAGACAGAAGGCTTCATGCCATGCCCTGAAGGTCTCCAAACCAGACTGTGTCAAAGAAAGGAAGCACGTTCCAGGAAAAGGACTCTTCTCTCCCCACAAAAATTTGAAAGACGGGACTAGTAATGAAATAACTTCTTATAACATCAACTGTCAACAAGTTCCATAGGGAGAGAGGCTCTCAGAGGCCTTTCCTCTCCAGAGGCCATCCCAAAGAGAACGCTAACCTTAATCTCCCCTTCTGCAGCACAAAGTCTTTGAAGGGAAGAGTCAGGGCAATAGCTAGCAGACAACCTGCAGGGGCTGTGCTGTCCTACATATCATGGCGGTCAGAGGATACCTCCCTTTGCAATGCCATGGAAGTGAAAAGGGTGTAGTGACATGTGAGTCACTGCAAACCAATATGTGCAAGGGGATCCCAACGCTGCCGCACACTCACTGGTTGATTACAATGGAAACAGGTTATCTTCACATCCCACTCTTTTCCTAGCTCCCAATAACAGACAGTAAAAACACAGAAAAAGTAAAACGAGGTGCCCCAGCTTTGTATAAAATGTGCAAAAGTTGTCCTGAGGTCTGGAATGGCTTCTATTACGGAGAGACTTTTAAATTGCAGAAAAATTTGAAAGTGTGATTTTAAAGGAATGTATTGTATTTGGCAAATAGTTTTCTGTGACTTTTTTGCCATTACTGCAGACACCTAGGGCATGCTCCCCTCAAGCACTGCTGCTACTGCAGTAAATTCTTACCCTTCAGCATATTACATTATTCAAGTTACAAATTCAGGACTACAAGCCAAATTCTGTACTGATTTATACACCACATAATCCACTGAGGTCAAGGAGGTTGCCCAAGAGATCAGTCAGGTCAAAGTTTACCCCTACAGTTCTACTGGAAGATCAACTGGGAAGAGAAGGAGCAATCAGGGAAAAGACATTAGTCAAATACAATAACTCTGGTATTTAGCAAAACTCAGTGAGAAAAGTTATGAAAACCATGTGAACAATAAGTAGGTTTATCTTGAAGTCAGATTAGAAAGTGTTCTCTGGCACAAAATTCCCTCTTGGAGTGATTTGTGAACAACATACATCGAGCCAAGTGTGATAGCAGAAACATGCACGCAACTCCCATTGAAGTCAAACCCTGCTGAAGTCAACAGGACCTGTGCGTCTAAGCTTGAGAAGAGAATTTTGCTCAGAAAATGCAAACTTCTAAGCCCCTAATTAAAATTCTCAAGCTGAAGTATGTTGGCAGTGCATGCTCACAGCACACCATTTCACAGCTCCACCTAATTATAGCTGTCCCCTACAGTGTTACTACAGTTTATAATCTGTTGCTGTTTTAGCATAAACCTCTTCAGATCTCATCAGGCTGAAATACGGTGCACAAGTCTTGTCTTGCATCATTTAAAATAAATGATCAGGTAAATCAGTTGATGACTTTTAACTGAGACTGAGTTGTGCAACTCTTCTTCAAGTTGGCAAGCATTTACTCATGTGCATAGTCCCACTGATGTCAATGGGATTATTCCAAAGAGTAAATGCTCACTACCATAAGAGTTGCAAAGTTGGTCCCTCAGAGATGGATCAGCAAGGAAGAGCTTATCTAAATTTAAAACGTTACCGTTGCGCTTCAACAGAGATATTACCTGTGCTGGTAGATAAGGGGTTCTCCTATTGGCCCAGGTAACCCACCTCCAAGAGACAGTAGCTAGGTCTGTGTAACACTTTTCCATTGAGAATATACAGACTGTCCTTATAGACAATTTGGTTGACTTATACACCCCTTACTTTTTAACCCCCTGACTGATGTAGTTTAATTATCCTAGTTTTCTAGTGGAGATCAGGTCTGAGGCTTGCATTTGCTCCCACCCAAGGTAAGGTTAAAACTCACTTTAACTTGAATGGTGCAAGATCGAGCCCATAATACACATTTCCCAATGCCAGAGCTGGCCTGGCCATAGGATGGCTCAGGGCGACCGACCGGGGCCCCGTGTTTTGGGAGCCCCCATAGCAGCTGCCCCAACCATCTTACAGAAGCAGTGAATCAGAGCAACCTGGCTGGGACCTGGTAGAACAGAGGAGGCTGGTGAAGCACTCTGACTCCCACCACTGTGGTGAGCTGGGGGAGGGGAGGGTTTGGGGGAGGGAGAGGCAACCCTTTCTGCTGCCAAGCTCCCCACAGTCCCAGGTTAAGTCCGTTGGGGGAGGACAGCAGTGAGAGGTGAAAGGGGACAAGGCAATGGCAGGGAGAGGTAGAGTGGGGTTGGAATGGGGTGCAGTAGGGGCAGGGCCTGGGGAAGGGGTAGACTAGGGCAGGGCAGCAGCAGAGCAGGGGTGGGAAGAGGTTGGACGTGGGCAGGAGGAATTGTCTCAGGTCCCGCAGCCCCCTAGAGATAGCCACATTATCTCAGGACTTGTCTCCACTACACAGTAGGTTGACACTGCAGCAATCAATCCCCCAGACACGGATTTGCTGTGTCTGCTTAGATGCAATAAATCGACCTCCAAGCGCTCTTCTATCGATTCCAGTAATTCAGCAGGAGGAGATGAGTAACTGGAGTCAATGGGAGAGCAGATCCCACCAACCTTACTATATGGAAGGCGCTGCCGTGAGTATGTCAATTTCAGCCATGCTATTTGCATCAGTGATGTTGCATAGGGGACCTCAACAGGGAAGGGTGGGAGGGAGGTATGTAGAGAGGGTTAGTGTAGACAATGCGTCATGCTGAGCAATACCTTATTTCCAGTACTTTCATTGGGACTACCTGTTGAGCAGAGTAATCCTCAATCTAAGTATAGCACAATTGGGCCCTAGATTCTGCATTAAAACTGGTGCAATTTGGTATATAGCTGAGAAAGCCTCACGCTACACAGCTAAACCATCTTTGTAATAAAAGCAAGGGATTCTGCAGTGAAAACACGGGGAGTTGAGAAATCTCACACAGAACAGTATCAGTTTTGTATCTAAGGCCTAGATCACATACAGTGGTTTGAGGCCCTCTTGTAAAGAATCATATTAGCAGTGATTGCCAAACACAACACATAAAGAAGCTGAATCCTCTTGTTTTTGTGGCCTTAATTTAGACCCTTAATATCAGCTTAGCAGCCTTTTTTTATTTTATTTTTTTTTAATGTAGAAGTTCAAGCTGCCAAGAAGATTTGGATGCCCAAGTCTCACTAATGAAATAGCAGTATCTTAAACTGTGACAGAGAGATAGCCATGTTAGTCTGTATTCTACCAAAACAAAAAAGCAGTCATGTAGCACCTTAAAGACTAACAATATAATTTATTAGGTGATGAGCTTTTGTGGGACAGACCCGCTTAAATCAGGATGTGATCCTGAAGAGTGCTGTCCTGCAAGAAAGACAGACTCGTAGCAATATACATAGCACATCCGCTATTGACAGACTGTCAAAGGGCCATAAACATCCTCTGGTAGGGAAGCAACATGACAGCCATATTATACCAAGGTCCTTGTATTGCTTTTTGAGCATCGTTGCTCCTCAAATGGGTTCTTTCGGTGATGGTGTATCAGACCCACTGCAACATTTTATTGACTCCCTGAATGCCATACAAAATAGCAAGCTCAAACAATTAATGTACTTCAAGGATATTCTGTATCCAGGGCTGCCAACAGGGGTAGAAGGGGAGAAAGGTGACAGCTATCCCAGGACCATTAAAATGTCCTGGGGTTTGTGGCAGCTGCTGGAGCTCTGGGACCTTTTAAATTGCTGCTGGCGCTCCTAGCCATGTGGTCCAGACAGCATAGAGGGGCTAATGAGGGAGGCTGGCACCCCACCTTGCCCCTTCCCTAAGGATGCTCCTCTTCTCAGAGAGCCCGAAGACACCACCACCCCTTTCCCAGGGGCCTGGTATGTCTGTCCTCAGCTCTGCCCACACCAATTCAGAAACGGCTTTCTTTTTCTAAAGTTTAGCCTGGAGGACAGTCTGTATCTTTCAGACATTTAGATCTAAACTTAACTTTCCCAGATTCACGAACATATAACTTCCATGTTGCCTTTCCGTATGCACAGTTTGCATGGGGCGACAATAAACAGGGAAGGATTGTACACTGTGCATAAAGTTGCTGGGTCTCAACTATTCAGAAATATGGAAGTTTTGAAATGAAGAGTCTGAGGCAGAAAAGTTATTCTCTTGAAATTATACCATATTTTAAAATGTCAGTGAGATGCCACAGAGACACACTTCCAGTGCACAATGTATCCTGATGAAGGTTTCTGGTTCTTAACATTGTTTGATGTTTAGCAAGACAATTATATGAAATGACAACGGAAGCACATGCAATGTACACCCAATGAACCCTACTGCTGATATTTTCAGAAATTTCTTACAAAAACTATGAGAAAAAAATAAAACATTTTAAAAAGCAAAAGCAAAATCCTTTGGAAAGAGTTACTAACTTCTTTGAGTGACCACACAAACCATAAATGAGCAAATTACGATTAGTGTCTTTAAACAATGGGCCAAGTTCTGAACTGATGTACATACCGCATAATTCCATTCACTTCACTGCAGCTGCACACATTGCAAACCAGGGAAGAACAGAAACCACTGACTTCCTATGTTCATCTACAGGACAGGGGCCTCTATTCTGGAAAGGCACGACTCAAAAAGATTTAGGGGTCAAAGGTAGATAATCTCCCAGTTTGACACTGTGGCCTACAGCAATAACGCGATCCTGAGGCACACAAAAGGGAATCTCGAGCAGAAGGGGAAGGAGGGATACCTCTGGTTTTGGCACTGCTGCATCCACAGCTGGAACACTATGTCCAGTTCTGGTGCCCACAATTCAAGGAGGATATTGATAAATGGGGCAGGAGTCCAAGAAGAGACAAAACAATGATTAAAGGATTAGAAAACCTGCCTTACAGGGTTAGATTAAGAGCTCAGTCTTTTTAGCTTAACAAAGAGAAGGTTAAAGGGGCATTTGATCATAGTCTCTACGTATCTTACATGAGGAATTGATATGTAATAATGGACTCTTCAACCTAGCAAAAAAAGGTATCACACAAACCAATGGCTGGAAGTTGAAACTATATAAATTCAGACTGGAAATAAGATGTAAGTTGTTCAATGGTGAGATTATCTAACCATCACACCAACTTAACGAGGGTTGTGGTGGATTTTCCATGACTGACACTTCTTAAATCAAGACCAGATGTCTTTCTAAAAGATCTGCTCTACGGATCATTCTGGGGAAGTCCTATTGCCTGTATTATACAGAAGGTCAGACTAGATGGTCATTATCGTCCCCTCTGACCTGGAAATCTATCAGCCTACTACAGTCAGCAAGCTAGTCATACCTTCCATGTGTAAAATAGACTTCAAAAGGCCTGATGTTGAAAAGGGCTGAGTGACCTCCAGAACAACGTTTTTTAACAGGAGTTTAGTTAGAATTGTATATCATTACTGCGATAAGGACTGCAAACCCCACACAGAGATAAAGGCAGTGAAGGAACAGTACTGGGTCAACTGGACCCTGCCTTTCAGCAGCTGTGGCACATTCACCAAGAGGAGAATCTGCTCAAAAGGGGTCTGTGATAGAGCGAGTGAAGACGAGGTTGTCTGAAGGGAGGAAGCCAGTTTACAGCTTCTGGGGACAAACTCGTCCCTAGGAGAAGGTCTGGATTGTAGTGAAACCCAATTGGGAAGGTAAGTAAGTATCAGAGGGTTAGCCATGATAGTCTGTATCCACAAAAACAACAAGGAGTTCTGTGGCACCTTAAAAACTAACAGATTTATTTAGGCATAATCTCTCATGGCAAAGACAGTACCTGAGAAGGTGGGAACCTGATCCTTTCCCTTTCCCCTTCCCCTACTAAGGGAGAATAACTGGTCAATTGGCAGGGAGCGGGGAAATGTTGAGTTGATGCCTGCTGCAGGGAAGGCAGGCCATGACAAACCCCAAACTGGAGAGAAAGCAGGGAGGCCAGAAGCAGCTGGAAGCCCACAGGTACATGAGGGAGAGGTGACAGTCATTCCATGCCTCTACCCCTTCAGATATGGGCCAGGTTCTGGTGGGAGTCCCAGGTCCCCCTGCCAAACTCCTCTCCTCTGTCCCTCATCACCAAGGAATTGACAGGCCATGGTCTTTCCCCTGAGCCTGCTAGCTCCTGAGTGAAACCCATTATAGAGCACAAGAACTGTCAATCCACAACTTGCCTATTAAGTCTGTTGGCTTCTGAGTGAAATTTGCTATTACTGTTGTTATTAATTTATTAATACAACAACATCTATTATGTGCTCAGTAGTGTGTACAGCACAAAAAATAAAGTTAGTTCCTGTCCCAAGGAATTTTTCTCACTGTAATATCCTTAACAAAACAACCAGACAGGGTATAAATGATGAACAGATGCTCCTGGTGGATGAACAAAAGAAGTTAATCCTGAACAGAGACAAATAAACTGGATACAGCAGTCGTTTAGAATCATTGCAGAAGTAAGCTTAGTACTTTGGGTATAAAAATTGTTACTTTTGTTAGGACATTTTTAATCACCACATTAGTTCTGACAACACCATAAAACCAAAAACAGCATCACCACTGAGAAATATCCAAAAAGACAAAATAAGCCTAAAAACACCACAAGCCAGCAACTGGTCAGAACTGTAAAAGAATCATTGAAAGAAAATAGTGGAACAATCAGCTTTCCATAATAAATTCCCTGGTCTTGTGAGAATATGAAGTATGACTATAGGATTCTTCAAGTGTATACGCAAACCAATAGTCCCAATAAATTTAAGGGCGCTGCTCAGGTTAGAACGACCATTCACATGAAGATTTCACGTGTTTGCAAGATCTCAGTATGAAGTTGATGGAAGTTACCCCAAATTTTTCCAGAATTCTACAACTATGAAATAGTGCTAAGGCATCTTTACTAAGTCCTTTTCTGCACTACAGAGTAGTTTCACTGTTTATAAGTGTGCTGATTTAAGCGGAAACCAGGCATTGCACCCCTACTAGTAAGGCTGAATCATGATTTATGCTGCCAACTTTGCCAGGCATCCACACTAGCACACTCTTAAATTGTCTTGAGTGAAGAGCTGGCCCAGAACTATATACTCCACTGTTAAGGCTGAAACTTAACTTTCAAAGTGAGATTTGCCACTAATGAAAGCATGACTGCTTGAAAAATAGTCCTCTATTTTCTATGTATAGACACAAGGTTCTTGGCATGAGAGATTTCTTTGAACTTCCAAAATTACTCCCGTTTATTACCATCATAGCAGGGATAATATAAATAATATGCCATTGTACTTCGTGTTCCAAAACTGTTCTGGGCCCTTTCCAAGTGGATTGTTGAAGAGTTTTAAATCGCATTAGAGGCACAGCGGGGCAGCTCTGGGCCACCCGAAGCTCCCTGCTGCTTTTAAATCATGATTACAACTGTGGCTTGTGTGTGCGTGCGCACGCACGCACTGTCCAGCCATCACCCTTGGTCTAAGCTCCACACACAAGCAAGAGTGCCACACTGGGCCAGGAGCAGCGTGGGACACCCAGGGCCATAGATGGAGCAGAGAAAAGGGGCAGCTCCCCAGATCCTTTTAATTGGTGCCAAAGCCCAAGCAGTGCTACAGGAGTGGTTGGGGGGAAAGGGGGGTAGCTCCTCTGCCACACCCCTTCTGCCTGAGGCCTCACCTTTTCCAGGGGCCCAAAGCTGCCACCTTCCACACCACCCCCAACACCTTGCTCAGGGGCCTGGTCTTCTGCTGGCAGCCCTGGGAATGCTTATTTACCTGCAACAGCACTTTTATGTACCCTATGCATCACGAAGCATATTGGGGACTGAGGACGGGGTTCTGAATACATTTAGCAACAAAGCAAACAAAAGTGTACATAAGCCTGAAAATTTAGTACCTACATAGTTATCTCCATCCTGACTGCACTGCTTTTACACCTTGTCTGTCTATCTAATTCATCATTTGGCTTGTAAAATCCTTGGAGTAGTGACCTGCTTTTCAAGTGTTCTCTCTGAAGTGCTGAGTGTATTCGTAAGAGCTCCCCAACAATAAACATTAAGAACAGCCTGCCATTTATCTGTAGATGAAAGTCCTCAATGAAATAAAGTAGGGGATTCCCAATGCACATAAATGGCAGTTAATTATTGCTGAAAACGCCTAGTGTATGGCAGGCAACAGCAGAGCTTCACTAGTTCTGTCACATTAGAATACTAACAATGTGAATTACACCAAAAGTTTAAAAACGAAATGGCACAGCTTGATAGTGAGAGGGTCTGACACTACTGCTAATGACTGGAAATGTTCCTCCCGCCAAAACATATGCACGCAGAAAGCCTCCTCATGCACATGACAAGATGGTTACTGCTATTCCTTTCACAAGCACTCACACATCCCTGAACCAGACTTGGATTTGCCATCTGATGCAGAAGGGGACAGGCAGAGCTAACTGCACACACAGCTGCTGTTCCCTCTGGACTCTCTGCGCTCACAGAGTGCAAAGCCCTGAGATTTTAGCTCCCTTCTACAAGGGCTTAAGAGAATGAACAGCAAGGGCTGCCTGCCTCTTATAAACCTGCTGAGCCAGAATCTGCCTCTTAACTATTTTATCTTTAACTAACAATAATCGAGAGAGGTAGCCACGTTTGTCTGTAGTTTCCCAAACAAAAGAAGCAGTCCTGTAGCAGTTTTATATATTAGGTAACAGTTTTATTTGTTAGGTAATGAGCTTTCATGGGTCTTAAGTGGGGCTTGCCCACAAAAGCTCATTCCCAAATAAATAAAATGGTTAGTCTTTAAGGTGCTACAGGACTGCTTGGTGTTTTGGTATAACAATAATCCACACAGAGACTTATTTATGTGAAATTGAGTAATTAATTATCTCAAATGAACACGACCAAGCTTAACAAAGATCAGCTTATTAAAGTGACGTTACAGTGTGTCCAAGAGAAAGTATTCCAGAGCACTGGTTTGTGTTATCCTGCTGCCTGTGCTTTTGCTGTGGACAAGCAATGGCTACTTAAAAATGGACAGAAAATTAGTCTTTAAAGTGCTACTTTACTGCTTTTTTGTTTTGATAGTATATAGACTAGCACGGCTTTCCCTCTGTGACACTTCAAAGGTGAAGTAGCTGCAGATCTTTTATGCTAAAATACAGTGTTTGCGGAATCAGTCATGAAGTAATTAAGCATTGTTCTATGCATTATTTAGCCCCTCGGGCTGTGGGTAACACCACCCTGAGCTGCCTTTTTTTATTTTAACGTAACACTTTCTTACTCAGGACTTCTTGTTACTTTCTTACTCAGTGCGTTAAATAGGATAACTCCTCTGGAGGCTTAGACTCATCACACCTGTTGAAGGAGATCACTTAGGTGGTACTGATGAGAACAAAGGAATTAGATTTCTTTCTAATACACATAGGCATAAGGGTCAATTTAGATGACTTGTATATCTTGTATTTAATTGACAACGAAAAAGCATTATCATCATCCCGGAAGTTCATTCTAGAGCTAAAGGAAAAAAGTTTAAGAAAATTATAAAGAGGAAAAAAGTCTTCACTCATATTTTGAAAGAAAAGAAAAAGTAAAGGAAGGAACACTGGAAGTTTTTCTCATTGCAAAACAGAGTGTATACTTCTCTACAGAACAAGTCTCCATTCATCTGGCTTGTATCAGATAACCTTTTACATCCTAACTATTAGAGTTTTGTCTTCTCTAGAGCTGTGAAAATTCCTCCGCTCCCCTCCAGTATGGTCAAAGATCACATTTACAAATGTAGCACAGCACTGGTGGTTACCACAGTAACGGGTGAGCCTTCTGAAAGGCTCAGTCCTCCTCTATTTAGCAGTTCTGCCAATCAGACTGTTTATGAGTAACTAAGGAGACAATGATATTCAGTGAGCACTTGTTCAAATTACCAAATACCAGATAGATCAGGGAAATGGAGAAAAGGCTGCAGGATGAAACAAATACATGTGTTCACATGGTGACTAGTGAAGGTAGACAAGGAAACCTACAAGTTTTAGCTGCAGCTGGAGAGAATCTGTGCTTGTGGTGGTAGCAGGAATAAAGAGCATGTTAAAGCTGATTTGCCAGACTGCCTTTGGTGCTTTTACAGTGGTAGAAATTTGGACAGTAAATATAAATGGAATAATAAAGCATGTATATGCTCAGGCTACAAAACTCAGCACTGGATCCAGACTTGGCTTTTCCTTAACATCAGGGAACTGAAGCAGAAAGATCTGTTTTGTCTGGAATAACCTGAGCTGCATGAGTAACAATTAATTTTATCTACAGCAACAACTTGAGGAAGCGGTTTCTTCAAATACCACCATCTTGTGCAGCCTAAAAATCCACCACTGAAATTAATTTAAGTTTACCCATACATTTAATCTTGTTAAATATTGTAACAGAACTTGCACGAAAGTTTTGAGTGTAAAATAAAAACAGGAACCAGAGTAGTTACTGTGTTATGAATACACGACTCCTTTAACGAAACAAACAGCAGCTTCTCTGCAACCTGAGTGGGGCTGGTGGGTACCACTAATTTAGGTAAACCACAATAGTAATCTAAGCATTGGGCGAGTCATTCATTGTGGTATCTGGGCACCAAATAGGAAATGAATGTTAGAAGAGCACAGATGCACTCTAAGATAATAAAGCAGACCACATTGAAATTATACTGCATTACTGATGAACCCCAGAGAAAGGCTAGACAATTATGCAGACTGACATTTGTAGAGTTTTAAAAGAGGCAGCAGCAATTATGAAAGATTCTCCACACCGCCACATGCTCCTCTGCTGACCCATGGCGAACTTCTAGGAGCATAGGTTCAATGCTCTTGGCCACAGGCCATTCAGTTTTTGGAAACTACACTGGGATTGCCAAAAGGCATCAGAGGGAGAGGGGAACAGACACTATCACGAGGGCACTTGTGTGGCACAGTCTGAAACACTTAATGGTCATCCTTTAATTATTAATACCTTCAAATGCACAGTGAATCTGTGTGCCACAGCAGTTGAAAGAGCAGGCCCTGCTGCTACACAGATGCATTTTCCCCAACACACTAATAATGAAGTCACCCTCTTTTGTTTGCCAAAGCTCCGTGTACAAAAAGGAAGTAAAACAAGTGAGTCAAGGCTGGGCACGCCTGCAAGAACATACTTTTAAAGAAAATCTTCACAAACTCTTTCAGAAAGCAAGGGATATAGTAGGGACTAATCTGCTCTTGTTGAAGTCAAGGGCAAAACTTCTGGTGATTTCAGAGGCAGCAAGAGCCAGCTTCTTATTAGATACTCAGGACAGCAGGATCTGAGCATTTCCAGAAATCACTAAATATACAACAAAAATCTGTTTCGCTCCCTCATGTCAGCAGGAACAGGACCTCAGGTTGGACTGAGTTGGTGGTGCAGTGTTACAGCCTGATTCTGTGCATCTCAAATCAATGGGGATTTTGCCATTGTCCTCAAAGTCAAAGGGCAGGATCGGATTTTTCTGTGGGGTGGTCCTGGCATTTGGGGCCAGGTTGACCAGTGTTTAGTCTTGACAAACCTCAGTCCTGATTTCTCCCATAATAAAAGCATGTAGTAAGTCATACCAGCCCGAGGGCTGACAGACACTCTGCCGGAATTTTTATATCCCCATTTGTCATGCTTTTCCTGCTACAGGTACTGCTCTTGTCTCATCCTGTTTCATCTAGCTAGATATACGTTATTACGCATTTTAAGACCCTGCCCTAAGAATATCTTTATGTTCTTTTTCCATAAAAAGCAATACAACATAGAAGTTACAAGGACTTAAATATATGTAGGGCACATTGAGCCAAATGGTGTTTCCTTGGTAAAAACATTTGGGTTTAGTCTACAAAAGGTGGTGTTTAGACTCCTCCGGCTCTAAATAAAATTTGAAAGCAAACTGCACACACACCTCTCTGGCCCAACTCATTGTCTGTGCGCCTGAGAGATCACAGCCATGCTGCACCCTCACTCGCTCTCCTTAAACAACTGAACATTCACCAGGGGACATTTTCCAAGCTGCGCTTTTCAAGCCTGCTCATAGCTGGTCATTCATGGCTAAGCATTAGACCAGAGTGTCTTCTGGCGGCTTTTTCTATGAATCTAGGAGCCAAGCTGTGATCCATACATAGGCCTAAAAACCTAAGCCTGGCACTAGCGTGGAAACAAACTTAATTCCCACCGAGACACTCCTTGTTGAAAGTAATTAAAATAAGCATTGACACACAAATAGTTCTCCAGAGCATCACTGTTTTACAAGTAGCAGAAATCTGCATTTAGACAATGAAATGAGCTCTTCAATGTAAAGGGTCCCTTACTTTTAAAGCAGCACTACAAAGGTGCATCTTGCAGCCTACTTTTCCAGAGGAATGTCTATAAAAGAAGTTTCTGTCACCATGACAACGCTTTTCTAATGCCAATACCTCCCTAGTCCAGACAGCTCTTTCTTGAGAAAGGGCATGTTTCAAGGCTCTGCCAAACTGCAGTCAAAAGCACTACTGACAAGAAAACAATCTATGAGGTTACTGTTTGGGCAAACATAGGTTCTTTAAGAAAACTGGGAAATTAGTGTGAGTGCTAGCAAAAAGAACCCGGCTCAAAATGCAAGGAAAATATTTAATGAGGAAAAAAATATGATCAGAGTAAATTACATTTTTTTAAAAAAGCCATATTAGTTCAGTAACACTTGTGATATCTTGAATGTGTGCAAGTTAACAAAAATGTTCTGTGTACAGACAGATGAGGCGTACACGCAGGGATAAAAAAAATCCACAGATTCTGTAAATCTGCAACAGAGGCCTTCTCTGATACTTGTTAGTATCTCAGTTTGCCAAGCAAATGTATTCAGGTTGGGGTTTGTGTGGAGGGGAGCAGGAGTCAAGGTCGGGGGCTGGATGTGATGGGGGCTCAAGGCAGAGGGTTGGGGGATGAGGAGGGGCTCAGGAGCTGGGTAGGGGGCAAGTTTTGAACAATGCAATCATTTACACAGAGCATGTACATTTCACCACCTTTTTTCCCCTAAATATCATTATTGATGTAAGGACCCTACCAACACCAGAAAAATTTGTGAGTCATCTAATATTTCAAATATTCTATCCATCACAAAATTCCTTACCAGCTGTTCTTCTAAAATCTGAAGTATGAAAATTGTTATCCAAGCTATTGCTGTTGTCCCAGGCTGATCTAAATGAAAAAGGTGCGCCAGAGAGAACTGTATAACATTTATTTCAGTGAGGGCTCATGAATATAAAGACAGAAGTTTTTGGCATGACAACACTAGAGGAAAAAAAATGGCACAGTTTTCTGGTGGAGATCTTCTGGAGGGTATGTCTACACTTACTGCATGTTTTATGCACCACAGTCAAGCCTCCAGAGTTCAATTTTGCTGCGTCTGTGAAGACACAGCAAAATCAATCTCTCTGGGCTTGGCCTTCAACCCTCGTACTCCACGCTATCGTTATTGCATGGAGTAAGGGATGTTGGCAGAAGCCCAAAGAGTTCTGATCTACACTAGGGAACAAAGTTGATCCTGATATGTCTATTCTAGCTAAGCTAATGGTGTAGCTAAAACCGTGTATCTAGGATCGACTCTGTTCCCTAGCGTAGACCAGGTCTCTGCGTAGAGCATATTGTGCAAGGTCTCTGGATGGCACTTGATTCTCAGAGAGATAAGCAGGTGATACTGTACTAAAACTTCTCTTGCAAAAGCAACAGGTAGGTACACATACAGATATTAAGCCTGGGCATTTTAGCACAGCAAGAATTCAAATCTGAATATTTCTACATCCATATTTGTGATCTTCATTAGTATACATTGCCCCCATGGGACTAGAGAAGGAACACTGTCCAGAAATAACTTTGTCACTGGCACTGTGCTGGCAGAAATTTACTGGGACAACTTTGTAGTATAGATAAGGCTGCAGAGTAAGCATTTTAACTCACCATCCTAACTCCTGCCGTGGCCCTCCCTCAGCCATCATCTTTATTGTCAAAGAGATTTGGTCCTTTTTTTTTTTTTTTTTAAAAAGGCAGTAAGGCCTCAATTCAAGATGACATCCAGTAAGAGCTGCACGTTCAATTCCACAGACCAAGCGGAAAGGCACTTTAATACAGATTATCAAAGATGGGCAAGAACAAATGCAAACCTGGGCTGGCCTGGCGGAGGAGGCCTATCTGAATCAGAGAGAGTTAAATTACATTCCTGAAACTTATCCTCTTGCTCCAGGGGCAGTGGGGCAGGCAGAGCATGTAAGCAACATATCCAGCAATAGGTTATGTATAGCAATTGTACACATAAGACAGAGCCACCAGTCAAGAACTCTTGAAGGGTTTAAGAGGGAAACCTCGTCCAGTCCTCCAGAAGGGAGGCTGATTACACAACTTTATCAAGTTAGAGGAGTAGGGAAGAATTCCAAGAAGCCCTAAATAGAAAAGGTCTCTTAGGCTGTCTCTACCAAGCCCCTTTCTTTCGGAAGGGGCATGTTAATGAGGGAGTTCAAAAGATGCTAATGAGGTGCTGCCATGAATATGCAACACCTCATTAGCACAATGGTGGCCACGGCGATTCGAAAGTGCCACTTTCAAATTGCGCACTGCCCATGTAGCCGGAGGCCTTTCCAATCAACCCCCAGGACTTCAAAAGCCCTTTCTTCCTATTTGTTTTGGGAAGAAGGAGATTTCAAAGACTGGGGGTTGTTTCAAAAGGCCCCCGGCTACATGGGTGGCACACGATTTGAAAGCGGCACTTTCGAATAGCCGTGGCCACCATTATGCTAATGAGGCGCTGCATATTCATGGAAGCACCTCATTAGCATCTTTTGAACTCCCTCATTAACTTGCCCCTTGTGAAAGAAGGGGGCTCTTGTAGACACAGCTTAAGGGTGTGTCTACACAGCAAAGTTATTTCAGAATAACAGCAGCTATTCCAAAATAACTTCGTGTCTACACAACATAACTGCTATTTCAAAATATTTTCAAAATAGCAGACAGCTTATTTTAAATTTGGTAAGCTCACTGTATGAGGAATAGTGCCTATTTCAAAACAGATATTGTCCCTCCATACACTGTAGCTTTTAAACAGAATCCCAGAAGACAATTTTCTGTGCTTTAATCTACCTTTTTTTAGTTGCTCTGTAGCACCTAGCAATCAAGCATGCTTTATCACATATACCTTTTGTTTTGGTAATAAATCACCCTTTTTGAAGGCAATTATTAGATTGCTGTATCCTAGAGAAGGGGCTATATGTACGCATGCCAAAGACTGAAAGGTCAGCTATCAAATTGCAGTTTTGGGTTTTTTTTCCCTCTGTTTCCAAATTCTCCACTAAGGGTGGTGGAGGCACGGGGGGGAGTTTAAGAGTTTGGGATTACCCCACAAAGAGACATCCCAAGTGTGTCTTCTCAAGAGGGGTTCTCTCATTTGGGTGATAGCAGCTACCTCCCAAGGTCAGGAGACCCGACACCTTGGGAAGCTGTTAAGCGGACGCCTAGAGAAAGTTATTTCTAAAGTCTCCTGCAGGCCCGCCACCTTCTGCACTTGGAGCGTCGGAGTAGGCAACAGCCTTGATAGGGGCAAAAGCATGCAGCTCTGGGATGTCCAGCAACAGTTCCACTTCTTATGGACATGGAAAAATACCTCGCCATAGTCCGTTCCAGTCCTGCAGCACAGAAACACTAAGGCTAGGTCTACACTAGCTGCAGAAGATTGAAAACTTAGGTTTGACCTTCCAGGGCATCATTTCGGGCATACGAGAATAGTGCATTGTGGGAACAATGTCGAACCCAGAACTCATTGAGTGCCACAAAGATTAAGGAAGGCCGACGGGAGAAGCACTCCCATTGACATTCTGCAGTGAGGACAGGGACCACTGGTGACAGCTGCAAAATCAAATTTAGATATGCAATTGTGGTACCTAAAATTGAGTAGCAGCCGTCAACATTCCCAGTAAGTGTAGATGTAGCCTAAAAGGAGAAATGTGTAGCATTCAATATGTGAAAGTTCACGACCCCAGATTGGTGGGGGATCAATTTACTGTTGGAAAAATCCACTGTGGGGGAGAGTGTGGTCATCATGAATGTGTGCAAGGTAACGAAGCATGCCCTTCTAGACATGGTCATCAGGCTGGAGAACGTACAGGAAATAACAGATTCAATGAATTTGGCTTCCCTAACTGTGCTGGGGCAAAAGATGAGAAGTATGTCCCTTTTCTGCACATCCACTCAATGACCTACCTTGCCTCTATGTTTATAAACTAAGATGGTTATTTTGTCAGGACTTAAACATGATTGAAAACTTCTCTGTCATGGATATTGGCTGCAGCACTTTGGCTTTTAGAAACACCAGACATTGTTAAAACCTCAAAGCAGGGACTTCTTTTCTGCACCTTCTAGTTAATACAGATGGTCTTCTGTGCCAATGGTGATTCTGGGTGTCCATAGCTATTCTTTACCTCCCTGTTTCACAAAGCAATACATCGTAAGCAAGATAAAAAGAGAAGAAATATTTGGCTGTCACTTGAGCAGGTGCAGAATAAATGTGGCGTGGCCTTTTGGAGACTGAAGGGAAGGGTGAACGTGTCTTATGACAAGGTTTAATCTCAATGAGTTAAGCATTTTCACACTTCTTTGTGCAGCTGTGCATCATATAACATCTGTGAGATTCAGGGCAAGAACCTCTTGAGGTTCTTGAAGTGAGGTGGACAGATCACCTGCTGTACGTACAAATAACTGGTGGTACACTACTCAACTCTGCTTTTTTCTCCAAAATATATACATTATATATACAATATGGATATGTCCACACCTGCCCCTTACTTCAAAGGGGGCATGGTAATCAGGCTGATGGAAGATGACTAATGAAGTGCTCGATGAATATGCAGCACTTCATTGGGCAAATTCTCCCCCCGTGGCAACTTGCAAGTGTCAAACTTTGAAGTGCCGGCATGCCATGGAGGCACGGGCACTTTGAGGTGCCTGTGCTACTTCGAAGTGCCTCTACTCCCCACAATTTAGGGAATAAAGGGAAATTTAGGGGAGTAAGGACACTTTGAAGTAGCGTGGGCACTTCAAAGCGCCCACGGCTACACAGAATGCCAGCACTTCCAAGTCCGACACTTGGAAGTTGCCGCAGGGGAGAATTAGCCTAATGAAGTACTGCATATTCATTGCAGCACTTCATTAGTAATCTCCCATCAGCCTGATTACCATGCCCCCTTCAAAGTACGGGGCAAGTGTAGACATAGCCTATATGAATTAATGAGTTTTAAGACCAATAGGGTATGTATGTTGAGCAATAACAAAATAATTGCTAGTGTATTTCTAAACCAATGAAAGGCAATTGTTTTTGTAGTGTACATCGATTATTGACTTAAATACTCTGCTAATTTCTACACTGAGTTACGGAAACCCTTCTGGCTAGGAGGGCTGCTTTCTAGCACTCCAGTCCGCATTGTAATCCCAAAAATAATCATTTCAGGAAGTATATCCTTCATTAACACAACAACATGCCAGACATCACAAAACGAGAGGCTGCAATTTATAAACATACCACAACACTCCCTTCTTCCACACTGATTCCTATGCAACAGGAATACATTGATACTCCTCCTTTGTAGGCTGAGAGTCCAGCTCTATTGTGTCCTTTTCAGAATATCCTAACTCATGAGCATCTTAGTCTGCGTAACAATGTAGAAACGATTCAAGCCGTGAGGGGCCTGTAAGTATTTATAGACTGCATGAGCAGCAATGCTCACACAGAAAATATTCTTAAGGATCACTTTTGTACATACTATGGGTTTAGGTCTGGTCTTGATAATGACAACCTAAGATCTGCCACTAATGGCAATGGAAGCAGGAGCAGGTCCTACATGAGGTTTTTGTTAAAAAAAAAAAAAAAAAAAATCACACATTTGCAGAACCAAAGGGTGAAGGAGATGTTGTTCCTGGGGAGATTATGGTCTACAGTTTTAATTAGCCATGATACTGATCTAGAAGGGGGTTGTTGTGATACAGCTCTAGAATACAGAATTAGTATAGTTTAGTTTAACTAAAACGGACGCTCTTTGTGAGCTCTGTTTGAAGTGGCCGATGTCCATCAAGAGACAAAGCTGACAGCCCTTTGGCAGAGTCTCGAGCAATCTGAACTTTCTGCAGCTTTTGCAGTAGCACATTTCACTCAAAGCTGACATAGTCAAGAGCATTCTTGTGATTTTTCTGTCAGTTTTTCATCCTAAGTTAATTATTCACTGCTTTTGATCATCTGTAAACAATGTAATTTAAGATGTTTTTAAACGTTCAAGCTAGTCACAGAACTGGTAGAATAAAAGCTAAACATATATATTGCATTTTGTTTTGTAAACAAAACAACTGTCCAGTTATGTCCTCTTTAAGAGCATGCAACATGTTTATTATAAGAATTTATATTCCACAAACAGCTACGAGCCCCAGTCAGGATCAGGACCTGATTGTACTAGACACTACAGATATATAAGCCCCATATCCCACAGTAATGAGAGGAAGATACTGCAGGGCAAACATTTTCTAGCTCATGTCTTCTGGCAAATGGAAACAGCTTCAAATCTAAATCTTTTAAGGAAAGGATCTACCCAGTCATGCCCCCATTGGTTTTAGAAGCAAGCCTTGAGCTCCAACTTTCAGAAAGACTTGTCCTCTACACAAAGCTACTCCCAAAGCACCAGCTCTCAGATTTCCTACATTAATTCAGTTTACATAATATTTTTAAAGAAATCTACAAAAATTCTGTTTTCTCTGACGTTAGTAAAATACAGCACTTCTGCAATGTAACAGTGCACTGCTGAATCCTTCAGAGTGAAAAGCTATTTCAGTAAAACATCTAAAGGGTCTTCCACTATCTAGACAAATCGGAAGTCTCAACCAGGGAAACTATACAGAGTATAAAAGAAAAATCACAGAGAATTTTCTTAGTGATTCAAAATTTACTTCATATAACTAGTAAAAACCAGGGTGAACCTGTCTCATCCAGCACTCTCTCATCCAGCAACATCTGTAATCTGGCATGATTTTAGTTAGCAGGACAACCACTTATCATGTGTGTGGCCAAGATTCCCACAGTCCAATAAAATGTGTTTCAAGCCACCAGTCCTGGCTCTCAGTGTTCCACACTGTTATTTAGCTGTCATTTACCCCTAAATGTCTTAGGGCCCTGCAAGCAGTGTTAGTGATGCTGTGAGACAATATGGACCTCCTGTGGTCTGGCAAATTCTCTCATTGGGCACAGGTCAGATTCTATGGGTGGCAGGCAAGAGAGGTTCAACCTGCACAAGGTTCAGATTCATTGCCTAGCTGCTCAGAAAAGGTATGAATAAATAAAAGGTCATTCAGTCTTACTTCTCTGAATGGGACGGACAGAATTTTACAGCCTGCTTCAAGTCAGCTGGCACCAAACCATTCTCGGGTGGACAAATTAATACACGGTCCTCCTCCTAGTTATCAGCCCAGCAGAAAAAGTAGTGGGTCAGTTGAACAGGCACATAATGGGCTACCCGTGGTTGGGAGGAGAAGTTTCAGCATTCAAGACATTGCCACTCTTTTTCTTCCTCCCTACCATTTTCCGGATCAAGCACCTTGTGGAACATAAGCTGGCACTGGGTGAAGGAAACCAAAAAGAAAGTGGGAGAAACAAAAACACTAGAGGAGCAAACACCAAAACCTTGACATGAGCTAAGGTCACTGCTAATTTATCCACAAGAAGGAGAAGACTCATCAGTCACCTTGGAGAAGTGAGCACAGAGGATACTGGAAGCTCTGGTTTTGTTGCTCCAGGCATAACCTGACTGTACACTGGTTTCTTTTGGCCATCCATGGGTCCAATCAAAATATAAAAAAATGCCTCCACTCCAACAGGTTCTTTATTTCTCTGTGTGGTCAGTACGCGTAAGCGCTGCTCAAACATAGTACAGATCGCACCTTCTAAAACCGGCACACTCTGGTCCAGCAACATCCCTCATCGGGCAGGGTCAGGGATGTTCCTGGACCAGAAAGCTGGTGCAGAAGGGCAACCACCCAGCAGTTCCCTAAGAGAGACCGTGGCCATAGCGCCAGCTTCCCTGGGCAGCCTCCCATAGGGGACTGGAGCCAGAATGCCAGTGGGTGCTGGGCAGGGACCACTGAGGCATTAGCCTCCCCTGGTGCAGGGGTTGAGACCACCAAGGTCCCAAGGGTGCTAGACCAAGGAGATGCAACCTGTAGTGGAGGCATGGGGTATAGTTAATACTCAAGTACCAAAACTGGCAGCAACTACATCCCAACTGCACACTCTGAAGGATGAACAAAGAGAACAAGGAAGTAGAAAATGAAAAGGCCCTGGCACGTTTCAGACAGAAGGCATCAGCAAGAGGCAACAGATGTCAGTGGATGGGAGGTGCGAAGGGAAAAGCTACAGAAGCTTTGCAATGGACATTTTTGAAGAATGATGTAAACACAGTAAAAATGATACATTAAGACACAAAGTTCAAAGAATCTTGGAACAATGCAGTGAACACCTCTGTAATTTGTGACTGGTGTACATGGCTGAGGCACAAATATATGCCTCCCCAGCGAATTGCCTTTACTCACAGCACACTGAGCTAGCCAGCCAGCCTGTGTTTGAGAACGTGTGTAACCAGCAAAAACGGCAACCCTTGGCAAACCGTATTTCCTATGAAGATTAGAAAGACTAGACCATATATAACCTTACGGTGCTTAAATGTGCAATCAACACTCTTCCAAACCACAACAGGAAAATATGAACTACAGTCGTTCTTGCTGGTTTCCCACTATTTTTCTTATGGGTGGTCTTGCAAAGCTCTTCCCAAGTTCTATAAAAAAAACGTCAGACACAAGTCTCAACAAAACATCCACATATACGAGGAAATAACAGTTCTTCCCAATCAGATATACATAGCATAGAATAAAAAAACTAAGAGTAAATTCCCATTCCAGTGCACTCAGTCTGAGATCATCTCTATGTATCTCCCTCCCTCTCTCCCCGGAAAAGCCTCTTTGTTTACCTGACTGCCCTCAAACTTAGTTCTTGTGAAAGGATCAGAAGGAAGTTTGCTTTAGACTAACAAATATTTCCCAGTATAATGTGCCAGGCATAATTCAGATCAACTAGATAAACTACCTGGAAGCTTCTTTGGGGAGCATTAATTAACGTAACCCATCTTTTTTTGGTGAAAGTTATATAACTTCTTTAGGAGGAGCCAGATTACCGCTCCACAGGGAAACCTGCAGGTGGAATTTAGGAAGAATAAGTCTCTACCGAACAAGTTGCACGTTCAGTCGTCAAATCCTGAGGATTCTAGGGGGTCCACAAGAAGCCAGGGTCATGCCTGAAGATGCCTTTGCCTCCATGGTGGCTCTGGGACCCTGGCACCCACCTGCCTTGCTCCCTGACTATGCAGATCAAATGGAGACAGACTACCTGAGTTTACCTACTAAAAAGGAAGAGGGCCTCTGGCTACATTACTTATACCTGGTAAACTCCATAGGGCCAATGAAAGCATGATGTGAGTGCCCTTTGGTCCTGTACACTGCAGCTTGCTCCCTATCTAAACTGTGGTTCTCAGTCTTTTCAGATTACTGTATCCTGTCAGAAGTCAGATTTGCATGCCTCCAAGTTTTACCTCACTTAAAAACAATTTTCTTGCAAAATTATACACAAAAATAATAAAAGTACCAGAATGCTGGCCTGAAAAAGTGCTGACTTTTACAAAATAAGTCAATTGCAATACAAATACTGTTCTTATATCTTACTATATAGAGCAGTATAAACAAGTCACTTAATGAAATTTCAGTTTGTACTCACTCTGCTAGTACTACATACAAATGTAGCCTGTTATAAAATTAGGCCCAAGTCTGGATGAGTTGATGTACCCCCAAGAAGACCCCTGCGTGCCCCACAGAGGTACGTGTATCCCGGCTGAGTGTCACTGTGCTAGTCCATGAATTCTAAGACCCACTCAAAGCCAGCCATTTGTAGCTGCAAAGTCAGCCGACGTGTCTGTAAAAGGACAGACTGGGGGAGATCTCTGTGCGGAGAACACTATGATTTAAAACAAACCCACCACTCATGAGATGTTAAAGCAGATTTTTTTTCGTTGGGCTTCACCAAGCTCTCTTACAATTATACAGCATAATTATTTCTCTACCTACACGGTTAAGAATGTGTAGTGCACCATACGTTGGGAGATTAGTACCTTCCTGAAGCCTGACAACAGAAGCACGAGAATGCCAACGCCGCCTTCTTTTAAAGCCACCAGCTCTGATGAGGAGCCAAACTCTACACAGGATTTTAGCACAAAGAGGAGAACCCTTAGCCTCAGTGGTTGCCTTGTTGTAACATCAGATCCCTGGCTGGAATACAGGATAATTAGATACTTTTAACTGAATGAGCCAATACCTTCTTTTTCTCCTCTCACTACAAACGAATGGATTTAACCAGCCAGTCCCAAAAAAACTGAAAAAAACAGCAAAACTTTAAAACAATACTGACTCCAAGAGAGTGCAGTGCCAGATTCACGTGGGTTTAAGAATCTGGTACTCATATTTCATAAACTATGGGATAAGCAAAGTCTGAATCTAGGATTTTCACTTTTACGAGTCTTACTTGGTTTGATTGCCTGCACTAGCATCCACAAAATGCAAGCTAGCGCTACTGGTTGAACCTCTCTAGAGCGGCAACATCCATAATCTGGCATGATATTTGTGAGCTGTATGACCACTTATTATGGGTGTGGCCAAGTTTCCTGTGATCCCATAAAGTTTGTTTACAGTCACCGGTCCTGGCTGTCAGTGTTCTGTGCTGTTATTTAGCTGTAATCTGCCTCTAAATATGTCTTCTCAGAGCCCAATAAGGAGTGGAAACATCGGTAATGCTGAGAGACAATACTGACCTCCTGTGGTCCAGCACACTCTCATCAGGCAGGTCCCAAGGGCGCCAGATTAGAGAGGTTCAACCTGTAGTAAAATCCTACTCAGTGGTTATTGCCCCATAGGAATTATCAGGGGTGAAAGTAACATTTCTCACAAGTACTGGCATATCAACCCCTGCCATGGGGGGAAGGGGGCCTTAGGGCCAGAGTTTGGGGGCGGGATGGGAGAGAGCTGTGATAACTACACTGCAGCAGTTAAGAATGACTTGTTGTGCATCATACACTGGGGCTACGTCTACACTAGCCCCAAACTTCGAAATGGCCACGCAAATGGCCATTTCGAAGTTTACTAATGAAGCGCTGAAATGCATATTCAGCGCTTCATTAGCATGCGGGCGGCCGCGGCACTTCGAAATTGACGCACCTCGCCGCCGTGCGGCTCATCCTGACAGGGCTCCTTTTCGAAAGGACCCCGCCTACTTCCAAGTCCCCTTATTCCAATGGGGAGGGGGACTTGGAAGTATTCCCGATGGGAATAAGGGGACTTGGAAGTAGGCGGGGTCCTTTCGAAAAGGAGCCCCGTTGGGATGAGCCGCGCGGCAGCGAGGCGCGTCAATTTCGAAGTGCCGCGGCCACCCGCATGCTAATGAAGCGCTGAATATGCATTTCAGCACTTCATTAGTAAACTTCGAAATGGCCATTTGTGTGGCCATTTCGAAGTTTGGGGCTGGTGTAGACACCGCCTGGGAGATCAATACCTTCCTGGAGCCTGACAACAAAAGTATGAGAATGCCAATGCCACCTTATGCTTTTTAAGAAATGTAAGGGGGTGGGCTCAAGGCAGGGGACTGTGGTGTGTTGTAGTGTGGAAGGACAAGGGCAGGAGGTTGATGTGGGAGGGTACAGGAGTCAGCACTGGGGTGAGGAAGAGCTCAGGCAGGAGCTAGGAGTGCGGGCGGGTGCAGGAATCATGGCTAGGGGTAAGGAGGGATTCAGGGCAGAGAGTCCCATGGGGCACGTACGGAGCGAGCAGGAAACGAGGCAAGGAATAGGACGTGGGGGGCTCAAGGCAGGGGCTAGGGTTCGTGCATTTTGGGGAGTGTGCAGGAAGCTGCCCCCCCCCCGAGATTCTTATCAGGCACAGCTTGCTGTTCCCTTTCCTGTCTCTGTCAGGGAGCAAGAGTAAAGTGCACAGCTCTCCTGTCGCCTGCCCTCCCCAGCCAGAATGAAAAACGCAGCACACTGTGCACTTTCCCCTTGCTCCCTGACAGCGCTGGAGGGAAACAGCGAGCAGCCTCCTTCTGTCAGTCTGGGATGGGGGGCAGGGGAGTTTCCATACCCCTCTTCCCTCACTAAACGGCACCTGGGCTGGGCACACCCAGCCACCCCCTTTCACCTGCCTGCTGCTTTGTGAGGAAGCCTGAAGCTGGGCTGGAAGCGCACCACCCCTTCCCCTGCAGCTGAGCCCCCCGCTGTCCAGATCCTCCCTACTGGAGCGGCGCAGTGGGCCATGCCACCTTACTTTCACTCCAGGGAGAATTACAGCGAGCAGATGTCCAGCTGTCCTGGGCACTTATGTGCTACTTAAGGCCACATTCAGAGAAACATATATGGCTTGCAGAATGGGTTCAGCGCCACCAACAGCTAACACAAGTGGCAGTGTTAGAGTGGGCAAGGCTCAGGCTGCTGGAACTCTGAAGAGGTTTAGATGGCACAGTGTTTAATACACCAGGGGCCGTCTGGAGCTGCATTCACTTACTCCCAGCAGCATTACCATTACTGGCGCTGTTCCCAGAGTTTGCAAATGTAGGAGTCTTTCAAGGTATAGAGACAGTCTGTGTCATTTGTGCAACCCCACTGAAGTCAGAGGCATTTCCCTAGCATAACAGATGTCAGACCCCAGCTCCTTCTATTCTTCCCCTTTTGTTCAGCTCAGGAATTGTGAAACCAAATCCTGGACTCTTTCAGCACACACCAGGAGCACTGTGGGTAAGAAGCATGCAGCAGGGAGTCAGTGATGACTCTGGTTGGAAAAGTTGCATTTCTACAAAAGCAGCAAAATAGTGCAGCAAATCAGAACTCTGTCCTGCAACGTGCCTTCGTAGAAATACGACTTTTCAAATCAGAATCACTTTTTCTGACTACAGCTCCCTTCTGGCTGCTTCTTACCGCCAGTACTGAAATATTACCAGGGTTATCAGGTCTTCAGCATTTGCTTATCATTTACAGTGGTGCCTAGACAAAACAACAGGACTTACCCAGAGCAAGTACGTACACACACACACACACACACACACACACACACACACACACACACTTTTACTATACTGAGCTCCGGGTTCTATAGAATTTCTTATATTTTCAGAAAAGATTGGTCCAGACATCAAACAAAAGAATCTAGCAGCACAGGCACATACTAGGAGTGAGTTTGCAATCAAGCTGCTTGTTTCTGAATCCATACTTCAGCTAAACAGATCTCTTTTACTCTGGAAGTTTCTAATTTATGCACAAGTTTTAATTTTTTCCACAAGTTAAATCTTGTATGGTGCTGACATGAATAACACAAATTGGTGTCCTTGGATCTGTGCAGCAGCTTCAAGCTATAGGGTTTCACACCTGTACAAGGGAGAAAGAAAGTGGCCAGCCATGTAAAGCAAACCAAATCAGAATAAATTCTGCCCTCCCTTATGTGAGGTTGAACATGTGTAAAATCAGCGCCAGAGTCTCCTTTGGACATCCACATGTAAAAGGCATCTCTTCTACACATGCCCTCTCCCTTCAGCTGGGCTCAGAACAGAGAGTGCATCAGTGGTCAGGCCAGGGGCACTGGTAATGATGGTAAAGTTGCTCAAACTGTAACATTTCAGGAGTCATTCTCCCTTTCCTTGTATTTTATATGTCCCAGTCACTTATTTTGTTTTCATGTTTCAGTACAAAATGCTCTTTGTAGATTTTCAAATATTTTTTAAAAGCTTAATCTCTTCCAAATCTAATTTAAGATCCTTTGGTGAAGAGATGTAAGGATACAAAAAGCACCACATTGCAGCAAGTGACTCATAAATGCATGGAAACAGACTGATGCTGCTAAAAATGCCCATTTTAACCCCTTTGTTGTCATACTGGGACAAAAGACTATTTTAAAAGGCATTTCATAATGAGCAATATTGTACCCTAATTCTTAAGTGGATCATTTGGCGTAAAAGAGTTCTGTTTAAAAAAAAAAATCAATAGCTTTGTACTGTGTTTATGTCTGGAATTGCTATGTCCAATTTAATACAAAAATAATAATATGGCCCAATACTTTCAATGAGAAATGAAGCTATATAGATCAAATGCTTCTTTCCTATGTACACACTGAGCTTTGTCAGAACATCAAAATAGTTAACTGATTAACAAGACTAGGAGATCTCAAAAATCCATCTATGCTTTCTTTCGATATAACTACAACTATTTTAAATAAGATTTCTTTCGAATTTTGCTTAAAAACTGATATATAAAGCATAAATTCATTAGTTCACTTTCTTTGCATCTTCATTTTGCTTCAGTATACAATTTTTTTCCATGCCAAAATTAAGACCCCACTTATAATCCCCACTTAGATCACTATCTCTACAGGGGAAGTGGAGAGGATGGAAGAGAAGACTACTTAGAGTACAGGAATCAAAAGTCCAACATGACAGTCATCATTTGACTCCTTCATGACCATATTCAGGAATCCAGAAGTGGATTGTTAATCCGGTCTTGAAAAGTTCTTCTGACAATCTACTTTAGCTGAATTTAAAAATAATATTTTTTCATATAGAAAGCAAGTATTTTATCCATATCTTACAGATTTTACTTGACCACCCTTCTTCAGAAACAATGTTAAATTCAGGAAGAGAGCTACTGTTGATTTAGATTCCAGTAGCACCACTGTGTATCAGGTACTTTCCAAACAGAGAGGAATAAATAGTCTGGTTTTACAATGGAGAGAGGTAAACAGAGGGCCCCCCCCCAATGATCTGTACTTGGACCTATGCTGTTCAATATATTCCTACGCGATCTAGACCAGCGTTTCCCAATTTTATTTAGCCACTGAACCCTTTCAAACACACACACACACACACACACACACACACACACACACACACACACACACAAACTAATAATAATCTTATATATGAAGCTCAAAAAGCAGACCACAGGCACTTCATATTTGTCACAGTTAAACTTCTAAATACAAGAAATCACACAACTGTATTATATTTGTACTCAGTCACCCAAGCGATCCACACTCCCCAAAAGCGAGTATGGGGATTTAGGGGGTATATAACAGGCAATCACACCACTGATTGACTGTGCATGCAGAACTGAGTACTGATGACATCATCATCCCCAGCCTCTGGCTAAGCTGGCATTACACAGAAATACTTATTGTGGCAAACGCACATGAAAATTGTTTTAATAAATTTAATAAATCCTTAAATATTATTATTTTCTAAACAAAATGTTATTGTAATGGAACACTTATTTTCTGTGGAAAAACACTTGGGAAACAGTGATCTAGACGAAGTGATAAAACATGGAAGTGGCAAAGTTTGAAGATGAGACAAAAATTACTCACGATAGTTAAGTCCAAAGCTGACTGCAGAATTTTAAAAGGGTCTTACTAAATTGGGTGTGTGAGCAATAAAGCAACAAATGAAATTCAATGTCGATAAACGAAAAGTAACAAATAGATCATTAGAATTGGAAAAAGGAGAGAGAGGAGGACAACAAAATGTTAAAAAGAAGGGGACTGCTCAGCTGAAAAAAAGAGGTGGTCGATAAAATCATAAATGGTGTGGAGAAAGGGAATTTACCCCTTCCCCATAATAACCAGAGGTCACCCAATTAAATTCAGTCAGCAGGATTAAACAAATCACAAGGAAGTATTTCTTAACACAGTGCATAGGCAAACAGTGAAACTCATTGCCAAGGATGTCTTGAAGGCCAAAAGAAAACTGGGTTCAAAAGAGAATTTGGTAAGTTCATGGAAGACAAGTCCATCAGTGGCTATTAACCAAGACGGTCGGGATGCAACCCTACGTGCTGAGTATCCTTAACCCTCCAACTGCCAGAAGCTGGCAGTGAACAACAGGGAATGGATCATTTGGTAATTGTCTGGTTCCGTTCATTCCCCCTGAAACACCTGACATTTTCCACTGGTAGAAAACAGGATACTGGGCTAGGTAGACAAGTGGTCTGGCCTAGTATGACCACTGTGACACTGAAACAAAACTGCTGGTAAAATCATACCTAAGGCCCCAGTCCTGCAAACATTTATGTCTGTGCTCAAGTATGCAAACAATCTCACTGACATTAAGAACATATGTAGGAGTTTGCAGAACTGAGACCAAAACTAAATGTTCTCTTTAGCACTGAAATGAAAGTTTAAAGTAAACTAGAGTGTTTGAACAGTTAAACACTTCAAGTAACTTGTGATAAGCACGAGCAGGGGCATATCAGGAAATATTTCATTCTAGTTTTGACCCAAGAGATACAGAACAAGACACTATAGGGTTACCACATGCCTTAGAGGGAGCTATCCGAGCTCCCTCAGCTTTATCAGTATGTGATGAATGGGCTCAGTAGCCAGGCTCAGAGGAGCACTTAGTACATCATTTACTTAAAACCCACTTTTTTCCTAGGGCCCATAGAGGCTGAGCAGACCCATTATTCAGATCATCATCTAGATACACCACAGACATTACTAATCTTGAGGGATTATTACCAGTTCTTTTGCCATATCTCCTTTAAAGAACTGCAGATGCCTTTGAGGAATCTTGGGGAGCCCTCCCCCTCCCCCCATACACACACAGGGTAAACACAAGCTGGTCTTCTGCATAGAAACAGCTTCTCCTTGTAACACACTGTCCCACTTTTAAAAAAATTTTTTTTGATTATTAAAGACATTTGGATCTTTGTTCGTTATTCCTTTCCTGAAATCATACACCTGTTTGTGATGTCATAATCACATCCTTATTAAATAATGCTACCGTGGAAAACTAAGCATCAGCTAAGCAAAACAGCAGTCATGTAGCACTTTAAAGACCAACAAAATGATTTATTAGAGGATGAGCTTTCATGGGACAGACAAATCTGAGGAAGTGGGGTCTGTCCCACAAAAGCTCATCATTTAATAAATCATTTTGTTAGCCTTTAAAGTGCTACCGGACTGCTCTTTTGTTTTGTTAGAATACAGACTAACATGGCTACCTCTCAGTTACTAAACATCAGCTACTGGATGTTCCCCAGTAAGAGACAGTATGATCCTGCTGCACCTAATGGCACTTTTCCCAAGGAACAATACCTTTTCCCTAAGTGATAATACCAGCACCACACATTTTTTAAAAAGGAATAGGAAATGGAATGCCACCCTAAAAATGGAAATAAGTTTCAACTTTGTCTCAACTTTTGTATTTCCCCATTCCGGAAATGCTAAATTGGGAGCAGAAAGGAACCCTCTTGTCCCAAATTCAAATCTTGATTCAAAGGACCATAATGATGAAGAGGAGAAAATAAATATAGATTCTGAAATGCATTTGTGTTCTGTCTTCAAAATATTTATTTTCAAAGTCTTCTAGAGGTTGGCAGAGCATAAGACAATGACCTATTTAAGAGAAAATTAAAAACTACAAGATAGTTATTATAATTACATTTAAAACATTTAAATGTCCCCAATAAAGACCAGGAGCAGGGGCTGTTTGTCAGTGTTCTTAAATTATTAACTATCATGCTTTCTCAAAGCAATCAAATTACTCTGCAGCTTTAATGAATCAGCTTGTCATGAGAAACCAGCAGGTTTTACAAGCAGAGAACTCATCTCTAAAGGGCAGACTGTGACCCAGGTTGCATGTCCCACATTGTCCAAGTAAGAGTTAGGGCTGCACCACAAGAATTCTCCCTATGTGCCTTACACCCCCCAGTAGATGGACAAGGCCTGGCACAGCCATTAGCTATTCGCCTGGGCTAGCAGCAAATTACCAGCATGGGGCAGGAAATGGGGAGCATATAGGAATCATGAGCATGTCCTGGGGTACAAGTACAGTCAGATCCACAATTTCTTCAGTGATAAAGGTAACCAGGGCATCATGCACAGATTATAAAATGGAAGACACCGCAAAAGAGAAAAAGGACAACATGAACATGGACAAGCAGCACATTGTAGCTGTCAAGATGCTACGTAAATAAGTATACCTATTGAGTCTTACGGAGTTTCACCCATTTAAAAAAGCAAGTAATTTACTTTACTCCACTGTGTATTATGTGATATTGTGTGACCAAATAATAATAATAAAACAAAGAAACACTTGTAGTTTAGAAGCTCAGTAGGTTGACTAGATAAACTTCCTAAAATTCAGCATCACCAACACAAAATTCCATTGTTCCTTCCTTACTAACATTGATTTGTACCCACTTGCTAAAACACTTTGGGGAAAATGTGACTCTGCCTCCACTTTTTTTGCAACAGGACATCATAAAATGGAATCCTAAATGACATATATGTGATTCAGCATATTGGTAAGTTAGTTGTTTACTCCACAGAGCCCTTTTCAGTCTGATGCACACCTAGTAATTAGGGTGAGGCAACCGTTTTAAAATGGGCACCAAAGTTCTCTCCTAACTTTCCCTTTAAACCTTAAAAAAAGCAGCTGGATGTTTTGATGGCTGCAGTCTGATTAAAGAGACAAACAGCAAAAACAAGAACATCACTGACACCATCTCAGAGACAGGTAAAGCTCTCTCAGTTGAAAGAAACAACAGCAAACAAAGGCATTGCTACTAAACCATTACTAAGAGTTCTAAAGGATCTGATAAATTTATGTCAGCTCAGCATATAGGCTCCGCAGCAGTATAAGGGTATGTCTACACTACTCAGCTTTTAGCAACAAGGTGGTGTCCACACAGCCTTGCAGCTAAAAGTTGACTGGTGTGAATGCAGTTTGTCAGAACCTCTGCTGGCAAAATATCGCCTCCCACTTGGAGGAGTTGTCACTTTTTCAGCAGGAGAGCACCCCTACAATTCCACTTGCTGCTATAAAACTCGGTAGTGCATAGCAGTGGGGCAGTTAAGCATCCATGAATAACATGAGCTTTGTCCATCAAGTGCAAGTGTAGACATACTCAACAGCAACAAAGAGTTCCTTAAATTAGTTAGCATGGCTTAAGAAATCCCTGATGATCTGACATGATGCATGTGCTTGGGAGTAATTGTACTAAAACCTTGTAAAATGGCAACACACAAAAACAAACAACCTCTCCGCCCCGCGACTGCATACTGCGTAAAATAAATTCTTCCTTCTCTGCTCCCACTAGCTTTCACTAATGTTAATAAGTCACACCCACCAATATTGTTCAATACTAAAACGGGAACTGCTGAATTCAGAATCTTCTTCAAATCTAGGCTAACCTACAAAACCAGTATTAATTTCATTGTAAGGAGCAGATACACTGGAGAGGTGCCAGGGAATACGTGTGGCGATTTAGCCCACAGACAACTGAAAATAGTAAATATAATAAGGATGCATCAAAGTAAATATTTGAATACATACTGGGATAAATTTTGCACTCAGAGATGCTGGTGCAGCTTGCACTGTCTTCAAGAGAGCAGCATCTTGAAATCCCATTAGATATTTGCATATTAAAATTACAGAGCAATATTCCAACAAACATGCACACATCATTTTAATATGTATAACCAAGAAGTAGGGATTAAATGGCCGTGACAAAAAATATATATTTTTTTTTTCCGTTTGCAAAAAGCATTACAAAAATCCTGGATTCCCAAAACCACTTCAGTGAAAACAAAGGACCTGTTTTTTTCCCTGAGGTGGGGTCTGAATTATTCCCTCCCAAAAGCCACTGACTGCACCTTCTGTACCAGATGCAGGGCAGGAGACCTGACCCTCAGCCTGTACACACCTCAGGGCAATGGGGAATCTATACAGATGGTCCTAGTTTTCCATCTGTCACCTGCCCTCCCCCTCACACTCCAGGAAGGGCAAACCCACATAAAAATACACTGAGTGAATACAGACCAATGGAAGAGAGAGAGTGTGGGAGATAGAGTGACAGGCTGACAAGAAAAAGGGGTGGGGGCGGGGTGCGAGAGTGAAACCTGCCCGACCTTCCAGAGGCAAGGCTAAGGGGGAATGGGAGAGCAGGCTTGCTTGCGGCAATCAATAGACTTGGAAGTACCCACTTTAGCAAACAGCTAACAAGCCTCAACATTCCAGTATCAAGAACACCATCAGCAAGGCTCCAGGGCAGCCCAGCAGGCTGCCAGCCCACTATTTGCCCATATTTCAGGAGTTTTTGGTTAGCGCTATCCGAGGTTACTAATTAAGTGTATTACAGTAGCACCTCAGGGGCCCCAGTCAGGGATCCCTTGCTGTAGGCTCTTACAAACATGTAGTAACAAGGCAAACCCTGTCCCACAGAGTTTACAATTCAGGGCTCTGACTCTGCAAAGATCTGTATACCTAGAGAAAGGTATGTGCCCATGCCAAGTGCACGGCAGAAATCGGGTGAACACAGAACTACCTATATCAGCAAGTTAAAACAGGCGGGATGGGGATGAGGATGAGGTGGCAGTAAACTAGCTTATTTCTGCACAACAGGCAGGAGTCTTCAGTTAGCCAATCTGCCTGGTAACATTTTCAAGCCTGGATATTTACTCTGCTGTACTTCACAAAAATCAACTAAAGAATGAATGAATATTCAAAACACGGCACGAGCTTCTTAAATTAGTTGGTTCCTGCAATCTAGTTATTATTCCAGGTAATGGTGAAGTTTACAGGAGGAAGCATCCTCCAATGGTACCTGCAAATATTGCTCGAATATCAATACCCAAATGAGAATTTTAGATTTATAATCTGCATGTGGAAGGTTGTCTGACACTTTGACAACCCTCAGCAATGTTCCCACTAATCTTTTCTATCTATGTGCAGATTATTTCCATCTGTGTGCAGAATAATTTTTATGTACACTGAGGTACGTGCACCACCAGTAGAAGAAAAGACCTAGCTGTCCGCACTCTGCTAATCAGCTGAGTGGTGGCAGAGTTTCTCCAAGCAGCTGCACAAACACACAGCGGATAGGGAATTGTGACCAGAAAGCTGCAATGAATTTCATCCTGATCATCGCTAGATAAACTGAGATTTTTGCCACTGCCACATTATTTAACTTTAAAAAAATTGGTTAATTTTATGTTTCTGAAAGTTCCCAGATTGTTTATCCTGGAGACCAAGAACACATAAATAGCAGACTTCATGGCTACTTCTTAGTATCCCTCAACCATTTACTAAATCTAATGCAACACCTTTCTTATATTTCCATACTTCAATTTCTGGAGCACTTACTGAGACTATGCTATTTGTATGGTGCACAGACTCCTCCCTAAAAATCTTTGGAAAACAGCTGAAATAAGTGGGAATCAATTCCACCATAACTGCTACCAAGCTAGTCATCTCTTCTTTAAATACATCAATATATATATTAAACCAGAATGTTAGATCTCGAAATTATCCCTCTTCTGATTAACAAGGTATCTAAAACAAGAAGTTTGAACAAACCAGCAGCTTTTGTTCATTCTAGAAATTCTTCAAGTTAAGAGGGATTTGAATCTGCAAAAAATTACCAGCCATATGGCAAGTTCAATTAAAACACACATACTGTTACACTGTACTGTGTCAACCGAACAGTAAATAAAGAGGCCAGCTTCCACGATATATCCATTTACCATTCATATTAAACATACTCCTAACAGTCTCGGATCAGTCAGTGTTAAATGCCCATCTTCCTCAAAAATACTATGAATTCAAACGACCTCCTCTCTTTTTAAAGATTTCTGTGCCCACATATTGCATATTTGTTTATTTTTCAAGAAGGTTTCATTGAGCCACAGTTGAAAAGAGAGCCATAGCTTCCTTCCTCTAAGTATCATGACAACTTCTAACCACTCAGGCTGCATGCTCTCTGAAACAAGCAACAACATGCAGGTAATGACAAGCAGGTCTATCATCCTGACAACACTCACTGAGGAGAAGGATTAACTGTAGGTGAAGAAACGTTAAATTCTAGTTGCTGAGGAGTTCATTAGGCTGATCCCATGAATTCGTTCGTAAAAGACCCTTTAACCCACTAGTGAAGTCATGAGGCTCCATCAAACAGAAATATAAACAAACAGGGCAAATTGGGAGGGGGGAAAACTGTTTTGACAGGATGAAAATGCCCCAGATGAAGTCTTTCTATGCAACCTACTGGGGTTGAGAATGAGTCCCAGAAGTAGAGAACCAGCCTTGTTTACACACTGACTTGGCCCTGAAATAATTAAATTGGTATTTGTTTGTGCCTTTTGTTAGTTTTGTGCATGCGTGTGTGAAAACCAGCCCTTACACTCTAAAAAAATCTTAGTCCTCCATCTTGAAAGTTACTAGATTGCCTTGAGTGAGTATGCCAAATAGACAGCACTTGCAGTAATCAAAGCTGTGCCCAAAAGTGTCTGAATGCTGGAGGACATATGGTTTATTTCTTCCTAAAACATGTGCATTATTGCTTCAGTCAATTTCTGACAATCTTTATTTAAAAATAAATAAATAAAACCCAGCAAGTTGACCAGGGATTGGGGCAGCACACAGAAGGCACCGGCTGGTGGGTGTTTGGCAACGTACTCTGCAAGAGGCGATGTACTACCACAATCTGACTGGGTGCGTGCTAGAAATTTCGCAAGGCTGTGGCCAATTTGGAGGTGAACGTTAATGCTATGAGTTAGCTCTGCTCAGTAGGAATAAGCGTGGCAGAACATGCAATCAATGCTCCAGCCTACAAACCCTGCAGATGCACAACTTGCTGCTGCTCACACCACAAAACTTGCTGTCCCTGGCTACTCCTCAGTCTTTAAACTAGCTCCCTCCCCCTGCCCCACCACAGGGAGTAGATAACAGCCATGGAGGGGCTCTGCTGCTACATTCCTTTGTGCAGCAGCATTAACTCCCATGAAGATTTCTAATCAGAAATCCCTCTGGTCTGGGGGTAGTGAGCTGCAAAGAGAAAGTGCCATGCGCTATACAAGGCCCATTGACAGCGGTGGCAAAGGAGGCAATTGCCTAGGGGTCCAGACAACAGCCAGGAGGCCCAGGTGTTCTTAAAAATCACTCGAGTGGCTCACAGGCCCGCTAGGCCTAGGCGCCAAGTGGTTGCTGAGCACCCACCGGCATGCTCTTGCTGTCTCCTCCCCCATTGCCTCATGCCAGCTTCAGGGCCTGCCAACCAGCTCATTCCAGTATCCCTCAGTGCCTCCTGCCCACCACTGTCACCTGTTCAGCAGTGTGCGAGAGCTGCTGGGGGTGGGATAAAGCAGGCCAGGGGCAGCCCAGGGTGACACATGGCCTGGATGCTGGGCATGGAAGAGGCAGGACCAACCTCTTCCAGCCACTAAGAAGCTGCTCTGCAGCCCTGCACCATGGCTGCCTGAGAGAACCTGGCTGGGGAGGTGACTTTCACTCCCTGCCAGAGCTACTGAGCTGGAAGGGGAGCAGAAGCCGCCTCCTCCTCACCCAGGCTCTCTCAGGCAGCTGCTGGGCAGGGCTGCAGAGCAGTGACACAGCCAGTCTTCAAAGTGGCTCCCTCCAGCTTCTTGCCTGGGCTTTGGTCCACCAGGGAGAGCAGCAGGACGTGCCGGGCGAGGGGAGGCACAGATGGGGACAAGGTACCCTCCCTGCAGGTAACATGGAGGAGGGAGAGCTCAGTGGCCATGAGTTGGGCACAGGAGGCAGAAGACATGATCTGCCCTGTAGATCATTACCCTCCATTGGGGAGGCATATGGGGTGCCCTCATGGGGGAGAGTGCAGAATAGGGGTGGAGCACCAGGAAAGAGGCTTAGGACAAAGCAAGGGGCTGAGCACCTCCTGGAAAAGGCATATCCAGGGTGGTACTGGTGACAGCGAAGGAAGTCGGCCAGGCATGTGGAAGCCCTGGCCGTAAGAAAACAGCATGCCCAGCAGCGCAGCCAGTGGCTCGCTGGGTGCCACTAGCAGCCCGTTGACTGTTCTTCCTGCACTGGGGCCTGAAATTGCTGGCAGTGGGCCCACTCTACCTGACCAGCACAGTCACAGTCCTGCAGGATAACTCCCATTGTACCCTCCTCCACAACTGCCACCTGAGTTCCACCTGGCTTTTCACCCCACATAAATGAATGGAAGCAACAGGTTCTGTGAGAACATCTAGATGAAGAAAGGGACCCAGTGTGTTAACAAGGGGTCATCCCGCTTTCAAGTAGTGTTGAAGATGATTTGGCTCCATCTGGTCAGAATATTTCAAGTGTACAGTAAACACTCAAAATACACAACTTCAAGTTGCGCATAACTTGCTTTAATGCAAGTTAACCACAACTGGAAGCTGCTCTGCAGCTGGTCAGCCTGCCTAGCTAAGAGCCCCTTCTCCCTGCCTTTCCCCAGTGGCACTGCTGTCAGACTGATGACTGCAGGGCTGCAGGAAGGCAGGGAGAAGCAGCCAGGAAAATGACCTGCCCTAGTGGGCTGGTCACTTTCCTGGGTCCCACACATGGTGAGGAGGTGGGAAGCAAGTTGCTGCCCTGGTCAGTTTCCCAGCTCGGAAAGGGGAGGGGAATCAGGCTGCTGCTGGTCAATTTCACAGCCCCCTCCTCCTTCCCCCCCCCAAGCAGCAGAGAGCTGGGAAACAGGTTGCCACTTGGTTCCCATCTACCTGCTGCTTGCACATGCCTCGCCAGTTTCCCAAGTTCCACAGGTGGCGGGGAGACAGGAACCAGGCTGTCCCTGGTTCCTGGCTCCCCACCATTCTGGCAGCCAGGAAACTGACTAGCCCTGGTAAGCTGGTCAGTTTCCCAGCTCCTGCAAGCCCAGGGTAGCCAGGAACCAGACACCTGCCTGGTTCCCCTCTCCCCCGCAACACACACAAAAATGTGAGTTATGCAGGGGTTGCACGAATGCAACGCCCAAGTAACTAAAGGGTTTACTGTGAAGGTGAACTGACAAAACATGGTCTCTCTCATGCTTTCTTAACTGTGTTGTAAATAGATTAGCCCTGTAGGACTTTCTTCATACTCACTAAGAATGCGTTCAGTCATTACTTAGGTCAGGGGTCAGCAATGAAAGCAGCAAGAAGAGCCATTTTTTCCAATTCAGTAATTCACGAGCTGTGAAACATGGGAATGTGAGAGGATCCTTAATAAATAACCTCAGACCATATGTTTTGTAAATCCTATTTTAAGACAGTGCGCACACAGTGATTTGTTATGCATGATCACTGCAAGTCTTTCACAAACTTTTTACATATTCTATTTCCCTCACGCTTTTCATGTGTGCATTTGTACCACTATCTTCCTGACTTTCACTCCCGAACCTCTTCTCTCACGGGAGGACGCTGGGGGAACTATTCAACATTTTGCGATCACATATCGTTTGCTATTTAGACAGGCATTGCTCATTTTGTGGCTTTTAGACATTCACAGTTTATTGAAAATAATCAGTAGTGGTGAGGTTTTTTTTTTTTTTTTTTTACTTTGTAACTATAGCATCAGGAGCCACAGAGAAGTCCTTAAAGAGCCACATGCAGATCCAGAGCCACAGGTTGCAGATCCCTGATTGAGGGGATATAAGACTAAACATGTCCTTAACTTTTTACTGCTTTGGTTGTTAATGGTTGGGTTTGTAACTGGATGAATACATTAGACTGTTGTAACATACAAATTTTAACTGGTGACTGCGAGAAAATTAAAACCAGATAATTTCTCTAGTGTAAATGGATCCTGATGATCTCTCCCATAATGTTTAACTACAACAACTCTTACGAAATATTTTTTAAAAATTTCTTTCCCATGGGAATGCTATTTTTCCCCTAAAGGATTCTTTCTTCCCACTATGAAGTGACAAAAATTGAGAAATTTGGAACATAATTCATAAACAAAAACAAACAAAAAGCATGAAAAGAGGGGTGATCCCACACAAAAAGTCACAGACCCAACAGGGCACTGACAAACCACCCCTCTGTATGCTACAGTCCTTTCCTTCAGTCTCTCTGTTGTCTGTTTCAACTGTAAGCTCTGTCTGGCAGAAGCCATTTTTTACTGTATTTTTGTACAGTATGTGGCACAACACTGGTACTCCAAGACAATCATAATTAGAAACGTGGACAGAAGTCTCCCCCAGAATCTGCACAACTATCTGTATGCAGAGATGAGTCAGATTCTGACCTCAGTGTGCCTCCTGCAAATCTGCAGGAATTCCACCAAAGTCAACAATTCCCATGAAGGCTGGGCCTCTATTTAAATACCCCTGACACACTACAAGAGTGTACTAGATGAACAGGAAATCTCTATATAACAAGACAATATTTTCCAAGCGGTTTCCATTTTTATTCTGTTGCTAAAGTTTTTTAAACTTTCACCTCATCAGGAAATACGTTTGCATTTTCCACTCCTGGAAAGAGAGAGAGACAAAAATACACTAGTAGCCACAGAAACACCAGGTGGCAAAGGTGTGACTTTTCTAATCCGCATCCCAATGGAGGCTAACACTGTATGTCTTTCCAGAACTTAGCCTATTAAGCCAACATATCTTGCATTCTGTTTTATTTGGTCCAACTGCAAGGTAGTCCTGAAAAACAGGAAAAGCCAAAAGAATGCCATATACTCATGAAAAGCATGTTTCTGACACAGGTGCCAATGTAGCTAGAATGGTGTATTTCCTTAAATCCAAGAAGAATGCATTCATCAGAAATCAGTACAGAATAAAGGTAAAATGGATAAAAGCTGCTAAAGATGCTACGGAAATTTGACAGAAAGGGTTGTTAGACAGTAATCATGAACCCACGCACCTGCTGCCCATGAAAGCTTATGCTCCAAAATATCTGTTAGTCTATAAGGTGACACAGGACTTCTTGTTGGTCTCGAAGATACAGACTAACATGGCTACCTCTCTGATACTTGTCCCATGTAGTGGCACTTGGACCACTCACACAGAGTAAAAAAATTAATCTCCTCTACAGCCTTAGCTAATAGCCAGTGGACTTTTAACTCAAGCAGTAGAGGCTCATACACTAAGCTCCAGAAATCACAGGTTCAGTTCTGTATGTCGGCCCCACAGGCACATCAGAACCTTGTCATTCTCCAACAGTTATGCAGTGAATTACTGCAGACATTAAAAAAAAGATCATGGCTGGGATTTGCAAAGGTTAGATACAACCCAAACTCACGGGATTTAAGTACTTCACCTCTATTTATGCCTTTGGACATCTCTCACTACAGTCCTTTCTCCAAAAAAAAAAAAGTAGTGTAACTGTAGCACAGGAGTGGCCTTCCATCTTAGTGGGCCACAAGATTGTTGTAACCAAGATGGGTAGTTTTGCTAATTACACTTGGATACCTAGAATCTGCAGCATGGGCCAAAGGCACCAGAGGAAGCACACGGCTCTCGCAGTCAACGCTGAGTACTATCAGCACGCATCTCACTTCAAGTTAGTGTCACTTTAGTAATACTGATAGGAAAAACCTAAGTTGACAGAAATTAGTGGAATTGTGGTCAATAATAAACAAAATGACTCACAGGCCTCCCAGAATTCTGATGGGCCACATGCACCCTTGGGCCTACCGTTGTGTTAACCGGAAGAATATTACAAGGGCTGGCAGTGGATGGACAACTAGAGGGAGGAGCTGTGACCTTGATTCCTCCTTGCTCCAGGAGGGAATAGTCTGCAGCAACCCTTCCCTGGGGAGTCATTTACTTTCTTCTTGGTGACTCAGCAGCTGGACAGTACATTGGGAGCTCTCAGCCCAGGGATCACCCCTCTTTTCATGCTTTTCTAACAGTAAGGAGGAAAGAGTAACAGAAGGTCTGGGGTCTCACTTCCTCTCCCCACCACACACACCTTCACACAAGATGCAGAGAGATCATCCAAGGACACAAGCAGGGGCTCCCTTTATGTTCCTGAATGATGGCAAAAGTCCAGGCCAGGACATGGTATTTAATAACCTCAAGTTAATATTTCTGCCTTTACTGGGAAGCAACATTGTCTAACTACTGTGACTCTTCCTCCAACACCACAACTCTTACCCTCTGACTGTCTCCCTTGCCTCAATCATGGGCTGCATCTGACTGTAAACTCTTTGGGGCAGGGACCACATGCTTCTCCTCCCACAGAGTGCTTGCCATACTCATGGGGAAAAAATAACCACCATGAGAGCTTCCATTGCCTTTAAAACTAAGTGTCATTTTTCTCGATTCAGACTTGAATAATGTAATATTTCAGGTAGAACTCTGAGAAAATCAATTTATTCCAAAGACCAGCATCTGCACCAAAAAGGGCGTTACACCATTGTTTGAATACAATCAAAAAGAATAAACCATTCAGTGAGCAAATGTAAAATTAGGAGTTTTCAGCAGCAGCAAGTTGCTTCTCTAAATAAAATCAAAGATTTTGAAAAACGAAATGTATACAATCCCACACCAACATCCCATGTGACAGCTTCTCCCTAAGTTGTACAAATTTACTATCATTCCAACAACCAAATTACAGCAAACTACACCTTCACAGTATGGCAGTTCAAGGTACAGAAGGTCCTTTTATGTTTATATTTCGTAATCATTTGCGCATTTCCCAGGTATTAGGGAAGTGTCAAGAGGGCCTCTTGCCCTGCAACTCCTGGGGTCAGTACTGAAAGGTGCAGGGGCTCTGCAAGTCACACTGGCTTTGACTGCTGACTGCAAAGCCTGAATTCAAGGAAAAGTTTTCAGGCCTGATGTGCTCTAGGGGGCATTGTGAAATGGCTGCTCTCACTCTATTTTATTCCCACAAAACAATTCTGAACAGCAAACAAATCCATAAGCAGAATAAAAGGGACTTGTCCTACTTCAGAAGTGCAAGTCATGCAACTAAGGGCAGGGTGCTGGAACAAGGTGCACATCCTGGCTTGAAATGGTTTCTGCCATAGACAGGATTTACAGTTTGGTTCAATGGCTTTCAGCCAGTATATGAGTTTTTTCCAGTTCCACCGATAAAAGGGCAGAAACAAAAGCATGTGACTTAAGAGATGGCTGATGTGGTGCTACTCACGTAGTACACAAAGCTACCAATTCTCAAATACTCCATCACCGGAAGGTTGTTCACATGAATGATCACACAACTACCACTCTAATCAGAAACAATGTATTGGAAATTGCTATGTGTTTGCAAATAATTTGAGAACAGAAAAATGGCCATATTTTTCAGACAAATTATTCACAATAAAGCTTTTTCCAGTTCTAACTACCACACCTGATGTGATGTTGAAAAGCTGCAGTCCTATACAACTTTACCTCAACACCAATTACATTTCTACCCTCATTTTTCTCCCTCTCCTTCCTTATTTTCCCGGAGTATAATGTCAACACTTCACAAATAAACACTGTTATACTGAGGGAAGCGTATTCACTGCATAAAGCCATCCTAATTCCAACCCCCATAAAACTGCTTAAGTGTCAGTCATTTTTGTGTGTCACATAGAACAGGGATTCTCAAGCTTTTCTTGCAAATATTTCAGGCTGTAATGAGCCCTGTGGTAGCAAATTATTGTATATACTCACGATATTGCTGCCCTTACTGGAGGTGGCTGGACCCCACTCCCAGGTTTTTTCCTAAACAATATTTTTATGATCTTGTGACCATCCCCCCCCCCCCCCCCCCAGATGCCTTATGACCTCCTTTTGGGTCAGGACTCCCAACGCAGAAACGTCCAACATCAACACACAAACCACAGACTTAATTCTGAGCTCTGGGAATGGGCATAATGAGGAAACATCTGCATAAAGTTAAATGTTTGCTAAGCATTCACTTGCCATGTCTGTGAATTTAAAAGTGAAAAACTCAGATATTCTTCTCAGCACATCTGCTTCACTAAAAGTTCATGAATCCTAAAGTTGTTACCAGCAGCTCTTTTCCAGCAGCAACAACCTTTAAATATTAAGCCTAGACAACTAGAAGCATCTAGAGCATCCACTACAATAAAGTATCGAAAAAGAGCACTAAACCTCTGCAAGCACAAGTAACAGAGACAAACTATTCCAACGCAATTCAACAATTCTAAACAACAACCAACCTCGTCCTAAAATACCAACACAAAGCACGTTGGACTGAGAGAGCCAGTGTACAGGTCTCACGAGGAAAGACCTCTGTACTTCATTGGCCATTTTGACTAAGCTGACTTTTCACTCTGTTTTTCTTATCTAAAGATGAGTGACAATATGTATTTTATGCGCTTTTTTTGTTTTTTTGTTTTTTTTTTTTTTAATTTGGAGGGATTGAGAATGTGCCATATACAGCAGAAGCTCAGAGCAGGGTCATCCCTGGGGAACGCAGGGCCTGGGGCAACATGCCCTACTTCGGGCCCCGCCTCCACTCCACCCCTCGCCCAACCTTCACCCCGTTTGGCCCCTGTTGCACCCCTTGTTCAAAGCCTCTTCTCCCAAGCAACGCAAGATGAGGTATTACCAGGGGGCCTGGCACAGGACAGCAGCAGAGGTCAGGCTCCCAACACTCAAAGCAGTGGGAGCCAGACCAGCCAGCAGCCTACTCTGCTCTGCCGCCCATCACCCAGCCCACTGAGCTTCATTTCATCATGGCAGAAGGAAGCAGAGTGCCCTGACCCTGTCCTCAGTCTGTTCCCCTGCTCCCAGGGCAGGGCCCATCAGGGCTGGGGCCAAACACTCTGCTTCCCGCTATTGCGATAAAAAGGAGTGCAGCAGGCTAGAAGATGGGCAGTCACGTGGAGCAGACTTCAATGCCATTCTCACTGCCATGGTGAAGGAGTGGGGGCTCCAATCCCTACTTCTGCCCTATACCAGGACCACCTCCTTCCCCAGGAATCTCCCAGTCCACCTTGGGCCCTTCAGCTAATTGAAGATAGTGTCCTCCATAGGATGGTTGAGGCACCAGCTGCCCTGAAAGCATGGGGCCTGGGGCAGCTACCCCAAACTGTCTTTTGGATGTGACAGCTCTGCCTCAGAGGTTATTTGTAATTCTGAACAAAACTACAGCGCTGGTGAATTGAGAAATATTAGTTTCTTTTATTGTTATTTTTACAGTGTAAATATTGTAAAGTGAGCACTGTACACTGTGTGTCATATTATAATTGAAATCAGCGTAATTAAAAATGTAGGAAAACATCCAAAAGATTTATAATGCATTTAAATTGGTACTGAGTAATTAAAACTGAAATTAATTGCCTTTTATTTTGAATAATTACAATTAATTTTTTGTCATATGACAGCCCTAGTTATAAGGTTTTGACTTGGTGGAATGACAGAAAAACAATTATATTGTGTTTAGTATATTCCAATCAATGATATATAGTGTGAAAATGTCTTATTAAAGATGTGTACCAAAAATAACAGATGTACATAAAACATATTTGTTTCTTCTATATTTCTATGAATATATCTTCAACCCTAGTTATTTTCAAAAGGATTATGATGGACATATTAACCTTCTCATCATATGATCTGTTTCAACTGGCAAAAAGTTATTGTTGTCTTATTACTTATGTTTTTCCTTCCATTTAATTCCCGAATTTCATAGGAGTGGTATATTTTTGTTTCAATAAACAGGAAAACATTTGCTGTTAGCAGAGCAAAACAGTTCATGGAAAAATATTGATAGTATAATGTGTTGAGATAAAGGGACCTCCGCTACAGAAAGGTGAAAAAACCTGAGGCACAGTGACTGAAAACTCACTGATATCAACAGTGAGTTTATTGTAGTTCTCTCATTAATTATGATCACCAGGGAAAGAAATACTCACTTTTTAAAGAACAAAAGTATGGTCTTAATGTGCTACTCTACACCCATGAGCCAACCAACCAAAACTAATAGTATATGAAACAATTTATAAAGAGCCAAGAGCTCCTCTTGACTTTCAGAAGAGCAGTGAATCTGCACTGATGAGAAAGGGAAGAGGGAAGCAACAGTCATAGTGGATACACCCCGCTTTCTCCTGAGCCCACCTTACATCCTCTATCAATGCGCCATGGATAGGGAAGGGGCCACTCTTTCTACAATTATCCACTCAGTCTACTCAGTGAGATTTCCAGAAGTTAACATTCCCTCCACCTCTTAATGTCTACGTGGCCTCCAAGGAAGTAGATGGGGAGGGAAAACAATGGGAGCCTAGGATACTTTGGGAGAGCTGCCCCTCCAGATACTCCTCTCCCAAACACTTCCCTAGAGCATCAGTCTATATTATAATGAATGAAGTTTGTAACATCATGCCTAGGTGTATGGCCCATGGAATACCGGGATCTGAAACACTGATGTTCTTTGCTCAGGTGTTCCTGACTGAGACCAATGTTTTCAAAATTCTCTGATTTTGGATGCTACAGTTTCAGACCCAAGTCAACTCAACATGAGGACAGAGCACCTGAAACTTCAAGTGAAGTCAATGGGAGACAACAATATTCATACCTCCGAGAATAAGGTATCATGTAGTTTAAAACTAAGCACCCAAAACTGATACACCAAACTAGAAGACACTTTGAGTTAGAAGCAGCCATTGGCCTATTAGGGTTGTCAACCTTCCTGACCAGGTGCCATTGCAGCAAATGCTGTCTGATCTGTCCAGTCGGGAAAGTTGACAACCCGATGACCAATAGGAGGGTTTCAGAGGAGACACAGAGAAACATGGGGGAGTATTTTTATCGGGAAGAGGAAGTGCTTCAACCTGTGCACTCCCTGCAGAGCTGATGGTGAAAATGTGCAGAGGAGAGGGACAGATCATGGCCCCAGGGAGTGTCTCCTGTCATTATGCAGTCAGGTTGTGCTTTAGGGCAGAGATTGCTTGCACACCTTCTTCTTTGAATACTTCCAGCAAAATGAAGTGCCATTTAGATACCACCACATTCTAAAATGTGATATATAGATAGAAACACATCTCACAGAGCTGGAAGGGACCTTGAGAAGTCATTGAGTCCAGTCCCCTGCACTCACAGCCAGACCCACCAGCATCCCTCACTTTTTTGTTTTTTTTTTAAATCTAAACCTGTCCCAGACCCCTAAAGGGCCCTTTCAACGATTGAACTCACACCCCTGGGTTTACAAGGCCAGTGCTCTAACCTCTGTGGATGACTGCTTTATCATTTGAGTACCATGAACTTCCTATAAGGGGTTGGCAACAAAGGGGGTTTTAGCTGGCAGAGGCATGTCTACACAGCTTGTTTACTGCCAGCAGCAGCCTCTGCTAGCAGGAAGATCTTGGGTGGCTATGCTAATTAGCCAGGAGATTATGTTAATGAGCAGCCATTTGCAATTGCAAGACTGCTCACTTCTATGAAGCTGTCAGCACTGCAGGTCTCTGTAACAGCCAAAGTGTCTGTACATCTTTATCTACGCATCATGATAGGAATGGGGAGCATCAAAGTTCATCCATTTGTAAGTACACTAAAATCTTGTAATTGTATATATCCTGCTGGGACTTCATAGTCAATGATGTTCCACACTTAAAGAATTCACTTCCCTAAAGGCTACAGAAAGGTCTCAGCATGCAGTTCACATGTTAATCCCTCCTTTATTGATACCTGAGACCAGACCTTTTCCCTGGGTGCTAGTACCTTTGTGAATGACTGAAATGGAAGCAAGCTCTTGCAAAAAGGCAGAAACATCACTCATGAAGGAACTGGTTACTCTGCATAGTGGAAACAAAAAACACCAAAGCCCTCAGCATCTCTGTTGGGTAGGATACGAGATCACTGAAGTCACTGGCACAACTCTTCAGGAATTTAACAGAGCAAAATGAGCCTTATAATAGAGAAGCAAAACTCCCAACAATACCACATCACATTTCATGAAGCCATTGAGTCCAGTCCCCTGCCTTCTTGGCAGGACCAAACACCATCTTTTTTTTTTAAATCTAGTTGCCCCAGATCCCTAAATGGCCCCCTCAAGGATTGAGCTCACAACCCTAGATTTAACAGGCTAATGCTCAAACCACTGAGCTACCCCTCCACAAACTAAACTTCCATAAAGGAATGGAACACTGAACCTCATCACTTCTGGCCAGATCATACCTTCCATGTAAACCCAAAACATCTCGGCAAAGTTATCCACAATCCCTCCTGTTGTACTTCCACACCTTTTACTACTTTAGCCTCAAACCTCCCAAAACACCACAGGTGTTTAGCAGTACCTTTTTGTGCCTGTATGGAACACCAGCACCTCAGCAGCTCCAGCCACGGGACTGGCTCAAGGTAGAGGGCAGGGAGCTGAGTACGGGCTCATTTTTAAAAAAGAAGAGGCACTGGTGTTCATACAGTACTTTTCTTGTAATAGCCGCCCTCTGTAAGGAAACTGCAGTCGTACATTCACCAATATGCAAATAACAAAAAACATGCACAACCTGCTGTTCTATTTGTACAGAGTGATCCAACTGATAAAGGGGAAACATCGGCTTAATGACTTTTTAACTGCTATAATGAAAATTATCTCTTGATGATCACTGAATTAGAATAATAAATGTTTATTGTGCCACTATACGAGTCTTATCTTAATTTGGGTTTGTTGGTGTTATAGTGACTCCATTCAATCCCACCTTCATACATAACAAAGTAAGAAAAATATAAAAGGAAATACTGTTAGGTCACAGTGCTTTATTAAAAGCACATTGTTGAAAAACTGAGCAATTCCTTCTTTAAACGTAATTATAAAATGTCAGCAATATCATCATAAGAACGGCCATACTGGGTCAGACCAAAGGTCCATCCAGCCCAGTAGCCTGTCTGCCAAAGTGGCCAGTGCCAGGTGCCCCAGAGCGGGTGGACCAAAGACAATGATCAAGCAATTTGTCTCCCGCCATCCGTCTCCAGCCTCTGACAATCAGAGGCCAGGAACACCATTCCTCCCCTTGGCTAATAGCCTTTTATGGACCTAACCTCCATGAATTTATCTAGCTCCTTCTCAAATTCTGTTCTAGTCCTAGCCTTCCTAGTCTCCTTCACAGGTTAACTGTGCGCTAAGTGAAGAATTTTCTTTCAACTTCATGTAGAACCGAACTGCTCTTATCTTCCATCTGGACAATAGTTAGGGTGACCATATCTCCCTATCCCAAATGTGGGACAGGGAGTATAGGGGAAGATCCCTGTCCATCCAACCAGCCTGAGATGCAGACTCTCAGATACTCGGGGAGGGGGGTGGGTGGGAGGAGGAGGTTCTCATGCAGAGTGGCTGGAGCACATCAGAGAGGGAGCTGTGACCAGCTGCTCCCTGGGGGTTGGAAGAAGCCAAGAGATCCTTGCCAGGCGAGGGATGCTTGCTGCATGCTCCAGGGGCAAGACCCCACAGAATGCCCAGAGCACACGGGCGAGGCAGGGGCACGTCACCGCTCCCAGTCAGCTCACAGCAGCACTGCCCTGTCCGAGAGGAGCGGTCCCATGGCGGTATCCAGGGTGGGACCTTTGCAGACCTGCCAGAGCCTGGAGCACAGGCCCATGCCCTGCCCCAGCCCCACTGACCCGGCCTGGAGTTCCACCGCTTCTGCCTGTGCTGCCCCAGCACACAGCCCACAGGGCACTGAGCCCGGGACAGGGCTAGGGGCTGCCCACTTGTGGGGCAGGCTGAGCCTGGCATGTCACACTCTGTAGCTGCCCCCGCAGGAATGACCCCAGCCCCGGCAGGATGCACGTGTGGGGCCCCAGGCACCCTGGCTTCAGGGACCCCAGGCAGCATGTGGCCCTCGCTCCGCATCAGGCTGGGTGCTGGTCTTCCCGAACCCTGAGCAGCTTGTAGGGCTGCTGGGTGGCACAGAGCTGCACAAAGCAGCCAGGGACACCCTGTCCCCACAGGCTGGTGCTGTGCTGTGCAGTGCCCAGGACCCCTCTGCCTCCCTTGCCAGAGCTGTGTGGGTGGAATCCCGGCTTCCCAGTGACTCAGGGAGCTGGGAAGGAGGAAGCAGCCACCCCCGCCCCAACATACCTCTCCCTCTGCAGGGTCCCCTCCTGGCTCCCTCTGGTGTGGCTAGAGAACACGAGTAGGTGGCTTTCCACGTTCTCTCCAGCCAGCACCTGTGCCTGCGCACCAGCAGAGACCAAACACGGGTCAATTAGCCCCTTTGTTAAAATAAGTTGCGGCGCCCTTCTGGTGCCCAAAATACAGGGCTTTTCTGTCAAAAATGGGAGGGACGGTCACCCTAACAATAGTACAGGAAACAACACTGAAGCTCCTTGCTTCCGCATTTCATCATAATTTTAACAAAATTCACTTATAATTAAAAAGTGTAGGCGATGTGCAAAATTAGCAGTCAATTAATTGCATGCCATCCTGAAAAAACACACACTGAATTTAGGTATTTGCATTCAGAATTGAAAAATAGGATTTTAGGCTCCAATCCTGCAATTTGCATCAGACAGGAAAACAACTGCTCTTGCTAGAGATCTCTTAACCAAAGTCTGGATCCACAAAGACACAGCAGTCTACCTGGACACTAAGTTGCAGCATCAGAATCTTAGCTACATTAGCAATGAATTGAGATATATAGGAAATAATTCATCATTCTTGTCCCCTAGGTCCTTTTGTAACATTCATCACCACATTACCAAGCACCTAATGAAAAATAATTTACCAAAAGTTATTCACAGCCAATAAAAGCACCTGATTTAAAAGCCAAAGCCTCATTTTTCAAAGTGACTCAGGCACACAGAAGCCTAACTCATTGAAAGCCACTGGAATTTAGGCTTCCACATGACTTTTGAAAATGGAATTTTCACTCCTGTCTCAGGTGTTTTTAAAAATTTGACCCTAAACTTCAACCTCATTTTCAGACGAATCAAAAGTGGAAGACTCCCTCTAATTTACAATTAATTTTTGTTTCAGCCATCTTTGCTTTCTACTCTCTGTGACTTTTCAGAAAGTTTCTCTTACTTTCCCAAAGCAATGGCTTTCGTTCTGCTTCATTTCTACAAATGTGAGCAAATGGTACCATCAATAACCACCAAACAAAATACAAAAAAATCTATCAGCAATAATTTCAAAGCAAGTGATGGTCAGAACAGACTAGAAATATTTCAATGAATCATAATAAAAACCAATCAACTGGTGTCAAATGACTGCTGGCATCTAAATATTTTTACTTAATAATTCTCTATTTTTTCCCCATGGTCCTGTTTCTTTCCAGAAGATGAATCACAGGCTTATTAGTGAAATCGTTTTAAATAATATTTATCAAACTTGAATTTACTTAACACCAACAAGTAGGAAAGCTTATCAGAACAAGCAGCTGAAAGGCCCATAAACCTTCCTATTTTCATTTCGTATCCATGTTTCCTGTCATTCCTGAAAGCTTGAATGATTGAATGTGATAAAAATATTCAGTCTTCACAGATCTCTGCAACTGGAGTTAGCAGCACGCTTAAAATTTTACAATATTTAAACTCTCAAAAACATACTGAAATGTTCTTTTGTCTTTGTTTCAAAATATATTTTAAGGACATAATTCACCAAGACAATTGTTACTAGTTCTCACAATCTGATAAATACATTTTGGCAGTTTCAAGCTGATGTATGTTCAGAATCTAAAATTGTGTATTCTAGGGACAAAGTGGGCTGAAAAAAATAAAACATGATTTGCTCTTAAAGAACTTGCGATACAAAACCAAGCACTAAAAGTTCCCTTACAAAAAATACCTCCACACTGAACAACACTAAAGCAATAGCAGATTCTGAGAATTCAAAACCCACTCTGAATGGCCAGCCTGAAATCTTGGACCCATTGAACTCAATGGCAAAACTCCCACTAACTTGAGTGAGTTATAAATCTTTGAACAGTTGGGTAGAAATACTCATCTCATCATCTTATGCCCAGACAGGCAAGGGAAATACATGGCCAGAACACCCATTCCTGAAGAAAAGCCCACAGCAAGTGCAAAATAGAAGACAATTGCAAGATTTCTTTGCAAACTTTCCAGCAGTAGTGGATGAGAGAGGATTATTTCTCATTTCCCTTCAGAACAAGCTGTGACCCAGAGATCCAAGACTGTCCGGGTTCCCGGTCCCTGCCCTATGACAGGAATTTTCACACATGGGGGGAACTAGCTCAACAACTAATTTTCCACTTTGCCTTTCAGGAAAATTCCCTGCTGATTGCCACAGGAAAAGATGTGCATTAGTAACAAAGCCATCCACTCTATCTCACCCCACTAGGCTTCCTCTCTGTGCATGTATCCCAGATCTTGTTATGAGCTCTAGAGTCATCTATGGAAAGGAGAGAAAATATCACAGAACAGCACAGGGAAATCCACTCACAGAGGAACCCCTCTTTCTGGATGGTCAGACTTCACATGGCTTCTGCAAATATCCATGCTGTTGAAGGTGACCATGTTTTTAAAATTAAGTAGGTCTCTCATTTTCCTGTATCAATAAAGCTGTAGTTCTCCTTCCTGTTTTTTCAGGAACTGTGGACTTTTGTTTGCCAAATTAAAAAAAATAAATAAATAAAAAAACACCACATTTTTCACATCATTAAGGAATCAAATACAAGAATGCCATTTTAGCCAGTGGTCAGAGTACCTAGTTCATGTACAACAGAATCTCCTCTTACTTTTCTAACAACAATCACACCTGCTAAATTTAATGTTTTGCTCGTACACATACAGGTATCCACACCACCCTCCCAACAGGCCTCAGACACATCCTATGTGAGTAGATGAAAACGTGATTGCATAACAGTATTTCTGTGTGTCCCACAAGAGTGCACATACAGCTCAAACTCCCAGACTCTGCCAGGACTTTTGCCTGCAATGGGACTGCGGGACTGAGCTGATGGGTAGGTTAATGATTACCCAGCAGACAAATTTTTCAGTTAACCACAGATAAAGGATGTTGAGCATTTCACTCCAAGCCTGTTCCACTCTCCATCTCACTTGTGAAAGAATGCATTAGATAACTGGAGAAAGTGGAGAGGTGAGAGTTTCCTAAATGGAATCATGAGCTCTGCAGACCTCTGCCCTCTGAAATACCTCCAGGGAGCAATCATTTCCCCACACGCAGAAAACTTTTCAAAAACAGTAACAAACTGACTTTGATGCCGGCCAAGATTACTCAAAATGGTAATGGATGAAAATGCCTCTTTCAAATACCCCCGAGGCAACGCAGCTGTGATAGGTAATAGCACCTTTGAGCACTGAAACGTCTCTGCAACATCCATATTTTCACAAAATGTAGTAATAATGCATAGTCACAAGGCGAGAGCTCATAAAACGGCAGTTTAATTAGTGAGCCAAACATTCATGCCTTCATTTCCATGTTTCACACACATTTCACCTACTGAAATCTGCATAAATGGATGAAGGCTTTGTTAGACAGAGAAGGGAGTGCTTTAATCTACTTCTATCCCACATGCTCTCCCAACTAGCCCATTTTAACCTTTCAAGCCTTCTTGCTTTATGTCCCGTTCTTTATCTCCTGCTGTTGGATAAGAAGGTGCTGCTTTCTGTCAGCTGGTTCAGCCTGATTCGGACAATGTAAATCACATATAGAGTAAACGCTTGTTTAACCAGTATTTGAGTAACTCTCAAATGACCAGCATAACTCAGAGCCAAGTAGCTCTGGTCAGGGACACCGGGTGGGAGCCCAGAGAGAGCAGAGGAGCCCACCTGCTGCACTCACAAGCACCAGGCTCCTCTGTTCTCTCCCTCCCTGTTCTCCGGTGACTGTGGAGCAGCTGCTCCAGCCGGGCTGAACCTGATGCCCCCCTGCTTCCAGCACAGGCTCCACCTTAAGGGGAAAGCCGGCAGCGGGAGGTCCCACTCTGGAGCTACCCCAGCTCCGGCCCCACACGCTACCATGCCCCTCTCCCCAGTGTGGGGCTCCACCTTGAAGGGCTGTGCAGAGCCCTGGGGGTGGGAGATGGCTGCATGCCTCCTCCTGCCCAGGCTCATGCCCGGGCCCACATCCATCCTACATCATTGTGCAGCATCTCAGCACAGAACCAGGCACTGAGCCAGGAAGAAAAGTACAGGGGGATGGACTGGGGACGGGGCAGAGGCAGCGCATTATTCCCACTTAGTACCTACATACACTACTTCACATAAAAGGGGACAAATATTAGCATTAAGAGAAATGTTGCTCATGATGGGCCTTCAAAGTCCACAGGAGTTGCACAGGATCCAATCCTGATGAAGACAGCATAGTGGAATTTGGAGAGATTACTCACAGCGTTATTGATGCACCGTATGCACCAGAATTATAAAGAACAATGTGATGATAAACAAGGAATCAAACAGAAATTGCAGTCTCCAGTGGAGGATGTTTTCACTTGCAAAACACCACAGAAACTATTTAGGACTTGCACATATTTCAATTCACTGAATAATTTAAAGCCACTGGGCCTGCTAGCACAACAGGTAATACTTTACTGCGACTACATGCTACATCAGTTAAGCTCAAAAGACAAAGAAAACTTTTTTAATATTAACAGTACTGCTGCCAACATCCATCCTCAGTTAAACAAAATCAATGCAACCCCACTAAATGTAACTGCTGCACAGCTATAACGGACTATTTCTGCATGAGTTGTAAACAAAAGACAAAAATTTTGCTTGCTGCTGCAAATGGGCACAGCTCCACTGACCTTACAGGAATTTTGCCCATGTTACACTAGCAGGAAACCTGATCAGGAGATTTACCAGACAACTTTCCTTGTATTTGAAAGAAAAAGACAAATCTGTTTTATCATTTTTTTTAAATAAGTAGCAAACCCCCAACACACACACACACACACACACACACACACTTTACTTTTCCCTGTTCATTTAACTAATTGTAGGAGTAAGTCTAAACATTAAATGCAAGTCAATCAATGAAATCAGTGCACTCTTGGAATCTTTGAACACCAGATCACTTACTAACTCTATGCTCCACAACCAAAAAGCTACAGCCTAAATAGCTAACTAGGCCCAGGGAATATATTTTGCCCCCCATAAAATGTTTTTCTCTATGATTCCGAGTATCACTTGCTAAACACACCTCAACACATTCATTCTGGTCCACAGCATATAGCTTTGACACACTTGTGGCTCCACTGCATAAATTTCATAAATAAGCCTCTGACTCAGGAAATTAAAAGTTGGACAGTGTATTGTACACCGCATATTGCTGTCTATACTTGCATGCTAGTGTGATAAACAACGTCATTATACATTATTATTCTGTCAAGCTTTCTTACCTGAGACCGACACTTTCATGAGAGCCTCCAGGGGTCTGTTGTTATCCAGATCCCGACTCAGTTTAAGTTCCCCAGTGGCAGAGTCCAAGAGCAGCAGGTTTAACTCATTGCCCTGAACGAAAGCATAGGCCAGGCTGTCAGACACATCAGGGTCATGGGCTGGGATCTTGCCTATCACCCCAGAAGGAAAACTGTTAGACTTGTTGGTCACATAGTTGTTGAAGAGGATCTGGAAGTCCTGCAGCACAGGTGGGTTGTCATTCTGGTCCAACAGGCGAATGTGCACGGTGGCTCGACTGACGAGAGGGGCTGAGGTGGCTTGCACCACAATCACATACTCTGTCCGGCTCTCATAATCCAGATCCATCAAGGCTGTGAGGTCACCATTGAGCAGGTCGAGCTGGAAGAACTCAGGAATGTTACCCTCTACAATTTGGTACATGATCTGTGCATTGGTTCCCTCATCTGGGTCAACAGCACTGATACGTGCCACAATGGAGCCCACTGGGCTGTTCTCCTCCACAAAGATGTCAAACTCGTCCTGCTCAAAGACAGGTGGGTTATCATTAATGTCCAACACGGTCACCTGGATATCCACAGAGGCTTTGAGAGGTGGGCTGCCTCTGTCCACAGCAAAGGCTCTCAGACTGTAGACAGCCACGTTCTCCCGATCCAGCTTGCGCAGCGTGCGTATCACGCCAGAAGTGGGCTCGATGTAAAAGTCTCCATCACCATCATCACCACCCTGGAAGGTGTAAAGGAGGCGGCCATTAAGGCCCGAGTCTCGGTCAGTGGCAGACACCTGAAGGACGCTGGTGGAGAGTGGCACATCCTCAAAAACTGAGCCCTGGTAACGGTCACGTAGGAAGCGGGGGGCATTGTCGTTGGCATCCAGGATGAGGATTTCCACATAGGTGGTGTCAGATTTCTGAGGGATCCCGTTGTCACGAGCGGTAATAGCCAACGTGTAGGAGGCTTGGTCCTCATAGTCTAGCTCCATCAGAGTGGTGATGGTGCCCGTGTCCGGGTCAATGCGGAACTGAGGAATGTTCTCCTCCAAAAGGTACGTGATCCTGGCATTTTCCCCAGTGTCTTCATCACTGGCACTGATGGTCACAATAGAGGTGCCAATGGATTTGTCCTCACTGACGCTCACCGTGTAATGGGAGCTCTGGAAGACTGGGCGGTGTGTGTTGGCATCAGTGACATTGATGAAGACCTGAACGGTGTCAAAGAGCGTGCCATCTGACGCAGTGATGGTCAACACGTACTGCCTTTCCTGCTTGTAATCCAGGGGCAAGGCCAGGGTGATCAACCCACCCCCGCTTTGGCTGGTGATGGCAAAGCGGTTCCTAGTGTTGCCACTGGTGATCTGGTAGGTCACTACACTGTTAATGTCCTTGTCCACTGCTATCAGGGTCAGGACACTGCTGCCCACTGCCGCATCCTCATTCAGCCTTAGCTGATAGACCTTCTCGGTGAAAGTTGGGTTGTTGTCATTTACATCCAGCACTGTGATGGACACACTGGCTGATGAAGTCATGACAGGCACTCCATGGTCCCTGGCCTCAACCCCAAAGTGATAGTTCTCCACAGTCTCCCGGTCCAGCTCAGCTGACACTGTAATCCACCCAGTGCTGTTATTGATCTGGAACGGGAAGCCAGGGTCCTCCTCTGGGGACAATATGCCAGATAAGGGGGACAAGCCTGTAAGTTTATATTCCAGCCGGGCATTGTCTCCAGAATCAGCATCCACTGCCTGAACATGCAGCACCGAGTAGCCTAAGGGCACGTTCTCCAGCACAGTAGCCTGGAAGGGGGTGCTGACAAAGATAGGTGCGTTGTCATTCACATCCACCACTTGCACAGATACCAACCCACTAGAGTTAATCAAGGGGGGCCTGCCCCCATCCTGGGCTTTGATTCTCAGTGTGTACTCACGGATCGTCTCGTAGTCCAGAGGATTGATCAGGTCGATGGCGCCAGAGAGCGAGTGGATATAGAATTGGCCCTTGAGGTTGCCGCTCACAATGCTGTAGTGGACCTGGGCGTTGCTGCCCCGGTCCCGGTCAGTCGCTTGCACTTGCAGCACTTGGCTGTTCACAGGGGCATCCTCTGGCACCTGCACCTGGTAGCGCTTCTCACTGAACTGTGGGTAATTGTCATTCTCATCCTCCACGGTGATGTACACCGTCGCAGTGGCACTGCGCGGACCTGGATCCCTTCCTTGGTCATTGGCTTCCACCACCAAGTGGTATTCAGAGACCTCCTCACGATCCACAGGGGCACAGGTCCTCACTACTCCAGAGCGGGGGTCGATCTCAAAGACACCGGCCCCAGCTCCTGGCTCAAGCAGGCGGTAAAGCATGTTGGCATTGGCTGGGGCATCCCCATCTGTGGCACGGATAGTCAGCACCTCGTAGCCCAGCTCTAAGTTCTCCCGGATGGTCTCTCGGTACACAGGCTGCTCAAACACTGGCTCATGGTCATTGGTGTCGCTCACAGTCACAGTCAAGTAGGTTGTGGCCGAGCGGCGGCGGGGGGAGCCCTGGTCAGTCGCAGTCACCTTCAGCACGTGGGTGTCCTTGGTCTCCCGGTCCAGGCTGTGTGTGGTGACCACGCTGCCAGTCTCCGGGTCGATGGAGAAGTAGTCATTGGAGCGCTCATCGAAGAGCGCCTCCATGGAGTACACCAGCCGGCCGGCTTCCCCCTCATCTGGGTCCTGGGCGCGCAGGGCGATCACCCGGGTCCCGGCCGGCTCGTTCTCAGGGATGGACACCTGGTAGCTGGGCAACTGGAACTGTGGGGGGCTGTTTGCGCTTCTCCTCCTCCGAGCCCCCTGGAGAGAAGGGTCCCAGCTGCCCCCCTCCTCTCTCCACAATCCCTGGGGCCCCAGCTGGAGGGTGGCTGCCACCTGCCCCATCCCCACCGCTCCTCTCGCCTCTCCCCTCGCACCTTCGGACTCCCGCTCCCCCCAAGCCCCCGCGAAGGGGGGCTGCTCCAGCCCCAGCTGGAGGAGGATCTCCCCAGCCGTCCTCTTCCAGGCGCAGACCAGCTGCAGAGGGCCCCCCCCGGCTGGCTGCAGGCAGCACCGAGCCCTCCCCGCCGCCCCTTGCTCGCCGCCGCCACGGGGGCGCAGCTCCGAGCACCTGCAGGCCGGGAAGCTGGTGAGGGCGCTGAGGGCCGAGCGCAGGTACCCCGCGGGCAGGTGCCGGCTGGCTGCGGGGAAGCACAGCGGGGCGGGGAGCTGCCCCGCGGAGAGCCGGGCGGTGAGCCGGGCCCGCGCCTGGCCCCCGCTGCCCGCCCCCCGGGGCAGGCGGGCACAGCCGGGGCTGTACCAGTACACGGGCAGGCGCAGCGCCAAGAGCGCCCCGGAGCGCGGGGCGGCCAGGCGCACGTGGAGAGGCAGCGCGCGGCGCTCCAGCCGCCCGCAGCCCCCCGGGGTCGCCGGACAGCCCCCGCCGGCCGCCCCGCTGCGCCGCAACTGCCCCGCGGCCGTCAGCTCCACCGCCTCCCGCACGCGGCGCGCGGTCAGCGCCTCGTCCACGCTGTAGAGCCAGCCGGGCCCCAGGGAGACGTCCAGCAGCAGGTCCCCGGCGCGCCCGGCGCCGCAGGAGAGGCGCAGCCCCCAGCCCGCCGCGGGCACCAGCCGGCAGAGCAGAGCGAGCCACGGCAGCCAGGCGGTGGCGGGCACCGGCGGCATCTCCGAGCCTCGGGCGGCGGCGATCCCGGCCGAAGGGCTCCCGCACAATCCATCCACCCCCCCAGGCGGCTCATCCGCCCTCGGCCATGGGCCCCCGCGCCCCGCTCCCTCAACGCCCGGCGGCGGGGGCAGCGCTCGGCACCGGCTGCGGAGCCGCAACTTTCCCACCGAAGTTTACAGGGAGTTCAAAATGGCTCCTGGCCGCAGCCTCCCCCCGCCCCGCGGGGCGATCGGCAGAAACCTGCCGCGGCCGCACCGCACCGCGCCCGCAGGCTCCGGGATCCGCGCTCCGCCCCCGCAGCCCTGGCGGCTCCCTCGCACCCGCAGCCCCTCGGCCCCGCTCCGGCGGCGGCAGGAGGCGCTGGCTGGGGGCGGCAGCCCCACGTGCGCGCCGCGCTCAAAGCGAGTTCCAGCAGCTGCCGCGGCCCTGCCCGCTGCCGGGGGCTGTTCCCGGCCGGCCGGCGCGAGGGGAGGGGCGGGGCGGGGTGTGACTGGTCGCTATGGCGACCCCCGGGCTCTCCAGCGCGCGCGGCGTTGGCTGCAGCCAGTGCCCGGGGCGGAGTTCGCTCCCTTCCCATTCAGCGCGGCCGCCCCCTGGGGCGCGGGCGGATGTGAGAGACAGTGAGCTGGGGTGGGGGGCGAGGCTGGGCTGGGCGCGGCGCGGGCTGCTCAGCCCCCTGCCGGCCGGGGGCGCGAGCGCGGAGGTCAGCGCCAGCGCCAGAGCCGGGGCAAGGCCGGTGCCGCGCACGTGCTGGCTCCTGGCCCCCGGGAGGGGTGGGAGCCTCACCTGCCCCGCAGCTGAGCCCCAGCCCCAGCTCCGCTCCGGTGCAGCGTGCCTGGCTGCGGCCCTGCTCGCTCCTGCAGGCCCAGCCTGAGAGCGCAACCACGGGGAAGTGAGCGGGGCGAGTCTCCAGCCGTGCGGCTCAGTTAGCGCCCCAGGCTAACTGGCTGTCAGGGCAGCCGTGCGGGTGCACCGCGCGCTCTGCCTCTGGGCTTAAAACTCAAAGCCCGTTCGGGCTGGGTTGCCGGCTGCGAGGAGCGGGTTACTTCCAGGGCGGTATTTCCTTTTGCGTCAGCTTTGTGTTGTTTGGGAAATCCTCCACCTCCCCTCCCTGCAGGGGACAGGTGTAGTTTGGCTCCCAGCACCGTAGTGGATGAGGGGGATTGTCCATCAGAGTCCCCCTCATGCATCTGATGAAGCGGGTCTGAGCCCAGGAAGGCTCATGCTCCAAAATATGTTAGTCTATAAGGTGCCAGAGGACTTCTTCTTGTTTTTGAAGATAGATTAACTTGGCTACCTCTCTGATGCTCATCAAGGAGTTGTGGCCATACGGCCCTTCATATCGGCTGAGTGGCCCTGGGGCATGTTGCTTCGAGGTAGGGGCTGTATAGAGTGATGGACAAAACAATCCCATCTCGGCTGGAGTGATTGGAGTTAAACTCCCAGTTCTTTCCTCTCTACCCCGCCCCAGCAGCTGGAACAATTCCATGCTAGAGGCTGTGAGTTTGGTGAGCAAGAAACTGTAGGCTTCCCTCTGAAGCAGATCTGAACCAATATCACAGCTAGGTGGTACAGAGGTGACATTTGCAGATGAATAAAACCAAGTTCCAGAACACTTGAAATATTATTTATTCCCAAAAAGCTGCAAGGTCTGAATGGGAGGGGATGGAGAGGTTATGAGGAGACTCAGTCCCAAAGGCACATAACTCGATGCCTGCTACACTCCTACAACCTGCCCCTCACTGCTGCGGGAATAACGGGGAAAAGCTTCAGGAGACACCCATTGCTGAGCTGCTGTAGGAGACTTTGTGCCTTTGTAGGGCCAGATGTGCCCTTTCACTAGCAGTCACTAACTCCCTTGCCAGGTAAGAAATAACTGTTATGGAAGTTTCAAGACAGATGGCTACAGTGGTTTGGACACCTGTCAAAAATGGACTCAGGAAACTTCTCATACATGCATACCAGCAGGAAAGGAACTAGAAATAAAAGACCAAGGATGCATTGGATAGACGCGAGAGAATAACAGAGAACAAGAATATTTAAAGATGAACAAAGCCATGACACTAAAATAAAACAAAGTGGGGGAAAGATTTCATTCAGGCCCATCATCACTATTGAACTGAGAGAGATAGTGTTACACCTTATACATTGTCTCCTTACCATTTAGCTGCTGTCTAGCTCCACCTAATGTCCAATGTAAGAGTATGACTTTCTTAGTGTGACAGATGCATTGCAAATGTTTTAAATAAATACATGATGCATAAATTTATCCACAGTAACCCCTGAAGTAGGAGCTTGTTTTAATTGCCAGGCATAAAGCTAAGGTAAAATGGTGTTAAGATTAAAACGCCATATCAGTTATTTAGGAGAAAATGAGATCCTTATAAAAACTGGAACTAATTAGGGGGAACTGAACATTTTTTAGATGCTATCAGTAACTTCAAGATAATTGATACAGGGTAGTTTGCCCCTTGGGGGCCCAAGGTGGGACCCACTCAACCCTAATTGCGGAAGGTACTGCTCCAACCCACCTTTGTCATTACCAGGGCTTTATTACATTAACTGGAGATCAGTGATCCAGAAATCAATCTCCTGGGGGTAGATTTTGCAGCTCTTGTAGGGATCTACTGATTTGGGGTGGCTAATCTTTTTTCATCAGAGGCCACATGGCATTTTTTTTACATGTTCTGGGGGCCAAACACAAAATAACCCCAAGCCCACTTCCACGCCTTAACCCCTCACAGCATCAAAACCAGGATTAACTTGCTTTATTCAGGAGCTCTGCCTCCTGCTGCCCCCTCACTTCTCCTTCCCTGGGCTGCCGTCTCCTCACTGCAGCTGCATGGCTCCCCCCTCAGCCTTTCTACTCCCTTCCCCCACATACTGCACAGCAGGGGCAGCTTTCTGCTCTGCCACCCTGAAATAATGAGACTCAGTTTAATTAGTTTAGTGGCCAGATCCCTCCTGCTGGCCATTAAACCAATTAAATCGAGTTCCACTCTTTCAATGTGGCAGGGCAGGGAGCTGGAGGAGAGAGTGGCTGCAGCGGTAAGAGCCACAAATGGCTCCTTAAAGAGCCACACGCAGCTCAGAGCCACCTAGCCAGCTTTCAAAATGGCATTGCTACTGGCTCCAAGGACCAGATTCTGGTGTGTGGGCCATGTGTTGGCCACCTCTGTACTAAATCAAACACTCATCACTCTCCTGTCCACCCCACTACTCCCCAAGGTCATAAGGAGTAAGGGAAGTCAATGGGAGCGTTTCTCCCTTCAGTCTCCAGCTTAAGGTATGTCGACTCCAGCATAGTTAGAGTTGGGGTGTCTTAAATCAACTTTCTTCCTAAGTGTACACCTGCCCTGATTTCCTGGTAAAGGGCAACAGGCAGCTGCAGGAGGAGGGAGGAAAACTAGGAAACTGTGGTAATGCCTGCAGTATGCCTCTTTCAGGAAAGTCCTTCAGACACTGAGAGTGGTCCTAGATAGGAGGATTCAGAATTAGCCTACCAAGGTAGGAGAAAGTCAGCACCAGGAGGTTGAACTTCAGCCTTAAGTTGTCTTAAATAATTTTTCACCATATTATTGGTTTTCCTGGCTGCACCTGATCCCCGCTGCAGCAGTGGCCTCTAGTGGCCAACTAGAAAGTTTGTTTCTCGCATAGCCAGTACTATATCAGTATGATGCAAACCTTTCAGCATTTGAAGCGCTGCTTGGGTAATACAAGCCATAAAAATTTGTATAACAAGTGGGAAAACACAAAAACTTTTTTTCCATATTGTGCCATGCATAACAGCTAACAGTTCTAGTGGTAAGAACTGATCACAAGGATACTTTCTCTCCTCAGTTAAAGATACCAGAAGTTCTGAAAACTTGAACTCAGAAAGGCAGCTTTCGGCAAAATCTGTTTCTGTCAGGCCAGCATGTCCTCTTTTAGTCATTGGCAAGAATGCAATCTCTGTGAAGAATTAGATTCTCACAGCAGTTATCAACATTGAAACTGTATTATTTCATGGCGGAGGAAAGCAATTATTTCCAATATTTCTGACACAGAAAAAAAGTCAATGATTTCAGTTGTGACCAATGTTTTCAATGAATGTATTTTTACCCAGAAAGGTCTCCCTGCCCCGTTGGAAGTTAGTGGCATGTGTACATTTTCAGCTATTCAGATTAACCTAAGCAGCCTTTCCAGAATAACAGGAAAAGGAATGGTTGAAAATATTTTAAACTTTCCCATAATCAAGCTTGAGGCCTGATTTATGCTACAAAATTCAGGTAATGTGCAGTCATGGTAAAAAATGTAAAAATGGTAAAAAATGTAGACAGATTGGGTTTTGGCTTCACTCTGGGTCAAAAAATAAAACTGTCACCCCACAGTTATTCAGTATTGTCTCTGAATTACCTTGCTATGGGTGGGGAGGAGCTAAAGTCTTTAATTAGTATTTAATTACAAAAGCACAGTACTTTTTTTACACAAAAAGAGAAGCTGGTGCTCAGCCAGCTCCCTGCTGGGGTTCTGCGCCCCAGCTGGCTCTGCCGCCTGGCTGGGGGTCCCATGGCTGGGGCAACCTACCAGCACAAAAAAGCATGGCAAAAGCATCCTAGACTGAATTCTTGCTTGTGTGAATGGGCTGCTATTTTCTCAAGCTTGCAGTTCCAGTTAAGTTTGGCCTCTTCTGATGTTCCACAGTATTTTCTTTACTTTTATAACCCATAGTTATAGTGTTAGTCCCCAAATCCTCTCTTGCTTTATGGTGGCTTTGCAAATACAGTTGTTTTTATAACTTGTCACGTAATCTTACCAGGATAAAACACATTTCAGCTGTTGGAGTGAAAGTGCAGATCTCATGCTCTCAGCAGAAAGGAGGCTGCATTGGCTTCGCAAGAGCCAGCTGAACACTTATCACTGATACTTTATTTTGCTTTTTGTAATCATAATCTCTTAAATCCATTCAGTATGTAAGCAGAACATTTATTTCTAGATCCATTGTTGCTAGTTCTGAAATACTTTCTTAAACACTGGCTTAGAGAGTCACTGTCTCATTAACAATGGCACTTCTGTCTGAAATATTTTACCTTGTTACACATTACACTTAAAACAGAGATAAAATAAATTACTTTGTTTCATGATTTTTTAATTTGTGTATGTTTCCCTGCATGGATATCAGTAGAGCAAAGCACCTAAGCAGAGGCATAAATTTTAAGCTTGTATAGGGGTCTGTAGCAATATAGAGAGTCTGGCTAGTGGTTCCCCATACCGGACTGGAGGCTATGTTTGTTCATTGTCCCTGCTGCTTGCTTGGGTTTTTCACACAGTAGGAAGAGAGAGCAGGGGGCATCATTCAAAAAGCACCAGGAGACTCAGAGGTAAGTATAGTAACAAATTATATTTATCTCATTTTGTTTTTAATGTATTAGATTTCAAACATAGATGCTCCCTGAGAAGTAAAACCAGTTACCCGTTTGGGACTGATTCTGCAAATCTTGCCTGTTATAAATTGTCTTTCCTCTCACAAGAACCTACTCTAGGGTCAAGAAGGTGGTTGATTTCACTAGGATTATGTGTCTGAGTAAGATGTTGCAGGAATTCTTGTTGTCTTGGGCTGCAATTCTAACATTAATTTCACAGTTTACATACTACTGTTTCAATAAGTGGAAAATCAGGTGGTAATGATTGTACAAATTTCTTATAAAATGGATGACATTTGTATTCTTCCAAAACTTTGACCCTCTAGGAGAGGGAAACTTATTCTAAGGTCTAGATATCAGTTCAACAATTAAAATAAAAAATGTATATAGAGTTCATAAAACACATTAATGATCCCCAAACTATAATTTACAAAACTAATAATGAAAGAGAGACTATGTCAAGATTCTTGCTCATGTAATTGCAGTCATCCATTTGAGAGAAAAGATGAGCAATGGAGCATACTTTAAAAGTTAATGAGTCTGGTTCTAGCAACTCAGAGAACAAGTAACAGAGATAAGGATCCTCCTAGTTCAGTGGCTTCTCCTTCATCCAGGACTTGAGATAAATGGCAAATAATTTTAAATCCCCCTCCCCATTTCACAGCTATGATTTCAGACAAATTAACATTCTACTAGAGCAAAATACAGAAGTATGACAAATAATTTGGTAGCGTGAGGGACTAACAATCTGGGCTGAGATCCTCAGAGATATTCAGAAACCTAACTCCCTTTGAAGCCTTTGGGCATGAGGTACCTAAATGCCTTTGAGGATCTGGAACCTATGGTTACTCTTAGTATCCAGTGTGACGTTACTAAATGCTTCTCCAGATGCTTGTGAACACCTAATTTGCTGTCCCACCCTGAAAACAGACCAATGGAGGCACTGGCTATCAAATGCAGAGTCAGCAGAGAGAGGTGCTCTGCTGGTGACCCTAACACATAAGCTAGAAGAGTGCTCAAGTGAAGTGGGTGGGGGATTAGGAGAAAGAGAGGGAAGTGGTGATAAGGTCAGGCATTGACAAAATGGGACCCAAAAAAACAGGGGCTTGGACTACATTCCTGGCACCCCAAACTTGGTAGCTCAATTAAGTGGAATCATGTCAACCTAAGTGGGCTTCATCTGCTAGAAGTGACCCACATATCCTGGCCTTGGTAGCTAGCAACAGCACCACCCAGTTAAGATTTGCTGAGTGTTTGCTGGGGGGGACATGAACTATTGTATTTAGAGGATCTCAGCCAGTAACCTGAATGCTGGGGCAACCACCCCTGAGAGATTCAAATGCAGCCCAGCTGATTAACAGAGTGCTCACAGCCAGCAAAGTGTGTTTCTCCTGATGGTGAACATCTGCACCTGCTTTGGTGCACATAACATTTATTCTGCACAGGGAGAGAAAAAAATTAGAGGGACTACAGATCACTTGTAAAGAGAAGTAGTAAAAAGGAAAGCTTGAATGAGTCAACAGACAAAGTGAGTTGTCCAGTCATAGTACTGCAGCTTTTAAAATCCTCTGCAGGGGTGAAAGCTAGTTTTTTTTTTTCCTAAGCTTGTTTATTTCTTTACCCTGGCATGATCCGTTTAGAATTTACCCTCAGGAGTACCTCTCCACCCTATGCTAGTATTACCTGTTTGTTTTCCACACATTAAACATCCAGGCCCTCATTTTCTCTTTTGTAGATTAGGAGGAAATTCAACAAGTACAAGCATGCAAAAAGCTAGATCAATAAAAATCAATCATAAAGAACAGACACCACACAATAGCCAAGAGCAACGACAATCGCAGTAGAGTGTAACACTCCAACTGGAAATGCGATGTTTTTCCTGCAGGCACCAATGTGTGATTTGTCTAATCCTCTGGCTGTATAGTGCTGAAAAGGTACACCCACAGTGGATATTAATGACACTAGAAATGAAGAATGTTTAAAACTAAATCAAGCATCTTAGAAAGCCCAGATCTCTCATTCAGGCCTGGAGGGGGTAAAAGGAAAGAATGAATGAATGAAGGTGAAGGAGCTGATTTTCTTTTACTGTCATGCTGTTTAACAGTCTGAATTGGGACATAATCCCTTCGAAGTTACCCATCATGTTTCTCTGGAGCAATTGCATCAGAACTTTTGTAACAGGAATGCTCGGCACACAAGAAACGTGATCTTTGACAAGTGCAGTGTGGTGCAAATATCCACCACTGAAACAAGAAAAAGAAGAACTTCAATACATACTATCTCAAATAACCCAGCTGACCCCTTTAATACAAAAGCAAGAATGTCAAAGTCCCAAAGAGTCCCTCTTCTTGCTGCTCTCACAGGCTTTGTCTATGGGAGAGGCTTTTCCTGGCAAACCTGGGCTTTTGTTGAGAAAAACCGTAGAGCGTCTACACACAAAATGCACTTTGTTGACTAAACCCAGTGTGATGGAGTGGGGGGAGTGCATGTGTGAGTCAGGCTGGATGTCCGAGGCAAGCAGCAGCTCCCAGTGGCTAAGGATGACCCTGGGGCTACAACTGGCAGATAACACCTCTGCCTGAACAAAGAGCAGGGAGGAGCTGAGCTGGGTTTTGAATCGGGGGCGGCAGTTAGAGGCGAGGAAAAGGGAGAGCTGGAAGGCAGCCAGCTGAGGAGGGGGGAAAGCTACACCCCAGAGGGACACCCCTCGGGGTCTTCCCCCCAGGACAGGTTGGAAGGACTGTCTCTGGCTGCTATGCTGTTGCTTCTGTGAGAAACTGGACATCTGTTGCCTAATAAACCTGCTGTTGTACCTGCTGAGTGAGAGTCTCTCCTGCCAGCGGGCAGGGTGCAGTGCAGGGGGACCCCTGAACCCCATCACACCCAGCACATCTGCCGGCAGTGTTAAACCTCTCCCAGTTCAGGTATAACTCCTCTTTTGACAGTGTTCTGTTGACCAAACAGCCTTGTAGACGCTCTGGGCCCTTTTGTTGACTGACAGGGCTTCCAGTTCCCTGGGCAGCCCTGTTTTCAGAGCTTCCGGTCAGCCGTTCTGTCAAGAGAGGGCCGGGCAGTCTGGCTGCTCTCTGACAACAGAGCAGATTGCTCTTTCCATCTGCCTTTATGCGTAGATGCAATCTGTCGACACAAGTTTTGCTGGTAAATCTCTTCCAACAGTGACTTCTGTCCACGGAGGCTTCTTGTGTAGATGTAGCCATAGTATTTTCCCCCATGGAATGTCTGATCTTGGGTCAAATGAGGCCCCAGCTCTCTAAAGAAAACACCCAGGCTACGTTTACACTCTGCCTTTAACTCAAAATAATCCTATTTCAATCCTATTTAATTTTGCAATAGGCTATTTTGGCATTTGACGCTGTCTATGCAGCACTAAATGTCGAAAATACTGTGCTATTTCGAGGAACCCTTACTCCTCCTGCAACAAGGTATACAGGGATGCTGAAATAGCACACCCAGTATTTCGAAAAACATTTTGAAATACTGGGCACATTTCATAGACGCAGAGTAGCTATTTCAGGATATAGTGGAATAGCACTGCAGTGTAAATATAGTCTCAGTAAAGAGGCTTTTTCTAAAAGACTGCCTAGGAGGGATTGCTGACGGGAATGTTCTGCCAACCTGCAGAACCAGGGGTGTGACACAAAAGTGCGGCTGAGAGAGTCTAAGCTTTATTTCCTGGCCTCTGTCATATGATTGGGGTTTGAAGATTGACTTGAGAAAAGAGAAGGAGGTTATAAAGAGGACAGTGACTGTTTGTTTTCTATGTTCACTGAAGATAAGGTATGTAACAGAGTTACTCTGTAGCAGAAGAAATCTGGGTTAGATATTAGGGAAAACTTTCTAACCAGAAGCGTAATTAAGCTCTGGAGTAAGCCTCTGATGGGGAGGATATGGAGTCCCCAGCACTGAAAGCTTTTAAGAACAAGTTGGACAGATATCTATCAAGCAATGTTACCTTCCGTCTTTTCCATCCAGGCCTGGATTTTTTCCATCCACATGCAAAATAAAACTTTCATGTGTAGTGAGGCATGTGTGAATATGTACCACCAACAGAGTTGGCTGTGTAGGCATTTGAATTTCTCCTGAAGGGCTGCACAAACACCCACTGTACAGGGAACAGTGCTGACACAGCTGGTCTAGGCTTGCTTGAGCCTGTCACGGTGCAGTGGGCTGCACTTAATGACTTCAGGTTTCTTCCAGTCATACAGTTCTGTATGTCTAGCAGGGCAGGGCGTAGCACCAGTCTACAAACATGCATTAGGTGACCACCAAGGAGGGGAGAGGAATAGTTAGGTTAGCACAAGGGGGCATAATAGGAGCCATGGGCCGAACTTCAAGAAAGGGAGTGTGCTGATTGACTATTAGGATTACATTCTTGATCTAAGGACCTGTTAGGCTATGAAATAGTCTCCCAACAACAGATGCCCTATTGTCTGGAAGAGTTGAAATCCTATTGGAGAATGCAATAGGGACCATAACCTACAGGCTGCAGAGCCCTTACTCATACTGAGAGAGAGAGAGGGAGAGAGAGAGCTGTGTGTGGCTTGAGCTATGCTTAGTCTGGAGTAAGAGGATATGCAGAGAAACAGCTCTATGACTGGATCCTGGTGTGTCTCATTTGCAAGAGTAACCTGCCACCTAACTGGGCCTGCACAGATACTGGTCAACCTCTTCCCTTAAGTAAGTTCCGGAGCCTTGAGGATACGTTTACACTGCACCTGGGAGTGAGCCTCTCAGACCTGAATCCAGAGACTTGCGGTGGGCGGCTCACACTAGGGTGCTGCAGGTAGCTGCATGGATGTTGCAGCAACCTCAGGCTGTGAAGACTTTGTGTAGGTGGGGCCTAGGGAGGGCAAATTCCAGCCTGTGCAATGTCTACACAGCTATGTTTTAGCAAGCCAGCATGAGAGCCACTATCACAAGTGTGCAGCAACTGCTGGTCAATCTCTGTCTGAGAGAGCCTATTTCTCCAGGTCCAGGTTAAGGAAGACTGAAAACAGGAATGTTAAACCAATTGAATGGTCTTTTTTGCAGGAATCCAAGTGATTCCATTCTTAAAGTGGCTCATGCTGTTGAGGAAGGTGGAGGGTATTAGAAGTGAAACATTTTCATGACTGGGGATCTACTGAAATGGAGCAGATATAATTGTTTAAATTCAGACATTTAGAAATTAGAGCCTGTGGACAACAGGTCTGGTCAGATGGAACTGAATAGTCTTATTTGACGTTTCTTGGCAGTCTCAGAAAAGGCACAGTTATGAGCTTGGGATAGATCAGCTGTTCTTCTTCACGTCTGATAGACTTGTAAAAACTCTTTCCTATGAAGGGCCTGCCCCGGCAGGCTCTCTTTGGAGCCTTCAGCACATACTGTCTGACCTGGGTTTCAGTTCACATGACTACTGTTGCGTTTTCAAATACAGTATTTGACAATCACCTTTAAATCTGTGCCATAGGCTTTTCTTCTCACTGACCAATCACCCTGAATCAGGGCAAAAGGATTGCAACATATCCCACAGATGGGGAATGTCTGATCTACTGTTAGGTGGCTGATGCCGAGCATGAGTTTGCCAGCTGGACTTCTGGAGGGATCACTCAATACTGGTTCATTAATGAGAGAAGGAGTAATCCTCCCACTGTAGGTTGTCATCACTGGCTTATCTGCCAGCATCATGTTAACGGTTGAGCTGTGCAACTAGAATTAAATAGGTCATTTATAATCACAGGATCATAGAATACTAGAACTGGAAGGAACCTCAAGAGGTCATCAGGTCCAGTCTCCTGCCCTCATGGAAGGACCAAGCACATCAAGCAGTGGTTCCCAAACTTTAGGGCATCATGCCCCCCTTTTGGTTTTTGAGAAACCCTCACCCCCTCCTTTCCTTTACCATCATCCAATCCCCCTTTTAACAAAATCTTCAATTTGTAATTTAAAATAAGCACAACAACTTGATATAAAATGTATTTAAAATTAAAAATGAGCACAAAATAGTTTTTCTTGGCCCCTTGTGGTTGCCTGGTGCAGCCCCAGTTGTCCATCTGCCTGAGCCCCATGCCAGCTACCAGAGCTGCTCGTGACAGCCGCTTGCCCACCTCAGACCAAGGCTGCCAGAGCCGCCCGCCCAAGCCCCGGACCGCCAGGGCCAGCCACCCACCCGCCCGCCAGCCACTGGGGCCAGCTGCCCACCCCAGCTGCAGCCCAGTAGTCCCAGCCACCTGCCCAAGCTCCACGCTGCCCTCGCCAGCTGCCAGCCCGAGCCCCATGTTGCTGGGACCAGCCACCTACCCTCCAGTCCGAGCTGCCTGAGACCTGCGATGCTGAAGCTGGCCACCCAAGTCCCATGAGTCTTGCAAACCAGCTGGCCACCTGAGCCCCATAAACCACCTGCCCCATCCCCAACCCCTTTACCTGAGCCAGGCACCCCCAGCTCCCTATCTAACCCCATCCTCCTCCTCCTCCTCCCACAACCCACACTTACTCACCTTTGCATGTGGGTCTTCGCTGGCTGCCTGCTTTTTATAGCGGCTATGCTGGGTCATCCATGTAAAATGGCAGGGGCTGAGAGCCAGAAGCAAAGGGTGATGGGGACCATGGGGGGGCCTGGGTTGCCTCGTGCACCTTCTGGAATTTCTTCAGGCCCCACCAGGGGGGCATGCCCCCCAGTTTGGGAAACCATGATCTAGATCATCTCCGTTAGATCCACTAAAGCTCATTACCTAATAAATTTTTTTAGTCGACAGTTGTCTACAGGGCTACTTGTTTGTTTTTTTTCTTTTAAAGAAAATGGAGCTTGTTTTCCATTGCATGCCAGATTGCGGAGACTGGACATGCAGAAGTAGTTAATTTAAAGCACTAAAATTGGGAATAAAAATGTCAAATCACAGGGTTTTTTTTTTTTTACATACCCTGAACTTTGTCAAAGATTTATTTGCAAAATATTTGCAGGAAGGCCAAGTCAGTTGTCCTGCTGAATATATTAAATATTATAGAATACATGTTGCAGCCCTTCTCTGTTTTACATTTTCTTCATTAGTATTTCTAAGCTGATGGATTTGTGAAGAACAAATCATACCAGACCAATCTGATAGTTTTCTTTGACAGGATAACAAGCCTTGTGGATAAGGGAGAAGTGGTGGATGTGGTATACCTAGACTTTAGTAAGGCATTTGATATGGTCTCACATAATCATCTAATCAATAAACTAGGCAAATACAACTGAGATGGGTCTATTATAAGGTGGGTGCATAATTGGCTAGATAACCATTCTCAGAGAGTAGTTTTTAATGGTTCACAGTCCTGCTGGAAGGTCATAACAAGTGGGGCTCCACAGGGGTCTGTTTTGGGACCAGTTCTATTCAATATCTTCATCAACGATTTAGATATTGGCATGGATAGTACACGTGCTCAGTTTGCACATGATCCCAAGGTAGGAGGTGTTGCAACTGCTTTGGAAGATATGTCATAATTCAAAATGATCTGGACAAACTGGAGAAATGGTCTGAGGTATACAGGATGAAGTTTAATAAGGACAAATGCCAAGTGCTCAACTTAGGAAGGAACAATCAGCTTCATACATACAGAATGGGAAGTCTTGGAAGGAGTAATGCAGAAAGGGATCTAGGGGTCAAAATGGACCACAAGCTAAATATTAGTCAACAGTGTGATGCTGTTGCAAAAAAAGCAAGCATGATTCTGGGGTACATTAACAAGAGTGTTGAGAGCAAGACATGAGAAGTCATTCTTCCCGTCTTCTCAGTGGAAGTACTGTGTTCAGTTCTGGGCACCACATTTCAAGAAAGATGTGGAGAAATTGGAGAAGGTCCAGAGAAGAGGAACAAGAATGATTAAAGGTCTAGAGAACATGAGCCATGAGGGAAGACTGAAAGAACTGGGCTTGTTTAGTTTAGAAAAGAGAACACTTAGAGGGGACATGATAGTGGTTTTCAGGTTCCTAAAAGACAGTTACAAGGAGGAGGGAGAAAAATAGTTTTCCTGGTCTCTGAGGACAGGACAAGGAGCAATGGGCTTAAACTGCAGCAAGGGAGGTTTAGGTTGGACATTAGGAAAATCTTCTTAACTGTCAGGGTGGTTAAACACTGGAATAAATTGCCTAGCGAGGTTGTGGGATCTCCATCACTGGAGATATTTAAGAGCAGATTAGATAGACATCTGTCGGGGATGGTCTAGATGATGGTTGATCCTGCTGTGAGGGCAGGGGACTGAACTCTATGACCTCTCACACTCCCTTCCAGTTCTAGTGTTCTACAATGCAATGATTCATAACAAAACATGGTTATGAAATTTAACTATAAAAATAGGTTTCCAAAGATTTTAGGCACACCAAAGGACTTCATATCTTACTAAGGTACTGGTTTAGGTGGAGGGTTCTCTTAAAACTAGTTCATCAAATAGTCCATTTATCTGGAAGAAAAGGATTATTGTCCCTTTAAGGGGGCAAAAGGAGAATAAGTATGGATAGCAAAGCCAGGAACATTTTAGAAGCAAGATTTTTAATACAGTAATTAAAATTAAAATGTGTATTTTACAGAAGAGTGATCTTTTAAGAAGTTATTTAAAAAGCTCACCACCTGAAGATCCAACCGTTCAAGGCTGACGTTGAATACTCAAATGGTACATCTAAATGTCCATGTGAGGATTTTTTAGAGATGTGATTTATAATCTTCACCCACAATCTAATGAAATATTTCAAACAAATTTTAAGCTAGGGTTCTGTAGACATGGTAATGCACAACTGTTTTTGTCCATAAAATAGGGTTGGTATATGCCTGTTAAATGGTTCCATTACTACTAAAATGGCTCTTTCACAGGTTCAATACTGTGCTAATAGGTCTGTCAAGGGGGACAGCTTTTCACTTTTAAGTGAATGCATCTACCTTGGGGAAAGAGTCATGAATCTCCAAGCTGTAACAGATGGCTGTGGGAGCCTTCAGGAATGATCAGAATAGGGAAAGAAGGAGGGATGAAGACTGCCTCCCTTTGCCTCACACCTGCCATCCATGCAGCAACCCTTGTCTCCGTCCCACTCATAGTTGCTGCCCTTGGTCAGTGCTGGCCCCCAGTTTCAAGGTGCATCTGTGGAGTTCACCTCTCGTTCTGCGTGTGGAGAGATAAAAATACATCTTAGTCATTCTGCCAGTCACTTGCCATCTGCCTGCTCATAGCTTTCTGCTGCCATTCTGCTGGCCACTTGTCACACCTATCCATCACTGGCTGGCTGCTCATCACACCTCTTCCCCACCACCCTTCAAGCTGTCAATCACCATTCACTGCCATCAACATGTTGACTGCAAGTTCTGCCTGTCAGCTCCAAATGACATCAACTCTTAGTAAGCAGGATAGAAGAAACAACTCCAACACAGTTAACATAAGAAAGTGTGTAGATGACGCCTACTTCTGATTTTTGAACAGTCAAGGGGAACAGATCAACACAACCTCAATGAGGAATAACCTTCCCTCCTCCCTGGTGTAGCAAGGTTCTTTCTGCTAACTGTGAGTCCTTTCCTTTGGCGCAATTTAGCATAGTCCTGCTGTTCTGTATTCCCATAAAATTACTAATATTGGTAACAATATTTTAGCTATCTCTGCATTTAATACTAATATATTTGGTGTTGGGCCACAAATTAAGTTGATTACAGTAAGCGTAATACCATTCCATCTGCTGAATATTTAACAAATCTAAGCAAGCAGAAACAAACTATATTTACATAGACACACCCACAATCTCTCTCCCATTCCAGCTAGCTGTAGTAAAAGCATTCTTTCAGACCTTGCTTACATTTTTCTTCAGGTTGCTTTCACTCCCACTGCCCTTCCACACTTATCCAATAATTCTCTGAAGGAACAAGCAGTTTCTTGTGGACATACAGAGGCAATGACAGTGGATTTCAACAGGGGAGTGACCCAATATTTCTGTAGCAATTTTCCATTTTCATCCATCTTCGAATTCTTGTAACTGGGACAGTAGGTTATGGCCATCGCATACAATTAAAATACTTGTTCCCACACAGCTTGAATGTCTAAGCACAACCAGCTGCCTGCAGTCCTCTCCTGCTTGTCATCACCTCCAGCATTTATCTAGACTGCTGCATTATGTTAGAGACAAGGTGGGTGAGGTAATATCTTTCAGTGGACTGACTTCTATGGGTGAGGGAGTCAAGCATTTGAGCTTACACAAAGCTCTGTGTAAGCTCACAAACTTGTCTCTCTCTATCTGTGTAAGTTCAACAGCTTGTTTCTCTTACCAGCAGAAGAGGGCTTAATAAAAGACATTACCTCACAAACCTAGTGTCTCCACCATTTTGGGACCAATGGAGCTAGAACACTGTAAACCACAATGGCATAATATGTTGACAGTTTTCTTAGGATGAACAATACAGGGATACAATAGTTACTAGTTTAAATATAACCACTGTGGTAGCAGGCATGGTTCCCTGCCAGGTCCAATCCAGGGGTGAAAGTAGCTTAATTTCTTTACAGGTGCTGTTGTATTACCTTTCCTTTGGGTGGGGGGCATGTGGTGGGGGTGGGATGAGGGATACAACATCAAGAAGAAGAAGAAGTTTAAGTGTTGGGTGGAGTGCAGGGGAGGTTGGGGGCGCAGGGCAGGAGCTGGGAATGTGAGGGTGCAGGAGTCAGGACATGGGGTGTAAGGAGGGGCTCAGGAAAGGGGGTTGGTGTGTGTTGGAGGGTGTGGGGCTGCAAGGGCAACCTTTACGGAGAGCAGGCGATTCCTTCCAACGTGGCTTGTTGCTTGCTCTTCCCTTAGGTCACCATTGGGGAGTGAGAGGAAACCCACAGCGTGGTCACTCACTCCTCTGCCCCCTGCCCTTGGCAGCCAGGAGGGAGAGGAGGGCAGGTGAGCTATGTACTTTCCTTTCACTCCCTGACTGATGGAAGGGAAAGAGCAAGCAATAAGCAATGTCAATGAGAATGTGTGTGGTGGTGGGACTCCAGCCTCACTTTCTTCCCTAGTGGTGCCTGGGAGGGAGCTCAGGCAATCCCAGACCAGCATGAGACATTTCGCAGCCAGCCCCTTTCATTTGTTTGCTGCTTAGTGCGGCAGCCTGCAGGAGAGCCCTGGGAGCCTGGCTGGAAGTGAACCACCTCTCTTCTTGCAGCTGAGCCCTAGCACCTCTTACCAGAGCAGCACCCTGGGGTGCACTGGCTTCCTTTCCCCTCTGATCCAAGCAAACATCTGTACCCAGAAATCCAAATTGTTGTTGTTGTTGTTATTATTATTATTGCAACACACATTTATTTGGAGGTGATCACTCTTTTCTCTGGAACTCTTACAAGACACAAATTGAAACAATTAAGAGAAACTGCGTACAGGCTTCCCTGCCGACTTCAGCTTGACCAACCAGGTAGGATATATGGGTTAAGAGTCTATTCTCAAAAGCGTTGAGACCTTTTTCTGTGTTGCTTTTTTGGGGTTCAGCAGTGGGAGTTAAGAGCAGCTCAGCATGTCTCAGAGTTAGGCTCCTTTGACTCCACCCAGAACCAATGGGAATTTTGCCTCTGATTTCAACAGAAGTGAGGAACATAGAAGGACTCACCTGGGCAGACCCCTGGAAGGATCAGAGCCTAACCGTGGTATGTACACAACACACTTTGGATGTGAAGGGAGACCCTCAAGCAGTTTAAGACAAAATTAGAGTTAATAAATGAAAAAAGGCTGGAAAACCTTGTATTAATAGACAAATTTTACTGGTTTTAGAGACAAATGCTATAAATTGCAGATTGGACCTCTCATCTCTGGCAGCCTTGGGACCTGATCTGTCCCAAAGGGAGGACTTGGCTGGACCAAGGGAAGTCAAGCCACTCTGGGCTGCCCTGAACCCTAGGCCACCAGTGGCTCTATGCCCCTGGCCACCAGCACTCCCTCCTCTGGGCTGTCATTGATTCTGTACCCCCAGCTGCCAGGGCTTCCTGCTGTGGGGTGGCCACTCTGGTCACTGGGACTCCCTGCTCAGAGCCGATGGCAGGTCTGGTCCCAGCCAGTAGGGCTGTCTGCAGCCAGACCGGTTAAGCTTCCAACAGCTGGAAACCTCAGTGGCTGGGGCTCTCTGGTCCAGCAACATCCATGGTCCTGCCGAACCACAGATGTTGCCATACCAAAGAGTACTGGACCAAAGAGGTTCAACCTGTTCATGCAAAACTATGTTAAAAGAAAATTATTAAGGTTGCAAAGTCAAGCACTCAAATCAGGAAAACCCATCTAGGCAAGCTTCCCTTTGTAGTAGATGGTCAATTGCACAATAATATTCTGGTCATGCCCAGTCTTAAAGGACCCATCACTTACCCCAGATCAACTGCACTTTAGCTCTTACACCAAAGACAACACACTTAGCTAATCCTATAATAAAGTAACTAGAAGCTTTTTAGCTCAGAAAAAGTGGATTATTTACAAGCTTAAAGCAAGTAAACACACAGACAAATAAGTTACAGTCTTAAGTTTCAAAAGGTATTAGAAGCTACAGCAAACTCTGTATGTTCTCTAAGGGTAACCAAGGCTAAGTAGCTCAGTGTCCCTTGGTTTTGCTTAGAAATCTTGTCCTCCAAAAATCTCAAGCAGCATACAGATAAAGTTTCTTCTTGTCAGGGATTTTTATTCCCTTTCCCACAGAGTTCAAGCTGATTGGACAAGTCCGCCTGTGTCCCCCCTTTTCATGGGCATTGTGGGGCAAGAGAGGAGGGAGGCAGGCAGCAATCAACAAAGATTTTTAGCCTCTGGTGTTCTATAACGATGTGTCTGGTATCTCTGGTCTTTTTTACTGTTGGGCAGTAGATCACAACAACCTCTGTGGCAAACTAGGTAATGCTTCTCTCCTGACTGGTAGTTTGCCTGTTGGAACAAACACTTCTGCAGTGACAGACCAAACACTTACATATGACCTTCTACCAGGGGCATGTGTGCAGCAATTCCAGAGAAATTCTTAAAGTCTTACCATTAGGCACATTTTATCTATTATCTAATATCTATTTCAACAATAGTAACACACAAGTGAGTCAGACGTGTTTCCAGCTATGTATTTGTCAGTGTGTTATGACCTAGGAATCATTGTATAAGTTGGTATCTGGTCTTCCTCACACCAAGCACATGAAGTTTTGCAAGAAGTTTCAAATATCTGGAAACGAGATCGTACAATGGGAAGTACCTAATCGATCGATTACCAGCCCTGCCTTTAATGAAAACAGGTTGTTGTTTTGTTTTTTGTTTCTTTTTTTCAAATATTCCCATGCAATGGTGACAATCTAAACTCTAGCATTGTGCTAGCACATGAGAAAATGATAATGAAATTGACTGGAATTTTACTATAAAACCCCCAAAACTGCTTGGTGTATGTTCATCCAAGCTGAAAAAAGAATGCAAAAAGTAGGCCTCAACCCTCTAGGACAAGAGTGTCCAATACTCTCCCCATTCACCACAAGTGGCACATGGGGCAGCGGAGAATGGCAAAGTGCAGCTTAGGAGAGCCTCACACCTGGGGTGCCTCTCTGGCCACGCACTCCACCGCATGGTGGGACAAACGCATGGTGACGGTGGTGGAGGCAGCTCCTCTGGCCCTAGCAGGCTCCAGCGATGTTCCAGGGCAGCTTGTGTGGCTGCAGCCTCGTTCCAGGGCGGCTTTTCTGAATAATCTATTGTGGGGTGGGGCGGCTGTGGCGGTCCCTTACGTCCCTTTTAGACACCACTGCTCTAGGAGGTTGATGGTGGGCATACAGATTTACACCATTGGTGCTGGATCCTGGCATACAAGCATTGTAAAACTGAGCCACAGAGTCAGAATAATTCAGTGTGTTTCTATGCTTTTGGGTTTATCTTATCCAAAAGACCCTTTTTCACAAAATACAAAAGCTGTGTTTAATGTCATGCAATTCACTTTTCATCCACTGGGTAGAGGCAAATACTGTTAAAAAACAGACACAATGCCAGAAGAACTTTTCAGAGGTTTCAACAGATATTTCAAAAGCTCTGATCCATTTATCTTCGAACAAAAGCTTCTGACCAATCTGTGATAATGTTGCAGTGTAAAATAATTTTTATCATAATCAACAACCACCCTGGGCTCAGTACCTGTTGGTGTCTGATGTCTCTCTCACTATTTCCTTCCATTTTTCCCTGTCCAGTCTGGAATGACTTGGTTTCTGAAGACTAGCTACGCACCATGGTAATTTTGGTACATATAGATGTAGGGAATGTGGCAGAAGGAACGCAATGCCGCTGAAGGCTGGGAGGAATGTGTCTCCCAGAGGTCATCTGCATGAGAATGCAAAGGGCGGCAGGTGTGATATTGAGGCTGGGAGGAGTGTGTCTCCCAGTGATCATTTGCATGAGAATGCAAAGGTGTGCATGTGTGATACCTTTTCAGGCAAAGCCTAATGGGTAGCAAGTAAGCCGTGAGATTTGGTCTATTGTAAACATGTAGTTGTAAAATCACAATTTAAGCTGACACTTAATGCGGGAGTTGTGAGATCTCACCAATGCTCTGGGTTGTTGTGGGGGACAGGGCAGTCGCCTTAGCTGTGTAAGACATTGATTACACAGGGCTCCCTGATTTAAAGCATTGTGAGAAAGAAGGGAAGGGGCACTGGTTGAGCCAGCTTGCTGAGTGCTTGGTCCTGCCTATGTCTTGGCCATATAGCTGTAAGCCTGGCTTGACTAACCCTCCCCACCTGTTGAAAGATAGAGCTGGATACTAGGGTGTTTGTGAAACCCCACACTAGAGATACCAAAAGCTGAAATCACAGAGTGACAACTGAGGCCACACAGAGCTGAAATCACAGAGTGGCAGCTGAGGCCACACAGAGCTGAAATCACGGGGTTCTGCTTTAGGGTGGTTCCAAGCAGTGGGATTAGGACCGGTGGATGATAGCAAGACTGTCGGGTGGCCAGTAGGAGCAGCAGCGGACTGGCGGGCGGCCGGTAGGAGCGGCGGCAGATGACGGCAACTGGCAGACTGCTGGTGACAGCAAGGGGAGGCTACAGACAAGTGGACAGCTAGTATTGCCCTGGTAATGTATTTGCGGGCTTTGGGTTTGGGACTGCACTGCAGAGGGTACACCCTGTAACTGTGTGTGTGTGGAAAAGGGCCAAGAGCCCCAGCAAGAGACTGGGTTCTACTGCATATGGGGATGGTATCTGCGTAAAGGGGGTTTGTCTCTTCTTTGCTGAGATATACTGCATCTGTCGCTGTAACCTTGGGGTAGGTTACGGTCATTAAACAAGCCATTTCTATCTCAGACTCTGTGCTTGCGAGGGGAGGAAGAACCGCCTTACAGGCACCCAGCACGGGGGTGAAATTGTCCCAGGCCACTGGGTGGGGGCTCGAGCCAGTTGGTTGTATCCTTGATAGGAAACCCCACAAGAGTTGAACCCGGCCCTTCTGGCAGGCATCTGGCATTAACAGAAGGGTTACATAAATATCAAAACTACTTCTCAGTCTCATTCTCTCTTCTAGTCAAGTCGATAATGCAGAGACATTTCCAAGATAGCAGCAACACATTATCAAGCATGATCTAATTGCACACCATTGCATTTAGGATGTTGGAAATAAGCTGTTTTAGGACACCCCTCTGAGACCATGGTACAGTTTAGTTCATTTAAGATTTTGACTTCATTTGATTCTATGCTTTCTTCCACATATAGTGCCACTCTCCCATCAGCATGACTTGTTCTGTCCTGCCAATATATTTTGTAACCTGGCAGTACTGTAGCCTATTGATGAGCCTCATTCCAAATTTCTGTGATGGCCCTCAAACTCTGCAAAAGCCTTGTCCACGCGAACAAGAGAGGAGGTCACAAGACACAAAACAATTCACATTTTAGCCAACACAGCCAGGAAAAGAGAGCATGGAGCTTCCTTCTCCAGCCAATTCCATGTCACCTTCCTCACAGCTTGACTATACTTTATTTTGAAGGGTAATCCTCAGAAGAATCAATTTTAAAAGTTTACTGGTTTGTAAAGACAGGCGTCTGAACCTCATGTTCTATGAATCAACATGCTGTGTACAATATCACAGTATTTACATGCCCAACCCTAAAATGTGCCCTGCACTCACGCTCACATATATTGAATGAGGTTTTTTCTTGACACTAATGACACTGCTGATTAATGTCATTGTAAAATTTATGCATTAAATCTGTGTAAAGAAATGTGGATACCTGATGATATTGTGCTTTCACGTCTGTGGTCAAACAAAAAGAACCACTTTCCCTCCCAGACAGCAGAGAAGTCATATAGCTATTGCCAGTAAGATTAATTTTGATGAAATCAAAACAAGAGAAGCCCCCTGATATACAGAGGGGTGGGAAGCCCACAGAAAGGGAAGAACAGCATGAGGCCACCCTGTCTTTTGAAACAAAGTAGTTGGACTTTGGAAGATATAAGCAAGGACAGAAGCAGTGTGGACATCCATCACTAGACAGACTCAAGAGAACAGAAATAGAGAGGTAGCCGTGTTAGTCTGAACTCCACAAAACAAAACAGCAGAAATGTAGCATTTTAAAGACTAATAAAATGATTTATTCGGTGATGAGCTTTCATGGGACGGACCCACTTCATCAGATCAATCTCATTTCCAATACAGACTGACATTTATAAGTACAGAGGACCAAAAAAAAAATTACAATAAAAACTGACAGATCAAATAGGATAGAAGGAAGGGTGTGAGAGGTGGGGAGATGTTAAATGTCCTGCCTGAGATAATTACAAGTATCAAAGGAAGGGAAGTTGTTTTTTTTTTGTTCCTCTGTACTAATAAATGTCAGTCTGTATTGGAAATGAAATTGATCAGATGAAGTGGGTCTGTCCTACAAAAGCACATCATTTCTGCTTTTTTTTTTTTTTTTACTGAAGAGAGCAGAGTTCTTGCAAGCCGGCAATGAGGGGTCCTTCCAATAAAGAGGTGTGTGGTGGTGCTGAAATCTGTGGAAGCTGAATGCAGGTTAGAAACCTGCTTAGGTAAAGACTTTTCACATAGGAAGATAAGGAAACCTCCATCTTGTATGATTGGTTCTGACTGCAGAAAAGAGACCTCTCTGCCTCCAAAGAATGACTGGTAAAAGAAACCAGCTTGAACAAACCCTTTAGCTTGTTAAATTAAGCTTAATTAAGACTTCTAACCATGTCTTGTTCTGTTTTACTTGTAGCTCTGGCAATCTGTATTCCTCATAGCTGTACTCACTTAATACTGTGTATAGTTTGCTAATAAATTGTTTCATTTTTACTATAAAGCAACTCAGTCCTGTGTTCTAGAGGGAAGGCTCTAGTTATCTCAGCAAAGTTAGTAAGTTGTGATGTGCTTTTGTCTCTTCACAAGAGCAAACAAGTCTTATCTTTTCTATGAGCTGTCCAGAATAGAGTTGGATGCTTCAGGGTACACAGCTCTGGGGAAACTCAGGGCTGAGTCACCTTTCTGGTTATAACAAAGACTGGAGGAAGCCAGAGTGAGACTGTAGACCACTGGAGCAGTGGAAATGGCCTAAAAGGGAGGGAGCCCACAGAGTGCCTGAACTGTGGCACCACCAGCAAAACTGTGCCCCGACACAGCCTTTCTCCAGGAGCGCCTACCTTCACGCGGTGATGTCCACGAGCAGGTTCCCTCTCGTTTTTCATCCCAGGTGGAATAAATTTTATTATGCACACAAAGGCACATGCAGATATGCACCACCAGAAGAAATACATGCTGATGGCTGTAGGCGCTGTGCTAATCAGCAGGGCGGCCCCCCAGTCTCTCCGGAGTGGCTGCCCGAGCACTCAGCTTGCCAGGAATATTGTCCCTGCAGCCCCACCTGACATCACTTTTTCACCTAAGGAACCACCTCTGCTCTGCTGCAGCACCACTTGGTCCCCACTAAAGAGGCTTCTAAGGTTAGACCTGCTGAACTCGTGCCAGCTGCATAGCACACAAATACTCAGGGTATGGCTTGGATTCAATTTGGGCATTATTTTAACTCCATATTTCATGTATTAGAAGAAAATCACTTCAGCTGTGAACCCAGCAGTGAAATGCAATCAGGGTTAGAAACTAATGCTGGAGAAAAAGCAACACCTACTCAGGGAATGTGACCTGATCCAGCAAATCACTTAAACACTTGTTCGGTTAAAGCACTGTGAACAAGCCCTGGAGAATCCCATGCCAATCTGGGAAGTATTAGTAAATTGGCATGTCATAGTGTAGGAAAAGGAACTACCTGGCTTCTGTTCAAGCTGTGTCATTACTGTAAGGGTTCCCTGTTAGTCTACTTCCATGACAGCTGAGGGTAACAGCTGGCATGTGTTGTCTTTTCTGTTTCCCGTGACAGAAAAACCACATGAAAACTTCAGAGTTCAAACTGAACTAGGAAGTGCCTGGTAAAAGAAAATGGAGAGAGGCAACTTCTCCAGTATTCCCATCCATGCAACAGAAATCAAGTCACATTGAAGCAACTGCAATTCAGCTGCAGGTGGTGAAAAGGTACTGATTTATGTGCTAGGCTCTATCTGAAATACCAGCATCCAGTCAGTCTGTTAATTGCGTTTTGCTCCATTGCTGGTAATCACTGTGAAAACTGATGTCTCACAGGGCGGACTACTGTTAATGGTCAGCTGCAAAGTCAGTTGCTCCAGTTTTCGTAATAAGGCACTTTTACAACTGTAATTTAATACATTTTCCCCTGTTGATTATCACGTGAGAACTGCACAGGGAACTGCTTCTTCCAGAGTGAGCTGCTGATGAGTCAGCAAATGTCACAAGATACCACCAGGTCAGTGAGAAATTAGACCAGATTAGATTACAGCTGGGAGTTTGTGTGAGACAGTCAGCACTGGGGAATTTTTGGCCCTGGGCAGACAGCCAGCACTTATCAAACCTAAGAGTTTCACATCTGCTCTTCTTTAACTGCCATACTAATTAATTAATTATAACCGCTTTCTAACTAGCCTTTTCCAAGCAGAGAATTTCAGGACAGGGTGAGATTAAGGTCTGGGTGCCCTCGTCAGAGGGTTACAGCAGTAACCTCAGGTTCCATTAACACCCTGCCCAATCAAAGTGGCAAGCGGACCAGTACGCAGCTCTTTCATATGCTGCTCCTTTGGCCTCCCTGCTGGTGAGATCTAGCAGCATCACCCATGGGAGAAACAAAAGAAGCATCAGCCGTGGGACCTGGTGATTTAAAAGGGCCCAGGGCTCCTGCTTGTTGCCACGGCAGCGGTGACTAGGAACCTTTCAAATTGTTGCCGGAGCCAGCACTGGAGGGTTGGCTGGGGAAATCTGGTACTCAGCACTGCCCCTTCTGCCTGAAGCTCCACCCCTTCCAGGGCATCAGCGACACTGCCCCCACTTTGCCTAGGGCCTCAACCGCTGTTGCATACCAGTAAGTCTGTGCCCAACCTAAGTCTCTCAGGGCCCTCTTGCTCCCATTCTTGCCTCCTGAAGGTAAGGAGGGAGGATCCCTTATGCTGCCTGTGAGGCAGGGTGGACTCTACTGCCAGTCCCAGTGTGAGATTGGAGCGTGAGTTCAGGGCACATTTTAGGGTTGGACATATAAATACAAAATACGCCGTATGGCCTTCTCTACCAAATGCACCTATTACGTTGGGCATGTGTTACCTTTTGCTCAGCAGACTTGGTGTAGCATTGACAATGACAAATCAGTCCTCCTTCTCTGCTTTCCAATGCATGACAAGAAGTCACTCAAGCTATGGCACATCTAGAAGTGATCAGGTATCATTCAGAACCAGCAAATAGCTTTTGGCTGGTTAGAGCATTAGTCTGTGAGATTGATTTCTGAGAGCATCAGAGAGACAAGAATCAAAGGAGCATTAGCTGTACATAAATTATTTATTGACTTTTTATTGGCAGCAAAAAACTTTATATTACAACCCTTGTGAGCTGCACTCAGACATTTGAGTCAGTATTTATTTATTTTAACATGTGGTCCCACTTGTTTCAAGACTGGGAAGCGAGGATGCCATTGGAGTGATGGAGGAGAAAAGCCAGAGAGCCTGAATTGTTCACTTTTGCTACTGATGATCAATGAATAAATATGTATGTCACTAAGTCACAGCATTTCCAAACACTGTATGTTGCAGGTCTGTAAATCTCAAACGTGTACACATAAGCATAGGCCACTGACTCCAGCCAGTCATTAATCGCAAGGGATTACATGTTGCCAGCACCACAGCTGCTTTGAGGGAAACGGGAAATCAGAGATATTCTAATCGGAAGAGTAAATTACCGGAGATTTTGAAATATGTCAGGTAATTTACAAAGGAAATGAAAAAAAACATCAAACAGGAAGCCATCAGCCTGAGAGTCTGAAGATTTGGTAAAAAGCACAAGAAATGCACCTTAATACTGAAAACTCTGAAAAAAGCAGGGATTTTCATAGCTGTTGGAAATCAATTTGTTACAGTAATTGTCAAGGTCAAATTCTGCTGTGTATTATGGAGTAACAAATGGAGTAACACTATTTACATCCAGATTTAAAGTGCATAAGTACAGCATGATAAGTGAGCCACAATTAACAGCAGCAAGCAGGGGTGAAAATAACTTAAAATTTCTTACAGGTGCTGCTGTATTGAAGCCAGGGTCCCTGCTAGCTCTTAAATACCTCCCTCCTGGATTTTGCCTCAACTCGGCCTTCTCTAGCCAGAGCTGTGCACCAGGGCACATCCACTTATTTTAACCTCTGGCAGCAACCCAAACAAAGATCACTTAAAACAAATGTTCGGTGAACAATGGAAACAGTTATTCATCATGATTGTCCCTAGATTTGTCATTATGCTATTAATGGATTATTTGCCTGGTGCTATGATGTGGGGAAAGGATGGAGAGATATTCTTCAAATTATTCAATTTTGAAAAATATTGTAGTGAGTGAACATTGTTCCATTGGTTCTGCTGAATCTGTAAGAGTCTGTGCCCATCTCATCTTTTCTGGGGGAGCATCATTTCCTGTAGCTTTATCTACTTCCAAGAACAAGGGCTAATCTAAAGATTAAAGGGGAAGTTTGCCCTTGTGCTGTAGATACTGACACAACATGGATATAAAGAGGCTGCACAGCCTGGGATGAATTCCTCATGGACCAGAGCCAGCTGCATGTGCTTGGTGCCAACTCTGAAGCAGAAGTCCCAGTGCAAGGTGCATTTGGACAAAATGGCAGGGGAGGGAAGAGGAGGAGGATGAAGACAAGACCTGGGTGAACTTGGTCCATAGTTCTTCTCCTCTGCTTCAAATCTTGTAGGATCTGTGGCAGCACGAAGTATGGGTTAGAGCCATCTCAAGGCTGCCTTTGCTTGTACAGTGGCCTCCAGCAACTGAGAATAGGGGCCTCGCTTGTGTCTGGGTATCAAGAGTTGGCACAAGGATGAATCCACACCATTGTGTCTGCTGTGGTTCAGAACCCTTCTTTCTCTCTGTATATTCTCATACAGGAAGAATCTCTCTCTCAAGATTACGAATAAGCACTTCATTTTCCCATTACATGTCAAGGTTCTTCCTTTAGAAGGCAACATAGTGAGGGACCCATGAATAGGATTAAGACCAGAACAACAACCATGAACTTTTCAGAGGGCAATAAGTCTTCCATGTCAGAACAGTGCAGAATGTGTCATTATTTCAGAGTGCCTGAATCATCTCTCCACATTCACTTGTGTTTGTAATTTCAAATACACACAGGTACTATCACAATCTTTAAAAGCTAAGATAAATCAATACAGAATGTTAATAACTGTGATGCAAGATGCTCCCTGGAGGTCAAGTCCACCCTTATCATTTCCTTAGACAACTCTGTCTTGTCTATTCCCACCAGTTGTGTCTCTTAGTTTACACTTAAATTGTAAGCAGGGCAGGATCCTTGGAGCACGAACCGTGTTTCGTTATGTGTTTCTATAGCACCTAGCACAACTGGGTTCTGGCCTGTGACTGGGATTATTGTAATAGGAATTGTTTATTAAAAATGACAATAATGGAAAGAGAGATAGCACTAGATCGAGTACCAGTAATATGTCACTCTGGTGTGATGTTGAGGTAGCTGAAGATTCAGGCCCTAGCATCCCAAGAATCCGGCTAGCCTTTTCGAAACTTCTAATTCTCAAATTGTGAAAATGGTATGCTCCGACCCTGCAGAGGGACAGCATTGAAATAGGATAGTATGGTATTAAATAGTTTGTGAGCCCTCTGGCAGCATCTGCTTGGACAGCAGTATGTAGCTTGATCTTACTTGCATATTTGGTTATTTAGGACTCAGCTGGACCCATGTAGTTTTTTCATATTTGTTTTGCTGTGAAAAGAGCAAAAGACAACAGACTTTATTTTCCATTGCACAACTATAACCTCTCATTCTGAAAAGGAGCTGTGTGTATAAATTCAGCATGCGTCATGTGTCCCCTTCTGTGCCTGATCTGTAGAGAATAGTTGTCTGCTACAACCCGAGTTTGAGAGACATAGATCAAGCTTAGCGGCACTTAGCTTAATTCTACTGGTGTTTGCCATCATATGCAGAGGCTTGTCTGGGATTGTGCACCTCCCACACTTGGGATGAGCTTTCCTTGCTCTGAGGAAGTTTGTAACCTACTGTTGAGTATGTGATAGAGGGTTCTCCTCTCTGCTTGACCTAAAGGGCCTCTTATAACCTCATCTTGAAGGAGAGAATCCGTCACTGACGCTGTAGCAGCTCACGCTTTTAGCTTGGGAGATCCTACTTCAGTCCAATCTGTGTTGCCCAAGATGACCACAGTCAGACACCAGCAAAGCTCCATAGGGAGAACTTCTGTCTTATCTTTCCTTAAAAGTCACTCAGGCTATAAAGAGCTTGTTGTAAAGTAGGAAACAAGGTATTTATTGTCAAGCACTGACACACAATGGATGCCTTATGCCTCCTCCTACAAAATCCATATTTTCCTGGTAGAACTGAGCAGTAATAATAGCAAAGATGTGAGATCATCATGGACACAAGGTCTGTGAAAGGATCAGCTTTAATCCCAGTAACTGAATTGTCTTTGCTGTGTTACAGACCTATGGAGCTGACCCTTCCAAGGTCTTCTGAGTCAGCTGAATGACACTCTCAGCAAAGCCTTTGACAAGCTTTTGAACGGACAAATCTCACCTATAAGTTAAGCATTATGTGTAGCAAACTTCTCTTTCATTTTCTTTCCATAAAAACTCTTAGGCGATGTCTACACTGAAACAAATCTTAGAAATGGCCATGCAAATGGCCATTTTGAAGATTACTAATGAGGTGCTGAAATGCACATTCAGCGCCTCATTAGCATGCTGCCGGCCATGGTTCTTTGAAATTGCCGCTTTTCGCTGCCACATGGCTCATCCTGAAGGGGGTCCTTTTTGAAAAGACCCCAGGAACTTTGAAATCCCCTTATTCCTATCAGCAGATAGGACTGTTTAAGGGAAGAAGGATTCTTTCGTAGACGGGGTTTACTTTCGAAAGAGCAGTGTCGAAAGGTGACCCTCAGCCAGAATATTTTAACCGAACTCTATTGGATATTCTGGGACGCTGCACCCAGCCACCAAGAGCTGAAATCACAGGGTTTTGCCTCAGGCCAAACCCACAGCAGATGGCACGACCGGCAGCCAGCCAGTAGGAGGAGCAGCGGATGGCACGACTAGTGGGTGGCCAGTAGAAGGAGCAGCGGACAGTACAACCAGCAGGCGGCCGGTAGTAGGAGCAGCAGGTGGCAGTCAGTGGGAAGCTGCAGACAAATGGACAGCTAGCACTGCCATGGTGGTGTATCTGTGGACTCTGGGTCTTAGACTGCACAGTGAGAGGTACACCCTTTAAGTGTGTGTGGGGTAAACGCAAAAAGCCCTCAGCAAGAGACTTGGTTCTATAAAGTATTGGGATGGTACCTTGTTAAAGGTGTTTATCTCTCCATTGTTTAGATATATTGCACATGTCACTGTGTAAACTTGGGTTAGGCTATTGTTAGTAAACAAGCTGTTTTCTATCTTAGACTCTGTGCTTGCGAGAGGGGAAGAACTGCCTTACAGGCACCCAGCAGGCGGGGTGAGATTGCCCCAGGTCACTGGGTGGGGGCTCGAGCCGGTTGGTTGCATCATTGACAGAAAACCCCTAGGAGCTGAACCCCGCCCTTCTGGCAGGCACCTGGCATTAATAGAAGGGTTACACATATCGATCGTGTTCAGACTGCTCGTTGCTTGTTCAAAATAACTACTCAACGTTCTGGGAAGATATCCCATGGAGCAATGTTCTGCCAATAAGTTCTTCTTCTCATGGTGCTTCTGAGATGCTTGCTGGAAACTACAGGAATTCTGGGATTGTGGAGAGTGAAATTCCTATGATTTCCCTACTGGAATCCATTATTTTTACAAGTGCCATTCAACAGATGCCAGGCTGTATGGAGGACACACTGCTGATCCCCTCTGCCAGTGAATACAAGAGGATGATGCATTTAGAATCATGCAGACAGCTGGGTTTAGCTCTGCAGTTTCTTAGGATTGTTGATGTTGAAGTGATATGACTAGAGGAGGAGGATGAAGGAGAACAGTTACTGGGGCAGAGTATGGATCTGGAAGAGCTTTACCCAGCAGAGTGCCACATCTGGTCTCAGCCAACTAGTAGTGATAGTGGGAGATGGTAGTGATACAGCACAGAGGTGACCAGTGGGTCAGCAGAACTTCTGCATCATAGAGGCAACTTTTTCAGACACCCATGTAGTGCTCACCCTCAAGCTGCATTATTATCGTACTAAGATGGCCGTTCCCCTCAGCAGGAAGCAGGGTGATGCCACCACCATCTGGAAACTTGCCACACCAGAACAAGCAGAAGCTAACCAGTCTGGTGCTGGTAGATTGGCCGTCAGTGCTGTTGTCATGGAGGTCTGCAGTACTATGAAGGCATGCTGCGGTGCCATGTTATAGTGCTTGGCAAGGCACACAAGGTTATTGGCGGCTTTGCATGGATGGAGATCATGACCATCTTAGATCCAGAACCAGAACCGAGAGTGGGCAGATCAGCCATTTTGCATTAAACAGCTTAGGCCTTTGATCTTGGATTTAGCTTCAAAAGTTTGGGTTTTTGCATAACCTGTGGATAGAAGATGGGTGGTGGTGGTCGGGGACTTCTGCATAAGAGGGACGGAGTCATCCATCTGCTGTCCAGACCTGGAATCCTGGGAAATTTGCTGCTTAGAATCCAGGATGTGATTGAGTCTCTTCCAAAAATCATCAAACCTGTGGATTATTACCCTCTCCTGCACTTGGGATGGAAGAGTCCAAAGCACTGTTCCAGGCTGGGGACTGACTAGCTAAGTAGCAGTGCAGCAGAAAAAGACCTGGTGATTATAGTGGATGAGAGGCTGGATAAGAGTCAACCTGTGTGCCCTTGTAGCCAAAAAGGCTAATGGCATAATGGGGTGCATTAGGAGAGGCATTTCCAGGAGATCTAGAGAAGTTGTTATTCTCCTCTACTCAGCACTGGTGAGGCCACATCTGAAGTATTGCGTCCAATTCTGGGCCCCCAGTATAGAAAGGATATGGACACACTGGAGTGGGTTTAGCGGATGGCAACAAAAATGTCTAAAGGGCTGGAGCACAAGACCTATGAGGAGAGGTTGAGATGTTTGGGCTTATTTAGTTTGCAGAAGAGAAGACTGAGGGGCGATTTGATAGCAGCCTTCAACTTCCTGAAAGGGGGCTCTAAAGAGGATGGAGGGAGACTATTCTCAGTGTATCACAGAGGTAGCCGTGTTAGTCTGTATCTTCGAGAATAACAAGAAATCCTGTGGCACCTTATAGACTAACAAAACAACAAGAAGTCTTGTGGCACCTAATAAACTAACAGATATTTTGGAGCATAAGCTTTTGTGGGCAAAGACCTGCTTCAGTGGTGACACATGGCAGAACAAGGAGCAATGGTCTGAAGTTACAGAGGGATAAGTGTAGGTTGGATATTAGGAACAACCATTTTACCAGGAGAATGGTGAAGCACTAGAATGTGTTACTGAGACAGGTGGTGGACTCTCCATCCCTAGAAGTTTTTAAGTCCCATCTTGACGTAGTCCTGGCTGGGATGATTTAGTCCAGGTTGAGCCTGCTTTAGGCAGGGGGCCGGACTAGATGACCTCCTGAGGTTCCTTCCAGCCCTAGGATTCTATGATTCTATGATAACTGGAGCTGGGGAATTTGCATTAACCTCTCTGTAGGGATTCCCCAGAACAGTGGTGGGGATCTCCCAGCCCATGGTCTGAGCTTGTCTGGATCTGGAACCCAAGACTCAGGGCTCCCCTCCATGGTATCTGGCCTATGGCAGTGTAAAGGGTGTGGAGCCCTGAGCTCCACGCACCGGGTCAGGCAAACCACATCCAGATCCAGACCACAGGCTCGGCTAGGGCTGGTGGGGTGGGGGCAGGAAGTGGCTCTGGACTTTGTTGCTATTCTCCCAGCTGCAGGGAGCAGCAGCAGCCTGCGCAGCCTGTCTGGAGGCTTCCTAATGCTGCTCTGATAAGCCAGAATTCCAGCCAATCAGAGCAGCAGGGGGTGGTGCCTGGAAGCAGGGGCAGGGACACAGAGCTATGTGTGTCCAGTGGTGCTGCAAAGGAAAGTACATCCTCATTGCTCAGACCCTGCGCCCCCAGACAGCTCCTGTGCCCTCTCCCATCCAGACCCCTCTGCCCACCTGCTTTCTTCCCTCTCCCTCCCTTCAAGAGCCCTCACCTGACCCTTCTCTTTCAGACCCTGCACTTCCCCAACCCCGCTTGCCCAGCCCTCTCCTGCACCTCCCTCCCACCCAGCCTCCCCACCCGCACCCTGCTTCTGCTGCCTCCCTTCCCAATCCCTCCCTCCACCCTGACCTCTCCCTTCCAGACCCCACACCTCAAATCCTCCTACACCTTCCTCTCACCTAGACCCAGCCTGCTCCTGCACGCCCTCCCGCCCAGATTCCCAACCCACAGCCCGCTCCTGCACCCCACTCTGGCCCAGATCATCCACCCTAGCCCACTCCTGCTCCCTTTCTCCCTCTGCTCCTGCAACCTCCTGCCCAGACCCCACAGCCCCAGCCCTCATACAGGTGGGACCACATCAGTGATGTGTGGGGGGTTTTCTTGTTTTGTTTTGTTTTTCAGGGGAGTTTTTTTGCTTCTCACTTCTGCGGCCCCTGACCGATTTGTCTACAGGTCATGGCCCCTGACCTGAGAAAGTTTCCCGACTCCTGCCCTAGGAAATCCATTTAATACTTATTGTCCCAAAAGGCCATATTTGTCTGGCACATTTTCAATATAGCCTTTGAACTCCCATGTCTCATCTCTAGCACATCTCTTCCTCCCTTACCTATGCCCTAAGAGGCTGCATGCAAACCCACCCCCACTAATTCACTGAGACCTTATAGATATTACAGGAAATTGACCTATCACAAACACATGCTCTTCTAGGAAATCCACCTGCTGACCAGTAAGAGTGAGCAGCTCAGTTAATCTGCAGTACCTTGAGATAAGTCTCCTATAGGACCCACTTAAATGCACCTGGTAGGTTGGTGGGAGAGGGTTGTTGGGGCTGCCTGCTGCTGTGGTTATCCTTTCTGGGCCAGTCTTTATTCAGAAGGTACACGCAACACAGCTGAGGGAAAAAGTAGCTCTGAACGACAAAAACCTGTCAAATGTCAGGGTCAGTGCCTGCTCATTACAGCAAGTTACTAGTGTTCTCCAGTTCTCAAGTGTTGGCTGTCCTGGACATTCCATTTGTAGTGGTGGTGGGAATACAGCCTGTCCTCTGATGGAGGAAAACAGAGGGAAAGCTGTACACTGGGGAGAGAGAGGTCGGTGTGTGTGTGCGTGCATGCACACGTAGAAACCTTCTCGAATTTTCAGTCTGCTTGCATGTTTGTTTCCCCCACCCCAAAGTAGATGATCTGGGCTGTGGCTGAAACATAGTTAAGTCTGTAGCTGTTTATTACTTGTATTAGAATTTTGTAATTATTATTTTGAACACTAAGTCTTGGAATCCTGGGTTGGTTTAAAAAAGTCAACTGTTGGGACGTGAAGAAATTAGCACTCTTGGAATTTTTTTCTAAAGGAAATCAAAAGCCTCACTTCTCTCCTTGCCACATGCCATCTGTACAAAAATACTTGAAGATGTGTTTTGTGAACAATCTCTTCATTCTGGATTGCATACAGCTGGTGTACAGATAAGCCTATGCACTGGGGTAGGAGTGGAATGAATGGAGGTGAGTCAGAGCCAAAACAAGGCAACTTTTGTCTCATCTTGATTTAGGTAGCCTGGAAAAAAATTTAAAAAACCTGCCGGAAACTCATCTCCTGCTGATTACAGCCTAGTGCTTGTAAACCAGTGACCTTTTGTGAGCTTACCCTTGCCCTAGTAGCGCCCCAAGCCTGAAGAGAAAATTGTAAGAAGCGAGCAGTGTGTTTTGTCAAACAGAACTTTTGACTAACAACTACAGACCAGATTGTTCTTTGCCCTTATGGAAGAGCCCAGGCAGTGAGAGAGAGTGATACAGTACACATGGTGCAGCAGGCAAATCCCACTGCACATGCTTGGAAACGTAAAACCGTGATGCCCCCTGGAACTCTGTCTGCCTTATCATGGATCCATTCCCCAGTAATACAACCAAGCCCTAGATTAAGTTGGCTGTAATAATGCTCTTATCATGCACCAGGTTTGGTGAAGTTGAGTATAGTATAGGCTACATTGTGGGGCAGGTTGAACCTCTCTAATACAGAACTCTCTTGTCCAACAAATTCTGTAATCTGGCATGAATTTAGTTAGCTGGACTACCCCTTCTCATGGGTGCGGCCAAGTTTCCTGTGGTCCCATAAAGTTTGTTTACAGCCACCAATCCTGGCTCTCAGTGCTGTTATTTAGCTCCAGTTTACTCCAAATGTTATCTAAGAGCCCAGTAAGCAGTGAAGTGTTGGTAATGTGCTAGAAAATATTGACCTCCCATGGGCTGGCAAATTGTCTACTCCGGCACCAGTCAGGTCCCCAGGGTGTCAGATGAGTGAGGTTCAACCTGCAACATGGAGGTTAAAACTAGGCCAAATCTTCCAAAATCCTGCTTGGCTTTATAATCACATAAAGGACAAAAAAAAAACAACCCTAGAATCTTTCCAGAGCTCCAGAGCCAGATCAGCAAAAAGCCGGGAGAGCAGCGTGGGTACTGCTGTGCGAATTAGCAAGACAAACAGAAGGAAAATCAAGAACAAAAAAATGTGTTGGGAAATTATACTAAATTATAGGCTCTTAAAATAATGCTTTCTGCTCCAATTTCACTAGCCCTATGAATCCAGGAAGTGTAATCATCATCCAGTTAGTGTACACGATGATGTTCACTGTCCCTGCAGCTATTATTTCTATGTTAAGCAGTGTTTGGATATTTGCAACTCTTTTCCATCATGCAACAGCTGTTCTAGTACTTGTCACCATTTTGTTGGATAAATCATCATGATCACATCCTTCAGACACACTATTCCCTTTGATGTAACTATCATTCACGTGTTTAAAAAAAGGCTTTCATATGAAGGAGTTTTCAAGCACTGTAATCAGTCATTACAATCTCCATAACTTTCTGAGTCCCACCTTTCCCATTTTCTAATGATCAAAGACATTGCTAATGGCAGTGATTAATAATTAAAAATCAATAATGCGAACGTGTAGTGCAGTACCTCTCATACCAAAGAATGACAAAGCACTTCTATAGCTACAGTATACACAGCACTGCCAAAATGTGCCTTATCTGGGTTGGAGGGCTGCAGCCAGGCAGAAAGCAATGTGGGTAGAAGTATGGGTCAAAAACAGTCAAGCAAATTGCTATAGTTAATACATAGAAGGGCTTCTTCTCTGAGGAGCCAAACTTGACCCATCGACTTCAATGAGAGCAGGATTGGGCCCTAACCCTCCACCCCCTTAATCTTGTGAAGAAAATATAGTGCTAACTGCTACCTCCCAACTGCACTGGCTGTTATGGGGCACATTCACAGTATCTCTGGGGTTCCCTCATGCTAGCCCATCGTGTTCAGTCTCATTTTTCTCACAGCTGCAGCTTCTGTGGTCAATCACGTTAGGCAGGCCTCCTCTTGGTCCAGTCCCCTTCCAGAGTTAACAGGAAAAAAAGTCTAATGGCCTCTATGTCAGGCCCTCAGCACTTATCTGGGACTCATTCCTTGTCCTTCAATCCCTTCTCTGTATTTCTCCTCATAGTCTGGGGGAGATATAAGAGAATCCAGGCCCATCCTCTCCTCTGGATTCCAGCACAGAAATCTCATATTATGAGCAGTCCTTTGCCACTTTCTAGAACCGGTCCCACCCCTTCTCTTCTTCTCAGTATCTTGCACAGACCTACAGACTACTATTTCTGCCCTGGATGTGTAGATCCTCCCAGCATCTCTTAAGAATATGTAAGTATTCAGAAGGAACAAAGAGCTGTATTTATCTTTATATCTGAGGCTGCTCTGTTATATTGATAACTCTGTTTATTTGGTATGCAGTTAAAACTTTTATCGGTCTCCATCACATATTCCATCATCTTATTCACTAGAAACTTTTATGTAACTATCTGTAAGGGAAAGAACTTGTGCTAATTAATAAATAAAGTATAAAATATTATCACATTTATGGTGTCATTATTAGACTAGGCTGTAAGATGGATGTCTATAAATATTTTTTCTACTGTAAATTTCTCTTTATGACAGTTTTGAAAGTTTTTGTGATGTATTCTATGGTACCTACATACCAATACTTTCCTGGTATATCTGTTGTGTTCTCCAGAACATCTGCTTTCATTTAAAAATGTAAATCTCTGTTTTTTACGGCTACAAAGAAAATCTCAAATGTGAAGTGAAGCAGAGATGTCTGAGTATGTGTGGAGCCTGGAATAATAACAGCTGTCAGAGGTGTGAACATTAGAGCACATTCACCTCAGTTAGGCATGAAAGCAGATACCTACTGATGATTCAAATACTAATATTAACTGTTTCTTTCCTATTTCTTTTCTCATGTGAAAAAAGGAGAGGGAAGATCATCATGTATTCTCACAATTTACTATTATTTACATCCCATTGTGGTACCAAAAGTGGGTTGTCCCAAGTATCAACACTACTGTTTCACCTCCGAATCAGGTATCAGCCGAACCAAACCTAGAAGGCCCATATCTGAGCTCCTCAGAAGAGAAGCCAACTCCAGGAAAACAAGAAGAACCCAGAGCCATATTCATGCTCCACCAAGGGGCAGACAGTCTCAAGAAACTCAGTGTACACCTACACTACAGGGAAGATTGACTCTGTTGTGGTTGATCTTCCAGAGTTTGATTTAGCTCGCCTAATGAGGACGTGCCAAATTGTATTTACAGGGCACCCTCACCTACTGTGGTACTTCTGGCCCCCATTAGGAATAAGGGAAGTCAATGGGAGACCAGGGTCCTGTCAACCTCCCTTAGTGGCGATGGTGCGGAAGCCCAAATTAAGGTGTGTTGACTTTAGTTATGTAATTAACGTAGCTGCAATTGCATACTGTAATTTGTCCTTCCCCTGCAGGGTACACCTGCTCTCAGTGGAATTGAGGGTATGCATAGTTATATTTTGAAAGCTGTAGAATTCTCTGGAAATGACAGTACATTTGTCAGCTTATAGGTGGAACTTATTTTATGGCTAGAGCTTGCTGGAATACTCCCACCATTTTCCTCTTAGTTCAAACCTTGACTGAGACATTATTAAAACAAAGACACTTGGACTAATTCAGTGAGTCAGTCACAGTGCAAAGCCCTACTACCCAATGGCAGCAGATCTTGTCCATGGCAGGAGGAAGTGGAATTAGTGGTAATAAGGTCAGCCCATAAGAAAGGGCTTCCAACCTCTCCAGCTCGCTCAAGGAAGGAACCATGTTCAGCTCTCTTATGTTGGAAGGATGGGCAATGTGATCTGAAGACTTGAGATACAGGAGAAAATAAGGAAAGACATGGGCCTTAGAGAACTCCATGGGCATGGACAAAACATACACAGAAGGATAGCCCAATATCAACTATTTATAATGAAAAATGTAAACTCTCAATCTACAAATTAAAAAGCATAACATGTAAACCTCTGTTACGAATAATGATATAAAATACCATGTACAGTAAAAGGAGTAAGTTTATAAAACACCATATATGAAAATGAAGTAGGAAAGATGCATCCCCTCTACAGTATTGGGAACAGTCCAAAATTCTGGCAGGATGTGATTTTTTGAAATATAACACCGGTAAATGTTGCAATACTGTTCTCTCAAGACCCTGGGTACTCCATGCCAAGCTGAACCTCAACTCTGCAGCACAGCTTCATGCACTCAGAGGCAGAAGGATCATTCATAGCAGAATAATTTAAATTAATGTTTAGCTTTTCTTTGTATTTAATGTGAGAGTGAATAATTCATTCAGCACTATACCCCCGGGTTATTTTCATACTGCCTTCATTTATTCATATGCAGGCCTCACCTCTTCAGCTTTCAAACTGCTGTACATGTTTTACTGACAATGCAGCAATATACTACATGTGATATTTGTGGGGTGGGGAAAAGTAGTTTTTGCCCAATGACAGGTTGCCTTTTTTTTTTAATGTTCTTCCCCAAGCCTGTGTGTTGTTTCTGCAATATCACAAAGGCCTTTGCACAAATTTGCTCACTACCTCTGATGGCCAACTCAGTCACATCCAGCGCCCTCTTCAGACTCAATTAATTATAGAAAGATCATGCTTGTAACATTATTCAGTCTCCCCAAACACATGCTTGCAGTTAAACATGGCAGGTAAGTAGGCGGGATGGATCCAGCAACCAAGAAGTGCTGTGATAGTCTGTACAGAGAAGCAGCAGCAACATTACCTAGCACAAACTCCTGGGTCCTTGAAGAGGGGGGAAAAGGCCAGGAGGTAAGGTAGCTGATCAGTCCAAATGTCCCATTTTTCCTGCTCTCATATCTTAGCAAGTAATGTGAGCCAGCTGAAAATCCCAGTACATCCAGTTTGGGTCAAAGGAGGATCAAGAGCTCAGGTTTCCATTGCAGTATTTTTTAAAACTTGCTGAGGCCACGGAATACCAAACAATAATATTTTTATGTGAAACGCCTATGAAAATTTTCTTAAAAAAATCATTGTCAGACCAAATATATTGTGGCAGAGTCAGTCTCATTGCTGGGCCCCAGGTCCTCCTTTCAGTCCACTGGCCCCACCATATGAACCCTGTTACCCTCGCTTGGGTACGGGGACCCTGGATGGCAAACCTGGACCCCACCCACTCGTTCTGGGTTCTGGCCCAGGGACCCTGGATGGCTGCTACCAGCAAGGGCTGATTCCCTTCACTCTTGTGCCTGCAGCTCCTCTCCCTGGGCCACTTCCCAAAATGATTCCACTAGTGCCTCCTTCCACTAGTGGTAGCCATGGCAGCAAGTCCCCTCCTTTCTTTGGCTCCTCCAGCTGACCTGTTCCTCACAGTCTCTGGCTGAGCTTCAGTTCCCCCCAGAGCTGGGGCAGTCCAGCCCCCCAGGTTCCTGCAGTTCCTGGCCTCTTTTGTGGTCTCTGGTGTTCCTCCAAGTCTCCTTCCCACTCTTCACTCACCTTCCAAACTCTCCTTACTCACCCCCATCCCCCAACTTGTCCTGCACGGAGAAGGGCTTATAAAGGTAGCCCTGAGGGGGATCAGCTGGCCCTAATTGGTTAAGGGAAGCCTTCTTCTCAGTTGCTCCCAATTTGATTGTCAGCTCCATCTCTGCTCTGTTTTTACTCCTGTCTTTTCCTCTCCTGGCCCCACCCTGCCACAATATACATATATATATATATATATATATATAACACCTAATTTAATCGGGTATCATAGCAATGAAGAAGTATCATTGTACCTGGTTTTAATAACAGAAAATATATCCATGGGCTACAGGTCATTGCTAGTTGCCACTCCACTGCGGCACACCTGTGAGTTGTTCACGGAACACCAGTGTTACAGGGAACATAGTTTAAGGAGCATTGCTCTACTGTGTATGAGGCAGAGTGTGTTAATTCAGCCCTCACATATATGGCTATTTCTATGCTATTAGATAAATATGATCTTCAATAAATTCGATTTTTTACCCTCTTTCTTATGAATTGGAATTTAAATGTCTACAAACCCTCCTGAAATTTGACCCATCATTTTTCTGCATCGAGTTTCCGTGCCCCCATTGCCCTCAGCAAGTTCAACAGCATGAGCAGTGCATTGTGGGTACCTGTCCCACAGGGCCTTAGCTCTGGTTGCTTGTGGGTGTTTCACGTTAGAATCCCAGAATGCAATGCACTGTCCCAGGATTCAGAGCACCCAGTAACAGAATTCAGACCTCCTCCAAACCCGCCTGAGTTCCCTGTGCCGTGTGTCCTCTGCGGATGTTGGCATGCCGGCGGGCAGCTGTGCTGTTAGCTCTGTCCACCCCACCTGGTTCTGTCAGCCACGTGTCTGCTGTGGACATTGGCATAGGAGGGGGCAGCTGTGCCTTCAGCTCACCCCAAAACCTACCCGGGTTCCCTGTCCCGTACATCCTCTGTGGACGTTGGTGTAGCAGCAGGCAGCTGTGCTATCAGCCCTCTCTACCCTGCCAGGTTCTGTCAGCCGTGCATCTGGACCTTCATATTTGCAGGCCTGAGCGCTACAGAATTCTCCCTTTATGTTATTTTAGCTAGCCATCCCATTCCTTCTGTTTGTATGCTGACCTACGTGTATTGCTCAAGGACAAATAGGCTACTGTCCTCTAGATGAACTATTAACACTGGTTTCTCAGCTCCCTTGTGACCAGGGTCTCAAGAGAACCATGCTGAGATTGCTCAGTTAGGGCAAACTATAAAGAAAGTATCAGACAATCTCCAAAGCTGCTGATTACTCTAATACTTAGATTTATCCAGGTAGCAACAAAACAGCCTCTACAATATCTTACTGGTTACTCAGAAACCAGAAATACAGTTCCCTTAAAGTGACCCCACCTTGAGCTCCCACCCAGACACCCAAGTCAAATATGATAAGGCAATGGCACTCACCCTTTTTTTCCACAGACTGCTTGAAAATTGCTGAAGATTTTGGTGGGCCTCTTAGTGATCTTTCAAATGTCTCTGCTTCTTTGCAACAGCTACAGAGTTGGGGCTGGAGGGAAGTGGGGGAGTGTCTCTCAGTCTCTCTCCCCCACCATGGCAGCCCCCGAACTGGGCCTGGGAAGAAGGTGTGTTCTCTTCCGCTTCAGAGCATCCAAAGAGCTGAGGCTCGGAAGGAGGGCATCTCTGCCTGGCAGCCACAACCCTGGAACTGGGCAAAGTTGTCTCTTTCTCTGGCTGCTGCAGCCCTGCACATCCCATTTTTCACCTATCCCCTCTTCTTACCCCACTGTCCCCCACCTACCTTCTATTTTCCCCACCTCACTGCCCTATCTGCTCTCATCTATCCCCCACCAAGGCCACCACATCACCATACATGTGCACCTTCTTTAGGGTTCAGGCAGCCAGTTAGTGGCACTACACCTGTGCAGCACCACTAATTTGAAGGACTAATTTCTCTTGTGTGGTCAGCCAGGCATGCACCTTAGTGGGAACTATCTGCAGAAAGGAATGGAGCTTGTGGACCACCGGTGGTCCACAGACTACAGTCTGAGAACTTCTGTGATAAGAATTACTGAAGATATTATTCAGCGTATAAAACATTATGTGAATCCCCCATGAGGTTAATGAACATTTCAGATATGCACACTTATTTCTTATTAACTGAATTGTTATTCAGTTCTTATTAACTAAACTAACATCTGGTAAAAAACAAAAGAGAGAGAGTATTGGCTAAAAGATCATTGTACATATTGGTTAGAATAGAGTTCTTAGGTCTGTTTCATAGTAGAGAAGGTGAGCATGAGAGCTGCAAAGAGTCCTTTCCAAAATTAGTTCATTAGGTAAAAGTCCAAGGTCAAGGTGAACTACAATGGAAGTGGAGATCTCAGTCTTGCAAGTCAAACCTCCCTGATGAAACTTAAGCAGATCTGAGATAAAAGGATCGGGGCCGAAGACTTCTTTATGTAGATAACTGGCAGGCTATGATAGCTGCTTGACAGGAGGCAGTCTGCGTGCTGGGTGAACAATAGGCTATGAAGGAACCTGCTATTCCTAAGCACACTCCTAATTTAAGTTCATTTAATGTAAGCAGCTTTCTGATCTCTGAATAACAGAACACAGCAACAGACAGGGACAATTTGTTTACATTATCAACCTCTCACAATATTTATCTAAATACCCAAAACCACAGACATTATCTTTCTAATGGTTGAATCTAGGTCAATTTGACCTGTGAGTTGTGTAATCCTTTCTGGGCCTGTGTCACAACCTATTCTCAGGGGTCTAGGAAAGTAGTCAGATAGCGGGATTTCAGTGACAAAGTTTATGTCTCCATTGCTCATCTTGCCTGCCACTGCCAGACAAGTACTTTGGACTTTTAATGTATTGAAATCAATCCTTTAGGTGAAATCTCAAGTCAAGTCTCCTTCTGTTACTTTTAAATTGCAGTCTGCTGGTACATTTTGAAAAGATTATGAAATAAACCAATGTCCAAGTCAATATTGCTTCTCTCTCAATGAGCCCATGTTGAACCCATGTCTGTGAGCCGTAGCTGAGTAATATTGGCTGTGCTGTTTGTCTAAATGTTTGTTGGCATTCTGTCGTCTTTCTCCCTCTGCTTTGTAGAACACTTTGAGATGTCTGAAAAGTACATTTTGATAGCAAGTCCTATTCTAGCCCTCCCTCTGATGATATTCACTGAAGTTTGAGATAAGTTCCCCAAGGTCAATTGCAAACATTTTTAATCTAGACACGAGAGGTGGGATATTTTGCACAGATTCTCAAACCCCACGTGAAATTAGTCTAGTGCCAAGGGTCATAGGGCTGAACTACAGCCCACAGAAGTCTCATTGGCAAACATGGGCTGAAATAGCAGAAGAGAGTCACCAGTAGGCACTCCTGCCAAAGAACATGATAATTACAGAATTTATTTCTCTGGAGGGCCTTATAGGATCAGATCCCTTTTCTTCTACATTCCTGTTTTCTTTTCCCTGCTGTCCCTGCACTCAGTGGTGTGGTGTGCACACCACCACAAGGAGCCATGTATGTGACAAAACAAGTTTCCAGATGACTCCAGTACAAGACAGTTGTCACTGACCCAAATAGTCTTTTAGTTTGTAGCAAAGCCAAGACCTAACAGAGTCATGTAACTCAAACTCCATTAAAATCCCACATCTACGTTACAAGCCCTACATATTTTTACTGGGTCAAGGGACAAATATGTTGTAACTTAGTCTCCTGACTTGCATGTTTTTTTATTGTGGTTGGAGCCATAAGAGACCTCCAGCCCCTTGTCCCTGTTGTGTCTCCAGCTCCATCCCCAACCTGCTGTTGTATAATCTCAACCCTTGCTACAAAAATTCTTTCCCCACTCATACCTATTGCTGAGGCTTTGTAGTGAGGAGGTGAGGCCTCTCAGGCTATGTCTAGCTTAGACTGATCTGTCGACAGAAGTTTTTGTGGGAAGATAACTTCTGACAAAACTTCTGTTGACTAATTGCAGTCAGACAGCAAAGCGGATCGCTCTTTTGATCCACTCTGTCAACAGAGAGTGGTCGGATTTCTCAGCTGCTCTCTTGACAGAATGGCCACACGGAAAAACCGTCATACAGGGTCACTTGGCTGGCAATCCCTTCTGGGAGCCACAGTGGGACGTGCTCTGAAAAGGACCCCCCTGACGCCCATTCCCTGCCCATACCAATGTGTGCCTACCTCCCGGAGGGACAGCACAGCTGCTAGAGCAGGGCTTCAATGCTTGCTGAGAGACATAGCACTTTTCAGCTAGCAAGGGTGCCAGAGCATCCCCGGACATGCACCGACCCCACCCAGAGGTGCTTTAGCACCTGCTTCACCTCCTCATGGCTGTCCTCCTCTTCCCCTGGGAGTGCAAGCCAGACACCAGCTTTCAGGAACTCGCCCCATCTGCCACATGGTCTCACCTGTGCCCACCCCCCTGGTGCACAGGTAGATCTGGAGGCACTGCACCAGTTCCGACTGGTGGGACCAGCTGGTCATGGGGCAGTGGGACAACCAGTAATGGCTCCAGAACTTCTGCGTGCAGAAGGACACCTTCCTGGAGCTCTGTGCCTGGCTCAGAGACAGGACACCTGGCTGCAGCCTGCCATCCCCATGCAGAAGCGCGTTGCCATCATCTTCTGGAAGCTTGCTACATCCAACAGCTACTGCTCATGGGAAAACAGTTTGGTGTGGGGAAGTCCACCATCAGGGCCCTCCTCATGGAGGTAAGGCACACTTGGGCTGCAGTCCCTGCATGGTGAGGAGGACATCCTGCCAAAGCATGGCCCTTGAGAAGTGGGGTCAGGGAATGCAAGGGGTGGGATGAGGGGGAAAGCCCCGTCCCCAGTGGACTGTGCCATCCCACCTTTGCACAGACCTGCTGCCGGGGAGGTGTCCACATGGGGGGATCCCAGAGAGCTTGGTAGACAGGAGATGGGAGGGGGCAGAGGACCTCCTGCAGGGCCCAGGGACTCCCTCTCTCAGTCCCTGACATATGTGTTCAGTTCCCTCCCTTTGCAGGTTGTGACGGCCATCAACACCATCCTGTTGTGGAGGGTTTTCTGTCTAGCAGATGTGGACACAGTCATGGCTGGATTCACTGCCCTGGGGTTCCCAAACTACTTAGGGGATATCAGTGGGACCCACACCCCCATCTGTGCCCCAGACTGCAGTGCAGCCAAGTATATCAACAGAAAGGGGAACTTCTCCATGGCGCTGTAGGCCCTGGTTGACCACCGTGGACACTTCAGAGATGTTTACGTTGGGTGATCAGGTCGGGCCAGGTATATGATGTGTGAGTGTTCTGCAATTCCAGCCTGTGCTAGAGTATGGAGGTGGGCAGATTCATCCCCCACCGTGAGCTGGCAATTGGGGATATGCACATGCCATGGTGCATCATGGGGGACGTGGCATACCCCTCATGACATGGCTCTTTAGGCCTTACACTGTCCAGCTGGACCCAATCCAGGAACTCTTTAATGCTCACCTCAACCGGGCCCACATGCAGGTGGAGTGCACCTTCCGCTGCCTCAAGGCACACTTCCAGTGCCTGTTTACCCACTGAATGTGGGCAGAACAGCATTTCCCAAGTTGTGGCCGCATGTTGTGTCCTGCACAACATAGTGGAGAAGGAGGAGGCCTTCTTCCCAGGGTGGGGTGTGCCTCAGGTATGAGCAGCCAGGTGCAGCTCCATTCCATCAGACCCATCAGGATGGGGTGTGGATCTGGGTGGCCCTGAGGGAGAGCTTCTCCCATGGCTCCCAAGAACCTACCCCAGGCCCGTCCTCAGCAGAGGCCTCAGGCCCACAGTCCTACTCCATCCCTGCCATGGCCCCTCCCTTTGCCTCCTCTCTGCTCCTCAATCCCTGCCCAATAAAGAGGGGCACGGGCATGGTGAACAACTATTTTACTGGAAGAAGGAGAAACATGTGCAAACAAAACTGTGTAATACAAAACTATTTAAAAGAAAGCAAAGTGAAAATGTCTTTGAACTATTTACACCCGGCGGGGCTTGGGACAGGGGTTGAGGAATCAGAAATTGGATAGGGGGCTTAGGAGAGGGGTGGGGCATCAGAAATTGGATGGGGGAGCTTGGGAGAGGGGAGTGGAAGGCTGTGAACCTGAGTGGGAGAGGGACCCCAAGTGGCATTGGTCTCAGGATCCCCGCCCAGCATGTGTTTAGGGCCCCCATTGGGGCTGGATTGGGGCCAGGAGCAGGGGGACAAATGGAGGCATTGTGGCTGTGGCAGGGTCTGGGTCAGTGGGGGAGGGCAGCCATGGCCCTCAGCCATTGCAGGAGGTCCATGATTCCCTGTGGGATGGCTGGCAGGGGCAGGGGGATAACAAGGGCAGTGGGTGTGCAGGGGATGGCAGCCATGGACAGCTGCACCATCATGTCCTGCCATACATTGCTGGTGGCATCAAAGAGGCACCTGAGTTGGTCCCAGGCCCATGGCCACCACTCCACGAGCTCCATCATTCTCCAGAGAGTTGTACTGTGGTCCCTTTGGATGTCCTCCTACACCTGGCAATGGTCCCTCCAGCTGCAAGCATGCCCTTGTCCTTGAGTGGGGCTGGTTTGCCCTCATGGTGATGTGGGGCTGGCTCACTCCAGTGCTGGGGTGGGGTGGCGGGGGGCTGGCTTACCCTGGTGGGTTGGTGGGGCTGGCCCAGCCCTTAGACGGTGCAGGCCCTGCTGTAAGGAAGACAAGAAGGAAAACCAGTAAGTCATTCACACAACACAGCCCATGAGGTCCTGCCCCCCTACCCTGTACAGAGACCAACACTCTCCAGGCCAAGGGATAGGGATGTCCTGGGAGCAACACCATGCGTGGGCTGCACAATGGGCCCTCCTGCATGAGCGCAGCATGGTGCCTCTGGGACTATGCTGACCGCAGCATCCCCCTGCCCCCCACACTCAATGGGCTAGGGGCCAAGGGGGGGTGTCTGGCAACAGAGGGGTCCCCACATGGGTGGTAGGTGAGTCAGGAGCCACCTGGCCCTCCCTGGGTGCCCACCCCACCCCTGTGGCTTGCAACACTGTCTGCAGAAGTGGGTGCTGCCTCTCACCTGTGGTCAAGCCTGCGTGCTGGAAGCTGTACTCCTTAGTGTGTCTGGAGTCAGGCCATCACCCTGGGGGTTAGCCCGCTTCCAGGCTTGGCAGGTGCTGGCAGCTCCCATCCCCCTCCGGGGACCTGGGGCTGGCCCGGCCTCCTGTGAGGCTGGTAGCAGACTGGCACCCATGACAGAAGGCTGCTAGCTGGGTCCTGGTGCAAACACCACCTTGCATGTGGCTCCAGTTGATGCTTGCAGCACACCTGGTCTGTGCCTGCCTCCCATGCTCTGGGGTGTCCAATGTGTAGGCTGTTTACCATAGGGACCCTTGCCCAGCTCTGAGAATGCCCTGGAGGTGGCCTGGCTGGCGGGGACTGACTCCTGCATGATGACCAGTGTGCTGCCTCCGAGACCATGTCTGCCTCTGGCTCTGGTGGGAGTTGGGACTTGGAGTGCTGTTCCTCCTCCTCTTCCGCCTCTGGGGGCTCCAGCTGCAGGGAGAGGAGCTTTCAGCGCTGTGTTGATGAGGCCTGGGTGGTGATGTGTCCCCCACCCCCAGGATGTCATCTAGCTCCATGTAATAGGAGCAGGTGGTGGGTCCTGTTCTGGAGCATCAGGCTGCATCCTGGGCCCAGATGTAGCTCTGGTGAAGTTAACGTTCACCTGAACCTGCCACATGCTGTGCGCAAGGTGGCTCCATGCTGCAAGGGCGGTGGCCATGTGGGCACAGGCAAGGGCATTGTGGTGCTTGGCCTTGGGGTCTCTGCCTTGACCCCAGGTCTAAGAGGGTCTGCACCTGGGCCCAGTCCAGGAGAGGGACCATTCCTTGGTGCCCCAGAGTGGATCCTCAGACCCCTCCAGCTGGTTCCCTCTAGGGCCCAAGGGCGGAGGGGGGTCTCAGGGTGCCTGGCTGTCTGTCATCTGTGATGGCTCTAGCACAAGGAGTGGCTGCACAGGGGACTGCAGCCTGTAGCCCTGCTGCTCCCATGCTTTCAGCTTCCTGCCACAGGGTTTACCAGGCTTCATGCAGCTTTAAGAGGGGCCAGTGGCTGGAACCACAGAGCGCTGATTGCTGTGGACAGGGTGCCCCCCTGCCCACCTGCATGGTGCTCTGGAGGCCTTTTCTGCTGACAGAAGGCCCCCGTGGAACATCCAGACCAGCTTTCTACTGACAGGTGCCTGTCAACAGAGGCATTATGCCTTGTGGGGAGCGGGATAGGACTGTACAAACGTGCTGTGTTCTGTTAATCTACTATCAACAGAACACCTTGGGACAAAACCCTCTAGTGTAGACATAGCCTCTCTGCGATTGAAAGGGAAGGACCACAACTCACTGCCTGTTGGGCAGAACCAGGAAAGCCATGTCCCATCTGTTGGAAGTGGACGGGCGGTATAGCAAGAGGAAGTATAAAAGGCTGGGTCAGCAACTCATTTTCAGTGGAATTGCCAAGGGAGATAGATGCCTCCTGCTACAGCCTGAAGAGGACGCTGGCTATACTGAGGACTGGCAGACAGTCCCAGAGCTGCTGAAGATACCAAAGAGCTATGAGGGCCAGAGCTCCCAGAGCCATTGGCCAACTGAGACCTCAGGAGCTGCTGGGGCTGCTGCTGATCACTTACCCTGAGGAGAAGGAGGACAAGTACAACACAGAGGTACCAACCCCAGAGGCGTATGAAGTAGCCCAGAGAAACTAGATGACAGTTTCATGGGGTGTTGGCCTGATACTAGGTCCATATGTTGTAATCAATTGCTGACTCAGTGGTGGATCACTTTGCCACTGTTACAACTCTGGTGATAGAGTTAGGTGGGCCTATGTCCCCCAGTCGCTGTGGTGGCAATCTGAGGCCGGGAGACTCATGTTAGTTTACCATCTACACAGCAATTGCACAGCCTGTGCTGGTGCTAACCTCTGGCCTGGGGCTTCCAGACTTCATTGCTCTGTTCTGGTTGCAAACCAGCACCCTATAGACGATGTGCTACTTTGCCTTGACTGAGGCCTGGGGCTCATAGCCTGCTTTACTGCTGTGCTTGGCCTGAGGGCCTGAACAATAGGGACAGCTAGTTCCCGTTGTTAATCACCCTCACAGGTGTGTGCCAGTGAGGGGCATGGCCTCCCTCAGCGACTGAGTAGGGGGGTTGACCAGGTTCCAGCCAGAACTTGGCTTTTGAGCTGAATTCTGCAGAGGGCAGAAGAGACTAATGAGAATGAGTCTGAAGGTACATGTTGAAGTGAATGGAGATCAAACATGAGAGAGGAGAGGAACAAGAACTGCATGTACACCAGTGGTCCCCAACCTTTGTATGCCCCAGATCACTTTCTAAATTTAAGGGCAACCCAAGATCTACCCTGCCCCATTCACAAAGCCCCACACTGCTCACTCCATCCCCCTTTCTTCAGTTGCTTGCTGTCCCCAGCCTCACTTAGACCAGGGTTTCCCAAACTTTATATAGTTGGAACCTGTTTTTTTTCCTGTGGTTTTTTTGCGGCCCAAAAATATAAGCATATAAAAATATAAACACATATAAAAAAAAAGAATGAAAAAGGAAGAAATTTTCACTGTTTATTATTTATTCACAGTAATAATAGTACATAATAATATAAATCTTGATATAAATACTGAAGTGCCTAATTTATTTTTATTACCTTAATCCCAAATTAATAGGATCATGCGCGATAATTTGCATATTTTCTAAGGACTGGTATTTTTTTCCAAGAGCTGGTACTGGGCCATGGCCCACACGTTGAGAAATGCTGACTTAGACTATGGCTATACTGTGGGTTCTATTTCAGGATACAGGGCTATTTTGAGCATGGTATTTTGTTCCCTCTACCTCTCATTATGAGAGGGATAGTGGGAAGTCAAACCTCAGTGCCATCCTGTACAAATGAGAACTAGGGGGTCACCAAATGAAATTAACGGGTGGCAGGTTTACAACTAACAAAAGGAAGTTTTTGCTCATGCAGCTCACAGTAGGCCTGTGGAGATCCTGGCCAGAGAAGGTTGTTAAGACCAGGACTTGAACAAGGGTTAAAAAAGGAACTAGATAAATTCATGGAAGTTAGGTCCATCAATAGATGTTAGCAAGGATTGGTAGGAATGGTGTCCCTGGCCTCTGTTTGCCAGAGGCTGGAAATGGATGACAGGAGAGGGATCACTTTGATGATTATCTGTTCTGTTCACTCCCTCTGGGGCATTGCTTGACCACTTTCAGCTGGTACCTGCATCTAGTGTCCCATTTGTATGAGAGACATAATGGCGACAATTCCTCATGACAATAGACTCTAAGGCAAATCTTTTGACCAAAATAAGGGCTCTGGTAGGTAATGATTTCAGTAAAACCAGTGTTAGTCCCCTATGTAGGGTTAGGGCAGAGTGTAGGGAGTCATCACAGGAAACCTAACCTGCCCATGATGGAGCTATGCCACCAGGGGGCTTTTCCACATTAGGCAGTGGGGTACCATATCTGGACTACAGAAATTAGCTTTCTTGCATGTTGCACTTGGATGGGTGTAAGAGGGCCATCAAGCCAGTCTTTATACTGTGATGTCTCACAATGGCCCACTTTTTATACCCTTTTTGATAGGTGTGGAACCACTCCTCCTGCCAGGATGCACAAGTTGAAAGCAGATAATTTTAGTTATAAAACAAAACCTACAGATTATGATACCGCATGGGATATGGGCGGTACAAGCCAGATTAATTCATGCAGCAATTTAGAAGCATTTATAAAGTCAAAACACCAAACACGTCCTTATAAGTTTAACACTTATCTTCAACAATACTAAAGTACTGTTGAGCTGGTCTGGTTTCCAGGTCTGAACGTTACTTATCACCTTCTTTCCCAAGTTTGTGGGCTTCTTTCTTAGTTGTGTCTTGGCTGGGGTTGTTTGGGGTGGGGAGACGGTGAGAGAAAACATTCCACTTTCTTTCTTGTTTGGAATCTAGGAGATATTTATTTTCAAGAGAAAGACATTTTTCCAAGAAAATAGATATTTGTCCCTGTCCTTGGGATTGGCTTCTTGACAGAAAAATATCACAATCATGGTCCTGAAGAATGTTTCACACTGTCAATTTTAAATGTGCTGTTTGCACATTAATTTTTAGTCCCACCTCTGCCCCAGTTTCAAGGAGAACACAGTGCTCCTGACAGATGCCAGCTTATCTACAAGCCAGAGCATAGACAACACACTTCCCCATTAACTTGCTTAACCTCTCTCCTGGATATTGTGGGTGGGACGTTACTTATGACTTCCAGTCATATCTCAGACTTCTGCTTTTAGGTTACACTCTGTTTGTTTTATTGTTACTTCACCTTTTCTGGCTTTTCAACTCTCCGCACTTTTCTGATGTGCCCTCTCCAATACCCTACATCAGCGGTCAGCAAGGCACACAAGTCATAAGCTTAGCCCTGCCCCTCCTGCTGTAAGAAGCCAGGCGCCTGTGGATTAACAAAAGACAAACTAATGCTACCAACCCCCACCTAAATGGTAAAGCTTGGCAACTTTATTTATCAATGAAGCTGTTCTAAGTAGGAGTATTAGTTACTTTAAAGCAGTGTCTACACGTGCACGCTACTTCGAAGTAGCGGCACTAACTTCGAAATAGCGCCCGTCACGGCTACACGTGTCGGGCGCTATTTCGAAGTTACCTTCGACGTTAGGCGGCAAGACGTCGAAGTCGCTATCCTCATCAGGAGATGGGGATAGCGCCCTACTTCGACGTTCAACGTCGAAGTAGGGACCGTGTAATCATTGCGCGTCCCGCAACTTCGAAATAGCGGGGTCCGCCATGGCAGCCATCAGCTGAGGGGTTGAGAGTCGCTCTCTCTCCAGCCCCTGCGGGGCTCTATGGTCACCATGGGCAGCAGCCCTTAGCCCAGGGCTTCTGGCTGCTGCTGCTGCAGCTGGGGATCCATGCTGCAGGCACAGGGTCTGCAACCAGTTGTCGGCTCTGTGGATCTTGTGTTGTTTAGTGCAACTGTGTCTGGGAGGGGCCCTTTAAGGGAGTGGCTTGCTGTTGAGTCCACCCTGTGACCCTGTCTGCAGCTGTGCCTGGCACCCTTATTTCGATGTGTGCTACTTTGGCATGTAGACGTTCCCACGCACCGCCTATTTCGATGTGGTGCTGCCCAACGTCGAAGTTGAACATCGACGTTGCCAGCCCTGGAGGACGTGTAGACGTTATTCATTGAAATGGCCTATTTCGATGTTGCTACATCGAAATAAGCTACTTCGATGTAGGCTTCATGTGTAGACGTAGCCTAAGTGTCCAAAAGGAAGCCCACCAATCGCCACATCCCCTCCCCTGCAGCCAGGCGCCACCTCCCCTCTTCAGAGCATCCTCCCCTCAATCAGGCACCCTCCTCCCCTGGCATCTAACCAGAGCTGCGCCACTGGAGCTGCCCAGACCCAAGCTGCACAGGCCCAAGAGCTGTGCAGGGAGGGAACCACTGCAAAGGAGCTGTACTGAAGCAGCACTGGCTGAAGGAGGCATGCGGAGCACAGCCCCTGACTAAAGCCACAGAAGCCATGCCGAGAAGGAGCTGCTGGGAAGAAGCCACACAGCGCGCAGCTCCTGGCCAAAGCCTCAGGAGCTGTGCTGGGGAAAGGGCTGCAGGAGCTGCCTCCTCCACTGCTGCCGTGAGCTTGTAGTGGGGTGTTGTAGCCAGACGGAATCCCCCTGCTCTATTCCACCTTGCCCCTCTTAGGTGCCTCAGAGCACACAGGACAAAAGGGAACAGCACAGTCTTTGATGCCTCGGAGCACAGATGTGCTGCCTCATCACGACTGTGGACAACAGAAGACCACAGATAAGAGAGCTAACACGCCAGCCGATGACCACAGGACCTCAAACTGCCCTTGGCTGGTACTGATAATTGATACACCTACACATCGTCCCAGGAGAGGAATCTTGCACCCATACGAAAAGAATGTCCTGTCTTAATGGTTTACTTATCTCTGTCTTACAAGTGTAAGAACTGGCGTCACAAAGGCGAACCAGCATAATTGGCATCTTTAGGTAAGGAAGAGCGTATGTTACCCAAGGGGTATAAAGAAGGGTCTGGCAGCCCACTCTAACAGAGCTCCAATTACCTATACCTGCCGGTCGGGTAACATCATTGCCTCCTGAGGACCCAGGGGACGCCCTCCTCATATTCTTCTTCCCAAGGGATTGAGTGAAAGATGCTGGCTACGCCAGAGTCAGAGGACACAGGGGTGAGAATTATACCTGCAATGTACTTTTGTGCACATTTAACAGTAAGAGCTCTGTAAGCTAAGGCATTTTGTCCTTATACGTGTAACTTGTAATCTAATTGGTATACCATATGTACCATCCTACTAGTAGTTAAGAAGAAAGAGCAATAACCTTGTAACTGCTAAGATTCTTATTTCTGCCTTTTAATAAATAGTAACCATTTAAGCTTCAGCCTGACTCCTTCCAGTTACTGTAACTCGGCCAAACACAAACAAAGAACCTTAGCTGGTTTGGCTACCTTAGCATGGTCAGTGGTAAGGTGCAGTGAGAGCTGAGCATTGAGTCATGTCGCCTCCATGGGACAGACTCCTGGGGCACCCGTCTGCCACCCTGGCTGCCTGCTGTGAAGGGACAGCCTGTCCTAGCAGTTAAAGACTTGGGTGAATCTCTGGGGCATCCGTCAGCCATTCTGGCTGCCCGCTGCGAAGGAACTGCTGGTCCTAGCAGTTAAAGACTCAGCTGTAATAAGGCTCACAGACCACTCATTACCCGGCCACCGGCTAACAGGTGTGTGCATGGAGTGGGCAGAGGGGCAGAGGGGCGTCTGTGGCTCTACTGAGCCGCTGAGTGGCATTTCTCCACATTGCGCTGCCCTGTTTGCTACATATGGCGAATGGGAAGCATATTGAACAACACAGCTTTAAAAAGTACCACCGGCACTTGGACTGCACATAGAGGTCTAAAAGTCAAATTCTGGCCCTCTGCCTTGGAAAGGTTGCTGACCCCTGCCTTAGATTATCAGTTCTCTAGGGGGCAGGGACTGTTTTCCTTGTAATTTGTCTGTACAGTGCCTAACGCAATGAGACCCTGACCTTTGATGGAGGTTCCCAGGTGTTAGCATAAAACAAATAAGGGCTGAAAAGGCTACCAGTGACATTATAAGCAGCCCCAGCAGCAGTCTTAGGCATGCCAGACAGGTGGAAGCCTATACTAGTGTGATACAAAGTCAACTGAACTAGGATTAGCTGAAAAATCTCCCCAGCTGAACTATATTTCCCATAAATCAACACAGTCAGGGTCTCCCATGGTGCATCACATTTGCTCATCAAAAGGGGAGACCATTGTGCATCATAGGAGATGTAGGCTAGAAAGGAAGACCAACAAATAGGAATAGGGACATGTAGCACATGAACTACAACTCCTATGAGACACCTAAGGACAGCATTTCTGAATAGAAATGTTTGGGCTTCAGCTGAAAGGTTTTGGTTCGCATTTTTAATTTTTGTCGATGCAAATGACTTTTAAAAATTCTCATCAAAGCCTTCTGCTGAGCAAAACCCACTTTCCAAACAGTTCTAACATGTAGGCTGGCTGCTACTATTATCTAGGATAGCCAGGCTGTTCGCAAAAGGTGTCAGATGTGTCCAGCTTTGGTCCAACGGCCATTTGCAACAGCAAGGTGAAGAAAATTCTCCATGTGCTTTTGGCTTCCCTGGTGTTGGGATAAAGTAAAGTGTGCAAAGAAACAAGCTGAAGAAATCTATTATATTTTTAAAGCATGAAGCATTATAGTATCTAGCTACCAGTGGGGTCTACAGTGGGATGGGAAACGAAGCCAGAAAATCCTACTTCTGTCTACATCAGGGGTCAGCAGCCCCCGCCAGCACAGGTGCCAAGAGTAGCACATGAGCCAATTTTCATCAGCACATGAGGCAGGAGCTCAGCCCCACTCCTCCTCCCCCATACAGTCAGGAGCTCACTAAAAGTCATGCCGCCTGTGGATTAACAAAAAACCAGCTAATGCTACCAACCACCACCTAAATGGTAAAGCTCAGAATCTTAATATATTAATTAATGAACCTGTTCTAAATAGAACTATTAGTAACTTTAAAAAGTATTACTGGCACTCGGATTGTACATAGAGGTCAAAAGGGCCAGTGTCAGCACTCTGCCTTGGAAAGGTTGCTGACCCCTGGTCTGCATCTTCCCCAGGTCCTGTAAAGCCTGATTATAGCCCTGCCTAAAGAGAGCCATCTTTAGGACTGAGATGGTGGTTCCATGTGTATGCCTTTTCCCTTCTTGATCTCTCTGCTGTGATTGGAAGAAGGTGCCAGCAAGTACTAACTGTGATAATAGGGGAGTTTATTTAGTTATTTGGACTATCGGCCAAAACATTTTTCACATATGAAGCCAAACAGCTGTCAGCTTTTCAATTCCTGTCAGGCTGAACCAGATTCCAAGCAGTGACCTCGGGCAGTTCAGCTCCACAGCTCATTCTAATTCACAGATCTCCTCCAGTCAGAATTTATTAATGAACCTAACAAGTTATATTGGCATATTTCTTTGTGTTTCCAAGTTTTTGATAGGAAAAATGAGTATGTGCAGTAAAAGCATGTGATCTTAGCCTTCACACTTTTAGAGCCTGAATACTCCTGATATTTGTTCTATTTTTGACAAGCTATCTTAGAGTAAACAGAAGCCATTTGGACACTCATTTACTCAGCTCTTTACGTCTGAATTGTTGTTAGTTCTGTCCAATTAATTCTCCTTTCTTTAATTCCTCTTGCAGAATGAAATCAATAAATCTGACTTTAATCCTACATGTCAAGAAATTTACATTGAAATTGCTGCTACTCTTTGTGTTGTCATCTCCAAACACAAAGAAGAGACTGCAAATTACTGTATGTTCCCATGGAAAGAAAATAAAAACTTCTCGTAATGGTCTCTTTCATCTGTTGAGAAACACTTATAAAAGCACTGACAAAACGTTTGTAACACACAATTTAGGAATGGCCAGACTGCCATCAAGTGACAGAGCTATTATTGGAACACTGTATTATTGCAAATTTCAGTCCATTCCTTCTTACGATACATGATATTCTTTCCTCAACATTATGAATTCTCTAAGACTGACGGTTTTGTTAGGACTCACAATGAAATTCTAGAAAATAAATTGACATGTTTAGATTATTTGGATCTCAAGCAATATTCTCTCTAATTTTTTCCATCCTTGTGTGGAATAATATTTTATGTGTACTGAGGCATGTGCGAATATGCAGCACCAGGAGAAGCAAAAAACCTAGCTGTAGCCACTCTGCTAATCAGGGGGGAAGCTTTTGAACCTTTCTTGAGAGGATACACAAGCACACAGCAAACAGGGAACACTGATTAAGTGTATCTCCCAGTATAAATGAGTTCCAATACTCATTATTCATTGAGATACATGTGGTGTCACGTGCTCACATGCATGGACTGATTGCCATATTTCAAATCAGAAAGCATTATTCTTTCTGGCATGCATTGTTACCGACTGCAGTGTTGATGTTATATTTGCCTTCTTCTGGAGCACTGATAAGGAACATCTATTGAGAAAAGTGAGCTTTTCCCAAATGACTAATTTTCTGCAATTGCAGTGAAGCATGGGATTGATAGACACTAAATCTTCTCTTTGGAGGCCTCCTTTTTAACAGACCATAATTCTTCAAAAAAAAGTCCAGTGGGAAGAATCTACTGGATTTGAAATATGGTATTTTTCAAAAAGTGACCATTTAATTACTGACAGCCAAATTCTATGTTGGGATAAATGAGTGTAGTTCCTATTGATTCTAACTAGATGTATTTGATTGTGAGAAGATTAGAAAATGACCTGCCCTAGAGTTACATATATGTATGTGTGACACAGGCTGGCATTAACTAAGGAATTTTGAGTAGCTGCCAGCCTGTATAATACTTTCACAAAGCCTATGTAGCGCTATACAAAACAATACTGGAAACAAATTTTGTGACTTATTAGAGCCAAATGTCTTTGCCCCCAACCATATGACTGTCCTTATACTTGTGTGTGTTTTCCTATTTCAATATTTATTTGTAGTTTGGAGAAAACATATATATTTTAAATACCAGAATCAAGATATTTTTCTGAGGTCCATACAAACTATGTTTCATATTCCTTTGGCCAGAGCTGTAAATTAGTCTCAGGCATATGGTGATATCATCGCTGCTGATGCACAAGCCAAGATATGAGTGTTAGACAGTGCTGAAAACAGGATGCATAATTTGAAATTTTAAAGAGAATGTAAAGTTCAGATCCACTATAACAGACGAAGAAATAAATGTTTGGCTAATAAAACAGCACACCATTGGTAGATTATCAAAACAAAAAGCAGTCAAGTAGCACTTTAAAGACTAGCAAAGTGGTTTATTAGGTGAGCTTTTGTGGGACAGACTCACTTCTTCAGACCATAGCCAGATCAGAACAGACTCAATATTTAAGGCACAGAGAACCCAAAATAGTAAGCAAGGAGGACAAATCAGAAAAAGATAATCAAGGTGAGCAAATCAGAGAGTGGAGGGTTGCGGGGGAGAAGGTCAAGAATTAGACTGAGCCAAGTATGCAGACGAGCCCCTATGGTGACTCAGAAAGTTCCCATCACGATTTAAACCATGTGTTAATGTGCCGAATTTGAATATAAAAGCCAGCTCAGATGTTTCTCTTTCCAAAACGGTGCGATAATTCCTTTTCAGTACCACACATAACTTTAGGTCATTGACAGAATGCCCCATTCCATTAAAATGTTGACTAACTGGTTTGTGGACCTGGAGTGTTTTGATGTCTGTTTTGTGCCCACTGACCCTTTGTCTAAGGGAGTTAGAAGTCTGTCCAATATACAAAGCATCTGGGCATTGTTGGCACATGATGGCATATATGATGTTAGTAGAGGAGCATGAGAAAGTGCCCGTGATTCTGGGAGTAACCTGGTTAGATCCAGTGATGGTATTTCCAGAGAAGATATGTGGACAAAGCTGGCAGCGGGCTTTGTTGCAGGGAAAGGTTCCAGGACTGGTATTCCTGGGGTATAGACTGTGGCTGTTAGTGAGGATCCTCATGAGGTTGGGAGGTTGTCTGTAGGAGAGAACAGGCATGTCACCCAGGGCCTTCTGGAGTGTGGCATCCTGATTAAGGATAGGTTGTAGGTCTTTAATAAGACCTTGTTTAATAACAGGGCTGCATAATTGCCCCATCACTATTCTGCATCTTCATTGCTATGTCCCTTCACCTCATTGATGGCAAGCTTCCAGATGGTGTGAAGGTTATCTATAGGACAAATGGAAAGCTTTTTAATCTCAGGAGATTGAGGGCTAAAAGCAAGATCTCCATGCCCTTGATCCTGGAGCTCCAATACACAGATGACAACATGGTTGCTGCTCTTTCTCTTGGAGCTCTTCAGAGCATCTTAAGTGCCTTCACCAAAGCATACAAGAATCTCTGATTCACACTGCTTGTCTAAAAGACCAAGGTGCTCCGCCAATTCTCCCTGATGGGACAAATCTAATTTATCTTCTACTGAAGTCACCAGAGAAATGCTGGAAAATGTAGAGTATTTCCCATACCTTGGAAGTCATCTTCCTGCTAAAGTCGACATTCAAAAGCAGCAGCTCCAACATGTGAATTAAGAGCAACCAATATGTCTTTGACTGAGCCAGTGAGAGCTCTATCATCCAAAACTTGTTTTTATATATCAACAGTATAATGTCTCATTTTAGACACAGCTGATCACTCCCACCTCTACCACGTATTCTCATTACTATGCTCTCCCCACCTTCTCTTTCATATCTATTCGTGATTGCCTTTCCTTCTTCCCACTCTCTTGCTGTCACTGAGTATCCTATTCTTCATCTCTTCCTCTTCTGTCCCTGCACCCACTGCTGGATGAACTCTTTCATGCCAAGGGTTCAGCTAGCTCCCTTATACTGCTGACTCCTAAGTCTTTCTCCTTGCATTGACTTCTGTCCCTCATTGATTGTGCTAATTTAATAATAATAATAACAACAACAACAACTAGTATTGGGCTGTGGGTTGAAATATGCACAATTTTTTTTGAGGAGCCGGGGGCGATTTGGTGGCTGCTGCATTTCTTTCTCTATCTTTAATATATGGTAAAGACATCTAAATCAACAAAACAGCACTCTTATGCTAGGTGCTGCATGGAAGACACATAGGAAGACATGGCCCCTACTGCACAGAGTTTACTATCTCAGATCTTCTGATCTTTCTCCAGCATCTCCACTTGGGTGTCCTATCACCTCTCAAACTCAACAAACTGGGAACTAATCTTGTCTTGCTGTCACTTCTGTTTTTGTAGGCAATTCTCCATTCCCTTCCATCAAACTTGTAACGTTGTGTTGCTATGAATTCCCCCAAACCAACTTCATCCCTACTGCTAAGACTTGTGTGTCAACTTCAAAATAGTTTGAACTGCTGCAACATCTTCCTCTAAGACCTAGTCCCTGCATCTCATTTCATCCCCCTCCATTGACAAATGCTGCTCAAATAGCTTCCTCTCCCACTTTCTGGCTTCTTCTCACCTTCCCTATCTTCAGGAGGAAGGGATAGCTTGCTAAACATAGTGTGATGAGCTCTATCCTTGAGGGGCCATTTAGGGATCCGGCAGAAACAGATTAAAAAAAATTGCCACAGATAGTGACTAGGCTCTACTGGGAGTGTAGGGGACTGCACCTGATAAATTCAGAAGGTTCCTTCCAGTTTAACAAGATATCTCCCAATTCAATATTCTTGCTCTAATTTTGAGACTCTACATAACTCTCTACATGTCTATGTTTGGTTCATCTTAATCTCCCTTTCAATACTTTACTCTTAAGCCTCCATCCTACTGACACCTTCACATCTTTATTTCACTCTGATCTTTATAGCTTCTTCTCAGTAACCCCTTGTGCTTGAGCTAATCTCTGCTAACTCTAAATGACTTCCTTCCTCAACACACATTCCTTTCACTAAGGCTGGGTCTACACGTGCCCCTTCCTTTCGAAAGGGGCATGTTAATGAGCAGGTTCGAAAGATGCTAATGGGGCACTGCAATGAATATGCAGCTCCTCATTAGCATAATGGTGGCCACGGCAATTCAAAAGTGTGGCTTTTTGAATTGTGTGCTGCCCGTGGAGATGGGACCTTCCGAAAGGACCCCCCCACTGGTTTTCGAAAGCCCTTCTTCTGATCACCAGATAGGAAGAAGGGCTTTCGAAAACTGTGGGGGGTCCTTTCGGAAGGTCTCGTCTCCACAGGCGGCGTGCAATTCAAAAAGCTGCACTTTCAAATCGCCGTGGCCACCATTATGCTAATGAGGTGCTGCATATTCATTGCAGTGCCTCATTAGCATCTTTCAAACCTGCTCATTAACATGCCCCTTTCGAAAGGAAGGGGCACGTGTAGACCCAGCCTAAGACTTTTGGTAATGATCCTCTGCATCATTTTGACACCAACCTTCCAGCTAATATATCTGAAATGTCATATTTCATTTGTGTTAACCTCTTCATGATATACTGTGTCTTTTACATTTACACAAGAATAAACAAACTGCCAGTGCTCAATAAACAACAGCAGCATAATGTATTTATTACAAGGACCACTTGTAAATTTGTTGTAGATTTAGATAAACTTTTTATCTTGAAGTATCAGAGATATTTAGGAAGATAAAATATTCATGCCTGGTGGATCATATTTTAATGGGGGTCTGTGAAATGACGTGATAAGGGTGATGATTAACATTTACCACAAAGGAAAATGTTGAGTTGCTGTGGGAGACATATAAATTCCCCCACTCCCCTTCTGACTCAGGTAAGTTGCTAAAAAGTGGAGGTGGCTACTGGGGAATGGAACTGTTGACACCAGCCAACTGCTCATGAAGTTTATTTTTTTACAATGAGAAGACAGTTAAATTGTTGATCAAATATTTTAATAAGATTCTTATTTAAAGAGTCAAACCTAACACTTGGCTTAAGCACACATTGAAATATTAGTGCCTGCTGAATTAAAGAACAGTCTAGTGTAACCTTTTGTCAGCCCCTCCGTATTCCCACTCCCACCGCTGATGATACATATGGTTCTACAAGTGCATCTTACCATTTCTAAAAGCACTTTTTTTTCTCCCACCACTGTATGGCAACAAAGGAAACTAGCTAAGGTCCCAGACCTGCAATTACCTTCACTGAGACCTTGAACCACACACAGTTCTTGACAGGATTTGACTCTAATAGACTGAAGAGGGGAAACATTAGTAATGACTATAGATAGCATGCTGTCCAATATACCAGAGACACAAACTGGGGACAGGGGGCAAGAGAAACCTACTGCCCCCACCACCTCAACTTATTTGGATTCCAGTACTCTTAGGTGTTACTTGTAACAACAGTTTGCTAAGGGTGTTCAGATGGAAGTTTTGATTTTTTTAAATGACAGTATGTTGTTACTCCAAAGGGTTAAGCAACTCAACCCAAAAGAAACCAGAAGCAAAGAAGACTCAGAAGTTAAGAGACAGGGCTTGTAGTCACGGATGTGGTGGTCCCAAGTAGACCTCTGGCACTTTGGAGGGGTGCAGAATAGTCCATTTGCTTCTCTAACTCCAGGCTGAAGGGTCAACACGCTACTTTCCGATCCTCCAGAACATTCAGTCCAGTCAGTGCTCTCTATTCCCTGCTCCACCTGATACTTCACATGTGTTTCTGACATGGCAGGGGAAAAAAGTACTTGAAAATACGACAAAATATGGGTCCAGCGATGCCTTGGACTGGACTAGCAGTATGAATCAGTGGCACCCATGCAACAGCTGGGAAGTGGAAGATCTGTAGTGTATTAATGTGGGTGTGTAAATCAGGAAAAAGGGGGTGGGGTGGAGAATGGCTAGAAAGTAAGGCTTGAACAGAATGAAGGGACCAGAGTAGCAAACTGTGTAATAGAATTAGGGAGCAAAAAGGGGGAAAAACATGGCATGTGAAGTGGGATGAATGATGGAATGTAAGCACAGAGAGGGAGAAAAGAAGAGGCGAGGACATAGTAAGGGAGCTAGAGAATGAAGGAGTTGGCAGGAGAAAGAAAAAGAGGAGATAAGTGGGGAGTTGGAGGTAATGGATCTACAAGTGAGTGGGATAGAAGTAGAGAGAAACAATGGATGAGAAGCAAGAAAGAGGAGATTGAAGAAAAAGAAAGACAAGGAGTGGAGAAAACTGAAGAGAGAATCAAGTGGAGAAAACAGACAATCACAGAGAGGAGGCAGTGCTGCATCAAGGAGGGATGATTCCAGTATCAGGAAGGACAGGAGATTAAAAAAGACATGGAGACAACTTCCAGATCTCAAATCAGACATAAAAGAAAACACCAACAATTCATGTCTCTATGTTAATGGCTTCAACATGCTTTTAGGGTGCCTCCCCTTTTTTCCTCTTACAGTCCAAATCAGTTCCAGTGCTAATACATAGGTATGCCTACATGTCAACAACATACTCTATGACATTATAGCTAAAGCAGCCTTTGTCTCCATGTCTCTTATGTTCTCAGGCACTAATAAAATATTTCAATATGAGTTTAGATTTCCTGTTTTCCAAAATTATCACAACACCTTTGCAGTATAGTTCAGAAGATGATTAAGAGACAAACAGGGATGGAATTTGAAGAAACAGTTAAATAACTAGAAAAAAACTTACCCTTACATAAGGAAAAACTCAATTTCTGCTGGGCGAATTGTAGCACCAGTTTGAGAAATCAGTTTTATTTGTAGTAACAGGATTAGCATGTGAGGATGAATGAAACCGTGTTTGTAAATGTGATATACAATTGCATGAACTCCCTCCTTGGTTTGATTTTCCACTACCTGACTCATCCACTGCATGGATTGACTCCCCCATCTTTTGATTCATAAATTCTTTATCAGGTAAAAATAAAAAGTTAAAGTCAAAAGCCTCTTGTGAGCAAAAAGGTCTCAAGATGATCTAAAACACAATAATGTTGGAGACAAGGAACATGCAACGAGTCATCATCAAGTGAAGAAAAAAACATCAAAACATCCAGCAACTCCCCCTCCCACCCCACGAAAGTTGACTGCAAAAATATAAAAGTCCAGATCACTCCCTTCAGGAATCAGTAGGATACAATACATAGGAAGCTACATCCTGTCTCCATCCTACTAGAGGCACAGAATGGGGTATATCAATACTTCACAAAGAGTGTATGACATATCCTTTAAATTGTAGATGTACTCATTTATGTATTCCTTGAATATAGAAAGTCAAGACGGTTTTGATGCAGAAGTATAATCCAGCCTTAAGTAGTATAACTGTCTATATTCTAGAGTCTAAAATGGCTAATATACAACAAATAATGCATAATTATATGTAACGTGTAACAAAGATATGTACTGAATACTAAATAATTACAATACACCTGTGTAATGTAAAAATGCAGCTCTAAAATGTGTAATTATGTATTAGGTATGTAATATTTACCAACTAATGGTAGAAACTCTACACCTCTAATGCAGCTATAAAATGTGTATATGTGAATTACTTTCCTCCCACCCTCCATTTGTCCCGGTCTTCTGGGCGCCTGATCCTCCAGGCACTTTCGCACGTGAGTAACTTCCCCGCCCGTTGTGGCGCCCTTGCTGTCAATGGGCCTGTTCCCATTTGCAGGGCCACGGACAGCGCTAGCTGCGGGGCTGGGCCCTCCAACCTGGCTCGGCACACCGCGCGAGCAGCCCAGCTGACAGCTAAGGAGCTACTCCCGCTCGAAGCGGAGCCCGATGCCGCTGGACCGGAGAGCCCCGGGCTGCGTTGGCTGCTGCCTGGAGGCCTCGAGCCGCCACCGTGACAATGGCGGGGGCTGCCCTGGCGGAGCCGCGGCCGGAGAGGAGCCGGTGCCCGCCTACCCGCCCGGGCGAGACTCCCTCACGGGCTCCGCGCGGCAGCAGGTGCCCCGGGGGCGGGTTCTCGCCACGGCGCCACAAGTCGCTTGGGGACTCAGCAGACTCGCCGCTCCGCGGCGGCGGCTCCCCGACCTGTCTCTGCCCGTGCCGCGGGAGCGGGGGGGTGGGGAGGCGCCAGGGCTCCCGGCGGGCCGGGCCGCGCCGCCCCCGCCCGGGAGCGCTGACGGGTGAGGGGGCGGGGCGCGGCTGCGCACGGCAGGGTTGACGGCGGCGCGGGCCCGGTGGAGGGAGGCAGACGGGGAGCGCGGGTGTGAGGCTGAGTGGCCCGCCCGGCCCAGCAGCCGCAGCGGGGTCCCTCGGCGTCGGGCGTCCCCTGGCGGCGGGCGGGAAGCCGGACAGAGCCGAACCGTCCGCGTGAATGAGAGTGCGCGCCGAGTGCCGGGCCGGGTGAGTCCGCCGCGATCGGGGGACACCGGGCGGGGACCGGGTACCCCCCCCTCCGGGCCCGGGCGGAGACCGGGTACACACCCCGGGTACCCCCCCCCCTCCGGGCCCGGGCGGGGACCGGGTACACACTCCGGGTATCCCCCCCTCCGGGCCCGCGCGGAGACCGGGTACACACCCCGGGCGGGGACCGGCTACACACCCCGGGTACCCCCCACCCTCCGGGCCCGGGCGGGGACCGGGTACACACCCCGGGCGGGGATGGCGGGGACCGGGCGCCTCCTCCCTGGAGGGAAGCGCTCTCCCTTCCCGGGGCCCGAGCTTCTCTGCCGCCCTTTGTCTGGCGGGCGGGAGCGTAGAGCTTGTGGATCGGGCCGGCTCCTTCGTCCGCCCGGCCCCGGCGAGCAGATGCCCGTGCTGTTCCTGCAGCGCTTGCCGCTCGCGAAGGGTTAAGTGTATTGTGCGGGGTTGTGGCGTCCTCCGGGTGCGAGCGGGCTCGGGGGCGGAGCTGCTCACCGCGCTTCGGCTGTTCTGGCCTTGTGCGTGTGTGTGTGTGTCGGGTGCGTTCCTGGCTGGCTGTGGCGGCGGCGGCGGCGGCGTTTATTCCCTCCTGGGGCTTGTGCTGCACTAGTGGGTGTGACACCGGGGTCAGGAGTGTCGGGGGAGGGGCAGTATCTCCCCGGGAGGCAGCGGCACCCTGCTCGGGGGGTGGGGGGGTGATGGGCAGGTGACTTTGCTGGGCAAAGGCGCCCTACGTAAGTGGGCGCTGTGGCTTTCCGCGCGTGAGAGCAGAGAGGGCGCCGGTCGGGTTATTTGCGGGGGGGTTAGAAATGGAAGCCTGGGGGTTTGGGTTTGTTGCTCTTACTTTCTCCCTGATCTCTGGGGAGAGCCAGCCCAGAGGGGCCTGGTGGGTGGGGCCCAAGGCAGTATGGTGACAGCGGGACTCAGCACCAGCTTGGTGAATGCTGTAGCCCGGAGTTTCCCCCATGTGCGGTCCGTGGCCCAGTACTGGTCCTTGAAAAAAAATAAGGGTCCTTAGAAAATATACAGATTGTCATTATGTATTATTATTATTATTATTAATTATTATGAATAAATAATAAACAGTGAAAATGTATTCATTTTTCATTTTTTTTAAATATGCATTTATATTTTTGGGCTGCAAAAAGAGGTACTGAAAAAAAACAGGTCCCTGGTATATAATGTTTGGGAAACCCTGTTATAGTCAATTGCAATGCTGGGCCCTGAAGTGGTGGGACCCAAGGCTTGCCTTGCCTGTGCCTGGTCTCTGTGCTCGTTTCTCCCTGTGTAAAATGCAGAGAATCACTATTTCCTTTTTTGGGCAGCTGGTTGCTTTCGTTGTGCTCTCTCCAGTTCTTCCATAGGCAAGTTGTTGTCAAAATTATTCTGGGCCCTTCAGTTGTTGGTGAATGTTTGTTTGGCTTTAGATTCCTTTCAAGGAGTTCAGTAAATTAGGGTTTATAAAAAAGAAAAGCCTCTTGAATATATCTCTCTCTGTTGATATTTCAGTAGCTATAAACACATAATCATGCTATGTGAAGTACACTGAGAAAGATGCTAGTAGTCTACCTAATGATCAGACACTGGGGGAGATTCAGATCATCCTCACGTCCATAGGGATACTTTTAGAGTAGCAACCATAGTTGCGGGATGCCTTCATTTTTATAAAGAAGGAGTTGGTGAGAAAATGTTTTTTGCCCCTTTTCTGATCTTGAGAGTTTGCTCTTGTATGCAGGTAGCAGTTGGTTCTTAGCTCTGTAATGTATTTCTTGTGCTGGCTGATAGGGTCTCTCCTGGAGTGGAAGCAAAGGACAGGAATGACCTGCATGCCACTGCCCTGAAAAATATCACCAGTGTCATGAATAAAGAGTCTAATCTGGTCATTTCCTACTAAACATTCATTTAAAGATAATGACCTTGTAGAGTAAGATCTACTGCAGGGCACTGTCTTCTTTCCTAATCTCTAGTTACTTCATTATGTAAAAGTTGAATGTCTATCTTCAGTTTGAATGAGCATGCTTACGTGTAATATCAACAATGTATTATCTGAAATACAATAAGGTTTATCTAAAATGACTGAATGTGGAGCAGGAAGTAGAGGAAGAATGGAGGAATGAAAGCTACAAAGGACTGTGTGAAGGGTTTTCCTCTGAAATAGATAGGAGAGGGGATACTTATCTGAATTGAACTGATAGACAAATGTCTGTAGTTAAACAGACCAAGCTGTGTGGCAGTGAGCTTATTTAGGAAGTGGTCTTCTGCTGGGTATGCTCATAAATATATTAGTAGATTTTCCTCTGCAGTCTTCACTGAATCCATTTGTAGGTAAGCAGTAAATTATTACTCTAAAAATTGCAAATTCTTATAAAGAGTAAACTGAATTACTGCAGCTGTAAACTCTTTAATACTAATACATTTTTGTTTGAGTTTTAGGTTTTTAAGCTTGTATGCAGGAAGTGGGTGTGTGGCGGGAGAGGGCTGGGAAAGATTGATTGCATTAGAGCCAAGCTTTCATGCATGGCTGGTGGAGGGAGCATGTTTACTAAACTAAGGAATCTAGTTAGTTTAGACTATCAGACATGTGAGAGCTGCTGCAGACGTCTGCTTAAGAACCTTTAGCTATGAATGGTAGATGATTTTTTGACTCTTGTCTTTAAAATGTTAGATTTGCCCAGCAGACCCCCTTGAGCACCTCCACCTGTCCTCCTGCAGGTACAAGTTAACCTCTCTATTCTGACACCAGCCAGTTCTTCAGAGTGCCAAAGGAGAGAATTGCCAGACCATGGGTGGTCAGTGTTGCAGCATTACCAATACTTTCACTGCTTACTGAACTAATAGAAGACATTTGGGATAAATTACAGCTAAATAACAGCATGGGATGCTGAGAGCCAGATCTGGTGACTGTAAACAAACGTAATGGAACTATGGGAAACTTGACCACATTCATTACAGAAGCTCATCCAGCTAACTAAAACCATACTGGATTATGGATGTTGCCAGACTAATGAAGTTCAGCCTGTACTAAAAATGGTATCCTTGTGGAAATGTAGTATATTCCAGAAACGCATTTTTATGGAAGTCTTGTGGTAGCTGAGAGCAGTGATGTTAATTTTATGCTTACAGTTTGAAACACTCAATTTCATGTTATTAGTAATATGAGCTAACATGCAAAGTAACGACGTTATTTGTGTTTCAGCACTTCCTCATGCTGCCTGTTGTGAAGGTAGGAGAGAAGTGTGTGAAATACATTTAATGTGGATGGGGAAGATGAACTGGAAAGACTAGTTCACTTTCAGGTTCTCATGCCCAAGCAGAGTGGCACAACAGTGGGCCCTGCTCCAGTGAGGAGCAACATGCTGGCAGACCTACGCAACTGGTTCCTTTCGAGATTCAGGCCCTTGGTTGTAAACTTGGCAAGAATACCCTTAAGTCCAAACAGACTTCTTTAGGTTGAAAAGAGCTTTTGTCCGTCTTCCACCCTCACTCCCGTAGGTATATCACAGAGATCAGATGCCATAGAGACTTGTGGAGGGTTTGGGGATGGAGTGGAAGAGGTCATCTGTTGTAGCATTGTTCCTGTCTCACTCTGCAGATACAGCATAGAGAGCTAGTTGCCTCAGGTACCAGAACAGCCAATTCCTGTGGAGTCCCATCCCCTGTGTGCTTGTACCTTCCACCCCTCCTTAGGTTTTTGGATTATTTTGGGTGAATTGGGTGAAGAGAGTGGGTTCTGGCAGGAGTTATGCTGTCAGGCTAGGGGTAATTGGAGAAGGAGCAGAAAGAGATGCCTGGAGATCACATTCTCTTAGGATGTAGGATTTCCTGCAGCTGGAGGTGGTTTTCTGTAAAAGTATCAGATTATCAAGTCATGCCTTTTCCTTCCTTTCCATGTGACCTCTATTCACACGTCTGTCAGCTGATGGCAGGAGGTCTTTGGCTTTGAGTCCAGCTTCAGTTTTCTAGATTCTCTGTCTTGCTCCACTTGATTTTAACTTGGGGTAAGTTGAGCTAGTCCTTTATCAAGTGTAAAAGCATCTGTCATCTCAAGCAGAGCACTGCTGTTTAACACAATGACCTAGCTCAGTTACTGTAAAGCAGACAGTGAAGTGTGCATAGAATAACTTAAAGCATGCTTTCCATTATAAAGATCTTACAGGATGACCTCAAAGCAATGACTTCATAGCTCGCTATGAGATAGATAGTAAAAGGCCATTTCAGACATTCTTAGGCAGTTCCTATATTGTTTCAAGAATGTTTGCAGTGTTGTTGTAGCAATGTTGTCTCTGACATCATTGAACCAAAGTGGGAGAGGTAATATCTTCTATTGGACTGACTCCTGTTGGTGAAAGAGACAAGATATAGAGCCTATGCCGAACTCTTCTTCAGGTCTAGGAAGAGAACCTCCATATAAACTCAAAAATATGTTCTACACAAACAGGAGGTGGTCCCATAAAGGATACTGTCTCACCCACCTTATCTGTCTGGTTTTAAGAACAGCAGATGGGTGGTGGAGATGGGGACAGACACTAACTTAAGTAAACATCTACCAGTAAGTTTGTTTTTACATATTTATTTAATCCCTCAGTCCACTTTTAAAAAAAGAGCATAGTTCCTTTGAAAATTCTTGGTCTACTAAGCCTCTAGAGACTGAACTTCGTGCACAAAATACATATGGCACTGTCTATTACAATGCAACATTGCTTTGTGCTGCACCTTGTGGCTTCAGACTTGAGTAGGAGGGACCATTTCTAAACCTATAAAGCAGGTTTCCTCTGCTGGGATGGCAAAACCTGTGATTCCACTTCTAGTGGTGAACTGTCAACCAGGAAGCTGACTGAGAGTTCCACTTCATTTAATCTAGACTACCAAAGAGCCCTCAGTTGGTAATGACTTTTTGGACACTAGCAAACTATTCTGTATTACAGGTGGTAATTTGAAATGAAGGGATCCATATTAAATGATTGTCCATTTCCAATAATGGAGTAACTTCTGTTGGTGAAAGAAAAAAGCTTTTATAGTAACATAGCTCTTCAGATCTGGGCAAGGTACTCAGAGGCCTTGTCTACATTGCACAGTTTTGGCAACAAAAAGCACTTTTTTGTCAACAAAACACTGGGAGTGTACGCACTAGTGTTCTCCTGCTGACAAAACTCTTCTGGTTTTGGCAATAAATTGAAACTACATTGATGAAAGGGGTAGAGCTTCTTGGGGCAAAATTAGGTTGAAAAAGTTTCAGCGTAGACACTGGATTTGTTACCTTGCCATAACTGGCCTCCAGACGGCATCCCATAATGCTCAGTGTGATTGCTCTGCTCACTGTTTTTGAACTCTGGTGCCCTGCATCCATCTATTTGGGAATGCTCCTCTCCTGTTTCAAAGCCCCAGGAAATTTTGAACCTGTGGATAGTAGGCATATAAATAACAATTTAAATCGTTAACTGCCAAAATGATTAAAATTATAATGTTTGCACAGTTAACTGTTTATCAGCACCGGGGCCTGGTGGAAGTGGCTGGGGCTGGGGCCCCTCCTTCCCACCTGCACTGTACTGGTGTGGCTGAGGCCAGAGTTCTGCTTGCCTGCTTTCGTGTGGCTTGGATCCTGATGGCCCATTTGAGCCAAGTTAGAGCAACCAGGGTTCAGCCTGCCTGCCCCCACATGGCTGGGGGTCGTGCTTGCCCAGTGCAGCTGACGCCAGGGTCCTGCTGTATCCATATAGCGAGGGGTCTGATGACCTGATGGAGGTGCAGCCCTGCCTGCTGCCCCCACACAGCTGACACAACTACAGGACTGCATGTCATGGCAGGCCTGTCATGGTTGGCTGTCCAAGCAGTTACCCAGTAAGTATTCTGGTAAGCCTAATGGTTACTGGGTAATTGGTTAACCAGTTAATCTTTTACATCCCTAGTGAATAGCTCACATGGTTATGGCGGAGCTCAGTATACTGGCTCCCAGCAGCAAATGCATTTCTGCCTGGACTACAGGGGAGGGAGTGGATCTCTTTGGTCTGTGGGGTGAACAGCTTTGGGCAAAATCAGAGTGAACCATGGGATCAAAACATTGATGTCTAATCCAGCTGTGCCCAGAACTAAGACTGGAACAGGAGGTGAGTAGGGTTGGTTGCTGCAGGCCTAGGGTAAGGGAGGAAGAGACAGCTGTGCTGTGCAGAGTTGGGGAGGGAAGCAAGGACTGATGCTGTGGTGTCCCCCCCAAGTCTGAAGCCACAAGGTGTGGCACACAGTTAGTGTACTGTTCTTTGTTCAGCTGGGGTTGGAGGGATGGGGAACACCAGCTGTCTGTGCACCAGATTCTGTCTCAGGATTGGCTGCTTCCAGCTGTTCTCTGAATTTAGAGACAGTGTGCTGACACCCTCATTCTCCTCCAACATTTTGTCCTCTTGCATTTATGCTTCTCCCCAGTCTCTTATGTTCCCCCCAGTATACACTCTCACTTTGTCTTGCACACACTCCTTCCATCTCCGTATATACACTTGTGTGGGCTTCTTGTAGTGTTCAGCAGTGTCAGCTTGGTTATATTACCAAGTGCTACTTTAAAAGAGATTTAAAATGTTACTTTTTGGAGACACAGAGGAATCACTACAGGGCTAAGAGCACAGTTCCAACCAACAATGCCAAGCTCAGCACACTTCCTGGCCCTCATGAGGCATTGCAAATCCTTCCCAAGGCGCCTAGTGGCCATTTGTGCAAAGGGATTGCTACACATCATTTCCTGAGCTCTCTGTCTGTGCAAGATGTTCTATTGTGGATGTACTCAACTGACATAAGGAACAGTGTGGGCATGCAACAGTGGTTTAATTACAGCCTTGGCTGTGTGTCAGTGTAACCTGTGTTTACAAAACTCTGCAGTATAGGGAAGGCCAGAGCATTGCAGATTGTGTGGCAGAAATAGTGAACGAGATCATTCTGGATGAAGTAGCCAGTTAATACTGCTATGCATGTAAGACCAAATAAGGGGTTTAGTGAGTTACAGAGCATTGTAATAAATCATAAATCCTTCGTTTTTGTAAAGAACATTTTTAGTGTCGAACAGTTAGTGTCTAAGCATTCCTTTGAAGACAAGAACTGAGAGGTCAGATATGGATTGATTGCTTTGAAAAAAGTGTTTTCCCATAGGTGATAAGGTATTTTAGAGAGACAAGGTAGGTGACAACTATCAGAGAGGTAGACGAGTTAGTTTGTATCTTCAAAAACAACAAGAAGTCCTGTGGCACCTTAGCGACTAACAGATATTTTGGAGCATCAAGTTTTGTGGGCAAAGACCCTCTTTGTCAGATGCAAGGTAGGTGAAGTAATATGTTTACTCTCTACCTGCAGTCTTCTCTCCCTAACATCCTAGGACTAGTGCAGTTGTAACAACACTGTGTACAGTGATGGTTTTTTTGTATGTTTGTTTGAGAATGTACTGGTTATCTGGTTTCACCAACATACAGAGGGCATTACTGATGCATAAGATACGTATGTTCCACCTTCATTTACCTGTGACGCTCCAGAAAGCTCTGAAATTTGTCTTTCACTAAACAGATATTGGTCCAATAAAAGATATCTCATCCTCCTTGTCTCTTTAATATGTCAGGAGCAACACACCAAAACACTGCGAAGAGTTCCAATAACTAAATCCTTTTTTTTAAGTTAAGCTATTGTGTTCAAGCAGATATTAATCATAGCTTCCCAGATGTTTCTCTGTGGCTGTTTTGTCTTCATGAATTTGGAACACCATTTAGGGATGTTGGATGACTTGCTACTCATAACTTTTTGCAAATCTCTTTAAAGCAAGCTGCGTGGTCAGGATCACCATGTTTATCAAGCCTAGCTGAACCTCCATAAAGCAGTAGTAACAGCATAAAGGATGTAATTATGCATGCAGACAGCTTGCAGGTCTCCCAAATAGCCTTGGAGAATGAAGTCAAAAGTTAACAGATTGAAATAGCTGTTCCAAAGCTTTCATGCCTGTTTTCTGTGCCACAATCTTCTTTTCCTTCCTTTGTAAACAATTATTTCCCACACTTTCCAGTACCAGCCTATATTCTACAAACAGTCTCTAACATAGCTTTCTTTCTACAACTCATTGGAAATCTTTTGAAAAAATGTTTTATTTTAATCAAAAATGTGGCTTCATCAGAACGACATCTTATGGCAACAAACATAGGAGATTTTTTTTTTAAACACTTCAAAATTGGCAAAATGTTCTGTTCTGAAATTTTTGAAACAAAGTTCTGCGTTTTTGGTTAAAACTGACTGTACATTTTAAAAAGTACTGCATATCTGTTTAAAATAAAACAAAGCAACACAGAACACTTTGAAGTGAATTAATTATATTTTATTTTGTTGATTGTGGTTTGTAGAAATTTTTGAGATTGTCTTTTTTCTGGATTGGGGACAATTTTTCAAAATCTAAAATTTTCTTGGATGGAAGATGGCTTCTTATTTGGCTCTAGTTGTGGTTGTGCTGCTGGAAGTTGCTTTTACTATGCTCTCCTAATACAGTATTAATTAACAAGAGGTGTTAGATCCCAGACATTACCACTGAATTATGAAAATTACTAACGTCAGAGTTTTCTGGAGTGTCACAGAAAGTGTGTCATATTCTCCGTCTGAATGTTTGGTGTGAAAAGTGAGGCGGCTAACCATTGAAGTCCTATGTGTTCAGAAACACATCTGCTACTTAGCTTTGGGTGCACTAAATGCACAGCATTAAGCATAGGTAGATACATAATATGATACATGACACTGTGACATATGTAGAAGGCTTGAGTTAATCATAAAAGTTAGGCATCTTCTTGAATCTGTATCTGTTTGAAGAAAGAAGCATCACCCTTTAACTCATTACAATTTGAGACATCATTAATGCAACATTTTTTGTTTAAATAATGTTACTAGGTTGACAACCTATATTAATATGTATTTAGATTTTATTAAAAGCCAGATTAAATAAAAACAGGATTAAAAATCAGATTTTTATTGACCTTGATTAAAATCAGTGGGAGTTAGTGGTGAAGCTTGTTAAAAGCCTTTCCAAAACCTCACTAGACACTGAAATACACTTTGAAATCTGGCCTGTGGTGACCAGAATAATAAACCAATTCACTGATTACAAAATACTTCTCAGTAAGGGTCTCTCTTGCAGCCAGAAGCCATGGCAGAAGTGTGGGGGAATACAGAAAGCTGTGTGTACGCTGAATAAGGTCTTGCCTTTTTCTTTCCAGTCCGCTCCACTCTTATTTGTATGCTGCCTCTGTCCTTTCCTATATATTGTCTCTCTGTTGCTGTGTCTACACTAGCTCCCAACTTTGAAGGGAGCATGGTAAGTAGGGTGTTGGGAGATTACTAATGAAGTGCTGTGGTGCATATGCAGCACTTCATTCAGGTAATTCTCCTCTGCGGCAACTTGGAAGTGCTGGCTTGTGTGTAGCTGTGGCTAACCTGCTGGTACTTCAAAGTGCCTGAGCTACTTCGAAATCCCTTTACTTCTCAAAATTTAGACAGAGTTTTAACTACCTACTTTGCCATGCTTGGCTAAGGTCCACCACCACGTAAGCACAGAACAAACAGTCCTGTCCTGGTTGTCTCTCTCTTTGTACATGTGACTTGAGTCTGCTGAGAAACTGAAAATCCAGAACCAAGAAATGGTAGTTAAGCTGGACAGATGAGCTATTAACTGATTTTTGAGAGACTGTAAGAGTAGGTGCAGTATGTTTGTGATGATATTTAATTGCAATTGATTTTTAAACAAGAAAGAAATTTTAGTATTGATTTTTTTAAAAAAATAAAAAATCTGATTTTAATAAAAATCCAATTTATTTGATTTTTTTAAATTGACTTTTGTCCACCCTTGTATTTTGCTATTTATGCTATTATACTTTTTAAAATGACATTCTGCAGGGGGCCCTAGTCATAAATATGAAGAGAGCAGTTGTTCCCCCCTCCTTAGAAAGCTTTTTCAAATGGTTACTGCATCTCAAAAACCCAAAATCCTTGTAGTTATAAAATGTTGGCTAAATTCAGTGTAGAGTTTACTAAGGTGAACACAAATATAAGTGGTATTTGTTTATTAAAGTTGTAGTGTAAGTTCACTGCTCTTTCTGGTAAGTTAACACTTATTTTTAGAGGTCTTTAGTTTTTATTTTAACTCAGTCTTGTTTAGTTAAATACTTCACTACTGCTGAAACACAAATATGTCTTAGTATACGTTTTGATGGTATGGTGAGGGATAGTAACAGACTAACACAGCTACGTCTGTATTCTAACAGAACAAATCAATAGTCATGTAGTACTTCACAGACTTAAAATTATTTATTAGGTGATGAGCTTTCATGGGGCAGATCCACTTCCTCAGACCTGGAGATATCGCCAGATAAATTACTTTTAGTCTTTAAAATGCTACATGGTTAAGATTTGTCTAACTTCACAGGATAAGTAACAGGGAGGTAGCTATGTTAGTCTGTGCTCCAACAAAACAAAGCAGCATAAAGGTAGCGCTTTAAAGACTAACAAAATGATTTATTTGGTGATGAGCTTTCGTGGGACAGACCCACTTCTTCAGATCAATTTCATTTCCAAGACAGACTGACATTTGTAAGTATAGAGGACTTTAAAAATGTGGCAAAAACTGACAAATCAAATAGGATTGAAGGAAGGGGGTGAGAGGTGGCGGGGGGGGGATGTTAATTTTCCTGACTGAGATAATTACGAGCATCAAAGGAAAGGAAGCAGTCCTTGTAATGCATGAGATAGTTGATGTCTCTGTTCATACCACGTGTTAATGTGTTGAATTTGAATATTAAGGCTATAGACGTGAAGAAGTGGGTCTGTCCCATGAAAGCTCACCACCAAATAAATCATTTTGGTAGTCTTTAAAGTGCTATATTCCTATTGCTTTGTTTTCACAGGATAAGTGCAGTAATGGATTTAATTGTTACATTACTTGGTGGGCAAATGGTGAATGATATTAATTTGATGAGAAGAACAAGTGAACTGAAATGTCCCCTGGGCTAAACCTATAGTAGCTATTTCTGTGGGTTATTGAATTCTGTAATGACATGGCTGAAGACATTAATGAGGTCAACACTGGGCTTCAAAAGTGACAGAGTTTGAAGATGGTGCTCTCTCCTGACCCCCCATGTTTGTGGACTCTGAAGTTTCACAATGTAAGTTTCGTTTATAAAAACAGGTGAGCCAATAATACTGGCATTGGTGTAATGCATGCTAAATTTTTTTTTTGCAAATACCACTTAATTTGTGGACGAACTATACCCCTTTCTCTTTTCTTTCCCTCTGAAGTCTTGTTAAATGTTCTGTTGCCCTAAGATTTTTTCTTTATAGGGCAGTTGCTAAGAATTTTTGGATGTTAGCGACTGAATGGTGAAACACTATCAAATTACAGTTCTCCTCAATCTTTTGTCCTCCTCGTCTGTTATTCTACTCCAGTGTTTCCCAATATTTGGCCATGGAACCCTTTTAAACTTGAAAGAATTTTACAGAACCCCATTCCCAGGCTCTATCCGTCTGAGCCCCAATACCGCTGTGCCTGCATCCCCTGGCTTAACCTCTTTCAGCCCCAAATCAGCCCCTGCAACTAACCCATCCATGGTGTTGCCTGAGGACCCTATTTTTCACTTAGTGGAACCCCAGGATTCTGTGGAACACCATTTGGGAAACACTGAGCTACTCTGACATCTAATCTTCTCCTCCCCACGCAAATGGTATGGTCTCTTCAGTGAATAACTCCAGTCTCTGCTATTACTGCCTTTTCCCTGCAAGCGTTATGAAATTGTTACAAGGGAAAGTTGTATGGCAGTGTTGTATAAACTTCCTCTGGGTAGGAATGCTATGATCCATAAAGGAGGTGCTGAAGTTGTAGGCAGGCTTGGGAACAGAGAACCTAATTGGTTTATAACATTTGCTTTATGTTTAGGGTGTTCTTTACACTGTTAAAGAAACCTCGTTTAAAAGTGCAACTTTACATATATAGAAATTTATGGGTAATGTCCTGGAGAAGCTTTCCACTCTCCTGGAAGGTGGATTTTTCAAGTCATCGAGAAATATTACTACAACATGTGAAAAATGCATTTCAGTGTTAGATATAAGCAGGTTACTTGCTACCTGTGTCAGAAATGGGCAGCCTTTTCAGTATCTTAGGGTCTGCCATCAAAATAATGAAATTCCAAAAAGCAAACCAGATTTTTTTTTCAAAATTCCAAAGTATTCTGTTGTTAACAAATGCTGGATGTTGCAAGGTGTGCTTTAAAGAGTTAGGAAAATTCCTTTCCCTGTAGAGATTGAACTGAGAAAAGGAAGGGGGAATACAAGAAAAACCAACACCACAGCAATTCAGATAAAGGAGATGGATGTGAAATTATTAGCAAAATATAAGAGGTTTTTAAAGGGTCTGAGCAGTAAGGTATGAAAGTTTAACTAGTGTGTGAGAGCAGGAAAGTATATCAGAAATGTATGGGGGCATGGTTAGATAAAGCCTTCAAAGAAAGTTTAAACTAGGTCCATCAATTCTGTTCTTTCTACGTACTCATATATTAAGGGTTATATGCATAATACATATGCAAAAAAGTTGTTCAACATGAGAGGAAAGGCAATATTTATCTTAAAGAGAACAAAGCCCTGCACTGCAAGCTAGGTGCTTCTTTTGTGGTGGGGGTGGGGGCTGATGGATGTAGTGGACTTTGGCAACAACTAGGGGCTGGTGGACATCCATTGTTCCCGAAGTCTGCTAAATTGAGGTCTGCAGAATTGAGGGTTTACTGCATGTTCTACTGGGAATCATAGTGGAGTGTTGTAAGAAATGACTTGGCCTGACTCTTGTTAGGGTGGCTTTGGATCCCGATGGTTAAATCCGGGGTCTGATTAGGTCTGGAGCCTCTCTTTATTATATTGTTGGGCCACATACCAATCTGTCTGAATGAAAAGCTAGAACTCTACCATTTGGAAGGGTGAGCATTAATGGTATATGACTTTCTGTCCCTGTATTTAACCTGAAAGTGTAAAACTGTATTTAGGATCTGTTTTTAGACTTCTTTTCCAGTCCTCTTAACGATAACTCTGCATTTCTATGGTGCTGTCCGTTCAAGGGCTTCAAAGTACAGTAATTTACAATGCCCAGCTCCCTTGTGGGACACTTGGGATTGCTACATGCAGCCCCCTCTGGAGTGAAACGTAGCAGCTTGACAACATTGCTACTCAACAGTTTAGGTCTGGACATGAAAAATATCATAACCAAAAAATTACAGGTAGGCAGAATGAATTTCCTCCTTTTACGAAAATTACAGACTGCTTTTTGGCTTGCGGCCCAGCCCAGGCAACTACCTGTGATGACAGAATGTATTTTCTTATCTCTAAATACCTTAAATACTAAATTATTCATGTTAGTCTGCTGGACCATGAATACATCTTTAGGAAGCTGTAACATGGAGGGGGCCAAAGGTCTGGAGAGTGAAGGCAGGCTCCCCCCACACTTTGAGAATCACTGATCTAGGTAGATGCTTTCCCAGTAGGAGTAGTGAGAAAAAACAGTTCCAGAACTTCAGTCCCCTGATACTCAGAAACCTTCTAATTTCCAGCCTAAATATGTTCATATAGCCAATTTATATCCATTTGTTCTTCTGCCAGAATTGTTTCTTTATTTGAAATAGCTCTTCTCCATCAATAATGCATTTATAGAGTGCAATAATGTGCCCTGTTGGCTTGTTTAGACTAGCAAAATACAGGCTAAGCTCTCTTAGTTTCTTCTCTTAAGGTAGGTTCTACATCCCCCTCATAATTCCTTGCACTTGTTCAAGTTTGAATTAATTTTGTTAAAATGTGGGTGATGAGAATTACATGCAATATTTTAGGTGAGGCATTAATACTTCTCCATCTCTACTGGAAATAATACCTCACATGATGGATACATTTGCGTTTCTTTTATGGCTATGTTACATTGGTAATCAGGGGCAACTTTTTTGTTTTTTATTACTTACGGCCTTTTATTTAGGGCATTTTTGCTAGGAAGTCAGTTTTATTTTGTATATTAGGACATTTGCAGTATTATACCTCTGCATAGTGGAACTTTTGTTTATTTTTGCTTTTTTTTGTTGAATACAATACTTCAAATGCTAATGGTGGCTAATCTTTATGTAGTAGATAGAGTACTTTTGCTGCTAGCTTTTTTTTTCCAATGCTTGGTCACAGTTTTTGTTTTCTTGGTTTCAGGGGGACGTACAGTCACAAACAGGCTTAACTCTCTGATCCTATGTTACACTTCTTGCAGTTTTGTTACTGTCCCCCCCGCCCTGCCACCATGGCAGGCTTATGCATTTTAAACTTTTACTTTTTTGTTTGTAAAATCCTTTTAATAGTTTTATTGTTTTTTGATGGGTGAAATGTAATGACTCTTGGCACATTAATAAGCTAAGCATTATTAAACAAAATTTTCTTAATAGATTTAACCATAAACCATTACAGGTTGAACCTCTGTAATCCGGCACACTCTCGTCTGGAAACATCTGTTGTCCACCAAGATTTTTAGTTACCTAGATATCCACTTACCGTGGTTGTGGCCAAGTTTCCTGTGGTCCCATAACATTTTTTTAAAGCTACTGGTCCTGATTATCAGTGGTCTGTGCTGTTGTTTAGCTCTAATTTACCTCTAAATATCTTCTAAGAGCCCAGTAAGCAGTGGAAGTGTTAATAATACTACTAGATGATATCGACTTCCTGTGGTTCAGCAAATTCTCTTGTTTGTCCTGAGGATGTTAGGCTTCAGAGGTTCAGCCTGTACTTTAGATTTGTTTTTAATTTAGGGCTTTTCATTTTTATATAATTGTGTAGTTTTGGTATAATTTTGTCATTTACAAATACTACCGTATAGGTTTTTACTTTTTAAAAGAATTCATTTTACACTACAACTAAACAAAACTCTTAGATAGGAGTACTAAAATTAAGTTTCATTTCCTATATTAATAGATATTGCTTTGTGTTGAGTGGGTTTCTACTCTAAAGCATACAGCCACATAAAAACAAAAACGACCTGTTGTGCCTCCTTTTTGAGGCCCTGAAGAATTTTAATTAAATAGCATGTTTTTACATTTGTGTTACCCCTTTTAGGATATATACTACATATTCTAAGGGAATGCACCTTCCTTCCATAGTGATGCTCTTATCCTTTATTTGCCATAAACTCATGTTAGCCACATACGTGTTCACATGAAGTATAACGTTCTTATACAATTTTTGTATTCCTTTATAAACTGATTGTCTGATTACTCTGAACCACTTAAGGCTCTGTGTTTCAAACGTGGGTAGTTTTATGATGACCGTCTCTCCTTGTTGTTACTTCAGAAGTGCACTCTGCCAGTTAGACAGCTGTAGAACAAAAATGGGGGGAAAAATAAAGTTTATATTTTATTACTTAATAAGTTTCTTCTTTCTAGTGTCCTAATTCTGACCACCCCACTCACAAACACGACTATGTCCTTTTGTCCTTGTTTTAAAAGACGTTGAACGTCTTCATAAAGATGTTGCAGTATCAAAGCCAGATAACATCACCTGTTTGTGTTTGACTTGATGGCAGAGCAGAGAGGAAGAATCTAGCAAAGACTAGTAGGAAACATTGGCAGCTGCTCAAAAAGTGTTGGTGAGTTTTTACAATTTTGAATGAAAAATTCAAGTGAAATTTTAGTGGTACCTTTTTAAAAAGCCAATTTTAAATGCACAAAATGGAGTTATAAGCTGGGAGTATCGTGCTGAGTCAGAAGCTATGGTCTCCCCATGCAAAGGCACAGAGGCACGGAATTGGAGTAACAGCCCCCTCCAGCAGAATAACGTAGCCACTGTGAACAGCTCAGCTTCGGGGAGGGCTTGGTGTCAGGGACTTGACAGAATGCAGGTGCATAGCCCTAGTGGAATCAAACCCCCAAATAAAAGTCTTACTCTGTACAAAAGTTTTAGACAAAGAAAGCTCATAAAGTTTGCTCTCTCTGCCAATGAGAGAGAGAGATGCACAGCTATTGTACTCATCTCCCCTGGTAACGGTTATTTACACTGAGTTTGATAATAAATAACAGTGGTTTTATTGAGTATAAAAAGTAGGATCCAAATGATTACAAGTGATAACTGACAGACTAAAGTATGTTATGAAGAATAAATAAAACAAAATATGCCAGCTAAGTCTAATAAACCAAAAGAAATTGTTATAGATACTAATTTCCTACCCTAGCTGTTATTTCAGGTAAAGTTCTTCTAAGGCTAGAGCTGTTTTTTTTTCCTGATGGGTGTCTGGCATCTTCTATCTCAGCATTCTTTTGTTCACATTCTATCTTGTGTGTACTCTTGTGTGGGGGAGGAGTCTGTGAAGTTACCTGAAGACAATCATTGTTTGCTTTCTATTCCTTAAATAAAATTTCCCCAGGGCAGGAAGTGTTTGTTGCATTCCCCCATCTCTGTGGAAAAATACAAAATTCAGAATGGATTCCAGCACTAGGTGGTATGGTCATGTCTACATAGGACCAACCACAATTAAGGGTTATAGAAAAAAACAAGGCTGATCATTGCGTTAAGCATCAGGCCATTAAGTTTCTTGACTATGACTATTGGTTATTCACTAGAATAAGTAGATTAATAAACAGGATTACACTTCTTATTTCTAATGAGAAATGATAAATGCACACATCTGGGGTTTACAGACTCTTGAATGATAAGTCACATACCTTGATTTGCATATACTTTGTTATGCTTATTCGCATGCAAAACACATTTCCACAAAAATATGGGGTGCAGCTCCCTAATATGTTTGCATTTCTTTTAAATATTTTAACACTTTATACTGCTCTAATAACTTTTTAATCCAACTAATTGCACTCAGATTACCTTTAAGGGGCAACCAAATTCAAATGAAACCCCCTTATTTACTTTTAGTGATCTTGACTATATTGTTCATAGTTAACTGATTCATGTCAGATTCAAAACAAAAAAGCAGTTTTGTGGCACTTTAAAGACTAACGAAATGATTTGTTAGGTGATGAGCTTTCGTGAGACAGACCCACTTCTACAGATCTGGAAGAAGTGGTCTGTCTCATGAAAGCTCATCACCTAATAAATCATTTTGTTAGTCTTTAGAGTAATACAAGACTGCTTTTTTGTTTGTGAAGGTACAGATTAACATGACTACCTCTTTGTGACTATTCATCACATCACGTTGTTTGCCTACAGCAATCATTTACAGTTGATTATTTACAGATCTTCCCCCCCCCCCAGTGGCTCTAAACGTTTCTGGAAACAAAAGCATAGTGATTGTAGTTGTTACCACCTGACTTCCTTTTGCATAATTTTTTGTGCCTTCTTGGGCTTGACCAGACTTGGTTAGACGAAGATTACTGCCATTACCAGGTTTTAATTATTTCCAGATGGGAAGGCAAACGCTCTAATAATTTTGTGTCACTATTTGGAGTAGCATTTATTAGCGTATGATCAAACTAAGCACGGAGCCAACTTTCCAAATTGAGAAGGGGTGTGTGCTTGATGCCTAGCTGTGCTCCAGGTCCCAGCTTTGCTTCTTCCCACCTAATTTACTCTCTCTCTCCTGAATGTGCCCTGCGCACTCCTTCTCCCTCTCCCCCACCCCCAGAGTCTTAAACAGCTGATCACAGTGAGCAGGAGGTGCAAGAGGTGGAACAGGAGTAAGGCTATGTCTACACTATGAGATAAATTCAAATTTAAGGCAGTTAGCTTGATAGTATGTCTACAATACAAAATAAAGTTGAATTTATCAAAGTCAAATTTGTAACACTGGGTTTTATAAAGTCAAAATTGAGAGTCTGCACCTGCCCACAAAGTTGACTTGGTGTGTTCCCACCAATTGTCAAAGTCTGACTGTGGCAGCAGGAGATCCCTGCCCCCCACCCTTGGCTACAGCCAGATCCTGAAAATCTTTGCCAGGGGCCGGGGGTGGGGGTTGGGGAGGGATGGGACACTTCCCCTCCACCCCCATGGCAGGGATTTTTGGGGGCTGGCTGTTGTCGGGGGAACGCTTCCCCCCCCCCCCCCCGGTGACAGCCAGTACCTGAAAATCTTTGGTGTCTTCACCAAGCATTCTTATTTAATATTATATCCAATACTTAACTATACTAACCTGCTTAATCCTTTCAGCGCTTAATAATATTTCTAAGAGCTGCATAAATGCTGCCTTTAGCTCACTCCCTTTCCACAAATCACTTGCTCATGTTTCAAAGGGACACATTTCTCAGTTAAGGTCTTTCTGTGGCTCTGTGCTTATCTTTGTGCTTGTTTGCACTCTTTCTTTAGCTACAGTTACTATTCTCATCATGTTTGCCTATAGGTCTTTAGCGTTCCAGTGGCATTCAGAAGACCGTTGCTGTGCTTTGCTAAGCATTCTTTTACATAGTTATACAGAGTTCTTCCACCTCTTCCCCTAGTGATACTAAAGTTCTGTGTAGGAGTGACTTCTGGTGTTACAGTTTTTTTTTCTTTCATTTTTTTTGTCTAATGTATTTGCTTGCATGCCTTCATCACCTATTTCTGTTCTTCCTGTCACTTCCTTAGGGAAGATCTAAAGGAAGTCCAACCCCCTCCTCCACTGATTGGGGAAGGCTCCTCAAAATTAAATTTTTCCAGGGCCATTACAAAAATTGTGATATGTGACTGCAAACTACATGTACTGTACAATAAATTACATGCTCCTGCTCTAGATGAATGTATCTGATCCAAGGTATGGTATACTAATGTTGAGATTCTTGCTGAGGCCTTTTCCATTAAACTTATTGGCTATGTCTACACAAAAGGGTTTTTCTGACAAACCCGGGCTTTTGTTGAAAAATCCCACAGAGTGCCTACATGCAAAATGTGCTTTGTCAACAGACAGCTGACAAAACTTGGCACGTGTGCCAGCAGCATTGTGCTTCTCCACTTTGTGAAATAACTCCTTTGTTGCTGGTTTGTTGTCGACAAAAAGGTGTGTAGGTGCTCTGGGGAGCCCTTTTGTAGACATACAGCGCTTCTGGTTTGCTGGGCAGCCCTGTTTGCTGGGCTTCCACTTGGCTGTTCTGTTGAGAGAGTGGCCGGAAGTTGCTGGTTGCTCTCTGTCAACAGAACGGATTGCTCTTTCGATCTGCTTTTGTGTGTGGATGTGCTCTGTCAACAGAAGTTTTACTGTAATATCTCTGCTGACACAAACTTCTGTCGACAGATGCTTCTCATGTAGACGTACCCATTCAGAGTACCTTGCGCAGATGTCATTCAGCAGAACATGTCAGGAAAACTCAGTTTGATTCCAGATTTCATAATTTATGCATCCTTATTTGGCATAGAGCAGAGCTACGCTGAGCTAATCAGGCTCAAATGTAGGGGCATGCCACGCATCCAGAGTTCAAAGAAAATCTCTTTCTGTATATACATACGCAACATTATATTGCATATATTGGCCAGTGCCTCACATGTCTCTTGGATTGGATTGGTTAGTCTGCATGAACCAGTCCCTTTGCAGCATGCTCTGTCCGTGCATTGTCAATACTTGACCTCATCTCTGTACAGCAAACCCTTGATCTGATAGACTAATGGGGGGGGAGAGATGTCTGTTAAACCCGAAAGTTGGTTGAATACGAGGCTTTACTGCCACCCACCCCTCCCCCGCAAAAAAGCCAGGGACTCACTAGACTGCCTTGGCTGGAGGAGCTGCCAACCCTGCCACACGTGGCTGGAGCATTTCTGCCATGTGCGGCTGGGACCCTGCCACACAGCTGTGAGAGCCACCGCTGGAGTTGATACCCACTTCTTCCACCAGGGGTGGGGCGTGTACACGAGTGCCATCTGTCTGCGTACGCACCACACCCCTGGTGGGAGGAGAGCATGGTGGCAGTGGTCCAGGCCACCATGGAGGGTTCAGCCATCGCAGACCCAGGAGTACTGAACAATATTTGGGGCCCCAGTTTGGTTGATGCTGTGTGAACATGAAATGGTTTTCTGCTCTGTAGAGTACTTGTAAAACAAGCAGTCTGCAGAGGTTGAGGGAGAAGGAAATTATTCAATGTAGACTTGCTACTTTTTATAATGATATAAATATTGACTTCCTTATCTTCCTGTTCCCTAAGCCGTCACTCATTATAGCCCTGCTACCCTAGTCAGTCATACAGTTACCCTGTCTTTAAGCCTCATTTGTTACACATACCATAATGTACTGATTACCCAGGTTTGTGTAAGTCAGGGGTGGGCAAGTACTGGCCTGCAGTCCAGATGGCCCCCTCCCTCTATATTTGCCTGTGCCTCCACAGGTATCGGGCATCCTCAGCTTCTCTTGGCTGAGGATCACCATTCATGGCCAGTCAGGGTGGTAGTGGAAGCCTCTCCCCAGGAGGTGCTACTCTGCTGTTTCTCCAACTCGGGGAAGGGGAGGAGGCGCGGCAGTAGTGGCAGAGGCACAGGCAGCAGCATTTTGTTCCTCTTGGGTAAAGACTTCAGACTAATGTCTTTTTAAAGGAAACTTAAAATCTGAAACATTACATAGATACAAGAGGGAAAGTCAATCACATAAAGGTTTGAGTAGGAACTGTGTTTTGCTTGTGACAGAGTCAGAGATCTGTTTAAAAAAGGTCAACTGATTAAGCTGAGGAAAATGTAGTGTTTTCCTCTTCATGTAGAAGTATTTTTTTCAAGTACTCCAGGGCCTTCTAGTATATTAGAAGGTTCTAATCAGGTTCTAATCTATAGATTTGCATGAATGAGTGGGGAGAAGTGTTTACCTATCAACATGCTGTTGAAAAACTGGTGTCATCAGTTGTAATGGAATGGCTAGCACTTCAGCTTGGTACCTCTCCTGGTTAAAACCAGAGCTCAACTCTGACAGCTGATAAGACTTTCAAATGCTTTTTAACAGATTGTCTCATTGAATATTTCAAGGCACGGTGACGTTTCTGGGGTTGAGTATATTAAGGCAATGTAAATGCCAAACTGGACAAGTAAGTTACAATTTGGAATCATGGACTACTAGTACTGCAAGAGACCTCAAGAGGTCATCAAGTCCAGTCCCTTGCACTCATGGCAGGACCAAGCACTGACTAGACCACACTGACAGGTGTTTTGTCTAATCTGCTCTTAAAATTCCCTAATGATGGAGATTCCACAGCTTCCTTGGGCAATTTATTTCTGTGCTTAACCACTGGACAGGAAATTTTTTCTAATGTCCAATCTAAACCTCCCTTGCTGCAATTCACACGCACTGTTTCTTATCTTATCATCTGAGGTTGAGGTGAATATTTTTCTCCCTCCTCCTTGTAACAACCTTTTAGGTACTTGAAAGCTGTCGTCATGCCATCTCTCACTCTTTTCTTTTCAGACATGCTGCACCGTAAAGATTAACAAAGTAATTTATTAGGTGATGAGCTTTTGTGGCACAGACCCACTTCTTCAGATCTGTAGCCTTACCAGAACAGACTCAATATATAAAGCACAAAGGTCCAAAAATTGTTATCAAGGTTGACAAATCAGAAAAATTGTTATCAAGTTTGGCAAACAATTTTTCTGATTTGTCAACCTTGATAACAATTTTTAGACCTTTATGCTTTATATATTGAATCTGTTCTGATAAGGCTATGGATCTGAAGAATTTGTCTGTCCCCTGAAAGGTCATCACGTAATAAATTATTTTGTTAGTTTTAAAGTGCTATGTGACTGCTTTTTTTATTTTGATACAATACAGACTAACAGGCTACCTCTGTTACTTTTCTTTCTAGACTAAACAAATCTATAGCTCATGTTTTCTAGGCCTTTAATCATTATTGTTCCTTTTCTTTGGGGCTTCTCCAATTTGTCCACAACTTTCCTGAAATACGGTGCCCAAAACTCCACTCATTGCTCCAGTTGAGGCCTGATCAGCAGAGTAGAGTGGAAAGAAGTATTATTTTTCATGTTTTTGACACTTGAAGCAAACCACAAAGAAACAGATAAGACCACTGCTTGTCTATTTCCACTACTCCCTGAAGCTTAATTTCTACTTCCTCCTTCAAATGCCAATCTGAGTATACAAGAGGTTAATATAGGTTCTCTGTTGCTTCTTTTTCAGGAATTCCTGTGGAGGGAAGTGCAGACATTGGGTTCTGATTTGTGAAGTTGCTCTTATGTTCCTGCCGTGGGGATGGAATTGTCCTATTCTTCTCCTCTTTGTTGTGCTAACCCGTGATTTAGAACCTTCCAATATTGGGAGTAGAGAATCTGTCTATTAGTCACAAGGGGCAACTATACAAAGACCTTATATGTAGATGGATATAGCTAAAATGTTTTTCTGTGGCTTCTGATCTTCCTGTGTTGCATTATTTTCTTCAGTACTTAGGCAGATGAAGCATGTTTATAAATAAAAATTACTTTGACCTTTGGACCTTGTCATTAAGAATTGAAATGTCAGCATAGCACAAATACACCCTTAAGTTCTGACTACTATAATTTTGGCTCAGTTCCCAGTTTCAGAGGCGTGAATATGAACTGCTCTTCGGCTTGCTTGAAAACTGGGCGGTCTGGTCATGGTTAGGCTTGAGTTAATTGTTTTCTGTTGTGGTTTGATTTTTATATTTATTAAAAATTTTATCTGAATTTAATCAACTTTGAGGTAGGGCTTACATAGTCTCAAATAATTGCCACATTCTTCTGAATTATATTTGTTTGCTGTAATATTTCAGGTATCTGACAGTTTATGTAATGACCATGATGTTCTGTCCTTCATGGAACAAGGATGTTTTATTTAAAACTTGGTTTGAAGGCTTAGCTTTATATCAGTGTCAGTAAACATCAGTTTCATTGTGCACACCTAGTCCACTGGAAAAAAGTATTTCAGTTGATAATGATAGAAATTTACAGATAGGCAAAGTAAGAAAATATTGCGTGAAAACTTGAGAGTTAGACTTAGTGATACTTATTTTGTGTATTTTTACACACGCTGTTCTTATAGATGCCAAGGCCAGAAGGAATCATTGAAATTACCTAGTCTGACCTCCTTTGTAATAGGGGCCATAGAACTTCCCCCAGAAAAATTCCATGATCATGTCTTTAGAAAAATATCCAGGCTTGATTTTAAAATTGTCAGTGATGGAGAATCCACCATGACCCTTGGTAAATGATTCCACTGGTTAATTACTCTGATAATTAAAAATGTGTGCCTCACTTCCAGTCTAAATTTGTCTAGCTTCATTTTCGAGTGATTGAACTGTTACAGCTTTCACTTCTTGACTGAAGAGACCATTATAAAACAAATTCCCCATGCAGGTACTTATAGATCAGTATTTCTTAATCTGTGTTCCCTGGAACACTGTGAACAATTCACAGGTGTGCCGTGGGTGTTAAGAAAAATACACTGATGTATATATTTTCTGTTAGCTATATCTATACAGGCTTGTCTACACTTACCCTCAACTTCGAAGGGAACATGTTAATCAGGGCGATGGGAGATTACTAATGAAGTTCTGCGGTGAATATGTAGCACTTCATTAGGCTAATTCTGCCCCGCGGCAACTTCAAAGTGTCAAACTTCGAAGTGCTGGCATGCATGTAGCCACGGGCACTTCGAAGTGCCTGCACTACTTCAAAGTGCCTTTACTCCCCAAAATTTTCAGGAGTAAAGGCACTTGGAAGTAGCATGGGCACTTCAAAGTGCCCGCAGCTACGCGCATGCCGGTACTTGGAAGTTTGACACTTTGAAGTTTCTGCGGGGGAGAAATAGCCTAATGAAGTGCTACATATTCACCACGGCACTTCATTAGTAATCTCCGATCACCCTGATTAATGTGCTCCCTTTGAAGTTGGGGGCAAGTGTAGAGCCAGCCTACTGGACATAAAAGTCAACTGCCAGTACCCAATTCTAGCTACACCATTTGTGTAGCTAAAATTGATTTATCTGTGGTCGACTTCCATGTCAGTCCACATGGGGGACCATCAATGGGAGCATTTCTCCCGTCAACCTTCTGTGGTTGACTTCGATGTCTGTCCACATGGAGGACCATCAATGGGAGTGTTTCTCCTGTCAGCCTTCCTTATTCCTCCCCATCTCATGAAGAGTACAGGGGTTGATGTTGATGCCTGGGAGCATGAAATTAAACACCAGAATATTGACCCTAAGGAGGTCAGTCATCCACTGTGGTGTGGCTCTAGCCTTATGAAAACAATATGCAATGTTACTTCTTCATTGATATGGTACCTAATTAAATGTCTTCATTTTGTTTTTGCTGTATATGTTGCTGTTTGATTTTTTTTTTTTTTTTTTTGGTCTGACAACAGTTTTTTTTTATTGTTTGGTGTCCTGTGATTTCAAAAAGTTTAAGAAACACTGTTATAGACTAAAATCAAGTCTGCCCTTAATCTTTTTAAGCTAAATGGATTGAGCTCCTTGAATCTGTTATTGTAAGGCTTGTTTTCTAATCTTTTAATCGTTTTCGTGGCTCTTCTCTGAATCCTCTTTAGCTTATCAATATCCTTCCTCAGCTGTGGGCAAAAAAACTGGATGCAGTATTGCAGCAGTGGTCACACTAATGCCAAATATAGGCGTAAAGTAGTATTTCTGGTCCTCCTTGAAATTCCACCTGGAGTTAATTCTCCCAGGATCATATTAGCTCTTTTGGCCAAAGTATGATCTCAAGTTTAGGTGATGATATAACAAGACCCCCACATTTTTTGAGAGTCGCTGTTTCCCAGGATAGAGTTCTCCATCTGGAACATAAGAATGACCATACTGGGTCAGACCAAAGGTCTGTCTAAGCCCTGTATCCTGGTTTTTTTGACAGTGACCAATGCCAGGTGCCTCGGAGGGAAAGAACAGAATGAGTAACCATCATGGTTGCATCTACGCTACAAAATAACTTTGAAGTAACGGACTACTTTGAAGTTAGGAGGCTCACTGCGAAGTCACTACTCCATTCCTGGTAGTGGAGTTGTGCCCTAGTGCAAAGTTGTTCTTCACTCACGACTGTGAAGTAAAGCGTTGGCCATGGCAGTGCCCCCTCCCCCAGAGCTCCAAGACACTCTGGCCAGCCCAGACAGGTCTCTGTGGTCCCTGCCTACCACCTGACAGGAAGCAGCTCCCCGGCAACTCCAGGCAGGAAGCTGAGTGTGTGCCACAAGCAGGGGCAGCACAAGCTCCCACTCAGACTGCCCCTGCACGAGGCTCCAGCTAGCGCCTGTACTGTCCGACCATGATGGCAGCATGGCAGGACTCCCCTGCCCCTTCAAAGGCCCCGGACAATGCCGAAGGCTCACAGCACCCGGGGAAGGGGCATGCCAGGAGGGGACGCTCCTGGACTGAAGGGGAGCTGAAGGACCTCTTCGCTCTGCGGTGGGGAAGAGGAGGTCCTTCAGTAAACCAGCGTCTGGCAGTGCAACGCGGAGGCCTAAGACAGGCTGGCCAGCGGGCCTGCTGCCTGAGGCCACTCCGACTGCATCACCAGCAGCTTCTGCATCAAAGTTAAATAACTGATGCAGGCATACTCCAAAGCCTGCGATGCTGCCAGCTGGTCGGGGCACAGCCTGTGCACTGTCCCCTCTACAGAAAGCTGCGCAGGCTCTTGGGGCCAAGGGAGGTAGACGCCTCAGAGTACAGCACCGGCCTCCTGCGTGGACACCAGTGACAAGGTGGGCCCCTCCGGCATCAGCAGACCCCTGCATGGGGAATGGATGTCTGAGACCGAGGGTGATGACAAGGGCTCCAGCTACGGGGCTCTCATCATTGCCCTCCCCTTTGGGAAACCCAGCTATGCCTCGTCTTGCCTGAGCCCTGCGAGGTCACAGCCGGTAGGTATGGGGCAATTGGAATGTCACAAAGCCTGGGGATGGGGGCTCCCCCAGAACAGCCCTGCAGCCCCCACACCAGAGCACATCACCAGGCAGGAATCCCTGGGCACCCGGGATCCCACAGGGCTCGTGGGCCATTGGGCATCAGGGGAACAGGGTGGGGGCCAGTGGAGCAGGGGCCCCAGCCCCCCTGGCGTTGGGACCCAGCACTCATGGGCCGTCCCCCGTCCCCATCTGCCGCCACAGCCCATTGGAGTGGGCTGCAGCTGCACGGGTCCCCCCATGACCTGGCCACATGGAGAGAGAGCTAGGGGGGATGAGGAGGCAGCCGCCAGCTGGGTGGTTGAGCAAGAAATGACTGGTGTGCTCTGGGACTGGCTGGCAAGGGAGCAGGAGGTGTGGTCTGGCTGGCTGGCAGCCTGGATACCGTGGCCCAGGCCTTGGCTGCCCGCCTTGTCTAACCTCTCACCCACTTGCTAGCGCCCCCCCCCCCCCCCAAAAAAAAAGGCTCCCACTGCATGGCAGATCTTTCCTTGGCTGCCTGCATTCAGCTGGCTCAGTGTCTCCTGGCCAGGGCAGGCATACCTGGCGTAGCCCCAGTGACCCCCTCCCTCTGCACACCCTACAGAGGCCGAGCCGGTGGCACCCCCACTCCACCTCCTCGTGGTCCCGGCCCCATTGCAGCCCTGCAGGGGGCCCCAGACTCAGGGTGGTGGGGGCAGCCGCCACAGCTCCTGGCCCTCCACATCCCTGGGTGACCGAGCCTTCTCCCATCCCAGCCCCCCCCCAATTCAGTCTCCCCAGCATGCCCCCCCAGCCTCCTCTCCGTGGAGCATTCCCCCTCGTGTACTGTATATAGTTTGACACATTCTGTTTTGTTCAAATGCATCTATTCCCCAGTAGTTCTGTGTATTGTTCCCACCCTAATCCCAAGTCCATGGTGTGTGGTGAGGAAGTGGTGAAGAGGGGAGCAGGAAGGGGGTATGTTTGGTGGAGGAGCGTGAGGGGTGCAGGAGTTGGGGGCTGGCTGTAGTGTGAAATGTGGCTGGGAGGGTCAGGGCAGGAAGGCATGGCACAAGGCCTCCCGTACCCTGACCCCATCCATCTGGACTTGGTGGCCTAGGACACCGAGTGGCTTCTCATAGCTGGCCCCCAGGTCCAGGCTCCAGCCCTGACTGAAGGACTATCATCTGCCCTCCACAAGATGTCGGAGGGCACAGCATGAAGCACCCACCGTGGGGACGTTTGGGAGGCTGACCTCCAGCCTCATGAGAACACTGCGAAACCTCCCCTTCAGCCTCCCAAACACCCACTCTGCTGTGCTCCTGGTGTGGCTGAGGTGGCCGTTGAAGGCGTCCTGGGCTGGTGTGGTGCTTCTAGTATAGGGCCTCAAGAACCACGGGTGCGGTGGCTTTGGCCACAATGCAGGGGGCATCTTGATGTCTCCAAGCGTGAGCTCTCGTGGGGGCACATACATGCTCTCCTGAGTCCGGCATCCCAGCCATGAATTCCGGAACACTTGGCTGTCACGGATCCTGGCCAGCACCTCATGCACACATCAAGGAAATGGCCCCTGATGTCCACCAGGGCCTGGAGCACCACTGAGTGGTATCCCTTACTGTTAATGTAGGCGCCCCTGCTGTGGTCCAGAGCCCAGATTGCCATGTGCGTCCTGTCCAGGGCTCTAAAACAATTTCAGAATGCCAATTGAGTGAACCCAGTGAGGGTGGTGTCCAGGTCCCTGAGAGTGATGAGGTATTGCAGGAACACTGTGTTGATGGCTCGGACGATCTGTGGGGGTGGAAGGACAACATGTCTATGAATACCAGAACGGGAGGACCCCTTGCCCCATCCCCACCAAGGCCTTCCTTGCCCAGTAGTCCCCTCCCTAGTGTGGGTCTGTGGCAGCGGCTGGACTTACTTCTATCAGCACCTCTCCGACAGTGGCTTTGCCGACTCCAGATTGGTGGCCGACGGACTGGTGGCTATCGGGGTGGCTAGCCTCCACAGTGCGATGGCCACCCTCTTGTGCACTGGGAGAGCTGGCCGCATCCAGGTGTCCTGCTGCTGGAGGACTGGGGCGAGCTAATGGCAGAGGTCCTCAGATGTCTGCCAGGTCATCCTGAGATTCCTCAGCCACTGCTTGTTGTCCCAGTCCTGCAGCACCAGCTGGTCCCACCACTCGGTACTGATGGTGAAGGCCCAGGGGGGTCTGGGGGAGGGGCAGCAGGGCTGTAGCCAGGGTGTGGAAGCTGGTGACCATGCAGGCAACCTGGCTGCGCCACTCCAACAGCACAGCAACCAGCATGGCCAGCAGGCTGGCCAGGGTGGAGAGGAGGTCCTCCTTGGGGAACGTCTGGGTGAGCATGTTGTGGAGCTTTTCTCCCAGCTCGTGGTCTGCCCTGCTGTCTGCTGCCTGGCAGCCTTGAGGATGTGCAGGGTGGGGGTGTAGGGAGGGGCCCTTTAAGGTGTTGTCTGGCTGCGAACCCAGAAGGGCTTGTTGGCCATGTGACCCCCTGCCTGCATCATTTCCGGGCCCCTTACTTTGAAGTAGGAGCTATTGTGTGTTGACACTCTACTTCAAAGGTATTTTGCAGTGTGGACGTGGTTGTTCTAAAACCTCCTTTAACGCGTCCATCTAGGCCAGTTCCTCACAGAGGTACTCAGGTTTGGAAATCTCCTTAATATCCTCAGCTGTGAAGACTGATGCAAAGAATTAGTTTGGTTTCTCCACAATGTCCTTAGCATCTCATTTGTCCAGTGGTCTCACCGATTACTTATCAGGCTTCCTGCTTCTGATGTACTTCATTTTTTTTTTTCTTTTGCTTTGTGTCTTTGGCTAGCAGTTCTTCAAATTTTTGGGCCTTCGTAAAAATATTTTAACACTTCATTTGCCACAGTGTAAATGGTCTAAATTCTTTGTTCCCACATGTATAGATTTATATTTGGCAATATCAAAATGTATATTATTTGTTCCCAGTTTGCCAAACAATCCATTTTGCTCTGAATCAGTGATCTGTTTGTTCTTCATTATTTTCACTCTTTCAATTTTTGTCAAGTGCAAACTCATGGTGATGGTTTTATGTTTGTTTTCTAGGTCACTGATAATGTTAAATAGGATAGGTTCAAGAACCAATCATGTTGCTACTGGAAACCGATCTGCATGATGACTATTCTCTGTTTATGATTGATTAGCTAGTGTTTAGTGTGTTTAATGCATGCCATGTTAATTTTGACAATTGCTGTTTTAATGATTCTAAAGCTTTAACTTTTTGATCTGTGGTCATTAATTATTGTCTGGATCCCTTTCCCCCCAGTTATTACCCATATCTTTGAAAAAATAGTTAAATTCAGTGACCACAATAATGGATGTTAAAATCTATTAAAATATAAAACCATTTAAAAATAAGTATAGATATCATCCATTGGGATAGCTTTTAAAAAGTGAATTCTGCCACACCTGCTTAAAGTGTATTAGAGTTTGTGATGGGTGTAATATTTTGTTCATTTTGCATCTGGAATGTTGCTACTCAAATACCACATCTCACAGAGCTGGAAGGGACCTTGGGAGGTCATCTACTCCAGGGCTAATCACCACCCCGTTACTTATTTGGCCTGATCCCTACATGGCCTGTTCAAAGATTGAACTCAAAACATTGGGTTTAGCAGGGCAATGCTCAAACCACTGAGCTAGTCCTCCTCCCTTTGCTAAGATTGTTTAAAATTGAAACCCCAAGCTAAAATAAAAATGGGACTTGTCTCCAAATACCCTGGCCCTCCCAAGCCTGTTTTCTTGTGTACATATTAAAGCACTTCTGCTAGTGGTGTGTGTATTGAAAAGAAATGGTGTCCAGGGAGATGATGGTGCCTGATGCCACACCCTTTTATTGGGGAAGATTTCTTCCAGGCATAACAACATGAGAGTTAATTTCAGGTAGGGGTTTTTGTGTGTAAGTGTGTGAATGCCTACAAAGGGGAAAGGAGGGCTTGGATATTTCTGTCTGACCCTGTTTCCCTGAAGATTTACTGTAGTGCAAGGGTGAGCAAACTTTTTACATCGGGTCCCACTTTTCATCCCTGCAGTTAGCAGCCCCCCCCACCTGTCTAAGCCAAACCAATGGACATTTTGGTTATATTCATATGGGATGTGTGGGGGGGAAAAAAGCCCTTTTGGAATGTGTGAGAAAATAAGCATGTAGAATGTAAAAACTTTATTAATTGGTACATAAATGTGAATACACATGCATAAAACAGGAACACATTTCAACATTTTAAATTAGACGGATGAGCCTGACACTCAGCAGCCGATCATGTTGCGCCCCCGTATGAAATTTCATGCCCCCTCTTTGCACACCCCTGCTCTCAGATGTGAAATCTTTGAATTTTCAACCTGTTTCCATCTGAAAGGGAAAATATGTTCAGCTGATTCTGCAGCAATATACAGATTTTTTTTTTTTTTTTTAAAAACCACATTAACCCTATAGATTTGTAATGTGGCCAGTTTTCTGTTCATGGGCTTGAAACTTTGCACGTAAGTTGTCAAACTAGGTACAAATTTGTTTTCTGTTTTCCTAAGTAGAATTTAAATTAGAGCTGTCTGTTACCTCATGTAATTAACTCAAAACAAATCAACTTGATTAAAAAAATTAATTGTGATTAATCACACTGTTAAACTATAATAGAATACCACTTCACATTTATTATAAATGGTTTTGCATGTTTTCCAATTTTTTTTTGTTTTCCAAAATGTTGATTTCAGGTTTTTTTTTAAAGCTCACAGCACTTTAAACCTAGGGACACTCATTGCACTATGCTGCTGCCTCCTGCTGCATTTGGCCAGAAGATTGATTTTTTTCCCTACTCATTAAGAAGAAACTCAGTGTCTAGAAGTGATACATAAAGCAGTTAAGGCACCGGAAGGAAAATGCATCTGCAGCACATAAGTTCTCCTAATAGGCACATCTAGGCAAGAAATTTTATACTACTTTAAGGTGTACTTTTATTTAATTAAACATGATAAATAAAGTGTCTTCAATGCCGTAGTCATGACAAGTTAACAACATATGTTCTGTTTATATTCACTGTTGTCCTTGAAATATGTGATCTTCTGGAGAAGGATCACCTCTGATGGCAAAGGGTATGCAGCCAACACTTAACAGAGTTGTTTGGGGAAAATTTCAATGGACAATTGTGTGTGGTGGGGTGAGGCAAGAATTTTCTTAATTTATTTTCATGGAATCGTAGAATCATACGGTTGGAAGGGACCTCACAGGTTATCTAGTCCAGCCCCCTGCTTCAAGCAGGATCAACCCCCACTAAGTCAACCCAGCCAGGACCTTGTCAAGCCGGGACTTAAAAACAATGAGGAATGGAGAATCCACCACCTCTCTAGGCAATGCATTCTAGTGCTTCACCACCCTCCTGGTGACGTAATTCTTCCTAATATCCAACCTACACCTCTCCCTCTTCAACTTCAGACCATTACTCCTTGTTCTGCTATCTGACACCACTGAGAACAGTTTCTCACCATCCTCTTTAGAGCTTGCCTTCAGGAAGTTGAAGGCTGCTATTAAATCACCCTTAAGTCTTCCCTCATGTAAACTAAACAAGCCCAGATCCCTCAGCCTTTCCACATAGGTCTTGTGCTCCAGCCCCTTAATCATTTTTGTTGCCTTCCACTGAACCTGCTGCAGCAAATCCACATCCTTTTTATACTGAGGGACCCAAAACTGGGCATAGTTTTCCAGATGTGGCCTCACCAGTTCCGAATAGAAGGGAACAACCACTTCTCTAGATCGGCTTGAAATGCTCCTCCTAATGCACCCTAGTATGCCGTTAGCCTTCTTGGCTACAAGGGCACACTGTTGACTCATATCCAGCCTTTCATCCACCATAACGCCTGTGTCCCTTTCTGCTGTATTGCTGCTTAGCCAGTCAGTCCCCAGCCTATAACAATGCCTGGGATTTTTCTGCCCCAGGTGTAGGACTTCTCCTTGTTGAACCGCATCAGATTTCTTTTGACCCAATCCTCCAACTTATCCAGGTCACTCTGGATTCTTTCTCTACCCTCCAATGTATCTACTTCTCCCGCTACCTTTGTGAGAAAGTTGCTGAGGGTGCAATCCAGTCCCTCATCCAGGTCATTAATAAAGATGTTGAATAACACCAGCCCCAGAACTGAGCCGAGCGGCACTCCGCTTGAAACAGACTGCCATCCAGATATTGAGCCATTGACCACTAACTGTTGGGCCCGACCTTCAAGCCAGCTTTCTATCCATCTTATAGTCCAAGGATCCAATCCATATTTCCTTAACTTATGGACAAGAATGTTGTGGGAGACCGTATCAAAAGCCTTGCTGAAGTCAAGGTATATCACATCCACTGACTTCCCCATGTCCACAGAGCTTGTTACCTCATCATAGAAGCTAATCAGATTGGTCAGGCAGGACGTGCCCCTGGTGAATCCATGTTGGCTACTTTTGATCGCTTTCTCCTCTTCCAAGTGCTCCAAAACGGATTCCTTGAGGATTCCCTCCATTATTTTCCCAGGGATTGAGGTAAGGCTGATGGGTCTATAGTTCCCTGGATTGTCCTTCTTTCCTTTTTTAAAGATGGCCACTATGTTTGCCTTTTTCTAGTCATCTGGGATCTCTCCCGATCTCCAAGAGTCTTCAAAGATAATGGCCAATTTTAAGTGTGTTTCAGTGTTGGAATGTTTGTTGTTAATAAATGCAGGGCTCTGTTTTCATAGGTTATCTGCCATAAGTGTGTTGAGCACTAAGGAAGATAATGTTGGTACTATGTAGGAAGATCAGTTTCACTGCACAAAATCTAATTTCTGTAGCTGTACTACAGCTCTTTTGTTTTCACACCTTTTGACCTGCAGGCTGCATGTGGCCCATCAGGGTTCTTTTTGTAGGCCATGTAAGATTTTGTTTACTGCTGTTCATATGCAGGGTTGACAGAATCTGCTGGCTTCTCTGCTTTTTTTTTTTTTAATGGGTATTACTGAAATGACATGCATGTAAAGCAAGGACATGTAAATTGAGATGTGTGCTAATTGCACACAGGATTGAGTGTGAGACTTGTGCACTCCCTCTGCATCCAATCAAAGTATTGTTATGGTTCACTTGTCACACCCTTCAAATTGGAGGTACACCCTTCGAACTGTAGGGTAGAAAAACTGCCCTATCCCAGGAGACTCTCTTGGTCATCACAGTCTTGTGGCCCACTCACGAGTCAAAGTTGCCCATCGCTGTTGTACTTCCTACCAGGAGCATGGGTGGTGCCCTGAGGCTTCTCATTTGGAGCTGGGATGTGCCTGGCCATCTCACAGCCAGAGATTTAACTGGACTCTCAGCTTGTTGTTCATGGACTCTCAGCTCATTGGGGTCGAGGACAGCTGTGTTCCTGGTAGAGTGTGAGAAGTCTGTTCCTCATGGGGAACTAAGAATCTGGGGGCAGCCCAACTGGGAGCCAGGAAAGCAGACAAAACCCTGGCTCTGGGTGGGGAGCTCAGACAGTCCCTGAGCTCCCAACAGGGAGCCAGGAGTTTCAGACAGGTCTGGCTCCCAGGGTTGAACTTTGCTCGGAGCTGAGTCTTAAGTAAATGAAGGAACTCCTAGTAGGACATGTACCGCAGAAGACGAAAGGAAAGTATGGAAACAAATCACCACAGATAATTACGTTTTTAGTGTAGACATGCCTTGACACAGCTGTATATAGTTACTGATTAAACTGGCTACATATAGCAACACCCTGTTTTCTGTGCAGTTTGTCAGAGTGCACAGGAAGTGGTCACTGTCTTCCAGCTCATTTTTGTTAGTTATGCTGTGCTAGGTTTAACGAATCAAACCTATTTAAAATGTGTTGCCAGAACTAGCTTGTTTAATCTTCTTTTTCTTTAGCTCTCAAGTAAGTGTTTTTATTAGAATCTCTGAAGGATCAGTGGGTAGCAAGCTTTTCTTTAGGTTGGGGTTTTAGAAAAAGTTCAGTACCTCACAACCTTTATGATTTGCTTTTTTATGACCAAAAGAATAAGGTCTGGAAAAAGAAGAGTTGCTTGTGTTACATAATCAAGTGTTCCTGGAAGTGTCAGTGTTACCTTATTGAAGATCAGCGTTAAAGTTATAGAAACCATGGTTGAATATCAGCTGCAGAGGTGAGCCTTAAGAATCCCTCTTTTGCTGAAGTCCAATTACTGGTAATAACATTACTTGTTTATTGAAGTGTATAAAAAGCACAAGGCCTCAGGGGTTTATTTGTCAGAGCTCACCTACTTGCAGTCAAGCTGTGATGGGAGTATGTCTCTTGAGCCTGAAGATACTGTAAGCCATGGCCAAAATGCTTGTAATTGTAGTTAATAGGGTTTATAATATGTGTGTTTATGTGCTTATATTTGTATTTTGGATGTAACCAGCATACAGTGGCCTTTGGATTAGTAAATAAGTGCTTGGGTGGAAACTGAGTCATGGTAAGCCTTAATAATGTAAGAAAATTATTTCCAACACCTTGGCTGGGTCTACACTTGCCCCACCTTTGAAGGGGGCATGTTAGTCATGGCAACAGGAGATTAGTAAGTGAGTAGGGAGTAAGTGCTGCGGTGAATATTAATTCTGAATTAGGCTAATTCTCCTGCGCGGCAACTTTGAAGCTTCATACCTCAAAATGCCTGCATGAAGAGTAAAGGGACTTAGAAGTAGTGCAGGCACTTCAAAGTGCCTGCGGCTATACGCATGCCAGCACTTTGAAGTTTGAAGCTTCGAAGTTGCCATGGGGGCGAATTAACCTAATGAAGTTCTGCCTGTTCACAGTAGCACTTCATTAGTAATCTCCCATAGCCCTGATTAACATGCCCCTTTCAAAGTTGGGAGCAAGTATAGACAAGCCCCTTGTGTTTTGGAACATTCTCTCTATTTTATTTGGACACAATACACACAGTAAAATTTTAGTGCAAAAGGCCCACGCAGGCCTCAAACCGCAGTCGGCTCCTTTTAATATTGGGCTTGAGAAATACAGGGGGTAAACCCTTTGCACTGGTGTGAAATTAACACAGTGTACTCTGCAGTTTTGGAGATCAATAAAACCACTAAAGCTCACAGTCTGTCTTTTCCTCTGTCTACTCATGGCTTGGGGAAAAGTCAGTTAGTTTGCCTGGGGCAAGTCACCAGTGGTGGTGTTAAGCAGAGCTCTTGACCCTTCAGTCTGATTGACAAGATCATGCTGCGCCCGTCTGATTGTAAGATTTCCCATGGCCAAAAAGCAGTCACCCCTAAACAGTAAGAGCAGGGAAGAATAATGGAAATCTATAATCCAAAAGATTCTGCCTCCATTCTGTGGTCTGCCTTGCAGTAGGTAAAAGGGTGGTGGGAATAGGGAACAGTGCCCTTTTTGTACTTCGGGAGTGGCAGCAGGTGTTCCCTCTCCCTCTGGAATGAAAGGTGTTTTTCTTGCTAATGAATAGGTAGGGGTATCAGCAGGGGAGGATGTACTCCAGTAAGTGGGTTAAATCTGCCAAAATCATTGTTTTTCTCTTGCTGCTCGCATGCTGTGGTCTGTGTAGGAGCAATGGTGTCAGGTCCCCTAAAGCCCTGAGTCTTGGAATTAATTCCCTGTTAAGATGCATTGGACATGTTCTTTTCTTTCTTGAGTCAGCCAACAGCTTCTTACTGAAAAGTACCTTTATAACCAGCAGCTCTTCTATAAGCTACAATTTTGGGAAACTTTGACTCCTTATTTAAAGGGCACTGGAACTGAAATAAGAATTTTTTAACCAGTTAATTCAAATTGAATCTGTAAAGCTTTTTGCTATGGCCAAATGTCCTTTCTTGTTGAATGTTCTGAAAAACCTGCTGATTGAGTCTAATTCTGATATATTCAAAGATTGAATGTTTTTGGTTATCCTGTAATGGCCGTTAAAACAAACCTAACTGAATCTGAGTAGTTCAAAACTGTTACTGCCAATGAGTGAAATAATAAAATAACCACCCTTCTGTATAATATAAAACATCAGGAATGCTTGTCACTGCAAACTAAGATAGAATTAAAGGCTAAAATTTTTAAACTTGTGGTTTAATGTAGCTATGAAACCTAATTTTTATCACTTCATCAGAAATGGCATGAATTACTTTTCTTTTTAACTTGCTGCCATTCCATCAAAGGCGCTGAGCTGTTGTAATTCCCATTGGCTGCATCTACAATGCCCCTTCAAAAGGGGCATGCAAAAGTTACCCATTGAAAATGCAAATGAGATTGATTTGCATATTCAGTCCCTCATTTGCATAACGACAGCCATTTAACATTCTAGAAGTACTGTTTTGGAAATGCAAAACAGCCGTGTAGGCAGGGTTCCTTCGAATGGAAGCCCCCCTTTCCAAAGCACACTTCTTCCTGGAAAAAAAAGCAAAATAGGAAGAAAGGTGCTTTCAAAAGTGGGTTGTCTTTTTAAAGGAACCCTATCTACACGGCTGTTTTGGATTTTGAAAACAGCACTTCCCGAATGGCCAGTGTCTGCTGTTATGCAAACAAGCTGCTGGATATGTAAATTAGTACCTCATTTGCATTTTCAATCCATTGTATTTGCATGCCCCTTTCAAAAGGGAGGGTCAGTGTAGACGCAACCATTGGCTTTTGACTTTGTGCATTCTTCCCATATGAAAGTCAAACTATTGACTCTGACTATAGACACCCAATTTGGAAAAGTAAGTCAGTAGTCTTATGGTCTTTCTGTATATTTGGAGTATGGAAGTATACTGGAGAAAAGTGAAGGGGTGTGGAAGTGTAAGTGGCATACATTGATTTCACAATATATGTGTATAATAAATTTAAAACTTTACAGTTTTGGCTTCATATCTGTAGTCTGTTCTTTGTACTCTAATGGAAATTTTCTGTTTCCTCCGGTATGCAGTAGGGCTGGTTTCATTGGTATCTCTGGGAGGGTGTTAACGCCAAATATTTAGAAAAGCTGAACTAAGGGCATGTCTTCACTGAAAGTCCTGCAGCGTAAACACTGTATGTAGGCAGTGCTGACAAAAACTTCTGTCCCCTACAAACAGCATTTGTTTTGGTGGCAGGAGAGTATGCCTGCTGACAAAGCACTTTTTACACTTGAGCTTGTGGCAGCAAAGCTTTTGTGATTGCGTGGAGGAGTTAAGTGCCTGTGCACACTAAAAGCTTTCTCGCTCATTTGCCAGTGTAGACAAGGCCTAAGCAAGACAGAGTTGTCATAATACTGCCATTGGAACAGCTTATGTTTTGTGGCTTAGGAGAATACTGAAATTTGCAATAAGATAAGTTAATTATGAATAAACAAAACAAACTCAAAAGTTGGTGCTATGTTGAGTGTCAGGCAGTAGTCTGTTGCTTTCTATTAATATAATTCCTTTTGAGGACAGTTACGATCGTCACACTGAGTCATTTGCAGTCTGCTGTTTTGAATATTCTCTTCATGTAAATGAAGCACGTTGCCACTTCTAATTTGCAGGTTTTTTTAAAGGGCTAAAAACAATGTCTTATAGTTGTAAGAAGGCATGTTTTGTCAGTACTCAACTAGTTACCTGTTTCTGAGATTGTAGGTAATTAGTAAGAAATTGGGTAAAAACAAAACCAGTTCTTAAATATTATTAAAATTTAAGTGCTGGACCATGCAGAACCTTTTGACCATGACAGTATAAGTAAAAGAACATCCTGTGGACACAGTTTTAAAACAACGTGATTGTTATGCTCATAAATCTCATAAATGTCTAGAATAATGACTTTAGGCATGTCTACACTCGCCATTTAAACTGCAAAAAATCCCTTTTTGTGCATAAACTGCAGGAGCTTCTACACTTGCCAATGACTTTTTGCAGACGTTTCACTGCAAACAATAAACCATCTCCACGGGTGGCCTAAAGATCTTACTGGTAATGCTTCTGCAGTGATGTGCAAGTGAAAGATGCTTTTTTCCTGTTTCCACCATTTTTAAACTCTGGAAGAGATCCTAGAGTGCCTATGTGACCACTCTGTTCAGCAGCTTGCTGCTCTGATGCCTGGTAAACAGACTTCTGCCCCGTCTCAAACCCCTTCCCCTGAAAAGCACTGGGACTTTGAAACTCCCTTTCCTGTTTTCTTGGCATTTGTCTCACTTGTTTGGCCAGGCGACACCGGCTGCTCCACAGATCACGTAGTTAGAGCAGTGCTGAGCTTTTGGAGCTGATCAGTGTTTGGGGAGAGGAGGCAGTGCAGGGACTCAGGGTACCCTGCATTCACCCTCTCCCCCCTTCCCAGAAGTCATATCCTCAAAATGGAGAGAGCTGCCCTGTGAGGTATTTGGCCCACAGTGTGTGCTCTCATTGGTGGCATAAGTGCAGCAAATGTGAATGCAATATGACTTACCTGGAAGTGAGAATACAAACTAGTGTTTTTCTTTTACTGGTTCCTTATCACCAATGAAAGTGACTGCAGAAGCTCTGCAGGTATAGACATATCCTTCAACTCCTTTTGTCATGTTGTGAAAATGTAACATGAAAGGAACAGGATAATATGATGAGCAGTGCAATAGGTTTTCTGTTACCAGAATTAATATTGCAAGAGAGAAGCTTTTTAAGCTGTATTGGTTCAGGGAAAATACAGGTCCATCTTTGGTTTTGAACATTTTCAAAATATGTTAAAGCTGATCAGAACTAGCAGGGGAAAAGGAGTAGAGGCAGTATGAAACAGCTGAGCTTGTGGAGTTTGAGACACGCATGCTGAATCTTTTGGGGACAAAGTGGGGGTTTATTGTAAATGTTCACAATGTAGCTGTAATTTAATGAATAAATGAAATTGCAACCTTTACTTCCATTTTTATAATTATTGCTTCAAGTGTTAAGTAGAAGATTTGTTTTTAGTTTGAAATTGCCTTAATTTTTATCTTGAGATGCCCAAAGCTTTGAGAAACAGATCCATAATATTGTTCAGGGGAGACTTAAGTGTTGCCATCTTTGTTGATTTTCATGGCTTTCAGCAGCTAGTTGAAGAAATACCACACTAGGTGTGTTTGTAACCAGAAAATGCATAATGCTGCACTTTTGTATGAAAACTGGGTTTACTTGTGTCCTAGTAGTGTTTCAAATACTCCTTTCTTAATGGAATAAATTGTGAATAGCGTAGTAGCAATAAGCAATTGTGGGACTAGAAGTTGGAGTTCTCAATAATTTTCAGACCTGTACTGAACAAAATGCCGCTTTAATTTGTACTACCCTTTTCAATTTATAAAGGAAGAACATCATATTTTTTTAAAACTTTTCTAACTCTTCTGAATATTAAAATCTTTCTTTGAAAAAGTAATATGACTTTGAAGTTTTATTACAGGTTGAATCTCTCTAGTCTGGCAATCTCTCATCTGGCAACATCCATAATATAGCATGACTTTAGTTAGCTGGACAACCCCTTACCATAGGTGTGACTAAGTTTCCAGTGGTCCCATTTAAGTTTGTTTACAGCCACCAAACCTAGCTCTCTGTTCTGTGCTGTTGTTTAATTGTAATTTACCCCTAAATGTCTTCTAAGAGCCTTGTAAGCCGTGGAAGTGCTTGTAATGCTTTTAGACTACAGTGACTTTCTGTGGTCCTGCAAATTCTCTCGTTTGACACCAGTCAGGTCCCCAGGGTACCACACTGTAGAGGTTCAACCCATATTCACAAGTTTGCTTTTAACCATCGTAGTTTAAATTAAACAAGCACAGAAAGAGTTTCCTTACCTCATCATATACTTTTTTTAAACTTCCACTTTATTTTTAATCATTTTCATTTAACACAGTACTGTACTGTATTTACTTTTTTTTTCTACTGCTTAGGCATGAGGTATTTCCAGTTGCAAATGATGTGTGTGGTTGAGTAGGCAATTTGTAACTCTGAGGTGCTGTTGTAAACCTAAAGGAAAAAATCAGCGTTTAAATAACAGTAAATTATCATGTCACTACCGGATGTGAAGAAAATATTTTTGGCAAGAGCTCAGTCTTTGAACTAATGTGCCATAAATCAAAATGTGCATGAAACTAGTGTAGAACTGGTTCTTGACCTGTAAGCCTTAGTTTGGAAAAGGCTTGCTTTTATCACCAAAGGAAGTTTTTAATGCTTTTTAAATGAGTTTCTTACCCCTTCTTTCTCTGTTGTGTCCTCCCCCATGGGGCCAGCTTGGGGGCATTCCAGCCTGACTGGAACAGTCTTCATCTGTCATGGGCCCAGCCTGGGGACTCTGTGGGCGGGGGTGCTCCAGCTCCAGGGCACGCGCGCGTGTGTGTGGTGAACCACTTCAGTTCTTCTCCTTAACTGATTTTAAATGAGATTTTACATCCCAACTATGGAAAGCAGTTACTGTGGGACTTTTGCCACGTTTACATTCGCATCTCTGATGTGTCACAAGTCTTCTGAACATGCTGAGGGGACTTTGTCCATAACAGGAGTTACATACCTTCTAAGACTTTGCATCTGCTGAGGTGCTATGCCAGCAGAGCAAGGGTTGTTTCATGCTGCTGGAACTTTAGTGAGAGGGCCTATCCTGCTGGACTGTTTCTTCAGTTTGTGTTCCCAGTGTGATCAAACATTGTGTTGGAATGTGAGGCAGAGGAAGGATAGAACAAGGCAGAGGTTGTTGCTGAGGGTTGCTGAGGGTGACACCAGGGACAATGCTGGTTAGTAAAGATGGTTCACTTATGCACTGTACATGAGAAGTACGTGTACTCCAGTCATGACTGGAGATTTTGAAGAGGGGAGGTTGATTTTTCTCGAGGATAGGGAGGGAGTAGTCTGGCTTCTGTATGATGCACAGAGGAGTGGGCCAGCAAGTCTGCCCTGCTCCAGTCTCTTGATAAGCAGCAAATATACTTGCTTTTGGTTTTGTGAGTGAAACAGCATCCTGTCAGAAGTTTCTGAAGTGACATGTTTTTCTGCCTCGAATAATTGAATCTGTTTTAAGAAGTAAACTGAACTCACTCACAAATCAACCCCTTCCCCCAAGAACATACCTTGTGTGTAATGGGTGTGGGGTTTTTCTGTTCTTTTTTTATTCCTCCTGTTTACCTGGGATATAAACTAGAATGGCAAAGCAGCTAAACCTCAAATGTTAGATTTTAAAATTCAGGTGGTCAAATTCTGGTGTAGCGATGTTATGGATGGTAACTAAATTTACATCTTTGTTTTTGATGAAAGACTCAGTTCACAGCTTCTGCAAATGTTACTATGGCATCCAAACTATTCCATTTATAGGAAACTTTTTGCCATATATCTTGTTCAGTTCCATTTTTGAGTGCCTTTCTTCATTAATTTTTTTTTGAATAATGTTTGAGTAATTTCCCCTCCTCCCACACCGGAAGAAGTAAGAGAGAAGTCTTTGGGTGTATGGGTCAGATAGCAGTGGTGGTTTTGGAGATGGATCTGGTAACTGTTTGCATAGATGACTATAGATAACTGCTTTTGTTGACTTCTCTTAATTTTGATGAGGTCTTTGATTTCTGTTGGCTGTCTAGAAGATTTCTTAAGTAAAACCTGTGCAGTATCTCACTATGCTAGTCCTTGACTAATACTTTAGTAGCTTTAATGCCAGTACATGCACAATTTCTTGCTGTGATTTTATAAGTCCCTTGAAATAACTGGTGTCAGTTATTCAGTAGAGTTGTATACCCTTTTTGATTAAATGTGGCGGCAATTCAATGTTTGTATATAGGAATTTACCCTCAGAATAGACGTAATAAAAAAGCAAAATGTCCAAAAAATCCCAACGAGCAAAGTCTTTTGTGGGTCACTTAGTTAGCAAGTTCCTACAATCAATTATCAATTAGATTTCACCATCAATTTTCAGCCATTAGAACATTCTCCGCTCACTGTCATACCTGAAAATGAGTACTACTTTAAAAGCTAAGCCTTACTACAGTTCATGTTCTAAATAACTGCTTAACCACAAAGCACTTGAAAAACAATTAAAAGCACTTTTTGTAATTAGAATGTTTGTTTGTTTGTTCAGGCATAGTGTAAGCATTTAAAAATATTTAGCATACTCTTTTCCTTAATATTTTGCAGAGACTCCAACCGTCATGTTAAGGTAAAGCAGAAAAGTGCAGTGCTGAACATGCTAAAGAGGTTAGACAAAATAAGATTCAGAGGTCACAAAAGAGATGAGTTCCTTGATTTAGCAGAGTCTCCAAATGCTTCAGATACTGAATGTGGAGATGAAATCCCGGTGAAAATACCTCGAACATCACTCAAAGAGAATGACGAACTAAGAGACCCTGTAAGTATTCAATCTGGCTACATTTTTGTAGCAATTATTAGATTAAAATAATGTAACATGCTACTATCATGATATTTTTTTCATAGTATTTCAGGGTGAAGAAAGCAAAAGGTGGGGGTGTACAGCTCTGAATACGCTCATATTTTTATAACTGCACATCAACTCTTCTTTTTTTTCTTTGTGTACTTTAAGGCTATTTATTCTAATGGTCAACTGCTGTCTGTCAGAAAGATATAAAGTTATATTATTCATGTTGTTTCCTTGGGCTTTTTGGGGTTGACAAGCCTATAGATGCAGTTAGCACAGGAAAGGAAGACCAGTGATACTCAGCAACATCAGTTTGGTAGCAAATTGTTAACCTCAACTGACATACTATTTATTATTATTATTATTAATTATTATTCTCATAATTTATCTATGTGATGATCAGGGCTGGCCCGAGCATTTATGGGCCCTATGCAATACTATTAAACAGGTGCCCCTAAATGCTTCACAGCAGCTCATGGGTGGGGATGAGAATTTTTTGGAGATGTGATTTTTATAATTTTCAGCAACACTCTAATGAAATATTTTAAAAAGCAAGTTTTAAACTAAGGTACTATAGATTAACACAGTAAATTCAATGAGGGGTTCTGCGGCACCTTAGAGACTAACAGGTTTACTAGGGCATAAGCTTTTGTGGGCAAAACCCACTACAATAAATCCTTGAGTTACGTGAGGGTTGTGTTTCTGCAACCACCGCCTAACTCGAATTTTCGTGCAAGTCAAGGGGAGATGGGAAACTGACCAGCCCAGCAGGACTGGTCAGTTTCCTGGCTCCCAGAGTGGCAGAGAGCCAGGAATCAGGGGTCAGCCTGCTTGCCATTTGCTGGACCTGGGAAACTGACCAGCTGGACAGTTTCCTGGGTCCTGCAAGTGGTGGTGAGCTGGGAATCAGGCAGTACCCTGGCTCCCAGTTCCCCTCTACTTGCAGAAAGGGGAAACTGAGCAGGGCAGCAGCCTTGTACAGTTTCCTGGCTCCAGCCAGTGGTGGGGAGCCGGGAACCATGGACAGCCTGGCTCCTGGTTCCCCTGTGCTCATTGGAACCAAGAGACTAACGAGGGCTGCTACCCTGCTCAGTTTCCTGTCTCTGCAAGCAGAGGGCAGCTGGGAGCCAGGCTGCCACCTGGTTCCCACCTCCCTGCCCCTCTGGAGACCAGGAAAACTGCTCCTGTCAGGGGTGGCACCCTGACTTGGAGCTGCCCTTCCTGATAGGAAACAGCTCCTGTTAGATAGCCCTCTCCTGTAAGGGACGGAAGCCTGACTAACATCTGCTGCCCTTTTCAGCAGCGGCTGCCACCCTTGACAGGAGGAGCAAGAGCCAGGCTGCTGCACGTTAACCTGAGACACACTCAGCTTGATTGCGCGTATCTTGAGGGCTTACTGTACTGCAAAAAAGTTAAATAAGGTGATCAGTCTGGGTGATTGTGGCCATTCAGGGTAACTGATGTGGACATGTGAATGTTCATCAAAAGGAAGTTGCCTCTAGAGTTTTTAACCCATTAAGATGCTTATTGAGATCTAATAGTATAGTATTGAATTGACAAATGAGCTCCAGTTCATTTCAGGAAGTAAAATCATATACCTGGGGTTGGCAAATGCCTCTCTAAATAGTTTAAGTACAACTTTAATGGCTCTTTCACAAGTTGAATGTTCTGATAAGTAAACTGGTGGGCTTTTCACTAGATCCTCTCCGGAACAAAGAGCCACAGAACAAGGAAAGGAAGAGGTGAGAGGGTGAAAATTAAGAACAGTGGTTCCCAAAATTTTTGGGTGCTTTGTGCAGCTGCATAGTTTGCATATTGCGAAGGACGCCCTGTTGATGGTATTCTGTCTGACATCATAGATGGTTGTTAGAGGGAAACAAATGGAACATGGACAGAGTAAGACATTTCTAGAGCAGGGATTCGCAAACTTTACTGTACCGGGATCCCCTTGTGATGATAAAAATTACTATCTGATCTTAGAAGGTGACTGAAGCTTGAGCCTATCTGAGCCTCACTGCCACAGATGGGAGAGTGGGCAAAGCCAAGGGATGTGTGTGGGAAAGCTGAAGCCCTTAAGTTTTGACTTCAGCCTGAGGCAGTGGAGCTTTGGGTCCCAGCAAGTCCAAACCAGTCCTCATGTCTCCATTAATGTGCGCTCAGGATTCAGGTTGGGGTTCTGACTCACAGTTTAAGAACCACTGCTTTAGAGAGAGAACACTAGCAGAACAATACAGGGATCAACTAATGGGGAAAGAGCCATCTGACTGGCTTCTGCTAGGTTGGCAGAGTTACAGTATCAGAGAGCTAAGTCACTAAAGATCTATGTTGAAAAATGGGGGTGAGTAGGCAGCAGTGCTGGAGGTGAAACTGGCATTATTGCATTATTAGCACATGCATCCAAAAATGTTTGGAATCTGCATTATTATGTTTAAATCAATACCCAAAACTTTTATGTAAACCTGAATTGCTGAGTTCATGAGCTCTCTCTCAAGGTGTTACCTCCCCAAGGAGCTATTTACTAAGTAAAACAATGCAAGGTATATTTTCGTCACGGTACTTTCAGGAACAGAGGTGGTGTGGGAATATGTAGTCTTGTGTGACTTCATTTTCATGAATGACTCCTAGGGGTACTGAGCAATAGTAAGAAAAATAAACAACAACACTAGATCTTACAAGTCTGTTTACATATTAGGCTGCGTAATCCTAAAGCTATATCTACACTAGAAATACTACAGCAGCAAGGGGTTCTTCCATTACCGTAGTAAATCCACTTCTCTGAGAGGCAGTAACTAGGTTAACAAAAGAAATCTTCCATTAATTAACACAATCTACACCAGGGATTGGGTCAGCTTAACTATATCTGTCAAGAATGTGATTCTTTGCATGCCCCTGAGCAAATGTACAGCTGGATCAGTCTAACTTCTACTATAGAGCAGCCCTTAGTCTTTATTCTGCTTTTCTGTATATTTTTGTCTCCTTTTGCTCCTTCATTTGTTCAGTGGGAACAATGGTGTTAAAAGATAGTGAAGAGTGCAAAATTATTGCCATCATACATATTGTTTCAGTCAAACACAACTGATATAAAAAATGGAGTACAAATTTCATGTTTGATGTAATCTGCCTGATTGATGATACTAAGGGTCCTTATCAATGCTTTTGGACTCCACATTTTCCATATTTGGTGTGCAGATGAACTCTCCTTGCCAACACTGCTAGTTCCACAGTGTATCAAATACAGTATAGTAAAAAGAATTTATCATTGGTTCTCTTAGATAAATTATTTACCAAGGGATTGATGATCTGCATCTGAATTTTTTTAACACTCACTTTGGTGTTTCTTTGAAATGTCAAACTGATGGTCTTGAATACTACAGCATCTTGTCCTTTATACTATAAAATCAGTGCAGCATGGGCAGTAGAATGCAAGTTGCTTCTGTAGTGTGCCATGAACCTGAATGGAATGCAGCAGGACAGTTCAGTCTGCTTTCAGTCCTTGTCTTGTGAACTTGTCAACAAAAAAGCCAGTTTACTGATAATTTTTATTAAGATATTTAATAAATATTATTCACTCACTAAGGGCACATCTAAACAGAGCTGTACTGCAGGCAGCTGCATGCTAATAAGCAGTCTCACAATTGCAAAGGGTTGCTCATTAGAGTAATCACATAATTAGCATAGCCACGTGAGATCTTGCTGTCGGCAGAGGGTGCTGCTGGCAGTGAACAAGCCATGTGGATGTGCCTCTGCCAGCTGAACACCCCCTCTGTCACCAGCCCCTTATGCCTCAAAATCTTCAGGGGGTTTAGCTGACAGAGGCACATCCATGCAGCTTGTTTACTTCCGGTAGCACTCTGTGCTGACAGCCAGATCTCACATGGCTATGCTAAGTAGCCCTATAATTGTGCTAATGAGCAGCCATTTGCTCATGCAAGACTGCTCATTAGCATGGAGCTGCTGGTAGTAGAGCTCCATTTAGACGTTCCTTAAAGGTTTACTGGCAAAGTTTTAAAGAATGCCCAGCCTCTGAACTGGCAGAATTCATTGCTCAAATACCTTGAACCAGAATTTATTAACCTAGTAGCAGTCTCTTCTGAAATGGAGAGAGAATATTTTCTTGATTTCATTCATTTCAGTGAGGAGTTATTCAAAGTTCAGAAACCAGTTGATGGTTGTAAAAAAAAAAAAAGTTTACTTTGTTTTGATTCCTCTCCCAATCATGACAAAAATAAGGTGTAATAAGTTCTTCCACTTGTAAAATCTTGAAGGATATGTTCATGAGACATAATAGGATCAATATACTAACTGCAGATAATCAATTAACCTTTGCTTAATCAGTTTTAAATGCAGAATGTTTCGATGCACTTGACTTATGTATCCACACTTAGGCCGTGGCCACACTTGGCCAAAATTTTGAAATGGCCATGCTAAGGGCCAAATTGGAGAATACTAATGAGGCACTGAAATGAATATTCAGCACCTCATCAGCATGCTGCCAGCCACAGCACTTCAAAAGTTCCGTGTTTTGCTCGTGCGTGGTTCGGCTGCATGGGGTTTCTTTTTGAAAGGACCCGCAGACTTCGAAATCCCCTTATTTCTATCAGCTGATATTCATTTCAGCGCCTCATTAGTATTCTCCGATTTGGTCATTAACATGGCCACTTCGAAATTTTGGCCAAGTGAGGCCACAGCCTTATAGTAACTGTAATTAATGAAAAACGACTTTTAAAACCTGTTTGCTTGGCTGTGTAAATTAAATTCTAACTTCTATCCACATGCAGCTAATAAAAAACCAAGAATTAATAAATGTGATTGTTAAAATCTGAATATGTTGTAAGCTGTATAATGGCTTAAGTAAATGATCAGATACCATGTACTGTCCTCTTAGCAATAAGTATCCCATTTATTAAGAAAATTGTTTAATAGCAAATGAACATGTTATCTGTTTGCAAAATACGTCATCCACTTCTCTTGTAACAAGATTAGGTAATACAGTTGAGCTAGTATTCGTGTTAACTTTGCTGTTTTCTGCTGGAAGACTGTTACAGCAAAATACAATATGTCCTACAACTTCTTAGCACATGTAGGCTACGTCTACACTAGCACACTACTTTGAAGTAGCCTATTTCGACGTAAGAACATCGAAATAGGCTACTTCGATGCGTATCGTCTACACGTGCTCTAGGGCTGGTGCCTTCGACGTTCAGCGTCGAAATAGTGACAGGGAACATCGAAAGGAGCTGCCCCGGAAGGAAATGCGGAACGTCCACACACACAAATGCTCCCCGTCGAAATAAGGGGCCAGCAAAGCCCCAAGCTGCTCTCTTAAAGGGCCCCTCTCAGACACACACTGCCTGCACAGCACGAGATCCACAGAGCCGACAACCGGTTGCAGACCCTGTGCATGCAGCATGGACCTGCAGCAGCAGCAGCCAGAAATGCGGCGACCATAGAGCCCCGCAGGGGCTGGACAGAGCGTCTCTCAACGCCTCGGGTGATGGCCGTGAGGGAGGACCCCACTATTTTGATGTAGCAGGACACAGATCGTCCACACGCCCTTCTTCGACACTCTTCCAATCTTCAGATAGGAATAACGATTTCGACGTCTAGCTGCCTAATGTCGATTTCAGCATCGAAATAGCTCATGGTACATGTAGACGCGGCACGTACTATTTCGACGTCGTGCCAGCTAGCTACTTCGAAGTAGCCGGCTAGTGTAGATGCACCCGTAATGGACAATTTTTTATTACCTAGAGCAGTTGTTCCCAACCAGGGTCTGCAAGGGTATGGCAGTATATCTGTTGGGGGGAAAACACGATAAATAAAAATGATCACAGAAAATAAGTTTTAAATCAATTACAAAGTGGCAATCAATTATTATTTTAAAATTAAATTAATTTTTAATTAATTAAATTAAATTAAATTTTAAATTAAATATTTTCCAATAGTGTTATTCATTCATCATCATCAACAACCATGGGCTCAGCACCTGTTAGTGTCCAATGCCTCTGTCACTATTTCAGTCCATCTTACCCTGTCCAGTGCAGAGTGGCTTTGGTGCAGAGCTAGTCTACAGAAACAATCTGTTATATCATGTACTCATTCTCTGTGGGGTCTGCCTCTCTTATTTGAACCATCCATTATGTCAAATACCAGGGTCTTGATTCTTTGTTGTTCATTCATTCTGCAGATATGCCCAAATAACTGTAACTTCTGTTGTAAGAGACAAGTAGCCATGTTTGTCTGTACTCCAACAAAACAAAGCAGCAGAAATGTAGCACTTTAAAGACTAACAAAATGATCCAGAATAGGTTGTAGGTTTTTAAGGATGCATTTCAGGGATTTGGGTTGGGGCTACAGGTGATGACAGGTGGTGTCTGTTGTTGATCTTCAGAGACAGAAGGCTATAAGACCTGTACCATGGGCCCTTTCTGCCCTGACTGCATAGAGTTTGTCAGCTCTAGCCCTTCCTTGTACTGGGACCACCTTCTGTAAATCTTCCTCTGATCTTCCCCCCCGATCATGCATCTGATGAAGCGGGTCTTTGCTCTCAAAAGCTTGTGCTCCAAAATATCTGTTAGTCTATAAGTTGCCACGGGACTTCTTGTTGTTTTTGAAGATACAGACTAATACTGCTACGTCTTTAAGACCTGTACCAAGCATTTATAAAACTGAATTACCCACCAGGAGAGATGAAAAAACAAATTAACAGGGCCAAACGAATACCCAGAAACCAACTACTTCAAGGTAGGCCCTTGCAGTGCATCATTAAATATCTACAACCTATTCTGGATCAGGATGCTACACTCCAGAAGGCTCTAGGTGACAAAGCCAGTCCTTTCCTATAGATGGCCTCCTAACCTGAGAGAGATTCTCAATACTAATCCTGGAACTTTTCCTTGCAACAAGCCCCGCTGTCAACTTTGTCCACATCTTTATTCTGGGGATACCATCATTGGACCTAACCATGTTAGTTACAAGATCAAAGGCACATCTTGTGCGCTTCCAGCAGCATTATATACACTATCATGTGCCAACAATGCCCTGACACTTTGTACATTGGACAGACTGGGCAAAACCTTCTCCAAAGAATAAATGGACACAGAGCACACATCAAGAAACTCAATACACATAAGCTGGTCAGTGAACATTTCAATGTAGCGGGCCATTATGTTAAAGACCTGAGAGCTTGTGTCCTGGAACACCAAGAATTTAACAGATTACATTGAGAGATTTGTGATTTAGAGTACATATTCAAATTCAACGCATTAACATATGGTATGAACCGAGACATCAACTACCTCACGAATTATAAGGACTGCTTCCCTTCCTTTGATACTCGTAATTATCTCAGACAGGATGATTAACGCCTCCCCCCACCTCTCACCCCTTCCTTCAACCCTATTTGATTTGTCAGTTTTTATTGCAATTTTTTCTTTTTTGGTCCTCTGTGCTTGTAAATGTCAGTCTGTGTTGGAAATGAAATTGATCTGATGAAGTGGGTCTGTCCCACAAAAGCTCATCACTGAATAAATCAGTTTTAGTCTTTAAAGTGCTACATTTCTGCTGCTTCGTTTTGTAGCTTCTGTTGTATACCCTTGTGTAGTAGGTCTTCTTTTGGCTGTATCTTCCTATATAGTTCCTCGCTGGTGACATTCTGCATCCATCCTATTCTCAGGATCTTTACATAACTCCTTTTGAATACCAGTATCCTTCTCTTTGAATAACAAGCTCAATTGCAAGGCATTCCTTCTAATGCAGAGATAAGAGGCCAATGTGGCTGCATAAGGAGTTCTTTAGCTATCTAAAAACCTGGTAGGATGCCTACAGGAAATCTAAGGAGGGGCATGTCACCAAGGAACTATAACTGAGAATGTGTATGTAGGGGTAAAATCCAGAAAGCTAAGGAAAAGAATGAACTAAAGTGGGCAAAAACGTTTTTTAGAAAATTTTTGAAATACTGGGCGCGTTTCATAGCTGTGAAGTAGCTCTGCAGTGTAAACATAGCCTTAAGGTATAATTTTCAGCATAGTTACATTTTTTCTTATAATTTATATGAAAACATTTTCCAGTGATTATAGCTGTTGATGAAAGACAAGCTTCCAGTAAAGATGGTATAAGGTACTTTTTGTAGGTAAACACCACAAAACAATGTGTTAGGTGTGCAGGTCCATCCGTAATCTGGCATGATTTTAATTAGCCAGAAGGCCACTTATCATGGGTGTGGCCAAGTTTCCCACAGTCCCATAAAGTTTATTTACAGCCATCAGTCAGTCCTGACTCTTCATTCTGTGCTGTTATTTAGCTGTAATTTACCCCTAAATATCTTCTTTGAGCCCAATAAGCAGTGGAAATGTTGGTAAGGCTCCAACATTGACCTCCCATGTTCTGGCAAATTCTGTTGTTTGGCACTGGTCAGGTCCTGAGGGTTCTGGACTAGAGAGGTTCAACCTGTAATGAGTTTCAGGTTTGATAAAGGATTTCCTCCTAGAAAACAGTGGATTCTTTTGCCATTTGGCATCAATGGGCCTCTGTCTTATAGACGCGTTGTCAGAGTACTTTAAAAGTATGAATCATTCCTGTATGTTATAAAGAAATAACTGAGCTGCTTTTGAAACTTTTGCATGGGATACAAAAGAACATTTTATAACTGAATATTTAACTTGGGGATCATGCCCTCCTGCTTGTCATGCTCGCCAACTCCCTCTGTTGGTCAGCTCCGGCCTCCGTGGGGGGTTGGGGAGCTGTGCCGTCAGCCCCGGCCTTCCTGGGGTCTCTCCTGCACGGCTCTGGTCTGTCTGCCACTCAAGAAGGCTTGGAGGAGGTTGCTGTAGGCAGCTTCGGTGGGGCAATAAGCTGTACAGCTTCTGGCCGTTGGTAAGAGGATGAGCTTGGAGCAGCCACTGCCAGAAAGCCATGTGGAGCGAAAGGAGCCTCTTGGAGATGAACTCCATCTGCTGCTACTGACTCCCCCAGCCCTGGAAGCGGTTTCCCTGCCAGCAGCTGCAACTTGAGATTTGCTCGGAGCTCCACCTTCCCTCCCCAGCAGGAGTGATGGGAGGGCCTTCTCAGAGCTGAGCTCCATCTGCTGCTACTGATGGGAGCCCACGTCCTGCTGCCTGGCTGGGGATGGTGGAGATGGGCAGGAGAGACCAGGGCTGGTGGCAGGGGGAGATGGAGAGAGGGCCCCAGGGATGGGAGGGTGGGGTGGAGGCACGTGGCCAGCTTCCACCTTCCTGCCACCTCCCCTCCCTGCTTCGACTCCCCTTGTGGCTGGGGGGTGGTGCATACTGCCGTGATAATGTTATTCTTTTGCTCTGGAGCAAAGTATTTTTATATATAAAGAGAAATAAATTGTTCTTAAATATTTAATTTGTTTTAAAATTAAAACTTCTTCACTAATTTGCTGAATTACTTGAATATATTTGTATTCCATTATACTGGATTTTATTTTGTATAAACTATTTCATTTCCTTCAGAAGTACTTGTGTTCTCACTTGAGCTCTGAAGCTACGTTTACACTAGCTTGGAAGACTGGGCCGCTCAGTCGATCCTCCAGAGTTCAATTTGGCACATCTAGTAGGGACACACAAAACTGACTTCTCGGGGTTGGAGTTGACCCCTCTACTACTTGTGAGATGCAAGGAATAGAGGAAGTCAATGGGAGAAACTCTCCTGTTAGCATGTTCAGTAGGGACAGCCAAGTAATCTGAGCGCAGAAAGGTTGGTTCTAGCTATGCAATTGCTGTAGCTAGAATTGTGTATTTCGAGTTGACTTAATTTGCATAGTGTAGATCTAGCCAGAGTAGGTACAGATGACTCAGCTGTGGACTATGAATAAAAGGTCGTATTTTCTTTACATATAATGGGTACTAAAAATATGTGCATCTGACAAGTGTTTAATACCTCGGATACTCGAAGAGCTTAAACACAGAACTAATCTGAAGGCTTTTTACATTGCATATGATATTTTAATTAGCCAGCTTGCAAGACAGAAATTCGTCTCTTTCCAAAAATGAAGTATCCTCACCTGTCTCTTGCTAAGTACATGTGTTCCTTTTGTGGTTTCATCTTTTGTAGGCTGATGCTGCTTCTGTTCATAGCCAGGCTTTCTTTGATTTTTCACATTCATCAGTATTTCCAGTACTTAGTTTATGCAGCCATTGCTGGTAAAGATGGCAATAAATCACTGCCAAAAGATGCAAGATCCTGGAGATTTTGTCCTGCAGCATCATCTTTTGGGCACTATTCACATCCCTTTAAACAGAAAAAAATGGCCTTGCTGGTTTTCTTTTTTTTTTTTTTTTTTTTTGACGTTCTTGCGTGAAGACTGCAAATCTTCTTCCTTCAGGATTATATCTCGACGCAAAAATATTCACAAATACAAGAGAGAGGATTTGTGTAGAATGGCAGCTTAGTGCTCAGAAAAAAATCTTTCTGTGGGGATTCTAGGCATGTAGCTGTGGCACTGTATCTCTGCTGCTGTGACACCATAATGTAGACATACAGTAGAGCAATGGAACTAACTCCTGCACTAATTGCACAGTAGCTTAGTCAGCAGAAGGATTCTGTGCCTGCACTGAGTTTTTAGGACAGCATGGCTGTGGCACTCAGGAATGTGGATTTTTCGCAGTGCCAAGAGCTATAGCTATGTTAACCTAAGTTTTAAGTGTAGACCAGGACTTAGATTGTTGCTTGTTTACATACTTGTAATATTGTTTGTTTTTAACTGGCCATAAGTCAAATTAAAGGGAAATGCACCCTCTGCCAGCAGGAGGGAAGTAAGATGATCGTCATGTTGCAGTAAATCTAGTCTTTCCGGGCAAGCGCACTGAACACTGGTCACATGTAAGGCAGATGCGGTGTGTCTGATCAGCTGCTATTGATTCTTTTCAGTATTTCTAATGCTAAATAAGACAGTTGCTGAGTAGTTGATTCATTATAGAGTTGGCTTCAAATCCTAACACAGTTTTTCACACAGCTTTTTGTTTACTGTCTTTGAGGTAAAATTGTGTATTTAAATGACACTGCAGGAAGAAGCTTCTTTCTGAGTTATCGATGTGTTTTGCTTTTCATTCTTTTTCATAGGCTGGTCCAGGGACCATCATTATGGCATCAGGAATCCAGGATTTTAACAGAACAGAGTCTGATAGATTAAATGAGATCAAAGGTCATTTGGAAATCGCCTTACTGGAAAAACACTTTTTACGTAAGTAATGAAGAATGCCCTTGAAACAAGAAAGCTTATTGAAACATGGATTGATGAGAAAATGGAAAACCTGCTTGGTAGTGCCTGAGGTTTTTTGATGTATGCTGTCTGTCGTTGAGTTTAGATGGAAATAACACATATCAGCGGGGGTCTTTAGAAAAGTGGTAACTTTTTCTCCCTTTTTAAAAGCGCAATCCCCAGCCAGCCCTGGTGCCTGGACTCCTCCCTGACATCCCAACCACCTTCCAACACCCTCCCCAGAGCACTTTATTGTACACTTAGATTTCTTCCAGGTACTGCCATATTGCAAACTTCCCTACCGCACAAGGTGGGAGGAAGTTGTAATGCAACAGTGCCTGTAAGAAATTTTGTTACTTTTTTCATTTTATATTGTTAAATAGCAGGGGAGATACTTTCCATTTCCACAGAGATGCAGACTAAATGTAGTGTTTGTGCTGATCTTTACAGTTGTAAAGAATGATTGAGGAGCTATATATATATAATATTATATATATTTTACTTTTAAGACTGTGTAGATTGATATAATATACAACTTTCAGCTCAGGTTCCTCATCTTGTTCATTTTGTTTCTGTTTATCAAGTTAGTGATTAATGTAAATTATGGCTTTATTTTTTCTTAGGAGGTATAAGCTTACTGATTACTTTCCTGTTGAGAGTCCAGGTCAGGAGATTAGTTCATGACATCCAAGTTGTGTAGATCAGTTTGTATCCACTGGTCGTAAGAAAGCCCTTGTCATTTTGTTAAACCCTTGATGAAGCTGCAGTGACAAGCTCTTGTTCTGAGGTTGGGTCACAGCCAATTGGAGAATACAGAAGGGGACAAGATAGTAAACTGTAGTGGTTGTAAAGAAGAACTCAACATATGCTTTTATCTTAAAATATGTTTCTGGCCTGATTGGAATAATCTGGCTGCTAATCTCCTGTACCAGACCACAGTTTACTTTTCAGATATGGTTCCTTTCTCTTTTCCATTCTCTGCCTTCCTTGCAGGTGCTCCTTAGAGTAAACAAATGCTAAGTGTTCTTTATAAATTATGGTATCAGTCCAAGTTAATCATGAGTGTCCCATAATATTACCAGTGTTTGGTTGTCTCCAGAAGGATGAATAGAAGAACATGATGCAAATGTAAAGTCTGTTTACTGTATCCTTAGAGTATAGGTTTCAGAATTCAGGATCAGAATTGGACTATCAAAAGTAAAATACAGAAAATCATATAGGGAGACTTGTCATGCAGCTGTCTGCAAAATACATCTTGCATAAAGATGGAATTTCATATTTTGAAAAGTAAGGTACATAGATGCTCTCTTCACCAGTCTTTTTGGGATTTGTTAAGTTATTTGTATGTAAACAAGTGGTCTGTCATTACATCTCATTCCTCTTTTGCCCAATGAAGTCTACAAGGAACTAGTTAGGTAAAACTGACAAAGGAGGATGATTTGCGGGATAGTTCATGAATAAACAAAGGGCAGCCCCATGAAACAATCAATTAATGTGTCAACTGTTACCCTTTGCAGAGCTGTCCTGTCCATAGGATGAGGTGGGGCAGCCACTCCATGCCCTGTTCTTTTGGGTTCCCATGACAGCTGCCCCGATCATTGTATGAGCGAGGGGAGGGGGTTACCGGACACAACAGCGGTAGCAGCAGCAGCGTGTTGCCTCCCTCCCTCACCTCATGGTGTGTGTAGCAGTCTGCTCTTCTCCACCATGTCCGGCCCCACTGAGCCGCACTCCTTTCTGACTGCTGGAAGTGGCTTCTGCTACCCTCCGCCTTCAGGGGAGCAGAGCACTGCAGGTGGGGTGGGAGCAGCGGAGTGGAGCAGGCTGCTGCTCATGGCATGTGGTTAGTTTTGAGGGGGAGCGAGGGAAGGTGACTCCATGCTGTGGCCGCCTGCCCCCTCTTCCTGCACCCTGCCCCAGGTAATCCCTAGCCAGGCTGGTCAGGAATGGGGTAAGAGTATAGGGTGGGTTGGGGCAGGGACTTGAGCATGGTGAGGGTTGTCCTGGGCTCCAAGCCTGGGGCACTGGAGATGAGGGGGGGTGGTTACCCTAGGCCTCACCCTCTCTTGGGATGGCTCTGACCCTTAGGACTCTTTTTTCCTTCTCTTCGTTACTTTTCTTCTTTCAGAGTGTAAGCTGGCGTATTATGGGTACTACTGCGGGCTGAATGATCATTCTGGTTGAACATACAGAAATTTATAGGGCTGTATTTTTCATGCTGATTTACATTCCAAAGGGCTCAGTGGAGGATGCACATATGACGCAAAGGTAGCAGAATGTTGACCTATTTCTTTTTACTTTTCCATGGAGATGTACGTTATTGTCAATCTTGAAGTCACAAATGTTGTGCTGACTTACATAACAGATCCAACAGAAAGAATCTGTGTTGTGAGAGAGAAATATCTTAGAACAGCATTACAGTTATCAGAGTGCAGCAGTCCATTTTTTGATAATGGGATGTATATATGACTTTTTCTTCTAGTTAACACCAGTAAGGAGCTCTTTCAAAATTTTTGTTTCCTGTCTGATTCTAGATTTAAAAAAAAAACAAAAACAAAAAACCCAAAACCACCAGGCTTAATGGCAAATTAAGTTTTTTGGTTTTCTTATGTGTATTTTTTCTGTTTTTTATTTGTGATCTAAGGTTAAGACTATTGCAGACACTTATTTATTTTGGAATATTAAAGGCAGAAAAGACCATGTGCGTAGAGAATGAAACAGTAGAGAGCATGGTGGAAGTCTGAGGTGTTGTTTACACTTATGTGCAAGGTTGAGCTACTTCAGCCATGTAAATAGCATAGCTGATGTTGACATACATACTGTGGCATGTTGTGTTCAGTAAGGGTGACGGAAGCTGCTCTCCAGTCGATGCCGGCTACTTTTCTTGTCTTGGTGGACAAAACACCAAGAATGGCACCATAATATGATATTAAATACTTCTGTGCTGTTTATATGCATTAGGAAGGAGTCAAAAGCAGCTTGGATTTAATGACTGCTTCCTTAATTCAAAACAAGTTTAAGGCAAATCATAATCTTTAGATTGAATTATTTAGTAATGGCATGGAACAAAAAAGCTTCACTTTTATTTCTCAAATTAACCCCAGTAAATAAGGTGGAGGTAGTACCTATTTATTTATCAAGGTTTGTAGGTAAGATACATAAAATAAAGCACAGAAATGTCCCTTTGGATAGTAAATGTTTTTAATCACAGCTGATGAACTTCAGTGACAGTTTTTGGTGTAAAGGGCACAATATAGCCATTTAGCTCATCAAAGCTGCATGTATGCAAAACAACAAAGAGATGAAAAGCAAATAGTGTGTGCCCATTTATAATTGTTCTTGCTTAGGTTAGCAAATGTTTTGGAATTAAACATGGAGCCTTAAAGTGTTAAGAGATTTAATAAAAGCTGTGAAAATGTCTTTAAATTATTATCATGACCTAATAACATTTTGTTGTAAGAACATTAGCCAGGCAGCAGCTGAGCTGCGGGCAAAATTTTCTCCTTTTTTATATAGGCTCTTTTTGGTAGACAAGGGAAGTATTGGATACTATGTCTTTCAATTCTTGATTCAAAAATTAACTGGGGATTAAAAGGATAGAAACTGTCCTATGGCTGAAAAGACTAAACAAAGGAAAGCTAGCAACGTATCAAATTGGGTGGATAGTCCTAGAGGGGTACTATAAGGATTGGTGAGCAGACTGCTCTAAACTTATGAAATAACATGATCTTAAAGGTTAAGTAAATGACACGTCAATGAGATTTGCAGTTGATTGTAAAGCTGGAATTGTGTATACTCGTAAAGTTAGAAGGCAACCATACAGAAGGATGAAGAGATCATAAATGTGGAGAATACATAAGAAACTGAGATTTTTTTTAAATGGAGAGATGAAATGAGAGATGTGTCAAATAATTGTATTCTGTGGGGAAGAAACTTGGCAATCAGTAATAGTGAAAAGAAACCAAAGCGGGGGCAAATTCACCATATGTTTAAACAGGTTCAAGAAAACCCAGTTTTGGGTTGCATGTGCAGATATATTACCTAAAACAATGGGAGGTTAACTGTCTTGCTCAACACAGCTTTAGTCTGGCACTGCTAGGAATATTGTGCCCACTTGTGTGATCCACACTAAAAGAACAACAAACTGAAGAAAGTTAAATGATGATATATCAAAAGTATTAGTAAACTGATGTAGTTAAATTACAAGAAAACCTTAAGAGTGAAAGAAGTAGAACTTGGCGAAGCAGTGATTTGGCAGAGACATGGTCTACAAATAATTTGTGTGTGTGCAGAGTGAGAGTGTAGAGCAGGAGTCAGCAACCTTTCTGAGTTTTTTGCTGAAATTTGACCTTTTGACCTCCTACATATGGTCCAAGTGCCGGTGATACTTTTTAAAGCCACTGAGAGATAATAAAAAGATGATAAAGTCACTTACAGCAGCTTCATTCTTAAATATATTAAAATGTAGGACTTCAAAGTTTTGGTGGTGGTTGGTAGCATTAGCTGGTCTTTTGTTAATCCACAGGCAGAATGGCTTTGAGAAAGCTCCAGCTGCAAGGGGGAGGAAGGGTGGGGCTGAGCTCCTGCCTTGTGTGCTTATAAAAATTGGCTTACGTGCCACCCTTGGGACCTCTACCAGGGGTTGCTGGCCTCTGGTATGGAGAAGTAGTTTGTGGTATGCAAGACTGTAGGTAGTCAGAGAAGCAGGAAATTGAGAGACAGATAAACTTTAGGCTGAATATAGCAACATTTGTAAACAATAAAGGGCAGTGAGCTGCTTTATTTTGTTCTTTTTGCTTTTAAAAGCCTTATTTCATTTATTGTGACACTATTTTAGTATAATTATTTCAACAGATTGGCTTATTACTCAGTCTCCCATCAAGTGTCCAGACATCATCTTTAACTCTGTTATACTGATTATCATGAATATCGAGCTCAGAAAATAAGTTATGTTTTTAGGTGCTTCATTTTGTTGTAATTTTCTATCCCCCTACCTCACAGAATTAAAATCTCCCACAGCGTGGCTTTGGGCATGATTTGAGTAAGTGTCTGACTTCTGGCTAGAATGGATAGATTTAAATTGTAGAGTTTGTGTGTTGCGTTTGTACTTATTTTCCTAAAGGAAGTTTCATTCTCATTTGTTGGTAACCATTACAAAGTTCCGATTTGTGGACATTTTAAGTAATTATTTTGCTTAATTTACATTTATTTTGAATTTTTAAAATTATATTAGAAAATGATGACTGGTGTATTATTTATTCGATGATTAGGTCTGTGCTTGTGACTTACGACATGCTGTACCAGTGAGATTGTGGTTTTATAGATAAACTAAGTGACTTGCACAGAGGATCACAATTGGAAATGGAACTCTGGTCTTCTAACATCTGTTCTAATTCATAGGCAAAGCTCCTGCATAATAAGGGTCCAGATCATCCCGTTTTGGAGGTGATTCTGGGGGAGCAATTCTGCATGTCTCCTCCTGGAGCTCCTCTCAGTTCTTTCTGTGATGGGTTCAATTACACAGATTCCTTTGTGACTGTCGCTTGATGTGCTGAAATACCACTGAATCAACCTTCCCACCTTCCTTGGCACCCCCTTTACTCTCTTGCTGGTTCTCGGTCTTCGTCCAACGCTGACACAGAGATGGGGGTCACAGCCCTATGCAGAGTAATACAGACACTGAGATCAGAGCAGCACTGGGAAAGCCCAGGTACAGGGACTTGCCACAGCCCCTATGGGACCTGAAACTCTTAAAGTTTCAGGTTTAATGGAAAAAAAGACAAAAAAAACCAAAAACGTTAACAGCAACAGAAGATGTTGTAGTTCCCGCAGTTCTAAGTGGATTAGCAAGTTGACATGATATATCTGCTCTGGCTTCAGTCGGTCAGGCTGGCGAACCTTATAATCCACCTTGCCAACAACTTCTATCACCTCATACCCTGCCACCTGGCGAGTTTACTCTCAGCTGCTGGCACCAGCACCATCACCCGGTCTCCCACCTGGAATTTCTGGGGTGTCGCTTGCTGGCTGTAGTGGGCTTGCTGGTCTTTCTGCGCCTTCTCTAAGTGTTCCCACGCTGTTGGGGTGACTCTGGCGAGTCGGTCTCTCATCTTCAGCACATGGTCAATGATGTTCCGCCCCGGGTTGGACTGTTCCTCCCAGGCCTCTTTGGCAAGGTCCGGAATTCCCTGGGGGTTACACCCACACAAGAGCTCAAACAGGGAAAACCTGGTATAAGGGAGATCCCTCAAGCTTCTAGCAAACATGAGAAATGGCAGCAGCATGTCCCAGTCCTTGCCATCCTGGCTCACAACTTTTGTTATCATACTCTTCAGAGTTCTGTTAAATCGCTTGATGAGGCTGTCAGTCTGGGGATGATAGACTGATGTCCTCAGGGTGCGTATCGGGAGCAGGGTACATAAGTCCTTCATGAGCTTGGACACAAAGGGGGTCCCCTGATCAGTTAGTATTTCCTTGGGTATCCCCACCCTAGAGAGAATCTGGATCAGCTCCTTCGCTATTGTTTTGGACAGGGTATTGGGCAGGGGCACAGCCTCCGGATACCTGGTGGCACAGTCCACAACAACTAGGATGCTCTGGTGCCCCTGCTCAGACTTCTCTAGTGGCCCAATTACGTCCATGGCAATCCTCTCAAAGAGGACCTTGATGATTGGTAAGGGCACCAACGGGGTCTGCAGGTGCAGTCGGGGCCCATGTAACTGGCGTTCTGGACAAGAAGCACAATATTTCTGGACTTCCATATAGATCCCTGGCCAAAAGAATCTCTGTAGTATGCGGTCTAGGGTCTTGTCCACCCCCAGATGCCCCACAAACAAGTGGCTGTGGGCCAGCTCCATTACCTCCCTGTGGTGCTTCTGAGGTACCAAAAGCTGCTCTACCTCTTGGTCCTGTATCCAGGCTACTCTGTACAACAATTCCCCCTTAATTACATAATAAGGGCCCATACCTTTGCTCCTTCCCCTCACGGGGTCCCATTAACCATGAATACCTTCTTACGGACATTCTGGAGCAGTGCGTCATTGGCCTGATCCTGCCCAAACGTTTCCCAAGGGAGACCCACAGGTTCAGGGTCGTCCACCTTGTCGCCTTCCCCTGATGAGCTAGAGCCTGCCACTGGCTCACCTGCTTCCCTGCTTTCTCCCCTAGTAGTTGGACAGGTTTGCCCGCCTGCCAGTACCTGCTTCAGATTGTGGCCCAATATCCTGGTCCCCAGCCTCTTGGCTGCCCTTCTCTCCTGTTTCGTCTTATGGGCCTTCCCAGGCACCAAGAATAGGTCCTGGGAAAATTCACAAAAGATTGGGTCCGGCCTATCCCCTTCGGCCCCATCACGCTGTAGTAGGTTATTGAACCCGTGAAAGTCCCATCCTATGACCACAGGATAGGGGAGCTTGGGAACCACTCCTGCAGTTACGTTTGTGATGCTACCTTGGACCTCTGGCTTTACCGGGATGGCCAAATAATTAACGTCCCCAAGAACACAAGAGATCCCTGTGCGTTTGGCCTGGGTCAGTTGGTCCGGTCCCACTAACATCCCTGATGCCAAAGTAACTGCACTCCCAGAGTCTACCAATGCAGTCGTTTCTGTCCTGTTCATCTTCACTGGGTAGGTGTACTGATGGGGGGGCTGTTGCAATGCCAGCAAAGTGAATCAGGGTGCAGGGGTCTTGCAGGCACCCTACGCCACGTTGCATGGGCTCCTCCTGATTGGGGCATTGTGCTGCTATGTGCCCCAGCTCCCTGGAGGCGTAACAGCTATACCCTGTGCAGGGCATCCACCTTCTCTTTGGGCTGCTGGGTCTGACTCTCAGGCCTTCCTTACCTTTGCCCCCAAGCTTCCTCACACCTTCAAGCTGTTCCCCTGCCCCCGTCTTCTCTGCCCCTGCCCATTCTGGGGCTTCAGGAACAGGGGCCCTGGGAACGAGGTCGGGCTCCTTGCTCTGCCACACCCTTTCCCTGGGGGGTCGAAACAGTTCCCTGGCCATCAAGCGTCTCTCCATGGGCTACCACCTCATCGAAGGTAGCAGGGTCATTCCGCCCAACCCGCTCCTGTAGGTCGGGTGGCAGTGCTCTGGTATATCTGTCCAGGATGACTACCTCAACGACCTTCTCCGCACTGTGGGCCTCCGGCCGCAACTACATCCGTGCCAGGTGGATTAGGTCAGACAATTGGTTTCGGGAGGGGTTTGTCCTTCCGGTACTTCCACTCATGAAACCTTTGTGCCCTCACCGCTGCTGTGACACCCGCCTGTGCTAGGATTTCTGCCTTCAGCTGGGGGTAGTCGGAAGCCGCTTCTTCCGCCAAGCCAAAATATGCCTTCTGGGCTTCCCCATTCAAAACGTGGGGCTAAAATACTGGCCCACTGAGCCTTGGGCCAGCCCTCCTGTACAGTGGTTCTCTCAAAGGCCAACAGGTAGGCCTCAACGTCACCATCCCCAGTCATCTTCTGTAGGTAACAGCTGGCATGTACCAACCGGGTCCTGTCCAGATTTGGCATCTGGAGATCCAGGGCCTCCACCTGCTCCATGACCTCCTGCAGGGTAGCACAGTCCTGGGCAGCCTGACTCACCAGCAGATGGTTCATCTCCTGCTGGACCTGGGTAGCCTCCTGCTGGGCAGTCATGGCCTTCAGGAGTGCCTTTATCATGTCCTCCTTGGGTACTTCTTTATGAGGGGCCCAGATAGTTGGCTTTAGGGTCGCTGTGAAACCTCACAGCAGTTATATCCCAGCTTGACACCACGTGTGACAAAATCAGTCCTATTCCTGGGCCTCTAGCTTCTGTTCACTCCATTAGGACCACTTAAGGGTCCTGTTGCCCTCGCTGGGGTGAGGGGTGGCCTGGCAGTGGGAGGAGCTGACTCCCTTAGCCCTTGGCTCAGCAGCTGTCCTTCCAGGGCCACTTCCCCAGACAATTCCCCCTGGTACCTTCTCCAGGCTATTGCAGTCATGGGTCCTCACTCTTGATCTGTAGAAGCTCCCGCTCTCCCTCTGTGATCTCTGGTGTTCCTGCTGCTCTCCTCTACTCCTCTCAAACCTGTTCTCTCTTGCTGCTCCTGTCTCCTTGCGTCTCTCTGCTCACCTCTCACTCTCCCTGCCCTTCCCACTGTGAAGGGGTTTAAAGGCTTCTTATTAGCACAGTCACTGGGGCAGGCTGACTTTAATTAGGCTGAGCCATCTCCCACCCAGCTGCCTGTTATTGCCCTGCAGGCCCTTCTGCTTGTTTGGGCTCCCTCTGAGGGGGCCTTCACCCTGGCCCTGCCACAACACCCAGCCAAAGTATGATGTTGCAAAAGGCTAAAATCTGAGCGATTGTGAGGAAAAGGGATTTTAGTCAATATTTTAGTGTCTCATCCTCACCCGTGGCATGGTGGGGGAGAAAGGGTTGTTTTCCTTAAACACCTCCCTGTCCCTGAGTGCTCCCAAGACCTCAGTTTCTTCCAGCAAATCTAGGAAGGCTAGTTGTAGCTTTCTTGATATTTCTAAGGTAAAAATCAATTAGGTAAACTTCTCTTTGAGGAGAACTGCTCAGGGCTCTTTTATGCACCAGATGCCACACAGAGGAACTTGAATTCAATCAACAAAGAATGCTTTTCATGCCACTTTCCTCACACTGAATAAATAAACCACTTGCGGAAATTAAACACAACTATTCTAATGTACCATTAATACTACAAATACTACAAATTTAAATATAAGAACGAGGTGTTAAAGTTTTCATAATGGCACTGTTTAACTACACTCTGAATCAACACAAGTGGGACGTTCTCGTGTATTCAAACCATCAAATTGTACTTGTAGTAAGTCTCTTATTGCTTTGAGTCTATCTGCTCACCTCCTTTACCTGCAGCCTGAACACTGTTTGTTCCATTCAATTGTAGCTCCAGTTATCTCTAAGATCTTGGGACAGTGACTGTTTTTCCTGTATGTTTTATGGCACTTAACAGTATGATCTTGAAAGTGGCCTTTGGGTGCTGTAGTAATGGAGTATACTGGACATTGGAGGCATCATACTAATAAGTTTAGATGAAGAAATTTACAAGTGGAATAGGTCAGATGTTTTCTTAAAACCAGTGAAACGCCATGTCCCCCCCTCCCCCCCGCAAAATCAGTGGTTGATTTGAATCCTAAATCAGAATACTCTGAAAGCTGTGCTTGAATATTCAACTTGGCCCTCGTGTATTAACACAGGATGTGAGTCTGTGCAGGACAGTGCAAAACTTCTAGCCTGGGAGAAAGGGGTGCTGTGTGGTTCAGATGGCTTTCTTCTTGCTGCTGTGAGAGCCAGAGGGATTCCCAGCACAATTTTGACAGCCCTGGATGATTTCCAAACTATGGCAGCCTGCCCATGCCTTGCAGTGCTGCCATCTGCTTACAGTCTCCTCAAATATACGTTCTATCGGCAAACCTCTGTCAGGCTTTTTCTTTTTTTTCTTTTTCTTTTTCCTAAGTGGCTGTCTTTGTCAGTTCCTGAACTGAGGAATTCTCCATTGGCTGGAAGTGAGGCTTACAGCCCTTTTCTGTTCCTGTTTCTGGGACAGGCTCCCTTTCATAACTTGTCAGATACTGTAATATAAACTGCAATCTCTTATGTGCTACGCTGTAACACAGGTTTATCCTACCTGCCTCTGCTATCATGGCATGTCCAATTTTCTTCAGTTAAATTAAACTTGGTATTTTTCAGCTCTTTCCTATGGTCTGGTTGTTATACAGTGGGAGTAGTTTGCAAGCATTTGCCTTATTGCAATATCTTCCATCTGTTCTGTAGTTTTAAAATAGTATTAATAGATCAGCAGTCCTCAGAGAGCCTAAAAGTTCATTAAAATTCTACAGTGTATTTCCAAAATATAAATATATAAATCGGTTTGATGACACTTCCCAGCCTCCTGATGGAGGGCTTCCATTTCTGTGAAATAAGGGAAGGGCTGTGATATCAGACAACCTGTGGTGTGTTTTGTACTGGACCTTGATTTGACTGGGGAGTCACTGGAATTCCATTAATAATGGGGGTGCTGTAGTGTTGCAGGTGAAAACAGGAAAGCCTGGAGTGATGGAGAAGACCCCATGTTATGTGTTTATATCTCAGACTAAATTTTCATTCTGAAATGCATACATGTAACTGGGTGAAGCTTTATTTTAAAGCAGGCTTTTAAAAAAATGTTAGTTCAAAGATGATCCCATCTTCAGGGAGGTCTATTTTGTGATTTCTGGAGTGTGAACATGTATTCTCCCTTGTACGCCTAGCTGTGCAAGTTATTTTATGCAAATATTTATTCTCTTGATTAACTTCAGATGTGGCAATAATCTCCTTGAGTTAAATTGCTCTATGAATAAAGTCTGTTATGTTGGTACTTCTTCATGGAATTGGAGCTTGTGTGTACCATACAAATTTTTTGGCTGTCTAGGAAGTGAATGAAATTGAATCCTATTCCTTATATTTCATGTTTACCTTCAGTTACTCTACTATAGCTGCATTATGTGCACTGACTTTGAAGTGGAATTATCTAAAAATTGGATTTTCACAAAAGCTGCTTGTCAGCACTTCAATGAGCAGCATTTTAGGAAGTGTCACTTAGCTGCTACCTCACTGAACATGGCAAAAGTTCTGTGGTGGTGGTTGGAGAAATACTCATCCCTCGTTTAACTAGTACTTTGCTTACCAGTACTCACTAAAACAAGGGACATACATACCTACCTTTGCTCACAAAGCAAGTGAACTTCCCCCACTTATATGAGCCAGACCCTGAGTCCCTGGCCAGGGAGCAGGAAGAGCTTCAGCCCCACGGCTTTCTCTGCTCCAGCCATGGGGTCCCTGGCTGGGGGTGGGGAGACCCGCAGCCCTGTGGTTGGCTCTGCTCCAGCCGCAGGGTCCCTGGCTGCAGGGTGGGGAGACCTCCAGTCCCATGGCTGGAGCAGAGCCAGCCATGGGATCGCTGGCTGGTGGGAGGGGAGATCCGCAGACCCAGCCCAGCCCATCCCGCTCCCAATGCCCCGACCCGCAACTCCCCATGCACCCCCCGCCCCAGTCCGCTCCCAACACCCACCCTGCCCATCATGCAGCCGCCAGCCCGCTGCAGCCTAGAGGAAGGAGCCGCCACCTCCTCCACCGGAGCTGCCACCAGGTTTTAATCCTCCTTCCCGCTCATGGTCCCAAACTGCCCCCAGGCTTTAACCCTTCCTAATCCTGCCCCCCCCAAACCCAAGGTTCACTTACCTTTCAAAAACAGTGCCACATGCTGCCACTCCTTCTCCAAGTCAGGAGCCCTAGGAACCAATCAGAGACGTTAACGTGCGTTTAATGGTAATTTAGTGTCCCTCTCACAAGTTTTTGCCTATGAGCAGAAAATTGGGAACCAGTTGTGCTTGTGTAGTGAGGGATGAGTGTACACTTGTTCAAGATTCATTGTTCTATGTCAACTAGGAAGTCAGGTGATGATCTGTGTTCAAGAGCAGATATTACATTGTAGGCTTTACACAGGGCTAGGAAAAAATGCACCTGTTCACTTGCCAGTTGACAGAGAGTGGGCTTTTCAGAGAGCCCTGGCTTGTAATTAGAGCATTGTTTCCACACTGATAGATCCTGCTGAATGAATCACATTAGCCCTCTATGTAGGATCTTAGGCTTTGTATACACTTGCAGATTTTGTTGAGAGTAAGTGCCTTTTCCCAACAACTGCATGAGTTCACATTGCTCTGTAAGGTGCATTGGGAAAAATAGCCATTTTTATTGACAAAAAACTTCAATCTTTACAAGGGACTTTTCCCCTCCCCATGTTGTCAACAAAATGTAGGGTAGACACTGCAAGGCATTTAGTTCCTGATTCTGGTTTATATGTAGCTCTTTGTAAGATGTGGGTTTCCGTTTCAGATGGTAACATCCAGTATCCTCTAATGTTACAGTGCTTGGCAGTTCACTAAATTGAGTCTTGTTAAACACACCTGGTAATTGAAATTAAAATACATTGTCAGTAAAATTGTTCAATTAGGATTGTATCTTGAATGTAGGATGCTACTAATAGAGCAAAATAATCGCGAGACTTTCCTGGACGATATATTTAGTATAGCTTAGTTTTCAATTATTCAAGGAAGTAGTGATGAATCTGACTCTTGTTGCTTTGTGCCCTGAAAACTGACTTTTGATTAAAATGTATTAGAATTCATTTTTCAAACAGACTTGTGTGGTTTGACTTATTTGGCTGATGAATGGGTTGGAGGGAGAGGATCTTAGTGAAAAAGACTTTGTGTTCTTAATAATTCTGTTTTCATTGGAAAGCTCATTGAAGTAGTAATGGGGAAGCTGTTGCAGATATCAATATATTGGGAAATGTGACAATTTTATGTAGCATTCATCATATGCATAACACTTTGTTCTCTGATAGCTGCAGTGATTCATAACCAAGAAGAGAATGATGGAGAATGATGTGGGCAATATTTAGTCTTCTCTAAGTATACACACACACAGACATGGGCAAGATCCATATTTGGTCATCACTCATCTGGGTATCTCAATATAGATTTAAAGGGTAGCTTCATCATCCTTAAAACAAACATAAAAACCTTCCATAAAACCCAACAATTTTGGCCACAGCCAGAACGTTTCTGTCCCAATCAGAGGGTTTGACTCTGTGGACATCCTGGGACTAGAGCACCTATGGAAAAATAATACTGAGTGCTCAGCAACTACTGTCACCGCTGCAGGTCAGGTCCTTCACCTCACTCCCAGTGCCCTGATCTGTGTTCAGCAGTGTGCAGGAGGTGCTGGGAAGAGAGGCATGATGGGGGATGGAAAAGAAATGGGGTAGAGGCTTGGGGAAGGCATGAAACAAGGGCAGGGCTGGGGGCAGAGTGAGGTTTGAGCTCCCCTGCCAGGAATGTGGGAAGTTGGCACCTCTGTTCCTAGGTAGTTTATAGATTGACTTTTGGGTACCCAAAGCGTAACATACCACTTTGCTTTTGCATTGCTGCCTCACGTCTAGGTTTGAGTCAATGGGGGAAGACTTCCCCAAAGTGAGTTTTAATGAAGGATTTGGAGGAGGAAAGTGTTGTGGTGCTAAAACTGGTCTTCATGCTCGACAAAGTACATAGTAATGGGCCTCTATGATTTAAGGGAAAGGGATCTGTAAATGTAAAGGAAACTCTCAGGGTGCATCTTCATGTTGGTTCCTAGCCTCCTTCTTTGCAAGACTAGTGTTGTAATGATTTAATGATTGCTGTAGGATTTTTATGTGAAACTCAAAATGTGCTACAAACTCATCTTGGTAGTACCCTGCACATGATGGAGGATAGAAATTGGATAAGAAGGGAAGAGGGACAAGGAAACTGCTTCTTAAGCCTGCCATAAAATGCTAAGGTGAACAGGACCTGGGGAGGGAGAGGGTCAGTTCTAAGTATAGTGATCAAATTTGAAAGAAAGCATGAAGCTAAGAAATGGTAAAGAAGCAAAAGGAACAGCTAAGAGAGAAAATGAGGAGCCTAGAGTATTGGTTTGGGAAGACAGCTACTGCATGTAGCAGTAAATGGGGAGATGAAGGGAGTTTGTCTAACACTAAGACTGTGTCTACACTAGCCCCAAACTTCGAAATGGCCACGCAAATGGCCGTTTTGAAGTTTACTAATGAAGCGCTGAAATGCATATTCAGCGCCTCATTAGTATGCGGGCGACTGCGGCGCTTCGAAATTGATGCGGCTCGCCGCCATATGGCTCATCCCAACGGGGCTCCTTTTTGAAAGGACCCCGCTTACTTCGAAGGCCCCTTGTTCCCATGAGCAGATGGGAATAAGGGGACTTCGAAGTAGGCAGGGTCCTCTCGAAAAGGAGCCCCGTTGGGACGAGCCGCGTGGCGGTGAGCCGCATCAATTTCGAAGCGCCGCTGCTGCCCGCATGCTAATGAGGCACTGAATATGCATTTCAGCGCTTCATTAGTAAACTTCAAAATGGCCATTTGCGTGGCCATTTCGAAGTTTGGGGCTAGTGTAGACGTAGCCTATATGTGCAAGCAGCAAACTGGATCTTGTGTGATATGTTGCTGCAGAGGGAAATACTCCTATAGGCTCTTGTTCTTAACCTACTAGAAACATAGGAATGGCCATTCTGGATCAAATCAGTGGCCCATCTAGCCCAGTATCCTGTCTTGTGACAGTGGCTAGTGCCAGGTGCTCCAAAGGGAATGAACAGAACAGGTGATCATCAAGTGATCTATCTCCTGTCATCCATTGCAGCTTCTGGCCAACAGAGGCTGCGGCACCTCGGAATTTGGTGTTGCATCCCAGCCTGTTTTGGCTAATTGCTATTGAAAGTCCCAGTTTCATTAATTTCTTCAAATCTGGAAGTTGTTCCATACTTCTGTTCTTTTTTGTTGCCCTTTTCTGAAGCTTTTCCAATTTCAGATTTTTTTTTTTTTTTTATTTTGAGATGGGGCAACCAGATCTGCACAAAGTATTTAAGTTGTGGGTATGGCATGGACTTAGATGGAGTCAGTATGATATTTTCTCTCTTATTATCTATCCCTTACCTAATGATTCTCAGCATACTGTTAGCTTTGTCTGCCACTGCACGTTGATGGAATGTTTTCAGATAACTGACCTCAGTGGTTCCAAGCTCTTTCTTTCTTGAGTGGCAACAGCAAATTTAGACCCCATCATTTTAATGTATAATTTAGATTGTTTCCCACAAATGACCTTGCACTTATGAACATTGACTTCCATGTGCCATTTAGTTGTCCAGTCACCCAGTTTTTCAAGACCCATTTTTTAACTCATCACAGTCTGCTTTGGCTTTAAACATGCGAGTAATTTTGTATCATCTGCAAATATTGCAGATTATCTCACTGTGTAACCTTTTTTTCCAGTTCATTCATGAATATGTTGAACAGTACTTGTCCCAGAACTGGGCTATGAAAGACACCATTATTTACCTCTCTCCATTCTGAAAACTGGCCATTGATTATGGACACCACAGTGTGGTGATTCTGGCTCTGTAGCGACATGCAGCTCTTGTAGCCTCTAAATATGGTTCCTCCTAGAGCTGCATGTGGGGAGAGCCATCTGCCGTTCTGTGCACACGCCCCACTTGTTGGGGAGAAGTGCATGGCTGCAGTGGCAACTGCTCAGGTGGCTCTGGCCCTGGCTGCTCCAGTGGACACAGTGGGTCTGGCATCCCCAGTGGCCCCACCAGTAGTGTTTTTGGCCACTGTGACAGTCCTGACAGCTCCAGTGGCTCCAGCAGCCCTGGTGGGTCACCAGCATTGATTTAGAATCTGGGGGGTGGGCTTGGGGGGGAACCTGTTTTAAATATGGAAGGACAACAACCACAAGTGTGGCGATCTTTGAATTACTATTGTACAACACTGTTCTAACCAGTTTCCGATCCGTGAGAAGGAAGTTCATTTTGTGCCTGAGGGGAAAACACATATGAAAGCCTACAACTGACTCCCCTATTTAAGGAATTGTAAGCTTTCCTCCTTTTAGCAGAGGAAACCCTTTTGCCAGTGATAGAGTGGTGGTAAGAGATTAAAAAATCCAGTTTAGTGTCTCGTAGGCTTTCATATGTGTCTTTCCCCTCAGTCAGAAAATGAACTTCCCTCTGAATGGTTGACTAATTGGATACACGCCAGGAGATGCGAGGGAGTGGGATATTAATCTGTGTGGTTGACTTAAATGTAAATATGTTAGTTTGTAGTTTATTACTGATATTGGAGATACTGGCATTGATTGAGATCTGTACCAAAGTAGTAGGCACAAGCCTGGTAGTTAGCATGTTAAGAGCGCGACTGTGAACTTGGTCAGCTAGATGCTGACATTCTGCTTGCAATATTTTATGACAGATCCTTTTGGAAAACTATAAATAAAAGCTTTAGGGTAAAAAAGCTGGTGGTAAGTTCGTGTCAAAATCATGTTAGAGTGTCTGGCACTGCCAATGTTGCTGACTGGTCTAGTTTCCCAGTGTGTGACTGGGATTTAGTATGTTAATCTGTACCTATTATGCAACATGCTTGAACTTGAAATAGTGTTCAGGGAGTCATAGTGGATTTTCCATAATTAACACAGACATAGAGAACTATTTTTGTCTTAAGCTTACACTGGGAAACACCAGTGTTTAAGTATCTGTGACTAGAGGATGTATTTAAACTTTCCATTGTCACTTCTATTCAGTTCCTCATGCTCAAAGTCAATATAATATAGTGTCTGATAATATGCCACTTTGGTAAATGTAAGTCTTGCATTGTGGGCTGTACTCTAACACTGCACAAACTTACAGCTTGGAGTAGCTCAAAAATGTGAATGCCAACTCGGGCGGACTGTTCTCAATCCTGGTGGAAAGGTATAACAAGTGGGGTTCTGCAGAGGTCTGCATTGGGACCGGTTCTGTTCCATATCTTCATCAACAATTTAGATATTGGCATAGGCAGTACACTTATTAAGTTTGCAGATGATACCAAGCTAGGAGGGGTTGCAACAGCTTTGGAGGATAGGGTCAAAATTCAAAATAATCTGGACAAATTGGAGAAATGGTCTGAAGTAAACAGGTTAAAGTTTAATAAAGACAAATGCAAAGTGCTCCACTTAGGAAGGAACAATCAGTTTCACACATACAAATGGGAAGCGACTGTCTAGGAAGGAGTATGGCAGAAAGGGATCTAGGGGTTATAGTGGACCATAAGTTTGACCATGAGTCAACAGTATGATGCTATTACAAAAAAAGCAAACATGATTTTGGGATGCATTAACAGGTGTGTTGTGAACAAGACACAAGAAGTCATTCTTCCGCTCTACTCTGCACTGGTTAGGCCCCAATTGGAGTATTGTGTCCAGTTCTGGGTGCTGCATTTCAAGAAAGATGTGGAGAAATTGGAAAGGTCCAGAAACGAGCAACAAGAATGATCAAAAGTCTAGAGAACATGACTTATGAAGAAAGGCTGAAAGAATTGGGCTTGTTTAGTATTGGAAAAAAGAATATTAAGTGGGGACATGATAGCGGTTTTCAGGTATCTGAAAGGACGTCATGAGGAGGAGGGAGAAAACTTGTTCTTGGCTTCTGAGGATAGAAAAAGAAGCAATGGGCTTAAACTGCAGCAAGGGAGGTTTAGGTTGGACATTAGGAAAAAGTTCCTAACTGTCAGGGTGGTCAAACAGTGGAATAAATTGCCTAGGGAGATTGTGGAATCTCCATCTCTGGAGATATTTAAGAACAGGTTAGATAAGTATCTATCAGGGATGGTCTAGACAGTACTCGGTTTTGCCATGAGGGCAGGGAGCTGGAGACGATGACCTCTCAAGGTCCCTTCCAGTCCTAGCATTCTATGATACTATATCATTCCTGCCAGGGCTTTGTTAAACCTTTGCCTTAAAAACTTGTAAGGATAGATATTCCACCACCACCTCTCCAGCTAACCCATTCCAGTGCTTCATCACACTCCTAGGCTACGTCTACACGTGCACGCTATATCAAAATAGCTTATTTCGATGTAGCGACATCGAAATAGTCTATTTCGATGAATAACGTCTACACATCCTCCAGGGCTGGCAACATCGACTTTCAACTTCGACATTGGGCAGCACCACATCGAAATAGGCGCTGCGAGGGAACGTCTACAGGCCAAAGTAGCACACATCGAAATAAGGGTGCCAGGAACAGCTGCAGACACGGTCACAGGGCGGACTCAACAGCAAGCCACTGCCTTAAAGGCACCCCCCCAGACACAGTTGCACTAAACAACACAAGATCCACAGAGCCGACAACTGGTTGTAGACCCTGTGCATACAGCATGGATCCCCAGCTGCAGCAGCAGCAGCCAGAAGCCCCGGGCTAAGGGCTGCTGCACACGGTGACCATAGAGCCCCGCAGGGGCTGGAGAGAGAGCATCTCTCAACCCCTCAGCTGATGGCCGCCATGGTGGACCCCGCTATTTCGATGTTGCGGGACGCGGATCGTCTACACGTGCCCTACTTCGACGTTCAACTTCGAAGTAGGGCACTATTCTCATCCCCTCATGGGGTTAGTGACTTCGACGTCTCGCCGCCTAACGTCGATTTCAACTTCGAAATAGCGCCCAACATGTGTAGCCGTGACGGGCGCTATTTTGAAGTTGGCGCCGCTACTTCGAAGTAGCGTGCACGTGTAGACACGGCCCTAATGAGATAGTTATTCCTAATTTCCAACCTAGATGTCCCCCTCTGCAATATAACACCATTGCTTGTTCTATCAAGTATACCACTGAGGACCTGTGTATGCTAAGCAGAAGATCGATGCTGCTGGTGCCGATTAATGCTTCCAGGGTTCTGTGTAGTGTGCTTACTAGCAACCTGCTAAATCAAACTCTGAGGGTGCCCTCCTTGACCACAGTACTCTATCTCAACCAGTCAGGGAAGTCAATGGGAGAGTTTCTTCTGTTGACCTCTCTCAGTGGGGCTGTGTTGGAAATTCGCCTTAATGTACCTCAACCCCAGCTCTGCAATTCTGATAGCTGGAGTTATGTATCTTAGGTCCAATTTCTTTTGCAGTATAGCCTATCCTGAGAACAGCCCTCCATTGGAACCCCTCTTCAGGTAGCTGAAGGCTGCTGTCACATCCCCCCTCACTTTTCCCTTCAACACACTAAATAAGTCCAGTTCCTTCAGCCTCTCCTCAAAAGTCATGAGCTCCAACCCCCTTTTCATTGCCCTTCTCTCCAATTTGTCAACATGCTTTTTTTTGAAGTGGGGGGAACAGGAGGAAGAAACTGGGCGTAATATTCTAGATATGGCCTTACCAATGCTGAATAGAGAGAAATGATCACTTCCTTCAATCTGCTGTAGCAGTGCGTGGGATTCTTCCATCCTAAGTACAGGAGTCTGTACTTGTTTTTGTTGAAGTTCATCAGCTTTCTTTTGGCCCAATCCTACAGTTTGTCCAGGTTACTCTGGACCCTATCCCTACCCTCCACCTTGTCTGCCTTGCCTCTCACCCCACAGCTTTGTGTCCTCTTCAAACTTGCTAAGAGTGGAAAACAACATATCACCTAGATCATTAATGAGTTAATCACACTCCGGGTTTCTCTTCAAAAAGGTTAATTGCACTGCAGAGCTCTCTTCCCAAATAGTACGTTTTATTGCCTATTCTGCGGCAAAAATATTCACTAAAGACTTATTAGCTAAGAAAAGAAATAGTTATTTACAAAGTTAATGCAGGTAAATATACACACACAGAGGTAAGTCTTAAGTTTCAAAAGGTGATAGTACCTGTGATAATATGCAGCCATCCTTGTTTCTAACTGTGACAGTGAGTACATTTTCCAGAGATGAAGCAGAACTCTGTCTCTCACCAACAAATGTTAGTTCAGTAAAAGATATTGTTTCTCCCACTTCGTGTGTATTTCATATCCTGAGATTAAAAGGCTACCACAATACTACATAAAAGCTCTCATCTTGGGGATCTCTTGTTTATGTTTAGAAAACTTTTCAACTTCCTAATAGTTGCTCCTTAATAATTCCCCCAGTGGTCAAGCTGTGATGGGATGAGGGCTTGTGCACGTCCCCTCTTCATTGGCATGAGGGGAAGCAATCAACAAAGCGTTTTGTTCAGTGATGTTTCACTGTGTTTTACTGGGGTCTATAAACCTTTTGTGCTGGAGGAGGTGACTCGCAATGTGGCAAACTGATATTTCATGCATAGTAATGCTTCTCTTCTGACTGTGAGGTTTATAGTCTGATCAAATATTTTCATAGTTACAGAGCAAACACTTAACTGCAACCCCATAGTGTGAGATACAGATATAAATAAGATACTACAAGCAGCATCCAGCAGGCATTTCATAAAGTCTAAATATTAAACACATTCTTACAATTCTGATATCTGTGCCAACAACATTAGCACACAGATAAGCTTGACTGGTTTCCAACTTTGTGTTTGTCAGTATTCTGTTAGGCCAAGTGATCTTGAAATGAGCTGGCACCTGGTGTGCCAGTGTGTCATATCCCTCTATTTAGCAAGCAGTTTACATAGACTGTCTGCCTGTCTGGTAAAAAGCACAATAGATACTGCAGCATTTTAAGATCAGCATTAAGAGAAGACTATCCTCGTTATTGTATATGCATTTGAGATGAGATTAAAAGCCTTGTTTACTGACAGTTTTCCCAGTCAATAAGGTATTTTATTTTATTCTATTAGACATTATCAAAAATTAACTGCTGCACTTCAGAAATATTCAGCCTAATAAAAAGGAGGTCTTACAGCTAACTGGTGTCATCAAGGGATATTTTTGATAATTCACATTTTGGTATTTTCCTTCTCTGCACAGAGCTGTAGATATCCAAGTGACCTAAATGCCTTTTATATTATTGCAACCTCCACAAAATAGTGCAGAGACAAAACTTCCTGATGGATGGATTTCTGGGTCCAAGGCATACAGCATTTGGCTATAATATTTTTGAAGAAGGCAGTGGTGGAGAAAGGGAGATGCTTTGGAAAAAGTGAAGATTTCAAGGTTGTTTTGGAAACTCATTCCACTGCCATTGATCTCTGCTATTTGGGTCTATTGTGTTACATGCTTAACAATCCAAAAGATAATTGCACTTAATCTTAGCATATAAACTTGTTCAGATGACTTCTCTTCTTTGTGCTTTTACATTTTTATTTATATAACACTCAAGGCTTTTTAACAGAGTGAGACAGGACCCTGTTACAGAAAAGATTGAAGGGTGCTTTTCTAGAATCACCTGTGGTGATGGTGCTACAACTCTACATTGTAATTACTGAAGAATTATACTGGTAGGTACGTCCTGTATGTAAAGTGTGTAGGAGTGTGTCTTTGGGCCAGAGACTAAGAAGGAGGTGTGTCAGGGCTGGCAAATTATTGGCCTCAGGGCCACATTTAAGTAGGCAAATTGTATGGGAAGCCGTAAATGTTCATTGGCCCAACCTCCTCCCAGTGGAAGATTAGCCAGTTGGCCAAAGGGGCATGGCTACAGGCCCTGTCCAGTTGGAGAGCCAGAGAAAACTGAGTGCTCCTGTGCCACCAGCAGCTCTGACTTTCTCTACCCAGTGTTCCAGCCAGGGAGCAAGGAGCCTTGGACCCTGCTCCTTGCTGGAAACTCAAGGCTGGATGAAAATGTCCAATGGACTGGATGCAGCCCATGGACTGTAGTTTGCCTATCCCAAGCAATGACAATGAAAGGTTATGGAGGAAACTGTAGTAAGAGCCAACCTGGACTGAGGTTTATGGTGTGTGTTTGTTTTCTGGGAAGTTAGAGAGAGGGGCCTTTGAACTGCTAAAAAATTAAATCCCAGGAAGGAGAGGTGAGTTTCAGATACTGAAGTTTTTTGTTGTCTGTTGAAGGTACTGTAGGGTTCACCTGTTTGCACTACTTTACAGACAAGTTGCTGATGTACCCTGAAGAATTTTCCCTTTCCAAGAGTATTGTGGACTTTTTTTTTTTGGGAAGCTTGTACACCCCACTGTTGGCAGCAGACCTTTAACATTTTTCAGGGTTAGGGCCTTGGGAGTTTTTTTTGTCACTGTCCAATAAAATTCTCTTCAGATTTGAGTATAAACTGTTGGAAACTGCCACTAACTCTTCTGTTATTTAGCAAGACTTGTAAGCACGCCAGACTAACTGCACATGAATGTCCTAATCAGCCAGAGCTCTGCTGCTGCCAAAAGTGGCAATAGCGACATTGTGTTAGGAGTGTCTGCTATTGCTCTCAAAGCATCTGTGTTGGTGGGAAATAGGGAGAAGCGGGTATTTTCCTCAGCACCTCCATTGTGTTGCACCAGTGCATGGTTTCTTTCTGCTTCTCTTCTGGGATAAGACTCCTGCTGTTTCAGCCTAATATAATTAGTTATATGCTCTGCTACTGAATGTCCAGAGTTCAGTCTTCTCTGATATGGGGCTGTTTTAACCTTTTTTAAAAAAAACAAAAAACAAAAAACTTTCCCCCAAAACCTAGGTAAGCACGTTCCAAACAACTACATAAAGAAATATCATTTGAGTTCCAAAATTATGAATTTGAAAGTTAGGAAATGTCACATTTATGGTTGTCTTTGTAACCTTAATTTTGCTATTGTGTACGTATGCTTTATCCTACAGTCTTCATTTTGATGATCATGTTATTTTTTTCATAGGCCCTCTGCCTCATTTATTGCGTAGGATGAATGCACGAGGGAGCCGAATTAAGATTCCATATGAAAAGGAAATTAGGTGTCATTCCCAGCTGTGGTAGAGTGTCCCCTGGCTGGACATTCACCAGGTGGTTGTGTGAGGAAGCCTAGCAAAGTGGTTGGTGTGTCAGGAATGTGCGTTGTCTGAAGAATGTCCAGGTGCCTGTCCCGGTTGGGATGTCTAGGCAGACTCTTAATCTGTCTGGCACCCTCTTCTGAGAACTGAGACCCTGCAGTCCAATTGCCTAGCACCTGGGACAGTGCTGACTCTTCAGACTCTGCCAGTGGCTTAAGCACATGCTGTCCAGAACTCTAGCTGAGTGGGTGCTGTGGGTTTACTGTTTAACTCTTCAGGGGCGTGTGAAAGTGAAAGCAGACATCTTTTGCACAGGATTCTAAATGCAATCACTCTGCTTACCTATTACAAAAAAATACAAATTTAGGCAAAATAATAAACAAATCTGTCCACATTTCTCTGTCACAGTTTTGTCACTTTTCTGGAAAATCCTTTGAATTTAGGGTAGAGAACTCCTCTTCAGCATTAAGGAGTGCCTCTCTCCAAGGTCAGCTAGCCCTCTTCTGTCCCACTTCCTGTGCATCTGGCTCCCAGTTCGTATGTTTCAGCAGCAACATCTGGTTTCTCTAATTTGCTGCAGAGGATTTTTCACTCTTCTCTTCTACAGCCCTATGCAGACAAATTTGGTTGAACTGTTTTCCCTCTGCTTCAGCCAGCCCGTTGTCCCAGGGTGCTGCTTCTTTAATAGGTGATCCAAAAGTAAAGGTCCAATAATCAACCCGGCTGTAGGAGGGACACACTATAGCCCTGCAAGCAGACAGAGCAGACTCTTCCTCTGTATACACATGCATAGTTTCATAATAACTTTGTAATATCAAGGTTGACCTTCCTTCCATATTCTTTTAATACTCAATCTTCTTTTTAAAGGGACTCCTTACTAGACGACTGTCTCAGATTAATTATTCCCTGTCAACATGGGTGGAAACTAAACCATTAACATAGCAGTGAATGGAGGTGAAGTCTGTTGTCGGTCACCTGAGTTACTTACTTACTTTACCTACTTTATATAATGTAACCTTTCAGTATGTATTCAGAAACATGAAGGAAATGGGTGGGGAGGAGAGATGTTTTGTCCACTATCTGCTCCCAGGTCACTTAAAAGCATAATAAAATGTCTTTGCAAATTGCACAATCCTCTGATTAGCTGAGACTCAAAAGAAGTGACATGAATAGGCACAGAACAGTTAGAGTGCAGGACATAATCTTATATAAGCATGTGTTGTTAGCTTATGTGAAATACCTTGTAGCATAGATCTGTTTCTCTGGCCCTGTCTGGGTTGCTTTGAGTTTGAGGCATTACAGCTGTTCTGCTGCTTATTTTCAAGGCACTGTTTTTTTAAAAAAGCAACAAAATACTGAGCAAAGTAACTTTCATTTTTAAAATATTAATGCAACTTCCTTTCTTGTTTTGTTTCATGCCTTTGTGCATCTGCTTAGAGTGCTGGAAGAGATATTGAATCCTTTCCTTCGTGGGAGACTATTGTGGAGTTTTAAAAAGGATACTGTCAGTACTTCAGGATACTTCAGTCTCTAGACTGCAAGATTAATTAGCCATTAATCAGGCTTTTCATTGGTTAAACTGGTTGATTCAGCACAGTCGATTTTTCTTAAAAACATATATTATAATACTCTTATTGGCTGTAAAAATGTAACCTACATCATGGGAAGGAATGGGTCTGAGTGGCAAAGTTTATATTAATAGCTTGTACGTATTTAAAAGTGTTCAGATCTAGGGCTTTGGTTTGACCCTCTCTGATTTAAAGGGAAAATAAAGAATCGCCTAGTATTTCCTTTGCTGTACTTATTGTAAAGAACAATTCTGTCCTGGGAGAAATTTCCCTGTTACTGGGATCCAGTCCAGAAAACTGTATTTGGCACTGATAGCTTATGCCTTTGATTTAACTATTTAAAGTGTTCTGCAAGTGCATTTTAATTAATGCCTTCTTTTTAAAAAAAATTAATCAGTGTTACCCTTCTATAGTGCATTTGGACACATTGAAAATATGCTTCCTTTTTATGAAAAGCATATTCAACAGTAATAATATTAAATGTTGAGTAAATTGGTCATTCTGTTCTTCTGGACAATATGGTTGTAATGACATAATGAGTGTAAAACAATCCATTTGATTGCTTGTTTGCTTTTTAAAAATTTTCTTAACATTTCAAGGTAGTTAAACGCTCACCTTGGCTGGCTTTCTTTACAGAGGAAGAGCTCAGGAAGCTCAGAGAAGAAACAAATGCTGAAACTTTAAAGCAAGAACTAGAAAAAGAACGACAGAGAAGATTGGAACTAGAACAAAAAGTCAATGAAGTACTTAAAACAAGGTGAGAGAAATCACTGCATGAAGTACAGCTCAAGTGTCATCTAAACAATATGAATGGCACTAAAGGAAGAATTGAATTTTTAAAAAAAATCATGCTTCCTTACTCTCACAGGATTTCACTAGCGAGAGTAGGGAAGTCAGAGGATTGGACATTTGTGATTATCTAATCTGTCCTCTTGTGTAACACAGGCCATAGGTCTTCCTGGAATTAATTTCTTTAAACTAGAACATATGTGGGTTTTTTTTTTTTTTAAAGAAAAAATTATGTCTTGATTTCAAAATTTCCAGTGGTGGAGAATTCATTGCAAACATTGCAATAACTTGGTAAGTTGTTTTTGCTGGTTGATAGTGTGCCCCTCATCTGCATTTTTTTAAGTGCCTTATTTCCAATCTGAATTTGTCTAGTTTCAATTTGCAGAGACTGGATCTTGTTAACCCTTTGTCAGTTAGACTGAAGAGTGCTTTCTCAAATTTCTATTTCCCATCTAGATACTTAGACTGATGAGGTCACCCCCTTAAGCGTCCCAAGATAAACCAATTGAGCTCCTGGAGTCTTCGAGTATTAACTCCTTTTTCCGATCCTCCTTCAGTTGTTTTCATAGTTCTTCTCTGAACCCTATCCACTTAATCAATATTATTCTTGAACAGTGGATAGTGGAACTCAACACAGTGTGAAATACAGATGTAATGTAAGCCCCTCTGCTCCTACTCAGCTTTCCCCTGTTAATGCATGCAATGATTCCAGTAGTCCTTTTGGCCACAACATTGCACTGGAAGCTCATGTTTTGGGTTGCCAGTTTTGGTTAGATGTATTCATGGAGGTTTCATCGTATAATTTCCTCAATTAAAGAGTAGTCTTTAATTCCTGGAGGTTCCAGGATATTCCTGGAGGGTTGGCAACTCTGCTCATACCTGGCTGATGATCTATCCCACTGGCTGACTTTAGCTCAGCAAGCCTTTTATCCAGACTGTGGCCATCCCTGATGGCTGTGGAGGGAAGAGAGCTTCAGGTGCTGCCCCCACCCCTGAGCAAACTCTCTCAGCTCCCATTGGCTGGTTTCCTGTGCTGCCTCTGCCCCCCTGCAAAATCTCTCAGCTCCTAGTGGCTGGAAGCTGGCCAATAGGAGCTGAAAGATTTTGTTGGGGGCAGGTGCAGCACGAGAGCCCCGTGGAGCAGCCAGAGCCTGCTTTTGGCACGACACCCCAAATCCCTCCCTTACCCTGTACCAGCTCCTGCACTCCTCCCCCAGGCCAGCATCCCTTCCTGTGCCCATGCCCTCTCTCTCTCTTGCACCCCAATACCCTGCCCCAGGTCACAAACCCTCCTTCTTAGACCCCACAGCATCTCCTGTGCTCCAGTCCCCTACCTGGGCTCTCTTCTGCATTCAACCTCCATCCCAGATCTTGCACTCTCTCCTTAGAAAAATGTGGCCTTGACCTCTTATCACAAGCTTGGAGAGTCCCCTGCATCAAAATTTATTGCCCATTCCTGATCTACTGTGGTCTCTGTCACAGGCAGACCTGGTTGAGCTCACCCCTACTGGACAGTCGCCAGGTTGTTTTAGTTGGACTCACATCCTGGGCTTATGTAATTTTTAGTTTCCCTTGGCTCCAGCACTGTGCCAAACTGTCTGATTCCTCTTTTGGAAGTGGGATCCCGTGGTCCAGCTATGCTAAGCTCCCAGGGCCAGTACTGCCCCCCTAGCCGCCACTCCCAAGAATTTCAAGTACACCTCTGCCCCCCACAAGTGGTAGCACTGCCTGGGGCCTGAACTGCTGGGGACTGCTTAATCCCTGTGAGAGGGTCGTGAGACAGGTGGCTAGAGAACAGGGAGCTAAGTCCATGCTCCCCGCATCTGGTGTAGCAGCATGGGCTAGGGCCTGCTGCTGGGAGCGGCTTAACCCTGGTGTAGATGGGTGGCTGCAGCACAATGAACCAGCCTCTGCCCCTTTCCCACATCCCTCCCCCATGCAGCAGCACAGGGCAGGGCCTGAGCTGCTGGGACTATGGAGTGGGCTGCACTGGTGGAGGCACTGCTCCAGGGCCAGGCTGTCGAGGGCTTCAGGGAGTGGAAGCCTGCTATAGTACAGACCCCAGACGGTGAAGGGATCCTCTTGATTTTCTGTAATATTTGAATATCTGGCAACCTCCCAGTCCCAAAGCTGCTGTATGCGGAAGAGTTTACCGTATGGTACATAGTTTACTCCTCTGGAGGATAGTTAAAGCTTGGACACAGACTTTGCAGAAGGATTTCTGCAACCACAAAAGGTGTATGTATACATAGATCTAGATTAAAGCAAATGCCTGAACACGGTTCCCTGCTTCAGTTTCCTTACCACTGTGACTGTTGTTTGGGATCAGGGTTAATGTCTTTTCAGGGTCCCAGGTCCTGCTTATGTCTTCTCTTCAAAATGGGGAGTAAGCTCTTACTCCTGTACCAGCTTCCCTTTCGTTCTCCTTCACTAAAATGGCTTGTGCCTTCCTTTCATTTCTTCCAGTCCCCTTTGGATGATACACTGTTCAGCTTCAAACCCTCCATCAGGTGATCATTTCTCTGGGTTCCAGGCTGTCTTGGGTAGAGTAGTGTCTCTTGATGATACCCTAGGTCAATGAGCTGGCTATCTCCTTTTAAATAGAAGACCACCAAGGTTTAAAGATCCTCTACTGTAAAACTTGTAACTCATTGGGATTTCTGACTAAGGTGGAGGTTATAAAGATAGAAAGGTACAGCCCAGCCTTTAAGTCAAAATGGGATTTGTAGTTTGATATAGATACAAAGCCCATAATATCAAACAGAATTCAAAAGTTGCACATAGATTCTTTAAATTGTCAGCATGCCCAAGTTTGTTTCTGTTTTCATGGTTGTGCCTGCTGTTGATTTTAAGGCATGGAGATGTGTGCAAGACCGAAAGGACAGCACCACTGGGAATAGTAACAGAGAGAAAGCCGAGCTTGTCTATATACTATCAAAACAAAAAAGCAGTCAAGTAGCACTTTAAAGACTAACAAACTAATTTATTAAGTGAGCTTTTGTGGGACAGACCCACTTCTTCAGACCATAGCCAGACTAGAACAGACTCAATAGTTAAGGCACAGAGAACCAAAAATAGTAATCAAGGTTGACAAAGACCTTGACTCCCCCCCCCCCCCGCCCCGCCTTCTGCACCTCTATTCTCTGATTTGCTCACCTTGATAATTTTTTTTCTGATTTGTCAACCTTTGATTACTATTTTTGCTTCTCTGTGCCTTAAATATTGAGTCTGTTCTGGTCTGGCTACAGTCTGAAGAAGTGGGTCTGTCCCATGAAAGCTCACCTAATAAATTATTTTGTTAGTCTTTAAAGTGCTACTTGACTGCTTTTTGTTTTGATACCACTGGGAATGTTTCCCTTTTTGTTTGGCTCATGCCAACTAGGTCTTTATTTTTAAGGCATCTTTTTTTAACTTGCCTTTCCACTTGAATTAAATGTGTGTTTTATTCCTTTTTGATCAATTACACATAACACAACATTTATTTTAAAACAACTTATGTGATTTGCATGCACAGACAACAGGGGTATCAGATAGAAACTTTTCTTTAGGGATGGACAGGGACTGTCTAATCTTTTCGCTGCAGCTTTTGGTGCTTTGCCAATGGAATGATGCATGAATGATTTGCCAGGCTAGAGATGAGGACCCATACCACACCGTCTTGTCTTGCTCTTTTGCATTACAGTGCGGAACAGTCATCTTTCTGAAACAACCAGTTGGCTGCACTTACTGTTTTATTTATTTTTAAACCGCATGAGTTAGTGATAGGTTGCATGTACAGTATGGCATGAGAATGTTTGTTTGTTTTTTATCTGTTGTGAAACCTTTCAGCATCTCAACAGAATCTCTTCAGATGTAAAGAACACATGGATCTGTACGGTTTTGTTCATGGGATCTCCTGTGTGAGAGCTCTTCCCTCTATTTTTGTTGGCAAAGAACTACAAGCATAGAACGTTAGCTACATAGAGTGTGCTGCATGTGTGGGCGTGCCTGGTGGGCAGAGAGAAAGGGAAGTCAATAGAATTTGTGTAAACCTGTAATCATTCCTCTGAAGTAAATGCAGTTTGTGAAATAATGTTCGCCCTGCTCACGCAAGAGGAGCAAAATCTGGAAAATATGTAATTGTTGTGTTAACTCACCTGTTCATTTATATAAAGGGGTGGGGAACCCCTCACCCACAGTCCAGATCTGGACCGTGGCTTGTCTGGATCCGGACACTGAAGCTTTGGGCTCCCCTCTATAGCATCTGGCCTGTGGTGAGGTGGAAGGTTTGGAGCCATGAGCCCTGTGGGCTGGATCAGGCGAGCCAGGAATGGATCCAGATCACAGCTCCGCTGCAACTTGCTGCCGTTCTCCCAGCTGATGGAAGGGAGGGGGCGCAGCAGCATCCTCGACAGCCTGCTGGGAGGCTTTGTATTATGATTCTGATTGGCCAGAATTCCAGCCAGTCAGAGCACAGAGGGAGGGGGAGTAGAGCCATGTGTGTCTGTGGATGAGCTGGTAAGCTGCAGCCCCATTGGCCAGACCCTGCACCATCCAACTGCTCCTGTGCTCCATCCAGAGCCCCACTCCCTCCCACTTCCTGCACCCTCCTTCTCACTCCTGTCCTGACCTCCCCTGACCCTGCACCCCACTCTGACCCAGATCACCCATCTCCAGCCCTCTCCTCTACCCTCCCTCCTGCCCAGATCTGTCCTCCCAATTCCCAGCCTGCTCCTTCACCTTCCTCCTGCCTAGACCCGTAGCCTTGGCCCCCGTGCAGTTGGGGACCACATCATTGCGGAGGTTTGTATGGCTTCTCACTTGTGTCGTCCTGGCTGATTTGTCTGTGGGTCTCTGGCCCCTGACCAAGAACAGGTTCCCCATCGTGGTATATAACTTCACTCCAAGTTCAGAAACCTTCACTTTGCCAAAGCACAACTGAATCACTCTTTCTCTGCCTTAGTTTGAGAAGAAGTGTCATGTTTGTACCCTTTTTATTAAGATATTAAAGTAAACCCTCAATTTAACAGGCCTCGATATAGGACTTTGGAAATAATGGAAACTGGCTGCCAGCCCCTCCTCCCCACTTAAATAAATGCTAGAGACTCACCAGAGCCGCCATCAGGGCTGGTGGAACTGCTGGAGGGGCTGGGGCCGCCAGGGCTGGAGGGGCTGGGGCCATTGGAGCCAGAGGAGCACCGGGGGTGGGGAGGGGGCGCTGCAGCAGGGTGCAGGAACACTCCTCCCCCAGCCCTGTGTGCGTGGAGCATGTTGGAGCCCAGCCGACACTGTCTGCAATGGCACTGAGCAGTAGCCATGGTGTCGGAGGCTGCTGCTGACTGGCAGGCTGGGGGTGCCCACACTCTGTCTGCGTGCGGGCAGCTCAGGGCCAGGGGCTGGAGGACCTGCAGCGCTGAGAGCTGCAGGAGGTGGAAGGATTCAGGCCAGCATTCAGCTCCTCGCCTTCTAATTGGGAGAGGGAGATGGAGGTGTGAGGGGAAGAATGGGGCAGGAGGTGGGAGGGGAGGGTGATGGGGCTGAGGACAGGAGTGAGTGATGGGCTGGGAAGGTCGGTCCATCGTTATACATAATAACAATTCAGCTATAATGGAGTTTTGGCATTAATGGACACCCCTTCCCCACTTTAGTCCTTTAACCAAGGGTTTACTGTATTTCAAGGATTAGAGGGCATGAATGCAGTCACTTTTGTATGTGTACTTAGTAAGATGTGCAGGGCCAGATCCTCTGCTTCTCTGAGCTTCTGAAGCAGTCATCAGGAGGCCAGCTGTGTCACAGGTGAGTGCTGATGCTAGAACACTGGTGTGTTAGAAACCATCCCTGTGTTCTGTCTATAACCTGAAGCAATTTGTGGCAAAGAACGTTTAATTTAATTCTCACATACCTCCACTGCTCACCTTGTATGTGCTTACCCGCTCACAGTTCTCTCCAGTTTTGCCCCTTGAACCACTGCCTCCTCCTCCCCCGACCCCTGTTGCTTTTTCATATCTCCCTCCTCTGATGGGCACGTCTGGCTCCCAGTGCTGCATGGAGAACAAGCCTTTGATTGGATTATTGAGCTCACCAGTAGCCTAACTGGGGCTCCTTCCTTCCACTACTGTCTTGGGATGAATCAGTGCTTTGGAAAAGCCCAGTACCTTCTGGCTCAGAATGCTGGCCAGGAAGAGCCAAGCTCTGAATGTGCTGGAGCCCCACACAGCACTAGCACAGGAAAGCCTCTCTGCTCCTCAGTAAAATTTTTTTTTTAAATACATTAGAAGCAGGAAGCCCGCTAAAAAAGCAGTGGGGCCCTTGGACGATAAAGATATAAAAGGAGCGATCAAGGAAGACAGTGCCATTGCGGAGTGATTAAATGATTTCTTTGCTTCAGTCTTCACGGCTGAGGATGTTACAGAGGTTCCTAAATCTGAGCCAGCCTTTTTAGGTGACAAATCTGAGGAACTCACTCAGATTGAAGTGACATTAGAGGAGGTTTTGGAGTTAATTGATAAGCTGAATAGTAACAAGTCTCCAGGACCAGACGGTATTCACCCAAGGGTTCTGAAAGAACTCAAATGTGAAATTGCGGAGTTAACAACAGTGGTTTGTAACCTATCCTTTAAATCCACTTTGGTACCAAATGACTGGAAGACGGCCAATATAACGCCAATATTTAAAAAAGGCTCTAGAGGAGACCCTGGCAATTATAGACTGATAAGTTTAACATCAGTACCAGGCAAATTCGTAGAAACACTAGTAAAGAATAAAATTGCAAGGCACGTAGAAGAGCACGAATTGATGGGCAGAAGTCAGCATGGTTTCTGCAGAGGGAAGTCGTGTCTAACTAATCTATTAGAATTCTTTGAAGGGGTTAATAAACATGCGGACAAGGGGCACCCAGTGGACATAATATACCTAGATTTCCAGAAAGCCTTTGACACGGTCCCACACCAAAGGCTTTTATGTAAATTAGGTGGTCATGGGATAGGAGGAAAGATCCTTTCATGGATCAGGAATTGGTTAAAAGACAGAAAACAAAGGGTGGGAATAAATGGTAAATTTTCACAATGGAGGGGGGTAACTAGTGGTGTTCCCCAGGAGTCAGTCCTGGGACCGATCCTGTTCAACTTGTTCATCAATGATCTAGAAAATGAGGTAAGCAGTGAGGTGGCAAAGTTTGCAGATGACACCAAGTTGTTCAGGACAGTCAAAAGCAAAAGGGATTGTGAAGAACTACAAAAAGATCTCAGCAAACTGAGTTATTGGGCAGCAAAATGGCAAATGAAATTTAATGTGGGTAAGTGTAAGGTAATGCATGTTGGAAAAAATAACCCAAATTACACGTACTACATGATGGGGTCAAATTTAGCTACGACAGATCAGGAAAGGGATCTTGGAGTTATAGTGGATAGTTCTCTGAAGACATCCACGCAGTGTGCAGCGGCAGTTAGTAAGGCAAATAGGATGTTAGGAATTATTAAAAAAGGGATCGATAATAAGACAAAAGATATCATACTTCCCCTATATAAAACTATGGTACGCCCACGTCTTGAGTACTGCGTGCGGATGTGGTCTCCTCACCTCAAAAAAGATATATTGGCATTAGAAAAGGTTCAGAAAAGGGCGACTAAGATGATTAGGGGCTTGGAACGGGTCCCATATGGGGAGAGGCTAGAGAGACTGGGACTTTTCAGTTTGGAAAAGAGGCGATTGAGGGGCGATATGATAGAGGTATATAAAATCATGAATGGTGTGGAGAAAGTGAATATAGAAAAATTATTTACCTTTTCCCATAATACAAGAACTAGGGGACACCAAATGAAATTGATGGGTAGTAGGTTCAAAACTAATAAAAGGAAATTTTTCTTCACACAGCGCACAGTCAACCTGTGGAACTCCTTGCCCGAGGAGGCTGTGAAGGCCAGGACTCTATTAGGGTTTAAAAAAGAGCTTGATACATTTTTGCAGGTTAGGTCCATAAATGGCTATTAGCCAGGGATAAAGTATGGTGCCCTAGCCTTCACAACAAGGGCAGGAGATGGATGGCAGGAGATAAATCACTTGATCATTGTCTTCTGTCTCCTTCTCTGGGGCACCTGGCATTGGCCACTGTCGGCAGATGGGATGCTGGGCTGGATGGACCTTTGGTCTGACCCAGTATGGCCTTTCTTATGTTCTTATGTTCTTATAACTCTGGAGTAGCAGGAGGAACAATTTCAAGCCTGTTCACACACTGAACCTGCAGGCGCATAGCACTGTCCTCGCTCACCCCGATCCCAGCCCTGAGTCCTGCTCCATCCCCAAGGGTGCCCTCCGGTGTTGAGTACCCCCTCTGCTGGATTCTCTGAAGCTCAGCAGAGGAGGGCCTGGGCCCTGGTGTACAGTGCATCTATACGACTTAACCCCTTTCTGCGTGCGCTGTAGCCAGGGGATAGGAAGTGACTGCGTTATCTTGGTGGAAAGCAACAGCCTGGAGATGTTAGCAGACTTTTGACACTGTGTGGACAGAAAGGGACAAGCTGTTTCCTGCCACATCAGCATGGTGGTAGGGGGTGGGGGAGAAGAAATGAGCTCTGTCAGATGTGCCCTCCTCCTCCTCCTCCTCCGTCTCACTCCAGCCCTGCAGGGGGAAGCCGCTCCCATCCCTTTCCCCTGCGCCGTGTTGATAGGCTGCTATTGGTCACATTCTGGTGCAAACCCTGGCAGAAATCTGGGGAAGAGTTATGTGACTTTGTGTTACCCCAGGAAGGCTGTGCCAGGCACCAGGAGGGGTGGATCCATTCTGGGAGTCCAGCCAGGTGTGGAAGGCACTGAGTGCCATGTAGGAAGAGCTGTATGAGAGTGGTTTTGCATGTTACCCCTCCTTGTTTGAATTCTAAAGCTTTAAATAAAAGGTAAATAAAAAGAATCCAATTATACCATGATTCTTTTTAATGGGGACTCGCTAAATTTGATGTTAATTTGAATATTTTATGATTCATTGCCATTAAACTCTCTTAAATATAAATAATTTTACTAGGTGTTCCATATTCAGCATATGGAAATAGGGTCATGCTTGATATATAGTGCTTACAAACTTTAAATTCTTATTTCCCCCCCCCCCCCCCCCGCCCACAATTGTGATATCATTGTCATGTAACGTCAAAAAAAAGTCATGTAGTTTATGTAGCACTTTGAGAATTTTGGAGTAAATTAACTAGCATGTCTCGTTCAGTTTTTTTTAACTTTATGCTTTGTGCGTGCAACTATAAAACTCATGCTTAAAACTCATGTTCAGCACTGTTGCAGGATGTTGCCATGGTTCACAATTAAATGGAAAAATGTAATCCTGTTCTTTTAAACTGCGTTGATGTTACATGACGTTTGCTACTTGCGAACAGCTAAACGTGACATTTCATGCATTCATAATTGCAGTATGTTTAAGCACAAATGAGCCTATTTTAAAAAAGATCTTCATTAATTCTACTGGGTGCCATGACCTTTTTATCAATTTAGTTAGTCCTTGCATTCAAGTGCAGGTCATTTGAGGTTGAGTAAGCATATGGCTTAGTGTACTCTTAATTCTATTACCCCTTAAAATGGCTTAGCCCTTCCCCGACACAGTTTTTCTTGGTGGGAGTTCCTAGTTGCAGGTATACATCTGATGCGGTATATTTTTGTTTTAATATGGAGTGAATTTAGGAACCCTGAACATGGAATCAGCCCTTCCTGTTTGCCAAGCTGTTGCACTCCATGCAGTGTGGGACTTGGGGAGACTATTATGTGAGTGTGCCCCATAACCTCCCCGGCTGAAGGAGGAGCTCAGAAGCTGGTGAGAAGAGAGGATCTCTCCATTCCTCAGTCTGTTTATTCAATATGTTCCAGTACTTGGGCCACTATTTTACAGGTGCACAAACGTGAAACAAAGGAGTTTGTGGCTTCACACGAACCTGTCTGAAGCAATTAAGTACAGTCCCTGACCTCTAAAAGCAGCCAAAAGCTGCCATGCATTATCACCTCATAGCCTGATTCTGAAAGTCCAGGTTGAGGTGGGCAGGATATGCCATACATACTCGTTCATTAGCCTCTTCGTTTATAAGCCGACCCCCTCCCCCGATGAATAGGCAGAAATGGAAAATCGCTCTGACTCTGTCGTAAGCCGACCCTGTATTTCGGGGATTGTCTGCCTTTGTTTCCCAACCTGCCAGGGTAAGCCACTGGCATGCTGGGATATTTTGTTTGTTTGAAGTGTCAGCAGGCACAGAACCCTGCAGCTTCCAGAGTTTGCAATTCACCATTCCTAGCCAGTGGGTGGCGGCCAGCACATCTCTCAGCCTGCGCTGCTTCCTGCTGCTTCCCTTGGCTGAGAAACAGGAACAGGAAGTGAGGGGATCCATGTCTGCTGACACTCCAGGTATGTGCAATATCTGGACATGCCAGTGGCTTATCCTGACAGACTGGGAGCCAGCGTTTACCAACCCATTGCTAAGCTGACCCCTGCTCTTTGATTCAAGTTTTAATCCCCCCTCCCCCCCAATATCGGCATATGAACAAGTATATATGGTGATTATTCAAGCAGTTATTCTGCCAAGACACTGGGGTGCACATCTGCATTCTTACAAAGAACATAGACAAAAGTGCCTCAGGAACCAACGGCTGCAAGCAGTTAGGCCCTTGGCTATGAATCTTACTCGAAATATGACACCATCAGCAGCACAGTGTAATTTTTGTCACATTTCTGGGAAGCAGAAAGTTTAAATCATAAGTTAAAATCCTTTTTTAAGAAGACCAATATGAATAAGATTAATGCACCCTTGGACAGCAATTTTGGTAATTTCTTGATGTGCCGAACCTGCCATTTGCTTGCTGCTCGCTTCTGCCTGCAGCCTGACCCTTCAGGGTCACTAGGAGAAGCTGCTTCTGGCATCATTAACAGCCGTGGCTTTATAGAGTAAAAAAAGACATTGGGCTGCAAAGTGTTTACATCTAATTCCAGATCTGCGAACATGTCATGCATAGTGCAAGGTGATTGGCCCATGATGAGGCTGACAGAACAGGAGGTGAAAAGGAGTGGAGGTATGGAGAGAGGGTTGAGGGAGAAAATGAGATGTGGGGCGATAGGTTTGCAGAAATTTTGGTAGTGCCCAGAATGCCCAAAGCCTGCACGCTTCTCCCACTCAAACTCTGCTTCCCCTGCTTTTTTTCCCTGCCTTAAGATCTGAGAGAGAGCTTGGTGGGGGAGGGTTGAGGGCCCTGGGGTGGAGTTTGTGTGCTGGGTGCAGGCTCTGGGGTGGAGCAGAGTGACTGGGGGCAAAGAGAGGGTGCAGGCTCTGAGAGGGAGTTTGGGTACAAGAAGGGTGAGGGGTAGGGCTTGGGGAGTGTGGTGGGGTGCAGGTGTGGGTCTGGGATGCAGGCTCTGGGATGGAGTCAAGGAGATTGGGATGCAGGATTTGGGAAGGAGTTTGGGTTCCAGAAGGGTTCTGGGGTACAGGTTCTGGGATGGGGTTTGGCTGAGCTACCCAGCGCCAGCAGGAAGGCCAGGGGACAGGGAGTGTGGAGTGGCAGGCAGTAAGTTTTCATAGAGCCCAGCCCGAGGTCAGGAATATTTCTTTTGTGGAGGCACCACAGGCCCATACAACTTGCTGCAATGATGAGTTGAACTGTATAGCAAGTGACTGAACAGAAACAGAGCAAAATGAGAGAAGTAGATAATATGGGAAGAGAAGTCCTAAGTCAGCAAGTACACCAGTGAATTTTCAGAAGGGATTTGACAGAGTGTTAAAATGCTTGATGCAGATAGGAATGCCCTGCAACATGAAGATGGCCCACAGAGGAGTAGGATGCATGTCTTTTGTTTTTAACTGTGGACTTAGCAGTCTGTGTTTCAGAAATTGGGTTATTCCTCAATATTCATGCTGCAAACATGCTGCAGGAATCAAATCGTTCAAGGAAGGGGCGATTTGTAAAGTATTAGAAAATGTGAAAGTGGTAGGAGCTGAGATCTAAATTACATGCCCCTCCTTCACTTCTCTATGTTCAGCTCCATGTTAGTAAGACTGTTCCTGGCTAGTGTCATGTTTCCAAGTTCTTTGTTTTTCGTATTGACAGAGAAGTAACTTTGCCCTTTCCTATGGTGAGGCAGGTAGAGATGTGACTTGATTGTTGGAAAATCAGTTTTCTGGCAAGACCTAGAAACTTTCCAATCTGTGGTATTAGATCTAATCGTGCCCAGGGCTTATAAATCAAGTTTGCAATTTAATTAAGGCGTGCATAACAGAGACCTGTGAAGCATTGTTTCACATCTTTTTATTGTTATCACTGACCTCCCTAGGGCACTGAATTCTGCATATCTTTTGCAGAGATAGTGGCCTGGCTTTTCTTGTGCTTAACTCTCCACTGTGGCTTGCCCCACTGTGTGTCTTGTTTCTCTCCTGGCTATAGTGGGATTGAGTCCAGGTTGGAGGATATTATGCTTTGCATAGTTTTACAATGTAGTATACCACTTAAGGATGGAAGGAAGCTTCTTCCCCATTCAACAATAGGGCAAGGGCCTTTGGGAGATCTCTTGATCCTTGTTTACAACTAGATGATTAGAAGGCCAACTCATGCAGCAAGTCTTTGAGAATCCGTTTTCTATTAGTTACAGGATCCATCCACTTCCCCAGTGCTGCACATGCTACAGCCTGCAGTGCTCAGGAACACGTGATGTGGGCTTCTCCTGTGAAGATGAACAGCATTGCATCAGTCTCATAGCACTTTCACAAGCTTTCCTGTGAAATTCTGCTGTGTTTACAGGATCCCTGTAGTTAGAGGGCGGTGCATCTGCTCATCCACATTTTACTGACCTACGCCGGGTTTGGCTTTTAGTGTTTTTATTGGGAAAAATACATCATAAAACTGAGACTGCTAAAACGCATTTATTTGACTTAATCATACTTTTGCTTCAAACACTAGGTGCGGCAATCATGTAAGTTCATGTTAAAGATGCTGTTATTACTGTTTATCCTACACTAATAGCTTCTCCAGTAGTGCAATTGGGTTGCATAGTGTCAGAGCCATGCTGTATGGATTGAGGGTGCAGTGAAGGCCCCAGTCTTACCTAAGGGCATCCCAGCAGCAGCTGGCTATGCATTGAAATAGATTTGCTGAAAATTAGGGTAAAAAAAGTAACAAAGTAGAAAGCTATGTATGAGAACAGAAGTTTGTATACATCTAAATACATAATTGTGACATTTGGATTTAAATGTACCAAAGTTAACTTTCCAAGCTAAGAGGACAGTGGACTTGAAGGACCTTTGGTTTCATCTGTTATGATCAATCGTGTATTGTTGGTCCTTCAAGCACGTATCCCTCAGCAATCCTGGTATATTCAGGATACGGAAATATTGGGCTTTTACATTACCTGCTTTTTCCTCACTAGTGACAAAATGATAAACTTATCCTCAGGAAGTTTTAAAGGTCATTTCACCATAAGTTGGTATCTGTGTACTCTGTATAGGAATTTAAACAATACCATACTTAAAGAAACTCTTTGTGTTATACTTAGTGAAGATGAGTAGATTGTGGCTGTAGTAGTAATGATGGTATAAATGAAGCTTTTGGGGTTTTGTTGTAGAACTGTGATTCTCAGTCCCCCCAGGCAATCAGCAGTGTGGGAAGGGAGCATGGTTCAGAAATCCCAATGCATGTTGGGAACCCTAGTTCTTGATCATTGTACTGCACATACAATACAGTTATCAAGAGAGATCTTGGACTGAACTAAAAATGAATGGCTGTCTGTAGAGCTACAGAGAGGAACAATTGAGCAGTCAGGGAAGAGGGGTATAGTCTAGCCTTTTGCTATAAATATATACTGTTTTTACAGATTCTAAAAATCTGTCAAAATAAATCTACAGTGAATATTTTACTTCCACCTTAGCTACCAGCTCTGCTTGCGCCACAGTGGAAACAAACTCCTTAGTTCCTCCTTGTGCTTCCTTTCTACCACACACTTGTGATGTCTCTGTATGGAAACACACAGTAACAGCCTTTTTCCTTCTAACCAGCAGAGGCAGTCCTGGAACATGAAACTGTTTCTGGTTCATTTTGGGGGAATAAAAAGCATGACATATTCTATTTCTTTGGGTATTCATTTCATCTTGTTTTTCTCTTTTTTTTTAATAGAACAGAAGAGCTGCCTACCACTCAGCAATCCACAAAACCACCGACACAAGTCAATGGAACAGGTAGTTTTTGACTAAGTCAGTACTAGTGACATGGTTTTTCTTCATGTGAGCTTTTCTCTCAAAGCTGATCTGGAAGATGACACTGGAATGTTTGTGTAAAAGCTGCTGGTTCTTTATTCAGGCTTTTGAAGAATTACATATGCCACGTGGTTTGGATATACTCTTCCTCTGGTCATGCGGCCATGGTTTAATTTAATGAACTTAAGTTTACAGAATGAAATAAAAGAATGCTCTGTTATCTCCCTTGACTTCCTTTGAGGTTAAATGACAATGCTGGTATTGAAACATTCTTTAGTCTTTAACATTAAGTGGAATTTTTGTTTTCTAAAAGCAAAGCCGTGTAGCTTAGTATCCTGTCTTTCAACAAAGTGGCCATTGCCAGTGAATGAACAGAACAGGTGATCATTAACTGACATATCTCCTGTGGCCCAACTTTTGGCAAACAGAGGCTAGGAACAATTTAGAACATTGTTTTCAAGCCGTCCCCATCCTGGATAGTAGCCATTGGTGGACCTACCCTCCCCAAACTTGTCTAGTTCATATTTTGAGCCCTGTTAGTCTTGGCCTTCACAACACCCTGTGTCAGAAAGTTACAGGTTGACTGCAGATTGCGTTGTGTGAAGGATTTTTTTCCTTTGATAGTTTTAAACCTGCTGCTTATTGATTTCATGCGCTGACCCCTAGTTCTTGTGTTAGGAGGAGGAATAAATAACACTTTCTTGTTTACTATTTTTCCTTACTAGTCAAGTTTTGAGAGAGACTATCATATCTCCCACCCCCAGCCATCTCTTTTCCAAGCTGAAATGTCAGTTTTATTAATCTGTTTTCATCTGGAAGCTGTTCCATACCCCTATCATTTTTGTTTCCATTTTTGTACCTTTCCAATTCCAGTATATCTTTTTGGATATGGGGCAATCACATCTGCATATAGGCAAGATGGTGGGTGTACCTTGGATTTAGATAGAGGCAATATGTTGTTTTCTGTTTTATTAGCTATCTTAAAAATCCAGGGCAGTTTTGTGTCATCTGCAAATTTTGCCACCTCACTATTTACCCCCCTTCCTAGATCATTTATGAATATACTAAATCCTGAAGACATCACTATTTCCCTCTCTCCATTCTAAAAACTAACCATTTATTCCTAGACTTTGTTTCCAATCTTTTAAATAGTTACCAAACCATGAAAGGACTTTCCCTTTTATGTCATGACAGCTTACTTCACTTAAGAACCTTTGGTGAGGGTCCTTGTCAAAGGATTTCTGAAAATCTAAGTAGGCCATATTCATTGAATTCATCTTGTGCACACGCTTGTTGGCCAGCTGAAAAAATGTAGATTAGTGAGGCATGATTTCCTGTTTTTTAAAAAATGTTAACTCTTCTCCAACAAATTATGTTCACCCATGTGACTGATAATTCTGTTCTTTATAATAGGTTCAACCAGTTTGGCTGGTACTAAAGTTAGGTTTATTGGCCTGTAATTGCCAGAATCATCTCTGGAGCCTCTTTTAAATATTGGTATAACGTTAGCTCTCCTCTGGTCATCAGGTACAGAAACTGCTTTTAAACGGTGGGTTATTGATTCTGCAGTTTCACATTTTGAGTTTTGGAATCTCCATCGTATCCTCAGCTGCTAAGACTGCTGCAAAGCAACTCCAAAGAGGAATAGAATTACTGATTATAGATTCTGCCTGGGGGGGGGGATGGCAACATACTGAAATATGCAAACACTCAGACAAAATCCTGATTCACCTAATCCATATCTGTTGTTTCTAGATTTTTCACATGCATTTTGATAGACTGTACCAGTTTCAATTTTTAAAGGAGTTCATGGATTACATAAAACTTGGATACAAAACGTCGGAGGGATTGGACTATTTCATTAGGTTTTCTGTCAGTTCTAAACTACTACTTTGCCCAGGGAGCGTGTTTAAAAAGGGGTTGGGGTCGGGGTCGGGGGGGAATCATTGTCTTCTTGTTAGTCCCCAAAAGTGTTTTAGCATTCAGAAATAAATTTTACCTTTTCTATTCCTCATGTTCTAATAGGGTCTGCAATGACTCTGCTACAGAATATCACTATGTTTCTTACTTCTTGTACATAGTGCATAGATTTTTGTGTATTTAGCTTAATTCCTTTTGGTAATGACCAACCCTTTGTTTAGTCTGCCTAAAAGCATATATCTGCTTCAGGCTATTTATCAAGCATTCTGCTGCTTTTTTTTAATACATGTAACAAAATATTAACATCTCAGATGTTCTAACCTAATGAATTCTATTACATAAATATTGAAAACAGGTTGGGTTCAAGAGTAGCTGCGATCCATCTTCTCCTGCTGTGTCAGAGTATAAATTAAATGTTTGTAGATGCTAATCTTCCTTTCTCCTATTTCCAAAGTTCAGTGTTTGGCAGTGCGCTTGCTTTTTCACTTGCTGTTTTCATAGCAAATGCGTTCTTTATCCTGACCCAACAGAAAACTTGAGGTGAGGTGAAGGTAGAAAGCACACATATGATACATGAATTGCATTATGAGAAGGTTAGATTTTAAAAAAATTGACCCCAGGATTAGAATGTTAAGGTAAGGTTACATTTACAAATGATCCAGACTCAGAACCTAAAAGTATTCACAATTAAGGCAGCCAGTCTGTCTGAATTCTGCTATAGCATCCTGTCTTTCCTCCTGGTGTTAGTAGAAAATTTCAAAATCTAGAATATTAGTTTTAAAATAGGTAGATTGTGTACATGTTAAATATAGTGATCTGTAGCCACAAGCTCCTTCGGTCTTTAAAGTAACAGCCATAATTTCATGAATGGGATCGTTCATATAGGCATGCTAATTTGGCATCTAATGAAATGTGGATGATAGATCAGAATCCTTTGTGATGGTGAGACCCTTTGACTCAGTAAAATGTTGATTTCCTGTGTTGCCATGCCTTTAGTGATACGTTTACACATTCTCAAAGCTTTCTTTACGTTCTCCCTATGAACTGACACATTTACAAACTGGCTTGATAAACTTTAAGAATAGCAGATTCACATTTTTTTAAAGGAAGAGACCTTTGTTTCTGACCCTGCATCTGTATACTGTATGCATTGGTATCACATTTGATAGGAAAAAAAGATTTACAAAGGTTGTACATCTGGCAGAAATTTCACAAGGTGATTTGGTTTGGCAGTGATGAAAATTCAGAGGGTTGATCTATAACTAAAGTAAAATTGTTATGAATAAGATATCTATTTCCCCACTGCATTGCTTGGAACATTTGTGATATTCAGTAACAAACCCCTCTTCAGCAGAGCATTTTTATATCTGTTAGAATATAGTATCTTTATTACAACTAAAGTAACCCATAAACGGGAAATTCTGGTTTGCAGGAAGTTCCAAAATTCAAAACAAAAGCTCTGAAGCAGAACGTAAACTAAAATTTGGGAATTTGACAATTTTGTTTTGAAAAGGTATCGATGAACTATTTTGACTTTGAAATATTTCCAAGGCTCGCTAGGGTTTTTGGAGATGTTGAGGAGCTGGTAGCCCCAATCCTAAGACTGCTTGACTGAAGGAAAGGAGGGTGTATTGGAGGCTGGGACTTCCTGGATCCCTATAATTTGTCCAGACAGGGTGCCAAGGAGCTGTACAGGCAAGCTGGCAGGAAACCATGAAGGTTTTAAAGCTTGCCTGATTTCTGTCAGAATCTTGTTTGAAATCAGGACATTCCTACAGAAAATTTTTACTTCATTGAATCAGCATTTTCCACCAGAAGAATGTGTGGTTGGAAAACTTTCAACCAACTGTAATTTGTGAGTCTCTCACTTACTGAATAGAATCTGCTTTAGTCAGTAATAGAACACACAACTTTTCTGTAGCTGTCCTGTAAGGAACTTACTGTGTGGATGGGTAAATTACTAGAAAATGTGGCTGCTGCATCTCAAGTTCTGTCTTAATGAAAATTACAATGGTGGGACCTAGGTACAATACCGCTCCAATTTACAGATAGATTGGCCTGTCAGGATAAGTCCACACTACCAGGTATTGTTGACAAAAATTTCCAGACGGTGTTCACACTTGCTTCCACTGTTGATGAGCATATCCACAATGGTGGCACCATCATCCACAGTCTGAACAATGCACTTAGAGGTTGCATCCCACAGTTCAGTGTTGTGGGAAGGCAGAGCTGACCCGTGTGCATCTTGGAATTCCCTCTGAGTTCTCTCTCAGTGTCTTCACCAGCTGGGAGCAGCATCATGAGTAGTTCTGTGCTCTCTCCATGTTTAGAAATGTCAAAGCAGCACAGCAGTCTTTCCCCGCTTCCCCTTCAGCAGCAGTCTGCCTGGGCTGAGGAGCATTCCAGTGATTTTTAGTTTGCTTCCCAAATGGAGCAGCTCGCTCAGCTGTCAGATACTTCACAGAGGGGCACAGAGATCAAAACACTGATCTTTGGTACTAATTAAACATTTACTGTGTTTGAACAATTGTACAATAAAGGACATTTGACTCTTCTCGTTGAATTCTCATGAAAACCAACCTAGTAGTCATTAAAATATTGTGTCCTGACCTTAAAAATTAAATGATTTCTCCAAATACATAGTCTTTTTCATCAAAGGCTTGCATAGAGTAATATATCACAGTTACTGTTCAATTTGGGGTTAATCAGTATTTTGAAAGGTCACAGAAACACTTGTATGCCTGAAGTTTCCAGATACTCCTTGCTTATTTGAGCAAGACAATCCTCAATCCTGGCATCAAAGGTGATGTTAATTGATATGAAAGGTGAAGGATGAATACTAAGAATGGTAGAAATTTGGGGGGCCTGTTGTATATAATTGGTGGGCTATCTAAAAGAGAAGCAATCCAGAGGAAGAAACAAGCTGTGTGTAATAAAACTTTAGCTAGAGACATCTACATTTAACTTTAATATTTCTTCTTAAAGACCAGGAGACAGATATTAATTTAAAGAGTGGGTGGCTGGCTCTATTGTTTTTGATTTCTAGAGCTGGCGGGGAAGGAATCATTCAGTTCCATTGGAATTTGCAGTGGGAGACCATAACTTTCAAAGAATGCCACTAAACTGAAAATTAAACTAGAGTTGGGGCAGTTGTAATTGTATATTACAATTAGTCATTTTCCACCATCTTTAAAAAAATTTTTTTTGGCCTAATGTGCAAAATACTCTGTTTGGATTCATAGATAAACGCAGTCAGATGATGTGTTCGAGAGTCCAGAAGTGGTTTTATGACAAATTTGGGGAATATGTTGAAGACTTCAGATTTCAGCCAGAGGAAAACACTGTGGAAACTGAAGAGCCACTTAGTGCAAGAAGGTAAAAATACCTGTATAACAGGCTTTGGATAAACTAGCTTAAACCTGTCACAAATGATTCTACTGTAATGAAATACATGTAAGGAACTATATTTCTATACAGAGTAAAAGAAGACGAAGTAGGAGGGCTAATTTTGGCTGTGTATGAGTGGTTTTAAATTAGTGTTATCAGCAAAGTGTTAAAATCCTATATTTTTCTGCATATTTACAATGAAATTGGAGTTGGAGTATGTTTACACCATAGCCTGTAGTGTGCTTTCCAACTTGGGTGAACAGACAAATGATAGCTCTGCTCAAACTGGGCACATGAAAAATAGCAGAGTAGTCAGGGATAGCGTAGGTGGCCACTCTACATACCAGATGGTCTAAGCAGTGTTGTACCCAGGTGATTAGCCCAGACTGCTGCCCATTTTGTTCCTTGCTATACTTCTAAGTTAGTATGCTAGCACATTCAGGGCTAGCACACCTACCAGTTTGGGTGTGGTTCACTTTATCTGTGGTGGCACTTAGACCACTTACAGAGAGAGAGGGAGTGAGGGAGAGTGAGTATCCTGTACAGCGAGAGCCAGCTTGCTTGTAGCTCAGTGTAGTGGTTCATGCACTAAGCTTCAGAGGCCCCAACTGCAAGTCAGATACACTAGCTGTTCAGTGTATTCGCAATACATGTTGTACTAGAACAAAATATATGTGTACTAGAACAGCTATGTTAAGTTGTCTTGAAATGCTTGTTTGCCTGACATCATCTTGTATTATGCATCTTTTTCTAGGTTAACTGAAAATATGAGACGGCTAAGTGAGTACCCAGCACCATCATTTTCTCAACATAAAATCAGACTTCTTTTCTCCATTCACTTAATATTTGTGCACATAAAAATGAAGTTCTGGAAAAATGCTTTTGTCAGTTTATACGGGAACCATTTCTGAATCTTTGAATTGATCCTTGGTGGTAGAGGAGTAAATGCAAGCAGTGTAGCACCAGAGTTGGTACTCTTCAGAGCTGGGTAACTTAAAGCTCACCTTTGCTCCTACTTAATTAATGGAATATTAGCAGAGATAGAGGTCTGCTGGAGTCAGTAAAAGTTTGCAGGCACTGACTCTAACTGACCAGGAGGAGCACGTCATTATTGCAGCCTATGCTAATGCTCTGTATAGCCTAATTTTAAAAGTAAAATGATCGAAGTGTGTTGCTTCCATTATTTGTGTGGCTAACCTGCAGCTCATGAAGCTCATGCAGCTCTTTTAGAGTAAAAGTGCAGCTTGAGGAGCCCCCCTGCATACCCTGCCATTTTCTACCTACCAGACTGGATGGGGAGAACACAGGGCTTCTGCCTTGAGGGAGGATGGTAGGGCTAAGGGTTTCTGCCCAGCAGGAAGAGGGATGTAGGTGCTTCAGCCCTGCTGGAGGTATCTGCTGGGGCTTCAGGGTTAGCCCAGAGAAGGTGGCAGCTGATGCCCCCAAGTCCCTCCTCCCTGCTTCAGTACAGAAGACCCGAAACCTAGTGGCTGTACCCAGCTCTTGAAATTCTGCCAAATGTCTTATACAGTTTGGAGGGTCTGTAAGTTTGGCTGCCTTTGGGGAGATGATTACGTGACTTGTTCTCTTTATTGGGAGGTCAGGAAAGTCCTGTCTGAGTAAGATTGTGCCCTGCATATTTACCTGGGCGATCTGAATAGTACTTATATTTCCTCAAGTGAACACTACAGGCTAGACTGCCTTAAGTTGGTGTAAAGGGTTGTAAAGATTTCCTTGAGCCATCCCAGCCCCTGGTACCCAGGTACAAAGACAAAGCAGTATTACCAGTGTTACCCAGTCTTAATACAATACTGTCTATGGCAGCTGCCTCACTGAAGCAATGAGCTCATCTAGTGCTACTGCCCTCCCAGCTAGTTCCCTACAATCTTGGTGTGTGATATTGGTGCTTAGAGCTAATATTTTGCTGGTGCTGACCCTTAATAAAATCCAGCCCTTGTGTTTCCTCTGCATGGAGGGGGTAGCAGGGATTGTTGAATTTTGAGCAATACAAATGAAGGCCTGCATCCTGTATTCCATGAAGTTATCAGATGTCTTGACCAAGAACTACAGGGGAACAGATTAGGCTCAGTAATAGGATATGAGTCTAGAAGGAGAAGCGTGGTTAGAGGATCTAAACCACAGTGTGAATCATGTTTCTACTTCCTTATTTAGTTTGTGGGTGTGTGATTCTCTGTAATTGCTCAGTGACCTTGAAATCGCTGTTTTTAGTTATGTTTGTCTTTTTGAATTAGCTTGGCTTGCTGGGATTTTGGGCAAGCTCTTGTATTTAAATAAAAAAAAATTAATCCATAAAACTGTTTTTAACATTCAGGATAAAACTCAGATAATTTCCAATGTATTTATTGTTTTACAAATGAGTCAATTGCTGTTACTTCCATTTTTTTTCTTCTGCCTAGAGAGAGGTGCCAAACCGGTTACTAATTTTGTGAAGAATCTTTCTGCCTTATCAGATTGGTATTCTATCTACACTTCTGCTATTGCCTTTATTGTAAGTTTCCCTATTGCTCCAAGTGTAATAACTGTTAAAAACTTTATAGCCATCATTTAGTGGCATTCTTTGTAAATGCTTCCTATAATTCGCCATTGCGACATTTGCTGAAGACACAACAATGTAGTATAATTTATTTAATATAGAAATATATTATCTTAAAACTATTTTTATTCATTCAGAACTATTTTTAATATTTGGATTCTTGTTTCATTTTATGACATAATGGCTACATTTTCACTAGCCAAAAACTTCGAAATTGCCATGCAAATGACCATTTCGAAGTTTCTTGTGCTGAAATACATATTGAGCGCCTCCTTGGCATGCGGGCAGCCAGGGCACTTCGAAATTGACGTGCCTCGCCGCCACGCGGTTCGTCCAGACAGGGCTCCTTTTTGAAAGGACCCTGGCTACTTCGAAGTCCCCTTATTCCCATCTGCTCATAGGAATAAGGGGACTTCGAAGTAGCTGGGGTCCTTTCGAAAAGGAGCCCCATCTGGATGAGCCATGCGGCAGTGAGCCGCGTCAATTTCGAAGTGCTGCGGCTGCCTGCATGCTAATGAGCCACTGAATATGTATTTCAGTGCTTCATTAGTAAACTTCGAAATGGCCATTTGCAGGGCCATTTCTAAGTTTTTGGCTGGTGTAAACATGGTGAATGTCAGACATTTACAACAATTTCCATATTTGCAGATGGTTTAAAGCTTAGTGGGTGTCCTCTTCATCCTGTTGCAGGTGCCTGCCACCACTTCTTCCCCACTCTCCGGAAAATGTGCCCATTAATCTGACCAGTGGTCCTCTGTGAAATATCTTGTCAATCTCAGTCCAGTTCCTAATGTGGACAGGTCCACGTCCAATGCACATGTTGTCCATGTATGGCCCCCCCCCATAATATCACAGTTAGTATTAATTTGGCACCATTGTTGCCATTGTCAGAAGAGAGGACCAGGAAATAGGCATGTAGACTGTATTGTGGTGGGGTTACGTAGGAGGACTGGTACTGCTGCAAGGTGATGTGTGCTCTGTGGATACTTACAGGACTTTGCTCTTTAGATTTGTCTGTATGGACACACTTCATACCCATTACATGTAATTTAAAATATGCTGGAAAAATTTAAATTCTAATTTAAAAATGTCTGAATTGGAGGGCTCTAGAAACATCATAAGTAAAGCATGCGAGTGAAATTTAATTTTACGTAGTTACAACTGCACTTCCATTGATTGTAGCAGCGCAGGTCAAAATGTGCTGCTGACTTAATGCTGTTTTTAATATGCTGATCAAGGAACGCTACAGAGAACCATCTCACTTTTGGGCTCCCTTATGCCATTTAGCACTGCCTCTATATCCCTTTGCCCTGACTTCTCCTTCTCCTGCTCCTCTCATCTCTGCATCTCACCACCTCTTGCTTCTCATCTGGAAGTGATATACCTAGAAGCATCATGGCCTCTGGAAGAGTCTTTTCTGGAGTTTGGGAACTGCTAGCTCTAAGACTGGATGGGCACGGTTTCATTGTGTGGCTTAGAGTAAAACACTTTGCTATGTTTCCTTGTCCATAGAGTGCCCTTTTCAGAAGTTTTGAGAGCATTAAGGAACGTATGTAAAGCAGTTCAAAAGGACAATCTCTTAAGCAAGTTCTAAATAATCTTTTCCATTTTCTTCTTAGACATCTTAGTTTTCCTTCCCCTGAATAGAATCAAACTTGGGGAAGCATTGAGGATATTGCTTCTGTGGGAAAAAAATACAATTTGGTATCTTGGTGCTTATCCCGCTCTCACTTCCTTAAGTCCCCAGTCGTAGGAACCACTCTGACTTCCACTCAGCTGGGTCTGATTCATTGCTACCTGGACCTAGCAAAGCCATGCTAGATGAACATAGTATACTCCCCTCTGTGGTACATTCCATTAATCTAATAACTTCTGTTGTCCTAACTTTGTACAACTCCAGCGACCATTCAGTTCCACACATGCAGCTCAGAGCTACGTCATTGAGATTGACAGAATCTCACAGTTATCTCTTGACTTGGTGTGTGTGTGAATCTGGTGCATTTTCATCAGTCACAGGGGAGCTTTCATAGCCCTAAGTGTTAATAGCTTGGGGAGTTGTGTTTTAGCATGTGTTGCAGTATATACCCTGTAACGTAGTTTAGGTATTGTTTCATGCAAATCACTGTAATTTATCATGTCATCTGCAACTCTTTCTTTTTTGTCTGCAGATTTACATGAATGCTGTATGGCATGGCTGGGCCATTCCTATGTTCTTATTTTTAGCAATTTTGAGGTTATCCCTAAATTACCTCATAGCCAGGTATTTACTTTCTTAAATATTAAGGATTTAGCCATTTGTATAACTTAATTTATCTGAAAGCTTTTATGTTGTTTTTAACAGCTTACAGTTAATTTCAATTTAACTTTGGTTACAGAAAGGATTAAAATGTGGGTTTAAATAAATTGTTCTAAAGCTATGGCAAATATCAAAAGCCCTAATATCCAAACTAGTTAAGTAGTACTCCTGGTTTGCATTGACTCAGGTCACCAGAATTGATGCTACATATCCAATGACTTAATGCAGTACATTATTACAGTAAAATCCCCAAAAGGAACCAGTTTCCATCTTCTAGCAGTGCCGGAAATGATTGAAAAGAATTACATTACAAGCCAAAGCCTGTTCACATTTTATCAGAAGAACTTCTTCTTTCTTCCCGGCTTAACACAAGTTGAATTAATATTTTACCTGGGATACAAGTATGTCAGCAAAAGGATATTTTATTTTTCACAATTTTTAACCTAACTAGTCTTCATACTCTTAGATAGATATAGTGGCATTTTTATTGTAAACATAAAACTCAGCAGCTACGGAGAATCTGTACCAAAATCTAAAAATTCAGTAACATTGATTTGATTTAAACAGCCCAGAAATTTATATTGACTGTTCTGAGAAGCTAAGGTATTGAACAGTATCCGTTCCTGAGACTCATGAAGAATGCCTAACAAAATCTGTGTGTCAGGCTTAGAACTCTTCAGAGTGAATGCAAAGTCTCACTTCCAATATCGATGACTTTCAGCAATCTTGCTGAGGAAGGGGGAATACTCAGATCCTTGCACTAAAGTCTTTTCTAACTAAAACTTAACAGGTAAAATTTAGTTTGTAGGGGTGTGACTTCATCGGAGGTTTGTCTTTTTAATTGTTGAATTGTATCCAGAATTTATTTAAGGGTTGAATTAGATCCAGAATATATAACTATTCTGTTGCTAAGGAGAAAATATGAGCTTTGTTGTTTCAATTGAAAATGGCCTGTGCAGTATTAGTAAGTATTTATGGAACAAAACTGTAATCCCTTGATCAATGCTTATGTCAGAAAGGGGTTGATGTGCTTGTTTTTTTTGTTTTGTTTTTAAAGAGCTCCCTACACAAATGATGATTTTGAACAGTTGATGTGATGTTTTTCTCTGAAGCTTAGAACAAACTTCAAATCAGTGCCTGTAAACATACAAATGGCTATAACTTCATTGCCATAAATCAGTGCTCAGTGTTTGAACAATCAAGGCCTTCTGACTAGTTATTGGATTGAGAGAGAGACTGTAGATTTAAAAGAACTCTTTTAACTGCTTTCCCATAGATATTTAAAAACATCATTTAGTTAAAGTCACATAAGCGTTGGCTGCAGAAAAGCATTTTAAACTCTGCTCAGTAGACTTGTGGAGAAGAGGTATCTACATAATTTGCTCCTTTGACTTTTAGGGGTTGGAGAATACAGTGGAGCATTGTGCCTGAAGTTTCTGAGCCCATTGTAAGTCTTTAATCTTGAATTTGCACTGCATGTTGTTATGCTATTCCAAAATACAGAAAAATGTCTGTGTGAAAATCGTTCTAAATCTTTTCCCATTTATAATAGCTCAGTTTGTGGGTGGAGGGTATAAAAATACAGCTGTCACCATTCTTCTGTCTTTTCTTAGTTGTAGCTTCGAATCCAACATTGATTGTGCTGTATATTTATGGGTTTTCTTTATTTGTTCTTTGTGGAATACAGTGGCTGTTCCATCATAAACTAAATAAATTTTTAGCTTAAGCTGAGATTTGAGATAAATATCGTAATTGAAAATGGGGTGACACTCTCAGTAGCTTTCAGCCTGTTGAAAGTCATGTTGATTTGATTTAAACAGCCCAGAAATTTATACTATCTGCAGGAGTTCTTGCGAAGAACTGTTGAGGCTAGGCAAACATCTATTTGAATTACAAAATCTTTTCAGTAAGATATATTGTGGATCTTGGGGTTCCAGCGAAAACATTTTTATTTTTATCATAATTCTCTAGGTGTATAACTTTACTAAATAGTTTTTAAACAGAAATGTAAATGATTAGTGTCTAGAGCAGGAAGGGCATCATTTTGGCATAATATTTGTATTCATCTGAACAGTTTGTTTAGCTACTGCTTACACAGCCAAAAAACTAAAACCTGTAAGTAGCATATGGAAATTTGAGGATACAGGATGAGCCTATATATAAAATGTTTTGATTTTTGTCACAGGCAGTTGTATAAAATGTAAAGAACTAAATTTAATTGAATATATTTATCTTGTCCAAGGAACCTCCAAAGGAAGACCTGACAGTGTCAGAAAAATTTCAGCTTGTTCTAGACGTGGCACAAAAAGCACAGGTAACTATACTCCATTCAAACTTTATCAGAGGGGTAGCCAGGTTAGTCTGTATCTTCAAAAACAACAGTCCTGTGGCACCTTGTTGACTAACAGATATTTTGGAGCATAAGCTTTCATGGGCAAGGACCTGCTTCATCAGGTGCATGAGTGGGGGAGATCCAGAGGAGGGTTAAAAGAGGGAGTCTCAATCAAGAGGAGGGCCAGAGTTGACAAGGTCTGTTCAGTCACAGAGGATGTGGCCCATTATCAGCAGTTCATGTGGAGTTGTGAACATCAAGAGAGGAGAAATCAGGTCAGTTCAGTCAGGGAGGATGGGACCTGTTACCAGTAGCTAATGTGGCAGTGTGAACATCAAGAGCGAAGAAATTGCTTTTTGTAATTGACCAACCACTCCCAGTCTCCGTTCAATCTTTGGTTGATGGTGTCATGTCAGATTTGCAAATGAATTGCAGCTCTGCATTTTCTCGTTGGAGTTTATTTTTGAAGTTTTTTTGTTTTAGGGTGGCTACTTTTAAATCTGTTACCGAGTGTCCAGGGAGTCTGAAGTGTTCTACTGTAGGTTTGTGTATGTTAAACAGTCTGCATGTAGAACACTTCAATCTCCATGGACACTCGGTAACAGATTTAAAAGTAGCCATCCTACAACAAAAAATCTTCAAAAATAAACTCCCAAGAGAAAATGCAGAGCCGCAATTCATTTGCAAATTTGACTCCATCAGCCAACGATTGAAAGGAGACTGGGAGTGGTTGGCCTATTACAAAAGCAGTTTCTCCGCTCTTGATGGTCACATGTCTACATTAGCTACTGATAATGGGGCACATCCCCCTGACTGAACTGACCTGATTTCTCCTCTCTTGATGTTCACAACTCCACATTAACTGCTGATAATGGGCCACATCCTCTGTGACTGAACAGACCTTGTCAGCTCTGGCCCTCCTCTTGACTGAGACTCCCTCTTTAAAGTCTCCTCCGGATCCCCCCTACTCATGCATCTGATGTAGTAGGTCTTTGCCGACGAAAGCTTATGCTCCAAAATATCTGTTAGTCTATAAGGTGCCACAGGACTTCTTGTTTGTTCAAACTTAATCAGGTTTTTCCTGAGTAAAGAAAGGATACATCTTGAAGACATGGGTGTGTAAGGTATAAAAATGGGTCAGAACAATCTGATCTACTTTTTAATCTTGTACCTTTATATATTTAAAAGAAATATTGTGTAATGGAGAGGCAGAAATCTTGCTAAACTGCTTTGGATTTTATGGAAACAGTATGCTGAATTACCTAAGAAAATGTCAAAGTATATAAAGAAAGAAAAATCCAGCATATAATCATTAATCTTCACAGATGTTTGGTTATTGTGGATGTGAGTCACTGTTGGGTTTTGCAGCTTTTTTTGTTTATTGTAAAAGCCAATTATTGGTATATAGTTTTTATCACATGGAGTGCAACGAAAGGTGCTTTCCAATTGATCATGGCTGCTCGATTTTTACTCTTTTTGTTTTGAGTGTAGAGAGCCACTCATTATCGTGTTCTGCAGTACCCGTCTCCAGACTAGGTCACCAAGTTGAATGATCTTTCACTTGGGCTTCCCGAGTCTGTGGCTCAACACCATTAAAATCCTTTGAGTTCCCTTTTAGGTGTTTTGAAATATAAGTTTTGGGTGTCCTCTCTTTAACTGCCCATATAAGATGCCTTTAGAAAGTCTTCCATCTTGCATCCTATGCATATGACATAACCAACAAAGACGGTTGTGCTTGATAGTAGCTGTAAGGCTGGAGATTTGTGACATCTCATATTGATTTCTCTGTTCCATATAAAACATGGCTACTAAGATAACTTCCTTGGCTTGTTGGTTTTCTCAGAGGACCTGCACTGTCTCCCACTTTCTCCTCTACTTCATCAAGTTCATGCTTTGTGTCTTTCTTCCAGTTCCGGTGTAATTCTACCCCTCCTTATTTATTCACGTCTGTCATTTTTCATCTTTTCTCACTCCCAGACCCTCATCTTTCTTTACTATCAAAGGTGCCAGCCTCACCGTACTATTTATCTGTTTCTCCAACAACAGTCAGACCATGCTCTCTTTATATTTAATAGAGCTTAATGTGGGATCTACTGAAAACTAACCATGCAATTAAAGGTGCTTCAAAAGCAAAGGTCGAGGAAAAAAGGTCTTTAGAAAATTCTGTCAGGCTCTCAATAGAGTGGTGGATAAACCAGTGTTTTTCGTAAGAGCTGTAGGGAATCTGATAGGCTTTGTCTGCTTCAGAGGATGTACCATTCAAATAGGTCCACCACCCTCATGAGACAGGCAGAGCCTGACTCCAAGCCAAAGACGCTAATAGTCAAACCATGACACAGACAATAACCAACATTTCCAAAATTCCAGTCCCATTTAAAACCTTTTTTAGTTCAGATCTGATGGGTTGTCTTTTTCAGTAGTTTGTCTTTTGACTTCTCCATTCCTTTGAAACTGTTACCAGGACACGTACATTTTCCAGCCATAACAATAAAGATAAACAGTTGCTTCCACTTTAGATAACCAGTGATTTAAGAGGTCATAATTTTTGGAACAAGATATGCAACAAAATGCACATCCCTGTCAAGGGAAAACATTTATATTAATAATAGTACATAATAATGTACATAAAGCCAGGAGAAACTAAGTGGTTGGCTTTCCAGAATCACTTAACACAGGAAGTAGCTTTGCTTTCCAGTAGTTTTATTTATTGCTGGGAAAAGCATATTACAAATTAACTGTCTGTTGCTTTTAATGCAGAACCTTTTTGGCAAAATGGCAGACATATTGGAAAAAATCAAGAAGTAGGTTCATTTTGTTCTTTATTTTCTTTTAAATAAGCCATTTGAACATCCTCTGCCTGAAAATAAAATGCTGTAACAATTATTTGTTTTATTTTTACAGTTTGTTCATGTGGGTCCAGCCTGAAATAACACAGAAGCTATATATTACTCTATGGGCAGCTTTCATTGCATCCTGCTTCTTTCCCTACAGGATTATAGGGCTTGCAATGGGTAAATATATACAATTTTTACATCAACTGGGTAGACTTAGCTCTTTGAATTTTGGAATTTGTTTCCTGAAAGACCATCCAGTTTAGGAAGAAAATGTTTTGATAATTTTATCCTTTGTTTAAAACTTAAGTCCATACATTTGAGCACCATATTTACTAAAACATCAGCATTTTTCTTGGCACAGTGTAAGAGACAGAATACAGGCACAATCCAGTGTAAGACACAGAATAAAGGCATAGTGGTGGCCCTGTGAGGCACACAGTTTAAAAAACAGAATAGATTATGTGCCAGGAGTGCTTGTGAATATTAACTCTGGTAAGCCAGGACTTTGTACAAAACAGGCATGATGAGGATATGCCATTAATGTGGGTTAGATTTTGTAGACCTCTCAGATTTTCAGGAAGCGTGTAAAACAGTAGCGTCCTGGGACATAGGTGTGAGGGGCAGCAGGGAAGAAGTCATGAAGCTGAGAGTGATAGGAGAAACACTAAGGTAACAACGACATTGTTTGTAGAACAAGGACATAAGGAACAGTAATACTGGGAGCATACTAGTTCCCCTAATCCTAACAGAGGAATTGAACAGGTAAGTAAGCTATGTCAACGGTAGCCAAGGAAGTCTTTGGCTGCTGTGTTCAGTATGCTAGGCTGCGGGAGTGTTTGGCTGTGGGAGGTGTGAGGAAGAGCGATTGAAATGTTGAATCAAGAAAGAAAAGCCTCTTCTGTACAACATGTAACTATGCTCCACGAATTAGGAATACCCACAATGCTTAGGTGCTGGAACTAGGGATGCTTGTGCGCCCTCTGGTTTGAAGTGGTTTCTATTATATACAGGATTTGCAGTTTGAATCAATCGTTCTCCACACCCTCACTGTACAAATTGTTCCAGCACCTCTGCCACCATGTTTTTGTAATGAAGTTTCTGATTGTCATGTATGCAGTTCTTAAACTGTAAGTAATATTTTTTAAATGTGACATAGACTTTAAATAGCTATGCTACATTTAGCACCTACTACACATATTGGATCGTTTTATATGGTGGTTGAATTGACTGGTTGGAATTAATTTTTCAATGGTTTTCAGAATGCAAATTCACTCACTCTGAAGACTCCTTTTAAAATTATTAGTCTCTTGGTAAGAGTAGGGGTTTGAAGCACATTCAGTGACCTAGCATAATGGAAGAGGTTTTTTTTTAGGAAAAATAGGACATAATCATTTGTCCAAGTGCACTGTGTTACAATTTAGATTATTTTAGACGACTGCTGTTTTAATAGAAAAATGGGCAAAAGGACATCTCTTGTCTCTGTTTTATTCTGAAAATAGCAGATGTATGCTTGATCTTTTTTTAAAATGCTCCTCAGCATTAAACCAAAATTATAGTTGCAAAGTGGTCCCACTTTCTCCACCTGATTTACTTTTGTGAGACAAAAGCATATATGCAGGTGTGCTATATGTTTATATAATATTGATTAAAAATATAGTTGTAAAATATAGGTTATTGAAGGACTTTATGAAAAATAGTGGAAAATCTGACACTCTTAATGCCGGCTATTATGTTTGCTAAAAATAGAATTTTTTTCCCCCAATTGTTCAGGACTTTATGCTGGAATTAAGTTTTTCCTGATTGATTTTATCTTCAAACGTTGCCCAAGACTCCGAGCTAAATATGACACTCCTTATATCATCTGGACAAATCTGCCTACAGATCCTCAACTTAAAGAAAGGTCGAATGCTACAGTATCTAGACGGGTAAGTAAAGTTGTTTTTTTTTATTTTTTTATGACCTGGCAAAGTCCACCCTTGTTTTCATTTTAATTTCCAGTGACTAGAGCACATTGAGGGAGGGGTAATTAATCTAATTTTAGTGTTTCGTTTCAGTGGTAGTCTGACATGTCTTTATGAATACAGGGAGCCTAGATTTAAAAATAAAAGTGACTTGCTTTTTTGTAGACAAGGAATTTTCTTTTAGTTTAAAACAAAAGTGTTTTGGTTTCTAATGCTTATCACAAGAAAAATTGCTAAAAATAGTATCTAGATATCCATATTAGTCTACATTTCCTGAACAAATTTGCTTACGAAAACAAAGTTTGGGTTTTCTTCCCATGTGCCAAAAGTGAAGACTTAGGCTATGTCTACACAGTGGGTGCTATTTTGGGATACGGTGGTATCGCGAAATAGCTCTCCTCATCTAAGAAACATGCCCATTATCTCGAAACAGTTTTCAAGATAATGGACGCATTGTTCCAGCATTGCTGTATGCATCATTGCATACAGAGGAATGCCTCAAAATAGTGCTTTATTTCAGCATGAGACACCATTTAGATTGGCTATTTCAGCATGTGGCACTATTTTGAAATCTACTTGAAATAAGCTACACAATTTGTGTAGCACAAATTGCGTAGCTTATTTCGAGGTTAGGGCCCCATGTAGACATAACCTCATTGTGCTATCTGGGTTACACAGATAAAGAATCACTGTAATACTGAAATTATTCATGTAATAATAAATAGTTTAGTTTAATACAAGATTAATAAATATTGTAAGACCGTTACAAATCTAAGTAGTGTGTCAAAAGGAGCCTTCAACATTTTGTGCTTTAACGACTGATTTAACCACTTATTAAAACATTATTAACTCTCTTACAGAGATAGCATTAATATAAACTGAGTGTTATGTTTATTAAATAATTACTAGCATTATAGATTTTGGAATACGAAATAACTGCTGCATGAAGCAGATTGGAATGCATTGTGCTTTTCCACATTTTTGAGTCTGGTGGTGTTTACAAAAAAGTAAAACCTTGCTGACAACTAAAATGTGCTCACAGGGAATCTTACATGCAGTAGAATGAGTATAAACTAGAATTTTATCTTAGAACTTTCGTTATTCTCTCACTGTTCTGAGTACTTTGACAATCATTGATCGCAGTGGTTTGCAACCTGTTTTTAATTTGCAGACCCCTAAAAAATTTCACATGGAGGTAAGCCAAAACCTCTGGCTTTTCAAACCACCATTTGAAAAAGCACTGTTCAACCTTTTACTGGCCCCTTTGCCATAGTGTATGGGCCACTGATTCATATGTGCGTAATCAGCCTTTAAAAATCAGGGTGTCCCCTCTGTTACTGGAAATATTTTTAAAACACAAGTTGTCTAAAAGTACGAAGTTTTCCAACAGATATAATTTCTCTTCCCCAGCCCCACTTTTACCACTTGGGTTTCTAAACTAAGCATTAGCACTCAGGAGAGAGAAGTGTTATCAGGTATGACAAACTTGGCTGTGGATCTAATTGTAAAATTACTGAATGAAGCCAAAAGTGATAGCTAACTTTTTCCGAAACCATTTATTCTCCATTCAGTCTGTAATCAGAACTCAAAGCTTTTCTGAATCTCTGACAGAAGGACTCATACTCTATTCAAAAATACAGAATAAGCTTCTCTAGTCTAGCATCTTTGAGACCTGATGGGTGCTGAAAGAGAGAATTTGCCAGACCCTGGTAGGTCAGTTTTGTCTAGCAGCATTACCAACACTTCCACTGCTCACTGGGCTCTTAGATGACATTTAGGTGCAAATTAGAGCTAAATAACAGCACAGAACACTGAGAACCTAGATGGGTGGCTGTAAACAAACTTTACAGGACCACAGGAAATGGCTAACTAAAATCATGCCGGATTATGGATGTTGCCAGATGAGAGAGTGCCAGACTAGAGCTGTACAACCTGTAGTGCTAACATTAAGCTGACTGCTTTCTCCTTAAGCAAAGCACTGAGAAATGATGATGTAGTATGGTTAAAATACTGTGAGTGTAAGACTTCCAGTGTACAGGTTTTTTTTTTAATTCTTCCCTGTCCTTTTCCACTGAGGCATCCTTATATTAAAATAAGGATAAAGGCAAGGTAATAAATAACCCCTGAATGCTTAACTGTTTTGTAAGACTAGATTCATAGACAGTGATTTCAGTGCTCGGGTGTCATTCATTTTAATTTTTTTCAGCTCGTAGGGCTCAATATGGAGTGTGTCATGAACTTACAGTAAAATCAGAAGCAGCAGAGGGTAGTCCAAATCTTTGTGGACTGTGTTTGTATGGATTAGGGGCTGAATTCCACACCCATATGTGGGGCATTTGTGCACTGGTGTGAAGGGAATGAGAATGGAGTCCTTCATAAGTAATTTCTGGGAGAAAAGCCAGCCTGTGGAACCATTCATTGTGCACCAGTCAAGATACAAGAAAATAAAGTTCAAAAGAGCTTTTCAGAGTCAGATGTGCACTTCCTTGTTAGAATTCAGGGTTTGGGCTGGATCCACCAAGGGCCATAAAACTTGAAATGCCTAACTCTTAGGTTCCCTGTGAGCTGAGCTCTTGGGTTACTGCCCAGGAGAGACTCAGATGGCGCCCTGCTGATTAGCAGAGTGCCCAGAGCCACGCACAGTGGGCAGCATGTGTTTCTGTTGGTGGTGCTCATATGGATGTGCATTGGTGCATATAACAAGATTTATTCTGTGCATGGATGAAAAAAATTAGAGTGAACACTGGTTCTTTGTTGAGGGTCCTCGTGAGTGCGCCACCTTTAGATGTGCCAGATTTGTTGGTAGCAGTGTTCTCTCCCCTGTTCCCCCCACGGCCGGTCATGCACGCAGGCACAGCACAAGATGCCTGTAGCACTTACTGTGCATACGCAGCCAGCCAGATCCTCAGTTTTTCTCTGACCACCACCAACTTTGGTAACAGAGCAGTTCCCTCACCTCAGTCAACTGACAAAACAAAAAATCAAAACCAGAAATCCTACGACTTACCTTTAGTGAACATCTGAATAACAACAAGCAAAAGACGACACTGGAGAAAAGCCGGAGATGTGGTTTCTCTGAAGCGGCAGTAGTCACTTCCAACTTTATAGCGCAGTCCAGTCTTGTCAGTTTCACTCACACCTGGCTCTCCAGGATTCAAAAAGTGCTCCTCTTGTGGCCTGTCCAGCTCAGTTTCAGATGGCCACTCTGTATTCGGTGTTTGGGTCAGCAGCATAATGCAGATGACTGCCCATGCTGTAAAAGACTAACAAAACAGTCCAGAAAAATGAGGCAACAACAGCTCCGTATCTGACAAGCGTAGCAGGCGCTGACACCTATGGATGCTCATGACGACTCCTGCCTCAGGCATAGACCACAGGAGGTTGAAGCTAATGATAGGGCTTTGATTCTGGCAAGCCCTAGAGATAAGGGGAAATCCCCTGGAGCAAGAGATCACATACTTCCTTGGGGGTCTGTCTCCCTGATGGTGAAACTGACCAGTTCCAAGCACTGCACTCCACCCTCCCTACTTTGAAGGAGTCGGCTAAGAGCACCTTCACCGAAAAGGAGATATGAGGAGAGGGTTCACCCCTCCTCAAATGAAAAGGTGGTGAGGCTTTTCGATTCAGCCACTCTCCCAGCACTACAGAATAAGCTGACTAAGAAAAGATGTGCACCAGCTTCTGCACAGAGCAGGCTAGTGCCATCAGCTGTTAGCGCCGACAAGCTGACACCGGTAAAGCATGCGTGAGTGCTTAGCGCGGCTTTAGCCTGTACTGTGTTCCCAGCACTGAAAGCGCAGGGGGCTCCAGTACTGATGCCACCCTCCTCCATTTGTACCGCCTTACACTACACAGGGGAGCTTTCAATCACCTGTGTGTCAGGCACCCTGCTGCTTAGCTAGCTCTCTCTACACAGCTCAATGCTTCTGTTTTCAGCCACTCCAAACTTCTGACTCAGCAAGGTTCTCTGACTCAGACGGTGATGTTTTACCTCAGAGAACAGCGGGAAAGCCTTCATCTAAGCCAGTGCGACTACGACAGTGGCAACAGCCGTGGGTGCCACCACCCATGCCACCCAGCTGGTCCTACTGGGATCCGTTGGCAGTCGTTCCTCAGCAGCCCATGCCCCTGCCATTGCCTCAGCCTCTACTGCTGAATAGTCCTCGACCCCCTAGCATAGTCACTGGACAGGTCTGAGATTTCAGAGGTCGAGGAGTATGGCGGTTACACAAGGGGAGATGATTGGTCAAATCCTCCGCTCCCCTGACAGTTCTCTCCCTCCTTGTCCTCCACAGATTCAGCTGTTTCACATTCCACCTCCCTGTTGGGTGATGACTCCAGGGCATATCAAGACCCATATCAGGAGGGTTTCAGCTGAGCTAGAGATAGCCCTCTCGACTCTGACGGATACACATCATAAGCTGACTAACATGTTACATGTGTCCACTCAGAACAGGGTGGCAATAGCAATTGATGAAGCCCTTCTGGATCCCGCCAGGCTTCTGTGTAATACCCCAGCCTCCATTCCACCCACATCAAGGAGACTAGATTGAAAGTACTATGTGGCCTCAAAGGGTGCTGAGTTCCTCTTTTCCCATCCACCCTCCACTTAACTTTTCACCGAGAACATGAATGCGACACTTCATTCCCTCAAAAACTTGTGTACCCTGGGCATCCAAATGATCACTGCAAAATGTAAACAAAACAGTTTAATTACATGTATAAACCATCTCCATTCAATAATGGACACTACGATAACAGGCAATGGCAGAAACAACTGCGGTGGAGACAAACCACAGATCAGTCTCTGACACAGCAGGCTCTGGCCTGCCAGTCATGTTCAAGCTTTGGTCGAGTGGTAGATGGCCCCCATAGCTTGCAGGCTCCAGGCTGAGCTACACATCATCTTTGGCTCATGGCTAGCAGCATTTTACCCTGCATGGTGAGCCATCACCACTGACAAGTGGGTCTTAGAGAGTGTACACACCAGTTATATCATCCAGTTCATGTTAAAACTCAAATCCCAGTCCCCGTCCTTTTTTGGGACCCCTCTCTGAGCTTGTCCTTGTGCAAGAGTCTCAATGTCTTCTACACCTGGGAGCCATAGAAGAGGTACTCACCGAGCACTTGGGAAGGGGCTTCTATTCACGCTACTTCCTCGCACAGAAGAAAACAGGGTTGGAGACCCATACTAGAGCTCAGAAATCTAAACTGGTATGTACTCTGTCAAAGATTCAAAGTGGTAAAGTTAGCCATGATCATCCCGGTGCTACAGAAAGGGGATTGGCTGTCTTTTCTTGACCTCCAGGATCTTTATTTTCACGTCACTATTCACCCATTGCACAGATGACTCCTCAGATTTGCGATAGTGAAACAATACTTCCAGTACAGGTGCTTCTCTTTGAGCTGTCCACAGCACCAAGTGTTTTCTCAAAGGTGCTAGCAATGGTGACTGCATGTCTCAGAACAAAGGGAGGAACCACCTTTCTCTACCTAGGTGACATCTAATAAGGGGCCACTCTTTAGCTCAGAACCAACAAGCAACAGCTTTGACCACAACACTATTCTCGGACCTGGGCCTATGCACAAACCTTCCAAAGTGCAGCCTGACACCAACCTGCACACTTGAGTTCATAGGGGCACTTTTGGATTGCCAGACAGCTGCACCCTTGCTGCCTCTACACAGATTACAGGCAATCCAAGACCTTATCCTCACGCTGCAGGTCAGCCCTAGAATAACTATGAGACAACGTCCGTCTTCTCGGCCACATGGCAGCAGGGATCTCAGTCATACCCCATGTGCACCTCAGGATGAGATCAGTGCAGGCCTTGCTCAGATCAGTGTTCAGGCCCCATGTTCATCTGCTGAACAAAACCCTGAACATTACAGCTACAGTCTCTCTCAGCTGGTGGATGCAGTCACAGAACATACGCAAAGGGGTTCCCTTTCAGACAGCTTCTCCAACTATCATGACAGATGCTTCTCTTCCAGACTGGGGTGCCAAGTGGTTCAGGGCATGCGGTCAACAGACAAACGGCTCAAGCACATCAACCTCTTGGAGCTCAGAGCAGTGTGGTATGCCTGCACGCACTTCTCCATGCAGATAACCAACAACACAGTGCACGTAGTGATTGGACAATACAGCAACAATGCACTACATCAACAAACAAGATGGAGTACGTTTGACAACTCTGTCGAGAAGCAGTGCAACTGTGGGACCTTCATACTAGGCCAGCCTTTTGGTGACCTCCATACTAGGTGGGGAAGATCTACTTGCAGAGTGGGAAATCAATAGATCTGCTGTCTACCACTTCTTCTGCAGATGGGGGTTTCCAACTGTGAATCTATTTGCCACAAGTACCAATGCATGCTGCTCCCTCTACTGCTCCAGTACCACCAAAAATTAGGATTAGGCTGAGATTCACTGAGGGATGCATTCAGCATCATGTGGAATGCATCTTTAGTGTATGCATTCCCTCCAGTTCCTCTCATCGAGAGGGTCATGATCAAGATAAAGTGGGAAAAGGCTCAAGTCATACTACTAGCACCCAAATGGCCCAGACAGACCTCATTCACCAAACTTCTACAATTGTCCAGGTGTCCCCCATCTTATCTTCCTCCCATTGCCTCGCTCTTAACCCAACAGCATGGGTCCATTCGCCACCCAGCCATTGACTGCCTTCACCTCCATGCATGGTTCCTGGGTGGCTGAAAGAGTCAGAGCTGCACTGTCCATCCCAAGTGTGAGGGATCCTTGAGAACAGTAGGCAACCTGCAATGAGAGAGACTTACTCACTCACAAAAATGGCAGTGCTTCATAGCTTGGTGCCTCTACCAACTATGTGATTCTCTGCATGGAGGGATCCCACATATACTCACTTAGCTGCTTTTCCTTTAGCAAACAAACCTATCCCTCGGCATGATTGGCATGTATATCGGCTTTCCACCCACCTATCCAAGACCACTCGGTCTTCACCCACCTGTCAATCAAGTGGTTCCTTAAGGGCCTCCACAACATGTTCCCGACAATTAAAGAGCCAATGCCAGAGTGGGACCTCAGTTTGGTCCACAGGGCCCTAACCAGCAAACCCTTTCAGCTGATAGCCACCTGCTCTTTGTTACGCTTGTGGCTTTCCTTTTGGCAATCACCTTGGCCAAAGTGTAGGAGAGATCAGTGCACTGATGTTGGAATCACTGTATATGACCTTTTACAAGGACAAAGTAGTCGTCCACACCCATCCTAAACCAGTGTACTTACCTGTCTTCTTCCCTAGCCCTCATTCCGATGATCAAGACAGAGCCATGCATACTCCGATGGTTGCCCTGCGTCTGCTCACATGTTCACTCAGCATTACCCCATACGAACCTTTGCTGACTCAGATTGCGTTTGGCTGATCTCTACTATTGTCATCTGATGTACACCATCCAAAGGTCTCGCCTCCAAGAAATGACACTGCTTTGCAGTCACCTAAAGGTGGAGCAGCCACGGAGACCTTCGAAGAAGAAGGGAAATTTATTCACCCTGTGTTGTTACCATGGGTGCTCCACCACCCACCCTCCTCCCCTCTGCTTCGGATTCCTCCTTAGGGTTCCGGATCAGAGAAGAACGGAGGAGCTGGCTGGCCGTGCTGCACAGTAAAGGAGATGCTGCTACCAACAAATCTATGGCCAGTGGGTGCAGCGGTGTTCGTGCACCTGCTGGTGGAGCACCCACGGGGACAACATCTCGAAGAATTCTAGTTACTGCACATGGTGAGTAACCTTCACGTCCCTGCTGGTGAACAGGAGTCAGAGCCCTGAATTAAGAGCCAGGGATACTTTCGCATTGCACAGGGTGAGTTAAGCACCCGAGAGAGGGATTCTCAGAAGTAAAACTAAGTGGGGAGCCACCTAGGTTAGCCAGTAGGAAATACTAGAGAGAGTGAGGTATAAGTCCCACCCTCAAAAGGAATTAGGCACCTAACTGTGAGGTAAAACGAGACAACTCCCTGCACTTGGGTTTCCCAGCTATGAACCTTCCCCTGGAGCTAGGGCTGACATGGCTTAGGGGCCTTTCTGGTGAAAAATGAGTTGGCAAGTGGGCAGTGGTTAAAGCATTTACGTGGGATGTGGGAGAATCAGGTTCAATTTCTTGCTTCAAATCATGCTTAAACTTGTAATTCTGTATGCTGGAGAAGAGCACTAAATCACTGGGCTACGTGGTGATGGCTGTAATCACATACTTCATAGTTAGCCACAAAAAATCCCATTATGCTACCCCAGCTGTGTTTTGTGTAAGGGCTGTGCTGTGAGAATGTCTACTGGTTTGGGTCCCACAGATGAGCTGGGTCCTTGCCTTGTTTGAGAATCCCACCTGGACTAGGATTCATAGCAGTTCGGCAACATCACCAGTTGTGCAGATGGCTGCTAGCCAAAATGAAGGCACCTAAATTTCCTTGTCTCCCATAGAGTTAGGATAGAGCTGAACAGGGGTTTCAAGGGTCAAAGGATTCTACCTAAATGTGTTGTATGTGCCTAAAGTGGAGGTTTAGAGCCTAAGTCACTCTGTGGACCTCATCTTTTACAATGGGACAGCATACAGTGACGTGGGGCTTTGTTTGAAAGTTGCTTTTGCTTTCGAACATGTCTGAGAAATCTTCAATCCTATCCTCAGCGTTTAATAATTACTGTAGTGTTAGCTTGGAAAATTCAGGTCAGCTTCCAAAGTTGGGAGGCCAGTCCACCTTTAGATAATACGGATAAATTTAAATGGTGTGCTCTAACCACTGATAACCTGTTCTAAATTGCCTTTGTTGTGTGCAATTTCTTGGTATGTAAGACCTTGCAGCTTCATTCAATTCATGTTTTATTCTGTATATGATACTGTTAAATAGATTTCACTTTTTTTCTTTTGTCACTGTCACATTTGTGTTTGTTGTTTCTTTTCCTGCTAGCTGTCAGGGCATGAAAAGGTATGGATCTTAGCGTGGAAATTTTTCTTTCAATTTGAGCATTTGTGTTCATAACAAGCTGATGCTGTTTTGTGTGTGTGTGTGTGTGTGTGTGTGTATGCGTGCACGTTTTCTTTTAATGTTTGCTTTTTAAATTCTTTATTTATAGTGACTGTTCTGGGTTTGATTTAAAGACAAATCGTAAATGCTGCTACTGGTTACGTGTTAACTGGGCCTGGAGAAGTCCCTTCTAGCAAATTAATTTGGATTGTGTGCATTGATGTATCCACACCTAATCTGATGTATTCCTTGGTGTGCAGAAACTGTATTTAAATACAGCTGCCTCTTGTAGAATGTCTTTTGGAGGCAGGAGCATCTGTCCAAAGAATAAAATTGCAGCAAATCAACACTTCTGAAAAATAACCTTCCTATGGGATATTAAAACATGAACACTATTCAAGGTTATTTTTAGTGATCCTTTTAAATTTGATTTTAAATATAGAAAGTTAACATTAATAATTATTTAAAGAGGCAATTAAATATTGATATAGAAATTAATCCAATTTATTCCCCTGCAGGTTCAAACAGCATCATCAAGAAGCTATGTGGGCTCAGGTGCCCCAGCTGGAGTGAACAAAGATGAAGACAGTAGTCGTTTTCATACCACCAAAAGAGGCAATTTCCATGAAGTCTTCAACCTATCAGAAAATGAACGTCCTTTGGCAGGTATTTGTGCAGATATTAAGGTTACAGTAGTGGGGAAAATTAACTCCTTTGAACTGGTCAGACATGTAATTTGAAGTCTGGTCCTTTGTCTGCATATCTCAGCAACATTCAGAAGTGAACTGTTTGCAATTCTATCTACTCTGCACTGGTATCGATGGGAGATCAAGTTAATCCTCTATTGCTTGTAATACAAGTATGATAAGAGAGAAAAGGTGCTTAGTCAACTCAGGAAGTTACTGAACACGTCGTTTGAAACAAATATTTTCCTTTTTAGAAGAACCTTGCCAGCAATGTCTGTAGAGCAAAGATTTACAACTACAAGAACACACGTGAAACTCCGTTTTCAGTGCATGGTGCAAAGGGGGACCTGTTTTAATTGCTGAAGAGCCATCTGTCAAATTTTAAGACTTAAACTTTTCTGTCCTAAGACACTGTCCTTGACATATTTGATTTTGTGTGTTGTATTTTCTGGTAGTATGTGAAAATGGTTGGCGCTGCTGCTTGATTAACAGAGACAAGAAGATGCCCACAGACTACATTAGGAATGGAGTTCTTTATGTCACAGAAAAGTGAGTACTTGACACTGCATCGTTTGGTGAGAGAGAACAGGAGAACATAATTACTGGGAACTCATTTCCTTTTGTAAATGCAGTTAAAACAAAGAAATGCAAATATAAATGTAATCCTGTAGAAAAATATTTTCAGTGGGTTTTTTCATAATACTTAAAATATAAAGAAACTATAGGGTAGAAACAGTTGGAAATGGGAGCATGGTAGGATTTAACAAATGAGTTGTGTGTAAAATGTTTGTAGCTGAGCAAGCCACAGTATCATTGTTTAGTGAACCGGACAGCTAATTTATAAAAATGTAAAGCACTAGCTGCTTGAGTGTGGTATTAATGTTAGCTCATTATAGTTTACCAAATTTTCTGTGTTTTGCTGTGTATGTCAAATGTTGACAAAACACTGGTAAAATTAATATATGCCTTTAAAAACAAAACAAAAAAAAAAATCCCACAATTGAATAAGGTAAACTTTGGTTTCAGAATCAAAGCCATTTGCCCTTCCAAGTACTGAGTGGGTATTACCAATGCTTCTTGGGATCTTAAACTAAAATTCCTTCAGCGTACTAGAATCTTGTAGAACTAAATTCCATCTGTATACTGTGCCAGCTAGGGATGGAGATACTTCTTCTGAGGTCTAGAATGTCAAGCTTTATTTTATCATCTTCAGGTCTGTCTGCATTATGGTAGTTTGCAGCTAAGTCCAAGTTCTCATTAGGTTTTATTTACAAGGGGCGCAGGTCATATGATAAGATGAGATTTTTTTTTTAACTTTCAATACAGTGGCCTACTTTTGTTCTAATATAAGATTTGTGTTTGGTCTCATTACACAGACTTTCATTGTAATAACAGGAGTATGAAATGTTTGTACATGCAGTAATAACTTATTTTTGAGAGGAATTAGATGTTCAGTTGATGGCATTTATGGAAGTTTTGTTTAGTATAAAATCATAATTGGAAATCACATTTTTCACAATTCCTTGCCAAGCTGTTTTTAATGTTAGAGAATTTCAAAACTCCCTTTTTTTTTTTTTTTTTAAAGATGGCAGGACTTTAAGAGTTTTGGTTTTCCAATTATTGTACTAACTAAACATTTTTTTTCGTTTGTCTTCAGTTACTTGTGCTTTGAAAGCTCCAAATCTGGCTCTTCAAAGAGAAATAAAGTTATTAAACTAACAGATATAACAGATATTCAGAAGGTATGTCTATTTTAGTTAGTGTATAGTAATGTGAGAAGTTGACTTTTTTCCTGTTCCATTGCTAATTTTTTGTTTTCAAGGAGTGTATCTTTAAGAATGAGGTGGTGAGAATTTAGATTTTATAATGCAACTAGGCATGCAATCATCTGAGTAAAAGTGACAGATTTACAAAACTCTAACTGAACATTGGGGTTCATCTAATGCAAAACTGAAATGAAGGTGAAATAATGCAGAGCAACACAGGCTACATCTATACTGTGAAATAGTTGAATTTATTAAAGTTGTCTTTGTAAAACTGAGTTTTATAAAGTCAAAGTTGTTTCTGCATCTGCCCACAAAGTCAATTTAGTGAGTCCCCACTAAATCACCACAGTTCAACTGTTGCAGCAGTGCATTGTGGGAACCTATACCACAATTCCCTCAGCACAGTGGCATCCTGGGTTTTCTTGCTGGTGTCTTATGGGGAAAGAAATGCTCCACTAGTGGGAAAACAAATGGCCATTTTTCTGAAGTCTCTTTGCCCATTGAGAGAAATTATTTCAGTTGTCCACATTATGCCCCCACCCTACCCTCCAAAGCCATTTCTAAGCATCCATTGCTGGGACTGTGCTTCATTCTGTCCCTTTTTAAAGAACAGTGACTTTAAAAAATAACCTTACTGTACCATGTCAAGAAGTTGCTCAACTACTTTTCCACTGGTACCAAACAGGTCACGGCTGGGACTGTGGTTCATTGTGTCCCTTTTTTGTGAAAAACAGTGACTTTTAAAAATAACCTTAGGGAGCACCCAGCTGACTGCTATGTTAACAGGTCACTCAAGAACTTTTCCCCTGTGAAAATGCACCAAACAGGTGGGCTTCAGAAGGCAAAGCACCCAAATGAGCTGTGGGAGGAGAGCAAAACAGTGACTTTTAAAAATAAGGGAGCACACAACTGACTTTGCCATGTCAACAGGTTGCTCAGTTGCTTCCCCCCTGGTGAAAATAGAGCAAACAGGAGGCAAATGAGCTGTGGGAGCACCCAGCTGACTGTACCTTGTACTCATGATGCCCATGTGACTTGGGAAACACTTTGTATTATTCGCAAGCAAAGAAGGAAAAGCAGGGAATCGCAGGGGAAAGAAAAACAGTGACTTTTAAAAATAAGGGAGCACACGCTGACATGGCACAGTCAGCAAAGTCACTCAGCTACTTTTTCCCAGTGAGAACACTCCAGACAGGTCACTGTTGAGAATGTGGTTCCCCTGAGACATGCTTTGGGAAGAGAGAGTACTTGAGCATGTTAGTATCACATGCCAGGGGCCAGCTCCCTGGCATATGTTGCCCAGAGGGGCCAGTCCCCAGTTACCTGTTGATGTTTTCAATCAGTTGTGTGCCTAGGCGGGGTGGGGGGTACAGCCCTGAAAATATTTACCAGTGTTGGCTAGTCTTCAAAAACCTGACATGATTTAGTCTGTGCACCTAGATGGGAGGGGCCAGCCCTGAAAATATTTGCCACCAGGGATGCCAGCTCCCTGGCTCATGTTCCTCTCAGGGGCCAGCCCCTGAAAATATTTGCTGCTGGGGGGACCAGCACCCCAGCACTTGTGAGCCCAGGAAAATGTGAAGTGCAGAAGCCTTTATCCCATGCAAGCCAGGATGTCTTGCTGTCCAGAAGTATGGGAGCACTGCACAGCTGGCACGTGGTGTGATGCTGTGGGGGCTGGCCCACCAGCTACATGGTGCTGGTGTGGGGAGGCTACCCCTGTGGTCCAGTGGGGGCTAACCCACCAGCTGCATGCTCCCTGGGGTTGGTGGGCGGCTGCCCTGTACAACTGTGAAGCTCAGGAAAGAAGTTTCTCAACCTCTCCTGCTACATCCTGTTCAGGGAAGAAGCCTTCACCTCTCTTGATGGCTCCATGCTGGGACTCTCTTTCATGGTTAGATGGCAATCGCCACACTGATCAGAAAAAAAAATGAATTCAAATTGCTGAGCTCCCTGTTTCCTACCTCCTGCACACTTGGAGAGCAGCACAGGTGGAAGCGGATAGAATGTACACATTCTGGACATTGTGGGATACCCCAGGGGCCAATAAAATCAATTTGAAGTAACGCTGTTTCCACACTAGTTTAGTTCAACATTTTAAATTCGAATTTGGCATTATATCGCATCGGAGGCTCGAGTTGAGAAAGTCAGCCTTAGCGCCCATTAAATTCAACCTAATGGTATTTGCAGTGAAGACCAGTCACATTGTAAAATCGAATTAAGTGCCTTAAAATCAACTTTATGCTCTACTGTAGACATAGCCTCGGTTGAGTTTTCCAGCAAAAGACATTTAAAGGAGTATATGGCATACTTTGAATTCTCAATGGCTTGAATGCCCACACTAGGGTTTTTTTCTGATAATACCTTGAAAACCGTTTGTTTTTTTTGCTACTGAATATCTATTATAATATAAATCTAAGTTGGAAATTGTGTTTGTGTTCTTCTGGTTCAGCTTCCTGAATTCCTCATTCTTCCCTCTTGATTTCATGGGAAGTGACTATTAGATCAACTGGTCAGATCCTCTACCTATCACAGGCCATTAAATGTCATGTTGTTACCTAGTTTGGAGCATATGAGCTAAATTAAAACTTTTCAGTCTTTGGTAGAGTAAATTTTTGTGCCTCGCAGGCAGAAAACAGGAGAGTGAGGTGTCCCCACACCAGATGTTTCGCCCATGCAGTGGCAGGGAGTTGTTTGAGGAGAATAGTCCTGTTGACCTTTCATGTCCCTTTCAATCTGTCCCTCCAAAATTGAAATTATTTCCTCCTGATGCCTCTTTATTGCTACTGACAAGTGAATTGCCCTTCCCATCTCAAACTCCCAGCCTCCCTTATCTTCGACTCTGTCTTCTTTCTCTCAGCATGTCATGATAGTAACTCAGTCAACAAAATTCTCCCCCTCTCTTGCTCTCTTACAGTCTTTATCCAGGGGATAACTGTGTCCTGCTTCTTGCTTCACCCCCTCCAGCCCATCCAGAATGTGACTCTGTGCCCTTCTACCCATTGATTTCAGGTTTTTGCCCAGCCTGTCATATACACAGCTATTTGCAGTATTTTGTCTAAGGCCAAGTCTGCCCTAGGAGAGAAAATTGATACATAATTCTAATTATGAATTGTATAGTTGGAGTTGATGTACCTAAAATGATTTTTGCTGCCATCTCCACAGTGGGAGGTCAATGGGAGAAACTCTCCTGTTGACTTCCCTGAATCCTTGCAACTGCGAGGAGTGCTGGGGTCTACGGCAGCACCATGACAGTTTGATTTAGTGTGAACCCACTAGGTGCACTAAATTGAACCCCAGATCTACTACCAGTGTGTTGATCTTCTGGTAAATACAGATACAGCCTTAAATATTCTTTTCCTCTCCTTTAAATATCTTCTTAAACCCCATTTCTTCTTTATCAGTAACCTGTGTCCTCTGCTCTCTTTCTTGATGACCTGACAGTGATGGTTTAAGGGTCTCACAATTAGGAATGATTGCTTAATCTTATGTAGGGCTTTTATGTGTAAGGAAATAAGAGACTGAAAAGAGAGCAATCGCACAGAAACATGCCCCAGAACAAACTTACATTCTTGAATATTATTGCTGGCACTTCATTTTGCTTGGCTTTGGTTTCTGTTCAAGTAGTCTGCTCTTGTTACAGTACTTTCAAAAGGCAGCATACAGTCCTTTGTTTATGAGATTTTCAGTGCACTGTTCTTGCATAATGAGAATTCTTCAACCCAATAGGAAGCTGTGATTCCTGCTCTACTGTCCCTCTAAATAATACCAGTTTGTGAACTCCTTAATGCATATATAATGGCAGACCTCTTCCAATGATCTTAGAACATGTTGTTGACAAGAATGGTATAAATACAAAGAAAATCTCTTGCATTGGTATATTTGGTTTGTTAAAACCAATTTACTATTTCAGTTGGAAAAGTAATCTTTGCAGTGTCCTTTTAAACACCACAGCTCTCACTTAAAGCAGTAAAAGTAGGCAGCTTTCAGGCAAGCTTCAGAAGTGGATTGGAGGATCCACTGTAGATGGCTTACATCACATGCTCTTTCGTTTCCTTTTGTAATTGTTCAGCATGTAAAGTATCTTTTTTTGTTTTATTTTTGTTTTTTTATAGTACAAAGTCCTCTCTGTTCTCCCAGGATCAGGAATGGGTATTGCAGTATCAACACCATCTACACAAAAAGTAAGTTCACTCTGTGTTGCTTCTCAGCAGCTTCTTTTGCTCAGCTTCCCCTGTTCTGTTTTAAAAGCTTCTTCTGACTTCTATTCAGATCCTGGTAATTTTTCACTTGACTAAAATAAAACCCAACCCCAAAACAAAAGAACCTAAAACACTAATAAAATCTTGTTTAAAAGGAAGTTGGGTGGGGGAGAGAAGGATGATGATGTGAAAGAATCTGGTTAGATTTGCAAAGGTTTCAGGAAACTTTCTCATTTCCTTTAGACTAATTTGGTTTGATATATATGTCTTTTTTTGTCCTATAGCCATTAGTGTTTGGTGCCATGGTACACAGAGATGAAGCGTTTGAGACAATTTTCAACCAATATGTGAAAATAACCTCTGCAGCATCGAACAGTGAAAGCTAGTATCTTATCTTCAGAAGATCTAAAGGAGACTTTTTTTATTTTACACGTTGGTAGTGAAAAATTGAACATGCTCATCTATTTTGCAATAATTTTTGTCATATGGTTTATAGGCTATCTGTTACAGAAATCAAGTGTATTTTATATATGCCTTCATGTTTATTTAAGGCTTTTGTAAAAAAACACTGAAAGTGCTATCATCACTATTAGCCTTGCACATTAAGCACTTTTAATGTTTATTTACTGACATTAAAAGCTAGGAAGATACTTGGAAAACTGACTAGACAACAGAAAGTCTGGAACAGATTGATTCCTTGGGTAAATCTAGTGATACCAACAGGAATTAATTTTGCCTACTGTTTTTTGCCTGAGTTGAAACATGTTACAATAGTCTTTATGTTGAGTGCAAGCACACAACTGGGGACTTTATGAAACCAGTATCAACACCTAGGAAATACCACTATTAGCTGGTTAGAATATTACTAATAAGGCAACTTTTTCTTCTGGTTTCTGTATCCAGAAGGATTTATTTTGAACAGTTTGACATGATTTTCCTGCATACATAGTTTCAGCTCCTTTTATGGTGAATTCAGCCTTAGAAACCAGAAGAAAATATTTGGAATCTTATCTTCCTTTTCAGATTAACCAAAAGTGCAAGAGGAAGAAAGGAAGCTACTTGTTTTTGGGCACATCATAGCTTTGTTCATAAAATATTAGGCAACATATATTTGTATTCCTATTGCTATTTGGGATGGAAGGGCTTAATAATTGTACTTGTACACATAATGTAGCAAGATGCATGTACATTCATGCAAAAAGACTTATGGGTATCTTTTTGTGAGCAGGGGGATAATTATGCCCAAGTAAAACTTGAAATTAACTTTGTATGTTATGTATTCATTTTTATTTGAGATTGTGGGGTTTTTTTGTTTTTGTTTTTTTTGGAAGCGTTTCTCATAACAGAAATGTCAGGATGATGTAACAAATGAAATCACTATTTCCAGAAGAAATTATTCTGTTTTGATCTCCCCTTTCTTTCTTCTAATTTTTCAACAGTAGAGCCTAAGTTTGCTAAATGGAGCAGAGGCACTGTGCCCATTGTCTCCATAGTTTTTCCTCTATTAAGGAAAAAAAGCACATAGCATTATCATATTTTACATTATGAAAGCTTGCATATTCCATGTAATAATGTCCACCTGAGAGTTTAGGGTTTAATTTGCATTATCCTAAAGGCCTAGCAGAATGTATACTAGCTCCCAGTATATTTTCTTCCTAGTGCATCTTTTGAGTTTAGGAATATTTTTATTGCACAAATGTTCCTATGAAACCAGTGAAGAAGATAATTCTGTTAGCCTGTCTAAAACAAAAAAATCTTGAGTTTTAAGTCAATACACTTAGCCATGTGTTTTCTATTGAAACTAATTTTGCAGGACATCATTACCCAGAAGATCATTACACAAACTCTGGGTTTGTATTCAGTTAAGCATAGTGATACAAGGATCCAGGGGAGCGTACTATTCTAAAGCAGTATCATAGTGGCAGTGAAGATCATTTTAATATGCATATGAATAATTGATAATATTTCTCTATATTGTATTTAAAATTTATGTGCATTGGGAGCCAATCAATTGAATATTCAAGGCACAAAATTCTTGATGCTAAGATCCATACTGTAGACATAAGTGTATAAATATGTATGAGAATACGTCTTAAATAATTGAACATTTATATCCATGTGCTGAATCATCAGTTTGTGAAATCACTTAATCGTGTATTCAAAGGTTGTCCTGAATAGTTATGGACTTCAACACATGCTTAAATACAGTAAGAACAGGAATGTTTTCCTGAACCAGAGCCTTGAAAGCTTACGATATTATTTAAATTGGTAGGACATCCAGTTTTCCACTGTCTAACTGGGTTGTTAACAAAAAAACATTGTGAAGTTAGTTTCTTTTGGCATAAATATGCTTATATTGTAGTCAAGCTGCTACTTTTAATTTTGCAGAATTTTTAAAAAGCAATTTGGTTTAAAGAGAAAAAATGATCATTTATCCAACAATAATTTATTTTGTAATTAGACTTTTATAAAACCTCCTTTAAGGATGAAAGTGGCAGATGAATTACAATAAGTGATGAACAAATAAGCATTAATATAGCTTCAAGTTATGTGCAACTTTGTCATATTCATAATTCATTCAGTTTGTCTTATAATCCCTTGGGTGTTCGTGAGGTTGTCATTTTTGAACGAAAAAACAAAAGATTATATTTTTTACAGAGAGCAAGTGTTTTTTTCTTATTTTTGTATCATTTTCAAATGTAATTTTTACCTTCTCTCTGATCAAAAGACACTGGATTCAGTGCAACTGCCGGTAACTGCACTTATTACCTCCTCCCCACACTGACTGTTGTATATAATAGCGTCTTATATTCTGGTTCCAGAAAGACAAAAATATTATTGGGTTGATGATGCCAGGACAGTTAACAAGACTTATTCTTTAAAGAAGAAATTCATTATTTGCCATCTTCCCAGATTTAGAATCCTTCCAAGTACAACATGCTTTTTTAAAATGTTAGGTTAGTCAACAAAGATGACCTTCCTCATGCTGATTGTCATTCAAAATTAATCTGCACTTTAACAGTATATACTTTAAAAATTGTTAAAGCAGCAAACTTATTGCAAGTGACAATGCAATGTTGGTTCATTCTAATAAAAATAAAATGAACTGGATTTTTTAAAGAGTAAAATGTGTAATATAACTGATTCAACATTCATGTATATATTTTGCAAAGTTGACTTTACATTAGGTTGTAAGAATTACCGCAAAGTAACTGCTCTCGTGTGACCTACTTAAAGGCACTAAACAATAACTTCAGTGTGCTTACTTGTGAGTATTGCTGCGCTTTTGTTTCTCCTAGGTCCTGAAATGCTGGGAGGCAGTGGGCAATTACATCATTTACCTGTGTAATTACACTGAAGTTAATAATTTTAAATTTACCTTCCTACATACAACTTGCAGTATAGTCTTCTTTTTGATTCAAAGTTGAGTGGTGCCACTTAATGTAAAGTATTACCTTTTTGATAGCAAAAAGTGACATTTTTGCCATACTATTGTTCACTTGCTGTTTAACTGTTGTAATTCCATTGATTGTATATGGTTTATTGTTGGATTGTTCACATTTAATTGATTTGACTTCTTTCCTAGAAGTATAGTGGTTAGTTTGAGCCCCTTTCAAGAAGAAAAGGGAGATGAAGACTTACCACATTTATTATTCATCGGTGACCATTTAAATATGAATTCCTGATGAAAATGTCGGGTATAACATCATGTCTTTTCTGTACTTTGTCACTCCTGTGAGGTCAGATTGAATATAAATGAGATACTTTTAAGGGGCAACATTGCACAAAAAGCCAGCAGAAAAATCTTTACTACTGTCCATGCAGACCAAGAGAAAAGATATGTACATGAGAGTGAAGAGGTGAAAGTGGGTACTTTTTTTTGGCAACTTAAATGCCTACGAAGAAAACTCGTAATTTCTATGGATTCTGTACATTTTGACTGATATTTAATTTCTACTAATAATCATTGAAATAGAATGGATGTTAAAATAGTTTTTATGTCTGAAACTTGTCTATTTTGAAGTTGTAAATAATTATGCATTAGCAGTGTAACTTTTGTTCAACAAAAGAATTATACTGTATGAAAAACTGAAATTATGAAACAATTTGCCCTGTACATTTTTTAAGAACCTTGTTTGTTTAAAAAAACAGTCTTGTATAAATTATAATTTTTATTTAAATAAACCTAAAAATGCTTTGTGCTAACAGGTATATTTTTAACAAATTTTCTTCCTTAATACAGGGTTTTGATTTCCACATACAAAGGTTAGTAAAAAATATTTTTCATCAGTTTATAGGCTAATCAGGAAGCTCAAAGAGATTCTTTTATAAGAAGCAGTGTTTTGAGCTGTTGCTCAAATTTTTACGTCTACAGGCTGTTATCGATAGTTCCAATAGGTTATGTGAGATGAAGAAAAAAAATTGCATTCTTCATCATGCTGGTCAGATTTACTTCATGGAAGTTCTTTCTGCAGTGATGGCCCTTACCGGAAATTATGTTGTGTTCCCTTCTGCATGTCAGCATTTACTTGAAGGAAGGAAACACCTCATAGGTTACATGTGTAATTGGCAAGAGTTCAGAGCCCACCCACTGTAACTATCCAATTTTACTCCTTTGTTTTTAGAAGAAGTATATTCAAAATGAGTTACTAGAAAAAGTGTGGGGATATTTAAAAAAAAATTGCCAAACATTTGAAGTGTCTACATTAGATTGCATTTAACACAAATGAACCTGGATGAGAAGTAGTAAGTATTATCCAGACAGGCAACGAATTTCCCTAGTTTCTGGAAAGTGCCCTGCCTTACCACCACTCCTTTCTTCTTTTTTTCCCTGCCCCCAAAAGTCTGTTCACAAAACAGGTGGGGAAGAGTAATTTTGCTGTTCTCATCCTTCGTTAATGGGTAGCTTTCAGTCCCTGACTGTAATCGTACCAGATGGATTTTTCCCAGGAGAGTTCCACAGGGGATAGGGGAGAAAGGAGGAATTCTACTTCCAGGTCAGATTATGCAGTTACTTGTAATACCAATGACGCCGTGTGTTTTGGGGTTGGGGGTGGAGGGACACTAGGTAGGGTGACCGTCCTGTGTTTGGGACACCAAAAAGACATCCCTACTTATTTTTAAAGGGGACTAATTGTCCCATATTTGGGTCCTCCCACCTCTGACCTTTTCCGCCAGCTACTGCATCCTTGCTGCTTCTCCAGGGCTCCTGGGGAAGGCTGGGGGCTGCCGCTTCCATTGGTTCCTGGGGCTTGGTGGAGCTGGGAGGAGCTGCCCCTCCCCCAAGATCTCCCTGTCCTGTATTTGGAACAGGGAGATGGTCACCCTAACACTAGGGGAACGAAATAATCACTGACCTATAGGTCACTCCTGCACCTGATTTACCTCTCTGCCCTGTTGTAGGCAAAGCCTCTAACAGAGCATGCCTCTGTGTCCATGGAGTTGAAATATTTTGCGTGGATTCACTATATTCCGTGCCTCTTGACCAGTGGTACTACCGCAGCAGTTCCATTGCCTGTTGGAAAACCCATTCTTCTGCCTGCAGTTGATTGGCTTAGAAATAAAAATCCAGAATTCTGAGACTTTAGAGATTAACTAGTTCAACCATATTGCTGTGCTAAAACAATTTTCTTCATCCATTTTACTCCATCATGGTTTTTCTTTGAATGAGTACATGTTGGTTCCGTTATTCTACTGACTTGCTTTCTGCTGAAGTCTGGCTAAACTGACTGAAATGTCAGTTCTACATTTTTTTTCCTTTAGGCCAGTCTTATGTTCCTGTTGTGTGTTTCCATGAGTGTTAGTGCAAAATGAGTTGTATTTGTACCAATGCTCAAAAAGTAAATATTGATTTGCATATCTGAACTTCAGGCATGCACACTTAAATGCTTGAAGCACACAAATATTGATGAGCATGTTCAGAATTTTGTCTTTCCACTAGCAATCTAACCAGCAAACAAAACTTGTTATTCCCAAAATACAGCCGTGAAAATGACGATAGTTCTGACAGTCTGAGATAGCAATTAAATTCACTGAACTATTAATTACCCTCCTGTTTATTACTCACACAACTCTTGACTGGGAAAACAGTAAGGCTAAGTACACATTAGAAACATCTGTCGATAGAAGTCACTGTCGACAGGATAATCTCAACAGAACCCAAAATGGCAAAACACAGAAAAACACTGAGGGTAAGTTTTCAATATGAATGAGACACGTTAGTATCTGTAGTTGCTCTTCACTGGCTCTTACCTGTAAAGCATCATAAATGTATTCAATGTTTTAAATTAGGAAATAGGACACCATGGTATCTTGTGTTTACAGATTTCAAGGGAACCTTCATGGCGTTTCTACTAGTTTACACCAGAGTTGAATTTGGCCCTATTGCTTTAAAATGACTCCTGAGTCAGACGTGGCAGTCTAGCTGCCAATAATAGCAACTTCAGTAGGAAACCTGTCAGGCACTAACACTTTTGGTAGCTAATCATAAAACTTTCTCAAATACCTTGTCAGCAAGCCACTGGTTCCTTTAAGAGATCCAAATCTCTTTCCTACATTATAAATGTACTACGAAAGCTGTTAAGTGATTCCATCTGTCTGACTCAAGTAGGGCATTTTCCAATGATCAGTCCCCCATAGCAACAGTATCCATAGTTGCCTTGTTTGCAGCCTTTAAGTGCATATGCAATAAGGTGCCTGGGAAAATTGTTTGAGAACGTAAAGATTTCTTTCGAGATGGATTTACTCTGTATTTGAATGAAGTGTTTTGGAGTCTTCTCTTGTCTTTGGACATTTATAGATATCTAAGTCCTTCTCACCAGTTACGTGCTTGTCAAGAGCTTGCTCATGTCCATTTTGGGCTGGGGTGTGTGCTCTCAGCAGTATCTGTAGGGGAGCGGCTCTAGCAACCAGGGCTGGATTCTGAAAAGGGCTTGAGCTGCAGGCGAGGGCCCCAGGGCCAAGAAGTATCCCTTTAGCTCAGGGCCCTGGGATACAGCCACTAAAGCCCTTGCATGCTGTATTCCTGGCTGGCTCTACCTGGGTGGGGAAGGAGGCAGCTCCACGTGCTGCACTTTCTCCTCTTCCCCCCCTCCCCCAGGCTGGAGCTGCGTCATTGTGAGCGCAAAGAAGCGTTCTGTGTCTGCTTCTCTGCAGGCTTTTCCCCGTCGGTTGCTGTTGGCTGGAGATCACAGCCAGTGGGAACAGCAGGGGGGTGTGCAGTTCCTGCAAGACCAGAGCAGTGCAGAACCACCTGTTTTCCGCCCTCCAAACAGGAGTTGCACCAGGTAAACACCCCAAACCCCTGCACTCTTCCTCCCTCCAAGATTCCCACCCCCATCCCCAGCCCACTCTGGCCATCTCCTTCCCTCGCAGACACAGCATCCCTACCCTGCCCCATGGCAGCCCCCTCACCCACTATGAACCCCTCACCCTTGGCTCCACTCGGGAGCCTAAGGAGCCCCACAAAATCTAGTCGCCCAGGTCCCCAGAAGAGTTCATCTGGCCCTGCTGGCAACTGCTGGATTGTCACTCTCATGGTACAGTATAAGGGGCACTATGTGCTCCTCCAGCCCTTAGTTCTTCCTTACTGCCAGTAATGGTGCACAGAATGCTCACTTGCTACAGCAATTCCTTTCCCAGTTACTACCCATGAACAGTGTTGCTGTAAATAGTTTTCTGCTTGCAGTTAGTTCCCTTAAATCAGTTTGATATCAGTGTGTCCATATTAGGACTTAGCCTGTCAGTGATCCCTAAGCTAGCTGCATGTGCTGCCTGGGGGATACCCACATTACCAACGAGTGTTGCATTTGTAAAAGTTTCAAAATGTGTTTGAAAAAGGAGCATGACATTAGACTAAAGATACGAATTATGGAATTTTCGCTGGGATTAAGCCAGTTTGGGCTCTGTGCAGAGTGCCCAGCTGGCACCATCATCAGACCGGGAAAGAGCCATCTTCCTGGTACTGTCCATTAGGAAATAGAACATGGGGAGAGGTCAGACTCCTGATCACAAAGGCAAGGAGAGAGCAGGAAGCAAGTCTAGATCCACACAGGGTGTCTCATGGCTTCCAAGTGGGAGCTGGGCCTCAGCTTTTATGAGCAGGAGAGCACTTCTGAGGACATGCTTGCCATCCCAGACAGCAGCACTAGCCTGTGGCACCTCCAGAAATGCCCTTCAGGAAGTGCAAAATGTCTTGTCCATCCTGGTGCCACCCACACTGCCTATGTCAGCTCCCAACTCTGGAGGTAAGCCTGGTGTGGGACTGCTGGAGCCCCAGGTGCTGGCCTCCTACTTTTTTCTATGGGATGGAAGCACCCATCACAGCTAGGTGGCAGGGCCATCAGGAGGCACATCTAGCCACACAACTTCGGTACCATGGGCAGGAGAGCCACTCCCTGTCCACACAGTGACAGCAGAGACTGCTAGCGATGATTTATGGTATCGATCTCCATCTTAGAGATGCAGGCTTCCACTGCTCCACCTCCTAGTATGCAAGACTGAGGAAAAACAGTTGAAGACTATAGGCAATTTTCAAAGGGACATTAGTAAAGGCACAAGAGCAAACTGTTCCTTTATGTAGGAAAGATCAGAAGAATAGCAAGAGACTGGTGTGGCTTAATCAGGAGATCTTGAATGATCTGAAAATCAAAAAGAAATTGTATAAAAAGTAGAAACTAGGTCAAAAAGCAAAAGATGAATATAAAAATATAACACAAGAATGTAGAGGGAAAATTAGGAAGGTAAAAGCCCTAAATGAGCTCAATCTAATATAAGACATGAAGGGACACAAGAAAAAAATTGTTCCTCCTCCTGCTTCTCATATACTTGTACAAGGACAGGTTAGGCCCATTGCTCAATGAAGAGGGAAAAACAATTCTGAAAACATGGAAATGGCAGAGGTACTTAATAATTCCTTTGTTTTAGTTTTCACCAAGAAGGTTGCTGGAGACTAGGTGCCTAACATAGTGAGTGCTAGTGGAAAATGGGCTAGTTCAAGAAATTAAAATAGGGAAAGAAAAAAAAATTACTTGGAGAAGACAGATGTCTGCAAGTCACCAGGGCTTAGAATATTCAAGGAGCTGGTAGAGGAAGTATCAAAGCCACTGGTTATCCTCTTTGAAAAGTCATAGAAGTTGGGAGAGATTCTAAAAGACTGGAAAATGGGCAAATATAGTGCCCATCTATAAGAAGGGAAACAACAAAAACCCAAGAAATTACAGACCAGTCAACTTAACTTCTGTGCCAGGAAAGGTAAAGGAGCAAATAATTAAGGAATCCATCTGCAAAAATCTGGAAGATAAGGTGATAGATAACTGTCAGCATGAATTTGTCAAAAATAAATCATCTCAAACCAACCTGATAGCGTTTGTTTTTTTGATAGGATAACAAGCCTGGTGGGTAAAGGGGAAACAGTGGAGGTAGTATACATACACTTTGATACAATATTTGAAAGCATTTGATAGTGTCACATGACCTTCTCAGTAAACTAGGGAAATGCAAACTAGATGGGCTACTATCAGGTGGGTGCATAACTGGATGGATAACCATTCACAGGTGTCAGTTTTGGGTGCAGTTCTGTTCAATATCATCATCAATGATTTAGATAATGACACAGACCATGATTATCAAGTTTGCAGATGATACCAGGCTGGGAGGGATTGCAAGTGCTCTTGGGGATAGGGTCAGAATTCAAAATAGTGTGGAGAAATGATGTGAGGCAAATAGGATGAAGTTTAATAAAGACAAATTCAAAGTACTTTACTTAGGGAAGAACAATCGGTTTCAGACATACAAAATGGAAATGACTTCCTAGGAAGGAGTACTGCAGAAAGGGATCTAGAAATTGTAGTGGCCCACAAACTGAGTATGAGTCTACAGAGTGACACTGTTGCAAAAAGAGCAAGCATGATTCTGGGACGCATTAACAGGAGTGTTGTGACCAAGACATGAGAAGTAATTCTTCTGCTCTACTCTCCGTGGATTAGGCCTCAACTGGCGTACTGTGTCCAGTCCTGAGCATCACATTTCAAGAAAGACGTGGAAAAAACTGGAGAAGGTCCAGAGAAGAACAAAAATAATTTAAAACATCTAGAAAATATGAGCTATGAGGGAAGATTGAAAAAATTGGGCTTGTTTGGTCTGGAAAAGAGAAGACTGAGACAGGAGGAACATAATAGCACCTTTCAAGAGGTTGTTACAAGAAGTAAAGGAGAAAAATTATTCTCCTTAAAATCTAAAGGTAGGACAAGAAACAATGGGCTCAAATTACAGCACAAGAGATTTAGGTTAAACATTAAGAAAAGCTGCCAAACTGTCAGTGTGCTTAAGCATTGGAATAAATTGTCTAGGGAGGTTGTGCAATCTCCATCACTGGAGATTTTTAGAAGCAGTTTAGATAAACACTTGTCAGGCTCTACCATGAGTGCAGAGTAATGGAATAGATGACCTGGCAAGGTTCCTTCCTGCCTCATCTATGATCATCTTACTACCAGTTTGCAGTGCTGCTGTTCAGCCTAGTTACGGCACCATGAGTGTTTAGAAAATATATGGCAGCCTACCTCATACTTCAGAGCCTTCTCATCTTATCCATACCTTGGCAACAGGCTGGTAAAGGATCACTCCAGGTTTCAGGTCATGGAAACCATCAAGATGTTTCATTCCATGTGCAAGAAGCTAAGACTGCTGCCTTAGTGTCCTGCACATGTAGTTGTTTCACGTTCCCAGTGTGAAAAACACACTGGTGGTTCATCTCAGCAGATCCTTCTTTCCTTAACATGAGTGGTCCCTTTATTTGGGAGTGTCCTAAATGCTCTTCCTGAAGTGTGAGAGGACCAGTTTGCCACAAGCACAACATGAAATGTCATCAGTTTTGCTCCCTGTTGGGTCAGGCAACAAAGCTCTCATAAACACCTGATGTATGCATTCTCACCCATTCCTCTGGTCAGCATAGTCCTGGCAAAGACCAAGAAAGAGAGAGTCCGGGTTATTTTGATTGCCCCAGCATGGCCACCTCAGCATTGTTTCATCATGCTCTTGGACCTTACAGGGGTCCAGCAGTGGACAGTGCCTGATATCCCAGATCCCTTTTCGCAGGATCATGGTCATCTGCAACCTAAGCTACTTTCCCTCCACCTCACGGCACGGTTGTTACATTGCTGAACCTGCAAGAGCAGGTCTACTCTAGGTAAGTGCAGGTGGTACAGGTAGGCGATAGGAAGCCCTTTACTAGGGCAATTAACTGATGAAGTGGATGAGGTTCTGTCTCTGGGTGGCTGAGTGGATTCATTCTTGCAGTCCAGGCTGGAATATGTGCTTCTCCTGAAAAATCAGGGCCCAACCTTGTCCTATACTAAGGTTTATCTAATGACTATCCCAGCATTCCACCCTCCAGTTCAGGGCAGATGGTTGGTTTTGCACAAGATGTTGGAGACACAATCCTAAAAAGCCTTGAAAAGCTCTTCCCTCCTGTCAAGTAGCACTTTAAAGACTAGCACAATAGTCCTCCTGTCAAGGATGTTGTCCCTCAGGGGACCTCAGTTTGATCCTCTCTAGGTTGATGGCAACTGTGAGCCAGGGGGCGCAAGTTGTCTGGTTCACTTATGGAAAGTCGCCTTCCTGTTGGGAGTGACATTGGCCAGATGAGTGCCAGAGCTGAAAGCCTTGACATCCTAACTGTTGTATACAATGTTCTACAAAGACATGGTCCAGCTCTGACCCCACACAGCCTTTTATCAAGAGTGGTATCATCCTTTCTTACTCATCTGTATAATTTTCTTTGTGGTATTTTACTTTAAGCCACATGCACACAGTGAGGAGAGGAAGGTGGATGCTTTGACTGTCAGGCGGTCCCTGGATTTTTACTTTTTGCGCATCAGGCTCTGCTTGGCAACTGCTGACAGGATGAAAGGCCTTCTTCACTGGCTGCATTCCTTGTCCATGTCCCCATTCAAGACATCTGTACGGACACAACATGATCTTACACGTGCACGTCCACAACTCACTATGCCCTCAACCAGCAGGCTAGGGAGTACTCTGGCTTTAGTAGTTCTGTGTGATGAGCAACACATCCCTGAACTCCTACCCACCTCCATCAATGCTGCTTGGAAGCCATCTAAATTGCAATGCACATGAGCTTGCACTCAAAGTTACCTGACTTGTAACTGGTGTTCTTCGAGAAGTGTTGCTCATCCATTCCGTGACCCCTGCCCCCCCCCTTTTTCTCCATTGATGGAGTTTCTTGCACGAGGGAACTGAGGGTCGGGGGAGTGCATGATGCGCCTTATACTGTACCATGAGGGCGCCATACCAGGGCTTGCCAGAGCCATTTCCCTTGGATGCTGACAAGGGAAATACTTTTGGCACCGGTGCAGATGGTAAGCACGCACACCTACTTTGGAATGGACATGAGCAACACATCTCAAAAATACCAATTACTGAACAGGTAACTGCCTTTTCTTTACCTCTGCGCTATCCAGTTTACGTGGTAAATGCCTCTATTTGGAGTTTAAATAAGGCATATGGTATCTCCTTTGTCTCGGGGGTAGCTGTGTTAGGCCAGGTCTACACTAGGGAATAAAATCAATTTTTAGAGACACAAATTCAGCTACAAGAATTGTGTAGCTGGAGTCAACATATCTAAAATTTTTCTTTGCTGCCCTCCCCACAGCTAGAGGTTGATGGTAGAAACTCTCCTGTTGACTTCCCTTACTCCTCATGACTGCCAGGAGTACTGGGGTCGATTTTGGCACCATGACAGTTTGATTTAGTAAGGCTCTGCCGGCGTATTGATCTTCCAGTAAGTGTAGACATACCCTTAGTCTGTAGCTTCACAAATAACAAGTAGTCCTGTAGCACCTGAGAGACTAACATATTTTTAGGTCATGAGCTTTCACGGGTAAAACCCACCTCTTCAGATTAAAAATGGAGTGGAAAAATAGAACTCATGGTTTATATTGCAAGGAGGCAGTGGGGTAAAGGTTACCTTTTGCTAGTAGGACTAGTTGAGGAAGCAAATTAAGTAGGATGTTTCCCATTCCTGTGCATATCAAAGGCTGGGAAATTGCCTTTGTAATGCATGAAATAGTTGAGATCTCTTGTTCACGGCTAGTTTTAAAGTGTCAAATTTGCAAATAATCCAATTCAGATTTTTTCCTCTGTAATCTTGTGGTAAAATGCTTTTATAGAAGAATGGCTACTTTTCAGTTTACAATTGAATTAAAATTAAATTCAAATATTCCACTACAGATTTGTGCGTATTCCAATTCCTAATGTCAGTTTATGTCCATTCACCCCTTTTATTTTTCCTTTTTTCTTGACAGCTTCTAGGGAAGAGTGACCATATATACAATTATTTGCGTTCAACCTGTCTCTCTCCTTGCCCTTTCTTCTCCCCCAGTTACTGATCTGGAGGTGTCTTGCTACTTCCACCTGGCCTTTGGGCTTCACCCACTACTCCCTATTGCACTCTCTTGCACTAGCTCTTATTTCGCCTTGTCATCCTCTCCTTCTGGAACCAGCCTTCAGTATATACTTCACCCAAACCCCTCGCCCTTCGCCCAAACCGCTTGAGCTCTCCTTTTCCCCCGTGTAGTCCTTTCTCTCTGATTTTTTCCCCTCTATATTTTGGTTTGGGGTGACCTCACCTGTTCACATAATTCACCTGCTATCAGCATGCTTAAGAGACAAACTTCTCTGTTCATCTTCCCTTATCTTCAATCGGATACAGCACCACTATCTCTGACACATTGTCACAGATGGCCTTATGGAAGCTCAGACTGGAGATGGCAAAGAGGAGCTGCTTTTCTCTGTCTTCCCATGTTCTCTTCACTAACTTCTTTCTCTATTGCTGTGGATACTACACCCATTGTCAAAGTCACTCCTGCTCCTCTTTGAGTCCTCTCATTCTCCCGTCACACACAAATTGTAGATATTCTGGTGCATCTTCACAACATCTAAACATTCCCTTCCTTCCTGCCCGGACAGCTAAACTAAGTGTGTACAGCCTGATCATTTCATGCTTTAGGTATTGCAATCTCCTCATTTCTGGCCTCCATATCAGCCCCTCCAGACTGTACAAACCAGAGCTGCTAAAATTACCGTCCTTGCCCTGTCAGCATCATACCTTCTCTGGATCTTTCCACTGGATCATATTTTTCTCCTCATATCAAGTTTATCCTTCTCACTCTTGCTTTCAAGGGCCTGTGCATTTGGGTTTAACTGAGGTCAGAGTATGGGCCTTAATGCTGTGTGCTCTCATTCCAGCACAAATTATTTTACAACACCTTCCATACAAATGCAATCTCTAGCTTCATCCAGCAGAGTTTGTGCTTGCAGGGCAGGAAAGAAGTAGATCACGCTGGATGTTGCAGGACGATGTTTGGGAATATTTGTTTGAATTCCAATTCACTTGTTGTCCAACCTTCTTTGTACCCTCTGAACTCCTGTCTCATTTGTAAACATTGAGTGTGACTGTTCAGTGCTGACTCAGCTCCCGGAGGGGTTAGGTGGGTACTGAGTGCTCTGGAACGTCCCAGCTAAGGCTTTAGTAAAGGTGAATATAGCAAGAGTGATTGCTATTTGCATAAATACCTGTATTTGCTGGAAAACAAATACGACATATACACTGGTCCCTACTCATCATTAATTACTCTCCTGTATAAAAAGTCCCCCAGTTTGCAGAAGAATTGTGAACAGAAAAAAGGGCCAACATTTGTGATAAATACTTGCAAAAAATAATCCAACCTGGCCTAGGGAAAGACATTGCTCTGAGGGAACTCTTGCCGTTTTAATTAATACCTGTGAGTATTCTGCTAGAAATGGGTGTTGGTTTTGTTGAAATGTGGACCCAAAATGGCAAAACACAGAAAAACACTGAGGGTAAGTTTTCAATATGAATGAGACACATGTTAGTATCTGTAGTTGCTCTTCACCTAAGGACGCATGGGCTCATATGAGCTAATTTTCAGCTGGACCTTCTTCAGTTTGCAGCCTGTTGCTCAAATATATAGAGCAATAATTACAGTAGAAGAAGCTCCTGTGTGTTTAATTGGGCTCTCAAATTACGGGGCCTGAAACTCCTGTTACAAACTTATTTTACAATATCATGATTAAAAAAGTAAGTCACTTAGACTTTTTTTTTTGTAGAGTTTCTCATGTTCTTGTTCCAGCTCACACTGAGCAGGGTGGCAGGAACCTGTAAGGATTTGCTGTGGCATCTCCACTGATGGCAAGGTAACACTTTGCCTGCTCCTAACTTGAGGCGCCCTCTGATGATGCCCAGCAAATAGAGTGAGGAGGAGGCAGAGCAGCTGTTATCTCAGGGCTTTGCAAACAAGATAGGGAAAAGTGACATGGCTCCAAAGGGAAAAGGTGGAAAGAGCCTGTCAGTTCTCCTTTGAGTCCCTGTTGCTCCCCCATTCTGTTCTATCTGTTTCCTCTTAGAGCACCTGTTCCTCAGCTGGGACTTTCAGGCCACTGGTTTGTCTGCTTGGAACAGCCTTTCTAGAAGCAGTGCACATAGAAACAAGCTCATCTACCTTTGAAACCTGTCAAGGGCAAGGCAGCTCTAGAGGCCAGGGACGTGTGTGTGCAGGTGGGGTGGGTATTTTATTAACTGGGGGCAGAATTGCCACACCCAGGAGTTAGAACTCAGGCATTAAAACTCAAAAATCATGAGACTGAAAAACAAAACGGGTTTGGGTAGTGTTTACACCTCCCCTTCCTGCTGTCCATGTCTCTCAAGCACAGACAGGCAGCCAGCCAGCCACACACAATTACAGGCTGAAAATGCATTCAGAATATGCATGCCCACCACTCTGTTCCGTCCAACTCCCTCCCATTGCTCAGACCTGACAGGCACCATCTTGCCAACCCCACACCTTCCCCAGCATCTCTTAGCTGTCCCCGCTCCTCCAGTTCCCAGTACAGACTCCAGCAGCCTCTTCCCCCTCCCCTGTCCCAGCTCCGACTTCCCTGCAACATCCACACCTTGCCCCTGCCCCACATTCTGACTTCCATTGGCCCCTGGCTGTGGTGGGGATTTTACACTAGAGGTGCAAAGGAGTCCCCCTCAGAGCCAGGGGTGCCCTGACACTGGAGGCAAAGGCTCTGGCTGCCTGAAGCACTAGGAGCCTCCAGCCGCCAAATGGGGAATCTGTAGGCAACTCTAGCAAAAGTCCTGAGGTGATTGTTATATCGTCAGAGCCTCAATAGTCACCCTACCGCTGTGGCAAGGCAAGTGCTGGCAGTGCTCTTGTTTTCTAACGTTTTGTTAGAGAGTAGCCAAGTGAAATGTGGGCTCTAGCATGGGGGTAGGTGGCACCTTAGTGGCTGTTTCAATAAAAGTCAGGGCTGGGTGGCTCCCCAGTCTCAGAAATGATTTTGGGGAACTGAACAGCCTGGGTTTTTGCAGGTGCCCAGAGGAAACCCAAGCCTATGAATGTTCCTCTGCTGTGAAATTATTTATTTCCAGGGCTTTAGTGTTGCATGGTCTATACAGTTCTGAAGCTGACTTCAAAGGATCAACCTGGAATTTGTGTGAGCTGGCAGTAGATGAAAAATTAGTGTGGTCAGCCTGCATCAGAAGAAAGCTAACGGAAGCCTGGTCTTCCTGAATTTTCCACTCTTACAGGTTCTGCCCCATCATCTACAAAGTGGAGGCAGCTTGAGCTATGAGGAAAGCCATTAGCCTGAAAAAGACTCTCCAGCATGCAAAGTTTTGCTATAGTCTAAAAATATTTTTTGTCCTTCTGAAGTGCAGTTGCTGTGGAGCTCATACGTATGGAGTTTTGGCTTAGGTTGCTGTTGAAATAGTGCCTTAAAAATATGTCTCCATTTATGAAATTTAATGACTCAATTTAAATGTGCAGGAAGAAAGTTTTACAGCAGGCGTGAAAGTTGGTTTCGTGACAGTTGCTTTACATTAAGCTACTTATATTTTTCTGTAATTGGTGTGCTTAGATGCTGTATATTATAATCTTTGAATGCCAATTACATTTTCCCCACTAACCATCACATGAAACTATAGTGATCATTTTTGGACAGCCTATATGCCTATATGATTTTAATAAGGCTTGTGATATGATGTGTCTTGTATTCCCAGCTACTGTTGGTCACAGGGGTACATGAGACTATCAGACTTCACTTAAATGTTTTCAACCCTCAAGACAGCAGAGGAAAACTTGGTGCTCAAACAGCAGGAGGGACATCAAATGACACATGGCCAATGTGTAGTTTTAAAAACCATTTTAAAGATAATTCTGTACAGGAATTTTACATTTAAATGCATTCGCCAAAAGTTGTTCATAATGCTGCCTTTGGGAAGAGCTATTTTGTTGTCCTTTTAGTTTTGTACATTTTTAATTAACACGGGACAGTTTTGTCGCCATCAATAGCTACAGTCAGGAACTGAATGTCAGTTCATCTGTAAGTATAATGCCCACTGCCTTGCAGAGGACATATTTAAAGTATACTTAAAAATAACCCACCAATTACTTCCTTTCCTCCTGTATTTTATGATATCTTTTTCATATGTTATAAAGTCCTGCTGTAAACAATTGTTTTGAAAGAGGTGGAAAACTCAGAAGACTGCTGACAGTCTAAGATTCTCAGAAGTCATTTTGGGTGATGAAGGTGGGGTAAAGATTTCAGAGGGAAGGTGCTTAGCACTGTCTCAAGTTGAGCATTCGGAGTCTCTAATTGCTTTTGCCAATCTTGGCCACAGTCCCTAAATTTGTGTAACATGCAAGAGATATTGGTTAACCATGAAGAAAACATCACAGCTTAGAAAGCAGAACTCTTTGTTGTTGCCAGCCAGCCAATCTTTTCAGTGTCCTACCAGGCTGTGTGTCATGAGCATCAAAGAGAAAACATGTCTTCATTTCTTCATTGTATTTGGTGGCTGTCCAAGTCCTGCTATTAGAAGTTCTCATTAGTATGTGTAGCCCAGCGATCAAAACAAAAAGGAGTAGTGTGTTACGTCATTTCTGGATTTGCTCCAGTATGTATTTTCTCCAGATTCCCAATCTTAGTTTCCTTCTCCAAATTTGCATGGGCAAAGATCTAGCAACTGGATACTATGGTGACTATTGCTGTAACTACAACTTAAATAGATTGCTTAGTCCCTTTGGAAGACACCTGTGAGGTGATGTACAAGCAGATGACATTTCACCCTGTTCTATTCATATAAACTGCAGAGGAGATGAGCCAAATCTATGGCCGTCCTTGGGTTTTCCTTTGGTAAACTGAGGCTTGTTCATTGTAACCTTTTTACTCCTGAGCTGTACTGAATAGGATACATCAGATGTTACTGTCAGGTTGAATCACCATAATATACCACAGCAGATGCTGCTCTAGTGCCTGCTAAAGTTGCTGTAAATATCCTGAGTCCATCACTACCAAAGGCGTTGTATAGCTTTAAACAGTGCATCATAGAGCTGATTGGCAAGGGGAGGGGTTGTTTGCAATTGAACATTTTTGTAGGAAAGGAAAAAGATTTTTTTCTGCGACAATTGCTAAATTCATTCTTAAAACCAATTGTAAAGAACTACCCAGACAAAAACCTCAATAGCTACACAAGTACTTTGCTAATGCTGCAGATGAAATATCTTCTGGGTGTAGAACGCTTTACTTCTACACTAGATATTCACTGTTTGCTCTGTTATATGCATTTCTCTATAAAGGGTCAGCAACCTTTCCCAGGCAGAGTGCTGAAATTTGACCTTTTGACCTCTATGCACGGTCCGAGCGCCGGTGATACTTTTAAAAGTCACTATTAGTCCTACTTACAACAGCTTCATTAATAAATAAATAAAGATGCAGAGCTTCACCATAGAGGTGGTGCTTGGTAACATTGGCTGGTCTTTTGTTAATCCACAAGTGGGATGGCTTTGAGCAAGCTCCTGGCTGCATGAGGGACAGGCCTGACCTCCTGCCCCGTGTGCTGATGACGATTGGCTCACATGCCACGGGCTGCTGACACCTGCTCTATAAGCTTAGTTTTGTGTTGGTTCTAAGTTCATAATTATTAGAACCTGGTCCACAGTAGTGGCTCCAAATACTCTAGAGCCCTGGAATGCGAATGACATTTTTATAAGGGGTTTTAATCTTCCACATTTTGTCTGTAGCGTCTAGCTGCAATTACATTGGATAATAAAACACATTCAGGTTAAGAGCCAGATTCCCGTCTCACTTTCTGGCTATGTCTGCACTTGGCTGAAATTTCGAAATGGCTATGCTAATGGCCAAATCGAAGAATACTAATGAGGTGCTGAAATGAATATTCAGCACTGCATTCGCATGCTGCCAGCTGCGGCACTTCGAAAGTGCTGTGTTTCGATTGCATGTGGCTCGTCTACATGGGGGTCCTTTTCTAAAAGACCCTGCAAGCATCAAAATCAGCTGATAGGAATAAGGGGATTTTGAAGTTGGCAGGGTCCTTTCGCAAAGACGAGCTGCAAATGACGAGCTGCGTGGCAGCGAAAAGCGGCAATTTCAAAGTGCTAATGAAGCGCTGATATGCATTTCAGCACCTTGCTAGTAATCTTTGAAAAGGCCATTAGCTTGGCCATTTTGAAGTTTTGTGCTAGTGTAGCCACAGCCCTTATGTCAGATTATTGGTCATATAAAAAAGAAACCCCAAACAAACAAAAAAAAAAAACGAAAACAGAAAAAAAAAAACTTCCCCTGTAAGAGGGTCTGATTCTTTGGTCCTCCTCAGCTCAGAAAGAAACAAGAGCATTCCTTAGTGTTGTCCTAGGGCCAGGGAAGGAGTTTGCGAGAGAGACTTCCCCTGCAAACCCAGGAAGCCCAGCCTCATCCCCTTGGAAGTTACAGTGAAATAGATGTCTGAAAAGAGTCTGGGACCATTCAAGCCTTAAAAGTTAAAGCCAAGGTCTGGTCATGCAGACAGTATTTAAGAGAGCCCAGCAGAAGGGAAGGGTGAGCACAGCCTCTCTCTAACAGGTATCAGAGAGGCAGCTGTATTAGTCTGTATCCGCAAAAGCAACGAGAAGTCCTGTGGCACCTTATAGATTAAAAGATTTCTTGGCGCATAAGCTTTCGCGGGCAAAAGCCCACTTCGTCAGATGCAATGAAGTCCAATTCTATATGCATTAATTATTGGAAGTAGTATGTACCAATAACAAATGCTTTCCATCTTGCCACCTTGATAATTTGTTAATCAAACAGATGAGGAAGCTGGTTAATTTGGTAGAGTGTATGCTTCCTTCACAGAGACATCAGGGCTATGAAGCTGAGTTCAATCTGATGAAGTGAGTCTTTGCCCATGAAAGTTTATGCTCCAAGAAATCTTTTAGTCTATAAAGTGGCACAGGACTTCTCTAACAAGAGTGGAATTGTTACATTCTGTACAGACTGCAGGCCTCGGAGCAGAGCCCGCTGCATCTAGTTAACAGGAGTGTCACAAATGTGCAAATCACCATTGCTGGCTCAGCACAGGAGAGGCAGAGGTACAGTCTGGAGCATGAAGTAAACTGATATCAGGCTTACATGAATGAGAAGTAACTTTGGATTTACATTAATGTGTGTACTGCCTAACTGCTTTCAGCTACTAAAATACTATTCTCTGTGCAGCCTTGATAATCAGGACTCACCTGGGAAAGGTCAAAGTGACCTGTGATTTCACTCTTAAAAGCAGAAGAAATACCAGGGTGTTTAAGATGCTGGTGATTGCCCCAACAACCAGAACTGGGTTGCAGAGCACTTTGTTTTGTTCAAATTCATGGAATGTGATATTTCCCACTATCTTGCCCATCCATGTGTGGTTTTCAGTGTGGATGGCAGAGTAGAAACAGCAGGGCTGAAATTAAAAACAAAGCCACACTGCCTTTGAGATATCTGCAAATGCAACAGGCACGTCACCATAAAATTGCTGGAGCTCAAAACAGAAGCTTGTCCATGGAAGGAAAAGGTGCATAAAGAAGCGAAAAGTAAGGGACTCTGAGTGAAGGGTTGGAGCTATATGTTTCATTGTGTATCTAATTCTAGTGTTCTGTCTTGATCTTGTGATCCTTCACACTTCAGTGCATAAGGGTGCTTGCTCTTCAGAAGAAACCCAGCTGCTGCAGAGCTTCAGTTCTCCGGTATAACAAACTAATCGAAATGAACAATCCAAAAAAGATTGAAGTTAATAAATTGTTTGATTTATTTTCTGTTAACCCTTCTTCACTGGGGTCTTAATTTTTTCCCTTAGCAGTTGACATGAGGGGTATTTTTTTAAATGTAACTTTGGATCAGTTTGACTCATTGAGGGAACAATCCTTAACTCATCACTGAAAGGTTATTGTTAGCCCTGAGGTCTCTGTAAAGGGAGCATACACTCTACCAAATTAACCAGGTTGCTCTTCTCTTTATTTGATTAACAAAAGATCAAGGTAGCAAAACAGAAAGCATTTACTATTGGAGTACCTTTCTTCCAGTTATTAATACACACAGAATTGGACTTCACTGCAAGTCAGAGAAAACTGTGGAAATGAGCCCTGAGCATGTTGGGGTTATGTGTTATTTGCATAAATACTAGTGTGAAACGTTGCATCAGGGAAAACCTGATGTAGAAAAAAGTGAAGTGGTATTTAAAATGTCACTCAAAGTCTGTGTCTACACTTGCATTCCTCTTTTGAAAGAGGCATGCAAATGAGGGAAATCAAAATGCAAATGAGGTGCAGAAATACATATCTGGAGCCTCATTTGTATTCTTTCAAAAGAGCTTCTTTCCAAAGAAGAAAAGCGGTGTAGTTGCAACTCTTTTGAAAGTAAACCCCATCTTCAAAAGAACCCTTCTTCCCATAATGGTTTACTTTCAAAAGAGCCGCTTCTATGCTGCTTTTCTTCTTTTGACAGAAGAATATGCAAATGAGGTTCCAGATATGTAAATCTGCACTTCATCTGCATTTTTGATTTCAAAAATGCAAATGAGGTGTATATTACATATCTGGAGCCTCATTTGCATATTCTTATTTTAAAATAGCCTCTGTCAAAAGATAAACCAGTGTAGAAACTCCTTTTTTGAAAGTAAACCCCATCTTTGAAAGAATCCTTCTTCCCATTAAAAAAAGGAAGAAAGATTCTTTCAAAGATGGGGTTTACTTTTGAAGGAGGAATGTCTACGCTGGTTTTCTTCTTTTGAAAGAAGCTATTTTGAAATAAGAACATGTAAATGAGTCATCAGATATTCAAATCTGCCCCTGTTTTGCATTTTTGATGTCCCTCATTTGCATACCTCTTTTGAAAGAGGAATGCAAGTGTAGACACAGCCCCAAAGTGTTAAGCTATAGTTTACACCAACTTTGTTCTCTGTTTCCATGGGAGACCTCAGGTAGCAACTGTGAAAAAATGAGTTAGCAGGGAAGAAGTGAACAGCAATTTATTATCTGTCTCTCGTCAGAATAGCTTTTTGCTAGCTTTGAAAACCATTATATAGAATGTAATAGCAAATCATATCCATTCTATAGGAAAGCTGAAATTAACAACCCTTTAAACAAAGTTAAATGCTGTAGCTTTTTAGAGTAACTCCCTTAGAATTCTATTACACGACTCAAAGTATACGACTTTTCATAAGGGTGCAGATCACATATTGTAATGCACTCAGGTAAACCAATGAGCTGTTTTTATCTAATCCTTTTGTGTTCTACAAGAGAAATAACTGGCAAATCTTGTCTGGACAGCCTCTAAAGCAGAACACTGTGCATAAATAGTAACAGAGAGGAAGCCGTGCTAGTCTATACACTATCAAAACAAAAAGCAGTCAAGTAGCACTTTAAAGACTAACAAAATAGTTTATTGGGTGAGCTTTTGTGGGACAGACCCACTTCTTCAGACCACAGCTGAAGAAGTGGGTCTGTCCCACGAAAGCTCACCCAATAAGCTATTTTGCTAGTCTTTAAAGTGCCACTTGACTGCTTTTTGTTTTGATTGTGCATAAATGTTCTTTTTCCATATTCAGGGTGTACCCATAAAACCACACATCTGCACAGCCTACAATCCACTGAGGTAATGCTTCATACAGCCTGTTTCACACCATACTTGTGTAAGCAGGGTCTGAGTGAATTCTCCCCTAAGAGTTAGATGAGAGAGAGGGAGAAACTTCAGGAGCAAACTGTGTTTACAGGAACACATGGACTCTGCATCTGTATCTAGTAGACACCAGTGTTGTGTTGCTTAAAAGTGACCAACTTTGACTGGTTTTGGTTTACAAAACACTGTAGAACTGAATGTGGGGTTGTGAACTGTTAGCTTTATAGTATGAGTCAAGGGAGCAGAACCTTGCTGAGCCTGTCCTGAATGAGGGGTTGCCTTCAGATGACAGCAATTTACGAAGTCAGGGGCTTGAATGCCAGGCCCTCATGAAAGTAGGAGAGCTGGGTTAGATGTTCTAGCCAGGAGGTGTGGATTCTCCTGAGAAATCCCTTGTCTTGTTCCCTTTGACTATTCAAAGACAGAGCTAAGTAGCTTCATGAGGAGCCGTTTGTTTTTTTTAAAAATGTGCTCAGTAAGAGCTGAAATTACTCATGGTGGGGGCAGCCCTGAGAGCTAAACATCACTAAGAAACTGGCCTACAGAGGTTGCAGAAGAAGGGCAAGTGGTAGCTTCACATGACTGATGAGCAGCCAGTGAAAGCAGTGAGCCGTGGGTGGTGCGTCGGATAGCTGGCAAGTCATAGCAGCTAGCTGGGTGACCAGCTAAAACAAGAGCAGCTACTGAAATGGCAAAGCAAGCAAGGTGCCTTCTTCCCCAGGTGGGAGGTAAAATCACACAACTGCTCCTCTGAACTCTGGGTCTCACTGGCCAAGGACAACACTGAGTGGGGTGTGTGAGGGAGCAGAGCGAGGCCACAGAAATGGAACTTTTGGCTGTAGAACTCAAGAACATGAGGTCAAAGGCCCTGCCCCATGTACTCTGGGGTGGGTGTCCTGCTCACAGTTTTATGATTGTTCTGTTTGTGCCATTTTCCCTAGTTCATGACAGGTGACTTCCCACTTTCATCAAAAGAAAAAAACTATGCTAAACTCAGATAGCATGGTTAGATAGCAGGACCCAAATGCTGATTTTAAAATGGTGACCAGTGTTTCTCATTCTATTTTCCAGTGATTTATTTCACCTTGTCACTTCTATTCAAACAGTTGCCTCGGGAAACAGCAACTGCAGTTTAATGGTGTTAAAGCCAGCCAATTGTTACTATAACAACTGTAAACTCCAATTACAAGAAAGCCGTTAGCTACCAGCCAGACAGAACCTGATTTTTTTTAAATGTCCATGTTATGATTGTTCAAATTATTTTTCTTTAGCATAAGTTTAACTGTAACCGAAGTGTAATAAATCTAAGTGATATTACTGAAAATGGCGTATGCATTAGGGTCCTTTTACCTTGCCCCCTACATGAGTGTCTGATCCTGTTGTACTAAATGCTTCTATGTGGTGGTGAGAGCCTTAGCCAGTCAAGCAGAGGGAAGACGCACACTAACTTGCTGGCCTGGGCCATGATTCAGTAGATTTATACATCTAGGTAACAAAACTACAAAATACTGACCTGAGCCGTTTATTTTCTAAAACCCCATTTCCAAGCAAACCAAAAAATAAAAATTGTGGAGACAGAAAAAAAGCACTCGCGGTGAGGTTTTAATAGTATAGAGAAATGAAGAGTAAACTGCAAATGTGGGGGAGGGGAAAACACCTCTTTCTGCCCAGCGGAAGAAAATGCTGAAGACTGGAAAATAAGACATATGAAGAAAGTATGAGAGTAGACAGTGTGTTCAAGGGGATGTGATCACATGCTATATAATGCCTTCAAAGTTGTGCTATAAATGAGATCTTGGAAGATGACAAATCAGGAGCTAAAGAAGGAAAAATTTAGGCTAGAACTTATAGGCAAGTTCTTAAGAATAATTGGGCAGGCGAACAATAGCACAGACTGCCAAAGTACAATTAGCAAACTCACCATTGGGTCAGATGTTCGTACAGGTCAGCACAATTTCATGGAAAATAATGCCGTGAGCAAACCTATAAAGATGTAAGGAAACAGAAAGGGCTAATTGTGCTCTTTTGACCCAGTTATTTGAGTCTGGGACAGAACATTCTCCCCACTGCCTGTGACCCTCACTACTTCTGCAGTTAGACCAGTGGTTCTCAACTGGGCATACATGTACCCCTGGGTGATATGCAGGGCTCTTCCAGAAGATGCAGTAACTCAGTGTTTCTTAAACTTTTTTTATGAATTAAAAAAATTGGATTTATTTTATGTTCAATATGTTTCTTTAATTTATCCTTTTTTTTGTAATCCTAAGTCTGATATCAAGTTTATTGTCTACAGGCAATTTCTTCCAACCAACCACTTATGATTAAGTTGTTTAAACAAATATGTTGCAATGGTAGAAAGATTTTTTGGGAGTCTGAAAATTGTAGGTTCAGGGTCTCTTTTTTTTTGAAATAGGGTACTTTTTAAAAAAAAATGTTGAATCATTGAGTTAGATGGTGAATTCAGCACTCATGATGCAAAACCTTCATTGTAACCCTTTTCAGTCTGCTAACGTTACAGACTTGTCATGTAGATCCATTGAAGGAATACTGTTAAGCATGGTCTAGCCACAAATTTAAGTCCTGACCCAGTAGTTTAAATACATTTGAGGCCTATGTTTGGCACAAACTAGGACTGATCGTGTCCCTGGAACAGATTCCAGATCCCATCTAGGTGCAAGGGTTGCCAGTGTAGATTTGACAATGCCATCAAAATTGTTTTTTGTTTTCAGTTTTTATGTGTAAAATAAAATTCTGGGAATTTTTCAGTGTTTATTTTCCAAACATTAAAATGAGGATGATATCTTGTTAAAACGACATTTAAAAAATTAAGAAAAATCAAGGAAAAGGAAAAACAAAAAACTTTCATAATATACTTATTTTAGTACAAGAGAAATGGAAACTTTTAAAAAAGGTACTAAGGTATCTTTTATCTCTCTGATCTAGTAGTTTTCCTGAAATCCTGATACATGTGAGCTCGCATAATTTTCAACAAATTATCTTCGTTCTTGTTGAACTTCTTGCTGTTTTGGAAGCAAACCAACTTGAAAACAAGTGCTGTACATCAACAACTGCAAGGGGTCACTCACAGCTCACCAGGCCACTTTTTTGAAGTTGGGGGAAAAAAGCCAGAACATCTAGTTTCACATTGTCAGGGTTAAACATGGTCACATAAATTGTAAAATCCCCTTTCAGATTTTAAAATTCATCTTAGTGGCAAAAGGCTGTAATCCTGGCATAACAGTTGTAGTCTGCTGCCAAATTCACCTTGAGGAAGAATATTCGGCACCAGATATTTTGGGGTTCAGATTATGGGTCAGGGTCTTCTCCCGTTTGTCACAGAGCATTGTGTTGAAGGATTTGAATGTTTTTTGTGATTTTCTTGTAAACAGGGTCAGTGAGATATCCAGAAACAGCTGGGTTTTCTCACCATATGTGACTCTTGCTGTTTCGTGCTCACCTCAGCTGAAATTTTGGTGGTTGTGATCTGATAAACATCTGTGCTGGCAAATGTGTTGGCAGCAGTTCGAGAAAACTCCAGTGTTTGCTGTGTGCCACTGTTACAATAAGTTTCAACAGTGAACATTACCTTGGGGTAACGAACATGAAGGTCATTTTGATTATTTGTCCGTCTCTTTGGAGATTCCTTTTTGGAACCAACAAACTCAAGATGACCAGGGAGACTCATTAGCACAGTTCATGTGTTACTCAAATGACAGGCAATGAAATACAACTCATCCACCTATGAAGCACGGCAGGGATAGGTAGTCAGCTGAGCATGTGTCTCTAATTATGTAAAATAAAGCCTTTAACTTGTTCATGTACTAGAAAATGACCTCGCATCGATGAGGCAAGATTTCATCTTTAGTTTCTTCCACAGCAGTAGCTGCTGACTGTGCAATGTTAATTGGATGAGTAGGACAGGTAATACTTAGCAGCTCCAGTTTCTGATTTAATTTCATCCACAAACTTACCCAAATAGGAAGTAGAATCTGTATTTATCGTTGCCTCTTTCCCCAAATTTGTTAGTACAAATCAAACATGTCAGTATTGCTGCTGTATTGATAAAACTGGTGTCAGCAGAGGGGATGAATGCTACATCAGTGAAAAACAATGTGACTTTATTTGTTTTGGAGTAAGAAACGAAAACAAAAGGCCAAGAATCAGGCAGTCCAAGTTTCAAAAACCAGACTAGACATCATGTTTCCATCAACGTATTTCACTGATTTACATACTAAAGCACTGTCATTTTTTTCCAGCGACTTATGAGTGAGGCTCTCTATTTGAGGGCGGATTTTTGCTGCTGGACAATATTGTCACACAAAGGCACTAAAGCATCTCTATAATTAACAGCATTTGTCTGGTGAAACAAAGAGTGTGCATAAATTCATCAACACAATCATGCCACGTCATCTCCTTTATTAAAGCACCAGTGAAAGTGCCTGCTATTACTGCTTATCTCATTTTCTTCTTTAAGCTGCTTATATCACTAGCTTTGGACAAGCTCTTTTACTCGGCCAGTGTGAGCACTGACCCCAGTGTGGCTGCACTTTCAGTGCAGTGCCTCCGCTTCACTCCTGTCTGTATTTTTCTTGAAAAGTCTTAAGCACTGATTTTTTTTCTTTTGTTGCTATTCAGGCAGAGATTTACATTTTCACCCCAGGTTTACTTTATTTCCCTCAGCGTTGTCCGTGGAGGACGGGAGGTTTAAAATCAGCACCACACTAAATGGGCTCAAAGAAATAAGGAGACAGCATCTGTTTGGACATATTTGCAGAATGAACGATGAACAAAAAATCAAGACCCTGGTATTCGGCATAATGGACGGTTCGAATAGGAGAGGCAGACCCCACAGAATGGATAGATGATACAGTAGACTGGTGCAGAGCTAGGCTACAGAAACTAAGCCATGCTGCACTGAGTAGGGAAAGATGGAAAGAAATAGTGAGAGAGGCATCAGACACCAACGGGCGCTGAACCTAAGGTTATTGATGATGGTGATCTCCTTGGCAACCAATCATAGCTCACTATTAATGTTGTTTGATCTCCCAACCTCCACTGTGTGTGTTCTGTGTTTCACTTTGTGAAACTTCTTCATTCTCCGAGCTGCAGGACACAACCACCATGTAAAGCTTTGTGTTACTCCTGAAAACTGAGTGGATTGATAAACTGGTGTAAATCAATTAAAAAAAAAACAAGCTGCTTTAATAAAAGAAACCAATAACTTATTGGTGAAAATCATTCATATTTGAAAATGTGGAACATTAAGAATCCAGGCTTTAGGTTTTAGAAAAATAAGCTTTTGTACTTATGATTTTAGGCATTTTTTAAATTTAGTAGGGAAAATGTTTTAACCACCACTCCACCCCCCACCCCACATTAATATTTCCCTGCAACATTTACTAATAATATATTGTGGTTACAGCTGGTTGACAGTTTTCCATGTGATAAAATTTTCCAGTGGAATATGCTCTTTTCACAAAATTGAAATTTTCTGCAGAAAAATTTCAACTTTACCAGAAAATTTAGAAAAATAATTAAGATTGGCTCCCTGGCTTCTTGCCCAGAAGGCTCTTGTCAATTTCACTCCCTTTCTCTAGGAAGGACAGGAATTATTGCATGTGGTGTAGTTGTAGCTGTGTCAGTCCCAGTGATCGCTCTATACCCGACCTACCTGTCCTCATCCTTAAAGGAAACTGGCATGATGCTTTCAAAAGATGAGCCTGGGAGCTTAAATTTGTCACACTGCTAGAAACACTGGATATGTGGCTTATTACAACACTCTCTAACCCACTAATCCCCACTTTTTGTCCTGTTTCAGTGCCTGCAGAGATGTTAACGGGCCCCTGGACTTCGAACAGTCCCTTAGAATGTCTGCTATCTACATATGATAAATAATCTGTTCTATATTGTCTTTGGCTGTGACACTGGGAATGTCTTTTTCTAGATATGAAGCAGAGGTCTGGGTGGCTTGAAAATTTGTTTCCCTGTTCCCTCCCCCAGAAAAAAGATATGCCCGATAAAAGATATTGTGGCACCTACCTTGCCTCTCCAACGACTGTCTAGGTTTGTAGCTGGCAAGCCAGAAACTTCAGTGTTGGTTCTTCTGGAATTGCATATCTCCGGAAATCTCTTCCCACCCAAAATTTTTCATTTTTGCCTTTTGTTTTTATTTTGTTTTGCTTTAGACTGGAAAAATGTTAAAAATGCAGGACTACGTTTCCGTTCACCTGCCAGCTCAACTTGTGGCATTATGCTAGTGCTCAGGAATCTGGAAATAGAATTGATTGAAGCTGTGTCTACACTAGCCTAGAAGATCGACACAGTCAGGGTCGATTTTCCAAGGTTCAATTTTGTGCATCTTACAAAATTAACCTATCAGGGATGAGATGTGAAGAGTAAAGGAGGTAAGCTGGAGAAACGCTCCTATTGACCTTCTTCAGTGAGGATGGCCGGGTAAGTCAACTGCAGATAGATCGATTCTAGCGATGCAATTAGCTAGAATCAGTACACCTGCAATTGACATTCTTTTCCTAGCATAGACACAGTGTTAAAAACCAAGCAAAATAGGCAGGTCTTTGAATTTTCCAGAATGCAAGAAACTCTGAAGCAAGCAGCACAAATACAGAAAAAGTAAAGCTGCATAAAATCCTTTCAGTACTAACTCGCCAAGGTGGTGGTAACGCAGGCAAGGAATTTTAAATCTCTGACAAAATCTGATTGTAACAGAGAACCTGGGGCCTGAAGTAGCCATACTACCCAGCTAACACCTGGAATTTCACAGCTGAGATTGAGGTTCCTGGCTCAGGCCATTACCATGTCCTCGGTATATTGCCCAGAGTGTATTCCAAATATTTGGTCTTGGCAGAGCCAGTCTGACATTTGGCCAGGTTGGGTCTCCTGGCCATATGGCCAAGTGTTCAAGCAGATCAGTGCTTCCCAAGGGGAGTTCACTGGGAATTCATCAGTGCTTACAGGGAGATTGACCAGGTCAGTGTCTATCTTCTGCGGCTGATTTTGCGGGCCTAGTGGGGACGTGAATCGCACTACAAGGGCTCGACGGTCAACCCTGTGCTTCTCATTATCACACAGAGTAAGGGAGGTTAATGGGAGAGTTTCTCCCATTGGCCTCCCTCAGTGAGAACAGCCAGATGAGTTGATCCTACATAAGTTGATTCCAGCTACTTAACTGTCACAGCTGGAAGTGCATATCTAGGATTGATTTTCAGGTCTAATGTAGACCTGCCCTGGGTCTCAGGAGGGTTCTAGATGGCTTGTCAGATGAAGGGCTGGCTTGACCCATCACTAGGTTCTAGCCTAGGCAAACATACCTTTCTGATGACCCGCTGCTGAAGGGAGGCCTTGCCAAATTGGAGGGTGAAACAGCCTCACGCTTACCCCACAGTGATCGCGCCAGCCCAATGCCAAGGCCCAGCCATCAAATAATACACAGCCTGGGGGCTTGTTCTCAATTCCCTGAAGATTTATACACCATGCACTGAGCTTCTAAGGTTTGATTATCAGGTTCACAGAATCACAGGGCTGGAAGTGACCTCAAGAGGTCATCTAGTCCAGCCCCCTGCTTCAAGCAGGATCAACCCCCACTAAGTCATCCCAGCCAGGACCTTGTCCAGCCGGGACTTAAAAACCTCAAGGGATGGAGAATCCACCATCTCTCTAGGCAACGCATTCCAATGCTTCACCACCTGACTGGTGAAGTAGTTTTTCCTAATATCTAACCTACACCTCTCCCTCTTCAACTTCAGACCATTACTCCTTGTTCTGCCATCTGACACCACTGAGAACAGTTTCTCACCCTCCTTTTCAGAGCTCCCCTTTAGGAAGTTGAAGGCTGCTATTAAATCACCTCTAAGTCTTCTGTTCTGGAAACTAAACAAGCCCAAATCCCTCAGCCTATCCTCATAGGTCTTGTGCTCCAGCCCCTTAATCATTTTTGTTGCCCTTTGCTGAACCTGCTCCAGCAAATCCACATCCTTTTTATACTGAGGGGGGCCCAAGACTGGACACAATATTCCAGATGTGGCCTCACCAGGGCCGAATAAAGAGGAATAACTACTTCTCTGGATCTGCTCGAAATGCTCCTCCTAATGCACCCTAGTATGCTGTTAGCCTTCTTGGCTACAAGGGCACACTGTTTATTCATATCCAGCCTCTCATCCACCATAACCCCTAGGTTCCTTACCACGGTACTGCTGCTGAGCTAGTCGGTCCCCAGCCTGTAACAATGCTTGGGATTCTTCCGCCCCAGGTGCAGGACTCTACACTTCTCCTTATTGAACCGCATCCGATTTCTTTTGGCCCAATCCTCCAATTTATCCAGGTCCCTCTGGATTCTCTCTCTACCCTCTAACTAATTTATCTCTCCCCCTAGTTTTGTGTCATCCGCAAACTTGCTGAGGGTGCAATCCAGTCCCTCATCCAGGTCATTAAGAAAGATGTTGAATAACACCGGTCCCATAACTGAGCCTTGCAGACCTCCGCTCTTCAATAAGAACCTGTTAAATCAACTACTGATTGTGCTCCTGTCAACCTCAGAACTCCACTGGGTCACAAGGAGTAAGGAGTCTGAAGGGAGATTTCTTTCTGTTGACCTCTTGCAGGGGGGACGCTGCAGGAATTTGACCTTGTAGCTTGAGTTGCATATCTTAGGTTGACTTTTTCCAGTAGTGTCGACCTGCCCTGGGACTCCCTTGGCAAGTACAGTAAGCCCTCAAAATGTATGACTCCGAGTTGTGCTCAATTTGCAGTAATACAAGTTAAGCACAACTCAAAGCCGCTTTGCGGAGGTCTACTCACTAAGCTCCCTCAGCTGGTTGAACCCAGGCAGGCAGACTGCCGCTGGGAGAGATAAAGAGAAGCTGTGCCTGGCTCCCAGAGTGGTGGGGAGCAGGGAACCAGGCTGCTGGTGGGCTGGTCAGTTTTCTGGGTTCCACCAGCAGCAGGCAGAAGGGAACCAAGCAGCAGCCTGGTTCCTGGCTCTCCTGTGCTGGTGGGCCCGGGGAACTGACCAGCCATGTGGTTAGTTTCCTGGGTCCCACAAGTGGTGGGGAGACAGGAACCAGGCTACTGGCTGGTTCCCGTTCCCTGTCGCTCTGGGAGCCAGGAAACTGACCACCCCTGGTGGGCTGGTCAGTTTCCCAGCTGCCACAAGCCCAGGGGAGGAGGGAACCAGGCTCTCACCTGGTTCCCGTCTCCCCCGACTTGTGCAAAATTTGAGTTATGAGGAGCTTGGGGGTTTACTGTAAGGAGCAGTGCTGAGGGCCCAAACCTCTTGGGCACCTACCACATGTTCTAAGGTTGCCCGGAAGGTTTTGGAGTAACCCTGCGGCCCCATCTTAATGAGAAATCCTCCCCTCCCTACAGGAAACCACAGCATAACATCAGTCTGTGAATCTGGCCATTCTGAGCTGGAGCTGAAACTGCCCCCTGTTGCCCTTTAATCTGCTGTTGCTGCACTTGTAGCTGTTCCTGCTGGAGCTGCTGGTACCGCTGTTGCTGTCACTGTGCCAAAAGCTGCCTCAGCGGCTGTTATTTTTGTAGGGCTTCAGGCTGTGGCAGTTGCCTGTGTTCTCCAGTGTGGGTAAACTCAGGGGCTCCCTCACCAGCCCAAGAAGAATTCATTCCATACCTGAGTTGCCTTTTCAGACCCCTTCCTCAGGGCACAGTCTATGAATGAACCTGAAGCTGCCCAAGATGATGCTGAACAAAAAAATGACTCTCGGGTGGCCACTGACAACAGGGTTCTCGTGCTGCATCGCTCTGTCCTGGAAGAGGGCAGCCCCTTGCCCCCTCCCTCCTTTAAAACCCAGCTGAATCTTGTGGCAACCCACCTCACCCCCACAACCAACTCCTGGCTGTTGAGCCCTGCTAGGGTCCTAGCTCAGGACAAACCCAGCTGTAGATGTATCAGCCCTTCCCAGCAGCTGTTTAAAGGAAGCAGTGTTAAGACTAAGGAGTCAGTGGGCAAGTTGCTGGGCAAGGCCATGATTATGGTGTGTGGGTCACAGTTCTTACAGTAACTGCAAATTGTAATAACATCTGTGACTCCCTCTTGGCAGGGCCTGTGGGCCCAGTTAGTTCCTTGCTCTGGTCTGGTGCATTTTCTCTTCCACGGAGAGAGTGGGGCAGACATGGCAGCCCTTTATGGTGGTGTGCCCAGATTCACTGGGCTGCAATGCTTAAAGCAGGTAGCGAGGCCAGGCCATGGGACAGAATCTGCCTTGCAGAGTGAGAGTGGGGTGGGCTCTCTCCCCAGCCCCAGAGGGCCTCTCTTTTTGGTTTGCTAGCTCAGATACCCGCCCTCCCCTCAGATGAGACCTTTCACTGCCTAAGGGGTTTTCCCAGCACCCCTGCCGTGAAACTGACGTGACAAAGTTGCACATTGAACTCATTGTCTTACTGGTAACGCATTTTTCCAGGGGCGCTCCAACTATTTTGCTGGCCCCCTTTGAAAATAAACCAGTTCTGGTTGTGGTAACCCCCGGCCCAGAGAGCAGATTGCCTTCAGCATGATGCATTTATTCTCACAACACCTCCAGAGGTAAGTGTGTGTTAGTTGCACAAGGTGGGAGGGAAAGTCAAGCACGCACATTCTAAGTGATTTGCCCATGGTCAGAGGAGAAGTCTGTTGTGGAGCAGGGAAACATGGAGATATACCTATCTCATAGAGCTGGAAGGGACCTCAGGAAGTTGAATCCAGGCCCCTGCACTCACAGCAGGCTCTCTCACCATCTGAGACAGATTTATTTTAAATATAACCGTTCTCAGAACCTTTAAAGGCCCCTCAAGGATTGAGCTCACAATCCTGGATTCACAAGGCCTACGGTTTAGCCACTGAGCCATCCCTCTTCACCCTGAGCTCAGCCTCTCTCAAGTCCGATTGCTAAGCACTGGATGAGCTCATCTCACTCGCCAGGTAGGATTTGGAATAGCTTTTGAAGCAAAATAGCTGTGAAGTACTTAATTTGTATTCTCAGGCTCACATACAGTACGGCATTCCTTGCGCTGGCTGGGGACGGCCGGGGGCAGGAAAGCTGTGCACTTTGCTTGTGCTCCCTGCGAGGGACAGGAAGGGGAACAACAAGCAGCTTCAGCCCCTGCCCTCCCTACATCCCCCCCATGCTCCCATCCCCCCTGCCCTGACGTCTGACCCCCTTCACAGCCCCACCTCTTGCCATGAATCCCTCTGCACCCCAACTCTGACTCCTACACCCTCCATCCCCCTTGCCCTGAGTCCCTTCCTTACCCCCCAAACTTGTTTTCATGGCTCCTTTTGGTGCTCTTTCTTCCGTGTCCTGTTGTATTACAACCTCCCCCGCATCCCCATTGGGGGGCCCTCAGGGCAGGAGGGTGCAGAAAGTGACGGGGGTTGTGATATAACAGTACCTGTGAGAAATTTAGGTGTAGGGTGGAATGTTGTGGGGGTGGCTTAAGGCAGGGAGGGATGGGATGTGGGGGCTGCAGGTTTTGAAAAACGCGATCATTTAAATAAAGCATGTACATTTTCCTTTTATTTAAGAAAGACATCACTGAGTTCAGGATCTGAGCCACACTGGGTAAATTTGCTAGTTAGGAAATAAAGAAAGGGCTAGGGTTGGGCAAAAGTAATAGTTTGTACTTTGTGAGGTGTTCTCTCTCAATGCTCACCCCGATTTTAATGAACATGTGAAGATTTGGAAACTCTGCCATGAAGCCTCTAGGGGTTCCATGCCAGTCCCAAGCCTGGATAAAGGAGGAGGGTTGGTCAGATGAGTGATGATGCGCTGACCATGAAACAACAATATGAATGAAATTGGATGCCAGTACAACCAAATGCTAGCTGCCAGCTCAGACGTCGCCTGGATATACAAGGTCCGCGACATCAATTGAGTTATTGGGGTTGGGTCAATAAGTTGGCTACCGAAAGAAAAATACAACTAACACTTGTCTATCAGTTGGAATATGGAACGTCTGAACACTGTGGGCGCCTGGAAACTTAGAGCTGCTTCGGAAGGAGATGGAGAGATACTGACCTGATGTACTTGGACTGACAGGGATGCGTTGGAAGGCATCAGGAAAGATGTGCTGTTGTGAAGTCATTTGGTCAGGAAAGGAAATGAAATACAAGGCAGGAGTTGGATTCCTTCTTAGCCAAAGAGCTAGAGCAGCATTATTAGGATACAAACCAGTGAGTGCAAGAAAGATTGTAGCGAGATTCAAAGCAAAACCTTTCAACATCTTGGTCATTCAGGTGTATGCACCCATGTCAGACAGTATGGAGCAAGAGATTAAGCTATCTATAAAGACTTGACAAAGACGCTGGAGGAGATACTGAAGAGAGATACGTTGATCATTGTAGGAGATTGTAACACTAAGGTTGGAACAGATAACGAAAGTTGGCAGAGAGTCATGAGAAGGTTTGGATATGGAGAAAGAAACAAAAGAGGCAAGAAACTACTAGAAGTTGCTACAGAGCATGAGATAGTGATCTGCAATACGAGATTCCAACAAAAGGGCTGTAGGAAGTGGGCGTGACAATTGAATAATGGGAAGTCCAGGAACATGATAGATATGACTTTGATAAGAAGAAGATGGTTATCATCAGTACAGTGGTGCCAAACTTTCCAAGGAACAGATATAGACTCGGACCACAGTCTAGTGATCTCAAACATCAAGAATAAAACTCAAGAGAAAATGGAAGACACAATTTAAAAAGTGAAGAGATGTGGTGAGGCTAGGCAAGGAAGAAATAGGGAATACATACAGAGCAGTGCTCAAAGAGAATATTAGGAATGCAGCCACAGAGAAAGACCTAAATTAGAAAGTCGAAGGACTAGCCACAGTGATAGAAGAGGCAATTGAGCAGAGTGTTCCGGAAAAAGAGAAGATTAATTAGAAGTGGATTATGTGGGAGACACTGAAGTTGGTCCACGAGAAGAGAGCGTTGAAGATCAGAAGGGATGTTTCTGAGAGGGTGGAACAGCAATATAGGGTGAAATGCAATGAGTTGAGGAAAGCAGCCAGAAACGTTAAGGTGAACTGGTTAGAAGAGCAGTGTGAAGATATGGAGCGGTATTATGGCAAAAGTAAGACCAGGGAGGTGTATAAAATCATTAGGAATATTAATAAGTGGCAGCCAAAGCAGATGGTGATCAAAGATGAGAACGAAGAGGTGCTCATAAACAAGGAGACGCTTGTGCAGTGATGGACAAGATATTGCACTGATATATTCAAAGCATAGTTGGACCTGACTGTCTCAGCGAGACTGATTGAAGAACTGAAAGAGTTATCTCTACTGAGCATCAAGAGTGAGAGTGATATTTTGAAGGAGGAAGTAGAAAGAGCAGTGAAACAACTAAAGAACAACAGCAGCCCTGGAAATGATAAGCTCATGGGAGAGATAATCAGATCTGGTGGAGAAAGTATGATTCAGAAGATACACCAACTATGTAATACAGCATGGAAAGAGGGGAAGGCACCTAAGGAATGGACAAGAGCCGTGCTTGTGACAATACACAAGGAAGGAAGTACATTGGAATGCAAGAGCTACATAATGATTGCCCTAACAAGTCATCTAGGCAAGGTGCTACTGATGATACTGACAGAAAGACTAAGATCGCAGATAGAAGAATATCTAGTGGATGAGCAAGTGGGGTTCACAAAAGATAGAAGTACCATACAGCAGATAGTGGCACTAAGATTGATAGCCGAGAAAGCTCAATGAAAGAACAAGAACATATACACTTGCTTCGCCGATTTTCAGAAGGCATTTGACAGTATAGATTAGAAACTGAGTTGGGCAGTGCTGGAGTTGTATGGAGTGGATAGAAGACTGATACGGTTGTTGAAGGATATCAATGACAATGAGGAGGCAGCCGTGAGAACATGCGGGGAGTTGAGAAGTTGGTTTAGAATGAGTAGAGGTACGAGACAAGATCTGATATCTCCGAATATCTTCATCATGGATCTAGAAAGAGCGATGGACAAGATCAAGGAAGAGGTGGAAGGGATATCATTGCATGGGAAAAGAATTAACAACTTGAGGTTCATGGATGATATATTTATCATTGAAGAAGATGAGGAGATGCTAGTGAAAATGGTGCAGGTCCTAAGCGAGGAAGGAAAGTGGTACAGGCTATTATGAACATCAATAAAACAAAAACAATGGGACCTGGAGATAAGGAAATAGGAAGGAAGATCAGTGTAGGTGGGATTGAACTTGAGAATGTAGAAAAGTTCACATATCTGTGGAACAACGTAACATATGACCTAGACTGTAAGAAGGAAATAGGAACCAGACTAGCAAAAGCAAGAGTGAGTTTGAAGGCAATGGATAAGATCTGGAAAAGCAAAGTGATTAGCTTAAGGACAAAGCTGAGCGTCTTGAAAATGTGTATTTAGTGGCATGTTGTATGGGTGTGAGACATGGGTGATAGTGAAAGATTCAAAGAGAAGGATGTTGACCTTTAAGAGGAGTTGTTATAGACGTGGGAGCACGAGCATCTGGTGTCCGGGCCTCACTCGCAAGGCAGAATGACCATACACTCCATCTTGGAACGCTATCATACAACGGCGGGAAGGTCTGAAGCCAGGCCAGGAGAAAGAAATCAGAAAGTTGACAAGTAGGTGGAGAGTCCCCAAAGAGAACATCCTGACAAGCAGATAGTAAGCCCCCAAAGAGAACAGCTGGGGCTAGTAGCTGGAAGCCCCCTAAAGAGAACATCTTGGTTGTACAACATCAGAGGGTCCTGGGGGAGGTTCAGAAAAAGACCAAGGACAGAGGAAATCTTGTAACATGTTCTGACAGGCCGGGAGGATAGAAAGCCCAAATTAGGTAACAAACGCTTCAATTGGCCAGGTATCGAACCCCCAAGTAAGAAACAGTATAAAAGGTGATTTAGCAGGAATAAGGGTGTGGGCTCCTGGACACAAGATGGAGGCTAGCAACTTCCAGTCCAGACAGCAGACCCCGGCCTGGTCACCTGGACGTCACCACCACGAAAGGTCCCAACCAAACCGTATCTCTGACTTGAAGGGCTGCTGTAAAGTAGTTGTTGGTGAGATGTGGGAGCATTGGATGTTATTGGTAAGTCACATGTAATTATATACAGCTATATGTAACCTAGTGTTTAGCCTATGCCAAATAAATAACTATATATATATATATATATATATATATATATATATATAACAAGTGTTAAGTAATTGTAGTTATGAATAAATGAATCAATCACTATCGGTAAATACCACTAGCTGGTCTCGCTGGGGCTGTATAGAGAATTATTGGGACTTAGAACAGCCACAGGGCGTTGTGGTGTTCACAATCGGAGTGTTATTGTTCCTGGTACTCATAATACTGTGGAAACCTAGGTTTTAAGTAGATACATGGAAACACATATTGCTGCTACACTATATAAGGCTGCTATAAAGGTGGGGTGGTCGGTCCCGTGCCACCCGACTCCCCCCACTGTATCAAACCCCACACGCACCCACGGGACCTGGAATAGGTCGGCACATCGTCAGTAGAAAGATCCTGAGACTAGGATGGATGCAGAAGGTCACCAATGAGGAATTATATAGGAAGATACAGCTGAAAGAGAAGCTCCTGCAGAAGATTATATGATGCAAGTTACAGCTATTTAGGAATGTTTGCAGAATGAATGACATACAAAAATAAAGACCCTGGTGTGAGGCATAATGGACGGTTTGAATAGGAGAGGCAGACCCCACAGAGAATGGGTAGATGAAGTGGTAGATTGGTGTGACGCTGGTCTACAGAAACTAACCCACTTTGTGCTGGACAAGGAAACATGGAAGGAAATAGTGAGGAAGGCATCAGACACCAACGGGCGCTGAGCCAAAGGTTGTTGATCATGATGATGATGAACATTTGGACCAGTGAGGAACTTGTATCCATTCCTGTTCCATGTTGTAAAGATATTTTATGAGTTTGTAGTTCTCACTACATGAAATTTTGCCAGTAAAAACAGTTTTTCACACAGGTGTGACAGATGCTTTTCAACTGCCAGACTAGCTTTCAACAAGTGGAAATTACAGATGCTTTGAGACGTGTAGGCTCACTTTTTTCAGGTCTTAAAGTGGGATAAGATTTTCTTCTATGTCCATTAGCTTTAGAGAAAGCCTAGTGAGACTCTTTTCTAATACAAATAAATAACCCTCAATCTGCCTAATCTTTTTTGAAATGAAGGGTGACTTTGGGAGCCCTATTGGATACACCTTAAAGGGTCTGATTTCCAGCCTGAAGAAACGCTGAGGGCCTCCTGTCTGCTTGATTTGTGATGAAAGGGGTGTTGTGACTCAGCCCTTGCATGAATTAAGCACTGGCTGGGTAGCTAGAGAGTTGCAGCTGGTGGCTGGCAGGTGAAGGCAGAGCCGCCGTCAGCAGCGGTGCAGAAGAAAGGGTGGTGTGGAATGGCGTATCATCATTCTTACATCTGCACACCTGCTGACAGTGGCTCTGCCTTCAAAGCTGGGCGACCAGAGAGCAGCAGCTGCTGGCCAGAAGCCTAGAGGTGATGAGCTCTGAACTGCCAAGCCTAGAGTTGCTGGGGCTGCGTCCTGGAACAGTTAAGGTGTCCCAAGCTGGGACCTTTAGACTGAAACTCTCAGGATCACCAGTTGAGCCTTCAGCCCCTCCTGCAACAGTATCATACAATATATTTCAAGGCACTCCGGTTTTATTGTGGCTTTGGCCTGTTACCAACAACATCTGGAGCAGTTCTTTTCCAAAGGAGCACAACGTATTTGTTAAGGAGTCAAATCACTGGGTTAGCTCTTCACATGAAGGCGTGAGTGCAATATCCCACAAAAGCACTGGGTGGCAGTAATTGCACAGTAAAAAACCTAACTGGCCAAACAAAGAATGTGATGACTTCAACGGGTTCAGTGCCCAATTCTTTACAAATGGTTATTATATAACATAATACGGAATTGTATTGGCCCAATTCATGAGAAAGCAATGTGCATGAGTACAACCTGTCTGCTTTAAAGGGCTAAACAAAGAAGTTGGCTGTATCAGATGTTAGCGGAGTAACCAAATATCAGGCAGAAGTGAAGGTCTTTTGTTTGCAGGACTATTGCAAGAGGGGAACCTAAATCTATTTTTCTGACAGTTTGAACAATGTAATGCGTTGTGTTGCTTGCTGACGTTTTGTGGGAATGATTGCTTTTGATGGAGATCCAGGCAAATGAGTGTGCAGTCGTTGTCTGTCAAACCCGTTACTGTTTTTTGATGACATTACAAATCAGATTGATAAAGATAATTGTTAACATAATATCCTTGGAGTGCTGTAAGCATCTGACTTTAATACTGCATGACATTTCGATTTAAAAATTAGCACTATACAAAATCAATTCAGTCCATATTAAATTGATTAAAATTGGCTAACTGACAGATTTAATCAAATAATAGTAAATGAGCACTCATCATCCAATGGGAGAGTTTCTGTTGGGGCCCCAGGGAACTGTTCTTGGCCTATTCTATTCTATAGCTGCCAGTGATTTTGGAAGAAAACGAATTCAGTGCTGGTGAGGTTTGCAGATGACGCACGACTAGTGGAGAAGTAAGTAATGATGAAGACAGGTCAGATCGACAAAGTGATCTGGAGTACCTGGCAAGCTTGTTCCCTTGAACAATATGGCTACGTCTACACTAGCACACTATGTCGAAGTAGCCTGTTGCGATGTAAGACGCTACTTCGAGGCGTATCGTCTACACATCCTCCAGGGCTGGTGCCATTGACGTTCAATGTCAAAGTAGCGACGGAGAACGTCGAAAGGAAGGAAATATGGAGCGTCCACACACACGTGCTCCCTGTTGAAACAAGGGGCCAGCAAAGCCCCAAGCCGCTCCCTTAAAGGGCCCCTCCCAGACACACTTGGCCTGCACAGCATGAGATCCACAGATCCAACAACCGGTTGCAGACCCCGCAGCATGGACCTCCAGCTGCAGCGGCAGCAGCAGCAGCCAGAAGCCCTGGGCTACGGGCTGCTGCACGCGGCGACCATAGAGCCCCGCAGAGGCTAGACAGAGGTAGCTGGCGAGTGTAGATGCACCCCATGTGTTTGAATGCAGCAAAGCAACGAGGGCCTATGTCTTGGGCCAAAGGAACTAGGTCATGCTTACAGGATGGCAGTAGGTATTTTGGAAAGCAGTGACTCAGAAAAGGACTTAAAAGGCATGCTGAATAACCGATTAACCACAAACACCCAGCTCAATACAGTGGCTGAAAGAGCTACTACAAAGCATTCAGGCACAAGGATGGCAATTCAAGCAAGACTGAGGAGGTGGCATTACCATTACATGTGCTGCATTGGTGAGACCATTACTGAAATACCATGACCAGTTCTAGTGTCCACCCTTTAAAAAGGATGTTGATGAACTGGAAAGGTAACAGAGAGGGTGCTGTGTTAGTCTGCATTCTAACAAAACAACACAGAAGGCATGTAGCACTTTAAAGACTAACAACATGATTTATTAGGTGATGAGCTGTTGTGGGACAGACCCACTTCTTCATATCTGAAGAAGTGGGTCTGTCTCATGACAGCTCATCACCTAATAAATTATTTTGCTAGTCTTTAAAGTGCTACACGACTGCTGTTTTGTTTTTTAAAATTGAAAAGGGTCCAGGAAAGAGCTACGAGAATAATTTGAGTCTGGAAAACCTGCCTTACAGGGGAACTAGAGAAATTCGATCTATTTAGTTTTTCTAAAAGAAGACAAAGTGACTGGTAGGTGGTATAGAATGGTCTATGCAGAGAAAAGATTTCAGAATGCAGATGAGTCTTTAATCAAGCAGACAAAGACAAAACGGGATGGAGGTGAAGCCAGATTAGAAACACACTGAAGGTTCAGACAGAGGGCAGGGACTTTTTGAATTGTGTCTGGGTAGCATCTTCCATTATGGAGTATTGTGTTCTGACTGCAGCCCTTAAAAGATTAGCAAATAGAGAATAAATATAAGCAATACACACACCTGTTGCGGGCCAATTCAGCGTTCATTTACACCCATGGATACCTAGCGTAACTATGGAAGTTATTTTCGGTGTCCACATGTGTAAATCAGAGTGGAATTTTGTCCTGTATTAGCTACTACCAGATTTACTGGCATTCCTCAGGTCCATAATGCAATTAAGTTTTTTTAAATAAAAGAAAAATGTACATACTGTACTTAAATGATTGTAGTCTTCAAAATTAAAGTATTATTTTTATGAAATTAATTTTTATTCTGGGTTTCTTAAAAAAAGGAATTAACTTTTTCCATTAAGTTTTTTCAGTAAATTTTTTAAAATGGGAATTCCATCAAGTATATTTTTTTCTTCATTCCTATAAACTCTTACCATTTGCTATGTTTTAACAAAAAAGGGCTATGATCAATTTGATTACCAAGTACATTTTCTTCTACTTTTCAAGCATTATTTATCTGTCCCAAAACAGAGCCCCACTCCAAATTTCTCCACCTTTTATCTCTTTCCTATAAGGTTCATTCAGAATCAATCCTATTCCAGGTACATTCTATTTTTCTGGTTCATCTTAGTTCTCTTTCTTTCAACATTTGCTCAGTTATGTGAATTTTGCGGACTATACTTGATTTGCTGATTCTGTCTCTCTTCTGTTTGGTTTTATGAGAAGCAATCCCATTCCAGGCACATCCCACTTTCTTGGCATATGCAAACCCTTATGTTGCTGTAAGTTACGATAAGAGGAAGCTGTATACCAAATTTGGTGGTTCTTGCTCTTACTGTTTAGTTCTTAATTAAAGAGTCAGAGACAAACTCTCTAAAATGTATAATAGATGTATATCTAAATGTTAATAGTTTTTGCACAAGACATAATAAACCTATGTTACCATGAAATATGAATCTATGTGAAGTATAAGATTCCATCAATGTAATTTGAAGTAATCAATGTCATTTGCATTACATCTGATGAATAGATACGCTCTATTTGCAATAAAAACGAAAGTGAATCTCTGTGTGTAAAGAAAAGCTGAAGGACACCAAATAAATATTTCAGAACACAGCTAAATAAAAAGGGAAAACAGTCCATATTCAATGTTTTCTAAACACCTTGTTCTGTCTGTCAGATCCGATGATAGCTGGTGACTAGATACTTCAACGAAGTGCTGCTTTGCTATTTATTACTTATTTGTACTCCTGAGAAATCTCAAAACATTTTAAATTTGATTTAGAGAAGTTTCATGACATAAATTGAACACGCTGCACAAAGCAGTTTACTTTCATGGTCAATATGCAGAGAACAAACGTGAAGTAATTTCATTCTGTGACACTTGCCTTGTATGTTTATGCTTTAGTGGGATTTTAATACCCAAGCCACTTGCTTTTAAGCTCCTGGATACTTCCTTTATGTTGAATCCTTTTGTTAAAGCTAAATCTTCACTGAGTCAAGAATGTAAAGCAGAAGTGTGAAATGCAACCCAGCCAAAGGCCAGGTGAGTTAATTGCCTGAGAGCCACACCTAATCTACGTAAAATGGACCAGACGTATAGGGACCACTGCACGCTAGGTAGATAGTGGACATTCCATACTAATGAAGATGACAGCTGTACTAAACAAACAACTCCACATGCTTTTTTTCCCCACTCCAGTGAAAGACAAAGCACCACAATGAGTGGCACCTATGTATAATTACTGGAAAACTGAATGGGAGGAAGGAAATGCACTCATAGAATCCAGGGGCTGGACGAGACCTCAGGAGACCATCACGTCCAGCCCCCTGCTCAAAGCAGGACCAACCCTAACTAGCTCATTACCGTGAACATTAAAATTCTCTTACCCCGACTTGGAGTTTGGCCACTTGTGGAGCGCCAGGCCGAGCTTCTCATGGTTCTAACCAACGGACCATGGCCGGGGCTTCACTCAGGCAAAGACACTGAGAAAAGGACCGGGTGTAAGCTGGCCATTGTTCACAGTGCTGTGTTAGCTGTCTCAGCCCAGCATGCCCCTGCTCCCACCTGCCCAAGGAGACGTGGGGCTTAGTGGGCTGGGATGCTGTGGCGCAGGCTGCTGCTCACGCTGTGCAGTGTATGTGTGGGGGGAGAGGGGAGGCTAAGGGGAGGTGACACCCTGCTGCGTTCTGCCACCTGCACCCTGCCCCAGGTAAACCCCAGATGGGCTGGTTGGGGAGGGCATCGGGGGCAGAGTGGGCAGAGCAGAGGCGTGGGGCCTGTGGCATGTGTGTGTGGGGGGGTTGCCTGTGGCCCTGGACCAGCAGCAAAGGAGGGGGTTGTGATGGTGGTGGGTGGGGCCAGACAGCACTATTGTCTCTTCCCTCTGGGGATGGGGTGGGGAGAAGAAAGGAGAGGTCCACTCTCCCCTCATCATTTTCCTCTCTCCAGGGGTGAACAGAGCGCCCTGAGACAACCTGGTCAGTCCGTCACGGGTGCAGGTTCCCTGGTTTTGCATGACTGAATGTAAAGCTGTGTGTTTCCCTACAATGGAAAACTAAACAGTTTTACAAGTTTGCTGCTGAGGTCTCGTGACAAGAGTTTCCTTTTCAAATACATCTGCTAAAACTTTATCAGCAGTTTCTACCCACACCAGGCAGACACTGCGGCCATGGTTACACTACAGCCATCTGTTGACTGAAGTCGCTGTCAGAAGAGATTTCCTGACAAAACTTCTGTCGACAGAATGCGGCCACACACAAAAGCCCATGGGAACAGTGCTCTGTCCTGTCGACAGAGTGCCCAGATGGACTGGCTGCTCTCTTGACAAAACAGGCACCTGGAAGCAGCATATGCCTCATGGCTGACAGGCAGAACACCGCCAGCAGAAGGGCTGAGTTTTGTCAACAAACTGTCAACAAAACATTTTTTGTGTGTGGACATTCCACCACTTTTGTTGACAAAACTGGGGTTGTGTCAGCAAAACTTGCTAGTGTAACCGTAGCCTGTGTCTCTGCCTTGGCACAGGGATCTTCCCATGCAGCATTGCGTTGCCCATCTTTGCAAGTTTTCTATCACTCCGCTTGAGTAAATGAGAGAATTGATCCTAAATGCACCTATTTGCTTCCATGAACCAGATTCTATATTAGTTGTGTCCTTCGCCTTCCACTGCTTTGTACTTCTCCCTCTCAAACTGCAGCCACCTAGGTCCACCCTTCGGAAGTCCATAAGATTCTGACTTCAGTGAGAACTGAGTGCATTCCGTGCTCTGAAGGACGAGGCTCTAAAATCCATTCCAATTAACACAGAATTTCAGTGGGTTACACACAGCAGCTGATGGACTCCTTTTTCCAAATTTGCCTTTACAGAGCCAGCTGCATGCAAGCTTTGCAATAAGTGGCACAGAGGGGTAACTCAGAGCCTTTTTTTTTTTTAATGTATATGGAATCTCAAGTCTCAATTTCCCCATGGAGCTAATATATTTCCAGGGCATTCTGCAGTGCCCATTGACATAGCATTTAAGCGCTTTTCCTGTTAGCTGCTAAACCCGCTGTTTTTCCCACAGTGCTCTGGCATCCTGACCAGCCTCCAACCACTATAAAGCCAGAGGGTCCAGTCATGGAGTTTAGCTCCTGTAACACACTCAGCTACAATTTAGAATCATGCAAATATAAGGTTGGAAGGGGCCTTGAAAGATCATCTGGTCCAGGGGTTTTCAAAGTTTCCCCTCAGAGGTACAGCTGTGGAAGTGCAATAGGCACTATGACCCTCTAGCAATACTTGTTGAGAAATGTGTTCATTTGAATTATTATGTACATAAACTATAGCACTGAAAAAATAAACCATGTACAGATTTCCTTTTTCATTTTAATATAAACAATTGTAATGGTGCAGAAAGAAACCGTCCCGATGTGCAGCAAGAGAAGTAAATATGGTAGGACACCAGACTGGCTTACTGGGGAAATCCTTGGAAAACTTAGGCACAAAAAGGGAGCTTGCAAAAAGTGGAGACTTGGACAGATGTCTAGGGAGGGCTATAAATGTATAGCTCGAGAATGTAGGGCAGTTATCAGGAAGGCGAAAGCACAACTGGAATTGCGACTCGTGAGGAATGTGAAGGATAACAAGAAAAGTTTCTACAGGCATGTCAGCAAGAAGAAGGTGATCAGAGAGGGTGTGGGGCCCCTACTGGAAGAGGGAGGTAACCCAGTGACAGATGATGTAGGGAGAGCTGAAGTGCTTAATGCTTTCTTTGCCTCTGTCTTCACAGACAAGGACAGCTCCCGGACTAATACGATAAGTGAGGCACTGTGGGATGAAGGTGGACAGCCTTTGGTGGGGAAAGAACAGGTTAGGAGCTGTCTAAAAAAGCTAAACATATATAAATCCATGGGCCCGGACCTAATTCATCCGAGGGTTCTGAGGGAGTTGGCCTATATCGTTGACGAGCCCTTGGGCATCATCTTTGAAAAGTCATGGAGATCAGGAGAGATCCTGGATTGTTGGAAAAAGGCAAATGTAGTGCCCATCTTTAAAAAAGGGAAGAAAGATGATCCAGGGAACTATAGGCTGGTCAGTCTTGCATCAGTCCCTGGAAAAATCATGGAGGGACTTCTCAAGGAAGTTATTTTGAGGTAGTTGGAGGAGGGGAAAGTGATCAGGAATAGTCTGCATGGATTCATGAAGGGCAAGTCATGCCTGACCAATCTGATTAGTTTCTATGATGAGATAACTGGCTCTGCGGATAGGGCAAAATCAATGGATATGATTTATCTTGACTTTAGCAAAACTTTTGATACAGTCTCCCACAATATTTTTGTGAGCAAGTTAAAGAAATGTGGATCGGATAAATGGATGGTAAGATGGATAGAAAGCTGGCTAGAAGGTTAGGCCCAGTGGGTAGTGATCAATGGCTTGATGTCGGGATGGCGGTCGGTTTCTAGTGGAGTGCACCAAGGTTCGGTTCTGGGTCCCGTTCTGTTCAACATATTTATCAATGATCTGGATGAGGGGTTGGATTGCACCCTCAGCAAGTTTGCACATGACACTAAGCTAGGGAGAGAGGTAGAAATGCTGGAGGGTAGGTACAGGGTCCAGAGTGACTTAGACAATTTGGAAGACTGGGCTGCAAGAAATCTGATGAGATTCAATAAGGACAAGGGCAGAGTCCTGTACTTGGGCCGGAAGAATGCCAAACATTGTTACAGGCTGGGGTCTGACTGGCTCGGTAGTAGTTCTGCAGAAAAGGACCTGAGAGTTGTAGTGGACGAGAGGCTGGACATGAGTCAACAGTGTGCCATTGTAGCCAAGAAGGCTAACGGCATATTAGGTTGCATCAAGAGGAGCTTTGCCAGTAGATCCAGAGAAGTGGTTATTCCTCTTTATTCAGCTTTGGTGAGGCCGCATCTGGAGTACGGTGTCCAGTTCTGGGCCCCCATTTATAGGAAGGATGTGTATATGCTGGAGAGGGTCCAGCAGAGGGTGACTAAAATGACTGGGGGGCTGGAACATATGGCCTATGAGGAGAGGTTGAGAGAATTGGGACTGTTTAGTCTGTAGAAGAGAAGACTGACGGGGGGACTTGATAACAGCCTTCAACTTACTGAAGGGAGGTTGCAAAGAGGCTGGAGAGAGGCTGTTCACAGTGGTCACGGATGGCAGAACACGGAACAATGGTCTCAATTTGAGGTTGGGAAGGTCCAGGTTGAATATTAGGAAAAACTTCTTCACTAGGAGGGTGGTGAAGCATTGGAATGCTCTACCTAGGGAAGTAGTGGAGCCTCCGTCCCTAGAGGTGTTTAAGTCTCGCCTCGACAAAGCCCTGGCTGGGCTGATCTGATGGGTTTGGTCCTGCTTAGGGCAGGGGGCTGGACTTGATGGCTTTTTTAGGTCTCTTCCAGCTCTATTGTTCTATGATTCTATGATTCTATGAAATGTCCAGGAGTAAGCACTCAAAATATGTCAGGATCCTGGAAACGTCACCAGTTTTAGGAAAACTATACTTTAAAACAGCATTGAGAGCAAAATGTGATATTCAAATAGGGAAAATTTTGTATAACATTGAGCAACAAGCAGCACAATAGTAAAAACTCTGTTAAAATCACATTGTGTTATTTGTTGATGTTAATACAAAATAATTGTCTGGCTTTGAATGCTATATTGTGGTTTCAATTTTTGTGTGTATAAAATTTTATTTTCTGTGTTGTATAAGTAAAAAAACAACATTATGCTCTGCTCTACTAGTTCTAAAATAATCATATATTGTAAATAAAAATATAAGATAACATTTATATTCCAACACAGGAGGGCAACAGATACTCATCTAATCCAGCAACGAAGAATCCAGATTTCAAGTATGTGTCATCATATTTTCTTACCATTTTCATTCTTGCTTTTTTTCTTTTTCTTTTTTTTTTTGGCTGTCTGATTTTGTGTAGCTGTAGATGGCCAGAACTTTCATTATGTTTTTCACCACTGCACCCTTCTTGTTTTTGACAAGTATATTGACTCATGTCAGACTGAAATGCCGCTTGCCAGTTTTTATAGTTGTAAATGACAAATTGTGTGTACACTGCAAGGTTGCATTGAAGTGACGCACACCATTGTACACATGAGAATTAAACTTGGCGTATTGCCTCGTTTGTTTTTTAAATATTTTTTCTGTACTCTGGCTCGAATCATTACATTAAAATAACTTCTACTTCAATCACCGCAAGTCATATGGAGAGAAAGAACAACTAAGACCTTGACTGGAGTGCTGTCAGACCATCTGGGACTGTGTTGTGGCCCATCTTGGGCTACAGCCCAAGTTTGGAATCCTTATGCTTGAGTTCTTAGAAACAATCACTGATTATTGTGAGATTGCTTCACTAATTCCTTAACTACTCTAGTGCAACGTTTCTTCAACTTTTTGAGACTATGGGACACAAAACAATAACATTTTTATGCAGAACACCTACAAAAATTTTCTTCAAAAAATTGTTGTCAGACGCCCCCAAAAAATAGAGAAACACACTGCAAAACCAACATGAAATAATTTAATCAGGTATCACAGCAATGAAATAGTAACATTGTGTCTGGTTGTAATTACAGAAAATCCATCCCATGAGGGTATGACATCAAAATAGTATCGGATGGTTGTGGCACACTTGTGAGTTATTCACAGAACACCAGGGTTCCACAGAACATAGTTTAAGAAACACCTCTGTGGAGTGACTGTCATCAGGCCCTGCCAGCTTGAAAGCTCTCTGCTGTATAGGCTAGGAACCAAACTGGATCAATGACTTGGCAGACTGCTCTGCTCACTGCTATACTACTCAGCCAACAGAAGGAGCAGAAACTACTTGTTACTTCTGTATATGTGCGCAGAAACCTCAAGTCTCTCAGAACCTGGATACTGCCTTCTCCTGTTCCTTCAAGTCCAGTTGAAATATAATTGGTAGCAGGACTCTCAGGGTGGGGGAAATGTGAAGAATGAGATTATTGACAGAAGCAGCTATTCAACACTGACTCCCTGCTTTCCCTGCTTTTGCTGACAGTTATTGGTTCCCAGTTTTTCCTTATCACCCTCTCATCTTCTGCTTAATTCTGTAGAGAATTCAAATCCCCAAGGCCTGATCCTATAAGGTGCTTAGCATCTCTTTGGCGCTGATAAGAGCCCTCAACTACCACTCCAACAGGAGTTGAGGCTTTCCACTATTTTCCAGTTTCAGACATTTCATGACAGCTCTGCCTGTTAGCATGGAAATAAGCACTGCTGCTTTCAGTTTCCGATGAGGGTTCAACAACAGCTGAGTAGCACTGGTATTGATCACCACTCATTTTTGCAGGTTACTTTAGGCCACTCATTTTCAGAATGCACATCAACTTCAGTCAACAAGGGGTTCTGGAAGGCAAAAGTGCGTCAAGACTGACAGAGCTAGAAAACCTATACTTTTCAGAGTAACTGCACTGCACTCCAAAAAGCAACGTTTTCAGATCAAATGTATTTCTACTTAGAATTCAGCTATTTCCCTCAACAGTATGCTTGTAGCTCCATGGAAATCCTTACGTTCTATAGGATTCACAACATACAAGCAAGCAACATGGAGAGAGGATTTTTTTCTGTAGAGAACAGGGCCAAATTCTCAAAGAGGCTGAACATTTGCCGCAGCTGGATTTTTGTATCAATACAACTCCAAACTCAGCTATCATTTTTGGTTTTGCAGGTTGTTGTGAGTAGCCCAGTCATGGGGCGTGTACGTGGGTTTCTTATCTTTCAGCAGAAGCTACTGCAGATCTCCATTTCTGCCCCATAGTCTAAATGCAACCCCCTGAATTGGTTGCACCAAGCTACTTGCACTTGAAGACAACAGAAAGTTGTGAAGCCCTACAGTTCCTTGTGGTTAAATGTCTTTAACTGAGACCGGCTCTACATGTAAAGTCAATTTTAGACACACAGTTCCAGCTATGGCAGTTGCTTACCTGGCTGTCCTCAATGTGGAAGGTCGACGGGAGAAACTCTCCTGGTGACCTCCCTTATTCCTCATGAGATTGAGGAGTACAGGGGTCGACTGATAGCTCAAATTGCACATCCCTACTAACCATGTGAAACTGAACCCTGGAAGATCAACCCTTCCAGGTAGTGAAGACATGCCCTGAGAGGCTTCCCCTGAATGAATAAGTGGGGATTGACTTTGTGTCATGTCTATGAACGATACGTATACAAATACCACAGTGGAACAGGACTGCTAGGTTGATACTAACCCTCATTTCCTCTTTTCTGAAGCATGGGCTGCATAAGAATCTGCACAGGGACACACATTTCCAGAGCTTGATCTAGGTCCATGAAGATTCCCTCTCCCAGAAGGATCCACTGTCCTGTCAGACTATGCTCTGAGTCTCCACCCCCAGAAGCATGGCTGTGCAAGGTAGCTTTTTGCAGCAACTTCCCTTTCCAGCCGAGAAGAGATGGGAAGCAGCCCAGAAAGAGGAGAAAGGAAAGGCAATGGGGGTTATGGCTCCCTTGTTAGAAACATTATTTACTTTACACTCAATACAGTGTGGGCCAGCCCTGCTAAGTTCGTAGGATGAGGGTACCGAAAAGAACCTGAGCAACATGACCTTCTGGACAGGCACTGAACTGTGATGCAGAAGAGTGAGGGGCTATTCCCATCTCTACCACAGCCTTGCTGGGTAACCTTTGGCAAGTCACTTCTCTGGGCCTGTTTTCTCTCCTACATAACGCACTGCGCATCAAACAAAACTAGACTTACTTGTCCTGTTTTAGTCCAGTTACTTCCAGTGGGGCCAATTAAGGGGTGGGTGGGTGAGGTGTGGGGGGCTATGAAATGTCAGTCAGGAGGGCAGATCAGGCTGGTTGGATAGGCCCTTCCACATCCAGACTACCATTGGCAAGTCTCTTCTTCAACTCCCCTTTCACTGTTCCTCCTGCCAGCTGGGGCACTCCACTCTGGTGTGCAGGCTTTTCCCATTTAAAGCACTGCAGGATCTCACTCACCTCTTGGTAATGGCGAGCTCCTGTCCTCGCTGCTGTGGCTCAAGCTGCACTGCCTGATGACTCCACCGGAGCTGCAAGAGATATGCCTGAATCCGCCGCTGGTGCTGCTCAACCAGACCACGTTCCTTCATCTTGTCCATTGGCTGCACCATAGCCACCTTCCTCCTTGACGGTCAGGAGTCTCAAAAGTCCTGCCAATGACACCCGTTGGCAGTGCTGTGCTTCTGCAGAGGCCAGTTCTCTCAGCGTCAGTTCTTGGGGTCTAAGGTTTTTATGAAATTGGCCACGTTCCTAAACAGCAGAAATCTTCCACCCAGCGCCAAGCTGGGAACAGCCATTCCCTGATGTCTGCAGGGCCAATAGCCACTGTGGGCCCCAGGGCAAGTTGGGAGGGGGCCCCGCTCCACAAGCCAAGGGTGGGAGGGGCAGGGGCCATGACAGACAGCTCTTTGTGCCAGTTGGAATGCTGTGCTCGGGCCCTGCCCTTCCTCCAGAGCCAGGCGAGGCAGCACTGCTGCAGCATTTCAAAGGGGCAAGGCATTTCTGCCCTCCCCCCCGCTGAAGTGGAAGCGTTGGCAGCCGAAGCTTTGAAGCACCAAGCCCAGGGGCAAGTGCCCCCTTTCTTCCCACATTGGCAGGCCTGCCTGATGTACTCTCCACCCTGGGGACCACTGCAGAAGGCCTCCGTCCACATAGTTTTCACTCCACTGTCCCCTTCTAGTTTCGCTCTTCCTTTATTCTCACCCTAGACTCTGTTGGACAGTGGCTTGACAGGAGCCAGGCTTTCTCTTTGTAGCTGCTCCTACGGACTGGCCAACTTTCCAAGGAGCTTGTATAAATCTGGTGGTGTATGAATGAAGAAGCACTGTTCTTCCATGGTCTAGCCCAGGGGTCAGCAGCCCCCGGCAAGAGGGGCATGTGAGGTGGGAGCTCACCCCTGCACTCCTCCCCTAAGCAGATGAGAGCTTGCTCAAAGCCATGCCGCCTGTGGATTAACAAGAGACCAGCTAACGCTACCCACCACCACCTAACGGGTGAAGCTTTGCATCTGTATTTATTTATTAATGAAGCTGTTGTAAGTAGGACTATTAGTGATTTTAAAAAGTATCACCAGCACTCAGACTGTACATAGAGGTGAAAGGGTCAAATTTCAGCACTCAGCCTTGGGAAAGTTGCTGACCCCTGGTCTAGTCAGTCTCATACTGAAGTCAGCCAAAGTTTTGTCACGGCAGTGGGGTGGACCCTTAATCTCTGATAAATTCTCAGAACAACAAAAAACTAAACACAAATGCAGGAGTGGGTATGGAGAGTGAAATGTGATCCAAGTACAGGACTCATCTTTTTCCTTGATTGTTTTGTTGAGCTGGAGAGCTGTAATTAGTCTTTGTCCTGGCTTTGGGGAAGAGTAAGACTGGAGCAGACTCTGATCTTTGCTGCACTAATGTAAAACCCAGAGCAATAACTGTGAGATTAATGGAGTAACTTTGCATTTATGCTGCTGTTATTTATGTCAGCTAAATAAGACTGCATTGTTGCAACAGCACAGTGGTGACTAGGTTGCTGACAGCAAGGCGCGTCACCCACAAATAATTCTACCAGCTTTTTCACTAGGGCTGTGTCTACACTAGCCCCAAACTTCGAAATGGCCATTCAAATGGCCATTTCGAAGTTTACTAATGAAGCGCTGAAATACACATTCAGCACCTCATTAGCATGCGGGCGGCCATGGCACTTCGAAATTGATGCGGCTTGCCGCCGTGCGTCTCGTCTAGATGGGGCTCCTTTTCAAAAGGACCCCGGCTACTTCAAAGTCCCCTTATTTCTATGAGCAGATGGGAATAAGGGGACTTCGAAATAGGCGGGGTCCTTTCAAAAAGGAGCCCCGTCGGGACGAGCCGCGCGGCGGCGAGGCGCATCAATTTCGAAGTGCTGCGGCCGCCCGCATGCTAATGAGGCGCTGAATGCGTATTTCAGCGCTTCATTAGTAAACTTCGAAATGGCCATTTGAATGGCCATTTCGAAGTTTGGGGCTAGTGTAGACACAGCCCTAGTGAAAAAGCTGGTAGAATTATTTTTCTTATAAACAAGTTACACATGTGACAGGAGTAACCCTTTATCTTGGACCTTCTCATAACTTGTTTTAATTGTATCCAAGAGATCTTATGCTCGGATTACTCAGTTTAAATAAAATACACAATTTAAATTCTAGTTAGGTGTTGGTTTATTCCCATGTTCCACAGCGGCAGAGAGGTATGGGTGGTTCCCACCGCCTACATAAGCTAATACTGACTTTTTGGAAAAATATATCAATTTCTACTTAAGGAGAATTCACACTTAGATGGTCAGCCTTTTTAGGTGACAAATCTGAGGAACTCACTCAGATTGAAGTGACATTAGAGGAGGTTTTGGAGTTAATTGATAAGCTGAATAGTAACAAGTCTCCAGGACCAGACGGCATTCACCCAAGGGTTCTGAAAGAACTCAAATGTGAAATTGCGGAGTTATTAACAGTGGTTTGTAACCTATCCTTTAAATCCACTTTGGTACCAAATGACTGGAAGACGGCCAATATAACACCAATATTTAAAAAAGGCTCTAGAGGAGACCCTGGCAATTATAGACCGATAAGTTTAACATTAGTACCAAATTAGTAAAGAATAAAATTGCAAGGCACGTAGAAGAGCACGAATTGTTGGGCAAAAGTCAGCATGGTTTCTGCAGAGGGAAGTCGTGTCTAACTAATCTATTAGAATTCTTTGAAGGGGTTAATAAACATGCGGACAAGGGGCACTCAGTGGACATAATATACCTAGATTTCCAGAAAGCCTTTGACACGGTCCCACACCAAAGGCTTTTATGTAAATTAGGTGGTCATGGGATAGGAGGAAAGATCCTTTCATGGATCGGGAATTGGTTAAAAGACAGAAAACAAAGGGTGGGAATAAATGGTAAATTTTCACAATGGAGGAGGGTAACTAGTGGTGTTCCCCAGGGGTCAGTCCTGGGACCGATCCTGTTTAACTTGTTCATCAATGATCTAGAAAATGAGGTAAGCAGTGAGGTGGCAAAGTTTGCAGATGACACCAAGTTGTTCAGGACAGTCAAAAGCAAAAGGGATTGTGAAGAAATACAAAAAGATCTCAGCAAACTGAGTGATTGGGCAGCAAAATGGCAAATGAAATTTAATGTGGGTAAGTGTAAGGTAGTGCATGTTGGAAAAAATAACCCAAATTACACGTACTACATGATGGGGTCAAATTTAGCTACGACAGATCAGGAAAGGGATCTTGGAGTTATAGTGGATAGTTCTTTGAAGACATCCACGCAGTGTGCAGCGGCAGTTAGTAAGGCAAATAGGATGTTAGGAATTATTAAAAAAGGGATCGATAATAAGACAAAAGATATCATACTTCCCCTATATAAAACTATGGTACGCCCACATCTTGAGTACTGCGTGCAGATGTGGTCTCCTCACCTCAAAAAAGATATATTGGCATTAGAAAAGGTTCAGAAAAGGGCGACTAAGATGATTAGGGGCTTGGAACGGGTCCCATATGGGGAGAGGCTAGAGAGACTGGGACTTTTCAGTTTGGAAAAGAGGCGATTGAGGGGCGATATGATAGAGGTATATAAAATCATGAATGGTGTGGAGAAAGTGAATATAGAAAAATTATTTACCTTTTCCCATAATACAAGAACTAGGGGACACCAAATGAAATTGGTGGGTAGTAGGTTCAAAACTAATAAAAGGAAATTTTTCTTCACACAGCGCACAGTCAACCTGTGGAACTCCTTGCTGGAGGAGGCTGTGAAGGCCAGGACTCTATTAGGGTTTAAAAAAGAGCTTGATAAATTTTTGCAGGTTAGGTCCATAAATGGCTATTAGCCAGGGATAAAGTATGGTGCCCTAGCCATCAGAACAAGGGCAGGAGATGGATGGCAGGAGATAAATCACTTGATCATTGTCTTCTGTTCTCCTTCTCTGGGGCACCTGGCATTGGCCACCGTCGGCAGATGGGATGCTGGGCTGGATGGACCTTTGGTCTGACCCAGTATGGCCGTTCTTATGTTCTTATGTTCTTATAAGCCATAACATAAACACTCAATGGGGAATGCAGTGTTTTTCACTACTCCTCAATATATGCAGTTAATTTGAAAGTTTATACCATTTCCAACAGGCCCATTGTCTGTATCAACTGGGGCTTTTCCTTACATAGTGGGGGAGCTTCTGCTCTCATTTACACTGAATAAATAAAGAGTGATAGCACCCAACTGAACAGAATCAGGTCCATTGTTTCCTACCTACAACTCTGTAGCAGGCCCAGTTCTGCTGAAAGCCCCTTTTGGTTTCAAGATCAGTATGATCAGAAAGCAGAAATATTACTTCTTTTTGTTGGACTCTCCTATATACAACAAACAAACAGATACTTCAGTCAGAGAGAATGACAAAAAAAAATGACTGGAAAGTACACAGCAGCTGCCTCTATGTGTCAAAATTAGGAACAATAATTTACCACAAGTGGAGGCTGTGAAAGTAGAAAAAAGACTCAGGTGTTTTTACCACCATGTCATTTAGGTATCAACAAGCCGTTATTTACAGGCTCCAATTTTCTTCATGCAGCAAAAGATGTATTTCAGCCTTGTAACAGGTTGCATTTCAGTACAAAAGGCAAGCTGTCTCTGCAAGCAAAGGAAAAATGTATCCCCATTTAAAAGGGGATGGAGAAAATACATTAGCCTTAACACAAGCTTCAGCCTCCCAACTCCGATTTGCCAGTTAATTTAATGGTAATCTAAAGGCCTAGGTATTCAGTTAGTGCTTTGTGTAAATGTCAGACAGAGAATTATTGGACATTTCAAAAAAAATCAGAACATTGATCGTCCCATGAGTACACATATGTGCACGTACGCAACAAGCTTTCTGACACTATCCTGCATGACATGCTAATGGGTGTCAGGGATTTTTACCACCCCCTGGGCATGATCGTCCCCGTGGGCCAGGGGATACAAGCCTTTGGCCACATAAAATCAGTGCAGGCACATGAGAAATCTAAAGTGTCATAGGCTGCCATTTAGCTGCAGCACCAACGGTCACTTTGGGTCAGTTGGTTTCCCCGGTAACCTGAACCCATGAATAATTCATAAGCACATATTTGAATAAAGGCTCCTGATTGGGCAGAGTTCCAGTTTTCTGGAAGCTTCCAGACCCGGTCGGACCTGATTGAAAACTGTACCTGAGAATCACAAATATTTAAATTAGCTCATGAATAATGCATGGAGACTGTCTATAAAAGTAAGGCTCGCCCCTGCATTCTTTGGCCCTGGGCGCTCACTGTCCTAACAGTGGCACCACATAGGTGAGCGTTGGTTGCTCCGGCAATGTCTGCTGCCCCTTAGGCTAGCCCATAGGGCGAAGACCTTTGAGAAGAGCTCCTGAGGGATCGCCGGCGGCGCCCACCTGCTGCCGCTGTGCCAGCGCCGCCTGATGCTGCCTACGGCCCCATTGATTCGAAGTGCAATATTTCTCATCACAGCGCTTGCGTCGAGGGAGCAGCAAGTGGGCCCTGTGGTGGAGCAGCCAGGTGGCGAACTGGCCCTGCCTTTTTTGGCGGGGTACTGCGTACCTGGCTGCAAAGCCCAGGGTTCGCCGCCTAGCGGCACTAGCGCTCCTGCCGCCTCCACCATCTTGAGGCATCGACGCCTTCACCACTTCAGCAGCTACTTACCTGACTGGACAACGCTACCGAACACGACTCAATCCACCAGATTTGACCACCACTCAGACTTCAAGACACATAACAAACCCTATCTACTATACCAAACAGAAAAACAGACGCCATTGTCTGGGTTTCGGGGCCCCCAGTGGGGGAGTAGGGGGTCGCGCCCCTTACACCGTGGAGTGGCCTGATGAGGCCCCGCCAGACCCGAGGGCCTGACCCTTCAAGGCCGGGCCTTTGCCCAGGCAATAGGCACATTTAATTACAGTGGTAATATTTTAATATTAGTATTATTAGTGGTTCTTATCGTTTAATAATTTATAGTAACAGGCCTGAAATTAAATAGATATACGTAACCTGGCAAGGTGAAGGCTAACGCCTCCCTGGTCCTTTAGCCTCTTTATCCCTCACTCCCTTATCCTATTATTCAGAGGGAGTCTCTCTATTGGGCCCCTCGCTTATCCCCCACTATCGAGGTGCCTTTAATACAAGGTCTCCTTGCTGCAGCCGACCTGCGCAAGGATCGTAGGCGGTGGCGTTTATCTCCCCATCCGGTAGCACCGATAGGAAGGTTCGGGCACTGGGTGTCATCTTTTCCCTTTTATTGCCTCAATTCGCTCTCCCAACATATTTAACTAACCAACCACTTTGCTTTGCGGTAAAATAAAAACTACATTCATTCAAGAGGAATTTTACCAAAGCACTATGAGTGCATCAAATATAGCTGTGAGTTAAATATACATATACTGTTACATATCATATAAGATCTTCCTTGTTACTACTTCATTGTATTTATTTGTTAACCTTGTTACATGTCTAATAAATAGTTAGTTAGTTTGTAACTCATTCTTGGGGTTCAGTCTTCTCTGCCAGCTCCCTCCTGCCAGGTGGGTTCAGGGGAGGCATATAGCTCCATCGGAGTTCTCAGGAGTAAGCACGCTCTCGGCTCGTTGGGTTTGGGGCGGTCTGCAACTGGGTCCTTGGGACTGGGAGGTGCTCGGCCCCTCCCTGGTGCGACACAGACCTTTGAGTCGAGGCAGGGGAACCTGTCCTGTAGTCTTTAAACAACAACTTGTCACAGCAATGGGTAGGCTGGAGAAATGTGGGCTTGGTGGAACAACTATTACAGGGGTAAACAGCTGCAAACAAAGAGTGACTATTAATGGAATGATGTCAGTCTAGGAGAAAAATGGTGTTGTACATCACAGGTACACATGGGTCAGGCTTTCACTAGATTGAGAGAGAGCAGCTGACAGTTCAAAAGCAAAGACATAAGTTCTCCTCCTTCTTTCTAGGGGCTCCTGGCCACCATTCACCTTGCTGGTGAGTGATATCATTGACCTGCCTCCCATGCTGCAAATCTGTGGCCTTTGTAGTGCACCTTTACTCTCCCAGGCACCAGTCAGGTGGGTGTTGCTTGGCTTGGCCACCCGTGTCTCTCTAGGATCTGCTGTGCCCGCCTCTGAGTGCCCAGATGGCCTGTTTTAACCTACGCTCTTTGACAGCCTCTGCAGAGTCCAATGGCCCTGTCACCACTGGCCACACCTGCTGTCCGGAAAGCCAAAACCCTCTCCTGGGCCTTCCGCCAGGCAGTGTAGCAGTTCTCCACCCTAGGCTGTGCCCTACATCACTGTGAGGGAGGGGACGAGGTGCACCCATTCTGGGATACCTTCCAGTCCCAGTTGTTGCCGGTAACAAAATCCCCATTAACAACAGTGAAATCTGCAGGAAAACACTTCAAGGATGTTATTTTCTTGCAGACTCAAAGGTCTCTCTCTGTATTTCTTTCCTAGGTTACAGAGACAGGCCTGCCAAGCGGGGGGAGGGTGGGACAATTTCCCTGAGGCCCAGTGATACAAAAGGGCCCAGAGCACTGAGCCCCTTAAACCACTCTTGGAGCACCTCCGGGAGCTGGGGTAGGGGGCAGGAGTGCACCATGGTCTGGGCAGTGCTGAGAGCTGGCTGCCGCACCCCTTCCACCTCAGGCCTTGTGCCTTCCGGAGGCACTGAACAGTCTCCCCCCAGTTTGTCCAGGGGGTCAGTGAGGCTATCAGCCCCCACTGTGCAGAGAACATGGTGATGAGGGGTGATCAAGAACCAGCTGTTTGAAGCTCAGGGGACTGCTCCTGCGGTTTTCAGTGTTCCCTGTAAGTTGAGTGCTCGGGCAGCTGCCCGGGAGAGATTCAGGTACTGCTCAGCTGATTAGTACAGGCTGAAGCTCTCCAATTCGGCGCTTTCTTGTCTGGCAACATCTGTAATCTGGCATGATTTTACTTAGCAGGATGACTATTTATCATGGGTGTGGCCAAGTTTCCCATGGTCACATAAAGTTAGTTTACAGCCACCAGTCCTGGCTCTCAGCATTCTGAGCTGTTATTTAGCTGTAAATTATCCCAGCTGTCTCATAAGAGCCCAGTGAGCAGCTGAGGTATTGGCAGTGCTGCTAGACAATAGTGCCCCCCTGTGAGCTGGCAAGTTCTCTCCTTCGGTACTGGTCAGGTCCCCGGGGGGGCGGGGGTGCTGATTAGAGAGGTACAACCTGTAGTGCATCTGCAGCACCCACAGCCGGCAGCATGTGATTCTCCCGGTGGTGCACATCTGTGCATGCCTGGGTGCGCATAACAAAATTTATTCTGCTCAGGGATGGAAAAAAACTAGTGGAAACACCAGCAGACACCATGATTACTTTTGTATTTGCTGAGTGACAACCATATCACTGGTGCTACCAAAATCCAAACAGTAAATCACATTGTTATTCCTCACCTTCTCATTTGCATTTCCCCTTTCAAGGGAAGATGGTTGTTTCTATGAAGTGGCAAAATGTCTCTGAATAGCAGGAGAATATTTCTGTCTTGTGCAACTGTTTCATACAACAGTGATCAGCGCATGGAAAGGAAGCCTTCAAGTAGCTCCATTTACAACTATTCCTGATGGAGGCGTGCAACGTTTATTACTTGTGGTTTGGATGTGTTAAAAGATAAAAAAAGGACCAGTGGCATGATTGGAAGCTGCCTTCCTTAAGAAGAAAGAGGAAGTTAAAAGTTTTATGCATCTGTACATCAAAGTGTTATTACTAGCTAAGGTTTCTTCTTTTATAATATCAGCCTGTGCATGAATTGAATTTCAATGGCATGGCTGCGTATAGTATTCCAATCTCCAGATCAGTCAAATTTTATGAACACCCCAAAGCTCAGTGGCCATGAAAGAGAGAGGGGGGAAGGAAAGGCATGTTTAGCAACATCAAATGGGAATGCAGGACTGATATGTATTGTCAGTAGAAAGATTGTTTTAATACCCTGTCGGTCACAGTAATAACCTTAAACAAATAGATCACTTGTATTTACTTTGTAATATCAATGCTTTTACCAGATTGACTGCCTAGTGGGATTGTCTGTACAAATTTCACAGTTGTCCCCAGGCAGCTCTGTGGAGAGGACACTTTCACTCCATATGCCATAGAAAGATGCCTTCAGTGATGCTCTATGAATTAATCATATCCCCAGGGGCTGGAGAAGGATAATCATAGAAAAACCCAGTGGAAGGGACTCGGAGAGCTCCAATAAGCTGTAACAGCACCTGGCCACTTTGTACAATGAAGAGCAGTTATATCAAATAGGCTGCTGCCTCCGAGAGCAGATAGCTCTGAACCTCATGGAGCTGCCTGGGTTAGTCAGAGATGAAATGAGATGAGTCCACATGATTTACATTACAGATTTGTGCCTGCTCCTCACCACCTGAGGCCAAGGGGTTTATAGGAGAGAAAAGGCACTAAACATTTATCTAGGCGATGACTCATTTTTAAAATCCCCTCACTGCTCCTATATGAGAGGAGCACAGCAAGGACAGCCTGCACTTTGTTCAGTGCTAAAATACAAATGCTAGACAGCAAGCTGAAGGTATTGGGGAAATGGTGGTATGTATCTTCATCAGTTCTGAGGCTTTCCTGCACATTTCTTCCCTTTAAGGGAGATGAACTCACCCTCGTGCTCGCCAGGGCATCATTCCATGAAACCAGCTATTATACCCAGCCTTTTCAGGTGACATTTTCTCTCTCTCCTGCTGTACCCCTAGCACATAGAGCCGAGGGAACTTACATTGGTTTCTTGGCCTCCGTGGAAAATAAAAGGTCTTATCACACACCAAGGGAAGGGAAATGTACCATTAAAACTGGGTCTGATTTTTGGCTCTTGGCCTTTTAACTACTACGACCACACTTGGTTAAGTTTCGTTGTATCTTTATAGGAAAATAAGATGGTTCTTAAAGTAAACAGATTTCAGAGTGTGCTAACTTGCAAAGTCATGGACTCGGGCCCTGCTATATAAACCCAGGATTCTGTATTTCCACTTCAAATCCCATCTGATGAAGCAGATTTTACACACAAAAGCTCGTGACAAAAGCTCATGGTTCAAATTTGTTAGTCTCTGAAGGTCCAGAGGGCTGCTTGTTATTCTGTAAAGAGCAAGTGCATAGTGCTGGTTTTTCCTCTGCATGTGAAACCCATTTTGTTTTATTTCCTCTTAAGCTGTGAGCAGGTTTATTACTCTTATTTAAAAGCCACCAGCAAACACGAATTGTTAATTTTTCAGGATATTTTTCTGCTGGCCTATTTCTATTTATTTTAAAGCTTTTTGTTTCCCCTTCAGACAAATTCTCACCTGGTCTAAGTAGGTGCAACTCTGCAAACCTCTGTAGTTTTGCTTCTACTTGTATTGGCATCCTGATTATCCACTTATTTACACCAGTGTAAATCCATGGATTTCAGTGAAGTTACTCCTATCAAAGGGAGAGGTGAATGACCTGATAAAACATCCATCCCTTCCTAAACAGTGTCACATTTTCATACTTGACACTAATTAAATATTCAGTAAATCTGTTCCTTTTAAAAAAAAAGTCTGGAGCTCTCTCAGGCTACATCTACACAGCAGCCCTCTGTGTAATATCTACTCCGAAATAACTATTTTGAAATAATGCTGCTACACACAGGTTCTAAACACATAGGCTGTGGCCACACTTGGACAAAACTTTGAAATGGCCATGCTCATGGCCAAATCTAAGAATACTAGTGAGGCGCCAAATTGAATATTCAGCTCCTCATTAGCATTCGCATGCTGCCAGCTGTGGCGTTTTGAAAGTACCACTTTCAAACATACACAGCTTGGTGTGGCTATACGTGGGTCCTTTTCGAAAGGACCCCGCACGCTTTGAAATCCCCTTATTCTGATAACTGTGGTCTTCTGAAATTAATTTCAAAATTTTCAATACATTTCAATTTTCAATTAATTTCAAATAATAAATTCAATTTTCAATTAATTTAAAAAGAACTTTTTGTGTGTAGATGTTCTGCTGGATATAGAGAAAGAGCCTCTTCTTTTGAAAAATATTTTGAAAGAATTTGCTAGTGTAGACATGACCACAGGGAACAACGCTGATTTTGAAATGCTATTTCAAAATAGGCACTATTCCTCCCACTATGAGGTTTACAGCTTTTGACATAACACACCTGATATTTTGACTTTATTTTGAAATAGCATGTGTGTATAGTGTGGATGACAGGAAAGTTATTTCAAAATACCTGCTGTTATTCTGGAATAACTTTGCTGTGTAGCCATAACTTCAGAGCTGAAGCCCAAAGCCTATCACATCTGAGCACCTAGCTCTGAATTTGGACAACATTTTATAGATGGCTGCTAGCTGCACCCTTTCTGGGAATTTCAGCAGACAGATCAGTGATTAAGGGGATACAAAAGCTAAACTCCCCCTTTGGCCTGGAGGTCAGATTTGAGCCACCCGACCAGCTCAGCATAAGATGTGCTTCCACATCTTTCGACATGGCACCTCACGGTCACTGAAGCTGGCAGGCAGGCATATCTATTGAACTGTTTTAGACCACAGCCCATCACCCTGGAATATGGGCATCTTCCATGTAAAATTGATAGTAGTAAAGAGTTACCTAGCACACATGGAGTACTGTTTCTTGTCTTTTTGCTGTAAAAACTCTTTTTAGCATAGTTGTGGTGTTTTTTTTTCCCTGGGTAGAAGACAGGGCCAGTTGATTTTTTTCCCCAGTGTGTTTTTCTCTATCCTATGCTAGATTCACACAGTTTTTATTTCTACAAAGTAAAATTCTACAAAGTTAAGCCAAAACTTTCTCTTCTAGTATAGTACTCAATCTTCCCTGGCTGTTTTGATATGAAGCCTCCTTCCGCACTATAGCAGTGAAATCTCCTGGGAGAGCACGTCAGTTCTGATTACTTGACTACTGTAGGAAATGGTGCAGAAGTAAGGCTCTTTCTTGTTGATGAAAGCATTGATTGCAGGTATAGGCTGCACACAGTCCTTTTGAAATTAGTTCTTTGGTTTATCAGGGGAGCAGGGTAGGCAATATCCTGCCTGTTTGCCTCAGTCATCCCTGTCAGTTCAGTGCTGCTCTCTCTTGTCCATCTACAGTAACAAAATAACTGTGATTCACCGTGCTTCAGGAGTGCTATTGCAGATCCCCACATGAATACTAGTGAAGCGGCATACTCAGTGCCAGCGCCATGTAGAGTCAGTCTACATGATAACATGAACCTGGGCTTGAGCCCTGTTCAAGCCTAACCCCTGTCACATCTACCCTGGTTGCAGAGACGAGGCAGCCCCATTTGCCTTGGGTCCCAAGAATCAGTTGGAAGTGACCCATAAATCCATGGGATCACGTCCTTAGTCTGTCTCTGCCAAAAATCTGCAATCCACTGTATTGAAAACGGAAGTTGCTCAGGGGTCGTTATTAAGCCATTCTCTTCTGATCATTGATCTGCCAGTGCACCATCAGAGAGCCTTCTGGGTTCACCAAGGAGACCAAACTGCAAAGGAAGCTGCTCTTCCTGGTAATGTGCCAGGTAAAGTTTTCCCACAGTACACCACAGTCCCAGGGTTTCAGAGAGCAGCCGTATTTTGTGGGGGATGGTGGGAGCTAGGGATGAGGGGATACGGTTACTTTGAGTCTGGTCTGTGCTGAGCAGTATGGACACCCCAGCTCTAGGTTCGGGCCGTTTGTGTGTTCCACTGACTTGGCTTGTGCTCTGTGCCGTTGAGCCAGGCCTCAGGATTTAGCCTTTGTGTCTGAATCTTACGGAAATCAGAAGGCAGCATTCCTTCTTTAAAAATGTTCCAACACTGGAAAAATCCAAAATGTTCTATGACAGAAATAAGACCTCTTGGGGTCGGAGCCTTTGGACTATTTCTGAAGTGGCATTTGGAAAATTCCCAAGTTTAGATCCATCAGTCCTGTTCCCCTGAAAACAGCACACAATGACTCTTTTTGTTTCAATTCTTAGAACTGCAGTAGCAGAAAAAAACAGACATTATTAATTATTATGAACAGTCCTGAGGCCTGATTCTCCTTTCCTACACTCAGATTTTAACCCAGATGCATGTCAGTGGGAAGAAGAAGAAGAAGAAGCTGGTCCTTTATTACTATTCAGGACTTTCTCCACTTAGTAGTGCAGCTTCAGTCTTAAGATCAGTATGTTTCTGAGTGAAAAGATACTGTTTCTTGCAACTGTCTGCAGTTGTTTATTCTTTGAAAAGAAAAGCAACACCAGACTAGGTGTATTTTATTTAAGAATACAACTCTCCTTTCATCTGCTTCTGTTATCTGACCATTTATAGATCCTCAGGGAGAGAGTATCCTCTCAAGAGAAGGATTTAACGGTATATTGTTCAAGATGAAGCATACAAAGGAAGTACGGCTCTGAACTTCTTCCAACCTGCCTTTCTGTAAGGTATTTTAACATGCACCACACACAGAGATTGCTTAAGGTTCTTTTGTAACCAGGTTACAAATGGCTTTGCCATCATGGGTGGCAGGATAGGATGGGAAGAAAAGAAGAGAGAGACTGGGAGGAATGGAAAAGAGAAGATTTTGAAGTCTAAAGCATAAAAGGAGGTAGAATGGGGATGGGAGTGAGGAGAGGAGAAAGAGAGTGAATAGATTGGCTGAGTAAGTAAGAAATCTGGGAACAACAATTCTGCTCTGACTTACTCAGTACAAGTCATTGTAGGATTTGTATTTCATAGCCTAAAGCACAGAGGTAAAGAGAGAAAGGAGCCATTTGGTGAAAGAGGATGCAGTGGTTCTGTGCTTGGTTTTATTATTTATTATTAATTGTCTTAAACAGAGATCAATTATTATTTACATTGTCATATTTTATTATATGACTCAGACGCGTGTGAGCCTTGATACTAATTTAAAAAAATCTTCCCAACTAAGCCCAGCTTCTGGATTAGGCATTCCATTTTGGCTCAGCCCTCCCCTGGTAAGCCTACACACTTCTAGAATAAAGTTGCTTCTGATGAAGTCTGTGCCTTTCAAAGGGCAGTCTGAAACAACAGACTCATATTTTCACCCCATTCCTCTCCCTGCTCAGGGCTCAGTCTAGGAGGTATTACAAGCCACACGGCCTATCCTTGGGGAAAAGTATGACCCATTGGCAGGTTTGACACACTGGAGGGGCCCTCCCAAGGAATTGCTTGTCACCTCTGCCTACCATCCTCCTGCTGCAAAATCATACTGAGTTTGTGTTTAGTCAGCTGGTAGCTTTCTATTGATAAATGTCTATTGTTCATGAGCTGAAACTTCCATTGTCTCTGTAGGCACTTCCAATAGGGCTGGTTCCAGTCAGTCCTGAATGACACATTCATACCACTCCTGACAGCTACTGGCCAGAAACACCTCATGTCTTTTCTTCTGCCCTTTGAGGCACAGTTTAAACTTTCTGAACCCGTTGCCCACTAAGGTGGTAGGTTCAGACTCACACTGACCATTCATAATATTACAGATAATCTCAATGTGCAGGTTACTTCTGAAGAAATGGAAAAACTTAAAAACTCTGGAACTAGAAGAGTTGGCAAACTGCACAAGTCGTGTGAAGTAGAGCTCCACAATTTTGTCCAAAGTGAGGAAGAACGGTTGCTGTTTTGTGTCAGTGTTTTGGAAGGGCAGTTCTAAGGTGGAGCAGAGAGGAATAAGAAGCCTTCTCATGCACACAGGGATGAAAGAAAGCCTGTGAAGCTGAGCACAGTTGGTTAAAAATTAAACAAATGAGAGGGAACTTGGTGGTGGCTTTCATACTAAGATAAAAGCCCTTAATCCTTATTGAATCCTTGCGGAGTTATTTATAATATTGAAAATAATGGAGCTCAGAAAGGATTTAGAATTTTTACAGAGTTAAACTATACGCTGGTATTTTTAGCTGAGCTTTGGACATGTCTGCAGCAATGAAGTCTGTTTAACTCTTTCTTCATACAGCAGAGTCCATTTTAAATAACTTTGGCAAAAATTATCAGAGAGGTAGCCATGTTAGTCTGTAGCTTTGAGAACAACAAGAAGTCTTGTGGCACCTTATAGACTAACATATTTTGGAACATAAGCTTTCGTGGGCAAAGACCCATTTCATCAAATGCATGAGTGTGGGGGGCGGTGTTTTTAGAGGTGTATTTAAAGAGTGGGGTCCCAGTAAGAGAGAGGGCCAGATCTGACAAGGTCTATTCAGCAAGGTGGAAATGGCCCAGTATCAACGGTACTTATCAAAACAGAAAAAACAAGTCAGATCAGACAGGGGGTTGTGAGCCTTTGTCAGAGTCTGATGGGGAGATAGCACCCAGAGCAGAGAAACTGCCTTTGTAAGATGAGAGCCACTCCCAGTCTCTGTTTAATCCATGGTTAATGGAGTCAAATATGCACATAAATTGCAGCTCAGAGATTTCTCTCTCCATTTGATTTTTAAAATTGTTTTTGTTTCGGCACTGTCACCCTTAAATCTGCCACTGAGCGTCCAGGGAGATTGAAGTGTTCTCCTGCAGCCTTCTGTACATTACCGTTCCTAATGTCTGATTTATGTCCATTTATTCTTTTACAGAGAGACTGTCCAGTTTGGCCAATGTAAATTGCAGTAGGGCACTGCTGGCACATGATGACATACATTATGTTAGCAGATGTGCAGGTAAAGGAGCCCCTGATGGTATAGTTGGTGTTGGGTCCTGTGATGATGTCACTGGTGTAGATATGTGAGCAGAGCTGGCAGCGAGGACTGTTGCCGGGGCTGGTTCCAGGCCTAGAGTCACTGGTTTGTGATTTGTAGTGGCTGCTGAGGATTTGTTTAAGGTTGGCAGGCTGTCTATAGGCGAGGACAGGCCTGCGTCCCAAGGTCTGTGAGAGTGAAAGATCATTGTTCAGGATGGGTTGCAGTTCACCGATAATGTGCTGGAGAGGCCTTAGGTGGGGGCTGTATGTGAAGGTCAGTGGTGTTCTCTTGTTTTCCTTGCGAGGCCTCCCTGTAGCAGGTGGCTTCTGGGTACCTGTCTGGCTCTATCAATCGGTTTCCTCACTTCCTTAGGTGGGTATTGTAGTTTGAGGAGAGCTTGGTAAAGGTCTTGTAGATGTTTGTCTCTGATGGATCAGAGCAAATACAGTTGTACCTTAGTGCCTGGCTGTAAACAACAGAGCGTGTAGTATGCCCTGGATGGAAGCATAGCAGTCCGTGAGTTTTCAGTATAGGGTGGTATTTAAGTGACTGTCGCTTATCTGCACAGTAGTGTCCAGGAAGTGAATCTCTCGTGTGGACTGGTCCAGGCTAAGGTTGATGGTGGGGTGTGTTAGCCGATGGTAAGGTAAGATACCACCTATGCCCGTATTTTCATCCGCGTCTTTAACTGCTAGGACAGACAGTCCCTTTGCAGCGGGTAGCCCGGGCAGGCCGATGGATGCCCCAAGGTCCTAACACCCGAGCCTTTAACTGCTAGGATAGGAAAAGTCCTTTTGCAGCAGGCAGCCAGGACAGGCTGACGGATGCCCCAATGGTTGCACTGAGAGCTTCCCACACCTGAGTCTTTAGCTGCTAGGATGAGAAAGTCCCTTCGCAGCAGGCAGCCAGGGTGGCTGACGGGTGCCCCAGAGAGTCTGCTCCATGGAGGCGGCAGAATTCAGCTCTCAGCTCTCAGCACCCTCTTACCAATGACCAGGCTAATTGCAGCTGAAAAGCAGCTGGGTTCTTTGTTTTGTGTTCAGCTTGCACAGTAACAGGGAGAGTCAGGTTACAGCTTAACCAGTTACTTATTTATTGACTAAGGAGACTTAACTCTTATGGTTACAAGATTACAAGATATGTATATTTAGTTGCAAGCTTACAAGATTTATACTTTGTTACAAAAATTACAGAGTTTACACTTTGTTCTTTAGTTGCCAGTAGCTAGCATGTAACCATTCATAGATCTATTATTGAATGTGCACAAAGCAAACAAAAGGAAAGCAATACACTTTACAGGTCTTATTCTCACCCCTGCATTACCAACATGACGTGGTCAGCACTTTCACTCAATCCCTCGGGAAGAAGTAATAATGATGAGGAAACGGGCATCCCCTAGGACCTCGGGAGGCAAAGACCCTCCTGACCGGCAGGTAGCGGTAACTGGAGCTCAGTTAGAGGGGCTGACGGACCCTTACTTTATATCCATTGTGTCACGTACGCTTCTTCCTTATCTAAAAGCATGCCAATTGAATTAGCTCGTCTCGAGACACTAGTTCTCACAAGGCTGGTTCACACCTGTGGGGTGGAAATAATTTTAGGGCATTCTTTCTTTATGGGCCGGAGATTTTTCCTCTGTCTGGGCCGTTTGTGAAGGCGAATCAACTGATGGTACTTAGCCAAGGGCGGTCCGAGGCCTGGCTGTTTATTAGCCCATTGTCTCTTGTTGCAGCTCCGGAGCATCAAAAAGACTGTGCCTGAGATAAGCACATCTGCGCTCTCGGGCATTCCAGGGCTGAGCTGTTTCTTTTAACCCTTTTGTGCTCTGAAGCACCCAGGAGAGACCAGATGGAGTAGAGAAAAGGAGGGGTTCTGTCTGGCTACAGGGTGGAAACTGTGAAAATCATGGTGGAACTGTTCAAGAGCCTCCTTTCCATGGGTCCAGATGATGAAGATGTCATCAATGTAACGTGGGTAGAGGAGAGGCGCTAGGGGACTAGAACTGAGAAAGCATTCCAGGTCATCCATAAAAACGTTGGCATACTATGGGGCCATGCAGGAGCCCATAGCAGTGCCACTGATTTGAAGGTATAATTTGTCCCCAAATCTGAAATAGTTGTGGGTGAGGACAAAGTCACAAAGCCACAAAGCCATTGTGCCTCAGTCTCATCAGGAATAATGTTCCTAACAGCTTGGAGCCCATCTTCATGTGGGATATTGGTGTAAAGGGTCTCTACATCCATGGTGGCCAGGATGGTGTTTTCAGGAAGGTCACCAAGGGATTGTAGTTTTCTGAGGAAGTTGGTGGTATCTTGAAGAAAGCTGGGAGTGCTGGTAGCATAGGGTCTAAGTCTGGCAAAAATTGTGCGCCGCATTCCTTTTCTCTTCAGCATTTATTTCACAGAAGTACCAAACATAAACTCACATAAACATAAACCCCTCTTCCCTCTTCACTTACTGTGATAGCTGCATTGGTTCCTTACTCCCTTAGGCCCTTCTCTGTTGCCCTCACACTCTGCGAAGGAGAGGCAGTTGGAGACAGAGGGGAGGCAAGTGCCAGTTTCCCCATCTCCTTCTACCCATCTTCCTTCCTTCAACTCACTGAATGAGCCACCCACTGCCAATGCCCTGAATTCCTCTGCTTTAACACCAGCCTAGTTCTTCTCCAGCCCAGCTTCTGCCCTTGGCAACTGTGGGCACCAAGTTTTCTAATGACTTTTATAAGGGATGCAGGCCACTTGTCTGGCTTCACTTCTTCTTCATGCTGACAAATCTCAAATCGGCTTCTCCACTGCGGTCCTTGAACCAATCTCACATTTCAGCTGGGCTGTTAATTTAACTACCTGCTGAGCCACAGGCAAACCTGAGATGGAAAGCCCCATCTTACTGCTGTAACCCAGCGGTCAGCAACCCCTGGCACAGGTGCCAAGACTGGCACATGAGCTGATTTTCACTGGCACCCAAGGCAGGAGCTCAGCACCGCTTTGCCTCCCCCATGCAGCCAGGTTCTTGCTCAAAGCCACGCTGACTGTGGACTAACAAAAGACCGGCTAATGCTACCAACCACCACCTAAATGGAAAAGCTCTGCCTCTTAATTTATTTATCAGTGAAGCTGTTATAAGTAGGACTATTAGTGACTTTGAAAAATATCACCAGCACTTGGAGCGTAGATAGAGGTCAAAAGGTCAAGCTTGAGCACTCTGCCTTGGAAAGGTTGCTGACCCCTGCTGTAACCCTTGGTCTTCTTCACCTTCCCATCCCACTTCCCTACTATTCCCACTGGTCATGTCACATCTGAGTATAAATTGTAAATTCTTTGGGGGAGGGACACTGTTTTGCTATCTGACCCATAATGGACCTACAACGCTTTTGGATGCTGTAACAATACTAACACACATGGGATATCATTCATCCCCTTGTTCTAGTTTGCTAATGATAGTATGATATTCTGTCATTTCTAAGGCCCCATACCATAGGAAAGGATGACAGAGTATTTTTGCCTGTCTAGTAGTTATTTGTAATTACATAGGAATGTTTATTTAAAAGTTCATGTGGCTTACATTAAAAAAAAAGCCCGGACTATAGGAGCAAACTAATAGCTACTATCTGCTGCCCTTATTTGGAATAAAATCACTTTCAGCCTATCGTGTTATACTCTGAAACACCCAAATAAATGCAGCCTAAGCTGATTCATCTTTCAGGACATTTCTGTCCTTACATGCTGAGGTTTGGCTAGGGTTTAGGCTAGTTGTTCAGGACTGTTAAAAGGAAGTTGAGGCAGGTGAAACCCATTGCTTTGTCTTTTGCTGTGTTCAGTCTGACAATAAGACGTTCTCCCTCACAGGCCTCACTAAAAATATTGTTTTTCCAATTTGGACTCTGCCGGCTTTTATTTTTCATGCTCTATATGTCTTATCACTTAGCGTGACAGGTGTTTTGTAAAAGGAGAAAGATATTGCTTTTCTTCTTAGTGTTTGACAACTTCTGTGTGGTTATGTCCAGACTTTGTCACCTCTAATAGCAGCAAGTTTTGAGATACTCTGCTCCAGCATCAGGGGAACAGACATTATGGAAAGACTAATACTATTTGGCATTAGTTCCTTCACTTTTCCAATACAAGATTGTCCCCTACCATCAATTGCCAGTCCACGGATCCCAATTTTCAGTTTGAACCCAAACCAGCTGGATAGATTGCAATATGTGTGCTTATTCAAACGCTGCTTTTTGAAAAAATTAACTCAGAAAAAGATGAGGATACATGGAGAATTCCTGATTGTTATGTCCATAACAGCAATAACTCACCTGTTCACATTCTTCATGGTTTCATTCATGAGCTTGCAGTGCAATGGCAGAGTCAACATTATTTCTGTGAGGTTATTATGACTCAGGCAGTTGATCCTTGCAGCAGAGTGATCTGTCGCCAGCGGCAGTTAATAAGAGCCCTGAGCCTTGTGGACCGAGCTGGGGCCAGATGAGGCATATGGGCTCTGCCTGGTGGTGGTGGGGAGGAAACAGCTGTCTACACTGCCATTCTTCCCTCCCCCAGATTGGGCAAGCACAGCAGAAACACTGGCCCTGCTGCTCCCGCTGGCCAGAATTCTGGCCAATGGGAGTGGCAGGGGGCAGTGCTTGGGAGCTGAGGGATAGGGCACAGAGCCACTTGTGCCCACCTGGGAGCTGCTCGGGGAAGGTCCTCCAACCCCCTCATGCAGCCACTCTCACCCTGCTCCTGCACACCCTGCCCAGACACTACCCTCATCCCACTCCTGCACCCTCCTCCCCACCCAGGCCCCCCACCCTGCTAGCTGTGCCTGTAGCTGGGGGCCCCTAGCTCATCTCTTACTCTGTTTCTCACCAGAGCTTGGAGCAGAGGAAGAGCTCTGGGACAAGTAGGGCAGCAGCAATGAGAACTGGCATGCTCTCAAGAGAAGCTACCCAGCTTAGGGGCAGCTTAGAGGGCATTTGCACTCTTCTTAAGGGAAGGAAAAGTGCCCACAGGCAGGGAGAATTACATAGCAAGGAGTGAGGGAAGCACAGAAGTAACGGCATGTAGAAAGTGAGGCAGTGAACTGGACTGAGGGGAGGGGAGGAGTCTGGGCATTAAATTATGGATGAGGGAGCAGATACCAGAACTGAACTGTTTGGGGCAGGGGAAAGCTAGAACTGACAAGGTGCGAAGTTAATTGGATGGGGCTTGACAGGAAGGAGAGTTGAGAAGGGAGAGAATACAAGCAAAGGGCTGATTGGTTGAACCTGATGTGTGGGGCACTGGCTGGGTGAAGTGATTAGGAAAAGGGGCATTGAACTGATGGGGAAGATTTGTACAGGACTGATGCACTGGTGGGAGAAATGGATGATACGGTACATAAAACCGGGAAGAAAAAGAATGACTAGAATAGGGAGAGAGCTGTGGAGGGGAGAGAGCGAGAGGCTGGGTCTACACTTCCAATATCGATGGCTGCTACGCAATTTTATGCATGCCAATTGCATACCAAAAATCCATTTTGCAGCTGTCGATATTTGTCCCTGTCCTCACTGCAGAATGTCGATGGGAGCACTCCTCCCATTGGCATTCCTTAATCCTTGCAGCTTGAAGGGAGTTCTGGGATCGACATTGACTGTTCAACCTTTCATGGTGAGTGTAGACCCAGCCAGAGAGAGACGGGAATGGGGAAAATGGTGAATAACATATGGGACACAAAAATGGCAGGGACGGCGGGGGGGAGTGGAGGGAGATATTTGGGTCTGGAAAGAAGAGATAGTGACAGGATGTCAGGGAAAAACTGAAAAAACAAAGAAATTGTACCCAGTATTTCAAAATTGTTCTCTCTGTTTTCTGGAATTTCTGGGTAGTTAGGGACTGTGTCTAGTTTGGGTAGCACCTAGCACAATGTGCACACAACTAGGCTAATAATAGTGATGAAGATAAATGACAAATAGCAGTAGAATGATCACACACTTTCCCACTCATTTCAGTAATTTCTATTGTTTTTTTGCGAGATGCCAGTATTTGGTTACTACCACCTTACTTTCAAGATGATAGCCTAGTCCTATAGATGTCAAAATGCTTATGCTTATGAAATAGGGCTAGCTGAACCAAAGTACCAATTTTTCCATTACATGTATACCTAAAATGACTGAAAAATTATCTAGCTAAATGGTAAAGGGGAAAGGTTGTTTTAATAAAAGGCCTAGCAGCTCTTAAAGTTTTAGAAAGCTGGTGTGTATCTAGATCAGTTTTTGTTTTATCTGTTAGCTCACTTAAGAGCTGGATTAGTCTGCAAGTTGGTTTCCCACCTTGCCTTGTAGTCTGACAACAGGAAACGTGTTTGTTCTTTTCCCTCAATATTTTTTTTCTTATCTCACTTAAAGGGCTGTATTTCAAACTAATGAGAAACATCACAATGGTGTTCAATACTAAAAGATCATTGTGCATTGCAAGTATCAAGCCACTGTCAAGGAGAGAAATGACTAAGAAGGAGGAGCATTTTTCCCCCCAACTTACTCCAAGATTGACATGACTGTTTTCAGGTACTTCTTTAGCTGCTGATTTCAACCAGTGTGCATAAATAATTTTTGATACATGGATTTCTCCTAGGCGCTCGGTGTGCAATCCCTCCACAATACTTAGCATGTCAAAGGCTGTCAAACATCTCAGAGCCCTGCCTGTAAAACATATGACTACAAACACTACAAAATAAATAAATGTACCAAAGACTGAGTTTTCGCAGTAGGCTTAAATCTCATGCAAACATTCCAGTACTGAGATTAATTAAAGACAGCCCAAGCGTTCCTTTAGCCAGCAGCGATATAAGCTGGTGGGGCATCTTAAAGCACCCTAATTAATACTAGGATACAGTGAAACAGGAAAGGTATTTTAGGTTTTTAGTTACTAAGGGAAACCTAAGCAGTGTGCTAAAGGTTTTGGCCTCTTTTTACCTGTAGAAAAATCTGCTTTATAACTCCTCCATATGCACCCGCTGTTCTCTTCCTGATGGATGTTGCTATGGAAGCAAACTGGGGGAGAAAAATCAAATAGCTAATGTTTCTGCAAATGACTGCACAGGTGGGGTTGGGAATTATGGATGACACAAGTTAGTTAAGCAGGAGCTCTGAACTCCAGCAGCAATTTGAGCACAAACTGGTGAGAGGATTTTTTATTTTACTGTCATTCCTTTCTCTTTCTCTGTGTTTATTGAAACTCCACATCCCTGTCAAAATCAGACCCTGAGGGCTTTCTGTGCTCTTAGCCGACTGAGTTTATTCAAAGAGATTCAGGGATGTGCCAAACCTCTGGACAAAATAACTGGGGGAGGGGAGGGCGTGTGAGATGAATAGAGGGAGGAAAGCAATGAGAGATGTTCATGCTACGAAGGTGAAATGGCGGAGGTTCCCTGAGGCTTGTGGATAACTGGCATATGACGTTCAGCAAAATTTCTGAAGCGAATGTCCATTTTGTTTTATGTAGCAATTTGCTATTCTCATGCCAAAGGTGGTAAAATGCAGGCAAGGGGTGAGTGGCTGTGTGACTTTCCATTAACTCACAGAGCTTTGGTTAAAGAACCTCACAGTATCTGAAGGGGAGCAGTGGCTGAAGGCATATGCAGTACAGCTGGTAAGGGTACACGGATAGGTAAGTGCAGTCACTTGTCTGGGCAGAGATTCCCAGATGAACATTTGAATCAATTCAAGCCACATTTGGCACTGGAAACAAAGGCTACATCTACACTTACCGGAGAAGATTGCCTGCTCTGGGTCGATCTTCCCTGCCAGAGCTGGAATGTCACAAACAGCTGATTTGCAGCGTCCCGGCTCTGAGAGGTGCGGGGCGGGGAGGGAGTAGGAATCAGGCAATTTGCAGCTCCAAAAATGCTGGGAGGGAGGGGAAATAGCAAGGAAGTGTGGGGCTCCAGTGCCCCAGTGTGCGAGAGGTGTGTGGAGGAGAGGGACAACTAGGAGGTCTGTGGGCTGCAGGTGGAGCTCCAGTGGGCCACGTGAGGGAAGTAGGGCCAGGGTGGGCAAAGTCCCACTGCCTCTCCCTTTCAGGTACGCAAGACTGCAAAGGGGCTTCTTCCACTTCACCTTTGAGCTGATGAAAAGTGAAGATGAAGCTTTTTCTGCAGATTTAATTGGAAATTCAGGTACACAGTTTGAAATATGGAAATGATTCCTAGGCTAGCCCCTTCCTCCAGGTACTGGAGTAACAGTTGCATTGTAAAGGCGGAGAGACCATATATTATGACTAGTGTTGCCAGCTCTGACTGAAGTTATTTCTGGAGATATTTTTTCCCCTAGCACAACATAACATCATTTTCCAAATATGTCCAGGATTGATTTCAATAGTAACTGAGAGATAGGTGCTGGGCGATTCCAGGCCAGCAGTTCTCAGCCTTTTCCAGACAGGGACCCATTTTGACAAGTCAGGAAGAATTGGTGACCCACAGCAATTCTGAAGAGAAGAGGGGAGGGGCAGAGAGGTGGGAGTACCATAACTAGCTAATTTTTTGCCTGAGGCAAGAATATAAAATTGCATCCCCTCATGTTTATATATTCATAGTAGTTATTTCATAGAAAAAGGGAACATACATTAATAACAATAAAATAATGACTACTTTAATTATAGTTAATTATTATTTTACTATTGTAGTTGATCTGAGTTGTGGTGGAGGAAAGACCTTCATCCCCAGACTGCTGCCCCCTGCTCCCCAGCTTAAACCCCACACTTAGGGGCTGGAGGTGCTGGGGGAGTCACAGTCAGGGGCTGGGAGGAGTCACACTCAGGCTGGGGCCAGGGGAAGGAGGGTCGCTCTCCAAGGCTGGAGGGGCTGGGGGAGTCACAGGCAGGGGCTGGGGGGAGATACAGACCTTCGTTCTCATGGGAGACTTTAATCACCCGGACATTTGTTGGGAGACCAATACAGCAACACTCAGACAGTCCGGGAAGTTTTTGGAGAATGTTGGAGATAACTTCCTGGTACAAGTGCTGAAGAAACAGACCAGGGGTTGTGTGCAGCTTGACCTGCTGCTCACAAACAGGGAAGAACTAGTGGGTAAAATAGAAATGGGTGGCAACCTGGGGGAGAGGTAGATACATCAGAGGGTAGGGATAGGGTCCAGAGTGACCTAGACAAATTGGAGGATTGGGCTAAAAGAAATCTGATGAGGTTCAACAAGGACAAGTGCAGAGTCCTACACTTGGGATGGAAGAATCTCAAGCATTGTTACAGGCTGGAGATCGACTTGCTAAGTAGCAGTGCATAACAAAAGGACCTGGGGATTGCAGTGGATGAGAGGCTGGATATGAGTCAACAGTGTGCCCTTATAGCCAAGAAGGCTACTGGCATATTGGGATGCATTAGGAGAAACACTTCCAGCAGATCTAGAGAAGATATTATTCCCTTCTATTTGGCACTGAAGTATTGCATCCAGTTCTGGGCCCCCCCAGTGTAGAAAGGCTGTGGGTACACTGGAGCCAGTCCAGTGGAGGGCAATGAAAATTATTAGGGGACTGGAGCACATGACCTGTGAAGAACGGCTGAGGGATTTGGGTTCATTTAGTTTGCAGACGAGAAGAGTAAGGGGCGATTTGATAGCAGACTTCAACTTTCTGAAGTGGGACTCTAAAGTGGCTGTTCTTAGTAGTGACTGATGGCAGAACAAGAAGCGATGGTCTGAAGCTACAGAGGGCGAGGTGTAGGTTGGATATTAGGAAAAACTATTTCACCAGGCGGGTGATGAAGCACTGAAATGCTTTACCTAGAGAGGTGGTGGAATCTCCATCCCTAGAGGTTTTTAAGTCCCAGCTTGACAAAGTCCTGTCTGGGATGACTTAGTTGGGGTTGATCCTGCTTTAGGCAGGGCGCTGGACTAGAGGACCTCCTGAGGGCCCTTCCAGCCCTAGGATTCTATGATTCTATGCAAACAAAAACAAGAACAAAAACTGAAAACTGACAATCAATCAGCTACATAGAACAGAAGAGCGGGGGAAAAGGGGGAAGCAGGAGGCGAAAATCACTTACTGCAAGTCTACTGCAAGCTGTTCTGGTCTGGCTCTGGTCTGAAGAAGTGGGTCTGTCCCACAAAAGCTCACCTAATAAACTATTTTGCTAGTCTTTAAAGTGCTACTTGACTGCTTTTTGTTTTGATAGTGTATAGACTAGCACGGCTTCCTCTCTGTTACTATGCAAGTCTACTATGTGGCTTGCCTGGGATGACTATGAATATCAAGGGTGGAGAATCTGTCTTTGTAATGCATAAGGTAATTGTTTACCTCCATTAACAGAGATAGCCGCTTGAAGTGGCAGCATTGAGGAGCTGCAAATGGCTCTTTTAACAGCCACATGCAGCTTGGAGCTCCCCAGCCAGCGACCCTTAACAAATCTAATTGTGACCCATGTTTGGGTCCTGACCCATAGGCTGGGAATTCCTCCTCCAGGCTAGTTCTGGAGGTTGAGTACTCTACTTATGGCCCATAAGTGTCAGACCTGGCTTTGTAGGGTTTAGGAGAACAGTCACACTCAGCCATCCGTCTGGCACCTTCCTGATGTTTGCTTGCCTGGGATCCCTTAAGCCCAGGCCCAGTTTGAGGCTCCACCCCTTTAGCCATATTGGTGGAGTCCCACAGCTGCTGATTGGCTGGCTGACCCTACTTAGTTCAGAGCTGGTACACAAAGCTCATCCGGGCTTTGTGTGCCTTGCGCTTCCTGCTCCAGTTTTCTGGTTGCTTGACCTTGTGGGATTCTTGCATCTGTTTCTAGTTTTAACCTCCAGGAATCCTGATTCAGTTGGCTCCTTTTTTATGACTGAATTCTGGCTCTGACAACTAGGTCTGGCTGCCCACTATCTGGTCAGGACACCTTTTGCACACATCTGTTAAATAAGCCTTGTAACTTACAGTGACAGTTCACCACCACATCTGCAGCCTCATCCTAAAGAATAGAGCTATGACATACGGAGTAGCTGTGCTGCACTGTTTTGCTGATAGTGCACATTTCTACAAGCGGACAACGCTGTGCAAGGCAGTGTCACACAATCACTTCTGCCCATTTTCACATCTCAGCCAACCATCAGAAGGCAATCAATCAATGCCACTTCGACTTGCCAAACTAGTTCTGTAATTATTGACTGCGTTATAGATGCTGCAAGGATGAGCAGAATAGAAACCCCTAAAATAGTTTCATTGCTGCCCTGCAGCCTAAGAGTAGGGTCTAAAAATTAACAGGTAGAAGGAAAATTCTAACAAGAAACAGGAACTGAATCTGCTTAGCACGTGTCTGCTAAAATCTGAGTTGTCTGTCAACCCTCAGGACAGAACATCTCCTTCTCCCACTGCCCCTGAGGCAGCACTCAGTCTGCTAGCAATGGAGACGGAGTACCCTATGTGTAACAGGTTGAAGTGTCATGTTCTTCATCAGCGTAACAGTCAGGGAACAGCAAGTGCAGCCTGGGGCGCTTGCCTTGTGTGTCTTGCTGGGCTGAGTTTGAAACCACTGGGGGCTGAATAAGATTGACCTGTGTGACAAGAGGTGTTGGCTGTTTGCTGTGGAGAATATCATGGATGAAGTGGGATAGTATGTGTAAAGACAGAGGGAGCCTGGCCGTTGGGATCGAACCTGTGACTGGAGAGGCTAAAGCCATACACCTCAACTGCATAAGCTAACTGCCTCAGAACTAAGGCTCCAAAACAGATTTCCCTTGTCATCTCAGTGCTTCTGGATTACACATGGAACTCCTGTCTCCTCTGGTGTACAAGAGGATAAGCAAAACAATTTTTGAATGTGCTCTTATTGTTGGATGTGACATAAGAAAACCGGGGAGGATGAAATTTGATTCTCCTGAACTTTGTCCAAACTCAAACCAAACACAAACCCATGTGGCTCTTTGAAAAAGTTCATTTAACTGTCATTATTCTCTTGTATATCTGTGCTCTTGTAGATGGAGGTTCTGGCTGGGCCCAGATGCAGAAGGATCAAGAATACATTTGCTTTGCACAAATCAATCAGACCATTGACCCTTCAAGCACAGTGACCTGTCACCAACAGCAGTTAGTAAGGTTTTACTTCTGCAGTAAATTATGTGCAATATGATGGACACACCCCCACCACCAGAAAATGGGTTATAAACGTAATTATGAACAACTCAGAAACATTTGGACAAAATGCCTCTTGTAACCTATCATCTTTGATGTTATAATCTGCTGTATTTGTGAATCCTATTTTTGCATGTATCATTTTTGTAGTTGAAGTTATAGGTGCTATATACATATTTGTATTCCAAATATTTGTCTCTGAGAAGACCTCAACAAGAGGTGTGGCTACCCTTTTGCAAGTGTGTGGTTTGTGAGGGAATAGGAGTACTTAACTGACAAAGAGCCTTTAATGGGGGATAATCCACATCTGAAAAACTTTGCTGTCTACGTTCAGACCAGCAAATAGGCAATGGCTGATTGCCTAAAAAGCACAGGAACAGGTGATTCACTCTTGTGACAATCCCCATCTTGGATATGCTGTAGCAAGCGCAATGGTATTCTCTTCACAGGGGCAAAGGTATATAAAGGGCCCTGGGGGTTCCTTACTCTTTGTCTTCATCCTCCCTTGGAAATTCATTATTGTTCTTTCTTTTACTTTAATTTGATAACTCACTTGGATCTGCCCATTTTTCTGATAATTACTTCAATCCTACTATTTTACTTAATAAAAACTCATGTTTATAGTCAAACAATGCAAATTGATATTTCCTGGGGAGGGATAGCACTCTGCATATCTCCCTTTCATTGTTACCTAATGAGGCTCTCTGTGCAAATCTTTTACACATAGAAAGATGAATTTATTTGGGAGTTGATCCCTTTTGGGGTTAATTTTCCAGGTGCTGTGTACCTTCCCAGAGCTGTGATTAATCAGTGTCTGTATTGCTCTGCAGGTGGGCCGTAACCCCACTCTGTGCCTTGGCCAGGGAGATCAGAGGATCTGACTGAGCATGCCACAGTGGTGGAAAGCCCCAGGGAGCAAAAGGCAGGTGTCAGTGGTATGATCAGCACACTGGGGAATACCCCAAGAGATCTTCTGTGACAGCACCCAGTTCCAAGCAGGCAGAACCCTTTTGAAGAGAGAGGTGGACAGTGTGTGTGCAGTTGGAGGACAGGGGCCAAATTATACTGATAATTTTACAGAATAATTTGCTGGGCTTCCTTTCAGTTGGTAAATTTTCTACCATCAGGCCAAAATTTATTTGCCACATAATTTTTGTGCGTACTTTTGTCCTGCTGCTCATTCACAATCAGTTTGTTCCAAGTATTTTGAGCTTGGTTTGATTGGAAACATGGGTCATGTAGTATGTTTTGTGCCTTGGGTGGATGTGCATAATTTCTGGAATTGGGTTTCCAGTGTGACTACCTGGGGATACATATTCAGCACTTGTTTTCCAGGGACGTGCTGCCATAGTAATTTGAATTTGCTTTCTTTGGAGATTACTGGCAGGAATCTTCACCTTTGCTTGGCTGTTTTCAGGAACTGAACACTGGAGGGAAGGATATAAAAAGCAAATTAATTCAAAAGAAATTGAATAGCTGCAGAAGACTTTGTGGTACATCCACCCAAGCAGTCTACCCCAAGCCAGTTGTGCAATGCAGCTCATGGGAAGAGATGGTGTTTTTATTAACACAATCAGCCTAGGTGTCCTGAAGCAAGAGATTTATTTGTATGTTTGCATGCTAAAATACAAACCCTATTACAGGTCATAAAACTGTCTAGAGAGACAAAGTGGTTTAGGTGATTTATTTTTTATTGGACCAACTTCTTTTGAAGGGGCAAACCTTCAAGTTTTACAGAGCTCTTCTTCAGGACTGGGGAAGGTAAGATGAGTCTTAGCTAGACAGAAGTTGAGACAGATTGTTAAGCATAAGGCAGTGGTCCCCAAACTTTTTACCTCACACGATCTCTTACTCCTGTCTGAGTGCCTCCTCGCCCAAGCCATATTTAGGAGTTGGGCCAGGCCTGGGGCTGCAACTCAGATCAAAGCACAGGATGTGGCCAGAGACTGTGGCTGAAGCAGAGTTGGGGGCAGAGCTGTGGGGGGCTTATCCAGTTCCCACCAAGTTCCTTGAACGTTTCTTCTAAGGGTGTGTGTCCCACAGTTTGGGGACCACTGGCTGAAGGTGTTTGGTGGGATACCACCTAAAACAAAGTGGGCAGTTAAGGGACAACAGACAGCAAGTTGTGTTACAAACTGCAGCATTGAACCACAGTCACTGACTTTCTCATTTCCATGAACATGCTCAACTGCTACTCTGCTAAAGGCCCAGACCCCTCCTTCCTAAGACCACACTTCCATCTCTTGATGACTCCTGCTCCATCACTCCCCCAAGAAAGCCTGGCCCTCGAGTCACCCTCCTCCCACTGCAGGTCACTGAACAGCTGATTGAGTGGGGAGGAGGTGAGAGAAAGCAAGTTGCTGGTGGGTGCTGAGAATTCATTGTTTTTTTCCTCATGAGTCCTCCAGCCCTGGAGCACTCATGGAATTGGTGCCTAAGTCATGAGCCGTAATATCAGAGGTATTTGTTTAGTGCCTAGCAGAATTATGAATGTAGGTTCCCAGCTTGTCTCTTGAAGGAGTTGTGCAGAATTCCTCTGGGACTGAGGACTGACAGGTCAGATATAGCGTGGTCACTTGGTAAATATTCTTTCCCCATGGATGAAAGGACGTTTTATGCCTATTATCATTTTCCTGTGTGAGTTCATTTGGGAGCGTAGTGATTTTCTGGTATGGATTATAATTGTTCAATGCACTGTTCAGCTTCCAGATTAGGCTTTTAGGTGACAACTAGAAGTGTGTGTTTGTGTGGCTGTGGGTTTTTTAATAGAAACAGGTTTTCCCAGGATATTTGGGTGTCCCATTCCACAACAGAATCTACTTCTTTGGTGGAGTGCACTCAAATAATGAAGGTGATGTTGAGTGTGTTAGGTGTAGAACCCAGACTTTCCCTTCCCTTCAGAGCAATCCTATGGTACAACAACACCACAAACACCACCTTATCTACTGCTTGTGTATATCCAGCACCAGGATTCAACTCTAACCCTACTGCACTGGGCAGACTGACTGTATACCACTGTTACCCACACAAATTTCTCATCCCTTCCACACTCAGGAACATATACACCTTTACCCAAGCCATAAGGATCAAGGTGTGACACTGTAAATTTAACTCCCACCCCTACCCCATTCCTAGGGCTCAGGGCGTAATTCCCTGCGGGTATGCAGGATCTGTGCCACTGAAAAAGCCGTACACAGTAATATTCTTATTCTCTATTTATTTACAATTACCAAGAAAACAGAATACATGCTAAGCACACAGTATCATGCTCACCAGTCCTGATGAGGCAGGCAGGCAGACTTCCACTGCTGGGACAGACAAAGTAAGTCTATGGATGCTGGTTGCTGCACCTCAAGGTTTTGGGGGGACTCTTGGGGGGCAAGTCTTTTAGGTGTTCCTTCTTCCCGCCTGTTGGATGTTCTGTTCTTCTTTTCCCCCTTTGATGTTCTGTTCTTCCCTTTTTCTTCTTGGACCCCAGTCTTTAAGTAGTGAAACTGAGTCCTGCTTAGCTATACCTTGACCAATTACTTTAGTACAATTTTACTAACCAATAATAGCCCGGGGAAACAGAATTACCTAACCAATCATAACCCACCACCTTAACTGATTTACACCTAACAAAATTAATTATACAGCAGACAGGAGCAATAACAAACCAGACAGAGAATATATAGAAAACAGTATACAGAAAACAGTAGAAAAGTGAAGACAGTCATCAGAGAATGGTGGTTCCACCTCAGCCATCGATAAGTCGTTGCCTGCCAGACAAAATGCTGTTAGTTAAGTTTTCTTTACCCACCTTGTGATCTGTTTAACAGTGGGTGGCACTACGACGTGGTCTTCTTCTTAACAGCCTGATATGCTACTATTGTGCTGAAATGTAGATGGAATGTGAGTATATGACTTGTAGCTTCATGGTTAATGGCTGCTGCTCTGTAGCCTGGCTGCAGACAAGCTATAGGCCTCTCAAAATGGCTAGACAAACCATATTGGTTCTACTGTTACACCGCCTGAGTGGCAGTCCCATTTGTTTGACTAAATATATCTGCTCTTTGCCTTGGTAAGTGGGTCAGTGTAAAAAAGGAAGTGCTGGACAGTTTCATTACAATCATCCTCGTTCTAAATTCTTCAGTTTGGTGATCTTTATTTCCTTCCTTCAAGAAAAAAATAATCCTCGCCTCAAAATACCTCTGCAAACTCAGCCCAGCTAGTCCAGTAATCCTGGTGTACCTGGGTATTAATTACAGTAGTACCCAGCGGCTCCTATTTGGAGCAGAGCATTAGGTACTGTAGAAACACATCAAAAACACAGCCCAAAGAATGTACAGTTTTCATTGGCCTTCCCTATACCGGCTCAGCCTATGGTGAGTTCACCAAAACTGCATACAATGATCCTAAAGAGAATGGGCTATTATTTGGTAGAACGTCATTGTAAAGAGGCATGGAAGATATCTGCAAGTGTATTTCAAAGGAAAGCACAGGGTGTGGAGAGGGTATTCCTAAGTCAAACAGCTGCAGTAGGACTGGACTCTTAATGGGATTTATCAATTGTACCATGTTCACTGGGGACAGTAAGTTTTTTTACCCTTCTTATACAGGTTTATTAGAAGGGAAATTTATGGTGCAGCCATTTTCACTTCAGTCTCTCCCTGCATCTCTCTTTCAGACCAGAAGTGGAGTTACTGCTTGAGCAGGGCTCAGACGACAAAATATGGGCCCATAGAAATCAGATATTTATTGTTATCACTGTAGGTGGACAAAAGAATTGTGTTTAAGGGAATGAAGTGTATTTATACCGTAGCAGTTAAATCCAGTATTCTAGAACTAGTTAATTCATTATGTTATCCTAATTCCCCAGATGACTGTACTAATAGCAGCCTGATACATTCTTAACAATTGGGACTGCTCTACATCCTTGGAATATGTAAATGCCAAACATCTTTGTATAAAGGCACCTATCTCCTGAGTATCCTCAGAAGAGGGTAGCATTCAACAGTGGAAAAACAATTAACACTTTCACATTACAAAAATGTGGATATTTCTTAAGGTAAAATGACCTTATTCTTTGATTTCAGGTCCCTTCAGCTTCTGAGAAAAGTTAAAACGAGTTCAGCCCATCCAGAGAAGTTAAAATGAGTTCAGCCCATGCAGAGGAAATGTATAACATTTCCTGCTGAACAAATATGCCCTCATTCATTTTATTCCAGTTTCCTGGCTCTCCACAAGGCTGTCTGAAAAAAAAAATCAGGATATATTCCTCCATATGTGCAAACCAGGTCTTGCAAAATTCATTTACAGATGCCAGCATAGTTCTGCTTGTTAGATAGCAAGAATACTCCAAAATGGATGTCTTACAATCTTTTGGGCCTTGTGGTGAAACTTATGGTACCATGGGTTAAACCAGTACTCATTTTTCCCCTACTTCATTTGCGCCGCTTCTGCACTTGCAATGAACTTCAAAATTCATTTCAAAGTTAGGGCTTTCTTTGACGTTAAGCACAGAGCATCTACACACATTGTACATTACTTCAAAATAGCGGTCTAAGTAAGGAGGCCCAACTTCAAAGTCCTTATTCCATTCCTGGGAGGGGGATAGCACCCCATTTCAAAGTGTAACTTCAAAATAGGACATGTGTAGATGCTCCACATTCTGTAACTTCAGAGTAATGGAGGCAGGCTGCAGGAGCCCAGAGACACTTTAGCCAGCCCAGATGGGCCTCTATGGTTTCTGCTGGCCATGGAGAAAGATGTAGTTACCCAGCAACCACAGACAGGAAGCTGAGAGCATGCTACAAGCAGGGGTAGCACAAATTCTTTGCTGTACTACCACTCCTCAAACACACCGTGGTGACAGCCACCCCCAGCCTGCCATGCCGGCCAGCCAGCAGCCCTGTGCCCCCCTCAATAGTCCACTGGTGAGCCTAGCCAGGGGTCCCAGAAGCCCAGCCAGTGTCAGCAAAAAAGGGGCCCCTCCTGGATGGAGGAGGAAGTCCAGGACCTCCTTGCACTGCAGAGGGTGGAATCGCTCCTGCTACAGACTGGCATACAGCGATGGAATGCTGATGCATACAACCAGCTGGCCAGGGGCCTCGCCATCCAGGGGCACCCCAGCAGGAGCAGTGAGACAGGACAAAGGTCAAGGAGCTCTGTCAGGCCTACTGGAACACCTCCTGGACACTGCCACTCCCCGCACCCGCCCAGAGATTGAGGAGGCACCAGAGGCAGCCTCCGAGGAGGAGCCAGGACCCTCAGGCACTACCAGCACCTGCCTGAGGGACCAGAGGACAGAGGCTGGGAGCAAGGATGAGGGTTTAAGCAATGGGATCTTCCTCATTTCCCTCCCCTCCAGAACATCGAGCCAAGAAACCTCCAGCTGGGCATCCCTGAAGTTCATGGAGGTATCAGCCAATAGGTTAGGGGCATTTGGGATCCCTTGGGGCAGAGACTCCATTGGGGCTGAGTTGGGGCTGGGACAACAGGAAGGTAGGGGTATTGGGGGGGTATGGAGGGAGCCATGGGAGGGACTGGGTAGCAAGGCCACAGGCAGCAAGGGGCCACATGCCCATGTCATACTTGCTGCCCACCCCTGCACAGCCCAACAGTCCACATGCTTGGGGAAGGAAGGGCCACTGAACCCGTCCCAACCCTCACCATGCAGGACCCCTTCTGCACCCAGGATGCTGGGAGGACCCTGGACATCCAACAGCGGGGGGAGAGGGGCAGCAGAGTGGAGGCCCCAGGCCCTGGAGTCAGGACAGAGGACTCATGGGATGTCCCCCTGTTTCCTTCCATCTCCACAGGTCCACTGTCCAGGAGCTGTTCCAGCCCTTTCCAGGACAAGCCAGCAGCCAAGAAGGTTTGGGATTCAGCCTCCCCACCTGATTTTGCATCCCCGCATGGTTGCCAATGGGCTGGGTGCCACCACCAACTGGGGGATGAGGAAGCAGATGCCAACAGGGCCATCCTTCAGGAGAGGACTGCACTGCTCCAGGACTGTCTGGCGATGGAGCAGCAGGTATGGGTGTAGGTGGCTGACAGCTTGGAAACTCTGACCTGGGCTGTGGCCACCCTCCTCGCCCAACCTCCCACTCCCTCACCAGGCTGCCCTGCAGCAACTCCCACAGCTCCCCCACCCCCCACTGCTCCTGGGGTGGCCGCCAACCTTGGGGCCCTGCTTCTGCCCACTATCCTTTCTGCCACCTACCTGGCACTAAACCAGTGGATGGCGGGCCAGTGCCGCTCAGGGTGAGCAGACCCCTCCCTGAACACCAGCTCCCCTGTCCCCCCCATGGCTCCCACTGACCCCAAGGCCTCCATACCCTCCTAACACCCCTACCTTCCTGTTGTCCCAGCCCCAACTCAGCCCTGATGGAGTCCCTGCACCCATGGTGGTAGGGTGTCCAGCAGCTGCCATGGTTCCTGGTCCTCCACACTGGTGGACGAATGAGTCCTTGCCCATGCCAGCTCCCTCCTCCAAGTAGGTGACCTCTCCACAATGCCCCAGCCCCATCCTCTTGTATAGAGTTCTCCCCTTGGACATAGTTGTAATTACTTGTGTTGTTTAGAGATTTATAAACATACAAGTTTTATTTACAATAATAAAATTTTAAATTCCATCCCTACTCCCATGTCCTTATTGTGTGGTGGGGGTGCACGGGTGTGTGTGGCCGGGAGTTGTCTCGGGAAGGGTCACTGTGGGTCCTGGGCGAAGGCTTCCGCAGGGCCTTCCTGACACCAACCCCATCTCTGTGCGCATGGAGGCATGGGGCTGCAGGTGGCTGCTCATACTTGCCAGCAGGCTTAGCAGCCCAGCCTACAGCAAAGGGCTCCCCTTTAGTCACCACAATATTGTGGAGAGCACAGCAGGCCATGACCACTGAGGACATGTTTGGGAGGCTAACCTCCAGCCTTGTGAGGAGGCATCTAAATCGCCCCTTCAGCTGCCTGAACACCCACTCCACTGTATTCCTGGCCTGGGTCAGGTGTGCACTGAACATGTCCTGCGATAGATTGGTGGGTCCTGTGTAGAACCTCATGGCCATGGTGCAGGGGACACATGTCATCAGACACAATGCGGGGGGTGGGGGCATGGTGATGTCTCCTACCGCGAGCTCCCACGGGGGTGGAGGTAGGTGTCCTCCTGCATTCAGCGGCAGAGCCAAGAGTTCCAAAACACCAAGGTATCAGGAGCCCTGCCCGACCACCTGACACACACACATCCATGAACTGCTCCACTGGTGTCAACAAGGGCCTGGGGGATCATGAAGTGGTACCCCTTTCTGTTCACAAAAGTGCCTGTGCTGTGGTCCGGGGCCTGGATGGTGATGTGCGTGCAGTCCAGTGTGCCCAAACACTATGGGAAGCCCAGGTCTGTGAAGCAGGTGAGGGCGGCATTCAGGTCCCCGATGGTGATCACTCAGCAGAGGAGGGGAGTGTTGATTGCCCAGATGACCTGCATGGGGTGAAACACTGATGCGCCCATGAGTGCATGGCCGGTTGGTACCTACCTCCGTTCAAGGCCCCTCTCCTTGGCCCCATGCAGGGCCACCCCTTGCCAGGTGCCTCTCCATGGGGGTCCATGGCCCCGGCCTGGCTTACCGCTATCAGGACTGCTCCAATGGTGGCCTTGACCACCCCAGGCTGATGTCTGATAGAATGGTGGCTGTCCAGGGTGGCACGTTTCCAGATGGCACTGGCTACCCTCTTGCACAGGTGGAGTGTGGGCCGCATCCCAATGTCCTGGTGCTGGAGGGGTGGGGTGAGGCAGTGGCATAGTTCCTTGAAGGTCTCCCTGATCATCCAGAAGTTGCTCAGCCCCCGCCCCCGGTTGTCATCCCAGTTCCCCAGCACAAGGTGGTCCCATGAGTCGGTGCTGGAAAGCCCTACTGTTGGCAGATCACTGTGGTCGGGAGCATCCACTGCCCCAGCAGAGGGTCTACAGGAAGAGGCCGATGTGATTGGCACTGCAGTGCTGCTAGAGAATGGCCTCCAGCAGCACTGTCAGCAGGCTGGCCATGGCCTGGAGGAAATCCCCTGCAGGGAACTGCTGAGGATCCATAAGGGTCTCCGCAGTGGCTCAGCTCTGTGTAAAGGGTGTGCTGGGCTGTATACAGTCTGGCAGCTCTGAGCACATGCAGGGTGTGAATGTTGAGAGGGGCCCATTAAAGAAGGGGCTGGCTGCAGGCCCAGGAAGGGCTTGTCAACCGTGTGACCTCCATCTATGGCATTTTCTGGCCTCTAACTTCAAAATAGAGGCCATAGGTGTGTAGACACTTCCTTTCAAAGTGCTGGGCCGCTACTTTGAAATAGTGGATGGTGAATTCTATTTGCTTTTGTGTGTGTGGAGGCACATTTTTGAAGTTCATTACTTCTAAGTTGAACTTCAAAATAAGCGCCTTTGAAATTATGGTGTAGTGTAGGCATGGCCCTGGTGTGTAATCCAATATAGAAAGAGCTAAGGAGAAATTACTATATTTGGGAGTGAAACAGCCTGTTGTGCATACAGTCCTCATATTACCTGCATATTGTACTTCAGGTGGTACGAAATTTGGCTGATTGAAAATAGAGTTAAGTTAGATGTAAATATTTTTAGTAGGCTTCCAGTTCTGATCATTTGCAAATGCTTGCACTTACCTAATTTGCCTCTCTAGAACCTGCAGTCTGTCAGGTGGCTGTTTCACTAAATAATATGCATAGCCATCCATCCCTACTTCATGCTCTTTTTCCTTAGACCTTTTGCCAACACAGCTAAATATAACCATAAGGTTTCCCTGCTTTTCCCAATATGGTATAGGAGCTGTACAAAGCTGGGGTCACCCTGGGTATTTTATGTGGGTGATTTTTCAGCACCCCTGCAGAACCCACTTTGGGTCTCAGTGGGTTTGATGGAAGATTATCATAAGATTTTCTTAAAAGAAAAGAGGCACAGGCCAAAGTTTCCTATTTTGTGGTCATCAAAGGAAGGACTTCAATACTTTAAAAACCACTACCTACTACTGAACAGTGTGTTAAAACACACCGGTATAGCCATTAAAGTGCCTCCAGGAGAGCCAGGAGAAATTCATATAAAGTGAGACCTCATTTGCTAATGCAGAGAATATGGGCCTTAATTTTGAAAGATTTTCACAAAATTTAGTGACGGTTCACAAAGAGATGTATTTCACTGCATGACATCAGTACATTCCTTCTGAGTTCAACACGTAAAGTTGATGAACCTGGTTCAGATTGAACATCTCTAATCTGAAACTCCTTCATCCAGCAACATGTGTGAGATGGCACAATTTTAGTTAGCTGGATGACCACTTATGGATGTGGCTAAGTTTTTTGCAGTCTCATAAAGTATATTAACAGCCACCATCCTGGCTCTCAGTGTTCTGTGCTTTTATTTACCTGTAATTTACCCTTAAATGTCTTCTAAGAGCCCATTAGTAACAGAGGGGTAACCGTGTTTGTGTTGGTAGTGCTGTGAGACAATATTGACCTTTTGCCATCTAGCATATTCTCTCGTCCAGCACCAATCAGGTCCTGAAGGTGCCAGATTAGAGAGGTCTAACCTGTATAAACGTGCCCATAGCTATGGATGCAAAATGGACGAAGAAGAGCAGTTTGTTTGTATTTTGGATGTAACAACAACTTGGCATTTGTAATTCAGTAGATACTAGATAAGAAAGAAACAATTTCCCAGAATAGTTGGTGGATGGGGCATTGTTCTTTAGGAACTTCTGCATTCATTGTTGATGTTGACTAAGTACTTTGATTTGGTTCCCCCTTTTTCTTTCTTAGGTATCACTATTGTGTGGGCTTAAGTAGCCTCTCAGTTCTAAGAAGCTCATTTATATGGTATTTATACCTCAGTGACATCTTTCTCCTTCTATGTGTGCTTGTTTTGATTTAGTATATCAGGTCCCTTTAGTACCAAGAAAACATGTTGCTTCTCTCTGGATGATAAACTCTGATGATTGCTCTTGTTTCGTCTTATGTGAGGAGACATTTTAATATTGCCTTCTCATCCATCTGATCTCTTCTTCATCTCAGAGATACCAGCCACCATTCTATTGGGAACCATTTCTTATAAGTGTTATTTTTGAAAGGTGAACTCTGCCCGGCCGCCGCTTTTAACCATATTTTAAAGACAAAGTGTTTGCTGAGACATTGTTATCAAAAGGATCTTTTAGCACATCTCCAAGGAGCATTTCCATACTTGGACTCAGTCTGTGTCCCACCTCCACTGCCACTTCCCTTTGTCTTCTGTTGTCTAAGAGAAGTAAGGCAACAGCCAACCAGCATATTTTTGTACTGAGCGCTTAGAATTGGCTACTCCCCCAAAATAGGAGGATGGACACTACTCCTGGAACACACTGTGAGCTGCACCTCTTGTAAAAAGAGACATTTGTATTTATATTCATAACTAGCAAAGGGATTTTAATTTCTTACATTGAGACTGCAGATTGCAGCCAATTGAGATTTGTTCTCATGTCCAGGGGAAGATAAAATTTCATTTGTTCCCTGCTGGCAGGGACCAAAGATCCTGTTTTTGTCAGTAGGCCTTTGATATGCAGGAGCAGCCACATAGGAAGCCAAAAAAGGCATTAAACTGATTCTTTGCACCTGGATGGTGTTGGAGGTGAACAATTAGCAGACTTTTGCTTGAGAACCTCAGGAGACCATGACTCTAGACGTTCTCGGGCTTCCCAAACAAATGAAGAATGACAAAGCTGGGCACAATAGGAAGTATAGGCTGGTACAATCAATCAGCTTCTGGGTTGCATTAACTGATCTTTTGTCTGACTCCACATCAGGTATTTGGAGTGAAATGTCTTTTGTAAAAGCTCATTATTTTCAAAGGAACAGTGGAAGTGTTCTGCATGGCAGGCTGAGTTGGCCCTGGCAATGGGCCAGCCATAGCAAAGCCCAAACTGAGCTGCAAGATGATTGTGCTTTACCTGCTGGAAGGAAACCAGTATCATTTCTCAGGCTTAGAACTTGAAGAGACATCTGATAGGTTGTGGCAGGGCCCTGCTAGAGGGATCAGATGTTTCATTTTTAAAGGGACCATATTGTAACCCTCCTGCAGGTGTACTGACTTTCTTAAAAGCAGGCAAATTGTCCTGTATTTTCTACTAACGTGCCCTGCTGCTGGCCAGATCACTGCTCATCAGCTGCCCTCCCACCAGGAGTGAGTGGAAGGGTCCAGTGGCTAGCCATGGTGGGTGCAAAAAGTTGGTGGCAGGGCAAAACTGCAGCAAACTCTGTTGCTGGTCTGTTGGCACGGACCCCACCATGTGTCAGCTCCCAACCAGCAAAGCTTTGCCTTCCAGATCATTTTTGGCTGCTACTGCCCTCCCATTAGCCCTTTAGGTGTGCTCACTTGACTCTCCCTGATTTTCCCCTTTCCCCTCCCCCAGACCCACTGCTCCTCCAAATTCCCCCCACCCCCCAGCGGGGCATGTTCTGCTCCCTCTGCTGTGGAAACCCCTGCTCAGAGTGCTCAGCTCACCAGCAGCCAGGCTGGCAGGCTCCTTCCTCTCCCCACTGCCTCTAGCTGGGCTGGCACCCTGGGAAAGCTGAAGACCCTGGACACTTGCCAGGAGGAACCAAGCCCTGCCTATGCCAAAGCCTCGCACAATATTGGGGAAGCTTTTCCATCCCTCAGCTAAGTTCTGGAGTGATGCGCTGAGGCTGTGGGGGGTTGTGATTTCCAGCCTGTTCTTGACACAAACTTGCACAGGGTCTTAGCTACCTCTTTGCCCCCTTGCCCTGGGTCCTGCATGCAGGGAGCACAGGATTGCTCTGTCCCCTACGCACCTGCCTCTGGTTGGTTTGCTGAAGATGCTGCAGTCAGGCTCTCTGACATCCTTAGGACTTAATCCCTTCCCGCCTGTTCTGTAGCAGGGGAGGAGGGACAATAGATGGCTGGGTTATGCCACTGTCCAGTGGCAGCGTGGAGGTACTAGCTGCCTTCTGATGCTATGGAGGAAGGAAGGGACAAACTGATTCCAGCTGACAGGTGGGTTGGGAGTATGGGCAGGTGGGAGGGAGGGAGAACAAGAGATGAGCCCTACAGAGACATGGGCTAAGTTATCTCTTCCCCCGCAACCCAGACTGGAAGCAGATCCCATCCCTTTCCTCCCAGACAGTGCCAAAAGGCAGCTGCTGGCCACATGCTGGTGTGAACCCTGGAAGAAATCTTGTGGGGGATGAGAAATGAGATCCTGTGTCCTCCCACCCCCCGTGTTGCCTTGGAGAGGGAGGGTTCAGTTGGTTGGTAATCCCACCTTGTAAGAGCGGTGTAGGGGAGTCTGAGTGTGTCACCTCTCCCTGTGCATGTGGGGCAGGGAGAAGGCAGTGCCTGTGTGTATCTCCCATCCTGTGTGAACCCAAAAGCCCTAGAGATAAGAAGGAAAATAAATGATTCTAACTATACAGCATTTCTTTGAATGGGTGTTCAATCAGATCGATGTTAGTTTGAACATCTGTATTGCAGAATTCTGATTGATTGCCACTGAACTTGCTTGAATATGAGTAATTTTACCAAGTGTCCTGTATTCAGTATGGGGAAATATGGTCAGCCTAGACCTGCACCCATCAGGCTTTAGCTAGCTGCAGAAATAGCCATTTTAAATCATGGCAGGTATGTGATTTGGTGCATTTTAGGGCTGCAATTTATCCACTCCTCTGAGTTTCTACTGTGTACTAATATACCAGACACATGTGAACCAGTCTACTACCTGTGAACATGAAGAGTTCTCAGCCAGGGGGGCAATGAGCAGTACCAGAGATCTTCCCAAGGTGACATTCCCAGTCCCTGAAGCCCCAAAGGCAAACATTTTTACAAGAAGGTTTATTGAGGTGCATACAGTCCTGCCAATTCTACTCCTTGTCTACTCCTGGTAGACTAGTTTTTAGCAATTCCTGGAATCAATTGCTGAGGGAGGTTGTGGAATCTCTGTCACTGGAGATATTTAAAAGCAGGTTAGCTACACAACTATCAGGGATGGTCTAGATGGTGCTTTGTTTCTGCTTCGAGGGCAGGGGACTGGACTTGATAACCTCTCAAGGTCCCTTCCAGTTCCAGTGTTCTATGATTCTGTGATTCTGTTGGGAAACCTGAGCACAGATGATTATTTTGTATTAGATTGGTGTGATGTAAAATAATAGATCAGGCAGCTAAATGTTTCCCTCAGAAATAACCAATGCCTTTGTTTTGCTCCTAAGTTAAAGTATCCAGATCCAGATTTGCCAGAGTCTATAACAAGACATCATTCTAAATATATTTCCTTATTCACTGTCCCTTATTCACTGCCCCTTATTCACTGGCTGTCCTTATTTCTCAGGCTTTCATTCCATTTAAGTCTGACATTTTCTATGAGATCTTGTTGGATCCCTTATAATATTTCATGTTGTCCATGGGCTAAGAGATCAAGCTGTTCTGCAGTAAATGAAATGGGAATGAATTATTCCACTGATACAACTTCAAGGAGCCTTTCATTGCTAGATCTTCTAATTTGCCCTAGTGCAGAGTGTTTGAAACTGCTTAATCTCTCTGAATTTGCCTTTGACAATCCTGCTGGAGTTGGCTCATATGTATAGTAGGGATGGTCCTTGTTTCCCCATCACTTTTTTTAGGATATACCACCGGGAAAATAAAACAGAGTGAGAAATCTGACTGGGCATTAATTTGTGATTATGTGTACTGTGTTGGCATCTCTTTTAAACAGGCTATGTATTGTTTACTCTTTTACAGCCCCAAATGCATGTGGTGCCACGCAGGCGCATAGAACAGTTCATATTCTAGACTACTTGGAATCTAGGCTCTTGGTCCTGCACCATGATCTCGGTGGGAAGAGCCCTGCTTTCACTAGGAGTTCCACTGATTGCCAAAAGCTCCCACTCTGGCACAGAGGACCACCTGCAAAGCCCTATAGATGGAGGGATCTCTTCTAGAACAGAAGTCTTCTCTTGACAGTGGCTTACTTGGCAAAAAGGCAAATTCAACATGAAGGTTCAGAAACTCATATTGTGTTAGTTCTCTCACACCATGGATGCACATCAAAAGGCTTATTTTGAATCATTCACCAGTTAACATGATCTATTTTCCTTTTTCTCCCTTCTGCTCTGCAGAAATGAGAATGCACTCCTTCAAATGCAGCGGGTTGGCAGGCATTCCTCATGCTGACTGAACAATAAGTTGGTGACAGTTTCTATTCATTTTACCTCCTCACAGGTCAGCAAACTCATGCTGGATTTCATGTTGCTTTTTGGTCACAGGCACATAAAAATGCTTCAGTGAACTCAGTGTAATTTGTCTGTTTTCAGCATTATTCCTTATTACTTCAGTGCTGAAGTGCCAGCAAGCTTAGGAAAATAATGTGACAAATATAATATCCTGGACCAATCTTACTGAATTACATTAAACCTTAGTAAATGAAGTCAAAGTATCTTATGCATCCATTGAATTATAATAAATATGTTTATGTATTGTACAATTATATATAATGTCTTGAGGGGGCAAGACATGACCAAGGTAAACTTGAAAATTATTATGAGCTTCAAGGAACAATTTGAAACAATATGAACTTTTCCAGTTCGGTGGGTTTCCCAGGAAATCTCCAAGGGGTGCATATGCAAATGCAACTCCTCACATTACCAAACTCCCTTTCTTTTGAAGCTACACCCTGAGGAGAGTCCCACTGCCTACGATTTACCTATTCCCAGACCTAAGACCCAGACTGCATAAAGGAGGCACTAAACTTTTTACAAGTGAGCTTATTCTGAGCTAACAAGGTTATGAACCCATGTCTGCAGACAAACACTTTGGTGGGTTTCAAAGGACTGCTCACCTGCCAGATACCTTGCTGGAGCTGGGGTGATGCCTGGTAAGCTTATGAGCATAGGTGGAGATCCCTTGATCATTTTAAGTGTTTTCCTGGTAAAGCTTTCATCTTCAGATTATAAGTGCTTGATAGCAGGAGCTATGTGGTGACTGAGCTAAAGCCGTCTGATTTGCTGGGGAGTCCACATTGCAGGCAGGGAACTGTGCAGCCAGGAAATACCTGTGTCGGAAGGGAGACAGACATGCATCTCCATCCAAGAGAGTTGATAGTGGGGGAACCTAAGGCCTCGCAGGCTCATAGAAGGGGAATACAGGTGCTGTTGACCTGAACTGTAGAAAAAGGTATAATGGAAGTTTGGACAGCTTTGGTATTCTTTATGAAACAGTTATAAAACAGATAGTGAAAGAAGGACTCAACTGATTAGATGAAAGCGAAAGGCTCCAAATTAAAAAGCAAAAATGATAGAAGTGGAAGGAAAGTCAGGGCAAGAGCATCTGCTCTAGGACACTTGTGGTCTAGCAAAACATGGCAGATGGGAAGATGTCGACCTTCTTACTTTTGTTATTGCTCTGTTGCTTCCAACAGTGCTGTTACTGTGCATGATACTTGATAACACATTATAGCTGAAAGGCGCTTGTCAGGTAATGAACAGGGCATCAGTTAGCCTCTTGCAATTTGCAGCTTTTCATACCTGCTGGATTTCCGGAATGAATGTGAAGGAGACACCGGAGGGGACTGGGAAAGTACAGAGTGACAGACCCAGCAACACAGACGTTACCTTGGAGAAGAGTTAGGGGCAGTGAGGACAATGCTGAGCTATAGGTTCACTCAGAGGAGCCGGCTTTCTGAGTTCCCTCAGGGGTGATTGACCCCCACTCTGCCCCAAGCTCTTCCCCCACTCCACCCATTCCTAGGGTGACCTTATGAATATGGGACAGGGCGATATGACAGGCGGTGTCTGTCCAGCTGCGACTGCCAAGGGCTGCTGCCCTGGCTGGCCTTCCTGGCTGCCCCATGCTTGGGGAGCTGGGAACTGGGTGGCAGCCGTGGGGGTGGGTTCCCTGCTCCCCACATCTTGGGGATCTGCTAAGGAGGAGACAGCCACCCCCTGCCCGCACATACCTTTTCTCTGCAGTGCCCCCTGCTGGCTCCCGCTGGTGTGACCAGAGAGCACATAAGGCCATGCTCTCCACGTGCTCTCCCGGCAGCAGCCGTGCCTGTGCGCCAGCAGGGGGTCGAACACAGACCATCTAGCCCCTTTGGTAAAATAGGTCGGGACACCCTTCTGGCACCTGAAATACGGGGCTGTTCTGCCAAAAACAGGATGGATGGTCACCTTGCCCATTTGCCACGGCCCTTCCCACACCCCTGCTCGGCCTCTTTCCTCCCTGTTCTGCCCATCCGAGTGTCTCACCCCCACTCCCCTCCCTCTGAGCTTCCTGCCTCCAGCTTCTCCCACCAAATTCAACCTGGGGTGTAGTCTCAAATGCAGGGGGAGCAGCCTGGCACTTGCTGCTGTGCTGGTCAAATTCCTGCCTTGGGAGCATGACTCTCCTGTTGGGGCTAGTGCAGCTTGGAGCGCTAGGGTCAGCTCTCCAGTGGGGGGCAGGGTGGTTCAGAAGTTACTGTCTGGAACACCCACCAGAGCCTGGAAACTCCAGCTGAGCCCAGGTGCCTCATTTGCCCTGCTCTTGGCCCCAGCATGTGAGACTTGGACATACGGAGAGCTTTGTGTCTGAGGATGGGGGCATGACTCAGACAGAACTCTGGGGTGGCAACTGTGGTCCCTGTCAGAACTCGGTGGCTGGAGATCTCCACTGTGCTAGCTGGACATGTGGTAGATGGAAGGGATGCTCTGGCTTCCTTGTCCTGGTGCCTGAGCCTGGGGGAGAAAGTGGAAGCCACCTCCTAGCCAGGGTCTCTCAAGCATCCCCTAGCCCATCAACTGCAGAACAGCACCCACAATTTTTTTCCATTTGTGCTGCGGGGGCTGAAATTGGTGCTTGTGTGATCACTGATGCAATTCAGTGCCTCTGGAACAGGAAGGCCAACATCCATACCAGGGGAAGGACAGGCAGTATTTGCACTGCTGTCTGCTCACAGAGGTCCCTTGAGGCCAGGACAACATAGGAATGCTGCTGCCAGAAGCATCCCAGGGGCCAGCAGAGAGTACATAACAAAGCTTAACATCTCATGTTGTTCTGGTTATACCCAGCCAACAGTGCTAATTGCTGGGACAGCTCAGTAGTTAACTGACACCTGTTGGCGTGGGAATTGTGGGCACTTTCTACTTCTGAAACCGGCTTGAGCCTGAGCCCTAGGACATGTCAGTGCAAACACCCTGTGCAAAGGCTGAATTAGGACCTACATATACAAAATATTAAATTACCTTTGACTGGTCTCAAAATAGAGACAAAATATGGAAAAGGAAAATATTCAAACCCATATAAGCATCCCTTCCAGGCTTTATGCCTGTTTTACATACATGGCAGCGTTGTGACAAACCAGTTTCTGTATCATTTATTTGGGGGAAAATATTGCAGGAAATGTCCCCTCTTTCTTTTGCTCTTCAAATCCTCAATCACCCAGGTTACCTCTGAGCACAATCACATGTTACAGCTGTAACAAAGACAGGTGGCTTGATCTTGTTTTAAACAAGAATTTTACTTTAATTCTTGTCTTTCATTGCCTAAACCATAGCAAGCCAGAGCTCCGTTGCGTCTAGCGATTCATGCTCACCATGTATCACACAAATAGCTCTTTTACTAGCGCTCTGTTTTCTTTCTCATTCCCTGATTATTAAAGGCGTTATTACAGTATCATCTCATAACAAGCCTACAGACGTGGCTGTTGTGGCATATGTGAGAACTCAGTTTTTATTTCCTAAGTGCTGCACGTTTAAATTTCTAAGAACTCTCCAGATGTGCGGAAATCAGACACCTCTTTGTAGAGGTTCTTTGCCTGTATCAGAGCAGGAACACACAAAACAGTCTTCAATAATATTACCTGATCTCTTCACCTTCTATCTTTTGAGGCAGTTCCAAAACACCGGTGGCATTTGAGTTTGGCTTGAAAAAGGTAGCAAGAAGGATGGATTTTCATCTGCTGCTGGGAGCATAAAGAGAAAATAAAAGTTTGAACATAGACTCCTCGGAAGAGCCCATAGGGACTTATTTGCTGGAGTTTGCATTTCCATTGAAAAGTGTGCAGAGGCCCTAGTGAATTTCTTTCTGTTCTAATGGTCTAGTCATCTGCATGCATTTGGGGCTTAACTTGTTATATCTGAGTTTGAAGTAATGTGCCAACCCAGAGTATGGCATAATGTGATCATTTATTTTTTCTGACCGCCTAGCTTCTGCTGGTAGCTTTTTGATTATGTAAAGTAATGAATCGACTGATAGCAACTTCAGAGACTTGCAGAAAATCCCACTCTGACTGTAACTGAGGTGGAAGCAATGCACCCACTAATGAATCCATCTGAGGGCTGCGTTCATTGTTTGAAAGGACCCAAACCTAGAATCACACTAAACTTTTGTTTCTAATTCCTAATTTGGAGTCTGGGTAGTTACTAGTTATTTTCTTGTTTTTTAAATAAGTCAATACATATTTGCAGTGTGAGTCCATGGAAGGCTATAATGACACCAAGTTTCACGCAAGAATGGTCTAGCCTGTTTCTTGGCTTTCCTACTTGACTTTCAGCGTGTCATGTCTCTTCACATACAGCATGTGCTGAGGGACAGCTAAAATTCAATTATCACCTGTCGTTATTATTTATATTGATTTATGAATCATCCATTGTGACAAGTTCATTGTGCAGCCTTAATATGCCTGAATGGCATTGCTGTTTATTAATAATACAACGTACCAGTCAACTTTAAGCCTGCTTAAATGTAAGCTATTTCATTGTCCGAAAGCTCAGTGGTGCAGATGTAGGGTAGGTTGCAGAGACAGTAAAACTGTCACTAATGTGCTGCAACCCTGCCTTTTATGCTAAGCCTGTACAAACAGGACAAGGAATAATTCCTCTAATTAATGAGTTCCCACAGCTTATTTTTTCTTGCATAGATTTTCGAGCATAAATAACAGGTCCTCAAAAAGATAATTAAGAAATAAAGAGGTTTAAATAACTGAACATTTGTCATTCAAATAATCGCCTGTTAATGTTCCTAACAGGCTAACAGTGCTTCCTTGTTCTTAGTCCTTCGTAGTGCTCTTTGCTATTGAGAGTCTTGCTGGTCTGTGCATTTCCTTTTGTGCTGCTTCTGCAGTTACTGCCTGCGTTCAGCAGATAGCACTACACTACACAGAATCGTCTGAGCTCCTTTAGCACATGCAGTCTGGTGACAAACAATAAAAAGTATGAAGATTAACATTCCAAATGGTTAGCATATCAGAACCGAGTCATAAAACCAAGACTATTACAGGGAATGTAGAGGTGAAAAATAATGTGCAGCATGGGGCTTTTTTTATGGCAAGCTATGTTGAGTTTTATAATGAGGGCAGAGTTCACTGGCAATTATTGCCGGGAAGAGTTCTCCGGGAAGGCTATTTCTCTTTCATTTCTGAATCTTGCTCTGTTAACGATCCAGGAGAAGTGTGTTTTATTTCTGCTAAACAGCACTGAGCTATTCCAGCAGGACAAGGAAGCAGGAATGTTCAGGAACAGCACAACAGTACAATGGAAAAACAAGTGTCCTGAATTGCAATGGGTTGTGGTTTCACAGTGTACCCTGCATATGGTAGCACATCAGCAGTATTAGAGGGCTAAGCAGCTGCACACTTCATATATTCCATTATACTGTCTGGCTACAATATTTGCAGGACTACATTTCACAATGAAATTATGTTTGTTTGCCTGTATATAGATTTGTGTATTTTCTCCTCTGTGCCGTGATCCTGGCCACATGACACCTAATGAGTCATTTGTTTTTTTAATTAGTTGCAACACGTTCTGATAATTCCAGGAGGAAGTTGCCTTGAAAAAGCCGTAAAATTGAATTGAGGCATAGAGCCAAGTTGTTACATGAGCATGGAAGGGAATAGGCCCAAATTCTTTCTCAAGGTGCAGCTATCAGTGCTTCAGACTCATCTGTAGCAGCACAGCTCTTTTATGCAAGTTATTTACTATCACAGCAGAGTCCAGTAACAGAAGTCCCTTCCAGAAAGTTTGGTGCTACCTGATATCTTGTTCATTGGCATTGAACACCTTGAAAGGACTATATTTATGTGCTTTTTTTGTCTTTTCCTTAGTCTGCTATGTTTTCCCACATCAATGCATAAATTCTCTTTCACTTACTAAGATGAGGAGGAATGGATTGCATTTTTGATATTATATATTAAAGCGAAAGATGCACACAAGGTATTTCCATTCTGATCTTCAGTGCCAATGGGACAATTAGGGTTTTTCTTTTTTTCCTTTCTTGGGTTCCGTTTTTAAGCGAATGCAGCAGGAGTTACCATTTCTGATGATGAGATGTGACCTCTTTTAATCACTGCTGTCCACTGTCAAGCCTGTCAGGCAATTTAACTTCAGGTGCATAATGGCAAGTTATTACAGAGAGAGAATCGTTTCAAGTTTCTAGACAGTGGGAGCATTCCCAGAATCCATTACTGCCTGATTAAATTACCCAGATTTCTGCGTGTGAAGGTTTTTACAGCAGCATGTAATCCACAAGAGTAACTAATCATATCATATTGATTTAGATGCTGCTAGAATAGGAAATCTAATTGTAATACTGTGAAAGCTTCTCAGGGAATGTGTACTAATGATTGCATTTGTAATCCCATTTGCAGGTGAAAGTTCTAAAAGTCATCCGTGAGATAAATATCAATGCTGTAGTTTTGGACAGTACATTGGAAACCAAACTGCAGAAGGTGAGGCTGCTGGAGGTTATTTTGACTCAGTTCTAGAGTCACAAGGTCGTACCATTCTAGCATACTTCTCTGCTGTTTCCTTTTACCATATACACAGAAAAATTGCATGCACATATGAGATAATTTAAAGGATTTGACTTTCTGTCTTGCTAGACCTTCCTATTCATTTCGGTGTGGTTGCTATACTTTGATCAGTGCCTTCAGGCTTTTGTAGAGATTGATATCCTTGATCTCCTCTCTCTCCACAGAGAAGAACAAACAGGTGTGAAAAACACTTCTCATTCAGGGCAATGAAATGATGGACTGCTTTTTAGCTGCTTTTTATCTGGAGTGCTTTGTTGCTCTTCAGATCCTCTTCATATGATAAAAAAATTCTACTGTGCACCTTTAGCTTTCAGTGACTTACAGCAGCTTAACCCTCTCTCTGTGTGTGTATTGAGCTAGCTAAACGGTTTTCGCTTTAGTGAAATGCATGGGCCATTTATTACATAGCAATTTTATTTATTGTTTTCAGTCTGTTGTCTATGTAATGTTGAAGTGGGCTGACCTGCAGGCTGTATAAATACAACACAATGGCATATATAGCATACTTGTGGGCAAGGGATTCTTTCAGTAAACCAGTATATTCCCTCTTCTGAGCTGCAGGGACTGTGTTTTAGGAGAGTCGTAAACAAGCATACAGCATATCAAACCAAGTCATTCTTATCATCACCAACCAGCTTTGTGTGTTAGCAACTGATTAGATGTGCACGATGAGGACAAGTGATGTGAGTGGTTAAAAGCCAGCTGTGTGTACTGTATTTTGGAAAGTGTTTCAAATCCTTTCATAAAGTGAAAATGAGGATTCCACAGGGCTACCTGGTCACTCTTTTGTTTTCAGATGACTCTGGGACTGATGAAAATAACAATTAATAGCAATGGCTAGTGACTGGGTCACAGCAACCTCCGTTTCAGAAACAGTGTTACTGCAGCACTTTGGTGGCAGAATGTGTTACTGGTGGAGGGATATGGATTCTGCAGGTGTCCAATAGCACAGAATTCCCTCAGGAGTGACAGTAATAGCAACATTGCACTATTTTACTTCTTATATTTATCACCAATGGGACTCGGGTAGGGCAGGGTATGAGCCCCTGTACCTAAAAAAACAGCTAAAGTAGGAATTCGGTATGCTAATTAGCTCATTGTCACACAACTTCTGCCCCAGCTAATAAGCACTATAGCTGTGTATTCAGTATTCAATTACTCAGAATTCAGGAAAATAATTTCAGAAATCATCTGAATTTTGGAAACACTAGTAAGGCAGGTTTCACAAGATGGAACTGTTATACAGTCTTCCGTTTTTTTCTTTTCTTTTTATTGGGGGGAGGAGCATGTGACCAAATGTTCAGTCTTGAGAAGACATGTTGCTGTAGGAAGATTAGTGTGAATATCGCTTTCTTGGTCAACAACTGCAGCCAGTTCTCAAGGCAGAAATGCTATCTGGGAACCTAGCGCTGCTGTTAGCCAGGGGCGGGGGGTATGTCTTCACTTCCTAGAAGATAAATCCATTCAGGGTCTATCTTCTGGGGTTCAATTTTCTGCACCTAGTAGGGGCATGAGAAATTGAACTATCTGGGGTCTACAGTTGACCCTTGTACCTCTCAATATTGTGAGGAGTAAGGGACGTGGATAGGAGAGTTTCTCCCATCAACCTCCCACCGCGAGGATGACCAGATAAGTCAATTGTGGATAAGTTGATTCCAGCTACGCCATTCCTATAGCTTGAATTGTTGTTTCTACAGTTGACTTTAAGGTCTAGTGTAGACCTGGTCTAAGAGTCTGAAAGAATGGATTGTCTGCAAACTGTATGACTGATTTCCCCCTCCCCCAGGACTTTTGTATGTGTCTAAATAAAACAATAACAGTTAGAATATGCCTACTATTTTGTCCTCCTGTGGGAAGCGGCCCTAGACATTTGCAAATGCTAGGCTTTTGCACAATAATAAAAAGAAAAATAAGAAAAATAGTAAAAGAACTAAGCTTAAAACACACTTTACATATTATTTACTAATATATAGTAAGTCTTGTCTCACTCTGAAATCACATTGTCATCTTCACCATTATTCTTCACTTCACCTTCAGAGTCTGGCTTCCTAAACCCATGTTTTACCAGCATAGGTTACCTCATATTTTGTAGAATACAGAACTAATATAGAAAAACCTTAATTAATCATGCCTTTTTAAACTTATTAACATGCTTTCTCCTCCATGGGAATCTCTGGTCTGAGATCTCATGCACCTGCTCATTTATTCTTTTGGCAAGTAGGTTCCAGGATCTACTCTCATTATTGGGAATCTGAACTGTGCTCTCAATTGCAATTTCTCTCCAGGTTTCTCCTGGCAGGATGTGTGGCTTCTCTAGTATGTGCACATATGATCGTTTTTAGCAAGACCTAACTGGGTCCACCAGATCTCTCATTGTCTCATTGCCTAGCAGAATTAGAGCCTAACTTTGACTTGGTTTTCTAAATTTCTGTCTGTCTATTGTCTATGGATTGGTTGGTTTTCTATGGTACTCATGCAAGTACTTTAAAATCAGTGTCAGTGTTACAGAATCAAGCCTAGAAACTTCCAGTCATTTGATATGGAAAGTCAGCCATGACATAATAACATGAGACAATGGATGTGTTGAGGGTAACTGATAATACAGTGGTTTTTAAATTCCCACCAAAGAAATTTAGCTTGTAAGCTTATAGACCAGTGAGTGTTAATAACTATATTGAAACTTTGGCTAAAGTATACCACATTATTTTGGTAATTCCTAGGCTATAGAGAGACAGTCATTTTTTCCCAATATCCTTCATTAATGAAATTAAACGTGAAGAAAAAAATCACCGATTAATGCAAGCATAATGTCCCATTACTGGAATTAAGAGTCAAATAAATTACCCAAATGCCTTAGCAACCATTTTGAGTGACGGACTTCTAGACTTTTATATTTATGTTACAAAGACATTGGGACAGATTTTAAATAAATGAAAGAATAGTTGCATTGACATTGGTGACTTAATTCAGATTTTCACTGGTATAGTTTACTGTTTCACACGGTTTTCATTCAAACCAGGTTAATTTGGGTAGTTTGGGTTCAATTATGGGACTTGCTCCAAGCAGCAGTCAGAAAAAGTGAATCAAACAAAACAAAATCAAATGAAATGTTCAAATGATATCTGCAAACAAACCCTGCTGAGTTTTGCACAGCTATCGTCTGTCACAACAGAAGCCTCAATGAGTAATTTTTCCTCCAGTGGTGTTGCTTTTATTTGAACTGTTTGTAAGACGTCAGAATGCCAGAGTATATAACAATCCTGCAGGGACAGCCATTGTGTTAACCCTTCATAGTCATTAGTCCTAATGCAGAATCAGGCATCTTACCTACTACTCGTGGTGTGGTATTTCCTAAAAAAACAGGTTGCAGTGCTTGCTCACATATCCTGCACAGTTTTAAGCATTATGCACCATAAATACAGTTAATCTGTAACACAGATATAAATCCTGATGGGCTACATTTCTGTTTTCCCGGTACGTTCCGTTCTTATATCTCAGTCAGCATATTACATTCCACCAGAGAAGAATTATTTCCACAATCAGATTAGTGCTGGATTTATACTAAGTCTGAAGTGTAGGGATTTACTTACTTTATTATTTAGTTTGCTGTACGTGTTGGAAATAAATTCTGAGAGAGGGAATTGAGCAATTTCTTTTCTACTGCTCTGATACATATTTCTAATTATTTGCACTATAGCTTTACTCCATTGATATTGGTTGTTAAGCAAAGACTAAACTGCTGTTTAGGAAGATTGTAATGTCTCCCACTGTGTAGAAATAATATCAGTAAGCTATGTTGCAGATGAACAGATCCCATCCGTTTCATGTAAATTTTCTCAAAGTAGGGTTGGCATTTCATCTACACCAAGCTGATTGCTGGTCTTGAACCTGAGTAGTAAAGAAACATTTCTTCATTTCCAAGTTGATGACACTTATGGTTTATTTACACACAACATAGGATCAGAGTTATGCCAAAATAGTTCTTCCTCACAGCTTTTTTGTGTAAATTTCTGTATGGCTAGCAAAATTTTAAAGGCATTCAGTGTAGATGGAGTCTCCTTTTGTGTTGTACAGTAACCTCTTTCATACCCAGCAGCCTGGGACTGGCAGGATGCCGAACATTCAGATATTCTGGATAATAGGAAGGTATTCTTAGCAATGCATAACACTAAAGAAAAATATAATTAGATATTAAAAAACAAACAAAAATGTATGCAGAGTGCTTTATTTACCAATGACAGTGGTATTGTACATTGTAAACTTACACTGTATTTGCTATATTTATTTGTATTTACTTTCACTATACTATACTTATGGAAAACGTAATTAAAATTTACTGATAGTTAAAATGCTAGTTATTTGACAGTTCCAGATGATAGAATGCTAGACATGAAAGAGTTTACTCTACATTCTGTGCTAGCCATGGCTAGATATGGTTAGTCTCAGAATTACATTCATGTCTTTGAGGGCTTTTCTAAGCACATGTGTTGCATGCAGATTTTTATTGCTTTAGGACTGCTGGCATTAGCAAAGAGAGAAAGGACTGACAATCCACTCAGATGCCCCCTACACGCTCTCATAGTTTTACTGAGGTTTTGACAAGCTTGTTAATCATTATTATGTTCTCCCACAGCTTCTTGGCCCTGGTAACCTATTCTCATTCCATGATCTTAAAGGGCAAATATTTTTATCTCTTTAAAGCTGTCTAAAACTGCAAATAATAAAGTTCTAAGTAGATCATAGAGTAAGGAGATGGATATATGTACTAGCGGGCAAGCTTCTCAAATGTGGTACTTAAACTACACTTCTAACATTTGTAAGCGTACCATTTCTTGAGTGCAAATCCAACATCTGTGAGGGGAGGAAAAAAAACTATAAGTAGATATGTAAACAGGCCCTGACCCTTGCAGTTACTGGTCTTCCACCAAGAAAAGAGTTCTTATGATCTCTGTTTCCTGGCTGCTTGTATGTATGCTGGGCATTATGCTTGCAAATATACAAAGGACTGTGTGGCTATGTGGGTATAGCAGAAACAAGGACATTATCAAATACACTCATCCCTCACTATACGAGCACAATTGGTTCCCAAATTTCTGCTTGCAGGCAAAAACTCGTAAGAGTTACACTAAATTCCCACTAAAACACATGTAAAAGTCTCCAATTCATTCCAAGGGCTTGTGACTTGATGTAAACCAGTTGAGTTTAGGTACTTTTCTGATGTATTTGAATAGTTTGGCACCAGAAATAGGAGGTAGGGTATGTATGTAGAGCAGGGATTCCCAGCCTATGGGTCGGGACCAAAACATGGGTTCCATTAGATTTGTTAAAGGTCACCAGCTGGGCAGTTTCCAGCTGCATGTGGTTGTTAAAGAAGCCATTTGCAGTTTCTTAACACTGCTGCGTCAGGCAGGTATCTATCAATAGTGATAACTGCTAGAGATGGCAGCTATCTTATGCCTAGGTGCTGAAACCTTAACACTTGAGTTAATTGCTGGGAGTGGGAGGGCTGGGGGAGCCACCCAGCCTAGCAGCCCCAGTGAAGAGGCTGCAGGAGGAGGAGCAGTGCCTAAGGCTGGGGCTGTTGAGGGATGCGGGGGGTGGGGGGGGCGTGTCTAAGAATGGGGAAAGTTTGGGGCTTCAGGGAGAGTCTAATGCTGGGGGCTGTTTGGGGCTGCTGTGGGGGGTGTAAGCCTTCGGGCAGCTTGGGGCTGCTGGGGGGGGCGCTCTAAGCCTGGAGGAGGTTTGGGGCTGCTGGGGGGGACGTTAAGGCTGGAGGCAGTTTGGGACCTTGTGGGGCAGTTAAAACCTGGCTGAGGGTGAGGTCTGTGGGGTGGGTGGAGGGTCTAATACAGTAAACCCTGGAGTTACCCAGGGGTTGTTTCTGCAACCCCTGTGTAACTCAAATTTTCCTGCAAGGGTACTGGAGCCAGGAAGCACCAGGCTGGTCAGTTTCCTGGCTCCCAGAGTGGCAGGAGCTTGGAGCCAGGGGCAGGCTGGTTCCAGTCTCCCAATGGCTTGTTGGGCCAGGAAACTGATCAGCTCTTCACTGGTCAGTTTCACGTTCCCACCATTGCAGGGGAGGGAACCAGGCTAACAGCCTTCTCCCTCTCTTCCCCACCAGCCAAAGGGCTGTCAGACAGCTGCATGTCTGAGGGAAGGGAGGGAGAAGGCTCCAGCTGCAGATCTCCCCGCCCTCAGCCAGGGACCCCATGGCTGGAGCTGAGCCAGCCGCAGGGCTGCAGGTCTCCCCACCTCCGCCAGTCAGTGACTATGCTCATATAAGCAAGGGAAGTTCACTCACATAGTGAATAAACGTAGGTGTATATGTTCCTCATTTCAGCGAGTACTCATAAGTAAAGTACTCATTAAACAAGGGATGGGTGTACAGTGATCTAGAAGGTAAACTGGGTCATTCTCTTGCCAATGCAGAATTATTCTTTATAATGGATTTCTAGTTTTTTGCTGTCTCATGAAATTTTAAACTTCTCCTCTTGGGAGATTGTTCCACAATCTAATAGCTTTCACCATCAGGAAGTTCTTCCTGAGTGTCTGAATTTTCACTTCCTTAATGTCATTTCCTTTCTTTTCTTTCCTGATAAGATCTCCATGTACCATCCCAAATAATTCTCTTTTTTTGCTGTTCACCGCTATCAGAGCTTTGTGAAGTGTGATCACACGCAGTGAACATGCACAGATAATTTATAATGTTCAAAAATGCCAAAGTGTATTGACATGAAATGCACTTCATACTCACAGCATAGCTCAAATCTTACAGCCCTTACTCAGCAGAAAGGCTCATGGAAGCCATGCCCATGGGGAAGGATTTAGGATTTAGGGTGGTAACACATTTGTTTGTGACCCACGTTAAGTCTGTCTTATCTGTTCATTAGCGTATTCAATTATTATGACATTCCTATTAGTTAAACATACTGTAAACTTTTCTAAAAAGCAGTCCAGTAGCACTTTAAAGACTAACAAAATAATTTATTAGGTGATGAGCTTTCGTGGGACAGACCCACTTCTTCAGACCATAGCCATACCAGAACAGACTCAATATTTAAGGCACAGAGAACCAAAAATAGTAATCAAGGTTGACAAATCAGAAAAATCTTTATCAAGGTGAGCAAATAAGAGAGCAGAAGGACAGAAGGAGGGGGGAGGAAGTCAAGAATTAGATAAAGCAAAGTATGTAAAAAGGCCCCTATAATGAGCTAGAGAATTGTCATCCTGGTTCAAACCACGTGTTAATGTGTTGAATTTGAATATAAAAGAGAGTTCAGCAACCACCTTACTCACCTTGCCCTAAGTCCAGGCCTGGTCACAGTATAATAAGTAAACTGGGCGTCAGATTCATCGGAGACAGAAGCTGCTCTGCCTATTTTCCTTCCTGTAGTTGAGGAATAGGTTTACAGAAGTGACACAAAGTCTGTTCCTGTGAGTGATGTCTCCAGATATTCTTTTCTCTACTGAAATCTGAAGTCATTTTCAATATCTGCCCAGCAGCTCTGGCACACAGTTATGTGATTAGGGCTCTGGTTTATCTGACCATATTGCTTCATACATTCCATCTTCCCGGAACCACCTATTGGAGCTTCCCTGGGTGCGTAAGACTTTTATGGTAGTATATGAATCCATCACTGAGCCCCCAGAACAACAGCTGCCCTCCCCCTCCTGGTGCCACTAGTAAAAGAGAACCCTGAAGATTTGCACCGCTCTTGGGAAGAAATATGTATCCATTTGTGGGAGGATTTGTTGTTTCCAACACAAAAATAACTCCCTGACACCCACCTACGTATTTTAAAAGTGTTCTCGAGTTATAACCAGTGATCAAGGAGATGCTGTACTGTGGAAATGAGCCTTCACTATGGAGTAAGTGCTGCAGCAAAAGCATTACTGATGGGGCAGGCTCCATGCCCATTACAGAAACCAGCCTCATATACAAATGCTATTGAGTGGGGAATAAAAGCAATTAAGCAGCACACTTCGTTTGCAGCTCAGGACGGTATTTTTCATAGTCCATAAAGCCTCCTCACTTAGCAGTTTTTACACAACTGAAATCTGTTTTAGTTGCTACATGTTGGCCACCAAAGGTTTAAATCAAACAATTTAGAGCAAAGTTTAAACAAGTCCCTCTGAGAACCAGCTGAACCTCTCCTCTTTTGAGGGTGATTGATAGTGTTTCTTTTTGCTGTAAAACAGACCTTCAGCAGGTTCCTGCTGCGCACAGAAAGACTACTCATTCCCAGTACAGATGCGGAGAACTCCCCTTCTCCCTTATACCTCAAAGGGGAAATCTTGGATACTTCAAAACACCATTCATGGAATAATGTGAAACCCTCTTAAGCGCATAAGCGCTAGAGAAATGAAACTAGTCAACACTATGAGTTTGCTGCTCAGCCGAGTCTGTGGTGGAAGCAGTCTGACCTTTTTTTAAGTGAAAGAAAGAGACAGTCCAGCATCACTAAAGGAACCTGCTTATGCAGATTTTGACTGTCCTCAGAGGAGAGCGGGGATTTCTGGCTGTCACAACTGTGCTCACGGATAGGCTCCTGTTCACTGAAGAGCTTACTGTATTAGCTTCAGACTGTTAACCAGAATAAGCCCTAAAACATGGAACTCCTTGTTCCTTTGAGCCTAACAGTTCAGGTCACGTTTTATTGGATTGTCTTTAGCAATCTTTCCTGCTCTGTTAATCATGATAACTGTCATGTAATAAGAAAAATATTAATTAATTGTTCAGATTTTGTAGGACCTACAGTTGCGGCTTCCCAAGATGAGATATTGATGATAACTAAATAATGATTTGGCTGCACAGGGGTATTTCCTTGTGTTTGTTTATTGTATTAACTCAGTGTTTCCCAAGCTAATTTGGCCATGGAACACTTTTGGGCTTGGAATGTATTGATGGAACACATATGCACTGGTTGGCGGGTGGGTGGGAGTGGAGGGCTTTCAAATCAAAAAATTGCCACACATAATGCTCAAAAGTTGATTCAAAAGAGAAGAAAAATTAACAAAGAACAAAAATAACAAGAGAAAATCATCTAAATGAATAACTAACGGCTTTCTGAAATGAGGACCATTAGCAACTCCATAATTAAGTATAAAAATTAAAAATTAAGTACAAACCGGAAACAAAATGTCAGTATGACAACAGAAAGAAGAATAGTTAGTGTCTTTCTTTTGCACAAAAACAGAAAGGACAATATTTTTCAAAAAAGTACTGTCCTTTCTTAAAGCTTAAAAATATTTTTGTGAAAAGGAATTGCAAAACAAAGTAGGTATGGAAAAATATTTTCAAATGTTGTGGTTTTATGAATTTGTTATTTTTACAGAAAACTACCGGAAAATAAAAATAAGTAACATCTGACAGTTTTTTTTTAATGGGAAGAGTGTTTTTTGCATCTTTTGTTCACAAACCTGCCTAATATTAGGAACAATGCTATAGAGTTGGATCTTCATGTCAGGTTCAGCATCAGGATGGATCTTCATATCAGGTTCAGATTTCTCTGAACATGACTCGTACTGAAACAATCCAAATTGATTCCGATTGTTTTGGCATAAGTCACATAATAACAACTATGTGATTATGAATGCATTATAAATGTTAATATACCTACAATCTAAATACTACTAAAATACCTCAGTGTTTTTGATGCACACATTTCATACTTAATATTTTTAGAAGGAAAAATATCGCTAGCATCAAAATTATTTCACAGAACACCTATTCACATTGCATGGAACACAGAAACACTAACAGAGAGTAAGCCGTGCTAGTCTATACACTATCAAAACAAAAAGCAGTCAAGTAGCACTTTAAAGACTAGCAAAATAATTTATTAGGTGAGCTTTCGTGGGACAGACCCATTTCTTCAGACCATAGCCAGACCAGAACAGACTCAATATTTAAGGCACAGAGAACCAAAAACAGTAAGCAAGGAGGACAAATCAGAAAAAGATAATCAAGGTGAGCAAATCCGAGAGTGGAGGGGTGGGGGGGAAGATCAAGAATTAGATTGAGTTAAGTATGCAGACGAGCCCCTATAGTGACTCAGAAAGTTCACATCCCAATTTAAACCATGTGTTAATGTTCCGAATTTGAATATAAATGTCAATTCGTCCGCTTCCCTTTCTACAAAGGAGTGATAATCTCTTTTCAGTAACACACATACCTTGAGGTCATTGACAGAATGGCCCATTCCATTAAAATGTTGACTAACTGGTTTGTGGATCTAGAGTGTTTTAATGTCTGTTTTGTGCCCGTTGACCCTTTGTGTAAGGGAGTTAGAAGTCTGTCCAATATACAAAGCATCTGGGCATTGTTGACACATGATGGCATATATGATGTTAGTAGAGGAGCGTGAGAAAGTGCCCGTGAATCTGTGAGTAGCCTGGTTAGGTCCAGCGATGGTATTTCCAGAGAAGATATGTGGACAAAGCTGGCAGCGGGCTTTGTTGCAGGGAAAGGTTCCAGGACTGGTGTTCCTGGGTATAAACTGTGGCTGTTAGTAAGGATCCTCATGAGGTTGGGAGGTTGTCACTCCTTTGTAGAAAGGGAAGCGGACGAATTGACATTTATATTCAAATTCGGAACATTAACACGTGGTTTAAATCGGGATGTGAACTTTCTGAGTCACTACAGGGGCTCGTCTGCATACTTAACTCAATCTAATTCTTGATCTTCCCCCCCCCACCCCTCCACTCTCGGATTTGCTCACCTTGATTATCTTTTTCTGATTTGTCCTCCTTGCTTTCTGTTTTTGGTTCTCTGTGTCTTAAATATTGAGTCTGTTCTGGTCTGGCTATGGTCTGAAGAAGTGGGTCTGTCCCACGAAAGCTCACCTAATAAACTATTTTGCTAGTCTTTAAAGTGCTACTTGACTGCTTTTTGTGGAACCACTGTATTAATTAAAGGCTTATGGTCTGGTTCAGACACAACTGGTAACGAGGAGTGTTGTGTACTTTTGACTTCACCATGTCTCTCTGTCACAAGGTTTCAATGTGTGGTGGCACCTACAATGAAGTAAGTTATAGAGAAACTATACCTATGGATTATACACACATAGACTTTCAGATCAGAGGCGACCGCCATGATTATCCAGTTTGACCTCAGGCACATAGCAGGCACAGAACCTTACCCACCCACTCATGTAATAGACCCGTAACTTCTGGCTGTGTTACTGAAGCCCTCAAATCAGGTTTTACAGCAAATGATGTTGCAGGAGGGGTTAAAATCAGGGTCAGCAAGTGCAGGGTGCACAAGAGGTCACATGCAGTACAGCCCTGTGTCAGCACCGTGCCACTTTCAGTGAGTGTGGGGGTGCTCCCACCCCTCTCCCAGAGTGGCACACCACCAGAGGAGAAGGCGTTTCCCAGCTCGCACTGCTTTTTGGCCACAGCACTCAGAGGGCGCGGCAGAATGGCCACTGTGCTCACTGTTAGCAGCATGACGCGTTCAGAGGAAGAGGTGGAGTGGGGGGGTGGAGCTGGGGGAAGCAGTTGAGCAGGGGCAGGGAGGGGGTTGGCCATGAGCAGAGCAGGGATGAGAGGGGTGGACGGGGGGGGTGGGGGAGAAAGATGGGTGGAGCAGGGGTGTGACAGGGGCATGTGGCTGGACCCCCTTAGAAGCCCTATCACCAGTTGCCTCCGGTTAAAATTCCTGAGCTTCATGCCTGAAGGGAGGAAGATTTATTCCATTATTCTTTATGATTTTTCAAAACATACACGATCTGTGAGGTGTTTACTTAAGAGTTGTGGATCTTAACCTTTTCCATACCAAGACCCCCCCCTTTCCATGGCTCTCAATCCCCTTTCTCTATCCAGGATCCTCCTCTCACTTACCCATGGGAAAAGCAGGTTGATTGTGAGGCTCTGATGCCCATTTGAGATGCCCCAGGTTGACAAACCCATCTCTTAAGAGCAAAATTGGATGGGTGGTTTGAAGGGGATTTGTCATCTGTGTGACTCATTATTCATGTTCTCTCTTTCTCCCGTGTACCATGATGTTCAAGGGTGCTTGTGGGTGGGGCTGTTGACCATTTTTTATGAACGTATGTGTAGAGTGGGTGTGTATGGGGTGTGGAGGTGGGGGAATTAGTCATTGTTCCTTTGGTAATCTGTGAATTTCAGGACAGTTGCCAATGCGTTATAAACTGCAGCTCTATGCTCAGGCCTCCCTTGAGTCAGCAGCTGTAGGAGAGCTAGAAGTGACAAAGCAAACTTCAGCCACTCAAAACGGCAGCAATAATGCAGCCAAGTAAACAGAAAACATGGCCATTTCAAAGAAAGTGGGTGCTGCTTTTAATTGGGATATCTATAGAGGTGAGTGCACTGAAAAATACTTTGGTAGATGCCATTAGATTAAATGGCGCAGAATAAAATAACCAAGATATAGCAGAGCTTGGACAACAGATGGGAAAACAGAAACTAGAGAGGGAGAAAGACCTAATGTGCTTTCTATGTCCGCTGCCTATGAAGGAACATCCCCTGCTAACCCTCTTCCCTTTACAACTTCTGAAATAGGTCTAACCTGTCTGCCAGCTGAAGTCTGCAGCAACAGTATCTAGGGGTTCTTCTTAATACAAAACTGAAAAGACTCAAAACCCCAAAGAGTAATCTGGGAAAACACAGCAGTGCCCCTGGGTGCCTTGCAGAGGCAGTACTTCCCTTCTTGCAAGCACTGAGCCTGTGTGTAGTAAAAGAGCACTTTTAGGAAAAGGGAAAGGAAACCCAGCATTAATTTGGGACAATGCTACAACCACATTCAAAAGTCTGCGACCACAAGCAAGACCAATCCCACAGCATGTGGGACAGTGTCCTTTGCCTCAGTTTCCCAGCTTGTAAGTGGCAGAGTCTGTTGACCAAACACATCACTCCCCTCTCCCTCTGCTGTAACCTACTCACTTCTGGTGTCCTTGGTTAGCAAAGACCCACTGTTCAGAGGTGTGTTCACAGTGGCTCACCTCCGAGCCCGGGGTTGGGCAGCATTGAGCAAAGCCCCTGCATCTAGCTCACCTCTTCTGATGTCTCTTTGCCACTGCAGCCCACCCTTTGCTGTTGCCACTAGTGTCTCTCTAACTGCTCACTGCACTTCACATTCCCGGGTTCCACCACTCACCCACGTCTCAGAGATTTCAGTAGGTAGCGGGGAACCTCACTGTCAGTGGCACTGCTGTGTTGTCTGTCACTCCAACACAGTCCTCACACAACATCCAAGGCTGAGCCCTTAGCCCTGCCCAGTAATGATGTCAGCACCAGGAACCACCCACCAGTGCAAAGGAGTCTCAGTGAAGTTTCATCAGCTCCATCTTTAAACACTGGAAAAGGGCAGGCCAAATGTTGCTGAGACCACTGGAGGCAGAGTCTGCACACACAGGCAGAAACGCCTGTCCCCACCCACTCCCATCTTCATTAGAGTGTGGTGCCTCTACTCCCTTCTGACAAACAAAGGTTCAGTTTAGGGCAACCTCCCCTCAGTTAGGACATGCTAAGCTCAGTTCTCCGGCCTGTCATCTGTACAATAAGGATAGCAATATTTCATTACCGCTTCGTTCAAATATAAGCACCAACTGTCACTCAAAGCCAATCAGAACTAGTTGTGTTGGCAAAGACGCTCCATCAGGCTGAGCACTGAGGCAGCTCCTTAAGTCTTTTCCCCCATGCATCACAAGGTGTCAGGAGAGAGCTTGTTCAGACTCTGCTTGTATAGAAAATAGAAGGCAAAAGATAGCACTTGCAGTTTTGCTTTGCTGTGCGTGCACAGGCAGTGACTGGTTTTTAGGGTGAAATGTTAACAAACTCGAGTTTGTGGGTGGTATGGTTGCACTGAGTGGCCAAACCAATGAGGAGAGAGGTGGGAGATGGTGAGAGTAGTTCCCTTCTTAAAATAATCAGTGAGTTTAAGGTAGGGAAATGTCACAGAAATAAGAGGACTTCCTCTTATTTAATAGGGTTTCGCCATATTATATGTTCACCATTCAAGCCCTGGGGCTCATGTTCGATCTATGAATGTCTATTCTTCTATTAGAGTAGAGACGCTTCCCTTCTCTCTCTTTTGAAGAAGGCCTGCATTTGCCTGAGCCTCATGAAATCCCAACATGAGCCATCCAATTCAGCTCCAGCCAACAGACCACCCTGGTGGGGATATGCCTTTGGCAGCTTGCTGTCAAAAGTGGTTCCCTGCAGGCACGCTGTCTTTTTCAAATTCCTGACAGAACTGCTTTCTGAAAGCTTTCATTCTGCAAGCATGTTTCATTTGCTCCCCCCTCAAACCTCCTGAAAGCCGAATTAGCACCCTGTCAATGCCTCTGGTGTGTGCTCTTGCACCCCCGAAAGCTGCAGGTTCCACAATCTGATCAGATGCATAATTTAAATTCAGCAGACATCTGGCAAACACGTCTGAGGAGTTTCAGTGCGTGCCATCTCGAAATAGTTGAAGCAGAATCTACAGTGTTAATTAGCAATTACATTCATGTCCAAAATATGTAAATAAAGTACGACAAGCTAGGTACGCTGAAGATCACAAAGACTGTGGGTACTGAGCAAAGCCTAATTAAAAATGTGAGGAGACTGCTGGTGTCTCTAATTTGTGCATCTTCCTTTACGGTTGATCCTTTCAATAGGTAGGGTTATCAAATGTGAGTTATTCCTATTCAGTGCAGATCATCACCTAGAAGCTCTCTCTACGTGGGGACTGAAATAAATACAACTTGCTTGGTGAAAAGAAACCTTGAATGGTTAGCAGGAACAAAGCTGTCGGAAGACTCATGGCCAACCTTTGCATGGTGAACTAACTGCCACTACCAAGCTTGGTCCAGAAGTATGATGGAGGACACTTTTTCTTGAAAGCCGTCAAAGCTATTGTGATTTCTACCCTAAGCAGGAGCTGTGGAGAGGCTTAGCACTTTTGGCTTTTCTCTGTCGATATTCCTGGAAACTTTTAGAAATGGTATAGTCGAAACACAATGCTGGGTTGAATGTCTTTTTGTAGAGCAAATGCAGAAATGTAATAAAGTGCAGCTGAGGTACTGTGCAAATTGAATACACTGAATTGCCTCTGAGTGATCCTTTTAATTTCCTGTACAAATCACTGATGTTCTCAAAGCTGCCTTCTGCTTTTATGTCTGTTAAAAAACCCAAACCAAACCTCAGCTAACAATCAAGATCTATTGTATGTCACCCGCTGGTAATCATTAATGGAATGTGAATGACTTTGAAGGCAAACCTCCAGAAGTGGCACCTGAAGGCCAGTTGTCATTTCATCCTCTGTAAAGGAGTATTATGGAGGAGGAAGAGGAGGAGGAGAATCTTCCAGCATGAGGTGCATTTTCACCATTAAAAAATATGAACCTATTTGCTTATGGTTTTCTGCCAGTCACCTCAGTGCATGCCTTTGTGGGTACCCACATTGGATGTGGTAGGATCCTGACATCCCCAATAGTCCCACTGATTTCAGAATCAGGGCCTTGAGTAGTGTTTTTGAACTGAAACAGAATTGAAAACTGTGTTTGTGGTACACAGGAATATAACAGATCAAGCCTAGCTGTATTGCTTCAGAAATCTAAAACATTTGCTGCTAAAGCACTTGTCAGAGGAAGCCATTCACATGCTGATATATAGAGCATTTTTTAAGCCAGGGAGAGGGAATGATGTTCTGCAGGTTTGTTTTTATTAAATAAAAATGTTAGTCTTGAGATTTGTGTGCTGTGTGCTGTGTGTGAAGCTTGTAAAATGAGCTGTTAAATTTCTTTGTCCTTGGCTTTACCAGTGAGTGGTGCTAGCAGCTCAGTTTTGTAGCCCTTTAATAGCGATTGAAGTTGTGAATACCGTGGATCCCCTATTAAAGGGTTACTTTTTTATCTGATAATATTTGACTATAACCAGTTTGAACTGCAAAGCATGGGAAACCACCCCCAGGTTAGTGTAGGCTTGCAATGGACGTGTTTGAATAGACAGTAAAGACAGGAAAAAATCACTCCTTGTTTTTCTAACCTGTTACTAGTATTATGAATATCCATTATTTAAGTAACTGCAGTACATTAGTGTGCACGTTTTTTCAAGTCCTTGCCTGATTTGTGCTCATCCACTTCACAAGCACAGATCAGGGTTTTGATTGTGCTTCTCCCAATGTCAAATCAAAAGCTACAGACATTCATAAACAGATCAAATGGCAAGACTTGGTCACAAATGAGGAGCTTTAGAACAGAGCAGGACAAGAACCACTTGATGGTCAAATCAAGAGAAGAAAGTGGGGATGGCCAGTCCGCCCTCTCAGAAAACCATTATCTGGCATAGTCTGTCAAGCTCTCATGTGGAAGCTGCAAAGAAAACGCAAAAGGGGAAAGGACAAAGTGGAAACGATCTACTGAGATTGAAAGACAACAACTGAGGTAATCCTGGGGTCAGCTAGAAGTTTTGTCCCAGGACAGAGTGAAATGGAGGAGACTTGTATAGGACCTAGGCTCCACTTGGAGAACAAGGATTTAAGTCAAGTAAGACACTTCTCCAGAGGTCCATGAATACTGATGCATACACGGAGTGCCAGAGAGCTCAAGGAGCAAAAGGCCTGCACACTTCGGAAGTGGGTGCAAAGAAGACATTTCCTCTGGGAAGGAAAAATGCCCTCTCTGCCTTTGTACCCGTAATTAGCAGGGGTTTTCCACATTTCTGTAAGGGATGGGGTGTTGGAGGCTGAGAACTTTGCTTCCTGTAAGTGAAGGACTTGATACAGCTTTAACATCATGTAAGGGTGCCTAGGTATTCTGGAGATTAATGCCTCAGAGATATACACACCAATAAAATAAGATTCACAGTGCCAGAGTGTTGGTGAGGGTTAAACTGTAAAATTAAACAAGGACAAAAGCCTTTGGCAGAAAACACCATCGAGAGGCTATTGCCAGAGAAGAGCGATAAATATGCATGTGCCTACCTGCCTGTATGAGTAACTCAACTATACAGAGTCTTAGCTAACAGGCTGCGTGGCGCTTATCAGCAGACATTCACTCAGGGTGATTTCCTAGCCAGGCCTTTCTCAGAGCTGGATGAAGCTGCATCAGGCTGTTCTAAGAATTTTATTAATAAAGCAAAATGAAAACTGGTGCTCAGTTAAAGAAGGGGAGTGCATGACTGGGAGTGTGATAAAGGCTCTCTCTGACATGTTGATGCATGGCTTTTTTCTGAGGGCAGGTTTTGTGGGGTGCAGATTAAAAGTCTGTATTAAACTCACAGCCTCAGACAAATCGACTGTCTAAAATGAACAACCCTGTAATGAGCTAGTTTTCAATTGCCATTTTGTTCTGGATGAGGGAGGTTGCAGACTAGTGCTTTGCAGGGTTGTGTCATGTCAAAAATTGAAATCCTGAGGGCTCAGCTGGGATAAGATGTATTGATCCCTTGGGCAGCACTTTAAGCAGGAGTCCCAGGGGTAGTGGAGCACTCCTGGCAGATGGAACCTTCGTAGACCACAGGGAACTCTTTTCACTCATCAGAGGGTATAATAAAAATGTGAGCTCAGGGCGGAGAGTTTCTTTTCTGGCCCTGGCCACTTGAGAGAGGTCAGTATTCACTGGCTTCGCTAGATGCAGGAATGCTGTACTGGGGAGAAGTTCATGAAGTGCAGGACTATTAATATCATCCACTGTATCTGATTTACACTTGAGTCCCTGGCCCATGGTCTGTGGATCATGGCTGTTTTGCAGTTTCCTTACCAAATAGGTGCAGGAGGGGAAGGTTATCAAAAAGGACAGAATAGCATCATTTTGTTAGCAAAGGAGATTCTGTTTCTCTTTCTGATTCCCATCCGACGTATGGATGCTGTATGCAGCTGACTACCCCTAAAGTCAGCCTCAGGGAGGAGAGAACCAGGGGAATAGTCTGCTCTCTGAAGAACAGGGATGCACAGCTGAAGGGAGCTCTTCTGTAACACACTGACTGCCTTGAAAAAGTCTTGCTTCTGCCTTAAATTGGACTTTCAAAGGTTTTTGCAGTTCAAGCATTCTTCTCCAGTTTGAGTGTTTTGTTTTGTTAGAATACAGACTAGCACAGCCACCTCTCTGTTACTATTCAGTTTGAATGTAGGTGCATCTTCTTGGACTGGCAGCTGCTGCAAGGATCAAGGGCATAAGGTACCTGGGATGGGGAGGAAAACCTCTTGAATACTAGTTAGTACTGAAAAGGTGAGGGGGCTGCACCTGGAAGGTGTTCTCTACGCAAGAGCTGAAATTCCAAAAATTCAGCCTGACTAAATTTTGCACTGTATGGAAGCTGCCTCCTGAAGAACAGTCTCTGTGGAACTGACTGTAAAATGCTGATTGCCAGAAAGGTGGGAGAGGATGTGCCACAGCAGGAGAGAATTTTTGATTAGAGCTGCTCTTGTTCAGAGCATGGGGATTGCAAGGAGCAGGTGAAATAGGCCCTTAAACATTGCTACCGAACAGCCTTAATCAGAACAGCTGCTACATCTCTTGGAGACAGGAAGGTGCTTTTGAACGTGAAGGAGGGAATTCTTTCCTTTGTTGCTGCTTCTCCCACCTGCAGAAGCTGAAAGTTAGCCAGACCCAGCACTGTCTGCTCCCAGTTACACAGAGGAAGGGTGCAGAATGGTGTGTGGGGTGGGGAGGCAGCTACTCAGCAGCAGCAAAACATGAAAGGTAGAAATGATTCCGAGAGAGCACCAGAAGCCTGGAAATCTCAGCTGTAATTGTGTTCACAGTAGAAAGAATTCTGTCTCAGCTGCACCTGTGTTAGGAGTGGACACTGTTCAGAAGCAACCTTAGGGTGGTCAGTGTTAAGGTGGTATGCAATTTTCACTCTCTTTTTTTCCATGCATGAGCAAAATAAATTTTGTTATGTGCACCCAGGCTTGTGCACATGTGCACCACCAATAGAAACAGGTTGCTACCGTGGGCGCTCTGTTAATCAGCTGGGCAGCACCTGAATCTCTCCTGGACAGCCGCCCAAGTGCTCAGCTTACAGGGAACATTGGTGGTATGGAATGTCACTGCAGGTGCAGTAACCTGCCCAGGGCATTTCCAGGCCAGGGATTCCTGCTGTGCATATGCATTTTCTGTGATTGTGTAAAGGTGACTGAAAACAGGTGGGGCAAAACCATTGTTCACATCGGCTCTCATTAGAATAACACTTGTCAGTGTGAGAACATCCAGTACTTGTAAGACGGGTGGATCGTATCACATAGGTGCCTAGCATGCTAAACCTTACTGCATCATCAGTGGCAGGACTGCGCTCTGGGCTTTTCAAAATAGCATGGTGTTGAGCGGTCTTAATTGGTGCTGACTTCAGCCTGCTTCATTTCAACTGCTGTGGTAAGCCTTGCTCACCTGATACTGAATCCAGCGTGGTTATTGAGGGCAGATGAGATGAAGCACAACCCTCAGTCATAAAACCAGCAGTCAGTGCAAGAGGAAGGAGTGAGTAGGAATTGTTATTAAAGCATTTGCTTCACTGGAATCAGTATAAATGCTGCTTCTCTACCCCCACGTCACCAAAACAATGGGAAAGTTTAGGTTCTATGCTTGGTGTGCAGCCCTACCAGAAAGAACAGCCAGCCCTGCTGTAGGTTTTCAATTAAAAATCAATATGTGGATTGTCAACAAATCAAATTGCCTCTCTGTATTGAACTCAGTTGCCATTTTGCAACCCAAATTTCATCCTACCAACGACGTCAGCCCCTTGAAACCAACATTTGAGGACTGTCTAAAGCACAGAGTTTGGAGCAAACAGCACTTGCCGCCTTACCAGCCAGAACTGTTGCAAATGGAGCAGTTTGTTGACACCTACATCGATGATTGTCTGGCTAGCCTAGGATTTTAACTTCCATTGCTGGAAGATCATAACTAGCTAACTACAGTGATGCAAACAGTTCTGTCTTGGGGAAGCCTGAAAACACCTGTGGCATGAAATCTGTTTAGTAGTTTATTATTAAACGCACTGGCAGTGTTCCCCGGACACCTCTGTGTGTTTGTGTTTGGAGCGGAGGGGTGGTCTGTGTCTCTCCTGTCTCTTGGTGGTAACTCAATAATGAGTAGGACGTGTTCATGTCACCCTCTTATTTGTGAGTCTGTTGATGGCTGATCAGCCTGAGCCTGGAGCTGCAGATCTTATCGCAGAAAGGGCAGGTGTTGGTAGCTGTATTTCTATGTCTACATGGAAAAGCCAGACTCTCTGGCAAAATAATAAGTATATAGTACTCTTTGTTTCTTGTATCTAGTTAATGTAACTTTTGCAGACAATGCTTAGAATGAAGCAAAGGGCATTGCATCAACTGATCTGTGAACAATTTAACCAATTTTTCATTAATCAACAGCTTATGGAGAAGTTGCTAAATTTTATGGGCCATTAGCAGCTTCTGATGCTGCAAATGACTATGAAAATCAGGGTCTTTCGCTTTTGAATCCTGCTCACTTGATAAATTGCCTCGTTGCAACTGTAGCATTTTTGAAGAAATGAACTCAGTCAGTATTACCCAATTTAAACAAGTTGTTGAAAGCTAGTAAAACAACCCACCCGGTGGGAGGGAAACGACTGTAGCCACATGCAAATACTCCACAGCTTTGAAATGTGCTGTTTATTTTTTAAAAGTTAATTTTGAATATTTTTACATCGGGGACATGGTTCATTGTGGTTTGGAGCTAGGGAGGATAAAGAGGAACAGATATTTATGCATCAAGTAAAGTGCCCCTTCCTGAAATGAACAAGACAGCTAACAATGACGTATTGCTCTCATCTTCCACATGTAGCAAAGGACTTTAAAAAGGAATGTAAATGTCATTCTTCCTATTTTAGAAATGGAAATCCAAAGCCCAGAGAGGTGATCACACAGCAGATCAGTGGCAGAGAAGGGCCTAGCACCCAGGTCTTTGGGCTTTCACAGTGCCCAATCCATCACGCTGTGTTGTCTCCTCCATACGGGCAACACAGTTGTGCATCTGTTTTTGAACTAAGGGTTAGTATAATTATTTTTGTTGTGTCCCAAAGCACACTGGGAACCTCACGACACAAATAAAAGACAGTGATCCCGGTCTGAAGAGATTGCAATGTAATATGTGAGAGAAGAGAAGAGCTGAAGCCACTAAATTTAAATATGGAAATAAATTTTGGAGGGTGGTTGGAGATGGAGTGTTCAGATCCAGGGTTATAGTCCATATTCAGCTCTCGCTTACATATAATTTTTTTTGTCAGCAGGGTTCAGTTGTCTTTTCCCTGGGCTATGTGAACAGGAATTTTTTGTTTGGGAACAGCATTATACAACCACATTGTAAACTACCAATGGCTATGGGTCTGATGCTTGGCTGGGAGGAGGGAACGGCTGAGAACCATGCTAGCAGCAAACCAATAGGTAAAATGCTTCTGCTCCCAAGGTTGATGGAAATTTCACATTCTTGCCATTCACTGTTAGCCTTGTTTGTTAAAACCAATTGAGTCAAACGTTAATTTTGAGATGGATTAGTTAGGCCTAGGTGGATGGGACAATGCTGCATCATAGCCAGACTTTAAAACCCTGCAATTTGCTCTCTATGTGGGAGAAGAAACAATTGCATAACTGGATAATAATACAGGTTAGCCTTGTCCACACAGATTGTACCAAACCATGTCTTAACATAGCTGGACCACAACTTAATTTAACAAGCATTGCTAAAATCAGGAGGTGTAGCTATGAGACAAACTGAGCCATAGGCATTTTCATAGTTTTGTTGGCCTAAAAATTTTTGGCAATCAATGGTCTTTATAGGGTTCAGCTTCCTGCCTTTGACTGATGCCCCTTCTGTACCGAAGCCATTAGAGTCAGCTGGCACGGCCATTACAATTAGAACATCTTCCCTGCATTACCAAGGCTGTGACGTCATGCGGGTGCAGAGGTAAAGGCAGAAAACTGCAAAGCAGAATGTTTTAAGCCCATTCGGAATCCCTTTGGTCAAAAATCTTAGATGATTTTCAAAAGGCTGGTTTAGAGGGTCTCATTATGATGGCCTTTCAGTGAGACTGTCCCTCAAGAAACACACCGAGTTGGCAGTTCTAAGAAAAACTGCTGGTAGATGATAGATTGGCCTGATGCCAGCATGCCCTTGGTGGCCTGTGAAGGTGGATTAACAGGATAGCAGTTCAGATGAGGATCTTTTTGACAAATCTTGGCACATGATTGGAAGATACAGTGATCTAAAGAGACATACTTTCACACCATGCTATAGAGAGGAGGTGGAGGAGATGGCATATACAAATACCCATCAGGGAGAAGTGAAAAGAAAGAACAGACATACGCTGGACAGGATTTGAACTTTCCTTTTTACTGAAATTCTTGAGATTCCCCAGCAGCGCTCCAGCTCCACGCTCCCACTCAGAGGAAAGCACGCACATAAGAACATAAGAATGGCCATACTGGGTCAGACCAAAGGTCCATCCAGCCCAGCATCCCATCTGCCGACGGTGGCCAATGCCAGGTGCCCCAGAGAAGGAGAACAGAAGACAATGATCAAGTGATTTATCTCCTGCCATCCATCTCCTGCCCTTGTTATGAAGGCTAGGGGCACCATACTTTATCCCTGGCTAATAGCCATTTATGGACCTAACCTGCAAAAATTTATCAAGCTCTTTTTTAAACCCTAATAGAGTCCTGGCCTTCACAGCCTCCTCGGGCAAGGAGTTCCACAGGTTGACTGTGCGCTGTGTGAAGAAAAATTTCCTTTTATTAGTTTTGAACCTACTACCCATCAATTTCATTTGGTGTCCCCTAGTTCTTGTATTATGGGAAAAGGTAAATAATTTTTCTATATTCACTTTCTCCACACCATTCATGATTTTATATACCTCTATCATATCGCCCCTCAATCGCCTCTTTTCCAAACTGAAAAGTCCCAGTCTCTCTAGCCTCTCCCCGTATGGGACCCGTTCCAAGCCCCTAATCATCTTAGTTGCCCTTTTCTGAACCTTTTCTAATGCCAATATATCTTTTTTGAGGTGAGGAGACCACATCTGCACGCAGTACTCAAGATGTGGGCGTACCATAGTTTTATATAGGGGAAGTATGATATCTTTTGTCTTATTATCGATCCCTTTTTTAATAATTCCTTACATCCTATTTGCCTTACTAACTGCCGCTGCACACTGCGTGGATGTCTTCAGAGAACAGCACACTTGTGCTGGTATTCAGCTGAGCTATAGCAGGAGTTCCCAGAGGATCTCTGTGTCATCTGAGGAAATGCCTCAGCACAGAAGAACGGTTATAGACAGAGTGAATGAGGGTGGGTGAAGGGGGATGGAAAAGTCTTTAAAGTTTGCGTCTGCGCTCCTCTGATCTTGGCACTGCTCTTTCCCAGACTGGTTCCCATTCACTGGGACAGAGCAGCCCTCAGGTTGTTCGATCAGATGCCAGACTGCACAAGCAAAATTGACAAGCAAAGGGTTACCCAAACCCCACTCTTTTTCTCTGGCCATGCTGTGGCGAAAGCAGGGAAGGAGAGCTCAGAGCAGTTAAGCCACTTTAGCACCATGGTGGCAGCAGAGAAAGGCAAAGCAGTTGAACCTTACTAGAGACTATCTGTGATGAGAAATAATAGTGGGGAAGGGAATTGCTGGTTGTTGGGTCCTTGGGCTGGAACCAGGAATAGAGGTTGTCCCAGGTTTCCCCTGCCAGCCACTCAGCTGGGGCTGAGAACTGTCTGGAAAAGACATTTGGACTGTCGTCACATTGGACTTCATAGCTGCAGAAGAAGTCGGTTAAATGGTGGGTTGGCCTGCAAGGTGCCATTTCAGGAAGGCAGGCAGGGCAGCAACTGTGTGTACCAGGACTGTACTAGCTCTTCTGATCATTGCCTTGCTTTCAGGGAGCGAGGGGAAAGTCCGAGGCTTGTTTGAATCACTCCTCTGCCTCCTCCCCAGACAAGAGCAAGAGGCATGCGCACAAGCTGGATACTTTCCCCTCACTCCCAAACAGTCAGGGGAACAGGAAGAAAAGCAATGGGTGTCCTGGTACACGTCTGCTGCCTCCTGTTCTCCTGAAATGGTCTCCTTTGCTGGCCAGAGGCCAAGCTGACCAAAGGAGACTGTTGCAGAATGAGTAACACTCACTGCGGAGAGAGCTATGTTCCCATACCTAGATGCAAGGAGGCATCTTGATCGTGAGTGGCAATCCCATTACACTAGCCTTAGATCAGTAATTAAATACTTCCTGGGGAAGAAAAGGAGAATCCCATAAACCTCTCTGACGTATGCGCCAAGCCCTGTTTGCAGAGGTCAAAGAGAAAGCAATAAAAATGCTCGTTACAAGGACTCTTGAAGCAAATTCAGATCGTTTTAAAGATGTTTACTGACAAAGATACTGGAACACTTGGTGCTAAGAAGGAGACGAGACGACAGCTCAGCTAGAGCGGCAACAATCAGATGTAAGTGTTTGTTCAGTAGTCTGTGTGTCTCAGCAGGAAGCTTCACATAAAGAGGTACCAGACAATTTCATACCAGCTATAGTAAAAAACGTTCCTGGAAAGGTACTGAATGGATCCCTAGTTAATTAGTGGTAGCATTTTCTAGATCTAACAAAGAGAAGCATACCAAACCTTGCTTGCTACTAGAGAACTAATGAAAAATGGTAAATGGAAGGACTGGAAGTCAAGCAACTAGTTTTGGTAAGACTGAGTGGTACCCTTTTTGCATACAAACAGATCAAGTTTCCAGGGGTATAATTGATTAAGAAGTGATGGACAGAGAATTAAAAGTGGGAAAAACAGGAGTGAGCAGCAGTGAGGGACAAAACACTGATAAGGGAAAAGGGAGCCATTTGCATCCAGGTGACAGATTCATATCCAGTCCTTACTGGAATTGGCATCTGATGTCTCCTTGGTGGCATATGTGAAACGTGCTGGTGCTCTCAGGTGCCCCCTCAAAAACTGACGTGAAAATTGCAGTCCTTGTTGTCAATCTCAGAGGAGAGGCCATTGACTGAATTAAGTAAAAATCAACTTGTCTCCTGGGGCGTTGAAGACAGCAGCATATTAGCATAATGGGAAAACATGTTCTGCTGAGGTCCCACTGAATCTGTTTTATAGCAGATTTCAGTCTCAGAGCTGGCAATCTGGTGTCCTTGAGGAGCACTTAGTATGTGCAGTGGAATCCTCCATAGACTTGTAAAAGCACTTGATACAATCTGACAGGATGGCAAAACTAAATATTTAACAGAAAATGGCTATTAAGGAAAATAATTGGATTCAAGAACTGGTAAATATAGAACCATAGAATTGTAGGACTGGAAGGGAACATGAGAAATCATTTAGTCCAGTCCTCAGCATTCATGGTAAGACTGAGTATTATCAAAGTCATCCCTGACTAGTGTTTATCTAAATGGCTCTTAAAAATATCCAGCGATGGAGCTTCTACAACCTTCCTAGGCAATTTCACTTCAGTGCTTCACCACCTTGTTAGTTAGGAAGATTTTTCTATTTGATATGAGTGTCCGGTAGTGACATTAAGATATCACATAATGGCTACGTCTACATTAGCCCCAAACTTCGAAATGGCCATTCAAATGGCCATTTCGAAGTTTACTAATGAAGCGCTGAAATGCATATTCAGTGATTCATTAGCATGTGGGCCGCTGCAGCGCTTCAAAATTGACACGGTTCGCCACCGTGCGGCTCGTCCCGACGGGGCTCCTTTTCGAAAGGACCCCACTTACTTTGAAGTCCCCTTATTCCCATGAGCAGATAGAAATAAGGGGACTTTGAAGTAAGCGAGGTCCTTTTGAAAAGGAGCCCTGTCGGGACAAGCCGCACAGCGGCGAGGTGCATCAATTTCAAAGTGCCGCAGCCGCCCGCATGCTAATGAAGCGCTGAATATGCATTTCAGCGCTTCATTAGTAAACTTCGAAATGGCCATTTGAATGGCCATTTCAAAGTTTGGGGCTAGTGTAGACACGGCCAATGTGTGGATTAGATATTAAAAAAGATAGGTAGTTTAAGGAAAAATTTCAGATACTTGCCTATGTCTGTTTAATCTGGTGTTTTATGTGTCAGAAATAATTCCACAATAGACTTTTTATTTCTTCTGCATTTTGATGCTTTTGCCTCTGCACACGTCCAGGAAATACACAGGCCTTTGAAATGCACGGAGTGAATCTCCTGAACGCTTGTACATTTTTGTACCTTCTGGGTCACTTAACTCTGACTATGCCTATACATGTCCTTAAACAATGCCAGGGAAGAGTTGCTAAGGAGTGAGATAGCAATCTCCTCTGTGCTCAACATTTTGTTCCCAGATATAGCATATTTGTCAGCCTGTCCTCGAAGGATGAAGTACTTTCTCTGCTTGGGCCAGCCAACAACTATTTTCTGTTACAAACTGACCAGTCAACCACACACCTTATTTGGAACTGGAAATATGCAACCAGGCATCAGCAGACAGCATTTTTCTTGAGCATAATAAAGCTTCAAAGCTGTATTAAGTCAATATTCAGCTGAAAACTTGTGAAAGGACCACCATAATGTTTTGTTCAGAGTTACAAATGTTTCAGAGTTTTGAACAGCCTTGATTCCCAAAATGTTGGTGACTAAAGTTCCTTCAAAGCTATATGTTTGTTATTACTTTCACATGTTGATTTGCAGATAGAATCAAGTTCTTGGTTGAGGAAGTAAACCAGCATTTGGGCTATACTTTGCTTCTGTTAGTAGCTAGCTGTACTGTTGTTAGCTTTTCCCAATAACCATTCCTCATATATATGCATGACTTGCTTAGTGCGCAGTATGTGGCAACTGTAAAGATATTATCATGTTTCAATGCCAGCTTTTTAAAAGTCACAGACACTAGTAAATGACATGCAGTTAAACCCATATAACAATACACTTGTCTCTTAGTTTATCTTTTCACCATGCAAAATTAATAAGCCAGTTCTAGCCCAACTGCCATCTATTGCTACATGAAATACTTTTGCATTGTTGGAGCAGTGTAATTTACAAAATGCTTGTCTCTTGAGAGGAGCCTCAGAAAAAGGTACTCTGTACTTCTTTCATATTTTCAGGACAGCCTGGTATGGATTTTTTATTAATTGAGTTTCCCATTTTCTTCTTTGTTTGGTCTATGGGTATTTGCTTTCATAGAAAATCCTTCTTCTTTGGTATCTATTATGAAAATTCATTACATGGGTTTAATTTTCCACAGTGAAATGGCATAGTGCTGAGTTGCTTGAGAGTCTTTATAGGAGCCCCACTAATTTAAATTATGTGCAAAGAAATACCACTGAAATATATATTAATTCACATGTCTGGAAAATGAGTCATCCAAAAATACTTCCTGTTCATGCCTGGCTAATTGAACAATGTACATACACACATGGTGGGAATATCCATGTGCTAAACAGTTTTTATCATTTGCTTTTGACCATCTTACTTGCACTTTACCATGTGATTCCACCCCTGCTGGGAATATTTCTAAAATGCCAAGGATGAAATTAAGAGCATAAGAACAGCCACATTGGTGCAGGCCAAAGGTCGGTCTATCCCAATATCCTACCTTCTGACCGTGGTCAGAGACAAGTGCTCCAAAGGGAATGAACAGAACAGGTAATCATCAAATGATCTACTTCCCAGTTCTGGTCCCACGGCTGTCAATAGTAACACTTGCTTAGATTTCATCAGGGCCAGGATTGTACTCCAGATCTTTGAACTGGTTCAAGTAGTTCCCAGTTAAAAAAACTGACCTAATACATTTTTTGTCTTCGTCCCTTTGCCCTCATCTTTCAGTTCACCGTTCTGAGGTGCAAGATGAGCCATATTCAGTCCAAACAATTGACAGTGCATATGCAGCACTTCATTAAGCAAATTCCGCCCCCCTCAGCAACTTCAAAATGTTAAACTTCGAAGTGCTGGCTCGCGTCTAGCTGCTGCTCACCCACTGGTACTTCAAAGTGCCGGCTCGCATCTAGCTGCTGCTCACCCACCGGTACTTCGAAGTGCCTGAGCAACTTTGAAGTCCCTTTGCTTCTCAAAATTTTGTAGTTTTCAGTTCTTTGGTGATCTGGAAGCCTACTTTCGCCTTCTCCGACTGAAGGAATACTTCTAACATGACACAGAACAGTGCACTGACCCACAGGTATGCTCCCACCTACGGTACAGGAAAAAGAATTCCTCATGGACTCCCCCGATAGTCGAAATGACAAACTGGACCCATACATAGAATGCATCTGCCGACGTGCACAGGCAGAAATTGTGGAAAAGTGGCATTGCTTACCCTGTAATCTCAGCCTTGCAGAATGCAATGCCATCAACAGCCTCAGAAACAACTCTGACATTGTCATCCAAGAGGCTGACAAGGGAGGTGCTGTTGTCCTCATGAATAGGACAGACTACCAAGAGGAGGCTGCCAGGCAACTCTCCAATGCCACATTCTACAAGCCTCTGTCGCAGGATCCCTCTGAGGAATACACAAAGAAACTACAGCATCTGCTTAAGACCCTCCCTATACAAACACAGGGCCAAGTCTACACAGACACACCCCTTGAACCCAAACTGGGTTTATTCTACCTACTAGCCAACATCCATAAACCCAGGAATTTCAGATATCCCATCATCTCAGGCATCGGCACCCTCACCGCAGGATTGCCTGGATATGTGGACTCCCTACTTAGACCCTATGCTACCAGCACTCCCAGCTTTCTTCGAGATACCACCAACTTCCATAGGAAACTACAATCCATTGATGACCTTCTTGAAAACACCATCCTGGCCAGTCTGGATGTAGAGGCCCTTTACACCAATATCCCACATGAAGATGGACTCCAAGCTGTTAGGAATATTATCCCTGATGACACCAAGTCACAAATGGTGGCGGAGCTTCGTGACTTTGTCCTCACCCACAACTATTTTAGATTTGAAGACAAATTATACCTTCAAATTAGTGGTACTGCTATGGGCACCCGCATGGCCCCACAGTACGCCAACGTTTTTATGGCTGACCTGGAACAACGCTTTCTCAGTTCTCATCCCCTAGTGCCCCTCCTCTACCTGTGCTACACTGGTGATATCTTCATCATCTGGACCCTTAGAAAAGAGGATCTTGAAGAGTTCCACCATGATTTCAATAGTTTCCACCCCACCATTAACCTTAGCCTGGACCAGTCCACACAAGAGATCCACTTACTGGACACTACTGTGCAGATAAATACCACCCTATACTGAAAACCCATGGACCGCTATGCTTGTCTACATGCCTCCAGCTTCCATTCAGGGCATACTACACGATCCATTGTATACCGCCAGGCACTAAGGTACAACTGTATATGCTCTGATCCATCAAACAGAGACAAACATCTACAAGACCTTTACCAAGCTTTCCTCAAACTACAATACCCACCCAAGGAAGTGAGGAAACAGATTGATAGAGCCAGACGGGTACCCAGAAGCCACTGGTACAGGAAGGCCTCGCAAGGAAAAAAAGAGAACACCACTGACCATCACATACAGCCCCCACCTAAGGCCTCTCCAGCACGTTATCAGTGAGCTGCAACCCATCCTGGATAATGATCTTTCACTCTCACTCACCTTGGGAGGCAGGCCTGTCCTCGCCTACAGACAGCCTGCCAACCTTAAACAAATTCTTCCTAGCAATTATAGATCACAACACAGAAACTCTAAATCTGGAACCAATCCTTGCAACAAACCTTGCTGCCAATTCTGCTCACATATCTATACCAGTGATATCATCACAGGACCTAACATCAACCATACCATCAGGGGCTCCTTGACCTGCACATCCACTAATATAATATATGCCATCATGTGCCAGCAATGCCCCACTGCAATTTACATTGGCCAAACTGGACAGTCTCTACGTAAAAGAATAAATGGACATAAATCAGACATCAGGAACGGTAATGTACAGAAACTTGTGGGAGAACACTTCAATCTCCCTGGACACTCAGTAACAGATTTAAAAGTAGCAGTCCTAAAACAAAGAAATTTCAAAAATCAAATGGAGAGAGAAATCTCTGAGCTACAATTTATTTGCAAATTTGACTCCATCAGCCAAGGATTAAATAGAGACTGGGAGTGGCTGCCCCTTACAAAAGCATCTTCTCTGCCCTGGGTGTTAATATCTCTTCATTAGACTCTGACAATGGGTCATATCCCCCTGTCTGATCTAACTTGTTTTTATCTCTTTTGATTCATACTACTGATAATGGGCCACCTTGCTGAGTAGACCTTGTCAGCTCTGGCCCTCTCTTTTACTTTCTACACTCAGACTCCATGCTTGTGAGTCGGAAAACATTGCCATGGAATTGGGCACCTCACAGGCTTTGATTCTGTAGCCTGCAAGGAGCTGAACATCATGGAGGTCACATGTCTGTGTATGGCCACAGCCCTAGACCAGCAATTTTGACCCCGGCAGCCGGTCAGCAAATACCAACCACAATCTGACTTCCAGCAGCATTGGCTACTACTTGCAGGGTGACCCCAACACACTCCTAGTATTGAGTACTCCTAGTACAGAAGCACCCAAGGTGGTGCATGAATTTCTCACATTTCTGGGTGGGCTTGGATCTGTGTTGGATGGATGGAGAGGAACCCCTAGAAACTGAACCTAGCCCTGGCTGCTGCTGGCTCCACTTGGCAGAAGGTTTACACAATGTTATAAGGGGACTAAAATGAAAGCTGATGGCAGTTTTCATTTTTGGAAACCTACCACCTGTCCATAATACGGGAACTATCATAGGCTGGCATGGGGACAAACTAGATGCTCCTACTGGTCTCAGCTTCCAGTTTCCTAAATTTTATATAGTCTCTAATTTAAATATATAATAAATTCTTTTCCCCTTTTATTTGCAGTGTTCTTAGTTCCCACCAAGATTCTGCTGTAAGTAGTAGCTAACCATGCATAATTATTCAAATATAATTATGTAGCGACTTGCAAATTTGGGGGATAATTCAGTGTTTTCTTGTTGCAAATCTCTGGTTCTAGCCAAAAGAGATGAGTTGAAACACTGTTGGAAATGTGTGTGACCTATAAGCCTAATGTTGTGTAATGACATAGTTCCTTTGTTTACTTTGATCTTTTGCAGTTTTTTTCAAATTAAGACTTTTCTACTAGGTCTTAAAAGTATTTAAACTCTAATAGAAAAGAACCCCTATGGAGAAATTATCACTCTCAAGGTATCTTTTAACTTGCTATTATCTCTTTCTTGGCGAATGACTTAATTACAGCTATATTGTTTGCATTCTGTGTTGTCTAAAACTGTTGAAAGTGAAAGCACTAGTGTTGATGAACTGGCATCATTTGAAGCTGATAATGAGCTAGGCATCTAGAATCTCACCTAAACTGACACTAGAAATCAGCCCTGATGGTGATATGTATTGCACATCTATAAATAACACCGCCCTACATAATTGCTGTCATTTTGTGGAATGTATTTTCACCTTGCCTTTTGAAGTTAGAATAATCAGTGTCTTTTTTAACAGTAAAGCACTTGGGAAAGTTATTGGATCAGAAGTAGTATATGATGCCTTGGTGGGCAATTTAGGCACAGATGTTATTGAAAGATAAATTCGCTATGCCGCTTTCAAGCCTACCCCAACAACAGTTTGTAGACTATCAAAATTGAAGTTGGCATAGTTTGGTGGGTAAAGAATCTGAAGTTTGTTTGCATAAAGAATATTTTACTATATGCCAGAAAGATTAACACTCAAGACAGCCAAGACACTGAGATGGAGGCATTTGCTGCCAGCTGAACTTTAGAAAATGAAAGATTTGAGTGAGGGCCCTAGGCAGGAGAGACCTGATATGTTAATCCAGCTGCCATTTGATATTAGAACACAAAAGTCACCGCTTGTCATGGCTCTTCCTCATTATTTTTGAATAGGTTTTATTTAGAGCTTCTCTTTCACCAGCATCACAGCAGTTTTTATCCCTGTAACTTGCAGATTCAAAACCTTTTTTAGTTTCTTTGACTCTGATGCAAACCACAACCACTCAAGTTGCAGTTCCTGAGCCGCGTCTCCACGTGCCGACTACTTTGAAGTAGCTGCGCCTACTTCAAAATAGCGCCCGCCACGACTACACGTGGCGGGCGCTATTTCGAAGTTGACATCGATGTAAGGCGGCGAGACGTCGAAGTCACTATCCCCATCAGGAGATGGGAATAGCGCCCTACTTTGACATTGAACGTCGAAGTAGGGCCCGTGTAGCCGGTGCGCGTCCCGCAACATTGAAATAGCGGGGTCCGCCATGGCAGCCATCAGCTGAGGGATTGAGAGACGCTCTCTCCAGCCCCTGAGCTCGATGGTTGGTGCTTGCAACGGCCCCTTAAAGCTCCCCGCCCCCTGCCTTCCTGTGCAGGAAGCTGAGAGAGCGTGCAGGCAGCAGCACAGCCACGCGGCCGGCCTGCACGTCTCACAGCAGCCCAGAGACACGCCCCCCGCTGCGATGGCCGCCTGCCAGCCCCCCAAACGACCCCAGGGCACCCCCCCCAAGGGGAGCCAGCCCTCCCAGGCTGGCAGCCAGCCCGGGAAGAGGCAGCGGGGCCCCTCCTGGATGGAGGCCGAGCTTCGGGACCTGCTGGGGCTCTGGAGCGAGGAGGAGGTGCTCCAGGTAATGGGGAGCAAGAGGCGGAACGCGGATGCGTTTTCGGCTGGCCAAGGGACTGTCTGCCTGGGGTCACCCTGCCCGCACTCCTGACCACGTCAGGAGTAAGGTTAAGGAGCTGCAGCAGGGTTACGCCCAGGCTCGGGATGCGGCCAGCTGATCTGCGGCCGCCCCCGCCACTTGCCCCTTTTACAGGGAGCTCAGGGAAATCCTGGGCCCCCGGAACACCTCCTCCCCACCGGCCACTTTTGACACCTCGGCCAACAAGCCCCAGCAGGCCCCGGAGGCGGAGTCTGCCCCGGAGGCAAGCCCCGCACCCCAGGGGCCCCCCCAGGAGCCCACCCCTGGGACACCGGAGGAGGAGGAGGAGGGGGGATCCTCCTCCAGCAATGGGGGGCTCCGGATAGCGCTGCCGTCCCGGAGCTCCAGCAGGGCGTCCGCCCACCGGGTGTCCCCTGACCGTGGGAGCGGACCATCAGGTATGTACCGCCCCTGGTGCACTCCCCCGGGGTTGAGGGGCGGGGGCAACAGACATGACCAGGGCCCTCCACATGCCCAGATGACCATGGGCCCAAGGACAGCAGTGGCATGTCCGTCAGAAGAGTGCATCAGCCCCTGCCCCGCAGCACGACAGTGCCATGCCCCATCCCTGGGGCTGGGGGGAGCGGAACCTAGGGTCCCCCGGGTGTAGGGAGTGGGACACCCATCAGCAGAAGCAGCATCTCCCGGGGATGGGGATGGGGAACCAGCAGCAGAGGGGTGGGGGGACAAGGGCCACAGCTCGGGGGCCACACTAACGGCTGTCTCCACTCTTCTTCCCCCCCTGTGTTCCGCAGCTGCACCATCGGAGGGACCGGAGAGCACCGGCGAGGTGTCAGTGGTCCCGGAGAGCCCACTGGGGCCATCACTCCAGGCCAGCCCCTTGGCGGAGCACCGACCAGCCCCAGGGCGGGGACGATGGTGGACCCAGCACCACCCACGGATGGCGACGGACCCCCAGCTGCTGGCGATCCTCCGGCGGCAGCTGGAGGTCTCGGAGCAGCGCCTGCTGGTGGAGGAGCGGTGGCTCCATCTGCAGGAGTGGACGCTGGCCTGGCACCAGGAGGCATGGGGGGGCCTTTATGCACACTTTCGAGCGCATAACCGACTACCTGGCTTCCCATGCCGCACTGGCCGCCGCTCTGCCTGCCCTGCCTGCTCCACCCGCCGCTCCACCCGCTGCTCCACCCGCTGTTGCACCGCCGTCCACCACCGAGGGGCCATCTGCCGAGGGGGACCTGGGGCCCGTTGACACCCGCCGGCCATATCTGCTGGTCCGCCTGGTCCCCAGCCAGCCCCGGCCAGGGTTGAGGCCGAGGCGCGGGTCAAGGCTGCCCACCCCCAGCGCTGAACATTAGGGAGTGCGGAGCCCAGGACTTGGCCCCCCCCTCCCCCTTTGTACATATCCCCTTTTACTTGTGTTTTGTATATCATTTGTATTAGACCCCTGTTATTTTATGATACCTGCCCCCCCATGTAAATAGTTCTCCCCTTCCTTGTCTTCCCCTTTTTTTCGCTCAGTCATCATTATAATATATATAATATTTATATTTGTTGTAAATAATATAATAATAATAAGAGTTCAACGTTTGGTAGTTTCACGAACAACAGGTCTATTTTTATTTGCAAGAAAAGTTGCGGGGGGTGTGCTCTTGGGTGCTCTGTGGTGTGGGCGTAGGGGCAGGGAGTGTTGTGGAGGATGGGGGGGTGCAATGGGGGGGCCTGCCAGCGTTCACCCTGCGGCCTGGTCGAAATGGTCCTGCAAGGCCTCCCGGACCCGGATCCCCTCGGGGTCTACCTGGAGACTGGGGGCAGCGGGTGGCTGCACGTTGGCCCTGCCAGCCTCCACAGCCCAGCCCTGAAAGAATGCCTCCGCCCTTGCTCTCGACCAGGTTGTGGAGGGCGCTGCACGCGCCCACAATCTGGGGGATGTTGGTGGGGCCCGCATCAAGGCAGGTGAGGAGACACCTCCAGCACCCTTTGAGGCGGCCAAATGTGCGCTCAACCACCTGGCGCGCGTGGTTCAGGCACATGTTGAAGCGCTCCTGGCTGGCTGACAGATGGCCCGTGTAAGGGTGCATGAGCCAGGGCTGGAGGGGGTATGCTGCGTCTGCGATGACGCAGAGGGGCATGGTGGTGTCCCCCACAGGGATCTCCTACTGGGGGTGGAGGTCCCTGCCTCCAGCCGGCGGCACAGGCCTGAATTCCGGAATATCCACGCGTCATGGGTGCTGCCAGGCCAGCCAACATATATGTCCAGGAAGTGGTCCCGGCTGTCCACCAAGGCCTGGAGGACCACTGAATGGTAGCCATTCCTGTTTAAGAAGCATCCTCCACTGTGCTCCGGGGCACGGATGGGGATATGGGTCCCATCCAGAGCCCCGAAGCAATTGGGGAAGCCCAGCGTGGCAAAGCCCATGACGGCGGCATCGGGGTCCCCAAGCCGCACAAGCCTGTGGAGAAGCAGGGCATTGATGGCGTGGACGACCTTCAGGGGAAGGACATGGGAGAGCACCAGTGAAGGGTGTGCAGGGTGTGTCTGGCCCTCCCCTGCCAGGGCTCCCCTCCCCTCCCTTGCCAGGGTCACCTCCCCTCCTCTCCGTAGGGCTCCCCTCCCCTGCCAGGGCTCCCCTCCATCCTCAGGGCTGCCTCCCCCTCCCCGTGGGTCCTCTTACCTCCATGAGGACAGCCCCGATGGTGGCCTTGCCGATGCCAAACTGCTGGCCCACGGATCAGTAGCTGTCTGGAGTGGCCAGCTTCCAGACAGCGATGCCGACCCATTTCTCCACGCTGAGGGCACGCCGTATGGTGGTGTCCTGGTGCCTCAGTGCGGGGGTGAGCCACCGGCAGAGCTCCAGAAATGTCTGCCGGCTCATACAAAAGTTCTGGAGCCAGCGGTTGTCATCCCACTCGCCGAGCACCAGCCGCTCTCACCAGTCGGTGCTCGTGGGGTAGCTCCACAGCTGGTGGCGTGTGCAGTGGGTGAGGGGGTGTGGGGGGCTGCAGGGTCTGGGGTTGCTTCCTCCTCCCCTGGGGGCAGCTCCTCTTCTGTGACTAAAAGGTGATCAGCTGCCTCCTGCATGGCATTGAGCAGGGTGAGCACTGCTCCTGCAGGGGCGGCTGGGTGGACCTCTGGCTGCTGCTGCTGCTGGGGGTCCATAACTGCATTGCCAAGGTGTGCGTGCCTATGGCTTTGCAAACCTTGTGCTGTGCAGGCTGAGTTTGTCTGGGAGGGGCCCTTTAAGGGAGCGACTAGCTGTTGCCCCGGAAGTGCTAGTCCACCCTGTGACCCTGTCTGCAGCTGTTCCTGGCACCCTTATTTCAATGTGTGCTATTTTGGTGTGTAGACGCTCCCCCGCAGCGCCTACTTTGATGTGGTGCTGCCCAATGTCAACGTTGAACGTCGACGTTGCCAGCCCTGGAGGACGTGTAGACGTTTCGATGTCGCTACATCGAAATAAGCTATTTCGATGTAGCATACATGTGTAGACGTAGCCCTGATGACCAGGCATGCATACTATATGCAAGCCCCCAAGTCACTAATAAACACAATATGATTGTTTAACCTGTCTCATTCATAACGGCAAATAGTGCAGAGTCTCAGCTGGGTGATCTATTGTAACATGGATTATAAAGCAGTGATGAAGCTAGACAGGTGGACAATTGCAGGATGAGGGAAGAAAGGAAGGGGGCCCGAGGGAAGGTGGCAGGAAGTATTGGGATGCAGGAAGAATCTGGTGCCCTAGTGAGGGGGCAGGTGAGATGGGGGGGGGGTTCACCTCCACCACCGTCTCTTACTAGTCAGCAGGAACTCCAGGGCACCCATTGAACAGAGAAGAGCTCCAATGAGGCTTGAGCTCTGCCGTCCCATCCCCACTTCAGCTGAATATCTCTTAGGCTGCGTCTATACTACGAGATAAATTCAAATTTCAAGGCTTTAGCTTGATATTAAAATGTGACTGTCTTCATATGTAATACTGTTAGCTCAATTTATTGAGCTATAATGCCGATTACGGAATATCGATATTACGGGATGGGTATAGCATCTATTTCAAATTTAAAATCTTGAATCTAGTCCAGCCCCCTGCCTAAAGTAGGATCAACCCCAGCTAAATAATCCCAGCTGTGACTATATCAAGAAGGGACTTAAAAACCTCTAGGGATGGAGATTCCACCACCTATCTTGGTAACGCATTTCAGTGCTTCACCACCCTCCTGGTGAAATGGTTTTTCTTAATGTCCAACCTACACCTCTCCCTCTGTAACTTCAGACCATTGCTCCTTGTTCTTCCATCTGTCACCATTGAGAACAGTTTCTCTCCATCCTCTTTAGAGCCCCCCTTCAGAAAGTTGAAGACTGCTATCAAATCACCCCTCAGTCTTCTCTTCTGCAAACTAAATAAACCCAAATCTCTCACCTCTCCTCATAGGTCATGTACTCCAGCCCCCTAATCATTTTTGTTGCCCTCTGCTGAACCATCTCCAATGTGTCCACATAGTTTCTCTACCGCGGGGCCCAAAACTGGATGCAATGCTTCAGATGTGGCCTCACCAGTGCCGAGTAGAGGGGAATAATAACTTCCCTAGAGCTGCTGGAAATGCTTCTCCTAATGCACCCCAATTGCCATTAACCTTCTTAGTTACAAGGGCACACTATTGACTCTTATCCAGCCTCTCATCCATTGTAATCCCCAGGTTCCTTTCTGCTGCACTGCTACATAGCCAGTCCGTCCCCAACCTGTAACCGTGCTTAGGATTCTTCCATCTGAAGTGCAGGACTCTGCGCTTGTCTTTGTTGAACCTCATCAAATTTCTTTTGGCCCAATCCTCCAATTTGTCTAAGTTGCTCTGGACCCTATCCCTACCCTCCAATATACCTACCTGACCCCCAGCTTAGTGTCATCTGCAAATTTGCTGAGGATGCAATCTATCCCCTCATCCAGGGCATTAAGAAAGGTCTTGAACAGTACTGGCTCCAGAACTGATCCTTGGGGCACCCCAGTTGAAACCGATCACCAACCAGACATTGAGTCATTGACCACTACCTGTTGGGCCCGTCCATCAAGCCAGCTTTCTATCCACCTTACAGTCCATGTATCCAATCCATACTTCCTTAACTTATGAGCAGGAATGTCGTGGGAGACTGTATCAAAAGCTTTGCTAAAGTCAAAGTATATCACATCCATTGACTTCCCATGTCCATAGAGCCTGTTTCCTCATTATAGAAGCTAATCAGATTGGTCAGGCACAACTTGCCCTTGGTGAATCCATGTTGACTACTCTTGATCACTTTCCCCTCTTCCAAGTGCTCCAAAATGGATTCCTTGAGGATCCCTTCCATGTTTTTTCCAGGAACTGAGGTGAGTCTGACTGGTCTATAGTTTCCTGAATTGTCCTTCTTTCCTTTTTTTTTTAAAAGGTGGGCACTACCTTTGCCCTTTTTCAATCATCTGGGACCTCTCCTGATCACCACAAGTTTTCAAAGATAATAGCCAAAAGTTCTGCAATGACATCTGTCAATTCCCTCAGCACCCTTGGATGCATTAAATCCAGATCCATGGATTTATGTGCATCTAGCTTTTCTAAATAGCTCTTAACCCACTTTTCCCCACCAAGGGCTGCCCACCTCCTTCCCATACTGCATTACCTAATGCCATAGTCAGGGAGCTGACCTTGTCCATGAAGACTGAGGCAAAAAAAGCATTGAGTACTTCAGCCTTTCCCATATCATCTGTCACCAGGTTACCTCCTGCTTCCAGTAACAGCCCCACACCCTCTCTGATAGCTGTTTTATTGTTAATATACTTGTAGAAGCCCTTCTTGTTCCCTTTCACATTCCTTGCTAGCAGCAGTTCCAACTGTGTTTTCACTTTCCTGATTCCCCCAAGCATTTTCCAGCCATATAGTTATACTCCTCCTTTCTCATCTGTCCAAGCTTCCACTTCTTATACTCATCCTTTTTGAGTTTAAGCTTACCAAGGATTTTTCTTGCAAGCCAAGTTGGTTGCCTACCATATTTGCTTTTCTTACTGCACATCAGAATGGTTTGTTCCTGTGCCTTCCATAAGATCTCTCTAAAATCCTGCCAGCTCTCCTGAACTCCTTTCCCCTTCATATTAACTTCCATGGGGGGACCTGACCATCAGTTCTGTCAGGGAGAGTCAAAGTCTGCTCTTCTGAAATCAAGGGTCTGTATTTTACTGCTCACCTTTCTTCCTTTTGTCAGAATCTTGAAATTTATCATCTCATAATCACTGCAGCCCTGCTTGCCATCCACTTCTATTTCTTCTACTATTTCTTCCCTGTTTGTGAGCAGCAGGTCAAACCGCACATGGCCCCTGGTCAGTTTCTCCAGCACTTGTACCAGGAAGTTATCCCCAACATTCTCCAAAAACTTCCTAGATTGTCTGTGTGCTGCTGTCTTGGTCTCCCAACAAATGTCTGGGTGATTAAAGTCTCTCATGAGAACCAGCACCTGTGACATTCAACTGTCTCTTCTCCCTCCATACACTGGAGCTCTGAGCAATCATATTGCTCTCTCTCACATAAATCACAGCTCCTCCTCCTTTTCTCCCTGCCTGTCCTCCCTGAACGGTTTATACCCTTCCACGACCATGCTCCAGTTATGTGAGTCATCCCACCAAGTCTCCATTATTCCAATCACTTTATACTTTGACTGTGCCGGGGCCACTAATTCCTCCTGTTTGTTTCCCAGGCTTCTTGCATTTGTGTACAAACACCATAGATAATAAGCTGATTGGCTTACTTTCTCCTTTTGAATGAGTGATCCTCCTTTGTTATACCTTCTTCCTTCCTGCTCACCTCAGGGCTTGGGTCACCGTCCCCCGCCAAACCTAGTTTAAAGCTCTCCTCACTAGGTTTGCAAGCCTGTCCACAGAAATGCTTTCCTCTCTTTGTTAGGTGGATCCCGTCACTTCCTAGCAATCCTTGCTCTCAAAACAGAATCCCATGGTCAAAGAGACCAAATCCCTCTCTCCTTTCTTCAGAGAATTCGCTCAGATGATATTAGAGCTGACTGGTTAAGTGGTTTCACCTTCTGTCCCAGGCAAATTCTCCTGTTAGCTGCCCCCTGTTTGCAGCTCCCAGCTGTTCATGTTACTGCTGGTCACTAGCTTTCTTGTAAGGTATTTCCAGGAGCATCTTTTAGGACACCTGAGAGAGCTTAAAGATTTTGATTCATGTAATAAATAAAACAATAGGATTTTTTAATAACTACAAAATGTTCTTGCTGAGCACAGAATAAATTCTACCCAGTTTAAAATAGTTCGAAAGAAACAATCGGTGAGGTGAAATGTGCGTCCATGGTGATAAACCAGGGTGGGTGTGGAAAGTTGAATGAGCCATGGCCTGAAAATGCATGCTGAGATGTCCATCTTTTTCTCGGACTTAGAATCTTTTGAAACTAAACCTGCTGACTACAATTTCTTAGGTTTCTGTTAAGGTGATCCAGTTTGTTGCATTGTTTAGAACCAGAATTAAAGATCTGCATTTCATAGAACAACAGATTCTGCTCTGATCCCAAAGGGGTAAAAAATAAAGGCACAAACACCACCAGATATGTTTCAGCTGTGTTTTGCACCCAGTCCAAACTACTTGTAACACTGACAAGTGATTTCCCTGGTTACCTGTCAGGGGATTAAAGCAAATTTCATTATTTAATGAAAAATAAAAGAAATAGAATGTTTGTTTGACGAGGACCTCTAATGCTAATATGGATGTAATTAAAGTAATAAAACTAAGAAAATGTCATGAGGAAAGAAAAATACTTGAAGGCAGAGGGTTTTTTCCTAATTAAAAATAAGTTAGCACTCAGGTGGTGAGATCTTGGCTGCTACCTCAATGAGTTCTGCTTGTAGTAAACACTTGAGAATTTCTAATAAAATTACTCACTTGGGGCCACAAAAGCTCATATTTTAAACTTTGTTATGAAGGTTACTTTTTATCACAAATGGCTAGGTGCTATGTAATGCCATCATTAAAAATCCCAGAATGCAAAGTGTAGTAATGCGAGCGCCTGACAATCAGGCTTGGTGTAAGGCTAAAGGCCTGGAACAACAGTCGATGCTTTGTTAACATACAGCAAAGCTGAAGGCCTCGAGCCTGAACAATGGAGGGTTAAAGCAAGAACTGTGAGCTAGGTAGATTCTGCTCACAGGAATGCAGCAAAAGACAAGGCTGATAAGTAGCAGGGCCTAAATGCACACAAAAACACCCAAAAGCACCCAGTGCCAGGCTTTCAGTGATACACATAAACATATCCTGCTTGGTGCCATGTACTCCCTATGCCCTCCCCACGCCCTCCCCATAGATAACAGCTTAGCACCAGGTACATTCTGACCCAAGTTCAGAAACAGGTTGTGATGACAACATGATGCATAGTGTTGTTTTGATGGTACCACCACTATCCCCAAGTTAATGGGCAGATCGAGTTACACTGGGTGGGGGGTGTTGATGTATTACAGTTAGGGGTTGTACCTGGATACATAATGTATATGAACTTGTTTGAAACTGAGTATAAAAGCATATGTCACTCTGAATGTATCGCCTGGTTTAGGGAACAGCATTGGGGCACTCTGGCCCCTTGAAAATATACCGAGGCCATTGTTGAGGCATATGCTAGCACCAACATAAAAGCGCAGACACCTAATGTAGATTCCTGGGGGTCTGGAGACCATACATCAACCACGATAAACCTGTTTCCAGTGCCTTCGTACCTCGCTTGACTTGTGGTTCTTGGGAGCTCTCCGAAGGTTATAGTGTTGCCTAACCGTGGAGTCTAAACTGCTGTCTAAAGAGAGCACATGCGTGCAGCTGAGATGATTAACATCAAAGGGAGCAGACTGGACATCCAAGCACTGTTCAGGTAAAGATGCCTGACAATATGGGGATTACATGTGCTGATATCACCACAAGAAGCTTCGACCAGGCTCCTGTGAGAAGTACCACCCAGCAGTATCAAGAGGCTGCTCCTTACAGCCCACCGATTGGCTGGCACCAGCATTTAAGTCAGGAATCCATGACAGGGAGCTGTCAGAGCAGCAATACACTCTGGCTTGCTTCAGATGCTGACCATGAGAGAGGCCACATTCCGGCTTCTGACCCTGCCTAATACCTCTTGCTTTATGGTTTATAAGGCCTTTGGTGCTCCTGAACTTAGGTCTCCCAGTAAGCACACTCTGCCTATCTCCTGCTTTGCCTTCTGGCATGTTCTGGTCTCTGACTTTCTGGTACTGATCACCAGGTCTGACCGCCCCTAATACTGTTGTGACATATGGGGTGAGAACACAACTTGTACCAAAATTTAATCCAGCTCATACTTATACTTTAAACATAGTAAATAATAGTGTGGACAGATGGGACTTCCTCAAAGAATGCAAGTTCATTCAAGCTATCTGAAATGGGACCCAACTAAAACTGTTAGGCACCATATTCAGCAAAATACTTAAGTGTGTGCTTAACTGCAAGCACGTGTTGAATTCCATTTTTATTTAACAAATGACAGCTTCAAAGGTATGGTTAAATCTCAATGACTTCAGTGTGACTTAGGCACATACTTCAGTGCTTTAGTGAATCAGAGGCTTTAATGTTCATGTCCTCATGAGCTTTTATAATCAAATACAAAACATCAGCTTTCATTGTCTTTCTGATATAAAGATGATAACATTTTGAGCTCTGCTATTTTTGGTAAGTTGTCTTTTTAATGGTCTCTGAAGTGAAAATACAAACAATAAGGGATGGGGGACTTACGGTTTTGCATGGGACATCAGCTCTTCCGAGATATCAAAGTGTCTCTGATTGAACAGTGACAAAGTGACATACTCAAAATCACAAATTACTTTGGTAAAATATAGCTCTCATCGAAGATTTACCTGGTGTTGCTCAGGTCCTTCAGGGTAGGGGGGCTGCAGGAGTGGAGCCACAGGAAACAGGGCAGAGGCTTGGGGATGGTGGGTGCTCAGAGCAAGGGCCTGGGGCATGGGGATGCAGGAGTCAGGGAACAGGGTTGGGTACAAGAGTCAGAACAGGGGCTGGAAGTGTAGGGGGTAGGAGGGCTGGGGGTGGGGATACAAGAACTAGAGTAGAGGGTGCGGGACCCAAGGGGGGGACTAGAAGGTGTTGGGGGCTCAAGATAGGGGGTGATGGTCAGACCAAAGGGGACTCAGTCTAGGAAGCTCAATTCAGGGGCTTGAGAGGTGAGGTGGAGGCTTACCAAGGCTGCCCATGGCTGTGAGGGTGGTGTTGCTCTGACAGCAACTCCTCTCAAGAGACTGTGGCTGCACTACCTTGGTGCCTCCTCCTCAGGGGCAGCTGCCTGCCCCTCACCCTCGCCCCAGTTGTCAACTTCTCATGGGCAGGGCCTGGGGATCTGTGGTTGGGCTGCCTGCCTGCCTGGCCCTCTGGATGCCATCCAGTGCAGTGGCCGAGGGCCAGGGATCCAGGGTTGGTTTGCCTGCCTGCCTGGTGGCCATCCAGTGCAGCTGCCAGGAGTAGGAGTTTAGGACCAGGGGGTTCTCTTACCTGGGCCCAATGGCTGACAATATGGAAATCCCCAGCCCCAGATGGCCACTCTGTTCCTGCCCCCCCACCCCTCACACACATTACCACTCTGCACTATAAGTGTCCCCTGCATTCACTGCTTCCAGGGATCATTGTGGAGTATAACTCTTCCTCTTATCAGACTCATCCCTTTCCAAGTTACAGAAACCAGTCTTACTCCTGGCACAGCCTATTTTCCTGGACCAACCCAACCCTGGCCTTGCTTTACCTTACCATGTGAGGAATCTGGTTCTTAACATTTAGGAGGAGTTCTTGAACTGACTCCTGGACGGATGGACTCACAGACAGACAGATACACAAACACTGTCTGTGTACACACACACACACACACACACACACACACAGAGATACCTGTGTCACAGGTGATCTTTGCTCTACCTGCGTATGAATCCTCAAAAATAAGTGCCCTAATTAAAAAGAGAATAAACTTTATAATTTCTCTGCATTTTAAGCCACTAGCAACCCTTCTATGTCCCAATGCAGTTACAAGCAATGATGAATTTGAGAAACAGTAATTAGAATATTGTCTATCTTGATACACTGGGTTCCAGCCACAGTAGGAAACCAAATTATTAACTTCAATTATTCCTAATAGAATAGTAGAGGTTTTTTTCTGCTCTAATTCCTACTGCCCAAATAATAGCCAAGAGATGATAATGCCAGAGAATTTTAGCTTTTACTCAATTGTTATTAGCTTGTTCTTGGGCTTCAGAAAATTGAACTTTTATGTAATAAATGATTAAAGTAACCAGAAAGCACGCATTCTAAATAAAGTCTAATGTTATTGGATGCCTCCAAATTGCCTTTAGTGTCTGAGGCAATTCTAGTCAAGTAACATTGTGGCACATATAATCAATAAGTCATGGCCAAAAAGTACTAGGTGTGTTTGTCTACTCTTTTCCCAATGCTTCCCATTTACTTGGATAAGACATACATTGCCTGTGTTTTTTTTTATTTGTGGGTTATTTCATTTGACAAATAATATGCTTTAATTCTAAAAATGACTCAAGTTCTGGTAGCTATGCTATTATAGCTACAAAGTCTGGGAGTTCTCTACTATTTTTTGTGAAACAGGAATTTTTAGCTGCACATTCATAGTTTAGTAAAGATTAGCTCTTCTTTTTTTGGCTGGGTAATTGACTTGGTTGCTTATATAAACAGTACATCAATTACATTCAAAGATTATACAAATTTATGAAAGTTTATCATCCATAACTGCTACCTTCCATGGTGTTTCCATGTTGCCAGCAAGGATGGAGTGACCTATCCATATGATGTGGCTGCAATAGCTTGAGCAGTTGATTGGAGGCATTGCTTTACCCATGTGTCAGTATCCCCCTCTTGACTTCACTGGTTTGGACCATAGGAAGGATGGTAGTTGACACATTTGGAACCAGCTACACTGCAAGAGATGCCAGTGTGGAAAAGATCTTTCATCTCCCCACCTTTCTCAGAATCCAATAACGTCACAATGGCAAAATACTAAAATGGGACCAAAAGAGGATAGGTTTGCAGGCATGTAATAAAATGAGGGTCACCCTGGAAAAATGTAAATTGGGAAAAGGCAACCCAAATGGCAAATATTCAATAGGAACAAGGTACACGGCACTCAGTCATGCCAATGAAAACCTAAAGAACACAATATATTCATATTTAATCTTCATAATTTGCAGCAGTCCCCCACAAAAGTCCTCCATATGATTCTGGGAATAAAATGATGAAGAAGACTGTCCACAAATTTCTTCTGTGAGATACAAAGCACAGCTCTTTGTTCAGTATAAATATTTCATAATTAGCTATTGCTTGGAACTTAACATCACATGTGCATGGCTATTCTAATTATTTATAATGTTAATATTTATTGTCTCATGCATTGTTACGGTGCTTCACACAAAGCAAACATGCATGATCCCACTGCAGAGAAGCTTGAACTCTAAAACAGATACATGTAATGACAGCAAGGGAGTGTGAAGCCCCTCAAAATAATGACTATGAGAGAAGAATGAATGGGAATACCTAGCAATGAACCCAATATCAACCGTGAAGAGCTAGCTGCAGTTGTACGCTTTCAGAAGCAGTTTGAAGACAAAGGGGTAGATGATGTTTTGTTGCGCATTTAGGGGTGAAGGCCTAGGCAATATTTATGTTGCCCTTCAGCCATTATTGTCATTATTATGAGCATTAATGGGACATAAGTGATTGCATTGGCTCTGTGATGGGTCTCTACAAAAGGTGAATTTCTCCCTGGAAAAGTCATAGAGGTCCAGACAGACAGTTTAGCATAGGCAGAAGAAGCCTGAAGGCAAAAATCAAAGATAGAAGAGTGGGCATGAAGAAGGGGGTAACTAGAAAGAAGGACTGACAGCAGGGTCATGCAGCATCCTGAAAGAATAGAGGAGAACCTTGCATGTGATGTGGAAAGAGATGAGGGCATGTGAGACGACATACATGGAAAGAGCAGTACGATTATGGCTGACAAGTCTAGAACATAGTATTTGTACATCTGGAAGACCAAAGCTTCTGCTGGTATAATTTTACTAACCAATCATGGCTGCCTGTGTGAAAGTAGCTAAGTGTATTCCCCTCTATTAACCTGTGGTGTGTTAACATTTTCCCATGAAGCGTTTTCATTTGCATTTGCCACAAACCTGATGGGGAGCAGGACTCTGAGTGGTGGTATCCTCAGAATCCCCTCCCACAGCAGGTTCAGGGCTCCTGTTGGAGCTGCAATGGGGCCAGGAGCAGGGGGAGGTATGGGTGGGGAGGATCTATGATGGGGTCAGAGTGGGCAGAGGGAGTGGGGGGGGCATGAGGGGCAGTGGAGCCTGGGGGGGCGGGGGGGGGCCTGCGGACAGCTGGGCCATCATGTCCTGCCAAGCATTGGTGATGGCATCAAAGCGGGACATGAGTTGGTCCCAGGCCCATAACCATCACTCCTTGTCGGCCTGCAGCTGCCACTCCATGATCCAAGTCATAGTCCACAGGGTGGACCCCTGGAGGTCCCCACAGATCCTCCAACAGCTCCTCTGGCTGTGAGCTGAGACTGGTGGTGAGGTAGGGGTGGCTTGGCCCTCAGTGTGAGTCTAGATGTAAGTAAGACAAGGAGGAGAGATGGTGAGTCACTCCTGCAGTGCAGCCCCTGAGGTCGTGCCCCTGCCCCCCTGCACCATGAGCACCAATCAACATCCCCCACAGGCCAAGGGACAGTGATGTCCTGGGAGCAGAGCCATGTGTGGCCCGCACAGCAGGCCCTGCCACACAGGGGCGCCACAGTGTCTCTGGAACCCTGCTGACCACAGTGCCCGCCCCCCACACAATGGGCTAATGGGCTATGAGGGTGTCCAGCCACATGGGATCCCCTCTTGGGTGGCAGATGAGCTGAGCACAGCCTCACTCTCCCCAGGGCCCACACACACACCTGCAGCTCATGGCACTGTGCACTGTGTGCTGCACTCCTCCATGTGTCTGGGGTCAGGCCAGCGCCCTTGTGGCTAGCCCACTTCCAGCCATGGCAGCTGCTGGGAGCCCTCCCACCGGCCCCCCCGCACTCAAGCCTGAGGCTTCTCCAGCTCCCTGAAGCTGGCAGCAGGATGCTGCCCATGCCTGCAGGCTGTCCGCTGGGTCTGGGTGGGGTACACTCCCGCTGCACAGGGTTCCATGTGCTGGGACTGCAGCCAAGTGAAGCTCACAGCATGCTCCATCTGTGCCTGCCTGCCTGCCATACCCCGCATGTGTAACAGGTAAGGTACTCACTGGAGGGCCCCTTGCTCAGCTCCAAGGATACCTGGCATGTGGCCTGCCTGCCGGTGACTGGGTACAGCACCAGGAAGAGGCTTCTGGTCTTGGAATCCAGCTCCGGCTCAGGTTGGGGCTTAGATGCCTCCTCATCCTCCTCAGCCTGCTGGAGTTGCCACTGTGGTGGTGGGAGCTAGAGCACCATGTCTATGTTCAGGCATGGGGGGATATATCCTCCCCAGGATGGCTTTGAGCTCCCTGTAGTAGGGGCAGGAGGCAGGTTCTGTCCCAAAGTGTCAGGAAGAATCTCAGGCCTGGATATATCCCTGCCTCAGCTCCTTGGCTTTTGCCCGGACTTGCTCCATGGTGTAGAACGTAGCAGGTAGACCTGTTTGGACCAGGTGGTGCCCACTCTGGTGTAGATTGGGGCTTTCCGACACCTGGTCTTGGAGTCCTGGAGGGTCTCCTCTTCCCGCCACAGGTCTAGAAGGGCCTGAATCTAAGCTCCACTCCAGGAGGAGGCCCATGTCTTGGGGTGGCTCCTGGGACCACTCAGGCTGGTCCCTTGAGGGTCCAGGGGGATCTTGGGAGGTCTCTTCCATTGTGGGTGGAGAGACAGTGTGGCTCTGAGGGTGTTGGAGGGAGAAGCATGTTGCTCTGCTGCTCGCACACTCTCAGCTTCCTGCCACAGGGTTTCCTGGGCTCCCTGCAACTTTAAGAATGGCCAGATGCAGGAACCATAGAGCGCTGCTTGCTGTGGACAGAGTGTCTGCTGTGGCACCTGCGCAGTGCCCCGGAGGCCTTTTCTGTTGATAGATGCCCCCCCGGAACATCCAGACTAGCAATTTCTTGACAGATCTCTGTCAACAGCAGCTTTCTTCCTCATGGTGACCTGGGTACAGCTGTCAACAAAAGCGCTGTGTTCTGTTGGCAGAACGTGCTTGGTAATCTGGATACTTTATGGTTTCTCTTGACAAAATGGCTATTTTGTCAACAAAACCCTTGAATCCAGACATAGCCTAACATCAGTAGACTTAAGTTTCTAGTTAGACAGCCGCTTTCACCCTATTCCGTTGTGTTTAGGACAGTGGGACCCAAGTGCGGCTGGCAAGCCTTCTCTCTACACTGTTCAATGTGCTAATGTTAATGTCAGTGTAGAGAGATGCATTCTCTTATGGTGTCTTTCTTTAGTTTTCTTTCACTTTTGGACCGGAGATCCCCTTTGGTCATGCTTACTTTTGGTCTGTGCCCAACTGTTCCTTCTACCTATGAAATTGCACAGTACCCATAAAGTGTCTGAGCAGAAGCCCCTACACACACACTCTGATAAATGTAGCTGCCGTCTCTGTAGACAAGCTATATTTCATTGAGAGCTGTTCTAGTCACAAGAGCAGCCTAGCAGTGGAAGAATGCAAACATAATTTCTTCTGTTGCTTTAGTTTACTGGGTTGTGAGGTCTGGGCTGTGCTTTGCAATACAGACTTTCACCCTTTCTTTGAAGACTTTGGTGGAAATTTTTTTAAATCAGACCTCATTTTTGACTGATAAAGAAAATGACTTTTAAACTCACTTTCCTAACTTGAATAAATATTTTCTTGGAAATGCACTGGAAACTACTCAGATAAAAGTTGGTGTACTTTAAAACTGGAGATAGGGTGGGTAATGTGACATTTGCAGAGGGTAGAGTCTCATATTTGCCTTAGTGACTAACTGAACTAGACTTAATAGATGCATTTAAAATACATTATATAGCAAAAGACCAGATGAGCCAACCAAAAGATGTTTCATCTAAAACAATTCAATTACAACCATTACATAAATGTTCACATAAATTTGACAGTGCTTGAAGATATGTCAGATTTAAATCATCCAGCAAGCCTGCTGGGTTTTGCTCATGCCAAGCCTCTATAAACAATAGCTCACCATTGCAATACAACCTATGTAGATTTCATAGAGTCTGCCTCATCTGTGAAGATGAAATAGACATACAAAATTTCCTCAAGTGCTTGTGGAAGTTATGTACATACATTAGCCATGTCAGTCGGAGAAAAGACTCTACAGTCTTAATTGTAGCAATTTGATTATTAATGCCTCCTGTGGCTGATTGCTCATCCTCTCAGTAAAGCTTTCCTAACAGGTATGCAAAGTGGAAATGAACACAACCCTCTGAACAGCAAATCCAATATCGCCTGTGTACTCCAAGCATGAGCACAGCTGCAGCCTGTAGCTGTCATAGTCAGATGGGCTGTTGTACTCAACAATGCAGAACTGCTAAGTATGCTCACCAAACCAGGCAATCAGGACAAAGAATTTCAGTTTCAATTCATTATGGTATTAATTTTTAGCCAGAGAACAGAAAAAAAGAGGAACCTTTCATTTCTCAAAATTAGGGTAACTGAAATCATCCTTTGTTTAAAGATAAAAAAAAAAAGTAAAGTATCCAATGCATGATCTAATGCAAAACCTGAATCCTTCTTTTTTTGTTGTTGCAGTACTGAATTATGTTGCAGAGGCTGTAAAAGCCAGTCCCACAGATTGGAGGAAGTGGAAAAGAAAGAATAGTTTACCAATTTGAGCAGATAATGTTGTTGTTCTGAGCAGGATTCTACACTAGGGAAGTGCAGGAGAGAACCAGTGTAGAATGTCACAATTTGGCATGCAGTCCAGATCCATGAAAGCTCATGCCAACATTTGGATTATAACTGAGTGGCCGCAAGTGCTTCTGCTACTTGTGGCTTCCAGGTTGGAGGGCACACTGCCATGCACTTTGTGTTCTGTAAGCTGTACAGCTCTGACCAACCCCTGTGAATCCAACAACAAGCCCGCAATTACCACAGACATGCTCTTGTCTTACTACACTTGATTAATGTTCACAAGTGATCCTAACACCCTCATCTCTAGTTCTGAACCTTCCCAAACACAAGTGGGCTGCAAGGTCCACACTGAGAGATAAATTCAAATGTATTAACATCGATTTTGTAACGCTGGGTTTTATAAATTCGATTTTGAGCAGCTTCACTTCCCCACAAATTCCCCACAAAGTTGGCTGACTGCTGCCACACTCAATCATCATATATCGACCTATCCCATAGTTCCCTGAGCCCACAAGTGGTTGTGGTATGTGATGTCATCTTCCTACATTGCATTGCCCTCCCTTGGAAAACAAATGGTCATTTTTCCAGAGGGAAAGAAGGAAAAATAGGGCATCAACAAAGACCCCCAAATTATCTGAAAGATCTTGCTTCTATAACTGAATTATCAAAGATTTTACAAAAAGCAGCACGTCTGAGTCTTCTCAACTGGTACTCCATCCACTGTCCCACATCCCTTGATTACATATGGTCCCTGAAAATAATACAGGAACAATGTAAGGCTTGAAGAAAGAGTAGGATAGTAAAGGTTTGGAAAAAAGATTGTGTGAGGCAGGGTTTTTGACTTCCCAGTTCATTACACAGAGGTGCCCAACAGGGGGGATGCGGCTCACCAAATTTACATACACAAATGCTTCTATACCCTGGCATCACCCAGACGTCTGTGTCATCTCAACTGCCCCCCCCCAAGCCACTTTTATCTGTGTTAAGGGGCTAAAGTTTGAGGAAAGAGAAGTATAGGAAAAGAAATAACTGAAATATCAAAGATTTTACAAAAAGCAGCAGGTGTCTACAATGGCCTTAAAGTTCAGCAAGGTGTCTGTGGCTGTGTCTACACTGCAAGATAAATTCAAATTTATTTATATCCATTTTCTAATTTCGGAATATATAAGCTCAATTTGGACCATCCTCACTGCACACCTTGCTCCCCACAAAGTCGAGTCATTGCTGCTGCACACGTTGACTAACATGGACTGTTGCAGCAGTGCATTGTGGGAAGCTATCCCACAGTTCCCTCATCCCCGTAGCATTCTGGGTATGCTCGCTGGCCTTGACATCATCTTCCCCCATTGCACGTTCATCATTCCCCTCCCGATCCCTGAAAATATGTCGACCCCTGGAAATAACGCAGAAGACACTTAAAATAACAGGAGAGAATTTCTGGTTTCCCCACACATTACATTGCCAACATGGGTGCAGTGACTGTGCTCTCAAGTGGCCATCCATCCTACCTCCCATCATCGCAGAAAAAAGGATTGTTGGTTTTCCCCCAGCGGCAGCAAGCCCAGGTATGGGCCCAGGGTGTTGCTGGATGACCAGTTGAAGTATTCTCCCCCATTGGCAGCAAGCCCCTTACCCACCAGGGGAGATATTTCCCTGATGGCAGCAAGTTCAGGTATGGGCTGAGGGGGTAGGGGTGTCGCTGGATGACCGGTTGAAGTATTCTTACCCAATGGCAGCAAGCCCCTTATCCTCTGGGGGAGACTTTTCCTCAGTCACAGTAGCAAGTCAAGGTATGGGCCAAAGGTGAGGCAGGGCGGGGGGCGGGGCATCAGTGGATAGCTTGTTGAGCTGTTCCTTCCCAACAGCCCGCCAGGAAAAAAGGCTGAACGTCTTCCACTTGCGCTGCCTCAGGCGCATCCTTGGAATATCATGGAAGGACAGAGTGACTAACACTGCTATCCTCGAGCAAGCAGGAGTCCCAACCATTCACACCCTCCTCAGGCAGCGTCGGCTCCGCTGGCTTGGCCATGTCCACAGGATGAATGATGGAAGGATTCCAAAAGACATCCTGTGTGGTGAGCTAGCCTCTGGCAAAAGACCTCCCGGACGCCCCCAGTTGCGTTACAAAGATGTCTGCAAGAGAGACCTCAGAGAGGTAGACAACGAGCTGGACAACTGGGAAGAACTAGCAGACGACCGCGGCAGATGGAGGCAGGGGTTACACAAGGGCCTTCAGAAGGGCAAGATGAGGATCAGACAGCTAGCAGAGGAGAAGCGAGCGCACAGAAAGCACACTAAGGACTTGCCAGACACCCACCACATCTGCAAGAGATGCAGCAAGGACTGTCACTCTCGTGTGGGTCTTCGTAGACGCTGTAAATGAAGTCCTCAGTTGAAACTATAAAGTGTGTGATCCATAGTCTATGCAGACTGAAAGATGCCTACTACGCATATGTTAGTCATAATTCTAGCATATCCCCAAAATACTTAGTACACACAAGGTACATAATCCTTGCAAGAGTATTAATGAGCAATGAGCTGTTTGTTTTCAAATGTTGCCTCAGAAGGTATATTTTGTATAAAGACTATAACAATGGTGTGTAGGGCTGTCAGGAGGCATGACTCACTGCCATGGCACCTCCTGCTGGTAACTCACAAATTAGCTATTTCTTCAGAAAGACTTAATTTTGAGGCAGAACAGCCTTAGTTTAAAGAAGCACAAAGTTAAGCTCCTCCTTGAGACACAGATTTGTTCATATTTCTAAGTGGGCAGAGCTTGTTCCACAAACAAGTCTAATCTGCCTGCAGCATCAGCTAATCAGATTTACAATGTGTCTACTGAGAAATTTTAGGTTGAAAGCTGTTTTATGCATGCTTGTGTTCTTGTACATGTAAAGACATATAGTTGGTAATAGCATGGACCTTTGAGATAACATTGTTTATGCCAGTAATGAAAGCCAGGGCAGGACTCCCTGTTTTATAAGACATGTTAACTATCCTCCAGGGCACCATGTGGCACAAGTCCTGTGAAATATACCACTGACATAAAAAGGATTAACATTTAGAAGCAGCAGAAAGCCTGGGCATAATAGCTATATAATGGGGCGGGGGCAGTATGATAGAAAGAAGCCCATATGTAGTTAGGATGATTATATTTGTAGGAAAATCAGCAGTTACTCTTATGCAATGCACTGTTCTTATATACAGTATTATTATATCTTTAAATAAGCTCCTGAATTTAAGGGGGTGGTCCTGTTTCCTTTCAGATTAATGACAAAACTCCCAAAGACTTCACAGGCGTCGGCTCAGCAAAGCCTATGCATACAAGTAGCTCCATTGTAGTTAATAGGATACCTGTGTGCTTAAAGTCATGTTTAGTCAAGTGCTTTGCTGGGCCAGGGCCATATGAATTAGGAGTGTGCCCAAAGAATTCTAGGGGTTTTGTTAGCTTTGCAACGCTACTGCTTTTCAATGAGTAGCACAGAGAGTCAGTCTGGTTCAACACTATGGTCTACCAACATGCAACTGGTCCTATGGGTGACATTATGAATTGTATGGATTTATGACAGAGAAATTACATTCAGAATATGGTACTTTGTTAACAAAGCACAGCCTGCAAGATCTGGGCTTTATTTTAGGCTACTTGATTTCCAAGAGGGTACTGACTTCAGTGTCTTACTATTTTAACTCAGTGAATTCCTCCTTAGGAGAGAGGATCACGCTAGCTATCAAGTACTTTGCTATCGCTAATTCCTGTACTGAGAAGCTTGTGTTCATCAACAAATGATCTCTAAGGCTGATGGTTGGTTTCTCTCTGTAGGCAAATGTACTTCCAAAAGGACTAAATGTTTAAATTTGTGATGCATATTTAAAACATTCAAAACGTGCTTTGAGAGGGAGACCAGACGCAGGTGATTTGTAACCTGTCTGCTCATTTCCCTTGACTCTATTGGAGAAATGTGTATAAACGTAAGTTAAATATCACTTGTCCATAGATGCTACCTTTTGCCTAGAAATTTAGTGCGCAGTGGATTGTCTATCTGACGTAGGGCTAGGTCCTGAACCCACTGATATTTTTAAACTCCCATTAACTACAATGAAAGTGACATCAGACCATTTCCTCACATTGTAAATGCTTATGAATACTGATGGAGCAACACATAATGGCAAATTACTCCTGCTGGTATTTATATTCACATATGTATAAATACAGTTATTTGGAGAACAGTTTCTCTGCTGTGTCAACAAGGCCTTGATGCACTTGGCCAAAGGGAGTTGTATTGGGAGAGATGGGAACTTGAGCTAGTCTTATGTTCTAGAATGTGTCTGTTTCTCGATCTCATCGAAGTTTGGAATCCTTTAAGGTGGAATAGAATACCTGCGGTAAGTACTAAACTGCTATAGTTGACTTTGCACTAAACCAGGTGGGTCCAACAAGTGGCTCGTGGGCCAGAATCTGGCCCATGCAGCCTTTTTATCTGGCTTGTTGAACTGGCAGCAGCACCATTTTAAAAAGGCAGTTGTGCAGCTCACCTAGCCCTCCGGCTCCCCACACGTCGAGCACGGCAGGGATAGCCCTCAGCAACTGCCGCGGTGAAACAATAGGACTCAATTTAATTGATTTAATGTCCATTAAACCATTAAATTAAGTCCTATTGTTTCAGTGCGGCAGGGTGCGGAGAGCTATCCTTGCCGTGCTCAACATGTGGGGAGTTGGAGGGCTGGGGCAGCTGCAGTGAAGAGGAGACAGCGAAGAAGCAGCATAGGGAGGCAGCATGTGTACTTCCTGTGCAAGGTGAGTGAATCCTGGGTTTGTGGGGGGATGGTTTGAGGCTGTGGCATGGGGGTTAAGCTTGGGGGCGGTTTGGGGCTGTGGGGAGGTTCAAGGCTAGGGGAAGCTTGGGGCTGGGGGGGGTTAACCTTGGGGGTGGTTTGGGGCTGTGGGAGGTTTAAGGTAGGGGGCAGCTTGGAGCTGGGGGGGTTAAGCGTGGGGGCAGCTTGGGGCTGCAGGGCAGGGGAGTTAAGCTTGGGTGCAGGAGGGAACAGTTTGGGGCTGCAATGGGTTAAGCCTGGGAATGGGGGTGGTGGTTTGGGGCTATTTTGTGTTCAACCCCTGGAGCATGTACAAAATTGCCATGTGTCCCCTGATGAAAAAAGGTTGCACACCCCTGCATTAAACTGTACCATAGGAAATTCATGGCAGATAAGGTTAACATAACAGAGTGGGAATTATTTTTCCCACAAATGGCCATGAAGGCAATGGAGAATGAGGCAGGTGGAGTAGTCAGATATTTAAATTAAAGTTCATAATTGTACTTATTGACGTAATTAAGGGAGTTTCCAACACCTTTATTCACCTTGAATAGCTCCTTGGTAGATGAGTAGCACCACTCTGAGCCACTTGAGTAGTCCCATAACATATATTATCCAGATTTGTGAAGTAGGAGCTAGGGGGTTTGAAGGGAAATACATTATGTTATGGAAAAGAGACAAAAAGAGGTGCTGGGGAGGAATGAAAATATTTCTGTTACTTTGGGGGTTAAGATCGTACAGTCACCAAAGTTTCATAGAATCATAGAACACTAGCACTAGAAGGGACCTCAAGATGTCATCAAATCCAGTTCCCTGCCCTCTTGGCAGGACTGAACACCATCTAGATCATCCCCAATAAGTGTCTGTCTAACCTGCTCTTAAATATCTCCAATGATGGAGATTCCACAACCTCCCTATGTAATTTTTCCAGTGTTCAACCACCCTGACAGTTAGGAAGTTTTTCCTAATGTCTAATCTAAAGCTTCGTTGCTGCAGTTTAAGCCCCTTGCTCCTTGTCCTATCCTCAGAGGCCAAGGAGAACAATTTTTTCTCCCTCCTCCTTGTAACCCTCTTTGAGGTACTTGAAAACAACCATTATGTCCACTCTGAGTCTTCTCTTTCCTAAACTAAACAATCCTAGTTCTTTCAGTATTCTCTCATAGCTCATGTTCTCTAGACCTTTAATCATTCTTGTTGCTCTTCTCTGCACCTTTTCCAGTTTCTCCACATCTTTCTTGAAATGTGGTGCCCAAAACTGAACACAATACTCCAAGTGAGGCCTAATGAGAGCTAAGTAGAGTGGAAGAATGACTTCTCGTGTCTTGCTCACAACACTCCTGTTAATGTGTCCCAGAATCATGTTTGGCTTTTTTTTGCAACTGTCTCATACTGTTGAATCATATTTAGCTGGTGGTCCTTCTCCACAGTACTCCTTCCTAGACAGTCACTTCCCATTCTATATGTATGAAGCTGATTGTTTCTTCCTAAGTGGAGTACTTTGCATTTGTCCTTATTAAACTTCATCCTGTTTACCTCAGACCCTTTCTCCAGTTTATCCAGATCTTTTTGAATTGTGAGTCTTTCCTTCAAAGCAGTTGCAACCCCTCCCAGCTTGATATCATCTGCAAACTTAATAAGCGTATTCTGTATGCCAATAGTTATATCGTTGATGAAGATATTGAATAGAACTGGTCCCAAAACAGATCCTTGCGGAACCCCACTTGAAGTTAATATAAGGCCAGCAATGGACTAGGAAGTCTTCTCCCACCACTTCTGCCAAGTAACGGATCTATGCTGTATCAACAAGAAAGTAAATTAAGTAATAGGAGAAATCTTTGTAAGTACCCAAACTGTGTAATAACAATTCTCTCCAACAGAGTCCCTTTACTATGACTTGCTAAATACGCAGAGATAAACTGTCCATTTTCAGGGTCAAAAGAGAGGGTTTGGCCTTTGTTATTATGTGGTCAATTTACAATTGCCTGAATTACTAGCCTATAAAGTCTAATAAAACCCAGCTCTTATGTAATTAATTTAATCTGTATTTATCAAAGTGCTTTTCAAGGCAGGTAAGAATCATTAACCCTATTTTACAGATAAAGAAAGTGAGGTATAGGGAGCTGATGTACTTGCCTACAGTCATACAGGATTTCATATTTGCTACTTTTGGTGACCCCCATGGATGACACTTCAGGGACTACAGAGGAAAAGCCAGACGGGGTGATGGCCCATCAGTTAGTTCATTGGACTGTGAATTGTGTTGCCCTCCTGGGGACATTCCATAATGCTGCTGATTCATGGACAACCAAGTCAGGCAACCTAGTCACCTGATACTAACCTACACTTTGTTCTGCTGAACTGTTTTACAGGCATGTGGGAGGAATCAAACAAAGATTTCCACCTCTTATGGAAATTTTGTATAAGGCAGGAGAGGAAAATAATGATAGTCTTCAGGTTGCCTTACCTCTGCCTCCCTATCCCAAAGATACACTTAAAAACACCAAGAAACAAAAGGCTTGTAACTGAGCAGGGAAAGAACTGCTTGACCAAGGATAAAAAGACATCTGGCCTGTGAAGGACTCTATGGCCGTGTCTACACGTGCACGCTACTTCGAAGTAGCGGCACTAACTTCGAAATAGCGCCCGTCACGGCTACACGCACCGGGTGCTATTTTGAAGTTAACTTCGACGTTAGGCGGTGAGACGTCGAAGTCGCTAACCCCATGAGGGGATAGGAATAGCGCCCTACTTCGACGTTCAACGTTGAAGTAGGGACCGTGTAGTCGTTGCGCGTCCCGCAACTTCGAAATAGCAGGGTCCGCCATGGCGGCCATCAGCTGAGGGGTTGAAAGATGCTCTCTCTCCAGCCCCTGTGGGGCTCTATGGTCACCATGGGCAGCAGCCCTTAGCCCAGGGCTTCTGGCTGCTGCTGCCGCAGCTGGGGATCCATGCTGCAGGCACAGGGTCTGCAACCAGTTGTCGGCTCTGTGTATCTTGTGTTGTTTGGTGCAACTGTGTCTGGGAGGGGCCCTTTAAGGGAGTGGCTTGCTGTTGAGTCCGCCCTGTGACAATGTCTGCAGCTGTGCCTGGCACCCTTATTTCGATGTGTGCTACTTTGGCGTGTAGACGTTCCCTCGCAGCGCCTATTTCGATGTGGTGCCGCGCAACGTCGAAGTTGAACATCGACGTTGCCAGCCCTGGAGGACGTGTAGACGTTATTCATCGAAATAGCCTATTTCGATGTTGCTACATCGAAATAAGCTATTTCGATGTTGGCTTCACGTGTAGACGTAGCCTATCTGAAACAATGCTCAGGGTGACAAATTATTAGCTGTAACTAGTTTCTTTAGTGAATATAACTTAGATTGTGTGTGTTTTTTATTATTTTCTTCGTAATCTGCTTTGTTCTGTGTGCTACTTCTTTATCCATGTAACATACACCTTTTCATAGTTCATAGATTTATTTCTGGTTTATAATATAACCCAGCTTTATTGAAGTTCTAAGGCTGGGGATAGAATGCTGTGCATCCTTCCATCACATTGAGGAAGGAGGCAAATTTCATGTAACTTTGGGTTTGTACCATAATGGGGGTGGGGAGGAGCTTAACATCTGAGTGGTGCAATAAATCCCTTAAGATGAGTCTTTCCAAAGTTGTTTTCAGGATCTGTACTGAGGGATAACGGTAACTTACTTTTCTTGTAGGTACTGTTCTACCACAACTTGCGCAGCTTGACGGGGTGCTCAGTGCAAGGGGTGTGGATGTTGCAATATGACAATACATGCAAGAAATTTAAGTGAGGTGGAGTGGAGGGAACTCAGGGCATAGGGTTGGGGTGTGGGAGGTGCAAGAGTTCTGGCAAGGGTGCATGAAGGGCTCAGGGCATAGGGTTGGGGTATGTATGGGGGGTGTAGGAGTCAGGGCAAGGGGCTGGGAGGATGGGGAGGCTCAGGACAGGGGTTTTGGGGTCAAGGGGTCAAATCAGGATGCTGTGGGGTGTGGGGGGTGCAGAAGACAAGGCAGGGTTTTGTTGTGTGGGGGCTCAAGGCAGGTATGTGCGGAGTGTGGAGGGAGCTGAGGCCTGGAAGTGCGGCCACCACACTATCCAGCCACTAGGTCACTTCACTCTGCCGTGCAGCCCCTCTGCATGCTGCACCATCAGCACCTCTGTCAGGTTGCCCCTGAGCTCCACCAGGAAGTAGACCCTGCCCTCCAGCTGACCCAAGTGCCGAAAGAGGCCCCAGTACCGCGGGCTGAGATGGTAGCGGAGCTGCTCTTCGACCTGGAGCAGGACACCTGGCTCTCTCTGCAGCTCCCGAGCCTGCAGCGCCTTGGTGCTGAGCTTGGCACACCAAAGCTGTTTGTAGGCGGCAGCCTGGCCTCCAGGTGCTGCAGGAGTGCATGCACTCCACGCTGTGGCACTCCGTCAACAGTGGCGCCTTCTAAATCTCACAGGGGAGCAGTGGGGGCACTTAGTTGCTCAGCAGCTCCTCCATGGCCAGGCTTGGAGCCACCACTCCTGGGCCTGGAGCAACAGTGGGGCCTGGCCCTGCCAGGCCTGTACAGAGTCCTATCACTATGGAGACACTGCTAAGCCACCTCAGCAGGACTCAGAATTGATGGAGCAGAGGCAGCGCAAACAGAAAAGGGCCCATCTGGCTCTTGATGGCTGATCCACACGTGGGCTTCTCACTGCATCCTAGCAGCGCTAGGCCACCGTGGTTTTTGGGTGGCACTCAGACAAAGAGCCTGAGTGGGTGGCATGGTGAGGACTGCACTTGCCTGGCAGCTGGATCCCAGGACTTGGGCGGGGAGGGAGGGACTGCACCATCCAGCTGCCCAAGCACCAGAGCTGGAGCCTGGATGTGTTACAGCCACACAGCCCAAAGTGCCGGCCACATCCAACACCCCCAGCTGCCCAGTTTCCTACTGGGGTGCTGCACCAGGGCACATTGGCTTACTTTCTCTTTTGTCTGTACTTCTGCAGCTGGGTCTGTGCCCTTTGGGGGAGGCGGCCTTACTGCCTGTCTGAGCTAGACAGGGTTTAAAGGACATGTAGGCTGTTAAAATAGGTGGTGAACCAGTGGTATCTCAGCACCTCAGTTGTCATCCCAATGGTCCCAAACCATCCCAGTCTGTAAAGGAGCAAGACTGGTGACGACAATCCTCTGGCACAACAGTACTTTCTGCAAAAAATGGCAAATCTTATCTGAGACAGAGCTCCTCAGCAGGGATTGTCCAACACCTTGAAATGAACTGGTACAGGAACTAAACCTACCACAAACCTCATCCCTTTCGACTCTAAATGCAAGAAGTAGTTCTATGACTTTGTCTTGTCTAAAATAAAAGGAGCAACATGTGTAACGATAAATATTTTTAAAAATCTGGAACAAAACCCTCCCACTTCACACACTTCTGCTGCTGGAGAAAGGAAGAGAGAGACCAAACAGATGCTAGTCCCTTTGCTTAATGCATTACTGGAAGCAATGTAGATAGTACTGTGATGAGCATAGTACATAGTATGTAGTGCAGGAACCTGCCAGTATAGAATAGAATAGACATTGAAATTTGCTAGTTGTGAACTTTCACATTGGTCAGGTTTGCTAAGAAAATTCCTAGCCCCATCACCATAATGGGGAGGGGGTGGGGTGCTGTAAAATTTTTCTTGTTCTAGACAGAGCTAAAGATTATTGTTGCCCTGTTGCCAGGTAACTGTCTCTTAATCAAAGAGGAGGCTGGAGGGATGCAATTAAAGCAGAGGCCCCCAGATGTCCCAAAGGAGGGGATCTTTGGTTGGTTCAGTTCCTCAGAGAGCAGATGCCCGGGAAACTCCACCTTGGGCTGGAGCACAAGACCTATGAGGATAGGCTGAGCAATTTGGGCTTGTTTAGTTTACAAAAGAGAAGACTTAGGGGTGATTTAATAGCAGCCTTCAGCTTCCTGAAGGGGAGCTCTAAAGAGGAGGGTGAGAACCTATTCTCAGTGGTGTCAGATAGCAGAACAAGGAGAAATGGTCTGAAGTTAAAGAGGGAAAAGCATAGGCTGGATATTAGGAAAAACTACTCCACACTGAGGGTGGTGAAGCATTGGAATATGTTGCCTAGAGGGATGGTGGATTCTCCATCCCTCGAGGTTTTTAAGTCCCGGCTTGACAAGGTCCTGGCTGGGATGACTTAGTGGGGGTTGGTCCTGCTTCAGGCAGGGGGCTGGACTCAATGACCTCCTGAGGTCCCTTCCAGACCTATGATTCTATGAGACAGAAGATAATTCTTCCCTCTGGGGTAATAGATTAAAGGGAAGAGAGCTGGAGAGATGAGAGATGGGTGGGGAGCTCCAGCTCCCCTGAGAGTGACTATTTTTACAATTTTCTCAAGCTCTGTCAAGTTAGGTTTCCACTTAGCCTACCACATGGTTACAAAGGGAGTGACAGCCCAACGGGCAGGTCAGCTAACTCCCTGCAGCTTGCTCAGCCTGCAGCCTGATTACTCACAGTTGCCTTGGCCAGGAGGAAAGGCAGGAAGCTTACATCTAAGCTTGTTACCCCACTATGAGGTGGCTTCAGCCCATGCATTGGAGGTGAATAGATATTTCTGAGACCCAGATCATTGGATCCCACAAGCACAGGGTCACTGAAACATCTACATGTACACCAGCAGTAGGGGCTGGACTTGGAACAGACATGTTAAAGGTTTGACTTAGCAGATAGAGTGAAGAAGCCTTTGTGTGGTTGTAGTAAATAACCAAAAAATAAAAAGAGGTATAAGACCTCCTCTCCTGACCTGAGAGTTTGGTCAGCAATTTTACTGGTAGTGTGGTAAGGGTCTTCACCTTGAACCAACCTGGGTATGTTAAATACAGAAAGCAATTTATCTTTGGAGCATAAGTTTTTGTGGGCAAAGACCCGCTTCATCAGATGCAGGTTTGCATCCCATGAAAGCTTATGCTCCAAAATATCTGTTAGTCTATAAGGTGCCACAGGACTTCTTGTTGTTTTGAAGATGCAGCCTAGCACGGCTACCTCTCTGGTACAATTTATCTTTATTACTTTTGTAACTATTTCTGGTGTTAATGACTCATACTTGTACTCACTTAAAATCTGTCTCTTCATCGTTAAATAAACTCGTTTTATTTTTTAATTAAATCTAAGCCAGCGTTGTGAATTGTCTGGATAACTTCATCTGAGGTACAGAATGTTGTATGTTGATCTCCTTAGAGGAGCAATATCCCTATTATAGCTGGATTGTCCAGGAGTGGGCTAGACAGTGCAGAACCTATCTTCTGGTGAGAAAATATGGGATTCGGAGTGTGTGGGGGGTCACCCTGTATCTAGTAACCAAGGCTACTGGCAGCCACAGCATGGCTGGTGTTCGCTAGAAGGGTGCTGGGGTCAGATATGGAGGGTGTACCTTGTTGGGAACTACAGGAGCAGAGCAGGGTGAGGCACTCCAGGTTGCAGAGCGGGCTTGACACAGCCCCTTGGTGGTCTGGATTGCACCTCAGAATGTCATTCCTGCCAAAAGAAGAGGAAGGAAAACGCTCCCATTTCAAAAAACAAGATTTTGCTTTAAAAGCAATTTCTCCCTCCTGTCCTCAGGTACCCCGGTGTCTAGATACCCTCCTTGGCAGCCCAGGGCACCATGGTCTAAGTGAAGGCAGCGGAATGAAGACGAAAGGCTTGTCTGTAGTTTAATCAGATTGTCTCCTGAAATTACAGTCTATATTCATCTTCTTATAGGAGCAGCTTTTACCTTCTACCCTCGACTGGAGTGGTGATAAATCACAATGTGGGCTGGAGTCAGCTCCCATTGTGTAACACACGGCTAATTCAAGATGCAGCTGAAGAAATCTTTGCTTTTGGGTCTGACTGGTGTTCCTCTGTGACCTCTCTTATTAGGAAGAAAAGGGGCTTTGGTGAAAAGGGGAAGATGCACTAAATTAAGACAGATCAGTAACTCAGAGTGGGCTGGAACTTTCAGAGAGGATTTTTAGATTCTGGCAGTCAATCAGCAGCAGCCCCTCAACAAGACGGAATCCAAACAGCTGAAAATGAATATTGAGGAAAATGAAATTGTGTTGAAAAGGTCGGGAGTTCAAACAGTCTCAAGTTAAAGTACAATAGGAAGAGGCAATAAAAAGATGGCTTTTCAAAAGTTTGATTCTACAATGCTCTTCATAAAAGATCTCATCTGGGGTTTTCAAACTTTTTCCCTCACTTGCTTGTTCAGCTTTTTTTTAACTCAAAGTACAGAATGGGGAGAGCAGATGGATCTGATGCCTGCTGTGTTTAAAGCAGTTCAAAAATCCTGCTAGTCCAAAGGAGAAAAAACAGCTATGCTACTTCCTGTTAGATTATGAAAATCACTTTGGTATCAATGATCCTATGAGCTATGTGTGACAATATGTGTTTGTATACATGGGACCAGCATAGAGTGATTATATTAGTGTTATAGTTATATTGGTAGTAGTTATTATTAATGGTAATGACAGAGGGGCACAATCTGCAAACTTTGCAAGTGGATCCTGAGTTGGAACAGACCAGAGTTCAGCAGAGTCCAATCCTTGACAAAGAATCTGTTTGCTATATTTGGATCTGAGTCTACATGCAGATTTTGAACACATCCTCCGTATTTCAAGGGTGTTTGCATTCATACTATGGCCCAGGTCCATCTCATATCAGCATTAATGACGGGTATCCATGAAGATATGTACATTTTCAAAGAACCAGCACTGTTTACTGATTCTGCACCAGACAGTCATTGCTACCAAAATGTTATAACCAACGACATCCAGAAGCCCCTCGTCTATCTTGTTACAAGGAAATGCTTTCCACTATGCAGTGACACCTAATGTCATGGATATCAGCAGACAGCATTCTGTTTGTGACATTCTGACTGACATGTTGTCACAAGGCATCTCTGGCTGGCAATACGAATTTGTGTATGAGGGTTATTTTAGAAAGTGGGATGACAATTTTATATTTCTGTCTGGTATTGTAAAATGAACTGCACTGGGGTCTTTATTTTTTAAAAAAGAGTCCCACTAAGATTTCTTACTTTGTTTTAAGCAAAAGGAAACAATTGCCAATGATACTTTGGACACCAGAAAAATCCTTTAACCTGGCAGCTCTTACTTCCCTATATATGAAAGTGTCAGAAACTAAACTCATTAAATGGGAAATCTATTTACTTTTCTATCTCTACATGCAACTATTACAGAACAGGAACAAAACATATAATTGGGGGCGGGGAATGGCACCGAACATAATTGAAAATTTTGTGCAACCTAGGAGCATTATGAATATGAAAGCTTTGTCGTACAAGTTCTAGATACACACCTTTTAGAACAGTGAAGACCACGGAGAGGCAATTCAGAGAACAGTGACAAATAACTGAGGGACTGGAGAGATTGATTTATGGGGCAAGATTAAAAGAGCTAAATATTTCAAACTGCCCCAAACAGTGTCTAAGGAAATATAACTGTCTACGAGTAGTTGAGAGATGTAAATCATAAGGAGGCAAAGGGATTGTTTAGAGTGGTTCTAAGAGATATAATTAGGAATAATAGAATAAAACTGAGCAAAGGGAGATTTAAGCTGACAAGATACCTAAAACAGATGTCTAACCGATTGTGAAATAGCTTTCCAAGTAAGCTGTAGAAGCCCCATCTCTGGGGTGATTTAAAAGTAGGTGGACATGGTACTTTCAAGTGTCATGGAATAGAAAAATACTGCAGTACGTCTAAATTATATGATCCCACAAGTTTTTGTTTGATAGCACATACCACCTCCCCTTCCATCTGTGATTACATGTACCATGCTACCTCCCATTGGTAACTGAATAACACCCCTGTGCAACTAACATGGACAATTAGAACAAGGAAAGTATTTGATGCACTGTTGCCATGTGGAAAGAGGGAGGAGGAACCAACATTACGGGTGTGTCTACGCTAGCCGGCAACTTCGAAGTAGCCAGCATGTTGAAATAGCACCCATTGCGTCTACATGTGTCAGGTGCTATTTCGACGTTGAAATTGACATTAGGCGGCGAGATGTCGAAATCGCTATTCCCATCCGAAGATGGGAATAGCGCTCTACTTCAACGTTGAACGTCTAAGTAGGGTGTGTGTAGACGATCCACGTCCCACTACTTCGAAATAGCAGGGTCCTCCATGGTGGCCATCAGCTGAGGGGTTGAGACGCTGTGTCCAGGTCCTGCAGGGTTCTATGGTCCCCACACACAGCAGCCTTGAAAGCACCACGGACCTGGATTTCCTGTGGCAGGAAGCTGAGAGCGTGCAGGCAGTAGCATACGCATGTGCTAGCCCTGCACGCTTTCCAGAGTCCCCGATCTGCACTGCCACCACCCATGGTCTTGAGCCAAACCCCCCCGAGCGCCCCCACGGCTCCCCTCCTGAGGGGACCCAGGCACCCAAGAGGAGGGCCAAAAAAAGGCGGGGCCCCTCCTGGTCGGAGGCTGAGCTCCGAGACCTGCTGGGGCTCTGGGGTGAAGAGGAGGTGCTCCACATGATGGGGAGCAAGCAGTGGAATGCAGAAGTGTTCACCTGACTGGCTGAAGGCCTGGCCACCTGGGGTCACCCTGCCTGCACTCCAGATAATGTCCGGAGTAAGGTAAAGGAGTTGCAGCAGGGGTACAGCCAGGCCCGGGACTCGGCCAGCCAGTCTGGGGCCGCCTCTGCCACTTGCCCCTATTACAGGGAGCTCAGGGCCATCCTGCACCCCCGAGACACCTCCTCCCCCCAGCCATCCTTCACACCACGGCCAACGAGCCCCAGCAGGCCTCAGAGCCAGAGTCCGGCCTGGAGGCCAGCCCCTCACCCTGGGGCCTACCCAAGGAGCCCCCCCTTGGGACAGCAGAGGAGGGGTCCAGCAGTACAGAGGGGGGGTGCTGCTCATCGACCTCCCCTCCTGGAGCACCAGCCAGGCGTCTGCCCACTGGACTTCCCCCAACCACAGCAATGGATGGTCAGGTACGTACCCCACAGAGAACACACCCATGGGTCACGGGGCAGGGGCACCAGACATGACCGGGAGCCTCACACACCCCCAGCGGACCCCAACCCGCAATTGCCCAGCCACAGCATGGTCCCAGGATGGTGGCACAGCCGTCAGCACCCGCACCCATGGACAGCACTGTGCCTTAACCCCGGGGGCAGGGGGGACAATGCTATGGGGACAGTCAACAGGGACATCACACCCACCAACAGGAACGGAGACTTTGCATCCAAGTGGGGCAGGGGAAATGGGCCACAGGCCTGGGCACTGTACTAACACCCTTCCCCTCCCTCTCTCCCTCTCTGCAGCTGCAGCATCCGACGCCCCAGGCAGCCAGGCACCCTCCAACATCCCTGACAGCCCGCTGGAGGTCAGCCACCGCCAGCACCCAGAGACACCCCCAAGGGCAGTGGGACGGTCCCACCACCGCCGGACCCTGGGGATGGCCCCTGTGGACCCCCAGCTCCTGGCAGCTCTCCGGCAGCAGACGGAGGTGGCGGAGGAGAGACTCCACTTTGACAGGGAGGAGTCCACCTGGTGCTGGGTGGCATGGGAGGACTTCATGGGGGTGTTCCGGTACATAGTTGAGTTGATCTGGGAAACCATCACCTGGCTCCCGCCCCCCACTGCCCCCCGGGCTGCCCTCCCCGCCACTCCACCTGAGGCGCCCCCTGCCGCACCGCCTGCTGCCCCACCCGCCTCGCCACCTGCTGGCCCACCTGCCACCCTACCCACCTCACCTCCTGCAAGCTCCACAGAGCCCACTGGGGCTGAAGACCAGCCAGGGGATGCAACCCGGCCGTACTTGCCGGTCCTCCCAGCCCCCAGCCGGCCACGCTGGAGACCGCAGACACGGGGCGGGGGGCTCGCGAGCCATACCCACTGGGGGTCACGCCCCTCTACTCCCACTCCAGCCTGATGGGCCAATGGCCGAGCTGTCCGCCAGGCCCCCATGTATATACTAGTCCCTCATGTATATAGTTGTCCCCCTTTTTGTATATTGGTTGCAGTTTCTGTTGTGCACAAAACAAGTTAGCAGTTTTCAGAAAAAAAAAGTTTTTATTTTCAAAAAAGCTGGAGGCGTGTGCTTGTTGTGGGGGTGGCGTGCGGTTGTTGGGGGCGGTGTGCAGGCTGTGTGTGGGGGGGGTCTTCTGGGGAAGGCCAGGGAGGTGCTCAGGGGTCTCCCTGATCGAAGTGGGCCTGCAGGGCCTCGCGGACCTGTACCCCCTCATGGTAGGCCTGGTGGCTGGGTGCAGCGGCCAGCTGGGGGAAGCCCGTGCCAGCATTGACCGCCCACCACTGGACGAAAGCTTCCCCCTTGCTCTCGACGATGTTGTGGAGCATGCAGCATGTGCCCACAACCTGGGGGATGTTTTGGAGGCTGACGTCCAGTTGGGCAAGGAGGCACCGCCAGCACCCCTTCAGAGGTCTGAATGTCCTCTCCACCACCTGGCGGGCGTGGTTCAGGCAGGCGTTGAACCGCTTCTGGCTGGTGTTGAGGTGGTCAGTGTACGGGCGCATGAGCCAGGGCTGGAGGGGGTAGGCTGCGTCTGCCAGAAGGCAGAGGGGCACGGTGGTGTCCCCCAGAGGGATCTCCCTCTGAAGGATGTAGGTCCCCGCCTCCAGCCGGCAGCACAGGCCCGAGTTCCTAAAAACACGAGTATCGTTTGTGCAGCCGGGCCAGCCCATGTATACATCCTGGAAGCAGCCCCAACTGTCCACATGGTGTGCAGGACCACGGAGTGGTAGCCCCTGTGGTTTATGTATCTTCCTCCGCTGTGGTCCAGGGTGCGGATGGGGATATGGGTCCCATCCAGGGCCCCGAAGCAGTTCGGGAACCCCATGGCGGCGAATCCAATGATGACTGTGTCCAGGTCCCCAAGTCAAACAACCCTCTGGAGCAGCACGGCATTAAGCGCACGGACCACCTGTGGGGAGGGAACACAGGTACCCATTAGGCTGTGCAGGGTGCCCCAGGGCCCTTCACCCAGGCCCCCCTCCTGGGCACCTCCCCGGGGACCCCCATGCCCAGCCCCTCCCTCCCCTGGCCCCACACCCGGACCCTCCCTCCACAGCTCCATACCCAGCCCCTCCGCCTCCCAGTGGGTGCGTGCCCGGGCCGCCTTACCTCCATGACGACAGCTCTGACAGTGGCCTTTCCCACTCCAAATTGGTGTCCCATGGAGCAATAGCTGTCTGGAGGGCGCGCTGCATCCGGGTGTCCTGGTGCCTCAGTGCTGGGGTGAGCCACTGGCAGAGCTCGAGAAAGGTCTGCCAGCACATGCGGAAGTTCCGCAGCCACATGTCGTCGTTGTCCCACTCCTGCATGACGAGCTGCTCCCACCACTCAGAGCTGGTGGGATAGCTCCAGAGGTGGGGAAGCAGCTGGTGGGGGAGGAAGAGGGGAGCCCAGTGGTCAGGGGCATCCCCGTCTGCCTCCGGGGAGGGCTCCTCTGGCAGGAACCCCTGGGCGGCCTCCCGGGCAGCACCTAGCAGGGCACTTGCCCCCTGGAGGGCCTCCTCTTCCTGCTGCTGCTGCTGGGTGTCCATATCTGCTGTGACTTGGTCTGCGAGAGAGTGGCTACTGCTCTGCAGACCTTGTGCTGTGCAGGCCAGGTGTGTCTGGGAGGGGCCCTATAAAGGAGTGGCTTGCTGTTGACCCAGAAGGGCTAGTCCAGCCTGTGACCTGGTCCATGGGCTTTGCTGGCCCCTTATTTCAACAGGGAGCGCTTGTGTTTGTGGACGCTCCACATTTCCTTCCAGGGCGGCTCCTTTCGACATTCCCCGTCGCTACTTCAATGTTGAATGTCAACAGCACCAGCCCTGGAGGACGTGTAGATGATACGTGTCGAAGTAGCCTATTTCGATGTTCTTACTTCGAAATAGGCTACTTCGACGTAGTGTGCTAGTGTAGACGTAGCCTACGTGATAAGCCAGTTACCACAGTTCAGAACTACTGAAAGTTATGTTTAGTTTTACCTGATGAATCCTGCAACCATAATATGTCTAAAAATTTCTGAAAAAAGAGGCTGAAGATGAAAAAAAGTAAAACTACAAGCCCATGTTTATTTGAAACATCTAAGGAATTTGCTATATTTTCTCCCTTTTTGTGTTCTACTTCTGCACACATTCTGGTAGGTGGATTCATTGCCACATGTTCCACTAGATGGGATGTATTAACAAGAACGTTGAGAGCAAGACACGAGAAATTTTTCTGCTCTACTCTGCTGTTGTTGAGATGTTAAGAAATCTGATGCGGTTCAATAAGGAGAAGTGTAGAGTCCTGCACCTGGGGCGGAAGAATCCCAAACATTGTTACAGGCTGGGGACTGACTGGCTCAGCAGCAGTACGATGGAAAGGGACCTACGGGTTATGGTAGATGAAAGGCTGGATATGAGTAAACAGTGTGCCCTTGTAGCCAAGAAGGCTAACGGCATACTAGGGTGCATTAGGAGGAGCATTTTGAGCAGATCTAGAGAAGTAGTTATTCCTCTTTATTTAGCACTGGTGAGGCCATATCTGGAATATTGTGTCCAGTTTTGGGCTCCCCAGTATAAAAAGGACGTCGATTTGCTGGAGTAGGTTCAGAGAAGAGCAACAAAAATGATTAAGGGTCTGGAGCACAAGACCTATGAGGATAGGCTGAGGGATTTGGGCTTGTTTAGTTTACAGAAGAGAAGACAGAGGTGATTTAATAGCAGCCTTCAACTTCCTGAAGGGGAGCTCTAAAAAGGAGGGTGAGAAACTGTTCTCAGTGGTGTCAGATGGCAGAACAAGGAGTAATGGTCGGAAGTTGAAGAGGGAAAGGTGTAGGTTAGATATTAGGAAAAACTACTTCACCAGGAGGGTTGTGAAGCATTGGAATGAGTTGCTTAGAGAGGTGGTGGATTCTCCATCCCTTGAAGTTTTTAAGTCCCAGCTGAACAAGGTCCTGGCTGGGATGACTTAGTGGGGGTTGATCCTGCTTGAAGCAGGGGGCTGGACTAGATAACCTCCTGAGGTCCCTTCCAGCCCTGTGATTCTGTGGTTAGGCCTCAGCTGGAGTATTGGGTCCTGTTCTGGGCACCACATTTCAGAAGATGTGGAGATATTGGAAAAGGTCCAGAGAAGAGCAACAGAAATAATTAAATGTCTAGAAAACATGATCTATGAGGAAAGATTTTAAGAACTGGGTTTGCTTAGTTTGGAAAAGAGAAGACAGAGGGGACATAATAGTGGTTTTGAAGTACCTAAAAATGGGCTTAAACTGCAGCAAGGGAGGTTTAGTTTGGACTTTAGGAAAAACTTCCTAGCTGTCATGGTGGTTAAGCACTATAATAAATTGCCTAGGGATGTTATGTAATCTATATCATTGGAGCTATTTAAGAGCAGGTTAGAAAAACATCTATCAGGGTTGATCTAGATGTTGCCTGGTCCTGCTGTGAGGACAGGGGTCTGGATTTGAATGAACTCTTGGGCTACATCTACATTAGACCAAAACTTCAAAATGGCCATGCAAAGTTTACTAATGAAGCGCAGAAATGCATATTCAGCATATTAGCATATTAGCATGCCGGCAGCTGTGACACTTCGCAATTGCCATGGCTCGCCGCCGCCGCCGTGTGGCTCGGCCAGACGGGGCTCCTTTTTGAAAGGACCCTGGCAACTTTTCCTAACAGCAAAATTTTGAAGTTTTGGGATAGTGTAGACACGGCTTTGAGGTCCTTTCCAGTTCTAGTAGTCTATGATTCTATGGATTCACCGGCACACATGCTTGCCAAAGCAGAACATTTTAAGAACATATTACAAAAGTCAAATTTAGCAGCCGTCATTATCCTCTAGTCCTGGTAGTCATAGTCTTTAGCGGTACCATTTATTGAAAGCAGTGGGACATGGTAGTTTGGTGGCTGAGATACAAAAGGAGTCAGGAGACTAGCTTCTGTTCTTGGCTCAGCCTCAGACTTTTCTTTGTTTGACTTATAAACAAGTTGATGATAAATCTCTCTCTGGGCCTGAGTGCTTTCATCTGTAAAATGGGGATAATAATGTGTACTTACCACAAAGCGCTGATGGGAAGCTCAGTTCATTAGTGCTTTTTCTGAATTTACATCCAAGTAATTCATGTTAGGTGGGATAACCGTTATTACATTGTAACAGTCTTTAAGATTCTCAAGTGAGAAATACTGTGGAATAGAAAAGGATGATTTAACATCCATTTTACTGCCTATTAGGCCAGTTGCTAGGAGGTGAGATCCCTTTTCGTACCTATCAAGAGATCAATCACTTTGCTTGTTACCAGTAGTGCAATATTAGACCTGACAGATCATGCCAGGAAGAAAATCTTGGTTCTTGGAAACATCAGGATGGTCTCAGCAAATAATGGCTATGAACATAGCAACAAGAGCTGGCTGAGAGTTAGATAATCTCTGGCTGAAAACAAAAGGAAAAAAGCCTTAGAGCAATCTTTGCAAAGCAGCACTAGATGTCCTCTGACACCGACAACTTTGGTCTACATACAGCAAAAGCCAGCTGCCGTGAATTTTTCTTAAAAAGAGGATTCATGTAACCGAAGGGCAGCATCAATACAAGCCTGTAACCACAGGGAATGATGAACAGTGTTGAAAAACAGAAATACAAAACAAAGCATCAGGCTTCTATGTGCCAATAAGCCTTCTGCAAGCCAACAACTCCATTTACTAAATCTTCCATAACACTGGAAATATACCTCTAAGCTGTAAAGTGCCACTACCTACTTGAAAAATTGCAACAGCAAATGTAGACCTGTCAAAGGGCAAATTAGGGAGTTTATTATGCAATTATGTGAGTTTATTTATTTTATGAAAGTAATGGCAGGAAAGTCTGGCTGGGAATAATATGTGGGAAGAAAGTCAGAAGAAAAGATCTCCCCAATTAAAGTTCTAATGAAGGGTTCGTGTTATTGAGCTACCTTCTTTCCATCATCATTACCACCAATATCATGGAGTGCAAGCTGGTGGCTGCTGACATCCAAGTGTCTTAAGGAGCCTCTTTCTTCCCTACTATTTTGAATGGGGGACTGCATTGCTTGATGAATCACAGGGAGCTTATCTGGTGGAGAAGCCATGTAAACATAGGCTGTGGCTGCCTCTAGGCACCTTGGCGGCTGTGCTGAGGAGAACACATAATGCAGGTATTCAGAAGGTTAATAAGAGGCCTTCTAAATCAAATACTCTCACAGGCCAGCCTGGTTCAAGCTCTAGCAAACAGAGGTCGCTGCTTTTGTATTCTGTTCAACTCACTTTGTGCCCCTGAGATGCAGGGCGATTGCATGGGCAGAGAGAAGGAGCAGAAGGGTTGAGGACCATAGACAACTGGCACAAGCTGCAGCAGCACCCAAACTGTTTTAAAGGAGGCCAGGGCCATGGATTGGGCAAAGACTTGGGGAACCTGTGACCAAATCTCTGGGATTCCCCTTCCTGCTATTGTCCTACTGCACTGCATTGTGCTGATATTGCTTTGAGAACCTGCTCTGTGTATTAGAGCTTGTCTAGCTGAACAGCTTAGGTTGCAGCGATGTTCCTTGTTCAAAGAGGAATAAATTAAAGTGTATTACTGAACTTTTAGTATGCAGTACTTGGCCCATGTGGACATTTAGTACTCAGCAGGGTAGATTTTTGTGTTCCTCTGGATCCATTGTACATACACCATCAACAACCAAGACCTGTGGCAACTGACTCACCAACTTTCTGCCACAGAAGAAATCAGGAAGAGAAGACAGTGGTGGATTGGGCATACCCTTAGAAAATCAACCACCACCATCACTAGACAAGCCTTAAGTTGGAATCCACAACGTAAAAGGAAAAGAGGGGGCCCAAGAAACACCTGGAGTAGAGACCTGAAGGCAGACACTAAAAAGATGGAATACACCTGGTCAGAACTGGAAAAGATTGCTCAGGACAGGGGACACAGATGAATGGTCATCAATGGCCTATGATCCAAGATGTAGGAGTGGAAGATGCTTATTACTTGCTGTGTTCATCTACCAACCCTTAGCCTTTACTGTGTCTTGTGGTGTAATGAACCACAGGTTTTAAGAAAAGTCTCTCCATCTCAGGCATTCCATATCCCACTTCTTGTGTGGTAGGCTGGGCCATTCTTCATCTAAGAGAACTCTCCTATCAGCCTCAGAGTGTGCTACCTGAGGAACCAAAAACAAGAGCAGCCCTGATACTGTGGTGATGCAGGGTCACAGAACTAAGTAGATTGAAGCCCTTCTGCCCTGATAAAAGCCAGTCTTTTCTTGCTTCAGGGTCTCATCTCTGGTAGGGATCCAGATGCTTCTGAAACTGGTGGAGGTAGTCATCTATCTTGGCATTTGCTTGAGGTCACTGAGGTCAGAACCTCTCAGAGTGTTTTTGTAAGGACTCATGGTAATACCTTAGTTCCTTCCAGGGTCTCCTGTCCGATTACCTAACTCAGGGCTGCCTCTTTGTGACTTTCCTCCAGGACTCTACTCTTTCTCCTCAGAGAAGAGTTTTTGGGTTTTGATTAGTTAAAAAAGTGACCATTCCAATTCTCCAGAGCAGAGCTGGTGCTAGGCATCAGAAGGAGATATTGGAAGATATTGTTTGGCACTTCAGAATATTGTGTCTTCATAATGGTCTAGCTCTTTTCAGCAGAAATGTCATATCAATATTTAGCCATTCAGTATCCTCAAAATACTATTTTGTACACGAGGAAGACATTTCCAGTAACATTGCAAAAACTTTCTTTCCACAATAGTCAATGTGAAGAAGCCAATACAATACCTCTACCTTCCTTCCACACAACTGAGGGGAAAAATAGGTCATTTCCTTCTATGCCTTGATGGTAAATTAATGCAAATCATTAAATCAAATCATCATAAAATGTAGACTTGCATTTGACAGATTGTTATGTTAGGATTTATCAAAAACAGAAAAAGTCAAACCACTGTACCTTGAAGGATTATATCACAGCAGTCATCAGATCTTCTTGTCTGCTTCAGCTACTTAATCAAGCATGAGTCCATGAAACCACCAGGGTGGTTAAGAAACGTAAGTGACTATGTGAAGATTAAAGGAGCACATCAACACTAAAACAGTTGGACAGTGATGAATCCTGATACTTTTTCAAACATGACCCACAACGACCACAGCTGCAGAACCCGTCATGTTGGCTTAGTGACAAGTATCTACCTAATGTAATTTTTCACTTTTGAAGCTAGTCCTCAGTGACAGGCAGAGGCTGTTTATTGTGGCATTTCTGCTGCACATTGTTACACTTTACATGTCTTGCTGCATATTTGTGATGTCTCAACTGACAGGTGCATGTCTTAATAAGTTCTACCAGGGGCAGGAATTAACAGACAAGAGAGCCTGAAGCACTGGAAGCATCTGGTAAAAAGAAAAAAAAATGGCTTGTAGTCTGTATTCTGTCAAGTGTAATTAGAATGGCCAATTGTCATTGCTGCCAGCACTTAGCTAAATAAGTTACTCTGATGTTATCTAGCTGACAAAGTCAAAGCCAGTCTATAAACTCAAAAGGTAATATAATTGCACACAGTGGCAATCATCTAATTATTTACTGTCTCACAAGCTAATTGGTGAGGAGTTAAGAAGTTTAGTAAGTTGCAAAACAGTTTTAATACACCTGTTTGTTTGGGTGCTTTTTAAATGTCACTATCAGCAACATCATTGTGTTATCGGTAAGAGGATATGTTCTTCAGCCCAAATAAGAAGTGCCCAATATGCTGTGATATATTCGATTTAATTTCTTTTAGACTATAATACATGCGCTATAGAGAAATATGTGTATTGCACACCTCCACAATTTACTTCCTGTCACCCTTTCCCACAGAACTGTGCTTTACGTGCTACAGCTTCAATTCAAACCACGCTATAAAGGAAGCCCTCCACATTAAAGCCTAAATTATCCTAAAACCAACACAGTTCTATGGAATGCAGGCTTTCAGACTTTGTGAACCGTCTGATACAATCATCCTAATGGGAGAGGTGGCTGTTCATTTTCCCTCTGAAGCATCAGGATGACAAGATAAGATTCAATAGTGTTACAGCTGATCAGCTTCACATTCACTCCAAGTTTTCTGCCATCTGATGTGTGGTAAAATGCTGCATGCTGGGGAGCCCCCACAGTAGGGAGCTGGCCACAGCGACATCATGTAACCCAACAAGAATATTTGCAGGAACTGTGATGTTTAATAGCCACACCTTGCTTGACAAAGCTGGAGAGAGCCAGTAACTTCACTCAGTGTAATGGGATCGCTGGAAGCAACACATCCTAGATGACGCAAAAGAGGCTCACTCTGTAATATTGTGAAAGAAAGCTAATAGAATGATTGTGTCACTAAAAATATTTCTCCCAATAAAATAATTACAAACTGTTGTAATGGATAGTCTTGTGTTTCCAATATTTACACGGCAATGTCTAGTAGACTAATTAAAACATTCTAGACAAAAAGAAAGAAAGAAAGAAAGAAAGAAAGGCTATATTTACACTAGACATAGAAGTCTACTGCTGATATGCAATTTTAGCTATGCCAATTGTGTAGCTGAAATCTATTTATCCACGGTCGACTTCCATGTCTGTCTACATGGCAGAAGGACAACATTCTTTGACCTTCCTTATTCCTCACCTCTCAAGGAGTACAGGGGTTGATGCTGACCCTTGGGAATGTCATTTCACACAAGCAAAATGAAACCCTGGAAGGGCAACCCTGAGCAAGTCAGTCTTCAGCTGACAAAGGAAGAAAGAAAGAAAGAAAGAATAGCATGATTTATCTTTACATTTACATTTACTGCAGTCATCACTTTGATGACCAGTTGTTTCAAAACATGGATAAGTTTTATAATAATCTGTGAGCAGAAATTTCTCGCAAAAGTAGAGCCTCGTGCAAGTGGGCACAGCTCCTACTGAGGTCAGTGGGCATTGTACCTGACTCCGCTAAAGTCGAATTACACCCTCCATCCTGTTGCACTGGGCTTGTTCTTGTCAGTAGTTTTTCCATCATTCCTAATTGGCTGTTAATGAGCTGTCAGTAACATCTGCTCATTAGGTGGCAGCACATATTGAAAGGTTGCGGAAGCTAGACTTGAAGTTTATCTGAAATATGACAGTATAAATGTCCAGCTAAGAACTGCCATTACCCTTTTGTCCTGATGTACAGTGCACATATTCTGTGATCTACCCTACAGATGAGGTGACTTTAAGTGTCCCTTTAATATATTTAAAGAGGTGAACAGAGGATTTATAATTCATATGGATGCTGATCCAAAGCTCTCTTTTGATATGCCCTACAGTACAGTTTAGTATAATCCTGCATTAAGAAGATGATACAAAGTATCTCTTGTGGCTATTTATTATTTAATAACAAAAAATTGGCCAAATCACAGTGGATTAGCTGAGATGCAGCAAATGTCTATATCTTAAAAAAAGATGACAGAGAGAGCATGAGAATTTATATTTGAATACTCCGGCCTCTGCTTGTTTCTTGTCTTCTTAGATTGTGAGGTCCTCAGAATAGGGATCAAGGCTCCCTAAGTTTTGTGCAATGAGAGCCTGATCCAAGTGGATGGCTTTGAAGCTACTGCAATATTCTAAGGAACAATTAATAATTGCCAAGTACCCTAATTGTCACAGGGTAGGTTTGAAATCAGAAGTAAAAGCTGGGAAGGGGATCGGCCCCAGTGGGTTCACTCTCAAGAAACAACTCATATCATGAGCAAGTTTGATGGCAAATGTGCAGTAAGAGAAACAATCAGTCATTTACAAAGGCTAATTTCTGTGCAACACAGGTATAATGTGAAGGTTTTCAGATGACAGTAAAAAAACCTATTGGATGAGACCTCCAGGGTGAGGTGGTCATTAAAGGTTCCATTTACTTTCACTGTGGACATGCAGGAAGAAAGAAGATAAGAGGGACTGGGCTTCTTTAGACCTCATATGTCACTTAATTCCCCTGGGAGGGCTCCATCTGGAGTGACAGGATTTATGTAACCTTCCTAAGAGGCAGCTAACATGAGTATCTTCAGCCAGCCCACTGGTTCAGATAATGCTTCCCCCTTCACTGAACCACCGTCCCTTTGCCCCTCCATGGTCAGTGAGGAACCCTCAAAGAAGCCACCACTCATCTCTTCCTGCTGAGTGGGGAAAAAGCAACCACTCCTCCCTGAAAACACACACATATAATTTTGAAATCACAGGGACTTCACTTCTAAGAATATGGAGGTTGGTCTGAGTGACCTGGTAGGATTTCAGGTCAGATAACAATATTCTGACTTTCTTACATTTTCTCTGTTCAGTCCGTTGGCTATCAGCATTCACTTTCTACTCTAACCTGGTATTTAGGTTGCTGAAGAGGTAAGGGAAAAAGAGATGTGTGCTCAAAGGTTATATGAGACAATAATAAATAAAGTAGGGATAAAAGAAGCTTATGGGGATAAGCAAAGAGATTCATGGCATGATGTTTTAGGAACAAGGTTGGCTTATTAAACAGCACAGAGATCAAGGCAGGAACATGATGAAAAAGAACCTGGACAAAACGGATTAAAGAATCATAAAAATAAATAAAGAAGGATAAAAGTAGCAAATATAAAACAACTAGCAAAAAGAGTAACGAGAAAACAGCAGCTTCTTTAAATACACTCTAACTGGCCCAGCGCCTGCACACATGAGTTTTGGACTATGAAACAACTTCAGCTTTCTCACTAGAGCTTGGAAAGTCTTCAGAGCAGACCAGAGGAAAGACACAATAATTAGCACCTTTCAGCAATCACCTACTCCTGGATACCAGTGCCAGGTGGTGGACGTGTCTTGCCTTCCCAATTGCAGAATAAAGTGAAGCCATCACAGCTAACATGGTAGATGTTATTTAAAGACATGATGTTAAAAATAATAATATAGGGAACATTTTAGTATAGATAAAAGCTGGGGTGAGAGGTTTTCCTTGCACAATGCTACTGGCAAAAGTGTAGCAGAGTCTAGTCCAGTGGTTCTCAGACTTTTTTTTATAAAGTACTCCTTTAAAAAAAATTATAGGTACCCCCTGACTTCTCTCTCATACCCCCAATGGTACATGTACCACCAATTGATAAACATAGTCCTAAGGTAATCTGAGGTCTTGAAACAAGTGCCATTCAACCTTTCCAGGAGTCAGATTTGTTTTGCATACCACCAAGTTACTCCTCACTTAAAAACTACTGACAAAACCATGCAAAAATATCACAGAATACTTCAGAATATTTGCTGACTTGCTATGATCTTATTATCAAATACATGAACTGGAAGAGAAATATTGTACTTCCATTTCAGCATGAGGAAACAAGTCATTGTCTGAATGAACTTTTAGGTTCTACTGACTTTACCAGTGTTTTTTCATGTAGGCTGTTTTAAAACCAGGCATATATCTAGATGAGTTGATGTAGCCCTGGAAGACCTCAGTGTACCCCCAAAGGTACATGTATCCCTGTTTGAGAAACACTAGTCAGTCCTCTGGGAAAATGGTAGTTACCGCAGCAGTTATCCCTGACAATGGTCAATAGGACTGGGATGCGCTGCAGACTGAGATGTGAGCCCTGGGACCAGTTTAAAATGGTTATTTTGGCGCATGCGTGAAGGTGTAAGGGAAGAGTGAAAGAGCACTAAATGCTCAGGCTGCAGGCTGCGTGGAAACAGAGGTTCAATGAGCAAGGTACAGGCCTGAGAACTGGGAGACCTGGGTTTAAGTTGCTGTGGGTTTTTCACAATATTTAAAGGCTTTATTACAATTTTTCAGGATTCTACTCAACGGATCATAGAATGCAGTACATGGAGAAAAGAATTCAATCAGAATATGTTTGGACATCTGCCAGAGACACTCCAAGTAACTGATGCTTGTAAAAAGACATGCTCCACTTACAGGGGGTTAAATATTTGAAATGGGGTATTATTCTTATTTTTAAAGAGTATTTTTAAAATGTTGCACCCACACATTTTGGGTGTACAAACAGAATTTATTAGATATCCAACTATCTTTGTGCTTTAATTTCATGATATTATATACATTCATCTTCAACAAATGGTGCGTGAAGTTTACTCACTGACGCTGGTAGATTAGTCTGAGTAGTCTGTTTGATTTAGCTTTTTTTATGAGGATGTAGCAATAAATCTGGCAAAATATCTATTTCCTGAACAAAAGCACAACGTGAGTAACACTCTCCCAAATGAATAAGCTTGCACAGAAAACCAATCTGTTTTTTTAGAAACTTTGCTGAAAAGTAATTGAAGAGCCTTTAAAAAAAAAAGAAAAGAAAAGAAAAGAAAAAAAAAAAGAAAAGGGAGGCCAGCAAGCACGTGTGCAGTTGTGTGAAATTCTGAAGATGAAGAAAGGCAGTTTGGGGAGAGTAGCCACTTGATATCTCTGGATTTTTCTTTTCTATTACAAGTGCACATGGTAACAAGCTAAAGTAGGATTTTGACTGACCGCACTAAAGCTCTTGGCATTCAGTGGCAAGATGGAATGAACTGATTAAACTATCTAAAAAGTGGAGCAGCTGTGCTAGGGCTTACTCAGAGAGACTAGAGCACCAAAGCTAATTGGCAGTTAAATTGATCTGGCTATATTGCTGTGTTGAAAGAAAGTTTAAGAACTGAAATTCCCCAGTAGGTATTTCCCCTGTTGGCCTTTTAATTAAAACTCTTGTCTGCCCTGACTTGGATACAAAAAATAAAGGAAAGACTTGTTATTAAAGGATGCTGTAGAGAACATGGGTTATTTTTGGTTCACAACACCCTGCCTTCCACTTACGCTGTGTAGCCATGGGCAATAACTGTGGAGAAAAATGAGGAAAGAAGAGAGCTAGGAGACGAGAGATCTGGAGCTCATTCCTGGCCTCAGCAAAGAATTTGTTTGCCTCCTATACCAAGGCAGATAGGTAGGGTGACCACGTCTCCCTGTCCCCAATATGGAACAGGGAGTTATGGAGTAGAGGGAAGGCTCCTCCCAGCTCCACCAAGCCCTGGGGAGCCAGGAAGGAGGAGACAGCTGCCAGCTGTCCCCGAAAGCCCTGGGGAAGCAGCAGTCACCAGTCCTCCCCCAGAGCCCTGGGGAAGCATCAGGGATGCAGCAGTTGCCCACCCTCCCCCTGCTTCCCCGAGGCTCAGGGAAATGACTCCCACCAGCAGCTGCACCTGCGCAGCTGCTGGTGGAATGGGTCAGTGGGGGGATGGCCCAAAGATGGGACAATGAGTCCCTTTTAAAAATGGGTAGGGATGCCTTTTTGGCATCCCAAATACTGGACCACCCCACCCAAGAAGGCATGGATGATCACCCTGCAGAGAGGCCAATTTTTTTTCAGACTTGGGCAGCTAACGTTAGGCATCTAAATCCACATTAGACAAGAAAATTGAGTGGCCTAGATTTCCAGATACAGGGTTCGCAGCTGCGACTCAAAAATCAAGTTTGAAAGAGCTGGCCAAGGGAATGTGAAGCAGACCCAAACACAGCTCACCTTACTCATTTCTATCCCATAACCCTGTTAGTCTATAAGGTGCCACAGGACCGCTCGTTGCTATTACAAATGTTAAGGGCTAGCAAACTATAACTGATCATATAAGGCAATGTCAGGAAGGTATACCTTGGGGAGGGGGGAGAGAGAAACATCTCACACTGCATGAAACTTGAAACTATTGGGGTTCCCAGGTGGTGATGGTAGCTGAGGAAGTCCATAATGTTGGAGGCAGGAGGAGCAGTGTCCTCAGCACAATTGGTCAGGAGAAGGTGAAGTCCAAATGGACCTGATGCAGAATTTGAATTCAGGCATCAGAACACTTTACTTGAGCATGGATAGGGTTTTTTCAGGGAACCAACAATTATTTAAGAATATTAGGTTCGTTTATGAGTAAACTGATGGGTTCAGGGAGAATTCCAACAATGTTTTGTTTAGGTTAGACAGTAGAAACTGATCACTCCTGCAGGTGGGCTGTGTTCCTCTGAGGGCACTCATAACGTAATTAGGCCTTTTCAGCATTTTGGATACCAATAGAGGATTTGTTATTAGAATCAGTCTGATAATTGCTATCTGAGTGTGTGCAGGTGTGGGTTCATTAGCATCTACAGGAGACATTTCCAATCAGACGATGCTTTCCTGCTTTCTATGTCCCAGAGTTCAGTGCAATCCTTGCCTTAGAATTACTGCTCTCCATTCTGTATGCTAATGGAGATGCCTTTCTGTCCCATCTTTGATGTATACGAGGGTAGTACCAGAGAGGGAGCTGTGTTAGTCTGTGCTACAACAAAACAAAGCAGCAGAAAAGTAGCACTTTAAAGATTAAAAAAATTATTTGTTCGGTGATGAGCTTTCATGGGACAGACCCACTTCAGATTTGTACTTGATTTGTCAGTTTTTATTGCAATTTTTTGGGGGCGGTTCTCTGTGCTTATAAATGTCAGTCTATATTGGAATGAGAGTGATCTGAAGAAGTGGGTCTGTCCCATGAAAGCTCATCACCGAATAAATCATGTTGTTATTCTTTAAAGTGCCACCTCTCTGTGGTTTTGTTTTGTATATGAGGTGAAGGGATTTTCTGGACGGGTTAAAGCGTGTCTTCCCCTGCCTTTTCATTGCTTTTTGTAAGTCTTTCTTCTGATTGGCTTGGTTCAAGCAGAGGCTCTGGGATGGGGTGGGGGAGGTCTGCCATGTGATGGGTAACCATCAGACTTCCACTGAACTGCAAATCAGGCTCTGCCAGGAATAACATATCAGACCACCACAAAGTTGTAAATTAAGTTCAAAAAGACCCCTTTTGAATGGCCAGTCCCTGGGGCAACTGCCTTGTTTACACCACGGTGGACCTGAATAATAATAATACATTTGGGCAGCTTTCTGTGTGATGTCTGGTTTTGGGACCTTTGAGGTTCACTCAGATCAGATTTTCAAGCCTTGAATCACAACCATGAGGATTAAACATAACTTACACTTGTTTAAAGTGAAAGCTGAGATGCTCACTAGTCACACAGCTCTAGGAGCTTTGACTAGTATAACACATGCCATAAGAATTGGCAATGGTATTGCAACAACTGTCCCATCCCAACTCTTCACCAGACTGAGACTTCATGGATTCTGGTGATGCTTGCATGTTACACAGAAGTGGTGCTCAAGCCTAGCAAGGCAAAGGTCAGTCAGAGAGGGACTTAAAAGACCGTGCTCTGGCATTTGGAGTTGTTTACATCCATGCTTGCAGCTATGCAGCTACGTAAACTTAAAAATAACCCAGACTCCTTTTTCCCTTTGTAATTTCACTCTGGGTCTACTTTAATTTAAATGTAGGGCTTTGTGCTATTCTTAACTCCCTATCTGATGCATTTAATTCCATTTCTCTCTTGTGAGATAGATCATGTCCATTGTTTACTTTTTATCTGTCACAGATTACTGTAAAATAAAGCAAAGCAATCCTTTGGGTGCCAAAAGCATCCACGAACTCTGTAGCCATATTTATTTTTCCTCCTGTTTTTGAAGAACTAAACTTTTATCTCTTCTCTCTGTGACTTGTGCAGTCAGTATAAGTGTGGTAAGAGTCACAGGTTAATAGCACAGATGCAAATTATACTTGGTTTTCTTGGTCATAAAAGATGACAATATTAAGGAAATAACTTGCTGCACTGCAGTTGTGTCTATGCGCAGAGATAGTGCAGATATTTTAGCACTCTCTCTTTTAAGCAGGCTTGGAAGATGCCGAGGTGACACAGTGCTACTAATGCTACTCTACACACACAGAACCAGTGTGCGTATGGATGTGGTATTGTGATGAGCAAGGAGACATATTCCCCACCTGCAAATTTTTTACCCCTTTGCTGACGTTTCTCTTCCTGGGCCTATACTTCCAAAAATAGCAGGGTGGAGAATAAGGACTTTTGTGCATAACTTAAGGCACCCAAGTTTGAAAGTATTGGTTTGCTGTTGCATGTCTCCTGCATTCTTATCTCCCCTTTCTCCAAATTTAATAATGATGTGAGTGGTGTTTGCTCTCTCTCTATATATAAGTAGACCCCCAAGTTACGTGAGGGTTGCACTCCTGTGCACCCTTGTGTAACTCAAATTTTGCACAAGTTGTGGGGAGCTGGGAGCCAGGCCAGCTCTCCTGGGCTTGCAGGAACCAGAAAACTGATGGATGGAACAGACCCCCATATGGATGTTCGCCTCAGGACCCAAGGGCTACGTCTACACGTGAAGCCTACATTGAAATAGCTTATTTTGATGAATAACGTCCACACGTCCTCCAGGGCTGGCAACGTGGATGTTCAACTTCGACGTTGCGCAGCCCAACATCGAAATAGGCGCAGAGAGGGAACGTCTACACGCCAGAGTAGCACACATCGAAATAAGGGTGCCAGGCACAGCTGCAGACAGGGTCACAGGGCGGACTAGCGCTTCTAGGGCAACAGCTAGCCGCTCCCTTAAAGGGCCCCTCCCAGACACACACAGCCTGCACAGCACGCGGTCTGAGGAGCCATAGGCACACAGACCCCGGGCGACGCAGTCATGGACCCCCAGCAGCAGCAGCAGCAGCAGCAGCAGCAGCAGCCGCCAGAGGTTCACCCAGCCCTCCCGGCAGGAGCAGGGCTTGCCCTGCTCCATGCCATGAGGGAGGCAGCTGAGCACCTCCTTGCTACACCGGAGGAGGAGCTGCCCCCAGGGCAGCAGGGCTCAACCCCCAACCCTGCAGCACCCCGCCCCCACCCCCGCCTCACACACTGGCGGCTGTGGAGCTACCCCACCAGCACCGACTTGTGGGAGCGGCTGGTGCTTGGGGAGTGGGACGATGACCGCTGGCTCAGGAACTTCAGAATGAGCCGGCAGACATTTATGGAGCTGTGCCAGTGGCTCACCCCCGCACTCAGGCACCAGGACACCGCCATGCGGTGTGCCCTCACAGTGGAGAAACGGGTCGGCATCGCTGTCTGGAAGCTGGCCACTCCCGACAGCTACCGATCCGTGGGCCAGCAGTTTGGTGTCGGCAAGGCCACCATCGGGGCTGTCCTCATGAAGGTAAGAGAACCCACAGGGGGAGGGCAGGGCAGGGGAGGGGGGCCCGGGCAGAGGAGGGCAGGGGAGGGCGGGGGAGGGCAGGGCAGAGAAGGGCAGGGCAGGGCAGGGCAGGGCAGGGCCACGCACACCCTGCTCACCCCTCATTGGTGCTGTCCCATGTGCTTTCTCTGCAGGTTGTGCATGCCATCAACGCCATGCTCCTGCACAGGCTCGTGAGGCTGGGGGACCCAGATGCCACCATCGCGGCCTTTGCCACCCTGGGCTTCCCCAACTGCTTCGGGGCTCTGGACGGGACTCACATCCCCATCCGCGCCCCGCATCACAGTGGAGGACGATACCTGAATCGCAAGGGCTACCATTCTGTCGTCCTCCAGGCCTTGGTGGACAGCCGGGGACGTTTCCAGGACATTTATGTGGGCTGGCCTGGCAGCACCCACGACGCCCGGGTTTTCCAGAACTCGGGCCTGTGCCGCTGGCTGGAGGCGGGGACCTACATCCCCCAGCGGGAGATCCCTCTGGGGGACACCACCATGCCCCTCTGCGTCATCGCAGATGCGGCATACCCCCTCCGGCCCTGGCTCATGCACCCATACACGGGCCATCTCTCCGCTAGCCAGGAGCGCTTCAACCAGCGCCTGAACCATGCGCGGCAGGTGGTGGAGCGCTCATTTGGCCACCTGAAAGGACGCTGGAGATGTCTCCTGACCCGCCTGGATGCTGGCCCCAACAACATCCCCCCTGTGCCTGCTGTGCCCTGCACAATTTGGTGGAGAGCAAGGGGGAGGCCTTTTTCCAGGGCTGGGCTGCGGAGGCCACCAGGGCACACGACCAGCCACCCGCTGCCCCCAGTCGGCAGGTGGACCCCGAAGGGACCCGGGTCCGGGAGGCCCTGCGGGCCCACTTTGATGATGAGGCCACGGGGTGAACTCTGCCAGGCCCCTCACTGCCCACCCCTTCCTCCACCACACTCCTGCCCCAACGCCCACACCATGGAGCACCCAACCGCACCCACCTCCCACTTTTCCTGGACAAATGACAGCACGCACTTGTGGCTGAACTTAAACTGCTTTTTCTTTGAGAACTTTTTTTTTTAACTATAAATATATAAAACAAGAACAAACTATATACAACGTGTGGAACCAAAGTAATATGTACAAATAAAACAATAGTAAGAAAAAAGTGTGCTCAGTAATAAAAAGAAAACCAGGGAGGATAAAGGGGAGAACTATTTACATGGGGGGGACGGTGCAAACGGGGGGCACAAAATAATAAGTTCAAACTATATTCAAGGGGGGGGCCACGTCCCGGGCCCCTCGCCCCTAAAGTCTGGCACTGGGCGTGGGCGGCCGGGAGCCCCGCCGCGGCTGCAGCCCTGGCTGGGGCTGGCTGGGGGCGGGCCGGACCGGAAGATATGCCCGGCGAGTCTCATCTGGCTCCAGGGGTCCCTCGGCGCTCCGGCCCTCGGCGGTGGGTGGCGGGGCAACGGCGGACGGGATGGCGACGGGTGGAGCAGCTGGTGGTGCGGCGGGTGGAGCAGGCACGTCGGGTGCTGCGGCGGCCGGCGCAGCATGGGGGGCCAGGTAGTCCACCAGGCGGTTGAAAGTCTCCATGTAGGCCCCCCATACCTCTTGGCGCCAGGCCAGCGCCCGCTCCTGCAGCTGCAGGTGCTGCTCCGCGACCTCCAGCTGCCGACGGTGGATGGCCAGCAGCTGGGGGTCCGTCGCCGTCGGCTGGTGGTGGCGTGGGGTCCGCCGTCTAGCCCGCCGTGGGGCCGGTCAGTCCTCGGCCGAGGGGCTTGCCTGGAGCGATGGTCCCGGAGGGCTCTCTGGGACCACTGATGCCTCGCCGGCGCTCTCTTCCGGTCCTTCTGATGGTGCAGGTGCGGGACACAGGAGGGGGGGTGGGGGAAGAAGAATGGAAACAGGCGTTAGTGTGGGCCCCAAGCCGTGGCCTTTGTCCCCCCAGCCCTGTGCTGCAGGTTCCCCATCCCCGTCCCCGGGAGATGCTGCTGTGATGGATGGGGTTCAGGGGTTCCCCTGCCCTGCACCCCGTCCCCTGGTGGGAGCGGCTCTCACTTCACTCCGCAGGGTCTGACAGGAGAGGTTTCTTAGGCCACAGATGCCCAGTTTCTCCCAGGAGTGACAGCACCAGCTGTCGGAAGAGACAGTCCTTCCAACCCATCCTGGGGAGAAGACCCCAAGGGGTGCCCCTCTGGGATGCAGCTTTCCCCCTCCTCAGGCTGGCTGCCTTCCAGGTCTCCCTTCCCCTAGCCTCTACCTGTGGCCTCCGCCCTCCCCCTCGAATTCCAAGCCAGCTCGGCTCCTCCCTCCTCTTTGTTCAGGGCAGAGGTGTCACCTGCCAGCTGTAGCCCCATGATCATCCTTTGCCCCTGGGAGCTATTCGGCTCTTGTTGCTCATATCTAGCCTAAGTCTCCCTTTTGCACTCCCCCCACTCCATCACATGCTGCTGCTGCTGCTGTTGCTGCTGCTGCTGCTGCGGGGTGTCCCACCCCCTCCTCCTGGGGGCCCCTCGATGTTCCGCTCCCCCCTGCCCCGGGGACGGGGCATGGCACTGTCGTGTGGGGTGGGGGGGGGCAGGGGCTGATGCACTTCTGTGAGGGACATGGCCCTGCTGTCCTTGGGGCCATGGCCATGTGAGCATGCGGGGGGCCCTGGACACATATCTATTACCCCCCGCCCCTCAAGCCCAAGGGTGTACACCAGAGGGGGGTACATACCTGTCAGTCCACTCGCACGGTCTGGAGATCCCCGGGGGGCGGAGGCCTGGCTGCTGCTCCGGGATGGCAGGAGGAGGATCTGCAGCCCGGAATCTGCGGAGGAGGAGCCCCCCTCCTCCTCCTCCTCCTCCTGCCGCCGTGATGTCCTGGGGGTGGGCTCCAGGGGGGGGCCCCCGGGGTGCGGGGCTTACCTCTGGGGCGGACTCCGGCTGCAGGGCCTGCTGGGGCTCGTTGGCCCAAGTATCAAGGGTGGCCAGAGGGGAGGAGGTGTGCCGGGGGCCCAGGATGTCCCTGAGCTCCCTGTAAAAGGGGCAAGTGACGGGGGCAGCCCCAGATCGGCTGGCCGCATCCCGGGCCCGGGACTAACCCTGCCGCAGCTCCTTCACCTTACTCCTGACGTGATCAGGAGTGCGGGCAGGGTGACCCCGGGCAGCCAGGCCGTCGGCCAGCCAAGCGAACGCATCCGCGTTCCGCCTCTTGCTCCCCATTACCTGGAGCACCTCCTCCTCGCTCCAGAGCCCGAGCAGCTCCCGCAGCTCGGCCTCCGTCCAGGAGCAGCCCCGCTGCCGCTTGCCAGCCTGGCTGCCCGCCTGGCTGGGCTGGCTGCCCTGGCTCCCCTTGGGGGGGGGTCCCCTGGGGGTGCTGGGGGTGCTGCTGGGCAGCCATCGCAGCTGGGTGGGTGTCTGTGCTGGCTGAGGAACGTGCAGGCTGGCCGTGTGTCTGGGCTGCCGCCTGCACGTTCCCTTAGCTTCCTGCACAGGAAGGGAGGGGGAGACGACCTTGAAGGGGCCACTCCATGCGGCCACCATTGAGCTGAGGGGCTGGAGAAAGTGTCTCTCAACCCCTCAGCTGATGGCCGCCATGGAGGACCCTGCAATTTCTACATTGCGGGACGCGCAACGACTACACAGTCCCTACTTCGACGTTGAACGTCGAAGTAGGGCGCTATTCCTATCCCCTCATGAGGTTAGCGACTTTGACGTCTCGCCGCCTAATGTCGAAGTTAACTTCGAAATAGCGCCCGACGCGTGTAGCCATGACGGGCACTATTTCAAAGTTAGTGCCGCTACTTCGAAGTAGCGTGCACATGTAGACACGGCTAAGGTGGCCCGGGGGCATTACCTGGGGAGCCTGGGGCCAGCAGCAGGAGTTGGGCCTCCCTGTAATCACCATGTCAGCGGGAACCGTGGGAAGGGGCTGGGGCTGGGTTGCTCTTCTTCCAGCTTCTGCAGAGAGGTGGTGTGACCCAGCTGAGCAATGATGGTGGAGTGGAGTTGCTCCCATCCCACACCAGCCCTGTCACGTAGCTAGGGGGCTTCACAGAAGAGGTACAATGGGGTTGGGAGGAGGCAGAGCGTGGGTAAGAGGAGGAATGGTGGAGGGGAGCACAGGTGGGGTTTGGAGAAAGGGTGGAGTGGGGCCAGGATGGGGGCACAGCAGGGGTGGGAAAAGGTAGGGCAGGGATGAGACCTGGGCTAGGGGGTTTGCCCCAGGTCCTGGGCCCTCTAGGGACAGCCCTGGCTGGCTAAGAGCCCAGTCCCAAAGACAGAACCACTACTAGAGTGGCACAGAAGTACCCATGGCCAAGTGTGTCACTGACACCCTGCAGAGCTTTGCCCTCCGTCGGCAGCTGCCACTATGCAGCCACACAACTCTGAAGGCAGCAGCAGCAGCAGCACAGAAGTAAGGGTGGGCAGGCATAATATTGCTACGTCTATTTCTGCACTGCTGCTGGCAGGCCGGTACCTTCGCAGTGAGGTGATGGACGAAAAACGGCCTCTCTCCTGCCAGCCAGCTCTGAAGGCTCTGCAGAAGGGTGGCAGTACTACAACCCCTTTAAAACTCCTGTGACACTCCCCTTCCGGCAACTCTCTTTAGAGTCAGGACCTCACTTTGAGAAAAGCTGGTCTCCCCCGTGAAAATCTACGTAGTACACAGCAAAAGCACCCAGAAAACCTGATTTCACGTGGAGCCCAGCTTTCATGGTCCATGACGTGTTTTTCATGACCATGAATTTGTTCGGGCTCTGTACGTGAGCACAGTCCATGAGGCCAAACAGAACGACGCTCCCCTCTCATATGAAAGCTGAGCTCAGGTGCTTTGTATGAGCGTAAACTTGATGGGGGTTTGTTAGCCGATGGCCGGGTAATGAGTGGTCTGTGAGCCTAGTTACATCCAAGTCTTTAACTGCTAGGACTGACGGTCCCTTTCGCAGTGGGCAGCCAGAATGGCTGATGGATGCGCCAGAGATTCACCCGGGTCTTTAACTGCTACAACAGACAGTCCCTTCGCGGCAGGCAGCCAGTGTGGCTGACAGGTGCCCCAGATGTTGGTGCACAGAGCTTATTTCACCTGAGTTTTAACTGCTAGGACAGACTGTCCCTTCGCAGTGGGCAGCCAGGGAGGCTGACGGGTGCCCCAGGAGTTGGTCCCATGGAGGCAGCACAACTCAGCACTCAGCTTTTACTGCACCTTACCACTGTCCAGGCTGATACAGCCAAATGGCTGAAGTTCTTTATTTTGTGTTCGGCCGAGTTACAGTAACTGGAAGGAGTCAGGCTGAAAGCTTAAACGGTTACTGTTTATTAAAAGGCAGAAATAAGAATCTTAATGGTTACAAGGTTATTGCTCTATCTTCTCAACTACTAGTAGGATGATACATATAGTATACCAATTAGATTACAAATGAAAGTTACACATATGAGGACAAAGCGCCTCAGTTTACAGAGCTCTTACTATTAAATGTGCACAAAGTACATTACAGGTATAATTCTCACCCCTTCATCCTCCGACTCCGGTGTAGCCAGGTCTGTCACTCAATCCCTCGGGAAGAAGAAGTGCGAGGAGGGTGTCCCCTGGGACCTCAGGAGGCAATGACCTTACCCGCCCACCTGGTATGGGTAATTGGAGCTCAGAGTGGGCTGCCGGGCCCATCTTTATACCCCTTGGGTCACGCACACTCTTCCTTACCTGTTAGATGCCAATTATGCTGGTTCACCTTTGTGATGCCAGTTCTTATTAGGGAGTTGCAACTTGATTTACACCTGTAAGATAAAGGTAACTAAATCATTAAGGCAGGAAATTCTTTTCGTATGGGCGTGAAATTCCTCTCCTGGGACAATGTGTAGGCATATCAATTATCAGTACCAGCCAAGGGCAATTTAAGGCCCTGTGATCATCGGCTGGCCTGTTAGCTCTCTTATCTGTGTCCTTCCATTATCCAGGGTCATGATATAAGGCAGCACCTCTGTGCTCCAAGGCATCAAAGACTGTGCTTGAGATTAGCACATCTGTGTTCTCCGGCATCAAAGACTGTGCTGTTTCCTTTGTCCTTTGTGCTCTGAGGCACCTAAAAGGGGCAAGGTGGAGTAGAGCAGGGGGATTCTGTCTGGCTACAGGGTTCTGGGCAGTTAATTTATTCCTCATGAACAGTGGGTAGGTACTGAAATACTGGCCAGATGTTGGATGATGAACTTTTTTAAACTCTGAAATTGTGCTTGTGTGTTGGGGAGGTGCAGAAGAGCTATGGGACAAGTCCCTAATAGAAAGGCATTTCTTGGACAGATGAAACCAGGCAAACTTTTAAACACCAGGTGTTTACTGCACCTGTAAGTAATTGCTGTGCTGCTGAAAAACAAGATTGCTCTGTTGAGATGCAAGTGTTCTTTACTCTGAAACCTGGGAAAATAAATGGCTTCGTTCATGAATAAAAACCCAAAAACATCATTTAGAGCTGAGCAATCAGTCTTAAAAGGTGGATCTTGTCTGACATAGCTACAGAAGTGGCATTTTCCTCAGCAAGGAGCTTGTGTTAGTATCATAATTCCTGCAGGTCCAGCTGGCTGCCTGGCAGAATGCAGAGTAGCTTTAATCACAGTTTTAAACAAAAGTGGCAGAAATTTATGATAGGAATGACAGTGGTGTCAGCTGTGTTGGATGTTGTTGCAAACTAACTATCAGCTGTCAGATATGCAGACAAAATAAAAAGAAGCAAGCCCCTCTTAAAATGGTGAGGTAATTTTATAAAAATAGAAAGAACACAATTAAATTTAATTAAACATTTATACTTATAAAAGCCACACAGGTTTTTTGGGGCTTTGATGAACACATTCATATTGTCAAGTGTGTCTGCGGGAAGATTAGATGGAGAGGTATTGTGATGAAAAGTGAACTGAGAGAGGTAGCTTCTCCTGCAGTATTCCTCCAATCTATATCCTATAAATTATGTCCCATGGCTGTTCACTCTTACCTCTCTCCCTGGAACTTATGCTGCTGATAATCAAGGATGCTAACTAGCTCAGGGAGGAGTAAATCAGACAGAAACAGTGAGAAGTCTCCTAACATTATGCTCTAATGAGTCAGATCCTAAAAATAACTGACCTTTGTGTAATTGTTCAACATCAGCTGTCTTAAATATCCTTCTCCAGTTTCACAAGCTGGTAGCCATGTACTATTGCACTTTCTCTGCATTTTCTTATTGTTCTTGTTCTCACTTCATTGTCCTGATGCTGCTGGCCTGGGACCATCAATAGCAGAGTTTCTTGTCACTCACTGTCAGGAACAGCTGTCTGCTGAAGGGCATGTTTCACATGACACAGTAGTTCTAGCGACATAGGGAACTGATCACTGTTCCAATATAATATTTCTTAAGTAAATAAGAGTATGTATCAGTAGCAGCTCAGATTCCGAAGGTTTTTTTTTTTTCCTAAGTAAACAAGCAGAAAGGTTTATATCCTGGATAAGCAATAATCGTGTAAAGTAAAAACACAGCAACTTAGAAGACTAATGGAGAATGCAGAAAGAAATTTAGAAGCACTGAAAGCAAGCTGATGGTTGGATGGAATTCAGTACATTGGTGTTTGTTACAGTCCTGTGGAGGACTCCTTGACTCATCCACAAACATTTTATTTTCAAACTTTATGAGTTGTCACAACCCCTGTCCCCTCACCTTTTTTTTCACCTTGGTGTCCACATCTATTCTGAGTCGGCTTCTTCTGGAGTATTGCGTCCAGGTCTGGGCACCACATTTCAGACAAGACATGGACAAATTGGAGAAGGTCCTGAGAACAACACACATAATGAAAGGTCTAGAAAACATGACTGAGGAGGGAAGATTGAAAAATTTGTGTTGTTTAGTCTGGAGAAGAAAAGACTGAGGGGGGCGTAGTTAAAGTTTTCATCTACCTTAAAGGTTGTTACAAGGAGGAGGCAGAAAACTTGTTCTCTGTAACCTCTCAGGATAGAACCAGAAATGACCGGTTTAATTTTCAGAAATGGCAGTTTAGGTTGGACATTAGGAAAAGTTTCCTGTCTGAGTGGTTAAGCGTTAGAATAAATTTCCTAGGGAAGTGGTGGAATGTCTATCAGGAAAGGTCAAGAACAGTGGTTCTTAATCCAGGGTGCTTGCACCCCTTGGGGGTGTGTGATGCTGTTTCTGGGGGTCTGAGACATGCCAGATTTTTTTAGAAGGTAAATCATCAAAAACACAAATTAAGCACAGGCACACAAGTACAGCTACTTAGTTTAATCAAACCATTGTATTTATCAACATTATAAACGTTTGATTACTGTAATGTACAAACAAAAATTTATTTTCAAGTTTTTAAGCTAATTGGAGTGAAATTATTTGCGGTGAGTAATAATATAAAACTATTTTACATATATTTAATATGCATTGAGAAGAGTATAGCCCCCCTCCCATTTTTGATTTTTGATAAGGGGTGCAAGAACATAATTTGAGAACCAAAGGGGTGCAGGCCGCAGTAAAGGTTAAGAACGAGTGGTCTAGAAAATATTTAATCCTGTAGAGTGCAGTAGATTCAAGGTCCCTTCTTTGATTCCGTAACCCTCAGCACTCCCCAGACATAGTGAGTGTATGGTCTCACTTCCCAGTTTAAGACAGGCTATTACTTCATTGCAAATATGATCCTTTATTGCGAACCCTGCCCTATGCCAAAGCCAGGAATAGAGGCTCAAGACTAGGGAAGAATCCTGAAGACGTAATCCTCCCCCAAGGGTCCACAGAACAGGAAGAGAATTATTCACTACTGAACTCTTAGGGCTTCGTTGTCTTCCACACTGCTTGATCCATCTAACCAAGCCGCCCAACCTCAGGAAAACTCTAATTAGCAGACACACACCACACCACAGAAATACTAATCCTGGACCTTTTCCTTGTTACAAACCCCCTTGCCAAATCCGTCCACATATTTACACTAGAGACACCATCACTGGACCTAACCACCTCAGTTACATAATCGAGGCGCATATTTCTGCACTTCCTCTAGTGTGATATATGCCATCGTAAGCCAGCAATGTCCCTCTGCCATTGGACAAACTGGACAATCACTTCACCAAAGAATCAATGGACAAATCAGATATTAGATAAACCAGTCAGTGAGCACTTTCATTTGGCAGGACACACTGTTAATGACTTAATGGTTTGTGTATTACAACAAAGAGATTTTAACACCAGATTACAAAGGAAGACATCTGAGTTGGAACTCATTTTCAAGTTTGATACCTACCACCATGGACTCAACAAAGATGTCAATTATCTCATACATTACAAGGACACTTTCCCCACCTTTGATATTCGCAGTGATGGCAGACATCCCATTTAACTTAGTAGAAACTTCACAGAAGGTTTTTTCCTCTCCTCCTCCTCCTTTTTGCCCCCACATTTAGCTGATTTCTCAGTTTTCTCTCATTAATATGCCAGATCTGAAGAAGTGGGTCTGACCCATGGAAGCTCATCACCTAATAAATAATATTGTTAGTCTGTAAGGCACTACAGGACTGCTTGCTTTGTTTTGTGAACACTTACACTGCTATTTTAGCTCCAACCCTGCCAGTGCAAGGCTCTCTCCCTGGGCTGAAAGGCTCACTCCCAGCTGTAACATAGACATTCCCTTAATACATCTTCCATTGCAGTCATGTGGAGCTGGATTTGGAACAGGGATTTCCTTTATACCTTTCCTTTGATTTCTGTGTTTGTTCCTAGCGCCAGGGGGCCATGGTAACAATATGAAATCTGTCATAACAATGAGACACACTATAGGGAGATAATTGGATCAATTTCTAAAATGACTGCACTTTTTCATATAATGGAGAGAGAGAGAGAGAGAGAGAGAATATATATATTTCAATATATTTCATATAGTCATGTTCAGTATTTTCACATTTTTAAAATAGTAAATCGTAGTAGTAGTAGGCATCCTTCAGTCTGCATAGACTATGGATTGCGCCCTTTATAGTTTCAATTGAGGACTTCATTTACAGCGTCTACTGTGACTATGAAGACCCACAGGAGAGTGACAGTCCTTGCTGCATATCTTGCAGATGTGGTGGGTGTCTGGCAAGTCCTTAGTGTGCTTTCTGTGCGCTCGCTTCTCCTCTGCTGGCTGTCTGATCCTCATCTCGCCCTTCTGAAGGCCCTTGTGTAACCCCTGCCTCCATCTGCCGCGGTCGTCTGCTAGTTCTTCCCAGTTGTCCAGCTCGTTGTCTACCTCTCTGAGGTCTCTCTTGCAGACATCTTTGTAGCGCAGCTGGGGGTGTCTGGGAGGTCTTTTGCCAGAGGCTAGCTCACCATACAGGATGTCTTTTGGAATCCTTCCATCATTCATCCTGTGGACGTGGCCAAGCCAGCAAAGCCGCCGCTGCCTGAGGAGGGTGTGCATGGTTGGGATTCCAGCTTGCTTGAGGACGGCAGTGTTGGTCACTCTGTCCTTCCATGATATTCCAAGGATGTGCCTGAGGCAACGCAAGTGGAAGACGTTCAGCCTCTTTTCCTGGCGGGCATACAGGGTCCAAGTCTCGCTGCCATAAAGAAGGGTGCTGAGGATGCAGGCTCTATAGACTTGCATTTTGGTGTGAGTGTACAGCTTGTTGTTATTCCACACTCTCTTGCTGAGTCTGGACGGAGTTGTGGCCGTTTTTCCGATCCTCCTATTTAGCTCGGTGTCCAATGACAGGGTGTCAGTGATGGTGGACCCGAGGTAAATGAACTTGTGGACGACCTCTAACGTATAGTTGTCAATGCTGATTGATGGGGATTCAGCAACATCCTTACCGAGTACGTTTGTCTTCTTTAGGCTGATGGTAAGCCCAAAGTCCTTGCACACTTTGGAGAACTGATCCAGCAGTTTTTGAAGCTGGTCTTCTGTGTGAGACACTACAGCATCGTCTGCGAACAGCATGTCTCTGATGAGGACTTCCCGCACCTTAGACTTAGCTTTCAGCCTTGCAAGATTAAAGAGTTTCCCATCAGATCTTGTGTGCAGCAAGATGCCCTCTGTTGAAGATCCAAAGGCATGCTTCATGAGGAGTGCGAAGAAGATCCTGAACAATGTCGGAGCAAGCACGCATCCTTGTTTGATGACGCTCCTGATTCTGGAAGCATCTGATAATGCGCCGTCATATTGGATGGTTCCTCTCATGTCGTCGTGGAATGACTGGATCATCTTGAGTAACCATGAAGGACAGCCTATCTTGTGGAGCAGTTTGAACAGACCATCGCTGCTGACCAAGTCAAAGGCCTTGGTCAGGTCGATGAAGGCTATGTAGAGTGGCTTCCTCTGCTCCCTGCACTTCTCCTGCAGCTGCCTTAGAGAGAAAACCATGTCAACGGTAGACCTCTCTGCGCGGAATCTGCACTGCGATTCGGGGTACACCCTCTCAGCAATCTTCTGGAGTCTGCCAAGGATGACGCCAGCGAACAGTTTACCAGTGACGCTTAGGAGGGAGATTCCACAGTAGTTGTTGCAGTCGCTTCTGTCTCATTTATTCTTATACAACGTTACAATGTTAGTGTCGTGCATATCCTGTGGAACCTCACCCTCTTTCCAGCACAGGCACAGTAGCTCATGTAGGGGTTCCAGGAGTGTGTCCGCGGCACACTTGATTACCTCTGGTGGTATACCATCCTGGCCAGGGGCCTTTCCTGCTGCAATGCTGTCGATGGCTCTCTTCAGTTCATCCACAGTCAGTTCCTGATCCAGTTCGTCCATTACTGGTAGGAGCTCGATGGCATCGAGGGCTGCGTCAACCACAATGTTCTCACATGAGTACAGCTCGGAGTAGTGCTCAACCCAGTGCTCCATCTGTTTGGCTTTGTCAGCGATGACTTCACCAGATTTGGATTTCAGAGGTGCCATCTTGTTCTGGGTGGGTCCTAATGCCTTCTTCATACCCTCGTACATTCCTCTGAGATTACCAAAGTCAGCACAGGTCTGGATGCTGCTGCATAGCTGGAGCCAGTGGTGGTTGGCACAGCGCCTGGCTGTCTGCTGTACTGTTCTTCTGGCCACTCTAAGTGCTTGCTGGGTACCCTGGCTTGGTGAGTGTTTGTATTCCAGGAGTGCAGCGCGCTTCTTTTCAATGACTGGAATCATCTCATCGGAGTTAGCTTCAAACCAGTCGTTCGTGTTTCTAGCTCTTCTTCCAAACACCGACAAGGCCGTGTTGTAAACTGTATCCCTCAGATGTTGCCATTTGGATGTCACATCAGCGCCCCCAGGGCCGCTGCGCAGATTTTCCTGGAGGGTGTCTCTGAACTTTTCAGCTTTCTCCGAGTTTGCTGTCTTTCTGGCGTCAATGCGGGGCCTTCTAGCAGGTTTAGAGTGGTACAGCTTCTTGGGTCTCAGCTTGAGCTTGGAGCAAACTAGCGAGTGATCTGTATCACAGTCAGCACTATGATAGGTACGTGTCAGAAGGACATTTTTGAGGTTATTACGCCTAGCGATGACCACGTCTAGTTGATGCCAGTGCTTCGAGCGTGGGTGTCTCCACGACACTCTGTGCTGTAGCTTCGTTTGGAAGAATGTGTTTGTGATGCACAGATTGTGGTACGTGCACAGTTCAAGGAGATGCTGTCCCTTGTCATTCATTTTTCCCACACTGAAGTGTCCTAAGCAGGAAGGCCATGAGGTCCAATCAGCTCCAACTCTTGCATTGAAGTCAGCCAAGATGTACAGTTGTTCACGAGCAGGTATTTGCGCTACAGCAGCACTAAGCACATCATAACACTTATCTTTTACTTCTGGTGTGGCGTACAGGGATGGGGCGTAAGAGCTGATCAGGTGGATGGGACCAGCACAAGTTTGAAGCGTGATCCAAAGAAGTCTTTCTGATCCGCCCATGACTAATTCCACCATTTGTAGAAGGGTGTTTCTCACAGGAAAGCCAACACCATGCTCTCTGGGTTTTTCTTGGGCTTTACCCTGCCAGAAAAAGGTGTAGTCCTTTTCCTTTAGAGATTCCGAATCTGCGAGTCGCGTCTCTTGCAGTGCAGCGATATCAACTCGGAGCCTCTTCAGTTCCTCGTTGATGACAGCGGTCTTTTGGGTGTCACTGATGGCCTGAAGATCTTCAGTCAGGCCGGTCAGCATGGTCCGCACATTCCAGCAAGCAAGCTTAAATTGTTGATGTTTCTCATTTCTTGTTGATTTTCTTATTGGTTTGCCTGGTGCCCAAATTTCAGTCACTTGTCAGGTTCAGGAACCTTAAGCCTCACGCACCCAGCGAGGCAGGTGAACTGTGGCGGGACAGTACCCTATTGACTGGGGGCTGCCCAGCATGAGGTGGGCGGTGACTGTCCAATGAGATGCGAGGATCTCTCCCACCGTCGAAGGCAACCCCTGGCACTCGTTCTCTACACCAATCGAGCAAGAGCTTATAACTGGTATCTGTTGCCTCCCGTGTTGATGCAACGCTGTTCAGCGATGCCGGAGTACCTCTCCGGGCGCGAGCCTGGGCACTTATTATGGAGACTCTGGGCTGCCCAGACACCAGTGTCCCCCTCTTGGCTTTACTGATATAGTCCAAAGGAGAGGATAACCTCCACGTCTGGTACCAGCTCAGCTGAAGGAGTTGCTGGGACAGTGCCAGAAGTTGACACCGAACCGCCTTCGGACTCCACTCTGGATTTTCTGTCAGCTTTTACTCCCTTAGCCTTGCTTCTTCCCAGGATATCCCACAAGGCAGTGGGGTGTGGAGAATGTGGTTAAGAATCCCACTACTTCATACCTCCCTGTCACCACGAGTCACCATAGCTCCCTGTGGACCAATGACCTCATATCCCTGGGACCCTTCTCCCCACCTTTCGCCCCCCACCCAGCTACCATCACCATAGGACCCTCCCCAACCCACTACCCCCATCTGCTCCCATGTCCGCCCTCCTCACTGCACTGACCCCTCTCCCCCCAGCTGCTCTCAGTGCCCCCCAGGTCCATCTTCCCCCATCACTCTTCAGGCTCTTCTCTTCAGAGACTCCTTTTCCTGATAGTGCTGCCTTTCAGGGCACAGGTGGAACACCATACCTGAAAATGACAACAAACACGGGGCTCCTCCCTCGGCGAACTCCCAGAGGCAAACTCCCTTCCCTGTTAGCTGCTGCCCCCTGTTCACTGCTCACAGTGTTCACTGAGAGCTCCCTTCTTATAGAGAGAGCTGCTAGCTGGTTAGGCCTGGCTCAAAGCCTTGCCTCCAGTCTAATCAGCCCTTGAAGGCTCACCTGGCAGGAAACTCCCCCAATTCACACCTTGCAAACTGCTCAGGCACACAGGCAGCTGATCAAACTGCCCTTCTCTGCAAAGTAACATAGCTGCAGACAGACAGACATTCACCCACCAGCTCACCACACAGCCCCCCAAATCCCACACTCACCCAAGCTCCTCTAGGACGCTTTGCCCAGAGGCAAACTCCCTTGCCTGTTAGCTGCTGCCCCCTTTTCACTGCTCAATCAACACTGAGAAAGCAGACAGTGAAGCACCTGGCTTCCTGCTACCACACGTGTTACTTGGGGAATGGAGAATGTGGAAACATACTGTCATTTTAATGAGAAAACATGCAGCAGAATCAAACACCTTAGAAAAATCATTTGTTCCTCACCACTGATAACACAATGCAGTCTGTCCTAGTACATGGCCTCTGAGATAACAGGTCCTACTTTTCCAGCCTCAGACCTGCTACCCCTTCTTGTGTCCTATTGTTGTCTCTCCCCATCAGGCTCAGAGGGAGACCATTGCCTTACTGCATCACAAAGCAGATAGTCCGGGGCCCAAGATCAGGCTAAGGCCCAAGCTCCACTCAGTCTCTAGCTTGAGCCTCCAGGTGGGGCAGAAAGTAATTTACACAGTATGGGGCTCAGAGTGGGGCAGAGAAGGGGCAGGTTTTAGCCCGATTTCTGACTAGGGAAAACAGCAAACACAAGGCTCTGACCCTCAGGGTGGGACAGAGCAATAGGTAGTAGTTAGCCCAGCCTTACGGCCAGGTTATACAGCCATAATACAAGGCACAGGCCTTCAGGGCTAGCTGAGCAGACCATCACCCCTCATGGGTTGGCAACAGGAAGCAGGAGGACCTGGGCCTACCCTATTCTACCATGTTCCAGCCAAGGACCTGAACAGGGGCAGAAAGTCCCCTCTGGATAGACAGTGGATGGCAGTTCAAACAACTCCTCTCAGTGTCTTCTGAGTAAACCATAAATGGCAAATCTCTGTACTTGGTTACCTCTGAGGAGGGGGTGCCAAAGAGCACAGTAGTGGGGCTGGATTCTTGCAGCTGGCTAGAGACATCTGTTTTCTTCACAAGTTCACTCCAAACTGAGCTGAAGAACCCTCCTCTGATATTTCCCATTCCACCCCTCTGCTTCCAGCACGGGACGGCCATGCCTGCTTGGCTCCACCTACCAGGGGAAAGTAGAGGTCCCTCCCCAACAAGTTCAGAGGAAGGACACTCTGACTCACTATGCTCCACATCTGAGCCCCAGCACTGGGAGTTCAGGTGAGAAAGAGCTGGGTATTGGTAATTATCCAAGATCAAAAGCATATTTTTTTCCTCCTCAGTTTTTGAAGACTTCACAGAGTCATAGGGTTGTGAGATACCTCAGGAGGTCATCAAGGCCAACCCCTGCTGAAAGCAGGACCAATTCTGACTAAATCATACCAGTCAAGGCTTTGTCAAATCAGGACTTAAAGACCTCTACTGAAGTAGATTCTACCACCTGTCGAGGTAACCCATTCCTGAGTTTCACCACTCTCCTAGTTTATTTCTTCCCACTGGTGATACTGTTAAGTACACACACTTAATTGAGTTACAAGCTAATACATAGAATGATGACAGGGAGTTTATTTTTGTCAAGCCTAGATAGAGAATTAGTCTCCTTCACACTCTGATCTGAGCAAACAGAACACTTTAAATTGGTATGTGGCTTTAAGATAATGTCAATACATTCTCTTCTCCTTTGTTTAGATTAGTATGCGTGTTCCCTAGAAAATGGAAATTTTCCTGGCCCAAGACATGCCCAGAGACTTTCATCACATTAAGAACTGGGTTCACAGGATATCAAGAGAGCACTGAAAAATTAGTTTTTAGGTAAAGATAACAGAAAACAATTCTACATGTAATGCAACCGATACAAATGATTGTTCCAAAACCAAATCTGATGAAAAGTACTTTGAAAAGCCACCCGTGTGGGATGCATATTGACCAAAAAAGATTAAGTCAAATTCTTAGTTGGTGTCAAGTCAACTAATGGAGCTCCTGTAAAATCAACAGAACTATGCTAAATTACATCTGCTGAGAATATGGCCCTTAACACTAAGTTGTTTTTGTTCATGGTCTCTATGAGAGAAGAAAAAAATCAGGTTGCTTGCAGTATCACCAACATTTAAGTGAACTGGAGAGGCTGTGTTAAGATTTGCTTGGATTTCAAAACTTTTACGTGAGATTGTTAAAGCAGAGTGGTCATATGCCAAAGACTTGAAAGCACAGTCTCTTTGGATTTTGTAATTAGCATGCCCCTGGCCAAGCCTTCAGTGCAAATCAGAATAAACTCAGAGAGGCCTCACTTTGGCCTGGCAACTATTTTTCTGTTGTATGGCTTTATTCTACTGCTCTCTCTGGGGCAGAAGAAAAAGTTCTCCTTAGGCTTTTGATGACTGTTCTCATCCTTTCCACTACAGAGACAAAGGACCTTAATACTATCAAATTTAATAATGTCTATGACCAGCAAAATGTCCAGATGCATGGAGTCCTTCCACCAATATAAACAGCCATTATCCTATTTATAGCTTATGGTCTCTGCCAAAATCCAGTTACAAACACTAGGATGCTCTTCAGTCAAGTGTTGTGTAGGTCGGGGATTCCATTGTAAGCAAGCCACTTCATGGCAATAAATTTTAGGAACACTGGCATTGTATTCAATTGGTCCTATTTTCTCAAAGTTGCTTTTACAGGTGTATTGTTGTTTTGCTATACAGGAAACAATATACAGAGCATGAATATGGACCCTTATATTACCCATGCCCATCATTAAAAAGATATGTTTTTTAAAGGCTTTCAATAAAGCCTTGCTGTGAGTAGGTTAAGTAAAGTGGGAACAAGAAACCGTTAGCAGTACGCTATTGTAATTCTGTTTCCTTGGAGATACTCTAGACATAAGTGAGGGCATATTATTGTTCACAGTATAAGAACTAGAAGTTTCTTTTAACCCTCTCTTAGTGCACATTAACTAGGTGCAATACAAGAGTGAATATGCCATACTAAAGTGGCTATTGTCCAGTGCTTCTGTACCAGATATGGACTGGCTACAGAAGATGGGGGTCTGTAAAAGCACATAGTTAAGAGCTCTCTACTCTAAAGAATTTACGGTCTACCACTTCATCTACTGAACCATATTACACCTAATATTGTTTTCATACTACCATGTTAATGCAGATGTTGGACCCTCGATATTTCTAGCTGACATAGGATTTTCAGCAGGTAAATTATCTAGGAGTTTGTGTGGATGTGTACGTCTGTCCACCAATCTGTTTGTTCAAGATCTCCTTTTAATTGGTAAGAGCTAGTACCGCCAAATACAGTATGCAGCATCCTTTTATCACAACTAAAAGCAAGGTAAGAGGTTGGTTGTTTCAGGACAATGCGATGTGCCTGGAATGTGATTATTTCTCATGAAATGGAAAAGGAAGGCTCTGTTAATAGGGACAGTTATACTGCACAATGACCACAGGGGGCAGTAAGGGGAGGGATGGGAACCAGGACAGCTATAACTCCATTGGGGCTGCAGGGGGCAGAGGTAGAGAAAAGGACAGTTATTTACTATATTTTTTCAGAGAGTTTGTCTGTTTGCATGTCTGTCTATGTACCTGTCTGTCCCTCCCAGCTGGGGCTGTGCTCCCCTTCCTCAACTTTGCCCATTGTAGCTGCTGCATCCATAGAGGTGCTTCTCACCTGGCCCCAAGCTGCTGCAGTGTGAGAGAGCTGAGGTAGTCATCACTCCCCCTGGGCAGCCTAAATACTGATCTCCTCATTACTAGCCCCACCCCGGAGCAATGATTTCAAAGAAGAAACAGCATATTTGAGTTAAGGACCCAGCAACGATGGATAAACATTCTATTGAGTGCGTGTGTACACACAAGTCATGGCTACAGATAAAAACTTGGCCCATGTGGCTTTTGTGCTCTGGTGCCTAGTTTCAATAACTGTTTGGCTCAGACAGCTGAGCACCACAAAAAGATACCTTTGGCACTTGGACCCATGTAGTGGACAAACAATTATAATATCCTTCACTGGACTATAAGAAAACAAAAAAGCAGTCAAGCAGCACTTTAAAGACTAACAAAATAATTTATTAAGGTCTTTAAAATGCTACTTGACTGCTTTTTTGTTTCGATAGTATATAGACTAGCATGGCTCTCTCTCTGTTACTACTTGGACTATGAGAGTATGCCCATTCTTCCAAATTCAGGTCCATTGGCTCTTGGAATATCTTTACCATCAGAAAAATCAAGAAAGGTTCTGTATAGACTAGAGAAGGACTAGAAAGATTATCCACTCGAGTAGCAGAGAACTGTGCCACTGGAATATTAAAGAAGGTCAAAAAGAGCATAAAAGAATACAGAGTAAGGGTGGAGAAGACAGTACTACGCAACCCAGGGATTACTGGGAGATGGTAAGGGAAGAAATAAAAGGAAAAGACAGCATGAAGTGAAGCAAAAAGAGAAACCTGCATGGAGAAGCCAAACAGAAAAGCAGGAACCAGTTGTGGCACAGAAGCAGGTTGGATATGCTCTGGGAAAAGCTGGGCCTATCAGTAGAGTTCATAAATGATTTGTGGCATAGATGAGCACAGAAGGGCAGGGCACTGCCTACCAGGAATTTACACAGGGATGAAAACAACAGCTTGGCTTTCTGGAATTCCTGCTCAAAATGTGGCAGATTTTACACCTTTGCCATAATGACTTCAAATGATACAAAATCCAGAGAGTGATTTTTTGGTGAGTTTTCTGAAAGGTGCTGGAACAAGGGAGCTAGAAACTTACTGTCAGTATTTACCCATGTTCTGTCAATGTGCCTCAAGAGAAATCACCCTCAGGGATGAAACAGTAGTCCAGCTTCAGAGTCTGTTTATTTTTTGTCTTCTCTGTTGAGATTGCCAACAAAAGTGCTAATTAGTATGAGTGATGGTGGCTGGGAAATATGAATTAGACTTAGCTCACAGGCTCATTTCACATAGGTCATCATATAGCCATCTGATGAAAATGGCCTTCATTAACAAACCACCAGTATTACATATGACCTGGGGAGAGAAAAAGATTTTACATCCCATTACCAATCACTAAGGCAGACTAAATCTACAGGAGCCATATAAAAAGGCCAAGGACCCCAAACACAAAAGAGCTGCAAAATTATTTTCATCCAGTAGCAATTTTTTTTCTGGTGTATGTATGACATTTTTAAACAACTCTAATGAAGCCAGAAATCAACTTGTTCATCTAATGAGTTCATCCAACTTGTCATCAAAAAACATTAATTAGAAAGGAAAAAAACTACATAGTTTTTTCTAAACCATCCAAAATTATAATACTCACAAGAAGGAAAATTAAAAACCAGAAAGTAATGGTTTGTAATAGACATGCATTCTTTTCTTGAAACATTTCTTGGCCATTTCTTAACAATTGGCTTGGATTTGCTAACCTGCCAATAGCACCAAAAACCCTTGTTGAAATATGCAGCATTTTAAGATAATTAATTTTCAGTAGAGAGAACTATAGGATGACAAAATCTAGTGTTCAGCAGCTTTAATGGCCATAGTGTTTTAAGCAACATGAAAAGTCAAAGCAGTGGCATATGCTTGCTCTGAAGAAGAGGAGGTTAAAGCAAAATACCCAGTTTCCCACAGATATCAGAACACATCCAAGCAACAGTTCTGTCTATTTATCTGCTTGGGGATTGGGTTCTTTGGCCCTCTTTCCAAGGCAGCTGCATAAAGAGACTTTAAAAGTTGTCTCAAATGAGCTTTCTGTCAAATTACAGGGTTTACCTTTTGTCAAATAGTGATCTGTGGGGGGCCCCCAAGGAGATTTTGGGGGGAAATATGAGCACATAGGTCTGTCTGAAAGTGAGCAAAGGGGGAGGAACAAGCTTAGCCCACCATGGCTCTACCTGCTCCGTCTCTGGAACCTCTGACCTTCTTCAACCTAATCCTGGAGATGTCATTACACTAATCCTGGAGAGCCAAATGACACTGGCATGTCAGCTAAATCCTGAGCACCTGGGCTATGCCATTTTGTCACACTCACATACCTTATTTCTTCCTTTTCCTGCCCACTTTTCCTTTCTCTCTACTGAAAGAGAGAAAGGCAAGACTGTATATTTTCGCAACACTGCTGGCAGCCTGTGACCAGACAGACAGCTAAATGCAATGCCCTGAACAGCCCCAACAATGGTACAACTTGGCTAGTGGCTGACTGGCTGACAAATCTGTGTACTGCAACATTTTTTTTCTTTTTCCAGCAGGAAGGCTGTAAATGAACATTAACACCAGGGCAGGATCTGGTTTTCTGTCTTCTTTGTTCTTCCTTTCCACTTTGTATATGTCTGTCTCATTTTGTCTTCTAAGAAGTGGGACAGGTTTTAACAGCACCACCACCATGGGTTCCAGCCTATTCCCATTCACTTCCTTTTCCTCCAAAAGGCCAGTTTGTAGCATCTCTAATTCCATTTAAGTGACACCCAAAGGTGGGGCATGGGGGATTCTTTTCAAAAATACTCTCCAACTACTGGGAAAGGGAACAAGGGGTATTGTTATAATGCAAGCCTTACTTAATGCTATACATTGTAATTGCTTTTAACTTTTTCCTTCTTTCTATAGCTTTGACAAAGCATTATAAAAGACTTAACAGTGCGTTTGCCATGGTACCATGTAGGCTGAGATCTCTGTACACCAAACCTTGTTTAAAAACTCCTTAGTAGGTTACATCTTTAACTCTTGGTCCCATACGCTGCTCTAAATTAACACAGCAGGAACCTGGGAGGCATCCAACTGAGGAACAGAAAGGAATGAAAAGTCAAACCTGATAAGGGAGCAGAGGTTTAGATTTGGCCTCTGGGATTTTGTTGGGAGATTCCAGGGGAGTATCCTTGAATGTTGGTCCTGAGAGAAGGGTGTGAAGACTGAGATGCCCAGTTTCAGGGCTGAAGGACATTGGATTATCTGATGGGTTGGATTTTCTGTTATCCTGGAAGGGGAGAGAGTTTAGGTACCTGGACAGAAGGCTAAATTTTAGGCCAGGAGACCAACACAGGCAGAAGCAGCTGTAGGTGGGTGCAGGCCTGGAATGGGACAGAGCCTGCTATGCCATGTCCAGCAGTGAGTCCAGTCTAGTGTACCTTCATGTTGAACTCAACCTGCTGTTCCCAGTTAAAAGTTGAGCTTCCAGGTCTTCACTGTGATTTTAATCCAGATTACTTAACATGGGTTAGCTAGCCCAAATTACAAACACACTTCCTTTCTGCATTGTAGACCTACTTGGAGACCATCTGTGGTGAGGCATCTAGTGGAGGCTGGAAGACATATAGTTACCAACATCATGTTTAGACCAGCTCTGGTGTTTGAGCAATACTTTATCAGATTACTCAATTATGATGTTAGGCTAGATTAAGCATCAACACCTCTTTTGTTCCTTACAGCACTGCCTGAAACAGGAAGGATAGGGAGGTGTTGAGCACCTGTTGGAAGCTCTGACAGTCATGTGCAAGGAAGGCGTCCTAAAGTTCCAGGGAGAGTCCGGTCCATCATTCTGCCTTTTTGAAGAGTGCAGTATCCACTCCTGCAGTACCTAGCTAGCTTCAGTAAGGAGAGAGTCTAGAACCAGAGCCCTACTGTCTCACTAGCCTCAGCTGGTCCATGGGCAGCAGGTATCGTAGGCAGGGGAAAGTATTGCTTTCCCAAACTGCCTCATCTGGCACTGTCCATGCTCTACTGGAGGCTACAAGCCTCCCCCAACAGCCTGCCCTTCTGGGGGAGAGAGGCTTGGGAAGGCAAGCTGGGGACCTGCTGCAGCCATGCAGTCGGCCTGCTCTCCGAATCTCCAGGGCCATTTTCTTGTGGGCTGGGAGCCAGTGGCCCCATTGTGTGTGTGGAGAGGTGGGTGGCAAGGGGTGGGCAGTGGCCACAGGGGAGGATGGGGCATCAGGAGGAAGGACATGGTTGGGGGTAGAGGGATCTTACCTCCCCAAGCCACGGGGTCACCCACCACCACTGCCTGGACCCTTTGGAGAAATGAGCCCCAGCAAGACTAGCCTGCCAGAGACTTTGTACTACAAATGCCAGAGGTACTGTTGTGCCTGACCCATGTAAGCTACACGGTGGAGATGGGGTTGCTTCCCTGCCTTTGTACCACCTCTTAATCCCTCCTTGCGTATCCCTGCACTGGCTAGCTCAAACTAGTCCAACAGAAGACACCAGTGTTTACTCTGAGTAAGTGCCATTCACCAGTGCACAAAGCTCCAGTGATGGATTAATCCAGTGGTCTGCAGGAAATTAAACAGGGGTAGGATGTAATGCAGTTACCTCTTAGCTCATGGGCCAATGGCATGGCTGCACTTCAACCACTCTGATTGCTACAGGTTGGAACTGCCCCTCCCTGACCTCTGTGAGGGAGTTTGGCCCACTGGCCCTCCGCAATTACAGATTCTTTAGCTACTCAGCCCAGACCAGCCCAACTCTCTCTTGCGCATGAGCCTAGACCCCCCCGACAGTCTCTGTATGCCCCTCTGCACCAGGTGTTGGGATGGGGGCTTCACATGCTGCCTCCACTCCAAGCACACACACAGCTCCCCATTGGCTGGAACTGAGAGATTATACTGGGGTTAGGGCAGCAAGCAAAGCCTCTTTCCCCTCTCTCCATGCACGGAGGCTTTGAGTCCCACTGGACTGCTGGCTGGGACCCACCTTGTTTAGTGCCTCATACATCCCCTCCATGGAAATGTACAGCCCTTGAGCACTCATCAAAATATTGGATTCGCCCCCTCTCCTATCAAAAATGTTTGGCCACGCAGGCCTATACAGAACTGGAAAGAGCTCCCATCTTAATACAATGGGAAGTGCAGGACTATAATCCAGACACTGTGCCTGTGGGTCCCTCTTATGCAGCCTCATGCAAGAGCTGTACATTTGCTGGCATTCAGCTTTGCACATACATACATACATACAGAGATTATGAGTAAGGAGCACATCAAGAGTGATGGTGGGGGTTAAAAGCCCTTTATAAGCCTCTGACCCAACTACAGAATCACAGGGCTGGAAGGGACCTCAGGAAATCATCTAGCCCAGCCCCCTGCTTCAAGCAGGATCAACCCCCACTAAGTCATCCGAGCCAGGACCTTGTTCAGCTGGGACTTAAAAACCTCAAGGGATGGAGAATCCACCACCTCTCTAGGCAACACATTCCAATGCTTCACCACCTGCCTGGTGAAGTAGTTTTTCCTAATATCTTACCTACACCTTTCCCTCTTTAACTTCAGACCATTACTCCTTGTTCTGCCATCTGACACCACTGAGAACAGTTTCTCACCCTTCGTTTTAGAGCTCCCCTTCAGGAAGTTGAAGGCTGCTATGAAATCACCTCTGTCTTCTCTTCTGTAAACTAAACAAGCCCAAATCCCTCAGCCTATTCTCATAGGTCTTGTGCTCCAGACCCTTCATCATTTTAGTTACCCTTCGCTGAACCTGCTGCAGCAAACCCACATCCTTTTTATACTGGGGAGCCCAAAACTGGACACAATATTCCAGATGTGGCCTCACCAGTGCCGAATAAAGAGGAATAACTACTTCTCTAGATCTGCTTGAAATGCTCCTCCTAATGCACCCTAGTATGCTGTTAGCCTTCTTGGCTACAAGGGCACACTGTTTATTCATATCCAGCCTTTCATCCACCATAACCCCTAGGTCCCTTTCCATCGTACTGCTGCTGAGCCAGTTGGTCCCCAGCCTGTAACAATGCTTGGGATTCTTCCAGCCCAGGTGCTGGACTCTACACTTCTCCGTATTGAACCACATCAGATTTCTTTTGGCCCAATCCTCCAATTTATCCAGGTCCCTCTGGATTCTCCCTCTACCCTCTAATTAATCTACCTCTCCCCCCAGTTTTGGGTCATCCGCAAACTTGCTGATGGTGCAATCCAGTCCCTCATCCAGGTCATTAATAAAGATGTTGAATAACACCAGCCCCAGAACTGAGCCGAGCGGCACTCCGCTTGAAACAGACCGCCATCCAGATATTGAGCCATTGACCACTACCTGTTGGGCCCGACCATCAAGCCAGCTTTCTATCTATCTTATAGTCCAAGGATCCAATCCATATTTCCTTAACTTATGGACAAGAATGTTGTGGGAGACCGTATCAAAAGCCTTGCTGAAGTCAAGGTATATCACATCCACTGACTTCCCCATGTCCACAGAGCTTGTTACCTCGTCATAGAAGCTAATCAGATTGGTCAGGCAGGACGTGCCCCTGGTGAATCCATGCTGGCTACTTTTGATCACTTTCTCCTCTTCCAAGTGCTCCAAAATGGATTTCTTGAGGATTCCCTCCATTATTTTCCCAGGGATTGAGGTAAGGCTGATGGGTCTATAGCTCCCTGGATTGTCCTTCTTTCCTTTTTTAAAGATGGGCACTATGTTTGCCTTCTTCCAGTCATCCGGTATCTCTCCTGATCTCCAAGAGTCTTTAAGGATAATGACCAAAGGTTCAGCAATGACCTCTGCCAATTCCCTCAGTACCCTGGGGTGCATTAAATCCAGACCCATGGACTTGTGCACATCCAGTTTTTCTAGGTAGCTCAGAACTTGTTCCTTCCCCACAGATGGTTGCTGTCCACCTTCCCATACTGCATCGTCTAGGACCGTCATGTGGAAGTTGACTTTGTCCTTGAAGACTGAGGCAAAAAAAGCATTGAGTACTTCAGCTTTTCCTGCATCATCTGTCACTAGGTTACCGCCCTCATCCAGTAATGGCCCCACACCTTCGCTGATAACCTGCTTATTGTTCACATGCCTGCAGAAACCCTTCTTGTTACTCTTCACAACCCTTGCCAGCTGCAGTTCCAATTGTGCTTTCGCTTTCCTGATTACTGACCGGCATTCTCCAGCCATGTGTTTATACTCCTCAGTCAACTGTCCACATTTCCATTTCTTGTATGCATCCTTTTTGAATTTAAGCTGATGAAGGATTTCCCTGTTAAGCCAAGCTGGTTGCCTACCATGTCTGCATTTCTTACTATGCAGCGGGATGGTTTGTTCCTGTGCCTTCAGTAAGACTTCTTTAAAATACTGCCAGTTCTCTTCAACTCTCTTCCCCTTCATCTTTGTTTCCCAAGGGATCCTGCTCATCCGGTCTCTCAGGGAGTCAAAGTCTGCTCTTCTGAAATCAAGGGTCTGTATGTTACTGCTCACCTTTCTTGCTTTTGTCCAGAACATGAAATCTATGATTTCATGGTCACTGCAGCCCAGGTTCCCTCCCACTTCTATTTCTTCTACTAGTTCTTCCCTGTTTGTGAGCAGCAGGTCAAGTTGCGCACAGCCCCTGGTCAGTTCCTTCAGCACTTGTACCAAGAAGTTATCCCCAACATTCTCCAAAAACTTCCTGGATTGTCTGTGTGCTGCTGTATTGGTCTCCCAATAAATGTCCGGATGATTAAAGTCTCCCATGAGAACCAGGACCTATGATTTGGAAGCTTCACTTAGCTGCCAGAAGAAAGCCTCCTCTACCTCATCTCCCTGATCTGACAGTCTATAACAGACACCAACTACATCACCACCTCTAAGCTTAACCCAAAGACACTCAACTGGATTTTCACCTTCCTCATACTGGAGCTCTGAGCAATCATACTGCTCCCTCACATAGAGCACAACTCCTCCTCCTTTTCTCCTGTCTGTCTGTCCTTCCTAAACAATTTATAACCTTCCATGACCATGCTCCAGTTATGCAAATCGTCCCACCAAGTCTCCATTATTCCAACCACCTCATACTTGTTTGACTGTGCCAGGGCCTCTAATTCTTCCTGTTTGTTCCCCAGGCTCCTGTTTGTTCCCTAGGCTTCTGGCATTAGTGTACAAGCACCTTAGAGAAGGGGCCGATTGCCCCACTTTCTCCTCTTCACCCAGGAAATCCACTTGATTGTTCCCTCATCCTTCCCCACTTACCTCAGGGCTTGTGTCACCTTTCCCTGACAAACCTAGTTTAAAGCCCTCCTCACTAGGTTTGCAAGCCTGCCCGCAAAGATGCTCTTTCCTCTTTTAGTGAGGTGGATCCCGTCTCTTCTCAGCAATCCCTGTTCACGAAACAGAATCCCATGGTTAAAGAAACCAAATCCGTTCCTGCTACACCACCTACGCAACCACACATTTACCTCTGTGATTCGACGATCCCTGCGCGGACCCCTTCCTTCCACAGGGAGGATAGACGAGAAGACCACTTGTGCTCCGTATTCCTTGATCTTCTTTCCTAGGGTTACTTACTCTGCTGTGATCTCGTCAAAGTTGTTCTTGGCTGTATCATTGGTTCCTACATGAAGAAGTAGGAAGGGGTAATAGTCTACAGGTTTAAGAATTTTTGGCAGCGACTCTGTAATATCCCGAATTCTAGCTCCAGGCAAGCAGCAAACGGGATTCTAGGTCCAGGTGGCAGATGGATGATTCTGTCCCTCTTAGGAGGGAGTCCCTGACCACCACCATTTGTCTTTTTCTCTTAGGGGTGGTGGTCATAGAACTCCCATCCCTAGGACTGTGCATCCCATGCCTTCTAAACCATGGGGACTCTTTCAGATACCTCCCAGGGATTGTATCAGCCCCAATTATCTCTGCTGTATCACCTGTGGAGAGATGCCGAAAGCGTTAGTTAACTCCACTGGAATTGGAGAGACTTGAACTGGTTTTCTCCTTCTGGAGGTAACATGCTTCCAGTTCTCCTCCTTGTTTTGGGTAGCCTGCTGTTCCTGCAGTATTATCTGTTGCCTTCCATCCAGAAAGTCTTCACCCTCTCTGATGGACCTGAGGGTTGATATTTGTGTCTCAAGTCCTTTAACCTTCTCTTCTAAAATGGCTACCAGCTTGCACTTCGTACATAGCAAATCCTTTCTATCGTTCGGGAGGAAGACAAACATGGCACATGACATGCAGGTCACAACAACAGACCTCTCACCAGCCATATCACTCTCCATTTTTTCCCTTTACAGAGATCCCTTGTTTGTTTCTAGGGCCACCTTGAAGGGCACAAGAGAAACACTGTATAAGAAAGGTAAAAACAGGTATTAGGGCTCCTCCCGAAGGCGAACTCCCAGGCAAACCCCCCATTAGCTGCTCCTGTTCGCTGCTCACAGGGTTCGCTGGGGCTGCCTTCTTATAGAGCTGCTAGCTGGTTAGGCCCAGCTCAAACCTTTGCCTCCAATCTAATCAGCCCTTGAAGGCCCACCTGGAAGGAAGCTCTCCCAATTCACACCTTGCAAACTTGCCAAACTGCCAAACACGTTTTCCAGCTGCCCCTCTCTGCAAAACAGATGCTCAGGCACACAGGCAGCTATGCAAACTGCCCCTCACTGCAAAATGAAACAAATGCACAGACACCACAGACAGAAATTCAACCCACCAGCTCACAGCACAGCCCCCCAAACTACCTACTATATAGGGCAGGGAAAGTGATAGCACCTCACACCTGGGGTGCATCTACACTAGCTGGCTACTTCGAAGTAGCTGACACAACATCGAAATAGCACACATCGCATCTACATGCGCCATGCGCTATTTCAACGTTGAAATTGATGTTTGGCGGGGAGATGTTGAAATCACTATTCCTATCTGAAGATGGGAATAACACCCTTCTTTGACGTTCAACGTCAAAGTAGGGCGTGTGTAGACGATCCACATCCCACTTCATCGAAATAGTAGGGTCCTCCACGGCGACCATCAACTGAGGGGTTAAGAGACGCTCTGTCCAGCCTCTGCGGGGCTCTATTGTCGCCATGTGCAGCAGCCCTTAGCCCAGGGCTTCTGGCTGCTGCTGCTGCAGCTGGAGGTCCATGCTGTGAGCAAGGGGTCTGCAACTGGTTGTTGGCTCTACTGACCTCATGCTGTGCAGCCTAAGTGTGTCTGGGAGGGGCTTTGCTGGCCCCTTTTTTTGATGGGGAGCGCTTGCGTGTGTGTGTGTGTGGACGCTCCACATTTCCTTCCGGTGTGGCTCCTTTCGGCGTTCCCCGTTGCTACTTTGACGTTGAACATTGATGGCATCAGCCCTGGAGGATGCGTAGACAATACGCGTCGAATTGGCCTATTTCAATGTCCTTACTTCAAAATAGGCTACTTTGATGTAGCATGCTAGTGTAGATGTAGCCCTGAGGTTCCAACCCCAGGTTTTGAAAACATGGAACAAAAGGTGATCTATTTGAAGACCCTATACCAGGGGCCAGCAACCCCCCAGCACATGAGCTGATTTTCACTGGCATGCGAGGCAGGAGCTCAGCCCTGCCCCTCCCCTCCCATACAGCAAAGAGCTTGCTCAGAGCCATGCCACCAGTGGATTAACGAGACCAGCTAATGCTACCAACCACCATCTAAACGGTAAAGTTCTGCATCATTATTTATTCATTAATGAAGCTGTTACAAGTAGGACTATTAGTGACTTCAAAAAGCATTACTGGCACTCAGACCGTACATAGAGGTCAAAAGGTCACATTTCAGTACTCTGCCTCAGAAAGGTTGCTTGACCCCTGCCCTATGCAAGTGTGCACAGCCCTTTCAGCAACAGGCAGGTAACTACCAGTGAATCATGTTACAGATCACGTCTCTGGTGGCATATTACTCGGCTTCAAGCAGTTTTCACTTACAACTGATTCAGCTCTAGCACTTGTTTTGGTTTGAGCAGGTTGACCTTTATATATAAAACTTTACAGATAAATACTATACAGATATTACAGTGATAGGCACTTTGGAAAAACAGCAAATAGTAGGCAGAAATAAAGGAAATAATAAGAGGACAGATGGTGTCTCTCACAAAAAGAATTCTGAGATGTGTATTCTCATTCTGGGCTTAAGTTTCCAGATGGGACGTACAGGAAAGATGTTTCATTTTGCAGTATTAAACAGTGGTGGAGTTACTTATTATAGTGACATTTTAAACGTTCATGTTTTTAAGACTGATGTCTGAAGATATTTTCTGTACTCAATAGTTTTTCGTTCACTTTGGTATTACAAATTAGAAGTACAATAGAGTTTGTGCATTAAAATTGCACTGCATCTAAAAATTTGCCTTTTTGTTTGGCTATTTTTCAGCATACAGCTAATAAGTTATTTAACAAGACTCTAGTTATCAGTAGAAGGCTAAGTCCTGAAAAGTTAATTGCTAGAAGTTGCTATTGGCGTTGTGGCAACAGCGTGCAAACTCAAAGAATCAGCAGATAGCCACACATTGTCTTAGTAAAGGAATTTATACCAGATTGTCCATGTTTTTCTTGTAGCTGACTTTTGGGAGGGGTTACTGTTAGTCATATGTATAGTCTACACAACAGAGAGACTAGGTGAGCTCAGTAACATGTTATTGGACCAAATTCATATTGTCATTTGTTATCCATGCATGCTGCAACCAACTTTATGGATTTGTTGTGCTCATTTCTCTCTCCACTGCCAATCAATAGGGCTACTAGCCTCAAAATAATACATCAAATGAAAAAATGACTATTAACCAGCAAATGATCTGAGAAGTGCATTAACTAAAATATATGTTTTTTTTCTGGTTTTTAATTCCTGGTGAATCATCAGTACAATGACTTAGTTGAAATGTGGAACATAATTTTTATTTCATATGCAAACATTCTTCAGCTCTCAGACTATGACAGAGATACCAATGTCTATGGTGAACGACAGATGTCAGGACTTTAAGAAACGATCTATGGTCAAATTACTTTTTCAGCAATGTCACAAAGCTTCCAAAATATGTTGGGAACTTCAGAGTCACCACCCATAAAAATGAAATCCACTGGCTAATTTGCCAGTTCCCTGTTTTTTTAATTTTGCAAATAATCGTATCTGTACTGGCAGGTTCACATGCATAATGAATGATGCATGCACTTCTGTATTTGTTGCTCTGCACCAAACTGGATATATAGTAACAATGATACTATTTTGAATTAAGATCTCCCACATGGAAGCCTGTTAATTCTGTCTTTGGCTACCTCTGCTTACACTGGTGTCAACTAACTCTTGCTACCACAAACCTACATGGAGGTGGGTGAATAGGTTAGTACTAAAGTTTTGATTGTTCACTTTACATAGCTTATCCTGAATTTTGAAGATCTTCTGTGCAGATCAGAGTGGCTGAAGTGTAGGGGAATTAGCTTTGCTAAAATAGGGCAGACTCAAATCTGTAGAAAAAGAACAGACTCGAGCAAACGTATAACAGAAAACCAGCCATATGGTGTACATCATCTCTTTATTTTTCAGAAGACTTCACTTCAATGCGTCAGAACAAAACATACTTTTCGCATCTTGAAGCCAGCAAGATTTAAAAAGTTAAACTTCTAGTTTTTCCATCTGTAATTTCCGTATTGAGATGTTTTTAGAAAAGGACAATCAATTCCAGTATCAATGAAGAAACAAGTAGACACTACTTACACAGCTCTCTTTGCTTAAAAAATATACAAACATATCACACAACCACACATGGTGCTTTAGTAGTACAATAAACTACAAAGACATTTTTAGAGGAAACAATAAAGTTTGTCAATTATCTACATTTTTGCTATGTTGTAACAGCCCAGTTATTTTTTTCATTTACTTTCCATCTGTTCAGAGCACAACTCCCTCTGTGCTTTTCCTTTGTGGCTTGCTCCTCACGCAAGTGCCCTTTAGAATAGGATTCTTTTGGAAACACTATAAACTCGGCCATGCCGAGACTGCAAGCTTCTATCGACAAAACTTCTGTCGACAGACGTTTTGTCGGCAGAGTGTGCGTCCAAACTGCCGATCTCTCAGAAGAGATCTGCCGGTCAGGAGCATTCTGTCAACACCCCTGTACATCACATTCCATAAGGAAGAAGGGATGCCTTGACAGAGGGGTTTTTCCAACACTTGTCCCTGTGTGGATGGGCCAAGTGTTGGAAAAGCCTCTCCTGACAGAACTGTTTGCAGAAGATATGCAAATCGCAGTCTAGACATAGCCAAAGGTTTTCAGTGTACGTTCTTGACAGACCTAGGGCTTTTTACTCCCAAAAATCTCTTTTCTCAGCCTTACATCTGTGATCTGGTGCAGCTGGATAATGCTCACTTCTGAGCACATAAATCATAGTTCTGACTGGCTGGTACAAAAACTTCAGAACATGATCAACATCTCTATCTGATCATGAGCTGAATGTGCCACATCCACAGTGCCTACCCAAGGCTCAAAAGAATTGGACTTCCCTCTAAATGGTCTTGACTAAGTCACAGAAGTGGACACCTTACTTTTACATTAAACTGATACTTTTACAAAACATGGATTTGTAAAACTTACTTACTGTATTTCCAGAGGAGTTTTTATTTCAAATACCGTTAGTAAATGTGGCTTTAAAATATAGTGTATATAATGTTTGTATGTTAAATGAGTTTGAACATTGGTTCAATCAATTTTCCAACCATTCCCATTATAGAACAGTATAAAATAGTACTGCTTTTGGAAAAGTATTCAAGTATTTCACTGAAATAGTACATAATGAAAAATAGAGTCTAAGCTTTATATTATATTTTAAAGGAAAATAATTTGCATATGTTATCAGAACACTGCAGTACAAATATCATTATAGCAGTAAAACAGCATACAACTTAACAGTTACACTTAAACATAATTGCTTTCCACGGAAAAAAAAATCAGACATCTATGATAACGGTGCTTCAAGTGCTTCAGCAGTACTATAAAAATAATCATGGTCTAAATAATACAAACAGATGGGGGGAAAAACTAACAGCTAATCAACAAAAGCTTCAATAAATTATGTAAATACAGTACTGTTAGTTGTTCAGACACAAAACAAGCACAAACAGAACATTTTAAAGAAAAGCATAGGTCACCAAAAGGCAGCATACAGAAAGAGTATTAAATTCTGGTCTTCATTATGTAGATGTAAGACTGGAATGACAAAGGAAAATTCAGCCCCCAATCTATACTGATGTCAGATTTCAGCACAGAAGGGTTAATAAACAACTTAATATACAAATTAAAAATAATCATTCTGTATCTGTACAAGATAATCCATGTTCCTTGCTACAATAGCAAGCAACTAACACAGTGAATTTGTGATTTATCAAAGATCAGTTTTTCCTCATGACTTCATACAGCAAAAAGTTTTGTTCTACCTGTTTCCACATTTCACTAATTAAAACTACCTAAAACCTTGCAGTTGATTAAATTACATTTAAGCTGAACATTTGGCTTCCTATTCCTTAAAAAAAAAAAAAAAAAGTTTTGCCCTTTATAAAGAACTCTAGAAAGGGCTGCGCCGTTGTCATTGTTGAGGAGGCAATCTTTCTGTGTATTAATCACAAATACTTTAAAACAATGTAAAATTGGCTGGTGCTTTATAATATATTTATACTATCTCCCTTGCCTGTACCTTCCTGGTACTATAATATGGCTCTATGAGCTGCACGTGAGATATTTCACCTGCAGTACTTGGTATCAGCCCAATAGTTCATGAAAGCCTTTTATGATCCCACAAAGTTCCACGTAAGGGAGTTTATAAATACAGTCTGTAAAATCATGTATGATTTATATATAGATGTGCCTTTTATTTGTTAAAAATATTTCTAAACTCTTTAAAGAGTTACTTAAAGCCAGGAATATGTATTTGAATTGCATTGATAAGTTGCAGGATACAGTCAGAATCAAATAATGAAAGATCAAAAACTGAAATGAAGATGAAGTAAAAGAAGATATACTATCACTACTTTCCAGCATTTAATCACATGCATCTACAGAATAATTCTAGCGAAGCAGATCTTTTCAAACAGACATTGCAAATATCTTATTTTGATCTACTCCAAGGATGTGATTTCAAGGAAAGTACTCACAATACTTTAAGCACATCTATAACTGTTTTTGCAGCACAGCCAGTCATTTAGTTATGCAGAAAATATAATGAACATCAGTCATTATGAAAATGTAAGCCAATTAATCCTCATTGTGCCACACAACAAAATTTAGGTTTTTCTCAACGAGCTTCTGATGACTCAGAAGATTTAAAATCCTTAAAAAAATGTACACAGATGAAAATAAAATATTTATAAACTATTTTAACAATCAAAATGCTTTCCAATTTTAAAACATATTAACTTGAATTAAATTCATATCATTGCTCAACTGTACTCTGGCTGTAAATAGCTTCATCAACGTCCTCTTCTATTCCTCTTGCAAAAAGTTTTATTAACTGACAGTGAACCCTGGAAAATAAAGAGATCACGTATTACTTTTACAAAGTACTCACTTCTGCTGCAGTCCTAATTTGGAATCACTGTGCACTCCCTAGGACTGGTCAAATCGTTCAAGGCCACAGCACAAAACTATTGTGGGCACTCATCTTCTGCAGAGGATGTTAGCATAGTGGACTACATATTCACACGTTCACTAGTTCTGTAACCACCACTCCCTGGAGAGAGCATTCAATGGAAGTTTTGCAGAAGCAGACATCTGATGGGCCATATCTGTTTATGAACACCTCTATAAAATAATTTATTCATAGATTCGAAGGCCACAAGAGGCCATTGTGCTTGTCTAATAATCTGATTACTGTTCAGTGGAGCTCTATTTTATGGCAGACTTTGTACTGTATCTCTGCCTCCTTTTACCAATTACAATAAAACAGTTTTCCACTATCCCTGTCCCATCTGATCTGAACATTTACTAGTTGTAAATATATTTCTCTACCTGCCAAGGCAACATGTGACAAAGACCTCAAATCAGGGATACGTGACGTCTTCATGTAGATTAAAATAATATGGGATGGGTTCATTCCTTTGGAGATAGTAGTTTCTATCATTTCTGTCTTATGACCCTTTATTTCTGATGCAAGTCATTTTTAACAACAAAAGTAAAGGGATAATGAATATGTGTGGAATGTAAGTAACTCAAATGTACATGAATGACAGCCCTCAAAATGAAGGATAATTGAAGGATACAGATTAAAAAGAACAAAAGTTTCTTTTAAGGATAAATTCTATATATGCCTAAAAATGTGGCATAAAATAATGAAAAATATAAAAACAGCAATATAGATATTGTCAAGGCTTACATAACCTGTTGGGTAAGCTTGTGATGTTGCATGGGACTAGTTCCTCCCTAGCCCAAGTTAGCACCAGAAGTGCTTGAATCTTCATTTTGGAATCCTGAGAATTATTGAAACAACTAATAGCTACAGTAAAATTCTTTTAATTCAGCCTCTGATGGTTTGGCATCTTGCAAAAATAGTCCCATTTATGGAGATAACCTTGCAAAATTTGATGGTCTGGCATACAGAAGTCCCCCAAGATACACATGCCTCAAAATTCACGTAAGTCAGGGGGCTTGGATGGTGGGTTGGGACCATAGGAAGGGGCGGGGGGCTGGTGGCCACAGGCGCTCCTGGCCCACAGGCCTAAATATGGGACAATTCATCCCTTTTAATAAATAAGTAGGGATGCCTTTTTGGTGTCCCAAATATAGACCGTCCTGCCCAATATGGATGGTTGGTCACCCTATGAAGTGCGAGGAGCGCAGGGATGAAGAAGCTGGGGACCGCGAGGGAGTGGTGAAGAAGTTGGGGATGTGAGGGCGGGGGGCGAGGTGAGCTGCAGCTGGGTGCAGGGGTGGTGACGTCCAATAGTCCAGAAAATTTGATAATCCAGCACCTGTCTGGTCCTGGACGGGCTGAATTAAAGGAATTTTACTGTATTTAAACTTTTAGATGATGCAGGAAGAAACGGACTGAAGCATTTTCCTTTTCAACCACTGCTATTCAGGCATATTTACAACCTCTTTTACTTAGCAAACAAGAAGGCATATGAAGAAAAGCAAACAATCCCTGGTGTACATCCAAAAAATGAAATTCCTTTCAGGATGTGATCTGAAACATTTTCGTGTGCTCTAGTGCAACAGAAAGGATGCATTTAATACTTTCCTGTAAAGTATCTCATAAAAACCAAACACTAGTGTTCAACGTAATTCTTCATAAAGATTCCAAAAAGAATCACTGAATTCTTTAGGAATATAATGTCATCTATAACAGTCTTAAAACTGGCTGACTTAAAAGCAGGTAACTTAAAAGGATCTGCTTGCCAGAGACAGAACACACCTTGACAGTTACTCACCAAACTTCAATAGCCAAACTATCCAAAGTTTCTCCATCACAGTTCCAAATGCTGTTACTAAGATTACAGCAACAAGCTGGATGGTCGCTGCAGAACTGGCCAAAGTGTTTCTTTCCTATGTCCTTGACATCGCTCTCATTGTCTTCCACATGCTTTGATGTAAAATGAAACTTCTTCACTCGATAAACCTCTACAAATGTGAAGTCAAACTGTAAAGAGAAATTAAAACAGGCATTCTAGAAAGTATTTTACTTTAATTAATCAGTAAAGCTCAAACACAGAATGCAGAATTTCATTTTCAATGAGGTCTCCAATTTTCCACAGAGGCTGAATGTGGCATGAAATACAAGTGATATTTTTCTAATGTTACACTGTAACTTTATGGTTCTTTTCACTTCATCCTCCTGGATGTCAGGCCTTTTCTTTCATCAACAGAACATGGGTTTTCAATCGACTTTTTCCCTCAGGACCCTGCTCTTCCTTCTAGATAAAAAGGGGTAAATCCTGAAATTTTGTGTAGAAGGGGTCCCAAAATTATTTTATGTTGTGTCATAAGGTCGCAATATGAAAAAGACTGCAGTTTACTGCTACAACAGCCACTGATTCTAAATATCCTAAATATCCAGACCATGTACTTTTGCACTGACTTTTCTGCAAACCTCTCACTTGTAACCTTCCTGTGATAGTGGGGTCTAGAGATTGCCACAGCTAGAGAATACCACAGCAGCACAGGCACTTTGAAGGAGCTGGGAACATCAGGGGTAGGAGGAAAAAGCATTATTTTCCAAGTAGATAAAATCTTCTTAACTAGGTAACTCTACTGGAAACAAATGTGATAACTGAGAGATTGTCGTAATTGTCAGAGGCTTACACTGTGATAACATACATTTCTGTGGTTGGCGAGACAAACTTGTAGGTATATACAGGCATTTTGTGAGGGATGTGTTTTAAATACTAATGGTATCCAAAAGAAATCATGAAAAATTTAGGAAAGCCTAATATAATTACCAAAAGTTGAAATTTGGCTAAGGACACCATGGGGGAAGTCCTTGCTCTTATACAAAATGTCATGAGACCTTCAATTGTCACACATGGTCAAAATATCTCATCCAAAATGCATAAACATGCTCATTTATCAGTTCCATCACAAATTATATTTGTGCCAAATAGTTCTACCAGTATTTATACCCCATTTAGACCCTGGTCTTAGAAAGAGATAATACCTGATCATCTTGGTTTGTATGTCTGACAAGATACCGGAGAAAACTGAATCTGGAGCATTTGCGAACGAGAATGAGGTCAGTAGAGCCATCTGCCAAGTGAGCTGCTGGGGAAAGGCCTTTAGGACTCCGCGGACAGGCACAGCTCATATTGACTGCATTGATGGCCAGAAACTTTCCTTTAATAACCTTCCAATCTTCTCCTTCATCCTCTGAAGCACAAAGTCATGCATGTCATTAAGATTATTGTGAATATGCTTACAGGAGGAGAGAGATACAGCCATGCTTAGAAATTTCAGCTATTTAATAAATAAAAAATAATTACGTATATGTAATACAATGTGTTTTATGCATTTTATCATGCATTCACATATAATTGATACTGTAATATCTACTATTTCTTCCTACTACAGATTCTTTTCTGAGTCTACAGCACCTGAATGGTCAATGCACTTCTCCCTTATACCTGTTTGACACCTCTACCACATGAAGGTTTAATTCAGGTACCATATACTTAACAATCATGGAGTGTAATTAATCCATATGAAAGGGAAAAAAATGGTGCCCACTGGGGAAAAAAATGCACAACAGGAGACAGCAATTTTTGCAGTTTTATTTATTAAAATGTTGATCTTAGAAAACTAAGGATGTATGAGTGTCGGAGGGGTAGGTTTGCTGTTTCATTCGGTTTTCAATTTTTTCCCCATGACACAAAATGTACTAAAATAAATTGTAAAAAAGGCAGGAGTTCTGAGAGGGGCTTTCCTGGTCAAGGAGGGGGCAAACTACAGCACCTTCAGGTAAGTGGCTGCCTAGAGTGTGTGGGTGTTTGTGTTTGGGGGTTCTGGGCTTGTGTTTGTCTGTTTGTTTGGAGTTTGGAGTGCTGAGCTGTCTGTTTGAAAGGCCATGTGCTCAGGCTGGCAGTCGGAAGCTGTGAGCCTTGATTAGGTTTGAAATCTAAACCTCTGTGCTGATTGGACATTAGAAGTAACTAGCTCCCTCTAAACTCCCCTCTCAAAACTCCTGCCCTGGTTGCTTGCCAGCAGGGTTTAAAAGGCCCTGGCCTTCCTGATAGCCCCTCCCTCTGGCTAAGCTCAGCCAATCAGCACAGAGGTGCTGTAGTTTGCCCCCTCCTTCACCAGGAGAGCCCCTCTCAAAACTCTCGCCTGTTAGCAGTCGGCCTGTTTGCAAGAGCCGTGGTCGCAAGCGCCCTGGTTTGCAGTAAAAAAAAAAAATTAAAAAGATGAAAGGCCACTGCTTCACATGCTTAATAGGGGATTCATCTCCCTATTCTGCATCGTGCCTGCTTCTCCCCCAGCTCAGTTTAGCAGAGGTTTAGAAAATTGTGCACATTACTGAGCGCTGAATGCATTTCTCAGTATTATGTAGAAGGACAGTGATAGTGATGCTGAAATGCTAAGGGAGATTAGAGGCTATCAAAATAAAAAACTCACGAATAATGGGGGATTTCAATTATCCCCATATTGACTGGGTACATGTCACCTCAGGAAGGGATTCAGAAAAAAAATTTCTTGATGCCTTAAATGACTGCTTCTTGAAGCAGCTGGTACAGGAACCCACAAAGGGAGAGGCAATTCTTGATTTAGTACTGAGTGGAACACAAGATCTGGTCCAAGAGGTAGCTATTACAGGACCGCTTGGCAACAGTGACCATACCATAACATTTAATATTCCTGTGTTGGGAAGAACACCGCAACAGTCCAACACTCTGGTATTTAATTTCAAAAAGGGGAATTACACAAAAATGAGGTTAGTTAAACAGAAATTAAGAGGTAGAGTAATGAGAGTGAAATCCCTGCAAGCTGCATGGAAACTTCTCAAAGATACCATATTAGAGGCCCAACTTAAATGTATACCCCAAATTAAAAAACACAGTAAAGCTGCGTCTACGTGAGCCGGCTACTTCGAAGTAGCCGTGCCAACTTCGAAATAGCACCCGCCACGTCTACTCATGGGGAGCGCTATTTCGAAGTTGAAATCGACGTAAGGTGGCGAGACATCGAAGTTGCTCTCCCCAACAGTGGGGCACGTGTAGATGATCCGCGTCCCGCAACATAGAAAGAGCGGGGTCCGCCATGGCAGCCATCAGCTGAGGAGATGAGAGACGCTCTCTCCAGCCCCTGAGCTCTATGGTCTCCACGTGCAGCAGCCCCTTAGAGCTCCCTGCCCCCTACGTTCCTGTGCAGGAAGCTGAGTGCTTGCAGGCAGCAGCACTGCCACGCGGCCAGCCTGCACGCCCGCAGCAGCCACAGCCCAACACCCCCGCATTGATGGCAGCCAGCCAGCCCCCCAAGCACCCCCCCCCCAGGGGAGCCAGGGCTCCCAGGCTGGCAGCCAGCTGGGGAAGAGGCAGCGGGGCCCCTCCTGGACGGAGGCCGAGATGTGGGACCTGCCGGGGCTCTGGGGCAAGGAGGAGGTGCTCCAGGTAATGGGGAGCAAGAGGCGGAATGCGGATGTGTTCGCTCGGCTGGCCGAGGGCCTGGCTGGCCGGGGTCACCCTGCCCGCACTCCTGACCATGTCAGGAGTAAAGTTAAGGAGCTGCGGCAGGGTTACGCCCGGGCCCAAGATGCGGCCAGCCAATCTGGGGCCGCCCCCGCCACTTGCCCCTTTTACAGGGAGCTCAGGGCCATCCTGGTCCCCCGGTACACCTCCTCCCCCTGGCCACTCTTGACACCTTGGCCGATGAGCCCCAGCAGGCCCCAGAGACGGAGTCCGCCCCGGAGGCAAGCCCTGCACACCAGGGGCCCACCCAGGAGCCCACCCCTGGAACGCAGGAGGAGAAGGAGAAGGTGGACTCCTCCAGTGACGGGGGGGCTCCGCATCGCACTCCCGTCCCAGACCTCCAGCAGGGCATCCACCCAGTGAGTGTCCCCCGACTGTGGAAGTGGACCGTCAGGTATGTACCCCACCCGGTGCACACCTTCGGTGTTAAGGGGCAGGGACAAGAGACATACCCAGATGACCATGGCACCAAGGACAGCAGTGGCATGTCCCTCAGAAGAGTGCATCACCCCCTGCCCCTCAGCAGGACAGCGTCATGCCCCATCCCTGGGGATGGGGGGAGCAGAACCTAGGGTCCCCGGGGGTGGGGGAGACACTCATCATCATCATCATCAGCAGCAGCAGCAGCATCTCCCGGGGACGGGGAACCAGCAGCAGCATCTCCCGGGGACGGGGATGGGGAACCAGCAGCAGAGGGGTGGGCGGGACAAGGGCCACGGGTCAGGGCCCACACTGACGGCTGTCTCCACTCTTCTTCCCCCGTGTTCCGCAACTGCACCATCGGAGGGCCCGGAGAGTGCCGGCAAGGTGTCCGTCGTCCTGGAGAGCCCGCTGAGACCATCCCAGCAGGCCAGCCCCTCGGCGGAGCACCGACCAGCCCCAGGACAAGGTTGACGGTGGAGCCACCCGAGGACAGCCATGGACCCCCAGCTGCTGGCGACCCTCCGGCGTCAGCTGGAGGTGTCGGAGCGGCACCTGCGGGTGGAGGAAGGGCGGCTGGAGCTCCAAGAGCGAGCGCTGGCCTGGCGCCAGGAGGCTTGGGGGTCCTTCATGCGCACCTTTGAGCACATAGCGCAACACCTGGCCCCCCCGCCGTGCCACCCGCCTGCCGCCAGCCACCCTGGGGCCTGCTGCCGACGGGGGCCGGGGGCCGCCGGGGGCCGGCCGTATTTGCTGGTTCTCCTGGCCCCCACCCAGCCTCGCCCAGGGCTCCGGCTGAGGCGAGGGTCGCACCCTCCAACACCGGGCACTGGACAACAGGGTGCGGGGCAGAGGATGTGGCCCCCCACTCCTTTGTAAATATCCCCCATTTGTATATAGTTTTTGTTGGTCCCCTGTTTTGTTAGCTGCCCCCCATGTAAATAGTTCCCCCCTTTTTTTCTAAGTTATTAATAAGAGGTTGCACTGTTTGGTTTGAAACAACATTTCCATTTATTTCAAAGAAAAGTGGGAGGGGTGCGCTCTCGGGTGCTCTGTGGTGTGGGCGTGGGAGCAGGGAGTGTTGTGGAGGATGTGGGGGGTGCAGTGGGTGGCTCGCCCGCAGCTGGCCCTGCCAGTGTTCACCCCGCAGCCTGGTCAAAATGGGCCCACAGGACCTCCCAGACCCGGATCCCCTCCGGGTCAACCTGGCGACTGGGGGCAGCAGGTGGCTGGATGTTGGCCCTGACAGCCTCCACAGCCCAGCCCTGGAAGAAGGCCTCTCCCTTGCTCTCCACCAGGTTGTGGAGTGCACTACACGCGCCCACAACCTGGGGGATGTTGGTGAGGCCTGCATCCAGGCGGGTGAGGAGACACCTCCAGCGCCATTTGAGGCGGCCGAAAGTGTGCTCGACCACCTGGCGCGCAGGGTTCAAGCGCGTGTTGAAATACTCCTGGCTGGCTGTGAGATGGCCCATGTAAGGGTACATGAGCCAGGGCCGGAGGAGGTACACCGCGTCTGCGACGACGCAGAGGGGCATGGTGGTGTCCCCCACAGGGATCTCCCGCTGGGGGATGTAGGTCCCCGCCTCCAGCCGGCGGCACAGGCCCGAATTTCTGAACACCCGGGCATCGTGGGTGCTGCCAGGCCAGCCAACATAAATGTCCAGGAAGCGGCCCCGGCTGTCCACCAAGGCCTGGAGGACCACGGAGTGGTATCCCTTCCTATTGAGGAAGCGTCCTCTGCTGTGCTCCGGGATAGGGATATGGGTCCCATCCAGAGCCCCAAAGCAATTTGGGAACCCCAGGCTGGCAAACCCTGTGATGGCAGCAGCCGGGTCCCCAAGCCGCATGAGCCCGTGGAGGAGCAGGACATTGATTGCGCAGATGACCTGCAGGGGAAGGACATGAGAGCGCACCACTGAGGGGTGTGCAGGGCGCGTCTGGCCCTCCACCCCCAGGCTCCCCCGGGACAAGGCTCCCCCTGCCCCGGGTCCTCTTACCTCCATGAGGACAGCCCCAGCGGTGGCCTTGCCCACGCTGAAGTGCTGCCCCACGGATCGGTAGCTGTCTGGAGTGGCCAGCTTCCAGACAGCGATGCCAACCCGTTTCTCGATGGTGAGGGCACGTCGCATGGAGGTGTCCTGGTGCCCTAAGGCAGGGGTGAGCCATTGGCAGAGCTCCAGGAATGTCTGCTGGCTCATGCGGAAATTCTGGAGCCAGCGGTCATCGTCCCACTTGCCGAGCACCAGCCCCTCCCACCAGTCTGTGCTTGTGGGGTAGCTCCACAGCTGGTGGCGTGTGCGGGGGGTCAGAGGGCAGCAAAGTCTGGGGCTGCTTCCTCATCCCCTGGTGGCAGCTCCTCCTCCACAAATAAAAGATGATCAGGTGCCTCTTGCATGGCACTGAGCAGGGCAAGCACTGCTCCTGCAGGAGCAGGTGTGTGGACCTCTGGCTGCTGCTGCTGCTGCTGGGGGTCCATACTGCTTCCACGGTGGTTTGTAACCTGTCCTTTAAATCAGCTTCGGTACCCAATGATTGGAAGACAGCTAATATAACACCAATATTTAAAAAGGGCTCTAAAGGAGACTCTAGCAATTATAGACCGGTAAGTCTAAACGTCAGTACTGGGCAAATTAGTAGAAACAATAGTAAAGGATAAAATTGTCAGACACGCAGAGGAACATGATTTGTTGAGCAAAAGCCAACATGGTTTCTGTAAAGCGAAGTCGTGTCTTACGAATCTACTCGAGTTCTTTGAAGGGGTTAACAAGCATGCGGATGGGGGAATCCAGTAGACATAGTATAGAGAAGTTACGCACCGTAGTAAAGATGGTTCTTCGAGATGTGTCCCCGTGGGTGCTCCACAATAGGTGTCGGGCTCGCCCGGCGCCACAGATTGGAATGCTTCCAGCAGTTTCTCCTAAATCGTGCATGCGCCGGCGCGCACCGCTCCCTAGTGCGTCCCCGGCCACGTGCGCGATCTGGTCCCCGCCAGTTCCTTGACCAACTGCCTCGGATGATCCTGAAAAACACTAAACAGAGATCCAAAGCGGGGAGGATGGGCGGGTGGCGGAGCACCCATGGGGACACAACTTGAAGAACCATCGTTACTACGGTGAGTAACTTCTCTTTCTTCATCGAGTGTCCCCGTGGGTGCTCCGCAATAGGTGACTACCCAGAAGTAACCCAAGTAAGAAGGTGGGTAATCGGTTTATGTGCAGCTCGCCCCCGAGAGGACTGCTGTCGACAGACGGGTGTCCTCTTGGTATACCCGATGTAGTGCATAATGTTTGGCGAAGGTGTCGTAGGATGACCAGGTCGCCACTCTACAGATGTCTTTTAACGCGATGCCCTTGAAGAAGGCTGTTGACGCCGCCACAGCCCTGGTGGAGTGAGCCCTAGCCGGGGCTAGCAAAGGAGTCTTTCAAAGTTCGTAGCACATTTTTATACAGGACACAATGTGCTTAGAGATTCTCTGTGAAGAGGGACCTTCTCTTTTTGATCTGGGAGTGAGAGAGACTAAAAGCCTGTCCGTTTTCCGGAAGGACTTAGTTCTGTCTATATAGAAGGCCAACGCCCTTCTCACGTCTAGGAGATGTAGGCGTGTCTCCTTGCTGGAGCTGTGAGGCTTCGGGTAAGACGAGGGTAAAACTATTGGTTCGTTAAGGTGGAACTCTGAAGAAACTTTCAGAACAAAGGCTGGGTGCAGCCGTAAAGTTACCGCCTCCTTTGAGAATACTGTGCAGGGCGGTGTTGCCATAACTGCTGCGAGCGAGCTCACCCTGCAAGCTGATGTAATTGCAAGGAGGAATGTTGTTTTTATCGTAAAGAGATGTAGGGGAACTGTGGCTAAGGGTTCAAATGGTGGACCCGTTAGCGTGCTGAGCACCAAGTCCAACTTCACAATGGTGGAAGCGGTTTCCGAGGGGGGTACAGGTTTACCAGCCCCTTCAGGAACCTGGTAACAACAGGATGGGCAAATACTGTGGGCCCCTCCTCTGCATGCCAAAAAGCAGATATAGCAGCGAGGTGGACTTTTAGTGAGGATAGGGAAAGCCCACCCCTCTTGAGGTCCAATAAGTATTCTAGTATTACAGGTATAGGAACGTCAAGGGGAGCTAACTGCTTGGTGGAACACCAGGCAGTGAATTGAGTCCATTTCTGCTTGTAGGTCTTCCTGGTGGAGGTCCTTCGGCTACTTTCCAGGACTTGTTGTACTCCCTCCGTACATGTGCTTTCCAGGCAGCTGAGCCATGGATTAGCCATGCTTGTAGGTGCAGACCTTGAGGGTGTGGGTGCACTACGGACCCCTGGACCTGCGTGAGTAGGTCCGGCGCCACCGGAAGGGGGAGCGGTGGGCGGTCCGACATGCTCAGAAGCAATGGGAACCATTGCTGTCGATCCCACGTTGGGACTACAAGAATCATGCGGGCTCTCTCCCTTCTGGCTTTCTGCAAGACCTTGTGGATGAGCACCGTTGGGGGAAACGCATAAAGTAGGGGGCCCTTCCATGAAATCGTGAATGTGTCCCCCAGGGACCCCCGCCCCAATCCTGCCCTGGAGCAGTACTGGGGGCACTTCTTGTTGTGCTGAGTGGCAAACAGGTCGATCTGGGAAAACCCTCATGTGTGAAAGATCGGTCATAGCAGATCGGAGCGGATCTGCAATTCGTGCGTGAGTGCGAAGTGCCTGCTCAGCTGGTCTGCTTTCACGTTGTGAGCTCCCGGCAAATATGAGGCTTTCAACGTTATATTGTTGGCGATGCACCAGTTCCACAGCCAAACTGCTTCCGCACATAGGGCACGGGATCGGGCTCCTCCTTGTCGATTTATATAAAACATAGTGGAAGTATTGTCTGTATTGATCCCGACTACTTTGCCCTGTATGTGGTCTCGAAAATGTTTGCAGGCGTTGAACACCTTGTCGCCAATGTGTGCTCCCCATCCTATGTGGGAAGTGTCGGTAGTAAGAAAAATAGAGATTTGTGGTTGGTTAAAGGGTACCCCTGTTAGCAGGTTCTTGGGGTTTACCCACCACTGCAGGGACCTGCGCACCTCTGTCGTGGGCGATACCACCCTGCGGACAGTGTGGGATGCTGGTTTGTAGACGCTCGCCAGCCAATGTTGTAGGCTGTGCACGTGCAATCTGGCATTCTGCACCAGAAACGTTGCTGCCACCGTGTGGCCCAGCAGCTGCAAGCACGTTAAGACTGGCACCGTGGGGCTGTATGTAATGACTTGCACCAGCGAACTGATGGCGCGAAAGTGGGCGTCGGATAGATACACCCTCGCTGTGATAGAGTTTATACGTGACCCTATAAACTCTATGTCTTGTGTGGGGTCGGTCTTTGACTTCGCGAGGTTGATGACTAAGCCCAGCGAAGAAAATGTGTCTGCTGTTACGCGTATCATGCGTAGGAGCTCTACCTTCGAGGCCCCTTTCAATAGGCAGTCATCCAGGTATGGGAATATAAATAACCCCTGTCTGTGGAGGTAGGCTGACACCACTGCCAGGGTTTTGGTAAAGACTCTGGGGGCTGAGGAGAGGCCGAACGGGAGAACCTTGTACTGGAAATGCTCCTTGCCGACCGTAAAACAGAGGAAGTGCCTGTGTGCTGGGTGGATCGTTATATGAAAGTAAGCATCTTGTAAGTCGAGGGCTGCAAACCAATCTCCATCGTCCAGTGCCGTGAGTATGGAGGCGACTGGGATCATCCAAAAACCTTGTTTGTGCAAGTACTGGTTGAGGCCCCGAAGATCTAAGATGGGCCTCCAGCCTCCTGTTTTCTTCTCTGTGAGGAAGTAGCGTGAATAAAAGCCTTTCCCCTGGAATTGCTCCGGCACTCTTTCCACCGCCCCTATGAACATAAGATGGTCCACCTCCTGTTTGAGTCTCGCCTCATGGGAAGCGTCCCTGAGGTGGGGCCTGGGAGGAGGTTTCGGCGGTGGGAGCGACTGGAAGGGGATCGCGTAACCCGTGGCTATGATCTCCAGTACCCGTTTCTCTGCGGTGATCTTTTGCCATTGGGAGTGAAACAGTTGGAGGCGATGATGGAACATGAGCTGGGAATGGCATTGCGCGATAGTAGTGATAGTGCAGCCCTCGACATGCCCGTCAAACTTGTTGCCTTTGGGCCTGCCCCAAGGATGCACAGCTTTGTTGAGAACGTCGCCTGGGAGTTCTGTACTGTTGCTGCTGTTGATGTCGCCCTTGGTCGTAGCCCCATTGATACGGCGCACGCTGTGGTTGGTACGGGTATCGTCTTTGCTGAGGGTAATACTTTTTCTTCCTTTATGGAGGGATATAAATACCCAGAGTTCTAAGTGTAGCTCTGGAGTCCTTACTGGAGTGGAGGACCGAGTCGGTTGAGTCTGCAAACAATTTCTGCGTGTCAAAGGGAAGATCCACAATCTTCGCCTGCAGATCCCTCGGGATACCCGATGTCTGGAGCCAGGATTCTCTATGCATGACCACCGCTGTAGCTGTTGAGCGTGCCGCTGTGTCCGCCACGTCCAGGGCAATATGGACTCCCGTCCTCGAAGCCGCGTAGCCCTCTTGCACAATTGCCTTTAGCACCGGCTTCTTATCTTCCGGAAGCGAATCCATGAGAGAAGTAAGCCTGGAGTAATTATCAAAATTATGGTTCGCTAGATGTGCTGCATAGTTTGCCATTCTCAAGAGCAGGGTGGCGGAGGAATATACCTTCCTGCCAAACAGCTCTAGCTTCTTGGCATCTTTGTCTGAACCCCCCGAATTATACTGAGAAGTCTTTGATCTCTGCTGAGACGATTCTACCACCAATGAGTTTGGTTGTGGGTGACTAAAAAGGAACTCCATGCCCTTTGCCGGGACGAAGTACTTCTTACCCGCTCTCTTGTTCATACGCAGAGCGGAGGCCAGGGTCTGCCATATGGTACTGGCTGACTCCATAATGGCTTCGTCGAGTGGGATAGCGATTTTGGATGAAGCCGGGGGTCTCAAATTTTTCAGGAGTTTGTGATGTTTCTCCTGCACTTCTGCCGTTTGGATGCCTTGCGTAAAAGCCACCCTTTTAAACAGCTCCTGAAACTGTTTGAGGTCGTCCGGGGGAGCAATGTCCTCAGGGGCCGTGGCCTCATCGGGGGAGGATGAGGAGGAACCACTAGGGTAAACCTCCCTCGAATTCTCAGGTTCCTGCAGCCGATGTTACACCCGCTCACTGGAGGGTTGCGAAGGAAAGTCTCGGGGTTCTAAAATTAACTTCCCTTGAGATATCTGTGTTTCCGTCTCCGGCCGGGAGTGTCCACGGGGGGTATTGGACGGCCGGGGGGACCTGCCCCTAGGTGTAGGCCTGTGGTGTCTGTGTCCAGCATGATAAGAACGACCATGGCAGCACGGGCCTGGGTCCGGGAATGGAGACCTGGACCACTCTCGGGGTGCGTAACCCCGACGTCTGGGACAGCGAGATCTCCACGATGATACAGCTGATGGTGAAACTGGTTTGTGATAGTACTCCAGGGGATCCAGTCCCAGAAAGGGCGAAGGTGGCCCAAGCCATGGTGATGTAGGTTGGAGGAACGGAGAAGGTGGCTCTGGACAGGCTGGTGGAGACCCAGATCTTCTGGGTGGCGTGTGCAGCGTAAGGGGAGGGCTTGTTGATAGCAGCATTGCAGCCCTGTCTGCAGAAGGGCTGCGGTGCCGGGTTTTTGCTCTTGCCTTCCCCCTCCCCTGCGGGGATGGCACTGCCCCCTCCCGTGCTGGGGATCTCAGCCCCACTGTCAGCGCTGCACTCAGCCTGCTCAGCTGCTGTGCCGCGCGGATGACGTCCTCTGGTGCCTGCAGTCTCCGTGCCTGTTGGCCCTGCACCGCTGGCGCCGCAGGGGTCGGTGCCGCCTGTGGCGGCGCCGCCAGTTCCGGCGCTTGCCTGGCCACCGCTCTAGGTGCCGCGCGTGTCGGCTGTTTGGTAATCGGAGGCTCAGCCTCTGCCACGTGTGCTGCTGCGCTGCCGCTTATTTAAGTATGCGGCTGGGGGCTGTGTGCTCCGCCCGTCCCGCTCGCTGAGACCGCCGGCAGGGATCGGGCTGGGGAGAGCTTCCTCCGTTTCTGCACCAAGGGGGAGAGGGAAGCTGCCTTCCTTTTGTGGAGCCCTGAGGGCCCCTCTGGTTGAGGCCTCTCCGGCAAGTCGGGCTGGAAAGCCTTATCAAACAGGAGCATTTTCAGCTGCATTTCTCTGTCTTTCCTGGCCCTGGCTGTGAGCTTAACACACTGGGAACACTTCTGGGTAACGTGTGATTCCCCCAGGCACCGAATGCATTCGCTATGCCCATCGGAGGCCGGTATATAGCTTCGCGGCAGAACTCACACTTTTTAAAGCCTGAAGAGGACATCACGGTGAGTCTTTTTGTTGTTGATAGGGCACTTAGCACTCAATTCATGGCTGTTTACCCGTCGTGGATACCGGCCTGCAGCGGCAGGAGTCCTACTGGCCTACACGTCCACGCGTCTTCTCCGCTCCTCTCTCTCTTTTTATTATATATTTTTTTCTTTTTCTTTTCTTTTTTGAAAGAAAAAAACCCAACAATTTACAGGTAAAACTCTAGCTAATCTGACTCTGGCCGTAGCCTGAGTGGATTCCGTCTGCAGCCGATGGCAGTTGAGAAGGAACTGGCAGGGACTGGATTGCACACGTGGCCGGGGACGCGCAAGGGAGCGGCGCGCCGGCGCATGCGCGATCCAGGAGAAACTGCTGGAAGAATTCCGATCTGCGGTGCTGGGCGAGCCCGACACCTATTGTGGAGCACCCACAGGGACACTCGATGAAGAAACTAAGATTTCCAGAAAGCCTTTGACAAGGTCCCTCACCAAAGGCTCTTACGTAAATTAGGTGGTCATGGGATAGGAGGAAAGATCCTTTCATGGATTAGGAACTGGTTGAAAGACAGGAAACAAAGGGTAGGAATAAATGGTAAATTTTCACAATGGAAGAGGGTGAGTAGTGGTGTTTTCCAAGGGTCAGTCCTGGGACCAATCTTGTTCAACTTATTCATCAATGATCTAGAGAAAAGGGTAAGCAGTGAGGTGGTAAAGTTTGCAGATGACTCCAAACTGTTCAGGATAGTCAAAACCAAAGCAGACTGTGAAGAACTTCAAAGAGATCTCAGCAAACTGCGTGACTGGGCAGCAAAATGGCAAATGAAATTTAATGTGGGTAAGTGTGAGGTAATGCACATTGGGAAAAATAACCCCAATTATACATAAAAGGTGATGGGGGCAAATTTAGATATAACAGATCAGGAAAGGGATCTTGGAATTATAGTGGATAGTTCTCTGAAAACATCCACGCAGTGTGTAGCAGCAGTCAGTAAAGCAAATAGGATGTTAGGAACAATTAAAAAAGGGACAGAAAATAAGACGAAGAATCTTACTTCCCCTATATAAAACTATGGTACGCCCACATCTTGAGTACTGCGTGTAGATGTGGTCTCCTCACCTCAAAAAAAGATATAGTAGTAGGCATCCTACGATCCCGAGGAATCATGGGTTTGCGCCCCAGTTGGACTGATTCAAGCAGCGTCTTCTGTGGCTGTGCACTCCAATGCGGGAGTCGCAGTCCCTTCCGCATTGTGAGCAGCAGTAGGCAGATGTTACTCTGGTATCACGGGCATGGATCTTCCCGAGGGCTCTCCTGTCTTCCGCTTCCTTCACCAAGGTAGTTTCATACATAACAAGAGCTTCCTTCACTCCCTGTTTCCAGGGCATGCCTGTCTGACGTGAGCGAATGCCAGGTGTTCATACTGATAGAGTGCGCGCTGAGGTCACGCTTGAATGTGTCCTTGTAGCGCAATTTAGGTCGCCCTTTCGGCCTCTTTTCAGACGGCAGTTCGCCGAAGAGGAGGTCCTTCAGTATTCAGCCATCTGTCATGCGTGACACATGGCCCAGCCACAGCATACGCCTCTTTTCGAGAAGGGTGAACATGGAGGCAGTGCCTGCCCTCTCAAGCATTGCGCTACTGGGGCCCTTGTCCTGCCATGAGATACCAAGTATGTGACTAAGGCAGCGCATGTGGAACGTGTTGAGCTGCTGCTCTTGTTTTGAGCGCAAAGTCCATGTTTCACTGGCATACAGCAATGTGCTCAAAACACAGGCTGTGTAGACCTGCACCTTGGTGCGTACAGTGAGCTTATTGTTAGCTCATACTCTCTTCGTCAGCCTGAAGAACATTGTGGTGGCTCTTCCAATGCGCTTGTTGATCTCGCTATCAAGTGACAAGTTGTCCGAGATAGTCGAGCCTAGGTACACGAACTCATGGATGACTTCCAGTTCGTAGTCTAGCACATTGATAGATGGCTCATTACCCACGTTTTGGCCCACCACCTGGGTCTTCTTTAAGCTGACTGTGAGGCCAAATTCCATACATGCATACGCAAAGCGAGTTATGAGTGACTGCAGTTCCTGCTGAGCGTGAGCAGCAATAGCTGCATCATCAGCAAAAAGGAACTCCCTTAGACTCTTCGTAAGCACCCTGGTCTTCGCTCTAAGCCTCAACAGTTTGAAGAGGTTGCCTTCCCTTCTTGTGCGGAGAGAGAGATGCCCTCTGTAGAAGTTCCGAAGGTATATTTGAGCAAAACTGCAAAGATGCCAAATGGTGTTGGAGCCAGCACACATGCCTGCTTCACTCCGTTGAGAATCTCAAAGGGTTCGGATGTAGATCCGTCGTATACGACGGTCCCCTTCATGCCTTCATGGAAGGCCCTAATAATGCTGAGAAGAGTTGGGGGACAGCCGATCTCAGCCAGAATCGCAAACAGACCTTTTCTACTGATGAGGTCAAATGCCTTGGTCAGGTCGATGAAGGCAATATACAGAGGTTTGTTCTGCTCCCTGCACTTTTCTTGTAGTTGCCTACCAGAGAAAACCATGTCTATGGTGGACCGTTCAGCTCTGAATCCACACTGAGACTCAGGGTAGACTCTCTCCACAAGAACATTGAGCCTCTTCAGAACAGCACGTGCAAACAGCCTCCCCACGGTACTGAGAAGGGAGATGCCGCAAAGAGAAGTTACTCACCGTAGTAACGGTGGTTCTTCGAGATGTGTCCCCGTGGGTGCTCCACAATAGGTGACGGGCTTGCCCGGCGCGACAGATCGGATCTTCCAAGCAGTTTCTGCCGGACCGCGCATGCGCCGGCGCGTGCCGCTCCCTTGCGCACTCCTGGCCATGTGCGCGATCCGGTCCCTGCCAGTTCCTCGACCAACTGCCTCGGGTGCCCCTGCAAAACACTAACAGAGATCCGAAGCGGGGAGGATGGGCGGGTAGTGGAGCACCCACGGGGACACATCTCGAAGAACCACCGTTACTACGGTGAGTAACTTCTCTTTCTTCTTCGAGTGTCCCCGTGGGTGCTCCAAAATAGGTGACTACCCAGCAGTAACCCAAGATAGGAGGTGGGTAATTGGATTATGTGCAGCTTGTCCCCGAGAGGACCGCTGCAGAGAGACGGGTTTCCTCTTGGAATACCCTGTGAAGGGCGTAATGTTTGGCGAAGGTGTCATAGGACGACCAAGTCGCCGCTCTGCAAATGTCTTTTAACGCAACGCCCTTGAAAAAGGCTGTTGATGCCGCCACCGCCCTGGTGGAATGAGCCCTGGGAGTGGCCGATAAAGGAGTCTTTTTGAGCCCGTAGCACATTTTTATGCAGGATACAATGTGCTTTGAGATTCTCTGCGAGGAGAGACCCTCTCCTTTCGATTTGGGAGCGAGGGAGACTAGGAGTCTATCCGTTTTCCGGAAGGACTTGGTCCTGTCTACGTAGAAGGCTAGCGCCCTCCTCACGTCCAGGAGGTGTAGGCGCGCCTCTTCGTTGGAGTTATGAGGCTTTGGATAAAACGAGGGTAGAACAATAGGTTCGTTGACGTGAAACTCGGAAGAAACTTTGGGAACAAAGGCTGGATGCAGCCGTATGGTTACCGCCTCCTTGGAAAAAACAGTGCAGGGTGGCGTTGCCATGACTGCCGCGAGCTCGCTCACCCTACGAGCTGACGTAATTGCAAGAAGAAAGGTCGTCTTTATTGTAAGGAGGCGGAGGGGAACCGTGGCCAAGGGCTCGAACGGTGGTCCCATCAGTGTGGTAAGCACCAGGTCCAAGTTCCACGAAGGTGGAATTGGTTTCCGAGGGGGGTAGAGGTTTACCAACCCTTTGAGGAACCTGGTAACCATAGGGTGGGCGAACACCGTGTGCCCTTCCTCCTCATGTCTGAACGCCGAGATGGCGGCAAGGTGGACCTTTAACGAGGATAGCGAGAGTCCTCCTCTCGAGGTCCAGTAAATACTCTAGAATTGTAGGTATAGGCACCGAAAGGGGGGCCAGCTGTTTGGTAGAACACCAAGCCGTGAAGCGAGTCCATTTTTGTTTGCAGGTCTTCCTAGTGGAAGTCCTCCTGCTACTTTCTAGAACTTGCTGTACTCCCACTGTGCATGTGCTCTCTAGGGAGCTGAGCCATGGATTAATCACGCTTGCAGTCGCAGGCTTTGGGGGTGCGGATGCACTATGGACCCCTGGGCTTGCGTGAGCAGATCCGGCGCCACCGGAAGAGGCATCGGTGGACGGTCCGACATGTGCAGGAGTAGGGGGAACCATTGTTGGCGATCCCACGTTGGGACTATCAGGATTATCCGGGCCCTTTCCCTCCTGGCTTTTTGCAAAACTTTGTGGATCAGCACTGTGGGAGGAAACGCATAAAGCAGGGGGCCCCCCCACGGGATCGCGAACGCATCCCCCAGGGACACCCATCCCAGTCCTGCCCTGGAGCAGAATCGTGGGCACTGCTTGTTGTGCTGAGTGGCAAACAGATCTATTTGGGGAAAACCCCATGCGTGGAAAATCGGCCGTAGCAGATCGGGACGGATCTGCCACTCGTGTGTGAGCGGAAAACGCCTGCTCAGCTGGTCTGCCTTCACATTGTGCGCACCCGGCAAGTATGAGGCTTTCAAGATTATATCGTGGGCGATGCACCAGTTCCATAAGCGGATTGCTTCCGCGCATAAGGCACGGGATCGAGCTCCTCCTTGCCTGTTTATATAAAACATGGTGGAGGTATTGTCTGTACTGATCCCGACGACTTTGCCTTGTATGTGGTCTCGAAAGTGTTTGCAGGCGTTGAACACTGCTCTGAGCTCCAGTACATTGATGTGTAGTGACTGTTCCGTGGGTGACCACAGTCCTTGAGTCACCTCTTCGCCCATGTGCGCTCCCCACCCTATGAGGGAGGCATCTGTAGTGAGAAAAACCGATATTTGCGGCTGGTGGAAGGGTACCCCTGTTAGCAAGTTCCTGGGGTTTACCCACCATTGCAGGGATTTGCGCACCCCGGCTGTGGGCGACACCACCCTGTGAACGGTGTGTACTGCCGGTTTGTATACACTCACCAGCCAGTGCTGCATGCTGCGCATGTGTAACCTGGCGTTCTGCACTACAAACGTCGCTGCTGCCATGTGGCCCAGCAGCTGCAAGCACGTCAAGACCGGCACCGTAGGGCTGAAGGTGATGACTTGCACGAGGGAACTGATGGCTCGAAAGCGAGCCTCTGGTAGGTATACTCTCGCTGTAACCGAGTTTATGCGAGCCCCTATGAACTCTATGTCCTGTGTGGGGTCTATTTTTGATTTTGCCAGATTGATAACCAGGCCAAGTGAGGAGAACGTGTTTGCTGTGACGCGTATCATGCGCAGAACCTCCCCTTTCGAGGCCCCTGTGAGCAGGCAGTCGTCCAGATACGGGAAAATAAATACCCCCTGTCTGTGCAGGTAGGCTGACACCACTGCCAAGGTCTTGGTGAAGACTCTGGGGGCCGAGGAGAGGCCAAACGGTAGGACCTTGTATTGGAAGTGTTCGTTGTCTACCATGAACCGGAGGAATCGCCGGTGAGCCGGATGGATGGTTATGTGGAAGTACGCGTCTTGTAAATCGAGGGCTGCGAACCAGTCTCCATCGTCCAGTGCTGTAAGGATGGAGGCGATCGTGGTCATCCGAAAACGCTGCTTGCGCAGGTACCTGTTGAGGCCACGAAGGTCTAAGATGGGCCTCCAGCCTCTTGTCTTTTTCTCCGTGAGGAAATACCGGGAGTAGAACCCTTTTCCTTGCAGTTGCTCCGGCACCCTTTCCACCGCCCCTATGAGCACGAGATGGGCCACCTCCTGCCTGAGCCTGGCTACATGGGAGGCCTCCTGGAGGTGGGGCTTGGGTGGAGGTCGCGACGGTGGGAGCGACTGGAAGGGGATGGCGTACCCCGTGGCTATGATCTCCAGCACCCATTTGTCTGTGGTGATCCTTTGCCACTGGTCGTAGAATGGTCGGAGGCGATGGTGGAATAGCCGCTTCGGATGACCTTGTGTGATGGTAGTGATGGCGCAGCCCTGGATCTGTATGTCAAACTTGTGGCCTTTGGCCCCGCCCCGAGGACGCACAGCTCTGTTGTGAGCGTCGCCTGGGAGGTCTGTACTGCTGGTGCTGTTGATGTCGCCCTTGCTCGTAACCCCTGTGATACTGGGGGCGCTGTTGCTGGTACTGGTACCGCCTTTGCTGAGGATAGTACCTTTTCTTTGTGTATGGAGGGGTGTAAATCCCCAGGGTCCTGAGTGTGGCTCTTGAATCTTTACTGGAATGAAGGACCGAGTCAGTTGATTCAGCAAACAGCTTCTGCGAGTCGAAGGGAAGGTCAACTATCTTCGCCTGCAGATCCCTCGGTATACCCGAGGTCTGGAGCCAGGACTCCCTTCGCATCACCACTGCGGTTGCTGTGGAACGTGCTGCTGTGTCCGCAACGTCCAAAGCAATCTGAACTCCCGTCCTCGCAGCCGCGTAGCCTTCTTGCACTATGGCCTTGAGGACCGGCTTTTTGTCCTCTGGAAGCGAGTCCATGAGGGAGGTTAACCTGGAATAGTTGTCAAAGTTATGGTTCGCTAAGTGCGCTGCGTAATTTGCCATTCGCAACGTTAAAGTGGAGGAGGAGTAGACCTTTCTGCCGAACAGCTCTAGCTTCTTGGCATCTTTGTCTGTTCCCCCTGTTTTAAATTGAGATGTTTTTGATCTTTGTTGCGAGGACTCCACCACCAAGGAGTTTGGCTGTGGGTGGCTAAACAGGAACTCCATGCCCTTTGCCGGCACGAAGTATTTCTTATCCGCTCTCTTTTGGACAGGCGGAATAGTTGCAGGGGTCTGCCATATCGTAGTGGCGGACTCTAAGATCGCTTCATCAAGCGGTATTGCTACTCTGGAGGAGGCCGGAGGTCTCAAATTTTTGAGGAGCTTATGGTGTTTCTCTTGCACCTCTGCTGTCTGGATGCCTTGCGTGAAGGCCACCCTCTTAAACAGCTCCTGAAACTGTTTGAGATCGTCCGTAGGATGGACGTCCCCCAGGGCCGTAGCCTCGTCCGGGGAGGAGAGCGAGGAACCGCTGGGGTACATCTCTCTGGACCCTTCCGGTTCCTGCTGGTGATGGTACACCCTCTCGCTGGAGGTTTGCGAGGGAAAATCTCAGGGTTCCATGACCAGTTCCCCCTGAGATGCTTGAGTCTCTGTCCCCGGTCGCAACTGCCCTCGGGGGTACGAGATAGTCTGTGGGGATCTCTCCCTAGTAGATTGCCGATGGTGTCTATGCCCCGCGTGGTAGGGGCGACCATGGCAGTATAGGCACTGTTCTTGGGAAGGTGACCTAGACCACTCCCTTGGTGCGTACCCTCTGCGTCTGGGGGAGGGAGATCGTCGAGACACTGGAGAGAGCGATTTCGCATAATAGTCCAGCGGTTCAAACCCCAGGAAGGGTGAAGGTGGTGCCAGCCATGGTGAGGCTGGTTGTACAAATGGAGAAGGGGGCTCCGGGTAGGCTAGGGGGGACCCCTGCCTTCTGGTTGGAGTCTGCAACATGAGGGGAGGGCTGTGAGAAAGCAGCTCCACAGCCCTGTCCGGAGAGGGGCTGCAATGCCTCCTCTTGTGTGCAGCCTTCCCCCTCCCTGGAGGAGGTAACTCCGCCCCCTGACGCGCGGGGGATCCCGGCCCCGTCGGCACCGTGCTAGGCACGCTCGAAGGCGGTGTCGCATGTGCGGTGTCCTTCTGCGCCTGCAGGCTACGTGCCTGTGCGCTCTGCACCGCCGGTTCCCTGGGGGTCGGTGCCGCTGCCTGCGGTGCCGCCGGTACTGGCGCTTGTTTAGCCGCCGCCCTGCCTGCGGTGCGGGGCAGCTGGCTGATTATCGGAGGCTGAGCCGCTTCCACGTGGCTCTCCGTGCCGCCGCCGATCAGCTGTTGCTGTGGCTGGGGGCTGCTTGCTCCTCCCGTCCCGCTCACTGTTGCTGCCGGCAGGGATCGGGCTGGAGAGACTTTCCTCCGTGTTTGCGCTGATGGAGTGAGGGAGGCAGCTTTTCTTTTAAGGGCCCCAGAGGGTCCCTCCTGCTGCGGCCGCTCCGGCACGTCTGGCTGGAGGGCCTTATCAAGAAGCAGCATTTTAATCCGCATCTCCCTGTCTCTCCGTGCTCTGGTCGTTAATTTAGCACAGAAGGCGCATTTCTGTGCCACATGGGACTCCCCCAGGCACCTTATGCATAGACTGTGCCCATCGGACGCTGGCATCGCCTCTCGGCAGGACTCACATTTTTTAAAGCCTGAAGAGGACATTGTTGGTGAGTCTGAGTTTTTAAGCAGGTACTTAGCACCTTCTTTGTGCCGTTTTCCCCGTCTGATGGCCTGCCTCAGCAGGAGGGCTGATGGCCCTAGCTCCTGGCCTCCGGCGCTTGTTACTGGGACTGGACTGAAGCTGTCCCGCTCGTAGTTTGTTTGTTGTTGGTTTTTTTTTTGCAAAATAACAACCGGCTAACTTGTAGTAGCCTAAGTACCTGAAAAAACTTCAAAGAAAAACAGATAAAGTCGTTGAATACGCTATTTGGCCTTAGCCTAGTCGGATTCCGTCTGCAGCCGACGGCGGTTAAGAGGAACTGGCGGGGACCGGATTGTGCACATGGCCAGGAGCGCGCAAGGGAGCGGCGCGCGCCGGCGCATGCGCGGTCCGGCAGAAACTGCTTGGAAGATCCGATCTGCAGCGCCGGGCAAGCCCGTCACCTATTGTGGAGCACCCACGGGGACACTCGAAGAAGAATAGTTGTTACCAATCGCTTTTGTCACCCTTGTTCTTGTAGACAGTAACGATGTTTGCATCCCTCATATTTTGCGGTACGCCGCCTTCTCTCCAGCATTGGCAAAGTATTCCATGCAGCTCTGAAACCAGGGTACCATTGGCACATTTGAGGATTTCTGAGGGAATACCGTCTTTCCCTGGGGCTCTTCCAGAAGAGAGTGCTTTTAGCACATTGCTGAGTTCCTCCAAGGTGGGCTCAGCATCGAGTTCAGTCATGGTGGGCAGAGGCTCGATGGCATTCAGGGCTCTCTCTGTAACTACGGTCTCTCTGGCGTACAACTGTGAGTAGTGTTCCACCCAGCGTTCCATCTGCTTGGTTCTGTCCTTCAAGACCTCGCCTGCGGCTGACTTAAGTGGAGCAGCCTTTCTTTGTGATGGACCGATGGCCTGCTTGATCCCATTGTACACACCTTCCATGTTACCAGTGTCCGCAGCCTGCTGAATCTTGGAGCAGAGTGGGAGCCAGTAATCGTTGGCACACCGCCGAGCAACCTGATGCACTCAACTCCGAGCAGACCGGAGCACCTGCAGGTTCACCTCACTGGGAGAGGACCTGTATGCAGCCAGTGCCTGTCTCTTCTTCTCAATCAGGGGTGTCAGCATTTCAGTGTGGGCTTCAAACCCATCAGCAGACTTGACTGTCTTCTTCCCAAAGGTAGATATCGCAGTATTATAGACAGTGTTCCATAGTTGTTCCCAACTCTTGCTGATATCAGTGTCGTCTGGGCGGGGCAAGGCCTCTTCAAGTGCTTGGACAAACTCGCGTACTTTTGAAGGGTCATGAGATTTGCCAGGGTCAATGCGCGGCCTCCCTTCCTTTTTGGGGCGAAAGAATCTTCACGGCTGGATGTGCACCTTACTACACACGAGCAAATGGTCAGCGTCACAGTCTGCGCTGTGGTAGCTACCTGTCACCCTGACATTACCTAAACGGCTGCATTTGGTGAGGACAAGGTCAAGCTGGTGCCAATGTTTCGATCTTGGGTGTCGCCATGAAACATCGTGCTGGGGTTTGACGTTGAAGAAGGTATTGGTTACGCAGAGGTCATGTTGGGAGCAGAGTTTAAGGAGGCGCTGTCCGGTTTCATTCATCTTCCCTGTTCCAAACTGTCCCAGACAGGATGGCCAGCTGTGATGATCGCTGCCAACTCTGGTGCTGAAGTCGCCAAGGATGAATAGCAGCTCGTGGGAAGGTACCTCACTGATGGCATTGCTAAGTTCATCATAGAACTTGTCTTTAACTTCCTGGGCAGAAGTTAAAGTAGGCACATAGATGCTGAAGATGTTGACCATGCCCACTGGTGTTTGAAGCTGGATTTTCAGCACTCTCTCAGTTCCTACATTTGGTGGTATGACTGAGCCAACCAGGCTGTTTCTGATTGCGAAGCCAACACCATGTTCCCTGGTCTCTTCTGGAGGCCTCCCATGCCAGAAAATAGAAAAGTCTTTCTCCCTGAGACATCCAGAGGACGATAGCCTTGCTTCCTGGAGGGCCACGATGTCCATCCGCAGTCTTCTCAGCTCATTGTTAATGACTGCCGTCTTCCGGGGGTTACTAATGCTCTGTAGGTCTTCCCTAAGGCCCGGAGTCATGGTCCTTACATTCCATGTGCCCAGTCTGAAGGCTGGATTATTTTGTTGCTTGTTTGCTTTGCCTGGTGTAAGGTTAACGATCCACCTGTCGGTGAGTCCCTAACCCCACACACCCAGTGGAGCAAGTGGACCGTGGTGAGGCAGCACCTACTTGGCTGGGGGCTGCCCAGCTTGAGGTGGGCAGTAGCTGCCCTATGAGATCCAAAGACCTCTCTCACCGTTGGAAGCAACCCCTGGCACCTCACTCTATGCCAATCGAGTGCAGTGGCTAAATACCGGTATCTGCTGCTTCCCGTGTTGTGTCACCACTCAGAAAGCGATGCTGGAGTGTCCTCTCCAGGGCGCAGGCCTGGGCAAGTAAGTTTGAAGAACCAGCTGATGCCCAGCAGCAGGTTCTCCCTCTCCACGCCACTGATGTAATCCAAGGGAAAGGTAAGAGACAGTACAGCTTGGCACCAATGTTGTCACAGGAGCTGCCAGAGTGAGATTGAGCACAACCTCAAACTGCCTTAGGGGCTCCATGTCCGGACTTTTCCTCGGGGTTTACTCCCGAAGCCGTTCCCATGACTAGGTATCGCTGCAACGCAGTGAAGGTTTTAAATCAGAGTTTCCTTCTCCTAGGTGGACAGCCTTCCTAGGCTGACGAGCCCCATCTGTCTGAAGCAGCTGGTTTGAAGGCACCAGTCACCCGCCTTCGCCCCTTCTCCTGTCAGTGCAAACAGTTTCGCCGGGCTTAGAAACTAAGCCACACGTGAAGGCCAGGAGCTGGACTTCGGTTGTCAGAGGCTATTGGAGATGCACGCCATGGGAGCATTTTATAGATAGTGGGAGCTTATCCCCACTACCACCCCCGGCTATGACAACCCTTGAAACCAAAAAAAATATATATTGGCATTAGAAAAGGTTCAGAAAAGGGCAACTAAAATGATTAAGGGTTTGGAATGGGTCCCATATGAAGAGAGGCTAGAGAGACTGGGACTTTTCAGTCTAGAAAAGGAGAGACTGAGGGGCGATATGATAGAGGTGTATAAAATCATGAATGGTGTGGAAAAAGTGAATACAGAAAAGTTATTTACTTGTTCCCATAATATAAGAACTAGAGGACAACAAATGAAACTAATGGGTAGCAGCTTCAAAACTAATAAAAGAGTTTTTCTTCACATAGCACACAGTCAACCTGTGGAACTCCTTACCAAAGGATGCTGTGAAGGCCAGGACTCTAACAGAATTTAAAAAAGAGCTCGATAAATATTTGGAGGTTAGGTCCATAGATGGCTATTAGCGAGGGGGTAAGGTATGGTGCCTAGCCTTTTGTCGAAGGCGGGAGATGGATGGCAGGAGACAAATCGCTTGATCATTGTCTTCGGTTCACCTTCTCTGGGGCACCTGGCATTGGCTACTGTCAGCAGACAGGATACTGAGCTAGATGGACCTTTGGTCTGACCCAGTATGGCTGTTCTTATGGTCTTAAACCAAGATTAACAGATTATTCCTCTTCGCTTATCAGTGTTATTTAGAAAATTAGGACCATCACATGCAATCTGGTAGGATGCCACAGGGAAAGATGTGAAGTAGATTGTTAATAGTCCATGTTTGTAGTGTGATAATTTTGATTTTTAAAATATATAACTGTTTATTTGGGATGAACTTCAATGCTGAAAAAAGACAAAACTCACTCCAATCTGCTCTGACATCTATCTAGGAGGCAAATCAGCTTCCATACTAGCTCAGGGTTTGCCAATTAAGGTTTTTTTTTTTTTTTTTTTGTGATCAAGAGTTCAGATTTAGGATTTAGATGAGACCACAAAATAAACTCATCTTCTCAGGCAGAAAAGCCTGATCCACTGAACCGCTGAAGGAATCAATATATTTATTAGAAGGGTGATGATATCTTAATGGTTTTTCTTTAAATTCTTCTTTTCAGCTAGAATCCTGAGTTCTTGGCAAGTTTATAACAGTTAAACCAAAGTGAAGCTCATCTAGGTATTTAAGAGTTTTTTGTAATGCAACACTATACCAGGGATTCTCAAAATTTCATTGTATTGTGAACGCCTTCAAATAACAAAATATGCGATTCCAGGAGAAGGAACGGAAGCCTGAGTGCACCCAAATTTCACTTTGGCTCTGGGTGATGGTCTTAACCTTCAGTCGTGGACCCAAGCAAGTCAAAAGCAGCCTTGGCAACCTTAGTAAAATGGAGGTGACAATCCACTTTTTGGTTATAACCCATAGTTAGAGAACAACTGCACTACCTATTCTTCATATTTGTCAGTATAGTATGTTACCATTATGTGCTAATTCATAGTTCTTCTCTTGCGCTGCAGGTTGATGCTTACTCTGCCTGCAAATGTAGCATCTGAAAAACAAAAATATTGTTCTGTGTTAGTGTTTCTTTTCCTCAACTATCTAAATATGTAACTTTTACCGGTGACCTACATTCATTATTCTTTAGCATACAGAGATTCCAAGTACTTCACACAGAGTTCAAAGCTTGGATTTAAATTGAAGAAGTCTGTGCAAGAAATATCCAGCCTGTAAAAGGGATACATACACAGTAATGGATTATTTTAATACAGTAGCCCCTCAAGTTATGTGAGGGTTGCATTCCCACACACCCTTGCATAACTCAAATTTCACATCAGGTGTGTGTGTGTGGTGGGGGGGTGTTGGTCCTCCAGATGAATGCTGCAGCCAGGGAAGCAGGAGCACCTGGAACTCCTTTGGAAAGGGAAGTCCTGGAGCTGGGAGGGTTAAGCCTGGCAGTGGGTTGGGGCTGTGGGAGCGGGGGCAGGTAGAGTAAGGCTGCAGGAAGGCTGTGTGTGTTCCAGAGCCATACGTGGGGTTGGTGAGCCGGAGCCATGCGCAGGACGGGGGGGGGTTGAACTGGGGCCAGAGGGTTGAGTCAGAGCCACACATGGGGGTGGTGAGCTGGAGCTGGAGACATGTACAGGGGTGGTGAGCAAGGCTGCAGGGACTGAGCTGGAGTGGCAGGGAACTCTGAACTAGGGCCAAGGGATTTTGAGTTGCACTCAACTCGCATTAATGTGAGTTAAGCGCAACACAAAATCGCGCATTTTGAAGGTTTACTGTACTTAAACTATGCAAAGTCACACTAAACTTGTATTTTCTGCTTATGATCAGAATCAAACTCAGCTGCCATTTCAAGAGATCTGTAATGTACTTCCAAAACTCTACAGCAGAGCACAGATACAGGATTACGAACACAAGTACAGTATAACCCCCTCCATGATCCTTGTGCTCCAAATGCAGCTATGCAGATGGATTCTTGTGCCCATGCCCAGCCTCACTGATTTCAATGAAGATCTGTCTTCATGGATTGGACTGCAGGACCAGGGCTTATATTAAGTCTTATGGGAGGGGGCTCATTAACAGCAATGTCAAGGGCTGAGGAAAGTCATTTCAGACAGCCTTTTTTTTTTTTTTGTAAATATGTTTGGAAACTCTTGTTTAGCTTTTACAGGATTTCTTAGTTTCACAGTTATTTTCAGGTTCAACATATTTAAATGGAAAAGAAACACCTAAAAATGCCACTTCAAAGAAAAATGTCTGCACAAAATTATGGAATTTAGTAAGATCCCAACATGACAGTATTCTACTGCCTATGTTATGCTTCATTAAAATTGCCCATCACATTTGAGAAGGACTGCTATATGCTAATGCCAGAGTGGGACAGGATGCTTTAAGCGCCGGTCTTTGGCAGCATGGATGGGACCCAGGATGCCTGGATAGGAAGACATGAGCCTCTATTGTCTGAAATCGAAGACCCAGGTCTGTTATCTCAAAGCCAGTACACGCTGCACCTCCTAAAACTGGCACTCTCTGGTCTGGCAACATCTGTAGTCTGGGCAGGGGCAGGTGGCAGGGCACCTCCCCATGTCCAGAAAATTCATTTGTTTGGCACTGGTCAGGTCCTGACCATGTCAGACCAGGAAGGTGCAACCTGTAACAGATTCTTAGGCCTCAATGACTACTGACAACAACAGTTCTAACATAGACCAAAACTATTACAATTGGAAAAAAGGAAACTAGGATCAATTAAAATACGTTCTCCCGGTTTAGGGTATCCTGTCCCCAGTTAAAATAGTTGAGTTTTGTCATTTATTTCAGTGGGAATTAACCAAGCTCCCAATTCTGAACTGTCTGTAGCCACATTTACCTCAACAGTCATCTTATGATAACTGTGAAGATTTTTACCTCAATGGGACTACTCATCTGCTTCAGTCTTCCCAGGATCCGGGCCTCATAAGCTGCGTCTACACGTGCACACTACTTTGAAGTAGCGGCACCAACTTCGAAATAGCGCCCGTCGCGTCTACACGTGTCGGGCGCTATTTCGAAGTTAACTTCGACGTTAGGCGGCGAGACGTCGAAGTCGCTAACCTCATGAGGAGATAGGAATAGCGCCCTACTTCGACGTTCAACGTCGAAGTAGGGACCGTGTAGACGATCCGCGTCCCGCAACGTCGAAATTGCTGGGTCCTCCATGGCGGCCATCAGCTGGGGGCTTGAGAGATGCTCTCTCTCCAGCCCCTGCGGGGCTCTATGGTCACCGTGGGCAGCAGCCCTTAACCCAGGGCTTCTGGCTGCTTCTGCGGCAGCTGGGGATCTATGCTGCAGGCACAGGGTCTGCAACCAGTTGTCAGCTCTGTGTATCTTGTGTTGTTTAGTGCAACTGTGTCTGGGAGGGGCCCTTTAAGGGAGCGGCTGGCTGTTGAGTCCGCCCTGAGACCCTGTCTGCAGCTGTGCCTGGCATCCCTATTTCGATGTGTGCTACTTTGACGTGTAGACGTTCCCTCGCTGCGCCTATTTCGATGTTGGGCTGAGCAACGTCGAAGTTGAACATCGACGTTGCCGGCCCTGGAGGACGTGTAGACGTTATTCATCGAAACAGACTATTTCGATGTCACAACATCGAAATAAGCTATTTCGATGTTGGCTGCACGTGTAGACGTAGCCATAGTGTAATTACTTTCTTGCTTGCAGAAGCCAGAAGGCATTTGGATTTGCCTTTTGCTAGCATTTATATAACATGCGCTCCCAAATTTCTTTTGGGTAACTGAGCTCTTTGTTATGGTTTTATTTTGCTTCCTTTAATAATGCAGGATAAAATAAGTCAGCAAGTCAATAGACACGTTTCTGCAACACAAGTAAATTCTAGGGTTTCTTATAGTAAGGTCTCAGAATACGCAAGGGCTCCATTCCACACTCCCTCGTGTATACCTGGATTTCGCATAAGTGGGGGTCCGGCTTTTTCCCAGGCAGAAGACGTTCTGCAGCCAGGGAAGCAGCAGAAAGGTAAGTCCTGGGCTGTGGGTGGCAGTTGGGCTGGGTTAAGCCTGGGGTGGGTTAGGGCTGCAGGGGTGTGAGGGGTGGAGTTGAGCTGGAACTGTGCGCGGGTGGTGATCTGGGCTGCAGGGGGATGGGGAATTGAGCTGGCAGGGGGCTGCACTGGAGCCGTGTGGGGTGGGACTGGATGGGTGGGCAACTTGTGAGCTGAGGGGTTGCACTGGGGTCATGGGGGTGGGGAGGGAGGTGGGCAGCTTGTGAGTCAGCAGGGTTTGCAGTGGAGGCATGTGGGGTGGGGGGGGGCTTGCACCGGAGCTGCAGGGGGAGGGAGGCAGGTGGCTTGTGAGCTGGCAGGGGGTTTGCACCGGAGCCACATGGGACAGGGGGGACAAGCAGGTGGCTTGTGAGCCGTCCGGGGGTTGCACCGGAGCCGCGCAGGGCAGCGTTGACGGCTTGAATCAAAGCGGCTTGCGGGCAGTTTAAACTGAGCCGGGGGGTGAGCTAGAGCCACGTGAGTGTGGTGGTAAGCCAGAGCCAGGCATGGGCATGTGGGTGGCGAGTGGAGCTGGAGGGGAGCTGCTCTGGGGCTGTTCAGAGCTGAGGAAGATTAAGCCAGGGCAGGGGGAGTGACTTAAGCAGAACTGGAAATCATGGTACACAGTTTACAATAGGAATAGGGGTTCGACACGTCAGAGCGGGGTCGCATACTCTGAGACCTTACTGTATTGTTTTGAAGAGTTTGTCTATTGATCCAGGAAAATTAAATGGTCCATTTTATAACTAAGGAACTGCCCTTACTCATCTCTTACACAACTTCTCTCTTCCATACCGTTTCTAGATATGAAGAAAACAAAAGTGCCTTCACCTGTAGTAACGATGGTTCTTGGAGATGTGTCCCCGTGGGTGCTCCACAATAGGTGTCGGGCTCGCCCGGCGCCGCAGATCAGAAATCTTCCAGCAGTTTCTCCTGGATTGTGCATGCGCCGGCACGCGCCGCCCCCCTGCGTGCCCCCAGCCGCGTGCACGATCCGGTCCCCGCCAGTTCCTTGACCAACCACCTCGGATGCTCCTGAATAACACCAGACAGAGATCCGAAGCGGGGAGGATGGGCGGGTGGTGGAGCACCCACGGGGACACATCTCGAAGAACCATCATTACTACAGGTGAGTAACTTCTCTTTCTTCTTCGAGTGGTCCCCGTGGGTGCTCCACAATAGCCGACTACCCAGCAGTAACCCAAGTAAGGAGGTGGGTAATCGGTTTATGTGCAGCTTGCCCCTGATAGGACTGCTGTCGACAGACGGGTATTCTCTTAGAATACCCGAGGCAGGGCATAATGTTTGGCGAAGGTGTCATAGGATGACCAGGTCACCGCTCTACAGATGTCTGTTAACGTGATGCCCTTGAAGAAGGCTGTTGACGCCGCCACCGCCCTGGTGGAGTGAGCCCTGGGCGGGGCCAGCAAAGGAGTCTTTCGAAGTTCGAAGCACATTTTTATACAGGACACAATGTGCTTTGAGATTCTCCGGGAAGAGAGACCTTCTCCTCTTGACCCGGGAGCAAGAGAGACTAGAAGGCTGTCCGTTTTCCGGAAGGACTTAGTTCTGTCTGTGTAGAAGGCCAACGCCCTCCTCACATCTAGGAGATGCAGGCGTGCCTCCTTGCCGGAGCTGTGAGGCTTCGGGTAAAACTAGGGTAAAACTATTGGCTCGTTAAGATTGGACTCCGAAGAGACTTTTGGAACAAAGGCTGGGCGCAGCCTTAAGGTTACCGCCTCCTTTGAGAATACTGTGCAGTGCGGCGTTGCCATCACTGCCGCGAGCTCACTCACCCTGCAGGCTGAGGTAGTTGCAAAGAGGAAGGTTGTTTTTATCGTAAGGAGACGTATGGGAACTGTGGCTAATGGGTCAAAAAGGTGGACCCGATAGTGTGTTGAGCACCAAGTCCAAATTCCATGATAGTGGAAGCGGTTCTGAGGGGGGGGGTACAGGTTTACCAGCCCCTTCAAGAACCTGGTAACGATAGGATGGGCGAATACCGTGGGCCCTTCCTCTGTATGCCGAAAGGCTGATATAGTGGCGAGGTGGACCTTTAGCAAGGACAGAGAAAGCCCGCCTTTCTTGAGGTCCAATAAGTATTCTAGTATTACAGGTATAGGAACGTCAAGGGGAGCTAACTGCTTGGCGGAACACCAGGCTGTGAATCGAGTCCATTTCTGCTTGTAAGTCCTCCTGGTCGAGGTCCTTCGGCTACATTCCGGGACTTGTTGTGCTCCCTCCGTACATGTGCTCTTTAAGGAGCTGAGCCATGGATTAGCCATGCTTGTAGGTGCAGACCCTAAGGGTGCGGGTGCACTATGGACCCTTGAGCCTGCGTGAGTAAGCCCGGCGCCGCCGGTAGAGGGAGCAGTGGGCGGTCCGACATGCGCAGAAGCAAGGGAAACCATTGCTGCCAATCCCAAGCGGGACTATGAGTATCATGCGAGCTCTCTCCCTTCTGGCTTTGTGCAAGACCTTGTGGATAAGCGCTGCAGGGGAAACGCGTAAAGTAGGGAGCCCTTCCATGAAAACATGACCAGGGACCCCCGCCCCACTCCTGCCCTGGAGCAGTACTGGGGACCGTTTTTTGTTATACTGGGTGGCAAACAGATCGATCTGGGGAAAACCCCCATGTACGAAGAATGCACTGTAGCAGATCAGAGCGGATCTGCCATTCATGCGTGATTGCGAAGCGCTTGCTCAGCTGATCTGCATTCACGTTGTGAGCGCCCAGCAAGTACGAGGCTTTCAACGTTATGTTATTGGCGATGCACCAATTCCATAATCGGAAGTGCTTCTGCACATAGGGCACAGGATCGTGCTCCTCCTTGTTGATTGATGTAGAACATAGTGGAGGTATTGTCGGTATTGAATCCCGACTACTTTGCCATGTAGGTAATCTCGAAAACGTTTGCAGGCGTTGAACGCTGCTCTGAGCTCCAATATGGATATGTGCAGTGTCTGTTCCGCAGGGGACCATAGCCCTTGCGTTACCTTGTCGCCGATGTGCGCTCCCCATCCCATGTGGGAGGTGTCAGTAGTAAGAAAAATAGAAATTTGTGGTTGGTGAAAAGGCACCACCACTAGCAGATTCTCGGGGTTTTCCCACCACGCCAGGGATCTGCACACCTCTGTTGTGGGCGACACCACCCTGTGGACAGTGTGGGATGCCAGTTTGTAAACGCTTGCCAGCCAATGCTACAGGCTTGACATGTGCAACCTGGCATTCCGTACCACAAACGTCGCTGCCGCTATGTGGCCCAGCAGCCGTAGGCACGTTAAGACCGGCACCGTGGGGCTGTATGTAATGACTTGCACCAGCGAACTGATTGCGCGGAAGCGGGCGTCGGGTAGGTACACCCTTGCTGTGATAGAGTTTATGCGTGCCCCTATTAACTCTGTATGTTGTGTGGGTTTGGACTTTGACTTTGCGAGGTTGATAACTAGGCCCAGCGAAGAAACGTGTCCGCTGTGACACGTATCATGCGTGAAACCTCTGCCTTCGAGGTCCCTTTTAGGAGGCAGTCACCCAGATATGGGAAAAATAAACTCCCCCGTCTGTGCAGGTAGGCTGACACCACTGCCAGGGTTTTGGTAAAGACTCTGGGGGCCAAGGAGAGGCCAAACGGAAGAACCCTGTGCTGGAAGCACTCCTGGCCGACCGTGAAGCGGAGGAAGCGTCTGTGTGCCGGGTGGATTGTTATATGAAAGTAAGCATCTTGTAAGTTGAGTGCTGCAACCCAGTCTCCATCGTCCAGTGCCGGGAGTATCAAGGCAACTGTGATCATCCGAAAACGCTGCTTGCGGAAGCAACAGTTGAGGCCCCGAAGATCTAAGATGGGCCTCCGGTGTCCTGTTTTCTTCCCTGGTAGGAAGTAGCGTGAATAGAAACCTTCCCCTGGAATTATTCCAGCACTTTTTCCACCGCCCTTATGAACATAAGGTGAGTCACCTTCTGCTTGAGCATCGCCTCGTGGCAGCATCCCTGAAGTGAGGCCTGGTGGGAGGCTTCGTCAGTGGAAGCGACTGGGAGGGGATCACGTAACCCGTGGCTATGATCTCCAGCACCCATATGTCTGTGGTGATCTTTTGCCATTGGGAGTGGAACGGTCTGAGGTGATGATGGAACATGAGATGGCAGTGGCATTGAGCGAGGGTATTGACAGTGCAGCCCCCAACATACCCATCAAACTTGTTGCCTTTGGGCCTGACCCGAGGGTGTATGGCTTTGTTGAGAACGTCGCCTAGGAGTTCTGTACTGTTGCCGCTATTGATAGCGCCCTGGGCCGTAGCCCCGTTGATATTGAACACGCTGTGGTTGTAAGCATAGTGTCTTTGCTGAGGATAAAATTCTTCCCTCCTGTATGGGGGAGTATAATGCCCGAGGTTCTAAGTGTAGCACTCGAGTCCTTACTGGCGTGAGGGACCGAGTCGGTTGAGTCTGCAAACAACTTTTGTGTATCAAAGGGAAGGTCCACGATCTTCGCCTGTAGTTCCCTCGAGATACCCGACGTCTGGGGCCAGGATTCTCTACGCATGACCACTGCTGTAGCTGTTGAACGTGCCGCCGTGTCCGCCACGTCCAGGGCAATCCGGACTCCCGTCCGTGATGCTGAGTAGCCATCTTGAACAATCGCCTTTAACACCGGCTTTTTATCTTCCGGAAGTGGATCCATGAGGGGAGTAAGTCCGGAGTTGTTATCAAAATTATGGTTTGCTAGGTGTGCCCATAATTTCCCATTCTCAATAGCAGGATAGGAGAGGAATATACCTTGCTGCCAAACAGCTCTAGCTTCTTAGCATCTTTGTCCCATCCCCCAATTTGTAGTGAGAAGCCTTTGACCTCTGCTGGGACGACCCGACCACCCAAGAATTTGGTTGTGGGTGACTGAAGAGGAACTCCATGCCCTTTGCCGGGACAAAGTATTTCTTATCCGCTCTCTTGTTCGTAGGCGGAACAGAGGCCGGAGTCTGCCATATAGTAGTGGCTGACTCCAGAATGGCTTCGTCCAGCGGAATAGCAATTTTGGATGAAGCCGGGGGTCTCAAATTTTTCAGGAGGTTGTGATGTTTCTCCTGCACCTCTGCCGTTTGAATGTCTTGCGTGAAAGCCACCCTTTTAAACAGCTCCTGAAAACTGTTTAAGGTCATCTGGGGGAGAGACATCCCCGGGGGCCAAGGCCTCATCTGGGGAGGATGAGGAGGAACCACTAAGGTAAACCTCCCTCGAACCCTCGGGTTCCTGCAGTCGATGGTACAGTTGCTCGCTGGAGGATTGTGAAGTAAAGTCTCGGGGTTCTAAAATTAACTCCCCTTGAGACAACTGTGTTTCCGTCCCCGATCGGGAGTGCCCACGGGGGTATTGAGCGGCTGGAGGGGGACCTGCCCCTGGGTGTAGGCCTGTGGTTTGTCTGTGTCCATCATGATAAGGACGACCATGGCAGCATGGGCAAGGGTCCGGGGATGGAGACCTGGACCACTCACGGGGTGTGTACCCTCGATGTCTGGGAGAGCGAGACCTCCGCAACAACACAGATAGAGGTGAAACTGGCTTGTGACAGTACTCCAGGGGATCCAATCCCAGAAATGGTGAAGGTGGCCCAAGCCATGGTGACATTGGTTGGAGGAACAGAGAAGGAGGTTTGTTTCTTTTTTCTGGATGGGCTGGTGGAGACACAGGCCTTCGGTGCGGCGTGTGTATCACAGGGGGAAGGCTTGATGCTAACAGCAGTGCAGCCCTGTCCAGAGATGGACTGCGGTGCCGGGTTTTTGATGTTGCCTTGCCCCTCCCCTGGGGGGCCGGCACCGCCCCCTCCCATGCCGGGGATCTCGGCACTGTCAGCTGCGGTGCCGCGCGGGTATCCCCCTCCGGTGCCTGCAGGCTCCGTGCCTGGCGTCCCTGCACCACTGGTGCCGCGGGGGTCTGTGCTGCCTGTGGCGGTGCCGCCGGTTCCGGCGCTTGCCTGGCTGACGCTCTAGGCGCCGTGCGTGCCGGCTGTTGTATGACCGGAGGCTCAGCCTCTGCCACGTGTGCTGCCGCTTGCCTGAGTATGCGGCTGGTGGCTGTGTGCTCCGCTCGTCCTGCTCGCTGCAAACGCACGGCAAGGATCGAGCCAGGGAGAGTTTGCTCCATTTCTGCACTGAGGGGGTCAGAGAAAAAACTGCCCTCCTCTTATGCAACCCAGCGGGCTGTTCTGGGTGAGGCTTCTCCAGCAAGGGAGCCTGGAATTCCCCCAGGCATTGGATGCCTTTGCTATGCTGCACGGAGGCCGGCATAGCTTTATGGCATGACTCCCGCTTTGTAAAACCTGAAGAGGCCATTGCGGTGAGTCATTTATTGTTAATAGGGTACTTAGCACTTAATCCGTGCCTTTCCACCCCAAATAGTGATCACCGGCCTGCGGCAGCAGGCGGCCTAAATGGCCTTCACGTCTGCTCTTCTCTTCTCCTCTCTTTTTCCTTTTTTTTTTTTTTTGATATTCTCTTTGTCTTTGCTTTCTCTCCTTTTCTTTTTTTTTTGTTTAATAACCGAAAACAACAAATTACACATGGAAAAAAAAACACTAAGTAATCTGACTCTGGCCTTAGCCTGAGTGGATTCCGTCTGTAGCCGATGGTGGTTGAGAAGGAACTGGCGGGGACCAGATCGTGCACACGGCCGGGGGCGCGCAGGGGGCGGCACACGCCGGCGCATGCGCGATCCAGGAGAAACTGCTGGAAGATTTCCGATCTGTGGCACCGGGTGAGCCCGACACCCATTGTGGAGCACCCACGGGGACCACTCGAAGAAGAATAAATGTTCTGCATTACTTTTCTTTGTTAGAGCATGCAAAAAATAAAATGTAACAGTTTATCAAAATTTAAATGTCCAGTTCTGATCCCTTTTTAATCAGTTTCCTTGTAGCACCAACAGAAAAATATCTTACCCTGTTCTGCATCTTTTTTTATCTCTTGGAGATCCTAATGTATGTGTTGCTGGTAGAAAGGAAACCGCTCCTTCGTAGTAATTATGAGAGAGAAACTTCTTGAAACCTTAAAAAAAGGCATTACACAGTTTTTATTTGTTTTAATCTCACATTTAATCCATCCCTGAGTTGTTGCTCCATCTCCTCTACCAGGAATTACAAGAGCACAGTTGCTCTCTTCAATTTCACATCTCTTAGCTATTCTGGAATTTTTGGAATAGGGAGAGAGAAATGCCTCTCCTTTGTTTTCCTTAATTATCACTTGAACAACAAAAAGAGGTGGTTCAGATTTTTAAAGCCAGCTGTAATGCTTACCTACACAACTCCCATGAATTTCAATAGCCAAGATGGGGCAAAAACTTTATTTTCTGGTTTTCAAGGATAAGGACAAACAGTACTTCCCAGAAGCATAACTGGTTTTATAGGATTAAACAATGGAGAGTAACAACAAAATTAAAATAAATATCTACATTTACAAAATGCTCTGTGAAAGTGAGAAGCACTACAACATGAAGGTGAAATACAACACTGAATGAGTATATTCCTGGATTTACAAGGATGTTGGCAAACAGTTTTAAGACATGGTGATGAAGAAATACTGGGAGTAGAAATATTTCAAGATGACTACTTTACCACCCCTAAAAAGTCTATAAAACCAAACCTTTTTTCCCCCGACTAACATGATTTATAGAATTTAGTGTAACAACATTTAGCAGAATAACGATGCTTCCTTCATGTTAGTATAGTTCTACAGCTCTTCTAAACCCAAGAGACTGTCAATCTCTCCAACTAATCCAGTACTTTGCTCCATTTTTGACTCCTTGAAAATATAATATAGTATTTTTAAGAGAACACTTTTGTTTGTTGGCTCCTCTTTCACTATCAAATATTGCTAACTGCCTGTAGCTCCTTAGATCACTAACATTAGTTGCCCTTGGCCAAAAAAACCCAACAACGAAACCACCCTTCAAAATATTCCAAAGTTATCTCCACTAGAAATGGTATGATAGATATATAGTATCACTCTTACAAAGGGACATGCACAATAGCATTGCTTTTAGTAAAATTTGGATAATAACTAGCTTGAAAACTATCAAATTTAACACATTTTGTTTAACCTCGCAGCTTCCACAATGTGAATGGAAGTATTTGTGATAAAGAATGTTCAACTAACTTAGAGTAAAGTGAACAAAGCTGCTATCAATTACATTTATTGTCAATGAGATCTCATATCTATAACTGGGAGAGTTTTTTGAGATGTGTGGTCTGTGCCTGTATTCTATTGTGGGTTACACATGTGCACTATTGGCCCAGAATTTGAAAGAAATGTCTGAGTGACTGTTGGAAGAGTTGTTCCAACAAAACTTCTGTCAACAGATCCTGTCTCCACATAAAAGCAGATCGATCTTCTGATCTGCTGTCAACAAAAGGGCCCCCTGGAGTGCCTATAAGGCTTTTTTGTCAACAGTTTCTATCGACTACAAACAAAACACGTTTCGACGCTCTGTGACTTTTGTCTACAAAACTCCAGTTTTGTCTGCAAAACTCTTTAGTGTAGACACAGCCAAAGAGTGATAAAGAGTGAGGTGGACTAACTGCAGCTCCAGTTCCTTCTGCACTGTGAAAACTGACAGATCTGATGTGGCAGGGAAGAAGGGCAGGACCACACATCTTGAAGAACCTCCAGGAAAATAACCTCCTTTTTTCTTCTTTGAGTGATGATTCCGAGTATATTCTACTGTGGGTCACTGACAAACATACCTAAGTGAGAAGAGGGTGTGAAGTTGAGTGGAAGACCATCATTCCAAAGGAAGCAACTGTTACCATGACTTGCATCAAGGCAAAGAGTTTTGCAAACTTGTGGACAAAACCCCACATGACTGATATACTTAAATCTATCAAAGGGATATCCTGAAGGGATGCCAGAGTTGTTGCTTGTATTCTAGTGGAGCAAACCTGTACCCTTGTGGGAAAAGGTTTTTGTTCTTCACAAGTAAAAGGTCAAAGCTTGTTGGATATTAAGGAAATGGAGTCCATATTCTTCCGCAGATGTATGTGCTTGTATGTGTGTGTGGGAGGGGGAACAACTAAGTGAAAGGACTGGTTAACATAAAACTGGAAGATGACTTTTGGTAAAGATTTCAGGTGTAGGTGTAAGGAGACCTTATCTTTGCGGAATCCTGAAAATGGCCTGTCTTCCAAGTTTATCAGTCCTTTTTTCTTAATTGATAGCAACAAGGATTTAGACACTCATGGAGAGGAGGGAAATGGAGCAACACACCATTGGTGCAAAGAGAAATTTTTGTAATACTGGAAAGTACCAGATTCAGGTCCCATTGAGGCATGATCACTTGAGGTGAGCAGGCTGTTTGGAGGACTTTCTAATATCTACCATTAACGTGAAACAGAAACATCCCCCATGGAAGTATGGAACATGCTAATCATCACCAAGTGGACTCACAAGGAGCTGAGAAAGAAACCCAATGCCTTTAAAGACAGCATATAGTCCAGAATAAGGGAAGCTCTGCAGATTCTGGTATAACACAATTAATTTGGGTCCAAGATGAAAAGCATCTCCACTTAGTCCACTAAAACTGTCCAGTGAGTCTTTCCTACTGTTAAACAATCCTGTACTGCTGAGGAATGTATATGATCTATGGTCAATGTGCAACCAAACCTCATACTCTGAAGTGCTGTGGTTGTAGATTGGGGATGCTTGATCCTGCTGATGCACTCAGTGAGAACATCAGGGAAATTTGGGTAACTGGTGGACAAGATGATGTGCAGGAGATGAGGGAGCCAGAATTGTCTGGACCTGAAGATGACAATCAGTGTGAACACCTTGTGTCACTGGATTTTGTATAGCATCTAGAGTAGGAGCAATAACATAAGGAACGTGTAGTTTAGTTGGTGTGACTAGAAGCAACTGGAAGAGCAAGAGTTCCAGATATTGACTGCAACTGCGCATAGAGCTAGAATTTCATTCCCCATTGTATGTTGATGTACAAAACAATGGTGGTGATGTCTGAAATAATCAGGATGAGAGCAAATGAATGCATGAAAAAATTTGCATGCCCTCCTGTTTCAAGTTCCATGATATTGATGGGCATCCTGGATTCCTGAGATATCCACATCCCTTGTGTTAAGATGTTGTCCATATGGACTTCCCAGCCTACCAAGCACAGATGACAGTTTTGTCTGGGAAGAGCGAAGAAAGAGGACTCCCATGTGTATATGATGTGGATCTGTCCACTGTAGGAGGTCAGGGAGTACCTTAGCCAGGACTGTCAGCATGAGGTCTATGGCGTGGCAGCTTGCTGACTGCCTTAACTGCACCCCTGCCTGCAGGCAATGGAGGTGAAACCTTGCCAAGGGGTGTCACAAAAGTTAAGAAGGCCAAGTGACCAAATAGAGAGAGAGAGTTCTTGGCTGGTATGCAAGGGATGTTCATGGTGCAAACTGTGATATTGTTCACTTCCTGTAATATGTCTGTGAGCAGGTATGCCCATGCCAGGAATGACAGGGGCTAGGGACGACGCTGGAAGCAGTGTTCAAGATAAATTACCTGGAGGGGAATGACCAGGCCCCTGCTTGTCCCCCACACCTTGTACAAGCTCCTGGATGAATCAACTGATGCTACTTTCAATTTCTCTGACTGTTAACGCAAAGCCACTTATTCATTACAATAGCCTGACAAATAGATTAGACACCAGCTGAAACATTTTAAAAATCAAGTCCTTTTAAGCTCCTTCCAGGTTCCAAAATATTGAAAATTACAACTTTCTAGGAAATAAAATTGATACAATCAGAGGAAGTGGTCCATAAATTTTGGGCATTGGAAACACTTATTTTCATCATAGATAAAATATAAAGAAATAAAGAGACTGAATCCCAGTGGTACACCGAAAACTCAGTGTAACTTTCATTTAGGAGCTATTTGTGATGTCTCCACATCAGTGTTCCTTGTAAGCCGTGTGCCTGCTCAGGAGAGATTCAAATGCCACACAGCTGATTATCAGAGTACCCATAGCTAGCTGCTTCTACTGATGGTGCACACTCACACATGCCTCAGTTCACATACATTATTTTGCACGTGCATGGAAAAAACATGCAAATGGATAGAGAAGAATAGAGGGAACACTGCTCCAAGTTATGATGCACTAAACATGAATGAAGTTTTAAAAACAATCTAGACTATTAATGAGATCTAATGTGCTTGGTGCTGCCTTAAGGAATGTCTGTCTGATTCAATCTGGCTGTTATGTTTTAACTTACAGAAACTTACTATGAAAGAGGGTATGCAGCCCTCCATTATCTTTAGATTTTTCTACAAAAACAATGTAGTGATTAGACAAGTTACCTGAAAAGTCATATCTGATTGTACCCATCCACCGCTTCTTTTCACTGTCTTGTAGAATATCGCCATAAAAGCCATAACCCAACAATGACACAGAATACTTAAGAAACGTATTGTTGCGATGTATGGAGGAGACATCCAGAGGCTGAGAATCACCTGTTAACAGAAATTCAGACTTTATTTCAGTTAAAAGTTTCTTTTTTTCAAATCTGATACTAATTTTTAACATTAAAACCATGTCTTTTTGCTGAGAGCTACCTTATAAAACATGCAACAGAGAAAGAGAGAAGCATTCTGCAAGACTAAAAATGCTGTGTACTGTTAAATGAGAAAAAATCATGAGGAAGCAAGGAGGCAGTGTACCAATAAGAGATACTGGAACAGGGTGGAAGAGACAAATAGAACCATCTTCCTGAGACCTGCCATTTTTGAAGTTGCTTAATATATTTGGGCTAATTCTATATTTTAGCAAAAGCAAAAATGCAATAGTTAAAATTACAACTACATTCCTACATTTGATATTCTAGTCCAAATACCATGTCCAGAGCACATAAGGGTCCCAATCCTACAAAGATGTCCAGAAATGCTGAACTTTGTTTGCTTCAGTGAGACTACTCACAGTTCATGAATTTAAGTATGAGCATAAATCTTTGCACAATCATGTTTTAGAATTACAATGGTTAAGCTTTTGAAAGCTGAGAAATGCTGAAATTAAGTTGGTATGCAAAACTTTATTGCTGTCCTTTATACCTCTGCATTACAATCATCTTCAAGTATGTCTTTTTTCTCGTTTACAACATAACATTTTCCTACAACTTTAAATCATAATCTAATATTGTGTATTGCTCTGTGCATGCCAGACAGAATCACAAAAACATCTATACCACAAGTTAACATTTCAGAAGGTTATGGTAACCTGAAAACAGTGAGTTAAAGTAGAAATGCTCAGTCTTAGCTCTCTTTAGAACATACGTCTCACTAGCAAACACATCATACTTTAGTATAACCAAACTATATTTTTACACACCCAAAGAACGGCCTAAGCAGAAATGATTACTCTTGTGTATGTTAAGGACTTGAAAAGAAGTTGCTGACCTCTAAGCAGAATACCTACCTACAATAATATGTAATGCTGATGTTACTGGATCAACGACACCAACTGTTGCATAGCATATGCAGTCTGTTGAACCTGTAAAAACCAAACGCTTTTCATTTTTCATCTTAAACAACAGAGAATACTGCTCTATGTACATGCGGTCTTTTAGATAAAAACATTATTTCCCCTTACTTTTATTCCATTTTCTTAAATGTGGAAATAGAATAAACACCAGGCAATATGGCTATGAAACATATAACAAAGCGTGGTCTTAATTAGAACACTGATTTTCTCTCTAAGTGAAAATCACCCCTCTGCACAAAGTGCATATATTTCCATTTTATACTCTGCAGAATGCTGGATTTGGTGAGCCAGAATCAGCTTCCACTTCAGAGATAGGACAACAGCACATCCCTTTATCTCAGCCTGTGAAGAGGAGTGGCAACTGCTGCTACTTTGCAGCCCAAAGTTCAGAATTTCCTGCTCACTAGAACCTTGTTAAAATAATAATGATAATTAAAAGCAAACTACTCCATACCAGTTCATTCTCAGCCTTAAGGCACAGTTCCTTAGGATAGTGGGATGCATATTCAGGTGTTGCTTTTTCTATCATCAAAGCCTGATCTATATTACCAAGTTAGGTTGACATAAGACAGCTTGCTTTGACTGACATAAGTTTTCTCCTACACCAATGTCATAACTCCACTTTGATGAGAGTCATAGAATATATGTCAGTGTAGTTAGGGTGATGAGTGTCTGTGTAGACACCCTGTTACTTACATCATTGTTAGCTCTTGTGCATTTCATAGCTCCACCAGAACCATGAAACTGACAAAAAAGCCTGGCAGCTAGAGCCCCACTGCCACTACTGTTTCTCTTTAGAGCTGAGTGGCTGGATCCTGCTTCCATCTGGGAACTACAGCAAGAATGGACCCTATGGCCAGGTGGGAGCTCTGGATAGCTAAACTCCACACTCAGCTGAGAAATGGGGAAAGAAGCCCTGGCAACTAGACCCTGCTCCCAGCCACTAACTAGATGAGCAGGAAGCCCTGGAGTCTGAACTCATCTTGGGGGAAGGGCAGGGAGAGCCCAGAGGAGCTAAACAATGGAGAGGCCTGAAGCCACAAGTGGCTTCCCTCATTTCCAGCAAAGAACAGGAAGGTGAGAAGCCCAGGCAGCTTCTCCCAATCACAGTGGGGAATGTTGAGGTGACACTCCTGGGCAGCTTCCCACGGGGGGCAGCTTCTGGAAGCCCCAGAGCTGTTAATTATATTTGCACCTGTGAATTTGATGAGGGCCTTATAGAACATACTTGCAATCTTTTTTTTATTTTCTCCCATATAAAAACACCTTTTCTTCCCCACTTCAAAACTACTGTTACCACAGTACAAAATTACTGGGTTCTGGACTCTAGTCAGTAAGTTTATACAAGCACCTGGATTACACAAATGTTTGTCAGGCATAAAGATACAACAACAAAAAAATCTAAAATCTAGCAGATATATTTTGACTTCTTATTAAAGTAGCATATTATTAACACATTTGTTTGGAAGAGGAACAGCTTGTGATACATTCAACACACTGCAAAAGAGTTGCTGTGAAACAGAGGTTCCTGAGGGAAAGGTCACCTCCTTCTTTGCAAACAACTCTCATCTCAGACCTGACAAACTCACTACACCCAACACCTCTTATAGGCTATCTATCTATGTAAGGTATTTATAGAAAAGTCATAACTTGATAAAATGCACAATCATGAGATTTATGTACAATATTTAAGGAATAAAATACTAATTTGAAAGTATGGCTTTATGGAGTTGGAGTAAAAATTAGTCACCAGGGATAATATTCATTGATGATGGCCTATTCAAGCAGTTGCAACCCTGCCTGTTTTGCTGGTGATACAATAAAAAGCTTAATTTTTTTCGCCTTGTTCAACACCAAGGCTGCATCTACATTACAGTTCTGTTTTGAAAGAATGTCTTTTGAAAAAGAACATCGAAAGATGGTCTTTCAAAACAGAGCATTCACATAAACCAGCAGGGACTGAAAGCTCAGCCCATTCTTTCGAAAGGCCTCCAGCACAATTTCAAAAGAGTGTCCACACATGCCAGGGCACTCTTTCAAAAGAGCAGGGGCATGAAGTGCCACGGGCAGGGTCGCATGGCACACAAGCCCTTCCGGGGCTGCTGCCCTCCGTCCCCTTAAAGGTGCCCCCCATACCTCAGCCAGCACACTCCAAGGGCCAGCAACTCTGTCCCCAGGCAGCACAAGAGAGAGAGACAGAGAAAGAGCACGCGTGAAGGTGGCATCTTGGGCTGCCATGGACCCCAAGCAGCACCACCCCCCCAATCACAGCCATGGCCAGTGCTCTGGCTGCCATGCTGCAGTGGTTCTGGCTGGCCTCCTGGATGCCATCCTCAGGGCACGACATCCCCAGCCAGTCCCCAGGGTCATCCGCCGCCTGTGGAGCTTCCCCACAAGCAGCAACTGGTGGGACCCGCTGGTGCTGGAGGACTGGAGTGACGACTGGTGGCTACAGAACTTCCGGATGACCAAGGGGATATTCTTGGAACTGTGCCACTGGCTCGCTCCAGCCCTGCAGCACCAAGACACACACCTGAAGCTGGCACTCCCCCTGCACAGAAGGGTGGCCATCGCCCTATGGAAGCTGGCCACCCCAGATAGTTACCGATCCGTCAGCCACCAGTTTGGGGTGGGCAAAGCCACCATCAGGGCTGTCCTCATTGAGATAAGCCATACTCAGCTCACACTAGACTGCATGTGGTGGGGGGAAGGGGACAGCATGGCAACAGGCACTGTCAGGAGAAGGGCGGGCACCCCGGGACAGGGGCAGGGACGGGGACAGGCACAAGCAGGCAAGCCGCACCCCACCCCATGCTCACGAGCATGCCTCCCTATGCCCAGCAGGTCATCCAGGTGATCAGCAAGGCGCTCTTGAGGCAGCTGGTTTGTGTTGGTAACCTGGACGACGCCATCGGGGATTCCAGGAGTTGGGCTTCTCCAACTGCTTCGGGGCCCTGGATGGCACCCACATCGCCATCTGGGTCCCAGAGCACAGCTGCGGGGCCTACGTCAATTGCAAGGGCTATCACTTGGTTGTCCTACAAGCTCTGGTCAACCCTTATGGCCGGTTCCAGGACGTCTGTGTGGGATGGTCCAGCCGCGCACATGACACGAGGGTCTTCCAGAACTGAGGGCTCGGACGTCGTATGGCCGAGGGGACCTTCATCCCCGGGGGGAGCTCCCCATCTACACTTGCTCTCTTTCAAAATTATCTTTCAAAAGAGGGTGCTTTTCCCATCCTGGGAACGGAGGACCAACTTTGAAAGAATGAGGGAGTGAAAGAGCGCTGTGTCAGTGTAGACGTTCCGCAGCTTCTTTCGAAAGAACTCGGTCTTCCGATCCTAATTTCTAACGCACTTGCTAGTGTAGACGCACCCCAAGACTTTCAACAGAAAGCCACTGGCGGCAATGGCAAACAATCAAAACCTCCTGAAGATAAACAAAAAAAACCAAAACAAAACGGCACATTACAGCAAGATGGAGGCTCACCCAATGTCTGAATATAAATACAATTCTGTTTCAGTGTAACACAGAGAAAGGGAAGATACCTGAATCCTTTCACTGTGGAGACCCCAAGATAAACATGGAGTTCACATGGAAAAACTGCTACCTTGTTCATGTGAAGCCAGCTGGTCTGCAACAGACTGAACTTGGGGCATGAAGCCCAGAAACCTACATTTTAGATAAGGAAGGTAACTGTTACTAAGTGTGGACACTGGTTCATGTTTGATTATTTTGTTTTCCCTTGTAACTATTTGTTTTCATCATTCTCTCTTAGTTCTAGTGGAATCTTTATTCTTTTGTTTTATTACAAGTGCTGCGTGTTAGTCAGACTGCACTCAAATAAAACTGAACTGTTTCTCTTGGGGGCAAAGGATCTGGAATTTCTGTTAGCAGAAAGTGTCAGGTACTGGATTTCACAGGGGAACAATTCAGAGGACCTGGGGACTGGGCAAACAGATTGTTAATCTGTAAAACCAGCTTGGGGAACACCTGATTATAAAGTGAAGTCTCAGCTGGCACTGCCTAGAACAGAGTCTATGAGCGGCTGTGAAGCTAGTGGCATTAGGGAACTGACACCCAGCCAAGGGCAGGCAAGATGCTTTCACACTTGAGGGGTTAACACACTTGTTGGGGTTGGCAAGGTGACTCATTTCTGGAAACCCTTACCATAGTTAAAATTAAACTTCGCTCTCTATAGTAGAAGAATATTTCTTGTTCTACTTTCTGAATAATAGTAAAAAGAGCAATCCTCTGCAGTGTTTACAACTCAAACACTTCCCTACCCTGCAAACAAAATTGACTGAAAAAACAAAATGCTAAGAAATGGAACTGAAAGTGAAATTGACTGGTTGATTTTTTGTCTTCTCATTAATGCAAAGAAACCTAACATCATGTTTCTCAACCTTTTATTTTTAGTACACCTTTTTTTAAAAAAAATTGTTAGCATCCCCAGACTTGTCTCGTGCACCCCTAAGGCAAAACACAGTTCTAAGGTAATCTGAGGTCTTGAAAACAAGTGCCATTCAACCTTTCCAGATTACTGTACCCTCTTCAAGAGTCAGATTTGTTTTGTATACCACCAAGTTACCCCTCACTTAAAAACTACTTATTTACAAAAACATGCAAAAATATCACAGAAGACTACTACTGAAAACTTGCTAACTTGCTGACTTTCTACCTTCTTATCAAATAAATGAATTGGAATAGCAATATTGTACTTACATTTCAGTGTGAGACATATGAAGCAGTAGAAACAAGTCATCGTCTGAATAAACTTTTAGATTGTCCCAACTTCATTGGACCATTGTAAAACTAGGCAAATATCTAGATGAGTTGATGTACCCCTGGAAAACCTCAGTGTACTCCCAAAACTACATGTACCCCGGCTGAGAAATACTGACCTAACACACAGTGAGGAATGCATTTGATTTTTTTCATATTTAACAAACGAAGGTGTTTGTTGCAGCACAGATATGGAGGTTGCATTCAGTATTATTGCCAGTGTGCCAGCATCCCTTTAATTTTTGGCTTGCCTTATGTATAGATAATTAACATATCAAAGACATTTAGCATTGGATGATACAAATTTATACAGTAGAGACAATCTATTTTATACTGTTTGAAGTAAGTCACAGCATTTATTTAAAACCATACTATAAAGGACATATGTTATACATCCAATCTTAGATTATGAAATACTGTCTTAAAGCGAAGAACCAGCTTTTGAGCGCAGACTAAGCAGAGGGAAACTCACCTACGGGAGCCCTAACAAGAGTGAAAAATGGGTGTGGAGGAAGATCAAGGTTGGTTTAGTTAGGCAAGTCAAAGAAAAGATCCTGCCAGAAGTCAATGCCTTGGTGAGATTTGCTGTGGGTCTGCAGAGCCTTCTTCCCCATGCCATCTCACCCCACTGAAATACATTGACAGCATAGGCCTTTGGTCCATTTCAGATTCACCATAGTCATACTGGACACAGGCCTAATCAGATTATTCCATTTTCACAAGGCCAATTCAGACACTGCAAAACATGCCAAGGAATGAATGATTTATCAGTTTCAAATCCATTCTCCATTTTTCCTCACTCCAAATGAAATCAGGGCATCCAGTTTTGGTAGATGGTGGCAGGGAAAATCGTTCTCTCAGCCTTGCTTTCAAGGTGACTGTCATCACCACTCCCACTTATGGATACGAGAGAGCATACTGCTCATCTCACACAACCATTTTTTAAATGCTGGTCACAGTGATTGACAGATTTTTAATTAGTAAGGCCCTGACAGCAGGATGAGGCAAACACATTATGGAATCACACTCCAAAAAGAAACAGTAAGTGTGATGGAGAGACCTTTCTGAGAGACCTGTGCACAGTTCATGACACACTGTCATGGGCAAGTGCTTTTGCACAGCACACAGGACTCCAATTTCTTTTCAGGGTTGTGACAAACATGATGGATGACAGATGGTAAAGAGCCAAATTTGGGACTGTACAGTAGCAACAGCTATTTAGAAATTTAGTAGGTTGAAATGGTAAAGAAAACTTTCCATTTCATTTTGCAAGCAGCTTGCAAGCGGTTGAAGATTTCAATAGAATCTGGGCATTCAAATGTGAACACTTGGTTTGTCGCTCAGTGTTTTACCCTTCTTCTAAGTAGCGGATTAGCAACTGAGTTCCAAAGTTGGGAAGATGCAAGAAATCACTTGGTATCTGTTAAGGAATAACAGGATAAAAGGTAGAGTTCCTTCCTATGAGTTTTCTGAAAGACTGGTACATGCCTTAAAGCATGAGGGTTTGTAACTTTTTTGCTTTGACTGTGAATGAACTCACTATAAAGTAATTTCCTTTCATCAATTTCAAACCATGTTGGTTCTGGATAAGTGTGGAACCCATTACTTCCAAAACACACCGGCAGCAGGTGCATAGGCAAGAATCTGTGACGGTAATGGGACTCAGAAGGTGCTGAATGGTGTTTCAACCACATGATTGAGCACCATTCCAGACCTAAACTTAATTCATACCCCTTCTACTTTCTGAATCCAATAGTGTCTTATTGCATCTAACCTGCTTGGAAACATCAAAAAATAGACCCTGAAGTAATCTTAGCTTCCTGCCCTTTAAATACACAAACACAGTGAAGGAAAACCAGTAGCATTAATAATGACGTCTGGAAACCACAGTTGTGTTCTGCCCTATGAGAGAGGTGAGGGCGAAGGGTAGCCTTTTATCCAGCTCTAAATAAATGGATTTGCTTCAATAAAAAGACTACCTTTATACTACCAGCTCGCACTGTGACTCCTAGCTTTCATACACATATCTGTACTAGCTTCATGACAGCCAGTATGAATACAAACAGTGAAGCTATAATGGGAACTTACCCAGAGGCTTCAGGTGGGCTTGTCCTGGGCACCACTCTGCTGAGCTGCCAATGTCTGTTGCCACAACTTTTATTTCTCTGTGATCTCTCTCTCTCAGTGAACTAATACAAAAGCCTTTTGTAAAGTTATTGCTAGTGCTGAAATACCCCTATGACAGTGAAATAGATTCCAGCACAGAGGTACAAATCAACTTATTTGTGTGGGCCAAGATGCAGGACAATATGTAAATTTGGCAGCGTGGGTAGCGATCTGAACAGGCTTCTTTCATGCTAGTAAATGCACAACTTCATTAACTGTATACTGAAGTTAAATTACTACAAAGGACTGGTGAGGTGGCCAACAGGGAACATGTCAAAGAAAAATACTAATGACGACCTGATCAGTCAGATGAGTAAACTGCCAACAGGTGCACTGTTGACCGTATAATAAACTTCACAGTTCACAACACTGCACTAAGTAACATTCTTATTTGGATTGTGTGATCAGTATTTGCATACACAGCATAGATACAGTTCCTAATTTGAACAGGGTATGCACACAGAATAAGATTAATTTCTATTGCTATTTAAACAATTGGGGGTATGTCTAGTAAAACGAAGAAAGGTATTTTGACACATATGCGGTCTGGGGTTTGTAAAAGGCAGCTGAATGGAGAAGAAAATGGAAGACAGTGCACTGACAGAAGCAGGATACAGTGAAATCCCTATTTACATGATTTTGACTTGTGCATTACTTGGATTAATGTGAGTCAAAATTGTGAGTGATAGGGAGCCAGGAAGCACCCAGCTCCCCTCCACTTGTGGGAGCCAGGAAACTGACCAGCACCACTGCACTGGTCAGTTTCCCAGCTCCAAGGAGTGGTGGGGAGCCAGGAACATGGTGGCTTACAGGAGCTAGGAAACTGACCAGTGCTGAGAAGCTGGTCATTTAAAAAAAAACTAAAGAAAGAAGGGTGGGGAGAGAATCTTGATCATATTAAGAGCAAAGGCACAGCTACCATTACCAAATAGGCCTGACCCTATTTTACTAATAATGAATCTTAACTGCTCTCAAACTACCTTTACACGGAACTCTTATTTTGTTTTATATACCGGGTTTAAAACAGGAAATGTGACCCACGTAAGAAATGTAATTCTATCTTAGCTGAAGTTGACTCTACTAGTATGTTCTTCCCATACCCCCAGAGACAGGCTCTTCTAATAGCTTTTTCCTGCCTTCCTTCACTGGTTCTCTGTCAGTCATGCGATACTCAGTTTTCTTGAACATTTTACCCCGCTCCCTATTACATCACAGCACTTTAGTTTAGTTTTCTCAGCTGTCAGGGCTGATTCCCACTCTGACACTCCAAGTGGAGAAAGTGGGGGACTATAAAAAACTTACGAACACCTTCTCTCTAGAGACACTGCTTTTTAAAAAAAAGCTTCCCAAGGTCACAGATTTCCTGACCTGGTGGTGCTGCCACCACCAAGTGAAGAGAGCTTCCCTTTAAAGCTCAGGAAGACGCACTAGGCTATCTTGCTGTGGAGTAACCCCAAGATTTTCCCTTTTCTTAGTCGATAGCTTGGAAACAAATAGAATAAGCTGTAATCTGATAGCTGACCTTTTGCTATTGACATGCAAATACACAGACAGTCCTCTAGTGCACAGAAATCAAATTATTGCCCTAAAAAGTAATTCATTCACAAAGCAAAATATGAAAAAATACCAAAAAAGTAAATAAATATACTTAGTTTCTGGCTTATAATAAAAGTAACTCAAAACAAAGATTACAGCCCAGAGAATTACTTCCCTGGGATTCAGTTTAGAAGTTAGAGTATGGGGAAAATCATCAACCATCCTAAGAATTCCACACCAAACCCAAAACAAAAATAACCTGATCACATCTAACTAAACATTTCCTTTCTACTTGCATACCTATGTACTGATTATGATGTGGCCAGGATATTTACTGGATACATTAGCATATTGGTCTCTCGCTGCTCCAGTCGCAGAACAAAGACCCCTCAACCTACAATTGTTTCAATTCAAAAAGAATCTCACTTTCTCCCTATTGGCTCACCCGGCTTCTTTCCTTAGAGAACTCCTCTTTCTGGGTTTAACCCTTTACAGGCATTAATTCGTGACATTTGCATACACAGGGACATATCTATATAGGTGAGGGAAAAAAACAGGGTCACAAAAGGAGGAAAAGTTCTCTGTGCCTTAAATATTGAGTCTGTTCTGGTCTGGCTATTATCTGAAGAAGTGGGTCTGTCCCATGAAAGCTCATCACCTAATATATTATTTTGTTAGTCTCTAAAGTGCTACTGGACTGCTTTTTTGTTTTGCTAGTATATAGACTAGCACGGCTGTCTCTCTGTTACTAGACAAAGATATAGGTGAATAAAGTTATGAGGTGTTCGGAAAGAAAGTTGAATTTCATTTGAAAGAAAAATCAACTTTTTTCAAAAACAACATATACTTAAATGTGTAACATTTTAATGAAATCTCCATGAAGGAATGAAGGACAAAAGGAAAAGTTTGTAAATAGCGTGAACACTTAATTTCCAACACAGAGTTAAAATAGGAACTTAGGCTATGTCTACATAAGAGGATTTTGTTGGCAAAACAGCTGTTTTGCTGAAAAAAATCCACAGTGTCCAGATTCCCAAGGCATTCTGTCAACAGTAAGTCAAGAGAATGCAGCACTTTTGTTGACAGTTATATCTTGCTCCCTAAGAGGAATGAAGTCTCTGTCAACAGAAAGCCAGCCTGGATGTTCTAGGAGGCCCTCTGATGACAGAAAGGATCATTGGGCAGCCCTGTCTGCTGTGCCTCCAGTTGGTGATTTTGCCGACAGAGCAGCTGGGCTGACCAGCCACTCTGCTGACATAGTGGATAGTTCTTGCGATCTGCTGGGCAGTCTGGCTTTGATCTGTCAACAGAAGTTTTGTTGCAAAAACTTCTGTCAACAAATCCCTGTAATCTAAACATAGCCAAAGGCTTCAACTGGAATAACTGTTCCTTATCTGCCCTTAAAATGGTTTGTTTCATTTCTGGGGTATATTCTGAATTTTCCAACAAGACTTTAATTGCAAACTTTCTCTTACCATTAGTTGGAGAGTTGGCACAACATGATAGACTGTAAAGTTTCACAGTTGTCTCACAGCACAAGGGAAATTACAAAGAATACACTATAAACAAGTTACTACGCTAACAGCAGATCCCAAACTTTTTCACACTACAGTTCCCTTTGATCTCACTTCTTAACACAACCTACCTGGTATTTAGCATTCTGGTTGACTTTTCAAAAATAAATGCTCCATTTTATCAGTCTACTTTGAAAAATGTGGGTGGATGATGAGACCCGTATTAATCAATATGCCCTCAACATACTTGCACAGTCACAAGGCCTCCAACTCAGGAGGACCACGTAACCACTGGATCCAAAATTAAGAAACCACCAACAAGTAGCCTGTAGGCCTCCTCCAGCTTATCAAATTATTTCATTTGGCCTGCTGCCTCGTGTATGGGAAGGGGATGGAAAGTGGGAATTCTTCTTTCTCCGATCTCATCACTAAGCTCCTGCATCCTCCACATGGAGCTTTAGACATGTTGCAGACCACCAAAGGCAGATTGCTGCGGGGATAGAACTCTATTTCTCCACAGTAGGGACGCTGTCTGGGTACCCCAAGAGCTATTTGCTTAAAACTCTGTTACATTTCTCCCACCCCTCCACAATCTCATGACTTTGATCCCACTCTCAGAACTACAACTGGAGAAAAAATGCTCTAAAATAAGTATATGAATAAAGATTTTTTTTGGATACAAGAATATGCCTTTGCCTGCCACTTTAAAGATTTAATGCTTCCCTCACTTGCCTCCAAAACAGGCATTGATACACAATGCTTTCATTTTAAATTCAGAACTGTTTAATATAAAAATTAAATATTTTATCTTCGAATAAGTAAAAGGAAAAATGAACATATATATGCACATTTTAAATTAAAGATTACAGAAGCAGATTTCCAATTGCAATATGACAATGCATAATATTTTGTAGACATAATTCTGCCCCATCAGAAAATCTAACATAATGCACATTGAACTCTAAGACTGTCATTGTGAGTGTGTTCACAAGAGGATAAAGGAAAAGTCCTGCTACTTTTTCCTCACACATATGACAATTTCACAGGTCAGAATGACCTGAAATTGATCCTTAAGCTCAGTACCGTGTACAGAATGATACAGCTCACTGAACATATTCAAGTACACCCTATACATATGCACCCCTTTACCAATTTCCCATCTTTTAGTAATGAAATATTGAGGGGGGGGGAAAAAAAAAAAGACTCCCTGCTTTTCCCCCTTACTTCTATCCACAAAAAAACAAAGCTCCACACATGCTTAACTAACATGAGGATTTACATTTTTAACTTTCTTCCCAGAAGAGCATTTAACAAATAACGAGGGGATTGTAGCATGTTAAAGACTAAAATTTATTTTGGTACAAACTTCTATGGGCTAGGGCCCACTTTCATGTCAGATCCATGATTTGCTGGCCTTCAAGGTGCCAAAGGACTGCCCCCCCACCTTGCCATTGTTTTTCCTGAAACACGTAAGCCTGGCTTACTTAAACATGTTCACTCTATTTTTCAAATTTGTTATTTAGAGTCAAAAGTTACATTAAGACAATATTAACAATGTGTAGTATAAAACCTTGCAAATTACAGGACAAGAATACAATGAAAATTCACTTACAGAATGTGGCTGTACAGTGGACAAAATTAATGTAAAAAGCAAACAATTCACATTTATAGCAAACAGACTATAAAGGATTGCACAACAAAGGAACTTAAAGTTTAATACTGTTTTAACAGTGATGATTAAAAAAAGCAAAACAAACAAACAGACAGGAAAAACTCCTCCAAATATGTGCACTTACAAATGTCAGATAGTGACAAACTGATACACCACAAAACAAATAATTTCAACTCCATTTTAACTTATTTCTCTCCCCAAAGTCTAAGTGTGCAATAAACTTAAACATGACAGTTATGTTTTTTACTTAAAACTTCTTTAGGTCATTAACACCATAAATAGCTGAATGTTTTCAAATAAACCTATGTCAAAACACAGAACACTTTACTTGGACAAAAAAATCTTGACGAACGTCAATGGAACTTTTAGCTGAGAAAAGAGTAGGGAATAAAAAAGCAATTCAGATTTTCTGCCTGTGAGCCTGAGTTGCAAATGGATTCAAGCACGTGTTTTCACTATTATTATTAGGAGCACAGACAAATCTCTCTGCAGTGTGATTTATTGAAAGCACATAGGATATACAGTATCTTTGTTTTACTCACTTGACTATAAGACTAAATGAACAGGACCGAGGGTGGGGTAAATTTAACAGTTAAAATATTAAATGGGAACAATTTAGTCAACATAAAAATTAAAATATGAAATTGCAGATTTTTTTGTTATCAGTACACTCAGTGTTTTGTTTTTAATCACTCCTCTAGTTTCAAATTTAGTCATTTACTCAAAGGCAGTCACGTGACTGCCAAAGGCAAAGTCTGTTCCTGACTTGAACAACTGTATGCCCACACTCATCTGCAGTTCTGGAAACACCATCCATCTGAAGGGGGTTTCACCCTCGAAAGGTCAGGACCTAATATACTTGTTAGTCTCTAAGGTGCTATAAGACTTTTTGTTATTTGGAAATATCCTTGAGTTTTATAAACACGAACTTCAGTATTGGAAGAGGAAACCTTCCCGCTAGCCCAAACTACATTTTTAACGGAGTCTCGGGGATCTCTTTTTGGCTATATGGGTCATTAATTTTCAATTAAAAGATGCTTTGGATTACCTATTGCAGTTAAATCTACACTGTCAAAAGGACTACATTCGGAGGGAAGAGTTTGAATTTTGAATAATGTTTCTCACTAGAGAATTAACATGAAGGTGGTTATCATCAAATGGGAGTAAACCTTGAAAGGTCATCAAGTCTAGTCCTCTGCACTCTTGGTAGGACCAACCACCATCTAGACCATACCTAAGAGGTATCAGTCTAACTCACTCTTAAAATCATCTCCAATGGTAAAATTTAAGCCCATTGCTTCTTGTCCTACCCTCAGAAGATATGGCGAATAACATTTCCCCCTCACATTTGTAACAACTTTTTAGATAGCTGAAAGCTGTTATGTCCCCACTATCTTCTCTTGTTCATACTAAACAAATCTTTCACAATCCTAGGCCATGTCTACACTAGCCAAAAGTTTCGAAATGGCCATTTGCATGGCCATTTCGAAGTTTACTAATGAAGCGCTGAAATACGTATTCAGTGCCTCATTAGCATGCGGGTGGCCGTGGCACTTTGAAATTGATGTGGCTTGCTGCCGCGCGGCTCCTTTTTGAAAGGACCCCGGCTACTTCCAAGTCCCCTTATTGCCATCTGCTCATAGGAATAAGGGGACTTCGAAACCGACTTGGCTTGCCGCCGCGCGGCTCGTCCACACGGGGCTCCTTTTCGAAAGGACCCCAGCTACTTCCAAGTCCCCTTATTCCTATGAGCAGATGGGAATAAGGGAACTTGGAAGTAGCCGGGCTCCTTTCGAAAAGGAGCCCCATCTGGATGAGCTGCGCAGCGGCAAGCTATGTCAATTTCAAAGTGCCGCGGCCACCTGCATGCTAATGAGGCGCTGAATGTGTCTTTCAGCGCTTCATTAGTAAACTTCGAAATGGCCATTTGCATGGCCATTTTGAAGTTTTTGCCTAGTGTAGACATAGCCCTAGTGAATTAAAATAGGCCAGCACACACCTCACTGAAATATGGAAGGAAGCTAGCAGCAGCGTTTCTGTGAGCCTTATAACTACAGAGCATCAAGAAGAACATAAAAGATGCACCTGTCTCTGGAACCCATTGCTGGGCTCCCCAGTGATTCTTTGGTTCCTGCGACAGAAGCACTGAGAGAGAAGGTGAGGCTATGTTTCTATACCACTAAAGGGATTTCAACACTTGCATAGCTGGCTGATCACGAAAACTGACATAAAATATTAGGCTATTTTTACTGTACAGAACAGGAACAATACATGTGGGGGGCATTTCCAGGAGTCACATGCAACCTCCAGAGTCACCCCACCCCCCATGTAAGTGCTGTGCCACTTTTGGTAAATGTGGCGGCAGCCCTATTCCAACCTTTCTAGCTCATGCTGTTCTTGCGCCGTGACACTCTGGAGGGGGAGGGTCAGCCCCCACACTCGTTGAAAGTGGTGTCGTGCTTTTGTAGGAAGAAACAAGTTGATCGTGGACATGATACAGGGAAGGGTGGGGCATGGACACATGGCTGGTGGGTGCCTCCCTTGGAAAACCTGCACCAGTTGCCACTGGTACAAAATAAACAGTATTTTGCCTCCATTCAGTGGGTTTCAAAAGATAATGTTTTCAGTTAATGTTTGTTTGTGTGAATTTATAATTTCTTCACTAGCAGGAATGGTTCCTCACCATTTTTTATAACATTTGTACTAGCATATGTAAGCCCCAAAACACTACACAAAAAAGCAGTTATTAGGTTCTACAATAATAATTTTATCATACACTTTAATTTTTGCTTCCTCCCATTCATGCAAATTCCCTCACCCTCAAACAAGGCATTGCAGCCAGCACTGTGTATGCTGGCCCACCAACAGCGTTATGGCGCATTACTGTGCATATTGAATTCTACAGGTAGGCCTAATTACACAAAATTATTGCATTACACTAATAAATAAAAGTAAACTGAAAATTAACCCTTTTTCATTCTTACCAGCAGGAACAATGCCAATCCTTATATTGCACTGGACTAATGGAGCTTTGGGATTATTTTGATCTATGCCAGAATCCTTCTGTATTCTTCCAATTAGACCATGCATCACTTCACTGAACATTCCGTCCCCACCAACACAAACAATACTGCCAGAAAACACAAGTTAGAACACATTCTAACAGTAAAAAAAAAACAAACAACAAAAAACCCACATTAAATGTTCCAATTAGTGTAGACACCACTTACAAAGAGTCATCACTTTGTTCTCCCTATTCACCTTTATGATTTATGAAAAGCAACACCACTTAAAACATTTTATTTAAACACAAAACAAAAAATAAAACAGAAAACAAGATAGCAGCAGGAACCACTGGAGTCCCCCTACCAAATTTTGTAACTTTCTCCTATTTTTAAATAAACTTTTTCTTTGCTGCTGCTGTGTGAACAGATACACACGTTAGTGACAGCTAAACAAGCAAAACACTGAAATGAACTGATCACAAAGAGTTCTTAAACACAAAAATAAAAATTCACCTTTTGTAAATTGCTGTATTTATAAATAATTTGAAAGTTCACAGGTAGTTTCAGACAGAATTATGATATTTGTATCCATTTAATACTGAATACAAATAATTTAATGTATGTTTTTATATTAATTTTATCAACTTTGCTTGATATGCTACACCACATGCAATTACTATTAAAAGATATAGCTAAAGCCTGGAACTAAACATTTACTCATTTCAAAACCATACAGTACAAAGACTTATATAAAGTGACTTACCATTCCTAATGTGACCGAATCCTGACGCATTAAATTGGCTTGTTACATAAAAGCATAAGAAAGCTGGCTATAAACACAGGTTGAACCTCTAGTCCAATACCTCAGGACCTGACCAGTGCCATACCAGAGAATTTCCCAGACCACCGGAAGTCAGTATAGTCTAGCAGCATTATCAACACTTCCACTGCTTACTGGGCTGTTAGGGAAAAAAAAACCCAGCAGAAATGTAGTACTTTAAAGACTAAACAAAATGATTTATTTGGTGATGAGCTTTCATGGGACAGCCTTTAAAATGCTACACTTGTGCTGTTTTGTATTGCTGGAGTACAGAATAACAGGACTACCTCTCTGTTACTATTCAACATGCTGGGCTGTTGGAAGACATTTTAGGATAAATTACAGATAATAGCCCATAACACAGACAGCCAAGACTGGTGGTCGTAAACAAACTTTCTGGGACCACAGGAAATCTGGCCAAATCCATGATAAACAGTTGTCTGGCTAACTAAAATCATGCCAGACTATGGATGTTGCCGGAAGAGAGAGAGAGAGTGCGCCAGACTAGGAGAGGTACAAGCTGTATAAAGATTACAGTTATACAATCTGATAAGTAGCTTTGTGTGTCTTCAGGTACAAGAGTTTGTTTTCCAAAAAAAAAAATCAACCCAGTTTAGCTGAGTACAACTATATAGCTATAGCTGATCTGTACTGAGCTTTAAGGTTGTAGTCAAGAGTAACCTCATAAACAAAATGTCAAATCATTATAAATATCTGGTCTGTTTACATTACCCTTACGAAAAAAACACTCCCTTAAAAATCTTAAAAGGGTACAAAGCTATAATTTAAAAAAAAAACAAAACAAAAAAACCTCTTCCAATGAGATACACTAAAAGAATGAGCCTAAGCAAATCTTCAGAAAAATTGAATAATAAGTCCCCAACGTACCCATACAAGCACTGGAAAGTAATAATGCATATGAAAACAAGTGGATTCATACAATTACTCTCTGATTGTTCACTGTCTGCTCTCACTTGTAGCACTTATTTCTCTTTTGCACTAATTTCTCAAGCAGCATACTCTTATTGCATATTTTACACCATCTGTATGAGAAAGACCAGTATGGGAAATAGACACCCCACAGTACAGACAAGAATAGAATTTGTCCTCACCATCATTCAACATATTTAGGCCAATATACCAATTTCATGTTACTTGTTGATTATTTAAATATTTTAATTCTGTCATCACTGAACTACTGTGTTGTGAAACTGATCAAACTCATGGTGCAGAGCAGGAAAAAAAGCAGTTGGCAATCCACACAATTGACATTTATCTTTTAAGAGAACACTTTTTGCTCCAGTACTGGAATTACTGCACTATAGATACCCGTTAGCCTCTGCTCAATACTTGCTCTCTATGAAAAATATCTTGTTTTACAAGTAAAAGAAAGATAGATTTTCTCAGGTGTATATTGCTGAGCTATATTATACCTCTGTTTCTCTCCTCTTTAACTGTATTCTATACCCAATCAAACCCTTGCCAAATTCCTGCCCCAACTCTAGATTGGATTTATGGCACTGTGAAGACAAGGACCTGGTTTGGAATGAATGTACAATTGATTTAAAAGTAACATTATTCCACTCTCAAATTACAGCAAACACAGATTCAGTACTGCCAGGATGAAACAGATGCCTATCCCTTTTGAGGATAATCCCCACAGCCAATATAATAGAAACCAAGAAATTTACGGTACATTACCTTGACTCAAACTGGAGGTGAATACCAGAATGTCAATGTGCAAAGAGAACTGTGCTTTAGCGAAGAATTTCCATAACTCAAGGGCTATTGCTCATTTTAATTAAATTCTTATAAACTGGCATCCCAGACCTGGCTATTATGGAGATAATTAGCACCACCCCCAACTTTTATGCTGAAGTATCCAATAAACAGATATTAGAAATAAATAGATTCACAAGGATTTTTATTTAACTGGAAAAAATCTGAAACAGCTGAACAAAGATTTTTGGAAATCACATATGCAGTGGGAACCAGCAAGGGTCAGAGGTGAAGTCAGCTTAATAACTGACAAATTTTCTTCTAAAGATCAGACCTTCCTTTTATCTGAATTATTTACTGAATTGCTGTAAGACACTGAAGTATTTTTGCCTTTTTTTCAGTCTGGTTTCTATTAGACAGTTCAGACTTCTCTCTCAGCCAAATCAAATAAGTTCCAATTAAAACCGAATGTTCTATCAACTTAGAGAGATAAAAGAAGATGCTCAGGAATAATAAAGACTACCTATGGAGATCTCTGGCACTTTCTTCAGGAAGTCTTTGCCCAAGGTATTGGTAGTGATTTTCTCTGGAATAGGCCCTATGCTGCATTAGAAGCTACTTTATATTTGGCCACTACCACACCTTCTATGAAAATATAAAGGAAGAAAACTCACTGAGAGGATTGTTGTGTGTTATTTACAACATATACTAGATTACATTTTGAAAGCATCAATTTCCCTTTCTACAGTTCCCCTGTGGGGATAGATTTATCCCTACAGCTGGCTTACAAACATGAAAATACCATCCCAAACCACCTGAAACTCCACTCTTATATTTTGGAACTTAGACAGACAGTCAGTAGCAAAGGTTGAAGCTAGCTTCAAATTACAAAACTGTTTTCAGTCATCTTCTCTGTAACTTCTCCAAAACACCCAACTCTCCTCAACTTAACATATCTCACTTTACACTGGAACAGAACTGTTCTGGGAAATCAGAAATGGAGTTTTGATATTTGTGGTGGTTTTTTCCCCTGTTGACATCACAGAAGTCATTGAATAATTTGGTTCAGTTCTCCAAAATGGCTTTTCCTAGAAACCCTGGGTTTCATTTCATTTTTCTGGGCTTCCTCAAGAGAAACATACTAGTATTCTGAAAGAGTGATGAGCAAGGAGACACCCACAGCCAAACCCCTACCCTCGCCTACTCCTTCTATTTTAACAAAAGACAGAAAGACTGCAAATGCCTGCCAACAAGCTATAGGTAATCTTTGAACCATCTCTGACTTTTATTAATCCAAGCATCATTTTTCCTTCTTTCTCCAAAATACAGTTATGTCCATAAACCAGTGCTTTTTTTGTGCCGGAACTGAATACCAGCACCTCAGCGGCCCCAGTACTGGAACTGGCTGGGCGGGAGGGGAAGCGGGAGGGGAGCCAGCTGAGTACCGGCTCCTATCTATTATTTTTTTAAACAAAAGAAAAAAAAGCACTGGCATAACCGTGTATATTTTCCTTTTATTTACCAGACAATAAAAATTGCCTCACTTCATACCTGAGCAATGCTGGGTCAATTGCTAGTAGTGCCATGTGTCGATGGGTCATGTTTGACTTCTCCTTCCCTCCTCCCTTTCTTCTTTATATTGTGTATCTCCCTCAGTCCTCTACTTTCATTGCCTTTTTTATCATTTGTATTTAATTCTGTGCCTAAGAGTTAATAATTGGTAGTCTTAGCCCCTATGGTAATTTTCACTGTAGTAGTTGGGTTATTTTAAATTATGTTATACATAACCATGCAATATAAATGGAAAGAAAACACTACAAATGGTTACATACTGTAACTGCAGTGCTTCGCAATGGGATGCAGATGCACGTTCCACTTATGCCTGTATGGACCACTACAGCCCATGACTTTTGCCTAGCAATATCCATAAAGTGGCTGTGCTCATTCCTTGTAGCTCTGGCGTTTCCCTTGGCTACAAGAATTAGTGCCACCCAAACTCCTTGCCCCCTGTCACCCTCACCCCAAAATCCTTGCACTGAAAACCTAGGCAGAGGGGACAAAGGGTGTATGCATCACATCTAAACAACCATTTCTTCTTCCACTAGATGCAAATGTGTTTTCTACTTTGGTCACTTGCAAACTCCACACCAAACTGAAGATGGAGCTTGAAGTCTACTGCTAAAGGGGTCAAAACGACTGTCCTTCCAAGGCCTGCATCCACTCTGGGAGATATGGTAATAGCATAATCAAAAATGTAGGTATGGATGACCACATGGCCACCCTGCGAATATCCAGTATGCCCCTGTACACTGAGTCCATATCTATTGAGGATGTACAGTGAAAAACCTATCTCAAACAGCCTTAACACAAGATGTTTTATCACTAAAGATAACATTGTGTGATTCATAAGAAACTGAGACCCCATCTTCCATAGAAACCTTGGATGTGGCCCAATGTTCCTTCTAATGTTTTCATCCACTGGTGGAATAATTTTTATGTGCACTGAGGCATGTGCAAAATGTGTACCACCAGCAGAAATAAACCTAACTGCGGGTTCTCTGCTAATTGGGAGCGGGGACTAAGTCCTGGCTGGGATGATTTAGTTAGGATTGGTCTCTTCCAGCCCTAAGAGTCTATGAGTCTATTACACATAGGTTGTGTTCCTGAACAACCATGCTTAAGTCAGGATGGGTCCCCTGCCCCCATGAGCGGCAGGGAGCCCAGAGCCAGGAGCAGCAGTGCTAGTCAGTTTCCCTCTGGCTGCCCACCACTGGCAGGATTCAGGAAACTGAACAGCACAGCAGCGCTGCTCAGTACAAGCAGAGGGGAGCAGGGAGCCTGGTTCCCAGCTCCCTGCCACTGCTGGAGCCAGGAACTGACCAGCGAAGGAGTGCTACTCAGTTTCCCAGCTCCTCTGAGTGGCTAGGGAATGGGGGGAAGAGGGTGGACTAGTGGGGTGGCATGGCTGCTCCCCCGCACCTGGCCAACTCCACTCGCTGGTTTTGACGTGCATTAATCCAAGTAACGCATAAGTCAAAATAGCATCAATCAGGGTTTTACTGTATTTGAATTTCTCCTGAGCAGCCATACAAGCACACAGCTTAAAAGGGACACTGGTATGGTTGCAGTGCTACCTTGGACAAGTGAGAGAAAGCAAACTCAGCTACAAGGCTGCAACTCATGCTCTTCTTGTCAAATGGGATGGTTATCAGGAATGCAGTTTTCTGACATAAGTACCTGACAGGATGTAAGGGTTTGAATGGAAGGCACATCAAAGTCACCAGAATCATGTTTAGATCCCACCATTGACCTGTTCTTATACCAGATGATGTAAATGGACAAGCCCCTTCAGAAGGCTTGTCAGGATGGTCTTGTAAACTTATGAATGGAACTCAATGTGAATAATACCCAGGTGAGGCTAGTCCTGAAGAGACACTTCAGTTGCTGCTAGTGCTCTAGAAGAATGAGCTCTTACTCTTTTGGGGGAAAGGTTCAAGAGTTGACGGCAGAGCAGAATGTAGTCAGATATCCATCTGTGGAGTCTCTTGGTGGACACTGCATGCTCTCTGACTCTCTCTGCTAGAGTAACAAACAGTCTTAGGAATTTCCTGATTGGTCTTTTAATTACAAAGAGCAAAACCAAGGCTTGTCCAACAGTGAGGAAGTGGAGTCTTCATTCTTGTGCAGAGGTATGTTGTTTTAGGATAAATGCAGGTAAGCGAATGGACTGGTTAAGGTGAAATTCCAAAACTACTTCTGGAATAAATTTGAGGTGTAGATATAAAAGAAGAAAATTTATGTTTCTGGAACACAGTGCATGGAGGGTCAGACAGCATTGCTCCCAATTCTCTAGTCTCTCTCACAGACACGACAGATAGAAAAAAGGGAAACTTCATAGAGAAGAGGGACAAGGAATAAGTAGTTAAAGACTCTAAGGGAAAGCCTTTTCAGAAAGAAAGGATGGACGTCAGGTCCCATTGAAGCAGAATCTTCTAAGCAAGAAGGTCTTTATTAAGTCTTTACAGAATTTACTGATTATAGGATGTGCAATAATCCAGTAGCACTGAGCAGGAAGATAGTATGGACTGACTGACACTAAGTCAACTCATAAGAAGATAATGGATAGACCCAAATCTTCAAAGACAGGATACAGGATCTTTGTGGACAAGAAAGATTCTGACATGAACCGTCTGACTAAGAGAAGGAATTGGAGAGGGGTCAGTCCACCCCCACATTTTGTCATCTTAGTCAAAGGCTTAAGGAGAGCCACAACATGTGTGTGGACAGACACTATTTTCAAATTCTCTGGCTCCAGGTGCATGGTGCACACACATAATCCCACAGTGGAATACAACCAGGACCATCACTTGAAGAATATTAAGTTCTGCCGGGGAACTGGACTCCGCCGAAACACTCCATATTCGCACTTAGGAATAAATCTAAATTCACATGCAACAGGCCCCAAGACCATGCCTGTCTTGAAATCCTATTTATTATAATGACTTCAAAATTATCACATTACCATAAACTATTTTGTTACAAAACTATCTTCTTCAGAAATTAAACTGCAAATTCCAGGAAAAATAAACATGTAAGCTAACGAGAATGAAATCACTTACCCATCATACTTGTATATATTAACTTCAAATAAGTTATCCTTAGCGTGGTTAGCATGTTCAGTTACTATGGAGAAAAAACAAACATTCACTCAAGCTTTCCTATTAAGTAGAGTTTCATAACTTGTAAATAATGTTTCATGACTTTCAAAAACAAAAGATCAAATAAATGTGACAGCCACACAGAAAACATGAAATAAAGTTGATGAGGGAGTATCTTTAACTAGACCTCTTATCAACAAAAAATGGTCCCTTAAAAGATATTTCCTCCACAACTTGTCTAACATCCTGAGACCAACACAGCCACAACTATATTGCATACAAGCAGAAAACAAAACTATTACAATGCCTTAGCTTACCAAAAATTTAATTGCAATGGATTTTACAACAAGGAAACAACTGAGAAATGCATTTTCTAAATAAAAGGAAAATTCTTTGTTTACCGAGAAAATGCAAGTTTAAGTGTTACGTACATAACTTTTACTGTGAGCCACTGTATCATTTTGTAATTATTTCATCAGGGCGATGTCCTGTGCAGTTTTAAACAACAAGTTTTATTTATATATTTTAAATGGAACGAGCAGGACATTGGTTTTATAAATTGAGAGCATAAACAGCTTGGGATGTATCACTACCTATGAAATGGTTACCAGTGTACTGAAATCAATAGCGAATTGCTATATCTCATTTGGTATTGCAAAGCTGTCTACATTAACTCTCATTTGGAATCACAAGGCTACAACTACATTAACTAACAATTTGTCACTACTCCACCTATTAATAGAGAAACAGTTCTGAAAAGGTATTCTCTTAAGCTTTACAGAAGTGTTGATTTAAAGAGTTTAGTTTTATACTTAATCAGAGATTCAAGTCGAATATTAACTTACTAATGACATCAGTTGAAATGGAAGCTAAACTAAACAACGGAGCCACTTTTTGTTCATAGATCCTCTTCCCTTGCCGTTTTCCTCCATATGGATTAATGTATACGAGCAGCTGCTTTGGTCTACATTCTGAGTGGGAAAGCAAACAGACACGTCACATTGTTAGGCACTTGAGTACAAAAATAAGCCAGTTTTGATAGAATGAAAAAGAAATTTAAGTTATTACATTTAAATACATACTCAAATATTTTGTCAGTGAATAGAGGTAATTTGGATAAAAGACTTTGTTACAACCCCTGAGTGTGAGGATTAAATGAGTTCCTTCTTATATGGACAGAGCAGCAGACAGTGCATATTACTATCAGGCAGTTCTGCTTCTCGCGCACATGTGAACACGCGCACACGTGAACACACACACACACACACACACACACACACGGAGAGAGAGAGAGAAAGAAAGAAAGTGTATTTTGTAAAAGCATATTCTGACCGGCGGGAAACTGCTCTGTAGATCTGAACTCAATGTTATACAGGAGGTTAGACTACATGAGCCAATAACCCCTTCTGACCTCAAAAAGTTTTATGAAATCAAAGGGTTCAAATGTTCATGTTTCTGGATAGCTCATTGTTAGTATTGGTATTTAAACTATTCAAAATATAAGGAGTGTTCTTTTTTAAAAATAGTTTTAAGCAACATTAAGATTCTGAACAAAAGTAGTATTACAGTAACTATAAAGCCAGCACTCTGAGGTAGAGGACCCTTTGGAGCTGGCACTGTAACTTATTTTATTAGAAGAAACATGATCACTAAAGCTATTGCATGAGATACTAACCCCTGAGCAACGCATTTAAACAGACCTAACCCCTCCGTGCATATTATACTAGGTTGAGAGAAGAATTTCCCCAACCACCAAGCTACCACTGCTTGGGAAAGTGGATTTACTTGCATCAGCGCAAGGCTCTCTCCTGTCGGCATAAGTAGAGTCTTCAGTGAAGCTCCACCATTGAAACATTTTAAGTCTAGGCAAGCCCATAGTTCAGGTCCCAAAGGGAATTTAATTAAAGACACATGAAAGGTGGAATAGGGGAAGAGGAGCTTAAACATCAGTGATTTTGCACCTAATGAAGTTTTGGGAGATAGGCAGTATTCCTTGTAACCGGAGCACTTGAACGGCTCTCCAGCAGAGAATCAGGTGCTGCCCAGCTGATTAGCAGAGTGCCAACAGACTCCCATAATAGGAAGTACATGTTTCTATTGTTGGTGCACATCAGCATGTCTCTTGGCGTGCATAACAAAGTTTATTCCACCCATGGATGGAAAAATTAGAGGGAATGCCGGTGGCAGGAGAGACTATGGATGTAATGGCTATTTTGTAGCAGAATCATACCGGCTAATAGGCAAACTTTTATGCAGTGGCCAGGGATTCCCTGTCAACATGAAGAGATATGTGAAAGACCACACCACTCTAAGCCATTTTATCCCTTTTGAAGAAGTAGGCTAGGGCAGAGGTGAGAGTCCCAGAAATAACTAATGGGCAGGTCCCTTTTCTCAGGGCTCATAGTTCTGAAGGGAAAGCCCCATCTTGCAGCTGTTTCAAGTCTCCATACAGAAATCCCTTTAGATTTCAGACATCGCTCTCTGCCATCACCCACCGTCCACTCAACTAAAAGATAAAAGAGGTTATCTATTCCACAGTACTGCGACTTTGAAAGTCAGCAGGTTACACATTCTCCAATGCTCTACATGGTCATCTGGCCACATCAATATGACCCCGACTGTTCTGATGTTAGGATTGACATTCACTTTCCATAGGTACTAATGGCCATGCTGCCTTGTGGCAAAGGAGAATCAGATACTTGCTAGTTCCAATTCAGCATGCCTTCCACCCACAAACTGCCCTCCCTTTGGAGGGCATGAGCCAGCTTAAGAGCTTGAGATAGCCACATTAATAGAAATGTAACTGCTGTAGGTGCCATGCAAATAAATGTTGTATATTTCAGGAATTCAGTCAAATCACTTACTCTGTAACTCAAGTAATTCTTTGAGTGCCTGTATCCACTGGTTACACAATTGCTCATCAACACACCAAAATGTTAGTTCGCTGCACCGCCAGCGGTGCTTTCGTGCTCTTGTCACATAGTATACTATATAAAAACAAATGAAAAACATTTATACATTCTACATTTACTGTAACAATTCTGAAATGTGCTTATTTGTGTGTTAAAACCCAAATTTTAAAATTCTATACAGCATATTTTGAAAAAAGACAATAAAGGAAATTGAACACAAGGTTACTACCTCCTTCTGGAACACTTCCAAGTATTTTTCACTATATAAAAATACAAATTCTTTCCTGCCCCACATTTTAGCTTTGAGTAGCTGCTCAAACTTGAAAATGACATTTTGTAAGACACTGTCCCTTCCTCTGGTCATGCTGGGAGTGCGTTATGACAAGATAGTTTACACAAAATACAAGTCACAGCACAAATATATGCCTTAAGTTGTTTTGTGTTGAAAATACTGTACATCATATAAAAATTGTGACGTCCACGACAGAAAAAAAGCCAGACTTCAGAAACATTTTTTCAATATCACATCAGCTCACAGGAAGCTGAAAGGAAGAGGGTGAATCAAAGAACCACTCTCGCTCTCTTGAGACGCATGTGAGTGGGTAGAAGAGAACCACACAAATATTTCCATTTTTCCAGTTTCAACAATCAAACTCACATATTATTACAGTCTATCTTCTCACTATAACTCCTTCCATAAAGCCTTGGAAAAGTACTCAAGTCCCCTTTCCAGGTTTCACAGTACAAAGAGTTGTCATCACATCGCTAAAGAGATTAGAGTACTGTTATACCTCATGATGGCACAACTGAAGTACTTATGTAAAAGAAAGCTTCACAAACTTTTCCAAAGTGTGAAACGATCTTTTTCTCATTGTTTGATCATTAATAATGGATTGGCATTTTAGTGAGGACTCATTTTCGGAGCATCTGTTACTTGATTCTCTAGTGGAATAATATTGTGGCATCATATATTCTACATTTACTTTACAGCAGCAAAATATAGTAAGCAAGGGTTAGGACTTCATTGTTCGACCAAACAGGTGAACCATGAAGGAAAGATTTTATTACAACATCTTTAAGAATAGATTTGGCTGTAAAAACTCTTTGCATGTCCCCTAGATTCAAGTCTCCTGCAAAATATCTACATAGTCCTGCAGGTAAATAAGGACAGGAATACTCTGAAAAGAGGTGTGGATTCCCTACCTGTGAAAGCGTGAGGTTTTGCCATTTTTTGCCATTTTCCCCTACTACATTGTTTCTTGTCAATTTCAGTTTCTTCTACAGCAAGTATCTCAGAGGCAGGCACAACACAATTTTCTGTACAAAAATAACATCCATATATGAAAAATGAATGTTAGCAATGCAAACATATTAAGAGCCTCACATCAGTTAAGTGTAAAATGTGTATTTCACATAAAATGTAAAGAATACCAGAAAGGCAGCTTTGGAAAAGAGGCATGGACAACCATGAATGTATATGAGGAACAAAGGGTCGTCAGACTACTCACTTACTCAAAACTGGCCCAGATATGGGCCCATACTTCCCCTCACTTGTGACAGAAGGTCAGCTAGGTCACGAGTGGCACTGTAACCCCGTGCATCCATTCCTCAGGCCTAAAGTGGGCAGACAGGCTCAGAAGCCACTGTTGCAGGATAAACATGAGGTTGGCTTTTCCTCCTGAACTGCTGAAGGACAGTCCCTCATCCCTACTTTAAATAGTGCTCCCTATGACTTAAAGCTACTTCTCCCTAAGCCATGAGTTTTAATAAATTTACTGTGACTGTGCAAAGGCATTTTGATAAACATGCTATAACAAATCTGAACTAATAACAAAAAAGGATCCCATTACCCTTTTGAGGGAAATGACAGAGGTCCAGAAAACATTCCCAGTCTTCTAAAGTTTTCTTCAAATTTCAATCCTTTCCATGCCACATATTCTTTCACTTTCAGATGGGAAAACCAGAACTAATCACAGTACTTCAGATGAGATCACATCATTGATTCATGTAGGGGAATTATACTACTTTGGGGATTTGCCTAACTCTTTATATCCCAATTTTTTAAACAGCAGCTGTATAACAAGCAGAGATTTTTACTCAGCCATTCATAATGATGGATAAGGGTATGCTTACACTGTAGTTACACACTGGCCCATGTCAGCTGACTCTGGCTTGGGCTAGAAGGTAGTTTAACTGCAGTATTGACATTTGGGCTTAGGCTACAGCCTGAAGCCAGGACTCCACAAGATGAGAGGGTTTCAATGTAGAGCAATTGCAGAGTAGTCTTTTTCCACAGTTCCATGTATGATTTGTTTTAATTTACTCTTCTGAATGCATATTATTTCTTGCTTGTCAATCCTATTCATCTGATTCTATCCACTGTATTGCTAACATACTTAAAACAAGTCTAGTAGATATAAGAAACATGCTTTTTCTTTCATAAAATTGTGCTCTTTTGCCTCCATCAGAATACATTCACTGAAGTGGTCTGCAATTCTAATTTGCATGGTTGTTTCATTCCTACTCCTACTACTGAAGGAGCACTGACTGTTTGGTGTCTAATCTCTAAATCACCCTGGCAGCATGATGATCTGGTTATTTCAGAAACCTGGCTACATTAAAAAGTGGGAAGTACATGAAAAGAAGAAAGATTTCACTGTACAAATAATTGTTATATTTATCAAGTCTAAAGAGGAGTAGAGTGTAGCAGGCCAGCCATAGCTATTTATTTCTGTGAAGTCTCTCCAGCAGGGATGGGCAACCACAAATAGTGAATCAGCTGCATGAGTAGCCCTCCTTCACCTCAGTGGACTGCAGCAGCCCGCAGACCACTGGTGTTCCTCTTGCACACCAGAGCTCCACACTTATCTGATCCTCCTTCTCCCTCCCAGCACTTTCAGTACATGTTCCAGCTTGGCTCCTTCACCTTCCTTGGAGAGCTGGACCACCACGAAGAGCTGATCCACAGTGTTCCAATTCTGGGAGGACGGAGGAGGAGGGAGAATGGAGCATAAAATAAGTAATCACAGTGCTGGGAAGGAGGCGGAAAGCACAGGAAGGGTGGAAGAGAGCCGCCAGGGCATCCATGGGTGGCAGGGGGTCCATCACTGCTCTAGAGCATAGATATATCTTCAAAGATTGAATAAGTATTGCTAGCTGCAGTTAAACCATGACTAAGTGTGTAATGGTAGGTTGTAATATCAAAAGGTCAGCTCCCAATAAAAGAACAGAATCATTTATGGAAGGAGAATTAAAAATTTAATTGCCTTAACCTCACTTAATATGAAGCTGTCAAGCAGAGAAGAGCAAGAAAGAAAAAAGGTAGAAATTTGTTTATTTATATTGTGTTGTTGCCTTTCATTCTACTACTGAACTATATAAGTTACTCAGGACAAATCTATGTTCTAGTTACAATAAACTTTTAATGATTGCTCATGTTGCTATATAAAATTAAAATGGGACACCCCAATTAGATAAACAAAGATTCTGGATAGGATACTCACTGGCATGTTTATTAGAAGTAGTAACAGGAGGCATATTGCTTTATCACACACTTTCCATACAATAAAGAAAAGAAAGCTCTCTAATCCCATAGAAAACTGCATAACCCCATAGCTAACAAAGTTCATGCAAACTTTTAAATACATATTAGTGCAAGCATTTATATGGCATCAGGCTGCTTTAGATGTGGCTTAGATGGTAAGCCTACATCCACTACCATTTTAACGACACATCAAGAAAATTTTGTTAATCAAACATGAGGGGAAACAGCCAGCAGTGTGCACAAAGCTAGTCAAAGATAAGTTTCACTATTTTTTTTTTTAACACTGAATGAGGCCAGGCTTAGGGTCAGATATACTCCTGACAAGAGAAAATTCTAGAGATGTTACCTGCTGCTAAACACACTAACTAACAAACTCTTTACTTCTTAATTTGAGGAATTTAGTTTAAGCATTCTAGATAGAGGTAGACAGGCAGCATGACGGGTTAGAGAGAAAATGGCACTTTTCATCTATCAAATCTCTTGGACTCATATACAGATTTAACCTGATCAGTATGCTGTACAATAAGCAAGAGAGGATCAAGAATGACCTCTCTAACCTGGAAACTCTCATCAATAAACAAACATCCACACAAGATGCCACATTGTGGGACTTCAATAATACTAGACAAGAAATCTGTAATATCCACTTCTATTCCCTACAAAATAGAAAGGACAATAAACTAAACTACTTCATATCAGAGGATATTACAACTGCGACAACCTCAGCTCACTGGATAATATTGTTAATCTTTCCAGCTACAGACTCAACCCAGCTGAAGAGTGTTTTATCCTGGGGAACTTCTTTCTGGCCTACCTCCCACACAACCTTGATACAATTTTGTGGTGACATTGAAGCCTTCTTTTGCCATTTCCATCAAAGGGGATACTTCCAACATACCAATGAACACCAAGCTGACTACCTAGTTCCCTCCTAACACCACCAAAAGAAGAAGAATTCTATGTGGACTCCCCCCTGACTGTAGTAGTGACAGTCTGTATTTCTATATTCAGTGCTTTCACAACTACGTACAGACTGATACTATGCGCAAACAACAAGTGACACAATCTCACTCATGTTGAATGCTATGCTGTCCAGAGTCTCAAAAATAATTTGGACATTATAATCAATCCAGCTGACAAAGAGTGTGCAGTAGTCATCATGGGTAAAACAGGAGGCAGCTAGACAATTCTCCAACACCATATTTTACAGACCTCTCCTCTGATCCCACTTTAAAATACCAAGAGAAATGACACAACCTTCTTAAAGAACTTCCTGCCTCTACTAGGGACCAAATTCACACAGGCATGTCTTCTGAGCTCTGGCCAGGATTATTCTATTTGCTTCCCAAAAATCTATATAATAGGAAACCCCAGATGCCCTATTACTTCAGATATTGGCACCCTTACTACCAGACTATCCACCTATGTAGACTCCCTCCTCAAACCCTATGCCACCAGCTATCCTTGCTATCTCCAAGATACCACTGATTTCCTGAGGAAGTTACAAAACATCTGAAACCTTCCTAACACCATCCTTGCCACCATGGATGTAGAAGCTCTCTACATCAATATTCCACATGAAGATGGACTACAAGCGATTAGGAACACTAACCCTGATGTTACCATGGCAAATCTAGTGGCTGACCTATGCAACTTTGTTCTCACCCACAATTATTTCCAATTTGCGGACAACTTATACCTCCAGATCAGCAGCACTGCTATGGGCACCTGCATGGCCCCACAGTACACTAACATTTTTATGGCTGACTTAGAGCAACGTTTCCTCAGTTCTCACCCCTATTACCCCTCCTTTACTTATGCTACATCAAGATTGACCCAGGAAGGTTAAAAACAGAAAACCACTCGTTACCTACAGCCCCCAACTCAAACCCCTCCAGTGCATTATCAACAACCTACAACCTATACTTGAACATGATGCTACACTCTGAGAGGCTCTCGGTAAGAGGCTTGTTCTCTCCTACAGACAAGCACCTAACCTCAAGAAAATTCTCCCTAGCAGCCACATGCCATACCGCAATAATACCAATCCTGCAACTTTTCCTTGCAACAAACCCCGTTGCCAACTTTGTCTGCATATTTATTCTGGAGACACCATCACTGGACCTAACCACGTAAATTACAGGACCGTGGCTCATACTCCTGTACCTCAACAAATGTTATATATGCCATCACGTGCCTACAGTGCCCATCTGCTATGTATATTGGACAGACTGGACAATCACTTCACCAAAGAATGAATGGACACAAAAGAGACATTAGGAATCTAAATACACAAACCTATCAGTGAGCATTTCAATGGAGTGGGCCATAGAGTTAAAGACCTGAGACTATGCGTTTTAAAACTAAGAGACTTGAAACAGCAGATTACAAAGGGAAACATCTGAAACAGAGTTTATGCTCAAATTCAATACTTTGCTCCTTGGCCTCAACAGAAATAGCAATTACCTTACACATTACAAAGACAGCTTCCCCATCTGTGATATTTGTAGTGATCTCAGGCAAGCAGCTTAACTTAACAGACACTTGCAGTAAGTAATTTTTCCCCCTCTGCCCTCCCTTCTGTCCTAGGTACCTGATTTGTCAGTTTTCAATTTTTTTCGTTTGTATCTGTTATATAATAGTCATGTCAATTCAATTTCAGCACTATCTCCAAATCTGAAGAAACTGGTCTGCCCCATGAAAGCTCATCACCTAATAAATTATTTTGTTAGTCCTTAAAGTGCTACATTACTGCTTTTTTGTTTTGCTAAGATACAGACTAACACAGCTACCTCTCTGTTACAGATTTAACTTGGAAACACCGACTCTGTTTAAGTTGATATAACTAATGTTCCTCACGGATATGCAAAAGCCACTGCTATGAACCACATAAGTTATGTCAACTTTGTGTGGTATGTACACTGCTTTATATTGGTGGGAGATGCTCTCCCCTCAACATAGCACGACTTCATCAGGAGTGGTGCAGTTGTGTTGAGGTAGCAGAGTAGTGTGGACTAGCCCTAAGAGTTTGACCTCGCTGAAAAATGCTGCAAACTCCCGTGCAAAATTACCTGGTGACCCTTAAGTTAATGGCCACGCTCAGGCATGTTAGGGTGAATTGCATGGGCACTTGAACAACGCGGTGAGGTACGTGGGTGGAGGCAGGGTCCACAGACCCTTTTAAATTGTGATAGGGAAATGTACCTTAGCACAAAAGGCTAAACCACAAACTCCAGACCAACAACTGAGGAACCAAGTGAATTGGGGAAGTCTAACCCAGTTAGCAATGGAATTTACTGAACTGCTAGCAGACTGCACTGTCTGCAGCCACCGCCCCAGTCTAAAATTGACAAACAGGAAAACCCTATACAGAAAAGAGCCATGGCCTCTGACCTAGCAGCCCAGAGGCGCCAGCTGCATACCTTAAAAGGGAAAAAGAAGTATGGGATTTATGGTTGTGTAAAAAGGGGAGGGGGCTGAGAGGGGCTGCAGGCGAAGAGAAGCAGAAGCAACCAGGATGTGATCTGTCAGGCCTCGGGTAGAGCCAGCAAAAGGCAGATCATAAAAGGGGGCAACAAAGTAAGGAGAAGGAGGAACTCCCGAATCCTGGAGAGACCGGATGCTGTCTGCGACAAGGACTGATCACCCTTCGCCGCTCCTCCCGCCTGCTCACGAGTTAAATAGAGTAATGTGTGAAAACCTATTGGAACCACGAAGAAATTTGTAACAGTATAGCTTAGATAGCCAGATGCAGTGTTTTATTGTTTTGTTCCTGTACCTGCTCAGCTACATAAGTAAAAGTTAGCAGTTGCATTTTATCTCTGGCTTTTCTTTTGATACCCTGCCATAGCTATGTGTATTGCTGTGTGTACGTCTTTAGTTTTATGAGTCTGTAAGGGTCACGTGTAAGGCTGAGGCAAAGATGCCCCAGGACCCCTGAGACGGCTTTGACCCAATGACCGGGAAGCTCTGAAAGCAAGCTGCCTCAGCTGGGAAGCGTGGTCCGCTGAACCTCCGTGTTCTACAGAACAGAGTGTTGTTTGTATCTGTACGTCACTTTCTCCTATTAATCCTTAAATCCTATCCCCTGAAACTCAAAACTCTCACTTCTTGGGTATAGATAACAGCTCTTAGAAATCAGGCTAGATAACAGCCAATGAATTCCACCAACCCGTGGGCTAATTTAGAGAACTACTGGGAGTTAGAAAAACCGCAGGGGGTGTTTCTTTTCCTTTTGGGTGTAATCCTATTCCTCCTGTTAGTAGTGTGGTGTAAGCCACAGCTATCAGTATGTCAGTTTCATAATAAATATCACAATCACTCTCAGTGGAGCGGGCCATCACTGAGAAGCAGCCCTCCCTTTTCCCCAGTTCAACACTTCACCAACCTCTCACCTGCACCCTTATTTAGGACTTGGAGCACAGTATATTTGCTCCTCAATTCCCAACAAAATGAATATCTGGTTGAGTCCTCACCATGCACTCACGTCTGTATCAAGATTCAGTGGACACAGAATCTACTGCTGAAGCTTAATAAGTAAATTAAGCAACACTCAAGTACAAACCAGAAAAAGATTGTTCCCTTGTGGAAGCAACAAAACTATAGATATTACATGTAAAAAGTTTCATGATTGATTTGTTCAAGTTTTTGTAAGCCACAACAGCTCTACTGAGTAGATTCACTCCATAAAAACATCTGCACTATTTTTAATTTTATGTATTTGACATATCTCAAGACAGAATCAGCACTGTTTCAAGAAAGCTAATTTGCCATGTGAAAATTCATGACGCAGCAAGCTGAAAACTGCACTGTATAGCCAACACCATTTTCTGACACTTAGTTTGTTAATATTCCTAAAATAGAAAATATTTTAGTAAATTGTGAATATTAAATCATTAATTCTAAGTCAAAATGGTACAGAACATGACAGGTATAACAATTTCTTGCCATACCACTGAAAGCCTGCAGGTCTTAAGTTTATGTATTGGTGGAGGGTCAAGATGGTATACAACATCTCTAGTGGAAAGATGTGAGACCAGGGAGATTTAAAAAAAAAGCATCAAAGAAATAGAGACTTCTGGGACAATCACTATTAAGTTGATTTCCTAGGCAGAGATTAATGAAATTTCCCCCAACTCTGGTTATGTGAAAACCCAGAGTTTTGAAGCTATGCACTGTAGAGTCACTGTCTGCTGATTACATGTTGGCAGAAGACCAAGCTCAAAGGTCTGAATCATATAAAGAAATGGCTGACAGGCACAGTTTCTATTCTGAATCTAAAAACCATAGGAAAAAACACAGTTGCAGGTTTTGAAGGACTTGCCTATCAGAGTTCTAGACTGGAAAGTGGTGGTGGTGATCCCTGGTAAGCTTTTAAGCCCATGTGCAGGTTCCTTCAAATAGGCTCTCTCTAATTACCTTAATAACTTTTTTGCTCAAAAGGAACTCAGTGGTAACTTATAACTTTGGTCAATATATTACTCATAGTCACAGGAGGGAAAATAAAGTGCAAGCCCTGGCATTTTAGGCAATCTGGCTTGCTGGCAAGATCAGTGTCAGGCCTTAAAATCTGTGGTCGGGAGGGAGGGAGATAGTTTCTTCCAGGAGAAGAAATAACTCGGGAGCTGGAAACCTAAAAGCAAAAGCCCTTCCTGGGCAATGGAGAGGGAATATGAGCACATCCTTAAAACTGTGACAGACACACATTTCAGTACACAAGCATCAGAAAAACGTGACAAGCGCCTGCTATTATTATATTTCCAATCCCTTAGTTCTACATCTGACTTAGTGTGTCCCCACTAAATTGCTTAAGTTTGACTGTGGCAGCAGTGCATTGTGTGCACCTATCCCATGGTTCCTGCAGCCCCACTGCACTTTGGGCATCTGTGCCAGTGTCTTGTGGGAAAAAATTTGCCACAAGTGGTTGTGGGTGTGTGATATCATCTCAGAGTGCAGTGTTCTCACTCCCCCCAGCCACTGGAAACAAATGGACATTTTTCCGAAGCCAGCCCCTGCATAAGGACACTTGACAACTGGCACATCAATAGCCAGCTCTGATGGTGGCAATCTGCCTGGAGCATAGTACTGGCTCAAGTACTGTCATTACTTCAAGTAAATTCTGAGAAAACTACCTCTTGCCCAAGAGCCTCTTCCCCCAGTGAAGCCTACAATACACAAGTACCGCTTGCGGCTAGTGTAGATACCAATGGAATCACCAGCAGTGACCACATGGACCACTATTTTCAAAGAAGATACAGTGATGTGTTCTCTTCCTGCTCTGAGAGTGGGGTCTAGTAGGTTACAGAGTAGGAGGTGTAGTAGCTAGGACTCTTGCATTCTCTCCCTAGAGCTTGGAGTGCATTGGTGTCTAGTGTTTAGAGTGCTGGAAGGAGCCCTTACATGGACATCTCCAACATGAGGTGAGGAGCCCCTCAGAAATAGCAGTGGCTCAAGCTCTGTAATTACTAAGTGGAATCCCAGAGCACACTGGTGTCTAGTGGTAGTGGCTCAAGCACTGTAATTAGTTCTATGGAATCCCAGAGGGCACTGGTGTCGAGTGGTTAGAGTGCTACAAGGCACTGTTGCCCCATCAGAAGTAATGGTGGCTCGAGCACCAAGACTCATTAGGAATCCAAGATTAAAAAGCAGAGAAGGAAAAGTTAAGGATGTACTAGACTATAAAAAAAAAGTTGGGGAACAATGAACCCTTGAATTATTCTCTGTTGGCCTCACTAAGAATTAAGCACTTCCCTTGCCTCTTCTGGCAAAGAAGCCCTAGCTCAGATCTCTGTGTGGAAGAGTGAAAAAAGAGAGAGAGCCCACAAGCTCCATTCCTTCATAAAAATTGTCCCCCGCAAGCCAAACACTTTGGGAAGGAAGTGTGGCCCTGCAGGGAGAATATAGGAAACCATCTTTAACCAAAAAACCTGTTGGGTGGGGTTACTTTTTTAAAAGGGACATTAGACAATGCTCTTTAGTAAACAGGCAATGCAGAACAGGGCAGGGGCAGAGGTCCTGAAGCACGGTTCCAGCAGGAACTGGTAACAGCTGCATGGCACTGGGTGGGGGGCGGAGGGAAGAGGAGGAGAGAGAGAGCCCCGTAAAATGCACAGTGCACAAAACAAGTTTCTCAACCTCTCCTGCTAAATCCCGTGGAAGGAAAAAGCCCTCTCAAGAACTGAAACCCCATGTAGATCAGCAAATGCTTCTGTCTGCAAGCATGGTCTGCACAACCTGGCAGCCACATAGCAGGGGTACTGAGAAATAGCCTGCCAGCCACTTGGCAGCTTGGAAGCAGCAGCACCATAAAACGTATATTGTTAGATGCTGCAGGGAATTCTTTTTGGCTTAGCACAGTAACTGCAGTATTTCTTGCTAACCATGGGAGGGAACCACAAGGATGAGGCCTCTCAAGCTCTGAAACCGCACGTAGCACAGGACATAGCTCTTTCTGGAAGCATAGTCTGCAAAAGCCTGACAGCCATGTGGTATGGGGGCTAGCCACATGGGGAAGTGAGGGGGCTAGCCCACCTGCCCCATGGCTGCTTGAGAATGACAGCCCCGTAAAACGTAAAGTTCAGAAAACAAGTTTCTCGGGCCTCTCCTGCTAAATCCTGTACAGGTAAGAAGCCATCTCAAGCACTGAAACCCTGCACAGGAAGCATGGTCCGCACAGCCCGCCAGTCGTGCAGCATTTGTGCTGAGCGGGCGCTGGATTTTCACTCAGCACTGCTGAGCATTCCTGATGTTTACTCAGCACAAATTCAGCCACCCATGCAGAAATGAGATCCTGGTCCTCCTGATGGCTCCACACTAGGGCTCTATTGCAACCCTGAGAACTCACGGCTAGATGCAACTGCTCTTGAGATCTGCTAGCCATACTGGCCAGAAAGAAAATGAATTCAAATTCCGAGGCTTCCTGTTACCTACATCCTGCACACCTGGAGAACAGCAGAGGTGAAAGTGGCCAGAACAGATACGTTTGGGGCATTGTGGGATACCTCTTGAGGCCAATAAAATTGACTTAAAAAAACACTGTTTCCACACTAGCATTAATTCAACCTTTTTAATTCAAGCTCTTAAATTCAATCTTGGCATTACAAGGACAATACCCCACCTTTGATAGTCGCTGGGATGGTAGACATCCCACTTAACTGACACTTCTATGGGGTTTTCTCCGCCTCTCTTCTCCTCTTTCCTCTCCCTGCTCCTCCCTCCTTCCTTAATTTTTATATTTAGCTTATTCTTCAGTTTTCTCCTGGTTCTCTTCTCAGCTCTTCTCCAGATTCTGAAGAAGTGGCTCTTTCCCACAAAAGCTCATGACCCTAATAAATAATATTGTTAGTCTTTAAGGTGCTACAGGACTGCTTGCTTTGTTTTATATGATAGATTATGAGGCACTTAGGGCAGTAAGTAAGGTCATAAACACCCGGAGATAACATTTTTGAAATAAATAGGACACTGCAAAACACTACCTATGCATAAGGCTGTTTCTGTCTGTCACGGATGTCTCAGAAACCATAGATTCTGTGACTTTCTATGACTGCCATGACTTCTGCAGCTCGCCTCCAGGAAACCTCCACTCCAGGTCCTGCCACTTATCCCCAGTAAACAGTGAGGGCATTCCCCCCAAGCACCCGCAGCAATCCTGAGCGGCAACACCCTAGGTTGGCTCCCCACTACTAGCAGAGCCCTGGAGCAGCTTATCTGCTTTCTTTTCAGTTCATGTATCTCTTTTGCTTTTTTGTAAAGGTTTCTGTGCTGGGAAACTTGTAAAATTTTTATCGCTGGTGGAATCTCTCAGGCAGCAGGTGGGGGAGCTACAGGAGGAGGTGGCCAGGTTGAGGAGTATCCGAGTCCATGAGCAGTTCCTGGATAGCATTCAGGTGGAGACTGCAGAGGTAACTGTCCCAGTGCACAGGACGGCTGATAAACCACTGGAGGAGGTGGACCAGGGTGGACATTGGCAGCTGGTTACTTCTCGCAGCAGGCTGTGTCCCACCCCTGCTCAGAACCCTCCCACCGTGGTACCGGAAAACCGGTATGCTGTACTCGATACAGGAGACCAAGAATTACCCTGTACAGAAGAGGAGAAGCCTCGTACCCCCAAGGCTGGGAAGTCTACTGCCACCCCTGCAAGAAGGAAACGTAGAGTAGTGGTGGTTGGAGACTCTCTTCTGAGGAGAATGGAGGCGCCCATCTGTCGCCCTGACATTTCGTCTCGGAAGGTGTGCTGCCTGCCGGGGGCCTGTATCCAAGATGTTACGCAGGCATTGTCGAGGATTATCCGGCCCTCTGACTACTATCCCATGCTTCTCATCCATGTGGGCACTAATGATACTGCGAGGTGTGATGCTGAGCAGGTCAAGAGTGACTTCAGGGCTCTGGGGGCACGGGTCAGGGGGTTTGGGGCGCAGGTGGTATTCTCTTCGATCCTGCCTGTCAGAGGTAGGGGCCCAGGTAGAGACAGGTGTATCCTAGAGGTGAATGCTTGGTTGCGTAGATGGTGTCGCCAGGAAGGCTTTGGTTTCTTTGACCACGGGATCCTTTTCCGGGAAGGACTGCTAGGCAGAGATGGCGTTCACCTTTCGAGGAGGGGGAAGACCATATTCGGACACAGGCTGGCTAACCTAGTGAGGAGGACTTTAAACTAGGTTCAACGGGGGCAGGGGAGCAAAGCCCGCAGGTAAGTGAACAGCATGAATACATGGGAGATGAATTTGAAATGGGAGGGAGTATGGGCTACACTGGGAGAGTAAAAAGAGGGCCAGGGCAAAACTGGGAGGCAAGACCAAATCAATGTCTGAGATGCCTATATACAAATGCAAGAAGTATGGGAAATAAGCAAGAAGAATTGGAAGTACTAATAAATGAATATAACTATGATATCATTGGCATCACAGAAACTTGGTGGGATAATACTCATGATTGGAATGTTGGTATTGAAGGGTACAGCCTGCTTAGGAAGGACGGACAGGGAAAGAAGGGAGGAGGTATTGCCTTGTATATTAAAAATGTACACACTTGGACAGAGGTGGAGATGGACATAGGAGATGGACGGGTTGAAAGTCTCTGGGTTAGACTCAGAGGAGTAAAAAACAAGGATGAGGTCCTACTAGGAGTCTACTACAGGCCCCCTAGCCAGGTGGAAGAGGTGGACGAGGCTTTCTTTAAACAGCTAACAAAATCATCCAGGGCCCAGAATTTGGTGGTGATGGGGGATTTCAACTATCCAGGTATATGTTGGGAAACTAATACAGCAGGGGACAGACTGTTCAATAAATTCTTGGATTGCATTGCAGACAACTTTTTATTCCAAAAGGTTGAAAAAAGCTACCAGAGGGGAAGCTGTTCTCAATTTAATTTTAACAAATAGGGAGGAAATTATAGAGAATTTGAAAGTGGAAGGATGCTTGGGTGAAAGTGATCATGAAATCACAGAGTTCACAATTCTAAGGAAGGGTAGAAGGGAAAACAGTACAATAGAGATAATGGATTTCAGGAAGGCAGATTTTGGTGAACTCAGACAGCTGGTAAGTAAGGTCCCATGGGAAGCTAAACTGAGGGGAAAAACAGCTGAGGAGAGTTGGCAGTTTTTCAAAGGGACATTATTAAGGGCCCAAAAGCAAGCTATCACGCTGTGTAGAAAAGATGGAAAACATGGCAAAAGACTGCCTTGGCTTAACCAGGAGATCTTGCATGATCTCAAAATAAAAAAGGAATCGTATAAGAAATGGAAACTAAGACAAATTACAAAGGACGAATATAGGCAAACAACACGAGCATGCAGGAGCAAGATTAGAAAGGCTAAGGCACAAAATGAGCTCAAACTAGCTACAAGCATAAAGGGAAACAAGAAGGCTTTTTACAAATACATTGGTAACAAGAGGAAGACCAAGGACAGGGTAGGGCCATTGGTCAGTGAGGAGGGAGGAACAGTAACAGGGAATTTGGAAATGGCAGAGATGTTTAATGATTTCTTTGTTTCGGTCTTCACTGAGAAATCTGAAGGAATGCCTGACATAGAGAATGCTAGTCAAAAAGGGGTAGGTTTAGAAGTTGAAATAAGAAAAGAACAAATTAAAATTTACTTAGAAAAATTAGATGTCTGCAAATCACCAGGGCCTGATGAAATGCATCCTAGAATCCTCAAGGAGCTGATAGAAGAGGTATCTGAGCCTTTAGCAATCATTTTTGGTAAATCGTGGGAGATGGGAGAGATTCCAGAAGACTGGAAAAGGGCAAATATAGTACCCATTTATAAAAAGGGGAACAAGAATAACTCAGGAAACTACAGGCCAGTCAGCTTAACTTCTGTGCCAGGAAAGATAATGGAGCAGCTAATTAAAGAAATCATCTGCAAGCAATTGGAAGGTGGTAAGGTGATAGGGAACAGCCAGCATGGTTTTGTTAAAAACAGATCATGTCAAACCAATCTAATAGCTTTCTTTGACAGAATAACGAGTCTTGTGGATAAGGAAGAAGCGGTGGATGTGGTATACCTAGACTTCAGTAAAGCATTTGACACCGTCTCACATAATATACTTATTGATAAACTATGCAAATACAACTTAGATGGGGCTACTATAAGGTGGGTGAGCAACTGGCTGGATAACCGTACACAGAGAGTAGTTATGAATGGTTTTCAATCCTGCTGGAAAAGTATAACTAGTGGGGTTCCGCAGGGGTCTGTTTTAGGACCGGTTCTGTTCAATATCTTCATTAACGATTTAGATATTGACATAGAAAGTACACTTATTAAGTTTGCAGATGATACCAAGCTGGGAGGGGTTGCAACTTCTTTGGAGGATAGGGTCATAATTCAAAAGGATCTGGATAAACTGGAGAAATGGGCTGAGGTAAACAGGATGAAGTTTAATAAGGACAAATGCAAAGTGCTCCACTTAGGAAGGAACAATCAGTGTCACACATACAGAATGGGAAAGGACTGCCTAGGAATGAGTACAGCAGAAAGAGATCTAGGGGTTATAGTGGACCACAAGCTAAATATGAGTCAACAGTGTGATGCTGTTGCGAAAAAGGCAAACATGATTCTAGGATGCGTTAACAGGTGTGTTGTGAACAAGACAGAAGAAGTCATTCTCCCGCTCTACTCTGCGCTGGTTAGGCCTCAGCTGGAGTATTATGTCCAGTTCTGGGCACCGCAGTTCAGGAAGGATGTGGAGAAATTGGAGAGGGTCCAGAGGAGAGCAACAAGAATGATCAAAGGTCTAGAGAACATGACCTGTGAAGAAAGGCTGAAACAATTGGGCTTGTTTAGTTTGGAAAAGAGAAGATTGAGGGGGGACATGATAGCAGTTTTCAGGTATCTAAAAGGGTGTCATAAGGCAGAGGGAGGCAACTTGTTCTTCCTTGCCTCTGAGGATAGAACAAGAGGCAATGGACTGAAATTGCAGCAGGGGAGGTTCAGGTTGGACATTAGGAAAAAGTTCCTAACTGTCAGGGTGATCAAACACTGGAACCAATTGCCAAGGGAGGTGGTAAAATCTCCATCACTGGAGATATTTAAGAAGAGGTTAGATAGATGGCTTTCAGGGATGGTCTAGAAAGTGCTTGGTCCTCCCATGAGGGCAGGGGGCTGGACTCGATGGCCTCTCGAGGTCCCTTCCAGTCCTACTCTTCTATGATTCTATGATCCCCATCTCGAACAAGCAGCACCCTGGGTCCCCCAGTAAGATTTTGTCAGGGATCTTTGTAGTGAAAGTCACAGACAGGTGATGAACTGTGTTTTTTTGTTTTTTGCGTGTGACCTGTCCATGACTTTTACTAAAAATACACATGACTGAATCATAGCCTTACCTACGCATACTATTTAAAATCCAATAGGAAATTTGATAGCTTTTTGAAATGTGAAAGATAGTGCCATTATTTCCAATATTGCACTTCTTCCAACTTGTTAGACATTTTTCTCCCAGTGAACCGAATGTGCATCACAAATGAACTATTTCATTATTCTTACCATGTGAAGAACTTCTTTTATCTCATATGACAGGCCTCTCCGCAGGAATTCCTAGGTGTGTGTACCTTATTTGTAAGTGTGGGTCTCCCCCTCAGCAGGCTCTGCCCTTCTTCCCCAGCAACCCCCATTTCTCCAACTGCCCCCTCACTCTCCTTCCAACCAGCCTGGCCCTGCCCTTCCCTCACCACCACCCCTGCTGCCACACTGGGGGTCCCTGCTGTCGTCTCCCACTCCTACCTGCCCTGTACACTGGGGTCTTGACTGCTGCACAAACAGGGCTCTCCTAGCTGCTCGCAGCCCAGCACATGCACTGGGGCCCTTCTGCTGGCACTCACAGTAGAAAAGCACCCAATAAACTATTTTGCTAGTCTTTCAAGTGCTACTTGACTGCTTTTTGTTTCATGGCAGAAAAGCAGTGTTCTAAGACTTTCCAGCCTTGAATGGGTTGAACATTGCTTATTATGTTTATTGAAAAGGAAATGAACACTACTCTTGGAGTAACTGCATTAGCATCCTTTCTAACAATGCAAGCTAGTGAAGCCAACAAAATGCATGTTTTCTACACGGAGCTCAGCTTTTAAGTTGCTAAACAAATATATCAGTCACTTAGAAATGCTCCAAAAATTATGGGATGGAATGTGAGGTGCTCAAGACAGTGGGCTGGGGGAGTGGGGGGTTCAGAAGTCAGGGTCGGTGTATGTCTTAATGTCTCTTCCACAGGTTCTATATTATGCTAATAGGTCTGACAGAGCGACTTTTGGGGAAGAGTCATGGGTCTGCAAGTTGCTGTTGCCTGAGCCTTCAGCGACAGTCAGACTAAAGAATAGGAAGTGGGAAAGACTGAGCACTGAAACCTGGGAAGGCCTCTTATAGCTGCTGCCCATTCCTTGGGCAAGGGGGTATTTGCACCCCACAGTGGAGTGTCCTGTAGGAACTAGGAAACTTCACAAGACTCTGCAAAAGCAGTTTCACTTTCAGCTGAGGGGTCATGCAACAGCTCCAAAGATAAATTTATCAGGAAGATATGGAGTGCTGGAAGCTACGGTGGCTTATCACAAAAGTGCTTTCTGAGCATATCAAAGTCCTCTAACTTAAACAAAAAGAAATGTTGTTACTGTTTTAAACCAACAATAATTCTACCACATCCAGCTGCAACTAATCTGAACATGAAAAGGAAAAACTATGTACTCAAGTAACGTACCCCACTGAGGTTCTCAGAAAAAAGTGTAATCATGTTTTTCAATCTGTGTTTTTGTACTGCACCTCTCCTGTATGTATTCTTGTGGTTGACAGAAAGGGGCAACGTTCACACAAACCACATAGTCATATGCTAAAATCATACAGTCTGAAAAGCGTACTGGCAAATAACCCCTAGGATTCCTAGGGCTGGTTTAAGACTCGCTTGTTTCAATGTCAAGGAGCGTTCGCTGTGACTGCTGCTCATACACGATAGTTCCACCCTATCTGCTCTTCCTTCTATTTCCCCCTTCTCCCATTAGCACTGAAGACAAAGGAGATTGGTACCTGCACACTGCGCCGTGTGCTGCCACACGAGCAAGAAGGAGCCTCAAAATTCGTAAGGTCTTTGTGCCAGAGCCACTCCAACCCCACACTGTGCAGCCCCCACTGCCAGAGCACCTCAGTGTCCCCTCTCTATGCCCCCAGCGTCCCTCCTAACCCCCCCGCCGCCTTTCAGTGCCCCGCTACCGTCACACCCCTCCCCCTCTAGCCTGCCCCACTCACCGCGGCCCCGGCGCCGTCGCGGCTGCGGGTCCCGCCAGGACAGCAGCCCCCGCTCCCGCTCTAAGGTCACCTCCCAAGCGCGCTGCCCGAGCGCCAGCAAGGAGACAAGCCGGGGCCGCCGGCCGCCCTCGGGCTCCGCCATGGGCGCTCAGTGCCGGGACACGGCTTCCGCACCACGCATGGCCCGGGCCGCAGGAGCCGCGCTGCTGCCCGGCACAGGGATGGCGGCAGCCGGCGGCTAACGGAGCCCTGCCTCACCGCTAGCCGGTGACTGCCCTCGGGGCAGGGCGGACACGTCACCGCGTATGCAAATAACTGCCGGGGGATGCACGTATGCAAATCACCGCGGGGTGGAGCCTCGCCGCCTGCCTGGGCCCTGGCTGGGGGAGGGGGAGACACTCCGTGACGCGGCCGCGACCTCTGGCCTACCCCGGGAGAAACCCGCCATGACCCAGCCTCCAGCCTAGGGCTCAGCCCTTGCCGCCGCGCCAGGAGCGGGCGGGGCTCTAGTGTAGCCCGAAACGCCCCAGCAAAGCGGGTTCGTGCTGCCCCGGGCAGAAGTGGCGCCGCAGACCTCACTGGGGGCCAGGGCTGCCTGCGGGGCCGGCCGCAGAGCCGGTGCCTTGTCTCGCCGGCGGGAGAGCCGGGCCTCTGGCCGCACGCACCTCTAGCCTGACTGCTAGGGACCGCACAGCCCCGTTCAGTCCCCCCAGGCTGGGCGCGCCCAGCCCCACTCCTAGCAACGCCCGGGGAGGTCAGGAGCCGCGTGCTCAGGTAAAGCAGCAGAATCCCCAGGACCAGCTGACAGGAGCAGGTGTGTGACAACTAGGTAAAGATTAACCAGACGGGCTGAGTAATGCTCCCTGCTTGTCTGGGTGTGTAGGTCATCTGCATTCACATCTGCACTGGTGTGTTGTTAACTGTTTCATGTCAAATCACTGATGGTCAAATCAATGCCACTCTACACCAGAAACCCACTGACCCCACGCCTGCCTACAGGTCTCCAGCTTCCATCCAGGGCACATCACATGCTCCATCCTTTATAGTCAAGCCCTAAGATTCAGCCGCATCTCCAACCTTACTGACAGAGACAAAAACCTTCAAGATCTCCACCAGGCATTGGTAAAACTTAATTGCTCATTGGGAGAAGCAAAGAAACAGAATGATAGGGCCTGATGAATGTCCAGAAGCCAGCTACTTCCAGATAGGGCCAAGAGAGTTAACAGAGACCCCTTGTCATCACCTATAGCCCCCAACTCAAACCCCTCCAGCACGTTATTGAGAATCTACAACATATACTGGAACATGATGCTTCACTCTCACATGCCCTAGGTGACAGGCCTGTACTTTTCTCCAGACAGCCACCCAACCTCAAGAAAAATCTGCCTACCAATCACATGCATTATCACAGAAATACTAATCCTGGAACCGTTCCTTGCAACAAAACCCATTGCCAAATCTGTCCACATATTTGCACTAGAGACACTGTCACTGGACCTAACCGTGTCACTCATACGATCAGGAGCTCATACTCCTGCTGTTCCACTAATGTGATATATGCCAACGTGTCCCAGCAATGCCGCTCTGCCATGTACATTGGACAAACTGGACAATCAGTTTGCCAAAGAATGAAGGGACACAAATCAGACATTAGGAATCGGAATACATATAAATTGGTAAGTGGGTATTTCAACTTGGCAGGACACACTATTTACAGCTTAATGGTAGGTGTTTTAAAAGAGATTTTAATACCAGATTACAAAGGGAGACATCTGAATTGGAATTTATTTTCAAATTTGATACCTATCACCATGGACTCAACAAAGAGGTCAATTATCTTATGCATTACAAGGACAATTTCCCCACCTTTGATATTTACAGTGATGGCAGACATCCCATTTAACTTAATAGACACTTTCAGAGGTTCTTTTTGCTTCTTTCTCCCCGGCCCCCATCTAGCTGATTAATCTGGTTTTTTTCTTTTTTCATTTTTTCCTCTATCAGTTATTCTCCAGATCTGAAGAAGTGGGTCTGTTCCACGAAAATTCATCACCTAATAAATAATACTGTTAGTCTTTAAGGTGCTACTAGATTGCTTTTTAGTTTTGTTTCATGTCTGAATGCTATCTTCTTTAACCCAATTTGCATTTAATGAGGATCGTAGCAAGTGGATAGTACTTGGGTGCAGACAAGATATATAATCTTATAGAAGCAATTTGTAAAACTGTGATTCAGCAAAGTGGCTGTTCAGGTAGAATGGGAGCTAGGAAAGTGCTTAGCCCTGCCCCCCCCCACCCTTCCCTCTTTTGCCTCTCCTGTGATCCACAAAATTGCAGAACCGTCTAGGTGCCTAAACTCACTTAGCACTTAAGTTTGCCAAAGTAAAAGTTCCTTTGAGGTCTATGGTTCTGCCTGTTGACATGTGCACTGAAGGGTTCCCTTAGGCACAGAATCTTAGAATATTAGTTTCGGAAGAGATATCAGAACTAACCCCCTGCCCAAAGCAGAACCAAACCCAACTAAATCATCTGTGGCAGGGGCAGGGCTTTGTCAAATCTGGTCTTGAAAACCTCTAATGATGGAGATTCCACCCCCCCGCCCCCAGGTAACCCTTTCCAGTTCTTCACCACCCTCCCAGTGAAATAGTTTTTACTAGTTTCCAACCTCTCTCCCCAACTACAAATTGAGGCCATTGCTCCTTGTTCTGTCATCTGCCACCACTGACAACAGCCTAGCTACATCCTCTTAGGAACCCCCCTTTCAGGAAGTGGAATGTTGCTATCAAATTCCTTTTCACTTTTCTTATCTGCAGCCTAAAGGAGCGCAGTTCCCTTACTCTCCTCATAAGTTATATGCACCAGTCCAATCATTTTTATTGCCCTCTGCCAGATTCTCTCCAGTTTGTCCACATTCTTTCTGTGGCAGAGAGCCCAAAATTGGCCTTACCAGTGCCGAATAGAGGGGAATATGCACCTTTCTCAGTCTGTTAGCAGTGCTCCTGCTAATGCATCCCAATGTGCTGTTAGCTTTTTTGGCAACAAGGGCACAGTGTTAATTCATATCCTGCTTCTTGTCCGCTATAATCCCCAGGTCCTTTCTGCAGAACTGTCAATTATCCAGTCAGTCCCCAGCCTGTAGCAGTGCATGGGATTCTTCTGTCCTAAGTGTATGACTTTGCACTTGTCCTAATTGACCCTCATCAGATTTCCTTTAATCTAATCCTCCAACTTGTCTAAGTCACTGTGGAACCTATCCCTGCCTTCCAGTATATCTACCTCTCCCACCAGCTTAGTGTCATCTGCAAACTTGCTGCCAGTGCAGTCCATCCCCTCATCCAGATCAGTGGTGGGGAACCTGTGGCCCATTGGAGTTCTATATGTAGCCTGTGAGATATTTTGTTTATCATTGCCAACATGGTTGCCAGGTTCAGCTGGTTTCCATCTGCATAGTTTCTTTCCTACTGGTATTACTAAAGTGACATGCACAGAAAGGAAGGGCACGTAGTCATCAAACTTGTCACAGAGATCCCCTTGAGGGTGTCCCCTGGTGTGCTGATCATGCCTCTGAGCCCACCTACCTGCTATCCTGGCACCCCACTACCCTGTCCTGCTGGGCCAGAAACAGTGGTATCCACCAGCAAAGACACAGAGTTATGATAACAGCCCCCGCCTCCCCCTCAACAGAGCAAGACAGGTGCTGAACCAGTTCAGCTCTGGGAAGGTTCAACTATAAAGCCATTGACAGCACTCAGAAACAGAACCCCCAAAAGGGACCAAAACCTCAATTAAATTTGTCTTACTCTGTGTAAAAGTTTTACACAGAAAAAGACCATTAAGATGTTCACTCTCTATCACTAAAAGGAGATACACGGCTGTGGCTGCTTCCCAGGAAGCATTTGACAATAAACAAAAGTGTTTATTAACCATAAAAAGTAGGATTTAAGTGGTTCTGAGTTAAAGATCAAAGTAATCTTCAAAGCCAAAATCAACAAAACACACCAACTAATTCTAATACACTAAGAAAGATGATTACAGAACATTGTCATGTGACAAGCCTGCAGTCTTCAGAGATCAAGAGTGGGAACTTCCATTCCTGAGGCATAGCCCAAGTCCCATCCTTGTGTTACAGCCTTGGACCCTGTAAACATAAACATGAGATAACCATAACAGCCCCTGTCACGTGTGTTTAAATATGGGAGCCTAGAGAAACCAGGGCAACCTTGGCTTCAGCCCCATGCGAATGTTAAAACTGACATTGAGCCAGTATGCACGCATGCAGCAAACAGCTAAGGGATACAATCACTGTGAGGTCTCATCCCTAGGCAACTTTCACCGGGGAGACTCTGCCTCAGGAGTGCCTTGGACTTTCCCCCAGTTGGAGCAACATCCACTGCAGCCCTGATGTGAAGTGCTTCAGGACTGGAAACTCCCCATGGCAAAAAGAGATGTAGGCATGCCAAATAGCCTCTTGTCCAGGCATGTGCATTCTGTTGTGCTTTGCTTGCCAATGTGTACCTTGTGAATAATTTGCAGTAACTTGGAGTAGGTAAGTTTAATAAGGTGCAGTTATCCCTAATAGGCTCTGTGTTGAAGCAAATCCCATGATCCTGTCTGTCCGTGGCCTGTGAGTTGATGAATAATTTGTAGCCTAATCCTTAGTCCAGGTAAAAATCCTTCAAGACAGTGGCTATGTCTACCTTATGGCCCAGATGGATTCTCTGAGATCAATCCACTGGGTCTAGTGAAGACCAACCAAATTGACCACAGATTGCTCTCCAGTGAAACTTGTTTCTCTACCCTGGACAAGACGAGTCTGAACCCTTCCTTGGGGCCAGAACCCTTTGTTTTATCTCTTTACCCCATGGAAAAATACCGGATTCAAGATAGGTTTTAGCACCAAGTGGCATGGTGTAGGGATATTAAAGTTTAACCCATTACCCAGTAATTTTCATCATAAACAGATGAGTCTTACTGGTTATGGTTATCTGGTATGGGCTAGAGCAGCCCCATGCCCGCCACACACAGAGAGTTGCTCCAACCCCACAGGGTTGCTGCAAAAAGGGGTGTTCCGGCTGGGCCAGAGTTGCCCTGTCTGTGGCACCGCCCACCCATTTAACTGGTTAACTGGTTAACCAGTTAAACAGAATTTTACATCCCTAGCATGGTCATGTGTCTTTCTAGTACCAACCAGAGTTTGTGTTTACAGGACCTCATCTTGAGCACTGGACCATTAAGTTTCCTTATGTACCAGTAACGGTACTAATGGCTTTCACCAGAAGACTTAGATTAATAAAACAGGTTTACCCTTCTTATTTCTAATTTCATGTGTAAGAATAAGACATGCACAGAAATAGAGCATGCATATTCAGCAGATCATAACTTTAAAAATATAACACATGATGCATTTTGCCTAAAGCAACTTTGAGCTATACATATCCATATTTGTAAGACAATTCGTCAGACCCTGACACGTGAAGTGAGGTGCATGCTGATTGCACACAATATTGCAAGAGCCATGTGCTTCCTCTGCATCCAGTCAAAGCATTGCTACAGTTCAGTAAACACACCCTGCAAATTCTAGGCTCACAAGTGCAGTTTGCCAAACTACCCTATCTCAGGAGACAGTCTTGGTTATGGACGATCTTGCAGTCCACTAAGATTCATAGATGGCCAGTCATGTGGCTCACTCAGTATCTTGAGTTGTGCATTACAGATCCAGATCTTTAATGAAGATGGAGAACAAAACTGCCCCAAGAACAACCCCTGGGGCACTCTGCTTGATGCCAGCTTGTAATATGCAGGACATTTCTGGGCACTGTTGAGAGAGCCAAATTAGGGAAGATTAACTAAAACTTACAGCTCAAGATGGTGGGTCCTTTTTTACAAGGCACACCAAGCCAGTCACAAAGAACACCTCTACTGCTTTGCTGGCTAGCCAGAAGTTACACAAGTGAAACCCTTTAAGCGCTCCAGCTTTCCTTATGCTACAGCCAGTATCCCTCCTAATACAGATGAGAATTTATGAAAACCAATCTCACCAAAATCCACACAGGTCTTCCCATATCCCAAAGGGACCAGCCACATTCCCAGGTCAATATATACTTAGATCTTACCCAAGCCAGCATACTATGCCAATTCTTTAGAAGATAAAATCTAAGATCATGTCTCCTCTAGAGGGCTTTGTAAAGAAAACTGTCATTATGTCGACAAAACTCAGAGCATCTACACACAAAATACATTTTGTCAACAGAAACTGTTGACAAAAAAGCCATGTAGATGCTCTAGGAGAGGCCTTTTGTCAACAGAGTGGATCAAAAGAGTGATCATTTTATGTGTAGATGCAATCTGTCAACAGAAATTTTGTCATCTCTTCCAACAGTAACTTCTGTAGACAGATGCTTCTAGTGTAGACATAGCCTAAAGATTTATTAAGAAAGAAAGAAAGAAAGAAAGAAAAAGAATACGGTGCAAGAAAACTTCATCAAGTGGTTAAATTACAACCACCAATCAAATCTCTTGATGAAGGCTGCAGCAGGTGGTAAAGGCTGCTATCTTAAAAGTCTCGGGAAATACATCCTTTGTTCGACGGATCCCCAGTCCATTCTGGCTTAGTTCATAGCAGAGATGTTTTCTGTAAATTATTGAGAAGATGGAGGCCGAAGACTGAGAACAAAATGGTAACTGCCAGAGTTCTCTTTTTATAGACTCTTGCCCATGTGGAGGGAATTTCCTGCTTCTGGTTATGTACTCAGTGGAGAAACTACCTGATCAGAGCACCTGTCCTTCCCTTTTTGGGCATTCTGCCATTGGCAGACTCCCAGAGGGCACGTCTCAGCCAAATTCCTGAGATATGGATTGGAATCTGATGGGGCTATTGCCATTCTGCTAACTGGGGAAAAAGGATTTGAACAGGGGTCTCATCTCTCAGGGCAATGCTCTTATCACTGAGGCTATGTTTAGATTGTGGTTCCTATTTCAGAACAGAAGTCCCAATATAGCAACTCTGCAGCTTTTGCCCCCACTCTTGAAATATCAGTGAATAGCAGCACTATTTCGAGCATAGTATTCTGGTTCTGCTACTCCTCTTTGTGAGAAGGGTAACAGAACCTTTGAAATAGGTCCTTATTTCAGACATTGGTGCCATTTGGATGGCAGCAGAGTTCGAAATAAGGACCTATCTCAAAATAATTTTCACAATTACATTGTGCAAATTTCATAAATTATTTAGAGATAAAACTGCACTATAAATATAGCCTGAGATCTATGGGATATTTTCAGGAGAAAAGAGGGGGAACTCCCTCAGTCTCTGCTGTTGAAGCATTCACTGTGGAGCTATACTAATTGAAGTGTGATAGAAGCAGGAGAACTATATCTGAGGTATCCCACCTCTCACGTGTGTAACCTAGCCACTGGGTTAAGTAGTCATTCCTCCCTTTGGGCCAATGATTGTTCCATGGTGGATAAGTATTATGGCTGTGAATTAATTACCATTAACTAAAGCAATTAACGCAAAACAAATTATTTGAAAATCAATTTTAATCACACTGGTCAACAAAATAGAATAGCAATTTAAATATATTATCATTGTTTTTGGATGTTTGTCCATAATATGTGCAATGCTCCCTTTATAGTATAAGTATTTGCAAAAAAATAGTGTGCTTCAATTTTTACCTCAAAAGTAGAGTAGTGTGATTTGTTTATTGTGAAAGTGCAACTTACAAACCTAAAATTATTGTTATTACATAACTGAACTCAAAACCAAAAAACAAAGTAAAACTTTAGCAGCCAGAAGTCCAATCAATCGTACTTCTTGTTCAGACAATCATTACGACAAACAAGTTTGTTTACTGGAAATAATGCTGCTGCTATGTACAGTGTTACCTGTAAGGGAGAATAGGCATTGTTTTAGCTGGAATTGCAAGGAGGAAGCTTACTGGTGGAAAGCTAACAATTTCCCATGGATTTAAGTACATGTTTTTGAGAGGATAACACACCATACCTCTGATCAGCATGTCCTGTTGGGTAGCTTAGGTGGTTCCTTGCCTCCCATGCTAACTTTGGTGGATGAACAAGAAGTCTTGTGGCACCTTATCAACTAACAGTTATTTTGGACCATAAGCTTTCATGGGCAAAGACCCACTTCATCAGATGCATGAGTCATCAGGTGGATGGTATTCTTAGGTTCTTATCTCTCTCTATTCACCATATGGGAAACCTTGGTACTGCACCTGGTTTTGTGGATCCCTGCATTGTTCCTGGACTGTGTCATCATCATCATCGTCATCATCATCAACCATGGGCTCAATGCCCGTTGGTGTCTGATGCCTCTCTTTCACTATTTCCTTCCATCTTTCCCTGTCCAGTGCGGAGTGGCTTAGTTTCTGTAGACTAGCTCTGCACCAGTCTACTGTATCATCTACTCATTCTCTGTGGCGTCTACCTCTCCTATTTGAATTGTCCATTATGCCAAATACCAGGGTCTTGAGTTTTCCATTCATTATTCACTGGCTGTATACGTACCTGTAAATTAAGTGCCAAGATATTCGGGACTGCAAAATTTAAGATCCTTGGTTCCCACTCATAGCACTGGCTCTCATTGTTTGTATCAGCTAAGTCACATTCAAAGCTATCTAAAATGCATACGTCTTGTTAATTATCCCTGTAGGCCGACTGGGAGGGAAACTGTCAGCACACTCATTTCTTTATTAAAGTTTGAGTCACATTATGTGACTCCTGGCTTAAAAAGAACAATTCCCCAGATTTAAATGCCAGATTCAACAGAGACGATTTTAATTGTCTTGCTTTAACAACAAAAGAATAACAAAAAGTTGCAAGCTGCTGCACATGCAAGTCAGTGGAGTTACTTCAGTAATGAATATATCCCAACTAAAAAAGCAGTTCTGTAGTACTTTAAACACTAACAAAATAATTTATTAGGTGATGAGCTTTCATGGGACTGACCCACTTCTTCCAATCTGGGAAAATCTCTGTGACTATACTCCAAATGTTTATCAAATCATAATCTGGGTGTGAGTTATATAGCCCCAAAGCTTCAGAGCAGATTAGGGTAAAACAGTGGACTGTGAAGGTTCTGGAGATCTAGGTTAAGTGCTGACGAAGTAGGGGGATTTCACTTTTAGTTGCTAACAATGTCTATTTGTTCAAGGCTAGAGAATCTCCTGATATGCTACTGCCAGGTTTCCTTAATTCAGCATTTTTCTTAAGAATATCTTTGGGTTTAATTATACCTTGGCACAATAAAGCAACTGTGTTTTTATTGGGAACAAACAGATACAAGTTCAGCTTACTTATATAACATAGTATTAAACTTACAAGAGATACATTCAGAATAAAATGACTTCTCTTCTTCCGAGCAGAAATAACAGTAAAGTTTTTGAATGTTTATCAGTAACGTACGTTGGTCCTGAGCTTATGGTATAGCAATGAGATGCATAATACAGAAGGAACCCTTTCCAAGTGACCACCTTAATTGTCCCTGCTAATTACCCTTTGCACAGAGTTGCCCTATTACCTGGTTTCTCTCACATGCTTTTCTGTTCCTTTTCTCCCATTCTCCCCCTACCCCCACTGTATAAGCTCTGGATTCTATTTTTCTACTCCATTCATCTGAGGAAGTGGATTTTACCCATGAAAGTCCATGACTTAATGAATTTGTAAGTCTCTAAGGTGCTACAGGGCCTCTTGTTATTTGTGAATGCTTTCCTGCAGCTGTCTTTTCAACACTGCAGAACTAAAGTGCTGCAGCTGTAAAATGGATATTTTGTAAGTGGTAGTTGCACCTTCCTCTTTTCCACTACTACATATTTGTCTCAGAACAAAAAAGCAGTCCAGTAGCACTTTAAAGACTAACAGAATAATTTATTAGGTATGAGCTTTTGTGGGACAGACCCACTTCTTCAGATCATAGCCATAGCAGAACAGACTCAATATTTAAGGCACAGAGAACCAAAAATAGTAATCAAGGCTGACAAATCAGACAAATATTATCGAGTTGAGCAAATCAGAGAGTAGAGGGGCAGAAGTGGGAGGGGGACAGTCAAGAATTAGTTTAAGGCAAGTATGCAAAAGAGCCCCTATAATGACCTAAAAAATTCCCATCCCAGTTCAAACCATGTGTTAATGTGTCGAATTTGAATATAAAAGCGAGTTCAGCAGCCTCTCTTTCCAAAGTAGTGTGAAAATTCCTCTTCAGTAAGATGCAAACCTTCAGGTCATTAACAGAATGGCACACTCCATTAAAATCCTGGCTGACTGATTTGTGGATTAGGAGTGTTTTTATGTCTGTTTTGTGCCCATTAATTCTTTGTCTAAGAGAGTTTAAAGTCTGTCCAATATACAAAGCATCTGGGCATTGTTGGCACGTGATGGCATATATGTTAGTTGAGGAACGCCAGAGTGTGCCCGTGATTCTGTGAAAAACCTGGTTGGGTCCAGTGATGTTATCTCCAGAATACATATGTGGACAAAGCTGGCAACGGGCTTTCTTGCAAGGAAAAGTTGCAGGACTGGTGTTCCTGCGGTATAAACTGTGGTTGTGGGTGAGAATCCTTGTAAGGTTGGGCGGTTGTCTGTAGGAGAGAACAGGCCTGTCACGTAGGGCCTTCTGGAGTGTGCCATCCTGATTAAGGATAGGTTATAGGTCTTTAATAATGCTTTGTAGTGGTTTGAGTTGGCGGCTGTAGGTAATAACCAGTGGTGTTTTGTTCTTGGCTTTTTTGGGCCTATCTTGGAGTAGCTGGACTCTGGGTATTTGTCTGGCCCTGTCAATTTGTTTTTTCATTTCTCCTGGTGGGTAATTCATATTTGTACGCTTCCCTTGTTGCATTTCTACTTTCCCTTTCTTTTTCATGAGGTGATAGCATGTTCTTACTGTGACTGAACAGTCTTGCCTCCTAAGATAAGATTCTTCTGACTAAATTGTTATAGGCAAATAGCCAGTTAATAGAAAATTGGCCAGTACCCAGCATTAAAGAAGTTGTTGTCATTCCCCACTGTTCCGGAGCTTTCTAGAATTGACAAAAGAGGCTGCTGTTCCCTGAAAATAGCTTCTAGTATGCAACTATTTATGTAGAGCTCTTAGTGTGAATCACTAGTATTTAACCAGGAGGGAGTGATTGTGAGTTAAAGACTGTACTTGCTGAGTTGAAAACAGTCCATACACTTTAGTGGACTGCAGTGAAGCTGCAATTGCTTATGCCAGTTGTGAAACTGACTAAATTAAAAGTCATTTCAAAGGGAGAAAAGTGGGATTTAGTGCTCTTTGTTTCTTTATAGTGAAAGACTATTTTTTTTCAAGTTGGGTTTTATTCTGATTCAGTAACTATGGTATTTCCTGATTTTGCTGGAGGTCTTCCTTGGTAGATGCAGAGAAATGATTTGAGAGTTCTCAGACATTCAGTGAAGGGACCTAGCATATTTAATTTTTAACAGAAGAAGTCTTTCATCCTGCAGTTTCTTAAGGTTTAGCTGAACAAAAATCACTTCTCCCCCTCAGTGAATGAAGTTTCGTTTCATTGATATGTATTATGTCATTAACACAAGGTTTCCAGCTTTCTAGGAAAAACAAACTAGATGAGTCATCAATATCTAGTGTTAAATTACTCAGAAAACAAACCTTTTGTGAACAAAGACTACGTCTACACTAGAGCCATTTGTCGACAGACGTTTCTGTCAGAAGAAATCTTCTGACAAAACTTCTATCGACAGATCGTGGCCAGACTGCCAAGTGGATCAAAAGAGCGATCCGCTCTGTTGACAATGAGCAGCTGGGCAGTCTGGCTACTCTCTCAACAAGATGACCAACCGGAGGCACAGCAGACAGGGCGGCCCAGCCTCTCAGAAGCCCTGTCTGTTGACAGAGGGCCCCCTGGAGCATCCAGACAGGCTTTCTGTAGAAAAAAAAACTATCAACAGAGGTGTTCTGCCTCTTGGGCAAGTGGCAGAATGCTGTTGACAGAAGTGCCTCATTCTGTCGACTTCCTCTCAACAGAATGCCTTGGGAAAGTGGATGCTCCAGGGGTTTTGCTGATGAAACACCTGTTTCAAGCTTTCTTTATGCCTCGTAAGAAATGGATTGCAATAAGGGGAGCAGGGTGGGAAAGAAGACACAAACCCATTTCTTCTCTTTGCAAGTCATTTTTTGCACCTATAATTTCTTCTCCTTTCCCAGATCATCCCCTTAGTAACTAGTAGCAACTATTGTAAAGTAGCAGTAATATATATAGTGAAAGAGCAACATAGGGGATGAGTAGCAGGCAAAAGCAGCTAATAAGAGGGTGGATGATAAAGTAAGCCCCCCCATTTCATTATCTCACCCACAAGTCTTAAAAGCAAATTTTACCCTGGGGTAGATTTCACTCCTGTCAATAGCTATCCCACCACAATCGGATATGGTAATTTTAAATAGATGAAAGTGGCCTTTGTTGCTTTCAGAAATATTATAGCTCATAGGCTAGACCTGACAGAGAACACTGTATAAAAGGTACACTGGTTATAATGTCATGAAAAACACACATATCAGGATAACCGATTTCATAGGGCTTACAACATTCCTCACCATTTTATATATAACAAACAACAATATTTTAACATGTTCCCAGAAAATCTGTGGACAGCAACTTCTGTCGACAGATCACTCTAGGGTAGACGTAGCCTCAGAGAACTTTACAACACAAGCAATCAATGTAATTTTATACCATCGCAACAGATGTTATGAGTGAAAGCATCCTACAAGCATTCAATCAAAACTAAACACATTCTTATCAACAGGTTTAACAATGCTAACACACATAAACCAGCCTGTTTTCAGCTCCGTATGTGTCAGTGATCATTCAGGCATGAGCTGGCACCTGGAGGGCTTACACTACTTTAGCAGGTGCACCTGGAGACTTTCTGGTGGAACTCCAAGGAAACTCAGTGTCTGTGCCATTCTTTAGTAGGGTGCAGCATGTACTTTCCTCTGGACCAGATTGTTTGGTATAGAATAAGATAGGCTTAAAGCCCAGACTCCTCCTTTTCCAGCTCTTTCAGGTAGCTTGCCTCACTAGCCAGTGGCAAATGTGCTCAGCCCTTAAGCTGGGATCAATCTTATTATCCTCATTTTACAGATAGGGAAGTGAGGCACAGAGCAAAGTGATTTAAACAATGTCACCCAGCAGGGCCATGGCAGAGCCCAGTATTGAAGCCATGTCTTCTGAGGCCTATGCCAGGTCTGTCACCACTAGGCCACAGTGCCTGGCTCCTTGTGTAGGAGTGCAAGTGGGAAAAAGGTTCCTTTCATCTACTCTTGCACATTCCCAGAAGGGACAGCACATTCTGGCCCAATGGAGAGATCTAGGTATGGCTAGCGGTGATATATATTGTGGAATTTAAAGGATAGTCACAGTTTCAAATTCCCAAGTAGTGAAACTTACAGTTTACTTTGGACAGCTTTTGGCATGGGTGCTTTCCGCTCCCCATTAGCAATTCCAGGTTGTTTCCTCTCTTCATGAGGAGAAACCATCTGAAAAATATCAGAAATGCATCACTCAGATCACCTCAGGAAAAGTGAAAGGAATAAACTTGGGCCAAAATTCTTCCAAATAAAAGCACACACATCTCATTAAAATTAGGTACCTATGGCTGAAGGCAGAATTTTGTCCTTTAATGCTTCTAAAGAAAGAAACCTAATGACCAAGGTAGTAAAGTAGAGACAAAAATGTATTTTGAAATTAAAATGCTGAATGACATTCTGAACTGATGAGTAAACAATGACCTAACTAGTAAGATCTTTCATCTGATGAAAGGGATGACATCATTCTCTCTGAAAATTCTTTTGAGTGTTTTTATGGTCTTTTTATGCTTATATTTTAAAATATTAATTATAGTAACGATTGGAAACAGTCTGGGAAAACAAATCCTGAAAGCTTGTCAAAAAGGCTTCTATGCCTCTAGCCTTTTTTATTTGAACTGAAAGGTAATTGTGGGAAAGTTATTGGCATGCTGGCGGGTATGGGAATGGATCCAAAGATAATTTGCTTTCCTGTGAATGGCACTGCTGTACTTTGTTATGGTCCAGGGAGATTTGGAGAGCATCCATCATTCTTGTTTCTCTTGAAGTCTACTCGTGCCCCCCAAAAGGTCGCATTACAGGCTAAAGGGAGACTTCTTGTGGAATTCTGTCTCAAGGATTTAATGGGAACTTTGAATTAGACTCCTTGGCTACGTCTACACTAGCCCCAAACTTCGAAATGGCCACGCAAATGGCCATTTCGAAGTTTACTAATGAAGCGCTGAAATGCATATTCAGCGCTTCATTAGCATGCGGGCGGCAGCGGCACTTCGAAACTGACACGCCTCACTGCCTCGCCGCCGCCGCGCGGCTCGTCCCAACAGGGCTCTTTTTCGAAAGGACCCTGCCTACTTCGAAGTCCCCTTATTCCCATGAGCTGATGGATTCCATTACACAGGTGAAGGGCCCTGCTAATTGCAGGGGTGAAATGTGGGGCCCAACATAAAATGTTTGCTCATCCTTGGTCTGGACAATAGAAACTGATCATTCCTGGCTATGGGCAGTATTTCTTTGAGAGCTCTCGTAATGCTGTTAGACAGTTTCAGTATTCTGGGTACCAATAGAGGATTTATTACTCAAATTGATGTGATAATTACTGATCTGGATGTGGACAGGCCTTGGTTCATTAGCCTCCATCCACAGATTTCTCACCAGGCAGTGCTCCCCAACATTCTGTATCCCAGAATACAGGGCAATCTGTGCTTTTCTCCATTCTGTATACTAATGGAGCTGTCTTTGATGTAGATGAGGCTAAAGGTGGTTCATTAATCCAATCACCCTTGTTGGTGGGATTTAGGTGTATCCACTCCTGCCGGTTTCAGTGTGTTTTGTGTTTTTTCAGTCTGAGGCTCTAGGTGTGTCTGGGGTATCTTCCGTTAGTTTTATGCCCTGTTTCCCCAAAAACACATTGCTAATAGGTAACAATGCATCCATTTCCCTCTATATAATCATTAAAAATAATAGTGATGATTTGTTTCAGGTTGCTGTGTCTATGGCTGCCATCCATAGGTACTAGTAAATGAAAAATGCCATTAGCATTACTGCCAATCCTTCGCTGAGCCCTCAAGAGAGCAGCAAATCAAATCCAAACCACAAAACCAGAGGGGGAAAAAACCCATTACGAGGAGAAGGCAAAGAAAAGTGATTTGATACAGATTGCTATAAATTAAGGGGAATGAACTCTCCAGTTTAAAAACCTGAGACCTACTTGATGCTAATTTGTGCACTGCTTACTGCGACATACTGCAGCACTACAAATCAACAGTTGAAAAAGAGGAAAAAGTGAAAGCTCATGAAAGAAAAATTGAGACAAATTGAAGAGGCAATAGACATCATTCCTTCTAGCATACCTGAGAAAAATGTAAATCAACTTAGGAAAGAAATCTCACAGCACAGGGTAGAAAAATCTGGAGAGAACGTATACAAGGCCTATAGGAATCTAAGCTGAAAAACTTACTTGTGAATGAAACAATGTCATTAAAGAAATGATTACACTGAAAAAACAAATAATACATGAAAATGTTTTAAGAAATGAATCAGTGACAACATTAATGTTGAGGGATCCTGTTGTCTAGAGGCAGAACCAAACACGAGACCTTTGGAGCTTAGTGCATGAACCTCTGTCACATGAACCAAAGGTCACACAGCTATTAGATAAGCTGTCAATCCTTAATCTCTGTAAGTGGTCTCAGTGCCGCTAGATGTGACAGTACTCCACACCCAGAAGATCCATGAGTTACACGGACCTTTACTCTGAAGCAGACATCACAAACTTCCAGCCCACAGGCCACCCATGGCCACAGCAGTTTCACAATCTGGCCAAGGGGTACTGGTGGACCAGGGAGGGGTCTGTCCATTCCTCTTGCCCAAGCCCCTCCCCTTCTCACCACTGTCCTGGAGCAAGGGTGGAGCAAGGGTGGTGAGGGAGAGAAGAAAGGGCTCGGAAGGGAGCAGAGCTTGGGGCAGGGGTGGGTTGTTCCAGCTATTCCCCAGGCTGAGGAAGAGCATATGGCCATTGCCTTTCCTTGAACCCCCTGCCCCCACTCACCAATTGCCTCAGCCAGAGATTCTCATTATAGTATTGATTATATAATACATAACATAGGCCATGTCTACACTAGGCAAAAACTTCGAAATGGCCATGCAAATGGTCATTTCGAAGCTTACTAATGAAGCGCTGAAATACATATTCAGCACCTCATTAACATGCGGGCGGCCGCGGCACTTCGAAATTGACGCCGCGTGGCTCGTCCAGATGGGGCTCCTTTTCGAAAGTACCCCGCCTACTTCAAAGTCCCCTAATTCCCATCTGCTCATAGGAATAATGGGACTTCAAAGTAGGCGGGGTCCTTTTGAAAAGGAGCCCCGTCTGGACAAGCTGCGCGGCGGTGAGCCGCGTCAATTTCGAAGTGCCGCGGACGCCCGCATGCTAATGAGGCTCTGAATATGTATTTCAGCGCTTCATTAGTAAACGAAGTTTTTGGCTAGTGTAGACGTAGCCATAATGATTAGGGGGCTGGAGCACATGACCGATGAGGAGAGGCTGAGAGATCTGGGTTTATTTAGTTTGCAAAAGAGAAGACTGAGGGGTGATTTGATAGCAACCTTCCACTTCCTGAAAGGGGGCTCTGAAGAGGATGGAGAGAGACTCTTCTCAGTGGTGACGGATGGCGGAACAAGGAGCAAAGGTCTGAAGTTACAGAAGGAGAGGTGTAGGTTGAATATTAGGAAAAACTTTCACCAGGAGAGTGGTGAAGCACTAGAATGCGCTACCTAGAGAGGTGGTGAATCTACATCCCTTGAGGTTTTTGAGTCCCAGCTTGACATAGTCATTTCTGGGATGATTTATGGGGTTTGATCCTGCTTTCCGCAGGGGGCTGGACTAGATAACTTCCGGAGGTCCCTTCCAGCCCTAGGATTCTATATTCTATGAATATGTAAAAACAATTAAAATTTACATTCAAAATAGTTTCCAAATGATCTGTCCATCAGTTTTTTTTTCTCACAAAACCACATGAATTCCACTCCAATGGCCATGATTCTTATTACAGAGTTGTCATTAGTCTCTGGAATCTCTGAGAGGCTGCACTCCTTGGCTACGTCTACACGTGAAGCCAACATTGAAATAGGCTATTTCGATGAGTAACGTCTACACGTCCTCCAGGGCTGGCAACATCGATGTTCAACTTCGACGTTGCGCGGCACCACACCGAAATAGGCGCTGCGAGGGAACGTCTACACGCCAAAGTAGCACACATCAAAATAAGGGTGCCAGGCACAGCTGCAGACAGGGTCACAGGGTGGACTCAACAGCAAGCCGCTCCCTTAAAGGGCCCCTCCCAGACACAGTTGCACTAAACAACACAAGATACACAGAGCCTACAACTGGTTGCAGACCCTGTGCCTGCAGCATGGATCCCCAGCTGCCGCAGCAGCAGCCAGAAGCCCTGGGCTAAGGGCTGCTGCCCACGGTGACCATAGAGCCCCGCAGGGGCTGGAGAGAGAGCATCTCTCAACCCCTCAGCTGATGGCCGCCATGGCGGACCCCGCTATTTTGAAGTTGCGGGACGCGCAACGACTACACGGTCCCTACTTCGACGTTGAATGTCGAAGTACGGCGCTATTCCTATCCCCTCATGGGGTTAGCGATTTCGACGTCTCGCCGCCTAACGTCGAAGTTAACTTCGAAATAGCGCCCGGCGCGTGTAGCCATGACGGGCGCTATTTCGAAGTTAGTGCTGCTACTTCGAAGTAGCGTGCACGTGTAGACACGGCTCTTCAGAGGCAAGTAAGATGTTCCACTCACCACAACTTCAGCAGGTCTTTCTGCCCTGCTCTGGGAGGTACAGTTTTAAAAGGCTTAGGTCACCTTAGATAATTGGGATTTACACACTTATATTAGTCATTTTTAAAAATGCTACTGTCTTCTACTCAGAAACCCCAAATGATCATATCTCTCTTCTTACTTCTACAGTTCTCTCCAAGTACATTGAAATTGGACTTCTGCTTTGCCCACTCTTTGTATCAGCTGATATACAGTTGAGCTCATCTCCAGACCTCTGAGTGCAGTGCTCAGAGACAGATGATTGGGTCTATCCCCTTGCAAGAGCAAAGTATGTGTCCTCTAAGAGAAGATGCATCTGATATTAAAGTGATAATAGACTTGGTCTTAAATAGGAGATCTTTATGACACTATATTTCTATTCAGTTTATTCTTCCAGCTAAGTCACAGAGAGAGACAGGTGTATGTAACACAGTCAACTGAGATAAAAAAAAATTCAGAAAAGCTAGAATATATGAAGCACAATAAATATACTTGAGATTATGCAGGTTTTAAGCATAAATCCCACTGATTTGCAAAAAAGGTGGAGAGTTTATATCTTCCTGAGGTTGCTACATGGACATCTATCATCCATGAGTCTGTGTGCCTGATTCCATATTATTTATTTAAAGTTGTATTTATGGTTTAAAGCTAGGATGAGGGATATTTTTGTTTTTAAATTATTTCCAAATCTCCTTGATAATGGATTGAGTCAGCTCATATATATGTTAATTAATAGTATAAATTTCAGTATCTAGTGCTCCAAATTATTTTTAAAGTGCCATGTAAACATACAGTAGATGTTTAAAGAAGTAAGGCAAATTATCTGTCACAGGCTAGTTTTACATGCCAAGATTCAGAGCAATCAGATATAAAATGTATTAAAGTGGTTCGTGTTTGAACTGAGTAATGTTCACTTTGATAGTAGTGCAGCTGAATACAGTAGTAAACGAGATGACAGCTGGGTATGAAGTTGTCTGAAACACTGATACCAGAATGTAAATGCACTCCGTTAATTTGCATAAAATGTACAAATCAGAGCTATTTCTGCACTGCCATCTCAGCATGCATGTTAGGCTGAGTACGCTGTCTCTTTTCCTCTTTTTCTTATACCAAAATTAGAAGGAAAGCTAAGAACATTATGAACAGAATATAAACTCTGGCACAGCTTACCCAAGAGGTGGGGGAAGCAGGAGGAATAGAATCATTTCCTATTTAAAGCCATATATTTCATTCTAGAAAACACATATATTAAAGGAAATCTGTTCTACTGGGATTCACAAAAGCAGAAAATCACCATTGTTCAAAAGCAGACTGTGATGAGATGGAGACATTTTTGAGTATACCGAGGGGAGACTGAAAGGGACAGTTGTCAGTTTGTCCACAAAGATAGTAGTGGCCGACAAATTAACCGGGAGTATCTCCAGTACTATGGGTAACTTGTCTAGGGTTAATTGGTCCACATGTCAGTCTGAAGTATAGGAAAGTTGATTTTGAAAAGAGTAGGCTATGAAAAAGGGACGTTTTCAAAGGACCGCGCATGGTTTCAGTCAGAACTGTGAAGTTAAATACACTTGCAATGCTTTGTGAAATCTGTCTAGGAACCACTCTGCAAAAGCATTACTCCCTAAGTAATTACTTCAGATATCTGTGGCCAAAAACTTCCAACTGGGGACACGGGCAGCATGTGGTAGGCTAACTCCCAGCCCTGTCCTTTCTGAAGTTCCCACCTTTTCTGCACCCTCTACTGGAGCCAAGAGCCCTCTCCACCACAACTGCTGGCCCTTGCCCCAGGCTAGCACCTCCAGCCCTGGAGTGCCAGGAGAGTGCACAGTGTGGTCCAGCCCTGGAGTGCTGGAAGGGTGGGCCACGTGCTCCCCTCCACCAGCCCCAGAGCTCTATAAGGAGGATGGTGCAATTCCAGCCCAAGCCAAGTCGATCACACAGGGAGACTGGTTTCACACACTTAGTCCAAAGCAGAAGGAAAGGCCTGTGTGGGGAGGTAGGGCAGAATGCGAGCAGGGCCATGCTTGCTTGTTTGGAGAGATGTGGCCTCCCCCAGCATATGATAAGCGCTGCCCATGCTTGACGGTAATCAGTACTGCTGGAAAAAAATCAAGTCCAAAACAAAATCATCCAGTCTGATTGCTTGCATAACTGGGATTCTTGAGAACAAATCTGCAGGAAAAGAATTGTATTGTTGAAGGAAGATTCTTCTCCCTTGATTAGAGGCAAAAAGAAAAAAAAGTATTATTGAGACTTCCCAAACTAATAACATGTGCAAAATGGATTTAGTTATGAAAAACTTCCTTCTCCTTCAAATAAGGATGGACATATGACAACCTGTAAAGTTGTTTACAGTAATGTTGGATCCTGGATATTAAAGATACAGAGTGGGTGAGGTAACATCTTTTATTGGACCAACTTCTGTTGAGGAGAAACGTAAGCTTTCAAGTTTACCCAGAGCTCTTGTTCAGATCTGGGCTCTGTAAATTCAAAAGCTTGTCTCTCTCGCCAAGAGAATATGGTCCCGTAAAAGATATCACCCTGCCCTCCCTTGTTGTTCTAATATCCTGGGGCCAACATGACTTTGACAACACTGTATTAAATCCATCTTATTTTGGCTTGAAGGCTCCATATTGGAACACTATGGGACAGAACTTCATGGGATGGATGAGAAATGAAAAGCATTGCATGTGAGTTTCTCATTAAGGGCCTAGCTCAGGGATAAATTGTGGTGGCCTTAGGAAGAAGTAAGAGAGAGGGCACAAAAGCCAGATACTGTATAGCTCTTGTCCATGCCTCATACCCACACTGCACCAATTTAAAGAGGGATAGGGAAGGAGTTAATGCAGGCTGCTGGGAGCCTGCACAACACACAAGCCAATAAGGAAAGGGCTCATGGGGGAGCAAATCATAGGGCAGCTTGCTGGAGCAACCCTGAATATAAGGATGTAAGGTTTTGCAGCAATTGGGTCCTGACCAGGGGAGCTGCAGGACCAGCTCCCAGTAAGCACCAGCATCTTAGCTAGATCAATGCTGGGCATGCTAAGGGGAGCTAGGGAGAGGCTGCAGCCTGACTCCTGCCAGGCTGCTGGACCTGCCATAGAAAGTCCAAGGGGTGTCAGGGGAAGCGGTCCAAGGAGTGAGAGGTGGTCAAGGGAGAGAGGAGGAGGGCAGGACAAGGCTGCTGCCAGATAGTCCCCGGCTCAGGACTCAGAGAAGTGAGCAGGTCTGAGTACCTTCCCTCCCTCCCGTATACAGAACCTAGTCACTCTGAGGGGTGGCTTATATGAACTGTGGCTCACCCTGGGATGAGGAGCTAGGCAGGGGCTACAGGTGGCAGTGGTGGGAGCCCTGAGACAGGACTGCAGAGACCCACCCCCCTGAAGGAGGAACTGTAGCGGAAGAGGGAAAGGAACTGTAAAAACTGGAGAGCAGTCCCTGAGGGGGACACTGTGATCTAGGAGTGATGTGGGTCCTGATACTGGAGCATGGAGGACAAAACAGCCAGAAGGAAGCACCCTGCTGAAGAGGAAGCTAACTCCCTGAGCAACCGGCAGGAGGTGCCATGACAGTGAGTTCACCCCGTGACATTATTCTTTCTGGAAAAGGTATTAACTGCAGACTCACAGGAGACCTTTTATGATGTCCTATTGATGCTGCAGCATTGGGGACCATAAAAATTCCCATTGTGTGCTCTTTGGGTCTGATGGATGGCTTGAGTAAGCCCCTTACTTATATCCAACATGGATAAAATGGCAAATTACATATCAAGCACTAGGGGCAATGTAAAGACTACGTTCACTTTGAATCAGGCCCTAATAGACATAAAGTGATGGAGAGGACTATTTGATCCCCTCCACTGCATAATGGAGATGAAATGGGGAATACAAAAAGGATAAGAAAGGGCAAAATCCCCTCTGTTCATGCTCACAGTCGGTCATTCTTGTGACATTTCTGTGGTTGAGAACTGCAAGAATTCTCAGAACATTTCAGAGCAGGGGGAGCTCAGGGCAGGGTGTGTGTCCTTCAGTATGTGGGGCCTCTCAAAATGGCATTGTGACAGGATCCCAAGGGTATAACCAGGAGCTGGGATACTGATGTGCCCACTTAACTCTCCAGCTTGCATCTGTACCTGCAAAAAGTACCTGCATCTGACAAAGTGGGTCTTTGCCCACAAAAACTTATGCTCATACATTTCTGTTAGTCTAGAAGGTGCCACAGCTCCCCTTGTTGCTTTTGCAGCTTGGGCTGTCTCTCACAATGCTTTGCTAGTGACAGGCAGCCCGGCAAAGTCCTGATGCTATAACTCAAAGACGGTGTTAAGATCATAGCTGATAAACAGAAGAGCTGTGGGACTGGAAATCAATATATCAACACTGTCATGTTGGAAATTAGTCCTAGCTGGTGGACAACGTGAAGAGGGGACAGCTATTTCTTCCCATCACTTGGGCAGAGCCCTATGTCAGTCAAGGAGTGAAAAAGTGCCTCTAGGCGCAGTTAGTTCCAACCTGGTACACATGTGGGTATGTATACATAGCAAGGAAAAACATGCAGCTGGACTGTGCCAGTCAGCTTGAGCTCATGGGACTCACTCAGGTTGTGTAGACTTCTGGGTTTGGGCTGGGCCTAAGTTCTGGGACTTCTGATAAATTGTGAGACCTGATAAGCCTGGACATAAATGGGTGTCTAAAAGGATCACTGGTCTGTGCACTATTTTTAAGAAGCAGAACAGCAGCTCAAAAATGACAGTTATCACCTAAAAACTGTCAAATACACTGTCCTTATAAAAGGCTCCTGCTAAAGGGAATAAAGGATGTTAACATGAAAGCTTTTAACTATCTTTTCTTTTGTGAATCCTAAATAAAAGTGGTGATGGTTTTAGCTATGGTACTTAGCAGGATGAGGCCTCTGTATACACAGCTCATAGAGCTGGAAGGGACCTTGGGAGGTCATTGAGTCTAGTCCCCTGCCCTCTTGGCAGGGCCAAGCACCATCCCCCACACCTTTTTTTTAGTTTAAATCTATTTGACTCAGATCCCTAAATGGTCCCCCCAAGGGCTGAGCTCATATCCCTAGGTTTAGCAGGCCCATGCGCAAACCACTGAGCTATCCATCCCCCTAAAAAGTCTGATGGTCTACCAACTGAGATAGTCAGGCTGCCAAATCCTATTTGAGGTTGGACAGGTCATGTTAATAACTTTAACTCTGTGGGCTCATATGTACTCTGAAAACTAACAAAATAAATTCCTGAGTTCTGAGGAGTCAAGAGATCCCCTGCCTCTTCAGATTTTGCACACTATCATTCATGAAGTTCTAGAAGAGACCATTTGGCTTAAACATCTAAAAGAAACTTAAACACTCCATTTCTGTGTGCTTATGTAGTCTTTCTAAGTGGAGTTTATTTGTGGTGCCTTTTACTTGACTATTTTTCTAACTTTCTGCAGCAACAGGTCTTCCCCACATACAGTAATATAGATGGATGTGATGAAACTGTGACTGTATTTAAACTTTAGAACCTCTTTGGTTGGAAGGACTGAAATTTCTTAAGTGAGTTGGCAGAAGTATTTTTCACCCATGTTACAACCCAAATTGTCCAGGCTTGGGGAAGGTCAAAAAGCCTAAAAGTTTCACATCATGCCTCACGCAATTCTTTCCTTTTCCAGAAACAACTGAGCTTATATTTAGAATATTCCCTTTGTGCTTTCCATCACCTTTGGTCCTGACACATAAAGTTAGGGTCAGCTTCTTCCCACTGAAGTATGGGCACTGTAACATCTATGGGATCAGATGGACAGCATTTGTGGAAACTGAGCTATACGGGTGCCTATGACTGCATGTTTTTGAGTGTAGTCTGAGACATTTCACTTCCTTTCTGAACATGCCGCAGTTTATAACAGGAAATACACCAATGCAGAATAACTGATCCAGTCCCATCTTGTCCTACTCTAACAGAGAAAATCTCTGTTGTGGGTAAAGAATCTGTTAAAACAAATGCTGCTGTTTCTTTGTGGGCAGTGGGTAAGGGAAAAGTAGGCAAGTGTCAGGCTTCCATCTCAGGAATTAAAAGACTCTGGGAATTACATTTACACAAACTTTCTGTAAAGTGTATGAAATGTCAAACTGCTAAATGCAAAGTTTCCCTGCCCTTGTCTATGGGCCAGTCCAAAACTCACTGATGTCAATTATAAGACATGTAGGCTACATCTACACTGCATTCCTCTTTTGGAAGCAGAATGCAAATGAGCAAGATCAAAAATGCAAACGAAGCACAGGTTTACATATCTTGAGCCTCATTTGCATATTCTCACACCATTGTGCTTCTGGAAGAGGCTTTTCTGGAAAAAAAACAGCCATATAGATGGGGTTGCTTCAAATACAAACCCCATTTTTGAAAGAACCCTTCTTCCTATTTTGTTTCTGGAAGAAAGGCTTTTTCAAAAATGGGGTTTGTTTCCAAAGGAACCCTGTCTACACAGCTTTTTTGTTTTGGGAAAAGTCTCTTTTTGAAACGTGATCACATGAGATTATGCAAATCAAGTGTGAGATTTGTAAATCAGCACTTCATTTGCATTTTCAATCTCCCTCATTTGCATTCCTCCTCCAAAAGGAGAATGCAGTGTAGCCCAAGATCTTACTAGTGAGTGCCATTTTGAATTTTTTCCTCTGATGTCAGCAAGCCCTTGGGCTTATCAGATAAGCTGTCTGAACAATGGCTTTGTGCATATAGCCTATTTGAGAACTTAGATGAAAGCCTATTGAATTTTCCAGATCTAAAGTGTATCTGTCTGAAAGCTCATCACCTAACAAATTATTTTGTTAGTCTTTAAACAAAACTGCTTTTTTGCCCTAAGAATAGAAATCACTTGCAGATGAGTAAACTGATGATTCCTAGCTGCAATATAAATTTCTTGGGAACATGCAGCTCATCTTGTAACTTTCACATAATGTTCAGCTTGTTTATTGTTGACTTTGCTACTTTATGGATGTTTAAAAACAAGCAAACAAAAACCATTCTGAATATAAGTGGCTTGGATTGTTGGTGTATCCTTATCCCATTTATTAGTATTTTCAGAGACACTACATTGTTCCTATTGAGTGAATGTCTAGATCTTATGTTAATTTACCTTAAGCAATGTAAATAAGATGCTATTTATATAAATGACAGAATTCTATAGCTGGAAAGCTCACTTTAATCCATTACAATTGAAACCTTTGAAATAACTGTCATGTTCCATTAAGTTCACCAAAAATCAATATTATTTTTGCTAATCCAATAATAAATCTACACTGCTTTTCAGTCAAAATTAAATAGTTGAGGTAATAGAATCAATTAAAAAAACCTGGAAACTCTTCTACCCTTACAGCAGTTTCTGTAACACAGATGGAAAAATATTTTTGGTACTTGCAGGAATGAGACACGTCCTACTGAGTCTTTGTCATTAACTGGCCTTACTATTGACAAGTAACTTTTCTTCCTGCCCTCCCCTGCTCAACCAACACTCCAATATATAAACCCTGGATTCTGTTTTTCCTCTCCATTTTCATCTGAGGAAGTGGGTTTTGCCCATGCAAGCTTGTGACCTAATAAATTTGTTAGTATCTAAGGTGCCATGGGACTGATTTTTATTTGTGGAGCTACAGACTAACACAGCTACCCCTAGAGACTGAAAGAACTGAACGACCATAGACATTGAAAAGGAAGTAGTCTTGTGAGTAGTGCATAGACTTTTAAGCCCACAAGGGCCTGCTGTCATCTAATCTGACCTCCTGAATAACACAAGATATAGAATTTCATCTCATAATTTCCACACAAGGACCAATAAATTGTGGGTGAACCAAATATCTTTCAGAAAGAGGCACTTAGTCATGATTTAAAGACTCTAACTGATGTATAAACTACCACAGCCTTTAATAAGATGTTCCAGTGTTACCTATCCTCACTGTTGAAGATGTTTGCCTTTTTTGCAGTTTTGATTTTTCTAGTTCCCACTTCCAGACACAGAATCTTGATAGATTCTTCTGTAGAAGTGATTGTCACTTCTGGAGTGGTACATGGAAATCTTTGGGCCATCTGCAAATTTTATCCTTAATTATTTTATTTCTTTCTCCAGATAATTGAAAACAAAGACTGAATAGGGAACTGATCCCTGAAGGACCTCAATATGTATGCCCTTGTTTATTGATTCCTTGTTAACAGAGCCTTGCATGGTGACAAGTATTAGAGGGTAGCTGTGTTAATCTGTATCCGCAAAAACAATGAGAAATCCTGTGGCACCTTATAGACTAACAGATTTTTTGGAGCATAAGCTTTTGTGAGCATCTGATGAGGTGGGTCTTTGCCCACAAAAGTGTATGCTCAATAAAATCTGTTAGTTTATAAGGTGTCAAAGGACTTCTCGTTGTTCTTGTTAATAGATATATCCAAAATATATTTGTTAGGTAATTTTTAAGTCATGTAGCATGTTTCCTATAGATACATAATGTTCTAATTTTCAAATTGGCATGGTAGTGAATTAATAAACATAGAATGAATGAGTACTGAATTTATTATAACATTACAAAGTTCATCACATACAACTGTATTTAAACAGTGTTTATCATCAGAGAAACAAATGGTACTGGGCTCAGCTTCATAGTTCTGATTAAAATGTACTGTGGGAGTGTAGCAGGACTTGCTTATCATTCCATGTTAATATATATATTCTACCCTGAAAATATAGTTAATTTTTTGTAATAGGTCTGCATAAACATAACAGGAAAGAATAATTCTGAAGGAGTTTCTGAAACTTGATTAGTATTCAAAACTGTACCTTCGTGCAGCACATTGCCACTGTGGAGATTTACAGAGATTTTTGCAGAATGATGCATAACATATTAATTTCCTCTGGCTACTTGTGAAATCTCATTTTAATGACCATGCATGCCAGAATTATTACCACTGTACTTTAGTGTCTCACCACAAGAGATTAATCCTTTGAGGTTTTTCCTTTTAAAATAGTTCTGATTTCTAAAAAACCTTGATTGCATTACCATTCTCTTTCCAAACTCAGGGTCTCTCCAGTGGTCTTACGTCGGTGCTGTAAGTACACTTATAATGAGATTGCAAGACTTGAAGCACTTGTCTAGGCTATTCAAGTGAAATTTCACATTGTGATTTTTGTTTTAAGGTTTAGAAGCTAAGCTGATCTTTCCTCCATTACTTTATTTTCAGCATCATCCCCAATGCTTTGTTAAATAAGAAAGTCATATGAGTTAACCTTTAATACTATCATTGTTATTCATTTACCGGGGACATTGTTTTCTTTATACAAGAGATGAAAAAGGTAGTTCTGCTCCCTCCTCCAAACTTCAACCCTATCTACATACAAGGAAAGCTAAACAATCTATCTTTTGTATAAAAATCATTTAACAATACACCTGTCCACTATGCAGAAGCTGGGGAAAAGTATTTCCAATATTTATACAGTCAATTCCAGCCAACCATTTTTAGGCTTATTTGAAAGTCACATCATAAATGTGGATTAAGGGACTTTTCCTTAGACATCTGCAACATATGGCCAGAAAGGGTTAAGGAAATCACTGGATTAATGATTCAAATTCAACCTTTAGGGACATACTGACAGATAATGAATAATAAGCAGTCCCATGGCACCTTAGAGATTTAGTCTTATTTGTGAAACTACAGACTAACACAGCTACCCCTCTGAGACTTGTTAGGTAATGATTGTGGTTTTGTTTGTTAACCTGTAACATCATTTATATAAGAAAACAATGTAACCAAATGGCTCCTGTGTATACTGTATTCTGTTAATTCAAAGATCAAAAAGAAATATTAACATGAACTGTAAATACTATAAATCACTATATTGAGCTCACTGTGAGGTGTATAGCAAATCACCTATGAATGGTGGAAAACAGTTGCCTTATGTTAATCCATGTAGCTAATTATTGGTCATGCTTAAAAAATCGGTCTAATCAGTCTATTTCAAAGTCTGCATGATTGCATAAAGACTCCAAACTGTCAAGAGAAGGACTGGAATTGTATAAAGGTTTCTTGGGTCCTGATTCTGTCATCTCATATCTCCTTCATGTAGAGGAAGCTTAAAACAAAAATCTGAGTTCTCCAGTCCCACCCGGATCACCTTGAATAAGGACATTGGACTACAACCGATGGACTAATTCTAAAAGAACTCTTCTGCAACTACAAAGCTCACCATCTTTGCTGTGAATCTGATTTCAGAATTATACTCACGTGTGCATGTGCGCTGATCTTTTAAGTAATACTCTCTTTTCCTTTTTAATAAATTAAAATTTAGTTACTCAGACTTGTCTGTAAGCATGTATAGGTTCAACCTCTGAAATCCAGCAACCTCTGTGGTCCGGCATGTTACTGAACCAGAGAGCTACAGTGGACAGTAGTGGGCGCCAGCAGGGAGTCCCATGGCTGGAAGCCCCCACTGGGGCCAGGCAGCTGGTGTCAGGGGCCAGGAAGCTAGCAAGAGCAGGTCATGGCAGCTAGGGGTGGGAAGCCTCGGGGGAACTGCAGCTGAGCAACAGGTAGCTGCTGGGAAGTCATTGGTGGCTGGGGAGCAGGAGCCTTGCTAGGCCCAGAAAGCTGGAGGCTGGGGTGAGGGCGGCATCTGGGAATGGGCTGACACTCTGGAGTGGTGCTGGCAGTCAGCAGGGGAGCACTGACCTCCTCTGGTACAGTAACATCCCTGGTTTGGGACCAATAAGGTCTCAAGGGTGCTGGACCAGGGAGGTACAACCTATATTTGGGTAAGAGCTGAAATATTCATTAACCTGCGAGATAATGTGTCCAGTCCTTTTAGGGTTGGTAGAACTTCCTTCTGTGGTGAATAAAACTTTCAGTAATCCTCAGCATATTTGACTTGAGTGTCTGGGTGGAGGCCTAAGGCTGGGTTGCTGTAAGAGAACAGTGTTTTGGCTTCTGGGTAACTGGTAAGATACTGTAGAAGCAGTTTTGATTTGGTAGATATTAGCATTGGAATATGCACTGGCTTTTAAGAGTGTCTGCCCCATTTTTTACAGTTTGTCCTAACTGAGTAACCTCAGTATGTCTCTCCTGGGATCCCAGTTACAGAACTCAGGGTTAAAACTTTGCCCTGTGTGGATAACAACTGTTAGGTTTTAGAATCTGCAAAACTGATCGAATGAAACACACACCTGGGATGATGTCTTTCATCCATTTTGGAGAATTTTACCATTCATTCTTTAGTCCAAGCCACTGAGATACTAATTGGGTGATTAATGACTTCCATCACACCTTTATAAAATTGTACAGTCTCTGTAAAACACTTAACTGACCAAGTACTGAGAAAATCCAGTTAATCAGCTGGGGTGGAGCTGGGGCTTACTGTGATGCAGAGACAAAGGGAAAAACTTCCAGGTTTCACAAATTAGATTTATAAAGTAAACTCTTTCATATACATCAGCCCCAGGACTGGGAGGTTGCTGGATATTCAAATATTCTAGATAATAGATCATAACACGAAAGAGAAACAAATAAAATTGCATGCAGAGTGCTTTTATTTACCAACAGCAGTAGTGTTGTACACTGTAAACTTACACTGTATTTTGCTGTATTCATTTGTATTTACCTTCACTATACTGTACTTATGGAAAATGTAACTAAAATTTACTTATGGTTAAAATGCAGGTTATTTGAGAGTTCCAGATGATAGAATGCCAGATAACATAGAATCATAGGGCTGGAAGGGACCTCAGGAGGTCATCTAGTCCAGCCCCCTGCTTCAAGCAGGATCAACCCCATCTAAGTCATCCCAGCCAGGATCTTGTCAAGCCAGGACTTAAAAACCTCTAGGGATGGAGAATCCACCACCTCTCTAGGCAACGCATTCCAGTGCTTCACCACTCTCCTGGTGAAGTAGTTTTTCCTAATATCCAACCTACTCCTCTCCTTCTGTAACTTCAGACCACTGCTCCTTGTTCTTTGTATCACCACTGAGAACAGTTTCTTTCCATCCTCTTTAGAGCAGCCTTTCAGGAAGTTGAAGGCTGCTATTAAATCACCCCTCAGTCTTCTCTTCTGTAAACTAAACAAGCTCAAATCCCTCAGCCTTTCCTCATAGGTCTTGTGCTCCAGCCCCTTAATCATTTTTGTTGCCTCTGCTATGAAAGAGTTTTCTGTATAAAGGCGACTGGGCCTGTTTTACTTTGCTCCTTTTCTGTACAGGTAGGTCACTTTTCCTTTCAGACCACACCAGAGTCACTGAACCACCCACCAAAATGCTATCCCTAGCTAGTTCTCCTGCACTGAGCTCTGGAATACCTTCTATGAAGAATGCTACATAAATTTAATTTATTGCTAGAATTGCCCATGCACTGTTCTGAAACCAGTGGTATTATCACTACAGAAAAACAATTTTAAATGAGTCTATTTTTACACCGGTGCACAAAGAACATGTGCACAGCCCCCTTGTTGTCACTCCGCATTTAATTCCCCTATGCGTACTGTGAAGATTTACCCTTTAGCGGTCCTCCATTTCAGCCTCTAAACCCTCTATAGACAACATTACATTTGGTTCTCCCACTCATTCTTGTCTATTGGAATTTTTTATGCCTTACTTTTAGAGTCTTTCTGCTTCCCAGAGGGAAATATTTCTCACACATTCTAAAGTTTTCTGCAACCAATAAAATTTAAAACTTGTGTTTTGATTACGTTGTTCATCTCACTGAAGGGAAGCAAGTGCTCTATCTAAAATAGTTAAACCAATCAGGGTAAACCACTTTCTGTTTGGGACAATTAATCATGAACTGTGGTTGCAGTACCAGTGTGTGAATATGCAGCCTTCTTACATGTAAAACAATAAAAATAAATAATTTAAAAATAGCAAATGTAATCGATACAGAAGTATAGTGTCCAACTTCACAGATTATATAGATAATATTGAAAAATTATAGCTTTCTGTCCAGGCCTAGGGTGAAAACTGAAATGGCTTATTTTTGGCACATAATTTATATAACTGAAAAACAGTATTGAGAAGGGTCCAAACTGGGGCTAGGAACCTCTGGGCTGCACTCAGTTCATTGGGGTTAACCACTAGCAGGCTCTGAGATAGTTTACCTGTGTGGCTGGAGGCATGGTGTCCATCAGCTCCCAGTAGGTGCGATTTCCTGTTCCTGGCCAATGAGAGCTGAAGGAAATGGGATCCATGTCCACAGCTTCTATTGGCTGGGAATGACAAACTGTGCCCAGGGATGCTCATGTAAACAAACTGTCTTGCAACCTGCCTGTAGCTAACCTTGAAGAAGTATGTGCAACCAGTGTGCTGGAAGTTCCCCATCCCTCGTCCAAACCTCGGGAAGCACTGTGTATGTTATACCCATTAACATCAATAAGTACAACCTGCTCAGAACCTTCAGCTGCTGGATCTTTGGTTTATGCAAATATTAGCTTTTGTTAAGCATCTCCTTTTTGGAAATGACACTATGCTGCAAAAGAACACCTACTCCGTACTGTAATACACCATACCACATCTACTCTAAAACAAACTGTCTTGGCAATCAAATCCTCTTTACTTAGGGTGCATCTACACTTGCATTCCACTTTCGAAAGAGGTATGCAAATGAGGGAAATCAAAAATGCAAATGAGGTGCATATTTGCATACTGACACCTCATTTGCATATTCTTATTTCAAAATACCTTCTTTTAAAAGAAGAAAACCAGTACAGATGCTGCTCTTTTGAAAGTAAACCCTTTATTTAATGGGAAGAAGGATTCTTTCGAAGATGGGGTTTACTTTTGAAAGAGCAGCATCTACACTGGTTTTCTTCCTTTGAAAGAAGCTCTTTTGAAATAAGAATATGCAAATGAGGGGTCAGATATGCAAATTTGCATCTCATTTGCATTTTGATTTCCTTCATTTGCATGCCTCTTTCGAAAGAGGAATGCAAGTGCAGACGCACCCTTAAAGTACAGATTTGCACTTTTCCATTTGCAATATGAGACAGGGATAAACAGGCGCTTCAAAAATCGAGCATTTTAAGAGTAATACCAATAGTAAATGATTAAGAACTGCAGTATCTCCAGTATGCGGAATTAATAAGAGGTGTTGCTAAAAAAAGCTTCTTCCATTTCTGGCAAAAGCTAGATTTCTCACTCCCTTTTTTACTCCAGAGTCAAGAATTTATTGTATTAATTCAACAATCCTCTGAAGTAGTATCATTTTGCAGTTCTATACTTGAACTTACACTGCATGTGCCATCCAGAGGCTAATAAAAAAGAGCAAGATGTATGTAAGAAAGAGAGCATATTACAGCTTCCAACTTTGCTATTTTCCCCTAGTCTTCCATTTGAGAATTTATTTGAGTCTTCTTCAGCATATTGCACCAGAATTTAGGAAGGGACCATTTCAGGTAATAGAAAGTCAGAAGGTGAATGCTCACTGGGATACAATGTGGTGGTGTTATACATTGCCATTCAATAGAATGTGTCGTAATGTCAATCAGTCCATTATAACCCTATAAGTGCTTTTGGGTTTTTGTTATTTTAATTGCATTGAATATAAACATGACTCCTGCTGCGAGAATATTGGTGAGTGGCAAATTTTATTTTTGAACTCTCACACTGATTACTTGTGAAGGCAGAATGACATTGAACATTGCAGACATTTACCCAGAGAGCAGCATTTATTTACACTCTCTCCTGTTTCGGTTTTCTTCTTTCAGTGTTACTGAATATATAAAGTATATCATTCCGTGCATGCATTGTAGCAGCATGTCTTTTCAGAATCTTGCTAATCTTATGGCCAAAATGGAAAGAGATCTATTTATGGAACATGGCCAAAATTGGCTATATAAGCCGTGCACATATCTGTCTCTTATTGTTTATGTAAAATGTGCACTATTAACTTAAGGAAATCACAGTGACTAATGAAACTGGAAGTAGTAGCTGGTTAGCTAAGAATCACTTATCCTAATAGGTTCTCTGATACTCTGATTTGTGTTACTCCTTTAGGACTTTGCTGTCAGGTGTAAGATCTTTCATTATCAAGATCAGTCACATTATTCAGAGATAACCAAAGTCTATAAATGAGGTTTGCCCCAAAAGAGTCTTATGGTTAAGTAATTCCCTCATAAGTGGAATTATGACATTTTAAGCCAGTGCATGGAGTAGAGAATTATCCCACTGTTTTTAAATTGTCTTCACTGACTATCTTAAACAGTTTTCATTCTGAAGGTCCATAGTATTCCCCTAAGGATGGTCACAGCCTAGTAAGGTGCTGGCTTTATAACTGAATGGAATTATAAACAAACACAATCCCACACTGGGTTTTGGGGCTCCGGCGTCTGTGATATTGCCTAAAGGCAGCGATGGGCAAACTGTGGCAAGCCCAGTAGCCATTGATACAGAAATTTACATATATACCAAAAAGTAGTGGTGGGAGCCCTTCAGAGTAATCTGATTGTGGGCCACAATACATGTTGAGGACATTGACCATCCAACGGCCCCATCCCCCACAGTTCTTAGTGGCCCATTTTGCCATTCTTGGTCAATGGGAGCTGTGGGAAGCAGCAGCCAGCATGTCCCTCTGGTCCCTTTGCCAGCCAATGCCATTCCCACAGCTTCCATGGGCTGGAAGCGTGAACCACAGCCACTGGGAGTTGTGGGGGGCGGTGCCAGCAAATAGTCAATGTCAGCAAAGTGTCTCATGGCCTGCAGTCAGATTACCCTGATGGGTTCCCATCGCTGCTTTAATATGTATCTGTGAATTTCTGCATCAGTGGCTACCAAGCTAGACAGGTAAAATCTTCTCTGAGGAGTAAAGGGCTACGTCTACACGTGCCCCAAACTTCGAAATGGCCATGCAAATGGCCATTTCGAAGTTTACTAATGAAGCGCTGAAATGCATATTCAGCGCTTCATTAGCATGCGGGCGGCAGCGGCGCTTCGAAATTGATGCGCCTTGCCGCCGTGCGGCGCGTCCAGACGGGGCTCCTTTTCGAAAGGACGCCACCTACTTCGAAGTCCCCTTATTCCCATGAGCTCATGGGAATAAGGGGACTTCGAAATAGGCGGGGCCCTTTCGAAAAGGAGCCCCGTCTGGACGCGCCGCGCGGCTGCAAGACGCGTCAATTTCAAAGCGCCGCTGCCGCCCGCATGCTAATGAAGCGCTGAATATGCATTTCAGCGCTTCATTAGTAACCTTCGAAATGGCCATTTGCATGGCCATTTCGAAGTTTGGGGCACGTGTAGACACGGCCAAGGGGAATTTTAACATTCCCATCCATTGCTAGTATTCCCAGCTCTACCTACCCTTCTCTTTCCCATCCTGATCTTTCTCCTTTTCCAATTCATTCTAACTCTGAGCCCACGCTGGCACACATGATCTCTGCTCCCATGCTGGGCTTCCCACAAGCCTCACCCTCTTTACATTGTTATTTTCCCTGGCACCACCTTCTGCCTCACTGGTTCTTTCCTCACAAACTTACAGCCTTCCAGACCCCTCCAGCTCCAAAACGACTATAATAATCTATGAGCTTTTCATCACTCACTCCCTTCTTTTTTGGCCATCTTTTGGATCCCTTTCAGATGCTGTCTTTGTAGCCATGCTTCTGGTGGTCTCCATAACTTACACTCTGGATACTGGAGATCTTTGCCCTTGCTCCTTCCAATTCTTCACTCCTCTGTTTTACCACTCTTTCCTTCTGAGCAGAAATCCATCTGATTCTTTTCTCCTTTCCACCCTCTCTGCTGCTGTCTGCTGCCCTCCTCAACCCTTCCCTTCTCACCCACCACTAGCCACCTTCCTCCCCTTCTTGGTTTCTGGCTCTTTATTCTTCTCAATACATCCTTCAGCTTCCATGCTGATCACGTGCCTGCCACTTTAGCTGCATGTCTCCTTGCTCTCACTTCTACTTCCTCATGTCCAGCTGGTTCTTTTTTTTTTTCTCCCAGTAAATCAGCATTGATTATCTCTCTTTTGCTCTCAGCAATTTTCTGCCTGCTCTCTTCCCTTGAGATGGTTGATCCCCTGCACTCTATGCTTTCCTAACTCTGTTTTCTACATGGCTTTTATGAGGCTGGGGATCTTTGTTAGTAGTCCCATACTACAATAGAATACAAATAGTCCTCTACTTGTAGTCCCATACTACAATACAAGTAGTCCCATACTACAATCTGGTTTTCTTCACTTATCCTCAACCTCTCCCTCTCCTCACGTTTCTTCCCATCATTATACACATATGCTTTTTTCTTCTCCTCCATCATGAAAAAGCTACCATGCTATCTCTCCAACACATACTTTTCTCCCCTTCACCCAAATGCAGTTAATGTATGTCTCTGCTCTAGTAAAACTGTCTTCAAAAAGGTCTTTAATGACCTATTCTTGGTCAAATCTCAGGGTCTGTACTCTATACTGACTCTCCTTAACCATGTAAAAGCAGAAGAGACATCAATCATAACCTCCTCTTGATATGTTAGCCATCTTTAGCTCTTGTGATTCTGTGCTTTTTGTTTTTCTGACCTCTCCAGCAATTCATACAGTGTCTGTTTTGGCAGGTTCTTCTCCTCCTCTTCCTTCTGCTATTATTTACCAAATCATTTTATCGTTGACCTCATCTATTGTCCCTTTATACGTTCTCTTTGGGTGAACTTAGCCTCACATGTCATGTGCATTGTTATCTCTGGCAAACTGCCCACAAATCTACATTGGCCCATTCCTGAGTCTCGGCCTGTCTTTCTGAACCTTTAAATATCCCACTCTGTCTGAGCTTACTAAGACCAAAACTGAAATCATTCTTCTGTTCCAAACCATCTCCCTTCATTTGAATCCCTGTTACTTTTGAAAGCACCATCATCTTCTTGTCTTTCAGGGTAATCTTCATGTCCTCCCACATATCCAGTCTGTGTCCAAATCTTGCTGCTGCTTACTCCACTGCATTTCTAAAAGCTGACCTTTTCTTTCTGTCCATGCAAGTCAAACTCTCCTACAGGAAGTTCTTTTCATTACTGCAACCTCCACTTCACCTCTAGCCTCTGTGCCTCTCACACAGTGCCTCTCCACTCCATGCAAAGGGCAATTACTCAGATAAGTTTTCCTTACTTGACCATTTGGACATATTATACCCTTTTTCAATCCCTCTATTGGCTCGTCTTCTCCACAGCATCAAGTTCAAGCTTCTTGTGCTATCCTGTATGGTCCTGCACAGCTCTCCCCCTACTTATCTTATAACTTCAAATCTCATTACTTTATCTTCTTCTCAAAAGCTGCCCACTCTGTTGGCTTATCCCACAATGCCATCGGTGCTTGTAGCATTCTGTTCTTATTTTTGTATAGAATGCCCTTCCTAAATTGGCCTGCTAGGGAATTCATGTGACCCTAAGAGCAGCCTCATTCCAGATCACAAGGGGCAACTTGGCATATGACAGTAGATTTCAGCTGGCCTGAATAGCATCTAACACACTTATATTAGAAATCTTTGAACTAACTTCATCTGAGAACTAATATTATGCTGGTTATTAATATCATTGTGAAATGTACAGAAGAATGCTATGTGTAAAATTATCAGGCGGTAGCTGTGTTGGTCTGTATCAGCAACAAAAGCAATAAGAAGTCCTGTGGCACCTGATGATGTGGGTCTTTGCCCATGAATGCTTATGTTCCAATAAATCTGTTAGCCTGTAAGCTGCCACAGGACTTCTCATTGTTTATGCGTAAAATAATGAATAATTTCTGCTATTATGTTTTGGAGTCTGTAAACAGACCAAAGAGGCAAAAACAGTTTTTTTTCCAGACAAAGGAGAATGGTCAATACCTCCCAGGCTCAACTGCAAACAAAGATAGGTGTGGCAAAGAAAATGGGCTATTCATTCTCATTGGAAATGTCAGAGGAGACTAAACAAATTCATGTGGTGATAGCTCCCTGCTGGACGTGGGAAGCTAAGCCCCTGACTTTTTTGAAAAAAAAAACAACAAAACTTTGAGGATATGGAAGGGACTGCTGAAGGATTTTGGGGCTTGTCGTCTCAGGGATGAGCAGGTGCAACACCCCCAGAGTTAATGAAAAGTGAATCCTCCAAGTTTGAGAGGCATGAGTAGCTGGAAATGGTCATAGGTGGGAAACACACTTTGATAAAATATTGTAACATGAAGTGTGTCAGTCACTAGAAAGCCATGCTTTGTTTTGTTGTAACCACGTTTCTCTCTTCTGTTCTTACTTATCACTTAAAGCTCTGTTCTTTGTCATATCCTTATACTTGTTTTATTATAAAGCCATCTGTGTGTTGTGTTTTAGAATAAAGTAAAATCTTCAGATTGAAAAAAAAGGCTTCTGTGTCTGTGTGTTCTTCTTCTCTGGAGGCAGCAAACTTGATAGCTACCGTGAGGGTCCATTGAGAGAGACTAGAAACTGCAAGGAAGACGTGGGGAAAAACTGGGGCTTGGAGGGGGCATTGGTGTCTCTGAGAAGGCTGCTGGAAGCCAGGCTGGCGTTGTTGTTCCGTGAGCAAGCTGCAGGGTCGTGGCCCTGAGCCAAAGCTGTACAGCTGAGAAGAACCCAGGATTACAGGGTGGGCAGTGACACAACCCTTTACTAGTCTGAGTGAACTTCTAAAGCATCATAATTACTCTCTCCTCGTTCAAATTCCTTCTAAAGAGCCATTTCTTCTGTGACACGTATAATAAATTAGCCCAGCGGTTGTAACCTCCTTTTAATAAGATTGTCAGGGCTAGCTCAGACTTCTTGTTAGAGCCTGGGGAAAAAATAAAAGCCTGAACTCCACTGCTCAAGATCAAAGCCAAAGCCCAAGAGCTTCAGCTCTAGGTGGTGGGGCACAGGCCTCCTTAGGCCCCCTGCCTAAGGATGAAACCCCTGGGCTTTGGCCCTCCCGTCCAGACTGACAAGGCTTTGGCTTTTGGCCTTGCCACCCAAGGCAGGTGGGCTCAGGCTTCAGTCCCCCTCCAGGGGGTCACATAGTAATTTTTTTATCAGAAAAGGGTCATGGTGCCAAGAAATTTGAGAAGTTCAGAATTAGCCAGATGGTAATGGCTAGATGGAAGGGCAGGTGGGAGGGGATGACCAGAGCTGACCTGTTCATAGGACAGTTCAGAGCAGCCACCTCAGGCCCCATGCTTCAGGGGAGGGGGGTGGGGGCTTTCAGTGACTGCTTCAACCATCCTATGGTGGAGCCCAAGGCAGCCTGGGGGTGCTAATTGGGGAGCTGCCATGGGGCGGCAGCAGGGATCGGGCCCTTCTGCACTCACCATGGTGGCCAGAATGACTTGGCAGCCTGTTCCTCTCTGCCCCGCCCTGCCGGCCACCTCCCAGCTTGTTGAGCTCACTTCATTGTGGCGGCAGGAAGCGGAGTACTCCAGCCCCAGTCCCAGGTGTCTCCACTTCCCACTACCACAGTGAAGAATAGCATAAGAGGCTGGGAGGTGGGGCAAAGTGGAGCAGGCTGCCATGCATGCCAGGTATCTCTGGTTCTGGACACCTTGGTGAGTGTGTGTGTGTGCGGGGGGGGGGGGGGGGGGCGCCTGCTACCACCCCATGCCAAGCTCTCCCCCAGATATTCCCATGGCTCATATAATTCGGGGAAGGGGTTTGTGGTAGAAGTGGGGTGGAAGGTGGTGATGGAGCAGAGGACTGTAGTAGAGGTGTGGTTGCCCTGTACACTGGGGTGGTTGTCCCAGTCCCCACATCTCCCCTAGGGACAGCCTTGGGGATGACATACACATAAACAAAGCAAAGCCACATGGAGCTATCAAAACCCCGTAAACTGACGCTCTGATCTCTTTGTATGTTTTTCCTTTTGTGTCTCAGTGTAGTTTTCAGGGAAACGACTGTGCTTTCTGGTGTTTCTATACTGTGTACATTACTGAGATAGTTGTCTTTTCTGCAATTATAAAAGTGTTTATTGTAGTATATGTGTTTTATGGAATGGTGGACACCAAAATTATCTTGCTGATCAGCCATTATAAGAGGGTAGAGTGTGTGTTTAGAAAGGGGAAAAATTTCAGATGGTTGCATGTCAAAGTTTAAAAAGTTTTCAAAAGATTGAGGCATCTGCCCTCCTGTTACAGTATGAAACACAACAGCAAATGATTTAACTGAAAAGGCAGACTTTTATTACAAGATTGCACTAGTTTAGCAAACAGGTGGATGATATCGACAAATTCTACAGTGAGATATTATATACTGTGAACTGCAGGCTTTGGCTACACATATTTGTACCAGTTTATTTAACTGTTGCAGTCATGTATGCAGACACTAATTGCAGTGTTAGTAGCTTATTTCAGTTTGCTTAAACTGTTCCCTATTAATTTAAGGAAAACAGAACTAAATTGATTTTAAAGTGAAATAGGTGTCCGCTTAGCCTTTTAAACTGGTTTGATTGCATCTGTTTAAAATCACCTTAAGATAAACAGTGCACACTGTGTGTGGAGAAGTCTATAGGAATAGCTCCCTTGGGAAGAGCAGCACACCAGCTCTAACACTAATGAGTAAGATTGCTGTGGTGGTTTCTCACTCCTGGGGTGCAGTCATGGAGCTGTGGGAACCACTGTGTTCCTCAGCTCACCCAGTTAAGCTGATCCTTTTATTACACTGCTTTGCTGGTGACATACCGCCTGCCTTTCCAGGCCCTGTTATCACCCAACAAGACCACAGGAAGCACCACACACCTAACTGAGTTACCTGAAAGCTTTACCTAAGCCACTCAAAGACAGCATATTTCTCAGATTCCCAGGCTTGCTCCCCCACTGCCATTCTGCCCCTGCTGGAATATCAACCCAGAATCAGAGCATCTTGCAGTGCATGGGGATCTCTACAATGTAAGCTTATTAATAAAGTTTATCTTCCCCTCGATGTGTGACACATGCCACAGCCTTTGCTCACAGAGCTGAGACTTTCCCCAGGCTTTTCATTTGAAGGTACCCAGGTTTAGCTAAACCCTAAAACAAAAGAGATTTTAAGTGATTCTGAGTGATAACAAATACATAAAAAATTACCTAGTACAGTGTTTCCCAAACTAATTTGGACAAGGAACACTTCTGGGCTTGGACTATATTGATGGAAGACATGTATGCTGGATGGGGTGGGTGGGTGGAGGGTTTCATGAACGTAATGTTCAATGGTGATTTAAAGGAGTTAGTCTTCTTATATGTCTTTTATTTTACAAAGAACAAAAACAAAAACAAAAAAACCCCCAAAAACACAAACAAAAAAACCAAGAGAAAACTACCTGAATTAAACACTTATTTCCTTCTGCTATGATGACAGTTATTAACCCTATAATTAAGTATAAAAATTAAACATTAAGTACAACCCAAAGCAAAACATCACTGTAACAGCCAAAAAAAAAAGGTCAATGTTGTTCTCTTGTACAAAAATTGAAAGGACAATATTGTTCAAAAAACGACTCCTTCCTTAGAGATTTAAATTTTTTTACGAAAAAAATACAAAACGAATTAGCTATGAAAAATATTTTTAAATTTAGTGTCTTTATAAATAGGAAGAATATTTTTGAATCTTTTGATTACAAATCCACATAAGATTAGGAACGATGCTGGAGAGTTGGATCCTCATGTCAGGTGCAGCATCATGTGATTTCTCTGAACATGACATATCCTGAAACAATCCGAATTGACTCTGATTGTTTTGGGACAAGTTGCATAACAACATCTATACTACTATGAATGCATTATAAATATTAATATTCCTACAGTCTAAATACTATTCAAATACATTAGTATTTTTGATACATACATAATTTCATATTTAATATTTTAGAAGGAAAATATCTCTCACATCAACATTTTTTCATGGAACACCTATTCACATCACTTAGAACACCAGTATTCCACAGAACACAGTTTGAGAAATGCTGAACTAGTAAATAAAAACAAAAACGATATCCAAAATACCAGATAATGGTGAAGGGAAAAACACAAAATAAAAGCTATGGAATATCCTTATATTTTGGGAGTGGAATTTCTGGTTTTTTATTAAAAGAAAACTATGGAGCTTTTCCAAAACTAAATAAATAGCAAAGCCAATACAATCAAATTTGCAAAAATTCTAATATTTGCTAATTTCCTCTCTAACATAACACATTTCCTCCATGGAAAATGCTATTTTTATTTCCTCAGATAGTAATTACAGAGATTAATGTTAGATAAAATAAAGTTGCACTGAAATGTACTGGAAAATGTGCAGGAATTTCAAATGAAGACAGATCACCAGAGCTACCTCCCTAAAAAATAGGAAGGTTCTGTTGGCATTCTAGGACTTTTTATCCCAGTAAATGCATCTCAAAATTCTGCAAGATCACTCTTCCTTGCACTTTGAAGACTTACTTTCCCCATGCACCTCAAGTTTTTAAAGTCTAAGAAGAATGATGTGATGACATATGAAGTTTTCATCAATATATGAAGCAAATGACAGTCAGGATCTTGGCAGAACAACTCTTTTCCTTCTCTGTCAATTTTATAAACTTCAACTGATTACACCAATAACTGATTTATACTGGTTTCAGAAGCACAAAATAAAATAAAAATAAAATACAATCCAAGTATTGTGTATGACAGCGCAAAAAAGATGGTCTAGTATTATTATAAGATGAAAAGTATGTTTCATTTAGAAAACTTGTGTACTTTCATTTTAATTAAAATTTGTCTTCAGGGTCAAGATAAGCAGAGCTTAGCAGTATTACTACTTTAAGAAAACAGTTTATGTTTTCATTTATCAAGAATTTTCTTTATGGTCATTTACATTTTTAAAGTATTGTTATATGCCAAACTTACATCAACAATTTTAGGTACTAATCCCGAAACTAGTTATCCATGTGAGTTGTTCTATTTAAGACAAAGGGCCTACTTCTATTCTATAGTCTATATACAATTTAAAATATTCTACACTTAAGTGGGCACATAAGTAGCTAGAGGACTGTGTATTATATGTCTTTTGTCCTAGGCTAATGTTAAAGCTATAGATATCAGAGAGGTAGCCAAGTTAATTTGTATCTTCAAAAACAACAAGAAGTTGTGTGGCACCTTATAGACTAACAGATATTTTGGAGCATACGCTTTCATATATACCCACTTTGTCAGATGCATGAATGGGGAGATTTCAGAGGAGAATTTAAAGAGGGAGTCTCAGTAAAGGGGAGGGCCAGAGATGACAAGATCTATTCAGTCAGGGTGGATGTGGCCCATTATCGGCAGTTAATGTGGAGTTGTGAACGTTGAGAGGAGAAATCAAGTCAGTTCAGTCAGGGGGGAATGTGGCCCATTTTCAGTAGCTAATGCGGAGGTGTGAACATCCAGAGCCAAGAAACTGCTTTTGTAATGGGCCAACCATTCCCAGTCTCTGTTCAATCATTGGTTGATGGGGTCAAATTTGCAAATGAATTGAAGCTCTGACATTTCTCTTGGCATTTTATTTTTGAAATTTCTTGTCGTAGGACTGCTGCTTTTCAATGTGTTACTGAGCGTCCAGATTCAATCTCCCTATACGCTCAGTAACAGATTTAAAAATAGCCATCAGAGAGGTGATTCTGTCACCTGTGCACTCTTCAGTTGCATGCCAATTTTGTCTTAGGTGTGTCTCATACACACGCCTGAGCTCTGGCAAAAAGTAAACTGCAAGAGGCACATTAAAGACTCTCTACCCCCAAGTAAATCCTGATTGTTCACTGAGGTTATGTCTACACTAGGGAAAGTAAGTCGATTACATATATGCATTTCGAGCTACACTGCATAGCTAGAATGGATGTATCTGCAACCTACTCACCTGGCTGCCCTCCCTGAAGAAGGTGGACGGGAGAGTTTGTCCCATCAAGCTACCTTTCTCCTCATGCTACGTGAGAACAGGGTCCACAGCCGTCCCCAATAGGTCGATTTTGTGCATGCCTGCCAGATGTGCGAAATCACACCCCAGAAGACTGACCCTATGACCGCAGAGACAAGGTACAGCGTCCCCAGCACACACCAAAGGGGGCTGAGGTGAGGCACGCGGGTGAGATGGTGGGGGAGTGGGCGGCATTTGAGGGAGGGGGAGTGGCGACAGGAGGGGCATGGCTGCTCCGGCTCTCGTCCCCCGCCTCTCTTCGGAGCGGCTCCCAGTCGTCCGACCGCAGCTTGGTTGGTCCTGATTGGATGACTCTGACCCAACGGTGAGAAAACTTACTTCCGATTGGCGCGCGACTCCGCCAGCCAATGGGGGTAGACTTTTTTTCCTGGTGTCAACATGGCCGCGCTCTGCGTCTAGTAAGTGGGAAGCGGTTGGGATGGAGTAAACTCCCCGGAATTGGGCAGCGCCCCGGGGAGGCGAGCGGACGCCGCGCTCCGGCGAAGGGGATGAGGTGACGCGAGCTATGGCGAACGACGGCGGCAGGAAGCAATTCTGGAAGCGGAGCAGCTCGAAGGTGCCGGGGAGGTGAGCGAGTGGTGAGGAGGAGGCTGGCTCCGGGCCGGGTGGGGGTGTTGGAAGATGGAGGGTCACGTGTCAGCCTGGGGAGGGGAGGAGGGGGGAAGACTGGTCCCTTGACCTGGTGCTGGGAGCGGCTCTGCGCGCGTCCCCGGTGTCCGGCGCTGCACTGCAGAGGGTGGGAGAGCAGCGCAGCTCTTGTTTTACAGCAGTTGTAGGAATAGCCGCGAAACTGACAAGCGCTTGGAAATAGCTGTGTGCTCTGGTGAGCACAGCTGTAGGTACGCGCAATCATACCGGCTCAGACCAAAGGACCGTCTACCCCAGTATTCTGGCGTCTGACAGTGACTAGTGCCAGGTGCCTCAGAGGGAATTGCAGTCATAAAGAACAGACAATTATAAAGTGATTTATCCTTCACATCTGTGCTGATCGTCAGATAAAACAGAGGCTAGGGACACTATTCCTGCCTATCCTGGCTAACAGCCATTAATGGGCCTAGTCTTCATGAATTTATCTAGCTCTTTTTGAATGTTGTTTTACTCTTGGACTTCACAGCATCTTCTAGCAAGGACTTCCACAGGTTGTGCATTGTGTGAAGAAGCAGAACATGAGTCCTGTCCTTTGTTGCTTCAGTTGAGGGATGTACATTAGACCAAAAATAATTGATTCCCAGGCTCCCTGTGCCTTGAAATATGGGAGTGTGGTCTTATGTTGGACCAACTTATTGTGTTGAGAGAGGTCAGTTTTGTTGCTTACACAGAGCTTGTCCTCAGGTCTGGGAAACTTACACAGAATGCCACAGTTAAATGCCACATGGAAGAGATTGTTTTGAGTAAATGGTAAGGTGTAATTTAAGGTAGGTGGTATTGCAGCCATGTCCTTCCCCTTCTTTAACTCACTAAGTTTCCCAGACCTGACGAAAAGCTGTTTGTAAGCTAGAAAGCATGTCTCTCTCATCAACAGAAGTTAATCTAATGAAAAAATGTTATCTCACCCACCTTGTCTCTCTGAACAGATTCTTGTTAATATCACTTTGGTTGTGTGGTAGCCACAGCAGAGAGTTCTTTGCTCCATGCTTGAAAGAATGCCAGGATATCTTTCAGGTCTTGTCTGAAGCTTTTCCTGGAGTTGAACTAACAATTGGAATTTTTATGTGTCAAACCATTCAGTTACTTGACTAGCTCATCTCAGTAGGTTTCAGTTACAAATCTTTATGTGTATCAATCAGGTAGTGTGTAGAGAATAGAGGATTCATTACACTTTGCAGAAATTCATAGATTGTAGAGACAGCAAGGATGGCTGTGGTCATCTACTCTGATCTTCTATGGCTACGTCTACATGTGAAGCCAACATCGAAATAGGCTATTTCGATGAATAACGTCTACACGTCCTCCAGGGCTGGCAACGTCGACGTTCAACTTCGACGTTGCGTGGCACCACATCGAAATAGGCGCTGCGAGGGTACGTCTACACGCCAAAGTAGCACACATCGAAATAAGGGTGCCAGGCACAGCTGCAGACAGGGTCACAGGGCGGACTCAACAGCAAGCCGCTCCCTTAAAGGGCCCCTCCCAGACACAGTTGCACTATACAACACAAGATACACAGAGCCTACAACTGGTTGCAGACCCTGTGCCTGCAGCATGGATCCCCAGCTGCCGCAGCAGCAGCCAGAAGCCCTGGGCTAAGGGCTGCTGCCCATGGTGACCATAGAGCCCCGCAGGGGCTGGAGAGAAAGCATCTCTCAACCCCCCAGCTGATGGCCGCCATGGAGGACCCGGCAATTTCGACGTTGCGGGACGCGGATCGTCTACACGGTCCCTACTTCGACGTTGAACGTCGAAGTAGGGCGCTATTCCGATCCCCTCATGAGGTTAGCGACTTCGACGTCTCACTGCCTAACGTCGAAGTTAACTTCGAAATAGCGCCCGACGCGTGTAGCCGCGACGGGCGCTATTTCGAAGTTAGTGCCGCTACTTCGAAGTAGCGTGCACGTGTAGACACAGCTTATATGTAATAGCCCATAGGATGTCCTTGAATTAATCCCTGTTTGAACTAGAGCATAACTTTACAGCAGTGATGTCTGAAAGAAAGTCCACCAATTGCCACATGCCCGTGCTGCCCCAGCAGCCAGGCACCCTGTTCCCAACCCACCCCAGTGACTTGCTGCACTGCCGGAGCTACTCAGCCCAAAGCTGCACAGCCCTGAGAGCTGTGCTAAAGCCACAGGAGCTGTGCTGAGAAGGAGCCGCTGGGGTGGAGCTGCGCTGGGTCAGTGTCGTGGGGCATGGTGTGCGTCTCCTGGCCAAAGCCTCAGGAGCTGCTCCAGGGAAAGGGCTGCAGAGGCTGCCTCCTCCACTGCCTCCACACACTTGTGGTGGTGTGTGTGTATATATGTGAAGCAGGCAGAGGGGCACCCCATGTATGCGGCTCTACTGAGTCACTGAGTGGCATTTTGCCACATTGATCTCTCCTGTTCACCACATGTAGCAAATGGGAAGCTTATTGGATGACATGGTTTTAGAGAGACATCAAATAAAATGTCTTACAGAAGTCTAAGGCAGGAATACATCGGAAAGTGGGATCACGCAGCTGCATTACTCAGGAGGTGTGGAAAAATGTGTGTCTTTGAGAGGTGCATTTAAGATGACCTATGCCCAAGTGTAAAGCATTAGGTTGGGGAAGAAATCTGTTAAGCAAGTTGCTTCTTCTCTGCAAGGGAGATTTATTGCAGCAATGAAAGCTTTAGTGCAGCCGTATCCAGCTAGCAGTCGGGCCAAGAGGCTGCATATGGCTTGACCTTTTTTTTTTTTTTTTTGTGGTCTGTGACTATATGTTAATAAAACATATACGTGCAGCCCACCTGGCCACACATCCTTCTCCGGCGTGCATGAGTGACCGGTGGCAGGACAAACACGAATCCTGGCTCCTCAGGTTGTCTGCGTCTGGCATGTGTGTATTAAAATCTCAGGGAGCCAATCCCCAAAGAATCTGAAAGGAGGAGAACACAGTGATCAGAGATTGCAGTGTAAACCCCAGAATGTCTGAGAAGGAAGTGCAGAGAAATTAGTTGGGAAATGCAGTGTAAACTGGAGGGGAGGGGGTCTGAGAGGGAGATGGGAGTGCAGTGTTTCTCCTTGGGTAGGACTGAAAGGAAATATCCTTTCTGGACTTTGGACAATAGCCACAGAAGCTGTGAGACCCTGACCTGGTCTCTCTCCCCATCACCTCTTCCCCTACTGAGGGCCACCCATTGCCCCTTTTCCTCATTCCCTGCTTCCTTTCTGCAGGGAAAAAATGCCTTGTGTGTCCCACTGAAAGGGAGTGGAAGGAAAGGGGAGTCTCTAATCTCCATGTGGAGAGAGAAGCTGCTCTTGGGGAAGGGGAGGGGTTTCACTGTATTGTACACACCCTGTATGAAGGTCAGATGGAAATAAGTAAAATCAGCCTAAGTATCATTCAAACCTGGTCACAATGATTGACAATGCAAACCCTGTACAATGGAAATATTCCAACTTAAGTACGCCCTTAGCAACACGACATCAGGGTGTTCGACTAGCGAGCTGGTGGTGATCAGTTTTTCTCAGCCTTCATCTTCATTCTTTGAGTCTGTACAGCTCCATTCCCGTCAGATACCGCTGCTTTAAATTAACTCTTGCTATTGTTCCTTCCAGTCACAAATCTCAAAGCCCATTCGTTTGTTCATGTTGGTAACTCATGACTGTCGCCAGATTTGCCTGCTACTCTGGGGTATGCTCATTTATTTGGGGTTATAGTGGGGAAGAGAACAACAAGAAGTCCTGTGGCACCTTACAGACTAACATATTTTGGAGCATAAGCTTTCATGGACAAAGACCCGCTTCATCAGATGCAGGTCTTTGCCCACGAAAACTTGTGCTCCAAAATATCTGTTAGTTTATAAGGGGCCGCAGGCCTTGTTGTTCTCGAAGATACAGACTAACATGGCTACCTCTCTGACACTTGTCACCAAGCGGGGAAGAGGTGAGAATTCTATCAGTGTGCTGCTTGTGACACTAGTGTTCCTAAGAAGCTTTACTTCTCCCTTCTGCTCATTCCCTCCCCATGGAGCTGTTCTGCCTGACACAGGGTCCACAGGATTAAATTCTTCCCACCCTGGGCTCACACGCATGCATGCATGCACATACACACACATGTGCGTGCGCGCGCTTGCACACACACACAGTCACTCTCTCTCTCTCTCAGTACTCGTCTGAGAGGACTGGTTAATCAGCACTTACCAGCTGACAGTGTCATATGTCCCTGTACTCAGTGGGCTAGGTTGCACAGCAGTGCCAAGCTGTGGCCCTTATGTGCCGTTGGACTCAGTGTCTGGGTTAAACAGTGCTCTCAGCTGCTGCCCCCATATGCCACCCTGGTTCAGTACCCCCTCCCCAATCCCACTTTCACAGTGCAATCATTCTGCTAGTAACCCTCTCGATGGGCAAACCCAACAGGAGTTGTGGGCACTAAAGGGATCTTTTAGCTTAGGTGCAAGAAACGCTGTTGCAGAGTGAATGGAGAGGCCAAAACAACACCTCTGAGGAAGAGTGAGCCAGAGGAAATGAAAAAGAGAGAGAAGCAGCCAGTTTAACAGTGACAGTTATTTATTTCTGGGTACTGAATATATATTTAACAGTTACAATAGCAAATAAACTGATTACAAACGTTAGGGCTAGCAAACTATAGAACTGATTACATAAGGCAAGGTTAGGAGGCTATGCTGAGAGACAGAGACTTCGCTATTCCGTGGAGCTTGCACTGAACGGGCATCCCAGCTGGTGATGGTAGCTGGGGATCCAGAGGGTAGGAGACAAGCAGAGCCTCCAGCATGATCAGGCAAGAGATGGGGAGGTCTCAATGGAACTGATGCAGAGTTTACACCCAGGCATCAGAACAGTTTCTTGAGCAAGGACAGATGTTTTTATAGAGACAGGACAATAGTTCAAGAAGAACACTGGGTTTGATTATGAGTAAACAGAGGTGAGATAATGGCTACAGATCATGCCTGGCTATGGGTGATGTCCCTTGGGCTGAGCTCACAATGCAACTAGGCAGTTTCAGTATTTTGGATCCATTACTAAAACTGGTCTAATTTGGATGTGAGCAGGCCTGGGTTCATTAACTCTAGAGCAGAGATTTCCCATCAGACAATGGTTCCCTGCTTTCGGTATCCCAGAGTTCAGTGAGTTTCCTGCTTTGGAAGAGCTGTTCTCCATTCATTATGCTAATGGAGATGTCTTTCTGTTCCATCTTCAATGCAGATGAGGCTAGGGGTTTTTCCTTAATCCAGTCACCCTTGTTGGTAGCATTTTGGTGTGTCCACCCCTGTCAGTTTCAGTGTTTTGTCTTTGATTCAAGCAGAGGCCTGGGGGAAGGGAATTTGTTTTCCATGAGTGTCACTCCCTGACTCCCCAAGAGCACAGGGCTGATAGGCAGTCATGTTTTGTTTCCCCAAAAACAGAGCTGGTAGGTTACATGAATTTCTTGTGTTGTAGGTTATCCTTATTTTTAGAGATGATGAAACTGACAGCACAGAGAGTGCAGCGCTAGCTATAGAACGCAGGCGTCCTGACACCTGGCTTTGCATGTTGACTACAAAGCCATCTGTCCCTTCTTTCTGTGAGATGTTGTAGCTTTTCTCCCTTGTGTGCTTTTATCATCAGTGTTTTCTATCTCTTTCTTCCCCTAACTGTGTGTCTTTTCTCAAAGTTTCTGAACTTCTAATACAATTATAAAGTAATAACATGGATATTAAATATTAAATTCTCAATTAAAATATTGTATTACATTCAAACAAGACCTGAAAAATATTATAAAATATACCTAAAACATAACCCATAATAATAAATAATTGCTACTTTCCATTAGACGTACATTTTCTTTGGCCCTGAAATTTATCAGTTTTTGTTTGTATGACCCTCAGTAGGCCTTGAGTTTGATACGTCTGCTTTAGTGTCTATGCAGCTGCACCACTGTAGTATGGTAGTGTAGACATAGCTTCCATATCTTATGCCACCAGTACTATTACCTTTATCCACCAAACTTGTAATCACTTCAAAAACATATGAGGTTAGTTTCATACAATCTATTTTCCCATAAAACTCTTGATTGTCATTAATTATATTTCCTCTTCTTTTAGTTCACGATGGCTTGATTCTAAGTCAATGCAATTTAAAATTTATTTTTTAAAAAAAGGTATATTACATATAAATTAAAGCATTAACTTTTTAACAAGTGATTTTTTTACATCCTCTTTTTGACTGGGGTTGATATCGGGTCAACAGTCCAATAATTACTAGGTCATTCTTACCTTTTTGAAAGATTGACACAATATTAGCCTTCTTCCAGTACTTTGGAACTTCTCTAGTGTTCTAGGATTTATTAAAATAAACATCAGTGGTCCAGGGAGATCTTCAACCAGTTTTAAAATAACTTTGGATTCAGTTGTACACCTTTCTGTTTCAGAGTGGTGCAGGAGCTACTTGACTACTGCATGCAGTTCTAGCATCAATAATTTAAGAAGTCTGTTAACATATTGTAGGAAGGTCATCCAAAACAAAAAAAATCCCCCCCAAAACACCCAACCCAAACAACCCCTGCCGAAAAGAAAATAACCAAACAAAAGAAACCCGAGCAAACCATAAACCTACTTCACTGACTTGGTTCCTGAGTGAGAAGCAGAAAAAAGACACTCCCTGTATTCCCCTTGCATACCAGTCTCAGAGCCCATGGGGCCTGGGCTAAAGGATTTTTGTAGACTCTGGTTTAGAGCCAGGAATGAGGGGCTCAATGTGTGGGAGGGAGCTGCCAGAAAGTGGGGTTGGAGCATGGGGTCTGGGCAGGAGGGAAGTGTTCAAGAGCAGGGTGGGGGTTTTGGAGGATGTAGGATGCAAGAGCTGGCTGAGATGTAGGCTCTGGGTGGGAGGGAGGTACAGGAGTGGGCTTGGGGTGTGGGGCCTGAGACCCCCATTGCTATGGCAGGACCAAGTGGCGGGACTTAAGTTAAAATAGTTAACCAGTTAACTGTTTTAAGATCTCTGATTTCTTGTGCATGCAAGCAGTTACCATAAGTGTCACAGAGATATTACATAGTTAAATAGAGAGGTGATCTTTCTGCTTGGGGATGAGAAGAAAAGTGATTGACAGTGTTAAAGAACTTCAGAACTCTTGTATCACCTGAGCAGGTAAATAAGGGAATCCTGAAAAATTCTTTCTTCACCATCTGTTTTCACAAACATCGTCTTTTCTGATGGTCCAAAAGGCACTATGATCATTCAGATGGCAGAGTGCCTTTAGTAATTGCCACATGCAATACTCTTACTCATTCTAGGTAGTGCATACTGCCATCACACTGTGTTTGTACTTGGAAATATGAAGACTCAAAATAATGTCATGCTAACCTAGATTGTACAGCCAGTCAGTATTAGAGTACACATTACACATCACAAGATGTACAGAACTTACTGATTTTATCATTGTTGCACTTTTTGTTTTCTTCTTGAACAGCAACCCCCGGGTCCTTCTCTTCTTCATCTTTTATTTTACACTGTTTGCAGTACCGAGGTGCTTGGAATCTATCAGTACAGTTTCTTGATCATTCACAGTACTTTGCTGAATGATGTTAAGCCCCCTTTTTCAGGAACTAAAGGGAAGGTCAGTCCACAGTTTTTGTGAAATTTTCACTGCTCCTTTGACTTCAATATGTCTACGACAGCTTGCCCCAAGAGAGGATCTGCACCCTAAATATGCTGCATTCCTGGCTTTAATCAGCCTTTGAATTGATTCTGTTGGAAAGCCATGACACACAGGCTGCTTCTACACTCGCCCCCTCCCATCAGAGGTGGCATGGTAACGAGGCAATTCAAAGCAGGCATGCATATTCAGTGCCTCAGTAGCATAATGGCGGCCATGAGAATTTTGAAGTGCAGATTTCAATTTGCAGATTGACAGTGTAGATGGGGGAGTAAGGGAGTGTTGAAGTGGAGCACTTATTTCAAAGCTGCCCCTATCTACACTGTCAATTTGCACGACTTCCATTATGCTAATGAGGTGCTGAATATGCACGTTAGACCCTCATTAGCCTGCATCAAATTGTCTCATTGCTGTGCAACCTCCGACAGCAGTGGGTGAGTGTAGAAGAAGCCATAGATAACAGGATATGATGTAATTGGAGATACACATCTCCTAGAGCTGGAAGGGACCTTGGGAGGTCATCTAGTCCAGTCCCCTGCCTTCTTGGTAGGGCCAAGCATCATCCCTGACATCTATTTGCCCCAATCCCTAAATGGTCTCATCAAGGATTGAACTCGCAAGCCCTGGGTTTAGTAGGCCAATGCTCAAACCTCAGAGCTATCCATTAATTTCACAGAGCTGGCTTGCGTGTGTCTGTTTTTAATTTTTATATCTGGCTATTCAGTCTAATAATTGAGTACAGACCTTGACATTGTATTGGGCTGGTGACCTCAATACCAGTGGGCAGTGAACAAAACCATTAGCTTTGAAGTTATGTATGGAGATTGGTGAGAAGAAAAAAGAAAAGTGGCGATCATACTGATTTTCTTTTAAAAGCAAGAAAGGAAATAATAGTCAAGTGTATTGCAAATTTTTCATTGCACACATGTTATAAACATGCATTTCTATACAACCCTTAATACTGAATCAAAGTAAGTATTATTCTCCATGCAGTTTTGGAATATTAGTAACAACAGAGCCATGGTGAAAGTATTATTCTTTCCCTTCCCTTCTCATTTGGAGGAGTAACTGTATAACTTATTCAACAGCCAAGCTTCCATGACTAATAATGAATTATCTTTGTCTGTCATGGGACAAACCTTGTTGTTTTAGTGGTGCATAATAGTTTTAGGAAGGGCTTGTGGATGGAGAACTGAATGCTGTCAGTGGGTTCTGAATGTTGGTGGTTTCAAAGATGAGGCTGGGAGTGAAGAAAAAGTATAAAATATGGGAGTGATGTAGTTATTAACATAATATCATAGCACCTAGGAGTTGTAGTAATGGACTGGAAACCCGCTGTGTTAGGTGTTGTCAGAAATACAGTCTGTGCTCCAAAGAATTAGCTTTCTCTTTCTTCATTCCCCAATAGAAGACCAGATATCACAGGTACTTGTCAGGAATTCCAAAGAGAGAATGCATAAGCATTGGTTAGCATGAGAGGCAGTGGTCTGCATATGCCAGCAGCCTCACCATGTTCTTGTTCTTGTAGGCCTCAGAGCAAATTACAGGTTTGAGGGGAGATGAGTTGGTTTGGCAGATGTTTATGTAGATCTTCTCCAAAGCATGAGACAAAACATGGGAGAAAGCATGACGGTGCTTGTTTGTAAATTTAACAAGTGGGTGATGGAACCTGATGTTAGGACCATTCAAAGGAGGACAGATGATATGCAGGGTGGGAGCAGGTTATGATGGCCTTGAAAGTCAAAACAAGTAGTTTGTGTTTATTATAATAGGGAAGAGGAGGCAACCAGTGAAGGGCTGCAAAGAGCAGAGTCATACGGTCAATGTGAAAGGCTAACAGAAAGGTCTTTGCAGTAGTATTCTGAATGCATACCGGTGGGGAAGATTCAATTTGTCAAGACCAAAGAAAAAGGCTGCTGCTGTATTTGAGTTGCTGCATTAAATAGTTGTGTGGCTGGATAGGAAAAAGCTACATTGTGGAAATTGTCTGTCTGTCCTGCTGAGAATGCAGACTGCTACACATTGCAAAATCTGTAGTATCTGTTACTTTGACCTTCAGCCTCAGAACCACTGGATGATGATAATCTACTCTAATGGGAAGAGGCAATGTGAAGGGGGAAACAGTATGTGGGGTCATGTGCTGCCTTCTCCCTGATTCTGCCATAGTTTACCAGCCCTGCTGAGTCACATGGTACAGTATAGCCTGACTCCCCTCCCTTTGTGGCAACTGCCACACCCTGTGAGCTGCGTCCCACAGGAAGAGAAAGGAGCAACAGCTGGGTGCTGCAGGGAGGGGGTGCTGCTTTCTTGGAAGGAAGTGTGAGACTAAGGGTGGGAGGCCTTGCTGGGGCGTGGGGGTGTTTGACTGAAGCTGCTTTGTGTATGGCTGAAGTTTTAGATTTTCCCCAGCCCATCAGCAGGTTTCGGTCATCTCTGTCTGAAGGGGATAATGGCATAGAAGTGGGAATAGTTGACTATTCCTAGCAAGCAGGAGGTAGAAGAGGGCATATCTCTCTAGTGATGCTACCCAGGTGTCCAAGAACAGTGACAGGTTGAGCAAGACTTTGAGGCCAAACAATTCTTGATGAATGAAGGGAACATTCCTTTGATGGGAAGGGATCTGTGTCTTGATTAGTTGTAGGAGGGTTTTTCTCCTTCCATCTTACTTGGGTTTAGCTGTTTTTGATGCAGGCATTGCTATCTTGTAGCTTTCATAGAGCTTTCTGTGTATCCAATAGGTAGGAAACTGACATGTTGTTGAAAGCAGAGCGTGTAGCATCTCCAGATGAGCTCATGTAGCTGTGCAAAAGGAGGAGGAATCGGGTAAATGTACATGAGTTTCAGCAGTTTTGAGAAGAACAGCAGTTGTCCATTGCCACTTACTTGGTCCTGCTTTCGGAGAATGATCCTAACTACATTAGTACTTCACAATCTACTCTGGATGTGTTTATATAAGAGGGTGATTAACAATACTTTTTTATTTACTGGGTCAAATATCACTAAACTCACTTTTATTCTGTTGTTGGTTAAGAACTGTGCCATGAAGTAGTAGTTTAAGTGCAGGTATGACACTCTCCATGACCAGTATGGAACATACAGCATTGAGTATATTCATGCTACAGGATAGCCTGTGTCTCTTTAATCTCCCCAATTCTCTCTGAAGTTTTTATTTCAGCAGATGTTCGCCAGGCTGAAATTTGCAGTAAATTTACTTTTGTTTTGAGATGGAGATATCTCATATTGCTTTCAGAGTAACCTTTTTAGATGCTCTGTAAGAGTGTTATACAAGAAATTGTATTTACAGGACTGTTTATTTCATGGTATTGTTATTGTTTTTGTTCTCTTATGCATGCTGGCTGACTTGAACTGACTGACCTTATGTACTTTAGTGACTATGAAGGAGCTGTTGGGATGGTTCATGATGTAATTGTCTAATAAAACCATGCAAGCTGTAAAGCATATAATACATCCTAACTATAGTTGTGCTTCCACTGCAGTTAGATAACCTTGGCTGGCCCATTCCAGCTGACTCAGGCTTGTGGGCTTTGGGCTAAGGGACTGTTCAATTGCAGTCTTGAAGTTAAGGCACCTCATGAAGTCCTAGACTACTTCAGTCTGAGCCTAAACATCTAGACTGCAATTACTCAGTCCTTCACACTGACTCTCAGTCAGCTCTCACCAGACATCCTTGGGTTTTTATAATGTGACACTTTTATCCTGTTTTGGGGCAATTGCAGGTACACTGTGAAATAACACTAGACGTGATGTCATGATTGGTTGATAACGTGGCACCCAATATTGCCCTCTGTATCTCTTCTTGAAAAAGTGAACTCTTGAAAATGTTAGGACAAAATGAAAAAACAAGAGAATTTTATGTTAAAACTTTCAACTCATTTAGTTACTGCAATACATGTGTTATGTTGCATCAGCTACCATTTGAGTGCTGCATCGTTAAGGCACCTGGGGAGACTTCTGGAGTTGATGCCAATTAAGTCTAAATCAGATCCTTAAACCACCTGTTCAACATTACACATTATGGGGGCCTCTGTGGCGTTTATAGGAAAGTTGTCTTTTGTAAGACTGAAAGTTGCTGACATATATCTTTTTTAAAAATCCCTTATCAAATTTGTGATTGCTTCTTTTTCTGTCTTCAGTATCCAACATGTGTATGGAGCACAGCATCCTCCTTTTGATCCATTGTTGCATGGAACGTAAGTTAACATGAAATTGAAAAGTATTACATAATTTTGACCAGCTATGGCATCTCACTACTTCCTCTTCTTTCTTAGTTTGTCCAAAATGCTGCTGTTAGTCATCTTCCTTTCATTTCTAACTATGTCATGTTTCTCTCACCCTCATTCTATCTTCTGCTGTTACGTTGGGTCTCTAATTACTACTGCATCAAATACGCTGAATTCCTGTTAGGTGTCTTGCATAACTTAAATTACAAACTCATTGGAATATTGTGTTTAAATGTGTTAATCAGTTTGCAAAACACCCTATGCATTTACCATGTTATATAAATGGTTTGTACTAATCACAATTTAAAAATGGCTGTCAGTAAATTTGGTAAAATAAGGTTAATTTAATCTTCTGTTTTAGGCTATGTTAGGTCCATTCTTTGTCATAGTTTGTGTGTCTCAAGGACCCAGAGAGGTATGATAATGGGAGCTACAGCTCCTGAAAGGGTCACCCAAACTGGACAGGCCAAAGGGTGGAGACCACACAAATTTGGATCACATCTCCTGGAGGTAAAAGAGGTTGACTTTTAGGGTTAACAACAGTATCTGTTTAAAAAAAAAAAAAAAAAGTTACAGAAACATCTACAAAGAAACCTGCAGCTACACAAGTCTTGTGGAGAGTTGCCAATCCGCTCAGATTGAATATGAAGCATGGAGGGAAAGAGATGAAATGTTACAAGCTTGCAGTTATGAGCTTGTGTGTGACAAGATGGACACAATCTGAGCATCTACACCTGTCGACAGGTGTAACCTCATCTATTCAGGACATGAAGAAGGGGGTGTACCAAACACAGAAGGTGTGGGATTTATGTTATCAAGAGAGGCATCTCATGCTTTAATGGAGTGGACAGCAGTATCATTGTGCATCATCCCAACCAGATTCTACACTGAAGTGCGAAAGGTACTAATTGTGCCATGTTATGAACCAACCAATGAAGCAGCTGAAGAATGTAAAACAGTCTTCTATGAAAAACTACGAAGTGTGGTGAACCTGAAAGCAAAGAAGGATATGTTGTTTTTGATGGGTGACTTCAGTACAAAAATTGGAAGCATAAATACAGGCAGAGAACAGACCATGGGAAAAGAAGGCCCAGGCATTGTGAGTGAAAATGGAAAATGCTTCAGTGACTTTTGTTCTTTCAGTGGATTGGTGATAGGTGCTAGTGTTTTTTCCACACAAAAGGATCCATAAGGTCGCTTGGGTTTCACCAGACTACCAGTCAGAAAATCAGACTGATCATGGTAAGCAGTTTTTTTCAGAAGATCAATGCAGGATGTCTGTGCTAGAAGAAGAGCAGGTGTAGGTTCAGACCACCATTTGGTCATGGTACCACTCAAGTTCAAGCAGTACACCACAACAGTGCCTAAGTCAGGATTGAGATTCAACACAGAGCAGTTGAAGGATTTAGAGACCACAGGTGGTTGCCAAGTGGAGTTGTCCAACAGATAGACACTGCTGGTAAACCTCATTCCAGAAGATGCTACCGTGGAACAAATGTGGGAACACACTAAAACAGCCTTGAAAGAAACCTGCAATAAAACATTGGGAAAGAGGATAAGGTATCACAAAAATGGATCACAGCAGAAGCTCTGAGAAAAGTGAGGGAATGAAAGGATAGAAAAGCAGCAGTTAACAATGGCAAACAAGAGCAGCCAAGGTGAAAGCTCAGAGACTGTATTCTAAAGACGACAAAGAACATGATAAGGCTGTAAAACAGGACAAGAAGAACTTTGTGGAAAACCTTGCGCAACAAGTGGACTAAGCTGCAGGACAGAGAAACTTGAAAGAGCTCTATAACATCACATGAAAGCTAACTGGGTCACAGCTTACAGTAGATCAGCTAGGACAGGTTAAGGAGCAGCACGTGCTAACAAACCCAAGTGAGCACCTCAGTAAATGGAAGGAACACTTTGAAGAGCTACTGAACTGCCTTGACCACATAGAACCTCCCAAGTTACCACCTGTAAATATACCACTGCAAATTAACAGCAACAGACCTCCAAAAGAAGCAATCAGAAAAGCCACTGCCCATCTGAAAAGCAGAAAAGCACCTGGTCCAAACAACATCCCTGTAGAAGCAATCAAGGCAAGTAGTGAGACATCAGTCAACATAATGTATAATCTGTTGGGAATATTTGGGACACTGAAGAGGTTCCACAAGACTGGAAACATAGCTACATTATCAAGCTTTCAAAGAAAGGCAACCTGAAGGAATGGAAGAACTGGAGGGGCATCACATTACTGTCTGTTCCAGGAAAAGTGTTCAGTAGGATTCTCTTGGAGAGAATGAAGATAGACATGGATAGACAGTTCAGGGAAGAACAGTCCAGTGTCTGAAGCAAGAGATCCTGTACTGACTAAATAGCAACTCTCAGAGTGATCATAGAACAGTTGCTTGAGTGGAACTTGCCCATGTACACAGCCTTTATAGACTTTGAAAAAGCCTTTGACAACGTTGATAGAGACAATTTGTGGAAACTGCTGCAACACCAAGGCATCCCATCCAAAATTATTAACTTAATTGGTTTAACGTATGAACCCTCAACAAGCCAAATCGTTCACAATAGTGTCTTGACAGAATCCTTCAGCATATTGTTGGGAGTGTAACAAGAATGCCTATTGACACCTTTCCTGTTCTTGGTCACAATGGACTGGATTATGAACAGGACACCAGATGGCCGTCAACAAGGTATTCAATGGACACTTCTCAAACCTCTAGCACACATTGATTTTGCTGATGATGTCACTGTCCTTTCACACTGACATGAAAGCATGAAAGAAAACTCCACAAATTTAGACAAAACAGGCTCAGTGATTGGACTGAGCATTAACAAGGTAAAGACCAAGACAATGAGGATCAACTAGTGCAACGGCACCAGCATCACACTGGGAGCAGATGGCCTGTAAGAAGTGGTGCATTTCACCTACTTGGGGAGTATTTTGGGCATAGATGCAGGAACAGATAAGGGTATCAATGTCAAAATATGGAAAGCAACAGCTGCATTCGAGGTTCTCCATCCCATATGGAGTTCACAAATAATATCTGCGAAGCCGAAACAGCAGATCTTCAACACAAATGTGAAGAGTGTGCTCTTATATGGATGCAGGACCTGGCATACTAAAAAGACTTGAAATCACAAGCTACATCTTCATAAACGGATGCTTGAGCTTCATCCTTTGTATCAGATGACAAGACTTTGTCACAAACAAGGAGCTTTGGAACAGAGCAGGACAAGAACCACTTGACATTGAAATCAAGAGAAGAAAGTGGGGATGGCTAGGCCGCACTCTCAGAAAACCATCATCCAGCATAGTCTGTTAAGCTCTCACGTGGAGCCCACAAGGAAAATGCAAAAGAGGAAAACCTGAGACAATGTGGAGAAGGTCTAGTGAGACTGAAGGACATCTGCGGTACTCCTGGAGCCAGCTAGAAGTTTTGTCCCAAGCCAGAGTGAAGTGGAGGAGACTTGTAGATGACCTATGCGTCATGTGGAGTACAAGTGTTTAGCAGTAGTTTAAGCTGTATTTCTCAATTTTGTACTGTATTGAATAGCTGTTTAAAAAATGAGTTTTTTGCCTTTGTTTTGACATATATTGTTTTGCCAAAGGCAAGATACCGACTATATTGTGGTCAGGTATGGCAATCCCCTTGCTCATAAATCAAAGTTACAACTTGAAAATCTGTGTCTAAATTTTTTTATCCAACATTTGTCACTGGCTGCAATATAGTGATGTATACTGTGCTTGCTTAGCTTGTGACAACTGTACACCTTTGCATATCTATGCCATCGTGAAGCTTTGCTTGCTTGGAACACAATAAGGGGTTATTATTGTTAGTTCTTTGTATTTGTGACAACTCTTGTATGCCCATTTTACTTAATGGGTTGTGCATGTGCCATATGAGACTTACAAGAATGTCTTTCCAAATAGAATATTTTATAGTCTTATTTAACGATAGAGCAGGGAACAATATACAGAGATAATGAGTTTGTCCAAGATTGGTGACTTCTTCTACATGAGAGAGAAACCACGTTATTTTATTTCATTTTCTCCAGTGCCCAGCCAAAGCTCAAGGCCTTGCTCATTGTTTAAAAGCACACATGGTTAACACAAATCCAAAAAATTATCTATTCTAATATCATTGTATCATTGTGCAGTGATACAGCACAACTGATTGTATTAGTTAAATTACAATGGTTGTTTTCTTTTTGTTTTTAGTTTTTAAGGGGGTGAAGCATCTCCAATTGCCCAGTTGGGAAGGAGTTACAAAACCACTATATATACACATGGGATTTTGGGGTGGTGGCATAACAGAAGCAATGGAGGGCGAAGGTATATATGTATTGGCTGTTGAAGTTTTTAAGCACTAACTGGTGCTTAAAGGACAATAGAAATAATCAAACACAGGAAGGGGAATGAGAGATTTTCCTCTGTTAGGTATCTTTGTCCTGTTAAAGTGTCTAGACTTTATGGAAATAAGCACATTAGAAATAGCTAAATAGGACTTTCTGGGCTTGTCTACACTACCTCCCTACTTCCAAGGGAGGATGTAAGCAGGGTGTTGGGAGTTCACTAACGAAGTGCTGCGGTGCATATGCAGCACTTCATTAAGCAAATTCCACCCCTCGTGGCAACTTCGAAGTACCCCAGGCACTTCAAAGTACTGGCGGGTGAGCCACGGCTAGACACGAGCTGGCACTTCAAAGTTTAATACTTCGAAGTCCCTTTACTCCTCAAAATTTTGAGGAGTAAAGGGACTTTGAAGTGTCCCCAACACTTCGAAGTACCAGTGGGTGAGCCGCAGCTAGACGCAAGCCGGCACTTCAAATTTTAACACTTCGAAGTTGCTGCGGGGAGTGGGGGAGGAATTTGCTTATTAAAGTGCTGCATATGCAGCGCAGCACTTCATTAATAAACTCCCAATACCCTACTTACCATCCTCCCTTTGAAGTAGAGAGGTAGTGTAGACAAGCCCTATGGGTATAGAAGGAAGTATTATTTCCTGAGCTGGCTCTCTATGACCTGCCAGGAGTGGCTGGCAGTGGATTTTTTTCCTGCTGACTTCTTTGTTCACATCTCGAGTGATGTCATATGAACAGTCTCCCATCTCCATGTTGGAGAGGAGAGCCATGAGAGCAGACACCTCTGTGGAGTGAGTGAGGAGTCTTCTGAGAATCATTGGTGCTAGGTAGCTGGGAAAAAGAGCCAATTCTTCCCCTGCTTATAAAAAATAGCCATGTAAAAAAGTATGCAAAAAATAGCTATGCATATGTACACTAGCCCCAGAACGTCAAAAGGGGCATGGTAATGAACCTAATTGAAAGATGCTAATGAGGTGCTGTCATGAATATGCAGAATCTCATTAGCATAATGGCTGCCGTGGCACTTTGAAAGTGTCACTTTTGATCATACGCAGCTCGTCTACACACAGTCCTTTTTGAAAGGAAACTGCCATCTTTGAAATCCCCTTATTCCTATTTGGTTACCTTTGGCTGCCCCTGGAGAAAACCTAGGGACTGCTAGAGCCTAATTGCCCATGAAGTCCAGCTTGGGGTATGGTAAGCAGGATCTATTTAGAGAGGAAGCTGTCACACTAGGAGAGGAAACCTGCACTTCCTCATACCTAGTGGAAGGCTTAAAGGGAGAATAGGAAGTAGCACAGAGAAGGTGAAATGAGGCTATTTGGTTGTAGGAATAAGGGGATTTCGAAATGTGAGGGGTCCTTTCAGAAAGGACCCTGTGTAGACGAGCTGCGTGCAATGTGTATATTATCTTTAGACAGTGAGGATGTCTGAGGGTTGACTTTTTTTGTTTTATTTTTTGTTTAAAAAAAACTGGCAGTCCTGGTAGTGACTCAAAACAAATTAGGAAAGTTCTATTACTATGCAAGAGGAACTGATTTGATTAAGGATTTGATGTAGGAATGCACTGGATGATAAGGCTGAAGATAGTCTTCCATAATATCTAGGAATTGGTGATTTCCTTTTTTATTTACACTTTTTTTGTTGTATATTATCAGTGTCTCAGGTGATAGAGTATATGGGTAAAATAACATTCCTGAAATTAGTCTTTCAATTTAACTAGTCCATTGCCATGATAAAACAGATAAAACCAAACTTCCTTGCCAGGTCTCACGCACCAACATGCTTAGGCCATGTGTATATGTACAGAGCTGCCCTGGTACACCTGTTCTTATACAAGCATGCCTGGTTGAAGACACTCTATGCCAAAGAGAGAGAGCTCTGCTGTCAGCCTAAAAAAATCTCCACTTCTGTGAACAGCATAAGTTGTTTCAGTGGGGAAAAAGTTCTGACATGAATATAACCGCTCATGTGTACAGCATGACGTCAGCAGTATTTATGCTGGTTCCGAGGAGAGAAATTCAAAATGAGTGATGTATGTTTAGCTGGTGTAGTTTAGACGTAACTTCAGAGTCTTTCATATAATTTGAAAATGTTCTAGTTCTTACAAAGTAAAAGCATTATGAAAATTTTGCAAGTATCATCACAAGCTACAAGACTTATTAGACAAATGGATATTGGCTGGCATTTTGTTTAAAAATTAAATTGTCCCATCTTTAAAAGGGAAGAGGAAAGTTCCAATTGGTATTGGAACTTTATTAATTTTGGGCATGGTTTAGTAGGAATGTCAGATATTGTAAACTGCACATGGGCATCAGCAATGGCACACAAATGTTGATAGTCTTAATTACTTCTGTGGAAAGTGTCTTGTTTTAGGCTTCTCTAGTATATTTATGTTTTAATAAATGTTGGAGTATAACAGAAGATAGTACGACTGATGGATTACATTGTTAGCAAACGTGAGAGGGGAACATTTGTTTCTCTGCCTTCTTAAAAGCAGCACTTGCATGTTATTAATGAGCCAGTGAGTATATCAGTTGGTTGAGTTAAAATGTAGAATCTTTTGCGTTTAATTTTGATTCACCTAAGAACTCAAATTAAAACTTTCTGAGACTTCAGAATGAAGTCCGTAGTTGGATGAAATGTCCCAATACATGCAGCTAAATAATGAACTTGAAGGCCAATTTAGAGATTAAAATAAGATTAGGTTCTGCACAGTGACAATGGTCTTTTTAATTTGGCCCTGGTATTGCCATTTCTCCAGTTGTATTCATTATATTCAAGAATTAATTAGGAGAATCTATACAAGCTTAAGCATTCTGTGTTAAATTCCTTATCTCCAGACAGGCTTCCAACACCATTCTGCAACGCCCTTGTGGTGAGACCTGATGGCAAACAGACCTGTGCACTGTGTTGTGCTATGCAGAACAGCTCTTCTGAGAACTTTCCTACTGGTGGTTTCTCTCTTACATAAGGGAACTCCTGCTCAGTGTGTCTAATCATCAGAGCTGTGGCATTATAGCGCAAGAGTATGGTGGAGGAAGAGTAGGGTGACCATCCATCTCGTATTGGTCAGGATGCCAAAAAGGCATCATAACTTTTATTTTTTTTTTTTAAATGGACTCATTGTCCCATATTTGGGCCATCCCACCCCTCCCACTTCCCTGAGCCTCAGGGAAGCAGGGGCAGTGTGGGCAGCTGCAGCTTCCTTGGGGTTCCGGGGGAGTTCTGGCAGCTGCTGCCACCTTCCTGGCTCCCTGGGGCTTGGAGGAGCCACCCCATCTCCCTGTCCCATTTTTCAGACAGGGAGATATGCTCACCTTAGGGAAGAGATACTCTCTCTCAAGAAGTCAAGCTTTATATCACGCAAGGCTTAATAGGTCAAACCTGCTGCCTTTTTAATCTACACACACAATGCACTAATGAGAGATTTTGGGTTGATTTAAGATTTAGCCCACATAGTGTACAGTATGGTAATTCTATCTTGATGAAGGCATGGGTTTTGTTCGGCAAGTTCTGCATTTATCATGAATTTTTAATATCTTTAGTAGACAATAGTAGTGCATGAATTTATCTCTCTATGAGTAATGACACCTGGGGAGTCCAATAATCCAATATTGTAAACTCCTTTATAATTAAAACATATGGTAGATATATGCCCTTATTTGTGGGGAAAATAATAGTATGTCTTTGGATTACTTCTTTAAATTCATTTGCTTTCTTTCACATTTCCCTGATTTGAGTTTTTGTTAGATGGTACTCCTCCATGCCTTAGTCTCCCTTGGATGTTGGGGAAGGTGTTTAACAGTTCTGATTGTATCAGGTGAGAGATACAGAGAGCTGGGAATTATCAGTAAACTGAAAGCATTTCCAGCAGTGCTTTCTGGTTTAAATTTCTTTATAGCTCCAGGATAGAAGATGAGATGGTACACTTTGTAATGTCACATGATGCCTAGACCAACTGTGGAAGGTTGGGTACTGGATGATAGTTACCTACATTGTGAGTTTCCAGCACTGGTTTCTAGAGCAGAGGCTGGACAAAAGGTTAAGGGATGTTAGTAGACCAGCTTCCTTAATAGAGGTATTGATAATGTCCACCAGTATTGAATGCAATGCTTCTCTACCAGCCTTCACCAGCCAGGAATGAGACACTTTAAGCAACTATGGAATCAAATATAACAAGGGGATAGTGGAGTCCAGAATCATTCGTTGATTGGAGGAGGGAGTTAACATTTTGACTGTGAGTGAGCGTGACAGAATGGGGAAGAGCCCAAGAATGGCATGACTTCACTTAAAGTCTTGTACTCTAGGTGGGACATAGGTCATGTACAAGTCTCCTCTGCTTCGCTCTGGTTTGGGACAAAATTTCTAGCTGACTCCAGGAGTATCCCAGTTGTCCTTCAGTCTTTTCAACATTGTCTGAGGTCTTCGTCTTTGGTGATTTCTTTGCTGGTTCCATTTGAGAGCTTGACAAACTATGCTGGATTATGGTTTTCTGAGAGTGTGGCCTAGCCATCCCCACTTTCTTCTCGTGGTTTGAACATCAAGTGGTTGTTCTGCTCTGTTCCAAAGATCCTCATTTGTGACGAAGTCTTGCCATTTGATACAAAGGATGTACATAAGAACGGCCATACTGGGTCAGACCAAAGGTCCATCCAACCCAGTATCCTGTCTGCCAACAGTGGCCAGTGCCAGGTGCCCCAGAGGAGGTGAACCGAAGACAACGATCAAGCGATTTGTCTCCTGCCATCTTTCTCCTGCCCTTGACTAAAGGCTAGGGGCACCATACTTTACCCTTGGCTAATAGCCATTTATGGACCTAACCTCCAAAAATATATCAAGTTCTATTTTAAACTCTGTTAGAGTGCTGGCCTTCACAGCCTTCTCCGGCAAGGAGTTCCACAGGTTGACTGTGCACTGTGTGAAGAAAAATTTTCTTTTATTAGTTTTGAACCTGCTACCCATTAATTTCATTTAGTGTCCTCTAGTTCTTATATTATGGGAACAAGTAAATAACTTTTCAATATTCACTTTCTCCACACCATTCCTGATTTTATATACCTCTATCATATCGTCCCTCAATCTCCTCTTTTCTAGACTGAAAAGTCCCGGTCTCTCTAGCCTCTCCTCATATGGGACCCTTTCCAAACCCTTAATCATTTTCGTTGCCCTTTTCTGAACTTTTTCTAACGCCAGTATATCTTTTTTGAGGTGAGGAGACCACATCTGCACGCAGTACTCAAGATGTGGGCGTACCATGGTTTTATATTGGGGAAGTATGATATTCTCAGTCTTATTTTCTATCCCTTTTTTAATAATTCCTAACATCCTATTTGCTTTACTGACTGCTGCTGCACACTGCGTGGATGTTTTCAGAGAACTATCCACTATAATTTCAAGATCCCTTTCCTCATCTGTTGTATCTAAATTTGCCCCCATCACCTTGTATGTATAATTGGGGTTATTTTTTCCCAATGTGCATTACCTTACACTTACCCACATTAAATTTCATTTGCCATTTTGCTGCCCAATCACTCAGTTTGCTGAGATCTTTTTGAAGTTCTTCACAATCTACTTTGGTTTTGACTATCCTGAACAGCTTGGTATCATCTGCAAACTTTGCCACCTCAGTGCTTACCCCTTTCTCTAGATCATTGATGAACAGGTTGAACATGATTGGTCCCAGGAATGACCCTTGGGGAACACCACTAGTTACAACCGTCCATTGTGAAAATTTACCATGTATTCCAACCCTTTGTTTCCTGTCTTTTAACCAGTTTCCAGTCCATGAAAGGATCTTTCCTCCTATCCCATGACCACCTAATTTACATAAGAGCCTTTGGTGAGGGACCATGTCAAAGGCTTTCTGGAAATCTAAGTATATTATGTCCACTGGATCCCCCCTGTCTGCATGTACCTCCGGCATCTGTTTATGAAAGTATGTAGCTTGCGATTTGAAGACATTTTAGTATGCCAGGTCTTGCATCCATACAAGAGCACGCTCTTCACGTTTGTGTTGAAGATCCACAGTTTCGTCTTTGAAGATATTATTTGTGATCTCCATGTGGCACAAAGAGTTGAAAGGAGAGTGACATTGATAAACTGGTGTAATACCCTTTGAATAGTTAGCCTCTTGTTTGCAAGTACAGTTGGAGATCAGAACAGGACCACTGAAAAAGGCAAATTAAGTAAAACTGCATTAGTAAATGAGCACATGAAACAATGCTAGTGCAAAAAATAGCCTTCAGTTCTTGTGTAGATGAGAAGTATAACGTGTAGCTTTCTTTTTCCTCTCACAGGCGTTAGAAAGAAAGAGGTTCAGTTTCTATTCTAATACAGAGGTCCTTCTCCCACTCTACGGGCTTGTCCAGTAACATAATGGGAGGTGGAAGGTTATAGCTACCTTGACAGTTCAATTACTGTTTAGATTGTGCAATCTGTTAACAGAGAATTGCTTTGAATAGCATGGATAAAAAGAATTCACCAGGGTTTCCATACTAAACAGGTTCTAATGTATCCTGTGTATCTACCAATAGTAAATTAAACTTTAAACTGAGAAACATGTCCAGTTTAATCAATGAGCCTTGGACTATTAAGCCTTGATGACCTTTGATATTAAATCTTAACCCATTCAACTAATGCAGGGTCAGTTTTCTGATTTCTGTGTTGGGAACATACATATGTGGGAGATTTCTCACACACACACAAGATAACTAAGATATGTTTAAACAGTTGTCTGCTCTCTCTCTCCACTGGTAGCAAGTCTCTGAGTGTGGGTCAGCTGACTCAGATTTGCATGTCTTGAACTGGAGTACTAAAAATACTGGTGTAAACATTTTGGTTGCAGCTAGGGTCAGTTGCTGCTGTGTGTAGAGGTATTTTTTTGCTTTTGTTTTTATTTTTTTCCCTGTGTAGCCAAGCTTTTATAAACCCATTTTGCACTGACAGTCAGTGACAAGTATGAGACAACTTTGCATCTGTGATCACCAGTCTCTGGACTGATTAAAATGTGACTGTTTACTCCTTTAACTTTGTTCACTAATTCTCTTAATGCTGTTGAAGCAGTCATACTTAAGTGTGTGTGGGTTTTTATTTTTAACAGCTTAATAAAACCAGGATTCAAGACACCAACAACTCCAGTGAAACCGAAGAAAACCAGTACCTTCCAAGAATTTGAAAGTAATACAAGTGATGCTTGGGATCTTGGGGATGATGATGATGAACTCTTAGCAATGGCAGCAGAAAACTTACATACAGATGTGGTTATGGAAACGGCTAACAAAGTAATTCAGAATCACAGTAAGTTACAAGAGCAGCATAAACTGCAGGAAGAACAGCTACAGGATGACAAACCAGTACAATTTTCGGAATTTCCTTCAGTGACCTATGGTGACATCAGGCTGGTTAAGTCAGTCAGTGAAAGTCATACATCAAGTTCTGCAGGTATGCTAAGATATGAAAATGATGTTGAATTCTGAATATTAGAGGCTTCAAGGTGCTAAACACTTAATATCAATTTTAAAATTTAATATCACAAGAAAAAATACTGATGGTAAACGCTAATTGAAGAAAGGGACATTGTATGTCAAATCAAGCTTTAAAATGTTTGGGTGGGTAACCAGGTGTTTCTTGTTTTCAAACTTTTAAACAACCATATTTCTGGTTTAAATCAGATTTTTGAGTTCAGTAAAGTGGTCAAATATCAAAGATGGTTTTGTACTCATTATACAATATTTACTTTTCATGGTGAAATTTACAATTCGCAGCTCAGACAAAAGATTTCAAAACTCTTACTTGCTTTGTAGGTGGATTAAGGTATTAAAAAGGAAAGGCCAAAGCCTAGTTTCACCTACCCCATATTTCCATTTATCTTACATGCCTTTTTCTAAATGCACCATATTTCTTTACTGAGTCTGTGAGTTACCTCCTCTGTAAAGCATGGGTATCTGTCTTGAGCTACATGTTGGGTAGTTGGAATAAAGCTAATATTTATATGAGGTGCTTAGATATAATTTAGAGATTCTCATAAAGAATAAAAAATCACCACTCTTGGTTTTCAGTCTTTACCTGAGTTTTTGTTATCATTTAAAAATGATTTTTAAATCTTGTTAAACTGGAGAAGGTGGGGAGGGGAGGTATCATGTAGTGGGTGGAACTCCTCTGAAGCAGTGCATATGTCCTGCATGATGGTCTTGGAAATAGTTGGAGCTGCAATTTTTTTCACCATCTCAGCAGCAATTGGGGGAGACTGTGTATATCTTTATAGTTGACTGGTCTTTTGAGGTGTGATGTGCCAGAGTGATGTGTTCTTTTGAATCCTGGTATGCTCCTGCTGGAAAAAATGAGTCTCCTAAAGCTATGCCTATACTAAACATAAATGTTGACTGCCAGTACGCAATTTTACCCATGCAAATGGTGTAGCTAAAATCAATTTATCTGCGGTCAACTTCCTTGTATGCCTACATGTCAGAAGGGTGACAGCAGCATATCTACTTTCGACCTTCCTTATTTGTGAGGAGCAGAGGGGTCAACTTTGACCCCTGGGAGCATCATTTCATGCATGTGTGAAATGAAACCCTGGAACATGAACCCTGAGTCAGTCGATCTTCTGCGGTAGTGTGTCTGTAGTCTAAATCTAAGATGCCACCTGCAGTTGAGACTGCTGGCTTGGTCTATACCAGGAAAACGTCTCCCAAGATTCTGTTTTTAAAACTGATCGGCATCATACTGTGTAGACCAGGTCATAGGAGGCTTGAACTGACCTGCAGAGAATCGCTAAATTAGTAGGGCTTTACCAAGACTCTCCTTTTTCTGTTGTAGAGCGTGTTAGTGAAAATTCTTCCATGCAGAGATCACAGTCCCTTCCACAGGCTCCAACAGATCCATTAGAGAGTGAAATGCCAGACCACAATATCTCAGCTACTGCAGGACTAACTGAAAGAGAGGCATCCCGATTAGACAAATTTAAGCAACTACTTGCTGGTCCTAACACAAACCTTGGTAAGTACTTGAAAAATAAAAATGTCAATTTTAACAGAAGAAGAAGTGGGTCTGTCCCACGAAAGCTCACCACCAAATAAATTATTTTGTTAGTCTTTAAAGTGATACTTGACTGCTTTTTTTGTTTTGAAAGTAGATAGTATCTGCCATACCAGTACCATTCTTTGTGTGTGTTCTACTTATATCTGACTGTGCTTTTGTTTCTGTAACTTGAAGATAAAATTACTTCAATAATTATCATTGGAAAAAGTCTTGCTCACATACTGTTGTTCGTATCTCAGCACCAATCTGCTGGAGTTCAGGCTATAGAATATGTAGGAGTTGACAGTTTCCCCTAAACATCTCCAAAGTCATAACTGTTTATATTAAGAGTAGAAACAGAATCACTACAGTTGATTTTAACTTTCAAGGGAAAAAAACCTCTCAAGAGGCTAGAAAAATTATATTGAACTTGAAGAACTTGATTAAATTCTTCTGAATGACACAGATTTTTGGAAAACATTAAAAATAAGAATGGAACTGGGAAGAGTGATTTCCTTGAATTGGAACATTCTGAAAGGTGTGGTTGACAGCAATGAGAAGTGCACATTCACAGTTCATGAGTTAACTGGCCCTTAATTATTAATCCCAGTCCTTCCTCTGTCTTCTTGCTGACTGTTGGTTTTTAGAGGTCCTGGAATAAATGATTGTAATGGGAACTGCAGGTAGTAACCTTTGAAAATCATTTCTTCATTTTTTTATCATTTTTCCTGCCTACTGGAAAGGGATAGTAGTCCACCTTGCCCACGTATCTAGAGCTTAAGGTCTTTGCTATGAGAGTTTTTCTTTTACCAGTAAAGTGCTTATCAGGCTTTTGACATTATATTAGTAATATTTGTATTAGAAGTCCTAGAATAACCCGAACAGACACATTTTTTTTCTCCCTGCTTTTGCTTCCATTGTAATGGAAAAATAAGTATCAGCTAACCTTGAGATCCTTTCAGTTGCACTTGGAAAGCCACAGTTGTATGGAGATGTTGTAGAATCCATTCACTAGTGCAGGACACCCCAGCCAAAGGTTTTTGTTCTTGCCTGCGTATGTATTTGAAAGCTTTGACTCCTGTAAGTGATCTAAATTCAAAATAGTTCCCCAGATTGCTTTGCTTTGCATGTGGTACTGTTTCTAATGCAAATTTGGGGTCATTTCACCAAGGGGATTTTGAGTTCCAGATCCCCCTTCAAAATGGCTGCTTTCAGCTGCCTTGTACTGTTGAACTGAGGTACACTCATCCCTCGTTAAATGAGTACTTCACTTACTGAGTACTTGTTAAAACAAAGGGCATACATACTTACTTTGTTCACTAGATGAGTGAACTCCCCTGCCACTAATACAAGCCTTAACCCCCCACCCTGCAGATCCAACCCGTTGCAGTCTAACCCACACCCAACCCGCTGCAGCCTGACCTTCCCGCAGCCAGCCCACAGACCCATCCCGCCGCAGCCTGACCCCCACCAGCCTGCAGACCCAACCTGCCGCTGCCTTAACACCCCCCACGTGCCCCATGGACACAACCTGCAGCAGCCTGAACCCCCCCCACCTGCCCACAGACCCAGCCCACCTCAGCCTTAATGCCCCCTGTCTGCCTTACAGACCCAACCTGCCACAAGGTTTTAACCCTCCCGCCCGCTTATGGTCCCAAACTGCCCCAGCCTTTAACCTTCCCCAACCTTCCCCTTGCCAACCCAAAATTCACTTACCTTTCAAAAGCAGCACTGTGTGCTGCCACTACTTTGCCAAATTAGGAGCATGAGGAACCAATCGGAGACTTCAACGTGTATTTTAATGGGAATTTAGGGTCTCCCTTACGAATTTTCGCCTACGAGCAGAAAGTTGGAATCCAATTGTGCTCGTATAATGAGGGATGAGTGTACTAATAATGGGTCTAATAAGACTCTTGGAGGCAAAGAACTTAAGTTAACATGACTCATGCTAAATTAGTCACAAGCCTTCACTGAAGGCAAAAGGAGTTTTGAACTGAGTGGCTGGATGCTGCTATAATTTATGAGTCATATGTGGCATCTTACATTGGAAAGAATGTAATTAGACTGTTTACGGAAAAATGTTAGTCATGTGAATTCTTCCTGGGAAGGACTGGCGGAGAGGTGTCTTGTGTTGTTGCAGTACTGAATGGGGGGTGGATAAATGGGGATTGATGGCCAGATGGCTTGGGAGCCAGGTAAGGTGTAGTTGTGGTAGCCCTCAGATTTGTCAGTACTTCCAAAAAAGGCTTCAGCCTTCTTTGTGCAGCCACACTGAACTGCAGTCAAACCTACCTACTGCATCCCCCAACTTCCTTAGGTACAGGTTAAGGAGAGTGCATGGCACCCAGTAACTGGGGCGAGCCAAACTGTGAGCAAAACTTTGCAACGTGTTCATTACTCTGCTTGTGTAGAGATGCAATATGAATTCCTTCCAAACTCTATGTGAACCAGTGAAGAACCTGTTAGCCTCTTTCCTTTTGCTTGCCTGCATACTTTGAAGGAATGTGCCCCATACCTTTGTACCTGTTGACTACCCCACCTCTGGTGTTTCTAGTCTGAACTTTTGTACACATTTGCAATAAAGATTTAATAAGTCACATTGCTTTTTACCAGTCATAACATTTGTGGGGAGACTTACTGTGAGAACAGCAGAATAGTCAAAGCTGGTGTTACTAAAATTCGTGTAAGAATGTATGGGGGAGAGCTGGAGAGAGAGGACTCTGTGTGTGTGTGTGTGTGTGTGTGTGTGTGTGTGTGTGTGTGTGTGTGTTGTGGGAGGTAGAGGGTTGTAGCTGTAAAGGGGTTAAATGGGAGGGGGAACAGGGTAGTAGGCAATCCTTGAATTGGTTGTTTTTGAGAATTTGTATCTGACTGTTGCCTGTGGGAGGGGAAGCAAGTGGGAACTTTCTGATCTGGGGGCAGAATGATGTGGGTGTTTCCAGAGGAACACGGTGTGGAGGTGTGGAACTCACATTGGAAGTAGTTTGATTGCCAATGAAAAATAAATATATGCACTGACATGGAAGTGAAAATGTGGATCATCAGAGGTACTGAATCATGATGTTGCAGATGTTTTTTGGAGAACAAGGAGGGCATGGAGACTGACTGCAGGGTGCTTTGGCTTAGTACGAAAGCTGTGGTACATACTATGGATACAAATTCCTGCCAACAACATATCTTTTTGAAAACCCAGGAAATGAACAAAGCCTTATTTAGTGCATAATTTGGGCTAATTTGGTTGCAATGTCATCCCCTTGCAGCATGTTCAGTTGAGCAAATCTCAAACTTCTGAAAAACCAGGAAATTCAGATTTAAACTTGCCCATGCAATCCTAATTCTTCCTCCTTTCAGCAGTCCTCTATTACACCCTGCTAATACACATAAGTTTACTATGCCATCATCATAGTTACTGAAATGTACAAGTTCGTTACCTCCTTTTTACAGCACATTCACCCTCACCTGCAGGTTTCAATCTATGGTCTGAGCTGTATCTAAAATTTAGATCGAACTAGCTATGTCTCTCTGGGGTGTGGAAAAAGACACCACTAGGTCAACAGAAGAATCCTGTCAAAATAGCTTCTGCTAATTGACGGGGCAGATTCAGTGCAGGGAAAAACTCCCTAGGGTAATAAGTGTCACAGTAGTAAATGTCTATGCCACAGCAGTGTAGCTGCAGCTGTACCTTTGTTGGAGTTGTGGAATTGAGATGTTTGAACAGTTTTGAAGAACCACAAAAAGTTGCCCATGTTACCGTTTCTCTATCTTCTCTGAGCAATGCCTCCTGTGTGCAAATAGCACATACTCTTGCTGGCCCTTGATGCTAGGTTGAAGATCTTTGCATACCATTACATACTTAGCCACCTCCCCCAAAAGAATATCAACTGAATATAGTTTAAGAACCACTTTAGCTTTTCATAACTACCTTAAGTTTTTTTGCAGAATACCCATCTCTACCCACAGTTTCACTTAAACTCTTGTTAAAGCTTTAGAATCCTTTCATTTTAGTCTTGATAATATCCTTTGTAATAAAGGTCCTGCTGCTGACAAGCTACACACTTCTGTATTGAAATGATGCATAACAAATTTTGGAGAAAATGAGACAGGTCTAGAAGTTAAAACAGGAAAACAAATAAAAAATTAGTTAGGAAAGTTAGATGTCTTCACGTCACCAGGGCCTGATGAAAAGCATCCTAGAATACTCAAGGAACTGATGGAGAAGATTTGTGAGCCATTAGCTATCATCTTTGAAAAGTCATGGAAGACGGGAGAGATTCCAGAAGATTGGAAAAGGGCATATATGGTTCCCATCTATAAAAAGGGAATCCAGGACAACCCAGGCAACTATGGACCAGTCAGCTTAACTTCTGTGCTAAGAAAGCTAATAGAGCAAATAATTAAGGAATCCATTTGCCAGTATCTGGAAGACAGTAAGGTGATAGGTAGTAGTCTACATGACTTGGAAGGAACAAGTCATGTCAAACCAACCTGATAGCTTTCTTTGATAGGATAACAAGCCTTGTGGTTAAGGGGGGGTGCAATAGATGTGGTATACCTAGACTTAAGTAAAGCTTCTGCTACAGTCTCACATGACCTTATTACAAATAAGCTAGAGAATTACAACCTGTATTGGGCTACTATAAGATGGGTGTATAACTACTCTCTGGAAATGGCTAACCAAGCATTAATTAGTGGTGGACAGGGTATAGCAAGTGGGGTTCCACAGGAATCAGTTTTGAGACTGGTTTTGTTGCATATCTTCATCAACAATTTAGATTATGTCTTAGAAAGTGCACTTACAGAGTTTATGAATGATGCCAAACCTGGTAAAGTTAGAAGTGCTTTGGAAGATAGGATTAAAATTTAAAATGACTTTGACAAACTGGAGAAATGGTGTGAGGTAGGCAGGATGAAATTCAATAAGAACAAATGCAAAGTACTCCACTTAGGATAGAATAATTTGTTTCCTGCAGGTTATGTCTACACTAGAGAGTTTTTGTGGACAAAACTGGGGTTTTGTTGAAAAAACTCAGAGCATCTATATACAGAATGCATTTTGTCAACAAACTCTGGACAAAGTTGTGTAGATGCTCCAGGGGGCCCTTCTGTCGACAGTGGATCAAAAGATCAACGCGTAAGTGTAGACGTGATATGTTGACAGAAGTTTTGTCAGAACATCTCTTCCAACAGCAATTTCTGTAGACAGATGTTTCTAGTGTACAGGTAGTCACATACAAAATAGGAAATGACTCTCTAGAAAGGAGTACTGCAGAAAGAGATCTAGGGGTCATAGTAGACCACAGGCTAAACATGAGTTTGACACTGTTGAAAAAGAAAAGCACACATCATTCAAAGAGAAATGTTATAAACAAGACACAGAAGCAATTATTCAGGTCTACTCTGTGCTAATTAGACCTCAGCTAGAATATTGTGTTCAATTCTGGACACGATATTTCAGGAAAGATGTGGAGAAATGGGAGAATTTTCAGAGAAGAGTAACAAAAATGATTAAAAGTCTAGAAAACTTGACCTGAAAGGAAAAATTGAAAGAACTGAGTTTGTTTAACATAGTAAAGAGAAGACTGAGAGGGGGACATGATAACTTTCATGTATCTGAAAGGTTGTTATGAGGAAAAGGGAGGCATTTTTTTTCTCCTTAACCTCTGAGGATAGGACAAGAAGCAATAGGCATGAATTGCAGCATGTATGTTTCAGCAACTGTGGGTTGTTGGATTGAAGGCATGTGTGTTAGTGGAGCATACTGGGGAATTGTGAGAGAGGGCAGAGTTGACTGAATGGGCAGCCATAACTCTGCATTTCCGGCTTCCCCCCCTGCCCCCCCAAGGTTTGCAAACTTTACTCAGTTTACAGTGGTGAAATAGGACTGCATGCAGCCAAACATCCTTGGTTCTTCATTTGTTGTGTGTGTATGTTTGTGTTTTGCCACTGGATAGTTATCTTTGATCAAGGAGGATGGCAAAAATTTAGCGTCAATTTTGGAGTAATTCATTCCAGAAAATGCCAGGAGTGAAAAGGCCCTTAATCTTAGGCTTTCCATTAGTCGTAGCTGATAGATCCTTATTATCATGACTTACAGAAGAAATCTGTAAAGGTCTCTTTTAGATGTGGATGTTATGAAGAAGAATTATTCTTTGTGCCTTTGGTCTTCTCTTTTATGTATATTACTGTAAGTTGGTGAGTAAGGTGGATTCTCTGTCATGTTTACCGGTATTTATACATTATAGGATGGAGACTTAATCCTGGTAGAACAGTGATTGTCATAAATATTCCTTGTCCCTTTTATGTGATTCATTAATATGGTAGGTTGCAATTAAGAATTAAGGTCTGTTATCCTTTAAGCCTTTTTTTAAAAAAATGAAACTGTGAGTGCAAAGATTCAGTAACATTCAACTCCTGTTTTTTTTTCTTAGCCTCATTATCTTTAATTTCTGAGCACTGAATTTCATATGCCATTTATCTTTGCATTCCCGGCCTGTACAAGTCATTTAGAATTTTATTGCCTCTACAGTTATTGATCTGTAATTTATCACTCTGATACACATGCTTTCTTCTAGGTCATTGATAGATAGTATGAAGCAACCAAAATCTTTCCCAACACTAATCCAGTTGGCATGCCGCTAAGAATTTCTCTTTCAAACTGTTACCACTCAGAAGTACCCGCATCTCACTGATGTGCCAGTCAGTTTATTATCAGCTCAACATGGTTTTCCCTTCATCTAATTCACAGAATTAATCCAGCAGTTCTATATCAAACTGCAGAGGAGCTCTTGCTTTTAAAATAGTATGAATCTGTGAAAGGAGTTTTATTTTAACTGCCCTTAAATAACTTCCCACCTATTTCATATGTTGAGGAGAATTAATGTCATGGGTTTTAATCCCTATTTCTAAAAATGAGTATTATGATTTTTAGTTTTCTGGATATTTCCCTGGTTTTATATATATATATTACATCATATACTTAACTTGGATGTATTTAATTGGGATGACTACTTTATAGAGAGATTTCCTAAAAAGTCTACATCTTTTTGGCCTGAGCTGTCGACTGACAGATCTCATCTTCTATGATGCTGTTGTTAAGTGCCTAAACCAATTCGTGACCAGCACAACCGATTACAGATGTTACACAAAAACCAGCCAGCCGCAGGCATTGAATATTCTTTTTGGATCCTACGCTTTTCCCGTAGTGCTTGGATGTGCTGACACTCAAAGCAATTGAGACCCTGCACAGTGGTTTGCTGCCAGGACAATCTGTCTTGAACTAGTTTCCAGATCACTAGGAGATATGCTGTATGACTTCGTGTTGGCCTTTTAAGATGTTTTTATAGCACTTATAGCACCACCTGTAGGAATAAGGGGATTTCGAAGTTGCTGGGGTCCTTTAGAAAAAGAGCCCCGTCTGGATGAGCTGTGCGGTGGTGAGCCACGTCAATTTCAAAGTGCCGTGGCCACCTGCATGCTAATGAGGCGCTGAATATGTATTTCAGCACATCATTAGTAAACTTCGAAATGGCCGTTTGCCTGGCCATTTTGAAGTTTTGGCTAGTGTAGACACGGCCTTGATGTTTCAAAAGGTGCTGATGTCTTTCTATTGTTAAGGATGCGACCAAGCATGTCGTCATGAAAAGACCGAACAATGTTGATAAATTTTTCAGGACAATCAATTCGCTCGAATATTTGCCAGAGCCCATTTCTGTTGACCCTGTTGAACACCTTGGTCAAGTCAATGAAAATCACATACAGATCCTGATGTTGCGCTCTACATTTCACTTGTATCTGTCTATCTGTAAATATCATATCAGCAATGCCTGGACCGGCACAAAATCTGCACTGGCTTTCAGGAGTAATTCCTTTTTTAAGCACATGTAGAGCAAGTGGGTTGTAAAGGATGTGAGCCAGGATCTTACCAGTTATAGAGAACAGAGAGATGCCCTGATGCTCATCACAACCCACACAGTCACCTTTTTTCTTGTATGTGTTTACAATGAGGGCATCTTTGAAGTCCTGGGGGACTAACTCCTTCTTAAGAAGTCTCCTTAGTGTGGTGTAATGGTGAAAAGATCATGTTGGCTGCTTAATCAGAATAGTAAGGGGTGAAGCCTTCCACTTAATAAACTATTTTCAAATGAGACCAGGTGATTTTAATATTTAACCAGATGTTAATTACGTAAATTATGAAATTACATGAAATGAATATTTATACTAAATTTAAAAATGGCCTTGTCTCTTGATCATTGACAGTTGATTGCTTTTTTGTATTTGTATGTCCAAGAGATGGCTGAAAATAAACAGATATTACTCTTGAGGATCTAACAATTTAGTTTTGAAATTATTGCCTTCTGTATCTTTTTTCTCTTGCTTAATGTTTCCCATTTAACTTCATTGATACTTCCATAACCCTCTCAAAATTTGGGTCATTAAAATTGAGTCTTACCTTTTTCCTGTTTTGGTCTTGCATTAGTTTAATTTGCAGGTTTATAGTAATTACTGCATAGATGCTCCAGTATTCAGGCACAACTTAATTCCAGAAATCTTTGTTCCGTTTTCCTTTCTATTAGAGTCTTACCGCTTAGAATGGTTGAATTTTCTTTTTCAGTGTTTCCCAAACTAATTTAGCCATGGAGCACTTTTGGACATGGAATTAACTGAACATATACATACAGGTCCAGGGTGGGGATCGGGGAGAGGGTTTCATACTGTAAAATTGCTGCATGTAATGCTCAAAAATTGATTTAAACGACTTAATTTTTTTAGATGTCTTTTATTTTACAATGAACAAAAAATAACAAGAAAAAATTATCAGAATGAACATCTAATGTCCTTTTGATAGGTGGATGGTTAAAAACCCTGTAATTAAGTATAAAAATCAAAAATTAAGTACAAACCCAAAACAAAAGGTCAACATAACAGCCGAGAGAAGGATGGTTAATGTTGTTCTTTTGTACAAAAATAGAAAGGATAATGTTGTTCAAAAGGAATGTCCTTCCTTAAATCTTAAAAAAGCGTTTTATGAAAAAGAAATGCAGAGCAAATAAGATATGGAATATATTTTTAAATTTTGTGTTTTTTATGAATGTTATTTTAAAAGAAAACTACTGAAAAATAAACATTTTACAGTTGTTTTTAATGGGAAGAGTGTTTTTGCATCTTTTGGTCACATCTGCTTAGTGTTGGGCATGATGCTGGAGAGTTGGATCCTCATATTGTGTGCAGCATCAAGTCTATTCCTGCATTTTGTTTTCATTCAGTTTCAGATAGGTTTGTAATAGCAAAGCAAAGGAGTGTGCAAACTGCATATTTTGCTATATATGGATACCCGGCAATTAGACTTCTGAAATGATTTAGTGGAAGTTTGTTAAACCTTTGTTTCAACTGAGAGTCTGAAATAAGTCAGTCAGACTCTCTTAATCTTGCAGTACTAAGTCAACTGGCTTGACTGTAATGTAAACTGATTTTTAACCCAAACTTAGTCGTCATATATTGGAGGGAAATATTCTAACAGAGTAGACTGCAAGTCACACAAGTGGTATGCAGTGGCACTGCAAATATCCTCATTGACTGCTTTAGAATTCATTTCAATCAGAAAGTCACTAAGCCAGGGCAGCAGTTAAAGTTCTTTTCTGCTGTGGATGAGGTCCAAAATTCCAGTTTCCTTGACAAAGGTGAAATTTTGTCCATTGCAGAGAAAAATGGTCACATTCTTTCCTTGCAGTGACAGTCAATTTAATTTCACAAAAATATGTACAAGGTATGCAAGTCTCAGCAGCCATGAGCAACTTGTCAAACAGTCAGACGGTCAAAACTTGGAATCCAAAACCACCAATAGTTCACCACAAAACTCAAAAAAATAGTGTAAGCACTTTGCCTTGTGATACCAACCTCACCTTCATATGTGGAAAAAGCACATACACACATCATTTCATGTTTAATATTTTAGAAGGAAAAATATCACTAGCATCACTTATTTATATTTATTTATTTATTTTTTCTATTCACAACATGTGCAACGCCAGTGTTCAGCACACTACAGTTTGGGAAACACTGCCCTAGTTTGTTTGTAAGAAGTCCAGAGGTACCTCATCAGCTGCTTTCCCCTGCTTCCATCCATAAGGGTTGTTACCCTGTCAAATAAAGCTGTCAGGTTGGTTTGATATGATTTTGCTCCAAGTTTATTTGAGAATTTGTGTTAAGTGAAACTCAAACAATTGAAAGTATGCTGAAGCACTGACTTTAAGCACAAATTAAATTTGTCCAGAATGAGTTTTCACTTTCACCTTTCAGTTCTATAAACAGTACCACATTTCTAGACATAGGCAAGAGGAAGAGAAATACAGGGTTCTGCCCATACATTTTTGCTATTTGTTATGTGGGAGCATTTTCCCCTGTTACAACAGATGAGTTTTTTGGGGGGTTGGGTCAGGAGGGGGGATTGGCAGTCCTCAATTTCTCCCTAAGGAAATTCATTCTTTCTTCTGGACCATAAGCTGTCAAAGTGGGTCTTTGCCCAAGAAAGCTTATGCTCCGATATATGTTAGTCTGTAAGGTGCCACAGGACTGACTTCTTGTTTTTGTGGATACAGCCTAACATGGCTACCCATTTGATACTCTTTCTTTTTAACTCCTGCCATATCAGGCAGGGGTAACAGATGAGTGATAAATTCTGCAGCCTCTTTGTAGAGACTAAATACTTTAACAATGTCCAGTCTCTTAAACATTATAAAACTAGTAAGTGTTTTCAGTTAATCTGAAATGGCGAAACAAAGCAAAACAGAGTAGTTGAGGCGGGGGAGGGGGAAATTGCATATTGCATGAGGTGATTGATGCTGGATAATTGTAGTTGTGCTTAGATGCTTCTTCAGGAAAGGTAAGCGTTCTCCATAATTTATCCTGACAACTTACTCTCGCATTATCACCTTTCGTAGTTCAAGTTTATTTCTAATAGTCTACTCAATCACTTTTGCTCCTTTTGTTTTCCTAATCCTAATGTTCACTTACTGTCTAATATCCACCTCATCTGTTTTGTTTCTCATTAGATTCTTCTACTTTCTACCTCTGTAAGCTAATGACATTTACTTCTTTATTCATTCCCGAAGAAGCTCTTAAATCATATACACAACATAGTATTTTACTTTATTTTCAGTTTTCTTCATGCATTCAGGATAACTCTTTGTTCCATTGAGAAGATTAAGAGCAGTATTTGCTTGAAAAAGTTGTAATGAAGCACCTAACGGAGCTATTATTCATTTTAGAAGCCAGTTGCTTTGGTTACCATAGTAATTTCAAGCCCTTTATTAAGGATATTTTCTACTTGGGCTGCTTGTTTTTTAAAGTGCTGTTGGGGGAGCTGCAGTTCCATGAATCTACTCTGTTGAAAGAATTTTCTAGTTATACACCTAAATAATACAAGGAGTTTGTTATTGGAATATAAAGCTTATAAATCTATTTTATCAAATCTGTCGTTTAATTGTTGATGCAAGCCATTTACAGTAATCTCAGTGAAATAACAGTTTTGTATCATGAAATGAATAATGCATCCAGAGAAACTGATGGGCTCCTTAAAATGAGCTTCTAAAATATTATGCTCTTACTTGAAACTGAGAGAACAATGAACTTGTACTAGCTCTAAGTCAAATACAGTAGCACAGATTGTCACTTACTAGTGATAACTTCCAAGAATAAAAAGTTGTCAAACTGTCAGTAAGCCAATATTTTTATTGTCAAAATCATGCTGTATGAAACGTTTATTCAGTACGAAGAATTTGTACATCAGTGCAATTAAAGGTATTATCTTAAGCATAATACCTTTTTAAATATATTGTTTTAAAATATGACTGTCTGAAAGAAGAAATGTGTGACTCACTGCTATGTGTTGTGGTAAAGTAAAATGCACTAATTATGCCACCATTACATGAATTTTGGCAGTTTGAAGCAGCTACATGGCACATTCATTTATGATATTTAAACATACACCTAGCCTAGCATTGTTTCTGCAGAATAATTGTTGGCTTGTAAACAGAATCCCTACTTTACTTTTTTGCGATCCACCCGGGTTCAGTCTTGGAGTCTAGTAGATCCAATACTGTAGTTACTCTGATATTCCAGTGTTTTAAACATTCAAAATAATTCACCTGAATTTACTGATTTTTATTACAGTGGACTGGACTCAATGACCTCTCGATGTCACTTCCAGGTCTGTTCTGTGAATAGTTTACATTTCTTGCAACAGAATAAGAGTGAAATTAGACTCATTCTGTGTCTGCATGGCTCCATACAATCTTTCCTATGTGGATTTTTTTTTTTTAAATATTTGGAATAGCCTTTTAACAAGGGTCAGTTTTAGCACTGGGGTTGAAAACATATGGGGCCATTAAGGCAAGGAATTAGACTGAGACATGGATGAAAGGTAATGAGCAGTATATAGGGGGAAAAGAGGTGATGGAACACTTCAAAAAGAAGGGAGAAACTCACAGTGAATTGGAAGAACACAAAATAACCCTTCCTCTAAAAGGCCAGTAAACCATGATTTGGCCATGCTTTCTGCCATGTGGTAGGTGCGGAAGTCAGTGAATGATAAACTCCAGTTAATGGAAATCTCCAGGTTTTTCTGTTATACCCCTTGAATCTAATTTTTCCATATACAATTGGTGGTAATTTAGTTTGATTTTTAAAGACCCTGGAAACAAAATTAGTGCTGTTGTAGACAGGAGCAATACAGTTATTTTTTCCATCAATTAGCTTCTGTTCTGTATTTATTGATGAGGTAAGGAAGTCCATTTTACAACAACTCTGGTGGATTTTTAATTAGTGAAGATAACCTGTGTGGACACTTTGCTAAATTAATAGGAAAATGTACTGCAATGTTGAGGTTTAGTTATGTTGGATAGAAGTTCTTTTCAGAGTAGTGACATCTCTTTAAAGTTTTACTCTGACTTGACGTTTGTACTCTTGCTTTCCTTAACATTATGAATCCTGGTGAAGAGGATTCAAAGTTTCAAATATATATTTGGAAACAGCCTTTTGACAAGTCTGATGCTTTTTTCTTCATCTTAGACACTCTGCAGGTACTAACTTAATTTTTTTTTGTGCCTCTTCTGTTTTTATATATCCTATCAATATTATCTGCTAAAGGGTGACCTGGAGTGAGTCTGGATTTCTTGTGATGTATTAAAAATGCTGATAAGGACTCTAGTTCTGCTGCTGCTTATTGTTGCAAACTGCTTTGTCGTGAGCGACCTAGATATTGAACATTTCAGTAAGTACCATATCAAATGATTTTTGGCAGTGTCCCTTAGTTCAGGTTGTATTTAAGCCATTATCCTTGTTCCTTCTCTTAAAGTGTTTTACACATTTTTAAGCATTCATCTCTAAATATTAGTGTAGATGTGGATTTAATGTCTTTAGTAGAACTTGTGCAATACACTGCTTACATAGCTCACAAAAATGTTAAGATAAGGCCATTTGCTCCATGCACAACATCTGACAGCTGAAAATACTTGACTTTCCTCAAAATTAATCTTTGTTCTAAAGTGTTAGTGTTTTGTGGGGTCATTTATGGTAGATTTAGTGCATTTAAATTTTGTAAAGCATTTTAAATGAGGGGGATCTGTGTACTCTGTAGAACAAAAGTAACAAATATTTATTGTCATGTAAGAGTAATGTCTCTTTCTTTCAGGGTGGGGGGAAGGAAACGTTCTGTTCTGTAATTAATATCTTACCAGTTTTTGGTTGGTAAGTCAGGGTTGTATTTATTTAAACATCTGTTTATCAGGAGTGTTTATCTTATGTTCGTATCAAAGGTTTTGTGAAGGCTGCAAAAGTTTCTGAAATGGGGAACTGTCAAACTGCTTACGAAACCAGGATTTTTCTAGAAGATACAATCAGTTTCTGATTTTGAATTTTGTATGCTCAATTTTGTGCTGCTGCTTGCTTCTTTTTTGGGCAAATAAACTGGGAGAGCTCTCCAGGCATATAAAGGGATCCCAGTAATTCCAGAAATGGTGGAAGAGACACTTTTTAGGTTTTTTGTAAAGATTTTCTTTGAGTTACCGTATAGACAGTGTGAGATCAATTGAGCATTGCTTGTTCCTGGTATATGTGTAATAACTACATAGACATGTGACTAATGGAAATATTCAAACTAGTCATGTTTGGTATTAGACCTCTATTGGTTGAAATGATTTTCTCACAACAAAAGAAAAAACACTCTTTGGGGAAGAAAGGGATTTTGTTTTAAGTTAGATGCTATGAATAGTCTCTGTTAGAGAGAGAAAACATAGCATAGCATTCCTTCTAGGTCTGCATCTTGAAAAGAGGTTAAAGTCTTTCTTCATAGTTTGATGAGGCCTGTGCTTTGAAGTATGAAGGTACATAAACACTAAATACAAGTTAACTGTAATATAATATCCTTCCTAAGAAGGCTGGAACATGAGATCAGAAGAAAATCTTACTTATCCAAGTTTCGGAGGGGTAGCCGTGTTAGTCTGGATCTGTAACAGCAACAGCTCAGGCTTAAACAAAGACTGTGAATGGCTGGCTAAATACAGAAGCAGCTTCCCCTCCCTTGGTGTTCACACCTCCAGATCAACTGCTGGTAGTAAGCCTCACCCTTGCTGACTGAGCATCTGATGAAGTGAGCCTGTGCTCACGAAAGCTCATGCTCAAAACTTTTCTGTTAGTCTATAAGGTGCCACAGGACCCTTCGTTGCTGTTACTTATCCAAGAGGTTCTGTTGTGGATCGTAAACTCTTGATATTTTAACTCTGACATCACAAATCTAAGTGAGATGGCACTTGTCTTTTCTCTTGCGGTGTATCTGCTGCTCGACAGAAGTTATAATTCACAGGGAATGGAGGCAGAGATCATTTGGAGAAAGAAAACAGTCCCTCTAGATTTTTCAGAAGAGACCACAGTCTTTCTTGTGTCTCTGCCTCCACACAGAAGAGTAAATATTTTTCCTCTTTCAGCTCCCACTTGCTGTGAAGATTCACTTAATTTATGCTCATCTGAATTCATACACATTTTTAGCTGGTCAAAGTTCTGCAAAATATCAGCATTTAAGGGGGCGCTGTTCCACATTTCACTTCTCAAAATATCTTTGTCAAGTCTTTTATTTGTGTTTCCCTGTGGAGTGCTACTTACATGAGTAGCTTGAGGTCCTAATGGCACGTCAGGTGTTTGTAGAAACTCAGACCTTTATGGTATTGAAAGAAAAAGCTTTTTTCATGTACCTTGTTTAAGGTACATGCAAGTATACAGTAACTAGTGTTGTTGAAAGAACTAGGTCTCAGTAACTGCATTGAATTTTTTTTCCCTTGACTTGCTTGGTACAAAGAGGCATATGGAAGCATAGCAGTTCTGTGATATCCTTGAAAGGCTGTTTGTAAACTTTTATGCTGAGATCAGAGAAAACATTTAAAAATAAAAATAAACCTATATACATGGCATCCTTTTTCTTAATTTCGTGGAGTGTCGCATACTAGACTGGTAACAGAATTTTATCACTATAGATGGGTGTTTAGTTAAAAGGTAAGGGGAGCTCAACATTTAATATTTTTCTCTTTCATTGATGAAGTGGGCAAACCTGATGAGCTTTTTCTGTGCACAACTTTTTCACAGAGTAAGACAGATTCTTTCAGGGGCTGGTTTTGTGTGTGCTGACCTCTTATTGCTGAGCCCTCCCAGAGCCGAACTGGTTCAGCGTGTATATTGCTTTGCAAGGGGGTGTTAGCCCCAATGTTGTGTTTTTCTTTGGGGATGCTGGAGGGTCAGCCCCATCAGGATAGTATGGTGAGGAGACCCAGAGGTTCATTGTACAAACTTCATGAGTAGAACAGCAGTACTGTAGAGTACAAATCAGTACTTGAATTTTTAAAAAGTTGTCCCAACTATGACATTTCCTCCACATACTTCTGGCACTGTTTTGGTATTGGACCAGATTCTACAGAAACTTAAAACTCTGGTAATTGTCTTGCTGTTGCTGTATCTGGGTATTTCAGTATGTGAATAATACAGGTTTGTTTTTTTTTATTTTAATACAAAAATAATGTGCATATAGTTGTCACCGTTCAAACCCATGCACATCCTGCACAATGATATCTAACAAATAATTGTTACTTCCTCGGTATGCTAATAACGCAGTCTGGCATTTGTTAATAGATTGTGAGAACCAAAGGTTAATTAGGAAGAGCTGATTAGGGTTTTAGGTTGATTGACAGGTACTCACGTAGATCTACAAAACTTCTAGATTTACAGTGTTTTTTCTTGAAGGATACGTGCTGTCTGTCAGCTTTGTGGAAGTTGTTATACAATAGAAAAATCACAAAGGCATTTCATCAAAGCTAAGCTATTATTAATTGTCTTGCTTTTATCCTTTGTTTAGTACTACTATCAAATCGAGAGGTAGGCATGTTATTGGATTAATCCAACAAAGAAGTCAGCCCTTGTAAGAAAGGGTGTAAGGAAGCAACTGTTGAATAGGTCCTCCTTGGATTTCAACTCTGAGGTGGCTACCCCCTGCTCCAACACATGCTGTAAAAAAAAGCTCTGGTTTTTTTGGCAAGTCTTGTTTAGCAGTTTACAGCTGATAGCTTCAGGTTTCTTAGCACTCTTGCATACAGAACACATTCGGAGACTTTATTTAGTGCTGTTTAAACCTGAAGAACTTTCTTTCTGGAGTCTTCACAGTTTGAACTTTCTGTTTACCAAAACACACATCTTTTCATCCAACTATACTTAAAAACCTTGCTATTAAAGAAAAAATAAAAGACCAAAAGTAGAAAATGAAAGGAGTAAGGTGAGAAATGTAGAGTAGCAAGGCATTCGTAAACTCTGTAGGTTTCATCGTTTTCTGTACTCTTATGGAACAGGAACTTTTTGTTAAGGAACCAAAGAGGGGAGGAGGAAGGGGGCGGGGGAGAGTGAGTGTGTGTTTCCCCGCCAACTCTAGGGAGAGATTAGTGAAAGACCAGCATAGCCTGTTTGATATCCTTACTTTCTCTCTCTGAGGTGATTAATCCAGGGATTCTGGAATGTCATTCTTTCCTCACATGGCTTGTTGACCCGATTTGATTTAGGTCCTCCTTAGCTAGCATCAAAGTGCAAAAAGCCTCGCATAAACAATTAAATGAAATTATTTGGTGTTACCATACCACAGACAGTAAGGCAGCTGCCTCCAAAAATATGAAAAAGAAAAAGAAAAAAGGAACTACTTCTGATGAAAATGGCACAAAGGGATGATTTGTGTTCTTATATCCACTAATAAAAGTCCTAATGTTTTCAAAAGCACCTAAAAGGGTTAGGTGTCTAAATCCTGCTGAGATTCAGTTGGAATCGGACACTTAACCACATTTCTGTCTTTGAAAAATTTTCCCTTAAAGACGTCATCCTTTTGGTGCTGCTCTTTACATTTCTTCAGCATTAAAATTTAAACCACTGCAGCATGGTGTGTCTGAACTGTATTAATTTCAAATATTAAAAGGTCTCTGATGGCTCTTGATAATGATAGTCAGGGCTGATGGACTTTGTATTCATGGGCAAACATTAATGGTTCAGTAGCATCTGAAGACACATCCCTGTCTGTTCTAGGATTCTTTGTACAGTACTATTTCTTTCCACTACATCCTTAATTCTTCATGGTTGAAACACTCCGATAAGACGTGAATCAGCTGATATTCTTGCTGATGTAGGGTCATATTACTTGGACTTAGGTTGACTTAGCAGACATGCTCTACAGGTTGAACCTGTTGTTTAGCTATAATTTAACCCAAATGTCTTCTTAAAAACCCAGTAAATAGTAAAAGTGTTGGTAATGCAGCTAGACAATTATGACCTCCCGTGGTCAGGCAAATTCTGTCATTTGGCACCAGTTGGCCTGAATGTGCCAGATTAGAGAGGTTCTTAAGGGCTTGTTTATGCTACCACTTTAACAGTATAAATTATGCAACATGCATGTATAAGAAAACAATTATCCCCACCTTCCCCTCACAACCTACTTTATGCTGATCTAAATGCTCACAAGGATCTTGCTATGTTAGCTTGTGGAGGAGGTTTTGTTATGTTGATGGGAGTGCTCTCACCTGTCACAATAGAGCAGCTCCAGGAGCATTTTTACAACAGTGAAGCTTTATTGGTACAGTTGTTCCACTGTAAACTTGCTGTGTAGCCATGGCCTACATTTGAAGACATTTGCTTTTTGGTTAAATGTTGTGATTGTGTATAACGCTCGTTTTTTGTATGCGTGTATGAAATCTTAGTTATGCCTTCATTTACAGGGAACAACTACATTCAGTTTCAACCCCTTTTTTTGAGACTTATTGTTCCATTGGTACTTTTGATTTATGACACGTTTCTGAGATCCTATCTGTTCTTCTTAATGAACGTAATTTTAGGAATTTTTTTTTTTAAAAAGAGATCTGAACAGAGAGCAACTTACGATTCTGAGGATTTCTTATATGTTTAGCCTTTTGCCAGATAAGAGATGTGATCACATCTATCTGGCATTAGCAGTAAGCTATTTAAAACCAAAAATCATTAACTAAATTGAATGCAGAAATCCTATAATTACATCAAACAGTATAAATATTGTGATCTTAAAACAATTGCAGGCTAAAGGATATGTTTTGACAACTAATATTCTTCAGAGTATTCTAGTTTACAGAATACTGCACTGATATTACATATTCTTCAGTAATATAGAGATAAAAGTGCTCTGCACACACATTTGGCATGTTTACACAGCTTTTGCTGCTAGATGCTTTCCAATTCATCCTGTTGATAACCATGTTGATGTGTGAGCATTGGGAGTAACTTTCTTCTTGCTGCATTGTCTTATTTTGAAAATAGTTGACAGGATCCTCGTGCGGTGTTATGGAAACAGTGATAATTGAACTAGAAAAGATGTCCTTTCTTCAAGGTAAATGCATTGGTGTGGCAGGAATTGCAAGCGGTCATGAACAGGGAATAATAGTTTGAAGCTTCACCTGCATTCAAGCTCTGCTTGTTTCAGACTAGGGGGGATGAGGAGTAGTGATTCAGTGCAAAGGCTGGCATTGGTTAATTGATACACCATGCCCCTGGCCACTTCCAGCCTGCCCCCACCCTTCTTTGTCAGTACCCCTATGCTGAAATGGAAGTAGGTGGCACTGTTTCCACCAAGCCCTCTGTAGGGGAGCATCTTTGCTGGCGCTTTCACCTGGAGTCTGTCCGTTGTGCATCCCTTACACAATGCATAATGAACTAGTTGTACGGGTTGCACCTCTAAAAACTGGCGTTCTCTGGTCCGGCAACATCCTTTTTGCAGCAGGGCGAAGGCTGTTCCTGGTCTAGGAGGCTGGTCAGGAGGCACCCAAGCTGGCCTCCCTGCAGCCCTGCAGGGGGTAGTAGGGCCGGGGTGCCAGCAACACCCTGCACAATGGGGGTGAGGAAGGTGGGGCACTACAGTCTCCTGGCTGCCCTGTCGTCCTCTAGCTGCCTTGCGTGGAGCCAGGGGAGGGGTGTTGCCAGGTATCAGCTTCTTTGTGGGGGAGGGGTGCAGAAGACAGGGTGCCTGCTGCAGCAAGCTGGCGGAGGTGGGTGGGTAGGTGGGTGGTGGTGTGACTGGGGACCAGGGTGCATTCACGTTTCCTAGTCTGGCAAAATTCCTTGTCTGGGACCACTGAGGTTCCGAGGTACAACCTGTATTGTAAAATCTAGGCCTGGGATAGCTTTGGAACCCTGTGGAATTATCTGTACAACATGATTACCTCTATACAGGGCACTAGTATGTTTGTAGCTTACAAGGTATATTATATATGCAGAGCAGCAGATACAAGATGGACTTGACCCTTGCATTAAATACACCAAACAATATTCTGTTAAAAAAGTGCCCTGTCACTTTCCTATTTTCCTCTTGATAAAATTTAGCTTTACTTTTTTCTTGCATTTTTGTGTAAAGAAGCCAGAAATATTAACCTACAACTTCTTACTATTTCAATTATCAGAGAAAACAAAAAGGTTCAGTATGATGCCATATAACAGTAACCTCTTAATTAAATCTTGTATACTATTGGCTGCAAAATCAATGATATTGAGAAAGCAGTGTGTAATTAGACCCTTTTGAAGTGTTCCTTTAAGATTGACTGTGAATCAGATGTTCTTTTTCAGAGAAGGGGAGTAGTTGTAAATGGAAAACACTTCATTAGATTTTGTTTACTTGCAGCAGACTTGAAAGTGTGTAGTCAAAGGTGAATGAGTAGTTTGTTCTCTCTCCACTTAAATGCTTTGTACGCTCTGTTTTTTAGTTTTAATCTTTATCCTTTTGCCACTTAAAATGGGAAGCACCTTGTTGAGTCTCTTTATTTTGCACTTGATGTGTTCTCCACATTTTGTTGTTAAAATTTCAGATTTATTATATAAATAGTGCAGAGTAAAGACTAGTGTCTTGGCTTTGTTTGAAAGAAATTTTGGCTTAGTATAAGTGACTGACTTATTTCTGTACTTGTTTCCATCACGTTTTAAGATCTTTCTGAATTACCTTTTAACTAACATGTTTTATATTGCAGCATTTCCCTTGGGCCGAAGAGTGGAGGGAGAAGCCATAGGGAGGAAAGGTGGATTTTAGTTGGAATATTCCATGTGTGCACATGCATAGAGGAGGGCAGGGCAACTCAACAGAAGGGTTCAGAAACATCCAGAGAAGGAAGTTACTAGACACTGTCAGTAGCTGCTTCTCAAGCTGAATAGGAAATTTTCATTGTAGGCAATGTGTTTTTGCAGATTCTATGTGTAGTCATACTTGGAGAACTGAGTCAGTCAGTGCAGAGAAGGAAGACTATAAATTTAGGAATTAGACAGTCCTGTGGACTGAAGACCAAGGGCATGTCTGCACTTGCAAGTTTTGACACCAAAAACCCCCTTTTTGATGGTAAAGCCCCAATAACATTCATACTGCTATGTGTCAAAAATATGGAAAAAGACCCAGTTTTGGTAACAAATCTTCCACCTCCAGGAGGAACCTCCCTTTACTGTCAGTCATGCAGTGTATACCACAGGAGGCTTTGTTTAGGCTTTTTTGAACTCCAGGATGTTTCCCACAGTGTCCAATTAGCCTCTCTTGGCAGTGCTTTGATCTCCGTTGCTCTGCAGCTACATAAACCAAAACATACCTCTTCCAAGAAATCCATTTTCTGGCTGAGCACGGAGTTCTCTCATGGCATTTTCTCAGGTGATCAGGGTGGGCTGTCGCTTCAAACTTCTTCTGCTGGGAGCACCATGGAGCTTTTGTATCTTACCAGTATATGGGGAGAGGAGTCAATGCAACCACAGTTGTGAGTGATCAGTAGGAACTATGGCCCATATGGCCATGTTTCTCAACTTCTGTTTTCATAAAGAACTGGATGCAATCCTGGGTGGGGAGCCCATGTCCACAGCGAAAGAACCCTGTGGATATTTCTAAAGGCATTCAGTCCGTAGACAGAATACTTAACCCAGGGAATGAAGTTCTAGATGAAGTAGTAGAGTTAGGCAAGGTTGTTGGGCTCACAGCAGGGTTGCCTCGTGTGGCAGACATCCAGGAATGGTTCTCAAGTCCCAAAGGTAATGTGCAAACACAACAAGAAGTCCTGTGACACCTTATAGACTAACAGATTTATTGGAGCATAAATTTTCAAAGACCCACTTTGTCAGATGCATGTGTATGTTAATGTGGAGTCTCAGCAGCAGCTGGACATGTGAACTCCAGAAAGGGAAGAAGATGCAGGGTAAGTGCCTTTGGTGCAGTGGGGGGCTGGGGAGAGTCATAGAAATGGAGGATGGCTGTGTTTCTCTGAGCTGGCTTAGTTCTGCATGGCAAGATGTTAAGTCCAAGCAGGGTGTTAATGCATACAGAAATGTCAGTTGAATGCTGCAAGGAGCTGCTCTGGGAGCTTTTCCTGAGGTACTTATTAGTTTTCTCCCAAAGACTACATGTCATTTCCCCACCCGCATAGTAAGACACTCTCTCAAACCATGCTTCAGTTTGTGCTGCCAATATCAAGGCATCCACAAGCAGAGCCTGGTTTTGCTTGCTTACACTTAAGAGTGAGAGATCGGCAAGAATGATGGCAGCCTGTGCACAAATGGAGCATCATTAGAGTTATTTCCATGCCAAAGTGCTGCGCAAGCCAGGACTTTACATTCTTATGCCACAATACACATCCCTTATTCCCCCTACCCCTAAACACACCACCATCAGAATGCCTGCAGAGATGCGTGCATGCTTCAAAGGTAATAAGAAAAGTGGCAGCTTATGTTCATAACAGTGCTTGTCAGTGAAATGCATCAACCTTCATGAGGAATGTTATGTTCCTTCTTTTGCTCCATTTAACTTGCAGAGGAGATGTTGACAAATGAGACTGTGGTAACTCTGGAGGAAACCCAGTGGGAGCAGAGAAGACATGATCAAGGACATTTGGCAACCTTCATCAATCCCAATGCAGAAAAAGGTGGAGAGGCTCTTCAAGGAGATAGAAGGGATGCCACTGATCACACGATAAATGTCATGGAAGATCAAACAGATTTGCTGATGTGTCTAATCAATATGCAGCGTGAAGAGAACGGCCACAGGCCTCTCCAGCAGCACCTACAGAATTCTTTTTGTTTAGTAACCCATCTTCCATGCCCACACGCTCTTCTTTTACTGTCACAGAATGCTCATTTTCCACCACACTTCATAGCTGTGACTATGACAGCTGGACATACAGTTGCGAGGTTTTCTCCTAATCCTAACCCTCTCTTACCAGCAGACATTCATGCTAGGAGTGTGACCGTGATTTGCAGTGATCAATAAGGCAAAACTTTTGAAGAATACAGTGACTTTATTTTCTGTTCACAACCTATACCACTCTATTCTGGCACCAGTAGATGCGTGTCACATTCCTTGCTTTCACTGGAATGTGTACTCAGGATGAGTAGTGGGATCCATCAGGGAAGCAACCCACAAAGAGACACATTTCAGCACCCTTTGTTGTCCGAGTGGTTCCTGAGAGCCTCCCTGATGTTGATAGTTGACTTACGGGCTCCTGTGACTGATAGCTCTTGTGTCTGGCTTCTCAAACGGTGCACGCAAGCACTGTGCTTCAATGCTCCATCCATGAACAAACACTTCACCTAACATGGAGGCGTGATCACCCATAAGGTCTAGCCAAAGAGACTTCTCAGTTGAACACCCGCAGCATCGGTTTAGGATGTTGTTGAACTGCTGTCCAGGTGCCCCGTATAAGGCTTAATGAGCCACGGTTGGAAAGGGTAAGCTGTCACCCAGGGTCACTATAATTTTGGGTCTGGAAAGAAAGTACCCACCTGCAGCTCTCCGTAGAGACCAATGTTCGTGAAGATGTGTCCATCATGCATTTTTCCAGACTACCCCACAATTATTTCTGTGAAACACCCACAGTGATCCACAACCACCAGAAGCATCTTGGAGAAGAATTCCTTCTGGATGATGTGCTCTGTGGCAAGGTGGGCTGGTACTACGCTTGGAATATATGTACCTTCAGTTGCCCCATCACAGTTTGGAGAGCCCATCTCTGCAAAGCCAGCCATTATGTTTTTCTCATTTCCTAGTGTCAGTCGTACACAGCAAAATATTGTTTATTGCCCTGAATACTTGCAGAAGTGCAGCTCTGATGGTAGACTTCCCCACAGTAAACTGATTTGCAACTGAACAGTAGTAATCGGGAGTCGCGAGGTTCCACACAGCAATTGCTACATGCTTCTTTACCAAGAGGGCAGCTGTCATTTGGGTGTGTTGCACCACAGTTCAGCTTATAATTCCAGGAAGATTGCTTCACACATCCTAAAGTTCTGTAGCCACTGGTCTTCACACAACATCTGCATGACAATGTGATCCCACCACTCTGTGATGGTTGCTTAGCCCAAAAACAATGGTTTACCCTGAACAGTTGCTCTGTGACAGCCAAATCCAGTGCCAGATTGCTTTTGTCCATGTCACTCACAGTGTCATTTGCCTCCAAATTTTCTTTCTCTGACCATAACTTAAACAGTAATTTTGCTGCAGTGCACTAAACACAGCGTAGGAGAGAGGTGTGGGATCCATTATTTCTCACAGCAGATGCTGGTGTGTACAGCAAGGACTAGTTTAATAAATAGTGAGAAAGTGAGCTGGAAGCCCCTGGAGGACTGGAAGACAAAGAGGTGCCTGTTGGCATGTTTTCCACACTCCCAAGATGCCCTATGGTCTGTTCCACATTTCCACAGTGCCTACTGACTGAAGGTGATGCATAGCCATAGTGTCAAAGAGGTGTTCCTGTCAGGAAGGGAGCTAAAATTGTGGCTTTCGTATGTCAACAGAGCGTGACAATGTAAACATGATTTGATGTCTTTCCTTTTGGCAACCTCTGCATGTTGACATTACTTTTGTTGCCAAAGCATTGGAATGTAGACATGCCCCAAGAAACATGTCTGCTCTAAGGACTTGATCCCAATACTTGTACCACATTGGATGTAGGGTAAAGATTTTCATTTGAGCAGCAATTGAGAGGCACTTTCAATTATTAGCCCAAGGGCTGGAATGCTGCTAGCTATGTAAAACCCCATACTTGTTTGTTTGCTTGACAGGCAGGTGAAGTGTTTCACAGAATTGAAATGCTAACATTCGTCTCAAGCTCTGATGAGTGGAGGTGACACATGCTGCGTATTATGTTTACACTGTAAAAACTTCAAAGTCCTCTGCAAGAGATGATCACATGGGAATGTGTTAATGTATGTGCTAAAGTATAGAAGTGTAGATGTTTGGCTGGAATCTTTTATATCTGTGAATATATGACTGCAACAAGTTGGGGACTTCTGCATGAGAAACACAGTAGATTTGTTGTCCAATAGCTTTTGTTTACAATTTATTCAGAGTATTCCAAATACCATTTATAATGTGTCATGTGGTGGTGTTTGTTTTTGTTTTTGTTTTTTTGTTTTTTTTTTCCTTGCATTAAATCATTTTACTAAGAATGCGTGTACTTTGTCTGCAAATGACTGGGAACTATTAACACCTGTTTGCCGTGCTTTTGCCTCGTGACCCTGAAAATAAACTGTTTAATGCTTTATGAAAAGACAGAATTCTGGCTAATTCCTCTGCAGAGAGTAGTACATATTACCTCAGCAATGTAGACAGTTCTTTACAAAAAAAAAACAAAACAAAACGTGGGGGGAAGGCAGAAAGGGCTGGCCTTTCAGACTGGCAGTCTGTTAGTGCATTCCACCTTTTGAGGGATCTCTAAATATTAAGGCTCCTGGCTTTCCTTGGAAGGTCCCTTTCCTGCCAGGTGGAACATTAGAAATCTTTTAAATGTGATAATTTTCATATTGACATTCAGGAATCAGAGGCTGTTTCAGTTTCTTCCCCTCTCTATAATTACCAAGGGTTGACTGGTCCCCCCTGGGCTTGCAGTGGGGATGGCTGCCTGCCTGGGGAACTGGACAGGCTGGGGCTTCTTGCCCTGGGGCTGCTGGCAGCTGGCCGCCCTTCAAGCCTGCCCCGGGGAGCCAGCCCCAGGGAAGCTGGCAGCTGCCCTGGGGCCAGATGGGGCTGCACTCCCTGCCTGGGGTGCCTGGGTTCCCTGTCCCATGCTGGAGGTAGCTGCCTATTGAGTCGTCACCCTGCCTCAGGCAGCCAGCTAGGGAGCTGGCCCTGGAGCAGTCAGCGGCTCCCTGTCCGCCATCCACCCACCTTGCAAAAAGGGCTTAGCAGCTGGCAGCCTGCCCTTCTGCCCCATGTCCTTTCCTCTTCCCTGATTGTCCAGCATATTCAATTATCTGAACATGGGTTGGTCCTGAATAAGTTGGATAACGGGGGGTTTACCTGTAGCTGCATAATTAAAACCTCTTGGTGGCAGTAGAACCATTGTTAGGGAGTGGTCTACAGTAGACCCAGCTACATTGATCAGGGCATAAGCACCGGTGCTGTGGGTGCTCTGGGACTGGAGCATCTATGTGGGAAAAATAGTGGATTCTCAGCCCACACTGTCAGCCCTCATCCCCAGTGTCTCCTGAGGTAGATCAGCTGATCGCCTGTGTGCAGGAGGTGTTGGAAAGGATGCAGGAGAAGGGTTGGTGAAGATGCATGCTTCATGTGGAAGTGCAGAAAGAGGCAGGATGGAAGGGACAGAGTTGAGGTTGGTGCCTGAGTTGGAGTTGGGGGGGCAGGAAGAGGTAGAGTGGAGGCGTAGAGGAAAGGGTGAGGTGAGGAGCAGGGTCTGTGCAGAGTAGGGGGTCAGACGCTTCTTGGGATTTCAGTAAATCAGTGCCTATGCTCAGGGGTGGGAACATTCCACGGTAAAGTGACTTTAGTCCCCATATATACAGCACTAATTTGACAGAAAAATTATTCTGTTAATTTAGCCGCCACTTCTTTGAGGAGGTGTCTTACCTGTGTTTCTGGGGGAACCCCTCCTATTGTTGTATGTATTGTCTACAGTGAAGTTCTACAGTTGCAAATGTTCAACTGTGGCATTTAAAGTGAAGACAAGCTATAGCTCTGGCTAAAGGTGGTGAAGCAGTGTTGCTTATTGCACCAGATGTGTTCCAGTACAAGTTTGGATGAGAGGTCCTTCTGTGGTCTTTGACGAGTGACTTAAATTAAGAATATTGGGTGAAATTTTGGCCTTCATGAGCTTGGCAAAACTACCTCTTGCTCCATCTTGTATGATTTAATTTATTTAAATATATTTTAGTTTACATAAAATGTCCAGTGTTCATGGAAATGCTGAGGTTTTATATGTACTGCGTATGTTTTTGGATAAAACTGTGGTTTGTGCAAAGGGGAATGTAAGCTATTGTGAAACAAAGTAGAAGGATGTCCTATAAGGTTGTAGTAAGTACTGAAAGCAGGAGGAGAAGATGCTATTCCTCAAAGAGGAGAGAGGAGCATAAAAACCAGAAGAGTATAAAAGAGGGAAGTCATGGAGTCGAAGGAAATGGATCACTTGGGGAAGGAGAAGAATGGCAAAGTAGAAGATGGTAAAAGCAGCACTGACCTTTTAGGCAAAACTTCTACTAGGAAATTAATTGTGGAGGTAAAGAAAATGTGGCTACTTCTGTTACATCAGTGATTGGGAACAGACCAATAAAGTTACATGAAACTCTGTAATTCACACAGCCCTCTGGGAGATAGTTACATTCTTATCTTTAAAACCCTCATTCAGTTGAACAGTTTCACCTCAAAAATTTAATTATGTGCACACCTGCTACAGATCTTGGTTGAGGAATTTCAGGGTAACCCAAAGATAGTTTCTCTCTTTTGCTCTAAGATAAAAATAAGTCAAACTTGTGGGTACACAGACCCTAGTTTACTGTTCAATGTACTGTACATGCTTATACAGTCTTATTGGAAAAACACTGTACAACTAAGTGCATTTTCTTCCATCATTTTGTCAGTGCAGTTGAGACCTCAGAGGTCAGATTTTAGAAACCATAGAAACTAAGGGATATTTTTTTTGCTTCCTTGCAACAATCTAAAAGCCTAACTAAAACCCAGTTTGTTTATATTTTGAAATAACTTTAGAAAAGTATAGCAGTGAACAGTTCTTGTGATCTTTATACATAAAAATGTGAAGTTTTACAATTAAAAAGGACACTATTCAAATGTTCCCTTTTGACATTACAAGTGTCTTTGACATGTTTGAAAAAAATCTATCTTTAAAAATGAAATTGAATACTGGAACATCAAATACTCTTTTTTTGGTCCTGGTTAAGTTTGGTCCGATAATTTGTGTTGGTATCCAATACTTGGGCTTGCCCATCACCCTAATATTTGGTGTCTCTTTAGGAACAAGTTTATAATGGAGTAATCTGTTTTGCCAAATCTAGCAACATTGAGGCTAGCTGCTGGGGTCTTATTTATCAACAGAATAGGCAGTAGTAATATGGTTGTACAGGCTTCTCTGCCAATGTGCTACCAAGTTCAGGAAGATCTTTTTTGCTAGGGATGTTCTTAGTTTAAAAAAAAAATATCATTTTGGTGCCTTCGGGTTTGTGTGAACTTGAAATGCTGAAGTTGCACACCCACTGTACTGTAGACTCTACCTATGCCAATGGGAAGGGTTCTCCCATTGGTGTAGATAATCTGCCTTCCTGAGAGGTGATAGCTAGGGCTGATGGCAGAATTTGGCCATCGAACTAGTGCTGTCTATATGGAGACTTAGGTTGGCTTAATAGCATCTTTCATGGGTGTGGATTTTTCATATTCCTCAGTGGTGTACAGTTAAACCAATCTTTTGTGTATATCAGGCGTAAGGGTTTTTTAAAGTGTGAGAGTATGGCTCTTGGTGTAATACTGGCTTTGTGTTGTCTGATTACGATGCAAAACATTTAAAGCAGCTTAATTTTGCTCAAGTTGCTTTAACTTACTTTGTTATACTGTACATACTATATTTGCTATTATAGTTTGTCTGAATAGTATGCATTTAGTATATTGTGGCAAAACATTAACATGAGTTCTTAATAAATGTTTTTATGCATCAGTTACAGATTGCAGGAAAAAGCTATTTCTTTAAACCAGAATGCTAATACACAAAAAAGATGGGGACAGGTAAACAATAAATAGCCCAAAATGGGGAATGGAGCAGCAGGAAGCACAGTTGGAGACCACTTTGTTTTTTGAAGCCTGAGAGCCTTCATTCGTCATCAAACTTAACTGTGCAGCTCACAGTTAGATTCCAGAAAACTATTTTTGCATCTGTAGTCCTCTTTAGTTAAGGGAGAATTTTGTTGCTTTTTCTGACCATAGACTATGCAAAATGAATATTTCTGAAGCAGTTCCTGTTGTCACACACTTACTCTGCTGTTATTCGTTCTGCTTGTGGAGCTGCCGTTTTGGCCTTGAGGCCTCCATAAAGGTGTGTGCTGGTACTATTCAGTTTTACTTTTCAGTGCTTGATTGCTCAAGTTTGTTTGACATCTAGTCTTGTATGTAATTGGATTCTCTCGCAGCTGGATATTGATATATCAAATTTATTACTTCACTGGTCCTTCGTTGTCAGTCTTATAATCTCTCAGTAGTTGCTGCACTTGGCATTCGCTCAAGACTTACAACATTGTTACAGCAGACCCCTCTTTTGTTTTCAGATGGCTTATAAATGAAGCTAAAGGTTCCTGCTGCTGTTAGAAAGTGTTACTAGTCCATCTCTAACTGCACATTTTAAAACCGTAATGTATAAGTTCATAATCTCTCACTTAGTTAAAAATCTTTTTTCTAAAAACACGATATAAGGCACAGTTCTATTTTTGACTTGAGGTTTAGGCAGGTGAAACCCCTGTATGTTAGTGCCTTAGGGTTGCCAACTTCCTACTCACATAAAACTGCACATGCCCTGCATTTGCATTATGGTGGCCACTTGCTGCATCAAAAAAGTGCATCTGCATCAAAAGTGCATCTTTGCATTATGGTGGCCACTTGCTGCATCAAAAGTGCTGCTTTTGAAAGGCAAAATAGCCATGTAGATGGGGTTCCTTTGAAAGGAAACCCCCCTTTCAAAAGCACCCTTCTTCCTGAAAAAAATTTGGACCATTCAGTGGATGGTGGCTTAAATTAAATCAGTGGTTCTCAAGTTATTTTTTCTTGTGGACCACTTGAAAAGCATCTCAGTGGACTTCCCAAATGTTCTTTGTGTTGTTAGCTAACTATTAATAAGTGCATTGGATAGAAGCACTACAGTCATGGGTCCCATGAGCTCATGGGAATAAGGGGACTTCGAAGTAGGCGGCATCCTTTCGAAAAGGAGGCCCGTCTGGACGCGCCGCGCGGCGGCAAGGTGCGTCAATTTCGAAGCGCGGCTGCCGCCCGCATGCTAATGAAGCGCTGAATATGCATTTCAGCGCTTCATTAGTAAACTTCGAAATGGCCATTTGCATGGCCATTTCGAAGTTTGGGGCACGTGTAGACACAGCCCTCATGTCCCAAATTCTCCCCACTCCCTCTTCTCACCCACCTACCTCCCATCTGTCTCCTATTGCCCCCAAGGCCACAACTTCGTCTAGCTTGTCCATCTTCTCTAGGATCCAGGCATCTAATTAGTGGAGCCATGCCTCGTTAAGTAATTAGGTGGGTGGCCCTTCATTCCCTTGCGTGTGACTGCCAAAACATGCACTTCAGAGGGAACCATCTGTGAAGCTCAAGTGGTCTGCAGACCACAGTTGGAGAGCCTCTGGAATAAGTGGCTAACGTGTGTGGGATTTGTGGTATTTCGCAGAAAATTCAGAATAGAGCCCAGAGGTGTAAGTTAAATTAGAGATTCAGTGATCCTAGAAATCTCAATGGTAAGACAATAGCTGAGCTAAACTTATCAAGGCATAGTGTTCAAAATGCCTTGGCATAAGTGAATCAGGAGTAACTGTAGACCTTAAGGTACAAGATAGACTGCTGTAATGAGTAAACTGCTGACAGGTAACCAAAAGATGCTAGTTTATGGTTTTAATTTAAAATGGCTCAAATTGCTATAAGCAGATGTCTGGCCATGAGAATGCAATGGTAACTAATGAACAAATATGCTAATAACTTTGAGACAAAAGGACTAGTAATCTATTCCAGGAGAAGGGCACTCCAACATGAGTAGGTCTGTGGAAATACCGATAAGGAAGAGGATCTGAAACTACATAGGCAGAGTCTGGGGTGTGTTAGAATAACACAAACTGTAAAAGTTATATCTGAGGCTGTGTGGCTTGAGAGGAGATGTAGCACATGAGGTATCATAATGAGAAAAATTACTAACATTTCATGTTTTGCAAAGGGTGGTGTGAATATTTGGATGCTCAGATGTGCATTGTAGACTATGAGCCTTGCTGAGGTTGGGATGTTTTTAGTATTGCTAACTGCATTAATACAATTAGTGCAAATCAATGCACATCAGAGTTCTCAATTAAACTAATTCTAAAAGCTGTTTCAGAGTCAGTCTTTAAAACTTGAGTATGGCTGGAGCTTTGTGGAAGTTACCAAATTCTTGGTGCTTTGAGTATTGGTAGCAAATAGGAAAAATCTTAACGTGGTGACCAGGGGGAAGAGTTATATAGAGCTTGTTGTAACATATGGCCTGAATCTACACTACAGTCCCCTTTCAAAAGGGGAGTGCAATTGAGGCAAATCAGAAGTGCCGATTTACATATCTCATGCTTCATTTGCATAATTGCATTTTGGAAAGAGACTTTCGAAAGACAAACAGCGGTGTAGACAGAGCTCTTTTCAAATAAAACCCCGTTTTTGAAAGCAGCCTTCTTCCTTTAAAAAAAATAAAAATAAAAAGATGCTTTCAAAAACGGGGTTTTATTTTGAAAGAACCCCATCTACACTGCTTTTGTTTCAGAAGACTTTTGAATATGTGATTATGCAAATGAAGCATGAGCTGTGTATATCAGTGCTTCATTTGCATTTCCGATTTTTGCCTCGTTCGCATTCCCCTTTTGAAAGGAGACTGTAGTGCAGACACAGCTATATAGTTTTAACTTAAAGATTTTCTGTTCAGTCATTACTTCAAGCCTGATCACGCCAAAAGAATCTTAATATAGTACTTTTTCTGAATGGTCTGATTTCCGCCCCCCCCCCCCCCCCAAACAAAATGACAGTAGACTTGCTGTTTGTACACTGGCTAGCTCTTTACTTATACAAGATGTTTTGGAAGCATTGGTAGAACTATACTTAAGTGACAAGTTTGTTTTCAGTAAGAATGAGTTTCCTTTTATAAACCTTCAATAACTTTCCTGTTGGTTTTCAGGCCTTTCAAACTTTAAAAGCTCTGTTTTTTCATGTAGAAGTTTTGTAATTCTATGCTCATAAAGTATAGTGGCGTACATTGAGCAAGTTCTCACTTCATGTGTTTTTCTGTGCCGAGGTCTTGGTGCAATATAACCTGTTATTCTGAATTTTAGAGTATATTGAGTTATGGCAATTACAGATACAGTACATTGGTAGCTCCACACTGACTGTGAAAGTTGAACTGCTGTTTCCATTAAATCTTCTTGTTAGCTCATATTTGTTTTAGTTGCTGTTAGACTTAACATATGGTACGTCAGTTCTCAAGTTGCAAGCACACTTGTTTTATCTGACTGTCACACCAGATTTCATGAACCTCGATTTTAGTTATTGTTACTTACTGTGGAGGCTTATTTTTCTGTTTCTGGATGCTTTTGTATAGACAAGGAGTTGGGATCAGGTTGCATATTATGGGTTTTCTGTGTGACTGTTTCCTGTTAACGTCTCTGTGCTTCAGGTTCTCTACAAATAAAATTGTGTTAGTGGTACTCAACCACACAGATTAACTTTCTTAACATACTCTGAAATCTTTGAATGTAAGTGCAAACATTATCTTAATATTTTTTGCTATTATTCTGTTGCTTTCTGATCACCGAATATAAAATGTCGTGCTTTACATAGAACACACAAATCATTGCAAATGTCCTGACTTTTTTGGGTACTGCTGCATAGAAGTTTGTAAATGTGAATAGAGTGGGGTTATTGTATAATGGGGCAACACTATCAAATTGACAAAATGCTCAGTTTTTAAAATATCTTATTTACGTGGTTTCTTTTAAGCGACGTTGGAAGGTTGAGTTAATACTCATTTATGAACTCTCCTTCTGTTCCTGAATATTTTAGTTTATAGGGTGTGTGGAAATGGAACTCACCTTCTCAGGATCTTTAAATATTGTCTCTCTCAAAGTTTATGAATGTAAATTGGTTATTTAACTAATTTTAAATAACATTTCGTTAACTGTAGTAGAAAGTCTCTCTCTCTTTTTTTTTAAAGAAATTGGATAAGAAATAGTCAGCTCATTCATATGTATCTATTTTGGTCTTAATTTAAAAAAAAATCAGTCATGTATCAGAGAATATTTAAAAATGACTTAAGGATTAATTTGCAAGGCTTCTTGGAAGCGGAATACAAGAAAGAAATAGAGTTACAACAGTGACACAGCTATGTTCTAGTATGGCAGCAACACTAGCTGGTGGTGACAGAAACCTTGTGATTTAACAATAGACAAGAGTATGTTGTAAGCAAGCACATCAGTGAGTAGACATTTGCAATGTCTCCCTACGATTCCCAGTCCTCTAATAATTTTGCATCTGTTTTAGGGTTCTCTTAGGGTGGTTTGGTGGCGTGGAAGTTTTCAAACATGGAGACTGAAAATCCTGATTTCTGTTATGTAGTGCAGGGGTGAGCAAACTGGAGGGCAGGCACCCTCGGGGCGGGGAGGGGCCAGGAATTTCATAAGATGGGGTGCAGCAGAGTTGGTTGTTAGGTGCAGGCTCATCCATCATGAAAATATTGAAATACATTACTGTTTTTATGTATTTGTATTCACATTTATACACTGATTTACAAAGTTTTTACATTCTATGTACTTATTTTCTTACTTGTGCCGAAAGGGTTTTTTTGGTATGAACATAACAGAAATTTCCATTGGTTTGGATTATATTAGGCAGGGTGGGGGGTGCGATGGGAAACTCTGCTAATTGCGGGGACAAAAAGCATGGCCTGATGTAAAAGTTTGCTCACCCCTGATGAAGTGTATACATAAATAGATCTAATCAGTAGGCCATAATGTAGTATTATCATCCTCACTTTCTGTCGAGTCGTCGTCATCATCAATAACCATGGGCTCAGCGCCCATTGGTGTCTGATGCCTCTCTCGCTATTTCCTTCCACTTTCCCCTGTCCAGTGCAGTTTTCTCTAGACTAGCTTTGCACCAGGGTTCTCCAAAGCATGCAAGGACTTTGGGCTTACCATCAGCCTAAAGAAGACGAACGTACTCGGTCAGGATGTTGCTGAATCCCCATCAATCAGCATTGACACCTATACGTTAGAGGTCGTCCACGAGTTCGTTTACCTAGGGTCCACCATCACTGACACCCTGTCGTTGGACACTGAGCTAAATAGGAGGATCGGAAAAGCGGACACAACTCTGTCCAGACTCAGCAAGAGAGTGTGGAATAACAACAAGCTGTACACTCAGGCTGTGTCTACACGTGCCCCAAACTTCGAAATGGCCATGCAAATGGCCATTTCGAAGTTTACTAATGAAGCGCTGAAATGCATATTCAGCGCTTCATTAGCATGCGGGCGGCAGCGGCGCTTCGAAATTGACGAGCCTTGCAGCCGCGCGGCGCGTCCAGACGGGGCTCCTTTTCGAAAGGACGCCACCTTCTTCGAAGTCCCCTTATTCCCATGAACTCATGGGAATAAGGGGACTTCGAAGTAGGCGGGGCCCTTTTGAAAAGGAGCCCCGTCTGGACGCGCCGCGCGGCGGCAAGGCTCGTCAATTTCGAAGCGCCGCTGCCGCCCGCATGCTAATGAAGCGCTGAATATGCATTTCAGCGCTTCATTAGTAAACTTCGAAATGGCCATTTGCATGGCCATTTCGAAGTTTGGGGCACGTGTAGACGTAGCCTCACACCAAAATGCAAGTCTACAGAGCCTGCATCCTCAGCACCCTCCTTTATGGCAGCGAGACTTGGACCCTGTATGCCTGCCAGGAAAAGAGGCTGAACGTCTTCCACTTGCGCTGCCTCAGGCACATCCTTGGAATATCATGGAAGGACAGAGTGACCAACACTGCCGTCCTCGAGCAAGCTGGAATCCCAACCGTGCACACCCTCCTCAGGCAGCGTCGACTCCGCTGGCTTGGCCACGTCCACAGGATGAATGATGGAAGGATTCCAAAGACATCCTGTATGGTGAGCTAGCCTCTGGCAAAAGACCTCCCGGACGCCCCCAGTTGCGTTACAAAGGTGTCTGCAAGAGAGACCTTAGAGAGGTAGACATTGAGCTGGACAACTGGGAAGATCTAGCAGACAACCGCAACAGATGGAGGCAGGGGTTACACAAGGGCCTTCAGAAGGGCGAGTTGAAGATCAGACAGCTAGCAGAGGAGAAGCGAGCGCACAGAAGGCACACTAAGGACTTGTCAGACACCCACTACATCTGCAAGAGATGCAGCAAGGACTGTCACTCTCGTGTGGGTCTTTATAGTCACAATAGACGCTGTAAATGAAGTCCTCAATTGAAACTTTAAAGGGCGTGATCCATAGTCTATGCAGCCTGAAGGATGCCTACTAATACATCATCTATCCGTTCTCTGTGGGGTCTGCCTCTCCTATTTGAGTGAGAAGCAATAAAGAGACTGACTTCTACATAATTCCAAAATTTTAGGTTCCTGAGCAAGCATTGTTAGATACCTCTTGTAATGAAATATTTTTCATACCTTTTATTTTCACAACTTTTCTTGCATTATGTAAGGTCAGAATTTGTACAACAAAATAAAGCAAGTGCTCATGGTTGGGTAGATGTTCAGTGGCTTTTGAGTGGATTCTGTTTGGTTTGGTTAGATATGCTACGTTGGATATGATGTACTGAAAACAGTTTTCAAGTTAACCTATATATAAACTTCTACAGGATGACTGGAAATGGAAATAGCGTTTTTTAAAATTTAAGATTAACTTCCACAGAGAACATTACACACTGCTGTTTGGGTTACATCGATATACGTGATGCCTACAGCAAGGCTCTCTTTTGCACATGTTAATATACAGCATATATGGTAAGAAGTAACAGTACGTAAACATGCCAGTAAAGTACCTTATCATACCAAATTTCTATTTTTTCTAGGCATTTGTATGTATTTTCCATTATGTAGGACCTTCTAATTCCTCAAAAATATTGTATACATCTGATTTATTTGTACTTTGATTAATATTATATACAATGTTGTATTAATTTGCTTGTATTGGTAAATAGGCATTAGTAAATTGATGGCTTCTCATGAAATTGATTTTTATTTGACAGATGAATTACGGAAACTGAGTTGGTCTGGAATTCCCAAACAAGTTCGCCCCATCACTTGGAAGCTTCTTTCAGTAAGTTGTATGTGTGGCAATAATAGCATTGTTTGTTGCTGAAGAATTTTGCTTCAGTTATAACTGATCAGTGATGTTCCAAAACATTGGGCTGTGTTGCTAAATGGTAAAAGCAAGGAGTAAATGGTAAAAACCAAGTAGTTTCATTGTTTGTTCATTTTCATGCTTGGTTTGTCAAATTTGCAGAAAACGACACTGAGTGGCAAATAAGTGGTGTACATTCAGGTTTTGGTTTAAGTGTTTATATTCAAAATTTTGTTAGCATCTCACAAAAATTATGAAGTATTCCAGGTAACAGTGTTTAGTTAGCAAGGTGTGAACTAGAGTATCTGACTTCAAAAGCATGTGTTTTAACTATTGTCTGTCTATGCTAGGGATGTGGGTGGCGGTGTTCCAGCTGGGCCAGAGTAGTCCTGTCCATGGTGGCAGCAGAAGGCTGTTTCGGCCCAGTGAAAGTGGCCCTGCCTGCATTATGCCCAGGGCCACCTCAGCTGAGCACTGCTTTGGAGTGCCCTCCGCCCACAGCAGTGCTCTGGGTGGGGATGCTCAGCCAGGCAGAGCAGCCCAATCCCTGGGGTGCCAGAGGCTACATGCTCCAGCCCAGCCAGAGCAGCCCGTTCATGGCTGGGCTAGAGTACCCCCTCACCCCAGTTGCTCCCCCATCCATTTAAGTGGTTAACTGGTTAAACCTAATGTTTAACCAGTAAAATGGGATTTTACATCCCTAATCTGTACATCATGGGTTGGGGCAATTGTAAAGTTCATTGCATTGGAAAGACTCAAAGTACTTTTTGTAGAAAATGTAGAAAAAACTTTATCAGCAGAGCACCATGAATTAAAGCTCTGTTTTACGTTCTGAACTATCCACACAACAATTTAGCACTGAATTTTTTCAGTGCATGCTTAGACAGCTTTCCTTCTTTGAGAATCGATCATCAGGGAATACTAAGTGTTCGCTTCAAATTGGGTCTGATTTTCAGTGTTTGAAAGACTCAGTCTTGCTAATGAGTCCTAATAAATTTGTCATGTAGTGCTTTCTCATTCCAAATGCATATGCAGTTTTGAACAGTGACTATTTTATTGATTAAATTCCTCTTGCAATTAAAATTAAGCACACAGTGTGCAATCACTTTTTTTTTATTTTTCAAAAATTGAAGTAAGAGTTTTGAGCTGAGTAACGTGATTTTGAAACTGAGGGTACGTCTAAACATAGGAAAGTTTAACTAAGAGATCAATCTGCAGCATTTTGAGTTAAACCAGTTTGAAAATGCTTGCATGCATATGAGGGAATACATAGTAGAAAACAGGCTCTGCATTTAGTGTGAATTCTGGAGTCCTCTTTCAAAGTGAACTAACTTCCCTGTGAAGCAACTAATGTTAGTGTGAATGCAATGCTGCTGCAAGCTACTTGGACAGGCTTCCAATGACAATCAGGTACTAGTTTGTAACATTATTGACGTATCTATTTATATGCAAGCTCTGCCCTACTTTGGGGTCAAGCTGATGGATGCTGCCACCTATGATAAAGTGATATGCAGCCATATTTTTTCCATTTGCTCCTTGATCCCAGTTTATCACAATACCTGTGGTGAATACTGACAGAGAGATAGCCGTGTTAGTCTGTATTCTATCAAAACAAAAAGGGAGTCATGAAGCACTTTAAAAGACTAACAAGTCAGTCTTTTTTAAAGTGCTACATGACTCCTTTTTTGTTGTGGTGAAATAGCTTCTCAATTTATTTCACTGGTCTGCTCTTTGCCTGTGGGAATAAGGCCTATCTCAGTCTCCCAATTAACGCCTAAAGTGTAATGCCATCTGAAGTAAAGCCAACCAGAAGGCTACGTAGAGGGGAATACTATCCAATTTGTGCCTGTAACCTCTCCCAATCATATAAACATCTCTCTGGGAACATAATTCCCAACCTCACTCTCCCCATGTGTCTGTAGCCAACCTCCAGGGCACAACAACAAAGCCGTACACCATGTATCTCACAGGGGGGAAAAAAAAAACCAGTGCACACACTATTTGCCGTCTCTGAGGTGTGCCAAGGCTATGAAAAATCTCAGGCAGGTGAGAAGAAAGAAGTGCCCATTTTTGTTTAAAGTACTAACACCGTCTCCCTAGAATGTGAGCAGTAATGATTTGTCATTTTTTATGCCACAACATCTGTAGCACCTGTACTGACCAGACTCTGAAGGATGGGGCCCCTAGCAGTGGCTGAGTGACTGACAAGCAGTTTGCTGGGGAGATCATTGCCATTCGTAAAGAACAGCGTGGTAGCTTCCAGGGAAAGCATTGCCATGGTGGAAAACAGTATGAAAACAGAGCCAGTACAAAGTATCATGTGCTGCAACAGAGTAGTTTGGGTGCTGGGGCAGCAGGCAGTGCTCTTGTGTAAATCAGCACCCGTCTATGTTATGCAGGCCTGGACCATACAGGCTACTGGGAATTGGAACCCCAATGACTCCCTGCTGTATCCTCTCAGTACTACGCCTGGGCTTGTTTCCACTAGTCCCCTCCTTCGAAGGGGGCATGGTAATCAGCCTGATTGGAGGAGGCTAATGAGGTGTTGCGCGCATATGCAGCACCTCATAAGAACATAAGAACATAAGAACATAAGAATGGCCATACTGGGTCAGACCAAAGGTCCATCAAGCCCAGCATCCCATCTGCCGACGGTGGCCAATGCCAGGCGCCCCAGAGAAGGAGAACAGAAGACAAGTGATTTATCTCCTGCCATCCATCTCCTGCCCTTGTTATGAAGGCTAGGGCACCATACTTTATCCCTGGCTAATAGCCATTTATGGACCTGACCTGCAAAAATTTATCAAGCTCTTTTTTAAACCCTAATAGAGTCCTGGCCTTCACAGCCGCCTCGGGCAAGGAGTTCCACAGGTTGACTGTGCGCTGTGTGAAGAAAAATTTCCTTTTATTAGTTTTGAACCCACTACCCATCAATTTCATTTGGTGTCCCCTAGTTCTTGTATTATGGGAAAAGGTAAATAATTTTTCTATATTCACTTTCTCCACACCATTCATGATTTTATATACCTCTATCATATCGCCCCTCAATCGCCTCTTTTCCAAACTGAAAAGTCCCAGTCTCTCTAGCCTCTCCCCATATGGGACCCTTTCCAAGCCCCTAATCATCTTAGTCGCCCTTTTCTGAACCTTTTCTAATGCCAATATATCTTTTTTGAGGTGAGGAGACCACATCTGCACGCAGTACTCGAGATGTGGGCGTACCATAGTTTTATATAGGGGAAGTATGATATCTTTTGTCTTATTATCGATCCCTTTTTTAATAATTCCTAACATCCTATTTGCCTTACTAACTGCCGCTGCACACTGCGTGGATGTCTTCAGAGAACTATCCACTATAACTCCAAGATCCCTTTCCTGATCTGTCGTAGCTAAATTTGACCCCATCATGTAGTACGTGTAATTTGGGTTATTTTTTCCAACATGCATTACCTTACACTTACCCACATTAAATTTCATTTGCCATTTTGCTGCCCAATCACTCAGTTTGCTGAGATCTTTTTGTAGTTCTTCACAATCCCTTTTGGTTTTGACTGTCCTGAACAACTTGGTGTCATCTGCAAACTTTGCCACCTCACTGCTTACCTCATTTTCCAGATCATTGATGAACAAGTTGAACAGGATCGGTCCCAGGACTGAGCCCTGGGGAACACCACTAGTTACCCCCCTCCATTGTGAAAATTTACCATTTATTCCCACCCTTTGTTTTCTGTCTTTTAACCAATTCCCGATCCATGAAAGGACCTTTCCTCCTATCCCATGACCACCTAATTTACATAAAAGCCTTTGGTGTGGGACCGTGTCAAAGGCTTTCTGGAAATCTAGGTATATTATGTCCACTGGGTGCCCCTTGTCTGCATGTTTATTAACCCCTTCAAAGAATTCTAATAGATTAGACAGACACGACTTCCCTCTGCAGAAACCATGCTGACTTTTGCCCAACAATTCGTGCTCTTCTATGTGCCTTGCAATTTTACTCTTTACTAGTGTTTCTACTAATTTGCCTGGTACTGATGTTAAACTTATCGGTCTATAATTGCCAGGATCTCCTCTAGAGCCTTTTTTAAATATTGGTGTTATATTGGCCGTCTTCCAGTCATTTGGTACCAAAGTGGATTTAAAGGATAGGTTACAAACCACTGTTAATAACTCCGCAATTTCACATTTGAGTTCTTTCAGAACCCTTGGGTGAATGCCATCTGGTCCTGGGGACTTGTTACTATTCAGCTTATCAATTAATTATCAATTAATTCCAAAACCTCCTCTAATGTCACTTCAATCTGAGTGAGTTCCTCAGATTTGTCGCCTAAAAAGGCTCATTAGCATAATGCCTGCCATGGGAACTTCGAAGTTGCTAACTTCGAAGCACTGACGGGCAGTGCAGCCACAGGTGCTTTGAAGTATCCACTGAACTTCAGAGTTCCCTTACTCCCAAAATGTTTTCTTTACAAAAAAGGAACAACAACAAAAGTCCACAGCAATAGTCTAGAACAGTGCTTATCAACCTTTATCGTTTTGTGGCACTTGTTATATTTTGCACGGCACACCCAATGCATAAAACACAATCCCCTCTCCATCCCCCAAAGCCAGGTGCCCCCAGCTGTCCCCCCCCCCCCACATTCTAACCCAATCCCCCTCCCCTACTGCAGAGCCAGGAACCCTCAGATCCTCACTATAACACAATCTCCACCCCTCTTCCAGAGTCAGGCCGCTCCAGCCCCCACCCCCCTGCTCTAACTTGATGCTGGGAACTCACCAGAGCTGCCATCACCACCGTCTCTGCTGGTGCCTCAGGGCTGCCCCCGCTCCCGCCACATGGTTCTCCCCTGAAGAGGTGGGGCACCTGCACAGAGCGGTGGGTGGGAACTCCTGGTGGGTGGATCTGAGGCATACTAATCACTGCTTTGCATACACCAATTGTGGAGCACTGGACTAGAAAACTGTCCGGTGATTGTTTCACTAGAAAGTGAAGCATAAATACCAGCAATTACAGAGAACGATTTAGTTTACAGCAAAACTTTAATATGGCAATGTTATGATTAGTATCTTATTTCTTACGCTTTTATATGCTTTTACTGTGGCTTTAATGCATTACTGTAATAAATTTCCTGGTGAAAGTCAGAAATTTGTTTAAGGACACTCTACAGCTAATGTGATTAACAACTGTTTTTAAAAATAACTCATTGGTTAATAAATAGGTAAGTGAAGGAAAATTTTTAACAATATTGGAAGGAAATATAGTATTGAATCTCATTTTTGTACATTGGAGAGTGGTATGACATTATACAGTTACCACGGACTGTTGATCTAAAATTCTGTGGCACCTTATAGACGAACAGATATTTTGGAGCATAAACTTTTGTGGGCAAAGACCCGCTTCCTCAGATGCATGAGTGGGGAGTCCCCACTCATGCATCTGACGAAGTGGGTCTTTACCCATGAAAGCTTATGCTCCAAAATATCTGTTAGTCTATAAGGTGCCATAGAACTTCTTGTTGTTCTTGAAGATACAGACTAACAGGGCTACCTCTGTGATACTTGATCTAAATTTGTTGTTAGATTAGTTTTAGAGCTACCTCTGTTAAGAAAAACTTTTTACTGAATTATTTTTTAAAATCCCCTTCCTCCATTTGTTTGAAATTGGAAACTGATGAGACAGTCTCTTCTTTGTAATTCAATGAAATAGTAGCGTTGTTTGTTTGTTTGAAATGCAACTGCTTGGACTTCCTGTACAATGCTTCTAGTATTTATTCTAAATGCATCTGAATATTGAAGAAGCTTTCTATTTGCTAATTATGGCAACATCTTGTGAGCTAGGATTTGTTTTTAAGAAGATCTGAACACTTAGCTGGAGACTTGGGCTATCATTTTGGGTGGAAAGCAGGGCTGTGAACGTTGTTGCCCTCTAAGTGGATCTTCTGTGGCACAGGATTATGAGTTTAATGTGGCACAAATATGATTTGTAGTAAAGCTATTAATATAAAATCACATACCTCTGTCTAGGCAGGATCTGAATTCCCAGCAAGATATGCTTAGCTTGAAGGGCCCCTTATTTCATGGCAAGGTCACTGTTAATATTTACTACTTAATCCTAAAGGAGGATCAATTTTTAAAAGAATTTATAGCCATATAACAATTTTAAGGCTTTCATTTTGTTTTGAAATAGTTTAATAAAATCCCTGAAATATGTTGAAGGGTTTGAAAGTACATTCTGCTGCAAGATGATTTGGACTGCGATGTACATTTGGACTGCATATGTACCTTTTTTTTCTGATTTTCAATGAGACATGCAACTTGTTAAAAATGAATGAAGTTGAAGGAATGAAATAAGGTCTACAGTGAGCTAATAAGTAAAATCTTATACAATTAAACTGTTTTCTTCTAGGAAGGCAAACATCTGCTCTGTATTTTTTGATGAGTAATTACCTATAGAAAATATATGCATAGATCCTGTTTTTAAAAAGCACTCATCCTGAATAAGCACGTCTAGCTCTGTGTTTTGTGTTCATTTTGAACTGAAGGAAAAAAAGGGACTTGTTGAAAGATTCTTCCTATGACAGCACTTGTTCTTGCCTTTCTAACCATTTCATATCCATGTGGGATTGCATTGTTACACAGTAATAACTGTACTATAGTTTATAATGCGGACATGAGCCATTTTTTTTTCAAGGCCTAATTATAGTTCCTATCTAACTGTGAATGATTTTTTGTTTGGCTATCTCAGCCTATTGGACTTCAGTATTTTGATTGTCGAAAGTGCTGCAGGCATCAACTTAAGTTAAACAGGTTAAGGAATATCTGGTAGCAGCTAAATGGACTATCTCTCTTTTTCTTCCTCCTCCCTTCCTGCAAACCCCCAAACTCAGAAAAAATCGGTGTTTTGTGTACATTTCTTCTAAGCATATTAGAGAATTTATTTTTGTTGCAACCTATATCTGCTTTTTATAACAGAATATTATTTGAAAAAGTTTGAAATAAAAATTTCATATTAAATTGTAGGTTTCATATTCCCGAAAATATCTAATGACCTAAATATTCTTCCTTCATATTTTCAGGGTTACCTTCCTGCCAATGTGGACCGACGAGAAGGCACTTTACAGAGAAAACGAAAAGAGTATTTTGCATTTGTTGAGCAATATTATGACTCCAGAAATGATGAAAGTCATCAAGATACATATAGACAGGTAGAGGAGCTCGCTGAAAAACTTTTAACATACATGAAATCCCTGTTTTAAAAGTTACGTGACAAATCTCCTTGATACCATATTTTGGTGCTTTCTATATGGCTTTATTATTATTTCACTGCTTGGCAGAGACATATTTTTGTGCATTACCACCACTAAGTTTAGCAAACTCTGTTCAGTAATATTGAAGCATCTTGGATCTGTAATTTAGAAAATTTATAAAACTGTTTCTTTTTGCTTGCAAAATGTTAAATATCCAGACTTGAAGTCATTTAGAGCACTTTGATATGTAACTCTGCCTCTTCAGGGTTGTCAAACATGGGAATAAATTGCCTAGGGAGGTTGTGTAATCTCCATCTCTGGAGATATTTAAGAACAGGTTAGATAAATGTCTATCAGGGATGGTCTTGACAGTACTTGGTCCTGCCACAAGTGCAGGGGGCTGGACTCGGTGACCTCTCAAGGCCCCTTCAAGTCCTAGTATTCTGTGATTCAGTGATAGTTTTCCTGCATGTGAGGGAGAACAGGTTCTATAAAGCTTATGTTTCTCATGGTCAGGTGGAGAGGGGTAGGAGCAGCAGAAGCTCCTTGAAAACAGGGGGAGTGACCAGCACCCAACCAGAGGCCCTGCCCTCTGATGGCCTCTTCCCCCTGTTTCCGCCTCCATGATGCCTTTTTGCCTTAGGCCCTATTCCTGCTCTCCCTTCCCCCTACCCCCAAGAACCTGCTCACATAGTTAATATCTTCCAAAGATATTGCAGGAAATTGTCATATTTATCTCACAGTGCAGATCTTAACATCATTTGATAAGGCTCTCTTCACTGTACCACTCTCTTCACTCTTCACCTATAGTCTATAAGGTGCCACAAGACTTCTCATTGTTTTTGCAGGTAGACTAACATGGCTACCTCTCTGATACTGCTGCTATATGTTTGTTTACTTCACTAATTCATTGGGAGAAGGTTATTATTTGAACTAATATGTAGCATTGTTGTGACTGTTGCAGTTCTGAAAATGAGAATTAAAAATTGCTGTTTTTGACTAAATTAATTTTTTTCTTGGGCTTAATTCTTTCTTGGACTTTAAATTGGAGGAAGAGCCCTATCTAATATTTTATAGGATAACCTCCCTTAGTGTAACAGTATGGGGAGGATATTAGAAAAGTAGACCTCCTGGCCTTCTTTCTCACTAACTCAAGCATTAATCTTTCATATTAATAATATGCTTATACAATACCATTAATTATCACTCAGTGTAATCCAAAAGTGTTGTCTGTGTTAACAAAGGATTAATTTTCTAACCGGCTCAAGCAGACTGTAATTTGCAAAACTTTGTGATACGAGCTAAGCTCTTATTCTTAGAGGAAATAGGGTGCCCTCTATTTTGGCTGTTGTTCATATCTTCTGAATGACTTGAAGATGGAGGCCTAGATCCTCAAATGATGTACCTTAGAATAGTTCCATTGAAATCAGTGGTGTTCTTGGAGCATTATATGGTATTCTAACACTTACTACGGCCTTGTCTACACTACAGATTTATGGTGACTCAGATTTCATGTAAACCTGCAAGTGCAGCAGTTAATATATCACTTTTGCGCATGCACACTTGGCTCCATCTGTTAGCAATGTGTGTTGCTCAGCAGAAGTATCTTGCATTGATTCAGATTGCCTTGCATCATAGATAGGTGTCTCATAGGCCGTGTCTACATGTGCCCCAAACTTCGAAATGGCCATGCAAATGGCCATTTCGAAGTTTACTAATGAAGCGCTGAAATGCATATTCCTGAAATGCATATTCCCCTTATTCCTATGAGCTCATGGGAATAAGGGACTTCGAAGTAGGCGGCGTCCTTTCGAAAAGGAGCCCCGTCTGGATGCGCCGCGCGGCGGCAAGGCGCATCAATTTCGAAGCGCGGCTGCCGCCCGCATGCTAATGAAGCACTGAATATGCATTTCAGCCATATGGCCATATGGCCATGCAAATGGCCATTTCGAAGTTTGGGGCACATGTAGACGTAGCCATAGTGTAACTTTCCACCATCCAGAGCACTGTCTTTTGGGATGTTCTGGCAGTGTATGGTGGGTTGGAACAAGTCATACACGAGAGTTGTACATGGGTCAGTTTTTCAGTGTGCAGCTGTTTCCATCTCATAATGTGATGTGTATCTCCTATTGTTGCACTTTTTTCTTTTTTTTTCCCCCAAATCCCTCAAACCTGCAGAGCCCTGCTCATTTTCCTGTATGTATAACAGAAGGCAGGAGCTGCCACAGCTCTGCACGATTGTCACAAAGGTTGCAAGAGCAGGGCATGTGATACTGCAGTATTTGCAGAGCTTCTAGAAGAAACAATTGAGTGAGGAGCATAGAATCACAGAACTCTAGAACTGGAAGGGAATGCAAGAGGAAGTGGAAGATCAATTTGAGACTTGTACACAACTAGGTTGATGTAAGCTACTGTGTTGTGAGGTTTAGAACTTAGAAAGCTTGTAAGAGTCACCCTTCTAAATGACGGCAGAATAGGGTCTCAGGATGCATTTCTGGTTATATATAGTTTAACAAAAATAGTTTTGAAAATGAAAGTTCAATAATGTTAAAAATAAATTGTACACATTTAATGATTTTTTTTAAATTGTTTTCTGCCTGACTAGATTCACATAGATATCCCTCGTATGAATCCTGAAGCTTTAAGACTTCAACCCAAAGCAACAGAGGTAAGAATGATTGTCAAGTGATGTTAGCTGTTCAGAAAATTTTAGTACTCCCTGACTGGCATTGTTCTCTCCATTTTTTCCATCCATGGGCAGAATAAATTTTGTTATGTACAAGGCATGTGTGGATGTGTACCACCAATAGAAACAAATGCTGCCCACTGTAGGTAGCTGTGGGCACTCTGCTAATCACCTGATTCTCTTAGGTGGCTGCCCAAATGTTCAGCTTATAGGGAACACTGCTGATGGGCTATATATTTTTATTAGTAAGGACATTACTTATGATTGCCAGAGAACAGTGCTTGAAAAGAAAATAAGATAAAGATTTTGCTGTAATTCCAATTTGAGAATAATGTTGAAAAGGTGAGAGTACCAGTGAAAGGTCCAAAGGAAGCATGGGCTCTTCTGGCTAGAGCCCCAGTGGGTTTGAATTTTGCCATTTTGGTAGACAATTTTTCTTGGTCATCTATAGCTTTCCTGTAACCCATGTATTCTGTGCTGCCCAATGCTACTCTAAATCACTTGGATAGCAGATAGGGCTTGTGTAAGCAATTATTTATTGTTAATTTTCTTATTACATGTATACACTTGGAACATCTCCATACAAGCGATCATCAAGTAATCAATCTTTGATCACCGATTCCTAGCTTCTGGCAAACAGTGTGGCTACTAACTTGCTTGCAGATCTGGTTTTGATTCCAGTTAAAACTAAGTAATTTTTATAGCTGGTCTATCTGTCACTGTATCTGAAAAGGGTTACAACTGAGACAGCCAAATTCAGGACAGACTGTCAGAAAATAGGGCAGGTGCCCTAAACTGGTGGTATATTGTATCATTAGATCTCACCATGCCAGTAATAAAGTTTCTCTCCTGGACTAGCATATTAGTTTTACCACAGTGTACAGACAGTAGGAATTCTTTTAATATAGGGAAAAGCATATTCTTTCCCTGGCCTCTTGCTTGGAAATGGCTAAAACTACAATAAAAAGTCAGCTTGAGGCAGACAGTTGATCTGTTAAATTTCAGTTGAAATAATTAAAATTTGACAGATTTTGTAATGGAAAGAAGGGATTGTTAATGGAGAGTTGGGCAATTTTATTCAAGACTATTACCAGCCCCAACTTTAGTAAAGGCTGCAATAGGACACACATTCATGAGTTTTTTCAGTTTACTTATCTCACAGTTCATTTTCCCACCATTATATTCATTTAAGAGCAAATTTGCTACTGTTCACAAAATCCCCCTCTCTGCAGCCGCAGTCAAATGTCATCTATCCACGGAGGTGGGTGTCTGAATGGCAGAAACTTAACCACATGCTGAATCAGAATCTTAGTGGTTTCAAAGTATTCTCTTCTAAATTAGTGATGAATGTTTGCAAGGTCAACACACACAAAATGGAATTGTTATTGTTTGAGTATGTCCATAGAAGTGTCTTAAATGTTAGTGTGTAGCCATTATAGTCAAAATAGCAGTTTCAGATTGTTTTAGTTACAAGGTGTGATTTGGCAAAACTATGTTTTTGGAGGGGACAGAAAAACCCCATAATATCATTCAAATCAAAACAATTCAAGTCAGAATATTTTATGCACTGTCACCTACTGTCTAGCAAGTCCACCTACTGTTCAGTGATTTGAAGACAAGATAATGATGAATCTAAATTAACGTTATTCTAATGAGGAAGATGAACTGTTGATACATTCCTATTTTCTAACAAATGTAATATTTGAAGTGTAAATTACTAAGTGAACAGGAAATCATTTCATGTTATAAAAGGGCACTACAGTATTAATACCATCATGTAAATCTGAAAAGAACAGATGCTCTTACATTAATAGTTATCCAATTTAGAATTTGTGGTATTGTATTGGGTATATACTGAGTGGTAGCTAGTTTGTAGCACAGTACCTTGACTTTTTGTAATTTTTGGGGGGGGTTTGAGAGGGAGGTTTTGCAGCTTATGTAATTCAAATGAGGAATTAGTTTTTAATAATTGCCTCTTTTCTCATATATTAACAGTATGAGCTTTCAAGAAATGTTAAGTCGTGCATTTTCTGCTTACATTCAAAGATAACAATTGCATGGCACAATAAGCATCTATCATGCCAGCTCTATTTTAAACACAGGGTAAATACTTAGTCTCCTTTGAAATAGGATTAGATAAAAGCAGATTAAACAACTTTTAATGCATGTCAGTAGGGTCCAAATGGACAGCTGATTCATTGGCGTGTGGTAAAAATAGATTCAGCTGCAGCTTGGACATAATTCTGTATAATATAGGCTCTTAAAACTCTGTCGTAATATCTGAGTGCCTACCAGTAGTTTATTAAATGATCTAACTAATGTCTATCATGTATGGGTCCGCCTTTCTTCTCTTTCAAGAGAATTATGTATACTACTAAGTTTTTTATTTTGACGGACATTTTTTGCTGTAAACACTGCTTCGTGTTTATTACAGAAGTTTTAGGGCTTGTCTATGCTACCTCCCTACTTCGAAGAGAAGATGGTAAGTAGGGTTTTGGGAGTTCATTAATGTAGCGCTGTGGTGCATATGCAGCACTTCATTAAGCAAATTCCCCCCTGGGGCAACTTCGATGTTGCCCAGCTACTTTGAAGTACCGGTGGGTGAGCCGTGGCTAGAAGCGAGCTGGCACTTCGAAGTTTAACACTTCGGAGTTGCCACAGGAGATAATTAGCTTAATGAAGTGCTGCATATGCACCACAGTACTTCATTAATAAACTCCCAACACCCAACTTACCATCCTCCCTTCGAAGTCGGGAGGTAGTGGAGACACAGCCTTAGAGTGGTAAAAGAAGCGTGCCTTGCACTTGGAATGGAAGATGTTTAAGTTTATGGTGGTCCTTATTTCCTGTAGGAAAGGTTCATACTTGTGGACTGGTCTCCCCAAGAAGGCTCTCACTCCTGTATAGCTTTATCTTTGTGATAGTGTTGAAGACAATGAGGATGGGGATAAACTAAAAATTATTCCTCAGGGAATTCTGCACCAAAAATAAAATTCTGCACAAAATATTTTAAGTCTGCATATTTTATTTGCCAAAGAATGCATTGTAATCACTCTGGTTTCAATTATTTCCAGTAATTTGCTTAAACTACAATATTAAAGGATGGAGAATAGACTGGGGAGAATTGGAGGAAATCCCCAGCCCTCTTTGTCTAACAATAACATAGTTAGGTTTGATCCTTTATTATACAGTCAACAAATACATACAGCTGTATGCTCAGGATCACATCAAAGGTAAGTGAAAGAATAAGTGAGAGCTGGCGATTCAAACTCACAATTTATATTGGCTATTGACCACCTCCAGAAAAGTCAGTAGCAAAAAAATCAAAGGACATTTTAATAAAAAATTTTTTCAGTCCAAAAATTTAGAGCATTTCTAATCACTGAAGCACAGTAAGCATTTGTGAAAAGGAGTGGAAAGGAGCCCTAACGTTATCCACTGTTTTATACTCCTGGAAGAATGTACAAAGATAATTAGAACAATTCACTAAGCGGGCAGGCTGCTACATTCCACACTGCCAGAGCGGGCAGAGGCTGCTCCATGCCTGCCTCTTTAATAATAGTTAACCCAAAGTCCTATCCCTCCATGCTGACCATACTGCAACAGTAGCTAAGGTTATGTCTACCCTGGCGGAGCGGGGGAGGGGGAAGTCATTTGCAGATACATTGATTCTAGCTACACAATGGCCATAACTAGAATTGTGTGTCTGCACTTGACTTATCTAGCTGTCTTCACTGTAGAAGGAAGATGGGAGAGTTTCTCCCTTTTGACTTCCCTTATTGCTTGTGAGACTCAAGGCGTACAGGGATCAGTTTCATGCGTCCCTACCAGATATGCTAAATCAAACCCCAGAAGATTGACCCTGAGCAGGTCGGTCTTCTTGGGGTAGTACAAACATAGCTTAGAGATGGAAATCCTCTCTCTCCGTCTCTCCTCACGTGCAAATCACTGCCAGGGCTCGGGGACTGGGCAGTTGTGCATCTATACCAGCTGTTCCCAGGACACAAACTACCATTCTGTGCTTCTTCAGAGGGGATGTGATCGTTCTTGTAGCTTTCATTTGCTTTTCTGTTAGAAGTCATTTTTCTGTGGGGAAGCAAAGAAATTTGTGGCGGGGGGAGGGAAATAAATTCTTCGCATGCACAATAATACTAAACTTCTTCAGGAGTTTAAAAAAAGTCTCTAACTGAATGTATGATAGCAATTTCTGTTCTGTGTCCAACAATCAATGACTATTGAAAACAATTGAAGGTATTGTTGGAATAAATGATGAAGGAGGCAGAAACTGCTCAAGCATTTTCATGAGAAAATTAGTGTTTGTGGTAAACCAAGAATGTGTGTTTGGGTCAAGTGAAGGTTAAAAACATCTATTAATGTCAAAACTACATTGTTACCACGATTTATTTTGGCTTTAAGTTAAATATTTTGAAATTATTTGTGTAATATAGATGTTAAAATTATAGAATATAATATTTCCATACTACAGCATGATTAAAATATTCCACTCAATATTCCTCTTAACGGAATGAAGATGAATTTAACTATTAATTGTTGCATTTCATAGGCAGATTTCTTTTAACCAGGAGCTACAAAATCCAAAATAGTATAGTTATACTCTTTTTAGGTATTTTTTGGGGAAAAAATCATTATAGGGGCACCTTAATTGATTAGTCTAAAAATCCTGCTGCTACAGTGTGTGTGTGTGTGTTTCTTTTGAAATCAAGGATCAATTAATAATTTTAAAACACAATATTTAAATTTAAATTTGAGATAGGATTAAGATTTTTTATCTACTTAATCAAAATATTTACAATGGCCCTATTTTTAGCTATGCTAAATAATAGGAGCTCGGTTTTTATTTTTTTTTGGTAGCATTTGGTATTTTAAAGGAAGTAAAATACTCCCAAAGAATTTGAAAGTAACACTTCAAATGATAAAGGAATGAGACGTACTTATACTCCATGGATGCGGCTTCATTCTCCAGTGGATTACCCTTGTAGTTATAAAGTCAGAGGGAATGCGAAATCTGTAAGAATTAGGAATGCACTTTCGTCTTCATTGTACTTTGTTGCGTTTAAGGCAAAAGATGACTGACTACTTTTTGGAGATCTGTGATGCCTGGCATATTATTGATTTCTGTTTTTTCCAAAGGGCAAAAGAGTTTCCCAACACAAATTTACATAATAGATTGTAACTACATAAAGGTTCTGTTGCCACGGATTTCTGATGTAGAATAATATAACTAGAAATTTTCGTGTTAAATGGATATTGACAGTCTAGACATTTGCACTAGTTTTTGCAACAGATGAATTATTTAATCTGCACACTATGAATGAAAGAACAGGTTGTAATGTTTAGTTTTTAAAACTGGAGAACTTAGTGTTTTATAGGCCATCCATACTTTTTCTTACATTGTGATCCTTGCGTAGCCACAGAATTTTTATGCAAATATATTAAAAGATGTAACAAAGATTATTTCTAAATTATTGCTTATTAGCAGTCATAATCTAGAGGGAATTTTAAAGCTGAGTTATAACCTTTGAAATTAAGCTGGTGTATTGAAAATGCTGACAGCCTCAACTCTTGCATGCGTGGGTACGACTGGAGTAAAACATTTTCATAATTATTGTTTAGTAGAAATTACCATAAACAGGAAAGATGCCTTGTAGGTTAAAATGAATGCAGCTTTCATTTTTTCCAACTAAAGCATAAAAATCATATAAGTCAACTGCTAACCAGTAAGGATTCATTGTTAAAAGCAAGTTCATATTCTTTTGTGTGTTCATTAAACAGGTGGAGAATTATTTTGGGCCTTTTCTATTTATTGGCCTTTAGTAGATAACATCATAAGAACATAAGAATGGCCATACTGGGTCAGACCAAAGGTCCATCCAGCCCAGCATCCCATCTGCCGACAGTGGCCAATGCCAGGTGCCCCAGAGAAGGAGAACAGAAGACAATGATCAAGTGATTTATCTCCTGCCATCCATCTCCTGCCCTTGTTCTGAAGGCTAGGGCACCATACTTTATCCCTGGCTAATAGCCATTTATGGACCTAACCTGCAAAAATTTATCAAGCTCTTTTTTAAACCCTAATAGAGTCCTGGCCTTCACAGCCTCCTCGGGCAAGGAGTTCCACAGGTTGACTGTGTGCTGTGTGAAGAAAAATTTCCTTTTATTAGTTTTGAACCTACTACCCATCAATTTCATTTGGTGTCCCCTAGTTCTTGTATTATGGGAAAAGGTAAATAATTTTTCTATATTCACTTTCTCCACACCATTCATGATTTTATATACCTCTATCATATCGCCCCTCAATCGCCTCTTTTCCAAACTGAAAAGTCCCAGTCTCTCTAGCCTCTCCCCATATGGGACCCGTTCCAAGCCCCTAATCATCTTAGTCGCCCTTTTCTGAACCTTTTCTAATGCCAATATATCTTTTTTGAGATGAGGAGACCACATCTGCACGCAGTACTCAAGATGTGGGTGTACCATAGTTTTATATGGGGGAAGTATGATATCTTTTGTCTTATTATCGATCCCTTTTTTAATAATTCCTAACATCCTATTTGCCTTACTAACTGCCGCTGCACACTGCGTGGATGTCTTCAGAGAACTATCCACTATAACTCCAAGATCCCTTTCCTGATCTGTCGTAGCTAAATTTGACCCCATCATGTAGTACGTGTAATTTGGGTTATTTTTTCCAACATGCATTGCCTTACACTTACCCACATTAAATTTCATTTGCCATTTTGCTGCCCAATCACTCAGTTTGCTGAGATCTTTTTGTCGTTCTTCACAATCTGTTTTGGTTTTGACTGTCCTGAACAACTTGGTGTCATCTGCAAACTTTGCCATCTCACTGCTTACCTCATTTTCTAGATCATTGATGAACAAGTTGAACAGGATCGGTCCCAGGACTGACCCCTGGGGAACACCACTAGTTACCCTCCTCCATTGTGAAAATTTACCATTTATTCCCACCCTTTGTTTACTGTCTTTTAACCAATTCCTGATCCATGAAAGGACCTTTCCTCCTATCCCATGACCACCTAATTTACATAAAAGCCTTTGGTGTGGGACCGTGTCAAAGGCTTTCTGGAAATCTAGGTATATTATGTCCACTGGGTGCCCCTTGTCCGCATGTTTATTAACCCCTTCAAAGAATTCTAATAGATTAGTTAGACATGACTTCCCTCTGCAGAAACCATGCTGACTTTTGCCCAACAATTCGTGCTCTTCTACGTGCCTTGCAATTTTATTCTTTACTAGTGTTTCTACTAATTTGCCTGGTAGTGATGTTAAACTTATCGGTCTATAATTGCCAGGGTCTCCTCTAGAGCCTTTTTTAAATATTGGCGTTATATTGGCCGTCTTCCAGTCATTTGGTACCAAAGTGGATTTAAAGGATAGGTTACAAACCACTGTTAATAACTCCGCAATTTCACATTTGAGTTCTTTCAGAACCCTTGGGTGAATGCCGTCTGGTCCTGGAGACTTGTTACTATTCAGCTTATCAATTAACTCCAAGACCTCCTCTAATGTCACTTCAATCTGAGTGAGTTCCTCAGATTGGTCACCTAAAAAGGCTGGCTCAGATTTAGGAACCTCTGTAACATCCTCAGTCGTGAAGAGTGAAGCAAAGAAATCATTTAATCACTCCGCAATGGCACTGTCTTCCTTGATCGCTCCTTTTATATCTTTATCGTCCAAGGGCCCCGCTGCTTTTTTAGCAGGCTTCCTGCTTCTAATGTATTTAAAAAACATTTTACTATCATTTTTTGAATTTTTGGCTAGCTGTTCCTCAAAATCTTTTTTGGCTTTTCTTATTACATTATGGCTACGTCTACACGTGCACCCAACATCGAAATAGCTTATTTCGATGTTGCGACATCGAAATAGGCTATTTCGATGAATAACGTCTACACGTCCTCCAGGGCTGGCAACGTCGATGTTCAACTTCGACGTTGCTCAGCCCAACATCGAAATAGGCACAGCGAGGGAACGTCTACACGCCAAAGTAGCACACATCGAAATAAGGGAGCCAGGCACAGCTGCAGACAGGGTCACGGGGCGGACTCAACAGCAAGTCGCTCCCTTAAAGGGCCCCTCCCAGACACACTTTCATTAAACAGTGCAAGATACACAGAGCCAACAACTAGTTGCAGACCCTGTATATGCAGCACGGACCCCCAGCTGCAGCAGCAGCAGCCAGAAGCCCTGGGCTAAGGGCTGCTGCCCACGGTGACCACAGAGCCCCGCAAGGGCTGGAGAGAGAGTATCTCTCAACCCCCCAGCTGATGGCCGCCATGGAGGACCCCGCTATTTCGATGTTGCGGGATGCGGATCGTCTACACGTCCCTACTTCGATGTTGAACGTCGAAGTAGGGCGCTATTCCCATCCCCTCATGGGGTTAGCGACTTCGACGTCTCGCCGCCTAACGTCGATTTCAACTTCGAAATAGCGCCCAACACGTGTAGACGTGACGGGCGCTATTTCGAAGTTACTGCCGCTACTTCGAAGTAGCGTGGACGTGTAGACGCAGCTTATGACACTTAATTTGGGAGTGTTTGTGTTCCTTTCTATTTTCCTCACTAGGATTTGACTTCCACTTTTTAAAAGCTGCCCTTTTCTCTCTCACTGCCTTTTTAACATGGCTGTTTAGCCATGGTGGTTCTTTGTTAGGTCTCTTACTGTGTTTTTTTATTTGGGGTATACATTTAAGTTGGGCCTCTAGTATGGTGTCTTTAAACAGTTTCCATGCAGCTTCCAGGGATTTTAGTTTAATTACTCTACCTTTTAGTTTCTGTTTAACTAGCTTCCTCATTTTAGTGTAATTCCCCTTTTTGAAATTAAATGCCAGAGTGTTTGACCGCTGCGGTGTTCTTCCCAACACAGGAATATTAAAAGTTATTATATTGTGGTCACTATTTCCAAGCGGTCCAGTAACAGTTACCTCTTGGACCAGATCCTGCGTTCCAGTCAAGACTAGATCGAGAATCGACTCTCCCCTTGTGGGTTCCTGTACTAGCTGCTCCAAGAAGCAGTCATTTAAGGCATCAAGAAATTTAATCTCTGAATCCTGTCCTGAGGTGACATGCACCCAATCAATATGGGGATAATTGAAATCTCCTATTATTACTGTGTTTTTTATTTTGATAGCCTCTCTAATCTCCCTTAACATTTCAGCATCACTATCACTGTCCTGGTTAGGTGGTCGGTAATATATTCCTAATGCCATATTCATATTAGAGGAATGAATTGTTATCCATAATGATTCTATGGAACATTTTGATTCCTTTAGGATTTTTGCTTCATTTGATTCTATATTATCCTTCACATGTAGTACCACTCCGCCACCCTCACGACCTGTTTTGTCTTTCCGATATAATTTATATCCCGGTATGATAGTGTCCCACTGATTGTCCTCATTCCACCATGTTTCTGAGATGCCTATTATGTCAACTTCCTCCTTTGATATGAGGTACTCCAGTTCACCCATCTTATTAGACAGACTCCTAGCATTAGTGTAAAAGCACGTTAAAAAACTACCACTATTTATATGTCCGCCTTTCACAGACGCGTTGGATTTTTTTTATATGCGATTGTTTCACATCTGATCTTGCCCATATATTATTTCCCACATTCCCTATCTGACTAACTTCTAGGGAATCCCTATCTATGGAGCCTTGTGTAAGAGAAGTCTCCGTCCGATCCAGGTGCTCCCCCGCACCAATCGGCTTTCCCCCACCTCTTAGTTTAAAAACTGTTCTACGACCTTTTTAATGTTTAATGCCAGCAGTCTGGATCCACCTTGATTTTAGGTGGAGCCCATCATTCCTGTATAGGCTCCCCCTACCCCAAAAGTGTCCCCAGTTCCTAATAAATCTAAACCCCTCTTCCCTACACCATCGTCTCATCCACGCATTGAGACTCTGAAGTTCTGCCTGTCTATCTGGCCCTGCACGTGGAACTGGAAGCATTTCAGAGAATGCCACCATATATGTTCTGGATTTCAGTCTCTTTCCTAGTAACCTAAATTTGGCCTCCAGAACATCTCTTCTACCCTTCCCTATGTCATTGGTACCAACATGTACCATGACGACCGGCTCCTCCCCAGCACTGCCCATAAGTCTGTCTAGATGCCTCGAGAGATCCGCAACTTTCGCACCAGGCAGGCAAGTCACCATACGGTTCTCCCGGTCATCACAAATCCAACTATCTATATTTCTAATGATCGAATCCCCCACTACTAAAACCTGCTTCTTCCAAACAGCTGGTGCTCCCTCCCCCGGAGAAGTATCCTCGGCACGAGAGGATACAATAGCACCCTCTGGAAGGAGGGTCCCAACTATGGGATGGTTTCCCTCTGCTCCCATTGACTGCTCTCCTTCCCTGAGCTTTTCATCCTCCGTAACAGCATCAGGACTGTCAGATTGGAGGTGGGACAGCCCTGTTATGTCCCGGAAAGTCTCATCAACAAACACCTCTGCCTTCCTTAGCTCCTCCAGTTCAGCCACCCTGGCCTCCAAAGCACGCACTCGGTCTCTGAGGGTCAGGAGCTCCTTGCATCGAGCTCACACATACGCCACCCACCCTACCACAGGGTAGGTAGTCATACATACTGCACTCGACACAATAAACAGGATAGCCCCCACTCTGCTGCTGGGCTTCTGCCTCCATTTCCTACTCTAATTATATATGAGGGGTTAATTAAATGTTTCAGATAGAGGTTGTTATAAAGGATTTAAGTTTAAGGGCAATAGAAGTCACTGGCTCCCTCCAAGCTCCCTCTCAAAACTCCCTCCTGTTAGCACGCACCCTGTTCGCGAGCACCCGGTCGCAAAGCTCCCTGGTCGCTTACTAGCGGGGTTTAAGTGCTCGGCCTCCCTGATAGCTCCTCCCTCTGCCTACAGCTCAGCCAATCAGCACACGGTGTTTCAATTCAAACCTAATCAAGACTCACAGCTTCCAACTGCCTGCCTGAGCACACGGCCTTTCAAACAAACACTCAGCTCAGCACTCCAAACTCCAAACAAACAAACAAACAAACAAACACAAGGCCAAAACCCCCAAATATAAGCAGCCATTTACCCCAAGGTGCTTTAGTTTGCTCCTTCCTTCTCCTCCTCCAGGAGAGCCTCTCAAAACTCCCTCCTGTTAGCACGCACCCTGTTCGCGTGCACCCGGTCGCAAAGCTCCCTGGTCGCTTACTAGCGGGGTTTAAGTGCTCGGCCTCCCTGATAGCTCCTCCCTCTGCCTACAGCTCAGCCAATCAGCACACGGTGCATATACAGGCAACTCACTTGTTTAAATATGCATTAATGTACTGTAACCGAGGTCTTCCCCCACCCCCGCCCCTTCTTCTTCTGTGTAGTCTGTGTTGGTCTCAGATGTTGAGAGAGACCTGGTAGATGAGGCGCAATATCTTTTATTGCACCAACTTCTGTTGGGCTATGTCTACACTAGAGCATAAAGTCGATTTTAAGGGAGTTAGGTCAATTTTAGAATTTACCTGTCTTCACTACAGATATCACTAGGACGATTTTAAGGGCTCCTGAGGTTGACTTTTCTGCTCCAGTTTTTTCACAAAGGCTGTGGCTACACTAGCCCCCACCTTTCGAAAGGGGTATGCTCATGAGGCACTTTGGCAGATGCTAATGAGGAGCTGCCATGAATATGTGGCCATTTGGTTTTAGGAAGAAGGGGCTTTTGAAATCCGGGGGCCCTTTCAAAGGGTCCCTGTCTACATGAGCAGCGTGTGTTTCGAAAGCGGCACTTTTGAAATGTGTGCGGCCACTGTTATGTATATTCATGGCAGCGACTCATTAGCATCTGCCAAAGTGGCTCATTAGCATACTACTTGTGAAAGGCGGGGGCTAGTGTAGCCATGGCCAAAGAATAACACCTAATTCAAATTTACAAGGTCAACTTAATGCTAGTGTAGACACAATGATACTTAATTTGATTTTATTGGCCTCCAGAAGTGTCCCATAATGCCCCAATATATCCGTTCTGACCATCACTTTCACCTCTGCTGCTCTCCAGGTAAGCAGGAAGTAGGAAAAAGGAAGTAGGAATCAGCCCAGGCTCTCCAGCTTGGCCCTCCCTCTCCATCACAGGGCTTCCAGGTTCTCTGGCTGCCCCCTGCACTATGCGCGGCTTCCTCCAAGCCATGTGGGTGCCAGGCTCTCTGGCTGACCCCTCCTCCCTCAACCACGTGTCTGCTGGGTCAAAATTAAATGAATCAAAATGAAGCATTTCAACAGTACCAAAAACAGCTTTTCAGTAGCTCCAAACTGAAACTTTTCAGATTGTTATTTCCACATTTTACATTTCTCAGGACTGGCCTGGTAGCCTTGTCAGGACATGTGCAGGGGCAGGCTGTGGAAAAGTGGCGGGAAATGCATTTGTCTATTTCTTCAGTGGGAGCAGGGAGTGAGGACACTCTGGGGTGATGACATCCGACACCCACAATTACTTGCAGCGCATTTTTTCCCATAACACACTGGCACAGAAACCCAAATTGCAACAGAGGTGCAGGAACTGTGGGTAGTTACCCACAATGCACTGCTGATACAGTCAAACTTAGCAAAGGTGATGGGCACACACTATGTTGACTTTCTAACGTGTGGACTCTTACCATCGACTTTATAAAAACTAGTGGTGTAAAGTCAGCTTTAATAAATTTGACTTTACTTCCTAGTGTAGACAAAGCCAGAGTGGAAGACACAAGCCCTGAAGCTTTACACAGCCAATTTTTAGGTCAGTGGAGTGGAATCAGAGTATCTGAGCTAAATACAAGTTTTTAGAGATTAAGCATAAGGGGTTCAGACATGCTGTGGGAGGGGCAAATTGAGTCAGTGAATAAGGGTTGGCGGGAAGTGGAGTGTGTTACAAATTGTTGTAATGTGCTGTAAAAACGGTGTTCTGAGCCCATAGATTTTATTATCTAGCAGTGAATTTTGTGAATTTTAGTCTCCAGGCTTGCCTTCTGAAGTGGTTGTGCAGATTTCCTCTGACTGTAACTGAAATAAAATATGAGGTAGTCACTTTGTGAAAAGTATTTGCTTAAAGGTATTTTACTTGTAATTTTTCTGTTAGTTCAGAGTATAGTGATGGACTAGTTTCATCCACATAATGGTTGGAACATTTGAATGAATGAAGTACATTTGAGAGATACACACTTCATTCTTCTTCAAGTGCTCCTCGTGGGTGCTCCACATCTGGTGTTGGACTCGCTCTGGTGCCGCAGTTCAGAGATTTTTACAGTTCTGGACAGCTGAACTACACATGCACAGCAGTGTGAGGCTCCTTTTTGTGCTCTTTTAGTCATGTGCATAGTCTGGTTAAAATCAGTTTCTTCCAACTGTCCATGGCTGCAGTTGGAGCTCATGTTCTCTCTCTCTCTCCTCAGGCGTGTTAGTTACCTGTTAATTCATTCTTGTTGTTCTTCATAGTTGTTAGCATTAGTAGTTAGTTGTTTGTTTAATAATTCAGTAGTTTTTTTTTTTTAAGTGATTTTTTTGTTGGAGTTAACTGGTTTTCAATCATGCCGCGGTCAGCTGGTTTAAAAAAATGTGATTTGTGCCACGAGGCTATACCTGTCTCGGATGGACACTCAAGATGTATGTATTCACTGTTTAGGTGAGGGACACGTACCGCAGAAGTGTCCCCACTGTTCAAAGCTCATGGTGAGAGCTCGAAAAGATGGGGAGATGCACCTAAGAATGATCATTTTTTGAATAAGGCACTTCAGCCTCCTGACCAGACAATGCCTACCCAGTCAGAGCCCACTCTAAAGCACAGGGCTGCCTCTCCTGACATGGGGTCTCATAAAAAGGCGAGATCTTTACCCACTTCACTCACTTCACCCACTTTTTAGTCCTTGCCTGTGTTACCTAGAGGAAGGATGAGCAGCACAGAGGATGGCTGCACCGTCGTCACCAGCTCCCTGGAAAAGTGGCCAAAATCCAAAAAGCCTTTTGCTACAATTCCATCTACACAATCCAGGACAGAACTGAGACCTGGCCAAGCACCACTGGCACCAACCATGCAGTCTTTGGCACCTCCCAAAACATCTGCACTGATGAGACTGCCAGAACTGGCGAAACCATCAGCACCGGCAGACCTGGCTCTGACAGCATGACCATCTGCACTGGTACTCCCAGCACTGGCAGGAGACTCATAGTAACCAAACACACCATTGGTTTTTTAACCCCCGGTACCGCTGCAAAATCCTTCTCCACTGGCACCATGCAAGTCCACTTCGAAATGACGGCACCGTAGTTCTATCCCTGAGCTGACCTTTTCTCCTGAGCGCTCTGCTTCTCTGCCTTCAATACATTTTCCAGCATTTCCTCAACAACCTCCATCCATTCCTTCTCCTTCCCACAGGCTACCCTCACCGTTTCTGGATCAGCCTGACCAAGCCTTTCATTACTTACAACATATAGCATTATCTCCATCACCTTCCTGCAGACCATCCTTTCCTATTTGTTCTCCTCACTATCATGGTCAGGATTACCAATATACCTCAAGGTACTCATCACCTGGCAGCTATCATTACCACCATTAGTATCATCACCTTCATGATGGTCACTGCTTTTGTGACTACCAGTGCTGTTCTGCTAAGTCCCTATAGCAGTCCTCTGTTGTTTGGTCCCCTAGGCATTCCACCCACTCTATGCAGAAAACTGAAGCTCAGCCTACAACATCACTACGCCCTCCATCTGAGCCAGAGCTGGATTCTAGAACCTGAGGATGAGCTGGATTCTAGAACCCGAGGATGAGCCACTGCTGGCCTGACACATGGATGCATCATCCTCCTCACCAGACAAGGCAGTGATTCCAGGTGACCTTTCACCACCTGATAATTTAAAGCAGTTCCAGGAACTGTTTAAAAAGGTAGCAGCCAGCCAGGACGTTCACTTAGCGGAGGTTCAACAAAAGCACCACTGCCTTTTGAAAAATGTAAGGCCTGCCACCTCTTCAGACTGCAATACCTTTTGGATGATGCCATAGCAGAGGCTGCTGATCACGTATGGTAGATCCCAGCTTCAGCCCCACCCATCAATAAGAGGGTGGATAAAACATATTTCGTCCCATTCAGGGGCATGAACTTTCTTTTTAACCCCCCTCAACCCAACTCCATAGTTGTAGAAGCAGTTCAACAGAGGGCAAAAACACATCAGTACAGAGCTTTTGGATCTGATAAAGAAGCAAAGAGATTAGATTTGTTTTGGAGGAAGGTTTCTTCATCCTCCACTCTCCTACTCAGAATGGCTAACTGCATGACCCATTTGTCGAATCATGATTTCAACAATCACACAATATAGATTACGTTAATGGTCTACCTCCCAATGTCAAAGAAACCAATATTGAAGTCCAAAGTACAGGAGGGTTATGTTGTATCCAGAACCGGGGCTCAGATTGCGCTGGACATAGCTGATACTGCAGCCCGTTACACAGCAACAGCAATTGTTGTGTGTTGTGCATCCTGGTTACAATCTTCAGGAGTGCTGAAAGATGTGCAATATAAAATCTAAGATTTGCCTTTTGATTAAATTTAAGCTGTTTGCTGCGACCACGGGTGATGTCCTCCACTCATGTAAGGACTCTCAAACGACTTTATGTACATTGGGTACGTACACATCACTATACCACTGAAGATGAAACCCCCCCTTCCAGAGGGGATACGGTTACTCCTTCCATCTCCCACAATATCAACAAAAGGGTTTCGATCACAATCACAATAGGCAGAGACAATGACGCTATAATCAACCGACCCTTAACCAGCTGGCCCAACCCACGAGACAGCAGGTTTGACAGGTTGGTTCAGGACTGCCTGCCTATTGCCATTGTCTATCCGACCTCCACAAACACGTTCCATCACCATCTCTACCCATTTTACAACCTTTGGACCAAGATCACATCAGATCATTGGGTTCTGGAAATAGTGTTAGGATATACCAGCCCCCCCTCCATTCCTCCTACCACTCCCTGCATTCTGTGCTTCTTCAGGGACCCCTCTTATGAGACTGTTTTAAGTGAGGAACTGGATTGCCTCCTTTCCACATGGGCTGTGGAACAAGTATCGGATAAGTTCAGAGGAAGAGGATTTTATTCTCGTTATTTCCTGACCAAGAAGAGCAGCAGGTGGAGACTGATACTAGACCTATGAACTTTGAACTGATATCTTCTCAAACAGCAGTTCAAGGTGGTCACTCTTGCTTTCATCATTCCTGCATTAGACAATGGTGATTTGTTTGGAGCCCTCAACCTTCACAATGCCTATTTTCACATCACCGTTCATCTTGCTCACAGACATTTTCTCTGCTTCACAGTGGGCGATGACCATTTTTCAATATCGAGTCTTACCTTTCGGTCTTTCAACTGCCCCCAGAGTATTCTCCCACAACTCTTGCCGTGGTGCAAGCATACCGTCACTGTTGAGGCATCATATTTCCCTGTTTGGACGAGTCCTTCTAAAAGGTTGTTCACGCAGGGAAACATTCAATATGTTTCAGATTCCGGCTGACTTCCAGGAACTGGTTTCAACTGGACTGCGCATGTGACTAAAAGAGCATAAAAGGAGCCTCATATTGCCGTGCATGTGCAGTTCGGCTGTCCACAGCTGTAAAAATCCCTGAACTGCAGCCCCAGAGTGAGTCCGACACCAGATGTGGAGCACCAATGGGGACACAGCCCAAAGAACAGTCGTTACTGCGCAAAAGTGAGTAATTTCCCTTGTCTGGAAAAAACTGGTTTCAGTGGGATGCAGTTTTTAAAACACATGCTTAGTACATATACACAAGTTCTTTAACGTCACCCATACATAAAGAATGCAATAATTAGGAAGATATTTCATAATATTTTTGTAGACAAATACTGTGACTGCAATTGGCAATAACTAGTGAGTTTATCAGGCCTAACAGAAATTGTTACAGAACAAAGAACCCACTTGCAGTTGGTATTTTGGGTGTTTTAGCATCAGAATTAGTACTATAATAGAAGCTTACATCAAACAGCCTTTCTAGTGGCATTCTTGGGTAGTCCAGATTCTGGATGAAATTGATTTTTACAAAAATGGAAAGGAAAAAAAATTACACTGCTTTCAAAGCTCAAATGACTTCGTTTAGTTCTCTAATTATTTATATGCATCCAGCATGATGTAGGTTGTTGTTCTTTCACTTAATATGCTTAATTATGGGGCTGCCCTTGTCACACAACAGTTAATCTGAAATGTCAGCTGTTAAAGCTTTGATGATCTAAGTGCTCTAAAATACACACCTATACTTACACTGTATTAAATAGCTGTGCATTGCAGTGTTAGTTATGCACATTTGAAGTAATTTGAGCGTTTTATCTGAGTTTTTCCCTCCATTTTTGCACTTTTTTGGGGTATGCATTTATGCCTCTTCCCAAAGATGTAAAATTGATATTTCCTGAACAAGTTTGATCTTGGCTAGAGTCCAGCACCCAGCAATCATTATTCATATTGTTCTTAAGGGACTGAATTGGCTCTACAACCTGTTAATCACCTGGGGTCTGCACTAGAGAAAGTGACTTGTGGCTGTCCTGTGAGACTGCTGCTCTGTGAAGAGCAAAAGTGTAGAAAGGCTTTCCTGGTGTGAGTCACTGGGTTCCTTAAAACACTATGCTGCAGATATGAAAACAAATACCATCCAAGCACCTATGAATCCAAGTCTGGCCCTGGGCAGATTTGTGTCTGCTGTGCATATTACTACTCTGTACCTGCATTCTAGGTTAGACTGAGGCTGCAGTGATTTCTTATTTGGACACTTTGCTTCCAAGGCAGAACTTTTTGTTTGAGCCAGTATTTTGAAGTGTTTAAAACCTATATGCCTATGTTGTTTTGAGAGTTTCAGTGCTTCATCTGGGCCAGATATACAGTTGAGGGTACAAATGGGGTTATTGGTGGAGTGGGTTTCTCAGATATAACCCCTGATGAAGACCTGACTTCTTACCCTCTAAAGGATCTAAAACCTACATGAATAGGGAGATCAGTTTGAAACATGGCATGTTGTAACAGGGCTTACACCAGGTCTACATGTAAAATTTAAATCCAACTAGCTTTGTCGCTCAGGGTACAAAAAATTCTCACCCTAGAGTGCTGAAGTTAAGAGGACCGAATCCCTAGCATAAATGCAGCGAGATGTACAAAAGAATTATTCCATTGATGTGACTACTACAGAAGGTAGATTATCTGCAGTGGGGTGGTGGTGGGGAGGACCCGTCTGTTGAGTTTGGAATTGTCTTCCTTATAAAGCTACAGCAGCATAGGTGCCGTGGTGCAGCTGTGGTGTGATAATACTGGTAGTGTAGATGTGGCTTCAGGTAGAGTTTGTGGGGAATATTTGGGGTCATGTAGTCAAACAGATGCAACCCATGCAATAAGCTGCTAATAAGAATCTCTTGTCACTTCTTAAGGCATAGCTTAAAAAGGTCAGTATTAACCTTCTTGTGGGGTGGGGTGGTATGATGTATAGGCAGTGAGTTGATGCTACATTTGTTGGTTTTAAGAGATTTAAGTTCAGTTACTCTACATGTCTTGCAAGGGCATCGACCAATTCTAGGCAAGGTAAGAATGCTTGTTTTAGAGGTGAAATATTGCAAAAATATGTAGTGACCTATCCTAGAAGTATGCATAGACCTTTTGCTATTTTGGAAAAGTATGGTTCGTAGTAATATATTTATCTTTGAGAGGGACCTGGTGGTTGCGGGATGGTGATGTAAAATTTCAAAAGGGAGAAAATCCTTATTTTTATTTTAAAAGCTCCAGTGATAAAAGTTCTCTTTTTCTGTAGCTAATACAACTGAATTATATGCAAGGTTGGTTTTAACATGTATTAATATCCTGAAAGTTCTTTCTTTAATAACTGAGAAACTTAATTAACATTGACAGTTAATTATGAAGTCCAGGATTCATTTATGCTTATTTTGGAGCATAAACTTTCGTGGGCAAAGACCGCTTCGTCAGATGCATGAGTGGGAGAGGGGGGTTCAGAGGGGGGTTCAGAGGAGGGTTTAAAGAGCCAGTCTCAGTCAAGGGGAGGGCCAGAGTTGACAAGGGCTGTTCAGTCACAGAGGATGTACCTTGTCAACTGTGGCCGCCCCTTTGACTGAGACTCCTCTTTTAACCCTTCTCTGAAACCCCCCCACTCATGCATCTGACAAAGCGGGTCTTTGCAACAAAACCTTATGCTCCAAAATGTCTGTTAGTCTATAAAGTGGCACAGGACTTCTGGTGGTGTTTTGAAGATACCAACTAACTCAGCTTCCTCTCTGATATTCAGTTATGCTTATATATGCATAAAACTTTCCATAGGCATACTTTTGGTGCTTGTTATTGTGTATGATATTAAATTTTTCCTTCATGCTTTCAAATATCATGCTTTAAGTGTACTCACCATTTGATAAATTCTTTGCTTCACAGTTTCTTCAATTCTCTTTCAGATTTTTGAACGAATTTTGTTTATCTGGGCAATACGTCATCCAGCCAGTGGATATGTTCAGGGGATAAATGACCTTGTTACTCCTTTTTTTGTAGTCTTCATTTGTGAATATATAGGTAAGATTTGGCACAATACTTAATTACAATTTGGAAGTGATTGCAGAATAATACTTGCTTTTTTTTTTAGTATAACTGTTCAGCAGGATACATAAATTACATTTCGCATATGAATGATTATGTGGTCTTTAAGAGGATAATTCTGGCAAATGTAACTGTACCCTTTGGGGGGGGAGGGGCAAAGTGGGTTTTTTGCCATGACAGCTTATGCCCAAATAAATCTGTTAGCCTTTAAGTTGCCATAGGACACTTCAAGGTTTAAAATGGTAACTTTAAATTATCGAGACCTATGTTACAAACTGAGTTCCTAATCTAGCAGTCTGATTTGTGTACGTATCATTGACATCAGTAATACTCTGAAACTGTCTGAAGAGAATCCTTTTGGAGGTGCAGGATGAGTGTCTCATGGATCAGAGGGCGAGACTGAGGTTTGTTGGATTTTTTTACAGTAAAGGTACATATTCTGGTACCCCACTAGGTCTTTTAACTATAGTTTAATCCTTCTTATGGCTGTAAGATTGCAGAATGTTTTTATAAGGACTGGTTTTCCATAAAAGCTGTAAATATTCAGGAATAGTTTTGCCATCTTTTTATTTTAATTTATTTTATGCATTAAAACTAAATTATTGAAGGGAAAGCTATTGCAAAAATTTAGTACTAGTTATAAGCTGTTGGGTTATGTTCATGTAAAGCACTGACATATTTTAGATTGTAGCTTTTTACATTTTAAATTCCTGATCTCTTTTGTAGTTTGTGTATTGTGTAGATTCTGCATTTATTCCAAGTCATTCGTAAGGGTAAGGAACAATAAGGGCAGAAAATAATATATTTAAAGTTAAAACTGTTTTACATTTCCTCTAATTTCATTTCAAATATACATATAAGCTGCGTCTACACATGCAAAAACCTTCCAAAAAAGAGGCCCTTTTTCGAAAGAGCAGGCAGAGCGTCTACATGTACAAACCTGTCTTTCGAAAGAAAATCGAAAGAACGGGGCTCCGAAATTGAAATCCAAACCCCAATCCCGTATCAGGAAGATCTCTCCCTTTTGAAATAATAAATCGAAAGAGTACACGTGTAGATGCTCCACAGCCCATTCTTTCAAAAGACAGGTCCTCCATGGCGCCGATCAGCTGGAACGTGGGGCCGCTCCAGCTGACAGCAGCGGGACTTGGTGGTCCCTGCTTTCGGCTGCCTTAAAGCCCCACTCACACAGGAAACCCGTGGCAGGAAGCTGAGAGCGTGCTCGGAGCAGGCTGTATATGTGCTCCAGCCACACGCTCGAGCACCATCATGGCTAGCAGCCAGTCCCCCCGCGAGCTCCACGGCCTCCCCACCGAGCCGTCCACGGTGTCCCAGGGCTCCCAGGTGGAGAGGAAAAAAATGAGCCCCCTCCTGGACGGAGTGGGAGCTGCGGGACCTCCTCGGCCTCTGGCAGGATGAGGAGGTCCTCCGGAACATGGGGGAGAAGCGGCAGAATGCTGCGGCCTTTGCCCACTTGGCCACAGGCCTCCAGGCCCGGGGCCACCCGGAGAGTACCTCGGAGCAGGTACACTCCAAAGTTAAGGAGCTCCGTCAGGGGTGTGCCTGGGCCACGGATGAGGCCGGATGCTCCGGGGCAGGTCTAGTGACCTGCCCCTTCTACTGGGAGCTCTATAGTATCCTGGGGCCCCAGGAGAGTTTCCCCCCCCGCCCACCGCCTTCCTGGACACCTCCGGGGAGGAGCTGCAGCCGCCGGAGGTGGAGGAGCAGCCTGGATCGGGGACCATGGCCTGGTCGAGTGAGGAGGGGGAGCTGACGATCCTGATCCCCTCCTGCTCCTCCAGCCAGGCAACCAAGGCCCGGGCATCTCCGGACATCGCCAGGGAACCCTCTGGTACGTACAGGGAGGGGCGCACACCTACTCCGGGGCGAGGGGGGGGGGCGGCGCGACGTAATGGCTAGGCGCCCACACATGGGACCGCTGGTCCTGGGCCATACACAGGCCAGCCCCCACATGGGATGTGGCACCCTGCAGTGGCACATCAGCCATGCCCAGCACCCACCCTCAGTGGACAGTGCTGTAAGCCACACAGGGGTGGTGGCTGGTTGGTGCCTGACAGCGCCCGGGGCCCACATACCACAGCCTGGGAAGGGGATCCTGTGGGAGAGACCCCCTGGAATCACACCTAGGCTGGGAGGCCCGTCTTGAGGGAGGGTGGAGGGGGTGGGTCGGTGCTCCCTGGCGGGGTCAGTGTTCCTTGTGGGGGCAGGGGCCCCATGGGGTTGGCTTGTCCCGTCTGTTTGGGCACACTACTGACATGCTCCCCTCCTCTCCACGCAGCCACACCATCTGGGGGCCGGGACAGCCTTGCACCGTCCCTTGTGCCGGAGAGCCCACCAGCAGCTCCTGCCTGGATGCCATCCCAAGCAGGGCGCCGTCGGGGCCGTGGCCGGAGGGCCCCCCAGAGACCCGAGGAGGATCCAGCCACCCAGCGGCAGGCCGAGGTGGCCAAGGAGCACCTGCACCTAGCACGGGCCAACATGGAGTGGCGGAGGACGGCCTGGGATAGGATGCTGGACATGCTCCAGGGCATCGGCCAGGCTGTCTGGGACCACACTGCCACCATGGCCCAGCTCCTGGCTCCCCAGACGACTCCCGCCCCTGAGCCTGCCCCTGCTGCTGCCATCAGGCTCACCCGCTGCTGGTACCTGCCGGTGGTACCCGCAGCTCGCCCCCCCCACCAGGAACCCCGCATCCAGGGGAGCAGGGGCTCCAGAGGCTGACAGGGCTCAGGGCCCAGCACACCTGCCCCAGAATGAGTGCCCCCCCACCAGGTTACCTGCCCCACTCCACCCTCCAAGTTAAGTTCCCCCTTATGTAAATAGCCACAAAACATTTTTTTTGATAGTTTGTTTATTGTTCACCACCCCATGCTGTGCTCCTTGGTGGATGGTGGATGTGCAGGTGTGGTGCTGGTGGGGGTGGGAGTGGCAGGGAGGGTGGGTGACAGATGTGCGTGGGATGTGGGAGTGCGTGCAGGTCACAGGAGGCCTTCGGCAAAAGCCTGCCAGAGGGCCTCCCGGATGCAGTGGCCGTGCTGGTGGGCCTGGCGAATGGGGCCGGTGCTTGGCTGCTCGTAGAGAGCACCGTCCGGAGGGGCCCCCCAGGGACATAGGCGTCCCCCTGTCCCTCCACAATCTTGTGGAGGACGCAACAGGCGCCCACCACCTGGGGCACGTTGGGGACCCTGACCTCGAGGTGTGTGAGAAGACACCTCCACTGCCCCTTTAGGCGCCTGAAAGCCCGTTCAACCATGTTGTGGGCATGGTTGAGGTGCTCATTGAACACCTCCTGGGCAGGGTCGAGGTGTCCCGTGTAGGGCCTCATGAGCCATGGCTGCAGGGGGTATGCTGCATCTGCCACTGTGCAGAGCAGTATGGTGACATCCCCTGCCACTGGGATCTCCCTCTGGGGGACAAATGTGCCAGCCCCCATGCGGCAGCAGAGGCCGGAGTTCCAGAACACCCGGGCATTATGGGTGCAGCCGGCCCAGCCCGCGTAGAGGTCCATGAACCATCCCCTTGTGTCCACCAGGGCCTGGAGCACCACCGAATGGTAGCCCTTCCTGTTCATGTACTGGCCAGCGCTGTGCGGCGGGGCGCGGATGGGGATGTGCATGCCATTCAAAGCACCGATACAGTTCAGGAATCCCAGGTCCTGGAAGCCGGCGACAGTGTTGTCCACATCCCCCAGGCGGATGACTCTATGCAGCAGCATGGCATTGATGGCCCGGACCACCTGCAGAGGCAGAAGGGGAACACATGCTTTAGTGCGGGTGTGGTGGCCATCGCCCCCCACCTCGGGCCCGTCCTGCCTCCCTCCTGTCCAGCCCCGGGCCCGTGCAGCCCCCACCCCCTCCTATCCGGCCCCTTGCAGGGGAGGGTTCCCCTTGCCCCAGCCTCCCCCCCCGCCCCACCTTACCTCCATCAGGACAGCCCCGATGGTGGCCTTGCCCACCCCAAACTGCTGTCCCACAGAGCGGTAGGAGTCTGGGGTGGCCAGCTTCCAGATGGCAATAGTGACCCGTTTCTGCAGGGTGAAGGCTAGCTGCATGGAGGTGTCGGAGTGCAGGGGTGAGCCAGTGGCAGATCTCGTCGAAGGTCTGCCTCGACATGCGCAGGTTCTGCAGCCACCTTTTCTCGCACCACTCCTGTAGCACCACGTGCTCCCGTCAGTCGGTGCTGCTGGGGTGGGTCCAGAGGTGTCGGGTCACCCGGTGGTGGCCTGGGGGGACCTTGCAGCCACCCAGTGAGCTCAGGTGCACCTGCGGCGAGGGTGTACAGCACTGCCAGCAGGGCATCCATAATGACGCTGTCCGCCAGCAGGAGCTGTCACTGGGCTTCCATGAGCACGAGTGAGTGGGTTCTGCCGGGCAGGAACAGGCTGGGCAGCACTCAACTCATGCGGATGGGAGGGCGGAGGGACGGGCCCTTTAAAGGAGGCGGATGGCTGCTGCCCTGGAAGGGCTTTTTGGCCATGGGACCCCATCCGCGGCGTTTCCTGCCTCCCTTCTTTCGAAAGAGAGCTTGGAGCCATCCAGGACGGCACTTCGAAAGAGCAGATCCGAACACTGATCCGAAAAACGGCGGTGGGTGCTGTCTTTTGATCGCCTCTTTTTTGAAAAATGAACTTCGATTTTTGCCCATTCGAAAGGGCGCTTACTGCCAGCCTTTTTTCTGGACAGGCTAAAGGGTGTTAGATTAAACAAAGCCCTACACCAAGGAGGTCTGTTTGACTCCTCCTGAGCACAGATCCCAGGACTCAGTCAGTTCCCTGCTGCAAACCCAGGCAGGAGAGCTCCACCCCAGTGTACACTAGACCCCTCCCAAGCCTCCTAGCGGGGAGTGGCTGGCAAGAAAGGGCGAGACCAAGGACAAGGTACAAGTGAGTGAAACAAAGTAATTATTTTATTAAACTAACTATTAAAACAACAAGCTAACCTTACTTAAACGAGATACATTGTTGAAGTGATGATTCCTGAATGCAGTTATAAGATTTTTATTGATCTGGAAGGCAAAAATTAATTCGTTATTAAGGAGGGAAAGGTGTAAAGGGTTAGGAGTTTAAGATCCCTGCTGCCAACTTATACAGGCGGAGTGAGGGGTGCTAACCCCCACTCCTGACCGGGGGGCAGGGCGCTACACCTGCCCTGAAATATAAACCCGGGGGGCGGTCAAGGTTGTCTCCTCTATTTGTGGGAGGCCTTCCGTTTCCCTCTGTGGGCTTTATTTGTAAGTTGCTCCTGGGAGGCCTTAGCTCTCCCTCAGGAAGCACTGTGTTGGCAGCCTGTGGGAGGTGAGGAGGCTGAGCCTTCACTCACAATTATATATAAATGGAGGAATATATAGGTAAAACAGTGAGGACTAATACCTTCCTAATAAAAATATTAATAAATACTTCAATATGTACTATAACAACACTAATAATATAAATAATTAACAATTAATAATTAAATGTGCTATATTTGAATATCCTGGGCTCTCAGGCCCGGCCCTGAGGGTCAGGCCCTCGGGTTCTGCGCCAACCCCGTCAGGGCGGCACACTGTAGGGGGGTGACCCCTACTCCCCCTTTGGGGGCCCCAATGTCCCAGGTGTATATGTGGAGTGTCAGTCCAGGTAAGTTTACGTGTCTCGACGTTTGTGGTCCAATCCGGTAGAAGTGTCACGTCAGGTAAATGAGGAAGCCAATGGTCAGAATGGCGGCGTGCAGGTAGAGGCACTGATAAGATGGCGGCCTCCGGGATTGGCAGCCGAGCGCGCAGTACCCGCCAAAGGCGGGTCAGTTCGACACTTGGCCACCGCCCCACGGAGACCGCTTGGGAGAGGAGCTGCTGCTTGAGAGCATAGGCGCCACTCGAGCCCAGTCAGCGCCACAAATGGATGGCAGCGGTGAAGTGATTTTCAGCTCAGAGCGATTCAGCTGCTTCGCCTCTGTGGGCTGGCCTAAGGGACTCGGCGGATGCCGCACATGCAGCCACGCCTCCCTATGTGGAGTAGCAGAAGTGAGTCTGTGTCCTCCAGGGCCACAGAATGCCCCGCAGCACCTGCTTATATGCAGGGAGTCCCATGTATTATTCATGATTCCAAATGAATATTCATGATTTTACCTGCGGTTTTCAATCAGGTCCTCTGGGGTTAACAAGGTGCTAGAAGTTCTCACCTCTGCCCAATCAGAGGCCTAGAATTCAAACACTTGATCATGAATAATTCATGAGTTCAGGTAACCGGGGGAGCCAACTGACAAAAAGTGACCGTTGGTAATGCTGCTAAATGGCAGCCTGTGACACTTCAGATTTTTCATGTGCTTGCACTGATTTTACACAGCCAAAGGCATGTATTCCCTGGCCCATGGGGACGATGATGTCCAAGGTGTTAAAAAGTCCTGACTCTTACGTGTGGGCGCAGCTGTAAGGCAAACAGTCACAGCTGCATACTTACCTATGCATAACAGTCTATCTTCTGTGGAGCTTTGAGGCATGTATATTTGCGTATGTATCCTCACTTTCTTCCTCCTCCTCCTTGAGTTACCCTATCAGTGTCCTAATCTAGACTGATTAGATTTAACGGAGGACAGATTACCCTTGAGTGAATAAAAGACTATCCATGTATTGATTTGCATGGCAATAACTGTCTTAGTTTGTTTCATTTCTTGTTAAATAGGAAGATTTTCATTGCTAAGCAACTAACAAGAACTACTGCTGCTTACTCCCTAATCATCTCTTAAGTAGGGGTAGAGGCCTACTCCTGAGAGTGCTTGCAGTTTTTGCCTCTTACTCCCTCATTTGACAGATAATGAAAACGTTCTTAATGATCCTGGAACAGTAGGATTTCTGTTGCTAGACTTTAGAGTTGTTAATTGAAATAAGAAGTTCAAATGAGAAGTGATTAGAGAATTGATATTCCATGTTAAATAGACCATTTAATTAATGTGGTAAATAAGTTTGTCTTTACCACCAACTTTCATTGTGATTGTTAATGCATTTTCCTGTTGTCACTATGATGGGATCAGAGAACATGACTGTTTCAGTAATTGTAGGTTTTTGTTTTTAAAACCGGGCAACAAAACAAAAAAAATTACTAATAGTAACAGTTGATTTGCCAATGAAATGATGTGTTCCTCAGTGAATTTACGTTTTTAAAGTTTCATTTCTGTTTGTTACCTAATAAATGTGTTTTTTTCCAGTATATGTTTGGGTATGTCTAACCCTCCATCTTTAAAAGGCATTCTTGCCAACACTGAGATTGGCTTAAAATCCTTAAATTTACTTGTGTCAAACTAGCATTTGTTTATTCCCCATGCTTCTTGCATTTATATACAGACAACTAAGATGGTGATTTGATTCTTCTCCCCTCTCCCCATTCTGCATCATTTCAGCTTTATCCCTGCTATTACAGCCCACGCTCCCCTCAAATTCTGACCCATCTCTCAGATCCCCATGTTTTTCACTTACCTGTGGGCTTTGATCATCTGCCCTCGTCAAACCTAATTTAAAGCTCTCCTCATTAGGCTAGCCAGTCTGTATCCAAATGATTTGTTTCCCTTCCTTAATAGGTGGACCCCATCTCTTATTAGCAGTGCTTCTTCCTGCAAGCATAGAATACTAGAACTGGAAGGGACCTCGAGAGGCCGTCGAGTCCAGCCCCCTGCCCTCATGGCAGGACCAAGTACTGTCTAAACCACATCTGATAGATATCTATCTAACCTGTTCTTAAATATCTCCAGTGATGGAGATTCCACAACCTCCCTTAGCAATTTATTCCACTGTTTGACCACCCTGACAGTTAGGAACTTTTTCCTAATGTCCAACCTAAACCTCCCTTGCTGCAGTTTAGGTCCATTGCCTCTTGTTCTATCATCAGAGGCCAAGAAGAACAAGTTTTCTCCCTCCTCCTTATGACTCCGTTTTAGATACTTGAAAACCTCTATCATGTCCCCCCCACCCCTTCTCTTTTCCAAACTAAACAAGCCCAATTCTTTCAGCCTTTCATTGTAGGTCACATTCTCCAGACCTTTAATCGTTCCTGTTGCTCTTTTCTGGACTCTCCAATTTCTCCACATCTTTCTTGAACTGCGGTGCCCAGAACTGGGCACAATACTCCAGCTGAGGCCGAACCAGTGCAGAGTAGAGCGGAAGAATGACTTCTCGTGTCTTGTTCACAACACACCTGTTAATGCATCCCAGAATCATGTTTGCTTTTTTTTTTCTTTTGCAACATCATCACACTTTTGACTTATATTTAGCTTGTAGTCCACTGTAACCCCTAGATCCCTTTCTGCTGTAGTCATTTTAGACAGTCTCTTCCCATTCTGTATGTATGACACTGATTGTTCCTTCCCAAGTGGAGCACTTTGCCTGAGTCCTTATTAAACTTCATCCTGTTTACCTCAGACCAGTTCTCCAATTTATCCAGATCATTTTGAATTACGACCCTGTCTTCCAAAGCAGTTGCAACCCCTCCCAGCTTGGTATCATCTGCAAACTTAAGTGTACTTTCTATGCCAATATCTAAGTCATTGAAGAAGATATTGAACAGAACCAGTCCTAAAACAGACTCTTGCAGAACCTCACTTTTTATACTTTTCCAGCAGGATTGAGAACCATGAACAACTACTTTCTGAAGAGTTAGATGCAATCTGATAACACACTGGTTCAAAGTGATATATGTAATGATCACTTTCTGTAAATTCAAGCTTCAGTTAAATTTATTCCAGGAAGTCCAGATGGTGACAATGAAAATAAATTCCAGGTGAAGTACAGTTGGAGTAGCACAAACACTCTTGCTCTATTTAGCCCAAGACTTTTGTAAACCACAGAAACTTTCTCAATCACTTGACACTCAACTCAAAGAAAACAAGCAGGAACAGCTGAAAATAGAATTAAAACAACACACACAAAACCCCCACATAAAATCCTCCACCAAAACCAATCGCATCCCATAGTCAAGGAGGCCAAAGCTCTCCTGGCGACACCATCTTTAGATCCATGAATTCACATCCAGGGTGCATTTGTCTTTTCCAGGGCCCTTACTCTGAGCACAGTAGTTACTTTTGATCTGTTCAGGGTCACACCTTGCAGTATCATTAATTACCACATGGATGAGTAGTATAGGATGGTAGTTAGAGGCTCAGGTGATCCTTGACAATCTCTCTATTAATGTCTTGGATATGGGACCCCCAGCAGATAGCATACCTCTCGGGATGTTATGTCAGGGCAATAGCTGGCTGCCTTCATCCGCCTTCAGAAGAGAGTCTCCAACTACCATCACTCTTTGTTTCCTTCTCACAGTGGTGGCTGCTATTTCCCAGCTGGAATGAGTGGTGGAAGGTTGTGGGGGGCGGGAGAGGGTGAGCGTATATGGCTTCTCCTTCGGGGTGTGATCCCTCATTTTCCATATCAAGAAAAGGATAATGATTCTCAAGAACCATCGTGGGTGGATTGGGAGCAGGGATGGATCACTGCTTACTATCAGAGGTAACCTTCTGTTAGTCTCTTCCCTGAGGCATATGGCTGGATAGCTTCCTCAGCCCTAGATGTCTCCATATGTGTATTCTCAAGGAATTTCTCAATGGCATGGATACTCCTCAACCTGGATACCTTCTTCTGTACTCTTACATGTGCGTCCTGAGAGATTCCACTCGCAGGCACCTTTTGTATTGTATGGTCCCTCAGCCTGGATTTCTGTAAGTTGGTAAAGTGAACCACAGTCTTTGCAAAACTATACCAGGATCTGGGTAGAGGCATCCATGTTCAGGTGGTCTGTCTGGCGTACAGGTGCAGTTGGAAGAGACCGTAGCACCATTGAAACAGGCGATGCAGCACTTCTTAACCACCTGGTTGTTGTAGGACTTCCTCCTACAAACTCCCCTGTTTGCGGACCCTTGGTCACTAGCTCCTCCTGGTTGCTTAGGCACTGGCTTTTAAGGCGTTCCCTCTTAGGTCAGCCCTACCCACATGTTAATCACACAGGTGGTGTTGACGTACCCTTATGAACATGGGACAGGATGCTTAACTTTATGGCACCTGATTAGAGTATTTTAAGTAACTGAATAGAGGAACTTTATTTTATGAAAGAGTCAACAATTCAATGGGGGTCGTTTATATAATATACTTCCATCTTACTAATTCACCACAGTGCATTAAAATCCTATTTCCGTATTGGGTGTCCTGTAAGCATGTATCAACAAGGTGCTACTGAGTGAAAGCTTTACTGCATGTTAATGGAGGACCACATCACAACCTTGATGGTCTACATCAGAGAGAACAGCCCTACAACAAGACTAGAACACTTCGCATAGATGTTGGAGATGGGAGGGTTATCTAGTCAGTTTCTCTGCAAGGACTGGGCTTTAGTAAATTCACCCTTGTTTTGTCCATTAATTCTTAAATATCCAAAGGGATGTGTATTGTACAATTTTACTTGGGTACTACTTTGATATTCTCTGTATTCCTCATTTCTTCCTCAGACCTACTGGTGTTTAGAATGTATGAGGTCATTGACATTGACATTGTTATCCTTAGTTGGTCTCCACCACATTTTTTTTTTTTTTTAAATTCCACTGACTGCCTCTTTACTTAACTGATGGCCGTTGATTGACTCTGGTTAAGACAGGTCACTTAAATGGGGGAAGAGAAAATGCAGGTTCTTACCACTGGCCTTCTATTGAATATAAGTAGGGCAGCCTTCAAGTTTGCTCTGCCACTTTCTCATTCCTTTCTTGAAGCTCCCACAATAATGTTAGTGAGGTATCCCTTGTGATCCAATAGAGCTTGCGACGTTAGTGAGAAGTACCACTTTTGGTTTATGTACTCTTTGTCAAGGTGGTCTGGTGCCAAGGTAGAGAAATGCATTCTGTCTGTTGCCCTATCGCAGTCAGGGAACACCAACAAAGAGAAACTATCCACTATGTCCTGCATGTTTCCCAGAGTCACAGCCCTTCTTAGCAGAAGTTTGTTAATGGATTTGCAAACTTAGATCTCAACAGATCACACAATAAGTTTACCCACTCCAAATTGATGCTCCACTGACCAGTAGCAGTCTGGTATTGTAAGCTCTAGTGGGTTATACCCACTTGCTTCTTTTCTGTCATAGCAGCTCTCATTTTAGTATTGCTGCACTTCTGGACTGGGAAAAAGTCTTCATGTAGTTCTTGGAAAATGGCCTTATGCATTGTAAAGTTCTGCAGCTGCTACTCATCATCCCATAGCTGCCTAACAATGCAGCACCACCCGTCAGTCCTTGTTACCTAGGTCCAGAAACAGTGCTTAATCATGTCAGGATGTTGCATGACTCTTGCCTGCAACGGCCAGTTAGTCCACTCCGTGTTCTAGCAGGGTTAGTTGCATGTTGTTTTCTGTGTCTGCTGCTGTATCAGCAGTATATATATTGCAGATCAAGGTGCAAAGTGTTGTAATGCTCACAACAAGAGTGACCAGCTGAGCAGCCTCCATGCTTATTGTGCTATGGCAGCCACATGGGTAATGCAGGCTTATTAAAAAAGTACAGAAAAGGCTTGGTTGGGTTGCTCTTAATTTGAGAGAGATGAGTAAGTGCATCATGGCAGGCGAACTCCATGTTCTCATAACCACACACAGCAATGTTTTGGTCTCATAAGGCATTGCAAACCCAACCCAAAATTCAACTCAGCTACGTGCACTGTTGGATAGTTATCCAGAGTGCAGTGGTCCAGGCACTGACACAAGGTCTACTAGTGAGGATGCACACTGCTGATACACAAGATGTATAGTGTGGACTCGCAAGATCAACTTGTTTCAATCAGAGGCTTGATGTCAACTTATGTAAAGTTGACGTAACTTTGTCATGTCTTGTATGACTGCAGTTTGTTTGGTTCACACATACAATATGTCAGTACTAAAGATTTTTTTCTAGGTCAGTACTGAAGATTTTTTCTACAACCTACTTAAATAATATTAAAATATTTAAAAATTAATAAAATGGTCTTTTCTTGGGATATTGACTAATTTTTACTCCTGTTATGAGGGTATGTGCTTACGCCTATCATTATTGACATTTGTGTTATTGTAGCACCTAGAAGACCCAGTCATGTACCAGTACAGGGGGTCCTCATTATAAGTCCAGGTGACATTCCTAAATGATGCAACTTATAGCGCAATGACTTTTAAAGGGGAATTAATACGCATAAGGAATCATGTAATTAGCTTGAGATACGTTCCCAACACCTACAGTTCACACACATGTTTATACATATAGGCTATGTGTACACTAGCCAAAACTTCGAAATGGCCATGCAAATGGATATTTCAAACTTTACTAATGAAGCACTGAAATACATATTCAGCACCTAATTAGAATGCTGGCAGCCGTGGCACTTCAAAATTCACGTAGCTCGTCCAGATGGGGGTCCTTTTCGAAAGGACCATGGCAGCTTTGAAATCCCCTTAGTCCTATCTGCTGTTAGGAATGAGGGGATTTCAAAGTTGCCGTCCTTTCGAAAAGGACCTCCATCTGGACGAGCCACATCAATTTTGAAGTGCTGTGGCTGCCTAATGAGGCCCTGAATATGTATTTTGGTGCTTCATTAGTAAACTTCAAAATATGCATTTGCATGGCCATTTAAAAGTTTTGGGCTAGTGCAGACATGGTCATAATGTACCTATACTTCATAAAAAAATAAATAGAAATAGATAAGACAAGTATGTTCTTCTTACCTTGTAAATGGATTTGATGGGCTTGATGGTGGAAGTAAAGGATACTGAAACAGTATCCCCTGCTTGGTGAGAGTTAGGTAGAGGAGAAGGAAGATGGGACAGGGGAGTCATCTGCCACCATCTCTTCATTGTCCAAGATATCAATTTCTTCCTCCTCCTCAATTCCTAAAGGCTGTGCAACAACTGTTGGTCCCACTTCTTCCATGTCTTGAAGGCCTGAAGGTTCACCTTCTTCTGTGACTAGTTTGGGTTTCTTTGCTTTCCAGAAGGAAGTCTCTAGTGTTGTCTGCTTGCCACTACACATTTTTGGATCCAAAAATCTCTGGATAACATGACTAGCTGTCATTTAGGAAACGTGCAAACTTGGAATAGCAATCAGTCAGATGATCTTGAGGCTTGATTGTGTTGATGATTTCATCAGCAAGGTTAAAACACATGGTGAAGAGACATCATTGTAAGTCCTTTATTTTCTTTCTTCATTGTTTCTTCTTTATCTTTGTTCTGGCTTTCCTCTTCAAATGCTTGTTTATGTAGCTCTTCCAGGTCTTCATTACTTAGAGGTTCTGAATGAGAAGCAAGTAATTCAGTCAAATCGTCGACATTGTCAAACACCGTCTTTGCTAGTATCACTCAGTCCTCTCAAATTGTGGTCTCATTGAAGCCAACAAAGTCATTGACTGGTTCAGGATAGATTCCTCCCCCCACCCCCCACACACACTGTTCATGTATCAAACACTTACTTCATCCCATGCTGTGACAATGTGCATCACTGCATCCATTATGTTAAAAGTTTTCTAGAATTCCTGCATGGTTGGTTTTCCCTTGATGAATCTCCTGAATGTCCTACATAGATAAAAGGCTTTCAAGTTAGCGATTGCATCTTGATCTATTGGTTGGATCAGTGACGTAGTGCGTTGTGGTAAAAACACAAATTTAATGTTGGGGCATAATTCATAATCTAAGTCATGTGCAGCAACATTTTCTACAAGAAGAAGAATTTTGAATGTTTTTTCATTTCTAGAACAAATAATGCATGAAGCAGTCATGGAATATTTGCTTTGTTATCCAAGCCTTTCTCTGAGACTTCCATGCAACGGGGAGATGATACTTGACATAATTTTTCATGGCACAAGTGTTCTCACTATGATAAAGGAGCAGTGGTTTAATTTTCTTGTCTTCCTTGGCATTGCCACCGAGCAAGTGTGTCAGGTGGTCTTTTGAAGCCTGGTGCCCTTTTTTCATTAACAGAAATGTAGGTTCATTTTGGCATTCATTTCCAATAAAATCCTGTCTCATCCACATTAAAGACTTGTTGTGGATTGTATCATCCTTCTTGAATTACCTCTCTCAACTTTGCCTCATGTGCTTTGTCTGGCTTCCTGTCAGTACTTGCTGCATCACCTTCAAAGTTCCTGAATGCATAGCATGACTGTAAACTCTGAAACCAGCCATGGCTAGCATTAAATGTTTGTTTTTAGAAATGCCTCTCATCTCCTGCTTCTCTATATCCTTCAGGAATTTGAATAACCTCACTGCTGTCTCCTGAATGGCACTGATACTTATCATTGTATTCTACATATGCAAGTCATCCAACCATGTAGCTAGAATTGTCTCCATCGTTTCCCTCACCTTGCGTCTTTACTGAGCTGTCTTTATAGAAGAATGCTGTGTTGTATGCTTAGCCTTTTCCATTATATCATCAGCATTCTTGGCAGTAGTATGAACTAGTATGAACTACTACTAGTATGAATCGGAGGCAGGCCACGATTGCAAGCAACATTGGCAGCCCATTCACCATTTCTGATGTGCTTTATCACATCTGTTTTCACAGCAAGACTCTCACTAACATGTCGTCTCTTGCAAATAGCACTTAAATTTGCACAAACACTTAATTTCCCAGTCATAGTTAAAAGATTCCACAAATATATTAAGATAAAGAATGTGCACTCGCAATGCATTCACTTCAAAATTTACAGACAGTAAGGAGGATGATGCAAAGGATTGTGGTCCCTTGAAAAAGGACTTAAGTGCAAATCTGTGTGATGCATAATGAATTTAGTTTCCTTACTTAATGGATGACTTATATGCAAAATGACTTATAATGAGCTGACATAACAGGGACTCCCGGTAGTCCACTCTGCTAGTGTTTGTCCTTTCAGGGAATAGTGGTGCTCTGTTCTTGAAGGATTGGTTAGGTTATATTTTTAAACCATTTGTTGGTTTTTTATATACAAGGTGTCACCTTTTGTATATTGAATGCTTTAAATAGTACCAATTTTCTTTTATATCACTCCTGTGGCATATAATACAGCTTTCCATACTTGTGGATTTAAATTTAGCAGAGAATCTTCTATTTTCTTAGAGGCTTCTTTTTTCTATAGCTGTGCAGGAGAATGAAAGGGACAAACTTTGTGTCTGTTGTGTGTTGGTTTGGCAGTGCTGCCAATAGGGCAGTACAATGTGTGGGCTTATTAAAACAATACCTTTGAAAGATAGGGGGCTGGAAGTTGGAGGGGAACGTGAACAGTAGTAAAACACACACGACTCACTGGCAAAAAGGTCCTTGGAGAGTATTGAGAGGGCAAGGAAACTTACCCTTAACTATTTTTTTTTTTTTTTTTTTTTTTTTGTAAACACACATGAATTTTTACCATGGCAGTTATAATGGTAAATCCCCTAATGTGCACACAATTATACTGTTATAAAAGAGACATTTATGCGGGTAGTGTTATTCTTTGCATACTGGAATAACTTTACAAGTATAAAGTGACTTTAACATTACATCCACAGTAGAGGTGGTTGTACAGCTGTATAGTTGAAACGCTGCAGTGGTCTGGTATAGGCAGGCCCTTAGAATGCTAACTTTAGTACTCATGTTGTTTAATAAAACACACAGTAGTGCCTACCGGATCAGTCCTTTTAGTTGGTCTTAGGACTGCCCTCACCTAGGCCTTAGATTGACCTAGATCCATCTCTTGGAACTGTGAAAATTTCTTGCCCTTTGTGGTTAGGTCAACTTAACTTCCCCCTCCCCTCCCCAGTGTAGCAGCAGCTACACTGTCAGAAGAATTCTTTTGATGTAGCTGCTGCCTCTCAAAGAGGAAGATTATTTTCTTTAATGAAAACCCCCTTTCAAATGAAGTAGGACAGGGCTCTTAAACTTCATTGCATCACAACTCCCTGGTAGTGTAGTTTCTGTATGGCCTGTAGAGGGGAGCAAACACTGAGTCACAGTGGGGCCGACAGCCATCCTGGAGCAAGGTGTGTGCTAGCCTAAGTTAGGTCAAAGGTATTGGACTATTTTGAGAGCCAATGCAGTGATTTAATTTTGGCATTTTGGAAGATTTAGCCAGATCTCTTGGAAAACTTAAGGTAATCTATGATATTGCATAGTTTAAGAAATAAATGCTTGTGGCTACAGAGTTGTTAGTTTGAATTTTTTCATGCAGAGAGAATACAGTTAGTTCCCAAAATAATCTTAACTTTGCTTGCTGCCCTATCACAGTCTTGTACCATTCCTGCAATATAAGACTACTTTTACTATAATTGTAACTTGTCAAATGTTTTACCTATGTATTTTCTTAGTGGTGGTATATCCTCACTAGTTTGCACTGGTGGGGGAGCATAGTCTGAGTCTTTGATCAAAATTTGATCAAAGTACAGATCAGACTCCATGGAGGATTAGGTTTCCAATCCGTATTGGGGGCATATAGTTGTTTTTGTAAACTCTGTAAAGTAGGCTGACAGGAGATTTGATTTTATTCCATATCTGTTTTGATTTTGCACTTTGTTTTGGAGGCTTATACTGGAGTGGGAGGTGGTAATATGTGTTTTAAAAACTGTGTGTAGAAAAGAAGTTAAAATGCTATGGACTCACGTAAGAGACAAGTCTTTAGCTTGTACGCAGAAGGTGTGACATTGGTATAGCTAGCTCAAAAAAATGACAATTCTGAAGAAACTCCATAGAATCCTTAACTTGGGATTTTGAAACTTGCATATAAATCTCTTATGCCTATAGTATTTCAATTAATTTTGTTCTTAAGTAATTGATCTAGTTCTGTAACCTTAACAGGGATAGTAGCAGAGAGATAGCCATGTTAGTCTATGTTCTATCAAAAGAAGAAAGCAGTCCAGTGTCAAGGTTGACAAATGAGAAAAATTGTAATCAAGGTGGGCAAATCAGAAGAGAAGAGGGGCGGTAGGAGTGAGGGAAGTCAAGAGTCAGATAAACAAAGTATGTAAAAACGTCCATACAACGGGCCAGGTAATTGCTGTCCTGGTTCACACCACGTGTTAATGTGCTGAATCAACGTTGATAACTGTTTTGGTTCTCTGTGCTATAAATATTGAGTCTGTTCTGGTATGGTTATGGTCTGAAGAAGTGGGTCTGTCCCACAAAAGCTCACCACCTAATAAATTATTTTGTTAGTCTTTAAAGTGCTACTGGACTGCTTTTTTGTCTTAACAGGGATGCCAGGCATTGGGTTTTTGACCAGAATGCCTAGGTGGATGTCCTCTTAAAAATCCAGTGAGCAGCAGAGTAGGGCTAAAGGAGGTTCCCTGCCTCTGCATGGCTCCCAGAAATGGCTGTTATGTCTTGCCCTTAAGATATGGTGTATTGCCACTGCTCCAAATGCCAGCCCCGTAGCTCCCATTGGCCAAGAGCTGTAGACACTGGGAGCTGCGGGAGCGGGTAGGGGGGTGTGACACCTAAAGGTGCAGGCAGCGTGCAGTTCTCTGGCCCATTGGCCTAGGAGCTGGACATGCAGGCCACTTCCGGGAGCTGCACAGAGCCATGGAAGGCAGGGAGCCTGCCTTATCTCCTCTGCGCTGCCATCTGGTAAGTGATACCCAGCTGGAGCCCCTACCCCAAACTCCATTCCACATCACAACCCCTGCCCCAGGTTGGATTCCTCTTTCGCACCCTAATTCTGACCCACAGGCAACACGTCACCCCCCTGCCCAGGTCCCATTCTCTAGCTGTGAGCCCCCTCCTACAGCCAAACTCTCTTCTGGAGTCTGCACCTTGCACCCCTGCCCCAGCTCAGAGCCCTCAAGCCCCTGCCTAAGCCTGAGTCCTCTCCTGAATCTGAATCCCTCTGTTCTGGCTCCACTCCAGAGCTCACATCCCCTAACCCCCTCTTATGCCCCAGCCTCTTGCTCCAGCCTAGTGGAAGTGAATGAGGATGGGGAAGAGTAAGCAACCGAGGAAGGGGAAAGTGAATGTGGGGTGGGGCCTTGGAAAGTGGCCGGGACAGTGGTGGGGATGCAGAACGGATGTTCTTTTCTTGTGATTTAGAAAGTTGGCAACACTAGATTTTAACAAAAACTTCCACCCTGAATTTTTTATAAAAGGGCTTTGCCTGCAGCAAAATGAAGTAATAAGCTGGTAGTGTTAAATTGGGTTTCTCTGGTAGCAATTCAGCATGTGCTGAAAAAAGTAAGGTGAAAAGAGTAAAAAGAGTAACACAAAATTAGGGTGCTTACTACACATATTAAACTGCCAGAATAATTTGACTTTTGAGTTAAATGTCGTGTGTAATGGAAACAATCTGTCATAACTGTCCAAGACGATCTGAAAGAATCTCTATTAGAATCTGTTTTTAAGTTTTCATATTTGACTCAGTCTTTAAACAAGAAAGTAGATTCTTGATGATTAATATGAAAGTGAAGAAGAATATGCTAAATAATTGGAACAATAGAAATTGCAATAGATGCAATCAACACAAATCTATTGGTATATAAAACTTAAGAACATTTTGAAATTTTCAATCATGTTTTATGGGTTTTCCAGAGAATATTTTAGAATGCAGCACATGACTAAAGTGCTACTGGAGTTGTAATTAGCAGACCATTGGCTAGGGAAGTCAATTCCCTTAACCTATAGGGAACTACAGGAGCAATAATGCATACAATTTATTAATAGATGAGTTTCAGCGATAGTAAGTCTTTCACATATTTCAATTATCAGAGTGTAAATTAAAGTTTGGATGACAGTGAAGGACAGAAAAGCTATCAGAATTATGTTGATACATTTGAGTTTTATGAAGCTGTTGTAACTGCTGCTGTTTGCATTTAATTTGGGCTTGATTGCTTTTTGTTTTCCAAATGTTCAGTGGTCTACTAAAAACACAATAGGATTTTTCTTTGTTTTTTGAACATAATGTTAACAGTTAAGATGATTTTTTGATTTTGTTGGCTATTTAAACTATGTCAATCAATGCTACACTTAAAATTTATACATTGTGTGAACATTTTTAACACAAAATATTAGCATTTAACAGAATGAAGAGGAATAGTCCATTGATACCAGCTGTTTTTAGTGAAAAGCTGAAAATAAATAGAATTCTGTGATAATCAATTTGTCTGAGCAAAATTATACCACTTAAATGTAATCTCAGAGATCATTGAGGTTTTTTTTTTTTTATTCTGGGCCTTTTAAATAGTATAATATAACAATAATACAAAAGGGAGAGTGATTTGCTTATTACTTATAAGTTCTAAAAAAGTCTCTCTTTTTTACCAGATTGTCACCTCTGTTACTGTAAGTGGTATTATAATTCAGGATTTCAATTGGGGTGGAACACAATAGCTAGACAACAAGAAAGGTATTAGGGTAGTGTAGTACCAAGACCATAATTAAGGTTGTGTTGGGGACTTTAGTTTTATAGAGTAACAATTTGTTATATACACATTATTTGTTGCAATAGCAACAAATATGATCTCTCTTTCTGACCATGAAGAACAGGCAGATGCCACCAGAAACATATCCCTGCAAGGGGAAAAAAATTAGTCAAGAATGGTTATTTAAGGCCATGTCTACACTTAGTAAAAACTTGGAAATGGCCATGCTAATGCCCAAATTGAAGAATACCAATGAGGTACTGAAATGAATATTCAGTGCCTCATTAGCATGCTGCTGGCTGCGGCACTTTGAAAGTGCTACGGTTCGCTCACCCACGGCTTGTCTACATGGGTGTCCTTTTTGAAAGGACCCTGCCAACATCGAAGTCCCCTTGTTCCTATCAGTTGACAGACAAAAGCTACATCTACACGTGAATGCTACATCGAAATAGCTTATTTCGATGTAGCGACATCGAAATAAGCTATTTCGATTAATAACATCTACACGTCCTCCAGGGCTGGCAACATCGACGTCAACTTTGACGTTGGGCAGCACTACATCGAAGTAGGCGCTGCAGGGTAGCGTCTACACGCCAAAGCGGCCCACATTGAAATAAGGGTGCCAGGAACAGCTGCAGACAGGGTCACAGAGCGGACTCAACAGCAAGCCGCTCCCTTAAAGGGCGCCTCCCAGACACACTTGCACTAAACAGCACAAGATCCACAGAGCCGGCAACTGATTGCAGACCATGTGCATGCAGCATGGATCCCCAGCTGCAGCAGCAGCAGCCAGAAGCCCTGGGCTAAGGGCTGCTGCACACGGTGACCATAGAGCCCTGCAGGGGCTGGAGAGAGCGTCTCTCAACCCCTGAGCTGATGGCTGCCATGGCGGACCCCGCTATTTCGATGTTGCGGGACGCGGATGGGCTACATGTGCCCTACTTCGACGTTCAATTTCGAAGTAGGGCGCTATTCCCATCTCCTCATGAGGATAGCGACTTCGACGTCTCGCCGCCTTATGTCGATTTCAACTTCGAAATAGTGCTCGCCACGTCTAGACGTGGTGGGCTCTATTTCGAAGTTGGCGCGGCTACTTCGAAGTAGCCATCACACGTAGATGCGGCTAAAGACAGACATCTGTGTCTGTGAGCATTTTGCAATGATCTTCTGTTAGCAAGAAGAACCAGATTAATTATGTATGTTCTGTCTGTGGTCTGGCCATCCATAGCACCATACTTAGACATAAATCTTTGGAAGATGTAGTGCCCCCTGCCCCCCCCCTTTTTTTTTTTTGGCTTTTAGTATAATTTTGTAACTGCTTACTACTTGCGTTGTGTGCCAGTGTTAAACACAGACTCAGTATTAATAAACTTGAATGGGATTTTTCCCTAAACCAGTAGAACATGTACATTGCTATTATAGAGTTCTGATTATACCCTCACAGCTATACTCCATGAAAATTTTTAGTACAGAATCTTCTGGGGGGAAAATCAAATGGAAAGAATCTAAGTTTGATGACTTGAGCAATCACATGCATACATCTATTAAACTTCATGACAAATGACGATGACAGAATGAAGGACCCAGTATGCTGATTGGTCAAATAGTCTAAGACTATGTATAATTCTATGCATTTTTGTACTCTGAGGCTATGTCTAAACTGCAGACTTCTGTCGACAAAACTTCTATTGACAGAAGTTTTGTTGACAGAACTCGTGTCCAGACCACGGGTGTCTCAGAAGAGATCTGCCAGTCAGGAGTGTTCTGTCGACATCTCTGTGGAAGTGGAATAAGGTGTCTCAACAGAGGTTTTTTCCCCAACATTTGGCCCTGTGTGGATGGGCCAAATGTCAGAAAAGCCTTTCATAACAGAACTGACCTCAAAAGATATGCAAATGTGTTGTGCAGTTTGCTTATTTTTGCCAAGAGTTCTTGGCAATCTAGACTCAGCTTGAGGTGGGAGTGTGATATTCCAAAGATTTCTTTAATTTTTGCTCTTGCTCTCTCTCCCCTCCTTATTAACCAGAGACTTTCAGCTAAAATAACTAATTGAGCAAGAGGCTAAGCTATTTGACTGCACCTTTTGTGGGTGGTACTGTGGACTCATATGTGATTAAGTACATAGATAGAGACAATGACTCTGACAGGTGATAGGTGGGAGAAAATTGAGATAGCAATTCAATTATGTTACAAGGTGTATGAAAGAGTAATGTATATAGGATGACTTAACAACGAGAACAACATTTCCCCTAACCCCACACCAGAGGCTTGACACCAGTCCAGGTTACAGAGAGATGAGGGTATTTTAGTTTAGGACAACTGCTCCCATTTCAACCTATAATTATCTAGTAAAAGACCCGCTCTCAAATTTCCAGCTCCTCGCTCTTGTCTGTCTTGGGTGGAGGCCAGCTTCTCTCTTCCTCCTTTATTGTGTTTTTCCTTGAAAAAGACAGTCTGCCTCAGTAGGCTTGCTTCCTTTCTTGTCAGAGACCATGTAACTACTCATAGATAAGCTATGACACAGCTCTTTTTATGCACTGTTATTTATCCTTCATTTTCTCTGTAATATTTTTATCCATATTAGGGGCTATAAAAGAACCCACATATATGCTATAAAGCTTACTTGGCATCACCTCAAATCTAACATGGGCTCTGGCAAGAACAGTTCTGCAGAACCCTACAAAAGGGGTCTCTTCTATGGTCACATGTTCATAGGAGCCTCAGCTCAAAACTAGGACCTTTCTGAAAAGTTTAGTCCATCCTTTATGTAGACTGAGGGTCTTTTGAGCTGGTGTTTTCAGGAACAGCTGTTTAGTAATCAATGGGGTCTTTCTTCAGGTTGTAGCTTCTGGGATAATTTGGATTTTTCTTCTGCCAGGTATTTTCTAAGAAATCCACTTCACACATGTCCCACTAAGTCCTTTGAAGTTCCAAAAACTTTCCAGGGATTCCAATTGCTAATGGGCTGATTAAAAAGTACTTCTTGCTCCTAGGGTTTCTGACATTTTATTTCTCATTCCCTAGTTGTGGTTAGGCAACTGGCAAGTTTGTCCTTACCCACAACTATTTCACATTTGGGGACCATTTGTACCTTCAAATCAGTGTTACTCCTGTGGGCACCCACACGGCTCCACAATATGCCAACATTTTTGTGGCTGAGTTAGGGGACGGGAGCTGAAGACACATTCTGTCACTTCTCCTTTACTTGTGCTACATCAACGATATCTTCATGGACGCATGGTAAGGAGACCCTTGAAGAATTCCACAGGGATTTGAACAGGTTGCACCCCACCGTCAATCTCAGCCTTGACCATTCTACACAAGAGATCAATTTCCTGGACACTACAGTACAAATCACTGCTGGTCAAATTAGTACCACTCTAAGCCAGAAACCCACCGACTGCTACTCTTGCCTACATGCCTCCAGGACACATCAAATGATCCACTGTTTACAGTCAAGCTGTAAGATACAAGCACATCTGCTCCAATACCACTGATGGAGACAAAAAACTACAAGATCTCTACCAGGCATTTGTAAAACTTAATTACCCACTGGGAGAAGTAAAGAAACAGATTGACGGAGCCAGAAGAATACCCAGGAGCTAGCACTTATATATAGGCCCAAGATGATAAGCAACAGAACACTACTTGTCATCATCTATAGCTTTGAACTTAAACCCCTCCAGCGCATTATTAACAATGTTCAACCTATACTGAAAAATGATCCCTCACTCCTACGTGCCCTGGGTGTGGGGCCTGTACTTCCCTATGGACAGCTGCCCAATTTCAAGAAAATACCAGCAGCCACACACCATGCCACAGAAATACTAACACTGAACCTTTCCTTGCCAGGTCTGTCTGTATGTCTTTACTAGAGACGCCATCATTGGACCTAACCGCATGAGACACACCAGCAGGAGCTCATGTACCTGCACTTCCGCTAATGTGATATATGCTATCATGTGCTATCAATGCCCCTGTGACACGTACATTGAACAAATGGGACAGTCCCCATGCAAAGAATAATAGGACAGAAATCAGACATTAGGAATTTGAATGCACATAAACCTGTAAGTGAGCACTTTAATCTCACAGGACTGCTATAAAGGACCTGAAAGATTTTAATACCAGATTACAAAGAGAGACATCTGAATTGGAATTCATTTGCAAGTTTGATACCTTTAACCAGGGACTTAGCAGGATCTCAGTTATCTTACGCATTACAAGGACAATTTCCCACCTTTGATAGTCGGAGGGATGGCAGACATCTCACTTAATTTATTCTTCGCAGAGGTCCTCTTAATAAGCAATTCCCTCCCTCCATCTTCTTTCCCTTTTCTCTTTTTCCCCTTTCCCCTCCTTCTTCTCCCCCTCCCACTTCTTTTTATATTTTACTGATTTCTCAGTTCTGCTCCAGAATCTGAAGAAGTGGGTCTTTTCCATGAAAGCTCAATACCTAATGAATAAAATTGTTAGTCTTTAAGGTGCTTGCTTTGTTAAACACAGAATGCTGAGAGTCAAGATTGGTGGCTGTAAACAAAGTTGATGGGACCATGGGGAAACTTGGCCACATCCATGATAAATAGTCATCTGGCTCACTTAAATCATGCTGGATTATGGATTTTGCTAGATGATACAGTGCTGAACTGGAGAGGCTCAACCTGTATTTCAGATTATCTGTTTTCAAACAGAATACTTGCTAGTGCTTTAAGGAAATATTCAAGAACTGAATGGCTGCATCTGTGCGAGCAAGTTCTTTCAAAAGATTTTTCAAAAGAAGGGGGCTTTTTTGAAATAGCCCATGCAGTGTCTACACACACAAAGTATTCTTTCGAAAGTAAATCGAAAGACTGCGGTGTTCCTTTTGAAATCACTCTTCCTTACCCGTTTCAGGAAGAGTGCAGCCTTTTGAAAGCTTCTTTTGAAAGAAAATGTGTGTAGATGCTTCACAGAGCCCTTCTATTGAAAGGACAGTTTTCATTTTCAATCCCTGGCCCATTCTTTCGAAAGAGCAGAGGGCTGTGTGAATGCACTCTTTTGAAAGAGCAGATCACTTTTTTGATCCACTTTTTTGTGTGTGGATGCACTCTTTCGAAAAGTTTTTTTGGAAGAGGTCTTCTGGAAGAGCTTCTTTCAAAAGATCACTAGTGTAGACGTAGCTAATATGTACTTAATTTTTATATTGTTGTTAATTATGCTATTTTAGCATAACTTCTGCTTATGTTTGGGTATTTTCTATTGTAGCCCTAGTTCATCTGTTCAAGGAGCTTAAAATTTTTGCTTTGGTTCAGTGATACTTTTGTGTGAAGTTACTGGCTAATGTTCTTTAGCAGGAAATTCATTTTCTTGTATCTCTGCGTCCTTTTGGTCTACTCTGTCAGCTGAGCGTTAAATGCCTTGTCCAACATAGAAATTTTGCATTGACTGTATTCTGTGTTAGTTTGTGCAATTTAATTTTTATACTGTATCACATTTAAAATTAAATTATTCTGTTAATTATGCAGAGAATATAGACTATTCCCAAATCCCCTATATTGGTAGCCTAAAATGACTGTTATATCTGTCTTTTATTCTAAATTGCTACAGATGTGTTGTATGCTGATAGCGTGCATTGGGTTACTCACCTAGGCCGTTTCTACACAGGCCACTTCCTTTGGAAGTGGCATGCTAATACATGGAGCGAAAGATGCTAATGAGGTGCGGATGCAAATTCCCCATGCCTCATTAGCATAATTTCAGGTGATTTGGAGTTCAGAAGACCGTCCTTCCTGACTTCAAAACACTGGGTAGAAGCACAGCCTGGGAGGGAAGCTTCTGGAAGGAAGTCCTTCCAGAGGCCCCTTCTTCCCAAAAATTTTTGGGAAGAAGGGGCTTCCGGAAGAAAGAACGGTCTTCTGGACTCCAAATCACGTGATGTTATGCTAATGAGGCATGGGGAATTTGCACCAGTGCCTCATTAGCATATTTTGCTCTGTGTATTACCATGTAGAAATGGCTCTAATGTTTTTATGTTCATTAATGAAAGCTGAACAGTATTTGTACTACAGAGAGTTTAGTACTACATAAATATTAAGCTGTCTTCTGCAACTGATAATGAAAATCTCCTTCTGCAGGAAATACAACTCTTCGGTTAGAGGAGTTGATAATAACATTTCCACTGAAATACATTTTAAATTTTGTTTTATTGTGCATCTTGATACAATAATCAGATTCCTGGGGTGGTTGCTGGCATTATTGTAGGGCGTTAGGGGCCCTCCTCATAGCTCAGGACCCCATTTCAAAAATATTCTTGTAGAATATTCTCCTTGTACAGAACATGTGCGGTGCATCAATTGCTACTTAAATAGGTGAACAAACTGCTGAGAAAATCGGAATGTTCCTTTGTTTCAGGGTTGAATAATATCAGTTTAAAAAGAAATATTAGCAGACGGTTGATCTGAGGATGCAAGGAGAATTGTCTGAAAGACATATTAACAGAAAATGCAAGTTGGAAAAATGTTGTGCCATGAGAACAAATGGAAAGTAAGAGTTTGAGTAATGATGGCAGCAGCAAATGGAGTTGAACAGAAGCCAAAGTACTTTCGCAGGTGTCAGAATGAAAGAGTTATGAAAGACTAGAAAGCTAATTGCAATTAATGTAATTATGAGGAAAGAAATGTACTCCAAAGGGAGCTGCTTACTCTGGCATGTGTAGTCTTCCCACTCTCCCTATGGTCTCCATATAGTTGTAATTAATGATCTTCATCTTCTTTATGGTAGAGAATCACAGAGTTGCTTGTATTTTCAGAGCTGGAATCTTCTCGAACACTGTCTTAGCTGTGGGGTAGAAGGTGACTTTAATTGCCTTTGGCATCTAAAATGACACAAACATTGGTTATCTAATTAAGAAAGAACTAATAGCAAGAAAGCTAAAAATTCTCCGAGCAGTGATAACAGATGTATAAATCTTCAAGGACTTGAAATTCAAATAGTTCTAGTGTATGTTGCTAGTTTGTCAACTTCCAAAAGGATTTTAAATTAAAAAGGAACTATATTTAACTCTTGTTACTCCAAACTAATACTTTTCTGTCTTTATTATTTAAAGAACTGGTATTTGTGTATAGCATTTGAGGAACTGTAATTTCTATTGCCTTAAATCTGTATCCCATAAATACTGCTCATTTTAACGTGATAACATGTCTTGTAATTTAAATACAGACTACTTAATGATATACCCGTATGAAGCAATTTTGAAAAGCAAACCGGAAGTACTAGGGATTAAATAAGTAAAGAGAGCAATGAGGGGGAAAGATGGTTGATATTTTTGTTTTTGTCAACATGGAAAGTGGCTTTTATTTTAAGGTAGGAAATTAAAATAGATTTTAATTAGCTTCAATCTGATGCCTGTGATAAATGACAAAGTGTGAAGCGGAAATGAAAAAAAAATCCACCTATTTAAGTATTTAAATTATACATGTACCCAAAAAAAGAGAGAGAAAACAATGGAATTTCACAATTGTTAGTGTGTACATGAACTCTCACACGTATACATTTTAAATTCAGATTGACTCAGAGGAGAGTGGAATCCATTACTGTTGTAAAACTTATAAAGATCAAAAGTTTTTGGTCTCACTGTTTGTGTGTATATTTAATGCTTTTGACAGGTGTTGGTTTTATGGCCATTGAAAATAGAGTTGTCTGCAGAACCAGCATGTCTACCATGTGGTAAAGTATTAGCTCAAGCGGCAGATACTTGTACTGTAGATCAGAGGGTCCCAGGTTTAAATTGTGCTTATGAACACTTGAACATGATAGAATTATTTTAGGAAAAGGCCCGCCAAGGTTAAACGAATGTCAAGTCTAGCGCTTGTAAACTGAGAAATATCAGAATTAAGGTTTCATTTTCAGCCTTAATTTACTTAACTTTATGGAAACAATGCATTGAAAAATATGTTTATAGGTTTTTATGCTTCTCCATTGATACAAGATTTTTCCTGAACAGGTTCTGTTAATATTAGCTTTGAATTAACTATGTAAATCTCTTGTGTTGAGTAAATGAATCCTTCTATATACAGGTGATTCAGCTGAGATCTAGCTCTGTACCTTTATTATCATGTAGCTGTCAAGTGATGGACAGTCTTGACTATGGAATTTTCAGCTAAGAGTTCAAAAATTTATTTAATTCTGTGTATTCTTGTTATTTGAATATGCAAATAGCTTTATTATTTTCAAATATATTTCTGCCTTTGCAGTTTTTCTAAAACACATTACTGCTGTTTTTCTTAAATCTTAAAATATAACCGTTAATAAATATGACTGTGTAAGGGTTTTATTTTTACAGCCGTTTAGAAACAAGATTTCTCTGATAAAATATTAATCTAGGGAAAATACTTTGTTTTTCCAGTATGGTGAGCACATGGCAACTTTAACTGAAATTATGCTGCAGGAACTATGGCACCTGATTATGGTCCAAATCACAAGTATTTAAAATACATGGCATGCTTTACTTCTTGTAAGTCTTGAGTGTGTTTTATTCTATAAGTTTAATTACTTTTGCATTCTAACATGAAAGTGATCTTTTAATTTTTAAAAACACCTCTTCTCAAAAATCAGTGTGTATTTTCACTGAGCATAATTAGCTGGTATTGAAGGAATCTACTGTTGATGCTGAAGAAGTTTTAGTATGTGCGTTCTTTTCCGTTGAATTTTCATGTCATTTGCTATTGTTCTGTAACTATTTTTTCATCCTAAAACTGCTTGCACCGATTCCTCTTAGGAGAATGTAACTGCTGCCAACTAGGTCAAAAAATGGTCCATATGACCAATCGTTCTGTCTTTAACAGTGGCCCATATTGCCGAAGTCTACTGAACATGGCAATCTGGAGAGGTCCACAACTGTCTTTAACTGCTGGCTTCTGTCAAGCAGAGGCTTAGGTTTGCCCTGAAAACAGGATTATGTCCCTGATTATCTTGGGTAATTTTCACAGATAGAACGATCCTTTGTGAATTTATCCAGTTCTTTTCTTAACTCTGTTATATTTTTGACCATCACGTTACCTGACAATAGCCGCATCGACAAGCGCCGGCTACTTCGAAGTAGCCGCGCCAACTTCAAAATAGTGCCCGCCATGTCTACACAGGGCGAGTGCTATTTCGAAGTTGACATTGACGTAAGGCGGTGAGATGTCGAAGTTGCTATCCCCATCAGGGGATGGGAATAGCGCCCTACTTCGATATTGAACGTCGAAGTAGGGCACATGTATCCGATCCGCGTCCCGCAACATCGAAAGAGCGGGGTCCGCCATGGCGGCCATCAGCTGAGGGGTTGAGAGATGCTCTCTCCAGCCCCTGAGCTCTATGGTCGCCGCGTGCAGCGGCCCCTTAAAGCTCCCCGCCCCCTGCCTTCCTGTGCAGGAAGCTGAGAGCGTGCAGGCAGCAGTATTGCCACGTGGCTAGCCTGCATGCCTCCCTGCAGCCCCAAGATACGCCCCCCCCCACTGTGATGGCCGCCTGCCAGCCCCCCAAGCACCCCCAGGGCACCCCCCCCCAACGGGAGCCAGGGCTCCCAGCCTGGCAGCCAGCCTGGGAAAAGGCAGAGGGGCCCCTCCTGGATGGAGGCCAAGATCTTGGACCTGCTGGGGCTCTGGAGCGAGGAGGAGGTGCTCCAGGTAATTCGGAGCAAGAGGCGGAACGCGGATGCTTTCACTCGGCTGGCTGAGGGCCTGGCTGCCCAGGGTCACCCTGCCCGCACTCCTGACCACGTCAGGAGTAAGGTTGAGGAGCTGCGGCAGGGTTACGCCTGGGCCCGGGATGCGGCCAGCCAATCTGGGGCCACCCCCGCCACTTGCCCCTTTTACAGGGAGCTCAGGTCCATCCTGGGCCCCCCGGTATACCTCCTCCCCGCCGGCCACTCTTGACACCTTGGCCGACGAGCCCCAGCAGGCCCCAGAGGCGGAGTCCGCCCCGGAGGCGGAGTCCACCCCGGAGGCAAGCCCCGCACCCCAGGGGGCCCCCCCAGGAGCCCACCCCTGGGATGCTGGAGGAGGAGGAGGGGGAATCGTCCTCCAGCGACGGTGTGCTCCACATCATCCTGCCATCCCGGAGCTCCAGCAGGGCGTCTGCCCAGAGGGTGTCCCCCGACCATGGGAGCGGACCGTCAGGTATGCACCCTCCCCCGGTGCACACCCCCGGGGTTGAGGGGCGGGGACAAGAGACATGAGGAGGGCCCTGCACATGCCCAGATGACCATGGCCCCAAGGACAGCAGTGGCATGTCCCTCAGAAGAGTGCATCAGCCCCTGCCCCCCCAGCAGGACAGTGCCATGCCCCATCCCTAGGGATGGGGGGAGTGGAACCTAGGGTCCCCCGGGGGGGAGGGGGTGGGACACCCATCAGCAGCAGCATCTTCCGGGGACGGGGATGGGGAACCAGCAGCAGAGGGGTGCGGGGACAAGGGCCACGGCTCGGGGGCCACACTAACGTGTGTCTCCACTCTTCTTCCACCCCGTATTTCACAGCTGCACCATTGGAGGGCCCGGGGAGCGCCGGCGTGGTGTCCGTCGTCCCGGAGAGCCCACCGGGGCCATCCCAGCAGGCCAGCCCCTCGGCGGAGCACCACCCAGCCCAAGGGCGGGGCCGACGGCAGAGCCACCACCACCAGAGGATGGCGACGGACCCCCAGCTGCTGGCGATCCTCCGGCGTCAGCTGGAGGTGTCGGAGCAGCGCCTGGTGGATGAGCGGCAGCTGAAACTGCAAGAGTGGGCGCTGGCCTGGCGCCAGGAGGCATGGGGGGCCTTTATGCGCACTTTCGAGCACATAGTGGACTACCTGACCCCTCATGCCACGCTGCCCTGCCCGCTGCTCCACCCGCTGCTCCGACCGCCGTCCCACCACCGTACGCCACCCCGGGGCCTTCCGCCGAGGGGGACCTGGGGCCTGCTGACACCCGCTGGCCATACCTGCTGGTTCTCCCGGCCCCCAGCCAGCCTCGGCCAGGGCTGAGGCCGAGGTGAGGGTCGCGCCTGCCAACCCCGGGCGCCGGACAGTAGAGGGGTGCGGGGCCCAGGACGTGGTCCCCCCTCCCCCTTTGTACATATCCCCCATCATATATTTGTGTATATAGTTTGTGCTAGACCCCTGTTCTTTTATGGTACCTGCCCCCCCATGTAAATAGTTACCCCCTTTTGTTCTTGCTATATATATATATATATATATATATATATATTTAGTATTAATATAAGAGAATTCACTGTTTTTTTGGTTTCAAAAACAACAGCTCCATTTTTATTTGTAAGAAAAGTTGGGGGGGTGTGCTCTTGGGTGCTCTGTGGTGTGGGCATGGGGGCAGGGAGTGTTGTGGAGGATGGCGGGGGTGTAGTGGGGGGCCTGCCAGTGTTCACCCTGCAACCTGGTCGAAATGGGCCCGCAGGGCCTCCCGGACCCAGATCCCCTCGGCGTTCAGCCCTGCCAGCCTCCTCAGCCCAGCCCTGAAAGAATGCCTCACCCTTGCTCTTGACCAGGTTGTGGAGTGCACTGCATGCGTCCACAATCTGGGGGATGTTGGTGGGGCCTGCATCAAGGCGGGTGAGGAGACACCTCCAGCGCCCTTTGAGGCGGCCAAAAGTGCGCTCAACCACCTGGCGCGCATGGCCCTGGCTGGCTGACACATGGCCCGTGTAAGGGTGCATGAGCCAGGGCTGGAGGGAGTATGCCGCGTCTGCGACGACGCAGAGGGGCATGGTGGTGTCCCCCACAGGGATCTCCTGCTGCGGGATGTAGGTCCCCACCTCCAGCCGGTGGCACAGGCCCGAATTCCTGAACACCAGGGCGTCGTGGGTGCTGCCAGGCCAGCCAACATAAATGTCCAGGAAGCGGCCCCAGCTGTCCACCAAGGCCTGGAGGACCACAGAATGGTAGCCCTTCCTGTTCAGGAAGTGTCCTCCACTGTGCTCCGGAGCTCGGATGGGGATATGGGAATCTGGGAAGCCCAGGCTGGCAAACCCCCACAATGGAGGCATCTGGGTCCCCAAGCCGCACGAGCCTGTGGAGGAGCAGGGCATTGATGGTGCGGATGACCTACAGGGGAAGGACATGGGAGAGCACCGGTGAGGGGTGTGCAGGGTGTGTCTGGCCCTCCACCCCCAGGGCTGCCCTCTAACCCCAGGGCTTCCCCCCCCCGGGTCCTCTTACCTCCATGAGGACAGCCCCGACGGTGGCCTTGCCCATGCCAAACTGCTGCCCCACGGATCGGTAGCTGTCTGGAGTGGCCAGCTTCCAGACAGCGATGGCAACCTGTTTCTCGACGCTGAGGGCGCGCTGCATGAAGGTGTCCTGGAGCCTCAGTGCAGGGGTGAGCCACTGGCAGAGCTCCAGGAATGTCTGCTGGCTCATGCGAAAGTTCTGGAGCCAGCACTCGTTGTCCCACTCGCCGAGCACCAGCTGTTCCCACCAGTTGGTGCTCATGGGGTAGCTCTACAGCCGGCGGTGTGGGCGGCACGGGGGGCGGAGGACAGCAGGGTCTGGGGTTGCTTCCTCCTCCCCTGGGGGCAGCTCCTCTTCTTCTGTGAATAAAAGGTGATCAGCTGCCTTCTGCATAGCATTGAGCAGGGCAAGCACTGCTCCTGCAGGGGTGGCTGCGTGGACCTCTGGCTGCTGCTGGTGGTCCATACTGCTTTGATGGGTGTGCGTGCCTGTGGCTCTGCAGACCGTGTGATGTGCAGGCTGTGTGTGTCTGGGAGGGGCCCTTTAAGGGAGCGGCTAGCTGTTGCCCCGGAAGTGGTAGTCCGCCCTGTGACCCTGTCTGCAGCTGTTCCTGGCACACTTATTTTGATGTGTGCCGCTTTGGCATGTAGACGCCCCCCTGCAGTGCCTACTTCGATGTGGTGCTGCCCAACGTCTACGTTGAACGTTGACGGCACCAGCCCTGGAGGATGTGTAGACGCTATTCATCGAAATAGCTTATGTCAATGTCGCTACATTGAAATAAGCTATTTCGATGTAGCATACACATGTAGATGTAGCTAATGAGTTACAGGTTAATTGTGGTGTAAAAAAGTACTTCATCTTGCTTGTATTCACTGTCTGTTGTTTATTAACTGCATTGGATGATCCCTGATTTGTGTGAAGTGTGTTGTTATAAGAACGGCCATGCTGGGTCAGACCAAAGGTCCATGTAGCCCAGTGTCCTGTCTGCTGACATTGGCCAATGCTAACTATCCCGGAAGGAGTGGACTGAACAAGTGATGATCTCTCTTCTGCCATCCATTTCCAGTTTCTGACAGAGAATGGGGCACCATTCCTTTACCTTTACCACACCATTTGTGATTTTATAGACCATCATCATATCTCCCATAGTTACTGCTAATCTAATCCGAATAGTCCCTTTTTTTAATCTCTTCTTATATAGAAGTTGTTTTATACCCTTTAGTGTCTTTGTCCGTCTCTGAACCTTTTCTAGTTGCGTCATATTTGTCTGAGATGGAGCAAGCAGAACTGGACACAGGATTCAAGCTGTGGACACTATGGATTTAGGTAGTGGCAATGTGATATTTTCTGTGTATTGTTGTGTAAAGCCACCAAGGATCTAATTCCTGTACTTAGGGCCTTTGGTTCCTTGCTTGAGACCTGAAACTTCAGGACTAAACCTGAAACTTCAGTCAATCTGGCTACGTTGTTCGAGGCTCTGAAAAAAATCACTCTCTGATGTGGTGAGATTGGTATAATCCCAACTGGAGATGCAGTTAGACTGACAGAAGAATCCATCAATCTAACAACCGTTTCTGACAGGAAGATTGCCTATATCAACAGAAAATCCCCTTTCAATGATTCAGAAGTGTCTGTGCTACAGCAGCACAAGTGCAGCACTGTACCCTAATTTTTCCTTTCTTTAATGACTTCCATAGGATCTGGAGCCTTCCATTGGGGTTCATTTTTGTAGTTAAATTGATGTTATCTTATTCTGCAGTATGCTTTCATTTTTACTAGCTCATACATAGGTGGGCCTACAACCTCACCTGCCCCTGGGCAAAATGAGGGGGGCCTGCTTTGCATCTCCCAGTAGGGGTGTGGTGTCTCTTGCAGAGGAGGCAGGGCTCTTGACCCCCTCCCACCAGCCTTCAGTGCTACCCAGAGCACACCGAGCAGCGCTCTGGCAGTGATTTGAAGGATTCAGGCTACATTCATGCTCCTTTGAGTCATAGCAGAGGCCATTACCCATATTTTACTAGAAAGTCCGCAGCAGAATCTATTAGGTAAGGGTAAACTTCTTCTGTGGTCCATTGTGAGGTTTTTTTTGTAGGCCATTGGAGTAAAATAGTCTCTTCTCAATGTGAAGGCCAGACTAGAAGTATCAGAGGTAGAGCTGTGCTAGATGTATCCACAAAAAGAATGAGAAGTCCTGTGGCACCTTAGAGACAAACAGATATTTTGGAGCATAAGCTTTCATGGGCAAAGACTCATTTTATCAGGTGTAACGTATATTGCATCTGACTAAGCAGGTCTTTGCCCATGGAAAACTTATGGGTATGAGAGTGGGCACACTCGTGGGCATGCGCAGGGGTGTCCCTGCACTCTTTCCCATCCTCCGTCTCCCTCCCTACTGGGCCCAGGCCCACCCCCAACCCCTGCTGGGGCACCCCTCCAGCTGTGGGCATGTGGTATTCACCCTAGTCTATGCCTACCTGTCCCTGACCACCCCAGCACCCGGGGGTCCTTGGTGCCCGCTGTCTCCCCCCCGCCCTCCTTGGCCAGGGTGGGGCTTACCTCTAGTATGACGGCCCCGACAGTGGATGTGCCCACCCTGAACTGCTGCCCGATGGAGCGGTAGCTGTCCAGGGTGTACAGCATCCATATGGCGATGGCCATGTGCTTCTCGATAGAGAGGCTTGGCTTCATCTAGCTGTCCCAACATCGGAGCATGGGGACAAGCCAGCGGCAAATCTCCAGGAAGGTCTCCTTCTTCATCCGGAGATTCTGCAGCAAGCGGTTGTTATCCCACTACCCCAGAATGACCCTGTCCCACCAGTCTGTGCTGATTGCGTGGCTCCAGAAGCGGGGGACAGCCCGGGAGGAACCTGGCAGGAGTGGTGTGGAGTCAGGAGGGTGGTCAGGAGGGGGCCAGCCTATGGGTCAGGGCAAGCTTGGTGGCCTGCAGCTGCTGGGGGTCCATGCCTGCTGGTTGGGCCATGCAGGACAAGGACCTGGGTTTGTCTTGTTGCAAACAGCACAGCAGGCCTTGGCAGCTTGTTCAGGAGGGGTTGTTTGGGTGGTGCCCTTTAAAGGGGCGCATGGCTGGCGGCCCTGGAATGGCTGTCTGGCCACGCAACCCCGTCTGTACCATTTCCTGCCTTGCTGTTCTGGAAGAGCGCCAGTGCATGCGTAGACATGCTTTTCCAGAAGATGGGGCGGCTCTTTTGTGTCACGTTTAGCATATAGACACAATCTTCCAGATGATGGTTCTTCAGAAATTGTCTTCTGGAGGATCATCTTCCGGAAGATTGTGCAAGTGTAGAAGCGGCCTTAGTCTGTGTATTGGAATGAGAACTACTATTAATCTTTAGGTGATCAGTTGTGATAGTCTGTCATTCTGCTGCTTTCTTATTGTCTAGCTGTTGCTTTTCCTCTTAGTTTCACTGATTTCTGAAGTCTCTGCTCTGGGAGTTCCTTCTAGGTCAAGCTGTGGAGATTGTTTTGTGTTTTTAGTAGACAATACTGTTCTGTATTTTCTAGAATCATAGAACAATAGAGCTGGAAGAGACCTAAGAAGCCATCAAGTCCAGCCCCCTGCCCAAGGCAGGACCAAACCCCATCAGATCAGCCCAGCCAGAGCTTTGTTGAGCTGAGACTTAAACACCTCCATGGATGGAGACTCCACTACTTCCCTAGGTAGACCATTCCAATGCTTCACCACCCTCCTTGTGAAAAAGTTTTTCCTAATGTTCAACCTGGATCTTCCCAAACACAGCTTGAGACCATTGTTCCGTGTTCTGCCATCTGTGACCACTGTGAACAGCCTCTTTGCAACCTCCCTTCAGTAAGTTGAAGGCTGTTATCAAATCCTCCCTCAGTCTTCTCTTCTGCAGACTAAACTGACCCAATTCTCTCAGCCTTTCTTCATAGTTCATATGCTCCAGCCCCATATTTATTTTGGTTGCGTTTTGCAAATTAGTTCCATTTTCCTCTTGTGTATTGGAGTTGCATTACTCTTCTGGAAAGGATTTTGTGTTTCTTATTCACCAGTATTTATGCAGCACGTGTATATTCTTTGATGAAAAACTGTAACCGAATGCAACTTTTTTAGTGCTGTCTGTCTATCCTTATGTGTCCAGTATGAGCTGATGAGTTTTTCTGAGCCTGTTACATTTCTGTCTGCTTCACAATCTTTGGTTGCATGAGGAAGATCCTCAGAAGTGACAGAAGGATAACCTTTTCCTGTCTCCTGCAGTTTTACAGCAACAGAAGGCAGAGACTCTTAGTTCACACCACTTTATTTTTTCATCTGCAGCAGCTCCCTACATTATCCCCACAGTGACTTCACAAGAATTAGAAACTGGTATTTTGGAAAACACAAAATAAGTCCGGTAAAATTAAATATACAAATTGAAAGTGTAAACAATAAAACAACAAGATTGAACAAAAAGCTCAGGCTGTGAAATTCCCCTAAATTTATAAGTGTTCCTAGGAGCAGGTTTGGCCTCCGGTCATTTCTGCCCTAATCCCCAAGCATCTCAACCGTTGCGATTTCACAGAAGGCTCAAATCATGCCGTCCTGGAAAGTTTTTATGCAGCAGCCTGTGCTTTTCACCTGTGCTGGAGAGTAATTGCTAAGCCCATATGGCTGTGGTTTGCTTTTAACTCACTTGAACTTTTCACATTTGACTTTTGGTTGTTCCTGTCACTAATTTAAACTTCAATCTGACAGTTTTTTCCATTCCATCATTTGGCTACAATAAACTAATAATTCAATTTAAGATAAAATTAAATGTGATCAATACAAGAAATATCCTCCTTTTGAGGTGTCATCAATACTGCCAACAGCTACAAAGGCTCATCCTCAGGGACAGAATTTATATTGAATATGTAAACTAACAGATTGTTCTTGACAAAATAAAGCTTCATATTTGACATTTTTGTTGCCAGCATCACAAATGGGTCAAATCAAGTTTGATTTTTTTATGCTTAAAAAATTATCTGAAATGGAAGAATTTGTTTATTTGATACAACTATAGTAGCCAGACTATACCGACAGTAGTCGTAACCCTTATGACTGCATTATTTGAACTACATACACGCATTCTAAATTAGTCTGTCTGAAAAGAGGTGTTCCAAGCAACAGACAAACCAAAAGAACCAAGGAAAATGGCAAAAGACTGTCTGTCTCTCTAGTAAACCTGAACATTGTAACACTTCGTGATTTGAGATTCAAAGCACTGAGAGATATTAACCAACATTAATCTTTATAGTAATTCTCATCTATAATTGTCTGATCACTTCACTAGTAGGTAAGCACTATGTTAGACCTTGGAAAGTTTATACATTTGTGCGTAAACACTACAATTATAAAAAAAAAAAAAAAAGATAAGTCTGATATCCTTTCTATTACCTAAAAAATGACATTGTTTTAAAGTGCTGTAGAAGAACCTTTGTAAAGCACAGCTGGAAATTCTGCACTGCATCTGCCTGCATCAGATTTAACTGAAGCTATTATTAATGCTCCTTCAAGGTAATTGTGTGTACAGGAAAAAAATAACACGTACCTGTAGAGCTAAATGAAAAAAGGCAAACAAACATCTTTAGGTATATGTTAGTGCCACTGTCTTCCCGACTTTCGCTCCCACACTTTCCCTCCAGAGGATGCTTGGGGGAATTATCATACGTTTCAAGATCACATATCATTTGCTATTTAGATATGAGTTGTTCATTTTTGAGTTTTTAGACATTCACCATTTATTAAAAATAATCAGGAGTGTGTGTGTTTTGTTTTTTGTTTTTTTTTAAAGAAAACTTTGCAATTATAGCATTGGGAGCCACAAAGAAGTCCTTAAAGAACCACAGGTTGCACACCCCTGGTCTAGACAGTGCTTGGTTCTGCCAGAAAGCAGGGGACTGGACTCAATGACTTCTCGAGATCCCTTCCAGTCCTAGTGTTCCATGATTCTTTGTTGGTGTGTGTGGCACCTTAGACATAAGACAAAGTCGCTGCCCAGGAGATGTTGGTATCTAAAGGCTTTGTCTTGATCTTGTTGAAATCAACAGGCGTAGGATCTGGCCCTAATTTCAATCGAAAGGAATACAAGAGAAAAAATCTAACTGAATAGGAGGTTCTGGGAATGAGCAAAGGAAGGGGAAAGTTAGGCTCCAAGTGTTAACACCAAAGGGAGACTACTGTCATAGGCTTTTCCAAGATGAGCAGATGGACAGTTTTTATTATCTCTGATTATGATTCGTGTTACTTCAGTGGTCAAATGCCTGATTGGGCCTCACGAAGGAATGCAAAGGAGAGGTTGAAAGCTATCTAAATTCAGGTTTTTTGAGCGATGTGAAGATTAATACTGCAGGCAGATCCCCAGTTTTGTGAATAAGCTTCCTTTGCCTGTAAAAATACTGATGACATAGTCTGATTTTCTGATTGTTTTGGGTAACTGTAAAAGCAGGCCCAGTAGAAATAAAAGGGTAGTCATTCAATCATTCTATAATAAATGAATTATTACAATTCTTGTGCTGGGTCTACACTTGCCCCCAACTTCGAAGGGGGCATGGTCATCAGGGTGATGGGAGACTACTAAAGAAGTGCTGCAGTGAATACACAGCACTTCATTAGACTAATTCTCCTCCGCGGCAACTTCAAATTTTGAGCAGTAAAGGCACTTAGAAGTAGCACAGGCACATTGAAGTGCCTGCGCCTACACACATGCTGGCACTTAGAAGTTTGACACTTTTTGAAGTTGACGCGGAGGAGGATTAGCTTAATGAAGTGCTGTGTATTCACCGCAGCTCTTCATTAGTAATCTCCCAGCACTCTGATTACCTTGCCCCCTTCGAAGTTGGGGGAAGTGTAGACAAGCCATTGGTGTTTGGTCTTGGAGACACAGAAGGTAGAAAAACGCCAAGTTCAGAGTCAGCAAAAGTATAAATATGGGGAAAAGGCAGTCACTGAGCACTCTAAAGACTAACAAAATAATTTATTAGGTGATAAGCTTTTGTGGGGCAGACCCACTTCTTCAAGATTAGGAGATACTGCTGAAAATGAACTGGCATGATGGCCATATAACAGAGAGAGAGTAAACAAAAAGAAACATTTTCTTTCCCTCCTCCCTACCCTTCACCCTTCCCCCAGCTGATTTCTCATTTTTCATTTCAATTTTGTTGTTTTGTGAAGCTACAGGTTAACACAGCTATCTCACTGTAAGTATGGGGAGTTCATCTTAAGTTCCAGAATGATTCTATTGATTAGAAATTAAACTTCTTTACAGGGGAGAGAGCTTGCCCTTCCACAATAGCTGGTATTAAACACTGAGAAGGAAGTGAAGAAGGACAGAATTAATTGATAGGGTCTATTGGTTAGATGTGGGCATGACTTGTTGGTCATTTATGTTTTTTGTTTTTGTTCATCCTTTCCATGGAAAGGGGATGATTAGTGGATTTGAGCAATGACAGTTAAATTCTCCCAGTCCTCCCCAACTTCTAAATCTCAGAAGTTTAGTGGCTTCCATGGAAGCCTAGCTAGTGTAAGTGTTCTACACGCTCTCAAACAATGCTTCCACATGTGCAATAGAATATCATGAGGTGCCAGCAATGAATAGGAACAGGATTTGCTACCTGTTACTCCACGTCTAGAGCCCTAGATATGGTCACTGATTTCTTTCTCTAGAGAAATATTGATTCATGTATCTTTGTTATAGTTTTACCCATTGCGCTTATGTGAGTTTACCTTTTTCCAGCTCTTCTGGTTCCTACAAGCTTTTGCTGCTCCCATTAGATGAGGTATGAAGCTAATTAAGATTTCTTAAGAGGTCTTGGTGCATCTTTCACAACTTATTTTCTTCTTTGAGTGGTCCCCGTGGGAGCTCCACAATAGGTGTCGGGCTCGCCTGGCGCCGCAGATTGGAATTCTTCCAGCAGTTTCTCCTGGATTGCGCATGCGCCGGCGCACACTACTCCCCGCGCGCCCCTGGCCACGTGCGCAATCCGGTCCCCACCAGTTCCTTCTCAACCGCCATCGGCTGCAGATGGAATCCACTCAGGCTAAGGCCAGAGTCAGATAAGATAGCTGTTTTTTGTGTAATTTGTTGTTTTTGTCACGAAAAAAAAAAAAAAGGAAAAGAAAAGAAAACAAGGACAAAGAGAATATCAGCAAAAAAAAAAAAGGGAGAGGAGCGAAGGAGAGAGGAGCGGACGAGAAGGCCACTTAGGCCGCCCGCTGCCCCGCAGGCCGGTGATCGCTATTTGGGGCGAAAAGGCACTGATTACGCGGTAAGTACCCTATTAACAGTAAAGGACTCACTGCGATGGCCTTCTCAGGTTTTAAAAAGTGTGAGTCATGCCGCGAAGCTATGCTGGCCTCCGATAGGCATAGTGAATGCATCCGCTGCTTGGGGGAATCACATGTTACCCAGAAGTGTTCTCACTGTGCTAAGTTCACAGCCAGGGCCAGGAAAGAGAGAGGGATGAGGCTTAAAATGCTCTTGTTTGATAAGGCTCTCCAGCCGGAGTTGCCGGAGAAGCCTCACCCAGAAGGCCCTCTGGGTTGCATAAGAGGAAGGCAGCCTCTCTGACCCCCTTGGTGCAGAAAAGGAGGAAACTCTCCCCAGCTCAATCCTTGCCGACAAGTTCAGCGAGCAGGATGAGCGGTGCGCAGAGCCCCCAGCCGTGAGCTCAGGGAAGCGGCGGAGCAGCAGCGCACGTGGCAGAGGCTGAGCCTCTGATTACACAACAGCCGGCACGCAGGGCACCGAGAGCGCCAGCAAGGCAAGCGCCGCAATCAGCGGCACCGGCCCCAGCGGCACCAACGACGCAGGTATACCAGGCATGGAGCCTGCAGGCGCTGGAGAAAACTACCTGCGCGGCACCGCAGCTGAGTGTGCCAAGCGCGGCGCTGACAGCGGGGCCGAGATCCCTGGCACGGGAGGGGGCAGTGCCAGCCCCGCAGGGGAGGGACAAGGCTAAAGCAAAAACCCGGCACCGCAGCCCATCTCTGGACAGGGCTGCGCTGCCTTTAGCACCGAGCCCTCCCCCCGTGATACACATGCCACATCGAAGGCCTGTGACTCCACCAGCTTATCCAGAACCTCCCTCTCCGTTCCTCCAACCAATGTCACCATGGCTTGGGCCACCTTCACCATTTCTGGGAATGGATCCCCTGGAGTACTATCACAAGCCAGTTTTGCCTCTATCTGTGTCATCATGGAGGTCTCGCTCTCCCAGACATCGGGGGTACACTCTCCGTGCGTGGTCCAGGTCTCCGTCCCCGGGCCTTTGCCCATGCTGCTATGGTCATCCTCATCATGCTGAACACAGACACCGCAGGCCTACATCCAGGGGCAGGTCCCCCCCTGCTGCTCAGTACCCCCGTGTACACTCTTGATCTGGGACGGAAACACGGGGAGTTAGTTTTAGAACCCTGGGACTTTCCTTCACAATCCTCCAGGGAGCAAGTGTATCATCGACCACAGGAGCCTGAGAGTTTGAGGGAGGTTTCCCCCAGTGGTTCCTCCTCATCCTCCCCAGATGGGGCCATGGTCCCCGGGGATGTTCCCCCCCCCCAGATGACCTTAAACAATTTCAAGAACTATTCAAAAGAGTGGCTTTCACGCAAGATATTCAAACGGCAGAGGTGCAGGAGAAACATAACAAACTCCTGAAAAATTTGAGACCCCCGGCTTCATCCAAAATTGCTATTCCGCTGAACAAAACCATTCTGGAGTCAGCCGCTACCATATGGCAGACTCTGGCCTCTATCCCGCCTACGAACAAGAGAGCGGATAAGAAGTATTTCGTCCCGGCAAAGAGCATGGAGTTCCTTTTTACTCACCCACAACTGAATTCTTTGGTGGTCGAATAGTCCCAGCAGAGGTTGAAGGCCTCTTAGTACAAATTGGGGGGATTGGACAAAGATGCTAAGAAGCTAGAGCTGTTTGGCAGGAAGGTATATTCCTCCTCTACCCTATTATTGAGAATGGCAAATTACGTGGCACACCTAACAAACCACAACTTTGATAATTACTCCAGGCTTACTCCCCTCATGGAGTCACTCCCGGAAGACAAGAAGCCAGTGTTAAAGGTGATTGTTCAAGAGGGCTACGCAGCATCGTGGCCGGGAGTACAGATTGCCCTGGACGTGGTGGACATGGTGGCACGTTCAGCAGCTACAGCAGTGGTCATGCGTAGAGAATCCTGGCTCCAGACGTCTGGTATCCCCAGAGACCTGCAAGCGAAGATCGTGCATCTTCCCTTTGATACACAAAAGCTGTTTGCAGACTCCACCGACTCGGTCCTCCATTCCAGTAAGGACTCGAGAGCCACACTTAGAACCTTGGGCATTTATACTCCCCCATACAGGAAGAAAAAATATTACCCTCAGCAAAGACGCTACACTTATCAACCACAGCGTGCTCAATATCAATGACGCTACGACCAGGGGCGCCATCAACAGCAGCAGCAGTACAGAACTCCCAGGTGACGTTCTCAACAAAGCCGTACGCCTTCAGGGCAGGCCCAAAGGCAACAAATTTGTTGGGTGTGTTGGGGGCTGCACTATCAATACCACTGCTCAATGCCACTCTCATCTCATGTTCCATCATCGCCTCAGACTGTTCCACTCCCAATGGCAAAAGATCACCACAGACAAATGGGTGCTGGGGATCATAGCCACAGGTTACATGATCCCCTTCCAGTCACTCCTACCGACGAAGCCTCCTGCCAGGCCTCACCTCAGAGACGCCACCCGGCGCACAGACACTTCCTCCACTTCACGGTCGGCAAGGAGCACTTCCAGTACAGGGTTGTTCCGTTCGGCCTTTCTTCGGCTCCCAGAGTCTTTACCAAAACCCTGACAGTGGTTTCAGCCTACCTGCACAGACGGGGTGTTTATTTTCCCATATCTGGAACGACTGCCTGCTGAAGGGGGCCTCGAAGGCAGAGGTCTTACGTATGATACGCGTCACAGCGGACACATTTTCTTCGCTGGGCCTAGTTATCAACCTCGCAAAGTCACAGATCGAACCCACACAAGATACAGAGTTCATAGGGGCACGCATAAACTCTTTCACAGCAAGAGTATACTTGCCCGACGCCCGCTTCCGCGCCATCAGTGCGCTGGTGCAGGTCATCACATACAGCCCCCTGGTGCCGGTCTTAATGTGCCTACAGCTGTTGGGCCACATGGCAGCAGCAACGTTTGTGGTACAGAATGCCAGGTTACACATTGGAAGCCTGCAGCATTGGCTGGCGAGCGTTTACAAACCGGCATCCCATACTGTCCACAGGGTGGTGTCGCCCACGATAGAGGTGCGCAGATCCCTGGTGTGGTGGGAAAATCCCAAGAAACTGCGAGTGGGGGGTGCCCTTTCACCAACTACAAATTTCTATTTTTCTTACTACCGACGCCTCCCGCATAGGATGGGGAGTGCGCATCGGCGACAAGGTGATGTGAAGGCTATGGTCCCCTGCGGAACAGACACTGCACATAAACATACTGGAGCTCAGAGCAGTGTTCAATGCCTGCAAACATTTTCGAGATTACCTGCATGGCAAAGTAGTCAGGATCATTACCGACAATACCTCCACTATGTTTTACATCAATTGACAAGGAGGAGCACGATCCCATGCTCTATGTGCGGAAGCAGTCCGATTGTGGAACTGGTGCATCGCCAGCAACATAACGTTGAAAGCCTCGTATTTGCCGGGTGCTCACAACGCGAAAGCAGATCAGCTGAGCAGGCGCTTCGCACTCACGCACGAATGGCAGATCCGCTCCGATCTGCTACAGCGCATTTTTCGTACATGGGGGTTTCCCCAGATCGATCTGTTTGCCACCCAGTACAACAAGAAGTGTCCCCAATACTGCTCCAGGGCAGGAGTGGGATGGGGGTCCCTGGGGGACGCATTCATGATTTCATGGAGGGGCCCTCTACTTTACGCGTTTCCCCCCACAGTGCTTATCCACAAGGTTCTGCAGAAAGCTAGAAGGGGGAGAGCTCGCATGATACTCATAGTCCCAACTTGGGATTGGCAGCAATGGTTTCCCTTGCTTCTGCGCATGTCGGATCGTCCACCACTCCCCCTACCGGTGGCGCCAGACTTACTCATGCAGGCTCAGGGGTCCATAGTGCACCCACACCCTCAGGGACTACGTCTACAAGCATGGTTAATCCATGGCTCAGCGCCTTAGAGAGCACGTGTACGGAGGGAGTACAACAAGTCTTGGAGTGTAGCCGAAGGACCTCCACCAGGAGGACTTACGAACAGAAATGGACACGCTTTACAGCCTGGTGTTCCGCCAAGCAGTTAGCTCCCCTTGACGTTCCTATACCTGTAATACTAGAATACTTATTGGACCTCCAAAAGAGGCGGGCTTTCTCTATCCTCGCTAAAGGTCCACCTCGCCGCTATGTCAGCCTTTCGGCATACAGAGGAAGGGCCCACTGTATTCGCCCATCCTATCGTCACAAGGTTCTTGAAGGGGTTGGTAAACCTGTACCCCCCTGGAAACCGCTTCCACCATTGTGGAGTCTGGACTTGGTGCTCAGCACACTCGCTGGTCCACCTGTCGAACCATAAGCCACAGTTCCCCTCTGTCTCCTTACGATGAAAACAACCTTCCTCCTTGTGATTACGTCAGCCCGCAGGGTCAGCGAGCTCACAGCAGTGATGGCAACGCCGCCCTGGACAGTATTCTCAAAGGAGGCAGTAACCTTAAGGTTGCACCCAGCCTTTGTTCCGAAAGTTTCTTCGGAGTTCCATCTTAATGAACCAATAGTTTTACCCTCGTTTTACCCGAAGCCTCACAGCTCCAGCAAGGAGGCACGCCTGCATCTCCTGGATGTGAGGAGGGCATTGGTCTTCTACATAGACAGAACTAAGTCCTTCCGGAAAACGGACAGGCTTCTAGTCTCTCTCACTCCCGGGTCAAAAGGAGAAGGTCTCTCTCCACAGAGAATCTCAAAGCACATTGTGTCCTGTATAAAAATGTGCTACAAGCTTCGAAAGACTCCTTTGCTGGCCCTGCCTAGGGCTCACTCCACCAGGGCGGTGGCGGCGTCAACAGCCATCTTCAAGGGCATCGCGTTAAAAGACATCTGTAGAGAGGCAACCTGGTCATCCTACGACACCTTCGCCAAACATTATGCCCTACGTCGGGTATTCGAAGAGGATACCCGTCTGTCGACAGCAGTCCTCTCGGGGGCAAGCTGCGCATGAACCGATTACCCACCTCCTTACTTGGGTTACTGCTGGGTAGTCAGCTATTGTGGAGCACCCACGGGGACCACTCGAAGAAGAAAGAGAAGTTACTCACCTGTAGTAACGATGGTTCTTCGAGATGTGTCCCCGTGGGTGCTCCACCACCCGCCCATCCTCCCCGCTTCGGATCTCTGTCTGGTGTTTTTCAGGAGCATTCGAGGTGGTTGGTCAAGGAACTGGCGGGGACCGGATTGCGCATGTGGCTGGGGATGTGTGGGGAGCGGCGCGCGCCAGCGCATGCGTGATCCAGGAGAAACTGCTGGAAGAATTCCGATCTGTGGTGCCGGGCGAGCCCGACACCTATTGTGGAGCACCCACGGGGACACATCTCGAAGAACCGTTGTTACTTCAGGTGAGTAACTTCTCTTTATTGAACTAAAATCTTGCTGTGAAGAAGAACTGGAAACCTCAAGTGGTAATGGGAATGCAGCACTTTTAACCTCCAAAATTACTGATTCATATCTTGCCCAGATTGCTAATGAGCAGAATTTGCCATGTTTTATAATGAGTACGTGTGAAATGAAGTTTTCTTCATAGAGATGGTTGTTTTATTTGTTGCAAAATGATGATTTGTCTTAACTGAAACTTCATGGGAATGTATCAGTTGGAGCAAAATGTTTGTTGGGAAAGTTTTTTCAGGTCTAGGTAATACCACCACAATTGGTATTAGGCAACGGATGCAGGAAAGTTGGTGAATTCGTTACATTAAATCTTACAGTATCCATGATCCAGCCACGTATCGTATGTTTATTAGAGCATTTAAGTTAGCCTGATCATGTCATTTTACAGTCATTGGTGTGGCCCTTATCACAGAATGGGATTAATAAATTATTTTTTTAGTAGGAATAAATGTCTCTGGGTCTTAACAAACAAACAAACAAGATTCCTTCCCTGAAGAGGCAATTCTAATTAAAGTAACTAGTTCAAGGTAGCTAGCTGTATGTACTTTTCCTGTTCAATAACAAAACACTTGACTATATTCCATATCCAACTTAGGAACACTTAATTACATTTCTCTGCACTGAAGCCAAATATTTAGTTGGGAAACAACAAATAAGAATTCTAACCCTTGCAAAGAAGAAAGATTTAGCTTTGTAGAGTTTGACTGCACTGCAAACTTGTTGTTTATAACCTATGATCATTAGCAGTTTAAGCGATTGATTCAGAAAGTTTAATAGTTAAGAGTAGAAATGCTGTTCCCAACAGCTATTTTTCCTCATTTTATAGACACACTTTATACTTCTAGTAACTGTATTAAGGCTTGGTAGTCCTATAATTAGTTGTGCAATTAAGTTAAGCTAATGGAATAAACAGTCTAATGTTACATGGTATGTTGTTTCTTATTGAGAAATTTAGCTACAAATTATGATTTCTTGATTCATTATTATTGGTTAATTTAAATTTCACTTAACCCAAACATGCTTTAATTAGTTTCTAATAGGAGGAGGAATATATTTGGTTGGTATATTTGAGTGAAATTACCAGAACAGTAAGAATTGTCAATGAGCATATGGGGAATAGTAATCTTAAAAAAGGAATACATGCATGTTTGTTAAAGAAGTGTTGTTGTTTTTAAAAAGGTTGTTTTCATACCGTGCCACATCTTTAAGTCCTTTGTATGACTCAGACCCATTTAAAAAGCATTACTTGCATTTTTATGTCGTATTTAGAAGAAATTTACCAAAAGATTTTTACTGTTTCAGGGTGAAGTGTACCTTTTGACTTGCTGTGTCTCCCTGTACTGCCAGAGCCTGTACTACTCTATTCACAGGGTTTCCTTCAGTGGTATCTTTCAAGTTGTTAGAGAAATAGAACTTGAGGGATAAGGCAATATCGCATTTATTGTGAATGAAGAAATCATTTACTGTCCTTAGCTACTAAGATTATGCACCACAGATATGCTCACTCTCTCACACAGTTCTACAGATGAGATATTATTGCCAGCCTCAGTTGCTCATTCTTGTCCACTGGTCAGGTGATCTATATATGAGGAGTGGAGCTGGATCATGTCTGTTTGAATCAGTGTTCCTGGAGGATGATGGTAGAAGCCAAAGACCCAATTCTGTAGATTTGCACCCATCTTTTTATGTTTTAGTTCATAGATCCTGTCCTGTTCCACTGCAACCAGGGCATTGTATGACCACCAGTCATCACTTAACAGAAGATTTGACTTAGCTCTTTTTTTCTGATGCGACCTTTGCCTCTCTGTTGGGTGAGTTCTTCAGGGCTCGCCTGCATTGTTCTTCAGCCATCAAGGTGGTGCTGGCAGCTGATCATCGAGTCATCTGCAGTCAGGGATGGGTCCCATTGCATACCCACACTGCTTTTAAATGAGATTACATACCAGCTGTCCAACTTTAAACAGAGTTAAGGTACTACACAATTTAAATTTTTTTTTTTGCTGCAATATAGTGTCACTTTTGTTACACTCTATTAATTTAAAATGGGGTTTTAGATACAAGATAGATATATATAAAAAAGTGCCAAAGTTACAACAAACAGATTCCACAAAGGCAAATCTTAACAGGTTACTAACAAATTCATCCAAAAATGATTAACACTGTGTCGTTTATGGAATTCCGTTAATAAAAAAAAATCAACAATTCACAAGATTATGTAATGTTATATTGTAGATATTCATTAAAAGTGTATTTTCATTCTTCAGCCTTACAAAGTCACCCCACTTTTAAACTAAGCCCAGTTTTACACCAACTCACTTCACTATATGAATCTTCAGCTGCTATAGCTTTTCTTTGGCCTGGGACTGGTATGAAAATGTAGTTAGACTGAGCAGTCTTTTCAAAACAAAGTCTTATTTATGCATAGTAGCCACATCCAAAAGAATGGGTAAGAACTAAACTAACAAAAGATCTTACATAAACCTTAGTTTTGCCTTGCCCCCTTTTGGCTTTATTTGTCATAGAATCATAAAAGATTAGAGTTGGAAGAGACCTCAGGAGGTTGAGTACCAGCAGAGGTCATGAATGATTATAAAGGAGGAGGCTAAAGAATCTTGATATTTTTCTCGTATGGCAGATTTATCTGGATATAAATGACTTGACCTCTTTGTCTGAGTATTCCTGTTTGTTTCCATCCCTATTTTGTCATAATAAGGTGGACTCACTTTGTCTGTATTTTTGGGAAGTGGCTATTTCTACAGTGGAAGTTGGGTGCATAGGTTATGGCCACTGTATACCAATATTCAGCTCATTGGGAGATCACCTTAAGTAGTTGACGAAGCATATTGCCCATGTACCAGGAACATTTACATTTAATCTTTTTCAGGACAGCATTTTATGTCATGTCAAGAATGTACATGCATAACAAGCAATTCAGAAATCTATTCCTTTGTTCAATTTATGACCTAACCTTGGTGGCTCGGAAGGAATGTATTTGTCTTATTTAATGCCTGTCTATCTCATAGAACTGGAAGGGACCTTGAGAGGTCATCGAATCCAGTCCCCTGCACTCACAGCAGAGACTATCACCATCCCTGACAGATTTTTTTTTCTTTGTCCCAGACTCCTAAATGGCCTCCTGAAGGATTGAACTCACAGTCATGGGTTTACAAGGTCAATGCTCAAACTGCTGAGCTATCCCTCCCATTTTATGAGACAGTAGTCACATTTGAAAAATACGTCATCTCTCTTGACTTGCATATTGGAAGCTGAACAGAAGGATAATCTCCCCTCAACATTTTGAGTATCTCTTAGAAATGGTAATGAGTTACGTGTGTGTACTGAGGGGAGAATATGTTTAAAAGTTGGAAATTGAGGTAAGGGAAACAAAACCAAAACTTGACTATCATCTACTTCTCCCAACTGGAACACCCACAGGACCCCAGACTTTCCTTGACATGTCCTGTGTCATGCATTTACACTGGACATTTTTGCATAAATGGGGGATGCGGGACTTGTAGGGGAAATTCTATCCTGCATCTGGGGCTGCCAGTCAGGGGCTCGGGCCCCAGCCTGCTCCCAGTTGGGGTTCTCTGCTCCCGGCCAGGGATCCTGCGTGGCTGCGGGGTGCTTCCACCCCCAGCTGTGGTTCTGTGGCTGGGGCTGCTGGCAAAGGCTCTGTGCCTCAGCCAGCTCCCAGCTGCGAGGCCCCCGCTCCTCCCTGTTTTTGGAAATCTTGTGCAGGACAGCTAGTCATGCTGGGGAACTTGAGACTTGGGATGCCTGTCCTGCATAAGTTTTCCTAAAGTCTGGCAACCCTGTTTGTACGGGACCACATTTTAGATGGCAATCCACACCATGACGGATGGTATTACCATCTTCCCTGCACCCTTTAGTGTCAATATTTTGCTGTTGCTGTGCAGAAACAGCTGGACTACACAAACACCATGAGTGGGTAGCTGCAGTCCTAGCCCAGTAACTCTGCCACTAAGAGCTTGTTGGCAGTGTTTCATCCATGCTCTGGCTTTCAGCAGCTTTGAAGTGTGATTCCCACCCCACACTTCTTGTCATGGATTTTCTCAAAAAGTGTATTATGCACTGTCCAGCCTTTTCCTGATATGATGTGTGTGAGGTAATATCTTTTATTGGACCAATTTCTGTTGGAGACAGGACAAGCTTTCAAACTGCTCAGAGCTCTTCTTTGGGTCGGGGAAAAGTAACCAGAATGCCACAGCTAAATGGGAGATCAAGCGGATAATTTAGCATAGGTAGAACATTTGCCAAGAGAGCTCTTCTATCTATTTAATCCATTCCCAGCAAGCTGCGGCTGCAGTGTCACTGGGAGAAGAAGTCCTGTCAACATAGCACCATCGACACCAGTGCTTAAATTGGTGTCGTTTATGATGTTCAGGGGACTGAGAGATTTCAACCCTGAATACTGATCTAAATAGTAGTACAGGCATAAATTAGAATACTCTTCAGTTTTCTTCAGAGAGAAGCCTCAGCTAGCTTGTTTACAGCAGAGTAATAAAGGGCCTGATACTCCAATTATTACGCTACCTAAATTATCTGTTCTTATGTGTGCAGTCCCAATCTTTCAGTTGCAGCTATCCACTTAACAGCTGCAGAATTGGATCCAAAGTCTGCATTCTAAAGCTATACTCTGTTAATTCAATATGAAGTCAGTTATACAAAAATCAGAGAGATGCTGAGATTTTTATCAAATTAGCTTGTGCACATAGTACATAAATCTTTAATATTCTGAATACTGTTGAGTCTGCTGATATGTAGGCTGGTTCATATAATTATAAGAACCATATTTTAGTCATCTTTTGATAACTTTCATTTTTTGCTTTAAGGCCCCTACCCATTCTTGCAGACCTCCTGATCCTGCATGTAGTTCCATTGACCTCAGTGGAGAAAGGTTTTTCTACCTAGGTGTTGGCAGGATCAAAGCTAATATGGCAACCTTAAATTGGCCATTACATTTCTTTAGTTTATTTAAGAAGACCTGTGACCTCATGAAATGTTAATTCTTGTAATGGAAAAGTTCTGTGTAATTTGGCAATTGCCGAGTGGTTTTTAATTAAACTTTTCAAAAAGTTCACCTTTGAACAGGTGCCAAGGACAGGAAATTTCACTGAAAAGGTGAATTTATTTAAGAGCTATTATACTTTTTCAAATGCTGAAAACAGATTTTTGCAACTAAGTACATGCTATAATAGAAGTATAGTGCTGATATGTAGCATGATGTATAAGAAAATAAAATTTATAGAGATGGAATTGTTTCAGCAAAACACAGCAGATGGATGAGCTACAGTTACTGACCCATAACTTTGCCGTCAGTTCTCATTTAGGGCGGAAAGATTGTAATTTTCATGAAGACTGGTTATTTGTCTATCATGTAGTATGCATATCCATATTATCACTGGGATGACAGCTATTGTAAGCCAATTCAGTGCACGTATTTGTGTAATCTCTCAATTATTATTGCTAATGCAGTGTTTATACAACTCTTTCCTCTCTGGCTTCAGCTCTCAAAAATTAATATTTAAATTGTAACAAACAACTTCTTTCTTCCTCTCACACTGTCATCCCATCGAACCCTAAATATGAAATATATTTAATTTAAAATGTATTGCTTTTTGAGGGATGGAAAGAGATACTAAACCTTGCTCGTGTGTGTGTGTGTGAGTGTATGAGAAGAGGATGATATGAAAACTGGGATTAGGTGAGGTGATAGATGAGGTAGGTGGAGGGGAGTGGGGTCGGAGGTTGGGAGGCTTAAGCCTGGGACTGGGGGCTGAGAGCTGGCACTGCTGGCTGAGGCACCGTGCCCCAGCCGTCTTCCAGCAATGGGGTCAGGGACCTCCCCTGCACCTGGCCAGGGTTCTTGAGGCTGATGGTGCTGGCGGGGGCTCTGCACCCTAGCCGTCTCCCAGCTGCGGGGGTTGGGTGTGTCTCCTGCACCTGTCCAGGTTTCTGCGGCTGGCACTGCTGGCTCCAACACCTGGGCGTGACTCCACTAGCCCCTGATTGTGGGGTTTAAGCCGGGTGGAGTGGTTTGGGATGAGTGTCTTTCCACCACCACAACTCTGATTAACGATAGTAAATTAGTGTTGTTATTTTATTAATGTATTCCCCCTTTTCTGTGAAGTAACTATTATGAATATATAAACATGAAGGGACACAATTTTTATATTCATGTCTCAGGTACAAGATTAGCTAGTTATGGCATTGTCCCTCCCTTTCCCCCTGTTTTTGAATTGTCTTGGCTCGCTAAGTCTTCCTGAATTGTCAAAATGGGTCCCCGTCTGCAGAAGGTTGGGAACCACTGCCCTAGGGGCTATAGAGGAAGTTTCTCCAGAATTCCAGGGCTGGGGGTTCTACTCCAGATATTTCCTTATCCTCAAGGCCGATGGAGGCCTTCATTCCATCCTGGACCTTTGGAATCCCAATACCTTTATAAAGAAGCTGTATTTCTCTCTGGCCTCAGTGGATTTGGGGGTCTGATTCAATGCCCTCGATCTCAAGGGATGCATGTTTTCATATCTCCATTTTCCTGGCCCGCTGGCAGTTCCTCCACTTTGTCATAGCAAACGGACTTTATCAGTTCAGAGTGCTTCCCTTCAAGTTGACCACAGGCTCTAGGGTATTGATGAAATTGTCTGATGGTGGTAGCAGTGGTTTTTATGCAGGCACTGGGTCCAAGTGTTCTGGCTCTATGACTGGCTAATTACACGGAGCAGGCGATTCCAGGGAGCAGATACTGCAGCATGTGGACTTCACAAGGGCTGCGTTCTCCCAGCTTGGCCTTATGCTCAGTGTGTCCAAGTCCACCCTCCTCCTTTTGAAGTGCATAGAATTCATAGGGGCCCTTGTCAACTTGATGAGGGCTCTTGCGTTCCTTTCCAAGGCCCAGTCCCTGCCGTAGCTGGCCTCATCCGGAATCTACAGCACTGTCAGATGATGACAGGGTGCAACTGCGTGAGACTATTCGGGTACGTGGCGGCCTGCGCATATGGGCTACGTCTACACATGCACGCTACATTGAAATAGCTTATTTCGATGTAGCGCCATCGAAATAGTCTATTTCGATGAATAACGTCTACATGTCCTCCAGGGCTGGCAACGTCGATGTTCAACTTCGACGTTGGGCAGCACCACATCGAAATAGGCGATGCGAGGGAACATCTACACGCCAAAGTAGCACACATCGAAATAAGGGTGCCAGGAACAGCTGCAGACGGGGTCACAGGGTGGACTCAACAGCAAGCCGCTCCCTTAAAGGGCCCCCCCCAGACACAGTTGCACTAAACAACACAAGATCCACAGAGCCGACAACTGGTTGCAGACCCTGTGCATGCAGCATGGATCCCCAGCTGCAGCAGCAGCCAGAAGCCCTGGGCTAAGGGCTGCTGCACATGGTGACCATAGAGCCCCGCAGGGGCTGGAGAGAGAGCGTCTGTCAACCCCTCAGCTGATGGCCGCCATGGCGGACCCCGCTATTTCGATGCTGCGGGACGCGGATCGTCTACATGTGCCCTACTTCGACGTTCAACTTCGAAGTAGGGCGCTATTCCCATCCCCTCATGGGGTTAGCGACTTCGACGTCTTGCCGCCTAACGTCGATTTCAACTTCGAAATAGCACCCAACATGTGTAGCCGTGACGGGCGTTATTTCGAAGTTGGCGCCGCTACTTTGAAGTAGCGTGCACGTGTAGACGCGGCCATGTAGTGTATCATGTCCACCTTCATCTCTGCCCACTTCAGGCATGGCTAGTGTCAGTGTTCTACGCATCCAGGGGCCAGCTGGACCGGGTGCTCATGGTCCCTTTGGAGACTTTTGCCTCATTCAATTGACGGCTCCAACCTCGGGTGGTTTGTGCAGGAGTTCTCCTCTCCACTCCCTAGCCAGAGGTCACTCATGTCACAGATGCTTCTGTCATAGAGTGGGATGTGCACTTACTCAATCTGCACATGCAGGTCCCATGATTTGGGGAGGAGCTATCATTAGACATCAACGTTTGGGAGCTCTGGGTGGTGTGCCCTGCTGACAGGGTGTTCTTATGATACCACAGAGCCAAATGTGTTTTGCTGTTGATGGACAATATGACAGCTATGTTTTACATAAACAAATAGGGTGTGGCCCATTTTCCCCTCTGTCAGGTAATGCTAATGCTCTGGGAATTTTGTATCCAGCATGGGATTCTGCCTCAGGCATTGTATCTCCTGGGAATGCAGAGCAGTCTCACAGATCACCTGAGTTTCTCCTTTCAGTTGCTCAAATGGTCCCTCAGTGTGGATGTGGCCCTCACAATTTTCCAACACTGGGGGCATCCCCAGTAGGACCTGTTCATGACTAGGCACAACAAGAAATCCACCTGCTTTTCTTGGTTCAGGGGATCCCTGACAGTTGCTTTCTGACTACAGTGGGTGGTGCAGTGTTATGAGTGTTCCCCCACCCCATTCCCACTCCTGCCCAGGGTCCTCCTTTAAAATCTGCAGGGCCAAGTCATGGTGTGACTCAGATAACAACACATGTTCACCAAACTTATGTCCTTGTCAGTGGATGAGCCTTCCCTTGTTTCTGGACCTAATCACATCTGTGACACCTGACTGGCAGCTCTTCTTTTCATGTCTTGGAAGCTCAATGGCTAAATCTCCCTGAGCTTGTAGAGTTCTAAGTTGGTCAGGGAAGTCCTCCTCAGTAGCTACAAGCTGTCTGCTTGCTCTGTTTACCTCACTAAATGGAAGCTGTTCTCTCTTTGCTGCCAGCAAACTGGTACGTCCCCTGCACGGGCCCCTGAGCCTGCTTTATTGTTCTGTTTGTTATACCTCAATTACCAGGGGCTGGTAGTGTTGTCCTTCAGAGTGCATTTAGCTGGTATTTTGGCCTTTCACCTGGGGTTGGAGACACATTCCTTGTTTGTAAATCCTGTGGTGAGCCGTTTTCTCAAGGACCTGGACAGACTCTATATACAAATGCAGTCCCCTGTTCCTCCTTGGGATTTGAACGTGGTTCTCTTGTGCCTGATGGCTCCCACGCTTTGAACTGCTGGCCCCCTGCCCCTTGTCCTACCTATTGTATAAGGTGGTGTTCCTGGTCACTGTTACATCAGCCAGGCGGGTGTCAAGAGTTGCAGGCCCTTACCTCAGAACCCCCATATACTGTGTTTTATAAGATGGTGCAGGTCTGACTCCACGCAGCATTTCTTCCGAAGGTGGTGTCAGCTTTTAACATTAATGAAGACATTTTTCTCCCAGTGCTTTTTCTGAAACAATGTGCTTTTGATGGGGAGCAGGCACTCCACTCTTTGGATGTGAAGCAAGCCCTGGCCTTTTACTTGGAGCGCATCAAGCCTTTCCTGAAGTCTCCGCAATTGTTTGTGGTGGTTGCAAGAACAGATGAGGGGGCTCAGTGCTTGTCTTCCTGGATCACATCCTGTATCTGGCTGTGTAATGACTTGGCTAAGGTTCCTGCACCACTGGTGATGATGCATTCTGCCTGGGCTCAGGCCTCTTCAGCAGCGTACTTGGTCCAGGACATCTGTAGAGCAGCTACATGGTCCTGGTCCATACATGTACTATGCGTTATGCTGTCCTCCAGCAGGCTGGGGATGATGTTGCCTTTAGTAGGGTGGTGTTGCAGTCTGGCATCAGATGAGGTTCAACCCCTCTTGTTCTTGTGCTGCTGGTAAGTCATATGTTAGAATGGATGGGAGCAAGCACTTGAAGAAGAAAACGAGTTACTTACCTTCAGCTGTTGTTCTTCGAGATGTGTTGCTTTTCTCCATTCCACACACTCCCACTTCCTCTCTGTTGGACTTTCTGTCAAGAAGGAACTGAGTGAAGTGTGGGTTGTCAAGGGTATTTATGCAATGTCAGGGAGATGTTGCTGCTGGGAAGGAGGTGGTGTACCTACAGCCGATCCAACAGGGAAAAGTCTTCAGATGATGGTGCATGAGGGTACACACATCTGTATTTGAATGAACAGGAGCAACACATCTCAAAGAACAAAAGTTACAGGTAAATAACCTTTTTTTTCCACCCCCCAAAAACTGCCCCTCATGCAGCAGGTGCTAATGCATGATGCTTGTTGCTGTGTAGAGGAGAAGTGAGGAAAAAATATAAATTGAACTATAAAAGCAAAGCAAATCCACTAAAAAGTAATGAGTGATCTTAATTTCAATCTGACACTCGTTAAATCTGAGAAGTTTGAATACAGTCACATCTGTTTAACCCATGTATTTGATAGGATCATCAGGAAAATATGTGTGTAACAAGCTATAATTAATTTCCCTTCATTTTGTCATGTTGCTGCTGCCTGCAGAGTCTGCATTTAGTTAGAGCTTTCCTAAATGAGTTACTGACTTTCACCCAGAGGACATTTTCACAAGCACAGGGTAATGTACTGGGAGGGAATAAACAGCAGCTAATAGCAATACTTGCGCTAACATACACACTCAGATCAGCATGCCACTTAACTCCATATCACAGCAGGATTTCTTCAGGCAACTGTTTTGGTGTCTTCTACTCCTACATCGATAACATGATGAAAATCTCCACAGGAAACTGGAGAAGATGAGAAACATTGCAGTGAGACATTATAACTGGGAATTTTAATACTGATTTTTTTTTCTCTCCACATAGCAATACAAATGCACACTTACTTGCCTGTTGCTTTTTCATCCACAAATTTAATAATTCTTTTTATTATTACTATGAATTCAACTAACTGTGTACAAATTTAAACCAGTCATCCTTAAGAATACTATAGGGAATTGTCTTTGCTTTCTAATGGGAAACTTAGAAAAGCTTTAACAGGAAATAGTGTTCTGATTCATATTCTTTTGAAATAATAATCTTTCTGCTTCTCTCCGATTTTATTCTGCTCTTTTGGAACTTTTACCATTTTTCAGTTCCTTGGTTTAAAAAAGTTTTCCGTTTTAAAAAAGTATATATATTTTAGAGGCCTATTTTTATTGCTGCTGGTACTCCTCTCTGTTATGAAATGTCTAGAGTTATATAACTTATTATATGTGAATTTTAGTTAATTGGACACGATTCGGTATTTTCACAGTCTGCAACAAATTAAATGTTAACATTTAGAACCTGTAAAGGTACAGTATGCAATAATGATGCATTTTCTGAAGACTGCAAATACCAGGTGGCCGTCTTTGTTACCAGTTATTTTCCTCAGTCTTGCTTTATTCTGTGCACTTCATTGACTTGTCTTTCTCTTCTCTCTCTTCCTGCAGCAGAAGAAGAAGTGGAAAATTTTGATGTTTCCAGTCTTCCTGAAGAAGTGCTGCAGAACATTGAAGCTGACAGTTACTGGTGCATGAGCAAGTTGCTTGATGGCATTCAGGTAAATAGATTTCTTCTGTTCTTAACTAGTGAAGATAACTGATTAATGTTATGGCTTTGAACTACTTTAAGCATGTTCAGGGAAAAAAAAATACAGAAAAAGAGAGGTCAAAAAATGTCCCCCAAGTGAAAATCAGCTGCAAGTTGGGTGAAGTGGTTTTGAAAAGTGTTGCACGTCTTTTTTCATAGAGAACATTTGCACGTCTCAGTGCATTATAATATGTGAGAATGGAACTTAAGCCCTTGATGTCTATTAGTAGACATGGTCAGCAACATTTTGTTATATTTGTTATTGAAGTTTGCACATAGAATGGTGTATGAGGGACAATGAGAAACTTGATTTTTGTAACTGAAAGTCCATTTTTTGGTAGAGTAACTCTAAATAGGTTATTCTGATTTAAAATAAATAATTTAAAACTATTTTTTGTACCCTAGTTAGTTTTTAGGGTCTCTTTGTTGTTATGGTTATTGTCTGATAACAATGAGCAAAGTGCATTCAAATGCAATAAAGAAGAAAATGCAGTTTTTAAAATACAGGTTTCAAATATATGAAGTTTTGGAGTACAGCTGTCTGTAAGTTTAGAATCATCTACATAAAAAATAAAACTTCAGTTAAACTTCTCTCTTGTGAACATAGAGCATTTGCAGAATCCAAAAGAGATTTAATCATGAAGCCCAAACATAGTCAAAATAAAAGCTTTTAAGTGGTTTTAATTAGTTCATGTCTTAGCACTAGCATGCGATAAAATAAGTTATTTTTAACATTTTCAGCTTACAAAGCAAATTACATTGTTACATTCACTGCCTTATGGTACAGGCATGTGTGCATTACAATCTTTTGCTGATGTGAGTTATATCGACATAAAGCAACTGTAGTTGATATGTTGTTTTTGTGTGTGCATGCTTGGCTCACTTTCCTCAGGACTGTGGTTACTCACCAGAAGTTCTTGTTTCAATGCATAGTACGGTACGTGATTTGTAGTGTACCAGTCTTGCAACTCTGCTCGGTGTCCCCCTCTGGTTCCCTCGTTTTAAACCTTTAACCTTCACTCCCATCCCTGTTTTCTCTTTTGTTGTCTCCCGCATTTGTTTGGGGGCATGGTTTTTAGTGGGCCCCCCCTTCGTCTTGAGAGGGGCCTTTTAGTTGTGGGCGGGCTGCAACCCACCCAAAAAAAAGAAGCCAACAAAAAAGCCGAACACCATTTTGCACGTTCTGTTTTAGTAAGTTGTGGCAGAGCGTAATAGGGCAGAAATATGTTCTTAAGGGGTGATAGAGACTGTAGGGTCAAGCTCTCAATATGCAACTTTCTCCATCCCGTAATGCTCTCTCTAACTCATAATTTTCATGCCTATTTTGAAAATCCCACAAATCTGCATGGAATTTGCTTCTGTCTGCCATCTCTAGCAGAATCATGGAGCTGCACAGCTCTGTGTTATTTTAATGTGTTGCAAAAACAGTGTGCACATCCTCTGCTATTTGCAGAGCCACAGGAAATGCCATAGAGTGCACAGTGATTTCCTGAAGGACAGAGTGCTGTGGAGTATAACAAGAGCCAATTCACGATGACCAGTGACATTCATGGAGCTCCTGAAATAGTGGAGTGCCCCTTTTTCACTCAAAGAACAAGCATTGATTGGTGTGATTGCAACATAGTGCATCCTTGGGATGATAAGCAGTCACTACAAATCTTTTGGACGTGCCAGGCCATGTTCCTAGATCTGTGTGCTGAGCTCATCCTAGGCCTCCAGCGCTAGGACACCAGAATGAGAGCTGTACTGAGAGTGGAGAAGAAAGTGGTGATCACTTCTGAAAACTTGAAATGGAGATTGCTGCCTGATGGGGTTCCTGTAATGCAGTGGAGCAGTAGATGGCACACCTATCCTTATGTTGGCCCAGAAGCACCTTGCCACAGACTATAGCAATAGAAAGTGTTATTTTGTATGGTTAATGCAAATGCTGTTGGATCACCATTGATGCTTCCCCACCATGAGTGTTCAGCAATCAGGAAGGATGCATGATGCTCACGTTTGAGACCCAAGGCTCATCAAAAAGCTACAAGCAGGAACTGTTCTTCCTGACCAGTGAATTACCATTGATTGTGTTGAAATGGCAGTAGTGATCTTGGAGAGCTCAGCCTGATCCATGCTTGCCTGTTAGCCGGTGGCCAGGTAATGTGCGGTGAGGTACTCCCCTGGGTCCTAAGCAACCCAGTTTTTTACTGTTAGAGCAGGCAGCTCCTAGCACACTCACCCACGGCCAGGCTGTAGTAACCAAACGGTTAAAGTTCTTTTGTTGTGCCGGCTGTGTTGCAGTGACAAAAGGGTTAACAAAATAGTTAGGCTTGGATCTTAACTAGTTACAAGTTTATTAAGCTACAGTTATAAGCGTGCGGTTACAAAAGGCTATTGTTTACTTCTTATATGCTAGCAAAGTACAGGTGTTAACAAGTTACGTTACAATCCAATACAAAGATATCTGTTACCATCTAACACAATGATATCTTGGCACAATGACATCTAGTTACAGAGCTCTAATTCTTTAGCTGTGCACAAAAAAAGTCAGAGACCTAGCATGGGTGTATCTTACCCTCTCTGCGTCTCTCGATACCAGCGTAGCCAAGCCAGATCGGTCACTCAATTCCGCGGAAAGACGAATACGAGGTTGGGCGTCCCCAGTAGTGGACCTCGGGAGGCAATCACCTGACCCGACCAGCAGGTAGTTGGTTGAAATGCACTCAAAGTTAGAGTTCTGCTGGACCCATCTTTTATACCCCCTTTTGGGTTACGTATTCTCTTTCTTATCTATGGTGCCAGATCATACTGGTTTGTCTTTGTGACTCCAGTTTGTTACAAGGGCATTTCTACTTAGTTTGCACTTGTAAGACAAGAGATAAACAATTTAGGAGTACAGGACATTCTTTTGTGCGGGCGGGGCACGTCCCCTTCTGGGTGATTGTGTGTGCATCATATTGATCAATGCCAGCTGGGGTGATTTCTTGAGGGTCCACCCCCCCTCTCATGTTGACAGTCTGGCCTGTTAGCCTTCTAGCTGTACTTTCTGCTTCTCAGGGTCACGATAAGCCAGCATATCTGGGCCTCAATGAGGGCATCAAAGACTGTGCTGTCAGCAGCCATTTCCGTGCCCTGTGTGCTCCTCAGTGCGGGGGGGCAACGAGCAAGCTGGCTTGTAAGGGGGAGACTCTGTCTGGCTACATTGCCTGGCTCATGAAGCTGTACACAGGCAACCACAGCCAAGAAATATTCAGTTTTTGACTTGGCTGATGCAGAGCGAAAGCTGAAAGTACTTCATGTAGATTGAAGGGACACTGATGTTGTTCATCACAAGATTGGATTTCAAGAAGAAAAATATCAGTGGCAATCAATGCATGCTGTGTCCTGCATAATATCTGTGAAACGAAGGAGGAAAAGTTGCTGTCAGAGCAGAGAAGGAGTGTTGTTTTGGTGAGTTGGAACAGCCAGATGAAAAGTACATCACAGCAATGTGGCTGAGGGAGGCTAAAAGGCACTTTAAGGTTGAGTCATAGTGATGTGCTGCTGTGTACAGTGCTTTATCAGGCTCTTCTGTTTGGGAACTTATTAGGAATTGTATGGTGCTTGGTGTATATTTTGTACATATATAAAAACACTGGCAATATATTTCCTAATTTTGCTGTGTCAAAGTGTACAATCACAAGTTAAGTGGATGCTTTCAGTTTAAATAGCCATTCTGCAGCATATGTTGGGAGACAATAAAAACGAATAATTTTCCAAACAATAGAGTTTTATTGAGTAACAAGAACACTTCAAAAATTCTTTGCAAGCTAAAGGAAAATACATTAAAACCTAAATAAATGTATGGAACAGATTTTAAAGAAGGAACATTAATGTCAATTTTAGCTACCCATACATCAGCTGTGGCTCTTGCAAGTCAGTACTTCAGTCAATTGTACTTTATGACCCTGGTGTGGAGTGACAGGGATAGGAGTTGAGCACCTGATTTGGGATATAGGAGGGGAATGTAGAGAGATGCTAAGTATCACAAGGCTTTCTGTTGATCCACTCCCCAAAGACAGAAAGCAGAAGAACAGAAGTATGGAGCGAGGGCAATGCAATGCTTATGTTGCAAGCCAGCATATCCCTAGTTCTACACATTTGCCGTCTGTTTCCCAGTGATCTGTTCCTAGCTCTGATGCCACAAACCATTTGCCTGGGTCCATCCCAGCTCTGACACAGCAGGGCTTTGCCCGTGTTTCTGTTCCCCATCACCACCTTCAGCCACCTTAGCAAGCCCAAATGTGCCGGCTGCTCATGCCCTAGTCCCAACTCTTTCAGCTTTGGTCATGTTCTGTACTGGAGGATTGTGAGTCTGAAGTCTTTGTGTCTTCTTTCTTGTATCCCATGAGAGCGTAATAAGTGAGATGTGATGGTCAAGGCCAGTCTTTTCTTTGGTTTTTAGTGTCTTATGTCTGGTCATCTATCCTCCTTAGCGCTCCTGACTGGTTGCTTGACCTTGGCTTGAGAGAAGAGCCAGGGAGCCTTGTAGTGTGTGCCCATATATTACACTCCTGCCATACCCTGTAACACTTTTAGCTCCATTTTCTATTTGTTCTCATTGTACTCAAGACCTCTAGGTGTGGGAATTGCAACACACAGTGTCTTTGTTGTTCATACATATTAGTAAGGATATCAAAGCATCAAAAAATTAAACCCAAAATTCTGTTTCAGGCTCACAAACAGGCCCATATATTAACACTATATTTCAGTTCTCCATGGACCCAGAAGGGAAATGAGCCAGTGTGGGAGAGGTGTCTCATGCTCCCCAACCCCCAACCACTCCCATTGGCTGTGTTTTGGCCAATAAGAGCTTCCTGTTTGCAGGACAGGGCGCATGTGAAGCTCCCCTTCCCCAGGCTCACAGCGTTCAACTCAGAGGCCCCTGCTTCTCTCTGAGCACAGAAGGCAGGGACAGTGGGTGGGTTACCTGCTGGGCTGTAGGCCAGGAGCTGCCCAGGTAAGTGCCTCATGGCGAGATCATGCCTCTGGCACCCCATTTCTCCATCCCCAACCCTCGGCATACCCCATGTAACCCAAACCCTCTGGACCCCCACTTCTGTACCCATAGCCCTTCCTTGACTCTGCACTGCCTCCTACACCTCTCCTCCAGGTCACAATCGCCTTCAAGACCTTGTGCCCCAATCCACCATCCCTGGTCACAAACCAAATCCCTACACCCCTGCCCCAGGTCACAACTTCTTCCCAGATCTTGCACCCCTGCCTCCAGTCCTCCTCCAGGACAGAATCATCTTCTGCATCCAGGGTGTGTCTACACGGGCACAAATCTTCGAAATAGCCATGCTAATGGCCATTTCGAAGATTACTAATGAGGTGCTGAATTGAATATTCAGCAGCTCGTTAGCATTAGGACGCTTCTGGCTGTGGCGCTTTGAAAGCACCGCTTTCAAACGTGTGCTGCCTGGCGCGGCTACACAGGGGTCCTTTTCAAAAGGACCCTGAACCTTTTGAAATCCCCTTGCTCCGATCAGTGAGCGGGATAAGGGGATTTCGAAAGGTGTGGGGTCCTTTCGAAAAGGACCCCCACGTAGCTGCGCCAAGCCGTGCGCTTTCAAAAGTGGCACTTTCGAAGTGCCACAGCTGGAAGTGTCCACATGCTAATGAGGCGCTGAATATTCAGTTCAGTGCCTCATTAGTAATCTTTGAAATATGGCTATTTTGAAGATTTGTGCCCGTGTAGACACATAGTAGTAGGCATCCTTCAGTCTGCATAGACTATGGATCATGCCCTTTATAGTTTCAATTGAGGACTTCATTTACAGCATCTACTGTGACTATGAAGACCCACACGAGAGTGACAGTCCTTGCTGCATCTCTTGCAGATGTAGTGGGTGTCTGGCAAGTCCTTAGTGTGCTTTCTGTGCGCTCGCTTCTCCTCTGCTAGCTGTCTGATCCTCATCTCGCCCTTCTGAAGGCCCTTGTGTAACCCCTGCCTCCATCTGCCGCGGTCGTCTGCTGGTTCTTCCCAGTTGTCCAGCTCAATGTCTACCTCTCTGAGGTCTCTCTTGCAGACATCTTTGTAGCGCAACTGGGGGCGTCCGGGAGGTCTTTTGCCAGAGGCTAGCTCACCACACAGGATGTCTTTTGGAATCCTTCCATCATTCATCCTGTGAACGTGGCCAAGCCAGCGGAGCCGCCGCTGCCTGAGGAGGCTGTGCATGGTTGGGATTCCAGCTTGCTCGAGGACGGGCGGTGTTGGTCACTTTGTCCTTCCATGATATTTCAGGGATGTGCCTGAGGCAGCACAAGTGGAAGACGTTCAGCCTCTTTTCCTGGCATGTAGACACAGCCCCATTGTTATATGATAGAGTTTCTGGGCACAGCTGGTGGAACAAATTCTGGGTATATTTGCTTAACACTGGGCCACTTATAGCCCTGGCTATGATTTCCTTCTCACTAAGGCGAATCAAACCAGCCACAAAAGTACCTCGGCCAGCCAGAAGCTGTACAAGGAAACCCACAGATTCAACAGCTGTTCCAAAGTGGCCAGACCATTATCCACCTACTCAGGTGAGAGCTTCTTAAAACCTATTTCACCAACTCAACACATTCTTCCTGGTCCCAAGGTCCAGTCACAGTTCCAGGTCAATATATACTTGGATCTTACCCAAATCACCACAACAATTCTAGTCCTTCAGATCTAAAATCTAAAAGTTTATTAACAGAGAGAGAACAAGGTATGAGAGAAATTGTTAAATGATACATTACATATATCAATTACAGTTATTAATGCAGGCCAACTATGTATTATGCTGAATTCTTGAAAGTCTCTGTAAGCACCCTTTTGAGGGATGGGGCCCTGGTCCAGATAGGCTTAAATCATGAGGACTGAAAGAACAAAATCGGCCCTGCAAGGTCCCCCTTATAGTTTTTCTATGTAGAGGGAAATATTCCTTTCTTCTCCCACAGGTCTTGGCTTACTACCTGACTAGGTGGGTTACTGTGGTATGTTGCCATTCACTGCGGCCCAAGAGGAAGATCCCACATTCCTGAGATGTATATTGGAAGTCTGGGAATCTGTTCCTTTGTTTAGCCCATCGCCTGGGCTGGGGAGCAGATCATGCCTCCAATTGTATACTCTTTGGCTCTAAAACATTTCTATTACTGCTATAGAGATGATATCTATAACTCCATATACAAACATGGCGCACACATACAAGTAACCATAGATTCAGGGAATCACCAGCTTTCATTAGACACCTCTTATGGCCTACCTGGCACACGATTTGGTGCCACTATATACAATGGTGACAGAAGAGGCTTCCATATCCAGTTTAAAAATATGATAACTTCACACCCATATGCCCTTCTTCACCCAAACTGTCGCCCAGATCCAACACCCCTCCTGCATTCTGGTTCCTTACCTCAAGCTCCCTTCCGTGCCCAACCAACATTCTAGACCCCAGATCTCCTCCATTATCATCATGAAAGAGTGCCACACCGGACCCCCTAAAATTGTCACTCACCCTGCTCTAGGGCAGTGGTACTCAGTACTAGTGTTGTTTTCCACAGGTGTGGTGATTTTACTGTCATTTCATTCCTGAGGGTAGCAGAAGCACAAATCAGCTGGTGCCTCTCAAAGCTCCCCATATGCTGCTAGTTTGTATGCTGCTGTGGGGCCTATTGAAGTTATTGCAAGCTTGTGTGGAAAAGTGTCCTACTGTGGTAAGAGGTACGGCTGCCATTCCTAGAAACCTTTGGGAGAGGATTGCAGAGCACTTCATGAAACTTGCATCATGACCTCTCAAGGGCTTCAGGGTTCCTGTGTACTTGAGCAAATTGTTCTGTGTGCTCATCCCACCCTATGCCCCTTCTAACGCTTAAAGGGAGTGAAATGCAGATAACAATTCTACCTCTGTCTGTTATCCTGATACCTCTTCTAGTAGATTAAATTAATGAAAAGTCAGTAGCTGTGTCCTGGGAAGTTGCGGAGCACTGTCGTACCAGGAAATTAATTTTACATGTTTACATGAAGTTCCTTCCCCTACATTTGTCTTTCCTTTGATTGACTTCAGGGACTTACTGGGATATGGTGTATACTCAAATAGGTATGATCAGCTGAGCAGGCATGATTGCCAGCCTGGACTAATCAGTTAGGGACACTTCAAAAATCTGCTTTGGTTTTCAAGTGGGTGGGGAAGTTTCTGCATTCAGAAATCATTGGCCGGTAGGGTTAACAACTGTGATCAGAGTGCCCGGTGTCAGACATTGTGGGACAGCTGCTGGAGGACTGTTATACCCAGTGGTCTTTTTGTAAAAAAGAAGAGCCAGTATTCAACTGGCATGCTACCCCAAACCTCCCAGCCAATCCCATGGCTGGAGGTGCTGATAGTGAGTACTAGTAAGAATGAACGCAAGAAAGCACTGACTATACCTGACCCAGGCAATGCAGTGTCTGTTTACACTATATCAATCGTTATACATTGACCATAGCTCAACACTGCTGGAGGAGGTGGTGTTACCATGTTGGAGTAATGGAGAACTGACACTGGTAGGGGCCAAATCTTAAGTGCGGGCACATGGACAGCGCGGATGACACAAGGCAGCTTATATCAGCCATCTTTGCTGGATAGGCAAGGTTTGTCTTGCCAGTGTTTCTCAAATTGGGTGTGGACCCACTTTGCAAACGCCATCAGCAGGCTAGAATCACTTTGTTTACCTAAAGGATCTGGAGGTATGGAGCCTCATAGCTGCCATTGGCTCCAGTTCTCTGTTTCCTGCCAAGGGGAGCTGCGGAAAGTGGTGTGGCCTGGGTTGCTGCTTCCCACGTCTTCCCCTTAGCTGGTAATGGTGAACTGGAGCCGAGAGATTCCATGGATACAGACCCTTTAGGTAAACAAAGCAATGCAGGCCTTCTAATAGCTTTTCCAAACTGGGCTCGTGGCCCACTTTGAAAAATACTGGTCTACGCCAAAGACCCTATGGCACTATAGTTCCCCAGTGTGAACTCAGCATACGCAAACAGAAGGAGGTTTTTCTGCTGGTGAATGGACATCACCAGCCTGAATAATGTTTCTTATGTTGATGTAAGTGCTTTTCTGTTGACGTAGCTTTGTTTACACTCGGAATTTCATCAGCACAGCTATGCCTGTCAAGGCTGCTTTCCTTGCACGAATCAGCCATCTCTTGGCCAGGGCCCTTGACTGCGGCCCTATTTGCTTCCTTTGAGTAGTGGAGAAGCAAGACGGGCAGGGACCCAGGTCCCAGCAGCTGCTGCTTCTCCCCTGACCTTTCACTCTACTGTTTTGCGTGAGTACAAGGCACACAACCCCACTCCCCAGTCCTCCATTTTCACTTTTTTACCAATTTTTTCACTTTTTGTTTGTTTTTTCTAAAAATTGGTACATTTCTGGAAAGCTTTAAAATTAAAATCCAAGGACAAAGGGTCTTGGCTGTGTAGCAATTATTATTCATTATTCCTGATATCATATTCTTATGAGTATTCCTGTAAAACTGTAAGGTCATTAGGGCAGAGACCTTGTCTTTTATGAATATTTTAAAAGAACCCAGCATGCTTTTAACTGATCAGAAATGAATATCATCTAAATTGTAACAATCCATTGTCTTGGACTGTTGTCTATTGGAAGTTATGGTGTATTAATGCTCAAAGGGTGGCATCATACTATTACATTATAAAGTTGAATTGGGTCTGGGTATTGTATAGAGTTGTTGCTGGCCTTTTGTCATCATTGTCACCATAAAATACATTTAAAACTTGTATTCAATAGAAGGAAAAAAGTTTTTGAAATTTACAGTTAAGTAATTCTTTAATTTCTCTTAATCACGTTCTCTTCAGCTGTATACATTCTTTTAATGGGATAATTCTTTACTTGATATTTTTGGATAGGCTTAAAGATAGCATTGAGGCCCTTGTTGGAGGAGGCAGTTTTGGCACTTTTTTCATCCAATTTGTGCAGTAAGGCACAAGCCTCTGCTCTACTCCTATTCAAAAAGAACTGTTGGGTTACAGTGAAATCCTGGATCCGTTTTCAAGAGGAAGATCCTGTTTTGCAAATGGAGATGGATTGTGGTCAGTTGCCATTATTTAAATGTTTAAAAAATTGTTTCCTATTTTTCTGGTGATGTTCCTCCTTATCTTTCAGATCTCTTGGTCTCAAGTGAGTTTGTTCAACCATGCTGCAAGCCCTTGTAGAATATTCTTATTTATTTTCTTTCTAGATTATTTTATTAGCGAAAGAAATTTTAGCCAGATGAATTATTGAGCTGTAGTCCCTTGTATCTATTGTGCTTTTCTAGAAACAGCTGATGGAGAACTCAAATTTACTTGTGTGTATTGCTTTTTTTGTACTGGTACATGCTGGAACTCAGTACTGACACCTCACCAGCCCTAGCTCCAGGATCCCTGGATGGGTGGTGGTGCGGCCGTTGCCAGCTGTGTGATTGGAAGCCCCAGCCCATGAACTCCTGTGGGTGGGGGTGGGAGGAGGCCAGCTGATTAGTGGCTCCTCTTTTTTTATTTTTACCAAAAAACAAACAAACCTCCACTGCTTGTCTGTTACTGAAGCTCTTGGCCCATCATCTGAATAAATCACACTAAAACATTTCTCTTTACGAGTCTTTTTATTTCTTGGGAGTGCGGGTGCTTGGGAATGAGACAGAAAAGTCTCCAAACTTCTGTGGAAATGGCCTTAGTAGCATAACTCAGATGAAAGTTGATTTTATGTCTGCATAATAAAATGAGTGTAAATGTGGAGAGATGATTTTCCCAGAGATAGATTCACTGTCAATGGGGGTTTTGGTTTTCTTTAGTATAATTCTCCCTCATTTAGCTTTGATAAGAATTATGCTTTATATTTGGAAAGTATTTAATTTAAAGACTGGTTTTCGCATGACATCTAACTAGATAGGTTTTTATCCATGTAACACTGTGACTGTCCTGTTCTTTCTTCTTACTGTGAGTTAACCATCATTATTTTATTCTCTAACCAAGAGATGATATTATGTATGTTTGTATGTTTGAGGTGCTTTTTAAAGAAGTTCTTAGTCCCTGATGAATGGATCTTTTACTTTTTGTTCAAGCAGCTGAATTAAACTTGTAACAGGTTGTGGTTTGCATATTAATTGAAGTGTAAAGTTTTAATGCTGATTTAAGCGATGGCTAGAGTTAAAAATGAATGTGCCAGCTCTTCTTTATTTTCAGTTTATGTGGAGGCAATAGGATTTGCCTGGACCCTTTCTGGATGTTCATTAAAAGTGAACAACCCGCACTACTGTGCTTAAACCATAGAGTCTTGCTGTGCTATAGTGAATGGTAGTTTTATTTTGTCATAACTTAGTGCATGTTAGTTTCCTGGAGTAAAAATTGTACATTTTTTTGAAGGATGACAGGCTGCATATGTTCCTTTCCTAAGATGTATTTTTGTAGACATAGTATTATGACTTTGTTCTTAATTCTGCTGCCGAGGAATTGACTTACTTGACTTAAAAACCTTGTACTCCACTGGAGTATAGGCCATCTGCAAGTCTCCTCTACTTCACTCTGTCTTGGGACAAAACTTCTAGCTGAGACCAGGAGTACGCCAGTTGTTGTCCTTCAATCTCAGTAGATCTCCACATTGTCTGAGGTCTTCCTCTTTTGTGTTTTCTTTGTGAGTTCCATGTGAGAGCTTGATGAACTATGCTGGATGATGGTTTTCTGAGAGCGTGGCCTGGCCATCCCCACTTTCTTCTCTTGATTTGAATATCAAGTGGTTCTTGTCCTGTTCTGTTCCAAAGTTCTCATTTGTGACAACAGTCTTGCCATTTGAAGGAAGGATGTACCTTGGACATGTGTTTGAGTGTCTGTAGCTTGTGATTTGAAGACTTTTTAGTATGCCAGGTCTCGCTGACTGTTACTGATTATCTTAGCAATATATGCTGAAGAATTTACAATAATTTCTTATTTGCATTTGCCACCTAAATTACTTCACTGTGACTCAGCAAGGTCCTTAAGTAGAGTATATATATGGGAAAGGAATTGCTGTGCTTCTGGCACTATTAATATTTATAAAGTAATTATTCTTCTATAGCACTTTCTTATTTTCGAATTTGAATGTTTCATTGAATTACGCATTTTGCAGAAGGTCCACAAACTAATTAAGGTCATAAGAAGTTCACTTTTGATAAAATTGTTTATGAAACATATGCTAAGGAAATGTACTCTGCTTTCCCTAGGGTATTTTAGATATAATTATCCTGATCCAGGTTCAAGTAAATAGCAGCATACTTTCTATATGTAGCAGAGTCTGAAAAAAACATAGCCAATTTTTTTATTTGACCTCTGTAAATTGTGATTCATTACTTATTTTATACTTCATAAATCACCCAGTTCAGAACACATATAACACAAACATAAAAAATAAGCTGTTATCCTACTTCTTTATTTATTTATTTGCAAGGATGAAGACAGTGACACACAATGTATTTTACAAATCGGAAAAGAAGTATAATGCACACTTGATAGAAAATGTCAACAAGGCATATGTAAAGATACAAAAAAGAGAACTAATTGCTTGGCAATAGTGGCACACATAATGTCCTGGGATTTGAGTGTGTAACAAATTCAGTGTTAATTAGCAGTGGAGAAAAACACAATATAATGCATTTCTTTATCTGGCTGCCTTGAAAGGCCCCAAACAATTCAGTTACACTTTCTCCAATGCATGCTGCTATACCTCTTGCCTACAAAGGAAATTCAGCTATCGCTCTGCCAGATCTGACTTGTGCATGTAAACATGTTTGGTTCAACCAATTTTTCAGTGAGGAGGAAAGAAGAAACAATAGTTTTAATATCCAACAAAGAACTTCTGAAATATGATGTGGAGATATTAAGATCTCTTACAGAGTTTATCAGATGCCACTGGAAATATTCAGAGATACACCTATCAGTCAGGGGTGATTTTTAAGGATAACAAAATGAAGCCTGCCAATATGCAGGCAAATAAACTAGAGAGCCAATGCTAGTTCTCGTTATTTTTATTCTGAAAAGTTGTTTTTTCCTTTTACAGCTCCTGCATTTAAGTACCTTGCTTTTGTCTTTTTTTTTCTGAGTGATCAAACAAAGTTAATTCATTTTGAACCCCATTTATATTCAAAACCAAATACACTGCTGGTTTTCTTCCCCTGGATCCACCTGTATCCTGCCCAAAAATCACCCATAATGATGGATGGTAATATTACCAGTGTCTGACAAGTTCAGGGTCCCCTTGTACTCTGTGCTGTACAAACACCTGACTGGTAACAGACTGTATCTTAAAGAGTTTGCAAACTGAACAGGTCTGTTAATTAACTAAACAGGGGTTTAAGTGTCGTAGTAGGGAGTTTTAAATCTTTTTACACAATCAGGTTATTTAAAGGGGGTGTCGTGTTCAGGTTTGGCAGTGATGAATGTAGTGTAAGAACATACACACGTGAAGACAGAGTATATAGACACCTACTGATCATTGGTGGTGTTCCATATGCCATATACCTAGTGTGCTAGTCAGCGTCAGAGTACATACTACCATAATGGGAATAGGAGCTTTGATGAGTAGCTTCCATGATGACTGAGATCTGTTGTTGAGGAGTTAGGTACCAGTTCGTTTAGGCTTGTCTCCAAAGAATAAGGAGAATGAGGCCCAAATTTAATTTTCCTGTCTCTTTAATGGAAAAAATGATTCTTCTTCGAGTGTCCCCGTGGGTGCTCCACAATAGGTGTCAGGCGTGCCCGGCGCCGCAGATCGGTTCTTCCAAGCAGTTTCTGCCGGACCGCGCATGCGCCGGCGTGCGCCGCTCCCTTGCGCGCTCCTGGCCATGTGCGCGATCTGGTCCCCACCAGTTCCTCTTAACCGCCGTCGGCTGCAGACGGAATCCGAACTAGGCTAAGGCCAAGTAGCGTATTCAATGACTTTAACTGTTTTTCTTTAAAGTTTTTCAAGTACTTAGGCTACTGCAAGTTAGCCGGTTGTTATTTTTGCAAAAAAAAAAAACAAAAACCAAACGCAACAAACAAACTACAAGCGGGACAGCTTCAATCCAGTCCCAGTAACAAGCGCCGGAGGCCAGGAGCATAGGGCCATCAGTCCTCCTGCTGCGGCAGGCCATCGGAAGGGGAAAACAGCACAGAGAAGGTGCTAAGTACCCGTTTAACAACTGAAAGACTCACCAACAATGTCCTCTTCAGGATTTAAAAAATGTGAGTCCTGCCGAGAGGCGATGCCAGCGTCCGATGGGCACAGTCTATGCATAAGGTGCCTTGGGGAGTCCCATGTTGCACAGAAATGCTCCTTCTGTGCTAAATTAACAGCCAGAGCAAGGAGAGACAGGGAGATGCGGCTTAAAATGCTGCTTTTTGATAAAGCCCTCCAGCCAGACGTGCCGGAGCGGCCGCAGCAGGAGGGACCCTCCGGGGCCCATAAAAGGAAAGCTGCCTCCCTCACCCCATCAGCGCAAAACGGAGGAAAGCCTCCCCAGCCCGATCCCTGCCGGCAGCAACAGCGAGCGGGACGGGAGGAGCGAGCAGCCCCCAGCCGCAGCAACAGCTGATCGGCGGCGGCACGGAGAGCCACGTGGAAGCGGCTCAGCCTCCGATAATCAGCCAGCCGCCCCGCACCGCAGGCAGGGCGGCGGCTAAACAAGCGCCGGTACCAGCGGCACCGCAGGCAGCGGCACCGACCCCCGGGGAACCGGCGGTGCAGAGCGCGCAGGCACGCAGCCTGCAGGCACCGAAGGACACCGCACATGCGGCACCGCCTTCGAGTGTGCCTAGCACGGTGCGGACGGGGCCAGGATCCCCCAGGGAGGGGGAAGGCTGCACACAAGAGGAGGCATTGCAGCCCCTCTCCGGACAGGGCTGTGGAGTTGCTTTCTCACAGCCCTCCGCTTATGTTGCAGACTCCAACCAGAAGGCAGGGGTCCCCCCTAGCCTACCCGGAGCCCTCTTCTCCATTTTTGCAACCAGCCTCACCCTGGCTGGGACCACCTTCACCCTTCCTGGGGTTTGAACCGCTGGACTATTATGCAAAATCGCCCTCTCCAGTGTCTCGACGATCTCCCTCCCCCAGACGCAGAGGGTACACACCAAGGGAGTGGTCTAGGTCACCTTCCCAAGAACAGTGCCTATACTGCCATGGTCGCCCCTACCACGCGGGGCATAGACACCATCGGCAATCTACTAGGGAAAGATCCCCACAGACGATCTCGTACCCCCGAGGGCAATTGCGACCGGGGACAGAGACTCAAGCATCTCAGGGGGGACTGGTCATGGAACCCCGAGATTTTCCCTCGCAAACCTCTAGCGAGAGGGTGTACCATCACCAGCAGGAACCGGAAGGGTCCAGAGAGACGTACCCCAGCGGTTCCTCGCTCTCCTCCCCGGACGAGGCTACGGCCCCGGGGCACGTCCATCCTCCGGACGATCTCAAACAGTTTCAAGAGCTGTTTAAGAGGGTGGCCTTCACGCAAGGCATCCAGACAGCAGAGGTGCAAGAGAAACACCATAAGCTCCTCAAAAATTTGAGACCTCCGGCCTCCTCCAGAGTAGCAATACCGCTTGATGAAGCGATCTTAGAGTCCGCCACTACGATATGGCAGACCCCTGCAACTATTCCGCCTGTCCAAAAGAGAGCGGATAAGAAATACTTCGTGCCGGCGAAGGGCATGGAGTTCCTGTTCAGCCACCCACAGCCAAATTCCTTGGTGGTGGAGTCGTTGCAACAAAGATCAAAGATATCTCAATTCAGGACAGGGGGAACAGACAAAGATGCCAAGAAGCTAGAGCTGTTCGGCAGAAAGGTCTACTCCTCCTCCACTTTAACGTTGCGAATGGCAAATTACGCAGCGCACTTAGCGAACCATAATTTCGACAACTATTCCAGGTTAACCTCCCTCATGGACTCGCTTCCAGAGGACAAAAAGCCGGTGCTCAAGGCCATAGTGCAAGAAGGCTACGCGGCCTCGAGGACGGGAGTTCAGATCGCCCTGGACGTTGCGGACACAGCAGCACGTTCCACAGCAACGGCAGTGGTGATGCGAAGGGAGTCCTGGCTCCAGACTTCGGGTATACCGAGGGATCTGCAGGCGAAGATAGTTGACCTTCCCTTCGACTCGCAGAAGCTGTTTGCTGAATCAACTGACTCGGTCCTTCATTCCAGTAAAGATTCAAGAGCCACACTCAGGACCCTGGGGATTTACACCCCTCCATACACAAAGAAAAGGTACTTCCCTCAACAAAGACGGTACCAGTACCAGCAACAGCGCCCCCAGTACCACAGGGGTTACGAGCAAGGGCGACATCAACAGCACCAGCAGTACAGACCTCCCAGGCGACGCTCACAACAGGGCCGTGCGTCCTCGGGGCGGGGCCAAAGGCCACAAGTTTGACATACAGATCCAGGGCTGCGCCATCACTACCATCGCACAAGGTCATCCGAAGCGACTATTCCACCATCGCCTCCGACCATTCTACGACCAGTGGCAAAGGATCACCACAGACAAATGGGTGCTGGAGATCATAGCCACGGGGTACGCCATCCCCTTCCAGTCGCTCCCACCGTCACGACCTCCACCCAAGCCCCACCTCCAGGAGGCCTCCCATGTAGCGAGGCTCAGGCAGGAGGTGGACCATCTCATGCTCATAGGGGCAGTGGAAAGAGTGCCGGAGCAACTGCAAGGGAAAGGGTTCTACTCCAGGTACTTCCTGACGGAGAAAAAGACAGGAGGCTGGAGGCCCATCTTAGACCTTCGCGGCCTCAACAGGTACCTGCGCAAGCAACGTTTTCGGATGACCACAATCGCCTCCATCCTTACAGCACTGGATTATGGAGACTGGTTCACAGCCCTCGATTTACAAGACGCGTACTTCCACATAACTATCCATCCGGCTCACCGGCGATTCCTCCAGTTCATGGTAGGCAACGAACACTTCCAATACAAGGTCCTACCGTTTGGCCTCTCCTCGGCCCCCAGAGTCTTCACCAAGACCTTGGCAGTGGTGTCAGCCTACCTGCACAGACAGGGGGTATTTATTTTCCCGTATCTGGATGACTGCCTGCTCAAAGGGGCCTCGAAGGGGGAGGTTCTGCGCATGATACGCGTCACAGCAAACACGTTCTCTTCACTCGGCCTGGTTATCAATCTGGCAAAATCAAAAATAGACCCCACACAGGACATAGAGTTCATAGGGGCTCGCATAAACTCGGTTACAGCGAGAGTATATCTACCAGAGGCTCGCTTTCGGGCCATCGATTCCCTCGTGCAGGTCATCACCTTCAGCCCTACGGTGCCGGTCTTGACGTGCTTGCAGCTGCTGGGCCACATGGCAGCGGCGACGTTCGTAGTACAGAACGCCAGGTTACACATGTGCAGCATGCAGCACTGGCTGGCGAGTGTATACAAACCGGCAGTACACACCGTTCACAGGGTGGTGTCGCCCACAGCCGGGGTGCGCAAATCCCTACAATGGTGGGTAAACCCCAGGAACCTGCTAACAGGGGTACCCTTCCACCAGCCGCAAATATCGGTTTTTCTCACTACAGATGCCTCCCTCATAGGGTGGGGAGCGCACATGGGCGAAGAGGTGACTCAAGGACTGTGGTCACCCACGGAACAGTCACTACACATAAATATACTGGAGCTCAGAGCAGTGTTCAACGCCTGCAGACACTTTCGAGACCACATACAAGGCAAAGTCGTTGGGATCAGTACAGACAATACCTCCACCATGTTTTATATAAACAGGCAAGGAGGAGCTCGATCCCGTGCCTTATGCGCGGAAGCAATCCGCTTATGGAACTGGTGCATCGCCAACAATATAATCTTGAAAGCCTCATACTTGCCGGGTGCGCACAATGTGAAGGCAGACCAGCTGAGCAGGCGTTTTGCACTCACACACGAGTGGCAGATCCGTCCCGATCTGCTACGGCCGATTTTCCACGCATGTGGTTTTCCCCAAATAGATCTGTTTGCCACTCAGCACAACAAGAAGTGCCCACGATTCTGCTCCAGGGCAGGACTGGGATGGGGGTCCCTGGGGGACGCGTTCGCGATCCCGTGGAGGGGCCCCCTGCTTTATGCGTTTCCTCCCACAGTGCTGATCCACAAAGTCTTGCAGAAAGCCAGGAGGGAAAGGGCCCGGATGATCCTGATAGTCCCAACGTGGGATCGACAACAATGGTTCCCCCTACTCCTGCGCATATCGGACCGTCCACCGATGCCTCTTCCGGTGGCGCCGGATCTGCTCACGCAAGCCCAGGGGTCCATAGTGCACCCGCACCCCCAAAGCCTGCGACTGCAAGCGTGGTTAATCCATGGCTCAGCTCCCTAGAGAGCACATGCACTGTGGAAGTACAGCAAGTCCTAGAAAGTAGCAGGAGGACTTCCACCAGGAAGACCTACAAGCAAAAATGGACTCGCTTCACGGCTTGGTGTTCTACCAAACAGCTGGCCCCCCTTTTGGTGCCTATACCTACAATACTAGAGTATTTACTGGACCTCAAGAGAGAAGGACTCTCGCTATCCTCGTTGAAGGTCCACCTTGCCGCCATCTCGGCGTTCAGACATGAGGAGGAAGGGCACACGGTGTTCGCCCACCCTATGGTTACCAGGTTCCTCAAAGGGTTGGTAAACCTATACCCCCCTCGGAAACCGCTTCCACCTTCGTGGAACTTGGACCTGGTGCTTACCACGTTAATGGGACCACCGTTCGAGCCCTTGGCCACGGTTCCCCTCCGCCTCCTTACAATAAAGACGACCTTTCTTCTTGCAATTACGTCAGCTCGTAGGGTGAGCGAGCTCGCGGCAGTCATGGCAACGCCACCCTGCACTGTTTTTTCCAAGGAGGCGGTAACCATACGGCTGCATCCAGCCTTTGTTCCCAAAGTTTCTTCCGAGTTTCACATTAACGAACCTATTGTTCTACCCTCGTTTTATCCAAAGCCTCATAACTCCAATGAAGAGGCGCGCCTACACCTCCTGGACGTGAGGAGGGCGCTAGCCTTCTACGTATACAGGACCAAGTCCTTCCGGAAAACGCTCCCAAATCGAAAGGAGAAGGTCTCTCCTCGCAGAGAATCTCAAAGCACATTGTATCCTGCATAAAAATGTGCTACGAGCTCAAAAAGACTCCTTTATCGGCCACTCCCAGGGCTCATTCCACTAGGGCGGTGGCGGCATCAACAGCCTTTTTCAAGGGCGTTGCGTTAAAAGACATTTGCAGAGCGGCGACCTGGTCATCCTATGACACCTTCGCCAAACATTACGCCCTTCACAGGGTATTCCAAGAGGATACCCGTCTCTCTGCAGTGGTCCTCTCGGGGACAAGCTGCACATAATCTGATTACCCACCTCCTATCTTGGGTTACTGCTGGGTAGTCACCTATTGTGGAGCACCCACGGGGACACTCGAAGAAGAAAGAGAAGTTACTCACCGTAGTAACGGTGGTTCTTCGAGATGTGTCCCCATGGGTGCTCCACTACCCGCCCATCCTCCCTGCTTCGGATCTCTGTTAGTGTTTTGCAGGGGCACCCAAGGCGGTTGGTCGAGGAACTGGCGGGGACTGGATCGCGCACATGGCCAGGAGCGCGCAAGGGAGCGGCGCGCGCCGGCGCATGCGCGGTCCGGCAGAAACTGCTTGGAAGATCCGATCTGCGGCGCCGGGCAAGCCCGACACCTATTGTGGAGCACTCACGGGGACACATCTCAAAGAACCACCGTTACTACGGTGAGTAACTTTTCTTTTCTTCTGTTTGATCTCTTCCCAGTGCTGTCTGATTTTAGATTCTGAAGTCATTCAGAAAGGTACTGAGGCATGAATAGTCTATGCAGTATTGACAAGCCTGAGAATACCATTAGTTTTCCTCCCCTTCTTTTGGAAGCATCTGTGGATGTGTGTTCTCAGTTGGGTGACACAATTTGCAGTATAGATGCTGCTGTAAGAAGCAGTGTGTCTGCTAAGTTGTGAAATAGATTAGGAATGTGGTTTTTGCTTTCTGACATAGTTAAGATTCTTTATCAGGAAATGAAAGTCACCTTTTATGTTTATTACCTTCGTTTATGTCTAGGTAAGTTGACCCAGTTTCTTATTCCTTATCGTTCACTTTAGAGAACTTAGGTAAGTACAGACTCCCCCTATGTCAGCACAGCTCTCTCAGTCAGGGATGTGAACAACCACACCCTTGACTGTCACAACTAGGCTGAGAAGATCCCTAATTGTAGGCACAGTTGTGTTAATGGGAAAGTGCTTCTGTCAATCTAGCTAACATCATTCAGAGAGCTGACGGTCCTACACCGATGGAAAGTCTTCTGTCGCTGTAATCTTTGTACCTACACTTGGCAGTATGTTAGCGTAGCTTGGCTGACATAACTATGCAAACATATGCACCTCATGTAGATATAGGGGGTATACTCATGCTGTTTTTGTGTTCTGAGATTTCTGATGTAAGGGTACCTTTGCTCCCAAGTTAGAAGGATGATTAGTCTTGGTATTTTTTTTTTTAACAGACCCTGCCTTCCTCCCACGTGCTCAGTATTTTAGAAGTAAATATTATCCTCAAATTTCTCAATATCATCTGTTTCCTCTGCCTTTCTTATTTTATCGGTGCCTAGTTACCAATGTCATTAATAGTTGTCTGTGTTCAGCTAGAAACAGATTTAATACTCTTGTAAAATGTTTTGGTATGTGCAATCCTTAAACTCCTCATTGCCAGTGGACAAAGGGATTACAAGACTATTCTGATTCTGGCATATACATTTTGGTTCACCAAAGACAGTCATGTGAAGTCTAAATAGAAGTTAGGGTCAGACTGGTCACTTTTATTTTTGTGACCTACATGTATAAATACTACATGCAAGCTACGTATGTATAGTAGAAATCTATCCTGAAGTCTGTGTCAAGGTAGAACAAAGGGGAATAAGAATAACCCAGGAAACTACAGGCCAGTCATCTTAACTTCAGTGCCAGGAAAAATAATGGAGCAGGTAATTAAAGAAATCATCTGCAAGCACTTGGAAGGTGGTAAGGCGATAGGGAACAGACAGCATGGATTTGTAAAGAATAAATTATGTCAAACTAATCTGGTAGCTTTCTTTGATAGGATAACGAGCCTTGTGGATAGGGGAGAAGTGGTAGATGTGGTATACCTAGACTTCAATAAAGCATTTGATATGGTCTCGCCTGATATTCTGACCAAAAAACTACGCAAATAAAATTTAGATGAGGCTACTATAAAGTGGGTGCATAACTGGCTGGATAACCGTACCCAGAGAGTAGTTCTTAATGGTTCTCAATCCTGCTGGAAAAAGTATAACAAGTGGGATTCTGCAGGGGTCTGTTTTAGGACCGGTTCTGTTCAATATCTTCATCAATGATTTAGATATTGGCATAGAAAGTACGCTTATTAAGTTTGCAGAGGATACCTAGCTAGGAGGGGTTGCAACTGTTTTGGAGGATATGGTCATAATTCAAAATGATCTGGATAAATTGGAGAACTGGTCTGAGGTAAACAGGATGAAGTTTAATAAGGACAAATGCAAAGTGCTCCACTTAGGAAGGAACAATCAGTGTCACACATAAAGAATGGGAAAGGACTGCCTAGGAATGAGTACAACAGAAAGGGATCTAGGGGTTATAGTGGACCACAAGCTAAATATGAGTCAACAGTGTGATGCTGTTGCAAAAAAAAAGCAAACATGATTCTGGGATGCATTAACAGGTGTGTTGTGAACAAGACACGAGAAGTCATTCTTCCACTCTGCTCTGTGCTGGTTAGGCCTCAGCTGGAGTATTGTGTGCAGTTCTGGGCACCGCAGGTCAAAAAAGATGTGGAGAAATTAGAGAGGGTCCAGAAAAGAGCAACAGGAATGATTAAAGGTCTAGAGAATGTGACCTATGAAGAAAGGCTGAAAGAATTGGGCTTGTTTAGTTTGGAAAAGAGAAGATTGAGGGGAGACATGATAGCGGTTTTCAGGTATCTAAAAGGGTGTCATGAGGAGGAGGGAGACAACTTGTTCTGTTTGTCCTCTGAGGGTAGAACAAGAGGCAATGGACTTAAACTGCAGCAAGGGAGGTTTAGGTTGGACATTAGGAAAAAGTTCCTAACTGTCAGGGTGGTCAAATAGTGGAATAAATTACCAAGGGAGGTTGTGGTTTAGACAGTACTTGGTCCTGGCACTGGGGGAACGGGGCTAGACTCAATGGCCTCTCGAGGTCGCTTCTAGTCCTAGTGTTCTATGATTCCTTTTCCTATGGATGCTGAGCCTCTCTCAGCCCCAGGGTGAGCCCTCCACCCTTTTTGCCCCTTGTCTTCTCCTCTTCTGCCCTGCCTCATCCTGCCCATTTCCACCCAGTCCCTATACTGCTCCCTGCATACTGGGGAACAGCTGATCTGCATGGGTGTGAGGCACTGGGAGGTATGGGAAGGAGCTGATTGGTGAAGCTGGTAGTAGACAGGAGGCACTGGGAGTGCGGGGTGGTGAAGGAGGGAGATGGGTGCTGGTGGGTGCTAAGCACCTGCGTATTTCTTGTTCATGGGCGCTCCTTTTAAGAGTATAAGAACATAAGAATGGCCATACTGGGTCAGATCAAAGGTCCATCCAGCCCAGTATCTTGTCTGCCAACAGTGGCCAGTGCCAGGTGCTCCAGAGGAGGTGAACCGAAGACAATGATCAAGCGATTTGTCTCCTGCCATCTGTCTCCAGCCTTTAACTAAAGGCTAGGGGCACCATACTTTACCCTTGGCTAATAGCCATTTATGGACCTGACCTCCAAAAATTTATCAAGCTCTATTTTAAACTCTGTTAGAGTGCTGGCCTTCACAGCCTCCTCCGGCAAGGAGTTCCACAGGTTGACTGTGCGCTGTGTGAAGAAAAATTTTCTTATATTAGTTTTGAACGTACTATCCATTAATTTCATTTGGTGTCCTCTAGTTCTTATATTATGGGAACAAGTAAATAACTTTTCTGTATTCACTTTCTCCACACCATTCATGATTTTACATACCTCTATCATATCATCCCTCAATCTCCTCTTTTCTAGACTGAAAAGTCCCAGTCTCTCTAGCCTCTCCTCATATGGGACCCTTTCCAAACCCTTAATCATTTTTGTTGCCCTTTTCTGAACTTTTTCTAAAGCCAGTTTATCTTTTTTGAGGTGAGGAGACCACATCTGCACGCAGTACTCAAGATGTGGGCATGCCATGGTTTTATATTGGGGAAGTATGATATTCTTACTGTTATTTTCGATCCCTTTTTTAAATAATTCCTAACATCCTATTTGCTTTACTGACTGCTGCTGCACGAGACCTTTTATAGGGGAAAAGGCAGTACGCTGCATTTATTGAGAATATAACAGTAGCATATGCTTTTCTCACACACACACACACACACACACACACACACACACACACACACACACACACACACACACACACACACACACACACACACACACAGAGTTCCACCAAACGATGTTTACAGTTACCAATCCAGAGCCTAGATCAATCTAGTGGCCAGCTAGACTGATCACAGAGGGGGAGTACGGCCTTGTTGGTCGCGATCCGATGCTGTCCTGGAGCTGGTGGCAAGACGAACCCAAAGTTCCATGGCAGAGCACCCTGCTTTTATAATCCTTTCCTCTGTTGAGACTTTTTGTGTAAGTCTGTATCTGGTGTGTTATCTGTTCGATACCAGTCATTCTCAAAACATCTCTGAAAGGCTCATCCTATAATTGATTGTCCTTAGTGGTGCCTGCTCCATGCTTTAGAGTCGTCAATCTGCCAATCCCATCGCTTCTTGACCAGGGTATGCACTGATGGTCCTTCTCTGATGCCGTGAAGTCTGTCTTCACCCACACTTAGCCCCTCCTTCCTTGGCCATCTGGCTCTGGTATAACCTTTATCTCAACACAGATGTACCACTTTCACACGTAAACAATTCTTACAAGGATTCTCAGAGAGAAGCAAAGTAAAGGCGTTGTAAATCAAACAATTAAGCTTCAGCCTTCAACATCATCCTGTAATCTCATTAACATAGACACAATACCTAACTGTCTCTTACTTACTTACTACATTCACTAAATTCTAAAACAGGAGGCATATATTCAATTAAAGAACTTAATAAAATCAATGTGCTACGTGTGTTCATATGTTACCTTACACTATTACCTTGTTAAGCTTAAAATTCAAAGTTTAAAAGGGAATAAAAGCAGAGGAACTTTCAACTCCAACACTCCAGTAGTGGAGACAAACAAGTTTTCTGTCAGACAAAATCCGGTGAACCCCTTTATCTGAGCCTTCATTATCCAGCTCTCCATATTAACTGAAACAACCACTGCCTGGGGTCATCTGCCCTGGTGAGCTGGGGCTTCTGCCATGAGTAGGCTGACAACCTGAGTCCCACCACCCATTCTTTGGTTTGCCTGGAATTCTGGTTCTTCAATCTGGCCTTGGTCCCAATTAGATTAGACAGAGTTCCACTGAAAGTTTGTTCACAATTCTGTCAGTGTGCATGTTAAGCATTCTAAACTATCACAATGAGTCTCATGTACATATGAAGTTAAGGAGGAGGGATGTGTAATTGATAAGAAGGCAGCACACCAGAGAATATCATGAGAGAGGGTTATCCTGGTTCTGCGCACCAAGTATAAACTTCAGGGGGATATCAGGAGAAGAAAAGGAAGACACCCTTTTATTATGTACCTAGGAAATAATCAGCCACTGCAGTTATATTCATGAAAATGGGATCCCAACCTGGCTTGGTTGGAAAGCTGCAGAGTACATTTGGGGGTGATGTATCCTTTAGACAGGAAGTTGGCATGTTAAGTTTAGTTTCTAACAATTAGGTTATGATTTTGTTTTATATGCAACTCTTTTGTTTCCATTAGCTTTTGTTGCTGTCTCTTGAATCTTTATTATCACTTATTATTTATTAATAAACTTAGTGTTCACTATAAATGTATATCAGTATTGTAATGTTGTACAGGGAGCTGAACCTGAGTTGAATCATTTAGCAGATGTGCACTCCGATAGGTGTAGTAGCTGTGGTATTTGTATGATTGCTCAGTGAAGAAGACAAAGTGAGGGCTGGCATAGTCTAAGGAAGATGTCTGGGTGTCCAACACAGTGAACACTGGTGTACCATGAGAACTATTTAAGTGTACCATGAAATTTTGTCAATTTCCCCTTGTGGTGGCTCTTTGCAGAGCCACTGTGGGGAGGGGGGGAATTAATGACCCTGTGCCAGCTGGTGCTGAAGCAGCAGATGTTTAACATAGGTATTAGCATATTTACTTCCATACTGGCATTGCAAGATTTAACATGCATATTTGTATGATAACAGAAACTGGATAACTCATCTTTTAGCATTTGTTGCTATTACTTAGGTTCATGAGGGACAGGTTCTGAATGATAATTCATGTTTAATATCATCTGCAAATTTAATGGTTTTTTCCTTCTAGTATTAGTTTCTTCTCTAAGTTGTATTCAGGGTATCACATAGGTTGGTCTCTTTAGCTTTCTGCCATTTTGCTTCAGCAGTAGCTTCTTTGGTGAAATATTCTGGCCTGGATTTGCTGTACACAAATTTATTTCAAATTTTTGTATAAATAGCTTAGCTTTTTCATTATAAGGTGTCATTCCAGTTTCTCTCTTTTTGGTGGTCACACGATAATGAGTAGGACATCTTCATGTCACCCTCCTACTTGAGAGTCCATAGATGGTGGATCATCTCTGTTTTGGAGCTGCAGGTCTTTTCACAGAAGGGGCAGGTGTTAGTAGCTGTTAAAGGGACACAGGCAATTTTTGTTGCTCTTCTCTCCTTCTCTGCCTCTCCTTGTCTTCAGTGTGACAGGACCTCTCAAATTGTGCCACCCCCTCACAGATTACCACTCTCCACTGGGGATGGTCCTGGGCAAGAATCTCCCAAGTGTTGACACCAGTGCTGCACTTTTTCTTGTCCTTATAGTGCTTCCTCTGGCTGCCAATGCTCTTTCATCCTTCCTTCAACTCAGAAAACAGTCTGTTTTGGGAGGTGCTGATCAGACTTCCAAAACACACGACCAATCCAATGAAGTTGTTGGTGAATGATAATGACTTCAATCCTGATTATGTTAGATTCTTCCAGGATGCTAGTCTTCACGTGCCTATCTTCCCAAGAGATATTTAGCATTCTCCTAAGACAGCGTTGATTATATTGTTCATGTGCCTTCCAATGATGCTTGTGTGTTGTCCAGGTTACACATATGTACACTGGCATTGGAATAACCACTGCACGATATAAAAGGAGCTTTGTCTTGGCATAGATGTCCCAGTTTTTGACGTGTCTTTGTCTCAGGTGAGCAAAGGCAGAGCTTGCACAACTCAGATGATGTTGGATTTCTGCATCAATGTTTACTTTTGCAGGAAGATGACTTCTAAGATAGGGAGGTGCTCTGCATTTTCCAGCAGGTCTCCACTGGCTTCAATAGACAGTGCATGAGATTGTCCCATTGATGTGGGTTGGTGGAATATCTTGGTCTTTTTGACGTCAGTGTGAGGCCAAGGTTCTCATATGCTTTAGTGAAGGTGCTTAAGATGGTCTGAAGGGCTCCGGGAGATAGTGCAGCAACCATGTTGTCATCTGTGTATTGGTGCTTCATGATGAAGGTCATAGAGGTCTTGTTTTTTGCCTTCAGTCTTCTGAGATTAAAAAACTTCTCATTCATTCTGTAGACAGTCTTCATGCTGTTTGGAAGCTTGCACTCTGTGGGTGTGTCTACACGGGCACAAATCTTTGAAGTGTCCATGCTAATAGCCATTTCGAAGATTACTAATGAGGCGCTGAATTGAATATTCAGTACTTCATTAGCATTAGGACGCTTCTGGTTGCGGAGCGTCAAAAGCGCCGCTCTCAAATGCGTGCAGCTTGGCATGGCTACACAGAGGTCCTTTTCGAAAGGACCCCGCACCTTTTGAAATCCCCTTATTCCATTCAGCTGAGCGGAATAAGGGGATTTTGAAAGGTGCAGGGTCCCTTTGAAAAGGACCTGCATGTAGCCTCACTGAGCCACGGACATTCGAAAGTGGCGCTTCTGAAGTGCTGCAGCCGGAAGCGTGCTAATGCTAATGAGGTGCTGAATATTCAATTCAGCACCTCATTAGTAATCTTTGAAATGGCTATTAGTATGGCCATTTTGAAGATTTGTGCCCGTGTAGACACACCCAATGTGTGAAAGGTCATGGTGATGAAGATGCAATACAGTGATGGGGCAGTGACTCAGCTTTGTTTAACTCCTGCTTTGACCTTCTGTTGTTGCGCAATACTGCAGTAGTCATGTTGCAGTGAAGCGGTCTCAAGATGCTAATGATTTTTTTGGTGCAGCTGATCTTCGAATGAATGGTCCACAGAGTGCTACGATTGATTTAGTCAAATGCTTTGGTCAGGTCAATGAAATACATGTATAAGGCTTGGTTTTGTTCACAACGTTTTTCTTGCAGTTGCCACGTGGTGAAAATCATGTTTGCTGTTCCTTGGAATGGTTGGAAGCCACACTGGAATTCTGGGAGAATTCCTTCCTAGAGTGGCAAGAGTCAGTTTGCAAGGATTCAAGTGAAGATTTTCCCTGCTGTGGCCAGGAGGAAGATGCCACAATAGTTTCTACAGTTTGACTTTTCTCCCTTCTTGAACACACTGACTATCAGTGAGTCTATGAACTCTCATGGTATCTGCTCCTTATCCCAGAGCTTGACAATCAGGAGCTGGAGTTGTTTGTGGAATTCTGTCCTCCTTCTTTGAAGAATTTGGCAGGGATTCCATCTAGTCTAGTTGTCTTATTGCTCTTCCTTGCTTTGATGACAGCTTGGACCTGAAGTGCTTCAGCAGCTGCTGAAGGATTTGGTCAAGGGATTCTAGGACCATGATGGAGGGGCAGTGCAAGAGCTCCTTATAGTGCTCCCTCCAACAAGAAGCAATGGCTTCATTGTCTTTTAAGATTTGGGTGCCATCCTTTTATCTCAGGAGATTGATTCTGTGGTTTCTTGGTCTGAAAACAGCTTTGGTGGTATTGAGGAAACCTCTTGTATGATTGATGTCTGTGAGATGCTGGAGTTCTCCCACCTTCTCAGTCCAACACTGGTTCTTGAGAGTCCTTGTTTTTACATTGTACTTCTGTCTTGGCCTTGGCATGCACTTCTCCCCTTGTTGTGCAGTTGATGTCACTTTGTCAGGTCATAAAGGCTTTCCTTTTTGCCTCAATCAGGTGTTCAATTTCCACATCATTGTCCTCAAATGAATCCTGATGATTCTGATGCTTCCTTGACTGGTAGCTAGTGGTTTCTTCACAAGCTCCAGTGATGGCACTTTTCAGTTGACACTGATGTTCTTTGACATTTTCAGGGTGTACTGTTGGCAACTTCCTTTGGAGAGCTATCTGGAAGTCGCTTTGTCTGATGTAGTCCTTCAGGACTTGTACGTTGATCTTTTACTGGATCACTTTCCTCTGAGTTCTTTATTTGGTGACAATCCTAATTGGCATTGTGGATCGAATAAGGTGGTGGTAAGTCCAGTAGTTATCAGTGCTATTTATTGCATGTGCGAGAACGATATCACGCTGATCCTGAGCATGGACGATGACATAGTTATGAGGTGTGAATGTTTGGATCTGGGATGTTGCCATGAAGTCCTAAATTTGTTTTTCTGACTGAAGAGGGTGTTTTGTGATGACAAGCTTGCATTCCACACATTTCGTAAGGAGGAGAACTCCATTGCTGTTACTGACTCCTTCTTTTCCAAAGTTAGTCTGCCAGAGGTCCGTGTCTCTTCTGACCCTGGCATTGAAATTCCCCAAAAGAATAATCTTGTCTTGGGAATGTCTTTCAAGACTGTGTCTAATTGGGTGTAGAACTTTTCCTTCACATCTTCTTTGGCATCTGGAGTTGGTGCATAAGCACTTACAACAATTGCCTGTTGGTTTTTGTCAAGCTTCAAATGGAGAGTCATGAGATGTTCCTTAGTGCTGACAGGGACTTCAGACAGAATTGTTGTCAGTTTTTTCTTCCTTTGGGGAGCCTTTCCAGAAAAAGGTGTACCCTCCACCTTGTTTTCTTAGTTGTCTTTCTTCTGCTCTACACGTTTCTGCCAGGGCAGCTGTATCAATGTTGAATTGTTGCAGCTCATGGGCAATAATTGCTGTGCATCTTTTGGATCATCCACTGTCTGGGTTGTCTATTTAGAATCTTAATAGTCCATGTTCCAGCATTTACCATTCAGTTTTGACTGCCTAGAGGTAAAACTACTGGATGTGGTTATCCAGTCTGGGGGTTGAGGTGGGCTATGTTTAAGGCACCTTTTCTAGCTCGTAATTATCTCAGGAAAGACACCTAATGTCCCCCACTCCTCACCCCACTCCTCTAGTCTTATCTGCTTGATTTGTCAGTTTTTATTGCAGTTTTATTTTTTGGACCTCTGTATTCATAGATGTCAGTCTGTACTGGAAATGCTATTGATCTGATGAAGTGGGTCTGTCTCACGAAAGCACATCACCATATAAATAATTTTTTTTAGTCTATAAAGTGCTAATTTTCTGCTTTTTTGCTTTCTTAGAATACAGACTAACACAGCTACCTCTCTGTTACTAGCCCTGTTCCTGTCTGGGTTAAGCAGTGCAGAACCTAAATAGGGCTACTCAGTCACGGATGCAGCAGCTTGATCATTCTACCACCTCAGTCCTAGAAATGAAATGATGGATACATCCACCACCAATGTGCTGGTCCATGTCTAAAAGCTTCCAGGTTTCACAATCCTGCTGCCGTTGCCATTAGCCAGTTGCTAAAGGGCTTAAATTTAGGAGAGTAGTCATCAGAGGAAGATGCCAGTGGCTGACTTCTTTTAATGCAGGGAGACTGTTACACTGTAGCCACTACATGATCCTTGATGGATAGAAGGCCCAGGTCCCATGGCATACTGTCCATGATGATTGGGAGTCTCCAGTCTGCTGCAGCCTTCATCCACCTTTACAGTCTTTGTAGCATTACCCTTGCTATCCTTCACGTGTTCTGCCATTGAAGACTTTTAGGTTCATTCTTTGTTTGGCTCTTCCCCCTTGACCTTGCTGCTGTGGGTGACCCTGCTGGGAATATGAGACTCCCGACAGCATTGCTCTCAGGTTCATTGGAACATGCGAATCTGTTCACCATGACAAGGTGATGATCCAGAGAGTGGGCAGTCCAGTTTCTATTGTAATAATTATACAACTTTTTAGCAATTGCCTATCAGAATACTCTTTACTGTCCCACAAATAGTTGATTTATTATTGATTAGTGAGTGCTGTTCTGACAAAGAACTGGTATATGGTATCTCTGTAGAGACACAATTTTCTACATAAGCAACTTCCACAAACCTGTTTCAAATTTATATGCATGTTCCGACATTTCAGGATCCAGTTTGTCAGGTATAGAAGTTAACCAGAAAGTCATATTTCATTTCCTTTTGCATGTTGAGGCCTCTAGATATTATACTTATATATAGAACATGGAATCTTTCAAGAGGAAAGGCAATGTGCATGTTTAAAGAACAAAAATCAGTATATGATTGCATGCACACACTTACTAGTTATAATTACCAGTCAGAGGCTTAAACCAACCTAATGGGCAGTTTGGGTTAGACACAAGGAGGGAGCCAGGTTCTGTCAGCCATGATTTTGATGTTCCTGGGCTGTTGGCAGGATTAACCCAATGTGCCATATAAGATACCCCATCTTTTATAGGAATCCCTTTTCATACAAGTCTGTAGCAACAGAGAGTTAGCCGTGTTAGTCTGTATTCTGTCAAAACAAAAAAGCAGTCAAGTAGCACTTTAAAGACTGACAATATTATTTATTAGGTGATGAATTTTCGTGGGTCATCATCTTTGCCCCCCCACCTCTTGATGGAAGAAAATCCTAAATTCTTTGTTGTATCTAAGGGCTACAAAAATCATGACTAGTTTTTAGGTTATACTTTCAAGAGTGCTGAAGATTATCACCACAAGATACTTAGGAGCCTAAGTTTCCTTGAAAATTAGGGTAAAATTTCTTATAGTGATTTTTTTTCCTGCAAAATGCGCTTACCCAGCTATGTGACATTTTATACACTAATATACCCTTTTTCCCCTTTATTACTCATGATTATGTGCTTCTTAGATAAAAATGGTGTATGCAAACAAAAATATTACACTCAGCAGTTTCAGTAATTAAAAATGTCACAGTTGAATGGTGTGTGAATTTGTATTACAAGTTGAATCTCTCTAGTTTAGAATTCTCGCTCCTCCAGCAATATCCGTACCAACAGATGAGTGAATACAAATATGACTGTGGTGGGTCAGACCACTGATATACCTATCGCAGAATCTGACAGTGGCCAGTGCTAGATGTTTCAGAGGGAATTAACAAAACAAAATTGTCCTGGATATCCGTCTCCTGTTGCCATTACAGTTTTAGCGACACCCAGAGCATGGAGTTGGGCTGTTGACCATCTTCATTAATACCCATTGATCGACCTGTCCTCCATGAACTTATTTAATTCTCTCTTTTTTTGTTTGTTTGTTTTTGTTTTTTTAAAATCCAGTTACATTTAAGTCACACGTTTGAGGTTGACCAGGTGTTGTTTGAAGAAAAATTTCCTTACATTTGTTTTAATCTGTGGCCTCTAGCTCATGGTTTTTTTGAAGGGGTAGGAAACTCTTCATGTTCATATTCTCCATATACGTGTCATGTGTCCTCTCCCTTAGTCGTCATCTATTCTAAGCAGACCAGTCACAATCTTTTTAATCTCACCTTGTATGACAGGTCTTCCATATCCTTAATCATTTTTGTTGTCCTCTTCCTCTACACCTTTTCCAACTATGGTGTGGTTTTCTTTTGTTTGTTTTTTGGAGGGCCATCTGAAACCGCGTATATTCTTGGAGTAAATAGCTCATTGGTATGACTGACAAGTTGATGAGTAGTCAAACTTATTGAGCCTGTGTATTTAAAACTTGTTCTAAGGCTGTGTTAGGCATTGTTCTGAATAATTGAATAACTGAAGATAGTCCAAACCAGCTGTTCAGAGACGTACATTGACATTCTGCTTGGTGTTTCATAGTTGTAATGAACATTCTTCTGAAGGCGCAGAATGTTAACTATGAGAATATAATTTCATGGTATAGATGTTCACAGAAAATTTAGAAAGACTACAGAGACTGAGGATTAGTGTCTTTTTAAGGACTAGCATTTATAGGAAAAAAATACATTTTTTAATTCTTATTTGTCATTAAAGATGTAATAGTTTATTAAACAGTGAAAAGAGAATATTTTGTGTGATAATTTCATTCTGTTTTTCTATGTTGTGTCAGTTACATTTTCATCAACAATTTGTTTGTGAATATTTGGTTGGACCTGAAGAAATGAGCAGCGCTATAGTGGTCTTTTTATGCTTGACTACAAGTGTTATTGAAGTTATTGACAGGTGTTCTTTTTAGTTTTAGGCAACTGCTTTTCTGCTTCAGTAACTACATTAAAAGCTGTCGTTCACTTTTGTGTTTCCCTGTTCAGTTCCTTTTCCATAACTGGAAAATGCATCGCACCATCGCATTTTTTAAAAAAAGTTCATTTTCTTTAACCAAAAAGCCATGCAGAATCTGACGACAGTTCAAAATAGAAAATATACCTGATAATTAATAGTTAATGCAACTGAAAGCTCTAATAAGACACACGTATTCATCATGTATTTAAAGCATCACGGTAGTGACAGGATAGTTATGCTTCAGAATGCACATTAATTCTGAGCATCTAACTTTGGAGGCTAAAAACTCCATCTATTTAACCATTTTTTTCATTAGCTGAATATGGAACAATAATTTTCATCCTCTAAATAAATATTATTCACATATTTCTTTAAACTAAAATTAATTGATTATTTTGTTTTTAGAAATTAAAGTATGTCAGGTAGGTGGTCCTCAGTAAGTAATGTTGTTTGCCAAATTTGAAAACATTGGCTGAGAAACAGTTAAAAGAAGTTTTACTGTGCAGGTTCAGTGTATTATTGTAAATTAATTTAACACCAGTTGCTGATCTCAATCTATCCTCACTTGTTGCTCTTTGTGATTAGACAATCACAATTAGACAATCCAGGATGTTGCAAAACACAAAACTCTTCAAACTTGGTATAGATTTAATCATCATGAGGACTAGGGCCTTGGCCATACTTCAAGACATGCAAGGTTAAACTAACCAAGCTACTATATAGCCATTAAATAAATTAAATGTACATAATGACAGCTAAGTCTCTCTACTATGTATTCCAATAGGGTATACTTTTTCTCTCTTGTATTGCTGTAGTTATTCTCAGTGTTAATATTTTATGCCTTCAGAACAATGTACTTTTCTTTAGGCTGAGACTCTTATTTGAAAGTGCTGTCGAATTAAAATGGCAGATACACATTAGACACCATTCACAGTCATGGCAATACTACGATGATGGATGCTATAAAACATCTAAGACTGTTTGTACACTAGAAAGCTTATGATGGTACATCTGTACCTATGCAGTAGCACTGCTATAAGATCTCACATATATGTGCTATATGCCAGCAGGAGTGAATTTTCCTGTGAATATAATTAAACCACCTCCAACAAGTGGTCATAGTTATTCCTGTTGGAGGTGCTTTCCTGCCAACATAGTGCTGTGCACAGTACTGCTTATGCTGGCAAAACTATGTTGCTCAGGGTGCATTTCTTCATGTTCCTGAGCTACATCAGCTTTGCCAACAAAAATAATACTGTAGATGGCCTGATTTAGAAACACCTGTTCCAGTGACATTACTGAAGGAATATTTCAAAAGTATAACTCTCCACATGGAAGAATTATTGTGTAAGGCAGTTCAGATAATGGAATGTTTATCACAATATGTATGCAATATTAATGTGATGGAAACTAGTGTTGATGTCAACCAACCCAGGACACATGCTTGTAGATTTGTGTTGTTTAAAATACCTGCCACATTGTATCGTTACATAGAAGCCATTGGAAAGATTATGGTGCACTTATCAAAGGATTACAAGGGCTCCAAAAGACCTATTCTACAAAATCAATCTAGTTTCCTTGGCACAGATGCTAGACATTTTTGCTTTAATACTTTGGTATCCTCAGTGGTTGGACTTGCCGCTTTGCAGTTTATATTGAACTTTATATACTCATAACTTGGTTGCAGATACAATACAATGTTCAAAACCACTGATGCTTTGGGTAAATAAGTTTGCCAATTCATTGATCCTGGTTCAAAGCTCAAGTTAGTGGGAGTTCATCTACTGACAGCAGTGGGTTTTTGGACCACTCTTAGGGGGATTATGTGAAATTCCTGTTTATACCTGTTAGGTCATCATCGTCGTTGTCATCAATAACCGTGGGCTCAGCACCTGTTAGTGTCTGATGCATCTCTCACTATTCCTTTCCATCTTTCCCTGTCCAGTGCAGCATGGCTTAGTTCTGTAGACTAGCTCTGCACCAATCTACTGTATCATCTACCCATTCTCTGTGGAGTCTGCCTCTCCTATTCAAACCATCCATTATGCCGAATACCAGGGTCTTGATTTTTCATTTGTTGTTCATTCTGCAAATATACCCAAATAGTTGTAGCTTTCGTTTTATAACCCTCTGCAGCAGGTTCTCTTTTGGCTGTATCTTTCTATAATATTCCTCATTGGTGACCTTCTGCATCCATCCTATTCTCAGAATCTTTCTATAAAAACTCCTTTTGAATGCCTCTATTTTTTGTCCAATCTTCCGTTATCACCCATGTCTCACATCCGTGCTGCTGAATACACGTTTTCAAGATGCTCAGCTTCGTTCCTAAGCTGATTGCTTTGCTTTTCCAGATCTTATCCATTACCTTCAAACTTCCTCTTGCTTTCACCATACTAGTTGTTATTTCCCTCTTAGTCTAGATCATGCATCATGTTGCTCCCCAGATATGTGAACTTATCTACGTTCTCTAGTTCAGTACCATCAACACTGATCTTCCTTCCTATTTTCTTATCTCCAAAGATGGTTGTTTTTGTTTTATCGATGTTCATAATCAGTCCATACCACTTCCCTTCTTCATTTAGCACCTACACTGTTTTGGCTAGCTTTTCCTCATCTTCCTCAATAACTATATCATCTGTGAACCTCAAATTGTTAATTCTTTTCCTATGCAAAGGTATCCCTTCTACCTCTTCCTTGATCTTGTCCATCACTCTCTCCAGATGGGTGATGAAGATATTATTTGGAGATATTCGATCTTCTTGTCTCATACCTCTACTTGTTTTAAACCAGCTTCCCAACTCCCTGCATGTTCTCACCTCTGCATTGTTATTGATATCCTTCAACAACCATATCAGTCTGCTCTCCATTCCGTATGACTCCAACACCACCTAAGTCACTTTCTGATCTATACTGTCAAATGCCTTTTGAAAATCAACGAAGCAAGTGTATATGCTCTTGTTCTTTCGCTGAGCTTTCTCCGCTATCAGTCTTAGTGCCAATATCTGCTGTATGGTACTTCTAGGTACACAGGATTAATAAGGACAAATGCAAAGTGCTCCACTTGGGAAGGAACAATCAGTTTCACATATACAGAATGGGGAGAGACTGTCTAGGAACGACTACAGCAGAAAGGGATCCAGGGGTTATAGTGGACCACAAGCTACGTATGAGTCAACAGTGTGATGCTGTTGCAAAAAAAAAGCAAACATGATTCTGGGATGCATTAACAGGTGTGTTGTGAACAAGACACGAGAAGTCATTCTTCCACTGTACTCTGTGCTGGTTAGGCCTCAGCTGGAGTATTGTGTCCAGTTCTGGGCACCGCAGGTCAAAAAAGATGTGGAGAAATTAGAGAGGGTCCAGAAAAGAGCAACAGGAATGATTAAAGGTCTAGAGAATGTGACCTATGAAGAAAGGCTGAAAGAATTGGGCTTGTTTAGTTTGGAAAAGAGAAGATTGAGGGGAGACATGATAGCGGTTTTCAGGTATCTAAAAGGGTGTCATGAGGAGGAGGGAGACAACTTGTTCTGTTTGTCCTCTGAGGGTAGAACAAGAGGCAATGGACTTAAACTGCGGCAAGGGAGGTTTAGGTGGGACATTAGGAAAAAGTTCCTAACTGTCAGGGTGGTCAAACAGTGGAATAAATTGCCAAGAAAGGTCGTGGAATCTCCATTGCTGGAGATATTTAAGAACAAGTTAGATAAATGTGTGTCAGGTATGGTTCAGACAGTACTTGGTCCTGCCTTTGGGCTAGACTTGATGGCCTCTCAAGGTCCCTTCCAGTCCTAGTATTTTATGATTCTATGATATCAGGACAGAAACATAACCTATGATCTAGACCGTAAGAAGGAAATAATGACTAGAATAGCGAAAGCAAGAGTGAGTTTGAAGGCAATGAATAAGCTCTGGAAAAGCATGGCAATTAGCTTAACAATGAAGCTGAGCGTCTTGAACACGTGTGTATTCAGCAGCATTTTGTACAGATGTGAGACATGGATGATAATGAAAGATTGGAAAAGAAGAATATTGGCGTTCGAAAGGAGTTGTTATAGAAAGATTCTGAGAATGGTGACCTCCTGCATCCAGCCTAAGGAAGAATTATATAGAAAGATAGAGCCAAAAGAGAACCTGCCGCAGAAGGTTACAAAATGGAAGCTAGAACTATTTGGGCATATTTGCAGAATGAATGATCAATGAAAAATCAAGACCCTGGTATTCTGCATAATGGAAGGTTTGAATAGGAGAAGCAGGCCCCAAAGAGAATGGATAGATGTTATAGTAGATTGGTACAGAGCTAGTCTACAGAAACGAAGCCACTCCTCAGTGGACAGGGAAGGAGGGAAGGAAATAGTGAGAGAGGCTTCAGACACCAACAGGTGCTGATGTCACAGTTTTGATGATGCCCCAATATGGATGCATCCTACAATATGGATGCATTCTATCGCTTTCATTTTGCCTTATGCCTACCCTCTTTGATACCATCACTTTTTTTTCCTTAATTATATATAACCATCTTTTACCTTTCTCCATTTCTCTGTAGACTGCATCTTTAAAATTATGGAAAAATACTTGAATGTTTATCTACTTATTCTGGACTCTTCCTTCCTAAGGATTGCCTTTTTAATCAAAAAGGGTTGTCTCAGAATGCAAGACAATCTTAATTTTAGAAACTGTCAAATCAAGTAGGATTGAAGTAAGGGGGTGAGAGGTGGGGGATGTTAATTGTCCTATCTGAGATAATTATGAGCATCAAAGGAAGGGAAGCAGTCCTTGTAATGTGTGAGGTAGTTGGTGTCTCTGTTCATACCACGTGTTAATGTGCGAATTTGAATACATACTCTAACTCACAAATCTCTCGCTCTAATCTGTTGTTAAATTCTCTATGTTCCAGGACACAAATTCTCAGGTCTTTAACAGAATGCCCCACTCCGTAGAAGTGTTCACTGGCCACCTTATGAGTATTGAGTTTCTTGATGTCTGCTCTGCGTCCATTTTATTATTTGGCGAAGGTTTTGCCTAGTCTGCCCAATGTACATAGTGTCAGGGTATTGTTGGCACATAATAGCAAATATAATGTTGCTGGAAGTGCATGAAAATGTGCCTCTGATCTTGTAACTAACATGGTGAGGTCCATGGTTAGGATTTGATTTGTCAATTTTTATTGCAATTTTTTTTTCTTTTTGGTCCTCTGTACTTAGGAATGTCAGAATGTATTGGAAATGCAATAGGTCTGAAGAAGTGGGTCTGTCTCAGGAAAGCTCAACACTGAATAAATCATTTTGTTAGTCTTTGAAGTTCTACATTTCTGCTACAAATTATGTGTATGTTGGTTTTCAGAGGGAGTTGCCTTGGAGTTGAATGGTTCTGGGTTTCTGTATTTTCCTTTCTTTGCAGTGTTGACACATAGCATAGTACTTCATTGTTAGAGCTACAATTATAAAGATGAAATGCTAACCAGAAAGCTTTGTTGCCTGTTTCTCATGGCTTTCCATGTGGGAAGTTGGAGTATGTGGCTTTATACCAAATTTTTCAGGGATTATCCTTGTCTTCAAGCCAACATTTGCTCAGGGATTATCCTTGTCTTTTGGCCAACATTTGCTTGGTTAGTATAATAGTTTCTACTCTTAAATGCACTAATGGATAACTGGTGTGTTTTGCCAACAGTGTCCAAACTACCAGTGCCTAATTTATCACTTTACAAAGCACTTTGGAGTTCCTTGATATTGAAAAGTTCTGTACAAAGCTGTATTTTAATTTTATAACCTGCTTTAAAGAGCAGGGTTTTAAATCTTCTCTCATCCAGCTACAGTTATTAAGCCCAGAGTTTTGGATCTCATTCTCTCATAATTTCTTTTGGGAGGAGCATATGCCTAGCAGTAGTATGGAAGACAGAACTTCATGTTCAGTAGCCTAAGTGCTCTTAATGCGGAGGGAAGAGATTTAATGGTCCCATGTGTACATAAAATTATTTTTTAAGGTTTTGATGTAGGTTCATCTTTTTACCTTTCCAGGTTCTTGGAGAGCTTCTCCTTCCTATTTTTTTTATCCCTTTTAATGGTCCATCTCCTTGTGAGTGTCCCTCTTTGACTAAAGGGTGCCACATCAGGTGCTTGGTCATCTGGCAAGGTTCTGTGGCTAGGATCTGACTAACCCTGTCCACAGTGCTGTTGATTCGTGGATTAGGCTTGCAGTCAGTCTTGGGCCGCTGAACCTGAGCCTTATGCGGGTCTCAGTTCAGCTCACACTCAGAGCTGTCCATAGGGGCTGCTGGTCTCCCAGTCAGTGTATAGACCTGCCTAGGTAGAGCTCCTTCCCTCTCCTTCCAGTGTTTCAAAATGAATTCGTTGAGGATCCACTTCATGATTTTTCGAGAGATCAAGGTGAGGCTAACTAGTCTGTAGTTCCCTGAATTTTGATTCTTCCCTTTTTAAAATTTGGGCACTATATTTGCCTTTTTCTAATCAACCGGGACCTGCCACAATTGCCATGAGTTTTTGCAGTTAATGGCCAATGGCCTGGATGATTTAGCTGGGGTTTGTCCTGCTTTGGGCAGTGGGGTTGGACTAGATGACCTCCATAGGTCTCTTCCAACCCTAATCTGCTATGATTCTGTGAAAATATTTCAGCTGCAATTTTACTGATATAGAAATCACCATGCCTCTTTTGGTTTTCAGACTGAGTGTGCTTAATAGTATCCTGTGTATACTTCCCAGGTTTACTTTCATTCTCAGGGTCTTGTGGTCTGCAATCACATTAATCTCAGATAGATAGAGGGAGTCTTGAAGCTGTAGTCTTGCTAAGCTTGGTCAGACTAGTAAGCTTTTTAATGAGTTTATGAAATGCCATTTGTGTAAAGCACTCTTCACTTCACAGACACATCACTTCCCACATTTGGAGCATGTAAATCTTTCACCTTTGACTAAAGACTTATAAAGAGAACAACATATATGAGTTTATAAATAGTTTCCGGAGGTTCCCCTAGGCCTTTCCTCTCTCACAAAACCTTCTTAGGCTGCATGGTTTTGGTAGTAGTATACAAGGTAAACCCACAGCCTGGGTTAATGTAGTGTTGTCAGTGCTTACAATTTTTCTGTCTTTCTAATGTAAGGATTCTTATGAATTTCTTCATTTAATCTGTTTAACCTTTAGCTAAATTAGTATAAACCTTTAATGTTCCACTAAATTAGCCACAGGCTTCCCTTAGAAGGAGAAGCGTGATGTCTGTTTTGGCCTTTGCATGTGGAAAGTAAGATATCCACACAAAAGCGGACACTACTTTCCATTGCTACTTAAGCTGCAGTCAGCCCTTTGGGAAGATGACTGCTACATTAATTTATGAAAGATTGGAGGGATGTATTTCAAAGGCAGAAGGGATGATTGTCATTGGCTAGTCTGACTGCCTGTTTAACCAGGTCATAGAACTTTCCCCAAAATAATTCCGACAACATATCTTCTAGAAAAACATTCAAGCTTGATTTAAAAATTGTTAGTAACAGGAAATCTGGAATTATATTTGTTAATTGTTCCCATTGTTAATTGATGTCATGGTTGAAAATTTCCATCTTATTTCATTCAAGTTTGTGTAGTTCCATTTTTCCACTGGGGGACTGTGTTCTACCTTAGAGCCCTCTATCAAATGTTTGTTCTCATGTAGTTACCTGAAGACTGTAATCAAGTCACCTCTTTACCTTCTCTTTTTTAAAATAAGTAGATTTTGAGGCTACTACTCTTAAGCATATTTTCTAACCCTTTAATCATTTTCTGTGCTCTTCCTTTAACCTTCTCCAGTTTATGTGCACATTTGACTTGTGGACAGCAGAACTGGGCACTGTATTCTGGGAGTAGTCATGCTAATGCTAAATCCAGTAATAAAGTAACCTCTCTACTCTTACTCAGATATCTCTTATTCATACGTTAAGGATAACATTAGTCCTTTTGGCCACAATTTCCCACTGAGAGCTCATGTTGAGTTGAACACCCAGCGTGGCACCCAAGTTGTTTTTTGTTTTGTTTTTGTTTTGTGTTTTTTGTTTTTTTAATGATAGAGTGCCTCATTTTGCAAGTCCATTCTACATTCTTTGTTCAAAGATATGTACAGTTATGTTTCGCTGTATTAAAATGTTTGTTTACTTGTGCCCAGTTCAGTGAGTGATCCAGGTTACACTGAATCAGTGATCTGTCCTCCACATTGTTTATTGCTCCTCCAATTTTTGTACCATTGGAAAACCCAGTGCTATTTGTCCATATCTCATAGAGCTAGAAGAGGTTTGGAGAGGTCATTGAATCTAGTCCTCTGCACTCATAGCAGGGCCTATGACCACCCTGGCAGATTTTTTTTAAAACTGAACAAGCATCATGTCCTTGAAAGCCCCCCTCAAGCATTGAGCTCACAACCCTGGGTTTACAAGGGCAATGATCTTACCACTGAGCTATCCCTCCTGCCTAATTTTACCTTAGATAGTATAGAACCAAGAAGCAATGCCTACAGGACTCCCCTAGAAATACCCCTGCTTCTTAGTCATTCCCTGTTTTGCAGTTACGTTTTGAGAACTATCTATTAGCTGGATGAAATCAAACACCATGCAGAAGTCTAAGTACATTACATCAGCACTATTACCTTTATGAACCAAACTTGTGGTATCATAAAAGGTCAAGTGTGACATTATCTAATTTGAAATAGTTACATTATCGTTCTTTAATACTTTATTAAGTCCCATATCAGCTGAGGGTCAATGTCACACTGACAGCCCTTTAGTTAACTAGGTCATTACAATTTCTGGAAAAATGGAAAGTATGTCGTCATTGTATGATCATAAAATCATAGGGCTGGAAGGGACCTGAGAAGGTCATCTAGTCCAGCCTCCTGACCAAAGCAGGATCAACCCCAACTAAATCATCTCAGTCAGGACCACGTCAAGCCTGGACTTAAAAACCTCTAGGGGTGGAGATATGGCTACTCCTGTTACCCCATGAAGAATAAAAATATTCTTAAATATTGTCTGAATTATTGATAATTCTCAATTTCTGTTTAGCAATGGACAAATACCACTGTTGCTAATACACTTTAAAATCCCAAACCCTTTCTTCTTATTGTCCTTCAGTATCCTGACCTTTGATTTCTCTTTGTATCACTTTTCTGACCTTCTAAATGTCCTGGCTTCTGGTTTATCCTCATGACTGTCATTTTCCCCTTTATTCCAAGTATTCTATTACTTTAGTTACTGTCTTCATTTCTTCTCTCAACCATGTTGGCTTTATTATCTGATACACTCTTCTCCCTGAGTTTTAAAATTGTGACTTTTTGGCCATCCAATAGACAAAGATGGCTGCATATCCTATTTTTTTTTTCCACTGAGACTAAAAGCAGGCTGCTCTGTGGGAAGCTGAGGCTACATGCTCACTACAAGATAAATTTGAATTTATTAATATCGGTTTTGTATTGCTGGATTTTATAAATTCAAATTTGAATATCCTTGCCTCACCACATGCTCCTCACAAAGTTGACTTTTATCTGCCACACTTAATCAGCAAACACCGACTCTTGCAGCAGTGCATTGTGGGAGCCTATTCCACAATTCCCTCATCCCCGTAGTGGTCTGGGTGTTTTTGCTAGCATTTGACATCATCTTCCCACATTCCAGTGCCCTCGTTCCTCTCCCGTGGTAAGCAAATGTCCATTATCCAGTTGGAAGGAAGAAAAAGTAGGGTATCAACAAAGATCACAAAGGGATACTTCTCCCTGGCGGATGCAAGCCCCTGAAAATCTTTTCTGCCCTTGGAGCCCTAACCATGTGCGAGCCAGGACATGGTGCTGCCTGGCAGCATGGTCAGTACCGAATGGTAGGCATGTCTTTTATTGGGTTGGTGGCTAGCCACATGATGTGGTTGAGAATGAGAAAGATCCTGACTGCATGGCGCTTGTGGGGGAGTGAGGAGGTGTGCACAAATATAAACTGCTGAGAAGAGGTTTCTCAGCCTCTGATGCAAGCACGACCCCCCACAACAGCTTTGCTGCCATGTGGTGCGGTGGAGCAGCAGCTGGCACCAAACAGCACAGGAGAGAAATACCAAGTGTAGAGACAGAACCACCAACTCCATGCAGGAGCTATTTGTAATGGTTAGATTCTCTCTCAGTGCTAATAGCAAAGAGAGAGACATTTCTCAGCCTGTCATACAAACATGACCTCACAGCCACAGGCTTCCTTGTCCTGATTCGAAATTCATGATCTTCCTGTTACCTAGTTTCTGTGCACCTGGAGAGCAGTGGCCAGAGTGGAGCACTGGGGGGTCATTGTGGGTTACATACAGGGCACTTCTGGAGGCTAATAAATTTGATTTTAAGACATGGTGCTTCCATACTGACCTTTAGTCAAACTTTTAAATTCAAAATCAACGCTACATTCAGCAGGTTCCAATGACACTTATAATATCGATATTAGTGCTCCCTAAATCAAGCTCGTGGTATTTACAGTGAAGACAATCACATGGTAATATCGAGCTAACTGCCTTAAATTCAAATTTATCTCGTAGTGTAGATGTAGCCTGAGCATTAGTTATGGGAAAAGAGAATGTGGATGTGCTGGGAAGAGGTGCTATTGGAATATGGATTAGGGAACAGGGCAAGTGACTGTGGAATGTGGAGAGCAGGAATCTTGCTGTGAGCATGCAAAGCAGTGTGGGCAGAGGGATGAGGCAGAGTGATGAGCATACAAATAAAAATAAGGGGAGCTGGTTGCAGACAGAATACAGGGAAATGCTGCAAGGCTGACACAGTGAAACATAGTGTGTCTAAGATGAAGAACAAGAAGGGGAAAGGAGGGCTATATAAGAGGCATTTTTAGTCCAAGATTTTTATGCCCCGTTCATGATTTTTTAAGTCCAATTTATTATTTTTCTTTGTAATATCTGGGGTTAACAGCACTATCAGTGCTGTTCTTCTGTCTGGTTCTTAATCCTTTGTCATGGGCTGGGAGGAGAGAGACATGTACAACACAAGAGAATTACTGGTTATCCGTTTGTTGTAGTCATCTCTTCTTCCATCCTATCCTCCCCTAAGCTGGATAATGTGCAGTTACTGTTTTATTATTTTTCTAACTATCCTGAGTGGTATTTTCTTTTCCTGGAAATGTCTGTAATGAATGGAAGGGTGTAATTTGGGGGATGGTGTAAGACTTCACATCTCTATACCTTTTTTCACAGTTGGTAGCCCCACAGTAGTGTTGGGACCTCAATTCACAGTTGTAGGGTGGGCAACAGACTATAGTACCTATAAAAAGGTCCTTTTTGAATTTGTTTTCTCAATATAATATTTGTAAATTGAGAACTAGTATAGTGTATAATCAAACATATATTTTAAATAAGCACTTTGTAAATTTTCCAGCCTACATCTATACATGTGCCAATATATCTGATCCATAGTATCCATTTTATTCCAGTCCTTGATTTCTGCTGATCAGAGGCTACTGTTCATGCTAGTTTGTCAGGTTTTTTTTTTTGGTAGTTGGGAAAACACACTTTACTAAACAGATTCATATAGTGTCCTTGGGTTTAATCCAAATCATATTGAAGCTGGCAGAAAAAAAATCCCATTTACTATTTTGGATCAGGCCCTTAGTGAGTCTCTTGAAGGTGAATCCTGGGTTACCAGAGAGAATGCATTTATTGCTAATCTCTCATGTTTCTTTAGTTTACTGTTATTGACAAGATAGTGCTCTTTGTTTACATATTTCTGATGTGTTCTACTCTAATTTGTGTAGGGATTGATCAGCTCAAACAAAGTTTTAATATTTTGTTCAGTTTTAGGACATTATAGATTTCAAAAATCTAAATTACATTTTCTAAATATTTACAAAACCTACACATGTAATTGTAGAAATTAAAGTGAATACATTAAAGTTGTATTTTTAAAAAAGTCAATATGTTAAAATATTCAATATTGTATTAATGCAAAGTTAAATTTACCTACTTGTAATCTAGATAGAAAAGGAAAAATTAACATGCCAAGAGCAAGGTTGGTTTCATAACAGGATTTTGGGATAGCTACACAGCTCACCAATGTCATGTCACAAGGGAATTATGGCAAAATATCTTTTATACCATATCACATTAATGATTTTGTGTAGTCAACATTTTATAAGAAAACAAATTTTAAAATGTGTCTTTTCTTTCAAAAATGTGTTGGCAGTATGGTTTCTTTTATTCTTTCTCCGCATTTAAAATCATGCTGTAGTATCATGAGTCCTACTGTACGGCGCCTTGGAGATGAAAAGTGCCAATAATAATTTGATATTCTGTAATGTATCCAAATAACTTTTCTCTACAAAATATTAACAAGCATCGGTGGGGGGGTGGTACGCTTTAGATCATCTTCTATGATATAACCAAGCATGATATTCCTTCTCTGTACAATTTCCAGTTATTTGCTTGCAATACATGCAAACCCCTTGTCTGTGCAACTACAATAGGTATTTGCACATACAAATACTCAGGCTGAATGCACAATTGCATTTTGCATTTGAGTTCAGTTTTACCTGTGACTTTGGGCTCATGAGAGTAAATATTTAACTGATACAGTTTTTCATAACTCCATTGAGGTGGAGCTGTGTTTTTTTTCTGCCAGGTGAGGATATGCATCTAAGCTTTCTCAGGTTAAAAATATAATCATGTCACTGGTTTAGGGCTGGACTTCCTTCACTTTAGATCTGTGTAATTGTGGGGTAAAATTTAACATTTTGGTGGGATAAGAGAAGCCTTTGATAGGCAGCTTTTTTAAGGTATGTTTTTGTTATCTGCTCAGAGGTTTAGAATATTAACAAAAATTTGTTAGTAGTGAAGGATTAGTGAGTAGAATACAAACAAGACAGGCAAAAATTAAAGGTATGCCATTGGACATGGAGATCTGTGATTTTATTAATAATGAAAACAGAGAAACAGAACTTTGATTTTTAAAATACCATTGTTATCTGAAAAGTTTATATATTTTGTACCAAGCAAAAATATATGGATTCAAATACGTAAATGAGAAGTCTTTATAATTTTTGCTGCTCTATATTATTTATATGAACTTTATCTCCTTAGGATAACTACACATTTGCACAGCCCGGGATTCAAAAGAAAGTGAAAATGCTGGAAGAACTTGTTAGCCGGATCGATGGTAAGTCTTAAAAGCTAACCTAGACCTAAATGATGTTTCATTTGAAAGTCTTTAGATAAAAGCTTTGCAAGTAGTCTAGCCAATATCAGAGCAGTTATCTACCACAAGAGTATAACACAGCCCTTCTCAGGCAAGGTGTCATACTCAATCAACTTGTGGCATAGTGGCCTTTGCAAGATCACTGCAGTGTATCATTTAAAGAAAAGCCACTAGAGCATGAGCCACTTCCATTACTTTTTATTAAGGCAATATAATCAAAATTCAATGGCAATCTCTTTGCAGCAGAGTAATGGTTGCATACAAAAAGCAGCCAACATTTATTTCACATTAAGCTCGATGATTGTTGCAATTCGGCAGAGTCACAGTGGTTGTTTATGGTTGTCCTTCAATACTGTGTTTTGTTCCTTTGTGCATTGTTTTGCTATCAAGAATGCCAAATAATTTCTCAGTGGAATGCAATTAATTACTAACTCTGGAAATAACATCTTTAATATTATAAATTACAGTGTGGTGCAGGGATAATTTTAGATTATGTTTTCATGTTTTAGCAGGGACTTTGAAATATTTTCTGTCTTCAGCCTCAAAATAATTCCCTCCATGAAATGCTGACTGTTCTGTTGCTATAGCAGAGTTTAATTAAATGAAATTCAAGAGATAATGCCTTGCCCATTCTAAACATATTCTCCTGGTAGTTTGTTAAATTAATGAACAAAGTGTTAACAAAGTGACGCCAAGCAGAACTAAGCATATATTTGTGGCACTACTGTGTCGATGAGAGAGAGAGAAAGAGAAAAGTTATTTCTTAAATAGCTTAATACTGAATAAGCTTCTTGAAATGATGAATTGTGTCTTTTCATTATTCATATTGTCAACTACTCTTGCACCAGGATTTACCAAACCAAATTTTACATTTGTTTGCACATATTTACATTCTGAATAGGTGACATTCTGTGTACCTTCTTAGTGTTGTAAGAAATAAAGGATAGTGATAACATTAGTAAAGGTGAATATTAAAATACTTTCAATATTGACAAAATGAGGGAGAGAAAACCCGTCTTAAAGATGATAAATTGCTTATGAGACTGTCAAAATAGGTAAGAGATGAGGTATATGTTTATAAAATGAATAATATACAATGTTATTTTATCAAAATATTAGGAGATTTAGGATTTATATTTTTTGGAATGAGTTTATATTGAGGCATATTTTAAAGATAATTGTTTTGCTTTAAAATTATTTCTTTCAGCTGCATTTTTGATCTTCCAGTATGTTATGCTATTGTACACAATTGTGTGGTCATTTGAGATGATGCTCCCCTGATAGTAATTACTGTATTGATAGCGCTATATTTGCAGAGACTCTTAGATGAAATCAAACTAGATATTAATGCCTAGAGTAACATCTCCTATGTAAACTATTTTTGTAAACTAGTTTTTTTCCCCAGTAAGTTCTAAACATTTTAGTTACACGTATTCTATTTTGATGATTAATTTAAACCTTTGTGGCTTCTGGGTTGGCTGCCTCAGTTCTTGCACAGAATATTCCAGGATCTTGGCAAACTCTCTGAAAAAAAGTAGCCCGCCTATGGAAGAGAAAAGTTTCTCTTCTGCATCTGAGCAAAATGGAGTGATGTTTTCCTCGGACTTACTGCACTCTCCTCACTATAAGCCAAGCTGCTCTGACATGGAATCCAGATGAAACAGGATGAGATATTGAGAACCTAGTGATGAGTCCTTTCATAGCATCCTTCAGGGACTAATATACTCCTCTCTGATGTAATTGTGGCAATTCCAGGCACTTTGACTACAACTCATCAGAAAGACTTCATTGAGTGAACCTGCCTTTAAAGCCAAATTCTCCTCATCTCTTAGGCCAACTCATGAAAGGCGACTGGTCCACCATACTCCTCAGTAAATTAGTAAATTCTAACATTTTAAATTAGCCTGGTTAACTGTATGCAATGTGCTTAGTTAATTTCTGGAATTTCTTTACTTTGAATTCACCACCAAAACAAACTCAGTGTTTTCAGGGGTTAAAAAACAAAAACACAACAACCCTATATTTCTAGAGCATAAAGTACTGTGAATCTTAAAATAGAAGAAAACAAGCATCATATGCATATATTTTAAAATATTCTGTAAATATCAGGTAGCAAAGTCTAGGCACTAAGTGGATCATTGTTCACAGTGCATGAAGATTTATTATTTGCATCATCGAAGGATGGTCCAGTAAAAGATATTAATTCACCCAGCCTACATCTTTGAAGAATAATTAGCAATAGAATACACAGTACAGTAGGCTCTGTACAAAATATTTTTAAAGCATTAATCAATTAAAATCCATGCTGTGCCTCCTGTTGGACAGTTTCCAGCACTAAAAAAAAATCTAAACCCATGTATGTTAAGCTGCCTGACTTGTGTACTGCAAATCCTGTTGCTTTCTTATCACATTTCACTGGCTGATGCACAAAACTCTATTAGTATCAGCTTTAAAGGAAGTTACTTTACTCGTATCTGATGATGAAAAGGAGATAAGCCTTAGGAGAGAGCTGGGTAGTGTGGCAGGTAAAATAAAAGGAAAGGGTTACTGTGGTGGCTGACTGTCTTGGAGGAGTGCTCATGCAATCTGTACTGTTCATTTTGTATCTGTACAAACTTTCATTGTGATGGGGCGGGTCAAGAGAACTGGTTGGACAAATTATGGTCAAGTAGTGTTTCTGGTTTAGAAGAGATGGAAAGGACTGAACATAAATCTTCTTAAATCGAGAAATCTCTCCTAAAACATCCAGGGCAAGTGAAATGTATCAGGTAATAGGAAGCCTGTGAATTTGAATTCTGCACCGAGAAGCCCATGGTGGTTAGGCTGTGGGGTCATGCTTGTATGAGAGGCTGAGAAACTTCCTTCTTTATTATCTTCTCATTAAAAACATCCCCTTCTTTATCCACTTACCAGAATAGCCTTAGGCTTCCTTCCTGCACATGATGTAGCAGGAGAGGCAGAGATTTTTTTCTTAAACAACCCCCCCACCCCGCTGGTGCTGGAACCAGGTCCTGCCCCACTGTAACACGTGGCAGCTTGGCTGTGGGTGGAGGTCATGCTTGCATGAGAGGCTTTTCTACCATCTTTTCTACCATTCACATTTGTACAGGGGTAGCCTCCTCTTCTCCAATGGGAGCCATGCATTTGGGGTCTTTCCTGTGCCCTGCCACATCAGGTGGCTAGCCCCTGACCCAATGAAAGCACGTGCTTGTGGCAGCACCATGTCCTAGCTTGCGCATGGTGAGGGCTCCAAAGGCGGGAAAGATTTTCAGGATCTGGCTGTTGCTGGGGGCGTGAGCGGGGAGAGTTTGGCAAAGAGTTTGGGGGCTTACTGTTGCTTGGGGAGGTCTCCCCTCCCACAACAAAGATTTCAGTGGCTGGCTGTCACTGCGGGGGAAGGCTCTCCCCTGCCCCTCCTGCAGCAAAGATTTTGGTGGCTGTCTGTTACCAGAGAAAGTCCCCCACCCCTCGTCGGCAAATGCAGCAAAGATTTCAGGAGCTGGCTTTTGCTGGGGGGAAGTCTCTGAAATCCTTGAAGGGACTATGTCAACTGTTCCCTCAACTACACACCCCACCCGTCTATGTATGTTGCAGGGAAGGATGGGGGGGCTCAGGACACAGTTATAGAAGAAAAAGATTTCAGTTAATTTGGTGGTCTTTGTAGATGCTTTTTTTCCAATCCTCGTTTCTTTTGGAAAATTCCTTTTCTAGTGGCTTCCTTAAGACAGATCATACCATACTGTAGCTTCTAGCGGGGCAAAGTAGCTGAGGGACCAGATGAGATGGGCTATTCACCTGGGTGATACCGGGGCACATGGTTATTCTGGCATGTGGGTATGACAGTCCTCTGCCTGGCATGCTATTTGGCTTATTATATAAAAGTCATACTGTTCTGGTCAGGTGGGGTGGTGTCAAGCTGGATCAAAGTAGCTGAGGGACCAGTTGAGATGACCCAGTCACCTGTGTGATCCCCTGGCACACAGTCATTCTGGCATGTGGTTAGGACAGGCCCCTGACTGGTGTGCTAGTTGGGTGATCAGGTAATGGGGGAAAAGCAACTGAGCAACTAGTTTACATGGTTCAGTTACCTTCTGGAGCAAGTGTATTTGGTTTTCTTTCACCTGGGATTCCCTACTTTTCCTCTTGTCTTTCTGAAAAAAGGGCTGTTTGCTTTCCACAGGAGAGGAATGAGGGCAATGCAATGTGGGAAGATGACATCAACCACTTGTGGGGCGTTTTTGTTCCATACTGTACCAGCAAAAAAGCCCAGAGTGCTACAGGCCTGAGGGAACTGTGGGATAGGTTCCCACAATGCACTGCTGCAACAGTTGATGTTTGGTGATTCATTGTGGCAGCACTGACTTGACTTTTTGGAGAGGTGAAGATACTCAGGTTCGAATTTATAAAACCCAGCATTATAAAATTGAATTTATATTGTAGTGTAGACATAGCGTAAGTGAAGAAAATCCTTTTAAGAAGGCATGTATCAGGCATCCTGACCCCATGACCAGACCGTTGCAGCTGCCTGTGGGCTATTGTTGCCTCGATGCTGCAGGAGTCAGATTTCACACCGCTAAATTATTCTTAGGTTGAATTCATTTCCAGGAGCTATTTTAATTTAACTGAGAACATAAATGAATGCAGCACTTCCCACATCTGAAGTCTTCCTATCCTGCAGAGAACAGTGCAGAACTCCTGCCCCTTACACTAGCCCACAAGACAGGCTCCCTCTTCTCCTTCTTCCTTTTCACCTCCATTGTGAGGGCAAAACTGAGCGGTAGCCAAGGAACCCCTTATTCCAGCCCCACACAGATGCTCTTTCTTCAACCCCCACAACAAGTTACCATTACTATCTGAAAGAAAAGAATGGAATTCACTGCCCAGAAGCCTATTTAACGTATAGTTAAGTTTGGCTGGCAGTACCTTGTGTCCTTGAATGTCAGATGAGTTCTCATTTGAAAACATGCCTTATGAGATGCAGTAGCAGACTTTCCCGACCATGCCGTAGGTAAAAGTTGAATTAGGCTGATTAGCAGAGTGGTTGATGCACAAAGTTGAGAGCTTCCTTTTTTATATTCTGATGGATTACACAAAATGCAAAGGTAACAAAAATACCATAAACACAATTCAATTTGTGGAAGGAAATTCAGCTTGTGGAGGGAAAACTATATATTCACACAATTGTATTTCGCTTACAGAACTTTGTATATATTCTTGCTAACATCATTGATTTTGGTGCTCACTAAATGAATAATGGAGGAGAAAACCTTAACGAAGTAAGCAGCTGCTTGTGTAGATGAAACTTGTGCAGACTGTTTGCTAGTCATAACAGATTACCAGCATATGAAAAGTTATATTTGCCCTTGAGTGTGAATGCATTGCGTTAGCAACTAAAGCAACCTTCATTAACCCACTCTCATGGATCACAACTCCTGTCTTAAAATAACTGTCCTTGTGTGTACTCCAGAACATTGCATCAGATTTTAACCTGCCAAGCTTTTTCATTTGTCTATGAAAAAGTCTCTGAGTTAAAACATTCAGAGTTTCTAATGAATCACATGATTAAGGGAGATGTTATGAATTTAGTCAATAGAATATTTTTCTAGGGCACACAAAATTTGGAGTTATTGAACCATCACTGTTTAATTCATCCACTTTACCACTTCTGTGAAGGTGAATCATATTGTAAAAATATAGATATGTGCGCTTTTCCTCAAAGAGCTTACAGGTGAATACAGCTACTTGTTTTTCATACATTAATATTTTTATTTCTAGATTATATTCATCTTGTCTTAAACTCTAATTTATTTTGCTCCCTTTCCCTCCCGCTGTTACTCCCTCTTTTATGCCTTGTGTTTTGACTGTAAGCTGCAGAATTCATGAACTATCTCATTACTTGTACAGTGCCTGACATAGTGGAACATTGATCTGAATTTATAACCTACTGGTGCAATTAGCTAAGGCTACTATCAATATTTCTTCTTAATAGCTCTCATGTGCGCCTGTCTCCTCTGTTTTAAATTGTGTGCACCTCTTCTTTAAACTCCGCTATGAAGCTCACAAGTTTTGTCACTTTTGCCTCAGAACTTGGTCCAATGAAAGATCTTTCCTCACTCACCTTTTTCTGAAAAATTACTTGGCATTTCCCTCAAATTTTCCATAAGCAAGAAGCAGTCCTTCCTGAAAAAAATGGAACTGGCAAAAGAATAACTTCATTTTTAATGCCAACTTCATGCTTACCTATAGCAACTAAATTCATGATGGGTAAGATTAATTCACTAAGCTGTAAGAACACTATTAATTGACATTTTAATGTAAGTATTCTTTTAGTGAAGTTTTTAAGGTGTCTGAAATATTACTGTTGGACTCGCATGTCATATTTATTCGAACAGAGTCACCAGCTCAGATCAGATTGCAGGATTGGGACCTTAGACATTAGTTATAAAGCCTTAACAAAATAATATTATGAATGAAAAAATTAAGAAACTCACCAAAACTGACTGACTGTTAGTGTTCTGAGATAGGTAGACGGAAAACAATATTAAACAATTACACTGAAATGGAATATTGTGTCTATAGTTCACACGTTTTTTGTTTTTGTATTAACGGCTCAGTGATCTGGTTTTAAAATAGTACTCAATTTTTTTCTACTTTCTTTTTTATTCATTATGAAGAGTCCTTTTGTACCTCAGTTTCCAAGGAAACTGTTGGATGGTTTTCTTGTTGTGTCATTAGTTTATGATATGATACTTTTTTTTAAAGGGAAAAAAAAGCATATGTGACAATTTGAGGTTTATTTTCCAGATTCAATATATTGAAATTGAGGAATGTTATCCTTCACAAAAATAGGAAGATAATTTGCTTGGGCAGTTTAAGGGTGAGGGGAAATGTTGTGCTAGTAGTGTGAGAAAAAGCTATTTAATTATTTAGATCAATGTATTGTTTAGGAAAATATTTTTGCTGGCAATTTTGTTCTGGCTACATTGAAAAAGAATGTAAATGTTGAGATTAAAGTATTCTCAGCCACTTGAATGAAAAGTAAGATTCCCAGTTTGTTAAGGACAAGCAAATTATTCTCCCCACCCCCATGCTGCTGGAATTTTTATTTACTCACCAAAAGCATTAATCTTTGCTACTTTCTTGGAAAAGGTGGAAGAAAGATATTTGTTAACAATCATTGTTTTGGTTTTGCCTAACTGAAAATTTAAGATTAAAAATGAACCATTCTTTCCTCCTTGCTTAATTTGTTTAAATGGGACAGCAGACTTGTTGGACGGAGCTTAATACCTTTAATGTGGGCTCTGCTGATATGCACAGCTATGTAGAAAATTGTATGTCATTAAGCATGGCTGTTCTTTTTGGTTCTGGCTTCAGTTAAATTCACCAGTGTTGATTTATTTTAGATTATAAAGGCCATTGTGCTGAAAATAAGATAAGTAGGAGTGGGGCTTTTAGCAAAAAGATAGTGAAAATTTGTCAAACATAAACATGCATTTTAATTGCGAATTAGCATGTTTTAATGGCTATTTGCATCTACTTGCCTCTGTGCAAGTTGCCTCCTTTTCAAACTGCAGGTTTTTAAATTCCACTCATGAAAATGTTTTCATGTGCACACAATTGATATATTTACTTAATTGCACCATACTGTGTGTGATATTCTTTTTGGAATGTTTAGGTTTTAATTCTAAGGACTGGTAGGAGGGAAAATAGCAAAATAGAGATGATGGATTTCAGGAAGGCAGATTTTGGTAAACTCAGAGAGCTGGTAGGTAAGATCCCATGGGAGGAAAAACTGAGGGGAAAAACAACTGAGGAGAGTTGGCAGTTTTTCAGAGAGACATTATTAAGGGCCCAAAAACAAGCTATTCCCCTATGTAGGAAAGATAGTAAATATGGGCAAAGACTGCCTTGGCTTAACAAGGAGATCCTGCATGATCTCAAACTAAAAAAGGAATCCTATAAAAAATGGAAACTAGGACAAATTACAAAGAATGAACATAGGCAAATAACACAGGAATGCAGGAGTAAAATTAGAAAGGCTAAGGCACGAAATGAGCTCCAACTAGCTACAGGCATAAAGGGTAACAAGGCGGCCTTTTACAAATATATTAGAAACAAGAGGAAGACCAAGGACAGGGTAGGGCCATTGCTCAGTGAGGAGGGAGAAACAGTAATGGGGAACTTGGAAATGGCAGAGATGCTTAATGACTTCTTTGTTTCGGTCTTCACAGAGAAATCTGAAGGAATGCTTGACATAGTGAATGCTGGTGGAAAAGGGGTAGAGTTAGTTTTTGAAATAAAAAAAGAACAAGTTAAAAACCATTTGGAAAAATTAGATGTCTGCAAGTCACCAGGGCGTGATGAAATGCATCCTAGAATCCTCAAGGAGCTGATAGAAGAGGTAGCTGAGCCGTTAGCTCTCATTTTTGGAAAGTCATGGGAGATAGGAGAGATTTCAGAAGACTGGAAGAGGGCACATATAGTGCCCATCTACAAAAAGGGGAATAAGAACAACCCAGGAAATTACAGGCCAGTCAGCTTAACTTCTGTGCCAGGAAAGGTAATGGAGCAGGTAGTTAAGGAAGTCATCTGCAAGCACTTGGAAGGTAGTAAAGTGATAGGGAACAGCCAGCATGGTTTTGTAAAAAATAAATCATGTCAAACCAACCTGATAGCTTTTTTTTGACACGGTAATGAGACTCGTAGATAAGGGAGAAGCAGTGGATGTGGTATACCTAGACTTTAGTAAAGCATTTGATACGGTCTCGCATAATATTGACAAACTAGGCAAGTCCAACTTAAATGGGGCTGCAATAAGCTGGGTGCATAACTGGCTGGCTAATCGTACCGAGAGAGTAATTGTTAATGGTGCTCAATCCAGCTGGAAAAGCATAACAAGTGGGGTTCCGCAGGGATCTGTTTTGGGACCAGTTCTGTTCAATATCTTCATTAATGATTTGGATATTGGCATAGAAAGTACGCTTATTAAGTTTGCAGATGATACCAAGCTGGGAGGGGTTGCAACTACCTTGGAGGATAGGGTCATAATTCAGAATGATCTAGATAAATTGGAGAAATGGTCTGAAGTAAACAGGATGAAGTTTAATAAAGATAAATGTAAGGTGCTGCACTTCGGAAGGAATAATCTGTTTCACACATACAGAATGGGAAAAGACTGTCTAGGAAGGAGTACAGCAGAAAGGGACCTAGGGGTTCTAGTAGATCACAAGTTAAATATGAGTCAACAGTGTGATGCTGTTGCAAAAAAAGCAAACATGATTCTGGGATGCATTAGCAGGTGTGTTGTGAACAAGACACGAGAAATCATTCTACCGCTCTACTCTGCGCTGGTTAGGCCTCAGCTGGAATATTGTGTCCAGTTCTGGGCACCCCAATTCAAGAAAGATGTGGAGAAATTAGAGAAGGTCCAGAGAAGAGCAACTAGAATGATAAAAGGTCTGGAGAACATGACTTATGAAGAAAGGCTGAAAGAATTGGGCTTGTTTAGCTTGGAAAAAAGAAGATTGAGGGGGGACATGATAGCGGTTTTCAGATATCTTAAAGGGTGTCATAAGGAGGAGGGAGAAAACTTGTTCTTCTTGGCCTCTGAGGAGAGAGCAAGAGGCAATGGACTTAAGCTGTAGCAAGGGAAGTTTAGGTTGGACATTAGGAAAAGGTTCCTAACTGTCAGGGTGGTCAAGTACTGGAATAAGTTGCCAGGGGAGGTTGTGGAATCTCCCTCGCTGGAGATATTTAAGAACAGATTAGATAGATGTCTGTCAGGGATGGTGTAGATAGTGGTCGGTCCTGCCGTCGGGGCAGGGGACTGGACTTGATGGCCTCTCGAGGCCCCTTCCGGTCCTAGTGTTCTATGATTCTAAGTGTGTAAGTGTTGGTTTCATGATCTATGCTAATCTCCTGTCTTTTCTATCTAGCAAGCTATTGTCTCCCTGCACATTCAGTTTTACAGGAGTTACATCTGTGATTGTGCAATAACTATATCCCTCACTCAGTAGCATCATCTGATGAAGTGGGTCTGTGCCCACGAAAGCTTATGCGCCAAAATATCTGTTAGTCTGTAAGGTGCCACAGCACTTCTTGTTGTTCTCAAAGCTACAGACTAACACAGCTACCTCTCTGATATTATATTAAAGACATTCTTAAATCGTTTTAAAAGATACTTTTTATTGAATAGCATTTGGAGTAAGAGAATGCTAACATCAAAACTCCTATTTCTCTGCTGTTTGCTACTGTTGTGAAATATGCTTGTGATGATAGTTTTCTCTGTGAAGCTGCATCTACGCAGCCCCTCCCTTTCAGGAGGGGTGTGCAAATGTGTCCGTTCGAAAATACAAATGAGGTGATAATTTGCATGATGTATAATTTGCATAACAACAGCCACTTGCAGTTCCGGAAGTACAGTTTTCGGGGGAAAAAAAAATTACTGTGCAGACAAGGTTTCTTTAAAATCGAGCCCCATTTTTGACAGAACCATGTTTACATGGCTTTACCCGCCCCCACCCCGAAAGCAACACTTCCAGAAATGCGGCAGATGAGGCCTGAGATTTGTAAATCTGTGTTCTGATGCATTTACAACCGGCAGTATTTTCATGCCCCTTCTGAAAGGGAGGGGCTATCTAGATATAGGTTTGTAGTCCATCTTTTTGCTTCAGCTTAATGCTATAATGGCATTTTTTAAAAAATATATTATAACTATAATTTGCTGCCACTCACCATTTGTCTGGAGCCTTTTCCTGGTCACCCTGGACATTAGCTCTTGAGGCTGATGTCTCTTATGATGGGTTCTCATTGGCATAGTCTTGCCAGTTTCATGGCTTTATAGGCTCTGCCTCTGAATGCCCAGCTTGCAGTAGATTTCCTGCTTCTTGCCCCCTTCTTCAAGTGCAGCCCCTGGAGGTAATCAGCTAACCAGCTGCCTTCACCCCTTTCAGTCCTGTGTGAGGTGGATACCCATCACACTTTCAAAGTGCTTTTCTGTTTTAATCAATTTCTCTTCCAAGTAAGAAGATTCCTCTCCGCCTCACCTTTTGTTTTAATAATGCCATCTTGGTTAGTTCTTCAGTATTCTATTTGCCTTTCCATGCTCTCTTTTCAGATTAAAATAACAGTATCATATTCTGACCGCTTATGCAGTGCTGCCAGCCCATGCATTCTTCATAAACAACATTATTGATTTAATATCTTCTTTTAATCATAGAGGATTTTATGCTGTACAAAATCCTCTGCATAGCTCAGAGGCCTCATTGAGCAATGGGCAGCATTGTACCAGTGCTGCACAGTTACTTCTATTTTCAAACAGTCAAAAATTTACTGTTATAAACATGAATCACTTTCTACTACATAATAATACTGTGGCAACACCCACAGTATGCTGGGGAGCCAAAAAAACAAAACAAAATCGCACATAGAAACATAAAAACACAATTCCTGCCTTGAAGATCATATAGGGTTTTTTTTTGTTTTTTTGTTTTTGGTTTTTTTTTTCTCTTAAAGCTACCCCCTAGTCCACACACGTAGGATGAGGGAAAGGGATATAACCTAAAGCAAAGTGATTAGTGTGCCAATTGCCATGCATCTTATTGGTTTCTAAATATTCTTTGAGTATACTTACATTATTTGTGTTATAAAAAATGTAAGTTATGGTTTCTAGGAGTTCACATGGGGGAGGGTAAGGAATTGAACAGAGAAATGGATGAAGGCAGCAAGCAATTGCATGAAGTGCAGGCAAAAATTAAGAATGGAGTGGAAGGAATGATTGTGAAAATCAAAATGAACAGGGAGAGGGAGCTCAGTCAGTTTGAAGGGAGGAATGGATAAAAATGCTAGACAACAAATTGGAAGCTTAATCTTAGTTCATGTTTCAGAATTGAGTGAATCATTGTGTCAGGAGATAGCCAGAGGCTTCCTGCCAGGGGTTATGGCTGCTTGTTGCCCCGAGTAAGTTCCTTTTGAATTTCTCATGGGGTTCTAGAAGGCCCTGAATTTAACCTATGTTAAGAGAGAATGTAAGAGAATGGTGCAGTGGGAAGCAGCGCAAATGGTTGGTACTGGGAATAAATGTAGGGTACTTCTATACTATACCTTAATGCTTGTCTACACTACCACCCTCCTTTGAAGGAGGGATGGTATGTAGGGTGTTGGGAGTTTACTAATGAAGTGCTGCGCTGCATACGCAGCACTTCATTAAACAACCCCCCCCCCGCCCCCGCCAGCGGCAATTTTGAAGTTTTAAACTTTGAAGTACCAGCTCGCGTCTAGCCGCAGCTCACTCTCTGGTATTTCAAAGTGCTGGGGCAATTTCGAAGTCCTCAAAATTTTTATTTCTCAAAATTTGTAAAAGTAAAGGGACTTTGAAGTTGCCCTGGCACTTCGAAGTACTGGTGGGTGTGCCACAGTTAGACATGAGCCGGTACTTTGAAGTTGCCATGAGGGGGAATTTGCTTAATGAAGTGCTGCTATGCAGTACAGCACTTCATTAGTAAACTCCCAACACCCTACTTACCATCCTTCCTTTGAAGGAAGATGGTAGTGTAGACACAGCCTTATAGTGGCATACGGCATGTGGTACGCTTGGGCACAAATAGCAGTGTAGAAGGGGATGCAATTCTTAGATGAATAGAGCAAGGACATGCCATAACCCTTAAGGCATGTACCCTGCATAGGTGTGTCTGTTCCAGCATTGCCTTCCTTTTCGGTACTGCTCTTTTTAGTAGCAGTGTGTCCCTTTGCTCCCTGCTGTCCAGTCTTTCCCTGCTTCAGTTAAAGGCTTCCATACTGGGGAAAGGCCCCAGCAGTGAGAAGGGGCTTTATCAACTTCCTGCTTTGTTTTTTTTGTTTTGTCTGTACAGTGTTTTGGACTAAGTTTAAACTTTATCACAATAAGTCAACTAACTTGAACTGCCATGAGATTTTTTTTTTTTAAACAAAGTCCTTTTCCACTCTGAAGGTAGAATATGTAAAATCTGGTTCCACATCAGTCAATTCTGAGTACTCAGAGCCATAGCTGTGGTGAAATTAATTTGTAATACTGTCATTTCCGGTTAGCACTTGAATGGCAAGGCAGCTCCGGAAGAATAAGCTGGATTCTGTTGTGGCTTACATAACATTCTGAATGCAGATTTCCAGTTTGGGGTATGTGACTCAACAAGAACCCAGGAACTGAGGAATTTCTGATCCCAGGTTAAATTTGCAGGGCAAGCAATTGTATAAACATAAACATCAATTTTTTTTCAGGAAGAAGGGTTCTTTCGAAAACAGGGTTTGTTTTCAAATGAACCCTGTTTATTTTCCGAAAACAGCACTTCTGCAACAGTGAGTGGCTGCCCTCATGCAAATGAGGTGCTCAATATGTAAATCGGCACCTCATTTGCATTTCTGTTCATCTGCATTTGCATTCTCCTTCTGAAAGGGTAATGGAATATAGATAAAGTCGTCGTGTTCTCAGGTACTAGTTCTCAAATTTTGGACATTTATTTTATAAATAGGTTATGATTCTTCATCTAGCTTTCTGTGTATGTGTTTTCCAATTTAAGAGGGGACTTGTTAGACTGCAGTATGTGTGTCATCTTCTAAGGAAATTGTTCTCTGACTCCATGGATCATAATTTTCCATTTAAGAGGATTTGTGATTTTTCAAGTTTTATAAGAAACACTGTTACACGAGCTCAGTAAAGCTGTTAAAATCATGTAATTTTAATTTTCCATAGTATGTACAGATCCCTGATGCAGGCACCCAGTTTGCCATGCAGTAATCAAATGTTAAGTTCTCCAAAGAGAAATAGCAAAGCAAGTGGTTCAAAGAATATTGTGCTTTAATTATGTCTTGCCAACAAATTGATTGGTAATTTTGTTCTGTACAATCTTTGCTGAACCCATTTCACTGTTTGACATTCTTCAGTTTATTTTAAGTAAAAAAAAAATCGTGTACTACTTGGAACAGTAGCTCTTCATTTGCTAGTGAAAACACTGCAGACCGTGAATACACAAAATATACTGCTAAGGATTTCTTTGCTAGCGTTATCATATTCTGGGTAGAAACTGAACACTGGGGGGGCAGGTTGGGTGAAAGGCAGGAGATCCCAACTTGATTAGAACGCGGCTTGTTAAACAACTTTAGTAGTAGTAGGCATCCTTCAGTCTGCATAGACTATGGATCGCACCCTTTATAGTTTCAATTGAGGGCTTCATTTACAGCGTCTACTGTGACTATGAAGACCCACAGGAGAGTGACAGTCCTTGCTGCATCTCTTGCAGATGTGGTGGGTGTCTGGCAAGTCCTTAGTGTGCTTTCTGTGTGCTCGCTTCTCCTCTGCTGGCTGTCTGATCCTCATCTCGCCCTTCTGAAGGCCCTTGTGTAACCCCTGCCTCCATCTGCCGCGGTCGTCTGCTAGTTCTTCCCAGTTGTCCAGCTCGATGTCTACCTCTCTGAGGTCTCTCTTGCAGACATCTTTGTAACGCAACTGGGGGTGTCCGGGAGGTCTTTTGCCAGAGGCTAGCCCACCATACAGGATGTCCTTTGGAATCCTTCCATCAATCATCCTGTGGACGTGGCCAAGCCAGCAGAGCCGCCGCTGCCTGAGGAGGGTGTGCATGGTTGGGATTCCAGCTTGCTCGAGGACGGCAGTGTTGGTCACTCTGTCCTTCCATGATATTCCAAGGATGTGCCTGAGGCAGCGCAAGTGGAAGACGTTCAGCCTCTTTTCCTGGCGGGCATACAGGGTCCAAGTCTCGCTGCCATAAAGGAGGGTGCTGAGGATGCAGGCTCTGTAGACTTGAATTTTGGTGTGTGTGTACAGCTTTGTGTTATTCCACACTCTCTTGCTGAGTCTGGACAGAGTTGTGGCCGCTTTTCCGATCCTCCTATTTAGCTCAGTGTCCAACGACAGGGTGTCAGTGATGGTGGATCTGAGGTAAACGAACTTGTGGACGACCTCTAGCATATAGTTGTCAATGCTGATTGATGGGGATTCAGCAACATCCTGACCAAGTACGTTCATCTTCTTTAGGCTGATGGTAAGCCCAAAGTTCTTGCACGCTTTGGAGAACTGATCCAGCAGTTTTTGAAGCTGGTCTTCTGTGTGAGACACTACAGCAGCATCGTCTGCGAACAGCATGTCTCTGATGAGGACTTCCCTCACCTTAGACTTAGCTTTCAGCCTTGCAAGATTAAAGAGTTTCCCATCAGATCTTGTGTGCAGCAAGATGCCCTCTGTTGAAGATCCTAAGGCATGCTTCTGGAGGAGTGCGAAGAAGATCCTGAACAATGTTGGAGCAAGCACGCATCCTTGTTTGACGCCGCTCCTGATTCTGAAAGCATCCGATAAAGTGCCGTCATATTGGATGGTTCCTCTCATGTCTTTGTGGAACGACTGGATCATCTTGAGTAACTGTGGAGGACAGCCTATCTTGTGGAGCAGTTTGAACAGACCATCCCTGCTGACCAAGTCAAAGGCCTTGGTCAGGTCGATGAAGGCTATGTAGAGTAGCTTCCTCTGCTCCCTGCACTTCTCCTGCAGCTGCCTTAGAGAGAAGACCATGTCAACTGTAGACCTCTCTGCTCGGAATCCACACTGCGATTTGGGATACACCCTCTCAGCAATCTTCTGGAGTCTGCCAAGGATGACGCGAGCAAACAGTTTACCAGTGATGCTTAGGAGGGAGATTCCACGGTAGTTGTTGCAGTCGCTTCTGTCTCCTTTGTTCTTATACAATGTTACAATGTTAGCGTCACCCATGTCCTGTGGAACCTCACCCTCTTTCCAGCACAGGCACAGTAGCTCATGTAGGGGTTCCAGGAGTGTGTCCGCGGCACACGTGATTACCTCTGGTGGTATACCATCCTGGCCATGGGCCTTTCCTGCTGCAATGCTGTCGATGGCTCTCTTCAGTTCATCCACAGTCGGTTCCTGATCCAGTTTGTCCATTACTGGTAGGAGCTCGAGGGCTGCATCAACTACAATGTTCTTGCGTGAATACAGCTCGGAGTATTGCTCAGCCCAGCGCTCCATCTGTTTTGGCTTTGTCAGCAATGACTTCAGCAGATTTGGATTACAACACAACTTTAAACAGTTCTCAAGTAACTTGAAACAACTTTAAACAGTTCTCAAGTACCAAGACATACAGGCAAAGAGGTAGCAGTCTGCTTGGCTCAGGGCACCAACTCTTTATTTTGCCTTTTACTTCAGAGGAAGAGTGAGGTTCTGTAAGCCCAGCAATGACCCTTCTCTGGCCATTTAAAAAAAATCTCATTCCTGGAATTCACAGCACGAAATATTAGTGACTACTTTTCTGTGCACAGTTGTGATGGTGATAATCTTCACAAATGTTTACATACTGAAAATAGTGTGATTATGTAATTTTCTTCTTTCATGAATAATATAGAGATCTATGGTTTGCTGGTTCTTATTTATGTACATGTTGAGGGACTGAGGGAGAAGTTTGTTTCCCTCCCGAGGGGGAACTGGGAATTCAGCTCTTTTAAGCTGTACTCCCTGGGTGAGGGGCAGAGGAGTTTACAGGAAATCCACTGTATTAACCCCTAAATTGATGGTTTTCAATTTGTTACATAGTTCCTTTCCTGATAGACCAGGAGGAATCAAAATTCCTCTTGAATTTTATGGTCTCCCATATTTTCTTTTGTGCTGGCACCTCAGTATTTATTTATAAAAAAACATTGTTCCAACCACATGTCACAGGGCCTTGAATGCAGGCAGAAAAAATGATGGTCTGCTATCCCTTAGTTAGTGATTTTTTTGGAGCTGGGGAATAGTTTCCTCTTTTGGTTTCATGTTTTCCCCCACTCCTTTCTTCTCTTTCTCCTGTTGCCCAAGGGTCTCCTATCCCAAGTGCATTTCTCTCTGCTTGCCTGTCTTCCTGTCCACAAAGCAAGAAAGGGAACCAAACTTCTCCTAGATGAGTGAAGCAGCTGATGCACTGCAGGGAAATAAGGAGAGGTGGTCTCTCAGCTACATTGCTACAAGAGAACTGTCTAGCACAGTAGGTAGTCAGCTAAGCTGATCACTTTTGGATGTAGGAATTTTTAACCCTCCTAATCAAAATGAGACTCTTGCCAAATATATGGCTGTTTTTGCTTTTAATCATGATAGTGGTGAATCTTTCACTTCAAACCACATTGAAATTGGACACCCCGCATATTTGTTTAACCATTAATCTAGGATTAGCTGGTAATATGAGAAAGACAAAACATTGCACTACAGTAAATAGTCACACAATACAGAGTCTTAAGCACAAGCTGGGGACCTCTCTGTTGCTAACCAACAAACCTCCACTGAAAAGAAACCCAAAAGTGATGAACCAGTAAGTAGAATCTTTGGATAAAGTTCTCAACGGTTTAGCAAGTGGCTGGAATGAGCAGCTTGGTTTATATTCTATACTTTCTCCTTTGGCTTCCAGAAATACAAGATGGCCAGTTTCCAGGAGAAATTCTCAGAACTAGGAGAGGGAAAAAAAACAGGTGGCTTATCTATTCTATTACTTCTTGCCACAATCACGTCTATATATTAACTGCAGGATCTTATTGTAGTTATATTTTAAATTATCTTTGCTAATTAACTTCAGAAAAATAAGAGTCTGTTTATGTTGTGCAAATTAGTTATTGAAATGGATAGAAATAACTAAATGTAGGCTTTTTCTCTAATATTAATACTTTGCTTGTTCTACACAATATTGGGGTCTGGAATTAAAGTTAAAATATTTTAACAGTATGGTAATCAGAAACTAGAACAACTTACTAGGGTGGTTGTGTTGTTTCCTTCACATGACATCTTTAAAGACTGGATGTCTTTCCAAAAGATGTGCTGTATCTCAACCAGATGTTACAGAGTTCATGCAGGAAATAGTGTGTGAAGTTGCGTGTTCTATTTCATACAAGATATGTGAGTAGATAATCGCAAAAAAGGGTACAGTAATCTGGAAAGTTTGAAAGGCACTTGTTTCAAGACCTCAGATTACCTTAGGACCATGTTTCTCAGATGGTACACGTACCCTTAGGGGTACACGTGGGAAGTCTCGGGGGCTTACTATATAAAAGAAAGTTGAGAAATAATGCTCTACACCAGATGAAAAGTGGCTCACCTTTGCTATCTGGAAGCTGGCCATCCCCAAATGTTACCAATCCATAGCAAAACAGAAGTCATGCTGGTGTTTGGCAAAATGCATAAGGCACTATTGCACCAGGTTATGAAGCTTGAAAATGCTTGGGAGACTGATGGCTTTGCATGAACGGAGTTTCCAAACAGCATTGGGGCAGTTGATGGAACCGTGTGCACATCGTTAGCTCCAATGAATAGATTTTATAAAAAGAAAGGTATTTCTTTATAGTGCTCCACTGCCTGATAGGCTACTAAGGCAGGTTTGCAAATGTAAATATAGGGTGGTCTGAAAAATTAGATGATCCTAGGATCTGTTGGCATTCAGCCCTTTTTAACTTACTGAGTAAAGGAGACTTTGCCATTTGGATCACTATTGATGTTAGTGGTAGGCAAGTCATTCCAGTTATCCTTGGACACCCAGGTTATGTTCTGCTTCCCGGATGTTGGGCAGAAAATGAGATCCACTTCAATCTGGTCTTAAACAATTTCTTTTAGCCTTTATTTTATACTTTTTTAGGATAATTCTGGTATAGCGTAAGAATTACATATATATGAAAAAAGAGATAAGGCAAGAGATAACTTGATCAAGTTTCCTCTCCTTAGGATGCGAACTCATTTAACACTTTTATTTGTTTTGTGGTATTCCCCTGTGTCCTCTCATCTCTCCTATTGTCAATCACCATCTTTTCTACCTTGTTCCTTAACTTTGCTCAGATTCAGGTAACCCAGTTTCTTTGTATACCTATTTATTCTAACCCCTGGTCAGGGGTTCTCATAATGAAATTTTTGGTGGCCTTTGACATTTTTCCTAACATTCTCATCTTTAGGAAAAACAAACAAATATGCATAAATACATGCCCCAATTGTTATAATTTATCTATGTATGGCTTTTTGTTTATTTTTGTTTTTCAGATTCAGTAATAAAAATAATATGCATTTCTCTCTCTTTTTTGCAGGACCTTAAATGTAACAGAAAAACAAATGATATGCTTTGCACATTTTTGTCTAATTTTCTTTGTATTTTTCTTTCTTTTTGTTGCTTTTAAAAATACTTGCCAGTTGCTAGGTGTGCTGTGAGAAGTGATATTAACAAACATACAAAAGTAACTTTTCACGAGCAGACTTAATCAGTCCTGGCAAGCCTGAGGATGAATTAAGCCCTGAATAGGAAAGTGTGAATATGGATGCACAGGGCATCGGGGTTATGGGGAAGTTAGCTTGGGACTGAAGCTCACCACTGTGTTGCTGGGAAATGGAGACTAATGCCCTGTAGCTTGAACTTCCCTCCCTGGCGCTGAAGCCTGACCCTGCCACCTCTGGGAATGTGAGGAACTCACACCTGTTGCCTGCTCCTCCAACATTTGGATCACCAGAGAGGGGGCAGAGCAGATGCCCAGTGCCTGAAGGCTCTTGGGGAGAGTCTAATGCTTAGCCCCTCTCCCCATTTCTGCCCAGGAGGCTGCGACCACAAGAATAGCTGCTTGGGGCTGCATTTGAGAAATGCTGCTCTTCTTAAAACAAGCTCATTGCTATATCCCAGTAATTAGCTAAGCAGTACATTTTTCTGAATAACAGAGAGAAAGCTGTGCTAGTCCATATACTATCAAAACAAAAAACTAGTAAAGTAGCACTTTAAAGACTAACAAAATAATTATTTATTAGGTGAGCTTTCGTGGGACAGACCCACTTCTTCAGATCATAGCCATACCAGCACAGACTCAATATGTAAGGCATAGAGAACCAAAAACAGTAATCAAGGTTGACAAATCAGAAAAAAAATTACCAAGATGAGCAAATCATAGAGCAGAGGGGTGGGGGGGAGTCACAAATTAGATGAAGCCAAGTATGCAAAAGACCCCCTATAGTGTCCCAGACAATTTGCATCCTGGTTCAAACCACATGTTAATGTATCAAATTTGAATATGAAAGAGAGTTCAGCAGTTTCTCTTTCCAAAGCAGAGTGAAAATTCTTCTTCAATAAAATGCAAACTATTAAGTCATTAACAGAATGGCCCACTCCATTAAAATATAGACTAAGTAGTTTGTGGATCAGGAGTGTTTTGATGGCTGTTTTGTGTCCATTAACTCTTTGTCTGGGAGACTTTGAAGTCTGTCCAATATACAAAGCATCTGAGCATTGTTGGCACACGATGGCAGATATGATGTTAGTGGAGGAACATGAGAATGTGGCATCCTGATTAACGATAGCTTGTAGGTCTTTAATAATGCATTGCAGTAGTTTCAGTTGGCGGCTGTAGGTAATGACCAGTGGTGTTCTGTTTCTTGGCTTTTTTGGTCCTATCTTGGAGTAGCTGGTCTCTCGGTATTTGTCAGGCCCTGTTGATTTTGTTTCTTTATTTCTCCTGGTGGGTAATTGAGGTTTATGAATATTTGGTAAAGATCTTGTAGTTTTTGGTCTCTGCAACGCATTATTAAAGACCTACAATCTACATTTGTCCCACTGCCTTGTGGGTTATCCTGGGAAGGAGCAAGGCTAAGGGAGTAAACCCTGACAGAAAATCCGGAGGGGAGTCCTAAGGCAGTTCTGTGCCAGCTTCTGGCATTGACCCGGCAACTCCTGCAGCTGAGCTGGTACCAGATGTAGAAGTTATCCTCTCCTTTGGACTATATCAGTAAAGCCGAGAGGGGAAAACTGGCATCTCGGCAGCCCAGGGACACAAAAAATTGCCCAGGGTCGTGCCTGGAGAGGTCCTCCAGCATCGCTGAACAGCGTTGAACCAACACGGGAGGTAACAGGTACCGGTTATAAGCTCTTACTCGGTTGGCATAGAGAATGAGCACCACGGGTTGCCTTCGATGGTGGGAGAGTTCGTCGCCTCTCACTGGACAGTCACCGCCTGCCTCAAGCTGGGCAGCCCCCAGCCAGTAGGGTACTGTCCTGCCACAGTTCACCTGCCTCATTGGGTGCGTGAGGCTTAAGGTTCCCAAACCTGACAAGTGACTGAAATTTGAGCACCAGGCAAACCAATAAGAAAATCAACAAGAGAAGGAAACCATCAAAGTTTTAAGCTTGCTTGCTGGAATGTGCGGACTATGCTGACCGGTTTGACTGAAGATCTTCAGGACATCAGCGACACCCAAAAGACCACTGTCATCAATGAGGAACTGAAGAGGCTCCAAGTTGAGATTGCTGCTGTACAAGAGACGCAACTCGCAGATTTGGGATCTCTAAAGGAAAAGGACTACATCTTTTTCTGGCAGGGTAAAGCCCAAGAAGAACTGAGGGAGCATGGTGTTGGCTTCGCCATCAGAAACACCCTTCTACAAATGGTGGAATTAGTCATGGGTGGATCAGAAAGACTTCTTCAGGTCATACTTCAAACTTGCACTGGTCCTGTCCACCTAATCAGCGCTTATGCTCCAACCCTGTACGCCGCACCGGAAGTAAAAGACAAGTTCTACGATGTGCTTTGTGCTGCCATAGTGCAAATACCTGCTCACGAACAACTGTACATTTTGGGTGACTTCAATGCAAGAGTTGGAGCTGATCGTGACTCATGGCCTTCCTGCTTAAGCCATTTTGGTGTGGGGAAAAATGAATGAAAACGGACAGCGTCTTCTTGAACTTTGCACATACCACAATCTGTGCATTACAAACACATTTTTCCAAACCAAGCCACAGCACAGAGTGTCATGGAGACACCCACACTCGAAACACTGGCATGAACTAGATATGGTCATCGCTAGACGTGATAACCTCAAAAACGTCCTTCTGACATGCAACTATCATAGTGCTGACTGCGATACACATCACTCGCTAGTTTGCTCCAAACTCAAGGTGATTCCCCAGAAGCTGTACCCCTCTAAACCAACTGGAAGGCCCCGCATTGATGCCAGAAAGACAGCAAACTCAGAGAGAGCCAAAAAGTTGAGAGAGACCCTCGAGGAGAATCTGCACAGCACCCCGGGGGGTGCCGATGTGACATCCAGATGGCAGCATCTGAGGGATATAATTTACAACACAGCCTTGTCAGTGTTAGGAAGTAGAGCTAGAAACACAAATGACTGGTTCGAAGCTAACTCCGATGAGATGTTTCCAGCCATCGAAAAGAAGTACGCAGCACTTCTGAAGTACCAATGCTCGCCGAGCCAGAGTACCCTGCAAGCACTCAGAACATCCAGAAAAACAGTACACCAGATGGGCAGGCACTGTGCCAACAACTACTGGCTCGAGCTATGCAGCAGCATCCAGACCAGTGCTGACTTTGGTAATCTCAGGGGAATGTACGAGGGCATCAAGAAGGCATTAGGACCCACCCAGAACAAGATGGCACCTCTGAAATCCAAATCTGGTGAAGTCATCACTGACAAAGCCAAACAGATGGAGCTCTGGGTTGAGCACTACTCCGAGCTGTACTCACGCGAGAACATTGTGGTTGATACAGCCCTCAATGCCATTGAGCTCCTTCCAGTAATGGACGAACTGGATCAGGAACCAACTGTGGATGAACTGAAGAAAGCCATCGACAGCACTGCAGTAGGAGAGGCCCCGGGCCGGGATGGTATACCACCAGAGGTAATCAAGTGTGCCACAGACGCTCTCCTGGAACCCCTACATGAGCTACGGTGCCTGTGCTGGAGAGAGGGAGAGGTTCCACTGGATATGTGCGACGCTAACATCGTAACATTGTATAAGAACAAAGGAGACAGAAGCAACTGCAACAATTACTGTGGAATCTCCCTCCTAAGCATCACTGGCAAACTATTCGCTCGCCTCATCCTCGGCAGACTCCAGAAGATTGCTGAGTAGGTGTATCCTGAATCACAGAGAGGATTCTGCGCACAGAGATCTACCGTTGACATGGTCTTCTCTCTGAGGCAGCTGCAGGAGAAATGCAGGGAGCAGAGGAAGCCCCTCTATATTTCCGTCATCGACCTGAGCAAGGTCTTCGACTTGGTCAGCAGGGATGGACTGTTCAAACTGCTCCACAAGATAGGCTGTCCTCCATGGTTACTCAAGATGATCCAGTCTTTCCACGAAGACATGAGAGGAACCATCCAATATGACGGCACATTATCGGATGTTTTCAGCATTAGGAGCAGCGTCAAACAAGGATGCGTCGTTGCTCCGACATTGTTCGGGATCTTCTTCACCCTCCTTCTGAAGCATGCCTTTGGATCTTCAACAGAGGACATCTTTTTGCACACAAGATCGGATGGGAAACTGTTCAACCTTGGAAGGTTGAAAGCTAAATCTAAGGTGTGGGAAGTCCTCATCAGAGAGATGCTGTTCGCAGATGCTGCTGCTGTAGTGTCACACACAGAAGACTAGCTTCAGAAACTGCTGGATTGGTTCTCCAAAGCATGCAAGGACTTCGGGCTTTCCATCAGCCTAAAGAAGACAAATGTGCTTGCTCAGGACATTGCTGAACCACCATCGATCAGCATTGACAACTATACGTTAGAGGTTGTCCACGAGTTCATTTACCTCAGGTCCACCATCACTGACACCCTGTCACTGGAGTCTGAGCTAAATAGGAGGATCGGTAAAGCAGCCACAACTCTGTCCAGACTCAGCGAGAGAGTGTGGAATAACATCAAGTTGTACACCCACACCAAAATGCAACTCTACAGAGCCTGCATCCTCAGGACTCTCCTTTATGGCAGTGAGATGTGGATCATCTATGCCCTCCAGGAAAAGAGGCTGAACGTCTTCCACTTGCGCTTCCTCAGGCGCATCCTTGGAATGGCGTGGAAGGACAGTGTGTCCAACACCGCCGTCCTTGAGCAAGCTGGAATCTCAACCATGCACACCCTCCTCAGGCAGCATCAGCTCCGCTGGCTTGGCCACGTCCACAGGATGAATGATGGAAGGATCCCAAAAGACATCCTGTATGGCTAGCTAGCCTCTGGCAAAAGACCTCCCGGACGCCCCCAGTTGCGCTACAAAGATGTTTGCAAGAGGGACCTCAGGGAGGTAGACATCAAGCCGGACAGCTGGGAGGAGCTGGCAGACGATCGCAGCACATGGAGGCAGGAACTACACAAGGGCCTTCAGAAGGGTGAGAAGAGGATGAGACAGCTAGCAGAGGAGAAGTGAGCCCACAGAAAGCACAGTGAAGACTGCCAGACACCCATTACATATGCAACAGATGCAGCAAGGACTGTCACTCTCGTGTGGGCCTTCACAGTCACAGTCAACGCTGCAAATGATGATCCCAAATGGAACTATGAAGGGCGCAATCCATAGTCTATGTAGACTGAAGGATGCTACTACTCCAACCTACATTCAGTGGGGCTGAATGTAAAAAAATTGCTCAGCTCTGCCTTATAGCTCTCTGCTTAACCAAGTTACACTCACGAAGGTTTTTACATATAAGACATAAGCCAAGTTTCATGGTTTGAGATCTTGGAGCTTTTTCAGTTCATTCTACATTAGGGAAGAGAAACAAAAAAGCAAAAAATCATTGATAGATTATTATGGTTCTATTTATCAATTGTTACATCTCGAATATTATTTAGTATATATATATTTGACCAACTGAATTGATTACGCAGTTTTCTATTATTGGCTAATAAAATCATTTATAGACAGTGTGACAGAAGGAAGGAAATGGTTATTGTTCATATTACCAAGACATGATGGTAGTTTGGTAGGATTTTACACATGGATTTCTGATTACCATTCCGTGAGGTTCTTCCTGGTGTTGGGGACGCCTCAGAGATAAGCAGTGTGTGCATGAAGAGGGGTGGACTAGGATTTTAAGTGTACAGTATATGTTTGTGTTCACAGTTGGACCTTGGATTCTGTGGGAGCTTCGACCTTGCGGTTTAGATGGTGGGAGTTGAGCAGCTGGATAATAATCCCTCTTCATTGCGTTTAGCCTGTCCTGATTCTTGATAATGAGACACTGAGATGGATAACTGGAAGGCAACAAATTGACTTACTCAGAAAGGTGAAGGGCAGACCAGCGAGAGATACTGTGAAGTCACTGACCTGGGTGGTCTGCTCTTCCACCTTCAAAGTATTAAACGAGTAAACCTGGTGGCTGTGCAGTGGCCACGACCATGCAGTTACTTTACAAATAAAAATCAAACAATTTCCCAGTCTTAGGGTTTGTCTACTTTTGAAATGCTACAGTTGCACAAAAGTAGCACTACAAACACTACCAGAAGGGGTTCTACCATCAATACAGGTAAACCATCTTGCCTAGACTGACGGACTACTTCAACCATTGACCTGGCAAATATGTACCTTGAGGTGTACCTTGAGGGTTTGATCAGCGTAGCTATGCCACTGAGAAGCTTGCATTTTTACGTCCCTTAGCAACTTAGTTAAGCTGTTTACATATGTATCAGGACTTACATTCTGCTTTATTTCCTCTTTAGGCATACCGAAGTTTTAGAGGAAAATAATTCAGGTCTTGTACTTTTGTTTGAATCTTTAATTGCTCCAAGTCTTTCTCTATGTAAGCCTTTGCAAAACAATAATTGTATGCCTGTGCTGTTCCTAAAATAAATTTCTTTTTCTGTATGAATGTATGTCACAGGGCATAAATACTTTTCTAGAGAGTTGTATCCTTAATACTCTTTTATGGGCATGCAATTCCCATGTCTGCCTCATGTAAACAGAGTATTGCAAATACTGTCTCAATGTATGGTTGGATTTCCCAAAGCCGAATAATTCATTTTTGAATGTACTATGGGAGGCCATAATTTTGAGCAGATGAATTGGCTTGGAGAAGGTGGAGTAGTTCAATAGGGAGAAGAGATATTGGCTGTGACTACACTTGAATTTCTCTTTCAAAAGTGAAATGCAAATGAGGGAAATTGAAAATGCAAATGAAGCAATGATTTACATATCTCATAGTTTTATAATCTCTTTTCAGAGCAGATTCTTTCAAAAGAAGAAAAGCCGTGTAAATGGGGCTTTTTCGAAAATAAACCCCATCTTCGAAAGAACCCTTCTTCCTAAAACAAAGTAGAAAGAAGCGTTTTTTCGAAGATGGGATTTATTTTCAAAAGAGACCCATCTACACTGCTTTTTTTCCTTTCAAAAGAATCTCTTTTGAAAAGATTATGCACATGAAGCACATGATATTTAAGTGAACACCTGATTAGCATTTTTGATTCCCCTCATTTGTATTCCTCTTTTGAAAGAGGAATGCAGGTGTAGACATAGCCATAGATAATGAAAGGTAGATAAATAGATGATGTGCCATGAATGTAAGTTTTGTAAGCAGTTGATGATTGGAGGATTAGCATGGTGTAGGCTGACTGCAAAGCTGAAGTCACCACCATTTTGAAAATGTGTGTTGGAGAGGTTGTACAAGAGTTTGGGCTGAGGAAGGTGAGGAGCTAGAAATTCAGAAGAATGCTCAGCTCCCTTCTGCTCAAAATGGCAGTTGTCATGGGGCATCCAGAGGAGAAGGTGGCATGGCAATATGGTTGCACTTGGAAGGACTATGTTTTTATCAGTAAATGTCATTAAACGTTGATTTCACCAAACCAAACAAGTTCCTTGGGTAATAACAATGTGCAGCTAGGCAAAATAAGAGACGTGCTGCCTTAGAACTTAATAGAGTTTGATGTAAACCTAAAATTTGACACATGATGTCGACAGTTTGATTTTATGGTTATAAGGCTTTAACTGTTTGAATCTCAAAGTGTACTCTCATTAGATAATTGTTTGATGTACCCCATGATTTTGTGCACCTATTAAGAGACAAAATAGAAAAAATGCTTAAAATAAGCATTGGTATTACCCATTGAATTTACATCCATTCAACTTACACAAAATCTTGAATTCTGCCATGTCTTGGTATAAAGCTAAATAGTTCACAAAATGTGTAATAAAGTTTAAAGACTTATATTTACATGCGAAGGTTCCCACCATAGGATGTGCTTCCTGAAATCTGGGCTGAGTTTCTGGCTAGGATTTGGGCTAGCTTCCTCCATGGCTGCACATGGTTTCCTAAATCCTGAAGAGGAGATTGCTTTCTGTAGTGAGCTCTTCACTGTCCTCCTCATCCTCCTCCTCTGATGACTTTTTTGTTATTCACTCTTGAGGTTGGGGCAATGTCCACAAAGTCTTTGGTTCAGGTGTGGCATCATTTCTCAAGATCCTCTTCAGCTCCTCAAAAATTGAGAGGCTCTTTTTCTGCAGCCTGTTTCTTGGATTTCCTGTAAGGAAGCCAGTTTCTGAGTGATGACAAGAAGCTTACATTCCAGTTAGCACCTGCTTTCTCTCTTGGCAAGGAAGAAATTAGTTTTGCAAGAATGAAAACCAAATACTGTATCATCACCAGGCACAAGTAGCTTAGGAATTCACAGACTGAAAAAACAAATGAAAAAGATTTTATGAAACTCAGACACAGTTTAACTATCTAAATAAATACTATTCGTTATAAATAATAATAATAATTTTTTATTTTTACTAAAATTGCACCTCTCATATTATAATCAGTTACTCTTTGGACTTCAAATTTTTGAAGTACTAGCCTGCAGGTAAAGATGCCTTAGCATAAGTGGTAAATTGTCGTGCGGCTAACTAACATCATGCCGGATTACAGAGTTTGCCACCTGAGAGAATTCCAGATTAGAGAGGTTCAACCTGTAGCATTACAGCAATGTTAATCCCGCAGCTGTTACAAAATGCCTTAAGCAACTATTTGGATCCTATTTAGACAAATCACTCCATAGTAGAAGACTGCTATAAATACATGAATGAAGGGGTATTAGGAAGTGCAGGCTTTCATATGCTGTATGGCAAAGAAACAGTTAAATATAGGTGAAGTGGCATATTTTTAAACCGTGTATCTCAAGGAAAGTAGTAGGATAAATAGCCGCATAAACATTTAGTTTAAGGAAGATAATTAAAAAGTGGGCTTCTCTATATAATGAAAAGCTCTATTTGCGAAAATTCCCTAGCAGTCTAACCCTACAATCATCACAAAATAGATATTGGCAAATATTTACTTCTAATGATGGGTAAATGAAAACTGAGACAAAGAGAATTTAACAGAAAGATAGAAAAAAAAGAAATGAAATAAAAACTGATGAATCAGCTACATAGGGTAGGAAGGGGGAAGAAAATTACTTACTGCAGAAGCCTATTAAGTTAAGTGGGCTGTCTGAGAGAGGAGAAGCTTCTGGAGAAAAGCTTTATAAAAACACAGTACAGTAAACCCTCAAAATGCATGATTTCAAATTGTGCTTAACTCGCATTAATGTGAGTTAAGTGCAACTCAAAATCTTGCTCCCTCCGGCCCTGGCTCAATGCCCTCTTCCTGCCCCCCTGCACACGACCCCAGTTCAATCCAACCCCCCCTCCCCCTGGAGCCCTAACGCACCCCAGGCTTAACCCTCCTGCCCTCCTCCCATGGTCCCAATCCACTGCCAGGCTTAACCCTCCCCAACTGCCCCTCTGCCCCCAGCCCCAGGACCTACCTTTCAAAAGGAGCTCCAGGTGCTCCTGCTGCTTCCCCAGCTGCAGAATGTGTGTTCCGCCAGGGAAAAAAGCTCCCATGCCACCTGACTTACACAAAATTCAAGTTATGCAAGGGTGTGTGGGAATGCAACTCTCGTATAACCTGGGGGACTACTGTACATATGACCATATATAAAAACTTTAAAGTACCCAGTAAATCCAAGGTCCAGGAATACTAAAGGAAAGTAACACACTGTTGCTGTGTGTATGTTTTTTAATTTCTACTCAACTGAACATTTCTTAAAGATATTTTAAAGAAAGATTAAAACACGTAAAAGTCAAAATTAAGAAGGATATTGGCTGTGGTCACACTTGGCCAAAACTTCGAAATGGCCATGCAAATGGCCATTTTGAAGATTACTAATGAGGCACTGAACTGAATATTAAGTGCCTCATTAGCATTAGGACACTTCTGGCTGTGGCACTTCGAAAGCGCGCGGCTCGGCACAGCTACGCGGGGGTCCTTTTCGAAAGGACTCCACTCCTTTCAAAATCCCCTTATTCCCCTCCATTGAGAGGAATCCTCTTATTCCCTTCAGTGACAGGAAGCGTCCTAATGCTAATTCAGCGCCCCATTAGTAATCTTCAAAATGGCTATTTGCATGGCCATTTCAAAGTTTTGGCCAAGTGTGGCCACAGCCATCATGTATATTTAAAATCAGTTCACTTGTAAACAAAACAATTCTCTTTAGTCTGCACTCCTTGAAGAGAGGGGTGGAAATCTTGAAGATGAGGGTAGTAAGCATTTGTGCACATTTGCTAACCTTTTATTTAAAATGTCTGGAGAGATTTCCCCCCCGTGGAATCTATTTCCTGTAGGAGTCAAGCTTTATTCTTCCAGAGAATATCAGTATTGAAATTAGATCATTCTCTTATCAATCAATTTAAACTTAATATTAGTTCTATATTTCCTTTAATATATCATTCAAATGTTGAATTCTGGTCTGTCCTGTACTAACTCTGGAAGTGGCATCTTAACTTTATACCATTTGATCTCTCTCATTGCTGAGCTTATTGCTAATTTGAAAGTCTAATTTCTAGCTAGATTTGCCGTTGGGTAAGATCACAGTTTATAAAATATAAAAATTTCTGGTTTTCTTACATATTTTCAAATCCTTCACAATGTGTTTTGTCTGCCCTTTTTGTAAAGGATATGGATTTAGTTCATAAGCAGAATTATATTCCACCACTTTATCCATACAAATTAACTCTGTCTGTGAGATATGGTCTTTTATAGTTTCTAGCACAACTTCTATCAGTTCGGATCCATATATCTATTTGAAAGCAAGAGTGCTATGGCTGCACACATATACTTTTAAATTTTAAATGCTCAAAATATGCTAGTTGATGATATTTAATTTAGGTTTAAATGTATTATTTATGAAAAAATAAGAAAACATTTTCTATTCTGTTTAGTAGATGTTCAAATTAAATGAAGACACGAGAGTGAATAATTTTCCACCACCTGCAATATACAGGAATATAAATTGGCTATTGGAGAATTCATATTACTTGTCAAAGTATGCATGCTGTAATCAGTATGCAAGATACAAATATTGCCTGTCTGTATTTAAACTGTGTTCTAAAGATAGACAAGATTAGAGCCCACAAATCTGAGAAAATTGCAGACTGCTGGTAATTTGGTTATGCTGCATCTATGCAGCATTACTATCTATATTATCTTCTGAATGCAGCTGCTAAATTTGCGTAGATAAATATATCTATTACTGTCACGTACTACCATTTAAAGATGAGTCAACATTTTGAAAGCTCGTCATCCAGGAATGACAAATTTTACCATTTTATATTCCATTATTTATTCCGAAAGATTGTTGTTTCTTGGTAATTAAACCTGAAAGCACTTTTGCCAGTTTGTTCTATATTCTAGTGAAACGATCTCTGATGTGAGAGCAATTTAATTCTTCATGGTTTGAATTATATTTGGCTATAGGAAAGCTTGCATCTTAAATTAATTTGCAGTCCAAAAGATTCTGTTAATACCTGTCTTCAGAAAATAAAATGGCTGTGCAAGTTGTTTTATTCAATAATGCTATTCTTTGAACATGGTTGTCAGACAGTTCTGATTATGTAAAGCCTGAATTACAGAAAATGATGGTGACTTGCTAACTTTTAGTTGAAAAATGTTATCCATATTTAAAAGTTCAGTTCTTAGCCTGTTGCATTGGGATTAAACTATGGCTTTCTATGAATTACCTTAAGATATTTACAAGCAAGAACCAGGGGTCACCAAATGAAATTAATGGGTAGAAGGTTTTAAACTCAAAAAAGCAAGTTTTTTCTCCATGCAGCTCATGGTAGGCCTGTGGAACTCCTTTCCAGAGCATATTGTGAGGATCAGTACTTTAACAGGGGTCAAAAAAGAACTAGATAACCTAACCTCCATGAATTTCATCACTGGCTATTAGCCAGGATGGGTGGGAATGGTGTTCCTAGTCTCTGTTGGTCAGAGGCTGCAAATGGATGACAGGAGAGGAATCACTTTGATCATCTGTTTGGTTCACTCGCTCTGGGGCACCTGGTCTTGGCCACTGTTGGAAGACAGGATACTGGGCTAGATGGACCTTTGGGTTGATCCAGTGTGGCCATTCTTATGTTCTTATGACCTTTTAGACCAGGCCTACAGTAAAACATTTGCCAATAGCCTAACGTCAGTTATGGGTGCATTTTGTTTTTGTTTTCTTGGTTTATTAGTTTTACATTTCAGTACCATCAAAAATCTAGTGTACAGCAAAAGCACTCCGCCCACTCCATAGAAATTGTATCTAACCAAAAAGACATCCTGGCATAGATAGGGTGGAGAAGCCTCCTATAGTATAGATCTCACCTTAGTTTTCTCACTTTTTGATCTCCTGCTCTGTGATCATGTACATCTCACAGTTTTCACAACCACTCATCTTCATAGTCTTTTCCATTGCTTGGGTCACCACCACTGATGCTATTGTGTCTTTCATAGCCTGCCACCTAAAGAAGGAAGAGAGAAATTATTACATGTCCCTAAAATGAGTGGCAGATTGTAGCAAATTGCCTAAATTTAATTTTTAGATTTCTTCCAAGTGTTGGGATTCAATTTACAGTATTTGGATGTAAGTCAGGTGAATAGTAAAAGTATGTTCCTTTAAGCCACTCACATCCCCGTGGTGGTTAGCTGTCTTGTTTGTTACTTTGGCTTCATATTCACAGTGAAATCCATTTGTCATGTGACCTTTAGGCCTGTAGAGTTTAATAGTTTGCTGAATAGTGTTCTTAATGCCTCAAAAGCTAGTGGGCGCAGTGCCCTCGCCAGGTATATGACCGAGTAATGTGACTGAGATTCTTTGGTGCTAGATAAGAGCCCTGGTTTCACATCCAGGTGCATGCAAACTAGCTGGTAGTCTGTCAATCTTAAAAGATTTTTGAAGAAATAGTATCTTACCAAAATCTTATTCAAAGTATTGATCAAATATATTATTGTAAAATGTTGTATTATATTCCTTTCCATCATCTGGTCTATAAATTATCCTAAACCATAATTCTGAAAAGCGCCCCTATTTAGGATAGCACTGAAATGTGTGAAATGAAATATAAGCAAGTGCTTTAAGTCATGTGTGGTCCTGTATAAGGAGAGATTTAATTACTTATGTAATTTCTGGTCAGAATCCGGGCCTTCATCCTGCAGACGCTTATGTACTTGCCTAACTTTGAAGTTAATGAGGCTACTTGTGATAATAATGTTAAACATTACAACAACTACTTAAGGAACTCCCTGCTGCTACTCAGGACCTTATTCACTCAGACACACCATCTGAGCCCCAACCTGGATTATTTTGTTTACTTCCCAAAATCCACAAACGTGGAAACCCCGGACACCCTATCATTTTGGGCATTGGCACCCTTATCACCGGACTATCCAGTTACGTGGACTTCCTCCTCAAACCCTATGCCACCAACACTCCCAGGTATCTCCGAGATACCACCAACTTCCTGAGGAAATTACAAAACATCGGAAAACTTCCTGACAACGCCATCCGTGCTACAATGGATGCAGAGGCTCTGCACAGTAATATTCCGCACAGAGACAGATTACAGGCAATCAGGAATATCATCCCTGATGTCACCACAGCCAATCTGGTGTCTGACCTCTGTAAGTTTGTTCTCACCCATGGTTATTTCCAATTAGGGGACAATTTATACCTCCAGATTAGTAGAACTGATATGGGTACCCGCATGTCCCCCCAATATGCTAATATATTTATGGCTGACCTGGAACAATGATTCCTCAGCTCTTGTCCCCTATTACCCCTCCTCTGCTTAAGATACATTGATGATATCTGTATGATTTGGACCCATGGTACAGACATTCTAGAAGAATTCCACAGAGACTTTAACAATCTGCACCCCACCATCAACGTATGCCTCAATTACTCCACATGAGAGATACATTTCCTGGACACTACAGTACAAATCAAGGATGGCCTGATTGGTACCACACTGTACTGGAAACCCACTGATTGCTATACTTACCTACATGCTTGTAGCTTCCATCCTGCACACAGAACTAGATCCATTGTTAACAGTCAAGCCCTTAGGTATAATCGCATTTGCTCTGATCCTACTGACAGAAACCAAAAACTACAAGATCTTTACCAAATGTTCATAAATCTGAATTACCCACCAGGAGAAATAAAAAAAAAAAAAAAAAAACAAATCGACAGGACCAGACAAATACCCAGAGACCAGCTACTCCAAGATAGGTCCAAAAAAGCCAAGAAGAGAACACTGCTGGTCATCACCTATAGCCCCCAACTCAAACCACTGCAAAGTATTATTGAAGACCTACACCTATCCTTAATCAGGATGTCACACTCCAGAAGGCCCTAGCTGACAGGCCTGTTCTCTCTTACAGACAACCTCCGAACCTCATGAGGATTCTCACCAACAGCCACAGTCTATACCGCAGGAACACCAGTCCTGGAACTTTTCCTTGCAACAAAGCCCACTGCCAGCTTTGTCCACATATCTTTTTTGACAATACCATCACTGGACCTAACCAGGTTATTCACAGAATATCAGGCACATTCTCATGTTCCTCAGCTAACATCATATATGCCATCATGTGCCAACAATGCCCAGATGCTTTGTATATTGGACAGACTTCAAACTCCCTTAGACAAAGAGTTAATGGGCACAAAACAGACATATAAACATTCCTGATCCACAAACCTGTTAGGTGGCATTTTAATGGAGTGGGCCATTCTGTTAATGACTTAAGAGTTTGCGTGTTACTGAAGAAGAATTTTCACAACACTCTTGAAAGAGAGGTTGCCGAACTCTGTTTTATATTCAAATTTGACACACAAACTAACACATGGTTTGAACCGGGATGGGAATTTTCTGAGTCACTATAGGGGCACGTTTGCATACTTGGGTTAATCTAATTCTTGACTTCCCCCCACCCTTCTGCCCCTCTAGTCTCTGATTTGCTCACCTGGATCATTTTTTTTTTCCCTGATTTGTCTACCTTCATTACTGTTTTTGGTTCTCTGTGCCTTAAATATTGAGTCTGTGCTGGTATGGCTATGGTCTGAAGAAGTGGGTTTGTCCCACGAAAACTCACCTAATAAATAATTATTTTGTTAGTCTTTAAAGTGCTACTTGACTGCTTTTTCGTTTTGACAGTATATAGACTAGTACGGCTTCCTCTCTGTTACTAATGTTAAGCATGTGTATGAGTGTCTTCCGCATTTCAACTTTCAGTTGTAAGATCTTGGTTCAAGGACTCTGCTCTTTTGTGTTTACATATTTGGCACCTAAGAATGATTTGAAAGCACCAGTGCTCATCAGGCCTGACCTTAGGGCCAGGTGGTTGCCTTGGACCCTGTACCTTCAGGGCCCCACACGCCAGTTGATTATGTCATCCACTCTCTACTGGCTGGGCCCCAATGTTGGTGTGCCATCTAGAGCCCCACAGGGCTGGTTCTCATTGCTATTTCAGGAAAGCCTTTCAGCACAGACTTTTAGTCCATTACTGTTCAGGAAAGCACTTAATTTTCTTATTCATTTAGTTATCTATATAACTGTCGAGCTGTAACATACTTATGTCCAGCAGGTCTTGTATTGATTTAGCATAAATCAGGAATCAATGTTTCTAAGCCAATTTAGTTCCATTTGAAGTCTGAAGATTCCCATTCAGTTTTTGCTTTAACGTTGCATTAATAGAGACAATGTATACAAAGCCACTGTAGTCAATGGGATTGAACCCCGATGCTTAGTTGTGATTGCTGCTGTTTCCATCAGAGGAGTGGTGGGTGGGATTACTTTAGAAGTCCTAGGTAGCTGCTGTTCTTAAACGGTAGTTCAGGTTTAACCTCTTTTGTCCGACACCCTTGTGACCTCCCTGGTGCCAGAAGAAAGAATTTGCCGGACCACAGGGGTCAGTATTGTTTAGCACGTTGCCAATATTTCCATGGCTTACTGGGCTCTTAGAAGACATTTAGGGGGGGTAAACTACACTAAATAGTAGCACAGAACACTGAGAGCCAGGCCTAGTGACTGTAAACAAACTTTACCTGATCATGAGAAACTCGGCCACACCCATGATAAGTGGTCTTCCTGCTAACTAAAATCATGCTGGATGTTACCGGGTGAGGGACTTTCAGATAAGAGAGGTTGAGCCTGTAAACTCTTTCCTGTGGTGGTCTATTTAAGATAATGAACAAACAACCATAAATAGTGAATGCATTGTACATGAAACAACACACATTTTTGTATCTGCTGCTCTCCTTCCTACCATATAGGCTAAATCTGTGGGACAGTATGTGTCAGTATATATTTCATTTTTAATCAGAAAGACTTGTCTCAGCACTGTTTTTAATCTGTGGGTAAGTTCAAAGAAAATGCTAAGAATTTGTTAAACAAATATACTCATTTCTTCTGTGTTTTGATGTAAGAACTATCATTTCTTGTGAATTTAGCAACATTTTATTATAATAAATTGCTGTATAAGTATTTTATGAAAAATATTTTAAGCCAGAAAATTGGCAATAATTACATCTGCATGCTCATTTATTACATGCACACACTTATTTCCAGTGAAATGGAAAATTTAAATTTAGGATTATTGTTACCCAAATTACTTTTATCAGTGAAATAGAATCTTCAGTTTCTTATAAAGTAGGAAGAATGAGTCTTTTCAAAGAGTTCATGCATTTGCTTTTGTAATCTATATAAATTGTAAGTAATGCTTACAGTTTAGCATATTTTTCATTTTTGTAGAAGAGAAGGCACCCAACAAGAAATTCAGTACACTTATTAAAGACCATAGTTGAAGTATCACAAGTGACAGTTTATCGTTTTTCATTGCTTACTTTTAAAGGCTTCGTGTAAAGCAGATGAGAATATGTGGCTGCTCTATGAAGAACATAATCACCATCCAGTGTTCCAAAGTGATTCCATCAAGTGAATGATTTTTTTCTGTATTTCACTGGATATAATGGATTTATCTAACTGAAAATCTACAATATAGAACCCTTTATTCTGAAGCAACAGGGAGTAGTCGTGTTAGTCTGTATCATCAAAAACAAATAGAAGTCTTACGGCACCTCATAGGCTAAGGCTACTTCTACACTAGAGTGATTTATAGACAAAACTCACAGAGCATCTGCACACAAAATGTGTTTTGTCAACACAAACTGTTGACAGATGCTTCTAGTATAGATGTAACGTAACAGATATATTGGCGCCCAAGCTTTTGTGGACGAAGATCCAGTTTGTCAGATGCATACATGTATAAGGTCCCACAGGACTTCTTGTAGTTTATACTGAAGTAAGTGAGCAGTGTCTTACTTCAGTGATTTGAACTTCTGTCAAATTTGTGTAGAGCAAGAGCTGACACATGACACTATTTCTTTACTTGGCTTGTGTGGCAGACGGCAGTGAAAAGGTGTTCAAGCCCTTTATTATGTGGAAGTTGAAAGAGCAAAGAGCTCTGAAGCTTGGACTCCTTCAAAGTTTTGACTGTTAGGTATAGAATATATTGTTCCACTTTCTAAAATATACTCTTTGTACTACTACTTTCTTGCTGTTTAAAGAGAACTTTTTATTCTTCTGTATACATCACTCCCAGGGAGGCGGGGTGCAGTGTGGACTGCCTAAGAGTTAATAGGAGCATTCTAAAACTGCTTGCCAGCATTGGAGGTGTAAGGTTCAAAAACATAAACTCCAGAGACTCATTCCAGATGCAATATTCTGTTTTTTCCCCATAATATATAGTGCTTGCCCTTTCTCCTCAGTCTTTCCACCTCAGTCATTTTCTTCATGTGTGGTATATGTGTACCTTCTAACAGTGTGTAGTTGATTGCATGTACTTTTAAGCACAGAAATCAACTAAACCACTTAAAGTGGATGAAAAAGTTCATTTCCTCAGCACTTCTGCAGCTTTAAGAAAATACATCTATTATCACTCCAGTGACTTTAAAAATAAAAAAGCTACACTAATTTAGTCAGTAGTTAAACACCTGAATTTCAAGACCTTAAAAACATAGGGTGCCTCTTTTTGAAAGAATGTCTTTTGAAAGAGAGCATCGAAAGATGCTCTTTTGAAATGGAGTGTTCACACACGCCAGCAGGGACTGAAGTTTCGATCCATTGTTTTGAAAGGCCTCCCAGCACAATTTCAAAAGAGCATCCACGCACACCAGGGCGCTCTTTTAAAAGAGCAGGGGCAGGAAGCACCACAGGCAGGTTCACATGGTGGACGAGCCCTTCTGGGGCTGCCACCTGCTGTCCCCTCAAAGAGCTTCCCCACTGGCCTGTCCCCAGGCAGAGAAGAGAGAGAGAGCATGTGCCAAGCAGGCTTCCTGGGCCATCATGGACCCCAAGCAGCAGCACCCCAGCATTGAGGCTGTGGCCAGAGCACTGGCCACTGTGCTCCAGGGACTCTGGGCGGCCACACTGCTAGCCGCCCTCCTGGAGGCCATCCTCAGGGCATGATGTCTCCAGCTGGTCCCACTGGTCACCTGCTGGCTGTGGAGCTTCCCCACAAGCAGTGACTGGTGGGACCAGCTGGTGCTGGAGGACTGGGGCGACGACTGGTGGCTACAGAACCTTGGAATGACCAAGGGGACATTGCTGGAGCTGTGCCACTGGCTCGCCCCAGTCCTCCAGCACTGGGACACCTGCATGAGGCCGGCGCTCCCCCTACAGAAAAGGATGGCCATCGCCCTATGGAAGTTGGCCACCCCAGACAGTTACTGATCCATTGGCCACCAGCCAGTGGTCACACCCACACTGCATGTGGGGGGCAGGGGATGCACCACCAAGGGACCCTGTCGGGGAGTGGTGGGGCATCCACTGCTGGGGACAGGGGCAGGGAGTGGTGGGGGTGGGTGTGCAGGATGCAGCCCGGGCCACACTCACGAGCGTGCCCCCACACCACCCCGCAGGTCATCCATGCCATCAACAAGGTGCTCCTGTGGCAGTTGATCCGTGTCAGGAACCTGCATGATGCCGTGTGGGGCTTCCAGGAGCTGGGCTTCCCCAACTGCTTTGGGGCCCTGGACGGCACCCACATCGCCATCAGGGCCCCAGAGCACAGTTGCGGGGCCTATGTGAATTGGAAGGGCTACCACTCCATGGTCCTGCAGGTGCTCGTTGATGCCAGTGGATGGTTCCAGGACATTTGCATGGGGTGGTCCAGCCATGCCCATGATGCCAGGGTTTTCAGGAACTCGGGACTGGGATGCAGCATGGCCGAGGGGACCTTCCTCCCCCAGCGGGAGCTGCCCATTGGGGACACGACAATGCCTCTGTGTATCATGGCGGATGCAGCCTATCTCCTGCAGCCCTGGCTCATGAGGCCATACGTGAGGTACACCCAGCCGAGCCAGGACCGTTTTAATGAGCGGCTGGGCCCTCAATACCATGGAGTGGGCATTCGGTCGCCTCAAGGAGTGCTTCAGGTGCCTCCACGCAAGGCTGGAGGTGGGCCTGGCCAATGTCCCGGCAGTGGTCGGGGCCTGCTGCACCCTGCATAACCTTGTGGAGGCCAAGAACGAGCCCTACATGAAGGGGTGGGCTGCCCAGCTGGGGCATGGGTACAAGCTGCCCCGTGCCACCTGGATCCGGGAGGCCCTGTGCCAGGACTTTGAGCAGAGTGCATGATGATGAGTGCATGATGAGCCACCCCACCCTGCACCCACACACCACCATTCTGCACACGTGCACACACGCACCGACATGCACCACCACACTGCACACCCCCCCACCACCACACATGCACAGGGGACATGGGATGGAACAAAAAAATAAACGTTTTATATAAATAACAAAGCAAGTCTTCTTGATAGCTATTTACAGAGGGGCAGGATGGGTGGTGGGGGCAAGGGGTGACTATTTACAGGGGTGGAGAGGCCCCGAGCGGTCTCCCAGGCGGGGGTCAGCTTAGTGCTCCTGGGGGCTCAATGGGCGTGATCCCTGTTGCACACACCTTTCCCGTCCTCCCCATGTCCGGGGGCCCCATCAGGGCTGGTACCAAGGGCAGGTAGGGGCGCACCTGGGGTGAGGCTGCTGCAGACTGTGCGGGGTCGGCATGGGGAGAGTGGGAGGTGGGAGCCATGGCCTTCCCCTCCTGGCCGGCCCTCACCAGCAGCATGTGGGCCAGCTGGATGAGGTCAGCCAGGGGCAGGTGGGTTGCGATCAGGGCAGCGAGGCTGGGCATTTGGCGGCGGGGGTGTTCACTGCTGGTGGTGGGGTCAGAGGGCAGACCAGGGAGTGGGGGGAGGTTGGAAGGCGGGAGGCTAAGCGGGGGACGGGGGGTGATGGGCATATGGGGGACAGTGGGGTGGGGGCGGGAGTGGGTGGCGATGGGGCGGGGGTCGGGGCCAGGTGGCTGGCCATGGCCTGGGTCAGGTTGTTGAGGTTGGCTGCCACCCACTCCCAGCCCCAGCCCCGCCACTCCATCTCCAGCCATTCCCGCAACACACTGGAAAGGTCCCGCAGTGCTGCGGTGTGGGCAGCCTCCCCTGTATTTTCCTTCCCATGTAGGTGGTGGCAGCGGGCCTGCGCAGGGACAGCGCGGGGTCCGGGTAGCTCCCCCTCGCCCTCGGTGGTGGGGTTGGTCTGGCCGCTGGCTACAGGAGCTGTGAAGAGAAAAGGGGAGAGTGGGGGGGCCAGGAGTCCCAAGCAGTGACTCTTGTGCCCCTCCCCACTGGGTGCCCTGTGATGCTCATGTCCTGGGGTTTCCTGCATGGGTGTCAAGGGTACGGTCTGCCCCACGCTGCCCCTCTGGTCCCTCCACAGCCACTGGTCTGTGGTGCTGTCCCACCCATGTGGTGCTGAGTGCTGCAAGTCAGCCCTCTGTCAGGGCACAGGGAACACAGCTGTCTGGGACCCACAGGCCCCGGGGTGGCGGGGATGTGGGGAGGCTGTGGCAATCCTGGGAGAGACCAGATGCCCCCTCCACAGTCCTGGGGTGGCTGGTGTGCGGGCCACTTACCTGTGGGTTCCTCCAGGAAGCTGGGTGGGGTACGGACAGATGGGGCCTGGCTGGACGGCCTGGTTGGGATGTCAATGACGAGGGCCCCCTCACTTGAGCCCTTGTCATCGCTGGTGGTCTCCAGCCTCTGTGGGCACCTGGTCCAGGCATGGGTCCAGGACGGTCCTCCTCCATCCCCGTCTCGGGCTCCTGCTCTGATGCTAGGACCGTTGTGTCCAGGAGCATGGCCATGGGTCCCACCTCCTTGAACCGAATGACGCAGTCCAGATCTTTATAGTAGGGCCCTACAGTATCCCTGGTGCAGCTCCTTCACCTTAGACCTCTCCTGGTCTGGGTCTCGTGACTCCAGCCTGTGAGGCCCAGGGTGAGGTGCTGGTGCAGGACGTCTTCATTTGCCCAGAGGGTAAGGATGTCTTGCACTTCGGCGTTGGTCCAGGAGGGGGCCCAGTGTTTGGAGGGGCTGGCTCCCATCCTGGGAGGGCTCCCTGGTTTCTTTGGGGGACCCCTGGGGTGACTGGGGTTGGGGGTGCTGGCCATGGTGCCGAGGAGGGCTCAGGGTTGTCTGGTGCGTCATGCCAGGGAGCAGGCTGTGCAGCAGCATGGGCTCCCTGCTGCCTGCATGCTCTCAGCTTCCTGCCTGAGGGCTTCTGGGAGCCTGTGTCCTGAAACGCAGCCGGACTCTGGAGCCATAGAGCGGCGCTTGTGCTTGGAGCAGCACTGCCGCCTGCCAGCTGATCGCAGCCATGAAGGACCTACTCTTTTGAAAGAGCGGGCTGCGGAGCATCTACACGTGCGCTCTTTCGAAATAATCTTTCGAAGAGGGCGCTCTTCCCATCCTGGGATGGGAGGACCAACTTCGAAAGAACAGGAGAAGTTCTTTCTAAGTTAATTTCGAAAGAGCGCCGTGTGTGTAGAGACACTCCATGCGTTCTTTCTGAAGAACTCACTCTTTCGATCTGGATTTCGAGTGTACTTGCTAGTGTACATGCACCCATAATGTTTAGTATATACACTATTATCCATACGCACATTTCACAATGATTATTATGATCAGTGGATTATTCTTCATTTAGGGTTTAGTTGCATCTCCTCGCACCCTCAGTGAACAATTATACCTGTATCTGACCCAAGGGATCCTGCTACAACTTTGTGTACTTCTGTGTCTTCTGCTTGTTGCAATGTGGTTCACTCCCTGGTTCATCCTATCCGAAGGTGAGCTACAACTCTAAAGCTATGTCTACACTAGAGAGTTTTTTTGACAAAACCCCAGAGCGTCCACACTAAAAATTCATTCTGTCAGCTGTAAATCGACAGAAAGTGGCACTTTTGTTCATAGACTTCTGCCTCTGCCCCACAAGGCAGAATACCTTTCTTAACAGAATTTGTCAATAAAAAAGATGTGGACACTTAGGGCCCCCCCCGCCCATGTCAATAAACATGGCTTCTGGGTCACCGGGCAGCCCTGTCTGCTGTGCTTCCAGTTGGCCATTCTGTCAAGAGGGCGGCTGGACTTTCTGGGTATTCTGTGCCTCACTGTGCTAGTTTCCCAATATATGTCTGGATAGTTGAAGTCCCGCATCACTGCCAACTCCTGTGTTTTGGATAATTTTGTTAATTGTGTAGAAAAAGTCTCATCCACCTCTTCTACCTACCTAGGTGGTCTGTGGTAGACCCCATCATGATTTCACCGATGGTTTTTTTTTTTTTTATCCCTTTTAACTTAACCCAGAGACTCTCAACATGTCTGTCTCCTGCATTCAGCTCACCTCAGTCTAGGAATGCACATTTTTGATATATAAGGCAACACCTCCTCCCAGTTTACCATGCATTCACTAATTCCTTGAAGTCTGTCCTTTTGAAATAAAAAAAACATAGTTGAGGACCTAGTTTTGATTATCTTTCTATTTACTTTAAATTGAATCAGCTCCTGATCAGTGTTCCCTCTATTTTTTTCCATCTGTGGGCAGAATAAATTTTGTTATGTACACTATGGCATGTAGAGATGTGCACCACCAGTAGAAACACAGGCTTCTCACTGTAGGTGGCTGTGAGCACTCTGCTAATCAGCTGGACAGCTCCTGAATTGCTACACACGTTCAGCTTATAGGAAGCATAACTCTCGATCATTACTCACCAGCACCAAGTTAAAATAGCATGGACTTTTGGTTCAGTGACAATTTGATGAATGGAGACCTGTGGAAAAATTGTTCTGCAATCTGTAAGGATTTACCTTCTCCCTTGGACTGTCTTTGTTCTGTAGTGCAGTTTGCTGAGTATCATGTTTTTGTGTGTGAACATCTCTAACATCTGAAAGAATTAAAATTATCTTGTTTTTAAGTGACATGTTGGACCTTTTGTTATTCAGACATGTAGACAATTAGTAACTATAGGTTAAGGGCAAGCATTATTTGGTAATGCGTGTTTGATACACATCAGTAAAAAGGAGTACAATATAAAGTAGTTTGAACTCCAGGTAACATGAATGAGACTTTATGCCATGAATTTGTGCTGTGTCCATGTAAACATCCCGTCATCTTCATTGTCTTCCACGCTGGAGAGCAACATTAGAAAGCAAATTCTCTTGTGAAGAGTGGTCCCTACTGTGCAGGTTGTCGAAAAGTCAGAGATGTCACATGCTCTTCCAAGGCCTTTAATTAATTGGGGTGTCTTCATTTTTAGTCTTTGGTGCCTCAAACCCATATATACTATGTTTTCTTATAACCATGCTGTACTCTCCTACTGTTGTCGTCTTAACATCTTTATGGTTATTTCTGAGAAAAGATAAAAAAAAAACAACAAGTTTTATAAAAGGGATGATAAGCATCTAGGCCCTCTGTGTTATCTGTTACTATGCCTCTATGAAAGTGGATTAGAGGAAAGGACCTTTGAGACTCAACTGGGAATATTCCACAGGAATAAATTGACCTCTAGCAATACTGTAGCTTGTTTATTTTTGGGTTTATGGTAGATAAATTTTAAGTCAAGATAAGACAAGAAAAAAAACCAACATAACCTGATTTAGGTTCCTGTTAGAACGTTCACTGCTGCAGATTCAACACTGTTGGAGCCTTAAATATAATGGCAAACATATCATGCAGAACATACTAGAAGATCGACACAGTGTTGCTTGGGTCCTTCAGGGCAGAGGGTTGGGGGTATGGGTGTGTATGGAGGAGTCATGGCTGGGACTTGGTGATGTGGGGGTCTCAGGGCAGAGGCGGTGGGGTGTGGGAGTGCAGGAATCTGGGCAGGGGTTTTGGAGGTGTAGGGGGCTCAGGACATTGGGTGAAGGATGCAGTAGTCAGGGCAGGGAGTTTGGAGTTGTGAGAGGTCCAGGTCAGGGGTAGGGCAGCCAGTAGCTCATTCCTGCAGCTGGTCTGAGTTGGGATGGCGTGAGTCACACTGCCTGGCTGCCAGTGTTGCTCCTCTGGACCATCCCAAAGTGGCAGGTGCAGTGCTGGCGAAATGGTGGCTTCTGCCATAGGCTAAACAGGAGTGTTGGGGGCCACACTGACCAGCCAGCAGCTGCTCTGCTGCTCTCTGGGGCTGTTTTGGGCATACTTGCTTGCTGTCCTCCGTGATAGTTCTGGAATGTAACTGTCCCTGCTACCAGACCCCCTCCCTTTCTGTTTGATGAGAAACAATTGCATTCCAAGCATGTGCCAGTGTCCTGGCGCAACCAAACCCTGACCTTGGTTTAAGTTCTAATAAGATGAAGCTGTATACCAAATTTGGTGGTCCTAGCTCTTCCTGTTTGGGAGGAGTTCTTGAACAAATGGACTCACAGACAGATGTGGAAACTATATTAAGTCTTCAAAAATGAGCACTTCATTAGCAGAAACCCTTTTATTATACAGTTGTAATGACAAACTGAGCTTAAGGGACATAAGTTGGAATACATCACTTCCATGAACTATCAAGGAACTCACATGGCAAATTCTCCCAGCTTCCAAACAATAAACATGGCCATTTAGAAGCATCATTACGTGCCTTTAAAAGAAAAATAACAGGAGTCAGAAATATTGTGCTTCAGGGTGACCTATACTAAAATCACTCCCCCTAACAGTTTGTTGGTTTGATAGTTTGTATTTATTTGTTTAACAAAAAAATAAAGTCAGCCAGGCTGTGTAAACATACTAAACTATGTTCAGAATAGCTCCTGAACATTATTCTGTTTCCGTACATGTACCATAATATTTGGAAATAAATTGGTGTCTTTAATTTGCAAAGTGCATACTTAACAATTACTGTAAAGGGCTTATGACCCTGGTGCTTCATAATACACCTAGCTTTTTCAGTTATTAGAGAATTCTAGTGCAGTGTTTTTTGACACCAGGGACCGGCTTGCTGCCTTCCTAAACTGTGACAAAGAGACCAGCATTGGTCCGTGGACCAGTCTTTGGGAAACACTTTCATATCAGACATTTTACCATGAACCTTTGCAATTTTTGTCATAGGTTCCTTTTATGCAAAATACTAATAGTTGTTATCTCTCTTTCAGTTATGCTTTTTATTAATATTTTTATCATCAAATCATTCCTGGAAATTCATTCTTCTTCGTGCTTTGCATAGTTAACATGATCCCTCTAAGTGTTAAAGAGTTTAAATGATAGTGACTAGACTGTTCTAGTCACTTTACATTGAATTATTAAAAACAAATTGAAGTGATTTGAAAATAACTGGCATTACTCCAGATCTGTATTACCATGAATGAGACAGCACGTGTTGGATCATTCTTGAAGATTTGATGATGGAGGTCACATATTTTGTCATGGAGGTCATGTGATTTCAACATTCCTCCATTCTATCTTCAGCTTGCCTCAGCAGCCAAGCTTAGGTAGTTGTCAACCCCTACTCAGGAGCAGTGGCCCAGGGCCAGATTAGGCTCTGGAGACCACTGGAACAATCCCTGAAGCAGCAGCTGCCATCACTTCAGGAGCAATGGACAAAACAGCTGCCCAGGGCCTGTTGAACCCCTAGAGCAGCTGGAGCAGTGAACTCAGTCAGCCACCAGGGGTCAGAGCAGTGGCTGCTGGGGCAATAGGTCATCTCCCAGGGCTTGAACAGCAGCTGCCAGGGCCACCACAGGAGCAGCCATAATGCCTTGTGTTTGTCCCCTGTGGCAGGAGCAGCAGCTGGGACTGGAGCCAGGGCTGGAGCTGCAATTCTGCAGGAAGAGTGCCAGGGTTGGAGCAGGGGCTGACAGTTAGTCCTCATCCCATCCCCAGTGGTATTTTTGGTAAAAGTCAAGGACAGATCGTGGGCTTCCATGTATTTTTGTTTATTGTCTGGGAGTGATCCATGATTCTTACTAAGAAGTACCTGTGACAACATGATAATCTCAGTGATAGTTGTGTAAATCCCCTAGAGTCAGCAAACCAAATGCAAGGTAAATTTAGCCATACCTCTCTGTTTTCTTCATTTTCTCTTAACTAACATTTTTCCATGAATTGTATTTATATATTTTATTTTTAGACTAATTATATGACAATTATAGCTGCAAACAAGGATCTCAATAGGTAATAAATATTAATTTGCCTTCCAGAACAAGTACACAGACATTTAGATCAACATGAGGTGAAATACTTACAATTTGCTTTCCGTTGGATGAATAACTTGCTAATGAGAGAAGTTCCCCTGAGATGTACCATAAGGCTATGGGACACATACCAGGTAAGCACTTGTTCTGTGGCTGAATAATTCCAATTAGTGATGTTGGATGACATTGTTCTGAGGTGCTTTTCTTTTATGTAAATATACCTTTCCCTACTACTAGGTATGGGCCAAGAAATATGTTTTGGCTTTGTTGCAGTACACAGTACATAAACTGAACATACAGCTTTTTCAGGTATTGACATTGAAAAGTTGATTACCTGATTTGATTGAAATCTTTACCTCAGACTTATTGCTTTGTTCTAAGATAATTGTAACATGATTGTTACAAATTGTTGGTGTTTTAGTGGCAGACATTAAGGTCAAGTGAGAAACGATTTATTTTAGCTGAATAACATATTGCACAGAAGCAGTGCTGCCTATCGATTAAATCAGGAAAGGTGGATATGGGCCCCTGGATTATTATAATCCATTTATGAAAATGGTTAGTATTTATTATTTGGTACATATTACTTAATTTCTTTCTCTCTCAGTAAACACATCAGAAAGGTATTTAGAGTTACTTGTTTAAGTGCAATGCTCAGAGATTTTACTAATGCTTTTAAAGCTCTTGGTGAACCTCACCTGAAGTGCACCCTAGGTGCAGTCTGTTTTTCTCTCAAATCGGGTGTGCTCTAGTCTGTCAACATTCAGGGTCCACAGGACCTCGGATGTTCCAGGATGAGAGTACCAGTCTGGGGTCAGTGCAGGAGCCCTGCTTGCCCTGCAGTAGCATGGGGCCAGGATCAGGAGCCTTCCTCTGCCTGGTCTGTAGGGCCAGAGGACACAGCCGGAGTCTCCTGGCTGCCCCACAGCAGCCTGGGCGGGAGCTGAGGCCTATGGCAGCCTCAGAGACCCTGGGCTGGGCCCAGAAGCTCTGAATCTCCCCTTGTCTGGCAAATTCTCTTGTTTGGGATCTGTCAGGTCCTGACCATGCTAGACAAGGGAAGTGTAACCTGCCTCACATTTTGCTTGAATTACTGTCTACCCCTTAGCAAAGCTGTTGGCATATTATGAGCAATAATGGTAGGCAAGTACCTTAAATATAATGGGTTCTTGCTTTTAGTTAGGCTGTTCAGAGCATATTACTAGGGCAAGTTGGAAATAGACTTCCTCTATTCTTAGGCTGTTGAGGCCTTCCTACTTTAAACAGATCAGCCTCTTCAATGTATGGATCAGCTCTAACTGCCCAAGAAGCAGTTGCTGCAGCAGAATCATAAGTTAGTGTGTGTCCCTTTTTGCTGGGGAAATTCCCTAGTTGCCACTTCTGCTCCTTTTGCACTGAGAAAACACCATAAAGACATGTGAGGAAATCAGGCTCTGTTTTTAAGGTTTAGAGTAATAGCTGCTCTAGTATAATATAATTGAAGATTTATAATTACCACAGTCACTGAAATAAACCTGTGTGTGTAAATAGGGCTGCAGAGACAACGATTTGAAGATTTTGTTGGAATAGTATGTTTGTCATTGGAAAAGTTCAGTATTTCTTTTGAGACACTGCAGATTTCTGCAGTTTCTATGGGATCCAGTTCTGCAGATATCCATACATTGGGTGCAGATTTCCATGCTGTACTTGCAGAATCTTTTAAAATCTTCAAGTCTTTTCAGATAAATAAGTTTATCTTGCAGCAGTTGCCTCTCGCTGGCCAGTATTATAATGGTGAATGAAAAGAAAAAAGCTATTCAAAATAATGTGCAGTTTGAGGAATGATGACTACCTCATTTGCGGTGTACGTCATGGCGTATCATTGTATAGGTGATCTGTATTTCTGTTAGTATTATGAAAATTTTTGAAGGTGAGCGTTTCCCTGATGTTTTGGAAGTTGTTATCTGTATATAAGGTTTATGAGAAATGTGTATATAAAGTGTCTCACAAACTAGCAACCAGAATTCAGGATTGTTCACTGAGGGCTTGGAAACCATGTGTTGGCTTGTTGGGTCATCTGTTTTAAGTTGATTTTCCTGGAGATCTGAATATTTATGTTAAAGCTTGTTAGCATTTATCTGAGCTTCTTCTGTATTGATAGTCTATACCTTCTCTGTATTTGCTGCTTTTTTGTTAAGAGTTGAATGAAGAGGTGACGGGGAGGAAGGCTGCAGTAATGGTACCACTTCCTGAAACACTTGCTGTCTGCAGTCTTCCTGCCTTTAAAAAGAAGCATACAGTTTCATCAAAATTTTCAGTGCTCAGATGTAGATCCACTTGGTACATGCCCTAGTGCCAACAGCCCTTCAAGCCTCTTTGTCATCGAGCAGGGTGTCATGCTAACAAGTGGAAGATGTAGCATTAAAGTGCTAACCTAGCGATCTGTTTAAGTCTAGATAGCTTAGATTAAGTGTAGTTGAAAGTTTAGTATGCAAGCCTAGATGCCTCCTGCACCCCAGCCCCTGTACTCCCCTCTGCGCCCATAGGGAAAACAGACTTGGGTGCATGGTACAGGAGGCATGGCTGTTCTCCCCCTGCACAGTCTTCTCATGGGTGTGTGAACAAGGAGCAGTATCAGGGTTCCCGATATCCAGGTCACTTCTTGCTGTATGGGGATGGCAGATGATACTCATCTCAGAGCACAGCCTAGTGGGGGGAAAGTAACTTGGATACAAGGAGTGTTTGCCTCTTTCTCTCCAACAGCTCTCTACGAAGGAATGGAAGAATGTTGGCTGGGAGTAAGCAATGCCTGTGTGTCACTGCTCACTTCCTCCTTTCCTCTGCCTGGGGGAAGTAGGGAGAAGTCCTGGCGCCCTCCCTCCATTGTGTTGCCTCTGCAAGTTTATGGCACTCCCCGGCCAGAGGTGTGTGCACAACTGTACACTGTGCCCCCTCTAACTTTGGACCCTGGGTGGTTACCTGACAAAGTTCCTCCTAATTTTTTCTATCCACATGTGGAACAAATTTTGTTATGTGCACCAAGGCATTTGTGGATATGCACCGCCAATAGAAACAGATGCACCTGACTGTGGGAGGCTGTGGGCATTCTGCTAATCAGCTGGGTGGCATTTGAATCTCTGCTTTATGGCCACTTATGCTCTCAGCTCACAGGGAACACTGTTGTCTGGGTGGCTTGCCCCTGAGAAGCTGTTCAAGATCACTCTGGGGAGTCCTGGACCCTCCACTTGCCTGGATGGCACGCCCTGTGAGGTGGGTCTGCAGACTAGGGTCTGCTCACAGGCCCTTCTGACTTCTGCTCAAGGAAGGCGGAGGTCGTGAAGATTCCCAAGCTTCCCAGATTCATCTTTTCTCCTGGCCACGAAGTGGGGATTTGGCAGGAAGAGGAGGAGTAGTTGGCAGAGCCATTCTTCAAGCATCAGTTCTTCTTGGAGTGGTCCCCGTGGGTGCTCCACAATAGGTGTTGGGCTCGCCCGGCACCACAGGTCGGAATTCTTCTAGCAGTTTCTATTGGATCGCGCATGCGCCGATGTGCGCCGCTCCCTTGCGCACCTCGGTCATGTGCGCGATCCTGTCCCCGCCAGTTCCTTCTCAACTGCCATTGGCTGCAGACGGAATCCGCTTCAGCTAAAGCCTGAGACAGATAAGATAGTTGTTTTTATGTGTTAGTTCGTTGTTTGTCACTATTATACAAAAAAAAAAAAAAAAGAAAGACGACCATTTTAAATAGCAGAGAGAAGAGGAACGAAGAAGAGAGGGGCGAACAATAGGCTGTTAAGCCGTCTGCTCCCCTGAAGGCCGTGAATGTTATTTTGGGTTCGAAAGTACTGATTAGTGGCTAAGTACCCTATTAACAGTAAAGACTCACTGCGATGGCTTCCTCGGGGTTTAAGAAGGGTGAGTCATGCTGCGAGGCTATGCTGGCCTCAGATGGGCATAGTGAACGCATTTGTTGCCTGGGGGAGTCTCATGTTACCCAGAAGTGTTCCCACTGTGCTAAGCTTACAGCCAGGGCCAGGAAGGACAGAGAAATGAGGCTCAAAATGATCTTGTTTGATAAGGCCCTCCAGCCTGAGCCGCCGGAGAAGCCTCACACAGAAGGGCCCTCTGGGTCGCATAAAAGGAAGGCAGCCTCTTTGACCCCTTCTGTGCAGAAGAGGAGGAAACTCTCCCCAGCTCGATCCTTGCCAGCAGTCCCAGCGAGCAGGACGGGTGGAACACAGAGCCCCCAGCCGTGAGCTGATGAAAGCGGCAGTGCAGCAGCGCACGTGGCCGAGGCCAGGCCTTCGACTATACAGCAGGCGGCACGGAAGGCGCCGCGAGCGCCAGCCCGGCAAGCGCCGGAATCAGCGGCGCTGACGGCGCAGGGGCACCCAGCACGGGGCCTACCGGTGCCGGAGGAAGCTACCCGCGCGGCACCGCTGTTGACGGTGCCGAGCGCGGCGCCGACAACAGGGCCGAGATCCCCGGCACGGGAGGGGGTGGCGCCCACCCTGCAGGGGAGGGGCAAGGCTAGAGCTAAAACCCAGCACCTTAGTCCATCTCCAGTTGGGGCTGCTATGCCCTTATCACCCAGCCCTCCTCCCGAGATACACACGCCGCACTGCCAGGCGGCAACTCCACTGGCTTATTTCGGGCCTCCCTCTCCGTTCCTCCAACCAATTTTGCTGTGGCTTAGGCCACCTTCACCATTTTTGGGCATGGATCCCCTTGAGTACTATCACAAACCAGCTTCACCACTATCAATGTCGTCACGGAGATCCCGCTCTCCCAGACATCATGGGTACACTCCCCGATCGTGGTCCAGGTCTCCATCACTGGGCCCTTGCCCATGTTGCTATGGTCGTCCTCATCATGCTGAACACAGACACCGCAGGTCTAGATCCAGGGGCAGGTCCTCTCCTACTACTTGTCAATACTCCCGTGTACACTCTCTCTCTGGGATGGGAATGCACTTGTCCCAGGGGGAATTAGGTCCAGAGTCCCGAGACTTCCCTTCACAGCCCACCAGGGAGCAAGTATACCACCGAACTCGGGAGCCAGAGGATTTGGGGGAGGCTTACCCCAGCGGTTCCTCCTCATCCTCCCCAGATGAGGCCATTGCCCCCAGGGATGTCTCCCCTCCGGATGACCTTAAACAATTCCAGGAGCCATTCAAAAGAGTAGCATTCACGCAGGACATTCAAATAGCAGAGGTGCAGGAAAAGAACCATAAACTCCTGAAAAATTTGAGACCCCCGACTTCATCTAAAATCGCTATCCCGCTGGACGAAGCCATTATGGAGTCAGCCACTAACATATGGCAGACTCTGGCCTCTATTCCGCCTACGAACAAGAGAGCAGATAAGAAGTACTTTCTCCCAGCCAAGGGCATGGAGTTCCTGTTTAGCCACCCACAACCCAATTCTTTGGTGGTCGAATCGTCCCAGCAGAGGTCGAAGACGTCTCAGTACAAATCAGGGGGGTTGGATAAAGATGCTAAGAAATTAGAGCTGTTCGGCGGGAAGGTCTACTCCTCCTCTACCCTATTATTGAGAATGGCAAATTACGCGGCACATCTTTCAAACCATAATTTTGACAATTACTCTAGACTCACTCCTCTCATGGATTCACTTCCAGAGGACAAGAAGCCAGTGTTAAAGGCGATTGTCCAAGAAGGCTACGCGGCATCGCGGATGGGAGTCCAGATTGCCCTGGACGTGGCGGACACAGCGGCACGTTCAAAAGCTGCAGCAGTGGTAATGCGTAGGGAATCCTGGCTCCAGATGTCCGGTATCCCCAGAGACCTACAGGCAAAGATCGTGGATCTTCCTTTTGACAAGCAAAAGCTGTTTGCGGACTCAACCGACTCGGTCCTCCACTCCAGCAAAGACTCGAGGGCCACACTTAAGACCTTGGGTATTTATACTCCCCCATACAAGAAAAAGAAATTCTATCCTCAGCAAAGACACTACGCTTACCAACCACAGCGCACATGATATCAGCGAGGCGATGACCAAGGGCGCCATCAACAGCAGCAGCAGTACAGGGCCCCCAGGCAACGTTCTCAACAAAGCCGTACACCCTCGGGGCAAGCCCAGAAATAGCAAGTTTGACGGGTATGTCGAGGACTGCACTATCAACACTATCACTCAATGCCATTCTCATCTCATGTTCCACTATCGCCTCAAACCGTTCCTCTCCCAATGGCAAAAGATCACAACAGACAAATGGGTGCTAGAAATTATAGCCACGGGTTACACGATCCCCTTCCAGTCACTTCCACCGACAAAACCTCCCACCCGGCCTCATCTCAGGGACGCTGCCCACGAGGCGAGGCTGAAGCAGGAGGTAGATCACCTCATGTTCATAGGGGCGGTGGAAAGAGTGCCGGAACAATTCCAAGGGAAAGGTTTTTACTCACACTACTTCCTAACAGAGAAGAAAACAGGAGGCTGGAGGCCAATTTTGGATCTACAGGGCCTCAGCCGTTACTTGCGCAAGCAGCGCTTTCGGATGATTACAGTTGCCTCCATACTTATGGCACTGGACGATGGAGACTGGTTTGCAGCCCTCGACTTACAAGACGCTTACTTTCATATAACAATCCACCCAGCACACAGGCACTTCCTCCAGTTCATGGTCGGCGGGGAACATTTCCGGAACAGGGTTCTTCCGTTCGGCCTATCCTCAGCACCCAGAGTCTTTACCAAAACCCTGGCAGTGGTATCAGCCTACCTGCACAGACAGGGGATGTTTATTTTTCCATATCTGGATGACTGCCTACTGAAAGGGGCCTCAAAGGCAGAGGTCTACACATGATACGCGTCACCGCGAACACGTTTTCTTTGCTGGGCCTAGTTATCAACCTCGCAAAGTCAAAGACCGAACCCACGTAAGATATAGAGTTCATAGGGGCACGCATAAACTCTATTGCATCAAGAGTATACCTGCCTGACTCCCGCTTCCGCGCCATCAACTCCCTGGTGCAAGTCATGACGTACAGCCCCACGGTGCCGGTCCTAACGTGCCTGCAACTGTTGGGGCACATGGCGGCAGCAACATTTGTGGTACAGAATGCCAGGTTACACATGCGAAGCCTGCAGCATTGACTGGCGAGTGTTTACAAACCAGCATCCCACACTGTCCAGAGGGTAGTGTCACCCACGACGGAGGTGCGCAGATCACTAGCGTGGTGGAAAAATCCCAAGAACCTGCTAGTGGGGGTGCCCTTCCACCAACCACAAATTTCTATTATTCTTACAACCGACACCTCCCACATAGGATGGGGAGCGCACATTGGCAGCAAGGTGACGCAAGGGCTATGGTCCCCCGCGGAACAGACACTGCACATAAACATACTGGAGCTCAGAGCAGTGTTCAATGCGTGCAGACATTTTCGGGAATACCTGCATGGCAAAGTAGTTGGGATCAATACCGACAATACCTCCACTATGTTCTACATCAATCGACAAGGAGGGGCACAATCCCATGCATTATGCACAGAAGCAGTCCGATTGTGGAACTGGTGCATCGCCAACAACATAACGTTGAAAGCCTCGTACTTGCTGGGTGCCCACAACGTGAAGGCAGGTCAGCTGAGCGGGCGCTTCACACTCATGCACGAATGGCAGATCCACTCCGACCTGCTACGGCGCATATTTCGTACATGGGGGTTTCCCCAAGTCGATTTGTTTGCCACCCAACGCAACAAGAAATACCCCCAGTACTGCTCCAGAGCAGGAATAGGGCGGGGGTCCCTGGGGAACGCATTCATGATTTCATGGAAGGGCCCTCTACTCTACGCGTTTCCCCCCACAACGCTTATCCACAAGGTTCTGCAGGAAGCCAGAAGGGAGAGAGCTCGCATGATACTCATAGTTCCAACTTGGGACTGGCAACAATGGTTTCCCTTGCTTCTGTGCATGTCGGATCGTCCACCACTCCCCCTACCGGTGGCGCCAGACTTACTCATGCAGGCTCAGGGGTCCATAGTGCACCCGCACCCTCAGGGACTACGCCTACAAGCATGGTTAATCCATGGCTCAGTGCCTTAGAGAGCACGTGTACGGAGGGAGTATGACAAGTCTTGGAGTGTAGCCGAAGGACCTCCCCCAGGAGGACTTACGAACAGAAATGGACATGCTTTACAGCCTGGTGTTCCGCCAAACAGTTAGCTTCCCTTGATGTTCCTATAACTGTAATACTAGAATACCTATTGGACCTCAAACGAGACAGGCTTTCTCTATCCTCTCTAAAGGTCCACCTCGCCGCTATATCAGCTTTTCGGCATAAAGAGGAAGGGCCCACTGTATTCGCCCACCCTATCGTCACAAGGTTCTTGAAGGGGCTGGTAAACCTGTACCCCCCTCGAAAACAGCTACTGCCGTTGTGGAGTTTTGGACTTGGTGCTCAGCGCGCTATCGAGACCACCCTTCGAACCATTAGCCATGGTACCCCTCCAATTCCTTACTATGAAAACAAACTTCCTTCTTGCGATTATGTCGGCCCGCAGGGTGATAAAGCTCGCAGCAGTGATGGCAACGCCGCACTGCACAGTATTCTCAAAGGAGGCGGTAATCTTACGGTTACACCCAGCCTTCATTTCAAAAGTTTCCTCAGAGTTCCATCTTAACGAACCAATAGTTTTACCCTTGTTTTACCCGAAGCCTCACAGCTCCAGCAAGGAGGCACGCCTACACCTCCTAGATGTGAGAAGGGCGTTGGCCTTTTACATAGACAGAACTAAGTCCTTCCAGAAAACGGACAGGCTTCTGGTGTCTCTCGCTTCCAGGTCAAAGGGGAAGGCCTCTCTTCCCAGAGAATTTCAAAGCACATTGTGTCCTGTATAAAAATGTGCTACGAGCCTTTGCTGGCCCCACCTAGGGCTCACTCCACCAGGGCGGTGGTGGCATCAACAGCCTTCTTCAAGGGAATTCTGTTAAAAGACATCCGTAGAGCGGCGACCTGGTCATCCTACGACACCTTCGCAAAACATTACACCCTGCATCAGGTGTTTGATGAGGATACCCGTCTGTCGACAGCAGTCCTCTGGGGGGCAAGCTGCACATGAATCGATTGCCCACCTCCTCACTTAGGTTACTGCTGGGTAGTCACCTATTGTGGAGCACCCATGGGGACCACTCGAAGAAGAAAGAGAAGTTACTCACCTGTAGTAATGATGGTTCTTCAAGATGTGTCCCCGTGGGTGCTCCACCACCTGCCCATCCTCCCCGCTTTGGATCTCTGTCTGGTGTTTTTCAGGAACATCCAAGGTGGTTTGTCAAGGAACTGGTGGGGACAGGATCGCGCACATGACCGAGAGCGTGCAAGGGAGCGGCGTGCATCGGCGCATGTGTGGTCCAATAGAAACTGCTAGAAGAATTCTGATCTGCGGCGCCAGGCGAGCCCGACACCTATTGTGGAGCACCCACGGGGACACATCTCGAAGAACCATCGTTACTACAGGTGAGTAACTTCTCTTTCCTCCCCCTGCCAACTTCTGACTAAGTTCAAGCTGTTGCATGGCTCACCAGATTGGCCAAGGCCCCTGGACTTGAGACCTATGGGTACATGCATTACTTGGTAAATACTTCTTACCCTTATGTTTTCTTTGAATCCTGGGATTACTGTCTTGGCACAATATATTGCTATGGTGCAATATTACAATGTCTGAAGTTTTGCAGGCTTTTCTGGAATTCAAAAGAGTTATGAAAAGAAAGTAAAGACGTTGCAAGTCTGAGATGAAAGGTTTCTTCAGACATTTAAAACATATACTTTTGCTATTTTCTGTTCAACTTTAATTAGGAAGAGTAAAATTGTCAATGTGTACAACTTCTGTGCTCTGCCACATTGGACAAATGTTATAGAATTTTATACCTAGTATTGAGAACTCAAAAATTGTACCCTTGATCTGATTTAAGGCATTTTATGAAAGTTTGTAACAACTTTGGGATTTCTTCTCAACTTAGTTCAGTTTAATTTCCTCACATTGAAATAGGTATATCTTCTCTATTTATGTAGCTTACCAGGCTTTTATACAAAACAAAGAGTGAATAATATTATTCCAGTGATTGAATTCATACATGTGCATCCCAATGTTGAGATGTCAGTAGGGGGTTAAACTGATATGTGTCAATTTGTATTGCGATGTTATATTAATTTTATGTATCAGGAAAAAAATCTTTGGTACTGAAACAATATTAATTTCAATATTTAAACAGCATTTTACGTACTTTTTATTGCCAAGTAGTAATTGCCAGTGTCGTACATGATGCCATACTGCAGCAGGCTGATTGCTGTTGGCATGAGGGCCAGGATTTCCATTTGTAATTTAGCTCTTCATTTGAGTCACTCTTTGGTCGTGTATGCAGTAGCCCCTCCCTTTTGAAAGGGGCAAGTTAATGAGGGAATTTGGAAGATATGCTAATGAGATGCTGACATGACTACACAGTGCTTCATTAGCATAATAACGGCTGCACACGATTCAAAAGTTCTGCTTTTGGAGCACATGCTGCCTGCGTAGACGGGGGCCTTTCGAAAGGACCCACTGACTTTGAAAGCCTCTTCCTATTTAGTTTTGAGAATGTCTACAGTTAGACCTCCAGTTTCATATTTAATAATTTTGTACCTTTCATAGATGTTGAAGTCAATAGCTACAGGCAGGCACACCAAAAGGGTGGGACAAAGGGCACAGTTGCCCAGGGCAAAGCACTTGAAAGGAGCCCAAAGCCCCCAATGTTTGCCACACCTTTCAAACGCTGCAGTGATACTGCTGTGCAGCTGTGAGGGGAGGGTGGGGGCCCAACATCACTCAGGGCTAACTGCCCTGTGCTCTGTCCCTTCTGGGACATAAAGTCCCCCTCTCACCCCTGTGGTGGCTGTTGGCCCTGCTGTACACAGGTGTTCAAAACTTTTAGAATCTTGCCACTTACAGGTACGTACCTCAGTGTTGATTTAGGAGCCTAACATGAAGCACCCGTTTTTAAAAAAAGTACTTGTGTGTATGTATATATAAAAACATGCAAAAATAAACTGAAATGTTATTTAGGTTGCAAAATCAAGCACTGAAAAGTGAGGAGATGTCAGATATGTGTTTGACCAAGCAATCTTAATCCTCTTTGCTATAGGTCTATCCTGGGCACAGAATCAGAAGGTCCGTGTAAAATATATGTGTGTATATACATAAATGCGAGTACATAATTAAAGACTGTACAAAGTGCCTATTCAAAAATGTCAAGGGACAAACTTGAAGTTCTGCATTTATGTATAACCATTTTTAAAAATTCATTATATTACGTAAAAGAATTTAGCATTCGAAACATCCTTTTTTAATCTGTTCCACTTACTGATCTAAGAAATTAATTCGGCTTTATTTTAGAAAGAAAGCGCTCCTTTACAATATCTTGGATGTTCATTTCCTTTGTGAACAATGCATAATATCAGCCTGTGTACAAGAAAGCTACATTAACTCACTGATATCAAAAGTCAAGATTTCCAGTTGTGAAGCATTAATGCAAAATACAAGCTGCTGATTCACCTAATACCATGGGATTGATGGCTCTTTGCTTCTTTCTCATTGTTATTCTTTGATAGTGGGTGTAATATTAGAGATCATTAAATCAGAACTATGGCAGCCATGGTATTTAGCCTCAGGTCACTTCTATCTACTGAGAATTGCAAGTCAGCCACTTGAAATTCATTACATACTTTTCAAAAGGCTGTCTTCTTGATAGTGCTTTGGAGAAGTTATGGAGAAGTTTGGAGACTAGCTGCTAAAGAGCAGTGTGATCGTTCTCCTGGTTGCCAGAGCTTAGTCGGCCTGCCTCCATTACGAAGGAGACTTCTTGTGCTTGGCTGGCTGTCAGTTCTCTGACATCACCAGCCTGTGAGCCAATCATGCACTCTTTTCTGGGCTATGCCAGCCCTTAGTTTGTCATCTGGGCTCAAAAACAGTGTAATCCAATACCTGAGTACCTTTGAAGCATTCATCTCAAGTGCTCAGTCTCTTCTCCACTGAACACTCATGGAAATGCCAAGCTGCCTGTCCCCAAGGGAAGGGTGTACACCAGGGGAGCTTAAAGCTTCTGTGGGTCCCTTGTCAAAGTGTGGGAGGGGTGAGCTCCATTCTCCCATAGGGATCAGTGCCGGGGTAGAAGGTGAAAGGCTCAGGGCAGCCAGGCCTCAGCACTGCCCAGAGCACACTGCATCCCCTCCCAGCCCTTAGCGCTGCCCAAAGTGATGTTTCAGCAGTGATTTAAAGGACCTTGGGCTCTGACCACTCCTATTGTGCTGCCCCTGCTACTGCCCTTTGAAGCCCCAGACCCCAGGGAACTGCTCCCTTCCCCTACTCCCTTTCCTCCCCACTGTCAGGGGGCCTGGTGTACACACCATCTTCTCTGATGCAACTCAAAATCAACACCTAGATTAATATCACACAACACTTAAATATCTTTATACTACAAACACTAAGTTTATTATCAAAGACTCAAAAGGTAGAGAGTAAGAATAATGGAAACAAAAAGGTACATCTAAAACTAAATCTCAGCATGCTTTCTAGAGATTAATCTTAACTAGTGGGGTTAATGTATTCTTGTAAGAAGTTAACTTCAAAAGGATCTCATCAGACTGAGTGACTGGGCAACAAAATGGCAAGTGAAATTTAATGTGGATAAGTGTAAGGTAATGCACATTGGAAAAAATAATGCCAACTATCCTTATAATATGATGGGGGCTAATTTAGCTAAAACCAATCAGGAAAGAGATCTCAGAGTTATAGTGGATAGTTCCTTGAAAACATCCACACAGTGTGCAGAGGCAGTCAAAAAGGCAAAGAGGCTGTTAGGTATTATTAAAAAAGTGATAGAAAATAAGACAAGGAGAACCTTACTGCCCTTATATAAGTCTATGGTATGCCCACATCTTGAATACTGTGTACAGATGCGGTCTCCTCACCTTAAAAAAACAAACAAACAAAAAAAAAATGGTATCCTGGCACTGGAAAAGGTTCAGAAAAGGCCAACTAGAATGATTAGGGACTTGGAACAGGTACCATACGAGGAGAGGCTAAAAAGATTGGGACTTTTCAGTTTAGAAAAGAGGAGGCTGGGGGTACATGATAGAGGTATATAAAATTATGACAGGTGTGGAGAGGGTGAATAAGGAGAAGTTATTTACTTGTGCCCATAATGCAAGAACTAGAGGACACCAAATGAAATTAATGAGTAGCAGGTTTAAAACTAATAAAAGAAAGTTCTTCTTCACTCAGCGCATAGTTAACCTGTGGAACTCCTTGCCAGAGGAGACTGTGAAGGCTAGGACTAGAACAGAATTTAAGAAAGAGCTAGATAAATTCATGAAGGTTAGGTCCATAAAAGACTATTAGGGTAGGAATGGTGTCCCTGGCCTCTGATTGTCAGAGGCTGGAGATGGATGGCAGAAGACAAAAATTGCTTGATCATTCTCTTCGGTCCACCCACTCTGAGGCACCTGGCACTGGCCACTGTTGGCAGACAGTGTTGGCTACTGGGCTGGATTGACCTTTGGTCTGACCCAGTATTGCCATTCTTATGTTCTCATATTCTGTCATCCAGTGTCTTCAACCCAGGCTGGTTATGTGATTTCTTTGTTGTTAGTATAAACGAACTGCACAATCATTTCCCAGGTACAGGGTGATAGGATGTCTTCACTATTTTCCAAACACAGTAAACATTTGACATATATTTCAGGGTAAGGTTTTTTCCCTCATATTGGGCTTATTTACACTTGCCCCCAACTTTGAAGAGGGTATGTTAATCAGGGTGATGGGAGATTACTAATGAAGCTCTGCAGTGAATATGCAGCACTTCATTAGGCTAATTCTCCCCTGTGACAACTTTGAAGTGTCAGACTTCAAGGTGCCGGCATGCGTGTAGCCGCGGGTTCTTCAAAGTGCCTTTACTCTCCACGCATGCCATGCGTGCCAGCACTTCAGAGTTGCCACGGGGGAGAATTAGGCTAATGAAGTGCTGGGTAGTCACCACAGCACTTCATTAGTAATCTCCCATCACCCTGATCAACATGCCCCCTTTGAAGTTGAGGGCAAGTGTAGGCCCAGCCATTATGTTTTTTGCCTGAATTTCAAATATGTCATAATTTTATATATAAATGTACCTCCATTATGTTGAGGCTTAATTTACATGCTAACAGAGATAAAAGTGGATAAACCCCTTTTGACTGTGAGAGAACCTGTTCCCTCATCTTGATTTTGATATAGAAGCTGAGAACATACTTTTAGCTACATGTGTATCTCCTGTACATATGTTTCACAGCAGTATTACAGGCCAATGTGTTCCTGGTTTTCAGTGAATACTTGCAATATATTATATGAAACAAAATTTACATACCTGAATCAGAACTGGGTTTTGAGTGACATGTAACTTGTGCTTAAACCTCCTTTTTTTAAGCTTTGCATGTATCTATAAATCTTCCTTTTAAGAAAACCCCTAGCAACGTGTATTAAGATATTTTGTTAAATGAGTTTGTGTGGGTTGCCTTACCACTTGTAATTGGCCTGATACTAGGGAAGAAATCTGTAAAAATGTGGTCTAAAATAGGTTTAGGAAAGCCAATATGGTTCATATTTTGTTAGGTACAGCTAACATCTTGCAGATCTTACAAATATCTTGAAAATTAAGCATAGAAACAAAATTGAATAATTTTTCTCCCTCCTAAAAATTGCCAGCTGTCTAAATAGTTTTAGTTACTCATCTTAAAATATGTGCTTAGGCATTTTTATTTGTACCTCTGTTAATTCACTGTATTCTTAGTGCCAAATAATTTGCTCAACAGACAAGCACAAAATTTACTTTTATTACTAAAAACTAAACTAGTACCTGTAATACATGGGTGTCCAACCTTTTGGCTTGCCTGGGCCGCATTGAGTGAAGAGGAGTTGTCTTGGGCCGCATATAAAATACATAATATAGTTAATGTATATAAATCACATAATAATGTTTAAAGTTTATGATCTTGTGGGGCCGCATTACTAGCTGTCCAGGGCCGCATGCGGCCCACGAGCCGCAGGTTGGACACGCCTGCTGTAATAGATGACTTCCCTCAAAAAGATTACATTTGTACTTACTGCCTTATAATTGTGAATAACTATCCTCTGTATGGAAAAGTGGTCTGGATTTAAAATAGCTTTATTTTTGCAAATTTCTCTGTCTTTTTAAAAAAAAAACAAAACCTAATCTCCCCTTTTGTAAACTTTTTCTCACCCCTTTTCTTTCGTGTCCTGCAGAATCAATACTGATAATCGTCAAAGAAGCATATTAAAATTTAATGGTTTAATGTTACAGAGGAAACCCAAAAGTTTCAGAAGAATAAATAGCTTATGGTGTACTGTTTTTTTTCAAAATAGTATAAGTATGTGTGTGTGTATTTTTACGTATATACAGAGAGAGAGAGAGAGAATACTGCATTGCTATTTTACTATTATATTTTGTTATCTGTGTTTAGAAGTGTTCACTATTGTGAGAGACCTCAACTTGTCCAAGACTACAAAGATGAGGCATCTGTTTATGCACACATCAGAACATGTAGGCAAATGAAAAAGAGGTGGATTCTAAAGTGTCAGGATAAAACATTAACAACTCAAACAATTGGAGGTGGCTGGGGGTGGAATGCACCTCTGTCTGACCAGGCTGCCGTTCAAATGCCAGACTTTTTATTAATTTCGATGTGCAGTTAAATTAGATCACACTTTATAACCAGCAAATTTGGGTTGGCCCTCTTGTGACTGACCCCCTACAACTTATTCCAACAATGGAGTCTCCTTTTCTGTACCCTGCAAGGAGGAATTGAAGGTGCTTCTGATGGGCAGTGGGGCCAACAACCACTGTGGGCCCCAGGGCAAAGGGGGGCCCTGGCACCACACCCCCAAAAAGGATAGGGTCAAGGACCAAAGAGGTGTGGCCGTGATCAAAGAGGTGTGACCAAAGTGGAGTAGCGCTGCAACAGCAGTTCAAAGGGATCCGGAGCTCAAGCTGTTACCACAACTAAAGTAGCAGCAGTAGGAACCAGAGCGCTGGTTCCCTTTGAAATGCCAAGTCCCAGGGTAATTGCGCTCTTGTCTCTTCCCCATCCATCGACAGGCCTGCTGATGGGTACCACAATCTGTGTAGGCTATCACTTCTTCCTACAGACTGAAAGCTCTGTCAGACCTAATATTTACCTCTAGCCAGGTGCCCATTCACCCTTAGTGCGTTCTGGATGCCAGCTGTGAATAGTAGTAGGTCCCAAAAAATGCTTCATGCCAACTGGCAAAAGGATAACAAGATTCTGAGATAAAAACATGGAGCTATGCCTGTCTGGTAGAATTGGAGGGGACCTTCAGAGGTCACTGAATCCAGTCCCATGCCCTCACAACAGGACCTATCACCATCCCTGACATTTTTTTTGTTTTGTTTTTGTTTTGGTTTTTTTTTTAAATCTGTTTGTACCAGATCCCTAAATGGTCCCTCTAAGGGTTGAACTCACAACCCTGGGCTTAGCAATGATGCACCTTTTGAGTCACCAAATAATGTGATGTGAGGTCTTAAATGAAAGAGAGGGTTATGCTACTCCTATAAAAGGAGTTACATATGCTGAAAATGTTTTAAAGTCTATATGAAGCCATGATAATCTTCAAACTGATTAATTTAAGGTTATTCTCTTCATTTCCAAAGAAAGATTTTTTTTTTAAATTTCTGCACTCAAGAAAAAAATCAGACATTATGGCATAGATTATTCAGATTTTATAAGCTAAAATCTACACAGAAGTTCATTTTTGATTAACTTATGTCTTCATGCATCTAGAATATGATTTTCTGTAGCAACGTTTTGAAGGTGTCAGGTTTTAATTAGCTCCTGTACAGTATGTTACACAAAAGTGACATGTTTGTCACTTTTCATTGTGCAGCCTGCCGAGTCACACTCTTCAAAAGAGCTAATAGAACGACTCATGATACTTTTCATGGAGGGAATTGGAATCTCTTATTTTTATTTAGCTGACAAAAGCTTTTGTCCGTTGTTAAATGAAATAAATATTCAGTAATGCAGTAGAAATAATAAGGAATGGAAAATCATTAAAAAGGAGAAATAAATGAAATCATGATACAATTGTTACAAAAGAAATAAAGAAAATATTTATTGAAGAGCTATTGACAAGATCTGGTCTATAGGTGAGTTCTAAAACAGGGCTAATATACAGAAGCATAAGAACATAAGAATGGCAATACTGGATCAGACCAAAGGTCCATCCAGGACGGTAGCCTGCCAGCTAACAGTGGCCAGTGCCAGGTGCCCCAGAGGGGATGGACCGAAGACAATGATCAAGTGATTTTTGTCTCCTGCCATCCATCTCCAGCCTCTGACAATCAGAGGCCAGGGACACCATTCCTACCCTTGGCTAATAGCCTTTTATTGACCTAACCTCCATGAATTTATCTAGCTCTTTCTTAAATTCTGTTCTAGTCCTAGCCTTCACAGTCTCCTCTGGCAAGGAGTTCCACAGGTTAACTATGCGCTGAGTGAAGAAGAACTTTCTTTTTAGTTTTAAACCTGCTACTCATTAATTTCATTTGGTGTCCTCTAGTTCTTGCATTATGGGCACAAGTAAATAACTTCTCCTTTTTCACCCTCTCCATACCTGTCATAATTTTATATACCTCTATCATGTCCCCCCTCAGTCTCCTCTTTTCTAAACTGAGAAGTCCCAATCTTTTTAGCCTCTCCTCATAGGAGACCTGTTCCAAGCCCCTAATCATTTTAGTTGCCCTTTTCTGAACCTAAAAGCAAGAAGAAGAAGAGTTTATTCCACCATAAGGAGCAACAAAAGAAAAAAAATGAAAAGAAGGAGAATTCCGAAGAAGATACCTACACACCAGTTTGAGCTCTGACAGACCAAAGTAGTGTATGAAGTTACCTTTGTGAGGGGGTTTGTGAGAGGGTTTGTGAGAATTGACTTACTATTGGAAGTTGCTCTAAGGAAAATATTTTATTACCTCATTCTTTTATAGATCATTCTTATTCAGTGTTGTTGGGGCAGAATGCTTTTAGCTGAGAACTACCTCATCAGATAGTGACACAGCCTAACTTGTGATGAAGCTTAGTGAGTAGGATCCTTCGTTGCCTTACTTTATTTCAGCTGGAGACTAATTAGAGGTTCACTTCTTCAGGGGAATTGCTGGAGTGTTTTGCCACTTAAATGTCCCCTCACAAGTTGGAGGCTATTTTTCTCTAGCTGAGTCTTTCTCTTGGGGTGAAGTATATGGAATACTTGGCAACTCACTTTTGTTTATTGCCCTATTCTTGATTTTATATGTGTGTTTTGTACTGTTTGTGCCCTTCAGCCTACTCGAGAAGCAATCATAAACTTGGCCATTGTAATGTTTGGGAGTTGGGGGCATTACTCATCTGGTTGCAAAGATTGTTGCAAAATTTCCCAGGAATAGATAGATGTTGTCCTAGACCAATATCTGACACAGGCATTCAAAAGTAATAGATTAGAGTTAGTACCAGCTGCCTGGCAAATGTTTGACTAAATAGGCCTTGCAGTATTGCATTGTTCATTTTGGTGTCTCCATTCTCCCTCCTAGCGGGACCCTGATGGTGTTGCTTTATGTTTTAATTAATGCCATCCAGTGTATGGCTGTAGTCTTAATAAACATAAAGAACATGACTTCTACCAGCAAGGAACTGATCTCTACTAAACCAGTGTGAGTATCTGCATTGAGTGCATTGAAACTGATTTCTGTGCTCCTTCATACCAGTGTGTTTGGTGATATCAGTGGCAGTGCGGAAGGTCACATTCAGTGTCATCAGTCTCAGAACCTTCATTGTTATGGTGCACTTCAATTTTGATTACACTTCAACATCTGTGATTGGTCAGCAATGTGAAGTGTAATGGAAAGAGGTGACAAATAAAAAGATTCATGGGTAGGTGCTGTTTGTGAATATCACACGCACTGTTCTCATTGATCTTCATTTTTCAGTGGTGTGTGTAGTGTCTACATGTGGATTGGTGGAATCACATTAGAAATCTTGTATGCAGACTACTGAAGGCAGAATCTGTGAAAATATTTTGTGAATTAGTTTACTACACTTGCAAGCACTTCACAGTTCTTGTAAGCATGAAACCAAAGCTACCTTTTATTTATGGGAACGTGATGAAAAAGAGAAGAAACACAATGATATAATATATGATAATACTTATTATTTTCTTATATTTACATATACTTGGTTTTGCTCATTTTGCTTTATCAGGGGGTCTGGTCTACAGCACAATTCCAAATATTAATTATCCTGCTTGTTAAAGTCCAGTACTTAATCATACAGCAATCCCTACCCATCTAAAATCCCACTCATGAGTCCAGTTAGACTCAGTGGTAGTCAGGGGCATCAAGGAATGTCTCTTTCATTTGTCTGTTCGAGTCCAGAAATGTCCATACACGAAGTCCCATTTTGATTATATCTATCTGTCCCAATTCTGTGTCATTAGCTCTGCCACTGATCCAGTCAGGTCTTTCCCAGGCAGAGAACTCTACGCCTCTGCCACCACCACTAGTTCAACCTGGCCCAGTCTCTCAGAATCACTCCGCGTGAGGTTCAGTGTCTTCAGGTTGGGTTAGTACAGCCAGACAAGACTCTTGCACAGAATTCTCTCATTGCTGAGATTCCCAAACTAGAATCCACTATTGCCAAACTAGAGTCTACTACCTGTAAGGTCCGTGTGATGGCCTTATTCAGGATGATTTCCAATTAAAGCAGCAAATCACAGTAATTATAATTAATGTAAATGAGAGAGTCCTGAGTTATTTTTTTCATATAGAAAGAAAGAGTTCTAGCCCTCGAAGCCTAGCTGTGGGTCTTATACAGATGCATATGGTGCATGTTTTTGCTATTCAGCTTGGTATTTGAATATTTATATTCTGGTTTTGGATTTGTTCTTAATTTACCTTTTTATTTGTAAGATATATATTTAGATAAAGTCAACTTATTTCAAAGGAAGCTGAATTACTGCTCTGATGATCAGGAGATCACTAAGTGACATTTGGTCACTGAGTTGATGGCATTCATTGTAAATTCTCACTAAACAGAGTGGATCCTATGATGACTACCCTCCTACACTCTATCATCAAAGATTTTAATAGTATGCCATCAACTAAGGAAATTCCATTTTACCACAACTATCAAAGTAGGGAAAGCTCCATGTTATCAATATTTATAAAGTCCCTGACATAAGGTGGCCAAAATCAGCACTACCTAGCACTTTTATTCCATGGAGATGATCTTAATAATAACCATATTATGTGGGACTATAAAACAAATGAAACTAATGGCAAAGATCTCATGGACTGGATACCTGTACAAGACCGATAACTAATATGTGAATTAAAACAACAATCAACATTCCATTCAAGCAGCTGGCAATGTGGGCACAATCCAGACCTAACATTCATGTCTAAAGATCAAAGTGGTGCCTCTCATGATAATTGTCAGCTTTTCCAAACAATCAGTGCAGACCTATAATGATTTATGTAGCATTAAAATTCCTGAGTTCTGTTCATAACAAGTACTATGACGGAATTTTTCTAAAGTTGATTGGGATGCCTATAAAACAGATCACTGGAAAAAAAGTTACAGGGATTTCAGTGAGATTAGAGTTCTGTGAGTGGTTCCTGAAAGTAGCAAGAAAACAAAAAACAATCCTGAGACTTCTGGAGAAAATACACTCTCTGCTGGATGAGAGAGATGCGGGCGTTGTTCTGGCAATATAGTCAGACCAGGAGCTCTCATACCACAAAGCCCAGCTGCACTCCTTTAACAGAGTAAGACAGCAACACTGGCTTGATTGCTTGCAAAACCTCAATTTTACAGATTCAAGTAATTGAACCTGGTTGCTACTACACTCTCTTGAACTCACTAGTCCACAGAGTACCAGCCACCAAAAATCTGGCCAAACTCAAAGTCTCCAAGCTGGTTGAGAACACAAAAAGACAACTTGGTAAACATGCAAAAAGAACAAATCTATTGAATAGTTGCAGCAGTTCCCCAAAGAGAACCTTCCATTGAGGAAGTAAAAGAAGGATGTATCTTGGAGGAGGGAAGGCTCTCGGCCCTGTTGGTATTCCGCCAGATTTCTTCCACTATCCGAGCCCCAAAGGTATTCCAATGGCTAACACCATTGTACTCTACTGCCTTAGAACAGTACAAATCCCTGAAATAGTATTATTAACTAGCCTCCCAGTTGGAAAGCTACCTGCTGAATCAGGAAGCTATAGGCCGGTTTGTCTTCTGTGTATGACCTAGAAACTCTTGAATGTCTTATTCTGAAAAGAATACATCCTTTTAATGAACTAGGTATCCCTGTTGAAGAGACAAGTCGTTGTGACCAAGTTCTAGCACTCTCAGCTCACATTTGAGGCTGGCTGACAAAAACAACCACCCAACCCCCCTTTTCCCCCCAAGACTGGTGGAGTATCTATAGAACTATCTTCTGCATATGATACTGTATGGCTTGTTCTAGAAAAATAAAATCTCAGTTTTCGGGAAGAAGGCATAGGCTACTGGCACTTACGCGATGGAATGGTTTTCTGACTAATTGTAAAGCACAGAGTCATATGCAGTATATGATCCATAATTCAGGTAAAAAATGTCTCTTCCAAATAATTCAATGTGATACATTACAGACATAGGGGAATATAAAGAGAGATGTTTTACCTGCTTGGAGTAACTTTGAAAAGTGCCGCATACTCACTGATTAAATGGCCTCTCGTGTTTGTTTATTTTTTATTTTAATGGCAGTATGGAAGCAGCATCACATCAGTATGCTGTATGCCTTCCTCTGTGCTGTGGAGAAACTCTGTAATTTAATTTCCATACATACTGACTTTTTGGTGTTTCTGCTGAGGCTTGCTAACAGTTACCATATTTGTACTGGTAGATCCTGGAAACAATGCTGGGATTAGCAGTTCATTTCCCTTTGATTTTTAAACAGCTGATAATGATGGTAGCTATCTGATCACTATTAGTCTGCACACATTTGAACTGTTGATCCTCAAATGCGAAAGACTTCCTATTCCACTAGTGACTTAATTATGGAAAGCTTACTGCCCAATTACTTAGTCCCCAGCTCTCCAGGCCCATGTTAATATTACTAATATATTCAAATATTCATAGCTTTCATTTTGATATGTTTTGGTGTGATTTTACGTTAGAATGTCAGAGGAGTTGCATAAAAGAGTAGATTGGCTGAATGTGGGAATACGTGAAATGTTCTACTTAGGTGAATTTTAGATCACATTAATCGTTTAAGTCAAATCAAAAGTACTAATAATAGGTCTAAGCTCATTGAAGATGAGCAGTTGAATACAAATGAAAACATTTTCATACTATTGTAAGTAATCCTAAACAGATGATGATAATGAAAATATGATGTTTAATGTTATGCATAATTGTATAAAAGCATTCATGAGCAACAGGCTTGAATAACAAGTTTCATCAGTTCAGAGTAGGCAAAAATATATCATAAATGAGCCATGACTGAAGTTCTTTCCTTCAGAATCTTAATTTCTGAAATATAAACGTTGTTCCTACCTTCCAATCTTATACAGTGGGTTTTTTAACCATCTATTAAATACAAAGTATGTAGTCACGACCGACTTTTGCTGTACATTTCAGAACACTACAGCAGAGGTCATTAAGAAGTAGTGATAATGGAGGGAAGGCAGTATATTGTTGTTCAGATTATACTGATTTGCCATAACACAGCATGTAGTAGTGACAGACCTTCTAAGCAGTCTGCAGGAGAAATCTATTAATCTGTCACTCTGTCAGTGTATATCTTTCTTTTCCCATTGTTTAAACTGTTGATCATACATTCAAAAGCATGCTATATAAAATGGCGAACTCTAAATCATTCAAATTCTTACCCCGCACATTTTCAGTAATATTCACTGCTTGCAGTGACATAAATAGGATTTAATTTGTTTGACTCTTGTTAACACTGCAGAGTGAACGTACATGTAACCGGAGAAAAATTAGCCTGAGATATGTTTGGCTTGTATATCTCTCACAATACAGGTGAAATCTTTGGATTGCCTGTAACCAGTCATCCTTATCAATCCGAGTGTCTCCCTTTATTTTGGTATTATAAATGCTTTTTTCCGTTGTATCTGGTGTTGCTGAATGCAAGGAAAAGAGAAAGTGGGTAAGATATTACCTTACCCACCTCCTATGTCTCACATTAGAAGTGCTTACCTTCTTTGACTTTTCCTGATAGATAGGTCATTTGTGTCTCTCCATTGCCATTTTGATTGTCATTCACTGTCTTCAACAGATCTTCTACCCTTTCTTCCAGACTATGGAAGGCTCAGATGGGATCTTGGTCCTCTTACCCCTACATACTGTCACTGGGTGAGCTCATCATTTCCTACAGCTTCAAGTGTCATCTTTATGCTGAAAGGTTGGAAGTGGAGAGGTAGATTTGCATACTATCTCCTTCAATTTACTCCTGCCTTTCTGCTTCTCTGACACTTCTCACCAGAAAGTTCATGACTTAAGTTTGATATACCTAAACTGAGCTCTTTGTTTTTCTTCTTAGCACCTTTCTTTTCCCCTTACTTTATTCCTTTTTTTAAAACAGCACCAACCTGATACCAAAGCTCATAAACTTTGGTTTTTCCACAGTTTTCTGTTACATCCAGGCTGTGTCCAAATCCTGCTGTTCTTTCACACCACATTTCCAGTTCTCTGAGTCCCAACAACTAGAACTCTTATCTCTTGTCTTGACTACTGTAATCTCTTTTTTTGTGTTTCCCACTTTGGTTTATCCAGAATACAAAATTTGTCTTCCTACCAAGTTACTCTATGAATGATATTTGTCCATCAGAAGATTCTCTGTATCTTGTTGGTGCTCTGACAAAGGCTCCTTAGAAAAGGGTCCCTCATTCTTTGAAAACAGCTGTCACCTCAGACCTAATGCATTCACTGCACCAAGCATATGTTTTAGAAGATACATATTCAGCAAGAGTAACATGTAAGATATTTACAGAAATATTGTAACTTGTTAAGATATTGTCAGGCATGTGCATACATTGAAAGTATATTTTATGGACTTGGAGTAGAAGTTAGTCACCAGGATCTCAATAATGCAAGAGGCAATTATCAGATCACCCTGTTTAGCTAGAGATGCAATATAAGGCTCAATTGTTTAGTCATGTTCAGTGACAAAGCATTCTAAGGTAACCCATCAGAGGCAACAGCAAATAATCAAAACCACTTGACAGTGTAAAAAGGAACTTTACAACTAGAGAAGAGTTTACCCTGCCTGTGAAAAAAGCAAAAGGTTGTTTTCAATCTAACATAGAGGAGGCAAGAGCACTGTGGATCTATTCGCTGAGGAAACGGAGCAGTTGGTATTTTCATGTACATTTGGAGCCTAGTTCTTGTGAAATGAACCAGCTTATCAACCAACTGTACTTTTGGGGAGAAAAATATTTTATCAGACAGGAAAGGTAACTATTACATGTAGATCCAAAAAAGAAAAAAAAGTCTAGTAGCATTTAAAGACTAACAAAATGATTTATTATAATTTTAATTGCTACAAGGCTGCTTTTTATTTTGTGAAGGTACAGTCTAACACTGCCACCTCTCTATGTAGATCCAAGTTCATGTTTTATGATTGTTTTGTATTGTAACCATTTGTTGCCATTGCTTTCTCTCATTCCTAATCAATTCTTGTCCTTACCTAACTAAACCTACTTTTCTTTATTACAAGTGCTCAGAAGTGGTGTGTGGCTAAATAGGAGTGATGGATTAAGGTATAAATGGTAAATGGAAGGTGCACTCCACTATCAGGAGCAGAGGATCTGGGATTTCTGTGTATGTAGCCAGTGCCAGAGGCTGGATATTGCAGAGAAGTGATTCAGAGGGACTTGTAGACAGGTGAGCACCTACTGTTAAACTGCAAGTTGAAGACAGGGCTGACATAGCCCAGAGGAGAGAATGCGAGTGGTTGAAAGGTTGGGGTTGGCAGGGAGCAGACATCCATCTAAGCCAGATAAGACTCTCACACTGGAGTGATGGGATAACAAGGTGGTTCAGTTCTAGATTATCCAAGATCCATGCCACCTCATAAGGATCTCCTTATGTTAGTGCACCAGGGCAGTACTTTCGTTTAAATTACTCCTGAAAACTCACCTATTAAAAAAACCTTACAGAATTGTTTGTTGTTTTAGAATCTCATTTAAAACTTGTATTTGTATTAATTTCTCTCGTGTGCATGCACACGCATTCTGCAAAGCAAAACATGCAAGTTTAAAGTTCCCTTAGCTGCAGTACGTAGGGAAAGCTGAAGCACGTAATGCTTTCTTTGCCTCTGTCTTCACGGACGAAGACAGCTCCCGGACTAATGTGATAGGTGATGCATTGTGGGATGAAGGTGGACAGCCTTTGGTGGGGAAAGAACAGGTTAGGACCTATCTAAAAAATCTAAATGTACATAAATCAATGGGCCTGGACCTAATTCATCCTAGGATTCTGAGGGAGTTGGTTTATGTTGTTGACGAGCCCTTGGCCGTTATCTTTGAAAAGTCATGGAGATTAGGAGAGATCCCGGATGATTGGAAAAAGGCAAATGTAGTGCCCATCTTTAAAAAAGGGAGGAAGGGTGATTCAGGGAACTATAGACCGGTCAGTCTTACATCAGTCCCTGGAAAAATCATGGAGGGGCTCCTCAAGGAAGTCATTTTGAGGTTCTTGGAGGAGGGGAAAGTGATCAGGAATAGTCAGCATGGATTCATGAAGGGCAAGTCATGCCTGACCTATCTGATTAGTTTCTACAAAGAGAGAACTGGCTCTGTGGATAGGGGAAAGCTAATGGCATATTAGGTTGCATCAAGAGGAGCATTGCCAGTAGATCCAGAGAAGTGATTATTTCTCTTTATTCAGCTTTGGTGAGGCCGCATCTGGAGTACTGCGTCCACTTCTGGGCCCCCAATTATAGGAAGGATGTGGATATACTGGAGAGGGTCCAGCGGAGGGCGACCAAAATAATTGGGGGCTGGAGCATATGACTTATGAAGAAAGTTTGAGGGAATTGGAATTGTTTAGTCTGCAGAAGAGAAGACAGGGGGGACTTGATAAGAGCCTTAAACTTACTGAAGGGAGGTTGCAAAGAAGCTGGAGAGAGGCTGTTCACAGTGGTCACATATGGCAGTACACAAAACAATGGTCTCAAGTTGCGGTTGGAAAGGTCCAGGTTGAACATTAGGAAGAAGTTGTTCACTAGGAGGGTGGTGAAGCATTGGAATGGTCTACCCAGGGAAGTAGTGGAGTCTCCATCCCTGGAGGTGTTTAAGTCTCGCCTTGACAAAGCCCTGGGTGGGCTGATCTGATGGGTTTGGTCCTGCTTAGAGCAGGGGGCTGCACTCGATGGTTTTTTTAGGTCTCTTCCAGCTCCATTGTTCTATGATTCTATACCAATAGATTAAAATAACATTGTACAAAGAGTGGATTTCACATCAAACATATTCCTTAACCTTGCTAGTCTAAGTCTACTGTCTTATTGTGATAGAAACAAATATTTTATGCAAAAATTGAATAATCAAACCTTTATATTTATTGCCAATCTAAAAATCCTGTTGGACCCCATTTAGATATGTCTACATTATCTCTTTCTCTCGTGCTGTGGAGGCATCAAGTGCATTATATGTCTGTAGTAATATCTAACTCTCTTCAGTTCAGAATATTGAGAATTTATCTTATTAAATTCAGCATTGGTGGTAGTTTATAAGTCAGTTTGAAATTGGGCACAGCAATATTAAACAATATAGTTTCCCCCTTTCTGTTGAAAGACTATCACAAGCAGCTAACTCTGTAGTCTTACCCAAATCTGGCTACTGAAAACAGTCTTCCAAATGTTAGTTGAATTACTGCTTACGTAATTACTTTGCTCATTTTGGCTGTTCTTTACTCTTTCATGGGAACACACTGCTGATATGCCTATTTAATACAAATCTTTATTAAATTAATGTTAAATATCCTTCAATTAACTAATGAACATACAGAGGTTCTAAATTGATGCTGATTTATCCGCAGGGGCAGTGTTTTTAGGATTATATCTGATTACAGCTGCTCCATGAACAGGTGTGTTTCTTGTATTAAGAATATTAACTGCCCAAATTTTGTACTTTCATTAACCGTTAAGACTCTTTATAAATAAATTAAAGAATGCTTCCACTCATCAGCCCAGGGAACTCAAGTGTTTCATCATTTCAGAAATCAGTAAAGATGATTCTATTTCCATAAAATTAAAAATCTCTGAACAAAAAGCATAATGGAAAAGACATGGAGGATACAACTTGTTATACATTAGCCCCTGCCAGTAGTAATTTAACTGTACAGCTATTAATTTATTCACTCATTAAACCCCAAATATTTTAATCTGATATCAGAGATTCGATTTTCCTCACATGGAATTGCTTTTTTGCATTTTGTCCAATTCATTTATTCGATTTAAAAAAAAATGGGACTTGAAACACAGTGTTCATTCCCTTATTCATCATTGATTTTGCTATTTACTGCCCTTACAGTACACAACTGTGATGTTAAAAAAAAAAATAATGCAAGTTTTCTTATACAAGTAATGGAATGTTCAGGTAACTGCATCACATTCATCCAAAGGTGAATCTGTTGCCTTCATTGGATTACACTAGGGATTAATATAGTTCACTGATACTAAGCAGTTTTTAATCTAGTACAATATAAATCCATACCTATAAAGCATGGATTAAAAAAATGTTACCTCAATCATAAACAGCATCGCCACTTACCTGTTGTACTGTATTCATGACTCTGTAAACTACTGAGTCATTTACAAATAAAATGAAAATAGCCCCTAAGGGAATCATATCTTTGACAAACTAAATAGTGATTCAGTGTCTGGCTCTTCTGTCTTTGAAAGCCATAGCCATGGTCATAATATGAAATGAGACTAATCCATGAGGCGGTGGTGCAGTTTGAGAGGTCCCACCACAGTGCAGATGAGGAGAAGTGGAGAAGAAGAAAAGAGCATCAAAAACTGCCCCAGACCCCTCCAACTATGATAAGATCTACGACTCCAGAACTGGGCTGATCAGCCATAATCAGACTCAGAAATAGGAGGATGACATGAAGGCATGCTACTCCTTATCAAGTGACTGCCAAGAGATGAAATAAGATAAAGCTCAGTTCAAGCTGGGGTGCCTGAGTTAGTCTGTTACTCTGCCACAATACATAGAAAAGTGGAAATCTGTTTATTTCATGCACACACTTTACAGATAAAGAAAATATGCTTTCATAGTGCTTCTTAGTTCACATTATGCATAGCACTATGGAAAATTTGTACCAGTTAGCTCTCTGCATGTATAGTGTTTAAATATCAGCTTCTTATATCACTAAATCCATGTCTACACATCAGCATTATTCCAAAATAAGCCGTTCCAGAACAATTTATTTTGAATTAGACAGCTACACACAAGAATGCAGTTTGAAATAGCACCCAGCTCTTTCAAAATAGGCACTACGTGCCCTGACATGCTATTTCAAAATAGTGCTATTCTGTGTTTTAACAACACCTATTTAGAAACGGGTATTTTGAAATAGGCATTATTCCTCCTGCAATGAGGCTTACGAAAATTGATAAAAAAACAAAAAACAAAATGCTATTTTGAATTTATTTTGAAATAGCCAGTGCATAGTGTAGAAGTTTGCAAATTATCTTGAAAAGTGCTGTGTGGCCATAACGTAAAAGTGTTGACCACAATTTCCAGAAATGATATTTGGGTGCCCAGTTTGAAGGTAACTGATAAAGGACAGATGCATCCTACTTCCAGGATGAGGAGCCATGTACCTGATGAATCAGTATGAATCTTCATTAGTCTTGAGTATTGAAATTCTGGTCCCCAGTCAACCTCTTTCTCCCCATCTCTTACACCGGTCTCCTTGGTTTTCTGAGACCGTGAGGTGTTTGGGACTTTAGGGAGGGGGGCAGAAAAGGAGAGAGGCATAAGAGGAAATTCAAGCACTAGTGGTGGAAAAAGGAAGCCTTATTCAGATAATATGAAGCATAACAAATTCCTCATATCCAGTGCAGATTTAAAAAAAAATCTTTCTGCCAGCCTCTGTTGAAGCTGCCAACTCCTATTCAAGGAGCTATGCAGGGCTGGGTGACCATCTGTCCTGTCTTCACTGGGACAGTCACATATTTTAGGCAGGTGACCTGCCTTTTTTTAAACAAAAAGAGGTAATTGTCCTGTACAGTCACTCCACCTGCTAAGCTGCTCTTCGCCAAGTCAACACCACTGCAGGTAAAATCAATCACAAGCTGGGCAGACAGCATGTGCAACATGTACAGCGGCAGTAGAGGGAGCCAGGGACTCTGCCATAGGGGTAGGGCAGGCTATGTTGGGGGGTAGGGCAGTGTGTTTTGTCTCTGCCCCTAGATGTTAAGGGGAACCTGCTGTCTCAGCAGTGCTGGGTAGCCCCTCTTTGGGGCAGCTGTCTCTGCAGCCAGGGATACCACTGCAGGAAGATAGTCCAATCCTTGCTGCAGAACAGCCTCCTAGGTAGCTGGGGACCCCTCCGCCTCCACGGGGCATTCACCTCCACAGCTAGAGAGCTCCCACAGCCAGGGAGCTTCTCCATGGGGAGCTCCCCAAGTAGCCCCATTCCCTCTGCCCAGAGGTGTGGGACAGCCTGGGGCAGCAGCCGCGTTTCTGGTGTGCAGAGGCTTTGGGTAGCCAAGAACCACAGTTGCCTGCTGCAGCCAGGGAGCGCTTTCCCCACCCCCACTGAAGGGTGGCAGCCCCCACAGGGCAGCTGCCATTAGAGCCAGGGAGCATCCATACAGGGCGGCAGCCCCATTGCTGGAGCTCGATGGTGTGGGGCGTCCAGTGAAACCTTCCCTCCCACTTCTGCAGGGCAACCACTCCAGCAAGCAAGGAGTTCCTCTTTGGGGCTGCAACCCCATTGTGGTACCCCGTGGCATGGGGCAGCCACGGAGCTGCACATGCTTGGCAGCCACAGCCGGGGAACTTGCCTGCACACCCCCAGGACGTTACATATTTGTCCAAAGGAAATATGGTCACCCTAATGCAGGGTGGTAAAGTACTTCAATCCTAAAATCCTGGAACCTTTGTCAGAACCAAAAAGAAAATGCTGTGATGAATTACCATCCTACTTTGCTGAAAAGAAGTACACATTTGAATAGCCTTCTCAAACACTATGGAGACATACTGCTTATACCCAACACTCAACACCCTGCCTGTACTCTCCAGAAGTATTGGACACCCTTTGAAACTTGGTAATCTGATTCAGGCTTTTCTTGTCTTATGAAAGAGAGTCATGAACAATTGGTGCGCCTCCTGACAAAAGATACTAAATGCTTCGTACACAGAAGGAATCTTCCTTTCCTGTGTTCTGTACGCCAGCTGAGGTTAACATTCTAGTCCATAGTCTATCTGGATTCAGGCCAAGACATGGAACTGAAACAGCCTCAGTGTTATGGATAAATAGTCTCCTTGACAGACTTACAGTCTCATTCACCTGGACCTGTCTACTCATTTGACACTGTTAATGGTTTGATTTTGCTGTTTTGCCTGAGAGGGATGGCAAGGGTCCAGGTTAATGTATTAAAATGTTCTTAGTCCTTACATGAAGGACACATCCCAGACGAAGTGATGGTAAATGTCACTTCCACAACTTGGTCTTTCAGTTGTGGAACTCCTGAAGGACTTGTTCTCTCATTGGTCCTTTTCAGTATTCACATGCAAACATGAATTAAACTAATCAGATGACATGAACTGCAGTATTAACAATAGATAAGTGGTGTATAACTCTTCACCTGGCAAGACTACACCACTACCACAAAGATGGCCCAGTGTCTGCATTAGCCCTTGAAAGAGACTCGTGGAGAAAGAAAATCTGGCTAAAGCTGAATCCAACCCAGAAAGATGCAATGGTGGTGGGCAAAGGAAACTATTGTGAAAGGGTTGCAGTCATGTAGGATGGTCAACATATCCTTAATCAGGATGCCACACTCCAGAAGGCCCTAGGTGACACGCCTGTTTTCTCCTACAGACAACCTCCCAACCTTTTGAGGATTCTCACCAACAGCCATAGTCTAAACTGCGGGAATACCAGTCCTGGGACTTTTCCTTGCAACAAAGCCCGCCGCCAGCTTTGTCCACATATCTATTTTGGTGATACTGTCACCTGACCTAACCAGGTTATTCACAGAATCACGGGCACATTCTCATGTTCCTCAACTAACATCCTATATGCCACCATGTGCCAATAATGCCCACATGCTTTGTATATTGGACAGACTTAAAACTCTCTCAAAGAGTTACAAAACAGACATCAAAACATGCCTGATCCACAAACCAGTGAGTCTACATTTTAATGGAGTGGGCCATTCTGTTAATGACTTAAGAGTCTGCGTCTTATTGAAGAAGAATTTTCACTCTGCTTTGGAAAGAGAAACTGCTGAACTCTCTTTGATATTTCTCTCTTTTGCATACTTGGCTTAATTGAATTCTTGACACCCACCCCCCAACCCTCTGCTCTCTAATTTGCTCACCTTGATAATATTTTTTATGATTTGTCAACCTTGATTACTGTTTTTGGTTCTCTATGCCTTAAATATTGAGTCTGTTCTGGTATGGCTGTGGTCTGAAGAAGTAAGTCTGTCCCACAAAAGCTCACCTAATAAATTGTTAGTCTTTAAAGTGGTACTTGACTGCTTTTCTGTTTTGATAGTATATAGACTAGCAAGGCTCCCTCTCTGTTATGGATGATACAGTTATTGAGGAAGATGAGGAGGAGCTAGCAAAAGTGGTGCACATGCTAAACGAGGAAGGGAAGCCATACAAACTGATTATGAACATGGATAAAACAAAAACAATGATATTTGGAGATAAGAAAATAGATGGAAGATCAGTGTAGATAGGATTGAACAAGAGAGTGTAGATAAGCTCACATATCTGGGGAGGAACATAACGTGATCTAGACAGTAAGAAGGAAATAGTGACTAGAATAGCAAAAGCAAGAACAAGTTTGAAGGCAATGGATAGATCTGTAACAGAAAAGCGATTAGTTTAGGAACAAAGCTGAGCATCTTGAAAATGTGTATTCAGCAGCATATTGTATGCATGTGAGACATGGGTGGTAATAAAAGATTCAAAGAGAAGAATATTTGCATTTGGGAGGAGCTGTTATAGAAAGATCTTGAGAATAGGATGACTGTAGAAGGTCACCAACGAGGAATTATAAAGGAAGATACAGCTGAAGGAGAACCTACTGCAGAAGGTTATACAACAGAAGTTACAGCTGTTTGGGCATATTTGCAGAATGAATGATAAACGAAAAATCAAGAGCCTGGTATTTGGCAAAATGGACAGTTCAAATAGAAGAAGCAGACCCCACAGAGAATGGGTAGATGATAGAATAGATTGGTGCGGAGCTAGTCTACAGAAACTAAGCCACTCCTCACTGGACAGGGAAAGATGGAAGGAAATAGTGAGAGAGAGACATCAGACACCAACAAGTGTTGAGCCCGTGGTTGTTGATCATGATGATATTGGTTAAAATATAACTAAGTATAATTACCGAAACAAGACACTCCACTCCACATGCTTCTCTTTCAAGAAGTGATGAGAAAACAAACAACTTATAGCAAATATATAGTTACTCTGCTTAATGCGCTACTGGAAAGTGCCCAGATACCATAATAATGAGCACAGTATAAGACCCTATATTGAATGGAGTAGATTTATGAAAATCAGGTCTTCTCTAAAATGACTGAAGTTGAGCACTTCAGAATGGATTAACTTTTTACAACATTGTGTGTTTTTATTTTTTCTTAAGCAATTGTTCTGAGCTATGTATTCACACAGGCAGTATTAGGGCAGATATGGTCTGAGTCCTGTTTATACTAAGGTAAGTTTGCACTACTTATTAAGTGTAATGAGACCTCTAAAGTGAGCATACATTATATGTATCAGAGAGGTAGCCATGTTAGTCTGTATCTGCAAAAATAACAAGTAGTCCTGTGGCACCTTATAGACTAACAGATTTTTTGCAGCATAAGCTTTCGTGGGCAAAGACCCACTTTGATATGTTCATTATTACTTTTCAGGTCTTTTTATTCCGCCAGAGTTGTGTAAAATTGAGCTAAAATGATAGTCAGAGAAATTTAAGGCTAGAATGGGCCTTGAAAGTTAGTGTAGTGTATCCCACTGTGGGGAGGTACTAACAAGTACTTTGTGTTTTCCACTTGGAATGGAAAATGGTGAGGTATGTGATGACCTTGATCATTCCTAGCAAGTATCTTTATTCTTCTAACCTACTTTTCAAAATCTCCGGTGACAAAGATCCACAGCCTCCCTAGGTAGCCTGTTCCCATACTTAAATATCTCTATAATTAGAAAGGTTTTCTCCTAATAGGTATTGCTGCAGAATAAGTTAGTAACTTCTTTTCTGATCTTCAATGGACTTGAAGAACAAATAGTCACTGTATTCTTCATAATAATTCTTAACATATTTAAAGACCATTACCAGGTCCACCCTTAGTCATTCTTTTTTGAAGACTTAACAAATGTTTTTTAACCTTTTCTCATAGTTCAAGTTCTCTAAACATTTTCTCTCTCTTGCTCTTCTCTGCATCCTCACCAATTTGTTCATATTTTTCTTTAAGTGTGGAGCCCAAAATTGGGCCCTCTGTTCCAGCAGAGTCCTCACCAGTGCCTGCTAGAATGGAATAATTACCTCTAGTGTTCTAGGTACGATGTTCTTAATACATTCCAGAACATTAGCCTTTTCTTGCTTCCATGTAACATTGTCTCATACAGAATTCATGATACAGGATAGTCCCCAAATCCTTTTCTGCAGTGTAGGGTGCGAGAAGATTTTGTAACGGTCGAGAGTGAAGTCTGACCCCCTCTGTGAACCCACAGAAGAATCTAAACAGACCAGTCTGTGCAAGGTGAAATGCTGCAAAACACATAACCCTGCCAAGGCAACAACTGTAAAACAAAGGGCGCTTGCCAAAACTTCAAGGCTACGCTGGCAGTAGGCCACAAGAGATAGTGAGAGTCATGCATAGGCAATTTTAAGCAATCTTATGTAAATGAGTTTAAGCTTTATTAGTTAGTGTTAGGAGGCCCGCTACAAAGCCTCTCCCCAAGCGAAGCTCCGATGCATCGGGTTTTCCCCCACAGGTGACTGCGGTGTTTCCGGGGCTCCCGTTGCGGGTGTCATGCTTTCAATAAACCAAATATAGCACTTGCCTTCTGGGTGCAGCCTCGTTTCTGGGGAACTTCAGCCTGGTTGGTTACATGCAGTAATTTTGTAGTTTTGCATCTTATTTTTCCTTCCTAAGTATAGGATTTTTGCATTTGTCTTTATTTAATTTCATTTTGTTAATTCAGACCAGTTGCTCTAATTTGTGAAGATTATTTTGAAATCTAATCCTGTCCCCCAAAGTGTTTTCAGTCCTTCCAGTTGGTGTTGTCCACAAATTTTATATAATCTGCAAGGACAAGAGTAGAAGGAGAAGCCTAAGAAAATATTCATGCTATTTCACAAAAAAACTATTTTTCGTATTAATAAATAAAGGAGTTAATGTTTTCCAACCTAATACAAAATATAAAGAATCATTCCTGAGAATCTGTACTTTACTTTGAGTGGGAGATAGTCAGTCATTGCACATTATTAGTATGCTTCATCTGGGTTAATGATTGTGTAGGAACTCTTGTTGTGCTCTCTTTATACATATATAGCGTCTCGTGGTTTAGCTGTGACTGAAAGCATTTTTGCAGGGTTTATAGATACAAAGGACAGAAACTGCAGAGTGCCAACACATTTAGGAATTGTTTAATTTTTATCACAGCAAGATCGGAAGGAATCACAGTAATTAAGTTTGCAAAACGGTTTCAATTATATAACGGTTTATTTTCAGATGATTGTAACTTTGTGTAGCATTCATCCTCTGAGCTGAAATTTTCCATGCTTGGCTCTTTTTCAAACATGAGACAGAGAGCCAAAATAATCTTGACTGAGAAGCAGTGCTAACTTTTTCCACTAGAAATTGGTTTTTGATTTTACAGATGGATATTTGAAGATCACATGCTGACCATGTAAAGTAGATTTCTACGAAATTAATTGTGTACTCTTGGAGCATGGTAGCCTTGTGATCCATGAGTCTGCCAAGGCCATTTTGAGGGCTGTTTTCTATGTGTTTTAGAAAACCCAAAGAACTGGAAAAGCTAGGTTCTTTCACCATCTACTGTTGCTTTTATCATCAAAATATCCCATTAGCTTAGCAAAGTGGTCAAATGGGTGGGAACCACTAAGACCTTGAGTTCTAATTTCACTTCTTCCATTGACTTATCTGGTAGCAAAAAAAAAAAAGAAAAATAAACCACAAAACATCTTTCCCAAAGAGGAACATTTCTAGCTGACTCCTGAAAAGGTGTTCTGGCTAGGCCCCCAAGAAATTTAGAAACCCATTTCTGGCATCTGCAACACTTCATAGGGGAGAGAAAGCCAGATGCAGGTATGAAGAAATTAAAATGGTGAGCCAGGAGCAACAAGATGTTAAATGATTAAGGGAAAGCGTGAGGGAGACTGTTAATGATCCCCAACTCTTCTGAAATCAGTTAGGGTAGCCATTGGAGGCAAAGACTCTTTAAACACCTCTTCATCATCATCATCATCATCATCATCATCCTCTTCTTCCCCAGCCACAAACTCCATATTCAAGCAAAAGAAAATCCAGTCTATATTCCAAGTAAAGGACCATAGCTCTGGCAAATGGAAAAAGTCATTTCCTTCTTTCCCATATCTGAGCTCCAATGGTTTTTGAAGAGGGCAAATCTATTTTTTGGTGATACAATCCTGTTTTCATGAACTATTCCAGTTTATCAGTGGTATACTACACACTTATGTAACCATTGAGCTGTGAATGATTTTTAAATGTAACTAATGTTTAATAAAAGAATTGAAAATCAAATGGAAAAATTGGCATTCAGTGGTAAGGCTGTCAGAGCAGCAATGCCAAACAGTAAGATGTTAGAGCAAGTGTGCTATAGCGTTTTATTTTTTTACAGTCCCATAAATCAAAATGAATGTTGCTCATCAGTCCTCTTGAAATAATAGTTGCATTTTTTTATATTGTTGGTTGGGTATTTCCAGCTGAAGTCAGAACTACAACAGAGTTTCATATAGACAGTGCCATAAAAAATAGACAGTGCCATAAAAAACAAGCACTGTATTTCTTAATATTGGAAGTTGTGTGGCTTAAATAGTACTATTACCTTGTTCCCCATAAAGCTCAATAATTCAAAAAATTGAAAATATATTTCCTCTTCTAAATAAAAACAAAAAAAATCCCAGTTTTACATGCACATTTTAAAAAGTGTTTTTGTTTAAAATGTTTCGTTTTCACCAAATTTTGATTTTTAAACAGCAGAGTGCACTCACAAATATACTTACCTCTAGTAAGTTTCAGTCCCTTTTCAATGAGAAATTCCATTGGAGAGGCATAATGTTGCTGTCACTTTAAATTCAGTGTTATCTGCTATAGAAATAGCTGTGGCAGTATTTCTGATGTCAACAAATGGGGTTAAAACTGGTTGATCATGCTAAACTGATCAAACTGGAAAAGGAGTCGTCCTTAAAACATTTTTTGCATGATCACATTAAAAATTTGAACTAGCAAGCCATTTATGTCTCTTACCCTCCACAAAACAAGCATGTATCACTCTCAGGCCATGTCTACACTAGCCAAAAACTTCGAAATGGCCATGCGAATGGCCACTTCGAAGTTTACTAATGAAGCACTGAAATACATATTCAGCACCTCATTAGCATGCGGGCAGCCGCAGCACTTCGAAATTGACGCGGCTCGCCACTGTGCGGCTCGTCCAGATGGGGCTCCTTTTCGAAAGGACCCCAGCTACTTTGAAGTCCCCTTTTTCCCATCTGCTCATAGGAATAAGGGGACTTGGAAGTTGCTGGAGTCCTTTTGAAAAGGAGCCATGCGGCAGCGAGCTGCGTCAATTTCGAAGTGGTGCGGCCGCCCGCATGCTAATGAGGGGCTGAATATGTATTTCAGCACTTCATTAGTAAACTTCAAAATGGCCATTTGCATGGCCATTTCGAAGTTTTTGGCTAGTGTAGACGTAGCCTCAAAGTTTTAAAAAGATTTTAAAATGGAAATAATAGCATGCAGATATGAAACTCTCAGAGAAAGCAGGAAAATTCGCTTATCAGTTGCCCATTAGACGCAGTAAAGTTAGGTTTTACTGTGGATTCCAATTTAAAAAAATTATCCTATGCTAATGTGCTGCTTAAGGATATGACTGGTTCTAATGGCAAATATTTTTGATTTATATGTTGTCCTGTTGGTACACTCATTAATGGGTATTTTAGATTTTAGGTTCATTATAAACCTTCCACCTGAAAAAAAAATCTGAATCTCTCTCAGCGGGAGTTTGATAAGCATTTCAGTATTTTGATGTTAATGCACTAACTAGAAGAGAACCAAAGTGCAAGTTTTGCATTAAAACAATTGCATGATGCCTGTGGATAGGAAAAATAATCTGAAATTGGAATAAGTTGTGTTTTCAAAATTCATATTTAATAAAATCTTAGATTTGACATAAGTCATTTGATGTGCAATCATTTAGGTTCTTCTTAGCAGCAAAAAGAATCTTAGAGCCCTGTTATATAGTTTGACAGAACTGTACTTGAAGATTATCCACAATTAAACTATTTTTGTTCTTTAGGCCCCTCAAAAATTCACTTAGCATGCAGTGCTATGTGTCAGTTCAAGGCTAAGCAATTTATTTAGTGTGTGCATAGTTGTTTAGCCAAGTGATGGCATTTTCAGTGGCATGATGCAATTCTGACAGCTCACTGGTGAACTTGCTGAGCAGGAATTCATTGACAAAGTAGGTCATCATCTGTGTTTGCTGCATCTTCAGTAAGGCTGTCACAAAGGCCCCAGCAATATCGATGGGCTGCACAGGAGTCTTGCCCAATCCAGAAGTTGTTTGAGGGACCACTGATGATGGGGCAGATTGTGGGGTCAGTAACAAGGAACTGCTTGGGAATTATAACACATGTAACAGATTGCCCTAGCCAGGGTGTGTCTGCCCTGATGTCCTGGTGTGGCAAATGAGACTATAATGAGAAGCATGACAGCAACTATACAGCTGGTGGTTTGAAAAAGGTAATTGATCAGTGGCAGGCTTGGGTTGGAGTGTACTTTCTCCATTAACGTGCCAGTTACAATCTGATAGGAGGAGGAGCAATATTGCTCATAACTGGGAGCCGTAGCAGTGACGTCAGATTCAGGGTGCCAGAGATGATGTGTATGGTGTTGCATAGCTGCATATTCACCAGTTTGCTGTGTGATGATAGACTTCATACTGATGCAGAGTTCTCTGCCACTGAATATGAGGTGGCAAGAGTTGCCATCAGGAGGGGCATGAATACCTCATGATGAATCTTCCTGTTGCTGAGAAGATTTTTGCACGTCTTAACATTAGGTGCTGTAACGAAAGATGCCATCCAAAGTCACACTTAGCTGGACCAGTTCTACTTCATTTTTCTCCTTCTTACCATTTAGGTAAACATTCCGTTCTTGGGTGGTGCTGGCATGATGAACATAGAACAAACTGGAGACTGTTTTTGTGACACTTGGGTGAAGGTGCCATATCCTACAGTAATCACTAACTTTACCACATCCCCATTTAAGGTAAAATATGGAAATACACATCACATCTCATAGAGCTGGAAGGGACCTCGGGAGGATATTAAGTCAAGTGCCCTGCCCTGCCCTCTTGGGAGGACCAAGCACCATCCTCTTTTTTTCCCTTTAATCTATATAGCCCCCAATTCTTAAATGGACCCCTCAAGGATTGAACTCACAACCATGGGTTTAGCAAGCCAATGCTCAAAACACTGAGCTAATCCCTGTCCTATGAAAGTAGCATCAATCCAGTGAAATGTCTGGGCTTAGATACTGCAACAGATGCTTGTGTAAATGAACTTTCATCACTTGGTCGTTCAAAGGTCATTGATGCAAAGGTAGTCAGGTTTGGAGAAAGCACAGAGTCCTGGAATAACCCACGGCTCTGTTACTTCCAAGCACTCATATTCTACCCCCATACGGATTCTGAACTGCTTCTTCTGGAGGAATAATTCAGCGACACCTGTGACCCAAGTTACAGGATCTGTGCAACTTTCATGAGCAGGCTAATGTACTAGACAATATCATATGCTGCTGGTAGCTCAATGAGAACAATTCCTGTTTTCAAATTTACCTGGAAGCCATTTTCTATAAATGTAGTCAGCGCAAGTACTTGATCACATGTTCTGTGGATTGGAGAAAGCTGGCTTAGTCAGGGCTCAAAATTCTCTCCATGTTGAGTAACATGGTCTGTAGGACCAAGCACTCCAAGGACTTAAAGAATACCAGTAGTAATATGGAACAATAGCTTGATGCTTGACTTGGGTCCTTACAGGCTGTGGGAGGCCAGTGACTTTTGTGGAGTGTCATATCTATGATAGCCTGCCTTCAATAATAACCTTCGTAGGGAACTTCACAGTCCAAAGACAAGCACAGTGGCCAAGATTTTTCAGGATTTTTTGAGCTATGTTGTCATAACCCACAACTATTCCACACTTGATGCTCTTCAGTGTCTGTTCCAGTTCTGTTAGAGTGAATGGTTCTGAGCAGCTTCTGGTCTGGTGTACATTTTCAAGCATATACCATTCTTTCCTCACTTATCTTCACACCTGTTTCTCCAGAGGTCTCTGACCACTTTAAGTAGGTATCCAGCTATCTCGTTGGGTGTCTCTGAGGGTTGTCTGAGTGCAGGCAGATGTTGCGCTATTGCATTACTGCAAGGTGATGGAGAAGACTCCAGCACTTGTGACTGGAGCAGGTAATGTTCAGGAACATATGAGTGACCAGATACTTCCTATTGCTTGAGCAAAGCCGTGTTCTCCTTGTTGGGACAGATGTTGTAGAGTGGATGGCAACTATGTGGAATGGTTCTGCAGGATGCTTTGTAAATTGCAGCACAGAACTGGTGATAGATCTCATTTACCAATATATGCTGTGCTGCTATTGTCACCACAGTCTTCTCCAGTGCTTTCATGTATTTTTGCCAGGTGACCATTCAGAAGTTCCACTGATTCTTTTTGGAGGTCTATATCGCGGACGACAGTGCTGTGAAGCACAATGAACAATTTGCGTGCACTGGGGGAAACTGAGGCACGACACTAAATTTAAATTTTTCTTGATTTTTTGCCCCTGAGACACCTAACCACACCCTTAGAGATGCTGGTAGAGTGTCTCACTGGATTTTACCCCGCAACCCAGCCTGGTGTACACGGTGGTCGCTTACAATGGGGTTTACAGGGTTGTGGTAGGATCCGCAGGAATGGTGCTGAACACTGTCTGCCCTGAAAGAACGAATGAGTCCCTTTAAAGGTGCAACCACAAAAGGAATTTATTAAGGGGAGAGGAATCACACACGAGGATGAACTTAAATTGACAGATTATAGGTTTTCCCTTTCCTCTACTAGTTTTTTAGCACAGTTTGTCTATTTATGACACCAGCCCTTGAATTATGTAAAGCTGCAATGAGCAGCACCCTTAAAATGTCCCACTACTTACAGCGAATCCCAGGAATCCCATGATGTCTTCGCTGAGTGCTGCAAGGGGAAAGTAGTTAAAGCACAATATTATACAATCCTCTTTTATAGAGGTGCCAGTTAACGGCAAAGAATAAGTAGTAACCTGCCGCAGGGAGTTATTCCCTCACAGGCAGGGGGGAGAGCCACGAGGCTCTCAACCCTAATTCCGGAATCACCTCTTACGATGATCCGGGCGCTCAACCTCCCTCTCGAATGGGGGGAGCAGATGGAATGGGACCGCCTCCTACGACAGTTCCCGAGGTTTGGGGTCACCTCTTACAATGACTCCCTAGATTGGACTGCCAGTTAAACAGCGAGCCCAAGGTAAGAAACACCTTTCACGGTAGTTTCCAAATACAATATCCGTCTCTATTACGGGCCAGTCAAATTAATCCTTGCCTCTTACTGGCAAAGTAAATTATGCTTTTAGAATACTATGGGGGTTGAAGATATCTCGGGCTGGCTATAAATAGCGCTCCCTGTGCTTTACATGGGCTAGTAGAAACAAAGGGTTACACAGTTCGGATTGTGTTAGTAGAACTGGGGCAGTCCCAGCCTACCATCTATAATGCATTGCTGCTATTGGTTAGCACATCCAGCAGTAAGCAAAGATACAACAACACGTGTAAAATACACACATTAACCAGGTCATTACAAGTACATTTGATTGTTACCTCTCCTTCCTTAGATCTGTTTCCAGGCGCTGGGCCTGCAATCGCTTCTTTCAGGAGCTAGGAAAGTATGGCTGCACAGGCGCGTTTTTACAGCACCGCGCTAGGCCTGACAGGAAAGAGGATTAAAGAAAAGAACCAGGAGGAAAAGAACCAACTTGGGATACAAAAACCTCCTGTAACAAATTTGCAAATAAGCAAGCAAATTTGTAGTGATTTCAGAACGACCTTAGTTCTCCCCACCGGCCATGGCAATGGGCGACGAGGAGAAGGGCAGGACTGCTGCTGCGGTTTGTCCCTGTCACAGGGCGCACGTTTGTTAGGCGGCGTCACCTGCCGGAACAAACCCTCCGGGAAAAGCCGGAGCCTTCAAAATGGTGGCAATCAGGAGTTCTTTGTCCATCGATGACTATGGGCGCAAAGTCCGAGTTCCTGAAGGCGTCCTCTTCGGGTCTTCGATGTCCCTCGGTGACTAGGGTACGATGACTGACACAAAGCTTGTCACCCTCTTTTCTTCTTTCTTCTTCAGCTTTTAGTGATTTCAGCTCAGTCCAGGTCCAGGTCCCCAGACTGAGTGAGAGCAGGGGCCTCAAGCTCCTAACTTTATAGGGCCTGTGACGACCTGTTTGAAGTCCATGTTGCATTTTGGTTGCCATAACAACCAAGGAACTCTATATGTTACATATTTATTAGGTATCCAAAACTAACCAACTAACTATTAGAATTTCAAACTGTAACTTATACATATTAACTACCCCTCATAAATATTTACACCAACTGTCATTTTCTAACTGTCATCCTTGTTTACTTCATTCTAGACAGTTCTATATGGTGTTTTTCAAAGGGGATTTTTTTACATTAGATTTTTATAGAGTACTCCTATGGGCTTGATAGGGAATAAAGTCATGAATTAAACAACATAGATGTTAAAATGCTTAGTTCCCAAGGCTTTTGGTTAAGATGTGGGGATGAACACACAGACACCACAGCCCATGGCCAGGGACGTATCAATCACCTCAGGTGAGGATATTTCAACAGTCTAGAGAACTGGGAACTATAAACCATGTGGATCAGTGATTGTCTGTGTTGGCTGTGTGGAACATTATCGAAGACTTGACATATTGTTGGCTGAGGATGCCATGAAATGAACTGACAGTAGAAGTCAGGAGAAAAGTAATGATCCCATCCCCTTGTAACCCCAGTGTGTGTGATTGCTAGTGAAGTCTCCAACATAAACTGCTGGAAGTGGCAAGTGTGGTGGAACCTGTTGATTCCAGTCGATGCTTAGAGGCTTATAAACATTAGATGGTATCACAGAATTCAGTGGATAACTGTTCATACGAACAGCCATACTGGGACAGACCAAAGGTCCATCCAGCCCAATATCCCGTCTGCCAACAGTGACCAATGCTAGGTGCCCCAGAGAAGTGGACTGAACAAGTAACAATCAAACAATCTTTCCTGCCATCCATCTCCAGCCTCTGACAAACGGAGGCTTGGGACACCATTTCTTACCCATCCTGGCTAATAGCCATTAATGAACCTAACCTCCATGAATTTATCTTTTGCAAACCCTGTTATAGTCCTAGCCTTCACAGCCTCCTCTGGCAAGGAGTTCCACAGGCTGACTGTGCACTATGTGAAGAACTTCTTTTATTTGTTCTAAACCTGCTGCCCATTAATTTCATTTGGCGTCCTCTAGTTTTGATATTATGGGATCAAGTAAATAATTTTTCCTTGTTCACTTTCTCCACACCCTTAGTCTCCTCTTTTCTAAGATGAAAAGTCCTAGACTCTTTAACCTATTTTCATATGGGACCCGTTCCAAACACCTAATAACTTTTGCCCTTTTCGGAACCTTTTCTAATGCCAATCTATCTTTTTTGAGATGAGGAAACCACATCTGTAAGCAGTATTTAAGATGGGCACATACCATGGTTTTATATAAGGACAATAAGATGTTCTCTGTCTTATTCTCTATGCCTTTTTAATGATTCCGAACAGTCTGTCTGCTTTTTTGACTGCTGCTGCACACTGCATGGATGTTTTCAGAGAATTATCCATAATGACTCCAAGATCTGTTTCCTGATTAGTTGTAGCTAAATTAGCCCCATCATACTGTATGTATAGTTGAAGTTATTTTTTCCAATGTGAATATTTTACATTTATCCACATTAAATTTCATTTGCCATTTTATTGCCTAATCACTCAGTTTTGTGGGATATTTTTGAAGTTCTTCACAGTCTGCTTTTGTCTTAACTATCTTGAGCAGTTTAGTATCATCTGCAAACTTCGCCACCTCACAGTTTACCCCTTTCTCCAGATCATTTATGAATAAGTTGAATAGGATTGGTCCTAGGACTGACCATTGGGAAACGCCACTAATTACCCATCTCCATTCTGAGAATTTACCATTTATTCCTACCCTCTGTTTCCTGCCTTTTAATCAGTTCTCAATCCATGAAATATCTTGCCTGTTATCCCATGACAACTTAAAAAAGCAGTCAAGTAGCAATTTAAAGACTAACAAAATAATTTATTAGCTTTCATGAGACAGACCCAGTTCTTCAGATCATAGCCATGCCAGAACAGACTCAATATATAAAGCATGGAGGACCAAAAATTGTTATCAAAGTTGACAAATCAGAAAAATTGTTATCAAGGTTGGCAAATCAGAAGAGCAGTGGGGCGGCAGGTGTGGGTTGGGGAAGGTAGATAAAACAAAGTACGTAAAAGAGTCCTTATAATGGGCCAGGTAATTGCTGTCCCAGTTCAAACCATGTGTTAATGTGTTGAATTTGAATATAAATGACAGTTCTGAGCACTTCCTCTGTAAAAGATTGTTAAAGCTCCTTTTTAGTAAAACAGAGACTTTCAGGTCATAACAGAATGGCCTACTCCATTAAAGTGCTGACTGACAGGTTTGTGAGTTGGGAGTTTTTTGATATCTGTTTTGTGTCCATTCATTCTTTGTCAAAGAGTATTTGCAGTCTGTCCTATATACATGGTGTGTGGGCATTGTTGGCACATGATTGCATGTACGATGTTAGTTGAGGAACAGGAGAATGTGCCCATGATTCTGTGAATAACATGGTTAAATCCAGTGATGGTATCTCCAGAATATATATGTGGACGAAGCTGGCAACAGGGCTTGTTGCAAGGAAAAGTTCCGGGATTAGTAATATTGTGGTGTAGCCTGTGGTTGCTAGTGAGAATCCTCATAAGGTTGGGAGGTTTTCTATAGGAGAGAATAGGCCTGTCACCTAGGGCCTTCTTGAGTGTGGCATGCTGGTTCAGGATAGGTTGTATGTCTTTAATGATGCACTGCAGTGGTTTGAGTTGGGGGCTGTAGGTAATGACCAGTGGTGTTCCGTTATTGGCTTTTTTGGGGCCTATCTTGAAGAAGTTGGTTTCTGGGTATTCGTCTCGCCCTGTCGATTTTTTTTTTAACTTCTCCCAGTGGATAATTCAGGTTTGTGAATGTTTGGTAGCGATCTTGTAGTTTTAGTCTCTGTCAGTAGGATCAGAGCAGAAGCGATTGTACCTAAGGGCTTTACTGTAAATGATGGATCTTGTTGTGTGTACAAGATGGAAGCTAGAAGCGTGTAGGTACGTATAGAGGTCAGTAGGTAAGTAGAGAGGTCATGATAACTTAATTTACATAAGAGCCTTTGGTGAGAGACCTTGTCAGAGGCTTTCTGGAAATATATAGTGTGGATTTCCAGAAAGCCTTTGACAAGGTCTCTCACCAAAGGCTGTTATGTAAATTAAGTTGTCATGACCTCTCTACTTACCTACTGACCTCTATACTTACCTACATGCTTCTAGCTTCCATCCTGCACACACAAGATCCAACATTTACAGGCAAGCCCTTAGGTACAATCACATGTGCTTTCATCCTCTTGACCCTGTCAAAGAACTCTAATGGATTAATAGGACATAATTTCCCTTTACAGAAACCATGTTGACTTTTGCCCAACAAATTATGTTCTTCTAAGTGTCTGACAATTTTATTCTTTACTATGGTTTCAACTAATTTGCCAGATACCAACCTTAGACTTATTTGTCTGTAATTGCTGAGATTGCCTCTGGAACCCTTTTTAAATATTGGCATTACATGAGCTATCTTCCAGTCATTAGGTACAGAAGCTGATTTAAAGGCTAGGTTACAAACCACAGTTAACAGTTCCTCAGTTCCACATCTGAGTACTTTCAGAACTCTTGGGTGAATGCCATCTGGTTCCGGTGACTTGTTACTGTTAAGTTCATCAATCAGTTCCAAACCCTCCTCTAATAGTACTTCGATCTTGGACACTTCCTCAGATTTGTCACCTCCAAAGGATGGCTCAGGTATGGGAATCTCCTTAACATCCTCAGTCATGAAAACTGAAACAAAGAATTGGTTGAGTTTCTCCGTGATGATTTTGTCGCCTTTGAGTGCTCCTTTTCTATTTCGATCATCTAGGGGCCCCGCTGTTTGTTTAGCAGGCTTCCTGCTTCTGATGTACTTAACAATATTTCAGTATTGCTTTTTAAGTTTTTTGGCTAGAATGTTGAATGGCGCTTGTAATGTTGCACTGAATGTGTATGGTTTGGCCATACTTCAAGTCTGTGTCTACACTAGCAAGTTCTTTCAAAAAGATTTTTGGAAAGAAGGGTTCTCTTTTGAAAGATTACGTGGAGCATCTACACACAAAAAGTGTTCTTTTGAAAATAAATCAAAAGATTGTGGTGCTCCTTTCAAAATCGCTCTTCCTTTCCTGTTTCAGGAAGCGTGTCCCCTTTTGAAAGCTTTTTTCAAAAGAAAATGTGTGTAGACATTTCACAGGCTCTTTTTTTGAAAGAGCAATCCTCTTGGGGCCTGAATTTTCAATCCCTGGCCCATTCTTTTGAAAGAGCAGGGGCTGCATGGAGGTTCTCTTTCAAAAGAGCAGATTGCTGTTTTCATCTGCTTTTTTTTGTGTGCGGACGCTCTCTTTCAAAAGAAGTTCTTTTGGAAGAGATCTTATATAAGGACTTCACAAAAGAGCAAAGCCAGTGATACTGTAATGCCTAGCTTCAGCAGTTGCCATGTGTGTCTCTTGCAAACAAATTATATCAATAGAATGTTGATGATCAAGAATGCCAAATAAGTCATGCTTGGCCACTGACAAACCCTCAACACTGAAGAACATAAGAAGACCAGGTCCAATTACAAAGAAGCCACTCATCTGCTGTTTCAGCATTCATTGAGCTTATAGTTATGGAATTTGGCACCAAAGCAATATTGTTAGGTTTTAGTGTTAAAAATTAGTTCCACCTGTGGTAGTTAGCATTAGCTGAAAGTTATAGTATGCTAAGAGGTTTTAATTAATAATGGTTGACCAGTTTGAATAAATGTTATGGTACATGAATATAAATACCCAATAATTCCTAGTTAATTTGATAACTGAATATTTTCTCATGGAAAGAATTCAGGCTCAGTGAGTTTAATGTTTTGCCTACCATAAATTTTTGGACATGGTCACTCATTCTGGCTACATCTACACATGCCCCTTGCTTTCAGAAAGGGCATATAAATGAAGTGGGTCAAAAATGCTAATGAGGTGCTGATATAGAATCATAGAACACTAGGACCGGAAGGGGCCTCGAGAGGCCATCGAGTCCAGTCCCCTGCCCCGACGGCAGGACCGACCACTATCTACACCATCCCTGATAGACATCTATCTAATCTGTTCTTAAATATCTCCAGCGAGGGAGATTCCACAACCTCCCTTGGCAACTTATTCCAGTACTTGACCACCCTGACAGTTAAGAACTTTTTCCTAATGTCCAACCTAAACTTCCCTTGCTGCAGCTTAAGTCCATTGCCTCTTGTTCTCTCCTCAGAGGCCAAGAAGAACAAGTTTTCTCCCTCCTCCTTATGACACCCTTAAAGATATCTGAAAACCGCTATCATGTCCCCCCTCAATCTTCTTTTTTCCAAGCTAAACAAGCCCAATTCTTTCAGCCTTTCTTCATAAGTCATGTTCTCCAGACCTTTTATCATTCTAGTTGCTCTTCTCTGGACCTTCTCTAATTTCTCCACATCTTTCTTGAATTGGGGTGCCCAGAACTGTACACAATATTCCAGCTGAGGTCTAACCAGCGCAGAGTAGAGCGGTAGAATGATTTCTCGTGTCTTGTTCACAACACACCTGCTAATGCATCCCAGAATCATGTTTGCTTTTTTTGCAACAGCATCACACTGTTGACTCATGTTTAACTTGTGATCTACTAGAACCCCTAGGTCCCTTTCTTTTGTACTCCTTCCTAGACAGTCTTTTCCCATTCTGTATGTGTGAAACAGATTATTCCTTCCTAAGTGCAGCACCTTACATTTATCTTTATTAAACTTCATCCTGTTTACTTCAGACCATTTCTCTAATTTATCTAGATCATTCTGAATTATGACCCTATCCTCCAAGGTAGTTGCAACCCCTCCCAGCTTGGTATCATCTGCAAACTTAATCAGCGTACTTTCTATGCCAATATCCAAATCATTAATGAAGATATTGAACAGAACTGGTCCCACAACAGACCCCTGCGGAACCCCACTTGTTATGCTTTTCCAGCTGGATTGAGCACCATTAACAACTACTCTCTGGGTGCGATTAGCCAGCCAGTTATGCACCCACCTTATTGCAGCGCGATTTAAGTTGGACTTGCCTAGTTTGTCGATAAGAATATTATGCGAGACCGTATCAAATGCTTTACTAAAGTCTAGGTATACCACATCCACTGCTTCTCCCTTATCTACGAGTCTCGTTATCGTGTCAAAAAAAGCTATCAGGTTGGTTTGACATGATTTGTTTTTTACAAAACCATGCTGGCTGTTCCCTATCACTTTACTACCTTCCAAGTGCTTGCAGATGACTTCCTTAACTACCTGCTCCATTATCTTTCCTGGCACAGAAGTTAAGCTTACTGGCCTGTAATTTCCTGGGTTGTTCTTATTCCCCTTTTTGTAGATGGGCACTATATTTGCCCTCTTCCAGTCTTCTGGAATCTCTCCTGTCTCCCATGACTTTCCAAAAATGAGAGCTAACGGCTCAGCTACCTCTTCTATCAGCTCCTTGAGGATTCTAGGATGCATTTCATCAGGCTCTGGTGACTTGCAGACATCTAATTTTTCCAAATGGTTTTTAACTTGTTCTTTTTTTATTCAGCACCTCATTTGCCCAAAGATGGACGCCCAGAGCATCGAAAATGCTGCTTTCGAATTGCAAAGTAGCTGTGCAGACAAGGTAACTTTGACAGGAAACCCCGATTTGAAAAGCATCCTTCTTCCCTGCTAATTAACAGTATAACTAGGATGAAGAAAATCAGATTCAGGATACCATCTTATGTCAATCCCTCACTGCTTTCAAAATTCTCAGTATTACTCCTGCTGTAGCTCTTGACCCTCAATACAGTTTCTTTTCCGTCTCCATTTCTTGAAGTTCTCCCTCCTGCGTATCTGAGTGCTCCAAACACCAGATCCTTCAAAACAGCACCATCTGAAATTTTCAAGATCAATAAATGCTACATACACCCTCCATTTATCATTCTTCAGATTTCAAGTGCATATTAAACTATGAAGCCAGTTTACTCTCCACTGTTTCCAACTACCTGCAACAATGTGTTTTGCCATTGTCCTTATCTTCTAATTAGAAGATATTACAATAAAGGTTAGATTTTGATTGTCTGTTGTCTTCTGGAAAACAAAATACTGAGTGAGAATTTATTTTAGTGAAGCAACAAATGTCTTGCAGGTTGTGTGTGTTTGTAGTAACCTTTATTTCTTTATATGTAGCCTAATATAATATTTAGATAAGTTTTCTATTTTGTACAATACAGTAGTGTTCCTGCATGTATGTATCAGAGTTAGTAATGATGTGGTTTCAGATTACCTAAAAGTCTATACATTTGGAGATGTACCCAAGTCATCCAGAATGGGTATGTGGAATTAAATTGGGCATTTCTCTTCACATGAACTTCAAATATCATACACCACGGTGAACTGTTAATTTACAAACAATATATTTTATGTTATTTTACCAGAAGTAAAGGTCATGAATGGAAAATTATGCAGAATCTTATTTGTCTGATGTGAAAGAACTATCAGGGAAAGAAGTTGAATATTTTAGTTAATAGTTTTTGTACCAGGAAAAAAGGGTTTAATTGTATATGTATTTAGTACCATTACTGGAAAACTAAGACAAAGTTTTTTGCTTAGCCTCAGGGAGATGGTTTGAAGATTGTCACTCAAGTATTTGAGGAGATTACCTTTGATTGTTGAAAAAAAAGCAGTTTTCTGGAAACACATAATTGGCATTGTAGGATAATAAACTTATATAGTAGCTTTTCTGGGCAGGATACTAGAACTCTTGAAAACTGTGGTTTGTTTAATATTATTTGTATTTGATATTTTTTCTCGTGTTCCTTCAGAGCATGCTTTCCACTGATCCCAGCAATAAAAGCAGTTTGTCCCAGCAAGGCAGAGAGAGTGTGTGTCTGCACTGCAGTCTCCCAGCCTAGGTAAATAGATTCACGCTAGCATAAGAACATAAGAATGGCCATACTGGGTCAGACCAAAGGTCCATCGAGCCCAGCATCCCATCTGCCGACGGTGGCCAATGCCAGGTGCCCCAGAGAAGGAGAACAGAAGACAATGATCAAGTGATTTATCTCCTGCCATCCATCTCCTGCCCTTGTTATGAAGGCTAGGGCACCATACTTTATCCCTGGCTAATAGCCATTTATGGACCTAACCTGCAAAAATTTATCAAGCTCTTTTTTAAACCCTAATAGAGTCCTGGCCTTCACAGCCTCCTCGGGCAAGGAGTTCCACAGGTTGACTGTGCGCTGTGTGAAGAAAAATTTCCTTTTATTAGTTTTGAACCTACTACCCATCAATTTCATTTGGTGTCCCCTAGTTCTTGTATTATGGGAAAAGGTAAATAATTTTTCTATATTCACTTTCTCCACACCATTCATGATTTTATATACCTCTATCATATCGCCCCTCAATCGCCTCTTTTCCAAACTGAAAAGTCCCAGTCTCTCTAGCCTCTCCCCATATGGGACCCTTTCCAAGCCCCTAATCATCTTAGTCGCCCTTTTCTGAACCTTTTCTAATGCCAATATATCTTTTTTGAGGTGAGGAGACCACATCTGCACGCAGTACTCAAGATGTGGGCGTACCATAGTTTTATATAGGGGAAGTATGATATCTTTTGTCTTATTATCGATCCCTTTTTTAATAATTCCTAACATCCTATTTGCCTTACTAACTGCCGCTGCACACTGCGTGGATGTCTTCAGAGAACTATCCACTATAACTCCAAGATCCCTTTCCTGATCTGTCGTAGCTAAATTTGACCCCATCATGTAGTACGTGTTTCAAACTAACGTATAAAATAGCAGCATGAATGTTGCCGCTTGAGCAATGCTCAGGCTCTCAAGTCCATACAGCCCTCTAGGCTTCAGAGCCCAAGCACCAGTTCAAACCAGAACATACAACCACACTGCAGTTTTTACTGTGTTCATGCAAGCCCCTCTAGTACAAATCTGTCAACCCAAACCTGGAGACTCTCTTCCTTCTGTAGTGTAGACATTCCTGTATGGAGCCTCTTATGTTAATGGCCACCAAAATAAAATGTGAACTAGCCATTCCAGATTACTTCAACTTGAAGATTAGCTAGTTTGCTAAAAAGGAGAAACTAAATAAAGGTACAGTAGACCCTTTCATATCTGGTATTCTGTTATCTGGAACTCTCAAAAAACTGGCATTTTAACCATAAGGAAATTTTAGTTATACTGGAGGGGCCCCAGTAATAAAAGGATGTGGATTTGCTGGAGCAGGTTCAGCAGAGGGCAACAAAAATGATTAAGAGGCTGGAGCACAAGACCTATGAGGCTAGGCTGAGGGATTTGGGCGTGTTTAGTTTACAGAACAATAGACTTAGGGGTGATTGAATAGCAGACTTCAACTTCCTGAGGGGGAGCTCTAAAGAGGAGGGTGAAAAACTGTTCTCAGTGGTGTCAGATGACAGAACAAGGAGTAATGGTCTGAAGTTAAAGAGGGAGAGGTGTAGGTTAGATATTAGGAAAAACTACTTCACCAGGAGGGTGGTGAAGCATTGGAATGCGTTGCCTAGAGAGGTGGTAGATTTTCCATCCCTCGAGGTTGTAAGTCCCAGCTTGGCAAGGTCCTGGCTGGGATGACTTAGTTGGGGTTGATCCTGCTTGAAGCAGGGGTCTGGACTAGATGATCTCCTGAGGTCCCTTCCAGCCCTATGATTCTGTGATTGTGTGATTCTGTGATTTAGGTATGTTTTCCATAAGCACAGTACCGTGAAAATAAATATAAATAAATAGTCTTGTGGCACCTTATAGACTAACAGATATTTTGGAGCATAAGCTTTCATGGGCAAAGACCCGCTTCATCAGATGCATGAGTGGGGCGGTGGGGTCCCAATAAAGGGGGAGGGCCAGAGCTGACAAGGTCTATTCAGCAAGGTGGAAATGGCCCAGTATCAAGAGTACTTATCAAAAGAGGAAAAAGCAAGTCAGATCAGACAGGGGGATGTGAGCCATTGTCAGCGTCTAATGGGGAGCTAGCAACACCCAGAGCAGAGGAACTGTCTTTGTAAATTGCGAGCCACTCCCAGTCTATGTTTAATCCATGGTTAATGGAGTCAGATTTGCAAGTAAATTGCAGCTCAGAGATTTCTCTCTCCATTTGATTTCTAAAATTTTTTTGTTTCAGAACGGTCACCCTTAAATCTGCCACTGAGTGTCCAGGGAGTGGCAGGTTTAAGGGTGACAGTTCTGAGACATCATCTGATGAAGCGGGTCTTTGCCCACGAAAGCTTGTGCTCCAAAATATCTGATAGTCTGTAAGGTGCCACAAGAGTTTTTGTTGTTCTCGAAGCTACAGACTAACACGGCTACCTCTCTGATACTTGTCACCATGCAAGAGCAAATACAGTATAAGTTTACAGTATACAATGCTACTTTTATTGGTAAATAAAGTACTCTGCATACATTTTTGTTTGTATCGTAATATCTAATCTTGCTTTTCTTTAGTATTATGCATTGCTAGAAATACCTCTCTGTTATACAGCATATTTGAATATCTGGCAACCTCTCCGTCCTAGGGCTACCGGATATGAACAAGTTTACTGTAGATAGTGTCTGAAAAATAGTCAGCAGAAACACTTTACCTCAAATCTGTTTTCCTGATAATTACAAGATGATGATGGTTTTATATGCCAGTTGAACTAAGAAAGTGTTTGATACATTTTAATTAGGTGACTCGCTGTTTATTTAAAGCACATTCGTACATTGCATTATGTTGGGTGAAATGGCTGTGTGAACAAGTTCTCACTCTAATAACAAGGACTGACTGATGGTATGTGTTTTTCCCACCTTCTGCTTTAAGTTTCAACCCTGTAGATTGCTCAGTTTATCCCAGAGAAACCAGGCTTGCTTAATTTATTGTCAATCAGTTATACTGTATACATGTTTGTGTGTCTCTATGAATATAATTGTGTTATAGATATGAGAAATCACAGTATCTATTGACAAAAATTAACAGCAGTTGTATAAAGTGATAATTACTGTATGTGGAGTTGGAAAAGAATACTTACTCCAAGCATTGTTTTGATTTGTTATAGTAATTTTTTTAGAAAGATACTTGTAAAAAAATGTCACTGAGACCCAGGTGTATTGAGAAATAAACATTTTAATTTGATACTGCTAGTGACCTCCCATTGCAGAGAGAGTTTTCAGGTTGTTAAATAGAATAAAGTAAGAATGTGCTATTTAGAGAAAGGAAGCAAAGGCACATGAAAAATGCTTTCAATGTAATATTGCTAAATGTAGAAGTTATGGTTAAACACTATTATTGCCCTTCAGAACCAGTATGATTTTACAAGGGCAGTTAGGGAAATGCATCTATTCAGGTCATTTGCATATAAGATTTTGAATATGTATTTGCCTCTTGTTTGTTCCTTCATGTGAGAATTAAATACTGTATTTTTGCTTTTTCCCTGATGAATTAAGATATTCTGTGAACACAAATGTTCATAATCTCCTTTTTAGAAAATTCTTCTGCAAAGTGCCCAAGAAGGGGTTAATGGATTAAAATTCACAAAACTTTGAACAGTATTACATATTTAATGTAATCACCAGATACGTGACAGCTGAATTTTCTATATTGTCCCTATCTTGTTTCATTGTGCCAAGATATTGCAGGAGACTGAGATCCTGAATCAGAAAATAAATCCTATTTAGGAAAGAGATGTAAATTCTTAAACTTAAGCATATGCTTAAGTATCCTTCCTGGATAAGGATAGCATTAAGACTAAAGTTAAACACTTTCATGAATTGGCAGCTGAAATCATTATGTAGTGTTGTACAGGTATTGCAGGACATATTGTAGATGTGAAAGGGTGGCTTCTTTTATATTATTAACCACAAGAATTCTCTAGTTCTGCTTATGATGATTACCCATACAGAGTCTATTCTAGTTATGTTTATGTAAGATTATTTTAGGCAGCAGCATCTCTTACAGCTGCTTTTACAGCTGCATCTGCACTCAGAAAACTCAGCACTAGGTGATTCATCTCCTTCTGACCACCTGTGGTTGTGAGCTAGAACACATTCAGTATCTAAGTCCTTGTTACTTTAACCTGAGTGTTTGTTTAATTATGGTTACTCTAAATAGGTATTTAATTCTTATTCTGTTGGTTTCCTTTGGCTATACTACGTAATCTGTCTCAATATAGATGTTTAAAAATTGTAGAGAGTTTATTGATGGATTTTCTTTATTCCTCCTCTCTCTCTACTCCTTCCCCCCATTTGTAGTGTCTCATGTTATTCAAAAACCAAGTCATTGGGATTCAGAGCTGCCCTTCCTGTGATACAGTAATTCCAATTGTTAATAGGCATCTAGAATATCAAATTTGCCTAGGAGAGGAGCATGTGGCGGAGCTCTGTTTTGTGTGCCAGTCCTTTGCCAAATATTCTCAGAAAACAAGGGAAGTAAGATTTAGTATTTTTCCCCGGAAGATGGATGCACGTCTCGCTGGATCCTGGCAGACAAACAAACTTCAGTGTTAGGGTCAGTCACATGCTTCCAGTGCCATGAAAAGCCAAGACTCCGTTCCAAGTTTCCATGTCACTTCTGACAAATCCCATTAATCTATACATCAATATCAACTTCTGAGAGTGGGTGTAAGGAACGCTGCTCTCATGACCAGAGCTGACATCACTTTCCTTCTTCGAATATGAGGGAAAGATTTTCCCCGTAACGCTCTATGATATTACTGGATTTTTGTAATAAATATAAAACCACCTCTGTGACCACTGTATTAAGTTTGCACCAAATCTTGTGCCAAGTGGGCCAAGAAAGTTGGTGATTCACTGAATCTGTTTATGCTACTTGTTTATATGTGCCATTTTTGTATGTGAAGTTATATATATTGGCTCTATGCCTGTATTAGAAGTGTTCTAGGGCTAAGGATTGCAATGGAAGGTGTGGTCTCCTCTCAGCCAGGAAGATGGACTAAACAAAGGCTCAAACTTCAGTCCACATCTTAGAAATTTGATTGAGATGTATCGTCTGGAATCTGCCAATGGGAGAATACCTCAACAGATAACCCGATCTGTTGGTCCTTCACTGAATACATGCTCATGAAGAGAGCTTCCCTCCACATGGCAAGTCTATAAAGATGATAAAGGCAGTGGCCAGCTTGTCTTTTCAGTCCTACAACCACTGCTCTTACCCTCCATCTTGGAAGCAGTTTGCAAGAACATCTATGCTATGAACTAAGCTGTATGGACTGGGGATCTGTCCCTCAGAGGATGTATTTTCAGAGACTTTCAAGATAGCAGCTTTTACTTTCAGTTGTAGCCTGCATCAATAGCTTTGATTGAAGTATGTAATTTAACCACTTTAACAATCTTTCTCTCACACCCTATTTTTTCTTTCTTTATTAATAAACCTTTAGATTTTAGATTCTAAACATTTAGATTGAAACAGCATGCTGTTTTAGGTGAGATCTAAGATATTGACCTGGGAATGTGGCTGGTCCCTTTTGAGGCTGGAAGAAACTATGTGGATTGGATGAAATAGGTTCTCATAACTTCTCACCTAAGTAGGCAGGGTACTAGTCTGGCCATTGAGATTGCTGGAGAATCTGTGGGATTTGCTTGTGTATCTTGTGGCTGGCTTGAGGGGCTAGTGGAGGTACTTTTGTGGCTAGCTTGGTTTGCCTCAGTGAGTTGAAAACTCTAGTCTGGGCTGTAAGTGGCCTGGTTTTGAGCAATTTGCCCAGGGTTGGTTCTCTCAGCAATTCCCTCTTCTACAATAAGCCTGAAGTCAGTCCTGTTTTTGGCATCTTCATCCTGAAATCAAAATTAGCTTAGATGGCCGCACTGCAGAATCAATACCACACTGCCTCTAGTAGCAATCATTCATCACGAAAGTCAAGATCAAAGGCCTTTCCATATCTGTGGAACTATTGAATGCTTCTGACTCCATGGCGCCAGATCTCCAGTAGTTCATCTTATTGGCACCAGGACAGTTCACAGCACTAAGCAACTTTGCTGTAGGTCCAGTACCACAGTCTTGCCTAACGAGAAGTTCAAGGAAGTGATCTCTGAATGCTCAACTTCTAACCCACCTATCATACCAATCACAGTTCTCACAAGGCTGGCAACTTCTGTTAGGAAAGCTCAGCTGCTTAAAGAATTGTGGTCCTTTTCATCCTCCTCAAAGGAATACAATATTGTTGTTAGCTGTTCTCCTGTGTTGGTTGTATGTGTATGTTCTCTGTGTGCTAACCCAGCTCTGCACAGGTAGTTGGCACAAGCAGACATACATTGAACTATCCAATAACTACAGAGTCAGTTCATATCTAAGGCACTTGGTCAGGTTTATTGTCAGTGAGGCACAAGCCTAATATCCTGACTTAGGCTATGCCTACATGGCAGAGCTATTTTGAGATATCTCGGTATCCCAAAATAGCTACTCTGCATCTCTGAAATGTGCATGTTATTTCAAAATATTTTTTGAAATAATGGGCGCACCATTTCAGCATCCCTACACTCTTTCTTGCAGGAGGAGTAAGGGATGCTTCGAAATAGCCCATTATTTCTACATTTTGCCAAATAGTCTATTTTGAAATAAACTTGAAATAAGATATGCAATTTGCATAGCACAAATTGCGTCTCTTATTTCAAGTTCAGGGTGCCATGTAAACGTAGCCTTAGTGGTTGTAGGTACACTAACAGATGTATGCCCATTGCAGTGGTCTAGTTCAGTTAATGTGAGGACTTCCCATTGTGCTCCCACAACACCCAAATACACTCCTTCTGAAATACTTCTTTATATGCCAATACAAACATATTTCTGTATAGCTTCTCTGATGTATCTAGGTGCCACCCATTACCTTGTATGTATTAGTTCAAAGCATTTCTATCCATTATATTGTCATCCTGACCTTATCCTTAGGATGGGTCAGTGTGTTCCTTTTATCTTTAGGGAATGTGTTGGTATCAAGGTGTTCTGTGTACTACCCTCCTGTAAAGTGTTTGTGTCAGTGCTCTCTGTAGCTAGCACTTAACAAATATGTGTGTCTGCAATATCAGCCCTGTTCTTGACAGATTCCATGAGCAGGTCTGTGTTTTGCTAACATCCTGGCTTTGCTTTATACATCCACAAAGCTTTGACGATTATTTTAGCACAGGCTTCTGGCTTCATACCAGGTCTCTGACACAAGGGCTTATGTTTCAGAGTGTATGTCTATACTTATCGTGCATTCAGCATGCCCCAGCTGATTCTCTGGAGTTCAATTTTGCCACATCTATGAAGATGCAACACAATTGATCCCGCTGGGCTCGGCTGCTGACCAGGGATATCGGTGCGAGCCCAAAGAGCCCTGATCTGCATCAGGGAACAAAGTAAATCCTGATACATTGAGTCTAGCTACACTAGTGGCATCGCTAGAATTGCATATCTAGACTTTGATCCCTGGTGTAAACCAGGGCAGCTTATAGGTAATCAGAAAACTAGTTCAGAAATAACGTCACAATGATAAACAGTACATTTTAAATAAGTATTTTCACATGCAATTTATTACTCAAACAAAAAAAAAGTTTGATCTAAAAATATGTTATAAAAGCTGTGGCTGTTATTATTAAAATATATGAAATACTACCTTAGCTTCAGCATCATGTACTTCCAAATACACACAAAGAAAAACTAATAAATGAGAGTTCAGCTTCCTGGTTTGTGTCTCAGCATTGCATAGATGGTAATCTACATTTTGAGAACAGGCAGGTAAAGATCTTGCTAGATAGAAGTAATGCAAAATGTTGTGTACAATGGGAACAGGAGGAGGTAAAAGATAAAAATTGTTTGTTGTAAATAAGACAGTGAAAACCACGTGTCTGGATTTGGCCTCCTACATTTGCCTAATATATGTTAGGCAGAAGGGCATCAGTTAACAGATTTGGAATTTAGTATTGAATATATTTTGATAATTGTTCAGCCCAGGTTTTTCCTTCATATCATGGCAAGTAAAACACAGAGTCTGTCAATTTGATCTCTATTATTATGTAACATCATTCATATCAACTTTAGACCCATCTTTTAGAGTCTGTTATATGTTCTACTCCAATATATTTATTTTCTATATAAGCATTTCTTTAATCTCTGCCTAATGGGTGTTTATTTTTGTCATGCATACTTTCATCTGCAAGAATGAGGGAGTATGAAAGAACATTTTCAGTAGTGTCTGATGAAATGAGGCTTATTGCTATTCCAACTGTGTGACTGCTTCTTCCTGAGCAGAGCTGTTCTGTCGTTGGCATTCATTTCCCACAGTGATATGATAACAGAATAAAGGAGCTTTACAGCTGATTGAAGTCAAGAAGCAGGGCCATGATAAATGCCTCCAAGAAGATCGCTGATGAATACTATTAATGTTGGAGACTGGGCTAACAAATGTGCGTATCTGTACTTATCCCTTGAGGGTGGATCAAGGCATGGAGGATGGGCTAGCAGTTGCAAATACCCATTCTTCCCCATGGAGGGAGGATCCTGGTGATCTCTTGACTTTTGAATGTTTAACATTTACATTGAAAGGTACATTCAACTGATTTTTGATCCAGTAAGAAGTGTATTTGCACAGGTGTTCTCATTATGGTCCCACAGCTCTTGCCTTTTTCAACCAGGAAGGTATGCTACGTCAGAATCCCTCTGCATAGCAACATCTATTTCAGAAAGCCTCTTACAGAGGATGGTTGGTGCAAATTCATGTTGTTGTTTTTTTTCCAACTCCTTCTTTGTAGAATCTTCAGTTACCTACCAGAAGGGGGGAAAGAACAGCAAGTTACAAAGTCTGATTTTTCTTAACGTTGCTTTTATCAGTCTTTTCTGCTCCACCACCACCATTTTGTCAGGCTCTCCTTATGCTACTCTACTTGTTGCTTGCCCCAAACATTCAAAACTAATGTCAGGACCCCCAAAATTATAGAAGTTTTTTTTAATTGCATGGTGGGAAGGGTTGTACCTTTTTAGTTTTGTGCATTTGGAGTTTACTTTTTAAGCTTATTTCCAGAACCACAAGAGCTAGAAAATAACTTACTTTCTGTAACAAACACAAACAAACAAACAAAAAAACTGAGATTTTAATATAATTACAGGACACCAGCAGATGACCTTTAAGAAGAATCACCAAAATTACACAACATGGAGACAGTGGTAACCTTCCTCCAGCAGTAGCTTTGAACAGAAAGTTCTAATTTTACATGAATCTCTAAACAGTTTTTGAACTTAGGCACTTGTTGGCGTAAGACAGCTTATTTAACCACCCTTGGTTCAAGTTTGTTCATTTCATTTGATTTACTCTATGACAGTGTGATTCTTTCTCCAGGAGCAGAGAACTGTGGGTCACATTGTTACACTACTGCCTCTGGAAGAGTGAGATTCGTTGGTAAATTGGCTGACAACTCCTTGTCACTCTGCCTGCTAGCCCTATCTGACAAATTTCTCAGGGCTCTGCCAGCCCCACTTTGTTTTAGTGCTAACACTTGGTGTACCTCAGTTTCTGAGTCCCATGGAAGAGTGTTACCCTGGAACATACAGCCCCTGTCACTGGACACTCACAGAAATAAAGTTCGGTATCACAGAGAAGTTTAATAACAATGTTAAATAATATTGAATGAGGATTGCAGAAATAGAATTGGTTACAAATACAACAAAAAATTTACACCCCTCTAAGAAACTAAATGAGTTTTGACATCCTGAGAGTTTTCTCAGAGCTTGCTGATTTTTCAGTTAAATCTGGATCCAGAGTTTCACGGTTTCCCCATACTTCAGTATGTGGAAGATGAAATGTCTTTGGTTTTTCCCACAACTCATTGTTTCGGTACTTGGACATGCTGTGTCTGTCGGTACAGCCCCTGATCGCTTCTGGAAGAACTGTAGGACTCATCGCACAATATCGAGGGGTCACATTCTGTACTAAGTCCAAACATTGCTGTACCTCACTTTGTGTAACAGAAATCATTAACAATACGGAAGATGTTCTCTGCGTGGGCAGTACAGATGCAACTGTCCCTGGGAGAAACCCCAGTAGTTGCTATTCTTGATTACTTGACAGCTCTAAAGCATTTCGGGCTTTCTTGTCAGCTCCGTAAGAATCCATTTGGGAAACAAGCAAAGCGGAGGGCAATGAGCCACTGGTATGAGGTTTGTTGAAAATGTTTCAGGGAGGCCCTGAAATAGAGCAGGATAGTGAAAATGGTGGCACATAAGCAGCTTGCAGGGTAGAATGGAGAACTGCAAAGAATCCCTGGTGCGTGCAATGAGCTCGGACAACAGAAGCAAAAAAGTATGTGACCCACTAATAGTTAGTAATTTTTTTACACTAAAATCATGGTTTTTGTCACAACTTCCATGTTGCTGATTCTTGGGTCTTCTGTTTGATTTCTTGATTTTTAACATGTAGTTTTCACAAAAGGTTCATTCATAAGTTACATTGGCAAACATCTATTGCTTGCATGCATACTTTACTGATAATGTAGTTTTAGGCAAAATTCATCTTGGTCTCCATGAAAAAGAAAATTACTTTTTCTGATAAAGCTTTTATTGCTTTGGTGTTATAACATTAACAAATGGGTGTTAGAAAAGATCCTTTGGAAAGTCATTTTTCTTCTTCGAGTGTCCCCGTGGGTGCTCCACCATAGGTGACGGCTTGGCCGGCGCCGCAGATCGGATCTTCCAAGCAGTTTCTGCCGGACCGCGCATGCGCCGGTACGCGCCGCTCCCTGGCGCGCTCCTGGCCATGTGCGCGATCCGGTCCCCGCCAGTTCCTCTCAACCGCCGTCGGCTGCAGACGGAATCCGACTAGGCTAAAGCCACATAGCGTATTCAACGACTTTATTTGTTTTTCTCTTTAAAGTTTTTCAGTTCTTAGGATACCATAAGTAACCGGTTGTTATTTTGCAAAAAAAAAAAAAAAAAAAACAAACAACAAACAAGCTACGGAGGGACAGCTCAAGCCAGTCCCAGTAACCAGCGCCGGAGGCCGGGAGCTAGGGCCATCAGCCCTCCTGCGGAGGCAGGCCATCGGACGGGGAAACAGCACAAAGAAGTGCTAAGTACCCACAAGCAAACTCAAAGACTCACCAACAATGTCCGCCTCAGGCTTTAAAAAATGTGAGTCCTGCCGAGAGGCGATGCCAGTGTCCGATGGGCACAGTCTATGCATAAGGTGCCTGGGGGAGTCCCATGTGGCACAAAAATGCGCCTTCTGTGCAAAGTTAACGACCAGAGCACGGAGAGACAGGGAGATGAGAATTAAACTGCTGCTTCTTGACAAGGCCCTCCAGCCAGACGTGCCGGAGCGGCCGCAGCAGGAGGGACCCTCCGGGGCCCTTAGAAGGAAAGCTGCCTCCCTCACTCCATCAGCGCAAAAACGGAGGAAAGTTTCTCCAACCCGATCCCTGCCGGCAGCAACAGTGAGCGGGACGGGAGGAGCGAGCAGCCCCCAGCCGCAGCAACAGCTGATCGGCGGCGGCACGGAGAGCCACGTGGAAGCGGCTCAGCCTCCGATGATCAGCCAGCCGCCCCGCACCGCAGGCAGGGCGGCGGCTAAGCAAGCGCCGGTACCAGCGGCACCGCAGACAGCGGCACCGATCCCCGGGGAACCGGCGGTGCAGGGCGCGCAGGCACGTAGCCTGCAGGCGCACAAGGACTCCGCACGTGTGGCACCGCCCTCGAGCGTGCCTAGCACGGTGCCGACGGGGCCGGGATCCCCCGCCCATCAGGGGGCGGAGTTACCTCCTCAAGGGAGGGGGAAGGCTGCACACAAGAGGAGGCATTGCAGCCCCTCTCCAGACAGGGCTGTGGAGCTCTTCTCTCACAGCCCTCCGCTCATGTTGCAGACTCCAACCAGAAGGCAGGGGCCCCCCCTAGCCTACCCGGAGCCCCCTTCTCCTTTCCTGCAATCAGCCTCCCCATGGCTGGCACCACCCTCGCCCTTCCTGGGATTTGAATCGCTGGACTATTATGCAAAATCGCTCTCTCCAGTGTCTCGACAATCCCCCTCTCCCAGATACACAGGGTACGTGCAAAGGGAATGGTCAAGGTCACCTTCCCAGGAACAGTGCCTATACTACCATGGTCGTCCCTTCCACGCGGGGCATGGACACCATCGGCAATCTACCAGGGGGAGATCCCCACATATTACCTCGTACCCCCGAGGGCAATCGCGATCGGGGACGGAGACTCAAGCATCCCAGGGGGGGCTGGCCGTGGACCCACGAGATTTTCCCTCGCAAACCTCCAGCGAGAGGGCGCACCATCACCATCAAGAACCGGAAGGGTCCAAAGAAATGTACCCCAGCGGTTCCTCGTTTTCCTCCCCGGATGAGGCCACGGCCTTAGGGGACGTCCATCCCAAGGACGATCTCAAACAGTTTCAGGAGCTGTTTAAGAGGGTAGCTTTCACGCAAGGCATCCAGACAGCACAAGTGCAAGAGAAACATCATAAGCTCCTTAAAAATTTGAGCTCCCCGGCCTCCTCCAGAGTAGCAATCCCGCTTGATGAAGCGATCTTGGAGTCCGCCACTACCATATGGCAGACCCCGGCAACTATTCCGCCTGTCCAAAAGAGAGCGGATAAGAAATACTTCGTGCCGGCGAAGGGCATGGAGTTCTTGTTTAGCCACCCCCAGCCAAACTCCTTGGTGGTGGAGTCCTCGCAGCAAAGATTAAAAACATCTCAATTTAAAACAGGGGGAATGGACAGAGATGCCAAGAAGCTAGAGCTGTTCGGCAGAAAGGTCTACTCCTCCTCCACTTTAACCTTGCGAATGGCAAATTATGCAGCGCACTTGGCGAACCATAATTTCGACAACTATGCCAGATTAACTTCCCTCATGGACTCGCTTCCAGAGGACAAAAAGCCGGTCCTCAAGGCCATAGTGCAAGAGGGCTACGCGGCTGCGAGGATGGAAGTTCAGATTGCTTTGGACGTTGCGGACACGGCAGCACGTTCCACAGCAACTGCAGTGGTGATGCGACGGGAGTCCTGGCTCCAGACCTCGGGCATACCGAGAGATCTGCAGGCGAAGATAATCGACCTTCCCTTCGACTTGCAGAAGCTGTTTGCTGAATCAACTGACTCGGTCCTTCATTCCAGTAAAGACTCAAGAGCCACACTCAGGACCCTGGGGATTTACACCCCTCCATACTCAAAGAAAAGGTACTACCCACAGCAAAGGCGGTACCAATACCAGCAACAGCGCCCCCAGTATCACAGGGGTTACGAGCAAGGGCGGCATCAGCAGCACCAGCAGTACAGAACCCCCAGGCGACGCTCACAACAGGGCCGTACGTCCTCGGGGCGGGGCCAAAGGCCACAAGTTTGACATACAAATCCAGGGCTGCGCCATCACCACCATTGCACAAGATCATCCGAAACGACTCTTTCACCATCGCCTCCGACCATTCTACGACCAGTGGCAAAGGATCACCACAGACAAATGGGTGCTGGAGATCATAGCCAAGGGGTACGCCATCCCCTTCCAGTCGCTCCCGCCGCCGCGACCCCCGCCCAAGCCCCACCCCCAGGAGGCCTCCCATGTAGCCAGGCTCAGGCAGGAGGTGGCCCACCTAGAGTTCATAGGGGCGGTGGAAAAGGTGCCGGAGCAACTGCAAGGGAAAGGGTTCTACTCTCGGTATTTCCTGACGGAGAAAAAAACAGGAGGCTGGAGGCCCATCTTAGACCTTCGTGGCCTCAACAGGTATCTGCGCAAGCAACGTTTTCGGATGATCACTATTGCCTCCATCCTTACAGCACTGGACGATGGAGACTGGTTCGCAGCCCTCGATCTACAAGACGCGTACTTCCACATAACCATTCATCCGGCTCACCGACGTTTTCTCCGGTTCATGGTGGGCAACGAACACTTCCAATACAAGGTCCTACCGTTTGGCCTTTCCTCGGCCCCCAGAGTCTTCACCAAGACCTTGGCAGTGGTGTCAGCCTACCTGCACAGACAGGGGGTGTTTATTTTCCCGTATCTGGACGACTGCCTGCTCAAAGGGACCTCGAAAAGGGAGGTTCTCCGCATGATACGCGTCACAGCAAACACGTTCTCCGCACTTGGCCTGGTTATCAATATGGCAAAATCAAAGATAGACCCCTCACAGGACATAGAGTTCATAGGGGCTCGCATAAACTCAGTCTCGGCGAGAGTATACCTTCCAGAGGCTCGCTTTCGAGCCATCGGTTCCCTCGTGCAGGTCATCACCTTCAGCCCTACGGTGCCGGTCTTGACGTGCTTGCAGCTGCTGGGCCACATGGCAGCGGCTACGTTTGTGGTACAGAACGCCAGGTTGCACATGCGCGGCATGCAACATTGGCTGGCAAGTGTATACAAGCCGGCAGTACACACCGTTCACAGGGTGGTGTCGCCCCCACCTGGGGTGCGCGAATCCCTGCAATGGTGGGTAAACCCCGGGAACTTGCTAACAGGGGTACCCTTCCATCAGCCGCAAATATCGGTTTTCCTCACTACGGATGCCTCCCTCATAGGGTGGGGAGCGCACATGGGCGAAGAGGTGGCTCAAGGACTGTGGTCACCCACGGAACAGTCTCTGCATATCAATGTTTTAGAGCTCAGAGCAGTGTTCAACGCCTGCAAACACTTTCGAGACCGTATACAAGGCAAAGTCGTCGGGATCAGTACAGACAATACCTCCACCATGTTTTACATAAACAGGCAAGGAGGAGCTCGATCCCGTACCTTATGCGCGGAAGCAATCCGCCTATGGAACTGGTGCATCGCCCACGATATAATCCTGAGAGCCTCCTACTTGCCGGGCACGCACAACGTGAAGGCAGACCAGTTGAGCAGACGTTTTGCGCTCACCCACGAGTGGCAGATCCGTCCCGATCTACTACGGCCTATTTTCCACGCATGGGGGTTTCCCCAAATAGATCTGTTTGCCACTCAGCACAACAAACAGTGCCCACGATTCTCCTCCAGAGCAGGGCTGGGCCGGGGGTCCCTGGGGGACGCGTTCGCGATCCCGTGGGGAGGCCCCCTGCTTTACGCGTTTCCCCCCGCAGTGCTGATCCACAAGGTTCTGCAAAAAGCCAGGAGAGACAAGGCTCGGATGATCCTGATAGTCCCAACATGGGATCGCCAACCATGGTTCCCCCTACTCCTGCGCCTGTCGGACCGCCCACCGATGCCTCTTCCGGTGGCGCCGGACCTGCTCACGCAAGCCCAGGGGTCCATAGTGCATCCGCACCCCCAAAGCCTGCGACTGCAAGCGTGGCTAATCCATGGCTCAGCTCCCTAGAGAGCACATGCACAGTGGAAGTACAGCAAGTCCTAGAAAGTAGCAGGAGGACTTCCACTAGGAAAACCTACAAACAAAAATGGACTCGCTTCATGGCTTGGTGTTCTACCAAGCAGCTGGCCCCCCTTTCGGTGCCTATACCTACAATTCTAGAGTATTTACTGGACCTCAAGAGAGCAGGACTCTCGCTATCCTCGTTAAAGGTCCACCTGGCCGCCATCTCGGCGTTCAGACATGAGGAGGGAGGGCACACGGTGTTCGCCCACCCTATGGTTACCAGGTTCCTCAAAGGGTTGGTAAACCTATACCCCCCTCGGAAACCGATTCCACCTTCGTGGAGCTTGGACCTGGTGCTTACCACACTCATGGGACCACCGTTCGAGCCCTTGGCCACGGTTCCCCTTCGCCTCCTTACAGTAAAGACGACCTTTCTTCTTGCAATTACGTCAGCCCGTCGGGTGAGCGAGCTTGCGGCAGTCATGGCAACGCCACCCTGCACTGTCTTTTCCAAGGAGGCGGTAACCATACGGCTGCATCCAGCCTTTGTTCCCAAAGTTTCTTCCGAGTTTCACATCAATGAACCTATTGTTCTACCCTCGTTCTATCCAAAGCCTCATAACTCCAGCGAAGAGGCGCGCCTACACCTCCTGGATGTGAGGAGGGCGCTAGCCTTCTACGTAGACAGGACCAAGTCCTTCCGAAAATCGGATAGACTCCTGGTCTCCCTCGCTCCCAAATCTAAAGGAGAAGGTCTCTCATCGCAGAGAATCTCAAAGCACATTGTATCCTGCATAAAAATGTGCTACGAGCTCAGAAAGACTCCTTTGTCGGCCACTCCCAGGGCTCATTCCACCAGGGCGGTGGCAGCATCAACAGCCTTTTTCAAGGGCGTTGCATTGAAAGACATTTGCAGAGCGGCGACCTGGTCATCCTACGACACGTTCGCCAAACATTACGCCCTTCACAGGGTATTCCAAGAGGATACCCGTCTCTCTGCAGCGGTCCTCTCGGGGACCAGCTGCACATAATCCGATTACCCACCACCTATCTGGGTTACTGCTGGGTAGTCACCTATGGTGGAGCACCCACGGGGACACTCGAAGAAGAAAGAGAAGTTACTCACCGTAGTAACGGTGGTTCTTCGAGATGTGTCCCCGTGGGTGCTCCACTTCCCGCCCATCCTCCCCGCTTCGGATCTCTGTTAGTGTTTTGCAGGGGCAACCGAGGCGGTTGGTCGAGGAACTGGCGGGGACCGGATCGCGCACATGGCCAGGAGCGCGCCAGGGAGCGGCGCGTACCGGCGCATGCGCGGTCCGGCAGAAACTGCTTGGAAGATCCGATCTGCGGCGCCGGCCAAGCCGTCACCTATGGTGGAGCACCCACGGGGACACATCTCGAAGAACCACCGTTACTACGGTGAGTAACTTCTCTTTCTCGTAACACTATTAAAAGAACATATTCAACATGAGAGTTGATTTTCACTGAATGATTTTAGACAGTGCTGTCAGTGCTTTTCCTGAGACTTGTATGGAGGGAAAAAAATAATTCTTTTTCTGAGGAAGGTGTAGAGAAAAAGTCATAAGATTCATTTGGGTCAAGATGTATAGTTGCCACTGAAGTTAATTGAAAGGGTCCTGATAAATTCAGTGATCCCAGAATTGGACCATTAGGGTTCAGCCTTCTCAGGTGCTGAACACTGTGATCCTGGTCCAGCAAAAACATTTAGCCACCTGCTTATATTTAAACACACGACTCCTTGAAAACTGGAATGCAATTTATTTACATTTTAATATATTCTTTTGGTAGAAGATTTTACAATATATTAGTCTAATGTGGAACTAATATCTTTTGAGAAATATATTTAGTATGTGGTGGGATTTTTTAGGTTTTTATGTGCACTACGAAATTGTATTGTAGCAAAATTCTGAGGGTATGTGTACACAATAAAGGTATTTCAAAATAACAACCGTTATGTCATAATCACTTTGCTTGCATTTACACAATGCAGCCACTATTGCAAAATAATTTTCTAATAGCTGTTGGCTCATTTAGAAATATGCAAACCTCATTCCCCAAGGAATAGTACCTATTTCAAAATAACTATTTTGAAATAGGGGCTGTTAAGACCTGGAATAGAGCCTCTTTCGAAATAAGCCGTAGTTCATCCAATGGCTGTATTTCAAAATAGGCTCTGTTGTGTGTAGATGCTCTGTTTTGAAGTAGCTGAGTTCTGTTTCGCAGTGCATTTTGTGTGTAGCCGCATTATTCTGAAATAAGCTATTCCAGAAAAATCTCTTCTTTCAAAATCTCTCTCAAAATACTGCTGCTGTGTAGAATCATAGAACACTAGGACTGGAAGGGGCCTCGAGAGGCCATCGAGTCCAGTCCCCTGCCCCGACGGCAGGACCGACCACTATCTACACCATCCCTGATAGACATCTATCTAATCTGTTCTTAAATATCTCCAGCGAGGGAGATTCCACAACCTCCCTTGGCAACTTATTCCAGTACTTGACCACCCTGACAGTTAGGAACTTTTTCCTAATGTCCAACCTAAACTTCCCTTGCTGCAGCTTAAGTCCATTGCCTCTTGTTCTCTCCTCAGAGGCCAAGAAGAACAAGTTTTCTCCCTCCTCCTTATGACACCCTTAAAGATATCTGAAAACCGCTATCATGTCCCCCCTCAATCTTCTTTTTTCCAAGCTAAACAAGCCCAATTCTTTCAGCCTTTCTTCATAAGTCATATTCTCCAGACCTTTTATCATTCTAGTTGCTCTTCTCTGGACCTTCTCTAATTTCTCCACATCTTTCTTGAATTGGGGTGCCCAGAACTGGACACAATATTCCAGCTGAGGTCTAACCAGCGCAGAGTAGAGCGGTAGAATGATTTCTCGTGTCTTGTTCACAACACACCTGCTAATGCATCCCAGAATCATGTTTGCTTTTTTTGCAACAGCATCACACTGTTGACTCATATTTAACTTGTGATCTACTAGAACCCCTAGGTCCCTTTCTGCTGTACTCCTTCCTAGACAGTCTTTTCCCATTTTGTATGTGTGAAACAGATTATTCCTTCCTAAGTGCAGCACCTTACATTTATCTTTATTAAACTTCATCCTGTTTACTTTAGACCATTTCTCTAATTTATCTAGATCATTCTGAATTATGATCCTATCCTCCAAGGTAGTTGCAACCCCTCCCAGCTTGGTATCATCTGCAAACTTAATCAGCGTACTTTCTATGCCAATATCCAAATCATTAATGAAGATATTGAACAGAACTGGTCCCACAACAGACCCCTGCGGAACCCCACTTGTTATGCTTTTTCAGCTGGATTGAGCACCATTAACAACTACTCTCTGGGTGCGATTAGCCAGCCAGTTATGCACCCACCTTATTGCAGCGCGATTTAAGTTGGACTTGCCTAGTTTGTCGATAAGAATATTATGCGAGACCGTATCAAATGCTTTACTAAAGTCTAGGTATACCACATCCACTGCTTCTCCCTTATCTACGAGTCTCATTATCATGTCAAAAAAAGCTATCAGGTTGGTTTGACATGATTTGTTTTTAACAAAACCATGCTGGCTGTTCCCTATCACTTTACTACCTTCCAAGTGCTTGCAGATGACTTCCTTAACTACCTGCTCCATTATCTTTCCTGGCACAGAAGTTAAGCTTACTGGCCTGTAATTTCCTGGGTTGTTCTTATTCCCCTTTTTGTAGATGGGCACTATATTTGCCCTCTTCCAGTCTTCTGGAATCTCTCCTGTCTCCCATGACTTTCCAAAAATGAGAGCTAACGGCTCAGCTACCTCTTCTATCAGCTCCTTGAGGATTCTAGGATGCATTTCATCACGCCCTGGTGACTTGCAGACATCTAATTTTTCCAAATGGTTTTTAAGTTGTTCTTTTTTTATTTCAAAAACTAACTCTACCCCTTTTCCACCAGCATTCTCTATGTCAAGCATTCCTTCAGACTTCTCTGTGAAGACCGAAACAAAGAAGTCATTAAGCATCTCTGCCATTTCCAAGTTCCCCATTACTGTTTCTCCCTCCTCACTGAGCAATGGCCCTACCCTGTCCTTGGTCTTCCTCTTGTTTCTAATATATTTGTAAAAGGCCTTCTTGTTACCCTTTATGCCTGTAGCTAGTTGGAGCTCATTTTGTGCCTTAGCCCTTCTAATTTTACTCCTGCATTCCTGTGTTATTTGCCTGTGTTCATTCTTTGTAATTTGTCCCAGTTTCCATTTTTTATAGGATTCCTTTTTTAGTTTGAGATCATGCAGGATCTCCTTGTTAAGCCAAGGCGGTCTTTGCCCATATTTACTATCTTTCCTACATAGGGGAATAGCTTGTTTTTGGGCCCTTAATAATGTCTCTTTGAAAAACTGCCAACTCTCCTCAGTTGTTTTTCCCCTCAGTTTTTCCTCCCATGGGATCTTACCTACCAGCTCTCTGAGTTTACCAAAATCTGCCTTCCTGAAATCCATCATCTCTATTTTGCTATTTTCTTTCCTACCAGTCCTTAGAATTGTGAATTCTATGATTTCATGATCACTTTCACCCAAGCAGCCTCCCACCTTCAAATTCTCAACCTAGTCCTCCTTATTTGTCAAAATCAAATCCAGAACAGTTTCTCCCCTGGTGGCTTTTTCAACTTTTTGGAATAAAAAAATTGTCTCCAATGCAGTCTAAGAACTTATTGGATAGTCTGTGCCCTGCTGTATTAGTGTCCCAGCATATATCTGGATAGTTAAAGTCCCCCATCACCACCAAATCCTGGGCTCTGGATGATTTTGTTAGTTGCTTAAAAAAAGCATCATCCACCTCTTCCACCTGGTTAGGTGGCCTGTAGTAGACTCCTAACAGGACATCACCCTTGTTTTTTACCCCTCTTAAACTAACCCACAGACTCTCAACACGTCCATCTCCTATGTCCATCTCTACCTCAGTCCAAGTGTGTATATTTTTTATATATAAGGCAACACCTCCCCCCTTTTTTCCCTGTCTGTCTTTCCTAACCAGGCTGTAGCCTTCAATACCAACATTCCAATCATGTTTATTATCCCACCAAGTTTCTGTGATGCCAATGATATCATAGTTGTATTTATTTATTAGCACTTCCAGTTCTTCCTGCTTATTACCCATACTTCTTGCATTGGTATATAGGCATCTCAGATATTGATTTGAACTTGCCCCCCAGTTTTTTCCTGGCCCTCTTTTTACTCTGACATTGTTGCCCATGCTCCCTCCTACTTCCGACCCATCATTTAGACATAGCCTAAATGATTTATACCAGAAGACTCAAACTTTGTCACAGAGTGGACTACCATTTGATCTCAGTGGAGTCCGAGCATTCTGAGGAACACTCTTTGAGAATCACTGTATAGCAATACCATATTGATGACAAGGTATCAACATTCATTAACAAGATCCATATTTGACAGTTTAGGTTACATCAGGACACACCTTAAATGCATGGAAAGCAGCAGTTCAAGTAAATGTCTCCTATCTGACTTGGCACTTCAGTGCCTGATAAGGATTCAATTCCATCACAACACAAGTTCATCAAACACATGTTCATTAAACTTATGATCCTATGCATAGTCTTAACAGCAACCCCAATACGTTGGCACAGTTGGCTGTCACACTTTACAAATATTGGGAAATTAATCTGCTTTATCATCTCAGTGGTTGCATTCAGGTTTTACCTCAGAATACAACTTTTAAAGAAGCTTAAATGGTTACTAAACATAGGTTTTGTTTATATTTCCTGTGGGGAATGGGCTGTTGGACCTTTTCCTAATCTCAGTAAATAGCTCCCCAGGATCATGGAGAAGTGGGGAAAAAATGGAGTTGGATGAACCTATTGGAAGGAGAAACTTTGCTACCAAAGTTTCTCTTGACTCTGTTGAAGAATATGAGTGGTTGCAACATGCCTCAGTAAAATCTTCATACTTACAACATTTTATTCCTATTTAAAACCATGTAGTGAGGGCATCCAAAGTAATTCCCATATTTAGCAGTGATGACATATCAATGAAGGTAACCTCCATGAAACACACTGTAGCTTTTCATGGACTTCTGAAAAATAGATACAGGTAGGATTGGCTGCAGCAGCAGTGTGCCTTTCTCCATTCCTCTAGCCACTTTGCCCACTTCTTCTGGATCACCCACCCAGAATGAAGTATGCCCCTCAACTGGAAAACAAAATATGTGGCAAATGACTGAAATGTAAAGCCTCCTGTGTTGATTCACATGCTCGTTTATAGAGTATCATGATTTAGACTTTGCAAAAGTCTTTTCAGTGTGTGAGATTCCTAAAGTCAAAGCAAAGGGCAGCTGCAGGGTTTGCACTGTGGAATTTTAGAGCCATAGCTCAGACCTCTGCCACTTGAGTTACAAGTAATTGCTAACCTCTTTGTAGATGAGGCACTAATGGAAGATTTGACAATCAGTTTGCCAGTCCGTTGAACAGTTATTTAGTGGTCAGCAGCAGAATATTGGTTTCCAGGGGTCCCAAGTTCTGTCCCTGAATTGTTTTAGTGTGGCTTAGTCATTTAAGATATGATAGCTGAAACTGTCAAGCTAAGGGGCAGCATGGTAAGATTTGGATAGGCCTGACTGCAGTGAGCTTGCACAGTTTCTCTATTAACTTGAAAAATTTGCGAGCAGAAAAGCAGCTCATACTTCAGTAACTTTTAAATTGCCATTCCTCAGCTTTCCAGAACTGAGATAGTGGTGTAGTAGGGACGCTGAAATATTGTCTTTTTATGTCAATGTGACACCACAAGAGTTCTCACAAGACACCATGTAATGATTTTAGTGTTGAAAATGGGTTCATCTAACTGTGCACACTCCTATTTATTTCTAAAATATGATAACATGTTCTCTAGACAAGTACTATTTATATGTAACTGATACTGTCAGAATTGGCATAGAAAAAACAAAATACAGAGCATGTATGTCAAGAGTTCTTGTGATGGGGATGCAAAGAAGGGTGAGAGAGTTCAGTAGACAAACTGACAGAGTGGTTTGGGACCACGTTCATTTTTCAAATGACTTGGAAAAATTCCAACCGTGCCCAAAATGATAGGTTGTGGGTTATGTTGTTTTTCATGACATTTGTACAAACTGGAGTTGAAAGCCCCTCTTAATTTTGCATTTAGAAGTTCCATTTTAACAGTGGTCAGCTCCACTATAAGAAATACACAGAGTACCTTTATATGGTATCTGAACGAAACTTTTTCTGTGTCACAGAAAAGGGAAAATGGGATTTTTAGGGTTTCCCTAGATGAAGAAGAGAGATTTTGATCATGTGGGATTAGGGATCCTCACAGCTTTAAGCGTGGGTTGCAATCAGAATACCAGCCTTCTTGCTGCTGAGGTCAAAATGGTTAGCTTCCCTCACCTGAGCTGATGGGCCAAGGTTATGTATATATTTTATGGGGCCTTTGACCAGGGTTTTAACACTTACGGTAATAAATGTCTCTTCTGCAGGGTATTGGATGAAGTGATTGAAATAATTTTAATACTGTCATCATAATAGTCTATTTTATCATTGTTCCCAGTTGATATTTAATTTGATACGGGATGTTGTAATGGGTATTCAGATTGTTTTGTTTAATGTTTGGGAGCTCAAGTTATCCTTTCTTTCTTTATATTTCTGCCCTTTACATTTTATCCTGTGGTGTTATTAATCTAAACATCTCTTAATCAACTAGCATATAAAGTGCATTAGAAAAATATCATAGCATCTATGAAACCCTAGGGCTGAAAACTCTAGTGATTGCCCTATTCATATATTGTGTGTTGCAGTAAAATGTGATAATTGATGAATATCTGGGAAAATGGATATGATTGTGTCCTTTTTAATGAGCTAACAATTTCATGCACAAATTTCCTCAGTCTTATTGTCTTAAATAAAAGAAGCCATGTAAATGAGGCCTATGCTTTAATTGTATTGAAATAATGCTGGCAGTTTCTTTGTCTCCATTAATTAATTTCCCAACATGAAGGTTCTCTGGGAGTGAACTGGAAAAAATAATTAAATGATACTGAGATAAATAGAAATTCAAAGGGTGAAACAGAGAATGTTTGTTTTTATGAACATGCACTTTTTAAAGGGTTTATTGAGAAATGCTGGTCTAATTTTATTCTAGCTTCATCTTGGTTTGGTATTCTTTTTAACTTTTACCATGAGTGCGTAGGTTATCCTTATGAAAACTTTTTTGTAATACGTGGGCACCTGCACGAAGTGCATTTTAAACCAACTCTATATACAAGCAAAACAATCTTTATTTTGTAACATTTTGCTTTAAAACACATCAGTTGAAGTTTAATTCAAATGCAAAGCATTTTGCCATACATTTAGACTGTTGGTGTGCACTTTGTGAGCTAGCTCATATTTCTAAGCTGAAAAGGGACAAAGGAAGTGCAAGTCTTCACATTCAGTATCCTTTAAACTCTTCTGTCTCCAGAGATGTGTAACTGTACTTCTCACTCCACATGCAATAGAAGGTGAGGAAGCCTTGTGCCTCCACTCTTCATTAGGTCCCCATGTTCTTGGCTCCACCAGCTCTTAGAACATCAGTGCTTTTATAGGAACCACTGCTAGGAAAATTCTCACTAGCCCAGGAGTAAGCAACCTTTCCAAGGTGGAGTGCCAAAATTTGAGCTTTTGACCTCTGTACAATCTGAGTGCAGTGATACTTTTGTGTAGTCACCTGTAGCCCTACTTACAACAGCTTCCTTAATAAATAAGTTAAGATGCAGAGCTTTACCATTTAGGTGGTGGTTGGTAGCATTAGCTGGACTTTTGTTAATCAAAAGGCAGCATGGCTTTGAGCAAGATCCTGGCTGCATGGGGGAGGAGGGCCAGGGCTGAGCTCCCACCTCATGTGCCAATGAAATGCAGCTCACATACTGCTCTTGGTACACATGCCGTGGGTTGTTGACCTCTGAGCTAGCCCAGAGTAGGTTCTAAACTGCAGGAGTAGAATCATAGTAATTTGCACAGTTCCTATGAATTCACCTATAAAAATCTCAGAGGGCCTTTTTTCTTCTTGGAGGAGGTTATATACAGTCATCTGATGAAGCAGGTCTTTGCCCATGAAAGCTTATGCTCCAAAATATCTGTTAGTCTATAAGGTGCCACAAGACTTTTTGTTGTTCTCGAAGCTACAGACTAACACAGCTACCTCTCTGATACATGTAAATCAGAGTGTTTTCCTCAGCAATGGACATTAGAGGAGCCAGTCTTTGCCTATCTTCTCTTGGAGTTTTATATTGTCACTTGTGGACTTCATGCTGCTGTGCTTAAGTATCTAGGCACTAATCATATTCAGAGGCTCTGAGAAAAGTAAAAGTGGTGCTCCCTACATCCATACTTTCCACTTTATGGGAAGAGAAACAGGAAGAGCTAAGGGGTGAGTTCTCCACTCAACACAAAGTGAACATCTTTAATGTCTCTGGCTAGGATCAGGGACATGCTGAACTGCCACAGAAGTAGAGAGGGATGAAGCAGCATCTTTTCTAAGAGCATCCTCACCTTGTATTGCCTGCTGTTCTTTCTCACTCATGATTCTGTAGAGTGACTGCGGACCCAAGTGGAAATGACATACTTGTTTTCATTGAATAGAGTCCTGATCATCCTATACTTAGTTTCTTTGAATAGATATTAAGTGTATTCTCCAAGGAGAGCGTGTTATAGCTTTGGCCTAATTCAGGAAGGAGAGGCTGATGCTGTTAAACCCATGCAATTGCAAAAATATAATTATGAAAAAAGAGTTGCTTGCATGTCAGATACAAGTGAAGATTAGCTAACCATGTGTTTCCTCTTTGAGGAACAATCTACTTCCATCATCACCATTCATAGTGAATCTCAGCAAAGCAAATCAGAAGCACTTAATGTTTTATCTCTGTGGTCTGTTGAAGTTCTAGCGAAGCCACAAAAAGCAAAAACAAACAAAAATCAGAGATGCACTAAAGAAAAGGGTTAATCATAAAACCCCCTCGAAAAAAGTCTCTCAAATAAGAAATATGTAATGGGAAACTGATTCCAGATGTCTGGGATTTGCCAACTTTCACACACTATAAATAAGCAACCAACTTGCACAATAAACCAAAAGTTAAGTTAATTCCATTTCAAAACAAGGCCAAAACAAGCCAGTCCCTAAAAGAACCCCAAAACTCTGTGACTCTGTCCCCCTGCAGTGTGCAGTCTGAGTTGTGGAACTGTGGCGGGTCCACTGTCAAACTCTCGTCCCTGCTCGCTGCACCATGCCCCTGCTTAGCTGGAGCCCACGAAAGCCTATGCTCCAAAAAATCTGTGAGTCTATGAGGTGCCACAGGTCTTGTTGTTTTTGCGGATTCAGACTAACACGGCGACCCCTCTGATACTTGTCAAATTGTCGGTGTTAACCAAACACACAGATTAAGTTTAAATATGAAATACTGTTATAGCAATTGAGTAACCAATTTTTCTATAAGCAGTTATTGAAATATGTCAGAGAAGGTTACATATTATTGTTGACTCACCTAGTGAAAACAGGTTGTTCACATGATCATGATGTGGTTGGAAGTTGTGCAGTGAAGTACTAAAGTCCTGAGGTTTCTGGTGGTGCCAGAATTGGTAATAACTTTATTTCCCATAGTTTGAAAAGTAATACTTGAAGTACATATTTCTGAAATATTTGGTATTTCATGTAAAATGTAATGGATCCTGCACCTTTTGCAATTAGTCTTCTAACTTTAATGCTGCTGTATGAAAGATGGATACAAAAATTATTGCAAGTGTAGTGAGATTGCGGGACTCCCCTCGCTGCCTGATACAAAGTACAGACTTAGGTAACACACTAGAATACAGAACTACTAGACCTGCACTTTGATTCCATAGAAGCAATTTAACTGCATTCCATTCTTCAGAGTAGAGAATTTTTAATTGTTACATATTATTCAATGCTGAAGGCTTTTTATTAAATATTCAAGAATCACAATAGTGTGTGACTTTCTAAAATGCAGAGTTGAAGGAATATTTTTTCAATATTTGATGGCTTAGTGGTACAGAAAAACTTCTTTGAAACATTTGGGCTATGTCTACACTTGCATTCCTCTTTGAGAGATGTATGCAAATGAGGTACAAATTTGCATAGTGAATACTTCATTTGCATATTCATATTTCGAAATAGCTCTTTCGAAAGAAAACCAGTGTAGACACAGCTCTTTCGAAAGTAAACCCCATCTTCAATATGTAGTGCAGCACTTTGTTGCTATTCACCAATTGGGCTTGTTTACACGCCCCCTTCGAAGGAGCAGGCTAGTGTAGATAAGCCCTGAGTGTAGCAGTCAGAGATGGGGCTTATAGCAAAGATTTGTTCTTGCAGTCCTTTTTTAAACACCTGGCACTGATCTCTGGAAATACTTCTGCATTAAAGCTGTGTTGCAAAATTCTGTCTTGTTCATTGTTTTTAGATTTGGTCTACCTTTTTTGTGATATTTGTTTTAATTATGCATGTAGTTGTTATTAACCCCAGAGAGGTAGTATGTATGTATGATTGTTTATAATAGAGGCAGGGAGCCACTTTTGTTCCAGCTGCATGTGGTTCATTGGAGACAGCCACTGGTGGGCCACCAGTTTGTTTATCTGAGTGTACATAGGCAGGGAGCCCAGCAGTTCCCAGTGAGTGGGGTTTGCCATTCCCAGCCAATGGGAGTTGTGGGAAGCAATGCAGGCTAGGCCACTGTTTCTCACAACTCTCATTGTCTGGAAATGGAGAGCCACAGCTACTGAGAGAGCTGTGAGTGGCCATTCCTGTGGATCGTCAGGTAAACAAAACACCTTGGCGGTGTCTACACGTAGAAGAAATTTCAAAATGGCCATGCTAATGGCCAAATCAAAGAATAGTGATGAGGTGCTGAAATGCATATTCAGTGCCTCATTAGCATGCCGCCAGTCGCGGCACTTCTAAAGTGCCGTGCGTCGCTTGCCCATGGCTTGTTGACGCAGGGTTCCTTTTTGAAAGGACCCCACCAACATCAGAATCTCCTTATTCCCATCAGCTGAAAGTGTACACATTTCAGCGCCTCATTAGTATTCTTCGATTTGGCCATCAGCATGGCCATTTCGAAGTTCTTACTGAGTGTACACGTAGCCCTTGTGGCCCTGTAGTGGCTAACCCTGATGAACTGCAGCCGGCCCTTGAGCCTGAGGTTCCCTAATCCTGATTTATAATCATGATTATCATTTGGGCATTATACTGTGATTAAAAATATTTTCCTGTGTTGTTCTTGATGTTGTTAAAAATGTTAACTCTTTAATTTATAATGCATCTAAAATGTCATAGAACCCAGACTTTATTCCAGTTCTCCAGTGATATAAAGTCATTCAGAGAAATCATACTTTATATTCGAGTATTATAATGTAATCCCCAACAGTTAAAAGAAGGAACTATATCCTGTTAAATTCAAGCAGCAATACTCATGAGGCTGCAAACTCAAGCAGTCAAAAGTTAAGTAGTACCAGATTTAGGTGTACCCGAGCAATCTGCCCTTATGTGCACTAAATAAGGCAGGGATCTTAACAAAAAATGTTGTGTGGCCATGTAATTAAAGACTTTTTCAGTGGGACATGGTCGTTTCAGATTGTGAACTCCATTTTTGCATTATTGGTTGAAGACATCTAAACGTTCTCACAGCCAGCCTGTTTGCTTTACATTACAGTCAGTGACCCTGCCTAGCACAATGTCAATGAAGTGTCAAACAATGTCTGAGAAGCAGAAAATGGCCATCAATAACCACTAGATTTGGAGCCCACCTCAACCCATCCAGCAAGCTGAAAGAACTTCACATGATGTCCTCAGGGGTAGGATCCGTTTGACACCCTCCCCCCCAGCTCTTCACTCTGCCCCATGTCAACTGGAGGAGGAGCACTTGTTTCCGAAAGAGGAGCGGGGTATGAAGGCTTCATGCTGGGTATAAAAGTAGGTGAGGAAGGATTGTCTCCCTCCCATACATTTGCTCTGGCAACTCACAAATGTTCTAATTGCATTCTTTGCTGCTTCTACCAGTCCAGTGGCACCTTGCTCCAGGTTTATACTCAAGCAGAAGATTGAATTAAGGTATGCAATTCCAGCTACGTTAATTAGATGTGTAGACGTGGCCTTGCAGAATGATCTGACTTCGGCAGTCTGCCAGAGTTTTCCTCAGGAAGGCAAGTTAGAGAAAGAAAATGGTAACTTTTAACACTGTGTATTCAGATGGATCTAAATTTTAATTTCATATGACAAAGGATCTTCTATACACTGGTGGGTATCAAATGCCTGTTGCAGACAACAAAGGTGTTAGAGTTCCTCAAGAGGTTGCAGGAATCCTTTATAATGGAAGGTTTTAGACAATATAAATAAAATCAATCTTAGCTACCTGTATGTTATTCATCCATCAGTCAGTCATTTCTCTATAATATACTTTCCTTTAATGTGGTTGTGAAGTTTTAACAAAGAAATCATGGGAGACCCTCTGATTTCAATGCAGCAGTACGTTACTGCTGGACTGGTTTATTCAGTGCCTTAGTCTATGTTCACAAAAGGGAAATTGACTCAGTTACAGATACACAATTCTAGCTATGGCAATTGCATAGTTACAATTGACATATCTGCAGTTAACTTACCTGGCTGTCCTCGCTGAAGACGTGAGATGCGAGGAGTACAGGGGTTGACTGCCAAGCCCTGCAAGTAACAGAGAGGTAGCCATATTAGTCTGTACTCCAGCAAAACAAAACAGCAGAAATGTAGCACTTTAAAGACTAACAAAATGATTTATTCAGTGATGAGCTTTCATTTATTGTCCTTTCTTTTCTGTAGGGAGTGAAGCGTGCATTATAGATTTCTTCTCTAGTGTAGGAAATGTCCCACTCTGTGGGGTCTTGCCTGGAAGCTTGATTATTGATGAGCGTTTCAAGTTCAGAGAGGTTATTCTTGATCCTTACTTATAAATGTCAATCTGTATTGGAAATGAAATTGACCTGAAGAAGTGGGTCTGTCCCACGAAAGCTCATCACCAAATAAATCATTTTGTTAGTCTTTAAAGTGCTGCATTTTTGGTTCTTTGTTTTGTTGGTGTAGAGTAGCATGGGTACCTCTCTGTTACTATTCAACATGCAAGGCACTACATTTAGCCGTTTGGAATGGATATCCATCAACTATATGAAAAAACTCTCTCAGATCCAGACAGACATCATCTTTCTCTCCAAATGCAAAAAGGTGGACATCGTGCCCAAAGGATTGACAGCGAAAAACCCATTACAATCAACGTACTACACTGGTTATAGTGAGAAGCTATGCCACCCACTCTCTAAGAAACTGAGGAACCACTTGATCAGTATCCTTTGCAGCAAGCAAGAAAGGCTCAAGAATAACCTCTGTGAACTTGAAACTCTCATCAATAATCAAGCTTCAATGCAAGACCCCACAGAGCGGGACTTTTCCTACACTAGACAAGAAATCTATAATATACACTTCCACTCCCTACAAAAAGAAGAGGACAATAAACTATTTAAATTACTTCATACCTCAGGATACTACCATTACAACAACTACAACACACCAGATAATATTGTTAACCTTTCAAACTACAGACTTAACTCAACTGAAGAGTCTCTCTTATTCCAGGGTCTGTCTTTCTGACCCACCACTTCTGCGAACCTCGTACAATTTTGTGGTGATCTCAAGGCCTTCTTTCTTCATCTCTGTCTGAGAGAATACTTCCAACATACGAATGAGCACCAGTCTGACTCTCTACGTCTCGCCTACCAAAACTGAAAGAAGAAGAATTCTATGTGGACTCCCCCGATGGACGTCGCGACAGTCTAGATTTGTATATGCAGTGCTTCCGCAGCCAGACTGAAATTGTAAGCAAACAACATCAAATGAAATACAATCTCAACTCTGTTGAATGCTAGGCTGTCCAGAGTCTCCAAAAAAACTCAGACATTATAATCAAGCTGGCTGACAAAGTGGGTGCTATAGTCACCATGAATAAGTCAGGCTATGGATAGGAGGCAGCTAGTCAACTATCCAACACCACATTTTACAGACCTCTTTCCTCAGCTCCCAGTTTGGAATTCCAAAAAACTACACCATCTACTTAAAGAACTCCCTGCCTGTACTCAAGATCAAATTCACTCAGACACACCATCTGAGCCCCAGCCTGGATTACTCTATTTACTGCCTAAAATCCACAAACCTGGACACCCAGGATGCCCTATCATTTCAGGTATTGGCACCCGTACTAATGAACTGTCCAGCTACGTAGACTCCCTCCTCAAACCCTGTGCCATCAGCACTCCTAGCAATCTCCAAGATGCCACTGACTTCCTGAGGAAATTACAAAACATCTGAAATCTTCCTGACAATTCCATCCTTGCTACCATGGATCTAGAGGTTCTCTACACCAATACGTGAAGATGGACTGCAAGCTATCAGGAATGCCATCCCTGATGTTACCACAGCAAATCTAGTGGCTGACCTGTGTAACTGTTGTCACCCACAATTATTTTCAATTTGGGGACTACTTATACCTGCAGATTAGTGGCACTGCTCTGGGCACCCGTGTGGCCCCACATTTATGCTAAATTTTTATGGCCAACTTAGAACAATGATTCCTTAGCTCTTGTCTGCTGTTTTCCTCTACTTACACTACATCAATGACATCTTTATCATTTGGACCCATGGTAAAGAGACTCTGGAATAATTCCACAGAGATTTTAACAACCTGCATCTTACCATCAATCTCAGCCTTGACTATTCCACATGAGAAGTACATTTCCTGGCTACCACAGGAAAATCACTGATGGCCACATTGACACCACCCTCTGCCAGAAACTCACTGACTACTAACCTTACCTACATGCCTTCAGCTTCCATCCAGCTCATACCACATGATCCGTCATTTACAGTCAAACCCTTAGATACAATCACATCTGCTATGATCCTACTGACAGAGACCAAAAACTACAAGACCTCTACCAAGCACTTATAAAACTGAATTACCCACCAGGAGAATTTAAAAAAAAAAATTGACAGGGCCAGACAAATACCCAGAAACCAGCTACTTCAAGGTAGACTCAAGAAGATCAACAACAGAACACTGCTTGTCATCGCCTATAGCGTCCAACTGACCCCCCTGTAATGCATCATTAAAAATCTACAACCTATTGTTGATCCGGGTGGAATGCTCTAGGTGACAGGCCTGTCCTTTCCTATAGACAACCTCCTAATATGAGAGAGATTCACACCAGCAATCACAGGCTACACCACAGTAATATGAATCCTGAAACTTTTCCTTGCAACAAACCCTGCTGTCAACTTTGTCCACATTTATTCTGGGGATACCATCACTGGACCGAACCATGTTAGTTACAAGATCAAAGGCACATTCTTATGCACTTCCAGCAACATTATATATGCCGTTATGTGCCAACAATGCTCTGTCACGATGTACATTAGACAGCCTGGGCAAAACCTTCACCAAAGAATAAACAGACACAGAACAGATATCAAGAAACTCAATACACATAAGCTGGTCAGGGAACGCTTCAATGGAGTGGGACATTCTGTTAAAGACCTGAGAATTTGTGTCCTGGAACATAGACAATTTAACAACAGATTAGAGCAAGAGATTTCTGAGTTAGAGTACATATTGAAATTTGACACATTTACACGTGGTATGAACAGAACCATCAACTACCTCACCCATTACAAGGACTGCTTCCCTTCCTTTGATGCTCAGAATTTTCTCAGACACGACAATTAACATCCCCCCCCCACCTCTCACCCCCTTCCTTCTATCCTATTTGATTTGTCAGTTTTTATTGCATTTTGTTTTCTTTTTGGTCCTCTGTACTTATTAATGTCAGTTTGTATTGGAAATGAAGTTGATTTAAAGAAATGGGTCTGTTCCACAAAAGCTCATCACTGAATAAATCATTTGGTTAGTCTTTAAAGTGCTACATTTCAATCCCTGGTAGGTTGATTTTGTGCGTCCCTACCAGATGTGCAAAACTGAACCCCGGAAGATTGACTGTGAGCAGATTGATCTTCTGGGGTAGCGTAGACATAGCATTAGTGAAAGGTTCTTTGCTTTGTTTTGTATGATTTTTGTTCTTTGAAGAAATCAGTTGAAAATGTCAAATGTAAGGGTATATCAGACTTGTTCCTTAGAACTTCCAAAGTCAAAACATCTCTTTGAAAGCAGAAGATGTATCCAGTTAAGTGGTGAGATCACCATTTGACATTTTGAAAACACAAGAAACAACAGGTTGGAAAGTTAAATTATCACAAAATTTTGTAAAAGCATAAGGCCTCAATTCTGATGTTGTATTTGTGAATCTTGACAGGCATGATGTATCTTTCCAAAAGATAATCATGCCACACAATTTTATCCTTTCACTAAGGATTTAAAGAAGCATGGCTATGATTAAAGCAGAGGACACAGAGTCAAGATCTGATTTCTATTCCCAAATCTGCTGCAGGATTCTTGCGACATTTTTGCTGGCAATTGTCTGATCTATTTTAAGTGAAGGGAATATCTATGAACAGCTTAGGGGTTGGTCTGTTCTTCGTTTATGAAGTGCTTTGAAATCCTTGAAGTCACTGTGAAAATGCAAAATGATCTTGTATTATTTTCACTTTTGTGTTGTGTTAGTAATACTTTTTGTGTTGTGTAATATAACTTCAATGTATACCTACCCAGTTCTCTTATGATATAAGTTACTTATAAGCATAATGCAAGTAGATATTATCATTTCATCTTTCTTGAAGCTGCATTGTGTCATGTAGGTTAGATTAATTTTTGTCTGGTTATACTACAGAATTTGCAGGCTACATCTGTTCAGTGACTGTCTAATTCAAGAAGTTCTGAGAGTGGAGTATGACAGAGTGCCTTTGATTTCATGTATAACAGAAATCAGCTTTAGCAGGACAATGTGATATCTCTGATGTTAACAATCTGAATGATTTTTATTGAGGATGACAGATGGCTCTGTGATAATGTGCTCTGAGTCGTGTAATATGTTCAGAATAAGTCTTCTGGAAGGTTGTACATCTGTCTTGAAATATTTTGTTAAAATATTTAAATCAAGGTCATTGTTTATTTTTGATTTTAAATGGCCTTTAGCGTGTAGTCTACAATTTTATACATTTAAAGATCAAACTGTTCACAACTTCAAGGGCTACAAATGGAAAGGTATAATAGGTAGCAGGTGTTAGAAAAGGCAATTGTGTTAGCTGTTTTGCTCAATTTCCAAAACTGTCTAAGACTATCCACTGGAAACACTTTATAGTCTAGTTTTATCTCTGAAGCATGATGAATTCTTAAATCTAAAGGGAATATGCATTTTTCTTTAATGAATAGAATATTTAAGCTTATTTTGTTTAATAAAAAAAGAGCCTAGGAAGATGGTATTGAAAAGGAGGTAGAAAGGGAAAATTCAAGTACAATAGAGGTCTGTGGTGTTATACTGGATATGCTGTATGCATTTTCTTGAAAAGCTTTTTCATATTCCAGTAAGAATGCTTGTGTTTTGGGATGTGTATTCTTTCAAGTTCTCCGAAACATTTTCTTTTGATCTTGTTCTATGATTTGATTCTCTTCAGTGTCGGACAACAAACTGATTATTTTGGATCAAAACCTGAATCTTAAAAGAACAGATTTTGTTTTTTCTAAGCCCATGAAGTCACTGAAGACAAAAAAAAAGCAGTTGTGCTAAAGGTTATGTTGAAATGAATCTGAGAAACATGAAAAATAGCAAAATGCCAATATATATATATCCTAAATTTAACTCTTGTTCCTGTCCCTCCCAGGAATGCAAGGGTACTTTACTTGAGAAAATTGAAATATCTGATATGCATCACCCCTACAAAAATGTTCTCTGCTGTTTGTGTCTGTTCCCCCTTTTTCAGCCAAGACAATACAATATAGGAACAGTTAATGTATACTAACAGAATTTTTAACCTTACTTATATTTTAATATTTTTTTCTTTTCAACTATTTGGCCATGTCTTCACATGTAAGTGACATGGATCCAAATTGGTTAATAAGGTGCTGATATGAATACTCAGTGCCTCATTAGCATAATAACAGCCAGTTTCGCTTCTAAAGTGCTGCTTTTGTAATTCAAAATGACCGTGTAGATGTGGGCATTTCAAAATAAACCCCAATTTTTGAAATTCCCGTATTCCCTTTTCTCCTTCATCAACCGTAGCTTTTGTCTTCTGGGGTGTGAGAATTTTCTTGTAGGTCTGGAATGCATGCTGTCTTATTTAGGCCTTCAGATTTCCAAATGCTGTGTGTTGCCAAAGGCCTATTTGGTTATTTTTCACCAACATCAAAGTTTATTCTTTCGTGTATTTTTGTATTAATTTAAACCCCATGCAAAAACAAGGCACTGTTGGTAGTTTGATGTGTTAGTAAAATGTGATAATTTGGCTCCAAAATCTATCATGGCACAATTAAGTGGTGAATAAATGTCATTACCAAACCAAGAACGAAGAGGTGGTAATTCAAAGGAACATTACTGAACATGCTTTCTTTAAGGTAAAACTTATATTACATGATTCTGTGCAGTATGAATTTAGCAGACAACTATTGTATTTGCTGTTCCATAGTCACAGGGGACTCAATTTGAAGCCTACTTCATGCAAAACTCATTTTATTGGTACAGTAAATTTAAGATACCCCTTGAGTGCTCTCTATTTATATTTCATGTTAAGGGTTTTTTTTTAATCAAAATGTTAAATGTTGGCAATTTTTAAATGACAACATATTATAGTATCAACAGCTCATTGTGCCCTCTTCAATTGATCAATTCAATGAATGGTTAAAAAGCAATCACATATCATGCCATTTGTTTTATTTCTGCTAAAACAGAAACCATCTGTTATCCTTTACTAGGAAGAAGTAGAATCGGAATATTATACCTATAACTAATTTAAAAATCTTGTTTTTATTTATTTTAATTTACTGATGTGAGCTGACATCTTAATTATTGTTCTTCTTTGAGTGCTTGCCCATGCCCATTCCAAAGTAGGTGTGCGTGCACTGTATGCAAGGCTGCCAAAAAGTTTTATTTCCCCAATCATATCTGTTGAGTTGGTTCTTGTGCCTCCTGAAGTCACACACTCATAGCACCAGTGGATAGGGCCCAGATGAACACTGCCCTCTCAGTTCCTTCTTACTGCCGGTGACAGTTGCTGGAACTTGTGCTCATCTTAGTAATCTCACCAGTAAATTTTGTCTCTTTTTGTCTCTTTGTATAGTTCATAAGATAGTAGTTGGTTACAGTAGTTTTACTGTATGTTAGTATTAGTAGTGTAGGGCCCCACTTACTGGGGTTTCCCCTTTCCTGGCACTGGATCTTGCCAGGATTTAAGTCATATGAGGCTTGTCATAAACCCATAGCAGTTAGTCACCCTCACTCTGCTTGCCTCAAGTGTTTAGGGGAATTTCACTTGTGGGCCTTGAGGAGAAAATATGCGGTGCTCCAGGTCCTAAATAAGGGTGGACGAGAGAGGTGAGTGAAATGTTGAACTGGGAAAAAGGAGAGCTTCGCAGTGATGACCCGCATCACTCAGATTGACTTTGCTGTTACAAAACTGGTGTAGTTATAGCCGTGGGTTACACCACACTACTAACAGAAGGAATAGGATTACACCCAAGAAGCACCCCCTGGGGTTTTTTCTAATTCCCAGTAGTTATCTAAAACAGCCCACAGGTTGGTGGAATTCATTGGCCGTTATCTATCCCAATTTCTGACAGGCTTTTCTCCAAGAAGTGTAAATTTCAAGTTTCAGGGGGTAGCGCTCAAGGGTACATAGGAGGGTGTGACGTACAGACACACACAACACTCTGTCCTGTAGAACACGGAGGTTCAGCGGACCACGCTTCCCAGCTGAGGCAGCTTGCTTTCAGAACTTCCAGGTCATTAGGTCAAAGCCCTTTCAGGGGTTCTGGGGCGTCTTTGCCTCAGCCTTACACATGACCCTTACAGGCTCATGAAACTAAAACATAAACACGTGAAACATATAGACAAACTTGCCACAGGACAGGATACAAACGGATTTAATAAAAGTGTTTACTTACGTAGGTAAGCAGATACAGGAATAAGACGCACTGTTGCATCATGTTACTTGAGTTATACTACTAATACAGATTTTCACAGTACCGACAGGTATTCGCGCCCTACTCTATCTAACTCGCAAGCAGGCGGGAGGAGTGGAGAAGGGTGATCAGAACTTGTTACAGACAGCATCCAGTCTCTCCAGGGTTCAGGAGTTCCTCCTCTTCCTTACGTTGTTGCTCCCCTTTATAGTCCTGCCGTTTGCTGCCTCCACCCGAGGCTTGACCCATCGCATTCTGGTTGCTTCTGCTTCTCTTCGTCTGCAGCCCTTTTCAGTCCCCCCCACCCATTTTACACAACAATACGTCTCATACTTATTTTTTCCTTTTAACGTATGCAGCTGGCACCTCTGGGCTGCTGGGTCAGAAACCAGGGTCTTTCCTGTTTATCAATTTAGGCCGGGAGCATGTGGCTGAAGTCACATACTGCTGTTAATGCAGGCTGTAAGCAATTCAGTAAATTCCAGTGCTAACTGGTTTAGACTTGCCCAATTCACTTGGTTCCTCGGTTCTTGCCCTGGGCTTAGTGTTTTAGCCTTTTTGTGCTGAGGCATATTTCTCTATAGCATTTTAAAAGGGTCTCTGGACCCTGCCTCCATTCCATGTACCTCACTGCCTTGTTCAAATGCCCATGCAATTCACCCTAACATGCCCGGCCGCGGCCATTCACTTAGGGGTCACCAGGTTATTTTGCACAGGCCTGCTGCATGATTTGTAAGGGAGTCAACCCTGTACCCAAAAGGACAGGGACCAAAGATTTAAATTCCTCCTCATGGACTTTCAACATCATCACCACCTTTGGAGCCAAGTCATAACTTGGCACTAACCACTTCCACGTCAGTGAGACCCATGCTGGCTTCCCTGAGAGACCAGCAGCATAGCTCAGCATCTCTAGCACTGGGAAAAGCCTCCATGTCTGCATGCCAGGAGTCAGCACCACCAAGGATCGCCAATGTAGAGCAGATCTAGCCCTCATGGGGATGATCAGCACCAATCTCAGACACCAGTGTCATGCGAGAAACAACAATAAATGGACAGTCGATGCTCCCCAACTCTAATGTCTGTCTGTCACAAGGTAGCTGGCAGAGTGAGACCGTGTCATGCCACTGAGTTTCAGTGGCTGCCACTCTTGTATTGTTGACTGCAGCCCAGTGAGGGGAACTGTCGAGTCCAGTCCTATTGGACTTTCTTCTGAGGGAGAATCATCTATTCTAAAGGCTCTCAAGGCAGCAAGAGACCTTCTCTTTCTCCCAGTTCTGCCTTTCCTCACTAGGTGGGAACAGGCATCAGAAATGAGAAAAATCATGTCATCAAGACTGTAGATGCTACCAAAGGGAAAACTGGTGATGAATTTGTAGCATGGGTTACTCCCCTCTTGGCACCACTCTCTGCTACCATCAGTACCCTTCCCTGTGGTCACCAGGGAGTTACTTCTCATCATCAGACTCTAACAAAGTTTCACATTTCCCATTGGAGCCAGCATGCATCCAACCATCAGCATCCAATGGCTGATATGAGCTAAGGGTTTCTACCAATGACCTAGCCCACACAGTGTCAGGTGCCTCTGCAATGGCCTTTTTGGACCCTTTGGCTTTTCATCAGACCCAAGGGCCTCAGTCAAATAGGTCATTTTCTACTGTTTTAGAGGGTCTGGCACCCTTTCTCTTTCTTCTGGTCAGGAACTAGTGACCAGCAACAAGCTCAGTAAAGAGCTTCAAAACCTGGCATTGCAGGTTCCTTTTGGTGCTGAAGAGCAGGAACAGGGTATGGTACCACTCCTAACACTCTTTCTCCTCCCATGATGAGTCAGTAGTGGGAACTTCAGTTGTGCCCACTCAAAATGACAACAGGGGTTACAAGAGCTCATAAGGAGGACAGCCCAGAAACTGGGAATCTAGGTGAATCTCAGAAGCCTTTCTTGGCCTGTTGGACATTTTGGCCCTTCCAGGTCCATCACAAGCAGCTTTGCCCTGAATAGTTCCATCATGGTACTCATTAAGGACCTTTCTCGGGCTCCAGACTCCTTGCAGTTCATGGCAAAGATGGTGTAAACAAAGTATTTTGTGCCCGCCAAAGAGTGTGAATATCTGTATATACCTCCTTCCCCAGAGTCTCTCATTTTGTCAGCAGCAAATGTACAAGAGTGTCAGGGGGAACGGCCAACCAGTCACTATGGAACTTCTGAGCCACCATGACTTTAGCACCTGATGGGAACTGAATAAATATAAGGACTTGCTGCTACAGAAATCTAGGACTACATTCTCTGCTCTGCCTCGACACCTCATTGGGGTCTGAACAGGCCATTTGAGGGTGTACTGAAGGATGGTGTACCACAATAATGTCTGGAGCTAATCTTCTCAATGGGCCAGCTAGCCCACTTCTGTTGGGCATGGGCCTATATTACTTCAGATCACTGGACTTGCACCGCCTCAGGTGCATCCTTGGAATATTATGGAAGGACAGAGTGACCAACACTGCCGTCCTTGAGCAAGCTGGAATCCCAGCCATGCACACCCTCCTCAGGCAGCATCGACTCCGCTGGCTTGGCCACGTCCACAGGATGAACGATGGAAGGATTCCAAAAGATATCCTGTATGGTGAGCTAGCCTCTGGCAAAAGACCTCCTGGACGCCCCCAGTTGCGTTACAAAGATGTCTGCAAGAGAGACCTCAGAGAGGTAGACATCGAGCTGGACAACTGGGAAGATCTAGCAGACGACCGCAGCAGATGGAGGCAGGGGTTACACAAGGGCCTTCAGAAGGGCGAGTTGAAGATCAGACAGCTAGCAGAGGAGAAGCGAGCGCACAGAAAGCACACTAAGGACTTGACAGACACCCACTACATCTGCAGGATATGCAGCAAGGACTGTCACTCTCATGTGGGTCTTTATAGTCACAATAGACGCTGTAAATGAAGTCCTCAATTGAAACTTTAAAGGGCGCGATCCATAGTCTATGCAGACTGAAGGATGCCTACATACATAACATAACTGGGATCTGTGCATGGAGGGGCTCAGCTATCCCCTGAATTTCAGGTTTTCCCCACTTTCCCATCTTCCTTCCCATCCCTCTTCAGGAACCCTTCTCAGGAGCATCTTCTAATTCAGGAAGTATGAACACTTGTGAAAGTGTGAGCAGTAGAGGAGGTCTCTCCAGAGCTAAGTGACTAAGGGGCTTATTTCCATTATTTCCTAATCCCAAAGGCAAAAGGCAGTCTCAGACCCCTACTGGACCTGCAAAATCTCAACAGATTAATGAAGAAGCTGAAGATACACCTGGTCTCCTTAGCCACCATTATCCTCAGATTCATTGTGGGCCACACAGGATATCAGTTCCTGGTACTTCTGTTTGGTCTGTCAGCAGCCCCTGTGATTTTCAAAAAGTGCATGACTTTCCTTAGGGATGAAGAGAGGAATTGGGTTTGTCCTTGCCTTGATGACTGGCTACTCAGAGGCAGACATACAGGTAATATTGTCTCAGTTCCAGAAGTTAGACCTGTTGATAAAAATGCAAAAAACAACAATCTCCCCTGTCTGAAAGATAAGAGTTCATAGTGGTGGTCTTCTGTTTGGGGCAGGCCATGATCATAGAGAACCTCAGAAATCCTCCTACCACCACAGCAAGAAATGGCCTGAAATTCCTGGGCCATATACCATCATGCACGTAAACAGTGAAACAAATGAGGCCAAGATTCAGACCTGCCTAGCATCAGTGAACTGACCAGGATGGGACTGCCTGAACATGGTGGTCATGCTTCTCCCCCTTTGGTGATCATCTCCCTGTTATGGTGGCTGGACCCAGGGTCAGTCATGCAAGTATCCTGTTAAAGAAACTCTAGCTGCCAGTGCTTCTGCTCTGGGTTAGGGAGCCCACCTGGGGTTCCTCTGAATGCGCAGCCTCTGGTCCAATGGCCCATTCCACAAGGACACAAGCTTCTACAGCAGCATTTGTGGCATTATGTTTCCATCCAGGATATTTGTAGAGTGGCAATGTGCTCTTTGGCCCACACCTTCCCAACTCATTATGCCATTATGCAGCAGACTAGAGACTGTGCTAAATTTGGCAAAGCAATCCTATAGCCTTCTTGCCATTGAACTCATACATCACCTACATTGGAATGGACATGAGCAAGCTCTTGGGGGGGACCTTACTAACCTTCCTTAATTGTTGTTTGAGATGTGTTACCCGTGTCCATTCCAAAATCAACCTTCCTACTCCTCTGTTGGTGTTGACCAGCAAGAAGGAACTCAAGCTGGCAGGGCAGCAGACCCCTATCCACCACTGCTGTGAGGGTGCTATTCCAGGGGTCACTAGAGCTGACCTCGTGAATACCAGTGAGAGGAAAACTTTCCGGCAGCAGTGCATACAGCACTCACACAAACACACCTACATTCGAATTTGTGTGAGCTCACATCTTGAAGAGCAACTGTTACAGAAAGTTAGTAACTTTTTTGTTAAGTGTAGAGCTGAAAAATCTATAAAGGAACTTTAATGATGCAACTAAACAAGAAAAAAATCTTTCATATGCTGTTAATTATGTTCAGAATAAGACAGAAAAGGTTTTTGACTTCTGTTGGCCTTCTGGATTTTAAAGCTTCCCCCGCCCAATGTCTTCATGTTTTGTTTAACAGAAACTGATGTGATAATTGGTATTTACTGCTGTTCCTACAGCTAAATCATCTTGAGCTGTCATTGTATCCAATTTCATACATTGTTCAGCTTTGCACCCAGTGCTTAAATAGGAATTCTCCAGGAGTATGTCTACAGTAGGAAAAAAGTCTGGTTGTTAGAGTGAAATAATGAACACATTATAGCTCATATTGTAAAAATCCTAATGCAGGGCAGGCAAGTTGTACTTTTACTTTGATTATCTGATCAAAATGAACCTTATAGGGGCATTTAGGTAAAATTCCAATTTGTCCTGTCTATATGCAATTTGTGTGTTAATTGTTATATGTTATAAAAAACGCAGAGGCATACTGATTTCCTAGTGCAGGCCTTTTTCCTAAGGTACCTCCTGCCTTGATTCCCAGAACATTCCCTTTTTCCTTTCTCCTGGCATCACATGTTTCATTTCAAGTGGAAATTCATGAAAAGATTGACACAACACTGTTTTTTGTGATTACTTGGTTTCGTCCTACTTATCTTTGGAGTCAAGTGCCTGCTAACAGGGAATGGAAGGTCCCACTGACTTGTTCCCATCCCCATCTCCCTTGCATCCATTCTCCTAGTTGGGAAGAGTCTGCTAAGGAGTTTTCCACTGTAAAGTACTGCAGTTGTTCTGACGACACTCAGCTTTTCCCTTATGCAAGGGGCATTTATGAGTATTTAGGCTCTATGTCTTCCTTCCCATCATCAGATATCTAACTATCAGGCAGAGAAATGGCTGATCTGTCCTGCCAGCATTGACCCCTTAATTACCAAGTGTATTTGGGGCAACAGAGTACTTCTGAGTTATACATCATGACTGGATGAATGTTGTTGTGAGTAATTATAATGTTATATGAGGCAGAAAAATAGGGTCACTGATAGTAAGGTGTGTTTTCTCCACCTCAAGACTGAACTAGTCGCTACTTCATACTTATGGGCTACTGGTGTTGTCTTTCAAGTGAAAAACAAAACTCATATTCTGAACAAAACAAAAAAAGCATTCCAGTAGCACTTTAAAGACTAACAAAATAATGTATTAGGTGATGAGCTTTCGTGGGACTGGCCCAGTTCTTCAGATCATAGGCATACCAGAACACGTGGTTTGAACCAGGATAGGAATTTTCTAGGTCATTATAGGGGCTCTTTTGCATACTTGGCTTTAACTAATTCTTAACCTCCCCCTCCCATCCCCCCCAGCTTCTGCCCCTCTACTCTCTGATATGTTAACCTTGGTAATATTTTTCTGATTTATCAATGTTGATTACTATTTTTGGTTCTCTGTGCCTTAAATATTGAGTCTGTTCTGGTATGGCTACGGTCTGAAGAAATGGGTCTGTCCCATGAAAGCTTATCACCTAATAAATTATTTTGTTAGTCTTTAAAGTGCTACTGGACTGCTTTTTTGTTTTGATAGTATATAGACTAGCACGGCTTTCTCTCTGTTACTATTCACATTCTGATCTCTGCCATCAGTAAAGTTATGATTTTCAAGACTTTGATTTTGATCCAAGCAGATTCCGACACCAGGAATTACATTGTCTTCTGAGTCATGTCCCCATGGCTACTACAGTCCAAATGTGCATGTGTCCCTCACTGCTGATCAGAAAACTTTTGGCTACAGTGTCCCTCAGGCTGGCACATGAGTTCTGTCTCTGTGCTCCTTGCCACAAGGCTAGTCAGCCCTGGTGGGCTGAATTCCCTCAGTTTTATCTTGATCAGCCCTCACTAGAGGTAAAACTATTCATTCTGTTGCAACTGTAACTTCTGTTGTACATTTTGATAGCTAGTTAATCTCCTAATACTTGGTTGTAGTTGGGCCCTTATGGGAGTGGCATGTGGCCTGCCTTAGCCTCTCTGCACAGCCAACCAGGAGCTACCAGTGATAAGTGCCACCAGGTGGGAGGGCATACTTTATCCCTCTCCCATTGCCAGCGCCCCATTTCCCTTCCTGCACCCCAAGATCCAGACCTGAGCCAGGGCCAGCATGACACACTTATTTCCAAACCCCAACACACTGCCCCAGCCCAGACCCCCCCACCTGCATCCAAACTCCCTGTCCAAGGCTCAGTGCAGAGCCCCCTCCCACACTGTGAACCCCTCTGCCCAAGCCCAGTAGCAGTGAGCAAGAGAGAAAGAGGGGGATGGAGCAAGCAGGGTGGGGCTTTGGGGCTGGGGTAGGGTAGATCCTGAATTGTGGTTACATTCAGAAAGTGATCTTAGGCATAAAATGATGGGAGATCACTGCTCTAAGTAGTGGATATGTGGCATATGTTTGTTACGTTGAATTTGGGAGAGTGTGCTTGAGCTTACAGTAGCTCATCGAACATGAAATGGAAAAGCTGGGAATGGGCTGGAAAGAGAGTGGTTTGATACTGAAAAATGTGCATCCAGATGTAGTTCTTAATACAGGTTATAGTATGTGAATGTTTATAGTAGAGAAGAAGTCATAATACATTTGGAATGTGAAAAAATAGAAAGTCTCTTCAGTCTAATAAAATTAATCAGTATTAAACAAGCACGTATCCTGTGTTCTTTGCTTAAGAGAAGCATTTCATGTTGTCAGCTACTAGTCAATATTGAAAAGCAGTCATGTAGCACTTTAAAGACTAACAAAATTATTTATTAGGTGATGAGCTCTCGAGTGGGTCTGAAGAAGTGGGTCTGCCCCACAAAAGTTTATCACCTAATAAATTATTTTTTAGTCTTCAAAGTGCTACATCACTGCTTTTTTGTTTTGGTAAGATACTGACTAACACAGCTACCTCTCTGTTACTAGTCGATATTGAATGTCTTATAAATAGGGTTAAATTTCATAAGCAAAATATTGGCTCAGTGAATTTAATTTTTTTTTTTTTATTTTATTTTTTAGTCTGAACCTGAGGGTTTTTCTCATTTTCACTTGTACGTCTGTGCTGCCTTCCTTGTCAGATGGAGGAAAGAGATACTGGAAGAAAGAGACTTTCAAGTAAGTAAATAAATTTTTATTCAGCCCTGCAGAAGTCTAGAGATATATATTTTCCCAGCAAGGCATTCTTTATTAAATTTTTATTTCTGCAATTACTTATGAATGAATTTGACAGAACAACAACAGTTGCACGAAAATTGACGTTTGGCTCTTCTGTGCATCATTTTAAAGCTCTTGTACTTGTAGCGATTTGAAGTGATTTACAGTGAACAGCAGAAGATTATGAGGGAGGGAGGGAGAGGAGAGACATACACTCTTGAGAAAGTTTTACTTAAACTGAGATGGTCACTGAGGCGAATATGTCAGGGGAAAAATAATTTAAAAAGTTTTGGAATTTCACAGTGAGGTTTTTTTAGAATGTAAGTGACTGATGGTAAATTGATCTACACGTTTTATCTTAAAATGTGGTTGTGATGTTCCTTATTTATTGTAATTAACATTTGTAGCACATCAGAGATATGCATGGCATTTCTACATAGATGATAAAGACATAGACCCACTTATGCAAACATGCATGAAATGACCAGGCAGACGCAATTCCACCTCTTTGAAAATCAGATGATTTACTTGTGTCTGAATATAGACAACTTACTTTGGGTGCCCACATTTGAAAACTTGAGGCTGTCTTTGCCCCCCCCGCCCCGCCCCCACCCCACAATCAAAACTAAGCCTAAAACACAGAGGTAAATGACTTTTGGTGTGGAGCAGAGAGGAAAGAGTGCACAGAATGAAGTTATAGGACTGGTTTGTTACAGTTTGTATTACATTAGTTTCTTCTTTATGCAGATGATTCAAATTGTTAGCGCAAGAGAATGGTTTTTATTGCTGGAACAATGCTGAAATAAAGTAGTTAGACAGGGAGCAGGTTGCCAGATGCAGAGGGTTAGTGAATACATTGTAGGTATTTGCCAAAGAAGTGTAGACGAGGTAAGAATTTGGGTGTGTATTTAAGATCACCTCTATTTGTAGAATGCATATTGTTTATGTCCTGCAAAAATAGTAGGTTTTTTAATTGTGTGATTAATTTTGCATAAATACTATATATACAATAGCTTGGAAGATGCAGGCTGAAATATACTGCCCCTTTGCAAGACATGCCTGGGAGCCCTCCCCATTCTGATGGAGCATGTCTCCTTCTGCTCAGGTCCAAAGACCCCAGTCTCTTTCCGGCTGAGCTCTGCTCTGCTGATCAGGGCACTGGAACAATTTTTCCAGTGAGGGTGCTGAGAACCAGTGAAGCAAACTGTTTATAAACCCTGTACATAATGGAAAGCACTTCAAACCAGGTGTGCTGCAGCACCCCCCCCCACCCCCGGCACCCCAAGTTCAATACTGTGCTGCATTTTAGTATCCCACACATATGAACACTGTATACTGACCCCAGAAAATATGCACTGACTCAGTCAAACACTGCTGCCTTTCCTCACAAAATGAATTGATGTACTGGGACAGTTTTAATTAATGTTGGGCTGCCCTCCTAACCACTTAATGCTGCCAGTCTAATCAGCAAATTAACTCTGAGTAGCTCCCCAGGAATAGCTTCATTCATACCATCTCCTAGTATGCAACTTATGCTGTTTTCCAAACAATATCTGAATGATGGACACATCTCCCTCTCAACTGTATGTTAGCACTGGGCACTACCCTCTCCACTAAATCCATTTGTGCTGTTTCCTGCTCCTGAAGTCTATCGTGTCTGCCTCATTTCCTATATGCTCACTGAAGACAAGACATATATATATATAAATGTAAAATAGGGAGCATGCAACCGGGTGCATGCGAACAGGGTGGTTGCTAACAGGAGGGACTTTTGAGAGGGGCTCTCCTGGGGAAGGAGGGGGCAAACTACAGCACCTTTGGGTAAGTGGCTCTCTGGAGTGTGTGGGTGGCTGGGTTTGGGGGTTCTGGGCCTGGGTTTGTCTGTTTGTTTGGTGTTTGGAGTGCTGTGTTGTGCTGTCTGTTTGTTTGTTTGAAAGGCCATGTGCTCAGGCTGGCCATGTGCTCACGCTGCATGCCTATTGGCTGAGCGGCAGTCAGAGGGAGGGGCTCTCTCAGGTGGGCCAGAGCTCTAAAGCCCTGCTGGCAAGTGACCAGGGAGCATGCGACCGGGTGCATGCGAAAAGGGTGGTTGCTAACAGGAGGGAGTTTTGAGAGGGGAGTTTAGAGGGGGGAGCTTAGAGGGAGCTAGTTACTACTTCAGTTGTAAGAGGCAGCATCATCCCCAACTGCTGGCTGGAGCTGAGGGACCTGCTGCAGCATGAGGAGCCGGGGGGTGAGATTGAGGGATGTCAGTGGTGGGCAAGTGGTTTGGGGGCGTCTGGTACAGCTGTGAGGATGGCAGCACCCACGGAGGCTGCTTGTGGCGTGCTGGCTCAGATTGCATGGCTTCCAGGCCCAGTCCTGCACTCCCTGCATGCACGTGCCGCACCAGATCCATGGGGCTCCAGGGACAGCCGTAGCCAGATGAAGAGTTGGTAGCTTTGGCTGGGACCCAGGGTGCGGCTGAGCTACAAGATCGGTGCCTTCCTGGAGGATGTGGGGCTGCAGCAGCATGTGGCCAGGTGCAGAGAGGCCAGGGGAAGGGGGACCTGGGGGCAACGAGAACTGATAGGGGGCAGTGTGGTGCAGTCGGGAGACATGGGAGTGGATGGGGGGAAAAGGGGACAGGGGGAAGGATCTGGGGGGTGATGGTAGCCGATGAGAGGCAGAGGGGTGGGGAGGAGGGTCCTGGGGAGGCGAAGTAGTCTTCACGGGGAGCTTTGGGGACATGTGGCGCCAGGGAGGTGCAACAGGTAGTGGGACCGTACCCACGTTCTCTATGCCCCACTGCCTTGTGGGTTATCCTGGAAAGGAGCAAGGCTAAGGGAGTAAACCCTGAAAGAAAATCCAGAGGGGAGTCCTAAGGCGGTTCTGTGCCAACTTCTGGTATTGACCCGGCAACTCCTGCAGCTGAGCTGGTACCAGACGTAGAGGTTATCCTCTCCTTTGACTATATCAGTAAAGCTGAGAGGGGAACACTGGTGTCTGGGCAGCCCAGTATCCCAATAATTGCCCAAGCTCGCACCTGGAGAGGTACTCCAGCATCGCTAATAGCGTTGAACCAACACGGGAGGTAACAGATACCGGTTATAAGCTCTTGCTCGATGGGCGTAGAGAACGAGCGCCAGGGGTTGCCTCCGACGGTGGGAGAGATTGTTGCATCTCACTGGACAGTCACCGCCCGCCTCAAGCTGGGCAGCCCCCAGCCAATAGGGTACTGTCCCGCCACAGTTCACCTGCCTCACTGGGTGCGTGAGGCTTACGGTTCCCAAACCTGACAAGTGACCTGAAAGCTGAGCACCAGGCAAACCAATAAGAAAATCAACAAGAAAAGGAAACCATCAAAGTTTTAAGCTTGCTTGCTGGAATGTGCGGACCATGCTGACAGGTCTGACTGAAGATCTTCAGGACATCAGCGACATCCGAAAGGCCACTGTCATCAATGAGGAACTGAAGAGGCTCCAAATTGACATTGCTGCTCTGCAACAGACACGTCTCGCAGATTCAGGATCTCTAAAGGAAAAGGACTACACCTTTTTCTGGCAGGGTAAAGCCCGAGAAGAACCCAGGGAGCACGGTGTTGACTTCGCCATCAGAAACACCCTTCTACAAATGGTGGAATTAGTCATGGGTGGATCAGAAAGACTCCTTCAGGTCATACTTCAAACTTGCACTGGTCCTGTCCACCTGATCAGTGCTTACGCCCCAACCCTGTATGCCGCACCGGAAGTAAAAGACAAGTTTTATGACGTGCTTAGTGCTGCCATAGTGCAAATACCTGCTCGCGAACAACTGTACATTCTGGGTGACTTCAATGCGAGAGTTGGAGCCGATCGTGACTCGTGGCCTTCCTGCTTAGGCCACTTTGGTGTGGGAAAAATGAATGAAAATGGTCAGCGTCTTCTCGAACTTTGCATGTACCACAATCTGTGCATCACAAGCACATTTTTCCAAACCAAGCTACAGCACAGAGTGTCATGGAGACACCCATGCTCAAAACACTGGCATCAACTAGACGTGGTCATCGCTAGACGTGATAACCTCAAAAACATCCTTCTGACACACAGCTATCATAGTTCCGATTGCGATACAGATCAATTGTTAGTTTGCTCCAAACTCAAGGTGATTCCCAAGAAGCTGCACCGCTCTAAACCAACTGGAAAGCCCCACATTGATGCCAGAAAGACAGCAAACTCAGAGAGAGCTGAAAAGTTCAGAGCGACTCTGGAGGAGAATCTGCGCAGCAACCCTGGGGGTGCCAATGTGACATCCGGATGGCAGCATCTGAGGGATACAATGTACAACACGGCCTTGTCGGTGTTTGGAAGAAGAGCTAGAAACACAAATGACTGGTTCAAAGCTAACTCTGATGAGATGATTCCAGCCATCAAAAAAAGCGTGCTGCGCTCCTGGAGTACAAATGTTTGCCAAGGCAGAATACCCTGCAAGCGCTCAGAGCATCCAGAAAAACAGTACAACAGACGACCAGGCGCTGTGCCAGCAACTACTGCCTCAAGCTATGCAGCAGCATCCAGACCAGTTCTGACTTTGGTAACCTCAGGGGAATGTACGAGAGCATCAAGAAGGCATTAGGACCCACCCGGAACAAGATGGCACCTCTGAAATCCAAATCTGGTGAAGACATCACTGACAAAGCCAAACAGATGGAGCTCTGGGTCGAGCACTACACCGAGCTGTACTCACGCGAGAACATTGTGGTCGACTCAGCCCTCGATGCCGTCGAACTCTTACCAGTAATGGACGAACTGGACCAGGAACCAACTGTGGATGAACTGAAGAAAGCCATCGACAGCATTGCATTAGGAAAGGCCCCGGGCCAGGGTGGTATACCACTACAGGTAATCAAGTGTGCTACGGACACTCTCCTGGAACCCCTACATGAGCTACTGTGCCTGTGCTGGAGAGAGGGAGAGGTTCCACAGGACATGCATGACGCTAACATCATAACCTTGTATAAGAACAAAGGAGACAGAAGCGACTGCAAAAATTACCGTGGAATCTCCCTCCTAAGCATCACTGGTAAACTGTTCGCTCGCGTCATGCTCGGCAGACTCCAGAAGATTGCTGAGAGGGTGTATCCTGAATCACAGTGCAGATTCCGCGCAGAGAGATCTGCCGTCGACATGGTCTTCTCTCTGAGGCAGCTGCAGGAGAAATGCAGGGAGCAGAGGAAGCCACTCTATATTGCCTTCATCGACCTAACCAAGGCCTTCGACTTGGTCAGCAGGGATGGACTGTTCAGACTGCTCCACAAGATAGGATGTCCGCCACGGTTACTCAAGATGATCCAGTCTTTCCACGAAGACATGAGAGGAACCGTCCAATACGATGGCACATTATCGGATGCTTTCAGCATCAGGAGTGGCGTCAAACAGGGATGCATCCTTGCTCCGACGCTCTTTGGGATGTTCTTCCCACTCCTCCTTAAACACGCCTTTGGATCTTCAACAGAGGGCATCTTTTTGCACACAAGATCTGATGGGAAACTGTTTAATCTTGCAAGGCTGAAAGCTAAATCTAAGGTGTGGGAAGTCCTCATCAGAAAGATGCTGTTCGCAGATGACGCTGCTGTCATGTCACACACAGAAGACCAGCTTCAGAAGCTGCTGGATCGGTTCTCCAAAGCATACAAGGACTTTGGGCTCACCATCAGCTTAAAGAAGACAAATGTACTTGCTCAGGATGTTGCTGTTTCTCCATCAATCAGCACTGACAACTATACGTTAGAGGTCGTCCACAAGTTCATTTACCTCGGGTCCACCATCACTGACACCCTGTCCTTGGAGACTGAGCTAAATAGGAGGATCGGTAACGCAGCCACAACTCTGTCCAGACTCAGCGAGAGAGTGTGGAATAATAACAAGCTGTACATTCACACCAAAATGCAAGTCTACAGAGCCTGCATCCTCAGCACCCTCCTTTACGGCAGCGAGACTTGGACCCTGTACGCCTGCCAGGAAAAGAGGCTGAACGTCTTCCACTTACGCTGCCTCAGGCGCATCCTTGGAATATCGTGGAAGGACAGAGTGTCCAATACTACCGTCCTTGAGCAAGCTGGAATCCCAACCATGCACACCCTACTCAGGCAGCGGCGGCTCCGCTGGCTTGGCCACGTCCACAGGATGAATGAGGGAAGGATCCCAAAAGACATCCTGTATGGCGAGCTAGGCTCTGGCAAAAGACCTCCCGGATGCCCCCAGCTGCGCTATAAGGATGTTTGCAAGAGAGACTTCAGGGAAGTAGACATCAAGCCAGACAGCTGGGAGGAGCTGGCAGACAATCGCAGCAGATGAAGGCAGGAACTATACAAGGGCCTTCAGAAGGGTGAGTTGAGGATCAGACAGCTAGCAAGGGAGAAGTGAGCCCACAGAAAGCACAGCAAGGACCTGCCAGACACCCATTACATATGCACCAGATGCAGCAAGGACTGTCACTCTTGTGTGGGTCTTCACAGTCACAGCCGATGCTGCAAATAAGGATGCCGAACGGAACTACGAAGGGTGCGATCCATAGTCTACGTAGACTGAAGGATGCTACATTATTATTACATTATGTGAAATATTGTAGTCTTTTTTTTCTCATCTTGGTATCTAAATTTTATCTTCAATGTAAGATAGATTTTGTAGTTTACTTTTCACTGATGTCATTAAAATCTGTGTCAGTACATACTTGGGAAAAGTTTTAAAACACCTATTATTCCCAAGACAGATCTTAGTGATATACCACATACATCTGCAGTTATGATTCTTGAGGATGGATATGATGAAATGTTGTCAAAAGTCACAGACAAAAACAGTCTTGGTTCTTGGTTTCGTCTTGGTTCTTATATTGGAATTAACTAGGTTAGCTATGACCATCTACAGGTCTATGACCTGACGTCACTGAGTGTTAGCTGTAGAAGCCTGATCACTGAAGCTGCTGGAGCAGGCAAAGCTTCAGGCTTAATTGGAATCAGTCAGCTGATGGGGATTACAATGCTAGGAGACAGTTGTGCTACTTGGTTTAGTCATGGTGAGGATATGTAATTCGAAGGAACAGAAGTTAAGGCTGGGAGCTCAGAGGGTGAGCTGGATAAAGGTGAGAAATCCTCATGTTTGGAAATTGAGGATTAAACACTGGTTATGTTTGGGATTGGGAGACCACAAAAACACAGTATACGATGCTGCTCACTGAATAGCGAAAGAAACATCCTGTTACACCTTGCCTGCTCTGTAAAGTTTTATTGTGTTAACACATGTGAAAACACTAGGGTTAATGAGAAAGGATCAGATATTTAATATGGATTATAAGAATATCTGCAGTTACAAGGACAATATGCTGAAAATATCCTGTGTATTACACTTATTCCCTGACAATATGGAGGAAATGTTTGGTACTGGCTATTGTCAGAGAAATGTTGCCAGTGGGGAACACTGGTCTGGTCTAGCAATGCCTATGCTTGTATTTTCTTTTTAATCAGAAGGAGGATATTCATAATGCTTTGGTGAGTGTACCGAGGAATGAATAACCAATATTTCTAATCTGGTTTTAAATAATCACATAGAAAGACTCTATAGTACCTTTCAGATATCTAAAAGGGTGTTATAGGGAGGAAAAAGAAAAACATATTCTCCTTTACCTCTGATGATAACACAGGAAGCAATGGGCTTAAATTGCAGCACGGGAGGTTTAGGCTGGACAGTTGGAAAAGCTTCCTAAATCTCAGGGTAATAGAGACTGGAGCAAATTGCCTGGGGAGATAATGGAATCTCCATTATTGAGATATTTAAGATCTAGTTAGACAAACGTCCACCAGGTATGATTTGAATGCTGCTTGGTATTGCTATGAGTGCAGGGGACTGGCCTCTTGAGGACCCTTCCAGTTCTACTATTGTATAGTACCTATCTGGAGGAAAATTGTATAATGATTTGGTTCCTCATTTTTTCAGCTATTGCAGTTTCTAGATTTTATAAACTTCTCTTCTAAAAAAATTTCTCAAAACCTAATATTTCATAGATACTATTAAGTACCCTCCCCAGAAACAAAAAAGTTGTTATGAAAGTGCTACAGGGAGATATTTGTTTTGTTTGTAAGAGCATGGTTGGGGAAGTTTGTATTAGAGGTTCTTAATTTGGGCTTTTCTAAATTCAAACAGCCTTAATGCAGTAAGTATTTAATGTAACACATTGCATGCTTTGTGATGGACATATTTTATCTGTACTATACAGAGAGTTGGAAGTCACAGGGAAGTAGATTTTAAATATATTAAGTTTTGTTCTTAAACTCACAAGGAAAAATGATTTGAATAAATGATCATATTATTAGGTGGAGAGGAAATACAATAAACCTTCAAGTTAAGTGGGGGGTTGCGTTCCTGCAACCCCCAAGTAACTCAAATTTTTGTGTAAGTCGAGGGGAGACGGCTGCTGCCTGGTTCGAGCTCCTCTGGGCTTGCAGGACCTGGGAAATTGACAGCCCACCTGGCTTTCAGAGTTGGCAGGAGCCGGGAACCAGGCTGCCTCTTGGTTCCCAACTCCTCATCCCTTACAGGAACCATGAAGCTGACCAGCCATGAGCTGGTCAGTTTCCCAGGTCCTACAAGTGGCAGGAAGACTGGAACGAGGCTGCTCTCTGGCTCCTGGCTTCCTACATAAGAAAAATGAAAGATGAAGTAATAAGTTGGGATATTACAAGATCAGTTCCATATCCTCAAAATTTTTAGTTAATACAAGAGCTCAGAGGACATACTCAGCAAGAACATATCCAGCTTAAGACTGCCTTTTGTCTTTCAGTCACCATTTTTGGCTCTCAGAATAAACAGATTAAATACATTCATTTCAGTTACAGGACTTGACTGTTAAAAAATCCAACCTGTGATCCAACATCTGAGTATTTTGTAAGAGAGATCTGTACTGCAGCATTATTAACATGCAAACGAATAGGTTCTGCTTGTTTGTGTGTGCATAGTGCCTAATGCTACTTTCTCCTCTCTTTCAGTGACTTTAATACCCTGTGAATATCGGAAATGAAATATATTTGACTCGTTTCTTGTAAACACCATGATAGAAATGGTGTATCAGGTCAGATAAGTTAAAGTATGGAAGAAACAGTAAATATACTGTCTCTGATCTCTTTGACAGCAAATGCTAAGCATTAGATGACTCCAGAGCAAGTCCTCAGGTTACTGCCCTCTTTTCATTCATATCACTCCTTAAGAGACTACTTCTACGACTTCTGCCAGATATGAGTCAAACGTATATTTTATTCTATTTATTTTAAAAGGGATTTTTTTCTTTACCATGATATGCTTCCAGCCTTTGCTAAGTCAATATGTAATCTCATTGATGTTCCTGTTGCTTCTTCTTGTCTTTTTATTTTATTACCCTCTTTGTTGGATTGTCTGTATTTTCCCATGTAGTATATTCAAAACATGTCTTTCACAAATACCTTTACTGTTCTTGATGTGCGACTTAAAATGGCACTTGCAAAGAACTTACTGGGATCTGGGCTATTTTTTTTCATGCAGTTTAAAATAAAATAAAATTTCTCTAAGGATTTAAGTTTTTCAACTCTACCCAAACAATACTTGCAATGGTCAGTGAAGGGAAATATTACACATGAGAAACAGGAAGCAAAGAGGTTAAGTGATTTTGCCCAAAGTTCCAGGAGTATGTCAGAATCAAGATTAAAACTCAAGAATTCATAGCTTTCAGACCTAAATTCAGGCCAGTAAAATACACTGCCCCAGAAGATATCACATAGTGTGGTGGGCCATACAGGATAGCACTGAAAAGTGAAATAGAATAATACATATAGTTATTTGTACTTCAAGATTTGAGTTTAAGTATATATCCACCTTATTTTAGATTCTCTTAATCACCATTGTATTGTCAATGCCAGTAAGCTTTGACCTGAAAGAATAAACGCTGTGATTTACTGAGTCTTTTTCAAATTGTAGTTTACTGTTTTTCTAATATGTTACCACATTTATCATGAAACTAAAACTGCGTGAATCATCTGTCACAGTAATTAAATCACAGTAAACTATGCTGCAATAGTCATTGGTAACAAATACTTAAAAATCTCACTGAGATGCCAAAATCAAAAGTATACAATATAAACTTAGAGTACTAGTTGAATTTTTCATGATGGCTTGATCAAAAATGGATTGAAAAGATAATACAAAGAACTTAATTGTAATTGCTATTTACTTTTCCATTTAACTCACTACTGTAATTATTGACTGACATCATGAACCTCAATCTCCATAGACATATAAGTTAAGAGAGAGTTTATGCAAGGTTATTTCTAGCCCAGGACCTAGGTTTCTAACAGGATAAATCCCAGTCTTATTCACTGCGCAACACGTCCTTGCAGAGTTTATTCAATTTTCAAGACAGTATTAATCATACCCTTCTCTCAGAGCTAGGAATAGAATGCAGGATTCCTACTCAGTAATATTCTGTTGTAGCCTAGTAAATAGCTGAGGAGCTTAATAAGAAACTGTGCCAAGTTCTCTTCCAGAGGCTAGTCTTCAGAAAGTCTAGTAATTACTCTCATAGCTAAATCATTAAGGGTATAAGCCAGGGAATGTGAAGATCTAGGGTGCAAGTCCTTCCCCTGAACTATTCAGGGGATGATGGTATGTGTGCATGAGGGTCATGCACCAAAAAGAAATCTTTAAACTTTTTTTTTTTAACTGGACTCATTAATATACATTTTCAGTCATTTGTTATGCATTTTGCCTGTCTAACCACTGTTTGGCCCTCTCTGTGTCTGTACTCTGTATGCATGGATGGTGTGTATGTGTGACAATTGTCTGCTTGAGGTCCTGGCCACTTAATACAAGCTGTATGTACAGACTCATGCTTTCAGCTCAAGGCAGTGGTTCCCAACCTTTTCACTAGTTCGGACCCCCAGTCACCTCCCCATGCCTTTTGTGGGCCCCCAATCACTCCCCCAAACTATCTGCAGACCCCTAATCACTCCTCTCCAAACCATTTGCGGACCCCCATCAAAGCCAGTTCTAGCCACTATGTACACTTCAATAAGTGAAAAAGAAAACCACAACATAGATTTCAGACAGCAATTAACAACATTATTGGCAGATATTTAAAAATAATAATAGATTGTAACTTAACAATTTATTTAAAACTTATTTTCTATTACCATTTTTATTTAGTGTTTATTTTTTTCATGGGCCTCCTGCAATACCCTCATGGACCCCCAGGACCCCAACGTGGAGACCACTGACTCAAGGTCATTTTTTCAATTCCTGGTGTTGGCCAAACTGGTGGCCTTCATGCTTGTGTGTTCCCACTGGCACCGGACGCTGATAAGGCAGCAAAACTTCCCAAATGGCTATTGTGTGATACAGTGTACTGATATGTTGATTTGAAGCTAGGTGAGCTGACCATAAGGTTTTTCATTAGAGGGCAAGTTTGAGGAACGGGGAGTATATAGTTCTTTTTTCGGATCTCTTGGTGATGGAAATGAAAGCCTTGTGGAGTTTTAGAATGCATTGTCAGAAGCATTGTAGGCAATATGAAGATGAAAAGTAATGTCCAAGTCTTACTTCTTATTTCTGTTCCTTTAAGTTTTGGAAGAATGAAGTGTGTGCAGCTCCAACCTTAATTGGCACTAAGTGTAGTTTTTGTTTGCTACTGTGCTTGTGTGAGTGAGGAAAATAGGCTTACAAAGTATGCCAAAGGATCAGCTGTGTATCTAATGATGCCATTGCAGAGAGACTTATTTTTTTGCTGTGGTGCTGATGAGATGGGAATATTGCAATTAAAGGAGACTGCCTGGAATTGCTGATTTGAAATGTTAGCATCTAGAAAATAATTGTTACTTGATCTTGTTTCTTAACTAAAGAGAATAAAAAGAATAGCCCCTAAGCATAAGGAAAATAGGACAGAGAAAACTTGGCTCCAAGCGAGAAAACTACAATGGAGAAATGAAAATGTAATGGATCTCAAAGTAACAGTATTGACTGTATTACTTACCTGCAGAATAAAATTAATGCTTTGGTACAATTGTGGGTTGATTATGAGCATATAAATATGCTGTGGAAAACTGAACTAAATGTGAGAGGCAATGGAGAGTAGAAATTAAATAAAGACTGCACAGTAATAATGAACAATGGGGAATTTTTTGGCAGTTATAGCAATTTGGAGTGATTATTTGAGAGCTATACAATCACGCAAAACTTCTCTCTGATAGAATGCTGTAGACAAAATAATTTTAAAAGACCTAATGTTCAGTGCCACTCTAATTTTTTCCCCGAGGAAATAATTAACAGAAACAAATTATTTCCATAGGAATGAAAACACTTCCATAGAGACAACATATTACTATAGTGAAGAAAAGAGGTTTTCATTGTGTGAGATTTGCTTTGTGAGAGAGATGATGATGATGATGATGGTAAAAGAACAGGAAGGCCATGGCTACACTAGCCCCTGCCTTTCGAAAGAGGGATGCTAATGAGGCACAGCCATCAATATGCAGCACCTCATTAGCATAACGGCAGCTGTGCACGTTTCAAAAGTGCCACTTTCAAAACACACGCTGCTTGTGCAGACAGGGGCTTTTTGAAAGGACCTGCCCCTCCAGATTTTGGAAGCCCCTTCTTCCCAAAACCAAATGGGAAGAAGGGACTTTTGAAGTCCGGGAGTCCTTTCAAAAAGCCCTTATCTACATGAGCAGCGTGCGTTTCGAAAGCGACGCTTTCAAAATGCACGTAGCCACCATTAGCTAATCAGGTGCTGCATATTCATGGCTGTGCCTCACTAGCATCTGCCAAAGTGGCTCATTAGCATCCTCCTTTTAAAAGGCGGGGGCTAGTGTAGCCATGGCCGAAACGTTTGCTTTATGTTCAAATATTTTAGAATTTATTAAATTTAGGAAGGAAACAGAAGTGAGTATAATCGATTAGTCACTTGAGAATTGCCAAATGTACTACCATGAACTGAATTCTGCAAAGATTTATGCATGTGCTTAATTTTACTTGCTGTCATGAGTCCCAGTAATCTAACCTCTCACAGGGCAAAGTAGTTCCATTTAAGTTTATAAGACCTACAGAATGAAGGATCTATTCAGAAGATAGTTATTTCCTGTGTTGCTAAATTGAGGAGGTGCCTGTTGAAGTTCTGTTGATCTCGGGAGTATCAGTGGAATAACAGCTCAAGAATTGGTATGTCAGATTAGAAATGGTAAACATTGTGTTTCTTATGTTGAATCTGCAAATGTAAACCAGATTTTAACAAAATTGTATTGTTTTATTTCCTAGATTTTCATAAAATCTGTGTAACATGTGGTCTTTCCATTTAAAATTTGCCCTACGCCACCAAAACACATGTGCAATAGTCACTGCATTTATTTAAATTGCACGCTCAATACAAAACACTCCAAAGTGTTTATTAATGGTTTTATATTTAATGTGGATAAAAGTCTTTCTAAGGTCTGGAATGACGATTTGTTCTTTTTTTTTTTTTTTTAGAGACTTCAATTCTTGTTCTTTTTCCCAGTCTTTACAATAAAGTAAACACGGTATATACTTTGTACAGGTAAAGTTGTATATGTGACTTACCTGCTTTTTAAATGTGTAGTCCTTTAAATTTTCTTTGCAAAACAAAAAAATGAACCAAGCAACAGAAAAATTATGCTCAGCATGGCTAATCAAATTCAAGATTTTGCTTACTCCTTGAACTCACTTTTAAAATAAGGTTGTTATAACAGTTATACGTCCAGTAATCTACTGTATATTTTAGAGTGTATCTGTCTGTCTGTCTGTTTTATGTTTGTTCAACAGCTCCTCCTAAACTGTAAGAGCTGTGACCACAAAATTTGGTATGCATTTTCCTCTTACCCTAACGTGAACCAAGATCAGGTTTTGATTGTGCCTGGAACATGGGAAGTGCCTGAAATCCCAGAATTTCCCAGAACAGGGAAAGGGAGGAACACTGACAGGAGGACTGGCAAACATCAGATTCACCCCCTGGAGGCCATGAGTGCAGGGATAATGATGTGGTAGAGTGACCATTGGGGGCAGCTACAGCAGCAAAAGAGTGGCCACAAGGAGGCAGGGCTCTCCACCCTGCTGGGAGAGGTAAGAGCTCCTCTATCCAATATCCTTCAGATATTCAGGCTGTAGTGCAGGGGGACCCCTGCGCCCACCTGCAACTCTCTCACACAATTACTCCCCACCAAATGCTTCAACCACAAACCCCGGCCCTTCCCCCTGCCCCAGCTCATTGTGGGGCAGGGAAAGCTGACCCGGCCTCAGATCCAGCCCTTCCTGTTGCTCTCCCTGGGGCTGGGGAAAACAGCCACCTCTAAGCATCTTCCCCACCAAACCCTCAGCTTCAGTGCCTCAACTCCAGCCCATAGTCACCACACTGTACCCCTGCCCTAAGCCACCCCCAAACCAAAAACCCTGCTGTGACATCTACACCCCCATCCTCTCCTCACTCACACCGGATGCTGTGCTGAGTCCCCACCATCCTGCCCTGCCTCGAGTGCATCTCACACCCCAAGCCCCTGCCCTCACTTCTCTACCCCTACCCTCAACCCCACTGCACAACCAGCCCTCTGCTCTTACTCCCACCCCGTGCCCTCAGTCCAGCACCTCTCCCAGCTGCTTGGTCTCACTCCTATGCCATTCACCCCTACCATCATCCCTGCCACACCCCAACATTTGTCTACCTCCACTATTTATTCTAGCAAAAGACAGAAGGACTGCAAATGTTGTCTACTAACAAACTCTGTAATCTTTGAATACCTCTCAGACTTTTGTTAATACAAACTTTTTTTCTTCATTTTCCAAAAATACAATCATTTGCATAGCAACAAAGGGTCCTGTGGCACCTTATAGACTAACAGAAAAGTTTTGAGCGTGAGCTTTCGTGAGCACAGACTCACTTCATCAGATGAGACTCACTTTCATCACATGAGTCTGTGCTCACGAAAGCTCATGCTCAAAACTTTTCTGTTAGTCTATAAGGTGCCACAGGACCCTTCGTTGCTGTTACAGATCCAGACTAACACGGCTACCCCTCCGATACTTGACAATCATTTGCATAAACTCTCTACACTGTCCTTTTATTTTCCAAACAGAAGAAAAAAGCTTATTTCACTTAAATTCCCGAGCAAAGCTGAGTCAGTTTGCTAGTAAGACAATATGCAATAGTTTGCAGTCATCTGGTTGATTATTCCTAAAATTAGGAGTAAAAATATCCTGAGCATTTTTGTGACTATAAGAAAGTAAATGAAACTGATTTGAGAAAGGACTTGAAGTTACTTAATATGGAGAATGATGAACCATTTTTTCCCACTAGTAATACATCACTCCCACCTCCATTGAGGGAGCTCTATTAAATGCTTCAGCCGATGGAATGATTAAGAAGTAAACTGCAGTAATTAGTTATTTTGACATGCAAAGGCAGTCCTTTGTGATTTTTCTTTAATACCAGTTTTAGTGAGAGCAACAAAATCAGTTCACCTGGGGTTTTCCAGGAGTGTAACTTTTGCTTTGCCTATAGTCGTATTACAGTAATATAAGATATGTAATTTATATTAACATTCATATTTATTTTTAATATTATAATTAATAATAAATATAATATGCAGTGAAAAGTTTTCTTATTTTAAATAAGAATTGTGTTTTCTTAATAAAAAGCTGAGAGTTCTTGCAAAATGAATAATAGCATCACATTAAACTCATGAGTATGATATTTAATGGAAAGTGTGCTTGCTTTTAGCCATAGCTACCAGCTGAGCTCTCGTAGGGCATTCATTCCTTTTTTTCATGTGTTAACACTGTTTCTGCATGTGGGCCTTCTTCATTTGAGATGCAGAAGTTGTTGATCCTTTGGCACTGCGCCTTGGTTCATCGATGGGGGATGTACCTACAGTATTGTATGGTATGTCAGTATCATACTCAGGTTAAAATATGATCATATTTTCTTTGCTCCTTGGAATGAAAAACGTTACCTGCCGGGAACTCCACAAACCTTTTTTCTGTACTTTAGGTGAGTGTCCTGATGGCTGTGCCTGTCAACATCTCACAGGGCAAGGCAGAGGTGGCTAATCAAACTTTCCTAAGTCCCTGGCCTCTTTGGGGCACTGGTCCTTCCTGAGTAGAGCCAAGATTTTTAGGGTCAGATTGCCCAAACATTTTCCTTAACAGGAGTGTTGAGAGCAAGACATGAGAAGTGCTTCTGCTCTACTCAGCCCTGATTAGGCCTCAGCTGGAATATTGTGTCCTTTCTGGGCACCGCATTTCAAGAAAAATGTGGAGGATTTGGAGACGGTCTAGAGAAGAGCAGCAAGAATGCTTAAAGGTCTAGAGAACATAAGCCAAGAGAAAAGACTGAAAGAACTGGTCTTATTTAGTTTAGAAAAGGGAAGACTTAGAGGGGACATGATGGCAGTTTTCAAGTACCTCAAAGAGAGTTATAAGGAGGAAGGAGAAAAATTGTTCTCCTTGGCCTCTGAGGATAGGACAAGGAGCGATGGGCTTAAACTGCAACAAGGGAGGGTTAGATTAGACATTAGGAAAAACCTCCTGACTGTCAGAGTGGTTAAACACTGGAATAAGTTAACTAGGGAGGTTGTAGAATTTCCATCACTGGAAATATTTAAGAACACGTTAGACAGACACCTGTTGAGGATGGTCTAAATGGTGTTTGGTCCTGCCAAGAGGGCAAAGAATAGGACTCAATGACCTCTCGAAGTCCCTTCCAGTTCTAGTGTTCTATGGTTCAGTGATTCCTTCTCCTGACCCAAGAGCACTGGGGGAAGAAAAGGGAAGAGAACCATGAAAGTCTTAAGACCCTCAGTGATAGATTCCATCCCACAGTCTAAGCTGTTTTGTTAAAATAGGGAGGCTGTTTGTTGGGTGTAGAAATCACTGGAAAAGGGAATAACTGAGTAGAGAGGCCTCAGTGGCACTAATGCCATCTCCTAGCCCCACTATGGAGATTTCCGAAAATATGTTCCTTAATTGATCTTAATACCCTCTTCTTGCACCTGATACCTGTATGGAGTCACTCCAGAACTGCAGCTAAGTAACTATCCAACTCAGGGAATGAATTTGTGAAAGTTCCCTCATCATCTGAAGGAATTTTTAGGATAGTTTTTGTTAGGTCCCCCCACCCCCGCCGCAACTAATGATACAGATAAAAAGGGGTGATTGGGGATAGTTGGTGTGAGGTTAAGTAATATTTTTAAGTCGCAAGTAAGTTTAAATAGACATTAGTTTTAGGCTTTACCATTATAAATGAAAAATGTTTAAACGATTCAGAAACATCAAGCTGTGCAACGTTCGTTGGTACAATAGTGTGAGTTCATTACTTATTCTACCCATGCCATTTGCCTGTTATTTTTTATTACACCATTGTCTAGGTTTGTCTATCAGGTGTATTTTCTTCAAGGCAGAAAATGTGGCGTTAAGCAGCACCTGGTACAGTGGAGTTCAGTCCTAATTTACTATACTGTACTCTAATTTAAAAAAAAAAGCCTCAAAATAAGTGTTAGCTGGACCTGTATGGGTAAATCCATAGCACTGTACAACTGCTGCGGCCAGAAGTGAAAGTATGGAAAGAGAGGCCATGTTAGCGATACTCTCTTCCCTACTGGAAGTCCCAATACCAGGAATCTCATAATAGAGCCTTATGCACATGTGATTTGTAGCACAGTTTTGTAGATCTAAAGTACTGGCTTTCTGGATGCTTATACAAACCTTTTTTGAAAAAAAAAAAAACAAATACTTTGTTTCATTAAACAACGTGCACATTTGGAAATGAAACAAGAATCCACTATGCCTGCATCAAACTGCTTCCAAATCTTTTGTGATCCACTTATCAAGAAGCACTAGCTGCTTCAAATTATTCTTGCGTGCATTGCATTTTCCTTCCCAGCAAGCAATAGTGGTGCAGTCTTAGTCTGGCATCAGTGCAGCTGAACATTGAAGTAGTTTCCTGTAGATGTGCCTCTATTAGTGCCTATTATTCCCCATCACCATTTTACTGAATTAGAATGTAATTCATGTTTATGAATTGATTATAATGTACAAGCCTGTACAGGATGGAGATTTAGTTCATCAGTGCCACCTGTGTAAATAGAGTGCAAGAGCAGTGTACATGTTTTGGGGGACCACAGCATACTATAATAACCTTATGGAGGGCAAGTATGTGGGCAATTGGGTCAGTGCCTTTGTTTCCCAGGGACTGAGGCTCATCCAGCACCTGCAACCCATTAAGGCCATAGAACCCTTTAAAAGGTTTCCCTCCAGTAAGGAAAGGGGGGAAGAAAGGGGACAGACAAGGAAGGACTGCAGAGGAGAGCCTGCAAGCAGAAAGTGCAGCAGCCAGAGGAAGATAAGGGGGAAGTGGCCCAGGAAGGAGAAGGGTGCACTTTGGACTGAGGGAAGCAGCTCAGCAGCAGCAGCTATCTAGGGTCCCTGGGCCAGAACCCGGATCGAACAGGAGGGGACTGAGTTCCCCCCAGACTGCCCCACACCTTCTGGGGCAGCTTGGAAGGGGCAGGAGGAGACCAAACATCCAAGAGGGACCTGTCCCTGCTTATGACTGTGCCAAAGATGAGAAGTGCTCAATAGGCTGTACCTTGCCCAGGGAAAACTGGGAGGTAGAGCAAAAGGGGTGCAGTGAGCCTCCAAGGCATTTCTTTACCTGCCACAAAGTGCAGGACCCACAAGGAGAAGATCAGGACTTTGTTACAATGTTTATAGACATTTCTCAGAAGGTATAAATAAATGTGTAAAATTAAAAAAGGATCGCTTATCCTTGGGTAACAACTTTTCTACATTGCTTGCTCTAAAATTATGGAGAAGCAAGTTGAACAGAACATAGCTCTTACAGAAATATTCTGTTGTTAATGACAAGACATTAATTTCCTAGTAACAAGAAATGTTGACCAAGTGAAAAACCATGGGGTAAGCAACTCAAAGACCTTGTCATGAAATTTCTCCAACATATTTGCTTCTGTGTTAGATACTTCACAGCAGAGTTTATAGTGTCATTTGCTAATGAGCACTGGTCAGTAAGCAATGAATCCAGCTTGAATATGTTGTTTATCTTATTTAGTCCTTGGTCCTGTCCCACCCCTTATTTTTTTCCAGTTTATTAAGTGAGTGCAGTCATTGCTATTCTGATTTCTTCATCCTTTCCTTATTCAAGTTATGCCTACTGTATTTGGGAAAGGAAAAAAGTCAAACAGATGGTGCCTGTGACTTACAGCGCTTCTGAGATACTGTCTTAGATTTTCAATTTGAGATTTCACAGTGGATCCAAATATGCCACAAAAAGGATATCAATTTTAAGCTGTCTTTCCATCTTTACATAAATTAGTTTCTAATCCAGCACAGTGAAATTCACTGAGTGTAGAAAACTGTAATTTTTCTTTCCATTATTTCTGAAAATTTGCAAGAAGCTAAATTGTGCTAACTTTTTTTAATGTGTAATTTTTCTTGACTCCTAATACTGCCAAATAATCTCCAATACATACCAATAATCTATGGCTAAATCAGGAAGATGTGGCTTCAAGACAATATTAGAAGTAATCACCAGTAAAATAGAGTAGGGCATACAAATTGTAATGGGCAGTGGAGAAGGATCTTTACTGTGGATGTAATTTCAGAAAACTATTGAGAATGCTGGAACCAAAGAATGACAATTCAATTAAAGTGTCTGGTTCAGGGTGCTTTTGTGTGGACTCAGATTTCAAATTTTAAAATTGTGTACACAAATCTATAATATTCCAGGGCAGAACTGATCAGTCCTATCTATGCCCTGTGGGAAATTCCACTATTATGTTATATGCCTTAGTTCTGAAGCAGAACAAGAAGGTAAATATCAAAACTTTTCCGAGAATCACATTATGAGTTGGAAATATTATGTTTCATATGGATACTTGTGATTGAAACAAATCTTTGCGACATTGCTTAATCGAGAATGCTTTGTTTGACTGACCCTTCAGTACTAATCTGCATCCAACTGAGCCATGACACCTTCTGCTATGATGTACCACAGTCTCTTCTCTGACTTAATCACCGAAGTATGTCTTCAGAGCAGTAGTCTAGCTGGAGATCCCAGTGCATTCAGCAGATTGGGGTATGACCCACTGGAACTGGTAGTCCCTGAAGGCATCATGGAGGATCGTATAGAATAGAGAATAATGGTGAACTTATCTGAAATGGAATATTTTGTTTTGATTATTCTGACAAAAACTGATGTTTTTGTTTGCCAAAATTGATCTTTTTTTTGCAGAAAATTTTGTGGAAAACACGCATTCTGTCAAATATTATTTTGATGGGAAATGTTCAACCAGCCCTACTCAAACTCTTTAATTTAGTCAACAATTAGTAGATGTGAACATGATATGGCAGCGCATAAATATGCGTGTAGCTCAGGAGTGAACAAAAAGTAGTCCCCCAGCCAGATGCAGTTCACCAGCATTAGCCCCAATAGGCTGTCTGACACTTTATTTATCTGCTCGTCCACAAGTACAGCCACTCACAGCTCCTGTTGGCCATGGTTCCCCATTCCTGACCAGATGGGGGAACCATGGCCAACAGGAGCTGTGAGTGGCTGTACTTGTGGACAAGCAGATAAATAAAGTGTCAGACAGCCTATTGAGGCTAATGCTGGTGAACTGCATCTGGCTGGGGGACTACTTTTTGTTCACTCCTGAGCTACACGCATATTTATGTGCTGCCATATCATGTTCACATCTACTAATTGTTGACTAAATTAAAGAGTTTGAGTAGGGCTGGTTGAACATTTCCCATCAAAATAATATTTGACAGAATGCGTGTTTTCCACAAAATTTTCTGCAAAAAAAAGATCAATTTTGGCAAACAAAAACATCAGTTTTTGTCAGAAAAATCAAAACAAAACATTCCATTTCAGATCAGTTCAGCATTATTCTCTATTTCTCTATTCCTGACCACTGGGAATTGCAGGAAGTGGTGGCCCAGCCCACAGGCCGCTTACTACCTATTCCTGGTGTAGCTCTAACATTATATGTGATTGTGTATGCTGAGAGGCATAGAGTATCGATAACACATTCAAAAAGATACATTATAAATTTAAATGTAACTACCATTCCACATGTATTTATGAAGACATATAGGCTATGCCTACACTACAGCAATCTTTCAAAACAAGTCCTTCCGGAAGATCTCCTCCAAAAGAACTTCTTTCGAACGAGAGCATCCACACACAAAAAAATAGATCAAAATAGTGATCTGTTCTTTCAAAAGAGAGTGTCCACACAGCCCTTGCTCTTTCGAAAGAATGGGCCAGGAAATGAAAAATCCTGAACCATGAGGACTGCTCTTTCGAAGAAAGGGCCCTGCGGACCATCTAAATGCATTTTCTTTCTTAAGAAGATTTCAAAGGAAGGTGCTTTCCCTGAAACAGGAGTGGAAGAACAATTTCAAAAGAAATACAGCATTCTTTTATTTAATTCTGAAAGAATGCTTTTTGCGTGTAGATGCTCCGCTGGATATTCGAAAGAGCTTCTTCTTTTGAAAAATATTTTGAAAGATCTAGCTAGTGTAGATGCGGCCATATTAACTGTTACATATAGTATATACACACACAGAGTCACAAGTCACCAGTATGATGTCCTGACACAGGTGTCTTACTCTGTCCATTTGATGATAACTGTTTGGCTGTGTGTATTTATTCCCCATATGTGCTGCAGTAGCTCTGTGCAGATAGCCCGCACATCATACTCTGACAGAAACACACACACACACACACACACACACACACACACACACACACACACACACACACACACACACACACAACCAAACAGTTGGCTGAAGTGCAAAGGCACCAAGCCAGGTTTATTGTAAACAAAGCACAATAATGGCACTGGATAGACTCTACGAGGACACTAAATGAGGTGTAAAGGTACTCCTCATTTAACATTGTGATGAGTTAACCGCAGACCATACAAATTAAATAGATTTTGCATTCTATTCATAAGCATGTTCATCTCCCTAACTACTGCTGTAATGCTGAAATTTTCATAGATTCAGCAGAAATAGGTATGTGAATGTTTTGTGCTCTCAAATACAGTGTTCTTGCATTAAATTAAACGTATGTGGTATTAAATGCAAAAGGAAATGATGATGTTTTGTTGATTTTAATAGGATTAAGCATAGTATAACATTGAACATAAGGAAATAATAACGGATCACGTTCTACAGTCATTATTGTAAGTCCAGAGTAACTCAGCTTCAGTGAAGCAGGTTTTCGATTGGTGCAAACTGGCATAGCTCCACTTGTTTCAACTGAGTTACAAAAATTTGCACAAGTTGGAGAGCTGATCCTAGTGATTTATTCTGGATAAACTTCAGTGGGAGAACACAATTAAACCCATTAGTTATGCCCTAGGTAGTTAGCAGATGTTTCAACAGAAACAGTCCTGCCATTAGGGCAGGAGGCTGGACTCAATGGCCTCTCGAGGTCCCTTCCAGTCCTAGTACTCTATGATTCTGTATCTCATTGTCTCACAACAAAGTGAAGTGAGTTCTACATGATTAAATTTTACCAATTGTTACACTATCCCTTCATTGTTCAGGTATAATTCAAGGTGTTGCTTTGCCTTAACCACTGTAACCTGTACAGTGCACAGAGTTTAAATGTATCAAGTTCATTAATTGAAATTGAGCTAGTTTAGTACCTGGTTGTTCTGTACATTATCTCTTTCCTCACAATGTGCTGTTTTAATGTGTATCTCTTAAATGGAATTTTAGAAATACATAAGAGTATTACAGTAGAAATGCAAGTACTCAGTGGTATTTAAATAGTTCCTGGTTCAAGAGCTTATACTTGTCCTGTATCCAAATTAAAATATCTGCCTGTCTCTCTGACATCTATTCATGGCTGGCTGTCTCAGCATGTCTAAAATACAGTTCTTAGTCATCCCCCAAAGCCCTTCCTGCTACTTCCTTTCTTGTTTAGAGTGGACAACATCGTCATCGTCCCTATCATAAAGGCTCATAAGTGCAGCATCATCATCTCTAGCTCCTCACACCCAGGCTATGTCTTGCCAATTCTTTCTGTATTATATCTATTAAGATGTGGCCTTCCCTAACCATTCTCACAGCTAACGCTCTTATCCAGGCTCTAATCATCTTGTATCATGAATACTGCAACGTCCTTTTCTCTTACACCAATGCTTGTGTCACCAAGAGGAATGAAAACACTTCCCTGAGTTACATGCAAAACAAACACTAGAGCTGGGGTCCTCCTTTGAATTCTGTGGTTGTGGTACAAATATCCCACTGTGTATGTAAACAGACTAGGTTCAACAGTTTAGAGTTGTGTATGCTAGCTGCAAGTCTTGGTCCTTCAGACTACTTCAGGCTCCTTTGTTACCCTAAACTCTCCTAATATCTCAATCGTATCCTACCACACTATGGCTGTGTCTGCACTACAAAAATAACTGAAGTTGCTTACTTTGAAATACAACTTCGAGGTAGCAGACTGCGAAGTTGAGCGTCTACATACACCCTACTTTGAAGTTAAACTTTTTGAGCACTACTCCATTCCCATGAATGGAGTAATGACTTCAAAGTTGGTCTCCCTTACTTCAAAGTTAACTTCAAAGCAAGGGAAAATGTGTGTAGACTCTCTGCAGGCTACTTCAAAGTAGCACCTAACTTTGAAGTTAACTTTGAAGTTAGTTCCTAGTGTAGACGTACCCTATGTGGCATAAGTCCTTAATAAGATATTTAAAAGAGGTATCCATCCCTCTGCTGATCTGACTAAACTCTGTGCTGAAACAGGAAGGGGCATTACGAATAAATTATTTTAAATGTTTGCATAGATGCTGAAAATAACTGAGATGTGAATCTTATTTCTGGAAGCACAACCAGAGATCTGCTTTTGGTTGTTACTAGCATTCAGTATACCTGATGTATCACACACCAGAATTGGAGATTTATATGAACCTTTGTTGGAGTCTTAATTCAGAAAATTATAGTAATGAAATCTTACCAAATCAGAGAAAAGTAATACTCTCCAGCAGTTCAGGAGAGCACATACTTTGCCCTTCTTTCTTGTAATTTTTCTAGTCTCTGAGGAAAATATCCCTTTGTCTGCAGAGAGATGTATTTCCCATAAGTTAACGCCATACAAACAGAAAGTTGCTCCTTTGTATGAAACTGATGTAATTTTAATTGCTTTTGATAAGGGCTCCATTTTTGCTTTCATTATTATAATAAAACAACCATAGTCAAAATTATCAGGCGTGTGGTTCCAATAACACTTGAAGGAAAGCATTCCTTTATTCGTGGTGAGAAAGGAGAAAAGCAGTGCATGATATCTTTTAGTGGTCATATTTTTGTTTTCATTTTAATAGCAAATGAAACTGGCAAGATATGTATTTCTGGCTGTAAGCAAAGGAAGAAATGAATTGCATGTACAATTCTACGTCAGTAAAACAGAGCAGAAATATTTAACTATTTCAAGTAATTAACCTTTCCCCACATCCAAGTACTTTGTACAGAGATATGAGAAAATGACAACTTTTCTTATTTTCATTTCATTCTTGGACCTGACTGGTAGTTCTCTGCACTGCAATATCACGTGCTTGCAGAGGGCTATCCAACTTGCACTTACCATTTTTTGGATTTTTACCTGTGTTCAGTCTCTTTCATGTGGACAGAACTCTAAGCAAAATACATATGAACATGTTCAATCACGTAGATGATTTTTGTTTCTAAAGAAACAATGTACCATGCTTCTTGGAAACTCAGTCAATTTTGCAAAAACATCAAGTAATGTGAATTGCACACTTGATTAAGAGATAATAGAATATATTGCAGTGGTGACAACCTAGCACAGTCAGATCCTTCACCATGTCTTGAACGTTATCTAAAGAAGTTAGACTATTATGGGGAAATTTCAGTTCCAGAATTCAGAACAATGATCAGGGTATTTTGAGCAAGAATGAGAACTCCAAGGGAGTTCTAACAAGGCAGTATTTGTCAAGACCCTACCAAATTCACAGCCATGAAGACCACCTCATGGACTGAAATCTGATCTCCCACTATGAAATATGGTCTTAGAGCCTGCATTGAAAGCTGGCTGTCTCAGATAACGAGAATCAGATCTTTTAGGGAGAGTGAGAACAATGAACAGGGATGTTAACACACTTTTTATGGAGTATTTCTGCAATTCATTTGTAGGGAAGGGCTTAATCTACATACTTGCTGATTCTGGCCACAGTCATACCCAGCAAGTGAGAGTTTTGCACCTGCTAAACTGTGTGACAAATCCCTAATATACCAGCTTGTCTGTGTTTTCAGCAAACTCTTCAGGACTGTGCCAATCCAAACATTCCTCTGCAGGTAATAGATTTTAACCCCAACTTCTGAGTTCCCCAGAGATGTCTGTCTGCAGTGTCCAGGCCCATGCAGAACACTCAGAAAATGCATTTGTTGCAAAGAGACATGCACTAGAATGTGTTAGCATAACTGGGGCTAACACACACTTCCCTTCAGTCAGTGCACCGCACTGGTTTAAAGTAAAAGTAAAACAAGCTTAACAAAAGGGCATAGGAGTTAGTGATATCAAGTGTAAGGAATAAAGACCAAAAGGGTTCCTAGTAAACAAAAGTAAAAATTCACTTGTAAGACTAAAATCTCATTTAACAAATTAGGTGAAATTCATAAAATCATTTCTCAGCAAATCTCTTACAATATGGTTGAGAACACTTTCTGGCCAAGACTTTTCACTGATCTCAATGTGATTGGCTCCTTGGTCTCTTCAACTGAAGGATAATTTAGGGGATTTGCTCCTTTTCTCTTTATAGACTAGTAAAGTATTCAAATGTATTTTCAGAAAAAATTACAAGTCGTCTTCTGGGAAGAGATGCCAAGGTGATTGCTGACAATTTCTTGCTGGTTCCTCCATGGGGATAGTATTTTAATCTAGTAATTTCAGCAAGAATCTGTTTTCCACTGACCCACCGTGTGACTTTGAGAAAGTTGCTCAAACTTTCACTGCTCTAGCTCTAAAGAGAATAAAATACTTATATACCACATAGAGATGTTTTGAGGCCTAACTGGTGTTTTAAGTCTTTTGCTAGACTTGGTGAATGGTGCTATAGAAATTCATTTAGGTTATTGTAGCAAGGCGAAATGTTCCTTAAGTAATGGAAAACATTTCATAGCTAGTTAATGGCTATCCACGGAAGATGACCAGTAGAGGATAGGTTATAGTAAATCTCTTTAGTAAATACTCTGAACAATTTAAAAAACCCTATGGTTAATTTACAATGTTAAATTTATCATTGCTGCCAACGACTATATTGTAGGTAGTCTCTTTCCATGAGGTCTCATTACTCTTATCTCTGTCAAGGAAAAACCAAACATGGCAGGCACTGGTATACCTGTCAGATGATAGCAAAAATTAGAGCATTTATAATTTGTATTGAAATAACAAAGCCCATCTTTTTGTTCATAGGCCATAACAATTCCTTTCAGGTGCACAGGGCCAGTTCATCTTTTTTTTTCCTCTGCTCTCACTGATATTAGCTTTGCATTGCTGGGGCAGGGGGGAAGTCAGCATCTCCCCTTCCTTCCTTATCACAGTCTCATTGATTGCAAAATCCTGAACAACGGCAACCATGCTTGGCTTCACTCTGAGTGAAGAAGTGAATTTTCAGCTTTCTGTGCCTAGTATCAGTGGTGTTAGATCTTAAGAATCAATCATTCAGTAGATTTGGACTGTAAAGAATATGACAGTGGTATTGTACCTTTCTTCTAATGCGCACAGGTTAGGAAGTGGCAAGGACATATTTTAAATCTTTAAACGAAAGAATTTGAAGATAGTCAAATACATTTTTAACAAAAGAATACATGTTTTGTATTCTGCTGCCCCATCACCCCTAAACATACACATGTTGAGGCCTCTCCTTACAGTATGTGATGATTCATTGCCCCTAAAATATTAAGAAACAAAAGTCCTTATCTCTTTATCAAGTTTTTGGAGAAATGAGTGAAGAATTCAGGGGAACAACTTTGATTATCAATAACCGCTGTCACCATTCTAGGCTTTGTCTACAAAGTACGTTAGGACATCTAAATGCAACAGCCCATTTTAAATAAAAGATTAAGCTGGTTTACATCTGCTTGGCATTATCAGAGTAGAGGAAGGTGTCCAGGCCTGACTGTGAATTTGGTCCATGAATTTTAATTTACTATTTTCAGTTACGTTTTCCAGATTGCAGTCCATTGACTGGTGATGATTACTCTGGTGTTTTTGTTTTAACTTGCAGTAAGGTGCTTATGTGTATCTACGTGATGCATATAATGAAAGAAGTTTATACTTTCTTACAAGGAATTTACTATTCACGCTGTTCATAACAATTTTGATAGTAAGCTATTAAAGGATTTAGGTCCAGACTGTAAAACTCCCTGGTCTAAACCCTAACTGTGAGACATCCAGTATGCTACGTTTGGATCTCCCTGGTTTGGTACGCTTGGGACCTGAGTGGTCCTAGACAAGGGATTTTGCCGGACCAGGGGAGGTCAGTACTCCTAGTCTCCTCTCCTGGCTGTCACTGCAATGCTGGCTACCAGCCCCAGCCACTTCCCTGCTGCTGCCCATAACTCCCAGCCCTAGATGCTGGACTGCAGGCTTCCCACACCTGGCCCCAGCCATGGGCTGCTGGCTTCCTAGCCCTGGCCAAGGTTCACCAGCCACAGGTCGCCACTCTCCAGCCAGCCTCCAATTGCCCAGCTGGCCTCTTGCTTCTGGCCCCGCAGGATCTCATGTACAGCAGCATCCATGGTTCTGCCAGACCATGGATGTTGCTGGACTAGAAAGTCCGAGGTATCAGAGGTTTGATCTGTAGTTTGTAATAACCTAGCATGTTGAATAGTAACAGAGAGGTAGCCGTGTTAGTCTGTATTCTAACAAAACATAACAGCAGTCATGTAGCACTTTCAAGACTAACAAAATGATTTATTAGGTGATGAGCTTTATTTCAAAATAGGAACCGTTAAAACAGGGAATAGAGCCTATTTTGAAATAAGCTGTAATGTGTCCAATGGCTCTATTTGGAAATAGGCTGTATGTGTGGCTATGTTTCAAAATAGGCTCTATGTGTTTAGGCGATTTATATCAAAATAGCTAAGTGCTATTTCAAAATGCATTTTTGTGTGTAACAGTGTTATTTCAAGATAAGCTATTTCAGAGTAGCTACTCCAGAATAGCTTGGTTTGGAATGAGGCTGCTGTGTAGACATACCCTATAAACAACTTGCATCACCTAACTCAGACACCTCTTCTGCATTTGATGTCTGAATCAGATATTGTCAGCTGATAATGCTCTTGAACACAACCAATCTGTTCTCTTCACTAACTTTGGAAACATCAGTTAATCCTCACAGAAATAATTTAGGCAAAATCATAATATCCAAGGTAAGCATTGAGATGAGCCTATAAAAGGAATACTCAATTTTATCTTTTTTTTAATTCCAGAATGGTAACTGTATTTGCCTTGTTAGGAGGGAGCAGCTTACTGTCAGGAAAATTATTGAAGGATTTGGTCATTTTGTTTGCTGGATGTCCATGAGGGCTTTTAGAAAAGTACAGGATAAATTGCTGGACCACAAGACTTCACTTTTTTTTTTCATTACCGTCTCCATTTTAAGGGGCTTTCCATTTTTGTTCTCTGGTCCCTGAAAGAGTAGGAACCTTTTCTTTATTACAGCATTCTTTTGTATTAATTCCTTGTAAAGTTGAAAATAGAATTCTTTTTAAAAAATTTACAATTTCCTTTGATTTGTATTATACCCAACCTTTGATTTTTCAGCTGGTGATCTTTTTTCTTGCTTTTACCTGAGTTTATAGGCTAAATATCTGTGGGGCTCTGTATACTGTTCCCAATGGTATTGCTTTGCCACATTTGCCTTTTCAGAGAGAACATTTATCTGCCCTCTAATAGCCAGGCTTTTTAGAGCTTAATGTTTTGTATCATATTTCCACTGTTTTCATTTAGGTCTGAAGCATGTTCCTTTTAGTCCCTCTCTTGTTCCCTCCCCACTCCCCCAAAAATATGCTGATGAGCTTATGTGTTATAGCTGCCTTTTAGAGTTTTCCCTAGTATTATTAGAAGTTTTATCTATTTACATTACATTTAAAATATATTTTAGCTTCCTTTTTTAAAATGAGCTAAAACTACATGTTTAAACAATAGATTCTACATCAGTGGTTCCCAAACTTTTTGGCATCACGCTCCCCCCTCTTTTGATTTTTGAGAAACCCTCACATCACGCACTTCTCCTTTACTATCATCCAACCCCCCCTTAACAAAAAATTCAACTTGTATTTTAAAATGAGCACAAAAACTTGATATAAAAATGTTATTTAAAATTAAAAATAGGAACAAATAGTTTCTTGGCCCCTTGTGGGTACCTGGTGCAGCCCCAGCTGCCTGAGCCCTGTGCCAGCTGCCCAGCCTGCCAGAGACCTGCGCTGCCAGCCTGAGTCCCACACCGCTGGTATTTCATCTGACGAAGCAGGCCTTTGCCCATGAAAGTTTATGCTCCAAAATATCTGTTAATCTATAAAATGCCACAGGACTTCTTGTTCATCTTGATTAATCTGTCCTTCAAACCTGGTATAGATTACACCAATCAGAACAGATCTTCCATTTTTCACATATCCTGGTTTTCCTTCTCCACATGTAGTCATGTCTTTTCACATTAAAATCTTCCCATCTCTTTGGAGGTCAGCCAGGAGTGGTTGTTTCAGTGGTTACCCCTCTGCGACAGCTGTGGTCCATCAATTTTTATTGAGCTTTACTAAAAGTCCAGCTCTTTGCATTTTACCATACCTGCTCTCAACAATGCTGTGCTCTACTTCAGTCTGCTGTCTGATTGTTTGATCAGTTGAACAGTCGCTGCTCCTCTATCTTCTTCACCAACCCTCTTTCACTGCTATACAACATTCTTGGCAGTACTGTTGAGTTCAAGAGGCTGGTGCATGTTGCTTGTTGATTTTTCCTTGGTGCACATCCTTGATGGAACTGAATGCAAACCACCTGCTGTCTTACTTCACAAGAGTTCATCTTCTTGATCATGGCTCGATGACTGACATCCCTGTTCTGTCATTTACTGTTTTCATCCTTGTTCTTCAGCACCATTATTGTTGATCTGTATAGCATCAATTCCCTTCTGCATTTATGACACTTCCTTAGTCATCAACTGTCTTTAAGAGCCTTGAATTTTGTTACTTCTCTAAGTCTTCCTTTAGCCTACTTCTTACGAACCTGCAGAGGAGGGTGTACTCAAGCTTGTCACCATCATTTTGCTTCATATTTCTCTACTTCTGTAGGAAGTTCCACATTTCCACCAAGATTCTTACCTTCTTTTTTTATCCTTTTTGGTCTTTCCTTCTCAGCTAATTTCATGCATTGCCACAACAGCAAGCAATCTTATGTGCCATATATGTTGCAACCTCTCCCCAACAGAGAGAAGTGCATGATGGCATCCTTAATTCAAATCGCCTTCTTTTGTTTGTCTCACATTAACGTTGGTTTAAAACATTTTTCCTGTTTAAATATTCTGGTCTTGCCATTTAAAATAGGCTCCTGGGTCCACAGTATGAGGCAGTGTCATAACTGTCATAGTTTAGTTGAGTTCGTCAAACTCCATTTCCATGAAATACTTCCAAAGTACTAATTTTTTCTGCATTCTCCCTTACACATCTCTTTGCACACAAATCTTTCCTTCCTCTACCATCTGTGCTTTGCTAGTCATCATTAAAATACTTGGTCATGGAATTGTTGTGTACAAGCGAGCAAGAGCTGGTCCCACTTACCATGCTCCACCTCCCGAGTCCCATTACCACGCAAGCCCCTCGAGAGGATCGGACCCCGGTGCTAATAGTGGTTTGGTGATTAGTGCTGCTGTCATGTATGATTCCCTGTTTGTTAAAACCTTTTTGGTAAAAATTAAAATGTATTGCCAATTAGAGCTGATAAAAAGTGAGTGTTTAGTCAAAAACACGCTGCTGAATTTTAAGGGTATACACAGGTGCCTGCACCAGCTTGTTCAAGCTACCCAGAGGGGGTGTCAGATAGAGCTCACCACCCCAATACACCTACAGTATGCCTGTGGACAAATGAGAATGAGACAAGTGAATAGTTCAAAAACAGGTGACAAATTTATTTGTTTAGACTGTTTATACCTTCTAAACCCTCAGTTTAGTGTTACAGTAACAAGTTGTTGCAATATACTCTTAGATATAACTGTTACATAGTTATTATGTTACTCACATGAAATATGCTGTACACTCCGACCATGGCTTGAAACATTGGCACTTAGCCAGTATTCGTTGCAATACAAGAAAATCATAAGATAGCAAAGGTTTTTGCTTCCCTTGCTCCTGTTTTTAACTGACCTCTGAGGTCGCTACTCTCAAAGGTCTGGTGATTTTCCTTGAGCTCAAGGCCCTGCTACTCTGAGCTATATTACATTAATAATACTAACAATAATAGTAATTGTTCAAGGTGGGGCGCTACTCCCACCAGGAACTACTAAATACTAATAAAAATATATTCCTTTCTGTAGTATAAAATTTATTTTAAATGAATGCTTATATCTTTAAGTAAGTACAGCTAGGATGTTAAACAGTGTTTTTCTTCTTAACTGAGTGCTATAAAATGAATAAACAACAATAAGCAAGCAAATTCTTCACTAAACTTATCCTATACCTTACTAAATAACTAACCAACTAATTATTTAATTAACCTATCTAATCCTAAGCCTATACTAGTACTAATACTATTAACAAAATTTTGCTTATTACTAAACAATCATATTGAATAAATTTTCTCAGTTTATCAGCACTGTTGTTAAGGAAATTAGAGTTATTGTCTTTTGTTAAATGTTTGGAGTCAATAATTAGGACACAAATTAATTTGGAGGATATTATCGGTAGGTAGCTGGAGGAGCGCTTTCTTTTGTGCGTCTCCTTTGACAGCCACCTTCTGGATAATGCTGCAGCTCAGTCACTGGTGCTGTTGTTGGACAATTGCAAGCGATAATGTGGCCAGTCGCCAGGAAGCACTGCCGCTCTCTTGATGCGATTTGGTGAGCTAGGGCAGAGACGCCGCTCAACGCTGCCTAGCTGCAGGTAAAGTTTCAGCTCTTTTAGAAAGGCGGGCGGAGACGAGGTTGTACGTTGCACACCAGTGATTTCAGTAAAGCAGGGTGGTGGAGGTTCGCTCAACACCACCGCTGCTATCAGCTCTTTTTATAAGAAGGCAAGGTGCTGCTGTTGCCGCTTTTCAAGCCCCTCAGCCACTGCTCTTTTCAGGTAGCTGTCGCCGCCGCTTTTCTTCAGTCTTTTTCTGTAGCTCCTCTCTTCGAAGGGCCTGCATCTGAAAGGCCCCTGACCCTTCTGTGGGCCGCTTTTTATAGAGCCTCCTCATGAATATTGATGAGGCCCAAAAGTTCCATGCGGACCTGTTTGAAAACTTTAGTTTTGTGGTCCGCCAGACTTCAGAAAGTTCTGGAAAGTCCAGGTATATTTACACAGGTATGAGTTCATCCTTGATTTCGCAGGTACGTTCATACTGTAATGGCATTAATACTCAGGCATGATTGGATTATAAGTGACCGTTGCGGGCTCCAACGGTAATCCCCTCAATGTAAGTGAATGGACATGTGATGGTTTAAAAGTAAAACCATTCCCAATAAAGAATTTTAAGGTAAAACCTCATGATTTGCGTGTGATAAGCACCGCCACACATAAGAGGAGACCATTCAATTCACCCCAAGGGCAGGGACGTCAAAAACCCCACTAAGGAATTTTTAACATGAATGTTTTTTGAAATCATTTCAATTCTGAGCAGTATTTTAATTTAAATTTAGTAGTACCTGCTGTTACTGTGCATCTTGAAAGGCAAGGTTATTAATTTTTATATGATCTAGGGCAGACAAACTTCAAGAAGGTTCATCTGTTTAACTGTTGTAAAATGCAATTACATTTTGGGCTTTATTGAAGTGTCTCAATATCTCAATTTCAACCATCTCACATTTCTTTTTTACAGAGTTAGAGATATCCAAAACAAATCTAGTATGGAAATTAAATTACTTATTATCCTGGAGAGGGTGGACCTTGAATTTCTGTGTTAACTTTGTTGGCTAGGTATTTTAAGAAATATTAGCTCTTTATTCAACAAAAAATGTTCTGCATAGTTTTTCAGGTTTCCATGGTTACCAAAGAGCAAATCCTAGATAATTCTTAGTTGGTAATGTTTGTATGAACTATATCTAGTGTAACAGGCCTAAAATATTCTAGTCAAAACATTATTTTCTTATTGATACTGGTTGCTTATACAACATGTAGTACCTTGGGGACTTCAAATCTTGTTGCAATATAAAGAATAAACTGTATTAATTACAGGCCTTGAAATTTACAAGTCCCACAATATTGGTAATTTAAAATCCAATAACCTTATTATTTAATCTCTAACAAATCCATGACATTTTCACCATCTCCATGTTTGTGTATATGGCAAAAGTCCAGGAGGGCTTTAGGCTCATTTTTAGAGTGGTTGTTGCTGCTAATTTTTATTTTTAGAAAGTGTTTGTGAAAAGTCAAGTTTCAGATCAATAAGAAAAAGCAACTTTTAAAGTTTCATTTCAACCTAACGTGGTGGACAGTGTTTCTTTTATCTTGGTGAAGAAATAGAACACTATGCCACTAACTCTAATATGGCAAGTAACAGGGTAGTTAAGAAGAGGTCACTGGAAATAATTTGATACTTTTCAACCCAAAATTAATTGGATTGTATTACAAAATAAACAGTTATAGTTTAGGGTTATGATTGTGTGTCTGACACAAGCCGCAGGCAAGCGAAACGTGTCACTTTTGAGGTGCCGCAGCTGGCGACAAAGCTTAAGAGGCACTGAATATTCATGTCAGGATCTCATTAGTATTCTCTGATTTGGCCATTAGCACGGCCATTTTGAAGTCTTCCCTTAGTGTAGACATAGCCTTATATGATAAAGCACTGTAATAAATTGCCTGTGGAGGTTATGGAATCTTCACCATTGGAGACTGTTAGGAGAAGTTCAGAAAAAACTCCTTTTGGAGTGGTCTAGATAATACTTTGTCCTACCCTGAGTGAAGGGGACTGGACTAGAATACTTTCTAAGGTCCCTTCCAGTCCTACAATTCTGTGATTCCATGATTAACCTTTTAGTCCTTTGCTGTCTATATAGATGATTCATTTATATATTAACTATTCTTTAGAATTCTTGGATACTAACAAAGAATATGCAGAATCCCAAGGCCTGGAATACTAGTACTTGACTGAGAAGTATCCCAATTTGGGACTTCTCTGTGTTAAAACTATATGTAATAACAATCTGGGACACCACTCCCTTTTATATATGCTTATATAAGCATTTTGAACCTGGAAAACTGATAAGGGATAACTGTTTTAGAAGAAAGGAACGAATAATTATGGGAGAAGAAAGACCCACTGAATCATAGAATCATAGAACACTAGGACTGGAAGGGACCTTGAAAGGCCATCGAGTCCAGCCCCCTGCCCCAATGGCAGGACCAAGTACTATCTAAACCATCCCTGATAGACATCTATCTAACCTGTTCTTAAATATCTCCAGCGATGGAGATTCCACAACCTCCCTTGGCAATTTATTCCACTGTTTGACCGCCCTGACAGTTAGGAACTTTTTCCTAATGTCCAACCTAAACCTCCCTTGCTGCAGTTTAAGCTCGTTTCCTCTTGTTCTTTCCTCGGAGGCCAAGAAGAACAAGTTTTCTCCTTCCTCCTTATGACTCCCTTTTAGATACCTGAAAACCGCTATCATGTCTCCCCTCAATCCTCTCTTTTCCAAACTAAACAAGCCCAATTCTTTCAACCTTTTTTCATAGGTCACATTCTCTAGACCTTTAATCATTCTTGTCACTTTTTTCTGGACTTTCTCCAGTTGGATGAGAGCACTTGCTGGATGACAACATTTTCTAGCACATTACTAACACTTCCACTGCTTACTGGGCTCTTAGAAGATATTAGGGGTAAATTACAGCTAAATAACTGCAAAGAACACTGAGGGCCAGGACTGCTGGCTGTAAACAAACTTTATGAGACCATGGGAAGCTTGGCCACACCTATGGTAAGTGGTTGTCTGGCTAACTAAAATCATGCCAGATTTCGGAGTTTGCCAGATGGGAGAGTTTTGGAGTACAGAGTTTCAATCTGCATCTTGTTAGTCCTCTTAGCTGAAAATAATCATGCCTTCACACATAAGAACAAGCAGTCCTGCAGCACTTCAGAAACTACCAGATTTATTAGCTTTCATGAGTAAGACCTGAAAGCGCATGACCTAATAAATTGGTTAGTCTCTAAGGTACTGCAGGACTGCTTTTATTTCTGAAGCTCAGACTAACACAGCTACCTCTCTGAGACTATTTATCACATAAAAACAGTTACTTTGAATGTTATAAGAAATAACATCAGAACACATTTCTTTTGGCAACTGACGCTTTCTTTGATTGGAATAATATGATGACACTTGTGAGGGAACTCTGCTGATGAATGATATAATGCAGGAGAGAGATAGAGACAGCTCTATCATCATCACATGAAAAGTTGGTAATGCATCTCTTCTTTCTCTATTCTGCGTAGTGCTGTATTAACCACTAACTGATAATCTTTGATTAAATAATTCCAACTCAGGGAAATTGATAGGAGAGGTTCTTCCATTCACATACACACAGAGAACACCACAGCAAGTCAAACTAACTTGCGTCAACTCCAGCAATGCTATTCATGTGGGTGGAGTAGCATAACTTGTTTTAACTTTGCCCCGCCCCACCCCACCCCACCCCATTATAGAACTGCCCTCTGAGATTAAGAACAATTTTCTCTCTCCTGCTTGCCTTTAATAAACTTGAAAACTGTTATCACGTCCCCTCTGTCTTCTCTTCTCCAGACTAAACAAGCCAGGTTTTTGTCAATCTTCCCTTGTAGGTCATGCTTTGTGTACTAACAAATACTACTGTAACCCACACACCTATGTGTCCCATGTCGTGGTACCTACATCACTTCACAGAGAAAGCCATAAGTATCCTCTACAGCCCAAGCTGCATGGCAGCTGGCCTTTAGCTTGAGCTGTAAAGGCACCTGCACTAAACTGTAGAGATCCGGGTTTGAGTCTACCTGGAGGTAGTTATGCTACAGTGTTAATATATGAAGATACAGTGATGTTTTTGAAGTGAAAAGTAGTGTATTCTTATATATGAATAGGAAGATTGCAGCTTCTCCGAAGTTCAGAAATACTTAGTTCCAGCACTTTGGTTGAGGCCCACCTTTGTTTTTTAATGTTTTATAAAATGTTAAACTACTTAAATATCTTTTTGTTCATGTTATGCTAGCAAATAGTTATGTCAGTAGAAACAACAAAAATTGGAGAGTTGGTGAGGAGAAAAAAATGAAAATACAGCATAGCAGGAATGTGGACAACAACTATCTATCTGTCAAGGTGTGTTTTTATTCATTCTTTTCTACTGTTGTCTGATTTTTAAACTTTTAAACTATGTTTAGACTTCCTATATAAGTTGGTTATTGTGATGACAATGCTAGAAAGAGGCTTCATGAACCAAGGCATTCCCAAGAGACCTGAAAATTTAAAGAAAATAAAGAATAAAATTAGTGGAGAGAGACCGTTCACTTTTTTCTGAAAATTTCATTGGAAATAAAGTTTCTACCAACCTAAAAATAAGTTAAGGGAAATACAGAAGTGTCATCTGGTACTGGAACTAGGGAACAATTAATTGACTCTGGTCAGTAAATGATCTGTGATGCTTTTCACTGTTTTTTACTGTGGCTGAAGATAGATATCAAGTGTTAAAACAAGTAGGATTTAAAACAAATCTAAGAAGGTCTCAGAGAGGAAGCTGTGTTAATCTGTGTCGTCACAAAACAAAAAAAGCAGTCCTGTAGCACCGTAAAGATTAACAATATTATTTCTTAGGTGATGAGCTTTGATGGGGCAGATCCACTTCTTCAGATCTGGAGAATAACTGTGAACAGTTATAACAGTTACCAATTAGTCTCCAATCTGAAGAAGTGGGCCTGTTCCATGAAAGCTCATTACCTAATAAATAATATTGTTAATCTCTAAGGTGCTACAGGACTGCTTTTTTTGTTTTGTGAAACCTGAGAAAGGTTTTTGTGCTCAGGTTTCCTGACTTGCCTCTGGCAACAGGCTCAAGAAGAAAACCTTTGACTTTTTTAGACCTTTTTCTTTACATTGGAACAAAATATGCTGTGATATAACTAGCCAAACTTAGAGTGATATTGGAATATTTTAATATCCATATTTAACACTAGTTCTGTATAAAATATGTTTCACTGCAGTGTATTTGGGAGATTTGCTTCTGATCTAGTGGCCCTAAACAGATAACATCATTTAGTGTGTTTTTTGAAAAATAAATCTGACAATTATTTGTACAGTATTTGTATGTGTTTGTGTGGCTAAATATACACACATAATGCAAAACAAACCTCAAAATGTTCTCTTTAAGTGGCACAGAAATAAAAGGATTTATATTTATCTCTTCCTGTGTCAGGCCAGAAATTGTGGACCCTAGTCTGAAACATAGTTTTTGATACTAAGAGTCAGCTAATTTTAATGTGGGTTTTTTTGTTCATGCACATGTATTTTTAGTGGATGTTTTCATCAGGAATTGCGAAACATTTAAAATGGCCTAGGAAGCCAGTAGCACTGATCTCGAAAATCCCCATGGCAAAATATATGTAAAATGGTTTCTGAGGGGGAGCCCCTGCCATACTTTGAGTGGCATTAAGGACTGATTGCCTTTGGCACCATCTCTTCTGTGCAAGGTTCTGCCCCTTCCAGGGCCATGGAGCTGCACCCCCCCACACACACATACACTTTGCCTTGGGCCCATGTTGGCTGTTGGTCTTGCTGCAATTAACCCCTTAACATTCTCTTTCTTACACTAAATAAATTGATAATGTTGCCATAAGATATGTTTTCTAATCTGTAAATCACTTTTATGGCTCTTCTCTAATCCCTCTGTAGTACATCCTTGAATAATATATGCCAAGACTGAGCACAGCATTCTAGTCTTTGCTTCCCAGGAAAGAGTATTCCCTCTTATAGCCTACATTCTTTATTCCTGGATGTATATATTTACATAAAATCTAGTCTCCAAATGAGCCAAATCTCTCTCAGTAACCTGCCCTCTTCATTATTTACTATAAACCCAATTTTGTGTCATCTGCAAACTTTATCAGTGATTATTTTGTTCTTTCCCCACTGGAAGCACACCCATTTTGTGACTAAACCCCATTTATGTTTATATTTTGAGACATGACCCCTAGTTTTTAATCTATTTAACATGTGGCATGTTAATTTTATATCATTCAGGTTTTTTAATTAAAATGTTACGAGGTACCAAGTTGAGCATTTTACAGAAGTCTATTGTATTAACACAATTACTTGTTTCAACCAAATTTATAATCTCATTTTAAAAAAAAAGTATCTAATTAGTTTTACAGGATCTGTTTTCCATACACCCACGCTGATTTGCTTACATTGTTTTCCTTTAGATCAGTGTTTCCCAATTTTATTTGGCCATAGAGCCCTTTTAAACTCAAAAGAATTTTGCAGAACCCCTAATAACAGTCTTGTATATGGAGCTGAAAAACTAGACCACAAACAAGTAGGGGTAGTAATAAACAAATGCTAAACAAAGTTATGATATCAACATTTAGTTTAACTGCACATATTTAAAAACAAAAATCACATTTAATTTAATTTACGATGGTATATAACAGGCGATCTTACCACTGGCTGTGCACGCAGCACTGAGTAGTGACATCATCATCCCCACACTCTGGCTAAGCTGGCATTACACAGGGACACTTATCATGGCAAATACAAGTGAAATTGTTTTTAATAAAATTCATAAATGCTTAAATATGAATAATTAATTTTAAATCATAAAACATTATTGTAATGGACTTTTATTGTGGAACCCTTATTTTCACTTTGTGGGACTCCAGGGTTCCATAGAACACCATCTTGGGAACACTCCTTTAGTTCATTATTAATCAAGTCCTACTCTGATCCTTGTCAAAATAGTGTGAGGTTAATAGGTCATTTACGTTTTGAAAAACTGGCACAACAAAAGTTTTCTTCTAGTTTTCTGAAACCTTCAAATTGCTCTAAGGGTTATTGAAAATCAACATTAATGATCCAGGGAGGTCCTCACCAGCTTCTTTAAAAGGTGAAACAGGATCTAATGATGCAAGTTAAAGCAAGACAAATTCAAACTGAAAATAAGGTATAAATTTTCAATTTTGTGGGTGATTAACTATTGAAACAACGTATTGAGGGCTGTGGTATAGTCTCCATCACTGACAATTTCTAAATCAGTCTTGGATGTTTTTCTAAAAGCTATGCTCTAGTAGTTATTTGGAGGGAGCTTTGTGGCCTGTAATATACACGGAGTCAAACTAGATTTTCCACATGGATGCCTTCAGGCTTATGAATATGTGGGTGTAAAACACTGTTTAAGAGCTACATGCTTATTCACTGTTTAAAAGTATGAATACTTTTATGGGAGATCTGTAGGTCCATCTTGTGGTGATGACCGTACAGGTGGTGCTACTAATGCTCCCCTACCATACGTCATCAAATCATCAACTGTGCCCTCCCTCCCGCCCCGCAAAACATTCCAAATGGAGTGGAAACCTTGCCCCATCAAAATAAGTATCTACCCTTCTTAACGTTTTGGTCTTTTGATATAACAATTCTGGAGCCTCACCAGCTTTCGAGAAACCTGTAATCACCCATTTTTAGTCCAAACATACTCAATTTACATCCTTCCTTCTAGTGCATAGTGTGCTTTTGTCAGTATCAGTTTTACTTAGAATATATTTAACTAAACTAGTGGCATGTTGGCCACCTTTCATGCATAACAGATTCAATTGTGATGTACTGATCAGTGGAATGAGGCCCAATCCTTTTTACATCTGTTTTTTTTTAAACCTTTTCCATTTTTTTTTCTTTATTATCATGTATTCTTATTGTATCTGAAATGTGGGCATCAGTCATTTTAGTATCCAGTCCTAGTAGGTTTTTTTCTAAAGAGAGCTGTGAAGTTCCCCGGCCTCTTACAATGATTCTCTGGTGGAGAAGAGCATAGAGTGCTCTCAGTAGCTCTGGTTACATCAGCTACATAGGAAGACCCAGTATGGTCTCATTTCAACTCTTAGTCATTGCATATATGTTAGAATTCTGGTACTTGGCTGCTCTGTAAGTGGATCGCAGAGCATACATCATTGGGAGAACTCTTTCATAGTTAAAATCCCCCCTGCCTCTTCTGAGAGCATCTGTCAGATTAAAGGAATTTGGACCCAATGGATAATGTTGCTAGGGGAATGAATTCAGCTGTCTGTGCTCTTGAAGAGGACTGTTTGGATAAGGCGGAAGAATGCAAAAAGCACCTACAGTCTAGGGGAAAACAATCAACTAATTTACAATTCTGGAATCTGTAGCCAGACAGAATCCCCCTGCACTACTCCATCTTGCCCCATTTTGTGCCTCTGAGCACCAAGCACAAAGAAACAGCACAGTCTTAGAATGTTTGAAGGCACAGATGTGCTTATCTCAAGCCCAGTCTTTTGATGCTTCAAAACACAGATGTGCTGTGTCAGCATGATCCTGGACTGAAGAATACAGACAAGGGGGCTAACAGGCTAGCTGTTGACCACAGGGCCTCTAACTGCCCTTGACTGGTACTGATAATGGACATGCCCACACAGTCGTCCCAGAAGAGGAACCTCGCACCCCTATGAAAAGAATGTGCTGTTTTAATGATTTAGTTGTCTCTATCTTACAAGTGTAAATTAAATTGCAACTGCCTTGTGAGAACTGGCGTCAAAAAGACGAACCAGCACAATTGGTACCTTTAGATAAGGAAGAATGCTCATGACTCAAGGAGTATAAAGAAGGGTCCGGCAGACCACTGTAACTGAGCTCCAGTTACCTATACCTGCCAGTCGGGTAAGGTCTTTGCCTCCCGAGGCCACACGGGGCGCCCTCCTCGCCTTGTTCTTCCTGAGGGATTCAGTAAATGACGTTGGCTATGCCAGGAGTCGAAGGACGCAGGGGTGAGAATTATACCTGCAATGTACTTTTGTGCACATTTAATAGTAAGAGCTCTTTAGGCTGAGGCGTCTGGTCCTCAAATGGGTAACTTTTCACTTGTAATCTAATTGGTATACCATATGTATCATCCTACTAGTAGTTAAGAAGATACAACAATAACCTTGTAACTGTTAAGATTTTATTTCTGCTTTTTAATAAACAGTAACTGTTTAAGCTTTCAGCCTGACTCCCAGTTACTGTAACTCGGCCGAACACAAACAAAGAACCTTAGCCGTTTGGCTATATCAGCCTGGTCAGTGGTAAGGTGCAGTAAAAGCTGAGCGCTGAGTCATGCTGCCTCCACAGAGCAGACTCTTGGGGCACCCGTCAGCCTCCCTGGTTGCCCACTGTGAAGGGACAGTCTGTCCTAGCAGTTAAAGATTGGGTGGAATAAGCTCTCTGCACCAACCTTTGGGGCACCCGTCAGCCACACTGGCTGCCCGCTGTGAAGGGACTGCTGGTCCTAGCAGTTAAAGACTCGGGTGGATCTCTGGGGCACCCGTCAACCACTTTGGCTGCCCACTGCAAAGGGACTGCCAGTCTTAGCAGTTAGAGACTCAGATGTGATAAAGCTCACAGACCACTCATTACCCGGCCATCGACTAACAGAATCTCAGAAACATCTAATTTTGGGGGCCAATGAGAATTTTGGCAATTCTTTATTTTACTTACTCAACAATTCATCCCTAATACAGTATAAAGATAGGACCAATACTATTTTATTAGTAAAAGTTCTGACACCTATATTTTCAGATCCTTTTCTTTTTGTTGGTGGCTTGGTGAATGCAGTTTTATAGAAGACATTTTCATGGAGACTGATGGAAATTCTGAAGTACCTAGGACTAGTCTTAATATGTAAGAATGAAACACTGAATGGGACTCTGTTTTCTATAGGAAGCGATTGCAGAGAGCAGAGGGCTGAGCTGGTGTGTTTATGGCAACTTAATTTAGCAGATAACTACTGTATTTGTACCAGCTGGAGTTTTTGAGAGGCCATTGCTTCAGTAACAAATTATGGATGACTGTGGGCAGAGCTTTCTCCATTAGGATGTGGTTCAATCATCTGCACACCTTTTTTGCCACCAAAGATTCCAAAATAACTTAATTCTAAGGACTGATGACCTCAACAGAGAGGGATGCTCTAGTGTAGCTAAATTATTTGTGGCACTTCCTTCTTCTTTACCAGCATTTCTTCAGACCTGCCTAGGTTCAGCTTAAGCTAAGTATTTTCATGTAGTTGCTAATTTTCGGTTAGGCATTGAGAAGGTTTGTGATGCTGTTCAGATTTTATCCTTCCAGGAAATCTGGTGCTGGGTATCATCCACATGCTGATGGTGCTTTTGTCTGAATTCTCATTCTGTTTGACCCAGATAGGAGGGAGTCCTTGTGATTTTTATCTTCATATCCAAATCAAAAGTACTATTAGAAACCCAAGATGGAAAGTTTGGATAGGAGATTTTGGACTTGACAAGCTTCATGCAGACAGATATTGAATTTTCAAACATCATCAGGTCTTGTTAACTTCATCACCATGTCATCAGCCGGCAGCTGGAGGTTTATAGATTCATAGGATGCCCAGATTAGGCTTGTCTGTAGTGAACTGATACTTGAAAAAGTTTGAAAAGGAATAGAATGAATCCTGCACCTCTAGATTTGTCTTCCCTTTGTCTCATTTTTTGTGGCTGTGTAAAGAAATAACCTTCTTCAGGTTTGAATAAACATATTTGGTTAGAGAAGATGTGAATCCAGCATTTACTTTATTAAGAGGAGATTTTCGAAAGCACAAATGGCTTTTAGGTATTTAGCTGCCATTAATTTTCAATGGGAATTAGGTGTCGAAGTGCCATTTATAGATTTGAAAATCTCACTCTTCACTATTAATTTTTTTTAATTATATTAGCTTTGTCTTTGGACTCAAATAAAACAGTTAAAGGATTTTGTTCTCAATGAACTACTGCATTTGAGCCAATGGAAAAATATTCTGTTCAGGAAGAATTTTTATGTTTATTCTGTAAACCTATACTGAACATATGTATATTCTTGCCAAGAATTGATTGGATGTGTTTTATTGATTTGTTAGATGCTGGTATTAGTATTCACTTTATGCAGTACCTAACTGGATAATCACCTTAACATGGCAACCTAAGAAGTATATTACTTGCATACTACTCTCTTTGTCTCTGAATAACTGCAATTATTGCATATTCAGGAAGAAAATATAAAGGACTGTGAAGGACATTGTATTTTATGTATTTAAGAAAAGCAGAGGTCAACTTCTAACAGTAATTTACTAAGAATTCTTTTCTAAAACATTTTACTGTACGCATTTTATAATCCTAGCAGTGTAATCCTGTGAATCTGTGGTTTAATACCTAGAATCATAGGAGTGGAAGAAATCTTGAGAAGTCATCTAATCCAGTCTCCAGTCATAGCAGGACTAAATATAATCTTAGATCATCCCTGACAGGTGCTTGTCTTACCTGGTTTTAAAAATCTCCAATGACGTAGATTCTAAAACCTCCCCAGGCATTATATAACCACTCTAACAGGAAGTTTTCCTAATGTCCACTTAAATCACCCTTCCTACAAATAAAGCCTGTTGCTTCTTATCCTAGCCTCAGAGGTTAAGGAGAACGATTTTTCTCCCTACTCCTTGTGGCAACTGCCAACATCTTTAAAAACTGTTATCTTGTTCCCACTCAGTCTTCTTATTTTTAGATTAATCAAATCCAGTGTTTTCAATCTTCCTTCATAGTTCCTGTTTTCTAGACCAGGGATCAACAGTCTTTCTGAGGTGGAGTACTGAAATTTGACCTTTTGAGCTCTATGTATGGTCCAAGTGCTGGTGATATTCTTTGGCCATGTCTACACTAGCCCCAAACTTCAAAATGGCCACACAAATGGCCATTTCGAAGTTTACTAATGAAGCACTGAAATGCATTTTCAGCGCTTCATTAGCATGCGGGTGGCCGCGGCACTTCGAAATTGATGCGCCTCGCCGCCGAGCGGCTCGTCCCGATGGGGCTCCTTTTCAAAAGAACCCCACCTACTCCGAAGTCCCCTTATTTCCATCTGCTCATGGGAATAAGGGGACTTTGAAGTAGGCGGGGTCCTTTCGAAAAGGAGCCCCGTCGGGACGAGCCGCGCGGCGGCGAGGCGCATCAATTTTGAGGTGCCGGGGCCGCCCGCATGCTAATGAAGTGCTGAATATGCATTTCAGTGCTTCATTAGTAAACTTCGGAATGGCCATTTGCGCGGCCATTTCGAAGTTTGGGACTAGTGTAGACGTAGCCTTTGAAGTCATTCGTAGTCTTACTTACAACAGCTTCATTAAATGAAGATTCAGAGCTTTGCTGTTTAGCTGTGGCTATGCCAGGTAGGAAAGCTCTGGCATGCAGAAGTGGGACAGGCATGTGCCGAGGGGGCAGGTGAGCTGAAGGGGAGGGACTGGGAAGCCATAGGGAAGCGGGACCTCCAAAAAACCTCACTGGAATTAACTGCCTGCCTGAAGGATGGTGGGAGCAATTGGTAAGGTAGCAAGACAGGGCAGAAATGGACAGCTAAAGAGCTTGCCGCCCCATCCCAAACTGTGAGCAGAGGTGGGGGCAGATGGACTAATACATCTGTGCCCAAGGGCAGATGGCAAGGAGAGGCAGAGGAGCTCAATCCCTGTTCTTGCTGGAGTGGGGGGGAGAGAGGAGCTAAGTCCTCATCCCTGGGGGATATGGGGACAGATGGCAGAGGTGTGGGGGCACAGAAGGTGTCAGTCCCCTTCCCCAGAGGAGTGGAGGGCAAATGGCTGTGGAAGGGTGTGGCACATGCAGCAGGCAGATCATCACTGCCCCGCCCCACTTTTGGATGAAAGGTCCAGCCCTGCGCTCCTGGCAGCTCCGTGCTGCCCCGCACCTGCAGTCTGAAGGGCCCAGCTCTGCTTCATGCCACCCCACACCTGCAGCTAATCCAGCCTGCTCTCCCCACCCCTCCACTGGCTGACTCACGGGCAGGGCTCACACATCCCTGCCTTCCCACAGTGGCTCTACCTGCTGCAGTGTGTGCCTGCAGGAACAGAGCAGTGCTGGTGGATCTCTGCGCCACAACTGCATGTAAGGAGACATAGGGCTGAACTCCTGCCTCACATACAGATTAATGGCACACATGGGGGTTGCAGGCCCGTTCTAGATCTTTAACAATTATTGTTGCTATTGTATGGACTTCCTCTCATTTTTCCATCTGCTTCCTGAAGTGTGGTATACACAACTAGACAAAATACTCCAGCGGAGGCCTAATCACACCAGAATAGGGCGGAAGAATTACTTCTCGTGTACGGCTTGCAACACTACTGCTAGTACACCTCAGAATGAGGTTCCTTTTTTTTTTTTTTCCCCCTACATTGCCACACTGTTCACTCATTTAGCTTGTGATCCTCTGACTCTCAGATCCCTGCCGCAGTGCTCCATGCTAGGCAGTCATTTTCCATTTTCCTATGCGAGGGACATGTTCCTTCCTAAGTGGAGTATTTGCATTTGACCTTATTGAATTTTATCTTATTTACTTGAGACCATTTTTCAAGTTTGTCCCGATCATTTTGAATTTTAATCCTGTCCTCCAAAGAACTTGCAACCCCTCCCTGCTTTGTATCACCTGTGAACTTTATTAGCTTATTCTCTATGCCATCATCTCAATAATTGATGTAGATGTTGAACAGATTGGGCCCAAAACTTATCCCTTTGGGACCCCACTCAATGTGACCTTCAAACTTGACTGTAAATCACTGATGATTACTCTCTGGGAATGGTTATACAACAGTTATGTACCAACCTTAGAATAGCTTCATCTAGTTTGTATTTCCCTAGCACATAATGCTGCATGAATGCAGTGTTTAGAAGTTTGATAGAATGTTGATTCATGTACTCTCTTTGAAACTTGCATATTTTGAATGTGATTAGGTCAACTCCATTAACCCTGCAGTATCATGGGTCAGCCTTTGTTACTGGGCCTGGGAATCTTTTCTCAGTTTTATAAATGAAAAGTGCATAATGAAATTTGTGCTAACTGAAGTATTTATCTGTTGTCTTCATTAATTATTTTATTTTAATTGCACCATGTTTAATATGGCTTAATGTCCTTTACTTAATTATATTTGTGCAAGGTTGCCTTTTAGAGTTTAAATGAACTGACACAGAACAAAAAGCCCCAGATGTAGCAGCAATAAGTGAATAACAAATGCAACTGTTGGGTGGCAGGGCACAAAACTGACCTTGATTGAATGAAGTTTAATCATTGTGGTTTTTAAAGAAAATTTGATTGTTAACGATGTCTCAGTGACTTGAGTTCTCAGTTGCTTGCATTCTGATGAGTTCCTAAGAGATGCAGGCATAAGGGCATTAAGGGGATCAAACTGCTACATTTTGCTGAAGTGAACACTGTTACATTGTTTTTTTACAAAGCATATTTGTATTCGGAATCTTTTTCCAGAGAGAGGGAACAGGTTCTAATGATTAGTAATGCAGTGTTCTGTAACACCAAATAATTCAATAGTAATAAACTTTATACCAACCAGTACATGAATATTGCCCAGTGAACCTGTCAGAAAGCTATATAATTTGACGTTTTATTACATTCTCAATCTTGATTAATTCCTCTCTGTTAAGCTCTGATCTGTGATTCTGTGTTGGCACCCAAGTACAATAATATCTCTTTATAATCTTTATTGGTGTCACTTGTCACTTCCAGGATTACAAGAAGTGGTGAAGACAGAGTTGAAGCCAAAGAAGTTCTAAAACAATTAGTATTTGCTTTTGCAATATGCAATAATGGAGATAGCTGACAATAAAGATTACAAACAAGCTACTCATTTTGCCATCAACTCCTGTAGATCAAACACCACCACATCAATCAAATATTCTAATTATACATGTGCTGCTAGTTAGATAGTAAAAAGAAAAGTGTAGCTGTATCTAGTCAGCTCTGTATTACATATTTTAAAAACACCTTAATTAAAACAGTTAGAATTGCCTGATGATTGGCATGGAAAGGCATGAACGAGTTCTGCAAAGTCAAAGTTAGGGTAAATGCCATCACAACCCTATCTCTGCCCTGCTCGAAATGTCAATAGACACTGTTAATTATCGCATACAACTCCAGCTGCATTCATTGTGCTAAGCATAGCTGTATTGAATGATGGAGTAAGCTGGAGCAGTTTGGAATCGCTGATTGTGATATGAGGAGATCAGCGTCTGAGCTATCAAAAGAAAGAAGTGCACACATAGTTTTAGGCATTGCTTTTTTAAGAAAAAGAAAAGAGGAGCTGATACTCAACCAGCTTCCCGCCCCTGCATTCCCACTGGGGGTCCATGTGTGGGGCTGATGCAGAGCAGAGGGTGCTCTGGTTCTCTGGGTGTGCTCCTGCAGGCAGCAGGGGCTCCAGCTATAGCCTGTGCTGCTGTGGGACTAGTTGGGGCTCTGGCCTCATTCTGCTGAAGGGCATGGGGGCTCCAGCTCTGGCCCACATTGCTGCACAGCCACTGGGGACTCTGACTCCCGGCTCAAGACTGCTGCAGGGGCAGCGGAGACTCCAGCTCTTGGTCCCACTCTGCTGCTGGGGCTCTGGCTCCAGCCCCACACTGCTGCATGGTCAGCAGGAGCTCCTGCAGCTGGGAGCTGGCTAGTGCGTGCAGCTCTGCTAGCAGCCCCAGCCATGGGAACTCTTGCTAGTGGGATACTGCAGCTCCATGGCTTGGAAGCGGCTGGGGCACAGAGCCCCACCAGCAGCCTCGACTGCGGGATCCCCGGCTGTGGGTAACATTGGTGCGGAGCTGCCAGTACTCTGTACTGGCCCATAATGCCACAAAAAGCCCTGCTTTTAGGTTGTAGTCTTTCATTTCCATACAGAATTATGTAGGTTGTGTCAGTAGCAAGGCACAGGGATCATCGTACTGTGGATATTGTCAGTCATGAGGTGGTATGTGATAGTGGTTCATGGAACTAATGATGGGTAGAGGAAAGTAGATGATAAGAGGGTGCCCTGTGCACAAGTGTGAAGGACATGTAAAAGGGTAGGAAATGGTTGTTAAATTTTCCAGTCGTGCTATTCCATCAGGATCCATGTTTTTGAAAATGGGGCACATTCAGACAGCATCTTTCTGTTGCAGGGAAAAGCTAGACTCAGAGCGTATGTGCTAGGGGCATGTCACTGACATATGGCCATTAAGGCTGGCGAGTGTTTACCTAACTGTTATATCTGGGTATTCTGAAGTTTGAATTTTACTGAAAGCACTGCTCTAGAAGGGCACAACTACATAGCTACACAGGTACACCAGCAGCCTTCACGCTGAGCTAATGAAATGTTTTACAGTTTAATTTCCTGATTTTTTTTCCTACAGAGAATTTTTTTTCCCAAAAGTGTAGCATTTAGACAGCTTTAACTCTCCTGTCAATTTGTGGTTGATATTTAGTATAGTCATAGAGGAGTAGGTAGGCTTGAAGGCCCCAGATCATTGCACATATCTTGGGAGAGGAATGTGGAACTGACAAGTTCTCCTGCCCTTCATCTCCCTCAGTCTTCTTGCCACCTACTTCTAGGTCCCACTGGTCTCTATCATCTCCCATTACCTGATCTACAATCCCTACAGCCCATTCCTACATAATTTTCCACCTCCGTCACCCTCCCCGTTGCAGTAAGCATTTGCTCTTGTACTTTTTTTTAACACAGTTTGTGCATTGTGAATATTCTGCAGTAATCCAATTACATTTCCACAAAGTAAAAACTCACCTTTGATAAAAGGGGATTGATAGAGTGGAGCAATATGCCTGTTTGTTTGTTTGTTTGTTTTTATTGTAGATATCTGTGCTACATTCGATTTGAACCTTCAGTGGTTTGTATAAAGCTTGGGTGTGATAACTGTGACATTCTATCAGTTACATAGACTCTGTGACAAAGAGATTGTTTTACAGATAGTTAGTACCTCTCCCACCTTCCACCCAAGCACAATGTAATTCTTTTAGTGGGAGGCTTAAAACAAACCTACTAAATGGGAAAAGTAAAGTCTTTTTTCAAATAATTATTTAATCTGATTTCCCCTCAAGGGACAGAGTGCACAGCACTCTATTGAATTAACTCTCAAGCATTGGATGTTCTGGTGAGATGATCTGGGCCCTCATTTGCTCTCTATTGCAACTATCAGAGAGGTAGCCAAATTAATCTGTATCTTCAAAAACAACAGAAGTCCTTTGGCACCTTATCAACTAACTGATATTTTGGAGCATAAGCTTTCATGGGTGAAGATCCGCTTTGTCACGTGCAGCTGGGGTCTTTGCCCACGAAAGCTTATCCTCCAAAATATCTGTTAGTTGATAAGGTGCCACAGGACTCTCTATTGCAAGTATCTCTAAACTAAATAAAGCTCCTGTTTTTCCCATTGGCTTTCTCTAGGAAGACCACTTGGTCCCAAATTATGCCACTTACTCAGGGATTTGTAACCTGCGGCTCCAGAGCTGCATGTGGCTCTTTAAGGACTTCTTTGTGGCTCCTGATGCTATACTTCCAAATAAACAAAAAAAAAAAAGACCTCCTGATTATTATTTTCAATAAACAGTGAATATCTAAAACCCCAAAAATGAACAACTGATATCTAAATAGCAAACAAGAAGGGTCAGGAGTCAAAGCAAGGAAGACAGTGGTACAAACACACATGTAAATTGTGAGGAAATAGAATGTGTAACAAGTTTGTGAACATCCTGCGCTAAACACGTACTGCATTACAAATCATTGTGCGCTCTGTTCTTAAAATAGGGGTTACAAAAAGTGTGCTTTGACGTTATTTATTAAGGACCCATCTCGTATTCACATGCATTGCGGCTTTTGAATTATGAGGTTTACCAAATTGAAAAAAAATGGCTCTTCTTGCTATTTTGGTTACTGACCCCTGCACTAACTGAACCCTGCATCCCACTGAGGCCCACCTATTAACTTGAGTAACCATGTTGATTTTATTGCACTTATGAGAGTCAAGCTTGAAACAAAAGCCTGATCTTAACAATAGTACAGTAGTCCCTTGAGTTATGCGAAAGTTCCATTCTTCTTCGAGTGTCCCCGTGGGTGCTCCACCATAGGTGACGGCTTGGCCGGCGCCGCAGATCGGATCTTCCAAGCAGTTTCTGCCGGACCGCGCATGCGCCGGCGCGCGCCGCTCCCTGGCGCGCTCCTGGCCATGTGCGCGATCCGGTCCCCGCCAGTTCCTCTCAACCGCCGTCGGCTGCAGACGGAATCCGACTAGGCTAAAGCCACATAGCGTATTCAACGACTTTATTTGTTTTCTCTTTAAAGTTTTTCAGTTCTTTAGGATACCATAAGTAACCGGTTGTTATTTTGTAAAAAAACAAACAACAAACAAGCTACGGAGGGACAGCTCAAGCCAGTCCCAGTAACAAGCGCCGGAGGCCGGGAGCTAGGGCCATCAGCCCTCCTGCGGAGGCAGGCCATCGGACGGGGAAACAGCACAAAGAAGTGCTAAGTACCCACAAACAAACTCAAAGACTCACCAACAATGTGCCAGTGTCCGATGGGCACAGTCTATGCATAAGGTGCCTGGGGGAGTCCCATGTGGCACAAAAATGCGCCTTCTGTGCAAAATTAACGACCAGAGCACGGAGAGACAGGGAAATGAGAATTAAACTGCTGCTTCTTGACAAGACCCTCCAGCCAGACGTGCCGGAGCGGCCGCAGCAGGAGGGACCCTCCGGGGCCCTTAGAAGGAAAGCTGCCTCCCTCACTCCATCAGCGCGAAAACGGAGGAAAGTTTCTCCAACCCAATCCCTGCCGGCAGCAACAGTGAGCGGGACGGGAGGAGCGAGCAGCCCCCAGCCACAGCAACAGCTGATCGGCGGCGGCACGGAGAGCCACGTGGAAGCGGCTCAGCCTCCGATGATCAGCCAGCCGCCCCGCACCGCAGGCAGGGCGGCGGCTAAGCAAGCGCCGGTACCAGCGGCACCGCAGGCAGCGGCACCGACCCCCGGGGAACCGGCGGTGCAGAGCGCGCAGGCACGTAGCCTGCAGGCGCAGAAGGACTCCGCACGTGCGGCACCGCCCTCGAGCGTGCCTAGCACGGTGCCGACGGGGCCGGGATCCCCCGCCCATCAGGGGGCGGAGTTACCTCCTCAAGGGAGGGGGAAGGCTGCACACAAGAGGAGGCACTGCAGCCCCTCTCCAGACAGGGCTGTGGAGCTCTTTTCTCACAGCCCTCCGCTCATGTTGCAGACTCCAACCAGAAGGCAGGGGCCCCCCCTAGCCTACCCGGAGCCCCCTTCTCCTTTCCTGCAATCAGCCTCCCCATGGCTGGCACCACCCTCGCCCTTCCTGGGATTTGAATCGCTGGACTATTATGCAAAATCGCTCTCTCCAGTGTCTCGACGATCCCCCTCTCCCAGACACACAGGGTACGTGCAAAGGGAATGGTCCAGGTCACCTTCCCAGGAACAGTGCCTATACTGCCATGGTCGTCCCTACCACGCGGGGCATGGACACCATCGGCAATCTACCAGGGAGAGATCCCCACATATTACCTCGTACCCCCGAGGGCAATCGCGATCGGGGACGGAGACTCAACCATCCCAGGGGGGACTGGCCGTGGACCCACGAGATTTTCCCTCGCAAACCTCCAGCGAGAGGGCGCACCATCACCATCAAGAACCGGAAGGGTCCAAAGAAATGTACCCCAGCGGTTCCTCGTTTTCCTCCCCGGATGAGGCCACGGCCTTAGGGGACGTCCATCCCAAGGACGATCTCAAACAGTTTCAGGAGCTGTTTAAGAGGGTAGCTTTCACGCAAGGCATCCAGACAGCACAAGTGCAAGAGAAACATCATAAGCTCCTTAAAAATTTGAGCTCCCCGGCCTCCTCCAGAGTAGCAGTCCCGCTTGATGAAGCGATCTTGGAGTCCGCCACTACCATATGGCAGACCCCGGCAACTATTCCGCCTGTCCAAAAGAGAGCGGATAAGAAATACTTCGTGCCGGCGAAGGGCATGGAGTTCTTGTTTAGCCACCCCCAGCCAAACTCCTTGGTGGTGGAGTCCTCGCAGCAAAGATTAAAAACATCTCAATTTAAAACAGGGGGAACGGACAAAGATGCCAAGAAGCTAGAGCTGTTCGGCAGAAAGGTCTACTCCTCCTCCACTTTAACCTTGCGAATGGCAAATTATGCAGCGCACTTGGCGAACCATAATTTCGACAACTATGCCAGATTAACTTCCCTCATGGACTCGCTTCCAGAGGACAAAAAGCCGGTCCTCAAGGCCATAGTGCAAGAGGGCTACGCGGCTGCGAGGATGGAAGTTCAGATTGCTTTGGACGTTGCGGACACGGCAGCACGTTCCACAGCAACTGCAGTGGTGATGCGACGGGAGTCCTGGCTCCAGACCTCGGGCATACCGAGAGATCTGCAGGCGAAGATAATCGACCTTCCCTTCGACTTGCAGAAGCTGTTTGCTGAATCAACTGACTCGGTCCTTCATTCCAGTAAAGATTCAAGAGCCACACTCAGGACCCTGGGGATTTACACCCCTCCATACTCAAAGAAAAGGTACTACCCACAGCAAAGGCGGTACCAATACCAGCAACAGCGCCCCCAGTATCACAGGGGTTACGAGCAAGGGCGGCATCAGCAGCACCAGCAGTACAGAACCCCCAGGCGACGCTCACAACAGGGCTGTCCGTCCTCGGGGCGGGGCCAAAGGCCACAAGTTTGACATACAAATCCAGGGCTGCGCCATCACCACCATTGCACAAGATCATCCGAAACGACTTTTTCACCATCGCCTCCGACCATTCTACGACCAGTGGCAAAGGATCACCACAGACAAATGGGTGCTGGAGATCATAGCCACGGGGTACGCCATCCCCTTCCAGTTGCTCCCGCCGCCGCGACCCCCGCCCAAGCCCCACCCCCAGGAGGCCTCCCATGTAGCCAGGCTCAGGCAGGAGGTGGCCCACCTGGAGTTCATAGGGGCGGTGGAAAAGGTGCCGGAGCAACTGCAAGGGAAAGGGTTCTACTCTCGGTATTTCCTGACGGAGAAAAAGACAGGAGGCTGGAGGCCCATCTTAGACCTTCGTGGCCTCAACAGGTATCTGCGCAAGCAACGTTTTCGGATGATCACTATTGCCTCCATCCTTACAGCACTGGACGATGGAGACTGGTTCGCAGCCCTCGATCTACAAGACGCGTACTTCCACATAACCATTCATCCGGCTCACCGACGTTTTCTCCGGTTCATGGTGGGCAACGAACACTTCCAATACAAGGTCCTACCGTTTGGCCTTTCCTCGGCCCCCAGAGTCTTCACCAAGACCTTGGCAGTGGTGTCAGCCTACCTGCACAGACAGGGGGTGTTTATTTTCCCGTATCTGGACGACTGCCTGCTCAAAGGGGCCTCGAAGGGGGAGGTTCTGCGCATGATACGCGTCACAGCAAACACGTTCTCCTCACTTGGCCTGGTTATCAATCTGGCAAAATCAAAGATAGACCCCTCACAGGACATAGAGCTCATAGGGGCTCGCATAAACTCGGTCTCGGCGAGAGTATACCTACCAGAGGCTCGCTTTCGAGCCATCGGTTCCCTCGTGCAGGTCATCACCTTCAGCCCTACGGTGCCGGTCTTGACGTGCTTGCAGCTGCTGGGCCACATGGCAGCGGCTACGTTTGTGGTACAGAACGCCAGGTTGCACATGCGCAGCATGCAACATTGGCTGGCAAGTGTATACAAGCCGGCAGTACACACCGTTCACAGGGTGGTGTCGCCCCCACCTGGGGTGCGCGAATCCCTGCAATGGTGGGTAAACCCCGGGAACTTGCTAACAGGGGTACCCTTCCATCAGCCGCAAATATCGGTTTTCCTCACTACGGATGCCTCCCTCATAGGGTGGGGAGCGCACATGGGCGAAGAGGTGGCTCAAGGACTGTGGTCACCCACGGAACAGTCTCTACATATCAATGTTTTAGAGCTCAGAGCAGTGTTCAACGCCTGCAAACACTTTCGAGACCGTATACAAGGCAAAGTCGCCGGGATCAGTACAGACAATACCTCCACCATGTTTTACATAAACAGGCAAGGAGGAGCTCGATCCCGTACCTTATGCGCGGAAGCAATCCGCCTGTGGAACTGGTGCATCGCCCACGATATAATCCTGAGAGCCTCCTACTTGCCGGGCACGCACAACGTGAAGGCAGACCAGTTGAGCAGACGTTTTGCGCTCACCCACGAGTGGCAGATCCGTCCCGATCTACTACGGCCGATTTTCCACGCATGGGGGTTTCCCCAAATAGATCTGTTTGCCACTCAGCACAACAAACAGTGCCCACGATTCTCCTCCAGAGCAGGGCTGGGCCGGGGGTCCCTGGGGGACGCGTTCGCGATCCCGTGGGGAGGCCCCCTGCTTTACGCGTTTCCCCCCGCAGTGCTGATCCACAAGGTTCTGCAAAAAGCCAGGAGAGACAAGGCTCGGATGATCCTGATAGTCCCAACATGGGATCGCCAACCATGGTTCCCCCTACTCCTGCGCCTGTCGGACCGCCCACCGATGCCTCTTCCGGTGGCGCCGGATCTGCTCACGCAAGCCCAGGGGTCCATAGTGCATCCGCACCCCCAAAGCCTGCGACTGCAAGCGTGGCTAATCCATGGCTCAGCTCCCTAGAGAGCACATGCACAGTGGAAGTACAGCAAGTCCTAGAAAGTAGCAGGAGGACTTCCACTAGGAAAACCTACAAACAAAAATGGACTCGATTCATGGCTTGGTGTTCTACCAAGCAGCTGGCCCCCCTTTCGGTGCCTATACCTACAATTCTAGAGTATTTACTGGACCTCAAGAGAGCAGGACTCTCGCTATCCTCGTTAAAGGTCCACCTTGCCGCCATCTCGGCGTTCAGACATGAGGAGGGAGGGCACACGGTGTTCGCCCACCCTATGGTTACCAGGTTCCTCAAAGGGTTGGTAAACCTATACCCCCCTCGGAAACCGATTCCACCTTCGTGGAGCTTGGACCTGGTGCTTACCACACTCATGGGACCACCGTTCGAGCCCTTGGCCACGGTTCCCCTTCGCCTCCTTACAGTAAAGACGACCTTTCTTCTTGCAATTACGTCAGCCCGTCGGGTGAGCGAGCTTGCGGCAGTCATGGCAACGCCACCCTGCACTGTCTTTTCCAAGGAGGCGGTAACCATACGGCTGCATCCAGCCTTTGTTCCCAAAGTTTCTTCCGAGTTTCACATCAATGAACCTATTGTTCTACCCTCGTTCTATCCAAAGCCTCATAACTCCAGCGAAGAGGCGCGCCTACACCTCCTGGATGTGAGGAGGGCGCTAGCCTTCTACGTAGACAGGACCAAGTCCTTCCGAAAAACGGATAGACTCCTGGTCTCCCTCGCTCCCAAATCTAAAGGAGAAGGTCTCTCATCGCAGAGAATCTCAAAGCACATTGTATCCTGCATAAAAATGTGCTACGAGCTCAGAAAGACTCCTTTGTTGGCCACTCCCAGGGCTCATTCCACCAGGGCGGTGGCAGCATCAACAGCCTTTTTCAAGGGCGTTGCATTGAAAGACATTTGCAGAGCGGCGACCTGGTCATCCTACGACACGTTCGCCAAACATTACGCCCTTCACAGGGTATTCCAAGAGGATACCCGTCTCTCTGCAGCGGTCCTCTCGGGGACCAGCTGCACATAATCCGATTACCCACCACCTATCTGGGTTACTGCTGGGTAGTCACCTATGGTGGAGCACCCACGGGGACACTCGAAGAAGAAAGAGAAGTTACTCACCGTAGTAACGGTGGTTCTTCGAGATGTGTCCCCGTGGGTGCTCCACTTCCCGCCCATCCTCCCCGCTTCGGATCTCTGTTAGTGTTTTGCAGGGGCAACCGAGGCGATTGGTCGAGGAACTGGCGGGGACCGGATCGCGCACATGGCCAGGAGCGCGCCAGGGAGCGGCGCGCGCCGGCGCATGCGCGGTCCAGCAGAAACTACTTGGAAGATCCGATCTGCGGCGCCGGCCAAGCCGTCACCTATGGTGGAGCACCCACGGGGACACATCTCGAAGAACCACCGTTACTACGGTGAGTAACTTCTCTTTCCCATGCACCCTCACATAACTTGAATTTCATGTAAGTTGGGGCGGCTTTGTTCCCTGGCAGAACACATGTTCTGCAGCCAGGGAAGCAGCAGGCTCACATGGAGCTCCTTTGAAAAGGTGAGTTGTATCGGGGGGGGGGAGCACATGGGGAGGGTTAAGCCTGTTGGTAGGTTGGGGCTGTGGGAAGGGGGTGTGGGGGGTTAAGCCTGGGGTGGGTTGCAGTGCAGGGGGAGCAGGGGAGTGGAGTTGAGCTGTGGCCACACGGCCCTGCCGGGGGTTGAGCAAGAGCCGTGCATGCAGGAGAGGGGGAGGGGCTGAGCTGCAGCTGCATGTAGGGGGTGGGTTGAACCAGGGCACGGGGGTTGAGCCAGGATCACATGGGGCCGGTGGGGTTAAGGCAGGGCCAGGGTGAACAGGATATTTGCGTTGCGCTTAACTCGCATTAATGGAAGCTAAGCACAACGTGAAATTGTGCATTTGGAGGGATTACTGTACTACTATTGCCCTGCTGTAATAGAAAATGTTTCCTTTAATGCTGGTCTCACATCAAAAGAATCCTATAGACATGCTGTTGCAGCAGCTGACACTTTACACCTCTGTGTTTGTTTTCAGATTTCTTTCCCCACATGCACAAGGTAGAGCTCTGGTTCTGAGAATGTCAAAGTGCTAGTACAGTAGCTAACATGTATACAAGTACTACGGTTTTGTAGTTTTCTACTGTAGAACTTGAGGGAGAGGCTGTTTTTATAAATGAGCCTGTTCACATAAATAGATAAATATCATGATGGTGGTGCACAAATAGATGTGTAAAAATATCATGCGGTGCTAGAACTTGCAAATCAATGCTTTATGGATATGGGTAGGATTAAATTGGTCTGGGAAATAAAGTGTATTTTTAAAGTTTCTATGACAGTGTTACAGAAAATGAGGAATACAAGCAATCTGTTGTGGGAGGGAGTATTTGCTAAGCTTTCTCTTTTAGATACATTAATATAATGAGCAGATCCATTAAAAGAATACTGTGTAACAATGAAAAATATCGTTTTGGCCTAATATACTTAACTAGTCCTTTATTTTGTGTTTAAAAAAGAAAAATAATATATATATTGACAATTATGACCAAAAAACTATGATTTTACTGGGAAGTTAGAGTTGTAGACCAACTTCTAGTTATAAAACTACATTTTAGATAATATAAATACAATTGTACTTTTTTTTCACTAATAAAAATAATTAGTTGACAAATATTTAAATAGAGTTCAATATGTGTGAAGGTTATTTGTATAGAAAGCAATGTGGAGAGATACACAGAATAAGGAATCATTTTTGTTCATTCATCCATAAAGTGTTCCCTTGGTATTCCTCTAGGTGTCTGTTTGGCATTAAGTGAACCTTTCAGTTTTGATTCAGCTGAGCTGTTTGATAAATGTTGCACTCTGTTTTTACTAGATGTTACCATCTACACTTAAATTGGTTAATGAGGGGAGAATGTATATCTCTGCTAAAGAATGTAAGAATGTCCTTAGTAGTTAGGGGACAAACACTATTAAATAAATAAAATCATATTTCCTCTCAAGGCACATTCATTTGGAGTATATTAAGTCAGTAAAAATAAAGTCCAATAAATGAGCAGGCTGAATCAAGGCAATCGGTGGGCCAAATCTAGCTGGCTGGCACACCACAGGTTCTGCACCCCTGGTAAAAGGCATTACAGGGAAAAAAAATAACACTCAAAGCAACAAAAGAACCTAGAAGGCAGCACCCAACTGTGGGGGTCTCTTTGAGTTTGAGTTCATCAGATATTCAGCTCAGAATGAGCATGTGGTCTTTTGAAGTCTCAGTAGACCAAGTTCTGTCAGTGGTCCTGTCCAATTGCCGCATAAGGAAGGAGACCCTTGAGTCAGCCTTAACTCAGGCTTTTTTTCCCGCAAGTCTTTCATTTGAGTTGCTAGAAAATCTACTTTGAATAAGTATGTTTATATCTCTCTGGGGGCTTCAAAGGCTGACAAGTAAGGACATCTCTCTCCAAATCTGTATTCAATTTTACAATAATATATACACTACTGCATTTTTAAAATAGCATACTACAAGGGCAATAACGTTAATTCATCAAGATTTAATTAGCATTGGATAAATCTTAATTCCGTGGTTTATTCCCATCTTGTCAGTCTGTAACAAACTTCACCTACATTTGTAACCTGGTTCACATGAGTGTCACACTTTGAAATAATACTCAAGTTTCTCTGTCTACACACGGGCAGTACTATCATTTGTCATGCTAGGATTTCTGGGAGCATATCTTTGGTACTGAGTGCTGCTGTAAACTAAGTCACATGTCTGATATCATAGAAATTGACCACGGTATCCTTTTCCGGGAAGGACTGCTAGGCAGAGATGGCGTTCACCTTTTGAGGAGGGGGAAGACCATATTCGGACACAGGCTGGCTAACCTACTGAGGAGGGCTTTAAACTAGGTTCGACGGGGGCAGGGGAGCAAAGCCTGCAGATAAGTGGAGAGCATGGATACCAGGGAGATGAACTTGAAATGGGAGGGAGTATGGGCTACACTGGGGGAGTAAAAAGAGGGCCGGGGCAAAACTGGGAGGCAAGACCAAATCAATGTCTGAGATGCCTATATACAAATGCAAGAAGTATGGGAGATAAGCAAGAAGAATTGGAAGTACTAATAAATGAATACAACTATGATATCATTGGCATCACAGAAACTTGGTGGGATAATACTCATGATTGGAATGTTGGTATTGAAGGGTACAGCCTCCTTAGGAAGGACAGACAGGGAAAGAAGGGAGGAGGTGTTGCCTTGTATATTAAAAATGTACACACTTGGACAGAGGTGGAGATGGACGTAGGAGATGGATGGGTTGAAAGTCTCTGGGTTAGACTCAGAGGAGTAAAAAACAAGGATGAGGTCCTACTAGGAGTTTACTACAGGCCCCCTAGCCAGGTGGAAGAGGTGGACGAGGCTTTCTTTAAACAGCTAACAAAATCATCCAGGGCCCAGAATCTGGTGGTGATGGGGGACTTCAGCTATCCAGGTATATGTTGGGAAACTAATAAAGCAGGGGACAGACTGTCCAATAAATTCTTGGATTGCATTGCAGACAACTTTTTATTCCAAAAGGTTGAAAAAGCTACTGGAGGGAAGCTGTTCTAGATCTAATTTTAACAAATAGGGAGGAAATTATTGAGAATTTGAAAGTGGAAGGATGCTTGGGTGAAAGTGATCATGAAATCATAGAGTTCACAATTCTGAGGAAGGGTAGAAGGGAAAACAGTACAATAGAGATAATGGATTTCAGGAAGGCAGATTTTGGTAAACTCAGACAGCTGGTAGGTAAGGTCCCATGGGAAGCTAAACTGAGGGGAAAAACAGCTGAGGAGAGTTGGCAGTTTTTCAAAGGGACATTATTAAGGGCCCAAAAGCAAGCTATCCTGCTGCGTAGGAAAGATAGAAAACATGGCAAAAGACTGCCTTGGCTTAACCAGGAGATCTTGCATGATCTCAAAATAAAAAAAGGAATCGTATAAGAAATGGAAACTAAGACAAATTACAAAGGACGAATATAGGCAAACAACACGAGCATGCAGGAGCAAGATTAGAAAGGCTAAAGCACAAAATGAGCTCAAAGTAACTACAAGCATAAAGGGAAACAAGAAGGCTTTTTACAAATACATTGGTAACAAGAGGAAGACCAAGGAGAGGGTAGGGCCATTGGTCAGTGAGGAGGGAGAAACAGTAACAGGGAATTTGGAAATGGCAGAGATGTTTAATGATTTCTTTGTTTCGGTCTTCACTGAGAAATCTGAAGGAATGCCTGACATAGAGAATGCTAGTGAAAAAGGGGTAGGTTTAGAAGTTGAAATAAGAAAAGAACAAATTAAAATTTACTTAGAAAAATTAGATGTCTGCAAATCACCAGGGCCTGATGAAATGCATCCTAGAATCCTCAAGGAGCTGATAGAAGAGGTATCTGAGCCTTTAGCAATCATTTTTGGAAAATTGTGGGAGACGGGAGAGATTCCAGAAGACTGGAAAAGGGCAAAGATAGTACCCATTTATAAAAAGAGGAACAAGAATAACCCAGGAAACTACAGGCCAGTCAGCTTAACTTCTGTGCCAGGAAAGATAATGGAGCAGGTAATTAAAGAAATCATCTGCAAGCATTTGGAAGGTGGTAAGGTGATAGGGAACAGCCAGCATGGTTTTGTTAAAAACAGATCATGTCAAACCAATGTAATAGCTTTCTTTGATAGAATAACGAGCCTTGTGGATAAGGGAGAAGCGGTGGATGTGGTATACCTAGACTTCAGTAAAGCATTTGACATGGTCTCACATAATATACTTATCAATAAACTATGCAACTACAACTTAGATGGGGCTACTATAAGGTGGGTGAACAACTGGCTGGATAACCGTACGCAGAGAGTAGTTATTAATGGTTTTCAATCCTGCTGGAAAAGTATAACTAGTGGGATTCCGCAGGGGTCTGTTTTAGGACCGGTTCTGTTCAATATCTTCATTAATGATTTAGATATTGACATAGAAAGTACACTTATTAAGTTTGCAGATGATACCAAGCTGGGAGGGGTTGCAAATTCTTTGGAGGATAGGGTCATAATTCAAAAGGATCTGGATAAACTGGAGAAATGGGCTGAGGTAAACAGGATGAAGTTTAATAAGGACAAATGCAAAGTGCTCCACTTGGGAAGGAACAATCAGTGTCACACATACAGAATGGGAAAGGACTGCCTAGGAATGAGTACAGCAGAAAGGGATCTAGGGGTTATAGTGGACCACAAGCTAAATATGAGTCAACAGTGTAATGCTGTTGCAAAAAAAGCAAACATGATTCTAGGATGCATTAACAGGTGTGTTGTGAACAAGACTTGAGAAGTCATTCTCCCGCTCTACTCTGCGCTGGTTAGGCCTCAGCTGGAGTATTGTGTCCAGTTCTGGGCACCGCAGTTCAGGAAGGCTGTGGAGAACTTGGAGAGGGTCCAGAGGAGAGCAACGAGAATGATCAAAGGTCTAGAGAACATGACCTATGAAGAAAGGCTGAAAGAATTGGGCTTGTTTAGTTTGGAAAAGAGAAGATTGAGGGGGGACAGGATAGCAGTTTTCAGGTATCTAAAAGGGTGTCATAAGGCAGAGGGAGGGAACTTGTTCTTCCTTGCCTCTGAGGATAGAACAAGAGGTAATGGACTTAAATTGCAGCAGGGGAGGTTCAGGTTGGACATTAGGAGAAAGTTCCTAACTGTCAGGGTGATCAAACACTGGAACGAATTGCCAAGGGAGGTGGTAGAATCTCCATCACTGGAGATATTTAAGAAGAGGTTAGATCGATGGCTTTCAGGGATGGTCTAGAAAGTGCTTGGTCCTGCAATGAGGGCAGGGGGCTGGACTCGATGGCCTCTCGGGGTCCCTTCCAGTCCTATTCTTCTATGAAATCTGGAGCTGTCAAAGTTTAGGTACGAAGTACAGGATTGTCTTGTCTTTTATCTTCTTTTATGATTTTTTAGTTCCTTCACTAACTACAAAAGGGAATGATTAATTATTTCTCTCTGCTGCTCAGATTCCTGGCAGTTATTTTGAAGTCTCTTGATTGCAGCTGCTAGATAGAATTGCTGAAGATGTACCCAGTAGGAAGCGCTAGAAAGATCTCTAACCCTGTTCTCCAAGACATAAAAAAATCTGCCCTATATAACCTCTTTGGATCAAAAAAAAGTATCTGTGTCACAGTGTTAACTGCAATGTCATTGTTAGGAGATAAATAGCTAAAGCCTTGGCTAGGCAAAACTGCATAAGTTTGTGTAATCATTCAAATATACTCACATAAGGTTATATTTTAAACTCCATCTCTTCTTTATTGGTAGAATTCATTTAAGCAGTAAGTATGTAGACTTCATATATTTGAATGTAGAGTTTCTTCCTGACGTGTAGTTCATCTTTCACTCTACTCTTCTGGCTCTGATTACAATGAAGGCGCCCCATGGTAAAGTAATGTAATAGCAGCATAAATATAGTGTAATAACACCATGATTTAACAGCATGAATCAGCAAGTGGACTATTGTGGCTTTCCTACTCTACTACAGCCCAGCTATCTCAACAGAATGTTCAAAAGTAAATGATGTGACATTGTGTTTGGAGTGGTTCCAGTCATCTTAAGCAGACTGAATTCATGCTTCACTAAAGCTGCAAGCATGCTGTCTTGTCTGATTGCAGTCTTGCCCAGTGTGTGCTTCAATTTCCCTTGTGGCAACATGAACCCTTACCAACAAGTGATATATTGTAGGTCATGAAATGTGCTATTGTAATGAAAAAAATTGATGTTTTATTTTCTTTGTGCATGGGTTATAATTCTGAAAAATAATCCATTTCTATTCCTATTTTAAATTGTTTCTTATTTTAGATATTTATTTTATAAACATTTTAATCATCTATATTGTTTGTAATATCCATATATCACAGTATTTTAAAATCCTTTTAATGTATGATGAATTCCCTTAATAATAAGTATTTTATAAGACGCAAGATAGTATATTAGATATTATAAGGATTTTCCTAGTTATCAGAGTAAAAAAATCCATAACAAAAATCTGAATTATTGGAGTGATGAAGTAAAGAGGAATGCAATAATTACACTAGCCTTAGTTTTTAATGTAAGACTAAAGGTTACATATTTCCCCAGAAATGGTTATGTTGTCTTTTTCCCATACATTGGGCTGTAATACTGAGCATGTAATAAAGAGCATGGCTGTTCCTTACTCTGTGGGTCTTTATTCATAATTCTGAGAAAACGACTGGTGAGATAGTGATATCTATATTTTTATGTAATAAATTATATTTTAGAGGTATTATTTGACCTTTAGATATATGCTTACTTGTCCACATACTATTAGGGTGTGCCTACACTTGCATTCCTCTTTCGAAAGAGGTACGCAAATGAGGTAAAATGAAAATGAGTGATACATTTGCATATTAACACCTCATTTGATTATTCTAATTTCGAAAGAGCTTCTTTCGAAAGAAGAAAACGAGTGTAGATGCTGCTCTTTCAAAAGCACACCCCATCTTCGAAAGAATCCTTCTTCCCATTAAATAAAGGGAAGCAGGATTCTTTCGACGATGGGGTTTACTTTCAAAAGAGCAGTGTCTACACTGGCTTTCTTATTTCAAAAGAAGCTCTTTTGAAATTCAAATATGCAAATGAGGTGACAAATATGCAAATTTATACATCATTTGCATTTTGATTTGCCTCATTTGCATACCTCTTTCGAAAGAGGAATGCAAGTGTAGACACACCCTTAGTGTGGATTTATCTTTAGGGGTAAAATGGAATACACTTCCCAATGTCGCTCCAAAGACCTAATTCGGGGTAGGCAATAAGAGGCTCACAGGCCAGATGCAATTCACCAGGGTTTAGCCCCTGGCAAGCTACCAGACTACTTTATTTACCTGCGCATAGGCAGGTATGGCTACTCGCAGCTCCTGTTGGCTGCAGTTTGTTCTTCTTGGTCAATAAGCTCTGTGGGATACGCTGTGCTTTCGTTTCTTCCTCTGTTGTGTCCTCTTTAGTCATCTCTTCTACAAACTGAAAAGTCCCAGTTCTATTGATCCCTCCTCATATGGAGTCTATTCCACACAACTTATCATTTTTGTTACCCTTTTCTAAACCTTTACTAATTCCAGTATATCTTTTGTTTTTGTTTTTTTTGTTTTGTTTTGTTTCTGAGAGGGGGCCAACCACATCCGCATACAATATTCAGGATGTTGGCATACATGGATTGTATAGAGGCAGGTGATATTTTCTGTCTTATTATCTGTCCCTTTCTTAATGATTTCCAACATTCTGTTTGTCTTTTTGACTGGCACTTCACATTAAATGGATGTTTTCAAAGAACTTGGGTTACAAGGGAAATGCTTCGCTTACAGGGGAAATCCTTGGTGAGCTTAAACTCAAAAAAGATGCGTATAAGAAGTGGAAACTTGGACAGATGAGTAAGGAGGAGTATAACGATATGTCTGGAGAATTCCAGGGGGCAATAAGGAAAGCGAAAGCACAGTGGGAACTGCAGCTAGCAAGGAATGTGAAGGGCAATAAGAAGGGTTTCTACAGGCATGTTAACAATAAGAGAGTTATCAGGGAGGGTGTGGGGCCATTACCGGATGAGGGAGGTAACCTGGTGACAGATGGTATGGGAAGGCTGAAGTACTCAATGTTTTTTTTGCCTCAGTCTTCACAGACAAGTTCAGCTCCCTGACTATGGCACTAGACAGTGCAGTATGGGAAGGAAGTAGGCAGCCCTCAGTGGGGAAAGAAGGCATTAAGAGCTGTTTAGAAAAGCTAGACACACACAAATCCGTGGGTCTGGATTTAATTTATCCAAAGGTATTGAAGGCATTGGCAGATGTCACTGCAAATCCTTTGGCTATTATCTTTGAAAACGTGTGGAGATTGGCAGAGGTCCTGGATGATTGGAAAAGGGCACATTTAGTGCCCATCTTTAAAAAAAGTAAAGAAGCCCAACCCAGGGAACTATAAACTGGTCAGCCTTACCTCAGTCCCTGGAAGAATCATGGAGGGGATCCTCAAGGAATCCATTTTGAAGCACTTGGAACAGGGGAAAGTGATCAAGAGCAGTCAACATGGATTCACCAAGGGCAAGTAAATCCTGGCCAATCTGATAAGCTTCTATGATGAGGTAACTGGCTCTGTGGACTTGGGGAAATCAATGAATGTGATATGCCTTGACTTTAACAAAGCTTTTGATACAGTTTCCCATAACATTCTTGCCCGTAAGTTAAAGAGGTATGGATTGGGTATATGGAGTGTAAGATGGAAAGAAAGCTGGCTTAATAGATGGGCCCAATGGCTAGTGGTCAATGGCTCAATGTCTGGTTGGCAATCAGTTTCAAGTGGGGTACCGCTTGGATCGGTTCTAAGGCCAGTACCGTTCAACATATTTATTAATGACCTGGATGATGGTATGGATTGCACCCTTGGCAAATATGCAGATGACACTAAGCTAGGGGTTCAGGTAGGCAAATTGGAGGATTGGGCAGAAGAAATTTGCACTTGTCCTTGTTGAACCTCATCAGAGTCCTGCACTTGGGATGGAAGAATCCCAAGCACTGTTGCAGGCTGGGGACCGACTGGCTAAGTAGCAGTGCCACAGAAAAGGACGTGGGGATTAAGTGGATGACAGGCTGACTGTGGGTCAACAGTGTGCCCTTGTAGCCAAGAAGGCTAACAGCATATTGGGGTGCATTAGGAGAAGCATTTCCAGCAGACCTAGAGAAGTTATTATTCCCCTCTACTTGGCATTGGTGAGGCCACGTCTGCAGTATTGCATCCGGCTCTGGGTCCCCCAGTATAGAAAGGATGTGGACGCACTGGAGAGGGTTCAGTGGAGGACAACGAAAATGATTAAGGGGCTGGAGCTCATGACCTATGAGGAGAAGCTGAGCGATTTGGCCTTATTTAGTTTGCAGAAGAGAAGACTCAGATACTCACTTTCTAAAATGGGATTCATGTTTGTATACAACTTTTTATAAAGCTGTCTGGTATGTAAAGCTGAAAATGCACTAGGTGATGCTAAATGTTAAAAACAAAAGCATATGCATATCCTCAATAAGCTTTACAAAAAGGTCTGTTACCCTATGTACACCTGGTAATTTTATCTAATTATAGAATTAAATCGCAGAAATTATAGGCCCTTTTGTTCTACTGCTATTGAGTCATCTTGTGAGTTTTCTAACCGGTAAGCTAGGTGTTGTCTTATGTGTGGAAATCCTGATTAGGAGCCGAGGCACCTAGAATTCCCTCTTTCCCATCCCATCTGTGAAACAGGGTTACCTAACACCATCACTACTACAATAGGCAAGATGATTTCTCCATCTTAGACCAGCAGATATCCAGAGATCAACAGAGGCCTTGTAGCAGAGCTGTTATTGGGGGATGAAGGGCCTGAGGCAAATCAACTGTATAACATTTTTATATAGTGAAGGGGGCCCTGGCCAACCTCAGTTAACCTGTAGACTTCCCCATCCCGAGTACTAAGAAACAAGCAGTGTTCCTCTTTTCCGGTGGAATCAACTCCTGCCATCCTAACACAGGGAACCTCCCCAACCCCCGCCCCCTCCCCATCTCCAAACCTCTAGAGTGTGGTGGGGAATCTGCAGAGTGCCGTACACAGTACATCCCCCCTCTCAGTGACCACCCACACACACACTATTCCCTGTCCGCGAAGGATTCTTATGTATAATTTGCCACTTCCACCATGAAGACGGATTACATTTTCATCAAAATCAAATTGTCACCATCCATGACTCACAAGTTGTAGCATCTTCAACAGGCGTCTGTTCCAAAACTCCTTTTGTCTAATAGGGTTGTGAGTGACTAACGCGGCTAGTTCTTGGTTACTATCCTTAGTTATGTTAACTGAAGGTGGAGTGAGTTCTCACCATATAGTTCAGTTCGGACAATGAGCTCTGTCTGTGATTCATCCTGTCATTTAGTACCTTGCTCTTTGCAGAACAGAAGGGAACAGGTCTGGGAGGCAGCCTGTAACTCAAGGGGATGTTGTGGTCAAATTATCCCAGATTTGGATCACTAGTGACTCTGAATCCCCAGGAAGCAGATTTCGAAGCAATTCAGAGGAGCCATTCAGATGTTAGAGCACTTAGAAAGATTGACAATTAAAGCTCATAAAATGGTTGGAGTCAATAGAAACCCATTGCTGTTTTTATGTAATTTGCCGGTCCTGGTGTTGGCAGTGGTGTTGTGGGATGCTGAGTCCTATCAGTGCAGTAAAAAAACCTCCTGGGCTTGAAACCAGCTGCTGGACAGCTGAAAAAGGCAAGGGGAAACCAGAGGTGGGGGGAATGTTAAGGGTTGCTTCCCGCCCCCACACACACAGGCAGTGCTGAGGGTCAGCAGGGCGGGATGGAAGGTCAGTGAAAGGGGGACATGTAGGATACTGAGGGGGGACACCAGTTCCGGGTGACAGAAACTGGCTGACTCTTACCTGTGCTAGGAGTGGGCTCCTGTTTAGATGGGGTTGTGCTAGTAAACAGTCCCATCATCGGAAAAGGGAAGGATCTGTCTGCCTCTCTGAGGCAAAAGCCTGTGTAGACTGCAGGAGTGGACTAGGAAGAGATCATGGGGAACATTAGGACCCTTCAGTAGCCAGCAGGCAACTCCTGGCCAAGCAGTGTGGCTGAGCAGCCTGCTGCATAGACTGATCAGTCTGAGCCCGGGAGAGCTTCAGACAAATAAAAAAAATAAAATAAAATAAACACCTGGGGGAGGGCAGGCAGCATTGGTCTCACCCCTGTTGTCACCGCCAGGACCCCTACTATCCCTCTCCCTTCCGCATGTCTCTGAAATGCAAGGCAACCCAAACCACAAGACCTAAGGAGGTCACCCAAGTCCTTCATGTGGATTGGATGGTTCTACCCTATAGAACATCTTTTCTGCCAAGCCTGCCTGTCCACTGGCACCTTCAGGGGTGATACTGCTATTAACTACAATAGGTAAGATGTTTTTTTCAGAAGGGGATCCTGCAGAAATTAAATGTTTACATGCACAATGGCAGCAGCAGCAGCTGCTGTGTAGTGCAGCTGTGACATGATTTCACAGCTCCCTGCCGCTCATAACTGAGAGACGCAAACACACAGATATCTGGCAGAGTGGCTCCCCCTTTTCAGTGTCTCTTGGTAAGGTTTTGATCGGCTCTACTCTTGCCAGAAAAGAGGGAAAATGTGGCCCAATGTTAGGGTTACCATATTTGACCTTTCAAAAAAGAGGATACCCCTGAGAGGAGTGTATCTGTATCGGTATCCACCAGCCCATATACTGATATACTATATAATATAAAAAAGCCCACCCAATGTTTGTGTAAGTGGTAGGCATTTTTCAGAAGCCTTACAAAGAGGTATTATCAGTTGTCAAATATTAAGTCAATTGCATTTTCAGAAAAAATTGTATTTTACTGCAGAGTTGCCAAGCTTTTTACAGGATCACTCAGTCAGAAAGCAACCCCGTGTAGCCGGGGATATAAGGATATTTGGAAGGAGTAACTAATCTAGGGTAGACTTGCCAATCCGACTTAAAGATTAAAGGCCTGTACCTACACCCTGATCACTTTAAATGCCAGCGAGCTATAAATGCTCCCAGACTACAGGTAGTCCTGGGATTTCCACTGATTACACAAGTAAATTTAACAAGGCTTTTCTTCATTTTCTTTCACAGCAGGTTGATTTAAAACAAATAGTTGAATTAATATAAAAGTACAAACTGTGTGAAACAGAGCCAATACAAGCTTCCAAACAATATACGTTTTTACTATTTTAGCACAGCATACTGATTATGGTTGCATTACAGTTATTACAGTTTATATCTTGGTAAAGTACAATACTCACTCCCTTCCAAGGATCCTAGGAGATGAGACCCGCTCTGCTCCACAGATGGTATGGGGAGATTGTATAATAGTAGAACAAGAAGATTAAGGTTAGAAAAAGTGAGCTGGTACCAGAGAAAAGAAATTAAATGGAGGCAAGAATCTTAGAAACCCTTTGAGAAGAGCCTCTTATGAGCCTACTTTTCCTACTTGTCATGCAGTGTTATAGTCCCTTTTACATCACCTTAACTCAACCTTCCCAATCCCAAATTAGGCATTGGCACACTAAGAATTTACGGGGTACACAGATGTGATTGGGGACATTCATTTGAGGCGTCATCCTGAACAGGCATGAGGTGTGATGTCATGGCCTTATGCATAAGTTCTGAGAGAAGGGTAAGAGTACTCAGTAATACCACCCTGGTGACCCTTGCCTTCCTTTTCCCCAGTAACAGGATGGGTGCAACCCATGGGCGCAATGGTATTGATACTTGACACATGCCCTCCATGACAACCATCCCTTCTTAAGTTGATATGTGGTTAAAAGAGTATGACTTGACAGTTAGATCTAGAGCTTGTACCAATACAAATCACTTTTATGCCACCTTTAATATAGGGGAAAACAGGAAAAAAAAAAAAAAACCTTCCAGTAAGCTAATTCTTGGTTATGGGACTAAGGGGATTTCGAAGTGTGCAGCGTCTTTTCAAAAAGGACCCCATGTAGATGAGCCATGTGCGATTGAAAGCTGTACTTTCAAAGTGCTGCGACTGCTATTATGCTAATGGAGCATTGCATATTCATTGACATGTCTCATTAGCATATCCCAATGTGTCTCATTAGCATCCTCCTTTTTGAAAGGGAGGTGCTAGTATAGACACGATCCTAGAGAATCTTTAACTAAACTATTAGGCCTTATAAGCTGGCATGCTGCACCTGGCTGCTCTGATTGGCACTTCCATTAAAAGTTCTGTTGGTGGTACAGTAGGAGCAGGTCCCAGGAGCTGTGACTAATACAAGCTACAGGGATGGCATTTGTGGGGGCAAGGGCAGCGTGTGGAGCCTTCCAGCACATAGGGTCCACAAGGACCTGCAGGCTGCATCTTGGCGCTATGGTAAGCACTGCCAGGACCCCACCTCCCAACCCCCACCGCAATTTAGAGTCCCCTTCTCCATCCAAACTCCCTCCCATAGTCCACACCTTGTCCCTCCTGCACATCCTAACCTCCTGCCGCAGCCCTGAGCACCCTCCTCCACCTCCAACCCCAGAGGTGACACCCCCAGCCGGAGCCCTCATTTCCCCACACTGCAACCTCCTGCTTACCCTGAAGCCCAAATCCCCCATCTGAACCCCAAATCCCTCATCCCCAGCCCTACCCTGGAGCCCACACCCCCAGCCGGAGCCCTCACTCCAGTGGCATAGCTGATTTTGAGTGGGAGTTCAGATGCGGGGATGAAGGACAAGGGGCTGCAGGTTAGACAGGGGAAGGATGTTTGGTTTTATGCAATTAGAAAGTTGGCAAACCTCTTTTACTGGCCTGTTGTTTTCTAACACAACACTTTCAAGTTAATTTGACATTTTTCCCTCATCAAACGAGGTTTGCGTTTATTTTCAGTAACTGCCACAAAGAAATCTGCATTTATTCTCCATGTCAGTATAAAAGACCTTTCAGGAGAAAAAAACTGCTCTGTCTCCTAACCAATTTAAGTGGCCAGCTCAACTAAATGCACTGGCAGTGTTTCCATTTAGTTAGTAATTCAGAGCAATCGCAGGAGACACCTCTCTCCAAAGAAAACTGTTCTCTTTCCATGTTTACTTCTGCAACAAAAACTGCTGAATAACATTGTCAATTATTGGCCTTATCAGTCTGTAACCTCTGAGAAGAGGAAAATCACAGGAGCCTGTACACTTGACTACCAAATTCAATCAGAACTGCTGATAAAAAAGACAAATAGAAACCAAACACTTTGGAGTATGAGCTAAATAATAGGTGACACATGCCTTTCTTTGAGGCAAACAGAGGATTAATTTTCTTTTTTGTTCCTTTCACAGCTCTGTCTCATCTCTTATGGTTTACTAAATGCTGGTGCATGTAGATTTCATTATCTTATAACAAAATTGTCCCACAGCAACAGCAATACAGCAAAAATGACAAGAATTATAATGTTTATTTTGTCATCTATGTGTAAACAAATTGGATTAGAAATTTCTTCCTGAAATGCTGCTGTATCTGTTAAACTATTAGCATTTGTAACCCTTAGTAAAACTGAAGAATTTTGCAAATCACAGCTCAGCAGATCTCTTTAGTATGCACTTTTGAATTATTTTCATGTACAGGTACATTTAGAGTTTTGATTTGGTCTGATTTAATTCAAACTGCATGCTTACATTAGCATGCTGTCCGCGGAGTAAATAATAATGGCTAAATTCTGCCTGTAGACCCCTGATTCTCCAAAGCACTTTAGTCCAGAAGTGACCAAACTTGTTATGTCAGGCCCCACTTTTTGTCCCTGCCTTTGGAGGCTGCAGGTTTAACCTGGTGGTTCGGTCTTGCATTCCCAGAGAACCATCACAGGCACCCAGGTAACTCCCTTTGACTTTCAGTGGGAGCTGGGTACTTAGCTCCCATAAATCCCTTGGAAAATGCCAACCGTAACTATTAATTTTATTTCCTAGGATCGGTCCTTCACATCAGCTGTCATATACTGATTTACATTAATTAGTTGACATTCAGGAGTTATAGCTTATTAATTAGGTAAAACAGTTGTAAAGTTCAGTAATGAATTATTTTAACTTCAAGAACAGTATATCAGTACTTAGTGCTCATCATTTCAGTATTCAGTTTTCATTAACCTTTTTTGTATGTATCAGGAACACATCCGTATACATGGGAGAACACTTAAACAGATTAAAACTCTTATGCTCTTAAATGTTGAGTCCCTCATGCCTGTCATAAAGGGATCCTCTCCCTCCCCTATCCTTTTTTTGTGATTGTGCCCTGACAAAATACAGGTATGCAGGTAGCTGGTAGGGGAAATTAAGTATTAATAGACTAAATTCTTATTTCTGACCACCAGTGTATCTTAAGACATCAGGGTGCAATTAAAGCAATTATCAATTAACTAAGTGTCTTGTCTCTTCTAAATTAAAATGCCTAATCCCACTGGCCACTGGTGTCTCATCATTGTTATTGCTGTGCCACCTTTTGCCAAATTCTGCACTTATCCTCTGAAGTCACTGGGGTTGCCCACATAAATCAGTGCAGGATCAGGGCTGTTGATTAATCACAGTAAGCTCATACATTTACCTCAAAAATTAATGTGTGTTAAAATAGTTCATCGTGATTAATTTAAATTTTAATCACACCATGAAACAGCAAAAACCAATTGAAATTTATTTAATATTTTGGATGTTTTTGTACATTATCAGATATATTGATTTTAATTTCAACACCAAATGCAACGTGTACATCATCCACGTTATATTATTTTATTAGAAATATTTGCACGGTAGTAATGACAAAAGAAATAGTATTTTTAATTCCTAATACAAATACTAAAATGGGATCTCTTTATCATACAGGTGCAACTTACAAATATGGTTTTTGTTACCTAAGTGCATCCAAAAACCAAATAATGTAAAACTTTAGGGAGTGAGCCCCATGACTATAGACCACAAAATTCTTGTAACCAGGACTATCTCCCAGGATAACATGGTTTTGTGAATTGTAGTTACACACCTAGAATTTGCAGAGGAAGTACATGGCTCTTATGATCAGTGTTGTGTGCAGTCACCATGCACCTCATTTCCTGTGCCCTCACTTTAAGTGCATGTGACTTCAGTAACACCAATAGGGAAAAACTACACAGACACAGTCAGGGAATCCGTCAACCCTATAAGTGGGCAATGATAAACAAAATATCTCATGGGCCACCGATAGAACCCAAAGGGCTGCATGTGTCCTCTGGGTGCAAGCTGCCCACCACCACTTCAGAATCTACAAGTCCACTTAATCCTGCTTCTTGTTCAGTCAGTCGCTAAGAGTAATAAGTTTGTTACTTTTACAGAAGATAATGCTCCCTGCTTTTTATTTATGTCACCTGAAAGTGAGAACAGTCATTCACATGGCACTTTTATAACTGACATTGCAACGTATATATGTGCCAGATATGCTACACATTAATATGCCTTTTCAGGCTTTGGCCACCATTCTGGAATATATCTTTCCATGTTGATGATGCTCATTTAAAAAAAGTAAAATACATTAAGTTTGCACTATTTGGGGGGAGAATTATATGTTTCCTGCTGGTTTGCAAGCATATATATCATGTTATAGCAGTCTAAGATGATAACCCGGCATATCCTATTCATTATAATAACACTTTCACTGCAGATTTGACAAAACAGCTTTTGATGGAAAAATTTCAATCAGTCCTATTCATTTTATCTTCTGGTTTCTGAGATTTAAGTTCAGAATACTCTCAGGTCATATTTTCAAGGTCTTCTCTATAACCAGGAGGGCCAGGAAAGCTGCATCAATATATAGGCAAATTATGGTCAGAGAATTCAAACCAGGAGAAGAGGAGGATAACACAGAGAGCAAGTGTTGCACTTGTTCAATTTGAATCTGCTATAGAAATATTTTGAAGTTGCTAGACAGAGAAATCAATAGTATTCAGTAGCTTACCTGTAGTAACACATTTCATAAATGGAATTCTGCTGTAACTGCAACTTTCTTGATAGATACAGCAATTCCTGTGCTTGTTTTTAAGGCATTAAGTTCTAGTTCCGCAGAGTCTGCAGATAGTTCTTCTACAGTTTTATATACTCAGGATAATTCTGACTATTCTTTTTCTTGCTAATGTTGGTAAATAGTGACAGGTTCTTTTGAACTTGTTTTTCCAGTAGTGTATATTTGGCTCATCCAGCAGTCTCCATCCACAGATCCCTGTGCCTCTGTTTTAAATTGGCATCTCAATAAAAAACAACCTCAGATGGGCGGCATGTAGGGTTTACCAAATGCAATTAAACAGGACTGGTAAAGTTAACATTCCATTGTGCTTTTTTTACTAAAGGTGTGGTAACAGGGTTTGTTTTTCATGTGTATTAATCTACTTAAATTGAACTACTAGCACTACTTTCAACATTGGGTAGTAACAGAGAGAAAGCTGTGCTTGTCTATATACTATCAAAACAAAAAAGCAGTCCAGTAGTACTTTAAAGACTAACAAAATAAATCATGAATAAAATGAATTATTTTGTTAGTCTTTAAAGTGCTACTGGACTACTTTTTTTTGTTTTGATACTTTCAACATTGGATGACGAAATTCTAACCCCAGTGAAGTCAGAGTTTAGTCATTGCCTTCAGTGTGGCCAAGATTTCATCCCTGGAGCATTTCACCTCCAATTTTGACTTTTTAAAACACCCTATTTACTTTTGACTTTCTTTTCAGGTAGAAGTCAGAATTTTTATGATTAAGATGTTTCCCAGACAGGTCTAAAACGCTGCTTTTATGAGTTTTCTGTATAGGCCCAGAGCAGGGTTTTGGAATTCTGACCTGCTTTTGTGTCCTCACAGAGACTCCATCAGGCTTGCCAATGGGGAGAGCAAAGTGGCCATCTGCCCTGGGGCCTGGTGATTCGAAAGGGCCCAGAGCTTGCATCGACTGCTCTAGCCCAGCCCTTCCTCCTGAGGCCCTGCCCCTTCTGAGAGCAGGTAGACACACCCTGCCCAAGTGCCCAGCAGTTCTCTCAGCACCGCCCCCCCGCCCCCAGATCTGAGAAAGCAGACAGAACAAAATAAGAAAAGTCTATTTTTTATAACAAAATCTGAAATGAATTACAGGCAAGAACATATACAAAATAATCCTTTATAGTTTATCCTTTATAATGACTTTCACATACATGTTTACCATTCCTTGGGAATGCCATGCCCTTAAACACAAGCACTCAAAATTTGATTTATTCCACAGAGAAAATAAAATCAGTAGTGAAGTGGTGGTTCTCTACTTAGTTGCTTCAGTTTTGTCTCCCTCTTGGTAAGGTCGCATCAGATTATGCTTTCTGTAAGAGTGAGAATTGTATTCTATAGAGTGTTATTTCCTAAATGTACTGGCACAACAGTTAATTACCTGCAAATTAATTGGTGGTCCCAAATACCACTGTTTTTGTTTTATTCGTGTTCATAATAAGTCCATACTATTTCCCTTCCTCATTTAGCACCTGCACCTTTCTTGCTAGCTTCGCTTCATTTTCTTCAATGACAACTATATCATGTGAACCTCAAGTTGTTGATTCTCATCCCATGCACAGATATCCCTTCTACCTCTTCCTCGATCTTGTCCATTGCTTTGTAGGTGCATGATAAAGACACTCAGAAATATTGGATCTCCTTGTCTCATACCTCTACTTGTTCTACACCAATTTCCGATCTCTCCACATGTTCTCACGGCTGCCTCCTCATTATCGTTGAGATCTTTCAACAATTGTATGAGTCTGCTCTCCACGTTGTATGACTCCAACACCGCCCAAGTCACTTTCTGATCTATATTGTCAAATGTCTTCTCAAAATTGACAAAGCAATTGTAGATGTTCTTGTTCTTTCAGCAAGCTTTCTCCACTATCAATCTTAGTGCCAATATCTTGTCTACAGTACTTCTGTCTTTCCTGAATCCCACTTGCTCATCCTCTAAATGTTCTTCTATCTGTGATCTAAGTCTCTCCATCAGTATTATCATCAGCACCTTGCTATAACAAGGACCAAAAAAAAGGAACAAGAGTGATACTATCCTGTGGTCCTCTAGTGGGCAAAGTGTCCTTTTTAACCACAGGAAGTTCCGTGGGCAGCTATACAGACTTGACCTACAATCACTCCAGACTTTGGCTTGTCTCTTACTCACTAGTCTCCAGTTACTGTCCTGACTCTAAGCCTTGCCTTTTTGATTCCAGCTTGGTACTAACCTTGACCTTCAGTCTCTGGTCTTGGCGTGACTCTGAACCAACTCTCGCCTACAGAAGCTTACTTGAGATTCCTCCAATTCCTGCACAGAGACTACCACCCCTGATGTGCATCCCCCAGCCCTGCTGTGGCTATTAGGCAAGACCACCTCCGCCTTGGTCCTTTAGGCAAACACTATTAGAAACATATAAAACCTTTTGCTAATATTCCTTTCCAATGTAAAAAAAATTGTTACAGTTCTAACAGGGATAATAAGAAGGAAATTGGCCCAGATGACTACTAGAATTTTGGAAAGTATCCATGAAACAATATATTTAATAAATTATGGACAATTGTGATGAAAATTCCAAGAACTCTCGTTTTAAGATAATCCTGATGTAATAAAATAATTTATTTTTAAAAAATTGCCTAGAATGCCAACAGTTGTCAGTCCTACAAATACCTGCATGGCATTCTAAAGCAACAAAAGGTAATAATACATAATAAGATCATAGGATTTCTAACAGCCATAGTGTTGATTGATAGCAGCTCAGTGATGGACACTTTTCTACTTAAGAGATGATAGCACAGATCTGACTAAACCAGGAGCAGGCAAAAGCCAACCACTGAAAGAGTCATTTCAGAAGAAGTAATTCCAGGCTCCAGATTAAATGTTCCTATCAAAGTAGTGACAACAGAATGAGAAATACTGAGAACTACAAGCTGAGATATGATAAGTAAGCTTTCTAAATGTATGAAGAATGCTCTTTGACAGATGAACAAGAGGGAGAATAATTCTTCCATCTGTTCAGAGTGTCTGAGGTAGACCAAGCTGATTTCCTACACTGTATGTATGTCTGAAAAAAGTCTAAGCAACATTTTATCAACATTATATTTTCCATTGTCTAACAAAACAAAAAAGCCAGTATTAAAAGGTATGCAAAGTCTGATTTTTTTTTTTTTCTAATTTCCTTGGATATATTTTTGGAAGTAAACAGAGGACTAGAATAATTAACTATTGCAAACAATTGCGATTGGCTGGTTCTAGTTTGGTAACCCTTGTATATCATGTTATATTCACAATAGAACAGCATTAAATATTTTGTCAAATAATGTTCACATTTCAAATGAAACATTGACAGCTAAGGAAGTAGGTACATTACAAAGCTTATAGAGCAGAAGTATGTATCATATAAAGATAATTAGATATTCAGATAATTTAATCACTTCTGTGGTTACACATCATGCACATTTTTGCAAAGATGATTTTATTTCTATATTTAATATAAATTATAGCAAGATCTATTATGGTAGCACCTATCAGTCCAAATAAGAGTTTGTGACACTATTGTATTAGGTACTGTCCAAACATATATTGAAGCTCTAAGGAATTTGCAATCTAGGTTATAACACAGGAGTGGCCAGACTGATTCACAACCTGCACATCTATTTTATGGTTAAGTTGCAACTTGCGGAGCCCCCCATGCAGCTGCCTGTTCTCTGCCTACCAGACTGGGCATGGGGGAGCTCGTGCCTTCTGCTATGCAGTGCGGTGATGGAACTAGGTCCTCTGCCCTGTAGGGAGGTGTGAGCCGATGCCCAGGTGCCAGCTAAAGGTCTGGTGAGGCAAAAAGAGGGGGTGATGCTACACCAGCAGCTATGCTAAGCAGCCAGGGCAGGCTGGGTTCTTTGGTTTGTGTTTAGTTCGGGTACAGCAGCAAGAGGAAAATTACTCTTAGAGAGGCTTTAACAGTTACTTTTTATTTATACAAAGATAGAAACAATTTAACTAAGACAAATGATTAAAGTACAAGTTAGTACTCATGGTTCTTAAAGGGGAAACAAGACAATTTAACTTAAGAAAAGTTTTAGACAAACTAGCTAGCTTAAACTAATACAATTAATGTGTACACAAGAAAGGCCTGTTGCAGGTGTGATTTTTACCCCTGCCTCTTAGACCTGGTGGAACCAGAGTCTTTCCCTCAATTCCTATAGGAAAGAAGTTTAGTACAGGTGTAATTCTTACCCCTGCCTCCTAGATCCAGTGTGACCCAGATTCTCTCAATCCCTTGAGAAGAAGTAGATACGAACCAGGCGTCCCCAGTCTCGGGAGTTAATTCCAGACCTGGCCAGCAGGTGTAGGTGATTGAAACTCAAAGCGGGGGTGGTCTGCCAAGCCCCTTTATACTGCTTTTGTCACGTACGCTTCTTCCTGGTCTTAAGTGGCCAATTGTGAGGAATGTGTTTTGAACCCCAGGTTTCCCAGGGAAGATGAAAGGCTCAATTTGCACCTGTGAATTGTGGACAATTGGGCACCTTTGGAGGTGATGGGCAGGGTTCCTCAATCTTCCTGGGGAAGTGATCAAGGCTGGGGAAGTGATCAAGGCATGTCAATTACTGAGATCAGCCAGAAGGGTGGCCATTAGCTAGCCCATTCACTGTCTGGTTTTTGTGTATAGTAGAGAGGCTGGGCGAGACAGCACACCTGCGTTCCCAGGACATCAAAGGCCACCTGTCTCTCCTGCTTATTTCTCTCTCTCTCCCCCAGTGGGGGGGGAGAAGAAGAAAAAAAAAGGCCAAATGGGGGGTTCATGTCTGGCTACAGGAGGCGATTTCTGTGGGCATTAGTCCTGTGAGAGAGCATTGGGGCTGTGAGTTCAGGTCACCTGTAGATTCCCCAAACTGCTTAAATTTGCTCTGAGTAAAAAGTTAAGAATAATATCCTGTATCCTCCAACTAAACTTCCATATCAGTGCAGCTGCACTGCTGTAGTGCCTCTCGAAGGAAAGGAGTTATTCACAAGCTCGAAAGCTTGTCTCTTTCACTAACAGTGTCACATGACTGGACTTTCATATTGGAGGTGGAAGCTATTTTATGTGTCCATCATATCTATTGGCCCCAGACGGTGTGCCGGGAGGCTGTGTGAGGTGTCTAATGAAAACTGAGGAAACCCTGAATCTGTGTATGCCACTTATATGTCAGTATCATGTTTGTGGGTAGAATTATGGGTTTTAGCACTGTAGTTGTATTAGCCATGTTTTAGTGCTATGATTAACAACAGGAGTTGTGAACTGAGCCCCAGCCAGAATAATGGACTGTAAACAAAGGCTCAGACATCAAATCCACATCTCAGAAATTTGGGACTTGTCAATGGAATGCAGCCAAGTGGATCAAGTGACTTTGGGTGGAGCACAGGAATTGAAAGCAGATGTCCAGATATCCGTTGCACCTGCCTTGTAAAAGACTGGGGCGTGCTGGCAAAACCAGTGACCAATGGCATTTTGCCACAACAGCTCACCCAGGTAGGATGACATGGACCCTCAAGAGCCTATGAGAGGAAGAAAGGGCTTTTACGCTCCACAGGAGAAAACTATAAAAGGGGCCTAACAGCATCCATCTTGTGAGAGAAGTCTTCTGTCTTGAGAAAGCCTATGTCTTTTGTTCCCATCTTTGTTCATGTTACTGTTCAAAAAATCTATGTACCAGCGTGCTAACTGCTGCTCACTGGATCTACAATTCTCCAGCAATTAAGACTATGTAGCCTGGAATCCTAACCCTTATGGGGTCTAATTTCAGGGACTTTCAAGAATCAGCATAGGACATTGCTGGCCTGCATCAATAGCATGTATGTTAAGTATTGCTTTAACCATTTTTTTCTCTAACCCTGTTTGTTAATAAACCTTTAGATGTTTATGTCTGAAGAATTTGGGCATGTGTGTGTTGTTTTGGGTAAAACGCAAGTGTATATTGACCAGGGAGTGTGACTGGATCCTTTGGGGCCCAGAAGAATCTGTGTGCTTTTGGTGAAATAGGTTTTAAAAACCACTCACCTTAGTTGGGAGTTGTTGGGCTAGGCTGACATAGCAGTTGTGAAGTCTGTGGATTTACTTGTATGACTTCTCGCTGGCCAGTGCAGTAGCAGAGGTAGTTTTGTGCCTGATTGCATTTGCCTTAGTGAGAAGGAAATCCAAGCCTGGGGCTGTAAGTGGCCTGGATTTAAGCAAAGATACCCTGGTTTGATTTTCCTAGCTGTACCCAGAAACCCCATAATATTACAAACAGACATTGGTCCAATAAAAGGTATTGCTTCACCTGCCTCGTTTCTCAAAACCAAAAGTCTGTTATAGTCTATGTCAACACTAACTTAGTTTTAAATTTTATATCATTAACCATGTAGACAGCAAAATCTTTGACAGCGCTGGAACTGTTCTATAATGTATGCAAGCAAACATATGAGCTACCCACCATATTAAACATTAGATAAAAGAAACTAAATTTATGTTCCTTTTCCTGTTTGAATTATTAAACTCTCGCTGTTAATCGTATTTTCTACTACAAAGTCTTGTAAATGATTATATAAATCCCCTTCCCACCCTAACTAATAGACATAACAATTTTTGACCATGTTCTTCAAAACATAGTATTTAACGACCAGCAATTAAGGACAAAAATGCCATGGTGAAGATAGATTCATACAGGATCAAACAAGAATCTAATTGCTGTTTTTAGTGTTTAAATATGCTGTATAGTGATCAAAAAGTCTTTTTCAGTATACATGAAAAGAGAAACATGAAAGGGAAAGAATAAGACCATCAACTTGTCATAGGCTTTTATTTTCAGGACTCTAAGATGTAGTTCTCTGTACAATTCTTTCTTCTGAAACTAAATGAAATTAATTACAAGGACAGTGTTCCCTGTATATATTATCTGAAGTCTAATGGAAGATTGTTCTGTCAAACTATCACCTTCTATTTTTCACTTTGTTGAGAGCCATCATCTTTAGCTGTTGGCCAATTTCAGAAACTGGTAGTGCAGCCGTATTAGCTAGTACTATTTTTTAGCAATGGTTTCTTCCAGAATATAACAAGATTTTCAAACTATGTAAGTAGTCTTCAACAGGTGATTTCTTTGACAACCTATCTTAGCTAATACTTTCAGGGTGGCAGTTGAAGAATTTTCTGGCCCTGTGAGATCACCAGTAATTTCGAGGACAACAAGTAAAAAGTCAAACAGTGCAATTCACAATTCAAAACATTGAAGCACAGAAAGACTAGTGACATTTAAAGGACATGCATTGCAAATGTAAAATAAGAATTTTTTTTCAGAGCAAGGGGATCTCTCTGCAGTTGAATTACTGAATATGATGTGATGGCAAGGAAGATTTACTTCTACGTATTTGGAATAAAAAAATGAGCATCTCCTACGAGCTAACAATTCTAGTCAGTGTGTAGAATGACCTTTTTATCCATTGTTAGTTTAATCTCTTCTGAGAGTCAGGTTGTGATCTGTGTTCTTTGATCCATTGGTAAAAAAGTGATGGAATATGAAAGAAAGGTTAAAATGAGATACAATAAGAAGAACCTTTTCATAATCAATTTTTTAGATAAATACTTAAAGGATATAATTTTTGTAGAAAATAGCATTCCTCATGTTCTGTTCAATAAACAAGGTGATTAAAATGCTCATAAAATGACACCACATTTAATAAGTTTAATATTCACTATTTCAACAAGTATTGCTTTCTTTCTGTTAAACTGTAATGGGGAAAAAGATTGTACTTACCAATGCACCACAGGAGTTTTTACATAACCCTGATTTATGGCATATCATGAATGTATATTTCCTAAAAGATTTGAATTCAGTGTCTCTGAGATTTTGGACCATTTTTATTATACATAGGGAGAAGGTAGATGAGGTATAATATCTTTTATTGCACCAACTTCTGTTGGTAGAAGGTACACACTTTTGAGCTATAGAGTTTTCTGTATCTCACAAGCTTGTACCTTCCACCAACAGAAGCTGATCCAACACAGCTACAACAGCAAACCAAAATAGCTATCAACTACAGAGTTAAATATTCAGAACTTTCTGTTTCTAAAGCATATACTGTAACCTCCATACATTAAGCTTCTTACTTTGTCGTATCTCAAATGCCATATAAATACTTACATCTACTGAAGTAGGTAACCTAAATATTGAAAATATCTTTAAAAGTCTAAATTATCATATCTGTAATGTACTTATAAATATTTAAAAAATAGTAATGAAAATTTAAGTTTTTTATCACCAAAATATTGTGGGTATTCAGTGTTCTTGAAAGTGATTCAATATAATCAGTGGCGACAGTGTTTGTGCTAAAAACACCTATGCCATCAACTGCAGTAAGCTTTCCTTCTAATTGCAAGACGATTTGTTCAGAACACACATGTGAATGAACAACAGATGCCAGAATGGATTTTAAGTGGCAGACTACAACTTCTTCAATTTAACACTGGGAAAAAGGGTGGTGTACGTTCACCTATCTCATTTATTAGAAACTTAAATTGGTCCAATGAAGGGTTACGCAGCTCCCACCTTATAACCCATAATCCTGGGTAGGTGCCTTGGCATGCTCCCTAGGATTTCTCTCACTTCATCGTCCTCCGCGCTGGCCTAATTCTGCTCCTTCTTGAAGCAAATAGTTTTGACTTCTATAAGAGCAAAATCAGGCGTATGCTGAGAACTTTGGAAATCCCACCCACTCTAACTTAATTATATGATGGACCTAGTGGTTTTCATTATGTATTTTTCATGTTTGCATTAGGATAGTGTGGTAAGGTGGCCTCATTCCTGGGCTCCGGGCCTCTACTCAGTCCACTGGCCTGACGGCAAGGAGACCATTGCTTTTCTTGGGATGGAGGCGGGGGGACGGTGGTCTGCGTGGAACCTGGGCCCTGCCCATTTGTTCCGGGTTCTGGCCCAGGGAGCCTGTGTGGCTGCTACTGGTGGGGAAGGACTCCTCTTGCCCTGAACACCGCAGCTCTTCTCTCTGGACCAGTTCCCCACACGATCCCCCCATACCTCCTCCAGGTAGTGGCAGCAGCAGCATGTTTCCCCTCCTGGATCAGCTCCCCCCCGGGCAATCAGTTTCTTTCCAGCCTCACATCAAATCTCAGGACTACTTGGATGGGCTCCAGCTCCTCGCTGCTGAAGACTCCTCCTCTCCTCTGCTATTCCTAGGAAAAACTCCTTTTGCTTCTCTCCACTCACCTCCTATGCTCTCCTCAATCACTCCCACCTCCCACTGGGCAAGGGTTTTTAAAGGCAGTCTTAAGTGGGACCAGCTGACCCCCACTGATTTAGGGCAGCCTCCTCCTCCCCGTGCTCCCACTCCGTCTGTTTGCCAGTTCACACACAGCCCTGCTTTTCCCTCTTGTACTCACTCCCCTGGCCTCACCCTATCACACTAGATACATAATTATGCTTGTACCCCAGTATCTGCCGTATGACCTCTACTTACCTATAGGGAGTCTGTGATATTGCACCCACTGAGGAAATGTTGTTTGGTTGAGTAAGAGAATTGATAAGTTTCCAAGAGCGATTATTGTGTATGATGTAGCTGCAAATTTTCAATAAAAGTCTGGAAGACATTTTTTTAAATTAGAGGTCTAAATTAATTGTGTAATTGCAGACTGTCTTGCAAAGCTTTATGCAATTAAAATAACAGGTGTAAGCTGAATGAAGTGTTATGATGGATATATTTGTGTTCATCTGTTAATGAAATGTTGAATTTCAAGTAGTCTGGAGCCAGGCATTAGGAGAGAGTATTTTACTATATACACTCTTGTAGATTAAATATGCAACTAATATCTTATGGGGTATTCAGTTATTGCAGTACTTTTCAGTATCAGGTTTTTATTTTTCTATAACAGTTATGAAATTAAGTACCTAGCACCCAATCGAGACCCTAATTTACATGTCAGAAGGGATGTGTAAGTGCCCACAGGTGAGGGGCTGACAGAATTGCTATGCTCCTGGGCAGGGCAAAGGTAGGAAGCCCACTGCACGCCCTTGGAAGGGAAAGGCCTGTGGCTAGCGTCCTCCAGACAGCCTCAGTTTAAAGGAGCCAGGGTTCCAGCCAATTCCATTGTTATAGTAGCAGCAGCTGGCAGCACCGGACCCTTTTAAATCACCTGGCTTGGTGGCTGAGGCTAGTTCCCGCCCTCCACAGGCCACATGAATTACTGAGGGGTGCCCAGAATAGTTTTATTACAATTATCTCTTTAAAAGACAGTAGTTCTTGTTTATAGGCCAGCATAGTGTTGACTATTGGATCAAGCACTGGACTGAGAGTTTGGAGACCTGGGATCTAGTCACAGTTCTGCCAATGGTCTGCTGAGTGGCATTGGGAAAGTCATTTCACCTCTCCCTGCCTTAGTTTCCCTAGCTGCAACAGCTATGCTGACCTGCATGTTAAAGTGTTTTAAGACTGATTGATGAAAACTGCTGTATAAGGACTAGGTAGTATTAGTTGTTCTGTGTTTGCTAAGGTGTATATATATAGTGAATGTTTTTAATGAACTCTTGTGTCATCTCTTTTTTTTCTTTGTATTGTACTTGACAGCATCAGAGTAGGCCAGGTCACATAAAACTTGTTTACTACCATTACCCAATGTGGTGTGTAAATGGAATAGTTTAGGAACAGTCCTCAAAGCTGCAGAGTACATAGGTGGAAGTCTCATGGAACTATATGGTTCCTCCACAAATAATGGCTGTTTTTGTGTAATACATGGGGTAGGAATAGTGACTTTAAAAAAACAGTATTTAGAATTTGCAAAATATTCTACACAGGATTACGACAAATTTATGGTTGATGAAATTTAGTGTTTAAACAACTTGAAAAATTCATGTAACGTGCAGTATTATGGAAGTTATTAAAATGCTAAATGGGAAAGAGCAACACACTTCAAATCATCTTTAAAATCTATGTGATGCTACATAGCTTGCCATAAATGAATAGATTGGCTGCAAAGCACATCCAATGTGAAAATTGTTACCTAAGTGCTAGATGTTATTAAAAATTAAAAAAACCCCACCAACCTGATAAGAAATCTGGCATTTTTAAATTGTAAAACTGAATTAGTCATGTGTATCAGATCCAACCTCATCTTAAAGAAGGGACTAAATCAGTTCTTATGTCTGATATTGAAGCTCCTACTAGCAGTGTAGAGCCACTCTACCATTAACAGCTATCCTCTGAGAAAGTGTCGAGGTTGTACAATGTAATTTGAGGCCCTGAAGTGTGGGGATCTGTGAAAGCAGATGCACCAGGAGCAAATGTGGCACTTAAACTTAGGTCTGCCTGTGCATCTGGGCACATTGGGTAACAAGTGTTCACCAGCGATTTCAGTCAGCTGCAAATAATTCTGCCTCCTCCCATGATATACCAATGTTTAGTAAGTTTTCCTTAAATGTGGTGCACCAGCTCTTGAGTGGCCTGCCTCTCTTCCTTCTTCCCTCTGCCGATATCCATCTCATTGCAGTCTTTGGGTGCGGTTCATCTGGCAGATGCAGAATGTGTCCAGCAAATCGCACTCTGCACTCTGTCATGATATCCTGCAGTGCCCGTGACCCGCATCTTTGTAGTATCTGCTCATTGGTAACGCGATCGCGGTAGGTGACACCCAGGATCTTTCGTAAGCAACGCTGGTGGAATACATTGAGCTTGCGTGCTACTCTTGACGTTATTTTCCATGTTTCGCTAGCGTAAATGGCGACTGGCATGATGATGGTGTTATGCAGTCGAACTTTTGTTGCAGTGTCAATTTGTTGGTGCAGACCAAATTGGGCGCAGTCTTTGGAACACTGCTGACTCCTTACCGATTCTGCAGTTAACATCTGCCTCGACACCTCCTTTGTTAGACAGAGTGCTGCCAAGATAGGTGAACCGCTGTACTTCTTCTATGGGTTGGCGTCCAACCACTAGTGGTGTGTTTGTCTGAGTGTCCCCAACCCGCATCAACTTTGTTTTTTCACTATTTATCCTCAGCCCAATTTTGCCGGCTTCTGCTTCCAAATTTGTTGTCATGCCTTTCAAGCATTCGTTCGTTTCTGCTAGCAGTGCAATATCGTCTACAAAGTCCAGATCCGTGAGTTGATGCTGATCTTTCCATGAGATACGTAGATGTGCGTCGCTTATTGCCTTTCTCGTGATGAAGTCCACCGCCAGAGGGAACAAGAATGGAGACAGAACACACCCTTGATGCACTCTGGAGTTGATGTTGAAAAAATCTGTCATCCCATTATCAGTCCTCACGCAGCAACTAGAATTTAGATAAAGATTTCGGAAGATGTTGATGTAGTGTTGTGGGATGCCATATGTTTGCACTATGTTCCATAATGATTATCTATGAACACTGTCAAACACCTTTTTAAAGTCGATGTAGTTAATTAACAGCGGCCATTGGAACTCGATACTCTGTTCGATGATGTTGCACAACGTGAAGATCTGTTCACTACACGATCGTCCGCAGTGACATCCAGCTTGCTCTTCACGCAGTGTTTTATCCACCAAGCTCTGCAACCTCCTGAGTAGGACATTGCAGAAGACCTTACCTGGGATCGAAAGGAGCATGATACCTCTCCAATTGTTACAATCAGTGACATTCCCCTTCTTTGGTAACTTGACAAAGCACATCTGGGTCAGTTTAACCAGATGTTATACTTAAATCATTGTGAAGGTAAAAACACAAAAGCCAAGCCACAAAAACGTACATGGCTAGACTTTTATTGTACCAGACTCTGTGTGGTGACTTCGTGATAGACTCAGATGGAAAGATGAGACTACCAAACTAATTTTCCTTTGTAACCTGAGCAACAGTAATAAGTAGTCCTTTTGAGGTAAAAAAAACTAAGGGTCTGATCTTGTCAGATGCCAAGTAACCTGAATGCTAATTGACATCTAAGGGTGTTCAGGGCATTGACCACTCCTGTGGAAGTTTTTGGCATCTTATGGCATCAGACTTCATTGACTCAGCTACCTAGCTCAACTTATAAGGTGCTGTTAAATGCTATCACAGTAGAAGCTTGATTATCTGTATCCCTTGAGAACAGGGGTTGCCAGATAATGAAAATTTCTGGTTAGTCAAGTGGGGTCACTGGCCACACTCCACCATTCCTGGCCTCGTTCTGCTGGCTAAGCAACCAGCCCCAACCAGGAGTACCAGTTAACAGAGCGTACCAGTTATCTGAGTGCTTGGTAACACGTCTTTTACTGTATAATAGCTTCACTTGAATGTTTCATAGAGCATTAAATTGTGTTTCCCTTATGGATATGAGAGGAGATTTTTCTTTACATATATAATTTTCTTTCTGCTTCAGAGCCATGTACCAAAACACCGACGACATTTCAGTCTGAAGCAAATTTCTATGAATGTATTACTAATAGGACTGCCAGACATCCAGTTTTCAACCAGAATATCTGGTCAAACAGGGATCCTGTCAGCTCCAGTCAGCACCACTAACTGGGCCATTAAAAATCCAGATGGCAGTACAGTGAGGCTAAAACAGGTTACCTACCTCCCCTGGGTCTGTACAGCTCCTGGAACCAGCTGCAAGGTCCCTGCAACCTCTAGGCAGTGGGGCAATCAGGGAAGCTCTGAGTGTTGTCTCTGATGTCAGTGGCTGCACCCCAAACCCCATGCTACAGCTCAGGTTCCCCTCCTGGAGCCTGGACCCACTCCCCATCCTACTCCCTGTTCTGGCCCTGAGCCCCTTCTTTCCCCCAGACTCACACGCAGAGCCAGCACCTCACACTCCATCCTCCAGCCTCAGCCCTGAACTGCTTCTCAGGCTACATCTACACTGACCACAGAAGATTGACCCACTCAAGTTCAATCTTGCAGGGTGCTGTTTCACGAGGATTAAGGAAGATAGACTGGAAGAGCACTCCCATCGACCTTCTGCTGGGAAGACAGCCATGGAAGTTGACAGCTGAAAAGTCTATTTTAGGTATGCTAATGGCATACCTAAAATTGTGTATCACCCGTCAACCTTCTGGGTGAATATAGACACAGCCTCTTACCCCAGAGCCCACACTTTCAGCTAGAGCTCACATCCATTCCAGCATCATACTTATTCCCATAACACAAGAGCTATGGAGTCACCAAATGAAATTAATAGGTAGCAGGCTTGAAACAAACAAAGGAAGTATTTCTTCATGCAACATATTGTCAACCTGTGGAACTCCTTGCCAGAGGATGTTGTGAAGACCAGGACTTCAACAAGGTTCAGAAGATAACTATATACATTTATGGAGATTAGGTCCATCAATGACTATTAGCCAGGATAGGGATTGTGTCCCTAGCCTCTGTTTGCCAGAAGCTGGAAATGGATGACTGGGGAGGGATCACTTGATGATTACATGTTCTGTTCATTGTCTCTGGGACGTCTTGTGTTAGCTGCTGTCAGAGGACAGGTTGCTGGGCTGGATGGACCTTTGGTGTGTTACTCAAACCCCTGCCCCAGCTCTGAGCCTGCTCCTTCACTCTGAACCCCTTTGCCCCATCCTAGAAATCACCTCCCACAGCCAAAACCCTTCATCCAGAGCCCACACCCCAGCTGGCGTCCTCACCACCTCCCTGCCCCAAACTGAAGCCCCCTCCTGCATCTTGAACTCCTCATTCCTGGCCCCAACCAGCCTGCACCCCCAGCCAGAACCCTCACCCCTTCCTTGCCTCAGTCCAGTGAAAGTAAGTAAGGGTAGTGGAAGGCAAGGGAGTGTAGCAGGAAGGTGCAGTGGGTGAGAGTGGCATTGTGGAGAGGGAGTGTTCAGTTTTCTGCAATTAGAAAGTTGGCAACCCTAATTACCAACCTGTAGAAAAGAAGGATTTATTGTAGAAATGCTGATAAATTCATAACTATAGCAGTGAGTTCCTCAGTATCATAAAATATCAGGTGAATTGATAGCATATTAAAGCCCATCTGTCCGTGCCTACTGTAGCATTTTTCAACACCTGCTGGAAGATTTGTGGAGGAAATAAAGGAAATAAAACAGCAGGAGAATAAACAAAGGAAGAAGATAAGCGAAATAAATGAGGATTAATAAAGAGAAACCTATTTTATTTTCCTACTTAGCAACAAGTTTTTAGTGCTTCTTCAATTTCTGACCAATTTCAAAAAGTTTACTCACATTAAGGTCATTATTTTACCAGTCTTGCAACCATGAACACATTATAATTCACACTGCAGATTCATGTACTCTAACAGCAGACAATATCAAATCTCTTTGGTTATCATTTAACGTCAGATGATATTGTATTTTCCTTTTTTACATTCTCTTTCTCTTACAAAGTAGAGACTTTTTTAATTGAAAATTTGAATCATGCAAGTTCAGTACCATAAGTGATATAAATTGTCATTTAGATAGTCTATCAAAATACACTACCAGTTTTTGTGAATAAAAACACCTTCTGACCTTTTTTTAACTTGATTTGTAGTGATTCTCTACAATTTAAAATCAAAATGTTGGATACAGTTTTGAGCCTTTGTCTTTGGTGAATAATTTAAATACAAGTGCAGGCTAATTGACTGATTTCACAGCAAGATGCGTTTACAGAAAAAAATTAATGGACCAGAAAAAATGGGTAGCGAAAGCACATTTTACAAACTCTGTTTATAAAACTCAGCATAGCTTCCTCATTCCAATATATATTCTTTAACAGTTTACCACCAAAGAATTTTTCATTAAAAGAAATTAATTAAAATTAAAGTAAATAAAAATAAACTAGGAAAGTAGCACAAATTAAAAATCTAAATGTGAATGGAAAATGAATTACGCCAATTAGAATGGCTACTTTATTTGCACCTAGAGCTTAATGGTTCTTACTTTATCATTATCTGTTAGGGAAAAATAAATAAAATCATAAATAAATTATTCTAGTTTATAGCAGTCAGTACTAATTCCTCATCTTTGCTCTGTTGTCATTGTAAGCTGCTATAATGAGTAGTTTTTAAATAACGTTGTCATGTACTTGGTTAAATATTGATTAGCAGATGTTGTATATCTCTTGTGATTGAAAGGCATAAGAGCATATTTTTCTAAATTGTTTCATACTCAGGCTGCAATAAACCCAGTCCCATAGTGTGTTCGACATTAAAAGAAAGTGTCATTTTCCTGAAGTGGAATTTTTCACGTTATGCCTGTTACTTTTAACAAGCTATAAGATCTGGTTTTGTCCTGTTCTGTTTTGAAGCTCTGTTAGGCAGTAAAATCAAGTAAGATCAACCTCATCTCCAGTAAATTAGATCAATTATGTGTCTTTGTGATGTCCAGTTATCTCACTTGGATTTATAATGCATATTCCCCATCAGGATCAATCTTATGTTCTCTAGTAGTTAGGGTCCTGATCCTTTTTTCTGTCTATGTGGCCGTGTCTACACTAGCCCCAAACTTTGAAATGGCCACGCAAATGGCCATTTCGAAGTTTACTAACGAAGCGCTGAAATGCATATGCAGCTCTTCATTAGCATGCGGGCGGCCGCAGCACTTCGAAATTGACGCGCCTCGCCCCAACAGGGCTCCTTTTCGAAAGGACCCCACCTACTTTGAAGTCCCCTTATTCCCATGAGCTCATGAGAATAAGGGGACTTCAAAGTAGGGGGGGTCCTTTCGAAAAGGAGCCCCGTCGGGACGAGCCGCACGGCGGCAAGGCGCGTCAATTTCGAAGTGCTGCGGCCGCCCGCATGCTAATGAAGCGCTGAATATGCATTTCAGCGCTTCTTTAGTAAACTTCGAACTGGCCATTTGCGTGGCCATTTCGAAGTTTGGGGCTAGTGTAGACATAGCCTGTCAGTGACAAAATTCCCATTTTTTCGATGAGAATAGGACTGCACTCAGCAAGTTACTCTGCTATGGGTTTACACATTCAGCCCCAATGAAAATCACAACTTGAATTTGAAGTAATTATAGAACCAGTGTTGTTTTTTTAAGAGCAGCTCCATATCTTATTTAAGAACTGTGTTAAATTTAGTACAGTGTTTAAATGAAAGATGAACTTTCATGATGCTGTTTGGCATATGGAATATTGCATGTGACATGGAAGGCAGTATTTTTCTGGGAACTCCTGCGTTCCAAATCAACCTTCCAAACAGACACATTCTGTGGCCTTGTAAGTCAAGTCAGTGTCTTTGTTTGTTTTCTTGTATGTAAGAAAAAATCATGATGTGGTTTGTCAGTGTTGAAACAAGCAGTAAGTTTATATATCTATAGTAAGTTAAGTACGTGCTTTGAAAAAAGTAAATACACCATATTATTTATTTTGGGGCAGTAGTTTATTCCTTTTAATCATTATGCAATCATCAAGGATTTACGAAAATATTCATCAGGATGTTTTCAAGGATTGAAAAAAAAATGCTAGTTTCTCATCATTTTATGATACTCAAAACTCAGTTTAATTGTCACATCAATTTAAAAGAGAGAGCAATGTGACGAGGACCCAGCATCATTACACATTGCTCCCTTGTATTTGCAATAAATGTTTTCTCTCTGAAATTTATATTATAATATAATAATATTTTTGTCATTTAAAGACTGAGTGTGTGTGCCTATGTGTGAGCATATGATTTTAGAACAGAATGCTTTTCACACACCAAACTGAGTGGGAGTAAGGGAATGTTAAAGTAGAGCGCTTATTTCGAAGCTGCCCATGCCTACACTGTCAATCTGCAGTTCGAAGTTTTCACTTCAAAATTTGTGTGGGTGCCATTATGCTAATGAGGTGCCAATCATGCACGTTAGTGCCTCATTAGCCTGCTTCAAATTGCCTCTTTACCATGCCACCTCTGATGGGAGAGGGCAAGTGTAGAAGCAGCCTTATTCACAGTCCCCACTCAGCCACAGTGGTTTGCTCCCTGGGACCCATGAAACAATTCACTCAGGTAGTTGTTAGGGAGATTTGCCTGTGTCGTCGAAGGTGACACCTTGTAAGGCAGAAAACCTAGCCCTCTGCAAGAAGGGTGGCAGCTCAAAAGCAGCCAGGCATAGGGCACTAAGTATATTTGTGACTGAGAAAAAGACTTATCTTACATTATAATCTTGGCTCGGAAAGAGACGTCCAGTCTGATCTTAGTCAATTAATTTAACATTTTTTGCATTAGTTTCTTTCTCTTTTGAGTAGGGAAGCAGATCCCAAGTGATTGCTATCATATTCAGTTAGTTCATGTTCTATAAAGCGCTACACTTATACTTCACAAAAAGAAGCACTACAGTGGTTTGGGAGCTAGTTGGCTCCCAGCTTCTTTGGACATGAGCTCCTGTTGAAATAATACTTCTTCAAGTCATTGTTCACATGCAGGGTGAAGGTGTGTATGCATGCTCACATGCTCAGTTGCCAGAATTTTTTTCCCCCTAGCTGGTAGCTGTCAGGTCGGTGCAGTGACCCCTGGAGTGGCACTGATATAGCACCCAATATAGGCACCTCCTGACCCACCCCTGCTCCATTCTTTCTTGCTGTGGTGTTCATTGTTGGCACTCCCCATCGTTCATGCAACCAATTATTTTCTAGTCAGTTGGTAGCATTTAAATCTTATCTGTAAATAGTTCTAAGTGTTAATAATGAAAATAGTTTAAATATTTAATAATTAACAGTTCTATTGTTAGTAGTTAGAGTAGTTTGTTGAGCCCCGAGTAGGAAGGTCACTCCCCCTCTTTGACGTCTAGGTGTCAGGGCATGCTGAGGTTGCCAAGCTTCAAAGTCTGCGTTGACTGTGGGAAGCAAACGCTGAAGTGACCTGCATTCAGCCTGCTTGAAATGCCTGGGCAAGAGTCACCTGCAGGACCACTGCCCGATCTGTAAGACCTTCAAACACAGGACCTTGAAAGAACCTCAAAAGCTTGTTGATGGAGGTAGCTCTCCAGCCTGAGAAATCCCCGTCCACTGAGCCGAGCACATCTTCCTTGATGTGGAGTGCACCAGTACTGAGCTTGGCCATGGCATCAATGAAGGAGAAGGGAACCCAGTGCCATTGTGGAAAGGCCAGCACCTCAGCCTCCTTGGAATCATAAGTCTCAGTCCCCGGTGCCTCACAAAAAGAAAAGGCACAACAGGGGCCATTCTCCTGTGGCATCCAAGCACAGGGAGAACTCCCAGGCAGCACTGGGGGAGACATGTCATGGGTAGACCATGGAGGGTTGGGCATCAACGCCAGTCCAGAAGTCCAGCCCCAGCTCTCCACAGCTACCATCGATGCCAGAAGCATTTCAGGCGTTGCAGAGTCTCCTGCAAATCACGGCAATCTTTTGGTGCCTAAAAGAAACACATCCATGAGGCAGATATCGAATTGTCCTCTGTCACAAGGCAAGCCCTCCATGCTGGTATGGCCATCTACACCCCTCACCCCACTGGTAACTCTGGCACTGTCCCAACCAGTGCTTACACAGGCAACCTCGGGACAGGCACCTACTTGATGTTCAGCATCGGAGGCCTCTGAGTTGGAGTCTGACTCCTGCTTCTCCAGCTCGGAAAGGAGTTGGAATGCTCACTCTTCCTCCAGATGGAGCTGACACTCTGCACTTGCGAAGTGGCCACCAAAGTGGCAGCCAGAGCCACAGTGGCCATTCTGGACCCTGTGCACATTCCACAAGAGCTGTGGGCATTTTGTTGACCATCCGTCTAAGGCTCTGTCTAACCCCTTCCCCACCCCGCTTCAGGGGCCCCTCTCATAAACATCTGCTCAGACTCATCGGCATGATAGAGGACGTTCCCCCCCCGCCCCCAATTCAGGGGCCAGGGTTTTTACTCCCATTATTTCCTAATCCCAAAATTAAAAGGGGGAATGAGGCCCGTCATGGACTTGTGAGGCCTAAACAAGTTTGTAAAAGAGTTCAGGTTTCGCATGGTCTCTCTGGGGCTCATTATCCCAACTTGCAGGACGCGTATTTTCACATCGTCATCTTCCCCTTCGCAGGAGGTTCCTAAAGTTTGTGGTGAGCAGAGGTCAATATCTGTTCACAGTCCTTCCGTTCGACCTGTCCATGGCCTCAAGAGTTTTCACCAAGTGCATGGTGATGGTGTCAGCCTTCTTCCACAGGCACAGTGTCCAGTTGTTCCTGTACTTGAACAGGAACTTAGTCAAAGGGAGCTTCCAGACCCAGGTTCATCAACACATAAGGTTCATTCACCAAACCTTCAACAGTCTCGGCCTCCTGGTAAAGGAGGTGAAGTCGACACTTGTCCCCACTCAAAGAATAGAGTTTGTGGGGGTCTCCTGGCCTGCCTACCAGAGAGCAGGTTTCAGGCTATGGCCACCATCATAAACAACATTGAACAAGTTTCCTGTCGTAACAGCCACGTGTTGGATGAAGCTCCTGGGATACATGGCAGCTTGTATGTTTGTGATGCAACACATCAGACTTTGTCTCTGTCGCCTCCAGCTGTGGCTTTCTTTGGTGTACTGCCCTGTGATGGCTGATATAGATAATGTAGTGACATCGCTGCAGCAGTTTTTTTCGGACCCTCCATTGGTGGCTAAACGCTTGGATGCTGTGTACAGGGATACCTTTCAGGACTCCCCAGTCTTCCCTGTTCCCAGTAACCGACATGTCAGATTTAGCTGGGGGTGAGGAGGCACATCTGGAAGAGCATCAGACTCCAGCTCTATGGGGCACCGCAAGTCTCGAACTTCATGTCAATGTGAGGGAGGTCAGGGCACGATAGCCTAATGGGACATTGTGCGTCACTGAGCACAGACAACATGACAGCAATGTATTATATCAACAGACGGGGCGCACACTCCTCTCCCCAGTGGCATGATGCCCTCAGGTTATGCGAGTTCATAGAATCATAGAATTCTAGGGCTGGAAGGGACCTTAGGAGGCCATCTAGTCCGGCCCCCTGCCTAAAGCAGGATCAGTCCCAGGTAAATTATCTCAGCCATCACTGTGTCAAGCTGGGACTTAAAAAAACCTCTAGGGATGGAGAGTCCACCACCTCTCTCGGTAACACATTGCCGTGCTTCACCACCTTCCCGGTGAAATAGTTTTTCCTAATATCCAACCCCTACCTCTCCCTCTGCAACTTCAGACCATTATGCCTTGTTCTGTCCTCTGTCACCGCTGAGAACAGTCTCTCTCCATCATCTTCGGAGCCCCCTTTCAGGAAGTTGAAGGCTGCTATCAAATCATCCCTTCTGCAACCTGAATAAGCCCAAATCTCTCAGCCTCTCTTCGCAGGTCATGTGCCCCAGTCCCTTAATCATTTTCATTGTCCTCTGCTGAACCCTTCCAATGCGTCTGCATCCTTTCTATACTGGATGGCCCAGAACTTGACACAATATGCCAGATGTGGCCTCACCAGTGCCAAGTAGAGGGGAATAATAACTTCTCTAGATCTGCTGGAAGTGCCTCTCCTAGTGCACTCCAATTTGCCTTTAGCCTTCTTGGCTACAAGGGCACACTGTTGACTCATATCCAGCGTCTCTTACATGGTAATCCCCAAGTCCTTTTCTGCTTCACTGCTGCTTAGCCAGTCAGTCCCCAGCTTGTAACAGTGCTTGGGATTCCTCCGTCCCAATTGCAGGACTCTGCACTTGTTGAACCTCATCAAATTTCTTTTGGCCCAATCCTCCAATTTGTCTAGGTCACTCTGGACCCTATCCCTACTCTCCAATATATCTACCTGATTCGCTAGTTTAGAGTCATCTGCAAATTTTTTGAGGGTGCAAGCCATCCCGTCATCCAGGTCATTAGTAAAGATGTTGAAGTGTACAGGCCCTAGAACCGATTCTTAGGGTACTCCACTTGAAACCGACTGCCAGCCAGACATTGAGCCGTTGACCACTACCTGTTGGGCCCATCAATCAAGCCAGCTTTCTCTCTGTCTTACAGTCCATGTATCCAATCCATACTTCCTTAACTTATGCGCAAGAATGTTATGGGAGACTGTATCAAAAGCTTTGCTAAAGTCAAGGTATATCACATCCATCAACTTCACATGTGCACAGAGCCAGTTACCTCATCATAGAAGCTAATCGGATTGGTCAGTCACAACTTGCCCCTGGTGAATCCATGTTGACGTCTCTTGGTCACTTCCCCCTCTTCCAAGTGCTCCAGAATGGATTCCTTGAGGATAATCTTCATGACTTTTCTGGGGACTGAGATAAGCCTGACTGGTCTATAGTTCCTTGGATTGTCCTCTTCGTTTTAAACATGGGCACTACATTTGCCTTTTTCCAGTCATCCAGGTCGTCTCCCGATCTCCATGAATTTTCAAAGATAATTGCCAAAGGCTCTGCAATGACATCTGCCAATTCCTTCAGTATCCCCAGGATGCATTAAATCCGGACCCATGGATTTGTGTACGGCTAGCTTCTCTAAATAGCTCTTAGCCCATTCTTTCCCCACTGAGGGCTGCCCACTTCCTTCCAGTACTGCATTGCTTAGTGCCATTGTCATGGAGCAATACTTGTTCGTGAAGACTGAGGCATTCAGCATAAAATTCTCCTGTAGGCCCATTACTTACCTGGGATCCACAATACCATAGCAGACCACATCAGCAAATCCTTCATTAACTGAGTGGGCTATTTACCCGGATGTACAGCAATCAGTTTTCCAAGTTTGGAGCTATCCCGAGGTGGACCTGTTTGTTGTGCACCTCAATTCGAAGTGCCAACCATTTTGTTCTTACCAGAACCAGAGTTCCAGATCCTGGGAGGGCATGTTCAACATGTCCTGGACAGGCTCTCTGCTCTATGTGTTCCCTCTGGATCCTCTTGTCCACAAGACTCTCCTTAAAATCTGAGTAGACCAGGCCTCAGTAATCTTGGTGGCTCCAGAGTGAGCCAGGCAGCTCTGGTACTTGGTTCTGTTGGACTTGTTCGTGTGCAATCCATTAAGACTCCTGTTATGTCCAGACCTGTTGATGCAGAAGGAGGGGTGGCTTCAGCACCCCAAGCTCCAGTCCCTTTACCTCACACCATGGAAGCTTCATGGTTAAGTGCCATGGAACTTTGCTGCTTAGACCCAGTGAGGGAGATGCTTTTTTAAATAGTAGAAAATCTTCCATGAGGGCTACTTACTTGGCAAAGTTGAAAAAAAGTTTGTGACTTGGGTGTCCAGAAGGGGTTATCTCCCTTGCAGACCACAATTCTCTCAATTCAGGATTATTTGTGGCACCTGAGCGAGTCAGGGCTGTCCCTGCCTCTGTTAAAGTACACCTGCCCACTATTTCTGCCTTTCAGCCTGGTCCAGGCCTATCGTCAGCATTCTTGGACCCTGTGGTCGAGAGATTCATGAAGGGCTTGGAGAGGGTTGGGACCCCTTGCACTCCTGGGGCTTCAGTTTGGTTTTGGCTTAGCTTATGGGGTCCCTTTTTGAACCCCTTGCTTCTTACTCCCTGCTAAGTTACAAAACAGTCTTTTTGGCAGCCATCATATTGAACAGAGGGGTCTCAGAGTTGAGGGCCCTTATGGTGGATCCACCCTATACAGTGTCCCTCAAGCACAAGGTTAGAGTGAAACCCTATCTGCCTTTCTTGCTGAAGGTGGTCTCCTCTTTCCATGTCAATCAGGCTATTTCATTGGCTTTTATCCTAAACCTCATCTTATCCCAAGGGAGCAGAGTTTACATACCCTACATGTCCATATAGCCATGGTGTTTTACACAGACAGGAGCAAGCTGTTCAGAAAGTCATGGCAGCTCTTTGTAGCTGTAGCGGGCAGGATGAAGGGCCTTCCAGTTTCGTCCCAGAGGATTTCCTCCTGGGTGGTAGCTTGTATTAAGGAATGCTACAAGTTAGCACAGGGTTCCCTTCCTCCACTCATGTCTCACTTTACAACAGCACAGGCCTTCTCCGCAGCATTTCTAGCCAATATCCCTATTCAGGAAATCTGGAGGGCTGCCACCTGGTCTTCCATTCACACATTTTCAGCCCCTTATGCTATTATGCAGCACACTAGGGAGGACACTGCAACGGGCAGGGCTGTGTTACAGTCATTCTGGGGCTCTGATCCCACCTCCTAGTCAGCTTGCATCCACCTATATTGGAATGCATGTGAACAATCACTTGAAGAATTAAAGACCATTAATTACGTCTGTAAATGTTGTTCTTCGAGATGTTCATGTCCATTCCAAAACCCTCCCACCTTTCCCCCCCATCAGAGTAGCCGGCAAGAAGAAACTGAACAGTGTCGGGGTGGGTGGTGCCTATATTGGGTTTTATATCAGCACCACTCCAGGGCTACTGGTTAGGGGATAAATTTACTGGCAAGTGGGCGTGCACGCACCTACATACCAACATTGGAATGGACATGAACAATACACCTTGAAGAACACCAGTTTTGGAGGTAAGTAACTGTCTTTTTCAGATTTTATCAGCTATACATCGACTCCAGCAAAAGCATCTGAGCTCTACTTCTGCTCTGGCAGGGTTGTGACAGCTCTGGTGATCTGCTTTCATTTTGGCATAAGATATAATAGGAGATATACATCTCCTAGAACTGGAAGGGACCTAAGCAGGTCATCTAGTCCAGCCCCCTGCCCTCTTGTTAAGACCAAGTGCCATCCCTAAATAGGCTCCTCAAGGATTGAGCTCAGAACCCTGGGTTTAGCAAGCCACTGCTGAAACCACTGAGCTATCCCTCCTCCCAAGTTTGAGAGTGTTTCAAAGAATCTTCTCTCTGACCTTTCACAAAATGCATAGGCTGAATCTACAACTTAATGTTGTTCACACTGTGGATAGAAATCCTAGGTTTGTGGGTTAGGGATGAATAATAGCTTCATAGGACCACCAGATAGGGTTGAGTAGGCATTGACAATTTATATAATATTAGAGATTTGTGCATCTGTCTGCAAGTCCATTTGTTAGAATGCCTCCTAAACTGTAAGAGCTAGGACCACCAAATTTGGTGTGCAGCCTCCTCGTCTAACTTAAAGCAAGGTCATGGCTTTGTTGTGCCAAGAAAACAGGATGTGCCTAGAATCTGATGGTTTTTCATAACATGGAAGGGCAGGGGGAAGTGATCAGAGGGACAGTGGTTCTGCACAGTGGGGCCAGCGAGCATGGGAGGGGCATCTATAGTGCAAAGTGACTACTGGGGGCTTCTGCACCAGGGGAGTGGCCAGATGGGGATGGGGTTTGCCATCCTGCCAGCCACCGGCCCAGATATGTGGACCCATCTGCCCCAGCCTCCCACCCCAAGCCCTCAGCAGTGGCGATGGACTACAGTGATGGGGAGACGCCCTGCCAATCCCATCACCGGGTCCCTCCCCCTGAGCACTGCCAGACTGAGCAGCATAGCCCTGCACCCACCCAACCTCCTGCTGCAAGAGACACAGAGATGGCCCACCCCATCTCTTCACCCAGCACCAGGTTTGGGAAGTGCTAATGGGGCCAGCCTGCTCAGGTAGGTCTTACAGTAATATATTTTGAATAAGATGGGAAATTGATTACATAGAGGTTGGTCTGATGTAATAATACATAACTTGACAACTGCATAAATATTTGAAACTCTACAAACTTTCCTTATGTTCTTTATTAAAAGCGCAAAAGCAGAAGGCCATAGCCTCAGATGGTACACATTAATTATACCTGTTTATACCATAGGAGGATCTGGCTTAACAAATCTAGGGCTTGTGAATGACATTATAAAGATAAAAATGGCTTATTTCTCTGAACTACATATGTAACTGATTTAATGTTATAACTGTGATTAGTTCATTGTTCAGAATAAATTTGTTCAGGTTACACATCTCAATTTTTGTGAGCAATGCAGCTCTCTCATTGAAAGAGATTCCTATTTTATAGCACTAATCTATTAATTACAGTTAGCAATACAGCTGTCAAGCAAGTAGAAAGAAATGAAATGACAAAGATTTTGGTGGTGCTTTGGCAACTGACTAACAATTACATGACTACACTTGAGAGCACATTTTAAAAGACATGCTGTTGCTTTTTCTGTTGTACTGCTAATTGTCAGCTATGGTTGTGATTGTCAGATTTATAACACCGCTTGTTTTACAACCTATTTTTCCATCTTACAAAACAAGCTTTCATAAAGCAAGCAATGCCTGCCTTAAGCTACCAGAAAGTAGGTGAAACACAAACAACTGCAAGCCAGTTTAGGCCCAGGTCTGAGCACCTGAACTGAGATCAGAGAACCTGTCTCTCTTGGACTCTCCGTGATCCCCTAATGGGCCCCTAAAGCCTGTGGGAGAAAGGAAGGTGCCAGATTGAAATCCAGAGGGCCATGAAATCCAGGAACATGAGGAAGTCTGTACTCACTGAAGCAGAAGTCCCCAGACTTTGAGAGCTGTTCCCCTTGCAGGGCGGGGGGTGGGAGTATAAGGGAATATTGAAGGGGGAACACAGCTGGGGCCTGAGCCAGTCCCCCTAGTGCGGGAAGGAGAGAGTAACACCCAGCTCTGCTCCTGGCCTGAGCCCTCAGCCCTTGACCCCATCTGTGTCATACTCATCCCCTGCACAGAACCACAGCCCTTCTCCTGGCCCAACATGGGGAGCAAATGGGCTAGGGGTGAGTATGAGGTAAGAAATTTGGGGACCACTGCACTAAAGCAGGCCTCTCTTCAGAACCTGGAGTGGAACCTATTTCCCTGAATCTCATCATTCCTCCATTACTAGATAGCTATGAAACTTACTAGCCTATCCCTGTAGTAGAGGACAGCCTCCTGTTATTGTCAGTTGTTACTCTAATCAGGAAACAGGCAGAGATTTGTGAGAGTCTAAAGATTTGAACCCCGATAATGACATATGGCTATCAATATGTTTCCATTTGATGGAATGTCTTTGCAGTTTCCTTTATTAAAAACCTAGGAAATAGTTACAAAAAGACCCCCTATGTTAAATGAGTATTATTGAGGTTGCAAAGTCACACGCTCAGAAGTTAGGAAATGCCAGAATTCAGACTGTCTGTGCCCTTGTGTGTATGCATCATGATACAGTCTTTAATTATGTGATCCTAGGTTATGTTTTCCACAGGGCATTGAATGGACAGTGTTCACTGAATGAAAAAACTACTCATTATTTTGTTTTCTTCTTGTTGTTCAATGCCTTATGTACTGCACTTTTTTCCAACATTGCTTTGAAGACAGAATTGCTAATTTCCTCATGAGCTTTCTTTGGTAGCCAACACTATGGAAGCTGAATGCTTCACAAATGTTAGTTACTTTATTTCCCATCACCCACATGCGATATTATCCCCATTTTACAGGCGGGGAGCTGAAGTATTAAGGTAAAATAATCAATTGATTTTTGGGGACCGCATATGAGACACCTAACAGCTGGTTTCTCAGAGTACTTAGTGTCATAGAGCGATAGAGCTGCCTACTTTCTACTCTCACAATACAGAACACACTTGTGCTGCCCCCTGTTCTGACCCATCCATGCCATCTCCCTTCTCCAGGGCCCTGCCCCTGCTCATTCCATGCCCCTTCCCTCTGTCTTTTTCTCGCTCTACCCTCTCTCACTTGTTCATTTTCACTGCTCAGTGACTGGGGATGAGGGCTGCAATCGGGGGCAGTGGGTTGGGATGCAAAAGGGTGTGAGCATTTTGCTGGGGGTGCATAGTCTGGGATGGGTCAGGGATATAAGGGGTTTGGGGTGCAGGAGGGTGCCCCAGGGTGGGACTCAGGGGTTTGGAGGGCAAGAGGCAGGGAGCTGGGCCATGGGGAGGGGGAAGTGAGGATTCCAGGGTGGGGCCCAAGGTGGGTGTTTGGTGTATAGGAAGATATTCTGGGCTGGCAGCTGAGGAGTTCAGTGGGCAGGAGGGGGAATCAGTGCTAAGACAGGGAGTTGGACTACAGTGGGAAGTGAGTGCTTCAGCTGAGGGTCTGGGCTCTGGGGTGGGGCTGGAGATGAGGGGTTTTGAGGGAGGCAGGAGGTTCCTCTAGGCTGGGATCAAAGGCTTGAGTGCTGGAGGGGAATAGGGATTTGGACCTGGGAGAGGGTCAGAGGTACAAGCTCCAGACGGCATTTATCTCAACCAGCTCTGGGAAGCAGCAGCAAATCCCTTCTCTGGTTCCTGTGCAGAGACACAGCAAGGTGGCTCTGCACTCTGCCCCGTCCAAAGGAACCTCCCCCAATGGTCCCATTGGCCATTGTTCCCAGTCAATGGGAATGGTAGGGCAGTGTAAAGAGTCCCTTGGCTGCCCATACATGTAGGAGCCCAGAGGGAAAGCATATGGGATACTTCCCAGGATCTTCACAGAGTGGCGCTTTGAATGGCACTGCCAACCAGACAGTTAATGGCCTGGTCAGCAGTGTTGACTGGAGCCACCAGGATCTCTTTTCAACCAGACATTACAGTTGAAAACTGGACACTTGGCCAACCTAGCACTTTTGTCTGTTCAAAGCACAGTTTCTGTTGGGTTTAGCTGCACCCCTGAGTGCTCAACACATCTGTAAATCAGACCATAACATTGTCAGCTGGTGTTCAGAAAATGACAGAAACACTATTAGTGGACGCCTTGGATGGCTTTTTAATTAACTTAATGAGCATCACATATGAACCATTTGGCACAGACAGCATTAGAAACTAATTCTCCAGGCAAGTCTTCGGCTTCTTTAACAATGAGACTATCCGGTCTCTTCCTGCAATTCTCTGCCTCCTTTCTACACACCTTCCAACATGTGCAGCAAATAAAGGTAAGGTCTTACAGACTACATCTCCCTTAACTGTACTGATGCATTGTCTCTCAAGTGGTACGAGGATGTCTGAACTGCTGACAGGAGCCTAAGTTGAAAGCTAATGGCAAGTACATAAATAAACAAATAATTATTGGCTTAAAGGGGGGGGGGGGAAGAGCTCCAATATATAATTCATGCTTGTGGCTGGAGAAGTGACCTACTGCTTGTTAGAGATCTCATCTACCGAGGAGATGAAAGGCTCAGATAGCTGATCTGTCCATATTATTGGGGGACATTTCTTTCCAGACAGACCTCCTGATTAGCCATGACTATGGGCATGTAAGTAAGGGATATTGTTCAGAAACCTGTAGTGAAAGGTCATGCAAAGGTTTACAAGGATGTGTTCTGGATGACCAAAATTGATGTTTGGGAAGCCATGTTTCTTCTGGTCACTGTGTGATGGAGCAGGAAAAAGATTAGTTCCCCCCATGACCTCTTCTGCCTAAAAACGTGGAGTCAACCGTCAATCCTTTTTATCCATTGGGATTTAATCTTATGCATGTTGGATTTGGCATACTCAAACTACGGCTGCTTGTTGAACAAAAGTACATTTGAAATGTCTTCTGTTACCACATGGGCACAGTAATACCTTATTTGCACAGTACGGGTTGAACCTCCCTGCTCCAGCACTCTTGGGACTTGCATTGTCCTGGACCAGGGCTTTTTATGGACATGGGGAGTTCAATTCTACCCTCCTAGCCTCGTAGCCTGGCCATCGGTCCCCAGCCACTGCCAGGCCACTGGCTTCCCAGCCCCCTGGCTGTGGGCCAATGCTCCCCAGTGCCAACCATGGCTTCCCAGACTCAGCTGTGGCTCCCCAGCCACTGCCAGTCTCCCTGTCACCGTTCCTGCTATTGCTGCCCAGCCTGGGCCAGGGTTTCCAGGTTGGACTCCCATCTAGGCCTTGCTCTCAGCCTCTGGGGCTTTCTGGTCCAACAATATCCACAGTCATCCTGGGTCACAGATGTTACCAGACCAGAGTGTCATGAGTTTCAGAGGTACTTCTTGTAGCAGGAATCCGTATTTTAGCAAAATATTTGCCTATGTTTTAGCTCTTATTTCAAAGTATTGTTGGACATGTACCCTATTTTAATCTGTTGAATTCATAAGAATGATGAAGTAAACAACTAATGTGATGTTCCAAAAACAAAATCTTGTGTGTAGTGGATATGAAACAGTCATCTACACTTTGGCTAAACTGTAGCCATAACTCAAAGTAACTTACTCAATTTGCACAACACAAATTGCATAATTTATTTCAGGTTAACCTATTTCAAACTTGGTGCCATCCACATGGCACCAAAGTTCAAAATAAGCAACAATTTCAAAGTTTGTGCTACTGCTTGTATGAGTAGGGGTACCGGAACCAGAACACAACACTCAAAATAGCACTGGTATTTCAAGCATGGCGTTTAGATGCTGAATTGCTATTTCAGGATACATTTGTATTCTGAAGTAGCAACTATAGTGCAGCCATAGCCATAGAGACTTCAGCTGTGAATTGTTTTTGTCAGTGTATAAGTAAGTGAGCAGTTACAAAAATGCAAAAAGCCAGCTCATACCAGATTTTATTTTGCTCTGTGTGCTTTGCTTTGTATGAAAGCCAGCTGGACAGAATTTTAGTCTCAAATGGTACAGGTTATTCAGTACTGGGCAGTTCTGTGCACCATCCATTTAGTGAACCTGGGTTACTAAATTAGAATCTGAAATGAATGTTCAGCATAGGCAGTAAGTTACCAGCAGAGTAGTACACTATGTGTCACCCTGAAAATATAGAGGTTACAATAACCTGATGTAAAGTGGATTAAAAACAACAAAGTATTTATTTTATTAACTTCTAAGAAATAAGTGAGGGATTGATATGCTAATACGTTCAGAGCTATCATATCGATGTCAAGTGACCTGTACAGTGTACAATGTCTAGGAACTGTGACTAGGTCCTTGATTCAAATCAGAAAGCCCCTGGAGTGTAAATACTTGCGTAGAATTTTAAGAGAGTTAAAGTCGAAGACAAGAGATGAGTTGAAATTGGAAAGAATTCCCAGTACTCACCTGATACTTCATTCAGTTGGAATTTGCAACTGTGGAACCAGAAAGTGTGAAAAAATTAGCTGGGGAAAAAAATTAAATTGCTTTTTACATAAAGCAAATTGACTTAATTTGATAAAACTTGATGGGAGGAAGAATGAACTTTGTAATAGCAATGGATTGGGACTCTGGCCATTAGAGTTTATTTCCTACTTCTGTCAGTGACTTCCAGTCTGACTTTGGGCATTTGGTCCCAACACTTCTGTCACATATATAAAATGTGGATGATACATATTTCTTTCCCCTCCCTCTATAACTGGTTTGTCTGCTTAGCTTTGCTGCGTGTTTGTTACTGTGTGTTTGCCTAGGAGACTTGATGGATTAATGGAGGGTCTGTGTATTACAAGAGTACAAATAATAGTATCAATAGATCTTAAGCTTTTCAGGGTAGGACCTATTTTACAATGTTTAGGGAAACCGCTTAACACACTGGAGTCTCAGTTTTGGTTCAGGCCTTGAGGCACTACACAAATACAAATAGCATGCTCACCATGGGCAGCAGGTAATGCAGCAAGGGAAGTCATTGTCTTCCCAAAACAGCCTACGGGAAGGTTGGGTCTGCGGTGGAGCAGCCAGCTCTCTGGCTGTCCAGGAATGCTGGGCCATGGCATGGCAGTATGTGGCCTCCAAATGGCCAGGAAGGCTTGGTCCTGGGGTCAGATGGGGGTTGGCCATAATTTAGGAGAGAGACAGAGAAAGGTTGTTGAAGGGGTGGGGCGGCAGGGATGGGGTTGGGATTTGCTTTTCCAGCCTGGGCCTTCACCCGCCACCCATGATGCTCAATATATTATAAGTCTATTTTAAGGTCATTCATCTTCATATATATTTTTCTTTGTTTCTCCCCAGGAGTTGCTGATTTTTTTACAGAATTTGCCCACAATGCACTGGGGAAATGAAGATATTAGCGTTCTCCTAGCGGAAGCCTACAGGCTGAAGTTTGCATTTGCAGATGCCCCCAATCATTACAAGAAATGAGTATAAAGAACCAAGAATTTTAAGACCAGCTTCTTCTGGTGTATTATGGCTTTCATTACTCTGGTTTGCACTTTCACATAATTACTAATCATTGCATTTAAATGAAGAATTCTGTGAGAATTTACAAAATGAGATTGGAATACCAAAGAGGTGGACACAGCAAGATATTGAACATTATATTGACATCAAAGTGAACTTTCTTGCTCAACACATAAAACATATGCTCAGTTAAGTTTCATAACATTTCATCTGTCTTCCTTTGATAACTCTTGGAATTGCATATGAATATGCAATGCATCTCACATTCATCTCTGCATAGTGACTCTCATGTGTCCATGCCCCTTAAAGTCTGGTATGGGAATGACTGTGAGAATGTATAATTCCTATCTAAGAAATAGACGAGTCTGATACCTTTACTGGCTTATAGTTGTCTGTAATAGGAATGATTGTCCTTGGTAGAAAACAAGGGCACATCATGGGTATGAAGATATGGAACTTGGATTATTTTTTTATTATTATTTTGAACCTACGAGAGCATTTAAATATTGTGTTTCTACAGGAAACCAAAATATGAGCATTCTAGTATAAGAACACAACATACGGTGGTACAATTTGCACATTTTCTACAAGTCATTAAGGTTGTCTTGAGAGCTCCCTCAGGCCCAGTGCACCACTGTAACCGCATGTTAAGGATTTAAGTGGGGCTTAAGGATTCATGGCAGTGCTGAATAAAATTCTCCCATGTATCTTGGAATATTTCTAACACATTGAATAAATTGATAAATATGCTTTTCTTGCCATGATAAACACATTCATAATAATAAAGTTTTAAAGGATGTAAATATTTGTCAGCCTGAAAGTTCACTTGTAAGTGCTTTATATTCAGGGGCTTAGTTTACAATACAAAATAATTTGTCAGTTATTGCCTCATTAGAACATATTAGAAAAGGAAAAATGCAATGCTTGTGTCCTTGATTTATTTGTTAAAGTTTTTGCTTGAAGATTTATTTTCTCATCCTGATCCCAGGGAAGTGCAAAAATTAACAATATTATTAATATTATATAATAGTATTACTGTTACAATGGTAATACTATTAACAGTAACTATGTGACCATATCCCCCCACACCATGAGAAGAATAAAAATCCCGTGAAAATTACTACAGTTAACATTGCTTCATATAATTTCAAGATTTTGAATGAATTTGTACAGTCTTTTAATTTACTGTACTTAAAATGAAATATTTAATTTCAGGAAATCTTGTAAGATAGTTCTGCCTCAAGCTGAAAACTGCAAGGAGCACAATATACTAGGAATTCAGAGATGTTTTACTTCAGTACACTTGCAGGGTGATTTACTCAGTATTAACACCGCAAATATAGAAGTAGCAATGCACTTTAAAGTTAAGTAAATAAAAAAATCTTAAGGAAGACTTAGTCTTATGATACACTAATAGTGAATTATTTGCAATCCCTTACAAAGTATTTATCCACTAAGTTGGCTTGTTTCATTTTGCTTTTGGGAGTTGACATTAGGTAAATTGCCAGTTTTGTGCGTCATGGTTCTTGAAAATTTTTTTTTGTTTTTTGGACTGATTTAATATCAGAATCAAGGTAATGGAAATAACCTGTTTGTGCTATTATATTGAATAGGTAAATGGATGTAATTGCTCATGCAGGAGAAAGTACCAAATTAAACAATTAATGTATGACATTGTGGGTGTGATTTCGTTTCATTGGAGTTAAAGAGAATCAAAGCAAGATCAGGATTCCTGTATTATTGTGTTTGTGCCTAATGTTCACAGTCTATGTGCCCATATTAAATGTCAACATAGTCCCAACATTTTGTTTATCTTTAATTGTCTAGTGTATCTAGAATTAACCTTACGTTGACAATGAATGTTATATTGTGCCTAACAGAAAATCTACAGATAACAGAGCACAGAAATCGCTGAAACTTTTTACGTAACCATTTGTGGTAACTATATCTATAAAATAATCTGTTAATGGAAATTCAGATTATTGTAAATAATTCAGAACAGCAAAAGTACACAGCATATAATGTTCTGTGGGATTTGTATAGTTAACTTTTTTATCAAGATATTATTTAGATAGTTATACAGAATGTGAAAAGTTGACTCAAAATTGTTTGCTACATTAGATGCTACTGTGTAACATTTATAAAGCTCAGTATGTATTTTTAAAGTCTCCCTCATAGGGTTCACTGATGTTGACTGATATGTCTTCCAAATTCAAAGCATGAATATCACTTTCCTTTAAAAGAAATGCTCTCATACTCCCAAAAGAAACTATATTTGCTGTTTTTCCCTTCTCAGAAATTAAAGATTATACTGATGCACAATTGCTTTATGAAGGTCTTTGGGAGTTCCCCATGGTATTGATGATATACAGAAGATATTTTAGACCACGGAGAAGGCCAACGTATTTTTATGTAAAATCTTTCAATTTCTATTACCATAAAACTTAATACAAAAATATTTCACTTTATAAAAATAATTATCCTTATGTTTTCATAATTGTGCATTTTAGCCTAAGTGCCATTCCAATTAAGCTGTCAAGTACAGAATGGAAATAACTTTTTTTTTCATCTTTGCATCTATAGAGCTATTTTTTCAAAATCAAGAATGAGAAAATTAAAATTGGTTTGTAATTTGTATTTTCTTATGGATCAAAGTTTTTAAACATTCAGGAGGCATCTTGACACATCATTAGGGAGTCCAGTCTGTAATTTAATAAAATTGATATGACAATACTAAAGGCGGTGTTGTCTAAAATGCAATGTGTTACAGGATTTTTGTAATAAAATGTACAATATAGAGAAACAGCTTTATGGCTTCAGTATTCATATAGAAGTGTAAATAATAAACAAATTAATCAAGAATGTAAATAAAATACAGGGAATTTGAAGATTCTAAGCCTGAACTCTTGTGTACATCTCTAATACATTATAGCAAATTGTGTTACAATGTTCTTTGGCGGCTTTTCTTATCCATGAGTTTATATTTAACTTCAGAGCTATAAAATAAAATATAAGTACATGAAGTCCAGTTGTATTTTTTGACAGATGATTCTAAGTTGGCACTGCTTAAAAACTGTAAAACCCATGAATAATAATGTAATAAATACATATTTCAAAAGTAATGTGTTGTGTAGCACAAAAGCACTTTTTAAATTAGATACATTTGGAAATGTACCATTTTTATAGTAATACGCTTCAGTTCTGTATTGCAATCCACTAAACTTAATGGGCCAAGATCTGCTCTCCTTTGTATTTCTGTGACTCCCTGCCTTGCAGACTTCGCAAGCTAATAAAGCAAGCAACATACAAAGGCATATTGTGCATAATGAGCCACATGAGGGGAGTACTGGAATGTTTCCATGAGAAGCAGATGAGGCAGGTATGGCTTGCAGAGCAGAAGTGGTGGAGGAAGGAAACCAATAAAAGACCAGAACAATTTGGCTACATCTACATGAGAGGGTTTTCCTTGCAAAACTGGGCTTTTATCAGGAAAACCCATGGAGTGTCTACACGCAAATTGTGCTTTGTCGATGGTCTGTCAACAAAACTCCGCACATCTGCTGGCAGCATTGTACTTCTCAGTGTTCAGGTATAACACCTTTGTCGACAGTGTTTTACTGACAAAAATGCTGTGTAAATGCTCCGAGGTCCTTTTTGTTGATAGAATTGTGAAAGGCACTGGGAAAGTTAGGGTAAAGAGGCACAATAGTCAAGATGGGAGATGATGAGAGAATGTGACTGTCGTGGTTGTCGAGACAAGAAGAAAAAGGATGGCATAAAAAAAGGCTTTGACAAAAGCTTGGCCTGCAAGGGCAAGACAGAGGTAAGTGCTACAGACAGACATTATGTTCCATAATGGAGGGACACAGGAAGAATTTTTACCAAGTTGAGGGTCTCACTTTCAATGAGCCTTATTTATCTGCATCAATTAAGGTCTTTTAAAAAACCTCACCTGCTTAGTTTATATTGATGATGTGACATCCAGAAGATGACAGAGAGGCAATATTGGGTAGAGGAAGGCAAGTCGAAAGTGGAAAGAGAGATGAGAAAGAGAGGCTATAAAATGAGATAAGGATAGAGACAGAGCCCAGTGAGTGCTCATGGATAACAATGCTGTGGAGAGTGACAAAGTGGAGCTTTCAGATGAGATGATGAACAGGAGGAGGAGATGAAGGGAAGGGCTGGAAAACCAGGAGAGAGTGGGATTTCAAGGAGGCTGAGGATGGAACAGGGATTTCACAAGGAAAATGTATTTGAAATTTAGCCAAAAGCAGGTTATTTATGGTGTTGTATTTATTTCGAAGCTACAGTTTCCCATCTGATACATTGAACTGTCCCAAACATTAATCTACTCCTTCCTCAGCAGCCTGAGAAAGAGACCAGAAACAGGCTTTTGCAGCTTTCCTGTAAGGTTAACCCCTCTAAGCTCAGGGGAGTGGGAAATAAAGGGTTGACAGAGAGAATTCCAAAACCAAAGACCCCTCACTGAGAATTTCCTGGTAGCACCTTTCCATCCTTCACATTCAAGAGCTCTAGGTCAGATACCTGTGCTGATAACATTGTAACAAGAAGTCATGAGGAGAGCAGTAATCTTTGCTAACCTACTTCCACTAACTCTTCCAGTTACATCCACTTGTAGCCAAGCTCCATCTCTTCCCCGCCAACATATGGTAACATCAAATGGTCCCATACACTTCAGAATAAAATGGTGCATTGCAGAGAACTAACAACCAATATCGGTCAAACTAATTTCTTAGGCTTTATATGCACCCTACCAAGACATAACATTGATATATAATCTTTTAAACAGAAATGTTCAACTTAGGGCTGTCTTAAATGTCTGGTAACCAGCTCCAGAGTCACCATTCTCAAATTCTGTTGGTCTAATTACACACATCTGCATGAACACACATACTCATTCTGCCAGTTACCTTGTGGTTGGAAAAGACATGCAAGAACATTTGTTGGGAGATCCTCTTGCCAATAGACATTCAATTTTTTTTTTTTTAAAAAAAGGATTCTTATGCAACAAGGTTAACATGACTTGACCATTCATCTTCATCAGATTAGACAGATGGCTTTCTTAGCTCAGCTGCTTATTGTCCATGATTTTGTTGGCCAGTCACTGGCTTTTTACAAGTTTCCTCACCTGTGCCTTGGTGGCCAACCAGAAAGATGGAGAAAGCACAGGCCTTCTTTTTCAATGATTTTGGAATTACAGAGTCAGAAGACATGAGCAATGATTTCACCTTTCCCTCCAACTTTTCAGGATTATGCATTCCTTTTTTCTTCCACCTTACAATTTCTCCTCAAACATTCCTAAATGAGGACTGGGAATCCTTCTCTAAAATCATTGGCAACACCTAATAGAAATCTTTATTTAATCCTTGCAGTTTTAGCAGATGTTACAAAAAAGCCTGGAAAAATCCCCCAAACTCAACTTTCCATAACTGTTGACATGAACTTCTGTTGGCCATGCAATCCACCAAGGCACTAGGGCAGCAAAAACCTTTAAAAAATGACTTAAAGTCGTATAAAATGGCTCAAAAATACAAAGTTCATATAAAAATTAGAACTGAAATCAGTCCAAACATGGCATCTTCGTTTTAAGGTTGTACAACTGATAATGTCCAGATTAATGTTTTCAGACATCATGTATGTTTCTGTTGTACAGTACAGTAGCTGTTAGGTACTATTCTAGTTTCAAACAGCATTTCACCACAAAAATCTATAAGAAATTTGACTTTACCTCATCCAAAACAGTCTCTTCCCCTTAAAAAATTCATAATTTAGGTGCTGTTTCTATATTCGGCCTCTTCTGCCCACACACAATAACCTGAAGGACACACATGCTACTGTACTGTAACATCAGTTTTACAGAGCTATGTTTCAGCTCCAGCTTGGTTTCTGCTCAGCCTATTAGTTCACTTCTTATATTTGCTATTGTTTACACTGTGAATAAGCTATAAATCTGTGGCATGGAATGGCATGTGTCCCTGCATGCAAAGAGAACCACGTGGGAAAAATTAATTTTAGTAGTTTTATTTCAAAATGTTAATTTTACTGTTTTAAACAGACCTCAGAGCTAAAGTTAAAGAAAACATAACTCCCTTCTCCAAGCCTCAACGTAGTGATTCATTATTATATTGCAATGGCATCCAAAAAGTGAAAGGCATTTTCCAAACACTGAAGATGACACAGTCTCTGCCCTAAAGAGCATACAATATGTTTCAAGCTGTCGTGAGAGAGCTTTCCACGAACCATATTAGGATCTGCAGGCAAGATGGCATTGCTCAAGGTGGAATAAAGACTTCAGAAATATCCAAGATGATTCTGCATGACAGACCAGGTTCCCAAGCAAAAAATGTTTCTGCTAAGTGCAAACATATATTATTTATATTCCTTTGGAAACAAGGAATGGCATATTAAAAACATAGTTCTCTGAAGATTACTTAACTGTGTGTGTTTTTAAAGGAAATGATGCTAGGTTATTTAATTAATTGAGAAGCCTCGCAAAATAGTTGATCATTGTTTTGAAACAATAAAGCCTCTTAACTTTTCTTGTATCAAGAAAAAAAACTTATTAAGCAATCAAAAAACTTGAAACTCATACGTTTCTCATGAGCTCAGCAGCCATTAAATTCTATCAATAGCCATAAAAAGAGTTCAGTATAAGAGGGGCAATATGTTGTTGCCTCATATGAGTGTAGAGGTCACACCAGAAATGATTGCACAAAACTTTAGAGAGGATTAATGTTACTTCTGCACATCAAAGCCTTCCAGAATCTAGGACTTCAAACCCACAAGCTCAAATATTTCTTATTACCAAGAGCAGATTATATATCAACCAGAACAAGCTATCTGCCTTCTTATACCCAGCTAGAACTGTGCAGAGAGGAATCAAAGGCGAAGTCTATGTATATCAAATCTTTAGAAGAAGGTAATGATATTAATCCTAACAGCATTAATCATTTACGTGTCTCACCACATGGTTATGCTGATTTATTAGTTCATTCTATAAACCATGTTTATTGGGAATTGGTGTAGATAGTGAAAGTCTCCATGACTAAAATAATGACTTCACTCTTTCAATTTCAAATTATCCCAAGCCCATTAACCAGCAGGGTCATGTCAAGGAGAGGTTTTTTTTTGGCCTACATTGAGATTTATTGAGCAGGCTTATTCTGAAGACAACTTTTCATTCTCTGTTAGTTTTTCCGTAACAAAAAAAAAAAAATGAGGAGCCAACCATATATTGAATTTTTAAGTAGATGCTGCACTGCTATCTGATAAAAAAAATAACCTAACTATTTAGCTCTAGAAATCAACAGTGTCTGAGGCGGGGGGTGTGGGGGAATGCAAGGGAAGATGAGGATTTTGGATAAAGCAGCATATCTACAGCAGTTGAGTAATGCATTGGTGATGGGTTGACCAAATTGAAATTACCTAACAGGAAAAAATCATTGAAATAGAAGATGGAATAATTGTGGTTTCAAATAGCTTCTTTTCAGAATCTCATAGGGGGTGTCTACATGTGCACAATATTTTGAAAAGACCAGCCCTCTTTTGAAAGAACAAAGGGAGCGTCCACACGTGCAATGCGCTCTTTCGATTTGAAGTCGAATAAATGCAGCCCAGACATCAAAAGATGGACCCCGATCCTGTACAGGAAGAACGCCACCCATCGAAAAACAATGTGGAAATAGGGCACTTATAGACACACCATGGCCCACTCTTTCGAAAGAGGAGGCCTCCACGATGATGCCCAGCCCTGCCAAGTGGAGCTCTATGACCCGTGTGACTGGCCACTCTTAAAGCTGCATGGATGCAGAAACCCCATGGCAGGAAGCTGAGAGCAGGAAAGCTGCGAAAGCGCGAGCCCCAGGCAGCACGCCCTCTCATCTGCCCCTGACAACAGCGATAGGCACATGGCCAGTTCCTGGCAGTCTCCTGAGCCCCAAGGCCCCCCCTCAGAGCCCCCACAGGGCTCCCAGGGGTCCATCTCTGAAAAAAGAAGAGGAGCCCCTCCTGGATGGACTGTGAATTGAGAGACCTTCTGGGCCTCTGGAGAGAAGAGGTTCTCTGGGAGATGGGGTAAAGTGGAGGAATGCCTCTGCCTTTGCCTGTCTTGCCCAGGAACTGACCAGCCAAGGCCACCCTGAGTGGACCCCGTAGCAAGTCCAGAGCAAAGTAAAAGAGCTCCGGCAGGGCTATGCCCAGGTCTGGGATGAGGCCAGGTGCTCAGAGACAGGCCCCTCCACGTGCCCCTACTATAAGGAGTGCCACAGCATCCTGGGGCCCCAAGACAGCTCCCTACCCAAAGTGGTCCTGGACAGCTTGGCAGACCAGCCTGAGCTGGAAGAGCTGCAGGAGCCAGAACCAGCCAGTCCGAGCCAGGGGGCAGACACCACCTGTGACTCTCCAGCCAGGAGGGCGATCTCGTCATCGACTTCCCCTCGCGGTCGTCCAGCCAGGCCATGGGGAGACGGGTGTTCCCAGAGATCCACAAGGTTCCCCCCAGTAAGTGCACAGTGGAGCCAGCACCCCAGTGGGCAAGGCGGGGGTGGTACCCCTGTCAGTGGACTGGGCACAGGCCCAGAGGACCAGGGCCAGGCCCCCCCGCAGCTGACCACAGCCCAGAACATGCCCTCTGCACCTGCGAGCACCACCCAGCACGCGGACCAGTGGACAGTTCTAGGCATCAAGATGCCCAGTGGGATGCCTGCAGGCCCGCCCACACCCAGGGATGGTCCCACCTGGGGGTGGGGAGGAAGCCCTAGTGCACTTGTCGCCACAAGAATGCCATGGCCAGGGCCCGGGGGAAGGCAGGGCCTCGGGGGACAGGCTCCCCGGGGGATGAGGTTCTGCTCAGAGACTGACATGCTATCCATCACCCCATGCAGGTGCAGTAAACAAGGGCCCACACAGGCCATCGGCGTCGCTGGTCCCCAAGAGCCCCCCAAAGACGTTGGACAGTGGCTGGGCACCTTCAGCAGCAGCATCACTCCACGGGCACAGCCGGAGGTTGCAGTGGTGCACAAGGGATGACCCCGCCAACCTCTGCCAGGCAGAGCTTATGGAGCTCCACCTCCGGCTGGAGGAGTCTGACCTGGCGTGGTGGAGGGGGCCTGGGACCGGCTGATGTCCTGCCTGGATGCCATCCATGGGACTTTGCAGGAGCATGTGGGCAATGTGGCCCGTCTCCTGGCCCACCGCACCACCCCCAGCTGCCCAACCCCTTGAGTCCCCCGCAGGGCCACCCCCTAGAAAGGACCCCCCCTTAGGGTCCCCTGCCCAGCCCACCCCCCCCACAGAGTCATCCACCCCCACCCCACAGTGATGACCCCTCTGCTGTCCCACCACTCCCCTACCTTCCGGTGCTCCCTGCCCCATCCCAGCCCCACCACGACAGCTGCTTCTTGGGGGGGGGGAAGGGGATCTCGGGGCTGGCGTGGCTCTCGGCCCACAACCCCCTTGCCCGAGTGACCTTCCCAATTCTGGCCCCCTCCCCACCCCCCTCCAAGTTCAGGCCCCCCGCCCTGCAATGTGCAGGGGTGTCCCCCCACGCACATTGTAAATAGCTGGACTTTTATATCACAGTTTTTTACAGTTTATTGTTGGTAAAGTTTCATATTGTGCACCAATGCCCTTGTCCTGTGGTCCCGTGGGGGGGGGCATGGGTGCAGTGGTGGTGGCAGTGCATGTGGTAGGGGGGTGGATGTGTGGGGGAAAGGGGTGGGGTGGGCATCAGGGTGGTCACTGAGGCTCTGGGGTGAGACTTACACGAAGGGCCTCCTGGATCCAGACACCGTCGCGGTTCACCTGGCTTGTGGTGACAGCGGCCAGCTGCTCGAACCCCATGGTGGCCTCAGCTGCCCACCCCTGGATGTAGGCATCCCCTTTGGCCTCCACAATGTTGTGGAGGACGCAGCAGGCACCCACCACTTGTGGGACATTGCGCATCCCCACCTCGAGACTGGCAAGAAGGCACCGCCACCGCCCCTTGAGGCACCCAAAGACCCATTCGACCACGTGCTGGGCCTGGTTGAGGTGGATGTTGAAGGCCTCCCTGCTGGGGTTGAGGTGGCCAGTACAGAGCTGCATCAGCCACAGCAGTAGGGGGTATGTCGCATCCGCAACTATGCATAGTGGCATGCTGGTGTCCCCAACCAGCATTTCCCGCTAGGGGATGAAAGTGCTGGCTTCCATACGCCGGCACAGGCTGGAATTGCAGAAGACCCTAGTGTCATGGCTTCGCCCTGACCAGCTGACGTAGATGACAATGAACCAGCCTTAGTGGTCCATCAGAGCCTGGAGGACCACCAACTGGTAGCCCTTCCAGTTGATATAGCGGCCGGCACTGTGTGGTGGGGTGCAGATGGGGATGTGCATCTCGTCCAGGGCACCAAAGCAGTTTGGGAACCGCAACAAGGGGAAACCCTCAATGATGGCATCCAGGTCCCTGATGCAGACAACCCGGTACTGAAGCGTAGCATTCAGGTCATGGACAACCTGCAGGGAGGGAGGCCATGCCCTCTCGTGAGGGTGTGGTAGGGTGTTCCCAGCTAGCGACCCTCTCCCACCCCCACCCCCTGCCAGTTACTCCCCCCTTCCAGCGCCCTCCCTGGCCAGCGACCCCCGAGGGGTCCCTGTTCCCATGGGCCCTCTCCCCCTTCCCATGGTGGGAGTGTGCCTTGGACCTGGCTTACCTCCATGAGCACCGCTCCAACAGTGGCCTTGCCCATGCCAAACTGGTGGCCCACTGAGCTGTAGGAGTCCGGAGTGGGCAGTTTCCACACTGCAATGGTGACTCGCTTCTCGAGGGGGAGTGCGGGCTGCGAGGTGGTGTCTTGATGGCTCAGTGCAGGTGCCAGCCAGTGACACAGCTCCTGGAAGGTGTCCTGGCTCATGCGAAAGTTCCGGAGCCAGGTGGCATCATCCCATTGCCCCAGAACCAGTCACTTCCACCCGTCCATGCTGCTGTGGAGCTGGGGTGGCTCCACAGGTGCTGGAAGCCAGAGGGTGGGGTGCAGGCTGGGTGTGCTCTGTGTCCTCAGGGGGGCTGTTCTATCTCCCAAGGAGGAGGGGGGCAGCTGCGGCAACCATGCAGACAACATGGGCAACAGTGCCCATGATGTCTATGTCCAGTGTGAGGAGCAGGGTGTCATCAGCCATGATGCTGCTGCGCTGAGGTCCTGCATTGCTCCTGGCAGCTTGGCAGGCCTTGGCTAATGTAGGGCAGGGGAACTGAAGTGGGGCCCTTTATGGTGGCAGCTGGCTGCGGGCCCCAGAAGGGTTTGCTGGCCATGCGACCCTGTCCGCGGTATCTCCGCTTCCATTCTTTTGAAAGAGTGCTTGAACACCTGTGGACACACTCTTTTGAAATAATTGGACAGGGTTTTTGAAAAAGTGGGTCGGAACTGCGATCCGCCTTTGCCGTGTGGTCATGTTCTTTCGAAAGATGGCATATCAATTTCTGAATTTCGATTTTGCTCTTTCAGTGGTGGGCTCCCGTGTAGACACAGCCATACTGTATTTCAATAATGTAGGCTGAATGCTTTACTCATTAACCTTGCCAGCTATAATTCTGTTTTCATTTTAGAATTTAAAAGGGCACCATCATTGCAAAGTGCTGTTCTTTCTGTGGTGTTTTTAACCTAATCTTACATGTAAAACCTGTGATTACTAACCCTACAAGAAAGAGAGGAAAAATTGTTCTCTCATTTGCAAAATTTGTGCGTTTGACAGCTCCGTGTGTTTAATGAGTTTCAGACTGGGCCAGCAAACTTCTCTATGCAGTCATTTCCTGGGCCTAAGCCAAATCCCCATTTAATTTATTTGTGGGTCTTGCAGGCATAAGAGTCTGCTCATGCACAGCAGCTTGCAAAATAAGACCCTAAATCACCATTCTTATTGGTTTGGGTGTTTCACACAGCAGCAAAGGAGAAACAAATTTTAAGAAAAAAGAAAAATGTGATTGTAAAGCCAGAAAAATTGGCAGGGGACCTGAATGACAGATGTTGGACAAGAAACTAGTTATAACTTGTTTTTTGAAATTGGCTAGCTTTCAAGTTATCATTTAAGACAGAAGAGTTAACTTTCTGCAGTAATCTGCTGTGCATAATTTATTTCTCCCACACAAACATACTGTTTTTATAACACATTTCTGTCACAGTGATGGTTTATTGGATAGATCCCTTTTATTGAGCTTGCTAGAAAATTTATCCAGAGGACTTAGATTTCTCCATTAACAGAAGTTTGTTGTGGAGTTGAAGTGATGAACTGAAGTATTAAGAATAAAAAAAATTACAGAAAACAATTTTAAAAGTGCTTTATTCTATTGGCAGTTGATCCATATCAGGTGTGTAGTATAGTTCTTTTTGTTTCCATAATTGTGTGTTCCAAACCAACATTTTATATAGTGTTTGTAGTCCCCAACTCGTTAAAACAGTCGTTCTACGCCAGGGGTATATGTATTCCTGGGGGTGTGCAAATATCTTCCAGGGGTATATCAACTCATCTAGATGTTTGCCTGTTTTGAGACAGGCTAGGTAACACGCACTAGCAAAGGCACAGTACAAACTAAAATGTCATACAGATAACTTATGTATATGGTCCTTTATACTATACACTGAAATGTAAGTACAATATTTGTATTCCAGTTGATTTCTTTTATAATGCTATGGTTAAAAACATGATTTTGTTTCACTGAGAAAGTGCTGGGAGACTTATTTTCATCTGATTTGGTAAGCAATTAGGTTTTAAGTGAGGTGAAATATGGAGGTATGCAAGAAAATTAAACATTAAGGCTGCGTCTACACTATATTCCCCTTTCAGATGGAGAATGCAAATGCCGCTGGCCAGAAATGCAAATGAGATTCTGATGTACATATTGTGTGCCTCATTTGCATAAAGGCAGCCACTCTTTTTACGGAAAAAAAACAAGCAGTGGCTTCATTTGAAAGAAAACCTGCCTTTGAAAGCACCCGTTTTCCTCAACTTTTTCAGCCCATCCAGAACAGTGAGTGCCATTATGCAAAGGAGGCACATGCTATGTAAATCAGCATCTCACTCGCATTTCTGATCAGCCACATTTTCGTTCTTCTGAAAGTGGAATGTAGTGTAGGCTCAGCCTAACAATTTGGATGGTGGGATGGATTGCACTGTCAGCAAATTTGAAAATGATGCTAAACACTGGGGGAGAGGTAGATATGCTGTAAAGTCTGAACAGGATCCACAGTGACCTAAACAAATTGGAAGATTAAGCCAAAAGAAATCTGATGAGATTCAACCAGGACCAGTGCAGAGTCCTGCAGTTTGCCATGGAAGGATCCATGCTCTGCTAGAGGCTGAAGACTGACTGGTTACGCGGCAGTTGAGCAGAAAAGGAAACGGGGATTACAGTACATGAAGAGCTGGCTATGAGTCAGCATTCCCTTCTTGCCAAGAAAGCTAATAGCATGTTGGGCTATATTAGTTATTGCATCCAGTCTGGGGTTCCCCACTATAGAAAGGATGTAGACACATTGGAGAAAGTCCAGTGGAATGCCATGACAATGATTAGGGGGCTGAGGCACATGATGTATGACATAAGGCTGAGGGATCTGGGCTTATGTAGTCTGCAGAAGAGAAGAATGAGGGTGGAGGAGATTTTATAGTAGCCTTCAACTACCTGACTCCAAAGAGGAGGTAGCTAGGCAGTCCTTAGGGTCAGCAGATACCAGAAGCAACAGCAGTGGTCTCAAGTTGTAGTGGGGGAGGTCTAGTTTGGAAATTAGGAAAACTATTTCCCTAGGATGGTGGTAAAGTGCTGGAATGGGTTAGCTACAGAGTTGGTGGAACTTCCATCTTTAAAGGTTTAAGGCCAGGCTTGACAAAGCCCTGGCTAGGATGATTTGTGATTGGTCCTGCTTTGAGCAGGGAATCTGTCTGGATGACCTCCTGAGGTCTCTTCCAACCCTAAACTTTTATGATGTCTGAAAGGGGTACAGTCATCTGTATAGGTTCAGAGCCACTTCAGTAAACCACTTCAGCATGTGCTTATAGTAAAGAATGTAAGCACATGCATAAGTGAATTGAGGTTTTGATCTCTAAGCTGGAAACCAGTTTCTTACAATGGCAATATTATTAACCCATTATACGTTCCATTTTATATTCTGTGCCCCAAAAATTTGCTGTTACAGCGTATGAATAAAACATTATAAAATTATTAAAATGAAATGTTTTTAATGTTCAAGAATAAGTCAGCACTCGTCTCTTAACAAAACATGAAAAAAATCGCAAGAGACTATAGTTGTCTAACAAAATTCTGAACATTGGATAGCTTTCAAATAATTTGTAATAATATAATTAGCTACATTCATAAATGGATTTGCTGGCAATGCATGTATTTTTGGCATTTATCTAACCATAAATATTATATTTTAAAAGTTTGTAACATTAAAAACAGCTTGCTAATCATGCTTATTATTAGAATGACTATACCTTATACTCTAATTGTTCTCTGTAAATGTATTTGATTGCCAGGTAATCACATATATTTGGCTGATTCAAACAACCTATCATTTTGTGTATAATAAATGTTCCTTATAAGTCACCTCACTTTCTGGACTGCTTACACATGCCAAGAGTAGCTCCAAAGGGAGTGATTCCTGGAATTACAGCTATGAGTTATTGACCTTTGCAGAGAAGAGTGTTTGAAACTAAGAAGTGGTTGGCAAACTGTTTTTCTTATTTTAGAAGATATGTTTCTGGGCCAGATTGATTGAATTGGACTCTTATTCTGAGGAGCTGGGGCTAGGTTTCAAGACTGGAATTTTTAAAAAAGAAAAACAGATTAGGTGAAAGAAGAGATACTGTTGGATTTTAGACAGTCTAATGTGGAAAACTTTCCAATTTCAGAATGACCAATAGTTGGATTATTTAGATCTAATGTCCAATGTAATGTCCTTTCTGAAGAAGATGGAGAATCTCAAAAAGCAGCTAAGAAACCCGGTATGTGCAAGGAAGCACCCTTGCAGAAACTGCCAGCTGGAACAATGGGCAGAATAAGTGGGGAGCAAGAAAACTTAAAAAAAAATACATAAAAAAGTGGTGACTAGCAGTAGTAGAGGGAGAGCAGGATGAAAATAGAGACTATGTATTCCAACCTGGATTTCTGCAATGGGAGCCAAGATGAAAGACTTGAGAGAGTCCAAAGAGAGAGAGTCTCACTGGTGAACAAGAAATCACCAGAAAGGAAAGAAAATAAAGTATTAGCTACAGTGAGCAAGCTTGAAACCCTGCAGGAAACAAGATTCCTGGGTAACTTTAACTATCTCACACTCTCTTCTGTAAGTGAACACCTTTCCTGGCAAAAAGGATAAAATCTTCTGATAGTCTTTGAGATCAGTAAGGTAGCCAAGACAGTATCCAAAAAGCAATAGGAGCCACTCGTGGTCATGCAAAACAGCTACGGAGATGAAAATGTCTGCAAGGCCGGAAACATTTATCTGAAATAAACTAGCAAAGTAGGTTCTTTAAAAGTTCAGGAATGAAATATAATGGGTTGCCTGTAAGGTGTGGGTTATGTTTCAGCATACAGACTAATTGTTTTCTTAATGGGGTAATGCTTCTGGAGGCCTCAATTTGGAAAAGCAATAGCTTGGAAAATGGAAGTCAATAAAACAATGCACGGATAACTGGCCTTACTAAAGGGGCAGAGCATTCAGATGCAGACAGTTAAATCACCAAACTGATTCCTCATTTGTTAGGTATGGAAATGCTGTTTTGGAAGTTGACAGAGCGCATCAGGAGTTATGGGTTAAGTCCTGAGAGTGCAGGATACCATGTGGTGTCATGGCAATGCGTACCCTTGAGCAGCAAGTAAAGGAAAACACATCTCTTTGTTCTTGTTTTCCCCAAAAAAAGGATGTGTCCAGAATTCATTAAACGATCATGGCTGATGAGATGCTTGTACTCTGAGCCAGGCAAGAACAAAGCCCCATGTGCGAGTCATTTAGGCATCTGTAAAAACAGTTGCATAATACACCTTCCTGCCAAGTTACAAATACGTCTTTTCACTGCTGTGGTATTAAAAACAGGCTATTTATCCAATGGAGGATCATTGGCCAGAACTGCAGTTTGTCTTCCCATCATGGTGCCGAAGCACTATCCTTATGTAAACATGGTGGCATGGAGGGTTTGAAGGAAAAGGCTACAGCTGACATTGGAGGAACCTAGAAGGGTGCAGTTCTATGCCTAGCAAGTGAATGTGCATAGCAATTGCCTTGTCTTACTGCACGTCATGGCTACGTCTACACTAGCACACTACGTCGAAATAGCCTATTTTGAAGTAAGGACATCGAAATAGGTTACTTTGATGCGGTATTGTCTACACATCCTCCAGGGCTGGTGCCATCAACTTTCAACATTGAAGTAGCGACAGGAAACATCGAAAGGAGCTGCCCCAGAAGGAAATGCGGAGCGTGAACACACACAAGCACTCCCCATTGAAATAAGGGGCCAGCAAAGCCCCAAGCAGCTCCCTTAAAGGGCCCCTCCCAGACACACTTGCCCTGCACAGCACGAGATACGCAAATCCAAAAACCGGTTGCAGACCCTGTGCACACAGCATGGACCCCCAGCTGCAGCAGCAGCAGCCAGAAGCCCTGGGCTAAGGGCTGCTGCACGCAGTGACCATAGAGCCCTGCAGGGGCTGGACAGAGCGTCTCTCAACCCCTCAGCTAATGGCCATCATGGAGGACCGCCCTATTTCAAAGTAGCGGGACGTGGATCGTCTACACATGCCCTACTTTGACTTTGAACTTCTTCAGATGGCAATAGCGATTTCGACGTCTCACCGCTTAACATCGATTTCAATGTTGAAATAGCACATGGCACGTGTAGACGTGACGTGTGCTATTTTGACGTTGTGCCAACTACTTCAAAGTAGCTGGCTAGTGTAGATGCACCCCTTCTGAATTACTCATCGCAATTTGTCTCTGCTTTAGTAAGAGTTAAGAGACCTGGAGAGAAGATACCTCCTCCAGCAAATCTCACCCTCCCACACAGTCTTTGCCTACCTTTACTCCTCCCAGCCAGTGAACCACGCAGATTCTAGAACCCTTTTGCTATCAGTATCACCATTGTCAAATGCCTTATGGTTCAGAGAAGCCCTGCTGCATAAATTAGGGATCTTGCTGTAAAATGTGATTTTTCACACACAGAGCCTCAAGGAAGTTTTGTAGCATTATTAGACCTGAAAAAGATGTGTAATAGCTAATTCAAAGAGCATGGTCCTTCAGGGATGCACAGTAAAATTGAGAGAAGAAAATACATGGGAATCAAGGGTAGTGATGGTTTTCAATATTGTTTAAGAAAAAGTGGAGAGACTTTTGAGAGCACACGTTGCTGAGCTGCAGAAGAATAAAAGCCAAGAAAGAGAGACTGACATTCCAAGGAGGATACAGACAATTTACATAAAGGGAGTGTTAGCCGGTGGCCAGGTAATGTGCAGTGAGGTACTCCCCTGGGTCCTAAGCAACCCAGTTTTTTACTGTTAGAGCAGGCAGCTCCTAGCACACTCACCCACGGCCAGGCTGTAGTAACCAAACGGTTAAAGTTCTTTTGTTGTGCCGGCTGTGTTGCAGTGACGAAAGGGTTAACAAAATGGTTAGGCTCAGAGCTTAACTAGTTACAAGTTTATTAAGCTACAGTTATAAGCGTGTGGTTACAAAAGGCTATTGTTTACTTCTTATATGCTAGCAAAGTACAGGTGTTAACAAGTTACGTTACAATCCAATACAAAGATATCTGTTACCATCTAACACAATGATATCTTGGCACAATGACATCTAGTTACAGAGCTCTAATTCTTTAGCTGTGCGCAAAAAAAAGTCAGAGACCTAGCATGGGTGTATCTTACCCTCTCTGCGTCTCTCGATACCAGCGTAGCCAAGCCGGATCGGTCACTCAATTCCGCGGAAAGATGAATACGAGGTTGGGCGTCCCCAGTTGTGGACCTCGGGAGGCAATCACCTGACCCGACCAGCAGGTAGTTGGTTGAATGCACTCAAAGTTAGAGTTCTGCTGGACCCATCTTTTATACCCCTTTTGGGTTATGTATTCTCTTTCTTATCTATGGTGCCAGATCATACTGGTCTGTCTTTGTGACGCCAGTTTGTGACAAGGGCATTTCTTACTTAGTTTGCACTTGTAAGACAGGAGATAAGCAATTTAGGAGTACAGGACATTCTTTTGTGCGGGCGGGGCACGTCCCCTTCTGGGTGATTGTGTGTGTGCATCATATTGATCAATGCCAGCTGGGGTGATTTCTGAGGGTCCCCCCCCCCCATGTTGACAGTCTGGCCTGTTAGCCTTCTAGCTGTACTTTCTGCTTCTCAGGGTCACGATAAGCTAGCATATCTGGGCCTCAATGAGGGCATCAAAGACTGTGCTGTCAGCAGCCATTTCCGTGCCCTGTGTGCTCCTCAGTGGGGGGTGGGGGGGCAGCGAGCAAGCTGGCTTGTAAGGGGGAGACTTTGTCTGGCTACAGGGAGTCAGCAAGGTTAGCTGACCAGAGTACGGCAAAACAAAAAGATACTGAAAATAGATGAATCAGATATGGTGCTGAGAGATCAGTGATATACAAGGACTGAAGTACTGTATAAACAGTCACTAATATGGTGTGTGTGAGAGCTTCAGTGTTGCAAGTGGCTTTGATTGAACATGATGAGAACACCACTGTTGGCATTGTATGGTCTCTAACCTTCTGATACCAAAGTCTAATGTGCACTCGCCATTTGTGCTACAACTTCAACAAAGAAGTGTATGGAGAAATTTGATTGTAAGCATAGGATCTGTACCAAAATGTTATATAAATAACAAAATTATAAGGAAGAATTTCCAGAAAAGTCCACCACTAAACTAATAATATACTTAATATATACTGATGATGTTTTCATCCTTGGGCCAGAAGACATAATATAAATATAATATAATAATAATAATTAATACAATATTATTAATAATAATTAATATAATAATAATAATAAATATAATGGTAAATATAACAATCATAAATATCCACCAAAACTTCAACAACCATCAGCTTTTCATCAAAGAGAAAGACTGAGGCGGGGACTTGATAACAGCCTTCAACTGACTAAAGGGAGGTTGCAAAGAGGCTGGAGAGAGGCTGTTCACAGGGATCAAGGATGGCAGAACACAGAACAATGGTCTCAAGTTGCGATTGGGAAGGTCCAGGTTGAACATTAGGAAAAACTTTTTCACTAGGAGGGTGGTGAAGCATTGGAATTGTCTACCCAGGAATGTAGTGGAGTCTCTATCCCTGAAGGTGTTTAAGTCTCACCTTGACAGAGGCCTTGACAGCCCTGGGTGGGCTGATCTGATGGGTTTGGTCCTGCCTAGGGTAGAGGGCTGGACTTGATGACTTTTTTAGGTCTCTTCCAGCTCTATTGTTCTATGTTTCTATGATTCTATGAAATTCTCTCAAGAACACTCTTACACCAACATCAGTTTCCTGGACAACACAATTAGATTACACAAGGAACTCTAATAACTATATACAAGATGATGATGACTCACCACACTTTCCTTGAAAGATACAGCAACCACCCCAAACACACCAAGATATCTGTTATTACAGCCAAGTACTGACTGTACACCCTTACATGTCACCTACAACCCAACATTGGAGCCTGAAAAAGTACAATCATATTTGATGCAGGTCACATCTGGAAACAAATCTTTCCTGAATCCCCTCACTGACTTTCAAGCATTCACCTTTTAAACTTGCCAACCTCGACAGCGGAAGCAAGCTTGCCACAGAACAAGACAATTCAAAGAAACACAAGAAACTGACAGAAGAACAGGTAAAAAAGCCTGATCCACTGCTACAAAGATCAATATTCTCCACACTACATCTTTGAAGCTCCCTAGGTCCTACATGTGCCTCTTATGACATGTGGTGTACCGCGTATGCCCCCCAAAACAACCATGTTTGTGAAATCAGACTACTGCTGTGCTCTTTGAATAAACTGGCACAGATTTTTTTTAATAAAAGACAAACATTGTGTCACCAGCAGGTGAACAATTTTCACAAACTGATTATTCTATATCTGATTTTTCAGTACTTATTATTAAAGGAAACCTATATAAATCCTTCAAAAGGCAAGCATGAGACCATTAATTCATGGTGGTACTAGCCACTAAAACCCACAGGTTCATCAGGAACACTGGTTTCATGGCTTATTGTAACACACATCTTCCTGCTAATCCTTGACGGTTCACTTCAAACAGTTTTGCATAACAACATAACCCTTACTGCCAGCTCTATATCAGGTGACTTCCTACCACTTTACCCCTTATGCTTAATGGTCTAGGTCAATATGTATTTAGCTCAGACACTGATTTCTTTCATTATACCTGAAAAAAAGAGCTCAGTGTAGTTCAAAAGCCTTGTACTTTCCACCAACAGAAGTGGGTTCAATAAAATATATCTCACCTACGTTGGCTCTCTAAGAAAACACTATTGTCAGTTCTGTATTTGAAATAGTTGCCTCTCCTGTTTTTATTACATTTTTAAACTGTTTGAGGTAAATTTCTATCACAGACTGATGAATTGTGGAATCAGTTTTGGTGATGGAATTGGAACCGCTCTGTAATAATTTATGAAGACTGTAAATTGACCTGTTTTACTATATGTTGACCTGTTTGTTGGGAAGTTTACAATATGAATGATTAGTTTAATGGGGGTTGAAATGAAAAATCCTCAGGAAGAAAAGAGGAATGGTTCAGGAGAAGCCACCCCTCATTAAAAATTTGTCAAAGGCCTGACACTTGAGAGAGAGCTTTCAGAGAAATCAAAAAAGAGACAGAAATGTAGCCAGCCCTGTGACAAAGGCTGTGACCTATGTTGTTCTTTCTTTGTAAGTGTAAGTATGAAGGGCTGCAGGTTGCTTTTTTTTGATATTTCTGAACATCTGGAAATAGATGGACAAACAAAAACAGGAGAGCGATTAATGACTGCTAGCCAAAACAGGAAATAAACTCTCACGCATAATAGAATTTGGCAAGTATAGTGCAGAAGAAAAAGGAAATGAAGATGTGAGATTAGTGTGAACACCTCATACCATATTGAAAGATCTTGTATTAAAATCTAGCAATAGCTTGGCTCTTGTCTTTAATAAAGTACGGAATGTCAGACTTTGATGGATATCAGCAGTGACCAAAAGGTCCTGTTAGCCAAACTTCGTACTATTACATTGACTTGGACCACAGGTTTGGATCTCAGCCGTGTTAGCTTAGCATTGAATCCTCTGGAGGCAGGATAAATTGCATTCCATGCAGTATGCTGTGTGTGTGTGTTGGTTGGGAGGCTGGTGTCCAACACTTTAAAAACCAGGAAAGGATGCCATTTAAAAAGTAAACGTCTGCCAACTGACACTGCACAGTTATTTCTTTATCTAAACATAATGAAAAACTTATTTCAGGACTAAAATTAACTTCAATGCATTTTAACAGGGTTTTCATAGCCCAAAACTTGAGGACAGGTTGATCACACGGTCACCATCTTCCCATCCCAAAGATAACTGCATGATCTTCATTTGAATATCATTTGAAAAGTGCTTTCTAGCTGACCCATTTACCTTCATTCTCAGCATTAACTCTCATATCTGTAGTATCTCAGTACTTGCCAATAGATGAGAAAATCAAAATCATGATAGGTTCTGATTTTAAGTCCAAAAGGGACTAGTATGACAATTTAGTCTGACCTTCTGCATAATATATGAAATAGAACCTTGCCCGGTAATTCCTGCATGAAATCCATAGCTCTTGATTGAGGTAGAGGATCTCTTTTGGCAAGCCATCAAGTTTCCATTCATATATTTAAAGTAACAAAGAATCACTTTTCCTCTCTAATTTTCTTCTCTTCTGTTCCTTGGCAATCAGAGCTGTTATTTTTTATTTCCTCTGTCTCTCTTTCCCTCATCCGTTTTTCTTTGGAGTTGCATTGAAGCAGAATGAACTATACAGATATGCTAAATATTATTGGTGTTTATTACTGAGGAATAGATTTTAAGACCTGAAGATATCTGGTTTATCATACATTATTAAATGTAAGATGTATCCACTAGAAGACTTTGTAATGTGCCTTCTGGATGGCAGTTTTTCTATCAAGAGCTCCTCAGGACTGACTTAATTCACTCCCCTACTGATGAAAGTAAAACATGTATCAGATGTTAATGGTAACCTACAGAAGAATATTAAAAAAATAACATGCATATACAAACAAAGCATTTACCTTTCCCACTGCACTATGTGATCTAAAAAAGGAAACCAAAAAGCAGCTCCCCCTCAACCACCGGGGGCTGTTGTCAGGGAGGTGAGGGGGCTGCTGCAAGGGCAGTTCAGGCTGGTCTTTAGGAAAAGCTTCCTTACTGTCAAGGTGGTTTAGCACTGAGATGAATTGTCTATGGATGATGTGCAAGTTTTTTAAGAGCTAAGAGGACAAACATCTGTCAGGGATGGTCCAGATAATACTTCTATCCTGAGCTCAGGGGACTGGATTAGGTGACCTCTAGAGGTCTCCTCTTGTCCTATGATTTTATGACACAGAGTTAGAATGGAGAGTCTGGACAGTAAGACATAATGTTAGCCGATGGCTGGGTAATGAGTGGTCTGTGAGCCTTATTACATCTGAGTCTTTAACTGCTAGGACCGGCAGGCCCTTTGCAGTGGGCAGCCAGGGTAGCTGACGGATGCCCCAAAGGTTGGTGCAGAGAGCTTATTCCACCCGAGTCTTTAACTGCTAGGACAAACTGTCCCTTGGCAGCGGGCAGCCAGGGTGGCTGACGGGTGCCCTAGGAGTCTGTCCCATGGAGACGACACAACTCAGCACTCAGATCTCATGGCATCTTACCACAGACCATACTAATATAGCCAAACTGGCTAGGGTTCTTTGTGTTCGGCTGAGTTACAGTCACTGGAAGGAGTCAGGCTGAAGCTTAAATAATAACTATTTATTAAAAGGCAGAAATAAAAATCTTAATTGTTACAAGGTTATTGCTCTTCTTAACTATTAGTAGGATGATAAATATGGTATACAAATTAGATTACAAATGAAAGTTACACATTTGAGGACAAAGCGCCTCAGTCTAAAGAGCTCTTACTATTAACTGTGCACAAAGTACATTGCAGGTATAATTCTCACCTCTGCGTCCTCCGACTCTGGTGTAGCCAGCGTCTTTCACTCAATCTCTCGGGAAGAAGAGTACGAGGAAGGCATTCCCTGGGTCCTCGGGAGGCAATGACTTTACCCGACCGGCAGGCATAGGTAATTGGAGCTCAGTTAGAGTGGGCTGCCGGACGCTTCTTTATACCTCTTGGGTCATGTATGCTCTTCCTTATCTAAAGTTGCCAATTGTACTGGTTCACCTTTGTGACACCAGTTCTTACAAGAGAGTTGCGACTTAATTTACACTTGTAAGACAGAGATAACTAAATCATTAAGACAGGACATTCTTTTCGTATGGGTGCAAGATTCCTCTCCTGGGACGATGTGTAGGTGTATCAATTGTCAGTACCAGCCAAGGGCAGTTTGAGGCCCTTTGGTCATCGCTGGCCTGTTAGCTGTCTTATCTGTGTTCTTCCATTGTCCAGGGTCGTGATCAGGCAGGGCATCTGTGCTCTGGGGCATCATATGCTGTGCTTGAGATTAGCACATCTGCGCTCCCAGGCATCAAAACTGTGCTGTTTCCTTTTGTCCTTTGTGCTCTGAGGCACCTAAGAGGGGTAAGATGGAGTAGAGCAGGGGGATTCTGTCTTGCTACACATAATAAAAGGGAGTTTGCTGTGAAATTAAACAATGACACAAGAAAATAGGATAGAAAACGGTAACTTAAGCTAGCCTGGAATGCGCAAAAAAGCATAATGTATTATTCTATGAGTAGAGTTAGGAATGAGTAGAATTAGGTCAGTAATAATTGGGATGAGCTGGAGCTGTGGAAAAAGAAAAAAGTTATGTGCTAATGTAGATGTAGCTAGTTCTTCGGAATTACATGAACACTGAGGCCCTTCAGCTGGGGGAGGACAAGTAAATTAGTTAAGTTATTCATTGGCCCTCAATCTGTTTCTAGCAGACTGGCAGCAGGTGTTATCAATGAGTTGTGAGCTGCACTAATATTCTTAACAAATTGCATCTCTTTATCTGGAGGAAGTTATTGAGAAAGAACAGGGTGGTCCTGTCATTGGCATTAATTAAGAAGTCTGAAGTGTCATTCACACCCTGGCATTTTCTTCAAGATCACGCTGTAGGCAGCTAAGAAATTCAGAGGTAGCAACTCAATAACTAGCTAGGCAGATATTTTTTGAGCAATTTGGGCTCTTTAAATGAAAGTGTTTTATAAATTTTAATAAAAAAGATACAAAATAGTATTTTGTGAAAACGTTTGATTATCTGAAAGTTACCACAGTATGGCTGTGATTTAAAGGATCATTTATGTGATTTAAAAAGAAGCTATGGGGTGGGGAGTACAGAAAAAAACATTTTTATTTATGATAATGTGTGTTTTTATTATTAAAATAAGCTTCAGAAATATTTTAAGTCATACTGAAGGTACTTCATAGTGTTTACTAGCAGTCAAAACTTATGGGCTTGACTTTGAAAGGAGTTTTAGACCTGTAGCTCCCCATGTCTCCGGTGGGACTTGTGGATGGAACTGTATTTCTAAAACTGGAGCTCAATTTATGTAACCTTCTTCAAGTGGCTGTCATGCTAACAATGTCATATGCCGGGGGGGTGGCTAATGATACCTGTGCTTGTTCACTGAGGTATTGATCTGAATTCATTCTGGTATCCCTGACGGTTGATCATTTCAGCTGGCTTTTTCATTGTTGTTGGTGATCTGCTGCGAGGAGACGCACTCACAGATAAAATGTGTATGAGTTCATGTAGAGTCCATAACTTTCATTCATTTCCTGACCCTCCTACTCTTATTTCATATCCTTTCACTGTTCAGTGGTTGCTCCAGTGCTCCCCTGGGGCTGCTTAAACTGTAGATCAAATTTTCAAAAGAATTAGGCACCTAAATAAAAGGCCTAACTTTGAAATGTCATGAACATCTCCAGTGCTCATAGCCATCTGAAAATTGCTGACATTTCAATCCTTGCTGTCTCAGTCCCCTCGAATGTGTTTACAGAGATGTAGAGCATGATAGGGGAGAGGATGGATTCCTGTCAGACTGCCTAATGGGGGACTCAGCTGACTGAAGGGCACCCATCATGGTGCTGATGGCGCGGTCTGAGAGAGATGATTAAACAAAGACAGCGCAGCTCCCCCCTACACTCTACCCCATTTCTGAGGAAGATCAGCCGCCACCCTGGGCAATTGAGTCACAGAGTTCCAGCCACATGAACAAGGCTCTTTGCAAGGGATTGTCCATTAGGTCCTCCGTCATTATGTTCTTCTGCTGAGCTAATGCTCAGTAACAAACCCTTACATAGACATTGAGCCAAACTCTGTGAATATGCAATTCAGTTCTAGTCTACCACACTATATCTGTTGCATGTCCTGGCCTAAAGCTGACTGAGATGGGGGTCTAGGATGCTGCCTGTGTCTGGATGAATTTGGAAATAATTTTGCAGGGACTTCTTAGTTAACCTTCTCAGGACTGGGAATTCACATAGGCTGTCTACACTTAGTAAAAACTTCAAAATGGCCATGCTAATGGCCAGAGCGAAGAATACTAATGAGGTGCTCAAATGCATATTCAGCGCCTCATTAGCATGCTGCCAGCCACGACACTTCAAAATTGCCACGTTTTGCTCCTGCGCAGCTCGGCTACACGGAGAGCCTTTTCGATAGGAATGAGCTCATAGGAATAAGGGGATTTTGCTGTTTGTGGGGTCCTTTCAAAAAGGACACCCATGTAGCTGAGTTGCATGGGAGAGAAATGCGGCAATTTCGAAATGCTGTGGCTGGCGTCATGTTAATCAGATGCTGAATATGCATTTCAATGCCTCATTAGTATTCTTCGATCTGGCCATTAGCATGGCCATTTTGAAGTTTTTACTAAGTGTAGACGTAGCCATAATATACAGTTGTGGGGGAGGCTGGTGGCAATTTGCTGTGGTTTAAATAATGACAGGAATATGGCATGTTTTGAAGTGGAAGGCAGTTTCCTTCCTCAAAAATGATGCTGAATATGGGTCCCAGTGCTCATCCCTCTCTTTCACTAACCAAGAAGGGAATGATCATCAATGTAGGTGGTAACTTAGATCTCCTCTAAGTCTTCCTGCTTTGTAAAGGTGCTGGATATAAAGGGGGAAAATACTGTGTCCTGGGTCTGTGTCCTGGGAATGGTTCCCAAGACACTGAAAAGCATGCAGTGGTTTCTGTGTGGTGCATAGGGAACATCTTTTCCTGATGCTGTGCTACATCCTTCGCTTTGAATACCATGATGTTGCTATTGACTGACTCAACTGGCTTGCTGAACTCAGATGAGATTGGGGTGGTGTGTCCTCACTAGTTCCGTTTGAGTAGGTTCCAACAGAAGGGTGCTGAATTATTTATTCATAGTGGTTGGTTTTGTCTTTGGGCTTAGTATGTTCAATGTGTATGCAAAGCTATTCCAAGGATCATATCTGACCATGAGCTGAATATAAGATCACATTCTGACAGTGGTGAGGAGTTTTTTTTGTTTTTTTATCTCTGAAATACTGGGAAGGTGCATCATTTCTGCAAAAGTCTGTGACTAGAGTGTTACATAAGGCATGTGCTGTGCAATTCTAGTCCTGTGGGAGTTACACTGGTACCTTATTAAATACTCCATTGATTTTAGTACTGCTTTAAAGGACTATAAAGAGCACTGCACAATTCTTAACCTATGTATCGATCTGAGCTGCTATTTTTGTACTGAATCTAGATACTGTACAGGTTGAGTTCATCCAAAGCAACTTTATTGGATGCTCTAACGTGTAGGTTCAAGAACATGTGTTTTTACTTGCTATGCATCACATCTTTTACATTAATTACCTAGCAGGGTCTGAAATGCTGAATCATTGTTCTTGTTTAAATATTCCCTTTTCTTCACTCAGGTAATTTTTTTCTCACAAATAACTTTCATATTTGTTTGTTTATTGTCAAAGAACTAGGGAATACCATTTACAGGAAAGATACAATAGAGATGTATTTTGCTTTATTTTATTTTAAGACAGAAAAAGATGGGGCCGTAAGGAATAATATAACATTTTTATTTTTGTCTTGTGTTTGGCATAATTGTCACTTTTTCTTGACTAAAATGAAGTGCAGCCCAGAGTACAAAATGCTATTTTTAACGTTTAATGCTCAGGTAGTTTCTACGAGTGGCTGGAAGAAATTTATTTTTCAGTGAGGTCAAAAACCATTCATCAATGTGTGTGCCCCCGGGCAGTTCTTTCATATGTGCCCAACTCAGGCCCATTCACATTTGAGTGTGCTCTTACCAATAACCTCCCTAACCCAATTCTAAAAGGATCCCCACTGTCTGACAGCCCTGGCTCACCGCCCTTTCACCATGAACAGCACAGTGCTCTTGCCTTTAGCGGAAGAGGACTAGCAAGAGAGGCCCTGCATCTACTTCTAGCAATATTCCTCATTGTATTACCTGGAATAGAGAGGACCTCTGCAATGGCTTCTGATGTCAGAAGGACAAAGCATCTAGGCCACTGGTTCCCAACCTTTTCAGCATCACTCCCCCTTTTTGATTTTTGAGAAATCTTCACGCCCTCCTACCTCTTCTTTACCATTGTCCAACCCCCCTTTAACAAAAAAATCAATTTGTCATTTAAAATAAACACAAAATCTAGTTATAAAAGTGTTATTTAACATTAAAAATAAGTATAAATATTTCTCTTGCCCCTTGTAGTCACCTGGTGCACCCCAGCTGGCCAGCTGCCTGAGCCCTATGCCAGCCTCCAGAGCTCCCCGTGCTAGACATCTGCCTGCCTGAGACCTGTGCTGCCTTAGCTGCCCACCCAGGCTCCATGCTGCTGGGGCCAGCCACCTGCCCTCCGGCTGCCCGAGCCCTGCACTGCCAGGACCAGCCATCCACCCCAGACACAAAGCAGCTGCCCAAGCCGCCCGTCTGCCCAATCCCCATGCTGCCAGGGCCAGCCATTCACCCACCATCCTGAGCTGCCTGAGCCCCATGCTGCCAGGGCCAGCCACCCGAGCCCTATGCTACCAGGGCCAGCCAGCCACCCAGTAGCCTGAGCCGCCCAAGCCCCATGCTGTTGGTGCCAACCACCCAAGTCCTGCTCTGCTGGGGACAGCTGCCTGAGCCCCAAGGTCCCACAAGCTGGACGGCTGCCGAAGCCCTGCAAGCCCTGGGGGCCGCCCACCCAAGGCCCTGCCCTGTCCTCCTACAATGACAGGGCACCCCCAGCTCCCCATCTAACCCCATCCTCCTCTTTCTCCTCCCCAACCCATGCTCACTCTCTTCTGCAGAAAGCAGCCAGCTTCACGTGGGGCTTTGCTGGCTGCCTGCTCTTTATAGAGGGTGCAGCAGTTCACCCACGTAAAATGGCAGGGGCTAAGAGCTGGAAGCAAAGGCTGGGTCTTTCTTTGGGTGGGGAGAATGATGGGGGGGCTTGCTTGCCTTGCACCTCCCCTGGAACTTCTTCACCCCCCCCACCAGGGAGCACATCCCCCATTTGGGAAACCATGATCCAGGTTGTACATGCATTCCCACCCACCCCTCTTGTGAACACATTGATATCACACTGTCAGACCAACTCTTTTCTTTGACTGTAAGCAGCAGGCTGTTTGCTAAAGATTACATTCTGCAGTGCTGCCTATGGCTGTGAGACTGTATCTCCATGCATAAGCCTTCTGCTTGCTCGTAAACAGAATCAACAATCAGAGCTCCCTGGTAGCCCTGGAGTTCATCCTACATGAGTTCTAGCTTCGATTCCCAGCTCCACCCCATTTTATATTCTTGTACCACCTCTTCATGCTGAACCCCCACAGCCCCGCCTCTCATTTTCACCCTTGTTATCTGTTTTCATGAATTCATTATATATGTGTCCCCAAGCTAGTGTATTTCATACAAGCTGAAAGGCATGTAGATCCAAAGAAGTGATCGTTCCTGTTTATTCAGCTTTGGTGAGGCTGCATCTGGAGTACTGTGTCCAGTTCTGGGCCCCCAGTTATAGGAAGGATGTGGATACACTGGAGAGGGTCCGGCAGAGGATGACCAAAATAATTAGGGGGCTGGAGCATATGACTTATGAAGAAAGGTTGAGGGAATTGGGACTGTTTAGTCTGCAGTAGAGAAGACTGAGGGGGGACTTAATAACAGCCTTCAACTTATTGAAGGGAGGTTGCAAAGAGGCTGGAGAGAGGCTGTTCACAGGGGTCAAGGATGGCAGAACACGGAACAAAGGTATCAAGTTGTGGTTGTGAAGGTCCAGGTTGAACATAAGGAAAAACTTTTTCACTAGGAGGGTGGTAAAGCATTGGAATGGTCTACCCAGGGAATTAGTGGTGTTTAAGTCTCGCCTTGACAAAGCCCTGGGTGGGCTGATCTGATGGGTTTGGTCCTGCTTAGGGAAGGGGGCTGGACTCGACGGCTTTTTTAGGTCTCTTCCAGCTCTATTGTTCTATGCTTCTGTGATACTCTTGATAGATACATATTGTAATGTGTCATAAGTTTAATGAAGACACCTTAATCATATTGTGAGAAGACCAGATGGTTTTTCTATAACTACTCTGGTAGATTTAAGGGCACTGTTCTACCAAGAGCATAACTTGAGGATAAATTATGGAGGAGTGAAGTCAGGTTCTCAAGGCAATATTAAAATGAGCTTTCCACAATGTTGTGCACAATGATGTACTAATTAGGCCTACAAATGCATTTTTCACTGTTGAGCTCACAGTCAGGGTTAGTGAAAGTTGATACGTTGTCAGAATAGCCCATAATCAAAGGCACATTCTCATGCACTTCCAGCAACATTATGCATGCTATTTTGTGTCAACGATGCCCTGACGCTATGTACATTGGACAGACTGGGCAAAACCTTCATCAAAGAATAAATGGACACAGAACAGACACTAAAAAATTCAATACACACAAGCTGGTCAGTGAACACTTCAATGGAGTGGGCCGTTCTGTTAAAGACTTGAGTATTTGTGTCCTGAAACACAGATAATTTAACAACAGATTAGAGAGAGAGATTTGTGAGTTAGAGTACGTATTCAAATTCGACACCTTAACATGTGGTATGAACAGAAACATCAACTACCTCATGCATTACAAGGACTGCTTCCTTTTGTTTGATGCTCCTAATTATCTCAGACTGGACAATTAACACCCCTCACCACCTCTCACCCCCTTCCTTCTATCCTATTTGATTTGTCTGATTTTATTGTAATTTTTTTTTGGTCCTCTGTACTGATAAATGTCAGTCTGTACTGGAAATGAAATTGATCTGATGAAGTGCATCTGTCCCATGAAAGCTCATCACCGAGTAAATCATTTTATTAGTCTTTAAAGTGCTACATTTCTGCTGCTTTATAATCACAGATGTTGATGAGAAATGGCATGAGAAAGAGACAGCCTGAATTAGTTCAACTAGAAGATCTATTGATATAATTCATGGACTGTATTAAGATTATGTCTGGTAAATTAGAATAGCATGAACCAAAATCCATGAACCACAATTAATGTGCTGGAAATTAGACCTAATTGGTGGGCATAATGATGAAGGAATGGGGCTGTTCCACCATGCACTCCCTGCTAGGGTTTCATGGAGTCCTTAAGAAAGAGACTTTGGAGACAAAAATGGATTGTTGGCAGAGCTTCACCATGGGTGGTGGGTGGGTAGAGGGGAAGCTACCTGGAGTGTCTCACCCCGGGGCACAGGGCCCAGCTTCCCTTATATCTTCCCTCCACCCCCTGCTCTCCACCTAGACCCAGGCACCTTGTCAATTTCATGGAGCTATGAATTTGATAACACTGTCAGGTTTCCAGCTTGAAGCTGGGTGCAGCCTCCCAGGTCTCTAGGACAGTGGGGCAGCTGGGCTCTAGATGCCTGCCCTTTCTTTTTTCAAGTTCACAGCAGGAGCCACAAAATTGACAAGACTACCTATGTAAGGGACACAGTGTACACACAGCCACTGTGTCACCTGACTATACCTACATAAGCCTTATTCCCCATTTACATAAGTGGGAGGAAGGCCTGTGTAGTATAGATCAGCCCTCTGTATATTCAGCCCACATATTCCAGCTAAATTAACCCAACAGTGATTATTCTTGCGGGAATTGGCAATGTTTACATGGTATTTTTCTGTTTTCTGGCACTGATGGTGAAATTGGTGGCTGCACTCTCGATTGGTGAAGGCAGGGTGACTGGTGGGCATATGGGAATGATGTTATTATGGAAAATCGGGTCTCAGCAATGATAAACTGCAGCTGATGATCTCTTTTAGGGCCTGAGTCCTCTATAGCCAGTGCTGATGTTGCAGCGAATAATTCACCATGACATTAAGGAAGCCTTCTAACTGGTGTGAACCAGGTGACTTGGCTGCTTCCAGTGGGGTCTCCATGAAGCGTTCTGTGGCTGGTATTCTCAAAGCTGTAATGACATCACTGCAACAGACAGGATGCATCTCCTCTGCATGACCTTGTTCAGCTCAGCTCTCAACACAATGCAGGACCATCTCTTAAGTAAGCTTTCACAGAGGGATGAAATGTTCTTTACTGAAGGCAAAAATAGGCTCCATAGTTTATAGATGTGGTCTGGAGAGTATTCATACTTCCTCAGTCTAGGAACTAAAACAAACTTTAACCTCATTTAGTAACGATCGACCCAACTCTGTCTCCCATCCTTGCCTTTGTGAATCTCCTGAATTGCCCTGCTCTGATTTAGCTATAAAGCCACTTGATCAGTTTTTATTATTATTTATCATCATTATTTTATTTTATTTTTATTTGTATTGTGGAAGTCCACTTATGGACTAGGGTCCTATGGTACAAGGAATTGTACAAACACATAAGGAAAAGATGATCCCTGCCACAAAGAGCGTACAATTTCAGTATAAGGCAAGCAACAAGGCAAAAAAAAATCTTTGCTGTAGCATTTTGAAGAATATAATGGAACAAAACTGCATTTGTCAAGGCTGGACAAGAAGATGTTGCAATATTTGAGATGAGATAATGTGAGCCTGGCCATTTTTGGCTGTGCGGATGTAGAAGAAATCACGTGGATGGAGAAGAAAGCTTAAATCTTAGAGATGTGCAGAAAGAACTGGTGAAATTTAGAGACAGAAGGGATGTGAGGATGTAAAGAGAAGGCTGAATTGAAGACGATGCCCAGATTATGGCCCTGAATGAAAGCAAAGTGGGCAGTTGGTAGAAGGAGTGAATGTGGGAAGATCATAGGTGACAAGATTGAGAGCTCCATCTGAGAACTGTTTGTTCCCCTCTTTCTTTCTGGGTATCAGGAGCACCTCTGCTGTCTTGTTCTCCCTCCCACTTTCTCTGAGGTATTTGCACTCAAGAAGCTGTCTGGCCCATTTGAGAAGGTGTTGCTTCATTTGTGTTGTGCTGTGCAATGGAGTGGTTGGTGCTTCTACAGATTGTGCTGCAGCAAATTTCTTAGCAACACCACTTACACAGCTGAGTTAAGTGCCTCTGGCTGAGCAGGTGGAGGCTCATGAGCAATTGTGAAAACTCTAATTTACCATCAGTCCCTTATCCCCATCATGTGAGTGAGTGCTCAAGCCTCAAAGTACTCTGGAGAATTTGGGCACAACTAACGAGCTTCAGTGAGAAGCCCCTTGTTCCTCAGGGTGGTAATGAGGCTCATTGGGAATGCACAGATGATCACTCGCACTCCTGGAAGGTTCTGAAAATACTGGTAACAGTAAAGGCAAAGCCAAGTCTCAAAGAGAAGTTTTGGCTGCATTTGTCCCCCTACACTCAATGTTTTTCTTGTGCTCATTTTAGGATGTATCAACTTCAGAGACTGAAGGTCTCTGACATGACATCATTCATAGATTCATTCTCACACCCTGCAAGAGCACAAAGAAAAGAAAAAGGAAAAGAGGGAGATGCAATTGGAGATGCGGAGTTGGGCTGCTGCTGTTTCACAGTCCCATGAGATCCGCAGCAGCCGCAGAAGTGAGATGCTCAGATTCCAAGCCAAGTGAACATAAAACTTCCATTAATAAGAAAAATTTAAATAATTACAGAGAAGTTCAATTAACATATTACAGCTAATAAAAAAAAAGAATCTGTTACAACAGAAAATGGCCCTGAGCTGCTGAACTTGTTTTGGCACATTGTTCACCACTTAACCTATATCCTCAAAATGTAATGGTATTAAAATCCTGCAGTTACGAGTGAAATCACACGGTTTCTTACTGGCCCTGACAGTTAAAGGTCATTATGCTGCAAAGATGATACTTCAAGAATTTCTCACTGTCAACACCACCAGCTCAGTTCCACCTCTGGAAGCATGAGTGCACAGAGGACAAAACACATTGACTGGTGTTGTACGCACCATATTGTCTGTGCCCTGATCACAGCAAGGCCTACATAACATTCTGCTTAAAATGCCAGCCCTTCTGGGGCATGACTATTTTAATGTTTCTATCCTGTCTGTTGCCCTGTTACTCTACCACTGGTGGGAATGGTGGGGAATCCTCAAAGCCAAAGATTAGCAAATACCGTTTATATATTAACAATAGCCCTCTTTCGAGTCTACATTTCATTAAATAGGGCCTAATTGCCTCTAAATGTGTCTGTGTCACTCACACATCAGTGATGCCCATTATCACTTATATATCAGAGGAAGAATATCCCTCAAAATTTCGAAGATATAAAGGCTAGATAGGGACCAACTTTCATAGAAAATCAAGTGCAGAACTCCCATTGGTCTCTTTGAAAATATCTCTCAAAAGTCTTTCACAAATAATACTTCTCCACTGGTGACAGTTACTTTTGCTTTCCATGTATGTAGAACGTTTGGCATTGGTTTAATATTTGGAATTATTCTCATATTTCTATTTGAATAACTGCAGATGTCCCTGTTAAATGTACAAGTTAATACAAGATAGAATATATGGTCATCAAAATGAATAATTTCAATATATGATCATCAAACAGATGAGACAAAAAGGTAAGTGTACAATAGCAAGAACTAGATTTTCTCCCTCTTTGAAATCATTAGAAATGTTGCTGTTAAATGTTGCTGTTGACGTTAGTGAACTTAGACTGGGTCCCAGTGGATTTAGCATGTGAAGATAGAAGATATCATGAATTTATATTTCAAAGTAGACGTCGTTCTCCTGAAGTGACAACTAGATGACCGTGGTTGTACTTTTTTTAGGCATCTTCAGAACTGATTAGACAATATTTTTAAGAATGTTTCCATTTTATAGGCTAAGCAGAAAATAGCTGACTTCACAAAAACTGCTTTCAGGAACACAATTTGTTTTCCATTGTATTCTAATTAGACCATCTTTATTTTCCACAATCATAAATAGTTAACAGGTGTCCACATTCACAAGAAAGGTATGAGAAGTAATTGACATTAGGTTGAGACCTCCAAGTTAGTTGTGAGAAAGTTTATTCGAACTAGAAATACTGCTGAACTTAACATACTGCTTTTGAAACAACACAGTATCAATTTATTTATGGCAGTTTGATATACATGGTAAAACCAGTGCCAGGCATAATGGGCAAAATTAACTGATGCAGTTACTCTGATTCGAATAATTAACCTGGCTCCTTGATTTGCTTTCTATCTGGGTGACTTAGACTAAAGGAAAGTAGATGAGTAGGCAGGACACTTCCTGACTATAAAACTGAGCGCAGAAAAACTTTAAATATCTAACCCACAGAGCCTTATTACCCTAACAGTACATGGACATCAGTAACCTTTTATGGGACCTTTTCTGTTTTTGGATTTGTGTCCCTGTGTTAGTGAATGTACAGTCTTTTAAGCAGGCACTATAAAGGAATTTCTAAGGCTGTGTCTACGCTAGACATGGGGGTTGACCTTATAAAGGTAAGCCACTCTGCCTGGGAGGAAAGGAGGGGTGGGGGAGGGGATTCCTGCCTGGGGTTCCACCTAAGGGGAAGCCTCAGGAGGGTGGGGCAGGGATGGGGGCATAAGAGGTTGGGGGAAAGCCCTGTCCCTGGGGCGACATGCCATCCCACCCTCACACAGTCCTGCTGCCAGGGAGGCAGCCTCCCAGGGCAGGCTTCCAGAGAGCTCCTGGGGGACGAGAGGATGGGAGGGGGAGGGGAGTCTGCCAGGGCCCAGGGGTGCTTTCTTCCTCAGTCTCTCATATGTATCTGCTGTGCTCCCTTCGCAGGGACGGGGGTGGCGGTATTATTCCATGGAGTAGGTAGAGGGCCATGAGCCCGTGGGGGGTGGGATCCTGAATGGTGTTGGCTGCGGGATCCCCTCCTGTCATGGGTTTAGGGTCCCCATTGTTGATGAGATGGGGCCAGGAGCACAGGGATGTATGGGAGGGGCAGGGCTGGGCGGAGTCACACTCAGCAGGGGGAGCAGGCGGGGTGGACGTGGTAGAAAGATCTGGGGCAGGGTGGCTGGCACAGTGCAGGGGGCCTGTGTGGCAGGTGTACAGGGTGTGGGGTTGGGGCACTGTCCATGGGGGCGGGGCTGCCTGTTGCCTGTGGGCATGCGCGCAACCTGGGGGGTCACACTCCTCGGTGGTGTGTCTAGGGTTAGGTCATCAACTGTGCAGCTGGCCCACCCTCAGCCATGGCAGGGACAGGTGGGACACCCCTAGGGCCCAGGGGCTTGTGCAGCCCCCCTGGCACTGGCTCCGGCACCAGGCCACTGCTCAAGCCTGGGTGCTACCTACTGGGTCCAGGTGGGACACATTGCCATGCAGAGGGGTGCATGTGCTGGGCCCACGGTGTAGTTCCCACCTGAGCTGGGCTGTTGGAGGCTCATGGCATGTCCCATCTGTGCCCCTGCCACCCATATCCAGGGCATGTGACCCATGGGGTACTCACCAGACAGTCCCCCAAAGAGGTCCAGAGATGCCCTGGATGTTGCCTCACTTGAGGGACCTGAGTCTAGGGCAATGGTGAGGGTCCCCTGACTGCAGTTGGGATCTGAAGGTGGCTCTGGATGGGGTTCCAGCAGGATTCCTGACTACCCTGGCTCTGACTGTGTTGGGAATGGGGACTTCTCTGCCGTGTCCACAGCTTCTCAGCTGTCAGTGTCGTCTAGTTCAGTGTAATAGGGGTAGGTGGACATCCCTTCTCCGACCTCCACTATGTGTCCCGGGCTTCTACATAGCCCTGGTGGAGCTCCTTCACTTTGGCCTGCACCTGCTCCAGGGTGCTTGGGCGAACCCCCGCCCTTCACCAAACATACCTACCCAGATGCTGGTTTGAGGTTTGGAAGGCTAGCCTGAGCCGCTACCGATGCTGCAATGTCCATGCTGTATGCTTGCTTGTGTGGCGCTAGGGCAAAGCCTGGTAGGCTTTCAGCTGCAAGGTAGGTATAGTGGTAGGCATCCACAGGGAGCAGCTTGCATTTGCTTTCAGCTTTGTGGGTCTCATGTGCTACAGTCCAGAAATACAAGAAAAACAACAGTGTTATGTGGCAGCTGTCCAAGGAAGGTATTTATGTCTCTCTCTTCTGTACAAGTCTTCTGTGAACATAATGCATCCCGATGTGCCTTCTCACTCATTTCACCGACTCTGACCCTTTTGGAAACAGATGTTTTTACTGTGATCTTGGCTGCAGCTGAAGGCAGGGCGTATTTGCACTATAGTCAGTTTAAATGATATTTGAAGTGCTACAAATTTTTTCCTGACAATAATATTTTTATTTAGTTTTTGCTTGGAGTGTTTTCTAAACGAGCTACTGCAGAATCTCTAGTAACAGAGATTTTTTTGCAGAATCTTTCAATAAGATTGAAGCCCAGTAGCTTTGTATAATGGTGTCTCGGGAGTAAAAGGGGTTCGCTGGATGAGTGGTGGATGGAGACGAGATAAGCAGTGAGCATAAAAAAGCTTTATTAACAATGGCTTAATCAATGTTATAGGCGGGGGAGAATTAAGGGGAAATACCTAGTGTGCTCTAGGCACCTACTCCAAAGTGATGTCAGGTGATGGACAGGGGAAAGCCTGTACTTATGGGGCAGATACCAAACCGCAGATGGCAAGTGGAGCCCACACCAACATCTAGCTGAAAGTGTCCAGACTTTCAGCGGGAGGGACAAGTGACTCGGGTCGGCCAACAGGCTTGTCAAGGCACACGTCTCCGATTTGGGAGGGGGAGATTAACTTTTTATTGGAGTTTGGACACGGAAGCAACCGCAATCCCTCAGCTACTGTCAGTGCATTGTGCTCTTTTGCCCCTTTTAGGAGTTAGGAGATTTTCCTTCTTAGGGGCTTTCAATGTTTGGTGAGGCGGGGTCTCACTTCCGCATATGTGACTAAGCCCTTAGCTGGCCCCTCTTCCTTGAATGTGGCTTACCTCCTCAGGGGGTTTATCAATGCCAGGTTCTGATTGAGTAGCGAAACCTTGATCATGCACAGGGTGCGTGCAAACGGTACTGCCCACAAATGGATAGGGGCCACTGCTAATATTTGATGTAATATACACATTTCTTTCCAAAAAAGACGTACAAACACACACAACACTCTGTCCTGTAGAACATGGAGGTTCTGCGGATCATGCTTCCTAGCTAAGGCAGCTTGCCTTCAAAACTTCCCGGTCATTGGGTCAAAGCCCTGTTGGGGGTTCTGGGGTGTCTTTGCCTCAGCCTTGTATGTGAACCTTACAGACTTATGAAGCTAAAGACATACACACATCAAACATAGAGACAGACTTGTCACAGGACAGGATACAAACAGACAGAATACAAACAGAGTTAATGAGAGCATTTACTTACATAGTTAAGCAGATACAGGAATAAGACGCACCGTTGCATCATGTTACTTGAGCTAGCTGTACTACTAATACAGATTTTCACGGTACCATTAGGTATTCGCACCCTACTCCATCTAACTCGCGAGCAGGCGGGAGGAGCGGTGAAGGGTGATCAGGCCTTGTCGCAGACAGAGTCCGGTCTCTCCAGGATGTTGGAGTTCCTCCTCCTCCTTACATTGTTGTCCCCCTTTATGGTCCTGCCATTTGCTGGCTCCACCCAAGGTCTGACACATCACATCCTGGTTGCTTCTGCTTCTCTTTGCCTGCAGCCCCCCTCCCCATTTTACACACCCATACATCTCATACTTACTGTTTCCTTTTAAGGTACGCAGCTGGCACCTCTGGGCTGCTAGGTCAGAGGCCATGGGTCTTTCCTGTATAGTTTTTCTTGTTTGTCAATTTTAGACCAGGGGGATGTGGCTGCTGAAGCCACGTACTGCTGATAGTGCAGTCTGCAAGCAACTCAGTAAATTCCGGTGCTAACTGGTTTAGACTTGCCCAATTCACTTGGTTTCTCAGTTCTTGCACTGGGATTAGTATTTTAGCCCTTTTGTGCTGAGGCATATTTCTGTTTTACTTTTTAAAAGGGTCTCTGGACCCTGCCTCCATCCCACGTACCTCACCGCATTGTTCAAGTGCCCATGCAATTCACCCTAACATGTCCAAGCATGGCCATTCACTTTGGGGTCACCAGGTAATTTTGCACAGTTTCATTTTGGAGACATCCCATTACGAGTGTGATGAGCAACCTGTGGCCTGTGGGCCACACACAGCCAGTAAGGATAAGCTGTTGGTGATCTGTGAGACAGTTTGTTTATATAGTGTTTGCACAGGCAACCTGCCCACACCCACCCAACAGCGCCTAATGGCCATGGTTCACTGGCCCTGGCTAATGGGAGCTGCAGACACTTAACCTGGTAAGCTTCATGCTGCCCATCGCTGTAGTAAGGTAAGTCTGGCCCAAAATACCAAAGGCTTTCAGTGTTTGTTATGTTGTTAGATTTTAATCTTGATTTGTGATGGGAAGGGTGTGTGTGTGTGTGTGTGTGTGTGTGTGTGTGTTACATGGGCATCAGGAACAAAAAGGAGTAAGCAGCAGTGGGCAAATTTTTTGGGACAAATAGTTTATTCACCAAAAAATGCAGCTGAAATTGATTTGAAACTATTCCTGGATTTGGCATAACGTTACTGAATACTTTTTTTCTAGGGGAAGTGGAGGCTATTTTACAAAGTCAGCCATGAGAAATGGTGCCCACCTTACAATTTTTAGCCCAGCGATTAGGGTGCTTGTGTGGAGCAGAGTGCTTTAATCACTGCTGAAGAGTAGAGATTTGAATCTAGCTGTTATCCTCTGAGGTGAGTGGCATAACTACTAAGCTATTCTGGGGCAGAGGATCTTTCAGTCACTCCTCATCAAATTGTTCCACAATAGCCACTGGGACCATGGCAGAAAGTGTGACAATGAGTCTTTAGCCTTATGCTTAGGTGACTCACAAGGGTATGGGGAAAACTTATATTCAAACTGCTGCAGCAGACTGGGAATTTGAATCTCCCACAGAGAGTACTTGACCCACTGGGCCAAAAATGATAACGTAGGCACTACTGCTCATCACCGGTACTTCAGCCTTCTCAGTTGAAAGGTGTGAGGGATGCCCTTTAAAAAGGGAAGGTTAAATTTTACTGAGGAAAATAGAAATGAGTATAAACTGGCCAGTAAAGTGGAAAAATATTATTAGGAAGTCCAGAAAAAGAATTTGAAGAACAGTTTGTCAAACACTCAACGGCTACGTCTACACGTGCAGCCAACATCGAAATAGCTTATTTCGATGTTGCGACATCGAAATAGTCTATTTCGATGAATAACGTCTACACGTCCTCCAGGGCTGGCAACGTCGATGTTCAACTTCGACGTTGCTCAGCCCAACATCGAAATAGGCACAGCGAGGGAACGTCTACACGCCAAAGTAGCACACATCGAAATAAGGGAGCCAGGCACAGCTGCAGACAGGGTCACGGGGCGGACTCAACAGCAAGTCGCTCCCTTAAAGGGCCCCTCCCAGACACACTTTCATTAAACAGTGCAAGATCCACAGAGCCAACAACTAGTTGCAGACCCTGTATATGCAGCACAGACCCCCAGCTGCAGCAGCAGCAGCCAGAAGCCCTGGGCTAAGGGCTGCTGCCCACGGTGACCACAGAGCCCCGCAAGGGCTGGAGAGAGAGTATCTCTCAACCCCCCAGCTGATGGCCGCCATGGAGGACCCCGCTATTTCGATGTTGCGGGACGCGGATCGTCTACACGTCCCTACTTCGATGTTGAACGTCGAAGTAGGGCGCTATTCCCATCCGCTCATGGGGTTAGCGACTTCGACGTCTCGCCGCCTAACGTCGATTTCAACTTCGAAATAGCGCCCAACACGTGTAGACGTGACGGGCGCTATTTCGAAGTTACTGCCACTACTTCGAAGTAGCGTGCACGTGTAGACGCAGCCGTAACAAGTAAGAGAAAAAAAAATTGAAGTATCCCAGAAGCAGCAAGCCTGCTAAACAACCAGTGAGGCCACTGCATGATTGAAATGCTAAAGAAGAACTCAAGAACAATTGAAACCTTCCTGGAGAAACCAAATGAATTTTTTGCATCTGTTTTCATAGCTGAGGATGTGAGAGGATTCCCAAACCTGAGCCATTCTTTTAGATGACATCTGTGGAACAGTCCTGGACTGAGGTGTCATTAAAGGAGTTTTTGGAGTAAATTGATAAAGTAAACAGTAATAACTCACTAAGACAAGATGGTACTCACCCAAGAGTTCTGGAGGAACTCAGACATGAAATTGCAGAACTACTAACTGTGGTTTATTACCTATCATTTAAATCAACTTCTTTACCAAATAACTGGCGCATAGCTAATGTGATACCAATTTTTAAAAGGACTCCAGAGGTGATCCCAGCAATTACAGGCTCTCAAGCTTTTATAGTAAGAGAAAATATCTGACCACTTTAATCATCACGCATGTCAACATTAAAAACACTGCACTCCTTGTAATTACTATATGGGGAATAATCCTGTTATTAATACTCATTATTAGCGTTATACTAGCATCTAATGGAACAAGTGAAGGTCAGGGCCCATTAAATATGCCCAAACATATAGTAAGAGACCGCCTTTGCTTGGACATCAGACAAAGAAAGTACATTGCCTGCTTTTTACAAATGGGAACTGAAGTATACAGAAAGAAAGTGATTTTCCTTAGACTGCACAAGTGACTGGTCCTAGAGATGAGTGAAGAGGGAAGCAGTCTTAGAAGCCAGCTGCTGGGGGTTGGGGTGAGGCAGCAGGAGTGCTGTGATACTTGGCTTCTGAACTCTAGCTGATTTTTGCCCAGGACAGCAAAATGCCTTGACACCCAGTCACACAGGAGCCAGGCCAGGTTTCTGTCCCATTTCAGTCCCTTGACCACAGACAATTCTTCTTCCTTCTACCTGTGCTCTCCCTTTCAGTTTAGCTCATAGCCCGTTCTCTTTTGCCTCTTTGCTGCCTACGACCATCACTCATTGTTACCTAGTAGTCTGTCTTTGAACCATTTAATTTTTATTAAACGATTTTCCCCTTGGTTCAAAGGCCTAGTGTTGTTCAGTTCATCTTGATTTTTTTTTCACGCCATAGCAAATTGCTTCTTGCTAAAGAAGATATTTTTTGCTTGACTGAAACCTGGCGTGCTGCATCTGATCATTTTTTCCCATTCTGAATCTACTCATCCAAGTAATTCCTTTCTAGAAGAGTATCACTCGCTAGCCTTGGTGGAACTTTGCACTGTTAATTTTATCCTCCAGTTTTTGGCCAGATTCCCAGCTGGTGTAAATCTCTATAGTTCCTTTAAAGTCTATTTACGCTATGGTGATTTACACCAGCTGAGGAACCCTCAACCCCTTTATACCCACAATTTCTTTCTAATAGATTGTCATTTCTCTGCCACCTGAAACCCTTGTCCTAAATTTCCACATACTGGCGTTGCCCACCTACTTCTCCTTGCTGAATTTACTGACTGCAGTATTTTTCCAAGCCTGAAATTTTCTATTTGTTGTTTTACTCTTGCTGGTGACATTAATGTCCATTCTCAAGCCCCTTATTTATTTTTCTTTTTCAAACTCCAGAAGTTTCATCCAGTTTGTCAAGCCTCTTTCATAAGTGTGGCCATATTCTTGACCTTGTCATGTGTTATTTTATTTATAACAGCACAGAACTTGCCAAATCTGAAAACAAACCATGATTCTTCTGGCCTGGAAGCCTGGCAGAAAGGGCAGGAGGCTTAGAGTGCACTGATACAATGGATCAATCTTATCTAATTGGAAGTAAATCCTCTTTGACCCCACCATTGATCAGTTACTGATTATTATTTTTTTATTGTAAACAGGCTGACCTGCATTTTCTCCTGGTTATGTTTATGTATTTGATCCTTGTCCAATATTAGTAAGAGTTTTGACTTAGTAATACTGTGTGGCAATGGATTCCATAAATTAAACATATGTTATATAGAAAATGACACATTCAACATCAATGATCATTTTACTCCATAACAAACCCATAATTTACGTAAAAACGAACACAACATCTAAACCATGGGCCTATGTTGCATTTTGCCTTTAGTAAGACCTTCCCTTGAGAGGCTGTTTTCCTTAGCTTTGGTGCTGCTTTTGTCTGTTAGTTTCTTTAGTTTTTCTGAGCTCTTTGCCTGTTCTGCTTTTTTTGTTTCTGTCAGCAGAACTGATCGATAGCGCACCTCTTCCAAAAGCATCCATCCCTCTGCAGTATGGGCCATAATTAGCTTGACAAAACTGTACTGCTTTGTTTGTATCATCTTGGGTTCTTAGAGGCCTTTCACTAGCATGGCACTGTTGCATCCCATGAAAATTGGCTTACAAAAAACATCTCTAAAATTTCCCCACAGATGAGAGCAGTTGCTTAGGATATGCACACAGTATTTCTTTTAATTTATATCAGGAAGCGATGAAGGAGGAATTATGAGGACAATTCTAAACACAAGCTCTATAGGGAGGTTCTGAGCAAAAGCTCTAAAGCAGTTTTAGGGAAGATACTGTTTTCCTTAAGACAATCACTTATTCAGCGCTGGAGGCAAGACCCTTCTAGCAGGCAGCAGAGCCCAGAGCTGGGCTCTGTCTAGAGTCCTGGTCTAAACTAAATAAAACATACAGCTCCAACTAAAACTATTCTCTCCTGGGTTTTGGGAAGTGTGGCAGGGTGGGGCCAGGAGAGTAGAGACAGAATTGACAATCAAAGTGGGAGCAGCTGAGGAGTAGGCTGCTCAAAATCAATTAGGACCAGCTGATCCTACTCAGGGCTACCTTTATGAGCCCTTCTCCATGCAGGGTAAGGGGAGGGTGATTAAAGAGAATTTGGAAGGTGAGCGAGGAGAGGGAAGGGAAGGAGACTTAGAGGAACACCAGAGACCACAGAAGAGGAGAGAAGCCACAGCAACTCGGGGGGCTGGACTGACCCAGTCCAAGGGGACCTGAAACTCAACCAGAGACTGTGAGGAAATGGTCAGCTGGAGGAGCCAAACAAAGGAGGGGATTTGCTGCCATGGCTACAACTAGTGGAAGGAGGTACCAGGGGTAATCATCTGGGGAAGTGGCTGAGGGAGAGGAGCTGCAGGGTCAAGGGTGAAGGGAGTCAGCCTTCACTGGTAGTGGCCATCCAGGGTCTCTGGGCCAGAACCTGGAATGAGTGGGTGGTGACCAGGTTCCCCCACAGACCACTCCCTGCCCCAAGCAAGGGTAATGAGGTTCACATGGTGGGGCCAGTGGACAGAACTGAGGCCCAGGAATGGGACTCTCCTTGCCACAGAACTTAACAGTTAACCCCCCTTGTCACCTTTAGAGGTGGTTCTTCTCCATTCACAGACACGCACAAGCCTTTGGGAGTGTGATACCACAAGTACTTTTTATTTGGGTAAGTTGCAGGGACCCTGTATGGACTAACACACAAAAATTAGTAACAACTAGGGTGTTAGGACATGGTCACCTTCATAGTCCCAAGTAACAGCCAGAACTCTTACAATACATTACCTCACCTGAAACCTTCACTCACAAATCTACATAGGCTCAGGGGTACTTGAATGGGCATCACTTGGTGGCCCTTCTCCTCCTGTCTTTTCCAGTACTGCACAGCATGCATCACCTCGGCTGACTCCATGAATTGGCTCCATTCGCTCAGTTCTCCCATGGTCTAGCCTCTGTGAAGTTGGATCAGTGGTGTCCAACCTCTTCACTAGTGCAGACCTCCAATGACCCCCACACCATTTGTGGACCCCCCAGTCATGCCCCCAACCTGTTCATGGACCCTCAATCACCCCCCAAACCATTTGTGAACCCCATCAAAGCAAATTCTGGCTGCTATGTACACTTCATTAAATGAAAAAGGAAACCACAACATAGATTTTCCTACAGCAATTAACAACATTATTGGTAGATATTTAATTTAAAAATAATTGATTGTAGCTTTGCAATTTATTTAAAACTTATTTCTATGATCATTTTTATTTACCCTGTTTTTCATGGATCTCCTACAATACCTTCATGGACCTCCAGGTGTCCACAGACTCCAGGTTGGGAACCACTGCATTAGCTCCATCTGATCAGCTTCTGTCTGATCCCACAAAGTCAGTCCCATCACCGTTGGCCTGAGCAGGTTTTGCAAAGTCATATTCTCCACTACCATCAGTATATCACTGCCAGCTTTCCACCCTCCCATCCCCCCATTCCAGGCCAGCTTTACATAGAGCACCTGATCTATGTGGGAAACCCCGAGCAAAGCAGGACTCTAGGGCAGAGTCCCCGTTAGCTTTTGTTGAATTTGGGGTGTCTGATGCATTCTGAGTCCCCTACCAGCCATCTTAAGTTAACCAACTTTCTACAGGGTATATCCTCCTCAGTTCGCATATCCTGTCATTAACATGCTTACATGCATAGTCTATTACAAGTCTTGAAATCAGAAAATGAACTCCAGATAACGCGGTACTGCATGATTATTTATATAAACTAGGCCAACCAGTAGCTAGAGTTTCCTCTTTCTCCTACAAGGAGAAGCAAAGTTCTGTCATTCTCAGCATTCTAGTTCTGTAGCTTATAGAGGAAAGAGACTCTTCACCATCACCACATGCATCAGCTTTTAAACTTAATGAAAGTTAATCAGATTCTTCAGTGGTCTCTTTTCCCTCTTGCATGCTCAGTCTGAACAGGTGACACTGAAAGCTTTCAGTCTTGGTAGCAATAGAGAATGTTTTACATTATTCCTTTACACCATTAATGGGGTCTATTTACTCCTTCCCTGTGAGAAATTTGATACCCTGACATGCTCAGGTCCTAGCAACAGTAAATAGTAGGATTACTTTTCCTTCTATTTACGTGGACTTTGACCGTCATTATGTACAGAAGGAGGCAGTGCTTAAACATCATCCATGTTCCTTCCCTGTTTCCTATCACCAAACGCAGCTCTGTCAGAGGTTTCAATAACTGAGTTTTGCTCACTGGAAACCGTGGTGTTGCAAACTTCAGAAACCAGGGTCACATCTACATGGATAGCCTCTGTCGATAGAGGTCACTCTTAACAGAGAACCCTCAGCAGTGTCTCTGTCTACACACAAAAGCAGATCAAAAGAGCAATCTGCTCTGTTGACAAAGAGCAGCCAGAGTGCCCTGCCCTCTGTCGACAGAATGGCTCACCGGAAACTCTGCAAACAGGGCTCCCCGGGAAACCAGAAGCCCTCTTGGTTGACAGACGTGTCTGCACAGGCACTCTGTTGACAAAAGACTGTCGACAGAGACATTGTACTGGATCAGGAACAGAGATAACGCTGCCGACTGAACAGCTGAGTTTTGTCAACAAATTTTGCCAACAAAAGCCCAGTTTTGTTGACAGAAGCTGCCTGTGTAGATGTGGCCTAGGTGTTATTTTAAATAAAATCTGTTTGTTAGAAAAGCAACTGGAGATACCATCTGCACACAGCTGAACCATGGAGATCTAGCTGGTTAATTCCAGCTGGAGTAAACCAGCTTCTTGTCACCATCTTTATACTCTGCAGTGGTTCTTGTGTGTTGAACTGATGGTCACTCAAGAGTCAGCATGTGAATAATTGCTCTCTAAATTTGGGTAGCATATGCAGACATATGCTTTGGTCATCCCATGTGACTAGTGGGGAAACATCTCCTTGTTTGATACATAGCTGCACTATCCCTCTGAAACATATTTGATGCTAAATTGATAATGTTACATCTTTGAAATATAGTTAGTGTGAAAAAGACAATTTGCTCCTTAAAGAAACACTAACATGTTATGTCTGAATGGTAGCTTACATCATGGTTTTAATACTTTCTAGGCAGAAGAAACAGTGTACTCTTGAACGCTTGTTTCAACCCTGGCAGATTAGATAAAAGCAAGAGAATGGAAGGATATTAAATCCTAAGAGACCAGCAGTAAATGAAAAACTCTTTATTGATAATTAATAAGTAGGGAATTCTGATAAAGAACTCCCACATAATCAGCAAGCCTTATACTCACCCCATCCATGAATTGCTGATGGAGGAAAGAATTCCTCCAAAACAGAAGTCAGACATTATGCTTTCTATTAAAAATAATTACAAATCTTTAATGTGGGGAAACAAAAAAGTTGCTTCCCATCTTTAATTTGCAGCTAAGTTGCACACTAGTTTCATGTTTCCATAGTAACAGAAAATGTACATAATTTTCAAAGTATTATGGTTACAGTTTCTCAGGAGAGGGAGAACCAACAAATGAAAGTACATAGACTAAGTTATAATATTCAATATCTCATATAACTGTAGCAAAGGTATTTTACAAAATAGCCCCTGTATCAGACTGCCAATATCCTGAAAAAGCCTGGACAAATCTTATGGAAAGAAGAAAAACTTTATTGAATTAAGTTAAACCTGATTGAATCAGGTTTAGTGCCTTTATATTAAAATACAATTGTGCATGTGATGTGGTGGAACTGTATGTAACTCTGCTAGGATGGAAGGAGTGTGCGTACAATAGTATAATTCCTCCAGTTATCAGCCCCTGTGGTGCTCCACATGAAAGGTTCACAAAAACTATTTCAAACTAGATTTTTCCAGCCATCAGCCAACAGAGGAAGGATTTTTGGATAAATAGCTGGGTTTTAAACATGCCCATGGCGTTCTGCCTAATCCAGCAAATGGATAGGACTTATTGTCCATGGTGGGCCTCAGTTTCTGGGGAAGGGTTGGAAAGCTGCCCTAATAAAGGCCCATAAGACTGTATTCTTGTCCTGATCTAAAGCTGTGATGAATCTGAAACCTCAAGGAACCCCTGCTGGGATGGGATGCTGAAGGATTGTTCATGCCAGAACCCATGTTAGAGTTGGGGTGATCTCTGGTAAACGTGGCATGTGTATGGTTTTTAATATAGTCTCTCTCTAGAACCTTTATCTTCAAAATAAAATAGGCCTAGCAGTTAGCAGTTTGTCGTACTTCAGGGGTTAATCAGAACTCTCTCTCTCTAGCTGCCAACCACTGTCAGTGCATGGGATCAGGTACCAATCAGAGCCACCTGCTGAGAAGAGCAGAAAGGCCTTTCCGTTACTCCAGGGTTTCAGAACCCAAAAGCAATAGTATCTTTACTGTTTCACTCCAGGTGGGAGTGTTTCACTCTAAACCAGTGGGAACACAATATTTCATGCTGATGAAAGATTGATACATGTAATCATGCTCTTATTTAAAACTTTTATTTATTAGAGTTAAGCACATACAAACATGAGCAATAGTTTAGAGCCTCCCAAATAATTACCTATAATTGGAGATGATGTTCACTAAATAATAGGCCAGTGATGACTGGTAGCCTCCCCTCTGGGAAGCAGGACACCAGGATAAGTCTTGCAGGATGGCTTTGAAGAACAGCTCCAGATTTCTCCATTATCTAGTATTTTATAACTAGTTTTGCAAAGCAAACAGTTCATAATGACTCCTACTAGGTCATCACTTCTCCTAACTTCAGTGCGTGACTTGTCAACAAAACCTTCCCAACAATCTTAGCTACCATGGCTTTCTATATCTAAGAGATCCAACCCCTGGTCTGCATCCACTTACTTTCTTATTACAACAAACACACCTTGATTATATTTTTCTGATTTGTTAACCTCAATTGCTGTGTTTGGTTCTCTGTGGCTTAAATATTGAGTCTGTTCTGGTCTGGCTATGGTCTGAACAAGTGGGTCTATCCCACGAAAGCTCATCACCTAATAAATTATTTTGTTAGTCTTTAAAGTGCTACTGGACTCCTTTTTTGTTTTGATAGTCTATAGACTAGCACGGCTTTCTCTCTATTACTTTCTTATTGTTTCTGTTCTCCCCCCCAGGGTTTGGACTGCAAGGCTATGTCTAGTATATGATCCTGCTTCCAAAATCCTTGCTGTTCCAATTAACCCTTAGCTATGTGGCATTCTATTTTATTAATTAATGGTGACAGATGCACATAATCTGTCCAATTATTTTGATCAAATTCTGGGGAAACACACCCTTCAATTCCCAGTTCCAGGACCATCCTCCAACACTATCCTGCATCTGGACAGTTGTTGAAATTCTGTTTATCCTCTGCCCAGTCGTCTCACTGATACGCCCTCTCTCCTTATTGACCTCATTAGCTCACTGTTTGTTAGTTACATGCACAAATTGTTTTACAGCTTTCTTTTTACAATTGACTTATTGCGTTATTAGTTCTTGCTAATTAATTTCTCTGTCAGCCCTACCATTCACTTGCATTACTGTTCAGCTATACTTACATTACTGGGTCCATATTTCATTCTTTGCTCCTCTCATGCATCTCTCATCTGTCACCTCCAACCTTCAGTCTCTTCTCTTTCCTGGTCCCACCTCTTCCTTTCTGTTCCTTCTGATGCTATTACCTCCCACTACCTTTTACTCCACAAAGCCATATTCCCTTCTTCCTCTGCCTCATCCTTGCTTTTGACAACATATCCTCCAAACAGTGGCCCATGTCTGTGCTCTGTGTTCCATTGTGTCATTGACACCATCTCTTTCCTTGATCCTTTCCAGGCCTTGTCTTTGCAGTGAAAAGAGGTGGGTTAGTGAAGACAAAGCAGTCTGTAGTTCTCACACAAGTTAGAGTACTGAGGTACAGTCTAAGCTCCCCCCTTGGATTTATCTCAGCCAGTGCTCTTGAGTGAAAATGACAAGCTACCTTGTCTTTGCTGGGATTTTATCTTGACTCCACTTACTAATTAATCCCTCCACTCCAGAGGGACTGCTGTTGTACACAAAAAATCCCATTCTAGGGTGCTTTTGGTGTGGTGTGAGTCTAGAAGAATGAATCTAGAAGCTGACACATCATTGAGATGTGTGGTACAGTTTACATATTTCAGAACTATTGCTTCAGGGTGCTTGCTGACTCAGCAATACTGATCAGTTAACCACGTGTCACATTTTTGAATGTTTGTTTTCCAGCATGAGGGCTACAAACATTTAAATGAAAACGAGTGAGGCATCGATGTTATCACACAGCAGCTGGGGCCCTAGGTTGTTTTTCCGCCTTGGTTCTGTCACTTACAGCCCTTCACAATTTTTGACTTGTCAGGATAGTGTCATAGGTGGCTACGGTGCATGGGCAATTGCCAAATTTTTATCAGAAGACGTGTAGTGAAGACTGGGTAGAGCTGAATTAGGATGCCATGAAACTGGGGTCAGATACCAGGGTACTGCCAAGAGGCAAGTAGAAGAGTCAGGGATGAACTGGGAGAATGAGCTGGAGTCTAAGGGTCACAGTACAGTGAGGTATGATGTGGAAGCCAGTAGGAGGTCTGACAACATCTGCCTGTAATGGCCTCCTTGTTTTTACACTGGCATGCATTGGTCAGTGGAGGGGTGGGAGGGGACACCACTCAGGCCCCATGGGGTGGTACTTCCTGCAGTGCCTAGCTTCACAGCTCAGGTGAAAACCCAACCTGATTTTTCCTGTGCTACTGTGAAGGTGTCAAAAAACCCAGAATCACCATATCTCAGATTTCAGCCCCTCTGGTGTTGACAGGACTTAGCTCCTGTCACAATTTCACATTGTTGCTCCCCTTTGTACTCTAGCAACAGCGCCAGCTTTCATCACTTGTTATGCAAGCTCCCTTATGGTTTGTGCCATGCCAGCTTTGATGTATGGGACATCCTCCTTATTAGCGCACAAATCAATTACCCATTCTTCTCCCATGTCCTCTTTCCTAAGACCCCATGACCATCATACCAATGTCATATGACAGCTGCTAAGTGGAAGATCCACTAAGGATTTCTGGTGCTTATCTTACCTATTTGCCTTATTTAAACATTTGCTCTTTTCAATAGATTCCTGTTCTCCCTGTCCCACCTTTTTTGGACTGTTATACCATCTTGTTACCTCTTGTCTTAAAACAATGGCACCTTTCCTTCTGGAACGATCTTTTATGCTTTAGTTTGGACAGTGTCAGTTATGAGATCCTGATAGAGATGATAAGGTACTGCCATAACGGAGAGATATCATCAGCATAATAATACAGAAGTTTGGGGCTTTTTATAGTTGACTTTATCTATTTTAGTTGGATAGAAATGTTCCATTTTAGTTGGCCTGCTATTACTTTCATTTCAATTTTCTTACCTTGAAAAACTAAGATCTTAACATTTCTCCTACATATCAGATGTCATTGGACACTTGGACTAGGTTGGCCTGCTTTAATATTGCTATTCATAGAAGATGAATTTGTATTTAAATTGAAATATGTACTGTGGGTGCTTTTCTTATTTATCTTACACACAACTTGCCTTCATCACCATGGGCTGTGTCTACACTACAAGATAAATTCGAATTTATTAATATTGATTTTGTAAATCTGGAATTTTTAAGTTCGAATTTGATCATCCTCACCTCCCCATGTGCTCCTCACAAACTTGATTGCTGCCACACTCAACTGGCAAACATCGACTGCTGCAGTAGTGCATTGTGGGAACCTATCCCATAGTTCCCTCGTCCCCAACGCATTCTGGGTATGCTCGCTGGTATTTGAGATCAACTTCCCACACTGCATTTTCCTCATTCCCCTTCCATGCTAAGTAAATGTCCATTTTTCCTGTTGGAAGGAAGGAAAAGCAGGGCATCTACGGAGAAACTTTATAGAAATCTTTCTTCTGTAGCTGAATCAACTCGCCATCCACTGAGTGTTCCCCCTCCTGTGATTGCATCCGATCCCTGAAAATAATACAGGGACCCTGAAAAGCTTGAAGAAACGGAAGATAGTGATGTTTTTGAAAAAAGAGAGCTGCTGAGGGGAGAGTCTTTGGCCTTCCAGTGCACTGTAAGGTTTATGTGCACAGCCTGTGTTCTCACCTGGCCATCCACTGAGTGTCCCCACTCCCATGATTGCAACTGATCCCTGAAAATAATACAGGGACCCTGACTGTCTTCTCAGAGTTAGAAGAAAGAGGATAGAAAAGTCTAGGGAAAAAACATTTTTGACTTTCCCCTTCACTGCACAGACATTGCGAACACGGGTGATGGCAGTGAAATACCATACACTGAACTTACAGTGGAAACAGGAATCTCAACCAGCCCCCCCCCTGATGTTTCTGAGGGGGTCAGAGCATGAAGACAGATAGAATATGTTAGCAAAAAGATTTTATAACAGAAACATCAAACCAGCAGGTGTCTGCACTGGACAGAAAGCCCCTGAAAATATTGTTGGTGGGGACGGGAGCTGTGGTCTGCGGATGCAAAGCTGGTCCCCCCCTGACTATCTTAGCCACCAGGGGAAACTTACCCCCTGGTGGTAGCGAGCCCCTGAGGTATCTTCACCACCAGGGGAGACCTCCCCCAGGTGGCTGCATGCACCACTGGTCCCTTGCTAGGGTCATGTGGGGTTGTTCAGTGGAGGCCAGTTAAAGTGGTCCCCTTAACTATCTTGGCCACTGGGGAGACTTCCCCTGGGTGACAGCAAGCCCCAGAGTATCTTAGCCACCAGGGGAGACTTCCCCCCTTGTGGAAGCAAGCCCCTGAGTATTATTTGCTGGGGGAGACCTACCCCCAGTGACTGCAAGCCCCTGAATATTTTAGTTACTGGAGGGAAACTTCCCCTGGCTGCTGCAAGTTCCTGAAATTCTTTCCCCCCATTGGAGCCCTAAACGTGAGCGAGCCTGGCATGGTGCTGCCTGGAAGCATGGTGAGCACCAAATGGCAGGCATGTCCTTTTATAGGGTTGAGGCTACTCATGTGATGTGGCTGAGCGCAGGAAAGACCCAGACTGCGTGGCACCTGCGAGGGAGGGAAGGGGATTTGTGCACAAATGTAAACTGCTGAGAAGTTTCTCAATGTCTTACGCAAGCACGACCCCCCTCAACAGCCTTGCTGCTACATGATGTGGCAGGGCAGTGGCTGGTGCCGGGCAGCGCAGAAAAACACAACAAGCACAGAGACAGAGCCACCAACTCCCTTCAGGGGCTATTCGTGAGGGGTAGTTCAGCTCGCAGTGCTAATAGCAGAGAAAGAAAGACATTTCTCAGGTTCTCATATCAACATGAGTCCCCAGCCACAGGTTTGCTGCTCCCACTTTGAAATTCATGGTATTCCTGTTACCTAATTCCTGCGCACCTGGAGAGCAGCGACCAGAGTGTAGCAGCGAGGGGCATTGTGGGTTACATACGGGACACCTCTGGAGGCTAATAAATTCCATTTTAAGACTTGGCACTTCCACACTGGCCTTTAATTGAACTTCCGAATTTGAGCTTGGCGCTATAGCCATCAAGTAACAATGATATTGTAATCTTGATATTAGTGCTCCCTAAATTGAGCTAATGGTATTTAAAGTGAAGACAGTCATGTGGGCTAACTGCTTTAAATTCAAATTTATCTCATAAAGTAGATGCAGCCATAGTTTACTTGCAGCTGGAGTAGGAGACCCAATGAAGTGGCATTTGCATTGTAACGTGTGCACAGGATCATAAATCATACATAACAAAAGAGATTTTGGTAATGTTTTGGATGCTATTGACCCCTACAAGAAGGTAGATTGCATTTGCTGCCCTGTTACTTGAGTGAGAGATACTGCAGCTCATGAGCAGCGGTGATGACTTTGTCAGTTACAAGGGCTGCATTTTGGAGCTGCTGAACTATTGTCGAATGTCTCAAAGGCTATGGCTACACTGTAGCTTTAATGAGAAATAACATGCAAGTTGCACAATGCAAATTGCATAAGGTATTGTGAGTTACCTTATTTCACATTCAGGGTCATCCCAATAGCACCAAAGTTCAAAATAAAGGCTTATTTTGAGATTTCCTCTACCCCTCTCATGACAAGGGGTAGGAGAAATGGAATACTGCACTCAAAACAGCACTGCTATTTTGAGCATGGCATTTAGCTCCAAAGTTGCATCCTGAAATAGAAACAATAGTGTAGCCATAGCCTATGTCAAAAGCGCTTTTCATTGGCATCTGATAAGCATGTTTGGTTGTTCCAATGTTTTATATGAGCCCAGAATATATGTTTTATACCGTCCCCAGAAACAGAATCTTCCATTCCAAGATTGTCCACTCTTGGCAAAGTTCATGTTTTATACCTGTATATGTTGTGAGTGGGATCCTGGCGGCAGACAATCCCCAGAACTAGTGGCTATTCTAATATTTAGATTCACCAAGACAGAAAAAAAAAGAATAGTTTCTGCTACAATTTATTGGTTACCCAGAAGCCAGAAATACAGTTCCATTAGCGCAACTCAGCTTTGACCTCCCAACCAGACAGCCAAGTCAAATATGAAGAGGATTACTGAAATGCTTGTTTATCCTATGAAAAGTTCTTCCAGTCCTGAAGGATTGGACACATTAGCCAGTTTAATGAGTATTTCAGATCTCACCCAAATACACACTTACAACCAATTCTTACTTAATAAACTGGAACTTATTAAAAAAGAAGAGAGAATATTTGTGAAAAAGATCATTATATATATATACATATGAATAAATTTTTTAGGTCCGTCACATTTAGGTCAGTCCTGTAGCACCTTAAATCACAGAATCCAAGGGCTGGAAGGGACCTCAGGAGGTCATCGAGTCCCACCCCCTGCCTAAAGTAGGATCCACCCCAACTAAATCATTCCACAGAGGACTTTGTCAAGCTGGGACTTAAAAACCTTTAGGGATGGAGATTCCACCACCTCTCTAGGTAATGCATTCCAGTGCTTCACCATCCTTGTGGTGAAATTGTGTTTTCTTAATATCCAACCTACACCTTCCTCTCTGTAACTTCAGACCATTGCCCCTTGTTTTGTCATCAGTCACTGCTGAGAACAGTCTCTCTCCATCTTCTTTAGAACCCCCATTCAGGAAGTTGAAGGCTGCTATCAAATGGCCCCTCCCCACTCTTCTGTTCTGTAAACTAAATAAGCCCAGATCCTTCAGCCTTAACCAATTTATTTATTAGGTAATAAACTTCTGTGGGTAAGACCCACTTCCTTAGATTTCATGGGTCTACAAGACTGCTTATTATTTGTGAAGCTGCAGACTCATATGGCTACCTCTCTGAGTCTATAGTAGAGATGGTGATTTTTAGAGTTATGAAGAGCCCTTTTAAAACTAGTTCACAAGTTACAATCCAATATCAGGGCATTCCAGAATGGAACTAAAGATCTTAGTTTTGTGACTCAAATTTTTCCTGATGGAGCTTAAGCAGAGTTGAGATGAAAAGATAAGGGGCCCAAGAAATTTTAAATATCCTTTGGCAGGCCATCCACATGCCTTTTGACGTGAGTGGTGCCTGGGTGAACAATAGGCAATTATCTTATGTTTGAAGCAAACTTTCAATTTCCTAAGCTTCATGTGATGGATCTGATGAAGTGGGTCTGTCCCTTGAAAGCTTATCACTGAATAAATCATTTTGTTAGTCTTTAAAGAGCTACATTTCTGCTGCTTTGTTTTATTGGAGTACAGATTAACAAGGCTACTACTCTGTTACTATTAAGCTTCATCTGTAATTATCTACATGGATGAACATAAGGCAATTGCTTATCTTCTGCCCTTGACAGGCAGTTTACTATATACTTCAAAGAGAAATGAAGACTATGCTATCACTATGTTCCTGATTCATTTACATGTCTGAATGAGTAGAATACACTTTTTGACAGGAATGGCTTGGGTACACCGTCCACCTCTAAAATATATATGTGAACACACAACCCTCAACTAATATATCCCTAAAATTCGATTTTGGTTCAATTATCCTGCAAGTTATTCAGCCCTTTCTGGCATTGTCGCATGTGGTTTTTAGGATTCTCTTCTGTCAGGGATTTTTCATCCCTCAGGCATTATCGCCCCCGTGGGTCAGGGTAAACAAGCCTTGGGCCATTTAATCTCATTACAGGTACAGGATAAACTCAAAACATATAAGCTGCCATTTGCAGCCCTTATAACGGCCATTTTGAGTTAGTTGGTTTCCCTGGTAACCCTGAACTCAGACACCTTACACCCCGGATCAAAATCCAGGCCTCCAATTGGTCAGCCCCAGTCATGTTCTGATTGGACCTTTAACCCAGGCTTCTAATTGGGTACCTGGGGAAAAGTTCTCCAAGCTTCCACTGACTGGAGGACCTGACTGACAACCGCAAACAAGCTCATACATATTTAAATCATGTTATACATTATTCATAAGAACACCAGATAAGCGGCGCAGCACAGCGCCAAGAGGCAGTCGGCCATTCCTTTCCTGCCAGCTCAGAAGCCTTTTCGAAGAGCTCCTGACAGTTTCCAACACCAGCACCGCCCAGCAGGGTCTGCCTGCTGTGGCAACAGAGTGCTGCTATTACTAAAAGAGCAAAAAGCAGCTCTGAGGCAAGTCTGGCAAGTGCTGAACTGGCCTCACCCATAGGGTGAGGTACTGCACGCTTGCCACTAGAGGCCCAGAGCTTGCTACCTCAGCGGCACCATCGATCCCACTGCCTCCAAGCAGCTCTGAGGCAGATCGGGTGGGTGCTGAACTGGCCTCACCCATAGGGTGAGGTACTGCACGCTCACCTATAGAAGCCTCAGGGTCTGCCACCACTGTGGCACCTACGATCTTGCCACCAACCCATTCGCCTGAGAGGACTTCGCCCGCCGAGACACGTAAAATTCCTCGCAGGCCTGAAGTTCACCTCAGGTTTCACTAACTCGGGGTTCTATGGACTACCAAGGACTATATAGACTTTTATAGGCCTGAGGCCTGGCTTAAACCACTAAACTCCTCACAGGCCTTAATTCCTTCAGGCCATAAAAGACTTCTTGTGAGCCTGAGGCCTGACCCGGGCATACTAATTATACTGTAATAACACTGTGGGTGTCGGGTCCCCGCGTTGGGGGATTTGGGGTCGCTACCCAAATCACGCCCTTCCAGGGCCGAGGGAGGGACGTACCCGAAGGATCGACCCTCAGGGACAGACCTTAATGCCCAGGATTATAATCATCAGCTCACACTTGTATTAATAATTTTTACGGTTAAAGTTTGTTTAAATAAGCTTAGATAGTTATTAAATAAAAAATTAGTTAGAATACTTGGTAGAGGTTTAACCTCCCCAGCACCCTTCTACCCTTGTGTTCTGACCCTTACCTTGTTTTTTCTATTACTCTCCAAGCCCCAGTCAGGAGGGCATCACTTCCCTGGGAGGAGACCCCAGCAGGCAAAGCAGCCCTTGGGTCCCAACTAGGGTGGATAGCCATACCACCCGGAGCAATAAGGGGAAAGAAAGGTATATTAACCTGTCCCTGCTCGGAACTAAAGAAACAAACTAAATTTCCTAAGCTTTTTCCCTTTCCTTTAACTGCCCTCCTTGTTTGTTAACTGAATAGAAAATACTGTACAAGTCTACCTCATGGAGTTCCTGAATATAATAGTTGTAAGTGTTTAAGTAATATAATGTTTAGCATCTTAGTACAGTAGCAATAATAGTTTATAGTTTATGAGATATTGGTTATTGTATTGCATTTGTTATTTTGCCTTACTGTTTGTTGAGTTAGCTTGTTAATAAACTTTGTTATTTGCACCACCATCAGCTGTCCTCCTCTTCTCGTCTCACCCTCTTCCCTTAGGGCCCGTGCACAATCCCCGGGGCTCCCTGCTGGAGGTGGGTGGGGTTGGTTGGTCTGCGGAGGGGCGGGGCGACCTTCACTCGTCGCCTGGTCTCCGTCGTCCCTTCCTTCTCCTCGTCTCGAGCCCCTTGAGGCTCCGAACGGCCTACTGGCGTGGGGTCAGCGAGGCCTGCTTCGGCCCGTGACTTTGCCTGCACTGACATCCTCTAACTCCATTGGTACAGAACAAATACTGGTGCTTAATACTGGTTTAGTAGATCTCAAAACCAGAATCTAAATAAAGTTTTTGCAAGTCATTTTGTGGTGACTCCCTTGTTTCATCAACTGAGAGCACATAGTGTTACCAACCTCAAAGAATAAAGAAATCAGAAGATTTACAGGAGCTACTGATGGATCTGCATGAGGAGCCTGTATTGAGTCAGTTCTTCACCTCTACACCAGGATTCTTATTAATTTACACGAGTAGGCTGATGGAGGACAAGGCGTACAGTTACGGCTTAGAATATGCAGTTCCTACTGATGGTCTAAAGACAGATAATCTATCTGCCCATGTGGTAAACTTGCTCCCAAGGATATGTGCAGTCAAATCCCACTTAGGTGCCCGGTCTTGAATATATGTTGTAGGCTGTTTACTCTACTGCATCCATGTCAAATACTGGGATAAAGTTAATGATGTGCAGAGTGGGGTGAGTTAGAGAGACAAGGTGGGCAAGATAATAGTTTTGATTGAATCCCATTCTACTGAGGAGAAAAACTTTCAGACTTACACTGAGCTCTTCAGATCTCCCCTACCCTGTCTGCTGATGTGTTCTTTACTTCAAACTGGTTTATGCTGCTCCCTACAGAGGTTACAGGAGCCAGAGACTGTTTCACATCACTCATTTTCACTTGAAGAAGAGCTCGGTATAAGTTCAAAAGCTTGTCTCAGAAGCTGGTCCATTCACTTTCTCAATACGCAGGGGCCAACATGTCTACAATGCTGCACACAAGAGTTGTGCACAGGTCACATGGGAAATGGCTGCATTAGTGCAGTTTGCATCCTGCCGGGGTGTGAAATTAGTATGACTTGCAGGCAACTGGAATAATAACTGGGGAGGAGAGGACAACTCAGGAAAATCAGCTCGTGTGTGAGGTGGTGCATGAGGTGGTGCTGAAATTTACTGCCTTTTTGGGTGCTGTGCAGCCATTTTCATTTCCTTAGCCTGCAAGAACCAGAGTATAAAATGCTCAGAGCCCACAACTGGTCCTGAATTTTAAAAAGCAATGAGACCCACTGAGGTACCTATAGGGCTAAATCTGGACATTTAATTAGGTGCCTAAATATGAACTGAGATCTTCGGAAAATCTGGCTTCAATTGTCTGTGAAAATTCTTGCATAAGGGACTCGTCTGGCACAATCACAAGGGGCAAACTGGTGTCCTTTCCACTTATAAACATTTTCTGACTCATTTACATCCACATGTCAGTGTTGTGCCTGTCATTGCTTGATTTATGCCAGACACTTTCTGAGGTCATTGCCCTCGCTTATGCCAGGGCTGAATGTAGCCTGATGATGTGTTTGAATTTCTTGCTCATAAAAATGACAGCACCAAAAAGCCCCTCAGAAATTCAAAATTTACTTCCAGTGTATAGGATCAGATGTGGGGGGTGACAGGCTCAGAAAGACATGCTTCTGGGCAGGACCCCTCCTGGATAAAGTGGCAGCCACAAGTCTGAAGGGACATATGATGTGTATGCAGAAGAGAGAACTTCATGAACATGAAGATGATGATATAGGTATGATTTTTAAGGGGTTTGTCTCATTAGAGACCTTCACAGGGATATGCAAAAGAGTTCAAGAGAGTGAGCCATCCAACCTGTATTGAATTTTAGTAGAAAAGGGGTGCCTAATTCCCTTGGCCTCCTTTGTAAATCTCTGACAGTTATTCTAATGACACTTCTGCCCATTTCCCAAGTTCTCTGGGGCGGAAAAGCAAATCTCGTTTTGTCTCTGTTTCCTTCATTCTTGGGTGGAACATTAGTCATTTTTATTAATAGTTCAACCATGTGGGCATATTTAATATTTATGGTATGCACTTGTGTGCTTTCTTTCGTTTATATCATGTGTATGAAGATGTGCCTATATTCATAAGTTCTGTGACTCATGTGAGAGTTGTTGCCAACACAATTAGTGCTCATTTGCCTGCAGAACATCTCACTGCCTTCAGTGTAAATTACTGGAGGCTTGAGGAGCTATAATTACTTTTGCCTCATGTATCTTTCTCTCCTTAGGATTACAACCCAAACTGACTCTCTTCCCACTTCAAGCAATTCCTCCCCATAGGTCATATCTAGATACCCCCACTTAGTTTACAGGTGTAAAATCCCTGAATGCTATGGCTCTGCTGCACAGTGTGGGTGGGTCATAAAAGAGCCATGCCACGGGACATCACATCTTTTTGCACACTACTATTCAATGTTTCACAAAAGCTCTCCTCTGGGTAATGCGTTGACAAGCCCAAAGCACCTTGTATGAAAGAAGTGCAAGAATAGCATCATTGGATTGTTCTACCAAGATGTGGAGCACCTGAACTGGTGCTTTGCTGCTGGTAGTAGAAATAATCTATTTTTTCTTTGTGTAAAGCTTATGTTCTCAGGCTTCTTACAGGAGATCAGGGGATGTCCCTTCCCACAGCTTCTCTGAAATACCTCCTTCACCTTCTGTCCTTCCAAACAATTCTGTGCTTCAAGACTTTAGGCATATATGTGAAATAATTTCAATATGTGGTAAACTAATATCTTAAAAGCAGGCTTGAAAATAGTCTATTACAGAGGATTTTAGCTGATTTGCCAAATTAATGTTTTAGCTCACCATGTGGCAGTAGATATAATTAAGTGTCAGAGAGAGAGGCTAAATGTATGAATAAAATATCTTTTATTGTATCATTACACTTTTATAATAAGATTTACTTGTCAACTTAAAATGTAATAATGTAACTAACGAGATAATTTATTTCTGAATATAATGAAGATGTGCAGTGGGAGGAGGTGGGGCCTTGCAAATTGCCAGCTTTTCTCTGTTGGTGAGAGCTTGCTTCATGGAATTGGAACTATGCATTTAACGAGGGATCTCCTTCACCCGCTCTCTCCATCACTGAAATAAGGAAGAGCTGGGAGGAGATAAGAAAGGAGTAAGAGTAACCATCAGTTGGAAAGGAAACAAAGGAGGTGAGAATAAAAAAAATATTTTGGGGATGGGTAAGGAAGAGGAGTAGGGAAAAAACGGGATGACAGGGGAGAGGAAAATAATAGCAAAAATGGGTGAGAGGGAAAAGATATGGGGTTGGGTAAGTCAGAGGGAAAGAACAACTGGGTGCACTAGGCTGAGAGGAAAATCACTTGTAAAGCAACTGTGTGTGCATTTGGCAAAGTCAGCATTCCTTAAAGACTGCCTTGCCTCTCCATATGAGCCCCTTTATTAATAAGTGAAACAGATTCCTTTGCTATAGGGAAAGAAACTCCTGATTTATTTTCTTATAATTTCCTTGAGCAATGCAAGAGAGTATCCTGGGTCCTGAATTTCCCAGGCTGCTTATTGTCTCAATATTCTTTCATTTCTCTTTGGGCCAAATTCTGCCACAGCTTTGCTACATATATGTCACTCCAGAAAATCAGTGAAACTACTGGTGAAATGACTGAGGGTACTACTGAATGTTAGTAAGGCTACATCCTTGGTGCTAGGTTGGTGATGTTCATCTCCTGCAGCCAATATGAATAGTACTGTAGCCATGAGCAGAGAGGAGTGGTGGCATTATCTAGTCAGAGTTGGAACAGCTAGGTTGTATTACCACGCTCCTCTGTCTGTGATGTTATGGTTACACTACTACTCTTAGGCTACTCTGTTACAGAGCAGGAGGTGTAGGTTGGATATTAGGAAAAACTATTTCACCAGGAGGGTGGTGAAGGATTGGAATGTGTTACCTAGAGAGATGATGGAATCTCTGTCCCTAGAGGCTTTTATGTCCCGACTTGACAAAGTCCTGGGTGGGATGATTTAATCAGCCAGGAGAGGGGTCCCCATGTAACTGGCCTAATGTGCCCTGCCTCAGAGCCAGCTGCATCTCTGGTAGGGCCAGGGGTCCATGTGTATCCAGCCCCCCATGTCTCACCCCAGAGCCAGCCACATCTCTAAGCCAGGTGAGGAATTCCCATATAACCAGCCTCCCTCACACTACACTCCAGAGTCAGCTACATCTCAGTGGAGGGTGAGGGTGGACTAGATGACCTCTTGAGGTTCCTTCCAGCCCTTGAATTCTATGATTCTATGTCTACATTAGTGTAGGGTAAAATTCCTAGACAAGCCATTATATTCTGCTAAAAACCACTGCACTAAATGTGGGTTTGGAAACTAGGCCTACACCAGTGACTCCCGCTCTCCACCCATGCCGCGCCCCCCCGCTGAGCCCACCTGGATGACCATCCCAGCCTGACCAGAGACAATCACCCTGACAACCACATTCCAGGAAGAGGGCCTTAGGATGTCTCAGAGGGGGGCAGGAGCAAATGCTTGATTGTCGCATACCTTCATTACCTTCTGCTTTGATTCTTTAGATATAACACAAATGGTCATATCCATATGAGGATAACGTAGTGACACTGACATACACGTCACCACTTTACACATTATTGTCAATTAATGTGTGCTTTGTTCAAAGAACTTTCTGTAAGCTATGGGTGGAGAGCACTATTTTAACCTGCTTCGATTGTCAGCTGATTGTGCTACTTTTCCCTTGCAGTTGGCTTCTATCCAGGGGTTCTGGGGGTGGGGGGGGGGTGTCCCTTCCCACCCCTGACCCCCGGTTGCTATACTCCCCACCCATCAACATTCTGTATAATCATTTGTAACCTGTTGTTTGGCAGTGTTTCACTGAGCCTAACAGGTGAAATGACATTCCATCAGCGCTGCATGTAATAAACCTTCCTGCTTGTTTCATACACTGTGTCCAGACTTTGTTCCAATAATTAGACATGGAAGTTGACTGCAGATACACAATTTTAGCTATGCCAATTGTGTAGCTAAAATTGATTTTTCTGCTGTCTACTTCCATGTCTTGTCTACATTGCAGAAGGTTGACAGGAATGTTTCTCCCTTTGACCTTCCTTATTCCTCACCTTTCGTGAGGAGCACAGGGTTGACTTTGACATTTGAGAGCATCATTTCATACGTGTGCAAAATGAAACCATGGATGGTCAACCCTGAGGGGGTTGATCTTCTGTGGTAGTGTGGCTGTAGCCATTGTGAACAATTCAGGTATGTGTGAGTGGGGAATCACACACCGTGTTCAAAGGATAGACATAACCTGGGGGAGATTAGGATGGGGTGCACAATATAATCCATGTGATTTTGGATTTAAAATCGGGATGAAAGCTGAAGAGGTTGAATGTTAGGTAAATTTTTTCGGTGGTGATACCTGTTATAGGCAATAGTTTTCTGTGGCAAGAGGCAAGAGGCAATGAATAATATTTTATAAATTTAAAAAGAAAAAAGATTGATAGGCCCCTGGTTTCAGATATTTAAACCCAGATTCCACACAGCACTGGAGACTGTGCCCTAGGGAGCAATGTTGCACTTGGCAGGAGGAGAAAGCAATGATCTGCAAGGTCTTTTCCCACTTGTCTCTTACAAACAAAAATAAGAGCGATCACAAAACATGCACACATCTTAATATTACTAGTGGCAGAACACACATAGTGCTGTGCTGGTAATTAAAGGCAATAGAAATCTGTAGGGGATTTCTTCCAGACTATTGGGACTAAAATTTTAAAATCAAACTCAACCAGATACTATGGTTATGATCCAGTTATTAGTTGGCGAAATTCTATGGTACGGAGTATACAAAGGTCACATTAGAGTATCAGAATGGGCCCTTTCAGTTTTAGAATCTGAGACTGAATAAGCTCAGTTGGGGCCCAGTCACCAGAGGAGGCAGGTTCTGGTCCTGAGTTCCCAGACTGGGAGGGTAGTGCAGCCCTGCAGGAGGCTAAGGAAAGGCCTGGACCTCTGGGCCTCACAGAAGAGGAGCTATGCGTCAGGATGGAAACCCCACTCTGCCCAGGCATGAAGGAACCTAACCTGTGGCCTCATGAGGTATGAAACAGAGGGACAGTCTGGAAGTGGCCCAGGGATAGCTGGGTCAGCGTGTTGTGGTGCGGATCCCCTCTGACCTTAGTGGCAGACTGCGCTGCTGCTGGTAAGGCCCTGGGACAGGGCACAGTGGAGTGGGCGGGCCTGTCCCTCCCATTAACCCTAACCAGTGGGTGGCAGTCTCCCCCTCTTGCCATTCTAAGCACATTCCTGGGCTGAGTAACTCTTACCCAGAACTGCCTTTGTCAGTTGCCCCATGGCATGGACCTAGTGAGGTGCGAGCACAGTCCCGAGCCCCAGGACCAAGCCTTGGTGGCTGACAACGTTCCTCTGCTTTACTAATTGTAGCCAGACAGACTCCCCCTGCTCTACTCCATCTTGCCTGCCCCTCTTCGGTGCCTCAGAGCACACAGCACAAAGAAACAGCACAATCTTGGAATGTTTTGAGAGCACACTGTCCGGTGCCTCACAAACACAGATGTGCTATGTCAGCATGACCCTGGACTGAAGAATACAGATAAGGGGGCTAGCTGTTGGTCTCGGGGCTTCAAGCTGCCCTTGGCTGGTATTGATAATTGGTCAGCCCACACTTTTGTCCCGGGGGGGGGAGGGAATTTTACTGCCCATGTGACAGTTTGCCCCATTTCTATAAATTTAGCTATCTCTGTCCTTACAAGTGTAACTGTCTTGTAAGCTCTGGCATCACAAAGACAAACCAGTACAATTGGTACCTTGAGATAAGGAAGAACCTACGTGCCCCAAGGGGTATAAAGAGGGGCCCGGCAGCCTACTCTAACTGAGCTCCAATTTGCTGTGCCTGCCAGTTGGGTAAGGTTATTGCCTCCCAAGGATCTAGGGGACCCCCCTCCTCATACAGTTCTTCCCAAGGAATTCAGTGAACGACGTTGGCTACGCCAGGAGTCAAAGGACGCAGGGGTGAGAATTATACCTGCAATGTTTTTTGTGCACATTTAATAGTAAGAGCTCTTTAGTCTGAGGCATCTGGGCCTCAGATGGGTAACTTTCTCTAATTGACATGTCATTTGTATCATCCTACCATAGTAGCTTAGCAAATAGAGCAATAACAGTGTAACTATTAAGATTTTTAACTAACTTTTCCTGCAACTGTAACCATTAAGACTTTATATAATTCTGTAACCATTAAGATTTTCATTTCTGCTTTGTAATAAATAGTAACCATGTTTAAGCTTCAGCCTGACTCCTTCTAGTTGCTGTAACTCGGCCAAACACAAAGAACCTTAGCCGGTTTGGCTGTATTCAGCCTGGTCAGTGGTAAGGTGCTATAAAAGCTGGGCGCTGAGTCGTGCTGCTTCCATGGAGCAGACTCTTGGGGCACCCGTCAGCCTCCCTGGCTGCCCACTGTGAAGGGACAGTCTGTCCTAGCAGTTAAAGTCTCAGGTAAATCTCAGGGGCATCTGTCAGCCATCTTGGCTGCCCGCTGTGAAGGGACGGGCTGTTCTAGCAGCTAAAGATTCGGATGTAAAATAGGCTCACAGACCACTCATTACCCGGCCATCGGCTGACACTAATGAAAGCCCCAAGCCTGGATTTTTATTTTTTATTAAAGTGGCTTCCTTGTCCAACACCATACTGATGTAGCTATATCCTGAAACAGTAGCAAGTGCACAAAAAACATGATTCCACAACATGTTCCTTTAATAAAAATCCCTTTTCTGGGGTTTCTCATCATAGGTTTTTTGCCCCCCTGAATATCAGAGATGCTTATTGAGCTCCATGGCAAAAGAGTACATGTTTTCGGTAAAACTGATCAATCAGAACATGTTGTATGCAGGGTTGTTGGAGTGGTATTGGTGTCAGCATACAAGAAAGACAAGGTGGAGAAGGTAATATCTTTTATTGGACTTGTCTTGGCGAGAGAGACAAGCTGTCTAGAATAGCTCTGGGTAAGCTCAAAACTTGTCTTGCCAATGAGGAGATACACAGTTCAACTGAGAAATAATGTGAAAAATTCTACACTGAGCTAGAAACCACTTTATTGGATTGCATCTGATTGGCTTGTAGCTTAAGGTAAGAACATGCAGTATGAGGTCCTACGTGCTACAAAAGGACATGTACCTGCAACAAAATGTTAAGCTTATTTTCGTTATTCGTGTGATATGAAATGAGGGCAGTGCAAAGAAACTATGCCTGTACTGTTGGTGAGTGTATGAGACTGATACTAGGCAGTCATGTGTCTGATATCTCTTATCATCAGGGTAAAACACAAACCATCATTTGTAACTGGAATATGCTCCACATGGATCATCACCTTAAGTCTATCCAGAAACTTAAGCTGGTGTGGTATATGGCAGCCCACTTATTCAGTGAGGTTTCTTGGTGTCAGAGGGGTATTGTTATTCTGTAATCTTGGCTCGTGGCTGTAGCGAGGCAGAGGTGACTGAGGCACTTGGCTCGGATGCCGCAACTGGAGGGGTGCACTGCAGAAGCCAGTGGCACCATTTTCCAAAGTTGTCTGGGTGGCTCTGTAAGAGCCATTTGTGGCTCATTAAGCTGCCACCTCCTGCCACATTCCTCTGCTATTCATTCCCTGCCTTGCCTTGCACTGCTATGCAACTAATGGCACACAGTGCAATTGGTTTAATGGCCAACTGTTAAATCAATTCAATTCAGTTCCATTAGTAGCAGAAGAGAAGATGGTGGCAGCAAAGAAGGCTCTGCACTGCTTGGCTGGACTGCTCCTATAAGGCAGGGCAGAGCAGGGCAGGGTAGGGTAGAGCTGGGGGTTGAGCAGGGGGGGCTCTAGGTGGGCAAAAGGGTGTCTGGCATCACAGAGGGGGCTGGGGTCACAGAAAGGCCTGGGGGATACAGGGGAGCTGGGGACATGGAGGTGAGTTGGGGGACCAGAGGATTGCAGGGGGGCTGGAGTCATAAGGGGCCTGGGGGTCACAAGAGGGCTGGGGACACAGAAGGAGGTTGGGGTCATGGATGGAAGATGGGGGGGCCTGGGAGTCATAGGTGGGCTTGGGTCATGGAGGGACCTGGGGGGCGACTGGGGGGCCAGGATCATGGAGGTGGGTTGGGGGGCCAGGAGGACAATGGGGGGGCTGGGGTACAGAGAGGGTTGGTGGGCCAGAGGGTCATGGAGGAGGTTTGGGGGGCCAGAGGGACACGAGGGGGGGGCAGGGGTCTCAGAGGAGTTTGGGGAACCTGGGGTTTCCCCACCCCACAGCCAGGCAAGGGTTTCCCCCACCACAAAGCCAGCTGCATCTCACCACCAGGCGAGGGGTCTCCCTGTAACCAGCCCCCTGTGCCCCACCACAGAGCCAGCTGCATCTCAGCTCCAGGTGAAGGGTCCCCCTGTAACCAGCCCACTGTGCCCTGCCCCAGAGCCAGCTGCATATCTGCCAGGGTGAGGTGTCTGTGTGTAATCAGCCCAGCTGTTTCACTCCAGAGCCAGCCACATCTCTAAGCCAGGTGAGAAGTCCCCATATAGCCAGCCCCTCTCACATCCCACTCCAGAGCCAGCTACATCCCTGGAGGCTGAGGGGTCTCCATGTAACCAGGCCCCTGTGTCCTACCCCAGCGCCTGCCACATCTCGGGGTCCCATGTGACTGGTTCCTGCATCTCACCCCAGAGCCAGCCAAGTGAGAGGTCCCTGTGAGGGGGTCTCTGCGTCCCACCCCATGTTAGTGCCAAGTGTAACCAGCCCCTGCGCCACCCCAGAACCAGACACATCTCCATGCCAGGCAAGGGGTCCCTGTACAACAAGCCTCCACATCTCATCCCAGAGCCAGTTGCATCTCAGTGCTGGGCCCTTGTATAAACACTCCCTCTGTTCCATCCCAGAGCCAGCTGCACCTCAGTGCTGCATGAGGGGCTCTTGCAGCAGAGAAGCTCCCTAGAAGTGGAGGGTCCCAAACGCTGTCCCTGCCCCCACAGCCCTATTGTCCCCAAAAGCCCTCCAGCCCCCACCCCGCTTGTTTCTCCCCCCAAAAGTGGAAGGGCCATTTTACTCTGAGACCCCATTTAACCACCCATACCACCTCACCTCAGAGAGGCCACAGCTCAGCATCTGGTCCCCAAATACCAGCCCCCTCCACGCTCCACACCAGAAGCAGCCACATTTCAGATCTGGGCAAGTGGTTGCCCTATAAACAGCTCCCCACAGTGTCTCAGCACTGGGCAAGGGATCTCCCCATAAGCAGCCTGCCATCCCACCCCAGAGCCAGCCACATCTGTGCCGCTGCACTGAGACACCTTGATTAATGCTGCACAGTGCAAACACAGGGGGCAGAACACCAACAGGACATGCAGATGCCAACCACAGCTACAGCTTTGCCTACCCGGCCCCTAATGGATAGGCCCCCACTGAGAGACCATAGGGCAAGGGGAAGCAGCCATCCAGACAGTGCTAGCAGATCGTCAGGGCAGTCAGACAGTGCTAGCAGAGCATCGGGGGCAGTCTGGGGGGCTCTGTCACTCAGGTGAGGGGAGTCCAATCACTGCAGCCACAGTTTAAACCTGAGTGGCGTTTAAGCCAGTGTGGGGCGGTCAGCGGAACCTGTTGTGTGTGTGTGTGTGTTGATGGGGGGTGTGCTGGAGCCTGAGTTTGGCAAACTTCATAGCAGTATTGTGCTTTTCAGTGGGCCTTTGTAATAACAGGGAATCAGGTTTTTTTTTTAAAAATTCATAGAGGCTTCTGTTATTCTGTTCATTTGTTGTAATTTCGCTGTAGAGTACCCATGTGCCTTAGTGCTTCCAATAGAAAATTCTAACTAGAGTGGTTACATCATACTGAAGTTGATTTGGTCAAAGGCAGAAGTGGTTTTCAAAGTAAGACCATATTTGAATGAGGGTAGAAAAATGTATTTCGACCTTTTGGACAGAATATGAAGTAATGCACCAAATAATAGTTTTAACTATTACTGTAGATTTCTTGTAGGCACATGTAAACAAATTGATGAGGAAGATGGGCAGAATTCCAGTCAATAAAACCATCTCCTTTTGGAGAATCAAGCATTATGTAAAGTTGTTGCTGTGGGCTTTCATTCCACTGTTTTAACCTGTCAATTTAATCTGTCAACATGGCTTCAAACTTCCCCCATTTAAAAGTCATAAAGGGAAGTTGGGTATCCATTCCAATTGACTTTCAGTGGAATTGGGTCCTTAGCTCCCTGTTGGCCTTCTGACAGGTGATAAGCTTCATGGTTAAGACCCACTTCCTCATTACCTACAAAAGCTAATCACCTAATAAATAAAATTGTTAGTCTTTAAGGTGCTACAGGACTGCTTATCTGGGTCTACCTGGTGCAATTTTTCTGGCAGGTCCATCCTATTGAGCAGCCTCGAAATTGCGAATTGGAAACAAGGGAATTTCGAAGTGTCGGGTTTATTTCAAAACACCCACATCTATACGGCCAGTCTGCATTTCAAAAGCAGCATTTGCGAAGCACAACTGGCTGCCATTATGCTCATGAGGTGCCAAATATGCTTGTCAGAGCCTCATTAACCTGTTCCAAAGTGTGGTATTAATGCCCCTTCTGAAAGGAAAGGCCATGTGTAGACATGGCTTCACTAGATTTGGGCTCAGAACAATTAACTGTTGGGCTAGAGGAGGAAAGAAATGTCACAGGAACATGAGTGATCATAAATGAAAAGGTTCTCAATTTTACAAAAGACGGCGCTTCCAGCAGCACAGTGCCCAGGTTCATAGCTATGTCAGAAGGAAAAATGGTGCTTCCTGAAATACATGTTTTGACTTCCGTCACACCCAAAATTTCTCGGACTCATTCCATCAGCAGAGCACCACACAAATATCAGAACACCAATTACTTTGGAGAACTAAGACCACACTTTGTGAGATCTGGTGGTACTTGTATATGAAGAAATATGGTGACAGGCCATGGGTAAAGAATGATGCCTGATTGCTGTTTACACCACACTCCCCATTTAACAGACTAATGGGGGAGAAGGGCTGTCCGTTCTCCCCGATACTCCATTAAATGTGAGGATTTACTCCCTATCCCTGCAGGCTCTCCCTGCCCCAGTCCCACCCCACCTTCCTCCCCCAAAACATCCTCCTCAAAATATACCCAAAACCACTGCCCCTGCCAAAAGCCCCTCTCCAAAAAAACCAAACTCCTGCCACTCACCTCACCCGCTCTGGTGGAAGAGCTGCTGGAGCCTGCTAGCTGGAGGTGACCAGTGTGGGTGCTTGCTCATTGGTGCCTGGACCCACAGGGCTGGAGCCGCCTGGCCACGGAGCACCTGGCTTCCCGGCAAGAGCCTCCTGGTCCTGCATGGCTGGAGCCTTTTCACTGCAGGCACCTGGCTGTGCAGCTGGATCTCCCTGGCCACAGGTTTCCTGGCCTCACTGCAAAAGCTGCCTCAGCCCACACGGCAGGAGCCACCCAGCCCCCTGCAGCTGGAACTGCCTCTCCACAGGCAGCTGCAGGGGCCAGCATGTGGCCTGGAGGAGCTGCCACAGGAGCAAGTGGTTGCTCTGTCAAAGAAGGTGGCAGCAGCAGAGGCTCTTCCAGGCTGCAGCAGGTAAGTCCCTTAATTCGTGGGTGTGGGGGCGGAGGGACTTTTAAGATTTTACTGATCCCTATTTAGTGGACTTCAGGAGCAACGGGGGACATCCGTTGTTTTCGAAGTCCCCTAAATCGGGATCCATAAAATTGAGGTTTCATTGTATATCTGGTTAACTCCAGGTGCCCACATGGAAGAAAAAGCACCAATATAATGATAGAAAAATAGCACATACAGAATGCTCTAAATTCTATAATGGTGTTCTGAGGAATGTATGTTAATAATATCATACCTCAATTTACAGTATAGGACATGTAGTATGTATAGCTATGCAATGCATAAAGTATATATCTCAAAACAAAAAAGCAGTCCAGTCGCACTTTACAGACTAACAAAATAATTTATTAGGTGATGAGCTTTCGTGGGATGGACCCGCTTCTTCAGACCATAGCTGGACCAGAACAGACTCAATATTTAAGGCACAGAGAACCAAAAATAGTAATCAAGGTGGACAAATCAGAAAATATTATCAAGATGAGCAAATCAGAGAGTAGAGGGGCAGAAGCTGGCTGTGGGGGGCGGGGGGGAGTCAACAATTAGATAAAGCCAAGTAAGCATAAGAGCCCTTATAATGACCTAGAAAATTCCCATCCTGGTTCAAACCACATGTTCTGGTATGGCTATGATCTGAAGAAGTGGGTCTGTCCCACAAAAGCTCATCACCTAATAAAATATTTTTTTAGTCTTTAAAGTGCTACTGGACTGTTTTTTTGTTTTGATAGCATATAGACGAGCACGGCTATCTCTCTGTTACTATAAAGTATATAATTATGCACAAATGAGTATATACCTGCATTGTGTCATAAATTAGTAAGACAGTATCACACTTTAATGCCTTGACTGTTGTGTTGTATGTCGTGACAATTAGTAGATGACAGTACATTAGTCAAGTGTAAAGTACAGTATCTGTAAATTATACTTTGTTTTCTCCTTGCAGCTGCCAGATGGTGTGGAACCACTTACACTACCTTGAAGTGCTGCTGCATTTTAAGCAGGCTTTAAGTAAGATTATGCTCAGTGTTTTGTTTCCTTTGAATTCTTGGCTACACTGTCAGTCCATTTGATCTCTGTGTGGAATAAAAGAGCTTGATACTTTGTGTTGTCCTTGTTTTGTCTTTGTCTCCTAGTGAATTTACTGGGAGAAAGCTTAGCTGTCCAAAGGCAAGTAAAAGAAATTTCCAGGTTTTGCTTTTATAACAACTTTAAAATGTAGCCAGCACTACAAACCATGACTGTTTATCTTCTGAGGCAATACCTCGACATGATGGTACCATATCTGGATTAGCATACTGGAGCTGTGAACTTTTTTTTTCCCTTCCCTGCAGTACATATGTCACATCTTGGTTTAAGAGACTCATACCATCCCTTATCTCTCAGATATATTCTGAGCTGCCTGTCTACTTATTTTTGTAGGTTGATTAGACATATGCCAGACTTCATCATTTAGTTAAAAGTGTCATAAGAGAAAGAGAGAGGGCTCCATAGAAAAGTTTTATTGCAGGGAATTCCCTGTGGAGGTAAATCAGCCCTCCAGAACAACAACCTGTGAAAGAAAAGCTGGCCTCTTTCAATCATTACTGCTTCTGCCCCTCCTCCTCTCTATACACGGTAATTTTCAAAGCTGAACACCATCTGTACCTCCTGTGTATGAGTTAGTCAGAAGGGTTTGGAAGCAGGTGGTAGTTAAAAACAAATGTAAACTCCTTCCTTTCCTATCCCAAAAATGTACTGACAGGCTAACAAGTTATCACATCCATGTTAAAGCTGCTTTTACCATCATTTCCCCCATTTTTCATTTTTTAAATTACATCTTGATTCTTTTTGAGCTGTGCAGCTTTGCACCCGCAGAGTTAATGATGTGTGACAGCTTTTTCACAATGCTCAGAAGATAGTTTGGCTCAATTTCATTTTTTCCCCAGTGAAAATAAAATCAACTGGACCAGTCATTAACTCAATTTGAAAAGAAAAAAGTGATCTTTGCAGCTTCAAGTAATCTTTCACTTTTTATAATTGATGCTAATGTCACCTTATATTATATATATGAAAATATACATATCTCATAGAGCTGGAAGGGACCTTGAGAGGTCATCAAGTCCAGTCCCCTGCCCTCTTAGCAGGACCAAGCACCATCCGTAACAGCTTTTTTTTTTTAAATCTGTTTGCCTCCAACCCCTAAATGGCCTACCTGAAGGGCTGAACTCACAGCCCTGGGTTTATAGGGCCAACACTCAAACTGCTTTACTTATCACTTTTCTGTTGGATAAATCCCAAAGTTTCTTGCTGTCTGCACATGAATAGAATATGGTAATTATTGTGCAACAGTGACAATACACAGTGATGTTTTAAGTTGGGCTGTTATGTACAAGGTGTATCCAGTTTAACTTGGTGGAAATGTAATTAGAATGTAATTAATTTAGGCATGGGTTCTACAGATGCATCCCACAAAATTGGAGCCTTAGCGTGGATGGGACCTGAGTTCGTTATCTCATGTGAAAGCTAATCCCTACAGTGGGCAGTTTGCCCTAGCACAATGCACAAACATTAAGCATTTGCATGCATTCTTGGGTATATCCCCAGTTTAGTTTGCTTGCATGAGTTTTGGTTAATGCATATGGGATGGCTTCTGAAGTTCTTACTCCTTTTTTACGCTAATCTAAATCTTAGAAATTTCTCCTTTGGAGCTACAGATGCTCATCTTCTCTGAAAATCAGGCTACCTATTTAACCAAACTTCTACTAAATATGGTGCACGTTGTTTAAATTTAATTTACCCAACCATATATATTTCGGCCTTGATTCTTTGGGAATGGCAAGGCTACACAGAATTTAACATCACATGGCCTTCAATTGTGTGACTTCACAGCATGCTACAGCTGTTACAAGTTGAATCTTTCTAGAACTGCACCCCTGGGACCTGACAAATGCTAAAACAGTGAGTTTGTTGACCCAGTGGGTTTTTTTGTGATGGTACTTGCCAGCACTGAGTACTGGCACATTGGAAGCCCAGCCATGGGATCCCTGGCCAGGAGGCAGCCCTGCAACAGGAAGCGAACTGGGGCATGGAGCCTTGTTGGCAGTCCTAGTACTGGCTACTCTTTTTTTTTTTTAAACAAAAAAGCACTGAGCATTAGTAACAGTTCCACTGTTTACTGGGTCTTAGAAGATATTTAGGGGTAAATTACAGCTAAATAACAGCACAGAACACTCAGAGACAGGACTAGGACTGGTAGCTGTAAGCAAACTTTAAAGGTTCATGGAAAATCTGGCCATACCCAAGTTAAATGGATGTCTGGCTCACTAAATTCATGCCAGACCACAGATGTTGCCAGATCAGAGATTGCTGGCCTAAAGAGATTCAACCTGTATTATTTTCTGACAAAAAAGCCTGAGAAATCCTTTCCAAAATATTCTCATGAAGCTAATCAATAAATAGCAATAACCACATTTGATTGAAAAAATTATATTATATAGCAAAAATTATATTATTAAGGTTAGGACCATATTCTTGGTCACATGAAATTTCTGTAATCCTTTCTACAAATCCAAGTTGCATGAAATTGTGATCCCTGAAAATCTTCCTTGTGTCCTATGGGAGAAGTATTACATTGTAAATATAACAACAAATATAAACCAGAAAGTGCTTTTTGACAGTCTAGCTAGGGAATGAGACAGCTGACAAGGATCTTGGCCGGGAATGATAACAGTTTCTACACTAAGAAAACAGTTTGTGCATCTTTCAGGTTTGTACTCTATTGGTATTTCTGAATTGACAGTTTTCCCAAAGCCCCTTTTACAGTCTTCCTTATAAACTCAAAATAACTTGGCAGCAGTGATACATAAAAAGGCAGCACGATTTATCTGTTTTATCTGTGACTTATTCCATGTATCGATATAGGTTACAAAATTCTTGCTGCAGTGTTAATTTTTGCTACAAGAATTGTCAGAGAATCACAGAACACTAGGACTGGAAGGGACCTCGAGGCCTTTGAATCCATCCCCCTGCCCCAATGGCAGGACCAAGTACTGTCTAAACCATCCTGATAGACATCTATCTAACCTGTTCCTAAATATCTCCAGTGATGGAGATTCCACAACCTCCCTTGTCAATTTATTCCACTGTTTGACCACCTTGACAGTTAGGAACTTTTTCCTAATGTCCAGCCTAAACCTCCCTTGCTGCAGTTTAAGTCCATTGTCTCTTGTTCTATCCTCAGAGGCCAAGAAGAACAAGTTTTCACCCTTCTCCTTATGACACCCTTTTAGATACCTGAAACTGATATCATGTCTCCCCTCAGCCTTCTCTTTTCCGAATTAAACAAGCCCAATTCTTTCAGCCTTTCTTCACAGGTCACATTCTGTAGCCCTTTAATCATTCTTGTCACTCTTTTCTGGACCCTCTCTAATTTCTCCACATCTTTCTTGAACTGCGGTGCCCAGAACTGGACACAATACTCCAGCTGAGGCCTAACCAGTGCAGAGTAGAGCGAAAGGATGACTTCTTGTGTCTCGTTCACAACACACCTGTTAATGCATCCCAGAATCATGTTTGCTTGTTTTTGCAACAGCATCACACTGTTGACTCGTATGTAGCTTGTGGTCCACTATAACCCCTACATCCCTTTCTGCTGTAGTCATTCCTAGACAATCTCAAAAAAGAGGAGGTCCATAGCAATTCTTGACTTTTGCATGTGTGAGATCTATAGACTTGACCTAGCACATAGGAAAGTTGGGGAGTAACATGGGTCTCAGGCAGAGCACAAAGTAGAACGGGGAGCAGTAGTGTATGATGCACCAACCAGAAGGAGGTGCTGTGCTGGAGAATGAATGAATTGCCTCATTGACCAGCAGGGGGCACCATGGTGTTGAGTTCACCCCGTGACACAGCAACTAGTCAACCAGAAGAGAAATTTCACTGGAAGAGAGCAAAGAATGCGAGGACACTGGAGTGAGGTGCTCATGGTGATGTGTTGCTGGGCAGCCTGGCTGCTGCGTGTTGTAACAACTGGCGCTATTTCAGCGTGTACAGCTTCATTGCTATACATAAGTCGCAATACTCAGAAATTAGTAATGCCTGCAGGCTGGTATCACATCTGTGTCCAATAGAATGAGAAATAATATCCTGCCCAGTCACAGATGGAAGGAAATATTCGCTGTCTTGGATTCTGATGTATCCAAGAGCATTGGGTAATCACCAGCCTCCAAGCCCGTGGAGGGCCCAAACAACCTGGGAACAAATATTCTGGATACTTGTGAATTCTGTGAAGGAGGCAAAATTTTCATCATGCTTCTTAGTATTGTTGTTTTCAAAGTTTGCCAGTCTTCATCAAGATTCTCTTTTCCATGTTGCCTTAGGAGACCCGGAAGTAATGAGGCTGTATAATAGATTTGATGTAAACGGTTACATAGCTTGTTGTCACCTTCCTTTTACTAGTATTTAACTTAGGCTATGTCTTACTATCTCATTCAGCAGCTTTCTGTGCGTGATGAACAATGTGAAGGAAAGGACCTAGTTGTATTTGATTCCTCAGGTGAGGAACCTGGCGGTGTAAAAACAGCTCTCCATATCAACAGACTGGATTCAATTTGAGAGGCTAGATCAGAGCCATTTCAACAAATTATCCTTTAGTTGATGGTTTTGGTACATTTACAGAAATTTACATTAGATACATTTTTTACAATGTGCCATAGAAGGAGGTTTAAATGCATCATGACCTAATTAAACCTCATTAGTGCAAGGTTCTTTATTTTTCAGATTGCAAATTCACCAGGATTTTTGGCCCTTCAATTTTCATTTGAAAACATTCTTGACTTGACTAATTCTTGACTCTCCACCCTCTGCCCCTCTGCTCTCTGATTTGCTCACCTTGATAATTTTTTTTCTGATTTGTCAACTTTGATTAATGTTTTTGGTTCTCTGTGTCTTAAATATTGAGTTCACCATTTGCACCACTCCACCACCTTCTCCTCATCACTCTCTCTTAAAGTGGGGAAAAAGAGATGGTGCCATGGCCTCTGGGTCCTTTCTGTTCCAGCACTCCTGGCTCGTGTACTCTGGCAGCAACAGAAGGAGTTCTGCCAGCCAGTGAGAGACTGTTCATGCTAAAGCTAGACCCACTAGAGTGGGAAGTGACAGAGTGAGGGTAGAACCTCAGGGGAAGAGTTGGTGTAGGGGTAGAGCCTCAGAGGAAACAGGCTAAGTAGGAGTGGGGGTTCAGGAAAGAATGTTGATTTGGGGCATGGTCCATGCGCCACTGTATTCCCTACTTCTAGGGACCTTCTGGCTCAAAATGTGGTGGCTGGTTTGCCTCCAAAAGGAGGTGATTCTTACCGCCTGGAACATTTCTTGCTTGCTGGGTGACCAGCCTTTTGTATAAGCTCCCAACCACAGAGGGTTTATAGATATTATAGATATTATAAATCCATAAGGAAGTATTACTCCTCTGCATTGGGATCTCAACTGTCTTATGTTCCAGGCTTACCTCATTTGCTATAGCTACTTTTCCCTGTTGGAAATACAAACTCCATTTCCTCTTCCTAGTCTTCAGTTTTGCCTAAAGGCAATATAACCTGGGATGTTAAAAATGAGTTTTTCAACCAACAGTGTCTGGTTGGATGCATCTGGTTTAACATTTGCTTTAAGTTTATTTTCCATGGTATTTGCTCTTAGTTCTTGTCCATGTTCTATTGGATTGTGAGTATTCTAACAGAAGATTGAGCTCCCCATATGAGTCATATTTCACGACTGACTTCATCCACAATTGCACAAATACAGTCTACTGACAAGTTGCTAACATACAAATATTTTTTCTGCTGCCCTTGGTACAATTTTCATTTTTTCTGATTTTTTCCCAGTTTGTTATGTACAATTTATCATTTATATCATACGTGCAATACCCTACAATACATGCAATACCATGCATACCCTTTCTTTTTCATTTCTAGATTATCATGGTCTATTCCTTCTTTAGAGTTTTTCATATTTTTTATAGGATGAGTCTCTGCCTACTGGTCCCCTTTTCCTGTGCTGATTTTCTTTTCCTTCTACATTTAATGCTTTGAGAGCCTCCTTACAGCTTTTGCATATTAATATTTGTCTTTTGTATCTCTTTAGCTTGCCTTGCTGAAATACCCTCTACATGCTGGACTGTGATTACACCAGTTAGTACAATTTACCGGTCACTTCTATATGATTTTCATAGCAACACTTCCCTCCACATTTGATGCATCTTGTTTTCTCTTTATTAATAGCTGTTATTTGCCTATACTGTTGACTTTAGTACCATAAGGGAAAGGATGCAGGGCATTATGGCTTGGTTCTGAGTATCTGAAACCCTAGTGTTACTTTCTCATTTAACAAGTCTATGTACATGCACATGTAACAGTACAGCTGTTGATGACTTGTTTTCTCCTCCTCGTTTACTTATTAGTCACTTACTAATGATTTAATCTTCTCTTAGGCTTTTGGCTATCTCATTACTGAACCCCCTTTTATTTTTGGCAAATATCTTGGGTACCTGGAAATGTATTCTAACTTTTCCTGGCATTTTAGTTTTCAGAAGTTTATCAGCTCATTCTTTGTTTTTAATACGCAACTAAAAGAGCACCATCTTGCTGCCTTTTAGGTCTTAAAACAGTCCCCATGCATTTTTTCTTCATTCTGTCAGCTAATTTCACATGGTTAACATCACCTCATTTTATTTCTTTGGCTTGAAAGCTTATAATTATAACATTTTGGTTTATTGCCTTCCTCAGCTGTGATTTTTGCTGATAGCATCATCACGTGATTCTGTTCCTACCCTTCCAATTCCCCTCCACTAATTTTTTTATTCATTCTCCCTCTGTAATAGATTCTGCCTCAGTTTCCAAAGTGACTTCATTTGGGACCAGTTAATCCTCTCTCAGACCACACTCTGCTGCCAAATTCCTATCTTTATACAGGCTCTTCCTGTTCCTTATCGACTGGGCTCCAGTGTCTTCTGTAAGCTGAGTGCTTGGGCCACCTCCAAGGACAGATTCAGGTGCTGCCCAGCTGACTGGCAGGGTGCCCACCCCTGCTCACAGCCAGCAGCATGTGTTTCTGTTGGTGGTGCACATATGTTTATGCCTCAGTGCACATAACAAAATTTATTCTGCCCATGGATGGAAAAAATTAGACTGAACACTGCTCGGCTCCATCACCAATCAGCCTTCTTTTTGGAGTGATGGTTTCCTTTGTACTCCTCTGAGAGTTTATGCATGAACTGCAAGTATCCAGAGATGGAGAATTGGAAAGTTGCAGTGTGTGGTGGTCTGCGCGTATGCACTTGCTTTGTTTCGTAGTTTTGTCCAGGCCGGCCTGCCTAGTCCTTCAGTTTGTTCTCACTGCTGCTTTGTTTGAGTTGGATCTGCTAGTGTCTTCTTATTTCTGACACTTGTAAAAATATGATTTAGAGTTGTGCATAATTAGCTTTATTCTAGATTTTGTCACTTTTACTATCGTTTTAGTGGCTAGTAGCAGTTTTTAAGAGATAGACTCCGCAATCCATTTTCACTCCCCACAACTCAGCGTCCATGCCTGGGTAATGGATTACACGAAAGATGCAAGGACTCAAGAGCTGTGTGTCCTGCCTGTGTTTGTTCTTGGTCCATGATACGCACCAGTGCTGCCCTTACTGCTTGGGAGAAGCACACATTTCTGTAGCTGCACTATTTGCCTCTCTTTCCCAAGTCATGCCTGAGAAGGATGGCTTCTCCACTCCAGAAGCACCTCCGGGAGAGCAGCATCAGGCCAGTTGGATCCATGATGGAACATACCCATACATCAGCCTGAGAAACCCAAAAGCACACCTTCTATCATGGAGATTGTCTGTTTCAACTGATACTGGTCCTACAGACACCATTCTGGTTAACATCACCTAAGTTTATTTTTTTGGCTGGAGATCTTACAATTATAGTGTTTTGGTTTATTCCCTTCCTCAGCTTTGATTTCCTTCCTCACCTTCTATGATGGAGATCGCCTGTTTCAACTGGTACTGGTGCTACAGACACCATTCTGGGACCTAACTTGAAGGCAAGGAAGAATAAAGTAAGCAGTAAGTCTTCCTCCAAGTGTGAGTAGGGCAATGTGTTTTCTGTGATTTCCAGTAGTGTTTCCCAAGGCTCACAAGCACTACAAGAAGTTTCACAGACTGACAGATACATCGGCGCCAACTAACCAACCAGAGAGCCATGCAAGCCTGCCAAGTCAGCACCCCTTACATCAAGGGAATTGTTGGTTCTAAAACACTTTTCTATTATGGATATGGCTATGAATCATGCCACTGACACTGAGGTGGTGGGAGACACACTTTGCAGAAAGCTGATCTCTGCATATACCTCTATAGACAGTGCATTGGGAAGCGTGATCTCCAAACTGGGACTTACTTCGCTCAGGTCATGCTTCCACCCACTACTTTACAATTTCAAAGGTTTCACCGAGTCTCATCATGAGAGGATTTGGATGGAGCACAGGGGCTGGTCATCTCATACTATGGCTATGAGCACCTTAAGGGGCTGCCAACTTTGTGGGAGTCCTCTTCTTTCCCCCCCACAAAAAAGCCACTAATACTCCACTTCATGACATGTCCTGTCAACAAGAGATAATTCATCTTGTCCCATTTTGGGAACCCTTGAGCAGGTGTTTGGAATCTTTTGAAGGATGAGCTGCTCAATCCAGCTCTGATGGTACTGCTGGAATAGGAATGAGTCCTATCATCTTCTCCAGACGCAGCTGTGTCCTCAAACCCCACTTTACCCCAGATGACTTTTGTTAGTTTCAAAATCTCCTTCTCAGGGTGTCTGAGGACCTCCACATCCCACTGGAGCATCAACTTCTTGAGACCCTTCATGCTGCAGTACCAAACTGAATTCCTCTATCAATCACAGATTCCATCCTGCAGACAGCTCGACCTGTGTGGCACACACATGTACTGGCTAAGCATTCTAAGTTTCTGTTCTCTCACCTATCAACAAATTCCCTCATCATACAAGTGGCGACAGAGCAGGCCAGCTAGCAGCACCCCAGGTCCACTCTGCAGACAAGGCGAGCAAGCAGCTAGAGCTTCTAGGGCTTCTCATTGACTAGCCTCCAATTCTGGCTTTGCTTGTTGGCCAAATATGACTTTTTCAACTATGGTAAACTGGAGGCCTTTATGTACAAGCCTCCCCTGAAAGATTTAGCCCATTTACAAGCTGTCTTGGAGGAGTGCAAACTGCCATGAGAAGAGTTCTTCAGTCTGCTGTGAATATGGCAGATACCTTTTCATGCATTATTGCTATGGGGTGTGTCATGCAGAGGGAATTGTGTTTCTTTTAAGAAGTACAATGACATAAAGGATCTCCCTTTTTGTGAGTCTCACTTGTTTAATCAGAAGACCAGTGATTCCCTCCACTCCCTCATGGATGCCAGTGCCATACTTGTTCACCGGATATCTTCCTGAAACTAAGCAAAAAATCATTTTACTTTTTGCCACCTATACAATGGTTAAGAACTCTTCAGTTCCTCCACCAGAAACCCTACAAACCATTTTGTAAGTGATAAAAGATTAACACTCATGTCCTCCAGGTCGATCTTCACACCTTTCAGCATTACATAAGCAGTCCTCTCAGCAGTAGTGTATCTATGTGCACCTAGAGAATGACTGACCATCTTGCCACCTGCTGTGCATTCAATTCACCTCCTTCAGGGCTGTCTGGTATCTTTTATCCGCTGGCTTGTAGAGTTATACAATGGACAAATGGAGACGATGTCAATTTAGTTCACAATACTACCTCATGCAGATCTCCCATCCTGCTCCTGCCTCAGGGATCATTCTCACAACAGGTCTTTTGCTGTAGAGGTGGAGTCTTTATTGCATAGGGGAGTGATAGGATACATTTCTCAAACTGTCAGGGTGAAGGATTCTAGTCCTCTTATTTCCTAATACTCAGGATGAGTGGATGGAGAAATATTGGACATCTGTCACTTCAACTGATTCCTACACAAGCAGAAGTTTCATAAATTCACCTTAGCTGCCATTATACTGTCTCTAGAAAGACGCATGTGATTTATAGCTCTAAATACACAGGAAGACTATGTTCACATAGACATCTGTACAACCCACCTAAGGTATCAGATATTCATGGCAGGCCCTCAGCAGTTCCAATAAGTGGTCCTATCATCCAGACTCACTGCTGCTCTGCAGGTCTTCTGCAAAGTTTTCTCTATAGTAGCAGAACATTTCTGACATCAAAGAGTCCTTGTGTTCCTCTGTCTTGACCACTGGCTGCTAGCAGTGCGATACAGAGAAGAGGCTCAAGCTTAAACCTTCATGTTACTCAGTCTTCTTTACTCCTGGGGGAAGTATAAACACTGAAAAATTAACTTTAGATCTCACACAGTCCCTGGATTTCTTTGGGGTTTCTCCTGATGTCTCAGCACAAACCTATGTACCAAGGGACTAGGACAGACCTTCTGTCCTGGTCAGGACTTGCCTATCCATCCTTGGCCATCTGACAGCCTAAATGTACATCAGCACTTTCATCATCTCCACCTCTGCTGTCTTCAGTTATGATACCAACAGGTCTCCCACATGACACACCATATACTTTGCTGGCATGCCCATCTGAAGTACTCTTTTCCCTCCAATGGGGGACAGACCCAGGACACGTCTGCACCAGGATGCCCTTTCTCCCATCTTCCCTGAATATACTGATCATCACTTATACATCAGTCACTAAATTGGATGCCCACATGCGTGAACCAGTGACTCAAGGGATTGGACCACTCATGAATTCTGAATGCAATGTTGGAGCTTTGGATAGTACAGAGGGTCTGTCACACATTTCTTCCATTCATGTGTTCCTATCATGTCCTTATGTCATTACACCAACAAACAGGGCAGCATGAGGTCAAAGGCATCTGTGGAATTAATGAATTAGTGAAATGATTCTGCTGCTGGTGGCCTATTTTCTGGGATTCAGAACATGATTGTAGACTCAGCAAAAATTCATGACGGACCTCAAGTGGGAGCTTCACAATATTTTCCCACAATTTCTGCCTGTGCACGTCAGAGGAAGCACTCTCTATGTAGGTCCAGTTTGTTGTTTTGACCATCAGGAGGAGTCCATGCAGAATTCTTCTTGAACTGTTGGTAGGAGGGAGTCTGTGGGTCAGTGCACTGTTCAGTGTTGCATTGAAAGTATTCATTGAGTTGGTGACATGCACATGCAGAAACTGTGCAAAAGTGGCATTGTTTGCCCCATAACCTTAACTGTGCAGAGTGCAATGCCATCCATAGCCCCAGAAACAACTGGGTCATTATAATCAAAAAGGCTGACAAAGGAGGTGCTGTTGTCATCATCAATAGGTAAGATTACCAAAAGGAGGCTGCCAGGCAATTCTCCAATACCACATTCTCTAGGCTACTATCCTCTGATACATTGAGGAGAACATAAAAAACTACGCCATGTACTCAAGATGCTCCCTACAAAAGCACAGGAACAAATCTACGCAGACACACCCCTAGAGCCCCACCAGGGTTATTCTATCTACTACCCAAGATCCATAAACCTGGAAATCCTGGACACACCATCATCTCAGGCTTTGGCACTCTCACTGCAGGATTGTCTGAGTATGTGGACTCTCTGCTCAGACCCTACACTGCCAGCACTCCAAGCTATCTTCGTGATACCACCGACTTTCTGAGGAAACTACAATGCATTCATGATCTTCCTGAAAACACCATCCTGGCAACCATGGATGCAGAGGCTCTCTACACCAATATTCCACATGAAGGTGGTCTACAATCTACCAGTAACAGTATCACTGATGATGCCACAGCACAACTGGTGGCAGAGCTGTATGACTTTGTTCTCACCCTTAACTATTTCAGATTTGGGGACTATTTACACCTTGAAATCAGTGGTACGGCTATGAGCACCACATGGCCCCACAGTATGCCAACATTCTTATAGCTGACCTGGAACAATGCTTCCTCAGCTCTCACCCCTCTTCTACCTGTGCTACACTGATGACATCTTCATCATCTGGACCCAGAGGAAGGAGGATCCTTTAGAATTTCACTGTGATTTCAACAGTTTCCACCCCACCATCAACTTCAGCCTGGACTAGTCAAAACAAGAGATCCACTTCCTAGACACTACAGTACAAATAAGTGATGGCCACATAAACACAACAGTATGCCGGAAACCTACTGACCACTATGCTATGTACATCCCTCCAGCTTCTATCCAGGGCACACCACACTGTCCATTGTCTACAGCCAGGCACTAGGATACAACTGCTTTTGCTGTATTCCCTCAGACAGAGACAAACACCTACAAAACCTTTACTAAGTATTCACAAATCTACAATACCCACCTAAGGAATTGAGAAAATAGATTGACAGATCCACATGTGTACCCAGAAGCCACCTACAAGACAGACCTAACAAGGAAAATAACAGAATACCACTGGACCTACAGTCCCCAGCTAAAACCTCTCCAATGCATCATCAGTGAGCTACAACCCATACTGGACAATGACCCTTCACTCTCACAGACCTTGGGAGGCAGGCCAGTCCTCACCTACAAACAGCCTGTTAACCTGAAGCAAATTCTCACTAGCAAAAATACACCACACCACAGTAACTCTAACTGAATAACCGATCCCTGCAACAAACCTTGGTGCCAACTCTACCCACATACCTACATGAGCAACACCATCACAGGACCTAACCATGTCAGACACACCTTTGGAGGCTCATTCATTTGCACATCTACTAATGTAATATATGCCATTATGAGCCAACAATGCCCCTTTACCATACATGTTGTTCAAACTGGACAGTTTCTATGTAAAAGAATAAAGGGACACAAATCATCTCTCAGCAATAGTAATATACAAAACCTGTAGGAGATCACTTCAATCTGCTTGGACACTCAGTAGCAGATTTAAAAGTACCCGTACCGCAACAAAAAAACTTCAAAAACAAATGTCAAAGAGAAACTGAAGATCTACAATTCTTTTGCCAATTTGACACCATCAATTTAGGACTGAACAAAGACTGGGAATGGCTGGCCAACTACAAAAGCAGTTTCTCCTCTCTTGCTGTTCACACCTCTACATCAGCTGCTGGAATTGGGCCAAATCCTCCCTGACTGAATTCACCTTGTTAACTCTGGTCTTCCTCTTGATTGGTACTCCCTTCTTTTCATATGCCTGTATACTTATACCTGCCTCTGGAATTTCCACTACATGCATCTGATGAAGTGGGGCTTTGCCCAGGAAAGCTTATGCTGTGATAACTCTCTTAGTCTATAATGTGTCACAGAACTTCTCATTGTTATTTCCAGGATCATCAGTTCTGTGATTTGAGGTGGAAATATGTTTCTTGATGAATTATGCAGTGAAACAATATCATATTATGATCCAGCATTTTCTGCAACAGAAACATAAACCCCTGGTGTGCACCTTTCATACTTGGTGCCCTATGAGTTGCAACTGAGATGAGGTAGCTGGTGTTTATTTCTTTCATTTTTAGGCAGTCTACGACAGCTGAAAAAATATCTTTTCCCCTTGTTTAGCTTTTGAGTGGCAGCAAACTTAATGGCTGGGTCTACACAAGTCCCTTCCTTTTGGAAGGGGCATGTTAATGAGCGGGTTCAAAATATGCTAATGAGGCACCTTACGAATATGCATCACCTCATTAACATAATGGCAGTCATGGCTATTTGAAAGTGCAGCTTTTTGAATCGCACAGTGCCTGTGGAGATGGGGACCTTCTGAAAGGACCCCCCCAGTTTTCGAAAGCCCCTTCTTCCTAACACCAGATAGGAAGAAAGGGCATCTTCTTAGCATCTTTCGAACCCAAAAGGAAGGGGCTCGTGTAGACACAAGGAATAAGTTCCTCAGAATAAAGGTCCTTCAGAATTCACATACCTGCCAAGAAGGGCAACTTGCGCAATGTCATCAACATCACTTGATTCATCACGAGCAAGAGAGATGCCTGGGACTGCATTAATGTCCATAATCTGAAGACCAATTATATCTCCAGTGGCTTTTAGAGTTCTGGCCCTCACTATCTTTGCAGATGATGGCAGATCTCTAATTTTCTGAACAATTTTGTTTTTGTTTTTGAAATCACTGGACAACTGCTCTCATACTTTGATAAAACACTCTCTTATATATTCACCATCCTTGAATGGCTTTCCTTGTTTCATAATTTCTTGAGTTGCCACAAAACTAGCTACGGATGTAGTACTTCGTGATTTCATCCATTTAGTGAATGTCTTCTCAGTTTGCTCTGCTTTGCATAGCAGGTCCTCCATGGCTTATTTTCTGGCATCTCCAGCTGGATACTGTTTGGCAAAAGTAGTATGCTTTTTGAGAAAATGCCTCTTGAGGTTGCATTTTTTTCTCGTTGGTGAATTTCTCATTGTAATTGAGATATGAAAGGGAACCCAGCTGAACTTGATATAAATGTGAAGGTTCGGGTCCATTTAGTTTGAAATTCTCTGATTTTGTCTTTGATTTTCCTCTTTTGTAAGCCATTCCAACCCCCACTTTAATTATACCACTTTTACTTCATGTTTAATTTCAGTTTTCTTTCTTAAAATGCATGTTGCCCTTCAGGTATTCTGCCAGCTTTCTTTTCCTTTTCAACATCAAGACTTTATTAGCAACACAATCAAAGCACAGACACAGTATCATATCCCACAATGCACTGCACATATTAATGGGGGAGTTACCCAACATTTTGAGATCACATGTCATTTGTTATTTAGATATGAGTTGTTCCTTGTTAGGCTTTTAGACTTTCACTGTTTATTGAAAATAATCAGAAGATTTTTTTCTTGTTTAAACTTTGTAATTATACTATCAGGAGCCACAAAGAAGTCCTTAAAGAACCACATGCAGCTCTGGAGCCTCAGCTTGCAGACCCCTGATTTAGGCACTGCAGCAAAACCCCTGCTTATCCTTGTTGGGGTAGGTGCCCCCTGCTCTGCCTATGGTGGGTAAACACTCCTCAGACCCTGGCTGAACTCTCAGGCTACCTGTGGGGAAGGGAGCCCAAACACTGCTCCTGGAAGTTCCTCTCTTCTTCTTCTGTCTCTGGCAATGCTAATGTTCTCCTTGCCAGTTTTCTGATGCTCTCTCCTGCTATAATCCTTTCACTCCAGCCTCCTCTTGCATACTCCACCCCCTCCCTACTGGGCGGAGGCGGGTGGCTTTTTACTAGGCCCTGTGGCAACCTTAAGTGAGATAAGCTGGCCCTAATTCATTTATACAAGCCTTCCCAGCCTCCCCGTTTAAATCCTGATTAGCCAGAGCCGTTTATGCTTTTTCAGAGCTGCCTCTCCCACCTTTTAAGTTAGCCCTCTGGCATGACCCTGTCACACTGAGTTCTACTTCTTGCACTCCTCCTCCCTCTGCTGTGGCGCTCTTCAATCTGCAGTTGAGAAATAACTGAAGGCATGGTTGGTGCATTCCACCCTTTATTATCTTGGATTGAAACCATGAGGTGAAGCAAGAGCACACACACAGACCAAGGGACACGACAGCTTTCAAATTCACCAGCTTCAGGCTCTCTCTCAGGGGCAGTCTACCAGATTCATTAATCCAATTTAACTTGCTCCAGTTTGTGTGGGGTGAAAACACCATTACAGGCTTATCTTTTCAGAACTGACTAGTCGTTTTGAATGTCTCTCTTTCCAGGTATGTAAAGTGGGAAAGTCTGTTTAAGTTGTTAGATAGGTTCTCTCAAATTAGTATCTGCTTTTCGAAAATGTAGATCTGTGGCTACGTCTACACGTGCACCCAACTTCGAAATAGCTTATTTCGATGTTGCGACATCGAAATAGGCTATTTCGATGAATAACGTCTACACGTCCTCCAGGGCTGGCAACGTCGATGTTCAACTTCGACGTTGCTCAGCCCAACATCGAAATAGGCACAGCGAGGGAACGTCTACACGCCAAAGTAGCACACATCGAAATAAGGGAGCCAGGCACAGCTGCAGACAGGGTCACGGGGCGGACTCAACAGCAAGTCGCTCCCTTAAAGGGCCCCTCCCAGACACACTTTCATTAAACAGTGCAAGATACACAGAGCCAACAACTAGTTGCAGACCCTGTATATGCAGCACGGACCCCCAGCTGCAGCAGCAGCAGCCAGAAGCCCTGGGCTAAGGGCTGCTGCCCACGGTGACCACAGAGCCCCGCAAGGGCTGGAGAGAGAGTATCTCTCAACCCCCCAGCTGATGGCCGCCATGGAGGACCCCGCTATTTCGATGTTGCGGGACGCGGATCGTCTACACGTGCCTACTTCGATGTTGAACGTCGAAGTAGGGCGCTATTCCCATCCCCTCATGGGGTTAGCGACTTCGACGTCTCGCCGCCTAACGTCGATTTCAACTTCGAAATAGCGCCCAACACGTGTAGACGTGACGGGCGCTATTTCGAAGTTACTGCCGCTACTTCGAAGTAGCGTGCACGTGTAGACGCAGCCTGTGTGTCCTTTCACAGCTACTGTTATGAGATTTCTGACAATAAATACAGAAGCTAATCTAAGACTGTGTGAACTGATCTAATACAAACACACTATTCTGGAGTTTGTGACAGCCTGAAACAAGTGCTCTGTGCTTAAGCTTGTATCCCAAGGTCTCAGTTCAGGAGTGAATTACTGTCATCATCAGTTACCAGTTTAAAATCAGTGATTGGGCCAAGTTTACATTTAAAATGTCAAAAAGTGGACGGTGAAATACTTGTATGAAGCTGTCCTACTGCAGCCTAAAATCCCATCACCTCTGTAAAATGGTAATGATTTTTTATAGGACCCCAGTGGAATACAGCCTGCAGGCTGCAAGCTCTTTAGGGAACAGTAAGGAACTGTAAATCTGAAAGGCTATAGGACAGATGAGGTTCTGCCTCTGTAAACTACATTTTTTTTTTTTTTTTTTTTAAATATCCTTCTTTTGGTAAACATTCTATTTGGCAAGTGCTCAGTCATTTTTTTTTTTTTTGGAACCATTATGTTATTAACTGATAGGGATTACCATTTAACTTGGTAAAATGGCTATTGCACATGTAGATAAGTTGTTCTCATAAAGATTTTGCTGCAAATTCCACTACCCAATTTAGAAATATTCTGCATACATCGGGTATTACATAATTAGACTGTGATAGCTCCAGTGGAGTTCTACTCCATCACATCCAATTTTTAAAAATCCTTTAAAAAGGATATACACAATAGAAACCATGAGGTGAATAATACATCTTTTCACAAGTTCCTGAATGATATTTGCATAATTTCATTTTTAAAAGTCCATAAATACATATTTATGTGCAAGTCCTTGACATTACGATCTGAACATAGCAGCTCCCATGCACCCTAATGAGGATTAGAGACATTAAAAATCAGGGCACTGCTGCAGGAAAAATTTCAATGAACCTATACAAATAACCAAAAAACTAGACAAGAATGAGCAAAAATGAGATACTTTTAAAATTAATACTGACACTTTGTTCTGAATCCACCCTACTGTGTCAAGAAATTGCTGAACAGTGGGTGTTTTTGTCAACTGAATTTCAAATTCATGATGGTGATAGACTGACAGGATTGGCATGAAAATTTTTTTTTCTTTCAGTAATCTGCACAGCAGATACCTCATGTTGCTTAATCCTGTGATGTGCAGAGCACTGTCCAATGTCAGTGAATGGGAACATTCAGTACTTCATGTGACTGATCCAGGAGCCTTCCCTTACACTGACTTTTAATTATTTCAGAATCTCACTGCACAGGAACCAACTCCAGGGTAGGAGCAGGTAATATGGTTTCCATGCCTGCTCAGACATTCTTTTCCCTGCCAAAACAGTGGCCAGTCAGTACATTTAATGCTGTAGGAATATGGCCACTAGGAATTGCTCTCATACAATGAAATCATTTCACACAATCCTTACTACAGTTTATGTTAATCTCTTTTCCATGCTAGTGATCTGGACTGGATTTGAAGCAGACATTACTCCCTGTCCTTTAGCCTTGCAGATTTTCAATTCCTTACTATTCTCCAAAGATCTTCCAGCTTGCAGGCTCTATTCCACTGGGATCCCCTCAATGACCCAGTCCTTCTGAGTAGCTGGTTCCTGCATCTTTAAATCTTTCCATTGATGTTAATGGAAGTGTTAACTGAGTAAGCAGTGCAGAACTGCCCCCTGGGCGTAGCCTCAGGAAATACACATTTTGTACTCATGAGAGTCCCAGAGGGGAGAGCTTCCAGCGCAAGTTTACTCTGATGTGTTTCAGATTATAATTGTTTTTATTGTTAACCACAGAATGTTGTGATATTGCAACAAAAATTAAACTTCTGTAAATGAATTATTTTTGTTGCAGTCATTTCTGAGATCAAAAATTGGCCCATTATGTGACCCTCGCCCAAAGGCGTTGGCAGATCACTTGGCAATAGTACTGTTTCCTAAGGGTACATCTATACTTACTGAAAGATCGACTCGTTCAGGGTCAATCTTCTAGGGTTTGATTTAGCGCACCTAGTGGGGATGTGCTAAATGGAACGTCAGGTCTCTACGATCAACCCTGGTACTCCTCATTGTTGTGAGGAGTAAGGGAGGCCAATGGGAAAGTTTCTCACATCAACTTCCTACTGTTTGAGCAGCCAGAAAAAAAAATCCACCTACGATACATCAGATCTAGCTACACAATTATTGTAGCTGGAATTTGCGTATCATAAATCAACTTTTTGGCCTCGTGTAGACCTAGCCACAGTTAAAGCCTAACTGTTGCAATGAGCTTCAAATAGACATGAATGGGTCTGCTTTGCTGAGCTCATGGCAGGGTCAAGGGCTAAAACTGGATGCACTCTGACACAAAGATAACTCCCAAACTAAAATTCGGTATTTTGTGTGTTTAAATTAGGAAATGCTGTGCAAAAGCATTGTGTCAATTTCACAGAAAAATAAAATGCGTAGAGAAACTGCCAAAAACAAGACCAAAGAATCTGTCAAGTGAAATTGCAGAGCGAAGAATGGCTTCATTTTTCAACAGTTTTTACCGATATGTGAAATGCAGGTTTTGAGAGATGAGGAGTGTAGATTATTCTGGCTGCTTTGGGCTGCTATTCTGTGGGCCGGGGGGGGGAGCCTTTCTCCTTGTTAATACATACTTTAAAATGAATTGACTTGTGTAAGCAAAGCATAAATTTTCATTCTGCATCTGAAATAGTGACCAAAATAATTGTTAACCTATGAATTCAATATGATTAAACTATTTTGAGAGTGACCTGTGGGGCTAGAAGAAATTCCCTTAATTATTTCTTGTCTAAGGCTATTTCTATACTAGCCATATAAGTCAACAGCCGATATACAATTTTAGCTGCACCTTATTGGCAGTCGACTTCCACGTCTGTCTAAACAGAGGAAGATTGATGGGAGCCTTTCTCATATTGACTTTCCTTCTTCCTTGCCTCTTGTGAGGAGTTCCAGGCTCAACTTTGACCCCTGGAAGTGTTATTTCATGTGTGCATGAAATGAAACCCTGGAAGATCAACCCTGAGTGGGTCACTCTTCTACAGTAGTGTGGCTCTAGAGTAAGAGAGAGAGTCCATTTCATTCTTCCTCTTACGCTGCAACAAGGAGTTAAGGAAGGGGTGACTGCTAGAAGATAGGATCTCCTTCTTTGATTATTATCTGGGAGGTACACATATCCAAGACTGCAAACTACCTTGAAGTAGGCCTAGGACTATAGATTATTGGGACATAAAACTGATAAAGTAAATAATTGCTTTAAATTATTATGGATCATTTGGATCAAGGTTTGAATATGCACTACCGTATCTGTAACAGGTAAGATCACAAGGGATTTTTACTTTTTTTTCCTGTTCCATGTCCAATGTAGCTTCTGTTGTAACAAGTTTTCTTTCTTCTGGTTTTAATTCTCTCTGAGGTAAACAGATTTAAATTATTCTGAAATTTTCCATTCAAGTTATATAGATCTCATTTTACCTCCTCCTGAGAGAGATTATAGAAGTCACATGATGGTTCCTTCATATGAGTTTGGAACAAGAAAACGCTGTATGAAAATAATACAGGGATATATTATAGTACAAACTGTGTAGGGGATATTGGAAGATGTGAAGAGAAGTGAATTGCGTAAAATGGATTTTATTGAGTCTGCTCTGTGGTGATGATGTGTCCTTGAAGTCAGAAGCCTCATTTAAACATTTTGGCACTGCAGTAATTACATAAACAGTTGCACAATTTACAGAACAGACTATCTCTGTTCTTTAGAAAATAGTGAATCTATTTCCTAAACATGAAGCATGTGAGTAGCTATACAGCTCATTTAATAGGAAATGAAAAATACCATGTGGCACCCTTGCATCCTAGATTAGGCTGCAGCTAGTTGTTATTTTGATGAATATGGATGTTGCTCTGCAGATAGATTACTTTCCCAATTTCAGAAAAAGAAGAATCAATTTCTCATTCTCTGTTGAAGGATAACAGACAGAAAGCCGTGCTAATATACTATCAAAACACAGTGAAAAAAAACAGTCAAGGAGCACTTTTTAAAGGCTAACAAAATAATTTATTAGGTGATGAGCTTTCGTGGGACAGACCCAGTTCTTCAGACCATAGCCATACCAGAACAGACACAATATTGAGTCTGTTCTGGTGTGACTATGGTCTGAAGAAGGGGGTCTGTCCCATGAAAGCTCACCACCTAATAGATGATTTTGTTAGTCTTCAAAGTGCTACTTGACTGCTTTTGCTGTTGAAGGGATTATTCAAACTCTAAGTCCTTCCATTAGATCGCAGGTACAGTATTTGAGTGCTAGAGATTTCCTATTCCCTATCAGACTCAGGAAGATTTTCTTGTCAGGTGTTGATGGAGATGACTGCCTAGGTTACGTAGTTAGTAAGTGTGGTTGCCAGGAAATTATTTGCTCCCACAATGATAGACTGCTTCTCAAAATCAGGCTCTCAGTGTGATCACTGCCTTGTAAGCTTGCTTTTGAGTGTGATTCAAGGTGCTGTTTTTCAATCCTAAAGCCTTTTATAGTTTTGGCATTGTGTACTTACAGTCTCTCTGTGAAGCACTAGAATGCGTTGCCTAGGGAGGTGGTGGATTCTCCATCCCTAGAGGTTTTTTAGTCCTGGCTTGACAAGGTCCTGGCTGGAATGACTTATTTGGGGTTGATCCTGCTTGAAGCAGGGGGCTGGACTGGATGACCTCCTGAGGTCCCTTCCAGCCCTATGATTCTTTCTTTCTCTCTCTTTCACTTTCTCTTATTGAGCATTAACCCTTTCATTTGGGAACAGAAGTCTCACAGTAGAGTCCTTGACTCTGGAACAGGCCTGAATCTCACTGATTGATATGTAAATGAACTCTGGGATGAAAGTGTCATGATAAAGAAATAATAATATGTAACCCACTGAAGTAGATCACTGGAAGTTAAAACTATGAGAGTTTATTTTAAACACAGTTGAAACAGCAGGTAGGTTTGATGAAAGTGACAAGTCATAAATTGACCAAAGTAAGGTTTCATTTATACACATTCTATTTAGCCTTACAACACCTATGAAAAAAATGGCCAGATACTCTTATTTCCACCTGCAGCATGTATCAAAGAGCTATTTATTCACAACATTGCAATCATAAATCTGGTTTCCTTAGTGATTTCCCTTGTGTGCATGAACCCTGCTTTATGTTGAAATTCTTTTCATTGTTAGAACAAATTGTGTCTTCTTTGGGGAAGATGGGTGGACTCGAGTGACAGAATAATATGGTTGATGAAATTCTTTGATGCAGAAGTGCTTTTGTGGTTGATTAGAAGACGCAGGTTGGACTGAGGAAAGGTATATTTATTGTGCTAAAAATTAGGAGCTAAATTAAAGATGGGATGGAATGTATGTAGATATTAACCAAAACTCTCCTGAAGAGCGTTTAGGGAAGAGGAGTATAATCAGATAGTGGTCACAACAAATGAAACATAAATCTCACCCTAAGCTTTTGAGTCTCTGTGGGGTAGCTGCCCAAGAGAACACTGGTCTTTGGGCAAAGTGGTTTCTCTTAGCCCCACTGTCCTTTCCAACTTTTGGCAGGCTGACTTGGCCAGAACCCATCAAAAAGATTACGTCACTTGGTTTGTCTCTTAAAATGAAGGATAAAGATGGAGTCTCCCTTTTTTCCTTATATTCTGGTATAGTTAGCTTGTGGTAGCACTTGGGAACTGGACCACCCCCCATACCTCTGCCAAAATGTTAAGTGCTAGATGGGGTGCCTCCCTCAAGCACCCCCTGTGCTCCTGTGGATGGTTCTCCCTGCAATCCTCCCCCACAGTCACCACTCACTTATGACTAGGGATTCAATCTGCTGTGTCTCTCTGGGGTGCAGAAATCAGGTTAATTCTCTGTCTCTTTTGTTCAGCATCTGAAACAGCCCCCCTTCCCCTGATGGTTAAGCTCAGTGGTTCCCAAACTTTTCAGCATCACACCCCCTTTTGATTTTTGAGAAACGCTCATGCCCCCAGCTCTTCTTTACGATCATCCAACCCCCTTTAACAAAAAATTCAATTTGTAATTTAAAATAAACACAAAAACTTGATATAAAAATGTTATTTAAAATTAAAAATAAACACAAAGTTTTCCTTGGCCTTTTGTGGGTACCTGGTGCAGCCCCAGTTGGCCAGCTGCTTGAGCCCTGTGCCAGCCGCCAGCCCCCCATCCACCTGAGACCTGTGCTGCCAGAGGTGCCCTCCTGAGTCCCGCACCACCAGGGCTAGCCACCCACCCACCTGCCAGCTGCCAGGCCAGCTGCCTCCCTGAGCCCCATGTTGCTGGGACCAGCTGCAGGGCAGCTGCCCACCCAAGCCCCATTCTGACAGAGCTGCCGCCCACCTGCCATCCCAAGCTGCACAAGCGCCATGCTGCCAGGGCCAGCCGCCCAAGCCCCACCTTGTTGGGGCCAGCCTCCCACCTCCCAGTCCGAGCCGCCTGAGACCTGCACTGCTGGAGCCAGCTGTCTGCCTGCCAGCTCAAGCCACTCAAACCCATTGCTACCATGGCCAGCCACCAACCCAAGCTACGTGAGACCTACGAGACCAGTGTAGGCTATCCAAGCCCCCTGAGTCCCTCAAGCCAGCCAGGTGCCCTAGCCCCACAAGTCCTGTGAGCTGCCGGCCTGAGCCCCCCACAAAGCCAGGCACCACCAGTCTCCTGCTCTTACCACATGCCCCTCAATGAAGGCAGGCACCCCCAGCCCCCATCTAACCCCATCCTCCTCCCTGTCCCTTGAACCCACACTCACTCACCTTTGAAGAAGGCAGCTAGCTCCAGATGGGTCTTAGCTATCTGCTTGCTTTTTATGGCAGCTGTGCCAGGTCACCCATGTAAAATGGCAGGGGCTGAGAGCTGGAAGCAAAGGCTGGCTCGTTCTTTGGGTGGGGGAAATTATGGTGGGACTGGGTCACCTCATGCCACCCCATGGGATTTCTTCATCGCCTCCTGCCAGGGGGGCGCCCCCCCGCAGTTTGGGAAACCAGGGTTCAGCTCAATAGCTTTGGTTATTACTAAGGTGTAAACTGATGTAAAACATTATGCCTTTGTCAATTGTCTTTGCTTTGGATAGTCTCTCTTATCTTTACTAAAGTTTGTTTAAAATCTTAGAGGGAACTCAATTTCACATATGAATAACATGTATTTTACAATTATATTACCAATCGTCATGTTATTAGCTTTTCCACAATACCTCCCAAAGCATGTTTTGTACAAACATTATTGTAATAGTACGTAGAGTGTGAATGGGTACCTAGGGTAACCATGAGTCATGGCACCAATGTCTTTCAGGAAAGATTTGAAGGTGTGACAGTGGTAGCTTTGTGGATTTAGTTCATCATTCCATGTGCAACAGCAACGTGGAAGAAAGCATGGTGGTATTTTGTAGGAGATGCTGACAAACAGGCCTTCAAGCTGGCATCATTATAAAGTGCGAGAGGTTCACATTTGGCAGCCCACACAACTTCACTTCATGCATGGTGTACGGCTAGAAACAGCTATCAGAATTGTCCTAATGTTCACAATTGCTTTAATTCCAATTCCCTCTCATCTTTTGAGCAACATTATTGCATTCAAGTGCTTGCCATGAGACTTCCTGAAGAGTTTTAGGAACCTAAACAGCAATGCAACACTTTACACAGTGGCTATCTTTGCTCTGTTTTTATCACTTGTAGTCTTTGATTTAGTTGCTCACCCTAGTGTGATTGTAAACAAACAATTATCTTTTATTTAAATGCTACATGACTGTGCTAAAGAAAAGAAATGGAGATAATAGGCGTGGAGTTGTACCGGAAGGTAACTGAGAGGTTAGTTCTTATGTGAAAAAATATACAACATTTTAAAAATCATGGGCTGACTTACGAATTGATCATTTTAATTCATAGGAAGACTGAGGGTGGCTTGGTACCTCTCTTTTCACTTGCAAGACAGGAGCAACTTTTTCCCAAGTGTCTCAAACTGTAGCAGAAGAATCATATACCTGGTATGCAGCCCCTTGTGTCATTCAAGATGTGCAGAGCAGTTTTATATTTGGAACTTAGGCTACATCTACACTAGCCAAAAACTTCGAAATGGCCATGCAAATGGCCATTTTGAAGTTTACTGATGAAGCACTGAAATATATATTCAGCACCTCATTAGCATGCGGGCGGCCATGGCACTTCGAAATTGACATGGCTCGCCGCTGCATGGCTCGTCCAGATGGGACTCCTTTTCGAAAGGACCCCACCTACTTTGAAGTCCCCTTATTCCCATCTGCTCATAGGAATAAGGGGACTTCGAAGTAGCCGGCGTCCTTTTGAAAAGGAGCCCCGTCTGGACAAGCTGCGCAGAGGCGAGCTGCATCAATTTCAAAGTGCTGCGGCTGCCCGGATGCTAATGAGGCGCTGAGTATATATTTCAGCGCTTCATTAGTAAACTTCGAAATGGCCATTTGCGTGGCCATTTCGAAGTTTTTGGCTAGTGTAGACACGGCCTTAGAGTGATACTGAATAGTAAGAGGGAGGTAGCCACGTTAGTCTGTGTTCTAACAAAATAAAGCAGCAGTCATGCAGCACTTTAAAGACAAACAAAACTATTTATTAGGTGACAAGTTTTTTTGCGGCAGACCCACTTCTTCAGATCAAGGACCCACAAAAGCTCATCACCTAATAAATTATTTTGTTTGTCTTTAAAGTGCTACGTGACCGCTGGTTTATTTTGCTAGCATGATACTGAATTCACGACTTGCTACAGGTCATTGTGGCAATTAATTGGTAATCATTTTTACAGTAATGTAGCCCCCTCTCCCAGATACTTCTGAATGGAGCATTCTTTGTTGGATTAACATTAGCCTAATGTCAGAGTCATGCTATTTCTTCTTTTAAAATTCACATGAAGGAAAAGGCTAATTTTGCTGTGATGGTCATTGTAGTAAAGTTTGGATGAGGCGTATCATTTTATTAAAGTTAATAGTTGTTTTTCAGATGACTTAGGAAAGGTACTGAGGAGGTTGGAAGTGGACTGTCAGAGTATATTTACACTTGGGGAAGATTGACCCACTGATGGCCAATCTTCTGGAGTTTGATTTCGCATGCCCAGTGGAACTGCGCTAAATTGAATGTCATTGGTGTCACCATTGACCCTGGTATTTCTCATAGTTACAAGGAGAAAGGGAATTTGATGGGAGAGTTTTTCCTGTTGACCTCCTACTGTGTGGACAGAGGCAAAAGTTGATTTTAGCTATGTTGACTCCAGCTATGCAATTCTTGTAGTTGGATTTGCATATCTAAAATTAATTTTTACCTTCTAGTGTAGACCTGGCGTCAGGATAGATTCCTGAGAATTACATGAATTTCTGTTTAGTATTTCAGTGTGGTGAGTGATATAGTATGGAGAGTGTGACTGAATAGGCTCATGGGGGAAATATTAAAATTATTAGACTGTAACTTACACATCAAACCCTGTTGGATAATACTGAGTAACTATTGGTTACATAATGATGACTACTGTAACACCACCAGGGAAACATAACGAACAACTTTGATGAGATCACGGCTGATTATGTAACCCTAGGAAGGAAGATCAAGGAATACGGCGCACAAGTGGTGTTCTCGTCTGTCCTCCCTGTGGAAGGAAGGAGTCCACGTAGGGATCATTCAATCACAGAGGTAAATGCGTGATTGCACAGGTAGTGTAGCAGGGAAGGATTTGGTTTTTTTGACTATGGGATTCTTTCATGAACAGGGATTGCTGGGAAGAGATGGGATCCACCTCACAAGGGGAGAAAAAAGCATCTTTGCTGGCAAGCTTGCAAACCTAGTAAGGAGGGCTTTAAACTAGGTTCATCGGGGGAAGGTGACACAAGCCCTGAGGTAAGTGGGGAAGGAGAAGGGAACAATCAAGTGGGTTTCCTGCGTGAAAAGGAGAAAGTGGGCCAATCGGCCCCTTCTCTAAGATGCTTGTACACTAATGCCAGAAGCCTGGGGAACAAACAGGAAGAATTGGAGGCCCTGGCACAGTCAAAATACTATGAGGTGGTTGGAATAATGGAGACTTGGTAGGCCAATTCGCATAACTGGAGCACGGTCATGGAAGGTTATAAACTGTTTAGGAAGGACAGACGGGAGAAAAGGAGGAGAAGTTGTGCTCTATGTGAGGGAGCAGTATGACTGCTCAGAGCTCCAGTGTGAGCAGACTTTGACTCCCTGAGAGATCTGATGAGCAGAATCCCTTGGGAAATGAAGATGAAGGGGAAAAGAGTTCAAGAGAACTGGCAGTATTTTAAAGAAGTCTTTCTGAAGGCACAGGAGCAAACCATCCCACTGCACAGTAAGAAATGCAAATATGGTAGGCAACCAGCTTGGCTTAATGGGGAAATCCTTAGTCAGCTTAAATTCAAAAAGGATGCATACAAGAAATGGAAATGTGGACAGTTGACTAAGGAGGAGTGTAAACATACTGCTGGAGAATGCCAGGCAGTAATCAGGAAAGTGAAAGCACAATTGAAACTGCAGCTGGCAAGGGATGTGAACAGTAACAAGAAGGGTTTCTACAGGCATGTTAACATTACACAGGTTGTCAGAGAAAGTGTGGGGCCATTATTGGATGAGGGAGGTAACCTAGTGACGGATGATGTGGGAAAAGCTGAAGTACTCAATATTTTTTTTGCCTCAGTCTTCACGGAAAAAGTCAACTTCTACATGACAGTCCTAGACAATGTTGTATGGGAAGGTGGAGGGCAGCCATCTGTGGGTTTTAAGTGGTTAATCTAGGTATTTAGACTGCAAATTCCAGGTGGCAAATCATATGAGCCAGATTCTCTACTGCGTTCAATTCCCTTTATATCATCATGGGATTGCATAGAAACTAATACTGGGAGGGAGGAACAAGTTCTGAACTATTTAGAAAAACTAGATGTGCCCAAGTCTGTGGGTCTGGATTTAATGCACCTGAGGGTACTGAGGGAATTGGCAGAGGTCATTGCTGAACCTTTGGCCATTATCTTTGAAGACTCTTGGAGATCAGGGGAGATACCGGATGATTGGAAGAAGGCAAATGTAGTGCCCATCTTTAAAAAAGGAAAGAAGGACAATCCAGGGAACTATAGACCCATCAGCCTTACCCCAATCCCTGGGAAAATAATGGAGGGAAACCTCAAGTAATCCATTTTGGAGCATTTGGAAGAGGGAAAAGTGATCAAAAGTAGCCAAGATGGATTCACCAGGGGTAAGTCCTGCCTGACCAATCTGATTAGCTTCTATGACGAGGTAAGAGGCTCTGTGGACATGGGGAAATCAGTGGATGTGATATACCTTGACTTCAGCAAGGCTTTTGATACGGTCTCCCACAACATTCTTGTCCATAAGTTAAGGAAATATGGATTGGATCCTTGGACTATAAGATGGATAGAAAGCTGGCTTGATGGTCGGGCCCAATGAGCAGTGGTCAATGACTCAATATCTAGATGGCGGTCAGTTTCAAGCGGAGTGCTTCAAGGCTTGGTTTTGGGGCTGGTGTTATTCAACATCTTTATTAATGACCTGGATGTGGGACTGGATTGCACCCTCAGCAAGTTTGGGGATGACACAAAACTGGTGGGAGAGGTAGATACGTTGGAGGGTAGAGAGAGAATCCAGAGTGACCTGGATAAATTGGAGGACTGGGCCAAAAGAAATCTGATGCGGTTCAACAAGGAGAATTGTAGAGCCCTGCACCTGGGGCGGAAGAATCCCAAGCATTTTTACAGGCTGGGGACCGAATGGCTCAGCGGCAATATGATGGAAAGGGACCTAGGGGTTATGGTGGATGAAAGGCTGGATATGAGTAAACATTGCGCCCTTGTAGCCAAGAAGGCTAACGGCATACTTGGGTGAATTACGAGGAGCATTTCGAGCAGATCTAGAGAAGTAGTTGTTCCCCTCTATTTGGCACTGGTGAGGCCACATCTGGAATGTTGTGTCCAGTTTTGGGCCCCCTAGTATAAAAAGGATGTGGATTTGCTGGAGGAGGTTCAGCAGAGGGAGACAAAAATGATTAAGGGGCTGGAGCACAAGACCTACAAGGATAGGCTGAGAGATTTGGGTTTGTTTAGTTTAAAGAAGAGAAGACTTCGGGGTGATTTAATAGCAGCCTTCAACTTGCTGAAGGTGAGCTCTGAAGACAAGGGTGAGAAACTGTTCTCAGTTGTGTCAGATGGCAGAACAATGAGTAATGGTCTGAAGTTGAAGAGGGAGAGGTGTAGGTTAGATATTAGGAAAAACTACTTCACCAGAAGGGTGGTGAAGCATTGGAATGTGTTGCTAGAGAGGTGGTGGATTCTCCATCCCTCGAGGTTTTTAAGTCCCGTTCGGACAAGGTCCTGTCTGGGATGACTTAGTGGGGGTTGTTCCTGCTTGAAACAGGGGGCTGGACTAGATGATCTCCTGAGGTCCCTTCCAGCCCTATGATTCTGTGAACATCAGCAGTTAGCAAAACGGCTTGCTGTAGGACAGTCATCATACAATGTGTTTTTTTTTTTTTTGCCTAACGTGTAAAAGATTCAATATAGTGTGATCTTTATTCACTATTGTAAAGTGTCTCTGAAGATATTGTTCCGCCGCAAATGTTACCTGTTGCTGCTAGTTGCTGGCTAATAGCCCAATGCAAAGCTAGCATAGCAAATTGCAACCCTGGAGAAAGCATTCCTTAATGATAGAATTGACCAATTTTAATGGAGCGATGACTGGTATAAAAGCAGCCACCATAGCATCATAGTTAATTTTTTAAAATTACATTTGTAGTGCAATTAAATTAAGATATTGGCCAATCTCTAATGTGTGTCAAATGCTTTCCATCACTGAGCAAACACAGTTTCTCTGTTCCGCTTACCATATTTTTGAACAGAGCTTGCCTTGAAATGGTCCCCAACCAGCTGTGAACTTATTTGTTTTTAGATGTCTGAAGATGTAATGCTTTGGTTAACTGGCTGTTAATTATGTTAATAGATACTTTGTAAGGAACGATTATGAAATGTAGTTAATGGGCCTATATGGTGCAAAAATGTTGCCCTTAGTATCTAAAAGGAAAGGTGTGAAAGAATCATATCAGTGTGACTCATACAAGGATTTAGCGCAACAAGTGAAAAACTAACCAGCTTAAAGTTTAAAGAAAGAGGAGGTAAATGTTTCAAGTTCTACTTTTTCAACTGGGACATCATAAAGGCAATGTCTAGTCATTAACTCCAGCCTCTTGTACTGTAATGTTTAATCCCAATTGTTTCTTAGATGCTTGAATTCCATTGTGGTGGCCTTGGTGAAAGAATTGGAATAGATTTAAAAAAAAATGAGAATGAAAGTTCAGTGAGGAAAAGTCGTGTGATGAATTGTCACACTCCATGATTTAACAGAAGCAGATATTGCGTGATGAATGATACACTATTAAAATTGCATAGATGTAAATCTAGATTCAGTAGCATAAATTATAGAAAAAAGATCATTTTATTACAATAGAGACTGAAATTGTTTGTTATTGTCTGTTATGCAAGAGAAAGTAGCTAAGAAAGTTAAAGTGTTTGCTCCATAAAAGAGCAGGAGTACAATAATTACTTTTTCATTTCAGGCTTAACACTTCTCAGAGAATCATAGAAGCCTTTGCAGTAATGGTCTATTACATTTACTTGGTGCATAGTGTAAGACTCAAATGTGGTGGTATGACACCACTGTTGCTCTTCTTTCACTCTTTCAGCTAGCAATTGAAATGGTTCTCTGTGGAAAAATTGCACAGCTGAATTAAAGACTAGACTGTTCTTCTAAACTTTGAAGTATGGGAATAAATATAATATGAGGAGCAGATTCAGCTGTCATTTACATCTTTGCTTACCTGGAGTAAATTCATTGATGCTAGTTGATTTATACTGTTGTGTGAATTTGTCCTTTGTTTCTAAACAAAGTGGCTGTATCTACATGGCCCTCAGCACTGCTGCTGGCAGCGCTATGCTAATGAGAGTTCATGGAATTGCAAATGGAGGACTATTTGCAAACCTGCATAGGTAGTTAGTACAGCCACGTGAGATTTCACTGTTGGTGGGGTGGAGGGGTGCTGACATTGATATCTTGTACAGCTATGCTAATTAGCCAGGTGAATTTGCAAATGGTCCCCCAGTTGCAGTTTCATTTTGTGAGCTGTCATTAGCATAGCAAAGGGCCATGTAGACATGGCCAGTGATGTCTCATAGTCAAGTTCAAACATCTCTCTTATACTCCTACACCGATTTGCAGGCAGTTGTTCAATCTGAGGTTTTGGAGAACTGGTAGGAAGTACAATCTTGGAGCCAGTGCAGGACAGTGTACGTGACTGTGGGAAATGATGATGTGGTTCTATAAGGAAGTGGTACTGATTTTAAAAGTTTTTCCTCAAAATTTAATCATTTGGAAAAGCCTGTGCCACTAGTAGTTAAAATCAGGAGAAATTTAATCCAAATCTAGGAAATAGCTGCAGAATATGCCAGTTTTCATTTATTCAAAAATATCCCTTTACCATCACCACCACTAGGAGTGGTACGTTGATGTGAAAACCGTGCCCCCACATTTTGGTAAAAACTTCCTATAAGGAAATGTTTCCAGGAGCCCCATGAATAAACTGGTGTGTTGTTTTCCCTCTCTTACTATTTCTCCCCATGATTTATACTGTAGAAACCAGCGGAAGTCAGGAAACTTATTTAAAGAAAGTTATGCATTGAACACTACTAAATAATATGTAACTTGAATTATTAAAAAAAAAAAGGTAGTAACATATTAGCATTGGTCTGCAGAATACCACTCAGAAAGGCACAGAAAATTATCCAGCAATCTGTTAATGCATTGTTCAGAGAACAAAAAGTGACCAATATCAGCACTCTTGCCAATGCCATGAAGATGGCAATTAAAATGTAAATGCATATAAAACCCAAATGTTGTGAGCTCTCAATGGGCAGAAAGCACAGCGCACATCCATTACTATTATTATTTCTTTACTTTCGTCATTGTTTAAGTATTAGTTTCTATGCAATCCCATGATGATATAAAAGGAATTGAACGCAGTAGAGAATCTGGCTCATATGATTTGCCACCTGGAATTTGCAGTCTAAATACCTAGATTAACCACTTAAAACTCACTGGGACACACAGAGGATGATGCTAACTCAATAACGCATTAGTGGTAGCTGTTCAATGATGTTTTTGCTGGTGGGTGGCTAGCATGACAATCAATTTTTGCAATAGATCTTGATCAGATGTTTAGCTTTGGAGATAGAGAAGAGAACCCTGGAATGTCATAAGCACCACAAAATGTCACATCTGAAATCTGTAGAATTAGATATTAGCACTAATTAGAAAATACATCATTGTCAACTGCATCTGTTACCAACTGCATCTGTGTGGAGCAATGATGAACAGCTTGCAACCAGCTGGAAAAAGACTTGGTTCGTAGTTCCATGTCATTTCAGAAGCAATGTAACAAAATGGGTGCCTATGCTCAGGCTACTGAATCTATTTTTTCATATTAATAAATTTCATGTTTTTCAACTGTCATGAGCATAACTGCCACCATGTCAATAATGGGGAGTTACACTCCACCCACAAATGAGACTAGGATTTGGCCCAGTTACAGCTTGGGTGTGCAGGCTATGCTCTGAACTTTCTGACTACAAGATAACTAAGTACTGGAACAAGATACATATGGAAGTTGGATATTCCCACTCATTGGAGGTGTTTAACAACAGACCAGACCAACATCTATCGTGAATGTTGTGGATATACTTCATCTTGCCTCTGCCCAAGCGGGTGGACTAGATGATCTCTTCAGATCCATTCCAGCCCCAGAATGTTATAATTCTGTGATTCTATGAGGGAGAAAGGAAAGACTCCTTCCTTAATTGAGACACTGGCTATTTTAGCATGAGTGATACCTGTTGCTAATATTTCTTTCATAGGCTACAGAACTCAAGACCGACCTGGAATTATGGTATCATACTTTAGCTAAATTACCAAATCCCTAGGACCAGATTCTCCTCTCAGTTTTATCTCTGCCTGGCATCAGGGCTCATAATTTGTGAACAAATATCTCCACACATGCGTTTCCATAAAGATACTTGGAATTCCACAGAGTGAGTCAGCAGGCCCTAGAGTGACCATCTGTATACCAGAAGGAAATTCAGACACACTTTGTAGGGCACAGGCACATAGGCTACCGTTACACTAGCAGGCTTTGCTGACAAAACCCTGATTTTTTAAAAAAAACCTGGTGGAACAGCCACAAGGAAAGTATGTGTTGTCAACAGTTTGTGCGTGTGTGTGTAAATGACAAAGTGGTAAAAAGAAGATCAAGAAGAGCTAAGAAGAAATACATGATGTGGCCGGTTCAGGCTCCAGAAAGCGTTCCTCGCCTTCCAGGTCAGTGGGTGGCCATCCCGCCCCACTGCCATGAATCCTAAACAACCCCCAAGTCACTCATTCGGGGGGTTCCCACCTTACCTCAGGTGGGTGAAAGGCAACAGTTCAAAGCCCCTGGCCTTACTTCTGGCAGATGCTGGGAAAAATTAGCTTTCATCTGGGCCTAGTCCGAGGGCCAGGCAACAGCAGGCCCACAGTCTTAGAAGGCCCCTGGCCCTAGCTTGGTGCAGGGCAACATACACACAGTTCATAGAAGGCCCTTGGTCCTAGCTCAGGGTGGGGCAACAAACCCAGAGTCTTAGAAAGCCCCCAGTCCTAGCTCAGGGTGGGGTGGTAAACAGCCAAGAAGAAGCCCACACTCTGGGGCAAGGCAGGGCAGGACTAGGCCCTAACTCAGGGCCAGGCAAGAAAACCAGTGGAGCCCAAGCTCTGGTGTGAGGTGGAGCAACAAAACCACAGTCAAAGGAGTCCAGGCTGTAGCTCAGGGCAGGGTGGCAAACAGCCAAGAAGGAGCCCACACCCTGGTTCAAGGCAGGGCAGACCCAGGTCCTGGTTCAAGGCAGGGCAAACAAACAAACAGTTCAGGAAGACCCCTGGCCCTAGCTGAGGGCAGGGCAGGGCAGGGCAGCACACAAACAGAAGAATCCATGCCCTGGTGCAAGACGGGCAGCAAACAAACAGTCTAGAAAGCCCAGGCCCTTTGTCAGGGGCAGGGTAGCAACCCAACAGTTCATGGGAGGCCCCAGCCCTAGCTGAGGGAGGGGCAGCACACCCACAGTTCACAGGCTGCCCAGGCCCTAGCTTAGGGCGAGGCAGCAAACAGTTCAGTTTGTGTCCTTACGCAGGAGAGCCCCAGCCCTAGCTCAGGGCAGGGCAACCAACCCAGTTCCCAGAGTTCACCAGGTTCCATGATGGGCACAGACACTTTGCCTGTGCTGGCGGAGGGGAGAGACTGCCACCCAGCAGGTGGGTGATGGGGGGACATGGGCCCACCCACTCCACCATATCCTGGCCCAGAGGCCCTGGTCACAGCAGCACAACCCACTGCATGGATCAGCAGGGAATCAGGACCACAACATGCTGATCCGAGTCCCTTTAACAGTCCTCTCTACCCCCTGGGCCATTCCCTGTCTCCCTCCCAGCACGTACCCAGTGTCCTGCCAACTTCTTGGTGCTCACATGGTTCCAGGTCCAGCTGGGATCTGGGTGGCCTGATCCATGCCTGAGTGGCCTATGGGCTCTGCTGCCTCAGACTGGCTCGGGGTACAGGCTGAGGCCAGTTCTCCTGCTGCCTGAAGCTGGCTCAGGGTGCAGGGTGAGGTGGATACTCTGGTCAGCCATTAGGGTCCAGTTGGCCTTCTTCAGGAAGCAGGTTCTGCTGGGTTTCCCAGGGCATCAGGATTGGCAAGGGCCAGGCAGCCCAACCCAGGCCTTGGCCTCACTCAGCTAGTCCTCCACCCCCCAGGCTGGGAGCCCAGATCTGTCCTCTGGAGGCTGGTCGCAGCAGAGCCCTCAGGCTGCCAGGCAGGGACCACAGAGCTGTCATCTGGCTCCTCTGGAGGCTCAGTGCCAACTGAGCCCTCAGCCAGGGCTTTTAAAGCCCTGGTCCCACCTCCTGACTTCAGGTCAGGTGACTGGGAGGGCCAGGATGCAGGCAAAATGGCTGCTGGAAGGGTTCCTCCCCTTCTGAGTAGTGGATTGGGGGGGCACTCCACCCCACTACAATGGATTACATCACCAAAAAGACTGAAGCAGCTGCCAAAAGAGCAATGTAAAACATTTTATCAACTCAACAAACTTCTAGCTCAGGGTGGGGCAACAAACCCAGAGTCTAGCAAAAGTTTATATCAGCTGGAGGACTCATTAAGAATGAACAAGAAAAAATCTTCACAGAAAAAAAAGAGAAAGGGTGATAGAGCATGTTCAGTGCTGTTAAAAAGGAGATGACTGTACAAAAACTATAAACCCCCAGAACTGGACATTCTAACATCTCACATCACAAAGAGTGAATTGAAAGATGCAATAAAAAGAGACGAAGTGGCATTATTGTCAAAATGCCATAAATAAAATACCTAAGTAAGTGCAATAACTGGGGAGACATTTTACCGTTTCAGTGACAGGCAAATCTTCTCAACTATCATCTTACAAAGAAAGAAGGAAGCACTTAAGGCAAAACTGAAGGTAGAGCAGGGTGGATTTTGACCTAGAAAATTATGTGCTGACCAGAATTTTACTCTAAGGATAATCACCGAGGAGAGCTTTGAATGACAAAACCCATTCATCAAAAGCCTCATAGATTTTAAGAAAACATTTGACATCCTTCAATTGTGAACTCTGGAATATCTTGACATATGATGGAAGGTCAATGAAATAATTCTCACCAGGGAGTGGCATCAACAGGTGAAGTATGTGGTCACCTGAGTGAATGTTTTAGTATAGATACTGAAGTCAAATAAGAATGCATTCACCCATTTCTCCTGTTTGGCATTGTCATTGACTTCATTATGAGAAAAAGTTTAGACAGATAGAACAGACAATTCACATGGCTTCACAACACTACTCTAAAAGATCTACATTTTTGCTGTTACCTGGTGGGGGTGGGGGCATGGGACCACATCATTCATCTCAATTTCTCCCAGGGTTTATACTTTAGTGGAGAGTGGTTAAAAATTGTGTCCTTCCTCCATTATCAACAGTTACACATGACCTTTGGCTAGTGGCCTGACTCTTTCAAGAGGCAGTTCAGTCCACATGACAGCAAAGTTCAAAAGGTAGTCCAGCATCATAAAAGACATGGTTGACAATGAGTCAGAAAAAGAAAATCTGATGAGAACCCCAGCCATTCTCAACTCAAGCACTCCATTAAAATGCAAAGTGGGATAAAAGTGAGTCAATTCTTATACCTTGGCAGTATTTTGCAAAACAATAGAGATGTCCAGATGGAAACAATGTCATGTATTGATAAGACAGCAGCTATGTTCACTAGTTTAAAAAAGATTTGTTCATAGACAAATCTACAGTTGAAAGACCAAACTGTAAACTTTCAACTCAGTTTTTACTTTTGCTATGGACGTGAAAGATGGGCGGATCAGGAGGGACAAGAGAGCAAAGCCTAGTTCATGTCCTAAGGAACATTTGACAGCAGGGGAAGGGTTCAGATTTAGAGCCCAGCAGCTGCTGGGCGGCTTATTAAGCTCCCCTACAGCTTTTAAAGATATTTCCTCAGTATGGTCAGTTTATTACATCCCTTCTCTGCCTCGCCTCGAAACCAGTAACATTATTTTGGTTCAACACAGCCTAGTGCTGCTGTTTTTAGGAGCTTCATGAGATCTGAAGCATTTTTTCTTTGTGTAGAGCCATCACTTACAGACGGGAATTATCAATCTGCAATAAAATGAAAGTGCTGTTTGCCAGATAAAAGGAAAACAAATCATAGCTCCCCAGCACTATCATTAAGTGTTTGATTTATGGAGAATATATCTTATCTGAATTATACCAAAAGAGAAAAATAAATACCTTGGAGGTTTCAGAACTGATGACAGCATTCACATTACCCCACTCGGATAATGAGGCATGGCCATGCTTAAAAATATACATCCACAGTGTGTATTATCACAACATGGGACAAACATGACAGTTGGATAACAAACAGGCTGATGGAAACTGGCATTTGTTTGAAAAATAGCATGCAATGAGATCCTGTGTTGGAATTATTCAAAGCCTTGTTGGGACTGTGCTCTGAGAGATGCGCTAGACAGGGGCTTAACCACCTTTGCGAGGCAGCATGCTGAAATTTGACCTTTTGACCTCTATGTACGGTCTGTGTGCCAGTGATTTTTTTGAGCTAGCTCCCGGCTGCATGGGGAGGTGGTATGGGGCTGAGCTCCCCTTGTGTGTGCCAGTGAAAATGCTCTTGCATGCCATTCTTGGCACCCGTGTAGGGGGTTGCTCACCCTCGCATTAGACAGAGGTTTTAAGTCTGGAGCTCATGAACCACATGGTTTTACAGGTGTCAAGTGGTCACAATCATCCTACCCTTTCTATAATGTAAATTAGATTGTCCTGGCTAAATGCTGGTTAAATACTGATAAACCAATACAAGGGTTCCAGTATAGAAAAACGTGTCATGGTAATGGGAAAGGTGGAGAACTACTGTGTTCAGTTACTCATTAGTATGATGATGTAATCTGGAGCAGAAATATAGTCAGTATTGTTGTTTTAGTACTAGCTTACCATATTTCAAACTGAAGTATGTTATCTTGAAAGTTTTGGTTTTAAAGTAGTATCAGTGAAAAAACTGTTTTTTGTTTTGGGTGATTTGAAGTATTTATTGCTATGTTTTAAAGATGGCACTTATCTTTAGGTCCCAAAGATGTTGTAGTTGTTCTTGTTGCATCTTCACTTTAAATTAATCTTCCCTCTGCCAGGAGATGTTACGCTTTTTCCAAAGGGTGCATTTTGCAAAAGGAAACATTTGTAAAGTAAGAATGAGGCATCACATTTAGGTGGACGTCTTGCTTGAGAGCAAGTTTGAAAGAAATTTATGCCACTGGGAACCCTAATGCCACTTTTTAACAAGGCAAAACAGTTTCAGGATGAAACTTAGAACTTGTTTAAATGTTTTAGGTTCCTGAGGATAAAGAGTTATTGTGCAGGTAGCATTCCAGTTAAATATTTGTTTCTCAGTAAAGCTAAAGACAATGTTACTTACCAAAATAAGAGAGTGGTAGCTTTAGACAAATGAGGGTGAAATTCCCCTGGAAATGTAGAGCTACAAGTGCAATGTTGCCTTGCCAGAAATCTTGAAAATCTAGGATGCCTCATAGCTTTAGTAATGAGGGGTAGTCAATATACTTTATCTGTAACATATTGTACTCTGCTTTTAAAGTTATGAAATGTGGATGGAAGCATGTCTAAAGATAGCAACTATAATACATCATACAAAGATCCTTCTGTGGCTGGCAGTTGACGGTTTGTTGGTTTATAGCTCAGGAAAAAGCCAAGACTAGTTAAGCCCTAAATCTCCACTTTGCTTGCTATTGTGAGAACTAAAAATGCTTGGAACAAAGCTAATCCATGGACTTCCTTGTGGAATAATTGAGTAATCATATTAATTTTAAATGTATTTATTAAGTCACACAATGATTTTCTGCAATCATAGTTGTAGGAAAGTCAGAAATACAAAGAAAACTGACTGAAAGCACCTAGCTGCAGTTTGATATTGGATACCTAAAATGTCCAAAAATAATTTCAGGAAACATTATAACCATAAAAAGTAATAGGTATGTGTTGAGAAATACATTGTTTGCCTCTCTTTTACCTACTTATGAGAAAACATGGAACATACAAGTAGAAAACTCCACCCAATGCCAGAATGATTTTTGCATTACTATTAAAACAGTATCAATTATTTAACCATTTCACCAACTAGTCCACTTGGCTCATGCTCCTGTAACTCTGTTCCATTTAAAATATGTATTATTTTGTCTCCCACTGACTTTGTACTTTTTAAATTGCACTAAAATCATTTTTATTTTTCAGATTATGGGCTAAATCCCTACTAGTCTTGCCTAGGGTAAAGTGGTTGGACCTTAGGGAATGCTCTTGCTAGATTCCTGAGGACAATGGGATGGAAGCCCTGGGGCATATAGACAGCCAGTTTTCTGGTTAATCAGGTGCTGCATCCTTTTCTCACTGGCAACATGTGCAAGGACAGTGATTCCCAACCTTTTCATTACTGTGGACCTCCAATCACTTTCTCCAAACCATTAACAGACCCTATCAAAGCCAATTCTATTTTCTATGATAATTTGTATTTATCTTTTATTGTTTTCATGGACCATCTAAAATACCCCTGTGGACCCACATGTGTCTGTGAACCCCAGGATGGGCACCCCTGTGCTAGGGGGAATGTCCCTTCTTTCGACAAAGCTCTTTAGTGTAGACACAGCCATGGTATAATGCTGTCAGTTCAAGGATTAACACTGATGTCAAGATTTTGTGTTGGGAAAACAATTGCTTAGCAATGCATGGACAGCTCATCATTCCAATGCTAAGAAGGCTAACTTTCCAGATGTCACATTTATAAAAAATGTTTAGTTGCTAAATGTTACATTAGTAATTATAGTTAGAAAACCCAGACTACCTGTGCCTATGGGATTAGGAAGGAGATGTTTTGAGATATCTCCCTCTACTCAGCACTGGTGAGGCCACACCTGGAGTATTGCGTCCAGTTCTGGGCCCCTCCAGTATAGAAAGAATGCGGATACTTTCTAGCAGGTTCAGCAGAGGGCAAAGAAAATGATTAAGGGGCTGGAGCACATGACCTATGAGGAGAGGTTGAGGGATTGGGTTTATTTAGCTTGCAGAAGAGAAGACTGAGGGGTGATTTGATAGCAGCCTTCAACATCCTGAATGGGGGGCTCTAAACAGAATGGAGAAACTGTTCTCAGTGATAACAGACTACAGAACAAGGAGCAATGATCTGAAATTACAGAGGGGGAAGTGTAGGCTGGATATTAGGAAAAATGTATCACCAGGAGAGTGGTGAAGCACTGGAATAAGTTACCAAGAGACATGGTGGAATGTCCATTGCTAGGGGTTTTTAAGTACTGGCTTGACATAGTCATGGCTGGGATGATTTAGTTAGGGTTGATCCTGCTTTAGAGCTGGACTTGATGACCTCCTGAGATCCCTTCCAGCCCTAGAATTAGATGATTCTATGATTTTATGATCTTTTTATTACAGTGTTTTAATGTAATTGTTCTTATAAATAGGGGTATATTTCACTACATGGCCCACATTTTTAGAACTGTGTAAAAATGCATGTATATTTGTATATTTGATTTACAAATACAGTTATGGTAATTATATGACTGAATGAATGGGTGAATGAACAAGTAGTAATTTGCATAAGCAACTGAAGTGACTGAATATACAAATATGTGCATATTTTCCTGGCTACCTGGGCCTGTACAAGCTACTTAAAGATTTAACAAACTAGCTTGTAATATTAAACTACATGGGTTAAAGGAGAGGGAAACAGAAAAGGCCATTTGTGGATAGGGATGGATTTACAAACACCGTAACTGGTCTGAACAAATGTTATAAGTACCAAAGCCACAGAAGCAATTCAAGGTAAGATAATATTATTGGAGTGTAGAACTGCTTTTCCTATGATTCTCAGCAATGGGAAATGAGAGAACTTTTTTTCAGCTGGGATGCAACATGTTTGAAGAAACTCAGAGGGATTAGAAATGAAGGGAAGAAATAATCCTTTCTGTGACACATCACAGATAGCATGTGAACTATTGTCTAGTATTCACTCAGCAGAGGTCTTCAGTTAATCCACAACAAATAAACAATTATTTCTAAATCATTTTATCAGCATGAAGACATCCTAACACAGGAGAAGACACCTAAGGCCAATGTGACCACATTATAAGAACGTATATAACTTTTACTGCTGAAACCTGAATTCTATATCCTTCTCAGAATGTTGAACCCCAGTGCCATAAAATAGAGCACTTCTTTGATCAGCCTCCAAGGGAGTAAACTCAAGCACTTTGAACAATCTTACAAAGGCCTCTCAAATGCCCAGGCAGACATGGTGATATAGTAGTAGGATTAGTAGTAGTAGCATCCTTCAGTCCACGTAGACTATGGATTGCGCCCTTTGTAGTTCCATTTGGGATCATCATTTGCAGCGTCGACTGTGACTGTGAAGGCCCACATGAGAGTGACAGTCCTTGCTGCATCTGGTGCATATGTAATGGGTGTCTGGCAGGTCCTTACTGTGCTTTCTGTGAGCTCGCTTCTCCTCTGCTAGCTGTCTGATCCTCATGTCACCCTTCTGAAGGCCCTTGTTTAGTTCCTGCCTCCATCGGCTGTGATCGTCTGCCAGCTCCTCCCAACTGTCCGGCTCGATGTCTACCTCCCTGAGGTCCCTCTTGCAAACATCTTTGTAGCACAACTGGGGGTGTCCAGGAGGTCTTTTACCAGAGGCTAGCTTGCCATACAGGATGCCTTTTGGGATCCTTCCATCATTCATCCTGTGGATGTGGCCAAGCCAGTGGAGCTGCCGCTGCCTGAGAAGGGTGTTCATAGTTGGGATTCCAGCTTGCTCAAGGATGGCAGTGTTGGACACTCTATCCTTCCATGATATTCCAAGGATGCGCCTGAGGCAGCGCAAGTGGAAGACGTTCAGCCTCTTTTCCTGGCGGGCGTACAGGTCCAAGACTCGCTGCCATAAAGGAGGATGCTGAGGATGCAGGCTCTGTAGACTTGCATTTTGGTGTGGGTGTACAACTTGATGTTATTCCACACTCTCTGGCTGAGTCTGGACAGAGTTGTGGCTGCTTTTCTGATCCTCCTATTTAGCTCAGACTCCAATGACAGGGTGTCAGTGATGGTGGACCCGAGGTAAACGAACTCTTGGATGACTTCTAATGAATAGTTGTCAATGCTGATTGATGGAGGTACAGCAACATCCTGACCAAGTACGTTTGTCTTCTTTAGGCTGATGGAAAGCCCAAAGTCCTTGCATGCTTTGGAGAACCGATCCAGCAGTTTCTGAAGCTGGTCTTCTGTGTGTGACACTACAGCAGCATCAAAGGCCTTGGTCAGGCTGATGAAGGCAATATAGAGTGGCTTCCTCTGCTCCCTGCATTTCTCCTGCAGCTGCCTCAGAGAGAAGACCATGTCAACGGTAGATCTCTCAGCAATCTTCTGGAGTCTGCTGAGGATGACACGAGAGAACAGTTTACCAGTGATGCTTAGGAGGGAGATTCCACAGTAATTGTTGCAGTTGCTTCTGTCTCCTTTGTTCTTATACAAGGTTACTATGTTAGCATCGCGCATATCCTGTGGAACCTCTCCCTCTCTCCCGCACAGGCACAGTAGCTCATGTAGGGGTTCCAGGAGAGTGTCTGTGGCACACTTGATTACTTCTGGTGGTATACCATCCGGGCCCAGGGCCTTTCCTAGTGCAATGCTGTCGATGGCTTTCTTCAGTTCATCCACAGTTGGTTCCTGATCCAGTTTGTCCACTACTGGTAGGAGTTCGATGGCATCGAGGGCTGAGTAGACCACAATGTCCTCGCGTGAGTACAGCTCGGAGTACTGCTCGACCCAGAGCTCCATCTGTTTGGCTTTGTCAATGATGACTTCACCAGATTTGGATTTCAGAGGTACCATCTTGTTCTGGGTGGGTCCTAATGCCTTCTTGATGCCCTCGTACATTCCCCTGAGGTTACCAAAGTCAGCACTGGTCTGGATGCTGCTGCATAGCTCGAGCCAGTAGTTGTTGGCACAGCACCTGTCTGTCTGCTGTACTGTTTTTCCGGCTGCTCTGAGTACTTGCAGGGTACTCTGTCTCAGTGAGCGTTTGTACTCCAGGAGTGCAGCATGCTTCTTTTCAATGGCTGGAATCATCTCATCGGAGTTAGCTTCGAACCAGTCATTTGTGTTTCTGGCTCTTCTTCCAAACACCGACAAGGCCGTCTTGTAAATTGTATCCCTCAGATGCTGCCATCTGGATGTCACATCAGCACCCCCAGGGCTGCTGCGCAGATTCTCCTCAAGGGTCACTCTGAACTTTTCAGCTCTCTCTGAATTTGCTGTCTTTCTGGCATCAATGTGGGGTCTTCCAGTTGTTATGGTGATATATTATAAAGCATACACTATCAAACTTTGCAGCCACGTGTGACAAGTATCAGAGAGGTAGCCGTGTTAGTCTGTAGCTTCGAGAACAACAAGAAGTTTTGTGGCACCTTATAGACTGACAGGTATTTTGGAGCATAAGCTTTTGTGGGCAAAGACCTGCTTCATCAGATGCTTGAGTTAGGAGGGTGTGGTTTCAGAGGGGTGTTTAAAGAGTCGGGTCCCAGTAAAAGGGAGGGCCCTCAGCTCTGGCCCTCCCTTTTACTGGGACTCCACTCTTTAAATAGCCCTCTGAAACCACCCCCCCGCCCATGCATCTGATGAAGCGGGTCTTTGCCCACGAAAGCTTACGGTCCAAAATATCTGTTAGTCTATAAAGTGCCAAAAGACTTATTGTTTGCAGCCATGGTTCACTATGCAAGCATATGGTAGTAAGGACAGAAGCTAGAATGCAGACAAGGGAGTATGTTAATTTACCACCAGTCATCTAAATCTAATTTAAACTAGTATTTCAGTATTTGAGAGTGGGAAGGGGTTAAAAATATCCTATTTCTTATTGCAAAAGACTGATTTGAAGTATATGGGATGTTGAAATCCACATTCCAGCTGTCACAGTCACATCACAGTAAACAAACCAGCCTGCTGCTGCTGGAAAACAAATGGAGAATAGAAGTTGATTGGAAGTGCCCACATCCCACCCTGAAAATGTTCATAGAATCATAGAATCCTAGGGCTGAGAGGGACCTTAGGAGGTCATTGAATCCAGGTTCCAGCTTAAAGCAGGATCAACCCTAACTAATTATCACAGCCAGGACTTTGTCAGGCCAGGATTTAAAAAAACCTCTAGGGATGAAGATTCTACCACCTCTCTAGGAAATGCAGTCCAGTGCTTCACCACTTTACTGGTGAGTAGTTTTTCCCAATATCCGACCTGTTCCTCCCCCCTGTGACTTTAGATCATTGCTCCTTGTTCTGCTATCTGTCACTACTGAGAATGACCTCTCTCTCACTTCACAAAATTGAAGGCTGCTATCAAATCATCCCTTAGTCTTCTGTTCTGAAAACTAAATAAGCCCAAATCTCTCAGCCTCTCTTCAAAGGTCATGTGCTCCAGCTCCCTATTCATTTTTGTTGCCTTTTGCTGGACCTGCTCAAATGCATCCACATCCTTTCTATACTGAGGGGCCTAGAACTCCAGATGTGGCCTCACCAATGCCAAGTAGAGTGGAATAATAACTTCTCTAGATCTACTGGAAATGCCAGCTGATCCCACTCAGGGCTACTTTTATAAGCCCTTCTCCACGCAGGGCAGGGGTGGGGGTGTGAGAGATGATTGAGGAGAGCATAGGAGGTGAGTGGAGAGAAGCAAGAGGAGTTTTTCCAGGAACAGCAGAAGAGGGGAGGAATATTCACCAGTGAGGAGCTGGGGCCCCTGTTCTGGTGACCCTGAGATTCGATGTGAGGCTGCAAAGTGCTGATTGCCTGGGGGAGCTGATCCAGGAGTGGGGATGTACTGCTGCCACCACTACCTGGAGGAGGTGTGTGTGTGTGGGGGGGCATCATCAGGGGAAGTGGCCCAGGGAGAAGAGCTGAGATGTCTAGGGTGGGGGGAGTCCTTTCCCACCAGTAGCAGCCATACAGGGTCCCTAGGCTGGAACCTGGAACTGGTGAGCGGGGCCTGGGTTTCCCCCAGACCACGATCCCTCCCCATCCCAAGAAGGGCAAAGGCTTCCTTGCTATAGGGCCAGTGGACTAAATAGGGGCCCGGATCCCAGAAACGAGGTTAACTCTACCACCCCAGCCATTCTGCAAACCGTTCAGCCCTTTTGTCTCTATGACAGCTAAATTCTGTAACCCAAACACACTCTGAATAGCACATTACTCTCAGAACTAGTTGTAATGAAGTCCATGATGATATGTGCTCAAACTATGGAAGAATGACAGAATCAGACCCTGTATGTGTGTCCTTGCTATGCCAATCCTGATAATGATCCATGTGATGTTATGTTACCTTTTGCATTAAATAATCAGACTGAGTTTGACAAAAATATGCACTGGAATCAAGTTCACCAAACATGGTTCAAAAGCTGATGGAAATGAGTGGGGTATGACCCACTCCATGTGCGATGAGTTTTGTAGGGCTGAATAGTCTAAAAAGGCATTTCAGCTCTGGCACAGCTAAGTCTGAACATTAAACAGGAGGTCCTTTAACGCTTCATAACATAACTCCCTTGATATTGGTTAGTATGCAGTGTGTACATAGAAGAGACAAAGTGAGAGAAATTTAAATGGCCTCGGTACAAAACAAATGGGGAATATAAGGTTTTTGAATCAGAGATGTTTCCCTGCCTCTTATTGTTTTAGCATTTCCCTCCTTTTATTTTAGACAGTTGAAGTTTATTCTTTAAATTTCAAAGCTTCTGTATTTTTATCTACTAAGCAGCTGGTGATATTTGTTCTGCATGATTTAATTTATTTATTACCCCATATTCAAAAGGCACATAACCATCTTCTAACCATTTTACTGCATTCTTTTTAAATTTAAACAATTGATCAGTTGTTTTGGGAAATCTGGTTTCCTTTAATAGAGAAATCAAGCTCCAACACATTTTTCCCTGAAGAAGGAATGTAATCAGAGTGAAGCATTGATATAAGTAATGTATTTACAGGAGTTTACTGCAAAATATTATGGTTCCATAAAAAGCTGAAATTTGACTTATTCTTCAGATAAGTAGTTTAAAAGGATTGCAATTACTGTTGATATGTAGCATCTCAACTGTTATCCAGAGACCATGCCAAAAGACATTACAATAAAATGTATTAATTTTAATTGCATTTTCATGCTTAGAATTAAGTGGTAGTTAACAACAGCATTCTATCACCCTCACACTTGACTTCTGATTCTTTTATAAGAGTGTTAAAATGCAGCTTCTCATGAGCTACTTTCCTTTTGTTGCCTTTTTCGATTGAAGCTCTAAGTCTGTCTATTGAGGAAATGTGGTTAGCTAAACTCTTTTGATCTTCATGAAAGTTAGCTATGGAAGAGGGAAGTAATTTTGCGACTGAAGAATTGGACTAAGAAGTGAACAATGGCTGGGTAGCATTCCCTTTTTCTGTGTTTTTCCTTCCCTACTGAAGGAGAAAATCAGTGCTCCTTAATAAAGACGCTTTTCCTTGCAAGATCCTCTATTTTCACTGAACTTTGAAGGGAAAGAATCAGCAGTCATCTCACACGTGCAAACTTTACAGAAATTTTTTCTGCAAAATCTCAAATAGCAATTCAGTGTTGCCACCTCTGGATCACAATTGTCTTGCTGATGTACTTATTTGTCTCTTAGCAAATACCTACAATAATTTATTGGGAGGTCACTGTCTACATTTATTAGCTCGTAAATGGGACAAGCACCAGCTGAAAAACAAAATCAGATGAAGTTTTGATATTGTACGAGAAGACAAGTTTGCATTTTACATTATGGAATAATTTATTATTAATTTGTCAGGTTTCTTTCTTGTTGAAATGCCAAGAAAGCTAGCTGTTCTGTTTTTAATCTCTTCTAAAATTTCCAAGTGTATGATGATTAAATAGCCAAATTATACTCCAGGAACCCAGATGCAAGCTGATATTGTAGGGGATAGGGTTTTTGAACAGAGCACTGCATTATTTTGAAATTACTTTTGAAATTACGCATTTTGTATGTAGACTTTCCACAGAGTCTTTTGAAATAGCTCCTCTTTTCAAAATGTATTGATAGTAAGTGCTACTGTAGACGTAGCCAGAATGTCCCAAAGGCAGTCCACTCTTGCAGGTGAAATATCTGTCAACAAATGTTTACAGAGAGACCTCCAGAAGGGAGAGTAACAGAAGTAATCGGTGTGTCTTTTGTGTCCCGTCATTTGTGGTGTTTTGTTAAATGCTTTCTTTTCCTTTCCTTAACAATAAAATATCCCATGTTAACAAGTCTGATTATTTTCCTTATTTTTAATCATGCTATCTCTTAATGTATGTTTAAAAAGTCTGTCACTAAAATAGTGGGAGTTCCCTCATGATTTGGCAGCATAAGAAGCAATTAGTAAGAGCATGTCCACCATGTCTTGTTTCTCTAAGCCAAATCTTTCAGTAATTCAAAAAAAATTGCAATGACTTGACATCCAATAATTGAAAATTCTCTCTTTCTACTCTACATAACTCATTGCAAGAGCCATGGAATAATAATCTCATTTTAACACAGTTTAGTTACTCTTAACTGGGGCTGGATTCAAACCAGCAACCTCATTGTGAAGGGCTACTGGAGCTCTTCAGACTCCTAATTTCCATATGTAGATCTCTTCATCTGTATGATTTAATGGTAACTGATTATGACATGGCAAATGCAATGCTCTCCTTTATTCATTTGGAACAGAGTATGCCTTCCTCCACACAGGCATTCTAACGCACTCTGCTCAGAACTGGAGTATAAACTGCATTCCTTCTCATTTAAACATCAAGGCAAATCATCTCCTACCTGGGAAAAGGCGAACCACTGAAGAATAATCTCAAATGGCTTTTAAAAGAGTTTTAATCATCTCAGATTTTTTTTCTCATTCTCTTGCTCCTTATTGGCTTTGCTCAGTTAAGAGTGGTGGAACAGGTATATTGCTGCTTCTACTGGATGGCAAGTGTCATTGATTTAGGAAAATTAAAAGAGCAGGAATGTACTGGGAAATTGCAAGATGAAGGGCGGGAAATTAAGGAGACTATAGAAATAGAGAGCTGTGAGCATTCGTGCCATGGGAATTGGACTAACCAAATGGCTGTACATTGTTCTTAGGAGTCATGGAGGCATTTTATCTGTGAAAATACAATTCAGTACTATCTCATCCATGTGCAACTGACTTACATGTACCATCAGCTAGCATCAGCTTGTTGTTCAAGGGGCACATAGCACTTTGGATATCCAAGCTCTAATGCATGAAGAGGGGCCAACAGAACTGCTGGCCCTTGAGCAAGGTGGGGGTACAGGTTCAGCCACATGATGCTGAAAGAGATGGGGCCTTGGCCAGAAGGGGTGGGGCTAACGGTAGCCAGTCCACAAGACCACCCAGACTGTGTTGCAATCACCATGCCAGTGCTGATGTGGGCTCCAGCAACAATGTAAACGGCCCAGGACTCCTACTTTCAGTGCTGTCATAGTGGCAGCTGGCAGCCCCATGCCCTTTTGAATCGCTGGACCCCATAGCAGTTTCTTCCTGTCATGAGCCTGAATGCATTGCCTGGGTAAAATTGCAAATAAGACACCAAAAAGATAAACAATACTTTTTCTTCCAGTCCTCTTTTTTATTAGAAATTACACCATGATGAAGAGAAAAAAGTCAGAATTAGGGATTTGGGGTTTTAGAAGCAAACACAGAAATTGAAGGCAATAAAAGTAATTTGAGTTCCAAAAATCACAGAATCATAGGACTGGAAGGCAACTTTTGGCCGGGGGGTGGTCATCTAGTCCAATCCCTGTCACTCACGACACAACTAAGGATTATCTAGACCATTCCTGACAAGGTTTGTCTAATCTTCTCTTAAAGATCTCCAATGATGGAGATTCCACAACCTCCAGAGGCAATTTATTTCTGTGCTTAGCCATTCTGACTGTAAGGAAGTTTATGCACTGGAATAAATTGCCCAGAATGGTTGTGAAATCTCCATCATAGGAGATTTTAAGAGCAAGTTAGACAAACACCTGTCATAGTGATCTAAATAATACTTTGCCCTGCCATGAATGCAGGGGACTGAACTAGAAGCTTGCTTGAGATCCCTCTCAGTCCTCTCAATGTATGATTTTGGATCTCAGATTCCTTTTATTGTCTTCAATTTCTTGTTTACTTTTAAAAACTTAAAAACATTTTTTTCTCTTTCTCATGGTGTAATTTCTAATACAAAGAAGAAGTAATTAAAAGCATCATTTATTATTTTGGAATCTTACTCAAAATTTCACCAAGGCAATACATGCATTAGATTTTAGATACACAAAGTATATGAACATGATACATTTTAGTTTAAAATGGTTGTATCTGAGATCTGAGCAGGGTAGAAGGTGAGTCATAATCTCAAATAGTTAAATGATCCAGATAACAGTCAGATTTTCAAAATCATTGAATGCCCAATGAACGCACAATGTACTGAGTTTTTTTGCAAATCTGTCTCAGTTTTGGATGCTGAATTCTTCTGAAAATACTGATGTGCGTGTCGACTGGGACATGCATACTTCCTCTTCTGTTACTTTGGACAGGACTTTGAATGGGTGGGGTCAAGATGTATGTCTAAACCAGTAGCTCACAAATTTTTGGCATCATGCCCCCTTTTGATTTTTGAGAAACCCTCATGCCCCCCCAACTCTTTTTTACCAAGGGCCAATCACCCCAGCCGCCTGTGAGCCACCTGCCTGAGCCCCTCCCCTTCCCTTCCCCAAAGCCAGGCACTGCCAGCCCTTCATCTAACCCCATCTTTGTCCCCCCCACACCCCCGCAACCCACACTCACTCATCTTTGCAGAAGGCAGCTAGCTCCACAAGGGCTTTTGCCAGCTGCCTGATTTTTCCAGAGGCTGTGCTGGGTTGCCCACACAAAATGGCAGGGGCTGAGAGCTGAAATCAAGGGCCAGCTTTTTCTTTGGGTAGGGGAGATGATCGGGGAGGGTTGTGTTGCCTCTTGCCCCCATGGAAGTTCTTCACCCCGCCCCCCCCCAGGGAGGCATGCTCCCCAGTTTGGGAAACCATGGTCTAAAGGTGGGAAAGCCTTCTTACTCCTTTCTTACTCCTGTGGTATGTGTCTACAGGGTTTTGGACTTTTTCCCTGGACCATTTGAGAGGTGTTCAATATTAGTTTTAATATATATATTTTTTGCTGCTGTCCAACTTACCATTTTAAAACCATGCCTGTAAGTAGTCTTGATTTCATCATGTAAGCTTTACAGTCTCATTGAAACTGGAGAATGTTTAAAGAAATTGATGACAAATTGCTCATCATAGTGTTTTCCCCATGTCTAGCAATTTAGTTTAAATACTTCATATTTACTAGAGCCAAATTAATTATTAATTCCACTGACTTCAAATATCAGCACAGATGAATTTGACCCATAGTCCTTAAAATTAATCAATTCTTTATTAGAACTGAAATGCCATCCATTTTTACTTTTAAGAAACTGTTACAGAATCAAGAATGCAGCCAAAAGCAATTAATTTTCCCATATGGTTTCTCTTCCAGCATTAACTGTTGCATCAGGTTTTGCACAGAGAGCTTGGGTTTACCATCATGCCTATATTTACTTGATGTCTAAGAACTGAATATTGCCTAAGCTGTGGGCATTTGTAGAGGCCAATATTTACTCCTTAAATATTGACATTTTTCCATTTGAAATAATGTATTAAAAACCCCTCCTGACTTGCATACTAGACACATCAGCACAATATGACCATTTGAATCGCTTAGTTCTGGGTATCCTCCTCCTAGAATAGCAGATACTCCAGTCTTTGCCATATCACAAGTAATAATTTAATGGAACAAATTTTTATCAGACATCTTCCAGACCAACCTACTTCGAAGATACTCATCCTGCCACTGTGAGATGTGGATGTTCTGTTCAATAAAAGTCCAATGCAATGAGAAATAATCTTGAAACCAGGGCATTTTATAAATGCTGTACTTGTATCATTCCAGGAGCAAACAGAGTTTAAGATGAAATGATAATGGCTAGTACAATCCTTCTTAGAGTTTTTTTTTTCCTGAGAATATTACCCCAGCAGTGTCGAGGGAAACTGGCTTAAAACATCAAGAAGTTAGAGGTAAAAATATTCTTGTTACATAAAAACAATAAATGTGACATTTCCTCAGGTTGTATGAGAGTTATTAATTGCTTTCATGTTAAGAATACTGGCAGTTTTGCTGCTTCTTATAAATAATGAAATGTACCTTTCTGATTCACTACAGCATTCATCTATACTGGTGGAAGTGTATTAATTCCATATATCATTGTTATAAAAACTTCTTTGTGCAGTTGGATAATATGATAAAGGATAATTTAATGCTCTTATTTTCAAAGAATGCTTTTATGCAACATTCATTCACATCTTTCTCTTTGTTTTATGTTTGCAATTAATGTAAAACAATATTTTCTGTTAGGCAGAAAATTAATTTAACTGTACTAAAGAAATGTTCTAATAAGGATAATAAAAAATAATTACTCATTAGAGAGCTCTTGGACAGTTCAGGCAATGAAGTCAATGGTTTTGAATACTATGCTCTTTCCCTAAAAGAGTTGCATGTCCAAGAAATGGGGGATAGACCTATTTATATCTCATTTTCTTAAGCCCGTGTGACATTCTTAGGCAGGGGCAGCAACCTTTCCAAGGCAGAGTGTTGAAATTTGACCTTTTGACCTCTATGTACTCCAGTGATACTTTTTAAAGTCACTAATAGTCCTACTTACAACAGCTTCCTTAACAAATAAGGTAAGATGCAGACCTTTCACATTTAGGTGGTGGTTAGTAGCATTAGCTGGTCTTTTGTTAACCCGCAGGCAGAATGGTTTTGAGCAAGATCTTCGCTGCATGGGAGAAGAGGGACAGGACTGACTGTAGAGTCCTGCACTTGGGACAGAAGAATCCCAAGCATTGTTTTAGGCTGGGGACCAACTGACTAAGCAGCAGTACAGCGGAAAGGGACCTAGGTGTTATGGTGGATGAAAGGCTGGATAAGAGTAAACAGTGTGCCCTTGTAGCCAAGAAGGCTAACAGCATATTGGGGTGCATTATTCAGCACTGGTGAGGCCACATCTGGAATATTGGGTCCCGTTTTGTGCCCCCAGTACTAAAAGGATGTAGATGTGCTGGAGCAGGTTCAGTGGAGAGCAACGAAAATGATAAAGGGTCTGGAGCACATGACCTATGAGGAGAGGCTAAGGGATTTGAGCTTGTTTAGTTTACAGAAGAGAAGACTGAGGGGTGATTTAATAGCAGCCTTCAACTTCCCGAAGGGGTGCTCTAAAGAGGATGGTGAGAAACTGGTCTCAGTGGTGTCAGATAGCAGAACAAGGAGCAATGGTCTGAAGTTACAGAGGGAAAGGTATAGGTTGGATATTAGGAAAAACTACTTCACCAGGAGGGTGGTGAAGCACTGGAATGCGCTGTCTAGAGAAGTGGTGGATTTTCCATCCCTAGAGGCTTTTAAGTCCCAGCTGGACAAGGTCCTGGCTGTGATAAGTTAGTTGGGGTTGATCCTGCTTGAAGCAGGGGGCTGGACTAGATGACCTCTTGAGGTTGCTTCCAGCCCTATGATTCTATGAGTTCCCACCTTGTGTGCCAATGAAAATCATTTTGCATGTCACTCTTGGCACATGTGCCAGGGGCTGCTGATCCCTGTTCTAAGGCATGGATTCAGTGAAGCACCGAGGTACAAGTTTAATTTTAAACATATGCCTTAAATTCATTCCTATTCAGCGCTGAATTTTACGTACATGCTTAAGTGTCATTGGAGCTAATGGGACTTGTGCATGTGCTTGAGGTTAACCCAAGACTTAATTTTTTTGCTGAGTAGAATCCAGGTCTTTCCACATTTTGGAACATCATCCCCTAAGAATTACATAGCATGTTCTATACTAACTGCTATTTCACCCTGAATAAAGAGTGCTGGGGGAAAAGGGTGGTGAATATACAAGTAGCAGTCTGGTATGTCAGAAGCTGTAGCTGGATATCGTGTTGCTCTTCTGGAGCAAAGTAGTTTGGGTGGCGCAATCATGGAAGTATGAAACAGACAGGGATCACTGTTAAAAGAAACTGACAAGAAGAGAAAAGCAGTCCAGTAGCATTTTAAGGACTAACAGAATAATTTATTTCTGTTTGTCTTTAAAGTGCTACTGGACTGCTTTTTTGTTTTGATAGTATATAGACTAGCACGGCTTTCTCTCTGTTACTATTCAACAAGAAGAGGGGAAGCCTGAAGGGCCTTACACCATGAGCCAGATCTTGTCATCTTGTGCAAATTAGCATAAACACTTTAACCCACATGCTTCCTCCGGTGATTCCAAGAGAAGCTGAGACTTCTGTTATTTTTACTGGGGTTTTACAGAGATGTTGCTTCTATCCCTCCCATGTATTTTATGGTAGACACATTTACTGACTGCCGAGGAGAACAGTGCTCCAGTGAATAACCATGCTATGCACTGGCATGGAGTGTGCCACATTGTTCTCTTTTGTAATACCCCTTAAAATTTCCTCTGTCCTTGCCTGGTGTGGCTGTGCTGCTTCTTCTGTGCCCACTGCTGCCCCTATTCTGGGCTTACCTTGCACTGATGAACATGATCGAGATTAATGCTGTCAGGCTATTTTGTTGAAGCAGATTTTGTGACAAAATGAAGATCTGTTGAAAGCAGCATCTGTCATGAGATGGGATAAGTTTTATGTGCTGAAGTTTCATCAGCAAGCTTTGGATGGGCTAAGAGAAATGGACACCTCTCATTCCATAATAGCTTGGTTGCTTGGGCATATTGCTGAGATGTGAGCAATCAGTTTCAAGATCTTGTTCAGAATCAAGCAGACCCAGGTTTTGGCCCTGGGTCTCCCATGTGAATTCCTAACTACAGTCTGTTTGCTGGTTTAGGATGGGTATTTCTTAGTCTTGCCTGTTGGAGCTGTTCCACTTTGCATATGTAGTGGTTGCAGTAGAATTGACTCTATAGCCTGGTAGTAGGGCACTCAAGTGGGGATGCTGTAGATGTAGAAGCTTGAAAATTGCACGCCCACATCCTGTGGTGTGCCCCCAAGTACCAGTCAATCGTTCGTCCGTCTTGCTTTCTCTTTCTTGTGTTTTCATGGAAAATTTCAAGAGGGTTTGGTTTTATCTTGTGACAAATTGAGAAAATTTTTGGAACCTCAATATTTTTTATGCAACAGGAAACCTGTTTCCTGCCTCGCTTTAATGAAGAAAATACTTCTCTTTGCAATGTAATTATGAGCACAGAGTCTGTCTTTGTGCACTCAGTTAGACTATTGGCGTGTCCTGGATACCTAAAGTATTCTGACCTCTATGTTTGCAGATCACAGAAAGCAAAGGAAATTGTTATTGTCACACTGTTTTGGTTAATTTATAATTAGCAATGTTTAAGTGAAAGTTGGAAATTATTGTTGGAAGTGCAGGTGTACAGGTTATTTCCACACTAGAACTTGTGATCTCTTGAATATCCACAATATTACTTCTAAGCAATGACTTTTTTGAGTAATGTTACACCTAGTACTACTTTTAACATTCCAATCCAGACACTAGCTTTAATTCATACTATAGTTTGGTTTGTTCCAGGGGATCTTTTGGGCATCCTGCTTTCCAGAGAGGTGCTTAAACTATGAGAGTCAATGCTGGATCTTCCCTTTTATGGCGACTTTTACAGTCTCATTTTCCCAAGAGGTCACTCACAAATTAATTTTTTTCTTTTGTTTCTTACCACCATTGATAATAAGCAGTCCTGTAGCACATTAGAGACTTACAAATGTATTAGGCCATTAGCTTTTGTGGGTAAGACCCACTTTTTCAGATGAAATTTTTCAGATGAACTCCAGATTTGTGAAGCTACAGACTATTATGGTTACCCAACTGAGACTATTAATTCCCACTGATGTAGTTCACAAAACTTTATAGTTAAGTTCCAAAGCCCTCTTGCAGTTTTTCCACACGTCTTCCCACTATATTTCAAATACCAGCTTTTGTGGATATTTTTGCTATTAAGTGGACTTGTCTACTCACACCAGCTCTGATTTTGTCCAACAGTTTCTTCTTTTGCTGCTGCAGTGATAAGCTGGCATTCTCTTTGCAGAAGCTGATATGTCACTTAGAAAGCTGATGTGGCCTCCATCATGCTGGGAGAAGTGATTTGTGATTTGTACCTACTTTTTCAAAAGTGATTAGTAGTTCTTGGTGTCTCACTGTTCAGGACCTCAACTTGAGATGAGTGCTGTGTCCGAAAATGAGATCTCATTAAAGTGTTTTAAATTGTGCAACCAAAGCTTAAACTTAAGGCAAACAAAATCACTAGAACAACAAGAAGTCTTGCGGCACCTTATAGACTAACAGATATTTTGGAGCATAAGCTTTCATGGGCAAAGACCTGCTTCATCAGATGCATGGGGGGGTGCTTTCAGAGGGGTATTTAAAGAGTGGGGTCCCAGAAAAAGGGAAGGTCAGAGCTGACAAGGTCTATTCAGCAAGGTGGAAATGGCCCATTATCAAGAGTAGGTATCAAAAGAGCCAAAAACAAGTCAGATCAGATAGGGGGATATGAGCCATTGTCGGAGTCTAATGGGAAAATCTTAACACCCAGGGCAGAGAAGCTGCCTTTGTAAGCTGCAAGCCATTTCCAGTCTCTGTCTAATCCTTGGTTAATGGAGTCAAATTTGCAGATAAATTGCAGTTCAGAGATTTCTCTCTCCATTTGATTTTTGAAATTTGTTTCAGGACTGCCACCCTTAAATCTGCTACTGAATGTCCAGGGAGATTGAAGTGTTCTCCCACAGGTTTCTGTACATTACCGTTCCTGATGTCTGATTTATGTCCATTTATTCTTTTATGTAGAGACTGTCCAGTTTGTCCAATGTAAATTGCAGGGGGGCATTGCTGGCACATGATGGCGTATATTATATTAGTAGATGTGCAAGTAAAGGAGCCCCTGATGGCATGGTTGATGTTAGGTCCCGTGATGATGTCACTGGTGTTGACATGTGAACAGAGTTGGCAGCAAGGACCATTGCGGGGGCTGGTTCTAGGCCTACAGCCACTGGTTTGTGATTTGTAGTGGCTGGTGAGGATTTGTTTAAGGTTGGCAGGCTGTCTGTAGGAAAGGACAGGTCTGCCTCCCAAAGTCTGTGAGAGTGAAAGATCATTGCTCAGGATGGGTTGCAGACTAACACGGCTACTTTTCTGATACAAAATCACTAGTTACTTTTGAAAATTTAAGCCTTGGCAGTGTTTTGCCATAGACATTATAATGATAGATGATGTGCAAAATCCTAAAATAGTCCATGTTGTTTTCATTTTAAATTACCACCATATCTTGTGGCATATAATACTGTTTTTAAGGTTAGACCAATGGTCCATCTAGCCCAGTATCCTGTCTTTGATGGTGGCCAGTGCCAAGTAATTTAGAAAGAATTAACAGATCATGTCAATTTCTTGAGCAATCCATCCCCTGTCATTCAATCCTGGCTGCATATAGTCAGAGATTACAGACAGCTGGAACATGCCATTGCATCCCTGCTCATCTTGGCTAATGTCCATGGATGGACCTATCCTGCATGAACTTAATTCTTTTTTTGAACCCAGTTATATTTTTGGCCTTTATAATATCTCATGTTAATGGGTTCCACAGATTATTCTGCTTGTGTTGAACCTGCTGCTTGTTACTTTTGTCAGGTGGTCCTTGGTTCTTGTGTTGTGTGAAGGGATAAATAATACTTCCCTGTTCATGTTGTCCCTGCTCTTCATGATTTACACCTATTTATCATATCCCCCTGTAGTCTCCTCTTTTCTAAGACAAACAGTTCATCTCTTTTAAATCTGTCTTTGTAGGGAACCTGTTAATAATTTTCATAGCTCTTCTCTTTAATTTTTGAGATGGGGTTTGACCACCTTATTTAAAGTGTGGACAGACCCTGATTTATATAGTAGAATTATGATATTTATTATCAGCTGTCTCTTTCCTAGTTGTTTTAAGCCTCCTGTTTACTTTTTAACTGACGGTACAGGGAACTATTCATGATGACTTCAAGATCTCTTTCTTGAATGGTAACAGCTAATTTGAACAACCTTATTTGTAGGTATAGTTGGGATATTTTTCCAACATGCATTTTTTTTTCAATTTTCACCACAGAATTTCATTGGTCATGTTGTTACCCAACCATCCAATTTAGGGAAATCCTTTTATAAATCTTGGAGGTCACCTGAGCATTAAACTATTTTTAGTTATTTTGTATCATCTGCAAGTTTTGCCAACTCACTGGTTACCCTCCCCCTCACCTTCCAGATGATTTTTAATAGATTTAAGGAGAAAAAGAACCATTAGAGCATCTGGCCTCCTGTCTGTTATGGGCTATGTAATTTCATGCAGTTGCCCCCATATTGAATCCAATAGCTTGCTTTAATTCCGCCAGACTACCTCACAAGATGTAGACTATCTTCATACATTATTATACAGAAATAAGTTGACATAAATTTTCTTATGTTTAGTCTTACATTATCAGGCACTCTTGTTCAATTTTTCTCTCTCCTTGATGCTCTCCTAAGTTAATTAGGTTATATAGATTTGACTAACGATAGAATTTAAGTCTCGTTACCTTATAAATAGATCCTATGTAAATTATAATCTTAATGAAATGACAGAGGAAGGAAGAATATTAAAGATTTAATTTCTGCTTGTTGAGTAAGTTGGCAAACTCTGCCCTTAGATGTCCAAACAGACTTGCACTGAAAGCAAAGAGAGCTATAGGAGTATATATGAAGTGAAAATGTGACCCCAAGATGACAAAAGTCTTGGACAGTCTGAAGCAGTGAATGTGAAGTTGTTACGAATTCTCTGTGGTTGGATATGCTAAAAGAGAAGCAGAAATATGTCACACAATAATTTATAGGTTTGGAAAGTTTAATGGAGGAAAAGGTGGAGGTATACAAGGGAGGAAAAGAAAAAGGGAATCCTATCCAGGGAAACCAGATGCAGAGACTAAAGATAATTTGAAAACTTAATTATTTAATGAGGAAGCAGAGGATAGCTAATACTAAAAAGAGTGGATACTACTGAAGAAAAAGAACAATCATCATCATCAACAACAACCATAGGCTCAGTGCCTGTTCGTGTCTGATGCCTCTCTCACTATATCCTTCTATTTTTCCCTGTCCAGTGTGGAGTGGCTTAGTTTCTGTAGACCAGCTCTGCACCAATCTGCTATATCATCTACCCATTCTTTGTGGGGTCTGCCTCTCCTATTCAAACCATCCATTATGCTGAATACCAGGGTCTTGATTTTTTTGTTCATCATTCATTCTGCAGATAAGCCCAAATAGCTATAAATTCCCTTTTATAACCTTCTGCAGTAGGTTCTCTTCTGGCTGTATCTTCCTGCATAATTCCTTGTTGGTGACCTTCTGCATCCATTCTATTCTCATAATCTTTCTATAACAGCTCCTCTTAAACACCAATATTCTTCTCTTTGAATCTTTTGTTATCACCCATGTCTCACATCCATACAACATGCTGCTGAATACGTATGTTTTCAAGACACTCAGTTTCATTTGTAAGCTGGTTGCTTTGCTTTTTCAGATCTTATCCATCACCTTCAAATGAACTCTTGCTTTTGCTATGCTAGTAGCTCCTTCCTTCTTACATTCCAGATCATATGCTAAGTTGCCCCCCAGATATGTGAACTTCTCTGGGCTCTCTAGTTCAAGCCCAGCTACACTGATCTTCCTTCCTATTTCCTTGTCTCTAATAACACTGTTTATGTTCTATGAATGTTCATAATCAGTCCACACTGCTTCTCTTCTTCATTTAGCAACTGCACTATTTTTGCTAGCTTCTCCTCATCTTCCTCAAGGATAACTATATCATCTGTGAACCTCAAGTTGTTAATTCTTATCCCGTGTATGGATAGTCCTTCTAGGCTGTGTCTACACTAGCCAGAAACTTTGAAATGGCCATGCAAATGGCCAGCCCTGTCCCTCAGCCCAGTCCCCCAATAAAGCAGCTGTTGCATGGGTCTGAGGAGACACAGCTCTTTGGAGGGGCAAAAGGTGGGGCTGGGGCTTCTGCTGCTTTTTCCACTGGGAGGGGCAGAGTGGGCAAAGCAACAGAACTGCCAACCATGCCTCTGGGCATCACACCATCACAGGCCCACTTTCCCTTGGTAACGTGGGATGGGAAATGGAGGGGCAGAGCGAGGGAGCAAAGGGCTCAGGGCAGGGCAGTGTCAAATGGTGGGTCATGTGGTGAGATCACATTGCTCCCCTCTTTACCCGGTGTTCCCCCCATACTGGTAGGAAATGTATTTTACTTGCACCAGTGGGGCTGAAATTCTAAAGTCTAAGAGGAGTCCAGGTCTGCAGCATCATACAGATGACATGGAATCAACTGCTAAAAAGCTTGCTGCTCTTTCATCAACTGAATGATTAAGCAGATGACAGTCAAAGGGTTAATTGAAAAGCAAGAGAGAGACGTCCCACAGCAAAAGGAAAAATCTGAAGAGACAGGCCAAGATTATTTGTAGGAAAGGAAAAGTAATACCTTGTAACAGGAGGGAGTTTTGAGAGGGGCTCTCCTGGGGAAGGAAGGGGCAAACTACAGCAACTTCAGGTAAGTGGCTCTCTGGAGTGTGTGGGTGTCTGGGTTTGGGGGTTCTGGGCCCGTGTTTGTCTGTTTGTTTGGTGTTTGGAGTGCTGAGCTGTCTGTTTGTTTGAAGTGCCATGTGCTCAGGCTGGCAGTTGGAAGCTGTTAGCCTTGATTAGGTTTGAAATCTAAACTCTGTGTGCTGATTGGCTGAGCAGTAGTCAGAGGGAGGGGCTCTCAGGAAGGCCAGAGCTTTTTAAACCCTGCTGGCAAGTGACCAAGGAGCTTGCAACCGGGGTGCTTGCAAACAGGGTGGTTGCTAACAGGAGGGAGTTTTGAGAGGGGAGTTTAGAGGGAGCTAGTTACTTCTACAGCGGTAAGGGGCAGCAAGATGGCGATGGCAGTGGTGTTCCCAACTGCTGGCCAGAGCTGAGGGACCCACCACCCCCAGGGTGCAGCACGGGCAGCGGGACGCAGGTGGGCTTGGGAGAGTGTGGGGGGCGGGTGGTGAGACCGAGGGGTGTCGGTGGTGGGCATGTGGTTTGGGGGAGTGTGGTACGGCTGTGCGGATGGTGGCGCCCATGGAGGCTGGTGGTGGCACGCCTGGCTCAGACTTCCTGGGCTTTCAGGCCCAGCCCTGCGATCCCTGCATGCGCGGCCCACAGCAGCTCTGTGGGGCTCCGGGGGCAGCCACAGCCAGAAGAATAGTTGGAAGCTTTGGCGGGGAGCCAGGGTGCGGCTGGGCTGTGAGATCAGCACCTTCCTGGAGGATGTGGGCTGCAGCAGCGTGTGGCTGGGTGTGGAGAGGCCAGGGGAGTGGGGACTTGGGGGAGATGAGAGCTGATGGGGGTCAGTGTGGTGAGGTGGGGGGACATGGGAGTGGATGGGGGGCAAGGGGGAAGGGAGGGGTGATCTGGGGGTGATGGTACCTGATGGGAGGCAAAGGGGTGGGGAGGAGGATCCTGGGGAGGTAAGGAGGTCGTCAGGCCACGGGGAGCTATGGGGACACGTGGTGCCAGGGAGGTGCAAGAGGTAGTGGGATCTTTACCCGTATTCTCCATGCCCCACTGCCTTGTGGGTTATCCTGGGAAGGAGCAAGACTAAGGGAGTAAACCCTGACAGAAAATACAGAGGGGAGTCCTAAGGCGGTTCTGTGCCAACTTCTGGCATTGACCCGGCTTCTCCTGCAGCTGAGCTGGTACCAGACGTAGAAGTTATCCTCTCCTTTGGACTATATCAGTAAAGCTGAGAGGGGAACACTGGTGTCTGGGCAGCCCAGAGTGTCCAAAAAAAAATTGCCCAGGCTCGCGGCTGGAGACATACTTCAACATCGCTTAACAGCGTTGAACCAACATGGGAGGTAACAGATACCAGTTATAAGTTCTTGCTCTATTGGTGTAGAGAACGAGTGCCAGGGGTTGCCTTCGACGGTGGGAGACCTCATCGCATCTCACTGGACAGTTACCACCCGCCTCAAGCTGGGTAGCCCCAGCCAGTAGGGTACTGTCCCACCACAGTTCACCTGCCTCACTGAGTGTGTGAGGCTTAAGGTTCCCAAACCTGACAAGTGACTGAAATTTGAGCACCAGGCAAACCAATAAGAAAATCAACAAGAAAAGAAAACCATCAAAGTTTTAAGCTTGCTTGCTGGAAAGTGCAGACCATGCTGACTGGTTTGACTGAAGATCTTCAGGACATCAATGACACCTGAAAGACCTCTGTCATCGATGAGGAACTGATAAGGCTCCAAGTTGACATTGCTGCTTTGCAAGAGATGTGACTTGCAGATTTGGGATCTCTAAAGGAAAAGGACTACACCTTTTTCTGGCAGGGTAAAGCCCAAGAAGAGCCCAGGGAGCATGGTGTTGGCTTTGCCATCAGAAACTCCTTTCTACAAATGGTGGAATTATTCATGGGTGGATCAGAAAGACTCCTTCAGGTCATACTTCAAACTTGTGCCGGTCCTGTCCACCAGACCAGCGCTTACGCTCCAACCCTGTACACCACACCAGAAGTAAAAGACAAGTTCTGTGACATGCTTAGTGCTGCCATAATGCAAATACCTGCTCATGAACAACTGTACATTTTGGGTGACTTCAATGAAAGAGTTTGGAGCCGATCGTGATTCATGGCCTTGCTGCTTATGTCACTTTGGTGTGGGAAAAATGAATGAAAATGGACAGCGTCTTCTTGAACTTTGCATGTGCTGCAATATGTGCATCACAAACACATTTTTCCAAACCAATCCACAGCACAGAGTGTCATGGAGACACCCACGCTCGAAACACTGGCATCAACAAGACGTGGTCAGCACTAGATGCGATAACCTCAGAAACATCCTTCTGACACACAGCTATCATAGTGCCAACTGCAATACAGATCACTCGCTAGTTTGCTCCAAACTCAAGGTGGGACCCAAGAAGCTGTACCACTCTAAACCAAATGGAAGGCCTCGCATTGATGCCAGAAAGACAGCAAACTCAGAGAGAGCTGAAAAGTTCAGAGTGACCCTCGAGGCGAATCTGCGCAGCAGGCCTGGGGGTACTGATGTGGCATCCAGATGGCAGCATCTGAGGGATACAATTTACAACACGGCCTTGTCGGCATTTGGAAGAAGAGCTAGAAACACAAATGACTGGTTTGAAGCTAACTCCGATGAGATGATTCCAGCCATCGAAAAGAAGCACTCTGCACTGCTGGAGTATGAATGCTCACCGAGCCAGAGTACCCTGCAAGTGCTCAGAGCAGCCAGAAATACAGTATAGCAGACAGCCAGGCACTGTGCCAACAACTACTGGCTCAAGCTATGCAGCAGCATCCAGACCAGTGCTGACTCTGGTAATCTCAGGGGAATGTACGAGGGCATCAAGAAGGCATTAGGACCCACCCAGAAAAAGATGGCACCTCTGAAATCCAAATCTGGTGAAGACATCATTGACAAAGCCAAACAGATGGAGCTCTGAGTTGAGCACTACTCCAAGCTGTACTCACGCGAGAACATTGTGGTTGATACAGCCCTCAATGGCGTTGAGCTCCTACCAACTATGGAAGAACTGAAGAAAGCCATTGACAGCACTGAGGTAGGAAAGGCCCTGGGCCCGGATGGTATACCACCAGAGGTAATCAAGTGTGCCACAGACACCCTCCTGGAACCCCTACATGAGCTATTGTGCCTATGCCGGAGAGAGGGAGAGGTTCCACAGGATATGCGCGATGCTAACATTGTTACCTTCTATAAGAACAAAGGAGACAGTAGTGACTGCAACAATTACCGTGGAATCTCCCTCCTAAGCATCACTGGTAAACTGTTTGCTCGCGTCATCCTCGGCCGACTCCAGAAAATTGCTGAGATGGCGTATCCTGAATCACAGTGCAGATTCTGCGCAGAGAGATCTACCATTGACATGGTCTTCTCTCTGAGGCAGCTGCAGGAGAAATGCAGGGAGCAGAGGAAGCCACTCTGTATTGCCTTCATTGACTTGACCAAGGCCTTTGACTTGGTCAGCAGGGATGGACTGTTCAAACTGCTCCACAAGATAGGCTGTCCACCATGGTTACTCAAGATGATCCAGTCTTTCCATGAAGACATGAGAGGAACCATCCAGTATGATGGCACATTATCAGATGTTTTCAGCATCAGGAGCGGCGTCAAGCAAGGATGTGTCCTTGCTCCAACATTGTTCGGGATCTTCTTCGCACTCTTCCTGAAGCAAGCCTTTGGATCTTCAACAGAGGGCATCTTTTTGCACATAAGATCTAATGGGAAACTGTTTAATCTTGCAAGACTGAAACCTAAATCTAAGGTGTGGGAAGTCCTCATCAGAGATATGCTGTTCGCAGATGACACTGCTGTTCTGTCACACACAGAAGACCAGCTTCAAAAACTGCTGGATCAGTTCTCCAAAGCATGCAAGAACTTCGGGCTTTCCATCAGCCTAAAAAAGACAAACGTACTTGGTCAGGACGTTGCTGAACCTCCATCAATCAGCACTGACAACTATACGTTAGAGGTCATCCACGAGTTCGTTTACCTGCGGGTCCACCATCACTGACACCCTGTCACTGGAGACAGAGCTAAATAGGAGGATCGGTAAAGCAGCCACAACTCTGTCCAGACTCAGAGAGAGCATGTGGAATAACATCAAGTTGTACACCCACACCGAAATGCAAGTCTACAGAGCTTGCATCCTCAGCACCCTCCTTTACGGCAGCAAGTCTTGGACCCTGTACGCCTGCCAGGAGAAGAGGCTGAATGTCTTCTACTTGTGCTGCCTCAGGCACATCCTTGGAATATCATGGAAGGACAGAGTGTCCAACACCGCGTCCTTGAGCAAGCTGGAATCCCAACCATGCATGCCCTCCTCAGGCAGCAGCAGCTTGGCCACATCCACAGGATGAATGATGGAAGCATCCCAAAAGACATCCTGTATGGCGAGCTAGCCTCTGGCAAAAGACCTCCCGGATGCCCCCACTTGCACTACAAAGATGTTTGCAAGAGGGACCTCAGAGAGGTAGACATCAAGCCGGACAGCTGGGAGGAGCTGGCAGACGATCGCAGCAGATGGAGGCAGGAACTACACAAGGACCTTCAGAAGGGTGAGATGAGGATCAGACAGCTAGCAGAGGAGAAATGAGCCCACAGAAAGCACAGTAAGGACTGCCAGACACCCATTACACTTGCAACAGATGCAGCAAATGATGATCCCAAATGGAACTATGACGGGCGAGATCCATAGGCTACGTAGACTGAAGGATGCTGACTACTACTACTATTACCTTGTAACAGAGACCAAAATGTTGTCTCTTCCTCCCACTCCTATCTTTGCACCTTGATTCATGTCACCTTCCACACACTTCTGCTGCGGTGACATTTGCTTTACCCCATCAGAAACTCCCAAAGCAATAGCTAATAAATTTAATACAATCCTTCAATGAATAATCACGGGAGTATCAAGTAAAATGAGGCCTAAGATATTAGTTCCGTATATGGTATTCGTGAGATGTATGAGATACTGTGTCCACTTTTGGTGTTAATACTTTAAAAGGATGTTGATAACTTAGAAAGGCTACAAGAGAATGGTTATAAGACTTATAAGGACTGAGAAACCTGCCTGACAGTGAGAGATCAGAGAAGCTCACACTGTTTAATTTATCCACAAAAAGGTTAAGAGGTAACTTTGGTCATGGTTTACCAGTATCTGCATGAGGAAGAGATTTCTGGGACAGGAGGGCTCTTTTATTTAACAGATAGAAACAGAACACAATCTGATGGCTGGAAGTTGATGCTAGACAAATTCAGAATAGAAACAAGATGCAAATTTTTAATAGTGAGGTGTATTTTTTTACTTATCAGTGGAATACCTGTCTCCCGAGTTCCTTTTATGTCAACTGGGTATTACTCTAAAAGCTATGCTCTATTTTAACTCAACGTTACAAGTTTGAGGTAAATATTATTGGGTAAGGCTCTATGTCCTTTGTTACGCAGGAGGTTAGACTCAGTGATCATAATGACCTCAGCTGATCTTAAAATCTAGTAATATTTCTTAAAAATTCACTTCTTTTGCAATGATTTTCAACCCTGATTGTCTTTCTGGATTGCTTCTCTGCTGCACTGTATTTGAATGGGTATCTGCTTCGGTACACCAGGAGTAGATTGTAAACTCCTTGGCGTTTGGACCTTCGTATTTTATTTTGTTAATATTTTCTCTCCATTGCACCCATCACAGTATTATCTGTGTTTTTGGGGAAGTTTTTGGGGAAGTTTTTGGGGAGAGGCTATCAAAATAAAAAACACAGTAATAATAGGAGATTTCAATTATCCCCATATTGATTGGGTGCATGTCACCTCAGGACGGGATTCAGAGATTAAATTTCTTGATGCCTTAAATGACTGCTTCTTGGAGCAGCTAGTACAGGAACCCACAAGGGGAGAGTCGATTCTCGATCTAGTCTTGACTGGAACGCAGGATCTGGTCCAAGAGGTAACTGTTACTGGACCGCTTGGAAATAGTGACCACAATATAATAACTTTTAATATTCCTGTGTTGGGAAGAACACCGCAGCGGTCAAACACTCTGGCATTTAATTTCAAAAAGGGGAATTACACTAAAATGAGGAAGCTAGTTAAACAGAAACTAAAAGGTAGAGTAATCAAACTAAAATCCCTGGAAGCTGCATGGAAACTGTTTAAAGACACCATACTAGAGGCCCAACTTAAATGTATACCCCAAATAAAAAAACACAGTAAGAGACCTAACAAAGAACCACCATGGCTAAACAGCCATGTTAAAAAGGCAGTGAGAGAGAAAAGGGCAGCTTTTAAAAAGTGGAAGTCAAATCCTAGTGAGGAAAATAGAAAGGAACATAAAGGCTACGTCTACACGTGCACCCAACTTCGAAATAGCTTATTTCGATGTTGCGACATCGAAATAGGCTATTTCGATGAATAACGTCTACACGTCCTCCAGGGCCAGCAACGTCGATGTTCAACTTCGACGTTGCTCAGCCCAACATCGAAATAGGCACAGCGAGGGAACGTCTACACGCCAAAGTAGCACACATCGAAATAAGGGAGCCAGGCACAGCTGCAGACAGGGTCACGGGGCGGACTCAACAGCAAGTCGCTCCCTTAAAGGGCCCCTCCCAGACACACTTTCATTAAACAGTGCAAGATACACAGAGCCAACAACTACTTGCAGACCCTGTATATGCAGCACGGACCCCCAGCTGCAGCAGCAGCAGCCAGAAGCCCTGGGCTAAGGGCTGCTGCCCACGGTGACCACAGAGCCCCGCAAGGGCTGGAGAGAGAGTATCTCTCAACCCCCCAGCTGATGGCCGCCATGGAGGACCCCGCTATTTCGATGTTGCGGGACGCGGATCGTCTACACGTCCCTACTTCGATGTTGAACGTCGAAGTAGGGCGCTATTCCCATCCCCTCATGGGGTTAGCGACTTCGACGTCTCGCCGCCTAACGTCGATTTCAACTTCGAAATAGCGCCCGACGCGTGTAGACGTGACGGGCGCTATTTCGAAGTTAGTGCCGCTACTTCGAAGTAGCGTGCACGTGTAGACGCAGCTAAACACTCCCAAATTAACTGTCATAATGTAGTAAGAAAAGCCAAAAAAGAGTTTGAGGAACAGCTAGCCAAAAATTCAAAAAACAATAGTAAAATGTTTTTTAAATACATTAGAACCAGGAAGCCTGCTAAAAAAGCAGTGGGGCCCTTGGATGATAAAGATATAAAAGGAGCGATCAAGGAAGACAGTGCCATTGCGGAGCGATTAAATGATTTCTTTGCTTCAGTCTTCACGGCTGAAGATGTTACAGAGGTTCCTAAATCTGAGCCAGCCTTTTTAGGCAACAAATCTGAGGAACTCACTCAGATTGAAGTGACATTAGAGGAGGTTTTGGAATTAATTGATAAGCTGAATAGTAACAAGTCTCCAGGACCAGACGGCATTCACCCAAGGGTTCTGAAAGAACTCAAATGTGAAATTGCGGAGTTATTAACAGTGGTTTGTAACCTATCCTTTAAATCCACTTTGGTACCAAATGACTGGAAGATGGCCAATATAACACCAATATTTAAAAAAGGCTCTAGAGGAGATCCTGGCAATTATAGACCGATAAGTTTAACATCAGTACCAGGCAAATTAGTAGAAACACTAGTAAAGAGTAAAATTGCAAGGCACATAGAAGAGCACGAATTGTTGGGCAAAAGTCAGCATGGTTTCTGCAGAGGGAAGTCGTGTCTGTCTAATCTATTAGAATTCTTTGAAGGGGTTAATAAACATGCGGACAAGGGGCACCCAGTGGACATAATATACCTAGATTTCCAGAAAGCCTTTGACACGGTCCCACACCAAAGGCTTTTATGTAAATTAGGTGGTCATGGGATAGGAGGAAAGGTCCTTTCATGGATCGGGAATTGGTTAAAAGACAGAAAACAAAGGGTGGGAATAAATGGTAAATTTTCACAATGGAGGGGGGTAACTAGTGGTGTTCCCCAGGGCTCAGTCCTGGGACCGATCCTGTTCAACTTGTTCATCAATGATCTAGAAAATGAGGTAAGCAGTGAGGTGGCAAAGTTTGCAGATGACACCAAGTTGTTCAGGACAGTCAAAAGCAAAAGGGATTGTGAAGAACTACAAAAAGATCTCAGCAAACTGAGTGATTGGGCAGCAAAATGGCAAATGAAATTTAATGTGGGTAAGTGTAAGGTAATGCATGTTGGAAAAAATAACCCAAATTACACATACTACATGATGGGGTCAAATTTAGCTACGACAGATCAGGAAAGGGATCTTGGAGTTATAGTGGATAGTTCTCTGAAGACATCCACGCAGTGTGCAGCGGCAGTTAGTAAGGCAAATAGGATGTTAGGAATTATTAAAAAAGGGATTGATAATAAGACAAAAGATATCATACTTCCCCTATATAAAACTATGGTATGCCCACATCTCGAGTACTGCGTGCAGATGTGGTCTCCTCACCTCAAAAAAGATATATTGGCATTAGAAAAGGTTCAGAAAAGGGCGACTAAGATGATTAGGGGCTTGGAACGGGTCCCATATGGGGAGAGGCTAGAGAGACTGGGACTTTTCAGTTTGGAAAAAAGGCGATTGAGGGGCGATATGATAGAGGTATATAAAATCATGAATGGTGTGGAGAAAGTGAATATAGAAAAATTATTTACCTTTTCCCATAATACAAGAACTAGGGGACACCAAATGAAATTGATGGGTAGTAGGTTCAAAACTAATAAAAGGAAATTTTTCTTCACACAGCGCACAGTCAACCTGTGGAACTCCTTGCCCGAGGAGTCTGTGAAGGCCAGGACTCTATTAGGGTTTAAAAAAGAGCTTGATAAATTTTTGCAGGTTAGGTCCATAAATGGCTATTAGCCAGGGATAAAGTATGGTGCCCTAGCCTTCATAACAAGGGCAGGAGATGGATGGCAGGAGATAAATCACTTGATCATTGTCTTCTGTTCTCCTTCTCTGGGGCACCTGGCATTGGCCACCGTCGGCAGATGGGATGCTGGGCTTGATGGACCTTTGGTCTGACCCAGTATGGCCATTCTTATGTTCTTATGTTCTTATGTTCTTAAGTATTTGTGTGTGCTTCTGGCATGTTATGAATAAAAGAAAAAGTAATAGTCAAAGTTTGAATATTAAGTCTGAAATATCCTGGGTTATTTTGTTACAAAATGGAAGATTCCACCATTCTTACACAATAGTACTACCATAGGCCATAAATAATCCTCTTTTCTTCAACAGCACTAGTCATGGAACAGATACCAGTGAACTCACGAGCCTAAAATGGTTACAGCACAAATATCTTTGTGTATACACAATGATTTCAGCTAGACTTTAGGCATAGCTCCACTAAAATACTATTATTTCCTCATCGTGTTGTCTAATTTCACGTTCCCTTAAGCAATGAGCATTCAATGGCAGTTTCTTTCCCTTAATTGTCTTTGAGTGCATATGCTGATTCTACTTGATTTTAGCGTTGCCTTTGAGGCACAGGAGCTTTGAATTCAATGTGATTTGGCAAAATCTATGGTCTGTTGTTATTAACATGACACTAATCAGAATCTTTTATTGACCAGCAAGCTGTTTTTGAATTTTCTTCCCTGAGTTATACTCTGATACCTAAGGCATACTCCATTTGGCTCACTATTATTCCTTAAATATATTCTGCTGCCTGGGGATCTGATTCATTCACCATTACATTAGTTTTTATATTTAATGTTTGCAGATGACTCATGCAGTATTTATACTTCATTGGACTACACTGTCAGTGACGCTCTTTTGGAGAAGTTTTTCAGATTCTTAAATCGTGTGCACTATCAAATTATGCAGGTAACTAGCCAGAGGGGGAATTCTTAGGAGCATTTTACTTATTTACATTTATTTTAACCTGACTTGGTTGACATTTGCTGCCACAAAATTTAGGTCCTTTATTCCTGGGGCTTTTTTTTCAGGCTTACATTTATTAGGTGTACATTTTTTCCAGTTTAAAAACATAACCCATCCTGGCTTTTCTTGGACACACTCGCTTGATGAAGCTATAGGGGAATGTTTCTTAAACTTTTTGAGACATTGGAACTACAAACAATAATAATTTTTATGCAGAACACCCATGAAGTAATTTAACCAGGTACCATAGCAATGGAAAGTAACATTGTATCTGTTTTTTAATAAAAATGAGTTATTTTTCCAAATTCTTACAGTATACCAGTGAGTTGTTCACAGAACATCAGTGTTCCACGCGACATAGTTAAAGAAACATGTCTCTTTCTAATAGTGTTACTAATTTGTCTATATGCTACATATGTGATTTTACTGTAAACACCTATGTCCCCCTTTCTATGAACTCATCTGTATTTCTAAAAGGTCTTTCCTGATATCAGAAATATTCCCCTTTCATCAACATAGTTTTCTAGGGAATTCCTTGGATGGTGTGCTCTTAGGATTTTTTTTTCCAGAAAGGCTGATTTATTGCTAAGGAAAAGTCATTTCTGAAAGTGCTGCCTTCTGGAGGTGTCTACCTCCAGAGTACAATTTGTTGGAACTCAGGAGACAAACCACATTTACAATTCTGTAGCGTTCAGAAGCACTTTAATTTTGCAGAGAGTCATCTTGTGTAGCTTTCAGATCATCAGGGAATCTGACTGGCTGGTAAAGATGCTAATTTCTTCCTTGTGGAATATGGTGACTTTGTGATCTAATCTGTGGATTGCAAATCCCAGATTTTGTATTTTATTATTCATCATTTTGTGAAGGATTGGGAAATTGGGCATAGTCATAATTCAAACCAGAGTCCTTATTTACTCATCAACCAGTCTATTTGGAGTTGACCTGTAAGGTTGTGGACTAAACCCTACAGTTCCCACTTCAGGAGAGCTCAAGGCTCTGCTGCACTGATCCCAGACTGAGTCTATGAGATAAATTGAATTTTTAATAAATTTGATTTTTAACCTTGTTCTTATGAATTTGAATGTGTCCACAAACCTTCTTGAAATTTGACCCCCTGTTTTTCTGTGTCGAGTTTCTGCATCTCCATTGTCCTATGCAAGTTTGACAGCATGTGCAGTGCATTGTGGGTATCTATTCCACAGTGCTTTAGCCCCAGTTCCTTGGGGGTGTTTCATGTTAGAATCCCAGAATGCAAAGCACTGTCCCATAATTTAGAGCACCCAGTAACAGAATTCAGTCCTCTGCCAAATCCTCTCAGGCTCCCGGTGCCAAGCATCCTCTGCGGACATTGGCATAAGGTTGGGCAGCTGTGTCATCAACCCTCGCCACCCCCACCTGGTTCCATCAGCCACGTATGTGGACCTTTATATTTGCAGGCCTGGGTACTGCACAATTGAAATTCAAATTCTAACTCAATCAAAAATTTGTGGGCTTTCTGTGACCTTCTTCCTGAGCACCTGGGTGAAGAGCAGTAGACAAGGAAGTAGCCATACATGGAGGGTCACTGTGTAGCTTTATGGGATACATACAGGACACTTCTGGAGGCTAATAAATGTTAATTAAAGACATGATGCTTCCACACTATCCCTTATTAGAAATTTCAAGGTCCTCCAAACAGGCTAAAGTGGCTGCACAGGAAGCAACCAATCAGGGCCCAGGAGGGCCATATAAAAAAGAAGGGAAGAACTGTAGGAGAGAGAGAGCTGGCAAGAGTTGTTGGACTGACCTGCTGCTAGGAGCCAGACTACATGCCCAGCTGCCTAAGGAAACTGCAGCTCAACAGCTAAGTGAGGCACGGGAATTGGGCAAGTGAGAGGCTTCTGGATGGCTGCTTGGATTGAGCTAATGACAATCAGCAAGCAGGGTGTGAGGGAGCACTGAGAAAGCTCCTGGCTGGCTGCATGGACTGGTTGGGGGCTGAGCTTGGGGAGTGTCCCAAGAGAACAATGTCTACAAGGGCAAAGCCCTGGGGATACAGTCCTGTGCAGGGTTAAGACTACTTAAGGATGGAGGACAGGCTTGGCTAAAGGAACTGCCTTTCTCAATGTGGGTCCCCACAGGATAAAGAATGCAGACACACACAACCAGAAGGGGCGCTTACACGATATGGGTGTTGTCCCCACCATGGGACCCAAAACAGTGTTCCCATATATTTTGATGAAAAGCACTTATGTTTAAACCTCAGGCATGTTGTTACAGAAGTATCTATAAGTATGTGATGGAAAAATACATATATATCTGTAAGTAAAATTGCAAGTTTAAATGTAAGGGATTTCTAATTCCATACCTGATTCAACTGGTGGCCCAGAGGTGACGTCTGTCCCATGGGATGATTCTGTTCAGGCCCCAATCATGTCTGTTCCTGCAGCACATCTGCTCTACAAAATGGCAGTGTACTTTACATGGACCATACCTGTGACATTACACTGTGCACAGGATGCCATTTTGTAGAACAAAACAATGTCCTCCACACAGTCTTCACATCTAGTGGACAAGTGACACTGTGCCACATGGAGGATGACTTTTTTTGTTGTTGTTGTTCTGTGGCCTGTGAAGGTACAACACCTCCTCATGCAGCCCAAGTCATTGAAAAGATTGGGCCATAATCCAGTCAATATATGGATAAATGCCTAACTAATATAAGCACAAAGCAGGAAAGAAAGAGAAAGAAAAACACTGAGATTTTATTTATATGCACAAATAAGCATAATCAATGAGACTACTGCCAACATCCCACTAAAATTGCTTAGACCCTGATTTACCCTCAGGCCTGTCAGCACTGGAGTATGTCCAAAGGGTTAGGCATTTCCTACTCTACTGTGCAAGGGATACAACTACTGGGCTTATTCTTTCAATGTAGGATACCTGAGAGTATGTTTCTGTGCTTTCTGTCCCCACCACTGACTCTCTCCTTGGCTGGGCTGAGTGTGTTTCCTTGCTGCCAGCTGCAGTAACCAATCAGAAGTGAAAGGCCTGGGGCTGTGACTTTGCCTTACTAGTGCAACTGCAGAGCAACAAAAATAGCTCTGGCAGCCTGATTTCAGATGCTCCTGAGCTGGGGTAGCAAGCAGAATCTCGGACAGTTGAGAGCAATGTGATTATTTTTCAGAAAAGTAGCTTCAAAAATACTTGCAGACAAAAAAGTTACATATGTTTTCAGTATGAAATATAAATATGAAGTCTTTTTCTTCTTGGGGGTCACTTGATAACAAGTAGGATGTCTTCATGTCACCCTCCTATTTGCAAGTCCATCGATGGCTGATCAGCCTGATTCTGGAGCTGCGGGTCTGACCACAGAAGGGGCAGGTATTGTGGCAGTTGGAGGACATGGGACAATTTCTGATGCTCTTTTCTTCTTCTCCACCTCTCCCCATCTGCACTGTGGTGGGACCTCTCAAATTGTGCTATTCTCTCATGGATTACCACTCTCCACTGGGGATGGTCCTGGGCAAGGTTCTGTCAAGTGTTGACACTGATGTTGCACTTTTTCACGTGTCCTCTGGCTCCCAGTGCTCCTCCATCCTTTCTTCAACTCTGAAAACAAAATCTGTTTTGGGAGGTGCTGATCAGACACCCGAACCATGTGACCAGTCCAACAAAGTTGTTTGTGAATGATAATGACTTCCATGTTGGTCATGTTTGACTCGTCCAGAATGCTAGTGTTCATGTGCCTTTTCTCCCAAGGCATATTTAGGATTCTCCTCATGCAGCATTGATGATATTGTTCAAGTGGCTAAGTGCAGAATATTTAAAATATTTAGGCATAAGTCTGTGGTACATATACTCAAAGATATTCTTAAGCATTTGTGCACACTGTTCCCACCACAGGATTTTACATGCTTCCAAGCTATGTAGAATTGGATTAGTTCACTAATCATTCTTAGCGCTGGGTATATTGGGCTATTCCCCAGGATCAGGCCTCTTATCTGACCCCTTCCATGGGGTGTGGGAGTCTGCACTCTCGATTCTTCTCCCATCCTGTCATTACTTACACACATTTCCTGAAGTTCCACCTAGTAGTCTCTGCTCTGGGTTTCTACAAGGAGCCTGGGCTTGGCCAAGGAATTTCTTAATCACAAACATTTCACTCTTCAAAAACACTTGATTTTCAGATTTTTGAAAAATAACACAAGTCAGTAAATGTGCTGCTCCCACACTCTTTCCCTCTCATTCCTTCAGGTCCAGCTTACATGTGGTGAGGCTCTCATCTCCCTGTAACAAACAGCCAAAGAAGCACCCTACTACTCTCTTAAATACAATCTTTGTCCTCCTGTCATATGCCCACGTTGAGAAACTGCAGGTCCACCAGCCAGGTTATGTGTAAAATTCATTATTTCATAAGGTAGGACAAGCACCTGACAGAGAATCAAAAAGTGATGGCCCCAGATTTCTCTGGGAAGCCTGTTCAGCAATGGACCTCCAACAAAGGATCATGCAACCTTCCTGGTTTGGAAAGCATTACAATAATTGGCTTTGAACGTTTACACGTATATTTAGCACTTAGCATGAAATTGCAGTCCTCATAAAAAGTGTGTTCATAATACAGCCATATCCCATTGTTTCACAGGCATCTTTCCAGGTCATCACCTATTAGGTTGCACAAGGAAACAATGAAGCAGTACTGGGCAGCAGAATATTCTCTTGTTCTCTTCTGCATCATTATTAGTCTTGTTCTCTTTTTACTGGTTCTGCTGCCTGAGCCTGAACACATTGGTTATTCCTGCACTGGCTACCCTACAGGGAATAGTAGGAGAAGGACAAAGTAAGGTACATAGCTTTGAAGTTGCTACCCTGTTTTACATGCATCCACTGGTGCATGCTTACAGTGGAGATGCTGGAAAGATCCATGGTCATCTAGCTATCCCAGACTTCCTCTAGGCTCCATTTCCCACGCCACACCCCACACTAATGTTGTGCTGTTCCACGTATATATCCCAGAAGATGTCCATGAAGAATCTGTTCAATTATAACTGCAATAATTTCTCCAAATGTGTACCGCACGATGCACAGGAAGAGTTAAGAGCTATTACCGAGCAGATAGCACAGTTTTAAAGGGACACTAGTACATTTCAAAAATTTGAAAATCAGTTATTCTTGTACTAACAGCAACTAAATGGCCTGCAGGTGTATTTGGAAGAAGTGACAAACCACAATGTCTTAGCTGTGCCATAGGGGTTATACTTTCTAGAGGATTGGAGTGCAGACTGTATTATCTCTTGGAATCGCAGTAGTACGCATACTATGGGCCCAACCAGATCCATAGGAAGTGCCATGCGCCTGCCTCCTGCCCACCTTATCCATTTTGAGATACTTCATGAGCCAGAGTTTGGTAGGAGGAAACAACTGTCCTCATCTTTGAAACTGGTCCTTGCAGGAGACCCTTGCTTCTACCCGGCTTATGCAACCTTGTAAAACCAGGCTATAGCAAGAGCTAAAGTCTGACGGACCACACAAGCTCTGTGTGGTTGTTCCTGCTATCGGCTTTGAAGTAGCAGATAGCATTTGTTTCTACAAGATATCCACACCTAAAAATGGGTGATGACCCTCAGATCTGCCAAAATTCAGAGCATGTGCAAGGCAGGCAAGGATGCTGTTCCTGGGCTAGTGTGTCCCTTTCAGGCAAGGTACAATGTTAGAAAGACAGCTTTTTTTACCTCTTGATAGTGCACAGCAGTGTTAATATTTGTCTATGTTATTTTCTTACAAGTTATAAAACTAAGTCAGATAGGCTGTCCTCCCCTATACCAAATAGGGTGCATGAAGATGCATTAACATTGCTACATCCTTTACTCAACACCCACAACAATCCACAGTTGCAACCACTTAAATGAAGACTGTAGAAGTAGGTTTTCTAAGGCATAAGGAAAAAGTGACAGTTGACCTCTTGTTTAAAGCTAATAGGAGCTGGGCACATAAATGTCATTTGTACCATTGAAAATTGACCCTGTCATATGTCTAGTGTATACTTATTTCCCTCTTGTTTAGTGGAAGTGCCTAGAGCTCCTGTTCTAGGAACCGTTTGTGCCAAGTGCTGTATAAACATTGAACAATAAGACATTTTGCTGACAGCCACCTGGTATAGTTTAGCATTCTCAGGCCTGGTCTCGACCAGAAACTTAGATCAATGTAGTTATATTGCTCAGGTCTGTGAAAAATGTGCCACCCTCTACACCGTAGTTAGGCTGACCTAAGCCTCACTTTAGACACAGCTAGGTTGATGGAAGGTGCCTATTGCTGAGCTAGCTCCTACTTCTAGAGGAGGTAGAGTGAGGACAGCGGTAGAGGAACCTCTAAAATACAGCAGTGTAGCTGCTCCTGTGTTCCCTACAGAGAGCATATGGTGTAGAAATACCCGGAGATAAGTGTTGTTGCACAGTGAATGTGTGACAAAATGAAGTGAATACAGCTGTTCCTAAGGCTGAAGTTGATCCTGTGTGTCTAAACAGATGAAAATGTGTGTATTAAAATGAGCAAGGACTGGTAAAAGCAGGAAACTGTTAACAGCAGCACTGAGAGGCATTGAGGGCACATGGGACAAGATGAGAGGGGGTTCTTGCTCTGTGGGGCAGGGCCAAGGGGCAGAGCCCAGGGCAGAAGGGGCGGTCTCCATCCCCTAGCTGTGCCCAGCACTGCTGCTTTGAAAAGCCAGGCCTGGGGGCAACTGCCCACTGTGCCCACCACCAGTGGCCCTGGCTGTGATTATGCCTCTGTCTATAATGCCAGGGTCCTGATTCTCTTTTCATATCAGTTTTTCACTGGTGTCACTTCTCTGACTGTAGCTGGTCTTATTCCTGATTTACAGCAATGCAGGCGAGACCCAATTTGGGCCCCATGTGGAGAAACAGAGTTTCTGTAAACAAGTGAATCTGTGCTCTCTTTGAACATATACGCCTACCCCTTTAGTACTATTTCTCACATATAATAGGAATTTCTACTCTACCAGCACAGAACACTTGAACCATATTTGTGCTATCAAACCTACCTATGCCAGAAAGTCTGCTCTGCTTTTCATGAGGCTCCTTTGTTTTAAATACAGAGACTCTTTTATTGCAGTCTTCCTAGCTTTATTAAAAAATGTTATTAATATTCTTACTGCACAAAGGAGCAATAGAAAAGAGCTTTACACTCTTGGGTAAGTGTTCCATTATTTAAAATGTAAATAAGGCGGGCTGCAAAAAGTTAACCATTATAATGGGAAAAAAATAACCTACTTTCTCCAACTGAGATGGTCTCATCACAGATATCTAATTCATGCATTTGAAGCAGTTTGACAGCCCTACCTCCATAATCTCTGCAGTAGAAAATGGTATTTTGTTCATTTTTCATTAAAGGATTTGTCTATTTCCTCCCTTAATTTTCTTGCTGTCTTGCTCCTTTGGTTAAAGAATCTTTCTGAGACATTCTTTAAGTCAGCTTGTAAAGTCACTTTATTTTCATTGGCTAATTCTGTTGTTATTATCAAAAATTCATCAGAGGAACCTGCCAGACATTTTAAGATTATAGCTCTCTAGCATGTACAAGGGCTAATACAAAATGGATGCCAATGAAACAAAGGTTAATGGGAATGCATCTCTATGTGGCATAGGATAGAAATAATGTTCATGAACTGAGCTATTCTTTTTTCATCCTTTCTTAAGTGGAATGCAAAGTGTTTCTCAAGACTTCCTAAGCAACTCCACCTTATTTTGTATCCACAGGAGACACTGTAATCTGTAATTCTCAATGTTTTATGGCATACAACCAGCAGGCTTAAAAATACCATGTCTTGTGCTGTGTGCTGTTGCTATGGCTAAAATCATCAGTTACTCAGGGGACTAGCTATTAACACAAACAAACAAATTTAAAAGCAGTCACAAAAGAACCTCACAATTCCAGCTGTCATTCAGGGGGATATTCCACTGAATTATACCAAGCTTCTGAAACCCAAAGGGGCCTTTAAGGCTCCAGAATTCTAGCATCATAGAAGTGTTTTTGTATGTGCATTTTTGAACTATGGATTGATGATGCGTAGTCAGCCTTTGAACTGCAAACTGTTGGAACAAAGTCTGGACACTGTGTATGAAGCAAGCAGGAGGGGTTATTACACATAGTGCTGGTGGAGTGCTACTTCGCCCATCAGGACTCAGTGAAGCACTGTTGGACAATAGATTACAATTGATTATATACGTAACCCTTCTGCTGGAAGGAATTGTCGGCAACCAGGGCAGGGTTCAACATCTAGGGGTTCCTTTTTATCCCTCTCACACAGAACCAGCTCAAGACCCCACCCAGTAGCCTGGGAACATCACACACCCCTGGGCGCCTTGGAGAGGCAATGCTTCCCCACTCGCAAGCTGTCTGTCTGTCCGCTGCTCCTCCTACCGGCCACCCGCCAGTCACGCTGTCTGTTTGCTTCTGTGGGTCTGGCCTGAGGCAAAACCCTGTGATTTCAACTCTTGGTGGCCTCAGCTGTCACTCTGTGATTTCAGCTCTTGGTATCTACCAAAGTGGAGTCTCATAAAAATGCTAGTATCCAACTCTATCTTTTAACAGGTGGGGAGAGCTAGTCAAACCAGGCTTATAGCTATAAGGAACTAGGCTAGCTGGTTCAACCCATATCCCTCCCCATCTGCTTTACAGTGCTTTAAACCAGAGAGCCCTGTGTAAACCATGTCTTATGCAGTTATATCAACTGCCCTGTTCCCCACAATGACTTGGAGAATTGGTGAAATTTCACAATTCTCATACTGAATGTTAGCATAAATTGTGATTTTTTCAACAATGTGTTTACAATAGACAAAATGTCATTGCTTCCTTGCTACCCATCAGTCTTTGTTTGCAAGGTATCACATATGCAAGTGATGTCAAGATGTGGGTGGGGTTGCAAATGCTCTGGAGGTTAGAATCATAGGGCTGGAAGGGACCTCAGGAGGTCATCTAGTCCAGCCCCCTGCTTCAAGCAGGATAAACCCTAACTAAGGTCAGGACCTTGTCAAGTCAGGACTTAAAACCTCTAGGGATGGAGAATCCACCACCTCTCTAGCAATATATTCCAGTGCTTCACCACCTGCCTGATGAAGTAGTTTTTCCTAATATCCAACCTACTGCTCTCCTTCTGTAACTTCAGACCATTGCTCCTTGCTCTGCTGTTTGATACCACTGAGACCATTTTCTCACCATCCTCTTTAGAGCACTCCTTCAGGAAGTTGAAGGCTGCTATTAAATCACCCCTCAGTCTTCTCTTCTGTAAACTACACAAGCCCAAATCCCTTAGCCTCTCCTCATAGGTCTTGTGCTCCAGCCCCTTAATCATTATCATTGCTCTCTGCTGAGCCTGATCCAGCAAATCCACATCCTTTTCATACCACATAGAGGGGAACACCCACCTGAGCCCCTCCCCTTCCCCAAAGCCATGCACCACCAGCCCCTGCTGTTACTTCATCCCCTTCCCCTGCCCCGAGCCAGGCACCTCCCATCCCCACATCTAACCTCCTCCTCCTCCTCCTCCCCCACCCCACCCTCACTACTCACCTTTGCTGAAGCAGCTAGCTCCACATGGAGCTTTGCTGGGTGCCTGCTTCTTATAGCGGCTGCTCCGGGTCACCCACATAAAATGGCAGGGGCTGAGAGCCTGAAGCAAATGTTGGCTTTTTCTTGGAGTAGGAGGAATGACAGGGAATGGGATGGGTGCTGAACTGCCTCATGTCCCCCTTGGAATTTCTTCATGCCCCCACAGGATGTCACACACCCCATTTTGGGAAACCATGATCTATATATACTATGGAAGGCTGACCCCTTGTGAATGTATGAAATGGTGCATACCAGGGTCAATGTTGACCCCTGAACTCTTCACAAGCTGCAAGGATTGATGAAGGTTGATGGGAAGAGTGCTCCCATCAACCTTCTGCTGTGAAGATAGCTGCAGAAGTCGATGGCTGCAATGTAGATTTTTGGTAAGCAATTGACACACCAAAAATTGCATAGCAGCCGTCGACCTTCTGGATGAGTAGATATAGCTTTAGGCAGGAACAATCGATTTCACACATACAAAATGGGAAATGACTGAATATGAAGCAGGGCTTCAGAAAGGGATCTAGGGCTCTTAATAAACCACTAGCTAAATAAGAGTCATCAGTGTGAAAGAATCAAGGGGCTTAAATCACAGGAAGAGAGGCTTAGGTTGGACTTTAGTAAAATTGTTGGGGTGGTTAAACACTGGAATAAATTGCTTAGGGAAGATATGGAAATTTTAAAGATCAGGGTAGACAAACACTTGTGAGAGATGGACTAGATGGTACTTGGTCCTGCCATGAGTGCAGAGGACTGGACTTGATGATCTCTTGAGATTCCTTCCAGTTCTATGATTCTATGAGTCTCTGTTTCCTCTTGGTCCTGGCTGTAGCCCCATCTGTCTGTGTGTTGGCTGTCTGCCACAACTCAGTTATGTGGGGGAATGGTTTTGTTTTAAGAGAGACCTGGAGAAATTTATGAGAGAGCTTTTCATCTGTGCATAGTGGCCTCTGGTCACTGGCTCATTTGTTGTTGTTGTGCGCTGTATGCCTTGTTTAGCATTCTCTTAACTGCTTCTGTGTCCTGTTCATTGTTTTTCCCTGGGTTGCCCCAAACTATCCCTCATAGAAACTAGAATCTTGGTTCTCCAACCCGTCAATCCCTGTAATGGGCCACTATCTAGTCCTTGGGGAGGTATACTCAGATGGAGAGGTATACTCAGTATTGTCAGGAAATGATCCTTTCCAGTCTATCTTGCCTTTGCACCAATCTCTTGGGTGTCTAAACTGCCAATGCTGCCTTCCTGTTGCTTTGTGGGAACCCGGAACAAAATGTTTTGTGCTCATGTGCCCAGTTGATGCTCAACCATTTGAATTCTGCTGCTGTGTACCGTGGCACATTAACTTAGCAAAACAAAACATAACGTATGCCCTTCCTTGAAAAATGCACCTTCTGTTTCTTATTGCAGTACTCGCCTGACACGCTTGTATGCTTCAGATGATCCATCTCCAGGAAATTAGAGTAGTGATTTGTGTCATTTCAAATGAGAACATCTGTCCTGGTCTCATCTTATTCTCCTTCCATTTTTGATCATTATAGTTCTTGTGCAGTACCTGGCACTATTTCATATATGTTCTATGGGCAACCATGCCTGGTAGTAAATTCTCTCCCTGGTTCATTTCAGGTGTGAAGCACCTCTATACTCAGGTGTGACGTGTGTAGCTGTGATTCACTAAGCACTGATTACACAAATACCCACTATAATTTCATTTTACAGCCCAAGTAGTGGCTGGGGGGTTTTGTTCTTACAGCAGAACCCTTGCTTGTGAATAATGACAGAAGATGAATATGCAAATATGAGCAGTTGTGGAAGCCTAAATCCTGACTTCCTTGACTTTGGAATAAAGATGCCACAATGTGCTAAAGCCTGAGAAGTGGAGATAAACATAACCTGTTCTCCAACAAAAGGACAGGGTTCATGTAGAAGCCTGAATGAAGGGATGAATTTAAACAGACCAGAGCTGAGGCTGAAGACCCTGGTGTGGATAGATAGACTTTATCTATTAGACTCTTGGTTACCCTGGAAGGTTCATTTTGACTACATGAGCTGACTGGAGGGCTGAACCATGAAACATCTGATGCATCTGAGAAAGTGGGTCTTTGCCCACAAAAGCTTATGCTCCAGAATATCTTGTTAGTCTATAAGGCACCATAGGACTTTTTGTTGGTTTTGAAGATACAGACTATCATGACTATCTTTCTGATACTCCCCGGTAGTAGCACTTTTTTGGATTGCTTGGGGCATCCCATCAGAGATGTTCAGGTATTGTAGCATGTGGATATTCTCTGTCTCCTGCTCCACAGTGCCATTTGTGTTGTAGGAGGCAGCAGCAGTGGCCTGGTGAAGTTGCAGTGAGGGGTAGCAATAGAGCTCCTGGGTGAGGTAGGTGGGGCGGTCATTTGGGGCTGCGAGTGGTTTGAGGCTGAGGAGGGTTAAACCTGGGGACGGAGGGGCGGATGTGGGGTTATTTTGTATTCAGCCCTGGAACAAGTAAAACAAATTGTCATGTGGCCCTGGTAAAAAAAAGGTGGCCACCTCTGGCTTTGATCAGACTGCATGTCCAGCTTGTACCCAAAAGTCAACTGATAGAATCCTTCCATTCCAAAGAGCACAGAAAGTAGATTTGCACATGGTCACTTCCTGTGCCTTCAGTTCTCTACAAACAAATGCTACAGGCTTCTGGATCTGCATCAGTGATTTGCTTCTGGATTTGCGTCACCCTCCCCGACTCCTACAAACTTCCATTCAAGATGCTAAAGAGAGAATGGGAATGTCCCATAATGTCCCAACAACAACATTATGCCAATGAGTTCTTCTAAAGGTCACAAAAGGTTCTTTCAATAATTGTTTTTGCCCTGCCTGAGGCTCCACTCTAACATCCTTAGGTACAGGATACACATACAAAATGCTGTAGGTGCAATGGTGAGAAGCATTTCTCATAAGCTCCCTTATGAACTTTGGCTCTAGTCTTCTTTATGATAAGCACCACCACACCTGCACAGGGACACAGATTCTATATAAATGTATAACCGGATACATTTAGGCAGCTGTTCGTCATAGCAATTTGAGGATTTCTGTTTTGAATTTGTTTCAGTATTTATTAAGATGGAAGCATGGACCGCTGTTGAAGACACTTTGTAACGAAATAGAATTTGAAACAGAAAAGGAAGGTCATGAACATTATAACCACAAGGGGGAAGCCTGGTAGAAAACAGTTTCACTGTTGGTAGAGACAGGTCATAACCAAGAATCTTAAAAGGAGTAGTACAGTGTCTGCCTTTCTGATTTTTATTTTGTGGTGCCTGTGGCAACTTTGCTGCACAAAGCACAGTATAGGTACATACTGCATCACAGTAACCTAGTGCGAAGTTGATTACAGTTTTTTCCAACAGTGTGGCATAGTTCTGATCAAAATGGTATAAATACTGAAACTACATTATTTTTGTTTAAAGGGAACAACGCGTTATGTCTGGGGTTTTTTTATACTGTATCTTCAAAGTTTACCTTTGGCATTATTTAATCTTAATTGAATTTGGTTGTCTTAACTGGGAAAATTCTAGCTGTTTTGACCCATCTTTTTAGAGTTCATTTATAGGCTTGGACAATTATCTTTACAAATCCAGTAATAGTTGCTGAAATGAAAAAAAGTCTAAATTTTCTATTTTCCTGAGCTTGGATGTCTTCTGTTAGCTTTCCACGAATATTTCTAGCAAATCAGATTATTGGCAAGAATTACTTTAAGCTTACTGTGGGTATTTCCATTGGAAACCCTCATCTAAGAATTATGCTTATCTAGTAATGGATTGGAAATAATTCAATATAAATCTAATGACTAATCAATAAGGATGTATTTCAGATATAGAATATTTATAAAAATTTACTGCTCATTTGTGGACAAAGAAGTGTAGGGGTGTAGAGGGAAGCAGACAAAAATTAATTTGGCAATCAGGATGTGAATGTGTATCAAAACCCATTTAAAGACAATGAAATGTTAAAACTCACAATTATCTGAAAGTTAGGAAATTCAAAGGCAATGCTAAACTTATTTTTAAAAAATTAAAATTTATTTTATTATCATTCTTTCATTATCATTCATTATTATTTCATTATTTCATTATCAATATTCATTATTTCACTATTACATCAAAATAGATATTTCTGACATAACAGTTCTGATCTTCAAAGTTTAGTTGTCATGTAACATGTCCTCACGCATCTCATTTATTGTCCAGTACACTAATAATGGAAGAACATTCTATGACGTTTAATAAGAAAGAGAAACATGGATCCATCTTATTAAATGGATGACATGAAAGAGCACATCAACACAATGTATATTAATGTATGCTAGTATCTTGGACTATACCACTGAGAGGCCATCGAGTCCAGGCCCCTCTCCTAATGGCAGGACCAAGTACTGTCTAAACCATCCCTGATAGACATCTATCTAACCTGTTCTTAAATATCTCCAGTGATGGAGATTCCACAACCTCCCTTGGCAATTTATTCCACTGTTTGACCACCCTGACAGTTAGGAACTTTTTCCTAATGTCCAGCCTAAATCTCCCTTGTTGCAGTTTAAGTCCATTCCCTCTTGTTCTATCCTCAGAGGCCACAAAGAACAAGTTTTCTCCCTCCTCTTTATGACGCCCTTTTAGATACCTGAAAACTGCTATCATGTCCCCCCTCAGTCTTCTCTTTTCCAAACTAAACAAGCCCAACTCTTTCAGCCTTTCTTCATAGGTCACATACTCTAGCCCTTTAATCATTCTTGTCACTCTTTTCTGGACCCTCTCTAATTTCTCCACATCTTTCTTGAACTGCGGTGCCCAGAACTGGACACAATACTCCAGCTGAGGCCTAACCAGTGCAGAGGAGAGCAGAAGAGTGGTTAAAGTTAGGTACCTATATTTTCATTTAGTCACCCATATAAGTAGCCTAATGTTCAGCAAGTGAAGCTCACTGAAAGCTGCAAAAATTCAAATAGGACTGTGAATACCCCGCACCTCTAACAATCAGGTCAATTAAATATGGAACTCATGCCCTAACTGCAATTACCCATGTTTCACACTTATGGCAGGGCAATTTATAGCCTTCAGAGTGTGACAACCAACTCCCTGAGTGATCTAAGGCACATGACATAAGCAGTGGTATTGCTGTCTAGATGGAAGGAAGAGTGACATAGCTACCGCTGCTCGTGTGGGACTGGAGTAACTAAGCCATTGAGAGAGCTGTGCACACAAAGGGGCCTAGGGTGTCAAACTGTAGTGCATAAAGTTAAGCACAGACACAGTCACACTATTTTCTGCAGACTGGGTTCTTCCCCAGAGCTCCATACTCTCCTCTCCCACTTTGCCAGCTTTACATTATGTTTACACAGCAAATATTGACAATTTCAATCTACTAGCACAGGTAACAATAACCATGTAGCAGCATTGACCACTATACTTACCTACACCCTTCTAGCTTCCATCCTGCACACATAACTAGATCCATTGTGTACAGTCAAGCTCTTAGATACAATTGCATTTGCTCTGATCCAACTGACAGAGACCAAAAACTACAAGATCTTTACCAAATATTCATAAACCTGAATAATCCACCAGGAGAAGTAAAAAAGCAAATCGACAGGGCCAGACGAGTACCCAGAGTCCAGCTACTCCAAGATCGGCTCAAAAAAGCCAAGAACAGAACACCACTGGTCATCACCTACAGCCCCCAACTCAGACCACTGCAACGAATTATTAAAGACCTTCAACCTATCCTTAATCAGGATGCCACACTCCAGAAGGCCCTGGGTGACATGCCTGTTCTCTCCTACAGACAACCTCCCAACCTTATGGGATCCTCACTAACAGCCACAGTCTATACCCCAGGAATACCAGTCCTGGAACCTTTACCTGCAACAAAGCCCACTGCCAGCTTTGTCCACATATCTTCTCTGGAAGTACCATCACTTGACCTAATCAGGTTACTCACAGAATCATGGGCACTTTCTCATGCTCCTCTACTAACATCATATATGCCATCATGTGCCAACAATGCCCAGATGCTTTGTATATTGGACAGACTTCTAACTCCCTTAGACAAAGGGTTAATGGGCACAAAACAGACATCAAAACACTCCAGATCCACAAACCAGTTAGTCAACATTTTAATGGAATGGGGCATTCCATTAATGACCTAAAGGTATGTGTGTTACTGAAAAAGAACTTTCGCACCATTCTTCAAAGAGAAACAGCCGAGCTGGCTTTTAAATTCAAATTCTGCACATTAACACGTGGTTTAAACTGGGATGGGAACTTTCTGCATACGTGGCTTAATCTAATTCTTGACGCCCCCCCGCAACCCCTCCACTCTCTGATTTGCTCACATTGATTATCTTTTTCTGATTTGTCTTCCTTGCTTACTGTTTTTGGTTCTCTGTGCCTTAAATATTGAGTCTGTTCTAGTCTGGCTATGGTCTGAAGAAGTGGGTCTGTCCCACGAAAGTTCACCTAATAAACTATTTTGCTAGTCTGTAAAGTGCTACTTGACTGCTTTTTGTTTTGATAATGTAGCAGCAGTTTGAGGGCTTCAATGAGGATCTCACTAGCCCAGCAGAGACCCTAGGTATATTCTACTCACTCTTGCTTGGAAACCTGTGCTGCCTTAAATTCACTGCAACAGTTAACTGAATACTATGTACTTGGTCTTTGTCTCCCTTTCTCTCCCGCTCTTTCAGTTTCTGTTTGTCAGACGATGGCGGGGTACGGGTGCCCCAAGAGTCTGCTCCGTGGAGGCAGCACGACTCAGCGGCCAGCTTTTTCTGCACCTTACCACTGACCAGGCTGAATATAGCCAAACCGGCTAAGGTTCTTTGTTTGTGTTTGGCCAAGTTACAGCAACTAGGAGGAGTCAGGCTGAAGTTTAAACATGGTTACTATTTATTACAAAACAGAAAGGAAAATCTTAATGGTTACAGAATTTATAAAGTCTTAATGGTTACAGTTGCAGGAAAAGTTAGTTAAAAATCTTAATAGTTACACTGTTATTGCTCTATTTGCTAAGCTACTATAGTAGGATGTTACAAATGACATGTCAATTAGAGAAAGTTACCCATTTGAGGCCCAGATGCCTCAGACTAAAGAGCTCTTACTATTAAATGTGCACAAAAAACATTGCAGATATAATTCTCACCCCTGCGTCCGTTGACTCCAGCGTAGCCAGCGTCGTTCACTGAATCCCTCCCTGAACTGTATGAGGAAGGGGGTCCCCTAGATCCTTGGGAGGCAATAATCTTATCCAACCGGCAGGCACAGGAAATTGGAGCTCAGTTAGAGTAGGCTGCCGGGCCCCTCTTTATACCCCTTGGGGCACGTAGGTTCTTCCTTATCTCAAAGTACCAATTGTACTGGTTTGTCTTTGCAACGCCAACGCTTACAAGGCAGTTACACTTGTAAGGACAGAGATAACTAAATTTATAGAAATGGGGCAAACTTTCACATGGGCAGTAAAGTTCCCCTCCTGGGACCAAGTGTGGGCAGATCAACTATCAAGACCAGCCAAGGGCAGCTTGAAGCCCCGAGGCTGACAGCTAGCCTGTTAGCCCTCTTATCTGTCCAGGGTCATGCTGACATAGCACATCTGCATTTGTGAGGCTCCAACAGACAGTGTGCTCTAAAACATTCCAAGATTGTGCTGCATCTTTGTGCTGTGTGCTCTGAGGCACCTAAGGGGGTAGGCAAGAGGGAGTAGAGTGGGGGATTCTGTCTGGCTACACTGTTCCCCTTCCTTTCTCTATTCTCAGCTGCCCATTAACACATCCTCTGCTGCTTTCTCTAGCCATCATCTCATCCATGTGCTTAAATTATGTAGGAATAGACAAAACCTAAGCCATTCCCCATAATCACAGCAAGAAACCAGCCAAGTTCCACACTGAGCCCTCTTGCATGTTTCTGTCACTTTTTTTTTTTTTTTTTGCTTTATTTAGAGTATAAGTTCTTTGATGATCAGGAGTATGTTATTTTCAACATTTGAAAAGTTAGGCACAGTGTGAACTTTACCAGAAAAAAATCCCCAAACAATCTGTAGAGGAGTACCTATCAATGCTTACACTTTTTGCATTTTAAATGTTTGAAAGTTTTATTGGTTCTACTGATATTTTCCATTTAATGGTTAGGAATTAGAGGAGGTGTAAATTCTTTTAAAATGTCAGGACCATTTTAATAGTGATCACTGTATTTAAATGCTTTAACATTGGTTTGTGCACCAAACTTGATGCTTTCAAATTTGAATAATTGTCCAATCTGCAGAGCAGTATACATGAATGGAATATTAGCTATGTTTATTAACCAATATTTATATGAAGGATGCTTTCATGTATTTCATAGTGTAACTGGAGAGTTGCTCATTATTGAAGCATTTTGTACATAATAATTTAGATTGTTGGAGGTCAGATCTGTAAACTAATCTTCTCTAAGCCTTGACATGATAGGAGCCATTAGTTTATCATGTCAAGCATCCATACTGATCACTCCCTCATTACATAATTAAATGATGTAGTGAATATTAGGCATTTTAAAAACTTCCCAATTACATCTTGTATTAACTCGTTTGTTCCTGTTTGCTCAGAAAGAGTTGGGACAGGTCATGCAGGAAGGAATTAATTAAAGGATATCTAAAACCATGTAATTTCTATTAGGAAAAATAGTTTGATAACATTTTTACTGGTTATGTAAAACTGTAGAAAGAAGCCAGGCAAGAGAGGGACAGGAGAAAGTTCCAGGCAGAAACTCTGGGTATGTCTATTCTTACACAGTTAAACCAGGTACTGCTTGCTCAGGCAGGATAAGTAGGGAAATAACAAAGAGGTACTGCCTTACATATAAAAATGTATATGTCTACTGAGGTTGAGATGGGTTCTACTACAGACAATCTGACCAGGAAGAAGAATTGAAGAAATTTGTTTTTTTTGAACAACTAAGACAATGATTCAAGGCACAGGACTTGGTGGTGATGGGGGACTTCAAATACAGAACTCTATTGGAAAAATTAAACAGCAGGCTACAGATGATTTAACAAGTTCTTGGAATGTTTTTTTGAAATTTCAGAAGGTAAAGAAAACTTTAGAGGAAAGGTTGCTCCAGATTTGATTTTGATAAATAGTGAGGGACTGGCTGCAAATCTGAAAAGCAGTTTGGGTGACTGATCATGAAATGATAGAATTCATGGTTCTTAGGAATGATAGGAGGGGAACAGTACAATATAGATGATAGATTCAATAAGGCATACTTTAGCAAACTCAGCTGGTAAGATCCTATGGGAAGCAAATCTCAGTGGGAAAACTGTTCAAGAGATTTTGCAGTTTTATAGAGACATTATTAAGGTACAAGAGCAAACTACCCACTGCACAGGAAAAAGAGGAAATATGGAAAGATCTCCTGCTTAACCAGGAGATCTTCAGTGATCTGAAACTCACAAAAGAGTCCTACAAAAAGTGGAAATTAGGTCAGATGACAAAGGGTGAATATAATGAATATAATGAAATAACACAAATATGGAGGGATAAATTTAGAAAGATGAAGACATAATGAGATTAAACTGGCTAGAGACATAGGAGCTGTGTCTACACGTGCACGATACTTCGAAGTAGCGGCACTAACTTTGACATAGCGCCCGTCGCGGCTACACACGTCGGGCGCTATTTCAAAGTTAACTTCGACGTTAGGCGGCGAGACGTCGAAGTCGCTAACCTCATGAGGGGATCGGAATAGTGCCCTACTTCGACGTTCAACGTCGAAGTAGGGACCGTGTAGACGATCTGCGTCCCGCAACGTCGAAATTGCCGGGTCCTCCATGGTGGCCATCAGCTGGGGGGTTGAGAGATGCTCTCTCTCCAGCCCCTGCGGGGCTCTATAGTCACCGTGGGCAGCAGCCCTTAGCCCAGGGTTTCTGGCTGCTGCTGCAGCAGCTGGGGATCCATGCTGCATGCACAGGGTCTGCAACCAGTTGTCGGCTCTGTGTATCTTGTGTTGTTTAGTGCAACTGTGTCTGGGAGGGGCCCTTTAAGGGAGCGGCTTGCTGTTGAGTCCGCCCTGTGACCCTGTCTGCAGCTGTGCCTGGCACCCTTATTTCGATGTGTGCTACTTTGGCGTGTAGATGTACCCTCGCAGCACCTATTTCGATGTGGTGCCGCGCAACGTCAAAGTTGAACATCGACGTTGCCAGCCCTGGAGGATGTGTAGACGTTATTCATCAAAATAGCCTATTGTTGTTACATCAAACATCGATGTTGTTACATCGAAATAAGCTATTTCGATGTTGGCTTCACGTGTAGACGTAGCCAAAGAGTAATTAAAAAATATTCCACATATACATTAGAAGCAAAAGGAAGACCAAGGACATCACAGGTCTGTTACTCACTGGCTACCTCTATGCTAGAGCACTATTTCAAAGTAGCATCTTTCAAAGTAGAAAGTTTGAAAAATGCAACTTCAATGTGTAGCATCTACACACGGGCTGGGGCTTCTGCCATCGATGTACAACATCAACATAGCAACGTGGCACGTTGAAAGGGGTTGCGCCGGATGTGGAAAGAGCGTCTACACATGCAAGCAGCCCCTTTCAAATTAAGGGTCCAGGAAAGGCTGCAGACAGAATTACAGAGTGGCCAAGCACTTCTGTGGCTGCAGCAAGCTGCTCCTTTAAAGGGCCCCTCCCAAACACACCTGGCCTGCACAGCACAAGGCCTGCAGACTTGCTGCGAGCCCTGCAGACACAGTGCCTACAGGAATCAGCATGGAGCAGCAGCAGCTTGATATTCTGCTGGGTGGCACCAGCAGAGTGGGTGCTCTGCTAGCTAGCCGCAGTATGGGTGGCCACCCAGCAGCTTCTGGAAGGGGACACCCCTCCAGAAGCAGAAGGGAACACCCCAGACCATTGGGCCGTCCTGCCCCCACCCCCCTGAATGCCCCACTGGCTCTGGAGCCACCCCACCAGCTCTGAGTGGTGGGAACAACTCATCATAGGGGATTGGAATGATGATAGGTGGCTCTGAAATTTCCAGATGTGGTGGAAGACCTTCCTGGAACTCTGCCAGTGGCTGACCCTCACCCTGAGACACGAGGACATCTGAATGCAGCACACCCTTCCTGTTGAGAAGAGGGTCACGATAGCTGATGGGAAGCTGGCCACTCCAGGCAGCTATCACTCCATGGGACACCAATTCAGTGTTGGCAAGGCCACAACTGGGGCTGTCATCATGGAGGTAAGGAGGCCTGGGCATGCACCCACGGGGGGCTGGTAGGCCCAGGGTGGGGGGCCTGGGATGGGGGGCCAGTGTGGGCCGGGAAAACCCCACACAACCTCATGGGTGCCTCTGTCCTCTCCCTGCAGTTGGTCTACGACTAAACTTCTTGCTCCTCCAGAGGGTCATCTGCATTGGAGACCTGGATGCGGCCATAATGGGCTTCACTTCACTGTGATTCCAGAATTGCTTTGGTACCCTCGATGGGACTCACATACCCATTTGCTCTGAGGAGCACAGTGGAGGACAATTTATAAACAGGAAGGGCTACCATTCCATGGTCCTGCAGGTCATGGTGGACAGCTGAGGCCAGTTCCAGGACATGTATGTGGGCTGTCCCAGCTGTACCCATGATATACAGGTCTTCTGGAACTCGGGCCTGTGCTGTCAGCTGGAGGCGAGGACCTACATCCCCTAGAGGGAGATTCTGCTGGGGGACACCTCCATGCCCCTCTGCCTGGTGGCCGACTCTGCATACCTGCTCCAGACCTGGCTCATGAAGTCCTATATGGGCTACCTCACCACCAGCCAGGTGTGGTTCAATGGATAGCTCAACCACGTCCGCCAGGTGGTTGAGTGCACCTTTGGTTGCTTGAAGGGGCGGTGGCGCTGCCTCCTCACCTGCCTAGGTGTGGGTGTTCTCAAAGTCCGCCAGGTGGTGGGCACCCGCTGCACACTCCACAATATCATGGCAAGTAAGGGGGAGGCTTTTGTGCAGGGGGTGGGTAGCTGAGGCCAACGCAGACTACTCTCAGCCAGCTGCCACCCCTAGACACCAGGCACATCAGGAAGGGATCTGCATCTGGGTGGCCCTGTGGTGGTACTTTGACTAGGGATCCCAGTGAGCACTGCCCTGGCCATGCCGGGGTGGACATCCTGCACAGTGCCCCCACCTCCTGCACACTCTCTAATGAAGAAGCAAACAGGGGTTTGGGAAAATAAAACTGTTTATATTGCAAACTAGTAAAACTACTACTTTTTGCCAAACAACAGTGAGGATAACTATGTATAGTAGTAGTAGTAGGCATCCTTCAGTCTACGTAGACTAGGGATCGTGCCCTTTGTAGTTCCATTTGGAATCATCATTTGCAGCATTGACTGTGACTGTGAAGGCCCACATGAGAGTGACAGTCCTTGCTGCATTTGTTCTATGTATAATGGGTGCCTGGCAGGTCCTTACTGTGCTTTCTGTGGGCTCACTTCTCCTCTGCTAGCTGTCTGATCCTCTTCTCACCCTTCTGAAGGCCCTTGTGTAGTTCCTGCCACCATCTGCTGCGATCGTCTGCCAGCTTCTCCCAGCTGTCCAGCTCGATGTCTACCTCCCTCAGGTCCCTCTTGCAGACATCTTTGTAGCGCAATTGGGGGCATCCGGGAGGTCTTTTGCAAGAGGCTAGCTTGTCATACAGGATGTCTTTTGGGATCCTTCCATCGTTCATCCTGTGGACATGGCCAAGCCAGTGGAGCTGCTGCTGCCTGAGGAGGGTGTGCATGGTTGGGATTCCAGCTTGCTTGAGGATGGCAGTGTTGGACCCTCTGTCCTTCCAAGAATTTCCAAGGATGCGCCTGACGCAGTGCAAGTGGAAAACGTTCATACTCCTTTCCTGGTGGATGTACAGGGTCCAAGACTCACTGCCGTAAAGGAGGGTGCTGAGGATGCAGGCTCTGTAGACTTGCATTTTGGTGTGGGCATACAACTTGATGTTATTCCACACTCTCTTGCTGAGTCTGGACAGAGTTGTGGCTGCTTTTCCAATCGTCCCATTTAGCTCAGTCTCCAATGACAGGGTGTCAGTGACGGTGGACCCGAGGTAAACAAACTTGTGGACGACCTCTAATGTATAGTTGTCAATGCTGATTGATGGAGGTTCAGCAACATCCTGACCAAGTACATTTGTCTTCTTTAGGCTGATGGAAAGCCCGAAGTCCTTGCATGCTTTGGAGAACTGATCCAGCAGTTTCTGAAGCTGGTCTTCTGTATGTGACACAACAGCATCATCATCTGCAAACAGCATATCTCTGATGAGGACTTCCCGCACCTTAGATTTAGCTTTCAGCCTTGCAAGATTAAACAGTTTCCCATCAGATCTTGTGTGCAAAAAGATGCCCTCTGTTGAAGATCCAACGGCATGCTTCAGAAGGAGCGTGAAGAAGATCCCGAACAATGTGGGATCAAGGACGCATCCTTGTTTGACACCGCTCTTGATGCTGAAAACATCCGATAATGTGCCATCATATTGGGTGGTTCCTCTCATGTCTTCGTGGAAAGACTGGATCATCTTGAGTAACCGTGGTGGACAGCCTATCTTGTGGAGCAGTTTGACCAGTCCATCCCTGCTGACCAAGTCAAAGGCCTTGGTCAGGTCGATGAAGGCAATATAGAGTGGCTTCCTCTGCTCCCTGCATTTCTCCTGCAGCTGCCTCAGAGAGAAGACCATGTCAATGGTAGATCTCTCTGTCAGGAACCTGCACTGTGATTTGGGATATGCCCTCTCAGCAATCTTCTGGAGTCTGCCAAGGATGACGCAAGTGAACAGTTTACCAGTGATGCTTAGGAGGGAGATTCCACGGTAATTGTTGCAGTCGCTTCTGTCTCCTTTGTTCTCATACAAGATTACGATGTTAGCATCATGCATATCCTGTGGAACCTCTCCCTCTCTCCAGCACAGGCACAGTAGCTCATGTAGGGGTTCCAGGAGAGTGTCTGTGGCACACTTGATTACCTCTGGTGATATACCATCATGGCCTGGGGCCTTTCCTACTGCAATGCTGTCAATGGCTTTCTTCAGTTCATCCACAGTTGGTTCCTGATCCAGTTCGTCCATTACTGGTAGGAGCTCGACGGCATCAAGGGCTGTATCAACCACAATGTTCTCGTGTGAGTACAGCTTGGAGTAGTGCTTGACCCAGAGCTCCATCTCTTTGGCTTTGTCAGTGATGTCTTCAGCAGATTTGGATTTCAGAGATGCCATCTTGTTCCGGGTGGGTCCTAATGCCTTCTTGATGCCCTCGTACGTTCCGCTGAGATTACCAGAGTCAGCACTGGTCTGGATGCTGCTGCATAGCTTGAGCCAGTAGTTGTTGGCACAGCTCCTGGCTGTCTGCTGTATGTTTTTCTGGTTGCTCTGAGTGCTTGCAGGATACTCTGGCTCAGTGAGCATTTGTAGTCTAGGAGTGCAGCATGCTTCTTTTTGATGGCTGGAATCATCTCATCGGAGTTAGCTTCGAACCAGTCATTTGTATTTCTGGCTCTTCTTCCAAACACTGACAAGGCCATGTTGTAAATTGTATCCCTCAGATGCTGCCATCTGGATGTCACATCGGTACACCCAGGGCTGCTGCACAGATTCTCCTCGAGGGTCACTCTGAACTTTTTGGCTGTCTCTGAGTTTGCTGTCTTTCTGGCATCAATGCAGGGCCTTCCAGTTGGTTTAGAGTGGTACAGCTTCTTGGGTCCCACCTTGTGTTTGGAGCAAACTAGCGAGTGATCTGTATCGCAGTAGGCACTATGATAGCTGCATGTCAGAAGGATGTTTTTGAGGTTATCACGTCTTGTGATGACCATCTCTAGTTGATGCCAGTGTTTCGAGTGTGGGTGTCTCCATGACACTCTGTGCTGTGGCTTGGTTTGGAAAAATGTGTTTGTGGTGCACAGATTGTGGCACGTGCAAAGTTTGAGAAGATGCTGTCCATTTTCATTTATTTTTCCCACACCGAAGTGGCCTATGCAGGAAGACCATGAGTCATGATCGGCTCCAACTCTTGCATTGAAGTCACCCAAAATGTACAGTTGTTCGCGAGCAGGTATTTGTGCTATGGCAGCACTAAGCACATCATGGAACTTGTCTTGTACTCTGGTGTGGTGTACAGGTTTGGAGTGTGAGCATTATCAGGTGGACAGGACCGGCACAAGTTTGAAGTATGACCCGAAGGAGTCTTTCTGATCTGCCCATGAATAATTCCACCATTTGTAGAAGTGTGTTTCTGATGGTAAAGCCAACATTATGCTCCCTGGGTTCTTCTTGGGCTTTACCCTGCCAGAAAAAGGTGTAGTCCTTTTCCTTTAGAGATCCCGAATCTGCAAGTTGCGTCTCTTGCAGAGCAGCAATGTCAGCTTGGAGCCTCTTCAGTTCCTCATTGATGACAGCGGTCTTTTGGGTGTTGCTGATGTCCTGAAGATCTTCAGTCAAACCGGTCAGCATGGTCCGCACATTCCAGCAAGCAAGCTTAAAACTTTGAAGGTTTCCTTTTCATGTTGATTTTCTTATTGGTTTGCCTGGTGCTCAAATTTCAGTCACTTATCAGGTTTGGGAACCTTAAGCCTCACGCACCCAGTGAGGCAGGTGAACTGTGGTGGGACTGTACCCTTCTGGCTGGGGGCTGACCAGCTTGAGGCAGGCGGTGACTGTCCAGTGAGATGTAATGATCTCTGCCACCGTCAAAGGCAACCCCTGGTGCTCGTTCTCTATGCCATTCGAGCAAGAGCTTATAACCGGTATCTGTTATCTCCCATGTTTGTTCAACACTGTAAAGAGATGCTTTAGTACCTCTCCAGGTGCGAGCCTGGGCAATTTTTTTTGGGGGGACCCTGGGCTGCCCAGACGCTAGTGTTCCCCTCTCGGCTTTACTGATATAATCCAAAGGAGAGGATAACCTCTACGTCTGGTACCAGCTCAGCTGCAGAAGTTGCTGGGTCAATGCCAGAAGTTGGTACGGAACCGCTTTAGGACTCCCTTCCGGATTTTTCTGTCAGGGTTTACTCCCTTAGCCTTGCTCCTTCCCAGGATAACCCACAAGGCAGCGGACAACTATGTATAGTAGTGGGGGGTTAACTATTTCCAGAAGGAGGGGGATGTGGATTGCCTGGCCATTCCACCGTCACTCCAGAGCACAAGTGGAGGGGTGCAACCCCTGCTGGCTCCAGGTCCCATGCCCTGCCCCTTGTAGAGGGTCCTTGGCAAGGCTGGGAGGGGGTGGACAGTATGGGCAGGTAAGGCTGGGGCTCAGCCTTGGGCCAGCATTCAGGCCCAGAGGGCTCTTCTCCCAGGGGGGTGTCAGGTAAGGCCATGGTGGGAGGGTAGTGGGAGGGGGCAGCTGAGCCACCAGCTCCCAGTACAAGGCTGCCAGGTTATTGAAATTGTTTATGAACTCCACCGATGCTGCCTGGTGCCAGGCGGCCTCCCCCCTCCTCAAAGTGGAGGCGCCACTCCACCAGCTTTACCTGGTGCCAGATGGAGGCAGCGATATGGGGATCCTTGGCCATCTGCCTCAGTTTCCACCAAGACTGGGCCTGTTCTGACACTGGTGGTGCCTCTGGGCGGTCACTGTCCCTCGCTTCGGGGGTGCTGCCTGGGACCATGGACAAGGTGGCTGTGGAAACAAGGAGGAAGAGAGAAGAAGGCCATAAGTACCAACCCTTGCTCCCTGGCCCATACCCTCCATCCTGCTGTTGGCGCCGGGTCCCCATCCCCTCTCCCCTGTCCATGGGAGCAGTGGTCATATGGGCAGGCCCCTTGTGTTGTCTGCCCTCCCACCACTCCAGGGACAGGTGCAGTGCTGTCCATGGGAGTGGATATGGATGGGCGCTGTTTGCCGTGCTGCCATCCCAGAGCCGTGGTCTGGTTGGGTCCTAGTGGGCTGGGGTCTGCCAGGGGTGAGGCAGGTCCCCGGTTGGCTATGGTACTCCTGCCCCATGAGCCGGGGGTTTGTGTCCTGTGAGGTACGTACCTGGGAGTCCACTGGGTGGATGCCTGGCTGGACATGCAGGAAGGGAGGTCTATGACGAGCTCCCCCTCCTTGCTTGACCACCCTGCCTCAGTGCCTGGCTCCGGCTGCAGCCCTGGTGGTACGCAGCTGGCCTCTGTTCCCAGCTCCTGCTCAATAACCTGCTGAGGCTCCTTGGCCATGGTGTCAAGGACAGCTGGGGGGAGAGGGTTTCCCGGGGCCCCAGGATGGCCTGAGCTCCCTTTAATACAGGCAAGCTTCAGGGACAGCCCCCTCTGGCTGGCTGAGTTCTGAGCCCAGGCATAACCCTGCTACAGCTCCTTGACCTTGCTCCTCACATGGTCAAGAGTGTGGACGGGGTAACCCCTAGTGGTCAGGCCCTTGGCCAGCTGGGCAAGGGGCTGCATTCTGCTGCTTGCTTCCCATTATGTGAAGCACCTCCTCTTTGCCCCAGACCCCTTGCAGGTTGTACAGTTCGTCCTTGGTCCAGGGGGTGCTGGGCTTCTTGTCCCCCAGTCAGAGCCTTGGGAGCCCTGGGGACCCTCTCAGGGGGAGCTCTGGGAGTGCTCAGCTTGCCTCCTGGTCCCCTCCCACTCTGTGGGCTGCTGGGGGTTGTGCTGAGGTGTGAAGGGGTGCCTTGTGTTCTGGCTGCTGCCTGCATGCTCAGCTTTCTGCTATGGAGTTTCTGCGTCAGTGCGAGTTTAAGAGCCGCTGCTCACACAGACCATGGGCAGCACGTCTCCACCTAACAGCTGATTGCTGCCATGGTGGACTCCACTATTTCGAAGTAGCGGGACATGGAGCATCCGCATACATCATTTTTCGACATTAGACATTGAAGTAGCGCCCTATTCTTATTTTCTCAGTAGGATAGTGGTTTCAGTGTCTCCATATCTAATGTCAATTTCAACTTTGAAGTAGCACACAGTGTGTAGATCAGACGTGTGCTACTTCAAAGTGCTACGGACTACTTTGAAGTAGCAGGCTACTTTAGATGCGGCTAATAAGGACGGGTCTACACTATAGTGATCTTCCTGAGGATCTTCTTTTGAAAGAGCAGGGCCACACAGGCTGTTTCTACACAGGCCACTTCCTTTGGAAGTGGCATGCTAATACACGGAGCGAAAGATGCTAATGAGGCATGGATGCAAATTCTCCATGCCTCATTAGCTAATGTCACATGATTTGGAGTCCAGAAGACTGTTCTTCCGGACTCCAAAACGCCGTGTAGTAGTGTGACCCCGGGGGGGATCTTCTCTAACCTTCTCTAAAATTTTTGGGAAGAAGGGGCCTCCAGAAGGAGGACTTCCTTCTGGAAGGCCCCCCGGGGCTGTGCTTCTACAAGGCATTTTGGAGTCCAGAAGAACAGTCGGGGGGGGCAGGGAGGGGATCCCCCTCCTGGCTGGCACTGGCGACCGGCCAGTTGGCCAGGGCAAGATGGGCAGATGGGCTGAGGGTGGATGGGATGAGGGTGATGTGTTCGGGGGCAGCAGTGGGATTGGGTTTGGGGTGCCGGGGGGGGCAGGCTCAGGTGTGGAGGGCGGGGGGCGGGCTCAAGGGCAGTGGTGGAGCCGGCTGGGGGCCAGCTGTCAGAGGGTTGCGACTGCCTCGGACCAGACCTACCTCCACCAGGCCCTGTCCTCCCACTCTATGAGCAGCCGCTTCCAGAGCATGGCTCCCAGATGGCTGTGGTGTAGGCCTCCGCTGCCTCCTGGGGGTCATAGAACCACTGGCATCGGGCCGTCCAGGTCTGGGCAGGTGACACCCGGGGCAATGGGGAGGAGGGCTCTCCAGCTCCATCTGAGGGTGGCATGGGTATGGTCCGGCCCTCAGAGGATGATGCTGTGGAGACACAAGGGGAGAGTGGCCACCCATCAGTGCTGTCACCTGGGACCGGTGTCTCCACCTGCGCCATTCCCGGGCCATCCCCTGAGGTGGTGCCTCCCCTGCCAACCCCCACTCGGGGCTCCCGAAGGCCCGCCGGGACCTCGTCTGTGGGGCAATTGCTGGCTGCGGCCTGGCCCCCGCATCCCTCCCTGGTCAGGCAGGCTAGGGTGCTGTCCATGGGTGCAAGTGCTGGAGGGTACTGTGCTTGGGTCTGGGACGGGGCAGGGTACCATGGGATAGGGCCCCCCCACCCAGGCCACCCTATCTACCTGTCATCTACCTGGGCCTCTGGAGAACAGGTCCAGGGACACCGGCCTCAAGGGCACCTGGCTGGAGGTGAGTAATGGGTCCCCCTCCTCCGAGTCACTCTCGGCCCCCTCAGGTGTGGTCTGGCTGGAGGGTCCCCCCTGCTCCAGCGGGTCTATCTCCCGGTCGGGTTCTGGGCCGCATGTGTCCACCAGCACCAATGGCTCTGGAACGTCCTTTGGGTCAAGGAGCTGTCGCAGTGCCCAGTAGTGTGGGCACCTCAGGCCGGCCCCAGCCTCCGATCAGCTGCAGGCATCCTTGGTCCGGCTGTAGGCCTGCCTGAGCTCCTTAACTTTGGAGCGGACCTGAGCAGCCATGCACTCAGGGTGTCCGCGCTTCCACAGCCCCAGGGATAGCCGCTCAAAGGCAGCTGCATTGTGGGGCCTCCATGTGCTGTGGAGCAGCACCTCCTCCTCTGCCCAGAGGCCGAGGAGGTATTTTACCTCGGTCTCTGTCCAGGGCAGACCCCCCTTCTCTGGCCCTGGCTGTCCTCCAGTGACCCCTCGGGGGGGGGGGAAGAGGGGACCTCCTGGGTGCCCCAGAGTGCGGGGGGCTCGCCATCCCGCTGATGGGCTGGGTGGCATGTCTGTGTGGCTGCTGGAGCATGTATAGGGCTGAGCTCATGCTTCTCTAGCCCTAGGCACACTCTCAGCTTCCTGCATGAGCTTTCTGGAGCCTTGCAGCTTTAAGGAGCTGGCCCAGGGACTATAGAGCCCTGCCGGGGCTTGCTAGCATGTCTTCCATGCTCCCTGGAGCCGCCGCCATGGTGGACCTGCAATTTCGAAATTGCAGGCCGCAGAGCGTCTACACATGCATTATTTCGAAATTTTATTTTGAAAGGGGCCATTCTTCCCAATCCTGGATGGGAAGAGCAGTTTTGAAATTTGGGCCTGTTTTGGCCGAAAACAATTTCGAAAGAGGCTGTTGAGCATGTAGACTCTCCGCAGCCTCTTTTGAAATTGGGTCCACTTTCAAAATTAATTTCAAAATAGAGTGGTAGTGTAGACGCACCCCTACTGTATTTCATGCTTATTAGCTCTCAACAAGAGAATTGTGTCCAGTTCTCCACACCACATTTCAGGAAAGATGTGGGGAAAGTCCAGAGAAGAGCAATAAAAATGATTAAGGATTAAGAAAACATGACCAATGAGAGCCAACTGACAAAAAATTGGATTTGTCTGGAGAAGGGGAGACTGAGAAGGGGTATAACATTTTTTCAAGTACATACAAGATTGTTACAAGGAGGAGAGAGAAAAATTAATCCTATTAATCTCTGAATATAGGGGAAAATGTAACTGTGGTTAAATTGCAGAAAGGGAGGTTTAGTTTGGACATTAGGAAAAACTTCCTGTGAATGTAGTTCAACTCTGGAATAAATTGCCTGGGGATGTTCTGGAATCTTGATCATTAGCGATTTTAAAGAACAGGTTAGACAAACACCTTTAAGAGATGCTCTAGATAATACTTAGTCCTTCCTTGATTGAAAAACTTCTTGAGGTCCAGTCCTAAGAGTCCATGGGTGAATCTATACTTACATGATGATCGGTATATCTATACTTACAGAAAGATCTTCCAGAGTTCGATTTTGCATGTCTGGTATAGGCATGGCAAAATCGACTTCTCTGGGCTTGGCCATCCACCTCTGTACTCTACACTATCACGTGGAGTAAGGGACCTCAGAATGAGCCTAAAGAGGCCTGGATTACACTAGGGAAGAAAGTCGATTCTGATATGTTGGTTTTAGCTATGCTAACAGAGTAGCTAGAATTATGTAGCTGAAATCAGCTTTCTTCCCTAGCATAGATCTAGCCTATGATTGCAAGCCTAGGACTCTAACAATGTATGATTGAAGTCCTAAGAATACTTGGACTTTCAGAAAGCCTTTCCTAGTCCTTCAATGAAGAACTAGTTGCAAATATCAAAAATGGATTATTAGTTGGTAAGAATTAAATACATGTATAGACTAGCCAGAATTTTTAGCCAAACTGTTAGCCAGAAGTTTTAGGGATGCAGTCCCATGCTCTGGGAATCTCAAAACCTTTGATTACCAGAAGCTGGGACTGGATTACAAGGTAGATCGCTGCCCTGTTCTGTTCATTCCCTTGGAAGCATCTGCCATTGGATGCTAGCACTGGCCTCTCTCAGAAGACAGATTATAGGGCTAGATGGAACATTGAACTGATCTAGTTTGGCCATATTTAACATTTTATGTTCAAGGTTGATAATACAATTCTTCCATCCACACAGCACTGCCTACGCTGGGGTTTAAGTCAGAAGAGCTACATCTCTCCATGGTGCGGAATTTTCCTCCTTTCAGAGTACGTGTTGTCTACACTGAAGTGCTGCAGTGATTAGTTAAGCACCAGTCTCCGAAAATGGTGTGAGGCTCTGGAAAAAGTGTGTTTTGCAGTCTGGGGTTGGCTAAAGAGACTAGAGGCTGTAACCTAAGAAACCATTATTTTGTTTCCAGTTCCTCTTCCATTTACAAGGAACACATGCGTTCTAGCTCTGTACATGAACAAGACTATATCGAAAAAAAGCCCACTCTGTATTATCAGTTTCTAGCCTAAACAGGAACTTTAATTAGCAGCAGAGAGTAAGCCGTGCTAGTCTATACACTATTAAAACAAAAAGCAGTCAAGTAGCACTTTAAAGACTAGCAAAATAGTTTATTAGGTGAGCTTTTGTGGGACAGACCCTGGTCTGAAGAAGTGGGTCTGTCCCACGAAAGCTCACCTAATAAACTATTTTGCTAGTCTTTAAAGTGCTACTTGACTGCTTTTTGTTTTAATTAGCAGCGTGGGTCGGAAAGAGACAATCATACTCGTTCCTTCCTAAAGTTCATTTTTCAAAAATATAAAGTAACTGTGTAATTATTTTGTTTATTGTAATTGTATGTAACCCACATACACATGCAGCAGGCGCCTCATAGCCTTTTGATGGGTAGAAGAGTTTGGGATGGGTGATTGGAGACACACAGTCAGAGGCATGAGAAAGGGAGGGGCCAAAAAAATACAAAGTGAGAAAAGGAAAAGTGAGCCTGATGTATATATAAGCATTAGTACACAGGGGCAAACAGATGATTCCCACAGCCTCACTTGCTCTGATCCTTCACGCTGGGGAAGTGGTGCTCGGTTGCTAGTCCAGAGGCTGGGTGGTGGGGGTACAGAGGTGATTTTAACACATCTTTGAGGTGGTGCAAGCTGCTTTTCTGGTAGCTGGTGATTATGGAGGTGCTATGCTGCCTAGTTACTTCTGCTGGCTCAGGAGCGAAGGTGGTGGAGGGTTGCTACAGATCTCTACCCCTCAGGGATTCTTCTCATAAGTTTGACAAGGTTGTGTAAGACCAAAGGGCCTTCTAGTTGAGTTACCCTGACATCAAAGCCAAATGCACCAGAGGGAATGGTCAGAACAAGCAAGCATCAAGTGATCCATTCCCTGTTGCCCATTTCTATCTTCTGGCCAGCAGAAGCTAGGGACACCGTCCCAGCTCATCCTGGCTAATAGCCTTTGATGGACCTATCCTTCAGGAACTTAAGTAGCTCCTATTTGACTCCTATTATAGTCTTGCTTTCAGGATACCCTCTGGCGAGGCTTTCCACAGGTTGACTGACTGTTTTGTGTGAAGAAATACATTATTTTTTGTTTTAAGCTTATTGCCTGTTGATTTGATTTGGTGACCCCTAAGCCGCGTCTACACGTGCACACTACTTTGAAGTAGCAGCGCCAACTTCGAAATAGCGCCCGTCACGGCTACACGTGTTGGGCGCTATTTCGAAGTTAACATCGACGTTAGGCGGCGAGATGTCGAAGTCGCTAACCCCATGAGGGGATGGGAATAGCACCCTACTTCGACGTTCAACGTTGAAGTAGGGAACGTGTAGTCATTGCGCATCCCGCAACATTGAAATTGCGGGGTCCTCCATGGCGGCCATCAGCTGAGGGGTTGAGAGACGCTCTCTCCAGCCCCTGAGCTCAATGGTGGCCGCATGGAGCGGCCCCTTAAAGCTCCTCGCCCCCTCCCTTCCTGTACAGGAAGCTGAGAGAACGTGCAGGCGGCAGCCCAGACACGCGGCCAGCCTGCACGTCCCTCAGCCGCCACAGACACCCCCCCCCAGCTGCGATGGCCGCATGCCAGCCCCCTAAGCGACCCCAGGGGACCCCCCCCAAGGGGAGCCAGGGCTCCCAGCCCAGCAGCCAGGCAGGGAAATGGCAGCGAGGCCCCTCCTGGATGGAGGCCAAGCTTCGGGACCTGCTGGGGCTCTGGAGCGAGGAGGAGGTGCTCCAGGTAATGGGGAGCAAAAGGTGGAACGTGGACGCGTTTGCTCGGCTGGCCGAGGGCCTGGCCGCCCAGGGTCACCCTGCCCGCACTCCAGATCACATCCGGAATAAAGTGAAGGAGCTGCTGCAGGGTTACGCCTGGGCCCGGGATGCGGCCGGCCGATCTGGGGCTGCCCCCATCACTTGCCCCTTTTACAGGGAGCTCAGGGCCATCCTGGGCCCCCCGGCACACCTCCTCCCTGCCGGCCACTCTTGATACCTTGGCCGAGGAGCCCCAGCAGGCCCCGGAGGTGGAGTCCGCCCCGGAGGCAAGCCCCGCACCCCGGGGGCCCCCCCAGGAGCCCATTCCTGGGGCACCAGATGAGGAGGAGGAGGAGGAGGGGGAGTCCTCCTCCAGCGACACCGGCCTCCAGATCATCCTGCCATCCAGGAGCTCCAGCCGGGCATCTGCCCCCTGGGTGTCCCCCAACCGTGGGAGTGGCCCATCAGGTATGTACCCCCCCGGTGCACACCTCCGGGGTTGAGGGGCGGGGGTAATAGATATGACCAGGGCCCTCCACATGCCCAGATGACCACGGTCCCAAGGACAGCAGTGGCATGTCCCTTAGAAGAGTGCATCAGCCCCTGCCCCCCACCCCCAGCACGACAGTGCCATGCCCCATCCCCGGGGCTGGGGGGAGGGGAACCTCTAGGGTCCCCTGGGGGGAGGGGGTGGGACACCCAGTAGCAGCAACAGCAGCAGCAGCAGCAGCATGTGATGGAGTGGGGGGAGTGCAAATGCAAGACTCAGGCTACATATAAGAAACAAGCAGAATAGCTCCCAGTGGCTAAGGATGATCCTGGGGCTACAACTGGCAGGTTACACCTCTGCCCTGAACAAAGAGGAGGGAGGAGCCGAGCTGGGTTTGAATCAGGGGCGGCAGTTAGAGGCTAGGGGAAGGGAGAGCTGGAAGGCAGCCAGCCTGAGGAGGGGGAAAGCTACACCCCAGAGGGGCACCCCTCGGGGTCTTCTCCCCAGGACGGGTTGGAAGGACTGTCTCTGACTGCTGTACTGTCGCTTCTGTGAGAAACTGGGCATCTGTTGCCTAATAAACCTCCTGTTGTACCTGCTGAGTGAGAGTCACTCCTGCCAGTGGACGGGGTGCAGTGCAGGGGGACCCCTGAACCCCGTCACAGCAGCATCTGTCGGGGACTGGGATGGGGAACCTGCAGCAGAGAGGTGGGGGGACAAAGGCCACAGCTCGGGGCCCACACTAACAGCTGTCTCCACTCTTCTTCCCCCCCTCCTGTGTTCTGCAGCTGCACCATCGGAAGGACCAGAGAGTGCTGGCGAGGTGTCAGTGGTCCCGGACAGCCCTCTGGGGCCATCACTCCAGGCCAGCCCCTTGGCGGAGGACCGACCAGCCCCATGGCGGGGAAGATGGTGGACCCAGCACCACCAGCCGACGGCGACGGACCCCCAGCTGCTGGCCCTCCACCGTCGGCAGCTGGAGGTCACAGAGCAGTGGCTGCGGGTGGAGGAACGCCGCCTCCAGCTGCAGGACCGGGTGCTGGCCTGGCGCCAGGAGGCATGGGGGGCCTACATGCGGACCTTCAACCGTATCGCGGACTACCTGGCCTCCCATGTCGTGCCAGCCGCCGCTGCGCCCGCCCTGCCTGCTCCACCTGCTGCTCCACCCACTGCTCCACCCGCTGCTCCGTCCGCCGTCACACTGCCACCCGCCACCCAGGGCCCTTCTGCTGAGGGGGACCTGGGGCCAGCTGACACCTGCCGGCCGTATCTCCCGGTCCGCTTGGCCTCCAGCCAGCCCCAGCCAGGGCTCAGGCCGAGGCGGGGATCCTGGCCACCCACCCCCAGCACTGGACTTTAGGGGGTGTGGGGCCCAGGACGTGGCCCCCCCTCCCCCTTTGTATATATTCCCCCCAGTTTTAAGTTAGTTTGTTGTAAATAGTTTGTATATTTGACCCGTTACTATGCTGATCCTTTCCCCCCCATGTAAATAGTTCTCCCCTTCCTTGTCTTCCCCTTTCATCTTATCCCTATTTATAATACATATATATATATAAGTTAGATTTTGTCTGTAAATAGTTAGTCTTGTTGATAATAAGAGTTCTACAGATATTTGAGTTGACGAACAACTGTCTGCTTTTATTTACAAGAAAAGTCGGGTGGGGTGTGCTCTTGGGTGCTCTGTGGTGTGGGCGTAGGGACAGGGAGTGTTGTGGAGGATGGGGGGGGGTGCAGTGGGGGGCCTGCCAGTGTTCACCCCGCGGCCTCATCGAAGTGGGCCCGCAGGGCCTGCCGGACCTGGGTCCCTTCGGGGTCCACCTGGCGACTGGGGGCAGCGGGTGGCTGCACATCGGCCCTGCCGGCCTCCACAGCCCAGCCCTGAAACAAGGCTTCCCCCTTGCTCTCCACGAGGTTGTGTGGGGCGCTGTACGCGCCCACAATCTGGGGGATGTTGGTGGGGCCCGCATCAAGGCGTGTGAGGCGACACCTCCAGCACCCTTTGAGGCGGCCAAATGTGCGCTCCACCACCTGGTGTGCGTGGTTCAGGCGCTGGTTGAAGTGCTCCTGGCTGGCAGAGAGATGGCCTGTGTACGGGTGCATGAGCCAGGGCTGGAGGGGGTATGCCGCATCTACGTTGACGCAGAGGGGCATGGTGGTGTCCCCCACAGGGATCTCCCGCTGGGGGATGTAGGTCCCCACCTCCAGCCAGCGGCACAGGCCCGAGTTCCGGAATACCTGGGTGTCGTGGGTGCTGCCAGACCAGCCCACATAAATGTCCAGGAAATGGCCCCGGCTGTCCACCAAGGCCTGGAGAACCACTGAGTGGTAGCCCTTCCTGCTTAAGTAGCGTCCTCCACTGTGTGGCGGGGTGCGGATGGGGATGTGAGTCCCATCCAGAGCCCCGAAGCAATTGGGGAAGCCCAGGGTGGCAAAGCCTGCGATGGCGGCATCGGGGTCCCCAAGCCTCACGAGCCTGTGGAGGAGCAGGGCATTGATGGCGCAGACGACCTGCAGGGGAAGCACATGGGAAAGCACCAATGAAGGGTGTGCAGGATGTGTGTGGCCCTCCCCTGCCAGGGCCCCCCCCACCAGGGCCCCTCTCCCCCCTCCTCCCCCCTCCTCCCCTGCCAGGGCTGCCTCCCCCTCCCCCTGTGGGTCCTCTTACCTCCATGAAGACAGCCCCGACGGTGGCCTTGCCGACGCCAAACTGCTGGCCCATGGATCGGTAGCTGTCTGGAGTGGCCAGCTTCCAGACAGTGATACCGACCCGTTTCTCAATGCTGAGGGCACACCGCATGAAGGTGTCCTGGCGCCTGAGTGCGGGGGTGAGCCACTGGCAGAGCTCCAGAAATGTCTGCCGGCTCATGCAAAAGTTCTGGAGCCAGTGGTAGTCGTCCCACTCCCCGAGCACCAGCCGCTCCCACCAGTCGGTGCTTGTGGGGTAGCTCCACAGCTGGCGGCGTGTGCGGCCGGGGGCGGGGGGGGAGGGTGCTGTAGGGTTGGGGGTTGCGTCATCCTCCCCTGCGGGCAGCTCCTCCTCTGTGGCAAGGAGGTGCTCAGCTGCCTCCTGGATGGCATGGATCAGGGCGAGCACGGCTCCTGCAGGTGTGGCTGGGTGGACCTCTGGCTGCTGCTGCTGCTGCTGCTGCTGCTGCTGGGGGTCTATGACTGCGTCGCTCGAGATGTGCATGCCTATGGCTCTGCAGACCATGTGCTGTGCTGGCTGAGTGTGTCTGGGAGGGGCCCTTTAAGGGAGCGGCTAGCTGTTGCCCCGGAAGCGCTAGTCAGCCCTGTGACCCTGTCTGCAGCTGTTCCTGGCACCCTTATTTAGATGTGTGCTACTCTGGCATGTAGACGTTCCCTCGCAGCGCCTATTTCGATGTGGTGCTGCGCAACATCGATGTTGAACGTCGACGTTGCCAGCCCTGGAGGACGTGTAGACGTTATTCATCGAAATCGCCTATTTTGATGTTGCTACATCGAAATAAGCTATTTTGATGTAGCGTGCACGTGTAGACGTAGCCCTATTTGCGTTAACACCTAGTTCTTATAATTATGCCACAGGTAAAACCTCCTCAGGGCCATTTGAAATAGGGTTATATCTATTTCAACTAGCTAGAGCAAAGCAAAACATCTGGAGGAACCTGGAGAACCAGGTCTACTGATTCTGACCCAGTTTTCAGACAGAAACCTAGTTTGCTGCAGGCTGGCCGACACGTGATCACTTTTAGCAAGGATTCTGCTATGCAGCCGGTTCCCCAGTGCAGTTATTTATGCATAATAACTTGCAATTAAACTTACAATAAGTTCATACTTAGAGTTAAAAGCAAACAAAAATAAAATAGTCATATATTTTTTCTAAGTGCTTAGGAAAACTGAAATAAAAGAAGTTATTTATTATGGGTTACCACTGATTTCCCAAAATATCATTAGCGACATTTTTTGCAGAAGTCCAAAACATGTTAATTTTGCAGAGCCGTGTAGCTCAGAAATGTCTTGATTTATTTGCTTCAAAACTTCCACAACAAAAATTGTTTGGCCTGAGGCAAACCATGAGGATTTTGAGGACAAGTGTTCTCGCAAAAACTGAAGCCATATGATACTCACTTAGTTTGGGATTTTATTACGTACTGAGAACTCAGACATGGTTTCTTAAAAAGTTCACAAACTTTTGTGAAATCTGTGACAATTTATAGTTGCACCTGAAAGTGAGAAGAAATGTGAAGGATGACCTGATTTTGCATATGACACTTGATGAAATGCAGCAGTGCTGGTTAGCTTGTACTTTTGTATTCACTGAAATTCAGAAAAAACAAAGAAAAATAAATGCTGTGAGCCTACAGGGATAGAAACCAATGATATGTTTCTATACACCCCTGAAAAAGTAAAAGCTTTGAGAATAATAACTAGCTGGTATATGGTGTCAGAGGGGTAGCTGTGTTCATTTATAGCTTCACAAATAACAAGCAGTCCTGTGGCACCTTAGAGAATAAAAAATTTATTAGGTCATGAGCTTTTGTGGGCAAAACCCACTTCCTCAGATGAAAAATGGGGAGAAAAAATGTGGATTCTGCTTTTCCTCTCCATTTTTTTATCTGAGGAAGTGACTTTTGCCCATGAAAGCTCATGACCTAATAAAATTGTTAGTCTCTAAGGTGCCGCAGGACTGCTTGTTGTTTGAGTAGCTGGTATATAGTGAATTTTAGGACTATACAATGGAAAAGACCAACCATTAATCACCATTAAGTCAAATTAGCAAACTCAGGCATACAGGAAAACAAAAATAGACTTATTAAGTTAAAATGGAGAAAAAACTGCAAAATATGGACCCAACTCTGGGCCAGCAGCTTTTAAGGTGATAAAATTCAGGCATCTGGCGATTTTCTTTAGGACAATCTTTATTTGCAACAGTTAAATATTCTAGCCCTCTATTTCCTTCCAAAAATATATCCAAGGAAATTAAAAAAAAATCAGACTTTTCATATCCTTTTAATGAGGTTTAGACAATGGAAAATATGATGTTGCTTAAATATTGCTTAGACTTTTTTCAGACATACATACAGTGTAGGAGATGAGCTTGGTCTACCTCAGACACTCTGAACAGATGGAAGAATTATTCTCCCTCTTGTTCATCTGTGAAAGAACATCCTTCATACATTTAGAAAGCTTACTTATATCTCAGCTTGTAGTCCTCAGTATTTCTCATTCTGTTGTCGCTTCTTTGATATGAGCATTTCGTCTGGAGCTTGGACTCACTTCTGAACTGACTCTCTCTCGATGGTTGGCTTTTCTCTGCTTCTGGTTTAGTCAGGTCTGTGCTATCATCTCTTACGTAGAAAAGTGTCCATCACTGAGCTGCTATCAACCAACACTACAGCTGTTAGAAATCCTAAGATCTTATTATCTGTTCTTATCTTTTGTTGCTTGGCATTTTTGGCAATTTTAAAAAAAAATAATTCTTCTATTATTACATCAGGATTATCTTAAATGAAAGTTCTTCGAATTTTAAACATAATTGTCCATAATTTGTTAAAGATATTGTTTCATGGATATTTCCTGAAACTCTGGTAGTCACTTGGGCCAATTTCCTTCTTATTGTTCCTATTGGAAATATAACAGATTTTTTTACATGGGAAAGGAATATTAGCAAAATGTTTTATATGTTTCTAATTGTGTTTGCCTAAAGGACCAAGGCTGAGGTGGTCCTGCCTAATAGCTACAGATGGGCAGGTGGATGCATATTGGGAGGTAGTAGTTATTGTGCAGGAATTGGAGGAATCTCAAGTAAGCTTCTGTAAGCAAGAAGAGTTGGGTCAGAGTCAAGCCAAGACCAGAAACTGAAGATCAAGGGTAATACCAAGCTGGAATCAAAAGGCAAGGCTCAGAAGAGTCAGGACTGTAACTGGAGACTAGCGAGTAAGAGACAAACCAAAGTCTGGAGTGATTGTAGGTCAAATCTGTATAGTTGCCCAGAGAACTTCCTGTGGTTAAAGAGGGCACTTGGCCCATTAGAGGACCACAGGATAATATCACTCTTGTTCCTTTCTGTAATTCTTCTTATGGCAAGGTGCTGCTGATGGTACTGTTGGAGAGAGACTGAGATCCCAGATAGAAGAACATCTACAGGATGAACAAGCAGGATTCAGGAAAGACAGAAGTACCATACACAAGATATTAACACTAAGATTGATAGCAGAGAAAGCTTGACAAAAGAACATCTACAACTGCTTTGTCGATTTTGAGAAAGTATTTGACAGTATAGAGCAGAAGTGATGTGGGTGGTGTTTGGAGTCATACGAAGTGGTGAGCAGAATGATATGGTTGTTGAGGTATCTGAAGGATAATGCAGACTCAACAGCGAGAACATGTGGAGAGGTGGGAAGTTGGTGTAGAACGAGTAAAGGTACGAGACAAGGAGATCCAATATCGCTGACTATCTTCATCACACACCTAGAGAGAGCAATGAACAAGGTCAAGGAAGAGGTAGAAGGGATATCTGTGCATGGGATGAGAATCAACAACTTGAGGTTCAGAGATCATATAGTTTTCATTGAAGGAGATGAACAGAAGCTAGCAGGAACAGTGCAAGTGCTAAATGAGGAAGGGAAGAAGTATGGACTGATTATGAACATTGATTAGACAAAAACAGTGGTATTTGGAGACAAGAAAATAGGAAGATCAGTGTAGATGGGACTGAACTACAGAATGAAGAGAAGTTCACATATCTGGGGAGCAACATAACATGATCTAGACTGTACGAAGGAAATAGTGACTAAAATAGCGAAAGCAAGAGTGAGTTCAAAGGCGATGGATAAGATCTGGAAAAGCAAAGTGATTAGCTTAGGAACAAAGATTAGATTAGAGTCAAAGTTTAAGAGCAGAAAGGATGACTAGATCATCTAGGCTACGTCTACACGTGAAGCCTACATCGAAATAGCTTATTTCGATGTAGCAACATCGAAATAGGCTATTTCGATGAATAACGTCTACACGTCCTCCAGGGCTGGCAACGTCGATGTTCAACTTTGACGTTGAGCAGCACCACATCGAAATAGGCGCTGCAAGAGAACGTCTACATGCCAAAGTAGCACACATCGAAATAAGGGTGCCAGGCACAGCTGCAGACAAGGTCACAGGGCGGACTCAACAGCAAGCCACTCCCTTAAAGGGCCCCTCCCAGACACAGTTGCACTAAACAACACAAAATACACAGAGCTGACAACTGGTTGCAGACCCTGTGCCTGCAGCATGGATCCCCAGCTGCCGCAGCAGCAGCCAGAAGCCCTGGGCTAAGGGCTGCTGCCCACGGTGACCATAGAGCCCCGCAGGGGCTGGAGAGAGAGCGTCTCTCAACCCCTCAGCTGATGGTCGCCATGGCGGACCCCGCTATTTCGAAGTTGCGGGACGCACAACGACTACACGGTCCCTACTTCGACGTTGAACGTCGAAGTAGGGCGCTATTCCTATCCCCTCATGGGGTTAGCGACTTCGACTTCTCGCTGCCTATCATCGAAGTTAACTTTGAAATAGCGCCCGGCGCGTGTAGCCGTGACGGGCGCTATTTCGAAGTTAGTGCCGCTACTTCGAAGTAGCGTGCACGTGTAGACACGGCTCTAGTCTGACCTATATATCACTGGCTACCAACACCACCTGACACACACTTAGGCTATGTCTGCAGTACCGGAGAAGATCAAACTGCTTAGGGTCAATCTTCTGGGGTTTGATTTTGAGCATCTGGTAGGAACACACATGAAATCAAGCTATTGGGGTTGGCATCAACCCCTGTACTCCTTGCAAGATGTGAGGCATGAGGGATGTCAACAGGAGAAACTCTCCTATCAACTGTCCTTAATGAGTATGGGCAGGTAAGTCAATTTTAGAGAAATCATTTATAGCTATGCAGTTGCCATAGCTAGAATTGAGTATCTGAAATCAAATTAGTTTCCTAGTGTATACTTGGCCTTGGTAAACCCTACAACTGAACTATGATGAAAGCACTACAACCCACAAGAAATGATTACATGCCACAGGCAGAGAATGGGAATAACCAGGAGACATGAATGCTTGAGTCTTCTATAACAGCAAAAAATAAATGAGATCTACTCTAATAATCCTTGGTTCTGTATCCACACACTGCAAAGGAAGGGGGGGAAAATAAGGCCACAAGATTTCAAAGAGTTGCTTGTTTCAAGTACTAAAGTTTCACAACTCACTTCAATCATTTTATCCACAGAGTACTATACCTTATGAAGAGGCAGTCCATCACATAGGACAGGTTCTCTTCCTTGTTTTCAGCTAAGGAACAACAGTACAGGTGGCAGGAGGAGGATTAAATGAAAGGCAAAAGTAGAAAGCAGATACAATTTTCTAAGCCTCCCAAACCTCTTAGATATTTTTGAAAAAGTTTGTCTGGTGTGACTTACTTTTGAGCAAATGCAGTGTGCCAAACTGAAAGAGATGATTTGAACCATAGTCAGCAGAACCTGGGATAGTTGATGGTCCCACAGTGCCAATGGCAGGCCATGTTTTGAACTACATGCAGGGCACACTGTAAGAACAGATACCTTAATCATCATCAACAGCAACCATGGGCAAAGTGCCCTTTGGTATCCGATTCCTCCCTCACTATTTCCTTCCATCTCTCCCTTTCCAGTGCAGAGTGGCTTAGTTTCTGTAGACTAGCTCTGCACCAAGCTGTTATATCATCTACCCATTCTCTGTAGTGCCTGCATCTCCTATTTGAACAATCCATTATGCTGAATACAAGGGTGCTGATTTTTATTCCTTGTTCATTCTGCAAATATGCCCGAATAGCTGTAATTTCCATTGTATAACCTTCTGCAGGAGTTTCTCTTTCAGCTGTATCTTCCTCTAAAATTCCTTGTTGGTGACCTTCTGCATCCATCCTAGTCTCAGGTTCTTTTCCATAACAACTCCTCTCGAATGCCAATATCCTTCTCTTTAAATCTTTATCACCCATGTCTCACTTCCATACAACATCTTTACTTTTATCTGTACTGTAATATTCTGTTTTCTGTAACTTTCCATTATGCTTTTTTTTTCAGAAGGCGGGGGATCATCCAAAATGAGTTGACAATGTGATGTGTTTAATCCAGATCAGTGTTTAAATTTCATACAAAATAAGTTTAGGGAGTATTTCTCATATAATCATAGGATCATAGGGCTGGAAGGGACCTCAGGAGGTCATCTAGTCCAGCCCCCTGCTTCAAGCAGGATCAACACCCACTAAGTCATCCCAGCCAGGACTTTGTCCAGCCGGGACTTAAAAACCTCGAGGGATGGAGAATCCACCACCTCTCTAGGCAATGCATTCCAATGCTTCACCACCCTCCTGGTGAAGTAGTTTTTTCCTGATATCTAACCTACACCTCTCCCTCTTCAACTTCAGACCATTACTCCTTGTTCTGTCATCTGACACCACTGAGAGCAGTTTCTCACCCTCCTCTTTAGAGCTTCTCTACAGGAAGTTGAAGGCTGCTATTAAATCACCTCTAAGTCTTCTCTTCTGTAAACTCAACAAGCCCAAATCCCTCAGCCTATCCTCATAGGTCTTGTGCTCCAGCCCCTTAATCATTTTTGTTGCCCTCTGCTGAACCTGCTCCAGCAAATCCTCATCCTTTTTATACTGGGGGGCCCATAACTGGACACAATATTCAAGATGTGGCCTCATCAGTGCCAAATAGAGGGGAATAACTACTTCTCTAGATCTGCTTGAAATGCTCCTCCTAATGCACCCTAGTATGCCGTTAGCCTTCTTTGCTACAAGGGCACACTGTTTACTCATATCCAGCCTTTTATCCACCATAACCCCTAGGTCCCTTTCTATCATACTGCTGCTGAGCCAGTTGGTTTCCAGCCTGTAACAACACTTGGGATTCTTCTGTCCTAAGTGCAGGACTCTACACTTGTCCTTGTTGAACTGCATCACATGTCCTTTGGCTCAATCCTCCAATTTATCCAGGTCACTTTGGATCTTATCTCTACCCTCCAGCATATCTACCTCTCCCCTTACCTTTGTGTCATCTGCAAACTTGCTGAGGGTGCAATCCAGTCTCTCATCCAGATCATTAATAAAGATGTTGAATAACACCAGCCCCGAAACCGAGCCTTGCAGCACTCCTCTTGAAACTGACCACCATCCAGATATTGAGCCATTGACTACTGCTCGTTGGGCCCGACCATCAAGCCAGCTTTCTATCCATCTTATAGTCCAAGGATCCAATCCATATTTCCTTAGCTTATGGACAATAATGTTGTGGGAGACTGTATCAAAAGCCTTGCTGAAGTCAAGGTATATCACATCCACTGACTTTCCCCCGTCCACAGAACTTGTTACCTCACCAAAGAAGCTAATCAGATTGGTCAGGCAGGAGTTGCCCCTGGTAAATACATGTTGGTTACTTTTGACCACTTCTCCCTCTTCCAAGTGCTCCAAAATGGATTCCTTGAGGATTCCCTTCATTATTTTCCCAGGGATTGAGGTAATGCTGACCATTCTATAGTTCCCTGGATTGTCCTTCTTTCCTTTTTTAAAGATGGGCACTACATTTGCCTTCTTCCAGTCATCCGGTATCTCCCCCGATCTCCAAGAGTCTTCAAGGATTCAGCAATGACCTCTGCCAATTCCCTCAGCACCCCTGGGTGCATTAAATTCAGACCCATGGACTTGCGCACATCTAGTATTTCTAGATAGTTCAGAACTTGTTCCTTCCCCACAGATGGCTGCCCTCCACCTTCCCATACTGCATTGTCTAGGGCCATCAAGTGGAAGTTGACTTTCCGTGAACACTGAGGCAAAAAAAGCATTGAGTACTTCAGCTTTTCCTACATCATCTGTCACTAGGATATCTCCCTCATCCAGTAACAGCCCCACACCTTCTCTGATAACCCATTTATTGTTAACATGCATGTACAAACCCTTCTTGTTACTCTTCACATCCCTTGCCAGCTGTAGTTCCATTTGTGCTTTTGCTTTCCTGATTACTGCCCGGCATTCCCCGCTGTATGGTTATACTCCTCCTTAGCCAACTGTCCACGTTTCCATTTCTTGTATGCATCCCTTTTGAATTTAAGATGACTAAGGATTTCCCCATTAAGCCAAGCTGGTTGCCTACCATGTTTGCATTTCTTACTATGCAGCAGGATGGTTTGTTCCTGTGCCTTCAGTAAGACTTCTTTAAAATACTGCCAGTTCTCTTGAACTCTTTTCCCCTTCCACTTTATTTCCCAAGGGATCCTGCTCATCAGTTCTTTCAGGGATTCAAAGTCTGCTCTCCTGAAGTCAAGGGTCTGTATGTTACTGCTCACCTTTCTTCCTCTTGTCCGGATCCTGAAATCTATGATCTCATGGTCGCTGCAGCCCAGGTTTCCTCCCACTTCTAGTTCTTCTGCTAGTTCTTCCCTGTTTGTGAGCTACAGGTCAAGTTGCGCATGGCCCCTGGTCGGTTCCTTCAGCACTTGTACCAATAAATTATCCCCACCATTCTCCAAAAACCTCCTGGATTGTCTGTGTGCTAATGTATTGGTCTCCCAGCAAATATCCACATGATTAAAGTCTCCCATGAGAACCAGGGCCTGTGATTTGTTAGCTTCACTTAGCTGCCTGAAGAAAGCCTCATCTATCTCATCTCCCTGATCTGGCAGTCTATAGCAGACACCAACTACAACATCACCTTTGTTACTTCCGCCTCTAAGTTTAAGCCAAAGACATTCAACTGGATTTTCTCCTTCCTCATACTGGAGCTCTGAGCAATCATACTGCTCCCTCACATAGAGTGCAACTCCTCCTTTTCTCCCCTGTCTGTCCTTCCTAAACAGTTTATAACCTTTCATGATCGTGTTCCAGTTATGCAAATCGGCCCACCAACTCTCCGTTATTCCAACCACCTCATACTTGTTTGACTGTGCCAGGGCCTCTAATTCTTCCTGTTTGTACCCTAGGCTTCTGACATTAGTGTATAAGCATCTTAGAGAAGGGGCCGATTGGCCCACTTTCTCCTCTTCATCAGGAGACCCACTTGATTGTTCCCTCCTCCTTCCCCCCTTACCTCAGGGCTTGTGTCACCTTCCCCCAACGAACCTAGTTTAAAGCCCGCCACACTAGGTTTGCAAGCCTGCCCACAAAGATGCTCTTTCCTCTCTTTGTGAGGTGGATCCCATCTCTTCCCAGCAATCACTGTTCACGAAAAAGAATCCCATGGTCAAAGAAACCAAATCCTTCCTTGCTACATCACCTACACAACATTCTCCCAGGAGTTCAGTCCATCTTTATCATTGGTCCATAGGATTACCCAAAAGAGATTTTGCCTCTTTAATTGTTCTCTTACAGCTGGTGAGAAGAAGGGGAAAAGCTTACAGTGATGGAAGGTAAGGCCAGGAAGCCATGGCAAACCAAGCTCTGTTATAAGAACTTTAATAACTTATAAAATGAAACCCATTGCAGAGGATTCATGGTGATGGATAGCTCTTCAGAACATGCCAGTTTGTTAAGGTTCTCAATAAGGGGCTTACAATGCTAGGGTACCTGTGTATGAAGCTGGTGCCTGTTCCTTGCAGATTGCAGCTGCAATGATTGTGTCTCAGTTAGGGTTAGGGGCCACAGAGATTTGTGCAACTGGGTGATAGCATTCAAGTACATATAGGCTTTATGTGAGACCCCAGGCTGAAAACCAGAGATTGTTTTCTTGTATTTACACTTTCCCAATAAAGCAAATGGGCCACACATTTGGTATTGTGGACTTGCAGGCATTGTATTTTATGCAGGGTGCACAGGTGGAGCCTTTAGATCTTTGGGTGGTTCCCATATAGAATGTGCACCACCAGCAGAAACAGACAAACAAACAAACTAGCTGTGGGCACTCTACAAGTCAGTTAGGAAGCATTTGAATTTCTCCTGAGTGGCCACATAAGTGCACAACTTACAGGGGACATTGAAGCTCACCCCTTTGTTTTTGTAGCTACATTTGGAGAGCTGAGGAAAGGTGTTTGGGGCTCCTTCTATATTTGAAGAACAGGGAGCCAATACCCTCTGCAAACTGTATGATTTCATTCTGGGTACATGCAGGTATTTTAAGTGAATAAAGTTGCAGACTAATTAAACCACAAGCGATGCATCTTTTAAATCCACCATGAAGCCTCTGTCAGCTCCACGCCAGTCCCAAGCCTGGATGAAGGAGGAGGGTTGGTCAGATGTGTGTCGATGTGCTGACCATCAAACAATATGAATGAAATCTGATGCTAGTACAACTAAATGATAAAAGATGCCAACTTGGACGTCGCCCAGATAAACAAGGTCCGTGATACCAATCGAGCAATCGGGGTTGGGTCGATAACTTGGCTACCAAAAGAAAATTACAACTAACACATATGCTATCCATTGGAACATGGAACGTTTAAACACTCTGGGCAACTGGAAAATGAGAGCTGCTTCGGAAGGAAATGGAGAGATATCGATGTGATATACTTGGACTGGCAGAGATCCATTGGACGGGATCAGGAGAGATATGCAGTTGCAAAGTCATTTGGTCAGGAAACGAAATGAAGCATGAAGCAGGAATTGGATTCCTTCTTAGCAAAACAGCTAAAAGAGCATTATTAGGATACAAATCGGTGAGTGCAAGAATGATGGTCACACGATTCGAAGCAAAACCGTTCAACATCTCAGTCATTCAGGTGTATGCAGCCATGTCAGACAGTACGGAAGAAGAGATTGGGCTATTCTATAAAGAATTGACAAAGACGGTAGAGGAGATACCGAAGGAAGATGTGTTGATCATTGGAAGAGATTGGAATGCGAAGGTTGGAACAGATAACTAAGGTTGGGAGAGAGTCATGGGAAGGTTTGGATATGGAGAAAGAAATGAACAAGGTGAGAAACTACTAGAGTTTGCTACAGAGCATGAGATGGTGATCTGCAACATGAGATTCCAACAAAAGGGCTGTAGGAAGTGGATGTGGCGATTGAATGACGGGAAGTCCAAGAACATGATTGATATGATTTTGATAACAAGATGGATAACCTCAGTACAGCAATGCCGAACTTCCCAAGGAGCAGATATAGACTCAGACCACAGTCAAGTGATCGCAAACATGAAGATAAAACTCAAAAGAAAATGTCAGACACAGTTGAAGAAAAGAAGAGACGTGGGGAGGCTATGTGAGAAAGAAACAGGGAATGCGTACAGAGCAGTGTTGGAAGAGAAGATTAAGAATATCACCACAGAGAAAGACTTAGATAAGAGAGTAGCAGGGATCACCATCGCTATAGAAGAGGCAATTGAGCAGACTGTTCCAGAAGAAGAAAAGATCAATAAGAACTGGATTACTCAGGAGACTGAAGATCTACAGGTCATCAGCGACACCTGAAAGACCGCTGCCATCAATGAGGAACTGAAGAGGCTCCAAGTTGACATTGCTGCTCTACAAGAGACGCGACTCGCAGATTTGGGATCTCTAAAGGAAAAGGACTACACCTTTTTCTGGCAGAGTAAAGCCCAAGAAGAACCCAGGGAGCATGGTGTTGGCTTCGCTATCAGAAAAGCCCTTCTACAAATGGTGGAATTAGTCATTGGCAGATCAGAAAGACTCCTTCAGGTCATACTTCAAACTTGCGCCGGTCCTGTCCACCTAATAAGCGCTTACGCTCCAACCCTGTACGCCACCACCGGAAGTAAAAGACAAGTTCTATGAAGTGCTTAGTGCTGCCAAAGCACAAATACCTGCTCGCAAACAACTGTACATTTTGGGTGACTTCAATGCAAGAGTTTGGAGCTGATCGTGACTCATGGCCTTCCTGCTTAGGTCACTTTGGTGTGGGAAAAATGAATGAAAATGGACAGCGTCTTCTTGAACTTTGCATGTGCTGCAATCTGTGCATCACAAACACATTTTTCCAAACCAAGCCACAGCACAGAGTGTCATGGAGACACCCACGCTCGAAACACTGGCATCAACTAGACGTGGTCATCGCTAGATGCGATAACCTCAAAAACGTTCTTCTGACACGCAGCTATCATAGTGCCAACTGCGATACAGATCACGCTCTAGTTTGCTCCAAACTCAAGGTGATGACCAAGAAGCTGTACCACTCTAAACCAACTGGAAAGTCCCGCATTGATGCCAGAAAGACAGCAAACTGAGAGAGAGCTGAAAAGTTCAGAGAGACCCTCCAGGAGAATCTGCGCAGCAGCCCTGGGAGTGCCGATGTGACATCCAGACTGCAGCATCTGAGGGATAAAATTTACAACACAGCCTTGTAGGTGTTTGGAAGAAGAGCTAGAAACACAAACGACTGGTTCGAAGCTAACTCCGATGAGATGATTCCAGCCATCAAAGAGAAGTGCGCTGCACTCCTGGAGTACAAATGCTCGCTGAGCCAGAGTATCCTGCAAGCACTCAGAGCAGACAGAAAAACAGTACAGCAGATGGCCAGGCACTGTGCCAGCAATTACTGGCTCAAGCTATGCAGCAGCATCCAGACAAATGCTGACTTTGGTAATCTCAGCGGAATGTACAAGGACATCAAGAAGGCATTAGGACCTACCCGGAACAAGATGGCACCTCTGAAATCCAAATCTGGTGAAGTCATTGCTGACAAAGCCAAACAGATGGAGCGCTGGGTTGAGAACTACTCCGAGCTGTACTCATGCGAGAACATTGTAGTTGATACAGCCCTCGATGCCGTCGAGCTCCTACCAGTAATGGACGAACTGGACCAGGAACCAAATGTGGATGAACTGAAGAAAGCCATCGACAGCATTGCAGTAGGAAAGGCCCCGGGCCAGGATGGCACACCACCAGAGGTAATCAAGTGTGCCACAGACACTCTCCTGGAACCCCTACATGAGCTACTGTGCCTGTGCTGGAGAGAGGGAGAGGTTCCACAGGATATTCGCGACACTAACATTGTAATCATGTATAAGAACAAAGGAGACAGAAGCGACTGCAACAATTACCGTGGAATCTCCCTCCAAAGCATCACTGGTAAACTGTTCACTTATGTCATCCTTGGCAGACTCCAGAAGATTGCTGAGAGGGCATATCCCAAATCACAGTGCAGGTTTCTGACAGAGAGGTCTACAATTGACATGGTCTTCTCTCTGAGGCAGCTGCAGGAGAAATGCAGGGAGCAGAGGAAGCCACTCTATATTGCCTTCATCGACCTGACCAAGGCCTTTGACTTGGTCAGCAGGGATGGACTGGTCAAACTGCTCCACAAGATAAGCTGTCCACCATGGTTACTCAAGATGATCCAGTCTTTCCATGAAGACAGGAGAAGAACCATCCAATATGATGGCACATTATCGGATGTTTTCAGCATCAGGAGTGGCATCAAACAAGGATGCATCCTTGCTCCGACATTGTTCGGGATCTTCTTCACGCTCTTTCTGAAGCACGCATTTGGATCTTCAACAGAGGGCATCTTTTTGCACACAAGATCTGATGGGAAACTGTTTAATCTTGCAAGGCTGAAAGCTAAATCTAAGGTGCGGGAAGTCCTCATCAGAGATATGCTGTTTGCAGATGATGATGCTGTTGTGTCACATACAGAAGACCAGCTTCAGAAACTGCTGGATCGGTTCTCCAAAGCATGCAAGGACTTCGGGCTTTCCATCAGCCTAAAGAAGACAAATGTACTTGGTCAGGATGTTGCTGAACCTCCATCAATCAGCATTGACAACTATACGTTAGAGGTCATCCATGAGTTTGTTTACCTCGGGTCCACCATCACTGACACCCTGTCACTGGAGTCAGAGCTAAATAGGATGATCGGAAAATAAGCCACAACTCTGTCCAGACTCAGCAAGAGAGTGTGGAATAACATCAAGTTGTACGCTCACACCAAAATGCAAGTCTACAGAGCCTGCATCCTCAGCACCCTCCTTTATAGCAGTGAGTCTTGGACCCTGTATGCCCGCCCGGAAAAGAGTCTGAACGTCTTTCACTTGCACTGCCTCAGGCGCATCCTTGGAATATCATGGAAGGACAGAGTGTCCAACACTGCCATCCTTGAGTAAGCTGGAATCCCAACCATGCACACCCTCCTCAGGCAGCGGCAGCTCTGCTGGCTTGGCCATGTCCACTGGGTGAATGATGGAAGGATTCCAAAAGACATCCTGTATGGCAAGCTAGCCTCTGGCAAAAGACCTCCCGGATGCCCCCAGTTGCGCTAAAAAGATGTTTGCAAGAGGGACCAGAGGGAGGTAGACATCGAGCCGGACAGCTGGGAGGAGCTGGCAGATGATCACATCAGATGGAGGCAGGAGCTACACAAAGGCCTTCAGAAGGGTGAGAAGAGGATCAGACAGCGAGCAGAGGAGAAGCGAGCCCACAGAAAGCACAGTAAGGACCTGCCAGACACCCATTACACATGCAACACAAGCAGCAAGGACTGTCACTCTCATGTGGGCCTTCACAGTCACAGTTGACGCTGCAAATGATGATCCCAAATGGAACTATGAAGGGCATGAGCCATAGTCTACGTAGACTGAAGGATGCTACTACTACTACGCAGGAGACACTGAAGTTGGTTGAAGAGAAAAGAGCATTGAAGAGCAGAAGAGGTGTCTCTGACATGGCAGAACAGCAATATAGAGTGAAACACAATGAGGTAAGGAAAGCAGCCAGAAAGGATAAGGAGAAATGGTTAGAGGAGCAATGTGAAGATATAGAGAGGTATTGTGGTGAATGTAAGACCAGGGAGGTGTATAAGACAATTAGGAATATTAACAGGAAAAGGCAACGAAAGCAGATGGCAATCAAAGATGAAAAGAAAGAAGTGCTCATGAACAGGGAGGAGATTGTGCAGTGATGGATGAGATATTGCACTGACTTATACAAAGCACAGTTGGACCTGAGTGTCTTCGAGAGCCTGATTGGAGAACTGAAGGAGACATCTCCACCAAGCATCAAGAGTAAGACTGATATTTCAGCAGAGGAAGTAAAAAAGCAGTGAAACGACTAAAGAACAAGATCCCTGGAAATGATAAAATCACAGGAGAGATGGTCAAATACGGTGGAGAAAGCGCGATTCAGGAAATACACTGACTAGGTAATATAGCATGGAAAGAAGGGAAGGCGCCTAAGAAATGGACAAGAGTTGTGCTAGTGACAATACTCAAGGAAGGAAGTACATTGGAGTGCAAGAACTACAGAACGGTTGGCCTAACGAGTCATATAGGCAAGGTGCTGATGATGATACTGACTGAGAGACTAAGATCACAGATAGAAGAATATGTAGCAGATGAGCAAGCTGGGTTCAGAAAAGATAGAAGTACAATGCAGCAGATATTGGCACTGAGACTGATAGTGGAAAAAGCTCGATGAAAGAGCACCGATGTATACACTTGCTTTGTTGATTTTCAAAAGGCATTTGACATTTTAGATCAAAAAGTGACTTGGGCGGTGTTCGAGTCATAAGGAGTGGATAGCAGACTCATACAGTTGTTGAAGGATATCAGTTACAATGCAGAAGCAATGGCGAGAACATGCAGGGAGTTGGGAAGTTGGTTTAAAACAAGTAGAGGTACAAGACAAGGAAATCCAATATCGCCAAGTATCTTCATCTCACATCTGGAGAGAGCGATGGACAAGATTAAGAAAGAGAGAGAAGTGATATCTGTGCACGGGACAAAAATTAACAACTTGAGGTTCACAGATGATATAGTTACCATTGAGGAAGATGAGGAGAACCTAGTGAAAATGGTGCAGGTGTTCAATGAAGAAGGGAAGCCGTACGGAGTGATTATGAACATTGATAAAACAAAAACAATGGTATTTGGAGATAAGGAAATAGGAAGGAAGTTCAGTGTTGATGGTATTGAACTAGAAAATGTAGAGAAGTTCACATATTTGGGGAGCAACATAACATATGATCTAGACTGAAAGAAGGAAATAGTGACTAGAATAGCAAAAGCAAGAGCTAGTTTGAAGGTGATGGATAAGATCTGGAAAAGCAAAGCAATTAGCTTAAGAACAAAGCTGAGCGTCTAGAAAATGTGTGTATTCAGCAGCATGTTGCACGGATGTGAGACATAGGTGATAATGAAAGGTTTGAAAAGAAGAATATTGGCGTTCAAAAGGAGTTGTTATAGAAAGATTCTGAGAATAGGATGGATGCAGAAGGTCACCAATGAGGAATTATATAGAAAGATACAGCTGAAAGAGAACCTGCTGCAGAAGGTTATAAAATGGAAGCTACAATTATTTGGGTATATTTGCAGAATGAATGATGAACGCAAAATCAAGACCCTGGTATTCGGCATAATGGACGGTTCAAATAGGAGAGGCAGAACCTACAGGCAATGGATAGATGATATAGTAGATTGGTGCGGAGTTAATCCACAGAAACTAAGCCACTCCTCACTGGACAGGGAAAGATGGAAGGAAATAGTGAGAGAGGCATCAGACACCAACAGGCGCTGAGCCCACAGTTATTGATGATGATGATGATGATGATGATGATGATGCATCTTGTCTTTCTTCCAGGGTGGATGGACAATACGTAGCCTTCAAGAGTCAAGTGTCCGCAGAAACCAGATACAAAAACTGGAGGTGAGAGAGTAAAGACAGTTCAAATGGATGGAGTCTTGTGGAACTGTTAGTTGTTTTGAAACAATTATTTTACAGACAGGCTCAGCCCACCCATTTTCTATTGTAGGGACCGATCTGTACGAGGCACTTACAACTTACAGTTCAGTCAATGGAAATAAAGGGTGCTCAGCATTGCTCATGATCAGGTCATTACAGGGTGGAGTTCTCTATTATTCATTCATCTGCAGTGTTATGGTGTGTAAGTTGTAATATATAATGTATTAATCCAGTTGTACTTGATGTAATGCATTATTACAGTGCTGTACCATAGTATGCAGCATATCAGTTTTGAAATGCAGTTTAATCTGTCTGTATAATTCCTTTCCAAATAAAACTGTGCTATCCTTGGAGCCATGTGGCTTAGGGAACTTATGTGATTTTAATACCTCTGTCATGTTCTATATGTATTTATAGAGCCTTTCACACTTGGATTCTATAGGATCTACTCTTCACAGAGGTATATAATGTTCTTCTGTGTCAACAGGAGTCAAATATGTGTGCAGAAAAATATCTCTGTGGATCTTTACTTCTTTTATTTATTCTGTGCCATTAAATACCTTGCCCTCCCTTTACATTTCCCATTGCCTGCATGTGTTTTATGAGTTATTTGCAGCATCTTTCACTATTTCTACTTATTGTCACATATTTTTAGACTCTCACAGAAATTTCAGCTTCAATGAGATATTCCTGTTTTTTCCCTGGCTCTTTTCTGGGTACTGTTGGAGTTGATCAAGCTTATTGTGTTTGGAAACTTCAATTTAGGCTATGAAACTTAGAGGTTCACCCTGCCATCATGGCCCTAGGTGGCCTACCATGAACCAGGTCAAAGTGATTTCAGGATCTACATATCTATATTTTGGTTTGTAAGATTACTCATTTGTGACAGTTGGAACATCTAAGGTGGAATGTCAGAGCTCTGCTTTGCTCCTGTTGGGTTAAAGAACGTATTGCACCAGTGCACCTGTGGGCATCCACGTAATGTAATTCTTTCGTTCTGTCCTTGAACTCAGACAGTTCACCATTCTGCCTGCTTCAGCTGGCTATTCGGACCTCAGGGAACATCCCATACTTTCATTTAACCGAAAGCTTTGGTGACTGGGGTTCGGATAATCAAGATAACACAGTCTATGTTTGTATTAATAAAAAATGCTTACAGCAATCTTTCCTCAATTTCTGTCTCCCTTACTGTAGACACGTATACCACTGGGCTTTCACCTTGCAAAATGACAGCTTCAAATCCTTCTGCAGTTGCATTGCCTGAAAACTTGTTATTCTTGCTAGCCGGGGTGGCGGGGGGTTCCCATTCTTCTCTCAAAAAGTGCAAGAAACATTTGCCACTGTCATATTTTTTATCACTGTGATGTGTTTTCATTTTCTCTGCGTCTAAGGGATCATTTTTACTGATGTAACAATGGCACTATGTGTTACGTGAGGCTTCTTGATTTGAGATTGTTACAACCAATTCCCCTGTTTTAACGCAGAAGTGACTTTTCCAGCCACATTGCCTGGTCCTCTTAGTGACATCGTGTTAGGCAGCTAACCCTTGTGCTGTTTTCATGCTTATTTTATGTCGTTAAATGTAATCAGTGCTATTTCTTTAGAAGAAATCCTCTCATCTTTAAAGACTGCTTCACTGATACCTAGCAACTCTCATCCTGTTGTGTTCTAATGACCTATGCTTTTTGCCTGCTGGCACGTTGACCACCCCAGACAAGAGAGATATGCAGAATCCTATGTTATGTACAAAGTATGTGTTTAAAGTACTTTAAAATCTAGCACATCTCTCTCTCAGTCCAGCCTGTCAGATAGGCGCGCTTCCGACCATCCTTTCCCATACAGAACTAGGAGCCCTTTTACAATATAGATCCTGTGAGTATAGAGGTTTAACTAATTATTTAGAGAACTGAAAAATTATAATGTCCTTTCATAAAGACCCTGAATTACTCTCAGAAAATGTGACAAAGTTCTGAGCTACTCCTTGTGGCTCCTGTGCTCTGCAGCAGTTAAAAGAAATGCCTCAGAGGCTTGCTGTGCCCCATTTGCTCTACCTCCTGGTTGTCCGGGGGCAGGGCACAGCCTATTGAGCCCTTCTGATCGTTGGCATAATCATAAGCAGGGGAGGTCCCTCATGCATGTCCGATCTTGAGCTGATCTGGAGGGTGTGGGGCGGTCTGGGGAGGAACTTGGTCCCCTCCCACTCAATCGAGGTTCTAGCCCGGGGACCCTTGGTAGCTGCTGCTGGAGGGGCTGTCTCCCTCAGCCCAAAGTGCACCAGCTTCCTCCCTGGGCCACTACACCAGATGCTTTCCCCAGTACCTTCTACTGGCTGCTGTACTTTCCTCTTGCAGGCTCCCTTCTGCAGTTCTTTCCTTTCTCCTGGTCCGTCTCCTTCTTCCTCCCCCTCCTTACCTGTGGGAGACATTTTAAAGGATTCCATGGGCCTTAATGGGTTGAAGGTGGTTGATTAACCCCATATGCTGGATTAGACTGCAGCTGCCGGCTGATCGTGGATGAGCCTCAGTCCCTGGGAAACATAAAGGCACTGACCCGACTGCTCACATACTTGCCCTCCATAAGGTTAATATAGTCTGTTGTTGGCTGTGGTTCCCCACAAAACTTATTCAAATAAGGCTCATAAATCACACGTAAGCACATGAAGATAAAAATATTTGTAGCAATTCTTTGAGAAATGGACAGCATTTACTTTTTCTGATAGCAACAGCCTTCCTAAGAACTTGTTTATAAGCATCAGAGGGGTAGCTGTGTTAGTCTGTATCCTCAAAAACAAGGAGAAATCCTGTGGCACATTATAGACTAACAAATTGGATCTGTTATGCATTGGACGAAGTGGGTCTTTGTCCATGAAAGCTTATGCTCCAAAGTATCTGTTAGTCTATAAGATGCCACAAGACTTCTTGTAGTTGTTTACAGGTGCTTTTGAAAATTCTTTAGGGTGAAATTCACTTTCTTAAGCTCATCTGTTAAGGTGTCCAGACAGAGTTTCTTTAGCTTAGGCCAGGGATCTGCAGCCTTGCTGCTCCAGAGCTGCAAGTGTCTCTTTAAGGACTTATTTGTGGTTCCTGATGCTATAACTGCAAAGCAAAAACAAACAAACCCCCACCCCCACAAACCTCCTGATTATTTTCAGTAAAGGGTGAACATCCTGGAGTAAACATGTATTGCATTACAAATCACTGTGTGTATGCTGTTCTTAAAATAGGGGTTACGAAAAGTATAGTTTGAGGTTATGTATCAAGGACTGTCTCATATTCATGTGCATTGCTGCTCTTGAGTGTTTTACTGAATTAAAAATGGCTCTTCTTGCTATTTTGGATGCCAATCCCTGGCTTAAGTTATAGCCTTGCATGCCCAGCTAACAGGATACACTACTTGACGGGGTTGTTGCTAGTATAGAAGTTTTATGGAGCATAAAGAATTTATAAAGGCCCATTGATCTGAAGAAGTGGGTCTATCCCACGAAAGCTCATCACCTAATAAATTGTTTAGTCAGTCTTTTAAAGTGCTACGTGACTGCTTTTTTGTTTTGATAGAATACAGACCAACACGGCTATCTCTCTTTCACTATAAAGGCCTGTGTACCTCTCAAATTGTGAAGGGGAGGACAGGGGATGAGCTGGCTCAAACCTTTTGCATCTATTCTCCACTTACTTGTGAGGAACTCACTGAACCTCTCATGTAAGTTATTGGTCTGAAGATGGAAAGCTGGGGTAGGAAACAATCTAATCTTTAGCAGCCTCATGCCATCCATCTGAGATGACCTGTGAAGTTTGCCCATTATTCTGTGATTACCTTGACAGAGAGCTTGACTCAGCTAAACATTTGGAATAACTTTGGTTACAGGCTAAACAGTTTCAGAGAAATGTCTTCAGAATAATAAATCCCATAATCTGATATAACTAATATATACTGGTGTTACCTCACCTTGTTTTCAAAGTTCTTTTCTTCATGCTAGGTATGAGTAAGGAAGAATCAAAGTTTGGTTTTAGAGACACTTGTTGGCACTCTGGACAGGAGATAGAGTTGGCTGTCTCCTTGCTCCTCTCTTGCCAGGATGCATATCCACTCATTTCACTGAGAGTGATTGACTTACTAGAATACCACTTTCTGTCCTCATTTTCAGCTGCCATCTATTTCACAAGGCAGAGGTTTCTTTCAGTCTCTGTTTGCAAAGCCTGTTGCTGGTCTGTAGCATACAAACAACAGCCCTTTACATCATTGCTGCAGCACTGCAAGGCATGCTCCAGAGGGCTTTGAGAGATGGGGAAAGGGAGTGTGATGCCCTTTGTGTGGCATTGAGAACTGGGGAAGATGGGGCATGGTGTGGCATGCTCTGGCAAGCACTGTGGCCTGGCTATTCCCAGCCTTGCCCCTTCTGCCTCAGGCCACACCCTTTCTGGGAGTATGGAGCTGGGCATCCCCCATCTTTCCCAGGTGTCTGTCAGATCTGTCAGTCCCCATGCATGTCCTTCTGGTTCTCCTGAGAGTCTCCCCTATCCACAAAATCCTCACGTGTCAGGCTAGAATCCTACCTTGGCTTCTCATGCGGCTATGCCAACCATTCTACTTTCCAGAGTTGTGGTACAAGATGAATATCTGATGCAAGAACATTAAATGACTTATTCAGCTGATAGCACTGGGAATACTGCCTCTGGAGCTGTGTCTACACGTGCACGCTACTTCGAAGTAGTGGCACTAACTTCGACATAGCGCCCGTCGCGGCTACACACGTCGGGCGCTATTTCGAAGTTAACTTCGACGTTAGGCGGCGAGACGTCGAAGTCGCTAACCTCATGAGGGGATCGGAATAGCGCCCTACTTCAACGTTCAACGTCGAAGTAGGGACCGTGTAGACGATCCGCGTCCCGCAATGTCGAAATTGCCGGGTCCTCCATGGCGGCCATCAGCTGGGGGGTTGAGAGATGCTCTCTCTCCAGCCCCTGCGGGGCTCTATGGTCACCGTGGGCAGCAGCCCTTAGCCCAGGGTTTCTGGCTGCTGCTGCGGCAGCTGGGGATCCATGCTGCATGCACAGGGTCTGCAACCAGTTGTCGGCTCTGTGGATCTTGTGTTGTTTAGTGCAACTATGTCTGGGAGGGACCCTTTAAGGGAGCGGGTTGCTGTTGAGTCCGCCCTGTGACCCTGTCTGCAGCTGTGCCTGGCACCCTTATTTCGATGTGTGCTACTTTGGCGTGTAGACGTACCCTCGCAGCGCCTATTTCGATGTGGTGCCGCGCAACGTCGAAGTTGAACATCGATGTTGCCAGCCCTGGAGGACGTGTAGACGTTATTCATCGAAATAGCCTATTTCGATGTTGCTACATCGAAATAAGCTATTTCGATGTTGGCTTCACGTGTAGACGTAGCGTGGGATAGCTGCGCTGGGTGGAGAAATAATTTAAGAAATAAATTGCTTCAGCTCATATATTTTTATGAATCTCAGAATTTGTGGGGATTATGTGCGTACTGTAAACTTACTCATTTTGTGTGTGGACTTTATACCATCACATGTAAATGTAATAAGGCACTACATTCAACTATTACCTTATTTCTAAGGGCTACTATGTTTTGTATAGCTCAGGGATCAGAGAGGTTATATTAAGATTCATCACATTAGGAAAGGGAATCGTTAAATAATCCTGCTCCTCAAATTACTTTAGATTTTTTGTAGCAGCTTTCCTTCATTTCCTGCATTTAGACCAAGCAAACATTGAACAAGTAGCAATTTTTGACTGTTTAGTAATTTGGGAACAAAGATCACCGTATGACCTGCTGATTCAAAATCCCATGCTCAATGCATTAGTTATGTGATTAGAGCTTTGTTATATAAGCTTGCTTTGTGTCCAATTTTTAGACATTCCTTTTTTGGATGGAGTCAGCATTTGTTTATCATGACCTTAAACAGGCAAAATCAGTTTTACAGCAAGAATGAAAATAATAATATTTGTAAAACATATAGAATAGTATAAGGATTGTGAAAGTTCAGCCCTTTGCCCATGAAACTTGGTTTTCACTCATAAGAAGAATGTGGGAGGTCTGACAATTATTACTAGGGTGAGTTCTGGGACAAAGTCATACATAGCCTTCTGAAAGTTTTCAGGTATTAGGTATGCACAGATGTGAATAGTAAATCCTTATTAGTATGATTTGTCCTATTTGGGAGTTCAGATGTTGCCGGGCCAGATTGTCCAGACACTATGAAGAGTAAAACGTTTTCCTGAAGATGGATGAGTGTTCCTAAGTTACTGCCGATTCCCCCAGGATCCGTAGGGTTTGGGACTGTTCTGAAGGGACTTTTGGAGGAGTCACAATATCTACGCATAGAACAGTCTATGAGAAACACTACAGAGGAGGAAAGGAACATTCCATCCCCTACTCTCTCTACCATGTTTATGACTAAAGAAATGATCATGAGCCACCATAGATGACTGAAACAGAATAACCATGAACAAGAAGTAAAGTTGGTGAGAGGCCTGAATATAACATACCAAATGGAAGAAGGGGACAGAGAGGCTGAAATTAGTCCTGGCCATCACTTTCTGGCTGGGAGGATGCACATGGGAGAAGAAGGAAGTACTTCAGAGCCTTGGTGAGCTCCAGGGGCAAAACACTTAGTGGTAAAATTATGCAAAGTTTGCTATTTACAGACTGAGACATGAAATGCCCAGTGCCCAAGGTGGACTAGAAATTAGTTGGTGCAGTAGTCAAGTTTGTACAGTAGTCAAGTTTGTAGTGGTAGTTTGGTTGCCGGCAGGTCAATCCTATCAGAAGCAGCCCAAAGCAACATGGTGGTCTTTAGCAGAAAGCTCCAATTCAAGAGGCTGAGTAACTAAGTTGGGGAGATGAGGTCAGATGAAGAGACAAGGTGGGGCCAAGCAGGTCAAAAAGGTAGAGTCAGGCAAAGCAGCAAGGCATGGTGGTCTGGAAACCAAACTGATGGCAGGTCTTCCTGTTGGGATCTTTATATAGTCCAGGTATCCAGTGAAAGTCTTGCCTGTCCATCCAAGCAGGAGACTCGGATGTGGCTGCTATCGTTAAGACCAGCAGTCAAGGATGCCAATTAAATGTATTACTGCCACTTATTGGCTAAGGCTACTGTCTATGGGCCTGAGTCAAGTACTGGTAACCTGAAAAAATGTCTGATCATTGAATCTGTTCAGAGATTATTTTTTCTTTGAAGTCTGGAAAAAGCGACAGTTATTGCTTGAGAGCAGTATTCCCGTATTTATGTAGTGAACACTTGTCTTAAATCTTTGTACATGGCATGTGTTGCTTAAAAATAAATCAAATAAGTATAGCTCAACTAACAAATAACACAGAGAAAAGGAACATAATCAAGTATATATTTGTGGATGTACATACTCATGAATGAGAGAACTAATTTCACAAAATATCCCAGGCTGAATTCAGCAGTTGTTTATTTCCTCCAGCGCTATTTACCTGAATCATATTTTCCTTTGTCGCCTCCTGTTTTGAATCAGTCTTCATAGGATCACCAGAAAGTCAAGATAGGTGATATATTCTAATAAGTTTTCTTCATCTCCCTGTCAGTGCAGGATTGCTCCTTACAATATAAAGTTATTTAAACAATCTTGTTTCAAATGAATGAAGAGAACAGGTTTTATCTACTTCCTTAGGGATACCAGTAAAATGTGGGAGATATGTCATTATTGTGAAAGTATAAATAGGTGGAATTTGTTCTATCATGCTGTGAATAAATTATGCATACTCTATATAAAATTATGCATACGCTACATAAAATCAAAACTTACTTCCTACCTGGGGCTTTATCGGTAGCTTAAATAATGATAGCAGCATATAAACCAAGCTCATTTATTCCTTGAGATTGCAAGGATTAGGAAAGAATAAACTAATGGTAAAATATTCTTGCTTTTTCATATTGGAAATATGATGATTGTGCGAGAGTAGACATGTTTCATCATCCTTGCCATACGAGATAATAAGTTTATCATAATTGTTGCAAACCCTTGTATTTTTTCCAACATTCACACTATATTTATATTTTGAGTAATATTAGAATGATTCTTGCACTGAATTCTAGGCACTATCCTTTGCTGAGATGTGTACCCCACTAGTACACATAATGGTTGAGGAACCATTTCTTTAGTCACTTTTATCTCCCCTTGGGTGTGTCTACACTACAAAAATAACTTTGAAGTTGCTTAAACTTCAAAGTAGGGCACTACTCCATTCCCGGGAATGGAGTAAAGACTTCGAAGCTGGGCTCCCTACTTCCAAGTTAACCTCAAAGTGGAAGTTAGTAGACTCTCTCAAAGTTAGTTCCTAGTGTAGTGTAGTTAGTTCCTTATGTTTTTGATTAAACCTTATGATTCTTTATATGACATGGAAGTTCAGCTCTGAAAGATTTATAACTGTACGTTGAGTAGCAATTAACTATTCCACTGACATTGCTGGAATTGATCACCCACCAAAACCAACGGAAAACATGTTTTCTATGGTTTTGTCCAGTCAAATTATTTTTATTGGTCTTCCCTCAAGCTGGTTGCTGCCTTTTCCAAACATGAACAGTGAACTTCATAGACAAAAAAGTATTTTTGTGTCCTAGTATTTTGTATATTAAGCTGTGTGTATATGTGGAACTGATACATGAACCCTAGGGCAATTATGTAAAAATATTATCCTGAGCCAAAGTCAAGAATTTCCTATAAAAGCTGAACAAAATCTTAGTTATTACATGTGAATATTCTCAAAGAACAAATAATAGCTTCACACAGTTCCAGTTAAGGGTTCTTCAGAAGCAATTACTTACAATAAAAATTAGAAACAAAAGCACAGCGAAAGTCAAGTACTTGAACCTGAAGATGTTTTTAAACAGCTTCTTATATCTTCTAATAATTTTCAAATATTTATATGGCTCAGTAAAGAAATTTTATTAGAAAAATTTGCCCTAAGCAAGAAAAATCTTGCTGGTCATAGATCTGAAGCTGAGACCTGGCTTGTTTAATTTATCAAAAAGTTGAGAGACGAACTTTGAGGACAGCAACACTACAATTTACAGATAAGTAGTTTTTGGCTGTTAATGAAAGGATGGGCCTGATGCTGACCGTCAACCAATGTAAACCCAGATGTTAGCTCAGTTGGAGGTGATGAAGATACTTCGAGTGTGAGGACAAAATCAAGGCCAATTATCTTTTGCTTGATTGGCATAGGGCTTCTTCGTACTGCTAAAACATTCAGGTTTTTCTTTTGCTCTAGAATACATTTCAATTTGTTAAAAATTTGCTGTCTGTTTTGGTGCTGGCTTTTTTTAACTTTTGTGCACTTCAGCACTTTGGCTTTCAGCTTACATGAAAGTGGGAAGATCTAACATCACTTCCTAGGCTGTAGAAAAGGAAACCAATATTCTGTCTTTTTCTACCTAAGTTATTTGTAAATAAGACCTGTCATACTGTTTCTAATAAAGGATCTGCACAGAGTTCCACGTTATAAGACTTGATGGCAAAACTCTGCAGAATAATGGTCATGTTGCTGGTTTCTTTTTTTTTTTGTAAACCTGCTTTTCTCATGTGCTGATTTGGTGTGGATTGCATCAGTCTGGACATCTTTTCAATATTCATATGATTTGTTACTCCTCCTACCACCCCATTTATTCTCCACTTAGAGTGGAGTGTTGCTGCAGCTGGTACATGGAGCTGTGTCAGTAGAGATTTCCCACAATGAATGTTCGTTTGGGAACATTGGAATCTCCTATTATTTGTCTAGCTTGAAAGAATACAGTAGTTACTATTAAAAAAACATTATCCATGGTTGCTGTATCTAAGATGCCACAACCTCCCTGGACTTAGAAAAGGACATAATTGTGGTATCTCATATTCCGCTCTTGATGACTTGATTGAGAATACTGTATACAAAACCACCATAGGGGAGGTCAACTATTTAGGTGAGGGTCAGACCACACAAGGGCCGTATCTACACGAGCCCCAAACTTCAAAATGGCCACGCAAATGGCCATTTCGAAGTTTACTAATGAAGCGCTGAAATGCATATTCAGCTCTTCATTAGCATGCGGGCGGCCGCGGCACTTCGAAATTGATGCGCCTCGCCCCCGCGCGTCTCGTCCCCACGGGGCTCCTTTTCGAAAGGACCCCGCCTACTTCGAAGTCCCCTTATTCCCATCAGCTCATGGGAATAAGGGAACTTGGAAGTAGGCGGGGTCCTTTCGAAAAGGAGCCCCGTGGGGACGAGACACACGGCGGCGAGGCGCGTCAATTTCGAAGTGCCGCGGCCGCCCGCATGCTAATGAAGCGCTGAATATGCATTTCAGCGATTCATTAGTAAACTTCGAAATGGCCATTTGCGTGGCCATTTCGAAGTTTGGGGCTCGTGTAGATGTAGCCAAGGTTTATGAACACAGAGTTAATTTTACTTGCTGAACAAACATTCTGAAAATAATGAGGAACTTTTGCAAATGTGAAGCTCCCTGTTTACCTGTATAAACTTTCTGGCTCTGGAGACAGCCTTTTAGATGGGCTTTTAGCTACATTTATAACGCAGACATTCAGAAAATATTTATAGGCCAGATTGTACCTGGCTTTTCTATTGATGTGCAGGTAGGAGTACAGCCTGGTGCGTAGAGCCATGCTGACATCTGCATGGCCTGCAGAAGGAACAGACGCAGTTGCTGCCTTTGCACTCAGAGGAACACTGGACCTGCTGGCTGCTGTTGCCAGGAGGGTGTGCAGTGCAAAGAAGAAGCCATTATCAGTGCATGACCACTTTGTTGAAGCTACTGATTTTATGAAGAATGCTACAAATTCTTATGTTTCAGTAGCAGGAACTTTTATATTAGCAACCTCTATATATGGATCTCTCTTTTATAGGGTAGTGCGGCAACCCCAAACACACTGAATGGGATAGAGAGGAATAGGAAGGAAGAAGAGCTATAGAGCAGATCCAACTCTTCAGTGGTAATAAGGAACACCCCTTGAAGCAGCAAATGTGCTTCCCTTAGATGTGGGCAGGATTTCAGTTTTTCTAGTGTAGGATGTCTTAGTGTTACCAGCTCACTGGGATTTGTCCTGGAGTCTCTTGGAATTAAAGATTAAATATAATATTATGCAATGACATTTCCAGGAACAGGTTCAATCCAGAATGCCTCCCAGTGCTCCACCTGAGGCCGTGCAACTCCAGCCTGCTCTGTGGTCTGAGCTCTGCCTGTATAGCACAACTGAGCTAGAAATTATTGAATCCCACTCTTGGATCCTGGACTGCCCCGACACATTTACTTTTCTGCACACTGCATTGCAAACTCTAATGTGTCACTGTCAGACAGCTTTCATTCTAAACAATAGCAAGATTTTAATGTGGTACCTGTGTTGAGAATATTGCGAGGGAGGAGGCTGTTTCAGATACTGATTACAATAATGGTACTCAGAAAAACAACAATTCTGCTGAAAGGCCTAAGCCTATAGGCTTAAATTAAATAAGAATTTTTCAGGGCAAGGAACAAAAAAGCAGTCCCTGAGACTGCCCACACTTCAGGGCAGGGACTTTTATCTTCTATGTGCTTTAACAAGCATACATTCAGAATTGAATTGATGTAATTTCTATATTTTTCCTTCTGAACCAGTTTTCTTTGCTAAAATCACCTGTTTATATATTCCAGGATTGTAAATGGGTCATATCATTTTCTTTTAAGAAGCAGAAGTGCATGGACTGACATCTGAATTAGCTGTCAGATCTAGATAAGAAGGCAATCCAGAGGAACATGACGGCAATTGATTTCAGATGCCTCTTTTTTTAATGTACTATCCATGATACCTTATGGCTGCAGGTTCTCATTTTAAACCTTGAAGTTTAATCTCATAGAGAGCTTTATTCAAGGCTCATTCTTTTTAACAGAACAAGGAACTCTGTTTTCCATGAAGTTTAATGTGATAGTTGCATATTTCCAATATGCTCCTGCTTCCCTACTACATTTCAGTACTGTATTTTCCAAAGTTTAGCCCACAATAGCTATCACTACTATATTCCCCACCCCCACATAACCTGTACATATAGAATTTTTTTTTTTTGGTTTTCTCTAAATTTTATTCAGTGTTATTGTGGATGAAACTCACAGCTGAATGATAGCTAGAGTGCTGAGCTCTTAGCATCTGTCTTGCACTCCAGCCTATTATCCAGTGCCTGATGCGCTCATTCAGCTATGTCTGTCAATGCTGTAAATGAGGTAAGTAACGCGAAGTGCACTAATACATAAAAGCTTTGATGCTCAGTGCTTTTTCCAGCATCACACATGGTAATCATGTTATTACGTGGAAATATATTTTAATAATTGTATTTTGACATTGTCAAAATGTGAGATGTAACTCAAGGGGAAAGATGGGATTTAATTTTTCCTTATTAGTTTCTTTCACTTACAGTGTGTTTAAGTGCTCCTATCAATATTTTGTAGGCTTTGCTCCAGGAATACATTTAGAATATTCTTGTGAGTGGATACAAAAATGAACTGTGGTAATTAAAATTCTCTTCTAGCCATGACATCTTTTATATATTTTCCCAATAAGTTAAGAATGATTCAGAAAGCCTGTTTTCAGTATGCTTTCACTTTTCACCTCCAATTGAGTCATCAATATTAGCAACCAGCTACAAAACCAATTTGGCTTATTGGGTTACTCATCTTCACTCCTTATTTAATTATTGATTAATACTGCCATTGCCAGTAAAAGGTTCCCTTCAAAGTGCAATTACTATGTTGGAGCCATGTGTTACGCTTGTCAACATCATCTATAGCACAAATGTTCCTTATAATTAAAATAATAGGTTTGAGCGGGAGACTCACTTGCGGAGAAGTAGGTGAAGCCTAATGTATTAATATGTACAGAAAAGATCATTTGTAATAGTGGACTCATTACTTTACTACTTCAGAAAATGAACTCACCAGTTAAGCTAATTACTTTGTCACTTTTGCCATCTGCTGACCCTTTTTCATCACCCTCTCTGCCCTTTGGGAAATATTGTTTCCTTTTCTGGAGCCCAGTATCGCTAGAGTTTTAGAGTCCCAGAATGGCTGTTTGATATTTTTCCTTTGCACTTCTGCTAGCATACTACACAGTTGTTTACATAAGATGATAGAATTATGCAGTTCAAGAGACAGGAACATCTTATCAAATATGCTGTAGCTTGCAGAGTGCAAGAGTTTGGGCAGATAGATATCAGCTTTCTGTCTGCATAGAAGCTGTGCTTTTATATATAAAGAGGAACCAGTCAGGAACCAAGAACTGTGAGCTGATGGGCTGTGGTACTCTGTTGTTTACTAGTGAGAATGCTCTGCTGTTCTCTGGAAAATTGTCCCTTTTGGGGTTGGAAATTACTGCTTCCCTCACAGCAATGGACTGTCTGAGGGATTATATTGCAGAAAATTGAGTGACAGTCCATCTTTCTCTCAACAATTTGAGTGTCTCTATGTAACACAAGGTCTTTGCATCACAACCTATTTGGCTGTGTCAGTGAGGAGAATCACTTTGTCATGTCTGTGTGTGTCTCTCTCCCCGTTAATTTCCATCTTCCATGCTGCTTCTAAAAACAGGACACCTTGCTCCAGCTGATGTACCAGGTCATTGTCATCATATTTCATATCTCTCCTTATGACCCATGTCTCCTACAAGAAAATAATCAGTGAATAATTACTGATAAGTGAGCCTTTGGAGATAATTTATTCATACAAACGTTTTCTCTTACCTAAAAGGAACATCATGTTACCCTTCCCTTTGGCTATCTCTACACTAGCCCCCAGCTTTCGAAAGGGGGATGCTAATGAGACACTTCAGAAGATGCTAATGAGGTACTACTATGAATATTCAGCACCTTATTAGCATAATGCCTGCTGTGATGATTTGAAAGTGCGAATCGCATGCTGCCCGTGTAGACAGTGGCCTTTTGAAAGGACCCACCCAGACTTTGAAAGCACTTTATTCCTGTTTGGTTTTAGGAATAGGGGCTTTTGAAGTGCGGGGGGGTGGTCCTTCTGAAAGACCCCTGTCTACACGGGTGGCACGTGATTCGAAAGTGGCTCTTTCGAATCGCCACAGCTGGTATTATGCTAATGAGGTGCTGCATATTCATGGAAACACCTCATTAGCATCTGCTCAAGTGTCTCATTAGCATCCCCCTTTTGAAAGGGGGTCTAGTGTAGACATAGCCTTTGTGTGTTTGTTTCCTTGCAAATGATGAATCTTCAGGGATTGTCTTCCTCTCTGTCCAGACAAGGCTAGCATATTATGGATTCTACTGCAGTAATAATAATAATGGTACTCAACTAATAGGCGGTAACACTCCTGTGTAGTTTCCTTTTAAATTTAATAGGAATGATCTACCATTAAAGAGAGAGGTGGGATTCAGTAGAGGAATTGCTGATTCTTGATGTCTTTACAGGACCTTGGTGAGAACTTGTGGGACTGGGACAAAGGTGTTTGAATTGGGCACTTTTAGTCTTTTGCATTGCTTCTCTTTTTATACATCTCCCTTACTTCATCCACATGTTTACACACAGACACACTCTTATTTCAGAGCAGCACTCACCTAGGCCACAAAGCATTATGCAATTGAATTTCAGCTTAGCCAGAACTCCCAGCCTGTATGCAGACTGAGAAGAGAGCAGCTCAGTCTCTTAGTTCCTTTAGAAGCATGTTCTTTCCTACTCATACCAGGTTCTAATCCCACAAATAATGGCTAAGGAAGTAAGTGAACGTTAACTGCATGACTTAATCTTTATAATGCGCTGTGTACAGTATGGTATTTAGAATAAATGGTGAAAAGATTCCACTCTGGCAACCTTCAAGGCATTTCACTGGCACCGTCTCTTTTTTGTCAAAGTGGAAACGGCCTTTGAATAAACAGGAAAATTTTTATCATGAAACATTGAACTACCCTGAGGTTTTATGTCAAAAGCGTTAACCTCAATGATCATATTAAAATATAACATTTTTAAAACCAGCATCTATCAACATATAAGTTATTTGGTGGAAAATATACATTTGCCATTAAAGACCTATGCACTGCAATATGGTCCTCCAAAAACACTTCAATAAAATATAACAACACAAACAAGTGGCCATGTAGCACCTTAAAGGCTAACAAAATAATTTATTAGGTGATGAGCTTTTGTGGGGACGACCCACTTCTTCAGATCTGGAGATATGCCATTTCCAGTACAGCAATGACAGTTTTATAACACAGAGATCCAAAAAAAAATGGACATAAAAGCTGACAAATCAGATACATAGGACTGAAAGTGGAGGGGAAAGGGGGTGGGAAGCTTCCTGCTCTTTGATATTTGTAGTGATCTCAGGCAGAACACTTAGTATTTCGCTCCCCTACTCCCCACCTTCTCTCCCCACCCTTTCAGTCTTATGTATCTGATTTGTCAGCTCTTATTTCAATTTTATTTGGATCTGTGGCTGGGTCTACACTTGCCCTCAACTTCGAAGGGGACATGTTAATCAGGGCGATGTGAGATTACTAATGAAGAGCTGCGGTGAATACACAGTGCTTCATTAGGCTAATTCTCCCCCACGGCAACTTCGAAGTGCGAAACTTCAAAGTGCCTTCACGCATGTATCAGCGGGCACTTCAATGTGCCCCCACTATTTCAAAGTGCCTTTACTCCTCAAAATTTTGGCACTTCAAAGTGCCAAACTTCAAAGTGTTGGCATGTGTTTAGTCATGGGCACTTTGATGTGCTTGCACTACTTTGAAGTTGCCGTAGGGGAGAATTAGCCTAATGAAGCGCAGTGTATTCGCCGCAGCACTTCATTATGAATCTCTCATTGCCCTGATTAACATGCCCCCTTGAAGTTGGGGTCAAGTGTAGACAAGCCCTCTGCGTTCTAAAACAGTCACTGCTGTATTTGAAATGCTCTATCTCTAGTTCTGAAGAAGTGGGTCTGCCCCAGAAAAGCTCATCACCTAATGAACTATTTGTTTGTCTTTAAGATTCTACATGACTGCTTGTTTGTTTTGTTAACGTACAGACTAACATGGCTGCCTCTCTGTTAGTATTCAATAAAATATTTAATAGAATCATCTGCCTGTTGAATACTCAGCCACAACAAGTACTTTCCATTGATATTGATGTTAAGGGTAATTGGAGAGAGATGACTAATCTATAGTTGGGGCACTGTTTCAAAGCCACAGGATTTGGAACTGCACAGTTGCCAGAAAAAGAAAATACTTCCATTCTGTGATGCATGAAATCAAGTATCCAGCTGTTGAAAATGGTGAAAAATAATGGAGCATAATTGGAAAACTTTTAAAGCAGAATTACTGCTGTGTTGCATAGCAGATGTCGCAACAGGAAAAGTCTGGCAAACAAAAAGGTACCATTGCTTCTTTCAGCGGTAGGGTAACAAATAATTAATAAGAGGATCCTCCATGGGAACAGAAACATCAGGCTGCAACTCTGGTACATATAAGTGGGGAATAATCCTTAGAACTATTGGCTCTAAAAAACACCAGGCACACAGAAGGGAATGTATTTTCACATGACATTACCAGCAAAGTAATGGGTAGCCAATGGTGACACAACTGTAGGCTAATGGAACAGTCATAACCTTTTCTTTGGATGCAAAATAGAGTAACAACAGATGACTCACAGGCTGAATTGAATCCCCACATTGTTTTTATTTAAATTGTTTACACTTAAGTTATACAGCAGGTGAGAAACTGAAAGCTTCTCATCAACTACTGCAAATCGGTGTAGTTTCACTGAAGATAATGGAGCTGTGTCCAAGCAACCAGTCTGTCCCTGGAAAGAGACGAGTGCAGATCAAAGAGAAAATTTAAGCAAAATCACTATTCAGTATTCAGACTAATGTATACATTGCTCCTGTGAGCACTTAGGAAGTGGACAGTTGCATGCCTTTCACTTTCCATGTCCAGTTACTTGATCTGCACATAACAAGCTTCCATGATCTGCACATGTGCATTTTGCACCCATGTTTGTACATATCGTCCCACTGATGAAAATTTGGATCACGAGGTCACAAAATGTCAAACCAAAACCAAACACAACACAAAAATATCCACAACCATATGTTACTAATCTAATGTCAGACACAACAAATTCTTGAAGTGACAAAATATGGTGATTATGAGCAAGCTGGGAATCTAGCTTCACGGGCAAAGGAGAGGAAAACAGTTCACAAAGTCCATTTTGAGACAGACATGGAATTACAGTGTAGTTTGCTTAGGTCACAGTGTCCTCATTTTGAGTCAATTCAATATTCTTTCGCACAACGTCCATGTTCTATTAAGGATCACATTGTTACTGTGCTTCACAAGACATGGCTTTTGGAGCAAAACAGTCACTTTGGTTAAAACAGAGATCCATTGCCACTGGCTTTTTAACACAATAGCTGACTATTTATTCTTCTGAACTATTCTGCAGCTCTGTTTAGTGAGACTTGGGTATCTGACAGACTGCTGACAGCATAATAACCAGTTTTTAAAAGCCTATGTATTTTTGATTAACTCAGTCTAATTCCTGACACTGATCTTTGTATGAATGTGATTTATTTAATTATTAACATTTGTGACTACCAGCTTTCTTTTAAGATATTTCCAAATCTCTTAAAAGCATGTTAGCAGTTAAGCAAATTGTGCCCTGCACAGAAAAATCTTCAGGGATGGATTAGGCCTGCTTTTCATACTTTCTCATGACTTTGTAACCTACATCTTTTGAGAATAATACAAAGAACACATGCATTAAATCACAAAAGACACTTTGGTTTCAACTTTATATTTTACATTCTTAAATAAAAATCTCATTCCTGCTTCTGCATGCTGCTTTCTGTGACAGCAGGGTTTGATTTTGCTACAGCTCAGAACATGTAATATCTGTGCCAACAGTACTCAAATATCATGTTTAATACAAAGTTTCATAGAGTGTAACTGTTCTCAGAAGTTAAACACTGTAAATCCTAAGTGACAGTGACTTTAAATGGGATAGAAGAGGGGATTTCTGTCATTCTTTGAGGGGTATTGCAGCTGTAATCTTGCTGGTTTTTGAAGCACGTGCTTTTGTTTTGATGTGCTTAATACTAAATCTTTGTTGGCAGGGATTCATGTGCATGTATTGTTATTTGGTGGCTGCTAACATAGCAAATATATAAATCATCATTTTTCATAAATAGTTTAAAAGTTTGTAGTTAAGAAGTGTTTTGTTAGAGATATGCCTTTATAAATTTACCTGTTCATCTTTTGAAAATATTTACTTCCAAAAATTATTTTTTTCAGAGAACAACTTGCTCAAGTTCACTTGTATTTAATTCTTTATTTTTGCCTTCATATTCAAGTTTTACATTTTGTGTCAACAGGATTGCAAGCCTAAATAGAGCTGTTACAAATAAGAAAAATTAAGGGCCAAATTGTTTTAGCTTTGATTACTATCAATGGGACTGCTTGGACAGTAATGTCCTAATCAGGGTGCAGCACAAAAGTTGGGAGTTGATGCTTTAATAACTATACATTTCACCTCCTAATATTGTCATCTACTTCACAGTTGCTAGCCAAAGAAGTATGGTTAGGCAACTGCAGGGGTCAGCAAACATTTTATTTCAGGCCCCACTTTTCATTCCTACAATCAGCAGAGCCCCCAGAGATTTTTATGTTTAATGTAATCCAAACTAATGGAAATTTTGGTTATGTTCACAATGAAAAAAAAAAACCTTTCGGCATGTGTAAGCTAATAAGTTTGTAAATGTAAGAACTTTATTAATCGGTATATGAAGGTGAATACGTAGACATAAAAATAGTAATACACTTCAACATTTGTAATGAGATGCATGAGCCTGAGACCCAGCAGTCATTCATGCTGCAGCTCTCTTACAAAATTTCACACCACCTCCAAAATTTCACACCACTGCTGCGCACTTTGCTTATCTCTGGACTACTGGTGTTGAAACACCGTGTGTGAGAAATACTCACTGAAGTAGAAACTTATACATGAAATTATGGGCCAGAAGTGAAAGGAAATACATGTGAAAATAAGAACCAGTGCTACTGGGCAGGGCCACTGATGGATTGGAAGGGTGACTGAAGGGAGAAGTTACCTTGGGGCCCAGTCATTTAAAAGGGCCTGAGGCTCTGGGCCACCAACATTTCTACCATAGCAGCAGCAGCTGCAGCCAGAACTGAGTGCCCTTTAAATCTCTTCCAGAATCTTGTGTAATGTGGTCTGGGTGGCGCTGAGGGTCTGCTGTGGAGGCTAACCCCTAGTCCTGTCCTGTCTGTCGACAGCAGGCTCCTTCAGGGGGCCAGAGGCTGAGCACTCCGCACTACATACACATTGCTCCGGGCCTAGTGAAGTCTGTCTCTAGTCCTGAACACGGACATCTGAATTTTCCTCTTAACTCAGGTAAAAATGAAATGAAATATCCCCATTCAATCCAAGTTTTAAATAAAGAGATTATATAAGTAGATTGTTTTGTTAATTAAATGTTTAAATTTACTGAGCAAGTCTGGTGAACTACCTTCTGTTTTAATTAATGCCATTTAGACAAAAACATAAACCTGCTGGTATAGTGCAATTCATTGTAGGGCAACACTACATAATACATTTTCTGTGCAGTGTCTTAAAAAAAAAACATTTACATGAAGGAAATCACAGTCAATTTAAGCCAAGAACACATTGGAATTAAAATAGCTCTTTAACTAAATATTACAATAGTCTTTCAAATAACAATTGCATTAAATCTAGTCCCTCTTTCCTACCCCACACACTGTGGTAGGGAAGAATCAAGGTCAGGTTTCATGTCAATGTGTTAAAAGCTGCCTTGGAACAGAGGTGGTCACATAACACGTAGGCAATCTCTTTCAGGAATCTCACCCCAACAGCCTGGTTGGTAGAAAGCATCTCTGCCTCAAGGATTGATTCCAGTCCAAACCCAAGACAGAGAGAAAACACTTCTTCTGTTCACACTACTCCATCTCTAAGAACCACCACATCTACACAGAATTTTGCTAAATCCCCAAGGAACAACATAGCATGTCTCTCCAGGACGAAACATCTGCCTGAAAACCAATATTCATTATTTTTTTCACATTAAATTAGCGGCTTTTAAGTAGAGAGTCAGGGTGGGTGAGGTAATTTTTTTTTAACTGAGCCAATTTCTGTTGGTGAGACAAACAAGCTTACAACATTCTGAAATCTGAATTTGTCTGTCTGAAGAATCGTGTGCTTATGACCAGGCCTGAAATTTGGAGTGTATATTGGGCTGGTACCTGTTGCCAGCTGTTCTCCGTAACCTGGGCATTCATTAAAATACAATATCTTGAGTGGTTATAGTTATGAAGAAAGCCCTGCAAATGTAAACTTAGTACATCTGAATCAGAGATGCCTGCTTGACTTTACAGTCTGAAAGAACAGGCCTGATACAAATAAGACATTAGGAATCTGAATATGCATAAATTGGTAAGTAAGCACTTTAACTTGGTAGGACACTTGCTCCATTAATGATTTTAAGGTTTGGGTATTGCTACAAAAGATTTTAACACCAGATTACAAAGGGAGACATCTGAACTGGAATTCATTTGCAAGTTTGATACCTATTATTGGGGTGGGGAGCTCAACAAGGATCTCAATTTTCTTATGCATTACAAGCACAATTTCCTCACCTTTAGTATGTGCAGGGATGGCAGATATCCCGCATAACTTAATTTACATTTCCCAGAGGTTTCTCTCTCCCATCCTTCCTCTTCCTGCTCCTTACTTTTTAATTTTAATGTTTAGCTGATTCCTCAGTTTTCTCTCAGTTTTTCTCTCAGCTCTATTCCAGAACCTGAAGAAATAGGTTTTCCCATAAAATCTCACTAAAAAATAATATTATTAGCCTCTAAGATGCTACAAAACTGCTTGCTTTGTTTTTAGGTCTGAGAATGGTGATTATTCTGGTCTTTTAAGTGAGATGTTAGTCAAATGCCCATGATCATACTTTAATCATCAGCGTTGCCAGCTATTTCGCTGCCCACTGAAAGGATGTCAGATACATCAGAGGAGAAGGAGTTTCCTATGTAGATCTGAATGATCTATGTCAAATGACATTTTCTTCTGCTGCCGTGATTGGGAGGCTTTGAAGGTCACCACAGCTTTTCCCTACTTCAGTCATGAGGAAATGAAGCATGAGATGACTAACAGAATGTAATGTGTACATTATGTTATTTTGAACATTATAACAATGTCCTGGAAATGGAATCTCAGGCAATCATGTTTGTTTATGGATTAGTGGATCGAACTTGGAAGAGTACCACAATCATAGAATCATAGAATCACAGAGCTGGAAGGGACCTCAAGAGGTCATTGAATCCAGCCCCGTGCCCCAAGCAAGGTCAACCCCAACTAAGTCATCCCAGCCGTGACTATGTCAAGATGGGACTTAAAAACCTCTAGGGATGTTGATTCCACCACTTCCTTAGGCAACACATTCCAGTGCTTCACCACCCTTCTGGTGAAGTAGTTTTTCCTAATATCCAACCTACTCCTCTCCTTTTGTAACTTCAGACCATTACCTTTTGTTCTGCTGTCTGTCACTACAGAGAACAGTTTCTCTCCATCCCTTTTAGAGCACCCCTTCAGTAAGTGGAAGGCTGCTATTAAATCACCCATCAGTCTTCTGTTCTGCAAACTAAATAAGCCCAAATCCCTCAGCCTCTCCTCATAGGTCATGTGCTCCAGCCCCATAATCATTTTCGTTGCTGTCCGCTGAACCTGCTCCAGCACATCCACAATCCTTTCTATATTGGCGGGGCGGGGGCAGGTGGGCAAAACTGGATGCAATATCCCAGATGTGGCCTGACCAGTGCAGAATAGATGGGAACAACCATCTCTCTAGATCTGCTCAAAACGCTCCTACTTATGCACCTCAATATGCCATTGGCCTTCTTGGCTACAAGGCAACACTGTTTGTTCATATCCAGACTTTCATCTACAATAATCCCTAGGTCCCTTTCTGCTGTAAGGCTGCTTAACCAGTCAGTCCCCAGTCTATAACAATGCTTGGGATTCTTCTGTCCCTAGTTCAGGTCTCTACAGTTCTCCTTGTTGAACCACATCAGCTTTCTTTTGGTCCAATCTTCCAATTTATCCAGGTCACTCTGGAGCCTATCTCTACCTTCCAATGTATCTCCCTCTCCCCCTAGCTTAGTGTCATCCGCAAACTTGCTGACACTGCTATCCAGTCCCTCATCCAGGTCCTTAATAAAGATTTTGAACAACACTGACCATAGAACCGAGCATTGGAGCACTCCACTTGAAACTGGCCACCATCCAGATATTGAGCCATTGACCACTACCCATTGGCCCCAACCGTCAAGCCAACTTTCTATCCATCTTATAGTCCATATATCCAATCCATTCTTCTTTAACTTATGGGCAAGAATGTTGTGGGAGACTGTATCAAAAGCTTTGCTGACGTCAAGATATATCACATCCACTGACTTCCCCATGTCCACAGAGCCAGTTACTCATCACAGAAGCTAATCAGATTGGTCAGGAATGACTTGCCCTTGGTGAATCCATGTTGACTACTTTTGATCACTTTCCTGTCTTCCAAGTGCTCCAAAATGGATTCCTTGAGGATCCCTTCCATTATTTTCCCAGGTACTGAGGTAAGGCTGACAGGTCTATAGTTCCCTGGATTGTCTTTTCCTTTTTTAAAGATGGACGCTACATTTGCCTTTCTTCAGTCATCCAGCATGTCTCCCGATCTCCAAGAGTCTTCAAAGATAATGGCCAAAGGCTCTGCAATGACATCTGCCAATTCCCTCAGTACCCTTGGGTGCAATAAAGCCAGACTCATGGATCTGTGTACATCTAGTTTTGCTAAGTAGCTCTTAACTCATTCCTTCCTCACCAAAGGCTGCCCTCCACCTTCTCACACTGCATTGTCTAGCACCATAGTGTAGAAGCTGTCCTTGCCTGTGAAGACTGAGGCAAAGAAGCATTGAGTACTTCAGCTTTTCTTACGTTATCCATCACTAGGTTACTTCTCTTATCTAGTAACGGCTCCACACCTTCCCTGATAACACTCTTATTTTTAACATGCCTGTAGAAACCCTTCTTGTTACCCTTCACATCCCTTGCCAGCCGCAGTTCCAATTGTGCCTTTGCTGTCCTGATTATTTATTTAATTTTCATTTTGTCCCCTGAATTTTACACACTGTTTCTCACACACGATCTTGTCATTAGCTAGGTGCTTTCTGGAAATAAATGGCTATAGATAGTGAAAACTCTTTGTTTTGTCCTTCTCAGCTTGGTAACATTTCATTTACTGATTATTTTTTCTGTTTTCCTAAGTGTCTCAGGCTATGTCTACACTAGAGGGTTTTGCCAACAGAACTCAGGGAGCATTCAGCTTCTCAAGGTGTTCTGTTGACTGTAAAGTGACAGAACGCAGCACTTTATGTTGACAGTCTTATACCACTCCCCATGAGGCATAACGCCTCTATCGATAGAGATCTGTCAACAGAAAGCTGGTCAGATGTTCCGGGGGGGCTCTCTACTGAGAGACAGGGCTTCTGCTGTTCTTCTGGTTGGCAGTTTTGCCGATAAAGTGGCTAGGTAGTCCAGCTGCTCTCTATCAACAGAGCAGATCGCTCTTGCAGTCCCCATGGCAGTTTGACCACAATCTGTCAACAGAAACTTTGCCAGAAGATATCTTCTGACAAATTGCTGCAATCTAGACATAGCCTAAAAGTTAGCAACATTTCCTCAGTGCTTAATTTTTTGGTATAGTGTAAAGCTGAACCTATTTATTCAAATGGCAAGTGAAGGTGGGGATATGTGGCTACAGCTTGACCTCTTTTTTTAAAAAGAACTGAATAGTCTGTCATTGTCTGAGTTTATTTTCAGTTTCTGATTGGGCTACAAATGAGATCTGTAAATGTAGCTGAAACTTGAGACTATACCTTACCCTTAAACCAGTGGCCTGCAACCTGCTGCTCTGGAGCCACATGTGACTATTTAAGGACTTTTTTTGTAGCTCCTGGCACTATAATTGCGAAGTTAAAAAAAAGAATCCCTCCTGATTATTTTTGATATTTTGGTGAACATCTAAAAGCCCAATAATGAACAGCTCATATCTAAACAGCAAATGATATTTGATCCCAAAATGTTGAATATCTCCCCCTTCAATATGTGCAGGGCATTTGAGATATGTGTGTACATTGTTCTTAAAATAGGGGTTACAAAAAGTATGATTTGACATTATTTAGTAAGGACTGTCTCATAGTTACATGTATTTTGGCTCTTGAACTTTGAGTTTTTTACTGAATTTTTAAAAAATGGCCCTTCTTCCTCTTTTTGTTTACCAACCCCTGCCTTAAACTATGTCAGGAACCCCCACCCCCAAAAAAAACAGTTCATGAATTAACACAATCAAAATCAAATCAATCCTTTTCTATTTTTTTTCCTAAACACATAATGGACTCCTGAATTATAATATCTCTGACATTGGTTTAGGTGGACTTGATTCCCCATACTTTCCTTTCAATGGAGAAATACCTATCAGTAGTAACACTCTGAGATGTAAGAGAACCAAAAAAGAAGAGATTTCTAAAAATGTGCCAGTGTAATATACAAGGCTGCTGACAGTGTATAAAAAGGTGGTTTTAAAAAGCCAATACTCTCCATAACCCTGGATATATAGCCTGAGGAAAAGACCAGCATTATAAACCTGATACATTGACTCATGATTCCATTTTCTGTGTTTTTTGGGGAACTTTTACCATAATGTTCAAGGCTGCAATGCAGCTCACGTCCCTATATTTTTCGCTGAGCATTCTTCTAGTAGGTTTTTGCAGAAATTTAAGGACCTGTGCACAGAAATGTATCAAACAAACTTATCCAAGTACACCATCATCATATTTTCATTATAACACATTTTGAACTAGTGGTCAGTTTACATGGATAAAATCTTGCAGCCATATAGCTGAATTTCACAATTACATTTTTGAAAAAGGATAGCATTGTATTCAACATAGTGCACAGATTGTGTTCTCTCTGATAACCAAGTTTCTCAATATTTGCTGTTATCAATTGACCAAATGAAAAAAGTAACTGTTATGGAGGATTACAGACAGAAAACAAGGCTGGAAGAACTAATAATTCTAGATCTCAGAGCACTGGAGTGTGTTACCTAGAGACGTGGTGGATTCTCCATCCCCAGAGGTTTTTAAATTCCAGCTTGACATAATCCTGCCTGGAATGACTTAGTTTGGATTGATCCTGCTTTGAGCTGGGGGCTGGACTCAATGACCTCCTGAGGTCTCTTCCAGCCCTAGTATTCTATTATACTATGATCTCCAGCTTTTGTTAAAAGAATCATAGAAATCATAGAGGAAATGACCTCAAGAGGTCATCTAGTCCCTCCTCCCATACTGAGGCAGGATTAAATGAATCTAGAATGTCCCAAGAGACAAGGTGGGTGAGTTAATATCTTTTATTGGACCTAATGGCGAGAAGGACAAGCTTCCAAAGCTGACAATGAGTTCTTCTTCAGGATAACCCTGACAGATGTGTACATTAAAGAGAGGGAGAGGGATTTATAGCATCAAACAAAGATGTCAACATGAGCCATCGACCACCTAAAGGTGGCTATAGAAACAAAGGGTTGAGATATTCAAAAGTAGGGCAGGGGATTTTAGCTACAGATCTCCCATTGATTTTAATAGCCAATGTATAGCTAAGTGCCTGCACTGCTTTGAAAAATCTCAACAAGTATCATTTAATAGCTTCCATATGAATTATGAAAGTTCTGCCTGATTACCGAAATAGTGAAGGGAAATCCATGGTAGCAAATGCAGCAACAGCCTCTGGCAGTTTGAGTCAAAATGAAAAAGGACCCTACTAAATAATTCACCGGACAACTACTGGCTAAAAGCTGTGGCCTGCTTCAGTTCTGTCCACTCTTCAGTTGCTCTGAGTGCACCCGTTCAGTTGTCAGGCCTTGTGTCTTTACCTCTCTGGGCAGAATCAGACCATTCTACTGCTCTGAGATAGAGCACTGGCTACAGAATCCTATGTGTTCATTGTGCTTACCACAGCAGGTCTTACTAGATTCATCACACGAGGTTCCTCCCTTAGGTGCATGTGACCAGTGGGGAATCCTGTGACCAATCAGCCTTCTTGAACCAAAGGATGGCTGCATCTGAACAGCAGAAATAAAACACAGCATAAGAGGGAAAAAAAGATTTTAAAATAGTCCATATGATTGTCTATTTTACCAAAAGGTCTGCCTTTCTGTGATGGTGACCCAAGTAGCCCTAGCTTTTTCTGACAATGGCTAAACATGTTTTGTAACTTAGCTGGAGACTGGAGGCAGGATCTTCACTGTTGATAGGTTGGCCATTTCAACCACTCCAAAGGATTCATCACAAGGTAGCTTATTTGGAATTATTTTGCTTTCTGCTTCTTTTTCTGACAGCTTCTTATAATACGAAGCTAATGTATTAATTCTGTAAATGCATCCAAAGAGACACATGTTGGGCAGCCTGCACATCCCTGTCTTGACCAAAATACAGGTCTGTGACAAGGCAAGCTTAGGCCTGGGTAAAGTTGGGTACAATGTGTGCATGTAGATGAAATAGTAGATTGGTGTGGAGCTAGTCTACAGAAACTAAGCCACTCTGCACTGGACAGGGAAAGATGGACTGAAATAATGAGGGGAGCATTGGACACCAATGGGCACAGAGCCCATAGTTGATGATGATGAATATGTACATGCGGACAAGGCCTAAAGCAGGTGTGAAGAAATGTGGCTTAGAATCATAGAATTCTAGGGATGGAAGGGACCTCAGGAGGTAATCTAGCCCAGCTCCCTGCCTAAATCAGGATCAACCCCATCTAAATCATCCCTGGCTTGACTTTGTCAAGCCAGGACTTAAAAACCTCTAGGGATGGAGATTCCACCACCTCTTTTGGTAACGCATTCCAGTGCTTCACCATTCACCTAGTGAAATAGTTTTTCCTAATATCCAACCTCCACCTCTCCCTCTGTATCTTCAGACCATTGCTTCTTCTTCTGCCATCGGTCACCATTGAGATCAGTCTCTCTCCATCCTCTTTAGAGCAACCTTTCAGGAAGTTGAAGACTGCTATCAAATCACCCCTCAGTCTTCTCTTCTTCAAACTAAATAAGCTCAAATCTTTGAGCCTCTCCTCATAGATCATGTGCTCCAGGCCCCTAATCATTTTCATTGCTCTCTGCTGAACCCTCTCCAATGCGTCCACATCTTTTCTATACCGGGAGCCCAGAACTGGCCAAAATACTACAGATGAGGCCTCACTAGAGCTGAGTAGAGGGGAATAATAACTTCTCTAGATCTGCTGGAAATGCTTCTCCAAATGCACCCCCAATATGCCATTAGCCTTATTGGCTACAAGCAGCCTCTCATCCACTGTAACCCCCAGGCCTTTTTCTGCTGGAGTGCTACTTAGCCAGTTGGTCCCCAGCTTGTAACAGTGCTTGGGATACTTCCATCCCAAGTGCAGCACTCTGTACTTGTCCCTTGTTGAACCTCATCAAATTTCTTTTGGCCCAATTTGTCTAGATCGCTCTGGACCCTATTTCTACCCTCCAATGTATCTACCTGACCCCCTAGCTTAGTGTCATCTGCAAATTTGCTGAAGGTGCAAATCAGCCCCTTGTCCAGGTCATAAATAAAGATGTTGAACAGTACTGGCCCTAGAACTGATCCTGGGGGCACTCTACTTGAAACCAACTGGCAACCAAAGCCGTTGACCACTGCCCATTGGGCCTATCCATTGAGCCAGGTTTCTATCCATCTTACAGTCCATGTATCCAATCCATACTTCCTTATCTTATGGGTAAGTATGCTGTTGGAGGCTGTATCAAAACTTTACTAAAGTCAAGTTATATCACATCAGTTGACTTCCCTATGTCCCTATGTGCACAGAGCCAGTTACCTCATCATAGAAGCTAATCAGATTGGTCAAGCACGACTTGCCCTTGCTGAATCCATGTTGATGACTCTTGATCAATTTCCCCTCCTCCAAGTGCTCCAAAATGGATTCCTTGAAGATTCCATCCATTATGTTTAGTTTTAGAAAGAAGGGAATTTCGAAGTTTGGGGAGTCTCTAGAAAGGCCCCCGTCTACCCAGGCAGCATGCAATTTGAAAGCGGAGCTTTTGAATCACTCGCAATCACCTACATGTAAATGAAGTATGGCATATTCATGATAACGCTTCATTAGCATCTTCCCAACTCAATCATTACCATGTCTCTTTCGAAAGGAAGGGGCTAGTGTAGACGTAACCTTTATGAAAGATGGATAGTATAGGTAAAGATAGTGACAGATAAGTTGAAAGGTAGTCTAGTTTAGAGAATGAACTAGAGTAGCTATATGCAATGTGCATTTAATCATAATCATAGGCTATCAAATCAAGCTGAGTATAAATACAGGCAGAAATGAAGTGTTCACTGGGAGGGAATGACCTTGCTTGCCATAAGAGCAAAGATGCTGAACCATACATACTGGCAGATATCTTGCTGGTACTGGAATGCATGAGGAAAATAGAGACCACAACCTCCTGACTGGCATTGTATGTCTGTGTAATGTCTGAACTGTATAGTATGCATGCATAGATGTATTGTTAACATTGATTATAAGGCTTGTCATAAAATAGTATTTGAGTGAATAGCCCTGGTGTTTTCTGGCTCCTTTTGGACCCACTAATTTGAACATATCATATACTTTAATCCTTATTTATGATATAGCACATCCCAGCATCCATCATAGTGCTTAACTTTAAGCATGTAATTAAATGCTTTCTTGAAAGGGGTCAAAACAGCTAATTTCTAAGCTTTGCATACTGTGCATGTTTTGTGCTTACACGTGGAATTTTATTTTTCCTTAATCAAAAATAAAGGACTGAGTATATTTGGTTGTCCTTTGTACATAGTATATATAAAAGAAGTATCATTTTCCAGTAAGAAGTCCACATTCATAGATTTAGAAATGCCAGAAGTAATAAAACCCTTCAATTTCAGACATAACTCCATCTTTTAAGAGCCTAAATCCCCTTTGAAAATGAAATGTAGGCTTCAAAATTAGTTAGGCACAATGCTAAGGTCAGCAATGCTTCTGTACCTTTGAAAATCTGGGCCATCACCCCCAATTTATTCATGGTGATTTGTAATGCTTGCCTTTCTAACTTTCTGACAGCTGCATTTAGAAAATGGATATTGTTTTCTTAAGGTTAACATGCACTAAATTAAAGTGTTTTAGTGTAATCTGGTAATGGGAAAAACTAATGGGGATTGGGACAGGATTACAGTATGCATCATTTTAAAAATCAGCATTTAGTGTACTATTTGTGGCATTCTTGAGACTTAGAATGGGGAATATTGTGTATTCCATGGTGACTTCACTAATATGTCCAGTAAATAGTGATTTGTTAAAGTAGACTACTGCCAATACACTAAATGGAGGTTTGAGTTCTTGTGGAGAGAGGTACCTTGCAACAGATGTGCCATCCTTCACATTGCCAGTGAATGCATGCAAATAAATAATAACGTTTATGTCTCATTTTCTTTCAAAGAGCCTTACTAATATTAATGAAATCATCTGGAGGAAAAATGGGCTGAAACCAAACCACTCTGCGTGTGAGGGCCTGAAGTAATTATATATTAAAGGCTTTTAAATGAAGAAGCCACTTTAAACATAAATTAATTCAAGAAAATAAAATTATTTCTCACTACAGATAATTTGGAGATTGCTTATCCAAACTATTTGGTTTGTGCGTAACACAAGAGACTGACACTGAAACTTTTTTAAAAAGACAAAGATTATGTGTTCTTGTGTGCTTTAAATCAACATTATCTAAAGCACCCCCTTATCTATGGAAAGAAAGACTTATGAAAGCCACTTACATTATAGGACAGGAGTGATTTTTCAGCCCACTTGTCACCTCAATATGGTACATTAACAAAGTATTGTAATAAGTAGAGCTACTAAAGAAATGATTTATAGATGCTTTAAGGCTTGTTAAAGCAGGTTAATGTCAATACAATTAGCTCTTGGATCAAGTCAGTCGATTCTTAAGTGAAAGTTGACATTATGGTATTAAAACCATGTTCCAACCCTGGAAGAAGTACAAGCTGGCATTCAAACCTGTGACTAGCTTTAAAGAGTGATCCAGAGAAGAGTTTTCACTAATAAAAAGCAGGCATATTTTGAAAGAACTGTTTTAAACAATGAGCTAAAGATTGATATGATAATTACAGAGTAATTGCTTTGTAAAGGCAGACAAGAGAAGAGGGTATATAAGACTCAGAAGGTAGAGAAAGCAGAAATGGAGTAATACTGCACAGTCAGCAAATGGACAGGGGAAGAGCAGGTCAAAACCACTTTCAAAATGTTAGATGTTAATTATACTGATTGGGAAAATTCTGCTGAGAAAATGAATACATTCTTCATAATGTACTCAGTTAGGTAATACTATTATCAATTAGCAAACAAGAATTTAGTTGACTTGCGGTTGCTGTTTACCACAACAATTAACAAGCATATCTATCGAGAAAGTTCATATTAAAAATTAAGCATTTCAATTATGACAATGTTCCATTAAGGGAAGGAAGATAGTTAAATATTCTTACATTCACACAGTCACATAAAAATATACATGCATAAAGCATCATGCTACATATTCAAAAACAATCTTGCTCAGCACAGACCTCATAATCTCTCATAGCATCCTTATTTTATCTATACATTTTGTAGATGGGCTACAATCTTTCATAAGCTGTTATGCCTACCTACATAACACACAGTTCACAAAGTTATGGCATTTCAAAATGGCTGGGAAATCTGCTACCACCACCCAATGAGCTGTATGAAAAGTGACTTTAAATATAAGACGTTATAGCCCCATTTCAAAGATGTAAAGATGTGAGGTATGTTTGCTTTGAATTGTTGTCTTGAATTTTATTATGTTTGGGCTAATCATGAGACTCTGTAGGCTTCTTTCTGCAGAAAGCCACAGTGTACATATGTCAAATGATGCTCAGCACAAAGCACAACAGGAATGTAGAAGACTGTGACAGGCTCCTGATTTTGAGACTTCACTTTCAGAGCCAGGTAAGAAGTGCTTGTTGCAAATGTGTGGTGTGTGTATACTGGAAAACCAGTCATGCCAGAGGAACCCTGGCACTGGTCTTGTCTTCAGAAAAAATTAGAACAGCATTAGAACTGCTCTAATTAGTGTTATTTGGTAATACCTCTCCCTCAGAATCCAGGAAGGAAGGATCAGACAGGTGCCTTCACCATGCTACTTTTCTTTTGGTCCTTCACTTATGCCATGTCTACACGAGGAAAAGTAAGTCAACCATAGATATGCAATTCTAGATACAGCAGTTGCATAGCTAGAATTGACATATCTATGCTCAGCTAACTTTGCCATGTCTACTGGGGAAGGTCAATGGGACAGTTTCTCCCATCAGCGTCCCTTACTCCTCGCCTATTGCGAGGGGTTCAGGAGTCAACTACGACCCATGAGAGGTCAATTTAGCATGTGCATACTAGGCTAGACCCTCAGTGTGTTGATTTTCTGGGATAGTGTAGATGTAGCCTTAGAGAAAGTCCTGCAGGAGTTAGCTCGACCAGATTCAGGACCGCTTTATCTCAGAGCAGCACTGAGTGACATCCCATTCTCTTGAATGGAGACTGAGATTTATAATTCTGTAAAATAGCTGAACTTTTATATAAATTTCTTAATAAAGAAACTGCACTTGTATGTTTCCCAAACAGTTCACAGCAGAGCCTGGAGAACAAAATGATCAGCTTTCAGGATAATGCTTAAATTGCAAGGATAGAAGTGCATGCACAGAAGAGATTGCATAACTAACTTTCTTGCATCTTTTGTGGGCTAGAATGAAGTGGGAACTGTATTAACTATTTTCAACTGGATTTATGTTAACAGTGGTTTAGTATGAGATTGTCTTATGTCAATATTCTAACTGGCTCCTGAGCAGTCAGCTTTCATGAGCTATATTTACACTCTTGAGTGACACAGGCATCTTGGTCTGGAGACACATGCACCTTGATGGCGCACTGATAGACAGACAGGCTGGCAGCAGCTGATTGAAAAAACAAGGCTTTCCAATGTGCAAAAGTTTCATCTTTGTTAATCCAATTTTTTTAGATAATCCAGCAATTATCAGAAGCTAAGAAATACATGTGAAGGATAGTACACATTGAACCTCTCTAATCTGGCACTCTCGTATCTGAAGACACCCATAATCTGGCATAACTGTAGTTAGCCAGACAACCCCTTATCATGTGTGTGGCCAAGTTTCCCACGGTCCCATAAAGGTTGCTTGCAGGCACCGTCCTGGGTCTCAGTGTTCTGTGCTGTTATTTAGCTGTAATTTACCCCTACATGTCTTCTAAGAGCCCAGTAAGCAGAAGTAGTGTAGGTAATGCTGATAGACAATAGTGACCTCCTGTGGTCTGGCAAATTCTCTCGTTTGGCATCAGTCATCTCCTGAGGGTGCCGGACTGGAGAAGTTCAACCTGTACTTAATATTATTTGCGTTTCAGAGAAGGAGATATAGAGGCTCAGAATGTTTAAGTGACTAGCTTTCTGTCAAGTGTTCATCAAGAGGGCACTCTGGTCTTGTGGCTTAGGTACAGGATGAGAGTCTAGACTCTAAAGACGTGATGATGCCCAGTTCATGCTTGGTTTAATGCCAGTGAATTACATGATGTTACATAGGAAAATTTGCTTTTGGATTGCAATCCTCACGTTGATTTTGACATGCTACGTAACTTCCACGTAGAAGTAATTATTGGATTCTTCATCACTAAAAGGGGAGGGGTAAAAATGATTATAGTGTTTGGTGGACCCAAGTGAAGGGTATTGAAATGGGAATTCAAGCACGGGTAAATGGGAATATAAGTCAGAAGCTCTTGGCTCTTACCCCTGTGCATAATCCCCAAGCAGCTGCTACTCTTGCTTCATCATCTGTAGTCATAAATAGGAATTTTCACATTCAAGGAACTTTTAAAATGTCACATATGCCACCTTGAAAAATATCCACCCTCCTAAAATTTAATGAAAAGTTAAAACTTCAATAATTCTAAATCATGCAAAGTAAATTGCTGAAAAGGATGAGAGCTTCATATCTATACTATAATTACAGATAAAATATTTTGATCCCAAGTTTCTTGTTTTGGCCTCCATGGCTACGTCTACACGTGAAGCCTACATTGAAATAGCTTATTTCAAAATAGTCTATTTCGATGAATAACGTCTACACGTCCTCCAGGGCTGGCAGCGTCGATGTTCAACATCGACGTTGCGCAGCACCACATCGAAATAGGCGCTGCGAGGGAACGTCTACACGCCAAAGTAGCACACATCGAAATAAGGGTGCCAGGCACAGCTGCAGACAGGGTCACAGGGCGGACTCAACAGCAAGCCGCTCCCTTAAAGGGCCCCTCCCAGACACAGTTGCACTAAACAACACAAGATTCACAGAGCCGACAACTGGTTGCAGACCCTGTGCCTGCAGCATGGATCCCCAGCTGCAGCAGCAGCAGCCAGAAGCCCTGGGCTAAGGGCTGCTGCCCACGGTGACCATAGAGCCCCGCAGGGGCTGGAGAGAGAGCATCTCTCAACCCCTCAGCTGATGGCCGCCATGGCGGACCCCGCTATTTCAAAGTTGCGGGACGCGCAATGACTACACGGTCCCTACTTCGACGTTGAACGTCGAAGTAGGGCGCTATCCCCATCTCCTGATGAGGATAGCGACTTCGGTGTCTCGCCGCCTAACGTCGAAGTTAACTTCGAAATAGCGGCCAACACGTGTAGCCGTGACAGGCGCTATTTCGAAGTTAGTGCCGCTACTTCGAAGTAGCGTGCACGTGTAGACACAGCTCATGGGACTTTCAGTGCATCTGTTATGTATCTTTTACTTCTGTCAATACAGAATTTTTCCATCATCCGCCATAAGCCTTTTAATATGCTCTCCAGGAAACTCTTCCAATAACTACTATGGGCATTTCTCAATGCTTTGCTCGATACTAAATTTTTGGAGCTCTCAGTAAAAATTCCAGTTGGCATGCAAATAGAAAGAGAAGGATGTGCAACCTAATCTTTAACTTTCAAATGCCAAAAAACAGTGTTTGCTACTTGAGCAAGAAGCCAAAGGTACAAATGATTTCATTTTTCTTTATGCATTACAATGCACAGGCAGATGATGCTACCATAAACTCTTGATAGCCATATTTATTACTATAAACATTCACCATCAAAGCAAGGATTTTGGAAAGGATGAGTAAAGCTGCATACTCTCATATAATTATACACTCAACACTCACATCAGTAGGTGGGAGAAATCAATGGAGCTGGAGGTGAAAGGGGAACAGTTCCAGTAGTAAAGGAGGCAGAGGCTTGTCAAAAGGCAACAGGTAGTTCTTCCCTCCTGCAGACTCTGGCATCCATTGGCCACCTGTGGGGGAGGGATGTGTCTGGTCATCATCCTTCAGCTCCCAGGATTTAGTGCACTACAGTGGTCACTTGACACCTCTTTTGGCTCTGTTCCAGCAGCTCACCTTCCCCACCCCCTACACACTTGCTATGCCCCTGTCTACTTTCTAGAGAAGAAATGTGCTGCTCATTGCTAGTGCCAGTGGCAATACCAACAGCATTCCACAAAGTCTGAGCTCAGAGCAGTGGCCCTATCTGCCCTCAGTTCATGTAGAGACGAGTGTCTCTCCATCCTAAAGGATTCAGGTGATATTGTAGTCGTGGCAGCTATTTATGCTGCTTTGACTGCATACCTTCATATGGCTGTTTGCGTATGTTGCTTATGCTGCTGTGGTGGCTAGACCTTCCTGCTGTGTGCACGCTAGCATAGCTCTGTTTCCTCTCGCTGTAAATTATATTTGCCAGCTGCACTGTAGACATATCCTGGACTGGCCAGCAGAGCCAACAGATGCAACAGGGGAGAATACATTTTGCAAGTGTCAAAAGTGCTGCAGTCACAGCACACGCTTTCCCAGAGTCTTTAAAGCAAAACCTAGCTCTAAATATCGAATGCAGTTCTTTCATATTGATCAGCCAGTCAAGTAGCCTCAGAGCCTGATTATTTTTAGATGCTCATTTAAATGTTATCTTGAGTGAAAATGAAATGGCAGTAATACAAGTATCATAACAATAAAGCTGTATAGTGACAAGACTCATGAAGCTAATAGTTAGAAATCGGCTCAGCTGAATTAGCTGCATCTGCCCCTTTTTAATATAAGAAGATATTCATAGATCTATAGGGAATATGGACTGCATTTTGGTTTATTCTAAATGGCCACTGGATGATACTGTTACTCTACCAAATTGGAGCTTCAAGCATATTTTTTCTGACAATAAATCAAGGGATTCTGAAAAGACAAATCTGACATTAGATTAATCTCTAGTGATTTTAATGTGTTCTTACTTTTCATGGGACATGTTACCAATATCTTTATGAGTAACAGGTATCCAATAAGCACTGTATACATGTGCAATATGTTGCTCACTTTAACCAGACTTACTTCAGGTATTATCTCTGCCTTGTTTTTGTTTGTCTGGTCTATGGGAGTGCCTGGCCAGGAGCAGCGCTGAAGACTTCCCAAGCACCTATCACTTCTTCTACCATTTAATATTTTATTCTAATCCAACCATCCTGTGGTCGACCACTTGCAGCATCACAACTGCAAATAATCTATAGATGCTCTCCATAACTATGCCCTAATTTGTCAGTTTAGTCATTTATAGCATGTCAAACCTCATGTCTTTTCTAATAGAAATTAACCAGACAAAATAAACCATTATTAGGTACCTGTATGGAAAACACAGGGGTGTTGGCAGGGCAGGGCTGCTTTTCTTATTTTGTTTTGTGTTTTTTATATGTAAGTTTTACATCAGCCTGTAGATACATAGAATTATGTCCCTGTTCTAGGAATCTGTTACTTGGTTTAAATGTGCTATAGAATGAAGACCAGTTCTATTATATTTCATGGTATTTTTATATAAAAGATCTGTCTTAAAACCCATAATCACTTGTGGGTTCAAACCCAACCTTCAATATTTTCTGCATGGAAAGGAATTCTGTGGAATGCATGCCTTTGTACTGGATATCCCAGTGTAGTAAGTAGTTTGCTACTAGCAGTTAGATGAAGGACAGTTAGTGTCACTTGACTGGATAGTCTGGGTTTATTCCACTAATGCAACTTCATTGACAACAATGGGTCTGCTTCTCTGCTGTCTTGCACCCTTTGTTATTATTTGAACCTATATGTGATGAATAGAAAATGGATGCAAAATAATAGCAGTCAGGTCTTGTATCTTTCCACTACTTGTGCACACATATTAATAAATGCACATAAAGGGGATGTGTTAGGCTGTCATTATGTTTTGGTATTCTGATGGAAAAGCACCACCTTGCAGTGCCATTTGGGTGTGCGTGTTTCAGACTGAAAATTTCCCCCTTTCCTTTGGCAGGCCTCACCCTCCAAAGACCTCAGTTCTTTTCAGCATTTTTGTCCTGTTGTGCGCAGATCACCTGGATGTGTTAACCAGATTCCTTTTCCTGGTTGCTTTCTTCCTGGGTTTTCTACCTCACTTTGCCCCCTTACAGCATCCATGGGGTGCTTCTTCTCACTAGGCCACCTGCCAGTTCTTTTTATCTGGATTAGACAGTTTCCTGCTCTGCAGAGACACACAACTGGGATAAGAGAAACTTTCTATAATTGCAGTTGATACAGTTAGAACCCAGAGCAAAGACAGAAAAACTCAGCAATGGAACCTCAGTCTTTGGTAGTAAATGGAGGAAAATGCAGTTCTATTATTTATACTTTTAATTTTATGAAATGTGCATTTAATTAATAGGTAAAAACAAAGTCCCTGCCTCAAAGAGCTTGCAACCTAATGGCAGCTAAAACTTGACAAGTGCTGAGGGCTTTTAATTTCTTGTGATACTGCTTGACTTCTAAGGTGCTCAGCAGTTTGTAAGAGGGGTTCAACACTCTATAGAATTGGAACCTAATTTACAATAATATAGGTTCAGTTGGTATCACTGCCATCAGTTGAGGTTCCCATAGGTTTTCAGTTGCCCTTAACTTTGTGAAAGTTAAACCATATTGGCTGAAATTTTCAATGATAGGTGTTTGACTCAGTGAACGTTTCTGGAAAGTTTGCACTCACCTGATCCATTCACTTTTTGTGAATGAGCTAAGTGGAAAATATTTTGTTTTGCTGATATTAAATTCTCACCATCTTTCCTTTGTGAAGATGTAGTGCCTTGTGTTTTGGAACTGAAACTTCAGCTTTGTCAAGGATGAATGGGTTATGCCTTTTGCCATGCTCATGAACATTTGAAAATCAGCTTGTACATGCTTAGTAGAAACTTGTTAGAATACCATTTATTTCTGTAGTTCATCCATAGTGGGCATGCTCCATGTCCTCACTACTTTTGCATACAGTCAAGAGCGCACATGCGCCATCTCCACATAGTGACTGAGCATGCTCCATCTTAGGTCTTTAGGGCCTGAATGTGATGTTCTCTGAAATTGTTCCTTTCAGGTACTAGGGGGCAATGTGGTGCCAGGCAGAGGATTTGAGCTCAGAGAAAATAGAAAATGAAAAAAGATACTACCATCTAATTTCCCAGAGGAGTTATGAAGATAAATTTATTAGTGTTTGTGAAACACTCATAGTATGGTAAGAACATTATAGTAATACTCATGAGGAAATTGTATTCAGTTGCAGAGTTTGGCTGGAGTGTGAATGATTGTGGAAAATAAAATAAAATATTGAATATCTACCTTTTCCCTGAATGACAGAGAGGCCCTGAAAAAAATCTTACATTTTCAGGGAAATAAAGACTATATCATAGTGTGTACATACACAAGGGATCCAAATTAAAGTTGTGTAGGCTGTCTTAATTCTAGCATTTCCTAACTTTTCAGTGCTTTATTTTTTAAACCTTAATGTTCTTTTAATATACCTTTTCTAGATTCATCATAGACTATGAATGTGGGGAAAAGGCTGAAGGTTAAAGTAGCATTGGCTTAAGTCTCATTACTTGCACTGCATTTTAATTAAATATCATTTTATTTTCTATATTTTTATTTCTTAGGAAAAAATTTTAAGAAAGCAATTGAGTTGGAAATTCAGTAAAACCCAACAGCTGTGTAACTGATCTTCAGCAACTGGACACCATCCCCTAATAGCCAGATTCTTGATAATTTTATTAAGGAGCAAAATTGTTGAAAATAAGACTTTTCAAAATAATTCAGGTGCTGTTTTCCTGCATGTATAGGGTGAGATATTGACATATTTTAAATCTGAGCTATAAACTATTTGTGACGTTTGGTGAACCAAACATAAGTGAAGAGATAATAAAATAAGTTTTGAACAGTGAAACAAAAGTCAAACATTTCACAGTAAAAAAATCCACCCCCACCCCAATATACAGACATTTTAGAAAATAGATTTGATTGTGTTTAAGTAAGTGCAAGGGGAATGTGCCATGCAGAAGATATATTCATAGTACCTTGGTTGCTCTTCTTAAGAGAAAGTGCATTCAAATTTAGAGGATATCATTCCAAGCCCCCCTCCCCCCCAAAAATAAAAACCTCTAGGAGTGGAGGTTCCACCACCTCTCGCAGTAACACATTTTGGTCCTTCACCACCCTCCTGTCCAATCTCCACCTTTCCCTCTGTAACTTCAGACCATTCCTCCTTCTTCTGCCATCGGTCACCATTGAGAACAGTCTCTCTCCATCCTTTTTAGAGCAACCTTTCAGGAAGCTGAAGACTTCTATGAAATCACCCCTCAGTCTTCTCTTTTCCAAACTAAATAAGCCCAAATCTTTGGGCCTCTCCTCATAGGTCATGTACTCCAGACCCCTAATCATTTTCATTGTCCTCTGCTGAACTCTCTCCAATGAGTTCACATCCTTTCTATACTGGGGGCCCAGAACTGGCCACAATACTTCAGATGAGGCCTCACTAGAGCTGAGTAGAGGGGAATAATAACTTCTCTAGATCTTCTGGAAATGCTTCTCCTAATGCACCCTATATGCCATTAGCCTTCTTGGCTACAAGGGCACACTGTTGACTCATGTCCAGCATCTCATCCACTGTAATCCCCAGGTCCTTTTCTGCTGCACTGCTACTTAGCCAGTTGGTCCCCAGCCTGTAACAGTGCTTGGGATTCTTCTATCCCAAGTGCAGGACTCTGCCCTTGTCCTTGTTGAACCTCATCAAATTTCTTTTGGCCCAATCCTCCAATTTGTCTAGATCACCCTGGACCCTACCCTTACCCACCAAAGTATCTACATGACCCCCTAGCTTAGTGCCATCTGCAGATTTGCTGAGGATGCAATTCACCCCCTCATCCAGGTCACTAATAAAGATGTTGAACAATACTGGCCCTAGAACTGATCCTGGGGGCACTCCACTTGAAACCGACCGCCAACCATACACTGTACCATTGATCACTACCCATTGGGCTCATCTGTCAAGCCAGTTTTCTATCCATCTTGCAGCCCATGTATCCAATCCATACTTCCTAAATTTATGGGCAAGAATATTGTGGGAGACTGTGTCCAAACCTTTGCCAAAGGCAAGGTATATCACATCCATTGACTTTTCCATGTGCACAGAGCCAGTTACCTCATCATAGAAGCTAATCAGATGAGTCAGGCATGACTTGCCCTTGGTGAATACATGTTGACTACTCTTGATCACTTTCCCGTCTTCCAGGTGCTCAAAAATGGATTCTTTGAGGATTCCCTCCATGATTTTTCCAGGGATTGAGTTGAGGCTAACTGATCTATAGTTCCCTGGATTGTTCTTCTTTCCTTTTTTTAAAGATGGGCACTACATTTGCCTTTTTCCAATCATTCAGGACCTCTCCTGATCTCCATGAGTTTTCACAGATAATAGCCAAAGGCCCTGCAATGATATCTGCCAATTCCCTCTGTACCTGTGGATGCATTAAATCTGGACCCATGGATTTGTGTGCATCTAGAGTTTCTAAATAGTTCTTTACCCATTCTTTCCCCACTGAGCACTGCCCACCTCCTTCCCATACTTCATTGCCTAGTGCCATAGTTGGGGAGCTGACCTTGTCCGTGAAGACTAAGGCAAAAAAAGCATTGAGTACTCCAGACTTTCCCACATCATCTGTCACCAGGTTACCTCCCCCATCCAGTAATGTCTCCACACCCTTCCTGATAACCCTGTTATTGTTAACATACCTGTAGAAGCCCTTCTTGTTGCCCTCCACATTCCGTGTTAGCTTCAGTTCCAATTGTGCTTTTGCTTTCCTGATTATCCCCTGGCATTCTCCAGCCATATATTTATACTTCTCCTTATTCATCTGCCCAAATTTCCACTTCTTATACGCATCCTTTTTGAGTTTAAGCTCACCAAGGATTTCCCTTGTAAGCCACGCTGGTTGCCTACCATATTTGCTTTTCTTACTGCACATCAGGATGGTTTGTTCCTGTGCCTTTCATAAGACCTCTTTAAAATACTGCCAGTTCTCCTGGACACCTTTCCCCTTCATACTAACTTCTTAGGGGATCATGCCCATCAGTTCTGTCAGGGAGTTGAAATCTGCTCTTCTGAAATCAAGGATCTGTATGTTACTGCTCACCTTTCTCCCCATTTTTCAGAATCCTGAAATCTACCATCTCATGATCACTGCAGCCCTGGTTGACACCCACTTTTATTTCTCCTACTATTTCTTCCCTATTCATGAGCAGCTGGTCAATCTGCGCATGGCCCCTGGTCAATTCCTTCAGCACTTTTACCAGGAAGTTATCCCCAACCTTCTCCAAAAACTTCCTGGATTGTTTGTGTGCTGCTGCATTGGTCTTCCAACAAATGTCTGGATGATTAAAGTCTCCCATGAGAGCCAGCTCCTATGATTTGGAAGCTTCTCTTAGTTTTCTGAAGAAATTCTTGTCTACTTCATCTACCTAATCTGGTGGCCAATAGCAGACACCAAACACTACATCACCTGTGTTGCTTCTGCTTCTAAGCTTAACCCAAAGACCCTCAACTGTCCCTCCTCCCTCCATAAACTGGAGCTCTGGACAATCATACTGCTCTCTCTCACAAATTGCAATTCCTCCTGCGTGTCCTTCCTGAACAGTTTATACCCATGACAGTGCTCCAGTTATGTAAGTCATCCCACCAAGTCTCTGTTATTTCAATCACCTCATATTTGTTTGAGGTTGTGTCTAGACTAGCCCCCAATTTCAAAGGGGGGATGGTAGTTAGGGTGTTGGGAGATTACTAATGAAGCGCTACAGTGCATATACAGCACTTCAGTAGGCTAAATCTCCCCCCACGGCAACTACAAAGCGTGAAATTTCTAAGTGGCAGCTTACATCTAGCTGTGGGTCAGCCGTGAGTACTTCAAAATGCCTGTGATACTTCGAAGTGCCTTTACTCCCTTTAATCCTGAAAAGTATGATTTGAAGAAGGGAAGTATGTTTAAATACACAATTTTCACTTGTGTGGCAATCATTTCAGCAAATGTATTCAGTACTCTAGATTTTCTGCCTGTAATTCCTGGAATCAGTATTAATATATGTATTCTCCACATAAACTATGCCAAACACAGCTAAGTTGTTTTATAAAAAAACTTTTCCCATGCAGCGAAGTCAGTAAATCACTCTCTCTGTTATTGCCTAGATACTTTCAAACTCATTGTTTCATAATTTGTTCCAGTATCTTGTCAGGTACTGAAGTTAGAATGACTTGTCTATAATTTCCTGGGTCCTCTTTGTTCCGTATTTCAAAGATAGATTCTATATTTTATTGGGCCCTGGCAACTTGAATACATCTCACTTACTTATACAAATATACTTTCTTCTACTCTTTCCTATTTTGGTTTGTGTTCAGTTTGTCTTTTTTGTTAAAATTGTGTTGAGTGTCTGGTCATCATTAAGCTTTTTAGTGAAGATTGAAGCAAAATTAACATTAAAAATGTCAGTCTTCTTGATGTCTGTGTCTACATGAGCCCCTTCCCTTTGGAAGAGGCATGTTAATGAGTGGGTTCGAAAGATGCTAATGAGACATTGCCATGAATATACAGGACCTCATTAGCATAATGGCAGCCACGGCGATTCAAAAGTGCGGCTTTTAGAATCACTTGCCGCCTGTGGAGATTGGGACCTTCCAAAGGGACCCCCAGTTTTCAAAAGCCCCTTCTTCCTAATATCAGATCGGAAAAAGGGGCTTTTGAAAACTGGGAGGTCCTTTCGGAAGGTCCCTGCCTCCACAGGTGGCTCGCAATTAAAAAAGCTGCACTTTCCAATTGCTGGGGCTGCCATTATACTCATGAGTCGCTGCATATTCACAGCAGCGCCTCATTAGCATATTTTGAACCCACTCATTAACATGCCCCTTCCAAAAGGAAGGGACTCGTGTAGACACAGGGGATATTATTAGCTCTCCTTCCCCACTATGTACAGGATCTACATTTTTCTATGTCTATCTCCTGCATCTAATGGAACTTAGGAACTTCTTGTTTCCTTTTATATTCCTTGCTAGATGGAACTCATTTTGTCCTTAAGCCTAATTGTGTCACTATATGGTTATGCTAGACTTTTGTACTCCTCTTTAGCAATCTGCATATGGTTTCACTTTTCACACGATTTCCTTTTGATTTGAAGATCATTAAAGAGCTCCATATTGGCCTATTCTTTCATACTGGAGTAGTTTACAGTTGTATGCTTAATATTGTTTCTTCAACTCCCTTATCCCTTGGCTTGTCTACCATTAACTTTATTCTGTTGCTTTTATGCCTTCCTTTCCTTAGAATTCATACATCTGTTATTTTGTGTTACTTTTACCCAAATTGCCTTCAGATTCACAACCAAGTTTTCCTGGTGGGTCAGAATCAAGACCAAAATGGCTTTTCCCCTAGTTACTTCCTCCAGATTATTAACCAGAAATTTATCCCAATATATTCCAACAACAAATTGGACCATGTAAAAGAAGCAGGTCAAAATGCAAATGAGGTGCTGATAGGAATATTCAGTGCCTCATTTGCATAATGGAAGCCATCCAGAGCATTGAAAGTGCTGCAAACTAGCCATGGAGACAGGGTTCCTTCCAAAGGAAACACCATCTACATGGCTATTTTGCAATTTGAAAATAGCACTTTCAGTGCTCCAGGTGGCCATCATTATGCAAATAAGGAAATGAATATTCATATCAATGCCTCATTAACATTTTTGATCTGCTTCTTTTACTTTCCCCTTCTGAAAGGGAGGGGCATGTGTAGATGTAGCCTTTGTGTTTTCTGAGTTATTTTCCCAGTGGATGACTGGGTAATCAAAGTCTAATATTATTGACAGATCTGGTCTTTTGGATCCTTATTATGTTTGTTCTAGAAATGCCTGATTTCCCTCCTTTTTCTGACTTGGCAGTCCATAGTAGATCCACTCATGAATTATCAGCCCTACTTTGTTCCCATTTTAACTTTCCCCAGAGACTTTCAACTGCTCTGCCTTTCATCCCCTTCTGAATCTCAGAATGATGAATCGTCTCACATTTAGGCAACAATTTGAACTCCTTTAAAATAAAGTAACCAAGACTCTAGCTTTGGTCTTTCCAAAAGGGCTCTTTAACAATTTAAAACTTCTGTTGATTAGAGTTTGAAGAAGATTACATTTCTTCTTAAGAAAGTTTCTGTTCAACTTTCCCTTGGCTTCATTTTTAATAGGATGGTTACAATTTTTTAACCAGTTACAATTAATGCAGATTGGAAGTGAGGTAAATATCCTTTAGTCCATTCCAAAAGGTCCAGCACAGATTTATTTTTATATTAGAAATAGTGAATATTGTCTGTGTCATAATTTGCTTTCTTTAAAATAGCCTGCTGTGATAGCAGTGAGGGCTGCCCAGGGAATCCACTTTGTTGTACTACAAAAACAAAAATTGCTCATGCTCAACCCTAAATTTTGTGGCTGACTATCCTGTTAATATTTTGTGAAAAGAAAAAATGTCCCCCTTTTGAATTTCTTTAAAGTTTTTATTGTTATTATTTTTTGATTGTTTCCCATCCTCAGTATGGTATCTCTTTACCCCTCCCCCCACCCATCAGAAATAACTTTGTCAGGAACCAGTGAGTTATCTAAAAGAGCAACAGTAGCTCACAAAAACAAACAAACAAACAAAACCCACCCACCAAATGCAGTTGTGGTTTACTAAAAGTCATCTCAAGTATCTGTACTCATGGACTTGAAATGAAAGATTTCTCCTCAAAACTCACTAATTTCAGTTAACATTCCATGACTAATTGCTGATCTGGTGCCATATGATACCATGCTTACATCTGGTGTTCAAAACCAAAACAATAATAAAATTTTTTTTTGTGAATAAGATTCTTCACCCTTTATTCTCTATACTCTCATCTCCTCTTCTTTTTGACCACAAATGCTTATAATCCTGTCCCCATGTAGAGTCCCATTAAATTCATGGGGATACCTAATATGGCAGCAATTTTCAAGCTTTTTTAGTTGAGCTGTCACACAAACTTTACAATTCTCGATTGTGCTACCCCTCAAGCCAGACAAAAATAGACAATTGCTAGGCTTAGTGGCCCACTGAAGTGAGCTTGGGATGGAGGTGGCATTCCTTTGTAAGACGTACTGCATGGAGCTGGCATCATGGCTTGTTCCCCCACAAAACTAAAGGTTTCTTCAGTCTCTAGAAGAGTACACCTCACACTTTGAGTACCTCTGCTATGCAGGAGTTGTGACTAACAGACAGAGAACATTTAGTTGCACTTGAAATGCCACCCTAAAGGTCAGGAAATTCCACAGGCCCTAATAAGAGTTGGCACCCATCCCATAAAATGCCTCTTTCCATGGACATCTCTTCCTCCCAAGTAAAGCAAATCAGGGCAAAATCTTGGTACCACTGACATCAATTGCAAAACTCACAATGACCTTGAATAATGCCAGGATTTTAGCCAATATGTACAGGACTGAATTGGCCATCGAATGGTATTTAAATGTGTATATTCTGCCATTAGGACCCAATTCAAACCCAGCCTAGGTAAAATCTAACAGCTGTCTTGGCTGTCTGGTACCCTTTGTGAATTAGTTCAGTAAAAAGAAGAGTGTGACTATGTCAGCCGTTGCACCAAAGACTGAAGGGCAGAGTCTGTGAAAGACTTGTCATGTTTCAGGAGCTTGCACCTCCGAGACAGGTGAGAAAAACTGAAACTGGCATTGTTCCTGCTTATCTGTTCTGTGAATAGAAGACTTCAGTCTACAGTGCTGCCAATTCTCAACCTATGGCAAGCATTAAAAATCCCCACCCTTACCGAGTGGGTAAATGATACTTTCCTCATAGGGGCTGCTCTGATCTTTGCTTTGACCACCCTAAATCTTCCAGTTCTATTCTCTTAGCTTGTTGCTGCTCCTGTTTTGAATTGTGCAAATCCTGGAAGTACCTCTCCAAAATGGAAACTTGAAGTGACATTAGAATATTGACCAATACCAAGTAATTTCTTCTGTGAAGGGCTGACAAGAGATTTCACCACCTTAGGGGGAAGGGGCAGTCCTGGAGACTAGCATCCTACTGCTAGCCCTTTAGGACCTTGAGGGCTGCAGTGTACGCACTACTGGGGACTCCGGAGGTAATTTAAAGTGCACAGGTCTCTGGCTACTGCTGCCCCTTCCTCAGCACAGGCAGCTGGGAGTTCTGGGACCTTCTAAATATCTGGGCCCTGGAACAGCTGCCTCCTTTCCCTTTCCCCATGTCATCAGCCCTAGTCCCTTGGCGTCCAATCTTAGCAGCAAAATCTTCTAGGCAAGACCAACAAAGATATGTATTGTGATGCTGATGTAATTACTCATAAAATTACGGAAAAGTTATATATAAGTAGTTCAATGAGATTCTGTATGGCTGCAGGGATCCATGCCAGTTTGAATATACCCACTTCAATCAGAATTAATTTACAATAATTCACACACCTTCTTTAGCTCATTGGTCATGTCTACACTAGCCCAAATTTTTGAAATGGCCATGCAAATGGCCATTCAAAGATTACTAATGAGGTGCTGAAATGCATATTCAGTGCATCATTAGCATGCCACTGGCTGCGGCTCTTTGAAATTGCCGCTTTTCGCTGCTGCGCGGATCATCCAAATGGGGGTCCTTTTCAAAAGGACCCCAGGAACTTTGAAATCCCCTTATTGCATAAACATATACCTCCAGTAATGTGAAATGTCCTCAAGTAGGGCTAGCAGTAAATGTGTTCTGATAGCCTCCATAATTGTAAATCATACCTAAGTTGCGTCTAAATAAAGTTAGAGTGAAGTAATGCTAATGGTCTGAAGAAAAGGTAAGAAAATGCTAAGTTGAAATGCCTGCTTTAATCTTAATTTCTCTAGTTGCATCCAGATGTTGGATTGCACATAGCTGCATAGGAATAAGGGGATTTCAAAGTTCTTGGGGTCCTTTTGAAAAGGACCCCCACCTGAATGAGCCGCATGGCAGCAAAAAGTGGCGATTTCGAAGAGCCACAGCCGGCAGCATGCTAATAAGGTGCTGAGTATGCATTTCAGGGCCTCATTAGTAATCTTCAAAATGGCCATTTGCGTGGCCATTTCAAATATTTGGGCTAGTGTAGACGTAGCCATTCTGTTGTATATTGTTCCTCTATTGCAAAGGGTTTCCAAATGGCAGCTATGTGCAATCCAACATCTGGGTGCAGCTAGAGAAATTAAGATTAAAGTAGCATTTCAACTTTGCATTTTCTTACCTTTTCTTCAGATCATTAGCATTAATTCAATATAAATTTATTTATATGTAACTTAGATATAACTTATGAAGGTTATCAGAAACATTTGCTGCTTACCCCTACTTGAGGACATTTCACACTACTGGAGGTGTAGGTTTTTGCCATGTAATGTCTCTTCAAAATGCAAGTAGAATACAGCTCTCTTCCAGATGGAAGTTTGTTGTTGAAAAGCAGAAATTTTATTCCTTTATTTCTGAAGAGTTAAGCAATTCACATAAAATATATTGGAAACGTCTAATTCATCCTTACTGTGTATCTCTGATGTACTTTCTCCACTCATTTTGCCATGTTCGCTGGACATTCCACATGCTGAATCCACACAGAGTATTCAGAGATCACAGTGTGAGTTGGAGGGGAAAGTTTTCTTTTAGTTCTATGGAATTCTGCTGTTGTCAACTGGTAGAAACCGAGGGGAAAAAAATAGGAATGTTACCTATGCTTTGGGGTCTTCCCAGATTTTCTGCAGCAGGCTGGAAGAAAACGTATTCTAGACTGTTTTGTGTCTATTCTTTACTTAGGAGAATTTATGGGTGTATGTTCTGTTTGGGGATTTTATGCAGAAACAGACTGGGACTAAGAGCAGGTAAACTGCTCCTAAAATGGTACAAGAATTTTTTTAAGCCAAACAAATACCACTTGCGGTATTTAGTTGCTTGCTGTTTTTGCGCCTTTTCTCCCTTCAGAAAAAATAAAAGTGCTAGGGAATTACATTGGGTTTTCTTTTCTCTTCTTAAGCAGAGTAATCCTGAAGTACACACAGAAGAACAGCATTTACATTTGAATCAGCTCAGAGGTTGTAGCAACTCCCTGCTGTTTCTTTAATAGAGAGGGGAACTGAATTCACTCCTCATAAATAAAAGAACATAATGGGATAAGCATTTACTTTAAAAAAATCAGCAGCATGTAGGGCTTTTTCATTTTCAGTGGTGTGCCCTCTATAACATAACTTAAGGGCACCAAACACTCGTAATCAGACACTATGCCAAAAATATAGAAATTGTGGTGCTTCTTAGTTCAGATTCCAGGGTTACAATGTTTCTCAATAAAATATCATTTATGTTGTTTGAAGTATTAAGATTGTCTGTTTAAATTTCCAAACTTGATGTCCGAAGTGAGGTACCCACACACATACTTAGACATCAAAACGAATGCTCTGATTTCTCGCAGTGCTCAGCAACCATTGTGCCTGTAACAACAGCCACTGGAATCAGTAAATTGACTTCTGTCATGTGACTAGGTATTGCCTTTTGTCACACAACAACCAAGCGTGGAGACATTACTTTTTTTATTTGTTCAAAAATGTGCATAAATCATGATACACAAATTTAATTTTATTGTGTGAAATTGCAAAAAGAGGTTTAGTTTCATCTAAGAGGATTCTTTCAGTACAGTGCACATATAACATTCAAAACCACTTTGCTGAATCCCATTTTGTACCTGCTCCTACTTCCCCTGACTTGAATGAAATCAGCCCTTCTGATGTAGAAGTTAGTCCAAGCCACAGTGGAATGGCTCATGCTGCACCTTTCGACACTTGTGAGCTGAATACCAGTGTAAATTTATACAAACATATATTTGTTGAAGGAGGATGCATGGGACCATGCACGATATACCTAATTAAACATCTGATCCCACAATTACCCAATTTCTGCAGACAGTTGCAATAGTTGTACATACAGTCATGTTTGGTGCCTTTATTTCTGCTTGTGGACCTTGAGCTAAGCAATTCCATTATTGGATTTTCTGACTATTATTAATGTAGTACTTTCTGCACTTAATAGAAGTATTGCACTTTTTGACTATGTCTACAATACAGCAGCCTTTCAAAAGAAGTTCTTCCGGAAGAGCTCTTCCAAAATAATTTCTTTCAAAAGATCATGACCACACACAAAAAAGCAGATCGAATAATCCATCTACTCTTTCAGGAGAGAGTGACCACACCCTGGCCTCTCTTTTGAAAGAATGGGCCACACACATACTGGATAAAAAATTGGGCACCATGGAGGACTGATCTCTCAAAAAAGGGCCCCCAGAGCATTTACACACTTTTTTTTTTTCAAAAAAATTCTTCTGGAAAAAGGCGCTCTTCCTCATCTGGGAGCGGAAGGGAACCACTGGAAAAAGTGCTGCATTCTTCTGATTTAATATCAAAAGATGCTGTCTTTTGATGAATGACAATGGACAATGAATGACAATGGACAGCGTCTCCTTGAACTGTGCATGTACCACAATCTGTGCATCACAAACACATTCTTCTGAACGAAGCCACAGCACAGAGTGTCGTGGAGACACCCACACTCGAAGCACTGGCATCAACTAGATGTGGTCATCACTAGGTGTAATAACCTCAAAACCGTCCTTCTGACATGCAGCTATCATAGTGCTGACTGTGATACAGATCACTCGCTAGTTCGCTCCAAGCTCAAGCTGAGACCCAAGAAGCTGTACCGCTCTAAACCTGCTGGAAGGCCCCGCATTGATGCCAGAAAGACGGCAAACTCGGAGAAAGCTAAAAAGTTCAGACAGACCCTCCAGGAAAATCTGCGCAGCGGCCCTGGGGGCGCCAATGCGACATCCAAATGGCAACATCTGAGGGATACAGTTTACAACACGGCCTTGTCGGTGTTTGGAAGAAGAGCTAGAAACACGAACGACTGGTTCGAAGCTAACTCTGATGAGATGATTCCAGTCATTGAAAAGAAGTGCGCTGCACTCCTGGAGTACAAACGCTCACCGAGCCAGAGTACCCAGCAAGTGCTTAAAGAAGCCAGAAGAACAGTACAGCAGACAGCCAGGAGCTGTGCCAACAACCACTGGCTCCAGCTATGCAGCAGCATCCAGACTTGTGCCGACTTTGGTAATCTCAGAGGAATGTACGAGGGTATGAAGAAGGCATTAGGACTCACCCAGAACAAGATGGCACCTCTGAAATCCAAATCTGGTGAAGTCATCGCTGACAAAGCCAACCAGATGGAGTGCTGGGTTGAGCACTACTCCGAGCTGTACTCACGTGAGAACGTTGTGGTTGACGCAGCCCTCAATGCCGTCGAGCTCCTACCAGTAATGGACGGACTGGATCAGGAACCAACTGTGGATGAACTGAAGAAAGCCATCGACAGCATTGCAGTAGGAAAGGCCCCTGGCCAGGATGGTATACCACCAGAGGTAATCAAATGTGCCGCGGACACACTCCTGGAACCCCTACATGAGCTACTATGCCTGTGCTACAAAGAGGGTGAGGTTCCACAGGATATGCGTGACGCTAACATTGTAATGTTGTATAAGAACAAAGGAGACAGAAGCAACCGCAACAACTATGGTGGAATCTCCCTCCTAAGCGTCACTGGTAAACTGTTCGCTCGCATCATCCTTGGCAGACTCCAGAAGATTGCTGAGAGGGTGTACCCCGAATCTCAGTGCGGATTCCGCGCAGAAAGGTCTACCATTGTCATGGTCTTCTCTCTAAGGCAGCTGCAGGAGAAGTGCAGGGAGCAGAGAAAGCCACTCTACATAGCCTTCATCGACTTGACCAAGGCTTTTGACTTGGTCAGCAGGGATGGTCTGTTCAAACTGCTCCACAAGATAGGCTGTCCTCCACGGTTACTCAAGATGATCCAGTCGTTCCACGAAGACATGAGAGGAACCATCCAATATGACGGCGCATTATCAGATGCTTTCAGAATCAGGAGCGGCATCAAACAAGGAGGCGTGCTTGCTCCGACATTGTTTGGGATCTTCTTCGCGCTCCTCCTGAAGCATGCCTTTGGATCTTCAACAGAGGGCATCTTGCTGCACACAAGATCTGATGGGAAACTGTTTAACCTTGCAAGGCTGAAAGCTAAGTCTAAGGTGCGAGAAGTCCTCATCAGAGACATGCTGTTCGCAGACGATGCTGCTGTAGTGTCTCACACAGAAGACCAGCTTCAAAAACTGCTGGATCAGTTCTCCAAAGCGTGCAAGGAGTTTGGGCTTACCATCAGCCTAAAGAAGATGAACGTACTTGGTCAGGATGTTGCTGAATCCCCATCAATCAGCATTGACAACTATACGTTAGAGGTCGTCCACGAGTTCGTTTACCTTGGGTCTACCATCACTGACACCCTGTCGTTGGACACTGAGCTAAATAGGAGGATCGGAAAAGTGGCCACAACTCTGTCCAGACTCAGCAAGAGGGTGTGGAATAACAACAAGCTGTACGCCCACACCAAAATGCAAGTCTGCAGAGCCTGCATCCTCAGCACCCTCCTTTACGGCAGCGAGACTTGGACCCTGTATGCCCGCCAGGAAAAGAGGCTGAACGTCTTCCACTTGCGCTGCCTCAGGCGCATCCTTGGAATATATTGGAAGAACAGAGTGACCAACACCACCATCCTCGAGCAAGCTGGAATCCCAACCATGCACACCCTCCTCAGGCAGCGTCGACTCCGCTGGCTTGGCCACGTCCACAGGATGACTGATGGAAGGATTCCAAAAGACATCCTGTATGGTGAGCTAGCCTCTGGCAAAAGACCTCCTGGAAGCCCCCAGTTGTGTTACAAAGATGTCTGCAAGAGAGACCTCAGAGAGGTAGACATCGAGCTGGACAACTGGGAAGAGCTAGCAGACGACCGCAGCAGATGGAGGCAGGGGTTACGCAAGGGCCTTCATAAGGGCGAGTTGAAGATCAGACAGCTAGCAGAGGAGAAGTGAGTGCACAGAAAGCACACTAAGGACTTGCCAGACACCCACCACATCTGCAAGAGATGCAGCAAGGACTGTCACTCTCGTGTAGGTCTTTATAGTCACAATAGATGCTGTAAATGAAGTCCTCAATTGAAACTTTAAAGGGCGCGATCCATAGTCTATGCAGACTGAAGGATGCCTACTACTACTAATATCAAAAGAACGCATTTTGGGTGTAGACACTCTATGGAATTTTTTGAAAGAGCCCTGGCTTTTTCAAAAAAGCTTGTTAGTGTAGACATGGCCTTCATGTAACCTTAGTCAATGATATGTGTTTTACCCTGGATTTTGCTCTGCATTCCTGTACAAAGTACACCTGAGAAACAGGGATTCTACCTACAATTTTGAAGAAACAAATGCTCCAATTCATATTTGAAACTGAATACAAACTGAATATGAAAAAATATTCAAAAGAAACTGTGACAGACACTTACAGTCACAATTTTTTCAAAATGATGATGTATTTTGTATGATGTATGCTTTGTGAGATGTTATTCGAAAACTCATAATTTGCTCTATCTCTTGTTTAAGAGGCCATTTTTTGGCAGGAAGAAGTATATGAGTAAGAAATTTACATTTTTGGCAATGGAACAGCTGGTGGGTTCCATCCAAAATTGACTTGTTGCCACCTGAACCCCTGCTGGAGATGATTCTAAAAGAAATATTATAAGAATAGAAACAAAGGACACAAATCACCTCTCCCCTTCCTTTCTTTCTTCTTCTGGTGTCAGTGAGACCTGAAGGGACAGCGAACTGGCAGAGGAGTCTAGACTAAAGGAGTTCAACCAGTAAATGCAAATGGTAAGAAAAAACTTTGCTTTGAGTTCATTTAATATCTTGCGTTAGGCATTAATTTGTGCTTTATCTTTCATTTCTTTGTAACCAGTTCTGCTTTTCATGCCTCATTACTTGTTATCTCTTAAAAAACCTGTCTTTCAGTAGTTGATAAACTTGTTTTATCTAAACCAGTGTATGTTTGGACTGAAGTGTCTGGAGGTTCCAGTTGGAATAACACGCATTCTGGTTATCATCTTCTGTTAGTGAGATGGTAGACTTTCAATGAGCTTGTGCAGCCCAGAAGAAAAGAATAGGGAACATACTTCTGGAGAAACGTCTGTGTCTGAGAATTTGTGTCACTGTGCAATATAATTCAAGAGTGGCTGAATAGACTAAATAGACTCAGGTCTGTTGGGAGAGATCTTGTATGAAAGAGACTGTAGAGCTGTGTCTACACGTGCACGCTACTTCGAAGTAGCGGCACCAACTTCGAAATAGCGCCCGTTGTGGCTACACGCGTCGGGCGCTATTTCGAAGTTAACTTCGACGTTAGGCGGCGAGACGTCGAAGTCGCTAACCTCATGAGGGGATCGGAATAGCGCCCTACTTCGACGTTCATCGTCGAAGTAGGGACCATGTAGACGATCCGCGTCCTGCAACGTCAAAATTGCTGGGTCCTCCATGGCGGCCATCAGCTGGGGGGTTGAGAGATGCTCTCTCTCCAGCCCCTGCGGGGCTCTATGGTCACCATGGGCAGCAGCCCTTAGCCCAGGGCTTCTGGCTGCTTCTGCGGCAGTTGGGGATCTATGCTGCAGGCACAGGGTCTGCAACCAGTTGTCAGCTCTGTGTATCTTGTGTTGTTTAGTGCAACTGTGTCTGGGAGGGGCCCTTTAAGGGAGCGGCTGGCTGTTGAGTCCGCCCTGTGACTCTGTCTGCAGCTGTGCCTGGCACCCTTATTTCGATGTGTGCTACTTTGGCGTGTAGACGTACCCTCGCAGCGCCTATTTCGATGTGGTGCCGCTCAACGTCGAAGTTGAACATCGACGTTGCCAGCCCTGGAGGACATGTAGACGTTGTTCATCGAAATAGCCTATTTCGATGTTGCTACATCGAAATAAGCTATTTCGATGTTGGCTTCACGTGTAGACGTAGCCTAGGTGAACAGACCAGAAGTGGTTGTTCTCATAGCAGACAGTGTTAAAGGCATCCTTGTTGGAGAGTTGCTGGGACACAGCTGTCCATCAGTCCTGATTGTACTTTGGAGGGTGTCACAGAAGCTAAACTGCCTGACTCATTTATACCTAACCTGGATAAACCACTAGAAAAGAGATTCTACTGTACTCTGGGGAACAATCTACTCTGGCAGAAAGATGGCCTAAATAATCCAAGAAATATTTTCCAGCTGTATTTTATTTTAATTAACAAAGGAGAATGCCTTTAAAAGCTTACTTTCTGGCTAAAGAACCACTTGAGGTTCACAGACAGCAGAGATTGAATGAATTGTCAGAGATCCAAATTCTATGCAACTTCCTACTGCTTTGCTTTCACTGCCACTACTCTAAACCATAAACCTTATGGTGTTCATATGTGGGCACAATCCTAGAAGGATTTAAAATAATTCTTACTGTTCCTCGGGTCTCCACTGTGCTTCATCAATGTCATCAGGTATCTCCTAATGGGCCAGATGATCAACACATTAGAGTAGAGTGAAAAAGGGAGACAGACATAGGATAGTTCTTCAAAAAATAATACACAGATATTAATTTCAACATTGTATATATTCAGTCTCATTTCCCTATGCATTTTAATATTCAGTGTGCTCCAAGTCTTCTGTCTTCTGAAGAATCCATAATTTCTCCAAGGAGGCAAGCCCCAGACCAGGTACCCAAAGTCTCAAATCCAGTACCTTCTTTTCAGGTGTTGCCTCTCTTTGGCTATGTCTACATGTGTAAGCTACATCGAAATAGCTTATTTCGATGTAGCGACATCGAAATAAGCTATTTCAATGAATAACGTCAACACGTCCTCCAGGGCTGGTGCCGTCGATGTTCAACGTCGATGTTGGGCAGCACCACATCGAAGTAGGTGCTGCAGGGGAGCGTCTATGCGCCAAAGTAGCACACATCGAAATAAGGGTGCCAGGAACAGCTGCAGACAGGGTCACAGGGTGGACTAGCACTTCCAGGGCAACAGCTAGTCGCTCCCTTAAAGGGCCCCTCCCAGACACACTCAGCCTGCACAGCACGTGGTCTGCAGAGCCATAGGCACGCACACCTCGGTGACGCAGTTATGGATCCCCAGCAGCAGCAGCAGCAGCAGCAGCCAGAGGGCCACCCAGCCATCCCTGCAGGAGCAGTGCTCGCCCTGCTCAATGCCATGCAGGAGGCAGGTGATCACATTCTAGCCACAGAAGAGGAGCTGCCCCCAGGGGAAGAGGAAAGAACCCCAGACCCTGCAGCCCCCTGACCCCCCTGCCGCACACGCCGCTGGCTGTGGAGCTACCCCACGAGCACTGACTGGTGGGAGCGGCTCGTGCTCGGCGAGTGAGATGATGACCGCTGGCTCCAGAACTTTCATATGAGCCGGCAGACATTTCTGGAGCTCTGCCAGTGGCTCACCCCCACTCTGAGGCACCAGGACACCGCCATGTGGCGTGCCCTCAGCGTGGAGAAATGGGTCGGCATCGCTGTCTGGAAGCTGGCCACTCCAGACAGCTACCGATCCGTGGGCCAGCAGTTTGGCGTTGGCAAGGCCACCGTTGGGGCTGTCCTCATGGAGGTAAGAGGACCCACGGAGAGGGGGAGGCAGCCCTGGGGGGGGAGGGGAGCTCTGGGGATGGGAGGGGAGCCCTGGCAGGGGAGGGCCAGACACACCCTGCACCCCCCTCCTCATTGGTGCTGTCCCATGTCCTTCCCCTGCAGGTTGTCCACACCATCAATGCCGTGCTCCTCCACAGGCTCATGTGGCTTGGGGACCCGGATGCCGCCACCTCAGGGTTTGCCACCCTGGGCTTCCCAATTGCTTTGGGGCTCTGGATAGGACCCATATCCCCATCCGTGCCCCGGAGCACAGTAGAGGACGCTTCTTGAACAGGAAGGGCTACCATTCAGTGGTCCTCCAGGCCTTGGTGGACAGCCGGGGCTGCTTCCTGGACATATATGTTGGCTGGCCTGGCAGCACCCACGACACCCGGGTACTCCGGAATTCGGGCCTGTGCCGCTGGCTGGAGGCGGGGACCTACATCCCCCAGCGGGAGATCCCTGTGGGGGACACCACGATGCCCCTCTGCGTCTTCGCAGACACGGCGTACCCCCTCCAGCCCTGGCTCATGCACCCTTACACTGGCCATCTGTCAGCCAGCCAGAAGCGCTTCAACATGCGCCTCAACCACACACGCCAGGTGGTTGAGCGCACATTTGGCAGCCTCAAAGGGCGTTGGAGGTGTCTCCTCACCCGCCTTGATGCAGGCCCCACCAACATCCCCCAGATTGTGGGCACGTGCAGTGCCCTCCACAACCTGGTGGAGAGCAAGGGGGAGGCATTCTTTCAGGGCTGGGCTGTGGAGGCTGGCAGGGCCAACGTGCAGCCACCCGCTACCCCCAGTTGCCAGGTGGACCCCGAGGGGATCTGGGTACAGGAGGCCCTGTGGGCCCATTTCGACGAGGCCACGGGGTGAACGCTGGCAGTCCCCCGACTGCACCCCCCCGCTCCACAACACTCCCTGCCCCTACGCCCACACCACAGAGCACCCAAAAGCACCCCCCCACACACTTTTCTTGCAAATAAAAATAGACCTGTTGTTTGTGAAACCACCAAACGTTGAATTCTTCTTATTATTATTATATTATTTACAACAAACATAAATATTGTATATATATTATAATGATGATAAGCAAAAAAAAAGGGGAAGACAAGGAAGGGGGGCAGGTATCATAACATCATAACAGGCGTCTAATACAAACTATATACAAAACACAAGTAAAAGGGGATATGTAGAAAGGGGGAGGAGGGGTCCATGTCCTGGGCCCCGCACCCCCTAATGTCCAGCGCTGGGGGTGGGTGGCCGCGACCCGCGCCTTGGCCTCAGCCCTGGCCGGGGCTGGCTGGAGGCCGGGCGGACCGGCAGATATGGCTGGTGGGTGTCAGCAGGCCCCAGGTCCCCCTCGGCAGATGGCCCCTCAGTGGCGGACGGCAGTGGGATGGCGGGTGGAGCGGCGGGTGGAGCAGGCAGGGCGGACAGAGCGGCAGCCGGCGCGGCATGGGGGGCCAGGTAGTCCACGATGGGCTCAAATGTGCGCATAAAGGCCCCCCATGCCTCCTGGTGCCAGGCCAGCGCCTGTTCCTGCAGATGGAGCCGCCGCTCCTGCACCCGCAGGCATTGCTCTGAGACCTCCAGCTGCCGCTGGAGGATCGCCAGCAGCTGGGGGGTCCGTCGCCGTCCTTGGATGGTGCTGGGTCCGCCGTCGTCCCCGCCCTGGGGCTGGTCGGTGCTCTGCTGAGGGGCTGGCCTGGAGTGATGGCCCCGGTGGGCTCTCCGGGACCACTGACACCTTGCCGGTGCTCTCCGGTCCCTCTGATGGTGCAGCTGTGGAACACGGTGGTGGGGGAAGAAGAGTGGACACAGCCATTAGTGTGGGCCCTGAGCCGTGGCCCTTGTCCCCCCACCCCTCTGCTGCTGGTTCCCCATCCCTGTCCCTGGGAGATGCTGCTGCTGCTGCTGGGTGTCCCACCCCCTCCCCCTGGGGGACCTAGGTTCTGCTCCCCGCATCCAGGGATGGGGCAGGGGGTGATGCACTCTTCTGAGGGACATGCCACTGCTGTACTTGGGGCCATGGTCATCTGGGCATGTGAAGGGCCCTGGTCATGTCTGTTGCCCCCACCCCTCAACCCCGGGGGTGTGCACCGGGGGGTACATACCTGACGGTCCGCTCCCACAGTTGGGGGACGCCTGGTGGGCAGACGCCCTGCTGGAGCTCCGTGATGGGATGGCGATCCGGAGCTCCCCATTGCTGGAGGAGGATGCCCGCTCCTCTTCCTCCTCCAGTGTCCCAGTGGAGGGCTCCTGGGGGTGCCCCTGGGGTGCAGGGCTTGCCTCCGGGGCGGACTCCGCCTCCGGGGCTTGCTGGGGCTCCTTGGCCGAGGTGTCAAGAGTGGCCGGAGGGGAGGAGGTGTGCCGGGGGCCCAGGATGGCCCTGAGCTCCCTGCAAAAGGGGCAAGTGACCGGGGTGGCCCCAGCTCGGCTGGCTGCATCCCGGGCCTGGACGTAACCCTGCTGCAGCTCCTTAACCTTACTCCTGGTCAGGAGTGCGGGCAGGGTGACCCTGGGCGGCCAGGCCCTCGGCCAGCTGAGCGAACGCATCCACGTTCCGCCTCTTGCTTCCCATTACCTGGAGCACCTCCTCCTCGCTCCAGAGCCCCAGCAGGTCCTGGAGCTTGTCCTCCGTCCAGCAGGGGCCCCACTGCCTCTTCCCCAGCTGGCTGCCAGCCTGGGAGCCTGGGAGCCCTGGCTCCCCTTGGGGGGGTGTCCTGTGGGCGCTTGGGTGGCTGGTTGGCTGCCATCCCTGTGGGGGGGAGTGGACTGTGGCTGCTGTGAGACGTGCAGGCTGGCTGCGTGGCTGTGCTGCCGCCTGCACGCTCTCTCAGCTTCCTGCACAGGAAGGCAGGGGGCAGGGAGCTTTAAGGGGCCACTGCACGCGGCGACCATCGAGCTCAGGGGCTGGAGAGAGCCTCTCAACCCCTCAGCTGATGGCCGCCATGGCGGACCCCGCTATTTCGATGTTGCAGGACGCTCATCGGCTACACGTGCCCTATTTCGACGTTGAACGTCGAAGTAGGGCGCTATTCCCATCCCCTCATGAGGATAGCGACTTCAACGTCTCACCGCCTTACGTTGATGTCAACTTCGAAATAGCGCCTGCCACGTGTAGACGTGACAGGCGCTATTTTGAAGTTGGCGCGGCTACTTCCAAGTAGCCGGCATGTGTAGACGTGGCTTTTATTATGCAAGCTCACTTTGACCTGGCACTTTTCCCTGAGCACAACTTCAATCAGCACCTTCACTTCTTTCTTTTGGAACTAACTCTCACTAAGTTAGAGGAGCCTGATATACATTCCTAGACTCCTTCCACTGCCAACACAGTTTGCTAAAGGATACTAATGACAAGGATTTCCTCCTATGTGAGTAAAGCCAGTTGGACCACTCCCTAGTCTACTATGTATTTTAGAGAGCGTCTCTCTCTCTGTCAGTGGTGTTACATTTGGACAAGAATTCCTCTGAAACTGTAAGAGGTATGACCACAATATTTGATATGCAACTTCTCCTTACTCTAATTTGAACCTGTCTGGAATGTGGAAAATGCCTGAAGTCCCAGCGTTTCCCAGAAAATGGAAATGGTGGAACACATCAGGAAGAATGACATACTTCAGACTCAATAATGTTTGACTCTGTTTGAATTTGAACTGCCATTTTGATTTCAGGTGGGTCGGTTTCAGTTTCAGTTTCTGTGGCAGCTGGGACTGTCTGCCTGCCCTTTGTTCCCTTGATTGGCCTTCCCCTGTGTGACTCACAGGCGGAGGGGTCTGACCCAGGCCAGGAGGCTTTAAAAGCCAGAGGCAGGGGCGACCAGGGGAGCGAAGCGGACAGGGAGCTGCAGACAGGAGAGTTTAAGAGGGAGTTGGACAGAGGGAGACCTACAATGGTTAGGAAGACCCGCAACACCTCTGCCACCACTACTGCTGTCTCCTCCACCTGTGCCTGTAGCCAGACAGACTGCCTGACCATGGATGCCTCTACCCAGATCCTGGTGTGGCTTTGCAGGGACTGTAGCTTGCAATTCCCACTCACTGATATCCAGGCTGGTGGGACTATCCAGTGTGAAAGGTGCCTGCTGGTGGAATCTCTCAGGTGACAGGTGGAGGAGCTACAGGAGGAGGTGGCAGGTTGTGGAGTATCCGACTCCATGAGCAGTTCCTGGATAGTATTCATGTGGAGACAGCTGAAGTAACTGTCCCAGTACACAGGACAGCTGATAAACCACTGGTGGAGGAGGAGATAGATCAGGGTGGACACTGGCAGCTTGTTACTTCTGGCAGTAGGCAGTGTTCCACCCCTGCTCAGAACCCTCCCACCATGGTACTAGGAAACCGTTACACTGTACTTGATACAGGAGATGAAGAATCGCCCCATACAGCAGAGGAGAAGCCTCGTACCTCCAAGGCTGGGAATTCTGCTGCCACCACTGTGAGGAGGAAACGTAGTGTCGTGGTGGTTGGGGACTCTCTTCTGAGGGGGACAGGGGCGCTCATCTGTCACCCTGACATTTCATCTCGGGATGTATGCTGCCTGCCTGGGGCCCGCATCCGAGATGTTACAGAGGCGTTATCAAGGATTATCAGGCCCTCTGACTACTATCCCATGCTTCTCATCCATCTGGGCATGAATGATACTGTGAGGTGTGACACTGAGCAGGGTGAGTGACTTCAGGGCTCTGGGGGCACGGGTGAATGAGTTTGGGGCGCAGGTGGTATTCTCCTCAAACCTGCCTGTCAGTGGTAGGGGCCCAGGCAGAGACAGGTGCATCCTAGAGGTGAATGCCTGGCTTCGAAGATGGTGTCACCAGGAAGGCTTTGGCTTCCTTGACCACGGGATGCTATTCCAGGAAGGACTGCTGGGCAGAGATGGTGCTCACCATTCGAGGAGGGGAAAGACCGTATTTGAACACAGACTGGCTAACCTAGTGGGGAGGGCTTTAAACTAGGTTTGACGGGGGCAGGGGAGCAAAGCCCACAGGTAAGTGGAGAACATGGAAACCTGGGTGATGGGTCAGAAATGGGAGGCAACATGGGCAACAATGTCAGAGTAAAAAGAGGGTCAGGGCAAAACAGGGAGGCAAGATCAAATCAATATCTTAGATGCCTGTATACAAATGCAAGAAGTATGGGTAATAAGCAGGAAGAACTGGAAGTGCTAATAAATAAATATAACTATGACATCGTTGGCATCACAGAAACTTGGTGGGATAATACACATGATTGGAATGTTGGTATTGGAGGGTACAGCCTGCTTAGGAAGGATAGACAGGGAAGAAAGGGGGGAGGTGTTGCCTTATATATTAAAATGTACACATTTGGACTGAGGTGGAGATGGATGTGTTGAGAGTCTCTGGGTTAGACAAAGGGGGTAAAAAACAAGGGTGATGTCCTGATAGGCATCTACTACAGGCTGCCTAGCCAGGTGGAAGAGGTGGTTGAGGCTTTTTTTAAACAACTAACAAAGTCAAGCAGGGCCCCAGATTTGGTGGTGATGGGGGACTTCAACTATCCAGATATATGTTGGGAAACTAATAAAGCGGGGCACAGACTATCCAGTAAGTTCTTGGATTGTATTGGAGACAATTTTTTATTCCAAAAGGTTGAAAACAGGGGGGAAGCTGTTTTAGATTTGGTTTTAACAAATAGGGAGGAATTGGTAGAGAACTTGAAGGTGGAAGGCAGCTTGGGTGAAAGTGATCATGAAATCATAGAGTTCACAATCCTAAGGAAGGGTAGAACAGAAAACAGCAAAATAGAGATAATGGATTTCAGGAAGGCAGATTTTGGTAAACTCAGAGAGCTGGTAAGTAAGGTCCCATGGGAAGCAAAACTGAGGGGAAAAACAGCTGAGGAGAGTTGGCAGTTTTTCAAAGGGACATTATTAAGGGCCCAAAAGAAAGCTTTCCCACTGTGTAGGAAAGATAGAAAATATGGACAAAGACCACCTTGGCTTAACCAGGAGATCTTGCATGATCTCAAAATAAAAAAGGAATTGCATAAAAAATGGAAACAAGGAAAAATTACAAAGGATGAATATAGGCAAACAACACAAGAATGCAGGAGAAAGATTAGAAAGGCTAAGGCACAAAATGAGCTCAATCTAGCTACAGGCATAAAGGGAAACAAGAAGGCTTTTTATAAATATATACTAGAAACAAGAGGAAGACCAGGGACAGGGTAGGGCCATTGCTCAGTGAGGAGGGAGAAACAGTAACAGGGAACTTGGAAATGGCAGAGATGCTTAATGACTTCTTTGTTTCGGTCTTCACTGAGGAGTCTGAAGGAATGCCCACCATAGTGAATGCTAGTGGGAAAGAGGTAGGGTTAGAAGTTGAAATAAAAAAAGAACAAGTTAAAAATCACTTAGGAAAATTAGATGTCTGCAAGTCACCAGGGCCGGATGAAATGCACCCTAGAATACTCAAGGAGCTGATAGAGGAGGTATCTGAGCCTTTATCTATAATCTTTGGAAAATCATGGGGATTTTCAGGAGAGATTCCAGAATACTGGAAAAGGGCAAATATAGTGCCCATCTATAAAAAGGGGAATAAGAATAACCCAGGAAACTACAGGCCAGTCAGCTTAACTTCAGTGCCAGGGAAGATAATGGAACAAGTAATTAAATAAATCATCTGCAAGCACTTGGAAGGTGGTAAGGTAATAGGAAACAGCCAGCATGGGTTTGTAAAGAATAAATCTTGTCAAACTAATCTGATAGCTTTCTTTGATAGGATAATGAGCCTTGTGGATAGGGTAGAAGCGATAGATGTGGTTTCTCTAGACTTTAGTAAAGCATTTGATACGGTCTGTCATGATATTCTTATCAAAAAACTAGGCAAATACAATTTAGATGAGGCTGCTATAAGGTGCGCGCATAACTGGCTAGATAACCATACCCAGAGAGTAGTTCTTAATGGTTCTCAATCCTGCTGGAAAAGTATAACAAGTGCGGTTCTGCAGGGGTCTGTGTTAGGACCGGTTCTGTTCAATGTCTTCATCAATGATTTAGATATTGGCATAGAAAGTATGCTTATTAAGTTTGCAGATGATACCGAGCTGTGAGGGGTTGCAACTGCTTTGGAGGATAGGGTCCTAGTTCAAAATGATCTGGATAAATTGGAGAACTGGTCTGAGGTAAACAGGATGAAGTTTAATAAGGACAAATGCAAAGTGCTCCACTTGGGAAGGAACAATCAGTTTCACACATACAGAATGGGGAGAGACTGTCTAGGAACAACTACAGCAGAAAGGGATCTAGGGATTATCGTGGACCACAAGCTAAATATGAGTCAACAGTGTGACGCTGTTGCAAAAAAAGCAAACATGATTCTGGGATGCATTAACAGGTGTGTTGTGAACAAGACATGAGAAGTCATTCTTCCGCTCTACTCTGCGCTGGTTAGGCCTCAGCTGGAGTATTGTTTCTAGTTCTGGGCACCACAGTTCAAAAAAGATGTGGAGAAGCTAGAGAGGGTCCAGAAAAGAGCGACAAGAATGATTAAAGGTCTAGAGAATGCAACCTATGAAAAAAGGTTGAAAAAATTGGGCTTGTTTACTTTGGAAAAGAGAAGATTGAGGGGGGACATGATAGCGGTTTTCAGGTATCTAAAAGGGAGTCATAAGGAGGAAGGAGAGAACTTGTTCTTCTTGGCCTCTGAGGATAGAACAAGAGGCAACAGACTTAAACTGCAGCAAGGGAGGTTTAGGTTGGACATTAGGAAAATATTCCTAACTGTCAGGGTGGTCAAACAGTGGAATAAATTGCCAAGGGAAGTTGTGGAATCTCCATCGCTGGAGATATTTAAGAACAGGTTAGATAGATGTCTATCAGGGGTGGTTTAGATAATACTTGCTCCTGCCTTTGGGGCAGGGGTCTGGACTCGACGGCCTCTCGAGGTCCCTTCCAGTCCTAGTGTTCTATGATTCTATGATTCATCACTGGGGCCAGTGATTGCAGGGAATAGTGATACTGCAGAGTGGCCATTGCAGGCAGTGGCAGCAGGAAAACAGTGGCCACATGGAGGCAGGGTTCTTTAGCCTACTGGCCACCCGACAGGTAAGTACCCCCTTGTGCCTCACATGGGGAGCCCTGCTGCTCTCCCGTAAACCCATCCCATTTAGTTCCCACAACATGCTGGGGCCAGGAAACCTGGCTGTGTCCCCCTACCAAGCTCTTGCCGGGGCTAGGGAAAGCAGCCCAGCCCTGGCTCCACCCTGCTGCTCTCACTGGGGCTGGGCACAAGAGCTCTGGCCCCCGACCCTCCCTACCTGCCACTATGGCCTCCCACTCCCCAGCATTCTGGCCTGGGTTGGAGAAAAGATCCATGGCCCAGCCTCCCCACCCCTGCCCCTGGAACTCAGAGTAGGGCCAGACCAAGCATTGTAGGCAAGCCATGGCCCCCACCCCTCCAGAGCTGCTACTGGGGCAGCTCCTCTCTGGGTCTTCCGAAGGTAGGGCCCAGTGCTGCAACTCAGCCTGCCCTCCCCTGGCTCACCCAGAGCTCAGACCAAGCCCAGCATCTCCCACACCAGCTCACCCCAGAGCTCAGGTCATGGACCACTACTTCTCCCCCTGGCTCACCCCGAAGTCAGGCCAGAGCTGGAGCCAGTGAGGTGGCTCTGCCTCAGCTCCATGGCCCACCCATCCACTTGCCCTGGAGCTCAGGCCCAACACCACAACCCAGCCCCAGCTCTCACAGGCCCCCTGACATCTTCCCACAGAACTAACATCAGGGCTGGAGAAAGTGGCCCAGCCCAGCCCTCCCCCGCAACCTCATGCAGGGGCCAGCACAGCTGAGCCCCAGCCCCCCACCCTCCCCACATCAGTCCAGGCTAGGGAGCCAGGGTCTGACCTGGTGCCCCAGCAGGACAAGCATGGGGATGGGAGCTGCAGCCCAAACCAAACCCACATCCAAGGACATGTGGAGGAGCTGGGAGCTGCAGCTTGGCCAGGTATCCTTGGCCCAGGACTTGCAAGGAGCTGGGAGCTATGGCCCAAACCAACCCCACCCCTCCAAAGACATACCTGGGTGGCCTTGATCTGCAGCTTGACCCGCCCTCCCCACACTGGGAGCAGGGGCTAAAAGCAGAAAAATACCCCTTCAGTTAAGGAGCGAAACAATGCTGGGTATATCTGCTACTAAAGTAGACAAGATTTCTACAGCCTGATTCCTCATTAGTCCACCATGTAAAAGAGTTTTTGGGTGGCAGGGTGATTCACACAGGGCACTTTGTGACCTAAGTCTAGTGTTTAAGTGCCACTGGCATTCACAGAACCCCAGCTCAGCTGCCATTTAACTCTGAAAGAACCTAAAATCCCTAGTTGCTTAAGTTTCTGCTTTTAAAGTCTTCACATCAGCTAATTTTTGCAGCTGTGCATATGCAAAGCCACTGAATTCCTGAAACTGTCCTGTGCCAGGACACTTGACTCATACCTGAGCCTCAGCAGTTTCATGCATACCACTGCTGAGACTGTCTTCAGGTACTAATGTGAGAGACACACCTAAGCCCACATAAAATTCTTAGGGTGCCTGGGTATTTATTTAGAATACACTTAATATTAAATGCTCTGTCTGTTAAGATAAGTAGATTGAACTCCTTGAGTCTATCCTTTAATCATTCTCAAGGCTCTTCTCTGAACCCTTTCCAAATTATCACTTCCTTGAACTGTGGGCACAGGACTCCAGAAGGGGTTGCACCAGTGCTAAATGCAGAGGTAAAATTACAACTTAGCACATCACCTCAACGCCTTCCGTGAAGGAAAAGAAATGCAAACATGACAAAATTTTGCAAATGAGACCATATCTTCAGACCTAGTGCAAAACCTTTTCTCCATTCTGCTATCACGAAGATGCTGGAAAGCTATCATAACTGTATAGTGGGGGTACTCACCATGGGACATACCTTCATCATCCCCTACCAACAGATGGCAGAAGGGGAATGCTGTCATGGCTAGGAGAAAGGGGACACGACTGCAATGTCACTCAACTCATGGGCCCATCAACATACCTCAGAGAGACAGGATGGTCCAGTTGTTTAGGTATTAACCTAGTGCTTATAAAATATGGATTCAAACAAGTCAAACCAGAGACTTCCTGTGTGACTTGTGCAAGTCACTTAGGGTTAGAATCACAGAGGAATTTAGGCACTAAGCCAAAAATTTAGATCCTCAAAACTTCTACTTGGTTCCTCCCTAACCCAGTAGGCACATGAGTTTACACTAGTAGAGTCACTAGGTTCCTAAAATCAGCTAATTGGCAAAGACACCTAAATCCTGGCACCAGTGAGACACTTAGCACCTACACTCCAGGAGTATTCCAAAAAATAGGCATTCTCTTGCGGTGGGTTGGGTGTGTGGAATTGATCCTGTAGGAAGAAATGGCCTAGCAGATCAGGCTTTGCACAAAATGCCTGCATTATAACCCAGTGGTTACAGCATTCATCTGGAAGCAGAAGGCTTAAATTTAACCCCCTCTACCTGATACAGGGATTTGAAATGAGATTTCCCACCTGCACATGAGTTCCATAACCACAGGACAAAGGAGTATTCAGGGATAGGGCCTTATCAACCTCTCCTATTGAAGCTGTTACACTTTGTTTAAATTTGAATAATCATCAGGCCAAAGAAAGATCATGAAAGTGACTTGGTAGCCCAGTGAGTAACGGCACATCCCTGAAACACCCAGGCCCTACTCCTATGAGGCAACAGGTGGGTGGCACCACATTTTTACTTATTTATTTACTTTGCCAAAAGGGCTGACCAACCTTGGCATGTAACTTCAGGAGAGTGCTTCCGGCTGTGAATCCCAAATGGAAGCTAAAAGTAAGCACCTCCCACTACCCTGGATTCAGACGCCTAAATCCCACTCCTTAGCACTTCCTACTGGCTAGCTTCAACACCTCCCAATCAGTTTACTAGATTTTGGAAATCTCAGTCTCAGGTTCATAATTCAACCCATATATTGTACAGAGAGCCTGCACATTAACTCAAGACTGGGGATTCCACTAGGCAGTAGGGCACCTAAACATGAGGCATTGTAGTGCTAAAAGTGATTGCTATGTGTGGATGTAGCCCTTTGTCTCTCTGTGCCCAAGTTTCCCATCTGGAAAGGGGGGCTAATAGTATTTTCCTAACTCACAGGGGAATCTGAGGGATAAATACTTCAAAGAATGTGAGTCACTCACATACTGGAATAACAGGGGCCATACAGGTACACTACATAGGTGGCAACTAGTGCTGTTTACTGAAACCTCAAAAGCTGCTCTGAAATTTACCAGGGATGGTGACAGTGTAAGAACTGGCCTTTGGATCTAGAAGAAGGAAACTGCTCCTTTGTTAGTTACTCTTATTCTCAGATATAGTCAGCACTCACTGAGCATGAAAAACTAAAATTTGAGAGGAATTTATGATTTTTCTTCTCATAAAGCAATTTTGTATCAGAGTAACACAAACGTTTCAAAGTGATGTTAAAACAGCAAATATGGCTTTTAAGATGTCTGGTTTGTTTTGTTTTGCGAGTTAGGCTAGGACATCTTTTCAAAGGATCTGAGACATCTTTATCTCCTTAAAATGTACTGAAATGGGTGTCACGTGGCCAATCATAAGCTGTCTAAGGGGTTTCAAAGCACACTTCATCGGCCCCTCTGCAGTTGGTCAAGATAAACATGAATGAGTCCAAACTGGACTTGCTGTTTTCTTAGGTTCTGAGTTTACCAGGGACCATTCCAGAAAAAAGCAGAGACTGTACAGTAGATGGTATTTTTCAGTTTGCCAGTAGCAACAAAGGAAACACATGAGGAACCAGTCAGAAAAAGTTCTAAAATTTTGACATAAGAAATCTGCTTGACTGAGAGGGGCAAACAAAGGGGTATGAGGAGGGTTGACCGGTCTCTTTGTATGGCAGACGAAGCACTATAGCACTGTGAAAATAAGGGTCCCCTGGAAGCAGAAGATCCTTAGATCCTCAGGTGCAGATTTTAGAAACAACTGAGACAGAAAAGAATTTTCCAGTTCATTTCTTAGTTAGGAAATGGCTATATCACCAGGAGTTCCAGTCAATCATAGGTCAATGAATCCCACTGTATTTCATCTATTTATCAGCATTAAGGTCCCAGTTCAGTAAAGAACTTAAGCATGTGCCTAAATCCACCCAGCAGCGTTCTAAGCCAATACAAGACAATTCAATTTGTACTTAAGTGCTTTTTCTGAATCAGAACCTACATTCTTGAAACCAAAAAGTCACTTTTGAAGATGTTCTTCTCATTTATCATTTTCCTGTAACAAGCACAAAAAAGTCAGGATCTGTCTAGGTTGGCTTGCATTTATTGTTAAATCATATGGGATTTTACTTGCTGTTAGTGTCGTACATTCATAAATGACAACTGCCCCTGAGTGTATGATGCTAGTAAGGTTTGTGGTAATGTATGATGAATGAGAGTGTCTCTAAGGCTATGTCTACATGGCAGAGATATTTCATGATGCCTCAGTATCCCCAAACAGCTATTACGTGTCTTTGAAACATGCCTATTATTTCAGAATAGTTTTCAAAATAATGGACATGATATTTTGGCACCCCTGTACTCCCTGCTGCAGGAGGAGTAAGGGTTGCTTCAAAAGAGCACATTATTTTGACATGTGGCACCATTTAGACAGTGAGAAATGCTGAAATAGCTTATCAAATAGTGCAAATTGCATAACTTATTTTGAGTTTAGGGTGCCGTGTAGACATAGCCTAACAGAAAAAGTTTCGGAGGAAAAGGGAGAGAAAAAAATGTTCCCCTGGGTTTTTCAGTCTTATTACATTACTGAGTAAAATAATTCACATCATCTTTCTGAAGTAGTTTCTCCAACAATAATTAAAACCCTCTGATACAACTACCTGATGTTTATATTTATTATAAACATCGATTTCATTATATATTAGCCCAAAAACAGTTGCATCTGATGAAGCGGGTCTTTGCTCACTAAAGCTTATGCTCCAAAATATCTGTTAGTCTATAACAGGACTTCTTGTTGTTCTCAAACTTTAAGATGTGATTCTTTCGTTACCTAAGAGATCAGTCATGCTGAGAGTTGCAAGACGAAAACTGTAGTGAATGTCAGGACAATGCACCTATACATGAGAACCAAACTGATACCCAGCTTTGTCTCCTATATATTCTATTTTTATTTTTCATTTTATAGCTATCACAGTTTTCTTTCTGCCACCATTGAAAAAATTTTCTCACAGATTCCTAATCAGCTTTGGACTGGAGCCATATTTCATACTTCCCTAATTGAAGAACTTTCCCTAATCATTTGCTGTGCTATATGTATGCATTTTAAGTATAATGCAAGCAACTAGGGCTGCTATTAACTACAGAGCAAATGCAAATGGATTACATAATGCACTTCTGTAAGACATGTATTTTGAGCCAATAAAATGACCTTTGGAAATTACTGCAAGATGTGAAAATGCTATTTACTGTAAGCGGGGAAGCTGTAAAGGTAGGTGAACTGGAGGAGATTCTGAACACTTTTTAGATTTTCAACATAGAGGAAGTGTTTTAGACATATGATATGAATACTTCCTCATATTTTAAGAAAAAATTTACGCAGCTCCACCATGCAAAAGAATTAACCTTTGATTCCATCGCACATTTAAAACCAACATCCAGATTTTCTAATTAAACACTATTAAGACTAAGCCTGTAGGCACCAGCCCCAGGGCAGCTCCCCATTGTCTCATTACACAAGTGATTGCATGTGGGGGCAGTGGGTGAAGAGGGGAGTTCACTGAGGTAAACCTTCTTCATCTTTCTCGTGAAAAGTATCACAGGAGGCTTCTCACTGTGATTAGTTGCTGGTCAGAAACTAAACAGCAGAGTTTGCCCCCTGGTGACTGTCCAGTCAGTTTCCAACAGATTGACTGTAAGGAACAGAAGAGGATATACCTCCTCCCTTGCCACTGGAGGAAAAACAAAGCAAGCTGCTGACTGAGCTCCTTGTCACCCGAAGCATTTAGAAGTCTACACAGTGACACTTTGAAGCTGCACTCTGTCTGGTCTCCTGGCTTGGCCTGGGCAGGAGTTTAGGCAGGGTGAGGAAAGAAAGGGATCCCAGGCAGGTAGGGATCATTACATTTCCAGGGTACCGCGAAGTTCAGAGAGTCCAAGGTGATGGGTTCTGCGTGGAAGAAAAAAGGTGTAATAGGCACCCAGGGGGTCAGTGACTCCTTTTCTATACTGAAATGAAAACCCTCATCTGGCCCATTCTTGCAGGTTCACAGTGTTATTTCTTTGCAGAGTAGGCCTGTGACCTCAGGCTGTAGCTCATGCTCTAGGACCCTTTCCTCTCAGTTTAATCTGAGGACACAACATTAAAACACCTTATTCAAAGCTATATGGTTATTGCATGGTGTCATCTCCATTAATAGATTCTCAGAGGGAAGGAGAGATTTTTATTTGCATCCGTGTCTCTAAAGAGGATTCACTCATAGCACCAATCAAGGCACAAATTTAGCATATTCCCTGGTGGCTCTGGTCCAATCTTTTTTCTGATCAGCACCACCCAATCTGGGGCTGCACAGTTTGTTATGGGCTTTCAAATTCGTTGTAGGTTCTGGGTACCTTGAAACTCTGCTGTGCTCAAACAGGACACTTTCAGCCACTGGTGGTAGCCCTGTGAGATCTGCTATTCCTTAGGGTTGTATGACATCAATTTATTGTACTGCACCAGTTGTAACATGGTGGTTGCTATTGCAACCTTAGAAAGTTACCTTTTGTCTTTGTCTTATTGTGGTCTGAGCAGTACTCTCTATCTGCAGTTCAGGTAGTTCTAGCATAGAGTGTGTGGCCTGCTGCCAAGCAAGATAACTGATTGTCAATGACTTCAAATGTGGTGAGAGTTTGTTAAGGGTTCCCCAATCCTAAAACAGTTGCTTGGGAAAGCCCATGGGGTTCCTTCCCACAAACCTTGGAAGGTGAGCACGGGTCACAAAAGTAAATCAGGTGTTTTACAATAAGAAGACACTTAATCTGAGCAGAGTGACTCTCGGCTAGCATCAGGGACAATTTCAGTGGAGGGGAGCCTTATGGGAGGTCACACAACCATCAACATTCACAGCAATGGTACAATGTACCCAGTACCAAACATCTAATATGGGCCGTGTCTACACGAGCCCAAAACTTGAAATGGCCATGCAAATGGCCATTCTGAAGTTTACTAATGAAATGCTGAAATACATATTCAGCGCCTCATTAGCACGTGGGCGGCCGCGGCACTTCGAAATTGACGTGGCTCGCTGCCGCGCAGCTCATCCAGACGGGGATCCTTTTCGAAAGGACTCTGCCTACTTCGAAGTCCCCTTATTCCTGTGAGCAGATAGGAATAAGGGGACTTCGAAGTAGGTGTGGTCCTTTCGAAAAGAAGCCCCGTCAGGACGAGCCGCATGGCGGCAAGCCACGTCAATTTCGAAGTGTCGTGGCTGAATATGTATTTCAGCACTTCATTAGTAAACTTCGAAATGGACATTTGCATGGCCATTTTGAAGTTTTGGGCTAGTGTAGACGTACCATGCAGATTAATACTCTCTAAACCAATGCTGGTACTCAGCTGGCTCCCTGACCCCCAACCTAGCCAATTCTATGTCTGGGGCTGCTGAAATGCTGGTACTAAGTACTGGCAAGTACCAGCACAAAAATAAAAAAACAAACAAAAAAAACCCCAAACACTGCTCTAAAATAATCAAAACTCTAACCAGTCCCCAGTCCCGGATTTTCAATCCTAAACCAGATGGCTTCCATCTCGTTTGGGTAGGAGGCGAGCTTGGAATCCCAAGACCTAATCTCTGCTGAATTGATTGGACCAGTGCCACCAGGGAATATGCTAAATTTGTGCCTTGATTGGTGCTATGAGTGAATCCTCTTTAGAGACACGGATGCAAATAAAAATCCCATGGTCACTCTGCTGGTCCGACGTTCTCTACTGGGTCTCTTCTGCTCCCTCAGCTAGGTCCTCTAGCCACAGGCACTGCTATCCATCCTTTCTAGCAGCCACTGCATCTAACAAACCAGATATAGTCAGGGCTCAGTTCTGAATGTGTCCTCTTTAGAACCACTCCTGCTCCAGATTATTGTCTGTAACCCAATCAAGTGGCTTTCAGCCAGTCTCCTCCAAGTCTGGACCATCCCAAACACCTGCTCTTGTGTAACATTCTACCATTTAACAGAAGACAGACTGGCAACAGGAGGTCAAGGGTTCACCTAACCCAGGACCTTGCGGCTGGCCCCATTCATCCAACCACTGATCAATCAACGCTTTGTGGATGTGGGCATTTTCCTCTTCCATTTTGGTATCCTGGGGAGCCTATTCTGCACACCTTCGGAAATGCCATTCTAGACACTTCAGAAGAGTTGTTCCATGACACAAATGTGTGTGCTCTTACCAAGAGCAGTGCAGATAACACAGTATCACTAAGTACTTGTGAATAACGTTTGTACAGATTTTAATGTGAATCACATTCAATGTGTAAGTATACATAAAAGATGCAGGCTAGCTTGTTGGATGGGTGTTTAAGCCACAAATCAGCTGGTTTTAGATTGTTGCATTCAAATCAGAGTCCCATATCCCTGCCCACTACCTATATTTTCTCACAGGCCACCCAAGAGGGGATTCAGAGGATGGAGGCTTTGATCCAAGAATTTTTGCAAATAAACTATTATGTGTGTTATCTGTACACAGTAAAATGAAATAAAACACATTTTACTAAACAGAAAACATGAAGAAAGTACAGGTTGCACCTCTCTAACCCAGTTCTCTCTCACCCAGCAACATCCGCAATCTGGAAGGACCACAGACATTTCAGGATGAGACGGTACCGGGCTGGGACAGGGACAATGTGAGATCTCTGCCTGCCCCACTGCAGTGAGGCTGGGAATGTAGCTCCCCCTCTCTCCTGCCCTGCTGCGGTACAGGGAGGCAGCCAGAGCCCCCCATCCTCAACCCCTGTTGCCTGCCCCACAGAGCTGAGAAGGAGCAGGAGCCACCTGCCTGCCCTGCAGGGACAGAGCCTGAGTCCCCTGGCTGCCCTGCAGCATCTTGGGGCCGGCCAGAGTCCGTGGCAGCCCCATAGCAGCCCGGGAGAGCCTTGGCTGTGGCTAGAATCCCTGGGGAAGGAAGCCAGGAGCAGGGGCAGCAGCAGCTCCAGGAGCACAAGGATGTCTGAGGGCAGAAGGGCTGAAGCTCCCCTTGCCCATCAAATTCTCTTGTTTGGGGCCTGTCAGGTCCCGACCCTTCTGGACAAGGGAAGGGCAGCCTATATTGTTCTGTTAATAAATAAGAGTTAAAATGTCCTCTGCTGCCAACGGAGGCTCTAGCACCGCAATGTGTATCTGCTAGCAAAGCATTCAGCAATATTCCTGACATATATTTTGTTTATATTCTCCATGGATTCTCGTGGAATAAGCTGCTTGTTCCACTTATTAGAAGGGTTTTAAAAGCTGACTAATGTCTGCAGAATAAAGAAATGTGACCTTTTATCTCTTCAGTTGTGAAATACCCTAGATGAAATGTTCAGTTATTAATAGAGAGATTTAATCCCCAAAATCATGGCAAGAGACTGCTGTTTGCTGTTTCTCTGATCTAATTGCAAAATTCCTTTGCATTCTTCCTTATTATTGTTAGAGGATTTAACTAGTGTTCTGTGCATGCTCGGCAAAAATAGTAAATGCACTGTAAATATTTTTAGAGACTATCCGAAGTGTTACAAGTATGACAACTTGTATATACCTAGCCATAAGGTGTAACAGTAATTTTTCCAGTGTTTAGCATTTAGCATTCACCCCTTGGTAATACGAAGCTATCATTCTAGTCATTGCTGTCAAGCTGGTCATTCATTTGTATGCGGCATAATTAACAATACAGCTTGCCCTATGTTTTCAAGGCTTTGGTGTGCGGTAGCCAGATTCTTTATGGGCAGTATCTCAGATAATTCCATGGAGGAAATACAGACACTTATGAATGCTCAAGGATGGAGCTTAGGGTACCAATGACAGGAGCCTGAGGTGTAAATGTTAGTATGTGAGCCTGTGATTGGGAACGGTTCTCTTGTTATAAAGAAGCAGGAGATGCTGGCATGGCATTTTTTGTAAGTTCCTAAATTTTTGAAATAATTGTCCCCTTGGTCTGCCAGGGACTGGATTTGTTAAACTGTCAGGCACTCTACAAAGCTCAAGTTCCCCCAAGGCTTAAAGGATAGAGTGAGCACAAGGATCAGGGATTTCATTTATTTTATTACTCTCTCATTCAATGGTAGATATTTATTCACATGTTATGGTGGGATGAGTAGTCTTTCACACTGGGCACTTTAATTTACAAACTGTGACCTTACTGAACTTATTTTAAACCTAAATTAAACACAGGTTGAACCTCTCTAAACCAGAACTCTCTTGTCAAGTAACATCTGTAATACAGCATGATTTTAGTTTGCCAGATGACCACTTATCATCAGGGTGTCCAAGTTTCCCATGTCCCATATACTTTGTTTAGAGCCACCAGACCTGGCTTGCAGTGTTCTTTGCTGTTATTTAGGTGCAATTTACCCTAAATGTTTTCTAAGAGCCCAGTAAGCAGTAGAAGTGTTGGCAATATGTTAGCCAACTATGACCTCCCGTGGTTTGGCAAATTCTCACCAGTCAGGTCCCAAGGGTGCTGGACGAGAGGTGTTCAGCCTGCATAACCTTAATATTGCCAATAGTGATCACTGCTATACTTCTCTGCATTTAAACTAGTCTGTTACAGTTAGAGCACACATAACTACACCAAAAAGCTGCATACAAACACTACATAGAAGCCAAGATTAAAAACATCAACAAAACCAGCCATGAGTTTCATAAATGTACTGAAAGGTTTCAGGAATACAGATTCCACAATCAGACATAAAAAAAATAAAAAGCAAGTTGCTAAGAGATGAAAGAGGCAGGTGGATGTGAACATGTCTGGGAATCTAGTTGATTAGATGTATTATCCATGAATGCCTCTTAAAAAACAAGGAACAAAAGGAGAGTACACGCTATTCTGCTTCAAATAAAAACCTAAAAAGCTGCTCCCTAAGATGTCCACACAAATGTAATGAAGAATTTTTCCCCATGATATAGAGTATTGAATAGAGGCTTTTTCATTTCTAACAAGAGGTAGAATTAAAGATGTGTGAAATCATTGTAAACTTTCCTGATTCATCTTTATGGAATGTATATGATGGTTGTAAATGAAAATGACCTGTGTGTTCTGTTTAGGCAGAAAGGTCACTCAAACACTATACTTTTACTTTAGCCATGAGTTTGCAATTAACAAAATAAAAACAAACAAAAAAATACTGGCTTTGTAATGAAGTGTCCAGGAAATTTGACAAGAACAACAACGAGTGAAAACATTCCTCTAATTTATAAAAAGGATATAAAACAAATAGGCTACGTCTACATGTGTATGCTAAATTGAAATAGCGTATTTCGATGTAGCGACATCGAAATAAGCTATTTCGATGAATAGCGTCTACACGTCCTTCAGGGCTGGTGCCATCGATGTTCAACGTCGACGTTGGGCAGCACCACATCGAAGTAGGCGCTGCAGGGGAGCGTCTGCACGCCAAAGCGGCACACATTGAAATAAGGGTGCCAGGAACAGCTGCAGACAGGGTCACAGGGCGGACTAGCACTTCCGGGGCAACAGCTAGCCGCTCCCTTAAAGGGCCCTTCCCAGACACACTCAGCCTGCACAGCACGTGGTCTGCAGAGCCATAGGCACGCACACCTCGGTGAAGCAGTTATGGACCCCCAGCAGCAACAGCAGCAGCAGCCAGAGGTCCACCCAGCTGCCCCTGCAGAAGCAGTGCTCGCCCTGCTCAATGCCATGCAGGAGGCAGCTGAGCACCTTTTATTCGTGGAAGAGGAGCTGCCCCTAGGGGAGGAGGAAGTAACCCCAGACCCTGCTGCCCCATGCCCCCGCCACCCCCGCTGCACACGCCGCCGGCCGTGGAGCTACCTCATGAGCACCGACTGGTGGGAGCAGCTGGTGCTCAGCAAGTGGGACGACGACCGCTGGCTCCAGAACTTTCGCATGAGCCGGCAGACATTTCTGGAGCTCTGCCATTGGCTCACCCCCGCACTGAGGCACCAGGACTCCGCCATGCGGCGTGCCCTCAGCATGGAGAAACGGGTTGGCATCGCTGTCTGGAAGCTGGCCACTCCAGACAGCTACCGATCCGTGGGCCAGCAGTTTGGCGTCGGCAAGGCCACCATCGGGGCTGTCCTCATGGAGGTAAGAGGACCCATGGGGAGGGGGAGGCCACCCTGGGAGGGGAGGGGAGGGGAGCCCTGGGAGGGGAGGGCCAGACACACCCTGCACACCCCTCATTGGTGCTCTCCCATGTCCTTCCCCTGCAGGTCGTCCGCTCTATCAATGCCCTGCTCCTCCACAGGCTCGTGCGGCTTGGGGACCCGGATGCTGCCATCTCGGGGTTTGCCACCCTGGGCTTCCCAAATTGCTTTGGGGCTCTGGATGGGACCCATATCCCATCCAAGCTTCGGAACACAGTGGAGGATGCTTCCTGAACAGGAAGGGCTACCATTCAGTGGTCCTCCAGGCCTTGGTGGACAGTCGAGGCCACTTTCTGGACATTTATGTGGGCTGGCCTGGCAGCACCCACGATGCCCGGGTATTTTGGAATTCAGGCCTGTGCTGCCAGGTGGAGGCGGGGACCTACATCCCCCAGCGGGAGATCCCTGTGGGGGACACCAGCATGCCCCTCTGTGTCGTCGCAGGCGCAACGTACCCCCTCCGGCCCTGGCTCATGCACCCTTACACGGGTCATCTCACAGCCAGCCAGGAGAGCTTCAACACGCGCCTGAACCACGCGCGCCAGGTGGTTGAGCGTACATTTGGCTGCCTCAAAGGGCACTGGAGGTGTCTCCTCACCCGCCTTGATGTGGGCCCCACCAACATCCCCCAGATTGTGGGCGCGTGAAGTGCCCTCCACAACCTGGTGGAGAGCAAGGGGGAGGCATTCTTTCAGGGCTGGGCTGTGGAGGCTGGCAGGGCTGACGTGCAGCCACCCGCTGCCCCCAGTCGCCAGGTGGACCCCGAGGGGATCCGGGTCCGGGAGGCCCTGCAGGCCCATTTTGACCAGGCTGCGGGGTGAACGCTGGCAGGGCCCCCACTGCACACCCCCCATCCTCCACAACACTCCCTGCCTCTATGCCCACACCACAGAGCACCCAAGAGCACACCCACCCCCACTTTTCTTGTAAATAAAAATAGACCTGTTGTTCGTGAAACCACAAAACGGTGAATTCTTATTATATTATTACTACAAGTATAAATATTATACATTATATGATAAACAAAAGGTGGAACACAAGGAAGGGGAGAGCTATTTACATGGAGGGGTAGGTATCATAAAATAACAGGGGTCTAATACAAACTATATGCAACATAAAGGGGATATGTACAAAGGGGGAGGGGGGCCATGTCCTGGGCCCCACACCCCCTAATGTCCAGCACTGGGGGTTGGTGGGCGCGACCCTTGCCTCGGTCTCAGCCCTAGCTGGGGCTGGCTGGGGGGCCGGGCGAACCGGCAGATATGGCTGGCAGGTGTCAGCAGGCCCCAGGTCCCCCTCGGCGGAAGGCCCCTCGGTGGCGGACGGCGGTGGGACGGTGGGTGGAGCAGCGGGTGGAGTGCCGGGTGGAGCAGGCAGGGCAGGCAGAGCGGCAGCCAGCGCAGCATGGGTGGCCAGGTAGTCCGCGATGTGCTCAAACATGCGCATAAAGGCCCCTCATGCCTCCTGGTGCCAGACCAGCACCCGCTCCTGCAGATGGAGGCACCACTCATCCACCCGCAGGCACTGCTCTGAGACCTCCAGCTGCCGCCGGAGGATAGCCAGCAGCTGGGGGTTCGTCGCCATCCAGTGGTGGTGCTGGGTCTGCCTTCGTCCCCGCCCTGGGGCTGGTAGGTGCTCCGCCAAGGGGCTGGCCTGCAGTGATGGCCCCGGTGGGCTCTCCGGGACCACTGACACCTCGCCGGCACTCTCCGGGCCCTCTGATGGTGCAGCTGCGGAACACGGGGGGGGGCGGGGAAGAAGAGTGGAGACAGCCGTTAGTGTGGGCCCTGAGCCATGGCCCTTGTCCCCCCACCCCTCTGCTGCTGGTTCCCCATCCCCGTCCCTGGGAGATGCTGCTGCTGCTGCTGGGTGTCCCACCTCCTCCCCTCGGGGGACCCTAGGTTCTGCTCCCCCCATCCCCAGGGATGGGGCGTGGCACTGTCGTGCCTGGGGGGGCAGGGGCTGATGCACTCTTCTGAGGGACATGCCACTGCTGTCCTTGGGGCCATGGTCATCTGGGCATGTGGAGGGCCCTGGTCATTTCTCTTGTCCCCGCCCCTCAACCCCGGGGGGTGTGCACGAGGGGGGGTACATACCTGATGGTCCCCTCCCACGGTTGCGGGACACCCTCTGGGTGGACACCCTGCTGGAGCTCCGGGAAGCCACGATGATATACAGCCCCCCATTGCTGGAGGAGGATTCCCCCTCCTCCTCCTCTGGCATCCCAGGGGTGGGCTCCTGGGGGTGCCCCTGGGGTGCGGGGCTTGCCTCTGGGGCGGACTCTGCCTCCAGGGCCTGCTGGGGCTCCTTGGCCGAGGTGTCAAGAGTGGCCGGGGGGGAGGAAGTGTGCCGGGGGTCCAGGATGGACCTGAGCTCCCTGTAAAAGGGGCAAATGACGGGGGCGGCCCCAGATCAGCTAGCAGCATCCTGGGCCCAGGCATAACCCTGCTGCAGCTCCTTGCCCTTACTCCTGACGTGGTCAGGAGTGCGGGCAGGGTGACCCTGGGTGGCCAGGCCCTTGGCCAGCCGAGCAAACGCATCCGCATTCCGCCTTTTGCTCCCCAGTACGTGGAGCACCTCCTCCTCTCTCCAGAGCCCCAGAAGGTCCCGGAGCTCGGCCTCCGTCCAGGAGGGGCCCCACTGCCTCTTCCCCAGCTGGCTGCCAGCCTGGGAGCACTGGCTCCCCTTGCGGGGGGTGCCCTGGGGGCACTTGGGTGGCTGGCGGGCGGCCATCGCAGTGGGGGGGCGTCTCTGGGCTGCAGGGAGGTGTGCAGGCTGGCCGCGTGGCTGTGCTGCTGTCTGCACGCTCTCTCAGCTTCCTGCACAGGAAGGCAGGGGGTGGGGAGCTTTAAGGGGACGCTGCACGCGGCAACCATTGAGCTCAGGGGCTGGAGAGAGCGTCTCTCAACCCCTCAGCTGATGGCTGCCATGGTGGACCCCGCTATTTTGATATTGCGGGATGTGGATCGGCTACACGTGCCCTACCCCGACGTTCAATGTCGAAGTAGGGCGCTATTCCCATCTCCTCATGAGGATAGGGACTTCGACGTCTCGCCGCCTGTTAGCCGGCGGCCAGGTAATGTGCGGTGAGGTACTCCCCTGGGTCCTAAGCAACCCAGTTTTTTACTGTTAGAGCAGGCAGCTCCTAGCACACTCACCCACGGCCAGGCTGTAGTAACCAAACGGTTAAAGTTCTTTTGTTGTGCCGGCTGTGTTGCAGTGACAAAAGGGTTAACAAAATGGTTAGGCTCAGAGCTTAACTAGTTACAAGTTTATTTAAGCTACAGTTATAAGCGTGCGGTTACAAAAGGCTATTGTTTACTTCTTATATGCTAGCAAAGTACAGGTGTTAACAAGTTACGTTACAATCCAATACAAAGATATCAGTTATCATCTAACACAATGATATCTTGGCACAATGACATCTAGTTACAGAGCTCTAATTCTTTAGCTGTGCACAAAAAAAAGTCAGAGACCTAGCATGGGTGTATCTTATCCTCTCCGCGTCTCTCGATACCAGCGTAGCCAAGCCGGATCGGTCACTGAATTCCGCGGAAAGACGAATACGAGGTTGGGCGTCCCCAGTAGTGGACCTCGGGAGGCAATCACCTGACCCGACCAGCAGGTAGTTGGTTGAAATGCACTCAAAGTTAGAGTTCTGCTGGACCCATCTTTTATACCCCTTTTGGGTTATGTATTCTCTTTCTTATCTATGGTGCCAGATCACACTGGTCTGTCTTTGTGACACCAGTTTGTTACAAGGGCATTTCTTACTTAGTTTGCTCTTGTAAGACAAGAGATAAGCAATTTAGGAGTACAGGACATTCTTTTGTGTGGGCGGGGCACGTCCCCTTCTGGGTGATTGTGTGTGTGCATCATATTGATCAATGCCAGCTGGGGTGATTTCTTGAGGGTTCACCCCCCTCCTCTCATGTTGACAGTCTGGGCTGTTAGCCTTCTAGCTGTACTTTCTGCTTCTCAGGGTCACGATAAGCTAGCATATCTGGGCCTCAATGAGGGCATCAAAGACTGTGCTGTCAGCAGCCATTTCCGTGCCCTGTGTGCTCCTCAGTCGGGGGGGGGCAACGAGCAAGCTGGCTTGTAAGGGGGAGACTTTGCCTGGCTACACCGCCTTACGTCGATGTCAACTTTGAAATAGCGCTCGCCGCATGTAGACGTGGCGGGTGCTATTTCGAAGTTGGCGTGGCTACTTTGAAGTAGCCGGCACGTGTAGAAGTGGCTATAGAGACATAAAGATATTTCTTTCCTACTTCAAACAAATGTAGTTTGGTCCTTTATCAAGTCTGATATCTGCTTATTTTAACAATTTGGTAGTGTTGGGGTGGAAAAATTCTGTAAATTGATGTTCTCTATTAGTTCTCTCTATTATTCAACAAGATTGTGCATTACATTCATTTAAGTCAAGCAGAAACCTTCCCCAGAAATCTAATAAAAAGGTATTTTCTGTAAAATGAAGCTGATCATCTCTATCAAGAACAGAATTAAACCTAAAAGAATAAACACTTTAGATGGTTGGTGCCATCACTATTTTTTAAAGAGAATGATTATGTAACATTTTCTAATCAATGAGTACTTTTCCTTTCTAATCTACTGGCAATGGCTAGCCGTGGACAGTCAGAGTCACATTTGGGTTAGTCAGACTCCAACAGAACTCCAGTGTTCCTCAGTGTGACATTCTGAAAGTTCACACAGTAAACTAGGGAAAAGCATGGTTTACCTTATACATTGTATTTCAAATGAGTGTGAACATTTCTGATCCATCAACAGATGTGCTAAAGAAAACTAACTCAACCTGGCTAAGTCTACGCTACCTCCCTTCTTTGAAGGAGGCATGGTAATCAGCCTGAATGGAGAATATTAATGAAGGGTTGCAATGAATATGCAGCACCTCATTAGGCTAATTCTCCCCGTGGCAACTTTGAAGTTGCAAACTTTGAAGTGCCGGCATGCTGTGCAGCCACGAGCACTTCGAAGTACTACACAGCATTCAAAGATGCCACAGGGAGAATTAGCCTAATAAGGTGCTGCATATTCATCTCAGCACTTCATTACTATTCTCAGTTCAGGCTGATTACCACGTCCCCTTTGAAGAAGGGGGCAAGTACAGACATACCCAGAAACATGAGGGCCTAATGTCAGAGATCATAAATAAGTCCAGCTTGTACTACAATGTACCAGTCAGAAATAGAACTTTATTGTTTGATACTTGCATATTAAAAGCCAACTTCTAGGTTTCTGATTAGCAGAATACTAAAAGTCAGATGGCAAATGGCTTTAGAATATCTAATATGAGGTAACAGAAAAGATGCAACTTTTCAGCAATGCAGTCATTTCCAGTATATGGCACAGGTATTTTTCATTGTAATAGAAAATGTTGACTATGACTTCCATAGAAAATATCTAGCCTGGTCAGAGCACATGACTGGAAAACAAAGGGTATGACTACATCACAGCTGCAAGGTGTCATTGCTAGCTCAGACATGTTGCAGCTTCGATTGAACTGGAGTGCTAAAACAGATGTGTGAATGCAGCACCGTGGTTAGTAGCTTATGCCAGCTGCCTGAATATAGTGCTATCCAAATTGTTGAGTTCTTACCCAGGTGGCTAGAATGCCAGGATTGTGATCCCTGTTCTTCTGACTTACTAAGGCCACCGTTGGGACTTTGAAAACTGCCAGCATGACTCATGGCTGGCCCAAATTTAGCTGACTCATCATACTTTAAATTGAAAAAAGATTAATTTACTTCAAATGAGATGCATGCGCATACTCTTCAGCCATGTCTAGATGACCCATTAGTGCAGTGCAGCTGCTGGCAGAGCTATGTTAATGACAGGTCATGAAATTGCAAATGGAGGACCATTTGCAAAATTGCATGGCTAATTAGCATAGCCACAAGAGTTTGCAAATGGTCCTCCATTTGCAATTTCATGACCTGTCATTAGCACAGCATTGTCGGCAGCAGCGCTGTGCTAATGGGCCATCTAAGCAGTGAGGTGGCAAAGTTTGCAGATGACACCAAGTTGTTCAGGACAGTCAAAACCAAAACAGATTGTGAAGAACTACAAAAAGATCTCAGCAAACTGAGTGATTGGGCAGCAAAATGGCAAATGAAATTTAATGTGGGTAAGTGTAAGGTAATGCATGTTGGAAAAAATAACCCAAATTACACGTACTACATGACGGGGTCAAATTTAGCTACGACAGATCAGGAAAGGGATCTTGGAGTTATAGTGGATAGTTCTCTGAAGACATCCACGCAGTGTGCAGCGGCAGTTAGTAAGGCAAATAGGATGTTAGGAGTTATTAAAAAAGGGATCGATAATAAGACAAAAGATATCATACTTCCCCTATATAAAACTATGGTACGCCCACATCTTGAGTACTGCGTGCAGATGTGGTCTCCTCACCTCAAAAAAGATATATTGGCATTAGAAAAGGTTCAGAAAAGGGCGACTAAGATGATTAGGGGCTTGGTACGGGTCCCATATGGGAAGAGGCTAGAGAGACTGGGACTTTTCAGTTTGGAAAAGAGGCGATTGAGGGGCGATATGATAGAGGTATATAAAATCATGAATGGTGTGGAGAAAGTGAATATAGAAAAATTATTTACCTTTTCCCATAATACAAGAACTACGGGACACCAAATGAAATTGATGGGTAGTAGGTTCACAACTAATAAAAGGAAATTTTTCTTCACACAGCGCACAGTCAACCTGTGGAACTCCTTGCCCGAGGAGGCTGTGAAGGCCAGGACTCTATTAGGGTTTAAAAAAGAGCTTGATAAATTTTTGCAGGTTAGGTCCATAAATGGCTATTAGCCAGGGATAAAGTATGGTGCCCTAGCCTTCAGAACAAGGGCAGGAGATGGATGGCAGGAGATAAATCACTTGATCATTGTCTTCTGTTCTCCTTCTCTGGGGCACCTGGCATTGGCCACCGTCGGCAGATGGGATGCTGGGCTGGATGGACCTTTGGTCTGACCCAGTATGGCCATTCTTATGTTCTTATGTACTGCAGCAAGATTATATCTACTTTTTAAAAAGCATGAACGTATGAGCTCTGTTGACCATATAAGAAAAGTTTTAAACAATTATATTATGTAATGAAAGTTTTTTCCCAGCTAATTTGTCCAAATTAATATGTTACATTTTGTAAAGTGTTTTTTTCCTTTATGGCCTTGATATTTAGTTCCTTTAAATGGTAACCCAACAGTTTATTTTCTCATTTAATCCTACTAAGACTCAAACTCACACTAATAATTGTTGCTATGGAGAAAATAGTTACTTCATTAATTGCACTGTGTTCTCACTGGCTTGTAGTATTCTAAGTCTTCTTGCTGACATTTTCACCATATTAAGAGACATTTCTGTGTAACTCTTGCTCATGGCTTGCTGTAAATCTATGGAATTTTAGACAGTTAATGGCAGTTATATCATAAATGGGAAAAGCTTCAAGGTTTAATCAGATCATTACCACTTAAAAAGAGGCTCATACAGTAGATCAAGTTTGACATTAATAAAGGTTTTAAAGTTGTTAATAAAGTTTCTCTAAGCAAAACTTCTTTCATGACATATTTAACCTTTTGCTAAAGCTAAATGCCGTTGCTCCCTGATCTCATTCCAAACGTGCAAATCTTCCTGCTAAACCACCAAAAAAAATGCACTGCTCTATTTCTATCTGCAGAATTTTGAAGATTCCATTAAATCTAACCTATAACAGACTCCAAGGGCAGTAGTAAGAATCCAATGTCTATTGTATTTAATGGCAATTAGCTATTTTGCCTGCATTTACTTAACTTAGGTCACCATATTACCTTTAAGGAAAGTTGCTGCAGACAATCAAAGTTAATAAGTTAATATTGAAGATTTTCTATCTCTAAAAATTTCATTGCAAAAAGATGTTTTCACTTACTCAAGTGCAGAGTGGCTTTAACTGAACAGCTCTGTGTACCTTTTTGTGCATCTTCAGGGAATAAAAATTAAGAAATTTCCCTGGAATTAAATGTTTTATTATATTATGTTTTATTATATCTGTTTTATTGATATTGGCTTCATTTTCTTCTAGCCAAGAAACTGTAACAGAGAGACACATGGTCTAAATCTGTCTGCACATTCCTGCACACAGCTATTTGTGAAATTGGGAATTGCATCCAATCCATCATCCCATGCTGTGTAGCATGAGTATGTCTTGCCTGCAAGTAAAGTGTACATTTGATCAAGGTTTATCTTATGTTTGATGACACCATTGAGTACCTGGGGAAAATGACATTAAAACTGATATAATCTGAGGGCTATTTCAAAATATCACAGAGATCACAAGAGACAAAATCTTCCTGCTTTCAGTTCTGATACCTAGAAACACACTGACCCAAAGCAGTAAGGACAAATTGGAAATTTTGCTCATCAAATGTTGATCTCTACTGTGCACCTGCAAGGGACACTTTTAAAAGGCTCAAAAATTCGTCAGAATCCTTTGATTTTCCATGGGGACAGCAAAAGGCACGACCCTGGTAAATAAAGATTATACCCTGAAACATTTTTAGTAGTTGCTAGAAAGCAAATAGGTTCTAAAGCTTCTCCAAAATACTTATTAACATGTACAAAACCATGTAATTTCCCTTTAGCTTGTTCCAAAAATGCAAAACAATTTTTACTGAAATTTTCCAGAAGAATTCAGTTGAAGGTGGGCACCTGGCATATGGAATATTTAAAGCCTGGTAAAATTATAAACCCCTGAAAAAGAGATCTTATGAGAATCAAACTCAACCAAACTTAATTTTATGATAAGATAGTAGGTGTTGTTATCTCTGCACCTAAAATAATAAAGAAAAAAGAGGACAAAATTGTTTGGAAAACTAACAAAAAATCCACAAACATTTGTCAAGCACAACAATATTTTCCCTCATTTTATTTTCCTGAATAAAGGGGAAAATATAACCATGTTTTTTGATTAAATATTGCTTGAGTTTTATTTTATTAAAAAACTTCCAAGGAAGCTAAAATAGAAATACTGGCCTCATTAATGACAAATTAATTTAACTTCTTGGCTCAACATTTCTTACTGAACTTCTTGCTGGCAATTGACATGTGAAGTAAAAGCTGGTTCCTAATGCCAAAGAGAAAACATGTTACTACCAGAAACAATGGTCCTTTTCCTGCTAACCTCCACCACAGTTGGCTGATCCTTCTATTCTTTTATTAAAAAAAAAAATCCCTTTTCTGAACATTAACCTAGATTCCATCCAGTTTTAAATCCTAAATCAGCAGAATCTGAATATGGAAACCCCCTTGTGAAAAAATTCAGTCTGCTTTCCAAACAGATTGCAGTATAGAAATGGCATTGCTCCAAATCTACAATGGCATGTTTCTGAACGTGGGTTTAAATTATCTAGCTATCTGAAGTCTATAAGATTTGACAAAAGCTGCTGACTATCAGAAAATGTTTGCATAAATACACCGTCTTTTAGATTATTTAGTACCCACTAAAACGGCTTGCAAAATTCCTTTCCTACTGTTGTGGGTCTGCGTCTAGGATGATTCCAGGCTGACAATTACAAACTTGGTTGGAATTATTTAATCAAAGATAATCAACTAAATGTTAGCATACTACGACACAGGATACAGAAAGAATAGCTACATTACCTCCTTTGATGTTCTAAAGAGCTGTTTCTCATTCTATTTTTCACTATATCTGGAAGGGTGCGACAGTTTTATTCCTCAAATAAATTCTAACATCAGTGTCATTATGCAGGATTTTTAAACAAAACAAAAAAACAAACAAACAGAAGAAAAACCTTTGTCTGCCAAAAGACACATATGTTCTGATGTCATTTCTATAGATTTTCAGTTTACATGATTTATGTTTGAAGGCATAATTCTTTACACCTCACAGGACTAACAATTCTTCAAGACAAAATCTTTTAGTGAGTCTATCTCCTCTCTATTCATTCTTCTTTGATGAGTAGCAACAGAGAAGGAGCCGTGTTAGTCTATATACTATCCAAACAAAAAAGCAGTCAAGTAGCACTTTGATGATTGCTTAATATAAAACATTTGCTGAAATAATCATCCCTTATCAGTTTCCCAGGTTTATATAGCTTTACCTAAGCATTATTTGTCTAGAGGTCTATAGACATGAAGACACTGAGGATTAACATATAAGGTGTGACACACAGATTTTTTTCATGTGTTTAGTTATTAGCCAAAGACTAGTGTTATGGGCCTTAGAATTCAGCATGTTCTATTCATATCATAATGATTATAAAGAATCTCTCCCACTGTTTACTGGCCTAGTAGGAAGTTGTTCAAGAGAAGGGAAGCCTGCCTCGTAACTTTTTACACAGCTTTGGGAGAATAGGCCTGAGGCTCCTTTGTGTGCTCTGTGTTGTGTGTCAGTGTGTGTTCACATAGGCAAACCACCAGGAACAGGCTTTATCCTGTAAAGAATGTTGAACAGGGTTATAGTTCAGTCTCCTCCTCTCTGCTTACAGCTATGAGCTCCCAGCTTAATGAGTGCTGAAATCGCTTGCGGGGAGGGGGTAGTGGGTTCATCCCAACAGGAACCAGGAAGTTCTCCTGATGTGTCTTGGTTTGTAGTACACACCTTGTCATTCCCAGAACTGCTGCAGAAGCACACTGTACCTTGGGCAATAAATAGTTAATATACAAATTAATCAAATGTGCAGAAACAAAGGGATTAAAAGGGTTATTATTTACTAGCAGACAATAACATAATGAAGTGTCTAATTACAGTAAATGTAAAATCCAAATCATACCATAATTGTGCTCATTGCAATAACACCCGACATATTCATAGAGTACATCTTTTCTGTTTTTTCTGTTTGAGAGTTCCAAAGAGTACTTTGAAGACCTGCACAAATATAATGCTGAAACTTCTAACCCTTTCTGTATGACACGTAAATGCAATTTAGGAATATAGTCTCACCAAAGGTGGCTACATATACTTCAGTTCATTATTATTCTCATTGTTGTTTAAACCTGCTGGAGAAATAGATCTGAAATCTCTTTCCGCACTGAAATGGTCTCCCTCACACACACAAGTGTTGGTGAACTGACAGCCATGTGTTCTGTGATTTGAGTGCTCAGTGTCAACATCACCAAAATATTTAAAGGATTATGTGGACATGGAAATAAAGAGGGGGATAAAAAGCAAAACAAACAAAAAAACTGGATCAATTCATTCTAAATGTTTCTTTACAGAATGACAGATTCAAAGAAATTATAAAGGGAATATGCATTATCCCATATCCCAGTTATTGTTCCTTATACTATATTTTCAAATCCTTCACCCAATCCAAATTTCAGAAGTTTTGAGCAATAATATTCCACTGCTTTCCTTGCAACATTATTCTACTAACCCTGTCAAAAAACTCTTCTATTGTATTTGACACTCATACACACATTTTCCTGTAACTGTTCTGTGCTTTGCTACAATAAGTTAGGATTTATTTACTCACAGACATTATGGCCAGATAGTCTGACCTCTTGCACTTTGAAGGCCACAGAACCTCTCTCATCTCCCCTTCTCCCTACCCTATAATATGTTCCTAACCTACAGATGAATTATCAAAATACTCAAAAAGACTTCCAGTGACAGAGAATCTACCTTTTTCACTAGTTTAAACCTCCAAATGAACAGAGCACCATGCTGCAGCAGAGGGAAATGTGCCCTGGGGGAAAAATTCCCTCCTGCCCTCAAATAAGGTGATCACTTAAAATTCCCCTAACGTGGGCAAGGTCACCATCCAGACACCAAGAAAAGAATTCACTATTGTAATTCAAAAATCTCCCTACAGAATCACGGGATTGGAAGAGATCCCAAGAGATCATCTAGTTTACTCCCCTGCACACATCACAGAGCTAAGAATTGTCAAGTATCCCAATAGGAGATATGAGAGATATTTGTCAGAAGTCCCGGATCAGCTACATGCCACTGTAGGCAGTACTATCATACCATCTCCTCCATAAATTCATCAGACTTAGTGCGGAAGCCCGTTAGGTTTTTGCCCCACTGTTCCCCTTGGAAGGCGGTTGCACAACTTCACAACTCTGATGGTTAGAAACCTTCACCCAATTTTAAGCCTTAACTTATTCATGGCTTCTTTCTCTGTGTGTGTGTGTGTGTGTGTGTGTGTTGTAACAGGGAGGCCAGCAGACCTGGCTACAAAGTGGGGAAAGTCACCTCAGTCTGGCAGACTGAGCTAGGGAACCATCTAGGGCAGCAATGCTTGTGAAAGCACCTGCAATCGAGTAATGATAGCCAGCTGATTTGACTGCCAGAGGTTTAAAAGTAGTGTGGGGAGGGGAGTGAGTGAGTGAGGATGTGACGGAGGTTGGAGAACAGTTGAGAAGGAGGTAAGGAGAAAGCAAGGCAGATAAGGAGTCCAGGGAATGCTTGTAAGGACAGCTGGGAAGGGAAGAGTGCTTGGACTCCCCTCCCTCAGCAAGGCTGACAGCCCTGGGTGTGTCTATGGGAGGGAAAAAACTGACCAATTGGCCAGAGCAACTGAGATAGGTGCAGCCTAAAACCTACAGCCGGGGTAGAGGCATGGGACCCAAACTGGACAGCAGGGCACCTGGCCACAGTTAGCCCAAACAAGCCAAGCTCTTTCAGCTTCCTCCCAACAAGGCAGCTTTCCCTGCTCATGTAGCCCTTCTCTGCACCTGTTCCAGTTCAAATTAACTTTTTTTAAAACATGGGAGACCAGAACTGCTCATGGTCTTCCAGGGGAGGCTTTAGGAGGGCCTTGTATAGTGTTACTAACACTTCCCTAACACTATGGGAAAGAGCCTTTAGATGCATCTTAACATTGCTTTAGTTTTTTTTGCATGGATGCATCACACTGGCAGCTCATAGTCGTCCTAAGACCAAATGCTACCCCTAGGCCTTTCTCCTTCTCTGTCACCTCCAGCTGATAAATTCACAGCTCATAGCAAAAATGCTTTTCATTAGTGCCTAAGCGCATGAGTTTCTACTTTTCACTATTAAATTTCATCCCAATTCTATTACTCTGGCTTTCAAGGTCATCCAGCTCTTCTTGTATGATATTCCAGGCCACCTTCTTGGGCTACAACTCTAAACTTTGTGTGTCATCTGCAAATTTTATTAGCACACTCCCACTTTTTGTGCCCAAATCACTAATAAAAATGTTTAAAAGGTTAGGTCCCAAAAATGACCTCCAAGGAGCTTCACTAGTAATGCCTCTTCTATCCAAGAGTTCACTTTTCAGTATGACCAGTTGTAATCTCCCCTTTAACCAATTCCTTATACACCTTTAAATTCTCATATTAATCCCCATTTTTGCCAATTTAACTAATAATTTCCCATGTGCATTTATTGTAATAAAGACAATTTGGATAATTTGATTGATTCCCTGCTTTCACTTATTAATGTGTAGAAGTTCTGGCTTAGACAGAAGCCAGAACTCTGGGAATCTCTACATTTAGGGGGCCTAGGGCTCAGTTCCAGCCTGAGCCCCAGCATCTGCACAGCAGTTTTTCAGCCCTAGAACCCAAATGCCATGAGTCTGAGTCAGCACACCTGGACCAGCTGGGGATTTACCGGAAAAACACAACTCCAGCAACTGTGACAGCATTAACTCCCTTGCATTAACCAGCAATAAGGGAAATGGATCTAACACAGATTATAACCTGCAGCTCCTCCAGCACCTGTGTAAATATCACAAGCTGAAATGCAAACCAGAAAGTAAATGTCACAAGCTGAAATGCAAAGTGAAAGAAAATACCCTGCGTCTATCCCCATTAAGAACAACTCTCAGTAATCTGCACTTATGAGATGAATCTAGATATAAACTGTTATCCACAGAATAATATCAAATTCCACATACTTGAGTCTCATACTGGATTTACCTAATGTGGACTAAGCAGTTTGTTTACACTTGGACCAGTTCCACAGATCAAGATCTTGCAAGTGACTTACTGGAGCCAAATTAATTTCTTTCTTCTCCTCAACGGTTACAGCACATAATCTTTAACAATTTGTTATTGAAGAGTCATGATGGGACAAGGGGTTACTCTTCGAGGGATTAAACAGTTACTCTTTGAGGGATTAATAACTATTAATTCCTTCTGCCTTTCAAATCTCAGAAAAGCTATCCACCTATGTCTATCTTGAAATAGGATCCATGTAGGAAATAAAACAAATAAGAAAATAGTTAATGCCATATGAGACACTTTGTCTAAGGACCCACAGATCATCCAAGGTTGGGACTTCATTCCCCAAAAATAGAAACTAAAGTAGCTAATATTCTTAATCACATAGGCAAGAATCTTTGATACTTTGCATAGTAATAACACTTTTTCTCCCTGTTAACCCAGCTGAAAAGAACTCCAAAACCATTAACAAGCAAAATAACACTGCATTCCTAGTTGATGTGGCCTCTTGCACACTACAGTCTTATGTTGGCACAAGTCACGTTAAGTGAATCTCATAATGTATGTGTCTGCACTAGTGAGTTTCTTCTGCTCACATAAAGTTGACTTCTGCACAGCTCCACAAGATCTGTAGAACTTCATTGGACATCCACACGTCAATAAGAAGATAGCGTGAACAGTGTGTTGTGTAATTCAATTGAAATGGCCTCCAAGAGGTGTCCCACTGTGATCTGTTGTGACCACTCTGGGGAGCACTTTCATCTCCACTGCACATCAGACAGGTACACATGAAACAGATGGTCCTCTGCTAAAGGCCTTGGAACTTTTGAATTTTCATTTCCTGATTGATCAACCTGGAAGGCTTGTCAGCACAGCTGATCATGGATACTCAAGGTCAAAAACAAGCTCCAGCATGGAATGTATAGGCAAGGTGTGGAAAAGTGTCTGTGCAGGCAGAGCTTCAGTCCAGCAGAAGTGATATTTGCCAAGATCATGATTAGCATAGGGGAGAAGGGTTGCATTAAGAACACAAAGCAGTGTCACATGAAAATAAAGAAAATGCAGCAAGCTTATCAGAAGCCAAGGTAGGTGCACAGTTCTGCCTGACAAACATGCTGCTTTTATACGGATCAGTATGCACTTCTTAGCAGTGACCCCTTAGCAACCCCAAAATGCTCTTAACCCAACCTCAAGCAATAATAAGGAAGCTGTTGTTGACAAGAAAGAGAAGGAGGAGAATGTGAGGCAGGCAAGTAGAAGATCCATTCTCTGCAGCAGCCAAGAACAGCCTGTAACCCTGGAGCCTACCCCTTCACAAGATCAGTTGGCAGCAAAACTTGATGTGAGGGAAGACACCTCTGGTGCACATTTCCAATCAAACTGTAGGGGTTCATGCTATTATTTTTTACAGTTAATTTGAACCAAAAAAGTAGATGTAGAGGGTATCAGGGCTGCTCCAGGTATGCAGAAGCTGTTCTCCAAAAAAAGACTGTGTGCATGGAGGAAGCCCAGGAACAAGCTTTCATGGAGATACTCTGCAATCATTTGCAGAAGGCTTCTGTAATGGGTTCCCTTATTTTGTCCATCATAACAGAATATTTTCCTGTACCATTTTAACGTCAACTCTGCAGGCATTGTTGCAGCACACAGTATTCCAGCTGCTGTTTGCCATCCCATGGCTGCCTAACCATGTGTTCCCACCAGTCAGTGCTTGTTTCCTGGGATGAGAAATAGCGATTAGCCATGTCAAGGGGATGCACAACTGTCACTAGCAACTGCCAATCGCCGCACTCTCTGTCTTCCAGCAGGGCTGCTTGTGTGGCATCTCATTGTTCCACATTGCAGGTGCTGCATCAGCTGTTCAAATATTGCAGGATAAGATGTAAGGTGTTAGTTATGCTCACATCAAGAGTGCACAGCTGAGTGGTGTCTATGCTTATTGTACAATGGCATTTACATGAATAACCCAGGCTTTCAGAAAAGGCTAGGTTTATATTGCGGAACAATAGCTGGATGAGAAAGCTTGGCTAACCAAGCTGTCAGTAACTTGCTGTATGAAAGTGGGATTAAAGATCAAACAGGAAAATCTTCCTGTCACACCAAGGAATCCAGATCATGTGTTTTCAACTCAAATTAGACTCTCTCCTTCTTCCCTCTCTTTATGTGTTTGTATGTGTATATGACTTGTAAATGAAATATACCATGGGTAAGCTGCTATACTCCATCTAGATATCTTCCTTCCCAAATTAGAAGCTGTGTATGTGCTTGCCTTATGAGTCAGTGATATGTCTCTCTATGGCTACGTCTACACGTGAAGCCTACATCGAAATAGCTTATTTCGATGTAGCGACATCGAAATAGTCTATTTCGATGAATAACGTCTACACGTCCTCCAGGGCTGGCAACGTCGATGTTCAACTTCGATGTTGCGCAGCACCACATCGAAATAGGCGCTGCGAGGGAACGTCTACACGCCAAATTAGCACACATCGAAATAAGGGTGCCAGGCACAGCTGCAGACAGGGTCACAGGGCGGACTCAACAGCAAGCCGCTCTCTTAAAGGGCCCTTCCCAGACACAGTTGCACTAAACAACACAAGATACACAGAGCCGACAACTGGTTGCAGACCCTGCGCCTGCAGCATGGATTCCCAGCTGCCGCAGCAGCAGCCAGAAGCCCTGGGCTAAGGGCTGCTGCCCATGGTGACCATAGAGCCCCGCAGGGGCTGGAGAGAGAGCGTCTCTCAACCCCCCAGCTGATGGCCGCCATGGTGGACCCCGCTATTTCGAAGTTGCGGGACGCGCAATGACTACACGGTCCCTACTTTGACGTTGAACGTCGAAGTAGGGCGCTATCCCCATCTCCTGACGAGGATAGCGACTTCGATGTCTTGCCGCCTAACGTCGAAGTTAACTTCAAAATAGCGCCTGATGCGTGTAGCCGTGACGGGCGCTATTTCGAAGTTAGTGCCACTACTTCGAAGTAGCGTGCACATGTAGACACGGCTATAGTGTTGCTTGTATAGTAATATGGTTCTGTGAGAAATAAATTATTAATTGAAAAAGAATAATCAGTGCTTTTTTTGTGCCAGTACTTGTCAGTACTGAGTACCAGCACCTTGGCAGCCTCAGCCATGGCATGGGCTGAAGCATTAGGGGATGCGGCGATCTGGCTGAGTACCAGCACCTCCTTTTTTATAAAAAACTCACTGAGAATAACTAAGTCCTTGTTTGAAATATAATGTGAATTAAAGGTTGACTTGAAAAGAACTGAGAGTTAAAATTCCCTTGACTCAATAAAAATAGGTTATCCTATTAGATTCCATTCTTTATTGGTTATAACACTTTTCTAATTGGCAAACCCGTTTTTCCAGATTTCAATTTTAAAATTTAAATGTCTTCAGCAAATATATAAAAATTGTCCCCCTTTCACACTTAGAATAGCAAGTAAATTACTTGGCAGATTGGCATATTTGGTGTGTTGTGACTCCAGGAACTCTGCCTACACAGCCAGCCCCACAAACACAGATTTGCAGTCTTCTATGGGTGTGATCTGACAAAAGCATATGCTGTCCTTATTCCATAGAGAAATAGAGCAAGCTTTTTAGTTTAATCATTTTAAAAATTATTGTAATTTTTATTATTAAGGGATGTAATGTGGCCCTTAGGAATGCAATTAAAATAAACAGTGGCCAAAGCAGCCCTAGGGACCCTTCTTACAGAAATGAGTATGTCTCTTTGTATGCACCTGTATTAATAATTATTATTCATTGCCTCTTCAGTGCTGATGCTGTGCTTTGCACTTCACCATCTGTATTTTATTGCAGATTGGTATTAAATAATATCCGACCACTGGTGCTGCAAAAATTATCAGAAAAGAAGAATTGATGCTTTGTGAAATACCTGAAAACTAAATTTACAGTGAAAAACAACCAATATATAATTAGAATAGGGAACCAAAAACATTGCATTTTCCTTCATAAAGAGCCCTATTTCATCCATCTTTCCAGGGTAGTATGCAAATGTTCTGTCCCATTTGATAGTTAAAATAAATGTTTATGCAAATTTCAGAAATTCTTACAGCAAGAAGATCAAATGAAACATTTTCAAGTTATAGTAAATTCCTCTTATCTGGCAGCCACGAGACCAGGAGGATGCCAGATATTTAAATGTTCTGCATGACAGAGAGGTACACCTAGCAATGCCTAACACTGAAGAAAAACAATGTTGGATATTAAGAAACAAACAAAAATGTATGCATAGTACTTTATTTACTAACAACAGTAGCATTGTACACTGTGAACTTACGCTATATGTATTTGTACGTACTCTAACTATACTGTACTTACGGAAAATGTAACTAAAATTTACTTATGGTTAAAATGCTGGTTATTTGAGAGCTCTGGATAATAGAATGCCAGCCATGAAAGAGTCTACTGTATTTTTGTCCTCTTCAGAAAGTATCCAAAGATCAAAATCTAGTGCTAGAAGGAAGATAACATTTCCAGGCTTCCTTTTTAAAAACACAGAGTGAGCTGCTTGTAAAGGAGTCCCACTTCCAAAAGGCCATCTCCTCCCATTTGGTTAAGCACATACTGAAGTCCTAGGCACATTGATCAGAAGCTGATTTTAATAGAATAGAAGTAAGATAAACATAATCACCATTTGCTGAGGCAAATATTAATTGGGTAAAGACTGCCATGGGTCAGAAATGGCTCAAACTTAAACTGACCCCATCCATTTTGAGAAAGTTCAGATCTGTATTTTAATGTTGAAGGCCAGATTATCTCTTGTATTGAAAGTACAGAAACACAAACATTTATAATAAATACTAGCAATAGGGAAGTAATACAAATTAAATATGCTTTAAACAAGATGTTCTAGAATTATATAATAATGTATTCCTGTACGTAGCTTATTTTGCATGTTACACGTTTTTAGCCCTTAAAGCCAATGACAAGTTCATCTAATTGAAACTAATATTCTAGATGTGGCACAGTTGGGTTTAAACATGAAACTGAAGCCACTTCCGTGGCACTCTTGTATGCTCTTCTCCTGCCAGGTGTTAGAGGACAGATATCCATTATCATCTTTCTCATTGTCTACAAAAAACTAAGTTTATCTGAGTACAGAACTCTATGGTGTATCTTTCTGAGGATCCACACTGATCTTGTGTAATAATATGCCTGTACTGAAGGATATCTTGAAAATGAAAGATCCATGGAACATCAGTTTGTAACTCTACCCAAACCTATACATTCTTTTAGATCCTTGTACTCCAGAAATGATCCCTGGTATGTCTAGAGTAAATTTTTAAGGTAAGAACCAACTTATTATTTCCTACTATCTGGCACAAAGCATCCACAATTTTAAAGTGAATGTCTATTGATATTTCCCTATGGCCAGCCTATTTTCAAGACAAAACTGACTTGAATGTGTTTCTGGCAGAATTATATCAATCTAAAATACAATAAAATGTGTTTCTTATTAAGAAATCCCAACCAGTTTTTCTATTTTAACTAAGACATACATGAGACGTATATGTAGTCTTCTCACTCATAAATGAATTAATATTCTGCAACACAATGCTTAAAAAGCTCTTTCAGCCTCTTCAGCTGTGTCTCCACTATAAAAATAACTTTGATGTTGCTTACTTCGAAGTAAGCATCTTCAAAGCTGAGCATCTACACACACCCTACTTCAAAGTTAAACTTCAAAGTAGGGCACTATTCCATTCCCAGGAATGTAAGGACTTCAAAGTTGGGCTTCGAAGTAAGGGAAAAGGTGTGTACACTCTCTGCTGGCTACTTCGATGTAGTGCCTAACTTCAAAGCTAATTTCTAACTTAGTTCCTAGTGTACACGCACCCTTTTAGTCATAGTTGTAAGCTAACCCATGTATAGAGAGCAACAACTGCAAAGACTCACCTGCTGAGAATGTCACCCCTATATTAGTAGGATGACAAGATTCATGTTCTGATCCAATCCCTAAAGATGAAAGCAAGCTAATGAGAGGGGATAATGGCAAGAAATGGGGAGACAAATAGAACAAAGAGGACAAAGAATATGTTGTTAGACAAGGTGAGAAGGGGCAGGTGGAAAACACTGGCAGTAAAAAGTGTGCATGAAGGGAGAGTTCGGGAACAAGATGAGCCATTTTAGGCAAGAAGGAAAAAAATACTTTAAAATTAGTCTTCGGAAAATTTGGGCACTGAAGAAGACTAAAGGAAAAAAAGCTATAGTAAAACGATTTGTTTTTTTAATTGTAGCAAGTCTGATTTATTCAGTGTTGAAGCCCGTGATTTATTACTGGTGAGTCTGTTTCTAGCACAAACCAAATGTGCAATATTTCTCACTGAAGAGCAGGGAAGGGATGCCACACACTTCGCAGAGCTGAGCTGACAGCTCCTCTTTGCAATACTACTTATCACCTCATTTTCTTTTTAAAAAGCAGAAGGTAGGCCCCTAGCTCCAAAAGCACTGTGGCCAAGTTCATTCTTCCCATGGGGCCAGGCCAGCCGTGCTCTTAGACATAAAGGGAAGATGTGAATGGTTTGGTTTGGTTTGAAGTCAGTTGTCCATTGTTAACCATAAATCAGTTGACTGTTTTACATCATTTCGTGGAATGCTAAAATGTAACATACTGTTCACCCACTAAGCTATACAATGTGTAAAATGAACCTCAGCCCTACCTGGCAGAACATTAAAGGATTCTGTGACAAATATATGTGATGTGTGTAAGTAAGTTCTGTTGCTAGTCCATATCAGATACAAAAGAACATGACAAGGTGTCAGAGTGGAATCGAATCATCACGCTGAACATACCTAATGTATTGAAAGAACTATTGGTCTTGTCCTCACAGCCAGAAATCCTTACAGCACTCAACATGCAACAGAAGTTTAGGGACTTTTCAGGTCCAGTTATGGCTTAGAACCTCTGTGACAACATTTTCCCCAGTTGTCTTTCATTTCTGTGCCAACTGCAGGAAAACATAGCTCTATATAGTTTGTTGGTATAGGCATGTCTAGTAGCGCATACACTATGAGGATATTTGTATTAGTTAGGCTGTGTCTAGACTAGTCCCCAAATTCAAAGGGGTTATGGTAATCAGGGTGTTGGGCGATTGTTAATGAAGAACTGCGGTGCATATGCAGCACTTCATTAGGCTAAATCTCCCCAGTGGCAACTTCAAAGTGTGAAACTTCGAAGTGCCAGCTTGTGTGCAGCCACGGGTCAGCCGCAGGTACTTCAAAGTGCCTTCACTACTTCAAAGTCCCTTTAATCCTCAAAATTTTGAAGTAGCGCGGACACTACAAAGTACTCACGGCTGATCTCCGGCTACACACAAGCCAGCACTTTGAAGTTTCATACTTTGAAGTTGCTGTGGGTGAGATTTAGCCTAATGAAGTGCTCCATATGCACTTCAGCACTTCATTAGTAATCTCACAACACCCAAATTGCCATGCCCCCTTCGAAGCTGGGGGCCAGTCTAGACACAACCTTAAGGATGGATACTGTGCCATTATTAAATAAAAGGTATCCATTGAATAGTGTCATTATTCATCAAGTTATCTGACAATATTTCACCTACTGTAGAGCTGCTTCAATCATTCAAACAAATTTTTGTGGAATCATGTATACAGTAAGTCATTGATTCTCAACCAGAGGTATGGGGGTACATCAACACATCTAGATATTTGCCTAGTTTTACAGTAGGATACATGAAAAGCTTTAGCCCAGTAGAAATGGAAATTTCATACACAAATGACTTGCTTATATTACCATACCTGAAATGTAAGTACAATATTCATATTCCGGTGGATTTATTTTATAATTATATGGTGAACATGAACAAGTCAGCATTTTTTCAGTAAGGGTGCTGTGACACTTTTTTATTTCTGTGTCGTATTTTGTAAACAAGCAGTTTTTATGTGAGGTAAAACTTGGGGTGCACAAGCCAAATCAGACTTCTGAAAGGTGCACAGGAGTCTGGAAAGGCTGAGGTTGGTGGGTAGTGTTAGGTAAGGACAGAAGATCATTTTGCACAACAATTCATTCTGTGCTGAAACTGGATCAATTCTTTTCCTGTTAATACCAATATTAATACTTTTCTCTGTTGCATAGAACCCCACTCATTGCCTCCCTGTATAAGGCATTGTACAAACAAGGAACAAAGTCAGTCACAGCCCCATTCAACTTCTGATCCGGAGCTCGATGAAATCAAACTCCCACTAATTTCAAAGGCCTGAGGCAGGTCTATATAAAAGAACATTCTAAACTGATTTGAAGGTTTAGTGCATGAAAAAGCTACAATCCAGTTTTTCTGCATTCTGAAATCTCAGAATTGTTTTGATTTTTTTTTCAAATAGCAAGCTATTGGTTTACAACAGTCCAATTGCTTTTAGATCTTTTTTTCCTAAAATGCCAGGTTTAAGTGTCAGTAATATTTAACTTGAAAATGAGCTGCTAGAACAGTAACTAATTTCCTTTTTTAATACACAAACTGAATATGATTTTTAAAAATATTTAAATATTTATTTACATGATGAGCTTTCATAGCTCCCAAAAAGCCATTACAGTCTTCAAAGCAGTAACACACTAATTACTTATTTACAATGTCAGTCATAGTAGCAGCCCAGCTATAATCCATTCTGCATTATGTAGTCAATAACCTATATTTTAGAAGTCACGCAGCTTGCCCTTGCAGAGCCTGATTTTGCATGGGACTCAGAAACTCTCAGGTGCTGATGAGCACCCTCACTTCCCACCCAAGTTGTCCAGATGATTGAGTGAGGAAACCAAACCTAGGTAATGGATTGATGCTATGGGAGTTGAAGATATGTAACACCTTGTAAGTGATGGTAAGACCCAATTTCATCATATACGAAACATGCAAACATGTAATTTATCAGCACATCAGAGTCCTAACGGTCCATTTACCCCTCTGTTTTCTACTTCCTTCTTCCTCTCTTACACACAACATGTTTTGTAATACCTCATCTGTATGTACCACCCTTCCTCCCAGAACAGCCCTAAAAGGGTTATGAATAGATACTGTGCTTACTTCATTGCTTTCCAACTGCCATCCCCTTGGAGAGAAGGGTAAGACACCTGAAGCACAGCTCTCTTCACACAATAATGGAGGGGCTAAGGTCTTTGGGCAGTTAATGGCACTTCCCTGCTTTTGCAAAGTACATGGTGATTTATAAATTAAAAGTTGTATGTTTAAATGTTCTCATTCTTACCAAAAAGTGTCATAGCCCTTTAACAATCACAATAAACTGTCAGACCTCCATTTTTCAGGTTTTCATCCAAAACGCTCAAATGTACAGTTAACTCCATGAACTCAGTTTAACCACTTCAAAAGGATTAAAGGTTTGATCCATTCTGCTGGAATCTGAATGCATTTCCAGGGGTTCATTGTACTCCCTGCCTGTTGCTTAGATGCTCAGTTCCCTCTTCTCTCCCCAGTGCAGAGTAAATGGATAATACAGTACATTTCAATTATGTACAGTCCCAGCCCAGCTCTGCATTTATTATAACCGCAAGGTGTGAACAGTATACCCTTTTGATAAGTATAGTAGAATGCTTGTCATTCCCTGGGATTATCACTGTTATTGTGATAGAGTCCAAGATTCCCAGTCTGACACTGGGGCTCCATCGTACAGACACAGCACAAAAAAAACTAGATCCAGTTCCCTAAAAGGTTTGTGTGCAACAAAATTTCCCTGTACAGTCTCTGGTTCCTATTGATATTTCCCGCATGGTCATTATAGGCAAAGCTGAGAGCACACCTTTTGTAAACACTTCCAAGAACAAGCACTTGTTTTCAGTTGCTTGTAACTTTGCAAAACTTTATCCAGTGAGAAATTTTCTGTGTCAAGCATCTGCCTCAGACTGACTTTTATTTTGAGTGGAGATGCACACAGGGACTTTCGGACAAAACAATACAGCTGTTTCTGAAAATGAGTTTTGGGGGAAAATTGTCAATTTTTTTTTTAAAAACGCTTTTGGACTCCTATGATTTGGAGCAAAGACTCGGCAAGGAGGCTGAGAATGGGTTTTGGGCTAACCTGGGACTGGTCAAACAATAAGATTAGGACTAGGAACCGGTTAAATGGAGATCACATAGAATCATAGAACAGTAGAACTGGAAGGGAAGTCAAGAGGTCATCGAGTCCAGTTCCCTGCCCTTTTGGCGGGACCAAACACCAACTAGATCATCCCCGATATGTGTCTATCTAACCTGCTCTTAAATATCTCCATTGATGGATATTCCACAGTCTCCCTAGGTAACTTATACCAGTGTTTAACCACCCTGACAGTTAGGAAGATTTTCCTAATGTCTAATCAAAATCTCCCTTGCTGCCATTTAACCCCATTGCTCCTTGTCCTGTCTTCAGAGGCCAAGGAGAACAATTTTTCTCCCTCCTTGTTGTAACCCTCTTTGAGGTACTTGAAAACTACTCTCCTTTTCCCTCTAAATCTTCTCTTTTCTAAACTAAACAAGCCCAGTTCTTTCAGTCTTCCCTTATAGCTCATGTTCTCTAGACCTTTAATCATCCTTGTTGGATGGGGATCAGGGAACAGGAGGGAAAGTAGGACTGGTCAGACAAGGAGGCTGGAATTATTCCCCACTTGGGGGAAAGGGAAAGGAAATTGAGACTGGAGAAGTTAGGGTTGTTTGAAGGTATTTGTAGGCCCTAGGCACTCTCATAATCTTAGGCCTTTGAATTAGGTTATATATAATTGTGTAATAACAGAGAGGTAGCCGTATTAGTCAGTATTCTAACAAAACAAACCAGCAGTCATGTAGCACCTTAAAGACTAACAAAATGTATATATTTTTCAGATCTGGAGACATGCAGTCTTATGTATCTGATTTGTCAGCTTTTATTTCAATTTTTTTTGTTGATCTCTGTGTTAGAAAACCATCAGTGCTGTACTGTGTATCTCCAGGTCTGAAGAAGTGAGTCTGCCCCATGAAAGCTCATCACCTAATAAATTATTTTGTAAGTCTTGAAGGTGCTACAGGACTGCTTGTTTGCTTTGTTATAATTACATAAGGAGGATATACCTTATCACCTATATGGCTAATAACACACACTTTAATTTTCACTCTTGGAAGTGTCACACTATGGCCATGTCTACACTAGCCCAAAACTTCAAAGTGGCCATTCAAATGGCCTTTTCGAAGTTTACTAATGAAGAGCTGAAATACATATTAAGCGCCTCATTAGAATGCCGGCAGCCATGGCACTTCAAAATTGATGTGGCTCGCTGCCGCGCGGCTCATCCAGACAGAGCTCCTTTTCGAAAGGACCCCGGAAACTTCAAAATACCCATATTTCTATCTGCTGTTAGGAATAAGGGGATTTCGAAGTTGCTGGGTCCTTTCGAAAAGGAGCCCTGTCTGGATGAGCTGCGCAGGGATGAGCTGCGTCAATTTTGAAGTGCCACAGCTGCCGGTATTCTAATGAGGTGCTGAATATGTATTTCAGCGCTTCATTAATAAACTTCAAAATGGCCATTTGTATGGCTGTTTCAACATTTTGGGCTAGTGTAGATGTAGCTTGTGTGAGCAGCATACGCCACATTGAATGAAAGGTTCAATTTTCTTGTGGATGGTCAGTTGAGGATTTTGTTAGGCCTTAAACTTTTTGTGGGCCCGAGGCACTGTGCCCATTGTGCTGAATGGATAATCCAACCCTGGGAGAGACACCTAGGAAGGAAGCCTGGGCAGGGACACAGTGTGGTAGAGAGGGGAGAAACTGGGACTGGCTGTCAGGGAGACTGAGATTGGTTTGGAAGAGACAATGGAACTGGGGCAAGATGCCAAGGCTGAGGCAGAGACAGAACTAGGACAGGGCCAGGGTTGAGGGGATGGGAAGAAGAGGTCAGGTTTGAGGGGAAGTGGATGTGCTCATTAGCGCATACTTACTTCCAAAACTCATCATTCTTCATCCATCAACAAATATAAGTTAAATCCACTGGTAAAGTGTGTCTTATCCCCATTTTGTGCTGACCGACTTAGAGGAAGTCAATCTACCATTGTTGTCACTTGCTTTGTTACTTCAACTAGTGGAGCTCTGGAGAGTGGAACAAAAGATTCCAAACCTGGAGATGCACCAGATGAGCTGGAATTTCTCTTTCTTCAGTTTGCTTTTTAAAAAAAATCTAGTTAACTGCAAAAAAAAAATACCTACATTGAAACAGTATTATATAGATATATATTTGGCTTTTTGTGGGTAATCTGTGGAATGCTTGTGCTTGCTTTCTGATACATCAGCCACCCCAAGTGTTTTGTTTTACCATTGCCTACTTGCTACTGAAGTTCTTTATAAATGTTCACAAAGGGATATGGCTGACCTATTTTCCATTTTATCTGTATCAATAATGACTTTAAAATTGGCTCAATTTAGTATATGTAAATCACACAACTAAAACTTGTCATGTGCTGTAAAATTTTGTTGCCTGCAGGCCTTGTGAATGCTCTCGTCATAAGGGAAAAGAAATGCAGTCATTCTTTTTTCCGTCTACTGAACCTCTTTAAATGGGGATGAGTGTGTGCATCTGCTGCCCCACTAGTTGTGGTGGGGCAGATGCAGAATATTACTGAGTACAGTCATTTTCTATACTAGCCATTGCTCTTTAAGTCTTTATATTTGTTCTTTCATGACTGTTTTTATTTTTCACCCAAACTAAAAAGATTAACCTGAAAAACACACATGTAGGAAAAACATAGCAATGGACTGTGTTAAATTACTTGATTTCATGTGCTGTACTCAAGAGGAAATAGCCTGATGGTTTACCCTCTAGACATGGGTCTTCCAAGTCATCTTTGGGGTAGGTGGGAATGTGTCCACTGGTACAGCTCAGATTGTCTGGACGCGTAAAAAGTACCTCTTTTGCCCGTGGAGACCTGCTAGGCCCACCCTTACATGAGTACAGGGGTTGAACCAACTGTTCCATTTTGAGTTTGCCCATTTAAAATATTTAGGGGTTGGGTAATAAAATTAAATACATTTTTGCAATTCAAAGGCATTTCAAATTGAAAAATCAAACCCTTTCAAATATCAAAATGTGGTCATTTCCCCCAAAATGTTGTGTTTCTTTTAAAATGAGCAGTTTATGGAAATTGACATGAATTTATAGAATGCTTCAGTATGACCATATGTGAAAATTTTCCCCCAGCTGTAATTATGTGCTCTGAACTACTTACTGTGATAAAAATTATTTTGAATAAAGATATTAAATGGACATAAGAAATGGGTCAGTAACTCACTCTACAGTACAATGCAAACATATAACCAGATGTCAAGCTCTGGTACACAGTAATAATCAAAATGGCCTTTTCCTTCCCTCCAGAAAAATAGTTCTTGCAGTTGTAACTGCCCACAAGCAGACTCAAACCTGAAGTTTAGTTCAGGAGCCTCTACGCATTGAACTAAGAGCCAGCTGTGTCCCAGCTCAGGCTCATTCTTTCTCTGTGTAAATGGTCTGAGTGCCAGTACATGGGACAGTGAGCCACACCTAGGTGTGTGGATTACACAATCAAAAATTATAGTACCATAAATAGGCTATACTACATTGCAACATAGGTAAGTGCCTGTCCCTTTCAGTAAATAAATTGTCCACACTAGTACTGAACAATGCTGTTAAGCTGTTTATGCATTTTGCTGGACCATGGTGTGTTGCAGATATGTCTACCTTTTCCTAACCTTATTGTATTGTTGACTCTTTTGCTCTCAGTCATTAGTCCTTGTATTGCTTTGAAAACACAGAAGTAATAAACTTCCATTAGGATACTTACAATGAGAAAGAATGCCCAGAAAAATATTTTGCCTATTGTATAGTGGCTTTATAAATATGGACAAAAAACAAAATATAAAATAATTATATTCCCAATTCTCATCCTGCACTCACTGATCAGTTTATTACTCTGGTCTGTAAAGGGGACTGATGAAGCATAACTAACAAGGACTGTTTGCCTGCCAACAGCAGGTAGACCAAAACATTCTTTAATTCCAGTGTATGTATCGAGTATGTCTGAACCACATGAAGGTTTCTGACAAAGGAGATACCGCCCAAAGAAATAAATTATTACAATTTTGGAATAATTATTTGTTTAAAAGTAACAACTTCATGGACTCAAATGAAAAAAAAAAAACATTTGATTTTTCCCCAGAAATGCTATTTCTAAATGTTATTTTTGACAATGCAGTCATCAAGCTATATTTTATGTTGCTACCCACTTTCCAGGATGCACAGCAATTTCATCAAGCATTTATTGACAAAGTCATATACTTTCCCTTGTGCTCATTGTAACAGTCCAACAGAGCACTAACACACCGTGAAGAACTGAAAGTGATTCAAAAAGAAAAGCAAAGAACCTCGCCAAAAGACTAGGCTGAAGACCTAGAAGAAGAAAGAATATAGTCTGTCAGTGGATGAGGCAATGCAGAAATCGGGGGTTGGGGTGGGGTGTGAAACAGGATTGGACCAGTTCAGAGTCACAGAGTTATAGGACTGGAAGGGAATTCGAGAAGTCATGCGTGCCAGTCCCCTGAACACATGGAAGGACCAAACCTATTGTAGATTTTCCATGACAAGTATTTACTTGTCTTATCTGATCTTAAAATCTGCTTTGTTGGAGATTCCACAACTTCCCTAATCAATTTATTCCAGTGCTTAATTGCCATAACAGTTAGGAAGTATGTCCCAATGTACAACCCCAAGCTTCCCTTGCTACAATTTAAGCCCATTCTTGTCCCATCCTCAGAATTTAATAAGAACAATTTGTCCCCCTCCTCCTTGTAACAACCTGTCAGCTGCTTGTTTCAGTCTTCCATCATACGTCTTGATTTCTACAGCTTTAATAATTTTTATTGCTCTTCTCTGGACTTTCTCCAGTGTACCCATGTCTTTCCTGAAATGTGACACTGACAATACTGCAGACAATACTTCAATTGAGGCCTAACCAGCATGGAGGGGAGCAGAAGAGTTACCTACATTTTCATTTCCAAGCTTTCACTATTGTTTCCTGTGTACTGGGTAACAACAACAAATAATAATAATGCTTTGTGTGAGAAAGACATTGCAAAGACCTGACAAGTTGAAATGTGCCATAAGTAAACAGATCTAGGTTCAGAGATTAGCTCTCAATACAGATTATATAGCAGATTGACAATAGATACTGCATGTTTCGTAATCAGAGAAGCATCAGAGAGGTAGCCGAGTTAGTCTGTATCTTCAAAAATAAGAAGTCCTGTGGCACCTTATAGGCTAACAGATATTTGGAGTATAAGCTTTCGTGGGCAAAGACCCGCTTCGTCAGATGCGTCAGATGCATCAGAAGCAGCTGTCAAAGTGGGTCTTTGCCCACGAAAGCTTATGCTCCAAAATATCTGTTAGTTTATAAGGTGCCACAGGACTTCTTATCATAATCAGAGAAGTATGACTTCAAATCAGAGAAGTAAGGCTTCATGAAGTTGTGAATACAACTGATCCCTGAGGCTTTACAAATGAAAAGTAATCAGAAAAATTTTTGTAGAATATCTGTCCATCACATGACCTCATCAAACTCTTTAAAAAGTAGGTTAATCCATGTTTGTCCTCCTAAGAACATCTTCAGAGTCATTTCCTGTTGTTACTTGTCACAGAACAAAACATTTTGCTTCTTCTGAATATAGTAATCATTCCTTATGTTATCCTTGTTGACAGCCACAAGACTTTTTTTTTTCAAGTTCATTCCACCGTAAGCAAGCTTATATATTTATACAATCAGCTATGAAGGAAAAATGGCCATGTCTAAGTCAGGAATTGTAAATCAAATGTAAGATTTTTCCTGAAAATTCTCTTTGGAACCATTCATCTTTTTTCTCAACACATGGGGATGAGATAAAGCCTAGTCTGTCATATGATACGTGACAGTAGAGGAATACAATCCCATTTTCTTCTGGGATTAATTGCTTTAAAAGCCAAACCTCATTTATGGTTTTCACTTGCTTTCAACAGTTTGTAAATTGATTGACTCAATTTTTACCTCATGTGAACCAGATTATAAACTCCAGATATTGTTCCATCAAAAAAGTAAGACAGAAGGACATGAAGGTAGCATGGCTGTACATGCAAATATTAGATAATGCCCTCTTCAACATATGTATTATGATAGTCTTTAAATACATAACCGCTTGTTGTTTCACATTTAGTACAGTAAAGTATTAGACCATTCTATGTACTACCTTCTTTTTTTTTTGTGTGCCAAACATACAGAATCTGTGAAAGTCATATCGAAGAGCAATGAATGATAGAAACCAATACTTCTCCACTGTTTGCTTCTATCACCACACACCAGGTACAATGCACCTCTGAAAACTGAGCACCTGAAAAAGTGTATTGAGTGAGGCTGGTCTCAATTCGTTAGAAGCACACATAATGCCAGGTGTGATTTCATACACTGTGCTAATGTGCACACTCTAGAGACACAGGAAAACTGGTTTCTATTCTTTTCACCTGGCCACACTTTCTGCCTTTTCTCCAAACATCACTAAAGCTGCTGGAAAAATCATTCACTTGTGCTGTGCCTAAATGAAGTGGAAGTGTCAAGGGCTCATAATTGCCACTTGGTCACCAGAACACTCAAATGCACTTCTCCTCAATGACTATTTCTCAGTTAAATTCCAACATTCTACCATTAGTGGCTTACATGCAACAGCCATTAAAAGCTTATATTTTACTACTGTGAGTGGAAAATTTGGGGGTAGGGTGATTCCCCCTCATTCTTCTTGAAGGACTAGCACTCAAACTTGCCATTGCCATTCATCTTCAGGCAGAAGTCTGGGAATTTCATCCTACCTGATGAGAGTTTCAGAAACATATTAGCAATTGAACATCAAGGGTTGAAATGAAAACATTTAGGCAACCTTAAATGCAGTTGTTTCTAGCCCTCAGCCTATAGCTAAAGGCTCACACAGTGGCTTTTTCAGGCCACCGTGTTAGGTGATGGGAGAGGTAGGAACACAGTATCTATCCCTGAATTGGCAGCAATTTTACAAGACACTGACGATCAATCTAAATTTTATTAGGTCATTGAAGTGACTCCTCTTTATTGCTTTAAATGCCTTGTAGTACAGTGCCCTGAGCAGTGGCATGATTACATCAGAGGTAATTGAGGCAGTCATCTCTCAGTCCCTTGAGTACCTACCTAGCTTTCATAGAATCAGAGAATCAGAGAATACTAGGACTGTAAGGGACCTTGACAGGTCATCGAGTCCAGCGATGTGCCCTCATGGCAGGACCAAGGACTGTGTAGACCATCCCTGATAGACATTTATCTAACCTGTTCTTAAGTATCTCCAGAGATGGACATTCACAACCTCCCTAGGCAATTTATTCCAATGTTTGACCCCCCTGACAGTCAGGAACTTTTTCCTAATGTCCAACATAAACCTCCCTTGCTGCAGTTTAAACCTATTGCTTCTTATTCTATCTTCAGAGGCCAAGAAGAACAAGTTTTCTTCCTCTTCCTTATGACACCCTTTTAGATACCTGAAAACCACTATCACTGAATCACACAGAATCACAGAATCATAGGGCTGGAAGGGACCTCAGGAGGTCATCTAGTTCAGCCCCCTGCTTCAAGTAGGATCAACCCCTACTAAGTCATCCCAGACAGGACCTTGTCCAAATGGGACTTAAAAACCTCAAGGGATGGAGAATCCACCACCTCTATAGGCAACACATTCCAATGCTTCACCACCCACCTGGTGAAGAAGTTTTTCCTAATATCTAACCTACACCTCTTCCTCTTCAACTTCTGACCATCACTCCTTGTTCTGCCATCTGGCACCACTGAGAACAGTTTTTCACCCTCCTCTTTAGAGCTCCCCTTCAGGAAGTTGAAGGCTGCTATTAAATCACCTCTAAGTCTTCTCTTCTGTAAACTAAACAAGCCCAAATCCCTCAGCCTATCCTCATAGGTCTTGTGCTCCAGACCCTTAATCATTTTTGTTGCCCTTCGCTGAACCTACTCTAGCAAATCCACATCCTTTTTATACTGGGGGCCCAAAACTGGACACAATATTCCAGATGTGGCCTCACCAGTGCCGAATAAAGAGGAATAACTACTTCCCTAGATCTGCTCAAAATGCTCCTCCTAATGCACCCCAGTATGCCATTAGCTTTCTTGGCTACAAGGGCACACTGTTTACTCATATCCAGCCTTTCATCCACCATAACCCCTAGGTCCCTTTCCATCGTACTGCTGTTGAGCCAGTCGGTCCCCAGCCTGCAACAACGTTTGGGATTCTTCCTCCCCAGGTGCAGGACTCTACACTTCTCCTTATTGAACCGCATCAGATTTCTTTTGGCCCAGTCCTCCAATTTATCCAGGTCCCTCTGGATTCTCTCTCTACCCTCCAATGTATCAACCTCTCCCCCTAGCTATCATGTCCCCCACCCTCAATCTTCTCCTTTTCAAACTAAACAAGTCCATTCTTTCAGCCTTCCTTCATAGGTCATATTCTCTAGACGTTTGATCATTCTTGTTGCTCTTTTTTGGACCGTCTCAAATTTCTCCACATCTTTCTTGAAATGCAGTGCCCAGAACCAGACATAATACTCCAACTGAGGCCTAACCAGCACAGAGTAGAGTGGAAGAATGACTTCTTGTGTCTTGCTCGCAACACACCTCTTAATGCATCCCAGAATCATTTTTGCTTTTTTGCAACAGCATCATATTGTTGACTTATATTTAGCTTGTTGTCCAATACAAACCCTAGATCCCTTTCTGCCATACCCCTTCCTAGACAGTTGCTTCCCATTCTGTATGTGTGAAACTGATTGTTCCTTCCTAAGTGGAGCACTTTGCATTTGTCTTTATTAAACTTTATCCTGTTTACCTCAGACCGTTTCTCCAATTTATCCAGATCATTTTGAATTTTGACCCTATCCTCCAAAGCAGTTGCAAGCCCTCTTAACTTGGTATCATCTGCAAACTTAATGTGTACTGTCTATGCCAATATCTAAATTGCTGATGAAGATATTGAACAGAACCTGTCCCAAAACAGACCCCTGCAGAACCCCACTCATTATACCTTTCCAGCAGGATTGAGAACCATTAATAACTACTCTCTGAGTACAGTTATCCAGCCAATTTTACACCCTCCTTGTAGTAGCCTCATCTAAGTTGCATTTGCCTAGTTTATTGATAAGAATCTCATGCGAGACCATCTCAAATGCTTTACTAAAGTCTAGGTATACCACATCCACTGCTTCTCCCTTATCCACAAGGCTCGTTATCCTATCAAAGAAAGCTATCAGATTGGCTCGACATGATTTGTTCTTTACATATCCATGCTGGCTGTTCCCTATCACCTTCCAAGTAATTGCAGATGATTTCCTTAATTACGTGCTGCATTATCTTTCCTGTCACAGAAGTTAAACTGACTGGTCTGTAGTTTCCTGCGTTGTTCTTATTTCTCTTTTTATTGATGGACATTATATTCGCCTTTTCCCAGTCTTCTGGAATCTCTCTTGTCTCCCATGATTTTTCAAAGGTGATAGCTAATGGCTCAGATACCTCCTCTATCAGCTTCTTGCGTATTCTCGGGTGCATTTCATCAGGCCCTGGAGACTTGCAGACATCTAACTTTTCTAAATGATTTTTAACTTTTTTTTTTAATTTTATCTTCTAAACCTGCCCCTTTCCCACAAGCATTCACTGTGTTAGGCACTCCTTCTTCAAACTTCTCGGGGAAGACTGAAAAAAAGAAGTCATTAAGCATCTTTGCCATTTCCAAGTTTCCTGTTACTGTTTCTCCCTCCTCACTGAGCACTGGGCCTATTCTGTCCTTGGTCTTTCTCTTCCTTCTAATGAATTTGTAAAAAGTCTTCTTGTTTCCCTTTATGCCTCTAGCTAGTTTGAGCTCGTTTTATGCCTTTGCCTTTCTCATCTTGCCCCTGCATTCCTGTGTTGTTTGCCTATATTCATCCTTTGTAATTTGTCTTAATTTTCATTTTGTACGTGATTCCTTTTTTATTCTGAGATCATGCAAGATCTCCTGGTTAAGCCAAGGCGGTATTTTGCCATATTTGCTATATTTCCTATGCAGAAGAATAGTTTGCTTTTGGGTCCTTAATAATGTCCCTTTGAAAAACTGCTGACTCTCCTCCGTTGTTTTTCCCCTCAGTCTTGTTTCCCATGGGATCTTACCTACCAGCTCTCTGAGTTTACCAAAATCCGCCTTCCTGAAATCCATTGTCTCTATTTTGCTGTTCTCCTTTCTACCCATCCTTAGAATTGTGAACTCTGTGATTTCATGATCACTTTCATGCAAGCTGCCTTCCACTTTCAAATTCTCAATCAGTTCCTCCCTATTTGTTAAAATCAAAGCTAGAACAACTTCCCCCAGTAGCTTTTTCAACCTTCTGAAATAAAAAGTTGTCTCCAATGCAGTCCAAGATCTTATTGGATAGTCTGTGTACTGCTGTTAGTTTCCCAACACATATCTGGATGCTTTAAAACTTCAAATCTTTAAACCCTATATCTTTTTCTTGGTTTCCTCTCCTGGATGGTGCCCATGTAGCACTGCAGAAAGAGGAATCTCAGCACCAACATTTTTAGATGAACTCTATATCATTTTATTATGCAATGGTTAAATGTTCTTGCCTGAGCCAACCATAAGAAGGAGAGATACAGAGTGCAAATTCCATCTTCAGTCCACTTGTCCAGCCCAGTAAAGCATCTGAACTGAAGCAGCCCTCACTTTCATCAGGTCCTGAAAGTGCTTCAAGTTCTGGCTCCATTTCAGAGCATTGTCTGAGTACACAAGTCAGTAGATAACTTTGAGATCCACAGGAGGAAGCTGTGACTTCATTGTGCTACAGTGACAACTATTGGCCAATTCACAGAACTAGGTGAGCGCCAATTTTTCAGACCGCTGCTTGCTTGATTACTTAAACAGAAGTAAGGTTCTACTTTGCTGGGCTGGATCACAGAGGTCCCCTTGAGACTGTCACCCAATGTGTGGATTATACCACAGAGCCCACCTACCGGCTTTCTGGTGTATCCCTGCTCCTCCTGACCCCATCTTGCTTGGCTAGATGCGCTGGCTTCCCCCAGCAAAGACACAGAGTTGAAGCTAGCATGCCCCCAGCAGAGTAACACAGACTCTGATAACATCTTGGAGAGCTCAGCACCTAGAAGCATAGCTCCAGAGAGGACCAAAACCCTAAATAAATCCGTCTAAGTGTAAAAGTTTTACACAGAAAAAAATAATGCTTTCTCTTTTTAAGAATGAAAGAAAGAAACGAACAGCTGTTGAGCCCTCCTGCCCCCATAACAATTATTTACACTTGGTTTGAGAATAAGCAAAAAAGTTTTTATGAAGTATAAAAAGTAGGATTTAAGTGATTGTGGGGGTTATGGGAGGTGAAAAACTTGCCTGGCCCCTGGGCAAGGTGGAAAGGAGCTAGCACTTCCCAGAAGGGCAGGTCTTGAGTGGAAGAGGCAGGCTTGGGGGGCAGCCAGCCCTCAGAACCACCTTGGAGTGAACCAAGTTGAATCCTCATACCCCCCTGCCCCAGGCAGCCTTCAGGGCTGCCCTGAGCATGCCAAGTGACACTCCACTTAAAGAGCTCAGGGGTCTAGCCACTGCAGCTTCTGTGGTAGTGTTGGCAGCAGCCAGAAACACCAGGGCCTTTTGAACTGACAGGCCCCGGGTCAACAGTCCCCTTTCTCCCTCACCCCCTACCCCTGAGGTCTGTGCACATGAGTGACTGCAAATGAAAACAGATAGATCAAAGAAAATTACTAATGTAAAACAAAACACACCAGCTAAGCCAATACATGAAGACAACTTGTTACTAATAATATTTCTCACTCTAGTCCTTATTTCAAGTAAAATCCTTCAAATCAGAACCGAACTTTTCTCTATCATGGGTCAAATAGCTCCTTGAATATCCTTTTAGGGTGCTGAGGCAGTTTCAAAAGCCAGCTGAAGGCAATCTGTGCTTGCTCCCACTCCCTTAAATAGAATTTTCCAAGGACAGGAATCCTTCATTTAGTTCTCCCATCCCTATGAAAAAATACCAAAACCAACATAGATTCCAGCACCAGTTGGCACAGTCTCATGTCTTTGAAGGACCAACCCCAGTTTGGACTTACAGAAAAAAATACCATTTGTTATCTTGACCACTGGGCCATTAAATCCCATAAGTATGACTAACAACTTTCACTAGAAGACCCAGAATTAATACAACAGGTTTACACTTCATATTTTTTCAGAAACAAGAATTATACAGACATACAAATATAATATACATATTCAAGGGATTACAGGCTCTTGAATGATACCCTGTTTTGCATATAGCATATTTGAGTTATACATGTTCATATTCAAAAACACATTTCCATTAAAATACGGGGGCATAAGCATCACAGCCACAAACGAAGAAGTAAGAGATCCAGTTTTAACAGAATGTTGGTGTTCTATGAAAAGGAAGGGGAAAATATGGAGCAAATATGTTATGCAGCTAGCTTATTATAAAGACATCACTCTTGACAATTTAGTGCACTCAAGACTTGGCAGGACAGGGTCCATATCATGTGTTCTGGCCCAAATGAGTGATAAAATGGAGAGAAGCGTGTGTTACGGAAACCTTTCCTTGATGGATAGGTGCAAATAACAACAAGAAAAACTTGGATCCATCTACCAATTGATTTGAGAGGTCCAGGGCATTCCTAATCTTCTATGGAAGAATCTATGAAAGATGAATAATATTTATCATGTAAGCAATGTAACAGCTTCTCTAAATAAACAATACATGAACTGGCAAAAATATGCCAACACTTAAATAGATTGTAGAGCGTAATAATTCACTGGGAATTTTCTTACATCCACTAAAATAATTCTGGTTTCATTTCTCCTGACAAATGCCCAAGTGAAAATATAAAAATCATGTTTTAATCATTCACTTAGTACAGACAAAGAATTAATTGATAATCTCAAGTATCTTTACTAGAAAAGTAAAAACTGAACAAAATTTGTACTTTGTAAAACACAGTGCCTGAGCCATCCATCTAGCACAGCTAATGCTAATTCACAGCAAAAGGATTTCTCCAAAGCACTGTACTAAATGCTGTAACGTCCACATATTGCAAGATTATGGATGACAATGGTAGCCTTTGAGAGCTTTTTATTTCACTTATGATAAATATCTATGGTTACCTTGAAAAGTGCAAACCTCCCATACATTCTATAAGAAATGCCTCAAATATTGTAAATATTGCTATTATTAACCAGAAAATCAAATAGGAAGTTTTTTAAGGGCAACCTTTAACTGACTGGCACAACCTCTTGATCACTAGTTTAGTTTAAAACTTCTTTACATAATTCCTTCGTAGCAAACTATAACCCTCTTTTACGATCTGCCTCACACCTCTTCAATGAGATCCTATGATAGACACCAGAATCATTCATGTTAATGACGTAATATATTTTATGTCACTTACATATTGAAAATGGCAGTTTAAAAAATGGTACTAAATCTTAAGTTATGATACTTCATTTGACCAAGAATTAAAGTATCCACATTGTTTTGATCCTGCTCTGCCCATCTTCCTGTTTTAGGAACATCATCTTCTGAAGCTCGTCTCCATGACACTGATGGAATCACCATACATACATTAGAAGACATGGCTTGAGGCTTCCTCTCCAGACCCAGAGCATGATACCTCTGGGATATTGCACAGAGTCTATTAGTGCGAAGCCCACGGCCTTACAATATTTTGCTGAAATGGTTGTCTCTTGTGAGTGAATAGTTACCCACACAGATTTAATTAAGAGCAGAAGTAGAGTATTCACTGTTACGGAACTGTGTGGGAAATTGCTAATCAGAACTGCAGGCACACTAGAGGGAACAGAAAGCAAAGGAAATGATGAGAACAGTTTTATCCAATATGGAACAAGAATGAGTAACATTAACATCTTTTATATGTAATAAATTCATAGATGGGCTGGGGCTGAAATGCCTGGAAGCTATCACCTAAATCCCAACCAGTAATCTTGCCTATTTAATACCTGAAATAATCACATTAATAATTACTTCATTAACTGCTGTGGTATAACCCTTGGAGAGCATATTGTATTTGGTTAGTATGTCAGTGCCTGGTTTTTCCTGTGCTGAGGATAGTAGCAGCTGTAGGTTAAAAAAATTCAGCGAGTTTTGCAACTGTCTTTAAGATGCATCTGTGCTCATTTATTCAGATCACTTAGATTTTAGACTTATGGACTACATTTACACTAAGGAAAAATTTCGAAATGGCCATGCTAATGGCCAAATTGGAGAATACTAATGAGGCACTGAAAATAATTGGTGCCTCATTAGCATGCTGCTGGCTGCGGCACTTCAAAAGTGCCGCATTTTGCTTGTGCTCGTCTCGTCCACATGGGGTTCCTTTTCAGGAACACCTGGGAAGTCAAACAAATGAGCAGTTTGTTTGGCTGTGTACCACAGCTGAAAGAGGCCTTACACCATTTTCTCTTCCAATGCTAGCCCATCATGGTGCCAGACAGCCCCCAGCAAAAATTGCATTCAGGAGAGCACACAAACTGCAATCAAAGTTCCAGGGCTAGTTTTGGTGGGGAGCAATGGAAAAGCAAGGGAAAGCTCCCTGAACATTCTTCTTTCACAATATGGGAACTCATAGACAAGCCACAATTTAGTCCTTTGTGTACAAAGGACTGTACAAAATATAAAGAAAAAAATGTGAGGAGCATTAGTTCTCTCACCAACATCAGTTGGGGTGTTGTGCCTTTTTCAGATTCAGAACACAAAAAGTCACTTCACTGCTATAAATACTTAACAAAACGCTTACAGCCTTTTCCTGTGATGTCTGAATATCTATCTCACAACAAGCATCCATAGACATCTAAGGATTTCTACCTATGAAGCATAGATAGAAGCAGACTGTTGTTTGAGTCAAGCAATTCTAACATTTTGAGTTCACCGGAAAACTTTTCTAAACCCAACCAGAAGTAATGGTTCTTAATGTAGGAACCACTGAGGCTACATCTACACTATGAGATAAATTCTAGTTTATTAATATTGATTTTGTAATGCTGGATTTTATAAATTCGAATTTGACTACCTTCACCTCCCCACGTGCTCCTCATAAAGTTGACATTGCTGCCACACTCAATCAGCAAACATTGACTGTTGCAGCAGTGCATTGCTGTTACCTATCCCACAGTTCCCTCATCCCCCGTAACATTCTGGGTATGCTTGCTGGTATTTGACATCTTCTTCCTACACTGCATTGTCCTCATTCTCCTCCCGTGGAAAGCAAACCATTTTTCCAGTCGGAAGGAAGAGAAAGAAGGGCATCAAAAAAGATAGCAAAGTTAACAGAAATCTCCTTCTTTGGTAATGGCATTATCAAGGATTTCATAAAAATCAGTCAGGCCATCCTCTGACCTGTCCCCTCTCCTGTGATTGTATCCAATCCCTGAAAATAACACAGGGACAACGAAAAGCTTGAAGAAAGAGTTGATAGTAAAGTTTTTGAAAAAAGAGAGTTGCTGCGGGGAGGGTATTTGGCTTCCCAGTTCATTATACAGCTTCTGTGCATGGTCTGTTTCTCAACTGGTCCTCCACCCACTCTTCCTTGTGTGAAGGGGCGCAAAGTTAGAAAAAAGAGGGTAGAAAAGCTAGGAAAGAATTTTTGTCTTCCCTCTTCGCTACAGACATTTCCAGCACGGGGGATGGCAGTGAAATCTCATACACTGAACTTATACTGGAAACAAGAATCTCAACTGGCCTTCCACCCACTGTTCCCTGTGGTTTTTTGGGGGGGCGGGGGTGTCAAAGCATGAATAAAGAGGATAGGAAAGGTTCTGAGAAATATTTTATGAATGAAATAGCAAAGATTTTGCAAAAAGCAGCAAGTGCCTGCAATGGGCATCAACCCCTCCAAAATATTTTTCGTGGGTGGGGGTCTGTGGTCTGCAGCTGCAGAGCCAGTTGAAATGTTCCACCACCCCCAAATATCTTAGCCATTGGGGGAGACTTCCTGCCACCAGCAGAAAGGTCCTGACAATATTTTTGGTGGGGGCCCAGGTGAAGCAGTCCCCCCACAAGGGGCAGCAAGCCCCAAAATTCTTGCCCACCCTTGGAGCCCTAACCACGTGCAAGCCATGGCATGGCACTGCCTGGAAGCATGCTCAGTACCAAACGGCAGGCAAGTCTTTTACTGGATCTGTTGAATCTTGGCTGACACCAACCCTGATGTAGTCAAATCTGTTCAGGGTATCTGGCACATAAAAAAGTCTTTGGAACTCTTTTTTTCTCCATCAACTTTCACCAGAAAATTGGTCCTTTGAAACATGAAAAAGATGGATGAAGTTCAGGCATTTATAGGCGGTACATTGCAAAGCTAATATATCTTCATCTTTTCTAACATGTCTGATTTCCACCAGAAATGGGTAAACACATAGCTGGAGATTTCTGCTAAAATAGCCAACTGTGAAGCAGTTGAGAGTACTGACGTCCGTGCAACTGTCATTAGTCACGTTCAGAATTTTCCCCCCTCACAAATGTAATGATCAAGGTCAGATACTCACCTGGTGTAAATCATCACAACTTCGTTTAAACCAATGAGATTTTGTCAGTTCATCCAAGAGGATGACAAGGTCCATTATTTTTAAAGAACACTTAAATGGGGTTTTACCTGGGGTATTCATAGGGAACCAAACACATCACCCTCTTGGACATGATGGAGGAGCCAAGTGAGGACAGGTCCAAATAATGTATAAAGTGCCGTGGCCCTAACGTACATGGAGTTGGTAATCCCACCATGTAAAACGAAATTGCTACAGAAACAAATGCCAGGAGCCAGGCTCATATGCAGCAGCCTTGAAAGAGATCAACTTCATGTAAGGAATATGTTGGGCATCGGTCAAATAGATGTGCGTCTTGAAAAGTCCTTTGCTGAAGGCCATCTTTCTAAAGATATTTGGGTTTGGAAAGTGAGAACAAAATACAAAGCCACTAAAACTGGATAGATAACATCTTGATGTCCTTGGGACCAGTAGGTGCATATGAACAAGTTCAGACAAACTATATTTTACAGAAACAAATGAGTTCATCCTCTAATCCAGGAATATGGCTGGCAGACATGAAACAGGTGTAACAAATCTTATGCAGGGGAAAGCACAGCTGACACTAAGTGGGAATCAGTGGGTGAAAGAATTATTAATGCTTGCTTTGAGACTAAAGTCTTTAAACTAACTATCATTCAATATTGTCCATCAAGCAACAAAAACACAGATAACAACAAATGTGATTTTTATTATTTGTTACAGGATGCGTTAATCAAGATCTCAAAACATGAAACAGTGACAAGTAATTTTAATGCAAAAGGTTAGAAGTAACAATGATGGGCTTGATAAAGGTAAGACAAGTGCAGCAAGTGTTTGGACATGAACAAAAAGATGAATGATTAGTAAAAATTTACAGTATGAACAAGCTAGCGATAGTGAAACAATATTTCCTAATAAAAACATCAACAGAGTGACATGGAACTCCACAGATTCTACTATAAAATACCAGACAAATCACTTCTGTGTTGCAAGACAATTTCTCTGTTTACTGGTAGATATAAATGTGAGCATGGCCATAACCTTTGTACTGCTCTATTAGAGTTCAAGATAAAAAAATGGAAAAATTAAAAGACAGCCCTGTATTAAGAGCTCAGCTTTAAAAACCTGAACAGAAAAACTGTTTTTCAGATGAAACTAAATAGGTTCAGTGTTCTAACTGAATTAACTGAAGGACACCAAGACCCTGATACTCTATGGAAAAACAAAGAATGCTATCTGGAAAGTGCAAAGATTGTTCTAGGAACAATTAAATCTAACAGAATGGATTTAAGAAGTTACTTGAGCCACAGTGGAAAACAGAAGAGGTATAAAGCAAAACTCATGAATGCTAAAAATAGGTAGAAAAATAAACAAATGGCAAAGATGAACACAGAGCTCTAAACAGAGAAATAAAAAGGAGGCTAGAAGGGATAAAAGGTTACTATAAAAAAGGAAATATCAAGGGGCTGAAGATGTTAGCCAAAAGAAGTGACTTTACATGCTTTTGTAAGACAATCAATGAGCTTACAGGAAACCTGAGAAGTACTGAAGGTTCTTCTAAAGATGAAAATGGAAAAACCCTTCGCAGAGAATAAAAATGGGAGGAACCTCATCAGGCTGTTTTAAATGTATGAAGTCCAAACAAACTAGAAATATGTGATGAAAACCTCCCATCAAGCTTGAAGATAGTTTAGGAGACATTACAGTGGAAAAACATTAGAGAAGCCAACATTATACTCAAAAATGGGAAAATAGCTGGAGAGGAAAGCATTGCTTGAGACACACTTGAAGTAATACTGAAACAGACTTTGGATAGAATGTGGAATGAAGAAAATATCTCAAATCTGCAGAAGAGAGGCCTTATGGAGAAATTGGTAAGGATGAGTGGCTTTACCAGGAGTAATAACTGAAGATGAATCATATTGGCCATGTGTACACTTAGCTGTGTCCACACGAGTGCCCTTTCAAAAGGGGGAAAATTGAAGTTTGGCAGTCGAAATAGCGGCCGTCGAAAGGGAGAAGCCGCCACCATTTTTTGGATTGGCACTCCAATCCGCTCTTTTGAAGTGCTGTTGAGATCTTTCGAAAGAGACCGTCCAAATGGCTCCAAGCCCTCTATTGAAAGAAGGGAGGCAGGAAATGCTGTGGATGGGGTCCCATGGCTGACAAGCCCTTCCAGGGCTGCAGCCAGCCACCTCCTTTAAAGGTCCCCTCCCTCCACCTTCCCCTCCGCACGAGCCGAGTGCTGCCCAGCCTTTCCCAGCCTGGCAGAGCCCACTCGTGCCCACTATGGAGGCCCAGTGACAGCTTCTGCAGGACACCCTCATCAGGGACGCCCTGCTGGCAGTGCTGTGCACCATCGTTGCAGTTGCACCCGATCTCATCGGGTGTCTGGGCAGTCCTCCCAGGGCCGCGGGTCTCCCCACCCCTGGGGCACCAGGACCATAGAGCCCTGGGAGTGCATGGTGCTAGGGGAGTGGGGTGAGGAAAGGTGGCTGTGGAACCTCTGCATGTCAAGGCAAACCTTCGACGAGATCTGCCACTGGCTTGCCCCCGCACTCTGGAACCAGGACATCTGCATGCGGCCAGCCCTCACCCCAGAGAAACGGGTTGAGATTGCCATCTGGAAGCTGGCCACCCCAGACTCCTACCAGCTGGAGGTCGGGGTCCTCAAATTGCCCCAGGTGGTGGGTGTCTGTTACGTCCTCTGCAACATCATGGAGGGAAAGGGGGATGCCTATGTCCCTGCGGGGGAGCACCTCCGGCCAGCACCATCTATGAGCAACTGGGTGCCGCCCTCATCCACCAGGCCCACTGGGACAGCCACCACATCTGGGAGGCCCTCAGACAGGCCTTTGCTGACGGCCACCTCTGACCCGCATGCACACCCACATCCCATGCACATCCACCACCCACTATCCCCCTGAGCAGCACAGCATGGAGTGGTGAACAATAAATAAACATTTATCTAACTATTTTTGTTGGTAACTATGTACAGGGGGGAAGCTAACTTGGAGGGGGGCGAGGTGCTCATTCCAGGGGAGAGGTGGTGAGCCATGAGCCCCATGGGCCCCTGGAGCCCCTGCCTTCCCAGGTGCGGGGTCCCCAGCGGGGAGGAGAGGGTGCGGGTAGCACTGGCAAGTATTGCCAGTGAGGGGGCCTGGTGGGGGCAGAGGGTGCGGGATCAGTGGAGGCGGAGGGGGCAGGCTCGGTGGTGGTGGAGGGGGCAGGCTCGGTGGGGGCGGGGGGGGTTAGGACCAGCAGAGGTGCGGCTAATGAGGCACTGTATATGCATTTCAGCTCCTCACTAGTATTCTTCCATTTGGCCATTGGCATGGCAATTTCAATTTTCTCTAAGTGTAGCTGTAGCCATTTCATCAAACAGTGAAAGTACCCATATGCAACATCATCCTGGAAAGTATAAAAAAATAAAAAGATCTTCAACTGAGAGGACCAAATATATTTCAGACCATTAAGATCATATGATCATATTGCTGTACTAAGACACAATACCTAAAAACCTATGCAGAAGCAAGCACCTTTTGTGGTAAAAGTTATACATTTCCAGAAGACTTTTGACTGTATACAGAGACGATCTTTGGAAATCGTGGCATATGCAAAGAGAAGTGGAACAATAAAGGATGTAAATGCTAATGTTGAAAGTGCAATCAAAGATGTTGACAAAATGAACCAATGGTTCACAATGGCAAGTAGAGTCTTCTTCTTTCTTGGTGGTCACTCGATAACAAGTAGGGTGTCTTCATGTCACCCTCCTATTTGTGATTCCTTTGATGGCTGATCAAACTGATTCTGGAGCTGGAGATCTTATTGCAGAAGGGGCAGGTGTTGGTAGCTGTTGGGGGGACACAGGGGAGTTCTTGAAAGCTCTTTTCTTCTTTTGCCCCGGCGTCATCTGCACGATGGTGAGACCTCTCAAATTGCTTCACCCCCTGGCAACTGGATTAAGGCAGGGGTCTATTATGTCCCTGCTATTGTTTGCTTTACTATTACTTATGTGCTGAGAAGGTAGCCAGAGAAGAGTGCTGAGGAATTTTATGGACGACTGATATAGCACAATTTTATGATGTTATTTTTATGGATGATGCTGTCCTCCTTAGTTCAAAATATTGCCTAACAGAAGAAAAGACCAAACTTTTGCCACATGCTGAAAAAAAAAAAAAAAAAAAGGTTTCCTCATCACTGAAATACTTGACTACTGACATGCCCAAATTAACAACTGGAGTAGATGAAGAAACAGTAGAAGGTGGTAGATTTCAGGATCCTGACAAAAAGAAGAAAGGTGAGCAGTAAAATACAGACCCTTGATTACAGAATAGTGGACTTCAACTCCCTGAGAGAACTGATGGTTAGGATCCATTGGGAAACAGATATGAAGGAGAAAGGAGTTCAGGAGAACTAGCAGTATTTTAAAGAAGTCTTATTGAAGGCACAGGAACAAACCATTCTGATGCGCAGTAAGAGAAGCAAACATGGTAGGCAACCAGCTTGGCTTAACAGAGAAATCCTTGGTGAGCTCAGCCTCAAAAAGCATGCACATAAGGGCTACGTCTACACGTGCAGCCAACATCGAAATAGTCTATTTCGATGAATAACATCTACACGTCCGCCAGGGCCGGCAACGTCGATGTTCAACTTCGACGTTGCTCAGCCCAACATCGAAATAGGCGCAGCGAGGGAACGTCTACACGTCAAAGTAGCACACATCGAAATAGGGATGCCAGGCACAGCTGCAGACAGGGTCACAGGGCGGACTCAACAGCCAGCCGCTCCCTTAAAGGGCCCCTCCCAGACACAGTTGCACTAAACAACACAAGATCCACAGAGCTGACAACTGGTTGCAGACCCTGTGCCTGCAGCATAGATCCCCAACTGCCGCAGAAGCAGCCAGAAGCCCTGGGCTAAGGGCTGCTGTCCACGGTGACCATAGAGCCCTGCAGGGGCTGGAGAGAGAGCATCTCTCAACCCCCCAGCTGATGGCTGCCATGGAGGACCCAGCAATTTCGACGTTGCGGGACGCGGATCGTCTACACGGTCCCTACTTCGACGTTGAACGTCGAAGTAGGGCGCTATTCCTGGCTGCGTCTACACGTGCACGCTACTTCGAAGTAGCGGCAGTAACTTCGAAATAGCGCCCGTCACGTCTACACGTGTTGGGCGCTATTTCGAAGTTGAAATCGACGTTAGGCGGCGAGACGTCGAAGTCGCTAACCCCATGAGCGGATGGGAATAGCGCCCTACTTCGACGTTCAACATCGAAGTAGGGACGTGTAGACGATCCGCGTCCCGCAACATCGAAATAGCGGGGTCCTCCATGGCGGCCATCAGCTGGGGGGTTGAGAGATACTCTCTCTCCAGCCCTTGCGGGGCTCTGTGGTCACCGTGGGCAGCAGCCCTTAGCCCAGGGCTTCTGGCTGCTGCTGCTGCAGCTGGGGGTCCGTGCTGCATATACAGGGTCTGCAACTAGTTGTTGGCTCTGTGTATCTTGCACTGTTTAATGAAAGTGTGTCTGGGAGGGGCCCTTTAAGGGAGCGGCTTGCTGTTGAGTCCGCCCCGTGACCCTGTCTGCAGCTGTGCCTGGCTCCCTTATTTCGATGTGTGCTACTTTGCCGTGTAGACGTTCCCTCGTTGTGCCTATTTCGATGTTGGGCTGAGCAACGTCGAAGTTGAACATCGACGTTGCCAGCCCTGGAGGACGTGTAGACGTTATTCATCGAAATAGCCTATTTCGATGTCGCAACATCGAAATAAGCTATTTCGAAGTTGGGTGCACGTGTAGACGTAGCCCTCATGAGGTTAGCGACTTCGACGTCTCGCCGCCTAACGTCGAAGTTAACTTCGAAATAGCGCCCGACGTGTGTAGACGCGACGGGCGCTATTTCGAAGTTGGTGCCGCTACTTCGAAGTAGCGTGCACGTGTAGACGCAGCTAAGAAGTGGAAACTTGTACAGCTGTCTAAGGAGGAGTATGTCGGGGAGTAATTAGGAAAGCTAAAGCACAATTGGAAATGCAGCTAGCAAAGAATGTGAAGGGTAGCAAGAAAGGTTTTTACAGGCATGTTAACAATAGGAGGATGATCAGAGAGAGTGTGGGGCTGTTAGTGGCTGAGGGAGGTGACCTAGTGACAGGTGACATAGGAAAAGCTGAACTACCCAAGATCAGTTCCTGACCTCTGGCATTCAAAAATGCAGTATAGGAAGGAGGTGGAAAGCCCTCAGTGAAGAAAGAACAGGTTAAGCGTTACTTAGAAAAGCTAGTGGTACACAAATCTATGGATCCCGATGTAATGTATACAAGGATACTGAGAGACTTGGCAGATGTCATTGCAGAGCCTTTGGCCATTATTTTTGAAAACTTGTGGCAATCAGGAGAATTTCTGGATGATTTGAAAAAGGGAAATGTAGTACCCATCTTTAATAAAAGAGAAGAAGGTCAATCCAGGGAACTATGGAGGAGTCAGCCTTACCTCAGTCCCCGGAAATATCATGGAGGGGGATCCTCAAGGAATCCATTTTGGAGTACTTGGAAGAGAAGAAAGTGATCAAGAGCAGTCAGTGTGGTGGTTGGTTTCAAGTGGAGTGCTCCAAGAATTGGTTCTAGGACCGGTACTGTTCAACATCTTTATTAATGACCTGGATGAGGGGATGGGTTGCAGATGACACTAAGCTATGGGGTTAGGTAGATACATTGGGGAGGTAGGGATAGGGTCCAGAGTGACCTAGACAAATTGGAGGATTGGGACAAAAGAAATTTAATGTGGTTCAACAAGGACAAGTACAGAGTCCTGCACTTGGGATGGAAGAATCCCAAGCACTGTTACAGGCTGAGGACCGACTGGCTAAGTAGCAGTGCAGCAGAAAAGGATCTGGGGATTACAGTGGATAAGGGTCAACAGTTTGCCCTTGTAGCCAAGAAGGTTAATGGCATATTGGTGAAGAACTTCCAGCATATCTAGAAAAGTTATTATTCCCCTTTATTCTTCACTGGTGAGGCCACATCTGGAGTATTGTGTCCAGTTCTGCCTCCCCCCGCCCCCCACCACTATAGAAAGCATGTGGATGCATTGAAGAGGGTGCAGCAGAGAGCAACGGAAATGATTAAGTGGCTGGAAGCACATGACCTATGAGGAGAGGCTGAGAGATTTGGGCTTATTTAGTTTGCAGAAGAGAAGACTGAGTGGCAATTTGATAGCAGCCTTCAACTTCCTGAAACAGGGCTCTAAAGAGGATGGAGAAAGATTGTTTTCAGTGGTGACAGATGGCAGAACAAGAAGCATTGGTCTGAAGTTACAGAGAGAGAGGTGTAGGTTGGATGTTAGGGAAAACTATTTTTCCAGGAGGGTGGTGAAGCACTGGAATGCGTTACCGAGACAGGTGGTGGAATCTTCATCCATAGAGGTTTTTAAGTTCTGGCTTGACATAGTCATGACTGGGATGATTTAGTTGGGGTTGGAATCCTGCGTTGGGCAGGGAGATGGACTAGATGACCTTCTGAGGTCCCTCCCAGCCCTAGAATTCTGTGATTCTATTAAATGAATCATTCTACCTATCTAGGGAGAGAGATGTGCAACGAAGGTGATTCCATGTTAGATGTCAAAGCAACAAACAACATACAACTTTCAATAACTTGAAGAGACTGGAATGTCACAGACTGTGATTGACATAGACAAAAAATTACAAAATTTTAGCAGCAGAGTCATCTGTCATCCTTTATGGAGCAGAATCAATTAAATGTACAATAGAATTAATAAGAAGAACAACTTATTCTAAGAAAATGCCTGAAAAAGTCTTTAGTGATCGTTGGAAAGAGTTTCTTCCTGTGTCAGAAATTCTGAGGGTGCGTCTACACTAGCAAGTACATTCGAAATTAGGATCAGAAGACCGAGTTCTTTTGAAAGAAGCCACAGAGTATCTACACTGTCGTGGCGCTCTTTCGAAATTAACTTCAAAAGAACTCCCCCATTCTTTCAAAGTTGGTCCTCTGCTGGCGGGATGGGAAGAGCGCCCTCTTTCGAAAGACAATTTTGATAGAGCACATGTGTAGATGCTCCGCAGCCCGCTTTTTTGAAATAGGGGGTCCTCCGTGGCTGTGATCAGCTGGCAGGTGGCGGCGCTGCTCACAGCACAAGTGGAGCTCTATGGCTCCAGAGTCCGGCCCCTTTTCAGCACGCAGGCTCACAGAAGCCCTCAGGCAGGAAGCTGAGAGTGTGCAGGCAACAGAGAGCCCATGCTGCTGCTTGCACAGCTCCCAGCCGTGACACCCCAGGGAAAGCTGCTGCACCTCTGCACCATGGCCAGCAGATGGGACCCTCACCCACCCCAGATGTTGTCCAGGGACTGGTGGGAGTCCTCCCAGGAGGGGAGCCAGCCCCCCAAATGTCGGGTCCCCTTCTGGACAGAGGCTGAGCTGCAGGACCTCCTCGCCCTGTGGGAAGATGAGAAGGTCCTGCAGCAGATGGGGGTCTGGTACCGAACCACACTTGCCTTTTAGCACCTGGCCAAGGGCCTCATTGGCCCGGGTCACCCCACCCGGACCCCAGACCAGGTGAGGTCACAAGTGAAGAAGCTCCGGCAGGTATACTCTCAGGCTCGGGACACAGCCAGGAGGTCAGGGGCAGCTCGACCACCTCCTTGGGCCCAAGGAGTCGGGACCCCAGCCATCAACACGGACACTGCCGACCCCGTAACTGAGCCGGAGGAGCCAGGGATGGGGAGCGAGGGGGAGGACTGGTCCAGACCACTGGCCACCAGCAGGCGACCCCCAAGGGTCCAGGACACCAGCGATAAAGAGGGCTCAAGCAAGGGGGCCCTCGTCATCGACCTCTCCTTGGGCCCATCCAGCCTGGCCCCCTCCGACCGCGCCTCACCCAAGTTCATGGAGGGACCCACAGGTGTGTACCATGCATGCTGGTGGCTGTGGGGCTGGGGGAGGGGGCACGCAGTTCCTCCTGGGGTGGCCACAGCCCACCCAAAGGGACACCAGCTCCAGGGCATGGGCAGGCCAGATTGCCCCACCACCCCCATCTCAGAGGGCTGATGTGTGGCACCCAGCACCATGAGGACCTGACAGCATCACAGGCCACCAGGCTGCAGAGGGACTGAGGGAGGCAGAGGAGAGCCAGCACTCCCACGCCCCAGACGGTGAACCCCAGATGCGGTCCCTGCAGGACTGCTGGGATGGGGTGGGCAAGACGGGGGTGGGGTGGGTTCAGGGCGTCCCTCACTGGGTCTAATGGCCCATTCCTCTCCCCTTTTGTCTCCACAGGTCCAGCAGCCAGCAGATGAACCAGCCCCATGATGGGCCCCAGGAGCCTGACAAGCAAGGGCGAGGGGAAGCAGTCCAGGCCTCAGACAGGGCCTGCATGGGGCTGTTGCTGGTCCCTCCACCAGTGTCACCAGGCTGGGAAGGAGGAGGCAGGGGACACGGGAGGGAGGGGACACAGCAGGGAGCTGATGGGATTGTGTGGGAGTGGCTTGCCATGTAGTGGCAGCTATGGGACTGGGTGGGGTCCAACTTGGATGCCCTTACCCAGGCCGTGGTCAGCCATCTGGCCCCTGCCACCGCTCCTTCGCGGGTCACTCTCGCCCACATCCTGCTGGCCAGGGCTGGCCAAATGGAGGCCGAGCCCCCAGTACCCACCTTCCACCATGCCAACTCCAGCACAGGTGTGGGGACCTTGCCTGAGCCATGCCCCTACCTCCCTGTGCCACCGGCCCTGGCCTGGCCCAGGCGGGGCCCCCGGACATGGGGAGGAAGGGATGGGTGCAGGTGATGGGGCTTCTGGCCATTGAGCCCCCTGGAGAGGTGAGGCCCCCCCAACCCTGGCCCCCCGTCCATCCTCCCCACTCCCATGTAAATAGTTCTCCTTGTTCACCCTCCCCGCCCACATGAATATAGTTCCCCCTGGATAATGGATAATGAGGGGCACAATTTTTCCAACAAAAACAGTTTCTTTTTATGGTTTACCCTGTGTCCCCCGTGCATGTGTGCTGGTGTGTGTGTGTTTGTGTGCAGGGTATGGGTGGAGGGGGAGTGTGCAGGGTGGCGGGGTTACCATGGCCCCTGCTCAAAGGCCTGTCGCAGGGCCTCCCTTACATGCACCCCGTCCTGCTGGGCCTGGTGGCATGGGGTGGCAGGGGGCTGTTTGTACCTATGACCCACTTTGGTGGCCCACCTCTGCATATAGGGCTCTTGTTTCACCTCCACCAGGTTATGGAGGGTGCACCAGGCCCTGACCACCACTGGCATGTTGGAGAGGCCCACCTTCAGACTGGTGTAGAGGCATCTAAAATGCCCCTTGAGACAGCCAAACACCTGCTCCACGGTGTTCCAGGCACAGTTCAGCTGCTCGTTAAAAAGGTCCTGGCTCGGCTGGGTGTGCCTGGTGTATGGCCGCAACATCCAGGCCTGCAGGGGTTAGGATGCGTCCGCCACAATGCAGGGCGGCATTGTCGTGTCCCCAGTGGGGAGCTACCGATGGGGGATGAAGTTCCCCTCGGCCATACGATGTCCCAGCCCTGAGTTTCTGAAGACCCTTGTGTCTTGGGCGCAGCTGGAGCAGCCCACGTAGACGTCCTCAAACCGGATGTTGGCGTCTACCAAGGCCTGAAGAACCACCAAGTGGTAGCCCTTGTGATTGACGTAGGCCCCATGGCTGTGCTCTGGAGCCCTGATTGCAATGTGGGTGCCATCCAGGGCCCCAAAGCAGTTGAGGAAGCCTAGCTCCTGGAATCCTCAGAAGGCGCCATCCAGGTCCCTGACGCAAACCAGCTGCCTCAGGAGCACCTTGTTGATCGCCCGGATGACCTGCAGGGCATAGGGGAGTGCACTTGTGAGCGTGGGGTGGGGTGAAGCTTGCCCGCTCATGCCCGTGCCCATCCCCATCCCCGCCCCTGACACCGGGGTGCCACCCTTCTCCTGACGGTGCCTGTCACCAGGCGGCCCCCCGCCCCCCGCATGCAGTCTAGGTGTGCACTGAGCATGGCTTACCTCAGTGAGGACGGGCCCGATGGTGGCTTTGCCCACCCTGAACTGGTGTCCGATGGATTGGTACCTGTCCAGGGTGGCCAGCTTCCATAGGGTGATGGCCACCCTTTTGTGCAGGGGGAGCACTGGCCTCAGGTGTGTGTCCTGGTGCTGGAAGACTAGGGCAAGCCAGTGGCACAGCTCCAGGAATGTCCATTTGGTCATCCTGAAGTTCTGTAGCCATTGGTCATTGCTCCAGTCCTCCAGCACCAGCTGGTCCCACCAGTTGCTGATTATGGGGAAGCTCCACAGGTGGCGGACGACCCAGGGGACCGGCTGGGGACATTACACCCTGAGGGATGGCATCCAGGAGGGTGGCTATTGCGGTGGCCACCTAGAGCTGCTGCAACCCAGCGGCCAGGACTGCGGCCAGGGTGCTGGCCACAGCTGCAATGGAGGGGGAGTGCTGCTTGGGTTCCATGGGGGCCCGGGATGCCACCTGTGCTGTTTCTTTCTCTCTCTCTCTCTCTTTCACATGCTGCCTGGGGACAGGGTTGCTGGCCCTTGGAGTGTGCATTCTGAGATATGGGGGGCGCCCTTTATGGGGGCAGTGGGCAGTGGCCCCGGAAGGGCTTGTCTGCCATGAGTCCCTGCCTGTGGCGCTTCCTGTCCCTGATCTTTCGAAAGAGTTCCCTGGCATGTGTGGACATTCTCTTTTGAAAGTATTCTGGGGGTCTTTTGAAAGAACGGACCAAACCTTCAGTCGCCGTTGGTGTATGTGAACGCTCCATTTCGAAAGACCACCTTTCGATGTTCTCTTTCAAAGCCATTCTTTCGAAACAGAACTGTAGTGTAGACACAGCCTTAGTGAAGGGAGTGAAACTAAAGCATCAAATAATGTAAAAAGATGACAATGGATATATTCAGAACATGCTTGAAAAACTTCCACAGCAAGTGACTATATGCACACTTCCTGGAAAGAGGAAAAGAGGGTGACATAGAAATACATTATGCAGAACAATATAGAAAGAAGTCAAATCCATCAGTACGACACTCAGAAGCTTCAACAGACCAGCATAAGACTGAATTAGATGGTAGAAACTGGTGGAAGCCCTATACTCTTGACAGCATAGGAAGATAAAGAAGAAGATTCATGTTCTGAAGGAACTGAGGGGTAATTACTTAAGATGTGGCTCAGCAACTCATGAAGATGTGGGTTGTGCACAAAATATAAAGAAGATGCCTGGGTTTCTAGCTTTAGGTGTGCTTTGCCCTCTTTTTAAAATGCTTAAAAAAATGAAGCACCAACTAAACATACCAAGCCAAATATAGAAGCACAGGGAAGGTAACAAAAAACTTGTACTGTGTTTTTGATGCTTAATTTTATACAGGCTGGGTTTACACTTGCCCCCAACTTCTAAGGGGCGGGGGGCATGATAATCAGGACAATGGAAGATTACTAATTAAGTGCTGTGGTGAATATGCAGTACTTTATTAGGCTAATTCTCCCCTGGGGCAACTTGAAAGAGTCATGTAGCCACTGGCCCTTCGAAGTGCCCACTGCTACATGCACGCTGGCACTCCAAAGTCTGACGCTTCAAAGTTGCTGCAGAGGAGAATTCGCCTAATGAAGTGTTGCATATCCACTGCAGCACTTCATTAGTAATCTCCTGTTGCCCTGATTACCATGCCCCCTTCGAAGTTGGGTGCAAGTGTAGACAAGCCCATGCTGAAATAACACTAACACATCATAATATGTTGGTGGAATTTGGAGTTGGAGGGTCATTGATACTTTCAATTCCCCCTTTGTACTAAAATCTTAGAAATTGTGCCGAAAACTTTTGTACTGATCCACTGTATAAATTCCCAGTGTTCATTGGCATTGAAAATATTTTTCCGACATGAACAGGTTTAATAAAAGAATGGTAGCACATTATACTGAAAGACAAAGTACAGTATCCCTGGTTCAGAAGATCTAAACAGACTCAAAGGGTCCTGTGGCACCTTATAGACTAACAGAAAAGTTTTGAGCATGAGCTTTCGTGAGCACAGACTCACTTCATCAGATTTTGGAGATGAAGTGATGAAGGGAGCCTGTGCTCACGAAAGCTCATGCTCAAAACTTTTCTATTAGTCTATAAGGTGCCACAGGACCCTTCGTTGCTGTTACAGATCCAGACTAACATGGCTACCCCTCTGATACTAAACAGACTGTTATCTTTAAAACACTTCCTGTAAGATTCACTTGGAACTCTTTACTTGTGAATAGTTATTTTGTTCCTTCTGCCTTTGAAAATGAGCATAATAAACCACACAGTACAGGACTGTAGGCAACATTGATAAAATACAGAGAATCCACTTAAAGACTTCAAGAAAATCTTATAGGAACACAATAAATGGGGAAGCAAAAACAAGATTGTGAGAGCTATGATAACAAATTTGTCCAACACACATAAAAACAAAATTAAACTTGCACATGTGTTTTATATTCAGATACCTTTTACTCTTTACATAAGTGATATTTAATTAGCCAGTCACCTATAAATATTAAAAAGCCTTTGAAAGGGGACAAGTTATAACAGTGCAGAAGAAAATGTGACAAGTGGACGGTACTCCTTACATAAGAAATGGAGATTCTTTCACTGACAAGTGAGGATAAATTTTGCTTCCATTTACTTGCAACACTGAGGATCCTCCATTTAATACCCAGGTTTTGCTTGCCTCTTTCACCAGTGATGCAGCTTTGCACCACTAATCCACCTTTCAGTGCCGCTGACTAATCCATGGTTTATTTCTTGAAGCATATGGGTAAGCAAGGCGCTAAGCACCGATGAAAGAAACAGTGTAGATTCTCCAGAGACTGACATGCAACTGCCCAGTCAGAAACACTGGAAAATGAAGCATATATGCATGGGATTTGCATGAGCAACCATCTTCTGTCAGGAGAGATCTCTGAACAGTAGAGGAGCACCTTTGAGCATGAGGAGACATAAAGAGTCATTTACTCTAAAACCAGACAATGTTAATTGAATTCAGCATGGTGATTTAGGGAAATCAGTGTCCCTTTATAATTAAAGATGTTCCATTTTGCTATGACTGAGTACAGTATAATTCTCTTCATAAAAATAAAAATAATTTTGCATGTTCACAATGTTCTTTACTGTAGTTTACAGGTAATGCTAAAGATTTGTAAACTTTGTCTTCTGGCAGTCATTCAATAATGAGTAGGATATCTCCATGTTACCCTCCTATTTGTGAGTCCTTTAATGGCTGATTAGCCTGATTCTCGACGTGCAGATTTAATCACGGAATGAGAAGGTGTTGGTAGGTGATAGAGGAGCACAGGGCAGTTTTTGATATTCTTTTCTTCTTCTTCACCTACCTTCGTCTGACTGTGGCGGGACCTCTCAAATCGAGCCACCCCAACGTGGAGCACTTCCCATACTTTGGAAGTTATCTTTCTGTTAAAGTTGACATTGATGAGGAAATCCAGCATTGCCTGAGCCGTGCAAGCTTTGCTTTCTCCCACCTGACAAAAAGAGTCTTTGAGAACTAGTACATCTATCCCAAGACAAAGCTTCTTGTACACTGTGCAGTGGTTGTTTCAATGCTACTGTATGTATGTGAAACATGGACAACATAAAAACATCATTTCAAAGCATTTGAACAATATCATCAATGCTGCCTCAGGAGAATCCTAAATATCTCTTGGGAGGATAGGTGCACGAACACTATCATCCTGGAAGAGTCGAACATGACTAGCATTGAAGCTATTATCATTCATAAACAACTTTGTGGGACTAGTCACGTGATTTGGATATCTGGTCAGCATCTCCGAAAATAGATTCTGTTTTCCAAGTTGGAGAAAGGACAGAGGAGCACTGGGAGCCAGCAGAAGCAATATAAACTTTGTGTGGCAGGTAAGAACTGCCAAATTCAGGGCCGAGTCCCGACTTTCTGTTTAAGTTGGTGTAACCACTATAAGTGAAAACCACCGATATGAATGAGAATTATAGGATCAGAACCTAAAATGTTTCCAGACACAAGTTCTTAAACAAATCTCAGAGATACTTACTAGTGAAGAGATGCAAAGCCTTTTCTCTTGGCACCTGTAAATAAAAAAGCAAAAATGTATTTGAGGCATCTTATTTTGGTTTTATCTTTGCAGCTTTAAAGTGAGGGAAAATATTCCAAATTAAATAAGTTAACTTCCTCTTTCTCACTCTCTCTGATTTGTTGTGTTTGTGAGGTTCCTTATTTAAGACAATCATGAGAACCTTTACTGGAGGCGTAGTTAACTTACACATCCTCTTTGTTCATTAGGAATCAGTAATCCTCCAATGTAGAACCACGGGGGGAAAGGCCATGAAATATTTTTTCATGGTTCACAGGGCAGATAGGCCCGTGCAGGGACTTAAAAAATTAAAATAAAATGAGGAGGAGTAGACTACAGTTCCCCAAGCCTTGTGCATGATTTGGTACAGCACAGTGCAGAGATGAAAGCACATTCAAAATTGAAATGAAGCTCAGCAGTTGGAAAGATTCAGCTTGAATTTCAAACAGACATTCCATGTGCTTGTGTGCTAATTAAAGCACTTTTAAAGGGTTGGGTTCACTACTGAATTAAATCCATATTGAATATAGCTAGCTAGCTGGTGAGACAGACAGATAATATTAACAATACTGTAGCTGTAAAAGCTTTTTCTTGGCAACATATTGAATCCACCTGACACTCAGCTTCAGAAGTGGCCTCAGGGCAAATTCCTCCCTGCGCTGGTGGAGTTCAAGCATATACGACAGGTGACTCACTGCAGTTTGAGGGTCTGACTTATGGACATTCACTTTCCGAGCATCTCCTACTGCCAGTTCACAGCACAAGATTTTTATTGCCCTTATTGATGGTTGCCCATATCAATTGTGCTATAAAAGTGTGAATGCAAAGAAGCTAAATATAACAATGACGTCCTTTTCCAGAAATGGTAATCACAGAAAGAAGGGAATGAGAAATCTCAATTGAATTTGGGGTCATTATGAAATGTGATGAGACGCAGCGAGTCATTTGATTTTCTGGCAAAAGATGGTTCCCTGGAAAAACAAAAATAAGAATAAAGCAAAATACAGGTTGAACCTCTCTGTCACAGTACTCTCTCATCCAGCAACATCTGTAATGCGTCATGATTACAGTTAGCAGGAAGACCAGTTCCTATGGGTGTGGCCAAGCTTCCTGTGGTCCCATAAAGTTTGTTTACAGCCCCCAGACCTGGCTGTCAGTGTTCTGTGCTGTGATTTTGCTCTAATTTACCCTAAATGTCTTTGAAGAGCCCAGTAGCCAGTGAGAGAATTGATAATGTGCTAGACAATATTTACCTCCCATGGTCAGGCAAATTCTCTCATTTAGCACTGGTCAAGTGCAGAGGGTGCCAGACTAGAAAGGTTCCACCTGTAATAGCATTATAAATGCAATACCTCATATGACTTATAAGCTAACCAGAAGGGGAAAATTTGCTTTCGTGATGAGCTGTTAATAATGTAATGATAAAAAATATAGTTCCATTCCTTTTATCTTGAAGGACTGATCTGGAAAGGCATATAACAGTCAACTACATATGAAGAAAAAGAAAAGAAAAGGTTAATAGGACAGAGAGAAGTTTGACAACGAACCCTTATCTCCATTGATAATTACCTGGCGAATGTAGTTCATTATCTGCATGTTTCATCAGCTCCTAGAAAAGCTCCACATCTGATGGAGTTTTAAAAAATACTCTATGATATATTATCCTGCAACCAGACCAGTGCAGCAGTGAGACAACTGCCTTACCTCTAAGCTCTTAAAAGCTACATTCTGTTGGTCATGCACTGCCTTTGATATCAATGGGAAATCAGTATTGTATGGATCAAAAGCACAGTGCTCAGACAGCAGATATCATTTCCAATAAAAATGCAATAGAAATGAGCTGAAAAGGTTCAAAAGAATTCTGGCGCTATGCTTCCCCATATGTATACTCACAGATGTGTGTATCAAGGGGATTCCGTTATTTGTTCCTGTTCTGAAGAGTATTTAGCGCTGTCATGTGTTTGACACCATTGCTGAAAATAGGTCTTTGAAAGAACATATTATAGCTAGGACTGAAGTTGCAAGTTGGTTACTTCTGAGTAGCTGGTATTGTGATTTTTTAGCGAGGATGTGAAGCAGCATTGCAGATCCTTATAGAATCTTAGAATGCAGGGCTGGCAGGAACCCGAAGAGGTCATGTAGGCCATCCTCCTGCACTGAGGCAGGACTAAGCATATATAATTACATTCTGTATTATAGCTATAACCTTGAGAGTTCAAGTAAACAATAAATATTTGAACTCTAGACTTTCACTACTAATAGAGGGATTTACATAGCATCAGATATTTCTTTTTTATTAATTCTGACCTCATTCAAGATCAAAGACTTTGTCACAGTAATTACTAATGCAAGGTTTTCTTACCTGGAATCACCAATGCAAAGCACTGAGCAAGTGCCCTCTCAACAGTGTGCATACAAGTGTGAAACGGCAACCATGCTGACTTGTGTACATGGTGTGTATGGGTAAGGTGACTATCTACAAAAACATTTCCAGGCCAGCTTCACTGAGAATATTCTCTCACTCCAAGTAAAATAAACAGGTCTGAATTTATTGGAGGTTTCTATCTGGTGTCCAGTAAAACCTTATAGCTTCTGGGGTTTTATACAGCTAAGATTTATGGTATGTATTCTCACTCTGCAGAATCCCAAGATAATGTTAATAGATGGCTAGTTTTGCCAATAAATCCCTCAGGGAATAGATAGAAGTATCTATTTCAGATGAGTTATTCAGAACTAAATCCACATACCAAATGGCACATAGTACTTAGGCTTAACAGACTCAGCTCTTAGAATATAGAAGCATTTCACTCCTGATTTCTTGTACAAAAAAAAAGGGCAAAGCAAAAGTATATGTCTCCTGATATTTAGTGCATTAGATTATCAATGGCTAGAGTACTACTTGTCTTGAAGGAAATTTACACTGCTTTGTCTAAAAGACCTCACAAACTTCTAAGGAACTTTGCCAGAATTTCTTAAAAGGAAGGTGGAAATTTTATGTCATATGAATCTATAAGGCTTCCAGAACCCCTTACAAATGTGCTGAACTCTTGATGGACTGAAAATGTGAGTATCCATTCCAATACTGAGTGTGCTGTTTACAGTGAGAACAGAGCTCTTCAGATTAACATTCCACAACCAGGCACAATAAGAAATAAAATCTAATGACTAGTGACATCTTTTCCCTATAGCCTGCACCTTCTTTAGTACCTGATCCAAAATCCAGTGAAGCTGATGGAAGATTTGCTATTGACATAGGCTTTTGCATCACAGTAGAACAGGAGAATCAAATTGCCATAATCATTTAAGACTATGAAGAGCTGATAACCTTCCTTATTTCTAGTGAACCACACAAGCTGACAAATTCTGAGAATTATACAATATGCCAAGGCTGTTTTTTGTTCTTCAGCAATGGTGTTGTAATCTGACACTACCTAATTAGCTGTTCAGGAGCCATTCCATTATATCAGTGGTATCAGATGGCAGAACAAGGAGTAATGGTCTGAAGTTGAAGAGGGAAAGGTGTAGGTTAGATATTAGGAAAAACTACTTCACCAAATGGGTGGTGAAGCACTGGAATGCATTGCCTAGAGCAGTGGTGGATTCTCCATCCCTTGAGGTTTTTAAGTCCTGGCTGGACAAGGTCTTAGTGGGGGTTGATCCTGCTTGAAGCAGGGGGCTGGACTAGATGACCTCCTGAGGTCCCTTCCAGCCCTGTGATTGAAAAAAAAATCAGTTCTCCCAAAACATCTCTGTAAAAGTTAACAGCAGACACCCTTAATATGTTTCAATTGTCTGCATTCATCAAAAGTGTTACAGTGGCTTTTGTAGCATTCTCCTTTACTCCCTATGCTAAATGAACTTTTTGCATCAGACTTCACTGCAGAAGATCTGAAGGACATTTCCACACCTGAATGATTCTTTTTAGGTGACAAATCTGATGAAATGTCCTCGGTTGAGGTGTGAATAGAGGAGGTTTTGGAAAAAAGTGATAAATACAATAGTAAAAGGTCACTAGATGACATTCACCCAGGAGTTCTAAAGGAACTCAAATAAGTTACTGAAGAACTAACTGTGGTATGCAACTTATCACTTAAATCAAGCTCTGTAACTGATGACTGAAGAATAGTTTACATAGTGCCATTTAAAAAAATACACCTCCAGTGTGATCCTGGTATTTACAAGCCAGTAAGCCAAACTTCAGTACCAGGCAAATAATAAAGAACAAAATTATCAGACTTAACAGGTGAACACAATATGTGGGTGAAGAGTCAACAAGGCTTTTGTAAAGGGAAATTATGCTTCCCTTTACAGTCATGTCAAATAATGTCAGAATTCTTTGAGGATGTCAATAAATATGTGGACAAGGGGTTCCCTGTTGTTATGTTGTGCTTGGATTTTCTCGCAGTTTATCACGGCTGCCTCCCCACTGTCACACTCTGGCTGTTTCTACACAAGCCACTTCCTTCAGACATGTAACATTTTTGGGAAGAAGGGGCCTGCGGAAGAAGGACTTCCTTCCAGAAGCCGCCCCCCCTCCCCCCCGGGGCCACGCTTCTACACGGCATTTTGGAGTCTGGAAGAATGGTCTTCCAGACTCCAAATCACATGAGATTATGCTAATGAGGCATGGGGAATTTACATCCACGCCTCATTAGCATCTTTTGCTCCATGTATTAGCATGCCACTTCCAAAGGAAGTGGCCTGTGTAGAAATGGCCTCTGAGTGCAGAAAGTGAGATTCCACAAAAACACCTTAAAAATATCTTACTTGCCAGCACCAAGTGGGAAAGCCCTGCTTAACTCAGGAAGACACACTTGAATATCTTCCTGTGTGGTAAACCCCAAGCTTCACCCCTTTCCTAAAACACATCTTGGAAACAAAGACCTGTAATCTGATAGCTGACTTTGCTTTAGGCAGGCATTCACACAGACACTCTTTAGGACACAGAAGTCAAAATCATTGCCTTACAAAAGTAATTTCTTCACAAAATGAGAAATGGAAAAATACCCAGAAAGTAAATAAGCATACTAGATGTAAGTAAAGCAGCCACAGGTTCTTAAACTTCCCTGAGGTTCATCTTAGAAGTCACAGAGTAGTGGAGGGTGGGGAATCATTAACCAGAGAAATTCCACACCAAGTTCAAAATAAAAAATAACCTGATTGCGTCTAACTAAACATTTCCTTTCTACTTACATGTCCATGCCCTGATTATGGTCTGACTAGGATATTCACTGGATTGATTAGCATTTTTGGTCTGTCCCTGCTCAAGTTGCAGAACCCAGACAAAGACCTCTTACCCTGCAATTGTTCCTAGTTCAAAAGAAAGGCTTGTCTCTCTCCTCATTGGCTTACCTGGCTTTACCCAAGAGACATATCTAAGGGATAACTCTTTACCGGCATTCATTCATGACACAACCTTCTACAAGGTCCCACACCTAAGGGTTTTGAGCAAAGTAAGCTATCAAACGGAAGGTCCTCTCATGGTTCAGTACCTCATTAGAAGATAAATGCACAGAAATAAGCAATCAGTTATAGTTATCACAGTGGATAGAGTTAAATAGTGGGATTCCCAGAAGATCTTTACTATGACTTGTGTTGTTCACGTACACAGACAATAATCTGGAAAAGGATGTAAAAAGTGAGTTAGCAAAGTTTGCAGATGATACAAAATTATTCAAGAGGATTAAATCCAAAATTGACTGTGAAAAGTTATAAAGGGATGTCACAAAACAAGGTTACAGGGCAATAAGTACAATATGAAATTTAATAATTGTAAGGTATTGAACTTTGGAAAAAATTATCCCAATTATACATACAAAAGATGGGTTCTAAATTAGCTTTTATCACGCAAGAAAGAGCCAATCAAAACAGATAACAATGTTCAGAACCACTTGGAAAGGATTGGAAAATACCATAAGCCCAATATGTACATTCACAGTAGGACTACATCTTGAAGACCATGTCTGGTTGCACCATCTTGAAAACAGATTTGGAAAAAGTACAGAGAAGGGCAAAAATGATGAGGGATATAGGATATCTTCCATATCAGGAGCGATTAAGACCAGTCCTGTTCAGATTAGAAGACATAACTAAAGGGAGATCCACAGACCTAAACCAGATCTAAAAAATGATCCACTCTGTTGACAGAGAGTAGCTGGACTGACCAGCCACTCTCTTGACAGAACAGCCAACCAGAAGCACAGCAGACAGGGCTGCCTGTCAACCCAGAAGCCCTGTCTCTTGACAGAGGGACCCCCAGAACGTCCACAAGTCTTTTTTTGTTGACAGATTCTGTCGAGACAGGCATTCTGCCTTGTGGGGGACAGGCAGAATGCTGTCAACAAAAGTGTCATGTTTTGACAATTTATTATCCACAGAATGCATTTTTAGTGTGGATGCTCCAGGAGTTTTGTTGACAAAACCAGCATTTTGTTGACAACACTGTCTAGTGTAAATGTTGCTTTTGCTATTATTTTAAATAAGGGAGAAAATCTTAATTCATAAAGAGAAAAGGAGCTTTCAAATAAGGATTAGTTCAAGAGCATTTCACAAGCAAAGGAATGGTCTAATTGGCAGAGTATATTCACACTGAATAGTGAGCACCCGGTTCTACCTAAATTTGTTACGTAAATGACTATAAATTATTTCAATTATTTTCTAATTAGCCAATCCTTCTTTAAGCTCTTATATTATTTGTCAGGCATCAGTGAGTTCTACTGTATTAACATTTTAAATCTTTTAATCTGGATAGTTTAATATTCTTGGGTATCTATGTTTATTAATCTACTCAAACTATAAACAAATTCTGTTGTTTCCCCACTACTGAGTTCAGTGATCAATTTAGCTATTCAAGATAATATACCAAAACAGATTTAGAAAAGCAAATTCCTATGCTTTAACATAAAATAATCCATACCTTAGACTACATTCACACTAGAGTTTTGTGGACAAAACTATTTTTTTTCAACATTCTGCTTCTCCGTGATGAGGAATAATGCCTTTGCTGACACTTTTGACAGACAGGGCTTCCTCTTCACTGGGCAGCCCTGTTTGCTGAACTTCTGGTTGACTATTCTTTTGCGAGAACAGCCTGGCAGTGCAGTCACTCTCTGAGAACAGGGCAGATTGCTCTTTTGATCCACTTTTGTTAGGTCCAGGTTACTCACAGAATCATGGGCACTTTCTCATGCTCCTCTACTAACATCATATATGCCATCATGTGCCAACAATGCCCAGGTACTTTGTATATTGGACAGACCTCTAACTCCCTCAGACAAAGGGTCAATGGGCACAAAACAGACATCAAAACACTCCAGATCCACAAACCAGTTAGTCAACATTTTAATGGAATGGGGCATTCTGTCAATGACCTCAAGGTATGTGTGTTACTGAAAAGGAATTATCGCACCATTTTGGAAAGAGAAACATCTGAGCTGGCTTTTATATTCAAATTCGGCACATTAACACATGGTTTAAATCGTGATGGGAACTTTCTGAGTCACTATAGGGGCTTGTCTGCATGCTTGGCTCAGTCTAATTCTTGACCTTTCCCCCACCCCTCCACTCTCTGATTTGCTCAGCTTGATTATCTTTTTCTGATTTGTCCTCCTTGCTTACTGTTTTTTGGTTCTCTGTGCCTTAAATATTGAGTCTGTTCTGGTCTGGTTATGGTCTGAAGAAGTGGGTCTGTCCCACGAAAGCTCACTTAATAAACCATTTTGCTAGTCTTTAAAGTGCTACTTGACTGCTTTTTGTTTTGATAGTGTATAGACTAGCACGGCTTCCTCTTTGTTACTATATAAATTTCTAAAAGTGTAAACTTTCCAAGAAGTCTGTTCTGGTATGGCTATGGTTTGAAGAAGTGGGTTTGTCCCACGAAAGCTCACCTAATAAATTATTTTGTTCATCTTTAAAGTGCTACTTTACTGCTTTTTTGTTTTCATAGAAAAAGGCATACTCAAAACCCTTCATTTTCAATCAAATTGTATCTGCTTATTTTTCAGGCACAACTCTTAAAATTTATCTCAAACAATCTCAGTCATAACACACTATACTTCAAAGAGCACAGCAACAGAACTTGAGCAGACAAATGATTTGAAACTTATTCCTTTTGTTCTTGTCATAAAAATACTACAATCCCTTCTGAGTTATGCATTATAATGCAGGGAACTTGAAATAATCAGCATTTGATAGTTGTCCTCTGACTCATTATAAAAATAGTATAGGACAGCTTCACTCAACACTTTGCAGAGAGCTAATCAGTTACTAAATGTACACAAAGAAGGGGCCTAAAGTATTAGATATATTTAAATACAAAACCTCATTGAAGTCCATTTCAAATAGATCCACGTAAAATATTCACAGTGAAAGTGTAACCAATCAAAGATTCCCAACTTTCTTGGTTGAAATAAATGGAGTGGGAGCACAAAATAAATAAATCTCGCCTGGTTTAACAAACACTCTATATGAGAGTCACAGTTTTCGTGTGACGGGAATGAAATTCATATGAATGAATGTCATAATCAGGGCTACCTCATCACTTATAATAGAAACAGTACCCAGAAGTATAGCATCAGGGCTTTTAAGGATTACATCATTTGAAACTTCAGCAGCCACCCACTTAATGATCTGAGGAATACTCCAGAAACTCAGCCAAATTTCCTTTGTACAGGCCTCTTTGGAGCTGTCAATTCAGAAAAACAAATAAACATACCACAGCCTGGACCTCATGTCAATTCTTCTGTGCCTAACTAAATCTCCACAGCAGACAAATGAAAATATTACTTTATTCAGACAATACCAGTAACAGGCCTGAGCTAATATATGCAAGAATAGTTCAAATCAAGAGTTTCTTTTCAGCTCCCTTAGGGTTTGCAAGATTTACACTATGCACACACTATTTTGAAATAAATTCAAAACAGTGGGCATATTATTTTGAATTTTGTAAAGCTCGTTGCAAAAGGAATAACACCTAGGTTGTGGCAACATTAGTCCCTCCTTTCTGAGGGACTATGGTAATGTGGCACTTTGGAATATGATAATGAGGTGCTGCTATGAACGTGCAGCACCTCATTAGCAAAATGGCAGCCATGTGCACTTTGAAACTGCTGGTTTTGAAATGCACACTGCCTTTGCAGCCGGGGGCCTTTCAAAACGGACCCCTGATTTCAAAAGCCCCTTCTTCCTATTTTTGAAACCACCCCCCACTCATGAATCTAATGAAGCTGGTCTTTGGTCATAAAAGCTTATGCTCCAAAATATCTGTTAGTCAAAAAGGTGCCACAGGACTTCTTGTTGTTCTCAAAGTTACAAACTAACATGGCTACCTCTCTGATACTTCTTCCCATTTGATTTTGAAAGAGTTTTATGTGAAAGAAGAAAAGCAGTGTAGACAGGGCTCTTTCGAAAGTAAACCTCGTCTTCAAAAGAACCGTTCTTCCCATAAAAAAAGGGAAGAAGGATTCTTTTGAAGATGGGGTTTACTTTCAAAAGAATCCCGTCTACACTGCTTTTCTTGTTTCAAAAGAAGCTCCTTTGAAAGAAGAATATGGAAATAAGGCACCAGATATGTAAACCTGGACTTCATTTGCATTTTCAATTTCCCTCATTTGCATGCTGCTTTCGAAAGAGGAATCCCAGTATAGATGTAGCCATAGGGTATGGTTTCAGAAGTGAAATTTATGTTCAGATGATTACTTCTCTGGTGTTCTGACCAAGGCTTTCTGTTCATAGCATCTTTAGATCTCTAATTACTACAGATCCCTGTACAATTTTCAAGAGTGTGTTGGTGATAAAAGCTATCCTTCAGAATAACCGAAGTTATCACCCTGAAGGAGGAATCAGGATCTGGCATTCTCCCTGCTGCACCACCTAACCAAGTGCTTCAGTGCTTTTCTGAACAGGGATGGATTTCTGAATCATGGCTTCTGAACGGAGTCTTTCTCAAAGAAAGGTATTACAGAAACTCCTAGATAACGCAAAGTGTTATTCTGTTTTTTTCTTTTTATCTGTGGGTATTATTCGTATTATGTGCGGTGTGCTGGAAAAGCAATGCAATGAAATTCATTATGCTAACAGAATATTCTCTTCATCTTGTCTCTTATAATTTATTTTTACCACACTCATCTCCAAATGTGCTTTAAAGACTTGCAGCTGACAGATATGGCAAAAAAAATTCAACTTCACTTACTTAGCTACCTCTGTTGGTAAAAAATATGATGAGAAAGGGGTCTATGGATGGTTTGTGTTAGTATGGATTCTCCACTGCTGAGGCAGAATAGCAAATATTTTCTCATACATCATTTCATCTGCTATCCTCATGCTAACCTAACATCAACTGAAAAGCTTGCAAAGAAGTTTGAAAAAAACTTTATTTTATTATTTTTGTTTTGTATTATGTGACTTATACACTTGTTAACACAAAAGAGTCACTGTAGTGTTTAACAAAGTAGTCAGAAAGCAGGTTTGAGAGAAGACTAAGTAATCTTCTGAACAGAATGAGCAAAGGAGTCTTAGGCTACATCCACACTAATTAGATTTTTTGAACAATCTACACACAAAATGCTTTCTTTTGATATTAAATTAGAAGAATGGAGCACTTTTTCCAGTGGCGCTCTTCCTGTCACAGAAAAAGAAGAGCATCTTTTTCTGAAAGATTCTTTTGGGAAAAAAAAGTGTGTAGTTGCCCCAGTGGTCCTTTTTTTCAAAAAGCAGTCCTCATGATGCTGGGTTTTTCAGTCTCTGGCCCATTCTTTTGAAAGAGTGGGAGCTATGTGGATGCTCTGTACAGAAAGAGTGGATCAATTTTTTCAATCTGCTTTTTTGTGTGTGGACGCACTCTTTCGAAAGAAGTTTTCTCATTTGATTTTGGGAAGGAGGAGCTTTCGAAATCAGAGTGTCATTTCAAAAGGCCACTGGCTACACTTTTCGAAAGCAGCACTTTTGAAATGTGCGTGGCCACCGTTATGCTAATGAGGCACTGCATATTCATGGCAGTGCCTCATTAGCATCTGCCGAAGTGCTACATTATCATAGCCCCTCCAAAAGGAGAGGCCAGTGTGGCCACAGCTTTAGAGTTCTTTGAAGGGATCAACAAACTTGTGGACAAGGGGGATCCAGAAGGTATAGTTGTACCTAGATTTCCAGAAAGCCCTTGACAAGATCCCTCACCAAAGGCTCCTATGTAAATTAACTTGTCATGTGATAAGAGGGAAGATCCTTTCATGGACTAAGAATTGGTTAAAAGACAGGAAAATAAGGGTAGGAGTAAATAGTAACTTTTCAGAGTGGAGAGGAGTCACTAATGGCATTCCCCATAGGTCAGTCCTAGGACCAATCCTATTCATAGATTAAGAGAATCATAGAACCATAGGGCTCGAAGGGACCTCAGGAGGTCATCTAGTCTAGCCCCCTGCTTCAAGCAAGATCAACCTCCACTAAGTCATACCAGCCAAGACCCTGTAAAGCTGGGATTTAAAAAACTCCAGGCATGGAGAATCCACCACATCTCCACGCAATGCATTCCAGTGCTTCACCACCCTCCTGGTGAAGAAGTTTTTCCTAATATCCAAACTATACCTTTCCCTCTGTAACTTCACACCATTGCTCCTTGTTCTGCTATCTGACACCAATGAGAACAGTTTCCCACCACCCTCCTTCGAGCTCCCCTTCAGGAAGTTGAAGGCTGCTATTAAATCACCCCTCAGTCTTCTCTTCTGTAAACTAAACAAGCCCATATCCCTCAGCCTCTACTCATAGGTCATGTGCTCCAGCCCCTTAATCATTTTGTTGCCCTCCGCTGAACCTGCTTCAGCACATCCACATTCTTTTTATACTGGGGAGCCCAAAACTGGACACAATATCCCAGATGTTGCCTCACCAGTATCGAATACAGGGGAACAACCACTTCTCTAGATCTGCTTGAAATCCTCCTCCTAATGCATCCCAATATGCAGTTAGCCTTCTTGGCTACAAGGGCACACTGTTTACTCATATGCAGCCTTTCATCCACCATAACCCTTAGGTCCCTTTCCACTGTACTGCTGTTTAGACAGTCAGTCCCCAGCCTATAACTATGCTTGGGATTCTTCTGTCCCAAGTTCAGGACTCTGCACTTGTCCTTGATGAGCTGCATCAGATTTCCTTTGGCTCAATCCTCCGATTTATCCAGGTCACTCTGGATCTTATCTCTACCCTCCAGCATATCTACCTCTCCCCTTACTTTTGTGTTGTCTGCAAACTTGCTGAGGGTGCAATCCAGTCCCTCATCCAGGTCATTAATAAAGATGTTGAAAAACACCAGCCCCAGAACTGAACCGTTCAGCACTCCACTTCAAACCGACCGCCATCAAGATATTGAACCATTGACCACTATCTGTTGGGACCGACCATCAAGCCAGGCTTCTATCCATCTTATTGTCCATGAATCCAATCCATACTTCCTTATTCATAATGATTCATACTTATTCATAAATTATCTGGAGAAAGTGATAAACTGGGATGTGGCAAAGTTTGCAGATGATACTAAACTGCTCAGGATAGCTAAGACCAAAGCAGACTGTGAAGAACTTCAAAAAGATCTCACGTAACTGAGATTTTGTACAACAAAATGGCAAATGAAATTTAATATAGCTAAATGTACAGCAATGTACACTGGAAAAAAATAACCCCAACTACACGTGCAATATGAGAGGGGATTATTTAACTATAACTAATCAGAAAAGAAGATGTGGAGAAGTTCACCTACTTGGGGAGTATAACTGGTACAGATGGAGGAACAGATAAGGATATCAATGCCAGGATAGGGAAAGCAACAGCTGTATTCAAGACTCTCCTTCCCATATGGAGTTCACAAATAATATCTGCAAAGACAAAGCTGTATATCTTCAACACAGATGTGAAGAGTGGGCTAAGAATGCCTAACATAGGGAATGCTTGTGGAAAGGGGTAGGTTTAGAAGATAAAATAAAAAAAAGAACAAGTTAAAAATCACTTAGAAAAGTTAGATGTCTGCAAGTCACAGAATCACAGAATCATTGGGCTAGAAGGGACCTGAGGAGGTCATCTAGTCCAGCCGCCTGCTTCAAGCAGGATCAACCCCCACTAAGTCATCCCAGCCAGGACCTTGTCCAAACAGGACTTAAAAACCTCAAGGGATGGAGAATCCACCACATCTCTAGGCAACGGATTCCAATGCTTCACCACCCGCCTGGTGAAGAAGTTTTTCCTAATATCTAACCTACACCTTTCCCTCTTCAACTTCAGACCATTACTCCTTGTTTTGCCATCTGACACCACTGAGAACAGTTTCTCACCCTCCTCTTTAGAGCTCCCCTTCAGGAAGTTGAAGGCTGCTATTAAATCACCTCTAAGTCTTCTCTTCTGTAAACTAAACAAGCCCAAATCCCTCAGCCTATCCTCATAGGTCTTGTGCTCCAGACCCTCCATCATTTTTGTTGCCCTTCACTGAACCTGCTCTAGCAAATCCACGTCCTTTTTATACTGGAGGGCCCAAAACTGGACACTGGAAATATTCCAGATGTGGCCTCACCAGTACCAAATAAAGAGGAATAACTACTTCCTTAGATCTGCTCGAAATGCTCCTCCTAATGCACCCCAGTATGCTGTTAGCTTTCTTGGCTACAAGGGCACACTGTTTACTCATATCCAGCCTTTCATCCACCATAACCCCTAAGTCCCTTTCCATTGTACTGCTGCTGAGCCAGTTGGTCCCCAGCCTGTAACAATGTTTGGGATTCTTCTGCCCCAGGTGCAGGACTCTACACTTCTCCTTATTGAACCACATCAGATTTCTTTTGGCCCAGTCCTCCAATTTATCCAGGTCCCTCTGAACTCTCTCTCTACCCTCCAACGTATCTACCTCTCCCCCAGTTTTGTGTCATCTGCAAACTTGCTGAGGGTGCAACCCAGTCCCTCATCCAGATCATTAATAAAGATGTTGAATAACACCGGCCGCAGAACCAAGCCTTGCGGCACTCTGCTTGAAACAGACTGCTATCCAGATATTGAGCCATTGACCACTACCCGTTGGGCCCGACCATCAAGCCAGCTTTCTATCCATCTTATAGTCCAAGGATCCAATCCATATTTCCTTAACTTATGGACAAGAATGTTGTGGGAGACTGTATCAAAAGCCTTACTGAAGTCAAAGTATATCACATCCACTGACTTCCTTATGTCCACAGAGCTTGTTACGTCGTCATAGAAGCTGATCAGATTAGTGAGGCAGGACTTGCCCCTGGTGAATCCATGTTGGCTACTTTTGATCACTTTCCCCTCTTCCAAGTGCTTCAAAATGGATTCCTTGAGGATTCCCTCCATTATTTTCCCAGGGACTGAGGTAAGGCTGATGGGTCTATAGTTCCCTGAATTGTCCTTCTTTCCTTTTTTAAAGATGGGCACAACATTTGCCTTCCTCCAGTCATCCAGTATCTCCCCAGATTTCCAAGAGTCTTCAAGTCTCCAGGACCTGATGAAATGCATCCTAGAATACTCATGGACCTGACAGAAGATGTATCTGAGCCTTTAGCTATCATCTTTGGAAAAGCATGGGAGAGAGGAGAGATTCTAGAAGACTGGAAAAAGTCAAATATAGTGCCCATCGATAAAAAGGGGAATCAGAACAACACGGGAAACTACAGACCCTAAGTTTAATTTCTGTGCCAGGAAAGATAATGGAACAAGTAATTTAGGAAATCATCTGCAATTACTTGGAAGGTGGTAAGATGATAGGGAACAGCCAGGAAGACTTTGTAAAGAACAAATCATGTCAAACCAATCTGATAGCTTCCTTTGATAGGATAATGAGTCTTGTGGATAAGGGAGAAGCACTGGATGTGGTATATCTAGACTTTAGTCAGGCGTTTGAGATGGCCTTGCATGATATTCCTATCAATAAACTAGGCAAATGCAACTTAGATGGGGCAACTAAAAGGTGGGTGCAAAACTGGCTGGATAACTATACTCAGAGAGTAGCTATTAATGGTTCTCAATCCTGCTGGAAAGGTAGAACAAGTGGGGTTCCACAGGGGTCTGTTTTGGGACTGGTTCTGTTCAATATCTTCATCAACAATTTAGGTATTGGCATAGAAAGTACACTTATTAAGTTTGTAGAAGATACCAAGCTAGAGGGGTTGCAACTGCTTTGCAGGATAGGGTCAAAATTCAAATGATCTGGACAAATTGGAGAAATGGTCTGAGGTGAAAAGGATGAAGTTTAATAAAGACAAATACAAAGTGCTCCAATTAGGAAGGAACAATCAGTTTCACCCATGCAGAATGGGAAGCAACTGTCTAGGAAGCAGTATGGCAGAAATGGATCTAGGGGTTATAGTGGACCACAAGCTAAACATGAGTCAACGGTGTGATGCTGTTGCAAAAAAGCAAACATCATTCTGGGATGCATTAACAGATGTGTTGTGATCAAGACACAAGAAGTCATTCTTCTGCTCTACTCTGCTCTGGTTAGGCCTCAGTTGGAGTATTGCATTCATTTCTGGGCACCACATTTCAAGAAAGATGTGGAGAAATTGGAGAGGGTCCAGAAAAGAGAAACACGAATGATCAAAAATCTAGAGAACATGACCTGTGAAGGCAGCCTGAAAGAACTGAGCTAGTTTAGTTTGGAAAAGAGGAGATTGAGGGGGGACATGATAGTGGTTTTCAGGTATGTGAAAGGGTGTCATGAGAAGGAGGGAGAAAACGCGTTCTTCTTGGCCTCTGAAGATAGAACAGGAAGTGATGGGTTTAAACTGCAGCAAGAGAGGTTTAGGTTGGACATTAGGAAAAAGTTCCTAACTGTCAGGGTGGTCAAACACTGGAATAAATTGTGTAGGGAGGTTGTGGAATGTCCATCTCTGGAGATATTTAAGAGCAGGTTAGATAAATGTCTATCAGGGATGGTCTAGACAGTCCTTGGTCCTGCCATGAGGGCACGGTGCTGGACTTGATGACATCTCAAGGTCCCTTCCAGTTCTAGTATTCTATGATTCTATGATTGTATGGATGTGAGACCTGGCATATTAAAAAGTCTTCATATCATAAACTACAGGTATTCATAAACAGATGCCTGAGGTACATCCTTCACATCAAATGGCAAGATTTCATCACAAATGAGGAGCAATGGAACCGAGCAGGAGAAGAACCAATTGACATTGAAATCAAGAGAAGGAAGTGGGAAAGTCTACGCCACGCTCTCAGAAAACCATCATCCACCATAGTCCATCAAGCTCTCACATGGAACCTGCAAGCAAAACGCAAAAGATGAAGACCTTGGACAGTGTGGAGAAGGTCAACTGAGATTGAAGGACAATAGCTGGGGTACCCCTGGAGCCAGCTAGAAGTTTTGTCCCAAGCCAGAGTAAAGTGGAGGAGACTTGTAGATCACCTGTGCTCCACGCGGAGTAAAAGGGTTAAGTAAAAAGGAAAGATATTTTGGAGTCATCGTAGATAGTTCTCTGAAAACATCCATGCAGTGTGCCACAGCAGTCACAAACAAACAAACAAACAGGATGTTAGGGATAATTTAAAAAGGAATAAAGAATAAGAAAGAGAATATCTTATTGTCCTTGTGTAAAACCATGGTACACCCACATCTTGAATACTGCATAAAGATGTGGTCTCCTCATCTCAAAAAAACATATATTGGCATTAGAAACAGTTCAAAAAAGGACAACTAAAATGATTAGGGATTTGGAATGGGTCCCTTATGAAGAGAGATCAAAGAGACTAGGACTTTTCATCTTAGAAAAGAGGAGACTAAGGCTACATCTACACGTGAAGCCAACATCGAAAGAGGCTATTTCGATGAATGACGTCTACACGTCCTCCAGGGCTGGCAACGTCGATGTTCAACTTTGACGTTGCGCGGCACCACATCGAAATAGGCGCTGCGAGGGTACATCTACACGCCAAAGTAGCACACATCGAAATAAGGGTGCCAGGCACAGCTGCAGACAGGATCACAGGGCGGACTCAACAGCAAGCCGCTCCCTTAAAGGGCCCCTGCCAGACACAGTTGCACTAAACAACACAAGATCCACAGAGCCGACAACTGGTTGCAGACCCTGTGCATGCAGCATGGATCCCCAGCTGCTGCAGCAGCAGCCAGAAGCCCTGGGCTAAGGGCTGCTGCCCACGGTGACCATAGAGCCCCACAGGGGCTGGAGAGAGAGCATCTTTCAACCCCGCAGCTGATGGCTGCCATGGAGGACCCGGCAATTTCGACGTTGCGGGACGCGGATCGTCTACACGGTCCCTACTTCGACGTTGAACGTCAAAGTAGGGCACTATTCCGATCCCCTCAGCTGTGTCTACACGTGCACGCTACTTCGAAGTAGCGGCACTAACTTCGAAATAGCGCCCGTGGTGGCTACACGCGTCGGGCGCTATTTTGAAGTTAACTTCGACGATAGGCGGCGAGACGTCGAAGTCGCTAACCTCATGAGGGGATCGGAATAGCGCCCTACTTCGACGTTCAACGTCGAAGTAGGGACCGTGTAGACGATCTGCGTCCCGCAACGTCGAAATTGCCGGGTCCTCCATGGCAGCCATCAGCTGGGGGGTTGAGAGATGCTCTCTCTCCAGCCCTTGCGGGGCTCTATGGTCACCGTGGGCAGCAGCCCTTAGCCCAGGGCTTCTGGCTGCTGCTGCGGCAGCTGGGGATCCATGCTGCATGCACAGGGTCTGCAACCAGTTGTCAGCTCTGTGGATCTTGTGTTGTTTAGTGCAACTGTGTCTGGGAGGGGCCCTTTAAGGGAGCAGCTGGCTGTTGAGTCCGCCCTGTGACCCTGTCTGCAGCTGTGCCTGGCACCCTTATTTCGATGTGTGCTACTTTGGCGTGTAGACGTACCCTCGCAGGGCCTATTTCGATGTGGTGCCGCTCAACGTCGAAGTTGAACATCGACGTTGCCAGCCCTGGAGGACGTGTAGACGTTATTCATCGAAATAGCCAATTTCAATGTTGCTACATCGAAATAAGCTATTTCGATATTGGCTTCACGTGTAGACGTAGCCCTCATGAAGTTAGCGACTTCGACGTCTCGCCGCCTAACGTCGAAGTTAACTTCGAAATAGCACCCGACGCGTGTAGCCGCCACGGGTGCTATTTCGAAGTTAGTGCCGCTACTTCGAAGTAGCGTGCACGTGTAGACACAGCTTAAGTGAGGATATGACAGAGGTATATAAAATGATGAGTGGTGTGGAGAAAGTGAACAAGGAAAAACTATTTACTTGGTCCCATATTATAAGAGCTAGGGGACACCAAATGAAATTATTGGTCAGCATGTTACAACAAACAAAAGGAGGTTTTTCTTCACACAGTGCACAATCTGCGGAACTCCTTGCCAGAGGAGGTTGTGAAGGCTAGGATCAAAACAGGGTTTTGAAAAGAGCTAGATAAATTCATGGAAGTTAGGTCCATTGATGGCTATTAGCCAGGATGGGTGAGGAACGGTGTCCCAAGACTCTGTTTGTCAGAAGCTGGAGATGGAGGGCAGGAGAGAGATAGTTACCTGTTTGGTTCACTCCCTCTGGAGCACCTGGTATTGGCCACTGTCGGCAGACAGGATACTGGGCTGAGTGGACATTTGGGCTGATCTAGTAAGGCCATTCTTATGTTCAGTTTAACACCAGCATCATGAGAGTCATTGGTGCTGTATAAACCCATAAAATAGTGAGGTCTCTGCCCCAGGAACTTACAGTTCCCAATTTAATTCTTCAAATACGTACACACAAGTAACAGTATACAAAACTAGTCCTTTATAGACATAAGCCATGCAATACAACATACTCCTGTATTAAATGCTGAATAGATAGTGTGTGGCAAACAGATGAAAAATCTATTGAGCACTGTTCATGGGGACAATGCTACTGAGATCAGAGCACTCTATGGAACTTTAGGGCTGTGGCCACACTCGGCTAAAACTTCGAAATGGCCATGCTAATTGCCATTTCGAAGATTACTAATGAGGCACTGAATTGAATAGTCAACACCTCATTAGCATTAGGATGCTTCCAGCCATGGCGCTTTGAAAGCGCTGCTTTTGAAGGCTTGCAGCTTGGTGCAGCTACACGGGGGTCCTTTTTGAAAGGACCCTGCACATTTCAAAATCCCCTTATTCCTATCAGCTGATAGAAATAAGGGGATTTCAAAGTTCCAGTTGTCTTTTCAAAAAGGAGCCCGGTCTGGATGAGCCGTGCAGCAGCAAAACACGGAAATTTTGAAGAGCTGCGGCTGGTGGCATGCTAATGTGGCACTGAATATGCATTCCAGCACCTCATTAGTAATTTTAGAAATGGCCATTTGCGAGGCCATTTCAAAGATTTGTGCTAGCGTAGACAAGGACTTCCCGTGGAAAAGATCTACAAGGAGAAACAAATAGTCTAAGGAAATAAACATGGAAGACCTTCTTCCATTTAAAATTTTTCTTTTCGTTTATTTAAACATAAATTCGATAAATATTTACCATCTGGAAATAGCCACTGCAAGATAAATAGGTTATTATTTCCTTAAATAACATGATGGAATCAATGTTTCTCACTATTTGCATCCACATACAGACACTGATCAAGAAGCACACCATAAACCCCTTCCACATTTTGTCTCCATTATCCTGTTGCAAGGAAACCACTTTTTCCTTAAGATCAGCTACAATAATCAAATTGATCTGCACAACTCAATCTCAAGCTATGTACTTGAAATTTTATTTCCAAGAGTTAGTCTGGGTGTGCTGCTCAGGTCCATTAACATAAATGCTTTACCATTCTTCGAATCAATGCATATTCCTAGGAGAATACAGACAGCAGAAGGATACCATTAAATGTTTCCCTATTATACAAAACAAACACAGTTCTGGCTGGGCTTTGAACAAAGAATAAAACAACACTCAGCACTCTAATAAAGTTCTTTTCCCTCTTGACACATTAGAGACACTAAAATAATTAACAACTTGCTCACGGACAATGGATCACATTTTGCACTGACTTATATGCTATGTGGTCCCACTGATGTAATTCGGGTCACGTGATGGAAATCAATGTGGAATTTGACCTACTTTGCATCCTTTCTCCATACAAAATAAGGGATTTATTCTTCCTTGCTGACCTTGAGTCTAACTGTGAAGTTATTCCAGCACAGCCCTGGTGGTATCAAAGGAACACAGCAGATTTTGACTCCATAGGCTAAAGACAAAGCAGAGCTAAGTGGATTCTAAAAAAGTGTTCCTGCCTGGTTGTCTATCGGTAAGTACGAAACATCCTACCTAGTTAGGAGACTAAGGATTATCAAGATTTTGGCATAGGAGGCAAACCCACAGCCTCTCTCTCAACAGCCAAGATGGGCAAACTACAGGCCATGTCCAGCCTGCTAAACATTTGGATACAGCCTTCCATAACCTTGATAGAAGATGTCATTTAGTACTGCAGGCACACCAGACTGAGCAACTGATGAGGGCAGTAGAAACTGAGGAAGAAAAGTGGAAGCATGTAACCTCCAGGAGACAACAGCCAATTCAGTTATCTCCAATTCCTGTAGAGGTAAGCAACTGTTTTCAAGCTCGCTGCATGGATGATACAGTGGAGAATGCTGTGGCAGAGACCTCTCAGAGAAGGGATCAGAAGAACCCCCCACTAGATGGAAGGCCTGGGATGAGTAGTCCTAGGGATGGCAATTCTACAACCACCACCCCCAAGAGAAGAAGATGGGTGGTGGTGGTTGCGGACTGCCTCCTAAGAGGTACTGAGTCATCCATCTGCCATCCAGACCTGGAATCTTGGGACGTTTGCTGATTACCAGGAGCTAGAATCCAGCATGTGATAGAGAGACTTCCAGAAATCATCAGACCTGCGGATTATTACTTCTTCCTACTTCTCCATGTAGTAACCAATGACACAGCACAGAACGACCTTGAGCAGATCACTGCAGGTTATGTAACTCTGGGAAGGAAGATCAAAGAATATGGAGTGCAAGTGGTATTCTCATCCATCCTCCCTGTTGAAGGAAAGGGTCCAGGTAGAGATTGTCGAATCGTGGAAGTAAATGTGTGGTTGCATAAATGGTGTCAGAGAGAGGTGGTTTCTTTGACCATGGGATTCTGTTTCGAGAGCAAGCATTGCTAGGAAGTGACAGGATCCACCTAACGAAGAGAGGACTGCTTGTTCAAAAGGATAAAGTAGGCCAATCAGTTTATTATCTAAAGTGTTTGTACATGAATGCAAGAAGCCTGGGAAATAAACAGGAGGAATTAGAGGCCCTGGCACAGTCAGACTGTGTATAGACTAGCCTCCAGCTTTGAAGAGGGCATGGTGATTAGGGTGTTGGGAGATTACTAATGAAGTGCCGCAGTGCATATGCAGCACTTCATTAGTCTAACTTTCTCCCCTGGGACACAGGCCTCATGACCAGCATTGAGGTAAGTGAAGCTAATAATTAAGGGCAAACTCCTGCTTTTGTCCTGAAGTGAATATATTGTCACCAGTTTTTCCTTGCAATTCCTATATTCAAGAATATGATCCCAGATAAGGGCTCAGCAAAGCAGTGGAAGACAGGCAAGACCCAGAATCTGAGGCCTCGATTCAAACAAAGAGAAAGGCATCGATATATTCCCCAATGTAAAGTAAGCGGGATTGATTGTATAACAAGCAGTCCTGTAGCACCTTAAGGACTAACAAATTTATTAGGTAATACATTTCAGAATAATAATCTGAAGAACAGTCTTACCCATGACTGCTTATTACCTATTTAGCCTATGTTGGCTACAGGTAATGAACCAGCTGAAGAAAATATGTGCTGATTAGAAAATTGTCAAAAACTTAGCCCAATGCATGTTTCTTGGAAATGCCATTATTTTAAAACACTTCCTGGTTTTGTTCAAGTCTTAAAGAATCAATATAAAACGAGGCTATTCTTGAGAGGGCTTTTTTTTTTCCCTTAAACACATGCAAGCAGTAGTAAAGGGCAGTTCCTTAGTTGAAGTTAACTTTCATAGCTCCTGTGACTTGAATAATATCAATGAAGCTAAGACAGAACACATCAGGTAAGCCTAAGCCCCAAGAAATCTTGTCAAAAGTCGATTGCAATATGTGCCACTCTGATCCTTCTACTTTTAACTGGTAAATGTATTTTCATAGTCACGTGATTAATTTGCTGCAGGACATTGACCTGTCCATGCCTTTATTGTTTTACTAGAAATTACATGACAATTTTTCTTGTTTCACTAACCTCCAAAATATTTTTAAAATCCTCTGTTTCTTGCAGATACTCTAACGGATCCTTGATGTTACCTTGGTTTGGTGTGGAACAGTAGGTCTCAATCTGCATTGCAATTAGCACACAGTTCAGTGCTAAAGACCTACACACTGGGACCATGTCTAGATTACAGGGATTTGTTGACAAAAGTTTCTGTCAGCAGATATGTGCCCAGTCGCTCTCTCGACAAACAGATGTCCAGAAGCACAGCGGACAGGGCTGCCTTGTGTCCTGGAAGCCCTGTGCATCAACAGAAGGTCCCCCAGGATGGCTTTCTGTTGACAGATCTCTGTCAACAGAGGTGTTATGCCTTGTGGAGAGCAAGAAAAGACGATCAACAGAAGTCCTACACTCTGTTGATTTATCGTTGACAGAGCTCCTTGAGAATTGGAATGCTTTGTGGGTTTAGTCGACAAAATGTCTGTTTTGTTGACAAAACCCTCTAGTGTAGGCATAGCCATACTGTGGCCTTCCAGGGTCCTGGCTATGCAATGTGGTGGGGTCAAAGTTGGGGCTTCTGGCCTGCCTGGCATGGCAGGACTCAAGGGTCAGGCCTCCCCACTAGCTGTCTGATCCCGTGAACTACTAGATCCTGCTTTGGGGTGGAAGGTCCGGGTTGGCCAGTGAGTCTATGCCATACCGTGGGATGCACGCCCAGGGCTCTTGGTGGGTCCCAAGTGTTCTAGGGTCTCAGGCAGCTATGTGGTACCAAGTAGCATGGTCTGGGGCTGCCAGCCAGTAACCTGGAATTCAGGGAAGCCAACTGGCCCAGGAAGCTCTGAATTGAGCAGTTATTGCTGAGCAGAGTGTAAATAGATAAAACTGATAAGCCTTCCAGATCCCCTTGTCCAGTTGTCTGGCTGGAGAAGCACTTGGGGAAGGGGGCACTGGAGGGATCTGGAAATGTGCATTGTTCTGCTTGGATAAGAATCAAGGCAAGAAAGTATTGTGATACATCTGAAGGAGCCACTGAAGTCTAACCAGTTTGTCACTAATTGGCACACTAAATAGTGACATTAATCTGGGTTTAGAAGCTTTCCAATATGTTCATATTTTCAAAAAAATCAGTAAATATTGATTAGCTTTGTCAGCCTGACTGAATCCTCCTGAGACTTTGATTGCATAGGGCTGAAATGTAATACCATGCAATGAGTCTGTGTAATTATTTAAGAATCACATTTTTTTATTATTCATGTATCTGTTACAGTGTATGCAGTGTCAAACCATAGAAATTATGTCCAGAAATACCATAATAATTACAGCAATAACTTCCAGCTTTATTGGCATAGAATATACACAATTTTGGAATGATAGACCTTAAATAGTTGTGATGCTACATGGAAAACACAGATGATTATGCAGTGTACATTGCAGTAGTTGTTGGAAGCGTATTTGCTATATTTTTGCCCCTCCGTTTTCATTAGTATAGTTATTTATGTGAACACAATATCTTCATTCAGAAAAGAATAGACTGGACTTTTGTGCATCGTATTGATGACATTACTCCAGTCCAGTACTCTCTGGTCCAGTAACATCTGTGGTTCAGCATTATTTTAGTTAGTCATATGACAGCTTATCATGGTTGTGGCCAAGTTTTCTTCAGTTCCCAAAATGTTTGTTTACAGCCACCAGTCTTGCCTCTCAGGGTTCTGTGCTGTTGTTTAACACTAATTTACCCCTAAATGTCTTCGAAGGGCCCAGTAGGCAGTGGAAATATTGATAATCCTGAATGTCAACATTGACCGCGGCAGATTCTCTGGTTTGGCATTGGTCACCTCAAGAGGGTGCCAGACTAGAGCGGTTCAATCTAAGTTGTAATAAATTGGAGCACAAAAATATTGAACCGAAAATGTGAGTTTAAAAAAACATTCAACTGATGTTTTAAAAGATGGCAAGTCCTTATACTATAAAATAAAGGCTATAAAGAATAATAATAAGATATGTAATAATTTGCATTTGTGGCCTGCTAAATACTTAAATGTTTTAAAATATTTACAGAAGGTATCTGAGAATTTAAAATTGTGTTCTTAGCTATTTTTCTGTGTTCTCAGCTATTTTTCTGTGTTCTCAGCTGCTTTCCTTAATTCTTCTTTAGTCAATAGCACTTTGTCTCTTGTATCATCTGATAAAGAGTAGTATGAAGACAATTGGGATTTGAAAAAAGGAGTTTTCTAAGGAAAAAGATCCTCTTTTTCATGTCATACAGACTATGCAAATGTGATGAAAATATCTGAGCTTGAGATATGAAAAAGGCAGATTGTTATGACTCCCATGTATGTCTTTGAAAAATTCCTGTGCAATGATTATTGAAGAGCAACAAAGGCTTGATTCTGAGAGCAGGTCTATACTTAGGGAAAAAGTTGACTTAAGTTACGCAGCTCCAGCATAGCAGTTAGAGTCAACTTTCTTTAAGACAGAGAAGAAAGTCTCCCATCCACTTCCCTTACTTCTTGCAGCACTTGGAGTACTGGGATCAATGGGAGAGTGATGAGTGGTCACTTTAGACCGGTTAAATCAACCCTTGTGAGATTGATCTCCAGAGCATCAATCTCTGGTTAAGGGTAGACAAGCCCTCAGATGTGCTGCTGACTTCACACTTGATCCAGCCTATGGTGGTACAATCAAAGACACCTTTCTGCCTCCTCTGATCCTCAGGTCCACTTAGAATAAATTAGTATGTGCTGGTTGGAGCAGTTCTAGGTCCTTTCCACTGATGAGAGATCACAGGAATGCAGTGTGTTTTGGCCATGACCTGTGAGACCTTCAAAATATCCCCTACTTGCTAAAGCTCTTGGTCCATGTTCTGGTCCTTTTCAGCTTTCTTTGATGTAATCCTCTTCTCTCTATCCTCACCCTTATTTTACTATTTGCCTCCAGTCTACTAATCTTACCCAACATAATTTAATCTTCCTTTTCCCCATCCTGTTTCAACCATGCTCCTCCTCAAATGTCTTCAGTTCCCTTTTCTTTCCTTCCACCCCATCATGGTAAAACTTCTCCTACAATAGATTCCCATTGACTTTAGTGGATTTTTAGATTGGGCCCATAATATACAAATACATCTCGTAGTTGCTTGTTATGTTATACTGTTTCTTTATCTGCTTGGTCATAAGGGTATAAATGCTTTAAGACAACAGGCTAGATTTACAAAGGGATGTAGGACCTGGAGTTGTCTGTCAGTATAGTGCTGGGTGCTACTGGGATTCAGAAAACTGCAACTCTGCTGCCACATAGACTTGATGCTGCCTGAACTTACTCAGCACCTTCATCTTTGAGTAACTGTTCCCTGGGTGCCTATGTTTCTGCCTCTCCAGAGGTGCCCAGATACCTGCACCACAGTGTGATCCAAAAATCAGAGAAGATAGGCTTTTCTGCATGTGTCTGACCTGCAGGACCTGAAATCGGAGGGCAGTACAGAAGTTTATCTCCTCGTAAACTGCCAGGGCAGAAAGGCAGGGGGCTGTAAGAGAGAGCTTTAGTACACTGGTTGCAATATGCATCTGAGATGTGCAATGCCTGTTGTTCAAGTTTCCCCTTCACCTGAAGAGGAGAAGAAGAAAACTGAATTCCTCAGGTGCATGATCCCATGAACTACTGGGTCCTGCTTTGGGGAACTCTGATGTGAGTAACCCTCAAGCTGTACTGGTGAAACTGTTCTACAGTGTAAATACTCATTGGAGCAACACTAATGAAGTGTGTTTGGCCATACAGATTTAGATGAAGTATATCAGGTTGGCTGTGAACCTGTGAACTGAGTTTGACTGCTTCTGTCACTGTGCAATCAAGGCTATGTGTACACTGTGCCTCCTCTCAACTTAAATATGCAAATTACACATCCCATTTCAAATCAATTTCAAGTCCATTCTGAAATAGCATATTTTTGGATTTGGCACTGTCTACACAGCACCAAATTTTGAAATATGGTAGTGCCTTGATTTACATGAGGGTTCCATTCCCATGCTCCCTCCTGTAACTCGAATTTCATGTAAATAGGGGGTGTTTTTTCCCCCAGCAGAACACATGTTCTGCAGCCAGGGAAGCAGTAGGAGCACCTGGAGCTCCTTGGAAAGGTAAATCCTGGAGCTGGGGGGCCAGCTGGGGAGGGTTAAGCCTAGGGGCGGGTTGGGGCCATGGGGGGGGGCAGGGGAATTAAGCCTGGTGGGGAGTCAGGGCTGTATGGGGGTGGAGTTGAGCCAGGGCCATGTGTGGAGGGGGTGGTTGAACCAGGGTGGAGGGTTGAGCTAGAGCAACATGCCGGGGGTAGTGAGCCAGGCCGTAGGGGGGTTGAACTGGGGCCACACATGAGGGGTGATGAGCCAGAGCCAGAGACATGTTGGGGGGTGAGGGGTGAGCCAGAGCTGTGCGCCGGGGTTGGGGGCTGAACCAGTGCAGGGGGTACTGAGCCAGAGCCATGTGCAGAGAGCGGGTGAGCCGGAATCATGTTTTGGTGGTGAGCCAAGCCACGGGAGGGATGGGGGGGTTGAGCCAGGCCAGTGGGGATTGAGCCGGAGCCATGTGTGAGGAGTGGTGAGCCAGACCTGGAGCCAGAGCCGGATGTGGGGGGTTGAACCAGGGTTGGGGGTGGTGAGCCGGAGCCACATGCAGGTGGTGAACTGGTGGGTTGTTTGAGCCAGGGCCGGGGGAGTTGAGACAGAACAGCATGGGGGGGTGGTGAGCTGGAGCCAGAGCCAGAGTCAGAGCCAGGCGCAGGAATGGGGAGTGAACCAGAGCTGGGCATGAGTGGTGAGCAGGGCTGGAGGAGGATGAACAGGGCCCACGCAGCACTGGGTGTGTTGAGCCAGGGCTGAGGGGAGCAGGATTTTGAGTTGAGTTAAGCTCAACTCCAAATTGTTCATTTTGAGGGTTTTCTGCACAGCACTGTTTTGAGGCATCCCTCACCCCTCCTGCAATGAGGGGCAGAGGAGTGCCGAAATAGTGCCCCCGGTATTTCAAAAAAATATTTCAATAAATATTTCGAAATACCAGGCACATTTCCTAGGGGCTGAGTTACTATTTTGGGATAACCCAGTATCCTGAAATAGCTCCTCAGTGTAAGCATAACCCAAGACACTACTGTCATTATCACTGGGTGCTGGTATTTGGTTGTTGTCTCAAGCAGTCTATTACATATTAGCCTTCTGGCAATTAGCACTAGCAAAAGAGTGACTTTGTTTGAAATACCTCTGTTCATTGGAATTGGAAGAGTCTGGCCTTGTACTGCCATGCTGCAGAGGAGAGGAAAAGATTTCAACTCTAATGTTACTATCAAGTAAACATCTATTTCTGAAATATCTGAAGTAATCTTGGATCCACGTGGAAGGAAAGAAATTGCAATGAGCAATTGAGAGTCTTCAAAGCAAAAAGATAATTTTCATTTACAATAGCTTATACATCTCCCATGAACTGAACTCAAAAGGGCTTCAGTAGGAGTTCTTTGCATGAAGAATAGAAATGTAAGATTAAAACCAAAAATGTTTAATATGAAGTTGTATCTGCAAACAAACGAGGCAGGGCAGCTGTTCACTAACTTTTATGTCATTGATTATTTTGATTTTCAGCAGAAATTTAGGAGTACATTAAGGTGTGTCTGTGTGTGGGGCTGGGAGATAGTGACGTGTTACTAACACATTATTTTTAAAAAGGGTAATAAATAACTTTTGCTTGCATACTAAATTTATTTAAATGCTTAAACTACACATATCCAAATTAAAAAAAATATGATGTAATATCCTTGATTTCTTCTTTTCTCATGTCTGTCTTTAGCCCCCCAACACACACACACACACACACAAAAAAACCCCTTTTTTTTGCCTTTTTAATTGACTCTGGTTTAAGATTTTTGTTTTACTCTTCAAGGCTCTGCAGAACTCATGTCCTGCAATCAGAGCTACTCTTCTCCTGTCTCCTATCCCTTTGCTTTGCAGAATGACACTCGTGTGAAATTGGCACAAAGCTGCAATCAACCAAACTCTATACCTCCCTTATTAGTACTCTGCATAATGGTTTAGTATCGGAATTTTGCTGATTCTTTATCTGCTATTTGTCACTGGTAAAGACCCACAGTTGTAACAAACCATAGCATACTGCCCCATATTAGACCTTTCCCTGTCTCTTACAATCATTCTGTAGTATGACATGCTGTTTAATTCATGAGGCTATTTGTAAGATGCAATTTAAACTATTTATTCATTTTACTTTATAGAGAGTAAATGAATGTATCTGACTATAAATTGAAAGGAAACTTAAATGGGTTCCTTACTCAATTGCTTTTTGGACTCTAAATGCTATCATTCTAATTATGGTATTGTTTTAGGATAGCTGAAGAATTTATAATTGATTATAACAGGATAACAGTGATTAATGTCCATAATTATAGAATAAACTACTTCATGATGTGCACTCACTCAGTTATGACCACACATAGGAGGTGCAAAAGGCACAACATGAAATTGAGAGCCTGCTATCTTGAGGTAGAGTTGAAATGTGAGATTTCATTTGCTTTTGACTTCAGTAAAATGAAATTGTGTTTACTCTTTGCCTCATCTTGAGACCACATTGGCTCTAATGACAGAAAGCATTAGTAATAAATTACTACTGGGAAATCTAGATACCTCAGACTGAGCATCCCATCTGGTAGGTGGTTGTAAAAGATAACAGGACTGCTCCAAAGTGTGTATCTTCTGGCTCAATTCATAGTCTCATGAATACTGAAAAATGCAAGACATTTTTGCTATGTACTAAGTTGATTTATGTGAATAAATAAGAAACCCAGTCTCTCAGTAAAGGTACCATTTACTTTACATACAACAGCAGTTTTCTTCAGTTCATGTTAGTTTGGGCTACTAAGTGTTATACCTGTGTTCAAACAACGTACTCCAGCATAAAGGCCAAATTTGTTAGTGGAATAAATTGGATACTGCGTCCATTAAAATAATAAGACTTGTGCGTCTTATTTCAGGGCTGGAATTAGGCCCTTTGTATAAAAAGTACCAATGTTGTTTTTTCCAGAACTACTTATATTACGGTACTGCACAGAAGCTTCAACAAGGGTTTTATTAAGTTATGCTCCATACAACCAAATCAAACACAGGTAGCCTTTATATCCCACAGGCAATGTCTAGCATTATGATAAGACATAACAAATGAATAAACAGACAAATGGAGGGTGGGACAGATGGGAGCAATTGTATTAAGGAGTCTACTATTAGTTCCAGGTGGCCATTTGCTTGGCTACTGTCAGAAGGTGGATTGCAATGACACATGGTTCAGATACATTCAGATAGGAATATTCTCATAACGTATCATGACAGACAACAAAGAATTAAGGGTGAGCATTTTCAAGAGCACTCAGGTGTTGGCACAAGTGAGTTCCCAATGAAGTCCAGGGGAGTTCTACACTTGAAAGATGGGAAATACTGATTGTTTTTGAAAATTCTACCCCCAGAGACTTAGAAATATGCTGAGTGTTGAAGGCCCTGTTTCCATACAGTGAGATGAGTAGAAGGCTGTAAGAGACTTTTCTGTGCAGGTTTCCTTTACCTTATGGCTGTGTCTCCGAACTTTTCAGCTTTCTCTGAGTTTGCTGTCTTTCTGGCATCATTGTGGGGCCTTCCAGCAGGTTTAGAGCAGTACAGCTTCTTGGGTCTCAGCTTGAGCTTGGAACAAACTAGCGAGTGATCTGTATCACAGTCAGCACTATGATAGCTGCGTGTCAGAACGACATTTTTGAGGTTATTACGCCTAATTATGACCACGTCTAGTTGATGCCAGTGCTTCGAGCGTGGGTGTCCCCACGACACTCTGTGCCGTGGCTTCGTTTGGAAGAATGTGTTTGTGATGCACAGATTGTGGTACATGCACACTTCAAGGAGATGCTGTCCATTGTCATTCATTTTTCCCACACCGAAGTGTCCTAAGCAGGAAGGCCATGACGTCCAATCAGCTCCAACTCTTGCATTGAAGTCACCCAAGATGTACAGTTGTTCACGAGCAGGTATTTGCGCTACAGCAGCACTAAGCACCCATACAGGATGTCTTTTGGAATCCTTCCATCATTCATCCTGTGGACGTGGCCAAGCCAGCGGAGCCAACGCTGCCTGAGGAGGGTGTGCATGGTTGGGATTCCAGCTTGCTCAAGGACGGTGGTGTTGGTCACTCTGTCCTTCCATGATATTCCAAGGATGCGCCTGAGGCAGCGCAAGTGGAAGATGTTCAACCTCTTTTCCTGGTGGGCATACAGGGTCCAAGTCTTGCTGCCATAAAGGAGGGTGCTGAGGATGCACACTCTGTAGACTTGCATTTTGGTGTGAGTGTACAGCTTGTTGTTATTCCACACTCTCTTGCTGAGTCTGGACAGAGTTGTGGCCGCTTTTCCGATCCTCCTGTTTAGCTCAGTGTCCAACGACAGGGTGTCAGTGATGGTGGACCTGAGGTAAACGAACTCGTGGATGACCTCTAACGTATAGTTGTCAATGCTGACTGATGGGGATTCAGCAACATCCTGACCGAGTACATTTGTCTTCTTTAGGCTGATGGTAAGCCCTAAGTCCTTGCACGCTTTGGAGGACTGATCCAGCAGTTCTTGAAGCTGGTCTTCTGTGTGAGACACTATAGCAACATCGTCTGCGAACAGCATGTCTCTGATGAGGACTTCCCTCACCTTAGACTTAGCTTTCAGCCTTGCAAGATTAAAGAGTTTCCCATCAGATCTTGTGTGCAGCAAGATGCCCTCTGTTGAAGATCCAAAGGCATGCTTCAGGAGGAGTGCGAAGAAGATCCTGAACAATGTCGGAGCAAGCACGCATCCTTGTTTGACGCCGCTCCTGATTCTGAAAGCATCCGATAAAGCGCCGTCATATTGGATGGTTCCTCTCATGTCTTCGTGGAATGACTGGATCATCTTGAGTAACCGTGCAGGACAGCCTATCTTGTGGAGCAGTTTGAACAGACCATCCCTGCTGACCAAGTCAAAGGCCTTGGTCAGGTCAATGAAGGCTATGTAGAATGGCTTCCTCTGCTCCCTGCATTTCTCCTTCAGCTGCCTTAGAGAGAAGACCATGTCAAAGGTAGACCTCTCTGCGCGGAATCCACACTGCGATTCGGGGTACACCCTCTCAGCAATCTTCTGGAGTCTGCCAAGGATGACACGAGCGAACAGTTTACCAGTGACGCTTAGGAGGGAGATTCCACGGTAGTTGTTGCAGTCGCTTCTGTCTCCTTTGTTCTTATACATGATTACAATGTTAACGTCATGCATACCCTGTGGAACCTCACCCTCTTTCCAGCACAGGCACAGTAGCTCATGTAGGGGTTCCAGGAGTATGTCCGCGGCACACTTGATTACCTCTGGTGGTATACCATCCTGACCAGGGGCCTTTCATGCTGCAATGCTGTCGATGGTTCTGTTCAGTTCATCCCCAGTCAGTTCCTGATCCAGTCCATCCATTACTGGTAGGAGCTCGACGGCATCGAGGGCTGCATCAACCACAACGTTCTCGCGTGAGTACAGCTCGGAGTAGTGCTCAACCCAGCGCTCCATCTGTTTGGCTTTGTCAGCGATGACTTCACCAGATTTGGATTTCAGAGGTGCCATCTTGTTCTGGGTGGGTCCTAATGCCTTCTTCATACCCTCATACATTCCTCTGAGATTGCCAAAGTCAGCACAGGTCTGGATGCTGCTGCGTAGCTGAAGCCAGTGGTTGTTGGCACAGCTCCTGGCTGTCTGCTGTACTGTTCTTCTGGCTACTCTAAGTGCTTGCTGGGTACTCTGGCTTGGTGAGCGTTTGTACTCCAGGAGTGCAGCACGCTTCTTTTCAATGACTGGAATCATCTTATTGGAGTTAGCTTCAAACCAGTCATTTGTGTTTCTAGCTCTTCTTCCAAACACTGACAAGGCCGTGTTGTAAACTGTATCCCTCAGATGTTGCCATTTGCATGTCACATCGGCGCCCCCAGGGCTGCTGCGCAGATTTTCCCGGAGGTCTCCCGGACGCCCCCAGTTGTGCTACAAAGATGTCTGCAAGAGAGACCTCAGAGAGGCAGACATCAAGTTGGACAACTGGGAAGAACTAGCAGACGACCACAGCAGATGGAGGCAGGGGTTACACAAGGGCCTTCAGAAGGGCGAGATGAGGATCAGACAGCTAGCAGAGGAGAAGCAAGCGCGCAGAAAGCACAAAAAGGACTTGACAGACACCCACCACATCTGCAAGAGATGCAACAAGGACTGTCACTCTCGTGTGAGTCTTCATAGTCACAGTAGATGCTGTAAATGAAGCCCTCAATTGAAACTATAAAGGGCACGATCCATAGTCTATGCAGACTGAAGGATGCCTACTACTACTATACTATGGCTATGTCTACACAAGAGGGTTTTGTCAACAAAACCCAGGGAGCATCCACGCTAAAAAATGTGTTCTGTTGACAGAACTCGGCCCTTTTGTGGACAGCCTTCTGCCCTTCCCCCATAAGGCAGAATGCCTTTCTCGACAGAATCTGTTGACAAAAGAGCCATGTGAATGCTAGGGGCGGGAGAGGGCTCAGACTTCCACGTCACCAGGCAGCTCTGTCTGCTGTGCTTCCAGTTGGCCATTCTGTCATGAGAGCGGCTGGGCAGTCCAGCCACTCTCTGTCGACAGAGTGGATTGACAGAGCGATCAGCTTTCATGTGTGGCTGTAATCTGTTGACAAGTTTTATGAAAAGATATCTTCCAATAGTAACTTCTGTCAACAGATCACCATAGTGTAGACATAGCCTATATCTTACAGCTGCAGAAGATATAGCTGTCCCATAGACAAGTAAAAGGATTGCTTGTGTAGTGAAGATGGGACTTGAAAACAACTGATGCTGAAATGGTCAACAGTCCCAAGAAATGTTACTGCATAGTATAAGAGAAGTTTAAGAGTCTGTTTCATTTTGTAGAAAAATGATGAGGTGAAAAGATAACATTATGGTGAGAAGAAGAGCCAAGAGTATAGTATGCCTTGCTAGCACCACGTAAGTCTGCCACCCTATACAAAAATAACAAATTATGTGGTACATTTTTATTTTGTTGTCATTGATAATTTTCTGTTACCTTTTTAATGCTAGAATTCACCTGGATAGATCCAGGCATGCAGTGTTGATTTCAATCATCTGCTGAATTAAAAGGACATAAAGTAATACAATTACCCAGTCACAAAGTGATTTTTTCTTATCATTCATACTGGTAGCTGTGAGCTATGTTGCTACTGAATACAAAACTTTTTCCTCTTGATAGTTTTTCCATAAGCTGGAGCAAATAAAGGCACTTGAGAGAGTGCAGGTATCATACCCTATTTTCTCACACGCCTATGGGATTGTAAGCATTCATCTGTTCCTTGTGTTCCGCACCTCAGCTATTGAACTGATTATCATGTGATAAACACTATGTCCATCCCACACCCACCTCCAGCTTTTGCCTTTTGTGTAACCCTGCAAGTGAATAAGTCTGTACATCAAGATCATTTAGAGCAATTTCCAAGATGTCACTACACAGAATTCCATTATAGTCACTCACTCTTGTTGTAGTTTGCCCCAGTGGGCTTTTAACTATACAAGGTAAAAATTCCATTCAGTTTACCAGTGATCTTCTGAATCAACATATATGGATATCAGTGAATGAGTGAAAGGTAAGCATTCCGCTTATCCTGATGTTAGCAACCTGGAATTTATGTTGTACAGGTAATATAAGGCATATTTATTTTTGCCCACCTGCAATGTACTATACTAAGAATGTCACTGAGCACTTAAAATCTTCAGTGCACTAGGCAAACGTGAATGCTTGTAACACTTTTGAGAGGTGTGAGGTAGTAACCTTACTGTAACAAGAAGATCTGTGGCACCTTATAAACTAACAGATATTTTGGAGCATAAGCTTTTATGGGCAAAGACCCATTTTGTCAGATTGCATCATTCAGATTAATAATTCATTCATAACCATTGCATCTGATGAAGCAGGTCTTTGCCCATGAAAGCTTATGCTCCAAAACATCTGTTGGTCTATAAGGTACCACAGGTCTTCTTGTTGCTTTTGAAGATACAGACTATTTCGGCTACCCCTCTGGTACTTGTAACCTTACTGACAGACAGATAGCCGTGTTAGTCTGTCTTCTATTAAAACAAAAAAGCTGTGATGTAGCACTTTAAAGACTAACAAAATAAGTTACTAGGTGATGAGCTTTTGTGGGCTGTCCCATGGAAGCTCATTGCCTAATAAATTATTTTGTAACTTTACTGTGTTACTATAGGCATCTCTTTGACTGCTGTAAAAATAGCACAGCCTCTGTAGTCAAATAAGTATTATGCCCTTTTAACAGATGGTTACAAGAAAAGTCTAAACCAAATTAGAACTCAGGAGTTGTAATGCTATGCTGGTGACACAGGTTCGTTAGCAAGCATTGAAAGTTTGCTGCCATGTAATACCATAAGTTTAATTTTCTCCGCATCAGAGAAGAGGAGGATATGGTGACGTGAAATATCCTGCTACTAGAGTAAAATTTGCAAGGAAATATTTGCAGGAGTAACGAGGCTGTACCAGGCATCAATGATAAGGGCTAAAGGTTTTCTGTTTGTAATTACTGGAATTTTTGCTTAGATGGCTGGCTGAGTGGGTGTCAAAGGGTTATATGAAGGCAAATGATATCCACAGAAAGGAGAACTACTGTATACAAGTTAAGCAGGGGAAGACCTGTTCCGAATATAAATAAATATCTTTATATTCATTCTGTAAACTTTTAACTTCTGCCCCTGAAGCTTTTAGTGCTGTTTAAGATCAGCATAAAGAGCTTATCAGATCCTCTGCATGAATTCAGCATGTGGTCCATGCTCATTTGATTTAACTGACCATTAATAAAGAAGATGTCTGGCGGGGAACAAAAAATTTTGCTCTTGGTTGTGAAGGAAAGAAAAAGCTCTGCTATGTCTTTTTTATTTTTAATGTACACCAGTGAAATAATGTTTCAGAATCTTAGCAATGAGATGTCCCATTCAATCTGAAACTGTAATCACAAGCTGAAATCCTTTGTGAGCATGATAATGGATGTTTGGAGCAGGAGAATCACTAAGGCTACGGAAACAAAACTAGCTATTGCAACACATTTCTAGATTGAAGGCTGTGGGCCTCTTACAGCCATTCTAAAAGTTGAAGACAACCTTGCCTAACATGGAAAAGGATTTCAGAGCTGTGTTTAACCTTTCAAAATTGTTTGAGCAATTTACTAGAATGTTTAACTTTCAGAGCTTCTGCTTGTTAAAAACACTGGTAGGGGAATGTAAGCTAGTATTGATTCACCAGCTCAAATCTACAGCCTAAGTGAAACTCAGGAAATGAAAAGGATGAGTGAGAAATGTAGAGGAATATCTCAAGCTACAAACAAAATTAGTGTAACCCAAAGCTTCACGCTGTTAACACAGTTATCCGGTGTTAGTGAGTCAGACCTGTCATGGCTGGCTGAGTTTTGTCAATAGTGAAGATGAGTGATCAGGGACATCATTTATACCCCTTGTGGTCTCAAATACTCCTCCTTCCAGCTGGCGATATGAATAACAGTAGCTAACATGTTTCTGATGTGTCCCCAGGATAGAGCTATTGTTCGCTTGGACCTTAGAAGTAGGCAATTAAAATAGGAAATCAGCGGGAAATAGATGCAGGATTAATTGGAGCAAAATCTACTGTAGTTTATAAACATATAAACACAGAATTTGCATCAAAAGGTTATGAGAAGAGACCACTTCAGGGAAAATCAGCACATTTCAGGTTTATATGAAGAGTGATTAAAGCCAAGATTTATTATGCTCTGTTCTACAGTTTTGTCAGTTTGACTTAAATGTGGTCTAAATAAAACTCTTTTTAAACCCTTGCAAATATTCCCTAACTGCTTGCTCCTCTATTCCAGTTAACACCTCCTCCCCTAGTCAGTCTAAGCTGCAATTTTATGGGTTTTTTAATTCCTCATATACAAATGCTGCTGTCTTGTCCTCTTCCGTAGATCTGTAAAAACTGTCCCTTCCTTCCTCTTTACCAAGCTAAATATTTCCTTTAGGATATCAGTAGATCCAGCCTTGGCTACCTTCTCTGGCCTTTCTAAAGTCCACATTGCCCTGCTCCAATCCATACAAAAAACTGCATTGAAAACCATCTTCCATCATTGTCAGTTTTTTGCCATACCATTCTCTGCTCTGAATTCTTGGGTATCCCATCTGCTGCCACATTGAAAGCTTCCTGTCATAACCTTCCAACCTTTAGATAGTCTTTCCCTCCTTCTGAGTTTATTTTGCTTAATTTCTTCTCTTTCCTCTTCCAGTGGCACCACATAAACACTTCTATCCCCCCGCTATAAAAATGATATGATAATCCCTCTCTAGGCACCCTAGCATTAGTGGGAGGGCATGAGGGAGGAAAGGGGCAGTTGCCCTTGTTCCCATTGATTCCAAAGACCCTGAAGGTCCTGGCTGCCACTGCCACTACCACAGGAGTGGCAGCAGCTGGAGTCCTGGCCCCTTTAAATGATTGCTGGATTACTACCACTACTGCTGATTGTTCTTCAAATTGTTTTCCATGGCTAATTGCACTCCAGGAATACTATTGCATTAACACTGTGTCTCATCCTTTGCCAGCTGATGAAGAAAGAGGGGATTTTTAAGGACAATGCCTTTTAAAGGAGTTTTCCATTTGTGGCTCTGCTAAGCAACCTCCTGTCTCTGTGTTAAACGAAGGTCCTTGTACTAGTGAATGGAAGCCTTCTCATGCATGGGAAGGCTGCTTGACCAAAGTGCACCTGTACAGAGCCAGTCACAATATTTGAAATTCACATATGCAGTGTTTTTTTCTAGAAAAAAGGTGACAGAACTCCCTGCAGCCCCCCCCGCCACCAGATTTAACCTACCAGAGCTGAACCTCCCCCCGCAGGCTTAACCCCCACAGAGCTCCAAGCCCCAAGGCTTAACCCCCTGGAAACCCAACCCCCCAAGGCTTAACCCCCTGAAGCCCCAAACCATCATCCCCCTGCCCCCAGGTGGCTTAGCCCCCCGCCTCCCTGCAGCCCCAAACAGCCCCCTCCCAACCCCAGGTGGCTTAACTCTTCCCCCACTGCCACAAACTGTCCCCCTCCTCCAGGTGGCTTAACTTCCTGCAGCCCCAAACAACCCCCCCCCTTCACGCCCTTAGATGGCTTAAGCCCTTAACTTCCTGCAGCCCCAAACCGCCACCACTACCCCCAGGCTTAACCCCCTCCCTCAGTCCCACACTGCCTTCCCACACCCAGGATTCAGTGACTTACCTTACCCACGTCCGGAGCTCTGCATGCTGCTGTTCCCCATTGCTTCCCTGCTGGGCTGTCTGCTCTTCACTGCATCTGTGTGGCTTCCCCCAGCCCTCCAGCTCCCGCCATGTAGAGTGAGGGAGGGGCAGGTCCTAGCACCCTACTGTGCTGAAAGAACTCAATTTAATTCGTTTAATGGCCATTAAACCGATTAAATGTAATCCTCTTTCATTGTAGCAGGCAGGGAGCCAGAAGAGAGCGGCAGCACAGAGCTGCCCAGCTACCTTCCAGAATGGTGGCACCAGAAAAAAAGGTGCCAGAACATAGTTCCATGGAGTTCCAGAAGAAAAAAGGCCCTGCACACATGAATCCTTTTGAAGCAATCCTCTGATTTTCTGTCTATACGTTTGGCAGGAATAGACTCCAGTGATGGCTGTCCTCAGAAAAGGAAGAAAGGAGAAGAAAGAAATGTGGTCCTGAATATTTATCTGTGGATGACTATTTCAAGGTAGTCCAAAAGAAAGTACAGTGGAGATTATTATTATTTTTCAGGGTTGCTCAGCCTACGCATTAGGATTTGGAAGTAAAGACAATTAGCTCCGTTCCACTCCACTACCAGGTGTCTGAGCATTCTCTCCAGTTTGGGAAACTACTGGAATTAAGTATCGGAGGGGTAGAGAAATTTAAGAGAAATTTCTGAGCTACAATTCATCTGCAAATTCGATGCCCTCAGCTCAGGCTTAAATAAAGAATGTGAATGGCTGGCTAAATACAAAAGCAGCTTCCCCTCCCTTGGTGTTCACACCTCCAGATCAACTGCTGGTAGTAAGCCTCACCCTTGCTGACTGAGCTAACCTTGTTATCCCCACCCTTGCTCTGGCTTATTTATACCCGGCCCTGCAGATTTCCAAGACCAGCATCTGATGAAATGAGTCTGTGCTCACGAAAGCTAATGCTCAGAACTTTTCTGTTAGTCTGTAAGGTGCCACAGGACCCTTCGTTGCTGTTACTGGAATTAACTAACTCATATCTTATTATTAAGGTATTAATCATATTGGACTTTCCACTAAACCTGTCAATGGTTCAGAATAAATGGTGTTCTTTTTCATGTGCAAAGCACATAGGTTTTCAAGTGGCAGACAAATATATACATATATACCTATATAGGCTCTCCTCTGGATATTGTATGTGTATAATATTCAGTTCTTCACACTTTCCACATCACAGACCAAATTCTGAGCAAGTACATATCATCTTAGCTGAGTGTTTGGAGTGCTGGAGTTTGGAGTGCTGAGCTGAGTGTTTGTTTGATTAGGTTTGAATTGAAACACCATGTGCTGATTGGCTGAGCTGTAGGCAGAGGGAGGAGCTATCAGGGAGGCCGAGCACTTAAACCCTGCTAGTAAGCGACCAGGGAGCTTTGCGACCGGGTGCTCGCCAACAGGGTGCGTGCTAACAGGAGGGAGTTTTGAGAGGGGAGTTTAGAGGGGGAGCTTGGAGGGAGCCAGTGACTTCTATTGCCCTTAAACTAAATCCTTTATAACAACCTCTATCTGAAACATTTAATTAACCCTAATATATAATTAGAGTAGGAAATGGAGGCAGAAGCCCAGCAGCAGAGTGGGGGCTATCCTGTTTATTGTGTCGAGTGCAGTATGTATGACTACCTACCCTGTGGGTGGGTGGCGTATGTGTGCGCTCGATGCAAGGAGCTCCTGGCCCTCAGAGACCGAGTGCGTGCTTTGGAGGCCAGGGTGGCTGAACTGGAGGAGCTAAGGAAGGCAGAGGTGTTTGTTGATGAGACTTTCCGGGACATAACAGGGCTGTCCCACCTCCAATCTGACAGTCCTGATGCTGTTATGGAGGATGAAAGGCTCAGGGAAGGAGAGCAGTCAATGGGAGCAGAGGGAAACCATCCCATAGTTGGGACCCTCCTTCCAGAGAGTGATGTTGTATCCTCTCGTACCAAGGATACTTCTCCGGGGGAGGGAGCGCCAGCTGTTAGGAAGAAGCAGGTTTTAGTAGTGGGGGATTCGATCATTAGAAATATAGATAGTTGGGTTTGTGATGACCGGGAGAACCGTATGGTGACTTGCCTGCCTGGTGCGAAGGTTGCGGATCTCTCGAGGCATCTAGACAGACTTATGGGCAGTGCTGGGGAGGAGCCTGTCGTCGTGGTACATGTTGGTACCAATGACATAGGGAAGGGTAGAAGAGATGTTCTGGAGGCCAAATTTAGGTTACTAGGAAAGAGACTGAAATCCAGAACATCTTTGGTGGCATTCTCTGAAATGCTTCCAGTTCCACGCGCAGGGCCAGATAGACAGGCAGAACTTCAGAGTCTCAATGCGTGGATGAGACGATGGTGTAGGGAAGAGGGGTTTAGATTTATTAGGAACTGGGGACACTTTTGGGGTAGGGGGAGCCTATACAGGAATGATGGGCTCCACCTAAATCAAGGTGGATCCAGACTGCTGGCATTAAACATTAAAAAGGTCGTAGAGCAGTTTTTAAACTAAGAGGTGGGGGAAAGCCGATTGGTGCGGGGGAGCACCTGGATCGGACGGAGACTTCTCTTACACGAGGCTCCATAGATAGGGATTCCCTTGAAGTTAGTCAGATAGGGAGCGTGGGAAATAATATATGGGCAAGATCAGATGTGAAACAATCGCATATAAAAAAATCCAACGCGTCTGTGAAAGGCGGACATATAAATAGTGGTAGTTTTCTAACATGCTTTTACACTAATGCTAGGAGTCTGTCTAATAAGATGGGTGAACTGGAGTACCTCATATCAAAGGAGGAAGTTGACATAATAGGCATCTCAGAAACATGGTGGAATGAGGACAATCAGTGGGACACTATCATACCGGGATATAAATTATATCAGAAAGACAGAACAGGTCGTGCGGGTGGCGGAGTGGTACTATATGTGAAGGATAATATAGAATCAAATGAAGCAAAAATCCTAAAGGAATCAAAATGTGCCATAGAATCATTATGGATAACAATTCATTCCTCTAATATGAATATGGCATTAGGAACATATTACCGACCACCTAACCAGGACAGTGATAGTGAGGCTGAAATGATATGGGAGATTAGAGAGGCTATCAAAATAAAAAACACAGTAATAATAGGAGATTTCAATTATCCCCATATTGATTGGGTGCATGTCACCTCAGGACGGGATTCAGAGATTAAATTTCTTGATGCCTTAAATGACTGCTTCTTGGAGCAGCTAGTACAGGAACCCACAAGGGGAGAGTCGATTCTCGATCTAGTCTTGACTGGAACGCAGGATCTGGTCCAAGAGGTAACTGTTACTGGACCGCTTGGAAATAGTGACCACAATATAATAACTTTTAATATTCCTGTGTTGGGAAGAACACCGCAGCGGTCAAACACTCTGGCATTTAATTTCAAAAAGGGGAATTACACTAAAATGAGGAAGCTAGTTAAACAGAAACTAAAAGGTAGAGTAATTAAACTAAAATCCCTGGAAGCTGCATAGAAACTGTTTAAAGACACCATACTAGAGGCCCAACTTAAATGTATACCCCAAATAAAAAAACACAGTAAGAGACTTAACAAAGAACCACCATGGCTAAACAGCCATGTTAAAAAGGCAGTGAGAGAGAAAAGGGCAGCTTTTAAAAAGTGGAAGTCAAATCCTAGTGAGGAAAATAGAAAGGAACATAAACACTCCCAAATTAAGTGTCATAATGTAGTAAGAAAAGCCAAAAAAGATTTTGAGGAACAGCTAGCCAAAAATTCAAAAAACGATAGTAAAATGTTTTTTAAATACATTAGAAGCAGGAAGCCTGCTAAAAAAGCAGTTAGTAAGGCAAATAGGATGTTAGGAATTATTAAAAAAGGGATCGATAATAAGACAAAAGATATCATACTTCCCCTATATAAAACTATGGTACGCCCACATCTTGAGTACTGCGTGCAGATGTGGTCTCCTCACCTCAAAAAAGATATATTGGCATTAGAAAAGGTTCAGAAAAGGGCGACTAAGATGATTAGGGGCTTGGTACGGGTCCCATATGGGAAGAGGCTAGAGAGACTGGGACTTTTCAGTTTGGAAAAGAGGCGATTGAGGGGCGATATGATAGAGGTATATAAAATCATGAATGGTGTGGAGAAAGTGAATATAGAAAAATGATTTACCTTTTCCCATAATACAAGAACTAGGGGACACCAAATGAAATTGATGGGTAGTAGGTTCAAAACTAATAAAAGGAAATTTTTCTTCACACAGCGCACAGTCAACCTGTGGAACTCCTTGCCCGAGGAGTCTGTGAAGGCCAGGACTCTATTAGGGTTTAAAAAAGAGCTTGATAAATTTTTGCAGGTTAGGTCCATAAATGGCTATTAGCCAGGGATAAAGTATGGTGCCCTAGCCTTCAGAACAAGGGCAGGAGATGGATGGCAGGAGATAAATCACTTGATCATTGTCTTCTGTTCTCCTTCTCTGGGGCACCTGGCATTGGCCACCGTCGGCAGATGGGATGCTGGGCTCGATGGACCTTTGGTCTGACCCAGTATGGCCATTCTTATGTTCTTATGTTCTAGCTCCACTCAAGTGAAGGAAATCATGCCAAAGTACAGTAGCTGAGAATCTGGCTGTATGTTTCATGTTCAGCGCAGTGTATAAAGAAAAAAAAATATTTGCAGAAGAAGTGTACTCATATACCTCCTCTGCCTCTCAATAGTAACAGAGAGATAGCTGTGCTAGTCTATATACTATGAAAACAAAAAAGCAGTTCAGTAGCACTTTAAAGACTAACAAAATAATCTATTAGGTGATGAGCTTTCGTGGGACAGAAGTGGGTCTGTCCCATGAAAGCTCATCACCTAATAAATTATTTTGTTAATCTTTAAAGTGCTTTTGGTCTCCTTTTTTGCCTCTCAATCAGTTTTGGATTAGTTTCAAGGGTATCATTTATCTTGATATATTTTTTTGTTATTAATACATGTTTAATTCTGATTTTTAGAAGGATTATATCTAGAGCATGGTTAAAAGATGAAGAAAATTAAATATTTATAAATGTAGTTGTAAATAGAAAGGAAATATTTGTCTAATACAAATACACTTTTTCCAGGTAACTACTTGAAAGGAAGATCAATTGTTTTCAGCAGTCCATTGCAATTATTAAGTGTATAATGGTGGTATGGAGCGAGAAGTACGCTTGGGTACCCAAGTGTAGAAGTACCGAAGTGTAATTCTCTGGGGTTTATTGTGTCTTATGATTCATTTGTGTTTTTCAGAATTATCAAGGCCCTAATTCTTTGAGGTATTTTAGCATATACTTAAATCCATTCCCATTCAGCAGATCACATGAGCATATGCTTAACTTTTTACTTTAACAGGACATAAGCATGCACCTAGATGCAGGAACTATTGACAAACAGTAGACTTTAATAAAGCACCTGATAGCACATGGATCAAAGTCTGTTGACAGATTGTGGTAAACTTCCAAGACGACTGCAAGAGTAATCTGCTGTGTTGACATCTGTCAGCAAAATGGCCAAGCAGAAGCACAGGAGACAGGGCTGCCCGGTGTCCCAGAAGCCCTGTCTGTTAATAAAGGCCCCCTAAAATGTCCAGACTGGCTTTCTGTCAACAGATCTCTGTCCACAGAGGCATTATTCCTCAAGGCGAGTGGGTATAGCTGTTGAAAAAAGTGTTGAATTCTATTGACTTACTGTTGACAGAACATCTTGGGACTCTGAACACACCCCATGTTTTGTTGACAAAATGTCAGTGTCAAAATATCTCTAGTGTAGAAATAGCCTAAGACAGTGGTCAGAGGTCTCTTAACAACCAAGCTTTGTGACCCTGATTTGATTGCAAAGACACTTGCACTGCCTCAGCTTCCAAAGCAAGCTAGAAGACAGCCGCAGTCAACCCACTGTGGCAGATCACAGTGTGCAGCTGACAAGTGCCTGATGGAGGGTGAACATTAATGCGTGCTGGATGAACCCCCTTTTGTTCTCCTCTTAAGTTCGCAGAAGGTGAAGTCTTTCAAGGCTGCATAGGCAGGTGGGGCTCATCAGGAATCAGCCAGCAACAGTATGTAATCAAGCACATGCAACCAGTTAAGACCTCCAGGTTCTCTGTAAAGGGCTTTCCCCAGGCTGCAGGAGGTTGTTGTGGAGTGATGCCCAGAGACAGGGAGACTGGAGGTTTTGAAAGCAAAACAGTATGGAACAGAACACAGCTGAGCTGAGTAACACCAGCAACAAGGTACAGGAGTGGAGGATACCAGAGAGGAGTGGTGGCTGAAGAGGCCAAGGGAAAGGTTGCTGCTGTGGGGCATGGGCAAAGCCCCATCAGCTTCCTCCTACCCTAGAGTCCCTGCTGGAGTCCAGGGCAGTGGGCAGGACTGGACTGTCCCCCACTATTTCCCCTTGAATGGTTGGCCAACTGGGGCAAGACAAGAGCAGCTTGAGACCAGTGGAGAGGTACCTACTCCACCTACAGTTAGGGCTGGCCTGTGATGAATATGTCTCGGTAAAAGGAAACCCTTACCTTGGGGATAACCAGGGCAAAAAAGTGGACTCTGTGAGTCTCTGAGGTGCACAAGGAGCTACCTGGGAGCACAGAATGCCTAAGGAGTTGACGAGTGATCTGTCATACCACAGATGAGTCAAAGATCTAATGACTTACACTCATCATATGCTAGCCTCAGCCATCGTCACACTAGACCCTGAGTAGTCCTTTCCTCTCCATTTTCACCACAAATCTCTTCTAAGGAATGAAAGACCGTTCCAAACCACCCAGGCAAGCATTACACCACACAAACAAGTCTCCTGTGGGCACAGGATGAGCAAGAGAACAAATCATATGTGACAGATTTAAGCCATGTTGCGTAATGCACATGTGGAAGAACCTCACAGTGTATGGTGATGAGGGCTCAGTAAGAAACCACATCGAATGAAATAAAATCAATGCCAAACATGGGTGTTGCAGTACCAGCCTGCTAAACCCAGGGTTGTGAGTTCAACCCTTAAGGGAGCCGCGAAGGGATCTGGGGCAAACGGATTTCAGGGGTGGGAAAAAAAAAAAAAAAAAGGATGGTGCTTGGTCCTGCCAAGAGGGCAGGGGACTAGACTTGATGACTTCCCAAGGTCCCTTCCAGTTCTATGAGATGTATATGTGTCAAAATTAAGGTTTCATTTTTTTGTGAACTAGCCCTTATAAAATTTAGCTTTGACCTAAAAATAAACTATAGATTTTAGTACATAGATGCTATTATTTTATTGATGTTTCATGAAGTATCATATTTTGGAAGATACATGTGGTATATGAAAGGAAATACATTGTTTCTGAGATGCAAAAGTGTTTTTTTAGTATATTTAACTAAGACACCTTTTTGGTTAATGAGAAGTGAGCCATTTTTACTGGTATAGGCACAATTAATGAAGGATTGCCAATATATGTACTCGCTGAACTCAAAGCTATTTTAAAAGTGTTTATTCAAATTTCTAACTTGATCTACTGAGTCAGATTGCATCAATTTTAGTTTTGTTCAATTTAATGGAAGAGATCCAGGCCTACATGGCATAAAATATTGTGTTTTGTTTTTATTCACTGTAGTTTCTTGTTGTACGTACATTATGCAAATTAAAAAAAAATTTTGCAATTCAAAATGCCATTTAGCTTATTACCTATTTTCTAGAATTGGTCCAAGAGAAAAAAAAAAGAAATTTCACAGGGGTCAGCTAATATTCATGTAAGATATAGTTAAGGGCTCAAGTTGCAAAGTTCAGATCTACAAAGATCTGGGAATGTTTATAATTCCGGTGTTGTCCAGGCCCATCTATATTAAGGTACATTTGATTTAAATGAAATATAATATTCCATTACTGGTGAAGGCTTCTCTAGTTTGTGTAGGGTCTAGGTCAGAAAGGTGGTACTTGTATTGAGCTTTGAGGCAATGCTGGTGTTACGGGGTCAGCTCTGAAAAACTAAACTGTCAGGGAATGCAGTAATTGGCAAGACAAATGAGCAAGGGACAGACTGGGTAACAGAAAGATAAGTAAAAAAAGGTTACTGCCTTCCCTGAAACTTATTTTTTAAAAAAAATCCTTCAACATATTTAGCAAACATAACTGAGTTTAGGAGTATAATAATAATCACTCCAACATCTGTTTTCTTTACACATTTATCCAAAAATTCCAAACACCTTTGGTCTGGAAATCAGGCATAGAATCTTGAGATGTTGCAGCTTCTTTCTGAGTTTTCTAGTATTGCTTGGAGGTTGAATTCTTTATTGTGAATCATAACTTGGCTAAATTTAGCCTGTAATATAGCCAAATGGCTATGCTGTTGTCCAAATAAATCAAAATTTCCTTGTCAAGACTTTTTCTTTCCAAGACTCTGAGTTTCAATCCTTCCCAACAGGGTTTGCTTCTCAGTGGCTACGTCTACACGTGAAGCCTACTTCGAAGTAACCTATTTCGATGTAGCGACATCGAAAAATAACGTCTACACGTCCTCCAAGGCTGGCAACGTCGATGTTCAACTTCGACGTTGCGCAGCACCACATCGAAATAGGTGCAGCGAGGGAACGTCTACACGCCACAGTAGCACACATCGAAATAGGGACGCCAGGCACAGATGCAGACAGGGTCACAGGGCGAACTAGCGCTTCCGGGGCAACAGCTAGCCGCTCCCTTATAGGGCCCCTCCCAGACACACTCAGCCTGCACAGCACGCGGTCTGAGGAGCCATAGGCACACAGACCCCGGGCGACGCAGTCATGGACCCCCAGCAGCAGCAGCAGCAGCAGCAGCAGCAGCAGCAGCAGCAGCAGCCAGAGGTTCACCCAGCCCTCCTGGCAGGAGCAGGGCTTGCCCTGCTCCATGACATGCAGGAGGCAGCTGAGCACCTCCTTGCTACACCGGAGAAGGAGCTGCCCCCAGGGCAGCAGGCCTCAACCCCTAACCCTGCAGCACCCCGCCCCAACCCCCACCTCACACGCCGGCGGTTGTGGAGCTACCCCACCAGCACCGACTGGTGGGAGCGGCTGGTGCTTGGGGAGTGGGACGACGACTGCTGGCTCAGGAACTTCAGGATGAGCCAGCAGACATTTATGGAGCTGTGCCAGTGGCTCACCCCCGCACTCAGGCACCAGGACACCGCCATGTGGCGTGCCCTCACAGTGGAGAAACGGGTCAGCATTGCTGTCTGAAAGCTGGCCACTCCCGACAGCTACCGATCCGTGGGGCAGCAGTTTGGTGTCGGCAAGGCCACCGTTGGGGCTGTCCTCATGGAGGTAAGAGAACCCATGGGGGGAGGGCAGAGCAGGGGAGGGGGGCCCGGGCAGAGGAGGGCAGGGCAGGGCAGGGGAGGGAAGGGGAGGGCAGGGCAGGGCAGGGCCACGCATACCCTGCTCACCCCTCATTGGTGCTGTCCCATGTGCTTTCCCTGCAGGTTGTGCGTGCCATCAGTGCCATGCTCCTGCACAGGCTCGTGAGGCTGGGGGACCCAGATGCCACCATTGCGGCCTTTGCCACCCTGGGCTTCCCCAAATGCTTTGGGGCTCTGGATGGGACTCACATCCCCATCCGCGCCCCGCATCACAGTGGAGGACGCTACATAAATTGCAAGGGCTACCATTCTGTCGTCCTCCAGGCCTTGGTGGACAGCCGGGGCCATTTCCAGGACATTTATGTGGGCTGGCCTGGCAGCACCCACGACGCCCGGGTTTTCCGGAACTCAGGCCTGTGCCGCTGGCTGGAGGCGGGGACCTACATCCCCCAGTGGGAGATCACTCTGGGGGACACCACCATGCCCCTCTGCGTCGTCGCAGATGCAGCATACCCCCTCCGGCCCTGGCTCATGCACCCGTACACGGGCCATCTCTCCGCTAGCCAGGAGCACTTCAACCAGCGCCTGAACCACGCGCGCCAGGTGGTGGAGCGCTCATTTGGCCGCCTGAAGGGATGCTGGAGATGTCTCCTGACCCGCCTGGATGTGGGCCCCAACAACATCCCCCTGATTGTGGGTACCTGCTGTGCCCTGCACAATTTGGTGGAGAGCAAGGGGGAGGCCTTTTTCCAGGGCTGGGCTGTGGAGGCCAGCAGGGCCGACGTGCAGCCACCCGCTGCCCCCAGTCGGCAGGTGGACCCCAAGGGGACCCGGGTCTGGGAGGCCCTTCGGGCCCACTTCGATGATGAGGCCGCGGGGTGAACTCTGCCAGGCCCCCCACGGCCCACCCCTTCCTCCACCACACTCCCTGCCCCAACGCCCATACCATGGAGCACCCAACCGCACCCCCCCACACTTTTCCTGGACAAATGACAGCACGCACTTGTGGCTGAACTTAAACTGCTTTTTCTTTTAGAACTTTTTTCTTTAACTATAAATAAAACAAGAACAAACTATATACAACATGTGTGGAACCAAAGTAATATGTACAAATAAAACAATAGTAATAAAAAAGGGTGTTCAGTAATAAAAAGAAAACCAGGGATAATAAAGGGGAGAACTATTTACATGGGGGGGATGGGGCAAACGGGGGGCACAAAATAATAAGTCCCAACTATATATAAGGGGGGGGCCATGTCCCGGGCCCCTCGCCCCTAAAGTCCGGCACTGGGTGTGGGCGGCCGGGAGCCCCGCCGTGGCCGCAGCCCTGTCCGGGGCTGGCTGGGGGCGGGGCAGACCGGAAGATATGCCTGGCGAGTCTCAGCTGGCTCCGGGGTCCCTCGGCGCTCTGGCCCTCGGCGGTGGGTGGCGGGGCGACGGCGGACGGGACGGCGATGGGCGGAGCAGCTGGTGGTGCGGCGGGTGGAGCAGGCACGTCGGGCGCTGCGGCGGCCGGCGCGGCATGGGGGGCCAGGTAGTCCACCAGGCGGTTGAAAGTCTCCATGTAGGCCCCCCATGCCTCTTGGCGCCAGGTCAGCGCCCGCTCCTGCAGCTGCAGGTGCTGCTCCATGACCTCCAGCTGCCGACAGTGGATGGCCAGCAGCTGGGGATACGTCGCCATCGGCTGTTGGTGGCGTGGGGTCCGCCGTCTATCCCGCCGTGGGGCTGGTTGGTTCTCGGCCGAGGGGCTTGCCTGGAGCGATGGCCCCAGAGGGGTCTCCGGGACCACTGATGCCTCGCTGGCGCTCTCTTCCGGCCCTTCCAATGGTGCAGCTGCGGGACACAGGAGAGGAGGGGGGGAAGAACAATGGAGGCAGGCGTTAGTGTGGGCCCCGAGCCGTGGCCTTTGTCCCCCCAGCCCTGTGCTGCAGGTTCCCCATCCCCGTCCCCGGGAGATGCTGCTGTGATGGATGGGGTTCAGGGGTCCCCCTGCACTGCACCCCGTCCCCTGGTGGGAGCGACTCTCACTTCACTCCGCAGGGTCTGACAGGAGAGGTTTCTTAGGCCAAAGATGCCCCATTTCTCCCAGGAGTGACAGCACCAGCTGTTGGAAGAGACAGTCCTTCCAACCCGTCCTGGGGAGAAGACCCCGAGGGGTGCCCCTCTGGGATGCAGCTTTCCCCCTCCTCAGGCTGGCTGCCTTCCAGCTCTCCCTTCCCCTAGCCTCTACATGTGGCCCCCGCCCTCCCCCCAAATTCAAAGCCAGCTCGGCTCCTCCCTCCTCTTTGTTCAGGGCAGAGGTGTCACCTGCCAGCTTTAGCCCCAGGATCCTCCTTTGCCCCTGGGAGCTATTTGGCTCTTGTTGCTCATATGTAGCCTGAGTCTCCCTTTTGCACTCCCCCCACTCCATCACATCCTGCTGCTGCTGCTGTTGCTGCTGCTGCTGCTGCTGCTGCGGGGTGTCCCACCCCCTTCTCCCGGGGGCCCCTCGAGGTTCCGCTGCCCCCTGCCCCGGGGATGGGGCATGGCACTGTCGTGTGGGGTGGCGGGGGGCAGGGGCTGATGCACTGCTGTGAGGGACATGGCCCTGCTGTCCTTGGGGCCATGGCCATGTGAGCATGTGGGGGGCCCTGGACACATATCTATTACCCCCCGCCTCTCAAGACCAGGGGTGTACACCAGAGGGGGGTACATACCTGTTGGTCCACTCCCACGGTCCGGAGATCCCCGGGGGGCGGAGGCCCGGCTGCTGCTCCGGGATGGCAGGAGGAGGATCTGCAGCCCGGATTCTGCAGAGGAGGAGCCCCCCTCCTCCTCCTCCTCCTCCTCCTGCCGCGATGTCCCGGGGGTGGGCTCCAGGGGGGGCTCCTGGGGTGCGGGGCTTACCTCCGGGGCGGACTCCGGCTGAAGGGTCTGCTGGGGCTCATCGGCCGAAGTATCAAGGGTGGCCGGACGGGAGGAGGTGTGCCGGGGGCCCAGGATGTCCCTGAGCTCCCCGTAAAAGGTGCAAGTGACAGAGGCGGCCCCAGATCGGCCGGCCACATCCCGGGCCCGGGAGTAACTCTGCCGCAGCTCCTTCACCTTACTCCTGACGTGATCAGGAGTGCGGGCAGGGTGACCCCGGGCAGCCAGGCCCTCGGCCAGCTAAGCAAACGCATCCGCGTTCTGTCTCTTGTTCCCCATTACCTGGAGCACCTCCTCCTCGCTCCAGAGCCCCAGCAGGTCCCGCAGCTCGGCCTCCGTCCAGGAGAGGCCCCGCTGCCGCTTGCCAGCCTGGCTGCCAGCCTGGCTGCCCTGGCTGCCCTGGCTCCTCTTGGGGGGGGCGTCCCCTGGGGGCGCGGGGGGGGGCTGCCGGGCAGCCATCGCAGCTGGCGAGGGGGCTATGCTGGCTGAGGAACATGCAGGCTGGCCGCGTGTCTGGGCTGCTGTCTGCATGTTCTCTCAGCTTCCTGCACAGGAAGGGAGGGGGAGGGGTCCTTTAAGGGGCTGCTCCACATGGCCACCATTGAGCTGAGGGGCTGGAGAGAGCGTCTGTCAACCCCTCAGCTGATGGCCACCATGGAGGACCCCGCAATTTTGACGTTACAGGACGCGCAACGACTACACGGTCCCTACTTCGACGTTGAACGTCGAAGTAGGGCGCTATTCCTATCCCCTCATGGGGTTAGCGACTTTGATGTCTCGCCGCCTAACGTCGAAGTTAACTTCGAAATAGCGCCCGGCGCGTGTAGCCGTGACGGGCGCTATTTCGAAGTTGGTGCCGCTACTTCGAAGTAGCGTGCACGTGTAGACACGGCTAGTGTGTGTTAAACGACAAAATGTAACCCTTTTCAAAACATAATCAAACATTTTCACCACCCAGAGGTTTTTCCCTTCACCTGGGTTCTGGCGTAATCCCCACCTAAAGGTGTCCTGTTGTCTATGTTTTGCAGAAAAAAATAGCAAAAGGAAAAAAATATTCTTTCTGTAAACAAAATGGTCCCCCCTACCTTTGTTGTATTTGAATGGCTGTTTTCAGCTCCTTTCAAAAAACTCTTTGCAACTATTAAACCACACCCATTAATTGTAGCACTCTATCCGTGTCAAGTGATGACTGAACAATACATAGAAGTTGATGAGCCTGCTACAGATGTGGTAAGCTGAGGTGATGGCACTGATGAAGGCCTGGGCATGCTCCTTATGTTGGACTCTCTGGTCTTCTTCATAGAAACGACGCATGATCTCAAAGTGTTGGGGACTGTTCTTGATGATGGTCCTCCAGGTTACCCAATCCTCCACCTGCCTCTCCCAGGTGTCAGCAGCAATGTCATAATTTACCAATGTGTTCTGAAGGATGTCTCTGTAATGCTTCCTCTGGCCGCAATGAGACCTCACCCCAGCCCTCAACTGAGCATAGAGAATCTGTTTAGGTAGACATGTCATGCTTTCTGATCACATGACCAGACTATGGTATCCTTCTCTAGGAAGGCGGGGATGCTACTATACATATTTCATTACCATCCCTTCAGAGGCATGCCCTTGAAAAGGTTCAAAATGGATTCTCTGGGGATACAAATAGACAAAGAGGTTTTGTATAAATACGCTGTCTCAGGACCTTGCTCCTGTCCCAGGTTACAGACAAGTCCCTGCCCCACAGCAGGCCCCAATCTTAGCATAAGGCTGGAAGCACTGGGCCTACAGAGGCCTCATAAGACTAGGTGTTTGTTCTGAGCTGAAGGGGTGATGAATTTATGAGAAATGCTCCTTGGGTGTGGGTTTGAAGGACTGTTCATGCCAGAGCTCTTGTTAGTGTTATTAGCATGCATATAGGCTGTTTTGTTTCTGACGTTTTCTTTATAAAGCATTCTACCTTCAGAATAGAGTAGATTTGGGTAGGAAGTGCTGTGTGGTAAAGTCTATCTGTAGCAATTATGTCTGTTCAGAATCTCTAAAAGGAAAGCAAGCAGGTTCTGCTTGAAGAACCTGTTTCTTCCATGGATAATAAAGTGTAGGCAGGAAACCAGGTTGTTTGGAAATATGATAGTCAGAAGGAAGAAGGACATGCATTTGTCCATGAGAGGCAACGCACCAAGGAAGCCTGAGAACAGTTGCCCTTATTGAAGCACTGAAGGGAAATTGGGGTACACTGGGCACAGTGCAAACAAAACTGAGGAGAGTTAACTTCCGTCTTCCAGGAGATTCTCAGGCCTTCTTGCCTCCACTGTGTTTCTTCTTCACCCGACACACGCCAGGGTTTATATTACCCCTTGCTTCATGCTGGAACATGCTGACTACCAACAATATGAACAGATGTCACAATTCATACCTTTGTCATTTATACTTCTCTTCCCACTTGGCGTATAAAATGTACAGTGAAAAGGACTCATAACTTAAGTCTGATACCACGCCTGTAGCAGGCTCATCAAGTCTCTTTATGAAGCAGTGGATATCAATTCTGCCAGTCAACCTCTATGATTTGTGAAAAACAGAGAAGAGAAATGGTGCCAATAAAAAGGAAGGGATAGCTTTTTCTGACACTAGATAACAGGGTAAAAGACAGAAGCTAGAATGTCGGATTTGTGTCTTTGTTTGTGTATGTGACAGAGAGAGAGAGAAAGATGCTTTCTAGAAGAATTATGCTCAGCTTGGTTTATAAAATTGGAATTGTGCAAAAGGTTTTCGCATCTCTCACACATCATGTCAAAAACAATAATTTGGCTGTGAAAACACCTTCAGTTAGGAAGCTGTTCAATGTTTTGCAGTTGAAACAATTTTGCTTGAGAGAAGGGCCCATTTTTGAGAAAAAATGATTTCGTGTAAGTACAGAAACTTCACAAGAAGGGGAATCAATTGCTGGTGTTTTGCGTGACAACCTCAATAGTCTGTCTCAGCTCTCTGGATAGAGAACTTCCTGGCAGAACATGACACCTCTTGTTTTTAATAGTAAGTAAACAAATAATATGTATTACCTACATAATAATGCTTTATTATGACCCAATAGATAAAATACAGACCTAACTGATAGAATAACTGAATACAGACTAACATGGCTATCTCCATCACTAATATAATAAGGTTATGACTAATATGAATTATGATTAAAGAACTTACACAAAAATGAGGAAAACAGATTTTATGCATTAAAAGTTATGAAGGAATATTTATTTAACCCCTTTTGACTGTCACAATTTAACATAGTATGCCAGGGAGCGTATATAACTCTAGTTTGCAGTTAGGTGTCTCAGAAGTTTGCTAAAGATTCTTACAGACTACAGCTATGTTAAGTACTCATTCCGGTCTCACCATATCCTTTTTTAATATTTCGAGTTTTGTTATGCTAAACAAAGGACAACATTTTCTGGACAGTTAATTATTTTGTAACATTTATATCACTCTTACATCCTTGAACCTGACTTTTGAGCAATATGCCATGTTCCATTGGGAAACTGTACGTTGTATGCCAGGGCTAATGACATTTATGTTATCTAGAACCTTATTAATTTGCATTAACAATGGGGAGAGAACCACAGTGAATTAAGCAATGCTGCAGATGAGCTAATGAGTGATCAATAAAAAGCAGTACAGTTAATTACATATGTTTAGTTTATTTTGACAATTATCAATGAGCTTTATTTATATTATTTGCTAGGTGCTGACAACTTTTGAGTGTGTACCTAACAATAAAGACAATTCCGATACTGAGGAGTTTATATTTTTGAAGACATATTTTGATAGGTCTTAATCTTCATTCATCACTGGTAAGGCAAGGGAGAGATCATAATTAGTTATATTATAATTTAGAGAGGATTAAATTATTAGCTCCAGAAATTAGGCTATGCAAGGAACTGAGAGTTCAGTAGAGGGGAAGACCCAAGTGAAAAAAAGTGGGGAGAGTTCCATCTCCAGAGGAGGAGGGTCTAGCAGTTTGGGATGATGAGGGCCAGGAAGCAGAGCTCTATGAGCCAGGTTAGAACTTTTGGTGGGGCCTTAAATTAGAGAGGTGCGAGAAAGATGCCCTGGAGGGGCAAAGGACAGATTTTTGGGAGACAAGCCCCGGAGGGATGAAGTATCTTTTTTTTGTTGGAGCTGAACTACAGGAGGGGATTAAACTGTTTCACACTTGAGGATAATCACAGAGAAGATAGGACACACAAGCTGTGTCTACACTTGCATTCCTCTTTCAAAAGTGTTTCCATAAGCTCTTTTCGGAAGAGATTCTTTTGAAGGAAAGAAAGTAGTGTAGACAGGACTCTTTTGAAAATAAACCCCATTTTTGAAAGACCCCTTATTCCTAAAAAAATTAGGAATAAGTGTCCTTTAGAAAATGGGGCCCTAGAAGGAAAATACAAGGGAGGGAATAATCTGTGATTTGTTATTATCTTACTTTTTGTGTGACTATTGCAATCCTCAGGTCTGCTGATGGGTGGCATGATGGGGACAGGGGCAACTGCCCCAGGACCTTGAAATTCAGAAGGCAGCAGCTGGAGCCCCAAGCCCTCTAAAAATTGCTGCTGCAGCCCTGTGCAAAGTACTTCAAGTGGTGCTGAGGGCTGCCTGGGGAAGGCTAGCTTCAGCCCAGCCCCTTCCACTTTTGTTCCACCTCCTGGGTCATGGAGCTAGGCCTCCTCTCACCTGGCCAAGGGGCCCAGCAAGTCTGTTGGACCCCCATAATACTTGAGAGTAAAATAGTTTAGACTGTTCTGGTGAAAGTTCTGTGAAAATGAGGTAGGGGGACTATCTGTCCTGTTTTGGCCAGGACAGCCCCATATTAGGGCACCAGGAAGGTGTCTTGACTTATTTTAACAAAGGGGCTAATTGACCCTTATTCAGCCCCTTCCTGTCTGACCTTTTCCCCCACCAGGATACAGGTGCAGCTGCTGGCTGGAGAACACGTGGACAGCATGTGCTCATGTGCTCTTTGGCCACACAAAGAGGGAGCCAGCAGGGCGTCCTGCAAGGTTAAGCGTAGACTGGGAAGTGGGAGGTGGCTGCTACCTGGCTGCCAGCTCTCTGTGCCTCAGGGAAGCCAGGAATACACCAATGCAGCTGCCACTCCGTTCCCAGCTCCCCAAAGTGTGGGGCAGCCTGGGAGGTCCCCTGGGGTGGCAGCCCTTGGCAGCCATAGCCAAGGACCCGGATCCCCTCCTGTCCCTGTTCTGTATTTGGAATAGAGAGGTATGGTCACCCTAAAGTGAAGCCTTTGTGCTATGGTAACTCGCTAGCTCACTATTCAGTCTATGACAAAAACGAGCAGTCCTGTAACACCTTAAAGATTAACCAAAGTATTTATTAGGAGTAGGTCTTATCTACAAAAGCTCATTGCCTAATAAATAAACCGGTTAGTCTTTAAGGTGCTACAGGACTGATTGTTTTTATGAAGTACTGAGGAAAGGGATTTAGGGGTTACAGTGGACCACAAGCTAAATATGAATCAACAGTGTGATGCTGTTGCAAAAAAAAGCAAACATGATTCTGGGATGCAAGACATGGGAAGTCATTCTTCTGCTCTACTTAGTGCTGATTAGGCCTCAATTGGAATATTGTGTCCAGTTCTGGGTATCACATTTCAAGAAAGATGTGGAGAAACTGGAGAAGGTCCAGAGAAGAGCATCACGAATAATTAAAGGTCTAGAGAACATGAGCTACGAGAGAAGACTGAAAGAACTGGGCTGGTTTAGTTTAGAAAAGAGGAGACTTAGAAGTGACATGATAGCAGTTTCCTGGTACCTAAAAGAGAGTTTCAAGGAGGAGGGAGAAAAATTGTTTTCCTTGGCCTCTGAGGACAGGACAAGGAGCAATAGGCTTAAATTGCAGCGAGGGAGGTTTTGGTTGAACATTAGGAAGAAACTTCCTAACTGTCAGGGTGGTTAAACACTGAAATAAATTGCCTAGGGAGGTTGTGCAATCTCCATTACTGGAGATTTTTAAGAGGGGGTTAGATAGACACCTATCGGGGATGGTCTAGACGGTGCTTGGTCTTGCTGTGAAGGTAGGGGACTGGACTCAATGACCTCTCAAGGTCTCTTCCAGTTCTAGTGTTCTATGATTCTATGAAGCTAAAGACTAACATGGCTACTCTCTGAATCTATTCAATCTATGTGCAATAAGGAACGTGGACAATTTTTGTGTGTGTTCAGAGTATAAAGTATTGTGGGTAAGTGAAATTCACATTAGTGACTTACAGGCAGTGCCTTTTTTGTAAAAAAAGAAGTGCCAGTACTCATCCAGCTCTCTTCTCCCCCTTCAGCTAGTCCCAGGTATGGGGCTGCTAAGGTGCCTGTACTCAGTATTGGTGCGTACTGGCACAAAAAGGCACTGGCTATAGGGGTATACTTTTCAAAAAGAAACATATCAAGGAATCATTTTGTCCACCACTTTTCAACCTTTGAAGAGGAGGGGAATTTAGGTAGGCAGGACTAACCTGCCACATAGGAACTTGACTAGGAAAGTCTCTTGCAAAAATAGAAGCAAAATTTTTAATGACTGCAGGGGGCAGGCCCAATGTTTAATGCCTTAATCCCAAAGGCAGCAATGTGATGTTCTCTAACACCACAGAGGGGAAAAATGCCACTGCTTGCTCATTAGCAACACTTTCTGCAGGCTTCAATTGCCTTTGTTTTCCTTTGAAATCACTTACCCAGTCCTGAGCAGCCTCATCCCTGCTAAATGTGTGCAATCTGACAAGGTCATAGCTCAAAGAGAAATGATTGTTTGGCTGCACTATATTTGTGGGAGAGGAGAAAGAAAAGGATGGGGTCCGGAAGCCAGACAGAAAAATGCAAATGAGACATATCTTTTATTTTTAACTTATGTCAATGAATTCCTGAACAATGAAGTAAGAGTATGGATCTTGATTTTGTCAAGAAATGGCAAAAATGATAGTAACTGTAACAGATATTGCAGATATGTGGTTTTTTAGTGTTAGTAGTACATGCATTTTGTCCCTTGGAAGATTACACAATTTTACTGTCCCCTGATGTGTGGCCTTTCCTCACACAAACTAATGCTGCAGAAGCTGGGGAAAACAGGGATGGGATAAGGATCTGGGCTGGCAACTGGATAGAGACAGTGCAATGTCTCTTCGCAGTGGAGAGGTAAGAAGCTTTTGATGCTGATCTGAAACTTCATGGAAACGACTAGTTATGGGCCGTGTCTACGTGTGCCCCAAACTTCGAAATGGCCATGCAAATGGCCATTTCGAAGTTTACCAATGAAGCGCTGAAATGCATATTCAGCGCTTCATTAGCATGCGGGCAGCCGCGGCACTTCGAAATTGACGCATCTCGCCGCCGCGCGTCTCGTCCAGACGGGGCTCCTTTTTGAAAGGACCCCGCCTACTTTGAAGTCCCCTTATTCCCATCAGCTCATGGGAATAAGGGGACTTCGAAGTAGGTGGTGTGCTTTCAAAAAGGAGCCCCGTCTGGACAAGCCGCGCGGCAGAGAGACGCATCAATTTCGAAGTGCCACGGCCGCCCGCATGCTAATGAAGCGCTGAATATGCATTTCAGTGCTTCATTAGTAAACTTCGAAATGGTTATTTGCGTAGCCATTTCGAAGTTTGGGGCACGTGTAGACGTAGCCATGGTGTGTGTATTTATCTCTCTGCCCATTTCATTTTTGTTGGGCAAGTTCAGGGACAGGATTTTCTTGTGATACCAAGTTGAGGGTGGTGGGCAGGTGATGTTCCTCGCTTACCTCTCCCTTTGTTAAGAACTCCTCACGCTAGATGAGAATACAGTCAATTTGCAGTGAAATGACCTCAGAGTCCTGGAAGCAGTTTCAGAACATTTCTGGTGGAGCAGAAAGTCTATGTGGAATTGTGGTGCAACAACCATGCCAACCTTCACCCACCTTCATAGCTGATCAAATCTCTCCATTCGGCGATTTGTAGAGTGGTATGTTATTAGCTTGCCAGATCTCCTTGAGAGGACTGAAAACCCTTCTTTTTTTTCCACACTGGTACCTTAATGTTTTCCAAATGTTGGCCAATCTTTAAAGAAGAACATGAAAACTGGTACCACAGCCCCTGGAAGGAACTGTCATTCCTCCTGAAGACTTTATGAACATTTTAATTATTTTTAAAAATACTACTCAATGTTTTTTGATATCAGGAGCCTTTCCTCCTTCCTCATTTATTAGAAAAGTTTTCTGAGAAATAAGGATACACTGACAGCTGCCTTTCTGGAATGTTGAACAGTATCTATATTGTGGCCTTCTATGAAAATTTATATGGGTGCGGAGTGGGAGGAAGGGGAGGGGAGATTTATTGGCTTCTTCCAAGGGTGGGGAGAAGTAGTATTATCCATTTCTCTGAATTGCCAGGAACTTTAACTTCTGATGGGAAAACAATTCCGTGAGGAAGGCAGTGACAGCACCTAGAGTTAGCAGAAGTAGACAGACAGTGACCCTGTCATACAGGGTGATTGAGATGGACAGGAAAAACCTAGAATAGGTTGAATTCTTCAAAGCACAGCAGGGTCAGGCTCTTCAGCAGAAAATTCAGTAATGAACTAGTTCAAGGAGCAGAAATTAAGCCACAGGGAGGGGGAGAGGCTCATTGAATTGATGGTTCAATGAGTTCAGAGGCTGTTTTTTTCCATGGCCACTGAACCTGTCCATTAACAGCTGTCACCATATCTATCTGACAGCCAGGGTACTCTTGAGCTGGAGGATGTCATTTCAAGGACCCCCACCTCCAGTGACTGGGAAGAGAATATGGAGCCTGCAGGAGCCCAAACCTCTCTCGGGGACCTCCCTGAGCAACCAGGAAGTAAACAATGAGCTTGCAGGAGCCCCAAAAACCTCACCCCCCTCTCCAAGTACTCACACCACAAACTCAATGGAAGAGACAAAGCTGGCTGTTTGAGGAGTGATTGTTTTTCCCTCCTGCCTTGTTCTTCCCCTCACCCAATCCCCAGGGAGATCGAGAGGAGGAAGATGTAGACACAACAACTTTTGGCCCGCATCCACTAATGTGTTTCCTTACAGTTCTAAAATGTATTGACTCTTCTTGTCAAAATATGATATATTTTCCATCAGTGCTTTTAATAAATGTTATTGTTTCCTCTACTTTGGTGTGGCCCCTCCTTCCTTGACGCTGCTATTGTAATGTTACAAACAGTTTTTTGTGTCCTCCTCCCATTGCCCAGGTACAGAAGTACTTGAAGTCACACAGGAGGTATGGGGAAAGGGAAATTAGTGTTATGTGCTTATGTACAGCACAATTGTTTTTTCAGCGCAGCAGAACTCGGCAGCACAGTGGAGTGGCAAAGCTACCTCTGTATGGCTTGTATCAGAGAGGTAGCTGAGTTAGTCTGTATCTTCAAAAACAACAAGAAATCCTGTGGCACCTTATGGCCTAACAGAAATTTTGGAGCTTAAGCTTTTGTGGGCAAAGATCCACTTTGACAGATGCATGATTAGGGAGTTCCAGAGGAGGGTTTAAATATGGGGGCTTATGAAAAGGAGGGAGTCCCAGTCAAGAGGAGGGCTTATTTCACGTGCAGACAACTGAAACACAATTCCAATAACAATGTAGGCAATGACAACATCTGCCCCTATTCTGTGCATAAACCATTTCCCCCAACCCAAAAACCTTGACCACTTTCACCTACAGTAGCGATTGGTACTTTTATAACAGCCACTGAGTGCGATTAGTACAGCAGATGATGAACAACTTAAAGAGAAGGAATGGCTGTGTTTACTCCCACCCCTCAGTAAATGGTGATATGGTCATCAAGAGAGACAGAATGATTTCTATAATGGAGGTTTGTAAGGAAGTATAAATAGTCAAGACAAAAACCTTACCTAATAACCACATTAAACATGGCTGCCATGTTCTGCACCACAGACCTAACTCTAAAATATAACCAGTGGAGGTGCTCTGTCATAATCATTTAATGCAGGCAGTGTCACAGGATCAAACAGCTGATGACTTTTGTCTGCTGGGGAACTGAACCTGGAACAAAGCTCTGTAGCCCCACAAGTATGTGCCAGTTTCCAGCAGCTGTACAGAGTGTGAAAGAGTCTTAATACAGGCAGGTGTCATCACCAGCCTTCCTGTTGTGCCAAGCTGTGTACACACATAGCATTCCTGATTTCCCTCACCAGTCAGTGGGCACATGGGTGAATTAAGCTTCTTAATCAGAGTTTGTAAACCAGATTTGTCCTGAGCTCTTAACCCTCACAAATATTATGCAGCGGCAGGTGATTATACAAAAGGAGCATCAGCTTTGCCAAGAGATTCCAGTCTAACAAACGTGTGTTATATGACCATTCTTCAGCTGAAAATGGAGTCTTCCATTGGGTTTCACTGATGAGCTACTGTTACTTATTGTGGGTCGTGAGATAGGATTAATGACCAATTTCTGACTTGCAGCCCTGGCTGCAAGTACTACTGGTGAAGGCAATAGTAGGTGAATGTGTACTGCTTTTAACTTTACATTTTGCACGTCACTTCTTGATTGCAGTAATCTGCAAGCTCTCAAAGACTTTGAGTCCAAGGTGGTAGGGCTGCTGCCATCAGTTCTTGTCATGGAGTAAAAATTCCCAGGTGTTAAGGTCAATATTGCAAGACCGGAAGTTGGCCTTGAGAATGTCTTGGCAACATTTTCTTGATCTGCCCCTAAAACAGGTTCCACTCTACATTTCTCTGTAGAAGACAGCCATTGAGAGTCTCCTGTCAAGTGTACACACCACATGGCTGCAGTATCTCAGATGCATAAAAAGCATCAGTGACTGCGGTCTTGTACCACTCAAGACAATGGCACAGTAAACATCAGTTTTTGATTGCAGTCTGACTTCCTGCTCATTCCAGGGATGACTTTAAAGTTTCCTGAAGGCATCTCTAGCTTCACCAATGTGTTCCATAATGTAATTATTAATCTATTGTGTCTTCTGCAAAGACATTGCCCAGGCAGCAAAATTTGTCAATTGATCATGAGGGGACAACACTGAAGGACACAGCTGGTGTAACTACATTACTTCCTACTGGGGCCGGATTTCTTTAGGCTGATAACCGAAAACATTTTGTTGCATAAGCAAAGCAGTCAATGAGCAACTGATTGTCCCTCAGGGTGTGGGCTATTAAAGCACAATCATCAGCAGTGATTCATGAATAATTTTCTTCAGACACTTTGTCTTATTGCATGTAGGACATGCAGATTCAAGACAGTACCTCATACAAAAATGCCACAATCAATGTCTCTGAATCCATCTATTAGATGTTGCCAACATGATGCTAAATAATATCAGACAGAAAAAAAAATAGACTTGTTTCCCTCCAATGGTGATGACAAAGGGAGCTGCGACATTGAGAAAATATTTAATAACATTGACAAACTATTGAACTTGCAGAGGACGGCCCACAAGCCGTCTTAATTTACAGTCAAAGGCCTTGGTATGACTGACAAAAATTATCTATAAAGGTTGATTCTGCTTATACCCTTTTTTCAGAATTGGCCCTAATGCAAAGATCATATCTGAAGTACCATGCGCAGCACTAAAGCAACATTCAACTTCAAGCAGTATCTTCTCTGTGGCCATGACTACACTAGCTCCTGCCTTTCAAAAGGAGGAAGCTAATGAGCCACTTCTGCAGATGCTAATGAGGCACTTCCATGAATATTCATCACCTAATTAGCATAATGACAGCCATGTGTGTTTTGAAAGTTTGGTTTTGATTTTGGGAAGAAGGGGCTTTCAAAATCGGGGGGTCCTTTCAAAAGGACCCTATTTAAATAAGCAGCGTGCACTTTGAAAGTGGCACTTTCGAAGCATGCGTGGCTGCTGTTATGCTAATGAGGCACTATATATTCATGGAAGCACCTCATCAGCATCTGCGGAAGTGGCTGATTAACATCCCCCTTTCGAAAGGCCTGAGCTAGTGTAGACATGGCCTGCATGTTGATCAGTTAACCAGTTTAGCATGACTCAGGGGAGTGTCTTTCCTGAAGTGGCAAAAAAGTGAAGATGCCAGATGGGAATTGTGAAAAAAGGGTAATTACCTTTCTTTTTGTAAAAGATAGTGAATAATGCTGGGATGTTTAAGTTCCTATAGCATAGCCTCCTGTTCCCAGGCAGTGTAGGTGAGATTTCAGACTTCCACATGTATATTTTGTGACCATTCTTCAGCTCCTCTGCTGGCCTGGTCCTTCTAATTCCTAGGTGGAGGGCAGTGCTCTCACAGGCACTACAATCCAATACATGATTATGCATGCCAGTGTAGACACAGACCTAGAGGACTGGGTGGGAAGTGGGCTGGAATGCATTTGTGGAACGCTGTGACTCAGAAAAGGATTTCGGAGTCTGTAAGATAACCAAGCAAAAATGAGCTCGCAGTGAAATACTGTGGATACAAGGGAATAACACTATCCTGGGATGTTTAAAGTGGGAACTGCCAATAAAACTATTCTTCATTAGTGAGATCATTACATTATTATGCCCAGTTCTGGTATCTGCACTTCAAAAATAAGTAGAAAAATTGGAAAGCATTCAGAAAAGAATTACAAGAATGATTTGACATTTGGAAAAACTGCTTTACAGTGAGAGATTTTAGAAGCTTAATCTATTTAGTTAATCTAAGAGAAGGTTAAAAGGTGATTGATCAAAGCTTGAAAGTACCTGCAAGGAGAGAGGATTTATAATAGTAGTGGGCTCTTTAATCTATCAGACAAAGGCATAACAAGTTCTAATGGCTGGAAAGCTAAGCTTGGGCAAGTGCAGACTAGTGGAATATTTTTGTCAGGTTCTGATGGCTCTACTTCAAAGGGGATGCAGGAAAGTTGGATTTAGAAAAGATATTTAAGAAGGAAATCTCCTCATGTTGGGAAGTGTAACATGTTCAATCTATTTAGCAAATCTAAGAGATTAAGAGTTGGTTTGATCACACTTTATAGATGCATCTACTATACAGTCTTCTTTCAAAAGGGAAAAGCAAATGGAGCAAATAGGAAATGCAAATGAAGTGCCAATTTACATATCTCATGCTTCATTTGCATAACCATATTTTTTAAAAGAGTCTTTTGAAAGAAGAACAGCAGTGTTGATGGGGTTCTTTCAAAATAAAAGCTTGTTTTTCAAAAGTACCCTTTTTCCTAATTTTTTTCAGGAAGAAGGGTGCTTTCAAAAACAGGGTTTTATTTCAAAAGACTCACATCTACATGGCTGTTTTGCTTTCGGAAGACTCTTTTGAAAATGTGATTATGCAAATGAAACATGAGCTATGTAAATCAGCACTTCGTTTGCTTTTCCAATTTGCCTCATTTGCATTCCCCTTTCAAAAGTGGACTGTAGTATAGATGCAGCATATAAGAATCTACCCTGGGAAGACTTCTGATAGATTGTTATGATTGGAAAAGGAAGTGTAACTAGAGCCAGTGGTTTGCAAGCTGAAACTAGATTAATTCAGGCCAGGAATAAAGTGCATTTTTAATAGTGAGTGTATTTAATTTTTGGGACAATTTTACCACTGGATTTTTCACCACTTGAAGTCTTACCAAATTCAAAAGTTTATTTATTTATTTATTTTTCCTAAAATGTTGGTCTAACTCAACCAAAGGATGTAGGTTTATGTGGGAATTATAGGCTGAAATTCTGTGGACTCTGTTAGGCAAGGAGGTCAGACTATATCTTAAAAATCTAGGAAATATCGATTTAAGTTGCCAGATTGATATGAAAGGTCAGAGGGTCAAAAGTTTTTATAACCAACCAAGCAAAAGACAGAACTCTATGTCTATATGTGTTGAGATATTTACAGTCTTCCATACGCAAACTCAAGTGTCCCCAAAAAGGCTTCAGGATGCTCAGGGGGCTGCTGGATGCTCAGCACGTTTTGTGTAGATGTTGCCAAACAACCCTGTGCCACACAACTGGAAAAGACAGAGAGGGAGAAAAACATTGTGAATTTTACCATAATAAAAGTAGGGTCATTAATATAAAGTTTAGACATAAATAAAATGTAATAGCTATAGATTTAAGGTTTTTCATAGTTTGAAACAGGATCAGTTAGAAATCCAAAAAGGCAGTTGAAATGATTTTACCTTAAGAAATCAAAATGTTGGTGTTAGGTGAATTGACCAAAAGTTGAAAGATAAAAGGGGTAAAGTAAAATGCACTAGGGTAGGATTAAGTTCACTCCAAATACGTGAAGGGAGGGGTCAGTCAGGTAAGAGGCAGGTTTTCAAAAGAGGTGAAAGCATCAAACATGATTGGGCAAACAGGTGAAGCTGGCTTTGAGCAACCAGTCAGAAAGGGTCAACATCATATATAAGGCATCAGCTGACAATATGTGGTATGGGTGAATGGTGGCTGGCGACAGGGAGAGCAGATAAAGAAACAGCTGAAATCACTGTGTCTGACAGAACTGAAGGAACTCAGATGAAACATACTGATTAAAGAAGAATCAGTATAATAATATTTAACTATAAGGAGCTAGCAGGTGTACCCAGTGTTGCTCAGGTCTTTAACTGAAGTAATTTTTTGAATAAAGGAAAATTTTATATGCTTTACCATCGTTCTGTCATCTGACACCACTGAGAACAATTTCTCACCCTCCTCTTTAGAGCTCCCCTTCAGTAAGTTGAAGGCTGCCATCAAATCACCCCTAAGTCTTCTCTTCTCTAAACTAAACAAACCCAAATCTCTCAGCCTATCCTCGCAGGTCTTGTGCTCCAGCCTCTTAATCGTTTGGTTGCCCTCCGCTGAACCTGCTCCAGCAAATCCACATCCTTTTTATACTGGGGGGCCCAAAACTGGACACTGGAAATATTCCAGATGTGGCCTCACCAGTGCCAAATAGAAGGGAACAACTACATCTCTAGATCTGCTCAAAATGCTCCTCCTAATGCACCCCAGTGTGCCAGTACCAGAGAGGGAGCTGTTCTAGTCTATATGCTACCAAAACAAAAAGCAGTCAAGTAGCACTTTAAAGACTAGCACTGTTTACTCATATCCAGCCTTTTATCCACCATAACCCTAGGTCCCTTTCCATCGTACTGCTGATGAGCCAGTTGGTCCCCAGCCTGTAACAATGCTTGAGATTCCTCCACCCCAGGTGCAGGACTCTACACTTCTCCTTGTTGAACCACATCAGATTTCTTTTGGCCCAGTCCTCCAATTTATCCAGGTCACTCTGGATTCTCTCTGTACCCTCCAACATATCTACCTCTCCCCCTAGTTTTGTGTTATTCGCAAACTTGCTGAGGGTGCAATCCAGTCCCTCATCCAGGTCATTAATAAAGATGTTGAATAACACCGGCCCCAGAACCAAGCCTTGCAGCACTCCGCTTGAAACCGACTGCCATCCAGATATTGAGCCATTGACTTCTACCCGTTGGGCCCGATCATCAAGCCAGCTTTCTATCCATCTTATAGTCCAAGGATCCAGCCATAGTTGCTTAATTTATGGACAAGAATGTTGTGGGAGACCGTATCAAAAGCCTTGCTGAAGTCAAGGTATATCACATCCACTGACTTTCCCATGTTCACAGAGCCTGTTACCTTGTCAAAGAAGCTAATTAGATTGGTGAGGCAGGACTTGCCCCTGGTGAATCCATGTTGGCTACTTTTCCCTCTTCCAAGTGCTCCAAAATGGATTCCTTGAGGATTCCCTCCATTATTTTCCCAGGGATTGATGTAAGGCTGACCTGTCTATAGTTCCCTGGGTTGTCCTTCTTTCGTTTTTGCAAGATGGGCACTACGTTTGCCTTCTTCCAGTCATCCAGTATCTCCCCCAATCTTCAAGAGTCTTCAAGGATAATGGCCAAAGTTTCAGCAATGACCTCTGCCAGTTCCCTCAGTACCCTGGGGTGCATTAAATCCAGACTCACAGACTTGTTCACATCTAGTTTTTCTAGATAGCTCAGAACTTGTTCCTTCCCCACAGATGGCTGCTCTCCACCTTCCCATACCACATTGTCTAGGACCATCATGTAGAAGTTGACTTTGTCCGTGAAGACTGAGGTAAAAAAAGCATTGAGTACTTCAGCTTTTCCCACATCATCTGTCACTAGGTTACCTCCCTCATCTAGTAACGCCCCCACACCTTCTCTGATAATCAGTTTATTAACATGCCTGTAGAAACCCTTCTTGTTACTCTTCACATCCGTTGCCAGCCGCAGTTCCAGTTCCTTGCCGAGCTTCCATTTGGCCATTCTATCAAGAGAGTGGCAGGGCAGTCTGGCTGCCTTTTCAGTCCACTGTTTTGTGTGGACATGATCTGTCGACAGAAGTTTTGCCAGAAGTTCTCTTCTGACAGTAACTTCTGTGGACAGATCATTGTAGTCTTTGTGTGCTGATTTGTTCACATGGGATTTAGAACAGCTTAGAAAGCGTCTTTATCAAGGTGTATGGTCACTGCTTTGATTTTTCCAGTTCCAGGTCCAGTTCCAATCATCATGTAACCACCCTCAGGCAGACTCAAACCAGTTACACATTTTTTTCAGACTTTGTTATGACTATATTCCACACCAAGCCCTGTAATACTTACAGTTTTCGATTTAATGCTTACTTTCTTTGCGAGAAAACTTTAGAAAAAAAATTAATGTTCACTTTCATCACCATGAACATGGAACTTTCACACAAAAAGTCATGACGCCCCATATGCATACTTCTTTCAAAATGTTACGTTATTTTTACAGCAGTATTGGGTTTAAGATTTTAAATTAAGCTTATATTTATTAAATTTGGTCTTTTTCTACACAATTTTTTTGCATTTTCCACTCAACTCACAGAACTGTGACCTTGAAAGGGCCTAACTTCTAATTAACTACGAATTTAAAAATGTCAGTTTCTACAAATCCACCAGCTGCATCGGAAACATTACTGCTAAATTATGAAGGAATTAAATTGTTCTCTGTGCTGTATGAGATACCAGGAAAAACATGATACTTGGTCCTGCCATGAGGGCGAGGGACTGGAGTCGAATACCTCTCGAGGTTCCTTCCAGTTCATGTGTTCTGTGATCCTATGATCCCTGTCCCTAACATCTTACAGTCAATGGGCCCAATCCCACAATGCATTTCATACATTTCTTTACCTGCAGAAGTCTCAAGTCTTTGAGATTGCCATTATACTGAAAAGCAGACAACTCCAGAAGAAAAAACTTGGTGTTGTTACTTAGCTAAGGTTACCAGCCACATTTAATTTAGTGGTTCCTTCCTAATTAGGCGATCAGTTGATGTCTTTCTTTATGAGGTTATAGATTCAAAATCCATTTACTAAAATATTTCATTCCCTCCATCATGAACTTTAGTGTTTATTAGATATACAATAAAAGCCTGATTATCTGGCACATTTATTTAACCAGCATGCCCAGCTAGGGCAGCGAACCATGGGCTGGTGTCCCGGTTAGGGTCAGGTGCTGTGGGGCTGGTGTACCAGCTGAGGCCAGCTGCCCCAGGGCCAGTGTCCCAGCTGGAGCAGGCTGCCACAGCTGCAGCTGCTGTAAGGGCTGTGTTCTGCTGCCTCAGGGCCAGCTGTCCACTGCCTAGCTGTGGGTGCGGATAGAGCCGGGCTGAAGGTGGGCCCCAGTCTACTAACTGGGACATGTTATTATCCAGCATCCCCATTTCCCCCGGGGTACCATATAATAAAGTTTTATTGTACATTTAAAATATCCTATATGCATTAAGAGCTTGCTGCGAATACCTGAAATGGAAGATTAATCTGCCCAGCTCTAGTAGAGTTTATTTCTAGAACATATTGTTGCGTTGGCATAAGATAAGATATATTGATATCTCATCCTATGATTTAATTGTGACAAGGTCAGCTGTCGGTAGTGATGCAAGGGAACTCCCTAAAAACATCATGACGATGTATTTTAAAATTCCAGTCTTGTTCGGTACAATAAAGTCAGAACTGAAATTTCAATAAAATAACTCAGGAGCATTTAATTTTCTCTCATTTGGGTCTGCTATCTTCTGTATCTGTTCAGTTACTTAATACATATACACTCCTATACGCCTTCTCATGATCTTCATAGTGCACTGAGAAGCAGAAATATAAATGATTGGCACACATATACTGGAGTAGACATATGTAACGCTGTCAATATATATTTTTGTTGCTATGAAATGGTGGCACAATCGGAGTCTCTTTTCTTTATCTAGTGCAAGGTGGGGAAGGAGAGAATGAAGAAAAGGAGTTGATTTGGTTGTGCAGCCAGAAATACATTTTCAGGCTGGGAGAATAAAACCATTGCGTAAGCACTAGATCACTTTCTGGTACAATCAGACATGCATGGGAAAGGTTCTTCATTGCACTATGACATGAAATCAGTATTCTGCAAAAGTCAGGAAGGAGATCATGAAAGAGCAAGACAATGTAGCTATAAAGGTTATGTTTATTTAGTTTGGTATTTAAAACATTAGGCAGATAAAAGCTGTACATGAAAATGAAGTACAACAGTTTTCCATTCAGGTGTGTGTCACAAACAAAGGATGTTTACTAAGCTTTCAAGCTTTTATCAAGATGGATGCACCTGAATTGAAGATCTTGCATTCTGCCCAATAATCACTACCAATTAAGTGCTTAGAGAATCACATTTTAGCAATAGCTCTAGCATAACTGTAATGCAAAAAATGATATGCCGCTAAAGGCTGTTAGGTTTTGGATATTTAGAATGTTTTATTTATCACATTTTCAAAGCAGTTTAGCTACAAAACTTCCACTGATTTTGAAGGATGGTGAGCAAACTTCATGCAATGTGTTGAAAATGTGGAGTTCATTGCAGTAAGTGAGTGGGATGTCTTAGCTGAATATGTCCTCTTGGGAGTCTTCATGCAGCCCATCTACATGGGTCCCATTTTTATTGTAATCAGTGTAGTGATGCTATGGGCATGTTAAGAAATCATTGATCAGGCGATTTCACACCCATTGACGTGTACTTATAGCTTTTTTGTCATGTTTGCTAAACTCTGCTCTTAATGACCCAGTGTGACCCTGTTGCAGACGATGGAATCAAATTGGTTGGTTTCAGAGTAAAATTTGCCAATATATGGCCAGATTCTGCTTTCAGTTAAAATGATTTATATAGTCAGTTGTTAAATTTGGCCTCAGTGGAGTAACCTGATGTGAGAACTGTATCTGAAGAAAGAATCTGTCCTATTTTAATTTATGTTCAGATGGGCCTTGGTCCTATCATTACTGTACACACAGTACCTGGACCAGTTAGGGTGATCACTCCTCTTTAATTGGGTGGGGCAGTCCAGAAATATTCATTTCAAATCCCAGTACCAGGTTGAATGACATATTCTGATATGTTCCCTATTCCCTGCAGAGGCACTCCATACCTGCCCAAGACTCACCATGAGCTGGCACACCCTGCTGTTCCTTTCCCCCTTGAGGCCCCACCTCTGGCCAAGTTGGAAGCCAGGGGAAGGTGGTAGTAAAAGCCACCTGGGAAGTCCTTCACACTCTGGGGATCCCCAGCATCCTTGGCTTTCCATCTGTCCTGGGCAACATGACATGAAGGTTGGGGATACAGGCTGGTAGCTGGTCATGGTCCTACGCAGCTCCTGTACTATGGTAGGTGGTAGGTTTGAGGCTCTTTCTTTGTAGACCAGGCTCCATGGGCAGCTCTTACCATTGCTCATCTCTGGCTTCCATTCGAGCCAGGTGATGGGATCGTCAGGAGGAACTGAAGAAGCATGCACAGGGCTACAGTTGGGTGCATTTCCATTTTTGCATTTTCAATGGATGGTCACCCTAACGACCTGTACCAGGTTTGCTTGATTCAAGTCATATGACTTTCCATATTGTTTCAATGCTACAGTATTATTGTGTGTGTTTAAGGATTATGTTAATCACTATGGCCATTTCTACACAGGCCACTTTCTTCGAAAGTGGCATGGTAATACACGGACCGAAATATGTTAATGAGGTGTGGATGCAAGTTTCCTGTGCCTCATTAGCATAATGTCACGTGATTTGGAGTCCAGAAGACCATTCTTCCAGACTCCAAAACGCCGTGTAGAAGCGCGGCCCTGGGGGAGCTTCTGGAAGGAAGTCCTTCTTCTGGAGGCCCCTTCTTCCTGAAAATTTTTGGGAAGAAGGGGCCTTGGGAAGAAGGATTTCCTTCTGGAAGACCCTCTGGGGCTGGGCTTCTAAATGGCGTTTTGGAATCCGGAAGAGCGGTCTTCCGGACTCCAAATCACGTGACCGTATGCTAATGAGGCACGGGGAATTTAAATCCACGCCTCATTAGTGTATTTTGGGCCGTGTATTACCATGCCACTTTCAAAGAAAGTGGCCTGTGTAGAAACAGCCTATGTGTTGATTCGGAGCATTCTCAGCTAGGTTTTACCACTGATGGACCCAAGTTGTTGGCAGAAGGGATTGAACCTGCCACTATAGGGGCTAAAACCCTATGCTCTACCATGTGAGATAAAGGACAGCTGGCTCTCAGCCAAGGCTGTAGAGCAGAGACTTCACTCTCCCTAGTACATCATCTCAGCACCTCCAGGGTTACATCATCAAAACTGGAGAAAATGTAATTTTCTACCTATTGATTTTGGAGACAAAATAATATATGGTGCAAACATGTACAAGAATGAGTATGTCCTATATTGACTATGGATATGTAGCTAAAATCAGACAAAAAAAAATTCATACAAGTGCTAAAATATGCAGAAAACTATGCATAGATAGCAAAATAAACTGAAATGACACAGAGGTTCTACCTGAAATACAGCAAAAATTAACAGTTGCCAAGGGCTTTGGTAAATTATCACTAACAATTTTTAAATTAAGACTGGATGTTTGTCTAAAAGATACGTGATGGGAATCATTTAGGAGAAGTTCTATTGTCTACGTTATACAGGACACCAGACTAGATAGACACAATGGTCCCTTCTGACTTTGGCAAAGAGCCGCTAATGGAGGGGAAGGGGAACCTCAGATGGAGCAGCTGCCATTCAGCACAGTGACTTAAAAGGCACTGGGCTTCTGGCTGCTACAAGTGCAGCAGATGCAATGGCTAGAGTTCCAAGCCCTTTAAATCATTGATGAAGCCCTGGACAGCAGAGGCTGGGTAGTGTGTAAGGACTGGCAGGGGGAGGCTCGCCCCAAGCCCCTCTCCCTTCCACCTGAAGCTTTGCATCTTCTGGAGGCTGGGCGCCAGCTGCTCCCCCCGCACCACACATACTTTGTTCAGGGCCCCAGGAATTTGGCAGTACTGCTTCTGAATTTTTGAAGGAATCTGTGAAACCTACAGAGACCTAACCTGAGAAATAAGCAAACTCTAAGAACTGAAGCCAGAAAATATCCTCTTTGCAGTACTCAAGTGTAATCTAGCTGCAAAGTACCAGCACAGAATCCACATGGTGTAGACGGCTTCTTTCTGTTGGGGCATCTGTGACGCTTTCACGCCCCCTGCAGGGTCAGCAAGAGAAGTGGAAGAGTTCTGTCACTACATCAATTCTTCATCTGCATAGTCCAGTAAGAGTTATTGGTAGGTTGAAACAGTCCTGAAATACCTATGTCTACAAATGCCCAGCTGATTTTCATGGGCAATTTTTGTGTTTTGAAGCCATGCCTTAAAGCATATTTTGCTACAAGAAAGTCTTGATTTCTGTTTATTCCTGTTAGTTAACATCAATGTGACCGCTCTACATGCAGAAAAGGCTTACAGAACAGACAAAAAAAAATCAAGTAGACATCCCATTCAGTGTTTGAAACCTGGTCCTATTTGTAAGACAACATGGAACAAAGAATTCTGTGTGAAAAAGAATTCATCAAACTACCATGTTTAGTCGTGAAACTAACAGATGCTTACAGTGGTTAGTGATTTTTCAATGAGTACACGCCTTAAGTATAACATTGTCATATGACTGCAGAGGCATTAGTTGCCCACTTTATAGTATGTGCTTTCTTAGGAGACATGTTAACTTTTTAACAATCTGTCTCATGCATGAAGTACAACACTCTGGTCGCCCTCCCAGGGCCAGAAGAAGAGCTCCATGAAGCTCAAAAGCTTGTCTTTTTCATCATCAGTAGCTGGCCTGCAACAAGACATTGCCCTCGCTTACTTTGTCTCTATTAAATATAGAGCTTTTAAAAATCCTGGGTAAGTAACCCAGTAGGTCATAAGTTCCAGCAGGAGACCATGACTAGAATTCAGATTTCAGTGCAATGAGACACCTTTCCAAAAGTCTCTTTCAGACTTCGCCTAATTTGAATTTGTGACCACTAGCCTATATATGGTGGTATTTCCTCTCTGGAGCCATCAGCACCATCTACTGTTTAAATGAGGTCCCACAGTTTCTGAAAGATATACAGAATATAAATATGCAACTTTGGGAAAGGTAAAATAGTCTTTTTCCAGATTAACATGTTTATTAACTCATCAGAACTGTTATTATGAAGGAAATAAAAAGATTCCAAAACACAAAGTTTCCTGGCCTTTCTGCACAAGAAGAAAAATACAGTTCTTGCCCAATACATTTGCAAAGCTTGTGATGATAGTACGGTCAGCAGCTGTAAATTTACTCTTATTCTTGTTATAATCTTGTGCCCTTGCCAGCAGATTGCTCACTTAATATCAGGTTCTATTTTCTTAATGGTCTCCTCTTTTGTTTACAAGAGGTTGCATAGGAAGCTCATATCTTTAACTAAAAAAAAATGTCATGACACTTATTTGTTAGGGAAAATGTACTGTGCCAAGGTGCAACTCATCTGTGGGGAAAGGACTGGCCTAAGGTCCTCATTGCCACTTCATCCTGATGGGTTTGGCTACATGCTAGGGGATTGGGGTGGAGCATGAGGACCAGCTGCACAGAAGGATGTCTTTCGCACTTTCTTGCCTTGGAAGAAGGAGCTGCATTCATCCGCAAAATGGGGTTGGAGGGGGAACGGTGCAAGAGCCACAGTTTTCATGAGTAAACAGATTACTGGCCATGGACTTTGTCATAGGGCTTGTGAGGAGTGACCTCTGTTCTAAATATTCATTAATAGCTACCTGAAATCCTAATAACTCCCATACACTACAGCTGTCAGTTATCAATTGTTTCCTGATTTTTGCCCATCTATAGATGATGCAAGGAGATATAAAGTTTATGGATATTAAGCATAACAGAAGCCATAGAATTTCCCCAAAACAATAATTACTGAAATGTCTCTTTTAGAAAAAAAATTCAACCTTGATTTAAAAATGGTCATTGATGATGAATCCAACCACAAACCTGGGTAAGTTGTTGCAACTGTAAATTAGCCTCACTAATTATTTTGAAGAACTCCTTTTAAAGCCAGTCCAAATAGCTTTCAAGGGCATGCCCTCAGATCTTGGTGTACCTTTATCAGTTAAACTGAAGAGCCCTTTATGAATTTCTTGTTGCCAGTGTACACTGTGATTAAGTCACCCCTGTGTCAGAGGGACTCTGAAAAAGACTTTGAAGTCACGATGGATGGGCTCCCAGCAATGCAGAAATGAATAAAGGTTAATGCAATTCTTGGATTCATAAGCAAGGGACTCTTGAATAAGAATAAAAGGGCAATTTTATTTCTGTTTTTGGTTCTGGCATTAAAACTGCTGGACTGTGTCTACCCTACCACCCTCCTTCAAACAAGGATGGTAATTAGGGTGTTGGGAGTTTACTGATGACGTGCTGTGCTGCATAAGCAGCACTTCATTAAGCAAATTTCGCCCCCACGACAACATCGAAGTCTTAAACTTTGAAGTACCAGCTCACGTTTAGCCGCAGCTCATCCGCTGGTACTTCAAAGTGCCAAGGCCACTTTACTCCTGAGGAGTAGTGGTAAAGGGACTTTGAAGTGGCCCCGGCACTTCAAAATACCGGCGGGTGAGCCGCGGCTAGATGCAAGCTGGTACTTCAAAGTTGCCACAGGGGGAATTTGCTTAATGAAGTGCTGTGTGTGCAGTTTTGGGGTCCATAATACAAGAAGGTTATTGATAAGCTGAAGAAGAGAAGGGCCCTCAAGAATGCTTTAGAGGATTGGAAAACGTGCTTTATAGACTCAAAGGCTGTTTCTACACATGCCACTTTTTCTGAAAAAAGCATGCTAATAAACTACCCAAAATATGCTAATGAGGCATGTATGTAAATTCCCGGCCCCTCATTGGCATAAGGTCATGTGATTTGGAGTCAAGAAGATGCTCTTCCAAACTCCAAAACAGCGTATAGAAAATTTTTGGGAAGAAGGGGCCTCTGGAAGGATGGGTCTTCCAGAAGGAGGACTTCCTTCCAGAAAATGCCCCCAGGTGCCATACTTCTGCATGCCATTTTGGAGTCCAGAAGAGTGTCTTCTAGACTCCAAATCATGTGACTTTATGCTAATAAGGTGTTGGGAATTTACATATGCACCTAATTAGCATATTTTGGCTGTTTATTAGCATGCCACTTTCAGAGAAATTGGCATGTGTAGAACAGCTAAAGAGTTCCTTCTAGTTAGCTTATAGAAAAGGTTAAGGGGTAAGTTGATCTTAGTCTTGGTGTTTGTAAATGGGAAACAGTAATTTGATAATGGGCTGTTCAATCTAACTGAGACAGGTATAACACAAGTTGATAGTAGAAAATTGAAGCTAGCAAATTAAAGTAGGAAATAAGGAGTACATTTTTAACAGTAGGGTAACCAATCAGTGAAACAATTTATGAAGGGTTGTCATAGCTTTTCTTCAACCTTGATGGCGATTTATACTTCCGGTCATAATTTTCTGTAGTTTTATTTGAATGTTAAGTACCCTTTTTATTTAAATACATAGGTAGTAATATATATTAATTGTGTGGTTTGAGTCCAGTAAGTAGACAAATGAATGATGAAAAACAGTGATAGAAAAGCAAAAATACTGCAGTTTCACACAGAAAATACAAGTACTAGAGCTGGCCATAGGATGACAATTCTATGTGGTGACAACATTTGAGGTTTCAGAATTTAGTTTTAGTTCCTTACTAGAATGAAAACAGTCCTTTGACCACTTTTGCAAAATGGAATTTTGTCAAAACTTTCTGTTTCAGATTGAAAAGATTATTTGATTTTAAAATTTGGATCTCACTTGCCCCTCAGATCTAACACTCTGTACCTCAGAAACTTTTCCATCAAAAATTTGTCAAAATAAGCAAGTCTCCATGAAAGATTTTGGCTTTTAAGCAGCACATTTCAGTGGAAAAAAATGTCAAGGAAAAAGTTCCAGCCAGCTACAATAACTACCGTGGAGCATGTCCAAACATCTGTTTACATTAGGCCTCCATGTATATATGTAGGTTGAAAGGTGATCTGGGAGAAGACAAAAAGCATGTATGCCTGTATATTGTAACCATACATTTCACAGAAGTGATTTCTTTATAAATCTGAGAATTATGACATGTCTGTTACCAATCGGGGGATTATTCTGAGTGTGATGACCCAGCAACATTCATAAACTATTGCTGTATAGGCACTATTTTATCACATATTCTTCATCTGGTCATATGCGATGGCTTAGAAACATGATGAGAAAAGAAATATGTCGAGAAACAGTTTATCTCCACAGGTACTCTCATAAAAGTGACGTATTTATAATTCACTGATAAAAAACACTATTCTGTTTTTCTCATTCCTACTATTTATAAACTATAGTGGCTTAATATTTCATTGGAATTAATAATTTCAATAAGCTGGAGATATCAGACATCACAGTTTAATGTATCACTATGTATATTTAAATATATGCAAATTGTATTGTCACACATGGGAGTTGTGAGCTCTGGAAGAAATGTTTTGGAATTAGTTCAACAACTCAAATATATGTGACAAGTATTTAAGTGAACAACAATGGAACCACAAGGCACCTGACTAAAGAGACTTGTAAACATAATGACTTCAAATGTTTTGCTTTTGCATGACAGCTGTTTTTAAAATAAAAATTAATTCAACACTTTTAAGGAGGTGAGCTGGGTGCAGATATTATGAAAAGTAGCATACAAAGAAACTAGATGCAGTCAAAATAAATGTAAAACCACATTTGGATGTGTAATAGAACCTTCTGTTATTCTCACTGCAAAAAACAGTGTGGTTAATCATGTGAAAATATTGGTGCTTTTTCCCAGCAAGTGTGACAGGAGCCTTAATTGTATACAGTCTTCAGCATCAGGCTTTAACTACTTTCAGATGCATAGCATTTCTCTGAATTTAGTATCAGGATTCTTCTTCAGTAGCTTACTGCCTTTCTTTCAACTGACACGTGATTTAATTATGTAAATGTAAACGTAAATGTATTTCATACCCTGTCTTTGACTTTTCTGTAGGTCCCCCCATCATGGTACCTATGTACAAATATATATGCCAGATATGAAAAAAAAAAACCTCTCAAAAGTATCACTAGTCTCAGTAGCCGTGTTTTGTATAATTACAGTAAACTCTTTCATATCTGGCAGCCTCAGGACTGGGAGATTGCCAGATATTCTGGACGAGAGCCTGTGTCTACACTAGCCCCAGACTTCGAAATGGCCACGCAAATGGCCATTTCAAAGTTTACTAATGAAGCGCTGAAATGCATATTCAGCGCTTCATTAGCGTGCGGGCGGCTGCGGCACTTCGAAATTGACGCGCCTCGCCGCCGCGCGGCTCGTCCCGACGGGGCTCCTTTTCGAAAGGACCCCGCCTACTTTGAAGTCCCCTTATTCCCATCAGCTTAATATGCATTTCAGCGCTTCATTAGTAAACTTCGAAATGGCCATTTGCGTGGCCATTTCGAAGTTCGGGGCTAATGTAGACATAGCCATAAAGAGGTATTCCTAGCAATGCATAACACTAAAGGAGAACAAGATTAGATTTTAAGAAACAAGCAAAAATGCATGCAGAGTTCTTTATTTACCAACAGCAGCAGTATAGTATACTGTAAACTTAAACGGTATTTGCTGTATTTATTTGTATTTACTTTCACTATACTGTGCTTATGGAAAATGTAACTAAAATGTACATATAGTTAAAATGCCAGTTATTGGAGTGTTACAGATGATATAATGCTGGTTAAGACAGACTGTACTGTATTTAAGATCTATGGTTCAGGCCAACCTTAGTTCAGTAGTCTGACAATTATGAATGTTTATAGTAGAAAATTCACTTCAGGAGCTCACAGAATTTCAGGTGCCTAAGTTTTTTATGGGAGGTGACAGTAGAGCAGAGGACAATCAGACTTACATACTTATTTGTTGGTCCTGGAAGATCAAAAGTACTTGTGGTGGCAGTAAGGGAAGAAGAATGCCTTTTTAAGTAGGGATTTTTAGGAGCCCAATGTTCTATACACTTCTATTTGTTTAAGGTAGTTGTGGGCATCTCTTGTTGTCATAGTGTCTGATCACTTCACTGTCCTTAAAGTATTATCATCCTCCTGGGAAGGATAAGCTTCCCATTATACCAATAGGTAGTTGAGATACAGACAACACAAGGGCTAGAGGTCACCCAGGAAGCCTATTGCAGATCAGGGACCTGAGCAATAGGCAGGTCCACCTACAGGGGATGGGGAGTAAAGAGGACAATTACCACGGTGCCCAGCATTTCAAAGGGGCCCAGAACTCCACCCACTACTGCTGTTCTTTTGGCAGCTGCAGCTGGAGCTCTGGGTCTTTTTGAGTTGCCGCTGGTGCACTGCTGTGCCTGGCTATGAGGTAGTGGCCAGATGGGGGAGGGCAGTGCCAAATGCCCTATTTCCCCACCCCTTCCACCCATAGCCCCACCCCTTCTGGTACATGGAGCTGGGTTGCCTTCCCATCTTGCCCCAGGGCCTGTGGAGGCTGTCAGCACTGCTGGCTCTAGGAAAATTCCATATGACCTTTTGCCATATTCCCCCCAGTGAGTGGGAGACATAAGGGAAAGATGTCCTGGTGTCCACGATTTAAAAGATCCTGGGGCTTCAGGCTGCCAGCACTGTGGCAGCAGCAGGGGCAAGAGCCCTGTGCCCTTTAAAACACTGCCAGAGCCCTGCATAATGTGGTCTGGGTAAGCTGAGGGTTGGGTGGGGGAGGCTAGAACCAGCCCTGCCCCTTGAACCTGAGACTGTGCCTTCCGGGGGTCCTGGAGCCAAGCCTCTGCCCCCTAGCCCAGGGCTCAGCAAAGTCTGTCACCAGCCCTGCTGTCATCTTTCTACTTCAGATTCACAAAGGGACTTAGGAGGGCAACTGAGATGTTAGGCACCTAAATCCTCAAATCAGGCTTACGTGGAATTCACAAAACATCTGCTCAGACAATACCAAAGCCTTTGGCTGCCTGAACTTGCTTAGGATCTACATTTTTGCAATGAAAGTGTTTTGGGTATCTAATTTTTTGCTTTTTTTGTATGCTCACTGCTATCCCACACCAGGCATCTGGACACCAAAGCCCTAGATGGTACAGGAGCAGGAGAAGACAGGAATTCCTATGCCTAGCATGCTTGCAGGGCCCCATCTACTCAGAGCTCACTTGCCAGATCAGGACTCTGTAGGTGAGCTTCCACTAAATAACATGGGGAAGGAAAGAAGAGTACAAGGACTTGTCATAACATTTATCCCAGAGGTTAGGGTGGGAGACCCCCCCCATTACATCTGGTGGGAGACCCCCCCATTACATCTGGTGGGAGACCCCCCCATTACAATGCCTCCATGAGGTGGAGAAGGAATATGAACGGAAAGCTACAATCCTTTACACAAGCACCTTAGCCAATTGGACTGTGAACTAATTTGATGTTGGAATATCCTCTCCTTCTTTCCACTCAAAACTATTGAGATGTGAATAAATGCTGAAAGAGTCACTGGGACAGAGAGAGGAGGAGCACCAGCAAGCATGCAAATGACTTCGTAGCCTGATGGCTAGTTTACTCACACGTGAGACCAGTGTCCAATTTCCTTCCTCCAGTGATTGTAAAACAGGTTCAACAGGAGACAGTGCAGAAGCTCTTTCAGTTCAGTGGCCAGAGCCCTCTCCTGAGGAGTGGCAGATCCCACTTCAGGTCTTCTTCCTGTTCAGGTGGAAGGTAACTTGAATTGGTGGTCTCCCACATTGTTGGTGAGCACCCCATCTGCTGGGCTAAAAATTATAAGGAGAGGTCTCCCTCCATCAGTTTCCAATAAAATGGCCTAGATGTCTAATGCCTAGAGAAGTTTGGCAGCTGAGACTTCTTTGCTGAGGGAGATGCAGCATCTCCACAGCCTGGACTAAGGCATCAAACTTCCTAAGAGGAGTGGGGCTTAGCACAAGCCCCTCCCCTTGGCATAGTGTACTGGCTTTGGAGGATCCCATTTTGAACTGCTAGTCCTTCCCCATTCTTTGCAGAGGGAGCCTAAGTTCCTAATTCAGGCTTTGTGAATCCCAGAGATTTTCTATAGGCCTAAAAGTTAGGTGTAAGGATGTTGAGTATTTGTTAGCCGGTGGCCGGGTAATGTACGGTGAGGTATTCCCCTGGGTCCTAAACAACCCACTTTTTTACTCTTAGAGCAGGGAGCTCCTAGCACTCTCACCTACGGCCAGGCTGTGGTAACCGAACGGTTAAAGTTCTTTTTATTGTGCCGGATGTGTTGTACTGACAAAAGGGGTAACAGCAGTCAGGCTTAGATCTTAACTGGTTACAAGTTTATTAAGCTACAGTTATAAGCGTGCGGTTACAAAAGGCTATTGTCTACTTCTTATATGCTAGCAAAGTACAGGTGTTAACAGGTTACTTTACAATCCAATACAAAGATATCTGTTACCATCTAACACAATGATATCTTGATACAATGACATCTAGTTACAGAGCTCTAATTCTTTAGCTGTGCACAAAAAGAAAGGAGACCTAACATGGGTATATCTTACCTTCTCTGTGTCTCTCGATACCAGCGCAGCCAAGCCAGATCGGTCACTCAATTCCGCGGAAAGACGAATACAAGGTTGGGCGTCCCCAGTTGCGGACCTCGGGAGGCAATCACCTGACCCGACCAGCAGGTAGTTGGTGGAAATGCACTCAAAGTTAGAGTTCTGCTGGGCCCACCTTTTATACCCCTTTTGGGTTATGTATTCTCTTTCTTATCTATAGTGCCAGATTGTACTGGTCTGTCTTTTGTGATGCCAGTTTGTTACAAGGGCATTTCTTACCTAATTTGCACTTGTAAGACAGGAGATAAACAATTTAGGAGTACAGGACATTCTTTTTGTGTGGGCGGAGACTTCCCCTTCTGGGATGGCTGTGTGGTCATCATATCCATCAATGCCAGCTGGGGTGATTTCCTGAGGTCCCCCCTACCTCTCTTGTTGACAGTTTGGCCTGTTAGCCCTCTATCTGTACTTTCTGTTTCTCAGGGTCACGATGAGCTAGCACATCTGGGCCTCAATGAAGGGCATCAAAGACTGTGCTGTCAGCAGCCATTTCCATGCCCTGTGTGCTTCTCAGGTGTGGGGGGGCAGCGAGCAAGCTGGCTTGTAAGGGGGAGACTTTGTCTGGCTACAGTATTGCAGCAGCCGCCTTTCTTTGTGGATCTAAGTCCAACGTGCATGTATGTGCCAAGCTCTTGATTTCAGTGGACTCAGTCCTGCAAAGGGCTGAATTGAAAAGTCCTCTCAACTCCACACTGGGGACAGGAGAGAGAAGAGGGCTCAGAACCGCCAGGAGTCACTCAACACAGTGCAGGACAGAGCCCCAGATATTAACTCTGTGAGCCTCACCTTGATAGTCTATAGCCCCATTAGCAGAGCATTAAGGTCTGCTGACATTTTTTTGCCTCCTTTACACCCCAGTATTTCAAACAGAAGACAGTATGTTGTTATTTCACAAAGTAAGGAGAGGGGTGAAGATGCTGGAAGCAACTCTAACACTGCCACCCTAGCGTGACAATATGCCATATAACCCAGATGTGACATAGCTATAATTATGAATCTCATAATTCTCAAGGAAATTATAGAAGGGGACATGAGATATGCCCCAAAATGTTTCAGAACAAAATGACTGGCTCAACTATTAATGCTACAGCCATGCTACTTCTAGGGCGTGTCTATACAGCAAAGTTATTTCGGAATAATGGCTGCTATTCTGAAATAACTTTGCGAGTGTCTACACAATGCAACCACTATTTCAAAATAATTTTGAAATAGTGGATGGCTTATTTCAATGTTGGCAAACCTCATTCGATAAGGAATAGTGACTATTCTGAAATAACAACAAGAAGTCCTGCAGCACCTGTTAGTCTATAAGGTGCCACAGGACTTCTTGTTGTTCTTGAAGATACAGACTAACACAGCTACCTCTCTGATATTCCGAAATAGATATGTCAGGGAATAGGGGCTGTATAGACAGGGAATAGGAGCTATTTAGAAATAAACTATAGTGCATCCAAGGGCTCTAATCTGAAATAGGCTTTATTATGTCTGGACACTCTCCTTCAAAACAGCTGAATGCTATTTCGATAAGCGTGTTGGCCATTTCTACACAGGCAACTTCCTTTGGAAGTGGCATGCTAATACACGGAGCGAAAGATGCTAATGAGGCGTGGATGCAAATTCCCTGTGCCTTATTAGCATAACATCACATGATTTGGAGTCCGTAAGACCATTCTTGTGGAGTCCAAAACACTGTGTAGAAGCATGGCCCGATGGGGGCTTCCGGAAGGAAGTCCTCCTTCGGGAGGCCCCTTCTTCCCAAAAATTTTCAGGAAGAAGGGGCCTCCAGAAGAAGGCTTTCCTTCTGGAAGCCCCCCTGGGGCCACGCTTCTACACAGTGTTTTGGACTCCAGAAGAACGGTCTTACAGACTCCAAATCATGTGATGTTTGCATCCACGCCTCATTAGCTCCATATATTAGCATGCCACTTCTGAAGGAAGTGGCCTGTGTAGAAACAACCTTTGTGTGTAACCATGTTATTTCGAAATAAGGTATTCAGGAAAATCTCTTCCAGAATAGTTTATTTTGAAATAACACTGCTGTGCAGACGTAGTCCTAACAGTCCTTGTCAGATATGGCAGGCACTGGTATATTCTACAGCTGGTGTGTGAATTTCTGTGACTTATTAGCATGTGATAACAGAAAGCATATTTCTAAAACAGTTGTGCACAGCTTTTTGTTAGCAGCTGAGAGAGAGTGTACATAATATGCCCCAAAATGCTATATCAAAGGAACATTAAGTTTACAAATTCAAACACTCAAAAATTTGCAAGTGACAGAATTAAGGTTGTCCATGCAAGCACATTTGTTACAGAAGTTGGAAGGTGGTCATTGAGGCAAGGTATTGCAGGAAGAGAAAGAATGCTTTATTGGATTATGTATCTGATTGCACCACTGGAAAATTAGGTTCCATCCTATCCTCTGCTACAGAGTTTGTGTGTGATGCTGGGCAAATCATTTTACAAAAATTCACCTGCAAAAGGGGAGAGAATAATATAGGAAAGATAGAAAATGCAGACTGCACATTCTGTCTTGGATGCTCGGTTTCTCTTATAACCTCACTGCTGGAGAAACCCAAGCGCAGCACACAGTCTGATCAGTTAGCCTGGGATCTGGTAAACTTATACTAGTAGTGGGCTGTATAAGGCACTGCAGATCACAGCAGTGTTACAAATGATGGAAGCGCATTGACTTGCCTAAGCCAGATTTGTATTAGACATCAGGAAGGGACAAATGTGAAAGGAAATTGACTACCGAGGGAAAGGCTAAAAGCAAACTCGGGGTGCATGTTCTATGTGGTTGTCGGTATTCAGATGAAGCCAGTGCTTGTGACAATGTCAGCTAGTTTCTTCTCCCTGGCCTGGTCAGGTCCAGATGCTCTTCAAGATCAGGTGCAACATTGTCATGCTAGATCCTTGGATTCCAGGAAGCAATGGGAATGGCATCCGTTATGTTAAACCTCTTCTTCCATTATGTTAAATCTCTTCCAGTCCATGTGTCCCCCCAGCTACTACTTAGTGACCTCCAGATAAAGTGTGTCCAAGGAGGGTGGTAACCTCATCATATTAATATCCACTAATCAAAACACATTTCGATTTTTGCTATTTATGTTTCCCCTCATTTCTAAAATTCTTCTGCCTGTATTTCTGCCAATCTGTGGATGACTTTATCAAAAGTCAGCAAGACCCTTTTCTTGGTTTTCTAATTCACACAATTCCAGTTTGTGCCAATTATTTGTCTCATTTTTTGCTGACTTTCATAAACAATTTAATCTAGTAGGCTGAGATAGACTTTAATTGCATAGGACAACAGGCTTCTTCTGCACAGTATGTTTTTAGAAGGAGAATAAACTTTTGATGTGTGTTAGTTGTAACAACTGATATATGGGCAAATGATCAAAGAGATGACTATAGGGCAGTCACAGTTCAGTGAGCATCATTCATTTTCAGTGCAGACTCTTCCAAGCCATCTCCTTCCCTATCACTCCCCCATAACTTCCCTGTCCCATGGATATTTTTATAGACAGGCTGCCCTTTCCTGTACTAGTGCTAAGAAAACAACCTATGGCAGAAGAAAAAAATCCTCTTAGAGACACTGAAAAAAAGAAATGTCACCTCAAGTGGCCTTTGCTATGAGGTGAGGGGGGTGTGATAGCTCAGTGGTTTGAGCATTAGCCTGCAAAACCCAGGCTTGTGAGCTCAAACCTTGAGGAGGCCATTTAGGGATTGGAGCAAATAGATGTGAGGGATGGTGGTTGCTCCTGCCAAGAGGGCAGAGGACTGGAGTAGATGACCTCCCAAGGTACCTTCCAGCTCTAGGAGATGTGTGCCTCCAACTTTTTCATTTATTTTTCCCACCATGGTCCTAGGAAACCACTACACTGTACTTGATACAGGAGACAAGGAATCACCCTGTACAGCAGAGGAGAAGCCTAGTACCCTCAAGGCTGGGACATCAGCTGCCACTTTTGTGAAGAGGAAACATAGAGTGGTAGCGGTCAGCGATTCTCTTCTGAGAGGGACAGAGGCACCCATATGTCACCCTGACATTTCACTTCAGGAGGTATGATGCCTGCCAGGGGTACATATCCGAGACATTACGAAGGTGTTGTCGAGGATTATCCAGCCCTCTGACTACTATCCCATGCTTCTCATCCATGTGGGCACTAAGAATACTGCAAGGTATGACACTGAACGGATCAAGAGTGACTACAGGGCTCTGGGAGTATGGGTGAAGGAGTCTGAGGCACAGGTCGTATTTTCTTCAATCCTTCCGGCCAAAGGTAGAGGCCCAATCAGAGACAGGTGCATCCTGGAGGTGAATGCCTGGCTGCATAAATGGTGTCACCAGGACCACAGCATGCTATTTCAGGAAGGACTGCTAGGCAGAGATGGAGTTCACCTTTTGAGGAGAGGGAAGACCCTATTTGGACACAGACTGGCTAATGTAGTAAAGCGGGCTTTAAACTAGGTTTGACGGGGACAGGGAGGCAAAGCCCACCAGTAAGTAGAGAAGATGGAGATCTGGGAGATGCGTCAGAAATGGGAGGAAGCACAGGCTATAATGGCAGAGAAAAAGGAGTGTCAGGGCAAAACTGGGAGGCAAGATCAAATCAATGTCTTAGATGCCTATATACAAATGCAAGAAGTATGCATAATAAACAGGAAGAACTGGAAGTGCTAATAAATAAATACAACTATGACATTGTTGGCATCACGGAAACTTAGTGGGATAATACACATGATTGGAATATTGTTATGAAAGGGTACAGCTTGCTCAGACAGGATAGACAGGAGAAAAAGGGAAGAGGTGTTGCTTTGTATATTAAAAATGTACGCACTTGTACTGAGGTGGAGATGGACATAGGAAATAGATGTGTTGAGAGCCTCTGGATTAAGCTAAAAGGAGTGAAAAACAAGAATGATCTCTTGCTAGGAGTCTACTACAGGCCACCTACCCATATGGAAGAGGTGGATGAGGCTTTTTTAGAACAACTAATGAAGTCATCCAGGGCCCAGGATTTGGTGGTGATTGGGAACCAGGGGGGAAGCTGTCCTAGATTTGATTTTAACAAATAGGGAGGAACTGTTTGAGAATCTGAAAGTGGAAGGCAGCCTGGGTGCAAGTGATCATGAAATCATAGAGTTCACAATTTTAAAGAAGGGTAGAAGGGAAAACAGCAAAATAGAGACAATGGATTTCTGGAAGGCAGAGTTTGGTAAACTCAGAGAGCTGGTAGGTAGGGTCCCGTGGGAAGCAAGAGTGAAGGGAAAAACAACAGAGGAGAGTTATCAGTTTTTCAAAGGGACATTATTACGGGCCAAAAAGCAAGCTATTCCTCTGTGTAGGAAAGATAGAAAATATGGCAAATGTCCGCTCAAAAGAAAAAAGGAATCATGTAAAAAAATGGAAACTAGAACAAATTACGAAGGATGAATATAGGCAAACAACACAGGAATGCAGGGACAAGATTAGATTGGCAAAGGCACAAAATGAGCTCCTATTAGCTATATGCATAAAGGGAAACAAGAAGGCTATTTATAAATACATTAAAAGCAAGAGTAAGACCAAGGATAGGGTAGGCCCACTGGTCAGTGAGGAAGGAGAAATAGTAATGGGAAGCTTGGAAATGGCAGAGATGCTTAATGACTTCTTTGTTTCGGTCTTCACTGAAAAGTCTGATGAAGGAATGCCCAACATAGTGAATGCTAGAGGGAAAGGAGTAGGTTTAGAAAATAAAATAAAAAAAGAACAAATTAAAAATCACTTAGGAAAGTTAGATGTCTGCAAGTCACCAAGCCCTGATGAAATGCATCCTAGAATACTCAAGCAGCTGATGGAGGAGGTATCTGAGCCATTAGCAATCATCTTTGGAAAATCATGTGAGCCAGGAGAGATTCCAGAAAACTGGACAAAAGGCAAATATAGTGCCCATCTATAAAAAGGAGAATAAGAACAACGCAACAAACTACAGACTGGTCAGTTTAACTTCTGTGCCAGGAAAGATAATGAAACAAGTAATTAAGGAAATCACCTGCAAGCACTTGGAAGGTGGTAAGCTGATAGGGAACAGCCAGCATGGATTTGCAAAGTACAAATCATGTCAAACTAGTCTGGTACCTTTCTTTGATAGGATATCAAGCCTTGTGGATAAGGGAGAATCAGTGGCTGTGGTATACCTAGATTTTAGTAAGGCATTTGGTATGGTCTTGCATGAGATTCTTATCAATAAACTAGGCAAGTACAAGTTAGATGGGGCTACTATAAGGTGGGTGCAAAACTGGCTGGATAACCGTACTCAGAGAATAGTTATTAATGGTTATCTCAATCCTGCTGAAAAGGAATAACAAGTAGGGTTCTGCAGAGGTCTGTATTGGGACCAGTTCTGTTCAATATCTTCATCAACGACTTAGATATTGACCTAGATAGTATGCTTATTAAGTTTGCAGAGGATACCTAGCTAGGAGGGGTTGCAACTGTTTTGGAGGATAGGGTCATAGTTCAAAATGATCTGGATAAATTGGAGAAATGGTCTGAGGTAAACAGGATGAAGTTCAATAAAGACAAATGCAAAGTGCTCCACTTAGGAAGGAACAATCAGTTTCACACATGCAGAATGGGAAGCGATTGTCTAAGAAGGAGTATGGCAGAAAGGGATCTAGGGGTTATAGTGGACCACAAATTAAATATGAGTCAACAGTGAGATGCTGTTGCAAAAAAAGCAAACATGATTCTGGGATGCGTTAACAGGTGTGTTGTGAACAAGACACGAGAAGTCATTCTTCCACTCTGCTCTGCGCTGGTTAGGCTCCAGCTGTCGTATTATGTCCAGTTTTGGGCACCACAGTTCAAGAAAGATATGGAGAAATTGGAAAGGGTCCAGAAAAGAGCAACAAGAATGATCAAAAGTCTAGAGAACAGGACTTATGAAGAAAGGTTGAAAGAATTGGGCTTGTTTAGTTTGGAAAAAAGAATATTAAGGGGCAACATGTTAGCCGATGGCCAGGTGAGATGCCACCTATGCCCCTGTCTACGGCAGAGCCCACCAGTGACCAGGCTGAGAGCAGCTGAAAGCAACTGGGTTCTTTGTTTTGTGTTCAGTTTGCACAGTAACAGGAGGAGTCAGTTACCATTTAATCAATTACTTTGTTTATTTACCTAACAAGTTAATCTCTTACTGTTACAATGTTGCTTTATTTGTTTACCTAGTGAGTTAAGCTCTTGTGGTTACAATTGTCACAAGGTTTATACTTTGATTACAACTAGCTAGCATACACTCTAATTCATTGATCTATACTTGTTAAATGCATGCAAAAGAAAAAGATAAAAATATCTAGCAGGTCTTATCCTCACCCCTGCGTTAACAACGTGGCTTGGCCAGTTTTTCTCTCTCAGTCCCTTGGGAAGAATTCCTTTGTCCCTTTTTCTCCAGAAGTTGGGCGTCCCCGGGGACCTGGGGAGACCCCCACCCTCCTGTCCGGCAGGAAAGATGATTGGAGCTCAAATAGGGGGTCTGCCAGACCCCTCTTTTATACCCATTGGGTCACGTAGGCTTCTTTCTTGGTTTCATTGAATTAAACTGTCTGATCCTGGTTCTCACAGGGAGTTCAAGGGCATAGTTCACACCTGTGAGGTAGACAATTGAGGGCATTTGTTTCTTAAGGGGCCAGAGATTTTTCCTCCTGTCTGGGACCCTGTGGGTGAATCAACTGATGGTAATCAGCCAAGGGCAGTCCCAGGCCTGGCTGTTAATTAGCCCGTTGTTCTTAGCTTTGCTCCGAGCTTCAAAGACCATGGCTAAGATAAGCCCATCTGCACTCTCGGGCATTCCAGGGCTGGGCTATTCCTTTTAACCCTTTCGTGTTCTGAAGCACCTCGGGAAGGTAAGATGGAGTAGAGCAAAAGGGCGGGGTCTGTCTGGCTACAGAACATGATAACAATTTTCAGGTATCTAAAAGGGTGTCATAAGGAGGAGGGAGAAAACTTGTTCTTCTTGGCCTCAGGATAGAACAAGAAGCAATGGGCTTAAACTTCAGCAAGGGAGGTTTAGGTTGGACATTAGGAAATAGTTTCTAACTGTCAGTGTGGTCAAACGCTGAAATGAATTGCCTAGGGAGGTTGTGGAATCTCCATCTCTGGAGATATTTAAGAACAGGTTATATAAGTGTCTATCAGGGATGGTCTAGACAGTACTTGGTCCTGCCATGAGGGCAGGGGGTTGGACACAATGACCTCTCAAGGTCCCTTCCAGTCCTAGCATTCTATGATTCTGTGAGTTTTGGTTTTGTCATTGTAGATAAGAGGGCCAAAGTGAATATGAAAAATGGTGCATGTATCGTGTTTCAAAAGCAGTCTGAACCTGGCCAAGTGTGACTTCCTGTATAATGGACTCTAGTTTTATTTTTCCCTTTGACAAAAGAGACACAATGGTGATCTGTACTACACGTTAAACCTCTCTAAGCCAGCACCCTCAGCACCTGACCAGTACCGGATAAAAGAATTTGCTGGATCACAGGAGGTCAATATTTTCTTGCACAATATTTTCTAGCAGCAGTGTTATCGACATTTCCACTGCTCACTGGCCTCCTAGAAGACATTTAGGGGTAAATTACAGCTAAACAACATTACAGAACACTGACAGCCACGTCTAGTGCCTGGAAACAAACTTTATGGGACCATGGGAAATTTGGCCACACCCATGATAAGTGGACATCCAGTTCAGGAAAATCATGCCAGATTATGGATGTTACCAGCTGAAACAGTTCTGCATTAGAGAGGTTCAGACTGTGTCTATTTTCAACTCATCCCACCTTTGGTGCTCTTTTTGCAGAAAAGGTTATCGATGTCACGAAGGAGGGAGAGGCTTTGTGGAGGTGCAACTCACTCATGAGCTGTTTCTAAGTGTGGCCTTCTGCTTTAGCTCCTAAGCCCCCATTCCAATGCCAATCATTTTGTTTCTAAAGTAGTCCTCTGTATAGCCTTTGCACAGCTGGAAGATAATTAAACAATGCAAATGGTCATTACTACAGGCTAGTTAAAAGTACGTAAGAAAAGAGTGCCAGAGGCACAATTCTGCAACCATTTATCACATTGTAGTTAATACATATGCCAATAATGAGCCACACCAGATATATTGCTCGTCTCCAAGCATTTCGCTTTCTTTTGGAGAGGTTCAGTGCTACTGCTAAAGACAGTCTTTTCACAAGACTTCTACTGTAGATTCTCCCCAGCCCAAGGTGATTGGATCTTCACCCCACATGCAATCTTGCACTAATGTCTCCTGCAGAAGGAGTTGTGATTAAACCATTTCTGCTTCTTTGAGGCATTATTTCTTCCATGGATATAATATTTTGTCTTATTTCAGAGTAATAGACCTGCAGATTGTGCGCCATGGGAGACAAAGTCCCACGAAAAGATATAGAATGTGCTGCTGGCATTACTATCTTTTTGTTGTTAAATCAGTGAGGCTGCTGTTTGTGAACTTGAGAGACTGAGGGCCTGACTAGCTCAGGTGACTATTTTTCCTTTCGCCCTTCATTTGTCTCAGGTGACATTTAACCAAAACCACTTTGTTTCTGTGAGATAACAAGAAATAATTGAGGCAGCATTGATCAAATAAACAGAAGTGTGCTGTTCTGAACTTAGGGAAAAAATCCTACAGAAAAAAAATGAAACTGTAAAGCATAGTGGTTTTATACAAATGGTCCTCTGTTTAGTTTATGTTCTCATGTCGTGATTCTTCAGTATACTACTGGGAAATTGTAAATCTCCAGTCTTGTTTTAGTAAAGCTCAGTCATGTAGATGTTGGCTTTTTATGAGACTCCAGATTTGAGAGCTTTTTTTTTTTTTTTTTTTTTTCGATATTCTTCTGTTTGCTGCTCAGGATGCTGATCAGGTGATTCCTCAGTTTCTTACTGAGTGTATGGCACAATTTCTCACCATAACCTGTGTAGAATGTTGATTGCACTGGGTTTTTCACCTTCAGTCCTTTTGGTATGATGTCCATCCATCTGCATTTGAAGAGGAAGATGATGTCTCCCTGTATCTGTGTAAGTTTTTTCCAGAGGTTGATGGATTTCCACTCCATACAGCTGAATACAGTGCCTTGCATGATGACAAGTATCAGAGGGGTAGCAGTGTTAGTCTGTATCTCCAAAAACAATAAGAAGTCCTGTGGCACCTTATAGACTAACAGATATTTTGGAGCACAAGCTTTTGTGGGCAAAGAGCTGATTTGTCAGATTCATCAGATCTTTGCCCATGAAAGTCTGTGCTCTAAAGTATAAGGTGCTACAGAACTTCTTGTTTTTGGAGATACAGACTAACATGGCTACTCCTCCGATACTGGGAAATTTTGACTGTTGTGGAACATTTTACTTCCCTTCATATGTTCTGTCTCTGGGAAAGGATCTATCCCAATGCAGTTGGGCACATGAATCCATGTGAGTTTTGATCTGTGGGTTACAGTGTGACTTTCTTTTTCCTGTGGGCTGTTGAAATGTTGATCTGTGGTGTTTTCAAGGACTGGAGTGTTTCTCTCTTATGAAAACATGAGACAGGTCCATGGCCTGCATGCTGCATGCTTTGATAAATGAACTGAGATACTTCCTTTTTATGTTCAATCATTTTCAGGATCTGGGAATATTATTTTGGTAAAATCCTGAGTCTAACTCTACATGTGTTGAGGTTAGCTCACACAGACTCTTCTGTACTACCCCTTCAGAGTTACATTTGACCAGGTGCTTGTTCACTAGCTGCTTCATTCCAGATCTCTCTGTTGATAGCTCTAGCTGATTCACATTTACTATTTCTCCGTTTACTGCTTCCTGGTGTAGTACCCAGAGGCTCTGAGACCTCAGCTGGGGTGAGTGAAGTCTCTAGTCTACAGCATCAGCTGCATGCTCTCTGACCCTTAGCTCATGTGGTAGAGTGCAGGGCTTTAGACTCTACGCTCACAGGTTCTATCCAGGGGGCCAGCAACCTGGGTCTACCAGCATTACACTGGGAACTTGGTATATTTCCTACAGCAACCTTTAATGGAAGTTTGGATATTTTCTTGCTTCCTTTAGGCTGTAAATCGCAAATCAAACTGAGCTATCTTTGACAAATCAAAGCACAATGAATGAGAAGTGGTGTACTGTCTCCTGATCCTGTCTGTATGAATCTGAAGAGACCAGGAGCCTTTCTGCACTGGGAGAATTTATTGCAGCAGCATGAGGGGAGCCTATTTTGACACCTGGCTCCTGAAGGAAGAGTTGTACTGATATTGGCATAGGTTAGCATTGCCTGGGGGCTTAAAGTGACATCACACCAACTGAAAATAGCTGGAGCATACACTGGGAGACCCCAACATTGGGCCTAGGTGGGTATTAGTGCAAGTTCTGGGTATTCTTTCCTTGCCAGGGGAGTTCTCAGCTAAACAGATCTTCCTGGTTTTCCTTCAAGAGAAATCTGAATGTAACAGAGAATCTGCCCCCATTGATTACACTGTATATAGAGAGAAGGTTGCATGGCTAAGGCTGAGTTTTCCCTTTAACTTGATATCTCAGTCTTTATGGTGCATTGGAGTTAGCGAGTTTACCAAAATATTTTTGTTTTCTTTTCTATTGACCAATCGTAGTTCCTGCATTATTTTTCTCATTCTTTAATGCTGAGTCTAAAAGATCACAGACTAATGAAAAATGAAGACTCAACCTATGCAATTAGAACAAAATCTATTTGCCTTTTGTTCAAAGGAAAGCTCCTTCAAAGATAGGCATTTAGAAATATTCCTGGGGAGATTGTTATTTACCTACCTGGACACCCAGCTGTTTTACTAATTGAATGTAACAAACTTGGTAAAAGGGTTGTTCTTTTTCACCTCTTTGATGCTGCAGTGTTCGCATTATGCATCATGTTCTGCATCACAGAGCAGAGGGAGAGTCAAGAGTGATCACTCAGCACTGGTAGTTACCACTGCATGTACTCTGACTGGCTCTACCTTTCCTGATTGTGTGTATTTTTGCTGCAGTACAGCTGCATATCCGGGCTATTATTGCACTTGGGATTAAATAAAACTGTTTCAATAAGTCATTTTTTAAAATGTAAATATCACATTTCATCCTCCCCATAAGATTTGTAAGCAATGCAAAGCAAAGCAAAACACATGAACTTTACATTCTTTAAGACATGGCACTACTATCTCCAGTAATTTCCATGCCTCTAAATGTCTTTTCACTCCTACTTTTAATCCTCATTAGGCTTCATCCTATAAACACTTAAATATGCATATAAAGCTACTGTGATTAAGTAAGCACAAAATCAATTCCATAGTTTTTGAGAATCTAAAAGCTTTTCCTCCAAATGGTGTCTGATAGCAGGTATGTGTGCCATTGACTTGTTCTCACGTTTTAAACCCAAATAACAATAGATTTTTAAATGGATTTTCACTAACTGTCACTGCACTTTTCTCTTAGAACAAAGGCACTTTTGATTGAAGTCCTTCGTAGAATGGAGGTATTTGGATTTGTGTTTTGAGATCAATAATCATTTTAGAAGACATGTTTAAAAATAACAATTGAGCGAAAACCTTTTTCTCTTCTTCTGAGCTTTTATACATAAAGATAAAAATAAAAATCAATAGCTATTTTGCATAGTACTTTCGACATTGTGCTGCTACAAACTTAGGGATGTAAAAAATCCATTACTGAAATGCTGACCTGATTGAAGTCAATGACCAAATTCTCCTTGGCTTCAACTGTGCCAGGAATTCTGTCATCAACTTTTGCAACCCTTACCACTGTGTGAGATCTCGTTGGTTTAGGATCCCTGAATTTCACTTTGAAATTTTGCATCACTGATGACTTATATGAAAACTTTACAGAACGTGTCTGATTATTTGGAAGTCATCCCTCCATGGATATATCTGAAGACCAGGCCCACGGACATGGGGAAGATAGAGAGAACAACTCCCCCCAGTTCAGAGACTGGCAATACAAAAGCATCTGGAGCTCCCGGCAGCAGCAATGGATGGTGCCTCAAGCCCTTTAAATCACTCCTGGAGTGTGGTAGGTTGGGGAGGTGATGGTAGTGTGATGCAGGTGGTGCTGTGGGCTGGTTATCCTTACAGGTAGGAAGTTTCCTGCCCAACTGTCTAACCTAAATCTCCCGAAATTCAGTTTAAATCCTTCTTGCCCTGTCCTCAGAGGACAGGAGAACAATGTATCCCTCCTCTTCATTACCAGCTTTTACCTATTGCAAGATTGTTATTATATCTTGTCCCACCCACACCCTTATTCTCCTCTTCAAATTAAACAAATGGTATATTAAAATCTTCCCTTGTAGGCCATGGATTCTAGGCTTTTAATTATTTTTGTAACAGTCCTCTGGATTTTTTCCAGTTTCTCCATATATTTCCATGAGTGTGATACTAGACCTAGTCATGGTACTCCAGCTGAGGCCTTATGAGTGCTGAGAAGAGTTGAAATAATTCTCATGCCTCGCATGCAACATGCCTGCTAACACATGACAGAATGATATTCCCCCATCCCCATTTTTTTTCAACATACTTAGTCTGAGTACCATAATAACACACACATCCTTTTCTGCTGTACTTCTTCCTAAGCAATCATTTCCCATTTTGTGCCTGTGGCAACTGATTATTCCTTCCAAATTACAGTACTTTGCATTTGTCCATATTGAATTTCATCTTACATATTTCAGACCTTTTCTCCAATTCATCAAAATAATTTTAAGTTCTAATCCAGTCGTTTAAAAGCATTTGCAGTCCCTCCCATCTTAATATTGTCTGCAAACTTTATAAGTGAACCCTTTATGCTATTATCCAAATCATATACAATGATACTGAATAAAAGTGGACCAAGAAGAGATCTCTGTGGGTTTCCACATATCTGTAAAAGGCCTTTTGTCCTTTTACTTCTTTTCTGTGCTTTCCTGGAGACAGTGAGCCACCATGACTCGTTTGTCAATAGGCAGTGAAGGATAGTGGAGATTCCACAAAGAATCATGGAGAGAGAAACAATAATGGAACATTTGGATCAGGGCTGGATGGTCCTGATTTAGAAAAATTATGCGTAGCATATTATATTATATTAATATGCACTTACATTACAGAGCCTCAAACGCTTTCATTTATTCCCCATCAAAAGCAAGTACAGTAAACCCTCAAAATGTGCAATGTTGAGGTGCACTTTACTCACATTAGCGCAAGTTAAGTGCAACTCAAAATCCTTCTCCCCCCAGCTCTGGCTCAACTCCCCCAGCCTGGTGCAGCCCAGTTCAAACACTCTGCCCCAGTTCAGCTCTGCCACGGCCCTGGTTCAAAGCCCCCACATGCAGCTCCAGCTCACCACCCCCATGCGTGGCTCTGGCTCAGTACCACCAGCCCCAGTTCAACCCCTCCCACCCCAGTTCAGTGCCCCCATAGCCCTGGTTCAAACCCCCTGCATGTGGTTCTGGCCTAAACCCCCCTCAGCTCTGGTTCAAATCCCCCACAGCCTAGCTCTGACTCCATCTTACCACCCCCATGCATGGCTCTGGCTCAACCCCCTGCCCTAGTTCAACTTCCCATGTAGCTTGGCTCTGGCTCACCACCCCCTCATGCAAGTCCACTTCCGGCTCACCACCCCCCAGGCATGTGGCTGCAGCTCAACTCTACCCCCCTGGCCCTCTGCAGTCCTAAGCCACCCCAGGCTTAATCCCCTTGTCCTCCTCCCATGACCCCAACCCACCGGCAGGTTAACTCTCCCCAACTGCCCCTCCCCGCCCACAATCCCAGGACTTACCTTTCAAAAAGAGCTACAGGTGCTCCTGCTGCTCCCTCAGCTGCAGAATGTGTGTTCTGCCCTGGAAACAAGCCCCTGACCCGACTTAGTCAAAGTTTGAGTTATGCAAAGGTGCATGGGAATGCAAGCCTCACATAGCTCCAGGGACTACTGTAAAAGAAAACAAGGACTAATGTAGCAGGCGATTCACTTCCCCAGGACAAGGAATATTGGGTCAAAGTGCCAAGATCCATTCACTGAATTATTATGAAAGTAGTAATGAGAAATGCATAGGTTAGTAAGACTCTATAGTTTTAGGAGGAAAAAGTGAAGCAATAAACATTATTTTAATAGAAGTTCAGTTCTGCCAGAAATCTTCCAACACTTCTATTTGCTACAGAATCATCTTGCTGGATGTCTCCTAAATTAATTTAAGAGTACTCTTAACTTTCTGTGTTTTCTAACATATTGTCTGTCATCTGTTTAATGTTTGAGGGTTTTATTTTACTGTCTTCTTTGTTTTATATTCTGTTCTTCCTTTTTCTTTGCTTGAGGTGTTTTCTTTCTTTTGTCTCTGCATAGCTATACCGACACTGTTCATCAGTGTCTGTTTTCCCTCCTATTTATCTTTCCTGCTCTCTTTCTCTCCCTCTGATAGTTGTCCTTTTCCAAACTATTTCAAATGTTGCATTAGTGACTCCTGGGAGCTGTATTTCATGAGCCTTATGATTCCAAACCTCTCTTTAGACAACAATCAGACTACATTTTGCATGATACATCAAGGTAAATTTTAGTGAGGTGAGGTGGTGGTTCTCTTGAGTTTCATGGTTGAGGAGTATGACGGGAGACAGAGTATAGGTGAGGAGCCTGAGGACATGAAAAAACTGAAGTATAGATGTTGCCAGTGTCAGTTATACACAGAGGCTGTTGGTTTGTTATTTAAGATTTTTAGACACGGTTGAAAATCAATTTCTGTTGCTTTTAAAACTACCCACTCATTTATAAATACAATTTCACAGGCAACTGTTAATTTATATTTTATCATTTCACTGCTCTGTGCCTCAGTTTCCCCCATCTGTAGAATGGTGATAATGATACTTTGTAAACCCCCTTCTTTGTAAAGGGCTTTGGGATCTATTGATTTATCAATAATCCCTGGAGATCAGCCACATGACCCCCACAGAACAGCCATCAACCCCACATAAAAATAGCCTAATTCACCTACCAGCCCACTGCTCTCACCCAAACTACCTCCTCTCCCACTTCCTGGAGCCACCCTGCCCTTCTCCTCCCTCAAAGTCCCCATAGAAACCTGGCGCCCAGTGAACCACTGCCAGAATCTTTGCGTAGATGTTGGACAGTGGCTGCTGGATCCTTAGTCTGAAATTGAGTGTGCCCCATAGCCGTCCTTTGCCTAGCTGGGCTCCTTCCCCTCTCTGCGCCCACATCCCAGCTTTTCACCCCTAGTAGTCCTTTGCCCAGTCCTGTTCCTTTCATTCTCTGTCACAAACCTCTCCAGCAGCTCTGCCTCAGCAGCGGTCCTGTGTCCGTCCTGCTCAGATTCTTTCTCCAAGCCCCACCTCTACCTCCACTCCACTGGTTTTTAACTTTCCCAGCCTGGTTCCTCTGCAACTCACTTCCCACATTTCTGTGCCAGCTGTACCCCCAGAGCTCAGTTCACTCCCTCTCTTCCCAGATTGTTTCTCCCCCATCTCTTCCAAGCCTGTCTCTCCTCTCCCCACTCACTCACATGGTTACAAAGTTACAGTCATTGCTGCCACCACCAGGCTGACTCCTCTCAGGGCTCTGCCCTCTGAGCACAGCTAGGGGGCTGCTGCCTTGACTCACCCTACAGCTGCCCTCCTCCTCCCCCTGGCACTGTCACACAGGGTACCCCCACATGCCTGGTAAAGCCATGCTGCAGTCCAAAGCAGGTGCCGGTGGCTGATACTATGACAGCAGTGGCCAGAGGGAGCTTTTAAATCACTCAAGCCCCTGAGCAGTTCCCCTTTTGCCTCCCCGTGTCAGCAGACTTGATAGGAATAGTGGCAATGTTTTGATGATATACCCTCCTTGATGGGTGCAATATAAGAAAATAGAGAAGTGGATGCATAGAGACATGCTTCTTCTGGGTTCTTTAAGTACAGTTTCAAGGTGATGGTGTACTGCCTGCTCCAGGAGCTACTACTGAACTGATTGCAAAGAGCTTTTCTTTCTTCTGCTGCCCAAGGTGAAGGTGAGGAGAGCTCCATACTGGTTCTTCTTCAATATAATAAAAAAAAAAATCACATTTCTCAGCCTAGCCATCCAGTAATAGAGTTTAAAGTACTTTATCCAAACTTTTCTGAGGTCACACCTAGCCAACAGGACCTACAAGTGCACAAGCAATATCTCAGCACTTTGAAAAATGCTTTGGGGCATAAAAGTATGAAAGAAGTTATAGCAAACAAAGTTCTTTGCTTTTCTGATGTGATGATGTCTTGTGGGTCATGGTGGTGAAGATGACAGTAATATTATGGCAAACTACTCATTTCATAGCAAATGCCACATTCCCTCTTTCAGCAATTACTAGTAACATTTTGTTTGTAATACTCAGCATAATAATATTCCTCAGAATTTAAAGAACTATGATTTTATTTTGTGAAATGATTTTTCCCCAGACACTTCATATGCTTTGCAGGGTGTGAGATGTTATGGAATTGTTTTTGGCTTATGCCTATACTGGGCAAATGCTCACTTCTGTTTGTGCATGCAGTAACATTTATTCAAGACAAAGACTAGGCTTGATATGTGTACCTTGAAATCCAGTGTAAATGCTGATGTATACCAGAACATGAAATCAATGTATTCTGAATATTTCCACCCTAGTTAAAACTCTCTATTATGACCGTCAGGTTTTTAAATCAGAACGTTTTTTAACCTGTGGCCATCACCCTGGTCTTTCTGGGCCTGATTCTCCATGCTGCTGAGCACTTTTGAGGCTCATTACAGTCAATAGTATTGGAGGATGCTCAGCAACCTGCAGATTCAGAAATTCTGTCTGGGGGTTGCCAACGCAACTACCTCTGTGATAGCTTGGTGTCAAAGAAATCAAGTAATCCTTCAGAAAGCTTGCATTAGTTCTGCCTTTCCATGTGATGTGATAAGAGAGGCCATGGATTTGATTTTATGATTTGCCGTATTAGATATTGTCTTTACAAAGTGACACTGAGTGGTCATTTTTGGTTTTTAATGTACTTCTCAGAAGCATATGATATAGACCACTTCACATAAAGGCTAGTTGGACAGTCTGTAGAATAACTTCACTTAATAAGATCAAGTTAGAGTGCAAAAAACCCTTTCAATTGTTGATCCACATGAAATGAAAACTTGAAAAGGATGAAAAATAAGAGAAAAAAGGAAAAGAAGCTAGTGAGACATAGCAAAGAGGTAGCGTGTGGGTTCATACAAACTGAGGATCCACCAGTTTGGACAATGAGGATTTCAGAGATGACTGTATGGTATGAAAACATCTGCAGCAACTCTCAATACAGGAAAAATGAATCCAAGTTCCTTGCTTTAAGGTTCAGTCCAATCCTACAAAGTGCTGAATAGTCCTGTGAGGTGTTGAACAGCTTCACCTTGCTCTCAAGTAAGTAAAAATTCAAGGTATGTCACACTTCTGAGGGTCAAGGTGTCACAGAGGGATTTTTTTTTTTTTTGGATGGGAGGATAGGTGCATTTGTTTAGAAAAGGCATTTCACTAGGGTAGCCCCTGAATGCTTCTGCAGGTTTCACTTAGCACATTTTACCCTTGACACAATCAACTGCCATGTTCCAAATGGATCCATCTGTGATGTTAGTCACATAGGCTGTTTCTACACAGGCCACTTTCTTCGGAAGTGGCATGCTAATACATGGAGAAAGGGATGCTGATGAGGCATGGATGCAAATTACCAACACCTCATTAGCATAATGTCACATGATTTGGAATCTGGAAGACCATTCTTCTGGACTCCAAAACGCCGTGTAGAAGCGCAGCCCCCAGGGGCTGCTTCTGGAAGGAAGTCCTTCTTCCGGAGGCCCCTTCCTCCCAAAAATTTCTGGGAAGAAGGGGCCTCCGGAAGGAGGACTTCCTTCCAGAAGCCCCCCCAGGGCCATGCTTCTACATGGCATTTTGGAGTCTGGAAGATCGGTCTTTTGGACTCCAAATCACGTGACATTGTGCTAATGAGGTGCAGAGAATTTGCATCTGCACCTTATTAGCATCTTTTGCTCCATGTATTAGCATGCCACTTCCCAAGGAAGTGGCCTGTGTGGAAATGGCCTTTGAATGGTAGCTATAGAACAACTCAGGCTACTTGGAAGCACAGTAAACTTTGGCAAAAAGTTCTGTGGTTGTATTTTCATCATATGTTGCTGAAATGGTTCATTTAACTAGAAGATACAGACTTTTCCTTTGCAAAGATGGGTTAGATTGACAGCATATTTCCATATGAGGCCTTCAAAAAACAAAATCAGCTTTAATACTTACTTGAGACAGCCTGTAACTCAGTAATTGCCTCTCAAATTCTTATACAAAGCCTGCAAAACTATACATTGCATCAAGCATATTTGTGTAATCTTTCTGTCCACTTTTAGCTATGTCTACACTAGAGGGTTTGGTTGACAAAAGCGTCCTGATTCCCAGGGTGTTCTGTCAACAGTATGTTGACAGAATGCAGAACTTTTGTCGACAGTCTTATTACACTCCCCACAAGGCATAACGCCTCTGTCAACAGAAATCTGTCAACAGAAAGCCAGTCCGGATGTTCCGGGGGAGCCTTCTGTTGACAGAGAAGGCCTCCATGACACCACACAGGTGTCTTGGAGGGCACCAAGTTCACAGCAATCAGAACTCCGCTATTCTTAAAGCCACAGGTAGCCTCGGAAACCCTGTGGCAGGAAGCTGAGAGTGTGGAAATAGCAGAGCTATAGACTGCAGTCCCCCATGTCTTTGCAGCCACTCTCTGAGACCGAGTCTTCCCTGATGGCACACAGCCAGGCACTCTGAGATTCCCCAGGGCCTTAAGGGATCAGCTGGAGGGGTCTCAGGAGCCACACTGGGGCACCAAGAGGCAGGCCTCCTTATGGACCAGGGCAGAGGTCCAGGCCTTCCTGGACTTATGGGGTGAGGAGAAGACTCTCCTTGACCCTAAGGTTAAGCGGCAGATTGCCCACAACTGTGCCCAGAAGGCCACTGCCCTTGAAGAATGGGGCCACCCCAGAGCATGGAGAAGGTATGGGCAAAAGTCAAGCAGCTGTGGCAGGGCTATGCCCAGGCCCATGACACCAGCCATCACTCCAGGGCAGGACCAGCAACTTGCCTCTGCTACAGGAAGCTGCACCCGATCCTGGGCAGGGGGCAACACATCAACTCTGACTTCCCACACTATCATAATGCAGGAGGCTCTCCCCTCCCCTTGCAGCTGGAGCCCCTGGAGGAGGAGGAGGAGCAGCACTCTGAGACCTAACCCCTGCCACAGCCAGACCAGAGCCAGAGTCGGAGACCAGCAGCAGCACCTTCCTGGAGTCAGTCCCTGCCAACCAAGCCACCTCCAGAGCATCCTTGGAGCTGGGTGAGGGTCCCTCCCATAAGTAGACCATGTGTTACACACCCCAGGGCAGGCGGGATGGGCACAGATGGGGTGTGCAGTGAGCATCACCTGTCTGGCTCATGTGATACCCCCATGTTGACAGAAGTATTGTCAGAAGATATCTTCTAACAAAAACCTCTGTCAACAGATCATGCTAATCTAGACAGCCTTGTTTTACAGCCACATTAGGCTAGAGTTACACTAGTGAATTTTGCCAACAAAACCCAGGTTTTGTCGACAAAATTGGTGGAACAGCCACACAAAAATTGCATTTTGTCTACAGTTTGTCAACAAAACTCAATGTTCTGCCTTGAAGCCACAAGGCATAATGCTGCTGTCGACAGACTGTGTCTACAAAAAGGCTGTGTGGATGCTCAGGGGAGGGTGGGCAGTGCTTTCTCTTGACAGACAGGGCACCCACAACAATGGGCAGCCCTGTCTACTGTGCTGTATTGTGAAGAGAACAGCTGTAGCAGCCCTGGCTAGTAATGTATTTTTTAATAGAAACTTTGCATTACCATGTGTCTTTGCATTTCCCTGTATTGCCTTGTGTCTTTTGATGGGAGCTTTGTACCACTTTGCATCCGACTCCATGTTGTGTCTGGGGCTCCATTTTGGGTGATATACTCTTCTCTGTTGGCCTGTGAACCTTGTTCTGTCTCTGTGTGTGTCTGTGGGGCGGGGGGGTAGGGGTGTGTGAGATGCATCTGGAAGTGTGAATGTGGATGCTTATTGAGTCAGCCTCTGGAGCCCACCTGTCTGGAGAACAAAGACTTGAAGGCTGAAGAACAATGAAAACTGGACTCTACAGCAGTGACCCACCCAGAGAGGAAGATTAAACCCCATCTGTAGGTGATGAGTCATTCAGAAACTTGGGGCAGTGGGAAAGGATCAGACCTACCTGCCATTGACTGGTGACTCACAGTGCCTGGGGCAGTGGGACAGAACCGAACCAGAACTATGGATTAAAAGCTATAAAATATGTGTGCACCACCACAAGATTGGGTTCTTCTCATCTTGTCAACATCAGAGCATTGATACAGATCAACAGAACCTGGCTCCACACTCTCATCTAATCCATCTGGCCAATGGATTAGAGTGAGCAACCTTTGGTAACTATAAGCAACCACAAGACAGTGTGTGCATGTGTTTGCATGTATGTCTGTAAGTAAACCATATATATCATATGCATATAATATAATGGCACTGCATTCTCAATAAATGCAGCATTCTTGCCTTATCCTTCCAAAAGATCCTGTGTGTTTCTTATAACTATAACACAGCTGGGCAGCCCAGATGCTCTGTCGACAGAGTGGAGTGCTCTCTCAGTTTGCTTTTGTGTGTGGCTGCACTCTTAACAGAAGTTTTGTTGGGAAATCTCTTCTGACAGTGACTCCTGTCGACAGAGCACTGTAGTGCAACCACAGCCTTAAACTGCTGGTTGAGATTATAATTGTGATGCTCTTTCTTTATTACTTGATCGTTTAACCTTTAGAAGTCTATGGACCTTTCATGGATTAAACAATAAATTTTACTATAACAGACTCATTTAATTCCCCTGATGCTTCCTGATGATTGTTCACTGACATGTGCTATAGATACAGCATCATTAAATTTTAGATTTTAGTCTCATATAGCGCATACAAAGCAATAAGAAAAACTTATATAGTAGAAAGGAGTAATAAGAAGGGATTTCCGGTGTTGTATTTTGCCACAAATGAAAAATATGTATTTGAAAATGTCTTGAAACAATATGCCATCACCTCATCTTAAATTCACAAATTCACCTGATTGTTAAAGTATTTCTTTTGATACTGCTAATGGCTTGATGGTGACTTGATGTACTTGCCTATTTAGGGGTAGATGGAAAGTGGGGGCAAGAACTTCTCAAGACAAGTTGGTGGACTTGGGTCTGTGTGCAGGTATAAGCAGTGGTTTACTCCCTATGGAGAACTAATGCAACCCCTAATTGTTGGTGAGCACAGTTGACCAATCGGCGGGAGGTGGGAGGGGGGAATCATAATTTTCATTATTGGTCTAAACTAAGAGACAGGTAATCCTGGAGCTGGAGTCAAATGGTGACGGGGTTGTCTCCCAGAGCTGGTCCCAGGGTGATGCAATTTACCCATCATCCATTGCTCAAGGTTGTGCCTAAATAACTGTATAGCTTTCAGTATATCTTGATGATGCTTTTTATATTTTCTTCTTTGGTTATACTATTAGAACAAATTGCAGCTTTTGCTAATTGGCTCTCTTTTTGGTGACCTGTTGACAAGTTTCTAGTATACATTTGGATGTCTTACAGTTGATAGAAGTAACTGACACTTGAAATAGTGGTGTCTTTAAAAGAGATTTTCAAGATGGAGAAAGCTAAAATTTTGGGACATAGAATAATTAGGATGCAAGATAGTGTCAGGGAAGATGAAGAAGAGGGAACAAGTGTACCTTAGCTGATTATTTTTCCGTCACATAGCAATATTATTACATGATCCCAGATTTGTCAGCTCACCAGTAAAATTGGCAGATTGCTGTGTTCATTGGGATACATCTCATTTAGGCATGCTATAACATGTCACAGCTAAGCAACGGAGAGTACATATAGGTTGTAGCAGTAGCTTGTAGATATAAAAGGCTGAGTGGTGGAAATCACCTTTAACAGCAAAAGAAACCTGACTGTATCTACAGCAAGTCCTCAGCTTCTGGTATTTTGTATATGCTAAGGGTTGTGCAGTAAGATTTTTCAAACTTAGAAACACATTTTGTTTGTCATTGTCAACCTGAGAATATTCAGAGGAAGATAAATTGGTGTTGGACTACAGTCAGAGGAAAAAGCTCAGGGAAAGGAGGAATCAATCTTTTAAAATATAATTAACTCTCTCTCTTTAGATGTGTGTAACATCACTTGTGTGATGTCATAGAAAATTATGGTGACAGGGAGAGTGTGGGCAGCATTTTAATAGCCTCATTGAAAATTGTAAGCTTGAATTAGAGAGGATTTTGGGAAGTTAAATAAACTAAAATTAAGCACCCTTCATATTAGGTTTACATCAATTTGTCATGCAATCTAGGCTAGGTACTCTTATTCCCCAGCAAAGATAGCTGCATAAATGCCTAGACAGACTGACAGACAGATGGATACCATAAATTAGAAAATTTGTTTACTTGTCAGCAACAAATTAGCTTCGGCAATGCAAGCATGGCATATGAACACGATTGGTTCATTTTAGTGCTTTATTGTAGAATTTAATATCTGTAGATAAAGCAAATTTCATATAAAGTGCAAAGTATGAGTACATCCATTTGCTATCTGATGAAAGCAGCAAAAAATAAATGCACAGTAATGCACACTGGAAAACAGAATCCCAACTATATACATAAATGAGGGGGTATAAGTTATGTGTTTCTCTCATTGCAGATAACTCTCTGAAAACATCACTTGATGCACACAGCAGCAGTTAGAAAAGCACCAGAATGTTGGCAATCCTTAGGAAAGGGATAGAAAATACAAAGAAAATATCATATTGCCTCTATAAAAATCTATGGTAAGCCCCCATCTTGAATACTGCCTCCAGATCTGGTCATTTCATCTGATCTCAAAAAAGGTGTATTGAAGTTGGAAATGATACAGAAAAGACACCTAACAGGATTAGGAGCGTGGAGCAGCATCTATGTGACAAGAGACTGTTAAGGCTAGTGCTTTTCAGTTTGGAAAATAGACAACCAAGGGAACGTGTATGATACAGTTCTATAAAATGATGGCTGATGTTGAGAAAGTAAATGAGTAAGTGTTAATTACTCCTTTTCAAAACACATGAACTAGGGGCTCACCAAATGAAATTAATATGTAGGCATTTTAAAAGAAACTAAAGGAAATACTTATTTGCCCAACGCATAGTCAACCAGTGGCAAGATAAGCTCATGGAGGATACATCCATCAATAGCTATTAGCCAAGATATCACAGCCCCATGCTCTGAAGTGCCCCTACCCTTGTTTGGTAGAAGCTGGAAATGGGCAACAGGGAATGAATAACTTCATAATTACCAGTTGTGTTCATTGTGTTTGGGGCACCTGTCATTGACCACTGTCAAAAGACAGGATATTGGGCAATATCAGGGGTGTGCAAAATGGGAATGTGTGTCCTTTGGGGTGGGAGAAATTTGGTAAAGGTGGGGCTGCAGCAGGACTGGGCCCTTCCCCTTTCACCACAGCCTCTGTCACCTTTCCCACAGCCACTCAGCTCCTGTTATGCTGCGCTCTGTGGAGAACTGTCTCCTGGCTTTTATCTTTTTTTTCTCCTGAGGCAGCAGGTCGCACTGGGTGTCTTTCCTGGGAGGAGAGTGTGGCCTTGCTGCAGGACAGCAGCTTGATTAATGACCCTCCTGCAGTGAAGTGATCCATGGCTGAGTGTTCAGGTGAACTCTGGCTGAGCTTCCTACTGCACACAGCCTGCTGGCCACCTTACAAAAGGCTCTGCTTGCAGCTGCCAGCAGGAGAGGCTCGGGGGCAATATATTTAGAGAAGCAGGAAGGCTTTGCACTTTATGGAGACCTGCCAGCTACTCACTCCCTGCTCCCACCAGGCAGGGCCAGCAGGAAAGGTAATTCCCCCTTCAGCAGGCTGCTGAGCTCTCCAGAGCACTGGCTCTAGGTTTAAGCTCCACCAGGGTCTTTGCTTTACAAATGCTAATTCTATCTTCTAAGTCGTGTTTAGACTTAATTCCTTGCAGCTCCCTGGGCTGGGCTTGCTTTGAAGCTCTTGAGAGTTTGATATAAAGAGAGACGAGCATATTCTGTTTAAAGTTTCATTGCTGCTGAGAGTCCCTTACAGTAAGAAGCAGTCTAAGTTACAAAACTAGCACAATTACTATCAGCCTCTTCTTGTTTAGTGCCAGGGTCAGAGAAGTGATCCCATGGGTCCAAACGATAAAAAAATATATATATATAATTTTTCTTTGCTGGCCTCTCTTCCTTGACTGAACTAAAAATAGAAGCCAAGCTTTTCAAAAGGGAAAGTGGGATTCAGAAACCTGATTTATCTGCTGCCTTTCCCAATTCCCCTCCCCTGCAGCTTCTGCCACCACAGTTGCTAAGGGAGCAATGTCCAGGTCATGGAGAGGGGCTCTGCTAATTGCAGGGACAAAAAGTGGGGCCCGATGTAAAGAGTTTGCTCACCCCTGAGCAAGATGTACCATTGTCTTGATGCAGTGTGGCAATTCTTAGGTATTCTCCTTGATCTTCAGGCTTTTCTTTATTCTCACTCTTCATAGTCTTTTGCATTTTAATGAGAGAGGGCATCTCTGTGTAGACCTCAGGGACTGAGACTACCGAGTATTGATGTCAATCCCAGTAATGCTTCATCCTTCAGTACTTTTCTCTACAGGTCAATGGGTTCTCTGGCTGAATTAATCCACTACCACACTTTCCTTCTGAAAAACAAGTTTGATTAAAACTCGAAGAGAAATGGTATTAAAACAAATTAAATGGGTTTTATAACATATTTCCTCTGCATGCCTGGAAGCACAGAGAGGTGGACTTATAGAAATATCTTTGATTTCTGGTCAGTTTCTCAGACTCTGAAAGACCTCCCCTACTCCTTAATTGGACCTCAGTGCTAGAGTTTTTAGTCTATGATATAATGATATCATGAGACACTGTGATATTATAGCCACGTCTACATGTGCACGCTACTTCAAAGTAGCGGCACCAACTTCGAAATAGTGCCCGTCACGGCTACACGTGTTGGGCACTATTTCGAAGTTGAAATCGACATTAGGCGGTGAGACGTCGAAGTCGCTAACCCCATGAGGGGATGCGAATAGCACCCTACTTCGAAGTTGAACGTCGAAGTAGGGCACGTGTAGACGATCCGCGTCCCACAACATCGAAATAGCGGGGTCTGCCATGGCGGCCATCAGCTGAGGGGTTGAGAGACACTCTCTCTCCAGCCCCTGCGGGGCTCTATGGTCACCGTGTGCAGCAGCCCTTAGCCCAGGGCTTCTGGCTGCTGCTGCGGCAGCTGGGGATCCATGCTGCAGGCACAGGGTCTGCAACCAGTTGTCGGCTCTGTGGATCTTGTGTTGTTTAGTGCAACTGTGTCTGGGAGGGGCCCTTTAAGGGAGCGGCTTGCTGTTGAGTCTGCCCTGTGACCCTGTCTGAAGCTGTTCCTGGCACCCTTATTTTGATGTGTGCTACTTTGGCATGTAGACGTTCCCTCGCAGTGCCTATTTCGATGTGGTGCTGCCCAACGTCGAAGTTGAACATCGACGTTGCCAGCCCTGAAGGATGTGTAGACGTTATTCATCGAAATAGACTATTTCCATGTCGCTACATCGAAATAAGCTATTTTGATGTAGTGTGCACGTGTAGACGTAGCCTATGAGTCCTAGGTCATTATCATATCATAAGATCTAACATATCATCCATTTCCATAGGAATGTTTTATCTTGAATACCCGCTGGAAGAAATATAGAAGTATTTTTCTGCTTCCAGTGCAAAGATGTTGTTCCTTAATCACTTCTGGGAAAATTCCCCTCCCTGCACCTTTCTGTTCCTCAGTCCAGTATTCCAGCACTGTGGATTTCCCTTACTTTGACTTCACCAATGAAGGCAATTGACTTCACTGAATTTAGAGGCATTCGACTACATTTGCTGTCAGGTGTAACCATTTTCTGTTTATCTCTTGATTGTTTTAGATCAATGAAATATCTCAAGGTCAATTGAATTAGACATTTTCATGAACAAAGGGTGAAGGATCAGCTTGTCAAGAGAGTTTATCAATATAAATGTGCTTAATCTGGTACATAAGGGTCATTTATGTCCCTACACATCCTGCTCACAGAACTCATACTGATGTCAATCTTTTCTCAAGTTCTCACAGAGGTTATCTGAATTTGTGTCTATTTAATTTAACCATATTAACTGTCCCATGCCAGAAAATATTTATTATTATTTTTGACAAACCCCATACTCTCAATCACATGTTTATTGCAATATTATTTTCACCTTGATGTGATTTTTTCTTGCTTAAGTTAACCATTGTGGATGTCCAATATGATGGCAATTTGCCTGAATTTACTGGAAGAAATCTGCTGTGTAAAAACTGCAACGGCATATTTAAAAACAATATTTCATATGTGAAGAGAGCTATAAGCTGAGTCCAAATTTTTTGCCAAAGGTTTCAAGATAAACAAAATTTAAATCCTCCACCCTGCATCTACGCTAGCAAATTTTTGGGAAAAGCTAGGCCTTTTTTGAAAAAAACCCATTGATCATCTACATACAAAGGCTGTTTCTACACTTGCCACTTTCTCTGAAAATTTTCAGGAAGAAGGGACCTCCAGAAGAAGGAATTCCTTCCAGAAGATCCCCTGGGGCCACAATTCTACACGCTGTTGTGGAGTCCGGAAGAGCTTCTTCCAGACTCCAAATCATGTGACCTGATGCTAATAAGGTGTGGAGAATTTACATCCATGCCTCATTAAGCATATTTCAGGCTGTTTATTAGCATGTCACATTTGGAGAACGTGGCATGTGTAAAAATGGCCAAAGTGAGCTCTTTTGATCTGAAATAGAAAGAACACAGCCCTTTTTCTGGTGGCCCTCTTCCTCTTCCAAATGAGAAAGAGGTCCTTTTCCTGAAAGAGTCTTTCAAAAAATAAAAAGCATGTGTAGACGCTCCATAGGCACTTCTTTTGAAAGAGCAGTCCTCAGGGCACCGGATTTTTGATCCCTGACCTGTGCATTTGAAAGAGCAGGGGCTGTGTGGATGCTCTGTATCTAAAGAGCAGATCAGGCTTTCAATCTGCTTTTTTGTGTGTGGACACTCTCTTTTGAAAGAGGTTCCTTTGGAAGATCTCTTCTGGAAGAACTTCTTTCAAAGAATCCCTGTCGTGTAGCTTCAGCCCAATAGAAAACACATTGAAATGCAAAACATTGATTGCTAGATTTATGTGGAATAACCACGCACAGTGCTTCCGCAACCGTGCTCAGGCTGACATTATACACAAACAATGCCAAATGAGACATAATCTGAACTATGGTGAACGCCATGCTGTCCAGAGTCTCAAAAATAACCCAGACATCATAATCAAACCAGCTGACAAAGGGGGTGCTGTTGTCATCCTGAATAGGTCAGACTATGAACAGGAGGCAGCCAGACAACTCTCCAACACCACATTTTACAGACCTGTCTCTGCTGATCCCACTTTGGAATTCCAAAGGAAATTACAACAACTACTGAAGGAACTCCCTGCTGCTACTCGCAACCTCATTCACTCAGACACACCATCTGAGCCGCAGCCTGGATTATTCTATTTCCTTCCCAAAATCCACAAACTTGGAAACCCTGGACGCCCTATCATTTCAGGTTTTGGCACCCTTACCACCGGACTATCCAGTTACGTGGACTCCGTCCTCAAACCCTATGCCATCAATGCTCCCAGCTATATCTGAGATACCACTGACTTCCTGAGGAAATTACACAATATCGGAAAAGTTCCTGATAATGCCATCCTTGCCACAATGGATGTAGAGGCTCTGTACACTAATATTCCACATAAAGACAGATTACAAGCAATCAGAAATACCATCCCTGATGCCACCACAGCCAATCTGGTGTCTGACCTCTGTAACTTTGTTCTCACACACAATTATTTCCATTTTGGGGACAATTTATACCTCCAGATTAGTAGAACTGCTATGGGCACCCGCATGGCCCCACAATATGCTAATATATTTATGGCTGACCTGGAACGACGATTCCTCAGCTCTCGTCCCCTATTACCACTCCTCTAGTTAAGATACATTGATGACATCTTTATGATTTGGACCCATGGTGCAGAGGCTCTAGAGGAATTCCACAGAGACTTTAACAATCTACACCCCACCATCAACTTATGTCTCGATTACAACATGCAAGAGATACATTTCCTGGACACTACAGTACTAATCAAGGATGGCCTGATCAGTACCACACTGTACCGAAAACCTACTGATCACTATACTTGTCATATTCTACAGTTTTCTTTACAAAGTAGAACAGAACTTTTGGTTTGGTTCCTTAAACACTTCAGGTGTAGGGAATGACTTGGCTATCCTGATGTGTATTAATAATGTGGAGTAAAACCAAAATGAACTCTTCCTTTAAACATTGTATTCCAATGACAGGGGAGTATAATTTGATTGAACACCTTGTAACAATGAATGGGATTCTTACACACATAGATCAGAATGACTGGTTAATCCAAAGACTTTCTGTTGTTTTTTACAATTTACTCCCGGCCTCTAGAAAGTTCATGAGCACCTCAGAGTATCAATGTGAAGGAAACATCAATAAATTCAAAGTATGTTCATGACAGAAAGCATTTATGTTACCTATTGATTGTTTTAGATCAATGAAATGTCTCAAGGTCAATTGAATTAGACATTGTCATGAACAACGGGTGAAGGAACAGCTGCTAAAGACAGAATATCAATATGAATGTGCTTAATCTGGTATATAAGGGCCATTTACATTCCTGCTCACCCTGTTCACAGACCTCATACTGATGTCAATCTTTTCTCAAATTTATACGTTCATAAATTCCCAGACACCACTGTAATCATGTCATCTCACCTCTATATAACACAGGCCATAGAATTTTTCCAAAATGGTTCCTAGGGCATATTCTTTATAAGATGATCTAAGGAAATATGTCCCAAATGTTTATCAAGATAGTGATTTTCCTGTGATTTATATAATACTGGAAACTTTCCCAGAATAATCACTTACTGGGAGTTCAAAACTAATGCAAAAAATCCTGAGATGATAACTCTTGACAATGTGGTAGGTTTATGAAACAATAAAGCTATTATAAAAATAGAGTGACAAGTGCAAGATGAATGTTCAGAGGTTCTCTAGAAACCCTTGAGGAAATCTGGAACTTTTCTCAGACTAGAAAAAAAAAGATGTGCAACTTTGTGAGGCAAGATCCTGCCTAGTAAGAAAAGTTTGTGTTAGTTGAAGCACATGACTGTGAATCTTGAGATCATATTCTTTATTATCTGTTGACATCTTTTAAGAACTGAAGTAAGTAAAGGCTTAATTCAACTCTCTTCATAGATGTTGAAGGACTTCTATTGACTTTAAGGGGAAGAGACTCAACCTTCTATTTTAGATTTCTGTTCTTTCTGGTGAGCAAAGTACACATTTCAGAAAGGGGAAAGGAAGTTAGATGGGACTAACAGATGACTATTGCTGTGTGGATATGTCTATTTGGAGTATTAGTGATGTTGGTGATTTTTTTCCTGGAAAAATAAATGTTTTTGTTCATTCATTTGTGGCTGTTTTCCTTAGTATCAATATTATTTATTTAGAATAATTGTGTGTCACAATATAACCTGATTTATTGTCACTAATATTGGCATGAATTACAGAAAAATCCCACAAAGAAACTATTGTGGAAGGAAACATCCAGGAGGTTCCTCTATTGGTGTTCCCACTGAAATCTCTTTCATCAGGGTGTGATTTCTCCTAGAATTGCAAGCTCTTAAGAGGGGGAAGAAGCAAGGACAGCTTCAGAGAATCCAGGTATTAAATTTAATTTGTTTGTGCTCTACATCAATCAGCAGGATTTTATGTTGTTCCCAAGGAGCTGCACACACATATATCAGGGTTGCATTTACAAAGAGTTGAGAACTCTGCAAGGAGGTGTACCTGGGCAGAAAACAATTTCTTTCTGAAAGATATGGGGAAAATGTTGTTGTAATACTTGCATTATTTCAGTTTCTGGCTGAGGTTTCAGAGCATTTGGTTCTTCAGTAGGAATGTATGAACAGATTTTAAAACATACAAACAAAGTACAAAATACATGTTAAGTGAGGAATTTAGTGGAGGAATGAAATCTAGTTTGTTTTATTTTAGGAGAAATTAAAGTGACATTTGTTGTGACTGAGAGGTTGGCAATATCACTGAAAAAAAATGACAGACCCCATTGCCAGCAGAAAGATGAAATCCAGCAAGCAAAAGCAAATGAACTACAGCTTGCTGCTATAACAACAAGGAAATCTTGTTAATCACACAAGCCCTCAAAGCCTTTAACTCTTGTGAATACTATTAGTTGTATTCTGCAAACCTAAGTTTCATGTTCATATATTACTCACCACCACCTAACTAATTATGTTGGTGATGCTACTTGTTATCACTAGGAAAAAAAAAACAAAAAGAAAAGCATATCCCCTCAACACTGTGCAGTGGAAGGCAGCAAGCAAGATAAAGTGGAAACCAAATTTTGCACATATCTACGGGGGGCGGGGTGTGAAAGGAAGAAGCGCTTGCATGCCATTTTCCTCACTTGGTCTTACTCATATATTTGCAGTTCTGTAGCACTTAAAAGACTAACAAATGTATCAATTAGGCAATGAGCTTCCATGGGTAAGACCCACTTCCTCAGAAAACTCATGACCTAATAAATATTCTGTGTGACACTCTGCCTTAGCAACTTAAGTAGATTTTCATCTGGTAAATATATCAAAGTGAATGCTGATCAGAACAACATTAAATTGAATCTATGGCTTCTTACACCTACTTTGGTGGGAGAATGGGTTGCTGTTGCTGATGGGCCAAGCCACCAAAAGCAACATGGGATCACATGCATACATGTGCCTTTTTAGGTTGAGTATCAACACTATGATTACATGTTCTGTGTACTTTAATATTTTGGAATTCCATACAGATTCTGTCACTATACCACAGCATCTGCCATCTTCATGCACTCACTACTGCATATATCTCATATTGTGTAGGCTTAACCAAATTGACATCTCTGAATAGTGAACCCCCATTTTCTGTCCCCTGCTGCATGTTTTTGCATGGAAGATGGAATCTACCAAACAAACAAATATGGTTCCTGCAATGTTACAGTTTGTCTAAATGAGCATGGTTATTAGGAAGAGACAGGCAATGGGGGATTAAATTATTAGAAACAAACTTGGGTGTGTTTGTGGTGACTGAGAAAACCACATCATGAGTTGCCTGACAGGTGTGAAGAGCGATCTTGGTGTAACAGTATCACAGAACATCTAGATAGCCTTACAGTAAGTGCTGAGGAGAAACTAGCGTTCATGGTACAAGGAACTGCCCAAAACAAAGGAAAGGTAGAAGAGAGGTTCTGGGGTGGTTGAACTACGCTGCTAGGTAAAAGGTTCCCTGAACTGCTTCCAATTCCTTGAAAACAGCCGGTCAGACAGGCACAGCTCTCACATCTAAATTCATAAATGAGATGATGGGGAAGGGAGGCGAGATTAAGGTTTATTAGGAACTGCCTTTTGAAGAATGGGTAGCCGATGCAGATGAATGGGCTCCTTCTTTACCAAAATGGAACCAAACAGCTGGCACGTAACATTTAAATCTTGTAGATGATTTTTTTAAACTAGAAGCTGTGAAACAGAGCCCAGGTATGATTAATTATTCTAACATATATTTCATGCAGTCCTGGTGAATTGAAGACATCTGTGATTTCTAAATATTTCTTAACTTGTTGTTTTCTTATTTTAGCCTTTCGTTCTTCAGTCTATTCCTCCTATTAATACTAAGGTTTGCTATAGTAATCATTATTACCTTTTTTGATAAAAATTGAAACAAAAAATGTAATTTAATGCTTGAACCACAGCTGTGTTTTCTGTTGTCTTTTCCTCCTCATTTAGTAATGGGCTTACCCTGTCCCTAATCTTTTTCTTCCTTCTCATGCATTCATAAAATGCTTTCTTATTACATTTTAAATCCTAAACTAGTTTAATCTTGCATTGTGCTGGAGCCATCCTAATTTTGGCTCTACATACTTGTGTTGATTTTTTTTCACATTTAACCTTTGCAATTTGACCTAGTTTCTACTTCTTGTATGATTCTTTTTTGAGCTTCAGGTCATTGAAGTTCTCCTTTTTAAACCAGGGTGTCCTCACATCATGTGTGCTTCCTGTCTTTCCTATAAGGTGGTATACTTTGCTCGTGCCCTTAATAACATTGCTTTAAAATGTGTCACCCCTCCTGAGCAACATTTTTTGCCTCAGATTTGCCTCACATGGGATCTTATCTATCAATTCTCTGAGTTGTCTGAAGTGTGCTTTCCTAAAGTTCATTGCCTTTATTCTGTTGTTCCTGCCCCCTGCCCCCAACCACTCTTTAGAATCATTATCTCTGACCTTTTTCACCCAAACTGCCATCTAGGTACTGATTCTCAGCTATTCCCTCCCCCTTTGTTCATACCATATCCATAATAGCCTCTCCTCTGATCACTTTCTCCACCTTTTGTAATCACAAGTTGTCTCCAATGCATTTCAAGAATTTGTTAGATAATCCATACCCTGCTGTGTTGTTTTCACAACAGGTGTCTGATTGTTGAAATCCCCCATGATCACCAGGTACTCTGTTTTGGATGGTATTATTTGTTGTTTAAAAAAAGTCTCACCCAACATCATCTCTGATGATATTCTTTCTTTCTTTTTTTTTTTGTTCTTTCTCCCTCCCAAAAACTCCTCCTCAAATTTCCCTGTTCGCTGACCTGTTTGTATAAGGCAATACCATGCATATTAGTATCACAATGGCTTTTTCTATGATATTATGTGTGGCTAATGTGATCTATCAATATCTGTGATAAAATAATGTGACTTGAGTTTACATAAGTAATAAATTCCACTGGCCATTACATAACACACTGCTCTGAAATCTAGCCAATAATCAAACACATTATTTATCTTTTTCTGCAATGTATATGACTAAAGGCAAATTGCTTCAATCAACTCTTTAACATTCTTTTTCACATAGTGCTGTACTCAGAAAAAAATACTAAAATAAAACAAACATTGTGAGAATGTGCTAGACTGATACATAACAGAAAATTTCCTGTCAGCATAAGAAAAAAAAAACAGTAATGTAGCACTTTAAAAACTAACAAAATAATTCATTAGGTGATAATCTTTCGTGGGACGGACCCACTTCTTCAGATCTGTACTATAGCACTGCACTGGTAATCGTGACGATCTCCAGATCTGAAGAAGTGGGTCTGCCCCATGAAAGTTCATCACCTAATAAGTTATCAGATGCTACATGACTTTGCTACATGACTGCAGTTTTGTTTTGTTAAGATACAGACTAACAAGGCTACCTCTCTGTTACTGCCAGCGTGAGGGTTTTTGTATGTGCACCTACAAATCATTACACCTGTGGATGATTTACCGCAATCAGGCTATGTCTATACTTAACATGAGATCCCCTGGGGGTCGATCACTCTTGTTGATTTTGGAAAAAGAAGCACAAGGGAAGTTGACAGGAGAGCTTCTATTGAAACCCCTGCAGTACAAATCCCATGGCAACTTGACTTAAAGTACATCAAATCCAGCTACAATATTCATGTAGCTGAAGTTGTGTACCTTAGGCTGAAAGAGTGTCAAAACACAAGAAAGGTACCTTAAAATAATTATCTAGTTTTTGTCCCATATTGTCATTACTTTTTAGCATGAAAGTATATTGACTACCTGGTTGAAACAAGATCACCTGACTCTATGATTAAAACAGGGACGCTTCCATATAGGAGAACACTGATATCGCAGCTTGCTTAAAGCACCTGGAACTGTTTTTCAGACATATAAACTGATAAAGGGCTCATTTGGAGAAAGTGGCACCAGAATAACTTATATCAGCTTTTAAGCTAATATAGTGAAAGGGGTCCAAAAGATTATATGAACATTCTTATTATCGTGTAAAAGTGACTTCCTTTAGTTTAATTAAATCTGTTCTTAAGCAAGTTGAACTGAAGTGTCTGGTTTTTTCTAACAAAATTAGAATATTCACACAGTTTTTTGTGCCTATTTAAGTATAACAGTTCAAATTCACACTTAAGATACCCTCTTGCAACTTTAAGCTAGACCAAAGTAAAAATGCTGCAAAAGCATCAGAAAGCAGGTGCTAATATCGTACACACTGAGCACTTTCTGTACATCTGCCACTCTGATTATTAAGTTAAAAAAACCTCAAATCAGGGCAATAACATTCTAAAATGAATGCATACAATTCATATTGAGTAACTTTTCTCTTCATTTAGGATGGCTGCCAGGATAAACCTCCTTTAATTCGGTGACAGCTTTCCCCTGAATAAAGACTGCGAGGTTGGCCATGTTATCTCTGTACCTCTGCTTTCAGTTTGGAGTTACCTGTCTGTGGAAATTAAAACAAAAGCTTTGGCTGTAGTAACTGAAAATATATAACATATACAACCAGCCGTTGAAATGCACAATTTCGCATTAATGCAAGTTAAGTGCAACTCAAAATCCTGCTCCCCCTGGCTGACATCCCCACCCCGCACCCCAAGAGGCCTGGTTCAACCCCTCTATGGACCCACTTCAAGCCCCCTGCACACTGCCTGCTTCAACTCTTGTGGCCCCATTTCAACCCCCCTGACCCTGGTTCAAACCCCCTGTTACCCCGCTCTGGGTCTGGCACACCACCACCACGTGTGGCTCTGGCTCCAGCTCACTCTCCCTGTGAGTGGTGCTGGCTCACCCCCTCACCTCAGTTCAACTCTCCCCACAACACCAGTTCAAACCCACCGTGACATGGCTCTGGCTCACCACCCCCGTGTGCAGTTCAGGCTCACCCCCCAGCACCCTCCAGCACACGGCTCTGGCCCAACTCCACTTCCCTGTCCCCCCATGGCTCTAACCCAACCCAGACTTAAGCCCACTGCCCCCTCCCATGGCCCCAACCAACTGCCAGGCTTAACACTCCCCAGCTGTCCCCCCACCCCCAGGACTTACCTTTCAGAAGGAGCTCCAGGTGCTCCTGCTGCTTCCCTGGCTGTAGAACATGCATTCCGCTGGGGAAAAAAGCCGCCCCCTCAGCTTACGTGAAATTCAAGTTATGCGAGGGTGTGTGGGAATGGAACCCTTGTGTAACTCAAGGGACTACTGTATATTTAAAATATGATGGGAGCAGATCTGGATTAGGGTTAAGGCCAGGGACAGGTTTTGACTGGACAAATTGAAATGGCATGAGCTGCTCTAACATCTGGTTCTATTCCACAATACTGGTAATATATTGTAACAATTACTTATTTTCTTAGGTTTTAAGGTTATATTCTTCAAAAGCCTGGGTTGCCTTAAGGACTAAAAACTCTCTTTGATTTGTAAATGAATGTTAATAAATGGAAAACCCTCAAATGCATTTATCTGGATAATTAAAGAGGGAATTCAGACTGGATTTGCCTTTGCTGTCTTAAAGTTAATGATTCAAATTTGTGTTTCAAAAGAGCTTAAATGCAAATATCAACTCTTTGATGGGATATTGCAACTGTTAACGTTTGTTCAAGATATTGGATGATGTCAGTTGCTTGGTACCCTCCTTTTATGGATGCTGAATCAGGATAATCGACCTAATAGGAAATGAAAGGAGCACAGTAAACATAAAATAAGTAAATTTTTCTAAATAGAAGTTCAAGGAAAGATTAAAAAAAACCTGCAGCATTTTTCTTATGAGATTATCCTTGGGGCTGTTTATGGAAAAGAGAAGTTCAAGCATTCTACTATCCCTTACTCTGTACATTAGTAACATGAAGTTCTTTTCATACACTACTTGTCTGCAGGTTCTATATTATTAAGTATTATTAAATATTTGTTTATATACTATTATAACTTTTCATAGAACAATAGAAAAGAGGTCTGGAAGGGACCTTGAGGGATCATCTGCTCCATCACTCTATGCTAAGATAGGACAAGGTATACTTAGACCATCCCTGAAAGTGTTTGTCCACCTTATTCTTAAAAAAAAAAAAAGAAAGAAAGAAAGCCTCTAGTAACAGAGATTTCACAATCTTCCTTGGAAACCTTTTGCAGCATCTGACTTTAGGAAGTTTGACTTTGGCTTTCTTTCATCAGGAATTTATAGCTAAATCTTTCCTGCTGCAGATTAAGTCAAATACTTCTAGTTTTACCATCAAGTAATCACTGTCCTCTTTATAACATATTCAAAGACTGCTATCAGTACCCCCTAAGTCTTCTTTTTCAAAGACTACATGTGTCCAGTATTTTTAACTTTTCCTCAGGGTTTCTAAAGCTTTTATGATTTCTGTCACTCTTTTGGACTCTCTGCAATTTGTTTACATCTTCCTTAAAATATGGAGCCCAGAAGTGGACACAGAAACAGTAGACTGAAATAATTACTTCCCATGTCTGACATATGACAATCCTATTTTTGTACCTCCGAAAGATAATAGCGTTTTTAAAATAGCTGGTTTGCCCATTGTACTCATTTTCAGTTTCTGATCTATTATAACTATCTATTAAAACTATTTTGTTTTGGAAATAAGGGAATGTCAAAGTCAGGGTTTCCTTTTGAAAGGCCGGCATCTACATGGCACTTTCACATATGAAATGACCTCGCTTTGAAGGCTGCATCTTGTGGGAATATGCAAATGAGGCAAAGGATATTTAAATCTCCACCCCATCTGCAATTTTGATCACATGGATTTACAAAGCCCCTCCGAAAGGGAGGGGTTTGTGGACACAGCCTTAGATCTTTTTTTTCTGTCTGATCACCTTGCCAGTTATTTTCCAGTTTGTACCTGTGCATTTGATTTTTACTTCCTAAGTATACAGCTTTGGCCTGCTTTTTACTGAATTCAATCTTAATAATTTCAGACTAATTTTGCAATTTTCCAAGGTTGTTTTGACTTCTAATCTTGTCATCCAAAGTGCTTGCAATATCTTGCAGCTGGGTATCATTCACACTTTTTATTAACATAATTTCCATACCATTTCCAGGTAATGAATATAAACACTGAGCAGTACCTGATCCAGGTCTTGGGTGACCCTACTATGTAGTGTCTTCCATTTTGACAGTCAGTGGGGCCAACAGCCACCTCAGGCTCCAAGGCAAGGTGGCAAAACTTTAAAGAAATGTACATTACAGGTAAGGTAATACAGACTCCAATTTCCAATGTACATTATAGGTAAGATAATACAGACTCCAATTTCCTTTTATGGTGTACAGGAGTGAGGACTCATGAAGGTTTGATTTAACTGGAATGAAAACTCTAAAATGCTACCAATGACCTCAACACAGATTAAATCATGGAGTCAGAGAATTACTTTCTATTACAGTTTCACAAGTCAGTCTGAGGGCACTGCCATTCTTCCTAGGTGACCAGAAGAGAGGCAAAAGTAGTCCCTGTTGACTCAAAGTAAGCAGGTTCTCATATCTAGAAAGGGGACATGAATATCAATCAAGGTGGTGTTTGTTGGTTTTTATCTTTAAAATAAGCACTTAGAAAAGGAAAGGTCCTTCTGCAAACAAGTAGAGTTATCAACATTAACCTGACAAATTCAGTGCAGTCACACTGCAAGCTAACAGCATTGGTGATCAGCAAAAAGACAAACAAAACTTCCTCAAGAGACTGCATTAGAACTAGAGGGGTACCATTTCTATTTTCCAGGCATGGTCATTCACATGCCTCACTACCACTAGTATTCAAGAGTGATAGCACAGTAGGGCTACGTCTACACGTGAAGCCAACATCGAAATAGGCTATTTCGATGAATAACGTCTACACGTCCTCCAGGGCTGGCAACGTCGATGTTCTACTTCGACGTTGCGCGGCACCACATCGAAATAGGCGCTGCGAGGGTACGTCTACACGCCAAAGTAGCACACATCGAAATAAGGGTGCCAGGCACAGCTGCAGACAGGGTCACAGGGCGGACTCAACAGCAAGCCGCTCCCTTAAAGGGCCCCTCCCAGACACAGTTGCACTAAACAACACAAGATCCACAGAGCCGACAACTGGTTGCAGACCCTGTGCATGCAGCATGGATCCCCAGCTGCCGCAGCAGCAGCCAAAAGCCCTGGGCTAAGGGCTGCTGCCCACGGTGACCCCCCTCAGGGGCTGGAGAGAGAGCATCTCTCAACCCCCCAGCTGTTGGCCACCATGGAGGACCCGGCAATTTCGACGTTGCGGGACACGGATCGTCTACACAGTCCCTACTTCGACGTTGAATGTCGAAGTAGGGCGCTATTCCGATCCCCTCATGAGGTTAGCGACTTCGACGTCTCGCCGCCTAACGTCGAAGTTAACTTCGAAATAGCGCCCGACACGTGTAGCCGGGACGGGCACTATTTTGAAGTTAGTGCCGCTACTTCGAAGTAGCGTGCACGTGTAGACACAGCTTAGGTGTGTAAAATCACAAGCCTTCAGAATGAGAATGCACTCTTATATATGCTGACGTATGTGGTTTTGGAGGACCTTGGCCCATGGAGCATTAACCAATGCCCAGTTTCATTTCACTAGATCCAGTTGCTGGATGCACAAGAATGCTGCTCAAGGGCACTGTGCCAGAGAGCAAGAAGTAGGGTAGATTTTGATGGCTTTGCTGTAGGGTAAGTCTCCTGGCCTCAGACTTGAATGGCCTCAGCAATACCCCTTTTCCGATGACTAATTGCATGGGTCACCTCTATAAGAAGGGTAGCTGAGTTAGTCTGTATCTTCAACAGGAAGTCCTGTGTCACCTTATAGACTAACAGAAAAGTCACCTCCTCTTGCTAGCTTGTGGAATCTTAGCTAGTTCAAGATTCAGTCAGGGCAAGGTGCTGTTGCTGTTGTGTGAGGCATGAAGAGGAGAAGATGGATTTAAGTTATGTATAGTCATACCCCGAGATATGCCCATTTGGGCTATGAGAATTCAAGTTTACAAGCAGCTTGATTAAGGACCACTACTTTGCCTTACGAGGCATTTACTCGAGTTTACAAGTGCCTCAGTGGGACGTGGACACCCTGCAGCTGGAGAAAGTCAGCCCATCCTGGACACACCCCTGCTGCTCGCTCATCGGGCAGCTAGGGAGCTGCCTCCACCCGCCCTGCACAGCTGTACCTCGGGCACCACTTGCCACCTGGCAGCAGTTTCCCAGAGCCCCCAGCCCAGCCTTTACATGGGGCTGGTCTAGTCTCCACCTAGGCACTTCAGCAGCCAGCGGCCACTCCCAGGCACTCTTGAGAGACATGACGGCTGGGCACACAGTCCATCCTGGCCCCGCCCCTGCCGCTCACTACCCGGGCAGCTAGGAGGCTGCCACCACCTGCTCTGCGCAGCTGTGCCCGCTACCAGGTAAGCGTAAGTGGATGTAAATTTTGGGGCTCAGGAACGCATACAATTTTTTCCCATTGAAATTAATGGTAATTACATTTTCAACTTACAGGAATTCACCGTAAGAGGTGTTTTTCAGGAATGAATTACCCTCGTAAGGCAGGGGAAGACTGTATATCTGGCTTCCATCTCTGGCTAATGGAGCCCCAGAAGGTGCACACTACCTTTTACAGTTCAGGCTAAGTTGTGCAGCAGACAAGGGGCAATTCTGATCATTTAGTAGCAATAGTAATAAAAACTAAGCACAGGAAAACCAGAGGAGTAGGAGGCACTTGGCACCTCAAAAGATCAGAAACTATAATTTCATGTATTAGCCGATTACCCAAATATCATTAGAAACCGGGCTAGAATAAAAACCTTCTGTTCCCAGTTCATAAAATGGCACGTACATGAACTTGCATGAAAAGAGCAAAAGTTAGTATGTGGACAAAGCCTTGCAGCTACTAGCAGAGACATAGAATCATAGCACTAGAAGGAACCTCAAAAGGTCATCAAATGGAATCCACCACAAACGTTATAAGCGTATTCACTATGACATTATTTAAATTGTTGACTAAGATATTGAATAGAATCAGTCTCACAACTTCTCCCTGTCCAATCTCACTTGTTATGTCCTTTCAGCATGACTGTGTATCATTGATAATTACTCCCTGGTAACGGTTATTTAACCACTAATGCATCCATCTTATAGTAGCCTCATCTATATTGTATTTCATTAATTTATTTATAAGAAGGTCATGCAAAACAGTACCACATGCTTTACTAAGGTCTAGGTATGCTTCATCTGCCTCTTCCCTCTTTATCCACAAGGTTTGTTATCCAGTCAAAGAAAGCTATCAAGTTGATTTGATATCATTTGCTCTTTACAAATCCATGCTGACGATGGCTTATTACTTTATTATCTTCCAGATATTTTTATTGCTTAACAATATTAAATAACTGTGTGTCATAGGTTTTCATAAAAGACCTTACCTGTGCACTTTTATAAAAATGTATACAACTAACAGATTTATTTGATTATCATTTGAAGATAAGAATACCTTGCTTATCATAAGAGGCTATCTCCTCTTTCTCAGTTGATGGTTTTGTTTACTTACTATGTAAACATACCTTTATTGTCTCCACTTGCTGCCGGGCTGGTCAGACAGTCAAATGCATATTCCTTTGTCTTATGCTATGTCTTATGTATTTTCCAAACACATTTTAAGAACATCATTTTTGCATATATTTATAACTCTTTGTATATATCTCATAACAACCCACACAAGGATACTAACGGTCTGTGAAATATTAGCTTTTCTGTGCTATATTATATGCCACCTTTAGGGTATATATCATGCCAACAACATGTTGGGTGCAATGAGTATGTCAGGCCTGAGAAGTTGCCAAAAAAGGGCTTCTGTCAGTGAGTTACAGTGAAATCAGTATAAATAACCATAGATTAGGCTTTTCCCTCTGTTTCAACAAATACTCAACATGTGTAGTCTCTCCAATCATTTGACAAAACATCTTATTTCAGGTCTTTTATTTCCTTTGAAGCAAGCATGTCCCACTTTCCTTCCAGCAAATACATGTTATTTCAGTCATTAAGTTCCATAAATATTTAAAGTACTAGAAGTAGCTAGCTAATTATAATTCCTAAAACTGTAAATAATTCCAATACACAGCACATGATAAACCCCAGCATTTAAAGAATGAGTGGGGAACTTTTTTTGCTTCTGGGTACCACTCCCCCTTCCTTCCCCCTCCAAAAGTCAGTCAGGGGTCAGACAGAGACCTTTGGGGGAAGACACAGGCTACGTCTACACGTGAAGCCTACATCGAAGTAGCCTATTTCAATGTGGCGACATCGAAATAGGCTATTTCGATGAATAACGTCTACACGTCCTCCAGGGCTGGCAACGTCGACGTTCAACTTCGACGTTGGGCAGCACCACATCGAAATAGGCGCTGCGAGGGAACGTCTACACGCCAAAGTAGCACACATCGAAATAAGGGTGCCAGGCACAGCTGCAGACAGGGTCACAGGGCGGACTCAACAGCAAGCCGCTCCCTTAAAGGGCCCCTCCCAGACACACTTGCACTAAACAGCACAAGATACACAGAGGCAACAACGAGTTGCAGAGCCTGTGCATGCAGCATGAATCCCCCGCTGCAGCAGCAGCAGCCAGAAGCCCTGGGCTAAGGGCTGCTGCACACGGTGACCATAGAGCCCCGCACAGGCTGGAGAGACAGCGTCTCTCAACCCCCCAGCTGATGGCTGCCATGGAGGACCCCACAATTTCGATGTTGCGGGACGCGGATCGTCTACATGGTCCCTACTTCGACGTTGAACGTCGAAGTAGGGCGCTATTCCAATCCCCTCATGAGGTTCGCGACTTCGACGTCTCGCTGCCTAACGTCGAAGTTAACTTCGAAATAGCGCCCGACGCGTGTAGCCGCGATGGGCGCTATTTCGAAGTTAGTGCCGCTACTTCGAAGTAGCGTGCACGTGTAGACACAGCTACAGAGGCTCAGGGCTTCCCCCTGCATAAGAACAAGCTTGCAATCTTTCCACAGACTCTGGGATGGGGCAAAGAATGAAGAGTTCAGGAAGTGGATGGAGTTCTTGTCAGAGCAGGTGATTGGCAGGTAAGAAGGATGAGGGCCTGGCCAGCGGTATGAGCTCTGGGGTGGGACTTGGGATAAGGATTTGGGGTGCAGGAGAGGGCTCCAGGCTGGAGCTCAAGTGTTAGAATACAGCAGCAGGGTATTAGAGAGCAGATGGGAGAGCAGAGTGAGAGGGTGTTAGAGGACAAGAGAGAGTTCCAATCTGCGGCAAGAGTTTGGGGTGTGGCAGAAAAATGAAATATTTCAGTAACCCAACACAAAATATGTTTTCTGTTCCCATGAAAGTTTCAGTTTCATCAAACCAGCATTTACCAACAGAAAACTGTCAGAATTTTTTCAGCCAGCTCTATTATTATCATGCATAAGAGACTCAACCGATTTACCAAATCATTGAAGCTGCGTCTACATGTGCATAAAAAATCAAAATAAGTGCCCTTTTTTGAAAGAGCGGCAGGAGCGTCCACACGTGTAAACCCGTCTTTTGGAAGAAAATTGAAAGAACAGCACTGAGACATTGAAATCCGAACCCCGCTCCTGTATCAGGAAGATCACTCCTTTTCAAAATACTAAATCAAAAGAGTCCACATGTAGACGCTCCACAGTCCGCTCTTTCGAAATACGGGTCCATCATGGCGCCAGTCAGCTGGAACGCGGGGCCGCTCCAGCCATCAGCAGCGGGGCTGTGTGGTCTCTGTGTTCAGCTGCCTTAAAGCCGCACTCATGCAGGAAAAGCGTGGCAGGAAGCTGAAAGCGTGCTAGGAGCAGCCTGTGCACATGCTCCAGCTGCACGCTCCAGCACCTGCATGGCCAGCAGCGAGCCGCCCCCAACGAGCCCCACAGCCCCCCCTCCAAGCCCCTGCAGGGCTCTCAGGGAGAGAAAAAAAAACTGGCACCCTCCTGGATGGAGCGGGAGCTGCAGGACCTCCTCATCCTGTTGCTGCCTTTGGCCACCTGGCACAGGGCCTCCAGACCAGGGGCCACCCCGAGTGTACCACAGAGCAGGTATGCTCCAAGGTCAAGGAGCTGCACCAGATCTATGCCCAGGCCAGGGAACAGGCCGGATGCTCCAGGGAAGCTCCAGTGATGTGCCCCTTCTACAGGAAATTCTGGGGCATCCTGGGGCCCCAGGAGAGATCCCCACCCCCTGGCATTCCTGGACTCCTCCGGCAAGGAGCTGCATCCGGAGGAAGAGGAGGAGCAGCCCGGACCAGGGACCCAGGAGGGCGAGGGGACCATGGAGTGGTTGAGTGAGGAGGGGGACCTCATGATTGTCATCCCCTCCCGCTCTTCCAGCCGGGCGACCGGGAGCCAGACATCCCCGGATGTCACCAAGGGACCTTCTGGTATGTACAAAGAGGGGCACACACTTACTCCACAGGGTGGGGGCGATGCAGTGGCTAGTTGCTCAACACAGGACCGGTGGTTCTGGGCCGCACACAGGCCACCCCCCACATGGGATGCAGCACTCTGTGGCACACCAGCAACACCCAGCACCTGCCCTCAGTGGACAGTGCCACAAGCTGCACAGGGGTGGTGGCTGGTCGGTGCCAGACAGCGCCTGTGGCCCACACACCACAGACCGGGAAAGGCCACCTGCAGGAGAGACCCCTGGATGCAGCCCCAGGCCAGGAGGCCCAGCTTGTGGGGGGCATGTTGGTGCCCCCGGGGAGTCAGTGTCCTTTGGGAGGGCGGGGCCCATGGGGTGGGCTCGGGCAGGTGGGCCACAGCCTGGTCCCCTCCATCCAAGGCACATTACTGACATACTCTCCTCCTCTCTGCACACCCGCACCATCTATGGGCCAAGAGAGCCCTCCACTGTCCTTCGTCCCCAAGAGCCTGCCTGCAGCCCTCTGAGGTGTCTGGATGCCACCCCAGGCAGCATGGCATCGGGGCCATGGCTGGAGGGCCTCCCGCTGGGCCAAGGAGGACCCAGCCAGTCAGCGCCAGGCTGAGGTGGCTGAACAACACCTGCGGCTCACCCAGACCAACATAGACTGGAGGAAGGCAGCCTGGGACAGGCTGCTGTCCAACTTGGAAGGCATTGACCATGCCGTCCGGGACCATACAGCCATTGCTGCTCACCTTCTGGCCCCCCGGCAGCCCCCCCCACTGGTTCTGCCCCCTTTGCCCCCACTGAGCCAGCCCCCTCTGCCCTCACCAAGCCCGCGCCCTCCACCCCCACCAGGCCCACTCGCTGGCGATACCTGCTGGTGCTACCCATACCCTCTTCTCCCCACCAGGGACCCCAGACCCGTGGAAGCAGGGGCTCCAGGGGCCAACAGGGCTTGCGGCCCACCACCCCTGCCCTGGAATGAGCACCTTGCACCCCATTTAGTTAGGTCCCCCCCGCCTCCCTCCTAGTTAGGTTCCCCCCTGTAGATAGTTACCAACAACAATAGTTAGATAAACATTTCTTTATTGTTCACCACTCTGTGCTGTGCTCCTCAGGGGGACTGTGGGTGGTGGATGTGTGGGTGTGGTTCTAGTGGGGGTGGAGGTGGTGGGGATGGTGGGTGGCGGATGTGCATGGGATGTCGGTGTGCATGCAGGTCAGAGGTGGCCATCGGCAAAGACTTGCCTGAGGGCCTCCCGGATGCGGTGGCCATCCTGGTGGGCCTGGCGGATGGGGGCGGCAACCAGCTGCTCATAGATGGCACCAGCCAGAGGGCCCCCGCTGGGGACATACATGTTCCCCTTTCCCTCCTTGATGTTGTGGAGGACACAACAGGAGTCCAGCACCTGGGGCATGTTGAGGACCCCGACCTCCAGCCGCATGAGAAGGCAGCTCCACTGCCCCTTTAGGTGCTTGAAGGCCCGCTCCACCATGTTGCGGGCATGGTTGAGGCGCTCATTGAATGCCTTCTGGGTGGGGTCGAGGTGTCCTGTGTACGGCCTCATGAGCCAGGGCTGCAGGGGGTACACTGCATCTGCCACCATGCAGACTGGCATGGTGACATCCTCCGCCACTAGGATCTCCCTCTGGGGGACAAATGTGCCAGCCCCCCGCCATGCGCTGGCAGAGGCTGGAGTTCTGGAAGACCCAGGCATCATGGGTGTGGCCAGCCCAGCCCACATAGAGGTCGGTGAACCGGCCCCTCACATCCACCAGGGCCTGGAGCACCACTGAATGGTAGCCCTTTTGGTTGATGTACTGGCCAGTGCTGTGTGGTGGGGCATGGATGGGGATGTGCGTGCCATCCAAAGTGCCGATGAAGTTCGGGAAACCCAGGTCCTGGAAGCTGGTAATGGTGTTGTCCAGATCCCCTAGGCAGATGACCCTATGGAGCAGCATCACATTGATGGCCCTGATGATATGTTGCGGGGGGCGGGGGGGGGACACATGCTGTAGTGTGGGTGTGGCAGCTGTCTCCTCCTGCCTTGGGCCCATTCTGCCCCTCTCCCATCCAGCCCCTGCCCCATCTGGCCTCTTGCAGCGGAGGGTTCCCCTTGCCCCACCTCCCCCACCTTACCTCCATAAGTACAGCCCCAACAGTGGCCTTTCCCACCCAGAACTGCTGTCCCACGGAGCGGTAAGAGTTCAGGGTGGCCAGGTGCCATATGGCAATCACGACCTGTTTCTTCAGGGTGAGGGCTGGCCGCATGCATGTGTCCTGGTGCCAGAGTGCAGGGATGAGCCAGTGGCAGATCTTGTCAAAGGTCTGCCTCGACATGCAGAAGTTCCGCAGCCAACTTTCCTCACCCCACTCCCCTAGCACTATACTCTCCCATCAATAGGTGCTGCTGGGGTGGATCCAGAGGCATCAGAGCACCCAGGGTGGGGGGTGCCCAGCAGTGCCCCAGAGGGGGAGCCCCATGGCTCCAGGGGAACTGCCCAGCCACCCAATGAGATCAGGTGCAGTTGTGGTGATGGTGCACAGCACTGCCAGCAGGGCATCCATGATGAGAGCATCCTCCTGCAGGAGCTCTCACTGGGCCTCTATGGTGGGCACGAGTGGGCTCTGCTGGGCTAGGAAAGGCTGGGCAGCACTCAGCTCATGTGGAGGGGAGGGCGGAGGGAGCAGCCCTTTAAAGGAGGTGGCTGGCTGCAGCCCTGGAAGGGCTAGTTGGCCATGGGTCCCAGTCCACAGCGTTTCCTGCCTCCCTTCTTTTGAAAGAGGACTTGCAGCTCTGTGGACACTCTCTTTCAAAAAACCTCAATGGTACTTTGAAAGAGCAGATCGAAGTGCCGATCTGAAAAATGGCGGAGGGTGCTCCCTTTCGACAGCCGCTATTTCGACCACTGAACTTTGATTTTCCCCCTTTTGAAAGGGCACTCGCGTGTAGACACAGCTTGAGTGAATAATAGATGTAACCCTTCTATTTTAAACTAATATTCCAATTGATCTTATCCAAAAGATCAAGAAGTCCACTACTGAGTCCCTTGACAGGAAGATTTTGATTTTGTGTATTTCTACATCTGCTAATTAAAGCCATCTCCCAATATGTCTCTTATGTGCAGTGTTGTTGTAGCTGTGTTGATCCTGGAATACTAAAAAGAAAAGATGGAAAAGGTAATATACTTTACTGGACCAACTTCTGTTGGTGAGAGAGACCACAAGTTGATCCAGTAAAAGATGTTACTCACCTACCTGGTCTCCCAATGTTTGTTTTAGGTATTCAGTAACTCAGAGGTTTTCTTCACTTACTTGATGTTGATGCTCTGGAGATCAATCTGCCAGAGTTTGATTTAGCAGGTCTAGTAAGGACCTACTAATCAACTGCTGATGGTGTTCTGTCAACCCCAGTACTCCACTGGGTCACAAGGAATAAGGGAAGTTGATTGGAACGTTTATCCCAGCGACTTCCTTCAGTGGTGATGACACAGAAAATTAACCTAAGACACATCGACTCCATATCTGGAGTCGCTTATCTTAGGTTGACTTTCGTCGGTTATGTAGAGCTGATATCAGTGTTAATCTAAGTTCTATTCATTTCAGAACAGCTAGAACAGAAATGGAATGACAGATTTATCAGGTAAGAAAACAAAAAAAAGCAGTCAAGTAGCACTTTAAAGACCAACAAAATATTGTCATCATTAGACTGGGTATGGCATAATAAAGTTTTTCCTTAAATTCCAGTGAAGTTATAATACCATTTTTAAGATCTCCAGTCTGTTGGATTCTTTAGTATTATTCATCACTGGACTCAGCTCATACCCTTTTCAGCTGACTCTGCCTCCCTGTTGAGCGGTGGTTTACTATCCACAGATCTGGAGCCAGCTGCTAACCACTGCCTTTAAAAGAAGCCATTTACCAAAAGTCACCAAAAGTCTTTCACCAAAGAGTTTAAAGAAGGGTGGATTGAAACTTAACCCATGGTGCTACTTAATTTAAGTGGAGTAAACACCACTGATGTGTTCAAAGTCTTCAGAAGAATGTATCCAGGCATGAATTTAACATTTCGTTGCAGCTCCTTTAAAACAAACAAACAAACAAACAAAGGCAGTGTGAAGATACCCTGCTGGTCTAATTCTGAAGTTTCAAATTGATTATTTTTCTTTAATGTGTTGCCTGATATCTGGGCTTATTGAAAAGCATACATCTGAAACAGCATGTTTTTAAACTAGTCAGTATGTTGGTGAGCTCTAAAACAATCACTCTTCACATTGAACAACTCAGCTCAGTCAGTGGGGGTTCAGAGTGCTCTTTTCAAAGCATCACAGACAGCTTCTCTTGCTTGAAATAAAACCATGCAAAAATTCATATGTTATTCCTCTTACAGAGGCAGAAATCATTAAATAATAATGCCAGCAAAAGGAAAATTAATCCTTTTTATGAGATTTTTCATAAGCTTCAAAACCTCATTTTGTTTTAATTGTAACAGAAGTGCTGGCACACATCCCTTACTCTTACATCATCTCCCCTATAATTGCCATAGATTTTTTGGGCTTATGAAGAAAAGGATTCCACTGCTGTGCAAAATAGGATGGTATGGTTTTACTCAAGTTCAATTTATGAAAAAGAACACAAATACTGATAGTAAAAGACAACACAACAGGAAGTCAGTTCCCAATATTGCTGTACAAACCAGTCTCATATAATGGGGTCTTCAAAGTTAATAGTCATTGAATCACAGCTTTTCCGTTACACATGATAAGCAAAAGAATAAGATCCCCAGGACGGAACTATTCCTGCGAAATACAAAACTATCCATGTTAATATGAAAGGTTTAATTTAAACCAACAAAATCTGAATAATTTAACATTAAAAGATGAAACTGATCCATTCCCTTTGCAGTACCAGTGTAACTGGAGCTGTTGTAGCATGTGTTGAGCCAAATGAATCCTTGGTGTAACAACACAGGTTTCCACTGTCTTGCATGGGGGGTGAATTTAACCATATAGCTGGTAAATCAAAAGTTATTCTGAGCTCACAGTCATATGGACAACAACAGTTAGGCATGATGGGGTGACATTCATTCTCCACTCTAAGCAGAGCCATTTAAACCACAATAATACAAGAACTTGAAGGCTCAGAATTGTAGCGTCTTCCCTGTCAGCACCTGAAAGTTGATTTATAAACATTAACCACAGATAACACATTACTGGTTAACTCAGACCCTGTGGTGGAGAGAAGTGTAATTAAAACCATTTTACAGAGGGAAACTATAAATCAAGTGACCTGCCCCAAAATATACAGAATTCAGAGACAGAGGCAGACATATAGGAAAAGGCATGGTAATGAGAGAGCTGGGAAGATGCTAATGAGGCACTACCATGAATATGCAGTGCCTCATTAGCACAATGGCAGCTGTGCACGATTCGAATCGCATGCCACCTGCGTAGACAGAGGGCCTTTCAAAAGGACCCCCAGACTTCAAAAGCCCCTTCTTCCTAAAACCAAATAGGAAAAAGGGGCTTTAGGAAGCTTGAAGGGTCCTTTCGAAAGGCCCCCGTCTGCATAGGTGGCATACAATTTGAAAGCAGCACTTTCAAATTGAGTAAGGCTGCCATTATGTTAATGAGGCACTGCATATTCATGGAAGTGCCTCATTAGCATCTTCCCAACTTGCCTGTTACCATGCCCCTTCCAAAACAGAGGTGCTAGTGTAGACATAGCCTTAGTGCCTAAAACCTATATTTTAGCTACCAGATTATTCTTTCTCTTCATTTGAGGACTCTCATAAATAAGAAACAGAAGAGGCCTCTTTGGTTATTCTAACCATCTCTCTGAAAACTCAGGATTGTTTCCAAACATACATTTTCTATATTTTTCTACAGCCTACTCTAAATAAACTTACTGGTGTGTCTCCCACCACTCCACTTGCTAAGTTAGAACACGGTCTAACTTAAGCACACAATTAATGTCACCTATGACAGACACCACATCAATTTCAATGAAATTATATATATAGTCAGTTTTACATGTGCATTAGCGGTCTGGAGATGCTAGTGATTATCTTCTATGTTTAAAAGAATTATAAATAAAGTTTATAAGAATTTTGCTCTGTTCCAAGAAGTTATTCCTTAGCTAATGTTAGGAAACATTTAAAAGTTTTGTTATTTCACATAGACTCACTTCCCCCAAAAGCTTTGTTTCCCAGAAATATTTTTGAGAGGGGAGAATGGGCCTATATGTCTGATGTGCTTTGAAGCTATGAATATGGGGGAATACAGGGGAAAGAGAGAAGGTCAATTAATTAATTAATTAATTAATTATAAGTCAAAGGATAATTTAAAGATGGGGTTAGCTGTATTAGGCCCATTCTCCCCTTTCAAAAATATTTCTGGGAAAGAAAGCTTTTGGTGAATTGAGTCTTGATTATGAGGGAGTTACCTCAAGAACCGTATTATTAATGATTCAGCAACTTATTAGGATTCATTAGTTAATACAGCTAACCCCATCTTTAAAATATCCTTTGACTTACTTCCCAGACCCCCATCACTTCAGAAGTGGAATTGTCACTGAGAACAGGCAATAAAAAGTCTATGCAAATTGCTGTAAATGGCAAAAGAGCAGACAGAAGAAAACCAATTAACAGAATACTTTGCATTTATGAATAACGGGGAATTTTGATCTTCTCTTCCACTCAGTTATGCAGCTCAACTCATTTGTTAACTGCAACCAAAGACAACACCAATGTGCTGTGCACTGTTCAACATAGCTGAGACTCAGGTTCTCATACAGAGAAAATCCTGACATGAATATTCATTTGATACTACGCTGGCCTTTTTACAATTTTTTATTTTGCTTTAGTATATTTCTGGGCTGGTTTTTCAGAATTTGTTTTTCTAAATAATACGGACACATTGAAATGGGTTATGCTTCATTATTGCACTATTAAAAAAGAAAAAAAGAATTTTTTTTTAATAAAGCAACTTTTACTATTAAGGCAGAAGAGTGACTCCATAACTCAGAACTCCATGTTCTTGCTAGTCAAGTTACAAAGTTACTTGGTATAATTTTAATAATGTAGGCCCTGATTCTGATCTTATATACCAATTTTGTGTTGGCATAAATACAGAATTACTCCTGATGGGCTTCTGGGTGCCTGTTTTGTTGAGAGTGCTCTGTTGACGCAGTGGAGCTCTCTCCTAATTGGCTTTTGTGTGGGCTGCACTCTGTCAATAGACGTTTTGTTGGGAAATCTCTTTTGACACAGACTTGTGTCAGCAGAGCACTGTAATGTAACCATAGCCTCAGAGTGGGGAGGCATCCATGACAGAGGCCTTTAAACAATCCAGCACTAACTGGAGGCCCAATTCTTAGAGCTGCTGCAGCTGACTGGGGCTATTCTAATTTTACAATGCCGTGAAATCAGCTCCTGAGGAATCTCACTAGGAAAAGGGAATCCCTGGATGGAATGGGCTCCAGGGCAGAAAGCATCCCTGAAAGAAAGGGGGAATGGCAACTGCCTGGAGGGAGCTGTGGAGAAAGGTATAAGAAAACCCCTTGACGCTGTTCTAATTAGGCCAGGGATGCTTTCACAACCTGCACCCAGGACTGAGGGAGCACATGTTTCCACTCAACATTGTCTTCCACTCACATCAGTTGCATCAGACCTGTCATGCATGCAGCAGTGAATCTCGCCCCAAGTCAGTAATTTTGCCACTGAGTGTTGCAGTTTCTGGTTATGCAGCTTCTTATAACTAATAATCATTCAAACTAATACAAACACATCAATATTGCATGAATTAATGTACTGTGACTAAAAGATGGGAATGTGTGACATGTAGAGATTTGCATAGATCAGATTCTCCCCACTAACAGTGGTGAGGGCATTCTACAGACCCTTCAGGAATACTTAGTCATGGGAGCCAAGACAAAGCTTTTCACTGAGACTGACTGCTGAGAGGCATCTTTTATATACTTTAGCATACAGGTTGAACCTCTCTTGTCCAGCACCCTCGGGACCTGACCGGTGCTGAATGAGAGGATTTGCAGGCACATGGGAGGTCAGTATTTTCTAGCACATAACCTACACTTCCGCTGCTTACTGGGTTCTTAGAAGACATTTAGGGGGTAAATGAGAGCTAAATAACAGGACAGAACACAGACAGCCAGGACTGGTGGCTGTAAACAAAGTATATGGTACCACGGGAAACTTGGCCACACCAGTGAAAAACGGTCATCTGGCTAACTAAAATCATGTTGGATTGCAGATGTTGCCAAAAGAGTTCGAGATTAGAGAGATTTAATCTGTATTAATGTCCTAACTTGGTCATGACATCACATCACCCTCACCCTTTTCCTGTATAAGTGTCTACTCCTCCTGGCATCAGTAATGAGTCCAGCAGCAGCTAGAATACATGCATGCAATTTACATCTCTTTTTCATGTTCTTAAGGACAAAGGCAGGGCCCAGTTTTACAAGCATTTGAAACCAGTAGGACTACTTTCAGCAGCAACTGCAACTCACTATGGTTGAGAAAATGAAGACTGTCAGAAAGTGACATATCAGGAATAGCACTGGCTCCTAAGGACTATTCAGTGCCATCATATGAAATTGATGGTACACTTAACTGTTGTACAGACCCTCAGTTCCTCCCACTCAAGCTTCTAATTACCCTGTAAAAAAACAATGGGCTATTGACCCTGTGTCTGCAGCAATAATATCACTCATTGTTTGGAGAGATGAAAGCAACCCTTCCATCTTCTGCAAATGTTTTGTGTAGTCTAGTGGAATCCTTTTATGTATTATTCATTGATAGTTTTAAATTAGACAGGGATGTCCAGTTATAAAGATAATAGACATAATGACATTTCTGTGCCTTTATAGTGTTTCTAGTGCGTCATATTGCTTTATAGTTTAAACAAAAAAGCAAACAATCAGAGGGAAAGATCAATTATTTTATAAAGTTCATGGGAGCAGAAAACCAACACTTCCTCCAGCCCTCAAAAAAACCAACAACCATTAATAGTAGATAAAGGTGGAACCTCATTACATTTTCTAATAATGTTAGTGATTTGTGCACAGTAGAGGCAATACAGAAATACAGTCATTTCAACTTTGGGGAGGAAAAAGAGAAATGAGAAAAGAAAGCACTCCTAAAAAGCATTTATGGTCATTAATTATTATTATTACTATTATTACTAAATTTTAGTTTCCTGTATCAACATGCCAACCAACAGGTATAGGACATCAGCCATCATTTTTTTCTATATCTTTTTCAGCCATCTGCACGGATCAGATTGCATGTTAAGACAGCATGTCACAACTATAAAAAATATAGGCCCTAATTTTGCAAACTATACATACATGTGTAAAATTCTGAAGGATCAAAGAAGCAGACATGAGCCCTTCTCCAAAGAGCTTACATCTCAAATAGTAAGCAACAGATGAAAGATGTAGAGAGTAAAAGAATCACATCTATACATTTTTTACATACAGAGATTGAGCTACCATCTACCAGTTTGGACATTAGGAAAAAATTCCTAACTGTCCGGGTAGTTAAGTACTGGAGTAAATCGCCTACCATGGTTGTAGAATCCCTGTCATTGGAGATATTTAAGAACAGGCTGGATAAATATCAAACAGGGATGGTATACATGATATAGATGGTGCTTGATCCTGCTGTGGACTTGATGACCTTTTTTATGTTCCTTCCACTTCTATTATACTACGATTCTATGATCTCCATTAATTCTTCCTTTGCCTTTCCCTGCACCTACCCTATAAATATTGGTCGAATTGGCATAGATGTCACAGCACAGTGACATTAAGTTCTGTTGAAGAAAAAAATAAAAACAATAAAAAAAATCAAGCAAAAGCGGACGCGATCTGTAAAAGTATTGATATTTATTTTCTTGATATCTACTAGGCTATTAAGTTGTAAAGCTCCTAGCACACTGTTGGTGCTCTAATAATAATAGGCCATTATTTACTGAGGTCTTTCCACTCCCAATTTTATTTCAGGAAACAATATGTTGTGTAAGGATCTGTCACTAGCATATTAGAATTTGCATCTTGTTTGGTTTCTCTTCATCCGTTCTAACAGTCTCCTGTATTGCACATTATTTGTACCTTAGTGGGGAAATTCAAGCATTTTAATTGCCAAAATAGAGAGTTTGAAAAAAAGCTTAATAATCTTCCTTTGGGTTATATAATTAATAAGGTTGAAGCCAAGAATGAAAGATATTAAGTATGTTTAGGATATAGAGGGGAAATCTTAAGGCTATATTTGGTAACACTCTATTGGGACAAACTACTATGCAGATTTATAGAACTTTGTTAATAGACAGAAATTCAAACATTCCTCCCAGGAGTCACAACTTATTTCATGGAAGACAGTAAAAGGTGAGAATGTCAGGTCAGAGTTACAACAGCTTTACTCAGAGTCCTCAGGAGAGTCAAAAAGATAGAGTGGGTTTCCACAGCAACTAAATATACTAACATTATGTTTATTAATTACACAGAGGAACAGCAAAAACTGCGGCAAACAAAACATTGATAATGAGCTAGGCTGTCACATTGGGACCAGGAAGCTATTATTTATATGAAAGCCTGTATTCTACCTTGTTTGCTCACCATCAACATTAAAAGATAAGATAAAATAACTTGGTGTCAGGTGAAAATAAACACATTTTAATACAGTAAATAGATTCTTCATAGAATCATAGAACAATAGAGCTGGAAGAGACCCAAGAAGCCATCAAGTCCAGCCCCCTGCCCAAGGCAGGACCAAACCCCATCAGATCAGCCCAGCCAAGGCTTTGTTGAGACGAGACTTAAACACCTCCAGGGATAGAGACTCCACTATTTCCCTAGGTAGACCATTCCAATGCTTCACCACCCTCCTGGTGAAAAAGTTTTTCCTAATGTTCAACCTGGACCTTCCCAACCGCAACATGAGACCAATGTTCTGTGTTCTGCCATCTATGACCACTGTGAACAGTCTCTCTCCAGCCTCTTTGCAACCTCTCTTCAGTAAGTTGAAGGCTGTTATCAAATCCCCCCTCTGTCTTCTCTTCTGAAGACTAAACAGACCCAATTCCCTCAACCTTTCTTCGTCGGTCATATGCTCCAGCCCCATAATTATTTTGGTTGCCCTCTGCTGGACCCTCTCCAGTGTGTCCACATCCTCCCTATAATGGGGGTCCAGAACTGGACACAGCACTCCAGATCCGGCCTCACCAAAGCCGAATAAAGAGGAATAATCACCTCTCTGGATCTACTGGCAATGCTCCTCTTGATGCAACCCAACATGCCATTAGCCTTCTTGGCTACAATGGCACACTGTTGACTCACGTCCAGCTTCTCGTCCATTACAACTCCCAGGTCCTTTTCTGCAGAACTACTACTAAGCCAGTCAGACCCCAGCCTGCAGCAAGGCTTGGGATTCTTCCGGCCCAAGTGCAGGACTCTGCACCTGTCCTTATTGAACCTCTTCAGATTTCTTGCAGCCCAGTCTTCCAATTTGTCTAAGTCACTCTGGAACTTATCCCTACCCTCCAGCATATCTACCTATCTCATAGCAACTGTTATATGTGTACATTCTGTGAGGAAAAAGAGGTACAAGGTTTTAGCTCAGTTCTTATAGGAAAGATTTCATCATACGACTCAGAGATGGAAAAGAGCCACTGAGTCAGAGTCCACTTCCTACCAAAACAGAATTTTTCATTGTAATGGATTATAAATGTTTCATCCTATATAGGTAATTGAGCTGATATAAATTAACTGAGGGCCTGGCTCAGGGAGTTACAATTTCTCCCTTGCTCCTTTTTGGCATAAAACAATAATAATTTGCTGTAGGTCTGAAAAAGGGAGCTGTTCATTAACCACTTGTGCCCTGCCAGTCCTAGTGGCCTATATATAGTGTGAGAGAGAGATGCCAAGGCTCTTTCCATTTTCTGTGTGGTTCTTGACCATTGAGTTCATAGTTGGTTTGGTGGAGCTGCCAGCTTATATTGGCCCTTGGGCATAGTGTGCATTGGGGGTGATTCTGTGCTCCTGGAAAGGGTGGACCCAAGGGTGGTAGAGATGGGACCAAGGGCTCCCAGCACGCAATGCTACCCCAAGGGCACCATGCCATCTCTCCCAGCCCTTAGTGTTGCCCACAGTGCACAGCACGGCACTCTGGCAGCAATTTAAAGGGCCTGGGGCTCTGACCGCTGCTGCTGCAACTGTAGTGGCAGCGGCTAGGGCCCCATATCCCTTTGAATTGTCAGGCCATGGGGCAACTTTCCCTTTGTCCCTCCCCACTAATGTCAGGACTGGTGGAATACAGGGCTAACACCCATTGTTCTACCACCACCACAAGATACAAAGGCCAGAAAAGTCACCATAGCATTGCATATGGCCTAGGAAAAGGAATTTACTTCCAATACACAGCTGCATAGGTAAGGGCACAGTCCAGCCCTTTGAGTGTAATATTGCGTGCAACATGTATTAAAGATTTGACTGCTACCTATCACACTTTCTGCTTCCCCTTCTTCCTCTAATCAGGTGATTCAGTGTTTAAAAAAAACAAAAAAGCGTGTCTGGCAACATTAAACTTACGTTGTTTATTGTTTGCACATCCATTATCTTATATATATAGTTGGCATTTCCACTCCCCTCAATTTTATTACTCTATTCTACCAAGCTGGACTTGAGGGGAAGGAAATGACAGAAGCAATGGTCTTTTCTTTTAGGAAAATCAATAGTATATTTGATATTTACTGATCCACTTTTACTTCCTGGAAGACAGTACAAATGCTAGAACACTGCAGTCCTCTAATAGTGGACATTACTCAACCCACAGTCAGAGCAAAGGAGTAATTGGAACCATTGCTGGATGTCTCAGCAAGGAAACCCAGAGTGCAGCAATGTGGAGATAAAAGTGCCCCACAGTAAGGAACTCCAGTGAAGAGGGTGGAGGAACAACAGAGTGGGAGGTGAGAAATGGCTCTGTGCTGCCCCTTAGAAGCCACAGCCAAGGAGTAATACTTTTAAACCACCCTTTTGTCATCCTGATTCTGATCTGCTTCACCAGCTAGCTGCTCCTGCCTACATACAAGCAAGAGCAGCGCCCAGCAGCTCCACAGTGCTATGTGTTACGGCCTCAGCCTGGGCAGGCCCCTGCTAGCTCCACCCCAACACATCCCCTACACTAGGGCTGATTCAGAGGTTCTTGGAGGACAGACTGAAAATGTTTCCCTCAATTCCTCCACCAACAGAAAACTCTTGGCCAGCTCTGGGGTTTCTGGGGCCCCTTTTCACCTCTTTTAGAGAATGTAAAGGAACTGGAGTTGGGAGGAGAATATCACCAGTCCCCCTCTGCTGCAGTGTATTTATGGCTATCTAAAGGACTCTGTGATTAAAAACTCATTGCACTTGCTGTATTTGTAATGAAAGTTAACAAAAAGTTTTCAAAATTGCAAATTTTGCACAAAGCAAAGTAAAATGTTTCCTGGCGGGCAAACAAAGCGCATCTGAAATCCACTATGTCCTAAGAGTGGAAACAAAAGGTACAAGCAAATGTGCTACTGTAATGATTGCTAGCAGCAAGCTTCTTTGCAATAATGTGTTGGGAAACCCAACATTTGCCATGTTAGCAACAGGTAACAGATGACTCTCCCACCAGTCAGCAGTAGTTGGTAGTTTAAAACTATTGCAATTGTTAGCATGAGTGAGCCAGAAGCCCTATCTGTCGACAAAAGGATTTCACCAAGCATATCATGTTTGGCTTGAAGCGAGGATACATTAGAAAGACATAGAAATGAATGGAGAGATTGTGCTTCCCCGTTGAAGACTCATATGCACTGGGTGCATGCTCAGCTCAGGAATTTCATATCTGTGCAGGAACTTTATGGATGCAAGGTGCGGGTGGGGGAGGGGCAACATTCTCCCTGGCTGGCTTTGTCTACACAAGAGGGATTTTCCATCAAAACTGGGCTTTTGTTCGAAAAAAACAGAGCATCTTCACACAGAATGTGCTTTGTTGACAGTTTGTTGACAAAACTAGGCACATCTGCTGGGAGTGAAATACCTCTCCCCATACAGATATAATGCCTTTCTAAAACAGCCGTATAGGTGCCTTGGAGCCGTTTTGTCAACTGACAGGGCTCCAGTTCACCAGGCAGCCCTGTTTGCCAAGCTTCTGGTTAGCTATTTTGTCAAGGGTAGGGGGCAGTCTGGCTGCTCTTTGTGGACAGAGCAGATTGCTCTTTGGTTCTGCTTTTATGTGTAGATGCAATCTGTCGACAGAAGTTTTGCCTGGAAATTCCCCCCAGCGGTCACTTTGTCAACAGATGCTTCTCCTGTAGACATAGCTGTATGTCTAGACGAGAGGGATTTGTCAGCAAAACAGCTGTTTTGTTAACAAAAGCTGTGGAACGTCCCTATTCCCAAGGCTATTCTGTCAAGAGTAAGTCGACAGAATGTAGCGCTTTTTTTGACAGCTGTACCCCACTCCCTGCAAGGAAGAATGTTGCTGTCAACAGAGATCTGTCAGCAAAACTCTGGCCTGGGTATTCTGGGGGGACCTTCTGTTAGCAGAAAAGGCTTCCAGGACACTGCACAGCCCTCTAAGCTGTGTTCCAGGTGGCCATTTTACTGGTGGAGCGGCTGGGCGCTGCAGCGGCTCTGTCGACAGAGCAGATTGCTCTTTTAGACTGTCCTGTGGTCTGGACACTTTCTGTCGACAGAAGTTTTGTTGCAAGAGATCTTCTGACAAAAATTTCTGCCAACAAATCCCTCTAGTCTAGACATTGCAATCACAGTTTGATTCTTTGGACTGCTGAGAATTGTTTGTCTTGGAAAGGTGCAGGTTAGTTGGCAGAGAAGTTCTTTAAAAATTCCTCTGCCTGGGAAAAGTGCAGAAGAAACATCTAGAACACCTAAAAAAACAAAACAGAACAAAAACAGTCATGTAGCACTTTAAAGACTAACAAAATAATTTATTAGGTGACCAGCTTTCATGGGGCAGACCCACTTCTTCAGATCTGAAGACAGTGCTGCACTAGAAATGTTGCTGGAAGTGATTTGGCGTGCTGATTGTATAACACAGAGATACAAAAAAAATTGAAAATAAAAACTGACAAATTAGATACAAAGGACAGAAGGTGGGGTGAAAAGGGAAAGGGGAGGAGGGGAGAGAAAATTACAGACTGTAAGTGTTGTGCCTGAGATCACTCACCCCCTTCTGTCCTATGTATCTCTGTGTTATATAATCATCATGCCAATCCACTTTCAGCAACATTTCAAATACAGCACTATCTCCACATCTGAGAAAGTGGGTCTACCCCACGAAAGCTCATCACCTAATAAATTATATTGTTAGTCTTTAAAGTGCTATATGACTGCTGTTTTCATTTAATAGGATACAGACTAACACGACTACCTCTCTGTTACCTAGAGCACCTTTCATCTTCAGGTCTCAAAGTACTTTAGAGAGGAAGAATAGGTGTCACCATTCCTGTATTACTGAGGCACAGAGATATGAAATAGCAATTTCGAGGTCATACAGAGGGTTACTGGTGAGGCCATGAAGAGAAGCGAGGTTTTCTGATTCTAAATCCAGTGATTATCCACTGGACCGCCCTGTGCTACAAGAGTCCAAGCAAAGTGCTTAAGTGTTATATGTCGCTGAGAAGTCAATGGCTGCATTTAAGTGACATACACAATTCTTCAAATTTTAAAGTTGAGTTGCAAACATTACAGAACTTAATGAATTTAAAATTATATATCAGGCTTTTCTTTCCTTATTTGTTTGCTTTTTGCGAATGAGTCTGACTGCAAAGGATGAAGCTCTAACTGCTATAAAGAGTGCTTCATTGTTCTATCACTCTGAACTTCTCTAGGCCAACATCCTCTGGATCTGCCTGGAGCCAAACCAGAGACTTTGCCAGACCTCAGGAGGTCAGTATTGTCTATCAGCATGACCAATACTTCCACTGCGAACTGGGTTCTTAGAAGACATCTAGGGGTAAATAACAACACAGAATACTGACAGCCAGGACAGGTGGCTATAAGCAAACTATATGAGACTGCAGGAAACTTGGCCACACTCATGATACATGGACTTCTGGCTAACTTAAATCATGCCAGACCTTTGATGTTGCCAGACCAGAGAGGGCCAAACTAAAGAGGTTCAACCTGTAATAGGTTTTCAACTTTTTTTGAAACTCTTTGAAAGTTTTCTAACAAACCAAGACACCTGGAGATATTCTTTTCCATGTAAATATATGTTACTGAAAAACAAGCAGACAATAAACAAGTCTTTGCTAGATAAGTTAGGCACTGGCATACAGTAGTGAGATTACTACTGCCATTGATTTGCTGTTCAACTGGTTTGAAAAATATTTAGTTTTTCAATGAAAGGGTCTCATGAACCAGACACAAAGCAGCACAGATCACTCTCACTGCCACTTTTACTGTACTATAATTGCTAATGCAGATGTGCAGATTTGGATGTGTGATGGAGAATGAAACCCAGGCAGGGTGACGGCACACAATGAAACTCTAATGATGTCTACCATTAGGCTGAGACTACCAATTTAAAGACTCTGACTAATCTGGATGGGGTTTGGATCTGCCCCAAACATAAGTACCATCATCCTATTGTCCAGCAGTGTTGCCATCACCAACATACCCACCAGCAAGGAACTAAATACCACTGACCATGCTCAGCCAGATCCTTTCTGAATGTATATCGCTGTAGCTCCATTGATGCCAATTGTCTCTGAAACATCTCCATATATTACGAGGAATATGCCAAACCAATGTTATGTTTGATGGCATGGAACAATATGATGTGAACATGGCATTTTTATTTTAAAGAGCATCAGCTTGCTCTTTAAAATAGTAGAACAGCTCCTGGTAGTTAGCCGGGAAGGAACTGAGGGATCAAAGCAAGGTCATGATAACGAATATGTAAGGAAAAGAAAAGCAATCATCTTTTTGTGCAGAAAAACTAAAAGGTGAACTGTGCATTGATGTATACATGATTTTCTGCAGTCCTTCTTTCCCTAACAGTTACAGATCTGTACAGTTGCATTAGGTTTCCAATAAATGAACAGAGTGACTGACTCCCATAGACACACCAGAACAAATCCCATGCCTTATTTAAGTCCCACATAAGACTAGTTTCTCAAATGGGAATGGTGGACTCTATGGTATTAAACACCTAGGTGGATTCGCCCCATTTAAGGAGGAAATATAAGGCCAACTTGTGACAGAAACATCCTGATATCCAGCTGTAAAATGGTAGTCTTATATTTACAGCTGCAGATAAGAAAGAAATGTCATAAACACTTTGAAATTGCCAAATTACTTTAATGTTTGCATCTTTGAGGGATACAGAAAAAGGAATAGTGTTTCTGACTAAAGAGAAGTGACATAAACTGTGATTGGGATCCTATGGTAGTCAGCTGAGGTCACTCTGTTAGGTGAAGTACCAAGAATGCGGAAGTCACTCTCCAAAGTTGGTGGCTATTTCAGCATTTAGATTTACCAAGCCAGAACAAATTAACCTCTATGATACCTTACCCAGAAGCCAAAAATGTGGTTCCTTTGAAGAAGCCCACTTTGGGCCTCTACCCAGACACCCAAGTCAAATAAAGTTCTACCATTCCCAAGGATCAGACACATTACCTGCCCGGTCAATGAATATTCCAGTTCTTAATCCACATACATACATACATACATACATATGTAGCCAATTCTTATTAACTAGACTAACATTTATTTTAAAAGACAGTATTTATTAAGAATCAATGCACATACAGACATTACTACATTACTAAGATCAGATCCATAGTAGAGATAAGCTTTGTAGTTGCAAAGAGTTCTTTTTAGAATTTAGTCCATATGTTATAGTCCAGTGTCCAACACCACATTCAGGATGTACCAGTTTAGGACTGGGACCTCAATCTTTTTGGCTCAGGTTTCCCCTTTGTGAAACCTTAAGCCGAGCTGAGATGGCAGGGTAAAGACACAATGGTCTTCACATACTGTTTGCTGGCAGCCACTTGACCCATACCGTCCTGGGCAAACAATAGGTTTTGATGTAACTTCCTGTTTCCCAAACACCACAGTATTTAACATTGGGTAACTTATCCATTAAATAACATGAAATAATGTAAAACAGTGTTCCTCTCCAGATATGAAGAAGTGGGTCTGTCCCATGAAAGCTCATCACCTAATAAATTATATTGTTAATCTTTAAAGTGTTACAGGACTGATGTTTTGTTTTGTGAAGATACAAAATAACACAGCTACTTCTCTGAGACTATCCATTAACAGTTAGCGAGGTAACCATGTTACTGTGTATCTTCACAAAACAAAAAAGCAGTCCTGTAGCACTTTAAAGATGAACAAATTATCATCACCTAATGCATTATTTTGTTAGTCTATAAATACTACAGAACTGCTATTTTGTTTTATCCATTAAACAGTTTATCACAAACTTTATGGAGACATATGGACAATGAAATTGTTTCACCCAAGATTCATTTCAATGTTATTACTCCATTTGATCACCTAATCATGATCCATAGTAATAGACAGGAACTGTCTGTCTACATGGCTAATATCTAATAAGATATATAAGTAAATACATACGATTAGTTTTGCATTTTTAAAGTTCTAGCCTATCTAACATGGAACAGCCTTAATTGTCATTTGCATACTTTTCTTAACATATTTCTACAAGCTGACTTGGGGTAAGTTAGCCGGCAGGATGCTTAACGGTTTCTGGTCATGTGTCACGCTTAGCATAAGATTTGTTGCAATTATAGAACAGTGGTATCAACAACGGTTTTAATAGTCAGATTATAATCAGATAACATCACATAAACAATTAATGATGAAAATTTAAAAGTAATTTAGCAATGGGGAAGCTTCTTAATAGTTATCTTATTTGCAACTAATCTTCAAATGATAAATAAAAAGACTTGCAAATGTTCTGAGAACAGCTTAGTATTTATCAGGAATAATAACTGAAGAGAATCACCACTCTTCACATAGCTCTAGCTTAAATCTACTTTTCAGTGGTCATGCTGAGCTCAAAAGCAACGTGACCTGCTTCCCCCCCACCCCCCAAATAGCAATTTAGAGCAGTCTGGCCAAATTTATTCCTGAAGCAACTCTGTTGAAGTCAATAGTCTTACACCAGTGATGACTTTAGCCCAACATGTTCAGTCTTTGTAGGGATAGTGACAGAGTCCTGAGGGCTAATCCAAAATACAACATAGGTATTTAATACACCTTGGAAGAAAGAATTGAAAACAACTGAGGAATAACTGGAAATGTGCCAGTTTTCTCATATGCATTCATCATAGATAGTGGAATTTGTGCTTTCCAGGGACTGTTACCACATTAAAATGGAAGGTTTCTGATTTCATTGCTAAAGATTAATATAATCACAATCAGATTTCAGAAATACTTGTACTTTTAAATGATCTATACTTTGTCATTGTACCACTGAAAATATCCAGTCTGTACCTTTTCCCCTTCACGTCAATAACAAAACTCCCAGGGACTTCAACAGCAATCGGATCAAACGGTGCATCAGTGGGTGGGAACTCTTGCAAGAGAAAATGTGTGTTTCCCGTCCAGCCCCACAGAAACATTCAACAACTCACTGAGGGCAGGGATGCTTTGAAGGTAACTTTAAAAGAGTGTTTGTCTTTCACAGCTCTTAACTTTCTAAAGTAAGTCATAGTTACTACCCAGTACAAACATCACTTCTTTTAAAAGTAAAGGCTGTCCCATCTTATGATTCTGTCCACAAATGAGGCATAAATCCCACTTCTCATTAGTGTTGGGGAGGAAAGTTAGGAGAGAGACAACAGCTGCCCTTTTTGGGCAGCAACAGCTTTGTCAGGGCTCCCTTCAGTTGACTGATGGAAGGGGGATTGGACGACACCACTCAGAATTGTGGGTATAAGGTACTTAGCCATGGACAGTAGCACCAAGAGGTGCCAGCGGGCCCCAGCCAGTGTGGGAGGGGGACCAGTCCCCTTGCCCCAGCAGGGGCAGGGCCTGGGGTGGAAAGGGCAGGGTCTAGGGCATTCACCCCTCAGCTGCGCCTGGACCATGGCATGTCTCCCTGCCCCCCTGACAGCCATGTGCTGCTGCAGCAATTCAAAGGGACCTGAGGGCAATTGGCCCCTTTGTTCCCCACCAACAGTGGACCTGGCCATGAATGACTATGTGTTCCTGTAAAGTGAGAGGCCAGAGGGCACGGAGCATCCACTACCACTCATTTGCCTGGGCAGGAGATACTGGGTAGTAATACTGTTTTCAAATCATATGATTTCTAGAGAGCTGAAGGGAAGCTGGGAGAGCTAAGGCTGGCTATCTGATCCCTAAAGTGACCTCCATATTAACAAGATCAATGTTAGTAAGAATCTGTTGCAGTCAATGTAGAGTAGCTACATCAAGTGTCCCCTCTCCTTGTCTCCTGAGCTTGGCCTCTGGGTGAGATCAGTGTTTTGGCTAGCCAGGCTGCTCTCCTGCCAACCTGATGACTGTGGTGTGGCCAGCAAGCCCTGGTGGCGGAGAACTGTTGGTGGCATACTGATAGTGTTGCCAGCCTCCATCCAGAAGTGCTCTTGTTACCATTTCTCTTGAGAGTTGGAAAGAACGGCCTCCAAGAGTCCACATCAGGGCTTTTCTTGAGGGAGGAGGAAAGAGGAGAGCCACGACAAATAAAACATGGCATTTCAACCATACACATTTCAACCAATTCAACTGATCTTTCTCTCCAAATTCAAGAAAATGCCCAGATCCAATTCAACTGCATTATCACACCAGATAAGCACATTATCCAGTTCATTAGCTGGTGGTTCAAAACCAATTAGTAATATTCATATTTATCTCAGTGTCATTAGGATTCAGAATTAACGTATTGGAATTGATCAGAGGCATGTACAGCATTTTTAAGGTTCCAGTCATTGACAAACTCAGGAAGGCAAGTATGAATATTATCTTTGTGACTTTAAAAGAGAGAAACTGAAATTTTACAAAAGGAAATCTTACATTCAACAGAAGCTGAGGGGTCACTAGTGAGTCACAAGAATTTCTATGTAGGCCACAAATCAGAGTACACTAAAGCAGTAGAATCCCTATAGATTTTTTTTTCAGCATCTATTGTGTACTGACACTTTTAAGCATAAAGATAAAAAATCCCTCCTTTCCCTGAAATTAATGGTGAATATTGCTTAATTCACACAAACTGTCCTTTAACAACAAACAAACAAACAAATAAACAAACAAACAAACAAACAAACAAACAAACAATAATAGCAAACAGGTTTTGTCCTTGCCTTTAAAACAATTTTTAAACAATTTTTAAAAGCTGCTGCACACAGACACCTTTTGAGGCTGCTGGCACTAATTATTCAGCTGCTGCCATAAATGTGATCTTCAGGTCACATAATTATTTCACTCAAGTACAACTAAGTTAGTGGAGAAAAGAAATGGGTTTGTAAATGACTATCTCTTATTTCTATTTTAATGTCAGTGACCCATTAATGGTTTATAGAGCACACTTGTTCGAAAGGTCAAGAACTACTTTTTCTCCCTTGCTAGCTTTAGTCAGTATATAAAAATGGCTTTATATACACAGGCAACCGTAGCACACATTAACATTTCCCTACAATGATGGGATGGACATCCATAATTATGTTTACAGTCATCTCTATTTCCCAGGGATGCTGGGTGACAACAAAAGGTCAGATTTGTCCAGAGTTACTGCAGAGAGATTTCAGAAATAAGAGTATTTTCCTACATTTAACAGAGAACATAATAATTACATATAAATGGTGATTGTCTCAATAGAGACCATACTAATGACTTCTGAGAAAGCGAATACACTCTAAAGAGGGAAAAGCAGCTTAGATACAGTTATGATACTATAGATGTCCAATCTCACTATTCATCCACCCACCCACCATTATTATGTGGCATCTATCACTAGGCAGTATATAAGCATTGTACCAAACTAACGTGCACAAAAGCTCAGAGGGCAGTTACTATTTTCCTTTCTAATATTAACAGTTTTGCCATGCATCAGGTGTAAGTACAAGCATGTTGAATCTTTGTTGCATTTGGTTTTGGTTGCAACATAGTAAACATAAATAATTACCTATGCTTTTGAGACTTAAATAGATTTGTAAGAATTGATCATGTGTGAGTGAGTCCAGAGGTCCTGATTTTATTTTTCTTAAATAATTTCTAGAATTTAAGTACGATGAGTAGAATTCTTACCTGTTGAAATTATAGACTTTTTCACTGACTTCAATGGGGTGACAATTTCACTTCATAAGTTCCACTAGAGTAGCGTGAGAGAAGGATATATTTACCCCTCAAAGATAGCCTTCAGCCAGCAAAGTACTGTCTTAAAATATGCTTAGCTTTGATTTCAGTGAGACTATTCACATGCTTAAAGGTAAGTATGTACTTAAGAAACACTTCTCTAGAAACGTTAATAGAAAGGATAAATTACTGTTTCCTACTTCAGCTCACAGCTGGGCAAACATTTGAGAAAAGCTGCATTGAGGTCATTTGAGTCCACTTTATAGTATTTGGGGCTAAATTCTGCCTTCTTTCTTTGCTTTTAATTTTCGTGCCAGCCTCAAGTAATTCTGTTGTATATACTGGCCTTAGACACCCAGACCAACGTACTGCAGACAGGCAGAATAGCTCATAGTCTACATAACTTCATATTTCTCTCTTTGGCTTGTATAACCAGAGGTAGAATTCAGTAAGGTACTAAATCCCATGCATAGCACGAAGCATGTGAGCAGTCCTATTGACTGCAGAGCAACTAGTCATGTGCTTGAAATTTTGCTGACACATACATATATCGCTAATTGGACGCTTACTCTACCTGCAAATGAACACTGGGTTTGAGTTTAGGGTTAAATTATTCTTACAGGTACCCTAGATTTTTTTTCCATTTCAATGAATAGCTCTGTTGTATGCTGCATTTTCAGATCCTGATAACAAGGAATAGAATCTGAAATTGGTAATCATATAGCTTACCTCAATTTTGGTTTTAGTTTATTGACTCCTGGCTTGTTTTGCCTCAAACAGCAGCCTTATAGAAGCATAATGCCATTAGCTTCAATGGAATTATTTCTGATGTGTCCTCTCATATGTAAGATCAGAATTCAGTCCAATATATTTTCTGAAATTACCCAAAATGTGCTAATCCTTCATTTCTGACACAAAAAATGATACGAAATAATGTTCTATCTAAATAGCCACTTTATATCTGGCACCAGCCACTGCAAAAAGACAGATATTTGGCTATATGAATCTGGATTCAATTGGTCTGACCCAGTATTCTTATGTTCTTACAGCAACACATAGCCCCATTAACTTGTTAGTGAACCTTGGGGAGCTGAACCCTGCATACTGGTGTTGGTTCATTCCAATTATTATATTGAGTGATGAAACTGCCGGGTATCATTTCACTTGTGCATAAGAACAGCAGGTGAATGTTATAGTTTATGATTTCCAATTATAAATCAAATAGACTAAATTCTCAGTTCACATAATGAAGGCTGTAAAAGCACTGGAGTGTGCGGAGTCTACTGTTTCTTGTTAGACTTGGTTTGAGTTGAGGCCTTATCAGTGTTTTTGCTACATCATTGTTATATTTAGTTTTTAAGACAAAAAATGGGAAAAAAAATAATTAGGAAAGGAATCAACCAGCCAGTAAAGCATAGCTACTCTGAAGCTATACTCACATACTAAACACTATAGGCAGGTCCAGCAATGCCACATTTGCGCTGATCTATTAATAATTATAGCTGTATCATGCACCCCCCCACACACATACATTCTTTTACACAAAGGATGAGGAAGGTGAATACAAGGGGAAGAGAAATACCCTAGGGGCCATCTGCAAAATAATGTGTGGGATGGATCTTTGTGCAGTATATGGAACTTGGCAAGGTGAATTCATGGGCAGGTGATGGCTGCATGTCCCCAACACGGATGTCCTTAGGATTTATGAGGCCCTACACAGTATTATTAAACTGGTGCCCCTGTGCTAGAGACCAGCCCCAGAGGGGGAGGGAGGAGGGAGCCAATTTTTAAGAGATGTGATTTTATAATCTTCAGCATCACACTAATAAAACTGTAAAGCAAATTTTAAACTAACGTCCTGTGAACTAACACAATACATTCAGAAAGTGACAATATATACTTGGGGGTTGGTCTATGCCTGTTAAATGGCTTCACTACAAGCAGGTTCGGTGTTCTGCTATGAGGTCTGGGTTTTTGTTTTTGTTTTTGTTTTTTTTCACTTAAATTAACTAGATCCTCTCCAGAAGTGGAGATACAGAAGAGGGATAGGAAGAGGCAGGCAAATGCATATTAAAACCCAGTAGTGCCCCAAATTTTCAGGTGACCTGTGCCACCGTGTATGGGTTAGGACAACCCTGGTTCCCAACCAATTCCATGGCAGTTCCAGTCAAGCTTCACAGATGAGGGGCTTGGAAAGGGTCCCATATGGGGAGAGGCTAGAGAGACTGGGACTTTTCAGTTTGGAAAAGAGGCGATTGAGGGGCGATATGATAGAGGTATATAAAATCATGAATGGTGTGGAGAAAGTGAATATAGAAAAATTATTTACCTTTTCCCATAATACAAGAACTAGGGGACACCAAATGAAATTGATGGGTAGTAGGTTCAAAACTAATAAAAGGAAATTTTTCTTCACACAACGCACAGTCAACCTGTGGAACTCCTTGCCCGAGGAGGCTGTGAAGGCCAGGACTCTATTAGGGTTTAAAAAAGAGCTTGATAAATTTTTGCAGGTTAGGTCCATAAATGGCTATTAGCCAGGGATAAAGTATGGTGCCCTAGCCTTCATAACAAGGGGAGGAGATGGATGGCAGGAGATAAATCACTTGATCATTGTCTTCTGTTCTCCTTCTCTGGGGCACCTGGCATTGGCCACCGTCGGCAGATGGGATGCTGGGCTTGATGGACCTTTGGTCTGACCCAGTATGGCCATTCTTATGTTCTTATGTTCTTATGTTAGTGTTATTGCTCATTGGTGCACTATTACTTTCAACTATTCCCACACAAAGGAGGGGGCTTATGCTGCTGTGAACCAGTGATGGCAAAATCCTTCATGGAAACTTGGTTATGGGGAGGCTTCAAAAGTAGGGGAACAAAGCCTGTAGCCCAAAGACAGTGGGCCTAATTGACTGGTCAGGCCCCTAGGCAAGACTGGGTTGGGGCTGCCAGCTTTGCGCCCCAAGAAGGGGTGGGGCCTGAGGGGGCAGACACAGGGCTGGAATCAGCTTTCCCCAGGCAGCCTTAGCACTGCTCAGAGCATGCCTCACCTACCCCAGGCAGCCCTCAGTGCTTCCTGATTGCACTGCTTAGGGCTCCAGCAGCCATTAAAAAGGCCTAAGGGTCTACATGCCACCACTGCTGCAGCTCTGGGCCTTTTGAAATTGCCTGGCCCAAGCAGTTGTATGCTTTGTATATCTCCATGCAGGCGTGCCAATGGGGGTGACATTGCCCATAGGTGCTCCTGACCTTGGCCCCGTTGCCGCAAGTTCAGTGGGGCTCTCTTGACTCCCAGTGATTGGAATGTCACAGCCCTGGACACTTTATAAGTGAGAAATCTTCGCCTTCTCGGAGGGGATGATCCCATTAGAATGTGGTGAATTTAAGCCTTGAGAGCTTTTCGTGTACTGGATTGGGAAATGGATGCTTGTGTGAGTAGTAGTAGTAGGCATCCTTCAGTCTGCATAGACTATGGATCACGCCCTTTATAGTTTAAACTGAGGACTTCATTTACAGTGTCTACTGTGACTATGAAGACCCACACGAGAATGACGGTCCTTGCTGCATCTCTTGCAGATGTGGTGGGTGTCTGGCAAGTCCTTAGTGTGCTTTCTGTGCACTCACTTCTCCTCTGCTAGCTGTGTGATCCTCATCTCGCCCTTCTGAAGGCCCTTGTGTAACCTCTGCCTCTATCTGCCTCAGTCGTCTGCTAGTTCTTCCCAGTTGTCCATTTCGATTTTTACCTCTCTGAGGTCTCTCTTGCAGACATCTTTGTAGCGCAGCTGGGGGCATCCAGGAGGTCTTTTGCCAGAGGCTAGCTCACCATACAGGATGTCTTTTGGAATCCTTCCATCATTCATCCTGTGGACGTGGCCAAGCCAGCAGAGCCGACGCCACCTGAGGAGGGTGTGCATGGTTGGGATTCCAGCTTGCTCGAGGACGGTGGTGTTGGTCACTCTGTCCTTCCATGATATTCCAAGGATGTGCCTGAGGCAGTGCAAGTGGAAGATGTTCAACCTCTTTTCCTGGTGGGCATACAGGGTCCAAGTCTTGCTGCCATAAAGGAGGGTGCTGAGGATGCAAGCTCTGTAGACTTGGATTTTGGTGTGAGTGTACAGCTTGTTGTTATTCCACACTCTCTTGCTGAGTCTGGACAGAGTTGTGGCTGCTTTTCCGATCCTCCTATTTAGCTCAGTGTCCAATGACAGGGTGTCAGTGATGGTGGGCCCGAGGTAAACGAACTCGTGGACGACCTCTAACGTATAGTTGTCAATACTGATTGATGGGGATTCGGCAACATCCTGATCGAGTACATTTGTCTTCTTTAGGCTGATGGTAAGCCCAAATTCCTTGCACGCTCTGGAGAACTGATCCAGCAGTTTTTGAAGCTGGTCTTCTGTGTGAGACACTACAGCAGCATTGTCTGCGAACAGCATGTCTCTGATGAGGACTTCCTGCACCTTAGACTTAGCTTTCAGCCTTGCAAGATTAAAGAGTTTCCCATCAGATCTTGTGTGCAGCAAGATGCCCTCTGTTGAAGATCCAAAGGCATGCTTCAGGAGGAGTGAGAAGAAGATCCCGAACAATGTCGGAGCAAGCACACATCCTTGTTTGACACCGCTCCTGATTCTGAAAGCATCTGATAAAGTGCTGTCATATTGGATGGTTCCTCTCATGTCTTCATGGAACAACTGGATCATCGTGAGTAACTGTGGAGGACAGCCTATCTTGTGGAGCAGTTCAAACAGACCATCCCTGCTGACCAAGTCAAAGGCCTTGGTCAGGTCAATGAAGGCTATGTAGAGTGGCTTCCTCTGCTCCCTGCATTTCTCCTGCAGCTGCCTTAGAGAGAAGACCATGTCAACGGTAGACCTCTCTGCGCAGAATCCACACTGCGATTCAGGGTACACCCTCTTAGCAATCTTCCGGAGTCTGCCCAGGATGACGCGAGCAAACAGTTTACCAGTGACACTTAGGAGGGAGATTCCACGGTAGTTGTTGCAGTCGCTTCTGTCTCCTTTGTTCTTATACAGTGTTACAATGTTAGCGTCGCGCATATCCTGTGGAACCTCACCCTCTTTCCAGCACAGGCACAGTAGCTCATGTAGGGGTTCCAGGAGCGTGTCCGCGGCACACTTGATTACCTCTCGTGGTATACCATCCTGGCCATGGGCCTTTCGTGCTGCAATGCTGTCGATGGCTCTCTTCAGTTCATCCACATTCAGTTCCTGATCCAGTTCATCCATTACTGGTAGGAGCTCGACGGCATCGAGTGCTTGTGTGAATCTGGCAAGTAATTCAAAGGTTAGTATGGATTGACAACACTAGTTTCAAAAACACAAATTTATACATCTAGCTGCTCTGTGGGGGCCATGCAAGATATAACTTTGAGTCCCCCCTCGCTTCTCCCTGTTCACCTTTTAAACATTGCTGCTTAGCTAATATTAATTATTTTACCCTACCTTCTTACAGTATTAAAGCACAATTAAAGGAATAGTGAATGTGTGTAGTTTTAACTGTGCCTAGTATTTCACAGGGGTGAAAGTAACTTAAGTTTCCTATCTGTGCTGACACATTGCTTTTCCCCTCCCCACTGCAGGATATGAAAGGATCTGTAAGAAATGTGAGTGTGTGGTGAAGTGTGAGGGACTCAGGGCATGGGTTTAGAATGTGTGTGGGGATGATGGTGGGGGAGACTCAGGGCAGGAAGGTTGGGGGGATAATTAATGTTAGCTAAGCAGTAATGCTGAAAACATGACAAGCTCAAACGCCAGCTGTTTCCGTTTCTGCTATGTGGGTACCTGCTTATTAAAGACCTGATTCTGCAGCCACTGAATTAGACGGGAGTTTTTAATCTTTAACTTTAACTTCATGAACAGAGGGATCAAATGCTAACTCTCATTTCATTTCATGGGTTACAAATTTGCTTTTTGATGGTAATGATAAGTTTCAATCACCATTGTCACAGGCTGAAGTCAGTTACTTGGAGTTGAAAACCCTGAGATCCTAGAACCAGTTTTTTGTACTATCCAGACTTACACCCACATTTCTGCTTCCATTTTGTTTTATACTTATAAAGCGATGCTACTAGTACAGCTACAAGTTGTACTAGTCAAATAGCTTGCTGATTAGTGACTAAACCATGCTGATGAATGATGATTTCTTGCAGTTATATGTAACATTTTTCTCTTTTCAGTGCACGTTTTTTTCTTGGATTGCCTATAGAGGAATTGAAAAAGAGTGGTGTAATTCCTACCACATTAGGGAACTATGCATATGTGTTTCATATTAAGCTATTTTTAGAAGATTCCTATTCTACTGAGTTGGAATCAGAAAGGTCCAATTTGAATTTAGTTCCATTGCAGCTGACAAGAATGAACAAGGAGAGAAAGTGGGAGGGGGCGGGGAGACAGAGAGAAAGAGAGAGAGAGAGAGAGAGAGAGGGAGAGAGAGAGAGAGAGAGAGAGAATTCAGCTCTTTTATTTACTCAGTTCTTCAGGGAGTTATAACAACATAAGATATGCATTCATTGGCTACAAAAAGTCATATACTAATGAGGTCCCTGGGTGGATCTTCCAGTATAAATCATAAAGTAGAGGAATACCATAGTTCATTATTCTCATGCATATGTGCAGTGTATTACCTAGATTCTACAAGCAATGTAATAATTTGTGAAGTATGCGACATCCAGACTCATTCTCTTCCCACTGTTTTCAATTACATTGGTTTGTCTAATAGTGGAGGTGAAGATAAATTCAAAAGGTAAGAGTTGGCAGGAAAGCCTTGACAAAGAGATATTATTACCTATCAAATAACAGAATAAATTATGGGTTTTTATAGAAAAGAAACACTCTCCACTTTCTGATTTTCCTCTACTCTCTGAATTTTTAATCAGAATTTTTAATTTTGTGAATAGTTAATCACAAAAACTCCACCATGAAGCCTCTATGAGCTCCATGCCAGTTCCAAGCCTGTATGAAGGAGTAGAGTTGGTCACATGAGTGTCAATGTGCTGACCGTCAACAACAATGGCTGTGTCTACACTAAGACAAAACTTCAAAATGGAATATTGAAGAATACTAATGAGGCGCTGAATTGAATATTCAGCGCCTCATGAGCATTAGGACACTTCCGGCCATGGTGCTTCAAAAGTGCACACAGCTTGCATGCATTCCTCAGCTGAGAGAAATAAGGGGATTTCGAAATGTGTGGGGTCCTTTTGAAGCACCACAGCCAGAAACATCCTAATGCTAATGAGGCGCTAAATATTCAATTCAGCACCTCATTAGTATTCCTCGATATGGCCATTGGCATGGCCATTTTGAAATTTTGTCTTAGTGTAGACACATCCAATACAAATAAAATCTGATGTGTACTCAGCAGCATGTTGTATGGATGTGAGACATGGGTGATAATGAAAGATTCAAAAAGAAGAATACTGGCATTTGAAAGGAGTTGTTAAAGAAAGATTCTGAGAATAGGATGGATGCAGAAGGTCACCAATGAGGAATTACATAGAAAGATAGAGCCGAAAGAGAACCTGCTGCAGAAGGTTATAAAATGGAAGCTACAACTATTTGGGCATATTTGCAGAATGAAAGATGAATGAAAAATCAAGACCTTGGTATTCGGCATAATGGATGGTTCGAATAGGAGAGGCAGACCCCACAAAGAATGGATAGATGATATAGTAGATTGGTGCAGAGCTAGTCTACAGAAACTAAGCCACTCCGCACTGGACAGGGAAAGATGGAAGGAAATAATGGCTACGTCTACACGTGCAGCCAACATCGAAATAGCTTATTTCGATGTTGCGACATCGAAATAGTCTATTTCGATGAATAACGTCTACACGTCCTCCAGGGCCGGCAACGTCGATGTTCAACTTCGACGTTGCTCAGCCCAACATCGAAATAGGCGCAGCGAGGGAACATCTACACGTCAAAGTAGCACACTTCAAAATAGGGATGCCAGGCACAGCTGCAGACAGGGTCACAGGGCAGACTCAACAGCCAGCCGCTCCCTTAAAGGGTCCCTCCCAGACACAGTTGCACTAAACAACACAAGATCCACAGAGCTGACAACTGGTTGCAGACCCTGTGCCTGCAGCATAGATCCCCAGCTGCCACAGAAGCAGCCAGAAGCCCTGGGCTAAGGGCTGCTGCCCACGGTGACCATAGAGCCCCGCAGGGGCTGGAGAGAGAGCATCTCTCAACCCCCCAGCTGATGGCCGCCATGGAGGACCCAGCAATTTCGACGTTGCGGGACGCGGATCGTCTACACGGTCCCTACTTCGACGTTGAACGTCGAAGTAGGGCGCTATTCCTATCTCCTCATGAGGTTAGCGACTTCGACGTCTCGCCACCTAACGTCGAAGTTAACTTCGAAATAGCGCCTGACGCGTGTAGACGCGACGGGCGCTATTTCGAAGTTGGTGCCGCTACTTCGAAGTAGCGTGCACGTGTAGACGCAGCTAATGAGAGGCATCAGACACCAATGGGCGCTGAGCCCATGGTTATTGATGATGATGATTAATCACAAAGCAGAGAAGTCACACAGCATAAAACACTAAGGTCACGTCTACACTAGTGAGCTCTTTCCAAAAATATGCCGGGGCTCTTTCGAAAGATTCCACGGACACTCAACACGCTAAATGTGTTCTTTTGAAATAAAATTGGAAGAATGCAGCTCTTCTTTTGGAAGAGCACTTCATCTCCTGGCTCAGGGACAGTGTCTTCTTTCAAAAGATTCTTTCAGAAAAAAAGTGTGTCTAGATGCTCCAAGAGCCCTTCTTTCGAAAGAGCAGTACTCTATGGTGCCTGCCACCCAAACCACACAGACACCTCTGCCAGCACTGTTGGGTCCCTGTGGGCTGTGCCGCTGGCTGCTCCTAAAGCTGCAAGGACTCAGACACACCATGGCATCTGAACGTATAGAGCCAGTGTGTATGTGCGCTGCTGTGACACATGCCCTCCAGCCACCCCTGCAGTGCCTGGAGCCACATTTTTCAGCACCCAGCCACCCCTTGACAAGCAGGGGACCTCCAGGGAGCTGGCCAGAGGGTCCCTGAAACCCACCCAGGGTACAAAACAGAGGGACCCCTCTTGGACTGAGGCAGAGCTCCAGGACCTCCTGGGGCTCTTGCAAGATGAGGAGGTCCTCTGTGACACCACAGGCCACTGTTGGAGCGCCCCTGCATTTACCTGACTGGCCAGCAGCTTGGCTGCCTGAGGCCACCCTGCCCAGACCACCAACCAAGTCTGGTGCAAGATGAAGGAAATGAGGCAGGCATACTTGTAGGCCTGGGACAGTGCCAGGAAGTCATGGCAGGCCCTGGCTACTTGCCCATTTTATTGGAAGCTGCATGGCTTCCTTGCCGGAGAGGACTCCCCATGCCTCTGCCTCCTGGACACAGCAGCCCTGAAGCCCCCTGACACACCAGAGTGGGAGCCAGGCCAGAGGGCTGGACCCAGAGCTGGAGGTCTCATGTGGGACGAATCCTCAGACGAGTCTCTTGTCACCAAGGTGCCCTCAGCCTCCTCCAGCTGTGCCACCTCAAGCTAGGCATCCCCCAACCTCTTTGATGGACTGTCCAGTAAGTGACCATTGTGCCACACACCCTAGGGCAGTGGGGGCACCCACCCTGCCATGCTCTGAGGCAGCCTGGGCACACAGGCAACAGCGTGACCCCAGATGTCCCACCCTGGAGCATGTACTGGCATGTGAGCATGGCCACAAGTGACACCCCACACCCTCCCCCTGTGGACAGTGCCTCAAGCTTCACACATATGTGGGGAGGGGGACCTGGGAAGGGTCAGGTTGAGCCCACCCCTTCTGCCACACAATCAGGGACTCCCCTTTGCCTGGATGACCCTCCCCTTGCCCACTAGCCCATTCCCTGGAGAGATGTGGGGGGCACCAAGGCCAGCACCATCCCCTAGGCATTGCGGAGGCCACATGCAGCATAGGCTACATTGTGCAAGGAACACACTTCACAGCTATGGAGACATCCCTGGGACATGCTTGTCCCTTGGCTTGGGGGTGGGGGCAGCTGCCCATGGAGGGCAGGAGAGGGGCAAGACAGCCAGGGCAAGGATGGGAGGGGCTGATTTGGCGCCTCCCTCTCCCCTTCAGTCTCTTACAGCTGTGCCATCCAAGGGCTGGGAGAGCCCCTGTACACCCTTGGGGCCAGCTAGCCCCATCTAACTTGTTGGGCGGCAGAGTCCAGGAGCGAGAGCTGAAAGGGCTGGACCACCCTCACCACTGGCATCCAGGAAGGCCTGCAGATGGAGAAGCATTTCACTGTGGCCTGAAGGATGAAGCCACCACCTACACAGCCACTCTCCACCACCAGAATACCCTGGTGGATCAGTGGCTGGCACTGAACAAGTCTGACATGGCCTGGCAGCAGGACAGATGGGAGGAGGCGGTGACCATGTTGCAAATCATCTGTACGACCCTCACTGAAGTGCCAGCTCAGCCTCCTGCCCCCACAGCTGCCTCTGTCCCCCCACCCCACATCTGCCCTGTCACCCACCCCTCCAGCAGGGTTGCCAGCTTTTTGGGGAGGGTTTACAGGGCAGGCAGCTCCAGCTACGGGATCCCCAGTGGCAGGGGGGATAGGAAAACCAGCAGCCCTGTAGCTGGGAGGCAGCTATAGCTGGAAGGCTACTGCTGGGCCAGGGCACCCACCCCCCAGCTGGTCCTAGCCTCAAGGCTGCTGGGGTTCCCCCACCCCCATGGTGGAGGTTCCCATGGCTGTGGCTTACAGCAGGGATCCACAACCCAGCCAGCTGCCAGCCACTGGACTTCTGGGGTCCTCCTGTTTCCCTGGTGGACTCACAGCCATACACTGGCCTGGGTTCCTGCATCTGGGGCTGTTGGCAGGACTCTGAACCCCAGCCATGGGGATGGAGGTTTCCCCCCGCCGGGGTTTCTGCAGCTGGGAACTGGCTGGGGCACCAAGCCCAGCCAGCAGCCTCAGCTGTGGGAACTGGATGTGGGGGGTTGGGGGTCTGCCCTGCAGCTGGGAACTTGCTGGGGTGCCAAGCCCAGCCAGCAGCCACAGATGTGGGGACATGAGAATTCCCGTGTCTCCCATTTATGAAAATATGTCCAGTGGGACAGGACTGCTAGTGGGAATCCAGGACTGTCATGAGCATTGTGGGACATCTGGGAACCCTATCCCCCAGCAGCCCCCACACCCACACCACCAACGCCCCCACATCCACCCCTCTGATGTCCTCAAGGCTCTTGCTGCCCAACTGCCACTGGATCTTACCCCTCCCACACTCTGGAGCCTTGCAGCCTGGATCCTGGCCAGGGTAAGCCCCAACGAAGCAGCCTCCCCATCCCTCTGCTGAGGCAGCCTCTCATGCCCTCCCTGCTGAGGCCAAGCCATCAGTCCACCCCACTGAGGCTGAGCCCATACCCCCCACACACCTTCCCTTGCTCCCTGCCCCATCCATGCCCCAATGGGGACCCTGCATCCAGGGTGGTAGGGGCTCCCATGACCAATGGGGCTTGTGGTCCTCCATCCCCTCCCTGGAATAATGTCCCCCCCATCCCTGGCCCCAGCCCCACCAGCCAGGTTGAAATACCCCCCATTCCAACTCCCACCAATGTATATAGTTACCCCCCTTCACAAATGTACATAGTTAAATTCTTAGTGTAGGGAATGTGGCAGAAGGAATGCAGTGCTGCTGAAGGCTGGGAGGAATGAGTCTCCCAGAGGTTATCTGCATAAAAATGCAAAAGGTGTGCATGTGTGATACCTTTTCAGGCAAAGCCTAATGGGTAGCAAGTAAGCCATGAGATTTGGTCTATTGTAAACATGTAGTTGTAAAATCACAATTTAAGCTAACACTTAAAGTGGGAGTTGTGAGATCTCACCAATGCTCTGGGTTGTTGTGGGGGGACAGGGCAGTTGCCCTAGCTGTGTAAGACATTGATTACACAGGGCTCCCTGGTTTAAAGCATTGTGAGAGAGCAATGGGAGGGGTATGGGTTGAGCCAGCTTGCTGAGTGCCTTGGCCCTGCCTATGCCTTGGCCATATAGCTATAAGCCTGGCTTGACTAACCCTCCCCACCTGTTAAAAGATAGAGCTGGATACTAGGGTGTTTGTGAAACCCCACACTAGAGATGCCAAGAGCTGAAATCACAGAGTGGCAGCTAAGGCCACACAGAGCTGAAATCACTGGGTTCTGCCTTAGGGCAGTCCCAAGCAGTGGGGTTAGGACTGGCGGACAACAGCAGGACCAGCAGGCGGCCGGTAGGAGCGGCGGCGGCAGACGACGGCGACCGGCAGGTGGCCGGTAGGAGCGGCGGCGGCAGACGATGGCGGCAACCGGCGGGCGGCCGGTAGGAGGGGCGGCGGCGGCAGAGAACGGCGGCGACCGGCGGTCGGCTGGTGACAGCAAGGGGAGGCTACAGACAAGTGGACAGCTAGTATTGCCCTGGTGATGTATATGTGGGCTTTAAGTTTGGGACTGTACCGCACAGGGTACACCCTGTAACTGTGTGTGTGTGGAAAAGGGCCAAGAGCCCCAGCAAGAGACTGGGTTCTACTGCATATGGGGATGGTATCTGGGTAAAGGGGGTTTGTCTCTTCTTTGCTGAGATATACTGCATCTGTCGCTGTAACCTTGGGGTAGGTTACGATCATTAAACAAGCCATTTCTATCTCAGACTCTGTGCTTGCGAGGGGGGGAGAACTGCCTTACAGGCACCCAGCACAGGGGTGAAATTGTCTCAGGCCACTGGGTGGGGGCTCGAGCCGGTTAATTGTATCCTTAATAGGAAAACCCCACAAAAGTTGAACCCGGCCCTTCTGGCAGGCATCTGGCGTTAACAGAAGGGTTACATTAGCTTTTATTTTTCCAAATTTTCCCCTGTTTAGTAAAGTGTATTGTTGCTACACCCCTGTGTTTCCCATTTTTGGGGAGGGATGGTGAGGAATGGATGGACAGGAGGGGCCTGCAGGGGGTGCCTGGGTGAGGGTCACTCTGGCCCATGGGTGAAAGCCTCCCAGAGGGTTTCCCAGAAGTGTAGCCATCATGGTGGACCCGGCGGTCAGGGGCCATGGCAAGCTGCTCGTATCCAGGGCCAGCCATGGCTATCCAGCCCTGGGGGAAGATATCCTCCCTAGCCTCGATGAGGTTGCAGAGAGCACAGCAGGCCCCCATAACCTGGGAGACATTCTCCACCTCAATGTCAAGTCTCATGAGGAGTCTCCTAAATCATGCCTTCAAGTGGCCAAAGGCGCACTCAACAGGGTAGCGTATCTCTGTGAGCTGGCTGTTGAAGAGCTCCTGTGGGGGGTGGAGGTGGCCCATGCATGGCTGCATAAGCCAGGGCTGCAGGCAGTAGGCCAGGTCACCCATCAGGCAGAAGGGCATGGCAATGTCCCTGATAGTGCACTTCCACTAGGGGATATTGGTCCAGCCTCCATCCTGCACTACAGGGAGGAGTTCTTGAAAACGCACATAACAGCACCTAACCAGCCTGGCCAGCTCACATAAATATCCATAAACTGACCCTGATGGGGAATAGAAAGCAGGCACGCTCATGGGTGTGAACAGGAGTATCCCTGCCCCCTCCCAGGCCCCCTCCACCCCAAGCCCTCTGGGCTTCCTCCCAGGACCCATCTTTCTGCCCCTCCCACTCCCCCCCTCCTGGGCTCCCTCTTCCCTACCCTCTCTGGGTTCCCTCCACTCCAGGCCTTCTGCCCCCCCCACCTCACAAGGCCACCCCTCTGGCTACAGGCCTATGTATGGTTAGGGCTCATGGTCCCCCAGGGTGGGGATTCCTTGTCCCCCCACCCCACCCTGTCACACCCCTGCCCCCACCCTCCGAGCATCCCCCTTGTCTGGCAGCCACCTTCCCACTCTCCGTGCCAGGCCAGTGAACAGAGCATGCCTTACCTCAAGGATGATGACCCTGATGGTGGACTTGCCCACCTCACACTGCTTCCCAACAGACCAGCAGCTGTCCAGGGTGGCAAATTTCCATATGGCAATGGCCATATCCTTCTCCACGGAGAGGACTGGCTGCATCCAGATATCCTGGCACTGGAGGATGGGCACGAGCCAGCTGCATAGCTCCATGAAAATGTCCTTCTTTATTTGGAGGTTCTGCAGCCAGTGTGTGTAGTCCCATTTGGCCAGGGACCAGTCAGAGCTCACAGGGTGGGTCCACACACATCAGATGGACTGCGGGGGCATGGCAGGGGTCTTGTTGGGGCCAGGTCTCCAGCACCACCGGAGGCTCAGGGTGGCTGCCAGCAGGATGGCTAACAGGTGAGTAGGGTGATCCTGTGTGTCCGCAGCTGCTGTTGGTCCACAGCTGTCAAAGGTGAGGATCAGAACTGGACACAGGCTCAACTTCATTGTAAACAGCTCAGCAGGCCTCAGCAGCATGTGCAGGGACGGGGTGTTTGGGAGGGGCCTTTAAAGGAGCACATGGCCGGTGCCCCCAGAAGGGCTTTCTAGCCGTGCAACCACGTCCACAGCATTTCCTGGCCCATTCTTTTGAAATTGTGGCCGGAGCTTTTGAAAGAATGGATTGTTCCTTCAGTCCACATTTTGCGTGTGGACGTGATCCTCCAAAAGAAAGATTTTTGGAAAAGATCTTCCAGAAGATCATCTTTTGAAAGATTGCTGTCAGGTAGATGGAGCCTGCGGGTTTAGAGGGCAATCTTGGTAACACATTGTAATAGTTCTGTCTGAGTTTTACAACTGTATAACTAATGCTATATTGTGATTCCAAAAGGATAATTTGAGTTAAGATGGATTGCGAGCGTAACCCCTCCTGTTCGCTAGCCCAGCGTGAGGTTATTCAGCATAGGAGAAGCCTTGTGATTTCTGACATAACTTGGGAGACAAGGCCTGAGGCTCCTTGGCGCGCTCTGTGTTGTACATTAATGCGTGTGCACCTCAGGCCAGACCCACCCAGACAAACCACCAGCAACAGGCTTTATTCTGTAAAACAACACAAAACAGGATCACAGTTCAGCAGCCCTGCTCCTCTCCCTGCAGCCTGCATGCCGCTCCAGCTTAGCCCCTGCTGAGAACCTGCTGGGGGCAGAAGGCATATCCTGGCAGGAACTAGGTAGGGAGTTCTCCCAGCATGCTGCATTTTGTAGTTCACAACTTGTAGTTCCCAGGCCTGGGGCTGAAATGCACTGGTCCTGGGCTATGTGAGAAACACAGATTAATAACAAAGCAATGCACAAAAATGACATTTTCAGCTTATTATGGGAAGGGTTGTGCATGTTTAAAAGCCCTGTGAAAGTTCAGAAGCCAACATCTGTCTTTAAAAAAATGGCTGCTCTGAGTTTTGGAGTGAGAATCTTGCCTCTTTTTTGTCAGTGTATAGTTTTCTATTGAATTTAATCTAGTGATTTCCCCCCATATTTTATACTTAAGTTTCTGCTAATTCATTTTTCTATTCCTTTTTTCCCCCATAATATCTGTTTAATCTCAGTGTTTAGTCTCTTTCTAAGGGCTAGAGAAATACTAATTTCTATAGACAGAAAAAGCCACCTCCAAGCTCATCTACAGATAAATTCAGAAATGCACATAGTTATCAAGAGGGATGCTGTACAGTGGAAGTTTTGCTTTTGTAAGGACTTATGAGATTTTAAGGGGAACTTCATTGACCAGCAGTAGTACCACTGTTCAATCAGCTAATTGGGGGGAAACCATTGTGCTAAACAGTATACACTGTATTATGACTCCAGATCCTATAGTAACATCTTTCATTACTTGTCAATTAATGTGTCCACAGTGCACACTGCGAAGTTTCTATCACCACAATCAAGTCTCAGGACTGCCCTCCCCATTCTGCAAATCTATCTGCAGCTCTTCCCAGATAGCAGCACAGAACACTGTCTTCTGAGAGATGTAGCAGATGTCAGTAGGAAGCACTGAATTGATTCCATTCGTTTTGTTCTTGGAAGTGATTACATATAAATGTTCTTCAACCTTCACATCATTCATTGGTGTAGACTCATCAGGCTTGATTTTCTCACACAGATTTTTAATTTCTCTTTAAACCACTGTAGGAAATCATGAGACAATTCATGCCTCTGATGCTAGCAATATGCAGACTGTACCCTGCTGTGCTTTGATTCCCCTCTGATGCTAGCAACATCCATCTATCCCAGAAACAGCCTCTGGATGGAAGTAACGTGAATAAGGTTCTATGTGTGCTAGTTTATAAAATCAGGTCCTATAGCAATATAGCTAACATTCAGGTGCTACCATGGTCAAGTCAGAGACTTGGTCTATGTGGGGTGGAAAAAGGGAAGAGAAAACAATTAGAGACCTGATGAACCACTTCTTAGAAACTTGTGGAGTCTTGTACACTTTTGTAAAATGGGCATGTAAAGTTACCCTCTCAGAACAGCTGTGAAAAAACAAACCTAAGGCCGTGTCTACACTAGCCCCAAACTTCGAAATGGCCATGCAAATGGCCATTTCGAAGTTTACTAATGAAGCGCTGAAATACATATTCAGCACTTCATTAGCATGCGGGCGGCCGTGGCACTTCAAAATAGACGCGGCTCGCCACCGCGCGGCTCCTCCAGTTGGGGCTCCTTTTCGAAAGGACCCCACCTACTTCGAAGTCCCCTTATTCCCATCTGCTCATAGGAATAAGGGGACTTTGAAGTAGGCGGGGTCCTTTCGAAAAGGAACCCCATCTGGATGAGCCGCGCAACGGAGAGCCATGTCAATTTCGAGGTGCTGCGGCCACCCGCATGCTAATGAGGCTCTGAATATGTATTTCAGCGCTTCATTAGTAAACTTCGAAATGACCATTTGCATGGCCATTTCGAAGTTTGGGGCTAGTGTAGACGTGGCCTAAGATTTCAATCAGACATTCTGAGCCACTTTAAACCCTCATGATCAGAACACTGGGGCCCAGATCCTGAAAGGCCATTAGATTCCTAATTTTCATTGAAATCAATGGAAGTTAAGAATTTAACTGGTCCTTGATTGCTAAGCCTATTTTGTTCTCCACAAAACAAAAACGCAGTCATGTGGTACTGATTACCTAATACATTATTTTCTTAGTCTTTAAAGTGTTACCTGACTGCTGTTTTGTTTTGTGAAGATGCAGATTAACATGACTACCTCTCTGTAACTATTTTATTCTGCGAGTCCTTGTTCATCATCCACCACCATGGTTTTAGGTCATTTTGCCAGGCACTCTGGAAGGATAAATGGGGTAGGTATGAAGACAGACGGGAGTTACTAGGAATTCCAATGAAAGGGTGCAGTCAGGGTTGTATCCAGCTATGCCACACATTTTTGGTCTCCTTGGAATCTGGTTTGTGTTTGATATTTTGGGAAGAAAATGCTGACAGTTTCCATACCATTGAAAAGTCTGCAAAGATGAGGAGGATAAAAGGGCTGCCAAAGGGTTGTAAGGAATTATAGTATGTGGAACCTTATTCAGATAGTTTTCACTAGGTGACCTAAACACCCTTACATCTGATAGAGACCCCTATGTCTCTTACTGCACTGCAAGAGTAGTTAGGAGTGAGGATCAGTGCTTAATTTGTACCGAGGCTTGCTAGTGCTGAGCTTCAGCACTGTAGGTGTGGCAAATCACAGTCTGGTGCCTCTGAGGTTCCTATGTCAGTTGTGAAAGTAAAGACATCTCTATTTTTGGTTCAGGAGAGCAGTGGCAGTTAGAGAGATGTCTAGTTCTGAAGGCAACACCAGTGCCAGCAGCAGTCCAGAAGTTACCGGAATGGTAATGGGACCCACAGGATCCTACTCTCACTGCTGTGCTCTACCCCATACCATATTTTTTTGTCTTTCTAAGTTTGTCTTCCCCCACCTCATCTCTAGCTTGGAGCCCTGGGTGGCTGCCCTGCTCACCGTGCCCTGTTTATAGACCTGGTAGAATACATGGCTGTAAACATCTACCACTAGTGCATACAGTAGCCTAGGCTTTCACATAAACTTGTTCTGACTGAATGTATGGGAATGAAAATAATACCAGTACACATGCAAAGTCATCACAATCTTAAAAGTGAAAATTAAACTGTTGCTTGAGCCCCAGCACCTCTTTCATTACAAATTAAACTCTAGTGAGACATCTGTGGCATCTCTGTACCTCCCAAAAGACTAGGAAATGAGGATCCAGCAGAATGTGAAGAGAATGAAGGTGACACTGGACTGTCTTTCTAAAACTGGTAGGTTTGACTCCCTAGTTGGTATCCTATTTCTCTTTTTTTACTAAGAAGTTCCCTTGTATTTTATATGACATCTTATATATTTATTGTTGTATAATGTCCTGCACTGGTATTTTACAGCCGTTTGATTCATTACTTCATATTTATATATTCTGTGATGGATATGGATTCAAACATCAACATATATAAGCTCTTAATTTTGAAGGTCATTTGTGTCCAAATCAACGTCAAATCAGAGAATTGTTACTTCCTTAATAATAATAAATATATGTCACTGTTTACTGAAGGGTATGTCACATGTTTGAGCAAACTGCATATTCACAGAATGTGACTAAAAGCCTGAGCAGCTTATTCCTCAAGATACAAATATGAGTATGTCTGAGTGATTTGCCTAATGATGAATTCAAGGGAAGATAATTGGGGGTTCTAATTCAGCCATCTCCCCAAATATAACCACAAATATATATATATATATATATATGTGCCTTTGGGCTTTTATCACACTACCCTAGAAAATGGAGCAAACAATTCTGTAGCTGCACAAAACTGCTTCATTGCTCTGCTGCTCTGATACAGTACATTGCTTCTCTCCCTGAGCAGACACTGAAAATCTTTGAAAATCCTCAGGGACACAGAGAGGGGTGAATTTCTTTGCCTTTTGTTGCTCTTTTCCTCTGGTTAACTGTACTGGAAACTAGGTTACAGTGTATGAAGCTAAAAATATTTTGTTATGATTGGGTTCATAAGCACAGAAATATTAACTTTTGAGAAGTGTTGCTGTTATGCAGTGATGAAAATGACTTAGAACAAGACGTTTCCTCTAAAAAGCAATAATACCTAGTCACGATTTGAATAGCTGTCTCCATTGTATTACACTGCCATACATCAACTCTACTAATTCAATACAAAAATCTACCATCAATATGATAAATCACTGTTTCTGTTGAATTAGTGAGAATGGATGGTTACTAATTGGACAAGGCTGTATTAGAGGAAATATATAAAGTAATATGAATAACAAGAAACACTGGTAAAGAATTCCTTTAATTTTTAGTCTTCTCAACTCCATTCATAAAGGATTCAAATTATGTATTGTTTAAACTTGCTTATTGTAATTATTTATATGAGTTCTGCCTGGCTATTTACCTGCTTTTAGAAAGTCAGCATGGCTGTGAAGGTACACGCTAGTCTAAAACTCAGGAGACATGGCTTCTACTCACGGTTGGCCGGCTGGGGGCGGGGCTCAGGAAAATCACTTCCCTTTTCTGTACCACAGTTTCCCCAGCTGCAAAATGAGGCTAGTTACAGTGACCTTGTTTGTAAAGCTCCAGAAATAAGAACAGTACAGTAAGTCATAAGGGCTACATCTACACTAGCCCAAAACTTCGAAATGGCCGTGCAAATGGTCATTTCAAAGTTTACTAATGAAGCACTGAAATACATATTCAGCGCCTCATTAGAATGCTGGCAGATGGGGGTCTTTAGAATGCTCATCCAGACGGGGGTCCTTTTTGAAAGGCAACTTCTATCTGCTCATAGGAATAAGGGGATTTTGAAGTTGGTGGGGTCTGGACGAGCTGCATGGTGGCAAGCCACGTCAATTTCAAAGTGCCACGGCTGTTGGCATTCTAATGAGGCGCTGAATATGTATTTCAGCGCTTCATTAATAAACTTCAAAATGACCGTTTGCACAGCCATTTCGAAGTTTTGGGCTAGTGTAGACACAGACAGAATGTTTTTTTTTCTGAAAGGCATATGATCTTGTCAAGGTTAATCCCCACTCTGACACTTTGGGGGCCTGTGAGAACTTTAAAGGGTCCTACCACTAAAGGCTTCTATTTAAAAAACAAAAAAACTAAAAATCTAAAACCTCCCCAAGATCACAGATTCCCTGACATTGGGTGATACACTGCCCCCACCCAACTGCAAAAACCCCTCTGAGAACTTAGGAGTTGAGACGTGTCTCTGTGAGGTAACCCCAAGCTCTCATCCCTTTGGGAGACAACTTGAAAACAGCTGCAAATTAGTAATCGCTGACCTTTCAGTCACAGGCTCAAGCAGACAGAACTTCTTACCTTCTCAGATGCAGGAATCAGATCATAGTCTTTAAAAGGTGATTTTTTAACAAAAAAAAAGAAGACATACTTGGTTAGTATATAGGATGACCATATCTCTCTGTCCCAAATACGGGATAGAGATAGGTGGTTGGCGGGGCGGGGCGGGCGGCTCCTCCAAGCCCCACGTAGCCGGGAAGGAGGCAGCAGCTGCTGGTGCTCCCCCAGAGCCCCGAGAAAGCAGCAGCCTCCAGCTATCCCCCAGATCCCTGGGGAAACAGCAGCTGCCAGCCTCCCTCAGAGCCCTGGAGAAGTGGCAGCTGTTGACAATCCCCCAGAGCCCCTGGGGAAGCAGCAGCTGCCAGCCTCCCTGGGAGCCCCGGGAAGTGGCAGACACCAGCCCTGCCCCAGAACCCTCAGGGGAAGTCGCAGCTGCCAGCAGTCCCCAAGCCCTGGGAAAGTGGCAGCTCCCCACACTCCCCCCACTTTCTCGAGGCTTGGAGAAGTGACTTCCACCAGCAGCTGTGTCTGCACAGCTGCTGGTGGAAAAGGTCGGGGGGCGGGGGTGATAGCCGAAATATGAGACAATTAGTCCCTTTTAAAAAATAAGTCAAGATGCCTTTTTGGCATCCAGATACTGAACCATCGCACCCAATATGGGATGGATGGTCATCCTATTAGTATACCTTTCTGCTAGGTGTTACAGAGTAACTGAAAAAAGGTAGATTAGAGCACAGAGAGTTGCTTCCCTTCGATTCAGTTTAAATTCTGCAGTGTACAGGGGGTACATAATCAGTCAGAAGAAGTCCCACAAACCAAACCCAAATATTTAAAAATAAAAACTGGTCAGGTCTGGCAAAACATCACTTTTTCAGTCCTGTATACTTTGTTCCAAGATTCAGTCCTTTCTGGATAAGGATACTACTGGAAAATTGCATACCTGGTTCCTGGCTCATTTCATCTTGGTATCTCCCCTCTGGCCACACAAAATCTGCCAGGCAGTTTACTGCTTCCAATTCAAATCTCACTCTCTCTTCCCATTAGCTCACCAGATAATTTACCTAACTGAATGGCTGTGATGTCTAAAAAAGAGTAATAACCCTCCCATCCATAACAGATCTAGTAAACTAGGTAAACATCTAGGATTTGGGACTCCTGAATTCTAAAACTACCTATAACAATAAGTACTTCTGTGCCATTGGTTAGTCATTTATGCCCTGATTTTCAAACATACTGAGAATCCACAGTATCCACTGACTTCAGAAAGGTACTCAATACCTCTGGAAATCGGACAAATAATTTTTCTGACTCATTTTCCTTCACTGTACAACAAAATGAACAAAATTTACTTAGCCTACCAACCATAGATAAAGGAAGGATTAAATTTGTTAATGTGTAAACCTAACATGTATATCTGTAACGTTGCTAAAGTAATTATTACTGGTTGAGCCTCTCTAATCTGGAATTCTCTTGTCTGGCAACCTCCATAATCTGGCCTGATTTTAGTTTGCCAAATGACCACTTATTATGGATGTGTCCAAATTTCCCTTGGTCCCATAAAGTCTGTTTACAGTCACCAGTCCCGGCTCGCAGGCGGGGTCTACACTAGAGAGTTTTGTCGAAAGAACGGGCCTTCTGTCGACATAACTCAGGGAGAGTCTACGCACTTAAAGCATTCTGTCAACAAAGTCTCGACAGAACTCTGCATTTTCCTTAACAGTATTATCCCCCAAAAATTTGAGGCATAACAATCTCTGGACAGAGTATGGTCGACAAAAGCACAGCGTAGACACGTCTGTCGACAGAGAAGGCTTCCAGCAGAATCTGCCATTCTGCTTTCTGGTACAAGAGAGCAGTGCAGCCTGGCAGTTCTCTGTGAACAGAGCAAGTTGGGTGTAGATGCAATCTGTTCACAGAGGTTCTGTCAAGATTACCCTGTCAACAGTAACTTCTGTCAACAGATGCTTCTACTGTAGACATAGCCGAAGAGTACAAATTCTGGGTGACACACAAAGTAGAGAAATATAGATATATGGTCCTATCTGCTGATAGGAATAAGGGGATTTAGAAGTTCCCAGGGTCCATTTGAAAAGGACCCCTGTGTGGATGAGCCACGTGGCAGCGAAAAGCAGCAATTTCGAAGAGCCGCGGTTGCCAGCATGCTAATGAGGCACTGAATATGCATTTCAGCACCTCATTAGTAATCTTTGAAATGGCCATTTGCACGGCCATTTTGAAGATTTGGGCTAGTGTAGACAAGTCCAGTGTTCTGTGCTGTTATTTAGCTGTAATTTACCCTAAGTGTCTTCTAAGAGCTGAGTAAGCAGTGGTGGTGTTGCTAATGTACTAGACAATATTCACTTCCCCTTGTCTGGAAAATTCTTTTGTCCATCATAGATCACGTCCCAAGGGTTCCGGATAAGCGAGGTTCAACTTGAATTCCATATTGAAATAACACGTAACTCATTCAGAATAAGATGAAACAACGTGAAGTAATATAGTATAACATAGGCTACGTCTACACGTGAAGCCAACATCGAAAAAGCTTATTTCGATGTAGCAACATCGAAATAGACTATTTCAATGAATAAAGTCTACACGTCCTCCAGGGCTGGCAACGTCGATGTTCAACTTCGACATTGCGCGGCACCACATCGAAATAGGCGCTGCGAGGGAACATCTACACGCCAAAGTAGCACACATCGAAATAAGGGTGCCAGGCACAGCTGCAGACAGGGTCACAGGGCGGACTCAACAGCAAGCCGCTCCCTTAAAGGGCCCCTCCCAGACACAGTTGCACTAAACAACACAAGATACACAGAGCCGACAACAAGTTGCAGACCCTGTGCCTGCAGCATGGATCCCCAGCTGCCGCAGCAGCAGTCAGAAGCCCTGGGCTAAGGGCTGCTGCCCATGGTGACCATAGAGCCCCGCAGGGGCTGAAGAGAGAGCATCTCTCAACCCCTCAGCTGATGGCTGCCATGGCGGACCCCGCTATTTCGAAGTTGCGGGAAGCGCAACGACTACACGGTCCCTACTTCGACGTTGAACGTCGAAGTAGGGCGCTATTCCTATCCCCTCATGGGGTTAGCGACTTCGACGTCTCACCGCCTAACGTCGAAGTTAACTTCGAAATAGCGCCCGGCGCGTGTAGCCGTGACAGGCGCTATTTCGAAGTTAGTGCCGCTACTTCGAAGTAGCGTGCACGTGTAGACACGGCTATAGTATAGTATAGTGAAACAAACAGTAAAATAGTAAGTAAAATTAATTATCCACAAGGGAGTGTAACTTTAGCTGGGTGTGTACACTCCCAGATGTCATTATAGCGGATGAAGGAGTAACAAAGAGATGCTACTTCTATCTGCAAAGGGCCAAGCACACATTCAGAACTGTATAACTAATTAATATGAAAAGCATGTAGGAAAACAGATATCTTTAGCATTGTGTTAGGGCACCATCTTACAAACTCCTGCTTATTTGAGAAATCATTACTTTTGTAAGAGGACCATCGAGTTGGTTCTAATCTTAATGACATAGGATTTATATTGACTTTATTGAAGAAATGCCTGTTATACTTGTTGTCAGATTGAATTCTCACAGGGACAGGATTGAGTTAGGTGGTAGGGCCCAATCCTGCAATGGAGTTAGTGTCTTTGAAGAGATGGGCAGTCTCCAGAGAATGATGGTTATGCAAAACCATCCTCCACTAAATTAGACTGGCATTAAAAGAGGGGAGAACAGCAAGATAAACACGATTTTAAAGTTTGTTAGCTTGTGGTCTTCCAGGAGCGGCAACACTGAGATGCACTTGCACCAATGCTTTACTGACCAGCAAACATATTTATAATGCTCAAAGGCCGGTGACCAGAAAGAAGAAGAAGAAAAAAACCCCACCAATGTTGTTGTCTGCACATGTACAGTCCTTGGACCTTTGAATTCCATGTCTGCAAGGGAATAAGTAATTAAAGTGAATATACAGACTGACCATCTTTTTCTCTGCTTTCTTATTTAAATACAAAATAAGGGGAAACGCTCAAAAGATTATACAAAATGGTCCATCTTTAGTAGGGATTGTACTACTGTATTATTTCGGATTCTATTATACTCTACATGGCGAAGGCAAGCATAGTAAAAAAAACAATCTGCATGATATTTTAACTTAATGAGAAGCAGCATGTTAAACAAGTAAACAACATTTATTGTAAGTCAATAGGTTGTAAAACATTATTCTTATATGGAAAGCTTGTGCATTTAATATGTATTGGATAATTTGTATAATTAAAAATATGAAAGCTTTCTAAATTAATTAGGAAGACGATACTGAATTTTATCAGTCATATCAGATTAATACACTATAAAATGTAAGTTGTTATGAAAGACTAGAAGTTCTGGAGGGAATTGGTAATATTTATTTCTTATCCCTTTAGCCTTTGAGTGCTTTACTTTTCTCACCAACATTTTTTTTCAATTGCAAATGTTCTTCTCAACTGAACTGCAAAAGTGATCACTAGGAGATATTTCACAAAGCAAGTAAAATGAAAGCGAACAGTAGAAATAAAAGACATATCCTCCCACTGTAGCCAAAGCACCAGTACAGTGTATCAAATATATATCTCTATGGCCATGGCTACACTAGTCCGCGCCTTTCAAAAGGGGGAGGTTAATGAGCCACCCTGGCATATGCTAATGAAGCGCTATCATGAATATGCACCACCTCATTAGCATAATGGTGGCTGTGCATGTTTTGAAAGTGCCACTTTTGAAATGCATACTGCTCGTGTAGATGCGCCTTTCAAAAGGACCTCCTGCATTTCGAAAGCCCCTTCTTCCTATTTGGTTTTGGGAAGAAGGGACTTTCAAAATCTGGGGGGGTCCTTTCAAAAGTCCTCTGTCTACACAAGCAGAGTGCATTTTGAAAGCAGCACTTTCAAAATGCGCACAGCCGCCATTGAGCTAATGAGGTGCTGCATATTCATGGAAGCATCTCTTTAGCATCTGCCAAAGTGACTCATTAGCATCCCCCTTTCGAAAGGCAGGGGCGAGTGTAGCCACAGCCTACTATACATTTGAGTGTGTTTTTGCATCTGTCTGAATGTCAGTCTCTCCATCTGTGTGTATGTCTGTTAAAGAACTCTTCCTAAATGGTAAGAGCTAGGACCACCAAGTTTGGTGTGCAGCTTCCTCTTATCATCACTTATAACAAGGTGATGGCTTGGTTATGCCAGGACAATGGGATGTATATGGTATGTGATTGTTTATTATCAAATGGAAAGGGAGAGGTCTGGTAGCAGGGACAATTATACTCCAGAATGACAATAGAACTTTCCTGAGGTCCCTTCCAGCCCTATGATTCTATTAATAGGGGACCATCAAGCAAGTACACCCCTAACATCCCCAGAGACCCCAGAGCAGCTGCTGGTTGGGCAGCACAGCCCTTGCTGCCTCAGCTCATCCCAGGGTAGCAGCCACTGACTGGGCACCATAGCTCTTACTTCTGAAGGCTGGCCCCAGGGAGCAAATCTGGTGGCTGGGCAGCATGGCTTCCACTGTTCCAGGATGGCCACAGGGAGAGTCTGCCAGTGGCCAGGCAGCCTGGCTCCCGCAACCTCAGGCCAGTCCTGACTCCTGCAGTCCTTCGACTGGGCCTCCCAGACCACTCCCAAAGTCCCCAAACCCCTTCCCTGAGCCCCCCTCATTTTCCAATCCCCCAATCTGCACCCCCACTCCAGCCCCCTGCCATGATAGATAGATAGATAGATAGATAGATAGATAGATAGATAGATAGGCACATCTTTTTGTCTGTATGACAAAGTTTTAAAACAATAGCAAGCTCAGATTATAATTACAATGGTTTCTATCAAAATGCTTCATCTCTATTGTTCTTTCAAATAAAGAAACTCATTATAATTTTCAGACTATATTCCTACATTGAAAAACTGCTATTTGATTCTCCAGAAGGGCCACATTATGTGTTTAAATCTACTCAGACATTTCCAGTGGCACATTTATCAGGGAGAAATACATTTGAATGTTAGTATTAAATGTTTGTCATATCAGTAACCCATCAGAATGTCACATCTTTATTAAATGATTGTCCAGGCAAGGATGACATTAAAGCAATAGATTTATCCTTGAATTATTAATCATCTATTGAAGTAATAGGGTTGATGGTTGTAGAATTTATATGTGTGTACAACCAGCATGTATAAGCTTCATTCCATGTGTTCTGTGAAATGATTCATTAGGAACTTTGTGCACTGTGCAGAAGTCTAAAGAATTTCTAGATTTTATTGAATTCTAATAACCAACTGTCTCTCAAAATACTCATCTGAGTCTTACTGCTGCAGTTGGCTGGTCTGCTATTTTTATCTTAAACTAGTCTATCAGTTAAAGCTAAAGAGCAGAATGTGTTGAATAGACGAACACCCCTTTACAACTGCTCTTTAAAAACTATGCAACAAGGACACCAGCTACAAAGAGAGCAAACAAGAACAGAGGTTAAGGAGGTACATTCTTCTGTTAGTGCCACTTTGAGAGCTCTAAAAAATCTTGACAATACTTAAATCCAGAATGATCTTGAGATTGTTTTACAACACAACTGGTACTTAATTAGCCCCACATCTGTGCTGGAAAGGGCACTTTTAAGTAATTTGTATACCAAGAGCAGTACTATACCCAAAAGTGTGCCTGGTAGTTTTTATATCTCCACCAGCTCACTTCTTAGTGGTACATATTGTAAAAGTCAGTGCAGTGGAAAGGTAATAGCATTAAAAGAACTCTGCTGAGAATACAATATATAATTGCCATTCAAAGACAGTTACTAAAATGTTGAGATGACACTTTATATTTGCTATTGTTTGAAATAAGAATATTATGATCTCAGCCTTTGTTTAAAATGCAGCGGCTAATAGCTGTTTATAGGTATTATCGAACAAATGGTGACTGATGAATTCTTACTGTACCTATAACTACATGAAGCTGGGGTTTTGCATTACCCATCTGCTGTGCATCTTCACACAGAAAAGGTTTGGCTTGGTTAGGAGGCAACCGTAATTGAATCATCACTTAATTTTGGTAATATGATTTTGTCTTTAAGAAAAATGCAGATTTAGGCTATGTCTACACTAGCCCCAAACTTTGAAATGGCTATGCAAATGGCCATTTTGAAGTTTACTAATGAAGTGCTGAAATACATATTCAGCGCCTCATTAGCATGTGGGTGGCTGCGGCACTTCAAAATTGACGTTGCTCACCGCCGCGTGGCTCGTTGCCACGCAGCTCGTCCAGACGGGACTCCTTTTCGAAATGACCCCTTCTACTTTGAAGTCCCATTATTCACATCTGCTCATAGGAATAAGGGGTCTTCAAAGTAGCCGGGGTCCTTTCAAAAAGGAGCCCTGTCTGAACGAGCTGCGCGGTGGTGAGCCACGTCAACTTCGAAGTGTCGCAGCCGCCCGCATGCTAATGAGGCACTGAATATGTATTTCAGCGCTTCATTAGTAAACTTCGAAATGAGCATTTGCATGGCCATTTTGAAGTTTGGGGCTAGTGTAGACACGGCCTTAGTGGAATAGCCCAAAGTATGTGCTCCACTTATATTTCTAGAGCCACAAATAACTCTTCACTAAATATTACACATGTAACATTTAATTTAATAGTTTTTGCATTATAGAGGATAGCCTTGAGAATTTAGCAGAGTAAGCATGTACTTTGGGATACCAAGATTTCTCAGGGTTTACAGATTCAAATCCTTTTAGGGTTGATTAATTATTTACACATAGTTTACAGTGATATCTAGAACTGCAGTACAGGGTGCTGTGGGTGCACATTAAAAGCACATGGTGGACCAAACAAGAAAAAACAGCAAGGGTTAACTCAGTCATAGAACTTCATGATGGAAGAATAATAACAGTAAATGCCACAATCTTGTAGTCAAATGTATTGTAGGACTCCACCAAGAGATGTGAGTAATGGACCATTTAGAAACATTAGATTAGATCTATGTGTGGAGGAAGTCTCCAAGTGATGATCTCTCCACGCAGATGGATGGATTGATGACCTGATGATGGCCTGTTCGGTTCATTCCATCTGGGCACCTGGCATTGGCCACTGTTGGAAGACAAGATACTGGGCTAGATGGGCCTCTGGTCTAACCCAGTGTGACCATTTTAATGTTCTTATGTGCTATATTTCAGTGTGAATTCTTCCCATGTCATTAAACATTGCTTATGACATGGACATGATTCCCCCACCCCTGAAGAGGATGGGTGCCTTCATATCTCTCCACTCACAGCTTGGAGGACCAGTGGTCTGTTTTTCATCTAATCCCTACCCTTTGATCTGTCCCCCCTTTTTTTTTTTCCTGGGTGGCCCTATCTAAAATTAAAACGTCCTCCAGTAGGGTACTAGAACACACAAGCGTTCCTACTAATTCCTAAGTGCAGTTCCCCAAGGAAGGTCCATACCCATATGAACTAGGTGAATCAACAGTGTTTGCACAACTTATCTTCCTGCCTCCAACGCACAGAGACAGATACTCCTCCATGGGTCTTGGGATCTGTGTAAGAGGACAAACTGTTATCTTTTCTCCCCAAACCTGTCAAGAGGACACAATAATAACTTTCCTCTGTGTTCTGGAACACAAAGTGGAATAAGACTGTAAAGTAAAGATAAAGTGCATTACCTGGTATTGCAACTGAAAACTCATCGTATGAGGGCAGTGTGAAGATAGTTTCTCCATAATCTCAGCCTCTCCAATCCAAAACATTGAAGAAACACAGGGAATTCTTTCAAGTTTCAGTTTTAAGAGTTAATTGTGGAAGCACTGCCTTGTTTAAAATTATTCCAGAATTATGTATTCTATATTTTTAGATCAGTAACAAACTTTCCTTTACATATTAAATACCCAGCAATATTTATTGCCACAAGCAAGGTGTTCATACATGATCTTATATCAATTGCTTTTAGGTAAAATCTATCAAGCCTTCATTAAACAGATACAACTTTGCAACTTCCAATGTCTCTGATTAGCAGAGTAAATATAATTAAAATAACTATTATCCCTAAATGTAATTACCTATTCATGAACATTTCTTAACTCCTTACAAGATCAGTTTTTAAAGATCATATCACATCTAATATGTGCCCCTTTGGCTATATATGTTATCTAGAAGAGACAAAAATAAAAAAATACAAAAAAAAAAGGTCAGCACTTCATTTTAGTGAAAAGAAAACCAGTCTCACCACACTTCTTACCATAATTATTTGGAGGTTTACTTAAAATATATGGGCAGGGTATGACAAAAATTTCCCACCACAACAAATAGCATTAGGAAAGGAAAAGCTTGATTTAGGGAGGTTAAGTTGTCAAAAACCATTCCAATACCTGATAGGCCACAACTTCTCACCAGAATTTAAGATTCTGTTGCAAAATAAATAAACAAACAAGAACTAGAAACATATTTGCGTACTGGGTTGCAAAGTAAAACTTCTGAATGTGCCCGAAAGCAGTATTTTTGTTTGTTTGTTTGTTTGTTTTTTGAGTTCACAGACTTTGACAGCTCTAAGGAAGAAAGGAGGTCAAAGTACCTTTTTCTTTTTAATGAGTTGTTAAAGATCATTATATTTTTAACTGATTGTCATTTTAAGAAATATTTCATTACACACTTCGTTGGTTAGAGATTTGGACTTGGAATCTTCATTGTGGCATATATTAATTTCAATGACAATACAGAGTATGAAGTGCACACTGTGCAATTTATATTATTATTCTTGTTACAAATATTTGCACTGTAAAATCATAAACAAAAATAGTATTTTTCAATTCACATCATATAAATACTTTAACACAGTATCTTTTATTGTGAAAGTGCAACCTACAAATGGAGGTTTTTTTCTAGAAAATTACACTCAAAACCAAAACAATATAAAACTTTAGAGCTTGTAAGTCCACCCTGTCCTACTTCTTGTTCAGTTATTTGCTAAGATAAACTTTTACAGCTGGCATATCAGGTATTTATATGCCAGATATACTAAACATATGTATGCCCCTTCATGCTTCATTCATCAGTCCAGGGGACATGTTTCCATGCTGATGAAACTTATTAAAAATGTGTTAATTAAATTTATGACTGGACTCATTGGGGGACAATTAAATTTCTCCTCCTCTGTTTTACTTATATTCTGCCATATACTGTATGCTATAGGAGTCTTGGATGATGGTTGATATTCATTTTAAGAGCACTTTCTCTGAAGATTTGATATATCTGAAGAGAGTATCAGTATGAGATTTCTAAAGCTAGTTACAGCTTTCAACCCACAGATTAAGGATTTTGTGTCTGAGAGGGGACAATATGTGGATTGTGCTACCAGATGTCTTTAAAGAGCAACACTCTGATGTGGAAACGACCGAACTGAAGCACCAAAAGAGAAAATCAACCTTCTGATGATAACAACTGACTCAGAAGGTGAAAATGAGCATGTGTCAGTCCAACTGCTTTGGATCATTATTGATCAGATTCCATCATCAGCATGGACACTTGTACTCTTAAAGCAAGAAGGGATATATTAATGTTTAGGGCATCTGGATCAGAAATACCATTTGATCCTTGGCTTCAAAAAAGCCTGTTCTCTCTTTCATGTATCACTTGGAAACAAGAATGAGGCAGAGTTATTTCCTGCAAATAAAAACAAAGAAGTCTGTCTAAGTGATTGGCTGTATAAAAAAATAGGCCTGAGGTTGTTTCTACACATGCCACTTTCTCCAAAATAATACACAGTCCAAAATATGCTAATGAGGCACTTATGTAAATTCCCAGCACCTCATTAGCATAAGGTCATATGATTTGGAGTCCAGAAGACGGTCTTCCAGACTCCGAAAGGGCATGTAGAGGCATCGGGAATTTACTTACGCACCTCATTAGCATATTTTGGGCTGTTTATTAGCATGCCAGTTTTGGAGAAATTGGCATGTGTAGAAACAGCGTGAGTGAATATATAGGCTCTAAAGTTTTACATTGTTTTGTTTTTGAATGCAAGTTCTTTTGTTCATAATTCTAACTTGTGCTTACAACTTTCATAGTAAAGAGATTGTACTACAATGCTTGTAATTGTGGAATTTAAAGCCATTATTTTTTTTTTTTTTATATTACAAATTTGCAATCAAAATATAAAGTGACCACTACAAGTTTTTTATTCTGTGTTGTAATTGAAATCAGTATATGTAGAAATACAGAAAACATCCAAAATATTTGAATAATTGGGATTCAATTATTGTTTTCATGATTGATTCCAATTCTGCAATTAATCACTATTAACATTTTTAATCACTTGACACTGCTATTAAAAACATTTTTTAAATGTTTGAAATCCAAAGAAAAACATTGCATTTAGAGCTAAACTAAATATTTTTTCTGCCCAGGAACAAAATGACTTTTAAATTTTCAATTTGTTGAAAGTTAAAAAAAAAAAAAAGCTGAACCAAAACAAAGTTTTGTTTTGGAATTATCAATCAGCTGACTAAAACTGGGCATTTTCACAACTCTAATACTCTTCCAAAGATTATATTAAAACTTCGCATGAAGCAAAGATTGGAACCCTTATAATGACAACTAATCATGTTTAGTCAGGAACTTTTATGGGATATACCAAAATGAAAGGATCCAAATACCTCAAAATTTGAGGTAGTTCACTTCTAGGTCTAACTACCAACCTAGTGACACATTTGTTTACATCTACCAATATGTTAATTGTCAAAATGGGAAATTTTGTCAGAATTCTATTCTTGGCTAATTTGACTTATTTAACATAATATATCAAAGAACAGAATGTCTCTCCCCATTGTTAACCCTTCTCAAAGCATTCTTCATTTACCACAGTTTGGTTATAACAACAGAGTAAGGGATAAGATAACAGTTGTCATTTTGATTCTTCTCTTACTTTATGACAAATGATCATCAGCTAGAAGGCCTTCATCTATAAACATTTAAAGAAAATATACTGTCATTTATGCCAAGTAGAATGTAGTCTGAAGGATAAAAGAGTTCTGTCATCAGTGTGACTGCCTTTGATTTGCATAACATAATTAAGGAGATGTCTGCCAAAATATGGATAATATTCGGTGAGTCTGTTAATTTGCCACTTGTATTTATTTTCACTGCATCACTGCACACATTTATTTTTGATGTAGGTTCCTTAAATACACTCATTTTGGACATAGATTCCTTAAATAAAACAATATTTAAAAGCTTAATGTGTTGCTCATTGATCACGACAATAGTGCAGTTTAACTACAATTTATGATGAAAGGAGACATATAAGCAAATGTATGAAAATATTCTCTGTAAGAATCATAAAATCATAGAGCTGGAAGAGACCTCTAGAAGTCATTGAGTGCAGCCCCTCTAGAGGCCATTGAGTCCGGAGCAGGACCAACTCTAACTAAATCATCCCAGCCAGGACTTTGTCGAGCCAGAACATAAACACCTTTAGGCATGGAGATTCTACCATCTCCCAAGGTAATGCATTCCAGTGCTTTACTACCTTTCTAGTGAAAGTTTTTCCCTACTATCCAACCAAAACCTCCCCCGACTGCAACTTGAGACCATTACTCCTCATTATGTCATCTGCCACTACTGAGACTAGCCTCTCTCCATTTTCTTTGGAACCTTCCTTAAGGTTGTTAAAAGCTACTATTGAAGCCCCCCATCACTCTTCTCATCTGCACACTAAACAATCCATCAGCCTCTCCTTGTAGGTCATGTTCTTCAGTCCCCTCATCATTTTCATCACCCTTCGCTGGACCCTCTCCAATGCAGCCACATCTTTTCTATAGTGAAGGAGGGGGCAGAGGCAAGAATTGGACACAATACTCTAGATATGGCTTCACCAGGGCCGAGTAAAGGGGAATTATCACTTCTGTAGATCTGCTGGAAATGCTACTCCTAATGCACCCCAATATGCCATTAGCTTTCTTGGCTACAGGGGCAAACTCTTGGGTCATACCGAGGTTCTCATCCACTGTAACCTGTAGGTCTTTTCCTGCCAAACTGCAGCTTAGCCATTCTGTCCCCAGCCTGTAACAGTGTTGTTGAATAGTGATGACCTCCTTCCTTCTTGTCGGTAAGACCTCTAATATGAGCATCCTCTTTGATTCCTCCTACAGCCTTCCCACCTTTACTACTTTTCCCTATAGAAAGTTTCTAAAATATGCCCTTATTTTCTGCAAGCACTGCTAGTCTTTCTGTGCTTGACCTCATCATCTCAAGATATGAGTACCACAGCTGACTCTATGACAGTGATTGAAAGGACACCGCAAACGTCAAAATCCCCTTATTCTTATCAGCTATAAGGGGATTTCAACATTTGCAGGGTTCTTTTGAAAAAGGCTCTGTGTAGATGAGACACTTGCAATTGAAACACTGCACTTTTGAAATGCCGCAGCTGGCAGCATGCTAATGAGACACTGAATATTCATTTCACTGCCACCTTAGTAGTCTCCGATTGGCCATTAGCATGGCCCTTTTGAAATTTTGGCCAAGTGTAGACACGGGCAAACATCTACAAACATCAGTAAAGTTCTGTGAATGGATACATAAGTTTGTTTTGTTTATTAGTTGCAGATGGATCTTTCAGTCCAGAGTTAGTAAGTCAATATCAGTTATAGGGCATCATCATATGCTGGGATTTCATTTCTTGTAGCTTGCAATTTTCCCCATGAGCACCCAAACAGATATGAGGTAAAAAGGATTATGTCCAAAGGGCCTTTATACTTCATTTCCAGAAGCCTCTTAGCCTAAGTGAACAACAGGCTTTTGTTACACCCTTCTTTCTCCCAAACTTTGTGGAAATTAGCATAGGGTAATTTATCTATTAAACAATTCACATAGGCTGCATCTACACTAGCAAGTTCTTTCAAAAGATTTTTGAAAGTAGAAATGTAATAACGTGTATTCATCATGCATCAGTTGTAGACTTGAATTATTGCTGTGGTAATGCCCTTGTGCCACTAGTATCCCCCTGCTCCATTTGTAGCTATACAGTCTTCATTCTGTCACATGATTTGCATTTGTGACTTACAATTTGTATCTTCCTTCCCCGGAGAATGTTCTTTATCTTTCTGAACTCCTTAATACTGAGGTACTGTAACATGCTGAACTTCAACTGCTGCAGGTAGACTGTATTAATGCAAGCTAAAAGGTAGTCTGATTACATTAACATGAACTAAATAATTAGCTTGCATCAGCAAGATTTACCTGCAGCAATTAAAGTGCAGTATGTTCCAATACTTTACAAATCACACCCACCTAATGTACTTTGGCAAGACTTATTTTGAGTTAGGCTCATCTGTTATGTTTTGCACCATCATTTTATTACTGCACAGTATGGAAATCCAATGCTCACTTACCATCTTCTTAAAATATATTACTCTCTCTTTCAAAAAAACAAAAACACAAACCAAGAGATGGGTTAAGAGGTTTGATTCATCAGGACTGTAATTTGTTTGGAGTCTTTTTACTCTCCTTTATTTTTACTGAAATCCAAATGGGAGTAACTTAGAGTAACACAGTCATAGTTTTTTTTTTCAATTTGGGAAAATATTGAAACAGATGCAGACTTTATAGAGAAGTCTTACATGTTCTCACATCTTCTGAATAAGATTTCATGATCAGGATAGCATGCTTGGCCAATTTAGTTTTGCATATGGTATAAGCTATGAAGAAGCAAGCTTGATTTAGGCTTAAAATTATCAATATGCCTGTCTACAATAAGTATGCTCCATTTATGAAAACTGGCATAGCATGTGCTGTTTTTTACAAGTATGGAGGGTAGAGATGTGCATGAACAGCTCTGTACAGTGTTCCACCTAAGGCAGTGGTCTCCACCTTTTTTGTACCAAAGATCACTCTCTCCCAGATCTTGCACTCCTCACTCCTCCACCCAAACACTCTGCCCCCGCCTAGAGCCCCCTCTTGCATACAAATATCTTCCCAGAGCCCACATGCCTCACTCCTTCCTGCACCTCAACACTCTGCCCCCGCCTTCAAAAGGAGACTAGCAGGACAGCACAGGAGGGGGTGAGGGGTGTAAGCTCTGAGAGGGAATTTGGGTGTAGGCACAGGGGCTAAAAGTGGAGACTGAGGTTGGGAGGTGCTTATCACAGGTGACTCCTGGTAAGCACTACACTGGGGCTCAGGCAAACTGTCTCTGCCTGACCACCACAAACCTCTCCTGGAAACATATGGCTGGCTGAGTACAGACATCCTCTGTGTAGGGCCCCTGGGAGAAATGTGGGTGGGGGGTCCCCATGTGCGGCACTGCTGCTCCTGCAAGTCCCAGCCAATGGAAGCTGCTTGGACAGCACAGAGCGGCATGCCCCTCTTTCCCCAACCAGGGGCTGCAAGCCAGCTATTTCCAGGAGCAGTGGTCAAGCAAGCATATACAGACTACCTGTGGATCACAATCGACCAGCAGAGGCTTTAGGGTCTACCAGTTGATAATTATCAACGGGTTGATGACCTTTCACCAAAGGCTAAACAAATATATATTAAAAATGGAAAGACCACTGCTTTTACAGAACACATCCATGTTTGAGCAGATTGAAGAGCATTGGTGTTGGTATTTACTCATGTGCTTGACATCAGAAAGAAAAGAGGAGTGTTTTTTGCAAGAAAGCACTAGGTTTCCATACTGTACAATAATAGGATGATGGTGCAAAACAGAACAGACCAGCCTAAGTCAAAATATTCCAGTTCCATGGTGTTTTCCAATAATTATGAAGAAGGCTGATTTTAAATGGATTTTAAAAGAAAAATAAAATATATCATCTTAATCAGATTTAGAGAGTAATTATTAAACACTGTGTAAAACAGTCACATTAAACTCTTGCACTCCCAAAGCTGGGCATGCTCCAGGAATCAGATCAGTCTGTCAATCTCTCATAGTCTTAGCGCAAAACAGCTGCTTAGATCATGTCTTTTGATATCACGGGCCAGATTCTGATACCCAGAGTTGCTCCCCAATTACCCCATGTTCTGAGTAGATAGGATACTACTGAATGGGAGCAAGGGCATTAGAATGTGATCATAAGCACTCAGATTCTAAAGTAAAGAGAGCTATGGAAATCCTGACAAATATTTCAATAATATCATTGAGTTTGACCCAATAGTCTGATCTTCAGTAATTTTCTAATGGTAAGCACTCTTAACTTTGGCATTTTTATATCATACCCATCTACTGAATGGTCACTTTCAATGGTTTAAGCCATCTGCTCATTGTATTTGCTGCTTTCAAGCTCCATCAACTCTTTTCTATTTACTGCTTGTGTTACAAAACAATCATCTATTTACCTCAAATCATTATAATCACTTCTATGACATTTGCACCCAAAAGGTACTAAGCTCTTTCTTTCTGCCTTAGAAAATGTGCAATGTAAAAATACAGATGGCAAGTAGAAAGAAAAGGCCAAAAGTAGAACATATCAGCAAAACTGAGTGATGATAGACACCAGAAAGCACATTTCTTCGTAGAATCATAGAATCCTAGGGCTGTAAGGGGCCTTAGCAGGTCATCTAGTCCAGTCTCCTGCCTAAAGCAGGATCAACCCTAACTAAATCATCCCAACTAGGACTTTCTCAAGACGAGAGTTGAAAACCTCTAGGGATGGAGATTCCATCACCTTTCTAGGTAAAGAGTTCCAGGGCTACACCACCCTCCTGGTAAAATAGTAACAGAGAGAAATCCATGCTAGTCTATATACTATCAAAACAAGAAAAAGCAGTCCAGTAGCACTTTAAACACTAACAGAATCACTTATTAGGTGATGAGCTTTCGTGGGACGGACCCACATCTTCAGATCATAGCCATATCAGAACAAACTAGTTTTTCCTAATGTCCAACCTTCACCTGTCCCTCTATAACTTCAGACCATTGCTCCTTGTTCTGTCATCCATACCTACTGATAACAACCTCTCTCCATCTCTTTAGAGCCCCCCTTTCAGGAAGTTGAAGGCTGCTATCAAACCACCCCTCAACTCTTCTCTTACGGAAATTAAATAACCCCAAGCCCCTCAGCCTCCCCTCATAGGCCATGTGCTCCAGCTCCCTAAACATTTCTGTTGCCTCCACTAAACCCGCTGCAATGTATCCACATCCTTTTTATACTGCAGGGCCCAGAATTGGACACAATACTCCAGATGTTGCCTCACCAGTTCTGAGTAGAGGGGAATAATAACTTCTCTAGATCTGCTGGAAATGCCTCTCCTAATCCATCTTTATATATATATATATATATATATATATATATGGAAGAGCACCAAGCACATGCAGTAAAAATGCTCAGAAAAGTATAGTGATATTTTAAATGTGTTTTCAGCTATCTCTAGTACATTGTAAGATGATTTAGTTGATTTCTCCCAGGTATGGGGGAAGATGGGTTTCAGGAAGGATTGAAATGAAGAGATGGACATGACTTTGTGGGGGTCATTTCAGGAAGCTATTATAAGTGGCTCAGCAGAAAGCACAAAAGGTGGATGAGGGAGCAGCAGAGAAATGAGATAGCAAGGCTTGAATAAGGGCAGAGGGAACACAGTAATTAGAGCAGGCAAGAAGGAAGAGGAAGACAGAGGCATTCACACCAAACTTGATCTTGGTGCAGTAGAGAGAGGGGATTCAACAAGGAATGGTTCAAAGGGGAAATGATGTGGTTATTTATGTCAATAGCTGCCTATCACTTCTGCATTTAAGTAATGAATGGCACATACATGAACCAAGGTTTTTGGTTTAGGTGCTAGAGTTGTCATAAAAGACTACTTCATTTCTGCCTGGATATAAAGGAGTCAGAACTTAGCAGCAGAATTTTTATGGGTTTGATTTTGAAACAAACAGTTATATGCCTAGTTTGCACAGGCACTTACATAAATTGCACACAGTCATGGTAACTGAGTGCCTAAATGGTTATTCCTGGGCCATGGACAACATCCCACACAATTAAACAATATGTAGAGAACTTGATTCATTAAGAATTATCACCACTGGAGAACTATAAGGACTTGAGGGAAAATGCTTCAGAGTTTCATGAATGAAAAGTGAAATTTAGAGAGTGATCTGCCCATATATTTTGTAAGAAAACATATACAAAACTGATTATGAAGTTTGAGGAATTATAGCCATGACGTTTCCCTGTATTATTACACTGAGCAAGGCAAAGCCAAATATAGCAAGAGCTTACAATTCATTATCTTTGATTCTTCCAAATCTATTTTCTTGCTTTTCATATTTTTGTGGTTTTCAAGTAAAATATAAAATTGAACAAAAATAGATGCAACACAAGAAACAAACTATTTAATGGTGTTAGATTATGATTAGCTTTAGTCACCATAGTGTTGCTAGGAATAAGGCTTTATCTTTCCGCCTGGAAACGTTTGGGTTAACTTGATCTTGGATCTGTACTTCAGATATTGTCCTGTCCTAAGGGGATGGAGTGGGATGTGAATGCTCAAGTGCATGGTCAAAAGCAAGCTGCACTCTTTCAAAGAATGAAGTAAATTTGCCTCTCACAAGCCCTAAAGGAATTGTTATTGAGATCTGATGCCTCAGCAGGCTCCTTTTGGGGCCATGTTGTATGCTAGGTTAAAGGCCTAAAGCATAGTCTAGTCTTCGCTTAATAAAGTCATTGTGATTAGCAACATCAGGACAAATGAATCCCAAACAACCAGTCTCTTTATGCTTTTTAATTTTGTAGTCTCTTTCCGAGTTGTTTTAATTTAAGCTAATTGAACATAATATGAGAACATAAGAATGTCCATACTGGGTCAGACCAAAGGTGCATCTAGTCCAGTATCCTGTCTTCTGACAGTGGCCAACTGCTAGAAACTTCATCTCATTCAGTTTATGTAACACAAAGCAAGCCTAATACGTTTCTTATGTGTTATGGTTTCTCAAGGCTAGAGTAGGTGAGGGTCAAGAGAGTGAGGTAGCTGAATTTTTTAGCCAGAGAAAGCATAATATTAAATCATAGCTGACAGGGGGATTGATTTCCCAATCATTGCACACACAAGAGTCTCCTTGAGACAAAAGGGTTTTTTGAACTTTATTAATAGGAAAATGAGGCCAATATGTTCCATTTGTGAAGTGCTTATATTTCCTCTCCAGGAACTGTAATTTATACCTAACAATCCTATCCTGTACTTACGACCTGATGACAGGCAGTCCAGATGGCAGAAAATATCATTTCAACTAGCTAACACATTTTACTTCAAGTATTAACAGGACACATTTTTGGTTGAAATTCACACTTGAGTGAATAACATGAACTGACATTTTCCTGATGTAGGTCTCCAGTCAAGTCAGAACAGTGCCCCCATAGGGCAAAAGGAAACATAAAAACCAAACTGACTGGGCAAAAGTGACACACTTTGTGAATCTTATAAGCTCAGTTAAAGGTGAAAAAGGCCCTGAGCCCTTCTTAGATCAAAATCCATTCCAGAGTGTTGTTTTCAGTGCTTTTTAGCAAACTGACCTCACTCTAGTTTGCTACAAGGTTTTTATCCAAAGTGCCAGTTTTTTTTGGAACACAGACTGCTTTAGATGGATGGGATGTGGGTACACAGAAAATGTCCACTAACTGTTCTGAATTTTTGGCCCAAAGCTAGTGCCAACACAAATTGTAATCTTAAAATGTCATTGCTTTCTCCTGCAAATCTTCATTTGTAATCCAAAAGTTCAGGGGCTGCTCTCTGCCACTTCATATAACCAATCTATTCTATAATCTTGAAAGTTATGCATTCTAATATTGAGGGAAATATGTCATTGGCAACACATGGTAACCTAGAACTTAAATATGTATACTCTGCCATTGAGAATATTTGTCATTTTTCTTATCTTATTTAGGCCTGGTTTACATGTAAAAATCTGATTAATACATGTTCAAATGACTTAAGTACCAAAATAGACACTGTAGGGTTGATGAAAAAAAATTTCTGTTGCAAACTACAGCCTCTTGGGAGGTGGATTACCTACACCAATAGGCAAGGGTAGAGTCCGTGCTGAAGCACCATGCCTTGGTAGTTCTTTAAGCATAAACAAGGATAGATTGAACATCAGGATAGGTTCGCTGAAGTCACTGGAGTCAGAGAGGCAAGACGGGTTTAAGTAACAGAAGAATCTGATCCTTTTACTTTCCAGGCTACAACAATAAAAGGAAAAGTGTGTTTTCAATTTCACTCTTAATGAAGTCAGTCTCCCATTTTTGCATATCTGTTTTATTAACAAGGTTTCAAGGGTTGTCATAGCTGGGGGTGGTAGCGGGGATAAGCTCCCAGTATCTATAAAATGCTCCCATGGCATGCATCTCCAATAGCCTCTGACAACTGAAGTCCATCTCCTAGCCTTCACGTGTGGCTTAGTTTCTAAGCCCAGTGGACTGTTTCCACTGACAGGAGAAGGGGCGAAGGCGGGTGACCGGAGCCTTCAAACCAGTTGCTTTGGGCAGATGGGGCTCATCAGCCCGGGAAGGCCTCCCACCTAGGAGAAGGAAACTCTGATTTAAAACCTCCGCTGCCTTGTGGCGATACCTAGTCATGGGAAAGGCTTCGGGAGTAAACCCCGAGGAAAAGTCCGGGGATGGAGCCCCTAAGGCAGTTTGAGGTTGTGATCAATCTCACTCTGGCAGCTCCTGCGGCGACATTGGTGCCAAGATGTACTGGCTTTTGCCTTTCCCTTGGATTACATCAGTGGCGTGGAGAGGGGAAACCTGCTGCTGGGCATCAGCTGGTTCTTCAAACTTGCTTGCCCAGGCCTGCGCCCTGGAGAGGACACTCCAGCATCGCTTTCTGAGTGGTGACACAACACAGGAAGCAGCAGTTACTGGTAAGAAGCCACTGCACTCGATTGGCGTAGAGTGAGGCGCCAGGGGTTGCTGCTGATGGTGGGAGAGGTCTTTGGATCTCATTGGGCAGCTACTGCCCACCTCAAGCTGGGCAGCCCCCAGCCAAGTAGGTGCTGCCTCACCACGGTCCACTTGCTCCACTGGGTGTGTGGGGCTTAGGGAATCACCAACAGGTGGATCGTTAACCTTACACCAGGCAAAACAAACAAGCAAAGAAATAATCCAGCCTTCAGGCTGGGCACATGGAATGTAAGGACCATGACTCCAGGCCTTACAGAAGACCTACAGGGCATTAGTAACCCCCGGAAGACAGCAATCATTAACAACAAGCTGAGAAGACTGCGGATGGACATCGTGACCTTCCAGGAAACAAGGCTATCGTCCTCTGGATGTCTCAGGGAGAAGGACTTTTCCTTTTTCGGGCATGGGAGGCCTCCAGAAGAGACCAGGGAACATAGTGTTGGCTTTGCAATCAGAAACAGGTTAGTTGGCTCAGTCATACCACCAAATGTGGGAACTGAGAGAATGCTGAAAATCCAGCTTCAAACACCAGTGGGCATGGTCAACATCTTCAGCATCTATGCGCCTACTTTAACTTCTGCCCAGGAAGTTAAGGACAAATTCTATGATGAACTTAGCAACGCCATCAGTGAGGTACCTTCCCATAAGCTGCTATTCATCCTTGGCGACTTCAATGCCGGAGTTGGCAGTGACCACCACAGCTGGCCATCCTGTCTGGGACAGTTTGGAACAGGGAAGATGAATGAAAATGGACAGCGCCTCCTTGAACTCTGCTCCCAACATGACCTCTAAGTAACCAGTACCTTCTTCAAAGTCAAACCCCAGCACAAAGTTTTGTGGCAACACCCAAGATCGAAACATTGGCACCAGCTTGACCTCGTCCTCACCGAACACAGCCATTTAGGTAATGTCAGGGTGACAGGTAGCTACCACAGCACAGACTGTGACACTGACAACTTGCTCGTGTGTAGTAAGGTGCAGATCCAGCCGCGAAGATTCTTTCGCTCCGAAAAGGAAGGGAGGCTGCGCATTGACACTGGCAAGACTCGTGACCCTTCAAAATTATGCAAGTTTGTCCAAGCACTTGAAGAGGCCTTGCCCCTCCCAGACGACACTGATATCAGCAAGAGATGGGAACAACTATGGAATGCTATCTATAATACTGCGATATCTACCTTTGGGAAGAAGACAGTCAAGTCTGCTGATTGGTCTGAAGCCCACACTGAAGTGCTGACGCCCCTGATTGACAAGAAGAGACAGGCACTGGCTGCATACAGGTCCTGTCCCAGTGAGGTGAACCTGCAGGTGCTCTGGTCTGCTCAGAGTCAAGTGCAGCAGATTGCTCGGCGGTGTGCCAATGATTACTGGCTCCAACTCTGCTCCAAGATTCAGCAGGCTGCAGACTGTGGTAACATGCGAGGAATGTATGATGGGATCAAGCAGGCCATCGGTCCATCACAAAGAAAGACTGCCCCACTTAAGTCGGCCACAGGTGAGGTCTTGAAGGACAGAACCAAGCAGATGGAACGCTGGGTGGAACACTACTCACAGTTTTACTCCAGAGAGACCGTAGTTACAGAGACAGCCCTGAATGTCATCGAGCCTCTGCCCACCATGATTGAACTCGATGCTGAGCCCACCTTGGAGGAACTCAGCGATGTGCTAAAAGCACTCTCTTCTGGAAAAGCCCCAGGGAAAGACGGTATTCCCTCAGAAATCCTCAAATGCGCCAATGGTACCCTAGTTTTAGAGCTGCTTGGGACACTTTGCCAATGCTGGAGAGAAGGCAGCGTACCGCTAGATATGAGGCATGCTAACATTGTTACTGTCTACAAGGACAAGGGTGACAAAAGCGATTGTAACAACTATCGTGGCATCTCCCTTCTCAGTACCGTGGGGAAGCAATTTGCATGTGTTGTTCTGAAGAGGCTCAATGTTCTTGTGGAGAGAGTCTACCCTGAGTCTCAGTGTGGATTCAGAGCTGAACGGTCCACCATAGACATGGTTTTCTCTGTTAGGCAACTACAAGAAAAGTGCAGGGAGCAGAACAAACCTCTGTATATTGCCTTCATCGACCTGACCAAGGCATTTGATCTCTTCAGCAGAAAAGGTCTGTTCGCGATTCTGGCTAAGATCGGCTGTCCCCCACCTCTGCTCAGCATTATTAGGGCCTTCCATGAAGGGGACCATCGTATACGACGGATCCACATCTGAACCCTTTGAGATTCTCAGCGGAGTGAAGCAGGGGTGCGTGCTGGCTCCAAGACTGTTTGGCATCTTCTTTGCAGTTTTGCTCAATATGCCTTCGGAACTGCTACAGAGGACATCTCTCTCCGCACGAGAATGGACAGCAACCTCTTCAAACTATCGAGGCTTAGAGCGAAGACCAGGGTGCTTACGAAGCGTCTAAGGGAGTTCCTTTTTGCTGATGATGCAGCTATTGCTGCTCACGCTCAGCAGGAACTGCAGTCACTCATAACTTGCTTTGTGGATGCATGGATGGAATTTGGCCTCACAGTCAGCTTAAAGAAGACCCAGGTGATGGGCCAAAATGTGGGTAATGAGCCATCTATCAGTGTGCTAGACTACGAACTGGAAGTCGTCCATGAGTTCGTGTACCTAGGCTTGATGATCTCGGACAACTTGTCACTTGATAGCGAGATCAACAAGAGCATTGGAAAAGCCGCCACAATCTTCTCCAGGCTGACAAAGAGAGTATGGGCTAACAATAAGCTCACTGTACACACCAAGGTGCAGGTCTACACAGCCTGTGTTTTGAGCACACTGCTGTACGCCAGTGAAACATGGACTTTGCGCTCAAAACAAGAGCAGCAGCTCAATACATTCTACATGCGCTGCCTTAGGCGTATACTCGGTATATCATGGCTGGACAAGGTCCCCAATAGCGCAGTGCTTGAGAGGGCAGGCACCGCCTCCATGTTCACCCTTCTCAAACAGAGGCGTATGTGCTGGCTGGGCCATGTCTCACGCATGACGGATGTCCGAATACCAAAGGACCTCCTCTTCGGCGAACTGGCATCTGGAAAGAGGCTGAAAGGGTGACCTAAATTGTGCTACAAGGACACGTTCAAGCATGACCTCAGCACTCTCTCTAACAGTGTGGACACCTGGCATTTGCTCGCCTCAGACAGGCATGCCTGGAAACAGGGAGTGAAGGAAGCTCTTGCTTTATATGAAACTACCTTGGTGAAGGGAGCAGAAGACAGGAGAGCCCTCAGGAACATCTGTGCCCGTGATACCAGAGCGACATCTGCCTACTGCTGCTCACAGTGCAGAAAGGACTGCCACTCCCACACTGGATTGCACAGCCACAGAAGACGCTGCTCGAATCAGTCCAACTGGGGCGCAAACCCATGATCCCTCGGGATCGAAGGAAGCCTATTACTTTATTAACAATTAGTAATCTCCCACCCTAGGACACATCCTGGAGTGCTGATATGAAATACATTTTCTTTTGAAGCTAAATCTGGTAAAAATAGTACATCTAATGATAGAAACTGGTGTTGCTTGTATAACCCCAGCGGCCCTGAGACCAATGACAAGAAAAAGTGAAGCTTTTGTCCCTTGCTGCAGAGGCACTGGCTTTAGTCCTGAATGTTCACGCTAGGCCTGTGGAACTCCTTGCCAGAGGATGTTCTGAAGACCAAGACTTTAACAGGGTTCAGAAAAGAACTAGATAAATTCATGGAGGTTAAATCCATCAATGACTATTAGCCAGAATAGGTAGGAATGGTGTCCCTTGCCTCTCTTTGTCAGATGCTGGAAATTGGCAATGGGATGGATCACTTGATAGTTGCTTGTTTTGTTCACTCCCTCTGGGGCAGGATACTGAGCTACTTGGACCTTTGGCCTGATCCATTATGGGCATTCTAATGTTCTTAGGTTCTGATGTTCTTAGGTTCATTCCCTCCTGTCCACAACCCAGGTCCACTGGCCTTACAAGTGACGGCTAATCGAGATGAACTGCTGGAAGGTGTCAGAAGCTCAGACATGATTCCTTAGCTGAGGGAAATATGCACCTTCGGAGGCACTGAGGTCACTGACAAGGGAGAGTGACATCTGCCCTATAGCGATAGCTCAGTGGCATCTGGAATTTAGCTCATGCTATAGAGGCACTGGCTTTAGTGCCTACAGAGCCACATTTATTCCCTCCTGCTGACAGCCTGGGTCCATCAGCCTTACACTTGTAATAGCAGCATTCCGTCTATTCTGAAAATATCATATCCTTTCCTATCCTGTGTTAAGGGTAATTTTCTCTCTACCCATGACTGAGTTATATTTCCACAGCTCTATAAAAGCCCATGGTGTTGCCCTTTGCTGAGCACACAACTCTAACTGAGCTAATTGGGAGCTGATGGTACGTAGTGACTCTGAGGAAGCCTTCTGCTCCTTACAAGAATATTTCCTTTGTTTGTTTCTTATCATACCTCTTCCTTCATTTCTTCATTTCCACATCACACAAGGACTGGAAAGTTACTACAATGGGCTGAATCCTCCCCTCCCCACACCTCCTTCCCCCCATGGTACAGAAGTTTCTAGGACTGCTCTAAAGGGTCACATCCTCTGTCAGCCAACCCAAATCCAAGGCAAGCAAAGCAAAAATGACTTAAAATAACCTAGGCTGGGTCCTCTTTCAGCTTCAGTCATCTGTGGTTAGTATAGTCAGATGCATTTGCTATTTTCTGTGTCTGAATTTCTTGCTGCTAGTTTTGATTTTTGTTTTCTTTTTGAGCATGAAAGAAATGAGACTGAAATGCAAAACTGATATGAGAAGTTAGAAATTGCAATTCTCCATTTATAAATGTGCTATAAGAAGCTTACTAAAAACTGACAGCTCTCAGCCCACTTTCTCTTCAGTCCGCTCTCTTTTATTTTTTTACAGATCATTTTGAAGAGAACAGGAGGAACAGACTTGGCTGCAATATTGGAAAAAGCTGGATCCATGTAACGGATATGGAGAGAAAAGATATGGGCTCCCTGTTCAGGTACAGTTCAATTTGCAGGATGATGTAACCAACCTTATTCTGGGAAAGCTGAGGAATTCGCAGGATGTTTTGAAACATGCAGTGGTCTATAACCAGAGGAACTGCTGGATACTTCATTGCCAGGATAGTTCTGGGAAGAGACTTCAGGTTGCCTAATTAATTAAAAAAGAATAGCAGAGTAAGAATAGATCTGAGAAGCTGCAAGTTTTCCACCTGAGTGCTAGAAGTTTCGTGTAGTAAACAGAACACCGGTACTGGGATCCTTTAGGCTTAAACATTTGGGCAATTTTTATTCTTTGAAATCTTGCCATTGTTGTCCCATACAACATATTATTACAGACTCATGCATTCCTACTTATGCTGCAATTAGGCATCTGTGGCTGCATCTAAGTGAGGAAGTTCTTTCAAAAAAAAAACAACAGGCCTTTTCCAAAAGAACCCATGGAGCATCTACACACAAAATGCGCTCTTACCCAGCGCTTTTTCCAGCAGTCCTCTTGCTCTCCCAGCTGCGGAAGATCTCCTTTTTCCAAAAGATTCTTTCTGAAAAAAAAAATGGATAGATACCCTGGACACCCCTTTTCCAAACAAGCAGTCCTCATAGCACCATATGTTTTGATCCGCAGCCCAGCCTTGTGAAAGAGTGGGGGCCGTATGGATGCTCTCTATCAAAAGAGCAGATTGATTTTTGATCCACTTTTTTGTGTGTGGATGCAATCTTTCAAATGAAGTTTTTGCAAAAGAGACCTTCCAGAAGAGCTTCTTTCAAAAGATCTCTGTAATGTAGACGTAGCTTGTGAGTGGCCTATGCATACTGATTTAGACTTATGGGGCTTGAACTAAGGAACTACTTACAAAGAGGAGGAATGAGTACCCTCCAGTGCCATTGTTGACAGCAAGCTGGCTTTTAGCAAAATCTGTAAAGGTCCCTATACTAAGCTTCAGTGGTCCCAGGTTCAAGTCTGCTTATAGACAGTTAGGGTTGTGCTTGGGCTCCAATCCAAGCTCTGAGATTGTCCCCCTTTGCAGTATCCTAGAGTATGGGTTCCAAGTTTTAGTTATTTTAAAGCTGGCAAAGTTTGGAAATTCATATTTTAATAAAGAGCCACAGTCCAGATTTTCCACATGATAACTGAGAAATTCACACAAAGATTTTTTTTGGAAAACTCAGAATATGAACTTTTGTCAAAGACACAAAATTTGCAGAAATATGAATTTCACAGATCTATGATCTTGCAGGTAACACAACCTTTTTCATGACTTTTACATACTTTCTAGCAAAACCTGGGTTTTGCTAATAATATATTTGCTAAATTGTGGCAGTAAAAACACCACAAGGCATTCTTGCTGGATGCACAACGGAAGTCAACATTTTTTGTTTACCTGGAAGTCCACAATTGTTTGGACACCTTTAGTCTTCAACACAGAGTGCCTGCTATTGTATATGTATGCAAACTTTCCATACTGCTGAGGATTTAAGAGACAACTGTGGGGGTTTCATGAACCTTGGCTCAGGAAAACAGATTTGCAGGCAGAAACTGATTTCCTGGTATTTGGGTAACAAGCAAACAAATCTGCCATTCCTGGCTAGCTAACTATTTCTGTCTCTCTCTCTCCCTCTCTCTTTTTTTTTCTGAAAAGTTGCTACTGCTACATTTCATTGAGGGAGGTATGTAACAGAATTACAATAGCCATAGTATGTTTTACCTGGGAATAAATTCTCCTAATACCCACTGTATCACTGAACTACCAATTGCTTTTCTTTGGAAGGAGGGTATTATTAGTAAATTCCTCAATAGCTAGGTTAGTTGCATTCCACCTTGATCTTGTGTGAAACAAAGTAGGATTACCTGGCACATCTCCAGGATACGTATTAGGCATTCATATGCTTCTGTCTGCCTTTATGTGCAGCAGCTCAACCTAAACGAGTTGATTGTCAGTGTCAAGTATTTTTCTGAGCCTTCTTAACTCCTTTCATGTAGTTAGGCAACTGGCAGACGCAGAAAATCTATTTGAAAATTTACAGTGATTGCAAAGTTTGATATTTACACAACATTCTGCTGCTTTGCATACTGTTCTTTAACCTTCTGCAGTTACTGAGTATATAGGCCTTTGTCTTCTTAGAATATACAAAGCACTGGTAAGAATGTCTCCAATATACATGTAAATTACCAATGTGCACACCCTGGCTGTAGCGCAAATGTATCAGGCAATGGCCAGTGTTTGTAAAAACTGCATTGTTCCTGGTCTGTTTCTACTAATTTTCATCTGACAAGAACTAATGTAAACATTCACTCTTTATAAGTCAAAACAGAGTGCCAGACCATAAATAGTGGTGTATTAATCCTCTCCACTCCCCTACCTCATCCCCATAGCTGTTGTAGGTGTTTGACTCTCCTGATTAATGAACGTATTCTTATTGGTTTAAAACAGCCTATTCAGTGTTCTAAGTGAAACATAATTAAACTTACATTTACCGAAATTCAACAAGCCAAAGAGTCAGTGACAGGCTGGACAACTATAAAACGAAGCTCGCCCTCCACCTTCATTCAGCTCCTCCCCACCCCTGTCTGAAAGCTTTCTGTTGTGTTCAGGAATCCACAAATTACACATTATTAGATGGAGCAGGAAAGTGAGATCTAGAATTGAGAATCTTAGGCCATGGATGCTTTTCCATTAGCCCTGGTGGTGGGACCATGAGACAGGAAGAAGCACAGACACCTTCTTAAACACAACTTTCAAGGTATCAGAAAAACTGTAATAGTCTCTGCCCAAATCTTTTATGGCCATGTTAAATCTTCACCCAGAAATCAACAGTTTACCAGTGCAGATTTTAAATAAGAGATGTGATGGACTTTCTGCAAATACTGCTTTAGAAGTGAAAGGTTGCACTGGCTTCAGTTTCTTAACAGAATTAAGAGATGGACCCATGTGCAGTGCATTTTAATAAGGACAGTATTAATAAAAGTAGTAGTAGTATAGCCATAGACGTTGTCCTGGACTAGAGCCCAACTGTGTTAGCTACTGGGAAAATATAACAACAACAACAACACAAAAGACAGTCCCTGCCCTAAAGAAATACAATCTAAATATAAGAACAGAGATAGATACAGATAGATGGGAGAGTCCAAGGAAACAATGGGACAATTGTGGTCAGCACACTAGCAATTGTCAAATTTTTCTTGGCACCATGGCTGAGGAAGGAAAGTTTTAAGGAAGGAGCTGAAGGACAACAATGAAGTGGCTTTGAGGCTATGGATTCTGAGTCCCTCAGAAACGTGAGAAACAGCACAGAAGAAATCATGAAGTTCGCCTCCAAGGCCACAGAAAAAGGAAGTCCACACCTGGATAAAAAGGCAAGAACCAAATAAAATGTCTGACATATTACTGCTAGCTGGGTCTCCAAAGAGAATTGGAGGTCTAACAAGCAAAGCTGAGTGGAAGTGCTTTTCTCTGCCCATGAAAACCTGGCATTTCAAGTATTTTCTCATTCCATAGAAGGATCCAAATGAGAACAGAAGAGGTAAATGGCTGTGGCATTTTCCTGGGCTATAGGAGATCCAGGTCCTGCTCTACCTGAGTTGCCCTTTCAGAATTATTAAAAGGTAACACAGAAAGATTGCTATTGGCCCATGCTCAAAATTCAGTGGGAACTTCTACTGATGAATTCCGGTTATTATGCATAACTAATTAAAATGTGAATTGCTTGACTTCTCCTAGGGGCAATACAAATTTGTATTATCACTTCTAATGCTGTGCTAAACCAGCTTCAAGGCAAATTTCCAAAACTGTGAGATGTTGGCATGTTGAGCTTAGATTTGGCTCAACATAACTATAAGTACAAATATAAACTTTTATCTGCTGATTGATACAGACGTACGTATTTTAAGAGTAGGAGAGGTAGCTGTGTTAGTCTGTATCCGATAAAACAATGAGCAGTCCTGTGGCACCTTATAGACTAACAGATTTTTTGGAGCATAAGCTTTCGTGGGCAAAGACCCACTTCGTCAGATGCATGTAGTGGAGATTCCAGATGCATACTCCAGTTCCTGCCTGCCTCTGGAATCTCCACTACATGCATCTGATGAAGTGGGTCTTTGCCCAAGAAAGCTTATGCTCCACAACGTTAGTCTATAAGGTGCCACCAGACTTTTTGTTGTTTTTGAATATTTTAAGTGTCATTTCAAAGGATTCTTGGGCATTGCCCGACCTAACAGTAATTGATTAGGAAGAATAGCAATTTTATCAATAATTATTAAAACACTGAATTGATTGAATCCCCTTCCTTCCAACCTTCACATCAATGTTGATCTTAACTTCTATTTTTAAAGCTGATAGTGCACTGAATGCATTTGATTAGTATTGCATCCATGTTCAATCAAGTGCAAAACTGGGACCTTAAGATGTAAGCATTTAAGGGCAGGGACCAGCTCTTTGTACAGTGCCCACCACAGTATTATCCAGTCTGGACTGGGAAAATGGGACACTACAGTATCAATGTAAACAATCAAATTATTCTTGTCTCTCTTCAATTTCATGGCAACACCGTAACAGAAAGGTTAGGTTTATTATTATTAATACGTTTTGTTGCTGTATAATGTGTAAACTGAAAGGAGACAGGGAAAATGATTTCTCAGTTCTAGAGTCTCACTTTTAAGAGCTTTAAAATTTCAAAACATGAGGAAAAGTGTTGAGTTTAGCAAAAGCCTTTGACAAGATAGTGGGGAATTAAAGGCCTCCAGCATGAATGTTTCCCATTCTTTAAACATGCTGGTGTCTGCAGATATAAAATAATGAGCAGTTAAACCCATTACCAGTATTCCTGTTTTTCCAGAGGTTTGCATCAAAACATATTAGTTTGAATGTTCTGATAATTTAATGGTAACATATCCAAGTTGACAGAAAATTAACAATTAATATTTTTTACATAAGAGAAATGGAAAATGTCAAAAATATTTCAGTGTTCTTGTCATAACAGCTTTTTCTTAGATTGGAACTAGATGAAATTTAAGGAGTACAATACAATAAATGTAATATTCTTTATATATTATTTAAAAAGTATCAGGAAGAGCAACAGCAGATGAGCAATATGTTTCATTTATTCTGAGTATGAATTTTTAAAATCAATCTGAATATTCTTTTTACAGAGCATTACTCACTTATCGTAGTATATTTTGAATAGCTGCATCATTGTATACCTAAAGTAAATTCTGAATTACACTGAGAATCAAACTATTATTTATTATTTATATTACCATTGTGCCCAGAAGCAGCCATAGTCATAAACTAAGACTCTATTGTGTTAGGCTCTGTAAAAATGCATAATTTGTTGTTTTGTTGTTGTATTAGAGATCGTTTACCATCCCAGGATGAAAGAGTCTTATGAATGAAAGACAATCGAATTAGAGCAATCACCCATGGATCAGGGTTGGAATTAATGAATAACAAATTAACATTGTATATTTAAGAAAATGAAGAAGAAAGCTTTCATTGTCCATTTAAGAGATAGGAGGGCAATAGACTGGAATGAAATAGAAAGTAAGGACAATACTTTGTCACAAAATGCTAAGCAAATGGCAAATGAATTTAAGTAAAGTGTATCCAGTCCTCCAAAAGCATATAACCAGTACAAGAACCACAAGAAGATTTAGGCACCTGTCACCTGTTATATTTAAGCCCAAATCTGAGATCCTCAAAACCCCTAATCAAGTACTAATATCTCAGGAACTTAGATTCCATAGACACCTGAATTTCTTGCTGGTAAGGAGGACCTTGGACAACGTGGAGATCTACTGAGACTGAAGGACAAGAATTGGGGTACCCCTGGGGTTAGCTAGAAGTTTTGTTCTGATATAGAGTGAAGTGGAGGAGACTTGTAGAAGACCTATGCTTCACAAGGGTTTAAGTCAAGTAAGTCAAGGTCTCTGAGGTACCTAAATGTTTGCTGGTAGGCATTTGAAAAGCCATCTAAGTTCTGGTACCATCAAGTTGCTCAGAGCTTAAATCCCAGAGACCTTCAAACTAGATATTTCCCCACCTATCTTCTAGAGGCCCAGTCCAATATGTTTTCACCTAAGAGAATGCCTACTGGATCAGGCCCTCACAGAAAGCCTGGCACAATGCCTCTGTCAGGGTATTCACTGGATATCTGAGTTCAAGTTGCTGCTATAAAGCAGGTGATCTCCCATGTTGAAGATGTTCTACTTGTAAGAAATACTTAATTTTTGAGGGGAATACCTGCAAGATCCATGTTCTAGTGCCTGCTCCAATTAATATTTATGTTTTTCATACATAGGGGAACAGCTTCAGCTAAAGAGATTGTGTCTACTGCCTCAGGATACTCATTAGCCCAAAAGTTACGGCACTCCCCTGTGACGCAGGAGCTCAGCATTCAAATCCCTGCTCTAAATCCAGTGAAGTGAGCATTTGAATGTGAATCTCACATATACCCCATAAACTCTGTACCAGAAGTAACTGGGGAGGACCCTAAAGCCCTCTCCTTCTTTCTTTAAGAAACAGCTGTTCTGGTTCAGGAGATGGTTTGTCAGCACATGGTTCACAGCTGTGAATCCCAAGTCAAGGGCAGAGCCACCCTTTCAGTGTGTAACTCCCTTTAACTCTGGGTTAAAATAAAAGTATTTTTGTGATGCTGTTCTCGCTACAAGTGACTTTGTACTATCCTTCAGCATGAGGCTGCTTGGAAGCAGAAAATGGAGTAATTTAGGTTGGAGTAATTTAGTAATTTAGGGGACCAATGCACAAGGTAGAGAAGTTATTTACCATGAACCCTATGAAATAAAGGCAGGGAAACAAGATTACCAGGAGGAGGTGTCAGGAAAATCCACTTTGTCTGAGGCAGAGACTACCCCAGTGGTGTAAGCAGCTCATGGTCCTCAAAGTCCAACCATGACCTCTCCATATTAGTACTGCTGACCTGGAGGATCACAGATTTAGTTCTAAAAACAGAGTATATGGAAATTGTGGCTGCCCTGCTACTCCAGATAGTCAAGCCAGCCTAAAGATGGGAAGAAAACATAGAACAATGGAAATGTAAACTCTTTTTCTTGAGTTGTGAGAGCCGTGAACTGCTCACACCATGTGCATACATATGATACAGAGATGAAGAAGGCTGAACATTCATCATACACCAACCAAGTCATTACAGAGGATGGGTTTATAGTTGTAAGACTGTAGACTAAACTATAGAGTTGTAAGACAGTAAGACTAAAGAGAGGCTTTGAAGACTTGGGGTTCAACATTAGAAAGAGGGATAATTAGATCTTGGTTTTCATGAAAACTGTTTGACATCTTGTTTACCAAATGTGTCAGATTTTATGAGTTACCTAGACAAAGCAGTACTCAGTGCTCAGGAGTAGCCCATGGTCATGGTATGTGTTGGTACTAACAACACAGCACAACATGAGAGAATGGTCCTAGCTAACTAATGCAGTGATTCTCAAACTGAGGGTTGGCACCCCAAAGTGGATAGCCAGGACTGATGTAGACTTGATGAGGCCCAGGGCCAAAGCTCAAGCCCCACTTCCTTTGGTGGTGGGACTCAGGCTTTATTTTCAGTTACAATTGGCAGGGTTCAGATTATATGCTCTTTGCCTGAGGCTGAAGCCCTTGGGCTTTGGCTTTCCCAGTCCTTTACTGGGGTGGCAGGGCTCAGGCTCTGGTCCTCCCTCCTGGGGCCTTTTGACAGTCTTTGTTTTCAGAAGGGAGCTCAATGCAACATTTGAGAAACTCAGGGAAAAGGTACAGGTCCCGTTCTTCTGAAATAGTGTTCTCTGACATATTTTGAGTTCTTCATGCAAGCCCAGCAACTTCTCAATCCCAACATGAAGAGAAAAGGTGATGCAATGAGAGGTGCTGGTGAGGCCTTGCTTGTCTGATCCTGTCATTTTTTTAACATAAGAGAGTTTAACATCCTCAATGTGCAGATTATGAGTATTAGTACAGATTCCATTTCTCCTTAGGTAGAATCAACAATTTTCTCTTAGGTGTGATCCCATAAATATAGGAGAGGTGAGGAATCAAGCACAGGCTAAACAAAGGTAGCCATTGCTTTGTGTTTTTCTAGCTACTTTAGCTGGCTGAAGCCCAGCGTTCAAACTTCTGCAATATGATGCTACCGTGGAAGCTACTCTTAACAACAGTGTTAATTACATTGATATAAAGGACTTTCTGCAAGAGTTTGTGCCATCTACAACCTGTCATTAAACAACTTTAAAAAAGATAGTGAAATAAGAGATACTAATGTGGATATACTGCAAAGTAGCAATGCTTTTCCTACTGTAAAGAATAATTTTTTGACTCTTAAATTCATGTCCACCTGTAGGTGAGTTTAAAGCCATATCAACAATCAGCCTCTAATCAGCAATACTTCCTGCCATAATTATATATCCTGCTGTCTTTGCTGAACCAAATATGTCAATCCTTTGTTGAAAGACCAACATTACCAATTCATAATTATTGAAGAAGTGTATTGATAACTAAAGCTGCGTCTACACTACTGACTACTTTTGAAATTTCAGGCCCTCTTTTGAAAGAGAGTGTGACACGTCTACACACACAGCACAGTGTTTTGAGAGAAAAATCAAAGGAATGCACCTCAGTTTTTGAATTCAGTCCTCCTAACTTGAAATAGGAAAATCCGTCCCCCTTTCAAAAATGTGTGTAGACGTTCCATGACCTGCTCTTTCGAATGAGCTGGGACATGGATACATGCTGTCCAGTGCCTGCGGGACTCTATGGTCTATGTGTCTAGCAACTCTGAAAACCTTATGGACCCAGAAACCCTGCTGCAGGAATCTGAGAGTGTGCTAGCAACTGCTATTGCATGTACTGTCCCTGCACACCCCAGTGAGAACCCCAGCAGCTCCTCGAGTACCATGGCTAGCAGTCAGGCTCTCAAGGAGCCCCAGGGTCTCTTTCTGAGCATCTTCAGGGTTCACAGGGGTCAAGCCAGCCTGGCAAAAAGCAAGCCCCCTCCTGGTCAGAGTGTGAGCTCCAGGGCATCCTGGGCTGGTGGCAGGAGGAGGAGGTCCTCAGGGAAATGGGGACAAAGCGAAGACATGCAGCCGCTTTTGCTTGGTTGGCCAACAGCCCGTCCTTCCAGAGCCACCCTGTATGCACTCCTGAGCAGGTCAGGAGTAAGGTTAAGGAGCTGTGGCAGGGCTATGCCCAGGCTAGGGACTCGGCCAGTTGGTCAGGGGCAGGGGCCATATCCTGTCCCTTTTACAAGGAGCTGTGGAGCCTCCTTGGGCCCAGGGACAGCACCACTGAGGCGCCCCACCCTAAGGACAACAAGAAGGCAGCCCCACCACACAGGGACCAGAGACAGAACCAGCTCCGGAGTATTTGAGCGATGATGGTGACCTGGTCATTGACCCTCCCTCCCACTACTCCAGCCATGTCTCTGCCATCTGGGCATCCCCTGGCATCAATGGTGGGCCACCCCCATCCCTTAGGGGGCCAGGGATCCCTTCTGTTTCTGTGATCCCCCAGGGGGGATGGGGACCTGCTGGGCAGGGGTAGGAGGGTGGCCCACAGGGCAGGGGTTCCTGACTCATGACCTGTCCTTCTCTTCTTTTCCATTCCTGCAGCTGTGCCGTCAGATGGCCAGGAGAGCTTTGCACCCTCGCTTATGCTGGACAGACCCCTGGAGGCAAGGGATGGAGACCAGCCAGCCTCAACACCAGCACCGGGCGTTCCCACTCCAGGAGGGGCCAAAAGCAGAGCACGGATGATGTGCTCCTCACCACCTCTGTCCAGCACCATGTGGAGGTTCCAGAGCAGTGCCTCAACCTGGAGGAGGCTGAGGCAACTGGGAGGTGGGTGGCCTGGGGGGACCTGATGGGGATCCTCAGGGACCTTGCAATTACCTTGCATGAGCTCTTGGCCCAGCTTCCTCCTCTAGCTGCCCCCTCTGCTGCCCCCATGCAGAATCCCCTGCTGCCCCCCCTGCAAAACCCCCTCCAGACCCCGTGCTTAACCTCCTGCTGCCCCAATGAGCCCCCTACCAAGGTGGCTGCCTGATCCTACCTCCCCTCCCAGGGGAGGCTGGGGATCCTGTGGTAGTTGTGGCTCAAAGCTCTCCACCCTTACCCTGCAATAAGGCCCTGCCCATGAGGTGCACCCATGTCCTCTGCTCCAGTGTAGATTGTCCCCCTTTCCCATGTGTATATAGTTATATGGTTGTGTTCTAGATGTTTGTTAATAACTGCACAGTTTGATTAAGCATAACATACTTTATTTTGTCTTCATCCCTGTATGCTGTGTGCGTGGGGTATGGGGGAGCATGGTAGGACAGAGTGTTCAGAGAGGTGATGGGGATATGCAGGGGGCAGTGTAGGGGGGAAGGGGAATGTGTGGGAGACCTGCTGGGGGTGGTCAGACCAGTGAGTAGTGGGGCCCCTGAGCAAAGAGCTCACAGAGGGCCTACTGGAGGCAGATCCTATCCTGGTGGATCTGGTGACTAAGAGAGGCAACCAGTTGTTTGTAGCCTGGCCCAGACTCAGCCACCCACCCCTGGATAAAGGCCTCCCTTTTACTCTCCCCAATAGTGTAGAGAGTTCAGCAGGCACCCACAACTTGAGGCACATTCTGGGGGCCCACCTTCAGGGGTGCCGGGAGACAATGCCACCGGCCCTTCAAATGCCCTAATGTACACTTGATCACATTTTGGGAGTGGTTTAGCTGGGAGTTGAAGAGCTCCTGGCTGTGGTTGGGGTGCCCCATATAGGGCTGCATGAGCTAGGCCTAGAGGGGACAAGCAGCATCCACTACCAAGCACAGAGGCACTGTGGTGTCCCCAAGGAGGACCTTCCTCTGGGGGATGTAAATCCCAGCCTCCATGTGGTGGCACAACCCCGAGTTTCAAAACATCTGTACATTTTGGGTGCAGCCAGGCCAGCCCACATAAACATCCTGGAACCAGCCCCTGCTGTCCACCAAGGCCTGGAGCACCATGGAGTGGTACCCCTTTCTGTGTATATACTGTTTCCTGCTGTGTTCTGGGGCATGGATCGGTATATGGGTCCCGTACAGGGTGCCAAAGCAGTTTAGGAACCCGAGCGCTGTGAAGCTGGTGATGGCTATGTTCAGGTCCTACACACAGATTACCCTCTGCAGGATCATGGCATTCATGATTTGAAACACGTGCTTGAGATGGAGGACATATGCATTCATGAGGGTGTGCAGGAAATGACAGGTCCTCTGCCCCCCAGGCTCCTCCCAGCCCCTGGTCCACGATGGGCCCCCTTTCCTGGGGTTCCCTTCTCCCTGGTGGGTGTCTGGTATGAACTTGCTTTACCTCCATGACAACAGCCCCAACGGTACCCCTGCTCGTGCCAAACTGGCAGCCAACCAAGTCGTAAGTAATTCTGGTTGGCCAGTTTCCCGACTGCCATTACGACTCTCTTTTTGACATGGAGGGCAGGCTGTATCCTCATGTCCTGATGCCACAACACAGCGGCGAGCCACTAGCAGAGCTCCAGGAATGTCTGCCTCCACATTCTAAAATTCTGGAGCCACCTGGCAACATCCCATTCACCTCTTTCCTACTTGCCATTCCCACCTCTGATCCCTCACTTCGACCTCATACCCTCTGTCCCTCTACCTCATCTCCCTCCTTACATCATTGTTCTCAACCTAAACTGTGGACCTTTCTCTCCTTACCATCCATAACCACACTGCTCCTCTCTCTTTCCACCCCTCACTGCATTACTTGGCCTAGCTGAGAACCAAGCAATTTTTTCCTAGCACACATGGAAAGGCTCCTTGGGCTCACTCAGAATCTGCAGTCTTGGAAGCAGTGAGGAGCCTGAAACGCTCCTGTTTCAGGGTACGTGAAAGAGCTTGAGAAGGGGTTAACAGAAGACTCTTGAGTTTTATGTGGCTTTTCCTGACAGACTCCCAAAAAAAGTGATGGTGGGAGCACACAGATCTTTTAAACAGGGGGTGAGGGAAGAGTATTAGGTGGTCTTTTTTCCTGAGAATTTCCCTAAACATTCATTTAGTTTGGTTTAGAGGGTATAAAGTATCTAAGGCACATTATTCCCCATCTAAATACGTTACTCAGTCTAAAACGGAAAACTTACTCAATACAAATGGGGCCTGAGCAGGTGGAAATAGCTAAAATTGAACATATGGGTTGAAATCAATGTAACCCGGAGGAACATACTTCACAGGATACTGTGCGTTCTCAGCATGGCATCACTGGACATAAATATTTGCAAAAGTTCAAGAGGAAATTGGGAAAACACTCAAGTTATTATTCACTGAACTTTGAATTAGAGGTTTTAGATTTGCCACTGTCAAATGGTGTGATTTGTAGCCAAGTTGTTTGTCAGGTGGTAAATTCAATTCCAGAAACTTTCCCTAAATTTGCAGCTTTAACATCTGTTGAGCACATAATATTCATCTGTCCACGAGAAAAGCATGATTCACAGAACATTTTGATTATTGGAAAAAACACTTAGAATCACAACACATAGAAGTTAAATGAGCACTGCAGATTTATACTGGACATTACAGCTGAAGCTTACACAATCTTCCCTCCAGAGTAATTTTTATGTAACAGGATCAAATCCCATTCTAGGAATATATCCACTACATGACAATATGCATTATGTTATTACTGGAAGACTTCAGCATGCCAGCTGGCAAGGATAAAGTAAAAAAGGTTCCATTATAAGCATAGCTATTGGTCTCAAGAATGAATTTAGGGACAAATGATGAACAGGAATCTAAAAGGAAGCAGTGAAATGGGAATAAAATATGCACAACATAGTAAGAATACTTTTCCAGAAACAGACAAATAACGTAATTTCTCGAACAGGAAATTATGAGAGAGAGAGAGAGAGATACTAAGAATGGACAACAATCCAGTGTCAGGACACTCACTGGGCATGTGATAGATTCATATGAGTTTACTGATACCACACAGCAGTACGTCTCCATCTCTCCTGTTGGAGCAATTCCACTTGCTATAAATAAATATTCATGGGCTAGAAAGAGAGTCACTGAGCTGAAAACCTACTAAATATTCAGGGTTTCTCCTCAATGCTTTTTCATGAAACAAACAACCAAAAAATCCTGAATGGTCTCATTTTCATTCTGTAGCAGAACAAAAAACAAATCTCAAAATATCAAAATGTTTCACCCCACAGAAATGTTTTCTGGCCAGCACTGCCTAGGCAACTTATTAATAGTGTTGAATATTCTTAAGTGCTATCGCCTCATGGACTCTCTCTCTCTCCTCTCTCTCTCTCTCTGGTAGAGCACTCTCATAGTACTCTTGGCCTCCAGCTAAGAGAGGAAATGACCCCTTTCCTTTGGGCCAGTGGGAGAGTAGAGAAGTTCACCATATTGCCTGCTGAGACAAAGAAGACTTCTAATGATGATTTTCATCCCAAGGAGGAAGAGTGAGGAACAGAGATGGGAAAAAACTCTTTCTTAGTAGAAAATTGGATGAATCATGGTACAGCTGTTTAAGCCAGGGATTTGGCTCATTACAGAGAATGAAAGAATGAAGCCCCCAAACTACAACACCCATGAGGTACCATGGTAATACTTCTGACAATTTTTGATTTGCCATCCAAACCACCTATCTTAAATCCAGCCAGCCCTCATACTCCAACATCCCCCAGCACAAACTCTTCTTCATGTTCCTCCAAAAGTCTCCATATCTCTGGCTGCCTTGAGTTATTTTCTGGGAGAGGCAATCCAGTGGTAAGTTCCTCTTGGCAGCTGAGTACCTTACAGCCAGCCCCGCAAGAAGCCAGTTATCTTCAAGCAAGTGTCATACTTCTCTTTTCACCCATTACAACACAAATGCTACCAATGCTCTTTTAATCATAGCAAGGGAGCTAATGCAAATTCAGTCTTATGTGTGATCTTTCTAGATCTGGATAGCATCATTTTATCCTGATAGATACATGGCTCCCCATCACTGTGATGGTTATGCATTCTTCTCAAGAGTGCTAGATATCAATTTGGAGGATTCCTTTCTAGCCATTCCCTTTTCACTTCCTCCCTGAAAGAATTAGAACCCAGTGAGTAAGAACAGTTCACAGCAAATTACATCTGGAGACGAGGGAAGGATGAGAAAAAAAATACTGAAACAAAAGTACTTGAAAAGTTAGGGAGTATTGATCTGTTCAGAAGGAGAGGAAGTATGAGTTATTGGGAAAAAGTGATTGGTAGTTTTCATCCTGAGGCTAAGTCTGTACTAGGGAAAGAAGTCAATTTCAGATATGCAATTCTAGCTATGGCATTTGCCTAACTAGAATCGACATAGTGGAATTGACTTCTTTCCGAAGCGAGGACCCAGCCTCTGTACGCTGGCATCACCCTCCCCCTCTCCATGCAATAGTGTGGAGTACAGAGGTTGACTGCTGGCCCCAGAGAGATTTGCTGTGTCTTCACTAGACATGCAAAATTGAACTCCGGAAGATCAATCCTTAGCCGGTCAATCTTCTGCTTCATACAGACAGGCCCTCAGTTTTCTCCTCCCTCTGCACAAACATCTGACATGTTTTAAACTATGAGCCAAGAAGTGTCTTGAGGCATGCTGGGGATATGATCCATGCCCTGGAGAAAGCTGCATATTCTTTTCCTAACTCTCCATTTGTGGGTGGGCACCATCCCTGGGGAATGTCTTCTGTCTCTTGGGGGAATGAACTCTCAGAATGGGGATACAGATGGATAAAAACAACATCAGAGATGATCACAGATGATACCAAAAAAGATAAGGTGAAAATATAATATGGTTGCTGAACAACTACCTACATATTCAGGTAATATAGCAATATCTCTGATGGTTAACTTGTGGCAGATCAGACAGCTTATTCCACTGACCGCTCAACCTGATGTCGTATAAATAAAGTACAGCAAATGTAACACATCTATAATGTACACAGAAAGGACCCCTGTATGAGACTAGGTTAGCTGCACAATTTCAAAGAAAATTGCAGAGAGAAATAAAAATAAAAATGTGCATCATAAAGAACAACTTGAGAGATGATTTTAAAGCCTCAGTGATGAAGAAGAGACTGTACAATAAATCAGGGGTCAAAAACAGTTTAGCAAAATTACTAAAGGCATATTTGAGAAATTATATAACCATGTCATTAAATTCAGAAAATTATTCTGATGCATTTTTCACTGAAGATGGTTACATGCCACAAATTCTGAATCACTGCAAAGTCAAAACCCATAACATGAGTGAAACATCATGTTTTATCGCTTCTAGCAATTCATGCCATTAAATCATTGAGTCTCACACAATAAAAGAGATTTAAAATTTGTTGCAAAAGTCACGAAAAGCTAATGTAATGTACTATGCCTTGGTATATTATTGCCGCTCTCCAGCACTTCAACACAATGAAACTACAGCTCCAGCATTCCAAGTGCTGAAGAATCTGGTCTGGTGCTGTGTGAGAAAGCAGAGTGGTTTGCTAGGGCTCCTGTTAGCATGTCTGCAGGCTGGAAAATGTGAGCATGTCTCCCATCACTTACAAACATTAGCAATTCAAAACAGCACGAGAAACACAGGAATGGCCATACTGGATCAAGCCAATGGTTCTAATATTCTGCTTTCATAGTGAATGATGCCAAATGCTTCCGAACAGAGCCACGCTGGGGTGGTCTGGGGCAAAATCTGAAGCTGAGGCTTTTCTATCCAAAAGAATAAAAAGACTTGGAGAAGAAAGAGGCCTTGGGGAGAGAGAGAGTAGGGAGCTAGTCTGTCCCATCTTCACCATGCAGAGTTGGCAGCTGCATTGCAGGGCTGCACCTGGCTGCCCACTCCAGACATTATTATCTGGCTCAGAGGACCCTATTCAAAATCTATGATTTTGAGGTCATTTTCAAAAAGGGAAGTGGAGTGGGGCAAGCCACGCCCCCACTCCCCAGCACTTGCCAGGCATTCCTGCTTCTGAGGGTGAGAAATGTTACAATGGACAAGTATGTAATAACTTTCCAGTAGGGGAAATGTCTTGCTAACCTCAGGCAATTTAGTGATTCGCTGACACCCTAGTGCATGAAAATATTTACATTGTATGTAGTTTGTCCCATTTTATGTAACAGTGGCTATTCTTATGCTTCTTAAGTTTAATGAATTTTTGAATGCTACACTCTTGCTCTCAATTTCTTGTGAATGGGGAGTAATCCAGCAGCTGGTATAGGGGCAGGGTCTACTTCCAGCATTGACAATTTATATAGGGAAGCAGTAGTTTGCCAGTCTCAACTATTACCAAAATATAAACACAATTATGCAGTGAGGCTATTGGGACATACTAATTTTTAATAAAAAAATCCCCCAGTTATTAAGTTGGATTTCCATTTAAAATTTGATTGTATCAGCCAGGGGTACGGGAACAATTTGTAGAGGGCTGGGAGAAATGATGCTGAGAACCATTGACTCAAATTGTAAACCTTATATATAATGGAAACCACTTCGAACTAAGGGGTGTGGGGCCATTCCACTGCTTCTCTAGCTCCAGCCTCTATGACACAATCTGGCACATAGACATGAGTGGAGAATGGAGCTGCCTCTAGAATGGACTAAATGCACTTAGAATGTGTGGTAAAGCACCCTCCCGTAAAGCCAACCTCCATTTACTATAGGAAAAGTACTGAGTAGAATAGTTCCAATCTCAGTATGTGGAAATGTGCATGTTTCCTATGTCAAAGCCAGTTTTCTGTGCAATATTAAGGGACTGCTCATTATTTGCTTCCCTGCAAGGGTGTAGAATTAGGCAATGTATGATATGTGTCTTGCTCTAGCTCAAAAGGGGTTAGAGACTCTTTCTGCAAAAGATAGGACAAAACATCCCAGCTGATTTGAAACACAAAGGCTGTGTCTACACTACAAAAATAACTTCTAAGTTGCTTAGCTCGAAGTATGACTTCCAAGTAACAGACTTCAAAGTTGAGTGTCTACACACACCATACTTCAAATTTAACTTCGAAGTAGGGCAGTACTCCAGTCCTGGGAATGGAGTAAGGACTTTGAAGTTGGGCTCCCTTACTTCAAAGTTAACTTCGAAGTGAGGAAAAATGTGTGTAAACTCTCTGCACGCTACTTCAAGATAACATCTAACGTCAAAGTTAGTTCCTAGGGTAGATGCACCCAAACAGTAGATTGTATTGGCCCTTGCACACTTGTTTGAGAGTGAGGTAGCAGGGCCAGTCAGGGAGTAAGCCAAGAAGGCCACATGGCCTTTGCCTCAAGCTTAAAGGGGACCTCAGTTTTAGACTTCTTTTTTTTTTTTTGGAATTTGCTAAGTTTCCTAATTTGTTTTTATATACATCTCTCACTTATTAGTGCATTTGCACAGAAAAAAGTCTAGAAAAGCTTTTGTTAAATAAAAAATTCTCAATGATGTCTTACTCTTTCTTTTTGGTGCAATATTTTGTTTTCATGTGTCATCTTTTTTTTTTTTTGTGGATGGAGCCCTCAGAAGCTGGAAGTGGCCCACGGACCCTCTGGACCTCTGAGTGGGTGTGTAAGGGAGAGGATCATAAAGTCACTTGTCTTACTTTCACCACATACCACAATCAAGGGCAGCCATTTAACTATTCCATCCACAGGCCTCCAGGAGTGCCCAACACTCTAAACAGGTCAAAAGGAGAAAGGGAGCAGGGCCCACAGCCTTACATCTTCAGTGGACCACACAGTGAGCCAAAGTAACAGGGGGAGCAGGCTATACTGTCCCTTATGTTAACACAGGCTGCAGATTCTTGTACAATCCCTCTCCAAACTCTCCAGGGGGCATACCTCAGTACCAAATACCACTGCAAGTCTATATGGCTTGTAGGAACGATTGAATCTTTAATCAATTGATTTGCATTATCAGGGGTTCTCATCAAGTGGAGAATGGGCAGCATCAATACTGCTGATATTCTTATTGAATCAATACATAACATGCATGTTTTTGGAAATGGGCAGATAAAATTAATTTAATCAGATTGGGTTTATTTTATCATAAAATACCCACAATTAGACAGATTAGGTGCCTGTCTGATATTGAGAAGAGCAGCATTTGCCCATGATTAATTGCATCCTAGATTTTGTGACATGGTTACAATATGAAAATAAAGGAGATTTATGACATTTTGAATGAAAAAAATACCCAAGCAAATAAGTTACAGTTCAGATGCTTCTTTGAGAACATTCTTGTTTAAAATACCCAAGACATTCACAGTCTGAATCAAAGAGAGTTTTAATTCAAAGTCCTAAATCATTTTCAAACACTCATTTGATTAAATAAAAAGAAAGGTCATTTATGAGTCCAAAGAACTAATGAGGCAATTATAGGAAACACAGTGCATGTTTCTTTCCTCTCTGCAGATAATACCTCCATTTAAAGCAAATTCCTGTAAAAAGCAGAAAAGAGTTTACTGACTCTGGGAAACAGCATTCCTACTCAATAATGTTACATTGGAGTAAAAGGAATATTTTTTTGGATAAACTGAAGGGATCTTTCATGAATTAATTGTACGGCTCCTGTTGAACTCTCTTCAATAAATCCCTTTGAAAAATCTTTTCATTCTCTCCACAGGTTCCCCACAAAGGCACAATTTCTTCCATCTAAACAAAATCTGCTATTGGGAAGGGTTTTGAAGAAGGTTATGAAAAAGCCTTGGAACTCCCTCCTTTTCCCCTCTTGCCCACACACATCCGCTCCTTATCTGTAACCAAAGTGTGTCACATTTACTTGAAAATGGGAGTATCATCTTGGAACTGGTTTACATAGCTTTTATTTTCTCACATATCAAATTCTTGTAACAGACCACTGGCCAACAATCTCAACCTCTGTGCTACATCTACACTACCATAGAAAATCAAAATTATTGGCACTCTTTCGAAAGAGTGTGTGGGTCGCCCACACACATAATGTGCTCTTTTGAAGTTAAATCAAAGGAACATGGGCCAAACATTGATTTCTGTCTTCCATTTTTGAAATGGGAAGGAGGCCCCCTTTCAAAATATTATTTTTTAAAGAGAACGTGTGTGGATGGTTCACATCCTGCTCTTTTGAAAAAGGGCTCCTCCATGGAGACTGTGAACACACTCCGCCCTGCTGCTGCAGGTCTCTATGGTGTTTGCACCCATCCGTGCTTAAAGCACCATGCTTCCAGAAAGCCCTTTGCAGGAAGCAGAGAACGTGCTGGAAGCATCGTAAGCATGAGCATCTTCCTGCACATTTCGAAATCCCCTTAGCAAATAGGAATAAGGATCCCATGTAGACGAGCCACATGAGATTGAAAACAGCACTTTCGAAGTGGCATGGCTACCATTATGCTAGGGAGGTGCTGCATATTCATAACATTGCCTCAGTAGCATCTTTTTGATTAGATTCACTGTCATGCCCCTTCCAAAGTTCCGGGTTAGAGTAGACATAGCCTGTGTGGGACAAAAGTCCTGGCCTCCATGAGGTGGGAGAGCCTGGAAGTATGGAACACATGGGCATTGTGTATCTGTCCTGCCCAGCTCATATAAATGTCCATGAAGCTTCCTTTGCTGTCCACCAATGCCTGTTTCACTATGGAGTGGTAGCCGTTTCTATTGATGTATGTTCCTGCATTTTGTTTTGGGGTGTGCATGATGAAGTGTGGATGGTGGCCTTGACAATTCCAAAAAGAGTGACCCACGGACCGGTAGCTGTCTGGGGTGGCCAGCTTCCAGATGGCAATTGCTACCCATTTTTCAAGGGAGAGGGCAGGTCTTATGCAGATGTCCTCATGAGCCAAGCCAGGGGCAAGCCAGTGGCTGAGCTCCTGGAAATTCTGCTTGCTCATTCAAAAATTCTGCAGCCAGTGAGCATCATCCCAGCCCCTCAGCATCATCTGCTCCCACCAATTGCTGCTGCATTGGTGGCTCCAGAGTCACAGGGGCACTCAGGGAGAAAGCTAGCACCATCCCATCTTGAGCAGATCCAGGTCCCCTGTATAAGGGGTCGACCACAGAATGAGTTGGAGGGCAGCAGTGACCAGCACAGACAGTTGGCCAACCAAGGCATTGAAGATGTCCAGCTCCAACAGAAGGAGCTGCTGCTGAGAATCCATCTGGGACAGGCTGCGAAGCACTGTGAGGTCCGTGCAGAGGCTCTGCAGGGCTTGTAAAACCTCTGTGAGACAAAGCAACTGCAGGGTGTGGGAATTTGGGAGGGGCCCTTTAAGGGAGCAGCTGGTTGCAAGCCCCAGAAGGGCTTGCCAGCCATGTGACCCCATCTGTGCCATTTTCCGCACAGGTCTTTCAAAAAAGCGCATGTGCATGTATTGATGCTCCCTTTCTAAAGAGCTGATCTGTCTTTCGAAAGCCTTTTTTGTGTGTGGACGATCCCTTTCCAAAGAGATCCTTTCCAAAGGAATCAAATGGAAAAATAGATGTTTAGATTTTCAAAAGAGACATCTAGTGTAGAGATAGCTCTGGTTTGAAAACCACCGACATCTGATACACTGAAAGCTGCTTACGGACAATTTACAAGCATAGGCCACGTTTAAGAAATTTCAATTACTACCTGAAAATAATAGGTGTATTATGATATATCAATTTATCGAGTCAGTTATGAATCTAGGCTACTTCACTGAATAAGGGAAAGGCTGACATTAATGTAAGACAAGAACTATTTATAATGTGTTTAGATTGGCAAGAGCAGCCAGCAAAAGATACACAAATTGTGCAACATATTTGTATATCTTTTGCCGAATGTTCTGTTGAGACATGCTTTTCTGACTTTTGGCCATCCAAATGGGGCCAATCGTCAGAAATACCCCCTCTGTTGAGATATCCCTTCTTCCTTGTGGAACAAGTTGTGCAGGGATGTCAACAGAACACTTCCAACCAGCAGATCTCCTCCGAGAGATCTGCAGCCTGGATGCACTTTCTGTCAATAAAACTTCAGTCGACAGACTTTTTGTCAACAGAGGCCTGTGGTCTAGATATTGCCATAGTAGGATGGACAATACCCACAAGCAAATGAACAATTAACCCCTGTATAGAGGAATGACTCACTCCAAATAGTCCTTTATGGCCAGGTTTGGTATTGCAGACATGCTGCAGCCTACTTTATCTGAACTTGTCAACATACATCAGCAGTTCCCAACCTTTTCAGTAACATGGTACACTTCAGTGATGCGAATAATTCCATGGCACACACACTCTTTTCAGCTGAATTGATTGCTCATAAACATCACAGTTACTTAAATGTATTATGGTTACAGTCTCTCTAGACAGCTTTGCAACATAGCAGTGCACACAACATGCTAAACAAGGATCAAATGCATTGTTTGAAACCCACCACAGAATGTACCATCTTAGACAGAAAGCACAGACACATTTTCAAAATCTGCTCAACACCATACTCAGGAGGTTGTGGAAACTAATAACCACTGAACAGAGGCTCCCCTCCCTGTCAGCCTGTTGGAGTTGGGATGTGGCTTTTAAACCACATCCCACCTTCAACAGACTCCCCTCCTTCTTCCCTCTCCCTTGACAAAGCAGGGCGTGGCCATGGGGGTTGGCTCCCTGCAAGCTCATTCAGGTGAGGAAGCAGCATTTCAGCTGTCTCCCGGCATGAATGGGGTTCTATGGGGTTGGCATTTCCCCTCATGGTGGCTCTGCAAAGAGCCACAGGGAGAGGAAATTGACAAAATTTAGCAGTACACCAATGTGCCAGGGCACACTGGTTGAAAACCACTGACATACATACTTGCTTAGATTAGGACAATGAGAAATCATGCACATTAATTATCATTAAGTCTCCTTTTAATGGAGCACCATGAAAGGAGCACTTTGAAAACCATTTAAAGGCCCTTATCTCAGGAGCCAGATTCAGAAATGCCAACACTTAAATGTCCCAAACAAAAATCTTCCTTTGATACAGTGACCTTCAGCAAGCCAGAGAGACATCACCACAACCTTTGAAGTCTGGCAGCCTCTTGCCTTGACCCTCCATGCTCATCTTCTTCTCATTTAAATAGGCCAATCACAATGCTGAGTTGAGATCCTCCTTTATTATAAGCTGATAGTTCTGGGTGCGGCTCCTGGCTGTCCCTTAAAGAGGAAGCATGCGCCTCATACTCTCATTATACGAGAGGTTAAGTTTTTCAATAACACAAGTCTTAAATAGTCCTAGCAGATCCCTACATTAGCACAACATTAGATATTTTTAAAAAATACACCTTTATTCTGACAAGATATTAGTATATTGCACAATCTGAAAAAATCCTTATATCGTTCACATTCATATTTTCTGTCCTATTTCTGCCAGGTACATAATTCAGTTTCATGGGATTATTTTATGGGTTCTTGTCCTTATTTGACTTCTTTTAGTGCACCATGATGAAGTGCAGACTATGTTCAATAAAAAAGTAATCAAATTAAGCCAGTGCATGAGGTACATCTGATAGGTAGAATTTCCACATGTGTACATTTTTGATGAGTCTTGGACCTATAAGAATTAGTTTAGTATGTCAATTATGCCTATTTTGTGGTTAATAAGAGACTACAAAAAGTGTAAGGTGGAGTTCAGCAATATATCTATATAGCTTCATATCCATATGGAATTCATTCCTGAAGTAAACCACTTGAAATGGATCTGCAAATAATGGTGTAGTAGATTTCTGTATATGCACACATACACAAAATTAGTCCTATTTGTTTTAAAATATCTCTTCATCAATCAGTAACACCCCAGAGGCCAGTTAAATGGTTATAGAAATTCATCTTTAGAACAGGGTAATATTTCATCATTACACTGTGTCATGATCACTCTAACAAATTAATTTGAAAGATAACATATTGAATACTTAGTCATATTTGTCACAGAAACAATGGAAAAATGTGTGTGTTAGTCTGTTTTTCTGAAACAAAAAGCATAGAATTATGTCAGAGAGAAATCTCAGCAAATATGTCCGTAGTAATCTGGGCCACAAATTCCTTAATACTGAGTGAACGGTAGCAGGAGATATAGGGTGAAATGAAATTCTTACCAACTGCTAACATTCCATTGACTCCAACAGTGTCAGGATTTCATCAGCAGATGTTAGAATAATAGCATGACAAGCAAAAATAGGATAAGACCAGTCTTTCATTTGGTGATATTCACAAAGGGATTTTCACCTCACAACTGTTGGTGTTAGAATGGTTCTCCAAATCTGTAGCCTGCTACCCATCTTTATCTGAGCAATTCCTAAATATACTTTGTAGTCATCAGAACTTTTATTTGTCTTACTTTTTGAAAGGGCACAGTGAGTTATGTTCGCTCAGTGAACTGGGTGTTAGAATGGGGTGAAGGAACTGTCCACTTCCACTGTGCAAACTCATTTCTTCCTTTTCCCATAGAGGCGTGATTTTGGAGACAACTGAATTCTAGATCTGATTGTTTCCCCCGTGAAACACCTGGAGGAAAACATTCCATTTACATATTCTGACTTTTCACAAGAAAATTTTGAAGTCAAGCAAAACAATGTTATTGTTATTTTTATTATTTACAAAATACAGATTTTCAAAAATAACTTATGCTTGCCTCATGTTTTAGATGCTTAACCGTGGCACAACTATCAGTTCACCAGTGCCAGACAAGATATTTATAAAAAACACTTCCGCTTTCTACAAAAAAGAAAAGAGAATAAATTTTCTTCATTACTTCATTCCTCAGGATAATTCAACCACAATAACAGTAGCTCGACCAACAACATTGTTAACCTTTCGAACTACCAACTCAGCCCAGCAGAGGAGTCTCTCTTATCCAGGGGTCTTTCCTTCTGCCCTACCTCCTCCATGAACTTAATACAATTCTGTGGTGACCTTGAAGCCTTCTTTCGCCGCCTCCGTCTAAAGGAATTTTTCCAGCACACCTATGAACAACAGTCTGACTCTCTCGACCCCCACTACCAACAACAAAAGAAGAAGAACTCTATGTGGACTCCTCCTGAGGGTCGCAGTGAAAGTCTGGACTTCTACGCACAGTGCTTCCGCAACTGTGCTCAGGCTGACATTATACACAAACAATGCCAAATGAGACACAATCTCAACTATGGTGAACGCCATGCTGTTCAGAGTCTCAAAAATAACCCAGACATCATAATCAAACCAGCTTACAAAGTGGGTGCTGTTGTCATCCTGAATAAGTCAGACTATGAGCAGGAGGCAGCCAGACAACTCTCCAACACCACATTTTACAGACCTCTCTCCGCTGATCCCACTTTGGAATTCCAAAGGAAATTACAACAACTACTGAAGGAACTCCCTGCTGCTACTCAGGACCTCATTCACTCAGACACACCGTCTGAGCTGCAGCCTGGATTATTCTATTTACTTCCCAAAATCCACAAACCTGAAAACCCTGGACACCCTATCATTTCAGGTATTGGCACCCTTACCACCGGACTATCCAGTTATGTGGACTCCCTCCTCAAACCCTATGCCACCAATGCTCCCAGCCATATCCAAGATACCACCGACTTCCTGAGGAAATTACAAAACATCAGAAAAGTTCCTGATAATGCCATCCTTGCCACAATGGATGTAGAGGCTCCGTACACTAATATTCCACATAAAGACGGATTACAAGCAATCAGGAATATCATCCCTGATGCCACCACAGCAAGTCTGGTGTCTGACCTCTGTAACTTTGTTCTCACACACAATCGTTTCTGTTTTGGGGACAATTTATACCTCCAGATTAGTGGAACTGCTATGGGCATGCGCATGTGCCCCCAGTATGCTAATATATTTATGGCTGACCTGAAACAATGATTCCTCAGCTCTCGTCCCCAATTACCACTCCTCTACTTAAGATACATTGATGACATCTTTATGATTTGGACCCATGGTGCAGAGGCTCTAGAAGAATTCCACAGAGACTTTAACAATCTACACCCCACCATCAACTTATGCCTCGATTACAACACGCAAGAGATATATTTCCTGGACACTACAGTACTAATCAAGGATGGCCTGATCAGTACCACACTGTACTGAAAACCTACTGATTGCTATACTTATCTACACCCTTCTAGTTTCCATCCTGCACAAGTGACTAGATCCATTGTTTACAGTCAAGCTCTTAGGTACAATCGCATTTGCTCTGATCCAACTGACAGAGACCAAAAACTACAAGAACTTTACCAAATATTCATAAACCTGAATTACCCACCAGAGGAAGTAAAAAAACAAATTGACAGGGCCAGACGAATACCCAGAGACCAGCTACTCCAAGATCGGCCCAAAAAAGCCTAGAACAGAACACCACTGGTCATCACCTACAGCCCCCAACTCAGGCCACTGCAACGAATTATTAAAGACCTACAACCTATCCTTAATCAGGATGCTACACTCCAGAAGGCCCTGGGTGACATGTCTGTTCTCTCCTACAGACAACCTCCCAACCTCATGAGGATCCTCACTAACAGCCACAGTCTCTACACCAGGAACACCAGTCCTGGAACCTTTCCCTGCAACAAAGCCCTCTGCCAGCTTTGTCCATATATCTTCTCTGGAAATACCATCACTGGACCTAACCAGGTTACTCACAGAATCACAGGCACTTTCTCATGCTCCTTTACTAATATCATATATGCCATCATGTACCAACAATGCCCAGATGCTTTGTATATTGGACAGACTTCTAACTCCCTTAGACAAAGGGTCAACGGGCACAAAACAGACATCAAAACACTCCAGATCCACAAACCAGTTAGTCAACATTTTAATGGAACGGGGCATTCTGTTAATGACCTAAAGGTATGTGTGTTACTGAAGAGGAATTATCGCACTGTTCTGGAAAGAGAAGCAGTGGAGCTGGCTTTTATATTCAAATTCGGCACATTAACACATGGTTTAAATCGTGATGGGAACTTTCTGAGTCACTGTAGGGGCTCGTCTGCATACCTGGCTCAATCTAATTCTTGACCTTCCCTCCCACCCCTCCACTCTCTGATTTGCTCACCTTGATTATCTTTTTCTGATTTGTCCTCCTTGCTTACTGTTTTTGGTTCTCTGTGCCTTAAATATTGAGTCTGTTCTGGTCTGGCTGTGGTCTGAAGAAGTGGGTCTGTCCCATGAAAGCTCACCTAATAAATTGTTTTGTTAATCTTTAAAGTGCTACTTGACTGCTTTTTGTTTTGATAGTGTATAGACTAGCATGGCTTCCTCTCTGTTACTTATCAGTTCATAAATTTACACAAATTATTGAGGTCTCAGCTGCCAAACATTAACTCTGTGCAAGGCATCTTGAATTAGACCCTAATGTTGCATATCTATGCTTCTATTCTTTCATAATAAAAGACAGGACATTGCAAAAATAAACAAAAATATAACAATAATTTTAAAAATAGTCAAAGCTATTAATATTTCTGGCCTTGGGGTTTTTGGAATCAAGATCTAGTAAGACCTGAAGCTGGATGATTTCTTCCTATTTCTTTCATCAGAAACCCTTTGTTGCCACTGCTGTATGATCATTTAAGCATGTGTATATGATGAGACAGACTATAAAGACCAAAAGGAGGTGAAATTGAGGATGAGAAAGGACTTTTTCAAGAACAATAATTTACGTAATGTTGCATTTTTCATGAGTTTGAACACCTTTTAAAATGACCATGTTCTTCATCTGAAGTAAAATTGTTGGGGCTACTTGGCACTGCTTTAAGAACAAGACTAATCTTAAATGTGTGTGAATGAATATCATATTTATTGCTCCTTTTCTGTTCCTTACACTTGCCTTTATGAGTTAATTAAAATGAGAATTAAAAGTGACTGGCAAGGGAATTTCTCACAGTTGACATATTTTTGGATTGTACGAGATGTCTGTGAAATTCCATGACTGCCCTGATTCTTGGGATTGCATGGTACAGTAGAGATGCTGGAACAAATCCATGTTGCAAAGTGCAAATACAATTAGCAGATAAGTCACACATGTACACAGTGATAACCACGACAAGAATCTGGGCACTGCAGACCCCCAAACTGGCCTTAATTATCTGAGCTAAGGCAGAACATCCTTAGCTAGCCATGGTGCTAATTCTCTTATCTATTCTGTGGGGCAGATGCTCATGGTGATACGATCTTTCTCTCATATGCACATATATACATTTTCTGAGCCTAGGTTGACAACCATCTCCTCTGACAGGATTTTGGCTAGGGTTTATGTGTGATAGCACACACCTAACTGAACACTGCTGTACGGTTGGTTAGCCAGGTCAGCTCAATGGAACAAAACAGAGGGAAGCTTAGCTGGGGAAGATAAGCTTCAGTAAACCCATCTGACGAGTTAGGTCGCTTATTTTATTTATTTATCTATTTACAAATCTTTCAAGGTTTCCTTAGCTTTACACAGGAACATACTGAGCCTGATTTGTCATTTCCCTGCACTTTGTGTCTGTACAAAGTGTAAAACATCACTATTCTGATCTGGTGGCATTTACACATTCACTTTGTACTCACCTTGCACTACCCCCAAGTAGAGGGCAATGCAGAATCAGGACCACTGACTTTCTGTAGATGTGTGGGGCCATTTCATTCATTAGAGCTAGACAAAGAGGGAGGCTGTGGGGTCTGACAGCCAAACAGATGTGTTTCTGCATTTGTTAAGATGTTGCAGATGCCAAAAATATAAAATGAAAACCAATATCCCCTGTTAAATATAGCCTTTAAAATGCCAACTCTGTTCTCCCTCAGGCAGCATGTAACATGGCGAAATACCTTCTTGTATTACACTATATTGATGCTGTGGGAACAATGGAGAAAGAGGATGGGACATTTTGTTTTCCCTCCGCTGCACAAACAGCATGAAGGCTGTCTTGAATCACTCATGAATGGTAGGAGAGATAAACAGACACTACCCTTGTCTGCACAATGAGGCCAGCATATGGACTAAAGGTATGTTTTACCCTCCTCCCCACACCCCCAGCTAGCCTGTTGGCTGCAATCAGCAGAAAGTGCAGAGGCACACTTTGCTCCTGCTCAGAAAAGCAGAAAAGTGGACTCCACAGCACATTCCCACAATGCGCCCTCAAGGATTTTGTGCCAGCAAGCAGGAGTTTTTATTCATAGAACACCACAGGTAGCATTTCTGCTGTCTCTTCATTGTGCCTTCGTGTACATTTGTATGACAGTGGTACCTAGAAGTTCCAGTCACAGACTCGGGCCCAGTGATGCTGGGCACTGAAGGATGAAAAAATTAGTCCATTCCTCTATCATCCAGTCCAGGATTTACCTCTTTGTGTTGTTGCAATTTTGCATTAATTCCATAGCTAACAAAGGATTTGATGGCCTTTTATGTCTGCTGCCTGATCACAGAAAGCAAGATGCTTTGACTTTAGCAGGGAATTTTAAACAGGCTGAGAAGTGCTTCTCTTTCATGTATACATGTGTACAGTGCTCTCTTACTTGGATCAGCAGTAAGGTTAAAACAGATTTTTCTGTAGCTTTTGCAGTTCACTGAGCAAATGCAACCCCCACCCCAGCCCCCGACCCCACTCTCCTTGCAATACAGGAGCAGCTCTGTCCGAGAAATGGTTTGTACCAAACTGTTTCAGAATTGCAGCAGAAGTGCATTGAAGGAGGTTTTGGCATAACATGGACAAAATTCAAGTTAATTTGAAGAGACCTCCTGGCAAATATTAGGAAGATACTAGTATGATGAATCTGGAGCTGCTCTGTAATAATTTTTGGATATCATATGGTCTCTATGTTTACCTGATTGTTGCAAGGGGAGTTACTATTTTATTTTGACCTGGTTATTGGGGTGTGTAAAGTATGCATATATTGAGTTAATTCAGTAATTGCCTGTCTACTTGAAGATGAGAGGAAGACAATAGTCCAGATAACAGCTTCTCCGCAGATGCCCAGTACTATTGCTTTTAATGTGGCTTTCCCTGACTTCTGCTGAGCTGCTCGAAAACAATTCAGACAGGCTCAGAAAACAGCTCAGATTAACAGGACTTGGATTGAATTTAAAGACTGGCTCTCAGTGACAAAGGAGTCACGGTGAGCACAGATTCTGGAGGTTGGTGGTGTGGAGATGTTAGACTTCTTGGGTTCCCGTGAAGAGGATGGTTGAACTCCTTGTAATATGCATGTGTGGAGACTTTTTGTTATTGTAAAGCCCTCTTGCCTTCTGCCTTATTTTGTACCTACTAAGATTAAACAAAACTTTGGGTTAAGAAAGCTGGACACTGTTGTCATTACTCCTGAAGAGAAGAAACATAGCTACCAAGACCCATTCAGATCTGCTCGGATAAGCAAGACTGATTTGTAATACAGTATTCATATTAGCAGTAGGAGCATCACAGGTTGCTTCCCAAGAAAGGTAATTGTGATAGGCCTTCTATCTGTGTGGGATGCACTGAAAGAGAGCACGGAATGGGACAGGCTGCAACTAGTTCTGTAACCATGACAACTATAACAAACTGTATAGCTGTTCTATGATATTTTCAGTTATAGAGAGATATTAATTTTTTAATTTATTTTCTATGCAGTACATTTTAGGGCTTCCTTATTTTAAAAAATGGCTTACAGTTTTATCTCACATATTTGTGTTTGCAAATAACTGTGAGAGGATTTTTAGCAGTGTGGGGTCTAATTATTATTTATGATTTATTGTTAGACATCCAATAATCTATAATACATAAAATACAGACATAGAGTGTCCTGGGCCATGGCAACACTAGCACCCCCCCTTTCGAAAGGGGGATGCTAAAGAGCCACTTCAACAGATGGCAATGAGTTGCTTCCATGCATATGCAGCACCTCATTAGCATAATGGCGACTGTGCATGTTTTGAAAGTGTTGCTTTTGAAATGCATGCCACTGGTGTAGATGGGGGGCCTTTTGAAAGGACCCCTGGACTTCGAAAGCCCCTTCTTCCCATTTGGTTTTGGGAGGAAGGGGCTTTCAAAATTTGGGAGGTCCTTTCGAAAGGCCCCCATCTACACCAGTGGCACGTGATTCGAAAGTGGCACTTTTGAAACATGCACCTCTGCCATTATGCTAATGAGGCACTGCATATGCATAGCAGTGCCTCATTAGCATCTACCAAAATGGCTCATTAGCATTCCCCTTTCAAAAGGGGGGTGCTAGCGTAGCCACGGCCCTGGAGACATTTTAGTCTAAGCAATTGCGATGGGGCAAATCCTTAACTAGTGTAATTTAGCATAGTTTGATCATACTACATTGCTCAAGTTATGTGTAAGTCCTGCATGATCTGATGATGATAAGGTCCTTTTTAAAAAGTTATCAGCCTTACTGCCAGCTAGCCAGCCAGAAGCCCCAACATTTCAGTAAATGTGATGTTAACCATAGGAAGGATATTATTAAATTATTAAATCCAGGATGGTATTGTACTTTGCTAAAACATTAGAAATGGCGTTTTGCATTTGTAATGCTTGATTGATCTAACTCTGTGTTACTCTAGAAGAACATTACATACCCTTGCAATGTTGCAAACCTAATGCATTACAAACCTAATGCATGGCATCTGAAAGCATAATTTTTTTGTTTTTTAGTTTCCTTCTTTGTCTTGGACTTGAAATTGAAATCATCACTTTTCTTCCTCAACAGTACCCTCCATCCTGGCAACAGAGGGGTAATAAATGATTGCTAGTACTAATTCCTTATCACATTTCTTGTTGGTCTTATTCACTATAAATAGGAGTTTGCAACAAATGCAGGAAAAAATTGTGGTTTTGCACTCATGAAACTGCAAAGCATCTCACTTAAGTCTTTCAATGTGCATAACTTAAATAAATTAGATGTTCTCAAGTCAGCAAGGCCTGATAAAATAGATCTTAGAATATGCAAATATCTGACTGAGGAGACATCTGAGTCATTAGCAATTATCTTCAAAAAGTCATGGAAGACAGGAATGATTCAGAGGACTGAAAAAGGACAAATATAGTTTCCAATCTGTATTAAAAAGGGGAATAAGGGCAACCCAGAGAATAATAGACCAGTCAGCTTAATTTCAATACTCAGAAAAATAACAGGAATACATGGAGATATACCAATCTCATAGAATTGGAAGGGACCTTCAGAGGTCATGGAGTCCAGCCCCCTGCACTCACAGCAGGATTTATTACCATGCTTAACACATTTTCTTTTAATCTATTTCCCCAGATCTCTAAATGGATCTCTAAATGATTGAGCTCACAACCCTGGGTTTAGCAACCCAATGCTCAAACCACTGATCTCTCCCTCCCTGAGAGGAATAGCCAAGAAATACATTTGTGAACACCTAGAAGATAATAAGGGGCTAAATACCAGTCAGCATTATTTTGTCAAATTGTGTAAAATTAACCTAAGAGTTTCTTTGACAGGTTAAGAAGACTTGCAGATAATGGGAAAGAGGCATATGTGATATAACCTGACTTTAAGAATGCATATAATACCATCTCCCATGATCTTCTCATAAACAAATTGGAGACTATAATGTAGATGGAGCTACTCTAAGGTGCATAATTGGTTAGAAAAGTGCTCCCAGAGAATATTTTTAATTATTCACAGTCAAGCTGGAAGGGCATATCAAGTGGGGTCCCACAGAGATCAGTTCTGGGTTCAGTTCTATTCAATATCTTCCTCAGTGATAGAGACTATGACATAGAGAGTGAATGTATAACTTTTGCAGATGATAATGAGATAGGAAGATTACAAGTGCATTGGAAGATAGGACTGTAATTCAAAATAATATGAACAAACTGGAGAAAGGATCTGAAGTAAATAGGATAATATTCAATAGGAGCAAATCCAAAACACTCCACTTAGGAGTTCAACAATATAAACATCACTCTGGGATGCATTAGTAGGAATGTTGTTAGTAAGTCATCAGAAGCAATATTTCTGATGATGAAACTTCAACTGGAGTTTTGTGTCAGCTCTGGGTGCTGCAATTCTGGAAAGAAGTAGGCAAATTGGAAAAAGTCCAGAGACAATTATTAAATGTAATCTCAGAATCTTTTTTGTGGCTGGAAGAATTTTAGGTATGTTCCAGTTCATTTTTTGGAAAAAATTATATGGATTGGAGACTTAAAACTCGAAGGCTGCATCTACACTAGCAAATTCTTTCAAAAGATTTTTCGAAAGAAGGGGGCATAGAAAAGACAAGGGTTCTTGAAGATGTGGATTACTTTTGAAAGAGCCGTGCCTACACCACTTTTCTTCTTCAGAAAGAAGCTCTTTCAAAAGAAGAATATGCAAATGAGGTACAAGATATGTAAATCTGCACCTCATTTGCCTTTTCAATTTCCCTCATTTGCAAGCCTCTTTCGAAACAGGAATGCAAATGTAGAGAAAGCCTGTGTGTAGGTTAATAGATTTCTTCACACTACTGGGGCCTAAATTTGTAGATAGGTTGTGACTAAATCATCAGAAATGTTTAGCATTTTGAATCACACACCCACTAGAATACTACCAGAAAAGTCCTAAATTAATTTCAAGTGTGTAGAAACAACATTTTGGCTTCCTCTACACACATACACACATACATACACACAATTAAAATAGTGATCTGCTCTTCCAAAAGAGAGTGTTTACATGGTCTCCACTCTTTCGAAAGAATGGGCTAGGGATAAAAAAAATCAGGCCACATGAAGACTGCTGTTTTGAAAAAAAAGGCCTTCAGCGTGTCTACACAAGTTTTCTTTCAAAAGAAGCTTTCAAAGTCGGACGCACTTCCTGAAACTGGAAAGGAAGAGCAATTTTGAAAGGAGTGCCTTATTCTTTTGATTTGCTTTTGAAAGAATGCTAGTTGTGTGTAGAAGCACACTGGATCATTCAAAAGAGCCCCACTTCTTTCGAAAAATCTTTTGAAAGAATCTGCTAGTGTAGATGCAGCCTTCAAGTTTTAAGTCACCGATCTATATAATTTTTCCAGAAAATGAATTGGAACATATTTAAAATTCTTCCACCAACAGAAATGATTGGGATCATATTTAATAGTTGTACATACATGTAGTTACCCGTATTAGGTGATATTAAATAGGATTAATCTGTAACATGGGTAAGTAGATAACCAGAGTCTAGGCTTCAAATTGGTTTCCGCTGAAGTCAATGGGAATTTTTCCATAAATTTCAGTGGGAGCAAAAAAAAGACCCTTAATTGGGTCTATTTATAAAAAACATTGGACAAAAGAATCCATAAAAGTTTAATATTTGGTGGAAACAGTATTTTAATAATTTAAATGAATATTTTCCCAATGACTTTTACATCTTAAACATTTTACATACTTACAATTATTTTCTTAACATCATCATTTCAATATGCTATTAGAAGAATAAGGAACTTTATAATTAATTTCATTGCCAGAGATGTGGAGAATTACTATTTGGGTTGCCTTGTTGCTCTTGCCATGGACCAGAACCCCACAGTAGTGGCTGCTGTACAAATTTGTTTCACAAAGCATTACGTTAAACCACAAAGATTTTTTCTATTACATAATCTTTCTTTTGGTGACAACACTCCCCAGGGTGAACACTAATTGAGGGCAAATATTTACAGCCAATATATCTTTCTGTTCTATCTCAGTATAATACTTAAGCAATGAGAAATGTCAGGATATGAGTTATGGGGCAATAATTCCCTCCTTGTGAGGCAGAAGGCTGGAGACTGAGTGCTGTTACAGGCATAAGGTATGAATTATTACACCATAACTCAACACCTAGGTATGCCTTAATATGATTATAAAACATTTTTAAACAGAGAAAAATGTAATTGGAACAAGGTACAGTGATGACTTTAAAATGTAATCCAGGTAGTATAACTACATTTGCTAGGTGTGACATTACGCCAAAGAAAAAAGTCCCTAGGCTAGCAATGCAAATGAAGACAAAACTGCCCCTCCCATTTTTTATAGGTTTTCAGCTACTTTGGAGGTATCTGTATGCTGCTAAAGTAGCCTGACTTCTGAACAATGAATGTTGTATTTTCTATCAGATGGTTGTTAGCTCTTGTCAGAGATGTTGGTTAGTGTTTCAGGAGCAGTAGGTGGGAGACACATCTGGACCTTGAAAACCAGACCATTTGTGATTAGATAGGAGTATCTTCTAAGTAACTGACCACTGGTTGATATTCATTCAGTCACAATGTTTTGAACTGTTGCCAAAAATGGATCATTTAAATATCTGTTTGTTCAATCTTAGATACAGATGGAGAGTCACATACTGTAGGAGGACTTTGGTACAGGTTCCACCTTCCTTGTCCCCTGCTCTGGCCACCTAGTCTACTGCCAGCTCATCTTTTACCCCCCAACCCCAACACAACTCCAGCCACAGGGCACCTTACCTCCTTCCTGGACCTTGGTCCCTGCTGGGCTGACACTGATCAGGCCCCTTCAGTCTGCTGTCTGCGGAAATCACTACAGTACCGGCAAGCCTGCCATACATAGCCCAGGCCCTGCGGGTGCTGGCTTCAGCCACACCTGCAGTCATGACTAAGGTCATGTGGCACCAGCTTAGCCCTGACTGGACTGCCATCATGGCCCTTGAGACTGGTAGCGGCTTTGGCATGAGTCAGGCTGCCGGCGCAGTCCTGGTCCCCCAGAGACTGGCTATAGCTCAAGCAGACTGCCAACTGTTCACAGTCCCACAGAGATCAGGACAGCTCCAGCCCTGCAGATGACTGATACAGCCCAACCAGGCTGTCATTACAGCCCCTGCTCTGCAGGCACTGATTGCAGCCCTTGTCCCACACAGGCTGGATGTGTCTCTGACCAGGGAGACAAGCCCCACTGTGCTCCCCTTCCCAAGGCAGCCAGGATCTCTGTAGTAAATTCCCACCCTGGAGTCTCTGGTTCAGAAACATCCATGGTCCTCCTGGATGACGGATGTTGCCGGATGAGAGAATGCCGGACAAGAGGTTGGGAGCTTTAACCTGTACTTTGCTTAGAGTTTCTCAATAATATTTAGGTTTACATAAATTTCTCTAAATTTCAGATACATGATTAAATCATATTCTCCTATTGATAGCTTATGAAAAAAATGAATTGTTACGAGCATTTTAAATCACTTTAAATCTGGATTTTGGTTCAGATTCCAATAGTGTTCCCCCGTAAGCCCCACAAAGCTAAGTATTTGAGACTTTAGTTTAGCTTCTCATAGTGAAGTGCCTAGTTGTAAAATTTAGATACATCTCCGCATTCAGAGTCTGTAAACCTCTCCCTTCCACTGCCTACTTGCCAAACAATTCATCAAGGCAGGGGTCTGGCTGTAGTCCCATGGAAAAGGGTCAGGGGATGAGGATGGGAGGTTGTGGCCCCACAGATGGGGCTCTGGAGGGGAAAAGGGGGCTCTTGACCTGGCCCTAACCATACCTCGGGCTTTTTGGGAGGGGCCTCCAGTCCCTCAGAGGAGGATGGGGAAGTGAGGGGGGCTCTGGCCCTGCCTCACAGTCAGGGCTCAGAGGGAGGAAAGACTGAGGGAAGGATTCTGGCCTCAGCCCCACACCACAGCAGAGAATCCAAGAGAGGCCTCCATCTATGTGCTACAGCCCCGAGCTCTGGCCCCTCACTGTGGTGGGGGGTCCCAGCCCTGTGCCATGACAGGACTCTGATCCCATGTCATGGAGAAGGTTTGGAGGAGAGAAGTGTTCTGGAGGGGGGAAGAGGAGCTCTTGACCCATGTTCCCACCCCCTCCTATGCTGCAAGGGAAAGGAGGGGTGAGGTTGGAGCCCTCACCACATGCCACTCTAAAGCCAAGAGTGGCACACATGCTGGAGGGTTGCTGAACCCTGATATCAAGTCTGGCAGGTGACTAAGGTGCTTGTAATCATCTTGAATCTTACTACCTATGTCTGCAATATACTTACAAACCTATTGATCATTTATTGATCCTTATAAACTGCTTATTAATAGAATCTGCTTAGTAAGCATGACACAGAATTCTTCCATTTCTTGCAATTCCACAAGCTAAAAATACAATTGAAGAGTTTGCTCCTCCTTCCCCTTCCCACTCAAGTCAGTGGCAGGAAATTATGGAATAAGAGTGATATCTCTATTTCTCACACACACACCATTGGTGGTTTAGATATTCTATCCCATTACTGTACACAAGCAATAGCCAGCCCTACTGGCTAAACTCTACTGGCTAAATCTAGTGTAATAGTGAAGAGCTAGTCTCAGAGAGGTAGACGTGTTAGCCTGTATCTTCGCAAAACAAAGCAAAACAAAATGAAAAAAGCAGTCCAATTGCATCTTAAAAATTAACAATATTGTTCATTAGGTGACGAGCTTTCATGGGACAGACACACTTCTTCAGATCTGGAGAATACAGTAGACCCTCAATTTACACAAGGGTTATGTTCCCACGCAACCTTGCGTAACCCAAATTTCGCATAAATTGGGGGTAGGGGGCTTTTTTCTCCCACAGAACACACATTCTGCAGCTGGGGAAGCAGCAGGAGCACCTGGAGCTCCATTCTGAATGGTAGGTCCTGGGGTTGGGGCAACTGGGGAGGCTTAAGCCTGGTGGTAGGCTGGGCCATGGGAGAGGGAGGCAGGGAGTTAAGCCTGGGGTGGATTAGGGCTTCAGGGGTGTTGAACCAGAGCTATGTACAGAGAGTTTGAACCAGGGCTGGCAGCACCCATTGCTGCTCCTTCCCCAAGGCTCCAGGCGGGGAGGACCTGCAGCTGCCACTTCCCCAGGGCTTGGTGCAGCCTGGAGGAGCTGCTCCCCTGGGGGCGGGAGATCTGGGGCCATGCGTGGGTGGTGAGAGAAGCTGCAGAGGGCTGAACCAGGGCTTCACGGGGTGGGGGTAGTTCAGCCAGGGCCGGGGGGGAGCAGGATTTTGAGTTGCACTCAATTTGCATTAATGCGAGTTACACACATCTCGAAATCACACATTTCAAGGGTTTAGTGTACAGTATTCCAAGATCTGCAGAAGTGGGTCTGTCCCATGAAAGCTCATCACCTAATAAATAATATTGTTAGTTTTTAAAGTGTTACAGGACTGATCTTTTTTGTTAGGGAAGAATTAGATCAATCAATTTTAAAAAAAAGGATATGGCAGATCAGTTGATGATGGAATGTAGTGTTATATTACTATAATTTAATTAGTAATAGGAATAATGTGAATGCAAAGAAAGCAGATTTGGATTAATCTAAACATAATTTTTTTTGCAAGTGTACATGATTTCTAACCAAATAGAGAAGTAACAGTAAGACAGTATGATCATCAGATTTATATCAAGATTATAGATTTAAAGATTCATGGATTCCAAAGCTAAAAAGGACTATTATGATCATCTGGTTTGACCTTCACTACAACACTGGTCATAGAACTTTACCAAAATTATGCCTCATACAGAATTTAGAAATTTGTTTGATCTTAGATAAAGAAGAAATATTCATCTAATTCCTCCAGATGGAAAATGGAAACACTGAGCATTGTCTGCCTGTCTTATTAGATATCTGAGTGCTAGAAATTTGTGTAAGGAAGTCAGAAGAGGTCAAATATTCTCCTTTCTTTTTAATTGCTTTTCTTACTGAGCAGCTCCAATGCTGTCTCTTTGCTCTGCTTGCTCAAGCTGCATGTCAGCATTGCTACAAATATACCTGTGATTGAAATGAGTACAAGAGAATAAATCTACCTTGCTTTCAGATGAGGTCTCATAAATTATTTACAGTAGCCATGGAGTTAATAATGATCATTTCCTATACAGGAATCCTGTTCGTTGGACCCTCCCTTCGCTGCTCTCACACACAAAGAGATTACTGTATTAGGAAGTGTACCCATCATTTCATTCTTTCCAAATGTGATTAATGTGCATGTGGTTAGGGGAAGGGAAATCTCAGGCAAAATGATCAATTGCTATTTTATTTTTCCTATGATACCTAAGGGAAGAGAGATTAAGTGAAAATAAAACACAGTAAATTAAACAAAAGGAAGATGTTGCTGTTGTTTGTTTCTGGTCTGCTTTCCTTGCTTGCTACTAAATGCAGTGTTCGAACAACCTGCAAAATGCATTGACACATGATGCCCCAGAGATTGACATACCTTTAAACAATCCAAATAAAATTATGTCTGCCGATAACATTTCTCTCTCTTCAAGCTAAATACAGTGGTTCATAGCCTTCTGTCAATTTACATTGTCAAAATGAAGTCACCCAAAGGGTGACAGAAAAGGATGCCAGGGTGCAACTGAGGGGTAACTGGGCCCTTTCTGCCTCAGCTCCAACATAAGCACATCTCCCAGGAGAAGTCGATGTCTTTGTGAAACAGCATTTGCTCTTCCTCTGAGGCTTTCTGGAGGAAGCATGGGAGATTTATTTCGGAGAGGCTGGTTATGCAGGTACTTCAGGAAGCCTGGGGCTGAGAACTGATATTCCTGTAGAGCCTGGGAAGTATTAAATGTAATTGCAGTTTAGCTTCTAACTGAGGAGCTAGCAGGTTCTATTGAATGTATCAGTGCTTGACAAACCCACCAACCTACTCACTTTTTGTTAGTTACAAGTCCTGGCTGGCAAAAGGTTATAAGCTGCTGTGGGGTCTCTTGTCCCCTGTGGAACTCAGGAGGGCCGCAGGTGGGATGGAATCCCTCTCCTGTATGAAATGTGATCACTGTAAGGGCAAGCAGGATGCATATTTTGGCTAGTGATCTAACGTATGCTAACAAGAAAGAAAAGGGTGTTAATTATGCTGGAATGCATCACCCCTCAGGTGTGAGGTCACACACAGACACCGAGTAGCTCAGTGTGTAGCAACCCCACTCATGTTGCTGTGAGCACCTTTCCCATGAGAGGACCATGAGGTGCTAACTCCATTAAATGCAGAATTTTTGAGCCACTAACCTCACAGTGGATTTTCCAGAGGCCACCCAGGACAGATTCAGATGTTGCCCATCTGATTAACAACATGCCCACAGCCAGCAGTGTGTATTTCTATTGGTGGTGCACATCAATGCCTGCATTGGTTGGTGCCCATAACAAAAATGATTCTGCCCTTGGATGGAAAAACTTAACAGGAACACTGAACCTAATCCATACAAGTAGTTCCACTGGCATCATTTCAGTAGTTGTGTGAATATGGCACTGTAATACTGTATCACAAACCGTTTCATGGAACCATGGCCTGTGAAAATTAGACGGGATTTTTATTGCATATATAATATTGAAAACAATGGCTCAGTGCATGCTAGGAAGTGTTTGCTGCCTGCTGAAGTACCAGGTATAAGTCACTGCAAAATCAGGGTATGAGGTTAGATAGTCCCATTTTTAGATCCTTTGTGTCAGATGTCGTGTTTTAGGTTTCTGGTCAGCCAAGTAAGTTTGGGTTTTAATATGTAAGCAACAAGCTATACCTGGATTTATATAAACAATTAATGCTGTATATTAGATAAACATTTTAATTATAAAGTATGAAAAAATAATTCTTCACACTCAGGCATATCTACAAAGGCTTACATACCAAGTAGTTTTCCTTATGGCTGATCAGACCTTTTATTTTTAAAATAGTAACACTAAACAATCATTAATCTTTAGAATAATGCCAGAGTCAGGCTATGAGATTATATACAAAGAAAGTAATAGAAAATCAGAGAACTATAGAATTTAGAGTTGGACTATTAGGTAGTATGGCTATCAACTTATAGAAAATCAAAAAATCCACAGAATTTCAAAATAATATACCAGTTTGCTCATCTAATCCATTTTCTTGCATGGCAGTATTGTTCCCTATAGTGTTTTTCTAATGCTGTCAAAACAGATACGCTTTTCTGTTTTCCATTCTTATTAAAGCCTGTGCTGTGAAAATAAATACTACTTAGAATAGTCAGATGAGAATGCAGCAGTTTTATTTTTTCTCATCTATTTATTCATATGTGATTAATGGGATTATCATAGGTGCTCAACTTCTGGAACTCTCAGAGCACATTATATATTCTATTTATTTTGGTTTATCATTTACTTACATTTTATTTTATTTTTGTTTCCTCTTTTTATATTCCTACAAAAAGTAGGTTATGCATGGGCTTTACTGTACTTATAACAGCAGCAGTGAATCATTTGTATGGTTCTAATACTTTGCACAACTGAACCCAGGTGCCAAGGCAAGAGATATAAAAGTTGGTGAACAAATACAATTATACTTTGATAATTTATTTTTCTCCTTTATTATCCATATGGTAAAATATTGTAATGAAAATACTAAATAGGGTAAAGCTTCTCCATCACTTAGCCTTTTCTTTTTCCTCCTCCCTTCTCCAACACTTGAGTACTTCCAACTACAGACAATTTGTAAGTGGTTATAACATGACATAACTCCTCTCCTCCCCCTGCTCACCTCCCCCCAAAAACCTGGAGTTTAATAGAAAAACTAAAAGCTGTTCACCCTTTACCTAGGCAGTGTCCCATTTGCAGTTCCTATGCATCATAGGAGAAGAAGGTTTTAAGAGAGGCTGAAGTCATGGCTTTTCATATATATGGGATTTTTTCCTTTACTTGTTCACGTTGTACTAGTTGAATTCCATAATTCGTGGTCTTCTAGGCCATTTCTACACAAGCCACTTCATTCGGAAGTGGCATGCTAATACAGGGAGAGAAAGATGCTAATGAGGCACGGATGCAAATTCCCTATGCCTCATTAGCATAATGTCATGTGATTTGGAGTCTGGAAGATGTTCTTCCGGACTCCAAAACGCCGTGTAGAAGCACGGCCACCGAGAGGGTTTCCAGAAGGAAGTCCTTCTTCTGGAGGCCCCTTCCTTCATGAAAATTTTTGGGAAGAAGGGGCCTCCAGAGGGAGGACTTCCTTCTGGAAGTGCCCCCCGTGGCTGTGCTTCTACATGGCGTTTTGGAGTCTGGAAGAACAGTCTTCTGGACTCCAAATCATGTGATGTTATGCTAATGAGGCACAGGGAATTTGCATCCATGCCTCATTAGCATATTTCGCTCCCTGTATTAGCATGTGTGGAGAAACAGCCCTAGAGTGGGTCCCCTGGATACCAACCATGACTCCTCAGTAAGCCTAAGTGGGCAGAGCACCTGCCAGCTGTTCTTTTCGGAGATGTGATAGTGTTTAATACAGAACATAAAGGGAAAAAGGATTCTATCACAGCACAACATTCTCTCTCTCTATATATATCTAACATCCTTAGGTTAACTATTGCTTGCAAGCTTAGGAAAAGCCAGCGCTAACCCCAGCCACAGGGCCTGTCTGTGTCAGCCTGTTCCTGGTGAACAATCTCTGAAAATGACCCTGTTGTTCCTCTAGCAATTCACTTTTTGACTGTTTCAAATCCTTCTCATGTGTTCAACCTCAGCCTTCCAAAGCAGCTGTTGGGACAGACCCCCGGCATGGCTTTTTCTTGGTTTTAGAGCCCCACGTTGTTATAAAATGACCCTACCGCATTCACTGGGAGACTATTTAGAGACATTGTATTGCCTGCCTGCTATTTTCCAACAGCCCCACTGTTGAACAAAATCATCTTATGAATGCAGCCAATACAAGAATAGCTTCATTTAGCCATACAGAAGCTATTCCAATAACCAGGACTGTGCAGTCTTCACACATTACTACCTATCAGCAACAGGTCCTTCAAGGCTGGCACTGGAGCAAGCGTGGAGATACCTGAAAAATAGACAAGCATGTGAATGAAGCTGGCGTCTAAGGCAGAAACAAGCTGGGCATTGATTCCTGCGTAAGTTAATATCTCTGATATCTGTGATATCCCTGATTCCGGTGCCTCCTTCCTTTTCCCTTTGAGGTTGAAAGTGCCTGTGAGGATATATATCATCCCTGTGTTCAATTCCAGGGGCTGCAAACATAACTGGTCCTTGAGTATGGTGCGGGGGGGCAAAGAGGGGAGGTGAAAAACTGGTTGTCTCTCTCTGTCCATGTGCACACACAGCCTCATGTTAGTTATTTCAAGACACAGTCTGAAATGAAATTTTTATAAAGGGAGACTTGTATTTATTGATAAATCACGACTACAATAAAACAGTACAAGTGATGATAATATATCTTTTTGAATGATGTAATAAAAACCCACTCTTGCAACACTGTACTGGATTTTTTAATGAATTAAATGCTAGTTCTTTATGTGCTCAACAAGCAGCCTCATGTTGCCAATTCTTACCAAGGCAAATTACATCAATGGAAGAACTCACCCAGGTAAGGACCACTAATATTAGTTAAGTTTTTTGGATCAGTCACTAAATTTGCAATTTTATGGCTCGTCTGGGGTCTTGCAGTATTATAATAATAATAAGAAGAAACACCTATTATATTCTCTTTTCCTATTTGATGCACTGGTTATAACACTATTTAAAGGCAGTGCTATGTCTGTAGTTATTGACTGGTGTCTGGGAGACCCATTGAGAAATAGAGTTTCTGTTGCATTTGGAAGTGAACAAAACCAATTTAAATAGCAAGGGCAATTAATAAAATATACTTTTTCATGTAATTGAATAAATGTCCAACTATTTTTGATACTTCATAATATGCTAGTAATTGTTATGTTTTATAAAAACCATCCAAAGCCTTAATAATATGATCATTAGAACATTATATTGTTTGTTCTTTGTTGAGAAAGTGACTGCCAAATTTTTTGTCATGATCATAAAATGTGTGGATTGATGAAGTGAGAATTTATAAAGTTAAGCTACATTTAAAAGCTCCCTACCTCCCAATATTTGATTAGTGACTGGTCCTTGAACTGAATTTTGCCATAAGCTTCAGAGAGCAGAATCACACATTTGTTTTTTTAATGGTTGGGATCAGTCATGAAATGCATTTGCTTCATTAGAAGTAGCCTCTTAGAACAACTGTACAAAGTACCTCATGAAAGTAATCACCATGCTTCCTGCATCTTGGGCACCATAGAAACTAGTCTTTTCTCTTTTCCTTCACACCTCCCAAGAAGCAACAAAAGCCCAGAATTTGCCCAGGAATGCCATTGAAAATAGGCCAATCAGAAGGCCTTCGCCTTTACTGTAAGCAAGGAGATTGTTCCTTTTTCTTTCGATAGTGAATGTGGTAACCATCATCCATGCCTGTGTCACTGAAAACTAAAGATGGGTCAGCATAGAGCAGCCTGCTTTCTAAGCGCTAATATCACTACAGTGACAAGCGTAATGAGAACTCAGGCACCAAACAATAGATTCTAAGGTGTGCCACAAACATTATTAGCAATCTGAAAATATTAATTTAATTTAGAGGGGAGACAAATAACAGAAGACATGATCACTGTACAGAAAATACTGAATAGCATACGATAGGTAAATCACGAATTACTATTTACTTCATCCTTCGTGCATGTTCTTTTCACTAACTTGCTGGTGCAGGGAAGAAAGCTCCCCTATAAGCAGATAACTACAAAATTCCTTTCACCTTCCTCCTAAGCATCTGGAACTGGTCATTCTCCAGAAAAACTACGGCTCTCAAATATGCAGCCTACAGGCCACCCCAAGCTGCAGCAGTTGCACAATCCATCCCCAGAGTACCAGCAGGCCAGGGGATGATGTCTGCAGCAGGGCCCAGCTGCAGCTGCCACCCTATGCCAGGATTCCCAGTAATCCCCAAGGCCATATCCAACAAGGGCCAGAGCACCATGAGGGGGAGAAAGTGGGGCAGTGGTAAGAAGGGGCATGATTCGGGGGGGACAGTTTTGGACATGTCTCTCCACCCCCAGCCCGCCGGTACTCCCAGTCCAGATTGAGCAACTACTCTGGCTGGAGATGGCCCATAGGCTGAAGACCCCAGTACTAGATGGATCGCTGGATCGATCCATATTAGCAAATCCTATATGTTGTGTTCCTGCCCATCCAAACTCAAGGCCTAACACTGGATGAGGAAGGAGGCTTTAGGTCTGCTTCATTTGCTAGCCTTTAGAACTTTATTTCTAAGCCTGAGAACAAATGAAAAAGGATTTAGATTGAGCTGCAAGGCGTGTGATTCCACTCAGAGTTAAGCAGCTCTCTCTTCACAGGCTTTGCAGTGGTCAGCACTTCATTCGATCTAATCTTCAGCCAATTTATTAACTTTTTCCTTAATTTCTGAGGAAATTGTTTCCTTCTGAGCTGTGTCTCTCTCTGTCATTTAAGACAGTTGAGTAGCAGAGCAACTGGAAGAAATGTGGTTTTAGAAGGAAGGTATCACAGACGTTATAAGGTCTGATTTCAGATTGGTTGCTGGTGCTTGCTTTCCAAATAGAAAGTGAACCATAAATGCATCTGTGCTGATGTTCCTTAAGTATGGAAGGGAAATATTAAGAGCAGGACTGGCTTTAAACTATCTCATATACTAGGCTAGTTTGAAGCTTAGATGCTGTGCATAACTCAGAATCCAAGGAGATGAAATGAGCCCATTTATGCAGGATTTTGTTGCTGTGTGCTTAAACTTTGCTATTTGTGGGGTGTGTGTGTGTGTGTGTGTGTGCGCGCATGTGCACACAAATGTTTCTGCCAGTTAATGCTTTGAATGATAAAAAAGGAATTGTTATTTCTACAAAATATGTTTTGTGCTTGAGAAATTGTCTTCATCAAATATACTGTGTAGAAGATAATTGGGAAAAGTCAGACAAAGTTTCCACAGTCCTCTCAAGCTGAGGGGTTACTCTGAAAAAATTTTTTTTCCTCCTAGAGCTGGAGGCCTAGACAGCAGTATGTATGTGAAAGTTTGGGCTTAGATGAAGACTCCTACTACTTCATCTATCACACAAATGGGAAAAGGAGCTACAAGCTCTGTGTTATATGCCTAAAATAAATTAACTTGAACAACTTCATTTAATACTTATAAAGCACCCCAAGAAGGATGTTCTCAGCATGAAAATAACTAAAAGATTACAAAGGAAACAAAAAAAAGGCTCATCATTAATTCATTCACATGACAAAATTATAATGAAAACAGAAAAAGGCATACCTTCAGGTCGTCACTCTCTCCTCTACAGGCGTCAGTTTGTAACCATAAATAACCTGGAAAAGAGCTCATATTTCATTTGCTAAGACTTTCCACCAGTGTAATAGCAGAGCTGGACAAAAAGCATGGATGGAGAAGGGAAAATAAATTTCTAAAAATTTGTCTCCATTTGCCAACCAGCTCCAGTTATTAATGAAACTGTAGATTTATTGTCCTTTTCTTTCCTCACCTTCATGCAATTTCATTGGCTAGCACCTCATATCTTAGATATTGTGTCACAGATAGTGATCTCCAGCACCTGCAGGACACTATGCCTGTTCTGTACTCCTTTGCTCTGAGAAATTCTAAATTATTATTAATGATGCTAACAAGAATACGGGTTGGATTAAATCTTATTAAAACTGGGATGGGGATATTTTAACCTTCATTAAAATTATTGCAATGAAGTCATTAAGTTATTTAATGAACCAAACAGCTGAAACAATAAAAGCCTGAAACTAGAGTTAATTGGAAATTTTCTGATGAGAAAATGCCAATTCTTCAAACCTGAAATTTCTTCCAAAAGTGAATCAGGTTTGGTGAATCACAGCTCACTTGTTATGCTGCTGGGCAGATCTGCCATGACGTCTGTTTGCCCTGGTGCCAGGAACTCCAGTCTTCTAGGCCACATCTATGCTACAGCGATCCTTCGGAAGACCATCTTCTGGAAGCAGTCTTCCGGAAGATGTTGTCTACACCTAAAACACCTAAAAGAGCTACCCGTCCCTTCAGAAGAATGCATCCACACAGCCATGCAACCTCTTCTGAAAGAACAGGCCAGGAAATGCCCCAGATGGGGTCGCATGGCCAGAAAGCACTTCCCGGAGCACCGACCACATGGGGCCTTAAAGTGCTCCACCCAAACACCCCCTCCCTGCATATGCCGCTGACACCTGCCAAGCTGTTTACAGTGAAACTAAGCCTGTGTCTGGTTCTGACCCTTGCTTGCAAAAGACATGGACCCACAGCAGCTGCAGACCCCCAGGGTTGCCCAGGCATGCCTGCTGGCTACCATCCTGGAAGTCCTCATCTGCCACCTGTGGGGCTGGAGACCTCTCCCTTGGGGGCCTGCCCCCACCCACGCCATCCCTGCTGAGGTATCCCAGGCCCATCAGGCAGGTCTGGACCCACCTCATCAGCACCGACTGATGGGACTGTGTGGTCCTGACCAAGTGGGACAAATGAGCACTGGCTTCAGAACTTCCTCAGGAGGAGGGACACCTTCACGGAGCTCTTTACCTGGTTCACCCCCATGTTCTGATGCCAGGACACCCGCATGTGGCCCACCCTCTATGTGGAGAAGTGCGTGGCCATTATCTTGTGGAAGTTTGCTGCCCTGGATAGGTACCACTTCATTATGCAGCAGTTCAGGGTGGGCAAGGCAACTGTTGGTGTTGCCAGCTTCCCTGTAAGTCTGCTCCACGCCCTGGCCCGGCACAGAGAGAGGGAGAGAGAGAGGGAGAGGGAGAGGGGCTGCTGGTCAAGTGGGACCCCCGGGGACCTGGTGTGAGAGAGGGTGGGCTGGGTGGGGAGGAGAGTCCCAGCCCCATTGGAACCGGGATGCCTCACATACACACAGACCCTCTACCAGAGGGACCACCCTGCAGGGGGCTGCCCAGAGGGCCCAGAGGGCCCAGGGGACCAGGGGAGGGGGTTCTGGAGAGGGCATGAGGAGAGGGAATGAGTAGGGGGCCCTGAAGAGAGTAGGGGTAGTGAGCAGGGACACTTTTGGTCACACCCACGAGCCCACCAGGTCTCCATTCCCTGCAGGTCATCTGAGCCATCAACCACATTCTCTTTCGGAAGCTGGTGTGCATCGGGGACTACGATGTGGCTGTTGTAGGGTTTGCTACCCTTGGCTTCCCCTACTGCTTCGAGGTGATGGATGGCACATATATTGCCATCCATGCCACAGCATACAGTGGTGGCCAACTCATGAACAGGAAGGCATACCACTCCATCATGCTTCAGGCCTGGTGGGTCACCAGGGCCACTTCATGAACATTTATGTGGGCTGGCCAGGGCCGGCACACACCATGTGCATCTTCAGGAGCTCTGCCCTGGCCCAGAGGATAGAAGCCTGCACCTATATCCCCCAGCAGGAGTGTGCCACTGGGGATCTCACCATGCTACTCTGCATAGTGGGTGACCTGGCATATCCCCTGCAGCCCTGGCTCATGTGGCCCTACATGGGCCACCTTTCTAACTCCCAGGAGGTCCTTAGTGCCAGCCTGGCATGGGCAAGGTACCACGTTGAGTTTGCATTTGGCAACTTGAAGGTGATGTTCAGGTGCCTCCTCAGGTGTCTGGATGTGGGCGTGGAGAATGTCCCCTGGGTTGTGACGGCCTGCTGCATCCTCCACAACCTGACTGAGGCCAGGGAGGGGGCCATCCCCCAGGGCTGGATGGCTGAGGTTGGACCCAGCTACGATCAGCTTGCTGTGGCCCCTGACAGACAGTTCAACCATGAGGGGCTGCACATCTGGGAAGTGCTCTGGGAGGCCTTCCAGCATGGGGCAGAGTGGCCTGCACCCAGGAACCCCCACATAGCACCTGTCAATAACCACAAACACAAAGTTGCTTCCAAAAAAACCCCACAAAGCTGTATTAATAAACATCTGAACATAAGAACATTAAAGAGCAGAGTCTTTCTAAATGAGTGCTGGGGGGTACTTATGTACTGGGAGGGCTGCAACTGTGGGGGGGGGTCTTTAAACTGGGATGTCAGAACTGGGCCAGGGTTGGTGGGGGGCAGTAATGCAGGGAGGGGGTGGAGGTCCACAAGCCCCAACAGCCATAAGAGACCCTTCCACCCTGTTCCCAGGGTGCCCTTTGGGGCATGGAGGTGTCTGGGATCACAGAGAGGTAGAGCTTGGGGGGCTGTGGGCCCAGCCATAGCTGGGCCGTCAGCCTCAGCAGGTGGGCAGCCTCAGTAGTGGAGGGTGTGGCCTCGTCCTCAGTGGGGAGATGCAGCTTCAGACGCAGGGGGCAGAATTGTCTGGCACTGCCATGACCAGGACCCATGCCATGAGGTCCCAGAAGATGGCCAGCATCATGTCACCCAGGACTTGGCCAGCAAGGGCCCCTAGGGCAGTGGGGAGGGTGGGAGTGGGGGTGGGGGCGGGGGCAGGGGCAGGGGCAGCGGGGGGGGAGGTGCAAGGGGGTGGGTTCAGGGGGTTCGGGGGGGGGCTGGGCAGGGGTTTCAGGGGAAGTAGGGAGGTGGGTGGGTGTTCAGGATGTTGGAACATCGGGGAGGCTGGTGCAGGGGGAGCCAGAGGCAGGGACATACACACTCTGCACAAGCCCAGCATCACTCTCCATGTCTCCCACTGACAGACCAGGTCTGCAGGTTCCATCAGGTCCCCACCCACAGACACGGTTAGTGAGGGGGAGTGAACAGGCCTGGGGGACCTTTCTGCCAGGTGACAGCTGTCTGGGTGTGTCTGTGCTCCCAGGGTCCCCTGGTGCATGCATGTAGTGAGCAGCACTGCTCAGTAGAGTAGGTGATAGGTGACATCCAAGGGTCTTCCCAATGGCCATGGGTGTGCCCCGGGGTCGGCCGTTTGGGGCAGGCCATCATCCATGTGGCTGGGGGTTGCCCCAACCCTCCCCAGGGAATGCGATGTGTTGTGCACCTACTGCAGGGACCCTCAAGAAGGTTGGGGGATGTTGGGTCCAAGATGGCCCAGCTGCAGGAGGCAGAGGGGACCTCAGTCACCAGGGACCCTTCAGACAATTTGTCCCCAGGTGGGACCTGCAGCTCCAGGGCACTGGCCTGGTTGGAGGGTCCAGCCTCTTCCTTGCCAGGCCCTGTTTCCCACTCTGTGGCCAGTGAGGACTCCAGGGCCACTGTGTCCATGCAGCTTTTGGTTGGGAGCTGTCCACACCCAAAGAGCTGCTGCAGCTCCCTATAAAAGTGGTAGCTGGCTGAGGCCTGCCCTGACCACCTGGCACTGTCCCAGGCCTGAATTTGCCCTGGCTGGAGTCTTTTTACTTTACAATGGACCTGTTTGGCGGTCCAGGCAGGGTAGCCTTAGGTGGCAAGTCCAGTGGCCAGCTGAGCGAATGTGGGGGCATTGAGGCGCTGGCCAATGGTGTCCCACAGGACCATCTCCTCCTGCCAGGTCCCAAGAGGTCCTGGAGCTCTGGCTCAGTCCAGGAGGGGGCCTTGAGCTTGGTTCCCTGGCCAGCCTACTGGCTCCCCTCTGCCGGCTCCCTAGGGCGCCTTTCTCACGGCGGGATGGCTGTCTGCTGGCCACGGTGCCTCCTGCTTCCTCTGGAATATCTGTGGGGCATGTGTGGCAGGGCTGCACATGCTCACAGCCTCCACCCTCTCATCTTCAGGCCCTGGGGTCTCTGGGCCATAGAAGTAGTGAAAGTGGTAGGGGGCAGACTAGCAGGCCTGAGGTGCTGTTCAGAGTGTCTCCACACTCAGCCTGCCCAGTGCCAAGGTGGTGACTGCCTTGTCACTGGCCATGCTTGGGGCGAGCAGCTGGCCATCAGGGTGTGGTGCACAGTAGCCCGTGACCCTGACTGTGTGCATACGCTCAGCCCCATGCCGTAGGGACCCAGAATCACAGTAGCTGTACACACACCCAGGGTCACATGGCCACCAAGCCCTTCTGGAGTAATCATGCCAAGTGCACCTCTACAGCGCTCCTGATGTTATCAGCCCCAGCGCAAGCTGAGGAGCCCCTGGGCTTGCATGGCCTTGAGGCCACCTGCAGGTTGCACTCCCTGTGTATTCTAAGGGAGGCCAATGGAGCTCCATGTCCAGTATGGGAAAAGCTAGGCATTGCACAAGGCGGAGTCCCATGTCCCAGCGGTGTGCCTCCCGATGCCCTCCTCCATGCCCTGACCTGCCTGCTGGCCTCCCTCCTGACCACCATCGTATATGTGTTCTGGGTGCCAATGAATGTTCTGGTCCTCCCTGAACCAGCACCCTGGCCCCCACTAGGCTCCCTCTGCCTGACAGCTGCAGTCACAGCCCCATGGCCAGCCACGCCTTGTGGAACCAGGTGGTCCTCTGTGAGTGGGACTATACATGCTGTCTGAGGAGTTTCTGCATGAGGAGGGACACCTTCTTGGAACGTTGCAGGTTACTCACCCCAAGCCAGGACACCCGCATGCAGCCTGTGGTGACTGTGCAGAAGCAGGTAGCCATCACCATCTGGAGACTTGCCACCATACACAGCTACCGGGCTGTGGGGCCACAGTTTGGGGTGAGCAAGACAACCATTGGCACTGCCTGGTAAGGACTGACCTGCTCACAGCCCTGGCACCGGCACAGCAGTAATGAGGCCTGGCCACAGGTGCCCCTGCTTTCCCTGAGGAGGTCACTGCCAGAGGGGCTTCCCTCTCATGGGGGATTTCCCCAAGGGGCTTGTGGGTGGATGGCAGGGCAAGGGCAGCCAGGTGCCCACACTCCATCCCTGGCAGGTGATAGAGGCCATCACCCACTTGCTGCTCTGGAGACTGGTGCTCATTGGGGACCTGGATCAGATTGTCACGGGGTGCAAGGTCCTCAGCTTCCTGCACCGTTTCAGTGCACTCCACGTGACACACATTGCCAGCCATGCCCCAGACTGGGGCCCCAGCCACTACTTGAACTTCTTGGACTATTGCTCTGTCATGCTGCTGGAGCTGGTGGACTATCAGGGCCATTTTATGGACATCTGCACGGGCAGCCCAGGCTTGGCCCCTGAGGAGTGTGTGTTCCAGAGCTCCAGCCTGTACCACAGGATGGAGACCAGGACCTTCATCCCGCAGCATGACCAGTTGTTCAGGGATGTGAGTGTGCCCCTGTGTGTGGTGCGACCCGGGCTGCTCCTGCTGCTGTGGCTGATGTAACCCCTATGTCGGGTGCCCCAAGCCCTTCCCGGAGCTCTTCAATGGGTGCCTAGCCCATTCATTTGACCCCGTGGAATGTTCCTTTGCCCACTTTTGGGCGCATTTTTGGAGCTTCCTGACATTTGTGAATGTGGGGGTGGAGGACGTCCCACAGGTCGTGTTGGCCTGCTGCATCCTGCACAACCTCATCGAGGGCAGGGAGGGCCCTTCCCCCATGCCTGGTTGAACAAGGCTATATCTGCCTATAAGGAGCCTGAGGCAACCCCTGGGCCCAAGGCTCATGGCACTCTGAATTTGGGACACCCAGTGGCAGGAGTTCATCTGTGAGGCCCCATAAGAGGTCCTCAGGTGGCCAGGGTGGCTCCTCATGGCCACTGGATGCTGTGCTACCTTGACGCTGTCAGACCTCCACTCCACCTGTCCTTCCCTCAGCCTGGCCCACCCATGGGGTGCTGGCTTCTCGAGAAGTGTATACATATACTGCTGTGATGGCCCTTTTTGGGCAATGGGTACTATAGCTGACTTATATAGCTGTTTGTATGCAATAAACAATGACTCTGAAGCAGGTGCACCCTGGTCGGGCTGTGCCATTCTCTCCCACTTATGCCCGGGGTTCCCCATCTACTCTGGGGGCAGTGTGGGAGGCGGATGGGGACATGGGTCCATGCGTGGTGAAGGCTGCACAAGATGAATCCTGGGGTCCCATGGGGGTTGGGAGTGCAGCAATCCCTTCAGCAGTGGGGTGGGTAGGTCCCCCCCAGCCCTCAGGTGGTATGGCTGGCCAGGTAGGGGGAGATGGCACATTGTTCAGGTGGCTGGATGCAGGGGGCCATGCCTCCAGCACCTCTGGGGAATGGGCTGGCAGGTATGTGGTTTTCCCAGACATGGGGGTCCCCGCATGGGTGGTGTGTGGACTGTGCTTGGCTGATCCATTCCTGAGGTGCTCCCTGTGGATGTGCAGCTAGTCGCACTGTCCAAGGAAACAGGTGCTGTCTGCCGTGAGTGCCCACATGCTGGGGCAGGCCTGCATGCTGGGGTGGTGTTGCTATGTGGGACCCCTGAGGTCAGGGTGTGGCTGGCCTGCCTTGAGGGGGCAGGGATTTGTTGTCCACCCATGCCTGTCTCCCTGCGTGGCCTGTCCCCATGTTGGGGCTGAGGTGTGTTATCCATGTGGAGGGGCAGAGGGGTGGGTGTCCATCCCATGGGTGGATGTGGGGAGGTGTAGGCACCTGGTTCATGTCCCTGCTCATACAGCGCCATCACCTTGAGGTGCCTGGATCTGTGGGACCCACTGCCACATTAAGGGCAGCTGGAGCACCAGGCCAAAGAGCTCCGCTGGTGCTGTGTAGAGTGTCTCTATGTTCCATGTGGCTGGCGCCTGGCAGACTGTTCTTTCAGAAGAGGGGCTCACGGAGTGTCTACACATGCTTTCTTCTGAAAGAGGGAGCTCTTCCTGAAGTGGGAGCAGAGTCCAGAGTCTAGAAGAGATGCCGTGTTCTTCCGGATTCATTCTGGAAGAATGCCTTTTGTGTATAGATGCTCTCAGCATCTTCTGGAATAATGCTGCCTCCTTCTGGATCAATTTGCTAGTTTAGATGATGCGGCCCTAGAGTCCCTGGCTCTAGGGCAGTACCACCATGTAGACTGTCTTATGGGTAGGAGCCTCATATTTCCAGTGTGTCTATTTATACATTGTCTAGTCTTTATAGTTTATGGTTTATTAAAAAAAAATCCTAATGATCTCTCACCTTGTGTTCTAATGAACCAGAACCTTTGTCAATCTCAGCCAAACTACCTAACACCAGCCTTTGCATTATCTCCCTCTACACCGCAAAGTAATGTATGCAACCCCTTCAAACAGCAAGAGCCCCGTCAACCTCATCCTAGTTATTCAAAGTGAGTTGCGTTTTTTCACCATGACACCAGCTCCCTAGTCCTTTGCAATTGCAGAGGCCTATGGGCTTGGTTGCTTTGTCTTTTTAAGTTAAGTTTAAATTAAATGTACCAAAACACTATAAATCTTCTACAATACTAAACAGTCTACAGCTGTGACATCTATAAACCTCTCATTAAAAATAAGGAAAGCAAAAGCAAAGCAAACTTCCTTTAAGTTCTTACTATTAAAAATTCTGAAGTAATGCTCACTTCATGGTCATTAATGGCCAGATGCAATTTCTGTTACAAAGCAGGATGTTTAGGAGGTTCACATTTAAATAGAAAAAATGGCTCCTAAAACTTTATTCTGAAATTTGACTCCCAAAATTTCAACCCAGCTCTGACCCCTCTGCAACATGCTGATGGAATAGAGGAGCTGTAAATGAGCTGAAAGGATCTGGAGAAGGATTTCCCCACTGCAACAGTAGTTAGGGCTCATTTAAGTATCCCCTGTATTGCCTAGCTTCACGAACACCGGTGCAATTGGCTCGTCCAGGATGTGACAACGAAGGCCAACAATGAGAAGGCTGATAATCCTGGTACTCAGCGCAGCAGGAGATTTGGGGCTGTAGTGGAGCCCATAAGCTGCACTGAGACATTGTTCTAAATTACAGAAACCTCTCTGGATGCTCTAATTTATGTTGGGGGAGTTTTTGCTCTGAGAAGACCCTGAAATGCATGCATCACAGAGATGGTCTAAAGCAAACCCACTTTTGTCCTCTGTCTCCAGAGACATAGCAACAAACTGGCCCCTGGTTCTCTGGCTTCTAATCTGAGAATGCTTTTGGGGAACTTTTTTCTTTGTTTGTGGAAAGAAAGAAACAAACAAATTAGTGTCCAAAGCTTTTTCTCTTGTTTTCCTCTAGCAAATTTACAACTAACATTATGGCAAGGCAAATCAATGGCCTTTCCCCATCTCACAAAACATATTTTACTTTTTGTTCTAAATCAGAAGGATTATATGTTGTACAGAGGAGACACAAATAAATTTAAAGTAGCTACTCTGAACAGCTTCTTATAATGGCTGATGGTATCAAGGAGAGGTCTTCCTTGTAAGCTTTCAGAAAAAATGACAGCGAGAAAGGAAAAAACCAAAAAAGGTCACTTGCAATTATAAGTGGTTCTTCCAGAAGCCTGTTCAGATTCCACTGTGGATACGATTAGCAGTTTTGGTTTGTCTCAGAAAGCAGTGACTGGCATTCATTCAGCCTGCATGAGCACCTTTAGCAGCACCACACATTTGGAGATGAAGTGGTAAAAGAGCCATGAAGTCCCAGCCTCCCGTTTTCTTCTTCTATATCCAACCTTCTTAGGACAGTAGAACTCTGGAAAAGAAGCTACAAAATATCTAGCTGACATGCTAAATGCCACAGCCCTTTCCATACCAAAGCTTTGTCATTTAGGCCATGTCTACCAAATGAGATGGGTTTGTGTCCACTCACTTGCACTCACATTGAGCTAGCGTGTATTTATAGCCATGTTGTCATCATATCATGGCGAGTGGCAGTAGAGCCAGATGAGATGTTCTGAATACAAACCTTCTGAAACTAGCGAGTACGTAAGTGGCACAACTCAACCACCCTTTTACTACTGCTTCCCACATTACCAAAATTATATTTCTATTCAGACTCGCACAAACACTGAGCCCTAGCGCAGCCAGTTTGATGCAAATAAGCAGTCTCGAAAATGCAAAGTGTTGGTTTGTTTGCATATTCCTGCAGATAATGTGCATATTCATGAGTCTGATTTGCATATTCACAGCAAAACGCAAGCAGTGTAGATGTCATTCTACTGGCAAAAAGCCCTTTGTCGGCAGAACCACTTCTACACTGTATCAGATGGGTAGCCAAGTTAGTCGCATCTTCAAAAACAAGTCCTCTGGCACCTTAGAGATTAACATATTTTGGAGCATAAGCTTTTGTAAGCAAAGACCTGCTTCATTATGCATCTGACAAAGCAGGCCTTTGCCCACGAACACTTATGCCCCAAAATATATGTTAGTTTATATGGTGCCACAGGACTTCTTTTTATTTTTGATGTCTACACTGCTTGATTTCTGCTGTGAATATGCAAATCAGCTTCAGGCACATTATGCACATTAGTTGGATGATATGCAAACAAGTCACCATTTTGCATTTTCCAGACCGCTTATTGCAGCAAAACTGTTGGCATGAGGGCTCATTGTAGACACATAAGAACTAATGTGAGAATAATAGAGAAATCACACCCTCGCTCATAGCGTGAACACAGACTTATGCTATTGACAGCAGGTATTGTGGTAGAACATTGGGAAACAAATATATTTATTCTTCTGTACCTCAGTAACCATTTGTGGTTTAAATTTAAGATAGCATTGGAGAACTGTGCCCCTGGAGTGAAGGGAGCATCAGCCATTAAACCCTGCAGTTCACTCGCTCTTCTTGCAAATATAATTATTTTAAAAATACTGTCTTTAGGCACTGGGAGAAGACAGACCTCTCTTCCACAGCCTCAGAGACCATCAACCTTGTCTGCACTTTGGCTATGTCTAGATTGCAGGCTTCTTTTGGGAGCCTGGAAGTCTCATGACAGAAGACTGCTGCTTCAGGAGTCTTCTGCTGACATCTGGGTTATTCTTGTTCCACCAGGAAGAAGAGAGGTGCTGGCAGAGGGGTTTTTCCCTGACATTTGGCCCCAGGTGGATGGACCAAATGTCAGAAAAGCCTGTCCTGACAGAACTGTCAGAAGGAGACACACAAATGCATTGCACAACTTGCACATCTTTTGCCAACAAATCTCTTTAATCTAGACGTAGCTTTTGTTAAGAACCTTAGTCACAGATCTGTGAGGAAGACATTAACCAGGTTTCTGAGGAATATGGTGATGTTAAGCTGTCAGAAAATAGCACATCAATCTACTAGCAGACAGGTATGATATGACAGGAAAAAAGAGAGGCTGAGAGATGTTAAGACACTTTCCAACAATATTGATAAGAAAACAAATGCCCTTTTCTTCCATAAGATATAGAGTTGATCCATGAACCAATGTGATGTGACTCATGCTGGAGCAACAGCTATGGTACAAGTGCTGGTTTGTTCTATCTTTGTGATGCTGGTGAAATGATATATTGATGGCTAGAGATGAAGGAATTTCTTGCTCCCATCCAATGAGAGCACAAATGTGAAAAAAAAATCTCTGTCCAAATCTGCACTGGAGTAGAAATAATCCTTCAAATTGCTGGTTGGAGGAGCGGTCCACCATGGTTTGCATCAAATCCCAGAGACTAAGGTCACCTGTTATCATATTTTCTTCCTTTGCCAGGATGAGTTAAGGAGAACACTTGACAAAATAGGCACCAGTCCCTCAGAGGCACTACACCTCCTGAGTACCTCCTTGTTCAGAGATGCAATACTCAGCAGTATTAGCTATCTATTAGCTATCTATTAGCATTTGAAGAACATAATCCTTGATCAAAGGCAAAGAAAAAAGATTTTAAAGCTAACATTACATCTTTTATCTCCAGGACTTTTTAATACACACTTCATGTTCTCTCACATTTCACCAACAATGAACAGCAGCTCTTGGAGAGGGACTCCTGTATCCCAACTTGGGTGTGTCTTTCATGACCACATCAGGGAAGGACGGACGTGTGAAAGGACTTTATTTACAGGCTCCCACCAATGAGGATCTCCCAGTTCTTGGCACCAAGTCCACATGATCTGCATTCAGAGCAAGCTGTGCTGACATTTGTTATGTTGGTTTGTAACGATCCTATTGACAGGTAAGAATAATGTATTATATATATATGTAATGGATTACAAGTCCCTTCTAGCATGAAGTAGAATCTCATTGTTCTTAGAGATTGCTATCTTGTGTCTTGTCTCCCATCTCGTCATGCTACTGCTTATGTCAACTGAACTTACGTTACTCAGGAGATTAAAAAAAAATATCCCCCTAAGCAACATCGACTTAAAGTGCTGTCTACATTGTGCTATATTAGTGGGAGATGCTCTCCTGCCAAAATAACTTTCTCCTCTCATTAAAATGGAATAATTAAATAGACAAAAGAGCACTCTCCCAGCAACATAGTTCATTTTCACTCAATAATCTACATTATGCAGCTGCATAATGTAGCACAGTAGTGAAGACAAGCCCTTGGAATGATACACGTATATATGATGTACCCTCCTGGAAGAAAAACATTGGCCTGAGTGAAGACCTAGATACTTTGTGATGGAAAGCCTTTGGATAAGATTAAAGGGAACTTGTCTAAACGTATCAAGAAAGCTTGTGTGAAAATACTTGTACATTTTGCAGAATAAAAGTCACATAGCACTTTGTGAGTTACTTCATTAGCGTTTAAAGGGCTACATGACTGCTTTTTTTGTTTTGCTAGGGTACAGACTAACACAGCTACCTCTCTTTTATTATTTTGCAGAATGATTATGCAGATGCAGAAAGGCATCTCCCACAGAAAGCCTACAGGAAAGAGTATCAGAGGGGAAGCCAAGTTGGCCTGTGTCTTCAAAAAGAACAAGAAGTCCTGTTGCACTATACAGACTAACAGATATTTTGGAGCATAAGCTTTCCTGGGCAAAGACCCGCTTCATCAGATGCATCTAACAAAGATGGTCTTTGCCCACAAAAGTCTATGCTCCAAAATATCTACAGAAAACAGGGCACTGAGGCAAGTGGGGTGACAGGCAGTTCTTTAAGTTCAGTTTCAAATGTACAGTCCTGTGAGAGCTGGTTGGACGGCTATCAACACTGCATTCCAGAGGGTTTGCTAGACTCAGCAGCATAGAGATGGGATGAAAGTGCAGTCTCACAAAGGGAATATGCAGAATTCATCTTAGAGAAGGCTCAAAAATATTTTAACTGAAAATTCTTCCAGATTCAAAGTAGAGCAGCATGGCAGAAATAATTTTATCATCATTTTGATGTATAATAGTTATTTTTATTTTAAGATGTCTTGGAGCATAAGTTTTTGTGGGCAAAGACCCGCTTCCTGATTCATGCATGAAGCAGGTGTTTGCCCTTGGAAGTGTATGCTCCAAAATATCTGATAGTCTATAAGGTGCCACAGGACTTGTTGTTCTTGAAGGTACAGACTAACATGGCTACCTCTCTGATTTTTATTTTAAATATTTTAGGATTTTGATTGATTAGAATTTTGACATTTGTACAAAATTACGGTTTAAGGTTTATTCTCTAATGTCATTGATTTAAATTTTTACAGCCGTGACAAATTATAGGGGGATTTAGACCATGGGGATGAGAGCAGAAAATTATTTAATGATGTTAGATATACAGAGTTAAAAGTTTAAGGTCTGTAATTTTTAACACACAAATTGTCAATTTCATGTTTTTAAATACACTAAATAAATATCCTTAAACTATAGTAAATTCTTAAGCAGCACTTTTCTTACTTTGCCTATCCATAAATTTAGGTTTATTATCAGTGGAAATATTTTTTTCCATTGATTTTTGTGTGACCCTCTCTAGTCCAGCATCCTTGGGGCCTGGTCAGTGCCAAACCAGAGAATTTGCTGGCCTACGGGAGGTCAGTATTGTCCAGCAGCATTACTAACACTTGCATTGCTTAAAAAGCTCTTATAAGACACTTAGGGATAAATTAGAGATAAATAACAGCACAGAACACTGAGACCCAGGACTGATGGCTGTAGAAAAACTTACGGGATCACAGGAAACTTGTCCACACCCATGATAAGTGGACATCCTGTTAACCAAAATCATGGTGGTTCATGGATGTTGCTGGACCAGCGAGTGCTGGACTAGAGAGTTTCAACCTGTATATTGAAATAACCTTTTCTGGACATTTACTAATAAAAATATAATCCTTTTGTAACCAGGCATGACTCACACAGGCAGCCCCTCTTGTTGGTCACTTGGAAATTAGCTCTAGAGCTTCCAGAGCACACCCTTCTGGCTGGTGTCTCACCTACTATTACCTGTCTTCTGTGCCACACATGCCCCACTCCCCTCCCCCACACAGTTATGTCAGCATCCACATCCCTTCTAGATCACAGTGTCCTTCCCTTGGGCCACTGCCCTGCCACAGTGCTCCACACTCTGGGTTGTCTCCTTCCTAGGGGAACCCCAAGCCCCAAAATCCACTTTGCATCAATGACACACTGACAGTGATCATCTAGCTCCTTACCTTAAAGGTAAACTGCAGTCTGAAATGGCCACCTGCTGCCTTCTGCTGCCCTGGCTGCCTCCCTGAAGCCCTAGTACCCTCAGGCCTTGCCCAGGCCTAACAGCCTGGGAGCTTGCTCTGCCTGCATTTTCCCCAACCCTGCTCTGTGTTAAGAAGACTCTAGCTTCCCTGGAAGCCATGTCCCTCCTGCTCCACAGCTGGAGCAAGAATCTTCTTTCCACCTCTCCTGGAGCCCTCATTTTATATAACCCCAGCTGGGCCCTTACTGGCAACTAATTGCCACAGCTGTTGGCTTCTTAGCCCACCCGTATCCCAAGGCTGGGTTTAATCCCTTCACCACAGGAGTGGGGCCACCCCACTACACTTTTGAAATATACATCTTGCAATGTTGAGTGTAATAACAATGTGGAAATAAAAGAGAGAGACCTGTGTTAGCCTATATACTATCAAAACAAAAAAGGCAGTCCAATAGCATTTTAAAGACTCACAAAATAATTTGTTGGATGGTGAGCTTTTGCCATAAAAGCTCAACATCTAATAAATTATTTTGTTAGTCTTTAAAGTGCTACTGGACTGCCTTTTTGTTTAATGTGGAAATAGTTAGAATAATATATTGTTTTCTAAGTAAGCAAATATTAACCTGAGCCAGAAAAGGTAATAAGTAAACAGAATCATTTTACTTATCACAAGACCTCTGTATTTTACTTGTCATGCATTTCTTTTTAATTCCTTTTCTTATTTTAAAATTAGAAAACAATAATCTTGCAGATGTGTTGCAATGCTTACTAACAAATAAACACATTGTAGTGGCAAATAAGACAGGATTTGTTAAACAAGTAGTGGATTATACCTCTGAACATCTGGGTATTTCTGAACATTGAAGTTAATTTAACAGGCTGAAGGCAAAATTCTCCCTGTCTGCAGGAAAAGCAAATATCAGAGGATATGGATCTTAGAGGAGAATATTGACCTGAAAAAAAATTGTACAAGTAGGAAAAATAAAGGGGGAACTCTACCATTAGGTAACCCTGCAATGCAACAAATGCAGGAAATGTGATGATGGACCAGGGAAACAAATATACAGTAAACTCTTCCATATTGGGCAGCCCCAGGGCCAGGAGGTTGCTGGATATTCAGACATTCTGGATAAGTGAGAGGTGTACCTAGCTATACATAACACTAAAGAAAAACAGGATTAGATATTAACAAACAAACAAAAATACATGCAGGGTACTTTATTTACCAACAACAGTGGTAGTGTACACTGTAAACTTATATTTTATGTGCTGTGTTTATTTATATTTTCTTTCACTATACTGTACTTATGGAAAATGTAACAAAAAGTTACTTATGGTTAAAATGCCAATTAATTGAGAGTTCTAGATAATAGAATGCCAGATATGAAATAATTTACTGTAAAAGTAACATATGCCCTCTTGCTTTTGCAATGAATTCCTTGCTCTGTCATGGAGTTGCTCTTCCAGATTTTATCTGTCAGTTAACCTCTCTATGACTCCACTTACCCATCTATGAAACTGACCTATTTACCTTCTTCACTGGGGCATTCTGAGGTTTTATTAATGTATATAATGTACTTTGAGATCTTGGGATAAAACATGCTATAGAAGAGTGAAATATTAATGATACAGCACTAATGTATTCCAATACAAAACTCGTAGATGTGTTGTTCAGAAAGTTACTAGAGGGCTATAAATATAAAGTATATAAAGTATAAATCCGTAAATTGGCCGAGAGAATATAAACCTTCATAAATCATATGTTTACTTGCACCATTATTTCCTGTTAACTACATGCAGATTTAACTATAAATATTGCCTGAGTTCTGTGGCTTTGATTTGTGATTTCTAACATGTTAAGTGTTTTTCTCTTTCGTGTTGTTTTACATTAATGAAAGCCTTCTCCAAAATTTGCAAGTTCCCTTCCTCAGATGACTCTCATCTTTTTACATAAGTAGAAGCATGATATGAAAGCTACATATTTAGAAATAACAATTACAAAAATAAATCTTTTAAGTTTTCATGAAACATATTCTATAAAGTACTAAGATGTGTGATAAGTGTCATATTCCTTTTGTATTCATTTGTGAAAGTGGTCCAAAGAGCTGTTTCAAAGAATGAAAAATACAAAAAGATTGGAGTGATTTTTTTTAAGAGCTGATAGCTGCAAAGTGAAAAAAACACAAAAACCAGGTTGATGGATTTTTATAATTTTAGTTTTCTCACTATGGAAACGACCTTGCAATGTGAAAGACTTTAGGCATTGTATAACTTTAAACAACCATGGGTACTTCTGCTTACATATTCATCTTAGTCTTATAATGCCATTGGTGTCACATATTTAACTCATGTATTTAATGCAGATGATATGGTTCACAGTGTCTTGAATGAATTCACTTATTTTTCTGCAAAGTCTTAGACTGGATTAATGCAATAACCTCTTATCTTTAAATATGAATATAGCTTAGCACATCTGTATTTAGAAAATTGTTGTGAGGAGTTGACTTTAAGTAGTGATTATTAAAGCAAATTTAAGACATGTTCCATTTAATAACTTCCCACAAGACCATGGAGATCAGGAAGGTTAAAAGAGAAAAATCCACAAAGTTTCTTTAATGGATTCAAAGAATATTTCATTTATCTTTGCTTCACAGCCTCTGTTACTTTTTCATACTTGTGCTCCAGTGATACGCAGGAGCATTGCTCATGTATTGTTCTTGCCCCAGGCGTTCATGGGAACAAGTCAACTCTTCAGAGCACCCAAGCCTTTAGGTACAGTTAACATTTATTTCTTAGCTTGAAATGGCAAGCAGAGCCCATCTGGCTTGACTGTTCTTGATGGTGTGCATTAGCTTCTGGATGATGTAAATCTAGGACTGAATAAGATGGAAGTGGTTTTTGATCCCTGATATGTTCTCTTATAAACCTGGCACTGAGGTTTTGTTTTTTTTTTGTAAATAGTAAAAAGGAGACAATACTTTGTTATCTACACTGCTGGCACTTTCCCATGTGAAAAGTAACTTGAGTACCTTTCAGAAGAAAGTCAAAATAAACTGATTTAGCACACAATTTCAGAGGGGTAACTGTGTTAGTCTGTAGCTTCACAAAAATCAAGCAGTCCTACAGCACCTGTATAAAACAGTAAGTCTTTAAGGTGCTATGAGACTGCTTGTGACTTGTCACATGAAGACTTTCACATCTGTCTAAGATATGAGAGGTACAGGCCTCTGTTCCATTTCAGTGAACTCTGGGCTTCGATAATGCCCTTTAGACTGGCATGCAGGAGAAAGTCAAAATCCCTATCATCTTAGCCATGACAGAGCCACTGGAAAGTTGGCCAAATTAGTGTTTTTCTGTCACTTCCAAGCTGGAACCGGAAAAAACAATAATGTCACTGCAGGGAAGAAGGCTATTTATGGCTGGGCTGCAACTCCTCACACCCTTACATGAAAGGCTATATTTACAGAGATTATATGTGTCAGTTGCTTTGCTAACAGGAAGTAGCAGGAGGTCGTTAATGTTCATTAACACACCTTCCTGTGACTTCATAGAACACTTGACAATAAATACAAGATGATGATAAATCTTGGAAGATGATGTGATAAGCACCAAAACTGAGATGTTACCAGTGTTTTCTGTTTCTAGTCATTATAAATTTATAGCGTTTAATTATCATGACAGCTCTTAGTTGGGCTGATTTGGCTCTATCAGCAAACTGATTACAGGTAAAAAGCTACTGGCTGGTGTCGCCACTACAGAGTTTTGTTGAAAAAACTGGGCTTTTGCTACAAAACTCAGGGAGTGTCTACACACAAAAAGAATTTTGTTGACAGAGTCTCGACAAAACAGAACACTGTCCCTGACAGCGTTATCTCTCTCTGCATTGAGGAGTAACACTTCTGTTGACAAAGTTCTGTTGGCAAAAGTGCAGTGTAGACAATCCAGAGCCCCTTTGTCAACAGACAGGGCTTCCAGTTCACTGGGCAGCTCTGTCTGCAGAGCCTCCAGTGAGCCACTCTATTGAGAGAGGGCCGAGCAGTCTGGCTGCTCTCTGTCGACAGAGTGGATTGCTCTTCCTATTTGCTTTTATGTGTAGACACAATCTGTTGACAGAAGTTATGCTGGTAGATCTCTTCCGACACTTCTTTCAACAGATTGCTGTAGTGTAGACATGGCCCTGATGGATTTACATTTTTCTTTCCTGCATAAACTGAGATGGTTTCCAGACAGAATCAGCATGATCTTGCTGGCAAAATATATTTATTTTTATGAATTTTTATTCAAAATTCTAAATGGATTCACCTCAGTGGCCCTTATCCTCTAACAAATGAACTTTATTGGCAGGAGTACTACTGGACATGGCACGTATTAAACAACACTAGGAAGTAGGAACATTGGAAAGTAAAATAATAATTCTGATAGCATTGACATTGGGAACCCGAATTCAACATTTGCATTCCTCTAATCATGAATAGAAATATTCAACACAAATGGCTCAGATTCAGCATACTGAAAATTCTCAACCAACCATCCACAGAACAAGAAACATTTGAAGAAATAATGTAGCCAAATATTTTGAATAAATTAATATTCATAGAATGAATTGTTCTATATAAAACATTCACACAGCTTTAGCTGCCTATGCTGAGATCATAAGATTGTCCATACTGGGTCAGATGAATGTCCATCTAGCCCCATCTTCCAACAATGTCTAATGCCAGGTACTTCAGAGGAAGTGGGTAGAATTGGCAATCACTGAGTAATCCAGCACCTGTCATCCACTTCCAGATTCAGGAAAATACAGGCCAAATGCACTTTTTTCTATTAGCCACTCCTGTCAGTAAAAAACGATAATTGAATAAGTGCCTCATGGTTGGTTAAAGCAGATAGGCATTTCTACCAGGAGTTCCCAAAATGCCACTCCTCATGAAGCTGTACATTCTTTGGTTGAATAGAGGGCTCAGCACTATCCAGCCCTTGAATAAAGTCTAAGAAAACTCAAATTCTGAAGACATAAGAAACATTGTTTTTGAACCATTAGATAGAGGACAGGAGTGTGGGGAAACACTGTTTGAAAAACAGCTGAACTCCCAGAGGAAGAAGTATGATATTTTCATTGTCTAGGGATGAATGGCAGGCTTGCCACTCAGCACATGAAAGAGCATAACATGGACATATTAATTGTTGTCTATAGCCTTGTGTTATCAGGGGGAATTAACTACTATAAACTATCCCACTACAGCTATTCTGGAATAGTTCTTTGTGTGCTTATTCTTCTTGCTTTGTTTGGTGGGCCACCAGGACATTGAGATGGGCTAAAGGTCATTCTACTATAAATCTGTAGCCAGGGGAAGCTACAGTAAGTGCTACAGAGTGGGCTAGAGGAAACCAAAAACTGTGGAAGACTCTTTAAAACAGTACTAGCTTAAATTTCTGTATAGGGTTCTGATTGGTCTGTCAAACCAAAACTGAATACTGTACTCAACTCATGTCAACTAGGAACAGTCAAGAAATTATTTCAGTCACTGCCCCTGTCCAAGCAACATTAGATACTGATGCCCACCCCCCACCCGCCAGGTGACAGTTCCTACAATTTTATTTCAATTTTGAATTTGGAAGTACCATTTCTGGTCAGATCATCCAAAATATCTGCTAATGAAACATAAACTCACTTGAATCAATTTTGATACAATAGATGCTGGAATGTGAATAATGTCACATGGTTGAACGTGCTTAACTCCAGATGACCAACCTGTGGACTTCAAAATTATCCATGTTGATAGGCATGCGCACTTTGCTGAGTTTATTTGTTTCCTTTTTTTAGATATATATGAGATGGTAAACAACGTGTAGTAGCCTTCTTTTTTTCTTTTGCACTGATTACCTTTTTACCTGAGAAACATTATCCCATTACTACAAAACCAGATTATTTTTATAGATAACGTATGTGCACCTTCTTCAAGTGTAATGCCACCAAATTGTAGCATTAATTTGATTTATTGCTTATTTCTATGTTTTTCTGCTGCTATTTCATCCACTCATATTCTTTCATTTTCATGGATTCCGAGGAAGATTAAAGCTGCTCATATTCAGAGAAATTGTAAATGAACAAGTAGTTGAAGAAGAACTGTTAGTTGCATTTCTTTATTTAGAATGATCCACTTAAATTTATAATTATCAGAAATCAGTTTAAGTAGCATGTTCTAAATTCATACCTGGTGTTACTACTCTGACTTCAACAAGCTTATGTCAGGATAATTCCAACAGTCTCTCTAATCTGCTTATCAATGCTTAACATTTTCCATAGTGACTGCATATATATTAGTCAAATGTTTTTCATACTCTGCAAAAAAAAATAATTTGTCTTTTTTGCCCATTCAATAGCAAGAATTTCCCATCTAAGTTTCAGGTCATGTAAGTACTGTATTTTAATTAAAGATGCTTAATAGAATTGTTTAGGTAAATATTGCAAGTGTCAAAAAGATAGGAAAACTAGCATTCAGATCTCGATGGGTAAAGTTTGCACAGTAGTAATTTTGTCAATCTTGAATCTATTTACATGCTCATACAGACCTATCTACGATTGCAGACATCTCTCAAGCATAACAATATAGCTCCAGTGAACTGGAAATAGTTTTCATGTACATTGTGGACAGTTATTGATCTGCAGCCTCTTGACAGAAAAAGCTGAAGTGGCCAGAAATAGTTTGCGTTCTGCCAGGATCATATTTCCAACTTTTCTTTTGTCAACCAGGGAGTTTGTGATGAGCAACGTAGTGAGAACAATGGCATATGCAGGGGTTACCTTCTTTATTCCTTTTCATGATTATATTTCCAACCAACTCAGTATAATGTTGTTAAGAGAGAATAGATCACAAATCAAAAGACGCATTGTTGCCTTGAGATACCTTGTGGACTGCACACAAAAGGAAACTCATTTGACTCTATGTAGGCATAAGAATATGATTCTGATTAAATAAAAACATAAAATGGGCAAAAAGCACTCACCACTGAGAGATACTGATAGTACATCCTCACATTATTCGTCTTCTTATCTTCATAATGATTCTAAATTCTTGGACCTTTTTTTAACAATTTAGTTGAGCAAGAGAAGGAACTAAAAGAATCTTTCTTCATGGTGTAGCAGTATCACTGATTTATTAGCATTTGGTCACCAATGACACTTAATTGTTCATTTCAGAGTGTTATGTTGTTGGACAATTTACCAGAGACTTTATATAGTAAAATAATATCATCAAAGAAAGTAATGGGAATATTTCTAACTCAGATTTAACTATGAGAGAAAGCATTCACAGTGCTGTACCTAGAATGAGTGTATCCATCACTCCATTTTTATTATTTTTCATTCATTTTAGTATTATTTTAGATTTCCTTATTGAAGTTTAAGAAATAATGGCAGTGGTCTGAACAGGAAGGTGTGTACAAACAAAAATAATGTACCAATTGGGGGCAGGACTGTTTTGTTACTATGGTTAAAATGTTTTGTGAATTAATTAGTAAAACCCCTGTCTAATGAAGTATCGGAGGGGTAGCCGTGTTAGTCTGGATCCGTAACAGCAATGAAGGGTCCTGTGGTACCTTATAGACTAACAGAAAAGTTTTGAGCATGAGCTTTCATGAGCACAGACTCACTTCATCAGATGCATCTGATGAAGTGAGTCTGTGCTCATGAAAGCTCATGCTCAAAACTTTTCTGTTAGTCTGTAAGGTGCCACAGGACCCTTCGCTGCTGTCTAATGAAGCTTATTCTGCAGTGATATGTGTGGTAGAGACCAATAAAAACTTTGCTAACCGTTATCACACAGCAATATCCATGATTATCCCATCTTAATAGCTGTGCTAAACATAAGGAATTATTGTGGTGGAATTGTTAAATGTTTTCTGTTTAATGGTAAGAACAGCCCTATAAGTACAACCACAAAAAAGCCCAAAATATTTAATTTCCAAAATTACACTATTGCCAGATCCAACTCCTTTCTAAAATAGTTACTAATACATAATGGCTGTGGCCACACTAGGAAGTAATCCTGAAAGCGTTTTGAAAGGAAGGGCAATTTCAAAACGACCAGCAGTGCAACTACACACAAATTACTCATTTTGAAAGCAACTTTGAAATAAATAGGTGGTCATTTCAAAAGCATTGTTCCACTCCTGTATTGGGAACAGCACCTCTTTTCGACATCGATTTTGGATGGGAATGTGTATAGTCGTGCCCATGGCCTGCCATTACAAGTCCTGCACAGTGCTGGCCCCACAGGAGCACAGAAATGCCCTGGCCAGCACCAGCTCTATGGCTGTCAGCTCTGCCTGCCTTAAAGCTGCAGGGACACAGAAACCCTGCCCAGGAAGCTGAGTGTGCTGGCAGCCACAAGTGCATGTGTGTACACCATTACAACCTCCAGCACTCTCCCAGAATGACAGGAAAGCACCCAGCCACAGCCATGGCTGGCAGGCAAGACTCCCAGAAGCCCCGGAGATCCTAAGATACTGGGCGGGAGGGCTCTCAGGACCCCTGGCAGCCGGCAAAGAGCAGGGGTGCCCTATGGATGGAGGACGAAGTCTGTGACTTCCTGGCTGTGTCGGGGGATGAGAAGTCCTGCTCCACATGGAGGTACAGAAGTGGAGTGTGGGCACTTTCACCTAGCTAGCAGACAACTTAGCTGAAAGGGGGCACCCCACGACCTGCAGCCAGGTGATCTCCAAGGCAAATGAGCTGTGTCAGGGGTACACAAAGACCAAGGACTCAGCCAGGCAGTTGGGGGCAGTGCCTGCCAGCTGCTTCTACTTTGAAGAACTGTACCAGCTTCTCAGCCCAAGGGAGGAAGGACTCCTGGAACAGGTCCTGTATATGGTGGAGCCAGAGGCAGAGGGCGAACAGCCACAGCCAGGGTCCTCACAAATCTCCTGACCCCCATACCTGCAGCCCATGCAGGAGGAAGGGGACAGCAATGGGGAGCAAGGCAGCAGGCACATTGTATGTCGCCATGCCATCGGAGGGCACAAGCCGGGCCACCTCTGCCTGGGCCTTCCCTGAGCCTTCCAAGGCACCCTTAGGTATGCTTGGGTGTGTCAGGGACCCCGGGCCATGTGAGGGACAGCATCCACCTCTGCGAGCGTGGGGCCACCCTCACAGCTAGCAGCCCCAGTCCAGGGGCCCCGGAGATGGCCGTGGTTGCCACCCAGGAGAAGCCTGTGCATGGGGATCCCTGCATGATCCCATGGGCAGGCATGCAGGACATGTGGAACAGGAGGACATGGGGAGGGCCAACCGATCCTGCACACGACCCATCCATGAATGGACCCTACTGCACCCAGTATGCCTCAGGGCCCCCATCTCCCTCCCCCTTTTTGTCTTCACAACCTCAATGATGGCAAGCCAGCCCAGTCCCCTCAACATCCCAGGGAGCCCTGCAGCAGCTCGTGAGGGGAAAGGGGAGATGCCTCCATGGACCAGGTGCTGCACTGGGTGGGCCCACCTCTGCAGCTGCCCATGGTGGCCCCCACAGCTGTGTGGCAGAAGCAGATCTGCCTACTGCAGGTGTGGCTGTCCATGGAATGGATGGCTTAGGACCAGGTGGCCAGCTATCTCAACACCCTCACCCAGGCTGTCACCACACACCTAAACCAGCCACATGCTTTATCGACAGCCCTCCCTACACCCCTCCCACCACCCCTCACCATCCATGCCACCACCACCCCGCAGCCCCTGTCCTCGCTGCCCTGCTCCAACCCCACCTAACAACAGCTGAATGGGAGGATCTGGTGCCGTGACTGCAGGCTGGCATGGACTCCCTTGCCATGGCTCCACCCCCCTGCCACCAAGGCTGAGGTCACTGCACCTGCACCACACCTGTATCTACCTGTGCTTCTGGCACCATACCAGCACTGCAAGGGGCCCAAGACCTGGGGTGGTTGTGGCTCACAGGGGTGCTGTCGCTCCTGTTTCCCCACTCCTACACATGAGTGAGCCCCCCCACACTCTCCCATGCACATAATTCTCCGTCTGCCCCCCAACGCATGTAGTTCTCCATTTGCCTCCCACCTCATGTATATAGTTGCATTAAGGTTACCCATCTGGTTTAACAACAAACAGTTAACTTTAATTGAACAATAACTATCGGTGTTGTGCTTCAGGTAGGGATGGTGAGGGATGTGTGTGCTTGTTGGTGGGTTGGTGATGAGGGATGGGTGTGTGGGGAGGAGTTGTGCAGTGCTCTCCAGGGGCAGGTCACAGGGGGCTCCCAGGCAAAGGCCTCCCAGAGGGCCTCCCACAGGCACACCCCATCCCAGTGTGCCTGGTGGCATGGGACCATACCCATCTGGTTGTAGAGCAGTATGGCCTCAGCTGCCCAGTGTGCCACAAAGAGCTTGTGGAGAGCTCAGCATGTGCCCACAACCACAGGCAGGATGGGGATGTCCACCTCCAGGTGTGTGAGCAAGCACCTGAAGCAAGCCTTCAGGCACCTGAATGTCCATTTGACTATGTTCTGGGCCTGGTTGAGTGAGGCTTTGGTGTGGCCCCTCTAGGGGCGCATTAGTCAGGCCTGGAGGGGGTAGGCTGCATCGGCAACTATACAGTGGGCCATAGTTGTGTCTCCCATCAAGAGCTCACTGGGAGGATGTAGGTCCCATCAGCCATTCTGGGCCCAAGCCAGGAATTGCACAGAATGCAGACATCATGAACCCTGCCTGATCACTCCATGCAAATATCTGTGAATTGTCCATTGGCATCCACAAGGTCCTGGAGGTTGATGGAATGATAGTCCTTGTGGTTGATATAGTGTCTGCAGCCGTGTGGTGGGGTTAGGATGCTGACATGGGTGCTGTCCAAGAAGCCAAAACAGTTGGGGAACCATCACATCCCCCATGCAGATAAGCCAGCACAGGAGGGTGCGGTTGATGGCATCGATGACATGCATGTAGTGGAGGGCATAAGCACCTGTGAGTGTGTGGTGGGATGCATGTTGGCACCTGTCCCCCACCGCCGTACCCCTCCGCAGTGCCCTCCCAGGCCCACTCCCCAAGGCCCCTCCCTGGGACCCATTGTGGTTGCATGACCCTGGCCACCTTACTTCAAGAAAGATGACCCTGATGGTGGCCTTCTCCAACCCGAATGGGTGACCAACCAAATGGTTGCTGTCCAGGGTGGCCAGCTTCCACACAGTGATAGACACCCTTTTCTCCAGGGGGCATGCAGGCTGCATGCATTTGTCCTGGTTGTGTAGTGATGGTGCCAGCCACTGGCACAGCTACATAAAGGTGGCCTTGCTCATACAAAAGTTTTGTATCCACCACTCATCATTTCACTTCTGCATGACTATGCAGTCACACTATTCCCTGCTGGTGGGGTACCTCCAGAGGCTACGGCAGGCCCAGGCAAGGGGCGGGGGCTCTGGTTGCACTACAGGGGGAGCTTGCAGGAAGGTAGCCATGTGGCAGGCAGTCCAGAGCCTGAGCTGGACTGCAGCAAAGGTAGACATCAGGTTGGTCATTATGTGCAGGCTATCCTCATCCTCGAGGTGCTGCAGGTCCATGCTGTGCTGTGCTGTTGGGGCTAACAAGGATCTCCTGGTGCTGTGCTGAAGGATGCGTACTACCTGCAGCCTGAGCCCTCAGCAAGTGCCCAGGGTGAGCGTTTGGGAAGGGACCCTTAAGGGGCGGCTGACCTGAGCTCCAGGATGGGCTTGTCGGCCATTCAACCCTTCCCATGCCATATCCTGCCCAGTTCTTTCAAAAGGAGGCTCTGTGCTGTGTAACAGCTCCCTTTCAAAAGGCTGTGGGGGGGGGGTCCTTCCAACATTGTAGATCGCAACGTTGAGCCGCACTTTAAGTGTAGATACTCCATGTCAAAATGGCTCTCTTTGAAATCATGTATCAGGGTTTCCCCTTTCGAAATTCCTTGCTAGTGTGGCCACAGTCAATTTCTCATAGGCTGTGTCTACACTAGCAAGTTCTTCTGAAAGATTTTTCAAAAGAAGGGAGCTCTTTTGAAATGTCCAGTGAAGTGTCTACACACAAAAATGTTCTTTCAAAAGTAAAAGGAAAGAATGCAGCACACCTTTCGAAATCATTCTTCCTTTCCTGTTTCCCCTCCCCCTTTCGAAAGCTTCTTTCAAAAAAAAATCCATGTGTAGACTCTCCACAGGCCCTTTTTTCAAAAGAGGAGTCCTCATGGGGCCTGATTTTTTGAGCACTGGTCTGTACTTTTGAAAGAGCAGGGGCTGAGTGGACATTCTTTTTCAAAAGAGCATATGACTCTTTTTTTCCGCTTTTCTGTGTGTGGACGCACTCTTTCGAAGGAAGTTCTTTCAGCAGAGATCTTCTGGAAGGACTTCTTTCAAAAGATCCCTGTAGTGTAGCTGTAGCCATACATTATCAAGCATGGAATAGTGGTTTTCCATATCTAAACCACATTAGACTTGAGGGACTGTTGTTGAGAGGGTAAAATTAAGATACTCCCTAACGTAACCAGGAAGAGAGCCTCACCTCTACTTCTGTCTCTTAGCACAAGGTAAAAAGGCCCAAAAGCTACAATTCTGACTGGGGGAATGCTCTCTTGGAACAGAAATTCTGATGGACAATCATAAGGTTGCCTTCCAAGGGTCTCTTCAAAAGCCCCAGAGTAGGGGACTTAAGGTATGGTGACCATATTTGCTGAATATGGTACAACTGGTAAAATTACTCATATTCAAGCAAGTTCAGTGACAATCAATCGTAGAAATATTCAGATTAACATCAAGTTGAATAAACCTGTTAAAAAGATATACTGTATAGCTGGAGGGTTTTTTTTTTTTAATGTACCTTTTTTATCTTTAAAACCTTAGAGTTCAAACAAGGAGGGGATCTCTCACACACACACACACATTATCTAAACCTTCCTGCTGGGCACTCACAATCCTTCATGTCTGTCTGGGCCCACCTCTTCTTGTACCTGGCACAGCATCTGCTGAAGGCATCACGTGGGGGGCAGGTTCATATACTCCCCCCGCCTCCTGAATTCTGCCAGGGTTCTCACAGGAAAGTGGCCAGCAGCAGCCTTTCTGTGCTGTTAATGAGGGAAGGGATGGGGGAGGTTCCTCCACCTTCAAAGAAGGAGCTGGGGGCAGGAAATGGATGATCTGGTGGAGTTCATTTCTTCCGCCTCCCATCCCACCACTGTTCCAACATGGCTGAGGGCAGCTTTTCCCTTCCTTTCAGTGTTAAAAGGCAGCTGACATCTCTGAGTTGCTGTTAGCTACCAAAATAACCTAGCTGCTTCCTGTCTCCTGGCTAGAACATGAGCAGGAAGGGCTTAAGTCCTGAAAATAAATTGTGCACCTGGGAGGTGGGAACCAGACTGCAGGGCTGGAGAGGTGACTCAGCAGAGGAGGGCATTCTGTGGAACAGAGGAAGGACAGAGCAGGACCCAATGCTGGGGGTGAAAGTGGGGGAAGAGGGTGCTAAGCCTCTGCCACAGGGCCTGCTGGCAAGCCTGAAGATTCAGGGTGTGAACAAGCTGGAAATTGCTCCTCCCTTCTGTCACTCCACAGATTAGCAAAGGGACAGACAGGCTTCCCTAAGCCCACACACATTTCTGCTGGAGAATGTCAAACCTTCTTGTGTTTCACATTTTGATCCCTCTAGGCCTCTTCCCCATCGGAAGGTGGCTCCAAGTATACCTGTCCCATGACAGAGAATGTATATATGCAAATTTGTACGCCCTTGTAATGAAAAAGTTGGTGGTATGGATAAGTAGATTCCATTACATGAGCCAACTGCAATGGCCAACGCAATTGTCCGTTTGGCGTCTTCCCTGATAGGCTTCACAAGAACTAAATAATACATGCCAGTGGTGCATGGACTTTGCATCTGTGCCTCATTAGCATATTTTGGGGTGTTATTAGAGAAAGTGGCATGTGTAGAAATGGCCAGTATGTTTTAAAACATCACATCTGCAGAGAGGAACATTAGGAGACCTAGCCTAAGAGAAAAAGATGTTTTTTAGCTGATGTTTGAAATCAGAAGGAGAGGTGGACACATATGGAAATATTGCCTGAGATTACAAGATCTGTAGCAGAGAAAGCTTTTTGTATCATCAGCAGTAAAGTTATGAAGAAAGATATTGCATCTTAGTTGGCTGTAATTTACTAAGTAAGAAAATGGTTTATATATATTATTAATTTTGTTGTGCAATTACTCTGATTTTTAAAATACCCAGCCAATATTCTGAGTGCAGTAACAAACAAAAAACTCACTAGGTCAAAGGGACCATAAATAGACCTCCCCAGGAGAAAACACTGCTGTCTCTTCTATTCCTAAGCTGCAGAAACTTCTGTACTAATCAGCTACCCTGCTGTCATGATGAGGGAAACAAGTCCCTCTCTCAATGTGAAGGGACAGTTCCTGTAGAGAGCGAATAACTGAGCATAAGGTTGGCAGAGAAGATAAGAAAAGGGGTGAGACTGAGCAGGAGGAAATTGGATAAAGTAGCGGGGGGTGAAAGATGGCAGGAAAAGCAAGATGCTGAATTCAGAGGTGATGTAAAAGATAGAGGAAGGATGAAAGAGAAGAATTTATTCTGTACTTCCACTTTTCTACACTTCATCTAGTCTTTATTATATGCTAAACTTTCTTTAGAAAAAAAAAACCTGTACTGTATATTCAAACACTCCCAGCGCTGGTTTAGCTCCGCTCCCATTAAAGCCCATAGGGATTTTGCTATTGGCCTCAGCTGGAGGAGAGTTAGACCAACAGATAAAGTGCTTGGGAATCCCAACTGGAGTTCCTGGAAGAATGCCTGCTCTTTCACAACCCAATCAGAATCCAGACCATGATTGAGTGGTTGCTGGGGGTAGACAGGGAGAAAGAACTGAACATTTTAGGAATCAGTATTTCCCCATAGTCTCACCAGCAAGATACCTCTGTAGACATGTTCCAGCTTTTGCAACGTTGATTAATGCATCATGTTGAGGGGAAAGGGTCTACATTAGTCAGTCATATCAATCATGCTAAGAACCCAGCAGCTTAAATTGAAAAAAAATTGAATTCCTTCACTGACCTAGATCCATTTTAGCCTTTTTTCATATGGCATTAGAGAAAATAGAGTCAGCTGCATTCAGTCCTGAAATATATCTGCACAGCAAAAGGCCCATAGCAGCGGAAAGTCTATCAATCAGATGCAAATATATCAACAAGCAGTTAAGCAGATGCAATATTCCTTTCTTTAGGAGAGCCAAACTGAGCTAACACAGCCACAAATTAAGGCAGCACTAGCTGGAGAAGACAAATAACCAGAGCGTTTTGGTAGACACTGATTGCATGTGTCCTCTGGCTTGTTCTATAGGCTCCCATGGATGTTGACTGCAGCTTAAATTTGCCCCTTATCGGAGGAGTCCTGAAAGGAATGAGGCTATGCAAACCTCTGGAGGTGAATCTTTCTGAGATGCTGTAGTCCTTGCTGCTGTGATATCCACATCTATACACCAGAGGGAATAATCGTGCTCATCCCCTGCATTCATTCCCTGTAGTAAAGGCTTCTAAAGAGGGAGATGGGAGACTGGATTCTGACATACATAAAATAAATTTATTTTAATAGCAGGTTTTGGATTATTTCATAATCCATTTTTGAAATATTTACACTATCTATTTTGTCATTAGCACGAAGGAGGTAATGACACTGATCCTAGTAATTATCAACTTAAATCTCTTTTAGTCCAAAGCGACCAATTCAGAATGAAGAAATAATTGCCAGATAGGTGCTCATTTAATCATTGTGTTAAGTACCATGCAGCAAGACCTCCACAGAATATTTCAGACACAAGGAAAGTGGGGAAGTTAACTTTCTTGCCAAACAGGGGGATGAGGCTTGGTCCTGCCAAGAGGGCAGGAGACTGTATTCAATGACCTCCCGAGGTCCCTTCCAGTTCTGTAAGATGCGTACGTGTGTGTGTGTATCTTTGTTACAGAGTGAAAAATATATGTCCACCTCCTGGACATTAGGAAACCAGCTTCACTTTAGCCTCTCTCTTCCCAGGCTTTACTGCTTCAGCATTATAATAAGGAATATAATATTCATGAAAGATGGTGGATTGACGCTTCTTGCGGCTGAAACCTTGTGTTTGTTGCCAGCTATGAATTATGATCAGAAATTAGTGTTAATATTTGCAGTAGGGCAAGGTGAGAGAATCATTGAGACTTGGGTGGTAAATAGTGTTTGAGAAATCTCCCCCTTTAAACGATTAGGCACACGAGAGTCAGAGCAGAGCCTTATTTGCATTTAGTTTCCGTTTAGCTGCGAGTACATAAAGCTAGCCGCAGGCAGGTGTGTTTACATCATCTCTACTTATGTCCATCTTCTTTTTTGCTGAGTACAGATGTAACAGCTTCCCCATCCCGCTGAAATGTCAAAATATAGTCCTGTCTTCCTTTGGACAAAAGCAAAACATTTTTTTTAATTACAGAGAAACATTCTAGAATAAAGCATAACTGGGTGATTGGAGCACTCATTGCAGATGTAGGAGACCCAGATACACGTACTTGCTCTGTCTAAGTTAGAACACACACTAGAACCTGGTACCTCTAGCATCCCCAATTAGTAATGGGTTAATCTCTCTCAATCTCTTTGGCCATTCTAGTTTGTATACAAATAAGTATTCATTAGAGCAAGGAATTGAACTTAGGTTTCCCACAGCCCACTCCAGGATCCTCACTCATTCTTACTGATTTTGACCAAAGATTACCTCTTGGAATTGAGAAATGTTCCCACAAAAACATTTGGGAATTTGGAATTGATAGATCTGCACTTTTTATTAAAAAACCCGATCAATTCTGGAAGCACTGTGTAATTCCTACTCCAATCCCACCTCCCACTTCCCTCTTGACAATTTCTGAGAACACCTCGGATAGATGTATTTATATGGCTGTGGATGAAGTGTTTAAAAAGACTTGAACATGAATGGGGAGCTTTTAGGCATAGTATTCACAGGTACTATTGACCTAATTTATGCAATTTTCATGTTGCCCATTGAAAAACAATTGCACTGAGCAATGCAAAAGTTAACGTTCCAAAAGCAAGTGACTAGTGTGTGCACCATGCATTATTCCTGATTTTCTAGTTAAATGTGTAGTTTACTATGTTACTGTTTATGTTGAGAAATATTTCCCATAAAACAGACATGATGTGTGAACTTGGAACATTTTCTGCACTTATGTGATTTTGACTGTGCAGCATAAATGCTTTTATTTTTTGCTTTTCTTTATTATTAATTTTGGTGAAAGCCATCATAATGTGGCCTTCAGCATCTAGAATTCACTTTTCAGCCAGTTCTGCAATTGTATGGACTATTTCAGGTTGACTTGGAGAACATGATGGTGCTTATGCCACAATTTCTCCCATAAGTACTTTCTGTGCCTTTTCCACCTTAGTATGTGCCTGAAAATGAGCAGAATGCACAGCATCTGAGCAAACTGCATGTGCACAATAGTCATTAAGCCACTTATCTCCCTGTAGAAGTGCAATAACCTCTAAGTTATGCATTAGAGACAAACAAAAGAGGAGCTGTCAGCAGGAATAGAAAATCTTACAAACATATATACAATATTTAATTAGTCATATTTTTAATATAGGAAAGTGCTGATTGATATACACCATTATTTAATTTGACCTCCATTTATGGATATTAGGCTGCTAACTGCCAGCCTCGGACAGAATGCATTACATGAGCCATTTTATAGGTTCATTTGAACTCTGTAATGAAGGGCCTTTATTTATTTATTTATTTATTTATTTTAACTAAAAAGGCTAAAGCAAAACAGGCTAGCATATGCACCAGGCAAATTATACAATATCCAACCATTCTGTCATTCAGCAGAATTTTGGACCAAAAACAAGTACAGTGTGTTTGAAGTTATTCAAATATGATGAAGCCATGCAGCTTACTTCTAATTGTGATCTTTCGTACTGCAAATTAAATCCCCCTTTCGGCAACCAGTAGATCTGTGAAGTACAAATATTCATTCCAAAATGATATGAAACATATGACTTCAGAGTTGTTATGCCTCCCATGTCTGAAACAACTCTTGGTAATCAGGTGACTGGCAAGCAGGAGCCTCTGAATGTGCAGTTAATGAGTCTGCATGAGTGAAGGGGTTCACCTGTAGGAAACAGCTCCACGCTTGGGGCATAAATTATTGTCTCTGTTATTCAGTAGAACTAGTATCCTGTCAGTTTAGTGGGACCTTCAGATTCAAGCCAGCCTCTGGCTAATAGTTGTAATCCCTTCATAAGACTATGAGCACTCTGGGGTTGTCTTCAATGATTTCTCCCCTGATGGCAGAAGGTGAAGTTTTAGTGCTTCTCTCATTCCTGATGGTTTAATGTGAACTAGAATTAGGGAGAGAAAATTGGAGAAGGTTTTCAATTTACATGAAATACTGCCTAGAGCACCTAATAACCTAACTCTGATATGAGTGTGACCTAGAAGATTGACAGCTGTAAGCATGATTTAGATGCCATTGAGCAAAGATAGCAAATGACAAGAAATCTGCCTATGCTCATGTTGTAAATAGGAAAACAGCTTCCTCCAACATTAATTTAGATACCAGAACTTTAGGAGAACACTTCAACTTTCATCCCCTTCACCAGTGATTGAGAATATTCCCCTGGATTATGCTTAGAGCCCTGAAATGTCTGACAAGGGAAAATTTCCACTTGCATCTCAACCTATGGTCTCCATATGATGATATAACATAACAATCTGAGCACACAGGACACTGCTTGCTCACTGTGGTGACAGAGTCAAACAAGTTTATTTGCAATTTAACACACAAATAACTCAGGGCATTAAAATATCATCTTTGTAGCCAAGTGCTGAAGCATGGAACACTGGGATACTTCCATTATTTGAGACTTCACTGATGCAGTGAAAAAATCAAAGAAGGAAGGCCATGCTATTGTACACTTTTTTGCCTTTTTTCACAGACAAAATATAAGTCTGCATGACATCGTTTATGTCATAGTCGGTTATACTCAATAAAAGATTGGTTATACTCGATACAAAAATGGCCTCCAGCTTTCTCATTTCTTCATCATCTGGCAAAGAATATATATGAACTGGAGATAAAGAAACCTACAATTCAGGACAAAATATAGTAGAATCCTACAGACTCAGTTGCAGCTAGAGGTTTCATCTTAAATAGTATAAATAGGGATTTGAAGGAAAACCTTAGAAGGGGTTTAAAATTGTAAAATTATATTTCTTTTAACTGGGCATAAAATAGTGGTGACAATATCAGGACACTTTAGTGTGCATAAAACAGTAACTGGTATTTAAATCTAGACTCTAATAAGTGAAAATTAATGATAGCTTAAATCTAGAAAATCCAATATGGTGTTTCCACTACACTTCTGTTGACAAACTGTTATTCCTTAAATTTTCGAGTGATAACACTGTCAGGATGAATGCAGAGTTTTATCAAGACTCTGTCGAGAGACCATTTTATGCATGTAGATGCTCCCTGAGTTATGTCAACAGTTGGCCCCTTCTGGTCACAAAACTCTATAGTGTAGACACAGCCATAGTAATTTGAGACTTTCAAGAAGAACAGAAGCTGCAGGACTCTAAACTGGGAAGAAGAGGACTCCTAGTCAGCATTGGGTGACATCTTGTGAAGCTTTAGGAGAGTGTTGCTTTGGGGTTTCAGAAAGCCTCTACCTGTAAGAAGTTTCAAGAAGCAGCAGCAACAAGAGAGCTCTGAGGTTGCCCTGACAATGGCTGCTACAGCAAACTGGCCAGCAGCTTCTGACAGCAAAAGCTCTGTAACTGTCACTGACGGATCACCATCACTCCTTCAGCTACCCATTAGAACCAGCTTTGATTGCCTGAAGGGAGCAGCATCCTGTCACCAACCCCAGCCTCCAATAAGAGGTAGCAAAAGGACCTTGAGGGTTCAAGGTATACTGACAAACAATGGAAGTAAATGTAATTTTTGATCTGTTGTTAAGGAACGTGTGGACTGCGTCTGTAAATAACACTGAAAGCTTGCGGTGTGAGTGAGATCTCCCCTAGTAGCTGCTTGGCCAGTGCCAACTGGATGTTTAAATGTCAAATGTTAAATACTAATGTTAGTGTTGCTTGTTAAATGTCATTGTGTCTGTTATTTGCTGCATCTTTTTATTTTAAACTATTATGCTTGTTTTACTCATTTCTTCTTTTTTTTCTGTAACTTCTCCAATAAATAATTATTTATATTTTTAAAGAATTCCTGCTTGTGGAGGTTTCCCAGGCCCTGCTAAGAGAACCACACCTGGGCAAACTGCTTAAAACCAGACCACTTACAGACACAACTGGGGTTTCTTCCTCCATGAGGCAAGCCAAGCCAGACAAAAAAAGCAACTGCCTTCCTGGCCAACAAGGGATTACACAAGCAAATCCTTCAGGCTCTCTAGCATCCCTAGCGGTACAATCAGTAACTTTCCTTATACAGATGAGAGGTTATGAAAACCAAAGGTACCAGCCACCTTGACAGGTCAATATATACTTAGATCTTGCCCGAAACAACATGTAACAATCCATTGGAATATAAAACCTAAAGGTTTATTTAGAAAGAAAGAAGGAATAGGGTGAGTGAGAAAAAATTTTAAGTGGTCAAATTACATATATTAATTATAAATTTTTTGATGCAGGCTGAAGCTCATGGTGTAGGCTTCTAACTTAAAAGTCTCTGGAAATACATCCTTTGTGGATAGGTCCCCAGTCCTTTCAAGCTTAGTTCACAGAAGAAATGTAGGGCAAACTTCTAATAAAATGGAGGCTGAGAACTGTGGTCTGAGGACTAAGGACAAAATGGCCACTGCCAGGGTCCTTTTTCTAGAATTTCCATGTGGAGGGGAGTTCCCTGGTCCTGGTCATGTACTCAGTTTGGTCAGGTTACTTGTCCATCCCTCTTTTGGGGCGTTCTGCCATTGGCAGACTCCCAGATGACACATCTCAGCCAAATTCCTGAGATGTGGTTTGAAGTCTGATGGGGCTCTTCCTTTGTTCGGCGCAAGTCACCCAACTGCGAGGTAACCACATTTTCCATTGTGAAATCCAGCACAAAAACATTTCTAATACAAGTACAGAGCCAACATTTGTAACTTTACACACAAACGTGGTACAGATACATAAGCAGCATTAACAGATTCAGTGAATTACCAGCTTTCTCTAGATACTTAATTTGGCCCACTTGGCACGAGATTTGGTGCAAACTAAATGCAGTGGTTACAGAAATGGTTTTCGTATCTATTTTAAAAATTCAGTAATGTCACACGTGTATGGGTCAGTCCTTCTGTAGAAGGCTGTATCTGTGTCCTTACAGGGGTGAGCAAGATTGCCTTGCTCTGGGGATCCCTTGCTAGGTCAGACACAAGCCCCCTGAAAAAGTTCATCTGGGTAGATAACAACCTTGCTTATCGTTTGTCAGACAAATGTTATTAAACTGGTGTCTAAAACCTTGGAGTAATGCATGAATGTTATAGATAACTGCACCTGGGGATCAAGGATATTTGGAAACAAACTGATACTTCTGGAGATGGAGTAGTGGGTGAGCTCAGTAATATTAATCTGTTCTTGTGTGTGCTTGGACAGTGCCTGGGATTAGAAGTTTAATGCTTGGATGAGAGTGTTGCTTTTTGTGCAATAAGGTGGGATGTGCTGATGTGATGGACCCTGGTATTATATTCTGTAATGGTGATTTGCTGTTTAGATACCAGTGCATGAAATGCCTTATAAAACCTCAGGGTAGCAGTTAAATTAAATTAGATTCTGAACCTTTTATCTTGTGATTGTCTGTACTTTAAACACTTGTCTAAAAGTCTACAGAGCTCTACATCATATCACCACAGAATCACAGATCTGAGGTCTAGAGGACTGGAAGGAACCTCAGTAGGTCATCTAGTCCAGATCCTGCATCGTCAGGTGGTCTGCACCATTATAGATGGTCCAATGACCAAGAATTCACAATTTTTCTAGGCAATTTCCTCAAATTTGTGACTATCCAGATAGGAAGTTCTTCCTGATGTCAACCTTAAAACTTTCTTATTGCAGTTTAAGACCTTTGCTCCTTGTCCTATCCTCAGCGGTTAAAGAAAAACAAAAGCACTCTCCTCTTTGTAACAATTTTTAGGTACTTGAAAATCATGGCCTCCCCACTTTCCCCACAGTCTTCTCTTCTCCAAACTAAACAACTTCACCCCACCTTTATTTTTTTTTTCAATCTTGCCTCATAGGTCATCTTTTGTAGACCTTTAATCAGTGTCGTTGCTCTCCTCTGGACTTTCTCCACTTTGTCCAATTTTTCTTGAAATGTGGTACCCAGAACTAGAGACAACACTGCAGTTGAGACCTTATTAATATGGAAAAAAATGGAGTGGAAGAAATTACTTCTCGTGTCCTGTTAATGAATCCCAGAATGATGTTTGCTTTCTTGTTTTGCAACAGTGTTGACCTGTTGTCTGGCATTTAGTTTCTGATCCAAAATGATCCCCAGATTCTTTTCCACAGTCCTTTCTAAGCAGTCATTTTCCATTTTTTGTGTGTAACTGATTGTTCCTTACTTTTCATTTGTTATTGAATTTCATTCTATTTACTGAATAGAACTATCTATTTACAGAAGTCCATTTCTTCAGTTTGTCCAGCTCATTTTGAATTTTATTCCTACTCTCCTAACCAATTGCAAACTCTTCCAGTTTGGTATTGTCCACTATCTTTATAAATTTAATCTCTATGGCTGCATCTACATGGGCAGCTTTTGTTGACAAAACTGGGCTTTTGTTGACATAACTTAGCGAGCACCTACATGGTTAAAGTGCTCTGTTGAGAGTTTGTCAACAAAACTCAGCTGTTCACCTGGCAGCATTATGCATCTCCTCAATCAAGTATAGTGCCTCTGTAGACAGTGTTTTGTTAAGACAGTGCCCATGTGGACACTTCTGTCGACAGAGAGGGCTTCTGGTTCCCCATGCAGCCCTGTTTGCAGAGCTTCCAGTTAGCTGTTCTGTCGAAAGAGGGCCAGGCAGTCTGGCTGCTGTCTGTTGACAGAGCAAACTGCTCTTTCAATTTGCTTTTATGTGTAGACACTATCTGTCAACAGAAGTTTTGCCAGGGTTTCTCTGCCAACCGTGACCTATTTCAATAGACGCTGCCTGCACAGTTGTAGCCTAAGTCATTATCTAAATCATTGCAAAAGATATGGAAAAGAACATGACCCAGGACATAACTAATCTCTGGGAATGCGTTCCAACCAATTTTGTATTCACCTTGTAAATGATTCATTACCCTGTATTTCCCTGGTTTGTTTATGAAAAGGAACCAAGGTAAGTCTCGCAAGAGGTATAAAGACTTCGTGAAGGCCAACATTGCTGATGCTGGTTTAAAACCAGATCAGCTAGAGCAGCATGCAAAAGACCAAACGGATTGGCATGCTCTCATACGACACATGTATGATAACTTTGAAGAGCAGTGACACGTACACCTCATTGATGCTCACGAGAGGAAGAAAGCAACAGCGGCAGCCACACCAACAGAGCCAGGACAATTCCCTTGCCCCCCACTGTGAACACCCATGCCATTCAAAGCTTGGACTCGTCAGCCACATTTGAGTCTACAACCGATGAGCCTGTGCAAGCTCAAGACGTCATTGTCAGACACGGGGGACTACCTACTACCTGTGAGATGGTATCAAAAGCTGCACAAAAGTCAAGACATACCACACATGCACATCACCCCTATACACATGGCTGTTACCCTGTCAAATAAAGCTATTAGTCTGTTTTGACATAATTAGTTCTTGATTAATCTGTGTTCAGTGGTACTTATCACCTGATTATTCTCTAGCAGTTGCAAACTGATTGCTTGATTATTTGTTCCATTACCTTTCTGAGTACTGAAATTAAGCCAACTGCTCTGTAATTCCTTGGTTTTTCTTACTCCCCTTTTCATAGATTAACATTGTATTTGCCTTTTCCCAATTCTCTGGAATCTCTCCCATTTTCCATGAGCTCAGATTTCTCCTGAGCTCTTTGAGTATTCTGGGATGTATTTCACGAGGTCCTATCAATTTAAAGATATCTAACTTGTCTGAATAATTTTTAATGTGTTCTTTCCCTGTTTAAGTTGCAGATTCTTATTAATTTTGCACTGGCATTCACTATGTTAGACATTCGATCATCACTACTAACCTTTCTGTTGCAAACTGAAACAAAAAAGTCACCTCTGCCATTTCCACATTTTTTGCTAGTCTTTTCTCCCTCACTCTGAAGTGCCCCTATGGCGCCATGCCCTCAATTTTGTGCTACTGTTTTTAGGACTTATTTTCTTTTGTGCCTGTACTGCTCACATACACCATGTTGTTAAGATTTTCTGCCTAAGAATAGCAATAACAATAGGCATCACTGAACAATTAATTGCATGCAGTATCCAAAGCTCCAGTCCTTTTAGCCTTGCAAATGGTAAATTTTCTTTCCCAATGTTGTAAATTTCCTTTTCACTACTGTGGTTCAGATGAGTTTGCTGCTTAACCATCTTAAACATTCCTTTGCTTTAGCTAATTATCTCAGGGCTTAACCTATTGTGCAACAAAGAAAGCTGAAATTCTTTGATACTTAGAATCGTAAAATCATAGAATCATAGGGCTGGAAGGGACCTCAGGAGGTCATCTAGTCCAGCCTCTTGCTTCAAGCAGGATCAACCCCAACTAAATCATCCCAGCCAGGACCTTGTCAAGCTGGGAATTAAAAACCTCTAGGGATGGCGAATGCACCATGTCTCTAGGCAATGCATTCCGGTGCTTCACCACCCTCCTTGTGAAGTAGTTTTTTTTTTTCTAATATTCAACCTACACCTCTCCCTCTTTAGCTTCAGGCCATTGTTCCTTGTTCTGCTGTCTGACACCACTAAGAACAGTTTTTTACCATCTTATTTAGAGCTCCCCTTCAGGAAGTTGAAGGCTACTATTAAATCACCCCTCAGTCTTCTCTTCTGTAAACTAAACAACCCCAAATCCCTCAGCCTTTCCTCGTAGGTCATATTTATTGCCTTTTAGGTCAGCAGCATTAAGGGGCAGAGGCTGTTTCTACACAGGCCACTTCCACATGGAGTGAAAGAAAGATGCTAATGAGGCATGGATGCAAATTCCCTGTGCCTCATTAGCATAACATCACGTGATTTGGAGTCCAGAAGACCGTTCTTCCAAACTCCAAAACACCGTGTAGAAGTGCAGCCCTGGGGGGGCTTCTGGAAGGAAGTCTTTCTTCTGGAGTCCCCTTCTTCCCAAAAAGTTTTGGGAAGAAGGGGCCTCTGGAAGGAGGACTTCCTTCTGGATGCCCCCTAGGGCCATGCTTCTACACGGCATTTTGGAGTCCAGAAGAACAGTCTTCCGGACTCCAAATCACATGACGTTATGGTAATGAGGTGTGGGGAATTTGCATTTGCACCTTATTAGCATCTTTCACTCTGTGTACTAGCATGCCACTTCCTTCGGAAGTGGCATGTGTGGAAACAGCCTAATAGTGGTTTGGGAACCAGCCCTTCTAGTTATTGAGCACTCATATCTCATTGGAGGGTCTCATGCTAGTCCCATTTATGACAATGGAAAAAGTTAACTAGGTGCAGAAGACATGAAGACAATGTGCTGTGAAGGTGCTGAGCATCACACAGTAGGCTATTACCACCTTGACATATCAAGTCACAAGGTATGCAAGAAACACGAAACTTCAACTACAATTTTTGGATGGAAAGTTTTTAAGTTTTGTAAGTAAAATCCACTGAAAATGTAAATGAAAATGCATGCAGGAAAAATCATGTTTTCTGTTGAGCTCTGTTAGTACCGCTATGTTTTTAGTACTCCATTATGGGCAAAATACTATCATTTTTATTCATTATTTCCCTCTGTCTCACATTGTTACTTTGTTTCAGATATAGAATTTGAACTTAATGAAACACAGAAAAATTCTAAATTAGATCATAGACTTTGTAGAGCAGAAAAAAGTACTATTAAGACATTGAACAATTTGACTAATGCACAATATTAGAAGTGGATCAGAAATCAGAAAGGTATCTCCCTCTAGCATGGTAATTGCTAGTAAACATCATGACAAGTATTGGAAGAGGGAAAGAGTGAACTTCCTTACTACAGCTACACTAGAAGCATCTGTCTATAGAAGTAACTGTCAGAAGAACTGCTTTGACAAAACTTCTGTGAACAGATTGCATCTACACAAAAGCGAATTGCTATTTCGATCTGCTCTGTTGACAAAAGGGCCCCCTGGTAGCATCCAAAGGGCTTTTTTTGACCATTTCTGTCAACGAAATGCATTTTGTGTGTAGATACTCCATGAATTTTGTTGACAAAACCCCAGTTTTGTCTACAAAACTCTCTAATGTAGAATAGCTCTTGGCTAAATCTACACTAAAGCGTTTTGTAGGCAAAACTTGTGGAGTGTCTACACACAAAATGCATTTTGTCAACAGAAACTGTCAACAAACAGCAGTGTAGATGCTCCAGGGTGTCCCTTTTAGCTACAGAGAGGCTCAAAAGATCAATCTACTTTTAGTCTACAGAAGTTCTGTCGAAACATTTTTTCTGGCAGTGATTTCTCTAGATAGATGCTTCTAGTGTAGATGTAGCCCTTGTGTTTGCAGTCCATTGTGATGTTCTGACAATACTGATAGAACTAGATATTTATATCATTCCACTTTCACTTCTTAACTATTGTTTTTAGCTGTGATAAAGGCAGTGGAGAGGATATTTTAAAAGTGACCCCTTAAAAGATGAATGATGTAATTCTGGGCCTCTGAAGTCTATGCAACTTTACCATTGACTTCAGAAGGGCCAAAATTTTAACACAACACCCTAAGTTATAATAAAACTAAAATATCAAAGGAGAATAAATATTTTTACCCTGAGATAATTAAAGTCACTGATAGGCTGTACAGAAAAATATTCCCATGTAGGTAACAAGGCAAAAAGAGGGAATGGAAAAGGAAAAATTAAAATTAAATTAAAAAAAGAAAAAAACCTCTAGAATATATAAAAGCAAGCCACTGCATTAGGAATCAGGCAGAATTCTAACACTGTGTTCTGGTGTGACCTTTTGAAGACAATGGAAGTGGGTTCCTGTTCTATCAGCTGCAGCAGCCCTGAGGAAACTGGATATAATTCAGCACAGAATATGGTCCCATAATTTTATTTGATTATGTTAAGAGTTCTATTCAGACACTGCATATTACTGTCCGAAGGAGGACCATTATGCACACTGCTACTCTCCCTTTATGATCTGATAAAAACAGAAGTGTGTTCTCTCATGAGCACAGCACATAAGTAAACAGATAATTGCTCCGTTGAAACAACAGTGTTATTGTTGACCATTCCCTGGTGATCTATTGGAAAAGACAAGAGAAAGAGAACATAAACCACTACAGCTGTTCCTATTTTTTTCTACTGCATCTGTCCTCTATTACGCTACATAGTCAACAAGTATGTATTAGCTCCTATGTTTTCCCCCATGTATTTTCAAAAACTTAAAACAATACAGGTCATCTTCAATATCAATTGTGTGTGTGTGTGTGTGTGTGTAGTCAGCATTTGAATGATGATAATTGAATTTCACTATACTTTTCCATTAAGATAAAAGTCATCTCCTTTGTTGGCTGTGAAAGCCTATGGAGGGAAACAGGTCAGGGAAGTATTTTACTCTCGGCCACCAGAGAGCTGTTCTATTGAGGCTGTTCCAGCCTAATGACTAAGGAAGCCTCTCTAGTGCTAGGAAAAAGGGATTCACTCTGAAGTAGAACCTTCTGTTCTGTTCTTGCTACCCATACTATCTCCTTATGCCTCCCTACACAGCCGTGCAAAGTGCTTTCTAAGAAACTATACTCTGGGAACTACAAGAGACCATGGACTCTCTCTGTGGCTGTGCCAGCTCTAGTCCCTCAGTTTCTCCTATACATTTAGAATAGTTCTGCTATCAGAAGGTCATACTGAGGGGGAAGCAGATAAGATTAAACTTAACAGAGGGAGTAGCTTGATTATAAAGCCCTGGTAATACACTGGCTGGGCATGCAGGGCAGCAAACAGATGGGCTGGAAATTTCTTTCTCCTCTCCAAATTAACCTCTGTGCACAGTACTTTTATTGATACTAGTTCTAAATTTACCACTTGGTAGTAGATCCTCAGCCATAAATGAGACTCAATAAAGTTGAAGTCTGAGGCAAACTACTTTTCTAACAAGATTTCTGCACTATGGGCCACAAGCTCTTGAGAATGGGAAATCTCATGGGACTGTAAAAAACCTGAACCCAGCAGTTAACATTCTGGTCCAAACTTGGCATGGGAGGTTTAAGTCAAGACAGCTGGTTTTGAATCTGCCATTTACCAACTATTCTCTCTTCACGGATAAAAATCACCTTTGCCCATGTTAGCAAACTACTGTGTATTGGTATATTGTTGAAAAGTGAAAATGGCTGTTAATAAATGGCTGTATTTTTTTTCTTCATTAAATAACAGAATATCGAAACAAACAAATAGTTAAAGTTTTCCTTTGCAGAAAGAGAGACACAAACTATGCTGAGAATGCCACATCTGGGTATACCCAACATGATGAATAATATTTTGGTTCTCTGTGCCTTAATATCGAGTCTGTTCTGGTATGGCTATGATCTGAAGAAGTGGGTCTGTCGCACAAATGCTCATCACCTAATAAATTATTTTGTTAGTCTTTAAAGTGCTACTGGACTGCTTTTTTGTCTTGGTGTACCCAATTTATTGAATGGGGAAGGATAGAAGAATAAAACATCTAAATCAGCCAATGTGTTTTGTTTTCTCTATGTTATAAAATTTTATTAGCCTTTCAATTTATCACAGCTCGCTAAGTGGGAATGAGTAGTTTTTTTGTTTTTTGTTTTGTATCCTGATGTGGTTTACTTGCAAAAGAGGCTAACCTCCTGTGGGAATCCTACTTGTAACTGCTAATGAGCAAGCAGCAATAAACTAACTTTTTTATAAATTAATATGTTAGCAATCATATTTAATTCCTCAGACTTGCTTGCCCATAGAGTTGATGAAACTATAAAAGACTTGATTAATTAGACAGATATTTTAGAAAGGTTAATTAGTTTGTTTTTAAATTGTCTCTTGAGATACTTTGATAATATTTTTGAAAAATAATTAATTAGGCAATGATTTCTATGAAGGCTCCCATCTTCAGAGTTAACTTGTTTTGGACAGAAGTCTAGTTGACAAATAAATCATGTTCATACAAGCATTGATATTTTTAGAAATATTCTTGATGGGTAACTGTTCTTTGTTCAGTCTCAGCTGTGTAATGAGTACTTTAAAATAGGATAGTTTAATCCCATTAGAAGTCAATGAGATATGATTTGTTCCCACTTTTTTATTACTACTGCTGTAGTGGCTATGCGACCTTTTCATGGACTTAGGAGTCCATCATGTAGGCATTGTACAAACACAGAACATAAAGATGGCCCCTACCCCAAAGAGTTTACAATGGAATTATAAAACAAGAGATAATAGATGGATGCAGACAGTTGAGGAGTACAAGGAAAGTACACTTGTCAGCATGATGGGGTGTGGTCTTAGTGTACGTTTTTTGTAGATATCATGGAGAAGGAGAGTTCTGAGGAAAGAGTTTGAAGGAGGATAATTAGATAGCTTTGTGTGTGTGTGTATATATATATATATATATATTATATAACACACACACACACACACACACACACACACACACACACGATGTTCCCCCCAAGTCTAAGGTGCAGCAAAGGAAAAAGGATGAAGATGCTCTTTACAAACATAGTAAATGGGAGTGGTAGAGGCTGGCAGCATGGGTCAATTGGAGGTGAAAGTTGACATTTTGATAATGAATGTGAAACAAACAGGGTGGGACTTCATAAGGTTCTTGAAAATGAAGACCAGTAGTTTAGCCGAAATACAGAAGAGAGAACCAGAGGGAAGATCAGATGACTCCAGAAAAGGGACAGGCCAGTAAAATTAACTTTGAAGGACCACACTGCATGGATATTACTAGGGTAAGATTGCATTTGTCAGTTAGAAAAAAAGGATGCTCCAGTAGCTGAAATGCAGGCAGATGAGAACTTGGATGAGAGTTTTAGCCTTGTGGACAAATCATAAAGAGGTATATACAAGCATACATACATATGTATCTTAGAGACGTTCTACAGAAAGAATTGGCAATATTTAGACATATTCTGGATGTAAAAATTTAGAGAAAGGTCCCAGTCAGAGGTAATGCCTGAGTTTTGAGGCCTGAATGACAAACAGAATTATGTATTGTCTCCAGTGATAAAGAAGGGAAGTTGTGGGGTGTGCTTGGTGGTGGTTATGCTTCAAAAAGGATAGTTATATGTAAATACCTAAAAGGAGTTTTGTCATTGTTGCTATAAGTTTGGAAAAGAATAAATATCTTAAAATGCAGCATTTTGAACTGGTAGCTAATTGTGAGCTAAAGTTTTTATTTTTAAACAGGTGAAGAAATCAGATACATCTTGTATTTTACTCATTTCTGTTAGCACATGAATAAGCAGCAGTGATCCACAGATATATACAGTGAAGCAAAGGCCCTTATTTATTATTTATGGATTTCCTGAGGTGTCTTGAGCACTAACTAAAAGATAAGAAGCGAATAAAATAAACCTGTGGTGCAGAATGACAGAAGTAGAGGGTAATTGTGAAATGAACGCTTTGGCAGCATTTCACTTTTTCAGAATTGGTTCAATTATTTAAGTAATTTCATTTGCATGGAAAATGAAAGTGTGGTGGTTAATTTTGTTTAGAATGTTTGTGAAGAAAATCTTGTCTTCCTACACAGGACATAGTTGACGCATTGGCTGTGCCTACACTACACAGAAATCTCAAAAGGGAACGTTGAAAATCCATACTGAAAGAAGGGATTTCAAAATAGCGCAGCCATGCACACAAAGTGGATTGCCGTTCTGGTCCGCTATTTCTAAAGAGGCCCTCGGTCTTTCAAAAGGGAGCACCCACACAGCAACGTGAGCCCTTTCAAAAGAACAAGCCAGGAAACACCACGCATGGGGTCACATGGCCGACAAACTCTTCTGGGTCCCACAAGGAGCCGCCCCCTTAAAGGGCTCCTCCCAAACACACCCACCCTTCACACAAAGAGCACTGCAGAGCAACAGACAGCACTGCAGACACCATGCTCTGAAGGAGCACTGCAGCACATGGAGCACCAGCAGCTGCCCAAGGCTAAAGCTTCCACCAACACTGGGGCCCAGATGGCCCTGGTGATCCTGGCCGTGGTGGAAGCACTGTGGCCCATGAACCCCACCCCCATGGGTGTCCTGCAGGTCCTGGCCACAGGGCAACCACCTGTGGCACCTCTGGAGCCACCCCAGCAGCAAGGACTGGTGGGAGAAGCAGGTACTCAGCCAGTGGGACAGCAAAAGGTGCATCCAGAACTTCTGAATGTTGAGACAGACATTCATGGAGCTGTGCCAGTGGCTCACACCTGTCCTGCAGCATGTGGACGCCTGCATGTGGCCCACACTCCCAGTTGACAAACGCGTGGGGATTGCACTGTGGTAGCTGGCCACCCCAGACAGCCACCTTTCAGTGGGACACCAATTCAGAGTGGACAAGGCCACCGTTGGAACCATCCTCCTGTAGGTAAGCCAGGGAACAGGGGAATGGGTGGGGGGCCCTGAAGGGGTGGGGGGTTGGAGGCCACGGGGATCCCTGACATGCATGCCCACATCAATACCCCATTCACACAGATGGTCCAGGCAATCAACCGTGTGATCCTGGGGGGACCTGGATGATGCCATGGTGGGATTCGCAGCCATCAGGTTCCCCAACTGCTTTGGCACCCTCGATGGCACCCACATAGCAATCCATGCCCCAGACCAAGGCTCAGGCCACTACATAAACTGCATGGGGTGCCACTCAAAGGTGCTGCAAGCCCTTGTCTATGCCCGGGACTGGTTCAGCAACATTTCTGTGGGCTAGTATAAAGGTACTTGGGTAGTGTTACTTATTTGTAGCAACTTGAAGCTGATTTTCCCTGTCAGACCCATAAGCAACACTACCCAATCATCTCCGTTAAACACTAAGCACATTTCTACTGAACCCAGTGCACCTTGAAAGTGCTGAAAAAAAGGCCAAAAACTTCTTGGTCCTCTGCCAACTGGCGGGTGGGGCGCGGGGATCCTTCTTGACTTTCAAACAGGCAATTGGCGAGGCCTAGAATATCTGTCAAGTCAGGCGTCTATTCCTAACTCAACGTGAGTAAAGTGGGATTTCTGGAATGAAACAGAGAGGACCCACATGGCTCCTACCTCAGGGGTCCCTCATTTATTGTTCCCTCATTTGCTTCTAGGATTATCCTTTTCCCTGCCAGACCCATTCAAGTTCCCCTAGATGTTGAGGCAGGTGGAAGATATTTTGCACACGTACAAGATCATTGAATGCCTAAATGACTGTATGAATGTGCAAATATCCTATATGTATCTAAACTCTGTGTGCACATGTCAAAACTACGCCCCAGGAGAAAAGGATAAAATGAACGGTTCCTAGAGGAAAAAAACAGAGAATTTTGTGATAGGACATGGGCTTATGGGATCACATGAGACCTTGTGGCCTTTGACAGTCTCAGGTCAGAGCTTGCGACCAGTGTTCCCTCTAATTTTTTCTATCTGTGTTCAGAATAATTTTTTATACATGCAGTGAGGCATGTGTGGATGTGCACCACCAGTGGAGACACATCCTGCCAGTTGTGGGTGCTCTGCTAATCAGTGAAGTGGCATTTGAATCTCTCCTGGGTGGTTGCCCAAGTGATCAGCTTACATGGAACACTATTTGTCACCTTGAGAGCTGATGTCCCCACTATTCTGCACCTTTTGGCCCCCTTTCAGGGTGGAGAGTGCTGGGATACAGAGGAGGCTGAGTCTGGGGATGAGGGTAGGCTGACGATACACTATTCAAAGTTTCATGGTAAGGAATCCTGTAGCCCTCCTCATGAAACAAATTAAGTGCCAGGTATAGGAGAGTGTGGTTGGTGGGGAGGTAGCGCCTCCTTTCTCTGCTAACATTTAATAAACACCAAGATGTTCCTCCTAATTCCATGCATATATCCATCCTTTTGTTACTGTGTCCACATATATACCCACTATAAATGAGTATTTTGGGTATAAATTGGGTATATTCAAACATTCACACACGTAATTGAAAATCTTTTCCCCTTTGTCTTTTATAAACAATTCAGATACCCCACTCATCTAACAAATATTCTAGATAACTGATTGTCAACATACTTGGGTTCATGGTTATTGTCACACTTCTTAGGGCTTTCACTTACATGTAAAAATGGACACTTTCTTCCACTTTTGTGCAACATAATTCTTGAACTGAATTGTGTCAAGTTATATTTGGCTCTGATGTATCATATGAGCTATGTCTACACGTGAATGCTACATCGAAATAGCTTATTTCAATGTAGCGACATCGAAATAAGCTATTTCGATGAACAGCGTCTACACGTCCTCCAGGGCTGGTGCCGTCAACGTTGAACGTTGACATTGGGCAGCACCACATCAAAGTAGGTGCTGCAGGGGAGCATCTACACGCCAAAGTGGCCCACATCGAAATAAGGGTGCCAGGAACAGCTGCAGACAGGGTCACAGGGCGGACTAGCACTTCCGGGGCAACAGCTAGCCGCTCCCTTAAAGGGCCCCTCCCAGACACACACCGCCTGCACAGCATGCCGTCTGCAGAGCCATAGGCATGTATACCTCAGCGAAGCAGTATGGACCCCCAGCAGCAGCAGCAGCAGCCAGAGGTCCACCCAGCCGCCCCTGCAGGATCAGTGCTCGCCCTGCTCAATGCCATGCAGAAGGCAGCTGATCACCTTCTAGTCACAGAACAAGAGGATCTGCCCCCAGGGGAGGAGGAAGCAGCCCCAGACCCTGCTGTCCTCCGCGCCACCCCCGACGCACACGCCACCGGCTATGGAGCTACGTCATGAGCACCGACTGTTGGGAGCGGCTGGTGCTCGGTGAGTGGGACAACGACTGCTGGCTCCAGAACTTTCACATGAGCTGGCAGACATTCCTGGAGCTCTGCCAGTGGCTCACCCCCACACTGAGGCACCAGGACACCACCATGCAGCGTGCCCTTACGGTGGAGAAATGGGTCGGCATCGCTGTCTGGAAGCTGGCCTCTCCAGATAGCTACCGATCCATGGGGCAGCAGTTTGGCATGGGCAAGGCCACCGTTGGGGCTGTCCTCATGGAGGTAAGAGGACCCACGGGGGGGGGAGCCCTGGGGGTGGAGGGAGCCCTGGGGGGGGAGGGCAGCTCTGGGGGTGGAGGGCCAGATACACCCTGCACACCCCTCACTGGTGCTCTCCCATGTCCTTCCCCTGCAGGTCGTTCACACCATCAACGCCCTGCTCCTCCACAGGCTCGTGCATCTCGGGGACCCGGATGCCGCCATCACGGGGTTTGCCAGCCTGGGCTTCCCAAATTGCTTCAGGGCTCTGGATGGGACCCATATCCCCATCCGAACTCCAGAGCACAGTGGAGGATGCTTCCTGAACAGGAAGGGCTACAATTCCGTGGTTCTCCAGGCCTTGGTGGACAGCTGGGGCCATTTCCTGGACATTTATGTTGGCTGGCCTGGCAGCACCCACGACGCCTGGGTGTTCAGGAATTCAGGCCTGTGCCGCTGGCTGGAGGCGGGGACCTACATCCCCCAGCGGGAGATCCCTGTGGGGGACACCACCATGCCCCTCTGTGTTGTCACAGATGCAACGTACCCCCTCCAGCCCTGGCTCATGCACCCTTACACGGGCCATCTCTCAGCTAGCCAGGAGCGCTTTAACATGTACCTGAACCATGCATGCCAGGTGGTTGAGTGCACTTCTGGCCGCCTCAAAGGGCACTGGAGGTGTCTCCTCACCCGCCTGGATGCAGGCCCCACCAACATCCCCCAGATTGTGGGCACATGCAGCGCACTCCACAACCTGGTTGAGAGCAAGGGGGGATGCATTCTTTCAGGGCTGGGCTGTGGAGGCTGGCAGGGCTGACGTGCAGCCACCTGCTGTCCCCAGTCGCCAGGTGGACCCGAGGGGATCCGGGTCTGGGAGGCCCTGCGGGCCCATTTCGACCAGGCCATGGGGTGAACACTGGCAGGCCCCCCACTGCACCCTCCCCATCCTCCACAACACTCCCTGCCCCCACGCCCACACCACAGAGCACCCAAGAGCACACCCACCCCAACTTATCTTGCAAATAAAATAGACCTTTTTTTTTTGAAACCACAAAACGGTGAATTTTCTTATTATTATTAATACAAATATATATATATATATATATATATATATATATATATATATATATATATATATATAATAGTGGAACAAAAGGGGGGAACTATTTACATGGGGGGCAGGTATCATAAAAGAACAGGGGTCTAACACAAACTATATACAAAATAATGGGGATATGTACAAAGGGGGGGGCCACGTCCTGGGCCCCGCACCCCCTACTGTCCAGCGCCTGGGGTTGGCAGGTGCGACCCTCGCCTTGGCCTCAGCCCTGGCCGAGGCTGGCTGGGGACCAAGCGAACCGGCAGATACGGCCGGCGGGTGTCAGCAGGCCCCAGGTCCCCCTCGGCAGAAGGCCCCGGGGTGGCGGGCGGCAGTGGGACGGTGGGTGGAGCAGTGGGTGGAGCAGTGGACGGCGTGGCATGGGGGGCCAGGTAGTCCGCTATGCACTCAAAAGTGTGCATAAATGCCCCCCATGCCTCCTGGTGCCGGGCCAGCACCCACTCCTGCAATTGCAGGTGCCACTCATCCACCCGCAGCCGCCGCTCCAACACCTCCAGCTGCTGCCGGAGGGTCACGAGCAGCTGGGGGTCCATCGCCGTCCTCTGGTGGTGGTGGCTCCACCGTCGGCCCCACCCTGGGGCCGGTCAGTGCTCCGCCGAGGGGCTGACCTGCAGCGATGGCCCCAGTGGGCTGTCCGGGACCACCGACACATCGCCAGCACGCTCTGGGCCCTCCAATGGTGCAGCTGAGGAACAGGGGGGGAAGAAGAGTGGAGACAGCCGGTAGTGTGGCCCCTGAGCCGTGGCCCTTGTCCCCCCACCCCTCTGCTGCTGGTTCCCCATCCCTGTCCCCAGAAGATGCTGCTGCTGATGATGAGTGTCCCACCCACTCCCGGGGGACTCTAGGTTCCACTCCCCCCATCCCCAGGGATGGGGCATGGCACTGCCCTGCTGGGGGGGGCAGGAGCTGATGCACTCTTCTGAGGGACATGCCACTGCTGTCCTTGGGGCCATGGTCATCTGGGCATGTGGAGGGACCTGGTCATGTCTGTTGTTCCCGCCCCTCAACCCCGGGGGTGTGCACCATGGGGGGTACATACCTGACGGTCTGCTCCCACGGTCAGGGGACACCCTCTGGGCAGACGCCCTGCTGGAGCTCCGGGATGGCAGGATTATTTGGAGCCCCCCATTGCTGGAGGAGGATCCCCCCTCCTCCTCCTCTGGCGTCCCAGGGGTGGGCTCCTAGGGGGGCCCCTGGGGTGCAGGGCTTGCCTCCGGAGCGGACTCCACCTCCGGGGCCTGCTGGGGCTTGTTGGCCAAGGTGTCAAGAGTGGCCGGCAGGGAGGAGGTGTGCTGGGGGCCCAGGATGGACCTGAGCTCCCTGTAAAAGGGGCAAGTGGCGGGGGCAGCCCCTGATTGGCTGACCGCATCATGGGCCCATGTGTAACCCTGCTGCAGCTCCTTCACCTTACTCCTGACATGGTCAGGAGTGCGGGCAGGGTGACCCCGAGCGGCCAGGCCCTCGGCCAGCCGAGCGAATGCATCAGCATTCCGCCTCTTGCTCCCCGTTACCTGGAGCACCTCCTTCTCGCTCCAGAGCCCCAGCAGGTCCCGGATCTCGGCCTCCGTCCAGGAGGGGCCCCGCTGACTCTTCTAGGGCTGGCTGCCAGGCTGGGAGCCCTGGCTTCCCTTGGGGGGGGGTGCCCTGTGGGCACTTGGGGGGCTGGCGGGCGTCCATCGCAGTGGGGGGGGTGTCTTGGGGCTGCAGGGAGGTGTGCAGGCTGGCCGCGTGTTAATGCTGCTGCCTGCATGCGCTCTCAGCTTCCTGCACAGGAAGACAGGGGGCAGGGAGCTTTAAGGGGCCACTGCACACAGCGAACATAGAGCTCAGGGGCTGGAGAGAGTGTCTCTCAACCCCTCAGCTGATGGCTTCTATGGCGGACCCCGCTCTTTCAAAGTTGCGGGACGCGGATCGGCTACATGTGCCCTACTTCGACGTTCAACGCTATTCCTATCCCCCTGATGGGGATAGCGACTTTGACGTCTCGCCGCCTTACGTCGATATCAACTTCGAAATAGCGCTTGCCATGTGTAGACGTGGCGGGCGCTATTTCGAAGTTGGCGCAGCTACTTCGACATAGCCGGCACGTGTAGATGCGGCTATGATGTGATAATGTTATTCATAATCCAATAATGCATGATGATCAAAAAAAAATGTGCCCCTGTTGGAGGAACAGATTACATTATTGTGCTCTGGAAAAGATTGCATTTGTTGCGAGATGGAGTAGGTATTTTGACATCTCCATGGATCTAAGATATCAATAAATAATAAATGAATTCTAAGTTATTTCTAACATGCACATGTAATTTATATTTAGATTGAATCGACACCAGCTCTTTTTTTCAAAATGCCAATAATTATGAGTATTTCACACAAGAGATTTATTGTATATAAAATCTTGAATATCACTAGTTTTTGTGATTTTTGTCTATACTCCTTTGAGCTAATGAAATAATTTCACTTTTTTGTGGAAGAGTTCAACCAGTCATGTAAATTGTTATTCTTTTTTTATATAGTCTACTTCACCATGTTCCCATGTAAACCATCTTTAAAAGTGAAAAAAAAAAACCTTCTCAGAAAAAATAGACAGAATAATTTAGGAAATGATCTAGTCTTAGGGTTGAACTATTGACAGGAAATAGCTTGTGAATAAAGGGAAAACAAAGGTTTGTGGAGACCCAGAACATGAGGCTATATCTCAACAATAGCTATTGATGAACCAGTCCTCCAGGAACAAATCCGTTTCAATATGAATCCAGTTATATTTTTGATCTTCATTTTTGGTTCTGTTTCTGATCTTGAAATAGGTGATTGAAACTTTTATAAGCAGTAGTAGGGGAAATCAAAGTGATTTCCTGATGTCTGCATATACACAAAAGGTATGAAATGTCACAGGAATATGTATTTGCATGACTAGGCACAAAAGTTTTGATTCCACAAACATTTTTGCAACCAAACATAAATAGCAAACAAAATCTATTTATACAGGAGCTGGACAAAGAAAAAAAGCTGTAGGATACTTACGTTTTTTCTACAAAGAATGGTCATAATTACTGTCCTTTGTGGCACTATTGACCCAAATGCACTGTTTGATATCTGAATATAAGATTTTTGGAGCAAAGGTAATCAGGTCTGTTTGTTTACTTGATTTTTTGTGGACTGACATTTTAGTAGGATACTATCAGTACTGGCACTTAATACCTAAGTGGAGCCCCTGAGCCAACATAAATGAGTACGGCTGGAATTTTCAGATGTTTCTATTGGCTTTGAATGGACAGTCGCGCCGAATATTACTCTGCCAGGCAGATTTAGAAGTATCTATGATGGCTGTACCACAAATTTATTGCCACTGCTGGTGGTCCCATCACCTTGGCACACCCTACACTAAGATGTTATCTTGCTAGAAAGGAGAACTGTGAATTCAGACCTCCAGTGATTGCCTAGGCAGAGCCAGTGAGCATTGTTTTCTAAAACCTAAGAGGGCTGGGAGCAGGTGAAATTCAATCAGGTCCCAAAAGACAAGATAAAAAGAACTGGGGGTGGTCAGTACCGGGTGAAGTTTGGGCAGGGAAGACAGTCTCCCTGCTACAACCCAAGAAAGATGGCTTGATCAGAAATCTGACCTTGACAATATTTGCATTTGGATCTCTATGAGGAACTATTGTTTATATTATGGACGTTCACATCCAGGTGGCACTTTTGAATTCAGATTTCATCTACTTTTTATTATCTGGAAGGAGTAGGGATTGTGCTCTAACCTGTTTGGTGGGTTAAGTCACAGAAACAAGAAGCAATTGTTGATTCTGGACACAGCAGGTGTGATTCAGTGAAAGAATCCCTGAAGTGCTGCACCCTGACCTGAGGCAGGGGCTCACACTTGTGTAGTGAGTGTGTAACCCACACACCTCCTGAATGTAGACATGGACCAAAGTAGTGGCATAACAATTACAGAGAGAAGGAATGGGTCTCCTCTGCACCCTTAGCTGAGATGCAGCTGGCTTTTAGCTCCAACCATAGGTGCTCATGTGCGAAGTTCCAGTAGTCCCATGTTCAGTTCCACCTGTTGGTGTTACAAGTGTATGTCTGAACATTTTCCAAGTCAATCTTTCAATTTACGAATGTGAGAAACTAAGCTTTGGAAACTGTATGTTGATATGTCACTTCTCCTCCCCTTCCTACATCCTAACCTTCCATATATTGTGTACTATGATGTCTTGAATTTGGGCATGTTTTTTATATTTGGAAGAATATAAGGTGCTGGACATACTTCTGGTGCTAGATAAATAGCAATAGATACTAATCTCTGTGCTCACTTTGGTGATTTATATGTTGTTTGTTTTCAGTTTGATTTGTTGGACTGATTTGTTCTCTCAAGGATACTGCTGCTGAAATGCTATATAACCGTTTGCTTTCTGTAGAAGAAAAAGATGAAAGCATGAAGCTTTTATTAATAGTAAAAGATTTAAAAGAGAAAAACCAGAAATTCACTTTGCTTTTAAAGGCTGAGAAGGAAGGAACCGGTTTCTAACTAGATTATCCAAATATTACAAGACCAAAAATGATACCAAAGGGACTGAAAGTAATTAAAAGACTTTTAGTTTGAAGATAATTAATTCTGTAAGCACTAGTGCATGATCCTCAGTAAGGGCTCTGTGGATGTCATGTTAGTGCCCAAAGAACAGCCAAGAAACAAAATTGCTAGAGTCAGAAGAAATCTGCATGACTGCAGAAAACTCTAGATCTTCAATTAGTGTAAATAAGAATCACTTCTCTTACTTCAGTTTATGTTACCTGTGAACCTAGCCCAAAGGATGCAAATTTAGGAAATAAAAGTGAAGAAGTAACAGATGAACTCAAGACATTTGGAATACAGAGGTGGTTGGTTCACATAGTCGCAGAATTTTTGGTTGCTTACATTATGAGAGGTGCTGAGCATCTGCAACTCCCTTCAGAGTGATGGGTGGGTATCTTGCACCACTCAGGATTCCTCCCAAAATTCATAAGAATTATCAAAAAATTATTCTTGAATGGTGGACAAAGAATTTTTCCAATATTGTCTGTACTTCCTTCCGGGCTGCAAGTACTATGAGAACGACCCAACTCGTACATCTGCACATAGGAGTAACTGAGTTTCTCTTCCACATTGAAGCATAACCCTGAGCCATGGTGATAGGGAAACTGCTTCTGCTGGGTCATAATTTCCTGGTGAGTATATATGATATACAGTACAGATACATCACTATGGCTTGTGTTCTAAGTGACTTCCAAGAGATCAGGTGCAGTACTTGCATGCAAACATATTCCAACTAGTCATGTATGTGACAGATGCCCCTCTCCTTTTGTGGGAATAGCTGTGCCTTTGCAGGAACAGCAGTCCAAGGAAGTGCTGGTCTGGAGGGTTGTCTCCTGCTGCTCTGATTGGCCAGGACTGAGGTCAATGGAAGTGGAGAGGGGGACATGCCTGGAAGTGGCAGGGGGCATTTGTTTTGCAAGACGGGCAGTTTGAAAGCGTGTCTGGCAATTTGAGAAGTTCTTCCTTTCCTGTTTCAGGAAGAGCATTTGTTAAGTTTGCAAGGTGTGAATTGGGAGTGCTTTGTTCCAGGTGGGCCTTCTGGGGCTGATTAGATTGGAGGCAAGGCTTTGAGCTAGGCCTAGTCAGCCCAGCAGCCTGAAAGAAAACAGCCATAGCAAACACTGTGAGCAGCAACCAGGGAGTTTTCCTGGGAGTTCACCTTGAGGTTAACCCCATACCAGTTGTCCCTTTCTTATAAGTTTGTTTTTCTTGTGCCTTCCAAGGTAGCACTAGAAACACCTAGGGGAATTCTCTGGCCGTTTCTATAGAGGCCACTTCTTTTGGAAGTGGCATGCTAATACAAGGAGAGAAAGATGCTAATGAGGTGTGGATGCAAATTCCTCATGCCTCATTAGCATAATGTCACGTGATTTGGAGTCCAGAAGACCGTTCTTCCAGACTCCAAAATGCTGTGTAGAAGTGTGGCCCTGGGGGGGCTTCCAGAAGGAAGTCCTTTTTCCAGAGGCCCCTTCTTCCTGAAAATTTTTGGGAAGAAAGGGCCTCTGGAAAGGGGACTTCCTTTCAGAAGCCCCCTCAGGGCCATGCTTCTACACGGCGTTTTGGAGTCTGGAAGAACCATCTTCCAGACTCCAAATCACATGATGTTATGCTAATGAGGCATGGGGAATTTGCATATGTGCCTTATTAGCATCTTTCACTCCGTGTATTAGCATGCCACTTCCAAAGGAGTGGCCTTTGTAGAAACGGCCTCTGAAGAAAGGGGAATAATGGATTGTGACATGGCTACTGAGAAGTCTGCTGTTGTGACCTGCATGGCATATGCCATTTTTGTCTTTCTCCCGGATGATAGAAAGAATTTTGTATGTCCCAAGCGCAATCTGGTTTCTATTTTGGAAGAGAACGTGAAGCATCAATATCAAGCCTTAGGTCCATCAGAGAAGGTGAAGACTTTCTGGATAGAAGTCACCACTTGGTACTGCAGGAACAGCAGGCTGCTCAAAATAAGGAAGAGAACTGGAAGCATGTTACCTGCAGAAGAAGAAAACCAATTCATATCTCTCCAACTCCAGTGGAGATAAGCAACTGCTTTAGGTCTGTCCGCACAAGTGATACAGTGGAGATAGCTGGAGCAGATACTTCACAGGGAGTGGATCAGAAGATCCCACAGATTGTAAGGCATGGGATGTGCAGACCCAGCAATGTGGGTTCTATGACCACCCCCTAAGAGAAGAAGATGGGTGGTGGTGGTTGGGGACTCCCTCCTAAGAGGGATGGAGTCATCTATCTGCCATCTGGACCTAGAATCCTGCCAAGTTTGTTGTTTTCCAGGAGCAAGAATCTGGAATGTTACAGATTCTCTTCCAAAAATCATCTGACTTGCAGACTATTACCTACTCCTCCATGTAGGAACTAATGATACAGCCAAGAGTGACCTTGAGAAGATCACTGCAGATTATGTAACCCTAGGAAGAAAGATCAAGGATTATGGAGCACAAGTGGTGCTCTCATCCTGTGGAAGGAAGCGGTCTGGGTAGGGATTGTTGAGTTGCTGAGGTAAATGTGTGGTTGCGTAGATGGTGTAGCAGAGAAGGTTTTGGTTTCTTTGATCATAGGATTCTGTTTCAGGAACAAGGATTGCTAGGAAGAGATGGGATCCACCTAACAAAGAGAGGAAAGAGCATCTTTGTGGGCAGGCTTGCAAACCTACTGAGGAGGACATGAAACTAGGTTCATTGGGGGCGGTGACACAAGCCCTGAGGTAAGTGAGGAAGGAGTAGGGTACAACTAAGTAGGATTCCTGGGTGAAGAGGAGAAAGTGGACCAATAAGCCAATTCTCTAAGGTGCTTGTACTCAAATGCAAGAAGCCTGGGCAAGAAACAGGAGAAATTCAAGGCCCTGACACAATCTAAGATATATAAAGTGGTTGGAATAATGGAGACTTGGTGGGATGACTCGCATAACTAGAGCATGTTCATGGAAGGGTATAAACTGTTTAGGAAGCAGAGGTAGAACAGAAAAGGAGGCGGAGTTGTGCTCTATGTGAGGGAGCATTAGGTTTGCTCAGAGCTCCAGTATAAGGAGGGAGAAAAGCCAGGTGAGTGTCTTTGCATTAAGCTTAGATGCAGAAGCGATACAAGTGATGTTGCAGTTGGTGTCTGCTATAGACCGCCAGATCATGGAGATGAGGTTGATGAGGATTTGTTCAGACAGCTAAGAGAAGCTTCCAAATCACAGACCCTGGTTCTCATGGGAGACTTTAATTATCCAGACATTTGTTGGGACACCAATACAGCAGCACACAGACAATCCAGGAAGTTTTTGAAAAAGGTTGGGCATAATTTCCTGGTACACGAGCTGATAGAACCGATTGGGGCCGTGCCCAACTTGACCTGGTGCTCACAAACAGGGAAGAACTAATAGGAGAAATAGAAGTGGGTGGAAACCTGGGCTGCAGTGACCAGGAAATGGTAGATTTCAGGATCCTGACAAAAGGAAGAAAGGTGAGCAGTAATATAGAGACCCTTGATTTCAAAAGAGCAGAGTTCAGCTCCCTGAGAGAACTGATGGGCAGGATCCCCTGGGAAATGAAGATGAAGGGGAAAAGAGTTCAGGAGAACTGACAATATTTTAAAGAAGTCTTCCTGAAAGCACAGGAACAAAAAATCCCACTGCAGAGTAAGAAATACAATTATTGTAGGCTTGGCTTAAGGGGGAAATCCTTGGTCATCTTAAACTCAAAAACGATGCATATAAGAAGTGGAAACTTGGCCAGATGACTAAGGAGGAGTATAAATATATGTCTGGAAAATGCCAGACAGTAATCAGGACAGCAAAGGCACAATTCATACTGAAGCTAGCAAGGGTAACAACAAGGGTTTCTTCAGACATGTTAATGAAAGGGTTATCGGGGAAGGTGCGGGGCCATTACTGGATGAGAGAGGTAGTGACAGAAGATGTGGGAAAAGCTGAAGTACTCAATGCTTTTTTTGCCTCAGTCTTCACAGACAAGAACAGCTCCCACACTATGGCGCTAGACAATACTGTATGGGAAAGTGGAGGGTAACCCTTGGTGGGGAAAGAACGAGTTAAGACCTACTTAGAAAAATTAGATGTGCACAAGTCCATAAGTCTGGATTTAATGCTCCCAAGGATATTGAGGGAATTGGCAGACATGAATGCCAAGCCTTTGGCCATTATCTCTGAAGACTCTTGAAGACTGGGAGAGATTCCAGATGATTGGAAAAAACAAACAAACAAACAAACAAACAAGCAAACAAACAAAAAAACAAATGTAGTGTCCATCTTTAAAAAAGGAAAGAAGGACAGCCCAGGGAACTATAGACCAGTCAGCCTTACCTCAGTACCTGGGAAAATAATGGAAGTGATCCTCAAGGAATCCATTTTGGAGCATTGGAAGAGGGGAAAGTGATTAAAAGTAGTCAACATGGATTCACCAAGGGCAAGTCCTGCCAGACCAATCTGATTAGCTTCTATGACAAGGTAAGAGGCTCTGTGGACATGGGGAAGTAAGTGGATGTGATACACCCTGACTTCAGCAAAGCTTTAGATACAGTCAAAAGTATGAATAGAAAGCTACCTGGATGGTCAGGACCAATGGGTAGTGGTCAATGGCTCAATATCTAGATGGCAGTCCGTTTCAAGTAGAGTGCCCCAAGGCTTGGTTCTGGGGCTGGTATTGTTTGACATTTTATTAATGACCTGGATGAGGGACTGGATTGCACCCTCAGAAAGTTTGTCAATGACACCAAGCTAGCAGGGAAGGTCATTTTTTTGTCTTTGTCCCAAAAAAATCACTGCCACAACAGCAAGTGGCTGTAATTATGCAAATGAGGCATGTGATAAGTAATTTAGCTCCCCTTTCATTTCAGATCAGCCACATTTGCATTCCCCTTCCAAAACCATGAATGTAGTGTGGAGGCAGCCAGTGTCTGCCCACATGGTGCTTATTTTGAAATAGCACCTATTGGCTGTTTCTACACATGCCACTTTCTCCGAAAGTGCCATGCTAATAAACAGCCTGAAATATGCTAATAAGGCACCCGTAATTTACATACATGCTTCATTAGCATAAGGTCACACGATTTGGAATCCAGAAGATGCTCTTACGGACTCCAAAATGGCCTGTAGAAGTGTGGCCCCCTGGTGGATCTTCCGGAAGGAAGTCCTCCTTCTGGAGGCCCCTTCTTCCTGAAAATTTTTGGGAAGAAGGGGCCTCCAGAAGAAGGACTTCCTTCCAGAAGACCCCCGAGGGGCCATGCTTCTACACACCTTTATGGAGTCTGGAAAAGCATCTTCCGGATTCCAAATCACGTGACCTTATGCTAATGAGGCACCAGTAATTTACATGTGTGCCTCATTAGCATATTTCAGGCTGTTTATTAGCATGCCACCTTCGGAGAAAGTGGCATGTGTAGAAACAGCCAATAGGTGCTATTTCAAAATAAGCACTGTGTGGGCAGACACTGGCTGCCTCCACACTACATTCATGTTTTTGGAAGGGGAATGCAAATGTGGCTGATCTGAAATTAAAGGGCAGCTAAATTACATATCACGTGCCTCATTTGCATAATTACAGCCACTTGCTGTTGTGGCAGTGATTTTTTTGGGAAAAAAGACAATCAGTGTAGATGGGGTTCAATTGAAAGGAAATTCCATTTGTTAAAGCACCTTTCTTCATCATTTTTCAGGACAAAGGGTGCTTTCGAAAACAATTTATTTTAGAATGAACCCCATGTACTCTGCTTGTCTTTCTTCCAAATACAGCACTTCTGGAACAGCGAATGGTTGCTATTATGCAAAGGAGGCATGAAATATGTTAAAATAATGCCTCATTTGCATTCCCCTTCCAAAAGGGGATTGTAGTAGATGCAGTGCATAATTTTTAAATAGCTAAGTGCTATTTCAAAAAACATTTTGCTTTGTAGCATGCATATCTTTTAACAGCCAATTCAGAATAGCTTACTTCGATATAAGGCTGCTGTGTATAGCTACATCTACATGTGTATGCTACATCGAAATAGCTTATTTCGATGTAGCGACATCTAAATAAGCTATTTCGATGAACAGCGTCTACACGTCCTCCAGGATTGGTGCCGTCGACGTTCAACATTGACGTTGGGCAACACCACATCGAAGTAGGTGCTGCAGGGGAGCGTCTACACGTCAAAGTGGCCCACATCGAAATAAGGGTGCCAGGAACAGCTGCACACAGGGTCACAGGGCGGACTAGCACTGCTGGGGCAACAGCTAGCTGCTCCCTTAAAGGGCCCCTCCCAGACACACTCAGCTTCCACAGCACGCGGTCTGCAGACCCACAGGCACACATACCTGTTGAAGCAGTATGGACCCCCAGCAGCAGCAGCAGCAGCAGCCAGAGGTCCACACAGCCACCCCTGCAGGAGCAGTGCTTGCCCTGCTCAATGCTATGCAGGAGGCAGCTGACCACCTTTTATTCACAGAAGAGGAGCTGCCCCCAGGGAAGGAGGAAGCAACCCCAGACCTTGCTGCTCTCCGACCTCCCCCCGCCCACTGCACACGCCGCCGGCTATGGAGCTACCCCACAAGCACTGACTGATGGGAGTAGCTGGTGCTTGGCGACTGGGACCATGACCGCTGGTTCCAGAACTTTCGCATGAGTCAGCAGACATTCCTGGAGCTCTGCCAGTGGCTCATCCCCACACTGAGGCACCAGGACACCACCATGTGGCGTGCCCTCATGGTGGAGAAATGGGTCAGCATCACTGTCTGGAAGCTGGCCACTGCAGACAGCTACCGATCCGTGGGGCAGCAGTTTGGCATGGGCAAGGCCACCATCGGGGTTGTCTTCATGGAGGTAAGAGGACCCAGGGGAGAGCAGCCCTGGGGGGGCGGGCAGCCCTGGGGTGGAGGGCAGCCCTGTGGGGGCGGGCAGCCCTGGGGTGGAGGGCCAGACACACCCTGCACACCCCTCCTCATTGGTGCTCTCCCATGTCCTTCCCCTGCAGGTCATCCGCGCCATCAATGCCCTGCTCCTCCACAGGCTCATGCATCTTGGGGACCCGGATACCACCATCACGGGGTTTGCCAGCCTGGGCTTCCCAAATTGCTTCAGGGCTCTGAATGGGACCCATATCCCCATCCGTACCCCAGAGCACAGTGGAGGACACTTCCTGTACAGGAAGGGCTACCATTCTGTGGTCCTCCAGGCCTTGGTGGACAGCCAGGGCTGCTTCCTGGACATTTATGTTGGCTGGCCTGGCAGCACCCACGATGCCCAGGTGTTCAGGAATTCAGGCCTGTGCTGCCGGCTGGAGGCGGGGACCTACATCCCCCAGCGGGAGATCCCTGTGGGGGATACCACCATGCCCCTCTGCATTGTCGCAGACGCAGCGTACCCCCTCCGGCCCTGGCTCATGCACCCTTACACGGGCCATCTCTCAGCCAGCCAGGAGCGCTTCAACATGCGCCTGAACCATGCACGCCAGGTGGTTGAGTGCACTTCTGGCCACCTCAAAGGGCACTGGAGGTGTCTCCTCACCCACCTGGATGCAGGCCCCACCAACATCCCCCAGGTTGTGGGCACATGCAGCACACTCCACAACCTGGTCGAGAGCAAGGGGGAGGCATTCTTCCAGGGCTGGGCTGTGGAGGCTGGCAGGGCTGACGTGCAGCCACCCACTGCCCACAGTCGCCAGGTGGACCCCGAGGGGATCTGGGTCTGGGAGGCCCTGCAAGCCCATTTCGACCAGGCCATAGGGTGAATGCTGGCAGGCTCCCCACTGCACTCCCCCGTCCTCCACAACACTCCCTGCCCCGCACCCACACCAGAGAGCACCCAAGAGCATAACCCCTGCTTCTTGCAAATAAAAATGGAGCTGTTGTTTTTGAAACCAAAAACCAGTGATTTGTCTTATTATTCAAACAACAAATATATATATATATATATATATATTTATATATATATATATAGCTATATATATAGAGAGAGAGAGACAGAGACAGAGACAGAGAGAGCAGAACAAAAGCGGGGGACTGTTTACATGGGGGGTCAGGTACCATATAACAGAACAGGTGTAACACAAACTATATACAAACATATTATATGGGGGGATATGTACACAGCGGGAGGTGGGGGCCACATCCTGGGCACCGCACCCCTTTACTGTCCGGTGCCTGGGGTTGGCGGGCATGACCCTTGCCTCGGCCGGAGCCCTGGCCGAGGCTGGCTGGGGGCTGGGCGAACCAGCAGGTATGGCCAGCAGGTGTCAGCAGGCCCCAGGTCCCCCTCGGTGGAAGGCCCTGGGGAGGCGGACGCTGGTGGGACAGCGGTCGGAGAAGCGGGCAGGGCGAGCAGAGCGGTGGGCGGTGTAGCATGGGGTGCCAGGTATTCCGCTATGCACTCGAATGTGCGCATAAAGGCCCCCCATGCCTCCTGGCGCCAGGCCAGCAGCCCACTCCAGCCGCCGCTTGTCCACCCACAGGCGCCGCTCCGACACCTCCAGCTGACACCGGAGGGTCGCGAGCAGCTGGGGGTCCGTGGCCATCCTCGGGTGGTGATGGCTCCGCCGTTGGCCCCGTCCTGGGGCTGGTTGGTGCTCCGCCGAGGGGCTGGCCTGCAGCGATGGCCCTGGTGGGCTCACCAGGACCACGGACACCTCGCCGGTGCTCTCTGGGCCCTCCGATGGTGCAGCTGCGGAACACAGGAGGGGAAAAAGAGTGGAGACAGCCATTAGTGTGGCCCCCGAGCCGTGGCCCTTGTCCCCCCACCCCTCAGCTGCTGGTTCCCCATCCCCGTCCCCGGGAGATGCTGATGCTGCTGATGGGTGTCCCACCCCCTCCCCCTCAGGGGACCCTAGGTTCCGCTTCCCCCATCCCCAGGGATGGGGCATGGCACTGTCGTGCTGGGGGGGCAGGGGCTGATGCACTCTTCTGAGGGACATGCCACTGCTGTTCTTGGGCCCATGGTCATCTGGGCATGTGGAGGGCCCTGGTCATGTCTGTTGTCCCCACCCCTCAACCCCGAGGGTGTGTACCGGGGGGGTACATACCTGACGGTCCGCTCCCACAGTCGGGGGACACCCTCTGGGTGGACGCCCTGCTGGAGTTCCGGGACGGCAGGATGATCCGCAGTCCACTGTCACTGAAGGAGGATTCGCCCTCCTCCTCCTCCGGCATCCCAGGAGTGGGCTCCTGGGGGGGCCCCTGGGGTGCAGGGCTTGCCTCTGGGACGGACTCCGCCTCCGGGGCCTGCTGGGGCTTGTCGGCCAAGGTGTCAAGAGTGGCCAGAGGGGAGGAGGTGTGCAGGGGGCCCAGGATGGACCTGAGCTCCCTGTAAAAAGGGCAAGTGGCGGGGGCAGCCCCAGATCGGATGGCCACATCCCGGGCCCGGGTGTAACCCTGCCGCAGCTCCTTCACCTTACTCCTGACATGGTCAGGAGTGCAGGCAGGGTGACTCTGGGCAGGCCAGGCCCTTGGCCAGCCGAGTGAATGCATCCGCATTCCGCCTCTTGCTCCCCATTACCTGGAGCACATCCTCCTCGCTCCAGAGCCCCAGCAGGTCCCGGATCTCAGCCTTCATCCAGGAGGGGCCCCACTGCCTTTTGCTCGGCTGGCTGGATGACTGGGAGCCCTGGCTCCCCTTGGGGGGGGTGCCCTGGGGGCATTTGGGGAGCTGGCGGGCGGCCATCGCAGCGGGGGGGTGGCTTGGGGCTGCAGAGGCATGTGCAGGCTAACCGCGTGGCAACACTTCTGTCTGCACGTGCTCTCAGTTTCCTGCACAGGAAGACAGGGGGCGGGGACCTTTAAGGGGCCGCTGCATGCGGCGACCATAGATCTCAGGGGCTAGAGAGAGCGTCTCTCAACCCCTCTGCTGATGGCCACCATGGCGGACCCCACTTTTTCGATGTTGTGGGACGCGGATCGGCTACACGTGCCCTACTTCGACATTCAACGTCGAAGTAGGGCGCTATTCCCATCTCCTGATGGGGATAGCGACTTCGACGTCTTGCTACCTTACATCGATTTCAACTTCGAAATACCGCTTGCCACGTGTAGACGTGGCGGGCGCTATTTCGAAGTTGGCGCAGCTACTTCGAAGTAGCCGGCATGTGTAGACGCAGCTTATATGTATCATAGAAGTCCTAGATGGTGACAGATCACCTGACCAAGTAGTGTCACAGTTACATCCTAGGACACCACTCAGGAAGAAGAAAGATTCGTATCTTCACAGCTTTCTTGTTCTGACTAATGGGCCATCAGCCCCATCTAGCTTTTTCATTGTTATTTATGAAGGGTGGGTCAACACTAGAGAGTTTTGTTGACAGAAGGCTGTCGAGATTTCCTGTCAACAGTGACTTCAGTCAACAGATGCTTCTAGTGTAGACATAGCCGAAGAGTATAAAATGTGGGTGACACACCAGGTAGAGAAATATAGATATATGGTCACTATTTCTAATGTCTGATACAGAAATAATACATGCGTGGAAATTGGATAATTTCATTCAGGCTACGTCTACACGTGCACCCAACTTCGAAATAGCTTATTTCGATGTTGCGACATCGAAATAGGCTATTTTGATGAATAACGTCTACACGTCCTCCAGGGCTGGCAACGTCGATGTTCAACTTCGACGTTGCTCAGCCCAACATCGAAATAGGCACAGCGAGGGAACGTCTACACGCCAAAGTAGCACACATCGAAATAAGGGAGCCAGGCACAGCTGCAGACAGGGTCACGGGGCGGACTCAACAGCAAGTTGCTCCCTTAAAGGGCCCCTCCCAGACACACTTTCATTAAACAGTGCAAGATACACAGAGCCAACAACTAGTTGCAGACCCTGTATATGCAGCACGGACCCCCAGCTGCAGCAGCAGCAGCCAGAAGCCCTGGGCTAAGGGCTGCTGCCCACGGTGACCACAGAGCCCCGCAAGGGCTGGAGAGAGAGTATCTCTCAACCCCCCAGCTGATGGCCGCCATGGAGGACCCCGCTATTTCGATGTTGCGGGACGCGGATCGTCTACACGTCCCTACTTCGATGTTGAACGTCGAAGTAGGGCGCTATTCCCATCCGCTCATGGGGTTAGCGACTTCGACGTCTCGCCGCCTAACGTCGATTTCAACTTCGAAATAGCGCCCAACACGTGTAGACGTGACGGGCGCTATTTCGAAGTTACTGCCGCTACTTCGAAGTAGCGTGCACGTGTAGACGCAGCCTCAGTAACTCATAACCTTTCCATGATATTTTATACAAGGCATCTTGCATAAAGCACACCTCATCTATATCGTACCAATATCATACACGTACGATTATAGAGTATAATACCACAATGTTATTTGAACAGGATAGATTAAGTGATCAATGGAAAATTACTTAATAAAATTCCATTTACCATTACTATATTTAATACAGCAGGGAGACAGTGTATGCTTCACAGGCAAACAGCCTAACACAGCAGGACACTACTGTTTGCCTCCAAGAACTGCAGGAAGATCTGACCACAACATTGACTAGAAGGTCTGAGCCATGTACATCCAATTATTCTATGACAATGTGACAGTAGAAACTTAAACTTCAAATTCTGCACCCTGCCAGTAAATTTTACTATCCGCTAAGTCTACTAGCAATAGGACAAGCATCTTCAGACAAAGCTTGTTTGGCTCAGAAAGCAAAAGGCTTACATTTTTTCTCACATTCTTTAATCTTGCTTATCTGCTACAGACGTGCTCCTTAAACCACTGCCTATTCTTGAGGGATTCAAAACAGCAATTGTTTTTTCATGTCCACTTCCTGATTACATAGCAAGAGTTACTGTTCCAGCCAAGGAACAGATAAAATACTGTGAGATTTACGTGATTACTTGTAATTAACTATCACAGCAGGATTGTCAGATATCGAAACTGAATATTCATAGAAAACTAGTCCCACAGAGTTAAACAAATTAATTTCAGAAAAAAAATATGATGAGGGATTTCAGATTACAAGGATATAAGGAAATCACAATCTGCTCAAAGATTGTCTGGCGCAGGGCCTGATCTTGTGAAAATTCCTGATAGGACCACCTTTATGCTTAAAATTAAGCAGTTTCTTTAAGCACTTGTCTTTTTGGATCACACCCAGCAAGCATGGCACCTTGTAGAATCAAACCCATAGTGAGCCTGCAATAGTTCAGTAAATTATTTGCTGTGAATTATTCACTTAGTATAAACCCAAAGCTTGTTGAAAATCTTGAAGCAACAAGATTTTGATCAACATCTATGTGTGCTTATTTTTCTAATTAGCAAATTATTTTTATTAAGGAAGTCAAATTGCTGCATCCTGACTAACGCGGTAACTATCATACAATAGCACCCATACACAACTTGATCAGAATTTTCCCAATGAAATTGAAATCTCTATAATATAGGATATGTACAGATATTTTTAATCAAATATGAAGCCCAAATTGGCAGAGGGGTAAGTAACAGCAAGTGAAAAAATGAAAAACCCTGAATCAAGGCCTGCCTATTATCCTTATTCTTCCTCTCCATCTACAAACTGTTTAATACATACCACTTGTTTTATAGTATTTTTTTACATATTTTTGGGAGACTCTCTCTTTAAAACTTTGATGCTGAGCCTTGTACATTTCTTGGAATTCAGAAAAAGAAGACGAATTCAAAACAACATTGTGCTGAAAAAATTCTGCCAACTTTGAAGATCCCTTTATGGCATTTAGAGGCAGGACTGATAAGCATGTTGCTTATGCTCACTGGGATAGGAGCACACTGGGAAGATACCCTATTCCCAAAACTAGGGAAGACTAATGACACTGTTGGCATAATTAATGTCCTCAGAATGCACAAGAATAAAATTGCACTGACTTTGAAATGTCTGGAGGATAGGCGTTAATTTGTGCCTTTGGGATGTGGTGCTAAAATGTAGCGAAGTGGCTTATTTCTAATTCACCTAGAAGGAGATAAATCTACTTCCTATTTGAGAGAGTTTGTCCATGAGTCGGTCTGCTTATTTAAGAACTCCTCCTAAACAGTAAAGCTGTGTCTACACTACAAAGTTCTGTCAACAGAAGAGGCCTTCTGTCGACAAAACTAGGGAATGTCCACACTATAAATGCATCCTGTCAAGAATAAGTCAGAGGAACACAGCAGTTTTCCAGGCAGAGTTCTGTCTTGACCTTATAAGGCATAGGGCCTCTTCTGGCAGATTCTTTCATCAAAAAAAATAACAATGTAGACAGAGAGGGCTTTCAGTTCATGAGGCATCCCTGTGTGCAGAGCTTCCTGTTGGCTGGTTTGTTGAGAGAGTGCTGGGTAATCTCGCAGCTCTCTGTTGACAGAGGGAGCCTGTATTAGGGGTGCACATGTTCTGTCAGGAAATATCTGTTTATAGTGACTTCTGTTAACAAAACTCTGTAGCTTAGACACAGGTTGAGAGTTAGGGCAGCAAAACTCTGTATGCAGCTCCCTCTTACCAAACGTAAGGGTGTAGTTGTGCCAGGGAAAGGGGATGCACCTGGAATGGGATTGTGTCTCATAAAGCTATGCAGAAAAGAAAAAACACCAGGGGTGAAAATGGTTGGGTGGAAGGGTACATGCCCCTGCCTTCGAGGACTGCTTCCTAACCCCTGGGTGCCTACTGGGAGGGGGTCATGCCCTCCCTGCTTGCCCAATTTCTACAGGAACATTACTGGCTGCTCACCTTCATCAGGGAGTGAGGGGAAAGTGCTCAGTTTGCTGCATTCTTCATTCTGACTACGAAGTGCAGGGGTAGCTGAACATGGACCTGCCCCAGCCAGGGGACATGCACCCTTGCCTGGCTGTGCCCTCTGGAGCTGCAGCAGCCCAGGAGAGGCAGTTCTCACTTGGCTCCAAGATGCCGTGGTGAGAGAGGACCAGAGTAGTTCTTGCTCCCTGGAGAAGCCTGCACATTTTCATTTTATTTTTCAGAAAACAAAAACTACTTGAGTTAAGGACAAGAGCAATCTGGGTAAATTTACTCATATATTCATAAATAGAGCCCTAATTGGTATTTAGGCACTTAACCTGATATTCAGAAGTCCTGAATGTCCAGAAGCTCCCATTAAAGATTGTGTTCATTCCGACTTGTCAATACTTTTGAACACCAAGCCCCTTGTGTAGGTGCCTAAATACAGGCATCATTTTAGGCCCTAATTTTGAAAATTCCAACTTTAATGTGGTTATTAGCATAGTGTTTTTAATTACAAATATAGTGGATGCTATAGTTCCCTTTACAAGAAGTGAAAATATCTGAAAAACCTCATCTCCACAGCAACCAAAAGAGATATTGGGAATGCAGGATAATGACTTCAAGAATAATTACCCTCTGCAGATATATTCCTCAGAAACAAAGATTTTATTTTCATGTAAATGTTCCTAGTCGTAACAAACAATTGAGGTGGAAATGATTGAGAAAGGATTATATAAAGAGGGAATTTTTTGCTAATTGCACATCTCAAAAGTATACTGTGAGTTGTCATTGATCTTTCATTTCTTTGCGCTTTCCACTCTTAAAAATATATTCTGAGATATTGAAATTAACATCTCAATTTTCCATTTTTATTTACTTGATAAATTCTTCCAAGCCTGTTTTTAATATAATTTCAATGGATAATGATTTAAATATTCCTTTCTCCATTTTTATGGATTTAAATGTTGGTAGTTGCAGGAATTTGAGGGAGTACAGATTATTTTATCACACTACATATTAAGATTCGAAACATGAAAGATTTGTAACAATTACAAGACAAATCGCCATGCTGCATGTCACAAAGTCTAGCATGTGATGAGATTGTAAGGGGTACTGGAGATACCTCCAACAACCCTATTCTTCAGGGAAACCTGGACAGAGTTTGAAAGTTATAAGAAAACCCATTATTGGGGGGAAAAAAAACTCTTGAGTTTCATATGCCATTTGAAACGTTTCTCATTAATCACATGGATAGTCACCTTATTTCAGGAGCTTCACTAATAATTAGTCTATCGATTACTACTGATAAGTTTTATGTTGTGTAAGTTTACCAACAAAAAAAAAGCAAAACAGCAGAAATGTAGCACTTTAAAGACTAACAAAATGATTTATTCAGTGATGAGCTTTCATGGGACAGAAGTGGGTCTGAACAGCAAACAGCTACCTCTGTTACTATTCAACAAAAAATGTAAATTTATTTTGGGTTTTATTTGTTGTCCTAGAACTAGGAGAAGTTAAGGTTAGTAGTTCCTATTAGGCTTCTGTCTCCAATGTTATAAGAAAATTAAGTTCATAATCTTGGCTGTGGGTAAGAGACAGCCATAATTCACTACATAATGCCTTCTACTTACTTATTGCAAATAGTTAACATTAGGAATACACACACTATTCACAAAAAAAAAATTCTGACGTTCGACATTTCACTTTATGAACATTTCACATCTTTGCATCCGACCAGGTTTGAGTTTCAGACCAAGTTTCAGAAAGTTTTAATGAATTCAGAACAGTTCTTCCATCTTCAAACAACTTTTTTTTTAATGGGCATAGATGTTCAATATTAGAGAACAACGAAGAGAAGGGATTAGTTAAAGTCAAAGCTTTAATCTTCATTAATGCACTGATTTTTTTCAAATAGCTGAACTGCCTGCTTAGACATTAAGTAGACTGGCTTCTTTGTTCCTGAACAGGAAATTCTTCTGCCTCTGATACTAGTCCTTCTTAGCATATTGCTGCTTGGTACAATAATGCTATCAAACCTCCCATCTAGTGACCAAAAAAAATTAATTATGCTTAACATTTATCTGAACCTTCTGTCTCTCAGACACCTGTCATTCTATATGATTAGAAAATATATAACCATATTCATGGTTATAAAAACCTGATTTTGGAATAGCACCACATTTTATGTGTCTGCTGCACTACACAGAGAATAGATTCTTCAATAATATCCAAATAATAAGTTCCACTCCCACCTAAAACACTTTTATTGTGCTTTTATTAACTGTATCAACATAATATATATGATCATATATAACAGGTATATTAACAGGGAAAGGGAATTAAATAGTATCCTTGATGTTTTCTCTGGATCAAAGCATTCTCCAAACTTGTTGCTTTCAATTGTCTGATTAGCGGTCTTGCATTTTTGTACAAAGGATATTTAAAGGGAAAAGCAGACATGCAAAAAAAATGGTCTTTTCAGTGGCTGTCAAAATAAGATGTTGGTTTCAACTTGTAAACTGTGGTTTTTGGAACACTGCAGGAAATTACTGAATTGCTCTGGAAAGCTGCCTCATTTTGGTTTTGTGGGGCACCCACTTCAAACTCTAAATCCAAAATCATTTTACTTTCCTGACTGAGACTGAGTGACTGGTTGACAGCCCCTTCTGCTGAGCTCTGCTTCTCTCAAATGAAATGCCAGACAGGGTATGCCTATAGCCATAGAAAGTGCTGAGTAAAAGACAGATAAATAGACGATCCAAGCTATGTTCAAAATTGAAAGACTAACCCTAATTATTCACCTTTCTTTTCCTACATCTTCATACTGATCTTTGATTATGAAAGACAAAGAACACAACACAAATCAGATACTGTAACAGTATACATTTTTATTTACATTGCAGCTAGTCACGATTTTACCAAAAAGGAACTGCCATGACAGAATGTTAGGCATATAGCATAGGTAAAGTATCATAAATACCTCCTCTTGAAGGTAAATATTCTTAAGTCAGCTTCTTCATGCTCTCTGGTGACTGCTCTCATCCACATTCTGACAAGAAACACAGGTAGCGTTAAGCTAATGAGAACAACTATTTTTAAAAAATAGGGTATTGACTACATAACCCTACCACCTCCCTTCTCTTCAGAAAGTCTTAGCAGTCAGTATACCTCTCTGACCTGCGGGGGGTTGTGGTGGGGGGGAATGCAAAGGTTTATGGCCTATGAACTATGCAACTGTTACCCTGGAACCTCAGACGTCTTCAATGGTTAGCTTCCGTCATGTCAAAACTGAGTCTGAATAAGGCTGTTTTGAGAGCTAAACAATGTATTTTGGGACTATTCATAAACTCAGTTATGAGCACAGATGGCCATTTGGCCATGCTAATAAGAAGTTGGGTAGCTTTCTCAGCCAGCACAAAACCCGGGCTAACTCAGAAACTGGACTTGTACCTTTTATTTTTGTTTGTTCTTATCTCCATTCTTCTTTAGTTTCTTCTCCAAATTATGAATTCAATGGTACAAGTTGATGCTCTCCTGTCCAGTACCCTTGCAAACTGACCAGTGCCAGATGAGACAATTTTCTGGACCATGGCAGCTCAATATTGTCTAGCACATTATCAACACTTCCACTGCTTACTGGGCCCTGAGAAGACATTTAGGGGAAAAATTATAGCTAAACAACAGCACAGAGCACCAAGAGCCAGGTCTGGTGGCTGGAAACAAACTTTATGGGACCATAGAAAAATCTTGGCCACACCCATGATACGTGGTCATCTGGCTAACTAAAATCCTGCCAAATTACAGATGTTGCTGAATGAGAAAATTCTGAATTAGACAGGATTAAGAGTATTGTATTAAGATTATGTAGCCACTTGCCTAGATGGTCCTGGAGCTGATTCTTACTCATCTAAGTCTTTCGCCACCCTAGCTCCGGAAGAAGAATTCTATTCAGCAGCTGGACGTCATCCAGTTCTGCCTGCCAAACTCACATGAAACAAAGACTCTGCTTACTCAGAGATAAATCCAGCTCAGACCTAAGCTAAATACATCACTGCACAGCTATTAAAAAAAATGTTCCTCCTGCTGTCTTCCTCTCTGTTCCTCAGCGTTTTATTTAAAATAATGAACTGACAAATCTAAGGAGCTTTGCGAAGCAGTTGAAAATGTCCTGGCTATGAACCATTTTTACAACTGAAGACGGAGGATTTAAAACAATGTTTGGTTTGTAACACAAGTTCCAGTGTGTTATTTGGAGAACAAAATAAAAGCGTTAAATCAGGTGCATGCTTTTTAAGGATAAAAGCCTGAGCTCAGGAAAGAGCCCTGAATTTAATGTGTGTAAAGAGCTCTCTTAAGTAAGGTCTGATCAAAAAGTTAAAAACACCTTGTAAACTACCTCCATCCTCAAAATAGCTTGCACTCCCTGACAGACTAACAGGGTGCTGTGGTGTGCAGGTTTAAAAGGCAGAAACACAGGTGCCTAGAGAACTAACTATAAAAATGTAGTTGTCCAAGCCAGTTTTGGTAGCTATACAATTTGGCAGCAGCTGGGTAGAGGAACTGTATTACAGATGTGCCGGATTCTGGGATTTTTAGAATGGATACTATTGTGAATCTGGCCCTAAGTGAATCTGCCCCAGCTGAGATCAGGATGCTGCTGTGCCAGGTACTAAATTTTCACATATTGAAGAGACACACTGGGGTTTTGTCTACACTTGCATTCCTCTTTCGAAAGAGGCATGCAAATGAGGGAAAGAAAAACTCAAATGAAGTGCAGATTTACATATCTGCTGCCTCATTTGCATATACTTTCAAAAGACAATAAGCCGTGTAAATGCGGCTCTTTCGAAAGTAAACCCCACCTTTAAAAGAATGCTTCTTCTCTTTTTGTAATGGGAAGAAAGGTTCTTTTGCAGATGGGGTTTACTTTCAAAAGAGCCAGGTCTACAGTGCTTTTCTTCTTTCAAAAGAAGTGCTTTCGAAAGACTATGCAAATGAGGCACCAGATATGTAAATCTGAACCTCATTTGCATTTTTCATTTTCCCTCATTTGCATGCCTCTTTCAAAAGATGAATGCAAGTGTACATACAGCCTGTGTCTCAAAAAAAATCTTATGGTCTAAATAGATGAGAGACAAAACACAGCTGTTTTAACTTCTAGCCCAACGCTTTAAACATTACATCTTCTGCTGATGTTCTTCACGAAGAAAAAGGTGCAAGCTAGCCCTCATGTGAGCAGATGTTCACCATAGACCTTAGTCCATCCTGTTCTTCACTGCCCATTGACAGACGCATTTGGCATCCTTGCCTACTGACAGCCCTTCTGTCCAAATCTTCCCATTTCACAGTGAGAAGCGTGGCATAATTCAGAATTGTTTGTTTCCATGTTATTCACAGTCTTAATTCTTGTGTTTTCCGGTTTCCATTGACGGGTAGTTGTAAGCCATTTGGATTCCTGGAGGGGTTCCTCTGCCTCCAGGTCAGTGGGCAGCCACTCTGCCCCAAAACAGCCCAAGTCAATAGTCCACTAAACCCAGCCCAACTAAGCTTTAGCTCAGAAGCCCCACACCCCATCAGAGAAGGGAAGCAAACAAGCAGTTATCATAGTTCAGAGGGCCCAGTCCCTGGTTCAGGGCAGGGCAGCAACCACACACTGGCATACTGGGTAGTCCAGCAAACAGTCTGTCTTCTTGTTCAGGAGACGTGGATGCAATTTGCCTGTGTTAGCAAAGAAGGGGAGACTGCCAACTGATAGGTGGGTGGCAGTGGGGATACAGGCCCACCCCTGCTCATGCAGCCTGCAGTATGGGTCAGCGGGGATCTACAATGCAACATGCTGACTTGAGTTCCTTAAGAGTCCTTATTCTCTGGGCCTCTTCCCTTCTCCCCTACAGCATGTATCTGGGTGTCAGGGTGTTCCGTTGGGAGTCCAAGGAGTCCCAGGTCCACCTAGAGGTCCAGGTTCTGCAGGCCAGTCCTTGTCCACTTGCAGGTTCAGCGACCACAGACAGTCTCTGGTGCAGGTGTTCAAGCTAATCCTCTGGGTCAGGCCAGTCTCTTGGGGATTCAGAGGTGTCCAGATCCAGGTGGGGGTCACAGAATCACAGGGCTGGAAGGGACCTCAGGAGGTCATCTAGTCCAGCCCCCTGCTTCAAGCAGGATCAACCCCCACTAAGTCATCCCAGCCAGGACCTTGCCCAGCCAGGACTTATAAATGTCAAGGGATGGAGAATCCACCACCTCTCCAGGCAACGCATTCCAATGCTTCACCACCCTCCTGGTGTAGTAGTTTTTCCTTCTATCTAACCTACACCTCTTCCTCTACAACTTCAGACCATTACTCCTTGTTCTGCCATCTGACACCACTGAGAACAGTTTCTCACCCTCCTCTTTAGAGCTCCTCTTCAGCAAGTTGAAGGCTGCTATTAAATCACCCCTAAGTCTTCTCTTCCACAAACTAAACAAGCCCAAATCCCTCAGTCTATCCTCATAGGTCTTGTGCTCCAGCCCCTTAATCATTTTTGTTGCCCTCCGCTGAACCTGCTCCAGCAAATCCACATCCTTTAATAATGGGGAGCCCAAAACTGGACACAATATTCAATATGTGGCCTCACCAGTGCTGAATAGAGGGGAATAACTATTTCTCTAGATCTGCTCAAAATGCTCCTCCTAATGCATCCTAGTATGCCATTAGTCTTCTTGGCTACAAGGGCACACTGTTTACTCATATCCAGCCTTTCATCCACCAAAACCCCTCAGTCTCTTTCCATCGTACTGCTGCTGAGCCAATCAGTCCCCAGCCTGTAACAATGCTTGGAATTGTTCCACCCCAAGTGCAGGACTCTACACTTCTCCTTATTGAAACACATCAGATTTCTTTTGGCCCAGTTCTCCAATTTATCCAGGTCCCTCTGGATTCTCTCTCTACCCTCCAACGTACCTACCTCTCCCCCTGGTTTTGTGTCATCCGCAAACTTGCTGAGGTTGCAATTCAGTCCCTCATCCAGGTAATTAATAAAGATGTTGAATAACACCAGCCCCCAAACCAAGCCTGGCAGTACTCCACTTGAAACTGACCGCCATCCAGATATTGGGCCATTGACCACTACCCGTTGGGCCCGCCCATCTAGCCAGCTTTCTATCCATGATATAGTCCAAGGATCCAATCCATATTTCCTTAACTTATGGACAAGAATGTTGTGGAAGACCAAATCAAAAGCTTTGCTGAAGTCAAGGTATATCACATCCACTGACTTCCACATGTCCACAGAGCTTACCTCGTCATAGAAGCTAATCAGATTGGTCAGGCAGGACTTGTCCCTGGTGAATCCATGTTGGCTACTTTTGATCATTTTCCCCTCTTCCAAGTGCTCCAAAATGGATTTCTTGAGGATTCCCTCCATTATTTTCCCAGGGATTGAGGTAAGGCTGACGGGTCTATAGTTCTCTGGATTGTCCTTTTTTCCTTTTTTAAAGATGGGCACAACATTTGCCTTCTTCCAGTCATCTGGTATCTCCCCTGATCTCCAAGAGTCTTCAAGGATAATGGCCAAAGGTTCAGTAATGATCTCTGCCAATTCCCCCAGTACCCTCGGGTGCATTAAACACAGACCCATGGACTTGTGTACATCTAGTTTTTCTTTTGAACTCATTTCCCCTACAACTGCATTTTCCAAGGGATCCTGACCATCAGTTATCTCAGGCAGCTGAACTCTGCTCTTTTGAAATCAAGGGTCTGTATATTACTGCTCACCTTTCTTCCTTTTTGTTAGGATCCTGAAATCTTCCATCTCCTGGTCGCTCTAGCCCAGGTTTCCACCCACTTCTATTTCTCCTACTAGATCTTCCCTGTTTGTCAGCAGCAGGTCATGTTGTGCACAGCTCCTGGTCAGTTCCTTCAGCACTTGTACCAAGAAGTTATCCCCAACATTGTCCAAAAACTTCCTGGATTGTCAGTGTGCTGATGTATTGGTCTCCCAACTAATTCACAGCCCCCCAGACAGTGACCACTGGGCAGACCTCTGGTTTCTCAGGTGGCAGGAGGCAGACTGAGCCCTCAGGCTGGGCTTTTATAGTCCTGGCCCCAGCTACCGGTCAGGTGATGGGAGGGATTAGGGTCAGCACAAAATGGCTCCCAGAGGGGTTCCTCGACCTTCCAGGTCAGTAGGCAGCCATTCTGCCCCACTATACCCCACCCTCTTGAGTCCAGTTCCCAGTTGTTGGGACTGAGCTCTTGGTCTTCCCCTCTGCAGGATAGCACATCTGCATTAGCCTTCCCTGCACTGTGTCAGATGGAGAACATATAAGGTTGGAGGGTTAGGTACTACCTCATTAGCCAACTATTGGGGGGCAGGGATGGGGGGAACTACATGCCCCAGAAGTTCTGGGCATGTGGGTGGTCCTGACCTCGGTCCAGCCTTTTCTTCCCAGCTCTGCCCTGTTCCTGCCCTCTCCACCCTGGGCAGGCCAATCTCCACCATCAGCCCCTGCCCGCTGGCCTCCAAGGACCCTGTCCTCTGTCATACTCTGCCGTGCCACTGGCAGGAGCAGCTTCAAGTGCCACCAGTGGCATGTGATGGAAGGGCACCAGGAAGGACTCCTCCAGTGCCACTCAAGGGCATGTCAGACTAGATCCATTATTCAACAGGGAAGACCCAGTGCTTTTTGTGACAGGCAACGTGGCACGTCTGGAAGGACTGACCCCTGAACCAGCTGGAAGAGGCATCTGGGCCCCTGAGACCTGGAAGGGCACCAGGAATACCACAACCAACAGCTCAGCAGTCACAGCTTCTGTGGCTGCCCCTCCTGTTGCTACCAATCCTGCATGGGAAACAGGGGTAGCTCACCCAAGCCGTGTCTACACGTGCACGCTACTTCGAAGTAGTGGCACTAACTTCGAAATGGCGCCCATCACGGCTACACATGTTGGGCGCTATTTCTATGTTAACATCGACGTTAAGTGGCGAGATGTCGAAGCCGCTAACCCCACGAGGGGATAGGAATATCGCCCTACTTCGACGTTCAACGTTCAACGACGTTCGACATTCAACGTCGAAGTAGGGACCATGTAGTCGTTGCGCGTCCCGCAACATCGAAATTGCGGGGTCCTCCATGGCGGCCATCAGCTGAGGGGTTGAGAGACACTCTCTCTTCAGCCCCTGCGGGGCTCTATGGTCACCGTGGGCAGCAGCCCTTAGCCCAGGGCTTCTGGCTGCTGCTGCTGCAGCTTGGGATCCATGCTGCATGCACAGGGTCTGCAACCAGTTGTTGGCTCTGTGGATCTTGTGTTGTTTAGTGCAACTGTGTCTGGGAGGGGCCCTTTAAGGGAGCGGCTTGCTGTTGAGTCCTCCCTGTGACCCTGTCTGCAGCTGTGCCTGGCACCCTTATTTCGATGTGTGCTACTGTGGCATATAGACGTTCCCTCGCAGCGCCTATTTCGATGTGGTGCTACGCAACGTCGATGTTGAACGTTGACGTTGCCAGCCCTGGAGGACGTGTATACGTTATTCATCGAAATAGCCTATTTCGATGTTGCTACATCGAAATAAGCTATTTCGATGTAGCGTTCACGTGTAGACGTAGCCCCAGGAACCCTGATAGGTGGGCTGAGGAGACAGTGGTGTGGTTGCTGCTGAAGAAAGGGGAGGGCCTGTCCTGGGGGTTTTCCCCCTCCTCGGTCAGTCCCCCCTTCATCTTGTTCCCCCAGGCCTGACGCCCGAAATCCCTGGCCTTGCTCACCAGCCCTCTGCCTTGGAGGGCTGAGTACTCGTCTAGGGAAAAAAGAAAGGCAGTAGCTCACAGGCTCGGTTGCCCCCCTCTGATGTGGAGGACTGGGAGGCTCCCTGCAAGGTAGCCCACCTAGGCTACGTCTACACGTGCACCCAACTTCGAAATAGCTTATTTCGATGTTGCGACATCGAAATAGGCTATTTCGATGAATAACGTCTACACGTCCTCCAGGGCTGGCAACGTCGATGTTCTACTTCGACGTTGCTCAGCCCAACATCGAAATAGGCACAACGAGGGAACGTCTACACGGCAAAGTAGCACACATCGAAATAAGGGAGCCAGGCACAGCTGCAGACAGGGTCACGGGGCGGACTCAACAGCAAGCCGCTCCCTTAAAGGGCCCCTCCCAGACACACTTTCATTAAACAGTGAAAGATACACAGAGCCAACAACTAGTTGCAGACCCTGTATATGCAGCACGGACCCCCAGCTGCAGCAGCAGCAGCCAGAAGCCCTGGGCTAAGGGCTGCTGCCCACGGTGACCACAGAGCCCCGCAAGGGCTGGAGAGAGAGTATCTCTCAACCCCCCAGCTGATGGCCGCCATGGAGGACCCCGCTATTTCGATGTTGCGGGACGCGGATCGTCTACACGTCCCTACTTCGATGTTGAACGTCGAAGTAGGGCGCTATTCCCATCCGCTCATGGGGTTAGCGACTTCGACGTCTCGCCGCCTAACGTCGATTTCAACTTCGAAATAGCGCCCAACACGTGTAGACGTGACGGGCGCTATTTCGAAGTTACTGCCACTACTTCGAAGTAGCGTGCACGTGTAGACGCAGCCCTAGCCTCCCTTGCACTCCTCACCATCCCCCCAGACAAGTCCTGCCATCGGCACCTGCAGAGGAGACCCTGGCAGTGGAGGGGAAAAATGTAGGCATCTGAGACTCAGGAGGCCACAGATGGAGACTCCCGTCCCCTGTTCCCTGTACCCCCCCGCCACCATCATGGCGATTGTCACCTTGGGGACTGGTGAGAAGGGCCCAGGGTCATGGAATTGGTCTAAACACCAGCCAACACTGCAGATTCTGTAGAACCACTCACACCCGGCATTGGCAGTGACCCTCCTCCCCTTTCTGTCTCCATGGCCCCTGACTGAGCGGCACAGCACCCCAGGGACCCTAACCCTGGGGAGAGGCGCAGCACCCTGGACCTTGCTCCCGCTCCCACTCCTGTCCATGCAACTGCTCCCACTCCTACTGACGTCCCTAGCCCTGCTCCCACTTCTGCCCCAAGCTCTGCCCCTCAGGCCCATCACCACTCCTGTCCCTATCCAGACCACCTTTCTTCCTCTCCTACCCACCCACCTCATCACCAGTGCAGCCCTTGGGGTCCCACTGTTTCCGTTCTCTGCAGATGACTCCCGGAGGCAGTTTTTGTTTCTCCCACCCCCATCACAACAATGGCTGCCGTGTTCCCTATGCTGCTCCATCCTGTGCTGGGGTCAGGCCACGAGGCCCTCTCTGGAGCCTGGCCACAGGTGGGCGACGAGGGTGTTGTCCTGTCCCCACTTGTGCTGTCTGGTGAGCTATGCCAGTTGCTCAAAGACACTCATGGAACCAAATACAAGGTATGGCTCACCCTGTGACAATGGGAGGACCTGGACAGTGTTTTACAGGCCACCAAGGCCTTATTCTAGGAGGGGAGTGGGAGCAGGAGGGAGGATGTGGAGGCTTACCAGCAGACCTGCAGGTTCTGTGAGCCCTTCTAACTTTTAAGGCTGAAGAAGGCCAGCTGGAGGATCCGCTGGAGGCTGCTGCCCCTCCCATCCATGAAGATCCACCCTAGCCCTCATCATGATCCCCGTATCTATTACCACCCTGAACACCTGAGGCTGCTCAGTAGGTCTCTGCAGGAGCCATGTGCTCTGCTTCCATCAGGAAGGCAGGTACACTGTAGTGCTCCTGCAGGAGAATTACATGACCATGGCTGCTGAAGCCAGCTGGTGGCAGGAGGGGAGGATGGGTGTTCCTTGGCATCTGCTCTCTGGGAGTGGCTACCCTGTTCTACCCCCAGCCTCATGCCCGAAGTGCTGGGATTCACAAATGTAATCCTAGCATGCCTGTTGCACATTGAGGCCCACGGAAAGGGGGTGATACTGAAACTTGTCAATGTCTATGTCCCCACTGTGGGCCCAGAGTAGGTGGTTTTCTTCCAGCAGGCAGTCTCCTTCCTCATCACCTTGGATCCTCACAAGTGCCTGGCCCTGGCCGGGGACTTCAACACCACCCTTGAGGGCCAGGATTGAGCAGGATTAGCAAACAGCCAGGTGGCCACAGGCATCCTCAGGGAGATCGTGGACCATCGCTCCCTGGTGGACCTCTCTTGCGACCACCACCCAGACGACACGGTCACCTTCATCTTTTCCCAGGTGGGGGATGATTGGTTAAGCCGCTCCCAGTTGGACCGCATGTATCTTTCCCATTTCTCCTCCGGCATTGGGCCTGCCCAGTTTTCTGACCACCACTTGGTGGTTGTGACTGCCTCTCTCAGCAGATAGAGGCCGGGGTTGGCCTACTGGCATTTTGATAACAGCCTGCTGGGGGACATGGGCTTTGCGGCAGCCTTCTGCAAGTTGTGACTGGGATGGCATGGGCAGTGGGCTGCCTTTCCCTCGGTGTGGCATTGGTGGGATCTGGGGAAGGTGCATGTCAGGCTCTTCTGCTGCCACTACGTCCAGAGCTCTAGCCAATGGAGGGATGCGGCGATAGGGCAGCTGGAGTGGGAGGTCTTAGAGCTGGTGAAGCATCTGGCTGCTGGCACTGAGGATCCACCCCTCTATGAGGTGTACCGGGAGAAGCAGGAGGAGCTCCAGGCCTGGGGTGCCTTCATTCGATCCTGCATCTATCTCCTTTGGGAGATGAATTACAGCTCCTGCTTCTTCTGTGCCCTGGAGAAATGGAGGGGAGCCCAAAAGTACATCACCTGTGCCTGGTGGAGGATGGCTCCCCTCTGACGGATCCAGAGGAGATGTGTGGAAGGGTCAGGGTCATCTATGCCAGCCCTTTTTCCTGGGATCTGACTGATGCTGATGCCTGCAGGGTGCTCTGGAACGAGCTCCCTAAGCTCAGCATGGGCAACTAGGACCGGCTGGAGCTACCTCTCACTCTGGCTGAGTTCTCAGAAGCCCTCCATCTCATACCCAACAATAAGACCCTGGGCACAGATGGCTGAGAGTGGAGTTCTACCGCAAGCTCTGGGACATCATCGGCCTGGATCTTGCCAGTACCTGGGTCAAGTCTTTGCAAAGCAGGATCCTCCCTTTGTCTTGCAGGTGAGCTGTGCTCAGCTTGCTGACAAAAAGGGAGGACCCCTGCGATCTCAGGACTGGCATCCCATCTCTCTCTCCTCAGCATAGTCTACAAAATCATTGCCAAAGCCATCTCCCTATGGCTGCTTTCTGTGCTGGAGGACGTGATCCATCCCAACCAGACCTACACTGTTCCGGGCCACTCTGTCTTTGATAAGTTGTATCTGGTCCGGGATCTCTTGGAGCTTGGGTGTAGGGATGGCTTGTCGTTCGCCCTCCTGTCCCTGGACTAGGTGAAGGCATTCAACGGAATGAACCATGGGTACCCCCGGGCACTCTGCAGGCCTTCGGCTTCAGGCCCACATTTGTGGGGTTTCTCCAGGTGCTGTACACCTCTGTGGAGTGGCTGGTCAGGCTCAATTAGACCCTGACTGAACTGGTCAGCTTAGGGTGAGGAGTACGTCAAGGCTGCCCACTGTCTGACCAGCTGTACGCTCTGGGGATCGAGCCCTACCTCTGTCTCCTCTGCCAGAGGGTGATGGGGTAGGTACTTCGTGAACTGGTCCTGAGTGTGGTCCTGTTGGTGTATGCAGGCGATGTGCTTTTTGTGGTCTAGGACCTGGGGGACCTGGTGTGGGTAGAGGCCTGCCAAGCTCTGTACTTGGTGGCCTCCTCTACCCTGGTAAGCTGGGTCAAGAGCTCTGACCTAGTGTTCGGGGATGGGTGATAGGTGAGCTCCCTCCCACCTGTGCCTCAGGCCATCCAGTGGAGTGCAGGTCCGCTGCTCTATCTGGGCATCTCTCTCTGAGCCACGCATCCCCTCCCACTGGAGAACTGGCAGGGTTTAGAGGCCAAGGTGGGCGAGTGACTGCAGAGATGGATGTGAATGCTCGGGTGCCTCTCCCTTTGGAGGAGGGCACTGGTACTGAATCACCTAGTCCTGTCCATGCTCTGGCACCAGCTCAACACCTTGAAGACTGCCCCGGGGCTCCTGGCCAGGACTGGACTGGGTACCTGCAGGGGTTTTGAGTCTCACCCTGGAGGAAGGAGGTCAAGGCCTCATCTGCATCCACAGCCACATCCATGCCTTCCACCTCCAAGCCCTGCAGAGGCTTTTTTGTGGTGCGGGTAGTCCGACATGGAGCATCTTGGCACACACCTTTCTCTGCCACCCACGAGGGCTCCGGTATGACCAACAGCTCTTTTTTCTCAACCCAAAAGGCCTTCTGTGAGACCCCTCAGAGCTGCCAGAGTTCTACCAGGACCTCCTCCAGACCAAGAAGCTCTTTGCGGCAACTTGGTGCTTTGTGGCCACTGAAGGGGTAGACTTCCTCATGGAGCCCTGCTACACAATCCATCCTTTTTCGTGTGCAAGCGGTGGAGTATCCCTTGGTGTGCCAAGGGCTGGTCCTGGCAGCAACCATTCATGTTGGGAACCTCCTGGACTATACTGGGGGGCTAGATGGATCCCCAGGTGCTTGTGCGCCACATAGGGCTCTGCACCATTCACATCCTTAGAGCGTACTCCAGGACATATGGTCAGCATTACCACACTCTTCACTCGCCGTCCTGGATCAATACCTGTGAGGGCATGCTCTCCCCTCACCCCCACTGCAACTCTTCTAGAACTGGTTTTTGGGGCCCCCTTTCCATGAGCCCACCTGCCCCAGCCTCCCCATACTCCCAACCAGCTGTGTTATTTGTAGCCTGTTTGTTTTAGAACTGTGCCTAGAGAACATCCACACACGCTTGTGCTCCACACCCTCCATTTCCTCACCCTCTGTTCCCGCCCCGATACAAAATGGTGAGACTATTTGACACCTAAGGAGGATTAGGAGCCCTGGTGGGCCAGCCTGTATTCCACTTTAACCCCAAGGCCCACTGGGGACATCAGTGGATGGCTCCTTTATGGAGCCATGAGCATGGATGTGTACTTGGTACAGTTCACCCTCATTCCTGATGCCTGCCCCTTTTGCTGTGTGAGGGAAAACCTAGTGCATGCTTACCTCAAGTGCACCAGGTTTCAGCCCATTCCGGCTCCTCCAGAAACTCTTGCTGAGGTTCTGGCTGCATTTCTCCCCACACATTTTCCTATACACACACCCCATCTGCGGCCCCACATAGTTGTGAGACCTCATCAGTCTCCTCCTGGCCCTAGCCAAAGTTGCAATCATACCAGAAGGAGGATGGTGGACAAAGGGGTGCTCTGCAACTGTGGGACCTATTTCCATTCCTCCCTTGGCACATACATCTGGGCAGAGTGCCTCTGGGCAGCATCCACTGGCTCCTGAGCCAGCTGCGAGGAGCAGTGGGTGCTGTCTGGAGTTCTGTACGAGGTATCCCCTTCCGATTCCCTCATTTTAAACCTATGACCCTCACTGCCCATCCCTAGTTTTTCTTCTAATTTGGCCCACATATTTAGTTGAGTCTGGGTCCAGTAGCCCTTCATGCTAGGTTGGGTGAGGGGCCTTGGTAGTCAGGCCTGGCCTGCCCACCACCACTACCAGCACTCAAATAGTACCCCACAACCATAGGTATTAAGACAACCCCCCAAGTCAATTGCCCACTAAACCCAGCCTTGAGTCCCGCAGATAACAGGTAGATAAACCCAGTCGGGGTCCTAGTCCTAGCTCAGGGCTGACAGCAAATAAACACCATTCGTTCAGGTTCCTGGCCCTCAGGCAGGGTAGGGCAGGGCAGCAAACAGTCAGGGTTAGTTCAGGAATCCAGTCCTAGGTCACAACAAGGCAGCAAACAGTTCAGAAGCCCACCCCCTCTGGTCAGGGCAGGGCAGCAAACCAGTACAGTTATCACAGTTCAGAGTGCCCAGCCCCTGGCTCAGGGTGGGGCAGCAAACACACACCGGCATACCCAGGTAGGCCAGCAAACAGTCTGTCTTCTTGTTCAGAAAAGGTGCAGGCAATTCACCTATGTAGGCAGGGAGGGGGAGACGGCCACCTGATAGGTGGGTGGCAGGGGGGATGCAGGCCCACCCACTCCACTGTGTCCTTGCCCAAGGCCATGTTCACAGCAGAGCGGTCTGTCATATGGGTCAGCAGGGATACACAGTGTGGCACGATGACTTGAAATCCTCAAGAGTCCTCACTGTTCCCTGGGCCACTTCCTGGGCCACTTCCCTTCTACTCCCCCCAGTGAGTACCTGGGCTTCAGGATGTTTCCTTGGGAATTCTGGGAGTTCCAGGTCCATTGGGGTCTGGATGGTCAAGGCCAGTCCTTAACCACTTGCACGTGCAGCAATGTCAGACACTCTCTGGATGCAGGCTGGTGCAGGCTTTCAGGCTGGTCCTCTGGTTCAGGCCAGTCTCTTGGAAGCTCAGGGGTGTTCAGGTCCCCTAGGCCAGTGCTCGGCCACTTGTAAGTCCTGGGCTGCGTCTACACGTGCACGCTACTTCGAAGTAGTGGCAGTAACTTCGAAATAGCGCCCGTCACGTCTACACGTGTTGGGCGCTATTTCGAAGTTGAAATCGACGTTAGGCGGCGAGACGTCGAAGTCGCTAACCCCATGAGCGGATGGGAATAGCGCCCTACTTCGACGTTCAACATCGAAGTAGGGACGTGTAGACGATCCGCGTCCCGCAACATCGAAATAGCGGGGTCCTCCATGGCGGCCATCAGCTGGGGGGTTGAGAGATACTCTCTCTCCAGCCCTTGCGGGGCTCTGTGGTCACCGTGGGCAGCAGCCCTTAGCCCAGGGCTTCTGGCTGCTGCTGCTGCAGCTGGGGGTCCGTGCTGCATATACAGGGTCTGCAACTAGTTGTTGGCTCTGTGTATCTTGCACTGTTTAATGAAAGTGTGTCTGGGAGGGGCCCTTTAAGGGAGCGGCTTGCTGTTGAGTCCGCCCCGTGACCCTGTCTGCAGCTGTGCCTGGCTCCCTTATTTCGATGTGTGCTACTTTGCCGTGTAGACGTTCCCTCGTTGTGCCTATTTCGATGTTGGGCTGAGCAACGTCGAAGTAGAACATCGACGTTGCCAGCCCTGGAGGACGTGTAGACGTTATTCATCGAAATAGCCTATTTCGATGTCGCAACATCGAAATAAGCTATTTCGAAGTTGGGTGCACGTGTAGACGTAGCCCTGCAGTCCCCGCCAGCCTTTAGCGTCCCAGATGGAGCGCTGGGCAGACCTCTGGTTTGTCAGGAGGCTGGAGGCAGAGTAAGACCTCAGGCTGGGCTTTTATAGTCCTGGCCCCGGCTCCTGGCTTCCAGTAAAGTGATGGGAGGGGTTAGGCTCTGTGCAAGATTGTTCCCAGTGGGGTTCCTCTGCCTCTGCATCAGAGGGCTGCCACTCTGCCCCACTGCAGGAGGGTGGGTGCGCCTCCTGCCCTACTGTTACAGCTGCTTCCCACCCCAGCTGAGGAAGGTGACCCTGGCTGCCTGCCTGCCCGGCCGAACTGCTACCCGCTTGCTACTGCCTCTCTTCCCTGGACTGTGACACCACTACCCCACCCCCTTACTGCTGCCGCTGGAGCGGGGGCAAGGGGGTGCCTGCTGGCTGCCACCCCTGGAGGGAGAGAGAAAGGAAGAAGAAAGAGGACACCACCTCCACCTTCACTCTCATCAGCAGTGCCCCCCCGGCTGGCTGGCTGGCTGTCGTCCCCCCTACCACTGCTGCACCACACCACCCGTGCCTCACTGCTGAGGGGCCAAAGAGGACCTTGCCCCAGAACTGGGGAGGGGTCAGTGACTTAGTCTGCTTCTGGGGTGGTGGTGGTGACTTTGTCTGCTCAGAGGGGCGAGGAAGATGCAGGGAGCCCTGTCCCTAGCCCAGATACACCCCACCCTCACCAATGCCACCACCTTCAACACCACTTCCACTACCACCTGCCTTACCATCCAGACTGCCTCTTTGCCCCTCAGTGGGGCCAGGTGCCTTGCCCGCTCCATCTGGGAGTGTGTTGAGCAGCAACGTGGGGGGGATTACCCCCCCCCCCCAGACTTGGCCCCTCTGCCCCAGATATATTTGGCTGGGGTCCCCCACTTTCTGCTTTCCCCTCCCAGCAGCTTGCCCCCTGGTTGCCCTACCTTAGCCCCAGAGTTTGCCACCTTTCTCTGCCTGCCCCGCCCTAGCCCCAGAGTTTGCTGTCTTTGTTGCCCTGTTGGAGCTCCAGAGTTTATCTCTACCTGGCTCTGCCCAAACCCTGCAAGTTTGCTCCCTGCCCTGCCTCACCACCTGATTACCTGTTCTGCCCCTGGCTTTGAGTTTGTTACTCTACCCTGAAGTTGGCTGTCCCATCCTAGCCCCCCTCTTCATTTGTCTCCCCCAATTTCTGCAGTCCCTTTCTCCCCAGTCCCCTTCCCAAAGTGCTTGTGTCCCCTGCCTTCCTCTTTGAGTTGCTCCCCAATCACAGCACCCCCTGACGTTTGTGTGACTCCCCTACCCCATTGCAGCTGAAGGAGCCACCCCCTGCCCTGCATCCTCCATGAGGTTCCCCAATACTCCATTGTCTCATCAGCACCCTCCTCCTCCACCTCCAGGCTAGCAAGAAGGAGTGGTTACCCCCACCACCCTTGTCCCTGCTTTTCCTCCCGCTGCCTATCTCAGCAGGGGAGAGCAGTTCCCCCACTTCTGGTTCCCTGTCCTCCTCTCGAGTTCCCTCCTTCACCCCAGGAGGGAGTGGTTTTCCTGCCCCTCCTCCTGGTGCCCTCCTCCTCTGCACACCCCTAGGCAGGGAGGAGTGGTGAGCTCCTGTTACCTTCAGCCCTTCTGCCTGTTTGACATCTTCCTCCTCTGCCAGCTGTTCAATGACAGGGAGGAGTAGCTCCACCCCCTGACACATTGCCCCTTCTGCCCTGCCCATGAGGGCAAACACTCTTGCCCACAACCCTGCTCCCACTCCCATTGACTCCCCAAGGGTCCCCATGCCCAAGACCCCTGCAGCTGACCGCTTGGCCCCTGGCCCAGACTAAACTACTGCCATGGCCACTGCCCCCTCCACCTTGGGAGCAGCCCCTCCCTCAGCCACCGGAAAGGGCCAGGGGAGGAGAAAGGGCTAGGACCCAAGCCCCCCGTAGCTGCAGCTCCCCAACCCACAGCCCCTCCTTCCCCCCTGTTTTCTCCTCCACCGGCTCTGCCACCATCCTATCCACAACCCCTCCACGCTTACACCCGAGTGGCTGCTGAGCCATCTGCTCCAACTGCAGCCTCCAGTTCCACCTTGAGGTGCTGCAGACACTTCCCAAACCTCACCAGCAGACAATGAGTTCATTGCCTCTTGATGCTCACCTCATCCTGCATTGAAACCTATGTACAGGCGTTGAGAAGGGGTGGGGGGGTTCTGCGGCCATGGAGGTGGCCTCCAAGGTGTATGGCAAGGTAATGTTCTTCCTTGCCTCAGAGGTTGCTACCCAGGAGGCAGTGTAGAGGGTCATAGCAGTAGAGTGGGATCTATGTGTCTCTGGGGCCACTTGATGATCTAGGCCTGCGGGTTGTCCTCACCTCCGTCCCACCTTTCCTTCCTAACTCTGCCTTATTGCCTGCCCCCTAAAGCCTGGGCAGGCCAGTCTCCAACAACAGCGCCTCCTGCTGCATTGCAACGACCCCACCCTCCATCACATGCTGTTGTTCCACTGGCAGGTGCAGCTTCAAGTGCTGCCAGCAGCGCGTGACAGAGTGGCACTGGAGGGGTCCTTCCCGGTGCCCTTCCAGGGTGCATTGTGCCAGGTCCACTGTTCGACAGGGGAGACCTGGTGGTTCCTCTGCTGAGCGATGGGGCATGTCTGGAGGGACTGCCCCTTGGCTCAGCCAGAAGAGGCATCCTGGCCCCCATGGGGGCCAGAAGGGCACTGAGGATGCCACCACTGGCAGCCCAGCAGTCAGGCCAGCAGCCCCCCTGACAGCCCCCAATGGGCAGGCAGAGGAGGGAGTGGTGCGGGTGCTGCCAAGGGACGGGGATGACCTGTTTCCTGGGGACATTGGTCTCCTCCCTGCTCCATCTTGCCCCTGGACCCAATGCCCGAAACCCTGGCCCTTCACTTTGGTCTGGGTGGGGGACGATCAGTCGTGCCGCTCATGGTTGGATCACATTTATCTTTCCTGTTTCCAGCTGTCACGTGTCCACTCCTCCAACATTGGGCTGGCTCCATTTTCTGACCACCACTGGGGGGTCATGGCAGCCTCTCTCAGTCCGAAGAGGCCGGGGCTGGCCTATCAGCATTTTAACAACAGCCTAAGAAGGACGTGGGCTTTGTGGCGGTCTTCCAGGAGTTGTGGCTGGCCTGGTGTGGGCAGTGGCCCACCTTTCCCTCAGTGTGGGTTTGGAGACCGGGATAAGTAAGTAGCCACAGAGATAGACAGGACTGCTCTGGTGCCTTTCCCTTCAGGAGAGGGTACTGGTGCTTAACCAGCTAGTCCTGCCCATGTTCTGGTACTGGCTTAACACCCTGAAGCCTTCTCCAGAGATCATTTCCAGGCTCCAGAAAATGGTGCTGGAGATTTTCTGAGTCTTCCCCTGGGGGTTGTGGTGTCAGGGCCTGGTCTGCATCTACAGAGTTCCTCTGGCTGGTATTCACTGGCTTCTTAGCTCACTTTCAGGAGCAGAGGAGGCTACTTGGGGTTCTCTACTTGGTAGGACGACCATAACTCCCTGTCCCAAATACAGAACTGGGAGATATTGAGGGGAGGGGTGGCTCCTCCTTGTTCTCACCTAGCCCAGGAGAGCTGGGAAGGAGGCAGCAGCCAGTGGCCCTGGCCCAGGAACCCTGGGGAAGCAGCACAGACACAGAAGCTGCCCATGCTCCCGCTCACTTCCCGAGGCTCGGGGAAGCAGCAAAGAGGCCCTAACGTGCTGGTTCCCTCTGTTGCAGAGAGCACGTACTGATGTACAATACGTGCTCTGCAGGCAGGAGCTACACCTGCGCCACTGCTGGCAGAAAAGGTCAGTGGGGGAGGGCCCAAATACAGGACAATTAGTCTCTTTTAAAAACCTAAGTAGGGACGCCTCTTTGGCATCCCAAACATGGGACCATCCTGCCAAATACGGGACAGATGGTTATCCTACTACTTGTAACAGCAACGAAGGGTCCTGTGGCACCTTACAGACTAACAGAAAAGTTTTGAGCATGAGCGTTTGTGAGCACAGACTCACTTCATCAGATGCTCCTTTCGTGAGCACAGACTCACTTCATCAGATGCTCACAAAAGCTCATGCTCAAAACTTTTCTGTTAGTCTATAAGGTGCCACAGGACCCTTCGTTGCTGTTACAGATCCAGACTAACACGGCTACCCCTCCGATACCTTACTACTAGGTGTCCCCCTCCTATTCTTTCAATTCTACACCTTTAGCCTTCACCACTCGTCCCTGGGAGGGGTCTTAGCAGTGGGCAGACCTAGGTCCGCCCACTTACCTCAATCCTCTAATAGGGCCACACTGTAGTAGTATTTGTTAAGCCTTTCCCCATTCACAACACAAGCCACAGCCACCAATTTCTTTTGTACTTTGTGAAAGAATGCTTTGTCCAGGAATTTCTCTCTATAGGTTATTCCCAATATTCTTCAGCATTTGTGTTGAACTGCATCCAGCTTGTGTATCTTTGACCAGTTGCCATGTTTCACTGCTATATGTTGTGATAGTGATAACAATTACTTTGTACACAGTTTTGTCTTGAGGGAGATGTTTGGGTTGCCCCATATTTGAGTCTTCCAGGTGCACCATTTGCCTTCATGATTCTTATTTCCTTAGAAGTGGTATGATCTTGACTGAGGGTATTCCAACTGCCCACTTTCTCAAGTTTCTCCTTGTCAGTTTTGATTTGTCGCTGTAGTCTCCATTAATATGACTTTACATTTCTTTGCATAGTTCTGAGATTCAATCTTCTCCATTATTTCTTTTATTTGTTTTGTGCATTTGGGAAGTGCCTGTACATCGTCATTGATAAGAATCTGTCATCAGCAAAGTCTAGCTCAAATAGCCTTGAATTGTTACATATTAGGCCATGTATATCACCGTGGCATTGCTTAAAATCCAGTCAATATTAGCATGAACAGAAAAAGAGATAGGATGCATCTTGGACTTCCACCAGGTGCTCACAGCTGGTGATAAGCACATCTGTGTGCACCACAAAATAAGACTTTTCTTCTGTAACAACTGTCTGATGGTGCCTCTACACAAGCCCTTGTACAACACCGATGCTCATAGACTTTGTATGGGCTATTGGTTTTATTGCCTAGAATAAGACACTCTACATTAGGATTCTTGTATTTTTCCACTAACAGGAGTACATATAAGAAAATATATTTGTCGTGAAAATAGTTGCAAAACTTACAACCTTTAAAACCTGAATGAAACACTTTAAGTAAGACTTTGTAGTTCCTCTAGGATTAAGCGTTGGTGCAACTCTGGCCCCATTTCACAGATCTGCAATTCACAACAAAATTTTATACACACTGCCATTGTACTCAGCTACTATCCTGCTGGGGGCATACGTGTACTTACAATAAATTACAATATCCACAGGTCTGCCAGAATTCAGATGGAGCACTTAATTTCAAAGGATAGCCTCTAGCCATGAATGTCCTGCTTCAGAGTGATTCCCAATAGCCTCAGATTGACTTTGCAGTGTTCCATTCCAAGGGCACACCCAAAGGTGGGGCAGACTGCAGCCCCTGCTTCTCATGTGTAAGTTGAGACGATTAATGGATTTCATTGATGCAGGAAATGTTGGATGGCACAAAGAACTGATAACTGCAATATTTATGCACTGTAGTGTCAAATAATCCCAAATTCACTTAATTTCAGCTGGCTTCAGAGATCCCAGAAGTCTAACATTTTCTAAGACTGGATACATTCTGAATAAGCAGCTGAGCATCTCAGTGGCTACCATTACCAAGCCTCTTCATTTTGTAATTTTTGCTTATTACATGGTATTCATATTTTCACAGACCCAGCTGGGGGGTCTGCACATGTCATGTGTCTTATTGCATAGAACTGCTGACTGTATAGATCTTCAGTATCCTATAATGCTGGAGGTGAGGCTTTCCGTGTTTTCAGCAGGGTTTTTTGGTGTGGTGGTACATTCTCCTCACTAGAGTTCCCATGGCTGGGGCCGGTGGTGGGGCTCAAAGCCCCAGTTGTTTCCAACAGCAGCATGAGGGTGGGAGCCAGAACCAGAACTCTCACCAGCAATGCAGCGGTGTGGGGGCCAGGAGGTTGCTGTGGGGCTGGGAGCCAGAGCCCCTGCACCCTGCAGAAGAGCACCAAAAAAGCACTGGTTTTCATTAATAAATGTACTCAACCATTTCTGAACACTTGAAAAATAGTGATTGTGTCCTTGTAGACACAAATTCATAATTTGACTGAACCAGATTTTTTTTAAAGAAAAAAGCCCATGGAATATTAGCTCCACAGGAAGATTTAGTTTCATTTTGTTTTGCACTTCAACTCCTTGAACTTCCAGAGAGATGACCAATTATGCACCTTTGATTCAAGTTACTGTTTGTAAGTGATACTCAGTGATTATGCAGTTGCAATGTAAGATTTGTTTGAACAGTGGAGTTTCATGCAGGGTTCTCTGCTTTCCTTGAAATAATTTTGTTTTTCTTTTTAAAATGGTTTTCACTTCAATTGTGCTCCTGACAATTTCCATTGAGTTTCCTTTACCTTTCCCTTTATCAACCCGTCAGTCTCTTTTTAGATCTTCTGTTTCTGATCTTATCTATAGGAAACTGAGATTAGATGCTGAACAACCGTGGATTACACCAGAGTGAATGTGAAGGTGAAAAAAAGGTTTTACCAACCAGTTCAAGTTTTTCTGTATCTTCTGCAATGCTTGATGGCATTGCCAGTGCCTAAAACAGAGCAGCAACTATAGAAATGGTTTGTATGTTATGATATAAACATTTGTGCAGAAACCACATAACTTTGAATTGAGAGGTTGGAAAACAGGTAAAGGAATTATTGTCAATTATTTTCCAAAGCCTGATCCCTCAAGATGTTTCTCATCTGCAGTTCTCAATGGTCAATAAAGGTGTCCTGCACACTGTTTTTGGTTAACACCTTGAAGGGTTGGGCCCCAGGTGTATTTAAGATTAAAATATATTGGACCACAATTAAAACTCTAGCTCCAATACCCAATATCTATTTTGGAACATTTAGAATCTGAAACTCTTTACCTCTGACATAGGAGCTGCTGATGCAACACGGAGGTAGGTGGGTATTTAGCTCATTTCAACTGAGTACTGTCAATCCATTTGTACAGAGGAGAGTGTGAGCTGCAGGAGAGAAGGGCATGCTGATTGGGAAACATGCTGTTCAGAGAAAAGTTGTGAGGTACTAGACAGCAGGAAAAAAATATTTACATGCACAGATCCAGTGGCCACCTGCCTCATGCAGGGTATATGTCTGGAGGAGAAAAAAGAGGGTATGGAAAGATTTGGAAGGTAGGGACAATGGATTCCTTTATTCTTTGAGAGTCACACAATTCTCTCAAATTATTTTCCAGATGGCAAATGATTAGGAATAAGAATGAAATGTACATGCCTCGCGCCCAGACTGTTGAGGGCAGAGGAGTAAATTTCAGCTCCAGCAGCAAGGAACCATGCAAGCTGAATGCTTGGGTGGCTGTTCAGGGAGATTCAGGTACTGCCCAGCTGGTTAGCACAGTGCACACAGTCATCCACAGTGGACAGCATGTGATTCTAGTGGTGGTGCACATCCATGCAAACCTGAAGAACATAACATTTATTCCACCCCGATGGAAAAAAAAATGGAGGGAACTCTGTCCCAGGAATGGAAGTTCACTCACATATCCTTATCCATTCCAACTGAGGCAGGGTCAGACTGACAGAGGAAGAGGAAGTTCTCAGAGATGTACCTGTGTTTAAATTTCTTAACCAGATAACCTTTGTATTTGCAACTGCAGGTCAACTCTTGCAGTGTCAGTTTATGACCGGCACTAAACAAAACTCAATTTAACTTCCCTCCTAAAGTTTTTCCTGTGCCTGGTAAGAATGATGGACAATTCATTAAAGTTTCAGAATCTGAGACAGGCTTATGTGACACTGAATCCTTATTCAGTTAGGTTTTTTTTTTGCTTAAAGGGAGTATTTTCCAAGGCTACTAGTGATTTCACAATAATTGGACTCCCCATGCCAGCAAATCAGATTATAATAGTTGACAGGTTATGAGCCTTATACCTTTTGTTAAAGATCCAATAAAAGTTATGCCGGCATTATTCTGAATGGAAGGGTTCAATCTTGAATTTTAACCTTCTACCTGAATTTTATTCTGCTGCTGCGCCAGCCAATGAGACCTTGAGGTTTAATTCTAAACAGGTTAGGAAAAATAAGGTTACAGAGTCTATTTAAAAATTGGCTGACATTCCAAGCCATAGCTTAGTGGTAGACTTCTGTAATATAGTCCGGTAGAGCTGGCTTTGAAAAAGACCTTGAGCCTCTCAGTCCTCAGGGATATGCTTTAGCTTGAATCTGAGGTTCAGAATTTATCTGCTATGAAAAATTTACTGCTTTCTAGATCACACATAAGCAGTACTGGATTTTCAAATGTGTGCCTTCATATGGTATATTGGATTAAAGTAAAGGCTTCACTCTAGGGGATATAACACTTTGCCAGTTGGATTTAAGCAATCTGTAGCAGCTAGGTTTATATGGGTTCTGCACATTCGTAGGAGGTTGCCTATACAATTCTGAGCATCTAGGATAAACAGGAAGTTGGTAGGGTGATGAGCCAAGGAAAATGGTGTTTTATGGCCCCATTGAGGTGGACCAACATGCTAAATCAGAGAAACCTTCATACATGGGATCATTGAACTGGATTGCAGGTGTCTAAAAAATCAGAATTTCTTTGACTGTGCTGCTTAGGCGCAGTTTTTAAAATGTTTACGGGACCCATGAAAAAACAATGGCTGAAAAGCTCCCATAAAAACTGCAGAATTGTCTCCTGTGATCTTAGCAATGTCTGCTGCAGGGTTGATTGTTGATGTTCTGCAACTGTGTCAGATTTGTCTAAATCTCATCTCAGACTTGATCTCGGGCTAAGAGGACAATAAAAGCAAGAAACCATTGTAATATATAAGTAACTGCTAATTAGAATTGAGAGAGAAGCTGACAACCATGTCACATCAACAAACTGTTGGATTCTAAATTGGATTATCACCCTGCTTCATTCCCTTTATTAACTTTGGTGAGTTTGAGATGCTTGGAAGAAAACATGGAGAAGGAAATAAGCAGCCATGTAGCACTTTAAAGATTAATCAAATTAATTATTTTGTTAGTCTTTAAAGAGCAACATAACTGCTTTTTTGTTTTAATAGAATACACACTAACATGGTTATCTCTCTGTCACTATTCAACCTGGATAAGGAAGCAACCAGTGGTACTCTATCAGGGTGAAGAGGGATTATTAGAGAAGAGTAGATAGTTACTGTTCTCCTTACAAGATAGGACACTGGATTGAACAAAAAGATAGCTAAGGCTCTCTTTCAGTATGTGGAGCCACTGGAATGCAGTCAGCTGGTCTCTAAATAAGGGAAAAATAGAGGAGGGGAGTTAACCATCCCTTCCTTGTGACCCATGGGAGTCCACAAAGAGACAACTTGCAGTGACATCATCCATCAAGTGAGCCACAAAAAGTAAAGCAGCAAAACAAATGAAAACCAGGAAGGAAAAAACAACTTTAAAAAGTTAGAAATAAGTCGTGTCCTTTTCTGATCAAGAAGGCCTTGTTTCAGACACTCAAATTTTACCCATACTGGATTGAGAACACCAGAATGTCATGCTTTCTCTTAACTATTATCATGTCCAATCACTGATTAGAAAGACAATTTTCCCTATTATATAAACAACACATTTATCCCCATATTACAGGGGATAGGTTCTTGGGCATGGCACTTTTACTTAATATAGAAATCTGCTGCTAATGGATACTAACATTGAATGTATGCTAAAGATGAATACTCTTTTTAGATATGAAATAGAAACTGTACAGAGTCTCAGAGTGACTGGTGTTTTAAAAATGCCCTGGGACATTTTATGACAAACTGCAATTGTTATTCAAAATTATATTTTTCAGGAAAACATCTGGTCAGGCAGATGAGGTCTGCTTGGTAGGACCTTTCCTGTCAATCAAGGGTTTGCAGATGTGTAAAACATTTAGCAATGTAGTGGTTCCATATTCTGATATTTGTCTCAGTTTTTAGATGCAGTCACTGTTACCAGAGACAGATGCTTCACATATGGTATGTGAAGGTATGACTGGATTGAACTTTAGCTTGCTTTTTGTAGTTCCATCATCTACCGAGGTTTGCACATATCAGAGGTTCCCAGACCTGCTAATGAGCCCCTTTTAATTATTTCCTCCTGGGAGCTCATGCAGCACTTTTTGCTCTACAAAATCTGTAGATCATCCACAGCATGATCTCTTAAGTATGGTGTATGAGAGGTCCTGTCGCATGAAGGATGCCATTTTAGAGAACAAAATAGCATCCTGCATTCATTGTGACCTCACACACCCAGCACATTTGAGTCACATTGTTTGGAGCTATAATGGAGTGTCCCCCACTTCCCGCCTCACAGGCACCCCTATCTCAGTATGGGCACCTGTATTCTGTTTGAAGGGGTTCTTCAGCCAAATTACATACAACCTGCACACAAGATAAAAGTCAACCCCCTTCTAGACATAAATCCCCTTGCAGCCTTTCTCAGCACCCATGTGGGGTCACTAAGTGCAGTACTGTCTCTGGGTTCTCTCTTCAACCAGCCCAGCAGGGCAAATCACAGTACCTGGGTTTGAATTGTTTATCTGGGCTCCCTTGAGCCGTCCCTGCTTTTGCATATTGCATTTCCTAGAGCTGGAAGGGACTATCAGGGGAATCACCTAGTCCAGTCCCCTGCTTTCTTGGCAGGACTAAGCACCATTCCCAACATCTACTGGTCCTGATCCCTAAATGGTCTCCTCAAGGACTGAGCTCACAGCCATGGGTTTAGCAGGCTAATGCTCAAACTACTAAGCTACGCTTTTCAGTCAGTCACCTCTCTGGTGTAGGGCCACATCCCCCAAGACTTCCTCAATGAAGAGCTCTCATCTCTCTAGCCCCAGCTCTATGTGTTCACCTGTGAAACATGCAAAAGGTTAGACATCTAAATGTACATACATTGAAAACATTCAATCTCTAAATATGAATTATAAATTGTGTAAGGTGATCTACAATTCATAATCTAAAGTGCACGGTAGTGTTGCTGACACATAATAGCCATAATGGGTCAGAGCAAAGGTCCAGCTAGCCCAGTATCCTGTCTTCTGACAGAGGCCAATACCTGATGGCCCAAAGGAAGTGAACAGAACAGGTAATCACAAAAGTGATCCCTCTCCAGACATCCACTGCCAACCTCTGACAGACACTAGGGACACTATTGCTACCTATCCTGGCTAATATACATTGATGGGCCTATTCTCGGAATCTATCTAGTTGTCTTTTGAACCCTTTTAAAGTCTTTGTCTTCACTGCCTCCTCTGGCAAGGAGTTTCATAGGCCTACTGTGTGCTGTGTGAAGAAAAACTTCCTTGTTTTAAACCTGCTCCCCATTAAGTTCATTTGGTGACCTGCAGTTCTTTTGTAATAGGAACAAGTAAATAACTTTTCCTTATTCATTTCCCACCCACCCCAAGAGTCATGATTTTAATATACCTCTGTATTGCCTCCCCTTACTCTTTGTTCTAGGTTGAAAAATCCCAGTCTTTTTAACCGTTTCATAAGGCACCTGTTCCAAACTTCTAAGAATTTGTTTCCCTTTTCTGAACCTTTTCCAATGCCAATATATCTTTTCTGAGATGAGGTGACCACATCTGTATGTAGTATTCAAGATGTGGGCATGCCATGGATTCATATAGAAGCAATAACATTTTCTTTCTTATCTCTGTCCCCTTTATGATCCTAAAATTCTAGTTTCCTTTTTGACTGCTGCCGCACATTGTGGCTAGTTCTCTGGAAACAACCACTTAGTGACTCAAAGGTCTCATTAGAGTGGTAATAGCTAAATTAGTCCCCGTCATTTTCTATGTTGGGTTGGGATTTTTCCCCCTCCTTGTGTAACACTTTACATTTATCAACATTAAAATTCATTTGCCATTGTTGCCCAGTCAGTTTTGATTTTTTGAAGCACTTCGTCCCGCTTTGTTCCATTATGAACACTTTAGTATGAGCATCAAATTTTGCCACCTCACTGTTTATAAATAGGTTGAATAGGATTGGTCCCATTACAGATCCTTGTGGGTCACCATTAGTTACCTCTGTCAATTCTGAGAAATTTCCATTTATGCCTATTTCTTGTTTTAACCAGGTTTTAATCCATGAGAGTACCTTCCCTTTTATCCCATGAGCATATATTTTACTTAAGAGCCTTTGGTGAGGGACTTTAGCAAAAGCTTTCTGGAACTCTAATATACTATATCCACTAAATCCCTCATCTACATGTTTATTGACCACCTCAAAGAACTCTAATAAGGCATATTTTCCCTTTGCAGAAATCACATTGACTTTCCCCCAAAGTGTTGTGTTCATCTACATGTCTGATAATTTTATTTTTTACTGTAGTTTCAACTAATTTGCAGGATACTGATTTTAGACTTACTGGTCTGTAACTGCCAGGATCACCTCTGGAGCCCTTTTTAAATATTGGCATCATATTACTGGTCTTCTAGTCCATAGGTACAGAATCTGGTTTAAAGTATAATTACAAACCACTGTTAATAGTTCCACAATTTCACATTTGATTCTTTCAGAAGTTTTGGATGAATGTCATCTCGTTCCAGTGACTTGTTAGCTATTATATTTAGAAAAGGTTTTGAAACACTGATAATGACACCTCAATGTTGGACAATTTCAAGACACTTGGTACAGTTGCAAGTTACACATAATGCTACTCTTTCATTCCATAGATGGAGATTGTATTTCAGTGACAAGTATCTCAGACTGAAAAGCTTTTATTTAAATGCAAATTGTATTAATTTTATCATCTGTTTATGATGTATTTGGTAGAAAGTAAAAGGATACAGCATAGATATGTCCTCCTTTTGGATTTTGGAAAAATTCTTTCTGAAAAGAACATGCAAGCACAGATGTGGATGTGTGGCTCAAAGGTGTGATTAGAGGAGCAAACCACCAGTCACTCAGAATGAATCTGGTGCTCTTTTTGTGAGGATAGCTTTCATTCAACCTTCCATTTTACCTTGATCTCAATATAAAAACAGAGTGGTAGCTGTGACTTGAAGGATCACTTGAAAGGTCCTATTCATAGCAAAATCCTATTTTCCTGCATGTCCTATTTTCACGCAAAACACATGCCAGCAAAATTCCATGTTAGCACAAAAAAGCAATGAGTTGGGTATTCACGGTAAAACACAGAACTCAGACAGTGAGTCTAATTATCCCCAGAAAAGCAAAGGGTGAATGATTCCCTAATCCTGAGGTAAAGGCTAAGTTTTACTTTGTGGAACTTGTGATAATTTACCATTTCCACAGTTTAAATTGTTTTCTGTTCTAGAAATGACATTGCAAGAAGGCCTTTTACATTTTTATTTGCCTTGTACTGTAAGTCTAGTGTCTTATTTAATGCAAATTAAAGGAAAATTAATTTTAAAAATTAACACATCTAAATGTTCTTAAAATTCACTGATGACATCCTAAATTTTGGAGTTGGAAGCAATTGTGTTCCTGGGCCCCACAACCACCCCACTCGCAATTCCATTCAATTAGAAATATTTTCAACTTGCCTGAGGAGCTTTAATGCTTACACATCATTTTTTCTTCTTACAGAACTAATGCATTAACACAGCAGAATATCTTTAGTGGTTGACTAGCATGTCCATTTTTATATTAGCTGCAATTTGAAATGAGGCTTTAATTATCCCACTACTCCTATGAATATGGCTGGCTGGCATCAGTAACATGCATCAAAGCAAAGCTAAATGGATATTAGAGGCTGTACAGGTTAGTAGAAAGGTCACTTTTCAAAGCATTCCTGAGTTCTAGTCCTGGCTTGTTACTTGGCCTTGGGCAAATTAATCATATCTTACAAACTGAAAGATGAACACAAAGGTCACTAATAAATAAGTCCAGTTAAAGGGGTAGATGCACCCCACACCCCCACCCTAACACCCACTGAATGTCACTACACCCTATGAGACAACACATCTGTACCCTTGTTGGTATGGAATCATGCATCTATGCTCATAACTATTTAAAAAAGACAGTGCTCAAAAGTGGTGGAGGGGGAGGGGTGGGTAATGGGACACTGACTCATACAGGTAATGCTACTTTTGATGTATTCACAGCCTGGAAGAAAATGAATGTTTATTCATAAATGTCCCAACAAAAAGTGAAAGATGGAATTTCTAAATATTAGAGATGACAACTTCCTAACTCAAAGTGTTGCATCCAGCAAGAAGGAATTCTCCATTTTTCTGCATCTTGACAGATAAAGAGGAATTGATTACAAATCTAAAAATTGGTTGTAGCTTGGTACAAGTGATCATGACTTGCCCTGTGCGGTAATGTGCTGTAATAACAATAAATTTGCAATAAACACAGACCATCAGTGCTGTTTTTGTGCTGGTACTTGCTGATACTGAGTACTGGCACTTTAGGATCCCCATTCATTGGATTGACTGGAGGAGGTGTGAAAGGAGGCTGGGCATGTACTGGTTCCTCTCTTTTTTTTCTTTTTTTTAATGTATACATAATAAAAGGAGAAGTCAAAAATAATTAACATTCAGAATTATAATTTCAGAAGCTAGAAATTACAGAAAATGTAAGAGGCACAAAGGGACACAAGGAGAACTCGAGCCAGTAGAAATAAGGACAATAAGAGTTTTACAAGTATATTAAGCACACAAAAATCTTAATGTGTATGTTAATGGTCCAGTAACAAGTGATTGACATAAAGTGATGCAGAAAAGGTAGAACTATAACAAATGTCCCTGTTTCGTATTTGGGAAGAGTCCAGATTGTGATACACTGGTCCAACAGTAATTCATGAAGATTTTGAACAGCTCCTAAAGCTGCACATCTGTAAGTCAGCAGGTCTAGACAGCTTTTTTGGGTGCAGGTTGCAAGAGCTGGCTAAGGATCTCACCAGCCTGTTAATGCTGCTTGTCAATAAGCCTTGGAATGTTGGAGAAGTTCCAGAGGATTAGACAAAACCTAATGTTGTGCCAATGTTAAAGAGGGTAAATGGTATGACCTGGGTAATTACTGTCTATCAGTTTGAAATTGATCTTAGGCAATAATGGAGCAGCTGATAGTGGACTCCATAAATGAATTAAAGGAGGTGATGTAATTAATGCCAATCAATATGGGTTTATGGAAAATAAATCCTGTCAAGATAACTTGATATTTTTATTATTACAAGTTTGGTTATACAGGTAACAGAGTTGATGTAATATACTTAGAATTCTGTAAGGAATTTGACTGGGTACTGCATGGCTGATTAAAAACTAGAAAGACGAAAAAATTCACATAGGCCATGTTAATTGATTAAAAATAGGTTCAGTGATGGGGTCAAAATTTAGTTGTAAATGGGGTAATATCAGTTTGGTGTTTTCCTGGGGGAATACCTTCAGGATTATTTTTGGCCTTATGCTGTTTAATATAAAATCCTCGCTGATTAAATTTCCACATTTCACAAAAAACATTAGGGAAGTGGATAATAATGAAGACAGGTCACTGACACCTGGTGATTCTGATCTTTGTAAGCCAATTTCAAGTGAACAATATGCATTTTAATACAGCTCAACAGAAATGTGTGCGTGTCGGAACTTGACCACAATCTATAAGATCCTAAATGTGGAACACTATTTGCTAATGAGGTTTTCAGTCTCAAAGATGTAATGGCTGAAAGTTGGAACTCAAATTCAGTCTATAAATGGTGAATGGAGTTCACATTTTTAATAGTGAGAGTAATTAACAATTGGAATAATTTACAAAGGTGTGTCTACACTTGCCCAAAACTTCAAAATGGCCACACAAATGGCCATTTCGAAGTTTACTAATGTAAGTGCTGAAATACGTATTCAGCGCCTCATTAGAATGCTGGCAAACGCAGCAGTTTGAAATTGACGCTTATCGCCGCTGCGCGGCTCATCCAGACAGGGCTCCTTTTCGAAAGGACCCCAGCAACTTCAAAATCCCCTCATTCCTACCAGCAGATTTTGGCCATTTCGAAGTTTTGGGCTAGTGTAGATGTAGCCAAAGAGTTATTGTAGACATTGGCAAGTTTTAACGCAAGTGTTTTAAAAAATGGATATGGTCTAGTTCAAAGGGAAATATTGGACACGGGTGGGTGGAGGGAATTGTATGGCTTGTGTTATACAGGAGTCAAATGAGATAGTCAGCACAATCCTTTCTGGCCTTACAAACTATTACTGTACTACACTTATACCAAGTCTTGGGCTGCTGTATTGCATGTGCTGACAGTGGTTACCAAGTGTCTGTCTGGGCTTAGTACCTGTGGTTTATCTTTTCAGAAGGCTGCAGTGTTTTCTCTCACATTTCCCATCCTCACTTTGATTAAATTTTGTTTTGCATGGGTTCAACACCATTGAGGTTGTGTGGATGTGCACTACTGAAAAAATATCTAGCCACAAACATTTTAAACAGTTCATAGGCATGGAAAAATACTAAAGGGATAATTAACAAAGAGCAATGCTTAAGTTGTTTAATATGAAATAAAAAAATAGCATCACCCTCTGAGTATATGTATTGTCCTTTCTAACAACTGAAGCTAGTAAACACACCAAAATGGAGCATACTGAAAAAGTTATAAATAAATCAAAAACAGGGTTGTTAAATGAAAGCACAGAAATATGCAACAGAGCTACAATTTAACTACTTACTCTCATAGACAACTAAATCTTCAGAATCTTTACCCCTAAAGCTGCTCTCAGAAAACGAGGCATCTACCAAAACACTTGCATGCTACAGAATTTTATATTAGCCACACATAGCTCAGGTTTAAGATGCTAAACAAATCTGAGTCAACTAGAAATAGTCCACTTTCCTTGTAAATATTAATCTAATATTTACTGGCCAGAGCTCTACCAGGTAACAGCAACAACACTTGCTTTAACATTAAATGTCCTCCCCAAATAAATTATAAAAAACTTCACAGAAATCACTTGACCAAACAAACAGGATCTATAGTAAAGTTCTTCTGGTTGTAACAATTTCCCATGCATACATTGACTTAAACCTTTGTATTCCGCCAGGGTAATCCCCACTTCAGGATTATTTTTGGCCTTATGCTGTTTAATATAACATCCTCGCTGATTAAATTTCTACATTTCACATTTAACATTAAATAAAGGGAAGAAGCACTCTTTTGAAGATGGGTTTACTGTCGAAAGAGCAGCATCTACACTGGCTTTCTTCTTTCGAAAGAAGCTCTTTTGAAATTAGAATATGTAAATGAGGTGTCAACTATGCACATTTATGCCTCATTTGCATTTTCAATTTACCTCATTTGCTTACCTCTTTCGAAAGAGGAATGCAAGTGTAGATGCACCCAATGTCTTCTAAGAGCCCAGTGAACAGCAGAAGTGTTATTAACACTGTTGGAAAATATTAACCTCCCATGATATAGTACATTCTCTCATTTGGCATCAGGCAAGTCCAGAGGGTGACAAACTGGAGAGATTCAACCTGTACTACAACTAAGGGTAATCAGAATGGAAGAATTACTTCTCATGTCTTACTTGCAAGGCTCCTATTACTGCATACCAGAATAGCATTTCATGAGAGATGCTGTGCATGCACCAGGAAAGATATTAAAACAAAAAGTAAAGGGTAAAAACCTTCTATAGTTTGTGTGTAAACTGCAATGTTTTTCTATATTTTCCAGTTATTTTCCATATCTTCTATTGTGGTCTCTGATGTACAACACTGAGGCTTATCTGAAAGCTATAATTAAAAATGGCCTGAATTTGGTAATAACAAGGGTCTAAATTTAATCCCCATTTAGACACGTCTGATTTTCAAAAGTTCATAAGCTCTCAGTGACCTAATAAGTTTTTAAGTTATGGTGGGAAGGGCATATAGTGAAGTGTTATGCTTTCCTGAATTTGTCCTAGAAACAGGAGTCAATTGCTATTTATTCTGTATCTGAGTAATTAGCATTGATTATTTCATTTAAAAAACCAGAGATGTTAATATTGATGCAAAGTGGAAAGGGAGAAAGTAGAATAGTGCAGTTTTAATAAAAACCAAAAACATTTCTTCCATGCATTTCTTAAATTAATTTAGAAGCAGAAGTGTTTAACTTCATAGATACTCCACAGTTTTCCCAGATATGTGGTGGGATCTCCTTGATTGAAATAATTTGAAAGTGGACTGGACAAAGCATTTGATGGAGCTATCCTCCACTGACAGGGGAATAATATAGATGACCTCACAGGCATTAGCCAGATTTGAGCAGATTTTGTGATTAGAAGAAAGGGCCCAGCCACATGTAGACATTATTTTGAAATTAACATAGAAAGATCTCAGCCCACCAAGCAGCTGGATTCAGCCTACAGACTGCGCTGCTGGAACTCTCAGGCATGAAGCAGTAAGCTGCTTATAGCAACATGGGATAGCCCATTCTACTTTGAACAGCTTCCTGCTCCATGCAACCCTCTGCTCTGGGCATCAAGAGGAAGAGAGACTTTGCATGCTGACTGTGCTCCCGAAATAGGGTCTCAGTTCTCACTGGCCAGCTAATGAGACATGAGAGATTTTGCAAGGTGGAGAGGCAGTGTGCAAAGCCTCCTCCTCCCATCCCCGCCCAGCATCTGCAGCAGAGAGCTACATGGAACAACAGTGTTGGCCTATTAGGGCTGCAGCCCACAAGGAGCTTGCTTGAGGGTCATGTAGGGCTACTGACTGGGAGCCACCTAGGTAAATGCCTCCCAGCCAGACTCTGCTTCCATCACCCCCAGCTCCTCACTCCCTGCCCCAGGTCGCAGTCCAAACCCTCTGTATTCCCTGCCCCAGGTGTAACTCCCTCCCAGACCCTGCACTCTCTCCTATATCTCTTCCCCAGGGGAGAAGCCTCTTCTGCACTCATACCCCTCTCCCACACCCTGTCTCTCAAGCCTCTGCCCCAGGTCACACCACCTTCCTTCTCTCAAACCTTTGGACACCCCCCTAGCCCATTCTCTGCTGCATCCCAGCCCTTACCACCTCATTCTGTACCCAATCTCTGCACCCCCTTGTAACAGGCTCACACAGAAGCCCCTCAGCTTTGGGACCCTTTTGAATCCAAAGACCTTTTTCTTGTGCAATTACCTGGGCTCTTTATAGTCTGTGTCAGTCTCCACCCCCCTCTGTATGCAGCAGTCTAGGCCTGTCCATTCTGGGACACTCACTATAGCACATACCTTTCTACTACCTGCCTCCTCCTCTTCCTCTGCCTTCATGCCAGGCTTATATCGCCCTGTGGCTAATGAAGGCCTGCTGCTGTTCCCCATTTACCTCTCCAGTTTGGGCTTACTCAGCTAGCTACCCTTTCTGTTGCAGCTGGCATGGCAGCACTCTGGCTCACTTTTCATAGCCAACAGTCTGTCACACCCTCTATAGAAAAGTGCAGCCCTTGACCACCTATCCAAATCTTGGAGTGCCCGCCCCCCCATCAAAAATTATTGCCCATCCTGGGTTTAAGGGTTTGCGTACTATGGAACATGCATCACAAATTGAAACTTTTGAAACATCATTGTAAGAGTCCAGTTCTGCCTTTTGAGGCATGGATGGATCCATGTTGCAGGCAGCACAAAGTCAAAGAGACTCAGGAAGAGACACAGCTCCCCAGGGAGGTAGATTGTCTTCTGGACTTCTCAGGTGCAGAGAGTCAGTAGGTTTGTTGCTATGGTGTTTAAAAGCATGTGATTTGTGTTTCCTTCTGGGGCCTGATTCTCCTGCCAGCCAGTGAAAAAGTGTTATGTCTTCACCACCTAGTTGTTCCTTTTGGGGTCATATTGTACCACTTGCAGAGCAAAGATACACACCTCTTTCATCACTGGAAGGGACCTTGCGGTCATCAAGTCCAGTCCCCTGCCCTCTTGGCAGGACTAAGCACCATCCCTGACAGATTTTTTTCCCCTTAAATCTATTTATCCCAGACCCCTACTTGGCTTCCTCAAGGAATGAGCTCATAACCCTGGATTTACAAGACCAGGGCTCAAACTTCAGAGCTATCTGGGACCAAACTAAAGGAAACTACTAGTATCCTTCTCAAATGTATCCCATTGATACATCCATTATCTGAACTACCCAAACAAATACAGTTCATAATGCATATTGAATGATCATATATGGCTGCTGTTGAAAAAGTTTCTAAGGAAAAGGCAGAAGGTGTAGGAAGTCCCTTTCCCTCCCTTTTGCACTTACCAGGCAGACAAAAAATAGGAATTTGTTATTTTTGGCCAGGAGTAATGAAGGCAGAGGGTAGGCAGAGTAGCAAAGCCTGAGACACTGCATAGGTTTGGCTGTACCATGTGTCATGGTGGCACAGGGTCAGCTTTATTCTATTTGTCTTATATGAACTTTGGTACTGTTTTGAAGACTTAGCCTAGCCTGTAAAGAATGTAATATGATAGGTTGTATCGTGTTAGCTCATCTACAATACACTTCAAACCTGCAAGCATTGCCAGGCCTACACAGGGAAGAGTGCGTGCTGTCCTTCTGTACAGATTCCATAGTAGCTGCTCCCAAGAGCACTCCATCAGGGTCCTTGGTGAGGTTCCACCAGCCTCATCTCTCCACAGATGGAATGCCCCCAGCTGATCTTGCACAGGTTACTTATTTCCCCTACCAATGTAATTTTGTGACCCATTAGCCCTGAGACACTAGAGGCCGTTAGATCCCAGTGGGTTTGAAAGTAATTTCCCTCTGGATTGGTAAGAAGATTTACATCAGGATTTTTAGCATCAAGGAAAATAAAATACTGTGGTGCCTAAAATTGAAAAACAATAATGTATCATCAAATTCTCCAGTCTTGTAAACAGTGTGTTCTGGGGTAGAGAAAGGCTCTGTGTTTTTTATAAAGAAAATAATAAAGCTGACTTCTAGGATTTTAGGTTTTTTTCTTTTGTTGTGTTTTTGCATAAGCCAAAATTCAAAGAGACATATGTCTTTAAGTCTGCTTTCTGAGATCAATCACTGGCTGCCAAAATGCTCCCTTTTTCAAAGTTGGTTAACATCAGAGGTTTCTGAAAATAGAGCTGTGCTGACCAATTATTGCTCTTATATAAATTTCAGTTCTTTTTGTACAGGCTGAGCCTGTCAAGAATGTAATTTGACTAGTTGGACCATACCAGCTCATATATGATAGATTTCAAACTAAATTGGAACTGACCATCTGTATACAACAGAAAAGCACGTCTTCATGGGAGTATTTTGTTCAGTGTAGTGAATTTATTATTTCCTAATGTACTTCTGGAAGTTTGGTTTAGTTGAAATATATTCTTGCATGCTAGGACTTTTAAGTGTCTGAAAGGCTCAGTTAAACATCTTACCTGGGTTGTTGTTTATGGTTAGTCAATAAACATTAAGTTTGCTAATTATCTTCTTGGAGGTGGTCACTCAATAATAAGTTGGACATCTTCATGTCACCCTCCTATTTGTAAGTTCCTTGATGGCTGATCAGCCTGACTCGAGAACCGCAGCTCTTATCCCAGAATGGGCAGGTGTTGGTAGATATTGAAGGGGCCTGAGGCAGTTTTTGATGCTCTTTTCTTCTTCTTTGCCTCTCCTCACCTGCACTGCAGTGGGACCTCTCAGGTGGAGCCACCTCCTGATGGATTACCATTCTCCATTGAGCATGGTCTTGGGCAAGGTTGTCCCAAGTGTTCACACCAATGCTGCACTGTTTCATGTGTGCCTTCAGCATGTTCTTGTCTAGCTTCCTCTGGCCCCCAACGTACCTCTGTCCTTCCTCCAACTCAGAAAACAGACATCAAAACCACATGACCAGATAGCACCATGTCCTGGCTTGCACAGAGTGAAAGCTTCCAAGGCAGGGAAGATTTTCAGGGGCAGACTGTCACTGGGGGAGGGGTAAGTCTTCCCCCCATGGCAAAGATTTTCGGGTGCTGCATGTTGCTGGCAGAAGTCTCCCGCTTCCATGACAATGATTTTCAGGGGCTGGCCATTGCTAGGGGGTTGCCTGTCACCAGGAGCACATCTCCCCTGCAGCTGCCTGTCACCATTGGGAATGTCACAACTGGCCCTTCAACCAATTTCCCCCATGAATGACATCCCTCACTGAATGTGGGGGGGTGCTGGTCCCCACAGTCATAGGCATTCAGTGCTGCCCCCACCCCCACCAGAGAAAGTTGCCAAAAGGACCCTGTCAACCAGCCCTTCAACCAATTTCCCCTGTGAAATCCCTCACTGAATGTGGGGTGGGGGCGGTGGCAGATATCATAAACTGTAATCTGTTCCCCATAATATTTTCAGAGATGATGTTTCTGGTAGAAGTCATACCAGTCTGGTCAGGGAGGGGTGGTATCAAGGGGTGAGGGGAATGTCTGGGTGGCCAACTGAGATGGCACAGTCACAGTCACCTGATCCCACAGAATCACAGAATCACAGGGCTGGAAGGGATCTCAGGAGGTCATCTAGTCCAGCCCCCTGCTTCAAGCAGGATCAACCCCCACTAAGTCATTCCAGCCAGTACTTGTCCAGCTGGGACTTAAAAACCTGAAGGGATGGAGAATCCACCACCTCTCTAGGCAATACATTCCAATGCTTCACTACCCGCCTGGTGAAGAAGTTTTTCCTAATATCCAACCTACACCTTTCCCTCTTCAACTTCAGACCATTACTCCTTGTTCTGCCATCTGACACCACTGAGAACAGTTTCTAACCCTCCTCTTTAGAGCTCCCCTTCAGTAAGTTGAAGGCTGCTATTAAATCACCTCTAAGTCTTCTCTTCTGTAAACTAAACAAGCCCAAATCCCTCAGCCTATCCTCATAGGTCTTGTGCTCCAGCCCAGGGAGGTATGACAGTCCCTTTTCTGATGCGCTGTTTGGTTTATGACATAGAATTCATACCATTCTGCCCAGGCAGGGGTGGTTTCAAGGTGAGGGATGGGAAGTGACTGCAGGGCCAGTTGAGATGGTACAGCCGCCTGGGCAATCCCAGGGCACAGATCTCCCAAGTAGCTTCTGCCAAGCTCCATGCCTCATGTTGGACACTTCGGTGTAGTGAAATGGGAAGCCAAAATCCTTTCTAACTCAGTGCACTACAAACTGTCTTCTTTCCATTAATGAGTATTTTGAGTAGTAAAGGGCTTTGAAGAACCCCAAGCACTTTGAAGCACCTCTTTGTGAGCCATGGCTAGACACAAGCTGGCACTTCAAAGATTAACACTTTGGAGTTACCGTGAGAGGGAATTTGTTCAATGAGGTGCTGCATAGGCACCGCAGCACTTCATTAATAAACTCTCAACACCCTACTTACCATCCTCCCTTCGAAGTAGGGAGGTAGTGTAGACAAGCCCTAAGAGTGCTTAGATCAGCTATGCCAAGAAAAAAAGTACACATCAACTTCTAGTATTCATGTCAGCATCACCACACAGCTCAACACACAGCATACACACACACATCAAACCCAATTGCCTTAACCCACTTGTTGCATGATTAAAAATGAGAGCTCATTAGAGGCACCCTCCTAGCCATCAGGGTCTGGCTGTGAAACATCTTTGGAAGACGGAATGAGATCCAAAGTTGCAGAAAGTTCCTGTGGATGAGATCAGCTACTCCAACAGCCTGCTTCCCATTGTCATCCTCCTCATCTTGTTCATCCATGTCCTCCTCGCTGTTGCCAGAGGTTTCCTGAAGAATCTCTTTGAAGGTATCCACAGACCTTTTGGGGACAGTGGTTGCCCCACCCCACCCTGCTGCCCAAATCACATGCAGGTGCTCATGGAAGCAGCACGTTTGTGGTGATGACCCAGAACATTTGTTTGCTTCCTTTGTCTTATAGTACTCTTTCCTGAGTTCCTTTATTTTCACACAGCACTGCTGGGCATTGCTTGTGTATCATTTCTCCTCCATGCCCTGTTAGATCTTGGTAGTGTTGCTTTTTAGTCTTGCCATTGCAGCTTCATTCCCCACTCCCCTTAGGAATAAGGTCCTTGATCTCCTGCATGCTCCATGCTGGAGCTTGTCTGTTACTCTGTGAATTCATGGCCAGATGTGTTACTGATGTGTGCTGCTGAGGTGTACTTCCTACTCTGCTCGCAACGCAGGACAAACAGAAAATGAAATTCAAATTTTCTTGGGCTGCTTCCTGCACACCTGGAGAGCAGTGGACTTGAAAGTGGTGGCCAGAGTGGCCAGATATGAGCACTGCAGGATACCTGCAGGAGTCCAAGAATGTTGAATTTCACCACACTACACCTGCACTAACTTAAGGTTGATCATGCCAAGTTGAATTTTGCATTACTCATGGTGAAAAACAGAACAAAAGTCAACCTTAGGAGGGCTTGAAGTGGATGGAATGGACCTGGTAGCCTGGACTGATTAGAAATTTGACCTAAGTCCCCTAAATTTAACCTAATCTCCTAGGCTATGTCTACACTACAGAGATCTTTTGAAAGAAGCTATTCTGGAACACCACTTCCAAAAGAACATCTTTTGAAGAGTGCATCCACACACACAAAAGCAGATCAAAATAGCTATCTGCTCTTTTGAAGAGTGTCCACACAGCCCCCACTCTTTCAAGATAACAGGTCAGGGATTGAAAAATCAGGCCACAGGAGGACTGCTCTTTCAAAAAAAAGGGCCTGCAGGAGTCTACATATTTTCTTTTGAAAGAAGCTTTTGAAAGGAGGCGCTCTTCCTGAAATGGGAAAGGAAGAGCAATTTCAAAATGAGCATCATATTCTTTCTATTTACTTTTGAAAGAACACTTTTTGGCTATGTCTATACATGCAGTTTCTTCCAGAAGCATCATGATAATGAGCCACCTAGAAGATGTTAATGAGGTATGGATGTAAATTTACCACACCTCATTAGCATATGGCATGTGATTCGGAGTCTGGACTCCAAAATACATATGCAGACACGCGGCCCGTGGGGATCTTCCAGATCTCTGTGCCCATATTTTCTCTAGCAGATGGCATCAAAAGATGGTTAAGTCAAACCATAAAGAGTAATTTTACATCTCCTAGCATAAGAGTGTCCATATGCTAATCACATGTCCATATGCAAATGAGGCACGGGAAATTTTGAGGAAGAAGGGGCTTCCGGAAGGAGGGTTTTCTTCCAGAAGATCCCTGCAGGCTGCTTGTCTACATGTGTATTTTGGAGTCTGGAAGAGCTTCTTCTGGACTCCAAATCAGTTGCCCATATGCTAATGAGGTGTGGGAAATTTACATCCATGCCTCATTAGCATCTTCTGGATGGCTCATTACCATGCCAATTCCAGAAGAAGTGCCATGTGTAGAGGTAGCCTTTGTGTGTAGATGCTTTGTGGGATCTTTTGGAAGAGACTCCTTCTGAAAAATCTTTCAAAAGAACTTTCTAGTGTAGACACAGCTCTAGTACAATGATGATTATGACCCAGGCTTTCATTAGAGACCTTTCTAAACATTCTTCCAGTGAATCCAGTGGATTTTTGTGCCCCTATGTTCTCTAGCAGATGGCATCGAGAGAGTTAGGTCAAACCATAAAAAGCAATTCTACATCTCCTAGCATAACGTATTTTCTATTTCTTTTCTTTTTCTCTTTCAAATTAAAGAGCTTTGAACAGAGCAATTCATGCTGTTGGATAAATTCTTTACATATGAAAAAGTCTAGCAAACATTTGCTGAACTGCATTTAGACTACCTAAAGAGAGGCTTGAAGATGACCCATAATGCATAGATCCAAAACTCACATATTCAGCTTCATTTGATCATGCCCCTATATTCGTGAGTGAAACAGTTATATTTCTCTCCCATTTCTGGGAATCTCTTTTCTTTTTTAAACCATGTCCACCTTACCCAATGGAGAGAGTTTTCCTGAATCTCCCCATTGGTGAATCTTACATTAACTGGTCTATGTCTACGTGAGCCCCAGAACTTTGAAAGGGTCCTTGATAATGAACCTAATTGAAAGATGCTAATGAGGTTCTTCCACAAATATGCAGCACCTCATTAGCATAATGGCAGCCATTAGCATAATGGCAGTCACGGCACTTTGAAAGTGCCATTTTCAAATGAGTGCAGCTCCTCTACACAGGGTCCTTTTCTAAAGGACCCTGCACTTTTCAAAATCCCCTTATTCCTATAAACAAATAGGAATAAGAGGATTTCAAAGTGTGAGGGGGTCCTTTCAAAAAAGACCCCATGTACATGGGCTGGGCGCGATTGAAAACTACACTTTCAAAGTGCCGTGGCTGCCATTATGCTAATGAGGTGCTGCATATTCATGGCAGTGCCTCATTAGTGTCTTTCAATTAGGTTCATTATCATGCTCCTTTTGAAGTTCTGAGGCTAGTGTAGACATAGCCCTGGTGTCTTATAAAGCTTATTGTGCAGTGGGTTATATTTCTCTGTTCTGTATATTGGTTAGCTATAGCTACATCTGCCTACTGAGATGGATGCTCAGCCATGAAATACCTCTCTTGTATTATTATATCATGGTTTATGAGCCAATGCCAGTTCCCTTGGAAGTCAAAGAGACTGTGTCAATTTTCATCAGCAGGAGCTGGACTGGCTGCTGCTTATATAAGTTTTCATTTTAGATCTGAATTGTCTCTTATCTCCAGAGTGTTCCTTTTCCTTAGTAGATCAGAAAGATATCAATGGAACACTGTGCATCACAGATTGTGATGGCATGCACAGGGTCATATAACAAATAGCAATTGGAAATACAATTCTACTCCGAGAGCTTCCTGACCTGGAAGGCCCTTGTATCTTTATGACAAAGGATTACGATATATTCTATTGTACAGGGGTAATAGCCCCATATTGTTAAGCAGTGAAGATATTTTGTTATGTACTACTACATTTCCAGCAGCGTTAAAAATGTTAATTGACAATAAAACGAGTTAAGGGCTATCTTCTGTTCAGGTTCACACGTCTTTAATTATAACCACTATTAAGAAAAAAGTTCATCATTGATTCTTAATGGCATTTTCTGATGACAACCCTGCACTGTTGACAAAGTCTTTTATTGTAAGTGCAGATATAGTAAGTGAAATATAAATCTGTGGAAGGTTTCATCACAGATTGATACCAGAAACAACCAGCAGTATGTCCCAGAAGTATTTATCTGAAGCCTAGAAAGATGAGATAGACTATGAAAACCCCACAAAATTCAGTTTCCTTAACGGGAACAGACTCTTTTAGCTAGCTGTGAACTTTGATAATGGGGTCTCATTGGGGTGGTCTTTTATTTTAGAATGGATACATTGCAGAATAATGGTTTTTACATTCTCCATTAATCTGTCCTGCATGGATTTACTGGAAAGGACAGAACATTGACTTACCTGCTTTGTTCAAAATGGTTTTTACAGTACTTAGGTAAAAGATAAGTCTGGTTATAGGAGTTTCCTGTCTTAGAATCTATTGTCAGAAAATACATCATGTGAGGTTGTTTCAAAGAGAGTAAAAATTGAGGGAGTTCAAACAATGGCTAATGAGAAACTATTGTTACTCTATCAAAACTACTGCCAACTGCCAAATATTAATTACATGCTAGTTTTCTCCACCTCCCCCACTGGCAGCATTTAATTAATCTGAACATACAAAAAAGGATTTTTTTTTTGTCTAGTTACCTGATTTGGACAGTCAGCTTTCCTGTGGAAGAACAGTGTTCCAGTTCCTGTACTGTCTGATTCAGAGCAGAGACTTAGCTCGAGTTTTTTATTTTCTTATGATTGCCTGAATGCCTATAGAGTTAGTCTCTCTCTGACCGAACAAATAATTAAATTATACAAAATGGAAAAGCTCCAACTGGAAAGATTAGGGAAAAATTGACTCAAGAGAAGATCCAGATTCAGGTCCCTGCTCTGCCTCATCAGAGGAGTAACTTAAATTTAGCTCTCCCTCACAAGTGCTATAGCCTATAAGCTCTTTATGGTGGATTACTTGGTCTCCTCACCTTTATCAGTACCAATGCTTTTCTGAGGTACAATTAGACATCACATTTACAGGTTTTTGTTTTGTTTGGTTTTGTTTTGGTTTGGTTTTTTGTGTGTGTTGGCAGCAGCGTCTGCTGGTGAGCGAATAAGCAAATGAACATAAATTTGCATTTTTGAGACTTCCAACTTGCATAGTGCTGCTGGCAGTTTGGGTCAGTGTAACCACAGCCTCCAAGTCTTTACTGTTTTCTGGTAGAAATGCTATGTAGTGGACTAAATTGTTCATATTCTTAACAGCTTGAGAACTGGTCTATCTGTTCATATCAAAACAGAATGTCGGTTTCTACACCAGGGATTTCAAGATGTTGGCAGGAGTTAATAAGAATTGAGTGGTTTCAGTGGGTCAGAGGATCAGACTTGCTGTATCTAGCAATGCCTTACTTTATTACTTAGCTATTTGAAGTAGAGAAAAACAGTTAGTTAAGAACATAAGAACAATCACATCGGGTGAGATCAAAGGTCAGTCTAGCCTACTATCCTGTCTTCTAACAGACACCAGTGCCAGGTGCTTCACAAGGAATGCACAGAACAAGTAATTATCAAGTGATCCACCAAGTTATGAGATGACACATTGAACTGTGATTCTGTATCTTTTAAAATACGTTAGGAAATCCTTGTCTTTTGAGAACCAAAAATTGCAGGGTCTGAGGCCTAAACTTTGCTCTGTGCATGCTGGCAGCCTTTCATCCTTTCATAGAGGGAATTACAGTCCATGATGTAGACAATTTCCAATGTCTTTTGTGACTGTTTAGGCTAATCCCAGATTTGCATAATCTTTGGCAGTCATTGCAGATACATGTGTGTTGATTGGGAGCTGCTTGCTGCTTATAGGCTCTTTTCCATTCAGGCTGTAAGAATCAGCTGCCCTCACTGACATTGGTACCTTATGAAGACAATGGCACCACTTGTAATGCTCATTTTCAAAGACTTTCCTTTGGTCAGGAACAATTCCAAATTCCTTCATAACTCATTTGCGTGTGTCTTTATAGAGACCATTATCAGAGGGGTAGCCGTGTTAGTCTGGATCTGTAACAGCAACGAAGGGTCCTGTGGCACCTTATAGACTAACAGAAAAGTTTTGAGCATGAGCTTTTGTGAGCACAGACTCACTTCATCAGATGCTGGTCTTGGAAATCTGCAGGGCCAGGTATAAAGACGGAGCAAGGTTGGGGATAACAAGGTTAGCTCAGTCAGCAAGGGTGAGACTTACTACCAGCAGTTGATCTGGAGGTGTGAACACCAAGGGAGGGGAAGCAGCTTTTGTATTTAGCCAGCTATTCACAGTCTTTGTTTAAGCCTGAGCTGAGGGCGTCTAATTTGCAGATGAATTGTAGCTCAGAAATTTCTCTTTAGAGTCTGGTCCTGAAATTTCTTTGCTGTAGGATAGCTACTTTTAAGTCTGCTACTGTGTGGCCTGGGAGATTGAAGTGCTCTCCTACGGGTTTTTGTATATTGCCATTTCTGACATCTGATTTGCGTGCATTTATTCTTTTACGTAGAGACTGTCCAGTTTGTCCGATGTATATAGCAGAGGGGCATTGCTGGCACATGATGGCATAAATTATATTGGTAGATGTGCAGCTGAATGAACCCATGATGGTGTGGCTGATCTGATTAGGTCCTGTAATGGTGTTGTTGATGTAGATATGTGGGCAGAGCTGGCAACAAGGTTTGTTGCATGGATGGGTCCCTGAGTTAGAGTGACTGTGGTGCGTTGTATAGTTGCTGGTTAGGATTTGCTTCAGGTTGGCAGGTTGTCTGTGGGCAAGGACTGGTCTGCCTCCCAAGGCCTGTGAAAGAGGGGGCTCATTGTCCAGGATGGGTTGTAAATCCCTGATGATGCACTGTAGAGGTTTTAGCTGAGGACTGTAGGTGATGGCTAGTGGTGTTCTGTTGGTTTCTCTCTTGGGCTTGTCCTGTAGTAAGAGGCTTCGTGGCACATGTCTGGCTCTGTTGATCTGTCTTTTCCCTTCCTCAGGTGGGTATTGCAGTTTCAAGAATGCTTGGTAGAGATCCTGTAGGTGTTTGTCTCTGTCGGAGGGGTTGGAGCAAATGTGGTTATATCTTAGTGCTTGGCTGTAGACAATGGATCGTGTGGTGTGTCTGGGATGGAAGCTGGAGGCATGAAGGCAGGCCTAGCGATCAGTGGGTTTACCGTACAGGATGGTATTGATATGGCCATCGTGTATTAGCACTGTGGTGTCCAGGAAGTGGATCTCCTGTGTGGACTGTTCTAGGCTGAGGTTGATGTTGGGGTGAAAGTTGTTGAAGTCCCGGTGGAATTCCTCCAGAGTCTCCTTCCCATGGGTCCAGATGATGAAGACGTCATCAATGTAGCATACGTAGAGATGGGGTGTTAGTAGACGAGAGCTAAGGAAGCGCTGTTCCAGGTCAGCCATGAAAATATTGGCATATTCAGGGGCCATGCGGGTACCCATAGCTGTGCCGCTGATTTAAAGGTATATATTGTCACCAAATCTGAAATACTTGTGTGTGAGGATAAAGTTACAGAGCTCAGCCATCAGATGTGCTGTAGTATCATCCGGGATACTGTTCCAGACAGCATTTATTCCATCTTTGTGTGGCATGTTGGTATAGAGAGCCTCTACATCCATGGTGGCTAGGATAGTGTTTTCTGGTAGGTCATCAATGTATTGCAGTTTTCTCAGGAAGTCAGTGGTATCTCAGAGATAGCTGGGAGTGCTGGTGGCATAGGGTCTGAGGAGAGAGTCCACATAACCAGACAGTCCTTCAGTGAGAGTGCCAATGCCTGAGATGATGGGGCGTCCAGGATTTCCAGGTTTGTGGCTCTTGGGTAATAGAATAGCCCCGGACGGGGCTCTAGAGGTGTGTTGGTATAAATCTGTTCTTGTGCTTGTGTAGGGGGTGTCTTGAGAAGATGGTGTAGTTTCTTAGTGTATTCCTTGGTGGGACCTGAGGAAAGTAGCCTGTAAAGTTTGGTATTGGAGAGTTGTCTGGAAGCCTCCTTCTGGTAGTCAGACCTGTTCATGATGACAGTAGCTCCCCCTTTATCTGCCTCTTTGATTATAATGTCCGGGTTGTTTCTGAGGCTGTGGATGGCATTGTGTTCTGCACAACTGAGGTTGTGAGGCAGACGATGCTGTCTCTTCACAATTTCTGCCTGTGTGTGTCAGCGGAAGCATTCTATATATAGGTCCAGACTGTTATTTCTACCTTTAGAGCCGTGTCTACACGTGCACGCTACTTCAAAGTAGTGGCACTAACTTCGAAATAGCGCCCGTCACGGCTACACACGCCGGGCGCTATTTCGAAGTTAACTTCGACGTTAGGCGGCGAGACGTCGAAGTCACTAACCCCATGAGGGGATAGGAATAGCGCCCTACTTCGACGTTCAACGTCAAAGTAGGGACCGTGTAGTCGTTGCGTGTCCCGCAACTTCGAAATAGCGGGGTCCGCCATGGCGACCATCAGCTGAGGGGTTGAGAGACGCTCTCTCTCGAGCCCCTGCAGGGCTCTATGGTCACCGTGGGCAGCAGCCCTTAGCCCAGGGCTTTTGGCTGCTGCTGCGGCAGCTGGGGATCCATGCTGCAGGCACAGGGTCTGCAACCAGTTGTCGGCTCTGTGTATTTTGTGTTGTTTAGTGCAACTGTGTCTGGGAGGGGCCCTTTAAGGGAGCGGCTTGCTGTTGAGTCCGCCCTGTGACCCTGTCTGCAGCTGTGCCTGGCACCCTTATTTCGATGTGTGCTACTTTGGCATGTAGACATTCCCTCGCAGCGCCTATTTTGATGTGGTGCCGCGCAACATCGAAGTTGAACATCGACGTTGCCAGCCCTGGAGGACATGTAGACGTTATTCATCGAAATAGAGTATTTCGATGTTGCTACATCGAAATAAGCTATTTCGATGTAGGCTTCACGTGTAGACGTAGCCCAGGAGGAGTCCACGTGGAGTTATTCTTCTTGTGCTGCTGGGAGGGTGTCTGTGTAACGGTGTGCTGGTCAGTGTTGTGTTGAAAGTATTCTTTGAGTCTGAGATGGCGAAAGTAGGCTTCCAGATCACCGCAGAACTGTATTATGTTTGTACGGGTGGTGGGTCAAAAAGAGAGTCCCCGAGAAAGAGCACACTCTTCTGTTGAGCTGAGTATGTAGCTGGACAGATCGACGATATTGCTGGCTGAGTTAGTGGTACCACTGCTGTGGCTCTGTGTGGCAGGCAGGAGTTTAGACAGCTTGCAGCCCTTTTTCCTCTGTAGAGTAGTGAAGTGTCTAATGTAAATCTCCTGTCTTATTTTAGTAAAGTTCAGCGGTGTGGAAGTTTGTGTTGAAGGTTGTTTTTTTATGAAAGACTCCAGATTTGAGAGCTCTGTTTTGATGTTCTCCTGTTTGTTGGACAGGATGCTGATTAGGTGGTTCCTCAGTTTCTTCGAGAGTGTATGGCATAATCTCTCACTGTAGTCTGTGCAGTATGTAGATTGCAAAGGATTTTTCACCTTTAGCCCATTTGGTATGATGTCCATTCATTTGCATTTGGAGAGAAAAATTATGTCTGTCTGAGTTTGTGCAAGCTTCCTTGTGAGGTTGATAGATTTCCACTCCATATGTCTAAATGCAGTGCCTTGCATGGTGTCAAGTATCAGAGGGGTAGCTGTGTTAGTCTGGATCTGTAACAGCAAAGGAGGGTCCTGTGGCACCTTATAGACTAACAGAAAAGTTTTGAGGATGAGCTTTCATGAGCACAGACTCACTTCATCAGATGCTGGCCTTGGAAATCTGCAGGGCCAGGTATAAATAAGCCAGAGCAAGGATGGGGATAACAAGGTTAGCTCAGTCAGCAAGGGTGAGACTTACTACCAGCAGTTGATCTGGAGGTGTGAACACCAAGGGAGGGGAAACTGCTTTTGTATTTAACCAGCCATTCACAGTCTTTGTTTAAGCCTTCAAATTTGACCCCCTCAGCTCAGGCTTAAACAAAGACTGTGAATGGCTGGCTAAACACAAAAGCAGCTTCCCCTCCCTTGGTGTTCACAGCTCCAGATCAACTGCTGGTAGTAAGCCTCACCCTTGCTGACTGAGCTAACCTTGTTATCCCCACCCTTGCTCTGGCTTATTTATACCCGGCCCTGAAGATTTCCAAGACCAGCATCTGATGAAATGAGTCTGTGCTCACAAAAGCTCCTGCTCAAAACTTTTCTGTTAGTCTATAAGGTGCCACAAGACCCTTCATTGCTGTTATAGAGACCATTGAGACTCCCTGTTGGTCTTGTTCCTTCTGACAGCTCCCTGGCTATGTCTACATTACATCAATCTTTCAAAAGAAGTTCTTCCAAAATATCTCTTTTGAAAAAGCTTCTTTCGAAAGAGGGTGTCCACACACACAAAAACAGATCAAGAGATTGATCTGCTCTTTCGATACAGAGCAGCCACACAGCCCCTGCTCTTTTGAAAGAATGGGCCAGGGATGGAAAAATCCAGCTCCATGATGACTTCTCTTTCAAAAAAAGGGCCTCTGGGGCATCTACAATTTTTTTCCAAAAGAATCTTTCAGAAAAGGTGCTCTTACTCATCTGGGAGAAGAGGGTCACTGGAAAAAGTGCCTCATTCTTCTGATTTCAGATCAAAAGAAAGCATTTTGCATGTGGATGCTCTGCAGGTTCTTTTGAAAACCAGCCTGCTTTTCTGAGAGAACTTGTTAGTATAGACCTGGCTTCTGTTTACTGTAAACTCTTTCATATCTAGCAGCCCAGAGACTGGGAAATTGCCAGATATTCATATATTCTTGATAATAGATAAGCCTAGCAATGCCTAACACTAAAGGAAAACAAGATTAGGTATCAAGAAACAAAGAAATATATATTCAGAGTGCTCTATTTACCAGCTATAGTAGTTTTGTATACTGTGAACTTATACTGTATTTGTATGTATTTGCATTTACTTTCACTGTACTGTACTTATGGAAATGTAATTAAATTTTGCTTATGCCTAAAATGTCAGTTATTTCAGAGTTCGGGATGATAGAATGCTGAATATGAAAGAGTTTACTGCAGCTTGCCTTTAGCTATGCATCCATCTTCCAACCTACTCAGATGGCCCAGCCAACACAGTCATCTTTGCTTGAGCAGGGCTGTCACATATGGCAAATTTGTCCTTTGAAGAACCTCTTTATTGGTGACTTTATCTTATCATTTGCTATTGAGTATGTGGCAGAAACAACATAGGTGGAAATTCTTTAATCTTTTCTTCTGATAAGTATAAATTGTCCATATTTCCCCACCATACATGAGAGTGCCAACGATGCAAGCTGGGTACACTAGCATTTTGGTCTTTATTGTGAGCTTTCATTTGTTCTATGCTGCTCTAGTTAGTCTGCTAAAAGTGTTGGCAACCTTCCCAATGTGAACATTTACTTTATACCTAAATAGCTGAACTTTTTGATGATTTCTAACTTGTTTGCATTTTTGATAATTGAAGGATCTTTGGAACCCCTCATCCTTAGTACAACCACTTTTTGATATTGATGGTGAGGGCAAATTCCTGACAGATACTTAAAAATAAGTCTGTGAGTTCTTGTAGTAGAGCTTTGTTGTGTCTATAAGGGCTGCAGCACTAGCAAATAGAAATTCCCTGATTTCCACCTTTATGACTTTGGTCTTTGACTTGAGTGGGAACAGGTTTCCCATTCGACCTTATGTGAAGGCAAACTTCATCTGTCATATCCTTCAGTGCAAAGTTCAAGATCACTGAGGAGACTCCAAAGACTGTAGGGACAGGAACACATCCTTACTCCATTCTGCTTTTTTCTCTCAAAACAGTCCTAGGTGGACACATCAAACTGGTGATATTCATGGCAGCACCTCATGAGCATCTGCCGAAATCCCTCATTACCATGACCCTTTCAAAAGGAGGGGCTAGTGTAGACATGGCCCCCTCCTTCCGGAATAGAAGTCGCAGTCAGTGGGGATATGGTAATATGTCATCTTTCCCTTTTTGCTAGGATGCCATCTTTTCCACGAGCCTTGCAACTTGACAGCAGTCAATGCCCTTGCTTAGCTCTCCTACAATGGGCTCCACAGCTAGATTTTGCATGACCTCTAGAGTTGATATTTGGTCCAGTGATTCCCTGGTAATGTTTCTTTTTTTTGTGTCCATAGCTCTGAACACTGTTCAGCACATTGCGGCAGCTGCTTGTTTTCATCTGAAATGATTTCACTCCCAGGAGATTTCGGAGGGGCAACCTTGTTAACATTGGGACCTAGAGTTTTAGCTAGGCTGTCGTACGTGACTTTGAGGTTTCCTATGCCTGAGGCTGCCTGTAGTTCTTCACAGAGCTTTATTGTGTAATGATTTGCATAGCATCTGCTTGCTCACTCTATTTTGTCTCATGTTGAAGTCTCACTTTGGTACTCTCTGTTGGCTTCTTGTTGCACTCCAGTAGGCTGTATTCTTAATGCTGATGACAAGTTTTCCTTATTTTTTGTCAAACCATTTCTTTTTAAATTGTCTTCCCCACCCTCACCCCCACCATATAGCTCATTCTTCTTCATGGACTGTTGTTAAATCGTCCCAAAATTTCCCTGCCTTCTCTGGAAATGATTTCTCATTCAAAAATCTTCACAAATTCCTGGTTGACCACCCTGAAGCAGAAACAAGAACCTGGGTTTTTCCCCTCCCCTGCAAGAGCCTGGCATGTTAGACTCTTGACCATTCAGGGATCAGCTTCTTTCATTATCTAGTTCTTCCATGACAATTGAGGTCTTCATTGACTTTAGCACCAATATACAACCAAAGATCAAAATCTACATTTTTTATTCAATAGATTTTTTTCCACCCAGCCTTATTTGACAGTCCCCTGCCTGTGTTCACACCCTATACAAACACGCAAGTGGCATAGCATGCATCTTGCATGGACTGGAAAGCAAACTCAAAACATTAGATATGGTCCATGTGGTTTCACCAAAAGGAGAGAAGAGACAGGACATCTGCATGCATCCTGCCCTCCCCTGGAGAAAAGGGTGACCATCGCCGTGTGCAAGCTGGCCACCCCGGACAGCAATTGCTTGGCTGGCCAGCAATTTGTGGGGGGAAGGCCACCATTGGGGCCATCCTTGTAGATGTAAGGTAGCTGGGGTCATGCACCCACAGCAGGGCCCAGGGAGGGGCCACAAGGAGGGGTCCCAGGGAGGGGGTCCCCCTGCTTGTCACCACAAGCTCATAGGTGCCCATGCCCTCCACTGTGTGCAGGTCATCCACACCATCAACCAAATCCTCCTGCGCCAGCTCATCCAATTGGAGGCATGGACACCTCCATAGCTGGGTTTCAGCAGCTGGGATTTCCCAACTGTATTGGCACATTGGACAGCACACATGTCACCATCTGGGCCCCACCACACAGCCGCAGACAGTACATAAATCGGAAGTACTACCATTCTATCATCCTCCAGGCCATTGTGGAGGCCAGAGGATGGTTTACAGACATTTGCATGGGCTGGCTGGGCAGGGACCGTGATGCCTGCATCCTGCAGAACTCATGGCTCGGGTGCAGAATGGCTGAGGGCACCTATGTCCCTCCTAGGGAGCTCCCCATGGAGGACACGACCATGCCCCGTGCATTGTTGCTGATCTGGCCTACTCCCTCTAAGCCTGGCTAATATGCCCCTAGGGGGCCACACCAATGAAAGCCAGGTCTGCTACAACACCTGGCTCAGTCAGGCCAGGAATAGGGCAGAGCTGGTGGTCAGGAATCTGAAGGCACACTTCATGTGCCTGCTGACGCGTCTGGAGGTGGGCCTCCCCAATGTGCCCGCATTCATGGGCATGTGCTCTGCTCTCTTCAATGTTGTGGAGAGGAAGCACGAGCTCTTTGTGGTGTGATGGGCGGCCGAAGCTGTATATGACCAGCCAGGTGTGGTCCTGTGCTGCCAGGTGAACCAGGATGTGGTATGCATGCAGAAGGCAATCCAGGAGGCCTTCACCCAGCGGCCCCCATGACCTAGCCCTGGACCACCCCATGCAACCTACCCTGCACACCAATCCCTGACCTCTGCCACACTAGCACCCCCAACTGCACACACATCCCTCACCATCCCCTCCTATTACCCAACACAGACACTGTCCAATAAAGTTACCTGTTGATATTTTGAACCCAAAAATGCCTCCAAAATTTACAAGTGGAGGTCGGGGGCTGAATTATTTACAAGGGGTGGGGGGTGAACTATTTACAATGCGGGGCAGGGGTCTCACTTGTCTGTAGGGAGTGGGACAGAAGCCGTGGTGGTCCCTGGATCTGTGACTGCCCTGGGTTTGGGGCCCCCTGTGGGGCTGGGATGGCACTGGGAGCACCAGTAGATGGGGTGCTCTGGAAGTGTGATGGTCTCAGACTTGGGAGATGATGGACTCCAGTGGAGCCATGTTCCAGCTGGGTGTGCTTGCCCACAGGCACTGCACAAGTGCCTCCTTCTCAGCCATGGTCATGCCAGGTGGGAGCAGGTTGGGGAGTGTGGGGGAGGCGGGACGGACAGAGGCAGGGGTGGCGGGGCGGGGAGCAGGGGCAGAGGGGGCAGGGGGCAGCGGGAAAGGCCATTCATGGAGCACTTTGCTGAGCCAGGTTTTTGGCAATGGCCTGGATTAGGGTATCGAGGTACCCTGAGACCCAGTCCCAGGCTGCCTGCTCCATGGAGAGCCATTCCCACAACAGGCATTTTTGCTCCCACCATGCAGATATGTGGGCTGCTGCTAAGTTGTTGGCCTGGCTGCAGCAGTGGGCCCACCCAGCATGGTGCCCAGTCCTGGGGGGCATTTCTCCTTCCCCCTCACTGGCTACTGCAGGGATTCCTGGCACATCAAGGAACCTGGGGTGGCCCGCAGATGTTGAGGCTCTGAAGACATAAGGGGAGAGGGCAGCGGCATGTCAGTCACATGACTGGGTACTGTGGACTGGTGGCCATGTCCCCATCACCACCCCTCCCTGCACACTGGGGGTAGGGGGCTAGGGTGGCCCAGCTCTGTGGGGTCTGTCAACACTGGGCCATTGGCGGGGCTGGGTCAGCCCCCACCAGCCATGTGCCCCATATGACTGTCCATGGCCCCCTGTGGGGACCCCACACATGTGGGCTCCTCCCTGATGATGACCACAGCCATCCTCAGGGCCTCGGCCCATGGCTGCTGGGAGTGTGCCTGGGCCTGTGCCAGCAGTGGTGAGGGGTGCCCCCCCCGCATGACCAGGGTGCCCCACATCTGGTCCTACCTGAGGGTGCCTCAGGGTTTTGGGGAAGGGCTGGGTGGAGGTGGTCCTGCTCTTGCCCTCCCATGGTGCGATGATGTATAGGGTCCCCTTGCTCCTGCCCTTGCCATCACATCCCTGTCACTGCCCAGCAGCTCCAGGCTTGGGGGTCACTGGTCCTGTGGAGGGTCCTGGCTCTGGCTCCTCACCCTGACCCTCTGGCTAGTTTGTGTCAAGGGTTTTTTCTGGTAGTCCAGCCACCCTGGGACTGAGGAGCTGGTGCAGGTTGTCAGAGTAGGGGCTGGTGGCAGGAGCTGCCCCTGACAGCCTGACTGAGTCTTGTGCCTTTGCATACCCCTGGTACAGCTCCTTACCTTTGACTGCACCTTGTTGGGGGTTCAGAGGCTGGGAGGGGTGGCCTCTTGTGGCCACAGTCTCAGCCAGCCAGGCGAAGGTGGCTGCATTCCGCTTCTGTCTCTCCATCCTGAGCAGGATGTCCTTACCCCACCCCGATGGCCAGCAGGTCCTGTATTTTGGCCTTCAGCCACAGGTCCTTCCTCCTCTTCGGAGGCTGCCTGGGGTCCTGGGAGCCCTGCACCAAGTGTCTTGGGATCCCTGGGGCTCCCATGGGTCCTTTCTACTGTCCATGCCTCTGCCTGGCTGAATTCCTGCCATTCAGGGTGGGTGGGGTGTTGGTGGTGGTGGAGAGTGTTCTGTGAGGATCATGTGCTCCTTTGGCTGTCAGCACACACTCAGCTTCCTGCATGGCATTTCTGTGTCCCTGCAGCTTTAAGGCAGACAGAGCTGACAGCCATAGATGCCTGGCCGGAATCTCTGTGCTCCAGGGAGGGTCAGCTCCATGGAAGACTTGTGATTTCGAAATGGTGACCAGCGGAGCGGCTACACACATTTCCTTTCCAAATCGATGTCGAAATGAGGCGTTGTTCCCAAGAAGGGAGTGGAACAACGCTTTTGAAATTACCACCTTTTAATTGCAATGTTGTTTTCGAAATAACCAATTTGGGTGTAGTCGCTCAGCTGCTAGTTTCGAAAGCACCCCTCCTTTCGAACTTGCTTTTGAAATTAATTCCTAGTGTGGCCACAGCTGAAGATGACTCACTTTCACACTCGTGATTGAAAACATTTACTATGTCAAAAGCCATTTTTTACTGAGTTTGACGTTCTTTGACTAGTGAGTGCATTCCTATGTTTCTGAGGAGTCGATTTCAGCCACTGATTCAGCAAAAATGAAGAGTATTTTCTGAGTTTTTGAATTACATGAATCACACTTCTTGTCCTGTTGTCTTGCCTTGTAAGAGATGCCCTCATTTTCATGGATACTAGGAGGTGATTTTCCCATGTGTTTGTTTTGTTGTGAAATACTATAGCTGTTTCTCTCTTGGGTGTAAATGTTGTGTTTCTTCTAATGATAGTTTGTTCATATTTACTCTAGCCTGTGCCTTTCTCTGATTCCAGATCATTATTTTCTCTACCTATATTCCTGTATCTCTATATTTACCTACGCTGGGAATAAAGAAAGGTTTCTGGTTTTTGTGTTTTAATTTAAATAACCTTTAGCCAGAGACTGAGACTTTGGGAAGAGCTTATGCTGAAAAGAGCCTAAAAGGCTAATTAACTGATAAAATAATGTAAATTATTTTTAATTTGATTTGTTTATTTCAAACTGACCTGTGATGCTACAAAAGCTGTACACACTTTTGTAATTTGGCAACCCTTAGTTATGTTCAGTACCACTTATATTAATGACATTTCATGAATATACGTTACTCAAAATAAGAATTTGAAAATCTGATCCCAGTTTGCAGCCCTACCTATTACTGAGTGACGCTGGACCATTATAGAATATAGAATGTCTACAGTATAAATCTACAAGAACAAATTGAAACCATGAGAAAAAAAATATTTCTTTTATGACTTTTAAAACCTGACTTTTTAAAATGCTTCTGGAGGGTGCCACATAAAGACGCTATCCACAATATATATATTGTGGCAGGGTCAGTGTCATTCCTGGGCCCCAGGTCCTCCATTCAGTCCACTGGCCCCACTATACAAACCCTGTTACCCTTCCTGGGGCACGGGGTGATCTGGGGGGAACCCAGACCCCACCCACTTGTTCCAGGTTCTGGCCCAGGGACCTTGGATGGCTGCTACCAGTGAGGGCTGACTCCCTTTACCCTTGCATCTGCAGCTCTTCTCCCTGGGCCACTTCCCCATACAATCCCCCCAGGTAGCTCCTTCCGCTAGCGGTAGATGGGGCAGCAAGTCTCCTCCTTTGATTGGCTCCTCTGGCTGACCTGTTCCTCACAGTCTCTGGTTGAGCTTCAGCCCCCCCACCCCGAGCCGGGGCAGTCCGGCCCCTCGAGTTGCTGAGGCTCCTCTCCTCTTTTGTGGTCTCTGGTGTTCCTCCTAGTCTCCTGCCTTCTCCTCACTCGCCTTCCAAACTCTCCTTAATCACCCTCCCCTTGTCCTGCGTGGAAAAGGGCTTATAAAGGTAGCCCTGAGTGGGATCAGCCGTGAAAAGACTGTGGGAAATTCTTTTCCCTGTCCTGCCAATGTACCTTACTGTTGACCTAGAGGAAACAGCACTACTGGTGAATGAGTACCTCAGTCTCCATGTCCATTCAGTCTTTGACCTATATGTTCAGATTATTATTTTTATTGTGATAATAGTCAAAATCCCAATATCCTGTCAACTGTACAAATTCACAGGTTTGTAGAGCCCCTGCCCAGCCCCTGAATAAGTAATATGCTCTCACAGGGTGGCCAGGTGTCTGGTTTTCAACCAGAAAGTCTGATAGAAAAGGGACCTGACAGCATCTGGTCAGTCAAAGTTCAGTTACTGCTGGTGGTGGTGGGGAGCAGGGAGGTGCTGGATTATCACCCATGTCAGCTGCGACTTATTGGGGGCTGCCTCCTACCGGTGTCTAGAAATGGCAGGTCCTACCTCTGGTTCTGCAGAAGAGAGTCTCCTGGTCTGGCAGGGGAGTGGGGGTGGGATCTGAAAACCAGGGAGTGACAGGGTGTTGAGGGCGAAAGAGTCATGGGCAGGGGGTAGTGTCTTAGGGGAAGAGGTGCAGTTAGGCCTCAGGGGGAAGAGGTGGGGCAGGGAAAGTTCTGGGACTTCTGCGGGAGTGTCCAGTTTTTAAATACTACCAAGTCAGTGGTAACCATATGGTCTTAGTTCATTTTCAGAGGGCACCATCTCAGGGGGCCATAGACCACACACACAAAAATCAACAAGAAACCCCAAACCCTGTGCATTAGGTCATGATGCCCCTGACTCGTATTTGACCTGACCATGCAATCCATCATGATGGAGTGGCATCCAAGTTAAAACTGAGAGGCATGCAGCTGTGGGAATGTGGAGCAGCTGGGATTAGGAGAAGCGACCCTAGCCCAGGATAGAAGCAGAGCACTGATGCAGGGAGGTGCTAGAGAATATCCAGAAGATCCCAGAGGTGGTACGTGAGAGGCTGGGAGCATTTTCTAATGCAAAGAAATTATTTAGAGTAAGAAAATTGTTAATTGATGTAATACGTAGTTCATTGTAAAAAGGCAATATATTTTGTAATATTAATTGGGAAAACTAGTCAATGCCATCATGTTTTCATATTTATAACATATTCCAAAATGCTTAGATTTCCTGTGATTTTCCCATTATTTCCTGACCAAGAAATGGCAGCTCCTTTACTGTTATTAATCGTGTCACATTTCTCGATGTGCAGACACTTAACACTGGCAGGTTCAAAGCATTCTGAAGAATTCCTACTGAAATTCAGTGACAGTCTGGGGCTTAGTCTCTCCTTTGAAAATCTCAGCCCCATTCTCATTGTCTTTCTTCTAATCCAATCTAAAAATCACTGGTTGCTTTATAACTCTCAGTTAAAAATACCCTTGTGTATGAGCTCAGTAACTATTTTATAGACAGTTAAAATGCAATGACATGACTTTCTAAGGTTCACTCGGAACCAGGAATACTGACTGCTGTCCCCTCCTCTAAACACTAGGCTTACATACATTTTCTTGCCAGCTGTAAGTTCAGTTGTCCATCAAATGATGGCTTTTAAATGACAGGCATTCATACTGAAAATATGTATACAAAGTTTTGGACAATTCCTTCCTTTATTTGTTTCCGTCTTTGATGTAGTTTTCACGTGAGATGCCTGCCTGTGGCCTTTATAAAATATCATTCTTTTCATAACACTGTTGCTTGCTCGTTGTTTTTGTTTCCATTGACAGGAAAACCTTTTGCCCACTTCTCATCCATCAGACACACTGTCATCCCTGCGAAACATATTTTGCATTGGAAAATTTGTTACATTGCCCATAACTGTATGGAAGTGATTGTATCTCTTCCCATGAGGTTGACAGCATTGTATCTTAGTATAAAATTTCTGCTACTCTACTGAGACTTTTCATGATCAAGTCATTTTTAAAAGCAGTTGATGATCTTTCGTCTGCTTGGCTTGTAAAACTTTCTCAGAACATGGAAATACTGATTTTTATTCTCAACTGATTTTATTTTTTTAAGTTAGAAAGCTGATTTATGTTTGCTTTATTAATGGCAGTTGAAATTAATATGGTATCCTTTGCTGACTTGTGCAGTGAAATCTGCTACCGATGAAGTCCACATGCTGAAACTTTGGCATTAGCCTTTGTTTGTTAGAAAAGGCAATGAAGAGAGTACGGAAACACTACCAATGTTTTATCTCAGTCCTGCACAAATGGCAGGTTATGGAAGGTTTCAAATCAGCATGTGGTTAACCTTCTTTTTATGTATTCTTGTTGGGTTTGATCTAACACCCAGGGAAGCTAATTGAGTCTTTCCATTGGCTGCAATAGGCATAGAATCAAATACGTTTTCTCTATCTTAGCATTTCTGATGTAAGAAAGTTCCAGTAATAAAAGGGCTTGTCTACATCATTGAAAATGGTTATTACAACCCTGAGGAGCTTTCCATCCTGCACACTTACCCAACCTCTGTAATGGCCCCAAACCATAGCTCCAGTTTTCTCTGGGCTTTTTGGAATGGGCACAGTTTGGGCACTTTCTTTCTGGCTTGAGGCCTCTAGGGACATACTCCAGACACAGACTCTGTCTGACACCCTTCATGGCATAGAAACACAAAAGTCCAGTTATCTTAGTCCTGAAACTAGCACTTGGCTCATCCAACTGTCCTCAGTAGCTTCAGCAACCTCAAAGAGTCTCACTAAACTGAGGAGATACTAATTCAGCATTTCTCTCTGCAGAACTGTGTGATAGTTTAAATAATTGCCAGTCAGACTCACCACAGGATTTCTAAACATACATTCAATTTCCTCATAAAGAAAGCAGAAGAGATTTTTGGAGAATGTTGGAGATAACTTCTTGGTACAAGTGCTGAAGGAACTGACCAGGAGCCGTGCACAACTTGATCTGCTGCTCACAAACAGGGAAGAACTAGTAGGAGAAATAGAAGTGGGTGGCAACCTGGGCTAGAGCGACCAGGAGATGGCAGATTTCAGGATCTTGACAAAGAGGAAGAAAGGTGAGCAGTAATATACAGACCCTTGATTTCCAAAGAGCAGAGTTCAACTCCCTGAGAGAACAGATAGTCAGGATCCCTTGGGAAATGAAGATGAAGGGGAAAAGGGTTCAAGAGAACTGCCAGTATTTTAAAGAAGTCTTACTGAAGGCACAGGAACAAACCATCCAGTTGCATAGTAAGAAATGCAAATATGGTAGGCAACCAGCTTGGCTTAACATGGAAATCCTTGGTCAGCTTAAGCTCGGAAAGGATATGTATGAGAACTGGAAACATGGACAGTTGACTAAGAGGAGTATAAACATATGGCTGGACAATGCCAGGCAGTAATCAGGAAAGCAAAAGCACAATTGGAGCCGTAGCCGGCAAGGGGTGTGAAGGGTAACAAGAAGGGTTTCTTCAAGCATGTTATCAACAAGAGGGCCCAACAGGTGTTCATCAATGGCTCAATATCTGGATGGTGATTGGTTTCAAGTGGAGTGCCCCAAGGGTCAGTTCTGGGGCAGGCGTTGTTCAACATCTTTATTAATGACCAAGATAAGGGACTGGATTGCACCCTCAGCAGATTTTTACTGATGACACCAAGCGAGGGAGAGAGGCAGATACATTGGAGGGTAGAGATAAGATCCAAAGTGACCTGGATAAATTGTAGGATTGGGCCAAAAGAAATCTGATGCTGTTCAACAAGGAGAAGTGTAGAGTCCTGCACTTGGAACGGAAGAATCCCAGGCATTGTTATAGGCTGGGGAGTAACTGGCTAAGCAGCAGTACAGTGGAAAGGGACCAAGGGGTATGGTGGATGAAAGGCTGGATATGAGTAAACAGTGTGCCCTTGTAGCCAAGAAGGTTAACACCATACGGTGCATTAGGAGGAACACTGCCAGCAGATCTAGAGAAATATTTATTCCCCTCTATTCAGCACTGGTGAGGCCACTTCTGCAACATTGTGTCCACTTTTGGACCCCCCCAATATAGAAAGGATGTGGATGTGCTGGAACAGGTTCAGTGGAGGGCAACCAAAATTATTAAGGCGATGGAGCACATGACCTATGAAGAGAGGCTGAGGGATTTGGGCTTATTAAGTTTACAGAAGAGAAAACGGAGGGGTGATTTAATAGCAGCCTTCAACTTCCTGAAGGGGAGCTCTAAAGAGGAGGGTGAGAAACTGTTCTCAGTGGTGACAGATAGCAGAACAAGAAGCAATGGTCTGAAGTTACAGAGGGAGAATATTGGTTGAATATTAGGAAAAACTACTTCACCAGGAGGGGAAGAAGGGGCCTCGGGAAGGAGCTCTTCCTTCCAGAAGACCCCCTGGGGGCCACGCTTCTACATGCTGTTTTGGAGTCCAGAAGAGCCTCTTCTGGACTCCAGATCATGTGATCTTATGTTAATGATGCACAGGGAAATTGCATCCAGGCTTTATTAGCATATTTCAGGCTGTTTATTAGCATTCACTTTCGAAGAAAGTGGCATGTGAAGAAACAGCCAAAAGCCATGTCTACACTAGCCCCCTCCTTTCAAAAGGGCATAGTAACGAGGGATTTTGGCTGATGCTAATGGGGTGCTGTCATGAATATGCAGTGCCTCATTAGTGTAAAAGCAGTCACGCGCAATTTGAAAGTGCTACTTTCAAAACTCGCGCCAGTAGCCGGTGACCTTTTGGAATGACCCCCTGATTTTGAAAACCACTTCTTCCCATTTGGTTTTGGGAAGAAGGGGCTTTCAAAGTCTGCAGTTCATTTCTAAAGGCTCCTGTGTACACAGGCTGCGTGAATTCTCAAAGAGACACTTTCAAATTGTGTGGGACTGCCATTATGCTAATGAAGTACTGCATATTCATCACAGCACCTGATTAGCATCTGCCGAAATCCCTCATTACCATGACTCTTCTCAAAGGAGGTGGCTAGTGTACACATGGCCACAGGCTACATCTACACTACAGATATCTTTCTAAAGAAGCTCTTCTGGAAAATATCTTTCAAAAGTTCCAAACACAAAGGCCATTTCTACACAGGCCACTTTCTTTGAAAGTGGCATGGTAATGCACGGCCTGAAATATGCTAATGAGGCATGGATGCAAATTCCCTGCACCTCATTAGCATACGGTCATGTCATTTGGAGTCCAAATGACCCTTTTTCCAGACTCCACAACGCAGTGTAGAAGCATGGCCCCCGGGGAGCTTCCGGAAGGAAGTCCTTCTTCCGGAGGCCGCTTCTTCCTGAAAATTTTTGGGCAGAAGGGGCCTCCGGAAGAAGGACTTCCTTCCGGAAGACCCCCCAGGAGCCGTGCTTCTAAACAGTGTTTTGGAGTCCGGAAGAATGGTCTTCCAGACTCCAAATGACGTGATCGTATATTAATGAGGTGCGGGGAATTTGCATCCGTGCCTCATTAGCATATTTTGGGCCGTGTATTACCATGCCACTTTCGAAGAAAGTGACCTGTGTAGAAATGGCCAAAAAGTGGATCAAAAGAGTGATCTGCTCTTTTGAAAGAGAGTGTCCACACAGCCCCCTGCTCTTTCAAATGAATGGGCCAGGGATCCAAAAATCAGGCCCCAGAAGGACTGTTCTTTCAAGAAAATGAGCTAGCAGAGCATCTACACACATTTTTTTCAAAAGAAATTTCTAAAGGGGTTGCTGTTCCTGAAATGCGAGAGGAAGAGTGATTTAGAAAGGAGCGCCTCATTCTTTGATTTACTTTCAAAAGAACACTTTTTGTGTGTAGACTGTGCGTGGAAACTTTCTAAAGAACTTGCTAGTGTAGATGCAGCCAAACAGTACTTAGCTATGTTGAAATACATAGTCTAGACACATAGTGCTTGTTTCAAAATAATATCTTAACTACTTCAAAATAGGTCCTGTTAAGACAAGGGCTGTGGTTACAGTGCCCCTCTCTTTTGGAAGGGGCATGTAAATTACGGCCATTCAAAAATGCAAATAGGGTGCTGATATGAATAGTCTTGTAGGCTTAAATTTAGTCCATTCAATCAGGCGAAAATATTGGCCAAGTATGCTACCATAGCTAACAATGAAAAATCATTGAAACGCTCACTCAGTTGAAATGTCATATCTGTGAAAAATATTCCTCACACAAATCAAACAAGGAGCTGAGTACATTCCCATGAGACAACCAAGATACTTCTGAACATAAAAGAAATTATTTGATTGCTGCTCATGTCATTGCAAAGGGCATTAAAGATTTGGAAAGTCAATGGATGATCTTTAACAAAGTTCACCACCTCATCCAATACTGTCTTCAGTTTTCCTTCCCTTCTTTCAGGCAGCTAACAATTCTTGGTGCATACGGCAAAGATTCCACATAACTATAGGCATTAAATTCTTACCACACGCAATAAGTGTACTGTGCTTTCCTGACACTGCGCCAACCTTATCAGTACTGATTCCTAGAGATTATGACAACTTAATTTTTTGTTATTATGAAATCATTCAGACTATTGAACACAATCTCAGTGATAGTATGTGTTGATAATATATGACAAAATAGGAAATCTTCATTGAATTTACTATCAAATTCATATCAGATGAATGCCATCAAATGAATATTGCCAGAAACATCTGCACTTCTATCCAGTTACAGTGAACACTATTCATTTTTGCATTGCTTTGTAATTATCTGCTCTTTTATATTCTCTGCGGTGTCTTCAGTTCTATGGGTGACAATGCTATTTGATATTGAGATCAGATTTATATCTTTTACAGCTTTATGCCTCCGTATTGCCCTGGTCATTGGTTTTGCATCAGGTAGAATTAGTTCCTATGGGATACCTGGCCTGCAGATTTCCAAGACCAGCATCTGATGAAGTGAGTCTGTGCTCACAAAATCTCATGCTCAAAACTTTTCTGTTAGTCTATAAGGTGCCACAGGACCCTTCATTGCTGTTACAGATCCAGACTAACATGGCTACCCCTCCAATACTTCCTATGGGATAGTGTCTTTGCTGTTAGTAGGGGTACTTGATAAAAAAGCAAGCAGCATTTTGTTATTATAGAACAGGGGCCACCAACCTTTTCAAGGAGTACTGAAATTTTACCCTTTAACCTTTATGTATGGGTCCAAGTGCTAGTGATACTTTTTAAAGTCACTAAGGCTGTGTCTGCACTAGCTCCCAACTTCAAAGGGAGCCTGGTAGGTAGGGTGCTGGGACATTACTAATGAAGTGCTGTGGTGCATATAAGCTGTGGTGCATAAGCTAAGCCTCCCCCATGGCAACTTCGAAGCAGCAAACTTCTAAGTGCCGGCTTGCGTGTAGCCGCGACTAACCCACCGGTACTTCAAAGTGCCTGGGCTACTTCAAAGTTCATTTACTCCTCAAAATTTTGCACCGCAGCACTTCATAAGTAATCTCCTGACACCCTACTTACCATGCTCCCTTCAAAGTTGGGAGCTAGTGTAGACACAGCCTAATAGTGCTGCTTACAGCATCTTCAGTAATAAATAAATCGAGATGCAGAGCCTTACCCATTAGGTATTGGTTGCTAGTATTGGCTGTATTTTTTGTTAACTCACAGGTGACATGGCCTGGAGCAATCTCCGGGCTGCATGGGACAGGAGGGGCAGGGCTGAGATCCTGTTTTGCATGCTGATGAAAATCAGCTCGAGTTCCGCTCTTGGCTTGTGCGCTCAGGATTGCTGACCAGTGCTGTAGCCAGTCAGGCTTTTTAAATCCTTCTGGTGCACATGTAATTATCTTTGTTTGTTTTGGAACAATTTGACAGATTTGTTCACGTGTTGCATAGGTTTTGTTTCTAGATGCCAGGGAATTTTGACGAGTTTAATGAATTCTCCAATAACAAACAATGATTCAGAACAAAGAACACACTGTGCTTTCCCCATGTCCTTAAAATCTGCACTTGTAAATCCATATAACAAGTATTCATCACAGTACTTACAGATTTTGCATTTAGGTCATGTTTTTGTGTAGCTTCACTCGAATATGATGAACCTTCACTTGAGTCACTGTCATTATTTTTACATTTTAACCAGCGATTCATAAACTAATATGGATAATGCCAATTCCCGGTCAGACCCAGGCCTCACCTCCACCCCACCTCTTTCTGACCCTGGTCCACCCCTGCTACTCCTTTTCCCTGCATCTTTCCACCCCCTCACCCAAATGCGCCCATCCCCAGTACTCTTGCTCCCTCCCACTGCCTCATGGATGCTGCTGAATGGCACTTCTATGGTGTCCAGGAGGCATTGGGAGGGATGGAGAGGAGTGATTGTCAAGGAGAGTGCAATACTGGCTTGCACACATGGTATGTTAGGTATGCAATATTGGTGATTGGTCTCTTTAAAAAGAGGTGAGCCATAAAGGAGAAATAAAGTGAAGTGGGGCCATCAGCTCCCTTCAGGGATCTATTTTAGAAGGATGAAGAGGAGCATAAATTCTACCGCTGCCACCCTACCCTCCCACTCTGTGACCAGCACTGTCTCCTTTAGAGGTGGTCCTGCGCCCTCCTGGCTTTGCCTCTAGGCTGATTGTCCAACAGCACGAGGCCTGTGCCACAGCATTGGCGGAAGCTATTTTAAGATGAGAATGAATCAAGACCTATATATATAGGGGGGCCTCAGTCATCCAAGGGGGTGGGGTCCTATGAGCTACAGAAGCTGAAGGAGACTCTCCTACCCCTGGTGTAGGTCCCCATTGGGGTTGGGAGGCGCATGGATCACAGGGAGATAGGGTGTTGGGGGGACAGTGGGCTTGGGCTCAGCAGGGGGCAAGGAAGATGGGAGGTGCAGGGCCTTCCCTGGCCATAAGCCATTAACCCAGGCTCCATATGGTGGCAGGGAGGAGGTCGGGAAGGAGGAAAGCAGCAAGGGTGGAGGATGGCAGTTGGGGCTGTGTGGAGGGAGGCGGTGGGGCGTGGCTGGTTGCTGAGGGTCCTGCTGGTGCTGTGCAGGGTCAGCATGACCACCCTCTGGGCCTCTCATCCTCTAGGCCAGGATGGCCTGGTCCAGCACCAGCTGCTCCTGCAAAATCAGGTTCTTCTCACAAAGGGCAGCTGTGTACAGTGCAGCCTCCACGTCCTGGCCCCGACGATGGTCTCTCCAGCCACAGACCCACCTGAGCAATGGTTGTGGGGGTGCCCTGGCCTTTCCAGCTGCTGATTCTGGGATTCATGTCCCAACATCAGGGATGGGGCTGGGCAGTCCCGTGGATGATGGGGGGCTCTCCTGGCCCTCAGACAGAACACCTGTAGGGATGGCAGGGGACAGAGAGAGAGACAGCACATCAGTCCCACAGCCCAGCCAGGAGGGCCATGCCCCCCACCCCTGTGGGCAGCAGCCCCCATCCCTGGGCCAAGGGATGGGGATGTCCCAGAAGCATGTGTGCTCTGAACAGTGGTCCCTGCCACACAAGAACCCTGAGATGTCTTTGGGATGTGGCTGACCATTGCAGGTCCCCCGCTGTCTCCCAGGAAATTGACTGGTGGGCAGGAGGGGTGTCTGGCCACAGACAGGTCCCTGCATGGGTGGCAGGTGAGCCTGACACAGCCTGGCCCTTCCTCCAGCCCCCATACACAGATATGCAGCCTATGGCACTGTCTACAGGGGCAGGTGCTGAGTGTCACATGCCTGCATACTGGGGTACACTCCTGAGTGGGATGTCTAGGGTCAGACCGTTGCCCATATGGCTGGCCCACTTACAGCTGCGGCAGGGGTGGGTGCCCCGCCCAGCATTGGGGGTGCGATGCACTGATTACTTACCAGAGGGTTCTAGGGTGATGTCAGGAGATGCCTGTCTGGAGGTCACCTGGTTGGAGGATTGTGATGGAACAATGATGACCAAGGTTGACCAATAGGGTTGACCAATAGGTTGACCAATAGGGCCTCAGTCTCTGAATCTGAGTGGCCAGTCTAGATGAAGGGTCCTGGCTAGTCAAGGGGTGTCCCTGGCTCTTCCTTGGATGCTGCAGAGGACTCCTTTGCCACTGTGTTGAGGATGTAGTGGTGGGGAGCTGTCCTCACCCCTCAGGATGGCATGGAGCTCCCTGTGGAAGGGGCAGGTGACTGGCCTTGCCCCTGAATGCCTGGCTGCATCCCTCACCCAAACGTAGCCCTGGCGCATCTCCTTCACCTTAGAGCATACCTGCTCCAAGGTGCAGCTGGGGTGTCCACAGGTGCTCAGTCCACTGGCCAACCGGCCATAGGCACAGTCATTGTGCCTCTTCCCAGCGATTGTCAGGAGGACATCCTCCTCGTGCCAGAGGCCCAGCAATTCTCTGAGCTCTGGCTCAGTCCAGGAGGGCACCATGGGGAACTGGGGCAGGCTCCTGGGACCCCTCTGCTGGCTCAGTGGGAGGGCCCTGAGGGTCATGCAGTAGCTATCTCTCAACCATCCTGGCTCTGGTCACTGCAGGGGTGGCTGAGAGGGTGTGAGTGTCAGCGGCTGGTGTGCTTGCTTCCACCATGCTCTCAGCTTCCTGCTACATGGTGTCCAGGGCTCCCTGTGCCTTTAAGGCAGTGGGATGCAGGGAGCGTAGAGTTCTGTGAGCACTGTCCAGGCTGTCTCCATGCCCCAGATGGCCAGCACTATGGAAGACCCCTCTTTCAAAAGAAGGGCCCACTGAGCATCTACACACTTCTTTCAAGAGAAGTCACTTTTCCTGATCCAGGAGTGGAAGAGCGCCTCCAAAAAAAGGGCCATATTCTTTTGCTTTACCTTTGAAAGAATGCCTTTTGTGTGTAGACGCTCCAAGTGTTCTTTCAAAAAAGAGCCAGATTTTCCAAAAGAACTTGCTAGTTTAGATGCAGCCAAAGTTATGTGTGCATTAATTAAAAAAGAACTTGGTTTTCAATGTTTCCATCGTATTTGATTCAACTGCAGTCTTAATTTAACTCTTTGGAACAAGTGCTTCTTTAAGAATTTTTAACAACTGGGCCATTTTCTCTCTGCTTGATGAACAGCTCTGTCCTCAGTAGGTGGTGGCTTTGGTTTTATTTATGATTTCACAAGTGGATTAAATTTAATTAATCCAACTTTAATTATCTTTCATTTAAGAGTAAAGTACCCGACAATGTGTGAGCTGTCTGACAATGTATCCAGCCCTTAATAGCTTCTGCTGGCAGTTCGTTAGCATCTCAAAGGACTCAATGTTTAACCAGACCCTAGTGTGCAATTCTGAGATGATTCTCTTGTGTGACTGGTAATTGCAAAACATTAAATAGAATTTCACACATTTACATGCAAACCGCACCAACCTGCAACAGAATAGGCAGAATATGAATAAGAATCCAGCATCTGTGACTAGGAACCATGAGCAGGTGTTCTTGTTGATCCTGACCCGCAGCTTGAAAGATGGTCTACGTTTTACCGCTGGGACTGTTTGTAGCTTTTGAGGTTTCGTTCCTTTTCCTAGCATAAAATCTGCTACTCCTGTGAAAAATTACCATCTCGCAATCTGGAAGCTTACCATCATAAAGTAAAATAAAGTCAAGTCTGCATTTCTAAACCCAGTATAAAGTCTTGTTTGTTTCTTCCACTTGTTGACAAGAAAATAATGAGGAAAAATCAACCCGTATCTTGAAACGTATTGCAACCAGAGGAGAGAAAAATCTTCCACAGAGTATATCTTTGTACTGTATTTTGTAAGCCTTTTTATGTCAGCTGTACAGGAAGCAAACTAGAGAGACAAATGAACCTGTTTACAAATAAATGAACATTTAAACATTAAAATAAAAAACAATCTTACCTACAGGAGACGGCACGGAGAGTACTCAACTGAGATTTTTCAAACATAACTTACTGACTATGTAATGGAGTGAATGTCTATAATGTGACTTTATTCAGCAAATGCTAACAGATTAGGGATGCTGTTCCCAGCCTGAAGCTTGTTTTTAATGCTCTTGTGTATTTTGGAAGTGGAACAATGTAGAATAGACTTTTTTATGAAGTTGACGGACAGCTCAAAGATGTGGCACCACATATGAACTGAGTTCCAATGTTAGAATGACAAGTATTAAAAACAAAATTCTTGTCAAAACTCCAGGAGCAAAAGTTAATAGTGCCTGGCATATGTTTGATACCACTGCATTCACTCAGTTAAATGTTAGACTTAAAACTGAATGCCATCACGACCTTGAAAATACTTAATGTATTGGAGCGGTGTCAAAGCCATATCTACCGATGGAACATCAAATCTCCTAAACTAAAAGATGAACTGAGCATTGCTTGGATGCAAGACCTCTAAAAAGAACTCTTGGGTACAGTGGGAATTTGTTTTAGGGACTCCAAAGGTTGAACTCTCAGGAACATCACAAAAACTTCAACTTAGATAATTATATTTTGCTTACTTAAAACCTCCACTGGAGATTCAGTTAAATATTGTCTTGTTCCAACTCAGGTACATGTGCCTTTCAGCAGTGGATAAAATTATTCCCGAGTGCATGTATAAGACAGAGAGAGAGAAAACAAAAAAGTAGTCATGTAGCATTTTAAAGACTAACAAAATAATGTATTAGCTGATTGGCTTTGTGGGACAGTCCCTCTTCTTCAGATCTATAGCCTTACCAGAATAGAGTCAATATATAAAGCACTGAGGTCCAAAAATTGTTATCAAGGTTGACAAATCAGAAAAAATGTTATCAAGGTTGGCAAATCAGATAAAAGAGCAGAAAGAGAGAGGTGAGGGGTGGAGAAGCCAAGTGCTAAGTCAAACATCAAAACATGTGAAAGAGTCCTTATAAGGGGTCAGGTAATTGCTGTTCCTATTCAAACCATGCGTTAATGTGTTGAATTTGAATATGAATGTCAGTTCCAAACATTCTCTCTGTAGATAGCAAGGAAGGGTCCTGTGGCACCTTATAGACTAAAAGAAAAAGTTATCTCTGTAGATAGTTGTAAAACGTTGTTGTTGTAGACAGTCTCTTTTCTCTAGAACACAAACTCTCAGGTCTTTAACAGAATGACCCAGTCCATTAAAGTGCTGTCTGACAGGTTTGTGTACTTGAAGATTTTTTATGTCTGCTCTGTGTCCATTGACTCGTTGGTGAAGAGTGTTTGCGGTTTGCTCAATATACATAGTGTGTGGGCACTGCTGGCACATGGTGCCATATATGATGTTAGTTGAGGAGCAGGAGAAAGTGCCCCTGATTCTGTAATTAAAGTGGTTAATTTAACCTCTTTAAAGTTCTACATAACTGCTTTTTTGTTTTGATAGAATACAGACTAATATGGCTATCTATCTGTTATTATAGAAAGAGACAGAGAGAACTCAAGTATAATTTTGAAATGAACATCATAATAGAAATGTACAGGATGCCTGTTCTCAGCAAACCTGATTGTAAAACTGGGAAGCTTTTAGCATATTTCTGTCACCTTTCAGGCTCATTTACTAACAACTAGCAGATTAACTTGGCATTGCTCATGTCTGTAATCCAATTAAATTTTAGTGTATGTTTTTTAATAAAAGGAAATGTACAGACTATATGTAAATTGCATTTTTTTAGAAAAACAGTATTATTTTTATAAAGTTAATTTTTATTTCAGATTTTTTTAAGAAAAACAGTTGTTAAAATGTTTCCTTTTTTTTGTTTTTTTGAAAAATGTTAATGGTAATCCCATCAAATATATGTTTTTCTTCATATCTAAAAACTTTTATTAATCTCTAATGTAACTCTTCTGCCAGAAGGATTCAGCAGCAACCAGGGCCAGGTTCAACATCTAGGGGTTCCTTTTCATCCATCTCACACAGAACGGGCTTGAGCCCCCACCCAGTAGCCTGGGAAATTCACACACCCCTGGGTGCCTCGGAGAGGCAATGCTTCCCCAATTGCAAGGACAGAGTCTGAGTGTAGAAAAGAAACCTATAATGAAATAGGCAGAAAAGTAATTTGGCATTAGCCTGGGAAAATACCACACCCAGAGTTCATAACCAATCCTCAAGTAACTGTCCCAGCTCAAATGGATTGAGCAGCGTTCTTTGCCTCTCAGGCTCACCAGTCCAATACTGTAAGGGTCCCATTCACATACACAAACTTTCACTGTACCACCTTCAAATGCCTCAGTTACAACTCTGTTCAGTCCATGCAGGCCCTGACACATCACCCTGATGCACTGCCTCACTGAACCTGAGGCAATGCCACCTTTGTGCTGGTCCAGCATTCCACTTGCTCCTTCCAGCTGCTCCACCGGCCACCCGCCAGTCACACCTGCTGGCCACCCACTGATTTTCCTACTGGCTGCCCTCTGGTCACCCACTGCTTCTGCTACCAGCCGCCCACTAGTCACCTGCTGCTTCTCCTACCGGCCGCCCACTGGTCGCTCCTGCCAGCTGCTTTTCTCATAAGCTGCCTGTCTGCTGTCCTGTGGGTTTTGCTGTAGGCAAAACCCTGTGATTTCAGCTCTCAGTGATTTCAGCTCATACTGGCATTCAGCTCTGGGCCTCACCACAGTATTTCAGTATCCACCAAGGCTGATTCTCACAGAATAACTATAGACCCATCTTTAGATCTACCTTTGAACATTGAGGGTTGCAGGGAGAACTGGTCAAACCAGTCTTACAGCTGTATAGCCAAAAGGCTTCCAGCCAGCTGGTTCAACCACTATCACTCTCTCCTTTCACCTCACAATGCTTAGATGGATGGAGCCCTGTGCAAACCATATCTTACACAGCACTAATGACTGCCCTGTAACCCCACTACAACTTCAACCATTGTTGAGACTCCTCAATTCTACACTGGGTGATAGCATAAATTATGACTTTACAACAGCATGTTATTTACAATATATGAAAACTCATTGCTAAGCTTGCTCCCATCAGGCTTTGTTTACAAGGTATTACATATGCACATCTTTGCATTTTCATGCAAATACTCTTTAAAGGACACATTCCCCAAATCCTTCAGCAGAATTGACCTCCAGCTGGCACATTCCTTACACTAAGTTTTAAAAAAAGGGCTATAGTCAATTTTGTTTCCAATAACATTTTCTTCTGGTTTTCAAACCTGAAGCATTGGTTTGGGTTATCTGTGCCAAAACAGAGGACAATTCCAAATTTCTCCAATTTTATCTGTTTTCTGTAAAGGTTATTGAAAAGTAATCCTATTCCAGGTTCATCCTATTTTTCTGACTCATTTTGGTTCAGTCTCCTTCAACATTTGCTGAGCTATATTAATTTTGAGGACTTTACTTTAATTAGTGATTTTGTGTCTTTTCCTAGTACAACCAAACCTGTACATTAGTTTAAGTTGTGTTAAATGAAAGATGTATGCTGAATTTGGCGGTCCTGGCTCTTAACATTTACACTGAGTTCCTGATCAGACAAACAGACAAACTCTGGCAAAGTGGGTCTTTTCCCATGAAAGCTTATGCTCCAAAATATCTGTTAGTCTATAAGGTGCCACAGGCCTTCTTTTTATTCTTAATATATAGATGAAGATTGCCTTATATGATACTTAGACCACCTAATTTATCATTTTGTTGTCTGCTTACATTTTGAAACTTACAAATCACGTAAAATGTAGAGGTGAATTATGATTTTGGAAGAGTTATCATTTGACTATTATCAGCATTGCCATTGCATGTGATGGTACAAGAGAAAGAGCAGAATCACTATCCCCATGTCTAAGACATTCAACAAACCTAAACAACAACAAATGAAGCATGATTATGAATGAAGTCCTCTCCACATGCTCACATTTCTTTAGAATTGTGTACATCTTAATCTCAACTCTACTATATGCTAGGACATATTTTCTTGAACCACTATTTTCCTTGCTCGTTACTATTTCTAAAATTCTTTCTTGTAAAGCAAAACTCCGTAATTGATATCAAACCAATGAGGAATTTATTACTTTGTTTAATTTGGCCCAAGTCCATTCAGCTTTATTTGAATAGAGCAAGCTCTAACTGTGGTTGCTTTGCATTATGTATATTTATAAGAGAATTCCTACAACTCTTTCAACTGCAGTTCTAAAGGTTACTGTTGCACTGGATATATATTTTAAATTGCTGCCTATCGTTCATTCTTATCACTTTGTAGCCGCACAGCAATTATTACTGTCTTGATGTGCTGCTTTCATGAGTCACTTATTTATATGTATAACAATAATTATAGGCTTCAAAGCTGAGTTTATGGAATCTTCCTTGTGAAAGAAAATCTGTGAAATCATTTTAAACATTTGCTTTGAAGACGGTTTTACATTTAACAGCTGATTTTCAACCCACAAAGAACCAGATCCTGTTTTTACAATACCAAATCTCCCTCTGACTTCAGTGGAAACAGAAATGAATCCAAAATCTCTGATGGCAATTTAAAAACTGACTGAGATTAATGATAAGCAAAATTGCTCTGATGTTTTGGAACAGATAACATATCTTCTTTGATGTCATTTGTATGGACTTTCTTTGTTCTGGAAACTGGGCTGAAAAATTTGTGAAAACAGTCTTCATGATGAGATCTGGATGAAAATACAGCTTGAACATCTCTGGTCTATTCTGGCAACATTCATGGTCCAACAGGGCGGCAGATGTTGTGGGTTCAGAGAGCCCCTGGACCAAAGTGCCCAGTGACTGGCAGAAGGGGCCATCTAGAAGTTCATCAGTGGAAGGGACAGCAGCCAGGAGCCTGGCTGGGAGGCCTGGAGCAAAGCTGGTCTCATGGCCAGGGATCCAGGAACAGAGACAGTCTCATGGCTGTCAAGATAGTGGCCCTGAGTCTTGCTGGGGGAAAGAAAGGGCTGGGAGCAGACAGTGGGATTGGCTGCCATGTGTAGAGCCTGGCTGGGGGATACCATGAGAGGGCCCAGAAGAGGCAGCAGAGGATCCAAAACCAAACATCTCTGGCTTGGCAAACACCCTCATTCAGGACTGGTCAGGCCCCGAGGGTGCCAGACAAAGGAGGAGCAACCTATACACTGAAAATAATTTTATTGTTGTTGTCCAGTGCTGCCAAAGCTCAAAAGAGAGTGGCATACTTGAAAATGAAAATCAAGCAAAAAAAAGTTGAGCAAACACTTTCCTTACAATCCCAAAGACAAATTAATTTAAACTTTTTATGAAATGTCAAGCCAGTTAGTAGATTACTCCAAACCAGATGCCCATTCCTAGAGATGGACAAGCTTGAAAGGTTCAAATTCAGGGAGAATGCATGCTGATCTCAGCCTCAGCCCAGGTACATCTCTGAAGAACTCCCACAATCCCCCTGCCATGATCACATCCTCTCCTCACAACCTGCATGCCCCAGATGCATTGTACCTTCGCTTTTGTCTTGTTGGCAAGGGTTTGTGTCTCCTCCTTTAGCATTAGAGTCTTATGCTGGGAAGCAGTTATCTCCTGCTCTGATGTGCAGAGATACCTTGTTCTGCCCTCTCTCACTACATACTGCTGCTCTGCCAGTCTGGACAGCATTGCTATACTGTAAAATCCCTCTCTCTGTGCCCATGGACTAAAACAAAAGTCCTGGGCACAGGACACTGGTCTCTTTAACTGAGTATTTCAGAACCTCACAAAGGTTTGGGTTCAGTTTAATTCAGAGTGTGGGAGAAATGCAGAGTATCTGTGGTTGCTTGAGGGGCATGCAGTGGGGAGTTCTTATTGTAAGAAAACCAGTACACTTACTCCCAATAATAGCAGTATTCAACTGCACCACTCAGAGATCATATTCATTTCACTTCAGTATCTGTGCAATAGGATTAATGTGTTTATTTGTTCCTTGTTTCTTTTTAAATGTATTGTTAAATAGTAGCAGCAACGAAGGGTCCTGTGGCACCTTATAGACTAACAGAAAAGTTTAGAGCATGAGCTTTCGTGAGTTAACTCACTTCTTCAGATGCCCTTCTTCGTTAACTCATGAAAGCTCATGCTCTAAACTTTTCTGTTAGTCTATAAGGTGCCACAGGACCCTTCGTTGCTGCTACAGATCCAGACTAACACGGCTACCCCTCTGATACTTGTTAAAAAGTAATTGCTCCACAGTTAAATATTTAACAGGTTTACCTATCTTTCCTTGACACTCACCTTTCTCTAACTATTGGCAATCCAATCCATTCAAATGGAAACTAGGAACAGAAAGAAACCCATTTTCGAAGTTGTGACAGGAGAGATAGCTGTGTTAGTCTGTAAGACTGAGAGTTTGTGTTCTACTGAAAGGGGACTTCAACAAATGTCTACAGAAGGAACGCTCAGAACCAACATTCGTATTCAAATTTGACAGGTGGTTTGAACAAGAACAGCAATTACCTGACTCATTATAAAGGACCTTTTTACATACTTTGATGTTTTATCTAATTCTTAACTTCACCACTCCACTCCCTCTGACCTTCTGATTTGCCAGCCTTGGTAACAGTTTTTCTGATCTGTCAACCTTGGTAATGATTTTTGGATCTCTGTGCTTTATATGTTGAATCTGTTCTGGTATGGCTATGGTCTGAAGAAGTGGGTCTGTCCCATGAAAGGTAAACACCTAATACATTATTTTGTTAGTCTTTAAAGTGCTATGTGATTGCTTTTTCATTTTGGAAGTTGTTAACATGTTCACTCTTTGCAGATCTAAAGAAGTGGGTCTGCCCCACAAAACCTCATTACCTAATTAATTAATGTGTTAGCTTTTAAAGTGCTACATGACTGCTTTTGTGTTATGTTTACTCCCTGTTACCTCACCTTTGTTTACTCTGTTTTAAAAGTTCAATATCCTTTAGAATAGATATTCAAAGCTTGCCTGAATTTTCACCTTTAGAGACCCACGGTACTCTTTTGCCACCTCTGTATGGACTTTCCCCACAATTAACAGGTGCTATCTCTCCATTACCATCTAGAAGAGATTGGATATGATCATTGGCAGTCAAAGACACTATAAGTTATCATTTATAACTGGGTTTTGCAGAGGAAACTAAACATGTTGTGTCTAATAATCCCACAGAATTCAACTAATGGATGACTAATTCCTCTGAGTCCCTAACCTCTATTCTCACTGTGGGCATGGTCCAAAGTGAAGCCTTTTGAAACTTGTTTTGAACAATGTTGTAAAGCAGAAGCTCTCAAACTTCCTAGACTACTTTCAAGACTCTGACTTGTTTTGCATGCCCCCCCCCCAAGTGTCACTCCACTTAAAAACTACTTGCTCAGAAAATCAAACATACAAATATAAAGTTGCTTTTGAAACCAGAAGCTCAGTATTAATACATTCAACACTTGTGTCTTATGCTAGCTAAGAAGGGAGAGGGTATTTTATATAACATTTTCAATAAAACAGATACCATATTCCAATGGTCTGGTAAAGGTGGCCCAGGTGTTATTCTAATTCAGTTTTAATTACAAAAATAATTCTGTAGTAGACAGCTATCACACTGATACTATACAAGATGGCAAACAAAAGTATCCGTTGTTGTAACAGGAAGTAGAGATATGGTCATTTGATGGGCTATTGACTAATTGATGGCATAGGGAGGAGAATTTCTAATGTAGCATGAGATGTAATATATACTGATGAAAGTTTAAAGACAAAGCTATAAACAGTACACTTTCCCATAATAAGTTGAATAATTTTGCCTGATAGAAGAACACTAATGGAATTCCACAAATGAAAGGCTTTTGTCATTTCCTGAACTCATGATACTTTTCCCAATCAGGCAAGATTCCCATGAATTTAATAAACCCACAAGGTTTTATTTTGAACTCCTTTTAATTATTTAAATTCATAGATGGAGAACAAAAAGAAAGACCAACACATAAATATGCTTATTTAGAGATAGAAAAGGTTCACAGGGAGGAAGAACAGAATTAATGTCAACAGAGAGGGAAGATTTGGAGCTTGCTTAGCATAGAGAAGTCTAAGGCTGTGTCTACACTACAAATAAACTTCAAAGTTAACTTCAAAGTAAGAGGCTACTTCGAAGTAGCCTGCAGAGCATACACACACACAGTTCCTTACTCCGAAGTTAACATCGAAGTAAAGGAGGCTAACTTTGAAGTCACTACTCCATTCCAAGGAATGGAGTAGTGGATTACTTTGACCTGTAACTTCGAAGTTAATGTGTGTAGATCCTCTGCACTCCTTACTTCGAAGTAAGGAGTCCTCCAAGGAGTGTTCCACCCCCCCCAGGAGGATGGAGACAGTCTGGCCAGCCCAGGCAGGGCTCTATGGTCCTTGCTGGCTTCCTTAAAGGAAGCAGTTCCCTGGCAATGCCAGGCAGGAAGCTGAGGGTGTGCCACGAGCAGGGGCAGCACGAGCTCTGCCCTGGACTGCCATGTGACCCCATGCCTTCATCATTTCCTGTCTCCTAACTTCAAAGTAGGGAATATTTGTGTGTGGACGTTTAACTTTGAAGTAGGGGAGAGCCTACTTCGAAGTAAGAGAGTGTGCATTTTGTGTGTGGACGCTCTACTTCGAAGTTGCTTACTTAAAAGAAAGCAACTTTGAAGTTATTTTGTAATGTAGACACAGCCTAAATATGTTATTTTTGTGGAGTTTATGTCAAGAGCAATCTGCCAATCCTTACCTTTCAAACTCTTTGCTCTGTCTATCCCTTTTAAATCTTTATGAAGACGAATGGTTAGGTTGGGTATAGTGCTGAAACATGCTTTTCCTTCATAAATATTCACATATATAACCCATGTTAACAAGTATTAATTGCAAATAAAGTTAAGAGGTTTCCAATTTTCTCCAGTCAGAGATGGATTGGGTTCATGATAAACAGGCAAGAAAGGAAAAAAAAGACAAATATAAATGCTTAAAATCTACACACATACACACACAAAATCTATGACCGTTTATGTTATCCTTGACACTCGGTTGCCTGCTGTTAACTATTAGAAATATGGTGCATATGAAACAAATGTAACTCTTCACATAAAGCAAGTAGGGTCAGGTTCAAATATCTAGAAGGTCCTTTTGAAAACATAGCATAACAAGCATAATATACACTGGCTTAAGCACTAATAACTACCTGGATGCCTTTGGTAGCAATAATAATTCCCCTTTCTGAAGCACGGATTCTGTTGTACAAAATAAAGGCAATTTTTGTGAGGGAAAGGGAGCAAGAACAAACTTGAGAAAACCAGCAATAATAACTTAGTATCTGGTAAGTAAAACAGCAACCCCTATCCTCCAAGACTCCATCCTTTATGGTGCATTGGCAATAGCCTTACTTTTAGTCATCTCAGAGCTGTGAGCATCCAACAAGGCAATGTGTCTGGCACTAGCAACTTCTCTTCTCCCCAGCAGCCCCACTCTCTGTTGTTCAGGCCTGCAAAGTCAAGAGTTCAAATAAGTATATCAACAGCCCCCAAAAGGGAAGTGTTGCTTGGTCTGTTCTATGGGCGGTAGCACTTAACAGCACTATGGTTACTTCAGTTTTAATTTACTACTGTTAGCAGAGCACTGTAGCTAAACTGCTGCCCTCTCCAGCTTCAACAAATGCCACACCTGCATTATCTCCCCACAAACTCTTCAGACAGGGACCAGTAGCACATGGGACCACAAACAGATTCTTTTCCCAGCAAACACATATACCAATGACAAGGCAGACCTTTCTCATTTGTTTTAGCTGGGCCAGGCTTTGCTACCAAACCATGCTAGTCCGTTATTTTTATAAGGCTGATTCTTCACCCCCCAGCACATTTGGTGCAGTTCTCTTTTTCGTTACCAAACAGACACCCTAATAATTCAGTACCACTAAATTTAAAACATAACCTAATTGTGACCCAAAGGCCAAACCCACCTCACAATAGAATGCAAATGAGGCCTGGCCCATTCAGTCAGTTTCCTTTGCACAGCAACAAATGCCAACAGATAGCTGATGGCCTTGTGTAGTTTAGCCTGCATCTACAAAGGTGATTAGTTACCAAAACTCCAGATTTACGTGCGTCTCTCCTATTTCTAGGTGCCACCGCAATCCACCTATCTCCCACTTGGCTTCTGTCCAAAATTTTAGACTTCTAAACTCACAGGGCACACGTGTTAGCACTACAATGTCCTAGGTGTCTGTCTTTCTGTTTCTGGTTATGCACATTGCAGAATTCTCCAAGCATCTTGGGATCTGTCTCCCACCTGACGCCCAGAACTAACCACAAACAAGGGGAAGTAAGCTGGAGGAGTGTCTAATACTTCACCTTCTGGGCCTGATCTTGTCAGCCAGTCCATAGCTGTCAAAGGGAAATAGGATCCTCCTTTAGACTCGGTCTGGACTTGTCTGCCAAGGTCCATGAGAGGAATACGGATTAGGACGTCCTCTTATCATCGGCATCTCTTGGTGATTAGCTTAGACAGTGTACTGCCTAGCCTTGTGACTCTGCGGATGCACCTATCTCTCTCCCCACAGGCATTTCTAACTCAGGCTTTGTGGATCATGTTGTTCCAGTGATTTTCTAAGCACTTAGAATCATAAAATCCTAGAATGCTAGAATTGGAAGTGACCTCGAGAGATCATCAAGTTCAGTCCCTGCCCTCATGGCAGGACCAATCACCATCTAGACCAGCCCTGATAGGTATCTATTAACCTGATCTTAAAAATCTCCAGTAATGGAGATTCCACACCCTCCCTAGGTAACTTATTCCAGTATTTAACCACCCTGACAGTTAGGAAGTTTTTCCTAATGTCTAATCTAATCCTCCCTTGCTGCAGTTTAAGCCCATTGCTCCTTGTTCTATCCTCAGAGGCCAAGGAAAACAATTTTTCTCCCTCTTCCTTGTAACCGTTTTAGAGGTACTTGAGAACCTCTATTGTGCCCCTTCTAAGTCTTCTCTTTTCTAAACTAAACAAACCCAGTTCTTTCAGTCTTCCCTCATAGCTCATGTTCTCTAGACCTTTAAACCTTTAAACTTAGCATATGGGCAATGGGTACAAAAAGCCAGGAGAGGCTAAGCCTTCCCTGGTCCAACCACCATCAACCATGCCACTGGATAGCTGGGCAATGTTAGTCACATCTTTCCCCTCCCTTCTTGGAAGGATTTTGCTTATTTATAATGTCCCATGCAGAGTCCCAGGTTCCTGAGGGGGCAGTATCTGCTACTCAGCCTCCCAGGTCCCTTGGACTCCCCAGGATGAACCCAGCAAGCTGAGTAGCAGACACCTCCTCCTCACCCACCCAGAAACCTGCAGGGTACATGTAAAAGCTCAGTCTTATGTGTTTGGCTGGTCCTGTCCAGCACTCTCCTCACCTCTCTGGAGGTCTATGCCACTGCTCATCAGTTCCTCCCCTCTACCACTCTCAGCCTCCTACAGTCCCTCATTGGTCCTGCCTCCATCTGCCTCAGTCAGCTGCCCACTGCCACCCACCATCCCTTTTCTGGTGGGAGGAGGGATTTGGCAAGTGGCAGAGGGGACATGAGTGGGATGTGGGGAAGAGGGGAAGGACATGTGGGAGGGGCAGTGGGAGGCAAGTGGGAGGGAGGAGGGAAAGGATGGTATGAACATGGCAAGCAGGGAGGGGCCAAATGGTGAAGGAGGGAGTGGCAAGCAACAGCAAGGGTCAAGCAAGGCATAGGGAATGAGGGACCAGCAAGCAATGGCATGGGGACCAATCAGGGAAGAGGAGAGAAGGACAGGATGAGCGGGGAGAGGCATGTGGGGGGAGGCAAGGCCTGCAATGGAGGGGGTGTGGAATGTGGGCAAGGCTGTGAGCAGAAGAGACAGGATAATGAGCTGCCTCCCCAAGGGAAAGCTTCATGCACAGCCATGGCCTAAACATTAGTCATTATGATGTTTTAATGTTGAAATACACCTATGTCCCATCCTGAATCCAGATCACTCTGTCCACCTGGAATTCTGAAGCAACTCTGAGCCTCTTGTATTCCTCTTCAAGAATGAACTCCCTATTCATGATAGGCCACAAGGCTCCTGCCTAGTGAAAGAGACCTCATTCCCTTTAGCAAGAGTGGTGGTAGATGTATAAACCATCAGTTTATCCCTTCAAATATCTATCTGTCATTAGAGCATCAAGCCAGACAAATGATAGATACATTGATATTACAAATAAAACCACATAACCACAGTGTTAAAAAAGTTACTTACAGTGCAAAGTCAAACACCCAGAGATTCAGAAATGACAGATTTACAGTTCCCCATTGAAGCTTAATTCTGTCTTTTTGTGCACAGAAGGAGCCAGAAGTCCTGTGGGATAAATAGTGTGTGACCATGTAATTAACAACTATATCATAATCCATACATACAAGATAATCAAATTAAAGTTGCACAAGGAATTTAATTCAGGCACTTCTTGGGTTAACTTTGAAATAATAACATTCTTTCAACTTGGCTCTTTAGCTGCAAGTTTCTTTTTGTTTGTTTGTTTATGTTTTTAAATAAAAATTGGAAAAGCAAAATGTCCTCTTATGGAACCATATTGTCCCCCATTCCCAATGGGTTATTAGTAAGGCCGAGACCTGCAGCACAGTCCTCTACCACTTGAGCTAAAAGAGTAAGTTGTGCCAAGAGAAGGCTTTCTTTTCTGTGGGTGGCCACTGAAGGAGAATAGAGACTTGCAGTTTACCAGTGGCTTTCAGAGCTGTTTGCTAGACTTCAAAGGACAGTTGAGGCTCAGGATTGCTAGGTTCAGTAGAATCCTGACAGATTCTCCCTGCCTTCTGCTCTTCCCAGCTATTGTTCCCTTTTCTACTGGTTTCCCTACCCTGTTGTGCCCTGCTCTTGTCCATTTCCTTTTACACAACACTTGACTCAAGTGCTAACTCACTGTTATCCTCCCTCACTCCACAGCTTCCATTTATTCATAGATTAAAAGCCAGAAGGGAACACTGTGGTCATCTACTATGATCTTCTGTATATCATAGGACACAGGGCTTCCCAAAAATAATTTCTCGGGCTTCTCTTTTGGACTTTGATTTAAAAATTGTCAGCCATGGAGAATCCACCAAGACCCAATGGGAAGTTGTTCCATTGGTTCTGTTCTGTTTCCTCTGTATGTATCCGCTCCTTGCACCCACCTCATTTCCATTTCATCTGCCAGTAAGCTGTCCCTTCTGCTCCTGCAGTGGCTCCTTTTCATGACCCCTGCACTGCGTCTCTTTCCAGTCATTCCATCCTCTCTTTTCCTCTCCTTTTCACATGCATCAAATACTTCCCTCTCCATGCTGCCTGGGTTCTAGTGGGGCCAGGGGGCAGTTGAGAATGCAAAAGCAATTTTCTTGCTCTCAGTTCCTGTGGCTGACATCACTCTACCCCACAGTAGCCAGGAACATCAAGAGCAGGGAAAGTCATTCACAGCTCCTGCAGCCCTGGGACGAACATGCTTGGCTGACTGTGGGGCTGGCAGATGCAGAGTCCAGCTACGTCTACACATGAACGCTACATCGAAGTAGCTTATTTCAATGTAGCGACATTGAAATAGGCTATTTCGATGAATAACGTCTACACGTCCTCCAGGGCTGGCAATGTCGACGTTCAACGTCGACGTTGCGCAGCACCACATTGAAATAGGTGCTGCGAGGGAACGTCTACATGCCAAAGTAGCACACATCGAAATAAGGGTGCCAGGAACAGCTTCAGACAGGGTCACAGGGCGGACTAGCACTTCTGGGGCAACAGCTAGCTGCTCCCTTAAAGGGCCCCTCCCAGACACACGCAGCCTGCACAGCACGCGGTCTGCAGAGCCATAGGCACGCACACCTCGAGCGACGCAGGCATGGACCCCCAGCAGCAGCAGCAGCAGCCAGAGGTCCACACAGCCGCCCCTGCAGGAACAGTGCTTGCCCTGCTCGATGCCATGCAGGAGGCAGCTGAGCACCTCCTTGCCAACCAACTGGAAGGCCCCACATTGATGCCAGAAAGACAGCAAACTCAGAGAGAGCCGAAAAGTTCAGAGAGACCCTCAAGGAGAATGTGCGCAGCAGCCCTTGGGCTGCTGATGTGACATCCAGATGGCAGCATCTGAGGGATACAATTTACAACACAGCCTTGTCGGTGTTTGGAAGAAGAGCTAGAAGCACAAATGACTGGTTCGAAGCTAACTCCGATGAGATGATTCCAGCCATCGAAAAGAAGTGCCCTGCACTCCGGGAGTACAAACGCTCACTGAGCCAGAGTACCCTGCAAGCTCTCAGAGCAGCCAGAAAAACAGTACAGCAGACAGCCAGGCGCTGTGCCAACAACTACTGGCTCAAGCTATGCAGCAGCATCCAGACCAGTGCTGACTTTGGTAATCTCAGGGAAATGTACGAGGGCATCAAGAAGGCGTTAGGACCCACCCAGAACAAGATGGCACCTCTGAAATCCAAATCTGGTGAAGTAATCACTGACAAAGCCAAACAGATGGAGCGCTGGGTTGAGCAGTACTCCGAGCTGTACTCACGCGAGAACATTGTGGTTGATACAGCCCTCAATTCCATCAAGCTCCTACCAGTAATGGACGAACTGGACCAGGAAGCGACTGTGGATGAACAGAAGAACGCCATCGACAGCATTGCAGTTTGAAAGGCCCCGGGCCAGGATGGTATACCACCAGAGGTTATCAAGTGTGCCACAGACACTCACCTGGAACCCCTACATGAGCTACTGTGCCTGTGCTGGAGAGAGGGAGCGATTCCACAGGATATGCATGACGCTAACATCGTAACCTTGTATAAGAACAAAGGAGACAGAAGCGACTGCAATGATGACCGTGGAATCTCCCTCCTAAGCATTACTGGTAAACTGTTCACTCGAGTCATCCTTGGGAGACTCCAGAAGATTGCTGAGAGGGTGTATCCCGAATCACAGTGCAGATTCCATGCAGAGAGATCTACCGTTTGATATGGTCTTCTCTCTGAGGGAGCTGCAGGAGAAATGCAGGGAGCAGAGGAAGCCGCTCTATATTGCCTTCATCGACCTGACCAAGGCCTTCGACTTGGTCAGCAGGGATGGACTGTTCAAACTGCTCCACAAGATAGGCTGTCTGCCACGGTTACTCAAGATGATAATCTTTCCACGAAGACATGAGAGGAACCATCCAATATGACGGCACATTATCGGATGTTTTCAGCATCAGGAGCAGCATCAAACAAGGAAGTGTCCTTGCTCTGACATTGTTCAGGATCTTCTTCACGCTCCTTCTGAAACATGCCTTTGGATCTTCACCAGAGGGCATCTTTTTGCACACAAGATCTGATGGGAAACTGTTTAATCTTGCAAGGCTGAAAGCTAAATCTAAGGTGTGGGAAGTCCTCATCAGAGATATGCTGTTCACAGATGACACTGCTGTAGTGTCACACACAGAAGACCAGCTTCAGAAACTGATGGATCGGTTCTTCAAAGCATGCAAGGACCTCGGGCTTTCCATCAGCCTAAAGAAGACAAATGCACTTGCTCAGGACGTTGCTGAATCTCCAGCATTGACAACTATACGTTAGAGGTCGTCCACGAGTTCGTTTACCTCGGGTCCACCATCACTGACACCCTGTCATTGGAGTCTGAGATAAATAAGAGTATTGGAAAAGCGGCCACAACTCTGTCCAGACTCAGCGAGAGAGTGTGGAATAACATCAAGTTGTACACCCACACCAAAATGCAAGTCTACAGAGCCTGCATCCTCAGCACTCTCCTTTACGGCAGCGAGTCTTGGACCTTTTATGCCTGCCAGGAAAAGAGACTGAACATCTTCCACTTGCACTGCCTCAGGCGCATCCTTGGAATATCGTGGAAGGAAAGAGTATCCAACACCGCCGTCCTTGAGGAAGCTGGAATACCGACCATGCACACCCTCCTCAGGCAGCAGCGGCTCTGCTGGCTTGGTCACGTCCACAGAATGAATGATGGAAGGATCCCGAAAGACATCCTGGTGAGGTAGCCTCTGGCAAAAGACCTCCCGGATGCCCCCAGTTGCACTACAAAGATGTTTGCAAAGGGGACCTCAGGGAGGTAGACATTGCGCCGGACAGCTGGGAGGAACTGGCAGACGATCGCAGCAGATGGAGGCAGGAACTACACAAGGGTCTTCAGAAGGGTGAGATGAGGATCAGACAGCTAGCAGAGGAGAAGCAAGCCCACAGAAAGCACAGTAAGGACCTGCCAGACACCCATTACACATGCAACAGATGCACCAAGGACTGTCACTCTCTTGTGGGCCTTCACAGTCACAGTCAACGCTGCAAATGATGATCCCAAATAGAACTAAGAAGGTCACGATCCATAGTCTATGTAGACTGAAGGATGATACTACTACTACTAGTGCTTTTATTGTGCCAGGAGTTGCTGGTACTAAGTACTGGCACCTCGGCACCTCCAGCCATGGGATCTGGGAGGTGGGGAGCTGAATCACAGAATCATAGATTCATAGAATCCTAGGGCTGGAAGGAACCTTAAGAGGTCATCTAGTCCAGTCCCCTGCCTAAAGTTGGCTGAGTACAGGCTCCTCTTTTTTTTTTTTTACAAAAAAGACACTGATCTTTACTAATGAGCTAGTGAGCTTACCCTTCTATTTCATAGCCAGACTGTGAATCTTTTATCATTAGACATCCCCCTGGAGCAGTGATTCCCAAACTATGTTCCACTGGTAACACTGGTGTGCCACAGCAGGGTTTTAAGTTTACCATGCAAATTTTTCCATCATTGAGAGAATTTTTATTTAGTAAAGAAAATCTTTTACCAATTAATTTGATTCTTGAATTTCTTTGTATATATATTCCTTGATACATTAGTAACTTCTGGCTTTTTCAGTCTGAGTGTTCTCATACTCAGCCTCACCTTTGATCGGTCATAATTTGTGCCATCGAGTAGTTTTGATAAGAAATTATGATTTCACAGCTGGTATTATATCCCCTCTTCCTGCAGAGGTGAAGAGGATGATATGGTGCTTAATATTCAAGTCAAAACTAATAGAATTTAATTTACTTTCAGGTATGAGGTATTGTTATTTCTGATTCTTTTTTGATAATGACTAGAAGAACAGGTTTTTGTGTCACATACATGGAATTTCTACACCTTTTAACAGAGGGTATGTATGATTTGATTAAGAGGAAGGAAATATTATACAGCTTACAAAAGCTTACATAGATGATGTTAAATACATACTAGTACAAAGTTATTGTCATCAGGACACTTTATATTTTATTCATGTTCACCCAGAAAGGTTTCTGTGTTCAAAAATGTTTCTGTCTCAGTGTTAGTTAAAGGATAATCAGGCGATTCACCTTACTTGAGTCTTGGCAATGAATTTACAGAAGTTTGGGGTATGATTGACAATAATAGACTAGCATTAAAGTTTGGGCATACATTTTCTCTTTCACATGTAGCAAATACTTCATAATTGTTGATAAAAAGTTTTGAGATGGCAAGAGTTCATAAAATTTGTATGTGTTTCTAATTCAGAGTAAATTAATGTGCCACAGTGCAAGTGTCGTTAAATATTAAAATCATGAAAGTGTATTTTATCTTCTCAAGTTAACAAACTGTTGTATAGTGCTGTGGTACTCTGAGCGCAATATGTCCAGTACTTCTCGTTCCAACAAAAGACTTCAGTGACTACAAACAGGACTTAGTGCCCTAATTCCTTTTGTGCATCCAGGGCTAAGTCTCCAGTTTTGACTTTACTGCCATACCCCCTCTTAATCTGGTACGCACTTAAACTCATTGAGGGCCTAAGTTTTAACAGCTAAAGATGCCTACATTTCCAAGTCCCAGACCACCATCATCACCCAGCCAATGGATTTTGGGTACTACAACACATCCTGAGGGCCTCAACAGTTATGGGAGAATAAATACTGTTCCTTTCTGACCCACACATCCAGAAGTGAAACATGATACCATTCTAACAGACAGTGGTCTGCCCATGTATGATAGGGTCTGTGGCTATGTAAGCATTAAAAAAGAGCAGTAAGGGGCACAATTGTGTATACACGCATCATATCTACATCAGGAACATGACATCCATCTGTAATGAAAAAAATGATCTTCACGGACACCAGGAAAAATTACCTGGGGTCATACAATGAATCATACATCTGGCTGCAATCTGGGCTGAGTAACCTATTCACCAGGGAGATAAGTATAGCCAACAGAGCTACCTTAGCCTTTTTGTCTACCCTGCAATAGTGCCAGGAATCTGTAGGTGTGTGTCCTGTAAAATATTACGCTAAGCAAGTTCCCAGAAGTAAAATAGGCCTATGACCTTTAGTATATATAAAAGAGCCTGACTGTTAGCCTGGATTTTGTGGAAGGGGAAAAAAAGCCTGCTCAAGAGAGGGAGTACGTACATAATAATATTCGAATAATAGAATCATTGAATCCTAGGGCTGGTAGTCTGCAAGTGCAGCCCCTGCCTGAAGCAGGGTCAACCCTAAGTAAATCATCCCAGCCCAGACTTTGTCAAAGCTGGGCCTTAAATGCCTCCAGGGATGGAGGTTCCACCACCTCGCAAGGTAACTCATTCTAATGCTTTACCACACTCCTAGGCTACGTCTACACGTGCATGCTACATCGAAATAGCTTATTTCGATGTAGCAACATCGAAATAGTCTATTTCAATGAATAACGTCTACACGTCCTCCAGGGCTGGCAACGTCGACGTTCAACTTCGACGTTGGGCAGCACCACATCAAAATAGGCGCTGCGAGGGAACGTCTACACGTCAAACTAGCACACATCGAAATAAGGGTGCCAGGCACAGCTGCAGACAGGGTCACAGGGCGGACTCAACAGCAAGCCGCTCCCTTAAAGGGCCCCTCCCAGACACAGTTGCACTAAACAACACAAGATCCACAGAGCCGACAACTGGTTGCAGACCCTGTGCATGCAGCATGGATCCCCAGCTGCAGCAGCAGCAGCCAGAAGCCCTGGGCTAAGGGCTGCTGCACACGGTGACCATAGAGCCCCACCGGGGCTGGAGAGAGAGCGTCTCTCAACCCCTCAGCTGATGGCCACCATGGCGGACCCCGCTATTTCGATGTTGCGGGACGTGGATCATCTACACGTGCCCTACTTCGATGTTCAACTTCAAAGTAGGGTGCTATTCCCATCCCCTCATGGGGTTAGCGGCTTTGACGTCTCACCGCCTAACGTCGATGTTAACGTCGAAATAGCGCCCAACACGTGTAGCCGTGATGGGCGCTATTTCGAAGTTAGTGCCACTACTTCGAAGTAGCGTGCACGTGTAGACACAGCTCTAGTGAAACAGTTGTTTCCTAATATCCAGCCGACACCTCCCTCTGTAACTTGAGACCACTGCTCCTTGTGCTGCCATCCATTGCTCCCCAAAACAGCCTCTCTCCATCCTCACTCTTCTCTTCTGCAAACTAAATAAGCCCAGATCCTTCAGCCTCTCCTCGTATGTCATGTGCTCCAGCCACCTAATCTTTTTCATTGCACCCTGTTAACAAGCCAAGTCCAGCTGAACTGACAATCAGTGGCTGATATTTAATCACAAACTTGCTTCAGTAATAGGTGTCATTTATGATGATGAGCTAAAAAGCATTAATATGTTGATCTATAGGATAAGTGCACCTTAATATAGGAGGGTGTTGAATTTGGACATGGAAAGCTAGGCCTCTGAATGAATACTCATGATAGTGATCAGGCCCTTTAATAAGCCAAGCCACTATGCAGTGAGGACTAGCTTTCCATCCTTGATCATTCAGCCCTTTATTGTTATCAACCACCACGCTTTGGGCATTGTTGTTCTGGACCATTAAACTCATTTGACATGCCAGATACAGGACTTGTACTTTGTTTCTTCACCATCAGGCCCCCAAGGAAAACTTAAGTACATGAGAAAATGCAGAAGGTTACACTACAGATGTCCTTAATGTAGCATTAATGTTAGTTGTGTGGTTTGGAGTTATCTTGTCTTTACCAGTTGCCTTAAAAAGGTTTTGCTTTGCCTCAGTGTGAGTGTTTCTGCCATAAACCTTGGGGTTTCCTACCAGAGAGTTAATGTGTTAATTTTAATTCGGTAGCACTTGATTCTGGGATGAGAACCCTATTGCCCCCACCTCAGTAAATTAGTATCAGTTGGCAAACAATGAAATTATTATTAACCATTGAAAAGGATCAGTTCCTCCTAAGGATGGCTGCTAGATAAGGCCCAGACTAGTTCTTTCTCCTTACTCCTGCCCAGAGTCCATGTGTCCCACCTTCTACGTACGAGCCATCTCTTACCTCCCCTGCTCACCAACCACAGCCTACCTCCCTCATGATGCCAGAGGTTCTACCTCTCCAGTATCTGTGCCCTATGTATATGACAAAGGATGCTCACTCTGACCATTGCTTTACACACCCATCTTGAACCCCAGTACTGGTGCAGAGGAGAAGGCTAGCCATCATTATGCAACCATAGGTTAGGAATGGAGAGAGCTTTCAGTATTCTGCAAATGTTGTGGAAGTGTCCTGTGCCTTTTGTGGTACTCTACAGTACAGTCCCAAAATTGTGTGTAAAATATTCCTGGCCTGCTGTCTCTTACATAACTTTGTGAAGGACCAAACGACACCTTTACTTGATACAGACAAATGAAAGGGGGTCAGGAGAAAAAGGAGGTATTCAAGATGAATACCTGCAAGCAGAACAGTCAGGTGATGATGAGGAAGAGGAAGTAGAAAAAGAGAAGAACTGCAGGTGTCTTCTGAGGAGAGGTGAAAGCAGCTTTGCCCCAAGGCACATACACAGAGGCAACAATAATCATGGACAAAGACCAGTGTCTGTGACCAATTTCTGCAGGAGATGTTTTAGATCACTGCAGGTACTTTTTGCCTTTACTGGATATTAGTGGGAAAGGAAGACAAACTCCTGAGTGTGTGCAACGAAGTTTAAATGCCAGATTAATGAGGGGACATATACAGAAAAAAAGAGGCAAAAAGGAAGTATGATGCATAAAAGTACAATTGAAGCAAAAAGGTGAAAATTCAGAAACACTCTGAAGAATGGAAGAAAAATAGGGTGACATTAGTGTTTGTTATATAATTTTCTATTTGGAGAGTGGGTTTGGAAAGCCACATTGGCTGGCAGCAGTAGGTGACTGCTGGTTCTGTGTTTGGTTTGAGTTGCCTGTTCGCCTCTTCATTGTATCCTTATATTAGAAGCAAGTTCCATGAGCGTTGCCTGTCCTTCTGTACTATTGTGTGGGAGCTCTGTGTTGTGGGGGAAGGGTTGGTTAGGAGGTATGGGGCAGAAGGTGGGAGGCAACAGATGGGATAGTGAGTCTGTGCTCCCTTCCCTTCCAGATCAGAGCTACCGTGTGGCCCTGCAGTACATGTGCTTCAGCAGATGGAGGGGTCATGGAGCCAAGGGAACAGATATCCTTTGTAAGCCCTTGGGCAGAGTGTTGGTGGGCCCAGCTCTGTGCGTCCAGAAGGGGCGGGGCTGAACACAGAAGGGTTGGAGCCAAGCACAGCCAGCCCATAGCATTTTCCAGAGTGCACTATGCCACTCACCTCCCCAGCCCTTAGTACTGCCAAAAGCATGTAGCACGGTACTCCAGCAGTGACTTAAAGGGCCTGGGGCTCCAGCCAGCACCACTGCTACTGCAGAGATAGTTGTGGCTAAAGCTCTGAGCCCCTTTGAATGACCAGGCCTTGGCACAACTGACCCCTTTGTCCCCCACTCCCTGTCCACAATTGGCAGGCCTTCATGGTGCAGGGAAGCCATGGCCTGCGTGCCTAGCATCCTAGAGCAGCTGCTCAGGATGCATGTTGTCCCATAGAGGTTGTGAAGGGCAAGTGCAATGGTGGCTTTTGAGAGGTGTGGTTATCTTCAAAGCCTGGGTCCTTGAAATCCTTTTCCTAAGATAGTGTGTGCTAGAAGATATTGCATATCTTTGTCCTTTTGGTATAAGAAGCTTCTTAGAGAAGACTTGAACTGGGCCTATTGCTCTGCTTAACCACCAGTGAGTGTGGGTTGTTGGTTGGGAGGTATCTTGTGCCTGCAAGAATCAAAGCCGCAGTGTGTGGGCCTTGCCAATTCTGGATATCTTGGGCAGATACCAGCTCATATGGGTTACCTCTGAGCATCACTTTCTCAGGGTCTACCTTTCCCCATTCACTACATAGAAGCGGAGCCAGAGAATAGATATTCAATCTTGCAGAACACTGATTTATTCACACGGGGAAGCCAAATCAATTTCTCTTGTAAATTATCTGTTTCATGGCTCTATGCATTTAATAATTTCCCAGCCAGGGAATGTGTTATTCCTTTCCTATTATATTATTTTGCTGGTTTGCATTATTATTTTCTACATATCTTAGGACACATTATTTATCTTGGTACATAGGATCTGGATCTTTGCATAGCTTATCCATTCTAGAAGTCTCACAAATTACTCATTGCTTCAGAATGTGCTGTAACAATGGGGTTAACTAAAATACAACACATTTTTTCAATTAAATAATGTATCTATAACATAGTTATGTAGAGCAAAGGAGAGTAATTTAATTTCTGAAATTAAAGGAGTAGATATTTGCTGCTCCACAGATGGCCTTCTATGAATCTGGAGGGGAAGAAAAACCATTAGAACAATAAAGATTTGAATACACAATGAAAAGTGATCTAATAATACTGCATCTTTTGCATGTTTAAGGATGCTTTGTCTGCAAGTTACAGATCTCCTTAAACTCTGAAGGAAGTTAATAAAAGCAGGAACTTCTGGGTTAAAGCAAGGGCCCGACAAACACATTTTTGGAAACCCAGAGTCATGCAAACTATTTCTGAGTAGTGAATATATCACAAATCCAAATATTCCTTGCACATTTTACAATAACAAAGCTCATAGTTATAAAAAGGTAGAGAACAAAGAAAATATGATAAATAGAAAGATCAGTAAGGCATCTGGAACTTGCTTGGTCTATGGCACAAATTCAGTAACTGTAAATCTCTAAAAAAACATTCCTTGCCTCTCTAAGCCCCACATTAGTCCTACATGCAGTTTAGGGACCTAGACTGTGTGAGGAACCAACTTGGGTTTGGGTGGGATAGGTGACTTGGAGAAATTGCTGATGTTTGGACCTCCTTCCCTGTCGCATCTAAATAGGCGCTGGTCAATTTAACATTAGCCACCTCTATCCCTTAGTATCGTGGAACATTCTTCTAAAGAGGGTCTTGGTTCTAGGAGAAATACTTGGCAGGGCAATAGCACGTCTAGTCACCCTACTTGTACAAGAATCCCTGCTAATAGCACCAGGGATTCCTCCTATGAAGTAAGATCATTGTTGCAGCTTCTATTCCCCGCTTTTGTGCCACCAAGCAATGTGCAGATGGGGAAGGAGATAGCAAGGACACAGCTGTGTCTGTTTATTTATCACCTGCAAAAAAAAAAAAGGTTATTTGTCATGATTGGCTGCCAGACCTAAAATAGTGCAGCACACCAGGGTCTGGAGAAGCATAAAGATGGCTTACACCACCTTTCCTGGTCTTACATCAAGCACAAGTCATCTGGAAGAAAGAACACATAGCACTGTCTTTTAATGAATATGTAATGAATTGTTCACTGAATCCCCCATCCTCAAAGGTATTTAGATGACTAACTCTCATAAAAATCAATGAGAGTTAGGAGGCTAAATATCCTCCTCTATTCCTTATAAGCATCCTTGTCTTTGGATCTCCTCTCCCATCCAACCCCATATTGACTCCTCCCATAGATGCCGCAGAGGACTAATGTGAGGCAGAGAGGGGCAAGGAAGTTCTGTTGCTTATCTAAAACCAGTTGTTCTCTAAAATTCAACATCCCTAAGTTGGTATCCCTGGGAACAGTTATACAGTAACTCCTTATTAATGTTGTCCCACTTAGCATTGCTTCATTGTTTATTTAAACAGTAGCTTATCTGTTAGAGCACATGCTCATTTAAAGTCTTGCAACGCTCCCTTATAGTGTCATTTGGCTGCCTGCTTTGCTCACTACTTGCAGAGCTTTCTGGAAAAGTAGCCTGTCCTTGTGGGGGTTTGGAATTTGAGTGGGCCAGCAGCCCCTCATCAGCTCCCCTAACTTCCCTGAAAGGTAAGTTGCTGGGCAGCTGCAGGTCAGCTGCCACTCTCTTTCCCCCGCCACCATGCCGCTCCTTCCCTCTGCCTGGGAACTGCTCCTGGGAGCCTCCCTGTTTGCTGTGTGGGAAGGGGAAGGGCAGAGGGGTGCTGATGTCAGGATGTACCACCTCACCCACTCCATCAAGTCCTCCACTCTGCACCTCATCTCCGCAAAGGAGTATATTACAGCCACGGAGTCTAGTCTCTGGGCTTCTGGTCTACTTACGAGGGTAGTGCACTAGAAGTGGGGCCAGCATGGCAAACACATCTCTGTCTGCGTCTCTCTCAAACATATACACAGTTTGTGCCTCTCTTCCTGTCTCTCTCACATAGCGCGTGTCTCTGTGTCTCACACACACAGACACGCACAACTTGGCCTTGTGAAGCTGCGCATGCGCTGTCCAGAGGAAAGAATGGTGCACTCCATCACACAGCACAGGTTCGTCACCATGTTCAGTTTCTTCAGGGAAGTGTTTGCAGCCACAGCCATGCTCCTGCCCCAGGCCATGCTGCCTTGTAGCATTTGAAGCTACATTAACAGCAGTGTGTAACCCTTGAGGACTTAGCTGAGTGCTAGTTCATCATTTAGTAGGAAGACACTCCCTGGGAAATACTCCACCCTCTGACTCTACCACCTGAGCCAAGCTGCAAAGTCATCATTGCTGCATACAGGATTACATTATTTATTTTAAATTTGTTTTAAAATTGTTTAAAACTTATCCTGCGTATATATATACCATCATTTGTCTTCTGAAAAAATATTCCCTGGAACCTAATCCCCTATTTGCGTTAATTTTTGTGGAAAAATTGGATTAACTTCCCATTGTTTCGTTTACAGTAGCATTTTTCAGGAACATAACAATAACATTAAGCAAGGAGTTACTCTAATTCAACCTGCCTTTGTTTTTCCAGAGTGTAATTTCTGGGATAAAATTACTACACCCTTAGCATCCTAAATCAAGCATAAAGTGCCCATTGCCTGCTTATACTATCTTCTTTTTAAAAGGGTAAAGGAAACTACTGGCTCTATCTCACGGACTGTCCAAATAATGCCAATACCAAATTGCTCCAATAAGTAAACCCTTTGCATAAATTTCTCAGACCATTAAATCCATAAATTAATAAAACACCATCCATAGCTCACACTCTCCCACATAACATACTTCCCATCCTCTCCCTCACCACTCATTGCTCCTACCTCGCTGGTCATTTCCTGACTGCCATAAAAGTCATGTTTCTACTTAGCTGAAATGTTTTACAGGTGATTCAATTTTCTGCCTACAAAAAAATAAGTCACAAAGTACAAACAATTGATAAATGGATTCCTTTCCCTCTTTTGTTAATTTATTTACCCATTATGCTTGTGTTACTTTTCTATTGTTGTCCTTGGAACTACGAAAAATAAGATGTAGTAGAGTCACTTAAAACATTGCTGTGGAGCATGTTCTTTTTTAATATAATCCCTTTATACCTGTTTAAGTAAAACAGTGGTCCAGATGAATGTCCTTCAAAAACTGGCTATGTAGGAGACAATGAAAAGAAGTCCTTCTACAAAGATTGAGCTAAAAGCATGTGAGAAAATCTGGGATACTTTTTTGGGGGTGGGAGCAGAAGGAAGGGCATAGTTGCCTATAAAAGCCAAACACTCTAATATTGGGATGGTTTGAATAATATTGGGACATCTGGTCACTCTACTTCTACAGCAGTAACCACTGTGAGGATTTTGCCTAAACTTGGGTTTTAGAACACGAGTGCTAGGGCCTGTTAGTTACTTATTTCTACTGACTCCAAATATGCCAATAAATTAACATTAACTCTAAATTACACATGCACTATTATCTCAATAAGATTCAGTTGGGACTATAGGTATTTTTTGCCTTTCTCTGAAAGTTTTATTCACAAGAGATAGATAGCAAGTTGAGCATTTACCACCATAATTTGAAATAATGCAATGAAATAGATGAGGTGTTGACTAATCTATGATATTTGGTCATCAATTAGTCATGACCAATAGAATAGAGGAGTGTCATTATTTATGCACATGCCTCAACATGAAAAACAAAAAGAAATATAATAAATGGAATACAAAACATCACTTGCTTTTGCAGCGATTGCTGTGTAAAATAAAAGGTTATTAGAAATGATTTATTAGAGCTGCCTCGTTGAAACCACACGTGTATACTTAAAACTATGTTAGAGTTTTTATTTTAACTCTCCTTGTTCAGTGGACCGGCTGGGCAGAAATGCTCTTTGTGTTGGAATTAAAAGTCTAAGTTTGGAGGCACTTCCGAGGAAAAAGTCTTTAAAGTGCTACATTTCTGCTGCTTTGTTTTGTAAATTTAATTGGTTTAACAGCTAGCAGGTGGCGGGAAGGATCCGGCCATTAAACAAATGGAATTTAGTTCCATTATTTCAGTGGCAGCAGGGCAGGGAGCTGCAGACAGCCCCTCACTCGCCCTGCTACACGAACCGACACACTCCTCCAGTGGATGTGGCTCGGTTCGTCCTTGCCAGCAGAACACCTTCACAACAGTTTTCCTTCACTAGGTGCATGTGACCACCTGGCATAGGCTCCCCAGCCAGAGCCACAGATAGGTTAGTCCCGGGGGCTGGTATGGGGTTGACGAGGGTTAATCCTGGGGATGGGGGTGGGTGGGTGTGAGGCTGAGAGGGGTTAAGCCAGGGGGTGAGGGAGCAGGTTTGCAGGATGGGGATAAAGCTTGGGAATGTGAGGCAGATTTTGGAGCTGCGGACTGAGGAGAGTAAAGACTGGAGATGGGGGGTGGGTTTGGGGCCGAGCCTGGGAATGGGGTTCTGCAAAGTTCTTTCAAGTTTAAAAGGGTTCCATGGCCAAATAAAATTGGGAACACTGGTCTAAGTGATAGAGAGTTGGGCTTTTTAAAAAATCAGGGATCAGTGGTGGTGGGTGAATGTTGTGCAAGTGGGTAACAGCAGGGTAAAAAAAAAGCCTGGTCTCTGAGAACACCACATTATGGGGGATCAGGCCAGTTCTTCATGTCAAGTATTTGGCATTCTAAACAGAAACCTTTACAATAAGCTGCAAAATCAAGAGAGAAAATTTTCTAGACTTCTGCACCAAATACTGCTCTGAAACCACAGTTGCTCTGAGCCTTTGTCCTGCTTTGGATGATGTAAATGCATCTGTGTTTATCTCTACTCCCCCACCCAATCATGGGAAATTGGCTACTTCCAATTACTCTAGCAACTTCTTGAGCTCATCTTCCAGCTTCTCTATGTGTGTGGTCCCCACCAGAATGTCCTTCATGCAGAGATTCTACTTTGTCTTCAGGGCTTGAAGCCTGCCCACCAGAAGAACCTCTTGGGCACTCAGCCTAGCTGGATGCAGATGGGCAGCAAAGTACCAACCTTCAGCCCAAGCAGCTCTTATCTATCTTCAGGTTACTCCTATTTTCAGAGTCCTCTGATCAGCAACAATGAAGGACGTGATGAAACCTACCAGAGTCCCCCTACTGATTATGAGCTATAGTGAGGAGGAGAATTATGGCAATTTCTTGACATAAATGGCCCGTAGATACTTCCTAAGCCTGGAGTTGCTTCACTCCTGGACTGTGGGACACTCTCAAAACAGCATATAGCAAAATGAGTTGGGCTGGGAGGAGATCGACTTTCAATAGGTGATCTCAAGGACGCTGGGAACTAGCTTCCTGCAAAACTGAACACAGCTGGTTCACACAGGTCCTATTACATCCCTTGGGTCCCTTCTGTAGTCCATCTCTCACATTCCTCGACTGGAGGCATATAAATTATAGAGACCTCTAAAGTGTTGCACTCCAGCTGTGCCCCACACACTCTATTAGCACATTCCGTAAGGTATTTAGAGCTTGAACTGGGACTACATAAACATGAAATAGGGACCTTCAAGGGTCTGCATAGCACGGTTAGAATGCACCATGTCACAGTGCTCTATCATCCCTGCAGCCTGAGTCTTGGGTGATGAATCTAATGATTTGAACAGAAAATAACCCCACTTCATCCTTGAGACCTTGGGGATCACAGCTGTTCATGTGACTCAGGTGTAGTAGCTAAGAACATCCAGCTACAGCCACTACAGGTTTGCAGTGCTCACAAGCTCTATTTACTCATGTGTACACAAAAAAGTATGTGCACTTACATCTTATGGTGGGGCAACGCTCCAGTCCCCTCATGTTCATGAGCTGGCACTGTTAGGAGAGTGACTTTTAATAGTCCTCAGGGTTGGCCTGCACCCCTCTTCCCTCTGGTGTCAGTTGGGAGTTTTACATTGATTGTGATAGAAACAGAATTAGGACAGCAAAGAACATTTCTGAGATGTACACTCCCCACCATTCAGTCTGGTTTGTCTTCACAGATCCTTGCAAAGAGTGCCCAAATATGGAATGAGCTACCACAAGGAAAGAGAAGATTGAGCAAACGCCTGTGTAACTTGCAATAAGGCTGCAATGACCTCTTCCTTGCCTTCCCTGCTTATGTGAAGATAAACTGTTATTCACACATTATTAACTACTATTCTTAATCATAGCAAGCAAAGATACCAAGAATATTAGGCCAATAAAGAAGGGATTTCAGTACTGTGTGATAACACTACAGTACTTAAATGCATCATGACACTGTCTGGCTTTTAACGTTTACTTCTAATGGAAAAGGAGAGGATGAAAACAAGTAAAAAAATATATGAAGCCATATTCACTATTATGCTCCAGCTTCTTTGAACTGGTCTGGTAGCACAAAGCAACAATAAACGGAATTTATGGCTGCCCAGCATCACTGGACTGACACAGAGAAGCTGGCTCATGTTAGTGAATCAGTCCATTATTTATCAAATAAATAAAGATATACTGTTCTATCTTTATATACATACCCATGAGTGATTCAGAAAGGATATGATTTTGGTTATTAATGTGGTATGACAATGCCTTAGTTCGACATTTTAAAATTATTGTTGCAATATGCACACATTTTTATGATGTTACATGTTATGGGTTTCTCCACATCTGGAGCTGGGAATGTGATTTCCAGCTTGTGTAGACACAGTCACGCTAGTTCTCATTGAGCCAGTCTGTTATAAATAGTGCTGTAGCTAAGATAGCAGATGGAGTGGTGTTACGAGCTAGCTGTGCCAAATAGAAACCTTCCAGAACCCCAGGGGTCCATGCATGGAACGGCTAGCTGCAGCTGCTGTTTGCCACTGCCCACCCCACCCAAGCCATAATATGAATTTTGGCAGGGTTGCTCAATGAGAGCAATTATGAGTATGTCTACACAAGCTGGGAATAACATACCCAGATCCAAGGGTAGAGGTCGCCTAAAAGGGGCTTATCACCTTGCCCCTGTATAGTAATTTAAAACTGTGTAAAGTGAATGCAAAAACCTACCATTTTGATTTGACAGCTGAAAACAACTACACAGTCACAATGTTTCAGGCAAAGGAAAATCAGTGCCTGTGTGTATAAACTTGTTCAAACTCTGAGCAATCCAAAAGGTGACATAGTTAGCCTGCTAACCCTGAAAAATTGCTGATTTTATTGATCCTGAACATTTGTGCATTAACTGACACTGACCTTTTGTCACGTTAAGAAACAAGGCATGACAACCACAACAAACCTTAGGCCATCAACTAGATTTTCCTATGCAGGCCTACAGAGTATTATACATTGCACTTACCTTCATTTTACTTTTGATTGTCTTTTTATCTGTCCTCCAGAGATGCTTGATGTTCTATAAGGGACGCAGAGAAGTGCTATCTCTATAAGAAGTCCAGATCTGAAAAGCACTGTGCACAGGACGTTCTGCATCTCACCAACGGTACTCAGCATTTCTCACCGTCACACCTTCATGGTTAGTTTTATGTCAAATCGTCTGCTTTGAATTCCTTAATCAGTGCCAAAATACAAACATGGCTTCTCTGTTGATTTACAAAGTTTACTCAATAGGAGGGAAACTAAGAGTACGATTCCACTCCCATTGAAGTCAACAGCAAAAGTCTGCTTCCCAACGGCCCTAACTTAATTGCTGTTTCCTTATTTGGAGGCATGTTTCATAAATATGCATCTCATACTCAAATTGTCAAAAGAAAAGCAAAGAAAAGAAAAGAAATTATTCTAGTTGAATAATTTCTTTTTTCATTTATAGGTAAATGTACAATTTTAGATAGGTGCACGCTAACGTATTTTTCCTCAAGATCAAGACAGAAAGGGTTTAGCTGAGAAGGAAACAAAACCCATTTTTAAGGTATTACCTATACTGCTTAGAGGAAAAAAAGTGATGACTTCACAATAAAATCCATCTGACATGAAAAGAAAGCAGAAATGACAAATTATATTATGTCTCCACCACTTATATCAATCCCCTACCTCTGACTGGTATGCATAATGAATGCTCTTGAAAGATGAGAATATTAGCTTAAAAAAGCTATCTTCCAGTGGGTGGGTATCTAATAACTTGTGATACAGCTTCCTGTCAAACTCTCTCCTTTTTATTGATACTAAGAACAGATGACTATATAGGGCTGGTCTATACTAGAAAATGAAGTTGGTTTCACTATGTTAATGAGAGATATGAAAAATCCACACACAGGAGTGTCATTAAACAAGTCCCCATGTAAAAAGTACAAGATTGATGGAAGGGTTCTTCTGATAACCTGCTATTGCCTGCTGTGGAGGTGGAATATTTGTGCCTATGGCAGAACTCCTCCCATCGGCATAGATTGTGTTGATACTGAAATGCTGCAGGGACTCAGCTGCGTTGCTGTTATGTTGTAAGTGTAGACAAGCATCAGAAAGTAGGCACAGCTGTCCTATCTCTTTCTATTCACATGTGCCGGTATTTTAACGTTTGTCCCCCGGATGTGTTCTCACCCAGTCAACAAAATGTGGTAGGGCAGGCCTGAAGAGAAGGGGGACAAAGGGGGGCAATTCAAAGGGGCTCAAGGCTGCTGGATGCTGCCGCTGCTATTGCAGTGTTAGCGGCTGGAGCCACCGGCTCTTTAAATCACTGCCAGAGCATTGCACCACGTGCTCCATGCGGCTGACAGCTGTCGGTGGGGTGCAGTGCCACACTGTGCAGTGCTGAGGGCTGGATGTCTGAGGCCCCAACCCTTCTGAGGACTTAGAGCCAGACCCACAGAGAAGCTGCCAGTCCCCCTTTCCCTGGGAAAAGTATCCTACATCCACTGTTGCCTGTAAGCTGAGTGTTTGGGTGGCCACACAGGTGAGATTCAGGTGCCACCCTGCTGATTAGAAAAGGACCCAGAGCTTCTCATAGCTGTTTCTACTGGTGATGCACATCGGCATGTGGCTTGGTGCACATAACAATGTGTATTCCACTCATGGATGGACAAATTAGAGGGAACACTGTCTACCTCCCTTGCAATTTCCATCAGTCCCAAACTCTTACTTACTTCTCCTCCCCCAGAGGCTAACAACATTTAAAGAAGAGTTCTCTTCCCCTCCTCCAGTGCCTCCCTCCTTCTTTCGTGGGTGCACAATAAGATTTTCACACAAAGAGAAAATTCTTTGCTCAGACTCTCAGAGAAATTCTTCTTTTGGCAATTTTGCCTCATGTTACAAGACTCAATGGCTGTGCCTACACTACCTCCTTTCTTCAAAGGAAGGACGGTAATGAGGCTGATCAGAGTTTACTAATGAAGTGCTGCCATGCATAGGCAGCACTTCCTTAAGCAAATTACCCCCCGGGGCAACTCTGAAGTTTTAAACTTCGAAGTACTGGCACGCGTCTAGCCATGGTGCATCTGCCGGTACTTCAAAGTGCTGGGGCATCTTTGAAGTCCCCTTCCTCCTCACTCGGAGTTGCCGCGGGGGCGGAATTTGCCTAATGGAGTACTGCCTATGCACGGCAGCACTTCATTAATAAACTCCGATCAGCCTCATTACCATCCTTCCTTTAAAGGAAGGTGGTAGTGCAGACACAGCCAATAAGTTAGTACATCAGGATCTCGTGAAAGAAATATGCATGGATTGAAAGGTAGAAGAAAGTGTGCATAAAAAAATCCACCACGTCTGTGAAAGGCGGACATATAAATAGTGGTAGTTTTCTAACATGCTTTTACACTAATGCTAGGAGTCTGTCTAATAAGATGGGTGAACTGGAGTACCTCATATCAAAGGAGGAAGTTGACATAATAGGCATCTCAGAAACATGGTGGAATGAGGACAATCAGTGGGACACTATCATACCGGGATATAAATTATATCGGAAAGACAGAACAGGTCGTGCGGGTGGCGGAGTGGTACTATATGTGAAGGATAATATAGAATCAAATGAAGTAAAAATCCTAAAGGAATCAAAATGTTCCATAGAATCATTATGGATAACAATTCATTCCTCTAATATGAATATGGCATTAGGAATATATTACCGACCACCTAACCAGGACAGTGATAGTGATGCTGAAATGATGAGGGAGATTAGAGAGGCTATCAAAATAAAAAACACAGTAATAATAGGAGATTTCAATTATCCCCATATTGATTGGGTGCATGTCACCTCAGGACGGGATTCAGAGATTAAATTTCTTGATGCCTTAAATGACTGCTTCTTGGAGCAGCTAGTACAGGAACCCACAAGGGGAGAGTCGATTCTCGATCTAGTCTTGACTGGAACGCAGGATCTGGTCCAAGAGGTAACTGTTACTGGACCGCTTGGAAATAGTGACCACAATATAATAACTTTTAATATTCCTGTGTTGGGAAGAACACCACAGCGGTCAAACACTCTGGCATTTAATTTCAAAAAGGGGAATTACACTAAAATGAGGAAGCTAGTTAAACAGAAACTAAAAGGTAGAGTAATTAAACTAAAATCCCTGGAAGCTGCATGGAAACTGTTTAAAGACACCATACTAGAGGCCCAACTTAAATGTATACCCCAAATAAAAAAACACAGTAAGAGACCTAACAAAGAACCACCATGGCTAAACAGCCATGTTAAAAAGGCAGTGAGAGAGAAAAGGGCAGCTTTTAAAAAGTGGAAGTCAAATCTTAGTGAGGAAAATAGAAAGGAACATAAACACTCCCAAATTAACTGTCATAATGTAGTAAGAAAAGCCAAAAAAGAGTTTGAGGAACAGCTAGCCAAAAATTCAAAAAACAATAGTAAAATGTTTTTTAAATACATTAGAAGCAGGAAGCCTGCTAAAAAAGCAGTGGGGCCCTTGGATGATAAAGATATAAAAGGAGCGATCAAGGAAGACAGTGCCATTGCGGAGCGATTAAATGATTTCTTTGCTTCAGTCTTCACGGCTGAAGATGTTACAGAGGTTCCTAAATCTGAGCCAGCCTTTTTAGGCGACAAATCTGAGGAACTCACTCAGATTGAAGTGACATTAGAGGAGGTTTTGGAATTAATTGATAAGCTGAATAGTAACAAGTCTCCAGGACCACATGGCATTCACCCAAGGGTTCTGAAAGAACTCAAATGTGAAATTGCGGAGTTATTAACAGTGGTTTGTAACCTATCCTTTAAATCCACTTTGGTACCAAATGACTGGAAGACGGCCAATATAACACCAATATTTTAAAAAGGCTCTAGAGGAGATCCTGGCAATTATAGGCCGATAAGTTTAACATCAGTACCAGGTAAATTAGTAGAAACACTAGTAAAGAGTAAAATTGCAAGGCACATAGAAGAGCACGAATTGTTGGGCAAAAGTCAGCATGGTTTCTGCAGAGGGAAGTCGTGTCTGTCTAATCTATTAGAATTCTTTGAAGGGGTTAATAAACATGCGGACAAGGGGCACCCAGTGGACATAATATACCTAGATTTCCAGAAAGCCTTTGACACGGTCCCACACCAAAGGCTTTTATGTAAATTAGGTGGTCATGGGATAGGAGGAAAGGTCCTTTCATGGATCGGGAATTGGTTAAAAGACAGAAAACAAAGGGTTGGAATAAATGGTAAATTTTCACAATGGAGGGGGGGAACTAGTGGTGTTCCCCAGGGCTCAGTCCTGGGACCGATCCTGTTCAACTTGTTCATCAATGATCTAGAAAATGAGGTAAGCAGTGAGGTGGCAAAGTTTGCAGATGACACCAAGTTGTTCAGGACAGTCAAAAGCAAAAGGGATTGTGAAGAACTACAAAAAGATCTCAGCAAACTGAGTGATTGGGCAGCAAAATGGCAAATGAAATTTAATGTGGGTAAGTGTAAGGTAATGCATGTTGGAAAAAATAACCCAAATTACACGTACTACATGATGGGGTCAAATTTAGCTACGACAGATCAGGAAAGGGATCTTGGAGTTATAGTGGATAGTTCTCTGAAGACATCCACGCAGTGTGCAGCGGCAGTTAGTAAGGCAAATAGGATGTTAGGAATTATTAAAAAAGGGATCGATAATAAGACAAAAGATATCATACTTCCCCTATATAAAACTATGGTACGCCCACATCTCGAGTACTGCGTGCAGATGTGGTCTCCTCACCTCAAAAAAGATATATTGGCATTAGAAAAGGTTCAGAAAAGGGCGACTAAGATGATTAGGGGCTTGGAAAGGGTCCCATATGGGGAGAGGCTAGAGAGACTGGGACTTTTCAGTTTGGAAAAGAGGCGATTGAGGGGCGATATGATAGAGGTATATAAAATCATGAATGGTGTGGAGAAAGTGAATATAGAAAAATTATTTACCTTTTCCCATAATACAAGAACTAGGGGACACCAAATGAAATTGATGGGTAGTAGGTTCAAAACTAATAAAAGGAAATTTTTCTTCACACAGCGCACAGTCAACCTGTGGAACTCCTTGCCCGAGGAGGCTGTGAAGGCCAGGACTCTATTAGGGTTTAAAAAAGAGCTTGATAAATTTTTGCAGGTCAGGTCCATAAATGGCTATTAGCCAGGGATAAAGTATGGTGCCCTAGCCTTCATAACAAGGGCAGGAGATGGATGGCAGGAGATAAATCACTTGTCTTCTGTTCTCCTTCTCTGGGGCACCTGGCATTGGCCACCGTCGGCAGATGGGATGCTGGGCTTGATGGACCTTTGGTCTGACCCAGTATGGCCATTCTTATGTTCTTATGTTCTTATGTGTGTATAACATTTATTTCCTTTTCGAGCTCCTTACTCAAAGGCTCCAACACTGGCTACTCTGTTTTATGCATCAGCACTTAGAAACTATTTGAGGTCATGCCCCTTCATTAAGTTTTATAAATGTTTTATATTTGAATGAGAACATTAGGTCTATTATTTCCTTGAAGCTATTTCATTGTGAACAATGAAAATGCACAAGCTACAAATATGGAACCAAATATTGCATATGTTGAAAATGATGAATGTCCCTTTATTTAATGTTTGAGATTTTACTCAAAGACAGATAGACATACTTCCGTTGCAGAGCTAATAAAGTAAGTTGTTTTGTTCTGCAATTTTGTTCACAAAACTTTGAAAATGACATGAAAATTTAGGAAAAAAGCTGTCTTTATGGAAGAAACAAACTTTCAGCAGATATTTTGAATGTTATATTTATATGCAACAGAGGAAAAAGACAGATTATCTGTAATATTCTCCATACTATATACAACGTACAGGGAAGTAGGTACAGGGAATCCCATGGCAACATTATCCACTTGCAAAGGAGAAACTACAAAGTATTTATTAGTGTAATTGTAAACACCAGGAATGGATTTGGTCATCTGACTTTTTTACACTTTCCAAATTTCTCTTCTACACTTGTGACTAGTAACTTTAAACATTCTCTACCAGTGATTAGTTTAGAGTTAAAAATAAAAATAAAATTACGTAGAAGAGCATATAGTAAATGCACATCCTTACTGCAAAATTATTTTGTTTGTTTAAAAGACAAAGAAACCATTCTTGACATTGGAATAATTAAATGCAAAACTACTGATGGGAAATCCTTGAAAGACGTAGGCCTTGTTTTTCCACTTCCTGATACATCATGGAGTGCAAAGTGAGTGTACAACACTACAGCTGACCCCTTGTGGTCAGGCTGTACTCTGTTTGCATTGCTCTGAATGACAACAAAGGTCAGCAGAATGGCACGGCAGTGCAGAATTAAGCCCTCAGAGTTTAGTTCCAAGTTTCTATTCTAGATCCAAGTTTATGTGGCACATAGCAGATTCTTTTTAGGGAGATGCCTTTTTTTGTGGAATGCCTTTGTACGAGCTCATCATCATCATCAATAACCATGGGCTCAGCGCCCGTTGGTGTCTGTTGCCTCTCTCACTATTTCCTTCCATCTTTTCCTGTCCAGTGCGGAGTGGCTTAGTTTGTGTAGACTAGCTCTGCACCAATCTACTACATCATCTATCCATTCCCTGTGAGGTCTGCCTCTCCTTTTCGAACCGTCAATTAACCTGGAGCAGGGGCCATGTGCAACCTTTTCGCATCTGTTCTGGGAGTCCCATAAAACCTACATTGAACTAGGAACAGGAATGCAGCTGGACAGTCAGAACTCTTTATCCAGATTTATATGCTAAAATTATGCACCAAAACTCATTCCCCACATCATAGACTGTAAAGATTCTTGCTTTGGAAATTTCTGGCAATATGCCATCAGTGATGGTTGGCAGTTTTTCAATGCCTAGTTCAGTGATTTTCAGTCTATGCGATGCACAGTTTGACTGTTTCTACACAGGCCACTTCCTTAGGAAGCAGCATGCTGATACACGGAGTGAAAGATGCTAATGAGGCATGGATGCAAATTCCCTGTGCCTCATTAGCATAACGTCACGTGATTTGGAGTCCGGAAGACCGTTCTTCCAGACTCCAAAACACTGTGTAGAAGCGCGGCCCTGGGGGGCTTCTGGAAAGACATGCTTCTTCGAGAGGCTCCTTCTTCCCAAAAAATTTCTGGAAGATGGAGCCTCCAGAAGAAGGACTTCCTTCCGGAAGCGCCCCCGGGGCCGCGCTTCTACATGGCATTTTGGAGTCCAGAAGAACGGTTTTCCAGACTCCAAATCATGTGACATTATACTAATGAGGCACGGGGAATTTGCATCCGTGCCTCATTAGCATATTTCACTCCGTGTATTAGCATACCACTTCTGAAGGAAGTGGCCTGTGTAGAAACAGTCTTTGCATGGTGGCTTTCCTTCCACCATGATGCTGCTTATCCTATAGGTACAGTTATCTCTGCTCTAAAGACCTGTAAGCTCCTTGCATGCCAGTGTATTACTGCCACTGGAATTTTAGCTTATAGGACCACATACCATTAAAAAAAAAAGGGAAGTGGATTCTTTTGAAGATGGGGTTTACTTTTGAAACAGCAGTGTCTACACTGGCTTTCTTCTTTTGGATGAAGCTATTTTGAAGTAAGAATATTCAAATGATGTGTCAGATATGCAAATTTGTACCTAATTTGCATTTGACTTACCTCATTTGCATACATATTTCAAAGAGGAATGCAAGTGTAGACACAGCCAATGTGTATAAGATAGGCTATGTCTACACTAGTCCAAATCTTCGAAATGGCCATGCAAATGGCCATTTCAAGGATTAGTAATGAGGCACTGAAATGCATATTCAGAGCCTCATTAGCATGCCCCCAGTCACACCTCTTTGAAATTGCCGCTTTTCACTGCCACGTTGCTCGTCCAGACAGGGGTCCTTTTCAAAAGGATGCCGGGAACTTCAAAATCCTATCTGTTGATAGGAATAAGGGGATTTCGAAGTTCCCCGGGATCCTTTTGAAACAGACCCCTGTCTGGATGAGCCACACGGCAGTGAAAAGTGGCAATTTCGAGGAGCCACAGCTGGCAGCATGCTAATGAAGCACTGAATATGCATTTCAGTGCCTCATTAGTAATCTTTGATTAATAATCATTTGCATGGCTATTTCGAAGATTTGGTCCAGTGTAGACATGGCCATAGTGACATAGGGAGTTATCCTCTCCTCTTTTGCTTGGTTTCTAGTGAGAAAATTGTGTCATTATAGATTTGTTCTCCTTTGGACAGCAGTAGGTTCCTTGGCCTCCTAGGACTTGCTGTGAGGCTTGAGGCAGTGGTAAGCTTCAGAGTGGTACAAATCTCTGCCTTGCTCCCAATCAGAGAAAATAACACTTTTACTTCCCTGCTGTAGTCATCCTCCTACTTGTGTAGAGCTCAAACTCTTCCTTCCATTCAACCCATTTCTGGGCTACATACATGTCTTCAAAATCCTGGGTTTGGATGGCTTTCGACTGAGTGCTCTGATCACACTGCCAGCTGCTGTACTGCAGAGTACTTAACAGCTCAGATGCTGCCAACCTGCATCATTAGCAAAGAGGGAAGAAAATGTAGGTTAAGTAGACTAAGCAGTACTTTAATTAAAGCAATGTCCAAATGGCTGAGTTGCTTCCTGACTCCCTGGTGTCAGATCTCCAATTCCTGTCCCAGTGATCATGATACATTGTTCATCTTTCAATATTTAGCTAACTGTTGGAGCAATGTCACCTGCAATGTGAAAGACCAGGTTTTAATCCTCCATTGACAAAAGGATTCAAATTAGGGTTTTCCAGCTCTCAGGAGTCTGTATTAACCACTCAGGCTATGTCTACACTAGAGGCATCCATCGACTGTAACATCTGTCAACAGATTTGTGTCAGCAGAAACTGTGTTCACAGAGTGCATCTACACACAAAAGCAGGTCAACAGAGCAATCGGCTCTGTTGACAGAGAGAAGCTAGACCACCTGGCCCTCTCTCGACAGAATGGCTGACTGGAAGCTCTGCAAATGGGGCTGTCCGGTGAACCGGAAGCCCACTCTGTTGAGAGAAGTGTCTACACTGCACTTCTGTCAACAGAACGCGGTCAACAGAAGGATTATTCCTTAAATTTTCAAGGGATAATACTGTTGAGATAAATGAAGAGTTCTGTTGAGACCTTGTTGACAGGAGGCTTCATACGTGTATATGCTCCCTGAGTTATGTTGACAGAGGGTCCCTTCTGTCAACAAAACTCTCAGAGACAACCTAAGCTATGGGACAGTTTGATGCAGGGCTCTCTCAATCTCACCTGTTGATGCCATTTCATTGTGTATAAATACTTAAAGAATCATTGGAAGAGGAGTACTTACTTCTGGGGCATTAACCTCTAATGTTTGTGCCCTAACCTCCAGACTACAATGTTACTCTCACTCTCTGACCCAAAGAAGACTTATTTAACCACAATAGAGCAGCTTCAACAAGTGAGACTAAAAAGCCTCTCATCAAAATACCCCATAGCTCAGTGGTTGGAACAATTGTTTGAGAGATGGGAACCGCATGTTTAAATTAACTGTTCATGTTGGGCACACAAGACCTACTGAGGCACGTCTTCCTCATTCCAGCTGAATGTTCTCACTTAGCTGGAAGGTAAGAGTTGGCAACATCATCTCACCCCATGGATTGTTTGTGTGGAACAAGGCATTATCATTCTCATAACTCACTCTCAGAACTCATTCTCCAAAGAAACAGGTTAGGTCTGTTAGCTGCCTGACTCAGAAGAGGGGTTCCAGGTTGTGGAAAGAAGCATGATTTTATTTGTAAAGCTCAAACTTATGAAACTGTCTCCTTGAGAAGGGTGAAGCTTAGGAAATACCCATCTGATCAACATCTCTCACAAGGTAACTTAGAGGTTTTGCTGCCTAGCATGCTGCTCTTCATAGATTGTATTCTTAAGCGTTCATTGTTTGGGAGCCTACTGCCAAATTCCAGCTTTGTGGATTGTATTATTGCTCCTTTAATTTTCTGGGACTTCTGAATATGACATTGCAACACCTACGTCTCATGGTGGAGCTGGACCTAGAATCAGTTAGGTAGATCACACACTGCTAGATGCCCACATGGTGGGGAGGCATCTTTGTTCAGGGATGAAGTTTTTGGCTGACTTAAAAAAATGAAAAATACATAAACAAGGGTGTGTGATTCTGGCAGAAGAGGTCATGTCAGAGTGTAGATTGATGTATTTGTTTATTATTATAAATCGAAGTGATTTAGTGCTATGGGTGTTCAAACTTCATAAACCTAATGGAATGTTATTTATATTGTTTTCACTTCGCTACCCCTGTTATAATATACGTGGTAAATACCCCTCTAATTGAATCACTCATCAGACATCAAAATAGTCTTGAGGAATGTTAATGCAGGATTTGATCAGAAGTGGTGTAAATTCCCAAGCAAATGAGCATTGTGGTGATGATTTGCAGTCAAAGGACTAGGTGTGTTCCTCATACATTACCATCAAAGGAAAAGCCCATGTGGTTAGGGTCATGGTCAGCTTCCTTTCTGCTTCTATATATGGATTTAAAAAAGCCTTTATCTTTTGACTGTTTAGTTGCTAACACAGAAGAATAAATAAGCAGAAGATGCACAACCCCAGAGGGACTCTGGGTAGTCATAAGAGACTTTTGGGAAACTGGCACATTGCTACATCTCTGATACCATTTAGAATTATAGACTGTGACTCACACATACTTGTATTTTACCTGCTTTAACCTCCCAGTAACTCTTATTTTCTTTTCTTATCTAATAAAACCTGAGACAGTTTACTATAGTTTTGGCTACCAGTGTTGTCTCTGGTGTAAGATCTAAAGTAAATGACTTGTCTTTTGGGACAGGTGGGAAACTGATGTGGTATAATTTAGGCTATGTAACGTTTAATTACAAAACTCATAGGTTGGAGTGTCTAAAGAGACTCTGTGTGACTCCATGACTTTCTTAGTGATACAAGAGTTTACATTTATTTCTGAGTTGGTGAAATCTATTTATAGAATAATCCATAAGTCGGGGGGATCTGCCCTTGTTTCCTGGAAATCAGAGCTATGAGCTACTCCAAATAGCATGAGAGGGCATTCTTACAAACTAGCCACACAAGGAGGTAAGAATGTCATTGTGGCTTTCTGCTTTGGATTTCAATGTACAATAAGGCTGGCTCTTGGTAGCTTGACCTGGACTGTCTCCTGAGCCTCCTGGTCTCTGCTGAGATCACATTTTTTAAATGTTCCAGATATCCCAAAAGGCCTGTAACGGTTCTCTCCCTGCCATACTCTAGATACAGCCAAAACTGAAAACAAAATCCAACCCCTTTTGTTTTTGAATTCTGTCTTATTATTAGTGCTGGTCGTGTTGCTAGCCAGGTCTCTGTGCCCTGGTACCTAGACAATCTGAGCCCCTGCAGCTGTGGCTGCTGTAGGTTGCAGTGAGTCCCATAGATGATCAACGTGGTATTTCAGGAACTCAGACTTCAAACTCTCTCAGACAAAGCGTTAATGGGCACAAAACAGATATCAAAACATTCCTGATCCACAAACCAGTTAGTCTACATTTTAATGGAGTGGGCCATTCTGTTAATGATTTAAGAGTCTGCGTCTTATTGAACAAGAATTTTCAATCTGCTTTAGAAAGAGAAGCTGCTGAACTCTCTTTCATATTCAAATTCGATACATTAACACATGATTTGAACCAGGATGCAAATTTTCTGGGACATTATAGGGGCTCTTTGGCATACTTGGCTTAATCTAATTCTTGACTTCCCCCCCACCCCTCTGCTCTCTGATTTGCTCACCTTGATAATTTTTTTCTGATTTGTCAACTTTGATTACTGTTTTTCGTTCTCTATGCCTCAAATATTGAGTCTGTTCTAGTATGGCTGTGGTCTGAAGAAGTGGGTCTTTCCCACGAAAGCTCACCTAATAAATTGTTTTGTTAGTCTTTAAAGTGCTCCTTGACTGCTTTTTTGTTTTGATTCCATCTCCAAAGGTGATATAAAAGGGGACCATTTTTTGTATAGCGCTATATATTTCTTGTATTTTTACAAAAGGTCAGTGTCGTTTTGCAAAGTGTAGTGTAAAGGTTATCTGTGTCTGCTTTATATGTTCTATCTATCACTTGCCTTTAAGTGTTAACTTGAGGATCCAGAGTACCCCTCCACCTAGAGTTCTGGGAGAGAGGGTGTCTAAGGTAAAGGAGACATCTCCAGCTCTGTTACTTTTCATGAAGAATCTCCTCATTCTGGGATATCCCCTGAGACAGGGATTCCAAGGACAACCATGTGCATGGGAATCCCTGGCAGTGCTGATGAAATGGCCCATTACTGATACATGCTATGCTGCCATGTGCATTGAGTCCAAGATACGTCCTGTGCCACCGTATAGACTAACTGATATTTTGGAGCGTAAGCTTTCATAGGCAAAGACCCGCTTCATCAGATACATGAGTGGGGGGGATTCAGAGGAGGGTTTAAGAGGGAGCCTTGGTCAAGGGGAGGGCCAGAGCTGACAACATCTGTTCAGTCAGGGAGGATGTGGCCCATTATCAGCAGTTAATGTGGAGTTGCAAACATCAAGAGAGGAGAAATCAAGTCAGTTCAGTCAGGGAGCTAATACTGATAATGAGCCACATAATCCCTGACTGAACTGACAGGACTTTTTGTTGTTTTTGAACATACAGACTAACTCACCTACCCCTCTGAAAACAAAATAATTGATGAGTGCTGCACATAGGAAGAGCCCTCCAAAAATAGGGGTTGTTTACAGAAAAAGAAAGACTTATTTTTATAGAAAAACTATAGAAAGCCATTGGAACAGTGAAATAGCAAAAAGCCCTATGCTTCCAAGAAGGCCTTTCAGGAGATGACAACAGTGGAAGCTGGACACCTCCCTTGTGAAAGAAGAATTGAGATATAGATCTACAAATGGAAACCTTTCTGTGTTCTCCCAGGAGCTCCTGCCCCACTGTGATGAGATGGTAAAACCTGAACATGTGCTCAGCTCTATACCCACAAGCAGACTTCCTCTTCCATTGGAATTTGTGCACACAGCTCTGGGCAAAAAATGGTGCTAAGCTAGAAAATGATATTAAAAAGCACAGGAATAATTTGAATTCACTGGTCTGTATACAAAAAGTGTGAACAATTTCATAAGCAGTAGCTGGTAGCATGGGGGCCATGTGAACTGGAAAAAAAACGTTATTGTAACACTACAATCAAAAGTGGACTGGTTAAGATTTTCCAGGATATCTGCTGAGCTAATTATAGTAATGAACTTGTCATACAGTGCATTTGAAAATACCATGGTTTCAAGATGCAGGGATGATTTCTTATTTCTGTTTCATTAAATATTCATGTACATAATATTGGCTTGTTTTCTCATTTGAATTGAACATTAAATTGATTGTATTGTGGCCTTAATTAAATTCCATTTTTCCCCAGGCATTTTGTGACTAAAAGAATCAATGAACTAAAGTTTTTCTATGTACTTTTTGAAACGTTCCTGTAAAAGAACTGTTGATATACAGTGGAATGTTTTTCCTAGGCACATGCCCTATGGTCCTTTTTTTTCAATTCAGTCCATACTTTGACAAAGTAGTGTGCACTGAGTAAAGTATGTCATGCACAGACAGCGTGGACATGCTGAAACTCAATTTAAAGAGGAGTAAAAATCCCAATTGCTTCATTATGCTTCAATGAACTTGCAGTACTAATATAGTGAAGCTTTGTTCTTAGTGTAATTTCATTATACTATAAGTACATGCCACTGTTTTAATTATCATGGAATGCAGTTATCTTCTGGCTGAGCGTAGAGGAAGAACAGGGAAAAGTTGACACTCTTGCATAGGATGAGAGGAGGAGGAATCCATTACTCCTGATTCAAACCCAGCTACTGTAAGGATTTGCCTACACCTTGGCTGGGTCTAGATAAGCCCCTTCCTTTCGGAAGGGGTATGTTAATGAGCAGGTTCAAAAGGTGGTCATGAGGCACTGCCATGAATATGCAGCTCCTCATTAGCATAATGGTGGTCAAGGCGATTTGAAAGTGTGGCTTTTTGAATTGCGCACTGCCCATGGACATGGGGACCTTCCGAAAGGACCCCCCCCAGTTTTTGAAAGTCCCTTTTTCCTATCTGGTGTTAGGAAGAAGGGGCTTTCAAAAACTGGGGGGTCCTTTCAGAAGGTCCCCATCTCTACGGGTGGCGCGCGATGCGAAAATCCACACTTTCGAATTACCATGGCCGTCATTATGCTAATAAGGCACTGCATATTCATGCAAGTGCCTCATTAGCATCTTTCAAACCCATTCATTAACATGCCCCTTCTGAAAGGAAGGGGCTCATGTAGACACGGGGCTTGAGCTGGATGTATGCAAGCTAGCCTTAATAGCAGTGGGCAGACTAGCTTGTTTGTGTATCTTCCATGACATTAGGCATATACTCTAAGCTGCTAGCCCCTCCTGCTCCTATGGCTACACTCTATTTACATCTTCAGTGTTTAGTGTGGACATGTGTGGTGGAAAGAGAAGAAGAGTGATATTCCCAGACGGTACTAGGAGTAAAGATGTGAGGTGAGAGTCTCTGGCTTCAGTTACACTAAACGTGTACTAATTTGTACAAAAGTTAATTAGGGCCAGATTTTCATCTTGTTTACAAAATTGTGTGCATGAATAAGTTTACTGACCTTGGTGAAGTTATTTCAACACACTAGTTCAAATAAGATCAGAATCTGAGCTATGGAAATGGCCTTAGGTAAAGGGAGGCTCTGATGTTTTCCTAAAGAAGGTGTAGGATTAGAGGAACCCTATTGCTGGGAAGATCATCTATTCGTATTGCAAACTCTTGGATCAATGGAAGGCAGTGGGAATTTGCCAGTGTATAAACTAAGCATGAAAATGAATTAGGACTTTAGAATTCGGTTCACTGTGATGGTTTGAGGTAAAACCCACTTCATTTTAAAAGAGTCCCACCAGGCTTGATTATTAGCTATAAGGCAATTATGTTAATTGGGCTATTTGTTCATAGCGGCACCCAAAGTAAAACCTAGACATCCCCAGGATGTAGAAAAGTGGACATAATTTGGGTGAGATAGGCATATCTTTCATTTTTTATACTGTAATATCAAATGCTTTGGGTCTATTATTATTAAAGGAAATAAACATATAGGCCTATGTAATTTTGACTCTGTTGTAGTGGTATACTGTTAACTTCTTATTATAAAGCACTTTTTCAGTACATTAGTTTCTGCCTGGGGAAAGAACAGCATGCAGCTTTTTAACATATGTTGCAAATATCTTTTCTACAATAGGATTTATATGAATTCAAATCTATATAAAACAAGTGCATTTTTCAACAGACACTGGAACACATCATTTGATTTCACAAGATTTACACTACTTTTTCTATATGACAGACCGAATCCTGGCCTGTTTTGTACTAATATGCCATCTGGTGTGACTGAAATGCTCAGGGTGCACATAGAAACTATTCCTCCTCCATGTGCTTATGCAGCAGCCATAAAAGATTCAGACCTATGTAGGTGTAGCCAGACAAAGTCTCCCCCTTACAAGCCAGCTTGCTCGCTGCCCCCGCCCCCACTGAGAAGCACACAGGGCACGGAAACGGCTGCTGACAGCACAGTCTTTGATGCCCTCACTGAGGCCCAGATGTGCTAGCTTATCGTGACCCTGAGAAGCAGAAAGTACAGATAAAAAGGCTAACAGGCCAAACTGTCAACAAGAGGGGGGGGACCCTCAGGAAATCACCCCAGCTGGCATTGATGAATATGATGACCACACAGCCATCTCAGAAGAGGAAGTCCCCACCCACACAAAAAGAATGTCCTGTACTCCTAAATTGCTTATCTCCTGTCTTACAAGTGCAAATTAAGTAAGAAATGCCCTTGTAACAAACTGGCGACACAAAAGACAGACCAGTATGATCTGGCACCATAGATAAGAAAGAGAATACGTAACCTAAAAGGGGTATAAAAGGTGGGTCCAGCAGAACTCTAACTTTGAGTGCATTCCACCAACTACCTGCTGGTCGTGTCAGGTGATTGCCTCCCAAGGTCCGCAACTGGGGACGCCCAACCTCGTATTCGTCTTTCCGTGGAATTGAGTGACCAATCCGGCCTGGCTACGCTGGTATCGAGAGACGCAGAGAGGGTAAGATATACCCATGCTAGGTCTCCGGTTTTTTTTGTGGACAGCTAAAGAATTAGAGTTCTGTAACTAGACGTCATTGTATCAAGATATCATTGTGTTAGATGGTAACAGATATCTTTGTATTGGATTGTAACGTAACTTGTTAACACCTGTCCTTTGCTAGCATATAAGGAGTAGACAATAGCCTTTTGTAACCGCACGCTTATAACTGTAGCTTAAATAAACTTGTAACCAGTTAAGATCTAAGCCTGACTGCTGTTAACCCTTTTGTCACTGGAACACAGCCAGCACAACAAAAAGAACTTTAACCGTTTGGTTACCACAGCCTGGCCGTACATGAGAGTGCTAGCAGCTCCCTGCTCTAACAGTAAAGAACTGGGTTGCTTAGGACCCAGGGGAATCCGTCAGCCTGTCTTCGCTGCTTGCAGCGACGAGCTCCCTGCTCTCGCAGTTTTAAACTCAGCTGATAACAAGGGCATAGTTCGTACCTCACCGTACATTACCTGGCCACCAGCTAACAGTAGGGAAGAGTGCTAGTAGGAGTTAACGCATTCATATGTCACAAAGCCTAAGGTGACGTCTTCTTATGCACAACCCACTAGGCTGTGCCTCCCCCTCAGCAGCTTATGCTGGGGTGGAGCATTTACCACGCTGGAACAGCTATAAGTTATGCCACCACTATGCAACTCATTAGCCATCCCATCCTGCTCTGAGTCACCACATTTAAGTCCTAGATAGATGACCTTGACATTTGAAATGTTGATAGCTCCACCTTGCTGATTCCTCCTACGCAACATTGAAAATAGACTTGCCCTGTCCACCCTCAGATATTAAACTGGTGAATGCCTTTGTTGTGGTACCCACCAGGTGAGCAGGCAGTGTGCTCACATGATGAAAGCACTGATACCTATGGTAGACTTTACAGCTTGCCCTCGAGGATGATATTCAAGAACTCACCTGTGGTGTTTTTGATGAGCATCATGACCTATGAGGGTAGGCTGATGGGTCTAGGCTTATTTACTTTTCAGAAGAGAAGAGTGAGGAGCGATTTGATAGCAGCCTTTAACTTCCTGAAGTGGGTTCTAAAGAGGATGCAAAGAGGCTTTTCTCGGTATTTATGGATGGTAGAATAAGGAACAATGGTCTCAAGTTACAGTGGGAGGGAGATGTAGGTTGGATATTAGGAAAAACTATTTCAGTTGGAGGGTGGTGAAGCACTGGAACGCGCTACCTAGAGAGGTGGTGGAATCTCTATCCCTAGAGGTTTTTAAGTCCCAGCTTGACAAAGTCCTGGCTGGGATATTTAATTAGGGTTGATCCTGCTTTGGGTAGGGTGCTAGACTCGATGACATCCTGAGGTCTTTTCCAGCCCTGGGATACTATGTTTCTAAGTATGGTGGTTAGAGACAAGTGATTCTTCAGTTCACTAGCAGTTCAGAAAAATTGAAAGAACACTTGATTTAGGCTGAACTGAAATGAAAATGTTTTGGAATTTTGGCAAATCAAAATGTTGAAAAAATTGTTTCCAGTTGAGCAAATATATCTTATTTTAATTTCGGACAATTAAAACCTTTTTTTTTCAAGCAAGAGAAATTAAAGTGGAGGAGATAGCCGTGACCCCCTTCTAGTCTCTACCCTAGCAGCTAGAGTACCTCCAGATCAGGAATTTAAATCCAGTTTCCTTATTTTCTAATAAGTACCCTATCTATTGGGTATGTGGCAGGAAGGTGGAAGGGCTGGAGTGGCACCTCCAGCACTTCCTTGGCTTTGCAAATGGTGCCCAAATCCATTTGTGCATCAACCTACAAATCAGACTATTTAATTTTAATAAAACCTTTCACATTTGTAATAGTTTTCCTGTTTCTTTTCTTTTCTCTTTTGACCAACACATTGTGTTTAATTTGACTTAAATTCACAAAATGTTTTGGATGATCTGAATTTTCCAGCCAAAAAATTCCCATCCAAAACCAAAAAATACTCACTCATCAGTAACAGGTGCAAAGAAAATTGAAAAATGTTCCCATGTACTGGAACTGGAGATGACCAAAAGGGATAGTGGTTATGGCCAGGGTATGGAGTCATATAAGAAAACATAAAAAGGCCTGAAGACCAAGATGGAAGTTTCCATTCATGCAGTACAACCAAGTTACCATCCCTATGTTACAGCCTTAAATCCTGCAAACATAAACACCAGACAGCCATATTGGCCCTAACACCTGCACTTGAGCTGGGAAAGTAGGGAACCAGTAAAAAGGCTTATCTTGCCATCAGCCTCATGAGAAAACTAAAAATAGCATTGAGATAGTGCATGCTCACCTGATAAAAAGCTAAGGGATAAAATCATTGAGAAGTCCTGCCCCAGGTGAGTCTCACCAGGGACTTCAGTCTTAGAAATACCCACATACCCCCAGCTGGAGCCACGTCCACCATAGCCTGGGTGTGAGCCTTCCGGGATGGGACTCCCTGCGAATGAAGAGGCGTAAGCATTCCAACTGCCTTTTACTTCCTTTTTGTTATACATTGTTCTGTAATGCTTTTGCTTGCTAAAATGTGTGCTGTGATTGTAGAAGCAGTGAAGTAGTAAGCTTGATAAAGTAAACTATCCGTAATTGAATTGAAATTGAAGTGAATCCATAATCCTGACCATTCTTGGCCCTCTGAGCTGACACATAGGTCCCCTGGTCTTTTTGTGTGGGGGGGGTGGGGGTGGGTATGGATCACTCATTATCGGTGAAATAGCCAGAATGCCCAGGTGTTCAATCTTGGGTGCTTCGGTTTTACCCTTTAACGACTGTCAGCAATGCAATCTGTTAATAAGAACTATAGGTTGAAACTCTCTAGTCTAGCACTCTTGGGAATTGAATAGTGCTAAACCAGAGAATTTGCTGAACCATGGGAGGTCAACATTGTCTAGCAGCTTTACCAACACTTTCACTTCTTACTGGGCAATTAGAAGATATACAGAGGTAAATTAGAGCTAAATGACAGGAAAGAACACTGAGAATCAGGACTAGTGGCTGTAAATAAACTTTATGGGACTGTGGGAAGCTTGGGCAGATGTCCACTTATCATGAGTATAACCAAGTACAATCACACCAGACCATGGATGTTGCTCAACAAAGCAGTGTCAGACTAGAGAGATCCAACCTGTAATCAAATGATTTTCTGGTGATAAATATAATGATGAGATTTTTTTTGTTCAGGAAAATCCAAACAAACCATGATCCATGACTTTGTGAAGAATGGAGCACCTTGCTTTGTTCACATTATCTGAAATCTGGTTGAACAGTATGCAGAATCATATTCTATATGAGTATATGACTCAGCATGAAGAAAAGGTTATCTATCTATCTATCTATTTATTTATTTATTTATTATTTAAAGGTTTTTGGCTCTGAACTTCAAAATCTCCTACTGGAAAACTATTTCTGATTAAACAACAGCATTCACTTCTGGATAGAAAAATTCCTATAGAAAGGAAATTGTTAGAGTCAAAGAATAAAAGATGAGTCATGAGAGCACACTATAATATTTAATCTATACAGCCTACAGAATAAGATGTAAAGTGAAGATTTAATTCAAGTGAACAAAATCTTCAGAAGTATCAACAAAGTCAGTTCAAGTTACTATTTTCAGCTCAGAACCGATGGAACAGAATAAGAGGGCATACACTCATCTCTCACTATACAAGCACAATTGTGTCCCAGAGTTCTGCTTGTAGGTGAAAACGTGTAAGAGGTACACGAAATTCCCATTCAAATACATGTAAAAGTCTCTGACTGGTTCCAAGTGCTCCTAACTCAGCGAAGGAGTGGCAGCATGTGGTGCTGCTTTTGAAAGGAAAGTGAACCTTGCGTTTGGGGGTGGGGCTGGGGAGGGTTAAAGGCTGAGGGCAGTTTGAGGCCATGAGCAGGAGGGAGGGTTAAATCTGGTGGCAGGTTGGATCCATGGTGCAGGCAGGGTGGGGTTAAGGCTGTGGCATGCTGGGTCCATGGGGAGGGCGGAGGGTTCAGGCTGTGGCGGGTTGGGGCCGTGCAGCTGGCGGGAGGTTCACGCTGCTGTGGGTTTGGTCTGCAGGGCTGGCTGGGTTTCAGGTGGAGGTGGGTTGGGGCTGCGAGAAGGACAAGGGGTTCAGGCTGAGGCATGTTAGGTCTGCAGGGCCAGCGGGGTTTCAGACTGCTGCAGGTTTGGTCTGCAAGGCTGGCAGGGTTTCAGGCTGAGGCAGGTTGGGACTGTGTGAAGGACAGGGGGTTCACGCTGAAGTGGGCTGGGGCTGCAGGGCCAGTAGGGTTTCAGGTAGTGGCAGGTGGGTTCTGCAGGGTGGACAGTAAGGCTCATATTAGCAGGAGCATGAGGATTCACTCATCTAGTGAGAAAAGGTAGGTATATGTGTACCTCGTTTTAGTGAGTACTCGTAAGTAAAGTACTTGTTTAACAAGGGATGAGTGTATATGGAAATTAGAGAAAAATATGAAGTATAAAAATAAACATTAGATTAATTCAACAAAATGTATTTTGAGGAAATGGCATATTAAAGGAAAAACAAGACCTGATGAGCTGAGTAGCCTATGCTTATGCTTCATAATATTCTTATGTTTATACTCCTCAGATATAAACTTAATTCAAGAACTGACTGGAGAAAAATATGCAGTATTTACTCAATGAAAAGGCTATTATTTTGGTTCCCATTATTTACCAACAGTCCAGAATTCCTCAAGAGTATAAAGGTTACTTATGCCCAAGCTAAGCAGTTAGTTCATAGCTAATGATTTATTTGATTAATTTACCCTTTTTCTGTCTATGAACTTTCTCTTGGCATTCTCTGTTTTTTTTAATAATTCATTAAGTTTGAAATTATTATTTAAATAAATTCTTTCAATAACTTTTAGTCTGTAAATTGTGTGACAGCAGTTCATTTTGAGTGACATTCCACATTTCATTTCTTTGTTTTAACTGAATGAAGTTGGCATCAGTTCAGATTTCCTATTTACCAGGAGGAGACCCTCTCGGAGTCAAGCTTCTTCTGTGACTATCCTCATTTGAGAATTGGATCATTCATCTTCCATAAACAGAATCCAAATTTGCTTTAGATATGTGGTTTCAGCAAATATTCCTGCCAGAAAACTGTTCTGGGCTAACATAAAGAGTAGCAAAAGAGGCACAAATGCAATATTTCTTGCCTTAGTAAAGGTGCAAAGGCAGCTTTGGATCTTTGATCAGCTTCACTGAAGTTTCTGAGACTAGGGCTATACTGTTTTTTGAGACATCTTATTTCAAACCTTGTGCAGGATACATTTCAGTGGAGTTCAACAAGGGTTACCAGGAACAAAACACTGTGCTTGAAATAGCTCTGCTCTTTCGAGAATGGAGTTTGGCTGTGTGGTTTCTATTTTGGGATACAAATAGTGTAGCCTGAGTGATTATGCAGTTGCTGATGGTGAGCAGTTGGGCTAAGTTGAGTTAAGCAAGAAATTTGGTATAAAAATCACTTGCTTGGTGAACTCAAAACCTGGGAAACCAGACAGCTAACTTGAGCATTTTGGGGAGTAATGAGACAAGATGCAAGGGAGGCATTCCTTTCAGTTTCAGATCTACATAGAATTTTAAAGATGGCCAGCACTCGACAAATAGTGGTGATCAGCAACATTTGTTTCATATTTTCTTTCCTGCCTGTTGTCAGAAAGGACTTTAAGCATGAAGTTCAAGTTGATAGCTGGATTGGACTGGAGAACCAGGAGAGTGGGGAGAAACATTATTTCCCAGATAGCCTTGATTAGGTTTTTATTGTTGCTGCAAATTCATATCTTTAAAAGAAGCCTAAACCGTGGAGTTTACTATAGTGCAAGTTAGGGCTGTCAAACAACTTAAAAAAATTATTCACATTTAATTGCATGATTAATTAATTATCGGAGGGGTAGCCGTGTTAGTCTGGATCTGTAACAGCAACGAAGGGTCCTGATGCACCTTATAGACTAACAGAAAAGTTTTGAGCATGAGCTTTCGTGAGCACAGACTCACTTCATCAGATGCTGATTCATCACAGTCTTAGACAATAGAATATCATATATTTCAACATTTTTGAAGTTTTGTACATTTTCATACATCTTGATTTTAATTATAACACAATACAGTAAGGCTGTGTCTACATTAGCAAGTTCTTTCAACAGATTTTTCGAAAGAAGGGGGCTCTTTTGAAAGAGCCCATGGAGCGTCCACAGACAAAAAAACATTCTTTTAAAAGTAAATTGAAAGAATGTGGTACTTCTTTTGAAATCACTCTTCTTTTCCTGCTTCAGGAAGAGCTCCCTCTTTCAAAACCTTCTTTCAAAAGAAAATGTGTGTAGACACTCCACAGGGCCCTTCTTTCAAAAGAACAGTTTACATTTTCTATCCCTGGCCCATTCTTTCAACAGAGCAGGGGTTGTGTGGCCACTGTCTTTCGAAACAGCAGATCACTCTTTTGATCCACTTTTTTGTGTGTGGACACACTTTTTGAATGAATCTCTTTCACAAGATATCTTCTGGAAGAGCTTCTTTTGAAAGATCTCTGTAGTGTAGACATAGCCTAAGTGTACAGTGCTCAGGTTATATTTAGCATTGATTACAAATATTTGTATTAAAAAAAAAGAAACAAAATAAATAGTTTTTTTCAGTTCACCCAGTACAAATACGGTAGTGCAATCTTTATATCCTTAAATTTGAACTTACAAATGTAGAATTATGTACAAAAAACTCTTCAAAAATAAATGTTGATGATAGGCTTTGGTCAATAACAGGTGGAGTGCTGTAGCTACCCTTAGAAATACCGTGGTACTACCTTTATTGAGTTTTGTCAAATGTATAGTATAAGCATTTTTAAAATAAACAACATGTCCTGCATCATCATTTGAGACTACTGTAACAAACTATTTGGCAGAATCCAGGTAAATGAAAATAGGAGACTGTCAATTCTCTCCCAAGCTGTTCAGTCACAAATTTAATTAACACATTATTTTTAATGCATGTCACCAACATGGAACCATGTCCTCTGGATTGGTGGCTGAAGCATGAGATTTAGCATAATGTTTACCATATATGGCACATAAATACCTTTCAATGCCAGCTACAAACACCTGTTCTCACTTTTAGGTGACATTGTAACTAAGAGCCAGGCTGCTTTATCTCCAATAAATGTAAACTAACTTGTTTGCCTTAGCAATTAGCTGAAAAAAGAATAGGTCTAAATGAACTTGTAGGCTCTAAACTTTCATTTTTGAATGCAGTTATGTCACAAAACCAAACCTGAATTTGTAAGTAACACTTTCATAATAAAGAGAGTGCACTACAGTATTTGTATGATGTGAAATGAAAAATACTTTTATCACTTTTAAGCTGCGTCTACACGTGCACGCTACTTCGAAGTAGCGGCACCAACTTCGAAATAGCGCCCGTCGCGTCTACATGCATCGGGCGCTATTTCGAAGTTAACTTCGACTTTAGGCGGCGAGACGTCGAAGTCGCTAACCTCATGAGGAGATAGGAATAGCGCCCTACTTCGACGTTCAACGTCGAAGTAGGGACCGTGTAGACGATCCGCGTCCCGCAACGTCGAAATTGCTGGGTCCTCCATGGTGGCCATCAGCTGGGGGGTTGAGAGATGCTCTCTCTCCAGCCCCTGCGGGGCTCTATGGTCACCGTGGGCAGCAGCCCTTAGCCCAGGGCTTCTGGCTGCTTCTGTGGCAGCTGGGGATCTATGCTGCAGGCACAGGGTCTGCAACCAGTTGTCAGCTCTGTGGATCTTGTGTTGTTTAGTGCAACTGTGTCTGGGAGGGGCCCTTTAAGGGAGCGGCTTGCTGTTGAGTCCGCCCTGTGACCCTGTCTGCAGCTGTGCCTGGCATCCCTATTTCGATGTGTGCTACTTTGACGTGTAGACGTTCCCTCGCTGCGCCTATTTCGATGTTGGGCTGAGCAACGTCGAAGTTGAACATCGACGTTGCCGGCCCTGGAGGACGTGTAGACGTTATTCATCGAAATAGACTATTTCGATGTCACAACATCGAAATAAGCTATTTCGATGTTGGCTGCACGTGTAGACGTAGCCTTACTGTGCAACTATTTGTAAGCAAATAATAATATAAAGTGAGCATGTTTTTAATTCTTAATTGTAGTTGAAATCAATATATTTGAAAATGTAGACATACATCCAAACTATTTAACAAATTTCAATTGATATTCTATTGTTTAATAGTGTAACAAGAACTGTGATGAATCACAGTTAAGCTTTTTTAATTATGATTGTTTTTTGAGTTAATAATGTGTGTTAAGTGTGAATGACAAACCTTGGCCAAATAGTATACTAATTAGCTGCTGTTACAAGGATTTACACTATCACAAATCAAACCTTTCTTGAAGAAAATATTTTTCCATTTTAGAAAGTTATTCTGGGATGAAGTCAGTGAAAAGCCCTGAGGATATATATGCATAATATTCATCTCAGTGTAGATTAAATACATTTTAAATTAAAAAGGTGTAGCATCTGGACAGGACAAGCAGCAGTATCTTCTGATGAGAGTCACTGAAATGAAAAATTATATGCACATAGAATGTTTGTATATTTAACACTCTACACTCTGATCCATTAAAGAATTTTATTTCTTTTCCTTCACATTGCACCTTAGGTGGTGTTGGAACAAAGTTTGGACACTGTGTATGAAGGAAGCAGGAGGGTTTATTACACACAGTGCTGTTGGAGTGCCACTTCACCCATCAGGACTCAGTTGACCACTGATGGACAATAGATTACAATTGAATATACAGATTATTGATGGGCGAGGGGGAAAGGTACGGCATGGGTGTCACCCAAGTCTGGATAGGTCCTGGTAGCAAGAGAAAATGAGCACAATACGACAATAGTCTGAAAAAGGTTACAAGGTATCCCCGCCCATAGTTTATAGAACATCTTTTCTCTAGTACAGGTGTTCTTCCTAACAAGTTACTTAAACAAAGCAGACATGCAATAACATCTATGTGTCTAATTGGATGGATGATACATCTAAAAGAGCAATGAGGGCACCTTTACACAGGCGCATCTGGGGTGCTTATCTAGAAGATTAAAGCAAAAGAAACAGTAACAGCATAGAGCAACAACGTATTTGTTTAGAGTACAAGTCTGGGATGGCCGAGGAGAAAACACCATAATTAGGTTCTCATATTCAGGGCCTCTCTTTGGAATGTGGCAGCTGAGGCAACTATCCCTCCCTTCAGACTCCAAGGTCCTGCGCAAGCTGAAACAACCTTCCCTGGGTCTGGAGAGTGGGGTGGGGGCAGTGAGGTATCTCTCCACTCATGCTAAGTGAGTTTCTGAACTATAGGATTATAGGCCTACTCCAGACTTTAGGATTTGAATAGGGGGTCTTTAGCAGAATACCATAACCTGCCTCAGAAATTTCCATCCCACAGTGGCCTGATCAACAAAAGGAATTACAACATTTTCTAGTGGTTCTTTTTATTTTTATGTGTTTGTCTGTTATTAACCTCATTATTTAGCCAATGCTACATCAAACTTTTTAAATGATGCTGGGCTAAAATATGGACTGCAGCTGTGAAGTACAAAATGTTATGTCCTCTCCAACACTGAAACTAGTCTACACTAGATCTTACAGTCAATTACAGATATGCAATTCTAGCTACAGCAATTGGGTAGCTAAAACAAATGTATCTGCAGTTGCCTGTAAGGTCTGTCCTCAATGAGGGAGGTCGACAGGAGCATTCCTCCCATCAACCTCCCTTACTCCTTGCAAGAGAAGGAATATAAGGAGCCAACTACAGACCCCAGAAAGATTGATTTCATGTGTCTGGTAAGGATACCTGAAATCAAATTCTGGGAGATCAACCCTTCAATCTGGCAAGTGGGACATACCCTAATTTTCCGCTTTCTCTTTCAGCTTCTCTCCATGATTGTGTCTACATTAGCAAGTCTTTTTGGAAAAGCAGGGTCTTTTTTGAAAACACCCATGGAGCACCTACACACAAAATGTTCTCTTTCAATCAGAAATGGAAAGAATGCAGCCATTTTTCCAGGGGCCCTCTTCCTCTCTCAGATGAGAAAGAGCTCATTTTTCAAAAAAAAAAACCCAAAAATGTGTTTTATTTACATGATCCATGAGCCCTTCTTTCAAAAGAGCAGGCCTCATGATGCTGGATTTTTCGATCACTGACCTGTTCTTTTGAAAGAGCAGGGGCTGTGTGGACTCTCTATTTCAAAAGAGAGGACTGATCTTTCAATCCACGTTTTTGTGTGTGGATGTGATCTTTTGAAAGATGTTTTTTCAGAAGGTCTCATCCAGAAGAACGTCTTTTGAAGGATGGCTGGAGTGTACACACAGATCTTGTGTTTGCCTGCCTCAGAAGGAAGGTAGTAGCTCATTTGGATAGTAAACCTCTGTCTAGGCCCTTTGACAGAGATTGACTGGAGAATGAAGTTCCAGAACCTGTTTTCCATTGGAAACTCATCATGGGCTGTTTCTACACATGCTAATAAACAGCCCCAAATATGCTAATGAGGCATGGTGGCAAATTCCCCACACCTCATTTGCATAAGGTCACATGATTTGAAGTCCTGAAGATGGTCTTCCGGACTCCAAAACAGTGTATAGAAGCACAGCCCCCAGGCATGTCTTCCAGAGGCCCCTTCTTCCCGAAAATTTTCAGGAAGAAGGGGCCTCCAGAAGGAGCTCTTCCTTCCGGAAGACCTCTCCAGGGGCTGCGCTTCTATGATTGGAATGTTGGTATTGAAGGGTACAGCCTGCTTAGGAAGGATAGACAGGGAAGAAAGGCAGGAGGTGCTGCCTTCTATATTAAAAATGTGCACACTTAGACTGAGGTGTAGATGGACATAGGAGATGGACATGTTGCGAGTATCTGGGTTAGACTAAGAGGGGTAAAAAACAAGGGTGATGTCCTGATAGGCGTCTACTACAGGCCGCCTAGCCAGGTGGAAGAGGTGGATGAGGCTTTTTTCAAACTAACAAAGTCAAGCAGGGCCCCACATTTGATGGTGATGGGGAACTTCAACTATCCAGATATACATTGGGAAACTAATACAGTGGGGCACAGACTATCCAGTAAGTTCTTGGATTGTATTGGAGACAATTTTTTATTCCAAAAGGTTGAAAAAGCTACCGGGGGGAGCTGTTTTAGATTTGATTTTTTAACAAATAGGGAGGAATTGGTAGAGAACTTGAAGGTGGAAAGCAGCTTGAGTGAAAGTGATCATGAAATCATAGAGTTCACAATCCTAAGGAAGGGTAGAACAGAAAACAGCAAAATAGAGAATGGATTTCAGGAGGGCAGATTTTGGTAAACTCAGAGAGCTGGTAGGTAAAGTCCCATGTGAAGCAAAACTGAGGGGAAAAACAGCTGAGGAGAGTTGGCAGTTTTTCAAAGGGACATTATTAAGGGCCTGTAAAGAGTCAGTATGGCCTCCTGCTGACTCAGAGGCAGAGGAGGCTGCGCAGAGGCCCTGGTGGGTGGGCCCGGAGCCAGAACACCAGTGGCCCGCCCCTCAGAGGGAGGGGCCCAGGGCTAGAAGGGCCAAGGGCAGGGCTCGGGACCCGTTAAAGCCCGGGCCTCTGAGCAGGGAGGAGGCGCCTACAAGAGCTCCCCAGCGCCAAGGGCAGAGGGCCTGTCACCGCCCGGCCGGGCCGGAGGAGCAAGCCTCCAGCGGCCCCGAACAACCACGGATCCAGATGCTCCAGGGGGACTACCCGGACTTCCCAGACCTGCCAGGACCCTCACGCCGGCGGAGACCCCCCGCCTTGGAGGAAGCCTCAGACGGGGCCAGATCGGCGATGGTGTGCGACTCTGAAGCCCCAGGAGCAGCCTGCCCCAGTGTCCCGGTGGACCACTGCAGCCCCGAGGCCCAGGATCACCTCGAGCCCACCGTGCTACCGCCGCCAGACTACCCCAATGACATCGACATGAGCAACTGGCCAGAGCCCCTGAAGGTGGACGATTTGGAGGAGACCGACCCCATGGGACCCCCTGACCAGATGGACTGGGACCTTCCCCCAGTGGAGGTGGAGGTAGAGGTAGGAAGTGGCCCGGGGAACGATGCTCCCGAACCCATGGCAGTGTGTTGCGGCCTGGATCCCCACTGCTGTGGTCACGTGTGAGTGACCCCCCAGGGCCCCGGGCCTGGTCGCAGTGGAGTGGGAGGGCCTGTGACCCCCTACCCCCTCCTTGACAGGGCCAGCCCGCACTGGGCCTGTGCTCAAACCCTTGTGCTGTTGCCCCGCCCCAAACTGAGGGCTGGGCCTGTGCTCAGACCCTTGTGCTGTTGCCCCGCCCCAAACTGAGGGCTGGGCCTGTGCTCAGACCCTTGTGCTGTTGCCCCGCCCCAAACTGAGGGCTGGGCCTGTGCTCAAACCCGTGTGCTGCTGCCCGCCCCAAACTGAGGGCTGGGCCTGTACTGTGTTGCAACTGTGAACTGCTGGCCCGCCCCAAACTGAGGGCTGGGCCTGGACTGTGTTACAACTGTGAACTGCTGCCCGCCCTGAACTGAGGGCTGGGCCTGGACTGTATTCCTGTTGTGAACTGCTGCCCCGCCCTAGACTGAGGGCTGGGCTGTATTGTATTGTAATGGTGAACTGCTGCCCTGCCCCGAACTGAGGGCTGGGCTGGTGTTATAACCCTCTTTTGGTTGCCGCCCGCCCTAGGCCAAGGGCTGGGCATCCCAGGACTCCTACAGGGCCCAAAAGCCAGCTATCCCGCTGTGCAGGAAAGATAGAAAATATGGAAAAAGACCACCTTGGCTTAACCAGGAGATCTTGCATGATCTCAAAATAAAGAAGGAATTGTATAGAAAATGGAAACAAGGAAAAATTACAAAGGATGAATATAGGCAAACAACACAAGAATACAGGAGAAAGATTAGAAAGGCAGAGGCACAAAATGAGCTCAAATTATCTACAGGCATAAAGGAAAACAAGAAGGCTTTTCATAAATATATTAGAAACAAGAGGAAGACCAGGGACAGGATAGGGCCATTGCTCAGTGAGGAGGGAGAAACAGTAACAGGGACCTTGGAAATGGCAGAGATGCTTAATGACTTCTTTGTTTCGGTCTTCACTGAGAAGTCTGATGAAGGAATGCCCAACATAGTGAATGCTAGTGGGAAAGGGGTACGGTTAGAAGTTGAAATAAAAAAAGAACAAGTTAAAAATCACTTAGGAAAATTAGATGTCTGCAAGTCACCAGGGCCTGATGAAATGCACCCTAGAATACTCAAGGAGCTGATAGGGGAGGTATCTGAGCCTTTATCTATCATCTTTGGAAAATCATGGGAGACAGGAGAGATTCCAGAAGACTGGGAAAGGGCAAATATAGTGCCCATTTATAAAAAGGGGAATAAGAATAACCCAGGAAACTACAGGCCAGTCAGCTTAACTTCAGTGCCAGGAAAGGTAATGGAGCAGGTAATTAAAGAAATCATCTGCAAGCACTTGGAAGGTGGTAAGTTTATAGGAAACAGCCAGCATGGGTTTGTAAAGACTAAATCTTGTCAAACTAATCTGATAGCTTTCTTTGATAGGATAATGAGCCTTGTGGATAGGGGAGAAGTGGTAGATGCGGTTTCCCTAGACTTTAGTAAAGCATTTGATATGGTCTCTCATTATATTCTTATAAAAAAACTAGGCAAATACAATTTAGATGAGGCTACTATAAGGTGGGTGCATAACTGGCTGGATAACTGTACCCAGAGAGTAGTTCTTAACGGTTCTCAATCCTGCTGGAAAAGTATAACAAGTGGGGTTCCGTAGGGGTCTGTGTTAGGACCGGTTCTGTTCAATGTCTTCATCAATGATTTAGGTATTGGCATAGAAAGTATGCTTACTAAGTTTGCAGATGATACCAAGTTGGGAAGGGTTGCAAATACTTTGGAGGATAGGGTCATAATTCAAAATGATCTGGATAAATTGGAGAAATGGTCTGAGGTAAACAGGATGAAGTTTAATAAGGACAAATGTAAAGTGCTCCACTTAGGAAGGCACAATCAGTTTCACACATACAGAATGGGGAGATACTGTCTAGGAACGACTACAGCAGAAAGAGGTCTAAGGATTATAGTGAACCACAAGCTAAATATGAGTCAACAGTGTGATACTGTTGCAAAAAAAGCAAACATGATTCTGGGATGCATTAACAGGTGTGTTGTGAACAAGACACGAGAAGTCATTCTTCCGCTCTACTCTGCGCTGGTTAGGCCTCAGCGGGAGTATTGTGTCCAGTTCTGGGCACCGCACTTCAAAAAAGATGTGGAGAAACTAGAGAAGGTCCAGAGAAGAGTGACAAGAATGACTAAAGGTCTAGAGAATGTGACCTATGAAAAAGGTTGAAAGAATTGGGCTTGTTTAGTTTGGAAAAAAGAAGATTGAGGGGAGACATGATAGTTGTTTTCAGGTATCTAAAAGGGAGTCATAAGGAGGAAGGAGAAAACTTGTTCTTCTTGGCCTCTGAGGATAGCACAAGAGGCAACGGGCTTAAACTGCAGCAAGGGAGGTTTAGGTTGGACATTAGGAAAAGGTTCCTAACTGTCAGGGCGGTCAAACAGTGGAATAAATTGCCAAGGGAGGTTGTGGAATCTCCATCGCTGGAGATATTTAAGAACAGGTTAGATAGATGTCTATCAGGGATGGTTTAGAAAGTACTTGGTCCTGCCATTGGTGCAGGGGGCTGGACTCAATGGACTCTCGAGGTCCCTTCCAGTCCTAGTGTTCTAAGATTCTACGATTCTATGCTGTTTTGATTGCTCTTCCGGACTCCAAATCATGTGACCGTATGCTAATGAGGTGTGCGGAATTTGTATTTGTGCCTCATTAGCATGTTTTGGGCTGCTTATTAGCATGCCACTTTTGGAGAAAGTGGCATGTGTAGAAACAGCCATAGAGTTTATGAGATTTTTTTTCTCTTTGAAGCTGTCTACATGAAATTATTCTTAGAATAGTAATTTTACCCACAAAAAGATTCACTAAAAATGTAGCTAAAATGAAATTAAAAGATAATCAAATGTCCACTTAACATCTCAATTTATTCTGGACACGGCATTTTCAGTTTACTTACAGAGAAACAAGAAAAGTAAATAGCTTTCATCTCAAGAAAGGAATCTTCTCTTGGTTACTACATTTTGGGCAGCCTGTCATCAATGCTCACTGTGTAAATACCAGCTGCTCAGTATGTCCAGATATCTCCCATCAAGCCCCTACATCTGGATCACCTTTTTTATTCAGATATGACTCCATTCATACATCAGTTTAACATCAGTACCAGGTAAATTAGTAGAAACACTAGTAAAGAGTAAAATTGCAAGGCACATAGAAGAGCACGAATTGTTGGGCAAAAGTCAGCATGGTTTCTGCAGAGGGAAGTCGTGTCTGTCTAATCTATTAGAATTCTTTGAAGGGGTTAATAAACATGCGGACAAGGGGCACCCAGTGGACATAATATACCTAGATTTCCAGAAAGCCTTTGACACGGTCCCACACCAAAGGCTTTTATGTAAATTAGGTGGTCATGGGATAGGAGGAAAGGTCCTTTCATGGATCGGAAATTGGTTAAAAGACAGAAAACAAAGGGTTGGAATAAATGGTAAATTTTCACAATGGAGGGGGGTAACTAGTGGTGTTCCCCAGGGCTCAGTCCTGGGACCGATCCTGTTCAACTTGTTCATCAATGATCTAGAAAATGAGGTAAGCAGTGAGGTGGCAAAGTTTGCAGATGACACCAAGTTGTTCAGGACAGTCAAAAGCAAAAGGGATTGTGAAGAACTACAAGGAGATCTCAGCAAACTGAGTGATTGGGCAGCAAAATGGCAAATGAAATTTAATGTGGGTAAGTGTAAGGTAATGCATGTTGGAAAAAATAACCCAAATTACACGTACTACATGATGGGGTCAAATTTAGCTACGACAGATCAGGAAAGGGATCTTGGAGTTATAGTGGATAGTTCTCTGAAGACATCCACGCAGTGTGCAGCGGCAGTTAGTAAGGCAAATAGGATGTTAGGAATTATTAAAAAAGGGATCGATAATAAGACAAAAGATATCATACTTCCCCTATATAAAACTATGGTACGCCCACATCTCGAGTACTGCGTGCAGATGTGGTCTCCTCACCTCAAAAAAGATATATTGGCATTAGAAAAGGTTCAGAAAAGGGCGACTAAGATGATTAGGGGCTTGGAAAGGGTCCCATATGGGGAGAGGCTAGAGAGACTGGGACTTTTCAGTTTGGAAAAGAGGCGATTGAGGGGCGATATGATAGAGGTATATAAAATCATGAATGGTGTGGAGAAAGTGAATATAGAAAAATTATTTACCTTTTCCCATAATACAAGAACTAGGGGACACCAAATGAAATTGATGGGTAGTAGGTTCAAAACTAATAAAAGGAAATTTTTCTTCACACAGCGCACAGTCAACCTGTGGAACTCCTTGCCCGAGGAGGCTGTGAAGGCCAGGACTCTATTAGGGTTTAAAAAAGAGCTTGATAAATTTTTGCAGGTCAGGTCCATAAATGGCTATTAGCCAGGGATAAAGTATGGTGCCCTAGCCTTCATAACAAGGGCAGGAGATGGATGGCAGGAGATAAATCACTTGTCTTCTGTTCTCCTTCTCTGGGGCACCTGGCATTGGCCACCGTCGGCAGATGGGATGCTGGGCTTGATGGACCTTTGGTCTGACCCAGTATGGCCATTCTTATGTTCTTATGTTCTTATTCATCTAGGACTGCCGTCCCTGCTTTCTACAGTAAAACCGGTTGAAAATTTTCTGTCAAAATGTTCTTTTTTCATTGACAGAAAACGTGATTTCCATGAAATCAGTTATTTCTGTGCAAGATAGTTATTTTTAACTACAGATTTTTTAATTTTAATGAAAATGAAATACCTTTTGTTTCAAATTGGTTAATATGTGTCAAAATATTGAAATTCCACAAACAGAAGAACAATGTTTAGTTCCCAGTAAAGTTTGACATAAAATATCTTTTGAGCTGCTGTAGTATGTGCTGGGAAATACAGTCCAGGTAGGGAGCCCTGATAATAGGACAGAATGGGAGTATAAGGCAAGTGAACTACAGTTCCCAGGGAGGCACATGACAGCTGAAGCAGATGCAGTTTAATGTTGATCCAAGTCAAAACAAAGTGCTTTGACATTTCTGATTCAGAATTTTCCGAACTTTTCTTGAAATGTAAAATTTCAATATTTTGACATTTTATCCCTCACTTAGGACTAAAACTAACGGTAAAATTTTGAAATTTCTTGAGGGATGGAAATTCTAACTTTAGATCAGTTCTATTTCAGACCAAATTTTTTGAAACACCCAGACACACAAAAGAGCTTAAAATCAATGTTTTCTCTGTGTGGTACATTGATAATATGGTGACCTTTATCAATTACTAATTATTATCTTTCACTTGTTTAATCACAGAGTTTAGATTCCATTATTCTCAGATCAATCTGTATGTCTCTATTCCACGGTTTTTCTATTATGCTTTCAAGCGGGGATACTGACATTTTCTTCAGTTCTAGTCCCCATACCTCCACTTATTTCCCATTGTTTTAAAGTATGAATTAGAAATAGGAACTAAGACTTTTGGTTACAGCAACATTATTTATACTGATTTATCAAAAGTTTCAGGAAGCTTGAAAATTATCTCAAAATAAATATGTTTCATTCTTCCTTGCACCTTTGTTTTCAGTGGGTCACTGTACTGAAAAAGAATCTCGGGCTGTATGAGTCATGTCATATAGAATGGACAATGAGAATTACAACCCTTTCACAGGTGGCACAAAGAAGATACGTGGAACTTCCGAGATCAACAGCAATTTTGTAGTAAAGATGGGAAAAGAACAGAGACCATCCAGAGTCCCAAATCTATATTCTAAATTCATGCCATTCTGCCTCCCTAGTACCAATTTTACTGGCTATTACTATACAAAGTCTCATAACAAATGATATAAGCCACCATTCTGCCACGTGGAGTTAGCAGCAAGGACCAGGCCAAAGTCTATGGGTTTCTCTTAACAAATGAAAGTGGACCCAGTTTGAGCCCCTATCCAGGAATCTGGGGAAATTGAGCAGGAGGTAGGAGACAGGGAATTGAAGGGACCTGATCCTAAGTGGGGAGAGATCTGTATCCCTGCTCTCCTGTCTGCTAACTCTACCCCCTGCCCCAGCTGCAGCCACACATCTTTCCCAGATGGTGCCCAGGCCCAGAGAAATGGTCAGCTCTAGCAGCTGGATGATGAATTTCTCAATGGAAGGGACATTAAACAGAAAGGAAACTTCTGAAATTACAGGATGTTGGCCAGAACTTAACACAGCAGAAGCTTTGACCATGATGCTTCTCCCAGTCTCTGGGTACATCTATGCTAGAAGATTAGGTTGTATTTGTTCAGGTCAGTTTTAGCACCTGATTTTGTAAAGATGAGGGTGCATATCCACGCTGGCACATGAAGTTGATGGAGGAGAGGATATGTATCATCTGCCTTTCCCTCCCTTTGGAAAGCAACAGCCAAAATTGTTTTGTGCCCTTTATCACTGGGTAGCCATATAGATGCTGTTGAAAGGCTAACATGGACCCCGCCCAGCTTCAAACAGTTATGGCAAGTATAATGTGCTGCAGTATATGCAGAGCCTAAGCAGACTTCAGAGAGATGAAGTCTCTGAGGAGGATACGGACATACACAAACGTGAAACACTAGAGAGGCGGAATGGTAAAATGCTGATTGCACTCAGTGCTTTGTACACAGGGGAGCACCAGTTTTCATGCCATGAAACAAGCTTCTGGGTATCAGCAATTCCTTTCTTCCACCCCTAGTTTATATCCAATTGAGATCCGCCCAGCTTCCTAAGTGTTGAAATTCATATGCATGTTTGAATTTGGTGCCTTCATTTCAGATACCAGAGTTAGGAGGAGGCTAGAATACAATTGGTTTCATGGTTGTCTTTTGAATCATGATATCCCAAAGTGATAAGTGTCTGGCAAATTACCAATGGGATGGAATTTGCTCTTCACAGAAATTGACACAATTCTCTGACAGCAGGCATAACTGAAGATGAACTGAAAGAAAGTAATCTAGTGAGGAATAACAGTCATAAGGTATCCTGTTGTTAACCAGTCCAAATATCCATGAGAAGGAAGGATGCTTTATTTGCTTAAGAATTTCATAAATACGTATGGTATATCCAGGACTGAAAAATCTCAGTGCTGGTAATTTGGTAATACTGCTCAGTTTAAGCACTTTACGAAATAGTTGCCCTTCCACAGTAGAAAATGGGACGTTAAGTGCTAACCTTTCTGTTACACGCTGATCTAATGCTACAACCCTTGGGTGATTTATAGTAAATTTGGTTTTCCTACTCCTCAGTTTATTGAAGGTAAGTTGCTTTCTGGCATTTCTTAATGCTAATTCATAAGGACCCACATAAGACAAATACTTTCAATAGTGCTTGAAGCAGAGAGTTCACTAGTTGTTATAACCACATCATCATAGCATTCCCCAGATCCCACCATTTTTGTATGAAATTTTTAGTTTTAACTCTGTTCATAGTATGCTTAAGGCACCCAATGCCTGTTTCAGAGGATCCAAAATGCTGCGGTCAGCCAATTCTCTTGTGCTGAGAAAGCAAGGTAAACACCTCAGACTTTACCTCTAAGCCTTCAGCTTCCCTGTAGAATGGCAAAGATAACAGATCCACAGGAGGTGGTGGGGAAGTTTTGGGGCAGGCTGACATTAATTGCCCCCAGAGTGTATGCTGCCTGGGATCCCTGCACATGTAGCCCCAATTAGGGCTGGGGGGAACTAGGAACCAAGAATGCAGAGCAGAGTGAAACCAAGCAGCAGCCCTGCAAGCAGTGGGAGCAGCTGAACTGCTGGAGCATTCTCCCTAAGCCATGCAGAGCCAGGAGTTCTGATGCTGTTCTTCTCTGCAGGGCAGCCACTTTGTCCTTGCTCTGATCTTGGGCCCTTTCCCTGGACCCTTCCCTCCATAGGTCTGTCAGGGACATGCAGGCAGCGTGCACCAAAATCTGGCTGTGCTCTTTGACCTGGAAGAAGCTACTGTTGAAAACAAACTTATTCTGACTGTTCTCAGTTGAAAACCTTGCAGGCTGCCTGCTAGTTTGGTTGCAGACCAGTGTTCAACAGCCAATGGGTTAACTGTGACCTGAGCTCCTGCCATGGCAAAGGTGTAGCTTCCATTTGTAATAAACTGCATCAAAAATTGCCAGCACAGAGCAGTCTAAGAAGATTGCCTAAGGGAACTCTGGGATACATCTAGAGGATTTTTGGGACCTGAGGTAAGCCAGGACCACATGCTCACAGGAAAGCAATAGCTATCAGATCCTACATCCTAGTACCTATGGTTACACTACAGCGCTCTGGCAACAGAAGTCAGCATTGGGAGAGTTTTCCCAACAAAACTTCTGCGAATAGAGTGCGGCCACATGCAAAGGCCAGTTGTGAGAACACTCCACTCTGTCAACAAAGCAGCTGGACTGCCCATCTGCTCTCTTGACAAAACCTGGAAGCACAGCAGACAGGGCTGACCATTGTTGTGGATACCCTGTCTGTTGAGAGAAGCGGCCTCCCACTCCCCCCCAACAAGTGGTCGCGCAGCTTTTTTGTTGACCGAATCTGTCCGCAGCAGCCTTATGCCTCAGAGCTTTGAAGCAGAACACTGCCGGCAAAAGTTTTGTGTTTTGTCCAGATTCTGTTGACAAATCCCATTTTGTGTGTGCAGGGTCCATGAGTCTTGTTGACAAAACCAGGGTTTTGCCAGCAGAACTTGCTAGTGCAACTATAGCCACTGTGACACAATTTGATTATAGTATGGTTATGATATAATTATGTTGCCTTTTAATTATGTGGCCTTCTGTATAAGATGGGTCATGTGAGTCAACTATGGAAAAGTTATGATTTGCTGAATATGATTATCCTATTTGTAGCAAGTATCATTTTTATATCAGAAATTATGATTATTGACAATACATCTGTAAGGAATGTGCCAGCAGGAGCTCAATACCACTGAAGGAGTTGGGGAATGTGTTCTGCAGAGATCATTTGCATGAAAATACAAAGGTGTGCATCTGTAATACCTTGTAAACAAAGCCTGATCGGAGCAGGCAAAGCAAGGAGCTTCTGTCTATTATAAACAACATGTTGTAAAGTCACAATTTATGCTATCATGCCATGTAAGAATTGTGAAGTTTCAACAATGCTTGAAATTTTGTGGGGATACAGGGCAGTCATCACTACTGTGTAAGACATGGATTACAGAGGGCTTCCCCCCTCAAAGCATTGTGTGAGTGAAAAGGGGGAGGCATAGTGGTTTATACAGCTGGTTGGAAGCCTTTTGTCTCTACAGCTGTAAGATTGGTTTGACTAGTTCTTCCCCCACCATTTATAGGTAGACCTAAAAATGGGTCTATATTTATTCTGTGAGAACCCACCTTGGTGGATACTGAGATGCTGTGGCTAGACCCAGAGCTGAATCCCACTATAAGCTGGAATCACAGGGTTTGCCTACAGCAAAACCTACAAGACAGCAGCAGATGGACAGCCAGTAGGAGGAGCAGCAGATGGACGGACAGCATGACTGGCAGATGGCTGGTAGGAGGAGCAGTGGATGGATGGCAGGTGTGACCGGCGGATGGCCTGTGGAGCAGCTGGCAGGGAGCAAGTGGAACACCGGATGAGCATAAAGGAGGGCATTGCCTCATGTTCAATGAGGGAATGCATCAGGATGATGTGTCAGGGCCTTCCTGGATTGGACTGAGTTGTAAGTGAAGCGTTTGAAGAGAGGGGCATGAAGGAAATTTGGGTGTGTGGATTGGCTGGTTACAGTGTTGGACTGGTGAGGCGGAGAAGCCAGGGACACTGCTCAATCCGTTTGACTTGGGGCAGTTACTTGAGGACTGGTTATGAACTCTGGGTGTGCCATTTTCCCAAACTTATGCCATATGACTTTTCTGCCTGTTTCATTAAAAGTTTATTTTCGACACTCAGAGTCTGTGTTTGTGAGTGGGGAAGCATTGCCTCTCCGAGGTACCCAGGGCGTGTGTGAATTTCCCAGGCTACTGGGGGGTGGGGGGAAAGGCAAGCCTGTTCTGTGTGAGACAGATGAAAAGGAACCCCTAGATATTGAACCTGGCCCTGGTTGCTGCCGACTCCTTCTGGCAGAATGGTTACACATCTATATTTCAAATGTGCTTGCTTTGCCACAACTAGGCTTTCAGGTACAACAGTGAAGAAGAAAGACAGTGCACATGGTCCATCAACAGCTAAAATAAAATTTAAAAAGTTATGGAGAAGCCTATCCTCATCTGGGGAAAAAAATCAGACAGCCTATGGCCAGTGGCTGCTGTAACTCATCAAGGCAATGCAAAGCCATGTGAGCATGCCACATGATACTGACCCCCATTTTGGCACCTGTACTTTTCCACAAACTGGGCTGGAAACTTGGCTTGAACAAAGTAGTTTCCACCATATGGGGGTAAAAAGCGAGAGGGAAATGACATTACCAAGATGCCTCACTACTTCCATAATTCAACACCTGAAAACAGCTAAGGAACAAAAACTGAATTGGGGGAAGTGCTGGTCCCATGCTTGCAGAAAGGATCCCTGCCTACATGTATAGCACATCTACAAACTGTTTGTATTACCTAACAGGGTTTCATTCAAATCCTTTTTCGTATACCTGCTAGGAGATCTACTTTTGATTTGTTTTCTTTCACTTGCAATCTTTCTTTAGATAATAAACCTGTTTTATGTTTTATCTTAACCAGTGCGTGTGTCTGAGTCCAGTGTTAGGGAATCTAAGCTCTGATAACGAAGCCTGGTGTATATCTTCCCCGTAGCAACATGGGGCATGGACTAATTAATAAACTCACATTGTACAGATTCCTGAGCAGTACAGTTAATATTTTTTAGGTTTATATTCGCATAGGGGTGCAAGGTTGAGGAGCTGGGAAGTTAGTTGGTGCCTGCATTTTTGGCCTTTGAGTGATTTATGTAAACCACTCAGGTGACTCGGTGTGTGGTGCCTGCTGTTGTCATGTGAGGTGATTACATGGCCCTTAGAGGTTGGTTATAAGTTGCCAGCAGAGCTGTGTGGGAGGCCAACTGACCTGAATGGTTTAGGGGCAAAATGGTTCCAAAAGCTTCCAGGCTTCACTCTGGAGGTACATCCCTTCACACTCAGATTAATACAAGCTCTGACCCTTCAGCCTGCAGGGACTGGGGATCCAACCCTCAAGCACTAAGTTAACACAGTTGCTGTACGGACACAAGTGGTGGTTAAGCTTGATCCCAGACTTAAATTTCTGTGTAGACATAACCAAAGGCACCAGAGCAAAATTCAGGATTAAGCCCTCAGTTTGTAAAGGTCTCTAAGGATTAACTCTGTCTTATCTTCAGCATTCACAACCTTCTACTCCTCTGAGTACTCACTCCAGTCTTGAACTTCTCTTTAGTCCTGATTACACTTAGGAACTCCTTCAAAAAATTCCAACTATTGCCAATATTGGTTGACTTCACGAGTGAAAGCCCTGGTGTAGAAAGCCTGCCACCTGTCAACATCAGTCCAGCCAAGTTGGTACTTAGCCGATGTGGTTCCCGACTGGAAGTCCTTTACTGTATCTAAGACAGTCTTATGCACAGCTTTTAAGACAGAAATATTACTAAAGCTTCCCCATGTTAGTCTAATCATTAACTTCTGTAAATAAGGCAACTTCAATACTATCAATGAATTTAGCAGGCATAATTATTATATTCAGAGAAATCAGGTGGTAAAATAATGAAGCTAATATCTTTTCTTTAAAAAAATAAGGATTATACTTCCTGCTAAGGATTAAACTCAATGCCAAGTATTTCAAAAAAGGTGTAAACAATTGGGTTCCTAATCCTAAATCCATATTTTAAGCTCCTTGGTAAGTGATATAATTTTGAGAAGTTCAGAGTAGGTCCAATTCAAAACAGTTTTAGGTATCCATTTTTTTAAAAACCATAGCAGGAGACTCACTGAATGAATTGAGCTCATCAACCTCTCAAGCAAATGGGACTATCCATGGCACTGAGATTTCAACAGTAAGATAGAATGATTCCCTCTTTGTTAGTAAGACAGTTCTGTGCAAGGGGTCTCTTGCTATAGACTGGTTCTGTTCTGAAATGTAAATGGCACCTCTGGCACTGGGGATTTAGAGCATTTGAGAGGAGACTCAGGTTGGATTATTTTGGTATTTTTCTAACGCAAACTAAACTGATTTAAGTGTTGATTCAAATCCTTCACTTCTACAGAAGGCTTTGCATCAGTTTAACTAGATCAACTTAAAATATGTGAAGTTTAGCTGGTGTCATATCCTAATATAGGTACTCACATGGAAACATTCATGGGATATTTCTGCCTGCCCTTCCCATGAATGGGAAGGGCAGGCAGATAGTTATTCAGATATACAACTGTACCTATTGCTTATTTAGAAACCAATGGGCTTGATCCAACCCCTAATGAAATCAGTGGAAGTTTTTGCAATTATATTAGTGCAAGACAGATAAGGTTTTACAAAATATGTATAAATAAGAAACAAACTTTGTTGAACAGAGAACCCATACATGACTAACATCTCTCAACACAGATGTGCGTCATCACATCCATCATGTGTCAATACTGTCTCCAAACTCCTCTTTCTACCACAGCCTCCCCAACCTACCCACAGCCCACCTTATGCCTGCTGCTTCTCAGAGAAAGCCAGAGAAAACAGGCAGGTTTTTTGTAGTTTGTCCAAATGCAGGCTCTCATAAACCAAAAGTTTGTGGCAGATAAGAATTTCAAAGCTAAGGACCTCTCACCAAGATGGTTCTGTTCCCAGCTTCCTCCTCCCCTCTTTGTGTAATCTGCTGGGAGCTGTCAACTTGAATGTCCTGGTCTGATAACCTCAACTGTCATAGCAGCCCATGTGAGGAGAAGCATCTCTAAAACAACTGAGATTCAAACCACTCAGGGATTTTATTATAATACATTTACATTGCAATAGAACCTAGAGGCCTCAGTCAGCTGTACAAATATATTGAGTGGAAAGGTAAAACAATTTAACTTAATCAAGAAATCAATTAGTAGAGGTGCTGATCAGATCAGAGCTGTAATGTACTCTGGGTGACACGTGAGCCATTGCATTGTGAATGATCTGTGATACAGCGAATAAAAGATTAGGAAACAGTAACTTGGAACTGCACCCACTTATTTCTCTCTCCATGAGGAATTAGCTGACTCATGAAGCCTGATCTTCTTTTGACTACTCAGAAACTTAAGGTACATCTACACTTACTTTGAAGATTGACATGGTGGTGGTTGATCTTCTGAGATTTAAAATCAGAGTATCATAGTATACTAGAACTGAAAGGGACCTTAAAAGATCATCAAGTCCAGTCCCCTGCCCTCATGGCTAGACCAAGAGCCATCTGTATCATCCATGTTATATATTTATCTAGACTGCTCGTAAATACGTCCAATGACAGAGAATCTACAACCACCCTCAGCAATTTAGTCCAATAATTAACCACTCTGACAGTTAGAAAATTTTTCCTACTCTCCAATATAAACTGGCCTTGCTGCAGTTTAATCACATTGCTTCTTGTCCTGTTTTCAGAGGCTCAGAAGAATAATTTTTCTCCCTCCTCCTTTTAACACCCTTTTTAGTACTTGAAACCTGCTGTCATGTCCCCTTTCAGCCTTCTCTTTTTCAAACTAAACAAACCCAATTATTTTAATATTCTCTCATAGGTCTTCTCTCTTTTAATCTTCTCTCATAGGTAAGGCCATGCTAAATCAATCCATCAGGTCTCCACCACTGACACTAGTACTCCTTGCTATCATGAGGAATAAGGGACGTTAGTGGAAGAGTTTCTCCCCTTGACCTCCCACAGTGGAGAAGTCAGGACAAATTTATTACTGATATTTTGACTCCGGCTATACAATTCACATATCTGGAATAGCATATCTTAAATCGATATTTTCACTGTAGTGTGGACCTGGTCTTAGAACACAATTTCTCTCACAGGTGCATGACAGTCCCTCTTCATAGGTTAAGCCTACACTTAAAATTTTTCAGCCACACACAATGCTGCTGCTGTGTCACTGTAGTTCTCTAGAGGAGGGTTGCTCACATCAGTGAAAGTAATCAGTATCCTCAAGAATCAGGAGATAGCTCAGTAGAAGAATTCTATCATCAATACTATGTCAAAGATGTCATAGGCAAGGTCAGCTTAACTATGTCTCTCAATTAGTATTCTTTTCTCACACCCTGGAATGACACAGCTATGCTGAGATAACTTGACACTGTAGACCAGTTCACAGTCTGGTACAAATTTAGAACAGTACCATCTCTAGATGAAGTGAGTGACAAGGTGATAGAAGGATGAAAAATAAGAATTAAATATTTAAAATTCCATCAGTAGAGGAGACACAATTCTAATTATTAGGATTTGCAGTTGAAAATTAATAGGAAACTGAAAATGACAATCAAGCCATTTTTAATATGGGCATTCTTCAAGAAGTATCATGTATCCAGCTGTATCCTGTTTAATGTTATCATTGAAATACAGAACTCTTCTAATACGACTTTTAAATACAATATAATTTATACATAAATACTACTAAGGTCATCTTTTTTTCCAAGACAAAATATATCTTAAGTGTTGTGACTTTTACCTTGACTGTGTAGTTTGACATTAATTTAATTTCTAGCACTTTAAAGACTAACAAAATGATTTATTCAGTGATGAGCCTTCATGGGACAGACCCACGAAAGCTCATCACCGAATAAATCATTTTGTTAGTCTTTAAAGTGCTACATTTCTGCTGCTTAGTTTTGTTGGAGTACAGACTAATGGCAACCTTTCTGTTATTAATTTGTTTATGGATAGGCCTGTAGTCTCATATGTTCCTACAGTATACTCATATGAGAAATGTTATGAGATAGTAACTTGTTAAAAAATATTGAGTGCACTGAAGAAGGCATTTGTTGGTTGAATGTTTCATATATTTGGAAATCAATATAAAATAAGTGTATATCAACAGCACAAATGACATTCAGAAATATGTATGAAAGCAAAGGTTATTCTATATTGTTAGGCCATGGCTACGCTAGCCCCCGCCATTTGGTTTTGGGAAGAAGGGGCTTTCGAAGTCCAGGGAGGTTCCTTTTGAAAGGCCCCTGCCTACAAGCATATTCATGGCAGCATCTCATTAGCATCTGCTGAAGTGGCTCATTACCATGCCCCTTTCGAAAGGTGGGGGCTAGTGTAGCCACGGCCTTATAGCATACTCTTCACTATGGAGTGGCCAAATAAGTCAAAAGCATGGTCTTGCATGGCTGGACTGCTCCTTTTTTAGGTTGAACGTGTTTGAGATCAGACATTCTTTAGGAATCCTCTTTTCAACATGTTGTCATATAAGCAAAAACACTAAAGGATGACTGGAAATAAAGGCCTTCTTCTCTGATCTCCTCACCCTGTCCTGTCCTCAGCTGACTGTCTCTTCTGAAAATCATTCCCTGCACTTCTGGGGAGCTCCTTTAAACAATCTCTGAACCACCAGAACAAAAAAGAGAAGGGTATGTCTAAACTTCTGTAGAAGCCCCTGCCCTTATCTGCTCCATGCTTCCCTTCACACTCGATAAAAATCCCAAAGCAAACCCCAAATGGGACACTACAATCATGTGCTCAGTCTCAGCAACAGAACCTCCCTGTTTTTCTTCTTCTTCAAAAAGTAGCCAAGAAACAAAGGAAACATAAAATACTAAAAGATCAAAAAAAGCTGTCACAAATCGGTATTTTCCCTTTCAAAACAGCCGCTGTCCATTGCTTGCTGTTAATGTTTGCCTTGTGCATGCTTCACATGTTTCAATGCCCTGCTGGCTCACAAGAAAGAACAGCAGGCATACCAGAGGGACAGTATGACTTACACAGAGGCATAATTCACACAAAGCTGATAGGTCTAATTTTAGGCCTTCTGCAACTGGCTGGGCCTCTTTAAAAGATTTTTTTTTAAAAAGTTCCTGAATGTGTAAGTCATTTATGACATTTTAGTGTCTGGATTTATTTTACCATCTGTGAGTAAGTAATCCATATATTTACAAAATGTTTTTAAGTGAAATAAAAATGCACGTCACATAAATGCTACATTTGGAATAATGGACATATCTGCATATATGCAAGGGATTTACATCCATTTGTAACCTCAGAAATAGTCAGGGTTTTTATGATCTCTAATGATACTTTTTAAGATAATTGCTAGAAAATTGTAGGCACTTTTCAAGGAAACACTAATACAGAAAAGCATTGCAGCCAATTGCAAAAATCATAATAACTTTGAACAAATTATAACTTGCCTCCTTGTTTTGTGTGTGACCAATTTTCCATAATATTTGTGTTAGAGAAATCAGTTAAGTGGAAACACTGGCTACGTTGTTTAATTTCATTGCAATTCTATGTGATTTTGGGAACCAGATTGTGTTTAGTCTTGCAATTCACACACAAAAAAAGCTCTCAGTGAAGTCAGTGGGGAATTATGCCTCAATAAGGGTTGCAGGATGAGCTATACTTCTTGCTAAATGACTCTCAGAAGCAGAATTTGCTGTCCTTTAAAATATCACACTTCTCTTTTTTCTATGTCATTATATATGTGAGTTGCTAATGAAGATGGAACAGTGGTAACATATACTCCTGACAACTCCCCATGCTTAAGTAACATTTGGTTATCTTAAATTGGCAATTTATCCTTAAAGATGAGTCTTGTGATTTTGTAGGCGGTATGTACACACACACATACTAATTTCTTTTTCCTATGTATATAGTGGTATTTATCATAACCACGATAAATGTTACAATAAATTACAGATAGCCTGTGAGCCACACATATGGGGAGGAGGATGGGGAGGTACCTGGACTGCGCCTGGTTCATACCCTACCAATGCGGGGACCTCTCAGTGCCCAGAATACCCCAGGGTTGCTGGGATGTTGGACAGGGGCATGAAGGAGGCTGCTGCCCATGGTGGGGTCGGGGGCACAGCCCATGGTGTTGGGGTGCGGGACTGATGTACCATCTCTCACTCTCCTTCCATCCTTGCAGCTGCGCTGTCCGAGAGCTGGACAAGCCCCAGCACACCTCTGGGCAGGCCAGCCCCGTACATATCACCAGGCTGGGAACTCTGGAAGCATCAGAGGAGAGGGTGAGGGCACCTCCACTAATGGTGCCTGGGTGGGCCCATGTCCAGTGAGTCCATTGGCACAGTGTGGATTATGCCTCTGCCTGCATAGCTGTCCTCTGCCACCAGAAGAACGTAGCAGAGTGTTACCTGGAAGTGGAGGAGGTGGACCTGACATGGAGGTGGGGGCTTGGGCTGAGCTCATGGCCCACCTCAGGATGATCGCCAGGGTTCTCAGGGAACAGCCAGCCCAGTCACCCCCCACACTCCCCCATGCACTCTACTGCCCCTGCTGCCCTGTTCCCGCTCAAGCTCTCTCTGGTCATCATCCTGGGCTTTGCCCAATGAGTCATGGACATGGCCCTCACTCCCCAGTTCCCCTGGCCTTCTTTCTTCCCCCCGCTGAGACATCCACGTCTGTATCGCCCCATAATCCCAGCCCCATCTTAGTCCTGACAGAGGTCCTGAACCCAGGGCAGTAGGGGATCCTGCAGCCACCATGGTTCATGGTGCACCCTGTGTCCACCAAGGCCTGCAGCACAACCAAGTTGTAGCCTTTCCTGTTGATATAGTGGGCCGGGCTGTGGGCCAGGGCATGGATGGCAATATGGGTGCCATCGATGGTGCTGAAGCACTGGAGGGAAGCCAAGGGCAGTGAATTCAGTGATGGCCGCATCCAGATGCCTAACACAGATGACCCTCTGAAGCCAGATGGCACCCCTCGGAGTGGCCAGCTTCTAGATGGGAATGGCAACGTGCTTCTTGAGGGGGAGATCAGGCTACATGTGGGTTTTCTGGCATCAGAGGGGAGGAGCGAGCCAGCTGTAGAGCTCCAGAAATGTCTCCTTCCACATGTTGAAGTTCTGGAGCCACTGCATGTTGTCCTACTAACCCATCACCAGCCAGTCCCATCAGTCGGATCTGGTGGGGTAGCTCCAGATGTGCCTGACTGCCATGGGGTGAAGCCCAGGCTGGGGCCCTGGGGAGTTCAGCTCCTCAGCCCCTGGAGGAGGTCTCTTCAAACAGAGGAGCTGCAGTGTGGTCACCATAATGGTGGCCGGCAGCCCAACCAGGGCATGGATGAGGTACTGGACCAGTAGCTGCTGTGGGTCCATAGCTGGGAGCTACCAGCTTGTGATATCATCACCGGCTCTGCTTCACTTTGGTCATTTTGGCAGGCCTCAGCATGTGAAGGGAGTAGGTGTTTTGGAGGGGCCCTTTAAGGGAGTGCCTGGCTGGAACTCCCAGAAGGGCTTAGCTAGCCACGCAACCCCATCCGTGGCATTTGCTGGCCTGTTCTTTTAAAAGAACAACTGGGACTGTGTGGCTACTGTCTGTTGAAAGAACAGATTGTTTTTCCAATCCACTTTTTGCGAGTGGCTGCAACCTTTCAAAAGTTTTTTCAGAAGAGATCTTCCAGTGTAGCCCTAGCCTTTCCCCTCCTTATTTCCATTCCAGGAATAAAAGCTCCATACAGGTTTAAGTGATGTACACTCAGGTTTAGGAGGAACAGATATCAAATGATTAGCTGAGCCTTTTTTATACCTTTGTCGAGATGTAAACTGTCCAAGGGCAAACAGTAATGAACTTGCCATGGGGGTGAGACTTTCCCCTGGCGACAGTCAGCCCCAAAATATCTTTGCCGCAGGAGAAGACTTCCCCCTAGCAACAGCAAGCCTGCACTAATCTTATCTGCCTTTGGAGCCTTCACTGCATACAGGCTAGGACATGGTACTGTCTGGCAGCATGGTCTGCACTGTGCCACAGGCATGTACGTTTATTGGGTCAGGGGCTAGCCATGTGATGTGGTTTTGCATGGGATAAACCCTGACTGCATGGTGCATGGGGGGGGCCTGCCCCTGTACAGATGTGAACCTCAGAAAAGAAGTTTCTCAGCCTGTCACGCAAGCATGACCTCCACAGCCTAGCTTCCACTTGATGCAGTGGGGCAGGGGCTGGTGTCAGCATTAAAAAAAAAAAGTCTCAGACTCTCCTGCTATAGCCTGTACAGGGAAGAAGCCACCACTCCATGCTAGGGCTAGTTTTTCACGGGTAGATGGGATCACCATGCTGATAATAAAGAAAGAAGTTTCTCAGCCTTTTGTACAAGCATGATCCCCACAGCCTAGCCACTGTCTTCCTGGTGCCGAATTCAAATTCGCAAGCTTCCTGTTACCTAATTCCTGTGCACCTGAAGAGCAGGGGAGATGGAAGAGGCCGGAACAGACAATCATAGGGCATTGTAGGATACATACAGGACACCTCTGGAGGCTAATAAAAACAATTTAAACCCCATGGCATTTCCGCACTAGCCTTAATATGATCTTTTCAATTCAAACTTGATGCTGCGTTGTCTCACTTTGAGGATGTTATAATCATAAAGTCATAGAACACTAGAACTGGAAGGCATCTCGAGAGGTCATCAAGTCCAATTCCCTGCTTTCTTATCAGGACCAAACATCATCTAGATCATCCCTGATAGGTGTCTATCTAACCTGCTGTTAAATATCTTCAGCGATGGAGGTGCCACAACCTCTGTAGATAACTTATTCTAGTGTTTAACCACCCCAACAGTTAGGAAGTTTTTCCTAATGTCTAATCTAAACTTCCCTTGCTGCAATTTAAGCACATTGCTCCTTGTTCTGTCTTCAGAAGCCAAGGAGAACAATTTTTCTCCCTCCTCCTTGTAACCCTCTTTGAGGTACTTGAAAACCTCTATCATGTCCCCTCTAAGTCTTCTCTTCTCTAAACTAAACAGGACCAGTTCTTTCAGTCTTCCCACAGAGTTCATGTTCTCTAGAGCTTTAATCATTCTTGTTGCTCTTCTCTGGACCTTTTCCAATCTCTCCATGTTTTTTATGAAATGTGGTGCCCAGAACTGGACACAATACTCCAATTGAGCACTGAGTAGAGCAGAAGAATGACTTCTCGTGTCTTGCTCACAACACTCCTGTTAATACATCCCAGAATCGTATTTGCTTTTTTGGCAACAGCATTGCACTGTTGAATCATATTTAGCTTGTTGTCCACTATGACTCCCAAGTCCCTTTCCGTAGTACTCCTTCCTAGACAGTCACTTCTCATTCTGTATGTATGAAGCTGAATGTGCCTAAATAAGTGGAGCACTTTGCATTTGTCCTTATTAAACTTCATCTTGTTTACCTCAGACCATTTCTCCAGATCGTTCTGAATTATAAGCCCATCCTTCAAAGCAGTTGCAATCCCTCCCACCTTGGTATCATGTACAAACTTAGTAAGAGTACTCTCTATGCCAATATCTAAATCGTTGATGAAGATATTGAATAGAACTGGTTCCAAAACAGATCCCTGTGGAACTCCACTAGTTATGCCTTTCCAGCGTGACTGCGAACCATTAATAACTACGCTCCAAGAATGATTATCCAGCCAGTGATGCACCCACCTTATAGTGACCCCATCTAAGCTGTATTTGCTTAGTTTATTGATAAGAAGATCATGTGAGAACGTATCAAATGCCTTACTAAAGTCCAGGTATGCCATATCCATCACCTCACCCTTATCCACAAGACTTGTTATCCTGTCAAAAAAAGGCTATCAGATTGGTCTAGCATGATTTGTTTCTTACAAATCCACACTGGGTGTTACCTATAACCTTATTTTCATACAGATGTTTGCAGATTAATTCCTTAATTACTTGCTCCATTATCTTTCCTGGCGCAGAAGTTAAACTGACCAGTCTGTAGTTTCCTGGATTGTTCTTTTTCCCCTTTCTATAGATGAGCCTGTGTTTTCCCTTTTCCAGTCTTCTGGAATCTCTCCTTCCCTGCAGGACTTTTCAAAGATGATAGTTAAAGGCTCAGAAACTTCCTCTATCAGGTCCTCAAGTATTCAAGGATGCATTTCATCAGGCCCTGGTGACTTAAAGACATCTAATTTTTCTAAATAATTTTTAACTTGTTCTTTATGTATTTTATCTTCTTAACCCACCACTTCCCACTAGCATGCATTATGTTAGGCATTTCTGTATCGGCCTTCTTGGTGAAGACTGAAACAAAGAAGTCTTTAAGCACTTCCAGCATTTCCAAGTTTGCTGATGTTTTTCTCCCTTCTCGCTGAGCAGTGGGCCTACCCAGTCCTTGGTCTTTCTCTTGCTTCTAATATATTTATAGAATGCTTTCTTGTTACCCTTCATGTCTTTAGCTAATCTGAGCTCGTTCTGTGCCTTGGCCTTTCTAATCTTTCCCCTGCATACACACATTGTTTGCTTATATACATCTTTTGTAATTTCTCCTACTTTACAAGATCTCCTGGCTAAGCCAAGGCAGTCTTTTACCATACTTTCTAGTTTTCCTATGCAGCAATATAGTTTGCTTTTGGGCCCTTAATAATGTCCCTTTGAAAAATGCCAACTGTGCTCAAGTTTTTTTCTTAATCTTGCTTCCCACAGGACCTTACCTACCAGCTATCTGAGTTTCCCAAAATTTGTTTTCCTGAAATCCATTGTCTCTCTTTTGCTGTTCTCCCTTTCACTATTGCTTGGAATCATGAACTCTCTGATGTCACTTTCTCCCAAGCTACCTTCCACTTTCAAATTGTCAACGAGTTCCTCCCTCTCTGTTAAAATCAAATCTACAAATGCTTCCCCCAGGTAGCTTTTTCCACCTTCTGAAATAAAAATTTGTTATCTATGCAGTCCAAAAACTTTCTGGACATTTTGAGCCTCAGTAGCTGAAGTCCTTCATCACCACCAAGTCCCATGTTTTGGATAGTTTTGTGAATTGTTTAGAGAAAGTCTCATTCACCTCCTCTACCTTGCTAGGTGGTCTGTAGTAGACCCCTATCACGACATCATCCTTGTATTTCCACCCCTTTTAACTTAACACAGAGACTCTCAACATGTCTATCTCCTGCATGCATCTCCCACTCAGTCCAGGTGTGCACATTTTTGGTATGTAAAACAACACCTCCTCCCTGATTACTGTGCCTATCTTTCCTGAGTAAGTTGTACCCTTCTATACCAATATTCCAATCATGCGTATTATCCCACCAAGTTTCTGTGATACCAATTATATCATAGTTGTGTTTGGTTATTTGGATTTCAAGTTCTTCCTGCTTATTACCCATACTTCTTGCATTTCTATGTAGGCATCTAAGATACTGATTTGCTTTTGCCCCCCAGTTCTGCCTAGTCCCTCTTTTTTTTTGCTATTATAGCCCATGAGCCCTTTCATTTCCAACCCAACTCCCAGGTCTCCAGGTTTTTTACCTACCTATGGGCTTTGGTCACCTGGCCCCACCAAAACTAGTTTAAAGCCAGTCACCATCCAAATACATCCTTCCCATTCCTTGAAAGGTGAATTCCACCCCTGCTTAGCAGTCCTTCATGGAACAGCATCCCATGATCGAGGAAGCTAAAGCACTCCTGGTGGCACCATCCTCGCAGCCAGGAACTCACCTCCAGAATTCACCTGTCTCTGCCTGGGCCCCTACCCTGGACAGGAAGGATTAAGGAGAACACAGTCTGCGTTCCCAACCCCTTCACCCATACTCACAGAGCCCTGTAGTCATGCTTGATCTTGTAGTATCATTCATGCCCACATAGATGAGTAGCATGGGGTAGTAGTCAGTAGGCCAGATAATCCTGGACAATGCCCCTGTAACATCTCAGATACAGGCTTCTGGCAGGCAGCATACCTCTCGGGATGACATGTCAGGGTGACAGATGGGTGCCTCTATCCCCCTCAGAAGAGAGTCTCCTACTAACACTACCCTATGTTTCTTTCTCATAGTAGTAGCAACAGACATCCCAGCTTTGGAGGTACAAGTCTTCTCTGATTCTGATTCCTTATCTCTTGTATCTACCATATCCAGAACAGCGTAATGATTTCCCAGTACCCCAGTGGGAGGATTTGGAGCAGACGTAGAGCACAGCCCACTGCCAGAAGAGACCAGCTGCCAGTATACCCCCTGAGCTGTCTCCACATCCTCTGAATGTGTGTCAACATTCTCTTGTGGTGGGGCAGCTATCTTAACCTCAGCCGTGTCCACATGAATACTGTCCAAGAATTGCTCATGGAGTCCAATACTCCTGAGCCTAACTACCTCTTCCTGTAACTCCATCACCTGCTTCATTAGAGCTTCCATCAGAAGACACCTTCCATGTTGGATGGTCTCTGCAGCATGGACTTCAGTAGATGGGAACTGTAAGTCACAGTCCCAGCAAAACCACACCAGGGTCTGGGTAGATGCATCCCTGGTCAGGAGGTCTGTCTGACTACTGGCATAGGTGGGGGAGACAGGAGCAGTGCTGGCACATATGTTGCAGGTCTTACTAACCATAGTGGAATACCTCTGTCAAACTCCTTCTTAAAACTGACCTGTCTGCAGCTCCCTGCCCACTTTGCCCCCCTGATTACTCCGACTCTGGCTTTGAAAACCTGTAAACCTCAGTCAGGCCTCCCCCTTATTAATAACACAGGGTAAGGCTGATCAAAGGATTCCAACCCTCCTAGGCCCACAATCCCAACTGCCACAGCCTCCTCAAGGATTGAGCTCAAAACCCTGGGTTTAATAGGGCAACATGCAAACCATTGAGCTATCCCACCTTCCAACTGTCTCTTATTGCAATCACCTGTTTGCAATTGAACTTAGTGCTCCCTACAATCACCCTGATGGTATTTATAGTGAAAACAGCGACACTACTAACTGCCTTAAAATCAAATGTATCAAGTAGTGTAGACATAGCCTCAACTGATTTACTTTTCTTCCCTAAGGGCTCTTGATTTGCAAGCAGGGGAACAGATTCCTTTAGGCATTTCTAAAGCACTAAACTGTTTTCTAGCCTCTTAACATGAAAATGTAATGTGTGCATTTGCACTCCTAATAAAGAAAATTTTACAGACAGGAGAGACAATACTTGGATCTTGAGAGTGACATGCTATTTCTCTGCCTGCTGTTACAATTTCTGCAACTTTGTCTTTGTCACTTTGATCTTCTATCTCATGCAGCACAATCATCCTCATCAGTCAACTGAGTGACTAGATAACAGAGTGTGCCAATTTACAATCAAACTGGTCTGTATCTGACTCAGCTCCTTCCCCTTCTTGAGTGGCCTCTCTTGGGCAAAGGTCTCATTAAATGAGGTCAGCAGCTGGCCAGGAACAGAAGCAAGTTCCTTTAATAATCCAAAATACACGAAGGAGTTCCCTCAGTAAGTTTGAAGCTTAAGGTCTGTGGCAGCACTAGCAATGGACACAAAGCCACAGGGACATCAGCTGAAGTAGAGGGGCCTTCGATTGAACAGAAAGGTGAAACTCTCCCACAGTGGGGATTATTTCATTTTCAGCAAACAAAAGTGTTTGGGAACACACTCTTTCAGACCTCATTGTGTCCAGGAAGCAGAGTATTCATCATTGTAATTTCTTATCTTATCTTATACAAAAAACACACGTCTCTCTAATAGACTCTCCCTCTCCAACACACATTTTTGTAATCCATTTATTGCAATATGTTGGCTGACTTTCAGCATGATTACTACAGTGAGGTCCTATTTGTGGGTTTTGTGGAAGAAGCCAGATCTGAGAACACACACCTGTGCTGAGACAAGGGAGGAGATGTTGGTATGGGGCAACATTAACGGAGGCCAGGAGATGTGAACTACAGAAGGCATAATGGGATAGTTACAAGAGTAGGTTTGGCTGGAACATGAATTTTGCTGCACAAAATATTTTGAGGTTTTGTTATTGGTTTTTGTTCCACCACAGAGTAAAACTGAGATATTTTGAAATGTTTCGCAGAAACACAGAGATCCATCTCAGGATAGTTGATGGTCTAGTTAATACAGCACTCACTTGGGAATCAGTTTTTAGTCCATTAGGAAAACTGCGGGCGGGGGTGGGGGAGGAGGGGAACCATTTGAATCATGTCAAAACATTCCATTTCAACAATATCAAAATTCTATGTCCTGAGCTTTCCTGTCAACAGAACTTTTTGTTCCTCATTTTTAATGTGCTTTTGCTCGTCCATTTGACTTTGTTCTAAATAAAAACAAATTTCAGAATCTCAAATTCTTTGTGGACTGCAAACTCCAGTTCCTCCATAGCTCTACTTTTCACATTACATAAACCATACTGTATCTGTAGGAATGTGCTGTATAGTGTATTGGATGCTCCATGTAATGATTCTCTTTAAATACCTGAAAGGATCACTAAGGCACTATTTTGACTGTGTGATCTTGCGTTTCTGTTATGCAAAATGTTTGTTTCATAACTGACAGGAATATTTGTCACTTGAATCCAACCAAAACCCATTCTTTCATAAATGTAGTGGCAACCAGCTATTGTCAGCATGGTTCATCTACACACAGATCAAAAAGCCCATCAACACAGAGTATATCGACACAGACCAAAGACAAAGCAGTTGAGGCAGCCATAAACTTACACTTTCACACAGCTGCCAGTGGAACATCTCTTATTGTTAAATGCTTGGCTATTGATTTTGCACTTGGATTAGAAAGCAAGGACATTTTATCTGTGTATACTTCTTAGCATTTTGCAAGATGAAACAGAAGCCAACTCTAAATGTAGTTGTAGCAAATGTAACCTAATTTATATTTTAGAAAGCAGCAGAGAATGAAGAGCAATATCTGGCCAGTGTTGAAGAATCAGGAAAGCTTAAAAATAGAAGGAATGTTTAGCTGAACAAAAATAGAGAGTAGTAAAGAGCTTACTGATACAGTTGTGATGGCGTGCTTCTTTAAGGCTGGCCTGCTGTGGTGACTTAAGAATCCTAGCACTGCTTTTAGTTTAATGCAAGAGCTGTCACAGTGCACAAACTATTAGCTGTGGTGGCACTGCTGATAAGAGAATGCTCAGCACAGAGCTAGTGTGCATCTGGGTATAAATTCAGCTGGAAGATATGGTTTTGAAAATGAGACTCTCTTGCTCCAGAAAAGATTTCAGTGTTACCATGACACAGAAGGGTCAAGAAGGTTATAGTTAACATTTTAGTTTTGTTATAATCATAGGACTCAAAGGGACCTTGAGAGGTAATCTAGTACAGTCACTTGCACTCATATCTAAGTATTACTAAAACCAGCCCTGACAAGTACTTTTAAAGTTCTCCAATGATAAACATTCTGCAACACAGGTCTCAAATTCATGACTCATGTGCCATCATCCCCCAGACACAGCAGGAACACAATCCATCCTGCCCAGGAGTACTGGAGGGCTGGGGGTGCCCAGTCCATTATGGTCCCCCAAGTTTGTTTGTCATGCATTACGCTCTCACTGGCAGGGATGTACTGGATGGCTTCAGGACAGATATGTAGTTGCAAAGTCATTTGGTCAGGGAATAAAACAAAGCATGAGGCGGGTGTCAGATTCCTTCTTAGCAAAAGAGCTACAGGAACGCAGTTAGGATACAAACTGATGAGTGCGACAATTATGGTAGAGAGATTTAAAGCAAAACCATTCAACATTTCAGTCATTCAGGCGTACTCAGGAAGAAATCAAGCTATTCTATAAAGAATTGACAAAGATGCTGGAGGAGATACCGAAGAGAAATGTGTTGGTCATTGGAGGAGATTTGAAAGTGAAGATTGGAACAGGTAATGAAGGTTGGGAAACAGTCATGGGAAAGTTTGGATGTGGAGAAAGAAACAAACAAGGCGAGAAACTACTAGAGTTTGCTACCGAGCATGAGATGGTGATCTGCAACATGAGATTCAGATAAAAGTACTGTAGGAAATGGATATGGCAATCGAATGACAGGAAGTCCAAGAACATGACAGATAAGATCTTGATAAGAAGAAGATGGTTAACATCATTCAAACAGCGCCAAACTTTCCAAGGAGCAGATACAAGCTGTGTCTACACGTGCACGCTACTTCGAAGTAGCGGCACTAACTTCGAAATAGTGCCCGTCACGGCTACACGCGTCAGGCGCTATTTCGAAGTTAACTTCGACGTTAGGCGGCGAGACGTCGAAGTCGCTAACCTCATGAGGGGATCGGAATAGCGCCCTACTTCGACGTTCAACGTGTAGACGATCCGCGTCCCGCAACTTCGAAATTGTGGGGTCCTCCATGGCGGCCATCAGCTGGGGGGTTGAGAGATGCTGTCTCTCCAGCCCGTGCGGGGCTCTATGGTCACCGTGTGCAGCAGCCCTTAGCCCAGGGCTTCTGGCTGCTGCTGCTGCAGCGGGGGATTCATGCTGCATGCACAGGGTCTGCAACTCGTCAGCTCTGTTGATCTTGTGGTGTTTAGTGCAAGTGTGTCTGGGAGGGGCCCTTTAAGGGAGCAGCTGGCTGTTGAGTCCGCTGTGTGACCCTGTCTGCAGCTGTGCCTGGCACCCTTATTTCGATGTGTGCTACTGTGGCGTGTAGACGTTCCCTCGCTGCGCCTATGTCGATGTGGTGCTGCGCAACGTCGATGTTGAACATCGACATTGCCAGCCCTGGAGGACGTGTAGATGTTATTCATCGAAATAGCCTATTTTGATGTCGCCACATCGAAATAGGCTACTTCGATGTAGGCTTCACGCGTAGACGTAGCCATAGAGTCAGACTACTGTCTAGTGATTGCAAACATCAAGACAAAACTCAAGAGAAAGTTTAAGACATAGTTTAAGAAAAGAAGTGACATGGCAAGGCTAGGCAAGGAAGAAATAAGGAATGAATACTGTAAAGATTATAAGCAGGGTTTGTACTGCTCAGGTACGACCACGCTCATGACAAACAGGCATATCGTGTGCTCACCTCATCTGTGTGATTAAATAAGAGGGTTACTGTGTTTGTGTGGGCATGAGGGACAGAGATCACTGAAATTAATCACAAGTTTACCTCAGAAATTATCTTAAAAATCATGTATAATCATTTCTCCATAAAACTCCATTAGTGCCTATTGGCAACTGCCATAGCTGCCACGCCGTGTTTAAAAATTCAAAACCTGGTGCAGTCTTCTATCAGGTCCACTGTACCTGAGGAGACCTGGCCTTCCCATATATGATCATCCTTCTGGAACTTTCTGAATAATAATGAGGACTGCCTATATAAGATTGCACCTCAACAGCACACTCACTCACTCTCTCCTGAGAACTCTTGAGAGCCACAGAGCTGATATCACTTACGCTGCTGGCATTTTGAGCCTCAGCCGCTACATGAAATCACTTTCCTGTTGGAGAAGCCTTGACTACTGTTGTGCTGCTTACCATCCTGAGAGCCCAGCATTCGAGGGAAAGCTTTGGAGTCAGCAACTGCTGCTTCGGCGCGCCCAATACCGGAGCGCACCCCCTCCTGGTGCTGACCAGCGTCTTCGGCTGGCATCACCTGGACCTGCTGCCTAGAAGTGCTGCTTTTCGGTGCCATTGCTTCTACAGAAGGCCTTGCCTGACGTGGCGCCCTGCGTCAGTGCTGCAGGCCTCTCAACTATTGGCTGTATAATAAAGGCCTCATGCCCTGATTCCAGGCTTTTTAAAGCAGAAGAGTATATCCTTTTAAATATTATTTATTATAATGTTTATTTAATTGCTTATTATAATGTTTAGTTGTTAGTATAGGTGGGCTAGCTAGTCTTAATATAGGAATAGATAGGTATAAAAAGTAGCATTTATGTAATTTAATTATTATTATTTATGTTGGGATAACGACCTGGTGTCAGGCAAATCCTGCACCATATACCCCAGCAGTGGCCCAGCATACCACTGACTGTGGATAGGCTCTGGCTTAGCAAACCAGAAAGCCTAAAATCCCTCTGGCCTATAGAGCCAGATATAACCCACCAGTGATTCAGCACACCACTGACCAGGGATAGGCCCTGGCCTAATTAGCCAGGAAGCCCAAATACAGCTCATACAGAGCTTTAGGGAATTTTAGCCCGATACATTAAAGGCTCTTAGCCTGCCTGGGGTAACCAATCCCTACACACCTCTGGTGGGTACAAGGCACTCTAGCCTGTCTCAACCAGTTTCATATTAACTAATTTTTCAGTTATTCCTGACAGCTGATTACTGTGACCTCTGGCAACCAGATTGTCAACTATGTTGCTGATAGTAAGTTACCAAAAATGAGTCTTATATCCTGCATTTGTTACTGTTGTTGTTGTCTTTTTGTATTCTGTTGTTGCATGTAAAATAATAAACTGCTTCAATTCATTCCAGTTTAACATTAACCTTGCACTCTTCATTGTGTCTCGATCCCTGGGCATAGGCACAAACTGAACCAGTGTCTGTCTGCACTTACCCTCATGTTACATCTGGGTTATTCTGGCCAGGCCAAGGCTAGCCGAGCCTGCTGCCATAGAATATCCCCATGAGGCATTTAATTAGGCCACCAATCTCCCATTTTTCCTTTCCCCTCAATTGCCTCGACACATACAGAACAGGGCTCGAAGAGAAGATTAGGAATACGGCCACAGAAAAAGACCTAAATAAGAGAGTCACAAGGACAGCCACAGTGATAGAAGAGGCAATTGAGCAGCCTGTCCCAGAAGAAGAGAAGATCAATAAGACGTGGATCACACAGGAGACACTGAGCTTGGTCCAAGAGAAGAGAGCACTGCAGATCAGAAGATCAGAAGGGATGTTTCCAATAGGGCAGAGCAGCAAAATAGAGTGAAATACAATGAGATAAGGAAAGAGGCCAGAAAGGAAAAGGCAAAATGGTTAGAGGAATAGTGTGAAGATATAGAGAGGTATTACGGCGAGTGTGAGAGACAGGTATATAGGGAGGAGTATAAAATGACTAGGAATATTAATAGGAAGTGGCAGCTGAAGCAGATGGTGATCAAAGACAAGAACAACAAGGTGCTTGTGAACAAGGATAAGGTTGTGAAGTAATGGACGAGCTACTGCACCAATCTGTACAAAGCACAGTTGGACCCAAGTGTCTCAAAGGACTGATCGAAGAATTGAAAGCAATATGTCTGCCGAGCATTGAAATCGAGAGCAATATTTCAAAGGAGGAAGTAGAAAAAGCAGTGAAACAACTAAAGAACTACAGGGAAGGCACCTGAGGAATGGACAACATCCACGCTAATGACAATACATGAGAAAGGAAGTGCACTGGAGTTTAAGAACTACAGAATGACTGCCCTAACAAGTCATCTAGGCAAGATGTTGATGATGATACAGTTATTTGGACTTCTAGACATTTGCAAATTGATCGCTTTATTCAGTGGTGGGTAACCTGTGGTCTGTGGGTTGCATGCAGCCTCTGAGGCTCCACCTGTGGCCCATGGGCCCCCTGGTTACCTCCCTCCACCATGTGTCTCTTGAACACTGGTGCATGGGATCTCCACACTTACCTGCTTCTCCCCCTCATTCCCAGCACTTACAGAGCATGTAAATCACCTGAGTCACACTCTGGCCCTGCTCCCACCGATCCCTTCCAGAGCTGGGATGCCACAAGTCAGCAGTTCATGCCTGTTCAAGCTCTGGGAAGGAGGGAAAAGATCACGTAGGTGCAGGGTTCTGGTGCACAAGAGGCACATGACAGCAGGCGGCTGCAGGGACACAGGTGGAACCCCAATGGGCTGCAGGCTGCTGCTGAAGTGAAGCAAGGCCACTCATGTGGTGCTTTCACCATTCATGGTTCCCCACTTCTGGCTTAATTATTTGCACCATTATCTTTTTGGGTACTGAAATTAAGCTGACTGCTCTGTTATTTCCTGGGTTGTCCTTATTTTCATTTTATAGTTTGGCACTGTATTTGTCCTTTTCCTGTCCTTTGGCATCTATGCCATCGTGTATGACTTTTCAAAGATAATTGATAATGGCTCATATATTTTCTCAGTCAGCTTCTTGCGTATTCTAGGACACATTTCATCAGGCTCTGGTGACATGAACACATATAACTTGTCTAAGTAAATTTTTACTTGTTCTTTCCCTTCTTTAGCCTCAGATCCTACCTTATTTTCATTGATATTCACGTTAGACATCCTTTGGTTAAAAAAAAAACAAAAACAAAAGAAAAAGTTATTTTGCATTTCTGTTGTTTTTCCTTCCTCACTGAGTAATAGGCCTATATTTTCCTTGGTCTTCCTTTTGCTTCCAATGTATTTAGAGAACATTTTATTGGTATCCTTTATTTCTCTAGCTGGCTTACTTACTTGTGCTTTCTAATTTTGATGTTTTGACATTTCTGAAACCATACATTTCAGAGTTCTCCAGTCCTTTTTTTTTAATTTATTTTTCTGTTCCATGAGGGATTTTGACTTTTAGTACTTGTTCAGAATGAAAAAGCAAATGTTTGAAATGTCAGCATTTCCTTCATATACATATTCTGACCAGTTCTAATTATAACCTCTTCCTGATGTTTTTCAAATGAGTACGTGTACAAATCAGACAGAGTCCTCTCTTCAAGCAGGTTACTCACACAAACTAAGCATGATTTTATTGTTGACAAACTTGGGCTTCCTCTGAGAATCTCTTATCTTCCTTTGTTCTTTGTCTTAGGACTGGTCTACACTAGAAAGAAAATTCAGCCTAAGAAATGCAACTCCAGCTATGAGAATTGCATAGCTGGAGTTGACCTACTTTAGGTGAAATTTCTCAGAACTCAGGGTTCGTGCTACAAATGCTACACTGAACACCAGAAGAACAATCACGGCAGCGTTTTCTTCTTTTTAGTGTAGACATTTCCTTAGGCTTGGGCTATACTACCAACATTTGTTGGTATAACTACATTGCTCAGGAGTGTGGAAAATACACACCCCTCAGAGATGTAGTTATGCCAGCCTAATCCCTGGTGTAGACAGAGTTATATCAGTGTCAGTATGTCTCTGCCAACACAGCTATCAACTCTTGGGGATATGGCGTACCTATGCTAATGGGGGAAACACTTCCCATAGCACAGGCAATGTCTTCATTAAAGACTAACAAAGTGCACCAGTGCACCACTACAGCACTGTAAGTGTAGACAAGCCCCAATAAGGTCACGATCCATTTCAGCTGAAGCTCATGAGGTACCTTATGAGCTCCAATGTCTGTTCTCATGACACCACTTATATTATCAGACTTAAATAGTGAGTACTTTCAGTCAGGGATTTCATTTTAATTAGTATATAAGGTATCATCCAAATTTACTGTGATAGATAGATAGATTAGATAGATGCATAGATAATATTTATCAGCAACAGTGTATATAAAATAGGCCTGGATAATAGCCTGACATAATATTATGGTAGCTTGAAACTTCCCATTAAATGACCTTGTTTTCAGTTGCTTATAACTTTTCCAAAATTTAACTGTTTGTATTGAGAGTTTTCAGGCCTGGTAGCTGCATCAGGATTTGATTTTTTTTTTGTTTTGTTTTTAAGAAATATTTTGATGTAACTGCATCTCTGACCCCTCCCTTGTCTGCTCATGTGTTGTCCTTTTTAGGTCACAGACCTCCAGTTAAGATCCCTTTCCATAGGCTGACTTCTACAACTCTCTCTCCTGACAAAGGATCTAGATTTGCAGTCCCCTTACAATTAACTACGATTATCCCACCAGCTCTGACTTGGCACCTACAGTTTCACTCTCGCTCTCCATGGACAAAGACAATAGTTTACCAGGGATCAGACCGCCTTCACAAAGCACTATATATCTTAAGTCTGAAACCATGACAGCTGAAACATATAATAAAACAATAAAGGAACTAAAAGCATATTAAGTTTACCAATGTACCATCTTCCACAAAGGGAGCAATATGTGTGTTACTTCAAATCTTTTTAGCAAAGTTTCATACCAGTTTTCAGATCAAGAATAATAGACCTTTATAGTAAAATGAATAAGTTCACGCTCACATTTTAATAGTTTTAAGGCCTTTGTTTAGCAGGTGTCCTGAAAAAATACCCTTTTTCCAAGAGGCGGGATGGGGGGCATTTTTTTCTATCGGATGCCACTGACTCAGATTAAAAAAAATAGTCAGGGACCACACACAGTCACACAGAGGAAAGGTACATGGAATCTCAAGGTTTCCCCTAGGCTCCAGGTTGGGGCCAGAAATGAGGGGTTCAGGATGTGGGAAGGAGTTGAGGATTTTGTCTGGGAGTGTGGGCTGTGGGGTCAGGTTTGAGATAAAGGGTTTGGGAAGCAGGAAATTGGGGAGCAGGCTCAGGGATGGGACCAGAGGGGTGCAGGGTCTGGCTGCGGAATATGGACTCTGGGGCAGACCCAGATATATGACTGAGTATTGGAGAGCAAGAGGAGGTTCCAGGTGTGGGCTCTGGGAGGGAGGGAAGGTGTGCAAAGAGGCAAAGATCTGGGGTGCAGGAAGGAGTTTTGGGTGTAGGCTCCTGCCAGGCAGCACTTACCTCAGGCTGCTCCTAATCACTGGTAAAGAGCAGCTAACATGGACATTTGCTGTGGACTGGATGAAAAAAAACCAGTGTGCTGGATTTTGCCCTGGGACTGCGGGTACCCTACCCCTGCCCTAAAAGATGAAGCATCAAAGGCTGGATTTTTTTTTAATTAACATTTGGAATTTACATTAATCAAGCTTTATTGATTCCAGATTCCACAGAATCCGGAGAACTAAGAGCCTGTACAGATACATACCATACAGGCTGAACCTCTCTAGTTTGGCACTCTTGGGACCTGACCGGTACTGACCCAGAGCATTTGCTGAACCACTTGAGGTCAATGTTGTCTAGCAGCATTACCAACATTTCCACTGCTTACTGCTCTTAGAAGATATTCACGGCTAATTAACAGCTGGACACTGAGAACCAGGCCTCAGCTGGAGTATTGTGTCCAGTTCTGGGAACCGCATTTCCAGAAAGATGTGGAGAAATTGCAGAAGGTCCAGAAAAGATCAACATGAATGATCAAAGGTCTAGAGAACATGACCTGTGAAGGAAGGCTAAAAGAATTGGGCTTGTTTAGTTTGGAAAAGACATGATAAGGGTTTCCAGGTATCTAAAAGGGTGTCATAAGGAGGAGGGAGAAAACTTGTTCTTCTTGGCCTGTGAAGATAGAAGAAGCAATGGGATTAAACTGCAGCAAGGGAGGTTTAGGTTGGACATTAGGAAAAAGTTACTAACTGTCATGGGCTGCGTCTACACGTGCACGCTACTTCGAAGTAGCGGCAGTAACTTCGAAATAGCGCCCGTCACGTCTACACGTGTTGGGCGCTATTTCGAAGTTGAAATCGATGTTAGGCGGCGAGACGTCGAAGTCGCTAACCCCATGAGCGGATGGGAATAGCGCCCTACTTCGACGTTCAATATCGAAGTAGGGACGTGTAGACGATCCGCGTCCCGCAACATCGAAATAGTGGGGTCCTCCATGGCGGCCATCAGCTGGGGGGTTGAGAGATACTCTCTCTCCAGCCCTTGCGGGGCTCTGTGGTCACCGTGGGCAGCAGCCCTTAGCCCAGGGCTTCTGGCTGCTGCTGCTGCAGCTGGGGGTCTGTGCTGCATATACAGGGTCTGCAACTAGTTGTTGGCTCTGTGTATCTTGCACTGTTTAATGAAAGTGTGTCTGGGAGGGGCCCTTTAAGGGAGCGGCTTGCTGTTGAGTCCGCCCCGTGACCCTGTCTGCAGCTGTGCCTGGCTCCCTTATTTCGATGTGTGCTACTTTGCGGTGTAGACGTTCCCTCGCTGTGCCTATTTCGATGTTGGGCTGAGCAACGTCGAAGTTGAACATCGACGTTGCCAGCCCTGGAGGACGTGTAGATGTTATTCATCGAAATAGCCTATTTCGATGTCGCAACATCGAAATAAGCTATTTCGAAGTTGGGTGCACGTGTAGACGTAGCCATGGTGGTCAAACACTTGAATAAGTTATCTAGGGAGGTTGTGGAATCTCCATCTCTGGAGATATTTGAGAACAGGTAATATAAGTGTCTATCAGGGATGGTTTACATGTTAGAGGTCATCCATGAGTTTACTTACCTCGGGTCCACCATCACCAACACCCTGTTGCTGAAGTCTGAGATAAACAAGAGGATTGGAAAAGCAGCCACAGCTCTGTTGAGACTTAGCAACAGAGTGTGGAACAACAACAAGCTGTACACTCACACCAAAATGCAAGTCTACAGAGCCTGCATCCTCAGCACCGTCCTTTACGGCAGCGAGTCTTGGACCTTGTCCGCCTGCCAGGAAAAGAGGCTGAATGTCTTCCACTTGCACTGCCTCAGGCGCATTCTTGGGATATCAGGGAAGGACAGAGTGCCCAACAATGCCATCCTTGAGCAAGCTGGAATTCCAACCATGCATACCCTTCTCAGGCAGCGGTGGCTCCAATGGCTTGGCCACATCCACAGGATGAATGATGGAAGGATCCCAAAAGACATCCTGTACAGCAAGCTAGCCTCTGGCACAAGACATCGACCCAGATAGTTGGGAACAGCTGGTAGACGACCACAGCAGCTGGAAGCAGGAACTACACAAGGGCCTTCAGAAGGGTGAGATGAAGATCAGACAGCTGGCAGAGGAGAAGCGAGCCCATAGAAAGGACAGCAAGGACCTGCCAGACACCCACTACATATGCAGCAGATGTAGCAAGGACTGTCACTCTCATGTGGGCCTCCACAGTCACAGTCAACACTGCAAATGATGATCTTAAATGGAGTTACGAAGGGTGTGGTCCATAGTCTATGCAGACTGAAGGATGCCTTGGATCAGGGATGGTCTAGACAGCATTTGGTCCTGCCATGAGCGGGTAGAGCTGGACTTGATGGCCTCTCGAGGTCCCTTCCAGTCCTGGTATTCTGAGATTCCATGCTTCGTGGAACTATGGGCAACTTGGCATGCCCACAATAAGTGACCATCTGGTTAACTAAAATTAAGTTGGACGATGGATGTTCCCAGACCAGAGAGAGCCAGACTAGGAGGTTCAACTTGTCCTTATTGAGTGATAAAAAGGTCTACAAATATTCTATAGGCCCATACCTTCTGACACATCTTAGTATAACAGTAGAGGTTTTCTACATTTCTGAGGTCTCATGTCTGTCATAATGTTTAAAAATCGACATTATTATGCAGTGTTGAGCAAGTTTGTAAATTGTGCATGCACGCCTTGATTCTGTAACCCTTGTGCATGAGAAATAGTACCTTGCAGCTCAGATGGGTCCCTTGAAATCAGTCAGAAGGCTGAAGCAATAAATTACTACTTACTAGAAATTTACATGCCACACAATTAGAATACATTTTAGCTAAGTTATTTTTAAGTAAACTAATTTTGGGCAATTCAAGTTTAATTGGTTAATAATTAAATTCTAATAATGATATTTGTTTAAAAGATACCTCTTTTTAAAATTATACTTTTCTGCCTACAGCAATCAATGATTTCCAATGGATGTTTGGTTTCAGTGAAGTGGAGGTAGAATTTAATTGGTGTAAAACTGGTATAACAGAGGGGGATCAGGTTTGCCATTTCTATAATATTTCTGTAATATGCTGCTATATTCTGACAAATAATTGTTAGGAAATGATTGAAGTCAAGCTAATAATGAAGTAACATATTATTTCAGCTTGTTTAATTGAAAAGAAATAAAACCAATTAAAGTAAGCTGATGTAAAAGTGGCGGGAGTGGAGTGAGTAATCAGGCATCACCAGCCTTTACCTCAGATGTGCATATGAAATCGTGGTATTTTCTCCCACAGAATATTCACTATGTCACTTTGCACTGTTTATTTTTATCTTTACTTCCATGGAAGAAAAATAGTTCTTTGATTGCTCAGTCATGGTAATTTGATGACACATTTTTCTTAATCAGAATGTGTAGTTGTAGTCTTTCAGGAAGATGATAAATCCTAGGTGAGTTACTGTTGAAAGACTGTGCAACAGGCAAGTCACCCACATGGGAGTCTTTCTCAGACCAATATGTATCTGTTCTTGTCTGCCTCAAAGGTATTCATCAACTCTGGTACCTCTCAGGGTAGACAGTGCTCAGTTTTACCTGGAAGACCAGCCACAATGACTAAGTGTCTCCACAGCACATAACTAAACAAGCCTGCCTTGGGGACTGTTAATTACCAAGGAGGTAACCTTGAAGATTTGTAAATGCTTCTGTCTGATTTCTGGGAAGGCCCATATTAGAGGTGTCTCAGAGATGAATGACCATTAAAGTTTGCCTGGAGAGGGGTTTGGCATGTGGAAGTCAGTCCCAAATGGATGATAATTCATCTTTGCCCTCAAGCAGGCCATCAGACAGATTGATTTCTGAGCAGATATCAGGGTTTCTCTTTTCTAAGTCAGTATGAATAGTGGGACATTACACAGTTCAGCCATTTTACTTATATTTAAGTACAACCCACACTGAAGATAGTGGTGAGAAAATGATCTTCTCCAGGGAAACTACAGCAGCGATTTCAAAAACAATCAAGATTTGAATTATAGAAAACTCACAATGCACAAATGAACAATAAATCAATAAGATATCAATCCTAACAAAAAATTGCATTACCTCATTGATTTTTGTATTGCTATTTCATGGATAGAAGTGGGCCCTAACTAGTTTATATCAGCATATTTCTGATTTAAAACACATTATGTCTATAAATTGTTTATACTGTACCTTGTCAAGAAGAATGAACGATGGGAAGCAAGCTAAATATATCTATATATGCATAGCTAAAAATAAAAAGAATGTTGAGTGACTACAAAATGAAAATACATGTCTTGTTTAGCCAAAGTACATTTTATATGAAACCAGTAATAGAAAAAAAGTTATTTTAATTCTCTTCAACATCAGGGTCATGTCTATACTAGCCCAAAACTTCCTAACTGCAGTTAGAAATAAAGGGATTTTGAAGTTGGTGGGGTCCTTTCGAAAAGGACCCCCATCTGGATGAGCTGCGCAGTGGCAAGCCACATCAACTTCAAAGTGTCGCGGCTGCCGGCATTCTAGTGAGGCGCTGCATATGTATTTCAGCGCTTCAATAGTAAACTTCGAAATGGCCATTTGCATGGCCATTTTCAAGATTTGGGCTAGTGTAGATGTAGCCCAGAAGTTGAAAATAGCTTCAGCCTAAATGTTAACTATCTAACACATTAAATATTCTTTATTTTAAGAGACAGGGGCATTGTTCCTTTTCAGATAGATGCCCACAAAGGGCCCACAAAGTAATCTGTTTGGTTGATGGCCTACAGTGAACTCATAAGTTATAGTTATCATCTCCTCTGTCAACTTAGCTCCCTGTTCAGCACACTTGCTTTTATGGATCCCTTTCTTCCATGCTTAAGTTTCCCTATGCATTGTAGTGTCTCTGTCACTCCACTGTAAGAATATTAAAATGCTTCAGAAGCCCCCTTTTGCTCCTGGGTTGGCAATATGTCATTATGGAACACAGCGCTAGTTTGGGGTGTCTGCCCTGCTTCTTGACAGTCTGCCTAGAGGTTGAATAGTGTCAAAGAGGTAAAGGTTGGAACTCATAATCATGAACCACTCCTGACAGTGTGAGAGTAATCATTTACATCTGAACAAAACAAAGGCATAATGTCAGAAAGGTAGTGGCTAAAATCTCCTTTACACTGACTTCTCTTAGGAATAGATGACCATCCAAGCTGCAAGGTAGTGGAGAATCAATCTTTGATTCATTTTTCATATATGGCTTCTTATCCTTTCCCCACTTTCAGAGTCATTCAGAAAGTGAAAGCAGAGGCCCTTACTTCATGTAAACTGAACCTCAAGACTGGGTGTGGGGGGAGGGTCCACACTGAGATAACAGAGAATTTAACACATTGTGTAAACAAACATGTCCACTTTCATAATTATTTGAGGGTCAGAATCAGTCTTAATGTATGCCGGTTTTCACCATATCATACACCATTGTTTGCTGGGAAGAACTGGCAAAAACATCACGTGAAAATTTACAACCCTTCTTTGGAAAAGCCATCTCCCCTGGTCTTGGAGTGAATCCCTCTGGGTCACAATAAGGTTCACTGGCATAAAATACAGGGACATGTAATTAGACAACAATACTGAGATTTTCCTCTTTTTTGTAGAAGAAGGGTCTTCCAGATGGGGGATTTCCTTCAGAAGGACCCCATTTCCTTCTGCAGGAGCCTCATCCACATGACAGCTTTGCTTCTGGAAGGGGATCTTCTGGAAGCGAGATCTGGTGGGAATATGCAAATGACGCATGAGATATTTTAATCCACACCTTGTTTGAACCTTCTGCTTTGCCCAGTACCATGCCCCTTCTGGAAAGGGGGGCAAGTGTAGATGCAGTCCCTGACTCTAGCCCACCAATATTAATCACTAGCACATAGGCAACTGCCAGTAATGTTTCTTACATGTTTAGTCACTGCTGCTGCCAGGACTGCAGAGGGGGAAGTTGCTCCAGGGCCCAGCCTTTTGAAAGGGTCAGGAGCTCCAGCCAGCACCACTGTGGAAGCAGCCCCTTTGGAAGGCCCCTTTGGAAGGCTGCAGCAGCTCTTTGCCACTACTGTGCACTAGGCTGAGGGAGCATATGGTGGGGGGAGGGAGCACAGGGTTCCTAGCTGTAAGTCCTGACCCTTCCAACCTTGGCCCCTGCCTCTTGCTCCCTGTGGTGCTGTGACAGCCTGTGGTGGCTGTGAGAGCCACTGGCTGCTGCTTAAATTGCAGTTTGGCATGTTGTTTTGTTGTAACCATGTCACTCCTAGAATATTGGCAGGACAAGGTGGCTGAGGTAATATCTTATGCTAGACTGGTGAAAAAGACAAGGTTTCAAATGACACAAAGGTCCTCTTCAGAGTTAGTCTCTCTCACCAACAGAAATTTGTCTCCAAAAAAGATATTACTTCACCCATTTGTATTGACATGTTAACATATAACAATAAACTGAGAATTGTTTTGCATAGCCAGCTTGAGCACATCCCCAAATCGTGACTATTTCCATTTATCCTCCACATGGTGTTACAAGCCTAAACTTAGCAAGTATTAAAGTATTCAATGAACAGCACCTACCAAATTAACTACTGTCTCTTTGAATTTACTCCAGAGATCAGATGCAGAGTACTGTTCTGGTACAGACATTATTCAAAAAACAAGGGTATTCATAAGAGGAGAGCCAGATTTATAGGTGTGGCTGTAAGTTATATTAATTATGCAAGGTTGTCATACCAATTGGTGGAGCATTACTTATACAAAGGAAGAGTGGAAATTCTCTCATTTACTATACTTTAATGAAACAGGTGATAGATCTGAAAATTCCCCTTTGAAAAGTTTCCTTTTTGACCTAGAATAAAAGTCTGAAATTTACTATAAATAGTTTAGACTATTCTAATATTGTTGCCAGTTAAATGTGGGATTTTACAGAAGCTGATTTTAGAAGATGGACTTTACATTATTCTTGGTTCTGTGCATGTAATAAACAGCATGAAAGAGACTATGCATGACCTTGCCAGTGGGAGTCTTGTGTTTAGTACTAATGAAGAGGTCTTTGAAAGTGCTACATGTTGAAATAATGAAAGACTTTTGTTCGGAACTACAGTACAATGGTTTGGTATTTGAGACCCTACAATATACCTAAAGTAATCCTTTTGACTGGGAAAAAGTATTTATTAAATACAAATCAGAAGCACAGATCTTTGCTGCTTCTTTGCCCAGCAATGGGCAACCAAGGCTAGTGAGTGGGCCACATGAATGGCCCTCCTTCATTTCAGTGGGCCACAGGATTGAAGTTGGACATATGCTCTAAGCATAACCCGAAGAATAAGACAAACTGCACTGCATTTCGTTCTCTTTCTTTAGCATGCCTTTTCAACACAGTGCGACCCATTATTAAGGGCAACTTAAATCGCTGGCAACATGAAGAAACAGAGGAAGCGCATGGCTCTCATAATATTGTATGCAATCAGTATGACCTCACACATGCCCTTCTTTTAATTTAATTTCATTTCTCATTTTTCCAGGACCTGCTGCACCCTCCCTTCACCCCCAGGCCCTGCTCCCACTCTTTTCCTCCAACTTCACCTGGCCTTTTCCCTGCCTCCTTCCCAAAGAACGCCCTATCCCTTCTCCTCCCTCTCCCTCCCAGCATTTCTGGAGCAATGAGAATCAGCTGATTGCCCCCAGCCTCAGCTCTTTCCCCCTCCCTTCCAGAGCTTGAACTCTGCAAACCAGCTGGAAGGGAAGGGGAGCAGTAGGTAAGTCCAGGGGCCCCAGAGAGCAAGAGAAGCGGTGAAAGTAGCAGAGAGGATTGTGTATGGTGCACTTAGAACCCCATTGGGCTGCATCTGGCCCACAGGCTTCAGGTTGCCCACCACTGTCTTAGCCTCCTTCAGTATGTTTGGTCCTTATTGTGCAAATGGTTCCATATGAGTTTTTCGCTGTGTTCCCGCTTTTTGCCCTATTTACTTCAGGTTTTTTTCTATATAGACAAAAAACCTGGGGTAGAGAATGGATTGGTATTAAAATATTTCAAAAGCTATTTTGAGTGTTACTGGCTTTGTTCTAAATCAGATATGATTTAGACTGATATTGTCCATTTCTGCTGGAAGGCGATACACTAAATAAGCCCTTTATTAAATACAACTATGTAAAGAAGCAATATAGCTGCAAACAGAGATTTAGGCTGGTTTAAAACCATGTATGCCAAACTCTGTCTCACAAGCTATTTTTAAACTATGTTGTCCCGTTGATTTTACTGGACCGTGGCCTAGATCCTCAGATATATTTATGATCTATATAGCTCTGAGAACCTTGGCCTACATATTTAACTAATTACTTCTCAAGTGAATAAGGATAATTAACACGATCCAGCCAACAGCCTAAATAATGCCACACATAATTCCACAAAACTGAGTAATTCTTCACCATAAAAGAAGATCATGCATATAATGTGATAACTACAAACATATACTTTCATGGCAATTTCAAAATTGACATTTGAAAGGAAAACCTAAATTCTCCAAGACAGTGGGTCAGTTGGTTTAGTGGTTAATTAGAAGAGTGAAACTTTTGCCCAATGCCAACATCAAAACCAAATCAAACCTGAACTTTTTCAGCATATCAGAAAAGTTTCTCAACTTTTTGCTGTTTTCCTATCCCTTTACTTTTTTTGTTTTGTTAACACATATGTAAATAAATTTTTGGTGAAATAATATTTCTCACAGTTTATTTGTTGAATATTTCTTATATTATTCAAGCAGCTCTTTAAGCTAGTCAAATAATAATTGTTAAAGAAAATGTTCAGCAAGGGTAGGATATTTTTGGAGGGGGCAGATGTTAATTCAAACCATTTCAATTTTACTTAGAAAGCTTTTAAAATCCTGTTATTTACAATCCACCTGAAGCTAAGAATTATTAGAAACTTGTTCATGACAATTTCTGACCAAAACAAAGGAATTACACAATTTAGATAATTACCCTAACTAACCCCAATTTCTATAACACTTAAGATCTTCCTTCCTCCCCCCCCAACCCGCTGACTGAGTTAGTATGAGTTCTGAGGAAAAAACAATGGGTACCCTTATTAGCTATTGGATTAACACAAAAGTTCCATTTGTAATCTTTTGTATGACATGTTCTTTAAACCAGCTGTCTCCAAATGATTTGCGTGTATGTTCCCTTTTAGGAGAAGAATCTCATCAAAAAGACCTCAGAATTATATCCTAGGTACAGCTGCCAAACTGGAGATATCGATATCCTGTTTTGGGGGCTGGATCAAGGTACAGGGTAAAAACCTCTTCCAGGATAATAAAAGTGCCATTTACTGCAATGGAGCCATGATTTCACTCCTGAATACTTTATAAGCTGTGTTTCAAAAGTTGGGAAGCTTGCATGGATAGTGTAGCCTAGCCAAGCTATTTCCTGTGGGATTCATTAGTTTTAAGCTTCAGAACGAAACAAGAAATAGGAGTAGTATGCAGATCTGTACTCAGTCCAATAGACTATAGGAAAAGGGAGTCTTTAGGGAGATTTCATTTCATAGTTAGTGGTTTTAGCCATTTCTCATTATCTTGAAGCTCTTATTATATTTTAAAGACAAGCACTTAGCTCACATATAACAACCTGTGTCCCACGGGAAAAGCAGAAGAAAAAAGCTTATCGAGCTGTATTAACTATTGTTTTAAATTGCTATTCAGATGGATATTGCCAGACAATCCCAGGTCAGAAATTAGACCTTGTTCTATCTACATAAAGAAAAGCATAGCTATTAAGGAAAGAAAAGCCCTATTGGGTGATCCTACCCATACTAAGAGGGGATATGGTTAAACTGCACCATAGTAAAAGGGATCTCCCAGCTGCAGTGCAGGAAGAAAAACAAACCTAGAACCTGCATAAATAAATAAATAAATAAATAAATAAACAAATAAATTAATAAGGAGGGAGAAGTATCTGATTATTACAACTTCGAGCCTCAGTTTGACTAATTTACTATACCATGCTGTCGCTACTCATATAGCTTTCATATAGCTTTACAATTCAAGAAACAGAGGAAGGACTGGACAGTCAAAAGTATAGAACTCAAGAAGTGTATGCACTGAAAACAGGCAAATAAGTTTCATTGTAATCTTAAATTTGATTGCAATCATACACATCTCCAAGGGGAAAAAAAACATGCATTAAAGTCTACAGAGTAAAGGTACCATGGCTACAGGCCTAAAACATAACAGTGTTTCACTTTTACCTTTGCAACTAAGTTTTAACCTCTTCTTTTCTAAGCCCTAAAGACAGATGGTCTAATGAATTGATTATATTATACACGATTAAATACATAGCCCGTGTTACTTTGAGTCATAACTGACATGATTATTTTGGCTACTGACCAAATAGCAACTCTCAGAGTGATCATAGAACAGTCACTTGAGTGGAACTCGCCTGTGTGCATAACCTTCATAGACTTTGAAAAAAGCCGTTAACAGCATTGATAGAGACACTTTGTGGAAACAGCTGCAACACCACGACATCCTATCCAAAATTATGAAGCTGATCTGTTCAATGTACAAACCCTTGACATGCCAGATTGTTCACAAAGGTGTCTTAACAGAATCCTTCCACATACTGTCGGGAGTGCGACAAGGGTGCCTGTTCTTGATCACAGTGGACTGGATTATGAACAGGGCAACAGATGACCATCAACAAGGCATTCAGTGAACATTTTCAAACAGCTAGAGGACATTGATTTTGCTGATGATGATGTTGCCCTCCTTTCCCACCAACATGAAAGCATTGAAGAAAAGGTCACAACACTAGACAAATCTGGCTCAATGACTGGACTGAGCATTAACAAGTGTAAGACCAAGACAGTAAAGATCAACCCATCCAACAACAGCACCATCGCACTGGGTGGGGATGACCTGGAAGATGTGGAACTATTTACCTACTTAGGGAGTATTATGGGCAGAGATGGAGGAACAGATAAGGATGTCCATGGCAGGATAGGAAAAGCAACAGCTGCATTTAAGAGTCTTTGTACCATATGGAGATCACAACTATCTGTGAAGATGAAACTGTGGATCTTCAACACAAATAAGAAATGTGTTCTTGTATGTATGTGAAAGCTAGTGTACTAAAAAATCTTCATGTCACAAGCTACAGATATTCATAAACCAATGCCACATCAAATGGCAAGACTTTATCGCAAATGAGGAGCTTTGGAACAGAGCAGGATAGGAACCACTTGACATTCAAATCAAGAGAAGAAAGTGGGGATGGTTAGGCCACACTCTTAGAAAACCACCATCCAACATAGGCCATCAAGCTCTCAAATGGAACTCACAAGGAAAACACAAATGAGGAAGACCTCAGAAAACATGGAGAAGATCTACTGAGATTGAAGGACAACAGCTGGGGTACTCCTGGAGTCAGCTTCTTCCGAAGACAGAGTGAAGTGGAGGAAACTTATAGATGACTTATTCTCTACTCGGAGTACAAGGGTTTAAGGCAAGTAAGTCAAGACAAGTCCCTTTTCTTGGAGTTCCTTGCATTCTAATTCCAAAGTGTTTCGCTTATTATTTAGCCTTCATGACAACACAAAACACCTCTTTATTCTACTTACCAGAAAATAATAAATATTAACCACTATGATTCCTATGTACTTAATAGTGACACTTTGTTTTCAAGGCATCTTAAGCTCTTTGGAAGATAAACTATGTGGAAGGACCATCTCTTTAGGATAGCATATACCACAGTACTTCAGTGGCAACAAGGCATATCAGAAATCATTTGACTAGACCTTGGACATGTGCAAATGATTGGTATATTTTCATGCATTAATTGTACAACCCAGTGTGTTCCTCCTGTATATTCAGACCTGTTTGTTGCATCTTCTCTATCAAAGCCAACTAACAAAGGCAAACTAATCCCAGGCAGCAGAGCTTAACAAGAATACAATGCTGTCAGGTGGTGAGCTCCGGTGGTGGGGGATAAGTAGGAATGCAGTGAGAGTACTTTCTCTCCCAGATCATGGAACACTGCTGTTATTTGCACCTAGTACATATCCACCAATGGGATGATGGTTTGGGAAGGGGCCACAATATAGCTGCAACTACTCCAGCCATGTCATTCCCACAATGTATTCAGCCCCTGCATGGACCACTGGTCTCTTGCTTGCTTCTTCATGGCTGAATTGAACCAGTTCCACTACCCAGGAAATTTTGGAGTTGAAATTATAGGGGTTCAATAAGCCCACAGAAGCAAAAGTTTTAATACAGGTTGAACCTCTTTCATCTGGCACCCCCAGGATCTGACATGTGCCAAATGACAGAACTTTCCAGACCGCAGAAAGGCAATGTTGTCTAGCACATTACAAACATTTTCACTTCTTACTGGGCTCTTAGGACATGTCTACACAGTTATTTCGAAATAGGAGCCACTATTTCGAGATAACTATGTGACAGTCTACACAACACAATTAGAATTTTGGAAAAATTTCTATATAGCAGATGCTGTATTTCAAAATTGGTAAATCTCATTGTACGAGGAATAGTGCCTATTTTGAACTACTTATTTTGAAATAGGGGCTATGTGGATAGGGTATAGAGCCCATTTTGAAATAAGCCATAGTGTGTAGATGCTCTGTTTCAAAATAGCTAAGCACTATTTTGAAATGCATTTTGTGTTTTTTGTGGGTTTTTTTGTGCATTTTGGTTGTTCTCTCCAGTGGTTGTTCACCAGGATAGGGAATACTGAGACAATGCTATCTAGAACTCTATTACACTCCCAATTTTTCCTGCTCCTCATCTTAACTATTTCCTGGGGAACAGACTGGAGTTCCTTTTCAGGACATTTCCAAAAGTATGATATAGAATCAAATTTCAGGCTTGGTAAACAGATATAAATATGGGGCAGGCAATAATTTTTGCGGGGGAGGGGGCTCAAGCTACAAATTTTGTTAAGTCATCATGGGCTGCACATTTCTAATATATTAATGGGTCTGGGAGGGAGATCTGGGCTGGGGCAGAGGATTGGAATGCAGAGGAGTGTGGCCCATGGGAGGCAGTTCGGTGCAGAGGGACCTCCAAGCTGGGACAGCAGACTGGGATGCAGAAGGTGTTGCAGGGACTGGGAGGGAGTTTGAATACAAGATGGAACTCTAGGCTGGGGCAGCAGATTGGGGTATGGCATAGGGTGCAACATGAAGGCTCTGGCTGGGAGGAACTTAACAAAGGTGTCTCCCAGAAGGTGTCACAGCAGAGCTCAGGCAGACTGCCTGCATGCTGTGGCCCCACACTATTCTCAAAAGTGGTCTGCTACTGCTGGCATGCCTCTGTGTGTCCCTTGGGGGAGCGTTACAGTGGGTCTCCATGTGCTGCCCACGTCTACCAGCACCACCTCTACAGCTCTTCTTGGCTGGAGAGTTATGCACCTGTAGGTCAAGGTCCAGTGTGCTTCAGCAGCAGTGGGGACTAAAAACTGAAAAATTCTGCACACTGGGAAAATTTTCTGCATCCTGCCAGGAAGTGCTCTCTCATTTGTGGGAGGTATGTTCTGAGTGTTTTGTCCAAGTAGGTCTGGGGTTGCCAACTTTCCTGACCAGATGAACCAGATGCCATATGTGGCTCTGGTATCCAGGTGGGAAAGCTGGCAATCCTAGCTGGCCTGAGGTGGATAGATATTAACACACAACACAGATGACACTGGGGAGCTTCAGGCTCAGTTTCCCAAAATGGTATAAAAAGCCACAAGGCAGACTTGCCCTATCTTAAACAGCTTCATACTGGGAGAGAAAAAGAGAGTGGGACAATCTATGGCTTTACAGATTCCATTATGCTGATGAACTGATGTGCCTAACAGGGAGATTTCTCTTAAGAGACCTGTTGGAGGGGAGGTAGGAGTGAGTTGTGTCTGGGTTACCTGTGGTAGACAGATTTAGCCCGCCACATCCAGAAGCTTCTGGAGTTGCCTTGGGTAGTCTGCTCCAGTAAGTTCTTTGTTTCTTGGGTCAGATTTAATGAGGGCATGCAATCAGGGCAACTGCTTCATGAAGGACCACGTATCCTGTGTGAGTTTAGAGAAGCTGAGCCAGGAGCAGAAAGCAGGCTGTTGCCCCTTACTTGGAAGCATCTGAAGAGAAACATGGCTAATGTTAGTTATAGCAAAGGGAAGTTGGGAGGGAAAAATAAGTTCTTCTATTTTAACTGTGTTGTGTCAAAGTTGTTTTAATTTTACCCAGATTTCTTAGGTAGTTGTCTCAACTAGTATGATCAAAATTTTTTTCTTTAAAAGTAGGAAGGGGAAAAGTGTTATTTATATTTTGCTATTCTCAGCTTTGAACTTTCTTGTCACTTTTTTAATCTATACACTTGACTGAATGACTAGTTAATCAGTTAGCTGACTGGCTCACAGCGATTTCAACAGAGAAAGCATGGATTCCAAGTAAAGATCCCTTCAAGCAAGTAGAGGGAAGATGGTTCAGACACTAATGTCTGTATGGATTTGGTGATCAAATATTGTAACTGAGACTTAGGTGAACTCAACCTAAGTTTTCTGGAACCCTGAGTTCCATTTCACTGGATTTCTCTGGGGACTGAACATTTAACATTTTAATTTGTTTTCCTTATTTATGCTGATGTATAACTGTGGTGATAATGTCTGTGGATTATTAAATAGTCACGTCATGCTGTAAAATTAGATTATTGCTTTCTTTGTCACACTATTTTGTAAAGTTGCTGAATTAAATTTATTTCTTTAGGGACCTGAAGTTAAGGAGGCTGACCCTGTGCAATCCATGCTGAAAATCTATAGAGACGGAACTCTGCATCTCCAGGTTCAGTAAACTAGTTCTTTGAGCACCTCACTCATGTCCCTCTTTATTGGACAGGGGTCAGGGAGGGGTGATGGGGTGAAGTAAGGGGCCGTGGTAGGGACTGTGAAGGGCTGTCGGTGTGAGGCCCTGCTGGGGGGCTCATGGGGAGGGTTTTTGGGGGCCATGGGAGAAACTGTCCCTCAGGGCCTCCTGGATCCACACCCCCCAATCCCAATGGGCCTGGTGGATGTGAGCTGCACCTGGCTGCTTATAACCGCACCCGGTGTTTGCCTTCCACCCTGGGAAGAAAGCCTCCCTCTTCTCCTCCACTATGTTGTGCCAGGCACAACACACAGCCACAACTTGGGGGACACTATGCTCCCCCACATCCAGGTGGATCCTGGCCCAGTTGAGCTTGTCATTAATGAGTTCCTGGCTTGGGTCCAGCTGGCTGGTGTAAGGCTTCATGAGCCATGGCATGAGGGGGTAGGCCATGTTCCCCACAATGTACAGTGGCATGTGCACATTCCTGACCAGCAGCTCATGGCAAGGGGGTGAACATATCTGCCTCCATTCTCCAGCATGGCCTGGAGTTGCAGAACACCTGGATGTCGTGTGCCCAGCCACCCAACATAAATGTCTGTGAACTGTCCACAGTGGCTGACCAGGGCCTGCAGCACCATGGAGAAGTAGTCTTTTCAGTATATAATCTTGTCCACGCTATGGTCCAGGGCATGAATGTGGGCCCATCAGGAGCCTTGATGCAGTTGGGGAACCCCAGGGTGGAGAATCTGGCTATGATTGCGTCCACATCTCCCATGAGGACAACTCTTCACAGCAGGGTGGTGTTGATAGCAATCACAACCTGCAGGTCAAGGGGACTGACCACATATCTCAGGGACTGAGGAAGGGAGTCCCTGGGCTCTGGGCATGAGGGGGGGCTCCCATCATCAGGGCTGTATGAGGGTGGGACAGCCCAGTGCCCCAGGGACAGGGCTTCCCTCCCACCCCTTGCACTCCTGAGCCTGCTTCCCATTTGGTGGGACATCCCCCTACCCATGCAGAGATTACAGCCCAAGTGTATCTTACTTTCATGAAGAGGGCCCCCAATGGTGGACTTCCCTGTACAAAACTGGTTTCCCACTGAGTGGTACCAATTGGGGGTGGCTAGCTTCCACAGGATGATTGTCACCCTCTTCTCCATGGGGATGGCAGTCCTGTTTCTTGAGGGTAGGGGAGAGCCAGGCACAGCTCTCCAGAAAGGTGTGCTTCCATATGAGCCACTGATGGTCATCCCACTGCCCCATGACCAGATGGTCCCACCTGTTGTAACTGGTGTGGTGCCTCTAAATCTGCCTGTGCACCCAGGGGGCAGGGAGGGGGAGGTGGGTGTGATCATCCAGTAGCCATGGTGAGTTCCTTGAAAGTGGTGTCAGGCTCACCCTCCCTGAGGAAGAGGAGGATGGCCACTAGAAGGTGCAGCAGGGGCTGCTCTGGCACCATAGCTTGCTGGAAAGGTCTCTCAAAACCCTGCTCTAGCAGCTGTGCTGTCCTTTGTGGAGGTAGGCAAGTCTCAGCATGGGCAGAGAACAGTCATCTGCTGGTGTGAGGATTTTAAAGGTGCTTTTCACCGGGGCTCCCAGAAGGCATTGCTCATCATTTGACCGCGTATGACGGTGTTCTGGGTGGCTGTTTTGTCAAGAGAGTGGCTGGGCTCTCCTGCTACTCTCTGTTGAACTGAGTGGGTCAACAGAGCAATCCACTTTGCAGTTTGGCCGTGATCTGTTAGTAGAACTTCTGTCAGAATATATCTTCTGACAAAAATTTGTGTCAACAGAGTGCTCTAATCTAGACATAGCCTGAGAGTTGGGATTATTTTTTCCACTCACTGAAGAAGGACAATGAAATGAACTGTAGCCCACCCAATGCTTACTCCTAGCAGGAAGCCAGCAAACTGCCCAGTAGGATGTACCCAGGAAAAGAATCCTGGCACACAAAGGCCATTTCTACACATGCCACATTCTTCGAAAGTGGCATGCTAATAAATGGCCCGAAATATGCTAATGAGGTATAGATGCAAATTCCCTGTGCCTCATTAGCATAAGGTCATATGATTTGGAGTCCAGAAGACATTCTTCCAGACTCCAAAATGCCGTTTAGAAGCATGGCCCCAGGAGGGTCTTCCAGAAGGAAGTCTTTCTTCCAGAGGCCCCTTCTTCCCAAAATTTTTCAGGAAGAAGGGGTCTCCGGAAGAAGGACTTCCTTCCGGAAGACTCACCCCCAGGGGCCGTGCTCCTAAACGGCATTTTGGAGTCTGGAAGAACATCTTCTGGACTCCAAATCACGTGATCTTATGCTAATGAGGTGTGGGGAATTTGCATCCACACCTCATTAGCATATTTCGGGCCATTTATTAGCATGCCACTTTCAAAGAAAGTGGCATGTGTAGAAATGGCCAAAGTGAATTAGATGATGATGAACTCCAAGTTGGACAGAGGTGCCTCCTTGAACTGGTACTCGCAGCCATGAACCCACTCCTGGAGTTACCAGATTCCACCCCCCTACTGCAATGAAAAGTAAGAGTGCCCTGACACATAATACCAGTTGCACAAAGGTGAGGTGCACTCTCAGGGGAGATAGAGACTCCAATCCCTCCTTTACATCACTCATCATGGATATTCAAACACACAGGTCTGACATCATGGGTGAATGCTCTAAGTTGCTGTCCTTTATGTCGGTTCAGACACACTCAGGACACAACTTCCCATGAAATAAAGATGGGCAGAGAACACCACCTTGTGAATCCCATGGTTACTTACGTATGAGTTAAATGCCAAGCTGTTGAGTGGTATCAAGAGTTATGCATCTGTGCATATACCCAGCCACTTATGTTTAGGTGTATCAGGGACTTTTAACAACAGGAACTTGGATATCTTGGGAATTTAGATGCCTATGGATTTTAAATGGTAGCTGAGCAGGGGATTTACATCAATGGCATCTAGAATTATGATGTAACCCCCCAAGCAGCGGTTAGGCATATAACTCCCCCTTGTACCCCCCACTCTTCTATTGTGTTCCAATTACAGCCCTGCAAATCCACGGATAGCCTCTTTATACCTGTGGGTATCCACATCTGTGAATGTGAATGTGGATATATTGGTGGCTCATTTTTGCAGATGTGGATATGGATACCATTTTTTATATAGAACCCTGCAAATGTGTGTATATCCACTATATATCTCTTTGTTTCTGCATCTGTAGATGCAGATGAGGAAATCCTGAGATGATTTTTGCAAATATGGATGTAGGTACCAATCTTGAATCTGCACAGGGTTCTACTCCAACCTTTTCCAAATCCTGTCAAACAGTCTGATATCTCCGCAGCTAGTAGCATTTCATCCCTTTGTGTAACATCTGATTGCTCCTGTCACTTGCTGGTGAAATAGAAGTCTATCCTGAGTGGTACAGGTATTGGGATGCAGCCCTCAAAGTTGATGTACTTCTTGGCTTTCCAAGGTTCAGGCACTGATTCCAAAGGGCTGTCTCACTCTTATGTTTATGGCTTTCCCCACTCCTCCACTCCCACAGTCTGACTGGGTTAACTCATAGAGGAAACTACAATATGACCCATTGGGCAGCTGACCTGAAATGAAAAATCCTTCTATATCTTCAGAAACAGCTACTGAGGAGGTCTAGTAACTTATTTCTGGATGTTTCTCAACCCTTCTAGCTGGATTAACCCATCCTGTCTATGTGCAAGGCACAGAGTGTCTCAGTGAAAATCCTTTTCAATCACCTCCTCTCCCTTTCTATCGGAGAAACAAAGTTAGATTCTGAAATAAAATGCACATGGTATACCTTTGCTCTAAGTCAAAATCTTAGGAGGACTGCAACCTAGTTTGTGCTTACATATCGGTCTGTCAGCGTGACATATATTTTTGAATCAAGGGCACGTCTCAAAGTTCACCCAGGCTACGTCTACACGTGCACCCAACTTCGAAATAGCTTATTTCGATGTTGCGACATCGAAATAGGCTATTTCGATGAATAACGTCTACACGTCCTCCAGGGCTGGCAACGTCGATGTTCAACTTCGACGTTGCTCAGCCCAACATCGAAATAGGCACAGCGAGGGAACGTCTACATGGCAAAGTAGCACACATCGAAATAAGGGAGCCAGGCACAGCTGCAGACAGGGTCACGGGGCGGACTCAACAGCAAGCCGCTCCCTTAAAGGGCCCCTCCCAGACACACTTTCATTAAACAGTGCAAGATACACAGAGCCAACAACTAGTTGCAGACCCTGTATATGCAGCACGGACCCCCAGCTGCAGCAGCAGCAGCCAGAAGCCCTGGGCTAAGGGCTGCTGCCCACGGTGACCACAGAGCCCCGCAAGGGCTGGAGAGAGAGTATCTCTCAACCCCCCAGCTGATGGCCGCCATGGAGGACCCCGCTATTTCGATGTTGCGGGACGCGGATCGTCTACACGTCCCTACTTCGATGTTGAACGTCGAAGTAGGGCGCTATTCCCATCCGCTCATGGGGTTAGCGACTTCGACGTCTCGCCGCCTAATGTCGATTTCAACTTCGAAATAGCGCCCAACACGTGTAGACATGACGGGCGCTATTTCGAAGTTACTGCCGCTACTTCGAAGTAGCGTGCACGTGTAGACGCAGCCCCAGAGTGCAGTGTTGTTACTATCAGACTTTTCAAAGCAATCTTGCTGCTGCTTTGGCATGCACATGTGCTCATTAATTAAAGGCACTTCTGAAAGAGTACATCAGTGTTCTACTGTGAAAGGACTCCTTGGCTGTTGTTTTAGGTCTATTTACTGGACTGTATGTGGGTTCACTATGGAGTCCAGAATATTACAGCAACTCCTGACACAAAGATTCTTCTTCTGGAAAAGCTACACTATTAAATTAATAAGCTTTTGGGAAAGGTAACATTGAAATGGAGGTACCTACATTTTACTCTGATTATTTCACTCATTTTCCAATCATGGCAATGCTCCCTGTGTGCCAATAATGGACCACCCACTGGCTACTGTTCCTCCCAGGCAGAGCAGAATGACTGGCTTGACTTCTCAGCTTTCCTACTGGGTACAGCTACCAAAGCCTGGCTGCCAAAATCTCTCCTAGTAGGTATGGCCGATATATTTACCTCTACTTTGCTTCTGTTTGAGTTGGTCAGAGCTGAGGCAGAAGACAATAATCCTCCTAGAATTGTTGTGAAGATTGGATCTAATAATCAACCCTAAGCAGCTGTAAAAAAATAAGTGAAAGGTATCATGATCTCATAATCACCTATGACTTTTTTCCTGCCTGATAATTAGTCATAAAAATAGGCTGTTTTCAATAAATAATTGTTATGAACACATGCAAGAAAACCCACAGGAAATGGAACTAATTTAAATAAACATGTGTACTGACAAGGACTATGACAAATTTACACTTCACAAAAAATGAAGTTGCCTATACCAAGTTTGGTCATATAGAAATGGATTTAATTGGTGGAGAAAATAAGGGCAATGTAATATGTTGCCACTTTTAGTCCTTTTTGGAGTTCTAAAAAAAAATTGAAAAAAATAAGAAAAATCCTCTGACAGCATATTCCCCCAGCATTGCAACTCATCTAGACATATGGTTTCCTTGACCACTAGTCAGAAGGAGCTGACCAGACTAAGGTTTGTCCTCAGAAGGCAACCGTCTGTCCTTGTCCTCATTTAAGGAACTTTGGTTTTCATCAGTGAGTGTTGAAAGGCATCACATTATCATGACATCAAGTCCTTAGTCCATCACTGGTGGTATCTAATTGATCACACTACAGCGACACATATCTTGCACTGTTTTCCCTTCTCCTGTTGTGTTGCTTTCTGCCTCCCATCTTTCTTCCTATCCTAGCTGTCATTCTTAAGGCCTTTCATCAAATCCTAATGTCATCTATATGTCATTCATCCAACCTTGGCTTGTCTAAGGAAAAAAGATACAATCAGAGAACATCCTTGACAAGACCGTAAACTGGCATTGAACTAAGAGTTGTTATGGTCAGTTTGCCAGCAAAGCATCTACTTGTAACTAATCAGTTACAAGGTCTACTTTTAGACCTACAGTGGTTTAGCATCCCAAGAATATTAACAAAAGCCATATTTCTCTCATCTTTTCAGTCTTCTCATTCCTCCACTTTCTATCTAGCTGTTAAAAAGAAAATAGGTGGGTATCCTTCACCCAGGTTCCCTCTAAATTTTCCATCCTTGGGCAAAATAAATTCTATTATGTGCACCAGGTCAGAAGAGGATATGCACCTCCAGTAGAAACCTGTGATGCCAGCTGTGGGTGCTCTGGTAATCATCTGGGTGGCACCTGAATCTCTTCTGGGCATCCAGCCAAGCACTCAGCTACAGGGAATACCACCCTTTGCACAAGGACAGAGGAAAATTAACCCATTCTTCTTCATCAAAAAGAGGATTGATGAAAATAAAAGACTAGACTTTAACTGGAAAAGGAGAAAAGAACTTTATGAAGATCTCTTTGTTGTACATAATCAGTCACAACTTCAATACTAATGCTTGTTTTAGTTCTGTGTGGGTGTATGCATGTGTAATAAATTTTCATTTGAAAGAATGCTTGTGACAAGTAATCAAGTAAACCAAGGACTCAAAAAATAAACAAAAACAAAAACAAAAAATTCCAACCTAGCTATCAGTTTAAAGCTGGACAGTAGACATATATAATTGCCTATAACTCATTAGGCCCTTAAGATCAATTTAATACACATCTGGTTTGTGATATTTTCAGTAGTCCAAGGGGATTCTTAACAGAACTCAGCTGGAATGAACCTCACTGAAATGCATTGAAGGTGCTTAGGACTTCAGAATAAATGGGTTCCAATTGCATTTGACTACCCTCATTTTCATCTTACAAAGTATAACCTTTCCAATCAATCTGATATAACTGATATATACTTTGGTTCCTAATATCAATGGAAGAGTTGATTCCATGTGTCATATTGCTGAATCTACTAAACCACTCCTCGTACAACAGAGATGAAATTTTCCTCAACAGTAGTGGAAGCTGGTCTTTTCAATGACAGCCTCCTGGAAGAAACCAAGAGGCCCACCATCACAGATACAACAAGTACCAGCATTTCTTAACTTAAGACTCGCAAGAGACAGAAAAGCTGGAGAAGACTAATGTAAGCTCTAATTTCACTGAATTTTCTTATTTTCAATATTCTGTCTCTTAACTTAAGGCACATAAAAGCTGGTGGAAACTATTGTGCTTCACAACAAAGTCTCAGGGGGCTTGTTCAAATCAGCTAATCTCTTTAATGATTAAAAACTCTATAGTATCACAGGGAGAGATTATCATCTATGTGCTAAATTTTAAGATTTATAATACCTGTTTTTTTTATCTTCTGCGAAAGTGCCCAGAGCATAAATGGGCATTCTAGAAGTCTTGTTTTGACTACTGGGCCTGTAAAGTATGCTCTGGAAGTGAACTTAAATATAATAACAAGTTCTTTATGATACTGAATCCTGTAACAAGGTCAAAAGAAGCAGAGAAAGAAGCTGATTTAGTCTAAACCAGAAAGGCCTTGCCAATGCAAAGACTATTGAATTTATGCTTCATAAAAACAGAAGGTGTGGAACCAGAGGTTAAGATACCAAAATCGGTGTGATGGATATTAGGGCTAATGGGTAACAAAAAGGATGACGTGAATGACCTGTCACCCCCATTGTCATCTTTTGGGGTTTCTTAAAAAGAGACTTTGAAGAAAGAGACAGTCAATTCAGTTCAGCTCTTCCTTTTATTTGTTGACACACTTCTCATCCCAGCTCCTCACTCGAAGGACCAGTACAGGACCTCATCTCAACTTACATAAAAAACATTCTTCCCAAGAAGCAGTCAGGCTGGTCTTAGTCTTCTTCAAGCAACTTTGTTTTCACCTGCATGTGTTGGAATTCATCACATCATCAAGATACCCAAATCCTCAGGCCGCCAGTAGGAATATTTAATTGCCAGCACTGTAACGGCATGTAAAATGCTGTTTTCCCTTCCTTGTTATATTATTTTCCCCCACCACTTCCTTTCTTTCTTTTCGACCTTTCTCTCACTCTTTTGGCTTTTCATGTAACTCCTGATGATAACTACACTGTATTCATCCAAGCCCACCTTATCTAAGAAGATAAGATCAAGTCAGCTGGTGTCCTTGAGCAAATCAGAAACCAGGATGCAGGCTGTGGGTGTGTGGGTTGATTTAGCAGTCAAAAGCACTCAGTCATAATTCATCAGTGGTTCAGTGATCCAAAACAAAACCAATATTTCACCCAGTTTTTCTATCATGTCTATTCTCTCCCTTACGTCTGTCTGTTAAGAACAGGATAAATTCTGTAGTCATCAAAGGAAGGTTGCTCTGAAACAAGAAATTCTAATATTTTGCCTCTCAAAGAAGAAAAGCTTTAAAAGTTTTGATTATGCTTGTTTTACATAATCTCTAAACTTCAATTTTTATATCAATGTCTGTTAATTTACTTTTCTTTCTTGTGTTTAATAAATAAACTTAATTTGAATAGATGCTTTTGGTAATTTGCCCAGAAACCAAGTAATATCAATCTGCTGGTTTAAAATAACCCAGAATTTATTTACTACTTTCTAATTTTGGAAATTAAAAAGAGTTTAACCAGATGTTTAAGTGTTTGAGGAATTTAAGATCAATATCCATGCAATAAAGTCAAAATAATGAATAATTATATGACTAAATAAATACATTTCAATGATTTTCACTGAAAAAATTAAATCACAATTCCTTTCAATGTTTTCAAAACAAAATATTTTCATATTTTAAAAATATTTTGTTTTGAGAATAAGGTAGGTTTTAAAATAGAAAATAAGAAAAAGGATAAAACATGCCTATAAATGCAGCAACCCTACCCAGAGAAAATATAATTTTGTGGCCCATAAAATTAAGTGTTTCATTTGACTTGCATTGTAGCTAATTTATCTATCATCTCTATAAATAATTGGTGATAAACTGGTGGTGTTAGAAAAAGGAAAATCTATCAGGAAATACTACCTTTGATGTAGTACAGTTCCCTGTCACAGTGGCTCTCATGCAGGTGTACATGTAACCATAACAGAACTCAGAAGTCTTCCAGAGACACCTCAACTCATCCAGACATTTGCTTAGGTTTACAACATGCTATATAAAAGCTCTAGCAAAGTCAGTACATACTAAAATTTCATAGACAATTATTTGTTTATATGGCTCTTTATACAATACACTAAAATGTAAGTACAATATTTATATTCTATTTAATTTATGTGATGTGAAATGAGAAAGTAAGCAATTTTTTTCAGTAACAGTGTGCTGTGACTGTTGCATTTTTTATGACTGATTTTGTAAGTTTTTAACTGAAGCGAAATTTGGAAGTATGCAAGATAAATCAAACTCTTGAAAGGATACAGTAATTTGGAATGTTTAAGAACCACCACATTATCGTGTATTACTTTATTCAGCAGTATTTTTAATTTTTCCAATTATGTATGTTTAGTCCCTGGTGGGCCTAAGTTTCCAAGGTAGAAAGCTTCTGCAAATCCTTTTAAATCCGGACCATTCATGCCCGTGGACTTTTGAACATTTTTGAAATTTAAAGGAGAAGCAAACATTCAAAATATTTTCCTTTTTTGCAACAGTATGTAAGTGTGCTAACACAGGGAATCCTCTTTCTTACTGCACTAATTCATCTCCTTATGCTCCTCATCTTGAGAATGAGGAATGCAAGTTAAATGTGTACCTGTAATATTCACTACTGGCACTTTCTGGAGATTTGTTTTAGAGCGTGGATGTCCAACCTTTTGGCTTTCCTGGGCCACATTGAGTGAAGAGGATTTGTCTTGGGCTGCATATAAAATATATAATATAGTTAATGTATATAAATCACATAATAATTTTAAAAGATTACGATCTTGTGGGGCCGCATTACTAGCTGTCCAGGCCCGCATGCGGCCCGCGGGCCTCAGGTTGGACACGCCTGTTTTATAGTTAAGTTATGTCTTATGTGTCATTATGTTGTTGTAACTAATCTGAGAAGTTCAGCAGCAAGTTGCCTTTCGGGTGAGTGTGTTGGATTTGTGGCTTTCAATGTACAAATACATCGCTGTAGTTCTGTGCGGCCGTGGCTATGCTAGCCCCTGCCTTTTGAAAGGGGGATGCTAATGAACCATTTCAGCAGATGCTAATGAGGTGCTGCTATAAATATGCAGCACCTCATTAGCATAAAGGCAGCTTCACACATTTGAAAAGTGCAGCTTTTGAAATGCATGCCTCTAGTGTAGACAGGGGCCTTTCAAAAGGACACACCAGATTTCAAAATCCCCTTTGTCCCAAAACCAAATAGAAAGAAGGGGCTTTCAAAGTCCTGGGGTCCTTTGAAAGGCCCCTGTCTACACAAGCAGTATATGTTTCAAAAGCGGCACTTTTGAAACACTTGCGTCTGCCATTATGCTGATGAGGCACTGCATATTCATGGCAGCACCTCTTTAGCATCTGCCAAAGTGGCTCATTAGTATACCCCTTTTGAAAGGTGGGGGCTAGTGTTGCCATGGCTTAAGGGTATGTCTACATAGCAGCGCTATTCCGAAATAAGCCATTTCAGAGAGTTACTCCACAATACGTTATTTTGAAATAATGTTGCTACACACAGAATACATTTTGAAATAACACTTAGCTATTTCAAAATACAGTGCCTACACACAATAGAACCTATTTTGAAATACAGCTATTGGGCGCAGTATGGTTTATTTTGAAATAAGCCCTATTCATTGTCAACACTGCCCCATTTCAAAATAGCTATTTCAAAATAGGTGCTGTTCCTCATGCAGTGGCCGTTTCTACACAGGCCACTTCCTTTGGAAGTGGCATGCTAATACACGGAGTGAAAGATGGTAATGAGGCACGGATGCAAATTCCCTGTGCCACATTAGCATAATGTCATATGATTTGGAGTCCGGAAGACCATTCTTCTGGACTCCAAAATGCTGTGTAGAAGCGCAGCCCTGGGGGCGCTTCTGGAAGGACATCTTCCTTCCAGAGACCCCTTCTTCCCAAAAATTTGCATCCATGCATCATTAGCATCTTTCGCTCCGTGTACTAGCATGCCACTTTGGAAGTGGCCTGTGTAGAAACGGCCCGTGAGATTTACCGATTTTGAAATAAGTTAACTGCCATTTTGAAATTATTTCAAAATAGTGGTTGTGTTGTGTAGATGCTAGAATAGTTACTTCAAAATAATAGTTGTCATTTCAAACTAAGTTTGGTGTGTAGACGTACCCTAAGGCTACATCTATACTACAATCCCCTTTCAAAAGGGGAATGTAAATGAGTGAGATTGGAAATGCAAATGAGGTGTAGATTTACATGTCTTGTGCCTTATTTGCATATTCTTTTGTGATCTCTCTTCTCCAAGAACCTTTTTCAGAATCTAAAAACAGCCATGTAGACAGGGTTCCCTCGAAAACACACCTCATTTTTGAAAGAACCCTTCTTCCAGAAACCGCTGCAGCGCCCTACAGGAGTGTTTGAAGCTACAAATATCCAGTCTGAACTGGTGTTTAGTAGAACTCTGGATTGAGCAAGATCAAAATGTGACTAGCCAGGAAGTGCAGGTCATGAAAATGAGACCAGGGGACAGTATGCAATGCAGCTAGTGTTTGAAAATTTCTTATGGGAGCAGAGATCAACATCGGTGAAGCAGCCCAATCAAACAAGAGCTAGGAGCTCACTTGACATAAACAGCAGTGGAAGACAATGAAAGGAAGTGATTAGACCAACTGCTCTTATAATATGCTAGTGTGTTCTCCAAGAATATTGAAGAGCTTGAGAGATATGACTGAGAGAAACATCTGATTGGCTTACACCAGAGAATGTTCCCAGGAGGGAGTCCCCATGCCAAATTACATTGGCATATCAGACTGCAGCTAAATTGCGTGTTGGAGTATGGCCTGATTGAGCACTCTACAAGTGAGCAACCATAATTATGAAAAAGCCCAATGGAGACACTCAAAAATATGTACTCACTACAGGAGACTTCATTCACAGACAATTTGAGGTAGCTGCCACTTCCCCACGTGGCAAACAGCCTGTATAAAATGCCAGAAGCAAAATACTTTAGTATCTTTGATTTGGTCAGATGAAAATGGCACCTGAGGATCAAGAAAAAAAAAAGCAGTCTTTGTAACTTCCTTTGTATTGTTTCAATTATCATGAATGCAGCACTGGTAGGTAGTAAAGGGTAGTAAATTACCTAAACCAGGTTTCAATCACGGTACCTATCCCGATGTACTTAGATGGTTTCATTTGTTTCCATTAAATATTAAAGAAGCAAATTTTAAGAGTGAAAAGGCTTCTAAAGTTTCTTAAGAGAATAATTCAAATTTGCAGGAAACAAGTGTAGATTTGCAAGGAGCTACATCATTTTCCTGGGCCATTTTGTCACCAGGGATGTGTTAGAATCCCAGTCACAGAAACTAAATGTTGTAACAGACACTGCAAACAAGATACTTCCAAACTCAGTGAAGGTACAGAAATGTGGAGATTCTACAGAAGATTATTAAAAGAATTCAAAGTAGGCTGCTGCATTACATCAGTTTACTAAATATGACTTTTTCTATACAGGAACACCAAAAAGCCTAAGTCAGTGAAGGAAGAACTTCTTGACCATGCTAGGAGTTCATACACCTTGACTTGAACACTGTTACTGAAAACCATCCCAAAATCAGTATTTGATGGTAAGGATGTGTGCCTCAAAATATGTGCAAGGTAAAAGGGCTGAAACAGTTTTAGATGTACTCATGAAAACATTGTGTGGCAGTTCAGCTTATCATCCTGAGGAATCAGATGGAAACACAATTATTACACAAGATTTTTTGACTACTCCAGGCAGCCAAAGTGAGGATCACTGCTGCCCACACTGCACATCAAAGGAGAATAAAGAGAAAGCCCCACAACTGGTTCTTTGTTTAGAGTTTTAGTCAGTGAAATACTAAAACCCACACTAAATTATCAATTACTTTGTCTGGAAGGGTTTTTTGGATTCCACAAACACTTGCATACTTGCATTTGAGGGTCAGGCAGCAAGAACCAGATAGGTTGCGTGCACCAACACAGAGTGCTGGTGTTGTGGAGTTTTATATCAGCAATTTGAGGACAGCACTGAAAAATGTTGAGGAACAAATGGGCCAGAAGTCATCATTCCAGAAGACAACAGGCTTAAGGTACCTGGGAAAGGAGAGTTATTGCCCATCCAGGACAGAGAGAAGGTGAGGCTATGCAACTGGAAAATACAAACTGGAATCTTTTTGTGGGAACCTTGTATGGCAAATAAATGCCATAAATAAACAAACTTAGCTTTGGTGATTCAAAAGGCAAGAGCTCACCCCTGTGTAGAATATCAAGAATTGATATACAGAATCATTGAAAAAATGTAGAGGGAAACACTGAGGATTGCTCAGTAACTACCCCAGAAGAATGCTGAAGAAGATTTGGAGACATTCTATCAAATCTCTGTGGCTTATAATGGGAGACAGATTGTGGAGAAGGTATTCTCAGAATATCCTCTAGACCTCACCACACTGCAGTCTTCCACAGACAGTCTGCCCACAAGAGAGATACTTGTTATGGATAACAAGAACCCTGCAGTCACTGATAATCTAGATCCAATTACAAGTGAGGTGTCCGTGACTAAATATAAGAAGTGAGAGGGCAGACTCACACAGAAAGTTATATGGATGTTAGACTACCATGATTCCTAGAGTTATCTATTTACATTATTATTGAACTGAAGGGAAAGAAACTGCAATAATTATTGTAGATAGCACTCCCACTAACATATCTGTCCAGGCTACATCACTAGCTTAGTGCTAAGTTGCTGTCTTCTATGATATGTTGCATACGATCTAGGTGTTTAGTGGGAAGTTCAGTCCTGGCTGGAGTTGCTTATAAAGTCACAGGCTATGTCTACACTAGTAATGAGACACTACTAACGAGACACTTTGGGATATGCTAATGAAGTGTTGCAGTGAATATACAGTGCCTCGTTAGCATATCCCAAAGTGTCTCATTAGCATCCCTCTTTCAAAAGGGGGGTGCTAGTGTGGACATAGCCAGTGATTTACTGGAATACTGCAAGTTGCAAGTATTACAAAACTGATACCTGTTGTAAAACGACATGATGTTATGCTAGCTTCTTTTTTTCTGGTATGTGAAAGTGTCTTTCTGATTCTTTTTGGTCAGTTACTTCTTATTGCTATTCCTTTCAGTTCTTTTCAATGTCAATGTACTCCTGCCATGTTAATAATGTAAAAATATCCTTCTTGTTGTGTTTGTATCAAATTAACTGCTATGTTGTTTAGTGGTCTATATACAAGGAGAAAGGAAAAATGATAGTACATTGATGAGGTTAAGGATAACAAGCTACCAATTAACACTATAGGACACAATTGCAGAAATATAGTAATTAGATGTTCAGTCATGTTGAATTAATTCAGCATAACAAGAAACTGTCTTTATGGACATTCAAAAATGGTACGTTGCAGCATCCCATTAAGCAAAGTTCTCTAAACAAATCAAAAATTTGCATTTCCTTTTTTTTTTTGGGAGGGGGAGGGGGATACATCTACATCTCTGGATTTTTGCATTCCGATAGTGTTCCTACTCTGCTATCAGGTACTTTAAGAAAACTGATTCAGTTTCTGAAAAGTAGACTCTGGGTAAGACACTCCTAATTGTAATATCAAGCAAAAATGACTGTAGGTGTCTTAGACCATTCACTAGCAGACAATTACACTGTTGCTAAATCACAAGTATAATCAGTTCAGAAGAAAATGGAGAAAAAACATATGCTGCGTTATCAACACTTGCATAAAGTTCACAGTAAATATACCTGTAAAGTTATCAACACTTGCGTAAGTCCACAGTAAATATACCTGTATAGCAGGGGAAGTCCTCTATGTGACTAGGGAAGCAAAAACAACCTTTAAAGTTCTGAAATGACAAATTTCCACAGTCAGCTCTTTAAAATTTCCAACCAAGATTTTCAGAATGAAGATAACTGGGTAATAACTGACAATTCAGAATGCTTCTCAGAACTCCAAACTTTTTGAGATTTGCACATCACCTCTTCTGATATATTGTACTAATCTACAAGAGATCTTAGCTTTACAGTCATTGATGTATATTAATTGGATATTCACCATATTTCTATATGAGCTGCCTTTGGTTGTCTTGAAATCCTGGCAGGATGGCTTCTCTATAGAGTAATATCAACCCACAGATAAGCTCAGAATTTCAATTTCAAGTTCGGTTTTCTTCTTCCCTGCCCTCCAAATATATAGACATAACAAAAGGAAGGAAAGCCATGTTTCATTGAAGCACAAATTAGTTAATAAGTAAGCTTATTTCCACACTGCTGCAGAAGATTGACCCACTCAGGGTTGATTTTCGTTTTCTTTTTTTCTTTTTTTTTTTTGCACATAAGCAAAACACCACTTTCTGGAGTCAATATCGACACTGGAACTACTTGTGCGACGAGGATTAAGGAAGGTCGATGGAAGAAACACTCCTGTTGACGTTCTGTGAGAACAGCCATATCAGTTGACCCCAATAAGCTGATTTTAGCTACCTAATTGAAGTCGCTACAACTGCGTATCAGCAGTCAACTGCTATGTGTAGTTTAGATATAACCTTACAATACTGTAGAGCTGGTAATTTCAATATAAAATACTTATGATTTTTGCCCACAACTCCTCAGCATGTGGAAGTCACATTAACTTAGAGAAGAAGCCCACATATCAAAGTATTGCTAGTTTGGGCTTCAGGATGAGGAATACATTAGAGCTAACAGCATTTCATGTTTATTACTTGAGAGTTTTCTTTAATTAGCTGGAGCTTTGGTCAGTTCAGAATTAGATACAGGTTGGTCTTTGGTTTATATTTGATTAAATTAATCCGTTTAAGTTTTCAAATGAAAGTAAACTATATTTTAGGTATGTATAATATGAACATTTCCGATTGCACATGTATTTAAATACATCAGTATATATGTTATTCATTGCTATATGAAGACATTTGAATGGAAGGACTGTGAGCATTAGAACATTTCGGGAATAGTTGGGGAACTACCAACCACATATGGCTGTGTCTACACTTGCATTCCTCTTTTGAAAGAGACATGCAAATGAGGGAAATCAAAAATGCAAATGAGGTGCAGATTTACATATCTGGGACCTCATTTACATATTCCTATTTCAAAAGAGCTTCTTTTGAAAGAAGGAAACCAGTGTAGATGCTGCTCTTTTGAAAGTAAACCCCATCTTCAAAAGAATCCATCCTCCCTTTTTTTTTTATGGGAAGAAGGATTCTTTCGAAGATGGGGTTTGCTTTCAAAAGCACAGTGTCTACACTGGCTTTCTTCTTTTGAAAGAAGCTATTTTGAAATAAGAATATGCAAACGAGGTGTCAGATGTGTAAATCTGCATCTCATTTGCATTTTTCTTTTCCCTCATTTGCATGCCTTTTTCCGAGGTGAATGCAAGCGTAGACACAGCCTACGAGACTAGAGAAGTTGAAATAGAAAGAAGAGCCTTAGAAACATTCCATTTAGAGAAAAGAATACTGAAGGAAAACACAGTGATTGTCTAATAATATGAGGAAGAGTCACAAGACTCAGTTCTGAAATTCAACCCTTCCATCCTCAATGTCCAAAAGCATACAAATCCAGAATTATGGTTCTAAGGGTCAGCTGCAAACATTCAGCTCCATATCAATATATAGACCCCAATCAAATTAGAAATCACATTTCTAGTTTATTCAACCCTTTGTATTCCTGTAAACAAATCTCATTAGCATCAGACACCTAATACACAAAGACTAGATGATTTCATTGAGATAATTATTATAATTAGACAATTCTTGCATCACATTCTAAAATGTCTAATAAGGTTCTAAAATGATTAAAAAAGGTAATGATCTCAACCCATTGAGGGCAGGACAGGAATAATTGATGTTACATTGGCAGTGAGAAAAAAGATAACAAAAGAGAATGTCAGTTGGTTTAGGGGAATATGAAACAAGTTGGCAAGAGGGGCGTGCTATCACCTACATTGAAAATAATCAAGACTAGACTGATCTAGACGAGACAAAACAAATCCTGTCATGAAAGCACCAGAGTTGCTGTCTAACCTATGTGTTACATACCATATGCAAATATACTACATATAGATGCTATACACTGGAAAATCATGGAAGACAGGAGAGATTCCAGAAGACTGGAAAAGGGCAAATATAGTGCCCATCTATAAAAAGGGAAAGAAGAATGACCCAGGAAACTACAGGCCAGTCAGCTTAACTTCAGTGCCAGGAAAGATAATGGAGCAGGTAATTAAAGAAGTCATCTGCAAGCACTTGGAAGGTGGTAAGTTTATAGGAAACAGCCAGCATGGGTTTGTAAAGAATAAATCTTGTCAAACTAATCTGATAGCTTTCTTTGATAGGATAATGAGCCTTGTGGATAGGGGAGAAGCGGTAGATGCGGTTTCCCTAGACTTTAGTAAAGCATTTGATACGGTCTGTCATGATATTCTTATAAAAAAACTAGGCAAATACAATTTAGATGAGGCTACTATAAGGTGGGTGTATAACTGGCTGGATAACCATACCCATAGAGTAGTTCTTAATGGTTCTCAATCCTGCTGGAAAAGTATAACAAGTGGGGTTCCGTAGGGGTCTGTGTTAGGACCGGTTCTGTTCAATGTCTTCATCAATGATTTAGATAGTGGCATAGAAAGTATGCTTATTAAGTTTGCAGATGATACCAAGTTGGGAGGGGTTGCAACTACTTTGGAGGATAGGGTCCTAGTTCAAAATGATCTGGATAAATTGGAGAAATGGTCTGAGGTAAACAGGATGAAGTTTAATAAGGACAAATGCAAAGTGCTTGACTTAGGAAGGCACAATCAGTTTCACACATACAGAATGGGGAGAGACTGTCTAGGAATGACTACAGCAGAAAGGGATCTAGGGATTATAGTGGACCACAAGCTAAATATGAGTCAACAGTGTGATGCTGTTACAAAAAAAGCAAACATGATTCTGGGATGCATTAACAGGTGTGTTGTGAACAAGACACGAGAAGTCATTCTTCCGCTCTACTCTGTGCTGGTTAGGCCTCAGCTGGAGTATTGAGTCCAGTTCTGGGCACTGCACTTCAAAAAAGATGTGGAGAAACTAGAGAGGGTCCAGAAAAGAGTGACAAGAATGATTAAAGGTCTAGAGAATGTGACCTATGAAAAAAGGTTAAAAGAATTGGGCTTGTTTAGTTTGGAAAAGAGAAGATTGAGGGGAGACATGATAGTGGTTTTCAGGTATCTAAAAGGGAGTCATAAGGAGGAAGGAGAAAACTTCTTCTTCTTAGCCTCTGAGGATAGCACAAGAGGCAACGGGCTTAAACTGCAGCAAGGGAGGTTTAGGTTGGACATTAGGAAAAGGTTCCCAACTGTCAGAGTGGTCAAACAGTGGAATAAATTGCCAAGGGAGGTTGTGGAATCTCCATCGCTGGAGATATTTAAGAACAGGTTAGATAGATGTCTATCAGGGATGGTTTAGATAGTACTTGGTCCTGCCATTGGGGCAGGGGGCTGGACTCGATGGCCTCTCGAGGTCCCTTCCAGTCCTAGTGTTCTATGATTCTATGATTGCAAAAAATAAGTGAAATATTATTGGATAGGCTTGGCAATGCAACACCTCAGACTCTTTGGTCTGAGGGCTACCTGGGTTGCAGAGTGTGGGGTGTATCGCAGCATAATCTATGTAGCGCTAAGTGCTGGCTGTCTCAGCCCCACCCCTTCTGTGAGTGCAGAGTCAGACTCCCCCACACATACTTTGCCCAGACGCCCAGTGAGGCTGGCGACCATCATGACTGAGCAGTCTGAGGCCAAAGGAAAATGTCCCAGAGCCCAGTAGGTAATCAGGCTGTCTGCCTGCCTTCTGTGGCCCCAGGCATGTGGCTGGAGGCTACTGGAAAGTGCATTTCTGCATTTGTCTTGTGGGGAAGGGGACAGTAGGTCTCCAACTGCTGCCCCTTCCCCAGCACCAGCCTCACAGCTCCCATTTGTCCAGAAATTGCCCTTTGGGAGCTGTGGAGAAGATGTTTCCATTCTTTAAGAGCCCAGTCCTTCTGCAGTTGATTTTAATGGAACAGGAGGAAAATAACAGAGTCCCTGTAAACTATCCTGAGAAAAACTAATTTACCTAGAAAGTGTTCAAATGCTGCACTGATGGGTGCTATTGAAAACCCTGAAAAGGGGAGAAACATAAAATGAGACTGACGAAAAGATAAGTAAAATTATTTAAAAACTTCAGTGGTGGCAGAAAGCTTTTGTCCATGTTACTAATTGTTTTATAATAAATGTCAATGATTTGTGACAGTAATTTGTAAAATATAAAATCTTAAATACCTAGAGAAATAAGTCAACAAAAATATCTTGAGGAAAAATGAAACAGACACATATCTCAATCAGTGTTAATCATAGTGTACGTATTGTTGCTCAAGCTGATATAAGAATAATCATTAGATAGATATCAAACTACAATTATCTGTCTCAAAACTAATAAATAACTTATTTGATTAATATTCAGAACTATTATTCTGCTAGAAAAGATTTTAACCTGTGATTCACAGACCCTTGGAGGACCATAGAAGTCTAGGATTTCCAAATGGATCCACAGTTTCATTTGACATTTTTAGGGGTCCTCAAATTAAAAAAAATAATAAAAAACTTCTGATGAGATTAACTCTCTTTTAAAAAAAGATATCTAGCTATAAAGGTCCCAGGTAACAAAAAATCCACTATGTCCAATATGTGGACATCCATACCTTGAGGTTTTTAAGTCCCGGCTTGACAAGGTCCTGGCTGGGATGACTTAGTTGGGGTTGATCCTGCTTGAAGCAGGGGGCTGGACTAGATGACTTCCTGAGGTCCCTTCCAGCCCTATGATTCTATGTCCATAAGTCTTGTTTTAATGGTTAATTACCTTCCTATTCTGAATTTGTCTAGCTTCAGCTTCAAATCATTGCATATCATTATGCCTTTTTCTCCTAGATTAAAGAACTTTAATGTGTCACTAAGTCCACATTCAGTCTCTTATCAAAGTATTAACCCCAAGTCCCTTTCAAAGTCACAGCATCCAAGGGCAATTCTCCCTTCTTCTAAGTGCAGCCTACTTTCTTATTCCCTGAGGTATGACTTTGCATTTCACTGAACTGAATTGAGTTGAATTGGTTGTTATTCTAATAAATCCATTTTACCAAGTGATCTAGTCTAGTTTCTGGAACTGACCAGTACCCACCATTATTTTCCACTACTGAAAATTTTGTGTTATCCACAAATGTCATCAGCAATGTTATATACTTTTCTTCTCAATCATTGATAATGACTATTGGGCAAACACCGATCACTCTGAGGCCCCTTTAATTCTGACACATGTTTAATACTTTCAGTTTCTTACCCAAAAATATTTGTTCTGTGATCTTAAGGCTGTTCTTCTATCTAAATGTGATTGTTAGCCTGAACAAAGAACTTCACCAGTTTGAGTAAAACAATTTCACTCTTACTGGGGTTGAGTAGTGTAAGATTCTGAAAATAATCCCATTTACTTTAAATGGGCAGGCTACTACAAGATGGCACAAGATGACATTCTTTCCTCATTAGATGTCTTTTGGGCAAAGCTACTGTGAAAACACACTAAAAATTATTTGTATGTCTAGTCATGAAAGGTGGTTCACTTCAATAAAGCAAAAGTTGTTCCTTTTGTTCTGAAAAATCAAAATTTGATAATTTGATAATTCCATAACACAAAGTACATAAACTGTGATCAAAACGTATAATGAAAAGACAAGTTCAGGGAAAAGTGGTTAAATCATAAAGTGAAGCCAGAAAGCTAGGGGAAGATGCACAGTTTGGGTGCTGGTCATTGAAAATTCATCAGTTTAATGTTTTGAAGGAGATAAATGAGGCTAAGGTTGTAATCTTTCTGAAACCATCAATAGTAATTTATGATTCTCAAACATTCCAATTTTTGGTTTTCTCAAAAAATGTTTTAATGGTTCATCTTCCCTTGAATTGCACTTAGTAACCTTACAGTAATGTAACAGGGCTTTTTATTATTCAATATGCAGTAATTTCTCACCATCTGAATATGTTGCCTAAACTAAAGAAACAGAAATACTTAATGGCAGTTTTATGAAACATAAGAGACCCAAGCAAAATAAGGGCTGTCAATATTTTTCAAATTATCATAAATTAAGGATTTAATAAGGGTTCGCTTTTGCATATTCTATTTTATAAACAAGAATTATTTGACATTTTCTACCTACAGGATTCATATGTAATTGCATGCATATTGGAGACCTGATTAATTACTCCAAAGACATATTAGGAGTTTGTTTCTATCCCCATGGAAGGCAATGGGAATTTTGCCATTAACTTCAAGGGAAGCAGGTTCAGTTCTTAGATGAAATGGCATGTAGCATATTTGAAACCACCTGTGCAAATCCAGGCTACTGAGTTACCGTCTGTTGCCGAAGTTCTACAGAATTCTCTCTCTCTTGAAAAGTATATAGCTTTCAGCAAACTGCTTTTGTGAAATTCATCAGTGGTAACACTGTTATCTGATATGTTTTTTATGATTTAATCTTCACAGTAATTAATATAACCAAGCATGAGATCATGCATGGAATCATCCAGGTTTTTGAAGAAGCCTTAGTTACTGTGTAAGAGTTAAGCAAGTATCAGTAACATTTATAATGCAGATGAAAAGGATATTTTTGGTAAACCCTTTCAGCAACTGTTGTCAGGCATGGCACTCTCACTATGCCTAACACACTATTGTCATAACATATACGTAAAAGATGGCACGTGATGTCTCACAGGAAAACTAGTAACATTGATCATTCATATTCATACATGATAGATTCATGAAGTATATACAAATAGCTATAAGTACATCCTCTGTTCTTAAAATGTATTTAGCAAGCAATAATAAGCCTAGTTTGCCCTAGCGAAAGAATGAGTGTTTGCTTGTCTGATCTCCCTGGTGGTCTGGAAGAGACAATGAAGGTACATTTACATGTAAACAAAGTCATCGGAAGAGAAGTGGGGGAAAATGACCGCTTAATCTCCATGGAGGAAGAGAGTCTGCATGCTCAAAATGCCTTTTTGCCACTTGAAATGAAATCAATGAATTTTGGGAATATAGAAGGAGAGAGAAAAAAGCCATTTTGGCATCCATCACTTGAGGGACAAAAGGACACAGAGCTCTTGGGATCACAGAATGTTGGGTCCCTAAACCAAAGGGGTTGAAGTCTCCAGCAACAGACTATGTGTGAGACACCTGCTTGGACGAAATTGTACCTTGCTGATATTAAGTTTTAATCTTATAGGTATAATTTTACTTTTGTTTGTTTGTAACTTTGTTTGTAACTTCTTGCACTTGATATCACTTACACCTATGGCTTTTTATTTAACGAACATGTATTACTTTCTCTATGAACCAGTTCAGTGCATCGAAACAGGAATGTTTGCCAAGTACCAGTTAAATTAATGAGTTGCTGATGCCTGTCTTTTTAAAAGTGCAAAGAATTTTGTAACTCCTGGAAGTGTTCCAGGATAGGTCTTGACACCAAAGGACAGACAGTTTTTGGGAAATTCAGGACTTGAGGGGATATTGCAGTCACTCAATACAAAACTGGGTAGGGGAAGCCAGGATGTCACTTGAATGTTTATACACTGGCTATTGTGTCAGGGCTGTCAGTCTCAGCAGCATGGGTGGTGAGGATACTGCCTCCCACACAAGGGCTGCAGTTGTGCTGCCCAGTGCTGGGGCTTTGGTGGTAATGACCCTGCTCTCCCTGCCTCAAACTTCCACATGTCCTATGGAGAGTTTTTAGTATAGTTCATGAAGGTTCCATGGTGACGAGTGGCAAATCCCATTCTCAGCCACCCACCCCTCAACCTGCATATACAGGGCTTAAACTTCAGTCACATAGGCTTTCCCCATTGCTGCAGCCTGCAGTCTTCTCCAGCGTACCTTCTTCCAGAGGAGTGCCAACCCTGCTCTTCAGAGATCCCACCTAGCTTGCTGTGTTGCTGCTGCTGCTTGTTTGCCAGGTTACATGTGATGCCCATCTCCTACAGTATATAGACTATACACTTCCCCTCCCATTAACGACGTGCCATCTGTGTGGAGACAGCATACATGTATTATGTGGAAAATAACAGTAGGAAAGTATTCAGCGCTTTTAAACTCTTCCCAAATCCGATTTAGCAGCTGGAAACAGTGTTGCAAGCCAGTTCCATGTGACCAGACAGCTGTTTGCTGCTCCATAAACTGTGGTTTGAAGACTGCTGATTTAGAAAGAGGAAGTTAAATTTTGAAGTAGGTAATTACCATATAGTTAAAGAATAATAGCCTTGATGTCACATTTGATATTGGAGCAAGTTCCATGGTCTGTAAACAGACAATGCTCCCTAGGAAATCAGTGCAATTTCTTCCCAAGTAAGGAAGAGATGAAGACTGAGGAATATGGTTAATCAATTTCTGTAAAAGGGTTAATATAATTTCTGTACACTACTAATTAAACTTTATGCAATCACCCCTTTATGTAACATCTATTCATACAACTCTGCTCAGGTAAATGCCAATCCTGCTGACTTCAGTGGAAGTTGCGCTTGTGCAGGTTAGTGGAGAACTGGCCTATGCCTTTCAGTGTAATATGTGGAAACCTGAGGGCTGACTTCAACCCTACATATTCATTGTTTTTGCAATGCTGCTTTGGTGTAATTTTCTTTGCAAAAAAAAGCAGAAATAAACATAGTCACACACATATTTAGTTCAGAGGGCTGTGCAAAGATAGATGCTTTTGAAAAATTTAGGGAAGAGATTTAGGCACCTACAGATATTTTCACATTGCTGAAGAGATCCAAGGCAGTGAGTCTTAAAGCCTAGGTCATGGGTCAGCAACCTGTGGCTCTTTATGGAGTCACTTGTTTAATTGGTTTAACAGCCAGCAGGGCAGCAGGAGGGATCTGGCTGCTAAACCAGTTAAATTTAGTCACATTATTTCACCATGGCAGGGCAGGGAGCCCATGCTGCAGGTGGGGGAAGTAAGCAGCAGATCTGGCAGTTGGGGCGGCTGAGTCCGTTCCTGCTAGAGCCCTGCAGCCCCATTCAGAAGGAGAAGGAGACAGAGGGGAGGCCTCCTGGGAGCTGAGCCCAGCTTCCCTCCCTGGACAGCTGGCCCCTCCTCCAGGGCAGCATGGCAACCCCCACCTTCTCCTCACTATGCAGCCGCGGTCCCTCCCCCTGTTTCTACTGGCAGCTGCCAGAGCCTGGAGCCATGTCTCACAGTGCAATCTCAGCTTCCCCAGGAGCCAGGGCTGGTCAGGGAGCTGGTCTGGGTCCTGATGAGGCCAGTGACGCAAGGTGGGCAGTGGCAGAGAGAGTTGCAGGCACTTTCTCACTGAGAAGTTGGGTGGAGGAGGAGGCCAGAAAGACCCAGAGACCCAGAGTGTATGTGTGGGGAGAACAGTGGGGGTGGGAGGAAGCAAGATTGCTTTCTCCTGCTTAAGAGCCTATACCCTATTCCATGTCGTCAGGCATAAGGGACTGCCAACAGAGTGGGACTTAGCCAGCAGAGGCATGTCCACACAGTCTCTGCACTACCAGCATTCCCCTTGGCGACAGTAAAATCTCGCGCAGCTATGCTAATTAGCTGCATGAGTTTGCAAATGATTCTCCATTTGCAATTTTATGAACTGTCATTAGCGTAGCACAGCTGGCAGCACTGCTGTGCTAACCAGTCATCTACACATGACTTCAGAGAATTACAAGCTTTTCAATAATAGCTCACATGTCCCAATTTGCATAAAGCATATTTGAATTATGTATATTTATTCAAAAACACATGTACATAAATGTGGGGACATGGTGTGGCAGTTTGTTCAGTGCTTTAATGATCTAACACATCACAAATGGTCATACAGGTAGTAGCCAATGAGCCTTTACAGAATTCCACTACTTACAGAGTTATAAACCTGTATAAATAAATATAAGTTGTATTTTTCATATTTTACCCTTCTAAGGCTACGTCTACACGTGCCCCAAACTTCGAAATGGCCATGCAAATGGCCATTTCGAAGTTTACTAATGAAGCGCTGAAATGCATATTCAGCGCTTCATTAGCATGCGGGTGGCAGCAGCGCTTCGAAATTGACACTCCTTGCCGCTGCGCGGCGCGTCCAGATGGGGCTCCTTTTCGAAAGGGCCCCGCCTATTTTGAAGTCCCCTTATTCCCATGAGCTCATGGGAATAAGGGGACTTCAAAGTAGGTGGCTTCCTTTCGAAAAGGAGCCCCGTCTGGATGCGCCGCGCGGCAGCAAGGCGCGTCAATTTCAAAGCGCTGCTGCCGCCCGCATGCTAATGAAGCACTGAATATGCATTTCAGCGCTTCATTAGTAAACTTCGAAATGTCCATTTGCATGGCCATTTCGAAGTTTGGGGCACGTGTAGACACGGCCTAAGTCTTAAAGCATTTCAGATTTTTTCATGTAAATCTGTACAATAAAAAGTTCAAGAAACCATAGATTTTGGAACTACAGGCTCTTGGTTGCTCAGGCTTTTCACTATAGAATACTTTAAGAAGCTTTCAATGTAAGCAAAAATCATACCTTACTCCAATTTTATTGTCAAGACTCAAAGTTGATGAGGTGGAACAACTTAATTTGTCTGGATTGTCAACAGTTAATTTTCAATCAATTAAAATAAGTGAATATTGAATTGATATTAATTGTTGACTTCTCACAAAGACAATGAAGATAACGAAATGATGTTAAAGTGCACTAAAATAGAAGAGGAGGAAAGACAGAAAAAGCACAAATTATACACCTGATGCTACTACTACTGCAGTTCAGAATTAGTGTTTGGTTTGGTTTGTTTGGAGCTGGGTTATAATTTTGCCTCTCACAAATGAATCAGAAGATTTTCCTTCTATACACGCTGGCTGTGTCTACACATGCATTCCTCTTTCAAAAGAGGTATGAAAATGAGGGAAATCAAAAATGCAAATGAGGTGCCAATTTGCAGATCTGTCACTCATTTGTATATTCTTATTTCGAAATAGCTTCTTTCGAATGAAGAAAACCAGTGCAGACACTGTTCTTTCAAAAGTAAATCCCATCTTTGAAAGAATCCTTCTTCCCATAAAAGGAGTCCTTTCTTGCATTGTATTATATCGCCAAAGGTGCATAACTTGATATTAATTTTCTTTCTATGAAGTTAGTGCCATGGTTTCACAGTTGCGTAACATGCAAGTTTGGTGGGGCCTGTCTGTGTGCGACACCATCTCTCTCCCTGAAAGTTATTGGATACAATTAACAGTGAATGGAAGGGGGCTGGGTGCCAGGCACATTCCAGGACAATTTTTAATTTTGGAGGTCATAGGCCATGATAGCCTGGATTAGTGGAAACTATAGGTACACTCAAAAAGACAGAAAATACCTTGCAAAATTGGGGGATGGGCATGAAGAAGTGATAAGTAAAACTTTTCAAATACTATTTGAATATTTTTCGAAATAAAAATGGTATTTTATCAGACCTGAAAAAAAATCACAATACTTCCATTTTCTGAGGTTTTGATGGAAAAAACCAACATTTATTTTTTGGAAATGAAAAACAAGAATTGTTCAGTTTTCTGTATCTTGTTTCCTCCATCACAAATTTTTGTTCTTTTTTCCCTCCACTCTCCCTTTCATCCTGCCCCCAATTTTCTTTTTACACAAAGAAAAAGAAAATGGAGGGAAGGACTCACCTCCCTCAACATATAATGAAACAGTTTGGATTTTGGTTTAAAAATTAAAATTTTTGGAAGAACATTGCAAATTTTGCTTAAACTTATTCACCGTTTTTTACCAGCTGATTATTATTATAGTGTGCATATTATTAATAATAAATGCAGACTTCATTATCTAAAATTTTATGTTTTGGTTTACTCTTTATAACACTTAGAGCCAGGAATGGGTACTGAACAGAAAGCAAACAAAATTCTATATCAAAGTAGTAAAACTTAAAAGTTCATTTCTGATTTGGAGGAACCCTATAAAAAGGATTGAAACAATCCTACAGAGACAGTAAAATAAGAGCCCATATTTCAATGATTACTGAAACAGGAACAGGTTGGAAGTGAGGGTCTTAAGTGTAAATAGAAAACTAAATGCTCTGTACATTAGTCCCATAAAATAATATTCAAGACGAAAACAGTTGCACAAAGACCTTCATGTCTGGGCTTGAAGGAAAGCCTAACACATCTGATATTAGAGATCTTTTTCAAGAAGAGGTCATCCTTGTGAAAATAAATTACCTTCATAAAGTTAATTAGCTGCATAAGTGCTGACTGCGTGACTTGTAAGTGCCCCAGCGCTTACATTCATCAATCGGTATAATTCATATGTGTCCGTCCCATTTCTGGGGTGGGGGAGGGGGTGATTCCTCTGTGGACTTGAGTGTCCCCTTTCATTGACATGGCTGAGTCTTCTGGCATGCACAGAGACAGCTTGTTGAGGGGTCACTTGTTGAGGGGAACATACTTGAAAGTACTGTATTATAAGGCACTTTTAAACAACCTCTCCCCTCCCTCATCCAATCCCTTTGTGTATGTCTATCACGTACTCCAAGTCCTTTATGGAAAATGCAGTCCTTGCTGTTGAGTGCAATTACAACAAAATAGAGTGAAAATGGAAAGGAGCAGCACTGATCAATGAAAGTTTCACTCATATGACTTATACTGACAAATAAATACTCTATGAATATGGAAAATTCTCTGATAACTGAATCAATGTGTCAGAGTTTTTATTATGAAACCAACCTAGACATTGTAAGCAAAGTAAATTATTTTAATTTAATCCATTCACTGGCCAGAGATATGCAGACCCATATGCTCCTAAAGAACTTGCTTCAAGATACAGACCTGCTACTCAGTGCTGAGTAGGTGAGCTACAGGTAGCCTCACTTTGAGTCTAATCTAAAACCCACTGAAGTAAACAGAAAGACTCTTACTGAGGGCAGTGGGCTTTGAATCTGGCCCTTTCAGAATCATGGACCATTGAAATGAACGGGAGTTGCAGGTGCTCAGTCCTTTGGGAAATCAGACTATTTATTCAGAATCTTAAAAAAAAAAAAAAGAGAGAGAGAAATGAAAAAAGAGAGAGATTTGAAGGGCTGGCTTTGGAGAGTTAGCTTTGAAGATGTTAGCCCTCCTGTCTAAAATCTGTCTGCCTTTAAATGATAGCTTCTGCTCTCAGATGCTGAGTACAGGGATGAAAGAATTATATATTGGTTTGCTGTCACTGTACTGTATTCCCCACTGTTCTATTTACAAAGAACCAAGAATTGTGCTGGTACAGAGAAGATCAATAAGAAGCCTCTTATCAATCTACCAGCAAACTCTGAAGTTAGAAAACAAAGAAGACCATATTACTTTCAAGCATTTTGACAGTTTAAAAAAGATGTAGCATAAGGCAGAGAGAAAGATGGAGAGGTGCTGTAATGGCTGCCCTGAGTAGCAAAGAAAAGGAGAATGAGTCAAGTGCTGAAGAGCTACATGAACCATAAGGTTTCATCCCTCAGGGGTTGCAAAGTTCAGGGCCATTGGCCATTTTCTTCTGCTGATAAGCAAAATATAGATACAGGATACCCATCCTTAGAGATTATTCTTTTTATTGGCCTAACAGTTTTATCTTCATCTGTGAAGCCATAAAATAGTAATGGGATAAGAAGTCACAAACCATGACACCTTTAGGCTTTGAAAAAGGAGACTGTTAAACCTCTATATCCCACACTCCAGATTACTTTAACACATCTTAAGGGATTCATAAACCAAACATTTAACAAAAAACAACTCTTAAAATGAAGTGTAGAATGTTTGTTTTTCTCAATGCAAAACTTCTCGCAGGAGCACTACAGGGTTCCCTGTAACATACCACACAAGCAACACACTGAGCTGGGTTTGCCACTGACTTTTGTTCTTCAGCTCTTTAGGGAAAAAAGTCTTCCACCAGATCAGAAGTCTCCTATGTAGTTATAAAAATTAAGGGCCAGATGGTGCAATTTAAGCCACCATACTGGGTGCAAGATGGTTCCCTGAACCATATACTGTATGAGGGGAGTTTGTGTGTTGCATCATCCCATTAGATGGTACTGTTTGTACACCTGACCAGAGTCATAGGTGAACACATTGTTGGGACACAAATCACCCTTTATGGGTCAGGGAAGAGTGTACAAGGTAACAGACTTGACAATGTTTGAAGGAAGTGGCTTCTGCTTTCCTAAGCAAATGGATGACTACTGTCTGCCCTCTCCCACACCTGCACTAAGAAAGACATAATTTGGCTCTAAGTGAATGAGTCTTACTGAACAAGTAGGAAGCTGAACATTTGTGATTATTTCTTTTATTTTGGAAAGCTCGTGCAGTTTGAGTTTTGCATTTTTATTGCTCATTTATTATTTATCTTGCTCGACAGAGGTACAAAGTATTAAGCCTTAGCAAAATGAGATCACATTTCCAGCACTAATGTTTGTGGACATGAGGCTGCAGTAAAACATTAACATGTTCATTACACCATTTGGGGGAGCTGTGTCACTGTGATTTCTTCCTGTTCGCAATGCTGCTCCATTTTAGCCACTGGATGTCTGTGATAATGAGTCAAGGGAAGTACACTGAGCTCAAAAGTGTTGATGTGACTTAAGGGAAGAAGCAGCCAGGCTAGCACCTGCCTAAAAGTTAAAGATCCATGTATCAATGGAAATGAGAGTGAACTGATATCTCTGACCAGGAAAGGAACCTCTTGCCTAACCAAGTGTCTGAGGCAGCCTTTAAACCTGAGTTTTGTACTTTCAGGACTTGCTCCTGACTTCTTGCCTTCAGCTGGCTTCCAGTATGGAAGAAGTGGGTGGCTGAGATTCTCTCACGTACTCTATAATCTACAACCTCTTCTTTTCTAGTGACAACTAGGGGAAGGAGATGGGGAGGGGACAAAACTCAAACCCAGATGTTGCTGCCTAGGGACTCTCTCCACTAAGGGAACTTTAGCCTCATCATTGCAATGCCTTATATTTAGGTGTCCTGTTGCCTAATGGAATCCACAGCCTTGAGTTCGGTAAGCAGGGTCCCTGTACAATGCATGAGGAGAGCTAGGCATGTAAGAATGGGATCCAGAAAAGCCAGTAAGCTGAGCAGAGGACCACCTACACTCCCAACAGGAAATTCCCAGCAGAGGAGTGTGGCCTTCAGAGGACTTAGCATGTAAGTGCAGAATGAAGGGAGGCACATATGGGCGCTTCATGTTCTTAGCCATGAATCCTCTCGTGGAGCTAAGTGAATATGCCCTTTCTCACCAGCAAAATTGAGAAGGAGCTGGTGGTGTTTCCCCCTTCCCTATAAACTTCAGGCTAGTAATAAGAACATTGCCAATGGAAGTGTGGAAGAACCAGGTTCAAATTCTCTCCACCTGATTTGGGGCATGGATCTCATCTCTCCCTCTCTCCCCATCCTCTATTACCTTAGTCTTGGGAAGTTGCCACTAGTCAATGGGATGTTCTGGGTGTGCATTTCTCTCAATCTCTTTGACTGCTGTTATTCCACTTTGCATAAATAAATATTCTTTAGGCCAGATCCCATGAGAATGACTCCATACCCAATGGTTAGGGCAGGTTCTAGGGCAGGCTATGGGTTACCCACATCATTCAAGTGCCTCTTCCTATGACTAGAGGAAAGTGTATAATGGGCTTGTGAAGGAGAGGAATTGATGAGGGAAGAAAGCAGGAATTAATGGAACGGGTGTGGGTAATTAGAGGGCTGGAGGAGAGGAAATTGCTGGTAGAGTTCTGTAGTTGGGTGCCCACTTTGGGGTTTTACATAATGTTATGTTTAAATGTATCATTTGTCATCTGGAAAATTTCTTCATCAGGCTAGGAGAGTCTGGAAAGCATCAGTAGTGAGAAGATGGAAAGTACAGAAAAATGACAGCCTTATTCCTCCTATAATAAAACAAAGTTGCAAAAACAAGAGCTCTCAAAGATAAGAGCACTGCCACAAAGGGTTAAAGTCTAAAAGTACAAAGAGCCATAGTGGAGACAGGTTGAGGAGGAAAGGACCTTTTGCCATCCCTCTCACAGTAGCATGAACCAACAGATAAAGCCAAGCTCCTGGATTTTTGCAAGAGAGGACATGGCAAAGTTCCTCAGTTATTGGCTTCTGCAGCAAACTGAAGATTATGCAGCCACACCACCTATATTGCATCGGAGGAAAAACCTGCCACAAAACCTTCATTAAATTAAATATTAAAATTAATTACCCAATCAATACAGTTACATAATTCAAAATTGCATTTTTTCTCTTATATTTTTATGCACCACAAACCGTCAGACTTTTTGGCTTTTCCCAGGATTCAGCAGCTGTGATTACATAAAAATTAATCCCACTGTGGAGAACTATCTAGTTTATGAAAAATTTCATTCCAGGATAACATTTACAATATCAGATTTGAGACCAGATCCGCAAACACTACATTGTGTGTATAATCAAATATATCCCATTTCATTTTATAATCCATTTCTATCACTTGCAAAAAGGTGCCACATATTTGCCTCTTAAGAAGTAAGCTATTAAAGAATTCTGAAAGTTTAAAAATAACATTATAAAACATGTAGGGATAGAATGTGCTTTTTTGTTTGATTTAATTTTGTTTTTGGACATTTTAAGTTCCTGTCAGTCAAATAAGACAACCTTTCTCGGAATATTTTCCAGGAAGTTAGCTTTTTGCCTGGACCTAAAAATTACAGTAAGAGATCCTTTGCTTTGGCATATTTCTGTAGTACCACTTACAAAACGCACTAACAAAGTTAGCCGAGTCAGGTACCTTGGGATTCCCCTTAGTTAGGTTTCCAAAAGAACTAATAGTAGTTCTCCGTTAACTGCAACTACCTATCCCCAGACTGGGGCATGTTCCTACGAGAAAGATCAATTATAAATCACAAGGTAATCAATGTATAAGACATTAAAGAATTGGGTCCTAATCCTTGGCACTGATCTATCTGAACTCAGCATAGTAAGAGAGAAAATTAGTACAAAAAAGTCAGGTTTGTAGTTTTTAATCAAGTTTGAAATACTGATGTGATAAGGCTTTTTCAAACAATTCCATCAGTATTTAAAATGGACAATGTAAAATATTTGAGTGTGGATGAAATCTCAATTAACTAATTGTTCTAAGTCAAAATATGCTTTTTGCTAAAGCTGCATACAGAATGGAATATCCATTCTTCAGGAGAGTCTGTGATTTTGAAATTTGTTTTCATCCTTTATCAGGATGAAATCTCAAATATTTGAAATGCTCTAGGGGAAAAAAAAGAGTTAGGAATTTTTCATTTGTTTTGGGTTAATTTTTGTTTCAACTGTCATTTTAAGAACATAAGAGCATAAGAACATAAAGAACATCCATGCTGGGTCAGACCATATGTCCATCAAGCCCAGTATCCTGTCTTCCGACAGTGGCCAATGCCAGATGCCCCAGAGGGAATCATCAAGTGATTAATTCCCTTAACTCATTTCCAGCCTCTGGCAAACAGAGGCTAGGATCACCCTCCTTGCCCATCCTGACTAATAGCCATTGATGGACCTATCCTCCATGAATTTATATAGCTCTTATTTAAACTCTATTATAGTCTTGGCCTTCTCAACATCCTCCGGGAAGAAGTTCCACAGGTTAACTATGCATTGTGTGAAAAAATATTTCCTATTGTTTGTTTTAAACCTTCTTCCTATTAATTTCATTTGGTGACCCCTAGTTCTTGTGTTGTGAGAAGAAGTAAATAGCATTTCCTTATTTACTTTCTCCACTCCAGTCATGGTTTCATATACCTTTATCATATACCCCCTTAATCATCTTGTTTCCAAGCTAAAAAGTCCCAGTCTTACTAATCTCTCCTCATACGGCAGACGTTCTGTACCCTTAGTCATTTTTGTCGCCCTTTTCTGAACCTTTTCCAATTTCAATATACCTTTTTCAAGATGGGGTGACCACATTTGCACACAGTATTCCACATGTGGCTGTACCATGGATTTACAGAGAGGTAATATGACATTTTTTGTCTTTTTATTTATTCCTTTCTTAATGATTCCCAACATTTTGTTAGCTCTTTTGACTACTACTACAGAACTATGCACAATGACTCCAAGATCTCTTCCTTGAGTGGTAACAGCTAAGTCAGACCCCACCATTTTATATGTATAGTTGGGATTATATTTTCCAAAGTGCATGACTTTGCATTTATCAACATTGAATTTCATCTGACATTTTGTAGCCTAATCACTCAATTTATTAAGATCCCTTTGTAGATCTTCACAGTCTGCTTGGGACTTAACTGTTTGGAGGAGTTTTGTGTCATGTGCAAATTTTGCCACCTCACTGTTTATCCCTTTTTCCAGAGCATTTATAAATATGTTGAATAGGGCTGGTCCCAGTACAGATCACTGAGGGACACCACTATTTACCTCTCTCCATTCTGAAAACTGTCTATTTACTCATACATTTTGTTTCCGATCTATTAATCAGTTACCAATCCAAGAAAGGACCTTCTCTCTTATCCCATGGCAGTTAACTTTGCTTAAGAACCTTTGGTGAAAGACCTTGTCAAAGGTTTTCTGAAAATCTAAGTACACTATAACCACAGGATCTCCCTCGACCACATGTTTGTTGACTCTTTCAAAAAATTCTAATAGACTGGTGAGGCATGACTTCCCTTTACAAAAGCCATGTTGTTTGTTCCCCAGCAAATTATGTTCATCAATGTGTCTGACAATTTTGTCCTTTACTAGATTTTCAACCAGTTTGCCTGGTACTGACGTCAGACTGACTGGCTTCTAGATGCCAGGATTAGCTCTGGAGCCTTTTTTAAAGATTGGCGTCACATTAGCTGTCCTCCAGTCATCTGGAACAGAAGCTGATTTTACTTGATATTAGAATTTATTGTGTACAGTTTTGAAATGAAAATTCATTTTTAATTTCTTTTCATTAAAATGCTTCATTTTGATTTCTCAAAACAAAATATTTAAATTGACACATTACCGTGACAAATTTTTGATTTTTATTAAATGACAATTTTGCCCAGTCCTGTTCCTTAAAGAACATGCAGTAATATTCTGAGCTACCTTTAGACAGTCAAGTTTCAGTTTTTGGTCTGTTTTCTCAGAACCTAGTCCATTAAAGTTAGTGTGAGTTTACAGACATATTTCATTCAAGCGCTGTGTGATCATTGAGGGAATTTATATGTTTTCAACATAGCTAAATAGAGGGAGTTAAGGAGCAGCAATAAGTTATTGATGTTAAGTTACTGGTTTATTTTGACCAGGCCAGTAAAGTCTACCATATGAGGGCAAGAGAGAGGCATGTATTTCAAAAGCAGAAAGAGTAATCTGCAGTGACTAAGTACTGTGAGATTAGGTTCTTGGTCAATATATGCACTGCCCCATGTCAGCTAAATTACTCATGAGGAGTCATGTCATGCTAGTACATTAGTCTCAGCAGTATCTAAACAGACCGTATTGGATGGTCATTTATTTAGCTAATCAGCACTTTCATTAAAGAAATCCTTGAACATATTTGACAGGCAAGTCACCGCTTTTTCCATCTTTCAAGTCATATTAAAGACTTGCTGCTTTTCCCTTGTTTGAATTCTTACAGCACCACCAACCATCAAAGAAAGCATCTTGAAATGCTTTGGCATGATAAAGCATTGTCTTAGTTGCTGCTGTTGTTGGGACAGTATTAAAATTGTTTTAAATTTAGTAACAGTAATTATCATGTAAAATATATTCTGTGTTTTAGTAAGGACCATGGAGTATACATTCTGAACAATTCACTGTAATGGCCTGTAATTGGTAATGACTCATGAGTGAAAAATAAAACATTAAAATATTCTTGATCAAGGGAGCTCAACTGTGGAGTTTCCAGTAGACATGAGACTAATTAAAATCTGCTACTATTGAAGTGCACTATCTCACCATAACCCGACTCATTTATTTTAACTATTAGACATGCCCATGCATGCACGCACACACATTCCTTCTCTTTCTCACCAACCCTCGCTCCTCACTCCAGCATTCCCATCATCCCCATGCAGAACTTTCTACAGCCAAGCAAATCAGAAGAGCAGAAGACTCCATGAAGTCCCCTAGGAGCTTGTTAGTCAGATCTAATTTAAATACTCCTCTGAGAGCTGCTTTAGAAAAGCCTTACTCAGAGAGATGGTAATGATTACTAGTTAAGTAGTGAATGACTGGCATTTCCAAAGGTCTGAGGGTAGATATTCACTAGAATGGCTAAACCACAACAACAGCAAAAGTTTTCAAAAGGGGTTTGCTAAAAAATTGCCAAGATTTCTGACCAGTTGTAATATTGACAGGATTGATTCATAGATTTATAGGCAGATGGGATCATGCTGAACATCTAATCTGATCTCTTGTATAAAACTTTCCCCAAATAATTCCCATTTTTACCATTTAAAAAAAAATCCAATCTTGCTTTTAACTAATCATTTATGGAGAATGTGCCACATTATTGTCAAAAAGTGTGTTTTCATTTCAGTCTGAATCTGTCTAGCATCAACTTTCAGCCATTGGATAGTGGTATACATTTCTCTGCTAGATTGAATTCGCCACTATCACATATTTCTTCCTCTTATACACTGTGATCCACTCACTTTTTAACCTTTTAGACCTGAAAACCTAAATTATATTTAGCTTATCTCCATAAGTCATGTTATCTAATTTTTTAATATTTCTAATGGCTCTTTCTCTGAACCGTCTCCAAGGCTACAGCTACACTACGAGATAAATCCAGATTTATTAATATTGGTTTTGTAATTCTGGAATTTATAAATTCGAATTTGACCATGCTCACCTCCACATGTGCTCCTCATGGAGTCAACTTATTGCTGCCACACTCAATTGGCAAACATCAACTGTAGCAGTAGTGCATTGTGGGACCCTATCCCACAGTTCCTTCACCCCCCATAGCATTCTAGGTATGCTCACTGGTCTTGGAGATAATCTTCCCACATTGCATTTTCCTCACTCCCCTCCTGTGTTAAGCGTATGTCCATTTTTTCTGTTGGATGAAAGGAAAAGCAGGGCATCCACAGAGATGGCAAAAAGATTTACAGAAATGTATTTCCTCTGTAGCTGAATTCTCAAGAGGCCATCCACTGAATGTCCCTCCTCCTTGCATCCGATTGCATCCGATCGCTGGATATAATACAGGGACCCTGACTGTATTCTCAAAGTTAGAAGAAAGAAGATAGAATAGTCTAGGGAAAAAAAACAGACTTTCCTCTTCATTACAGAGGCATTAACAACATGGGCACTGTCAGTGAAATATCCCTGGAAAGCTTGAAGAATGAGAAGTTAGGAAAGTTTTTCAAAAAAGAGAGCTGTTGAGGGAAGAGTCTTTGGCTTTCCAGTGCACTATAAGTCTCCTGTGCAACGACTGTTTTCTCACCTGGCCATCCAGCTCCCCCCTCCCATCCTTGCATCCAATCCCTGAAGATAATACAGGGACCCAGACTCCATTCTCAAAGTTAAAAGAAGGGATAGAAAAGTCTAGGAAAAATGATTTTTGACTTTCCTCTTCACTGCACAGATACTGCCAACATGGGTGATGGAAACATCAAACCAGCAGTCATCTGCAACGGACAGCAAGCTCCCAAAAATATTTTTGGCATGTTGGAGGTAGCAGGGGGGTGCTGTGGTCTGCAGCTGCAGGCATTTGGAATGTTGGACTAGCTGACCTAGTCCCCCCCAAGTATCTTACCCACTGGGGAGACTTCCCCCTGGTAGCAACAGGCTGCCAAGTTTCTTGGCATCTTATGCAAGCATGACCCCCACAACTCCCTGGTTGCCACATGTTGTGGCAGGGCAGCAGCTGGTTCCAGGCAGTGCAGAAAAAAAAAAAAGGTAGAGACAGAACTACAAACTCCCTGTAGGGGCTATTTGAAAGGGGTAGATGAGATCACGGCACTAATTACAAAGAAAGAAAGACATTTCTCAGTCTCTCGTACAAATATGAGTCCACAGCCACAGGCTTCCTGCTCCTGCTTTGAAATTCACACAGTCTTCCTGTTACCTAATTCCAGCTCACCTGGAGAGCAGCAGCCAGAGTGAAGCAGTGAGGGACATTGTGGGTTACATACAGCGCACCTCTGGATGCTAATAAATTCCATTTTTACACATGGTGCTTCCACATTGGCTTTTAATCAAATATATGAACTCAAGCTTGACACTATACCTGTCAGGTAACTGCAATGTTATAATCTCAAAATTAGAGCTCCCAAAACTGAGCTAATGGCATTTAATGTGAAGACAGTCATGTAGTAATATCAAGCTAAATGCCTTAAATTTGAATTTATTTATTAACATCCTTCTTGAGTTCTGGCACCAGAACTGGGCACAGCATTCTAACAGTCACGTCACTGCCAAACACTGTGGGGAAATATCCTCCACTTCTACTTGAGATTCACTTGTTTGTATATATTCAAGAGTCACATAAGCCCTTTTGGCAATAGTGTCACACTGGGAGCTCATGTCAAGCAGGTTATGCACCAGGAGCTCCAGTGGATTATCCGCAATGAGCCGCAAGTCATTTTCAGAGTCACTGCTTCCTCCCAAGATGGATTCCCTCCTCTTGTTAGTATGACTGATATTCTCTATTCCAGATGTAGCACTTAGGTTTGGCTACATTAACACACATAGGCTATGTCTACGTGAGAGGGGTTTTCTGACAAAACTTGGCTTATGTCAAAAAAAACCCAAAAATCTCAGAGCGTTTACACACCTGCCTCCATCCTCCTCCACAGGCTGGAGTTGCAGAACACCCTGGCGTAAGGAGTCCAGCTTAACCACCAGACATAGATGTGCAGCAACTGCCCGCAGTGGTCCACCAGGGCCTGCGTCACAATGCAGTGATAGCCCTTACAATTAACGTAGCATGTGGCACTGTGATCCAAAGCCTGGATGGGAATGTGGGTCCTGTCCAGTGCCATGAGATAACTGGGGAAGCCAAGGGTGTCAAAGCCAGCCGGATGGCATCCAAATCAGTGATGTGGCCTTGCCTCTGGAGCAGGAGCATGTTAATGGCCCGCACTACCTGCAAAGAGAGGAGACCGAAGGGGATAGCGCCTTTGGCCCCAGTGAGCTCCCCTGCCCTCTCTCGTCCCACCCCTGCTCCCCAGATGTCCAGGAGCCTGCTCTGGGAGTCCCCCACCCCCCAATAGCAGTAGGCTGTGTGACGGTGGGGCAGCATGGTCCCCCAGGGACGGGGTTTCCCCCCCATCCCCTCCCCCCTGCACACCTGCAGGCCCACCCTCCATTGCTTCTTGGTGAGTCTGAACTGATGCAAGGTAATGTGGGTCATGTTGATTGTAACTAAGTGGCTTTGTTTAGGGAATGCATCCAGGATAGGTTATTTTAATTGCCCTATGTTCTGTTTCACAGCTAAATTTCTCGTGGTAATAAATAGATACAGCATATTACCAGTTTGATACCATAATTAAAATAAAAACCAAGCCAAATTGCAAAATCATTCGTTAAAGGCAGAGATATCTTGTAATGTGAAATTACACTCTGGTGAGCTATACCACAGAAAGTGAGCTTGCACCCCTGGCTTAAATAGGGTGGTTTGAATAATTACAGCTATAGTGATCTTGGCAAAGTGTTGTTGGGTAATATATTTTTTTAAAGGTACAAAAATAAACATATAATGCCAATGGAACAAATACATATAAGAATGGCAGTGGAATGTAGGCCGGGCTTGACACAAGAAATTAAACACAGGAGAGGACTCATTTCTTGAAACACATGATTAGGGAGGTAATTAGATCAGCAGGCTGGAAACAAAATGTTTGTTTTAAAGTAAATAAGGGAGTCAGGGAACTAAAATGCAGGATTATCTGAGCTAACTAAGACACAAGAGGGGTCACCCAGGAAGCCATTACTAAGACTCAGGATAAAACACACACACCTCTAGCCTGGCTGCTGCCAGCTGCAGAGCAGTTAAGTGTATTGTGGGCTTGGGATGCAATGTACTTCAGCATCCCCAGAAAGGCCCTCTCCCTGTCCTGTGGTGCCTCAGCAGACAGGGACATGGGATCACTAGGGAGGCTTTGAGTCTGGCTTCCACTTCCAACCCTCAAAGTTTGTGCAATCCAGGCACTTCTGAACGCAAAGTGACAGCTCCAGGAAGGGGAGGGGTGCACCACCTGCCTGTCAGCTTTACTTCCTGCTCCAGGCAAGCTCTGCTCCTCAGCAAGCAGGAGCTGGACCCAGATCCCTCAGGAAGCTGAAGGGAGGTTTTGAGGCTGGCTCCCACTCACCTCCCTGATACCCTTGTGTGCACACAAAGCCCCAGAGAGGGCAAGGAGCCCAAGGACTGGACCAGGGATCAAGTGGCTGCTCTTTAGTCCTTCTCTGGGTCTTCCTGCCCTGTTCTGGAGCACTCAGACAGTGTGCACCCAAATCTAGCTCTGCTCTTGTGACAAGGAAGCTGTTCTTCTGCAAACAAAGCTGCTTCTTATCAATCTCCCTGGAAAACCTTGTAAGCTCTCTTGCCAGTGAGTGCATTTGCCAACTAGTGTTCAGCAGTCAATGGGTTAGCTCTGATCTGGGCTGCTGACGTTTGTAAAGAGAGGTGTGACTTCCTTTGCAACAGATTGTACCACAACTCATCCACACAGAGGACTAAGGAGGTTTCCCCAAGGAACTCAGTGATATCTGAAAGACTTCTGGGAACAGAGTCAACCTGAGGCTATGTGTGCACAGTAAAGCAACAGAGTTCAGACCCTAAGTCCTACTTGAACACAGGTTTGGACCCTCCAGCCTTACCTAGGTCCAAGCAAAAAATTAACATAATTGGTATGTGGATACAAGGGAAGTTGTGCTAGTATAACTGTAGATATACCCTTGCAGTTGTTTGGAGAACATTAGATGATCTTGCATTTCACGGTGAATTATTGTGTGACATCCTCTCTTTAGAGTAGATGGTGTTGGAGAATTGCTAATTGCCCTACTTAACATAGTCATCATAATTGAGAACTACACTGATGCCTCCTTTGTCTGCTGGTTTGATCACTATCATGTTCAAAATAGTTATTTTAGTTAAGTAAAATTTAAACAATTAGTTTTTCAATCTATTCCCAGAGTTTTTTAATTTTACTTTTTTAAAACATGTTGAAATATTATTTCCTTCATCTCTATTAATTTGAAGACCTTCATTCTTGGCAGACGGTCTATTAAATTAAATGAATAATATCCCAGCAGTCTAATTTCAACTGTGTGCAAAGTGATTTACTTAAGCCAAGTTTGTCACTATTACTAGTTTGGCAGTAAAAACAGTTAATCCTAAGAATGCGCTTATTGCATACTAACCATTTTTGTCACTACAAATCAAAGACTTTGCATTTAGGAGCAGATTGTGTGTGTGTGTGTGTGTGCGTGTGTCTGTGTCAGTACGTGCCACTACAGCATACTGGGACGTCCCCTGAAACAAATCAATGTTCCCGCCAGCCGGGGATCTCTGCACACTACTCTGCTCTCAGGAGGGTGGTTACTGGCTCCTCTTTTTTAAAACAAACAAAGCAAAAAAACCCACTGGTTAGGAGTAGAAATATCCTTTGTCTAGAACAGGCAGTTGGCTTGGTCCAGAGTCTATTGGTACAGAATACTTACTGATAGACTTACAGTTGTAACTGCTTGAGGCTTTGCCTGCAAAAGCTTATGCTCCAAAATATCTTTTAGTCTATAAAGTGCCACAGACTTTTGTTGTTTTTGAAGATACAGACTAATTCAGCTACCTCTCTGATACCTGTCTGAAACTGTTTCTCCAACTATTCTTTCGCTGCAATGAGCCAATGTCATGCGCCTTATGGAAACTCATCTTAGCGTATTACAGTGGTTGGAGAAATTAAAGTAAGAACCATTGAACAAAACATTTATCGCAGTCAAGTTGTATTTAAGGTGATAGCTACACTACTGACCAGAGTGGGTTTCCCAGCTTCCCTACACAGCTGCTTGCTTGATGAGAGCTATCACAAGTATAAATAGTAGTACAGACAGGTTAGTTCAGGGCAGTGGCAGTGCAGACTAACCATGCCCAGTACAAGCCTGCCAGAAATTCATGGGTATGTACTCGGCAGGGCTTAGCCTAGCCACCGTTTCTGTTGCGGGGCCTTGGTACCATGGCTATATTATTTGTACACAAACATACACTTCATACACTTACTATACCATGTATACCATCAGCATGTGTATACAAGCAGGGAATCACATCTGCAGCTTACCATGTAGACAGTGCCCATGTGAGATAGTATGTGGCTTATGGTATTTCATGCTCTATCCATTATCTTAGCTTCCTTACTACAACCTCTGTGCTCCTAACTGACATGCTCTGGAAATTTACCTGATAATGCTCTATGTTGTCCCTGACTCACATAGTAATGTGAATTCTACCACTGTTCTTCAGGGGGTTTGAGCCTGAATGCCCACATGCATGTGTGCATACACATATACACACCTACCCAAATCCTATGCATAAGAATTATCTGTATTTTCTCCCATGCTTCCTCCCCAAATGTCTTCTAGTTCAAAGCATAAAACATATTTCAAAGCACAAAGAGGAACACAGTTCTAAATTATGATTGTGGGTAACTGGTACCGTTTGGAGAGCTGGATTCTAACTGTTTCTAATACAGCTGCATTGAGGAGGAAGGAAACTCCTTATTTATCCGACTTGGTTGCATTATGGCACCCTGAACACAGAGTTTGGGATTAGATGTTGATGGATAGAGAGAAAGAGCCGAATGCCTGGAATGCCTTCTCCCCAGGTGGCCAGGGAAGAATTGGAGAGTGCCACAGGGAGATCATGAAACCAAGGTTCCACCTCTTCAGTATTCCAGCCAGGCAGATCAGGGATATGCTGAAATTCGTGAAGTACTTTAGTGAATTATTCTCCCTGAGAAGGAAAGGAATTATTACCCTGAGTCACAACTCCCCCTGATGACATGAAACTACGTATTTTCTCATACTGAAGACTTTGAGCAAAAGGTCAACCTAGCCCTAATATATTTAAGGTTGTAATTATGTTTCCACCTGCTCATAACTTTCCGAAGCCTTTCTGGTGAAGTTGTCTTGAAAGTCTCCGTGAACCCTTTAGCAGTCTATTATTGTAGACAAAATACTAACCACATTTACTTCAAAATTGGAGCTCCACTAAAAACAGATGGTGAGATGGGCAGAAAAGAGAAAAAAGTCTTGAGATTGTGGAGGTCACTGAAATCACCTGTTTCTGTGCTAACAAATTTTGTCTAAAATTATTAGAAAATATTGCAGTTGGTTATGAAGATGAAGAATATATGTGTCAAGAGAGCAGTAACTCACTCCCAGGATGACTTCCTAATAATCTGTGTTTTAATCTGTTGATTTATCTACCCCTTAATTTTATGTTTTAAAAGAGTCTTGAACAATTATTTTATATAATGGAGCCAAAACCACCTAAGCAGAGTGGAAACAGCAGAAACAGATGTGAAATAGGGTATAGCAGAGATATTAAAATTTGTTTCATCCGCTTGTTCTCAGTGTTGGCAAAAATATCGTTAAAGAATGTATTTTAGGGATGTGGCATAACACACCTCCTGAAGGATTGTGTGAGCCATAGAACAATGCAAGCAAGTGTAAATTGAATTGAAATTATTTCTCTTTGATGGATTATTAAGAAAAGCACAACCATTTTTCCTCACAGTTAGCTCAATGTCAGTTAATTACCAAAAGTTTTGAATGCTACCTGGGTTTCAAGAAAATCATATTGATGGGTTAAAAAATCCCGAGCTGTCTAATCGTTTATGTAGGAAAAAGAAGACTTTTTTGTATTTCCTTTATGCCGCTTTTCCTGGTAAAGGTCACAGTGGGAGTACAAGGAGCAGCAAGGATCAGGATTCTCTTTCCTGCCCTAATGGTTCCAGCTCCTCCTGGGGAATTCTTCAGAGTTCTCAGGCCAGCCAAGAGATGCTTGGTAGAGTTCCAAAGGAAGCCTCCCAAGGAGCTTCCTTATCGGGTTCCCAGATCACCTCAGCTGTCTCCTCTCTATATGGACTGTTGTGGCCCTGTGCCAAGACTCTTTCAAATAGCCAAACACTTTATCCTGTCTCAGAAAGTAAGCCCAGCCACCCTTCACAGAAACCTCATTTCTGTTGTTTGTTCCTGCAATCTCATCTTTTTGGTCATCACCCGAAGTTCATGACCACAGGTGAATATGGGGGAAAAGAAGACTGGCCAGTGCATTGAAGTGGCAGCAGCAGAGATGAAGGACACGTACCAATCTGTGGCCATGAAATGGGAAGAGAGAAGAGTTCAGACACAGTTCTCAGTTTATAGGTCATGCCCACAGATTGATACAGCTCCTTCATCACTGCTGCTGCCACTTCAATGTACTGCCTAGTGGTGATACTTCAGAGTTTGTCACTCAGTTACAGAGTGAACGGCCACTTCTCCTAGCAGCTGGAGTCAATGGTTCTTTCCCAGTGCAGCGCTAATAGCCACTTTGCCCAGCAACCAGCAGGCATACCTTGGACCAGCTTTGACTCACTACGAAGTAGTGATCAGTTGACAGCTCTGTCTCTCTCTTCACTCGGGTGCCCGAAACATGGCCTTAGATTCAAAGAGACAACTATAACATTGATTATCAGTTATTGTCCCAAGGTGCTCTGTTGCCAAGTATATCTGTGATCAATCTTATGTTCTAACCTAGTGTTTGTTATGATCATTCCAAGAGTATCACTGATGTCCAGCAACTCACCTCTCAGGTCCAGATCAAGGAAACCACTTCTCCCAATCACTCCCCTCTAGGTATCTCCATCACTCCCCATGTGGGCACTGAAATCCCTCAGTAGAACTACAGTGTCAGTAGCAGCAATGAAGGGTTCTGTGGCACCTTATAGACTAACAGAAAAGTTTTGAGCATGAGCTTTCATGAGCACAGACTCACTTCATCAGATGCTGGTCTTGGAAATCTGCAGGACCAGGTATAAATAAGCCAGAGCAAGGGTGGGGATAACAAGGTTAGCTCAGTCAGCAAGGGTGAGGCTTGTATCATGTACTGATCCCACTGTCCCCAGAACAGCTGAGAAGTTTGAACTGCTGTTAGGTGCATAGGCACAGGCCACTATCAGAGTTTTCTTTTGAGACCTGAAGTCTCAACCTGGCAACCTTCTAATCTACAGGGACAATTTCCAAATGAGAAGAATCTCACTGGGGACTTGTGAGCATCCCCATACACACCAGAGGACTCTCAAACTAAGCCACTCTAGAGCAGAAAAGGAACTGCCTTCAGTCAAGACGTTTGTTTCCAGAACTAATGCTGGATGTGAGGCTGACTATATCTAGCCAGTACCTTTCAAACTCTTCTATCAGCTCTGTGTCCTTTACAACCAAAAAAGTGACAGTTCACATCTCTGGATACTGATATATTAAATGTGACTGACAGTATGTTATTTCCCTAACGTTAAGGGAGTACTTACTCATTCACATCTGCTCACAGAAGAACATTTATGGACTGTGTTAGTAGTTCATTGGTTGCTAATACATAACCACCTTTTCCCCATGAGAAGCTTAGGAAGAAGCTTACTACAGGATGGTGCAGATATCTTGAGCCTGATCTGCTCTACGGACTAGCAGGAATGGGGATGCATCTCCCCACACACTTTGGTTGATATACACATCTCTGTACTCTCCTGGGCCCAGGGACTGAAATTTTCAAGGCCCTTGGGGAGATACTTGAGAGGAAATGCATTTCAAACAGTCCAGTGCATTCTTATAAGTATCTTTTCTGATCTATTCCTTGCTAGTAACAGAAGGGTTTATATAGATTAGAATAACCATGAGTTGGGTGCATGTCAAGATGCATGTCAAGTAAAGCTGATGCTTATGAGTAATGTTTGCAAAGATGGGGTTCACTAACTTATCAAATTCCTCATCTCCTGACAAATTAATGGCCTGTATGACACTATGGTTGTAAGGGAGTCTGTCACACTTAGCTAGATCAGCTGCTTGCTTTATCAAAGCTGAAGTTGTTGCAGTCTAACCTGGCACTGGACTCCCCTACTTCTGTGATTGATAGAGATCCCATGTGGATGGTGATTATTACTTAGAGGGACATAGTGTATTATTAATTAGGGGAAAGAGTAGATGTGATATAACTCAACTTTAATAAAACATTTGATACATGTACACTCATTCTTGCATCATCTTCTTATAAATAAACTAGGGAAATACAGCCTAGACAGGGACTATTTGGTGGGTGCATAACTGGTTGATAACCATTCTGAAAGAGTAGTTATCAAAGGTCCACAGTCATGCTGGAAGGGCACAAAAAGTGGGTTCCTCAGGGATCAGTTTTGGGACCAGTTCAGTTCAATATTTTCATCAACAATTTAGGTAATAGCATAGAAAGTATGCTTATAAAGTTTGTGGATTATACCAAGATGGGAGAGGTTGCAAGTACTTTGGAGGATAGGATCATAATTTAAAATGACCTGGACAAACTGGAGAAGTAGTCTGAGGTAAATAGGATGAAATTGAATAAGAACAAATGTAAAGTACACCACTTAGGAAGGAATAATCAGTTTCACATATACAAAATGGGAAATCACTGTTTAGGAATGAGCATTGCAGAAAGATTTCTAATGGTCATAATAGACCACAAGCTAAATGGGAATCAGTCTGAGAGAAGTGCAGTAATAAAGAAATGAAAAGTAGTTCTGCTCTACTCTGCACTGATTAGGCCTCAAATGTAAAACTGTGCCCAGTTGTGGGCAGCATATTTCAGGAAAGATGTGGAGAATGTGGAGATGATCCAGAGAAGAGCAACAAAACTAATCAAAGGCTCAGAAAATATGGCCTTTCAGGGAAGAATGAAAGAACTGAGGTTGTTTTATCAGGAAAGAAGAAAACTGAGAGGGGCATGATCACAGCGTTCAATCACCTAAAAGTTTTTACAAGGAAGAGGGAGAAAACTTGTTTTTCTTAACCTCTGATGATAGGAAGTTTTTTTTCTAATGTCCAAACTAAACCTCCTTTGCTGCAGTTTAAGTCCATTGCTTTTTGTTCTAACTGTCAGGGTGGTTAGGTACTGGAATAAATTGCTTAGGGAGGTTGTGGAATCTTCATCACGGGAGATTTTTAAGAGCAGGTTAGCCAAACACCCGTCGGCAGGGTAAAGATAGTAGCTGGTCCTGCCACAAATGCAAAGCACTGGACTCTATGATTTCTCACTAGTATTCTATGATTACTATATTGACCACCCATGCCATTTTTCTCAGGTCAGTTATGCACTTCTAATGCAACATGACATATGGAAGACATTCAACTTCAATGTACAGTCTCACAGGCCTAGACTTACAGTGAGGCACTGAATCCTGGTCATCAGACCTAGTGGTTGGAATGAAGGTCAAAAACAGACATAGGGTGGGGAATTGGACAAGGTCAGGTCTGGAACTTTGAGGTCTAGACAGGCCAAGGTGAGAACTAAGATCAGAGTCAATAGACAAGCTAAAATCTGTTCCATAGCCAGAGTCCAGGTGAAGGCCAGAGCTCAAATACAGGTGGTCAAAGTCCGTGGACAAGCCAAACCAATACCACAGTGGGAATCTAACTATCGACCAAAGGTCAAATCTGAGTGGTTAAGGGGGGTGGAGATTCAGGAGATGAAGACAAGGCTGGAAAAGGTTAGTACCAAAACAGGAGCAGTGTCAAGGAAAGGCAAGAATGAGAGTGAAACAGGGCTTGGGCAAGGCTGGAGCAGTAACAAGGACTGGATCAGGCTGGGAATCTAGTGATTCTGTTACAGTGTGAGGCAGCAGAAGGGTTCTTGGCCAGGCAGTATTGTTGCACAGATGTATCTACAGTCTTGGAGAAGTTGGGGAAAGACATGAGTTTCGGAGTCACCTGATCCAACCTCTGCTCATGAATAGGCTTATGGATAGACTACTGCTGCAGGGTCTGTCCTGTGGACTCGAGGATCATCATTCCCTCATGGAACAGACCACTCAGGCTTTGATGCAGTTTACCCATTATCCGCTTCAACACTGTTGTAACTCACTATTCACTTCTGTATCTACTTCATACCCAAATATGTCATCTTGTTTGCCATCCCTCAAAGATCCATTGCCAGATCAAAGGACTCAAAACAAGCATAGAGAAAATCAACCACCACCAGTCACCAGGGCTTTGAACTTACTCAGTGCATGCCACCACTTCCAACACTGCTACCTCAGCGACCAAAGGAGGAAACTAGAGTCATTGTAAAATGATGTATAGCTTCATAAGAGAAAGGAAATGTTGGAAGCTTCATTTGTAAGAAGTGTTTTCTTGTTTAACGGATGGTGAAACTGCCACTGGAGGTCACAATGTTCATTGCTGACCTCCATACCCTCTTTCTGAACAAAACCATATAGCGCGTAACATCAAAGTTACCAAAGGTCTAACTGTTCTCCTCTAATGTACAGAATCACAGAATCATAGGGCTGGAAGGGACCTCAGGAGATCATCTAGTCCAGCCCCCTGCTTCAAGCAGGATCAACCCCCACTAAGTCATCCCAGACAGGACCTTGTCCAGTCGGGACTTAAAAACCTCAAGGGATGGAGAATCCACCAACTCTATAGGCAACTCATTCCAATGCTTCACCACCTGCCTGGGAAAGTAGTTTTTCCTAATATCTAACTTACATCTTTCCCTCTTCAACTTCTGACCATTACTCCTTGTTCTGCCATCTGACACCACTGAGAACAGTTTCTCACCCTCCTTTTTAGCGCTCCCCTTCAGGAAGTTGAAGGCTGCTATTAAATCACCTTTAAGTCTTCTCTTCTGTAAACTAAACAAGCTCAAATCCCTCAGCCTATCCTCATAGGTCTTCTGCTCCAGACCCTTAATCATTTTTGTTGCCCTTCGCTGAACCTGCTCTAGCAAATCCACATCCTTTTTATACTGGGGGGCCCAAAACTGGACACAACATTCCAGATGTGGCCTCACCAGTGCCAAATAAAGAGGAATAACTACTTCCCTAGATCTGCTCGAAATGCTCCTCCTAATGCACCCACTATGCGGTTAGCTTTCTTGGCTACAAGGGCGCACTCTTTACTCATATCCAGCCCTTCATCCACCATAACCCCTAGGTTCCTTTCCATCGTACTGCTGCTGAGCCAGTCGGTCCCCAGCCTGTAACAATGTTTCGGATTCTTCCACCCCAGGTGCAGGACTCTACACTTCTCCTTATTGAACCGCATCAGATTTCTTTTGGCCCAGTCCTCCAATTTATCCAGGTCACTCTGGATTTTCTCTCCACCCTCCAACGTATCTACCTCTCCCCCAGTTTTGTGTCATCTGCAAACTTGCTGAGGGTATAACCCAGTCCCTCATCCAGGTCATTAATAAAGATGTTGAATAACACTGGCCCCAGAACCAAGCCTTGCAGCACTCCGCTTGAAACAGACAGCCATCCAGATATTGAGCCATTGACCACTACCCCTTGGGCCGACCGTCATGCCAACTTTCTATCCATCTTATAGTCCAAGGATCCAATCCATATTTCCTTAACTTATGGACAAGAATGTTGTGGGAGACCCTATCAAAAGCCTTGCTGAAGTCAAGATATATCACATCCACTGACTTCCCCATGTCCACAGAGCTTGTTACCTCGTCATAGAAGCTAATCAGATTGGTCAGGCAGGACTTGCCCCTGGTGAATCCGTGTTGGCTACTTTTGATCACTTTCCCCTCTTCCAAGTGCTTCAAAATGGATTCCTTGAGGATTCCCTCCATTATTCTACCAGGGATTGAGGTAAGGCTGATGGGTCTATAGTTCTCTGGATCGTCCTTCTTTCCTTTTTTAAAGATGGGCATTATGTTTGCCTTCTTCCAGTCATCTGGTATCTCCCCCGATCTCCAAGAGTCTTCAAGGATAATGGCCAAAGGTTCAGCAATGTCCTCTGCCAACTCCCTCAGTACCCTGGGGTGCATTAAATCCAGACCCATGGACTTGTGCACACCTAGTTTTTCTAGATAGCTCAGAACTTGTTCCTTCCCCACAGATGGCTGCTCTCCATCTTCCCATACTGCACCATCTAGGACCCTCACGGGGAAGTTGACTTTGTCCCCGAAGACTGAGGCAAAAAAAGCATTGAGTACCTCAGCTTTTCCTGCATCATCTGTCACTAGGTTATCTCCCTCATCCAGTAATGGCCCCACACTTTCTCTGATAACCTGTTTATTGTTCACATGGCTGTAGAAGCCCTTCTTGTTACTCTTCACATCCCTTGCCAGCTGCAGTTCCAATTGTGCTTTCACTTTCCTGATTACTGCCCGTCATTCTCCAGCTGTATGTTTATACTCCTCCTTAGTCAACTGTCCACATTTCCATTTCTTGTATGCGTCCTTTTTGAATTTAAGCTGACGAAGGATTTCCCTGTTAAGCCAAGCTGGTTGCCTACTATGTTTGCATTTCTTACTATGCAGCGGGATTGTTTGTTCCTGTGCCTTCAGTAAAACTTCTTTAAGATACTTCCAGTTCTCTTCAACTCTTTTCCCCTTCATCTTCCTTTCCCAAGGGATCCTGCTCATCTGGTCTCTTAGGGAGTCAAAGTCTGCTCTTCTGAAATCAAGGATCTGTATGTTACTGCTCATCCTTCTTCCTTTCATCTGGATCCTGAAATCTATGATCTCATGGTCGCTGCAGCGCAGGTTCCCTCCCACTTCTATTTCTTCTATTAGTTCTTCCCTGTTTGTGAGCAACAGGTCAAGTTGTGCACAGCCCCTGGTCAGTTCCTTCAGCACTTGTAACAGGAAGTTATACCCAACATTCTCCAAAAACTTCCTGGATTGTCTGTGTGCTGATGTATTGGTTTCCCAACAAATGTCCGGATGAATAAAGTCTTCCATGAGAACCAGGGCCTGTGATTTGGAAGCTTCACTAAGCTGCCTGAAGAAAGCCTCATCTATCTCCTCTTCCTGATCTGGCGGCCTATAACAGACACCAACTACAACATCACCTCTGTTACTTCCACCTCTAAGCTTAACCTAAAGACACTCAACTGGATTTTCTCCTTCCTCATACTGGAGCTCTGAGCAATCATACTGCTCTCTCACATAGAGTGCAACTCCTCCTTCTTTTCTCCCCTGTCTGTCCTCCCTAAACAATTTATAACCTTCCATGACCATGGTCCAGTTATGCGAATCATCCCACCAAGTCTCTGTTATTCCAACCACCTCGTACTTGTGTGACTGTGCCAGGGCCTCTAATTCTTCCTGTTTGTTCCCCAGGCTTTTGGCATTAGTGTACAAGCATCTTAGAGAAGGGGCCAATTGGTCCACTTTCTCCTCTTCACCCAGAAAACCCACTTGATTGTTCCCTCCTCCTTCCCCACTTACCTCTGGGTTTGTGTCACCTTCCCCCAACAAACCTAGTTTAAAGCCCTCCTCACTAGGTTTGCAAGCCTGCCTGCAACGATGCTCTTTCCTCTTTTAGTGAGGTGGATCCCGTCTCTTCTCAGCAGCAATCTCTGTTCATGAAACAGAATCCCATGGTCAAAGAAACCAAATCCTTCCCTGCTACACCACCTACGCAACCATGCATTTACCTCTGTGATTCTATGATCCCTTCACGGACCCCTTCCTTCCACAGGGAGGATAGAGGAGAAGACCACCTGTGCTCCATATTCCTTGAGTACCAAACAACTTGCAGCTGAGTTTTATACTGAGACATGGCATTGTAACGTATTAGGCAACCATCTCTTCATCATCTAAGATGTGCTAACATCCATACTCATACAGCAGGATCAGCTGCTTTCAACACAGTCAACCGTAAGGTATTACACATCCCTGCTGTGCTACATGGTGTGATCAATGGAGTGGCATTAAGTTGGTGTCATAGTTTACTTTTGTAGAGAGCTCAGAACACTCACATGGAGCTATTCCTCCTCTCTTAAAGCTCTCATTGTGTTGCTTTTCATAACATTTAATTTTATCCCCATTTAACATTTGTGTTCCAGAAAGGTAGAATAAGATGCCATGGCATCAAGTGCCATCAGTGTGCCAAAGACATTTAACTGTATATTTCCTTCTCATTGGCACCTGGCATTGCTGTCACCCAGCAGCCACCAAACTCCAAAGGCAGTAAATATCTGGCTGAAAACCAAACAAATGAGTAACCTTGATAAGAATGCCTAATACTAGCAGGAAGGGGAAACACACTTTGGTCAAGTGACAGAAACCGTGACTTTCTCCTGTAGCAAAAGCATCTGCCTTCCTGTAGTGAAGATGTACCACAAATGAGCAGTAGGAGTGTGCAAAGCTGGATCCTCAACTTCCAATCTACAAAGAGAGATAGCGGTAGTAGGAGATAGTGAGACAGTGAGGGAACATGCTTTAGGAAGGTGGGAAAGTCTCTCATTTAATGGTTTACTGTGAGAGCACAGCTTGTGCATCTCAAATTCACTTATTTTAAAAAGTTTTTTTTTCCCCCTGTGGTTTGTGCACTACAGGCTGCTAAATTTTCATCTATTTATTTGTTTTATCATCTTTGTTTAGAAAACGACAAGCAGTCAGAGGAGCTCAGAATACATTATTCCTAATATGTGGTATGGAATAATTTATATGTAAAATATTTACCTATTTCATTTATTTAACGATATTCAAAATACCATATCGGACTTGTGATAAAATATTAGTGTTAAGAATTACGTTTGATAGTATCAAACCATGGGAGAGTACTCATCAAATACAAAATATTTAGTGTGTAGCATATGCCTATGCTGTTCAGACTTTTTTAAAGGAAACAATTAACTTTTTTTAATAGTTAGGAAAAAGTCATTTCCACAGGTAAGTTTAAGTACCTGAACTATTCAGGCTTTTTATGTCCTATGATATACATACTCCATAAATCAATGTCCATTTCTATACTTACTTTGGTGTGTAAAAAGGACTTTTGATTTAATTTGTTGAAATGTTAACCTGTATTCCACCACCTTTTTTGGACATTTGAAGACCATTAGTGAAATAACTACTAATGATCTAGTTAAATTTTATATATCAGAAGAAACATTTTCTTGATGATTGCAATCTACTCAATTCAATAGTAGATCTGAAATTAGAAGCATCATGAATTTTTACTATTGCACTGGTTAATGTTGTTGAATTTAATTTCTTCATCTCTCCCTGAGGGTGTTTCTACACTGTACTTGGAGGTGTGATAGCTTGAGAATAGCTATACATGCTGAAATAATTTATCTAGCTAGCAAGATCCCTAAAAGCAGTGAAAATGTAGCAGTACGGGCTCTACTAATCCAAACTGAACCCTGTGTACTTATGCAAATCGCTAGCCCACAATGCAACCTGTGCTACTGCCGGTTGACCACTGCTGTGCACTCAGTAGCTGCTTTATAGCTAGCTAAGGTGTATCTATCCGTGCTATAATTTTACTCCTTGTTTGCAATGTACACAAACCCTCAAACTGAAACTTTAAGGGCAGTAGCATGTGCCCACTTCCTGTTACCCAAACAGGTAATTAGTCCAGGGGTGTTCAAACTTTTTTCATCAGGGGCCACACAGATTTTTTTCATGTTCCAGGGGCCAAACATAAAATATCCCCAAACCACCCCCCATGGCTTAAGCCCCTCACAGCACCAAACCATCCCCTCCAAGCCTTAGACCCCAGTGGCTACAAACTGCCCCCAGCCTTAAACACCCCACAGCCCCAAACATCTCCCTGCCCCCAGGCTTAACCCCACTTACAGCAACCAATTGCCTCCACGAACCCAGCTGCCATTTAAAAATGGCATGACTGCCAGCTCAGCGAACTGGAAAAAAAAAGCTCCATGGGCCAGATTCTGGCCCACACGCCACATGTTGGGCACTCCTGAACTTGTCCTATATGATGTTTATGTCATTGCCTTATGCCCTCATCTTGCAAAAATTTTGTCATATGCTTAACTTTTCTATTATAAGTAGTATCACTGAAGTTATTGGACCTGCTCATGGTAATAAAGACCAACCTGTGCAGCCATTACTTATGCTGATGAGTAATTATATATGCAAATAAAAGTGAATATTATGCAGGTTGAACCTCTCTCATCTGGCACCCTCAGAACCTAACTGGCACTGAAACAGAGAATATGCCAGATCATTGGAGGTCAATATTGTCTAGCACACTACCAACACTTCCACTGCTTACTGTGCTCTTAGAAGACATTTAGGGTTAGATTACAGCTAAATAACAGCACAGAACACTGAGAGCCAGGAATGGTGGCTATAAACAAACCTTATGGGACCACAGGAAGCTTGGCCACACCCGTGACAAGTGGTCAGCTGGCTAACTGAAATCATGCCAAATTACGGTTGTTGCCAGATGGGAGTTCCAGATTAGAGAGGTTCAACCTGTAGGAATTCTTACATGAGTCAAGAATTGTGAAGGGGTGCACTAGATCTGGAAGTTCCCCGTTGGAGACCTTATGGTCCTGCCTCACTGCACCTCAGAAAAGAGCAAAGGAGAAATGTTCCAGGTGGTTTAGAGTAACTGCAAAAGAAGTAGCCAGTCAGAGGTGCTGCTGGAACAGCCAATCAGTGACCAGAGAGACATAAAAAGCCACAGAAGCAAAACAGGCAGGTGCTGCCTCAAGCTGGAAGAGACAACAGTAGGTTACTAAATGGCTGGAGGAGCAGCATGACACAGACAGCTCAACAGGCAGGATTGAGTAAGGCCCCCAAACACTGTGGGTGGTGGGGGAGGGAGGAGGGGAGAAGGGAAAAGGAAGACAAAATACTCTTGGGGGAACTGAGCAAGGATACAGCCCAGAGTCAAGCCAGACCAAATAAGCGGTGGTCAAGTTAAAATTTCACACATTGACATGTGTCCTGGGGTTCACATCTGTGAAGTCACACAGCATGCACCCTCTCCCCCTGCCCCTGCCGTCCCACAAGATCACTGCCCAATGACCTATGAGATTTACCTATTAATACACACTCCTACTCTACACAGTAAAAATGACTTGAGCATAAACAGCTATCTGAAATCTGTCTTAAGATGAGAAGTTTTAAAAATGCTAAAATGTTTACTTCACCTTATAAAAGAGCATTTTTAAAAAGTCTTTATAAATGTCCTAATATGCCTGTTGCTTGTGGCTTATGTTCAAGCATCCTGGAGATTGGCAAGTGGTTTGACATTTCAAAATAATGAGGTATCAGTGAAAATGATTTTTGAAAGATGGGATTTTACGTTTAAAAAAATATCAAAACTTGTGGCCAAAATGCTCAAGAAATATAAGTATGTCCCCTAGGTCTAAATAATTGCTATCACTGAATAAAGGTAATGAAATGCACGTTTTATTTGTAGGCAAAACAGCAACAGCTCAAGGTGCTCTGACCTCTGCTTACACCAATGTAAAGAAACTACTTTTATTAAAAAAATCTGTGGAATGGATAGACCATGGAATAGACAGAATCTGGGAAGAGACCTCAGGTGATAACCTAGTCCAAACCTTTGCTCAAAGCAAGACCACCCCCAACTAACTCATCCCAGCCTGTCCTGAAAGATCTCTAAGGGTGGAGATTTAGCACCTCTCTAGGCAACCCTTTCCAGCCCTTCACCAGCTTCCTATTATCCAACCTAGGCCTCCCACCCTGCAAATTGAGACCATTGCTCCTTGTTCTGTTATCTACCACTACTGAAAATAGCCTGACTGACTCCATTCTCTTTTGAAACCAACCCCGGACTCCAAAATGCCATGTAGAAGGATGGCCCTCAGAGGGGCTTCTGGAAGGAAGTTCTTCCTCCGGAGGAAAAAAATTTCAGAAGAAGGATCCTCCAAGAGAAGGACTTCCTTCCGGAAGCCCCCACAAGGGCTGCGCTTCTACAGGGCATTTTGGAGTATGGAAGAATGGTCTTCCAGACTCCGAGTCACGTGACATTATGCTAATGAGGTGTGGGTAATTTGCATCCATGCCTCATTAGCATATTTCGCTCCGTGTTTTAGCTTGCCACTTCTGAAGGAAGTGGTCTGTGTAGAAACAGCCCTTGGTGGTTTTTATAAACTCCTGAACCCTAACAGATCAGTCACATCTGCTTTGGGGCTCAACTACCCTCAACAGGATATTTAAGCTGTGACGCTAGCTAGATTTCAACCCAAATGTCACAAGTCAGCTCATCTTATCTCATGATACCAGATTTTGACCATTTTGACCTTTTGCTGTCTTGCTAGACAGTTGTTTTCACATTTTTTTCTATAATAAAGTTTAAGATTTTTTCCGACTCTGGAGTTTGAAAATAGTCTTTTATCCAATGCCAACTTTCATCTAGAATCAGTACTGAGTTTTTGAATCCAACTCTCCTCTGAAATTAAAAAGAATATTAATATCAACAGAACAACACTAATTTAAAAGAATCTGTGGATCTGTCTCACATTAGCATTTGAAGATGCTTTTTTACCCATTCCTAGTGATTATATTACAACATTCATGCTGGGTGATGTAAATAGCTGGAAGCATGACACCAAAACCCAGGCTGCTTTAAATCAGATACTGTTGTACAGGAGTCCCACATTTCAGTGTATGAGAGTGTGTGTTTCAGGGATTCGATACATTACTTATAATGTCACTATCCACACAGTTCTTTGTTTTAAAATTCTTTTCATGCAGTCTAGCTATGGGAGTTTGAATTAAATTGGTCGCTCGTGAAGCGAAAAGCTGGTTCTACAGCTAATCCCCTTTTCACTTACCTAGAATATGATCTTTGCTAGATATTAAAAGACATCCCAATTTGCATAAACTACTTGTACATTTTGCTTTCTTGAGGTTCCAAGATTTTAATAAGATTATTAATTGTTGTTGAACATTTTCAGTTTCACTTTTGAAAAGTACTATCATTCCCAAATTCTATAATTAGAGACACGATTAAAGTGCCTCAGCACAATCTGTAAACTCATTCTTTGTGATTTATCGGGCTGCAAGCTGCCTTCGGTGCACCTTTTCTTCTGGGGCTTTGATTGATCAACTATACTTTTTATTTCCTTCACAAGTGTTTTCTTTTTTAAAAGAACGATCAGCAGTATTTCACCTGGATCAGACTGTTCTGTAAGGTCTTTCTCCGTATGACACTCACACCAGTGAAATCTAAGCTACCTGTTTAATAGAAGTATCTACAGTAATTTTAACTTTTCTTAGCCCTTAAACAGAGGCAGGGATTTCACTTAAAATTTAAAAGCCAGACACTAAAATACAAAAGACATTTACTTAATTCCCAGTTCATAAATCTTTGGCAAATTTCTGCAGAGTACACGTGCACACCACAGCTCTTCAAAATGTGACTATTCTATAGGAAGAATACTGCAGGGGAGTGGTTTTGGTTACCAGAACACAAAGTAATTTCCCCTTCCGGTCAGGCATTCCTCACTTTTAGGTCGCAATCTTAATACACAGCAAAAGATTAAAATAAAAGTGACTATTTCCACACCTGAACAGGAGTATTACTGATCAGCTCTCATTTATCGCACGGCTGAGCAATTCCAAACTCAACATGCACAGTTGACAAATGTCTGAATGGGTGAGTTCTTGGGCCTCCACTACAATAGCAAAATTATGAAATTGCTACAAAAATAAATTAACTCCATTATCTGTATGTCTCCTATCCAATGACATACTCTACCAGAGGTTTTTCAAGAGAACAGTTGTGTGGAATAATAAAGAGTCTTCCTTAACAAGCATAAGTTTATTTTCCTTTGTCTGATAGAGACTTTTGATTCACCTTTCTTCTCAAGGTGGAGTGCTATATTTTAATTTGTAGGAGAAAACAAGGGGTTTGCAAAAGACAGAGGACAAATATATACTCCACATCATTGCAGAATTACCCATTATGCTCTCATACATTCTGCTAATTCAGATAAGGGAACTGATAATTTCTTAGAGGGTGAGGGAAATCCTGCATTGCTGACATTGCTAAATTATGCCAGTGCAAATGAGTTATTCCCAGAGTTCAACTGCACTTCTGAAAAGCAGGATTGGCCTTGGGAATGGATCAGATTGAACCAAATGGCAGGTAGTCCCCTGTTGGCACATTTTAAAAACATCACCTGGTAGCTTTTTCCTTCTCTTTTCTTCACCCCCACACAGAATGGAATCCTGGCTCCAGTGAAGTCACTGAGCCCTAGTCAACAAGTAAGCACCTATTTCAAAATAGTTCTTTCCAAATAGCACTAGCGTACACGGGCAGGGCTTTTTTTTTCTAAGTAACTGGCCACCAGGGGCCTGGCACAACTGCAGATCTGATTACCCTAAGCATGCCTGCAACCAACTCTACTGCTCCTCCTCCCCAGATCCTTAAGGAGCTGGCCACAGGCAGAAGGGCTGGCTGCATGTGGCCCACATTGAAGCTCTGGGCTGAAATGCAGGGTAAACAGAGGGAGCCATGAGTGAGGCCATCACTCCAAGCAAGCCCCCTACTGTTGACAGCACTGCTGGAGCTGCTCCCATAGCAGCTAGTGCCCTGGAATACAGGCAAGCACCATCTTAGACCAGCATGGAAATCCTTGCCCTCACAGGGCTCTGGAGGAAGGAAAGCACTCTCTGGGATCTTCGCACCAGAAAGAAAAATGCCAAAGTCTATTGGCAAATCGTTGCCCTATGGGCAAAAAAGAACACCCGAACTCTGGAGCAATGCCAGCTCAAAACCAAGGAACTGCTTCAGGGCTACAACAAGGCCTGGGATGAGTCTATCTGCTCTGGGGTGGCACCTCACAGGTGCCAGTATTATGAGTAGCTGGACACCATGGGGGGTACAAATCACACCCCACCCCCCACTTTCGTGGAGTCTGGAGAGGATGCACCCAACATCACCCTTGAGGTGCCCGAGGATGATGAAAGGGAGGAGGAAGAAGAGGAGATCAACTACTCTACTATGCCTGCCAGCCAGGAGGTCCAGCTGGCTCTGGAGCCAGTCCCCCACTGACACGATGTTCCCCTTGGTCCCAGAGAGAGCAAGTGAGTAAAAAACCATTCCCCAGCACTTAGGGGTAGGTGTCAGCTAGGGGGCAGTATTCATCTTGCCTGGGGATCCCAGAGCAGCCTGGTCACCTGTCTGCACACAGCCCACCAGTCCAGAGAAATCAGCTCCAAGCCATCCCCACACAAGGACCCTGGCTTCCCTTTCACAAGGTTCCTGCAGAGGCCTGCCTTACTCCGGTCCTTGTGGCAGGACAACTTCTTGTGACAAGCCACCACAAACTTGTCTGTGGTCAATGACCCACTCAGCAGTGCCACTTGTGGCACAAGGTAAGGCCTGCACTCAGGTAGCAATGTAGAATGATGCTCCAGGGGAGACTAACATTGTGCAAGTGAACCTGTTGGGAGGGGAGGAGAGGAAGGTCGGGGAAACCTGGTGGCCCCTGTTCTCCCTGGCAAGTAGCATCTGCCTCTCTCACTCTCACACACACACACCCAAGTGGTCACAATAGGAGTCCTCCCTGTAGAAGATGCCATGAGTGCTGGACCCAGGGTGTGCAGGACTCAGGTAGAAGATTAGCTATCCTGTTCTACCCTCCTGCCTGCAGACCCATGCCCTAGGTGGCTTGTTCGCATGGATGACATGTCCCTGGGCTGTGGGTATCACAATGCTCCCCTGGGACATCTGTGCTCCTGCTGGACAATGCCCACTTTCTGGGCGACATATGGCCATGGTCGTGCACATCACCATCATTCGAAGCCAGGGGATGGGTGTCATACACAAAGACTCCCATGATGACAAGCCTCATAACTTATCTTCACTGCCGGTACAACTGCAAGCATGGAACATACCCCATCTCCCACGTCATCCAACTGCCTGTGTGGGTCCACAGGAGAAGGTGTTCCCAGGATGACCTGCTCCTGGAACAGATGGCTTGTCTGTGGAATGTCATGGACGACCTGGAGGAGGAAGAGTGGGTAGAGCACCAAGTGGGTAAGGAGCACCACTGGGCCACCTGAACCAACTGATGCACAGGCAGGACATCATAGCTAAAGCATGAAGTAGGCCACCAGCCACATCCTCACCCTCTGCCCACATCCTTCCCTACATGGGGGCTTCCACAGCCCCAGAACATGGAGTGCCAGAAACCACAAGGCAGCCACCAGAGAAAGCGCTCCATGGTGTGCAGGGGATTGAGGGTACCATGCAGAAGCAGGAGCTCCAGAACCTGGATGAGAGGGTCCAGCTGGTCCTCATTGGCCATGTCTACACGTGCCCCAAACTTCAAAATGGCCACACAAATGGCCATTTCGAAGTTTACTAATGAAGCGCCGAAATGCATATTCAGCGCTTCATTAGCATGCGGGCGGCCATGGCGCTTCGAAATTGATGCGCCTTGTCGCCGCGCGGCGCGTCCAGACAGGGCTCCTTTTCTAAAGGATCCCGCCTACTGCGAAGTCCCCTTATTCCCATCAGCTCATTGGAATAAGGGGACTTTGAAGTAGGTGGGGTCCTTTTGAAAAGGAGCCCCATCTGGACCCACCAGCGCGCGGTGAGGCGCGTCAATTTCGAAGCGCAGCTGCCGCCCACATGCTAATGAAGAGCTGAATATGCATTTCAGCGCTTCATTAGTAAACTTCAAAATGGCCATTTGCGTGGCCATTTCGAAGTTTGGGGCACCTGTAGACGTAGCCATTGTCTCACTGGAACAACATGCAGCAGCTTGGAGGAAGCATACATGAGATGCAACACAAAGCCCATGAGCCCAGTATTGCTTTGCAGCCACTCTGGCTCCACACTATGAGTGCTGTGGCACCCACAAGGGCAACCAGAACACAAGGGTGCACATGCCCAGTGCATCCCCTTTATGTCCCAGGGGAGGGGGAGGGTGGCGGGAGAAGCAGTGATGAAGTGACTTGTGAGATGGCTGTTCAGGGCATTTTCAATGACCAAGCAGCCATGGGAAATATACACTCTGATGCCTTCCTTCCTTGAAGTGCTTCCAGGAGCTCTAAAGCAAAACATGCAAATCAAGAGCCGAGCATGGCTGGAAGCATCCAGGTTCAGGACGCTTTTCTGGTGGGAACCCTCATAGGTGCAGGCAGAAGAAAGACTAGCAGTGGTATTGGCAGCATAACATCTTCCTCCCACTGCAGATTCTTCCCTAGTGTACTTTGAAGTGGAGGGAATTTATATGTCGATCCTGTAAATATCTGCTGCATTTTCCTAAAAATTCTCTTGTTGACATCTACAAAGGTATTTAGATGCCCGAGTCTCAAGTTTATGTAGCTAATTCCTAATTTTGACTCCATGGTGATCCACGAAAATGTCTCTGAACCCCATAGGCATTTACACTCACACAGTGCACACATTTTCAAGGTGAAATTTGCCCAAATGTCAGGTGGGAGACAAGTGCCAGATGTCCAGAGAGAGGAAGCCATGCATATGCAGAAATCTTAATGCTGAGGGAACTTTCATTCTGAAACCTAGTTGCCAACTGAGTTTAGGTACCTACAGGATTCAGCAGAAATTGTGGATCACAATGGAGCCAAAACTAGCCAAAACTAAACTTGAGACTAGGGTGCCTAAACCCCAAACCTAGGAATCAATATTCCTCTGTTGACCTCAGCCTAAATTTCAGATTAGATCCGTAACGGAGAGCTCATGTCTCCTGCAGTTCTTTCACTTCCACAATGTGATTGTGATTCTGTAAGAAGTAATAACTCTGGTTGGCTTCCAGATATAATATTTAAATACTGTAAATGAAGGAACTGAACATAGATACATAGATTCTTGCTGGGAACATACATTGGCAACATGAGTTGTTGCCAGTCAATGTTAAGGGCGATAAGTAAGATACCTACAAATATATCCGATGGAAATTAACACTAATGAAACTGATGTGTGTATTTATGAGGAAACATCTGAAGACCTAAATAAGCATAAAACAATGTCTGAGATCTAGTGATCTAACTTCCAGGGCACTCAATGAAAAAAATCCCTCTGAAAACTGTGGATCTGGATCGGGCCTTAAGTACTGAGAAGATAACCAGCATCAAGCAGTGAAAGCATGAAATAACAAAATAACCACCTGTTTGCACATCCAGTAGTACTTTACTCCACAAGTAGTCCTGTTGATTTCAGAGAGACCAATTATCTTACTAGTGAGCATAAAGATATCAGTATCTGTCTCTAAGGATGGACAGAAATTTTTGAATTGGGGACAAGAGTATATAACTTGGACTACTGCTTCTGAATATCAGAAAAATGAATTTAAGATTATAGAACATATTTCCATGTAGACCTGATTGAAAGTTTTGAAATAAAAAGGTTATTTTTGTTGGCTATTGTTAGGTAGAAAAAATATTTTTTTCAACTTTCTTGGATTTTTTTCCAACTTCTTAAAGAAATGCAACCTTTTTCAATTTTGACATTTTATGTGAAATATGTAATTTGTCAAAATGTCCATTTATGAAACCCCACTACTTTAGCTATTTATACAGTTTTTCAATTTTTAAAAAATGGTCTATTTTGAACACTTCAAAATGAAACTAATTTTGAAATGTCATGGGTATTAAAGAAGTCTAAGTTCATTTTTCAATTAGCTTTCAATTGTGAGAAATGTGACAGAATCTTTGACATTTACATCATATAGAATAGGATGAAGATCTAGGGAACAGTCTTGGCTCTTGAGGCACGTACATGAAAACTCATGGATCCATCTCTAATTTGTATGAATCAAAATGAAGTAAGAAAACGCTCCCCATTACTAATACCCATTTGATACTAGTGCTACAGAAGAGCTTTCACCAGAGTCACAGAACAAACTCAGATTGGATTTCTGGGCTTCGGGAATTCCATTATGTAAGTGTAAAAATAACTCCTGTACTATTGCATTATATTTATTTCTTCCTGGGATAAATTAGTCTCATGGGTGCTCTTAATTACACAATTTGAAATTGTTTCAAAAGTAGCCACAAGTATCTCTGTGCATGCTTTTCAGGGACTACTGCTATGGACATGTCAGACACTGAAAGACTGCCACAGAACAGAGAACAAAACAAACATCGGGCTTGAAAAATACCGTCTAGGCCTGCTGAGAATCATAAAAAAGCACACTTATTTTTTTAAACTGCATTTCTAGCTGATGTCCAGTGAAATATAAATATTTAAGATTTTGACAAGTGAAATACTGCACGAGTCATTACAGTTGTGATCATAACCCTGAGCTGAACCAGCAAAACCATGTTGCTATGTTCTTATTTTGTAAACCAACAACCTATAAGATTTGCAGTCACATGGATTTTATAATGGTTATAGTTAATGCCCTTAGTGTACCAGAATAAATTTACAGATAAATGTTGTATAGTACCTTTATGGCAATGAATGATTCTAATAATCAGTACTTCTTTTAAAAATGATTTCAGGGAGGGGTGTTTCATTATGCCTCCAGAAAATATTAAAAATGTGCTTTTAATCCAGATATCATGTAGCCACATTGACTAGGTCCAGTGAAAGTCAGATGTCCCCAACTCAGACTTCTCAAGAGGCTTTCTTTCAACAAGAGTACAGAAGTGACATCAACAAAACCAAAATAAAGGAGCCAGGAAACTCATGCACAAGACAAAGGTTAAAGGACAATTTTTACCAGCTCCTGTTGATGTTATTTTAGTACTTTAGGAATTATCAAATATTTCCTCTGTGCTACAGAGTAGCAGCAAAGTTCCAAAATAAAATAAGATTGCAGCTACAAACTGAGCCTTCACCAGTGGGGTACTGAGGCCAGGAGGCTAGAGGAAGGAAAATTTCAAAAGAGGAAGGAAACTCCAGGTCCCAGAGAGAATCCTACCTACCTAGGGAAGAGGCTTTGTATCTTCTTCAGTCATATCAGCTAACCATTTTCCTTTAGACATATAAACTGAGTATGTTTACTTTATCCTTAGGGCAGGCACGTTAACTGATACCTTAATAGCAAGAGAGTTTATTTACCTATCACACTGGCATCTAAAAATATAAAATCTTTATAATTCAGCATCAATAAAATGCTTATTTTCCCAGCATTTTTCAAAGAGCTTCTTTTACAGATTGACAGAGCAAGATGGTTCAGTGTGGCCCACGACCACACGAATGTGTATGCCGAAGCTGGTAGTACTCAGTCTCCTGAGTTCCTCTCCAGTGCCCTACTTGCAATCTAATCACCACACATTACTTAGCAAAAAATGCTGATAAGTTACAACCTGGGACCGAACCAATGCCAAGAATAGAGCAGAAATGCAGAAACACAGCCACCCACTCACTCACTCTCTGAAGGTATTGTGCCTACAGGAGGCAGAGTGCGTGTGAATGCTGAGATTTTGCCATCTCTGTCCCTGCCTAAAGTCCCTGGACTGTGCACTCCAGAAGCACAAGGCTGTGCAGATGGGGAGAGAAAGGACAGCACTCGTGCCCTTTCATATTCTTTACCAGCAGCACAGTGCTAGGAGCCATGTCCAATTATCCATTATAAAAAAGTACAGTGGAACAGGAATAGTCAATGGGTGGGGTGACATATTGTTCACTGAACAATTGAAATGACTGAAAACTCAATTGAATGTGAAACAATTGGCAAAATGAGGCCCAGGCTTACCCTTCATACAACTTTATCACAGTCAATCATGTTGAACAGGGTTTTCATTTGGCCCACACTTTTTGCCCTTACAAATGTCAGATATAAATACATCTTCCTGAGTTATGCTATGCGTTGACACCTGTAACAAGGAAGTTATTTTCTTGTCAGAATTCACTTGGATACTTAAAGGCTCTTCCAAGCATGGGCTTGTCACACAACTGCCAGCCTTTTACAGTGACTCAGTTAGCTACTTCTAGTCTTTTAAGATCAAAAGTCATTGTGTTTCACAATGCTACTTATCATTGTTTACATGAATAATATCATTAGTGTATTTTAATGCTCTTTCCTCCTGACCCCAGAATGTCCTCATGATCTTTTGTAATATCTTATTGTTTGTGGCTTATTGCACCCATGACAACTCTCACACTTCTCTCTTACTGTATGTGCTCTATTTCCTTTTCCCTTCATATTTTATTTACTTCAAAAGAGGCTCCTTTGCAATTTGTTACATTGTAGACAGATTGCTAATATAGTGACTTGCATTGCTCTCTTCGGAAGGTTTATTTTTTGTTTGTTTTGCAGAAGTGGTTACGGAAAGAATCCAAAGGAGCCCATCTGGAAGTTGCCTTCCTTCCCAGTCCCAGAACTCAGAAATGGAATCTTCCATTACCTCAAGAGAGGAGGTTTTATTTGTAGAGGCCAGGAGATAGCTACAGAGGCTTGGCTCTCCTCCACATGTGGAAAACAGAACAGAGTCCCACAGTGCTTCAATAATTAATCTAAACATCAGGTCTGCCTAGTAGACAGTCATATAAGAAAATTAAAACTGAGAGGTTACAAGATCTGCCAACTGTCACATAATGAGTCATTACATACAGGCTTAGAATTCAGGAGCTGGCCACCTCGGCTACGTCTACACGTGAAGCCTACATCGAAATAGCTTATTTCAGTGTAGCAACATCGATGAATAATGTCTACACGTCCTCCAGGGCTGGCAACGTCGATGTTCAACTTCGACGTTGCGCGGCACCACATCGAAATAGGCGCTGCGAGGGAACGTCTACACGCCAAAGTAGCACACATCGAAATAAGGGTGCCAGGCACAGCTGCAGACAGGGTCACAGGGCGGACTCAACAGCAAGCCGCTCCCTTAAAGGGCCCCTCCCAGACACAGTTGCACTAAACAACACAAAATACACAGAGCTGACAACTGGTTGCAGACCCTGTGCCTGCAGCATGGATCCCCAGCTGCCGCAGCAGCAGCCAAAAGCCCTGGGCTAAGGGCTGCTGCCCACGGTGACCATAGAGCCCCGCAGGGGCTCGAGAGAGAGCGTCTCTCAACCCCTCAGCTGATAGTCGCCATGGCGGACCCCGCTATTTCGAAGTTGCGGGACGCGCAACGACTACACGGTCCCTACTTCAACGTTGAACATCGAAGTAGGGCGCTATTCCTATCCCCTCATGGGGTTAGCGACTTCGACATCTCACCGCCTAAAGTCGAAGTTAACTTCGAAATAGCGCCCGGTGCGTGTAGCCGTGACGGGAGCTATTTCGAAGTTAGTGCCGCTACTTCGAAGTAGCGTGCACGTGTAGACACGGCTTTCATGTGCTATCTATGGACCACAAGAACATACCACTTTGATCTAGCTTTCAGAGTCCTGTTTTTCAATGTTATAATTTTTTTTCAATGCATACATGCATTCGTGTAGGACTCTTTGACCCACATACAAAATCTGACATTGGTGTTCTTTTAACTGGTACACCATTCCTGATAAAACTTGCTTTGTAGAAATTCATATTAAATTTAGTTCAGGATGTCCGAACAAAAGATTTTTTTCAAGGTGATACATCACATCTTGTTTTCAGGACCATAGATTGATATAATTTGGGAGGACAAGATGGTGATTTGACTCCAACCCCTCCACACATGCACACTTCTTTGAAAGCTTTTCCTAAATTTTCTGCTCTACTTTTGCCAGAGCTGGGTTTTGAGGCTTCTGCCAAACCAACCCATATTTGCCAAAAATGTAAGTCACTTCTCTTTCCTCTAATTTTATTGCAGTACTGTTTTATGTTAAATATTATGTACTTTCTACTAACTATATATGGTAGGGGGTTATTCACACTCATAATAAATGAGTTCATTAAAGTCAGTGTTACTTCTGTGGGTGTCAAATAAATAACCAATCAGATGACATTCAAGAAATGGGTTTCTTTTTAAATATGAATAAAGTTTAATATTCTATAAGTAGAATTCCAAAATAGTATGAATACTAATTGTACCTTGTATGCAAAGAGAATTAATACTGTGTCAGACTTCCAATAAAATTTGCAAGTGGGTATTTCTTTTGAAATAATGTCATAACTTTGTGCCGCTACTCTTTAGTCCAATATGACTAAGGCTACATCTACACTAATTCTGGAAGATCAAACGCTTAGGTTCGATCTTCCAGGACACCATTTTGCGCCTGTATGACACGGCATGTTCTGGGGTCAACATCAACCCCAGAACTCCTCGCAAGTGGCAAGGATTAAGGAAAGTTGACAGGAGGAGCACTCATTGACCTTCTGCTGTGTAGCCAGACACGGAAGTTGACAGCTGCAAAATTGACTTTTGGTACCAATTGGAATACCAAAAATTGTGTAGCAGCCGTTGACCTTCCAGGTAAGTATAGATGTAGCCTAAGTAATCAAGACCTGGCTCTGAGGCAGGGCTTTCTGTGATATATACCTCTTTTCATCTGGGAAAACAGCTCTCACTTCTTAGAGCTATTTTCTTAACAGAAGTGCAAGTGCAGGTTGATGCAGTGTGAACTGAAATACATGTTCTCATTATTCATGGATTTATGAGCAGCCCGTGTTATTGCATTATCTGCAAATGGCTGAGTCCATCAGCATTTTTAGTCCAATTCCTTACCATGACTACTTCTAGTATTTAGGCTAATCATTACTCATTTCTTTTGTAATCCCTTTTATAGGAGCCCATGTCAAAACTATGCCTGGGAATATTTTGTTAGCCTTTTTAAACTCTATGACCAATGTGCAATAAATTACACATCAGTACGTACTGCAAGTTTAACAGTAGCACCTTGTGTTTTTACTTCTGGAGAAAATATTCATGTTGTCCTGTCATAGGTAGCACATCTGATTTTTCAGTCAACACAGGCAAAATTTCCAATGAAGTCAAATACATTTTTATAGCAAAATGTTGCAAAAGTAGGCTATTGTTTAGGTCCCATATGCAATGGTGAAAATGTACCACATAACAAATTTGTTATCCTGGGCATACAGAGATTAAGTAAGAACAAATATTTAGGGCTGATTTTTTTTTGAGTCAGAATTAAATTTGCTGAAAACGTATATAATCTTTGAAACCAGTAAGTATATCTAGTGAGTTACCAGCTTTCAATAAATATTTTTTGTGCAAACAGGGAAATTAAATTTCTAACTAAACTAAATTAAAATTAAATTAGATTATAATTATAACTTTTAATCATATGCTTTCTCATTTAAAACTGACTCTTCCCCATTCTTGATGGAGGTTTAGTACAGCTTTCTCATAAGCTCCTCAGATTGCTTCAAGATAATGAATATCTGAATTTGTAAAATAAATTACACTGTCTTTTTGAGATTCGTCTTTTGATGCCTAATGTTCATTTATAATATACATGCACTTTACCTCCCCCTCCTTCTCTGGCAGACTTTCTCAGGTAGTGAATTGCTATGTAGCAGCAGTTCTAGACAGCATCAACCTCTTTCTTATAATTCCATTAATCCTTCTATTATTTTTAAAGATCTTCTCTGATTCTGTTATCTTTTTTTTGTAGTACTCCAGCTCTCTCAAGTCCTGCTTCACTGAATTCAGTCTCATACCCTGCATCAGTGGCTTTCTGTGCCATTCTTTACTTGCATTACAGTATCATTCAGTTGTCTGTCCTGGTCAGTCAATTGTCAGCTTCTTTTTTATTCCACAGTTCCACTCTTGTGTCTTGCTTCATTGCCAGCCTCCTCTATTATCCCCTCAACTTTAACTCAGTATTATCCATTTCTGGCTCACTACTCTGCTTTATAGTTCCAAGCTACCCCTCGTGATGACTGTGAAATCTGTTTGTGGGCTTCTTTTTTCTTCTTCCTTGCTCTGCAGTTACTCATCTAATGATCTTCAGGATTATTTCTATCCTTAAATTTAGTTTTTTTGCATTGTACCAACCAGATTACCCATCTGTTCACACTCCCGTAGGCAACTTCATTCTCTTTTCTCACTGTCTGCAATATTTTGTAAGCATTTTCTACTGAGCAATACAAGTTGAATATTTTTATTGTTTATTTCCATCTTCTCCTATCATTAAGGTGTTAATGTACAGTACATTACTGGTGCAATTTATTCCAGTAAATGACTTTTGCACATTAGGATTGGTTATTAGATATTTCTCTGTCACTTTTTTCAGTGCTGTTTGTATTATAACTGCCATGTTCGCAATGAACTCAAATGTGCTTCTAAAATGACAAAGCTGAAACTAAACAGGCAAGTCAATAATAAAGCTGACATTTTAGGGCTTTAAAATCAACAGTTAACTAGATATCTTGTCTTGAGTCCAGCTCAGCACATTTGTTATTTTTAAGATGCTTATTATCATGGTTTCTAGATGCCATGTAGTTTTTTTAGAATAATTTTCTCAGTGGTTGACAAATTGATATGGACAGCTAGGGTTGATCCTCCAACCCACATGCAGGCTAGTAGTCATGCTAAACCCACAGGATTAGAAAATATCTATCCAAGTATGTGTTGCAGGATTGCAACCTATAGATTTATGCTTTTCAACACATTTATGGGTTGATATCACTGAATGTCACAGTGTATCAGCCCACTGTTATCCTGCTGTTACTATTTCAAGGTCAAATCCCACTTGCTTTCCCCACATCAGTAGTACTGTAGAAATAGGAGATTATTCATGCGAGTGAGATGAGAGGTATTTGATCTTTACCCCTGCTTCTGATTATTACATCTGAACACTTCTTTATAGATTTTCCCTTGGAGGTCAAGCAGAAATGGTGTAAGGTTTGTTTTCTAGAGCCACTGAACAGCTTAATAAAACTCCACTAAGTGATGAGTTTCTAAAAACCTGGGTGAAATGAATGCTAAGAAAAAGAGGCAAAGAGGTTACTGCAAAGAACATACTTGGAAATGCAGCCTGTAATGTTCAATTTGATTTGTTTAAGTTCTACAAGCAAGGTGACTCACTTAACCGCATTGCGAGAAAAGCCAGTAACAGCAGCCCTGATAACTGTTTTCCATATTTCCTTTAAAAAAAAACATTATACTAAGCCTTTCCACCACACTTTTACATGTCTCCCTGAAGACACCTTTTCCAGTGTATTGTTTTGATTGAAGCTAGAATTCCAATACAATATGTAACAGGTTACCAGTGAATACTTTGGCAAACCATCACAGAGATGGCAACTCTGGATGGAGATCACACTTTGGAATATCAGATTCTGAGCATTTTATTCATTTGCACAAAAACTCTACTGTTACAGTATTTGGGGCTTTCTGGTTCCACTATAAAGTACAGTATGTAGGTTTCAGCCATTTCTATTATTCAAAACCATCTGTTTTAAAGACATCTGAAACAAAATTGCTGCCACACAAAGATTGGGCCTAAGAATTAATTTTGCCAACAAAACTAAAAAAAAATAATAATAAACACAAACATGTACTCCCTAATATGACTACTTGCTTTTGGTAGTTTAAAACAAAATATTTAGAAACAGCTAAAAATATAGGTTAGCAAACCCTATGAACCCATATAAAGTCCATCATGAAATTTAGATTTTCCATGTAATTCTGCACCATTTTGAATTTGTTTTCATTATATGTACTTGATTTACAAACTATGCATAATCCAGCACATATAAAATCAATTATTTTCCTAATTCCTGCTAACACCACATCACCAACAAAGGGAAGTTGCAGAGCTGCAGAAGTTGAAACATAAGGGCAAAGGGCATGGGCATAAAGATCAAATGACAAAGGAATCATGAAAATATATTGACACTGTGATCTAGAATCTTTGATCTTGGTACATGGATTTATGTTGTTACAGCTTCTTGGTTGCTCTTGCCAACTGAAAAGTTTAAAAATTAATGTTTATTTATAGTATCACATACTATGTGGCAGACACTTGACAAACACTCAAGGACTGAAGAGTTTACAGTCTAAAGGATAGGGAAACAACTCTAGTCAATTTATATACATGTCAACCTGACTCACTGCAAGGGCTTATCTATGCACAATTTAATGATATAGCTGTACTAAAACTCCCCTTGTCACGAGCATAGTCACGCCAGTAAAAAGATGCTCTATACAGTCTAGCTATTTCTGCAAAGAAAAGGAAATAACGTTTGAGTAAAAAGGTATCTTAGGGTATGTCAATATGGCGCTCGATCTTCCAGGGTTCAATTTAGCACACCTAGTGGGGCTGCACAAAATCAAATGATAAGGGTGCTGCCCTTGACCCAGGAACTCCTCACAGTGACAGGAGTAAGGGAAGTCTATGAGGGAATTTCTCCCATTGTCCTCTCGCTGGGAGGACAGCAGCAAAAAAAAACATTTAAGATACACTGCCTCCAGCTACGCAATTTTCATAGCTGCAGTTGAGTATTTTAAATTGATTCCCCTCCCCGCTCTTCCACCCCAATGTAGACCTGGCCTTAGACTGGTCTGTGTCAAAAGTATGACTTGTACTAGTATCTGCCAGTTAGCAGGGATGGGAGGAACTGATATTCCCCCCAGAGAGAAAGATATGTCAGTCCAAAATTTGTACAGGTCAAGCACAAGCAGCACAGAATATTCAATCATTTTGATGAATTAAGTTACCTCTCTGCAGCTATTTAATAACAAATGCAGAAATAAATATCTCAGCTTGACATTATCCTACAGTTTCCAGTTTAGCTGTGATTTGTTCTTGGTGCAGCGAACTTTTCCTCATTTTCTAACTGCACAGGATTTTAATGTTCAGTAAAGTCCAGGACAGAGAGCAATGCCTCAAATAAGGAATAGCAATGGCAAGGTCTGTCAGAACTTCTCTGCCAGCATTCCTTATACCTGCCCAAGGGCATCCCAGCTATTCTAGTCCCTGACCACTTCTGAGCACAGACATCTGTTAATGGAGAGGAAAATAAAGTAATCCACATTTGTTAGGACATAATATAGAATTAAATTCAGATCTTAAGGTGTTGAATGTTAAATAAACTGATGCCCATGTCTATCTGATCCCCCTCTTCACTCTTCAAAGTAATGCTATTCAAAAACTGTGTGGACTGGATTTGTAAACTGCACAGTATATTACATTGCACAATGTAGTATATTTTTTTCTGTAAGTCTGTGTCTAGCCCATAGCTGGTTTCCACAGTTACCTTATGTGCATATAGACATGGTTAATCTCCTGTTTCTCAAGGACTTCTGTGGACCATCATTAGCAGAGGGGTGAATCCATAGCAATAGCCAACCCAAGACTGTTTGTCAAGGATGGCATCCTAAAGGAGGGAAGTAGACAGATTGGATGTGGTTGCTATCTTAGTAGTACAGTGAAGTGTCTTAAAGACTAAAAAATCCCTGATTATGAAGAACAGTAATCATCAATCCCATGGGTAGCAAAGATATTAACTCCTTCATTTTGAACTAATGTTCCTGACCAATTCACAGTACATTTATTCATAAAAGGAGGAAATGTCTGTACACATAGAAAACTCACTATCTTAAATGGAAGCAGTAATTGTGCAGGAAAAGCTTTTATCTCAGGCAGGTCAGAAAACTACCCTTTCATTCTTGAAATGGAATGATATTCTGAATTGAATTTTGCACTGGAATGAAACTGACGTTTTTGGGGAAAAATCAACAGCACGGTAATGAGGGTGGGGCAAGCGGAGTGCTTAGCATAGCACACTCAGGGGTGCAGCTCCAGGAATTTGCAAGCCCCACAGCTTCAGATTTTCTGTCTTGACTCCTACACAGGACAGGCAGCTACCAGGAGCTTAGGGGTTAACAGTCCCCCTTATGCCGCAGGACTCTCCACTTGTTCCAGGAAGGGACAGCAGCTGGGTCTCCCAGTCCCATGCTGCTGCTGCCATCTCCTTGTGCATGTGGACAGCCCCTGATTGTTGGTAGTTTGGTGTCTGCTCTTTCAGGGAAAATAAGATCTCTGCAGTTATTTTTAAAGTTCATAATTTTATGATGAGTTTGCAGCACTGAGGGTGCATCTACACGAGCCAGCTACTTTGGAGTAGCTGGCACAACGTTGAAATAGCACACATCATGTCTACACGCGCCGTGCGCTATTTCAACGTTGAAATCGATGCTAGGTGGCAAGACGTGAAAACCACTATTCCTATCCAAAGATGGGAATAGTGCCCTACTTTGATGTTCAACATCGAAGTAGGGCATGTGGAGACAATCCGTGTCCTGCTACATTGAAATAATGGGGTCGTCCACGGCAGCCATCAACTGAGGGGTTGAGAGATGCTCTGTCCAGCCCCTGCAGGGCTCTATCGTCACCGCGTGCAGCATCCCTTAGCCCAGGGCTTCTGGCTGCTGCTGCTGCTGCAGCTGGGGGTCCATGCTGTGTTCATGGGGTCTGCAACCAGTTGTCGGCTCTGTGGAACTCGTGCTGTGCAGGCTGAGTGTTTCTGGGAGGGGCCCTTTAAGGGAGCGGTTGCTCTTGCCCCAGAAGGGCTAGTCCAGCCTGTGACCCCATCCATAGTCTTTGCTGGCCCCTTATTTCGACGGAGAGTGATTGTGTGTGTAGACGCTCCACATTTCCTTCTGGGGCGGCTCCTTTCAACATTCCCTGTCGTTACCTTGATGGTGAATGTCGACGGCACCAGCCCTGGAGGCCATGTAGACAATAAGTGTCGAAGTAGCCTATTTCGATGTTCTTACTTCAAAATAGGCTACTTTGACGTAGTGTGCTAGTGTAGACATAGCCTAAAGGTACAAAGTAACTTTATAAGAATTAAAATTGTCATTATTAGATGTTCATTTTTATATGAAGAAAAAATTCTTATTGATTATCTTAGCTGTGCACAATATGTTCCTAATATTATTGAAAATATATTTTATTACACTAAAATTTTGTGGATTTTTTTTCTTGAAGATAAATAAAATTAGTAAACCAGAGACAATTTTTAATTTGGCAGAGAGAGGGTACAGAAATATGTTGCCCCAAACACAAAAATAACTAGTTACTCTCTGAAAATCAACAGAGAAACTCTCTCCCCTAGAATAGTCAATAACTCTGCTTAAAGCACTCACCTGAGCCTCCTTCCAGCCCAGCTTCAAACCCTAATCACCAGGCAATTGGCTGTTCAGAGGGCTCTCTTGTTCTGAGCAGAAATTCAATCCTGAGCAAGAAACACCTTCCCAGAGACATTTTCATTGAAAATTGAAGTTTTGACAAATTTTCTGACCGGAAAAAAATTCTATTAAAATCCCTAACCAGCTCTTCTTGTGTCTGAACATGAGTCTTGGCAGAACTGTTTGGGGTTTAAGCTTTAGAGTACTAGCAGCTTGCTAATTACTACCCAAATGGATGCTTGGGGTAGGGGGGAAACATTTATATTCCAGGAAAAACTAAATAAAGAAACCAAAAACTCTATGTTAAGACAAAGTGTGCATCTCAATAACTTATGGGTAAAAAATATCAATTAAATATTGAAGTTATACCAAAGCCAAGCACTGCAAACAGAGGATATTCAGAGTTAAGGTTCAATTTATGAGAAAGCCGAACATATTAAGGCATAGAAAAATACAGCCAAGTGTGCCCTGTAATAATATGCTGTTCTCTTACTTCTTTTGAAATCTCCTTGGGAGATTAGCTCACCACCTAGTCAGACGACCCCTCCTGAATTGCTCAGTTCATCATTTCATTCACTCACATCATGGCTTCGCTCACGCCTCTAGAGCTGCAGACCTTTCCTCCTCATAGCTTCCTCCTGAGCCTTCCAACCAGGTTAAAGCAAAGTTCTCCTCCCCTTTCACCCAGGGCATTATCAAAGTCTCTTGACAAACTGTCCCTTATAGTCCCAAGACAGGTTACTCCTAGCATGCCTCTCCCAGGCTACATCTACACTAGAATGCTATGTCTAAGTAGCTTATTTTGAAGTAGTGACATCAAAATAAGTTACTTCGATGCGTAGTGTCCACACATTCTCTGGAGCTGGCACCATTGATGTTCAGCATCGAGGTAGCGATGCGCAACATCAAAAGGGGCCCCTCAGCAAAACGTCTACACACAAAAGCAGCCCCTTTCAAAACAAGGGGCCAGGAAAGCTCGTTGACAGGGTCACAGGGAGGACTAGCCCTTCTGGGGCAACAGCAAGCTGCTCCCTGAAAAGGCCCCTCCCAGACACACTCAGCCTGCGCAGCACTAGGGCTAAGGAGCTGACACAAAGTCACAGACACTGTGCACACAGCTATGGATCCCAGCAGCAGCAGCAGCAGCAGCAGCAGTCAGAAGCCCTCAGGGCTGTCACCGAGGCAGGGGCCGCCCTGTTCGGCACCATGCAGGAGGCCACCAAGCAACTCCTGGAAGGCGAACCCTCCCCAGGGGATGAAGGGGCTGTCCCAGACCATGGAGTCCCTCTGGTCCCTCCCCCCGCCAGGTGCTCCACTAGCTATGGAGCTATCCCACCACCTCAGAGTGGTGGGATCACCTGGTCCTGGCAGACTGGGACGATGTCCACTGGCTCCAGAACTTCCGGGTGTGCCGGCAGACCTTCATGGAGCTCTGCCAGAGGCTCACCCCCATGTGAGGCACCACAACACCTTCATGCGGCATGTCCTCACAATTGAGAAACGGGTCAACATCGCTGTCTGGAAGCTGGCTACTCCAGACAGCTACCAATCCACAGGACACCAGTTAGGAGTGGGCAAGGCCACTGTTGGGGCTGTCATCATGGAGGTAAGGAGGCCCGGGCAGGGACCCATCTGGGGAGGGGGGATGGGGAAAGGGGCTGGGGAGTGGGGAGTCTAGGGGGAAGCCCAAGGAGAGGGCCAGACAAGGGGGAGCCCGGGGGCCAAGGGCGGGTCAGGCACACCCCGTACACCGTCACAGGTGCCCATGCCATCCCCCCGCAGGTGGTTCATGCGCTGAATGACCTACTGGTCCACAGGCTCATGTGGCTCAGGCTCCAGTTCAGGGGGGCTGCTGGGAGGGATGGCAGCTGGAGCATGGGGGGAAGGCAGCCTGTCCGCAATCCTCTCCAGGGTCCCGGCAATGCGGTCAAAAGTCTGCATAAAGGACCCCCAGGCTTCATGGTGCCAGGCCAGCACCCGGTCCTCCAATTGGAGGCGGTGCTCCACCACCTGCACCTGGTGCCGGAGGGTGGCAAGGACATGGGGGACAGCAGGCACCCATGGCTGGCTCCAGCAGTGGTGGGCTGGTCCTGGTGCTGGTCCCTGCTCTGGCTGGCTGTCGTGGTGTGATGTCACCAGCAGGCTGTTGGCACCACAGACATTGCAGCGCTGTCATGGCCCTCAGATTTTGCAGCTGCAGAAAAAGTGGGGAAGAGAGAGGACAGCCATTAGTACTGGGACCTGGCCTGTGGCCCAGGCCCCCATCCCTGCTCAGTGCTGGGTCCCTGTCCCCTGTCCCCCAGCCATGGGTGTGGTGTCCCTATTGCCAGCCCTCTTCAAGGGTTCAGCCCCCCCTTCCCCCCCCCGGGATGGGGCGTGGCACTGTCCATGGTGGCGGATGCTGACTGGCCCATGGGTCTGTGCTGCTGTCCTGCAGCTGTGGTTTGGCTGGACCATGGTGGGTTGGGGTTGGCTGGATGTGTGTGGGGGCCCTGGTTGTGTCCCTTGCCCCCACCCTGTAACCCGGGGGTTTGCGCCCTGGGAGGTCCATACCTGATGGTCCACTCCCACAGTCAGGGGACACCCATTGGGCAGACACCCTGCTGGAGCTGTGGGATGGGAGGTCGATCAGGAGCTCCCTGTCACTGGACCCCTCCTCTGCTGTCCCAGGGGTAGGGTCTTCTGGGGACCCCTGGGGTGCAGGGCTGGCCTCCAGGTCATAGTCCAGCTCCGAGGCCTGCTGGGGCTTCTTGGCTGTGATGTCAAAGGTGACCGGGGGGAGGAGGTGTACTGGGGTCCCAGGATTTCTCTGATCTCCCTGTAATAGGAAGCAAGTGGTGGGGGCAGCCCCAGACCAGCTGGCCATGTCCTGGACACAGGCATAACCCTGCTACAGGTCCTTGACTTTACTCCTGATGTGGTCAGGAGTGTGGGCAGGGTGACCCCGATGGCCAGGCCCTTGGCCAGCCAGGCAAATGCTTCTTCATTCCGCTGCTTGCTCCCCATTACCTGTAGCTTCTCCTCCTCATCCCTGAGCCCCAGTAGGTCTCAGAGGTTGGCATCCATCCAGGAGAGTCCCCGCCACCTCTTGTCCCTGCAGCTGGATGACTGGGGGCCCTGGATCCCCTTGGGGAGTGTTCCCTCAGGGTGCTCAGGGGACTGGCTGGCTGCTATGGGTGCTTGATGGTGGATCAGGGCTTCTGGAGGGTGTGCAGGGTGAGCAAGTATGTGTGCAGCTGCCTGCGCACTCTCAGCTTCCTGCCACAGGATATCTGGGTCTATGGTGCTTTAAGGACTGCTGCGCATGGTGACCATAAAGCCCCACAGGGGCTGCACAGCATGTCTCAACCCCTAAGCTGATTGCAGCCATGGAGGACTCCGCTATTTCAAATTTGTGGGACGAGGATCGTCTACACACGCCCTACTTTGACGTTAAATGTTGAAGTAGTTCACTATTCCCATCTTCTGATGGGGATAGCGATTTCAACGTCTTGTTGAAGATACAAGCAAGCAACGTTGCTGCTTCAACGTCTGTCGGAGATAAGGGGGAATTGTTAACCTCTCTACCCGCTTTGGGCAGCTCCAGCTAGCGATACTGGAGGCGAGGCTCCCACTCCAGCCGTTCGGATCCTCAAGGGCCTAGGATGGTAAGGAGGGACGGCGGAGACCCAGCGATGTCTGGCCGCCCCGCCCCTCTGCAGACCACCCCACCCACCTCCAGTAGGAGGACCCGGGGTTATGCACGTATCCTTACCGCTGTGAGATGGAACTTCCCCCTGGCAGGCAGTGGCTGGCTACTAGGGTAAAGTCAAGGCAAGGAGGAAGGCTTTAGGTATAAATTCAATAAACTATTTATTAAAAGGGCCAGCAACGATCTGACAAGCAACAGTACTCAAAGGGATTTATAATAACAATGTTCTATCTAGTTACTTACAATTATAATTATTAAAGGATCCATGAAGTCAACCTGTAATTTCTCGTTTATTGAACCGGAAGGCAAGATGAAAGGCAGTTAAAGGAAAGGCTAAAGGTAAGAGGTAAAAGGAGCCTTGATCATTTAGCTCCGAATGGGGGAAGGGCGCTACACCTCCTCCAATACGCTCCGGCCAGGTCGCTACTCCGACCTATTGGGAGTCCTAGGGCTGTGCCTCTGAGGCCCCCTTCCAGCTGGGTGAGTGCATTTGGCTTCCCTAGCTGGAGCTTGGAGAATTAGGATGGGAAAAGGAAATAGGATAGGTGCAGGGCAGACTTGGGGAACCGGGAGGCTGGGCCTCCACCGTTTCAACCCACCTGCACAACAAATAACAAATATAACTATTAAGTGAGTACTAATGGTTGACTATAACAATAACTAATTTAAACTATAACTAATTTGAACTGTAATTTATGAACTATTAATACAAGTGTACAGGTTTTTCTATTGTCTTTTGGTTATTGCTTAATCTTGGGCAGTCAAGCCCGGCCCTAGGGTCCAGCCCCTGGGTGCAACCCTTCCCTGGCCCTGGAAAGGGTGCAGCCGGGGTGCGACCCCAAACCCCCCTGATAGGGGACCCAGTACCCAAAGTGTCTGTGGTAATGTGGAATGTTTAAAATGGAATGTCAGAAAGGTCCCGGGCTGTGCCACAGGCCTGTAAGTAAGTTACATGTCCGTAGACGGAGATCCAATCCAGGTAAGTGAGTCACAATCGGTTGTGGTGTCCAGTTAGGTAGGTGGTCATGACGGCGGCAAAGGCGTTGAAGCCTCAAGATGGCAGAGGTGGCAGGAGCACTGGTGCCGCTTGGAGACGGACCCTGGGCTTTGCAGCCAGGTACGCAGTACCCCGCCACTAGGGCGGGGCCAGTTCGCCGCCTGGCTGCTCCACCACAGGGTCCGCTTGCTGCTCCCTCGACGCAGATGCTATGCTGTCAATGAGGCTGTGGGCGGCGATGGCACTGAGGTGGCTGGTGGGCGCCGCCGGCGTTCCCTCAGGAGCTCTTCGCAAAGGCTTCGTTCTATTGAGCTGACCTGAGAGTTCAGCGGACACTATTGCTAGCCACGCTCCTCTCTGCGATAGCAGCTGGTATGACAGCTAGCTCCCAGGAGTACAGAATGGTGGGTGGCACCTGAATTTATAGAGAAGTCTTATAAATATTTATGACATGATTATCATATGTGAGTTCTGTGCAGGTGGTTTTCAAATAGGTCCTCCTCTTGGCCGAAGGTGCTAGAAGTTTGCACCTGGGGCCAGTCAGAGGGCTCTATTTTGAACCTGCTGCTATGAATAATTCATGAGTTCAAGTTACCGGGGAAACCAGCTGACACAGAGTGACCATTGCAGGGGGCTGCTAAATGGCAGCCTATGTAACTTTAGATTCTACCTGTACGTGCATTGACGTTTAATGGCCAAAGGCTTGTTTCCCCTAGCCCACGGGGATGATAAAATGCCCAAGGGATAAAAATCCCTGACAACGTCAATTTCAACTTTGAAGTAGCGCACAGCATGTGTAGACGCGGTGTGCGTTATTTCAAAGTTGGGCTAGCTACTTCGAAATAGTCAGCTAGTGTAGATACAGCTCTGTAGTGGTTTGCAGGGGAAGTTGAGGCTACTACACCAGGTTCAAGGACAGAGACCCTCAACTTAGTAGCCCAGATCGACAATCTCCCAGTGCTTGCTTCTGGCATGAGCGATATCAGAATTCCATCCAGTCCTCTAGCATCATAAACAACAGCTGCAGGGTTCTCCATCTTCCTGGCTTTATAGAAGCTTGTCCTGTTTCCGCTCAGGTGAGCTTCATCTCCAGTTAAGCCTCATTGTGTCCTAATTCTCCTCCAGGTGCAGCTGATGGCTAATTAGCCTTTTTTTTGCCCTCTATGTACAAGTTGTGACTATGTGCCCTTTGGCAGTTACTCTTTGCAGTCAGTCTGCACTCATGTTCAGTAAAAGAAAAATATGCAATTTAACTACACTAATGATAATCCAACAATAATAACAAGAATAGTTCTGGAACCATCATAAAATTAAGAAGGACACAATTAATTCTACAGCCCTGAGTGTTGCAATCTCTCAACTGAAATAAGCCAGTGTCATGATTGTACCGAGGGCTGAGGATAGAAATGCTGCACCCCAGGAAAGGGGCCTACCCTTTTTAAATGCTCCAGGACTTGTTTGGAGTTGAATACCCCCTCACAAAGGCATACTTAACACTGGGCTGTAATGACACCACACAGTAACCATACAATTGGTTATGGTCTTGTCATGTTTGGAGTCCTAAACTGGGTTAAACTGATTTCTGAAGATGTTATTCTCCCTAAAATTTCACATGAGCAGACTGTAACATGCAGTAGAGCCAAGGTAGAAGTGCACTGGGAGCTCACTGATGCCTGAGCAAGCATGCAAGTTTAGAATGTTTAAGGAAGAATGATTGTTCAGAACAATGAGAATCCTTGACACAAGTCTAGGTACAATTAGGCTACCAGTGGGGGACAGATATGGGGCAAGAGGAGTAGCTTCCCTGGGGTCAGCAACTTAAAAGGACCCAGAGTTTCTGGATGCCGCAGCCACAACAGCAGCTAGAGCTCCAGGATCTTTAAATTACTGGTGTAGCCCCACGCAGCAGAGTCTGAGCAGTGCAGAAGGCCTGGCTGTGGAAAGCTAGTATTCAGCCCTGCCCCTTTCATCCAAGAGCCCTTTTGGAAGGGCCTTCTGCCAGCCCACCACCTTTCCAAGAGGTTCAGCATTTCTGTTCTCAGCCTTCAGCACAGTTACAAAACTATCATTTCAGAGAAGAGATTGTAACGTTCAGAGTAGCAACGGAAGAAAAAAGACATAATTAACTGAGTCATTCTTAATGTTATGATGGCTCTAGTTAAACGTAATTTAGTTTTTTGCCGTATCCCTCTCCACATTCTAGAAAACCATAGTAGTTGGATCAGAGCCATGATTGACACCCATAATGTCTCCATTCTCCAAAGAGGCCAAGAAGGGGAAAATATTTAAAGTTCAGTAGTGAAATTCTTCTGAAAAGTCTCATTATTTCTTTGCACTCTCTTGTCTCTTTTTTGAGCTACCAGCTATCCTATCTTAGGCTAGAAGCTCTCTGGGACAGGGACCACTCCTTGCTATGTTCGTACAGCACCTAGAACAACAGGGCTCGGACCTCTAGGAGCAACCACACTGCACGCAATAATAATACATTCTCATGTAAATTTATCGACTTCAAAGGAGTCTCAACACAGATGCATTTGGCCAATGAAAGGACAAATGGATACATGATGAACATGACAAGCAGACAGTGCATACTTACATAAAATCTACTTTGTCACCTTTCACTGAACAGAGGCACCAGATAGAATTCTGAACACAAACAGCAGCTGTACTTCACCTTAAAATGGTATCAGGATCAGGTGAACACACCAGCCTTTTAGTTTTGCCAAAGAAGGAGAAGAAACAAAGTTGCAAAGGAAGATGGCCCGTTGACCTTGGGTATGTATCATCGTGATAAATGAGCTATGCATTTAGCAGTTCCAAGATTATCTTACATCCGTGATGTTTGGCTTCTAGAGAGTTTGGGAGCAGCACAGGCACAGTAATTCTGTTCTATTTCTAGACAGTTCTAGACAGTTTTTTCAAAGGCTGTTTTAAAAGAGAGTGAGGAACAGGAAAGCCACCAGCCTAGCAGCTCCATGCTCTTGGAATGGGTGGGCCCTCAACTGCAAGGGGGGAAGCTGGGAACAGCCAGTCCTCAGCCACAGTTGGACCTCAGTGCATCCTCCTACCACTCCCCCTCCCCCCTACTGCCTGGAGCATGCCATGCAGGTCTCTGGCAACAATTTAAAGAGCCCAAGGGCTCTAGACACCGCTATTGCCACACTAGTGACCTTAGCAGCTGCGAGCCTTACACCCTCTGGAACTACTGGGATTCAAGGCAGTTGCCTCTTTTGCCCATCCCCCAGCATCGGTGGGCCTGGTGACAATGTTCATGTCACAGTAATACAGCTTTTAGAATCAGCTGGGAAGGGTGGTCTGCTATTTTACAGCAGTATCAAAAGGCTCTAGGGTGCTGGGTTCCACACAAACACATGAGAAGAGAATTGCCTACCTTAACATGAGAGTAAAGGTATTCAGTGCTTTTGGAACTTAAAATTCAGTTCTGTGCCTCCAAAATCAATACATAGAGCACCATGCTATTTATTTATTTTATTTTTTCAGACAAGACCTTAAAATTGTAGCATGTTGATATTACAAATTTTATGTTGTGTTTGTAACAGAAGGCATTCACTCTAGGATTGTAGTTTCTTTCGCCCCCTCCGCCCCCCGACCGCCAGCACACAATTCACCAAACACTTTCATTCTCTTCTTTCAAACCATTCCTCACTTTTCAAATTTCTTTTCACTCTTAGTCCCTGTGTGCATTATTCCTTCCCTCTTGCATCTACACATATTAGAACTTCTATGATTGCTTTCTGTTTAATTTGACAGGCAATCCATTTGTTTTAAATGTTTCCCCCTTCTCCTGACAACATTCTTTGTTTGCTTTTTTCTTAACCTGTGTTTTGTGATAGCCACAACTATGAGGAGGGCACCAGACTGAGAGTCCTCAAGATGGGTTAAGGATACATCCACTGTCAGAACTCTCTTTGACAAAGTACTTTGAAATTTAATTTCATTGCTATATGTTGAACCTCTCTAATCCGGCATTCTTGGGACCTGACTGAGGCTAGATGATAGAATTTGCCAGACCACAGGAGGCCAATAGTTTCTAGCAGCACAAGCAGCACTTCCACTACTTACTTGTCTCTTAGAATACATGTAGGGGTAAATTACATCTAAATAACAGCATAGAACACTGACAGCCAGGACTGGTGGTGGTAAAGAAAGTTTATGGGACTACAGGAAATATAACCACATCAACAATAAGCAGTCATCTAACTAACTAAAATCATGCCAGATTACAGATGTTGCCAGATGAGAGAGTTTTGGTTTAGCAATGTTCAGCCAATACTATATTTACCTATGTTAAATAGCAGCTAACTGAAAATGAACAAGGATCGTGTCTATGGAAAATGCCATGCAAAATTACAGAGCTCCATGAGTATTTTAAGAGTAACAAGAAGGATGGACCTGAGTGTGCTCACCAGAGCTTTTGTGCATCCTTTCTCTTCAGAGTCACCCTCCATTCTTTTTACGTGAGCAACAGGAAGACTTTGGTTCCACAGTCTAAAGGGGCTTGTCTTTACATAGCCTATGGTTACACTAGCAAGTTTTTTGGACAAAACCCCAGTTATGTCAGCAAAACTGACACTCTGTCAATAGAAGTTTGTCGGGAAATCTCTTCTGACAGTGACTGTTGACAGGTTGCTGTAGTATAACTGTAGCCATATCATGGTACAGCAGTGTAGTTGCACTGCTGCAGCTGCACTGCTGTAGTGTTTTAATGAATTCACTACTGTGCAGATGGGAGAATTCTGCTATCAGCTGAGTAGTTAATCCACCTCTGCAAGAGGTCATAGCTGTGTCAACAGGAGATGCTCTCACAAGGGATTAAGTCAGTATAACTGTGTCACTCGGGTGGATTTTTCAAATCCCTGAGTAATGCAGTTATACACGTATCCGTTTGTGTGTAGACTTGGCCTCTGACTTAAGTTCTTCAGAAATAAAACAAATCTCGTTCTCCATTTTACACTTGTTGGCAGAGCAGCACTTGCGGCTTCAACATCAATGTGCAGTATTAAGTGGAGAATTATAAGAAAACCTGACCAGTGAGAGATCATTTTCTATACTGTATTAACCCACCGATTCAAGCTAAGGGCTTTTTATTTCAGCTTTACCTGTGAACAAATGTACCTTCAGTCCTCTCTGAAATCCATCTGTAGATTTGTGCAGTTAGCAGACAAACTATCACTTGCAGTATTCCTTGTACTGGAGCAGCTCCTCACAAGGAGAAATGTGCTTGAACATTTTCTTCCAAAACATCCACTCTACCATTCATTATGAACCCAGACTGTGTTTGTGAATTGATATTGAAGTCCCCTGAATAGGCAGGTTTTCAAAGTTAAATCCTCATCAAGGACAAAATCTACAAAGGTGCACACACACAAACAACAACAACAAAACACCTGGCAAGTTAGCTGAATGATAGTGTGGAAGTAATAACTTTATTGAAAGGAATATCACGCATTCTAACATATGTGCTAGTTTTCACCTTGCCCTCACTCAAAAGCTGCGTCTACACGTGCACGCTACTTCGAAGTAGCAGCAGTAACTTCGAAATAGCGCCCGTCACGTCTACACGTGTTGGGCGCTATTTCGAAGTTGAAATCGACGTTAGGCGGCGAGACGTCGAAGTCGCTAACCCCATGAGGGGATGGGAATAGCGCCCTACTTCGACGTTCAACATCGAAGTAGGGACGTGTAGACGATCCGCGTCCCGCAACATCGAAATAGCGGGGTCCTCCATGGCGGCCATCAGCTGGGGGGTTGAGAGATACTCTCTCTCCAGCCCTTGCGGGGCTCTGTGGTCACCGTGGGCAGCAGCCCTTAGCCCAGGGCTTCTGGCTGCTGCTGCTGCAGCTGGGGGTCCGTGCTGCATATACAGGGTCTGCAACTAGTTGTTGGCTCTGTGTATCTTGCACTGTTTAATGAAAGTGTGTCTGGGAGGGGCCCTTTAAGGGAGCGACTTGCTGTTGAGTCCGCCCCGTGACCCTGTCTGCAGCTGTGCCTGGCTCCCTTATTTCGATGTGTGCTACTTTGCCATGTAGACGTTCCCTCGCTGTGCCTATTTCGATGTTGGGCTGAGCAACGTCGAAGTTGAACATCGACGTTGCCAGCCCTGGAGGACGTGTAGACGTTATTCATCGAAATAGCCTATTTCGATGTCGCAACATCGAAATAAGCTATTTCGAAGTTGGGTGCACGTGTAGACGTAGCCAAAATGTTGCAGTCACCCATGCTCCATGATTATCTTCTCAGATTATAGTGCCTGACAGAACTGAGCCTCCTGACCATCTGAATTATTTGTATTATTAAATAATCTATCCAACTGTGATGTCCTAGCCATTTAATTGATTGCTTTTAATTGATGTAACCAAGCATTGTTGCTGTGTTGCTATCTACATGACTCAGAAGTCATGTTCTGCTATTATTACTCCCTAAATCTCAGCACACCTTCCTCCTTGTGTGTTTTGCCTTTTCAAACCTTTCTGTGGTGGGGGAGAGAGTTTAAATAGCTGACTCTAATTCTGCTATGAACAGTCCATGGCAAACTAGGCTTGATTCTCAGCTGGCGTAAGCTGGCAGAGCTCCATTAAAGTCAATGGAGCTATGCCACTGTATTTTGACTGAAAATTTTGCCCATTGTAGTAAGAAACCTACCGTTTGCCTAGGATTCAGATTTTAATTACACAACTCAACAAAAGGCAAAGCCACAGAAAAAAGATGCGCCGTTACTTCTGACCCCTTGATTTCCCAGAAAAAAGTCTTTTCTGTCCTGGACCATTCTTTTTACTACCTCCTTTTCCTATTTGAACAGAAATTAGAAAGCTGCACTTGCCACAATGAATAAACAGGGATCAGTCAAGAATCATTCTGAAGGATGTTAATAGGGTGGTGCATGAGAAGAACCCTTTCTTAGATCCAGGAATTTTTCATTATCAAAGATCACTTGAAAATATTTGGAAAGTAATGGGGAATACAGTTTAGCTGAGATCTTGAACACAGAGGTATCTGCTGTTCTGAAGGTGAAGCACAGCATTTATAAATTGCAGGGTAGTCAAGGCTATGTCAGACCCAGGATATTAGAAAAACAAGATAGGTGAGGTGATATCTTTTAGTGGATCACTATCTGTTAGGAAGAGAGACAACCTTCGGAGCCACACAGAATGTTTCTTCGTGTCTACTTATTCTAAACAATCTATTCCATCTTGCATTTTTCAGTGACATAGTAAGTTCTTTTTTCAGACACAAAGAAGAGTTTTGGGTGGTTTGAAAGCTTCTCTCTCTCCAATGGAAGTTGGTTTAATAAAAGATATTTCTGCTCCCCTACCTTGTCTCTCTGACATTGGTAAATTATAAACTATTCTTTTACCATTTCATAGCTCTGTTTCAATCCATGCTTGAAATAATTAGAGTACACGGTTCCTCTCAAATCTATTCTAGATTCTTTAAAAGAAAACAGTCGTTGCTACAATAGCCCCTGCCTTTTGAAAGGGGCATGCTAATGAGCCAGTTCTGCAGATGCTAATGAGGTGCTGCCATGACTTTCGAAACGCACGTGGCCACTGTTATGCTAATGAGACACTGCATATTCATGGAAGCGCCTCATTAGCATCTACTGAACTGGCTCATTAGCCTACCCCTTTCAAAAGGCTGGAGCTAATGTAGCCACAGCCAACCTGTACACCTGTCATCACACAGAATAATAGAAATGCAGGGGTGGGAGGGCCATGGTATTGAGGCAGAACTGAGTAAAGCTAGTCCCTCCCTGACTAGTGTTATTCAACCTGTTCTTAAGATCTGCCAGGGACGAGGATTCCACAATCTCCTATGAAAGCCTATTCCAGAGCTTAACTACTCTTGGAAAGAATTTTTCCTATTATATAACTAATCTCCCTTGCTGCTGATTAAGTCCTTTAAGTCTTATCCTGTGCTCCTTGGACATGGAGACAACTGATCACTATCCCCTTTATAACAGCCCTTAGCATACTGACCTTTCATCATTTTTGTTTTCTTTGGAACTCTCTACATTGTGTTCACCTCTTTCCTGAAGTGCGGCACGTGTAGGCAGGCCCAAGCAAACCTAGACACTCCCTGACAACACACCATCTCTCAGCTGAGGTGTCACCAGTGCCAAGAACTCCCATATCTAACATACAACATTCCTGAATGACACTCACCTCTTTTGCAGGTATATCCCTGTAGCCCTCATTCCATGAAGAAGAAGGGATGTTTCAACAGAGGGGGGTTTTCAACATTTGGCCTGTGTGGATGGGCCAAATGCCAGAAAAGTCCTTCCCAACAGAACTGCATTGTACAATTTGTGTATCTTTTGCCAACAGTTCTCAGCAATCTAGACATAGCCTGGGAATATGTCTACATTACAATTAAACACCCATGGCTGGCCTGTGTAAGCTGACTCAGCGTCATGGGGCTCAGGCTGCAGGGTTATGTAATTTCGGAACAAGTCTTCAGACTCAGGCAGGAGCCTAAATCTCTGTTTTAGCCCTTCAGTCCTAGTCAGTTGCAGGTCTTTTAAGCCAGTGTAGTCATATCCAGTGGGTCACATTACAGTTTTTATGCCTAGGCACAGACTAACACACTTGCATCCACATACAGTTTTTGAAGGTAAAGAACTGACAAGTGTGACCCCATGGGTTCAGTGAGCACTCATTAGCTCTGCATTCAGGAGTGATTTGCCAAAACTGATCCAAAATCTGTCTTTTTTTGTTTTTTACTGTAGACCAGCTGTAATAACGAAGACTACCTCCTGAATGGCAATTCAACAAGTCTTTGTTAAGATCATCTCCTGTAATTTCATTCTTTGTTTTTATCTATCAGTTCCCTTTGCTCAGCTCTAATCTTCACTTCACCCAATAAGCATTTTTTCCACTTTTCTGTGCCCAGTTAATCTATTAGATCTGTCTTACATTATTGCATGTCCTTATGGAAATGGATTTCCTTAAGTGTCTCTGTGACAATGAAAAATGCTTAAACATAGCTCTTCCCATTACACTCCAATTTCCAAAGCTGTCATCTAGAAACTGAATGGCAGCTCAAAGATTAATGATACACAAGCTGAAAAAAATCCCTCTTTGAAAACTCACCACTAAAAGTCTCCAGCCACCTCTAGCAGAAATTGAATTTCTATTTTCTTTTACTTGATTCACGCACCTTACACAGAGTACATATCTCAGCCTAACAAACTGTGAGTTATCGTCTGCTAGTGCATACCCATCTTCATCTGTCTCACTCTACACTGATTTCTGCTGTCAAGCTCACATACTCTGTTGCTTTATTTGCCTTTATTTCATTTAATACATTTGTGTCTGGTTCATGTAAGAGAGAGTTATTTAAAACAAAGAAACATATTTAAATTTTAAAGTAAGGAATGGAAACTTTTCTTTTTCAGGAAAACTCTTGGGTTCATTACATTGCTGAAAATACCTTCTGTGTTTTAGATTGATTGAATTTGCCCATGGCACTTCTAGTGGTAATGACATTGTGCTTATTTAAGCAGAGTGAGAGTGTTAACTTTGAATATACAAGGTTTTATTGTTTTGTGCTTCCAGCAGTTTATACTGCAGCATAGTATAATATACACTATGTAACACATTCTACAGCCTTGGTTTAAATAAATATTAATAATTGAATTTTCCTGCATAATTTTGAGGATTTTTCCATGTGTGGTTGCAAGCTTCTTGGAGAAACTTCAGTACTGGGAGTTCTTGCAAAATTTCGACAAACTGTTAACCATTTGTGGGAATTGACACCATTTTACTCGTGTCAGGTAAACTGCTTCCTCTTTTCAGAGACACCACCTTCTTTGTCTCTCACTTGTTCATATGCTTTACTCTTCAGGGGAAGGTAGCTAGTACACAGTATTTCCTTCCGCTTCTCTCCTATTTTTGCTGGACATCAGCAAAAACATCCCACATTTCCCCAACTGATACCTGAAGCCTTATTCCTTTACTTCTTCTTTACATTCACTCTCCAAATACCCTCAAGCTCTTTGCAGACCTATGTTCTTGGCCCAGTAGTCTCATATTCTTATAGAGGCCATAACCAATTTCTTTTGAGATGCTGCTACACAACCTTCATGTCCATTTGCAGCATGGATTTTATGACAACTTTCTTCATTTATAGCCCACACATCAACATTTCCTCCCTTGTAGAAGCATACTGCAAAATCATAGTTTCTTAAAAAGTCCCACATTTCCTTTTAACATTGAATTAATTTTTCAGTTCTGAAAACTGTATTTAGAAGTATTCTTATTAAAAAAAAGCAAACAAACACCCAAAAGGACAATTACTTTCAATAGAATTACCTTCAATAGATCTGGATAACTTAACCTGGTAGAATTTATGATAATTGGTATGAATTACCACAACAAAGCCTATCAGCACAAAGATATAAAACAAATGGGCTTTTCATGGCTCTAATAAAGGCAAACAGTGTTTAAAAGTTAATTGCATATTGACTACTTTAAAAAGCCCATTGTTTTGTGCACAAGCACCACACACATTTCATAGCTCTTTAGACTGATTTTCAAAGCCTGCCACTTTCATTCACTTCGAGGGCTCAGCATGCCCCCAAATCAGGACTCTTCTCTTTATTCATGCTATTTTTACATAGCATCACAATTCTAGGTGGTTCTCCAGACCAGACAATCTTTCAATACTCCATGGACTCTAAATGCACCAGGCTTGTTCAGCATAACATAATTTAACACAATAAGATACAAGAGCAAGCTGGAAACTGGCTATTGCAGCTGTGAAGCATCAGAGAATGAGTGAGTTTGAGTAAGTGCTGCACCTGATAAGGGAACAAAATTTTTGCTGGTTTTCAGTCAGCTTTTTAAAACTCAAGTGTTATTTATGCATTGTTAGTTCCCTGGTTACAATTTAAACTCAAAGGCCTAGATTTTGAGTGCTTTAGTTTGTAGGTACTTCAAAGGGGCCTAATCTTCAGAAAGTGCTTAGACCCTCTAAGGAATCAGGTACCTCTTAAAAAATCTCAAGTGTGATGTTGAGCCATTGAGACAGCCCCAAATCACATAAATCTCAATCCAGGAGTTCACCTTTCATTTTTTACCAGGCCTACCAAACTGGGAGGGACACTATGTCAAGCTTTTAAGCTTTCCTGGTGAAAGACCAATAATTGTACTGCCCTTGCCTGTTAATGTATAACATCCCCATGCCAGCATGGTTTCCTAAATAGCTTCACCATCCACCTTTACAATGCTCAACAACCTGAGTCATGTTAAAAATAGTATTGATATCCATAACATTTCATCCTTGTCCCCTCTTCCCCAAGCATACATTCAAATGCCCAAACCCCAGAAGTCTGCACATTCAGAGTGGGAACAAAGAGGCCTCCATGAACACCCAATTTACAATATTCCCAATATGCAAAATCTTTCAAAATTGTCTATTTATGTGATTGTGAGTCTCCTATCTCTGTGGTAACTTAGCACCAAAGCCCTTCTAACTTTCTTTGTATCGGTCCAATTTTTGGCATATGTAATACAAATGCAGACCAAATGAAAATGCAAGCTACCTATCAGGGTGAATTCATGACTGAATGGTATAATCTTATCACAGTGCCTGAAGATAAATATACATGGTGTGATTCTGTGTGACAAAGGAAGGTGACCATTTGTATCACTGTGACCACTCTTGCATGATTCCACTACATTGAATATGAAGTGTGTCATGTAAGGTATCGACAAAAAGTTGTAATATTAGGCTAATTTGTCTGGCTGAGAATCAGCTGCTGGAGTGCTCAAAAAAGGTACTGTTTGGACTTCTTGTTAACCAGTGTGGAGCTAAAGGAGCTCATTTTGTTACTAGTTTGATGAGTCTATTGTAACATGAACAATCAGGTTTGGGGGAGGGGTGTCAGCCCTGTTTCTTACAGTCTGCCCTGTGGCATTCTCAACATGATCCATCTAGGCACCTGTCATACATGAAAATCTTTATGACACTAAGGCTGAGAGGAATAAGGGGATTTCAAAATGTGCGGGGTCCTTTCGAAAAGGACCCCATATAGTTGCGCCAAGCTGCATCCTAATGCTAATGAGGCGCTGAACATTTAATTCAGTTGCTCATTAGTATTCTTCAATATGGCCATTAGCATGGCCATTATGAAGTTTTGTCTTACTGTAGACGCTGCCTAATGGTGTTGTTTGTAAACCCCTATACCTTAAAGGGAGAAGACAGAGTACCTTGAATTTCAGGTTCCAGCTATAGAATTCTCCAAAGGGTTTGGATGAAAAATCTTTATGGTTTTATTCCATGCAAGGGATACAAGTCAGGATTACAGTTCTGGTGTGCAGCATACTTTAAATGAACAACCCTTGATTACACATATTAAGCCTTAATTATAGATGTACAGATTTTTCAGAATTGGGATCTGGTGATGTGAGGAAATGAGTGCCCTCAACTCCAAAGTATGACTCCAAATAGAAAAGAAGAGTACTCACCACCTCCCAGGATTGAGCTCTTTGGCAATTAATGCTACTTAGACATAGGCTTTATAATTCAACATCTTTTGTCCTGTGCTGAGCACCTGCAACTCCCACTGATTTCAGTGGGAACAGTGGCTCCTAGGAAACACTGGGGATCAAGCCTTTAGGGAACATAGAAAAGGTGGTGAGGAAAAAACATAACAAAGAATGCATAAGAGCTAACACAATGGACTCTAATGGCACCTACAGAGTAAATGTAGGTTATCGTCTAAATACATAATTATAACATTTTTAAAATCACATCTTGTATGCTTTATGATTCAAACAGCTCTGAAGGATTCTTTCAGTTGACGGATTAACAAGTTATTATAGTCTGTCAACTCCATGTTGGTCCCCAGTACACCCGCTAAGGTACACATGCACCTACAATGATCCATAGCCTTCTGCAGCACTCAAATCTACAGAAAATGTGGAAAGATATGGCTTTTACACCAACAGCAGCAGGACTACTTGCTTAATAATAATTGGCTAGCAGACTAAGAATTTTTATACCAAGTTTTATCCAGAAGCTAATAAAAATGGTGATTTATAAGGCTCTCAAAAATTTTTTTTAATGGGAAGCAAAAGTTAAGCTGAGCCATAGCAGCACTGCTGGGGGCTGTTATAATGGTACCATTAGATTACAGAATTGCTTTTCTCAATACTGATCTGTGTTTTGGTCTTTCTGAATACACATGAACTTCACAGTCAACATGTAAAGACACCGCTGGAAATCTTGTCATGGAAATAATTTCACATCTCTTAAGTCCCTTAATATTTATTTTGAAAACTCTCTTGTGTTAAAAATTAAAATCAATATTTACTTGAATTCTTTTAAATAAGCATCCTGTGTGTTTTGCTTTAGTTTTACATAATAGTTTCATTATATATTTTCCTGACATTTAAAATATTTTCCCACTAATGATGTCACATCTTAGCTGTTAGAAGTGTCTGTGAGTCAGACCTCCTGCACAGCATACAGTCTGCTTCTATATACAAAATTAGTATCTCTGCCAATGGGAACTTCATGAAAGTTTCCAGACTATTTTGCCAGCAATTAGTGACTGAAACATTTGACTTCTTCCATTACAATGTTCTTGCAGCATCGAGGTTTTTTGTTTTGTTTTGTTTTTGTTTTTTGTTTTTTTTTCCCAAGAGTTGCCTTCAAAAACTGGTGTATCAACATTTCGATCTTTTCCAGAATATACCGTCTGGCCTTTAAAAAAATAGTCAGAGATACTTTCTATCAGAGATTACATTTCCTGTGTCTGTAACATTTAAAAAAAATAATTTGATTCTTTTTATCTGTGCTTTTTTTCTAGAACAAAAGGTGCTGGAACTCACTTCCAAACCATCCCCCAACCCCCAGGCTTAAACCCCTCTCAGCCCCACACTGCCCTCCTCCCATCCCCAGGATTTACCTGCTTCAGATGACAGCTCTGCGTGCTGTCCACCTCCCCCAGCTGCTGAGGTATGAGGAGGCAGCATCCTGAAGCTGGTGCTCACCCCGCCCCCTTGCAGCGCTGGTAGATGGTGCAATCTGGGCAGCAGCGTTGCTAGACTGGGTGCTGCAGATAGGTGGTAGCAGAGAAGGGAGGAGCAAACAGCTGGCAGAAGAGTGGCTACCTCTTTTACCCCTTCAGCTGTGTCTCCCCGCCGCAGCTGGAGTGGAGCTGCCTACTCTCTCCCTGTGTGCTGCCACAAAGCACAGCTCCCAGAGTGGGCTGCAGCAGCTGGGCAGCACCAGCCAGGCGGGCGGGAGCAAGGCAGTCGCTGGAGGGGGACAAGGCCCGTGGCTGGGTGCAGAGGAAGCAACACTGGCCACAGGGGTGAGCTGGCTGCTTTCTCCCCCCGTCCCCCTGGAATGGTCAGGGGGCACCTGCAGCTGGGGGATGTGGTGACCCAGGTGTGTGCTGTGCTCCTCCATGGCCACCACCTGCCCCCATGTCTCCTCCCTGCCTCCTCCATGAATATGTAGCATCTCATTAGCATAATGGTGGCTGCACATGTTTCGAAAGTGCCACTTCTGAATCGTGCACCACCCATGTAGACGGGGGCCTTTTGAAAGCCTCCTCCCCGGACTTCAAAAGCCCCTGGGGGGGTCCTTTCGAAAGACGTCTATCTGTATAGGTGGTACATGATTTGAAAGCAGCACTTTCAAACATGCACGGCCACCATTATGCTAATGAGGCACTGCATATTCATGGCGGCACCTCATTAGCATCTTCCCAACTCTCTCATCATCATGCCCCTTCTGAAAGGAGGGGCTAGTATAGACGCAGCCTTAGTGTTTAAATGTGATTACATGCAATGGTGAGTTTTTCCAAGATTGAGGATTCTACTACCATTAAGATTTAAGAACCTCCTTAATTTTCCACAGTGAGTGAAGTCAAGAGCACATATCAATAAGCTTGTGCAGATAAGGGAGCCAGCTGGAGTTAGGCACTGATCCCATTTTAATTGAATGGGAGTTGTGTTCCTCTGTCTTTTAAGGTCCTTTCAAAATTACACTCTTAAGGCATGCTCACATGAGCAAGGATTGCAAGTGTAGGCAGTTATTTCAAAATTAAAATTACACCTCTGGCTATTTTGAAATAAACTAAGAAGAATTCAGCTATTTTAATTTCAGGTATGCTTCATTCCAGCTGTAGAAAGATTTTCAGTGAACATTTTTATGGTGGTAACATGAGTAAATCACAAAATGATTGTGAAAAGAAACCCCATATTTTGCAATAATGATGGAGTAATTACAGAAGTTACACCTAGAATAACACTACAATAAAGACTACATCTTATCCTCCCCTTGCTCCTACCCAAACAAAACAGCAGTCATGTAGCACTTTAAAGACTAACAAAATTATTGTGAGACAGACCCACTTCTTCAGATCTGTAGAATTTCCAGTCCAGACCCAGATATATAGTGAAGAAGTCCAAAAAATTGCAATAAAAACTGACAAATCAAATACACAGGACTGAACCAGGGGATTGAGGGGTTGAGGAAGTTAAGTATCTTGCCTGAGATAATTACAAACGTCAAAGAAAGAGAAGCAGTTCTTGTAGTATGGGAGATAATTTCTGTCTTTGTTCATGCCAAGTGTTAATGTGTTGAATTTGAATATGAACCCCATTTCACAAATCTCCCTATGTAATCTGTTTTTAAAGTCTCCTTGCTGTAGGATGCATATTCTCATGTGTTTAATAGAATGGCCAACTCCACTGAAATGCTCACTGATAGGCTTAGGTGTATTGAGATTCCTAATTTTTCTGTGTCCATTCATTCTCTGGTGAAGTGTTAGCCTGGTTTGTCCAATATACATTCAAGAGGGGCTTTGCTGGCACATAATGGCTACGTCTACACGTGAACGCTACATCAAAATAGCTTATTTTGATGTAGCGACATCGAAATAAGCTATTTCGATGAATAATGTCTACACGTCCTCCAGGGCTGGTGCCGTCGACGTTCAACGTTGACGTTGGGCAGCACCACATCGAAGTAGTCGCTTCAGGGGAACATCTACACACCAAAGTAGCACACATCGAAATAAGGGTGCCAGGAACAGCTGCAGACAGGGTCACAGGGCAGACTAGCGCTTCCGGGGCAACAGCTAGCCGCTCCCTTAAAGGGCCCCTCCCAGACACACTCAGCCTGCACAGCACGCGGTCTGCAGAGCCATAGGCACGCACACCTCGGGTGACGCAGTCATGGACCCCCAGCAGCAGCAGCAGCAGCAGCCAGAGGTCCACCCAGCCGCCACTGCAGGAGCAGTGCTCACCCTGCTCGATGCCATGCAGGAGGCAGCTGATCACATCCTAGCCACAGAGGAGGAGCTGCCCACAGGGGAGGAGGAAGCAACCCCAAACCCTGCAGCCCCCCCCCACCACCACCACCACACACGCCACCGGATGTGGAGCTACCCCACGAGCACCGACTGGTGGGAGCGGCTGGTGCTCAGAGAGTGAGATGATGACCGCTGGCTCCAGAACTTTCGGATGAGCCGGCAGACATTTCTGGAGCTATGCCAGTGGCTCACCCCCGCACTGAGGCACCAGGACACCGCCATGCGGCGTGCCCTCAGTATGGAGAAACGGTTTGGCATCGCTGTCTGGAAGCTGGCCACTCCAGACAGCTACCGATCCATGGGCCAGCAGTTTGGCATCGGCAAGGCCACCGTCGGGGCTATCCTCATGGAGGTAAGAGGACCCACAGGGGGAGGGGGAGGCAGCCCTGGCAGGGGAGGGGAGGGGAGAGGAGCCCTGGGGGGGGAGGGCCACACACACCCTGCACACCCCTCATTGGTGCTCTCCCATGTGCTTCCCTTGCAGGTTGTCTGCGCCATCAACGCCCTGCTCCTCCACAGGCTCATGCGGCTTGGGGACGTGGATGCCGCCATTGCGGGGTTTGCCACCCTGGGCTTCCCCAGTTGCTTCGCGGCTCTGGATGGGAGCTACATCCCCATCTGTGCCCCGGAGCACAGTGGACGACGCTACTTAAACAGGAAGGGCTACCACTCAGTGGTCCTCCAGGCCTTGGTGGACAGCTGGGGCCGCTTCCTGGACATATATGTGGGCTGGCCTGGCAGCACCCACGATGCCCGGGTATTCCGGAATTCGGGCCTGTGCCTCCGGCTGGAGGCGGGGACATACATCTCCCAGCGGGAGATCCCTGTGGGGGACACCACCATGCCCCTCTGCATCATCGCAGATACAGCATACCCCCTCCGGCCCTGGCTCATGCACCCTTACACGGGCTACCTGTCAGCCAGCCAGGAGCGCTTCAACATGCTCCTGAACCATGCATGCCAGGTGGTGGAGCGCACATTTGGCTGCCTCAAAGGGCGCTGGAGGTGTCTCCTCACCCACCTTGATGAGGGCCCCACCAATATCATCCAGATTGTGGGCGCGTGCAGCGCCCTCCACAACCTCGTCGAGAGCAAGGGGGAGGCATTCTTTCAGGGCTGGGCTGTGGAGGCTGGCAGGGCCGATGTGCAGCCACCCGCTGCCCCCAGTCACCAGGTGGACCCCGAAGGGACCCAGGTCTGGGATGCCCTGTGGGCCCAGTTCAACGATGCCGCGGGGTGAACGCTGGCAGGCCCCCCACTGCACCCCCGCATCCTCCACAACACTGCCTGCCCCTACACCCACACCACAGAGCACCCAAGAGCACACCCCCACACACACTTTTCTTGTAAATAAAAACAGACATGTTGTTTGTCAAACCAGAATATGTCGAACTCTTATTATCATCATAACTATTTACAGGCAAAATACATATTATATATATATGTATTATAAGATAAGATGACAGGAGAAAAAGGGGAAGACAAGGAAGGGGAGAACTATTTACATGGGGGGGCAGGTATCATCATAACAACATAACAGGGATCTAATACAAACTATTTACAAAAGACAAGTGAAGGGGATATATACAAAGGGGGAGGGGGGGGCCACGTCCTGGGCCCCACACCCCTAATGTCCAGCGCTGGGGGTGGGCGGCTGCGACCCATGCCTCAGCCTCAGCCCTGGCCGGGGCTGGCTGGGGGCCAGGCGGACCGGGAGATATGGCCGGCGGGTGTCAGCTGGCCCCAGGTCCCCCTCGGCCGAAGGGTCCTCGGTGGCGGACGGCGGTGCGACGGCGGGTGGAGCAGGCAGGGAGGGCAGAGCAGCGGCCGGCATGGCATGGGGGGCCAGGTAGACCACGACACGCTCGAACGTGTGCATAAAGGCCCCCCATGCCTGCTGGCGCCAGGCCAGTGCCCGCTCCTGAAGGTCGAGGAGCCACTTCTCCACCCGCAGGCGCTGCTCAGAGACCTCCAGCTGCCGACAGAGGATCGCCAGCAGCTGGTGGTCGGTCGCTGTCCGAGAGTTCTGGCTCCGCCGTCGTCCCCGCCCTGGTGCTGGTCGGTGGTCTGCCGAGGGGCTGGCCTGGACTGATGGCCCCGGTGGGCTCTCCGGGACAACTGACACCTCGCCGGCACTCTCTGGTCCCTCCGATGGTGCAGCTGCGGAACACATGGGGGGGAAGAAGAGTGGAGACAGCCGTTAGTGTGGGCCCTGAGCCGTGGCCCTTGTCCCCCCACCCCTCTGCTGCTGGTTCCCCATCCCCGTCCCTGGGAGATGCTGGTCCTGCTGATGGTTGCCCTACTCCCTCTCCCCGGGGGACCCTAGGTTCCGCTCCCCCCAACCCCAGGGATGGGGCATGGCACTGTCATGCTGGGGGGGCAGGGGCTGATGCACTCCTGTGAGGGAAATGCCACTGCTGTCCTTGGGGCCATGGTCATCTGGGCATGTGGAGGGCCCTGGTCATGTCTGTTACCCCTGCCCCTCAACCCCGGGGGTGTGCACCAGGCGGGTACATACCTGATGGTCCACTTCCACAGTCAGGGGACACCCGGTGGGTGGACGCTCTGCTGGAGCTCTGGGAAGGGATATCTGTCTGGAGCCCCCCGTCGCTGGAGGAGGGTCCCCCCTCCTCCTCCTCCTCCAGTGCCCCAGGGGTGGGCTCCTGGGGGGGGGCCCTGGGGTGTGGGGCTTACCTCTGGGGCAGACTCCGCCTCTGGGGCCTGCTGGGGCTCATCGGCCGAGGTATCAAGAGTGACCGGAGGGGAGGACGTGTGCTGGGGGCCCAGGGTGGATCTGAGCTCCCTGTAAAAGGGGCAAGTGACAGGGGTGGCCCCAGATTGGCTGGCTGCATCCCGGGCCCAGGCATAACCCTGCCGCAGCTCCTTCACCTTACTCCTGACGTGGTCAGGAGTGCAGGCAGGGTGACCCCGAGTGGCCAGGCCCTCGGCCAGACAAGTGAACGCATCTGCATTCCGCCTCTTGCTCCCCATTACCTGGAGCACCTTCTCCTCACTCCAGAGCCCCAGCAGGTCCCGAAGCTCAGCCTCTGTCCAGGTGGGGCCCCGCTGCTGCTTCCTGGCCTGGCTGCCGGGCTGGGAGCCCTGGCTCCCCTTGGGGGGCATGCCCTGGGGGTGATTGGGGGGCTGGCGGGCAGCCATCACAGCGGGGGGTGGGTGTCTGTGGCTGCAGAGGGGCGTGCAGGCTGGCCGTGTGGCTGGGCTGCCGCCTGCACGCTCTCTCAGCTTCCTGCACAGGAAGGCAGGGTTCGGGGACCTTTAAGAGGCCACTGTACGCGGTGACCATTGAGCTCTGGGGCTGGAGAGAGCATCTCTCAACCCCTCAGCTGATGGCCACCATGGCAGACCCCGCTATTTCGATGTTGCGGGACGCGCAACGGCTACATGTGCCCTACTTTGACATTCAACATCGAAGTAGGGCGCTATTCCCATCTCCTGATGGGGATAGCGACTTCGACGTCTCGCCGCCCTACATCGATGTCAACTTCGAAATAGCGCCCGTGGCGGGCGCTATTTCGACGTTGGCGCAGCTACTTCGAAGTAGCTGGCACGTGTAGACGCAGCCAATGTCATATATAATATTGGTCAACGTACATGAGAATGAGCCCTGATCTTGTAATTAATGTGGTTAGGTCCAGTGATGATATCCACAGAATAAATATGTGGACAAAGTTTTGGGTCTGTCTCATGAAAGCTCATCACCTATTAAGTCATTTTGTTAGTCTTTAAAGTGCTACATGACTGCTGTTTTGTTTTGTTAGAATACAGACTATTTCTCCTGACAAGATAGTTCTAGTATTCCACATATTTAGCTGCTGTGGATCTAGATAAAACTGATAATGCACTTCAGATGATAGACAGGGATATGGTTTATGAACATACAGGCTACGTCTTCACTAGAACTTTACATCGAAGTAGCTTATTTTGAAGTAACGACATCGAAATAAGCTACTTGGCACGTATCGTCTACACATCCTCTAGGGCTGGTGCCGTTGATGGTCATTGTCAAAGTAGCGATGGGGAACGTCAAAAGGGGCCACCCTGGACAGAAAATCAGAGTGTCTACATGCACAAGCACCCCTTTCGAAATAGGGGGCCAAGAAAGCCTGAGGATGGGGTCACAGGGCAGACTAGCCCTTTTGAGGCAACAGCAAGCTGCTCCTTTAAAGGGTCTCTCCCAGACACCCTCGGCCTGCACAGCATGAGTCCTGCAGAGCTGACAAGCGACCTGCATATTCACTGCAAGCAGTGACAGACCCCACCCCCTCAGCAGCAGCGGCAGCAGCAGCAGCAGCTGGAAACCCTCCAGGCTGTCACCCAGGAAGCAAGCGCCTTGCTAGGTGCTGCATGGTTGGCCTTCTAGCAGTTCCTGGCAGGGGAGCCCTCCCCAGGGGCAGATGGAGACACCCCAGACCATCAGTCTCCCCTGCCCCCCCAACCAGGTGCTCCACCACTTCTGGAGCTACCCCACCAGCTCAGAGTGGTGGGAACACCTGGTAATGGTGGAGAGGGATGACGACATGTGGCTGCCAAACTTCCACATGCACCGGCAAACTTTCCTCGATCTCTGCCAGGGACTGATCCCACACTGAAGCACCAGGATACCCAGATGTGGCATGTTCTCATCAGCAAGAAGAGTAACAGAGAGGAAGCCGTGCTAGTCTATACACTATCAAAACAAAAAGCAGTCAAGTAGTACTTTAAAGACTAGCAAAATAGTTTATTAGGTGAGCTTTCGTGGGACAGACCCACTTCTTCAGAGGTTGTCATAGCTGTCTGGAAGCTGGCCACCCCACACAGCTGCTGCTCTGTGAGCCACCAGTTTGATGTGGGCAAGGTTACACTTGAGGCCATTGTCATGGAGGTAAGGAGGCCTGAGCATGCACACACTGGGGGGTGGGAGGGCCAAAGGAGGGGAGGTGCCCAGGAGGGGGTGCCTGGGGGGGCAGGAGCACCCTGCACACTCTCATGGGTGCTCATGTCCGCTCCCCACAGGTGGTCCGTGCACTGAACGCCCTGCTTCTCCAGAGGATCATCTGCATCAGGGACCCAGACGTGGCTGTCACAGGCTTTGCCACCATGACACTCCTGAACTGTTTCGGGGCCCTGGACAACATCCATATCCCCATCTGCCTCCCAGACCACAGTGGGGGATGATATATGAACCAGAGGGGCTACCACTTGGTGGTCCGGCAGGCCATGGTGGACAGTTGCGGCCAGTTCCAAGATGTGTATGTGGTTGTCCCAGCTGCACCCACGAAGCCCACATGTTTTGGAACTCAGGCCTATGCCACCAGCTGGAGGTGGGGACCTACATCCCCCAAAGGGAGATCCTGCTGGGGGATTCCACCATGCCCCTCTGCCTCATGGCAGATGAGGCCTACATGCTCCAGCCCTGGCTCATGCACCCATACACCAGCCACCTCAGCACCAGCCAGGAGCAATTTAACAGCCACCTGAATCGCGCCTGCCAGGTGGTGGAGAGGTCCTTTTGCCATTTGAAAGGCCGGTGGTGCTGCATCCTCAGCCGCCTTGACATCAACCTGCAGAACACCCCTCAGGTTGTGGGCCCATATTGCACACTCCACAACATTGTGGAGAGCAAAGGGGGGCCTCTGTCCAGGGGTGAGTGGTCAACGCTGGCATGGGCTATCCCTAGACGGGCATCGCACCCACTCGCCAGGCCCACCGGGAGGGGGTCCAGGTCCAAGAGGCCCTGCAGGCATATTTTGATCAGGCGGCCCAGTGAGTGCCTCCCTGGACATCCCTGGTGGGCCTCCTGCACACTGCCCCCTCTGCCCACACACTGCCCCCATCAGCCACACACTTCCCCCCCAACAAGCACATGTCACACAAGGGTGTGGGAAAAATAAAAATTTGAATTATTGATAACTGTTAACTTTCAACTATGATTTCTGCACAACAAGTCAGAACTGTCCTGGGGAGCTGGCAGGAGTGGCAGCAGATGGGGCAGCAGGAAGGACAGCAGGCAGGGAGGGCAGCAGGGAGGGTGGCAGGAGGTGGGAGCCAGGCCACAACCTCTTGGAATGACTCAATGATGTCCCTGAAGACCTCCATGAAGACCTGCCATGCTGCTCAGCTCCAGGTGGCCTCCTCCTGGTCATGGCAGAGCCTCTCCTCAGCTACCTCCACCGGCCCTCAGAGAGTCATCAGCAGCTGGGGGTCCAAGGCGCCTGTCCCCTGGGTCCGGTGCTGGTGGTCCCTGGACCCCAGGGGGCTCTCCGGGATGACAGATGGCACCTGGCTGTCTGGGACCTCAGATGGTGTGGCTGCAGAAACAGGGAGGGATGGAGGGAGAAGAAGGCCATTAGTACTGAACCCTGGTCTAAGACCCACACCCCCTGTCCCCCTGGGGTGCCGGGCCCCCATCCTCTGTCCCTGGTCCATGGGCGCAGAGTCCCTGTGGGCAGCCCCATTGTGTGGTCACCCCCCCACCACTCCCCCCCAGGGATAGGGCACAGCGCTGTCCATGGGAGTGGGTGCTGATGGGCACTGGTGGCCATGCTGCCATCCCAAGGCTATACTGTGGCTGGGCTGTGGCGGGCCGGGGTCTGCTGGAAATGTGGGGAACCTCTGGTTGTGTCTGGTGCCTCCACCCCATGGCCCAGAATTGTGTGCCCTGTGGTACCTACCTGATGGTCCATTGCTCTGGTCAGGGTATGTCCATTAGCTGGACGCCCAGCTGGATCTCCAGGAAGGGAGGTCAACAGGAGCTCCCTTCCTCACTGGCGGACCCCGCCTTGGCAGTCCAGAGGGCTAGCTCCTCTGGTGGCCCCTGGGGTGCAGGGCTGGCCTCTGGGTCAGACTCCAGATCTGAGACCTGCTGGGGCTCCTTGGGCATGGTGTCAAGGACGGCGAGAGGGGAGGAGGTGTACTGGGGAACCAGGATTTCCCTGAGCTCTCTGTAATAGGGGCAAGCAGTGGGGGGTGGCCCCAGACCTTCTGGCTAAGTCCCGGGCCCAGGTGTAACCCTGCCACAACTACTTTACTTTGTTCTGGACATGATCCAGAGTGCAGTCAGGGTGACCCTGGGTGGCCAGGCCCTCAGACAGCTAGCCAACCACTTCCACCTTCTGCCACTTGCTCCCAATTACATGGAGCACCTTCTCACCTCAGAGCCCCAGCAGATCTTGGAGCTTGGCATCCATCCAGGAGGAGCTCTGCCACTCCTTACTCCCCAGCTGAGTGCCTGGGAGCCCTGGGTCCTCTCATGGGGGGAGCCCTGGGGGTGCTAAGGGGGTTGGCTGTCTGCCATGGATGGCAGGTGGGCAGCTCAGGGTGTTGAGGAGGGCAAGCAGGGTGAGCACATGTGGCTGCAGCTGCCTGCACACTCTCATTTTCCTGCCACAGGATATCCAGGTTTCTGGTGCTTTAAGGGCTGCTGCGTGCAGTGATCATAGAGCCACACAGGGGCTGGACAGCACATCTCAACCCCACAGCTGATTGCCACTATGGAGAACTCCACTATTTTGAAGTAGTGGGACATGGCTGGTCTACACACACCCTACTTTGACATTCAACATCAAAGCAGGGCGCTATTCCCATCTTCTGATAGGAAGAGCGATTTCGACATCTCGCTGCCTAACATCGATTTCAACTTCGAAGTAGCGCGCAGCATGTGTATGTTGGCTACTTCAAAGTAGGCCACTAGTGTAGACCTGGCTACAGGGAAAAACACATCGAAATTTGGAGAAGGTTTGTCTCAAACGCAGTGTTTTGGTCAACAACTGTACTCCACTTACCATGAGGAAGAATGCCACCATAAGCGGAAATTCATCAACAAAATGCTGGTCTGGATGTTCCGGGGGCGGGGGAGGTGTCTGTCAAGAGAAAAGGCCTCCAAGATGCTTCACAACCCTGTCTGATGTGGTTCTAGGTGGTCATTTTGATGATAGAGCAGCTCGGCAGTCTGGCCTCTCTCTGTCGACAGAGCAGATTGCATTTTTGATCTGCCCTGCAGTCTGGACGTGATCTGTCAACAGAAGTTGTGTCGCAAGATATCTTCTGACACAAACTTCTGCCAGCAAATCCCTGTAATCTTGACATAGCCTTAAGGCCTGATCCTGCACTAAGTGATACTCTCATTAATTCAAGGGGGATGCAGGTTGGGGATTTTTGGGACATTGAATAGAAAACAACTTTGGTAAGTCATCTACCAGAGAGCTTCATGTTCCAAATAAAGCCAAACTGCCTACTTTACTATACACGTCAATATCTTTTGAGACAGCAGAAATTATATAAATGTGCAAGTTTCCCATAATGCTATAGTATTTTTAGATTGTCTCTGAGAAAACTTATCAGCTTACACATTCAGGATGAGCCAGCCCTAGAATAAAGAGCACCTCTGTTGAGAAACCTTGCTGGAGGCTCCTCTCCATTTGTTAAACTTTTGAGTACTTCAGTTTTATTGCATCTGTATCCCATCACAGAACTGTGATGCACAATTGCATGCATGATTAATCTATGCCATATTAGATGATACATTCACACACAGGGATCTATAAATATGCATACATTTATGCTATATATAAGCAAACAAAAAGTTTCCATCTAGCATATAGAAACTTTTTTTTATTTTTAAGATTGCATTAAAACAAAAAAAACCCAAATTACATTAAAACAAAAAAAAAACCAGTCATGTAGCACTTTAAAGACTAATGAAATAATTTATTAGGTGATGAGTTTGCATGGGACAGACCCACTTCTTCACATCTATAACCTTACCAGAACAGACTTAATATATAAAGCACTGAGGTCCAAAAATTGTTATCAAGGTAACAAATCAGAAAAATTGTTATCAAGGTTGGCAAATCAGATAGAAGAGCAGAAAGAGGGGAATGAGGGGTGGGGAAGTTATGTGTTAGGTCAAACATCAAAGTATATGAAAGAGTCCTTATAATGGGTTGGGTAATTAGTGTCCCTGTTCAAACCAAGTGTTAATGTGTTGATTTGAGTAATTCTGAACATTCCCTCTGTCAATGGTTGTTAAAGTCTCCTTTCTCCAGGACACAAACTCTCAGGTCTTTAACAGAATGGCCCACTCCATTAAAGTGCTGGCTGACAGGTTTGTGTATTAGGAGATATTTAATTTTTGTTAGTCTTTAAAGTGCTACATGACTGCCTTTTTGCTTTGATAGAATACAGAGTAACACAGCTATCTCTCTGTTACTCTTGAAATTGCATTAAATTCAAGACATTGAACTGTGCCCCAAGATTGCATAGACCCCTGTTAAATAGTTTTACAACAGTTGACAGCCTAGTTCCTTATTAACTAAAGACAGCATCAGAGAGACCAAAAGACTGGCCAATGGCATTTTCAAGCAATAAAACAGCAAGCAATGTCAGACTCTCATCAGCCATCATCAACTGAAGATATGTTTTAATCAGTTTGATCTTCAAAAAGTTGTCCTCACCACTCATGACTGTGATTGGCAGTGTGAGCAAAATCCTCAAAGCTATCCACATATTACGAAAAGTGTCCTTCAGCTTTGCATCGTGAATGAATTGGAGGACTTTCAAAGGAATGTGCTTCTCATAAAAAATGTGATGGATGATGTCCGGTGCAACACAGAGGTCTTTATCATTGACTTTCAAGCATTTATCATGCATCAGGGTCCAGTGAAGGTCCCTGTAATTGTTCAGGAATGTTTTCCTTAGTACGGTCATTCAACACCCCACCATCTATTTCCACAGTGTTTCATTTGTCCAAATCTTTCTTCAGTGATCACTCAAGTAGTGTCAATGAGTAAGGAAAATAGCTCTTCAATTTTTTCCTCTGAGCTTCCCATCACCTCATCTCTACCTTCATAACCAAATGTCTTTTTTTCCCAATGAATATGAGTTTCCTTGAAGACAGGCTCAGCTCCACTATTTTTTGCGATTTCTTTCGTAGGAGTGTTGGCATCTCCAAATTAGTCATCTCTGTAGGCTACTATGACATGAAGTCTGCTTCTCACCAAAGCAGTAGAGGCCATGATGTCCATCAACTGACTTTGTAATGCATTGCTTACAAAGTATACTTTGAACAGGATTTTGTGCCAAGCCACAACTGGGACAAGAAATTGTCAGTCCGTAATCTGGTTTGCCAAGCTTGGCACCTCATGTCGGATTCTGGCTTCTGCTCTACTTGACTGTGCCAGTTACAATGGGGCACTTGGTGACCTCAGGCACTTGGTATCCCACTGGCCTTATGCTGTCAGTGTGGCTTCCTGAATGTCAGTTAGTGACTTCATGAATAGATTTGTAACATTGTCCATGAGGATCTTTCACCTGATAGTAGACACTGAAAACATATATATATATATATATATATATATATATATATATATATATATATATATAGTGATAGTGTGACAGACCCACGCCCACAGCCAGCTACAGCACTCTGTGGGAGGGGTGATATATAGGCAGCTGGGTGTGCCCTTTTAAGTTCCCCTAGGACTAAGGCCCAGGAAGGATCAGCCTGCAGCACCAGGATGGACCAACACCTGGGACTCGTTAAGCAGCTGCAGCCAATCAAGGCCTGTGAAGCCCTAAAAAAGGCTCCCCCCAGGAAGGAGGGGGAAGGAGATAGATGGTGGACTGGGGAGAGAAGACTCACCAAGGAGAAGAACTGCAGCTATCAGAGGAAGGTACTTCGGTTGTGTTACAAGAAGGTCTGGTGGAAGTGGCCCAGGGAGAGAGGTTGTGGCACAAGGAGGGCCCAGAGCAAGAAGCTCCTCCTGCCAGAGTTGCCTAGGGTCCCTGGGCTGGAACCTGGGAAGTGTGGGAGGGGACCAGGTTCCCTCCAGACCATCCCATGCATCAGGCCAGCCCTAGAGAGGCAGCGGGTAGAGAGCAATCCTCCTCCCCGAAAGACTGTGGTTTTGGACTAGCCAATAATGAGAACAGCCCAGTGATGCTGTGAACCAAGCCCTTGCGAGCAAAGGAAGCATACAGAAGGACACAGCAGGCCTCTGAGGCTGCCTTTAAACCTCCACATAGTGCAGGAACCCACAAGGACAAGCCTTGCGTTGTGTCACAACAAAATAAGAATACTTGCCTGGATATCATTGTTTCCTTCCTTTATGTTTGCACCATTGTTGTATACTTGGCTGCCTCAGTCCTGAAGTTTTATTTTATTCTTAATCAAAACATTAATAAAGAGTTTTGTTAGGACATTTTCAGTAGAGTTATCTACATGCTGGAAGCAGATAATATGTTTTCAGCCATCCTCGTCATCAACTAACCTTACTATAAATGGCATAATTTCAATATTATGAATATCATGAGCTCAGTCCATTATTGTGGCATAGTACAAAGCTCCATCATTATGTTATCAAGCAACTTTCTTGCCATAAGTTCAATCAATCCATTTTGAACTGTTTTGTTGCAGTAATGATCCATAGTTTATGAAATACTTGACATAAGAGCTCACACATAACTTCGTCATATTTCCCAAAGAACTCTGAGGAAATTGCTCTTAAGTTCAGTGAACAATTTATCTGATGAGCTCTAGAAAGTAAAATTATTCTTTGCAAGGAAGAGAGTAAATGAGATCAGATATTCAAGCACGTTTCTGCAATTCTGGAGTTATTTCTATATTAATAATGTGTTGGTTTTCTGCATTTTGTGTCAAGTTTTGGGGCCCCCAGTATGAAAAAATGTGGATGTACTGGAGCAGGTTCAGCGGAGGGCAACAAAAATTATTAAGGGGCTGGAGCATAAGACCTAGGCAGAGAGGCTGAGGGATCTGGTCCTGTTTAGTTTATAGAAGAGAAGACTTAGGGATGATTTAATAGCAGCCTTCAGCTTCCTGAAGGGGAGCTCTAAAGAGGAGGGTGAGAAACTGTTCTCAGTAGTGTCAGATAGCAAAACAAGGAGTAATGGTCTGAAGTTAAAGAGGAAAGGGTGTAAGTTGAGTATTTGGAAAAACTACTTCACCAGGAGGGTGATGAACCACTGGAATGCGCTGCCTAGAGACATGGTGGATTCTCCATCCCTGGAGGTTTCTAAGTCCCAGCTTGACATAGTCATGGCTGGGATGACTTACTGGGAGTTGATCCTGCTTTAAGCAGGGATCTGGACTAGATGACCTTCTGAGGTCCCTTCCAGCCCTATGATTCTATGATGATACTATGATTTATTCAGCATAAGCCTGGACTCAACCTCTGTCCATTTGGAGTAGGTTATAATATGGCAGTGTGACTTTTCATGTTGCTCCAGACAATAAGCAAAATTGTGCCAATAATTGTACTCAGAAAGTTCAACGAACAACTTGGGATTCATGTTAAATATTTTGCTGGAAAGACAGAACAATTTGTCATTGGATTTTGAGTAAACTAGCCAATGCTGACTCAGTTTCTCATCATTCTCAAGCACACTTTTGCTTCTGCTTGTTTTCTGGTAATGTCATATCTTTGATTTTGTTCAGCCAATTCAAAATTATGCCATCAGTATCAGCAGAATTTAGATTCTCCAGCCATAAAGAAGGATCTGATGTATCAATTTGCACTGTGTAATTTTTCTCACTGCTGTTTCTTTCATCATGCAAGGCTGAGTTTTCTCTATTATTTCTCTCCTTTTCATGTAACCAGATTTTTCTTTTTCATTACTCTCCTTTACCTCTGAGCCACTTTCTTCTTTATCATCACTCTCCTTTAGGCCACCAGGAAAACTCTGCAATTCTCCATCACTTTCCACACATTTCTACTCCTCTATCTTCAGGTAAATCTGCTAGTGCCTTAGTAATAGGACTGCCATCATTTATGCTTCATTCCTCAATTTCTTTCATGCCAGGACAATTGCTACTTCCTAAAGCTGACTTTATGTTGTTCTGTTTCAGATATTTCCCCATCAAATTTGTGCCTTGCTGCAAACTAGATTTCAACTGAGTTATTTTGCTTCCTATATTGAGCCCCTGAAGGCTTCTCTGAGGGCATCTTTTATTTTTAAGAGGAAAAATAGACAGTATTAAAGAAAGCAAAAGTATGTTATGCAATAGAAAGTTATCAAACACTTTGGCTGCATCTACACTGGAAAGTTCTTTTGAATGATTTTTCGGAAGAAGGGTGCTTTTTCAAAAGAGCCCATGGAGCACCTACACACAAATAGCATTCTTTTGAAAGTAAATGTGAAGCTCCTTTTGAAATCACTATTCCTTTCACGTTTCAGGAAGAGTGCCCCATTTTGAAAGCTTCTTTCAAAAGAAAATGTGCAGACGCTTCACAGGCCCATCTTTCAAATGAACAGTCTTCATTTTTGATCCCTGGACCTTTCTTTTGAATGAGTCAACAGGGCTGTGCAGATGGTCTCTTTTGAAATAGCAGATCAATCTTTTGATCCACTTTTTTGTGGGTGGATGCAGTATTTTGAAAGAAGCGCTTTTGGAAGAGATTTTCTTGAAGATCTTCTTTCCAAAGATCTCTGTAGTGTAGCCTATATGTTAAACACTGTAAAAGTAGTAACAGCATATCTTTTATATTGTTGTATAGCGGGGAATTGACAGATATCTCTGACATCTCATTAAACATATCATCTGTTAGTCCATACTTACATTCTTCAAATATTAAAACATAAGTACAGTGTCATAATTACACAATAAAACAAAGTTCAAAACATTGCAGCTGATCTCTCCCTTTATTTTTATATCTCACTGAGAGACTGAAAACACCTCACCCCTTAAGTACCCACGGAGTCATGGCTGAAAACGTTATTATAGGCTCAAGGAAAGTATAGATCTCAGAGGCCACATCTACACAACAAAGATCTTTCGAAAGACGCTCTTCCAGAGATCTCTTCCGAAAAAAACTTCTTTAAAAGAGTGCGTCCACATACAAAAAAGTGGATCAAAAGAGTGATATGCTCTTTCGAAAGAGAGCAGCCACACAGCTCCCCACTCTTTTGAAAGAATGGGCCAGGGCTCAAAAATGAAGACTGTTCTTTCAAAAGAAGGGCCCTGTGGAGTGTCTACACGTTTTCTTTCAAAAGAAGCTTTTGTGAGGGGGTGCTCTTCCTGAAACAGGAAAGGAAGAGTGATTTTGAAAGAAGCGTCACATTCTTTTGATTTACTTTAGAAGGAATGCTTTTCATGTGTAGACCCTCCATGGGCTTTTTCAAAAGATCCCCCTTCTTTCTGAAAAGCTTTCAAAAGAACTTGCTAGTATAGACACCACCAGAAAGTCTGGAAGGCTCCATGAGCTTCCACAAAGGACAGAACATTCTAGGAGCTCAGTGAAAACATAATCCACACATGGGATACTGAAAACTTTTTACTTCAAACATTCTATTTTCCCTTTTGTTGCTAAGAACAAAGGCAGCACATCAAACCCAATGCCCCCACCCCAAGCCCAGAACCCCAAATCATCTACTACTAAATCTGGCCATGTAGATTACATCATTGATATACCCAGTAATTTGCTTCAGAAAATACATTATAGCAGCAAAACATAGCTTAGTATGTAATCATTTGCTTGCCTGCTATGCTTTCATTTAAATGGGGATGGGGGAAAAAGGATTCCTTACTCCTTCATCCTCCTCTAACAAACTTTCCTTGGAAAAGCATTCCAAAGTGTGCCCAGAGTAAGAAGTTGTCAAGTATAGGTCTTCAGTTTTTATGTCGGCAAGGACACCAAAACCCAGTACACCAAAGCTATCAGCCTGGGTGCCAAAGTCACCTAAGCCAAAGCAGAAGAGACTCTACTTCAGATGGGAGCTCTGAAGTAAAAAATGATAGACTGTACACTACAACTCATATCTGAATTCCTACCCATCCTGGCTAATAGCCATTGATGGACCTATCCTCTATGAATTTATCTAATTCTTCATGAACACTTGTGGTCTTTAAAACTCTCTGGCAAAGAGTTCCACACATTGCATGTGGGTTGTGTGAAGAAATAATTAATTTTGTTTATTTTAAACCTGCCACCCATTAATTTTATTTGGTTACCACTAGTTCTTGCATTATGGGAACAAATAAATAACTTTTCTTACTCACTTCTCCACACCAGTCATGATTTTATAGACTTCTATCATACCAGCACCCGCCATAGTCTCCTCTTACGTAAACTGAAAAGCAGATGTTCCAAACTACTAATGATTTAGTTGCCCTTTTCTGAACCTTTTCAATGCTAAGATAACCTTTTTTGAGGTGAAATGACCACATCGGTATGCAGCATTCAGGATCTGAGTGTATCATGCATTGATATAGAGGCAATAAAATATTCTCCATCTTACTCTTTATCTTTTTAAATGATTCCTAAAATACAATATGCTTTTTTGAACTGATGATGCACATTGAGTGGATGTTTTCAAAGAACTATCCCCAATGGCTCCAAGGGCTTTCTCTTGATCAGTAATAGCTAATTTAGTCTCCATCGTTTGGTATGTACATTTGGAATTATGTTTGCCAACATGCATTAAAATTTAAGATTAAAATTTACCTGCCATTTTGTTGCTCTGTCACCTGGTTTTATGAGATCCTTTTAAAGCTCTTTACAGTTTACTGTAGAGTTAATTATCTTGAGCAGTTTAGTATCATTTAGTTTCAGAGATTTCCTATAATTCCTAAAACAGAAGCCAGGTCAAACTGAGCAACACGCACACCTTGGCTCAGGCTACACCAAATACCCATCTGGAAAAAACCTGCTCTAACAAAGGGATATCTGAATCATTCAGCCTCATCTCAGTTATGTGTACAAAGCCAAGGGTCTCATCCGTGATTAAATCATGGATAGTGGAAATTATATTTGTCGATGCGGGCAGAGTCGCGGGCAAAAAACCCCACTGACCCCGCACCAGCGTACCGTTTGGATCCCCACGGGGCCCCAGACAAGGGTAAAGAGGAGACGATAGAGGCCCGACGGCAGACAGAGGCTGCTCCGTCCCTCTGCAGGCCAACCCCACCCACCTCCGGCAGGGGGTCTAGAGAGTTGCGCACTGACTTTGCGCTGTAGTTGAGGGGGCTGGAGGATGCTTAATTCCCTGGGGGGCAGGAGGCTAATTCGCTTGAAGGAGGAAAGGGTGAGACAAGAAGAGGAAGATTGATTAATCCACAACTGCTTTTATTAACAAAAACACCAACATGCGAACAAGCAACATAACATATAAAATAAACCCATACAACAATTCATTATAACATTTGAATTATAAGAAATATCAGCAACAACTTTAACTAAACCTTATTATCTCTATAGGAGTATGTTATTCAAACACTTACACTAACCAGTAACAGGAAATCCATGTAGGGAGCCTATGTGGGTTTTCTTATTAGACAGAAAAGTAAAATGGTTAAAGAAAGCCTAGAGACTTTAAAGGGTTGAGATAATTTTCTTCTCCGAGCAAGGGAAGACAGAATTGCCTTTTCCCTTTTAGCTCTGGGTGGTTAGCTAAGCCACCCTACTGGAGACCTTGAGGGCCAGCCTGTCAAGATCTCTTCCCAGCTGGGTTAGTAAATGAAGGACTTCCCAGTGGGGTTTGGAGAACAAAAATAGGTAAACGAAATCAAGACTTGGGGAAGGAAAAGGGAAGTTGGGAGGTTATACCTCTACCGAAACAACTTTCTTATAAACATAATGAACACATAACTACCTAAACTTTAACTATGGAACTTATTAAACAAGTGTGCAGCTGGAGCGAGCAGCTTTGGCTCCAGGGTTGGGGCAATACGTAGCCCTTTCTTGGCCCTGTAGAGCCGTGGCCTGAGCTGCAATCCTTTTAAACCCCTTAACTGGATTAGAATTGCCTGAAAGAGTTCTAGTTGCTGGTGATAGTACCCCGGGCTATGCTTGGGGCTTGTAGGGATATTACGTGTCCAGTAGCAATGGTCCAATCAGGTACAGTGGTCGTGTCCGGTTGTCCAGTCAGGTACGGTGGTCGTGTCCGGTTGTCCAATCAGGTATAGTGACATCACGGGGCAGCGAGAGCGATGGTGCTGCTCCGAGAAGGCAAGATGACGGCCTCTGGGTTAAGCAGCCGAGCGCGCAGTACCTGCCAAGGCAGGCCAGTTCGACACCTGGCTGCCGCTCCACAGAGGCCTTTAGCCGCCGAGAAGCAGGCCCTGGGCTCGGCTATCAGGTACGCAGTACCTCGCCACAGAGGCGAGGCCAGTTCGCCACCCGACAGCCTTGCCCTCGGCCTACTTATTGCCCTAAAATCTCTTTTAGAAAATAGGGGCTGGCTCTAGGCCAGACAGGAGCTCTTCACAAAGCAGGCAGATCCCCCAGACTGACCCTGAGTGCTGTGCTGCGCCGCCTTTTATTTGGTGTTCTTATGTTTAATTCATGATTCTATTTGAATATTTATGAGTTTGTCCCTGGTTTTCAATCAGGTCCTCCAGGTTATGGAAGTTTCTAGAAGGTTTTCGCCAATGTCCAATCAGAGGCCTAGGTTTGAAGCATGTATGAGTTCAGGGTTACCAGGGAAACCAACTGACTCAGAGAGACCGTTACAAGGGGCTGCTAAAGGCAGCCTATGGGGTTTTTAGTTTATACCTGTGCCTGTAATGTTGTTAAATGGCCAAAGGCCTGTTTCCCCTGACCCATGGGGGCGATAATGCCCGAGGGATGGAAAATCCCTGACAATATTCACCAGTGATCATGCATAAAACAGCTTGACCCAAATGGTAGCATCCTCCCAGGCTGGCACACTTCACTCTGAAAAGAGTAGGGTATTTTTTAAAATATGTGTTATTCCGTCATCCTTTGCAGTGTAGACACATCTATTTCAAATGCTTCTCACTTCCTTTCTAGGTTTCAACTGCCAAGATATGGGAAGTAACTTTGAAGAGGATATGATGACAGTGGGACACACAGGCACTCTGGTTGAGCTCATTTGACTCTGAAACATGACTGGGGGAAAGATAAATGGGGAAAGGGAGATCTAAGCTCAAAAAAGGAAAAATAATTAATTTTAAGAGATATCCCCTATCGTGTGGCAGTTCCCAGACAAAGACATAGATGTTGCATTCAGAATTATTTGCAGCTCAATATGACCATGCTCAAGCTGACCCTAACTTCTCAGAGGAGGGAAGAAAGGATGCATATCAGGTTGAGAAAGAAGCAAGGTTCATGAGTATAGAGGTATTGAATACTGGGTAGTGATTATAAGAAAGGCATCACACATTATTTGAAATTACAGAGAGATAAAAACATTTCTATTTGATATGAAATTAAAATTCATCAAGCCGCTGTATGCTCTGGAAGCAGGTGTATTGAACGAAACAGACCTCAGAAGGCTGGCAGCAGTAGATATGAGAGTTCCTTGGAAGAAGGCAGTGTAAAGTAGCACAACTGTAAAATAATGAAGCTAAAAGAGTAGGGCATCAAGCCAAGGTATGGGATTGGCAGCAATCAAAAAGATCATGAGGCACTGTAGATTAGATCACAAGATGGCAAAGGAAATAATGAGGCCCTAATCAAGGTAAGTTAGACTTAGACACTGAGTCCCAACTAAAGGGTAGGGCCATGACTAGGCTGGGTTTAGTAGAGAAACAACAAGTTGCTTTGGAATAACAAGTTGTTATTTATATTGCAATAATCCTCCTGATGGCCCACTGTGCTAGCTGCTGCATAAATATATACAAATACAATAGTTTCAGCCTCACAGAACTTGCAATCTAAAAAGAAATGAGATGCAACAAGTGAGTCACAAATAATATGAGGTAAGACAATGGTACAATGGTATCAAAAACAAAAGACATGAAGATTAGTTGAATATCACTTAATGGTTCCAAATCGTACATCAATAGAATCTTGACACACATATGCAATATCAGGTACAGCTCTGGTAGAGTAGGTTTAGTGCAAGACTGGGGGGAATGAAAATGAAGTTACTAGGATACTTCAGCTATTTTAAATCCTGCTGTGCCAAGCCACTCCATATTCTTTATGGAAATATGCTTATGAATATGAATATGACATAACTGAAAATGTTTTCTGTAAAATACTTCTTGTAAGGCAATATTGGAAAAGTTGTAAGATGCTTAATGTGTATATTCTAGTAGTGTGCATGTATTATTCATGTATTTGAAGGCAGAAATATATGCTACTGATGTAAACATAGTAAGTAAGGGCCATTAAGAGTATTTTAGAAAATTGATGGCTCCTTGATAAGGACAATAATCTGTAAATGGCTTTGCTTTTTTCCAATATGGGCCAGTCCATAAGGAGGGGCACAGAATTCCCCAAGAACATGGGTTCAGGTCACTTAATATAGGAGTTCATCATCATTTAATTATTTTTCCACACAGACAGAGTGTGAAGGCTTGTCAAGAAATAAAGCCTTCCCACTTTCTGGACAACTCATTTAAGAGAGGAGCTCTGATATGTGAGTATCAGAGGGGTACCAGAGTTAATCTGTATCTTCAAAAACAAGAAGTCCTCTGGCACCTTATAGACGAACATAGTTTGAAGCATAAGCTTTCTTGGGCAAAGACTCACTTCATCAGATGCATGAGTGGGGGGGTTCCAGAGGAGGGTTTAAATATATGGGGTTATGAAAAGAAGGGAGTCTTAGTCAAGGGGAGGGCCAGAGTTGACAAGGTCTGTTCAGTCACAGAGGATGTGGCCAATTGTCAGCTGTTACTGTGCAGTTGTGAACACCAAGAGAGGAGAAATCAGGTCAATTCAGTCAGGGAGGATGTGGCCCATTATCAGTAGATCTTTTGGCTCTAGTGCTGCAGATGTCAGGGTGTCAATGCTGTCGGTGATGTTGCGGAGTTTAGTACAGACGCTTGTCTGGGCCCTACTTCTGTTCTCCTCCTGGGGACTTGGCAGGAGTATAGGGCTGGGTGGACCCCTGAAAGGCAGGTTAGATGGAGTTGAGGCTGTGTGCTGTACTTCTTTTCGCGTAGGTTATTCTGGATAATTCTGAGGTAGTTCCTCATGTTCTGGGAGAGGTTGGGAACTTTGGTGGAAGTGTCAGAGCACCTCCTTGATTGGTCCAGAGTGGCTCTGAGGGGGTGTCAGTTGTCCTGGTCGGGGCTGGTGGACTGGTTGTTGAGTCCAAGGGAGGAGGTCACAGCATTCGGGGCCACTGGTGGTGTGCTTGTGACTTGGTGTGGAGCTATAGTTGAGGATGGCGATGGTGCAGTTCCTGTTGTGGCTTCTAGGGGGGCACATTTGGTAAGGGTGTAGGATGTACTGGCCAGGGGGGTCGGGCAGGATCTCTCATTCCCTTTGCATCTTTCTGGGGATTCAAACTGACCCCTGCACCAAGAGCACCAGAAGCAGATGCTTTTCCTGTGGTGGGATCACACATGCTTGCTGAGGGCCACTGTGGTCAGAGCCCCATGGAAAGTGGGGCAGTCTGGGCAGAGAAGTAGGCCTCAGGGGAGGAAAGTCCACTAGGGTGATGCCCTGGGCCTCCTGAACCATTGTGGCCAGCTGGGCTACTGCACCAAACCCCAGTGCCTGTGGTGGGTCTACTGCTGAGGTGACAGGGAGAGGCATGGGGGGCCTTGGGCAGTGGGCACCTGGGGTGGGGGGCAGTCCCATGGGCCAGAATAGCTAACTTCACTGAAATGCTCACTGACTGGCTTATGTGTATTGAGATTCCTGATGTCTGCTCTGCGTCCATTCCTTCTTGTAATTAATGTGGTTAGGTCCAGTGATGTTGGCTACGTCTACACGAGCCCCAAACTTTGAAATGGCCACACAAATGGCCATTTCGAAGTTTATTAATGAAACACTGAAATGCATATTCAGCGCTTCATTAGCATGCGGGCGGCTGCAGCACTTTGAAATTGACGCGCCTCGTGTCTCATCCCCACGGGGCTCCTTTTCAAAAGGACCCTGCCTACTTCGAAGTCCCCTTATTCCCATCAGCTCATGGGAATAAGGGGACTTCGAAGTAGGCGGGGTCCTTTTGAAAAGGAGCCCCGTCTGGGTGAGACACGTGGCGGCAAGGCGCGTCAATTTTGAAGTGCTGCAGCCGCCCGCATGCCAATGAAGCTCTGAATATGCATTTCAGCACTTCATTAGTAAACTTCGAAATGGCCATTTGCGTGGCCATTTCAAAGTTTGGGGCTCGTGTAGACAAGGCTGTTATGCCCAGAATAAATATGTGGACCTAACCATGTTAGTTACAAGATCAAGGGCTCATTCTTGTGTAACTCGATCAATATTACAGATTGCATTATGTGCCCACAATGCCCCTCTACTATGTACATTGGACAAACCAGGCAAACCCTTCTCTATTCTGTTAAAGACCTGAGAATATGTGTCTCACAACAAAGAGACTTTAAAAACAGATTAAAAAGGGAGATTTGTGAACTGGGGTTCATATTCAAATTTGACACACTAAAACTTGGCATGAACAAAGACAGCAATTACCTCACGCATTACAAGGACTGCTTCTCTTCCTTTCATGTTCGTAATCATCTCAGGCAAGACACGTAACATTCTCCACCTTTCATCCTCATCCATCAGTGCCATGTATTTGATTGTCAGCTTTTATTGCAATTTTTTGGACCTCTGTACTATATAGATATCAGTCTGTACTAGAAATGCCATTGATCTGATTAAGTGGATCTGTCCCACAAAAGCTCATCACCTAATACACCATTCTGTTAGTCTTTAAAGTGCTACATGACTGCTGTTTTGTTTTGTTAGAATACAGACTAACATGGCTACCTCTCAGTTACTCTTTTGCAGTAGGTTATCTCTCAGTTGTATCTTTCTATATAATTCCTAATTGGTGACCTCTGCATCCATCCTATTCTCAGAATCTCTCTGTAACAACTCCTCTCAAAAGCCAATATTCTTCTCTTCAAATCTTTTATCACCCATGTCTCACATCCGTACAACACACTGCTGAATACGTGTTTTCAAGATGCTCAGCTTCATTCCTAAGCTAATCGCTTTGCTTTCCAGATCTTATCCAACACCTTCAAACTCTCTTGCTTTTTCTATTCTAGTTGCTATTTCCTTCTTACATCTAGATCATATAGTATGTTGCTCCCCAGATACGAGAACTTCTTTATGTTCTCTAGTTCAATCCCATCTACACTAATCTTTCTTCCTATTTCCTTATCTCCAAATACCATTGTTTTCATTTTATCAATGTTCATAATCAGTCCGTAACATTTCCCTTCCTCATTTAGCCCCTGCGCCATTTTTGCTAGCTTCTCCCCATCTTCCTCAATGGTAACAATATCATCCGCAAACCTCAAGTTGTTCATTCATATCCCGTGCACAGATATCCCTTCTACCTCTTCCTTGATCTTGTCCATTGCTCTCTCTAAATGCACGATGAAGATATCAGTGATATCAGATCTCCTTGACTTGTACTTCTACTCATTCTACATCAACTTCCCACCTCTCCGCACATTCTCACCGCTGCCTCCGCGTTGTCACTGATATCCTTCAACAACCACACCAGTCTGCTACCCGCTCCATATGACTCAAACACCACCCAAGTCACTTTCTGATCTATACTGTCAAATGCGTCCTGAAAATCGAGGAAGCAAGGGGAAATATTCTTGTGCCTGTGTGACACATTCTCTATCAGTCTTAGTGCAAATATCTGCTGTAGGGTACTTTTATCTTTCTTGATCCTGACTTGCTACTCTGCTAGATGTTGTCCTATCTGCAATCTTAATCTCTCCATCAGTATCATCATCAGCACCTTTCCTAGATGACTTGTTAGGGCAATCATTTTGTAGTTCTTGCACTCCAGTGCACTTCCTCCCTTGCGTATAGTCACTAGCATGGATCTTGTCCATTCCTTTGGTGTCTTCCCTTCTTTCCATGTTGTATTATGTTGTAGGTGTATTTCCTGAATTATACTTTCTCCACCATATTTAATCATGTCTCCCATGATGTTATCATTTCCAGGGCTCTTGTTATTTAGTCATTTCACTGCTTTTTCTACTTTCTCCTTAAAAATATAAGTCTCACTCTTGATGCTCATTCTCTTTCATTTCATTGATCAATCTCTCTGAGACACTCGAGTCCAACTGTGCTTTGCATAGATTGGTTCAATATCTCGTCCATTGCTACACTATCTTCTCTGACCTTTCAAGTTCGTGAGCACCTCTTTGTACTCATCATTGAGTGCCATCTGCTTTGACTGCCACTTCTATTAATATTCCTAATCATTTTATACACCTCCCTGATCTTACATTCACCATAATACCTCTCTATATCTTCACGCTGCTTCTCTAACCATTTTGCCTTATACTCTCTGGCCACTTGCCTTACTTCATTGCATTTCACCCTATATTGCTGTTCTGTCCTCTCGAAAACATCCCTTCTGATGTTCAACGTTCTCTTCTGTTGGACCAACTTAAAGGTCGTCTGCATAATTCACTTCTTATTGATCTTCTCTTCTTCCAGAACAGTCTGCTTCATGGCCTCTTCTATCACTGTGGCTATCCCTTCAACTCGCTCATCTAGGTTTTTCTCTGTGCCTGTGCTCCTTATTTTCTCTTCAAGTGCTGTTCTGTACACAGTCCCTATTTCTTCCACTCCTAGCCTCGCCACATCTCTTCTTTTCTTAAACTGTGTCTTACACTTACTCTTGAATTTCATCTTGATGTTTGCGATCACTAAACTGTAGTCTGAGTTTATATCTGCTCCTTGGAAAGTTCAGCACTGCTGTACTGATGTTACCCATCTTCTTCTTATCAAGATCATATCTATCATGTTGTTGGACTTCCCATGATTTGATCACCATGTCCACTTCCTACAGTCCTTTGGTTGGACTCTTGTGTTGCAGATCACCATTTCATGCTCCATAGCAAACTCTAGTAGTTTCTCATCTAGTTCGGTTCTTTCTCTGTATCCAAACCTTTCCATGACTCTCTCTCAACCTTCGTTATCTGTTCTGACCTTCACATTCCATTCTCCTTCAATGATCAACACATCTGTCTTTGGTATCTCCTCCAGGGTCTTTGTCAAGTCTTTACAGAATAGCTCAATATCTTCCTCCATACTGTCCAACATGGGTGCATATACCGGAATGACCAACATGTTGAATGGTTCTGCTTCGAGTCTCCCTACCATCATTCTTGCACTCACTGGTTTGTATCCTAAAAATACTTCTCTCACTGTCTTGCTGAGAAGGAATCTGTCTCCTGCCTTGTGCTTCATTTCATTCCCTGAACAAATGACTTTGCAACTGCTCTTCTCACCTGTTGCCGTCCAACTCATCTCCGCCAGTCTAAGTATATTGCATTGGTATCTCTCCATCTCTGTCTGAAGCAGTTCTAATTTTCCAGTCCCCCACAGTGTTTAGCCATTCCATGTTCCAATTATAGTATATGTGGTAGCTGTAATTTTCTTTCAGTGCCATCTTATCAACCCAACCATGATCGCTCTATTGGTGCCATGGACCTTTTTTATCCAAGTGACGTCTGAGCTGGTATCTTTTAAAATTTAGTCAAACTGGCATCAGATTTCATTCATATTGTTGTTTCATGATCAGTGCATCATCACTCTTCTGATCAACCCTTCTTTATCCAGGCTTGAGACCGGCATGGAACCCCCAGAAGCTTCATGACTGAGTTAGAAATATCCTGACCATTGCAAAATCAGCCATAGAGGTGTAAGTAAAAGGGAAATGTATAGTTAGATGCAATCAGGTTATGGTTATTTTGAATTTGGTTGGACTGGCTAGCTTGGTTTTTGTTTTGTTGTTTTGACTTGATGTTTTCTCCTTGTAACTTTCATACTGATTCCCATGGAAATATTTTTCTCTGCATGAAACTCCACGCAACTCAATGCTTTATTTTATTTTGTAAATAAATCTCTGCTTTTGAGCAACTTATCTGATCCTGTGTCATAAGGGTCATGTCTACATGAGCCCCAAACTTTGAAATGGCCACCCAAATGGCCATTTCGAAGTTTACTAATGAAGCACTGAAATGCATATTCAGCACTTCATTAGCATGCGGGCAGACGCGGCACTTCGAAATTGACACAGCTCGCCGCCGAGCATCTCGTCCCCACGGGGCTCCTTTTCGAAAGGACCCCACCTACTTCAAAGTCCCCTTATTCCCATCAGCTCATGGGAATAAGGGGACTTCGAAGTAGCCGGGGTCCTTTCGAAAAGGCCCCGTCGGGACAAGACGCACGGCGGCGAGCCGCGTCAATTTCGAAGTGCCGCGGCCGCCCGCATGCTAATGAAGCGCTGAATATGCATTTCAGCGCTTCATTAGTAAACTTCGAAATGGCCATTTGCGTGGCCATTTTGAAGTTTGGGGCTCGTGTAGATGTAGCCAAGAAGAGTCAGTCTGCATATGTGCCATGCAACAAAATAGCTAGCAGGTTACAGCTTGTTTTCATTCTCAAGCCCTCTGTGGAAGGGGGAATGGGCTTGGAGTTTTACTCACGGGGGCATTCCCCAGTGTGCCTGCCTGAGTTAAAGGGGTCTCCAAGGACTAGGGTGGTGGCGGCTCTACCTTCCAGGATCCAGGGGATATGTGACCTTGTAACGTTTTCAAGTAAAGCCTGTGTATGAGCAAAATATTTAAAGGTTTTCATGGGCCCCTACTTCCTGCAGAGTGCCAGAGTGGGGAAGGATCCCTGACAGAGCATCCACACCCACTGGATTCTGAATCGCATTTAAGGCCACCCATAGGCAGTTCAGGCAAGATACCAGTACAGCAGTTGCTTTGTGTGGCTGCTGCCTGAGGCTAGCTGAGGCTGATGCTTAAAGGGGCCCCCTTGAACAGCCATTTCTCAGGTTTCCCTGCTCATTTGCCTACCTCTCTGAGGAATAGCAAAGCATTGTCACACCGTGTGCTCTGGTTGCCCCGTGACAGGACATCACAGCACTTTCTGCCATCATCCAGAGCTGGCCCTGGCCAGTCTCCAGACCCTGCTGCTCATGCAGCAGGTCGTGGAGCACTTGCTGCAGACAGATTCCTGAGACTCATAGGAACTCCACCCTGTGTCTGTGTGGTAGATCCTACTTGGGAATCTTTGAAATCTGATCCACCAGCTGGAGGCCACCCACCAGTGACCAGATGCCAGGCCCTGTGGCATCTGGCATCTGTATAACAGTGTGGACTGGTGGGAACACATCATGCTGGAGTGCTGGGCAGACCATCAATGTCATCACAACTCTGGATGAAGAAGGCCACCTTCCTTGAGCTCTGTGATGACAGAATGCACACCTGAGACCTGTCATCCACCTCCAGAAGCACGTCACCATCAGCCTCTGGAATCTCACCACACTGGACAGCTAACGATCTGTCAGGATCCAGTTCAACACGGGAAAGTTGACCTTTGGGATCCTAATCATGCAGGTATGGTGGTTCCACATCACTGGCCCAAAACAGGAGTGGGAAAATGGAATGGTTGTCCCTGGAGAACAGGGAGAGGGGGTGGAAATGATGCAAGCCCCCTCCCTGGGAAGGTTCCCTCTATCCTGCTCCCACAAAGCCTGTCCAAGGGTGCGTGTGATTGCAGGGGGTTGCTCCTGGTGAGTCAGGTAGGAGATCCTGGCACCCCTGTGATTCCCACCTTGTCCGTCCCATTGCAGGTGTAAATAATTGGTACCATGTAAGGAGAGACAAGACACTGTGCATATCTCTCTTTACATAAGAAAGAAGACAAACAATCTGAGCTTGCCCACCATAAAACTCTATATAGAGTAAAGCAGATTTATCAGGGGTTTAGGTCCCATTGGGATTTGCACCTAGGTGCTAAGGTAAGTCCCTTTTGCTAAGCCTTCCCAGAGCTGAGCTGTTCTCTGTGTCTGTATTACACTGCTGAGGGTTTTGACCCCATGTCTGTGTCAGTGCTGGAAGAAGCTGCAGGGCCTGGCAAAGCAAGACTGAGGCTAATAGCTTATTTCAATGTTCTAATGTCGAAATACATTTTTTTTCCTGAAAAGAGCATTCATACTGCAAGAGCATTTCGAAATCGAGCATTTATGCTAGCGAGCCCCATTTTGAAATAAGATCAATGATGGGTCGCCTCCTTGTTCTGTTTAGTGCAAGTCATTTTGAAATTGAAAGTGGGGGCAGTGAAAGTCATTTGTTTCGGTGGAGTTACTGCTGCTAGTTAAATGTTCTGTTATTCCAGAATAAGAAGTTTTGCAGTCTGGATGCAGAGATTCTTTTTTCTGGAAAAAAGGTGCTTTTTTAAAGAAAAAAAACAGTGCAGATAAGCCAAGTAAAGGGGACACCCAGGAATGCAGGAAGCTTGGCTCAATGGTATTTCACAACATCAAGGGGTAGGCACAAGTGAATTTCTGTGACTGAAACCAGAACACTGCTATCAGTTGTTTTAACTCAATTAGGGAGCCACTGCCCTAGTAAGCCATCCGAGAATCTTGGGACAACTGAATCTTAGACGTCCTTTGGCCCCATCCTTTTGCCCTGATAGCATCTCTTACATTGGGGGCCAAGAGTGAACCAATGGATGTTTACTTGTTAAATGAAATTATTCCACTGGAACATATAGTTCTATTGTTCTTCAATCTCATTACATTTTCTGTTTACAAAACCAGCCTTTGGGATAATGCTTTTCCTGTCAGCATCCCGCTAATATGTGCAAGGGGAGGGAATTAAACTAACAGTTATCAAGATCACTGTCCACTCCAGGGCATGAAGTCAGTAGCTAATTTCCAACATGCATTTTTCTTGGGTGGTTTAAATATGTCTTAGTACATAAACATATACATGGTCAGCACGTATAGCTGAATTAGTTAGTGTATAGCTACAGTAACACAAGCCACATCTACCCTAGAAAGTTTTGTTGGCAAAATGTCCATTTTACCAACAAAACCCACTGAGCATCCAAATTCCCAAGGCATTCTGTCAACAGTAAGTCAGCAGAATGCAGCACTTTTGTTGACAGCTGTATCCCACTCCAAAGGAGAAATAATGCCCCTGTTGACAGAGATCTGTCAACAGAAACTCAGTCTGACCATTCCAGGGGGGCCTCTGTTGACAGACAGGACTTCTACGACACAGGATAGCCTTGTCTGCTGTGCTTCCAGTTAGCCATTTTGCAGATAGAGTAGCCAGACAGTCCAGCAGTTCTATGTCAACAGAGTGGATTATTCTCACAATCTGCTTGGTAATATGGCCACGATCTGTCAAGAAGTTTTGTCAGAAAATATCTTCCAACAAAAACATCTGACAAATTCCTGTAATCTAGACATAGCCATAGAGTTTTCCTACCGACTTCCGCAAAACAAGCCCATATTCACGAAAATATACTCGCCCTGGGGTACATTATTATCTAAGTAAGTCAGTGGAAAGGGTTTTTTCCCCCCCACTAACTTATATCAGAAGACTTTTCTTTCTAAAAATCAGTAGGTATTTAATTGATTTTTGCAGGCCCAGTTAGGAACTTACAGTAGTTTTTCAATGAGGGAATTATTTTAGGTCTTGTAGAGAACACAGTATTAAGTTCCATTATCCATTAGGTGATAGAAACTACAGTGATGATGGGCACATTCCTAATGCATTCTCACAGGTAGCAATTGCTAGATGAGATCTGATTTAGAGGGAGCTTCTAAGCAATATGAAAAGAGTTGCTGAAGGTTGGCTGTAAATGGCAAATATTTACCAAAAATATTTTTACCCTGCAACTTTTATGAAAATCTAAATTACTAGAATATTATTGGTTAGGAAACAAAACCTGCACAACATACCTGTTACTGAGTTTAGTATGTACTAGCTTTGATTTATTATTGGGATTGAGGCCAAAAGGTTAAATGGCTTGCTCTAGTGCCTAAACTAGTATTAGAAAGCGTGAGTACCTGGCTTTAGTTCCTGCTTTCTGACCACTTGGCCCTGTGCCACATTGCTCAATGGGCCAGAAATACAACACCATTAGGTTTTACTATATTACACATAGAAAAACTTCTTAAAGTGTGCAGATGTCTGGCTGAATGTGCAGTTTATCATCTTAGGGGAACCTGATCGGATTGCTGAACAGCAGCTCCCTACTTCTCTCAGTCTAATCTCATTAGAAAAGGTTGACCTGTGGGCAATAGTTTCAATCAGTGATGCGAAGCGGCCAAGCTTCTCCCCTGCCCTGGAGCCAAAAAAGGTTGGTTTGAAGGGAGTGTAATCCTAACCATTCTAATCAAATAGGCAGCGTTTTTCTTAATTCATAAAATAAGAGAGAGAGTCCCAAAGCAAAAGCTCTTTCATGATTAAAATAAACACATTCTTCTTCCGTTTATTATGAAAAATCCAGCTACATTCAGATTTAGCGGGTATGCATTTCATTTTGAATTTCAATATTCCATTAAAATGAGGAAAAATACCTTGGAGGAAATTTCTTCAATGAAGTGACAAGCTAAAATATGTAGCGTTACATTGCAAAGCATACATTGCCTGTCATAGCTGGCAAAGAGGTCTTGGCATCCATTCTGTTTCTGCCTGTATTTCTCATCCCATCATCACTGAAGCTTACAACATCCTCTAGTATCACAACAGCTCACTACTGTCTCAGAGCATTTGCAAATTTTTATTCTTATGTAAACTTCAATAGATGCCTTCATAAAGTAAAAAAAATATATGAGGAGTAATTCATTGTCTGGATGCTACTATAATGGACATCATGGAAATGCATATGTGCTTACGAAGTAATAAGAGGACTTGTTTTGTCAGCCCTACATTAGAACAAAATATTACATATTACTATTTGCATGCAACAGAAAACTATCCTACTCAAACATAATACACCACAGGTTACACCTGACTGGTTGGGCACCCTCAGGGCTGAAAGGGTTCCTGAACCAGGGCTTTTGCCACTTCAGTGGAGTTTAATGTTCCCAGGACCCCACTCCCTGGCTACCACTACCATCCCTGTGTCTGCAGCTTCTTGACACTGGCTCCCCAGCCTTCCAGCTGCAGCTTGCCACAGCTTCTGGGTCTCCAGCCCCAGGCTCCACAGTGTTGCTGGAGGATGCCCTCTCCAGCCCAGGCCTGCACAGCTTCTGGAGGGATGCCAGCTCTGGCATAGCCTTGTTCAGCTGTTGAGGGACACCAGCCATGGCCCCCAATTGCTACCAGGGAATACGGGATCTGACTCCAGCCCCATGCAGCTGCCCTCCGTGGGACCACATGGGGACATGGGCTTTGGTTGTGACCCCAGCCGTGCGCAGCTGGCCCTGGGCTCCCCTGGGGATGTGAACTCCAGCTTTCCCTCCTGCTCAGGATCTATGGTCCAGGAGCATCCCTGGTCCAGCCAGACCAGAGAGGTGGGCAGAGCAGAGAGTGCCTGTTTTAGGAGATGCAACCTATAGCAGATGTGCCCTGCATTTCTTGGGTCCTTACCTCAATACGTTAGTTATGGGGTTGGAGGAGGGTAAAAAGAAAATGTATATGATGTTTCAACAGTATTTTATTGGTGACAGAGAATGACAGCAGTGGACAAAATCACCCCAAAGTGGTCTGATTCATTCCTCTCAATACAATCCTGAGGGATATATTTGGTTGATTGTCTCTCCTCCTCAAAAGGGCTCAGTCATGGATCCCATATATTCTGTTCCAACATCTTTGGGTAAAATGCTTGAGGGTAAGGATGATTATGTCAGTATGGACTATTGCATCATATTCAGCTCTTTGACTTTTGTATCTGACCCAAACACTGTTGTGTGTCTTATTGATCTTTTGGGGGCGTGAAATCTGGTTGTAACCCAGTTGGCTGAACTTCAACCCAGATGAAATGATCATTATTCTCACTGGCAAAAGGAAGATCATTTTGTGTAGCTGGCAGAGTGCACAGCTACTCCGTCATATGAGAGTTCCTGCCCAAACAATGTCAAAGTAGTCTACATTTTCAGAGGCTTACTAGAGCTATCATGCTTACAGATTCTATGGTTGCATTGCCAAAAATACTTTATTTCATCTATAAAAAGTATGTCACAGACTTTGGGCTTGAGTCTGTACATCAGTTGCACAGCAGTGTGACTCTACCGCCATCACTGGAGTTACACTCTCACAAAACTGATGTAACAGAGTGAAAAGTCCATCGCAGAGCATCTGCCAGACACAACATCATTTTAAGATTTGATCAGGTCCATCAGCTCTGCCTGGAACTAATTACCTGATCCAGTTAATAGGAGCCTTTCAATTGTCTGTAGTGGGTGTTGGCTCTGGCCATACTGTGTAAGCTATCCAGGGAGCCTCTTGCTAAAGCAGGCTACCTAGTATTTTCCAAAATCCAGCTGTGCAAGTACAGCATATTATATCTGGGCTCTATACTCTACACCGGCTGACGGAAGACTGTGGGCTGAAATTTTAAATGCTAACTTCTGTCTAAAAACCTATGTTGTCTCAATGTCCACCACAAAACTGGAACTCACCAGGTCCACTGACAGGGGGAGGGAGAAAGGGGCAGTTCCCCTGGAGCCTGTCAATTTAAAGGGGCCTGAGGCTCTTGCTGCCACTGGTGCTACATTTGTAGTGGTGGTGGCTGGAGCCATAGGCTCTTTAAATTGCTACCGGAGTGCTGCACCACATGGACTGTGCAAAAGACCTCTGGTGGTGATCATATGGTGTTTCTGATGGTCATACCGTCACCCATGTCCACCCCATGTTGCACTTGGCCAGCAGCTGGAGCTCCTGTGGCCAGATGCAAGGAGTTGATCCTTGCACTGACTGCTGCCCCATCCTGCCCCAGGGTGAGGCATTTACTTACTGTTTGCCTGCTTAGCCCTGGTAAGGAAAGTGGAGCACCTGCATCGACTGTGGCCTTGTCCTGACCCAGGGTGGGCCCCCTTATTAACTGTGTGTTTACTCCACCTGTGGAGGGAGCTGAAACCTGTAGTGACTGCTGCCCTTCCCAGAACCGCAGCGGGTCCCAGATTGTAGCAAGGCATTGTGGCCATCCCCTGCCCCAGCAGGTGTGGACCTATAACACATGCCTCTGCAGAGCTCAACATGGAAGAATGGTTATGGGGTAAGAAAGACCCACTATCAGACATTAACTTGAATTATTAGTCCTCTCAGATGTAAATAGTCATGCCTACACTCCTGCATCAGATATTCCGAGAATATGTTGAAATTACATCACAGTGTATGCTTCTGGGAGAATAGTCTTGGTAATGGGGTTTCCATTGTCTGAAGCTCTATATAACAATAGTAATAAGAAAACTTGATTTGGAAGGCGTGAAAACTGTGTCCCCCCCTGGATGCAGAAAAGACGCATGTCGTGCTCTTCGTCTGACAATCAAGAATGGCAATATGTCTATTTATTTCTGCCTTCCGTATAGTGCTATACTAATCTCTGATTAATACCCATAGACTTAATAATTCCATCTGAGCCTATTATGTTGACAATCGTGTGTCATTAACTCCAGACACACAATAACACAAAGTACAAAGCTGTGGAGAAGAAGGCTCAGTGTATTTACTAGAGGCCCGGTTGCCGCTCCACTTGCAAGCAGAAGTGAGTCTGGAAGAAAGCTCCAGACAGAAACTTTTTGTAACACACATCCGAACTGTATGGCTCGGGTCCCTTGCTGACCAGGGGAAGGGTGGGACTGGCACTGTGCAAGGATGGGGGGAGGGGTGAACATTCTAGTACCTCACCTGGACAGACACAGATGGACACAGCACAAATAGTATATATGATATGTGCATGAGCACTCGTGAATCTATCATGTGGGCTGTGCAGTTCACATCAGGGTAGTTTGTCTTGTAGTACAATTACATTGGAAATGCTGTAATTAATTTGCTCGTTATATCCCATTGAAATAAAGGTTTTTTATATTTTTGGATTCTATACTGTTTATTTATTAATAAAGTTTCATGGGAAGACTTAGGACCCATGTGGGTAGTTTGTGCCCAGTTCCCATTGATTTTCAACAGGAATTGGGCATTTAGTTTGATTTGTGCCTTTGAATATCTCAGCTTAATTGTTTTGTGACTTATGATAACCCCACCAAATGCTTAGATGGAGCCATTTTTAACTGTTGCATTGGTGACAGCCAATTACAGCTATCATTGGTGAAGAACAGTTCAGTTTATTCTTTGACTAAAAGTCATGAGGCATCATTCTTGCAGGGTTATCTGCACTAGATTATCTAATTAATGTAAAAGAGGGGTAAATGCCAATGAACTTTAGGTTTGCATAATATTTAATATAAATAGGCATGAAGAGAAATGCTGACCGAACACTTTGTCTCATAGATAATAAATTACTACTCTCTAATGAGGGACTGTATTCTACACTAAGTATGCATGAAGTTTTTCATATTTGGTGCAGAAATTAAGCACCAGGTTGTGCCCAATACCTGCTGTTAGTGTACCAAGACCTTCCAGCCCCTCTACCACTTTCACAGAGTCTTGCACACCTACAGTCTGTGCAAGGGTGGCATTGCTAGAAATCCCAGAATGGAAGCAAATTCCAAGGGCAACAGCCCTGCTGCTCAGCCCTCTGTAGTCACCAGCAGAGCTGCTCAATCAGAAAAAGAGGAATGTATCTTCAAGGCCATGGCAGTGGCCATACACCCTCCTGCATGCCACTGAGCAATACTGGAACCTGAGCCATGCTTCTGTAAGAGACCCCAAGTCTCCACTGTCACTGCTTGGTTCTCCAGCATGACTGTCCTGAAGGTGAGTTAAAAGTTTCTTGAATACCATCAATCGTGGCCACTGAGATAGCAGTAAATTTCATAGAATCATAGAACAATAGAGCTGGAAGAGACCTAAAAAAGCCATCAAGTCCAGCCCCTTGCCCTAGGCAGGACCAAACCCATAAGATCAGCCCAGCCAGGGCTTTGTCAAGGTGAGACTTAAACACCTCCAGGGATGGAGACCCCACTACTTCCCTGGGTAGACCATTCCAATGCTTCACCACCCTCCTAATGAAAAAGTTTTTCCTAATATCCAACCTGGACCTTCCAACCACAACTTGAGACCATTGTTCCGTGTTCTGCCATCTGTGACCACTGTGAACAGCCTCTCTCCAGCCTCTTTGCAACCTCCCTTCAGTAAGTTGAAGGCTGTTATCAAGTCCCCACTCAGTCTTCTTTTCTGCAGACTAAACAGTCCCAATTCCCTCAGCCTTTCTTCATACGTCACATGCTCCAGCCCCCTAATTATTTTGGTTGCCCTCCGCTGGACCCTCTCCAGTGTATCCACATCCTCCTTATAACTGGGGGCCCAGAACTGGACACAGTACTCCAGATGCAGCCTCACCAAAGCCGAATACAGAGGAATAATCACTTCTCTGGATCTACTGGCAACACTTCTCTTCATGCAACCTAATATGCCATTAGCTTTCTTGGCTACAATGGCACATTGTTGACTCATGTCCAGCTTCTCGTCCACTACAACTTCTAGGTCCTTTTCTGCAGATCTACTTCTGAGCCAGTCGGACCCCAGTCTGTAACAATGCTTGGGATTCTTCCGGCCCAAGTGCAGGACTCTGCGCTTGTCCCTATTGAACCTCATCAGATTTCTTGCAGCCCAGTCTTCCAATTTGTCTAAGTCAGTCTGGACCCTATCCCTATCCTCCAGCATACCTACCTCTCCCCCTAGCTTAGTGTCATCCACAATCTTGCTGAGAGTGCAATCCAACCCCTCATCCAGGTCATTGATAAATATGTCGAACAAAACAGGAACCAGAACCGAACCTTGGGACACTCCACTAGAAACCGATCACCATCCCAGCATCGAGCCATTTGATCACTACCCACTGGGCTCGACCTTCTAGCCAACTTTCTATCCACCTTACCATCCATTTATCCAATCCACATTCCTTTAACTTGCTGACAAGAATATTGTGGGAGACCGTATCAAAGGCTTTGCTAAAGTCAAGATAAATCACATCCATTGATTTTCCCCTATCCACAGAGCCAGTTATCTCATCGTATAAACTAATCAGATTGCTCAGACATGACTTGCCCTTCATGAATCCATGCTGACCATTCCTGATCACTTTCCCCTCCTCCAAGTGCCTTAAAATGACTTCCTTGAGGAGCCCCTCCATGATTTTTCCAGGGACTGACGTAAGACTGACTGGCCTGTAGTTCCCTGGATCATCCTTCTTCCCTTTTTTAAAGATGGGCACTACATTTGCCTTTTTCCAATCATCCGGGATGTCTTCCGATCTCCATGACTTTTCAAACATAATGGCCAAGGGCTCGTCAACAACATATGCCAACTCCCTCAGAACCCTCAGATGAATTAGGTAAGGGGCCATGGATTTATGTACATTTAGCTTTTTTAGATACCTTTTAACCTGTTCTTTCCCCACCAAAGGCTGTCCACCTTCATCCCACAATGCATCACTTATCGCATTAGTCTTTGTTCTTGTCTATGACAACAGAGGCAAAGAAAGCATTAACTTCTTCAGCTTTCCCTACTTCATCTGTCACTGGGTTACCTCCCTCATCCAGTCAGGGCCCCACACCCTGTGTGATCACCTTCTTCTTGCTGACATGACTGAAGAAACTTTTTTGTTACCTTTCACATTCCTTGTGAGTCGCAATTCCAGTTGCGTTTTCGCCTTCCTGGTAACTGCCCTACATTCTCAAGCTATACATTTATATCCCTCCCTCGACATCTGTCCAAGCTTCCACTTTTTGTAATCTCCCTTTTTGTGCCTAAGTTTTCCAAGGATTTCACCAGCAAGCCAGTCTGGTCTCCTCCATATTTACTTCTCTTGCTGTGCATTGAGATGGTTTCTTTCTGCACCTTCAATAGGGTTTCCTTAAAATACTGCCAGTTTTCCTGGACTCCTTTTCCCTTCATGGTAGCATCCCAGGGGATTCTGCCCATCAGGTTCCTGAAGGAGTTAAAGTCTGCTTTTCTGAAGTCCAAGGTCTGTAATTTACTGCTCTCTTTCCTTCCTTTGGTCAGGATCCTGAAGACTACCATCTCATGATCACTTCTTCCCACATTGTCACCCACATCTACCTTCCCTATTAGTTCCTCCCTGTTTCTAAGCAGCAGGTCGAACAGTGCATGACCTCTGGTCGGGTCCTTCAGCACTTGTATCAAGAAGTGATCACCTCATTCTCCAGAAACTTCCCGGACTGCTTGTGTACCACTGTATTGGTCTCCCAACAGATGTCAGGGTAATTAAATTCTCCCACGATAACGAGAACCTGCGATCCAGAAACTTCTCTCAGTTGACCAACAAAAGCCTCATCTACCTCATCATCCTGATCTGGCAGCCTGTAGGAGACACCAACCACCACATCTTCAGTGCTGCCTGCACCACTAAGCTTGACCCACAGATTCTCAACAGGCTTTTCTCCCTCTATGTACGGGAGTTCCAAGCAATCATAGTGCTCTCTTACATACAGTGCAACTCCTCCTCCATTTCTCCCTTTCCTGTCCCTCCTGAACAGTTTATACCCTTTCATGACAGCGCTCCAGTCATGAGAGTCATCCCACCAAGTCTCTGTTATCCCAGTCAAGTCATAGTACTTGGACTGGACCAGGGCTTCTAATTTCTCCTGCTTCTTACCCAGGCTTCTGGCACTGGTGTACAAACACCTTAGATAACCAGTCGCTCTCCCTTCCCTCTCTACATTTCTGCTACAAGAGTCATTATTTCATGAAGAGAAAACATTCTGAAAAGAAGGGTTAAAAAATAGATTGCACCGAGGTCAAAACACTTTGGTTCCTCTTTCTTCATCTGTAGCAGGGGTCAGCAACCCCGGGCACGGGTGCCAAGAGTGGCAGATGAGCCAATTTTCATCAGGAGATGAGGCAGTAGCTCAGCCCCACCCTGCCTCCCTCATGCAGCCATGAGCTTGCTCAAAGCCATGCTACCTGTGCTTTAACAAAAGCTACCAACCACCACCAAAAAGGTAAAGCCCTGCATCTTGATTTATTTACTAATGAAGCTGCTGTAAGTATGACTACTAGCGACTTTAAAAAGTATCACCAGCACCTCAATCGTACACAGAGGTCAAAAAGTCAAATTTTGGCGCTCCTCCTTAGAAAGGTTGCTGACCCCTGGTCTATGGGTAAAAAGCAATAAAAAGCACCACAGGGTGGTGCAGGGTTGTCAGTTCAATCCTTGAGAGAGCCATTTAAGGATCTGGGGCAAATGAATTATAGAAAAAGGATGGTTCTTTGCCCTGCCAAGGGGCTAGAGGACTGGATTCAATGACCTCCTGAGGTCCTGTCCAGTTCTATGAGATGTGTGTGGGTCCTCTCAGTTGCCCCTTGCATTCTTCTTCACTTTGCCTTAATTCCCTCATTTATCTTAATTCCCTCATACGTCTGGATTTACTGCTTCTTAAAATCCTCCCTTAATGCATGCTCCTGCCTTTTAATTTTTCAGCATTGTTCTCACCAAAATATTGCCACAGCTTCGAGATAGCAGATTCTCCCTGTGTTTTGTGTTGTCTGTGTTTCAATCAGATAAGTCTTTGGACAGAAACGGTCTTAATTTTCTCATGTGTGTACCACAGGCCACACTGGCAGCACTGCATAAATACCAGCAACATTGCTGGTACCATACAAAGCTTTGATACCTGATGCCACACAGACACAGAACTACTGCAGTGAGAGGAATTGCTATGTTGCATTATATAACCTGCCGGCAGTGTAATTTCTGTATATTATGATTGTCATTCCAGTCTACTGCCACAGCAGCAAGATCAAGACTGAGAAAGAAGTACACATGACTAACCCTACTTCTATGCTGTCAAGCTGAAGAGAAGATCCCAGGAAACCTATCACAACCTGTCAGCTTGCTCGTTTGGACTTGGTGGGATTTTTTTGCTTGTTTTGTTGCTGCTGACTTTTTATAATGTTCACGGTGAGGTTGCCCCAGCCATGAGAACGTTTTTTGCTTGTGCCTTCTCATGGAACTGCGGGCCCATAGACCCCATCCTTTCCCTGTGTGTAAATATTGGCATTTCCATTTGAGAGCTCTAGTGCCACGTAAGCACTGCTTCAGCACAGAAAATGATTGCCAATAATCCCGCATGATACAGCCTGAAAAGCAACAATATCTTTGAATGCACACAAAGGATAGGATTTTAAATCTACTGCACAGATACTGCTGCTAAAGGATTAAGGCAAAGACACTTTCCAAATACCTAAGTTGGGCAAGAGATCACAGATATCGCATGGTGAGCTAATTTTAAAACTGTCTTTTGCTTTTGGTGCTTGGTTTTTCTGTCATTATATATTTGTTTACTGTTGCATGGCAATGAACACAAACTGTTCCCTCACATAATGTATTGTGCTAACAAAAAATGATTGTTTTAAAAAAACGCACTAAACTCAAGTGTGACTGTGGCTCACAGCAGGTAGTGAGAAAGCTGATCCTCTTAGAAGCATGGAAGATGATTTACTGTCTTATTTTTCCTTTCTGACATGTAAGTCAAAAATAATCTTGCAGACGTTCCAGGTGGCAGGGTCTAGCTCCTGCTTTTGTGGCTATTGGGGTGAGAACAGCGTTTTCTCTTGGTAAGTTTGATGGTGTGTGACATCACATTTCCTAACATTGTTCTGTCTTGCCAGTAGCCCATTCCATTCTGGAGGGCTATTGCAGATTATTTAACTGCTCACATTAGTAGGAGGTGTGTGTTCTCATCCTGGCTCTGCGTCTGGGCTTACAGGTTTCCCTAAGGGTATTTTTTTCAAAAGTGATATAGGTGCTTGAGTGGCTAGTGATAATGCTACCTCTGCACCCCAGTCAGTTATGTCTCATACTGGAGCTGTAAAGTCCAGCCCACATATCACAGAATCATGAAATCCTAGGGCTGGAAGAGATCTCAGGAGGTCATTGAGTCCAGACCCCTGCCCAACACAGGACCAACCATAACTAAATCATCCCAGCCAGGACTTTGTCAAGCTAGCATATACCCAAATGAGCTTTGACTACACACACTAAAAATATCACTGTAAGTGCTGTTTATGCAGCAAGACAGGGTAGTCACCCTGACACAAGGGTCTCAGACATGTGAGCCATTATGCATCCCACAGCTACACTGATGTTCATACTGTGCCAGTTCAAACAGAGCTACTACAGGTATACCCGCCCAACCTGGACATCACACCTCCAGCTCATATGTACCCACACTGCCTTCAGTTTCTCCATCTGTAAAAAGAGATTGGTAAAATGTAATTGGCTAATTTGAATGTGAGAATTCAACCCTTTAATGCAATGTGAAGGCTGCATGCTGTTATTTAAAATCATTACTGAAAAGCTAGCAGGGTGAGCAGAGAGAGACCGAGAATAGGCCTCTAGCACTTTTTTCCCCCCGCTTGCTATGCTAGACTCCATAATAGTCGCTTAGGCTCTCTGGGGCCACATCTACATGGGAAGCATCTGACAGAGGTCGCCGTTGGAAGGGATTTCCCAGCAAAATGTCTGCTTACGGATTGCATCTACATATAAAAGCAGATCAAAAGAGCAATCTGCTCTGTCGACAGAGAGCAGCCAAACTGCCTAGCCCTCTCTCGACAGAACAGCTGACCAGAAGCTCTTCATACGGGGCTGCCCAGTGAACTGGAAGCCCTGTCTGTTGAAGAAAGGGCCCCAGAGCATCTACAAGCCTTTTTTTGGACAGAACACTGTCAAGAAAGGTGTTGTACATGAATGGGGAGAGGTGTAACATTGCTGGTGGATGTATCAGGTTTTGTCGACAAACTGTGAACAAAACACATTTTTCTTGTAAACGCTTTGTGGCTTCTCCTGACAAAAGCCCAGTTTTACTGGGAAAAGCCATTCGTGTAGATGTGGCTTGGGGGGCAGCATAAGAAACTGAGGGTTTTAAGCCACAACATCACAGTTTCGGCTACAGTTCTAAAAGAAGCAACATAGACAATGGAAGAACTTCTCAAAGACACTCTGTTTGTTAGGAACAGGCTAATCTAATTCATAGATATGTAGTACCCAGAGGCACTAAGGCCTCATCTGGGGTTAGTGAAGTCTCTGCTCTACAGCCTTCTCTGAGAGCCTGCTGGCCCTTAGCTCACAAGGTAGAGTGCAGGGCTTTAGACCCTCTATTTGCAGGTTCTATCCCTGGTGTTACAGATATATTAGACATAAGTCCAAGAGCTCACAGGTTCTGGGTTACTGGATCCAGATTTAGCTTGGGACTCTTCATTCACAGAAAGGAGTATTCCTTCTCTCACATGGTTGGGCCTTTCAAGACTGGAAAGGACTCTCCCAGCTGCCACACCTGTGTGGGACCGTCTCCTCAGGTCCCTTCAACATCCACTCTCTCACTGTACTCTAACCTACTTCCAGTGGTCCCAGTACAACACTCATGAGATCTTCATGGGGCCCAGGAGGGAGAGAATCCTTCCCTCATGATGCAGATGGGAAAAAGAAAGTTGCTATAGACAACTTAGTAGCCTCAGCACTTAGTAGTCCATGAGATCCCTATCTCCCCATTTCTGCAAGGAAAATGGCTGTTAGATCTGTGGACTCCATACAAGTGTTGTCCTTCTATGTACACATCTCAGCAACACTAAGCACATGAAGCTCTGCCAAAGAGAGTTACAGAGACCTACTCTTTCACTCCTGCTCTCAACAGAACTGCAGCATTTCAGCCAATGTCATAAGCCTCCTCTGACACAGATGTAGAGAAAGGAACAGCATATAATGCAGTGCAAAGTGATCATGACACACATATACAAACAATTCCATATATCTAAGTTCAGCGCTCTTTTTGCTGCTTGTTTCCTTCCGCATTATTACTCATTTACTTTTAGGGTGCGTCTACATTATCCAGCTACTTTGAAGTTGCCAGCACAATGTCGAAATAGCACTTGTCATGTCTACACATGCAGTGTGCTATATCGATGTTGAAATTGACATTAGGCGGTGAAATGTCAAAATCGCTATTCCCATCTTCAGATGGGAATAGCGGCCTACTTCGACATTCAACGTCAAAGTAGGGTGTGTGTAGACGATCTGCATCCCGCTACTTCGAAATAGCAGGGTCCTCCATGGCGGCCATCAGATGAGGGGTTGAGAGATGCTCTGTCCAGCCCCTGTGTGGCTCTATGGTCACTGTGTGCAGCATCCCTTAGCCCAGGGCTTCTGGCTGCTGCTGCTGCAGCTGGGGGTCCATGCTGCATGCACAGGGTCTGCAACTGGTTGTCGGCTTTGTGGATCTCATGCTGTGCAGGGCAAGTGTATCTGGGAGGGGCCCTTTAAGGGAGCAGCTTGTGGCTTTGCTGGCCCCTTATTTCGATGGGGAGCGCTTGTGTGTGTGGACGCTCCACATTTCCTTCTGGGGCAGCTCCTTTCGATGTTCCCCATTGCTACTTCAACATGGAACGTCGATGGCACCAGCCCTGGAGGACGTGTAGACAATACACGTCAAAGTAGCCTATTTCAATGTCATTACTTCGAAATAGGCTACTTCGACATAGTGTGCTTGTGTAGACGTAGCCTTAGTGTCAGATTTCTTCGCAATAAGTGCAATGACCTTCTCTGTGATAACCAAATAGGCCACAAATGAGAGAACATCCAGCTCCTTAATTGGGTATGCAAAATCTTTTCTTGTCCGTTGCTTAAAGTTGTTGATGACATATACGAACTACATAGATTTATTTCTATCTTGTCTTTGATTGCCAAGATAAAGCGAACATTACCCAAAAAGAAGCTTGACCATTTAGATTATAAAACAGATCTTGGTCTGGGTATGAGCTAGCTTTAAATTATTTTCATTCAATGGGTATTAAAAACTAAAATTAACCATTTATATTAAAAGAATCATAGAACTGGAAGGTACTTTAAGAGGCCAATCCCCTGCACTCATGGGCTACGTCTACACGTGAAGCCAACATCGAAATAGGCTATTTCGATGAATAACGTCTACACGTCCTCCAGGGCTGGCAACGTCGATGTTCAACTTCGACGTTGCGCGGCACCACATCGAAATAGGCGCTGCGAGGGTATGTCTACACGCCAAAGTAGCACACATCGAAATAAGGGTGCCAGGCACAGCTGCAGACAGGGTCACAGGGTGGACTCAACAGCAAGCCACTCCCTTAAAGGGCCCCTCCCAGACACAGTTGCACTAAACAACACAAGATACACAGAGCTGACAACTGGTTGCAGACCCTGTGCCTTCAGCATAGATCCCCAGCTGCCGCAGAAGCAGCCAGAAGCCCTGGGCTAAGGGCTGCTGCCCACGGTGACCATAGAGCCCCGCAGGGGCTGGAGAGATAGCATCTCTCAACCCCCCAGCTGATGGCCGCCATGGAGGACCCAGCAATTTCGACGTTGCGGGACGCGGATCGTCTACATGGTCCCTACTTCGACGTTGAACGTCGAAGTAGGGCACTATTCCGATCCCCTCATGAGGTTAGCGACTTCGACGTCTCGCCGCCTAACGTCGAAGTTAACTTCGAAATAGCGCCCGACGCATGTAGCCGCGACGGGCGCTATTTCGAAGTTGGTGCCGCTACTTCGAAGTAGCGTGCACGTGTAGACACAGCTATGGGGACATATAGCAACATATAGACCATTTCTGACAGGTGTTTGTCTAGCTTGCTCTTAAAAATCTCCAGTGATGGAGGTTCCACAACCTCCCTAGGCAATTCATTCCAGTTCTTAACCAGATTTACAGTTTGGAAGTTCTTCCTAATGTCCAAGTCTTTCCTTATGCCCTCCCTTGCAGCAGTCTCAGACCATTGCTTCTTATCCTATCCTCAGAAGTTCTCCCCTCTCCTTGTAACTTTATGTACCTGAAATCTGTTACAATGTCTGTTCTCAGTCTTATCTATTTATTGGCTAAACAAACCCAGTGTTTTCAGCCTTCCTTCATAGGGCATGCTTTCTAGAATTCTATACATTTTCATTGCTTTTCTGCAATTTATCCACGTATTTCCTGAAATGTGGTGCCCAGAACTGGATACAATATTTCAGCTGAGACCTAATCAGAATGGCATACAGCAGAAGAATTACCTCTCATGTCTTACTTACACCACTCCTGCTAATAGACCAGAATGAAGGGGAGGGGGGTTATTGTTTTTGTTTGTTTGTTCATTTGTTTGTTTGCAGTGTTACACTGTTTCAGAGGGGTAGACATTAATCTGTTTCAGTAAAAACAATGGGAAGTGCTACAGCATCATAAGACTAACACATTTATTTGGACATACACTTTTGTGGGTTGGAATCCACTTCTTTCAGATGCTCCAGTCTGCAAATGTTTGTCCCCAAATCATTGTGCTAGTTTTTAAGGTGTCACAGGATGCCTCATTAGTGTTACACGCTTAGTCCCCTATGATACTGAAATCCCTTCTAGTACTCCTTCCTAGGGAGTCATTTTCCATTTGGTGTTTGTGCAACTGTTTGTTCCTTTCAAAATGGAATACTTTGCATTTGTCATTATTGAATTTCATCCTGTCTACTTCAGGCCATTTTCTTTGGACCATTTCTCCAGTTTGTGTGGATCATTTTGAATTTTAAACCTATCTGCCAAAGCACTTGCAAACACCTCTCAGCTTGGTATCATCTGCAAACTTTAGAAGCATACTCTCTATGCCATTATTTAAATAATTCATGAAGACACTGAATATAATCAGATCCAGAACTGATCCCTGCACGACCCCACTCGTTATGCCCTCCCAGCACAACTGAGAAAACTGACAGCTACCCTCTAGAAATGATTTTCCAACCAGTTTTGCACCTACCTTAAAGTAGCTCCATATAGTTGATGTTTCCTGGTTTGCTTAGGAGAGACAATTTTGTATGTAGGTTTTGGAGGCTCTTCTATTATATTTGTCAATTTATTCATGCTACTTCTGTAACTTTGACAAATGTCTTGAATATTCTGCCCTTCCTCCCCCACTCCCCCTCCCCCACCCCAATCTCTACTCCACAAGGAAGTGTACTAGGCCAGTGCTATATATGTATTTACAGTGATGATTCTTCAGTTTGTAATGCTTCAGATTGTGCTAACACAAATGAGAAGGCATTATAGGAGGACTTTAATTGAGTCCTAATTGGTTGACTGAACATAAAGTGATATTAAAAGCAGTTGGAATCTAGAGCTGAGTAGTTTATTATTTGGCTTCACATCAAACTGACTCATATTATTAAAAATTTAGACATCAAAACAATGAAGGTGAATGGAAAGCAACTTAACTGCTTCAGAGATTTAAACTTACTCTTTCATTGTTGGTTTTCTGTTTCATAATTAACAATAATGAATATAATGCTGTTTAGGGGCAAAGCAGGTTGGTTGAAATATTAGCTGTATCATAATAATACATAGATTCTCCATATATAACAGAGCTGTTCATGAAATTTCTGATTTTAGTTTTAAGGATACCAAAACATATTAGTAAACATGCAGAACACTAAACATTGTATCAGTGTCTCTCATATATTGAATATCATCAATCTGAGAAAAAAAAGAGGGGATACTTGGGTTAAATTCTTGTTTGCACAATTACAAATAAGAATATGTGTATATGTTTTGAAAGAATAATAAAATGCCTTACTTTTAATCATTTAATTCTTTTGAAAATAACTACTCTGAAAATAGTTTAAAATAAAACTTGCATTCAGTTTATGTTTACTTGTTTAGAGCCTGACTCTCCACTGCCTTCCATATTGCAGAGTCATACACCTATGCAAACTGGCTGTAGGATACCACCCAACCATCACAGAAGTATTTCACACCAGCTTTGCACGGGTGTAAATGACTACACAAAATGTAAGACAAAGTAAAATCAATTCTTGTTCTCGTTTGAGTACACCGAATATGAACCCAATTCAGGGTATCATACTGAATAAAAACATCATAATCTATGTCTCAGGCATGTACCTGAATTAAATTGAGATGTTTGGGAGTTATTTGATAGAACTTTTTCCCACCAGAGAATGCCAGCTTAGGAAAATCTAAACATTTTACAGAGAAGTTTTGAATTAAATCAAGTTGCATTGGAATACAGGGGTGATTCTGATGTAAACCTACCTTGCTGCCACTAGTTCACCAGCCTGACTCTTATAAGTCACACTGGCAGCCAACAGCAGCTGGGAGCCTGAGCTCTTTGATCAGAATTGTCAAACTCTGAGGTCCCTGACTCAGCTAGATCCTCCAGGGTCCTGGCATTTCTGTATATCTCAAGGCTGGGTGCTGAGAAGCTGGGGGGGCTGGAAGCCATGAGCACCCCAGCTCCCAAGACTCCCAACACATCATTCAGCTCTTCCTGTCTCCCTTTATATCTCCAGGAAGGACCTCCACAAACCAGGAGTCTGGAAGGTGGCTCGCAAGCACATAGCAGTGTAGCAAAACAATCTCTCAGGGCTTCCAGTACCCATAGATTTGTGCCAGACTTACAGGTGGACGGTCCCTGAGCCAGTCACTCTGGAGCAGCCCACTGTGCAGATTGCCTCTAAGCCAAGGCTTCATTTCCTTTAGTGAAGAATTTTAAAGTTTTTGGCTTGCATTCCAAATTGAAAAAGAACCAAATTATGACACAACAGAATCCTTTGTGAAACAAAATTACCTTTCTCCACTAAACTCTAGGATTAGGGTCATTAATTGCTGTGATGTTTAGGCGCTTAGGCATTAATTCATTGCTGTATTTTTTCGTACTGTTAAATAACTAAGACTCTTTACTGGCTAGGAATTATGGACTTTTTTTGTATCCCCGTAAGCAATCTCAACTCTGAAGTGAGAGCAAGCTGACAGCACCAAGCACTTTATAACAAGAGGACAGCACTTTTCACTTGCTGGGTCACCACAGGGGTAAGACTTTAAAAAGTTTATAACTATATTCCTCCCTCTTCAGAATTCACTTCCTAAGGACACTAGAGATTTCAAATTGTTTTGAAATTATGGACATGAAGGTACTGTAAAAAACAACTTCAGAAAAATGTTGTAAAGCCCTGATAGATAAGCCCAGGGGTAACTTAAATTTCAAACAGGTACTATTGCATTGCTCCCCCAGGGGTGGGGCAATGGGTTTAGGGTAGGACACTGGTGGGGGTGCCTTATGACAATACCTGTAAGAAATGTAAGCATGTGGGGATCTCAGGGCAGTGGGTAGGGATGCAGGGGTTGCAAGAGTCAGGGCAGAGGGTTGAACATAGGGGAATGCAGGGGTGAGGCTTGGAGTTTGTGAGAAGGGGCTCTGGGAAGAGGTTTGGAGCACATGTAGAGGGTGCAGGAATCAGAGAAAGAGGGTGGGGGCATCGGAGGGCTCAGGACCTGAGGTCCAGGTGGGTGGGAGGAAAGGGGGGGCTCAGGGCAGGGGGGCAGAATGGGAGGGATGTGGAAGGGCAAGGTCAGGGAGGGCTGCAGCCCCCCCCCCAATTCCTACTAGCAGCTTATTGCTTTCTGTTGGCCTTCCATCGCTGTCAGGGACCAAGAGGAAAGTGTACAGGATGCATCACTAACTCCTCTGCCCCGTCTTAGCAGCCAGGACAGAGAGGAGTGCACACACACTGTGAGCTTTCCTCCCACTCCCTGACAGTGATGGACGTGTAGTATGTGTAGCAATAAGCAGCATTGATCGGAATGGAAGGAGAATCTTCAGCCACCCCTGAATTTCCTAAAGGAAAACCGGGGGAGGTCTCAGGGCTGGGGCAGTCCCAGTTTGTGGTGGGGGCAGCCCCAGCCAGTCCCTTTCATCTCTCTGCTTCTTAGCACAGCAGCCTGCATTAGAGCCCCGAGAGCCTGGGTGGAAACATGCCACCCCTCGTCCTGCAGCAGAGCACCCCAGCCAGCTGGTTCTTTCTTGCTGGAGTTCTGCATGAGAGTGAAGCAGCTTATTTTCACCTCTGATTAAGCCTGTTCTGTAAACCCTTTCTGCCTTGAGTTATCCTTAGTCATGATTAGCAGAACCATTAAACCAATGGTATGGGGCCCATTAAAGTTTAAAATACGCCCCATCTAACATGGTTTGAAAATGTGCCCAATCCACCAATCTACCATGTCAGCACAAAGTCCAGACCCTTGGTGTTATAATTCTAAGCTCTCTGTTGACAAAGTTCAAGGCTTCAGATGTAAAATGATTCAATGGCTATGTCTACAATTACAAAAATCTTTGAAATGGCCATGCTACTGGCCAAATCGAAGAATACTAATGAGGTGCTAAAATGAATAGGGATGCGCTACATTGAAAGGGGCCCCGCAGGGGAGCATCTACACACGAAAGCTACTCCCATTGAAATAAGGGGGTGAGGAAAGCCTGCGGATGGGGTCACAGGGCAGCCTAGCCCTGCCAGGGCAGCAGCAAGCCGCTCCCTTAAAGGGCCCCTCCCAGACACACTCGGCCTGCGCAGCACAGGGGCTACATCTACACGTGTATTGTACATCGAAATAGCTTATTTTGATGTAGCGACATCGAAATAGGCTATTTCGATGAATAACGTCTACACGTCCTCCAGGGCTGGTGCCGTCGATGTTCAGTGTCGACGTTGGGCAGCACCACATCGAAGTAGGCGCTGCAGGGGAGCGTCTACATGCCAAAGTAGCACACATCAAAATAAGGGTGCCAGGAACAGCTGCAGACAGGGTCACAGGGCGGACTAGCACTTCCGGGGCAACAGCTAGCCGCTCCCTTAAAGGGCCCCTCCCAGACACACTCAGCCTGCACAGCACGTGGTTTGCAGAGCCATAGGCATGCACGCCTCAGCGACGCAGTTATGGAACCTCAGCAGCAGCAGCAGCAGCAGCAGCAGCAGCCAGAGGTCCACCCAGCCGCCCTGCTCCATGCCATGCAGGAGGCAGCTGAGCACCTCCTTGCCACAGAAGAGGAGCTGCCCCCAGGGGAGAAGGAAGCAACCCCAGACCCTGCAGCCTCCCGCCCCCCTCCCTGCCTCACATGCCGCCAGCTGTGGAGCTACCCCACGAGCACCGACTGGTGGGAGCAGCTGGTGCTCGGCGAGTGGGACAACGACCACTGGCTCCAGAACTTTCGTATGAGCCGGCAGACATTTCTAGAGCTCTGCCAGTGGCTCACCCCCACACTGAGGCACCAGGACACCACTATGCAGCATGCCCTCAGTGTGGAGAAATGTGTCGGCATCGCTGCCTGGAAGCTGGCCACTACAGACAGCTACCGATCCGTGGGGCAGCAGTTTGGCATCAGCAAGGCCACCGTCGGGGCCGTCCTCATGGAGGTAAGAGGACCCATGGGGAGGTGGAGGCAGCCCTGGGGGTGGAGGGGAGTCCTGGCAGAGGAGGGGAGGGGAGGGGAGCCCTGGCAGGGGAGGACCAGACACACCCTGCACACCCCTCCTCATTGGTGCTCTCCCATGTCCTTCCCCTGCAGGTCATCCACGCCATCAATGCCCTGCTCCTCCACAGGCTCGTGCGGCTTGGGGACCCAGATGCCGCCATCACAGGGTTTGCCACCCTGGAGTTCCCAAATTGCTTCGGGGCTCTGGATGAGACCCATATCCCCATCTGTGCCCCAGAGCACAGTGGAGGACACTTCTTGAACAGGAAGGGCTACCATCCAGTGGTCCTCCAGGCCTTGGTGGACAGCCGGGGCTGCTTCCTGGACATATATGTTGGCTGGCCTGGCAGCACCCACGATGCCCGGGTATTCTGGAATTCGGGCCTGTGTCGCTGGCTGGAGGCAGGGACTTACATCCCCCAGCAGGAGATCCCTGTGGGGAACACCATCATGCCCTTCTGCGTCATCGCAGACGCGGCGTACCCCCTCCAGCCCTGGCTCATGCACCCTTACACGGGCCATCTGTCAGCCAGCCAGGAGCGCTTCAACATGCACCTGAACCATGCGCACCAGGTGGTTGAGCGCACATTTGGCCACCTCAAAGGGCGCTGGAGGTGTCTCCTCACCCACCTTGATGTGGGCCCCACCAACATCCCCCAGATTGTGGGCGCGTGCAGCGCCCTCCACAACCTGGTGGAGAGCAAGGGGGAGGCATTCTTTCAGAGCTGGGCTGTGGAGGCTGGCAGGGCCAACGTGCAGCCACCCGCTGCCCCCAGTCGCCAGGTGGATCCCGAGGGGATCCGGGTCCCTCCGATGGTGCAGCTGCGGAACACATGGGGGGGAAGAAGAGTGGAGACAGCTGTTAGTGTGGGCCCCGAGCCGTGGCCCTTGTCCCTCCATCCCTCTGCTGCTGGTTCCCCACCCGCATCCCCGGGAGATGCTGCTGCTGCTGATGGGTGTCCCACCCCCTCCCCTCAGGGGACCCTAGGTTCCGCTCCCCACATCCCCAGGGATGGGGCATGGCACTGTCGTGCTGGGGGGGCAGGGGCTGATGCACTCTTCTGAGGGACATGCCACTGCTGTCCTTGGGGCCATGGTCATCTGGGCATGTGGAGGGCCCTGGTCATGTCTATTGCCCCTGCCCCTCAACCCCGTGGGTGTGCACCGGGGGGGTACATACCTGATGGTCCGCTTCCATGGTTGGGGGACACCCGGTGGGTGGATGCCCTGCTGGAGCTCTGGGAAGGGATGGTGATCCAGAGCTCCCCGTCGCTGGAGGAGGATCCCCCCTCCTCTTCCTCCTCTGGTGTCCCAGGGGTGGGCTCCTGGCGGGGTCCCTGGGGTGGAAGGCTTGCCTCCGGGGCGGACTCCGCCTCTGGGGCCTGCTGGGGCTCATTGGCCAAGGTGTCAAGAGTGGCTGGCAGGGAGGAGGTGTGCCGGGGGCCCAGGATTTCCCTGAGCTCCCTGTAAAAGGGGCAAGTGACGGGCGCAGCCCCAGATCGGCTGGCCGCATCCCGGTCCCAGGCGTAACCCTGCCACAGCTCCTTAACCTTACTCCTGACATGGTCGGGAGTGCGGGCAGGGTGACCCCGGATGGCCAGGCCCTCGGCCAGCCGAGCGAATGCATCCGCGTTCTGCATCTTGCTCCCCATTACCTGGAGCACCTCCTCCTTGCTCCAGAGCCCCAGCAGGTCCCAGAGCTCGGCCTCCGTCCAGGAGGGGCCCCGCTGCCTCTTCCCCAGCTGGTTGTCAGCCTGGGAGCCCTGGCTCCCCTTGGGGGGGTTGCCCTGGGGGCGCTTGGGGTGCTGGCTGGCTGCCATGGGTTCAGGCTGTTGGGCTGTGGCTCCCGTGAGATGTGCAAGCTGGCCGCGTGGCTGTGCTGCCGCCTGCATGCTCTCTCAGCTTCCTGCACAGGAAGACAGGGGCCGGGGACCTTTAAGGGGCCACTGCACACGGCGACCATCAAGCTCAGGGGCTGGAGAGAGCGTCTCTCAACCCCTCAGCTGATGGCCGCCATGGTGGACCCCGCTATTTCGATGTTGCAGGACACGCATCGGCTACACGTGCCCTACTTCGACGTTGAATGTCGAAGTAGGGTGCTATTCCCATCCCCTCATGACGATAGCGACTTCGACATCTCGCCGCCTTACGTCGACGTCAACTTCCAAATAGTGCCCGCCACGTGTAGCTGTGACGGGTGCTATTTCGAAGTTGGCGCAGCTACTTCAAAGTAGCCGGCACGTGTAGATGCAGCTAAGGTCTGCAAGAGCTGACAACAGGTTGCAGAACCCGTGCATGCAGCATGGACCCCAGCAGCAGCAGCAGCAGCCAGAAGTCCTCAAAGCCATCTCCAAGGCAGGGTCTGCCCTACTCAATGCTGCACAGGAAGCTATCCAGCACCTCCTGGAAGACAAGCCCTCCTCGGGGGATGAAGGGGCTGCCCCAGACTGTTGTGGGACTCTCCCCACTTCTCCCCTCCCGCCGGGCACGCCGCCAGCTATGGAGGTGCCCCACCAGCATGGAGTGATCGGAGCACGTGGTACTCGAGGAGTGAGATTACGACCACTGGCTCTGGAATTTTTGGATGAACCAGCAGACATTCCTCGAGCTCTGCCAGTGGCTCACCCCTGCTCTGCAGCACCAGGAGAACCCTATGCAGCGTGCCCTCACCATCAAGAAATTGGTCAGCATCGCTGTCTGGAAGCTGGCCACTTCAGACAGCTACCGGTCCATAGGACAGCAGTTCAGTGTGGGTAAGGCCACTCTTGGGGCTGTCGTCATGGAGGTAAGGAGGCCCAAGAGGGGACACCAGGGGGGCAGGTGAAGCCTGGGAAGGGGGGGACTCTGGGGGGAGGGGAGAGCCTGGGGGGGGCAGGCACGCCCTGCACACCCTCACAGGTGTCCATGTGCTCCCCCCGCAGGTGATCTGCACGCTGAATTCTCTGCTGCTCCACAGGCTCATGCAGCTTGGGGACCTGGATGCGGCCATCATGGGGTTTGCTAGCATGGGGTTCCACAACTGCTTCGGGGCACTGGATGGGATCCACATCCCCATCCATGCCCCAGAGCACAGCAGAAGATACTTCCTGAACGGGAAAGGCTACCACTTGGTGGTCCTCCAGGCCATGGTGGACAGCCAGGGCCACTTCCAGGACATATATGTTGGCTGGCTTGGCAGCACCCACGATGCCTGCATTTTTAGGAACTCGGGCCTGTGCCGCTGGCTGGAGGTGGGGACCTACCATGCCACTCTGCCTCATGGAGAATGCGGCCTACCCCCTCCACCCCTGGCTTAGGCGTTCCTACATGGGCCACCTGAGTGCCAGCCAGGAGAGGTTCAACACCCGGCTGACCCATGCACACCAGGTAGTTAAGTGGGCTTTCAGCCACCTCAAAGGCCACTGGCAGTGCCTCCTCACCTGCCTGGACATGGGTCTCCCCAACATCACCCAGGTTGTGGGCATGTGCTGCGTGCTCCACAACCTGGTGGAGATCAAGGGGGAGGCCTTCGTGCAGGAGTGGGCTGTAAAGGCTGGCACGACCTACCCCCAGCCAGCCACTGCCCTGAGCCATCAGGCTGACCATGAGGGGATCCGGGTTGGGGAGGCCGTGTGGGCCCATTTCAACCAGGCTGCAGGGTGAGTGCCAGCACAGCCATCCTGGCGGGCCACTCACTGGCCCAACCACCCAAGACACACTGCACCCACTACCCACACTACTGCACCCTAAGAGCACACGACACACATTTTTTGGAAAAATAAACCCCTGAAAATTATTTTAACAAACCTAACCGCCGACCAATTAATTTATAACGGAAACGAAAACCCATGGAGGAACTATGTACACGTGGACAGCTACCTAAAGGTGTGGGGACACAACTATTTACAATGGAGGGGGGTGGAACAATGTTCAATGGGAGGGGGGCTTGAGTGGCCCAGTCCTTGGCCCCTACTACTGGCCATCATCTGACATTGGGGGGTGCAACCCACACCTGGGCCAGAGGCCCTGTTGAGGCCATGTGGGGGCTGGGAGGACTAGCAAATATGGCCAGGCCAGATCCTGAGCCCCATGGTCCTCCCTGGTGGGCTCCAGGGCAGGAGGAAGGCGGCTGGGAGGGATGGTGGCTGGAGCAGTGGAGGGCAGCATCCGGTCCACAATCCTCTCCATGGTCCCAGCTATGCAGTCGAATGTCCACATGAAGGACCCCCCAGGCCTCCTGGCACCAGGCCAGCACCTGCTCTTGCAATTGGAAGTGGCCTTCTCCATTTGGCTGCTGCGGTACAATGTCCCCGGAGGGCTGTCTGTCAAGTACCTCAGATGGTGCAGCTGCAGAAAGAGCGGGGAAGAGAGATGACAGCCATTAGTATTGGGCCCTGACCGTGGCCCACCCCCCCTCCCCCTCCCCTGGTGCTGGGTCCTCATCCCCTGTCCCCCCAGCCATGGGTGTGGTGTCCCTGTGGATGACTCCCCTTGGGTGTTCAGCTCCCTTTCCCTCCCATGGATGGGGCATGGCACTGTCCCTGGAGGTGGGTGCTGATGGGCCCTGGGGGCTGTGCTGCTGTCCCATGGCTGTGGTCTATCTGGGCAGTGGTGGGCCGGGGCAGGCTGGGTCAGTCGGGGGGCCCTGGTTGTGACCCTTGCCCCCACCCCTTAACCCGGGGGTGTGCGCCTGTGGGGTACATACCTGACAGTCCACTCCCACAGATGAGGGACACCCATGAGGTGGATGCCCTGCTGGTGCTGTGGGAAAGGAGGTCTATGCAGAGCTCCCTGTCACTGGAGCCCTCCTCCTCCACTGTCCTGGGGTGGGGTCCTCCGGGGACCCCGGGGTGCAAGGCTGGCCTCCAGGCTGGCCTCCAGCTCCGAGGCCTAATGGGGCTACTTGGCTATGGTGTCAAGGGTGGCCACGGGGCAGGAGGTGTACTGGGGGCTCAGGATCTCCCTGACCTCCCTGTAAAAGGGGCAAGCAGTGGGGGTGACCCCAGACCAGCTGGCCATGTCCCGGGCCTGCGTGTAACCCTGCCTCAGTTCCTTGACTTTACTCCTGACATGGTCAGGAGTGTGGGCAGGGTAACCCCGAGTGGCCAGGCTCTCGGCCAGTTGGGCAAATGTTTCTGTGTTTCACCGCTTGCTCCCCATTTCCTGGAGCACCTCCTCCTTGCCCCAAAGCCCCAGAAGGTTCTGGATTTCAGAATCCATCCAGGAGGAGCCCCGCTGCCTCTTCCACCACTGGCTGGATGGCTGGAGGCCCTGGGTCCCCCTGGGGGGAGTTCCCTGGGGGCTCTGAGGGGGCTGGCTGGCTACCATGGCGTCTGTGGGGCTATGGAGGTCATGCAGGGCAGCCGCATGTCTGTGCTGTTGCCTGCATGCTCTTAGCGTCCTGCCACAGGATATCCAGGTGCATTGTGCTTTAAGGCCAGCTGCCCACAGTGACCACAGAGCCCTGCAGGGGCTGGACAGCGCGTCTCAACCCCTCAGCTGATTGTCACCACAGAGGACCCCCATCTTGAAGTAGCAGGACGTGGATCCTCAACACATGCCCAACTTCAATGTTGAATGTCAAAGTAGGGCACTATTCCCATCTTCTGATGGGGATAACGATTTCAACATCTCACCACCTAACGTCAATTTCAACTTCAAAATAGCGCATAGCACATGTAGAAGCAATGCGCGCTATTTCGAAGTTGGGCCAGCTACTTCAAAATAGCCGGCTAGTGTAGACGCAGTCCCTATGTTTCTTTCAGGAACATAATTTTAGTAAACATGAATTTTAGTAAAACAAAAAAAATTAGTAAACATTGGAAGCTTAGGGTCTGATCCTTCATTCCTTCTCCTACTGAAGCTAATGGAAGTTGAATGTCTAAGAATGAAGTATCAGCTGATTCAGCAAAACACTTAAAACACGTGTCCAACAGTAATTAACCTCTCACTGAATTTGGGCCTTAATGAGGTAACACGACATATGTATTAGAAGGAGCTAAAACAAATGGATTAGTGATGCCATATGTCCTGTTAAACAATGACTATGTTAATTTATCCTGACATATTAAAAAGACAGGAGTATGAAAATTAAACTCTGGCACTAAACCAGGAAATATTCAATGAACTGAAATTTAAAGAAAAATGTAATAACAAAAATTAGGTCCAATTACGAAGGGTGAAGATAAAAAACAACACAAGCATGCACTGACTAAATTAGAAAGGCCAAGTCAAAAAATGAGAATAAAGGAATTAAAGACATGATGGGGAGCAAGAAAATATTACAAGTATGTTAGATGCAAGAGTAAGATCAAGGGCAGGGTAGGTTTTTTTTCAATGAGAAGAGAAAGATATTAACAGAAATTATAGCAATGACCATAGTATAAAATGTCCTTTTTATTTCCGTTTTTACCAGAAATAAAAGAGTAGTTATTGGATGCACTTAAGCATAAAGGGGGAAGAAGTTGAGGCTAAAATAGGGAAAGAGTAAGTTAAGAAATATTCAGACAAGTTAGCTGTTTTCAAGTCAGCAGGGCCAGATGAAATACTTTCTAGAACCCACACTGAGAAGATCTCTGTGCCATTAGTGATTCTCTTTGACAACACATGGAGGACCACAGAGCACACAGAGGACTGGGGAAGAGTAAATACAATATCTGAATATAAAAAAGTGCACAAAGACAACCCAGGAATTATAGACCAATCAGCTTAACTTCAGTTCCTGGACAGATAATGAATCAAGTAATCAATCAGTTTGTAAGCGCCTATGAGAAAATAAGTTGATGAGCAACTCTGAACAAGAACCAATAATGGCATATCAACATAATATCCTTCTTTGAAAGGAAACAAGCCTTATGAAAGGAGGGAAGAAGTAGATGAGCTATATCTTGACTTTAGTTAATATTTTATACAGTCTCTCATGAGTTTTTGATGAGCAAACTTGGGAGATATAACCTAGATGAATTTACTATAAGGTAGGCCCAAAATTGATTTGGAAAACATCCTTTGAAGCAATTATCAATTTTTCAGTCAGGCTGAAATGACATTGAGTGTGGTCCTTCAGGGATTTATGCGGGATCAGGTTCTATCCAGTATCTTCATTAATGATTTGGATAACGGCATAGAGAGTATACATAGAGGTTACAGCTACACTAACAAGTTTTTTTCAAAAACCCCAGGGCTCTTTTGAAAAATCCCATGGAGCATCTACACACAGAATTAATTCTTTTAATATTAAATCAGAAGAACACAGTACTTTTGAGCTGGACCTCTTCCTCTCCCACATGAGAAAAAGCACCTTTTTCGGAAAGATTATTTCAGAAAAAAAACTTGTTTAGATGCCCCAGGGGCCTTTTTTCGTGGCATCAGATTTTTCAGTCGCTGGCCCATTTTTTCAAAAGCGCAGGTGCTGTGGGGATGCTGTCTATTAAAACAGTGGACTGATTTTTTCGATTTGCTTTTTTGTGTGTGGATGCGCTCTTTCAAAAGAAGTTTTTTTGGAGGAGATCTTCCAGAAGAACTTCTTTTGAAGGATCACTACAGAGTGGACATAGCCAGAGAGTTTACAGATGACACCACACTGGAAGAGGTTTCAGATCTTTAGATGATAAGATTAGAATTCAAAACTATCTTGGCAAACTGTACAAATGGTCCAAAATAAATAAGATGTCAAAATTCAATAATGACAAATGCAAAGTATTTTACTTGGAAATCAATAATCAATTCCAGGAATATAAAATGGAAATGATGGCTTAAGAAGGAGTATGGCAGAAAAGGATCTGGGAGTCATTTTGGATCAAAAACTAAATATAAGTCAGTAATATAAGACTGCTGAAATTAAAGTGAATATCACTCTGGGATGTACTAGCAGGAGTGTGATAAACAAGACCCAAGTAAATCTTCCACTCTACTCCAGGTCTGGCTGTAGTGAGTCAGTATGGCTGCCTGCAGACCCAGAGGCAGAGGAGGCTCTGCAGAGGCCCTGGTGGGCGGGGCCGGAGCCAGGAGACCAGAGGCCCGCCCCTCAGAGGGCGGGCCCCAGGGCTAGAAGAGCCAAAGGCGGGGCTCAGGACCCATTTGAGCCTGGGCCTCCGGGCAGGGAGGACGTGCCTGCACGAGCCCTCCGGCGCCAAAGGCAGAGGGCCTGCCACCGCCTGGTTAGGCCGGAGGAGCAAGCCCCCAGCGGCTCCGAACGGCCCCAGATCCAGATGCCCCAGGGGGACTACCCAGACTTCCCAGACCTGCCCGGACCTTCACACCGGCGGAGACCCCCTGCCTTGGGAGGAGCCCCCGAAGCGGTTCGCCCCAGAACCCCGGCGGATCCCTACAGCCCTCAGGCCCTGGATCACCTCAGGTCCCCGGTGCTACCGCCGCCCAACTATCCCAATGACGTGGATATGAGCGACTGGCCGGAGCCCCCGAAGGTGGAAGACCTGGAGGAGACCGACCTAGAGGGAACCCCTGACCAGATGGACTGGGACCTTCCCAGTAGGAAGTGGGACCTTCCCAGTAGGAAGTGGGACCTTCCCAGTAGGAAGTGGCCCGGGGAACGACGCTCACGAACTCATGGCAGTGTGTTGCAGCCTGGATCCCCACTGCTGTGATCGCGTGTGAGCAACCCCCAGGGCCCTGGGCCGGGTCGCAGTGGAATGGGAGGGCCTGCGACCCCCTACCCCCTCCTTGACAGGGCCAGCCTGCGCTGAGCCTGTCTGTAAACCCCTGTGTTGCTGCCCCACCCCAAACTGAGGGCTGGGCCGGTGTTTAACCCTTGTGTTGCTGCCCTGCCCCAAACTGAGGGCTGGGCCGGTGCTTAACCCTTGTGTTGCTGCCCCACCCCAAACTGAGGGCTGGGCCGGTGCTTAACCCCTGTGTTGCTGCCCCGCCCCAAACTGAGGGCTGGGCCGGTGCTTAACCTTTGTGTTGCTGCCCTGCCCTGGACTGAGGGCTGGGCCCAGAATTATACTATTACCTGTCAACTGCTGCCCTGCCCTGGACTGAGGGCTGGGCCCAGAACTATACAACTCTTGTGAACTGCTGCCCTGCCCTGGACTGAGGGCTGGGCCCAGAACTATACAACTCTTGTGGACTGCTGCCCCGTCCTAGATTGAGGGCTGGGGCCTGTATGGTGTTGTAGCGGTGAGCCGCTGACTGCCCGAACTGAGTACGGGCTGGTGCTCTAACCCCCTTTTTGCTGCCACCCGCCCTAGGCCAAGGGGCTGGGCGTCACAGGACGTGTTACACTGGCGCTAATCTTTAGGAACAATGTGGACAAAGCTGACAAAGTCCAGAGGAGAGCAAGAAAAACTATTCAAGATAAAAAAAATCGCTAATTAGGAAAGAGTGAAAAACTGGGGTTGTTTATTATGGAGAAGGGAAGACTAAGAGGAACATGATAACAGTCTTCAAGTATGTAAAAGATTGTTATAAAGAAGGCGGTAAAAAATTTTTCCCCTTATCCACTGAGCACAGGACCCAGCAGGAGCAATAGGTCCCACGGTTCCCATGGCAAAGTGGGAGGGGGCTGGACACTGCACCACAGAAGGGGCAGGACCAATGGCAAAAGAGGAGGAGCATAAGGCATTCAGCCCTCAGCGCTCCCCCTCACAGCTGCATGCGGCAGTACTACCTTGGCAATTCAAAGGGGCCAGGAATTCTGACCACCTCTGCTCTTATTTTGATAGTGGTGGCAGCCGTAACTTTGGGCCCCTTTAAAATGCCAAGCCCAAAGGCAGTTGCTCCCTTTGCCCTGCTCATTTAGCAGGCCTGACTGTACAAACAGTACTAGGCAGAAATTGCAGCAAGGTAGATTTAGCTTAGATGTAAGGAAAAACTCCTTGTAGGGTAGTTAAGCACTAGAACAAATTACTTTGGGGTGAGGGACTTTGTAGAATCTGTCACTGGAAGTTAAAATCAGATTAGACAAACACCTGTCAGGTTTGATCTGGCTGATACTTTAATCCTGCCTCTCTGCAAAAGACTAGATTAAATGACCTATCAAAGTCCCTTTCAGACCTCTAGTTCTACAGTTCTATGCAAATCTATACAAAGGCAGTTTTGAAGTCAGTAACTGTAATCTCTTTGTGTGATAACTAAAATGCCATAATTGATTCAATAAGTTACAAAACAATGAAAATGTTCTAATCTATAGTTATAATAGGTGCAATTTTCTATATTTTATTATAATAGCTTGGCTCAGGATACTGAAATATGGGTTGTTTTATTGCTGTTTCTGTTATAACTCCCTATTTTTATACGTTTATAAACCAAACATAAAATATCTGCTGCTGGCTGTCTGGGAATGAATAGAACAGACGTGATTTAAATAAGACACATTAATATAACTTGTCTGCGTGTCTTTGTTATTACAAAGGTAGGGTTTTTTTAAACCCAATATAATTTTGATAAGTTTTGACCATGACTTTATTTCCAGGACTCTTTGGGTTTTTTTTTCCCTGCCCCCGCAGTACTTTTTTCACTTTTTTATGTGTACTTGTGTAAAATTCACATTCAAGTTGAAGGTATGATTGAATTAAATGTGACTAGTAGGTGTGAAATAAATACAGTACCTGCCTAGAAATTAGTACAAGCTAAAAGGCTCAGTTTTGCATTTTGTACAAATACAATGTCAAATAAATATTAATACTGTATGTTGCAGGAATTCAAACAGCAGGTCATTTGTCATGTCACTTTTGAAAGCCAGCACTCACTTTGCTATTAGTTTTCTGGAATCAGAATTACAATTGGATTGCAGCAAATCATTTGGGTGGGGGAGCAGAGGGGGTACGGGGATATGGACTCAGGTGTTTTGCTTCACAGAAATTTTGAACCATTAACTTTGGAATTTCATGAAGCTTTTCTGAGTTTTGCTAACTTCATGAATCAGGGCCCTTCCCTGGATCCTTGCTTGACTCTCTGAATGCAACCCTTCAAAGGTGGAATCCCACTACCCTCCTATTCTTGGGCTAAGATTGCCAGGTTACAGCCCACAAGTGGGATTCCACAGTTGACCTAACTAGGCCTGGCACCTGCTAGCCTTCCCCTTGGGAGGTCTGTCCTATCATTAATATGGTGACTCGGCAGCCTCCTTAAAAAAGTATTGTTTAATTTTAACAGTAATGCACAAATGAATGAGGTTTTAACAAAATACATGGCTTGTGCCAATGTATTTAGCTGTATTTACCTTCTATGTAACAGTAACGCTCTAAACACATTTCTCAGACCTTAAGACGAGCTCTGTGTACTTTCAAAAGATTGTGCATCTCACTAAAACATGAACAAGGAGTTCTGTGGTGCCTTATATACTAAAAGATATTTTGGAGCATAAGCTTTTGTGAGCAAAGAACTGCTTGGTCAGATGCATCTAATGAAGCAGGCCTTGCCCATGTAATTGCTCCAAAATATTTTTTAGTCTATAAGGTGCTACAGGACTTGTTGTTTTTGAATGTACAGACTAACTCAGCTACCCTTCTGATACTTGTCACTAAAACAAGTAGATTCAACAAAAGATATTCACTCGTTGTTTCTCTCTACTACCCTGGGATCAAGCTGGCTAAATAACAATGCATAGTCTATACCTAAATTTCTCTTACCAAACTTAGCTATCCTCAGACCCTCTCACATTGACTAAGTGTCACTCTCCTCTTTGCGAGCAGCTTACTGACAACTGCCCTCTGCTCTTTCTCGAAGGCAACATTCTCCTGCTTTGTTCCTGTTTGATCTGTACGTAATGGTGTAACTTTGGGCTGATCTACACTAGACAAGGGTTGCCATATTTGAACTTCCAGAAACAAGGTCACCCCTAAGAGTGTATTGTATCAGTATCTACTAACTCACAGTGTATTCATGTATGATAGTATATATAGTACACTAATGCAATGTGAATAGGTAGATACTGATACAAATACAGACTCTCTCAGGGGTGTCCTCTTTTTTGAAAGTTCAACTATAGTGACCCTACACTAGGCCAGAGATACACAATTCCACTAGGAGAATTGTGTTGCTGGATTCGACTTACTTTAGCTCGAATTTCCTGCACGGCCCAATTGTGGGAGATCGACAGGAGAAACTCTCTTGCTGACTTTCCTTACTCCTTGTGACACCAAGGAGTACTGCAGTCAGTGGGGGTGCCCTCAGGGTTCCCTTTAACATGTTATTACTAGACACGTTAAATCAAATGCCAGTAGACCACAGCAGCATCAATCTTCCCTTAATGTAGACACACCCTTTGGTTTGATCTTGGAATTTGCACCTTCACAGCTAATAGCATAGGTCAAATATTGTTTCTTATCCTCCAGACCTATTTACAGGAAGTTTTATCTGGACTGGTTATGTTGGGCTGCACTAATAGTAACACTGCCAGCAGATCAAAGGAAGCAATTATTCCCCTCTATTCAGCACTTGTGAGGCCACATCTGGAGTACTTTGTCCAGATTTATGAGGAGAGGTTGAGAGAACTGGGTTTATTATCCAGTAATTTTGACTCAATTTCAGGTTACTCTTCTGTGGCAGAGTGATGTTTAATGACTGTGTCCACATGGAGGGCCACTCACCAGTCTGCCAGATCTTGTTACAGATCTTGGTGATTGCAGCTGTTAATTTCTCCTCTGAATTTCATCAGTTCGGCTAAGATGTTGTCAATACCTGTAGTTTTTCCATTTCTAAGAAATTTCACAGCTGGCTCTACTTCACACAGTAAAGTCATCTTCCTCTGTTGAAACTGAGCTGTCAAGGTGTAGCCAGACAAAGTCTCCCCCTTACAAGCCAGTGTGCTCGCTGCCCCCCCCCCGCCACTGAGAAGCACACAGGGCACGGAAACGGCTGCTGACAGCACAGTCTTTGTTGCTTCTGACTGAGGCCCAGATGTGCTAGCTCATCGTGACCCTCAGAAACAGGAAGTACAGATAGAGGGCTAACAGGCCAAACTGTCAACAAGGTGGGGGGGACCTCAGGAAATCACCCCAGCTGGCATTGATGGATATGATGACCACACAGCCATCCCAGAAGAGGAAATCTCCGCCCACACAAAAAGAATGTCCTGTACTCCTAAATTGCTTATCTCCTGTCTAACAAGTGCAAATTAAGTAGGAAATGCCCTTGTGACAAACTGGCGTCACAAAAGACAGACCAGTACGATCTGGCACCTTAGATAAGAAAGAGAATACGCAACCTAAAAGGGGTAAAAAGGTGGGTCCAGCAGAACTCTAACTCTGAGTGCATTCCACCAACTACCTGCTGGTTGGGTCAGGTGATTGCCTCCCGAGGTCCGCAACTGGGGACGCCCAACCTCGTATTCGTCTTTCCCCGGAATTGAGTGACCGATCCGGCTTGGCTATGCTGGTATTGAGAGACGCAGAGAGGGTAAAATATACCCATGCTAGGTCTCCTTTCTTTTTGTGCACAGCTAAAGAATTAGAGCTCTGTAACTAGATGTCATTGTATCAAGATATCATTGTGTTAGATGGTAACAGATATCTTTGTATTGGATTGTAACGTAACTTGTTAACACTTGTACTTTGCTAGCATATAAGAAGTAGACAATAGCCTTTTGTAACCACATGCTTATAACTGTAGCTTAATAAACTTGTAACTAGTTAAGATCTAAGCCTGACTTCTGTTACCCTTTTGTCACTGCAACACAGCCAGCACAATAAAAATAACTTTAACCGTTCGGTTACCACAGCCTGGCGATAGGTGAGAGTGCTAGGAGCTCCCTGCTCTAACAGTAAAAACTGGGTTGTTTAGGACCCAGGGGAATACCTCACCGCACATTACCCGGCCACCAGCTAACACAAGGATACCTGGATTTCTCTTTGTCTGGTGGTGCCATAGCTCAGAGGAGTAGCTTGTCCATCTACTGGTGGTGTCCCTTCTGTAAGACCATTCACTTCTTTGTCTCGAGTCATGTTGATTTCATCCATTTTTCCTTCATCAGATCTTTTACAACCTGGAAAGTTCATTTGCTATTTTTAACATTGATACACTCTTCAGTTTTAGAGCATTATTCTTTGATCCATATCTCCTGTCATGAATTAATGACCATGAAGGGTTAAACCCCAAGAGTGGGTTTTCTGCTGGCAAGCAGCCAGGTGAGCCAAGGAGAAGTGAGAGCAGGATTTTTTAATTGAAGCAGTTTCCTGCCAAGAGGGTTTTTCTTTTGTGGGGCCTGAAGAGAGAGACACAGAGATGTTTTAAGCCTGAACCAGGCTTAGAGAATTCAGTAAATACCCAGATCTCAAGGAAATCTGAAAGTAGAAAGGAAATGTTTAATCAGATGCAATCAATTTATTTTTTTATTTTGGATTTGGTACAGGACTTCTCAGGCTGGCTGATGTACCCCCTGGACACTGTAACTTTTAAACTAAATCCTAGGGAAGTAATTCTCTGTGCTTTAATCTACATTATTTTAGTTCCTGTGTAACACCTGGCAACCAGGTATGCTTTATCACATATATCTTCTTGGTTGTGGTAATAAATCATCTTTTTTAAGGCAATGTTCTGATTCCTGTGTCCTACAGAAGGGTCTGTGTACGCATACAGTGACAGGGTCAGGTTAGAAGGCTAGGACAGAAGGGGAAAGAGCTGGCTCTAAACAAGCAGACACAGCCTGGCTAATTAGCAGAGGACTACTTCAGGGCAGTGAGGAGCACCTGACCTGCCGAAGAGGCCATGAAAGGGCTGCTATCAATCAGTTGGGACCAGCTGATCTCACTTGAGGCTGCCACAGGATTGTTTAAGAAGCCTTCCCTGCTGGGAAAAGGGGAGAATGGATGAGGTAGTTGGAGTGAGGTGAGGAGAAAACAACAGATGAGAGATTGAGCTAGAAAGTGGAGAACAAGAATGTCAGCATTGCCAAAGACAGTAGGGGTGTGTCTACATGGGCACAAATCTTCGAAATAGCCGTGCTAATGGCCATTTCGAAGATTACTAATGAGACGCTGAATTGAATATTCAACACTCCATTAGCATTAGGACGCTTCTGGCCACAGCGCTTCGAAAGCCCCACTTTCGAAAGCGCGCAGCTCAGCACAGCTACACAGGGCTCCTTTTCGAAAGGACCCTGCACCTTTCGAAATCTCCTTATCCCAATCACTGATCGGAATAAGGCGATTCCGAAAGGTGTGGGTCCTTTCAGAAAGGACCCCTGTGTAGCCGTGCCAAGCCGCGCGCTTTTGAAAGTGGTGCTTTTGAAGCCCCGTGGCCGGAAGCGTCCTAATGCTAATGGAGCGCTGAATATTCAATTCAGCGCCTCATTAGTAATCTTCGAAATATGGCTATTTCAATGATTTGTGCCTGTGTAGACACAGCCTAAGGGAGGTGGAGAGTTCCCAGAGGGAGTGTTTGGGCTCCCCTCCCCTCAGGTGACCACTGGGATCAGCCACTGGCTGGGAAGAACTGCTTACTCAACCCAAGCAGATCGGGGGCACCAACACCAGCTCTTTTTCAGCCAAGGAACAGAAGTCCAAACTGTAGCTAAGGCAAGTGGGGCCCATACTGCAGTACCCAGATTATCTGAGGGACTGTGAGCTGGACAAGGGGCTTGGCCCAAGCATGAGACTACCCTGCCATGATGCCTAAGACTGAAAGGTCTGCTATCAGAGACTGCATTTTACCTTTTTCTCTTGGTTCTCAAGCTCTCTCCTAAGGGAGGGTTAAGAGCTTGAAATTACCATACAGGGAGACATCCCAAGTTTGTCTTTCTGGGTGCTAAACAAGTATTTTGTCACTTGAGTAGTGGCAGCGACCCCCCAAGGTCAGGGGATCTGTGATCTTGGGAAGCTTTTAAACTGATGCCTATAGAAACAAGGTATTTTTAAGGTCTCCTGCAGACCTCACCATCTGCACTTGAAGTGTCAGAGTGAGGATCAGCCCTGACATCTCCTTAGCTGCCCTCATTTCATTTTCCAATTACTCTGTATTTATCAGCTCTCTCAATGTTATTCTTGTCTTCCTTGGTTCTCTTCTAATATCACGCATTTGCAGTATTTCATTTCTAACCCAAAGTTTTGTCGTCTTACCACATTTCATAGGGAATTCCTTTGCTTCCTCATTCATTGTTGCATTTAAATGGATGGTTATTGCTTATATGTCTTCCCACAGAGAAAACAGTGGGGTAAATTTTCTGTGGATCATTGCTTGGAATGACAATACAAAGTTCTGGTCTGTGAATCTAAGTCAAACTAGATTTTGGTGACCCATGGTCTGATGATTTTCCTTAGCTGCAGCCAGTATTTCCAGCAATCTGAGTGCTTGGTGGCCACCCAGGAGAGATTGAGGTGCCTCCCAGCTAATTATCAGAGTACCCACAGCACCCACATTTGGCAGCATATGTTTCTACTGGTGGTGCACATCCCTATAGGCCTTGGTGAACATAACAAAATTTATTCTGCCCACGGATGGAAAAAAGGAAGAGGGAACCTTAGCAACAGCCAAAATCTTAACATCACAAGATCATTATCACTTCCTCTATCAGCACTGGCCCAGCTCTTGGTTTTGGCTCTGTGAATCCCAGAATGAAATTGTTTTTTCCGTGATGAAATGGAATTGGCTGTAGTGTAGTCCATCAGGTCCATGCCACTTTGATTGTCTGGATGTTTGTGAGTTCCTAATGTTTTTGCAAGAACCAAACTTCTATAGCTGGAATACTCTAAAAGTCTTAGGCCTCTGTCACTGGTTCCTGCACTACAGAAAGAGCCACAATATTCTCAGCTGTCATTTTAGGTGTCAATACTCACTTTAGCATTCTGGCCTCTTTATGAAATCAAGTGATCTTTCTTGCTTACCTTATTGATGATGTCTTGGATATGATTGTAAAAATCTTCCACTTGCTGATTATCATAGTTTGTTACAGGGATGTAAACTTGTACCACTGTGATATTGAAGAGTGCTGCTTTTAGATGGGTGGAAGTAAGCCTTCTGATTACTGGACAGCTTCCTAACACAGGTTGAGACTCTCTAAACCAGAACTGTCTCAGCAACACCATGATCTGAGCTGCAGCGTCCAGGAGTCTGGCAGCAGGAGGGATAGCGGCCAGAAGCACAGCCAGGCTGGTGGTAGTAGGGCCTGCCGCCAGGAGCCTTGTTTGACTGGCAGCAGTGGGTCTGGTAGCTAGAAGCCCAGCTGGGCTGGTAGCAGTGAGGTCAGAAGGCGGGTCTGGCAGCTAGGAGCCCATCTGAATGCCAGCATCTGAGAGCAGAGCCAGTCCAGCAAGCTGGTGGCTGGAAGCAAAACTGGGCTGGGGGGATGGTGGCTGGGGTGCCATAATTGACCTTATCTGGTACTGTAAGATCACTTGTTCAGGACCAATCAGGTCCCAAGGATGCTGGACCAGGGTGGTCCAATCCGTACTGAATTCTTGATATCATTATGTGTAAAAAAGCTCTGTGCCATTGACATGTTTCTAATCTCCACTGTAATAGAATACGTGGCCTTCTTCCATGTAAATGGCCATTTCGAAGTTTACTAATGAAGCACTGAAATACATGTTCAGCATCTTGTTAGAATGCAGGTAGCCGAGGCACTTCAAAATTGACGCAGCTCACCGCCGCACGGCTTGTCCAGATGGGGCTCCTTTTCGAAGGGACCCTGGCAACTTCAAAATCCCCTTATTCCTATCTGCTGTTAGGAATAAGGGGATTTCGAAGTTTCCAGGGTCCTTTCGAAAAGGAGCTCCGTCTGGATGAGCTGCGCAGTGGCGAGCCATGTCAATTTCGAAGTGCCGTGACTGCCCACATGCTAATGAGGTGCTGAATACATATTTCAGCACTTTATTTGTAAACTTCGAAATGACCTTTTGCATGGCCATTTCGAAGTTTTGAGCTAGTGTAGACGCAGCTTCTATGCATTTGATAACAATTCAGCGTAGTCATATAGTTAACATATACAATGGTCTGGTCACTCGGCTTTCATGTGTGCACATGAGGCACTTGTCCTTCACACAGCTATTTTCTCCTTAACTTGAACCCCTGTTTTTCACATGAAATTAAAATATTGTTTCCTTACCTAGTAAAACCAGTGCTATGAAAATAATTAATATTTTTTTAAAATGACTTGCTTAAGGAGCAAATGTATATTTTTACACTTTTGTAAATACAAATATTTGCATGTATACATATAAGCATTTACATTCATATATTCAGCAGTTCAGAATTCATATTTTGTCCTGGACAAACAGAACCAGAGCCTGAAAAGTTTCCAGCTCTGTTCTGCATTAAGACTTTGGGTGCGGCTACACTTGCTCTCCTCTTTCAAAAGCGGCATGCAAATGAGGTAAATTCAAAATGCAAATGAGGTATATATTTGCATATCGACCACGGCATTTGCATATTCTTATTTCAAAATAGCTTCTTTTGAAAGAAGAAAAACAGTGTAGACAGTGCTCTTTCCAAAGTAAATCCCATCTTTGAAAGAATCCTTCCCTTTTTTATGGAAAGAAGGATTCTTTCAAAGATGGGGTTTACTTTGGAAAGAGCAGTGTCTACACTGTTTTCTTCTTTCAAAAGAAGCTATTTTGAAATAAGAATACGCAAATGAGGTGTCAGATGTGCAAATTCATACCTCATTTGCGTATTTAATTTACCTCATTTGCATACCTCTTTTGAAAGAGGAGTGCAAGTGTAGACACAGTGGCTGTGGCCACACTTGGCCAAAACTTTGAAATGGCCATGACAATTACTAATTACTAATTGAATATTCAGTGCCTCATTGGTATTAGGAAGCTTCTGGCTGTGGCACTTCAAAAGTGCCACTTTTGAATGCTCACAGCTTGGCACAGCTACACGGGGGTCCTTTTTGAGAGGACCCTGCACCTTTCGAAATCCCCTTATTCCTCTCAGTGGAAATTCTGATAACGGAGCACCAGAATACGTGGTTATTACATTGCTTAATGTTAAAACAAACATAAAACCAACAGACCTTTGTTTGTAGCACCAGGGATTCAACCTGTGATCAGAGAGGCTAAAGCCTTGCACTCTACCACACGAGCTAAAGGTCAGCTGCTTCTCATGGAAGCTTGTAGAGCAAAGACTTCACTCACTCTAGCATGTGGTCTCAGTACTTCTGGAGATCACACAATTGTCTAGGTAAACCCTGAATATTATACCCAATGTGGTTGTACTGTTTTTGGCTATCCAGGACTGAGTCACTTTCTTACTCCCTGCCCCAAATATGGGGAATCTTGCTTTGTGTTTAGGTGATTGTCAGGTTCCCAGCACAACAGTTCCTTAGCCACTCAAGTATTCTCCTCTGGACTATGCCAACCCTCACTTTGACTTGCATTTTAAAATAAGTGCATCCCAGTCTCAGATGCCACAGCAGCACTGTAGCTGTAACATTTCAAATTACAGAAGTTATTTTGACATAACTTATTTCACACTTGGTGCTGTCCAAACCTCACTGAAGTTCAAAATAAGCAGCTATTTTGAAGTTTCCACTATCCCTCTCATGAAAAAGCGTAGTGAAAACAAAATACCATGCTTGAAATAGCACTTCCTGTGTAGCCATAGCCTTAGTCTCTTTGAAGTGTTCCCCAGGTGATATCCAACCTGAGGTAGTGACGGTTCACAGATACCATATCTACTGAATCCAGGAGAACAGAACACAACAGCTTGTAAAATTCAACACACAATTAGCACTGTGCTTAACATCATAGACCTTTGATAGATTCATAGTGGAAGAAAACAAATTTATTAACAAAGACTCATAATTTCAATATCCTTACTCACTATCACTTGAAATAAATGTATATGTATAAAACAGAGGTATAACTAAACTTAATAATAACAGAGAGTAAGCCGTGCTAGTCTATACACTATCAAAACAAAAAGCAGTCAAGTAGTACTTTAAAGACTAGCAAAATAGTTTATTAGGTGAGCTTTCGTGGGACAGACCCACTTCTTCAGACCATATCCAGTCCAGAACAGACTCAATATTTAAGACACAGAGAACCAAAAACAGTAAGCAAGGAGGACAAATCAGAAAAAGATAATCAAGGTGAGCAAATCAGAGAGTGGAGGGGTGGGGGGGAAGATCGAGAATTAGACTGAGTCAAGTATGCAGACAAGCCCCTATAGTGACTCAGAAAGTTTCCATCACGATTTAAACCATGTGTTAATGTTCTGAATTTGAATATAAATATCAGTTCGTCCTCTTCTCTTTCTAAAACGGAGCGATAATGTCTCTTCATTAACACACGTACCTTGAGGTCATTGACAGAATGCCCCATGCCATTAAAATGTTGACTAACTGTTTTGTGGATCTGGAGTGTTTTGATGTCTGTTTTGTGCCCGTTGACCCTTTGTCTAAGGGAGTTAGAAATCTGTCCAATATACAAACCATCTGGGCATTGTTGGCACATGATGCCATATATGATGTTAGTAGAGGAGCATGAGAAGGTGCCTGTGATTCTGTGAGTACCCTGGTTAGGTCCAGTGATGGTATTTCCAGAGAAGATATGTGGACAAAGCTGGCAGCAGGCTTTGTTGCAAGGAAAGGTTCCAGGACTGGTGTTCCTGGGGTATAGACTGTGGCTGTTAGTAAGGATCCTCATGAGGTTGGGAGGTTGTCTGTAGGAGAGAACAGGCATGTCACCCAGGGCCTTCTGGAGTGTAGAATCCTGATTAAGAATAGGTTGTTGGTCTTTAATAATTCGTTGCAGTGGTCTGAGTTGGGGGCTGTAGGTGAGGACCAGTGGTGTTCTGTTCTTGGCTTTTTCGGGCTGATCTTGGAGTAGCTGGTTTCTGGGTATGCGCCTGGCCCTGTCACTTTGTTTTTTTACTTCTCCTGGTGGGTAATTCAGGTTTATGAATATTTGGTAAAGTTCTTGTAGTTTTTGGTCTCTGTCAGTTGGATCAGAGCAAATGTGATTATACCTAAGAGCTTGACTGTAAACAATGGATCTAGTCACATGTGCAGGATGGAAACTAGAAGGGTGTAGATAAGTATAGCGATCAGTAGGTTTTCAGTACAGTGTGGTACTGATCAGGCCATCCTTGATTAGTACTATAGTGTCCAGGAAATGTATCTCTTGCATGTTGTAATCTAGGCATAAGTTGATGTTGGGGTGTAGATTGTTAAAGTCTCTGTGGAATTCTTCTACAGCCTCTGTACCATGGGTCAAAATCATAAAAATGTCATTAATGTTTCTTAAGTAGAGGAGTGGTAATAGGGGACGAGAGCTGAGGAATCGTTGTTCCAGGTCAGCCATAAATATATTAGCATATTGTGGGGCCATGCGGGTACCCATAGCAGTTCCACTAATCTGGAGGTATAAATTGTCCCCAAAACGGAAATGATTGTGTGTGAGAACAAAGTTACAGAGGTCAGACACCAGACTGGCTGTGGTGGCATCAGGGATGGTGTTCCTGATGAGATACATTTCCTGGACACTACAGTACTAATCAAGAATGGCCTGATCAGTACCACACTGTACCAAAAACCTGCTGATCGCTATACTTATCTACACCCTTCTAGTTTCCATCCTGCACACGTGACTAGATCCATTGTTTACAGTCAAGCTCTTAGGTATAATCGCATTTGCTCTGATCCAACTGACAGAGACCAAAAACTACAAGAACTTTACCAAATATTCATAAACCTGAATTACCCACCAGGAGAAGTAAAAAAACAAATCAACAGGGCCAGACGCATACCCAGAAACCAACTACTCCAAGATCAGCCCAAAAAAGCCAAGAACAGAACACCACTGGTCATCACCTACAGCCCCCAACTCAGACCACTGCAACGAATTATTAAAGACCGACAACCTATTCTTAATCAGGATGCTACACTCCAGAAGGCCCTGGGTGACATGCCTGTTCTCTCCTACAGACAACCTCCCAACCTTATGAGGATCCTTACTAACAGCCACAGTCTATACCCCAGGAACACCAGTCCTGGAACCTCTCCCTGCAACAAAGCCCGCTGCCAGCTTTGTCCACATATCTTCTCTGGAAATACCATCACTGGACCTAACCAGGTTACTCACAGAATCACGGGCACCTTCTCATGCTCCTCTACTAACATCATATATGGCATCATGTGCCAACAATGCCCAGATGCTTTGTATATTGGACAGATTTCTAACTCCCTTAGACAAAGGGTCAACGGGCACAAAACAGACATCAAAACACTCCAGATCCACAAAACAGTTAGTCAACATTTTAATGGCATGGGGCATTCTGTCAATGACCTCAAGGAATGTGTGTTAATGAAGAGACATTATCACTCCGTTTTAGAAAGAGAAGTGGACGAACTGACATTTATATTCAAATTCGGAACATTAACACATGGTTTAAATCGTGATGGAAACTTTCTGAGTCACTATAGGGGCTTGTCTGCATACTTGACTCAGTCTAATTCTTGATCTTCCCCCCCACCCCTCCACTCTCTGATTTGCTCACCTTGATTATCTTTTTCTGATTTGTCCTCCTTGCTTACTGTTTTTGGTTCTCTGTGTCTTAAATATTGAGTCTGTTCTGGTCTGGATATGGTCTGAAGAAGTGGGTCTGTCCCACGAAAGCTCACCTAACAAACTATTTTGCTAGTCTTTAAAGTGCTACGTGACTGCTTTTTGTTTTGATAAACTTAATAAGTAACCATCTGCCTAAACTCCTTTATCTCACTCGAATGTCCTCTACAGTGTTTTCAGCCAAAACTGGTTGAATGAAAATGTGCTGTCCCTTAACTCTTCCTTCTGCACCTAGGAAGTAATCTTCTTTGCTTTACAGATATACTTCCAAATTTCATTGTCTTTGTTTATATGCGGATAATCTTCAATAGCCAAGATTTTTTCCTTGTATGTCCTTCCTGATGATTTTCCATCTTATTTTTTAATACTTGACTTTGTATGTCAATGGACGTTCACTATGGCCATGTCTACACTAGCCCCAAACTTTGAAATGGCCATGCAAATGGCCATTTCAAAGTTTACTAATGAAGCACTGACATACATATTCAGCACCTCATTAGCATGCGGGCGGCCGCAGCACTTCGAAATTGACACGGCTCGCCACCACGCAGCTTGTCCAGACGGGGCTCCCTTTCAAAAGGACCCCGCCTACTTCGAAATCCCCTTATTCCCATCTGCTCATAGGAATAAGGGGACTTCGAAGTAGGAGGGGTCCTTTCGAAAGGGAGCCCCATCTGGACGAGCCGCGCGGCGGCCGCGTCAATTTTGAAGTGCTGCGGCCGCCCACATGCTAATGAGCTGCTGAATATGTATTTCAGTGCTTCATTAGTAAACTTCAAAATGGCCATTTGCATGGCCATTTCAAAGTTTGGGGCTAGAGTAGACAGGGCCTATATTAGGTTAGATTACTTTAAACGTTGACAGAAAATCTGTTTTTCACCTACTTTGATAACTAATAGCTTGCTACAGATTCTAAGGCCTTGTTTATGCTGCCCCCTTTTTTTTTTCTCCAAAATCCACCTTAGGTGCCAAAATAGTGAGCATCTATGCACTGCAATATGAATCTTGTTTGTAAAAACGCTCAGTTTTGGTGACAGAAAACTTCCACCTCAATGAGACACTTTTTTTTCTTTCCCTCCTTTTATTGTTAACAAAGTGACAGTGACTGCTGTTTGTTTTGCTGACAGTGCTGGCTTCTGTCAGTATCCCATAACACGTACCCTGATCACTCTGCTCAGTATTTTGAGCTCTGCTGCTCTGCAGGCATGTACTCCTCCCTTTTCAAAGCTCCAGGAAGTATCTGACAACTGAGAGCAGATGTCCATTAGACCTTAAACTCAATTGTAGATATGCAATTTCAATTATGGCAACTGAGTGGCTGAAATCAACTTATCTACAATGGACTTACCTGCCCGTCCTCACTGAGGGAGCTCCACAGGAGTCATGTGTCACCACTAGGACAGTGAAGACATACCCTGAGTGTACTGCTCTGTTTGGGAAACAAAAACCAAATCACTGGAATGCTCCATAATGCTGGATACTAGGAGCACAGCAGAGGGTGGGCTGCTGCTGCAAGTCGTGGGGAGAACATGGGAGGGAGGGAGGGAGGAAGATTGCTGTGCTGCTTTGACATTCCTCAGCATAGAGAGTTCACAGACCTATACATGATGCTGTTCCTGGCAGTTGAGAATGCTATGGAAGAACCTGGAGGGAATCCCAAGGTGTGTAGTGATCATCTCTGCCTTCCCACAGCACTGCACTGTGGGATACATACCCCCAATGTAGACCGTGATTTGTTGACAGAAGGAACAAGTATGATCACCCTCTAGCGACTTATGTTTAAGTTTTGGATGTCAACATAAGTTTGTTGGCAAAACTTGGTAGTGTAGACAAGTAACGTGGACTTGTCCGTTAGAGCTGTAATGGCATTAATGATGAAAATGACACTGTTTTTTATATGAAACCTCCCTCGATATTTTTGGTGGCCTACAGTGTATACACAACACTTTTAAGATTTCTGTGTCTGCCTTGCCTTCAGAGGTTCTTGGGTCACTATAGTAGTAAATATATTGAAAACTTTGTAACTAAGTAGTCTCTAAGAGGTAGCTGCATTATTCTGTAACTTCACAAGTGACAAGCAGTCCTGTAGCACCTAAAAGACTGAAAAATTTACTAGGTCATGAATTTTTGTGGATAAGACCCACTTCTCCAGATGATTGGAGTACACACTGGATTCCAAGCAAGTACTCTTATCATCTAAAGAAGTGGGTCTTACCCATGAAAGCCCAAGACCTAATAAATGTATTAGTCTTTAAAAGGGGTGTGTGTGTGTGTAAATTAGTGCAATTGGGTGGATATTTATGTGCTTTATTAGGAATAAAGGTAACTGAAGATAAAATATGTTGCCCCAGGGGCAGGGAACACACAGGGAGACTCTAAGATAAATACAACTGATGGTGATGGCAACAGTGATGAAAATAACTGCCATGCCAGTGTCCTTCAGCAAGAGATGTGAGTGAGTTCACTCATCAGTAGAAAGATTTTCCATTATCTATCTGCTATGTCATTATCTGTGGGCTTGTTTATCTGCTTAGTGGAATTTTTAATAAAAGGACTTGTGATAAATTGCAGTTATTGCTCAGGTGCTGCTAGGATCTCTCATTCTAATACTAATACTGTAGCCCTCAAGAGACCAAACCATTACTGACCACTTCAGTCAGTCATCAAGCAAAATATTAATCAGTACATCAACACAGCAATAAGGTCACAGCTTCTTACACCAAGGACCATGTCTGTCTACTTTCTGTACACTGCTGATCACACTATTAGTGTTCACCAACTAATGAAAAAAATTTCAGCTTCACCTTCCTGGAGGCTGGTAAATTCCTTAGTAGAAAAATACTGCCATTAGGTTTTAATTCAGGGGTCTACCTGCTATGTATGGTGCTCTGACTTCTGTGGAAAATTTCATTATCTCTTTAGGAAAAAGTGCCCGTGATAATTTACTGTGTCACCAGATACTATGGGAGAAATGTAGGTGAAGCCTTAAGAGCCCACATCTGCAACCACTTCACATACACAATGCCAATTCAATGGGAGTTCAGTGTGTACAGCAGCTGTAACACTGAGTCATGATGTGGTTTCTCCTTGTGCGCAAAGGCCCAATGCTATCCACCACTGAAAACTTCAAGAAATTTGCATGGATGAAAGGAAGTTGCTGCAGATGGAGAGACCACCTGAGGGGATACATACTTCCCCAGTCCACTGTTGTGTGGGATCCTATAGGTAGTAGGTGAGTGTGTGAAGTATCTTGGAATGAGACAGGAATAGGATCCTTAGCCTATGATTATATGGATCCAGTTGCCCAGAAACCCCAGCTGGTGGCTGAGTGAGAACACATGTTATTCTAGTTTGTCCAGAGGAACAGAATAACAGTTACAAAAGGGCTTCACTGCAGCTGTACAACCTCCATACTGACTGGAAATTAAATCCAGTTTCCCCTCCAATCCCTCCACCCTCACAGAGATATGGTCTTGTGATTTGTGCAGCAAGGGTGAATTTTACCACATAATATCTGAACTATGTCAAATGCATTCAGCTGTTCTCTTCTTTATCACCAATATAAGTTAAGATCATGAACTTGCTACCTCCCAATGATTTAGTTTCAAACTCCCATTGTGTTGCATATTGCATTGTGACAAATCATTTTATGCTTGTTAGAATGATATAGATATTAAAATGCTCTTTCAACCCATGAATAATAAGTAAACATCTCTGGTACCTTAGTACATAAATGTAATTCTGGCATTCCATTACAGCTCTAACTGTGAAGTGCATTGTATTTTTCCTGCTAGTTACCTGCCTCAATTTTAGGTGGTTTTTAACCAATTTTTTTAGTTAATTAGCAAGCAGAAATCTTGATGAACAGCACGCATTTTTATATTACCCGTGAATGGTTCTATCTACAGTACATGCTTATTTCTATTATCTTTTAAAAAAATCTATGAGCAGAATGCAGCTGCATGCTGGGTTATTGACAGGATTAAAGGAAGCACACAGATAAAAGAAAACAATGTGCTTGTGGAAATAACTTTTTTGCCCATAAAATATAAATCACATACTCATAATAAGAATGTGCTTGGGAATTTCTATGTTTACTACAGTATGTTATATATCTGCACTTTTAATGCATTCCTCTAGGAAAAAAAAATGAAAAGAAAATGGCTTTTATAAGAAAATTATGAAATGATAGTCTTGAATTTCTTTTTCTCCACTGCTTGGTATAACCTTGTATATAGGGAGTCTAACTGAGGTACTTTACCTGCCTCTCAGAACATGTGTTGTGACTCCTTCCTGGGTTAAAAGAACTGTGTTGCTGGGTAAAGTTCTGGATTAAGTTTGATCAAAGTTCACTTAAATTGTTCTTCTATTGCCTAGGCTAAGAAGAAAGAGATGCTTGGTGCAGGTCCAGCTAATTCTGTTGGTTTTGCACCCTATTTTTCCTACCAACCTACAACATTTAAAGTGAATTTAACAAATAGCTTCAATTAAAATTTTTGCATGTTACTTCCAGTTCATTTGCCAGAAAATAAAGCCACATGTTTTCCAAATTCTTAACCCGGCTGTCATGACAATTATTAGTAAATTATTTTACTGGTAATTTTATGGACTCATCTCTACATTATGTCCAAAAGCCTCAGACCTGTTGTCTAGAGCTAGACACCCAGGCTACATCTACACTAGAGAATTCTGTAGACAAAACTGGGGTTTTGTAGACAAAACTCATGGATCAGCTACACGCAAAATGTGTTTTGTTGATAGACACTGCCAAAAAAAAAAACCTGTGTAGATGCTCCAGGGAGGCCTTTTGTTGACAGAGCAGATCAAAATATCAATCGCTTTTATGTGTAGACACGATTAGTCAACAGAAGTTTTGTCAGACCATCTCTTCTGACAGTAACTTCTGTAGACAGATGCTTCTAGTATAGATGTAGCCCCAGTGAATGGATGTGATAGTGTCCCGCACATTTGGGTGCCTTACTAAGAATTTAGGCAACTAAGTTTAGGAACTCATGTTTATGCATTTTGTTCACATTCTTATAGTCCTTTCTGTCTGTTCACATGCACTTTATTTGTAATTTCCTCTTTACAATACAATGTTTCATTGCAGTCATATGCAGCAACAGGCGATCTCAGTATTTTCATAGTAACTTTGAGTGGTTAAAAACAGAATTAATAAAAACGTGTTCCAAGTAAAAACATTGATATAGAAGGTCTGCTCTGTCCAGGGACAAGAGAATATGCCAGTAAATCTTCATCTATTTTATTTTTCATTTCCAAATATTATTGAGTATATCTGGGGTGTTTTTGCCAACATGACAGCAAAATGGAGACCAAAATACATAAACTTTTCCACTTTGCTTTGTCAGTGACATTATATCTTGACCTAAAACTAGGTAGGTGTTTTCTGAACAGAATTTTTCACTTCATGCTAAATTATCCAATTTGTAGTTTATAATGGAACAATGCTGCAGTGAAATTCAACTTGGTAATAAATTTGGATCACCAATCTCATTACACCTAACGAGGGGCAAATTAGACCTCAGGTCTGCAGATTTGACAGTCAACTTATTAAAAAGCTAGTCTATTACATTTTAATTGCAGAAAAGCAAAAACCAAAATAAGAACAAGTTTCAGACATTCTCTAAACTTTGCATTATTTTAAAATACAATTTGAAAAATAGACACACTGACACTAGGTCTACACTACAGCAGTCCATCGAAAGAAGTTCTTCCAGAAGATCTCTTCCAAAAAACCCTTCTTTTGAAAGAGCATGTTCACACACAAAAAGGTGGATCAAGAAATCGACCAGCTCTTTCGAAGGAGAGCATCCACACAACCCTCGCTCTTTCAAAAGAACAGGCCAGGGATTAAAAAATCCAGTGTCACGAGGACTGCTCTTTTGTAAAAAGGGCCACTGGGTGTCTACCTATGTGGGTTTTTTTATTTATTTTTTTTTGTTTGTTTGGGTTTTTTTTTAAAGAATCTTTTGGAAGAAGGTGCGCTCCCTCATCTGGGAAAGGAACAGGGACATCAAAAAAAGTGCTGTATTCTTCTGATTTAATATTAAAAGAATGCATTTTGTGTGTAGATGCTCCTCAGGGTTTTTCAAAAGAGCCCCAGCTTTTTCGAAAAAACTCACTAGTGTAGACATAGCATGAGTGAAATCCTCACCACTGCTCTGGCCTCTGTGCTGGGTAAAAGAGTTAGACTGATGTGCAGGGAGCCCTAGTCAACTGGATTCACCTAACAGAGATAACTGCAGGCAGTTCTGCTGAATCACCTTGCAAGCTCTGACATGCAAGGGCTAGAAATGCAGCACATGATGCTGAGAAGGATCTGATTAAGGCTGACACATTTTGAAATTGAGGATAGGTTGCTGTAACTTGGGGCTAAATTATTCCAGAAGCCACTCTGGCCCCTGGGACAGCCCAGTCTCGGGAGACACATGTGACCTAAAATTATTTTAAGCTCCCTTCTCCTGGCCTGCTGATGCTCTGTGTTACCTCTTCGAAGCTCAGTATATAATCTCCCCCATCGTATATAAATAATAAAATTTAAAATTATTTAAAACACTTAAATGGTATCCAATTTTATACCTTAAAGTATTTTCTTCATGCTTAGCTAAGTAAAACACAGTTAGGGAATTGGTGTAATTTCGTGTACAGCTAAATACCAATTGGATCTAAAAGAGATTCAGAGGCTGGGTCTACATGTGCCCCTTCCTTTTGAAAGGGGCATGTTAATAAGCAGGTTCGAAAGATGCTAATGAGGCGCTGCAATGAATATGCAGTGCCTCATTAGCATAATGGTGGCTGTGGCGATTCAAAAGTGTGGCTTTTCAAATTGCGCGCCGCCCGTGGAGATGGGACCTTTCGAAAGGACCCCCCAACTTTTCAAAAGCTCTTCTTCCTATCTGGTGATTGGAAGAAGGGCTTTCGAAAACCAGGGGGGTCCTTTTGGAAAGTCCCATCTCCACAGGCAGCACGCGATTCAAAAAGCCGCACTTTCGAATCGCCGCAGCCACCATTATGCTGATGAGGTGCTACATATTCATTGCAGCGCCTCATTAGCATCTTTTGAACCTGCTCATTAACTTGCCCCTTTCAAAAGGAAGGGGCACATGTAGACACAGGGAGACAGTATAGATGACACCCACACTTCTGGGAATTCTAGTTAAAGGGAATCCCAACCGGCAGAACAGAAATATAGGATGTGTTAGCATTGTGGTTTCTGTGGCAAATGTCAGGCAAAATGTGAGGATGATGATGTTATTTTATGTATGAGGTTGTACGAAGTAAAACCTGTGGTTAGACATGAGCCAGAGAGTTAACATTTGAGGACTCTGTGTAAATCCCACTGTGCTGCTAAAAGACAATTCTGCAAGGCCCCAGACAAGGAAGAGAGGTTGGAATTACTATCTACAGCTGGGAATCTTTTTTTTTTTTGGAGACTTTGCAGAAGGTCAGAAGAGTGGGAGGAAGGAAAGAATCAGTTCAGATATTCCTTCATAGTAACCATATCAATGCAAGTAAGGAATTATTTATCATCTCAGATGACAGCGAGTCAGGGAACACTAACCTGAAGGTGAGTTTAGGCTGGACATTGTTAAAAGGTCTTTACAGTAAGAACAATAGAGCTGCACAATAAAACACCAAAGGAAATAGTTAAAGCGACTGTTGAGGAAAATCAAAAAAGCATCTTAAAGACTAACAATATTATTTATTAGGTAATGAGATTTCATGGCACAGACCCACTTCGTCAGATCTAACATATTATAGGACGGTAATGGGAAGGATGAAGACAGTAGTCATGTAAATACAGGGATTCATACTAGATCCATCTGTTCTAACATTACTAAGCAGAAATTTTTGAATTGTTACAACTGGGGAAAGTGGAGATGCTGAGAACTGCCATGAGTTCAGAGACAGCAGGACAAGCTGGTGTGATGTTCTGTTGCAGTGAACTACATGCAAGAACAAGTGGAACAGGCACCAATTTCAAAAACACAGCATCCGTAATATAAGGCACTCTAGTGTTTGGAAAAATAGGGGATTCTGTTGTCTTTAGAACACACACTGCAAACCTAAAGACACACACCTAGGAACTTTGAGGCTGGGGAGGGGTCAGAGACAGAAAAGACAAATCTCTACAGAAATTTGGGAACTGAAAAGCAACAGTTAAACGTAAAAAGGTGTTAATGGCTACTAGCTTTTGAGATTATGATGCAATGTACCTGGTTCTTCTCCCACTTACACTGGTGTAAACTGGGAGTAACTCCAGTGAAAGTAATGAACATACATGGTGTAAAGAGATATTAGCCAGAGAATAATCCATCTGCATATGTAGAATCTAATTCAAAAGGAATGTAAGACTAGGGTTCTGATTCTGATCAAGTAAATGGAGCTATGGAACAGAAATACAAATGTAGGATTGAATGTGCGTCACAGCTGATTCTCCACTCTGAGTGCATTTAATGGAGGCCAGCAAGCCAAATAAAACGCTGCTGGACCCTGTCTCTGCAGTTTCCAGACAAAAAAAAAATTCCTGATTTGAATTTTTTCCTGAAATCAATCAGTTGCTGCCCCCTCCAAGTGTAAAAAAACCCATTTTCCAGGAGAGAAATCAATTGCAATCTCTTCCTGGATGGCAAAACCCTGATCTCCTTTTCCCAAGGAGTTGGAAAGAAAATAACAAGAGCAATCCACATAAAACAAGAACAAAGATTAAAAGACAGAAAACAAAGGGTTGGAATAAATGGTAAATTTTCACAATGGAGGCGGGTAACTAGTGGTGTTCCCCAGGGCTCAGTCCTGGGACCGATCCTGTTCAACTTGTTCATCAATGATCTAGAAAATGAGGTAAGCAGTGAGGTGGCAAAGTTTGCAGATGACACCAAGTTGTTCAGGACAGTCAAAAGCAAAAGGGATTGTGAAGAACTACAAGGAGATCTCAGCAAACTGAGTGATTGGGCAGCAAAATGGCAAATGAAATTTAATGTGGGTAAGTGTAAGGTAATGCATGTTGGAAAAAATAACCCAAATTACACGTACTACATGATGGGGTCAAATTTAGCTACGACAGATCAGGAAAGGGATCTTGGAGTTATAGTGGATAGTTCTCTGAAGACATCCACGCAGTGTGCAGCGGCAGTTAGTAAGGCAAATAGGATGTTAGGAATTATTAAAAAAGGGATCGATAATAAGACAAAAGATATCATACTTCCCCTATATAAAACTATGGTACGCCCACATCTCGAGTACTGCGTGCAGATGTGGTCTCCTCACCTCAAAAAAGATATATTGGCATTAGAAAAGGTTCAGAAAAGGGCGACTAAGATGATTAGGGGCTTGGAAAGGGTCCCATATGGGGAGAGGCTAGAGAGACTGGGACTTTTCAGTTTGGAAAAGAGGCGATTGAGGGGCGATATGATAGAGGTATATAAAATCATGAATGGTGTGGAGAAAGTGAATATAGAAAAATTATTTACCTTTTCCCATAATACAAGAACTAGGGGACACCAAATGAAATTGATGGGTAGTAGGTTCAAAACTAATAAAAGGAAATTTTTCTTCACACAGCGCACAGTCAACCTGTGGAACTCCTTGCCCGAGGAGGCTGTGAAGGCCAGGACTCTATTAGGGTTTAAAAAAGAGCTTGATAAATTTTTGCAGGTCAGGTCCATAAATGGCTATTAGCCAGGGATAAAGTATGGTGCCCTAGCCTTCATAACAAGGGCAGGAGATGGATGGCAGGAGATAAATCACTTGTCTTCTGTTCTCCTTCTCTGGGGCACCTGGCATTGGCCACCGTCGGCAGATGGGATGCTGGGCTTGATGGACCTTTGGTCTGACCCAGTATGGCCATTCTTATGTTCTTATGTTCTTATGTAAATAAAAATAAAGAAACAAGCAAAAACATTCAGTGAGCTGTGAGCTCTTGGGTAACGTGTCTGTGGCCAGTCATATAGTTTTAAACCCCTGTAGGATACAAAGTCTCAACCAGTGCTTGTTAACAAAGAAAAAAGCACCACTTTTATTATTAAAAAAGGGGCTATCTTTTCAAGCTTTTTTAAATTGCTTAGTTCTGCAAAACTATTAAAGCAAAACATGGATTTTTCCCTTGGATCAAATTCTTGGTTATGGAAAGAATAAAAGGAAAAATAATCATCTGAGACACAATTCCCAAGTGCCCAAACAAAGAAAACAATAAACCTTACCCACTTACCTATACTCTTCCCTACTCATACTTTCTGATAAGCCTAGGGGATCAGTCCTGGAAGATTTCATTTCTTCTGCTCTTTTGTCTGTTTTTGTTTTCCAGCAAAAGTGATACTGCCATGATTTAGTTTCAGGTTTGAATTTTTTTGGTAGATCCTATTAGCTCTTTGCCACCTATCCACAAACTCCCTCCCTCAGAAGCCAGTTAACTTAACCTTTTCCTAGCAACACAGGTAAGTTTACTTTTCCTTTGTTTATTGGGTTATAGCAGACATGTTTGTCTCAACACTGAGCTTGTGTTTTTTCCGTCTCACCAGCACACACAGAATTCCATGTTTCCTGAACAAACACAGATCCTTTGGATTTAGCCATGACTTATAATATGACTTCATTTCAGTTTCTTTAGATAGATACTAAATTAATTACAAGAAATATTCCTCTGTTTTTGGTTTGTTTGTTACACAAGAAAGTATTTCTTCATGAGACTAATCATGTGACTGACCACACAGCCAGTGTGAGGGCATGCAGGAGCCAGGTCCCTGGAGGTCCAGGATGACCATTTCCCTGCTCACCTCCTCCTCTTCTTCCTCCTCAGTGGATGAAGAAGTAGCAGGGTGTCAACCTCTGACCATCTTCTATTGACCACGAGGCTCACTAGGACTTACTCTACCATATTACTTGCAATTTAAGCCTAAAGGCAGAGAAAATAACAGAGGTAGAAGATCCCAAGATGGACATATTCATCCCCAAGGGTCCATCAAAGGTCATCCTCCCATTAATCAAAACGATACAAAAGATACATTCTATCATTTGGCAGACCTCGGCCTATTCCTCTTACTGTCAGGGATGTGGAAAGGTTAGTGCATGTCCTCTAAGGGATATGAACCTCTGTTCTCATACCTTCCCCCTGCAAATTGATGGCCTCATCAGTAAACAAAAGAAAACACCAAAGCCAATGGGCACCATCTCCCAAGCAGGTGGACCTGTTTTGCAGAATAGTCTACACAGCAGAATGAGTTGAAGGCTTTACAACGGAGACTATCCTCAGCAAATACAATTTTAACACATGAAACACTCTGAATGAATTCAAATAACTCCTTCCTGAAGGGTCCCCATCAGTATTCACTGTCCTGATGGATGAGAGCAAGAGAGTGGCCAGGAGAGCTCTATGAGCACCTCTGGATATGGCCAATTTAGCTGCCCACAGCAAATCCACTGAAAGGTCATGTGTCATTCTCCATTGCTTACTGTCTTCTGCCTGAGCTTCAACATACATTACAGGACCTTCCACTTGAGAGCTCAGATATGTTTGCAGAATAGATGGACCCAAGGCTTCATAGCCTAAAAGACTCTCAAGCCCCAATGAGATCTCTGGGAATGCATATATCATCTACCCAGAGAAAAATCTTCAAACTGCAGCAACAGCAACAGCATTGCCAATACTAATTGTGCCCCAGGCAGCACTTTTGCAAATGCAGGGGCTGCACAAATAGGTACATGCCATACAGCCAGTCAATAAGCCAGGGCCAAGAACCCCACCAAACCCCAGTCAGGTCCTAAGCAAGGGTTTTCATGAAATGCCAGAAGACTGCATAACCACTCAGCATCCTTCCCCCTGTTTAGTCAACTGCTTATCCCATTTTTATCATCTACAATCCTTTATAGCATCAGACCAGTGAGTCTTCCATTAGGTGGAGGCAGGATACGCACTCCAATTTTGCTCCTCCTCTCCCTCTGATCTCCCTTCCCCATCAGTCTTCAGGGACCTTTTTCACAAGCAATTCCTTCTTCAGGATGTTCGGTCTCTCCTTGGTGCAGGGCAGTGGAGGAGGTCCCTTAGAAATTAAGGTGCAAGGGGGGTTATTCCTGATACTTCCTAATCCCAAAAACGAAGGGAGTCTCAGACCCAATTTGGACCAGCACAATGTCAACAGGTTTATGATATAGTTGAGATTCTGCATGGTTTCCCTAAGTATGTTTATCTGTTTGTTACAGCCAGTGGATTTGCACACAGCCTTCGCCACAAAAGTCACCTATTTTCACCATTTGGCTAGCTCACAGACAATTCCTAAGTCTCATAGTGAATCATGACCAAAATCAATTCACCATAGTCTGGTCTGGCCTTTCCACAACTCCCCCAGGTGTTCACAAATGCATGGCGGTGGTTGCAGCCTTTCTACCAAGAGACGGGTGTAAATTTATCCATATTTCATGATTGGCTACTGAGGGGGCACCATAGGGAGCAGGTAAAATCCACCTGATGTCAGTTCTTCCGATCATCGTGAAGCAGAATTCACCAAGCATTGGATTGTTCACCCACTAATAGGGAATGTGAGCTGGGTTTAGACCATTGTGAAACAGGTTAGTTTTACCCTACTGATGATGCGTTGTTGCAATAATAACCCTGTTCAGTACGAAAGGGACCACAGGTTCAGACATTTGGTGTGTGTGCTTGGCTGAGGAGCCAATGGGGCGAAGCTATCATCTGAGGGACTATGACTGAATGCCTCTAAGTCAGAATCAGCCCTAGAAGTAATGATACGGCAGCGCCGTGGAGCCCCAGTTGGCCCCAGATAGCTGGCCCCCTCCATCTGGAGAGGCCGGGCTTGGTGAGGAGAGCCATTCACGTCAGGAGTGTAAGCAGAAGGGAACTGCCTCTCACCCGTTATGCACCGCATGTTTGAGGTGAACCCAGTGCAAAATCAATAGTAGACAACCTGATTCTGGGTCAGGGTTTCGTGCGTAGCAGAGAAGCTACCTTGCTGCAATCTACTGAAAGGCAGCCTTCAACACAAGACTTTCTCTCTTTTTCTCCCAACCCTCTCCTCTGAGGGTTCAGGTGGGAAGGATGACCCCCACAGGAGGGTCCAGCTGCCAGAGGAAGCGGGCAGGGCGGCCCTCTCTGGGAGGAAGGCCCAGCTGCCTCCTTTCCTCTCCATCCTGGGAACCGAGTTGACCTGGTGTCCCTTCTCAAGGAGGGTCTGGGCGTGCAGGGTGGCTCTTGCATGGGTAGGGGTGGCGGCACAGCTGCATGGGGAGGCGGCCAGGGCAGCTCTTGCTGGGAGGAGGGTCTGGCCACCCACCCTTCCTCCTCTCTGATAATCGGGGTTGATCTGGTGCCCAGGATTCTTTCAAGTGAAACTGTAATATAGAGTGCAAGGTTGACCTGGAGGCCAGTTTGCTCCAGGGCACCAGATCAACATCCCATGAGACAAAGTGAGGGCTTCACTTGATGGACACTCTACTTTCCGGCCACCAGCAAAACCCCATTCACTTCAGCAGTGGCTGACCTGGTGGCCTATTGGCTTTTTGGCTACCAGCTCAATTCCATTCATTTCAAAGGAGATTGACCTGGTGGCCAATTTGCTTCCTGGCCACCAGCTCAAACCCATTCATTTCAGTGGGGCTTGATGTGAAGGCTGATTTGCTTTCTGGCCACCAGGTCAACTCCACTCATCTCAAAGGAGGTTGCCGTGGTGGCTGATTTGCTTTCTGGCCACCAGGTCAACCCCAATCATTTCAAAGGCAGTTGCCATGGTGGGCTATTTCATTTCCAGCCACCAGGTCAACCCTATTCATTTCAATGGAGAACAGTAACAGAGAGAAAGCCACGCTAGCCTATATACTATCAAAATGACAAAGCAGTCCAGTAACACTTTAAAGACTAACAAAATAATTTATTAGGTAATGAGCTTTCATGGGAGAGACCCACTTCTTCAGATCATAGCCATACCAGAGCAGACTCAATATTTAAGGCACAGAGAACCAAAAATAGTAATCAAGGCTGACAAATCAGAAAAATATTATCAAGGTGAGCAAATCAGAGAGTAGACGGGCAGAAGTGGGGAGGGAGTCAAGAATTAAATTAAGCCAAGTATGCAAAAGAGCCCGTATAAAGACCTAAAAAATTCCCATCCCAGTTCAAACCACGTGTTAATGTGTTAAATTTGAATAATGGAGTGGGCCATTCTGTTAATGACCTGAAAGTTAGTGTCTTACTGAAGTGGAATTTTCACAACACTTTGGAAAGACAGGCTGCTGAACTCTCTTTTATATTCAAATTACTGTGACTTGGGGGCTGAGTAGCTGAAAAGTCAAAAAAAGACTGAGCACAGTGCAGACATGCACTTGACCAGATGGGGGTGTTTGCACAAGGTGAGTACCACCCCATTTCAAGTCTGCCATAAAGACAGTGTGCAGCTCAGAGTGCATCTAGCTTTCTTGCCTGAAGTACAGTCCCAATTTCACATAGGACTGATATCTTTCTGCTGGTCTTCTACCCAAATCTCCATACTAATGCACTCCAGCAGAGACTGCATTCTCTAGATGTTTGGAGAGTGCTGGTCTTCTACAGTGAGCACACAAAGTCATTCAGGAAGTTAACTCAATTCTTTGTTGCCATAGGTATTGAATGAAGGGTCTCCTGATTTTATTGCATCATCTTGTCTGAAATCACAAATTACATGTGTACCTGCAATGACCTAGCCAAGATCCAGGGGGCATGGAGATCTTGACTAGCTCATTACAGGTACTGATAGCTCACACCTCTTTCACTACTTTCCTTGCCTAAGTAAGATCCAGGAGATCTGCACATACATAACCTGGTCCTCAGTGCACATTTGCCACTCATGATGCTATTGAACAGCAGGGCACAACTGATGCGGCTGTCAGCAGAGCTGACCTCCAACCAGTGGTAGCTTAACTCTGACCCCATCTTCAAGAGGAGACGAGATTCTCCTGGTTATGATCAATGTGAACAAGCACTTGAAAAATAAATTGATTACTCAGCTTCTCATAACTATTGTTTTTCGAGATGTGTTGCTCGCAACCATTTCAATACCACCCTCCTTCCCTTCTGTTGGTATAGCTGACAAGAAGGAAAAGAAGAGTGGTCATGTTGGCAGGGTCACATACAAAGCTCCATGAAGGTGCCATTACAGGGGAAGCTGCAACCAACTCAGAGGCTGGTAGGAGGAGAATTTTATGATGTCTCTGAACATGGTACATGCACACTTGATTAAAATCAATGTGAACACATCTCAAAGAACAGCCCTTATGAGAAGGCAACTGTCTTTTTTCTTAATTTTTAATGCTCTCAGGAAATAATATCCTATCCATTCAGAAAAATGTTTTACAAATTTCAAAGTAGATATGTTTTCCACTAAAACTGCCTGAAATCTTTCAAGCAGCTACCTTGTAGGTTGGCATGGAATAGGGCTGTACCTGTGGATAGTCTGAAGGTAATTTCTCTCACTATTCCCTGTGGGTTAGTGGTTTCCTTCTACTGTGCATTCATATGGCAATCCTGCAACATGTTAACCTCCTCTGTGGCAATTGTGATCTGTTATTGAAAAGTATTCAACAAATTGCAGGTACTAACTGCTTGATCTGTCATAAATTCCAACTCCAGCTGCTGCTTCAGTTACCGTATTTTTTCATAAAGTATGCTTGAAAAAATTATGGATTACCTCGGCAATGTTTTTCGTACAAGGTTGATGTTTGTACATAAATTCCATATACATCTGGATAATACTTGTTCGTTCTTGTATACAATGCACATCGAAAAGGCTGAGATCAACATCTTGCTGTTCATGTTTTTTTCATTCCATTGATGAAGGGCATGAACACCAAGGCTACGTCTACACGTGCACCCAACTTCGAAATAGCTTATTTCGATGTTGCGACATCGAAATAGGCTATTTCGATGAATAACGCCTACACGTCCTCCAGGGCTGGCAACGTCGATGTTCAACTTCGACGTTGCTCAGCCCAACATCGAAATAGGCACAGCGAGGGAAAGTCTACACGCCAAAGTAGCACACATCGAAATAAGGGAGCCAGGCACAGCTGCAGACAGGGTCACGGGGCGGACTCAACAGCAAGTCGCTCTCTTAAAGGGCCCCTCCCAGACACACTTTCATTAAACAGTGCAAGATACACAGAGCCAACAACTAGTTGCAGACCCTGTATATGCAGCACGGACCCCCAGCTGCAGCAGCAGCAGCCAGAAGCCCTGGGCTAAGGGCTGCTGCCCACGGTGACCACAGAGCCCCGCAAGGGCTGGAGAGAGAGTATCTCTCAACCCCCCAGCTGATGGCCGCCATGGAGGACCCCGCTATTTCGATGTTGCGGGACGCGGATCGTCTACACGTCCCTACTTCGATGTTGAACGTCGAAGTAGGGCGCTATTCCCATCCGCTCATGGGGTTAGCGACTTCGACGTCTCGCCGCCTAACGTCGATTTCAACTTCGAAATAGCGCCCAACACGTGTAGACGTGACGGGCGCTATTTCGAAGTTACTGCCGCTACTTCGAAGTAGCGTGCACGTGTAGACGCAGCCCAAAGGAATAAAAAGAATGGATCTTAAAATCTGTTTCTACTGTTTCCAGACCCAACCTGTATGCGTACTACATTGCCTATGCTAGTACTAATTCGAAAAGTAATTTAAACCAGATGCCTTTTACATTTATTAATAGTGAAAACATGTTTTAATAATAAGCAGGTGCCTTTTTCACTAGATCATAATAATGTATAAGATGCATGATCTTCAAGAAATTAGTGGATGGTTTATTCAGTTGTCACCATTAGAATGTCACAAAGTACCAACTGTTTGTTACCATGCCAAAGACTCTGAAATAGATACCACGGTTATGTCCTATAACAAATACAGATAAGTAGCTCTGGCATCATTTGGCAGAAGCTGACTTTTTAATAGCACTACAGAATCCCCATAATCATTTCATAGCCTACTATCATAATTGACACTCCTGCTGGCAGAGAAGACAAGCCAACACTGAATGGACATAGATTTGGAATTATCCCCACAGTCTTCCAAAGTAGCATCAAGCCACATTGTCAAGATAGGTAACTGTTTAGAGCAAGATTATTTCACGTCTGCTGCTCACAAAGGATCGCAGTATTTTGTAATTACCTCATTAGTGGTGCAAATGAAAAATGACCTACTCTCTATTGCCTCAGAAAGGAGCCATTTAAGTAACTGCAGAATCTCCAAGCTATGACAGACAAGCTTTCTCCATTTCATTGTGTTATTTTAAAAAAATGTAACAAGGACATGAAAGTACAGTGCAAAACATGGCATGTGATCAAATTGCCTACCCTTAATGGCAGATATTGTATCATCTTTGTTTCATTGCCAAAAGTCACAGGGAAGGAATGGGCATTCTAGAGTATATTTGGGAAGAAAAACTCCTCTTTTTCAAACCAATAAGCTAAACAGTACAGAGATTTGGTCACATCAACCTGGATTGGAGTCAGAGTGGATGCTTAGTCTCCACTCTCAGAGACCACACTACTCTTGAGTATTAGCGTGTTTAGATATGATTAAAGAAGAGAGAATCAGCTCTGCAAGGTTACTCTATCTTGGCACCTTCCTGATGCCACTGCATTATAACCAACAGAATTGTGCCACAAGCAAAATTGTCCTTTTCCAGTCAATCAGGCTTTAAAGAATCACATAGACAATGGGCAAATTAATCACACCCTGGCTCAGCAGACTGCTGAATCTAAAATGTGAAAAGGGGAGAGTGAGAGTCAGGTCCAATGAGCCTGAGTACATTCTGTCTTTTGAAAAGTATAACCAATGAGAATTGATACAGCAAAGAAACGCATCTAACCCTAACCAGAAATGAAAGTAATAGAGAAGTGAAGAGTGAATGGGTGTTGCAGTCTCACTTCAGGACAATCCTCATGTAGACATTCATAAATGCTTAAAATAGACATTTTGGTGTAAAGATATCAATTTTCGGAGCTTGACCGTCTTCTGTGTTCGAGCTGTATGTGGTAGAGGAGAAAGATCATCAGTGAAGCAATCATAGCTCCGTTATTCTCAAAACCAAATGCTTTAAATTTTGTCACTGACTTGGTATCCTTAACAGACCCTTTGCCAGTGAAGCACAGGCCTAGTGTAGCTCCTGCATTCACCTCTCACATTCTACCTTCTATCCACCTTCTAACTCCCTTTTGTCTTGCCTTGGAAAGTCCCATATACCAAGGGGCGGTAGCAAGGTTTGGTAGCACACTTGTACTTTCAGGAAACACTCCCCAGGAGAAGAATTCTTTTCTGGCTAGTTTCTGTCCTCCTCTGAGATGCTGTTCAGAGGTGCCAGATAAGACTGCATAGTGTACTAATAAGTATATAGTGAATCAGAGGAACAAAAAGATAAAACAAAGTAGAATATTATTAAAATAATAGTATGCTATGCAAACTAATTAAAGGAATTAATAGCCATTGTAATCCATTAACTATAACTCCGTAGTAGAAAGAGAGAGCCTTGGATATGAGGTCTTGTATCAGAGGCCGAGTTTGAGATCTGAGTCCTGAATTTAAGTAATGTGAAAGCTTTTCTGATATAAAACAAAGTTAGCAAAAGGTCAGGCTGTGAGCAAAAGTCAGGCTCTGCCTTAGTAGAGGCTCACCGAGCCTGGCAAGAACTGGGCTGGTATTGCCAAAACATTCATATACTTGAGAAGGGCTAGGTACAGGAAACTCAGGTAAACAGATTCCAGAAAGGTAGTACTGGAGCACACTTATAGCAACAACATGCTGACCCTCCTAAATATAAGGTCAGGATGACAGATGAAATGTTTTCATTAAACTACTATGTGCAAGTTATGGGTGAAAAATCATATCAGGAGGCAGTTATTGACCTTGATGGAGTGGCAAAGTATAACTTGTTTGTATCATCAGCAGCAGCAGCAGCATCATCACCAACAACAACAGCCTTGGGCTCAGAGCCAGTTGCTGTCCGATGCCTCTCACTATTTCTTTCCATCTTTCCCTGTCCAGTGCAGAGTGGCTTAGTTTCTGTAGACTAGCTATGCATCAATCTACTAGATCATCTACCCATATTCTGTGGGGTCTGACTCTCTTATTCAAACTGTCCATTAAACCGAATACCTAGGTCTTGATTTTTCATCTGTCATTCATTCTACAGGTATGCCCGAATGGGTGTAACTTGTGCTGTATAACCTTCTGCAGCAGGTTCTCTTTCGGCAGTATCTTCTTATATAATTTCTCATTTATGACTTTCTACATCAATCACATTCTCAGGATCTCCCTATAACAACTCCTTTTGAATGCAAATATCCTTCTCTTTGAATCACCCATGTCTTACATCTGTACAACATGTTGCTGAATACATATGTTTTCAAGATGCTATAAAATGGAGTCTTTCTGCCTGGCAGGGGAGACAGTGGAAAGTCCTGTCAAACAGTTGGTCCATTGTGATGTCTTAGTGGCCCTATAGAGTCTACTGTATGCTAGCCCCATGCTTCAGTACCAATAAACCTGGCCAGGGTCCTTCACTACTAAACATGTCTAGTTTGGGGGCAGTTTGACTGGAGTCTGCTGTACAGGCTATCTGGCCACAGCCAGTGTAGCATGCTGAGAAAACACACAAACACAGGCAACACCTTCATATGTGGCACCTCCATTATTTTCAATTAACAACCATAAAACAAAACAGCAGTCATGTAGCACTTTAAAGATTAACAAAATAATTTATTAGGTGATGAGCTTTCATGGGGCAGACCCACTTCTTCAGATCTAGAAATAGTGAACTGTCATGATGAATATATGAGAGAGAGATGAAAAAGAAATGAAAACTGACAAATCAGCTGGGGGAGAGGGGCATAGAGGGAGGGGGAAGAAACTTACTTACTTGCAAGTGTCTATTAAATGAAGCGACTTGCCTAAGATCACTATGAATATCAAAAATGGGGAAGTTGTCCTTGTAACGCGTAAGGTAAATGCTATCTCTGTTAAGACCAAGGTGCAAAGTGTTGAACTGGAGAATAAATTCCAGTTCAGATGTCTCCCTTTGTAATCTGGTCTTAAAGTTTCTTTATTGTAAGATGCAGCTTCTCTGGTCTTTAATACTATGGCCTACTCCACTGAAACGATAAAGCAGTCATGTAGCACTTTAAAGACTAACAAAATAATTTATTAGGTCACCAGCTTTTGTGGGGCAGATCTACTTCTTCAGATCTAGGTCTGCCCCACAGAAGCTCATGACCTAATACATTATTTTGTTAATCTTTAAAGTGCTACATGATTGCTTTTCTGTTTTGTGAAGATACAAACTAACATGGCTACCTCTCTGTTACTATTTTCCATTGCAATGCTCACTGATAGGTTTATGTATATTCAAATTCCTACTCTCTGATTTGTGTCCTTCATTCTTTGGTGAAGTGATTGTCCAGTCTGTCCAATATACATAGCAGACAGGCATTGTTGGCGCATGATGGCATATATAACATTACTGGAGACACAGGGTTCAGATGTCACCCATTGTAATCTGATGATAATAATAACCATATTAGCCCATTCAGCATGATCCTCTGCCAATCTCTGTGAGTGAACAATCCTTTTAATACACCCAGGATACCATATCATGCATCCAACCTCTTCTTTTTCAGTCTTGTGTTCTTCAGCCACCAACTTTTTTTCTAGTGCCCATAAACATGCATCACCCGCTAGCCCCCTCAAAATGCACCCTGTAAGATGAATCTTTTTCATAAGATTTAACTACAGTTTGTTGGTTCCAATAACCTGCAATACTTTTTCATTACCTATATGGGCTATCTCTGATATTACCAGAATTCTGCTTTTTTACATCATAATTCAAACAATTCTTTAATTATTAACGGTTTGAATTTCCATGTTTCACATATGCCACTTAACACAAACCAAATGTATATTTTTTAAAAGTCAGAATTTAGATGTGAGATTTATATCCCTTCTCATCTGATGCCTTTTTTTATCCATAATGTTGCTGTCGATCTTTCTATTCTGGTGCTGACTTCAGTATCCAGTCTCAGATCTGCTATATGGCTGTCATTCACTTGGATCTTGTCTGTTTTCCTAGGATCCTTGCATAGCACCATTGTTTTTGTTTTGTTCACATTTTATTCTAGATCATATTCTTTGCTGCAGGTATAGGTAATCGCCACTAAATTCATCAGACCTTGTCAATCAGCCAATAGCATGATCTCATCTGCATACAGTATGTTATGCACCCATTTTCCATTTATCTTAATACCTTTTCTGCTTCTTTGATTAACTTAATACACTCACTATAACTGCTGTATTAAGTCAGTGATATACGACTCTCTCATTCCTCTCTTGAACTCTATTAGATTTTCATTTTCATTTCCCATTATAATAATATTCTAATTCCAATATAATTGTTTTATTACTTGTAGTTTATTTTCATCAGTTCTCACAGATCCTCATGTGTTGGGCAACCTGTAGTGGTAGATTTGTCAAGTGCTTTCTGAGGTCAATAAAACACAAATATTCTGTTTTCTCCTTTTTAACTGATCTTTTTAACGAGTTTCAAATTCATAATGCCTTTTTTCATGCCCTGTTGACATTTGACAGTGTATTGGTATTCACTTATTTCCTGATCAATCTTTCCTCATATTCCATCTTGAACAACTTATGAAAGTATCTTAGAGGATATGATATTAGGCCAATTGTTCTGCAGTTATCACAACACATACCAATAGTGTCTACACTTGCATTCCTCTTTCAAAAGAGGCATGTAAACAAAGGACATTGAAAATGTAAATGAGGCACTGATGTACATATCTGGTGCCTCTGCATATTCTCCTTTTGAAAGATCTTCTTTTGAAAGAAAAAAAGCAGTGTAGATGGTGCTCTTTCAAAAGTAAACCCCATCTTCAAAGAACCCTTCTTCCTGAAACAGAAAGAAGACTTCTTTCAAAGATGGGGCATATTTTCGAAAGATCATCGTCTACACTGCTTTTTTGTCTTTTGAAAGTAGCTCTTTCAGAAGAAATATTTGCAAATGAGGTGCCAGATATGTAAATCGGTGCATCATTTGAATTTTCAATTTCCTTCATTTGCATGCATCTTTCAAAAGATGAATGCAAATGTAGGCACAGCTACCATGTTCTTTAGGGACTATTTGGGTACAAACTGATGTAAAATCTTCTGGCAAGGCTCCTGTCTCAGATATAGACTTCCATTATCCCTGACAGGGCTTCCTAGCCTTCATCCCCTGCTCTTTTTGACAGTTCAGCCAATATTCCGTCACAGCCATCTGCATGAAAATGTTTGTATTGCATCCATGATTTCTTCATCCATTACTGGTGGGCTTAATTGATTAATCTCTAGAAGAATATATTTTTGCCAGTCATCACCTTGTAGTTCTTTGCTCTCTCTTATTTGCAGCTTTAGGGTGTATCAAACTTTGCCCATTTTTGTGCATAAATTACATTAATCACACTTAACTGAAGGCTGTTAGCTTTCTGCTACATCTGACTTTGTTCTCCTTCTGAGAGAAAGTAGTTCAATTTCTTTGTATTTCTTATTCAGCCATTCGTACTTTACTAACCTTCATTTCTTTTTTATCGTTTATTTAGTTTTCAGTATTCATCTTTTTCTACTGTTGATCTTTGTACATTTGTGGCATTTTATAGAGGCAGCAGTGTCATCTACTGCTCTACCACACCCGGTTAGAACTGTCATCTTCTGCTATTGTTGAATAAACAGTTTTTTTCTGTTTATATCACAGCTAACCTCCATATTTGAAGGCCATTTCATTATCTGCAACCTGTGGACATGCCTCATGGCAGAAGACTCTACCCCTGGGATGTTTACACAATGCTGAGAACTATAGCTCACTGACATGTCAACAGCTCAGTACAGAAAGGCAATTAGTGAGAACAAGAGGTGAGTGTTTAAGTGAAAATAACTGAATTCTGTGGGGTTCTGTTTTGTTGCAAAACAAAAAGAACAGCTCACTTCCAAAAACCAAGCAACCATTTTCTTCACTGAAGAAGATAAATGTGTGTAATATGCCCCTGGGGATTCCCTGGGTTATGAGCCACTGTGCTACTGCTCTTCCTCAGCAAGAGATTTTTGTTGGCCTTTAGACTGTATGTCAGTTCTCTACCACACCAATCTTCCTCACCAGTAACCACCTCAAGACTCTCCCAACCCAAAACTCAACTAGTGGGTAACAATCAGTGAACCCCATTCCGTGAGGTCCTCCGAGATGTTTCTCTGCAATGCATAGCTCAGACCAGTGCACTTGGCAGAAAATACTAACAAAACAAAAGAGCAGTTAAGTAGCGCTTTAAAGACTAACAAAATAATTTATTAGGTGAGCTTTTGTGGGACAGACCCACTTCTTCAGACCGTAGCCATACCAGAACAGACTCAATATTTAAGGCACAGAGAACCAAAAACAGTAATCAAGGTGGACAAATCAGAAAAAAATGATCATGGTGAGCATATGAGAGAGTAGAGGGGTGATTTGCTCACCTTGATCATTTTTTTCTGATTTGTCCACCTTGATTACTGATTTTGGCTCTCTGTGCCTTAAATATTGAGTCTGTTCTGGTATGGCTATGGTCTGAAGAAGTGGGTCTGTCCCACGAAAGCTCACCTAATAAATTATTTTGTTAGTCTTTAAAGTACTACTTGACTGCTTTTTTGTTTTGATAGTATATAGACTAGCACAGCTGACTCTCTGTTACTACAGACAATACAAAGTTTGCTGTTCTGTGAAAAAATCAGTACATCACAGCTTACCAGTGTAATTGGCGTAAATACCCCCTTCTCTTCAAACACTGCACTGAATTGGTTTATAGTAAAAGTGAAAGAAGTGTATTAATAAAAGAACATGGATTAAGTGATACCAAATAAAAGACAAAACAGCAGAAATGTAGCACTTTAAGGACTAACTAAATGATTTATTCAGTGACGAGCTTTTGTGGGACAGGCCCACTTCATCAGATCAATCACATTACAAGTACAGAATGACCTAATAAAAGAAATAAAGATACAGATGATTATAACAAGTTCAGTTCTTTCAAGATACAGGCTGGTTCCCCCAACCAGGCCTGTATCATTGTGTTTCTCCACTTTCTTTGGCATTCACATTAGGTAGGCTGGGTAAAAGCAAAGGTTGGGCTGATAGTGTCATACCTTTCTTCAGGAGTGAGTCTCTGGCAAAGCAGATTAGTTTGTATGAATTTGGCATGAAATACAGAAACTGGGTTCATGGTACTCTCTTTATTTATTCTCACAGAGAGTTATCTATGTTGTTGGCAAGATCCACACGGACATCTAGGCCCAGTGACATCTCTATCCATCTGGGTAAATCTGATGCTTCCAGTGGCTGAAGTGGGGGTAGCTTGTCACACCAAGCTACGCCCTTCTAGGTAATTGTGGTCCAAAAACTAACCAAACGGAGAAACAAAAACAGTCACAGCCAAACCTCATAGTCAGAGCCAGAGATCTCAGTCACAACACAGGAGTAAGCTGTGTCAGGACACTAGTAAGTCAGAATCAGGAAACAAACTGAGGTCAGAATCACAAGTCTGGTGCCAAGAGTCTTGCCAGGTCAGAATACCAAGAACTTCAATCAGAGACGTGGAAGAGGGAGAAGCAGGCATGAGTCACACAATCCAGAACAGAGTGAAGCCCAGGTATCCAGACAAGTTCCTGGTCCTGCTACTGGCTTAAGTGGGGACAGGTTCCTTAGGACTCCATCAATAGCACTGCAGGGGTGGAGCCTTAACCTGGAAGTGGGTTTCATGGGTCCTGCATAAGCAAGACTCAGGAGACTACCAGCTGTTGGAGTGTGGCTCCTTCTGCAGACTCACATTTGAATATGATTTTTTTTAATCTTCTTAGAGAACTCAGTGGGTTTCATCCCTCTTCACATATATAGGATTTTTCATTGACCTCATATTTAACTTAGCTTGATAACACTCATAGCATTTTTTCTACCAAGAATTCCAATGTCACAGTGCTATTAGACACTTGTAAGTCTGGTTTTACCAATTTTATGGCTGTCCTTTATTTTCATTTGTATTGCTGTTCTTGTTAAATCCTGTTACTGTAGAATACCTTCACAGCTTCTATGTCAGTGTGGCATTTAACAATGTTCTATAAAATGCTAACATTCCACTGTAATGTCAACACTTCAAAGAGAAACTACTAAGAACTGTTGGCTGTACTGGAACTAAGTTTTGTCCAATATACCCAGTTTACTATGCAACAAAGAAACCAGTATATATGCTTCTGTGCTACTTTAAAAAATGTTTTTATTGCAGTTACACCTGAATGGAAAAATTTCCAGTGTTATTTGTTGAATTGCTCAAAAATATTATTGTATTTGCACAAGATAGCTTTTTTCACTCACCATTTTATTAGTCAGACAACTAATTTAGACAAAATTTGGCAGCAGCCCGAGGCACCAACTGAAAAGCATTTGTTTATTTATGATGCAAAGTAACTTGTCTTCAAACTAATGTCATAGGACTGTCAATATCTGAAGCAGCAGTCTGTACCCCAGAGCTGTGGGTAACAAAACATGACACCTACGCATCCAGGACAAATGACCACGTACATTCTGGTTCTGTTTGTTTCAAAACAAGCAGAGAAAAGATCAAGAGGAGCATTTTTCACTCACTTAACTTCCCTCAGTTATAAGTATGGATGCCTGATAGCCAGCAAACTGTTGGTGAGATATCAGCTGGAAGTGCTGACAGCCTGGGAGGGAGACCACTCTGCCACACTAGGCCACATAGGGGCTCACACAAGAGGCAGTCAGGGGGAAAGGACACACCAACTCACATCCCCCCAGATTGTTGAGTCATGTGGTATGGCTGAGCTACCTTCTGACAGGCAGCTGAGCCAGGGCACTGCACTGTTTATGGAGAGACAGAGCTGCAGGAGGGGGCCTACGCTTTACTCTTCCCAGTAAGGCAGATGAATGGGCTGCACAGAGGAGCTGCTGCTTTCAAGAACTACTGGGAGATAACTTCAGCTGTTGTTCACCACCACTGTGTGCAGGCAGGGGTCTTCTACGTCTGATCGACAATTGACAGGGCTAGCACAGTAAGTGCCAGCAAAGAGTCAAGGGTTCTGGCCCCGTGGGGCAGTGCATGACAATTAGCAGTCTTCAGCCCAGCTCTCCAGTTGGACCACACGACGGCTTAAATCCTCCAGGCAGGGCAGAGCAGCAGCAGCCTATGGCCCAGCTCTCTGGCTGGGCAGACAGCAGACAAATGCATGTCCTAAGCTGGGTAGGCTGCCCCGCAAAGGTGGCATTGGCAGCAAAGCATAAAGGTAGCCAGGCCCACCGTACTCCACTAGGTCCTAATACAGGGTTTTACTGGATCAGGAGTGATCCCATCATATCATGCTTACTGTGGTTTCAGCAACATAACTGGACTGGCTGGTTTGTCTCTATATGGTGCTCTGTTGCTTATGGGTCACCAGTTTCTTCAGTACACTTGACATCTGTCAGTCCCAGCTGTCCCTTGGGGTATTCAGCAGCTGGCTGTCACTCAGCTGAGCTTTTTGTTCTACTACCCAAATTCTGGTCTGAGGAACGGGCCTGGCTTGATTTTCCAGCACACAATCTGAAAGTGTCTTGACTATTTTAGTCAGGGGAGCTACTCTGTCCCCATCGTTGTTTATTGGAAATCTTATTCAGAATACAAACATAATAAAATATGCCACAGCAATGCAAAGACAGCAACTTCAACAGTCTGCACATATACCCATGGATGAGGCCCAAGCTCACACAGAATCATAGAATCATAGAGCTGGAAGGGACCTCATGAGGTCATCTAGTCCAGCCCCCTGCCTAAAGCAGGACAAATCCCACCTAACTCATCCCAGCCAGGACCTTGTCAAGTGGGACTTGAAAACCTCAAGAGACGGAGAATCCACCACCTCTATAGGCAGCACTTTACAATGCTTCACCACCCTCCTGGTGAAGTAGTTTTTCCTGATATCTAACCTACACCTGTCCCTCTACAACTTCAGACCATTGCTCCTTGTTCTGCTATCTATCACTGCTAAGAACAATTTCTCTCCATCCTCTTCAGAGCACCCCTTCAGAAAGTTGAAGGCTGCTATTAAATCACCCCATCGGTAACATCCAGCTGCTCAGCCCACCCCCCTGCACTCCAGCAGCCCTTAATATTTTCTCTGCTCCCTATAATAGGTCAAGGTTAATTGACCGTAACAATAATCCTTCTTCAGATATGGAGATGTGAACAATTTGAAAAAGCAGAACAACATGTGAAGAGAAATCTGACATGAGTGTGACCACAAGAAAGAAGACAACAATGGAAGACAACATGGACAAATAACTGAGCATGAGCAAGTAGAGAATCAATTATGGGAAAATATTCTGAAGACCTGTATAATTTACAGAACACAGGGGGTGAAATGGTCCTGGCAGAGCTTCACAGTACCAATGAGAGAGAGAAGATGCCAGAATTTTAAGATGAAGTAAAAAGTCCAATAGTAAGCCTGAAAAAGGAAAAGGGGCTAGGAAATGAAAACATAACCACAGATCTGCTTCAGACAGGCAGGGAGCACACAACAAAGCATCAAAAGCTCTTCAGCAAGATTTAATAATAAGCGCAAGTGCTTAGATCATGGGCGGAAGCAATAACCATATCATTCTGTTAAAAAAGGCCATGTGCATGAGTGCAAGAATTATAAAGGAATCATCTTATTGAGAATACGGGTGAAAGCATTCACCAAGACATTTACAGAAGAACGAAGAGGTATATTCAAGCCATGTTTGCAGTGGAATAAGCTGGATGTAGATCACAACAATGTATAACAGAGAGCTATTTGTGATAAGCCAAATATTGGGCAAGTACACAACCAAACTGTTATAATAGTGCTATTAGTGTCAGTCTTTTGCTCATGTAACTGCCCACAGATAGACTCCAACCTGGGAAGCTTCATGAAGGCACTGCTAAAGCTTGAGCTGAAGGCCAGCTAGCTCTCAGCTTAGGCTGTAGGGGACACTTACTCTTTTGCTGTGAAGTGATCTAGGTACCAATACATTGGCTAGTTAACCACACTGGTGTGTGGGTTACACTAGCATTTGACTGAAAAGATTATGTTGTGTCTTATGAAAACATGGTGTTCCTGAGAAACTGATCAAAAGAAAACGTCTACGGTAAATTGATGAGTGTAATCAGAGTAGTCAAGAAGCTGACAGATTGGCTCAGAACAAATGTAGGAGTGAAAAAAAGATGTACCAGATTTGCTCATCTTGGAAACACTAATGGCTGTAGCTCTGGGAGATGGAATTAGAGGAGTCGTATTATGTGGGAGGAAAGTGAATAATCTTGGTTTCACAGATATTCCTTGGCATCTCTGTGAGTCTGTTCAAGAGCTCCTCCTAAACAGTAAAAGCTAGGGCCACCAAACTGGGCACACAGCTTCCTCTTACACTAGCTTAAATCAGGGTCATGGTTTCGTTGTGTCAGGAAAATAAGTGCCTGGAATCCAATAGTTTCCCAGAACATGAAAAGGAAAGAGCACAAAGAGGAGGGATGACATACTTCAGGATCACCACTGGGGGTAGTGAGCGGAGAGAACAGCAATACTGCAGAGTGACCACTGGAGGAATCCACAGCAGGAACACAGTGGTCACCTAGTGAGACGGTTCTCTCCACCCTACTGGCCAACCAACAGGGTAAGTGCCTGCCCCCACCACCACCACTGGCCACAGCACCGGACAGAGAGAGCCCTGTGGGCTCTGCCTCCCCACTACAATGACAATGCCCAGGACTATTCCCTCCCAGATGGTAAGGACTGGAATCCTAGCCCAGGCCTCCCCTCCAGGTTCACATTGGGGCTGGGAAAAGCAGACCAGCCCCACACCCCGAATGACTTCTCACTGTAGATAGGCAAAGCAGCTTTGACCCTTGCTGGCATGACTTAGTGGAGGTTGATCCTACGTGAAGCAGGGGGCTGGACTAGATGACCTGCTGAGGTTCCTTCCAGCCCTAGGATTCTATGATTCTGTAAACCAGCCCCATGAGGCCAGGGAAACTGGCCTGGCCTTGTTCTGCCCCGGTCCCATCCCACTCCATAAGCTCATGCTTGGGTGGGGGGTGGCAACCCCCTCCCACTCCTCAGCAGCTCAGCCTGGGGCTGCAGAAGGTGGCCTCCTCAGCCCTCCCTCACCAGAGTTCAGGCCACGGCCAGGAACTATGCCCCAGCCCCTCCAGAAGGCGATGCAAGCACTAGGCAGTCCTCATTCCACCTCTCCTCTCAAACACACACTGAAACTTCTGTCTTGAGCCCCACCCCCATCCTCACTCCAGCAGCCCCACACCCTGCCCTACGCCCCCAACACCAAAATCCCTTTCCTGGCTGCTGCAACCTTACCCCTGCCCGGAGCCCTCACGTACACAATGAGCCCTCTCCTCTGACCATCCATCCCATGCCCTCATTGTAACACCCTATTCATCCTTCCCTGAGCTCCCCCAACACTCCCAGCCCCCTGCTTTCATTCCTCCACAACCATCTCCTTGCCCTCAGCCCTTCCACCCACACTCCAACATTCAGCTTCCTCCTCCCTTCAGACACCTCCCAGTAATACATCTCACCCATACTGCTGTCTACTAACCCAGCAACCCATGAGGAGCCCGCTCCCCCCACCCAGCAAGGATGTGGACTGCTGTCTGGCAGTATGACACATTAGAGTTACTTTCATACCTGGACTTCACCAAGATGAGCTACAAAAATAGGATGAACCTACAATCTGATTTCTTCTCCAGACACCTTTTAGAAAAGAGATACAACAGACAAATAGGCTGTGTCTAGACTAGCCCCCAACTTTGAAGGGGGCATGTTAATTAGAGTCTTGGGAGATTACTAATGAAGTTCCGTGCTGCACATGCAGCACATCATTAGTAAAAATCTACCCCGTGACAACTTCGAAGTGTGAAACTTCAACGTGCTGGCTTTCGTGTAGCTGTGGGTCAGCCGTGAGTACTTTGAAGTGCCCTCGCTCTTTCAAAGTCCCTTTACTCCTCAAAATTACTCCTTTTCATTAGTAATCTCCCCACACCCTAATCAACCTGCCTCCTTCAAGATTTGGGGCTAGTCTAGATACAGCCATAGAGTCGTAAGTATACTTCCATATTTGAAGTAACACAATTTACACAGTGAAAAATTATTTTACAGAAATTTGTGAAGAAAACAAGATCAACAAAAAAGATCACTTTTGGATCCAACTACATCACATTCATCAAGAATGAGACAATCAAGAGTTGCTGAAACACAGAGGCAATGTCAACAGGAAGCATAGAGTCATGGGCACATGAAAACAGAGAACAAAGAGAAACTCATCTTTACACAGACAGAAGACAATCAACAACTTGACCGAAAGAAAATGAGTAGCACAGAGAAACTTGACTTCAAAGATACAGAATGAGACATCAACACCTCAAGCACACAAACCAAAAACACATTATTCCACCTAAAGACCAGAGCAATGCCATGTAAATCTACTGATATTTAGATAAAAATGAAAAAACAGCATATATGAAATAACTATTCTGATGAAACAACTGTGTGAGACAGAATGCAGGAATACAAGGACAACTGACAAAGAAGCTGTGTGGAAAAGTGAGTTGGCTGAGATGAACACTGAAGGCTTGAGGTCTGCAGAAAACAAAGTGATAAAAAAATCTACATCAAGAATTACTGTTACAGAGATAGATAAAAATTACTGTGAAGTTTTGGACATGGGTCAAGCCTGGACCCAGTGACGATATGATACACAGTGATGTGTACAACATTGCTAGGCACTAAAAACAAAGGAAAGACCAAGGATGCATTAGATAGATATGGTAAAGTAAGACAATGAGTGAAAAGATCATGAAGATTATCATGCCTGTAAAGGTTTTGTGGAAGTATAAGATGTGACATTGTACATAAAAGAGTTACATTGTAAAAGGAAATTAAATCACACTATGATACAATGGTACTTCTGAGCTCAAAAAAGGGAAGTTATGTTGATACTGTGTGTAGGAATGTAGGGTGGGTTTGGATGGAGCCAGATGTGCCTGGGAAAGCAGAAACCAGAGCAGTAGGTGCTAGACAGTAATTAATTAAGGTAACCAAGGAGTCATTGGCAGAGGATTGCTAAGGGTGATATGGAAATGAAGATACGTGACTGATCTCAGGGACTATATGGGGTGGATGGGTGTCGGTTTTTTTCCTTTTTTTTCTTTTGTCTATTAACTTGCCTTCTTGATCTGTATAAATTAAGAGACCTGAGCCCTGGGAGGGGACTCACTTTTCTAAATGTATTAGCAGAGCAGCTTTGCTAATAAACAGAGTGGTCTGACAAATTGTGAGTCTTGAGTCTAACTTTGACAATTTCAACCCAGATACAGTGGGTTCTGTGTTGGTAAGGAGCCAGGTGAGCCAATGGGAAAAGAGGGGGAATTTTTTGAATTAAAGCAGTCTGAGTCTTTTGTGTGACCAGAGGAGAGATATGGAGGTGAATTAAGCCTGAAGCCAGGCTTAGTGGACTTCACTAATATCTAGTCCACAAGAGCAAATACGTAAGAGAAAGGAAATGTTTAGTCAGATGCAATCAGAAATGTTTAGTCAGATGTGATCAGGTTATATATATTTGGTATATATATATTTGGGTTTGGTGTAAGACTTCTAAAACTGGCTGATGTATCCCCTGGCTGATGTATCCCCCTGTATGCTGTAACTTTTCAAATGAATTCCAGTTCAGTAATTCTCTGTGTTTTAGTCTACCTTTCTTTAGTGGCTCTGTAACAGCTAGCAATCAAGTATGCTTTATGAAGTATATCTTTTTGTTTTGTTAATCGTCTTTTAAGGCAATGGTTTCATTCCTGTGTCCTGGAGAAGGTTCTATGAGTATGCATGCCTAAGACTGACAGGTCAGCTATCAGGGATTGTAGTTTATTTTTTCTGCATTTTCAAGCTTTCACCTAAGGGACGGTTAAGAACTTGCAGCTACTTGAGAGACATCCCAAGTGTGTCCTCCTGAGTTCTAAAGAGGGTTTTGCTCACTTGGGTGGTCACAACTACGTCCCAATATCAGGGAATCTGTGACCTTGGGAAGCTTATAAACAGAAGCCTATAGAGACAAGGTATTTTTAAGGTCTCTTGCGAGCCCCCATCTTCTGCACTCAGATTGTCAGAATGGGGAATGCCTTGACAAAGAAATAATCCTGATACAAGGTAGAAAGTGGTGGAAAGATTTCATTTTTCTCCATCCTCACTGTTGACTGGACAGACAAGAATCATTGAAGCAGATGGCCCTCTGTGTGTATGTTTGTGTGCGTGTGTGTGTGTGCGTGCGACTTATCATATTACATTATAAGAAATAGTCATATTTCACTATAACCTTCCTGAAGGATTATTTATTCTTTCTCTCCATCTTCTCTTTGTGTGTCATGGCATAAAAAATGCAACATCCTTGTAAATTTTTATCCTAGTTTATACATTCAATTTTATCTTCATCATAATATATCATTTGTCTGGGAATTGGTACATATATCAATACTAAATTGTAATAGTGAACTGAACTAACAAACAACAAGAAGTCCTGTGGCACCTTATAGACTAACAGATATTTTGGAATATAAGCTTTCATGGGCAAAGATCCACTTCAAAATATACTCCAAAATATCTGTTAGTCTATAACGTGCCACAGGACTTCTTGTAGTTCTCAAAGATAGTCTAACATGGGTACCTCTCTGAACTAACAAAGAAAACGATGTTTACTTTGTCTAGGAATGCTGTATATCATCTTCCTCAGAGGAGCAATCAGAGGAAATGAGCACCCTCTGGAAGGGATCAGCCTGATCTGGCAGTAGCCCAAGGTGCCTTTTGGAAGGGAGCTTATCTCTGTGATGTGTTAACCGTTTCCTGTGTAGGGCAAGCTTTGTGGGGGGGGGAGAAAAATCTAACCTGAGAAAGAGTTGCCTTTGCTGCCATAGGCACATGAAAAAGGCTCTCTTTTTGCCCCTTCCTCCAAACATGTGAAAGTCTAATTCTTTTCCAGTGCCCTACTATCTCCTTCACAGGTGGACTGAGAACTTCAGTTCATGTGTCGTTCACAGAAATTTCAGTGATCTTGGCCTCTATAAATCTGCTCTACAGTCTTCTTCCTCCTTCCTCTGCATCTTTCTGCTTCTGTTATCCTCCTTCACTGTGCTTGTAGCAATGAAATTCTAATACGGTAGCTGTTCTACTTCCACTTCAACTTGAAATGAATTGTTAGTCATAATATTAATTTAATCTACCAACCCTAAATTCACTCTCCATGAACATTCAGTGCAGTGTGAGAAAATGTATTAGTAGAAGCAAGTGAAAAGGAATACAAGGAAAATGGCAAAGCAAAATTTGGTTTCTAATTTGCCAAAGGTTTGCTCATAATTTTCTCTTCTATTTGACCATCTCCTCTTCTGTACTCAAAGATCATTAGGCTTAGAAAGTAAAAAAGAAAATTAAAATGGTAACCTGCACACAACTTGTGTATCTTGTCAGCTACTGGCCCTTAAAATTCAAAATGTCAGGTTTTGATTGCCTGGACTCTGAATACTGACAATAGTATAGATGCTTTCTCTACTACTGTCATGTATAAATGGATATATTTTCAAGTGGGTGCGTCTACGCTAGGAACGAACTTCGAAGTTAACTTAGAAGTTAGGCACTATATCGAAGTAGCCAGCAGAGAGTCTGCACACATTTTTCACTTACTTTGAAATTACCTTTGAAGTAGGGAGCCCAACTTCAAAGTCCTTAATCCATTCCCAGCAATGGAGTAGTGCCTTACTTCAAAGTTCAGCTTCCAAGTAGGGAATGTGTAGACACTGTACTTCAAAGTTGTTTACTTCAAAGTTCTACGTCGAAGTAAGCAACTTCAAAGTTATTTTTGTAGTGTAGACACAGCCTATGAGTCATGTCTAGCCAAAATCACTCCAGGTCATATAATTACAAAATTATTCAAATGGAGATGATTTAGCATCCTGATTGCCCTTGCACAGGGTAATAGGTTGAATGAAAGAAACAGATATTCTGAAAAATTAATAGTTAAAATGTGAAAACCTAAACGTTTTCATATATTTCTGTGATTTCCTTTCAAGACCATAAATATTTTCATGCAACTGATTAAAAGAATCGTACACCTGTTGCCCACTTAACCATTAGTATAATTCTTTATAAGACCTTTTTTTAAAAAAAATGAAATTATGAGAAAAGGGGTGATGTGTTATAGTTTTGATCAAAAGCTGATGAAAATTAATAGATAGTAAAGCATTAATACCTTCTTAATGCATGCTATAATTTAACTGACCTTCCCATTCCTTTTTGTCCTCAAAAACATGGAGCCGAATCCATCTCTCTTGTAATACTGACAATAGCTGAGATGAACTTGGCTCCTAAGAACTGAAAAAAAGGAAATTATTTGAATGCAGAAGAAACATTTAATTCTTGTCAATGTAATCAGTGTCCCTCCTCTTCTTCTGTAGCTGCATCGGTATATAGGAAGTCCACTCTGCTTGCACGTCCCCTATAGCCTGCATGGAAGCCAGGCCAGAGGGAGGGGTTTCTGTAAGTGGGGCAAGAGTGGGCCATTCATTTTTGTTAGCTCCTGAGCTATGGCACGCTCCTTCGAGTGAGGGGTTCCCAGGGTCAGGGATGGAAAGGAAAGCACAGGCAACATAGCTTTTATAGAATTGGAAGAAGAGTGAGGGGGAATGAAGAGCTAGCATCATAGAAACATAGGACTGGAAGGGACCTCAGGAGGTCATCGAGTCCAGCCCTCTGCTTCAAGCAGGATCAACCCCAACTAAGTCATCCCAGCCAGGACTGTGTCAAGACAGGACTGAAAAACCTCTAGGGATGGAGATTCCACCTCCTCCCTAGGCAACACATTCCAGGGCTTCACCACCTGACTGCTGAAGTAGTTTTTCCTAATATCCAAACTACACCTCTTCCTCTGTAACGTCAGACCATTACCCCTTGTTCTACTGTCTGACGCCACTGAGAACAGTTTCTCTCCATCTTCTTTAGAGCACCCCTTTCAGGAAGTCTAAGGCTGCTATCAAATCACCCCTCAGTCTTCTCTTCTGCAAACTAAATAAGCCCAAATCCCTCAGCCTCTCCTCACAGGTCATGTGCTCCAGCCCCTTAATCATTTTTGTTGCTCTCCACTGAACCTCCTCCAGCACTTCCACATTCTTTCTATACTGGGGGGCACAAAAATGGATACAATACTTCAGATGTGGCCTCACCAATGCCGGATAGAAAACAACTTCGCTAGACCTGCTCAAAATGCCCCTCCTAATGCAGTCCAATATGCCGTTGGCCTTTTTGGCTACAAGGTTACACTGTTTACTCATATCCAGCCTTTCATCCACCCTAATACCAAAGTCCCTTTCTGCTGTATTGCGGCTTAGCCAGTGAATCCCCAGCCTATAGCAATGCTTGGGATTCTTCTGTCCCAAGTGCAGGACTCTACACTTCTCCTTGTTGAACAGCATCAGATTTCTTTTGGCCCAATCCTCCAATTTATATATGTCTCTCTGGATCCTATCACTACCCTCCAATGTATCTACCTTTACCCCTAACTTGGTGTCATACGCAAACTTGCTGAGGGTGCAATCCTGTCCCTTATCCAGGTCACTAATTAAGATGTTGTAGTAGGCATCCTTCAGTCTGCATAGACTATGGATCGCGCCCTTTAAAGTTTCAATTGAGGACTTCATTACAACGTCTATTGTGACTATGGAGACCCACATGAGAGTGACAGTCCTTGCTGCATCTCTTGCAGATGTAGTGGGTGTCTGTAAGTCCTTATTGTGCTTTCTGTGCACTCGCTTCTCCTCTGCTAGCTGTCTGATCTTCATCTCGCCCTTCTGAAGGCCCTTGTGTAACCCCTACCTCCATCTGCTGCGGTCGCCTGCTAGTTCTTCCCAGTTGTTCAGCTTGATGTCTACCACTCTGAGGTCTCTCTTGCAGACATCTTTGTAGCGCAGCTGGGGGCATCCAGGAGGTCTTTTGCCAGAGGCTAGCTCACCATACAGGATGTATTTTGGAATCCTTCCATCATTCATCCTGTGGATGTGGCCAAGCCAGGGGAGTCGACGCTGCCTGAGGAGGGTGTGCATGGTTGGGATTCCAGCTTGCTCGAGGACGGCTGTGTTGGTCACTCTGTCCTTCCATGATATTCCAAGGATGCGCCTGAGGCAGCGCAAGTGGAAGACGTTCAGCCTCTTTTCCTGACGGGCATACAGGGGCCAAGTCTCGCTGCCATAAAGGAGGGTGCTGAGGATGCAGGCACTGTAGACTTGCATTTTGGTGTGAGTGTACAGCTTGTTGTTATTCCACACTCTCTTGCTGAGTCTGGACAGAGTTGTGGCCGCTTTTCCGATCCTCCTATTTAGCTCAGTGTCCAACGACAGGGTGTCAGTGATGGTGAACCCAAGGTAAACGAACTCATGGACGACCTCTAATGTATAGTTGTCAATGCTGATTGATGGGGATTCAGCAACATCCTGACCAAGTACGTTTGTCTTCTTTAGGCTGATGGTAAGCCCAAAGTCTTTGCATGCTTTGGAGTACTGATCCAGCAGTTTTTGAAGCTGGTCTTCTGTGTGAGACACTACAGCAGCATCGTCTGTGAACAGCATGTCTCTGATGAGGAGTTCCTTTTCCTTTACAGATCCCGAATCTGCGAGTCGCGTCTCTTGCAGTGCAGCAATATCAACTCGGAGCCTCTTCAGTTCCTCGTTGATGACAGCAGTCTTTTGGGTGTCACTGATGGCCTGAAGATCTTCAGTCAAGCTGGTCAGCATGGTCCGCACATTCGAGCAAGCAAACTTAAATTGTTGATGTTTCTCATTTCTTGTTGATTTTCTTATTGGTTTGACTGGTGCCCGAATTTCAGTCACTTGTCAGGTTCAGGAACCTTAAGCCTCAGGCAGCCAGCGAGGCAGGTGAACTGTGGTGGGACAGTACCCTATTGGCTGGGGGCTGCCCAGCTTGAGGCAGGCGGTGACTGTCCAGTGAGAAGCGAGGATCTCTCCCATCATCGAAGGCAACCCCTGGCGCTCGTTCTCTACGACAATCATGCAAGAGCTTATAACCGGTATCTGTTGCCTCCCATGTTGATGCAACGCTGTTCAGCAATGCCGGAGTACCTCTCTGGGCGCGAGCCTGGGCACTTATTATGGAGACACTGGGCTGCCCAGACACCAGTGTCCCCCTCTTGACTTTACTGATATAGTCCAAAGGAGAGGATAGCCTCCATGTCTGGTACCAGCTCAGCTGCAGGAGTTGCCAGGACAGTGCCAGAAGTTGACACCGAACCGCCTTCAGACTCCACTCCGGATTTTCTGTCAGGGTTTACTCCCTTAGCCTTTCTCCTTCCCAGGATAACCCACAAGGCAGTGGGGTGTGGAGAATGTGGTTAAGGATCCCACTACTTCATACCTCTCTGTCACCACGAGTCACCATAGCTCCCTGTGGAGCAATGACCTCATATCCCCGGGAGCCTCCTCCCCACCTTTTGCCGCCCCTTCCCCCAGCTACCATCACCATAGGACCCTCCCCAACCCACTACCCCCATCTGCTCCCATGTCCGCCCTCCTCACTGCACTGGCCCCTCTCCCCCCAGCTGCTCTCAGTGCCCCCAGGTCCACCTTTCCCCATTGCTCTTCAGGCTCTTCTCTTCAGACACTCCTTTTCCTGATAGTGCTGCCTTGCCTTAAGATGTTGTACCTCTGGTCAATCCTTGTCAACCCTTGAAATGCATGAATTCAGGTGATAAAACCTCCTGCTTTTTTCAAAGTTGTTGAAGTGGGAACAGCACCCCGATTTTTTGAACAAAGATTTTAGATGATGTTAGCAAAAGGAATCTTTCAAAGATTTTCTCCACATACTTACTTTTTTTTTTCTTCCTGCCACAGGAGGGAGTGATCTGGCCATAGACTAAGAGGCTTTTTCTCTCAAAAGATTTGACTTCATTGATAGCTCTAATAATAAAACTGCAATAAAATATTGCTAGCCAGCATGACAGATACAAATTTGCTTGCATGTGTATTCAAAATGTCAGTGCTTTCTTTAAAGTTAAAGGACACAGTTAATATAAAATCCATTTTTAAAAGGCTTATTTCAAAGTAGGATTGTAAGACTCATTCTCAGTGCCAACTGAAAGCTCAGACCTTGTATGTCCCTAAGGCTTTTGTAACATGATACAGAACTAGGAATACAGAGACATGGGGTTTATTTCCAGTCCTGCCATTGACCTGCTCCATCACAGTTGGCAAGTCACTACACTCTCCCTACACCTATATTTCCCCTCACACCTGGTTAGCTCATCTATTTAGACCAGTGTTTCTTAAACAGTGTTCCATGGAACACTGGTGTTCCGTGAACTGATATGCTGTGAGTTTTTGCAAAAATACACTGGTGGTATATCTTTTCCAATATTACAACCAGATGCAATGTTACAGATGTGCTCTGAGCATTTGCAAAAATACCGGAGTAGTATATATTTTATGTTATTACAACCAGATACAGTGATACTTCTTCATTGCTGTAATGCCTGTTTAAATTACTTCATTTTGTTTTTGCTGTATATGTTGCTGTTTGAGGGGGTTGGGTTTTTTGTTTATTTGTTTATTTGTTTTTGCTTTTGTGGCTTTTTTTTGGTCTCACAACTATTGTTTGAAGAAAATATTTATAGGTGTTCTGCATAAAAATATTATAGTATGGCATTCCATGGATTCAAATGCTGGGGCTATATGGTGCGGCTTTCCAGGCAGGTCCATGCTAATGTAAATGGCTGCTCATTAGCATGGTCCCACAGCTCATTAGCATAGCTGCGTGAGAGCTTCGTCACAGCAGGGGGGCGCTGGCATTAAAGAGGCCATGTGGATATGCCCCTGCAAGCAAAAATCCCCTCTTTTGCCAGATCATTATGCCTGAATGAGCCGCAGGACCATGTTAATGAGCAGCCATTTGCAATTTTGAGGCTGCTCATTAGCATGGACCTGCCAGGAAAGCCACTTGGTGTAGACCCAGCCAAAAATTTAAAAAACACTGCTTTAGACATGAGATCTTTGGAGCAGATACTGTGTTCTACAGTGCTGAGCATGAAGGCCCCTAACCAACACCTGAAGATTGATTTTTAAAACTATCTTTAAAAAACAGCTTTTACAAATTGTTTTAAAGTATCATTCAAACTTCCCTCCAAGATGGCATTTGCTTCGCCATTTAGAAGAAGTAATATTTTTAAAAAGTGGTCATGAAAATACCATGGAACAAAAAATCTGGTCCACGCTAATTGACATTCTCACTTTTTAATGCACCTACTCAAGATGTAAGTACAAACAAAACAGTCATGTTCTATTTAATCAGCTGTGCAATATTTGATGATGTGTCTTGGTGTATTAGGTTTTGCGTTGTTGAGTCAGAAAACATGACTTAAGGTAGAGCTAAGTTTGTACGTTAGTACATTGCTAATGTGAAATAACTGCTGAATAAATAAGTTCTATAGTTATGCATTTTTGCACATACACGTGAGACACTATCAGTCATTCATACCTACTGTTTCTTAGGGATAAACATTTAGGAATTCAACCAGAAAGACTGTAGTGAATAGCTTTAATCTGTTAGGTAAGCAATAAAATAAGAGAAACATTTCACACACAGTTTCTGTCAAACGTACTGACCCTCTCAGCCACATAGGACAATGTTCAGAAGGTCAATAGCAGGGCTCTGCCTTCTGGGGCTTGGCTTTCAGCCCGGCTCCTGCTGAAGACCTGTCACAGTCCACCCTGATGGGTCAAAGCCAGAGGCAATGCATGGGGGAGGGGTGTTACACAGGATGTCATGGCCCACATATTTTGCCTGGGATTACTGTTCCTGCTTGGTCACATGGTGCTACTGGGCCAGCTCCCTGTACAGCAGTTGCTAGAACTGGCAAGTTGGGAGCGATGGCCATGAGGAGAGGCAGTAGCACACAGCTGGGAGATTCAGGGAGAGCCACTCCTTTCGCCACCCAGCAAAAGCGTAGGCCCATCCCAGCATTTGTCATTGACTCTCTAAGCAGAGCTGGGAGCTGCAGTAAGGGGCCTCTCAGAGTAAGGGCAGAATTAATTATTCAAGCTGCTGGATCTGTGACTCAAGGGCTATGTCTACACTTGCCCCCTTCTTCGCAGGGGGCATGGTAATCAGGGTGATGGGAGATTACTAATGAAGTGCTGTGATGCATATGCAGCACTTCATTAGGCAAATTTGCCCCCCGTGGCAACTTCGAAGCATCAACATTTTGGGGAGTACAGGCACTTTGAAGGGCCTGCAGCTTCACAGTATGCCAGCACTTTGAAGTTTGATGCTTCGAAGTTACCGTGGGGGAAGAATTTGCCTAATGAAGTGCTGCATATGCATCACAGCACTTCATGAGCGATCTCCCATCACCCTGATTACCATGCCCCCTTAAAAGAAGGGGGCAAGTGTAGACATAGTCAAGCTGTTGGGGGCAGGGGGGCTATAATTTATGTATACCCCACAGACACCAGTCATCTCTGGCAGAACCCACTAATCCCAAAACACCATCGCAGGATAGGAGGCTCAAGACCCCTTCCCAGCTCCAGTGGGTTTTCAGTCCTGGAGGATTGCCATGCTATCTTCTAGAATAAAAACGTACCCTTCATTAAAGATTATGTCATGTGATGAAACCTCCAGGAATGTGTCTAACCAAAATTGGCAACCCTACATCAAAGTCTAGTACGTGGTGAATTCCGCAGAGGGTCTGGGAAACTCCACAAACCACACTTTACTGGAAAAGAGCCACATGTGATTCCTGGGGGGTGTTAACCCTCCCCCCCTCATTCTATAGCCTGGCAGCGAGTGTGCTAGCCTAGGATTTGGGAAACCGCTGTTCACATCCATACTCTGCCTAATACAAAGCACAATGTTTACCCCAAGCAGAGTGGAGTTTTGAACCTGGATCTAACCACAATATCTATTTTGTGTGCATGTGTGTGTCCCATGAACCTAAAAACATACTAACTAAAGTTTTGCAGAAACCAATACATCTCCATCAAATATTTCAACTTTCCCAAAACAGCAAATCCCTTTTTGGAAAACACATGGGCTGTGGCCACACTTGGCCAAAACTTCAAAATGGCTGTGAAAATGGAGCGGAGGGGAATAAGGGGATTTCAAAAAGTGCAAGGTCCTTTTGAAAAGGACCCCCATGTAGCCGCGCCGAGCTGTGAGCGTTTGAAAGCGGTGCTTTCAAAGTGCTGTGGCTGGAAGCATCCTAATGCTGATGAGCGCTGAATATTCAGTTCAGCGCCTCATTAGTAATCTTCAAAATGGCCATTTGCATGGCCATTTCGAAGTTTTGGCCAAGTGTGACCACAGCCATGATGTGTAGATCTAATATTATTCTATGTATTTTAGGTGTGCCTTTAATTTTTGGGTCAGCACAATTTATGCACTCAAATATAATTAAAATGTATGATTATTTGCTTTCAGATCAATTCCAACTAAAAATGACCTCAGCCTATGAGCCCAAATTCTGAAAAGTAGTTTTCATGGTCTAAAATGATTTTCAAGTGTCCGTTCTCAAGAAAATGTCTTACTGCAGCAAGTTAGAAGATCATTTGTATTCCTCCAAAAGCAATGTAAGACATATGCCTTTCACAGTCTTTTGGGGAAACTACTTCTGTGCAGTAGCAAAAACTTGATATTTTAAAGCCAGTTAAAGTTAATACTTAACCTCTCTTGGCAAAATTATTTCAGCTTGGCTGGTGACAGACTCAAAAAAGATTGATTTACATTGTGAGGGTTATCATTGCAACCAGAAGGGCTAGAAACTTTTAAAAAAAATACTTCCATACTGGGTAATATAGCAAGCTATGAACGAAAAGTCTAATAATATCCTCATTTCAGTTAGTGAGAAATCTGTGTTTCTCACATGAAGCCTGAACAGACAGGCAAGTACAGAGAGGTTGGTTGAAATGAAATCAACCACCAGATGTTGCTATCCCTGCTTCTCTTCACCTATTATGCATGGAACTGGGCCCACTGAATTAGTGTTAGGCTTGATTTATAGCTCTTCCATCAATTCACACCCTGATGTGGCCTTCAACAGATTATGCAAGGCCTTGCACAAGCTGTTGCAAACACCACTGTAACTTCCCTTCACTAAACCAGATGGCCTTGCGCTTGTCCTCCAGACCACAGCTGGACTGCATGATGAATGCAAGGTATCAGTGCCTGTGCAATGAATGTATATTAATATAGTTATTCTTTTTGTTTGCTGCATGCCCCGGCATTTAAATCTCCTTTGACAAGATACAGATAAAGTTTTATCCATCTACAGAGAGGCTGGAAAGCTGGGGTATCTTTGACTCTGGTCTATATTTAAAATCCAGATTTACCAAGCTACATCACTAGGGCTACGTCTACACGTGAAGCCTACATCGAAATAGCTTATTTCGCTGTAGCAACATCGAAGGAGTAACGTCTACACGTCCTCCAGGGCTCGCAACGTCGATGTTCAACTTCGACGTTGCGCGGCACCACATCAAAATAGGCGCTGCGAGGGAACGTCTACACACCAAAGTAGCACACATCGAAATAAGGGTGCCAGGCACAGCTGCAGACAAGGTCACAGGGTGGACTCAACAGCAAGCCGCTCCCTTAAAGGGCCCCTTCCAGACACAGTTGCACTAAACAACACAAGATCCACAGAGCCGACAACTGGTTGCAGACCCTGTGCATGCAGCATGGATCCCCAGCTGTCACAGCAGCAGCCAGAAGCCCTGGGCTAAGGGCTGCTGCCCACGGTGACCATAGAGCCCCGCAGGGGCTGGAGAGAGATCGTCTCTCAACCCCTCAGCTGATGGCTGCCATAGCGGACCCCGCTATCTCGAAGTTGTGGGACGCGCAACAACTACACTGTCCCTACTTCGACGCTGAACGTCGAAGTAGGGCGCTATTCCTATCCCCTCATGGGGTTAGCGACTTCGACGTCTCGCCGCCTAACATCGAAGTTAACTTCGAAATAGTGCCCGACATGTGTAGCCGTGACGGGCACTATTTCGAAGTTAGTGCCGCTACTTCGAAGTAGCGTGCACGTGTAGACACAGCTTAGGGGTGTGAAAAATATACAACCTGAGAGATATCGTTAAGCAAGCCTGAGCCCCAGAGTAGAAAGCACAAGGTCAACAGAAGGATCCTTACATCAACCTAGTTGCTTGGAGAGACGGATTTACCACAGTGACAGTAGAACCCCTTGTAAGTGTCTAGATGATAAAGTTGCATCTGTTCCTGACGTCTTGAAACTGACAGTCAAAATATTAAATTCACTACCCATTCTAATTGAAAAAAATGAACTTTTGCAGTGTAAATCAATCCATGGGTCTCCTGGTGAAATCTGTGCTCAGCCATGCTTAACTAAAACTATTGTCCGAGGTTAGCTATAAACTGAAAACAATATCATGCATGAGTGGGCAATGGGAGGAAGCAGTTGGAGACAGAAAGATTAGAGTAGGCAATGGAAGGAACATCAAGGCCTAGACAGGCTGAATGAGGTAAGGAGAGTTCTCCGGAAGAGTGATCATCCCTGGGCGACATTGGTTAGAGAAGAATAGATGAATTGCAAAATTCTTCTGAGCAAAGCCCATGAGTTCAGAATTTCCTAAACTTATCAGCATGGAAAATATTTTACTGCAGCACAAGTCATAACCCAGTTTTTTTCAATTTCTGCCTGATATCTTATTGCACTGAAAGCAATATATGTTTGGATATTACATGCCATTTTTTTAATATACTGAGCTCATCCAGAGCTACATGAAAGAAACAAAGGACTCACTCTGGCTCACTGACTTTCACACTGATAGAGCATTACTTCAGTTCAAGTACAAACTGTATCTATTTGTTATATTATGTTCAGTCCATTCCAATCACTTTCACACTGGTCAGAATCCCATCCTCAGATGCTTCCTTCATTAGGACCTCATCTGACTCTCACTGAAGTCCTTGGGCGAAAGGGGATGGGACTTTCCAATGATTGCAATGGGAGTTGGTTTGATCCATGGTTGTAAAGGGTTTATTACTTCCAAATAAGATCTGAAACATCATCACTTAGTAGCTGAAATTATTCTTCCTTAAAGTATTAAAAATACAGGGTGAATATCTGACAAAACAAATCTACTATAAACCTGAATTTTGATTGGTATGACCTAATAAGAAACGTGTTGGAACTATACAGAGAAGTAAATTTTTGAAAGATGATGTGTAGAGAACACTCAAAGTTTTGCCTTGTGTAGAAAAAAATACTGGATCTTGTAGCAGCTTATGATGAAGTTCAGCTTTTTATAGTTTCATAGAATATGGCTGATACTTATGATGTCTCGTTTCTACTATTGAATGTACTTTTTGCCATACAAAACCCTTTAATCGGGGTTATATAGCTGTGAAAAGTCAGTCTTCCTTTCTTAGCAAAGGCTTACTAAAATTTATATGACTCACAATAAGACTTGGCAATACTTGTCATTCTTACATCAAGTTTATTAAAGAACAATACATTAATATCCTAGAAGAATAACTGGTGTATATCCAACTAGTTTAAACTACATACTCATTGATATACTTGATAAGTAAAGAGGGTTAGCCGTGTTAGTCTGTATCCACAAAAACAATAACAAGTTCTGAGGTACCTTATAGACTAAGAGATTTATTGGAGAATAAGCTTTCTGATGAAGCGGGTCTTTCCCCACCAAATCTTATGCTCCAATAAATCTGTCAGTCTATAAGGTGCCACAAGACATTTCATTGTTTTTGATAAGTAATTGTGGTTTTAGAAATTTGGTAGAAATTTTTGGCTAAATTCACCAATAAGATCTGGCTACATAAATATGCCATAAACCCAGCACAATCAATCAGTTAAAGTGGATTTGCATCTTGTTTTCATTGATCGAGTGGTGGGGGATGCCAAAGAATCTGGCCACTGGTTACATTAAATACCTGCTTTGGGAGGAAAGGACAGCTTTCCTGACAGCTGAACATTTCTTCAAAGTCAACGAATGGCACATGAATATCAAAGAAACAGTTTCCTTTTTGTCTTCTTAAGCTTTAATCTGATCCACAAAGCAAAGCTTTTCACATTTCAGTACCAATGTGTACCTTAGGCCTAGTCTAGAGTAAAATCAGTGTGGATGCAGCTAAGTTGATGGAAGAATGCTTTCATCAACCTAGCTGACATTTCTTGTGAAGATGGTGTTCCCACATTAACAGAAAACCCACTTCTAGTCAGCACGCACACTATTGGGTTAGGCTAGCATAGTCTTCAGTTGTGTAGACTTGGCTCTACATACACAACCACTCATCCCCGGAAAATGAATATGGTCCCCTTTGTCCAGGTGGAAGGGAGTGTAACAGAGTACAAACTGGGATAATACACAAGCAGAGTGTCTAGAAAACAGGAGTTCAGGGGGAAAAAAAAATCAATGAAACAGGAGGATATACAAAGAAGTAAGATCCATCCTACTTTAATTTACAACTTACTTTTTCTGCTAACTCCTCTCTGTGACACTTCCCATCAGTTTAAACTCCCTTAAATGCAGACATTTATGAACAGCAGTAGGAAAGACTAACCTTAATGCAGTCAGAATCCCACATATTATATATGAGTTCAGCATTTATCCCTAATGAGCTTTGATTTAAAAAAAAATACGGTTTAGGTTTGGGTAAGAATAACTCAATTAATACGTAAGGGCTAGTGCTACACTCACCACCAGTTCCAGCAGCTTGATGCAAATGCGTAGTCTCAAAAATGCAAAATAACCACTCATTTACATATTGAACCAGCTTATTTGCATATTTGTGGTAGAAAACAAGCATTGAAGATATGGTTCTGCTGGCAAAAGGTCCCTTTGTCACCAGCCCCTTATCCTTGATTTTTCCCAGGCAAAACCACATCTTCACTGCTTGTTTTCTGCATGAATATGAAAATGAGTGGCATGAATATTCAAACGAGCTGCCATTTTGCATTTTCGAGCCTGCTCATTTTCATCAAGCTGCTGGCACTAGGGGTGAATGTAGCACTAGCGAAAAAGACAACAGTATAAACTTCTCCTTATAAAACAGTCTTTCTTTCCCCCCCAAAAAAGATAACTATGCCTTATCTAAACCCATTTTCATTATCGCTAGAGTGATGTCTGCAGTGCAGCTGAGGTTTCAACTGCAGCTCAGGTAAGCACACATGTAATAGTTTTAACCTAGCTAGCATGGCTAACAATAGCAACGGAGGTAGTGCCCCACAGGGCTTAGCATTGACTGTTAGGCCTACCTGGAACCATGGGAAAGCGCTTGCATATCTAATCCATACCCAGAACATGCTGCTGCATCCCCACTTCTATTTTTTCTTGCACTTGCACAGATATGCCTACAAGAGCAGTATAAGTATATCCTACAAGTTTCCCCAACAGGCACTGACTAGGTGACTGCCAATAACATGTCCGACACTATACAGAATTTCCTATATTCACCTTCACAGCTTTCAAGCAGTACTCAGCTCAGATGGAGATTTCAAATTCTCCTAGATTATTTGGATTTTTCAATTTCATTTTCACCTTCTTTCAAATCCTCTGTCAAGTCAATTAGACGAACCTTCTGTTTTGGAATAGTTTCCACTCCAAACTGAACTTAGACGTAATCAGTCTGCAGATAAAACATGAATAGAATATGCATCTATTACTGTGGAGATGCCATTGGCTGTAACATTCCTATGTCATAATTTCGCTACAAGATCGGTGTCATGTGACTGTAACTCAGAAGCCCCTTTCCATCAAAATATTCCCATATTTCAGAAGGCTGGATAAATGTCCAATCTCTTTCAGGTGATAATCCCATTCAAACCTAACTAAAGACAAATAAATGAATCTCCTCCTGTGTTCATCTGAAATTATGGCAGAGATTTTTTGAAATAATCAATTGGTATTACATGATTGTTGTTCTAGTGCTAGCTCATATTAAATATTTTTACATAGCCAGAAGATGTTAGACCATATGTGAAATTAAAGTGCTACTTGGCATGAGTAAGAGCATTAAAATGAAGCCTTTATCATTTTGTCCATATTCTGTACTACTTTCGCAAACAGATTCTTTCTATGTAATATCAGAAGGATGCCTTCTTTGCTTTTTTTTTTTTAACAATTTATGAAGTCATTATAGGCCAGATCCTTAGCATGTGGAAATAGACATGGCTCTGGTGAAATGAATTAAATTATGTCAATTTACACTATCTGGTCCCATAATTGTAATTATTGAATCTCCCTTGTACAAATAGCTCACTCCAATACTATGGGATCACATTTGTTGTATGAGTTAGTGATCATCTTTGTACATGTTTTTCTAAAATTTATATACAATAAATTGATTGTGGGATGGAATCAAGGGAAAGAAAACAAATATTGTGGTGGAACTACATGCCACTAAAAGTTTATAGCTCAGTGAAAGTTCTCAAGAGCACTCTGACAGAGAACCTCATACTAATAAGTCTGAATATATGACAAGAAATCGCAATTTCTTGCCAAGAACTATATGCTAAAATAAAGCATCCAGCCCCTTTTGAGTGAGAAATAATTTGGTCTTTATGCTATTTCCATCATGATACTCTCTTGAAAAGAGATAAATTGGGATAAATTATGTGTACTGTTGTTCTCCTGTGACTGATTGCCAAGGAAATCAAGCTATTTCGCATAGATGCAAGCTTCTGAATTGAGCCATGTTTCCCAGAAATAAGACAATCAATTCATATTGAGTCATCCAACCCCCATTGCTTAGCCTAGAAACTACAGTTTTAAGTCCCATCCACCCCCATTTCTCAACAGGATCCTCTCCTCTCATTTTGGAGGCCTAGCAATTAGCAGAAATACAGTTATTGTAATCCTAATTATATGTTCTAAAACTAAGTTACTTACATGAACCAGTGGGTAGTTTACCATGTGAGAATTCGATAAGCAAACAGGTATTTAAGATGCAATGGGCCTGTAACCATCTGCAGTGATTAACAATGATTGAGACCTTCCTTGCTTCTCACAACAATGCTCTAAATGACCACACTTTTAACTTAAGTTAAAAAGATAACAGTTTTGTATTTTGGGGCTTAATCCCTTTCAGCTAGATTGTGACTTTACAATCTGCCCTCTGAGGCAGAGCATCCCAGAGAGCCTGGGAAATGAGTTCCTGCTGTACTGCCCACACTTTGCTGCCGGGTAGGAAAAAGTTACTTTACGTCTGTTTGTGAAACATACCATCACCCCCTGACCCACGACCCATACCAAGCCATATACTCTGGAAGGCAAGCAGGAAGTGGGGGCAGAGCCAGAGTTTTCCCTCTCCCTTCCCTCCACTCTGTTCACTCCTTGCTTGTTGGCTCACAGCCGGGAGTTTAAGGTAGACAGCCCCTGTACTCTATAGTCTGGTTTAAATCCATAAAATTCATTGAAGTAAATGGTAGAATTCCAACAGGTTTCATTGAGGCCAGGATTTTACCTCCTGTGTGGAGCTGCAGAAAAAAAAGAAGACGAAGAGTTTTACTCACTCCCATAACTGAATAATAGCTATGACTATATAGCACTTAGTTATTCTTTAGAACAATTCCTAGACAATGATAATGAACTGGTGGTTTTGTCAGGCCCTAGAGAAAATGCTTAAAGCCTGTATGTGAGATAATTATGCAGCAAAACTATGCCAATGTAACTCCTAATTTGGGCACTTTCACTGTGAAATAAAAACTGTCTTTTTTCAGAATGACCTGGGCTAAAAAAGGTACTGGAATAACCATGTCTGAAAGGATCCACATGGCTTGAGAGGTTGTAGATGGTAATTTAGAGATAACCAGAGAAATGCCAGTTGCATTTAGAAATATTTGTGAACTTCTCAGCTTTTCAGATGTTTATGGGTTAGTCACATACTTCATTTTTTACATGCTCTGCTGTCTTTAAACTGATATGAGAGAAATACTTTCACTGCCCCTATCCAATATTCTGCAAATTAGCATCCTCACTCTTCCAAGTGTCATTTTCAGGGCCAGTTTTTCCTGTGGTGACACCTTTTAAGGTTCTGCCCTATTGTTTTCCATAGTAGAAAACTACAAGGAAAACACAACACATCAAATTTTGAAGGGACATGATTAAATAAAAAGGCAATACAATTCACATTAAATTATTTCCTCATGATTTTTATCTGCTCTGGCTCAAAATTTAAACATGAAGTAGGCTTTGAATATTATTAATTACTTTTTTATTAATAAAATTCCACATTTTCATTTCCTTATAGAACATCGCAGCCTCTTACTTTGAATAGTTGATAATAACACAGCCTGTTTACCCCTTGCCTGTTTGGGATGCATTAGCAGGTGCGTGGTGAACAAGACACGAGAAATCATTCTACCGCTCTACTCTGCACTGGTTAGACCTCAGCTGGAATATTGTGTCCAGTTCTGGGCACCCCAATTCAAGAAAGATGTGGAGAAATTAGAGAAGGTCCAGAGAAGAGCAACTAGAATGATAAAAGGTCTGGAGAACACGACTTATGAAGAAAGGCTGAAAGAATTGGGCTTGTTTAGCTTGGAAAAAAGAAGATTGAGGGGGGACATGATAGCGGTTTTCAGATATCTTAAAGGGTGTCATAAGGAGGAGGGAGAAAACTTGTTCTTCTTGGCCTCTGAGGAGAGAACAAGAGGCAATGGACTTAAACTGCAGCAAGGGAAGTTTAGGTTGGACATTAGGAAAAAGTTCCTAACTGTCAGGGTGGTCAAGTACTGGAATAAGTTGCCAAGGGAGGTTGTGGAATCTCCCTCGTTGGAGATATTTAAGAACAGATTAGATAGATGTCTATCAGGGATGGTGTAGATAGTGGTCGGTCCTGCCGTTGGGGCAGGGGACTGGACTCGATGGCCTCTCGAGGCCCCTTCCGGTCCTAGTGTTCTATGATTCTATGATTCTATGATTCTATGGGGGATGTCTGAGTTACAAACTCCCTGTTAAAGACCACCCAAGATGGCCCATGGCACAAGTTCCTACAAACCAAGGGTCACTCCTTGAATGGCCCAGAAATGGAGGAAAATGTTAGGTGGGATTTCTTCCAGAATAGAGTTTTATTAAAACAGAAAGATGAGGGTTTTAGGCAGACTACATTCTTCAACACATTGTTGCAAAGTGTGTGTCCACATCTCAAATGTTTAGGAGGACAGGAAATACAATCACACTTTCCTGTATTGACTCTGCTAAATCTCAGTACACCACCCAGAAATCACTGGAGCCAAATTCTCTGTTTGCATAAACAATCATAGGTTACTGAAGTCAATTTCTCATGTGATGCTCTATCAATTTACATCCCCACAGAATGTGGCTCTGGAGTGTTGAATTGGGAAGCATACCTGAAAGCAATTAGTTGATGTAGATAATAATGTTAGGTTTAAATTATTTCTTACAAAAGCCAGTGCCAAGAATGGATCATGTATGTCATTATTAGAACTATGTAATACATTGATTGTGCAAATAGTCTGTTTTAGCATACTCATTTTGTACCCTATTTGTCTCCATACTAAGGCATGTCATCAACAGAAGGAAATACTTAAAGATAATGAAACCAGGGAAAAAACAAAAGATAAAATCCTATGCGATTCATCACTAACCCGAGGAAGTGACAATTTTCTCTGTTACTTTGGCTTTTCCTCAGCAACTTTACACATTAAATCCATTAAAATATTCCTTTTCCAAAAAAGTTTCTTCATACCTGCTTAATGCTGCCAGTGCTTGTTCTCACTCTATATAATCTTCTTTCATAACCTACTTCTGGGGTTAAAAACTTCAGTAGGAAAAAGAGAGATCTGTGCAATAAGTGAAACTTACTTGTGAAAGTACCACAAAATCCTTAGTCAGAACAAGAAGAAAGTTTGCCATTACTGGTCTCTAATTCAATTGGATAACAAGATGAAATCTTAATAAAGACAACACAGTTTGCACTTTTCACCCAGAGGCCACGTCTACACTTGGCCAAAATTTCAAAATGGTCATGCTAATGGCCAAATCAGAGAATACTAATGAGGTGCTAAAATAAATATTCAGCACCTCATTAGCATGCTGCCAGCCATGGTACTTCAAAAGTGCCACTTTTCACTCATGTGTGGCTTGTCTATATGGGGGTCCTTTTCAAAAGGACCCTGAAAATGTCAAAATCTCCCTATTCCTATTGACATTTGCAGGGTCCTTTCGAAAAGGACCCCCATGTAGATGAGCCACTCACGAGCAAAACACAGCACTTTTGAAGTGCCCCAGCTGGCAGCTGCTAATGGGGCAGTGAATATTCATTTCAGCACCTCATTAGTATTCTCCGATTTGGCCAATAGCCTGACCATTTTGAAATTTCCCCCTAGTGTAGCCGTAGCGAGGTTGAGTTAAAGGCTATGGGGAAGTTAACTCACATGAAAACAACAAACAGCCTTATTGGCACTAGATGTTACCTTGATTTAGTTAACTTGAGTTAGTGTACTCAGGCTGAAGCACACATCTTTTCTTCCTACTAAAAACACAACGTAGTGGTCACTGACATTTAGGTCCATCCCATTTGTAAAGTTTCAGACTTGAACAAGCTATCCTTATGCTTTTGCGACTCTTGCAGACCCTGGTGAATACTTCAAAAGAATAAAAACTAGAAAGAGATTGCTTTCCAAGCAGATTTTTTCAGGTCTGATAAACTGTAGCACGGAGAAGAGCTGAGAGTACTTAATCCCAAAAATAGAAGCATCAAGAAAGAAAGACATTTCTAGAACCAGCAGAAGGAGAACATTTTTCAGACGGTTTCAAATTGTTGAATAGTATTTAAATATTGAGAATGTTAGACTGAGATGGGCATGCTGTGAACTATTCATGATATTAAATGCTAATATTCATAAAACAATAGTTGCTACCCTCTTTGGACTGCAGTTCATAAGTCCATTACTAGCTTATTATTGTTGCTTTCATGCCCAGAACTTTAAGAGTTTTTATGTTTGCCATTCATTTTATATCGACAGAGTTACTTGTCCTTTGTCCTACTTTTTACGTATAGTGAGTAATAATCAAAGCCTTAAAACTAAGATAAATATTTTCTGAGTGGTCAGGAGATGGAAAAGAACAATGTTAAGTCACTTGGGCTACGTCTACACGTGCACCCAACTTCGAAATAGCTTATTTCGATGTTGCGACATCGAAATAGACTATTTCGATGAATAACGTCTACACGTCCTCCAGGGCTGGCAACGTCGATGTTCAACTTCGACGTTGCTCAGCCCAACATCGAAATAGGCACAGCGAGGGAACGTCTACACGCCAAAGTAGCACACATCGAAATAAGGGAGCCAGGCACAGCTGCAGACAGGGTCACAGGGCGGACTCAACAGCAAGTCGCTCCCTTAAAGGGCCCCTCCCAGACACACTTTCATTAAACAGTGCAAGATGCACAGAGCCAACAACTAGTTGCAGACCCTGTATATGCAGCACGGACCCCCAGCTGCAGCAGCAGCAGCCAGAAGCCCTGGGCTAAGGGCTGCTGCCCACGGTGACCACAGAGCCCCGCAAGGGCTGGAGAGAGAGTATCTCTCAACCCCCCAGCTGATGGCCGCCATGGAGGACCCCGCTATTTCGATGTTGCGGGACGCGGATCGTCTACACGTCCCTACTTCGATGTTGAACGTCGAAGTAGGGCGCTATTCCCATCCCCTCATGGGGTTAGCGACTTCGACGTCTCGCCGCCTAATGTCGATTTCAACTTCGAAATAGCGCCCAACACGTGTAGACGTGACGGGCGCTATTTCAAAGTTACTGCCGCTACTTCGAAGTAGCGGTGCACATGTAGACGCAGCTTTGATGTCATTGTTCTTACGCAATTCAATGTATGTTAATACCTAATGAAGGAACAGACAAATGGAAAGTATTCATTTTTACAAGACAAAGGCTATGTCTACACTAGTCCCCCCCCAAAAGAGGGATGCTAATGAGCCACTTTGGGATATACTAATGCTCTTTAGCATAATGGCTGCCACAGAACTTTGAAAGTGCCCCGTTTGATCACGCATGGCTCATCGACACGGGGCCCTTTCCAAAAATACAAAATGTGAGCATCACACTCTACCCTTGCTGTCCTTTAATAAGGAGGTTTAGATTACCCTGTCTGGCAGATACCGTACAACAATGCACGAAGACCAAAAATGTGACCACTTGCATTGCAACTCAGAGCTATAGTAAACTATTGCTGCCAGTGTGGACAGAACACCACAACAAAAGAAAGCAACAAAGGTGTGAGTACTGGAAAATGGTCTCCATAGAATCAGAGAATCCTAGGGCTGGAATACATCTCAGGAGGTCATCAAGCCCAGTCTCCTTCCCAAAGCAGGACCAAACCTAACTAAATTATCCCAGTCAGGACTTTGTCAAGCCAGTACTTATAAGCTTCTAGGGATGGAGATTCTACCACCTCTCTAGGGCTATGTCTATACTAGAGCTATCTGTTGACAGCAGTTAGTCGGACAATATCTTCCAACAAAACTTCTGTCAATAGATCACAGCCAAACACCAAAGCAGATAGCTTTTATATCCTCTCCATTGATAGACAGTGGCAAGACTACCCAGCCACTCTCTCAACGGAACAACCCCCGGAACCCTATCAGACAGGGTTGCATGGACAACAATCCCTTCCAGGAGCCCAAGTGAAACGCACCCTTAAAGCTCCTGCCCACAACACCGATTCCCTGCCCATGCTGAGGTGTGTCTGCCTCCATGAGGAACAGCCTAGCTGCTAGAGCAGGGCTCATGTGCTTGCTGAGAGGGACTTTGTGCTTTGCAAATAGCCCTGGGCTTGCATTGATCACACCCAGAGGTGCTTCAGCTTCTACTGAACCTGATCATAGCCATCCTCCACCACCTCCCCAGGAAGACTGACCCTGGCACCACCTTTGAGGATCAGGCCCTTGCTGCTGCATGGGCCCACCCATACTCACCCCCATACAGGTGCTCAAGCAGGTCTGGAGGCACAGCACCAGTTCTAACTGGTGGGACTGGCTGGTCATGGGGCAGTGGGACAAACTGCAGTGGGTCCAGAACTTCCGCATGTGGAAGGACACCTTCCTAGAGCTCTGTGCCTGGCTCATCCCCACCATCCAGAGACAGAACACCCAGCTGAGGCCCACTATCCCCGTGGAGAAGTGAGTCGTTACCACCCTCTGGAAGCTCACCACCCCCAACAGCTACCACTGTATCAGAAACAAGTTCTGTCTGGGGAAGTCCACCACTGGGGCCATCTTCATGGTGATAAGGCACTCTCAGGCTTCAGACCCTGCATGGGGGGGTGTCCTGCCCAAGGGACCGTCAGGGAGAAGGGTTGAGGATGCAAAGGGGGAGTAGCCCCATTCCTGTGGGGGCAGCCCACAGCTGGTATGCACAGAGAGTTTGGGGAAAGGAACTGGAGAAGGCAGGGGACCATCCCCCAGGGCCTCCCTCCCTCAGTCCCAGATGTGTGTTTGATCCCTTCCCTTTGCAGGTCATGATGGCCATCAACACACTCCTGCTGTGGAGGGTATGTGTCTGGCATGCAGTCATGGCCAGATTCACTACCCTATCCTCATCTGTACGCTGGAGCACAGTGTGGCAAAGTACATCAACCACCAGAGATATTTCTCCATAATGCTGCAGGCCCTGGTTGACCACCATGGACAGTTCCTCGATATATATGTCAAGTGGTCAGGCCAGGCATGTGATGTGCAGGTGTTCCACAACTCCAGCATGTACTGGAGTATGGAGGAGGCCCCTTCATCCCCTGCTGGGAGCTTGGAGTCAGGGATATGCATATGCCACTGTGCATTGTGGAGGACACCACCTAAATCCTCATGCCCTTTCTTACGAAGCCCTACACCGGGCAGCTGGACCTGAGCCAAGAACTGTTTAATGCCTAATTCAGCCAGGTCCAGATGTAAGCCAAGTGTGCCTTCAGCTGCCTGAAAGCACACTTCAGGTGCCGCCTCACTCACCTGGATGTGGGGGAGCACAATATCCCTCAAGTAGTGATGGCATGTTGTGCCCTCCACAACACTGAAGAGGGAAAGGAGGAGGCCTTCCTCCTGGGGTGGGGAGTGGATGCTGTCTGTGGGTATGAGCATCAAGCCATAGAAAGGCTGGTGGACCATAACCTCATGGGGGAGCAGCACTGGCCTCGGGAACCCCTCCTGCCACAGGTTCAGGTTCACCATCAAGGGAGGGTTGGGGCCAGGAGCACAGGGAAGTACACACAGTGGGGCTGCAGCAGGGTTTGGGTCATCAGGGGGAGCAGGTGAGGCCTGGGGAGCTGGGGTTGGTGCATGGCCCTCATCCACTGGCAAAATTTGAGGAAGGCTTGGGGGATGGCTAGTGGGGGCAGGGCAACAGGGGACGGGGCAGAGGGGACAGGAGTGAGGGGAGTAATGGCAGAGAGAGCAGGGTGGTGGGGGGAGCAGGGGTGGCAGCCAGACTTAGGTGGTGATGTCAAGGCAGGACATCAGTTGGTCCCAGACCTGTGACTGCCACTCCTGGTCTTGTGACTGCCACTCATAGTCATACTGCAGCCACTATTTGAGGAGGTTAGTCATCCTCCAGAGGGTGGCAGTGTGGGCTCTCTGGAGGTTGTGGTGTGCACAGCAATGTCCCCTCTGGCCACAGGCCTATCATCTCAGTGGGGCTTGCCAGCTTGCCCTGGTGATGCCTTGGGACTGGTTGCCCTGGTGGGGACATGGGACTGGCTTGGCCCTTGGTCAGTGTGGGTCCAGCTGTAAGGAAGACAAGAAGGGGAGATGATGAGTCATTCATGCAACACAGCCCCTGAGGCCTTGTTCCCCACCATGAGCATCAACCAACGTTCCCTGGCCCATGGGATGGACATGTCCCAGTAGCACAGGCATGTGTGGCCTGTACTTTGGGCCCTACTGCATGAGGACTCTGTGATGCCTCGGGGACTGGGCTAGTGGCCAAGGGGGTATGTCTGGCCAGAAGGGGTTCCCGCATGGGTGGTGGGTGAGCTGGGAGCAGCCTGGCCCTCCCTGGGGCCCCCATGCACATGTGTGGCTTGCAGTGATATCCATGGAAGTTAGTGCTGACTCTCACTTGTGGGCATACCCACGTGCCAGGAGCTGCACTCCTCAGTGTGTCTGGGGTCATGCTGGTGCCTGTGTGACTAGCCTGCTTCCAGCAGTGGCAGGGGCTGGCAGGCATTCTCCCCCCAAGGTCTTGGGCTCATCAGGGGTCCCATGAGGCTGGCAGCAGGCTGGTGCCCATGCCCTGGGGTTGTCTGCTGGGTCCAGGTGGGACTTGCTGCCTTGTACATGGTTTCACATGCTGGGACTGCAGCACCAGGTCTTGCCCAAGCCAGCCTTGCAAGGCTTGCAGCATGCCGCATCTGTTCCTGTCTCACATGCCCTGGGGTGTATAATGTGTGAGTAATTACCAGAGAGCCCTCAAATAGCTCTGGAGGTGGCCTGGCTGGAAGGGCCCAATCCCAGGGTGACCAGAGTGCTGCTGCTGGCCTCAGACCCCATGTCCACCTCCGGCGGGGGTTGAGTCCCAGGGTACAGCTGGTTCTCCTGCTCTTCCTCAGGCTCCAGCTGAGGGATGAAGGGAACTTCCTCTGCAGTGTCAACAAGGGAGGTGAGTGGGTAGTGTCATCCACTGCAGGAGCTCATGCAGCTCCTTCTAGTAGGGACAGGTCACAAGTCTTACCCATGACCTCCACCTGGCACCACAGGCCGGGGCATAGCTTTGGTGGAGGTCTTTCACCATCGCGCACACCTGCTCCATAGTGCAGGTGGGGTGGCCCCATGCTGCCAGGGTGGTGGAAAGCCAGGTGTATCTGAGGGCATTCCTCCACTTTGCTGCAGTTTTGAGGAGGGTTTCTTCATCGGCCCACATGCAGAGCAGTTTCTGGACCTCGGGCCCAGTCCAGGAGGGGGCCGAACATTTCATGCCCCAGGGTGATTTCTGGGACCTCTCCAGCTTGTCCCTAGAAAGCCCCAGGGGGTTTGTGGAGTGGCTGGCTCTCGGTCATCTTTCATCACTCAGATGAGAGAAGTAGCTGTGAGGGCGTGGAGACAAGCAACCTATGGCTCTGCTGTTTCCACACTCTAAGCTTCCTGCCTCAGAGTTTCTGGGGCTCCCTGCAGCTTTAAGACTGGCCAGAGGCAGCAACCATAGAGCACTGATTGCTGTGGACAGGGCATCTCCCAGGGCAGCTGCCTAGAAACCTAGCAGCCTTTTCTGTCTACAGAAGGTCCTCCAAAATATCCAGACTGCCTTTCTATTGACAGAGATCTTTTGAAAGAGGCGTTCTACCTCACGGGGGAATGGCAGAATGCTGTTGACAGAAGTGCTGCATTCTTTCGACTTACTGTCAACAGAATGCCTTGGGAAAGTGGATACTCTTCAGGTTTTGGCAAAAAACTGCCAGTTTTGTCAACACAACTGTCTAGTGAAGACGTAGCCTAAGCAACACATTCCAATGCTTCACCATCCTCTTGCAGAATGCAACCCTCTTGCATTGCACATGCATTAGGAATGAACAAATTCAAGTAGCTAGAGGCAGCTTTCAAGTGCGCTGCAGAGTTTGTCCATGGTAGCATACGCTGCTGATAGCAGGACCAAAATGGCCGAAGCATGTAGTGAATTGGTTTGATGATCCTTTATGTGGGCAGTAGTCGAAAGTGAAGCGATCCTGGAAAGACTGTACTGATTGGCCCGTAGACTGAAGGACAGAGAGCTGGCTAAGGAAACCTAGAGGGAAGAGGGTGCTAGGCCTAGAGTAGGATGTGTTGCTTTGCCAGGTTTGTAGTATTTGGCAGAAGTGGGAGCTAGTAGCAGTTCCCTGGGTTTTGATCTGAACTCCACCTTCAAACAATCACTGCTGCAACCCTGTAACCAATATTAAGGCCACACTTCACATACAGACCTGTGAGTATTGAGCTCCAGCACATTTACTTATGCTCACCAGACAGCCACTGAAAGCTGCAGCCCAAAAGCTCCAGTTTTCATTGGCAGACCCTGACCTGTCCCTACAAGCAATTGCGGAAAAGCCGAGTACCCTAGAGACAATCCTCCATATTGAGGAGAACTTATTTATATAGAACGTATTTAGTGGCCCAATGTTAAAGTTCTTGTGCTAGGACAGAGGCTCATCACAGACTAGCTGAGGTGAGGAAGAAGAAGCTGGTAAGAAAGTGTTTGCCTGCTTAGTGGTTGTTTTATAACCAGGATTGTTACCAGCCATCACTGTTTCAATGTGAACGTGCTCTGTCTAAAAGTGTCTCACTACTATTAATTTGACTGCCTTTATTGATTCAGAGGTTTGTAATACTTCTCTTGAGCTTCAGTTTATCAGGCACACCATCTCAAGAAAGTGCCTGGGATTTTAAAACTATAGGGAAACATGTACCAAAGGAGGGCTATCTACTCCTGGGTCAAGCTTGTGTGTGTTTAAAGCTTGCCTTAGAGCACTAAATATTATTTGCCCTCATCTGCTACAACTATTGGATCAGAGTTATTCCTGGAAGCTACCAAGGTACGTATCCAGGTGCAGGCATGGCCAAATGTCATTCTTCCTATGACAGCTGCTGCTGCTGCTGCTGCTGGATGAACAGAAGAGCCAAACCACAAGGGTCTCTGTGAGATCTCAAGAGCATCCGGTGCTCAGGCAAGAGGCGTGTACATGTCTGCTCCCAGGTGAGCTGGCAGAGATGAAAGGATTGCAGATGGATTAGGGATTATGTCACAGGAGGAGACATGCTGATGTGACTAAGTGGTATAGTAGACCATAGAATCCATCCATGTGAATGGATAGAGAGAAGAGGGAAAAGTAGCAATATCACAGACCAGGCTAATAGGAGTTTTTTCCTTGAGACTGTAATGGAAATGTGGAGTTTTAACTAAACTGTCTCATAAAAAGTGTTTGCTTTTGCTGGAAAAAAGATATATTTTTGCCAAAAAGCCAAAGCATTTTCAAACTGGAACACTGCAACTCTAAAATGCCATCAAGGTGCCTCAGGAAGGCAGTTATTTGGTTGCCTCTTGTCCCCATTCTCCTCTATGGGCTGCACTTCCTTGCCAGCCTATTCTCCATGATACACTATCTCCTCTTACCAAAAGAGGAGATTGAAACAAGGAGACTGAAATATATCACAGGAAGCATAATCAATCTAGAAAATCTATATAGATAGGAGAATGCACAGGAAATAATCAAACTACAACCTCCAGGAAGCACGATGGTGGTGTTTCCCACTTGATCATCTTTCATTTTTCTATTGAAAAACAAAAAATTACCAGGAAAAAGTTGTGATTTCCTCTCCTTACATATTTAGTTTTCAAATGAAGGGGACACATTCTGACTTCTCTCAGAAGAAATAGAGTGTAGTTTCCACAATGTCTGTGCATTCACCTAATCTGTTTTGCTCATATAGGCAAAAATCCACATGACAGCCCTATTTTGAAATAAGAAATTCTGAAACAGCTATTCCAAAATACCTTATTTTGAAATAACACATCCACACACAAAATGCAGTTCAAAATAGCACCCAACCATTTCAAAAGAGCATTTCCTGTCTATGGCACTATTTCGAAAAAGTGCCATTAGAGCCCATTATGGCCTATTTTGAAATAGGTATTATTCCTCAGGAAATGAAGTTTACTGGAATTGAAATAATGCACCCAATATTTCAAATTTATCTACACTAAAACTTTTGCTGATTGAGAAATGCTACCCAAAATACAAAAATAAAGATAAAAAGCAACATATCCCAACCCACATTACTACACCATCAATGGCTGACAGCTCTAGCGTAGCCCTGGTCTTTGGTTACGTCTACACTTGGTGCTAGGAGTGTGATTCCTGGCTTGTGTAGACATAGTGGTCTTTGCTCTCATCTGAGTTAACATATTAAAAATAGGAGTGAACCTGCAGTAGCATGGGCAGTAACAGTGGTAGCACTGCACTTGCTGTTCTGAGTCTGAATCCTGTGTTTACATACTCAGTTGTACTAAGGGCAGTTAGCATGCTGCCAGTCTGCTGCTGCCACCATAACAGTTCTACTATTTTTAGTATGCCAGCTGAGATGGAAGCTCGGACCAGTATATCTTTGTAATATGGGAATCATATCCCTAGCTACAAGCATAAACATAGCTTTAGAGTCAATTCTTAGCCATCTCTGGTCTTGTGCCAACAGCATCTTACTCAAACAAGTGTATGCTATCTGTAACATGAAACAAAGGTGTATAGGGCAGTTATAACAAAACAATCTTTTTTCACATCATCCTAAACTCAAGGCTGATCCATTAAAAAAAAGCATCTCAGTGCCCACAGATTTAATACTAAATGTTAGTTTCTGAGAGCAAAGGGGTGTGAAGGAGGATTGTTTGACATAAATATGTCAATTTCAATATGAAAATAGCCCTTTCATCTCAACTGTAAATAAAGCAATATTTTGGAGGGTACAAAACTGAATGAAATGAAATAATAAAGGATTTTGTGCAAAATTCTGCCAACCTAAATTGTGAGCTCCGCATCGCCATAGTGTTTAACCTGGCAGGAACATTGTAAGAGTGGTGCTTTTAAGAAAACTGACATAAAGGCAACGTGCAATGAGCATGATTTGTAGGCTTGTGTTGCTTTTCCACTACAGAACTTTGTTCCATTAAGCCTTTTCAGACTGTTTATTTTGAATGGCCTGTTCTCTGAGGGCTTAATGAAGGGTTTCCGCAACAGTTTTAGGAGTTGATAGAAGATGCTGTTGATGGAGGGACTGTGTCTGAGGTGACCAGAAGCAGGCATAATGTTTCCAGCCATACTAGGCAAGCAAACTGACAAGTCCAAACACTGGTAGCACGTTCCCCCATGGCATAATACTGTAGGTACTGTCCCACACATCACTCACTCACCCTGTCCTCGGGCCATTAAATATTGTTGGCAGAACCTGCTAGCTATCCCTCTGTACTCAGTGACTTCTGACAGGCTTTTTGTGTCTGGAGTAAAAGAGCACTCCGTGCCCTAGTTTCCGCCTCAGAATTATCTGTGATCAGTCAACCACAACGTGGCTTTTAATTGCTTAAGCAGGATAGTTTCTTATTGATGTGGACATGAACACGAGTGGCACGTGCCATAATAAGGTTAAATGCAGAGGATGCATCTTTGTGAAACACTGTCCATCACTGAGATCCCCAGGTCAAACTACTGAGCACCTCAGTGAGGACCAATGGTTCTGTGGTCTAAAATTCAATGAGACTGTGAAGTCTGCATCCACAGATTGAGCCAGGGTCCCTGGCTCTTTACCCTCCAGCTCCACACCCTCCAGCATGCCAGGAGCTAGGAGAGACAAGGGGAATTCCAAAACCTTGGAATATAGAGTGCTCACCATTCCCATGACCAAAGCCCAGGCTTATATATTCATCATGATCAAAGTCCAGGTTCTACCCTGGGCAGAATGACCTCACTTGGCTCCATCCTGCCACATAATGTATACCAGAATCTACCAAATTTATCACAATTGCAATTTAACCCCACAAGCTAGACCTCCTGAGTGTCAAAAGGAAGGCAGAAAGGACCCATGCAGCAATTTGCCAGTTTTGCCATATGTGAAAAATTTCTTACAGGCCCCAAAACTGTTGACCAGCCTCACCCTCTAGCACCTAGATTAATGGTGGGGCTGAAGCTGAAGCCCAAAGTTGGCAGCTAACAATTTCAATGTCCTTTACACTCCACATCACTAACCAGGAGTCAGCTCCCAGCACCACCTTCACCAGCCAATGGTGGTGGCAGCAGCAGGTGGGTGGGGCACACCAGGCCCTAAATGCTGCATATGATTCTGTCTCCTGTGGTCTGAATTTAAGAAAGAAGGAGAGCAGGAGGGAAAATTGGAAAAAGGGATGCTACTCCCACAGGTATCAGAGGGATAGCTGTGTTAGCCTGTATCGGCAAAAACAAAGAGAAATCTTGTGGCACCTTATAGATTAACAGGTATGTTGGAATATAAGCTTTCCTGGGCAAAGACCCACTTCATTAGATGCAACTGTTGAAGTGGGTCTTTGCCTATGAAAACTTAGACTCCCACAGGCTAAAAGCAAAGAAGGGAACTCATCCCAGTTTCGAACTGCATGCTCCCTACACTCTTGCTACTGGCCTCAACAAGGTTAAATGGCAGCTAGTGAGGGGAAGAGCATTTTTGACAATTGTCTGTCCCATCAGTGCTTCCTGAGGATGCTCAGATAGCTCCATGATGAGTGTAGGGTGACTAGGTGTCTGGCTTTCATCTGGAATGCCTGGCAACTCCAGTCAGTGCTGCTGACTGTGCCATTAAAATTCTCGTTGGTGGTGCTGCAGGCCTAAAGCTGGCTAGTCCCCAGCTGCCGTGACTCCGTGCTGTGCTCAGGAAGTGGACAGTAGGTCTGGCTTCTAGATTTGTGGTGGGGTGGAGGCAGGGATCTCTCTGCACTGCCTTCACCCCCCAGAAGCACTACACTTCCACTGACTGGTTCCCAGACAACGGGTGCTGGGTGGAACCTGTGAGTGAGAGCAGCATGCAGATTCTCCTTCCCCCCAGCATAGTTACCAGACATTCTGGTTATTTCCAGGGTTCAGTGCAGAGCCAGGACAGGAAACCTGCACCCAAACATGCACACACAAACCAGAATACAATGTCCACAGACCCACCCCACTGACAAATGTACAGATATCAAAGTGTCACTCCACTATATGGGAAAGCTGAGTGGTGATCACTAATTATTAATGATCAGATGACATAGAAAGATCAGATAAGGAGTCTTCCTCAGCTTTGCTGCACCACTGACCAGGAGCTGCCTGACCAGGAGCTGCCCATGCAGCGAAACTTGCCTCCCATTCCCAAAGCCACCTTCTGCACCTCAGCCCCTCGTCCCACCCCAGAATCCACATTTGCAGCTCAGAGCCCTCATCTTCCCTGCACCCCAACCCAGTAACCAAGCCCAGAGCCCCTTCTTACACCCTGTACTACTTACCCCTGGCCCTACTCCAGAGGCCTCATTCGCTCCAGCACCCCAATCTCCTATCTTAACCCATAGCCTCTAGCACAATACAGATCTCTTGGCTTGGCTCCTCAGCCTAGATCCTCCTTCACCCCAAACCTCTCCTTCACAGCCTTACCCAAGAGCCTGCCCTCCCAGCCAGATCCCTCACCCTCCCCCACACTCCAACTGCCTGTCTCAGCCCAGTGAAAGTGAGAGAGATTAAGCCATCAAAGGAGGGGAAATCTAGTGATCAGAGAGGGGGATTTTGGGGAGAGGGTGGGGCACTGGGCACAGCCTCAGAGAAAGGGCAAGAGTAGGTGTTCAGCTCTGTGCTATTAGAAATATGGCAACTGTAGATCTGTATGATATAAAGGGGAATTACACTAAAATGAGGAAGCTAGTTAAACAGAAACTAAAAGGTAGAGTAATTAAACTAAAATCCCTGGAAGCTGCATGGAAACTGTTTAAAGACACCATACTAGAGGCCCAACTTAAATGTATACCCCAAATAAAAAAACACAGTAAGAGACCTAACAAAGAACCACCATGGCTAAACAGCCATGTTAAAAAGGCAGTGAGAGAGAAAAGGGCAGCTTTTAAAAAGTGGAAGTCAAATCCTAGTGAGGAAAATAGAAAGGAACATAAACACTCCCAAATTAACTGTCATAATGTAGTAAGAAAAGCCAAAAAAGAGTTTGAGGAACAGCTAGCCAAAAATTCAAAAAACAATAGTAAAATGTTTTTTAAATACATTAGAAGCAGGAAGCCTGCTAAAAAAGCAGTGGGGCGCTTGGATGATAAAGATATAAAAGGAGCGATCAAGGAAGACAGTGCCATTGCGGAGCGATTAAATGATTTCTTTACTTCAGTCTTCACGGCTGAAGATGTTACAGAGGTTCCTAAATCTGAGCCAGCCTTTTTAGGCGACAAATCTGAGGAACTCACTCAGATTGAAGTGACATTAGAGGAGGTTTTGGAATTAATTGATAAGCTGAATAGTAACAAGTCTCCAGGACCAGATGGCATTCACCCAAGGGTTCTGAAAGAACTCAAATGTGAAATTGCGGAGTTATTAACAGTGGTCTGTAACCTATCCTTTAAATCCACTTTGGTACCAAATGACTGGAAGACGGCCAATATAACACCAATATTTAAAAAAGGCTCTAGAGGAGATCCTGGCAATTATAGGCCGATAAGTTTAACATCAGTACCAGGTAAATTAGTAGAAACACTAGTAAAGAGTAAAATTGCAAGGCACATAGAAGAGCACGAATTGTTGGGCAAAAGTCAGCATGGTTTCTGCAGAGGGAAGTCGTGTCTGTCTAATCTATTAGAATTCTTTGAAGGGGTTAATAAACATGCGGACAAGGGGCACCCAGTGGACATAATATACCTAGATTTCCAGAAAGCCTTTGACACGGTCCCACACCAAAGGCTTTTATGTAAATTAGGTGGTCATGGGATAGGAGGAAAGGTCCTTTCATGGATCGGGAATTGGTTAAAAGACAGAAAACAAAGGGTTGGAATAAGTGGTAAATTTTCACAATGGAGGGGGGTAACTAGTGGTGTTCCCCAGGGCTCAGTCCTGGGACCGATCCTGTTCAACTTGTTCATCAATGATCTAGAAAATGAGGTAAGCAGTGAGGTGGCAAAGTTTGCAGATGACACCAAGTTGTTCAGGACAGTCAAAAGCAAAAGGTATTGTGAAGAACTACAAAAAGATCTCAGCAAACTGAGTGATTGGGCAGCAAAATGGCAAATGAAATTTAATGTGGGTAAGTGTAAGGTAATGCATGTTGGAAAAAATAACCCAAATTACACGTACTACATGATGGGGTCAAATTTAGCTACGACAGATCAGGAAAGGGATCTTGGAGTTATAGTGGATAGTTCTCTGAAGACATCCACGCAGTGTGCAGCGGCAGTTAGTAAGGCAAATAGGATGTTAGGAATTATTAAAAAAGGGATCGATAATAAGACAAAAGATATCATACTTCCCCTATATAAAACTATGGTACGCCCACATCTCGAGTACTGTGTGCAGATGTGGTCTCCTCACCTCAAAAAAGATATATTGGCATTAGAAAAGGTTCAGAAAAGGGCGACTAAGATGATTAGGGGCTTGGAAAGGGTCCCATATGGGGAGAGGCTAGAGAGACTGGGACTTTTCAGTTTGGAAAAGAGGCGATTGAGGGGCGATATGATAGAGGTATATAAAATCATGAATGGTGTGGAGAAAGTGAATATAGAAAAATTATTTACCTTTTCCCATAATACAAGAACTAGGGGACACCAAATGAAATTGATGGGTAGTAGGTTCAAAACTAATAAAAGGAAATTTTTCTTCACACAGCGCACAGTCAACCTGTGGAACTCCTTGCCCGAGGAGGCTGTGAAGGCCAGGACTCTATTAGGGTTTAAAAAAGAGCTTGATAAATTTTTGCAGGTCAGGTCCATAAATGGCTATTAGCCAGGGATAAAGTATGGTGCCCTAGCCTTCAGAACAAGGGCAGGAGATGGATGGCAGGAGATAAATCACTTGTCTTCTGTTCTCCTTCTCTGGGGCACCTGGCATTGGCCACCGTCGGCAGATGGGATGCTGGGCTTGATGGACCTTTGGTCTGACCCAGTATGGCCATTCTTATGTTCTTATGTTCTTATAAGAATTATCACAAAATAGGATTCAGATGCATCTGATTATTTGTAATTTGTAGTGCAGTAGTGGTTAGATGCCCAGATCAAGTTCATTGTGCTAGATGCGTTCCCAATACTGTGAGAAAGTTCCTGCCTCAAAGAGTTACAATCTAAATCAATAAGGAAAAAATAGTGAAGAAAGATGCAGGCATAGATAGGTGAAACTACTTATTAGAGGACAGAGTTCATCCAAACCAGAGCAGAAATAGAACCTACGTCTATTACTTCACTCTCTTCTAGCCCATGCCTTTGTTAACAGAAGAGGAAGACAGGCAGGTGTAGCAAACAACATAATGTGTTGCCACAAGAAGGTTACAACTTAGTATCTTCACTCTCCAAAGCCATTGGGAAACAGCAGCACCTCACAGTCAAAAACACACTAGCATTAGTTTGATTGGCTCAGCACTGTGGTCCAGAGTGAGCTACATCTCTCTCTCTTTGGATGTGTCTACACTAGGAACTAACTTTGAAGTTAGGCACTGCTTTGAAGTAGGCAGCAGAGAGTCTCCACACATTTTCCCTTACTTCAAAGTTAATTTCAAAGTAGGGAGCCCAGCTTCAAAGTCCTTACTGAATTTCTGGGAATGGAGTAGTGCCCTACTTTGAAGTTTAACTTTGAAGTAGGGCATGTGTAGATGCTCAACTTTGAAGTTGCAACTTTGAAGTTATATTTGCAGTGTAGACACAGGCTTTGGGGGAAGAGAGGCCCACCACTGTGATGAGGGGATTACTTAGAGTACAGCCAGGGAATGGGAAGTAAAGAAAAATACATAAATCCTTGAGGATTTCTTTCCCATTTTTCCTAGGGAGAAATAAAATTTACAGCATAGCAAAAGTACAAGTCAATAGAGTATAGATTTCATCTTAATTTTCCACACACCCAAATCAATATATATGATAAAAGGAGCAGGACTCCTTAATCCATAAGATCCATGTATGTGGTGCATTGTGCCTGTGATAACAAATCATTTGTAGATGAAAGATTTACAAGAATGATTTAAGAGAATAGACTTTTTCAATAAAGAGCAATGCTGTATGGTCTTTAAACTTTGGTGTTTACAATGCTAGTTTTTCCTAGCAGAAATCCAGATGAAAAAAATTAATGATAGAAACTGAATGCATGCATTTCAGTTCTGAATTTTTTTCTTTTCTCCGCTCGTATATGGAGGTGTGGGTATTGACTGTTTTTAATCAAAATTGCAGCAAACTGTAGGGCCTCACACATTAGTTATGAGGTTAATCTCCAGCTTTTCCATGTAGGGTATATAATATAATAAAGTGCATGACAGCAGTGCTACCATTGTTTAAATCTTAATCTTGACTTCATTGCAAATGTGGAAAAGATGAATGGCAATTTTAGCTGACATGACGCATAGACTATGAGTTGCCAAGGTACATTCAGGCTACGTCTACACGTGCACCCAACTTCGAAATAGCTTATTTCGATGTTGCGACATCGAAATAGGCTATTTCGATGAATAACGTCTACACGTCCTCCAGGGCTGGCAACGTCGATGTTCAACTTCGACGTTGCTCAGCCCAACATCGAAATAGGCACAGCGAGGGAACGTCTACACGCCAAAGTAGCACACATCGAAATAAGGGAGCCAGGCACAGCTGCAGACAGGGTCACGGGGCGGACTCAACAGCAAGTCGCTCCCTTAAAGGGCCCCTCCCAGACACACTTTCATTAAACAGTGCAAGATACACAGAGCCAACAACTAGTTGCAGACCCTGTATATGCAGCACGGACCCCCAGCTGCAGCAGCAGCAGCCAGAAGCCCTGGGCTAAGGGCTGCTGCCCACGGTGACCACAGAGCCCCGCAAGGGCTGGAGAGAGAGTATCTCTCAACCCCCCAGCTGATGGCCGCCATGGAGGACCCCGCTATTTCGATGTTGCGGGACGCGGATCGTCTACACATCCCTACTTCGATGTTGAACGTCGAAGTAGGGCGCTATTCCCATCCGCTCATGGGGTTAGCGACTTCGACGTCTCGCCGCCTAACGTCGATTTCAACTTCGAAATAGCGCCCAACACGTGTAGACGTGACGGGCGCTATTTCGAAGTTACTGCCGCTACTTCGAAGTAGCGTGCACGTGTAGACGCAGCCTCAGAAAGGAGAAAATATCTGTCTAAGACTAAATCTCTCAATGTATCTATATATAAACATTTTGAAAACCCCAGTGGTATTCATTAAATTCTATATCACAGAAAAAGAAAAAGAAAACTTTTCATGTGGTTTCATTTCTATTTTCCTCTGAAGTAAAATATAGCAACAGGCTTAGAGTTTAACAAGGTAAATTACTCTTTGTTCAAGATATACTCTACCACAAAAATAATCCAAACAGCTATTAAGCTGATGCTGGTTATTTTTAAGGTTGCCCATCAAATATATCCAGATAAGTACTGGCTTTTTGTACAGTCTTGAAATTCTGCATTTGACAGATTAGTGAATCTGGAGATATAAATGGGTATTAGCTCAACACCGACTTGCAGAATATGTTTTCTGTAAAGATGAGTAATGTTACTTTGACTGCTTTGAATGTTTCTTTGAGTTTGTTAAACTCCATGTCCAAATAAAAGCAGACACAATTATGGATACTTTTAGACTCTTCCAAGTCCTATATATGAACTTTTCTACTGATAACATATCAGAAAAGATAAACACAGTTAAAATACCAAACCTTTCAGAAGAAAACAAATGTATTGAGGTTAACACTTTCTTTTAGTCTTTGCCTCGCTTCCATTACAATTTTTTTCATCTGCTTTTTATAAATATATGCATCAGTATTTAATAAATTAAACAGATTTTATACAGTGAAGAAATTTTGATATAACTATTTCTCTACATTTTTCTTCTTCCAGAGGCAATACATTGGTATTTAATGTTATAAATAAATATTGACTGATTTAATTGAACACAGAATAGGGCATCATGTTATAGGGGTTTGTCACTCATTTACTTGAGATTAATTGACTTGATAGGTTTATAAGTAGATTTTGAAAGGAAGAACCTAAAAATACAAAACAATGTAATTGGCAGTACGGGAGGACTTCTTTATAAGCTACCGGATTCTTTCAAATAATCAGTGAAAAAAGGTGCACTTCTGCAAAAATTTCAAGCTTGAATAAAAAATATTTGATAATGCAATTCTCTTTACTCTTCCCATGAGCCTAAAACATTATTTTAGTTAAGTGCAAAGTTTCAGTTTGGCAACTTAAGTCGCTCATAATACCTCTCGAATTACAAATTCATACAAAAATCCATTCTGCAGAAGACTGAAAGTTTAAACAGTCTCACCGGAACAAATCAAAGATTGTTGGCATCCTGTGAATTAATGATAGGTTAAGCTCAAAAGTATCAAAATCTTTTCACCAAAATCTTTTTGAGAAAACAGGTTAATGACAAAAGGAGTTTTTATACCAACAGTGTCTGCTATCGGTGGAAATATTTGAATGTTTGTCAAAAACCCAGACAAACCCAGAAAAGTTTTATTTTTGACAGAAATCTTTAATAACTTGATTCAGAAACGCTGCTTCAAAGCTAAGGAACTGTAGTTCTGTCCCTAATCTCCACTATGGACCAGGCATCTCAGATAGACTTCATCTCCAATGATACAACACCACCTCCTGACTGAAGAGAGGAGACTGTTTCATCTTGGAAGAAGTAGTCTGACCAGAAAGCCTGACTTACAGTGGTGACTAGGAGCATAAGACACATGGACTATAACTCACATAAGACGTTGAATCAGCATTGTCAGTTTGAATTATTTTGCTTGTTGGCTGCTTTTTATTTTTATTTTATTTTATTTTTTGTTATTTGGATTTATTAAAAATTTTGAGTTTTTTTCTGCTCTCCACTTCTTCTTCTCTCAGATTTCTGTCCCCAACTCCAAAGCTAAAATTACCCCTCTTCTTCTTGCTTTCTTCCCTTCCTCGAAAAATCTCCTAGTTAATTCACAGTGTTTCTCTCTCTCGGGGTTGCTATTATGGAAGTAAACAACAAAGTACATAGGGCATCGGGGGGCAGCCTGGATTGGCAGTGAGAGGGAGAGGCTCACTGCCACTCAAGCTCTCTGTGACCCACATATTCTACTGTTTAAAATGGCAATACTCTGAGGGATATGAGGAGAATGTGCCAACTATTGATGGGACCTGCATTTCAAGGCCTTGCTCTGCTTTCATTCATCAAGCCATAAGAACTCTTCTTATCAAGAACTAGTGGTCACCAAATGAACTTAATTGGCAGCAGGTTTGAAAAAAAAACAATAGGAAATATTTTTTCACACAACTCACAGTTAACCTGTGGAACTCTTTGCCAGAGAATGTTGTGAAGACCAAAACTAAAGTATAGTTTTAAAAAGAACTAGATAAATTCATGGGGGATAGGTCCAACAATGGCTACTATCCAGGATGGGCATGGACAGTTTCCCTAGCCTATGTTTGCAAGAGGCTGAAAAGGGTGACAGGGAATTGATCACTTGACGATTGATTACCTGTTCTGTTCATTCCCTCTGGGACACCTGGCATTGGCCACTGTCAGAAGACAGGATACTGGGCTTGATGGGCCTATGGTCTGACCCAGCATGGCTGTTCTTATGTTCTTATCCAACTTTGGTGTTGGCCATGCTCCCTTCCACCTCCAGGGAACAGACTCAGCTCAGAACAAACCAAGCGCGAATGCTACTACAGTAAGCAAAGCATAATAACGTAAGTATGGCCATAAGAACATAAGTACTGGGTCAGACCAAAGAGCCAATTAGCCCAGTATGCTGTCTTCCAACAGAGGCCAATGCCAGATGCCCCAGAGTGAGTGAACAGTAAAGGTAATCATGGAAGTAATCTCTCCTGTCATCCACTTCCAGCCTTTGACACACAGAGGCTAAGGACACCATTCTTACCCACACTGGCTAATAGCCATTGACGGACCTAACCTCCATTAATTTATCTAGCTCTTTTTTGAACCCTGTTAAACTTTTGGTCTTCACAACATCATCTGGCCAGGAGTTCCATAGGCCTACTGTGCGCTGGGTGAAGAAAAACTCCGTTTTGTTACTTATGAACCCGCTACCCACTAATTTCATTTGCTGGCCCCCCAAGTCTTATGTTATGGGAGCAAGTAAATAACTTTTCCTTGTTCATTATTTCCACTACCAGTCATGATTTTATAGGCCTCTATTGTATCCTGTTAGTCTTCTTTTTCTAAGCTGAAAAGTCCCAGTCTTTTTAATCTTTCTTCATATGGCACTCATTCCAAACCTCTAGTCATTTTTGTTGCCCTTTTCTGAACCTTTTTGTATGCCAATCTATCTTTCTTGAGATGAGGCAACCACATTTGTATGCAACATTTTTATGGCTGACCTGGAACAGTGCTTCCTTAGCTCTTGTCCCCTAGTGGCCCTCCTCTACATCTTCATCATCTGGACCCATGGGAGACTCTAGAAGAATTCAGCTGTGATTTCAACAGTTTCCACTCCACCATCAACCTCAGACTGGACCAGTCCACACAAAAGATCCACTTCTGGACACTACTGTGCAAATCAGTTATGCCCACACAAACACAGCCCTATACCAGAAATCTACTGACCATTATGTTTATCTACATGCCTCCATCTTCTATTCAGGGCACACCAGATGATCCATTTTCTACAGCCAATCACTAAGTCACAACCACATTTTCCCTAATCCCTCAGACAGAGACAAACACACACAAGACCTTTACCAACTATTATTAAAACTACAAACCCACCTGAGGAAATGATGAAACAGATTGACAAAGCCAGATGTGTACTCAGATACTACCTGTTACAAGTCAAGCCAAACAAGGAAAATAATAGAATACCACTGACCATCACCTATAGCCCCACACCTAAAACCTCTCCAGGGTATCAATAGTGATGTACAACCTATCCTGGACTATGATCCCTCACTCTCACAGACCTTGGACCAGTCCTTGCTTATAGACAGCCCACCAACCTGAAGTAAACTCTCACCAGCAACTGTACACCATACCACAGTAACCCTAACTCAGGAACTGATCCCTGTAACAAACCTTGATGCCAACTCTACCCATATATCTACACCAGCGACACCATCACAGGACCCAACCACATCAGCCACACCATCAGGGGCTCATTCATCTGCACGTCTACTAATGTAATACATGTTATCATGTGCCACCTATGCCCCTCTGCCATATACATTGGCCAAACTAGGCAGTCTCTATGTAAAAGAATAAATGGACACAAATCGGATCTCAGGAAGGGTAACATACAAAAACCTGAAGGAGAACACTTCAGTCTCCAGGGACACTCAGTAGCAGATTTAAAAGCAACCATCTTGCAACAAAAACACTTCAAAAACAGACTTCAGAGAGAGACTGCAGAGCTGTAATTCATTTGCAAATTTGACACCATCAATTTAGGAGTGAACAAAGATTGGGAATGGCTTGCCAACTACAAAACCAGTTTCTGTTCTCTTGGTGTTCACAACTACACTTCAGCTGCTGGAAGTGGGCCATATCCTTCTTGACTGAATTGACTTTGTTAACTCTGGCTTTCATCTTGATTGGTAACTCACTTCTTTTCATGTGCCTGTATATTTATATCTTCCTCTGGAACTTCCACTCCACGCATCTGATGAAGTGGATCCTTTGCCCACAAAAGCTGATGCTCCAATAAATCTGTTAGTCTACAAGGTGCCATAGGACTTCTTATTTTTACAGATACAGACGAACAGAGCTACCCCTCTGATATCTGTAGCCTTATTTGTAAAACACTGTTAAGATATGTAGGTGCCCTAATTTCAAGTCATTCCTCTGTATCAGAGAGAGTGGAGAGAAATTTGGGCTTTCTATATCTCAATTCAGTGCCATAATCACCAGACTAAGGACCGTAAAGGAAATTCCTCTTGCTACTATCTTGTGAATAAAACCAATAGCCCATTGTCACCAAAACTAGTTGGCAAATTATTGTCAAGTTAGCCAACAGTTTTGGGTCAATAAATAGCATCAGCTGGCAAATAAACTATTGGTGCCTGAAACTCTGGGACAGGGGACAAGAAGGGGGTGTTAATATCGTCACAAAATCAATCTGCTGAGTTTCAGAAAGAAATATTTCTAAAGATACAGTGGACTTCAGAATTCAAATTATGCACATCAGTTGGTCCACATATAGTTTATCAGTATAGTCCAGCAGACTCAAAGTTGTTGTATGTTTTTTTTTCCCTATAAACCATTACCAGCTTCTCCTATGGCTCTTCCAGTGCACAAGAGAATGAAAAGCAGGAACAATGCTGTCAAATTAAAGGCATGTGACACGACTGGTTTTGACAGCAACAAAACCAGAGTGTTTGATGCTTCATGAACAGTACAAATATCTCAGCATTTGTTCTATTTTTAACTGATGTCATCATGAACAAAAATAAAGTTACATGGAATGCACAGAGCACCAAGCCACTGTGGATCTAATTTGAAAATCACCTCCAATGGGATTTGTGTTCACTGTTCATCTAAGTGACCAGGGTTTGGCAGTGAAGTGACAGAAACAGCTGCCTACTAGAGTTCTGATCATATTCACACCACATGCCCTAAGCTAAAATCCACCAAAAGGTTTGTCCAGTATAACCTACAGCTGTCAGAGTACCCTGCTTTCTGACAAGATTATTTCAAGCAAATGATGGCACTGAAGATGATTTACAGGAAAAAAATGTGGTTCTGCGTGGAAACCCAGAAATGACATTCGAAATGTATTCCTCTCTCCTAAAATGTCATACACATGTGCCACTTTGTATACTTTTTCGTAGGACTCTGCATTATGCCACACCTCTACAGCTGCGTCTACACGTGCACGCTACTTCGAAGTAGCGGCACCAACTTCGAAATAGCGCCCATCACGTCTACACGCGTCGGGCGCTATTTCGAAGTTAACTTCGACGTTAGGCGGCGAGACGTCGAAGTCGCTAACCTCATGAGGAGATAGGAATAGCGCCCTACTTCGACGTTCAGCGTCGAAGTAGGGACAGTGTAGACGATCCGCGTCCCGCAACGTCGAAATTGCCGGGTCCTCCATGGCGGCCATCAGCTGGGGGGTTGAGAGACGTTCTCTCCAGCCCCGCAGCTCACTGGTGGCCGCGTGGAGCGGCCCCTTAAAGGGCCCCTCCCCCGCCCTGACTGCAGGAGGCTGAGGCGACGTGCAGGCTCCTGCCTGTACACACGGCGGCGAGCCTGCACAGCCCTCAGCCCCTGACAGCAGCCATGGCTGCCCAGCAGCCCCCCAGCGCCCCCAGGGGACCCCCCCCAAGAGGAGCCACAGCAGCCAGGGCAGCCAGAGGACCACGCAGTCTGGGAAGCGGCAGCGGGGCCCCTCTTGGACGGAGGCCGAGATGCGGGACCTGCTGGGGCTCTGGAGCGAGGAGGAGGTGCTCCAGGTAATGGGGAGCAAGAGGCGGAACGCGGATGCGTTCGCTCGGCTGGCCGATGGCCTGGCTGCCCGGGGTCACCCTGCCCGCACTCCGGACCATGTCCGGAGTAAGGTCAAGGAGCTGCGGCAGGGTTATGCCCGGGCCCGGGATGCGGCCAGCCGATCTGGGGCCGCCCCCGTCACTTGCCCCTTTTACAGGGAGCTCAGGGACATCCTGGGCTCCCGGCACACCTCCTCCCCTCCGGCCACCCTTGACACCTCGGCTGACGAGCCCCAGCAGGCCCTGCAGCCGGGCTCCGCCCCGGAGGTAAGCCCCGCACCCCGGGGGTCCCCCCCGGAGGCCATCCCCGGGACATCGCGGCAGGAGGAGGAGGAGGAGGAGGAGGAGGGGGGCTCCTCCTCCACCGATTCCAGCCTGCAGATCCTCTTCCTGCCATCCCGGAGCAGCAGCAGGGCCTCCGACCCCCGGGGATCTCCGGACCGTGGGAGCGGACCCACAGGTAGGTACCCCTCTCTGGTGGACACCCCGGGGCTTGAGGGGCGGGGGGAACAGAGATGTGTCCAGGGCCCCCCACACGCTCACATGGCCATGGCCCCAAGGACACCAGGGCCATGGCCCTCACAGCACTGCAGCCATCAGCCCCTGACCCCCGCCACCCTGCATGACAGTGCCATGCCCCATCCCCGGGCCAGGGGGGAGCGGAAACTCGAGGGGCCCCCGGGCGGAGGGGGTCAGACACCCCGCAGCAGCAGCATGCGATGGAGTGGGGGGAGTGCCAAAGGGAGACTCAGGCTACATATGAGCCACCCGAGCTGAGGAGCTCCCAGGGCCAAAGGAGGATCCTGGCGCTACAGCTGGCAGGTGACACCTCTGCCCTGAACAAACAGGAGGGAGGAGCCGAGCTGGCTTGGAATTGGGGGGCGAGGGCGGGGGCCACAGGTAGAGGCTAGGGGAAGGGAGAGCTGGTAGGCAGCCAGCCAGAGGAGGGGGAAAGCTGCATCCCAGAGGGGCCCCCCTTGGGGTCTTCTCCCCACGACGGGTTGGAAGGACTGTCTCTTCCGACAGCTGGTGCTGTCACTCCTGCCAGAAACTGGCCATCTGTGGCCTAAGAAACCTCTCCTGCTCTCAGACCCTGCGGGGTGAAGTGAGAGTCGCTCCCACCAGGGGACGGGCTGCAGGGCAGGGGGACCCCTGAACCCCATCCATCACAGCAGCATCTCCCGGGGACAGGGATGGGGAACCTGCAGCACAGGGCGGGGGGGACAAAGGCCACGGCTCGGGGCCCACACTAACGCCTGTCTCCATTCTTCTTTCCCCCCTCCTCTCCTGTGTCCTGCACCTGCACCTGCACCATCCGAAGGACCGGAAGAGAGCGCCGGCGAGGCATCGGTCGTCCCGGAGACCCCTCCGGGACCCTCGCTCCAGGCCAGCCCCTCGGCCAAGGAACGACCGGCCCCGCGGAGGGCCAGACGGCGGACCCCGCGCCTGCTACCGGCGGCGGCCACAGACCCCCAGCTGCTGGCCATCCACCGCCGGCAGCTGGAGGTGTCGGAGCAGCACCTCCGGCTGCAGGAGCAGGCGCTGGCCTGGCGCAGAGAGGCATGGGGGGCCTTTCTGGATACCATCAATCGGCTGATTGATTCCCTGGCCCCCCATGCCGCGCCGGCCGCGCCACCGCCCGCCATGCCCGCTCCTGCAGCCCCACCACCGGCTGCTCCAGCCGTCGCTGGGCCGTCCGCCATCACCCCACCACCTCCCCGCGAGGGCCACCGCGCTGAGGGACCCCTGGAGCCACCCGCGACTCGCCGGCACTGCTACCTTCCGGTGGAGCCCGCTCCCACCCAGCCGCGCACCAGACTGCAGGCCCGGCGGAGCTCCCGGCTGGGCACGCCCACTGCTGGGCTGTAGGGGCAAGGGGCCCAGGACGTGGCCCCCCCCTTGTTGGACAGACTTTGGGGACTGGGTGGGTGGTGTGGGTGTTTCCCCTGTTTGCCCCATCCCCCCCTGTACATAGTTCTCCCCGTTCTCCTCCCTGCTTTTTGTTTTTCTTTCGATGGCGCACAGTGCTTTCATTTTTATTGTTGTACATAGTTTTATTTGTGCCCATCTTGGTTTTGTTGAATGTTTGTCCCTCCTTTTTGGTTTCTGTCTCACATATATATATTTTTTTATTTAAAAAAAAAAAATCGTGAGGACAAAAAAAACATTTACGTTCACCCACAAGTTCGTGCTGTCATTTCTCCTGGACAAGTGGGGGGGGGGGCGGTGGGGTGCTCCATGGTGGTGTGGGCGTTGGGGCAGGAGTGTGGGGGAGGAAGGGGCGGGCAGTAGGGGGCCTAGGCACAGTTCACCCCGCAGCCTGGTCGTCGAAGTGGGCCCGCAGAGCCTCCCGGACCCGGGTCCCCTCTGGGTCCACCTGCCGACTGGGGGCAGCAGGTGGCTGGAGGTGTGCCCTGCTGGCCTCGGCGGCCCAGCCCTGAAGAAAGCTCTCCCCCTTGCTCTCCACGAGGTTGTGCAGGGCGCAGCAGGCACCCACAATCTGGGGGATGTTGTTGGGGCTGGCATCCAGGCGGGTGAGGAGACATCGCCATCGTCCCTTGAGGCGGCCAAATGAGCGCTCCACCACCTGGCGTGCACGGTTCAGGCGCCCGTTGAAGCGCTCCTGGCTGGCGGAGAGGTGGCCCGTGTAGGGGCGCATGAGCCACGGCCGGAGGGGGTAGGCCGCATCCGCGATGATGCAGAAGGGCATGGTGGTGTCCCCCAGAGGGATCTCCTGCTAGGGGATGTAGGTCCCCGCCTCCAGCCGGCGGCACAGGCCCGAGTTGTGGAACACCCGGGCGTCGTGGGTGCTGCCAGGCCAGCCCACGTAAATGTCCTGGAACCGTCCCCGGCTGTCCACCAAGGCCTGCAGGACGACTGAATGGTAGCCCTTCCGATTGACGTATCGGCCTCCACTGTGGTCCGGGGCGCGGATGGGGATGTGAGTCCCATCCAGAGCCCCGAAGCAGTTGGGGAAGCCCAGGGTGGCAAAGGCGGCGACAGTGGCACGTGGGTCCCCCAGCCTCACGAGCCTGTGCAGGAGCATGGAGTTGATGGCACGCACGACCTGCAGAGAAAGCACATGGGACAGCCCCAATGAGGGGTGAGCAGGGTGTGCATGGCCCTGCCCTGCCCTGCCCTGGCCCCCCTGCCCTGCTCTGCCCTGGCCCCCCTGGCCTGCTCTGCCCTGCCCTGCCCTGCCCTGGCTCCCCTACCCTCCCCTGCCCTGGCCTGGCCCCCCTACCCTCCCCTGCCCTGCCCTGCTCTGCCCTGGCCCCCCTGCCCTGCCCTGCCCTGGCCCCCCTGCCCTGCTCTGCCCTGCCCTGTCCTGCCCTGGCCCCCCTGCCCTGCTCTGCCCTGCCCTGGCCCCCCTGCCCTGGCTCCCCTGCCCTGGCCCCCCTGCCCTGCTCTGCCCTGCCCTGCCCTGCCCTGGCCCCCCTGGCCTGCTCTGCCCTGCCCAGCCCTGCCCTGGCTCCCCTGCCCTGCCCTGCTCTGCCCTGCCCTGGCTCCCCTACCCTGCCCTGCCCTGCCCTGCCCTGGCCCCCCTGCTCTGCCCTGGCGCCCCTGGCCTGCCCTGGCCTCCCCCTGTGGGTTCTCTTACCTCCATGAACACAGCCCCGACGGTGGCCTTTCCGACGCCAAACTGCTGCCCCACGGATCGGTAGCTGTCCGGAGTGGCCAGCTTCCAGACAGCGACGCCGACCCGTTTCTCCACAGGGAGGGCACGCCGCATGGCAGTGTCCCAGTGCCTGAGTGCGGGGCTGAGCCACTGGCACAGCTCCAGGAATGTCTGTCGGGTCATCCTGAAGTGGCGGACCCAGTGGTCGTCGTCCCACTCCCCAAGCACCAGCCGCTCCCACCAGTCGGTGCTGGTGGGGTAGCTCCACAGCCGCCGGCGTGGGAGGTGGGGGGTGGAGCGGGGTGCTGCAAGGGTAGGGGCTGAGCCCTGCTGCCCTGGGGGCATGTCCTCCCCTGGGGCAAGAAGGTGCTCAGCTGCCCCCAACATGACAAGAGCCAGGGCAAGCCCTGCTCCTGCCGGGAGGGCTGGGTGGACCTCTAGCTGCTGCTGCTGCTGCTGCTGCTGCTGCTGCTGCTGCTGGGGGTCCATGACTGCGGCGCTCGGGGTCTGTGTGCCTATATGGCTCGTCAGACCGCATGCTGTGCAGGCTGAGTGTATGTGGGAGGGGCCCTTTAAGGGAGCGGCTAGCTGTTGCCCCGGAAGCGGTAGTCCGCCCGTTGACCCTGTCTGCAGCTGTGCCTGGCATCCCTATTTCGATGTGTGCTACTTTGACGTGTAGACGTTCCCTCGCTGCGCCTATTTCGATGTCGGGCTGCGCAACGTCGAAGTTGAACATCGACGTTGCCGGCCCTGGAGGACGTGTAGACGTTATTCATCGAAATAGCCTATTTCGATGTCGCAACATCGAAATAAGCTACTTCGATGTAGGGTGCACGTGTAGACGTAGCCTACTACCACCTAAAATACCTTTACACTGTGTCCCCCACAATGTTTGTCTTGTCATGAATATTTCTTCCTAAAATATAGGTTATGAGGATTCAAAACATTTTTGGTGGCCCTTGCTCATGTGCTCAAGGTCTAACTAAGGTTGCCAAATGTCTAACTGCTAAAAAGTTAACACCATTGCTCCCCCAAGCCCCCTTTATCTGGAAACTGGATGTGTCAACCACTTACCAGAAGCCATGAGGCAGCAGAGCAAGGCATGTAGCCTGCCGGCCCATTGTGCTGCAAACTGGACTTTTAATGGCGCTGTCTGTGGTGCTGACTGGATCACCACGGAACCCTTTTCAATGGAGCATTTCTGTCAAAAAACAGACACCTGGCAACCCTAGGTCTAACTGATTGTAAACTTTGTCTTTAGAGAGGAATTTTCCTTCAGGTTAGATCTGAAATAACCTTGGGGATATTTCTCCTTGTTCTGTAGCATGGAGTACAGGTTACTTGGTAGGATCTTCTGGCTCTCTTTCTCTCCCTCTCACTTATGGCAGGAGCCTTGGACATTTAGGTATCTTTGACCTCTGCCTGTGGCACGCAATGGTTTTGTCTCCAAAGGACTGTAATAATTGGGTCTAAATCTGGGTATTGGATTTTTGTGCAGGTTGCTGTGGGGAGAGATATTTATTATCCTGTGATATACAGAAGGTCAAACTAGAACACTAGCTGCTTCTTTCTGATCTGAAAAGCTATGAATAGAAGATACCTTTTCTCTCTATCTGTTATGTTATGTGTAGACGAGGAGCTTATTCCCAAACTCATGAAGATGCATAAATATAACTCAGTTTGTGAATATAAAAAGACTGTGTATTACAATAGTACACTGTGGTACAACAGCTAACATGAAACGTAAGTATGTACACCCTTTTAAACTGATTTGGATGGCACTGCAGTAACCCTGAGAGAAAAGTCCATATGGTTTGTACAGTCACTATAAAACTCCCAGTATAGTAGCTAGGTAGATCTCGAGAAACCATGTGTAATCTGGGCTCTGAGTTCCAAGCCATGGCTAGTTGCAGCATTTCATCATTTAAAGCTACCAGGGCCAAGTAAGACTGCAAATTACTATGAATTAATTGAATCAGCTGAAAGCTTTCACTTTACTAGCTTCACTACATCTGACTTCACTATAAATGAGTGCAACTGTATAGCATGATTATGCTGTTACAGCAGCTGTGCAACCGACATCAGGAATTTTTATCTAATCTTCATAAACATATAGCATATACTCATCAGCCAGGAGCTGAGCCATTGTCTTCCAATCATTTCTGATTTTTCAGCACATAAGGTTAGTCTAAAAATACTTTCTTCAGTCAATTTGACAAATCTATGTAACAACTAATTGAGATGACCAGTGCAGGGATTCGAGGGGAAAGACCAGCTATGTATCTCTGTCCCACCTCCTCCCCACCCACACTCCTGTCTCTGCTCTCCCCATGTCTCACCCTTTCCCTGCCCTGTCACCACCTGCCTGTTCCTGCAGAAGCTCCTCGCTGCTTCTGGTGAGTGCGAGGCAGTCCCCTTCCTCTCCTGGAGTGTCATAGACTGAGATTAGCATGAGCTAGGAAGCTTGTGCTGCTCTCAGTCCACACTGCTCCGGGGGAAGGATGGAACCACCCCCACACTCATCTGAAGCCACATGTCACTGATGGTGAGTGCAGGGGGAAGGGGCCAACACAGGGTGAATGAGGCCCCCTGGGCAGTGACCCTTCCCCACAAGTGACCTATGCATATTAATACTTCTCTATCACTACAGCAAATGCCTTGCCTGATACATCTTAGGGTCTCATTTGCCATTTTCACAGCTGCAGAACACTTGTAGACATCCTATGATCAACTTTCCATCCAGGTCTCTCTCCTCCTCTGTCACTGCCATCCACAGACCCCAAGCTTATAGCAGAAAATATTATTAGACCACAGAAGCATGACCTTGTACTTAATACTATAGAATTTCATCCACTTTCTGTCACTAGTCTTCTAGGTCAGCCAAGTGTTCTTGAATAATATTCTGAGCCTTCTCTGTATTGATGTTGTCTCCCAGCTTTATATCACCAGCAAATTTCATTAACATTCTCCTGCTTTCATCTCAGAGTCATTATTAAAATAGTACGTAAGATTGCTCAAAGGATAGATCCTTGAGGAACTCCACTAGTAACCTCCCGATGGCACAATAATTCATCTTTCAGCACAACCCATTACCTTTTCCCATTTGCATAGTTTCTTATCCACTTTACAATTCTTATAATGATCTCTCATGTAGTGCCATGTAAAATGTCTTATGGAAGTCCAGCTACGTAAGATCTTCTGCATTTACCTTATCTAAATGATCTGCTATTTTCTCAAAGAAGAAAGTCAAGCTAGTCTGGCATGAAATCTATGGTGTATTACATTTAATTAGTCTTTACTTCAAAATTTGTTCTAAATCCTTGCATATCACTGCACTCAGACTAATAGATGTGTACTTTTTTCCCCCTTTTTAAAATACATGTATGACATTAGGTGTTCTTCAGTCATTTGGTACTATTCCCAACTAGGCAGACTTATTAAACACCCTTGCTCCCCAACTAGCTATCTCATATTCCAGCTCTTTCAATATTCTGAGATGGAATTTCTATGTTTGAGTTTTTCTTCTCCCTTAGATGTGGTAATTTCCATTTCTAGGAACTCATTTCAAATCATCCGTAATGCCTTCATGCACATGTTCTATATCATTATTCTTGCCGAAAACTGAGGCAAAGTATTAATTTTAGTTTTGGGCCTACACTGAGGTGTTCTTTCATTTCCTTTTCATCTACACTACACAGTGGCCCAGCTGCATTCTTCCCTATTTTCTTCGCAAACTACCTATATTTTTAAATTTCCCTTGCTAAGAATAATTCAACTTGACTTTCAGCAATTTTCATTTTATTCCTACATTTTCTAACCTCCCTGATATCGCCTTTTATGCCTATCAACACCTTTCTCCATTCCCTATAGGCTCACTGCCTTAAGAACCTCTAGCAGAATATCATCTGTGCTGAGTGTCTTTCTACTTTTTAACTGATTGTCTGCTATCTCCACTTCTATTCTGGTGACAGATCCCAATTCAACAACCAGAATTTCTTCATTCCCTGTATAGGAGGGATTGGCCACTGGCTTCCCATTCTGTGATTAACTAAACTGCTGCTTTCATATATTTAATTATTTTGATATTTTCATGGTTAAATTGCCTTTGTTGCCAAGAACTAGTCAGCTGAGATTTGGTTTTGTTTTGTTTTTTTAATTCCTGGCAACTGCCTAAGAGTATTGTACAACTGTCTAGGGCTATGTTTAAACTGCAGGTGTCATTTTGGGATACAAAGATATCCCAAAATAGCAATGCCACAGCTTTTAATGGTGTCCAAAATAACGCTGCTATTTTGGGCATGCTATTCCAGTTCTGCTACCCCTATCATGAGAGAGGTAATGGAACTATCGAAATTGCACCTTATTCTGAGCTTTTATGGTGTTTTGATGGCACCAAGTCTGGGATAAGGTATTTGCATTGTGCAAATTGCATAAATTATTTTGAAACAACTACACAGTCTAAACATAGCCTAAGAGCATTGCACAACTGTCTAAGGTTATTGCTTAATGTCATTTTGTGCCGCAGTGGTCCATTATCTGTTCCATAACCCTCAGTTGTCCTTCCTTGCACTCTTTCTGGTACGTCTAGGTTTTGTTTTTATTTGGCATATTTCTTTGACATCACTGGGACAGTGGTGTTGTTCTCAATTGATTTAGTTTGCTTAATTTTGCAGCTTTCCTTTATCTTCTGTCACATATCCTCACATAACCATTCATTGTGATGTTTCTTCCAGATTCCCAGCAATGCGTAGGTTTTAGTGAAAATTTCCTTCATACATTTGTCTTCAACTGCTTTGAAATCTTCAAGCAAATGGAACCTATTTGCTAGCACAATTCTGAACTCTTGTTGTGTCAACTTTTGTTTCAACTTTGTGATATTTAGGACCTTGCCAAATTCACTGACATGAAAAATGTGTCTTGGACCATGAAATGTTGTTCCCTCCTCTTGCTCCTCTCCTGGCATGAAATCTGGTTTTCTCTGTGCTTTTAACTTGTACTATTTCACAGGAGAGACTAGCATTTCTCAAACTGGGGGTCCTGACTCAACAGGGACCTGCAGTGGGGTTGCTAGGCTTTTTAGGGGGTGGCAATACCATAGCATGACACCCTTACTTCTGTGCTGCTGCTTTCAGAGCTGCAAGGTGGCAGCTGCTGACTGAGGGCTCAGCCCTGCAGGCAGCAGCTGAAGGTAAGGGTGACATACCATACCATGCCCTCTTGCTGCTGCTAGTAGTGGCTCTCCTTTCAAAGCAGGACTCCTCACTAGCAGCCACAGCTCCAGCTGCCCAGCAGTGAAGGTAGCATCATCACCAGTAGTGGCACAGAAAAAAGTGTAGTACTAATGCAACTACCTGCTCCCTCCACCTGCAATAACTTTGTGAATCCCCCCAACTCCTGTTTGATCATGGTCCCGACAATTACAACATCATGAAATTTTAGATTTAAATAGCTGAAATCATGATAATTCCCATTTTCAATTTCTCAGTATGATGAAATTGACCAAAATGGAGCCTGATAGAGCCCTAGTGATATCATGATACGGGCATCTCTGTTCTTATATTTATCCATAATGTAGTAACCACTTGTGCATAGTGCATTCCCAACCTACCCTGTTCCTTACATGTCCATCCTCTAAAGATCTCCATTTTCATCACATTTAATGTCATCAGCTTCATTCCCTCTTTGTATGGTTGCTTCCAAAACAGCTCACGAATAGTAATATTGGCAATAAAAGCCAAGAGATGGACACTGAAAACAAAGGAGAAACATAGTCTAGAATTGCTTCTGTTGAAGTAAATGCCAAAACTCTCCTTTGACTTCAAATGAGGGCTCAGGCCAAGAATTTATATTTCAATTCTAGAATGCTAATTTCATTTTTACAATGAAAAATATAGCATTCATCAAACAATTTAAAAAATACCATTGAGCGAATATTACAAAGACAGGCATTATATTTGTTCATTTCAGATGCTGCTAATAATTCTGGAGCATATTTCTGCCATTTTTAAAACACAAAAAATTAACCATTTTCTTTTTCTGTCAGAGCTGGAGGCTTTTTGTTTTCTTTTTTCTTTTTTTTTTTTTTCACTTGAATGGATTTTAGTGGTGATTGAAAACTCTTCCAGCAGTGTTGCAAAATCTCCCACTGAGGGGCATATTGTCTGTTTTGCCTAAGGCATTAAAATTTGTGCTACTGGCTCCGGCTAAAAGACAAACAACAAATGTAAAGAAACAGCTTTTATATTTGGTGCAGAACATATTGTATGTTTCACATCAATCACACTGTGCTAAAAAGTCTGATTATACACTGATGGTTCTATGTAATTATGCCCCTGTTTGTACTTGGATCAGAACCATCCTTATTTGACTGTGTTGAAACACTATTATTGCTAGGAAGGTTTTAATGTAGTCATCTCTGTGAATCAGATTTTTTGTCAAACTCATTATAATCATGTTCTAAAAGTACTGCTCAGCTGCTAAGGTGGTCTACAGGGATCTATGTTAGGTCCATTCTTAATATTCCATGATTCAGAAGGGAGAGTAAATACCACATCAATGAAACTTGCATACAATACTAAACCGAGAGGAGCTGTGAACACTTGTGAACACTGTGAACACTTGTGAGAGTGGAAATAATACAAAGATAATTCTCCCCCGGGGCAACTTCGATGTGTTAAACTTCGAAGTGCCAGCTCGTGTGTAGCTGCAGCTAACCCGCAGGTACTTCAAAGTGCCTGGGCAACTTCGAAGTCCATGTGGGTGAAGAATTAGCTTAATGAAGTACTGCATATGCAGCGCAGCACTTCATTAATAATCTCCCAACACCCTACTTCCCATCCTCCCTTTGAAGCAGGGAGCTAGTGTAGACAAAGCCTTGGAGCTACAGCTAGCAAGGGATCTGAAGGGCAACAAGAAAGGTTTATACAGATACACTAGCAAAAAGAAGGCGATCAGAGAAACAGTGGGACCCAAACTGAATTGGGATCAGTGATTATATACATACACTTGATATTGGATATTAAAAAGTATACAGTAACATGGAAGAAAATCTATAAACAGAAAGTGTGCTTGAAAGAATGAACTTTAATCTTCCTTTTTTGTTCAAATGCAGTTTTCTGGAATTGTAGGATGCATAACCCATGAACTGAGCAGATTCCTGACCAGACAGGGAAAGTACAATATATGTATGTTACTCTGAGAACGAAAAAAGCTTAGTATGCAGAGTAGCTCAGACCCTATGCTATGCATTCTGTGGTAATAGGACTTACGGATAACAAAATATCATTGGATTAGTCATCGGATTAGTGCTGTAGCTGACTAAGTGTTGCTATTAAGGTTATGACTTATACAGGACAAACTTCTCATCCATTTTGTTTATCAGTGCTATTCATACCATTTACAAGCTTTTACTTCAGCTTTACTGATAGCAGAGATGTTTACTCTAGACATTTACATTTGTCTGCTTCAATGAAAAAAGAGAGCTATAGTCACTTCACATAATGAACTGCACCGCAACTAGTCTACATTAAATTAGACTAAAGTCAATCCAATGTAATTGATCTGGAGGTGGTTTTTGAGAGTGTTCCATTCTTGCTAGAGAGCAGATTTAAAAGGTTTGTTAAAGTAGATGTTTGAAATGAAAGTTTACATGTTACACAGGTTTAGAGAAAAAGTTTGAGTATCATTATCATGCCTATCTTAGAGAGTCACAGGATACATATAGTACATAACCAGCATTCACCCAGTTTTACGTGTGCAAGTTTTTAGGTAGTAGGGAATAACTGAGTATGTCACCCCTGGGAGATTTACAGAGTTAGTCATAGTAAGCGGATATGTAAATGGTGAGGATTGTCCCTCACTCTGTCAATATCTAGGGTGGGCTCTTTGTAGGAAGATACAGTCTGCCAAGGAAGAATTTGGGTACTTCCCTGATTGTGTCCCTCATGAAAGGTCCTGCTCATCCATCTTTGTACTGTTGGTGTCCTGTGATGGGCTCCCTGTATATGTCCCTTTACCATCTGAGGGTGTCTGACACCATGAGCTGTTGCATCAGTCAAGGGTAAGATTGACCAACTCTGAGTGCTCTCAAAACTGGCTTGTTGTATGGCTCCCAGGGGCACAGACTGCATAAAACATCTGTCAGCGTATTAATACCACTAAGACAAGCTGGGTGAGGTAATATCTTTTATTGGACCAACTTATGTTGTTGAGAAAGAAAATCTCTCATACCATACAGACCTCAGCCACCTTTCTCTCCGCTACCCAGGAACCCACATGCTTACATCTATAAGAGTATGTTAACACTGGCTGATAGCTAATACACAGGACAACTTAGACAACTTTCTAAAACAAATTCTACATTGTCCTAAATGGAGTGCCTGTGAATTGGGGAGAGTGAGTGTCTTTTGGCTTAGCTTTTGGAATGACTCTGAAGTATTATACGGCTCACAATAGTGTAATATTCTCCATTTTTGGTTTATAGTAAATGCACTTCAACTTCTTATACCTCAGTCATGCCAATTTATAGTTTCTTGTCAACTTCCTTTTCAATTAGATTTAAGTGTTTGCATACAGTTACATCTCTCTAATGTTACCATGGTTCAGCTGCTGTTCAGATATCAACACGCCTTTGAGGCAGCAACCACCCCATGCTGATTTTTTGACAAGTCTCATCATAGCTCTAAAACAGGGGTCAGCAACCTGTGGTTCTGAAGCCACATGCGGCACTTTAAAGATTCATGTGTGGCTCTGGGCACTGCCACCACTGACTACTCTCTGGCTCTCTACTGCACTTCCTCTGAAAAGAGCCCCCCTAGGCAAGCCCTGGACACAGAGCTGCTTCAGGAGGGCTCCCTGCTCTGCTGGCATGTTGCCAATCCCAGGACATGAGAAATTTGAGCCAAGATTTTTCTTGCCATTGCCAGGAGGGAGGTGCCCTGATAGTTTCCTCAGTCTGACTTGTCACCCTTCCTGAAGAGACTGATGATGAGTGTGTCCCTGCACTCTTGCAGCACCTGTTCCCTATCCCAGACCTTGAGAATTGATAGAGAATATTTTACCCACTTCAGCTGTTGCCAGGCCCTCCAACAAGTGCAGCAAAGATGGCAATTTTCCAGGAGCCCAACAAAAATTGGCACTTGTCTATACTGCCAATAGCTCTGCCGAAAAGCATCTCTTGATAGAAAGATGTTTTTAATGTGCCCCATGCAGATTCTGTGGTGAGGTTACTTGGCCCTGGAACCTTGTGACTCAGAGGGAATTTTGCTGGAATTATGGATTTCGGGAGGCTTGCCAATCTGACTTAAAATTTAAAGATTAAGGTTCACACCTTTCCCAAGTTAATATTAAGAGTCTGAGACAGAGCGTGTGTCAGACTAGAGGTGAGTTTTCAGGATTTCCAGTGATTACACAGACGACACTTTTAGCAGCACTTATGGTTTGTTTATTTTAGCAGCATGATGGTATTAAAGCAGCATTTAACAGATGCAAAGTGAAGATGTTCAATACAGTTAATATCTGGTTACCGACAGAGATTTTACTTAACAATGTTACAAGTTACTTAACTAACTGCACTTACGGTTTAAACTTATGCTATACAAGCAGGGTACAATACTCACTGACTTGACTCCTCTGAACTATCCAGAAGCAGAGGCCTGCTCACTTCGATCAGTGACGAAGGTGTTATTGTAGTGGGTAGAATTATAGAGTGGAAAAACAAAAGGTTGTTCTCAGAATAGCGATAGCAAAGGTAGTAGAGATAGCAGAGATAATAGAGAGAGAATGGTGCCTTAAGAAGCTGGCGAATATGCCTCAGGTACAGATTCCCTTGAACACACACTCTCCATGCAGCAAGGGGGTCCTATACCCATTTTACCTCATAATACTTAAATACAGATACTAAATTAATCTCTGATTTCATAGAATCTCTAAAAATACCCCAAGTTTCCTGATGACCTCAACATGATCAGCCCCTCTGATTGTATCCTATAGTCAGTTTTTCAAAGCACCTTTCCTGTCAGGGAAAGGTGGGGAAAGCTTGAATACCAGTTGGCATCAGAAAGCTATGCAGATAGCGAAGATTTACGTACATGACTTAACTTTACTAATCTGGCCTTAACTTTTCTTACAAACAGGATGAAAGAAAAATATGTCACGAAAAGCCCCTCATGCCAGGTTCTACTGACAGGCTGCTTGCATTACTGCTGGCAGGAAAGATAAGAAAGATAGGCCTCTCTGGGCCTAAGGTAACTATACTATAATGGCTTTGTGATATATGGATATATTAAAACAAAGCCTTAATCAAACTACCATAATCAAACTACAATTAAGCTAGCAAAGGCTACAACCTGCATGGCACATATGAAAAGTATCTTTCAATCTAGACATACTGTTGCAGTTTTCCAGAGAGCAGTCAGGTTGGGTCTAGGGAGGCAAGAGGAGAAGTGAGAATGTGGCTGGGCCAGCCGAGGTATCCTCTGGGGGCGGGGGTGCTTGGTGTTTCTCTGGGTGGGATGGGAGGAAAATGCTTGTGGCCCCAGCTGAGGGAGGAGGTCAGGGACCCATTGATTTCTGCCCTGATGCCCAAAATTGCTGCTGGTGGACTTGGCTGCTATACATGAACCCCTGTGTTTCCAGAACTGAATATAAAGTGCACAAAACATAAGCTCTAAAGAGAGAAAACATAGAGTTTATATACTCAGAGAACAAGTCTGTAGCTTCACAAAAAGCACACAGTCCTGTAGCATCTTACATGCAGTTGTATATAATATAAACTTTTACATAAAATATTTTTCCTTTCCAACCTTCTGTGCCTACACTTTCATCTATGAGAAAAAAACAGCCCTAAAATGACCTGAAATCCCATTTAAGACACCTAAAACAAAACGTATGATAAGCAGTTCAAAAGACTTACAAGATAACTGCGTTAAATTTCACACCAGAAGGCCACCTACTGTTAGAGAAAGGGCTTATACTGCCCTCTTATACTGCAATGCTAGCTACAGAGTTGCTATCATGGAACCTCCATTTTTACTTTCCTAGTTGTTCTGGGATACATTGAGGACCCAGAGAAGTATGGATTATAAGGTACAGCACCTCCAAACACTTATGCATGAGTAACTTTACTCTTGCACGCAATTTTATGAATTCAGTGGGAGAATTTGTAAACTTAAAGTTACTCATGAATTTAAGTGTTTGTGGGACTGGGTTCCATGCTTATATATGACTCCTTAGTGCAGCTGTTCATAGCCTATTAGGCAAAGATAAGCTTAATTTCATAGCCATTTTGATAGAATATTGGCTGTTTTACCTCTGAACAGCTTTCCAGTGCCAATGGCCCTAGGTCGCAACCAAATGGCACAGGTTTTGTCTGCAAATATAGTAAGAAAGAATTCTGCAAACTGCTTGACTTTGCTGTTATTCAGAACTGCAACATGATACAAAAACAGATTTTTAAAGGCTATTTGGGTTCATTTTTTTACTAATCAATTATTTTCATGCCAATAAAGCTAAATTACTTCATTGTTTTGTGACTTAAACAGAGATAAATATATTAGTTCCAGTTTCTAAAGGTTTCTATTCACATTTCATTTTACCTTCATTTTAGTAATGTGCAGTAGGCAACTTAACTTTTACAGCAAAGTCACTTGCTCAGGTTTCATTCACTAGAACTACAGACACATGCCATTATATTACCTTGTTTTCAAGAGGTTTCTAATGTTTTATTATATGGTTTACATAAGTTCAGCCATTTTAAGCTAAAAATAAATGATGAGCGTAGGCACTTATTTTTCCACTTTATGACTCAGTCATCACGCAAAATATTTTGAAAAGCAGAAGTCATGCTGGAGACAGATGCGTTCAGTTTTAGCAATTATGGCCAACTCAGATATTCAATTGTCTCAGGAACACAATCTCCTCCTGGTTACTAATCCTTGAAATTCAAATCAACCATTCATTTAACAATTCAACTACATGTTTCACCCTGGCAAGATTATCACCCTGATCTTCTGAGAGCTGAACCTGTCTTTTGCCCAATTTACTATAGGCAAGGGGAAGGAGAAGGACTGGACAGCTAGGAGCCATTAAGGACACATTCCAAAGGTCATTTCTTGACCTATCTTTTCATCTACCTTGAATGGGAAGTTTTGCTACATTCCTCTTCTTCATTTCTTTCCTCTTCCTCATGATGTATCTGGTTCCACTCTTAGGGTCTTGTCTTGCTAGGTGCCACTATCTCTTGGCTAGAAAAGAAGGATGCTGAGTAAATTACTCCAGTGAAAGAGTGGTGGTAAAGGAGGGGTGTGTGTCATTTATCTATTGGCAAAGTAGTCATTAACAGAAGCTGTTTCAACCACACCCCCATCTTAATGCTGGATCTCTTATGATGCAGAGAGATAAGTTAATCACAAGTTGGGGATGTTGACTGGACCCTTCCCAGTGCACTGCTTGGGCACTGGTCCTGGGCTCTCATATGTCAAGATGAGGACAAGGTCAAGGAGCTGGTGGCTCCCCATATCTCATCTCTTCTACCTCCAGTGTGGAGTAGGGGAGAAGGTTGAGATTCTGGCAAGCCTGAGGTTGTACAAAGGACATAGCCCTCACCTCCACTCTCATATTTGCAGTATATAAAGCAATAACCATGCCAAGGAGTTTGGTGATGTTACTCCAGTTAGATAATAGTTGTTAAACAATGCAGTGACCTCTGCATTTAAAAATATTATAGTGTCTGTATAGCCCTGTTTCTGTGTCCATAGTAAGGAAGGGTTACCCCTGCAAGTGCCTGAAAACTCAAACATATACACTACAGCTTCAGCTTACAAGCATCATCTTAAACCTGACCTGAGGACACCCTTCAGAGTAATTGTGGAAACATTTTATTTATTTCTAAGTGAAAGGGGGAATTTTAATTTTTAATTTTAAATCAAAAGCAAAAGCAAGGACACTAATCATGAAGACTAACATTCCTGAGTGCTCTAACCCAGCTTTTGTGCCTGGTGACAGAGAAGTCTTTAAATTGTAGGTGATTTTATATACCATGCAGTTTATGATGCCTTACCTACCTGTGATAATGATGGTGAAAGAATGCTTTCTTAGCCTTAACTCTAAATCTCTCAGCTCTTTTAGTTTGAGTTCATACCCTTAATATTACTTTAACAAAGCTTTCTCGCTGGCTTAATAAATATTATCTTGAGCTGTTTAAAGTGGAAGTCATTTGTAATATGACCTTATCTGTTGTGTGCCCTAAATGCTGTACAGTCTGTACTTTTGATCAGCATGAAAAAGTAATGCACAGTGACAGCCTTTGAGCATTGCACAGATCTTGTAAGCAAATAAAAGGCCACCAAGCAGACAACGGAACAGACGTCCAGCTCAGTATTGATTTGGTAAGAATGATCCCTGTGCTTTGATCTTGTGGCAGAGCTGAATATACCTGAACTTTTCTTGCACTCTTCAGATGTGCACTCTTGCTCAGACAAGAGGTCAGGTCTAAAACTCAATGAGCACAAATACCGCAGCAGCACTTTTTTCATTGAAAGTAAATCTGATTTTTTCCTTGAGCTGTTGAGCTGATTTCTTAAATAAACCCATAATAACCTCATATTGTTGTGTTTGTGTCATTCAGACACCTATTCAGTAACAATTTAAACTAAATGCTTTGTCCTTGTGCCATTGTTGTTACAGTTACCTACAGCAACAATGTTAATGGAATCGATGTACTTCCACATTGATGGAAGAGAGGATGTCTAATGAAACCGTGTGTTTTCCTTTTGTTTGCTTAGCTGGAACAGTATAGTAACTGTTGGTTATCATGACAATTAATTAATAATTAGATAGGTCTTTGTGTCCCTCTGCAAAACCATGTTGAATATAAATACACAATCACTAATAAACAGTGAGAAAATATGTCAGACATTTGTCACAAATATTTCATCCCAGTTTTAAAACAGATTTACTTCTGTTGAAGTACCTTGAGCCCATCCCCCATTTTTAAACTTACTGTCTGCAGGTGCATTTGCAAAGGCATTTACTGGCAGAAATGGTTGGAGAGATATATAATTGCATGGAAACATTACAGGTGATCATGAAAAGCAAACTGTAAATGGAAAGAATTGCAGTGGAAACATGATTCTAAGGCCTAGGCCTTCTCAATGCCTCTGGAGCTAAGTTAACCTAAGTTATGCAGCTCCAGCTACATAAATAACATAGCCGGAGTCTATGTAGCTTGGGTCAACTCAGTGCAGTGTCCTGCACAGTGCTGGGATGATGAGAGAGTTTCCCCCCTTGACTTACCTTATGCTTCTTGTTCTGGTGGAGTACCAGAGTTGACAGGAGAGCGATTTGAGATTGATTTAGCAGATCTTCACTAAATTCACGTGGATCTACCCAGCCAGGGAACAGGAACTTACTATGCTGACCTACATTCAAGGCAAAACTAACTAATGTAACTGAGATTTTGAATTTGGTTCACAACACTCTACAGACCAAAAATTATTTTCTGGAGAATAATTTGAGCAATGAATTAATATCAGAGAATTGCATTCTATTCAACTGAAATTTTCATTGGGTAAAATTAACATTACCTGCAGGACTCAGACTAGGCCTGTTCACTGCTCCTTATGTAGACATCAGTGGTAGATAAGAGCTGTGCAGAGGCTTTGTCTCAAAAAGAAAAAGATGCAAAAATCAGTTATTCATTATGAAATTATTCACCCATCCATATTAATAATATACTGCATTAAACAATGGAACAATAAATCTTCAGCTTCCTTACATATGATCACATTCGAACATCTGAGTGATGTATGTCTAAAAATGGTGAAATAATATTTTAGGACATGACTTATTGGAAAAGTATACCTGCTTTCTCCACAACTGTAATAGCCCTTAAACATTGGTTTGTTTTGTCTCTCACACCACCCTTTTTTCAACAGAAAAGTTATTTTCATATTTTCTTTGGATATAATAATAATAAAGAAGAGTATTACAAATTGCAACATGTTACTGATGCAAAAGCATAGGGTGATTGTACTGCTAATATAAATTACTTTAATTAATGTGGAATTTTAATGGAAATACTGAAAAATATCAATAGTAAGATGTGAAAATAATAGCATAGTTCAGTATTGAATACCTCACTTTTATCCACTTAACTGGCTTCTACTGCTTGTTAATTGTTTTTCTGGAATGATCTGGTTTTAAGAATTGCTGGAAGGCATATTTCTGGGAACATTATTTTATAATGTCTAAATCTGGGAATAATGAGGAAGACATACAATCTGCCAGACTGAGGGAAAAGACTCCCATTGAGGTTAGCAGGCTTTGGAGCAGTCTCAAAGCAAAGACAAAAAAGATGATGACCTAACTTAGCAATGACTGGAAGAGATCTGTGAAGAGCATATCTCATCAGCAATACAGACTACCACGAGCACATTAAACTGTCCTCTACTCTCTCTACACTGGCTTCCCAACATTTTTTAATTAAATTCAAGGTTTTGGTCCTTCTCTTCAAAGGGCTACATGGCCTGTATCAGGATATGAAAGAGACTGACTAATTTCAGGATGAAGACAGAGGTTGACAATTCTGATCCTCTGGCATAATGAACATAATGAACATCACAACAATGCAAGTCAGTCAGTGCAGAAGAGAGGAATTTCTTGGGATGTGGTCTGGGACTGGAGAATGAAATCTCTTCCAGGAGCAAAGAATTATCAAAAGGCTCAGTGCTTTCTGCTCCAAGATATGTTCCTTTGACCCTGTTCTGTGTAACATAAACTCAAAGCAACAGGCATATTTCTATAAAAACTCTACCAAAAGCAAAACAAAATATTTCACTACACTTTTCTTTTCCTGAAGGAAAGGCCGCAAGAACAGCTAACATGGTCCAGATGTGTAGTCATGTTCCTTTATGCACTACTGGAGGGTGCCTATATACTATGGTGATGAGGGTGGTATAAGAACCTACAAAGAATAGGGGAAAATAGAGTGATGTGGCAGAATGGGCTCATGCTAACAAGTTCCAACTAATCTAGGGAAACAAACTAAACTTTTATTTCCACTGAAGGATCAGTAAAACAGTCAATTGTACAGAATGTGCAATTGTTCTTCATTTTCAGGAAAACCAAAAGGTTTCCGCATACATACGCCCTGAAGTCAAGTTTCTTTCACAGAAGAAAAGAAAGGGTGGCTCGGACAATGCTTGAATTCACAGAGAAAAGGGATGGGATCCAAACTGGATGGAAGCAGGCACCAGTGGAGACATTCTTGGATGATACTACAGATCAAGCACTTGTTTAAAAAAAGGAAGATGAAGGAAGGTAGAAGAATATGGCAACTTTCTGGATGTTATCAGTAGGAAGTAAGGAGACAATCTGCCGTTGCAACATCTGCCTCTGTGTCAACCAATCCTCATTTGCTGTAATGGCAGCAGCTCCATCTATTTTTTCTTTCACTTATAAGTGTAAAAAGTGATTAGGAGGAGCCGTCTTGTTGCTTAAGAAAGGGTTAGATGCTCCACTTTTTCCCATCCTTTGTTTTACTGTATTTACTTGTTTCTATGTGTTGTCATGAAGAGGGCTGTGTGGATGGTCTCTTTCAAAGAAGTTCTTTCGGAAGAGACCTTCCTAAAGAGATTCTTTTGAAAGATCTCTGCAGTATAGATGTAGCCACTGTGAAAAGGGTTTCCATTTCAGCAACAGCTTTCACAAACTCAAGACCTTTCTTTTTAGTGATTCAGTGGCAACAGACTATCTCCAACTAATGTTCAGCTGGTACAATAGCCTGTGGAAGAACATTTCTTCATTTTTGTTTTGGAGCTTCTCCATAAATGTCAACCATTCTCTATAGTCATTCTCATGTCAGCCCAGCTCCTTACATTGGCCTAAGTCTGGAGGGACTTCTGTGGCACCAAGTCCCTTTTACCCTGAAAGGTGCAGGCAAATATAATTAAATGTAATAGAAAGCACAACTTCTAAATGAAGATGTATGACACTTCAGTTCTGCTTTCCCGTAGACTGCACACTTCTCCCTTCATGTCATTATTCTCATCTATTGTTGTCGGTTACATAACTGCTTTCTTTGGCTCATAGACTTCAGCAGCAACTGTATTAAAACTCCTTTAGTTGAAATCCAAGAATTCTCTGTGCCATAATTAATCTTTTGTGCCTTTTCTTAAGGAGAGTTCAAAAAATAGAGTCAAGAGGCAGGGAGTAGGGGAGACAAATACTAGAGTTCAAAATATACTCCATAGCTACAGGTTTGAAGTTTGTTGTGGACCCATCAGTATGACAATTAGGCAGACATTTATATTCTATTATTTAGAATGTAGAGGCTCAAAAACAACTTTTCAAAAATAATATTTGTGGTGAGGGAGGCTTGGTTTATTTGTTTAATCCTGTAAGTACAAGAAATCCTAATGAAAAAGGTGATTATTCATTGGCAAATGCTTCTCTGCTGGCCATCTAGGGTAGAATAAATGAGGCTGATCCAGTCCAGTTAAAAAACTGGAAGCTCACTGCCTCAACTTTGTAGCTATATCTACACTAGAACACTCTTTGAAAGGGCACCTTTCAAAAGAGAGTGGTTGAAAGATGCCCTTTCAAAGGGGAACGTCTACACACAGGCCGGGACTGGCTCCGTTGACGAGCGCCATGCACCACATCAAAAGGGGCCATCCAGGATGTCGAAAAAGAGCATCCACACGTATCCATACCCTTTTTCAAAAGACCAGGGCAGAAAACACCACAGATGGGGTCACAAGGTGGCCAAGCCCTTCCAGGTCTGCAACAAGCCACTCCTTTAAAAGACCCCTCCCCAACACCCTCGGTCAGCACAGCACGAGGCCTGCAGAGCTTCCACAAGCCCCAAAGACACAATCCCTGCAGGAATGGACATGGAGCAGCAGCAGCTCAACACCCTGCTGACTGCCACCAGCGGAGTGGCCTGTCTGCTGGCCACAGCGCTGGTGGCCACCCTGCAGCGCCTGGCAGCGACCACTACCCAAGAGACAGAAGGGGACATCTCATGTAGTGCTCTGGCCCACCTCGCCAGGCACTCCACCATCTCTGGAGCTACCTCACCAACTCCAAGTGGTGGAAGCAACTGATCATGGGGGAAATGGGATCACAACTGGTGGTGGTGGCAGACTTTCCTGGAGCCGTGCCAGTGGCTGTCCCTGGCCCTGAGACACCAGGACACCCGGATGCAGCACACCATCCCCGTGGAGAAAGTGGTTGCAATAGCTGTCTGGAAGCTGGCCACTCCAGACAGCTACCGCTCCATGGGACACCAGTTAGGTGTGGGCAAGGCCACATTTGGGGCCATCATGATAGCAGTAAGGAGGACTGGGCATGCACCCACCAGGGGGTGGGAGGACCAAGGCCAGGCTGGGGTGGGACTGGGTTGGGCCCATGAGGGCAGGGTACTCCCTGCACACCCTCTCAGGCACCTATGTCCCTCCCCCACAGCTAGTGCACACTTTAAATACCATGCTCGTTCAGAGGGTCGTATGCATCAAAGACCTGAAAATGGCCATCGTGTTCTTCACCTCCCTGGGGTTCCAAAATTGCTTTGGGGCCCTCAACAGGACCACATACCTATCTGTGCCCCAGAGCACAGTGGAGGACAGTTCATAAACAGGAAGGGCTACCATTCCATGGTCCTGCAGACCATGGTGGACAGCCGGGGCCAGTTCCAGGACATATCTGTGGGCTGGCCCAGCTGCACCCATGATGTGTGGGTCATCCAGAACTTGGGCTTGTGCCTCTGGCTGGAGGCAGGGAACTACATCCCCCAGAGGGAGATCCCACTGAGGGACACCACTGTGCCCCTCTGCCTGGTAGCCAACACGCCATACCTGCTGCAGCCCTGGCTCATGTCACCCTATGCGGGTCACCCCACCCCCAACAAGAAGCCCTTCAATGGCCAGCTCAACTGTGCCCACCAGGTGGTTGAGTGTACCTTCGTCCACTTGAAGGGACAACTGTGGATTTAGCAGGCCAACGCTCAAGGGGCTGAACTATCCCACCTGTGCACAACAAGGATGCTCTTTCTACTTCTGCTCCTCCGCCCCAGCAATTTTGTATGGAGGTAGACATGTGCTGGTACCTTCCCTGCAAAAAAGGCCGATATGTCTGTCTCCAGGAGAGGATTCATGAATATGAAAAGCCATACCTGGACATGGGGATCTCCCTCAGCCCAGATTTAGGTGCAAAACTCAGAGAGAGTCAGGGCCTAGGATATATCCCATTCCTTAGCATCTGCTATTGACTATCTTAGATGGCTTCTGACTCAGCTTGCTAACTTCTATGGATCCTATTCTTTGACACTTATATATCTCCAGGCATTGTATTGGGAACCTTGGCGCCATCCTCAGGCCTGTGTATTTCACGTAGCCACCACCACCACCTAACCCTGACAATAATCTCCATGAAGACCTTTTGTCTGGTCATTGAAGTATGCAAATTTGATCCCTAAGAGCTTATATTCTTGCCTATATTTATTCACAAGTGAAATTCACCCCCAAACAGAGGCCCAGGGTTTAAGCAGAGTATGCAAGAACATAAAAGTGAGTTTGAAAGAGGCACTTGCTGGGTAGATAGCATTAAACTGACCTTGGCAGAGGGATGATTTTGGCATACATGACTTGCTGTCACGAATAAAACACCTTCTCCTTCCTTTATTACTAAATAACACAGATGATATAATTAGGGTGGAAAAGTACTAGAAAAAATTTATCCAAGTTAGAAAAGGAATAAGAATATTAAACGACATAACCTGCTCTATTAATTCAACTCATGTTCTATATTCTGGCTCCAGATTATATTGGAATCTGTAAAAGTACCAACTTGTGTCACATACATATTAGCGTAACAAGGCAAATCATGCTTTCCAAATATGACCCATTAGAGAAAGTGCAATGTCTGCCTCAATGTTTTAAGATACCATTGGCTCTAATGAAAAGAACAAATGGATCTGGAAGAACATCATGTTTGCCTGCAGAAATTATAAGGGGAACAATCACCCTATATGAAAACATTTTTTCTAGTTAGCATTTAAATGTCCAAGTAGCTCTTTATATAGCAAGCAAGTTTGTAAACAGGTATACAAAACCAAACAGAAGAAAACAGAAAACATCCATGTTGCTGACATGTGTCATCCAAGGTTAATGCTGTGTTTTTCAATGCTGTGACTCAAGCAATTAATTTACAGTTATAAGAAGATGAAGTTTAAAATATCCTGCAAACAACAATAGCAATCAAAGAGAAAAATGTAACATCAAAACATTCAATCATTCTTAGCATTCATCCCTTTCTTGGACAAATAAATATGTGCTTTCCTTTTTCTTCCACTCTTTTGACCCTGGAAAATTTAATAAGAAAAAAAAGAGCAATAATTAACGACATTTTCTCATTTATCCTAAAAGTAAACGACTACCTAGTTGTTTAGGTTCTGAAATAGGAGTTATACACATGCTAAACATTAAGCATATGTCTAGTCCCAATGATTTCAATTTTTTATTCTGCTTGAAAAGACATTTGTCTCTGAAAGAAATTTGATCAGCGCTAAGTACTATATGTAGCCAAACTAATGGCAGAAGATGGCCAGACAAGACTGGGACACTGAGGCTCTGGCTGCTGCTACACTATCACTCTCCCATTGAAGGTGCCAGGGTAATGAGGCTATTCAAAGCAGGCTAATGAGGCACTACCGTGCATATTCAGCACCTCATTAACATAATGGCGGTCACGCAAATTTAAAAGTGCAGACTTTGAATTGTAGATTGATAGTGATGATTGGTGCAGCTTCAAAATAAGCGCCCCACTTCAACATTCTCTTACTCCGATTTAGTTCTGTGGGAGTAAGAGAATGTGGAATTGGGACGCTTATTTCGAAGCTCCCCCTTTCACAACTGTCAATCTGCAATTCGAAGTCTGCCCTTCGAAATTTGTGCAGTCACCTTTATGCTAATGAGGTGCTGAATATCCATTTTAGCGCCTCATTAGCCTACTTCAAATTGCCTCATTACCATGGCATCTTTGATTGGGAAGTGGTAGTGTAGCAGTAGCCTCTGTCTACACTGCATGATAAAGTCAAATTTAATGGAGTTAGTTCGATTTTACATTGTCATTGTCTTCACTGTAAATACCATTAGATCAATTTTAGGGAGTGCTAAAGCATCTGTTTTAGAGAGTGCTACCAGCATCTGTTTATTATTAAAAGTACTTCTGGAAAATCATGATAGCCAGTTTTTAATGGTGCATAGTTATGTAACTTAATGGAGCGCTACTGTAACATCATACTTCTCCATGGAAAATTACTGCAAATTTAATATTTTGGAAATGCAAAGAAATAAAGTTCCACGTGTGAATACACTGACCACCATCCAGGCACACCTCTCCTGGTCAGAGATGTCTCTGCAGTGCCCTGCTTTTTATTCTCTTTCTGTCTACTCTTGTACAGAGAAGCCACACTCTTCCCTTCTCCAGTTCCTACACTTGTTGGAGTCTGGATTTATTCTGACAAGATAAACTCAAAATCAAAATAGCAATAGAGAGAGAGCCATGTTAGTCTGTATTCTATCAAAACAAAAGAGCAGTCAAGTAGCACTTTAAAGACCAACAAAATAAGGTATTAGGTGATAGCTTTCATGGGTCAGACCCACTTCTTCAGATCATAGCCATACCAGAACAGACTCAATATATTAAACACAGAGATCAAAAAATTCTGTCAGACAGCACTTTAATGGAGTCAGCCATTCTGTTAATGACCTGAAAGTCTGTGCTTTACTGAAAAGGAACTTTATCAGTCGTTTACAGAGGGAGCACTCAAAACTGTCATTTATATTCAAATTTGACACATTAACAAGTGGTTTGAACCAAGGCAGCCGTTACCTGGCCCATTATAAGGATTCTTTTACATACTTTGTTTCATCTAACTCTTAACTTCCCCACCCCACAACCCCTCCTGCCTCCCCTCTGGTCTTCTGATTTGCCAACCTTGATAACAGTTTTTCTGATTTGTCAACCTCAATAACAATTTTTGGACCTCTGTGCTTTATATATTAGTCTGTTCTGGTAAGTCTATGATCTGAAGAAGTGGGTCAGTCCCATGAAAGCTCATCACCTAATAAATTATTTTGTTTGTCTTTGAAGTGCTGCTTGACTGCTTTTTTGTTTCAAAAGCAAAACTCCAAGTCCCTGAAATCAATCTGTCCCAGGGCATGGCTGTTACCTCAGAGCCCCAGTGAACTGAAAAGTACTTTCACATTCCATTTTGTGTGTTCTTCGGAGTGACCCCCTCAGCGGTTCAGTTCACAGCTGCCCTGCTCAGAGATGTCTTCCTTGCAGGGCACAAGTCTTGTGCCGGTTTCACTAGAGTGAATTCTGTCTCTTGTAGGCTGTGTCTACACTAGCTCCCTACTTCGAAGGGAGAATGGTAAGCAGGCTGTTGGGAGTTTATTAATGAAGTGTTGTGGTGCATATGCAGCACTTTATTAAGCAAATCCCCCCCCATGGCAACTTCGAAGTGTTAAACTTCAAAGTCCCTTTACTCTTCAGAGGAGCAAAGGGGAGGAGTAAAGGGACTTTGAAGTACCCGGGGCACTTCGAAGTATCATGGGTGAGCCGTGGCTAGATGCGAACTGGCACTTAAACGTTTAACACTTCAAAGTTGCCGCGGGAGGGAATTTGCTTAATGAAGTGCTACATATGCACCGCAGCCCTTATTAATAATCTCCCAACATCCTACTTAACATGCTCCCTTCAAAGTCGGGAGCTAGTGTAGACGAGCCCTTAGAGTCTTATATGGCCCTGTAGTGGGGCAATTATACCACTCTGTCAGGAAAAAATGTGTTAAACTGCACACTGGAAGAGGATTAAAGCTGAAAAATCTAGCAGCTGGGGTAATTAGCTGCCTGTTAGGGCTGCAGCTAATTAGGGCGCAGCTGGGGCTGTATAAATGCAGGGCTCCTGGAGATGAGGAAGAGAGGTCTCTTGCTGGAGGTCCAGAGGGAAGAGAAGCTAGAGGCTTCCTAAGACAGAGCAGGACTAGGGGGAGCTCTGGCTGGGCAAGTTCTTAGGATGCAGGGCCTGAGAGAAGGCCTGAGGGGTGTGGTGATGGGAGAAGAAACCAGGTGAGACACCAGCCACAAGAGGGTGCTCTGGAAGTTGAAGAGATAATTCCAAAGTGACTAGCAGGAGGCTGGGTGGTTGGTGTAGCAAGCCCTGGTTACAGCCCTGACTCACTTCCTAACTGGAAATACCCTGATAGAGGTAGGATTGTATTATATCCCATTTTATAACTATAAGATGTAGGCACAGAAATTACATAGCTTTTGCTTACACAGAAAGTATGTGATGAGGCAGAACACTCACTGTTAAACCATCCTTCCTCCCATCTAGCCTGGCTTCTATTTTACTCCCCCACGCTCCCCCCCACCTTACCCGGGGAAGAAGCAGTCAGGCCTGCCTATGTTCTGATGAAAGTCTGTGCACATAAGTTTAATAGTCTTCCTTGCAGGAATTTAATTTAAAAAGTAAATTTTTTGTTCTTGTGTGTCAGTCTGAATTACCTAGTGTACTACCCGGCAGGAACATGTATCTTTTTGCTTCACCAAAGGTGGAATAATGTTTATGATTTATAATTTAAAAAGCTTTAGGTTTTAAGAACTGTGGTGTATTTCAAAAAATTGCTTTGTTTTTTGTTTAGAAATCATGCCAAGTCCTCTAAGTTACCTTGTCTGAAAATTGCTCCTGTATTTCTGTCTCTTAATGTTGCAATACACATGATAGTTTTAAAACAGGGGACTATTTGTCTATGGTTATTGGTTTCCATACAAATCGGAGTAATTCATGTTTGTTATAGCTGGCACTCCAGCATTAGATTTCCATTATAATCCCTTATTTTCAGCCATTTGTAATTTTCTGAAACTTCTGCCTTTGTAGGTAAAAAGTTTGAGGTCTGGCCCATACCTGCGGCTGATTTTTGTTGTTCTGCAAAGTTTGGACCAAAACAAGTTGGTCTTTTAGCATATATGTGGAGGTTAAAGATTAGCTTCCAGTGCAACCTGTCCTGTACCCTTTTGTTGAGCAACTCTACTGAGGAAACAGCTAAAACTAGAAAGTTAGACCATTTCAGGAAGTTATTCCTGGCTAAGGAGTAGTGCCTTCAAATGTTGCAGGGACACTTGATTTGGATTTTAAAAGTAACAGAAAGAGAGCTGTCTTAGTGTGTATTCTAACAAAACAAACCAGCAGTCATGTAACACTTCAAAGACTAACAAAATGATTTATTAGGTGATAAGCTTTTGTGGAACAGACCTATTTCTTCAGATTTACATAGAAAGTGGGTCTGTCCATGAAAGCTCATCACCTAATAAATCATTTTGTTAGTTTTTAAAGTGCTACATGACTGCTGGTTTGTTTTGGTTTGGATTTGGCTGAGTTGTATTAAGGTTTGAAAATAATATAGGTACTTGGGGTAAGATTCAATCTGGTCCATTTTATGAACTTTCTGATATAAGGATAGGGTTACCATCTGTCCCATTTTGGGTGGAACAGCCTTGTATTTTGGACACCAGGAAGGTGTCCCATTTTATTTTAACAAAGGGGTTAATTACCTTGTATTTTTGTGGCTGCTGGAGCTGGGAACCTGACTCGCACATCAGCACCTGTCTCCCAGTTCCCTGTCACTCGTGGGAGCCAGAAACCAGACCAATGCAGCTGCAGCTGCGCCTGGCTCCTGGCTCCTGGCTCCTGGCTCCCTGCCACTCACAGGAACTATACCAGCTCATCTGCCATAGGCTCCCTCCTTCCTCCAGCTCCAGGGAGCCAGGAGGAGCACAGGGAGGTCACCTGTGGGGCCACAGCCTGTTCCCAGTACCCCAAAGCATGGGGTAGCCTAGGGCCATAGCTGCCCTTTGCAGCCAGGGAACACTCTCCCCCACGCCCAACCAAGCAGCATGGCAGCCCTCACAGGGCATCCGCTGCCTGACTCAGGGTGACCACCTGTCCTGTTTTTGCTGGGAAAGCCCCCTCCCACCTCCCCAGGGTGTCACATATTTAGCCTGGGAAATCTGGTCACCCTGTATAAAGAAGACTGCATGGTGGAGGCACTGATGGCTAGCAAAGTTGCAAAATACAAAAGAAAAGCTGTCTTCCCACTGCAAACTGAATGATAATAAGGCTTCAAAGGAGCCCTGATTTCTACAGATCATAGTCTTGTACTGTTCAATTTTTTTTTTTTTTAACTTTTGGTGCATAAAGGCTTCTATGACATGTGGCACATGCTTGACAAAGCTGGATGCAATGAGTACTCCAGAAAAGCAGCTTCCTTAGTAGTAACATTTTTAACAAGGGCACAATTTACAGCACCAGAGCACTGAATTTGTCTCAGCAGCAATACCTTGGTGGTTTATTTGCAGAACAGAAGAATATGTCTGAAGTTTACCTGGAACTATCTAACACAAGTAATTCTCCAACAGTCCCATACTGAAGGAACCGTGCGTAACTCTGACATCAGTTCAGGCACAGGAGAAGCCAAGACTTCTCTCTGACCATGCCTACACTTAGAGAATACTTCAAAATAGCCATGGTAATGGCCATTTTAAAGAATGCTAATGAGGCGCTGAAATGAACTGCACTGCTGCGGCACTGCTGATAGGAATAAGGAGATTTCAAAGTTGGCAGTGTCCTTTTGAAAGGGACCCCCGCCTGGACGAGCGCTGTGGGAGCAAAAAGTGGTAATTTCACAGTGCATCATTAGGATTCTTCGAAATGGCCATTAGCATGGCCATTTCAAACTTTTCTCTAAGCATAGACATAACCTCTGTGGATAAATATAAATCCCATCCACAACAGGCTCTCAGTTTGGGAACTGTGATCCCAGGAAGGGTTCAAATCACTCCAAGATTTCATGGCCACCATCCTTTACTTTATAGCTAGATATAGAGTGGGAGCAGATGGTAGCCCCAGAAGTGTGGGGGAAAAGGATCCATTTAATAACATGGGACATAGTGGCCAGGTTTACATGACTTGGGTCATCAGCTCCACTGCCAGCAGAACTATGCTAAGCAGCTTTCTGGAAGCTGCAAATGGGTTTTCATTTGCATGCTCACGTGGCTAATTAGCATAGCTGTGTGAGATTTTGCTCTTGGCACAGTAGTCTGCCAGAAGGAAAAAGGCCAAGTAGATGTGTCTCTGGGCTAAACCCTCCTCTGTTGCCAGTCATTTATGCCTGAAAAGGGACTTGCAACAGAAGGGAGTTTAGACAGAAAAGGCTTAAACGTGCTGGCCACAGGCAGATGTACTTGTTGCATATGGCCTGCACTGAAGACCTGAGCTGCAACACAGGGTAGTCAGAGGGAGCCATGAGCCAGGCCAGAGCTCCAAGTGAGCCCCCAATGGTTGCCAGCTGTGTTTTCAGAGTGTTAGTCTCGACCTTCCAATCAGTTAGTTCTATCCTACTGACTAGTTAGTCTTTACTTTTTTTAAAAAATGTGTTTCTGCTCTGAGGCTGTCTGCTAGCCACTGTTCTGGCCCATGTCCTATGTTCCTGTGCTAGGCTACTCACTATTTAACTAAGGGTTCAGTTACCGTTTGCACGCCCTGCAAAGTGGCTGGTTTCTTTCTTTTTTAGTTGGAAACTTAGAATTCCTTTTGTTTTAGGTTGAGACCATTGTTCTCACTGCTTACACAACTGTTAGTAGGCACCAAGTCCAAACAAAGCACTTTCTTTCCAGAGACCATTTTCCCTTTGCTTAATAAACTCTTCTAATCCATACCCTAATGTTATTTCTAAAGGTCTATAGCAAAGTGACTTTTCCTTTTCCTGTCATTTTTATCTTATTTTAATACACAGTCAAAAATTGAGTTTGCAACATAAGAACATAAGAATAGTCATACAGGATCAGAACAAAGGTCCATATAGTCCAATGTCCTGTCTTCCATGAGAGGCCAGTACCAGGTGCCCCAGAATCAATGAACAGAACAGTTAATCATTAAGGTTGTGTCAAGACTGGTGGGATTTTTCAGCAGAAGTTCATGTCAGAATATATCTTGCGACAAAACTTCTGTTGACAGAGCATGTCCAGACACCAAGGCACATCAAAAGAGTGATCCACTATGTCAACCGACAGCAGGCAGCCAGGCTGACCACTCTCTCAACAAAACCACCATCCAGAACCATACCAGATAGGGTTGCTGGTCACCCGTTCCCTCCAGGAGCTAGTGCTGGAGTCCTGTGGAGATGGGTGCTTAAAGGGACCCCTCTGCACAGCCATTCCCTTGCTCCTACTGCAGGCTCACCTACTCCTGCAAGTGACAACAGAGTTCTTGCTGTGCCCTTTGTTCTTGCCCTGCATTTGGGGGTGATACAGCTGATCCTGGGTGCCATACCATTGGACCTGCCCCTGGACTTGCGATGGCCCCACACAGATAAACTGTGGCTGAGGCTGATCTTTCTGGCAGCCGTAACCCTAACCCTCACTGAAGGTGACCCAGAGAGGACCTTCAGGGATGGCACCCTGGCTGCAAGACTTGCACACCTGCCCTTCTCACCAGTGCACATGCCACTCTGGAGGCACCACACTCATTTGGACTGGTGGGACTGGCTGATCATGGATCAGTGGTACATCCAGCAGTGGCTCCAAAACTTCCACATGTGAAAGGATGCTTTCTTGGAGCTGTGCGCCTGGCTCACCCCAGCCTTCTAGATACACGACACCTGGCTGCAGCCCACCCTCCCTGTGGACAAGTGGGTCACAACACCCTCTGGAAGCTCACTACCCTAGACATCTACTAGTCAGTGGGCAATCAGTTTGGTGTGGTGAAGTTCACCTTTGGGGCCCTCATCCTGAAAGTAATACACTCCTGGGCAGTGGTCCCTGCTGGGGAGGTTGGAGACCCACTAAATGGGGACCCTCAAGAACTGGGGTAAGTGTGCGTGAGGGTTGGAGCTGGGGAAGCAGGGAAGCCTTGTTCCTAGGAGGCTGCATTGTCCCACCCTCACATAGCCTTGCTGTGGTGGGGTGGCCTCATGAGTGAGCTCCTGGAGGGTTTGAAGGGGTCTAGAGAGGGGTACCCCCTCTCTAGGTCCCTGTTGTGTGTTTCGTCACCTGACTTTGCAGGTTGTTAAGGCCATAAACTCTATCCTGTTGCAGAAGTCGTACATCTGGGGGATCCTAACCAGGTCAGGGCTGGATTCACTGCCCTGGGGTTTCCAAACTGCATTAGGGCCATTGATGGGACCCACATCCCAATCTGTGCCCCAGTGCATAACATGTCGAAGTACACCAACTGCAAGGGTTATTTCTCCATGGTGCTGCAGGCCCTGGTTGACCACCATGGATAGTTCACAGACATTTACATTGAGTTGGAGGGCTCGTTACATGATGCTGATGTGTTCCACAACTCCAGCCTGTGCCAGAGGCGGGTACTTTGGTCCCCCACTGTGAGCTGGTGGTTGGGGATGTGGAGGTGCCACTCTGCATTGTGGGGGATGTAACCTACTCCCTGATGACATGTCTGATAAAGTCCTAAACTGGCCAGCTGAACCCCAGCTGGGATCTATTCAATGCCCACCTGAACTAAGCCAGGCTTCAGGCCAACTGCTCCTTTGGCTGCCTCAAGGCATGGTTCAGGTGCCTGCTCACTTGCTTCGACATGAGGGAATGCAACATCCACAGGTTATGGGGGCTTGTTGTGTCCTGCACAACACTGTGGAATGAAAGGGGGATGTCTTCTTCCAAGGGTGGGGGGCAGATGCTGGCTGTGAGGGCATGCCTATAAACAGCTGGGCATAGATGCCATCCACGAGTCCCATCAGGCCAGGCTGCATATCTGGGAGGCCCTGTGGGAGAGTTTCTCCCAAGGACCCCAGTAACCCTCCCCAAGGCACCCACAGTGGGGGCTTCAGGCCCACAGCCCTATCCCTCCCCACCATGGCCCCTCCCTTTACCCCCTCACCCCTCCTGCACTATGATCTGGCTGCCAGGGACCAGGGCCAATACTAGGAGGAGGCTGCTGGCCTCGGAGTCCAGCTGCTACAGAGGTTTGCTCTTGGCTGCTTCCTCCTCCTCCGGGGTTCCTGCTGTGTTGGGAAGGCCTCAAGCCCTGCATTGAGGCTCAGGTGACAAGGTGAGATGTCTCCCCCCCAGGATGTGGTGCAGCTCCTTGTAGTAGGGACAGGAGGGTGGTTCTGCCCACAAGTGTTGCGCAGTATCCCAGGCTTGCACATACGCCTGCCACAACTCTTTTACCTTGGCCCACGCCTGTTCAAGGGTGAAGCAGAACTGGCCCCATTCAGCACCTGCCATGGTGGTGTTGGAGGGTTTCCTCCTGGGCCCAGAGATCCAGGAATGCCTCAATCTCTGTGCTGGACCAGGATGGAGCCTATCTTTTGGAGCCATGGGGAGGGTCTTAGGAGCCCTGTGGCTGCTCCCTCAGAGGCTCAGAGGGGTCTCAGGCTCCCTCCTGCTCAGCTGTGGGAGCAACACTATCAGAAAGGTACACAGACTGACTAACCTAGTGAGGAGGGCTTTAAACTAGGTTTGACAGGGACAGGGGAGCATAGCCCACAGGTAAGTAGAGAAGATGGAGATCTGGGAGATGGGTCAGAAATGGGAGGAAACATGGGCTATAAAGGCAGAGAAAAAGAAGGGTCAGGGCAAAACTGGGAGGCAAGATCAAATCAATATCTTAGATGCCTGTATACAAATGCAAGAAATATGGGTAATAAGCAGGAAGAACTGGAAGTGCTAATAAATAAATACAACTATGACATTGTTGGAATCACAGAAACTTGGTGGGATAATACACATGATTGGAATGTTGGCATGGAAGGGTACAGCTTGATCAGGAAAAAAGGGAGGATGTGTTGCCTTGTATATTAAAAGTGTACACTCTTGGACTGAGGTGGAGAGGGACATAGGAAACGGATGTGTTGAGAGCCTCTGGATTAAGCTAAAAAGGGTGAAAAACAAGGCTGATGTCCTGCTAGGAGTCTACTGCAGGCCACCTACCTAGATGGAAGAGGTGGATAAAGCTTTTTTTTAATCAAGTAACAAAATCATCCAGGGCCCAGGATTTGGTGGTGATGGGGGACTTCAGCTATCCAGATATATGCTGGGAAACTAACACTGTGACACACAGACTATCCCATAAATTCTGGATTGGAGACAACTTTTTATTTCAGAAGGTTGAAAAACCTACCGGGGGAAGGTGTCCTAGATTGGATTTTAACCAATAGGGAGGAACTGACTGAGAATCTGAAAGTGGAAGGCAGCTTGGTTGAAAGTGATCGTGAAATCAGAGTTCACAATTTTAAGGAAGGCTAGAAGGGAGAACAGCAAAATAGAGACAAGGGATTTCAGGAAGGCGGATTTTGGTAAACTCAGAGAGCTGGTAGGAAGAAAGACTGAAGGGAAAAACAATGGAGGAGAGTCAGCAGTTTTTCAAAGGGATGTTATTAAGGGCCCAAATGTAAGGTATTCCTCTGTGTAGGAAAGATACAAAATATGGCAAAAGACCACCTTGGCTTAACCAGGAGATCTTGCGTGATCTCAAAATAAAAAAAGAATCATATAAAAATGGAAACTAGGACAAATTATGAAGGATGAACATAGGCAAACAACACAGCAATGCAGGGGCAAGATTAGAAGGCAAAGGCACAAAAAGAGCTCAAATTAGCTATGGGCATAAAAGAAAACAAGAAGACCTTTTATAAATACATTAAAAGCAAGAGGAAGAACTAGGATAGGGTGGACCCATTGCTCAGTGAGGAGGGAGAAACAGTAACGGGAAACTTGGAAATGGCAGAGATGCTTAATGACTTCTTCGTTTCGGTCTTCACTGATAAATCTGAAGAAGGAATGCTTAACATAGTGAATGCTAGTGGGAAAGGGATAGGTTTAGAAGATAAAATAAAAAAAGAACAAGTTAAAAATCACTTAGGAAAGTTAGATGTCTGCAAGTCACCAGGGCCTGATGAAATGCATCCTAAAATACTCAAGGAGCTGATGGAGGAGGTATCTCAGCCATTAGCTATCATCTCTGGAAAATCATGGGAGACAGGAGAGATTCCAGAAGATTGGAAAAAGGCAAATATAGTGCCCATCTATAAAAAGGGGAATAAGAACAACACAGGAAACAATAGACTGGTCAGTTTAACTTCTGTGCCATATCCCACTCACCACGAGAAAGAACACTACTATCAACAGAGATCTGCTGACAAAACGTGGATCTGGACATTCTAGCTGGGTCTACATGTGTCCCTTCCTTTTGAAAGGGGCATGTTAATGAGCAGGTTCAAAAGATGCTAAAGAGGCGCTGCAATGAATATAACATTTCGAAAACTGGGTGGGGTGTCCTTTCGGAAGGTCCCATCTCCACAGGCAGTGCGCAATTCAAAAAGCCGCACTTTCAAATTGCTGCAGCTGCCATTATGCTAATGAGGTGCTGCATATTCATTGCAGCACCTCATTAGCATCTTTTGAACCTGCTCATTAACATGCCCCCCTCGAAAGGAAGGGGCATGTGTAGACCCAGCCAGAATGTCCAGATCCATGTTTTGTCAGCAGATCTCTGTTGATAGTAGTGTTCTTTCTCGTGGTGAGTGGGATACAGCTATTGACAAAAGCACTCCATTCTGTCAACTTACTGGTGATAGAAAACTCTTCACAATCTGAATGCTCCATGAGATTTGTCAACAAAATCATCATTTTGTTGACAACACCCACCAATCTAGACATAGCCTAAGTGATCCATTTCCTGTTGCTCATTCCCAGCTTCCAGCAAACAAGAGCTTGGGACACCAAGCCTGGCCATCCTGGGTCTATCCTGCGTTAATATACATTATTAATATATATTACATTAGGTATTTTTGAACCCTGTTACAGCATTGGCCTTTACAATGTCCTCTGGCAAGAAGTTTTATTAGATCTTTGTTGTATGAAGAAATATTTCCTTTTGTTTGTTTTCAACATATTACCGACTAATTTCACTTGGTAGTCCCTAGTTCTTGTGTTAAGAGAAGGAGTCAATACCACTTATCTATTTTTGCTACAGCAGGAATGATTTTATAGACCTCAGATATATCCCCCTCACTTAGGTGGTTCTTTTCCACACTGAAAATTCCCAGACTTTTTAAGTTTTCGATATATGAAAGCCGTTCCATACCCACTGTTCCCATTTTCAGAATCTGTAGCTCTTCCAATACATCTTTTTGAGATGGGGTTACCACATCTGCATGCAGTATTCAAGATATGGGCACACCATCCATTTATATATCAGATCAAAATATGGCATTTTGTCTCTTATCAGGTATCCCTTTCTTAATTATTCCCTCCATTGTCTGAGTTTTCCATTGTCACTGTGGGGTTTTTCAGAAAACTGTCCACAAGAACTCCAAGATCTTTCTTGAGCATTAACAGATATTTCAGACCCTCTTCATTTTATATGTATAGTTGGGATTATATTTTCCAATGTGCATTACTTTCATTTATCAGTATTAAATTTCAGCTGCCATTTTGTTGCCCAGGCACCCAGTTTTCGGACGTCCCTCTGTAGTTTTGCAATCTGCCTGGGTTTAACTATCTTGAATAGTTTTGTATCATCTTCAAATGTTGCCTCCTCACTGTTTGCCACTTTTTTTCAGATCATTTAGTAGTATGTTGAATGGGATCAGTCCCAGTGCAGTTACCTTTCTCCATTGTGAAAATTATTTATAATCTAAGCCTTTGTTTCCTATCTTTTACCAGTTGCCAGTCCATGAGAGGATCCTCCCCTCTTTTGCCAAGATAGTTTAATCTTCACTCTACTATCATACAAAGTGATGCTTCTACCCTCAAATAGTACCTTCTGCAGGTCAACCTCATGCTCTTGCTTACCATCATTCATGATCAATACCCTTAGATGCTTGAATCATCTGATTCCTCCTTCATGTGGAGAGAACAGTCTACTTTCTTTCAGGAAAGAATTATGACTTCTGATATGGAGGAGCTGAATTTTTCTCATCCCAGCCACTTCGCACTCAGCAGCAAAACATTTGAATGCATGTCAGAGTTCACAATCTGAAGAATCAAGGGCAACATCCTCTTCAAACAATAGAGATGTTACTTTCAAGTTGCTACACTGGATACACTCCACCGCTTGGCTGTGCCTTGATATCTTGTCCATGAACATCATGTGTAGGAATGAGGATAAGGTGCACCCATTTCTTGCCAATTAATTTTATTGCATTTTCCCCTCCTTTCAGCTCATGTTGACCTGGCAGTGTTTTCCTCTGCTGAGCTCGGAAATAAAAGAGCATCTCAAAATTCTTTCCTATTAATGCCACTCAGGGCCCGAGGAGTAGTACTTCCTCTTATGCCTAGCCTTGCAGGGCACTCCCAAGTAGTATAATGGCAAGTCCACGCTACCTGCTAGTTGACAGGCAGCAACTGATCCAGTGAGGTGTCGATTTTTCTCATCTAGTAGAGACAAGATATACTGACCCTTGACAACTCTCCCATCAGCTTCAGTACTCTACCAGAATGAGAAGCATAAGCAGAGTCAATGAAAAGTGTCTGCCATCAACTCTCTAGTAAATGGTCTTCAGTGAGAAGAGTTAAGTACATTTGCTTCAGCTATGTTATGTAGCTGAAGTTGAATAATTTAAATTGATAGTCTGTGGTAAAGTAGACCAGACCTAAGCCACTCCTAGGCTGTGGCTACACTGCCCCTCCCTTTTGGAAGGGGCATGCAAATAAGGCTGATTGGAAATGTAAATGAGGTGCATATTTAAATATCTTATACCTCCTTTGCATACTTGCAGGGATCTCTATTCTGGAAGAACTGATTTCAAAAGCCCAAACAGCTGTGTATACAGGATTCATGCAAAAGGAAACCCTGCTTTTGAAAGCACGCTTCTTCCTGAAAAAAATTAGGAAGAAGGGTGCTTCCAAAAGTGGGGTTTCCTCTCAAATGAACCCTGTCTATATGGCTGTTTTGGCTTTCAAAATCAGCTCTTCTGGAATCGAGATGCTGCGTGAGTATGCAAATGAGGTATGAGATATCTAAATCCATACCTCATTTGCATTTCCAATTGGCTGCATTTGCATGCCCCTTCTGAAAGGGAAGAGCAGGGTAGCCACAGCCCTAGGGATATAGAGGTTTCAGCAGTGGCCCAGAACTCCCAGGTCCTAGTCCTGCACGTTCTTATAAATTACCTCAACTTATCCATTACTTACAGCAGTGTAAGTCAGCAGAAGCTATGCTGAAATTCCCAGCAACCCTGGTTTTTATAGGGGTTCTTTCAGAAAACATGACTAAGTGGTGTCCACAGAATATTAAAGTTATTTTAAATGGATTATATGAATTCTCAAGATCATGAAATACACAATGAAAACTATCATTATCTGCCTTCAGTGCAATGTTGGCAAGCAAAGTGAATATTGCATTCTGCTTTCTTCTTATGAGCTCTGAGTTATAAATGAAACAGACATTTTTAGTTTATGATGAAGTTTATTAAGAGCTGATCAAGAGATTAATATAGCAGCTAGGTATATAAGCCTATGTAGTTTGCACTGAACTTGAGAGAGCTACAGTTTCTGTGCTGGCAGAGGGCTAACACCTAGTTGATGCACTATTATAGTCACATTTAGCCCTTGTCCTTGTTCTGAGGACTAAATTGGAAAGTGGGTGGCCTGAATGTCTTGGGCAGCCTCTTTGCATAAGCAAGCATTTCAAGCTGTAACCCAGTAGTCAAACTCATTCTTCAGAAAAGTAGAATAAAGTTCCTATAACAATCCAGCTGGTGATGCTTTCTCAGGGCTACATTTATTTTCAAACAAGAGTTCCAGAACAAGACCTAATGCAATCAAAGTTCTGAATACTAACCACCTGACACTTTCCCAGATTCTACCAGATGAAAAGGAAGAAGATCCATGGTTGTTAATGGGGAATCCCAAACTAAAGTTGCCCTAACCTGTATGTCATGTCTGTTGCCCTGTCTTTTGTCTGGCTTCCTATGGCCGCGTCTACACGTGCACTGTACTTCAGAGTAGCGGCGCCAACTTCGAAATAGCACCCGTCACGGCTACATGTGTTGGGTGCTATTTCGAAGTTGGAATCGATGTTAGGTGGTGAGACGTCGAAGTTGCTAACCCCATGAGGGGATGGGAATAGTGCCCTACTTCGAAGTTGAACGTCGAAGTAGGGCACGTGTAGCCGACCCGCGTCCCGCAACATCAAAATAGCAGGGTCTGCCATGGCGGCCATCAGCTGAGGGGTTGAGAGACGCTCTCTCTCCAGCCCCTGTGGGGCTCTATGGTCACCATGTGCAGCAGCCCTTAGCCCAGGGCTTCTGGCTGCTGCTGCGGCAGCTGGGGATCCATGCTGCATGCAAAGGGTCTGCAAGCAGTTGTCGGCTCTGTGGATCTTGTGTTGTTTAGTGTAACTGTGTCTGGGAGGGGCCCTTTAAGGGAGCGGCTTGCTGTTGAGTCCGCCCTGTGACCCTGTCTGCAGCTGTTCCTGGCACCCTTATTTCGATGTGTGCTACTTTGGTGTGAAGACGTTCCCTCGCAGCGCCTATTTCGATGTGGTGCTGCCCAGCGTTGAAGTTGAACATCGACCTTGCCAGCCCTGGAGGACGTGTAGACGTTATTCATCGAAATAGCTTATTTTGATGTCGCTACATCGAAATAAGCTATTTCGATATAGCGTGCACATGTAGACGTAGCCAATTACAGCCTCAAAGGCTACGTCTACACGTGCACACTACATCGAAATAAGCTATTTCGATGAATAACGTCGACACGTCCTCCAGGGCTGGCAACGTCAACGTTCAACTTCAACGCTGGGCAGCACCACATCGAAATAGGCGCTGCGAGGGAACGTCTACACACCAAAGTAGCACATATCGAAATAAGGGTGCCAGGAACAGCTGCAGACAGGGTCACAGGGCGGACTCAACAGCAAGCCGCTTCCTTAAAGTGCCCCTCCCAGACACAGTTGCACTAAACAACACAAGATCCACAGAACCAACAACTGGTTGCAGACCCTTTGCATGCAGCATGGATCCCCAGCTGCCACAGCAGCAGCCAGAAGCCCTGGGCTAAGGGCTGCTGCACACAGTGAACATAGAGCCCCACAGGGGCTGGAGAGAGAGCGTCTCTCGACCCCTCAGCTGATGGCCGCCATGGCGGACCCCGCTATTTCAATGTTGCGGGACGTGGATCGGCTACACGTGCCCTATTTTGACGTTCAACTTCGAAGTAGGGCGCTATTCCCATCCCCTCATGGGGTTGGCGACTTCGACGTCTCATAGCCTAACGTTGATTTCAACTTTGAAATAGCGCCCAACACGTGTAGCCGTGACGGGCGCTATTTCGAAGTTGGCGTCGCTACTTCAAAGTAGAGTGCACATGTAGACGCGGCCGAAGGGTCCAAGAGCCATGATAGGTAAACTAAGATGTGCACATAGGCCAAAGCCCAGTTCTCCATTACACACACTCAAAAACTTTTTGATTTTTTACAGACAACAGAGTGATAGCTCTCACGATTTTTGAATCACTTTTGACATCCTCACTGCGATGAGATTTGCATTCTTGAATCTTCTGAGGACTGGTTTTCAGACAAATAACCTCATATTTACTTGATGTTTCATATAACTTCCTGGAATGTAAATGTGCATGATGCTGATTGGGTCATATATATTTTTGTTTTCAAAATAAATCCCCTTGGTATATCGATATTTCATGCTATTTGCCAGTATTTTTTTAAGATTGTTCTGCTAAACACTTGAAAGCATGTTACATCTTGCAGAGTGCATCAGTTTTTCTTGTCTGTCATTTAATTGCTTAGATATTGTCTTTTTCAGAAACCCACAGCAAACCTCTTCCTTGAAATATAGTCAGGTGCATCTTTTTGAGAAACGGCCTTTGTTAGCTAGGCACAGCCTTTGCGTGGTTCTTAGGATCAGTTAAATGAGAAAAATAAAGAACAACACATACCTGACATATGGGTGAGCTTTAATTGAAATTACCTTCTTTTCTTTTTATTAGGCATGTGTACAAATCCCAGAAGCAATGTACGCAGTATCTTGATTAATAATGTACTGTAGCTTGCTGATTGTAAAAGTCTGTAGGCACAGATGAATCATGAACATAAACAGAGGGAGACAGATTGCTGAACCAGGGCTTCTCTTACTGAATCTCACATATGGAGCCATGTAACTGCTTGTTCTTGTGGGCATATCAGGAGTGAACTGGCCTTTCCTCTCTGCCGACACCAGCACTCCATTATCCCATACAATAGTGGGAGGGATATGTCAGTCGGGGGGAGGGATAGCTCAGTGGCTTGAGCATTGGTCAGTAAAACCCAGCGTTGTGAGCTCAACCCTTGAGGAGGCCATTTAGGTATTGGGGCAAATAGATGCCAAGGATGGTGCTTGGTCCTGCCAAGAGGGCAGGGGACTGGACTAGGTGACCTCCCAAGGTCAATTCCAGGTCTAGGAGATGTGTATCTCCAATTATACCTTAACATCTGATTCCACACTACCTCTTGTAGTCTCCCTATTCCACAGCTACTCTGGCAGAGTCCTTCACTGAATCAGATCTTGAGCAATGAAATGGCCTTCACAGTAAAAATTAGCTGCTTTGTTAATCATTCTCCAGCTGTGCTCGCATCTCTGCTCTGACTTGCTTCACTTGCAGCAGAATGAAGATGATCAAAGCTTGTGACTATCCCTGCAAAGTCAGCTGGTTTGCTGCAGACCCAGCACAAGAGGAGGTGCAGTACCACAGCTCGAGGGAGGGGAAAGTAACTGGAAAAAAAGGGGTGGAGAATTTAAAAAAAAGAGAGGCAAAATCAATAGGGAGGTAACCAATAGACCACAAAGGGAGAGTGCAGAAAGGGGAAAAACTAGCAGAGATCAAAGAGAAACTGCTGCAGCCAGCAAATGGAAAAAGTAGCCTGGGAGAAAGATTTATTTTCAAGCAAAACAAAGAGTTGTGTCCCAGCTTTCGACCACACTGCTAGTGTGAGCACAGCAGATCAGTACAAAACTCATCTACCAACAGCTGGCCTGACTAGAAGATGAGGACCACCTTGCTCCACTTGACAAAGGCCAGGGTTCCACTTCACTTCAGTCTGTCTCCCAGGCAGATTGCAGAGAACTGATGATGAGTGATAGAAGAGGAAGAGAGGAAGGACCCATTTTGTTGTTGTCAGGAATGGACTGTGATGAGAAAAGCAAAGGGGGCGGGGCTGGAAGGGATGTAGAGTAAATAACAAAACCCAAGAACGAAGCAAGAGATGTAGTAGTGCACTCCAGGTGATCCTCAGCAGCAAGCAAATATACCTCCACCCTCTGCTGGAAATCTCATGGCATGGATGCACTTCCCAGCATGCCCTTCAGGGATTATTTCACCTGAACACTAGCTTACAGTTAAAGTATCCCTCCATTAGGTGTCAGTACACTCGCCATAGATGTATCTATTTTATAATGTTTTACACTGAGAAAAATGCATGAATCAGTGACTCCGTTCTAAGTCAAATTATTTCTTTTTTACTCCTAGAAATGGAAAATTGTACAAGGAAATCTTTTATGACAATTTGTATTTTTCCATACAATCTTCATGAATTTTCATAATTAGGGCTGTGAAAAGAGGTAAAGCTATAGTTCTGTTGACAGAAGTCACTGTCATCAGATATTTCCCGACAGAACCTCTGTCTACAGAATACGTCCACATCTAGAATAGTAACACAGAGATAGCTGTGCTAGTCTATATACTATGAAAACAAAAAAGCACTCCAGTAGCACTTTAAAGACTAACAAAATAATTAGGTGATGAGCTTTTGTGGGACAGACCCACTTCTTCAGATCATAGCCATGGCTATGTTGACAGTTTGCATCTACACCTCTGTCGACAGTTTGTATCTACACACAATTTGCTCTGTCGACTGAGAACTGCCAGGCTGTAATGCCCTCTGGTGACAGAAAGCAGAATGACAGCTCTGCAAACAGGGCTGCCTGGAGACCAGAAGCCCTCTTTGTCGACAGAAGTGTCTGCATGGCACCGCACTTCTGTCAGCAGTACAGTTGTATAAATGTTGCCAGGATGTCTGTAAGAGATGTGAACTGCACAGCTCATGCCCCCAGTTCTGAGCTAAGAATGCACCCTCCATTTCTTTTAGTGTTTTTTTTTCAGGCCGAGACAAAAATAATTCATGCTGATGAATACCCAAGCAATTGTCCTATGGTTCTACATACAGCACATGCCAGCTACACAGGAGTTAGACCTGTCAAATTGTATGTTTATTATTCATTAATCATTTTGTTTAATAGGCAGTTAATGTTATTCACAGTTCTTGTTTTCCATGACATCTTTTTGGTGTCTGTCACTCACTTCAGTCAATGAGGCTATGGCTACACTGAGCCCTAAACTCAAAATAAGATACACAATTCACACTATGCAAATGGTATATCCTAGTTCGAGTCTATTTCAAAATAGGCTATTTCAGCACATGGTACTGTCTACAGAGCACCAAGTGTCAAAATACTGTGCTATTTCGAGGCATCCCTTGCTCCTTGTGCAATGCGGCATATAGGGATGCTGAAATAGTGTGCCCAATATTTTGAAAACTATTTTGAAAAAACAGGTATGTTTCATAGATGTGGAGTAGCTATTTCGGGATACCTTGGTATCCCGAAATAGCTCCACAGTGTAGACATAGCCTGAATGTTTTGTGTTACGAATAAGCCACGCTGGAAGGCAGCAAATCATTGCTTTTGGGTAAGTCTTTAACTGAACTATCCAGAGTGCATTTTACAGCACCTGAAACTCTAATCTTAGCACTGCCTTTGTGATTAGAGTAGGCCCAGAGAGGTTCTGCTTCTGTAAACTTGTTGGTCTCTCACAAATATAACTGACTGCTTTTAAATAAAAGGTATGTCATGGGAAAATCAGTGGCAAGGGCTCCGGTCCATATCCACTTGCCACCATCTGACACTATTTCTCGCAAAGGACAAGTTGTAAAATATATTCCAAGCTGCTCATTCTCCTATCCGACCCTCAAAATTATGGAGAAATTCTGGGCAATTGAGGGTGGCTTCCTAATTGGAATATAATTTATTTTGATTCTGTAATCTTTAAGTCAATTCTATTCACTTTTTTACAATCTTTTTTCATTTCCCCCCTTCCTCCCATTCCCTCTGCCTCTGAGACCACCCCATCTCTCCCTATCTCTTTCTCTTGTGTTGCTATTTTACTTTTTTGGAAAAGGCATCTCCTTTGCACTCCGATTGTGCTTTTTATGCTATTCCATGCTGGTTATATTCCCTGCTGTCTCTCTCATGCTTCCTCTTCTCCTATTCTCTGTTCCTTTTGCTTCCAGCAGTTATCTCCTTTTTGTTCCTGCCATCTCTCCTTAATATATGTTTTTGCTAAAGTAGCTTTATACACATATATCTTTTTTTAACCTATATGAAAACAGGAAATCTTACCTCTCACATTTTATTCAACCTCCTGGGGATACCAGCTTGTCTCTGTCCACCATCTTTACCTACGATAAGCCTTATCCACATGGTGTCTCCTCTCTTTTGTAACCCAAGTTTCCCTTCTTCCGTCTTCCCTATTTCTTTTTCTCCCTGCTTTTGAGAGTATGTCTGTAAGTGGTTTGACAGATAGGGGTGATGGCTGGGGTGTGTCAGCAGCTTGCAGCTGAGCCGATTCTCTGCTGAGCTGTCCTGTGTTTGAGATTGGATGCCACATCAGTAACCCAGCATGGGAGCTGGCTTAGCTTCAGGCAGGTGCTAGGTAGCTGGAGGGGAGCCTGCAGCAGTTCCAGAGCCATCAAGTCACAACAACAAATTAACAAGACCTTATATATTATGGGACCTTCAGCCACAAGCTTCACTGGCCTTAAACGCAAGCCTTCTCTGTTTTAAACGTCTTTTGTTTGAAGCATCCGTGGTTATCTCTGCTGCCCACGAGGCAGCAGGTCTTTTGTATCCCTATTTATGTATCCTTATTTATCTTAGCACTGTCTTTATGATTATAGTAGGCCCAGAGAGATTCTGCTTCTGTCAACTTGTTGATCTCTCAAAAATGTAACTGACGTCTTTTAAATAAAAGGTATGTCATGGGAAAATCAGTGGCAAGGGCTCCGGTCCATACCCACTTGCCAGCACCTGACGCTATTTCCCCCAAAGGACAAGGTTTAAAATATATTCCAAGCTGCTCATTCTCCTATCCCACCCCCATTTATTGATGACATACCATTACTTGCAGCAATTAAGAGCATTAAAAGGGCAAATATTATTCTCAGTGCTGAACAAGTAAAAGAAATAAACTGCTTTCATGAAACCCCCAAAAGCTCAGTCTGGATAAATCCACCAGGGTAATATTCAATCCTTGCAATAGACCATCTGGCACAGAAAAGCCTTTGCCAATTAGTAAAGATGAAATGACTGTTAACACCATACAGAGAAAATATTTCAGAGAAATCCCTTTCCGTGGTTTATCAGGTATATCTCCTACTTCAAAATTTGAAATCAGACTCTACAGCAAGTTGAAATAGATTGATCACATTCACATTTTCACTAACTCACAAATTAACTCTCTCACAAACTCGGGCCTGTGTTTCATTTATTTGTACAGAGCTGAGATATTACTGCTCAGTGACCAAATAGTCAGCTCTAATCATTGCTCGGCTGAGTTGACTGCCTCTATCATTAAGGCATCAATATAATCTTTCTATTGTCATGCTTACTTTCAAGAGTCATAGCACATCTGCTACCTTTAAACAATGTAGTGAATAACGTGAGTAGTGCCTGCTTATTGGCGGCTTCAAAAGTGAAGGTTCAGCACTAGTGTAGTTTCTAACACTATGAGGCTACGTCTACACGTGCAGCCAACATCGAAATAGCTTATTTCGATGTTGCGACATCGAAATAGTCTATTTCGATGAATAACGTCTACACGTCCTCCAGGGCCAGCAACGTCGATGTTCAACTTCGACGTTGCTCAGCCCAACATCGAAATAGGCGCAGCGAGGGAACGTCTACACGTCAAAATAGTACACATCGAAATAGGGATGCCAGGCACAGCTGCAGACAGGGTCACAGGGCGGACTCAACAGCAAGCCGCTCCCTTAAAGGGCCCCTCCCAGACACAGTTGCACTAAACAACACAAGATACACAGAGCTGACAACTGGTTGCAGACCCTGTGCCCGCAGCATAGATCCCCAGCTGCCACAGAAGCAGCCAGAAGCCCTGGGCTAAGGGCTGCTGCCCACGGTGACCATAGAGCCCCGCAGGGGCTGGAGAGAGAGCATCTCTCAACCCCCCAGCTGATGGCCGCCATGGAGGACCCAGCAATTTCGATGTTGCGGGACGCGGATCGTCTACACGGTCCCTACTTCGACGTTGAACGTCGAAGTAGGGCGCTATTCCTATCTCCTCATGAGGTTAGCGACTTCGACGTCTCGCCGCCTAACGTCGAAGTTAACTTCGAAATAGCGCCTGACGCGTGTAGACGCGACGGGCGCTATTTCGAAGTTGGTGCCGCTACTTCGAAGTAGCGTGCACGTGTAGACGCAGCTAGGGTGTCCATCCATATTAGCAGTCTGATAGTGAGAAGTCTTTACCAGATGCCATACTGTTATGATAAAAAAAATCACTTGGCAAGGCCTTGTTCCATAACGATTGCCTTAACTCCAGAAAGTTCTTCAAAGAATTTAAAGCTCAAGTTTTCTGAAAGAAACCTTGGAATGGAAAGGCTTTTCCACATCAGTGACATTCAGCGTGGAGGACACTCACCCAGAATGTTTTGGCGCTCAACATTAGAGACATAGGTCCTATCTCAATTCCAAATGTAGTACCCGGAGCAGCACAGAAGATCAGGCCTTAGGTATCAAAGGCTGGGCATCCACGAATGTAGAACCAAATATGTCCCTTCAGTTTGCAACACTAGCAGATTACACAGATTAAATGAGAAGTGGTTGAAACAGTAGAGGAAGAGGCAGAGTGTGGGAATTGTAGTGCACAACTCATGCACAACTCATGTCTTTCAGGTTCCCCCCATGTAAAATGCATGTGAAGACATCTGCTTTAAAGGGGGTTCTAAGAATATAAATATGTAAAGATATTTACAAATTTAAATAAAACATTCTCTAGAATGCCAAAGTACTACTGCTTTAGAAGTCTTAGTCTTTATGTGAGGGGAGGGTATCGTCAGGAATACTCTACATTACAAAATACGTCAAGCTAAAAATATAAGACATATCAATCCCCACTCCTACCTCCAGCCAACAATGGTATGACAGCAAAACCCTCAGCATAGACTGGCTCATGCTGGAAAAACAGAGTGCTTCTTTTGGCATAGCTAGTTTTCTGAGAGAGCTGGTATAGCTGTGCTGTCAGAATAACCCTTCATAGTTTATATTGTATCTATACCAGAGAGCTCAGCCAGACTACAACACAGCTGTGATGACCAAAGCTATGAGGTATGGAAAAGCCCTAAATCCATGTTAATTACTGCATTAAACATTGTCTACTAGATCCCTTTTTAAAACAAGGCAGCAGGGTGAGGCAAAAAAATGGTTCTCATCCTGTGAAAATGTTTAAGATTTTGAAAAATGTTCCTGTCCCTAATTAGGGCAAAATTTTTTTAAAAAAAGGCTTGCCCAGCCTGGGACAGCTCATGGCCTCATGGCGGTACTGTGGGAATATGTAGGCCCACAGCCAGGGAGCACTGTGAAGAGTAGGCACCACAAGAAGGGAAATAACACCCCAGTGTCCCAGAGTGATATGTGGAGTCAGGCAAATGAAGCCACTAAGAATTTAAAAATATGTAGTTTTGTGATCAAAGGATGAAATTGAACCCTATTCAGAGGACCTGTTCTAGGCATATGTGCAACTAAAGTTCCACTTAAGCTCTGCTTTAGGGCTTCTTGCTAGAGGATGTTGTAAGGATCAGGACTTTAAACAGGGTATAAAAAGAACTAGATAAATTCCTGGAGGTTAGGCCCTTCAATGGCTATTAGCCAGGATGGGTAGAAATGGTGTCCTTGACCTCTGTTTGTCGGCGATGGAGCTGGAAATGGGTGAAAGGGGAGGGATCACTTGATGATTACCTGTTCTGTTAACTCCCTCTAGGTCATCTGGCATTGGCCACTATTTGAAGACAAGATACTGGGCTAGATGGGCCTTTAGTCTGACCCAGTACAGTAAGCCCTCAATTTTACAGACCCTGATTTAGTGGACTCTGTGAACAATGGATGTCCACCAGCCCCTGTTGTTCCGAAAGCCCACTTAGTCAAGGTCCATAAAATCCTAAATCGTTCCCCCCAACCCCACCCCCTAAAAAAATAAAGGACTTATCAACCACCGGTACCACCGCTCCTGGAGCCACCACACGCTCCTCCCACCAGGAGTGGGGTGTGTACATGGCAGAGGGCATTCATGTACATCCCCACCCCAGTGGCAAAAGTGTGTGGTGTCTCTGATGGCAGTGGCAGTGGCTCTTCTAGCCACGCAGTGGGCTCTGGAAGCTCCAGTTGCACAGCCCAGGGCTCCCTGCAGCAGCGTGGCCCAGAGCTAACTGCAGCCGGGCAGTACAGGGCTCCCTGTAATCAATGAAGCAACGAACCTACCCACCCAAGGTTTCAAGATGGCAAAATAAGTTACCAGTAAACAAAATGTGCTACAAACTCTTGTGCTCTCCCATTTACAAAAAGAGCATATCCGAGGTGTGTTCTGAAGGTGTAAGAACTGTTTGGAAGGTAAAACGTACAAAGAACTATATAAAATATTGAATCATAGCAGTTTTCTACTGTACTTTGATGACGAGCAATCTGAACTTTTCAGAAACAAAGACCATGCTTTACTTGCTGTCTATGCATTTAGGAATATTGCAGGAAAAACCAAATGTGCAAAGGTTTGCATTTCAGAGAAACAAACATGGTCATTTTACATTTACTGTTCATATGAGAAATTGCTTTATCATCAGTTAGGGAATAGAGCCATGCTAAACAGGTGACACCCAGAAATAAAAAGGGCTATTTACATGTCAGACCTAACCAAACTATGAGTGTACATGCAGCATTCACTTGTGGTAAAAAACATTTATTTTTTGCATGTATACACCATAATCACAAGGTGCAAACACCTATATATGTACATTTGCACGTTACAAGGGAAAAGTTTTCATTGCTGCTGTAACCATATACATTGCTTTCTTTAGGAACATGCAGACTTTCTGTTAGCTTCAATTTATCTTTTGTCCCAGAGTTAGAAGCAGAAAATTGAGTCACATGTAAATGCAATTTATGTTTTCCAAAACTAATCACTTTTTCTGAATTTCAAAAAGAAATAAATGTATTTTGATACAGTTTTATCCCAGGCAGCTGACTCATCTCTAATATGAAATTTGGAACAGTGCACCATCATCCTCCATTTTATCATATCCAATATAATGAACCACCTAAGAAGGGTAAATGTCAGGCCAGTGTCTTGTTATCTCCCAAATATTTATACTCTCCGTATCACCAGATCTGAGAGTTCAGTTGTGGCAACCTACTTAACAGTGAATCATGGAGATATTTTGACATGAATCTCCTTTTATCATTCAAAGACATTTTAAGGAGAAAAAGAAAAGAGACAATGATAAACAGGAAGCATTAAAACTCATTTATCATTTCCAAAATTATTTCAGTTTCCTAGATGTAATCTTTGTCATCATACTCATATGCATATGTAACATGCATCCCGTTCTGAGTCTTCAGTACCCACATTTTTTCTTGTATGAGATTTAATTAGTTGTTCATCCCACCATCTGTTTTCTAGTGTTGTATCTTCCCTTTCATGTGTTTTTTTTAATCTGTCTGTATTAGATGTTTGCAGGCTTTCTAGCTCTCAGCTATAGAAGCTGCAACCTGGATTAAAATCCTTAATGCTACTTTTTATGCTGGTGTTGGCAGATTTTGTCCCATGAATCTGAACAGATTCAAGGTTGTAAACACTCTGATTCAATATGTCAGTACTTCCCTAACAGTGAAAGTGCGGAGCACTACCTGAGAAGGGCTGAGGACCCTTCACTTCAGTCAGTGTGAGTATGTTTCACGTCCTAGAAGTGGCACCAATGGGTGGGAGGGGCAGCCAATTCCCTATACCTGGAAGGGACAGAGCCAAGGGAAGAAGGGGCAGGGGTTGGGAAGGAGCCCCCACAACATGCGGGGCACCATTTCAAAGGGACTTGGAGCTCCATCCACCACGCATGCTACTTTAGCAGAGGCTGCTCTGAGCCCCTTTAAAGTAGCGGGCCTGTGGGCAACTGTCTCCCGAGACCCCCTCTGTCCTCAGGCCTGTCTCCCAGGATGCAGTCCGTTCATTGATAGCTCAGGGTTTTATGAACTGCAAATGGAATTTTTCCATTTTTTTCTGAAAATAAGCACCAAGTCTAACAGGCATTTAAAATAGAGAATTATTCTTTTACTCATGTGTAAAATAGGGAAAATACCAACAGGGGTGTTGCAACTGATCCTAAATTAATTAAGGCTTGTAAGCCACTTTGAGATCTTTGGATGAGAAGTGCTGTTAAGGTGGTGTTACAATTATACCATCTACTGTGATCAAAATGATGATGACTAGTCTCTTGCTATAACATTTCATTGCCTATAAAGGCTTTACATTTTTGAAGTTATTTCCAGAGAACAAATGTAATAATGTCTGATTATTTTACTGTAAAAATAAATTATACAATTATTACATTAGTGCATATCATTACTTTCTTTCCTGACATTATATTTGCTAACAGTTTATAACAGTAACTTGAAAGGACTGCCATTGAGTAAATACAAATTGATAGCCTGATTGTGCACTACTTCATCAAGCAAAGCTCCCATAGAACTTAATGGCTGCCTAGTCTGAGTAATGAATACAAGAACCAACCTATGCTCTGATGCCTACAGACTACATGAAAATAGTCTGGAAGCTGTTGTACTGTGACCACAGATGATAACACTAAGAATAACTTTCTCATTGTTAGCGCACTCTACCATTTGTCTGTTGTTGCTTATTTTAGATATATATTGTAAGCTCTTAGCAGCAGGCAACATCTTTTTTGCATAAAGTACCTAGCACAATGTGGCTCTACCAGAGGTACATGTACCCTGGGGAGTATGAAGAAGTCTTCCAGGAGGTGTATCAATTCATCTAGATATTTGCCTAGATTTACAGGTTTTACAAAAAGCACTAGTGAAGTCAGCACAAACTAAAGTGTCATACAAACAAAATGAGGCAAATAAGTATTTTTTTCATGAATGGAAATCTGTGACACTTTCGTATATTTTTATGTGGTTTTATGAGCAACTCATTTTTTGTGAGTTGGAACCTGGGATGTGCAAGACAGATCAGACTCCTGAAAGAAGCACAGTATTCTGGAAAGTACAATGGGCTAGGTGCTATTGGACTAGCAAGGAAAAAAAAAAGGGCAGAACTGACTAGGGTCATGAGTGTCAAATTGTGAATTCCATTTTGTTTTCTGAAAGCTATATTGATTATATCATTTGCATAAATTTCACTTTGCATTGTAATCCAAATCTTGGAGTAAGGCATCTAGGTTATATGGAAAACCACTTCAATCCTGTTGGTGAGATGTAGCTATTCTGGAGACTGTGTGCTCATGATATGGTGTAAGAAATTTCATGCAGGGTTATCAACAACAGAGCCATCAAATGCAAGTGTTAAATGATTGTTCCTTACAGGAAGATAAGGTTTTCTGTCAACAGGGCCACTGAGTTTGGAGGACTCTGGGGCTATGTCTAGATTTCAGCATTTTTTCAACAGAGGTTTTTGTCAGAAGAAATCTTTCCACAAAACTTCTGTTGACAGATCATGGCCAAATTGCCAAGTGGATAGCAAGAGCAATACACTGTCAACAGAAAGCAGCTAGACTGTCTGGCCAGTCTCGCAACAAAACGGCCAACTGGAAGCACAGCAGACAGGGCTGCCTGGTGTCCCAGAAGCCGTGTCTGTCGACAGAGGGCTCCCCAGAATGTCCAGACTGGCTTTTTGTCAACAGATCTCTGTTGACCGAGGCATTATGCCTTGTGGGGAGTGCTGCATTCTGTCAGTTTATTGTCAACAGAACGCCTTGGGAATCAGGATGCTCTACAGGTTTTGTTGACAGAACCCTCTTGTGTAGACATAGCCTGTGTGTAACCCAAGAGGTACTGAGACCACTGACGAGGGAGCAGACTTCACTCTCCTTTGACCAAAGGCAAAGTGAGAGTAAGATGGATTTGGGAGCCCACAAGCCAAAGCACAAAGGAAGAAGTGGAGCAGACATTATTTTAAAAGGTGTCTGCTTTTCTAATCAGGAATCTATTTCATCACCACGTATAAGCAAACCAGGCTGGAGAGACAAGAAGAGGAGAGAGAAATTCTTCACATGAGGGTGATGACCAGAATCAGTTTTCACAGCCAAGCTCAGGTCAGAACTGGAAGCAGGTTATATTCAGGACTGTTTATTGTAGGTAGTCAAGTATCGGAGGGGTAGCCGTGTTAGTCTGGATCTGTAACAGCAACGAAGGGTCCTGTGGCACCTTATAGACTAACAGAAAAGTTTTGAGCATGAGCTTTCATGAGCACAGACTCACTTCATCAGACCAGCATCTGATGAAGTGAATCTGTGCTCATGAAAGCTCATGCTCAAAACTTTTCTGTTAGTCTATAAGGTGCCACAGGACCCTTCGTTGCTATTGTAGGTAGGAAATTCCTTTGTTATAGCCATATTTCCTGCTTTACTGCCATATTGCCCCCGAGGTTTAACTAGAAGCCAAAGCTCCCACAGCCAGGTGGAATCTGGGAGAACATGTATAAGCAACTGGGTCATGCACTGCTTCTAGTGTATGGAAACAAATTCTCACAGCCTAAAGAGGATGTCAGATATATGATTTGCCTAATAAATCCTGATCTAGGAACAGTGATTAGCCAATACCCAAGCCCAGATATTTAGTAGCAGATTGAATTCCATTGCTAAATCCAATCACAAGAGACAGGTACCCTACAAAAGAGTAGGAATGTGCCACATGGTGTGAACAGACTCTAAAATTGATGTTTAGCAAAACAGAAGCTGATTCCCTGCTAAATTACTCTAGTTTCATAGCAGTGTAATTCTACTGAAGTTAAGAGTTTTACTCATATAAAATCTGAGAAGCTTGTTGGACCATTAACATTCATTTTCAATAAGTCTTGGAACTCTGGGGAAATTCCAGAAGACAGGAAGAAAGCTAATGTTATGCCAGTATTGCAAAAAGAGTAAATGGCATGACCCAGGTAATTATAAGCCTGTCAGTCTGACATCGATCCCAGGAAATAATGGAGCTTCTGATCCAAGACTCAATTAATAAAGAATTGAAGGAAAGCAATATAATTAATGCCAATCAACATGGGTTTATGCAAAGTAGATAATGTCAAATTAATTTGATCTCTTTTTATGAAGTTAAAAGTTGGGTTGATAAAGGTAATGGTGTTGATGTAAGTTGCTTAGATTTTTATGAGGCATGTGATTTGGTACACATGATATTTTGATTAAAACAGATAAAATTAACATGACACATTAAACAGATTAAAATGGTATAAATAATAGGTCTCAATTACCTGAGGAAGAGTTCTGTGTAACCTCTAAATATCGTACTTCTCACCAACAGAAATTAGTCTAACAAATGATATTACCTCACTCACCTCATCTTACTAATATCCTGGGACCAATATAGCTGCATAAATACTGCTTATAGGTCTCAACTGAATTTTTTGAGATCTGGAAAAAAGCATAAATTCATCATAAATAAAGTTGAAGACAGCACAAAAATTCAAGAAGTATTAAATGAAGAGGAGAGGTCACTGATTCAGAGTGATCTCAATTGGTTGCTAAATTAGGCATAAGCAAACAGTATGGCTGTGTCTACACTGAGCCCTAACACCTACCGTTTGATGAAAATAAGCAGGCTGAAACATGCAAAATAGCAGCTCATTTGCCTATGTGTGGCTAATGTGCATATTCATAACACTGATTTGCATTTCCCAGCAGAAATCAAGCAGTGTAAACCTGGTTCTGCCAGCAACAACCCTTTATCGGCAGAACCTTAAGCCTGATTTTTTTCCAGGGATAAAGGGCTGCTGACAAAGGGGGTTTTTGCCGGCAGAACCAGGTCTACATTGCTTGATTTCTGCTGTGAAATGCAAATTAGTACCATAAATATGCACATTAGCTGCATACATATGCAAATGATCCACCTTTTAGTATTTTCAAGACTGTTTATTTGCATCAAACTGTCAGCACTAGGGCTAAATGTAGACCCAGCACAGCTTTCCTGGCAGGCCCATGCTAATAAGCAGCCTCGACATTGCAAATGGCTGCTCATTAGAATAGTCCTGTGGCTCATTAGCATAGTCATGTGACAGCTCAGTCTCAGAAGAGGGAGGTGCCAGCAGTAAAGAGGCTGTCTGGACGTGCCCCTGCCAGCAAAAAGACCCTCTGTTGCCAGAACCTTATGCATGAAAAAAATTCAGGCATTCTTTACTGACAGCACCCCCTTCTGCCGAGACCAAGCACTTGGGGCTATGCTAATGAGCTGTGGGACCATGCTAATGAGCAGCCATTTGCAATTTTGAGACTGCTCATTAGCATGGACCTGCCGGGAAAGCTGCACCATGTAAACCCAGCCTATGTGTTTTAATATAGCTAAATGTAAATGTATACATCTAGGAAAAAGAATAGAATAGGGAACTATTCTAGGAAGTAGTGACTCTGAAAAAGATTTGGAGGTAGAGGCTGGATAATCAACTGAGTGGCCAAAGGGGCCTATACATGTTTTGAATTCATACATAGGGGAATCTTGTGTTGCAGTAGAGAGATTATTTTGCCTCTATATTTGACAGCAATGGAACCCTAGCTGGAATACCCTGTCTACTTCTGGTATTCAGAATTCAAAAAAGAGATGGGTAAATTGCAGAGTGCTGAAAGAAAAGGACTGGGAATAATTAAAGGATTAGAAAACATTTTGTCAAGATAGACTCAAGGATCTCAAACAATTTACCTAAACAAAAAAGGAAGGGGGACAGATAAGTTGATTATAATCTATATGTACATGTATGTGGAATGTGGGAAAAGATAGGCCATGTCTACACTTGCCCCCTTCTTCGAAGGGAGCATGCTAGTCAGCCTGATCAGAGAATACTGATGAAGTGTTGCGATGAATATGCAGCACTTCATAGGCTAATTTTCCCTGCAGCAACTTTGAAGTACACGCGCACCTTCAAAGTGCCCATGGCTACATGGCATGCTGGCACTTCGAAGTTTGCAACTTCAGAGTTGCCTTGGGGAAAAATTAGCCTAATGCAATGCTGCATATTCATTATAGCATGTCATTAGTATTCTCTCACCAGGCTGATTACCATGCCCCCTTCAAAGAAGGGGGCAAGTGTAGACATAGCCAGATTTGATCCAAGTACATGCAAGAGGTATAGCATAATCTGTATTTTGAGAGTTTTCACTGTCATAGTTCACCCAGGCCTTCTTAAAGAATGCGTCTAACAGCACACTTCATCAAACAATAAAAGGACATTTTAACTGATTAAGAAAATTACATCAAAGTTAGTTCTTTCCATTATGTTTCCCATTGCCTAGAGCCCAGCAGATCCGCAGATATCCACCGTATAGCCATAGATACTTGAAGCCACAAATGTGAATGCAGCTATCTAGGGCTTATTTTTCAGATGCAGATGTGGATAAAAATTTCATATCTGCACAGGATTCTACCAAGGCATGTTGCGTTCTGTGTGTCTTAGCTTTAAAATTGTCACCAGGGTAAAATTTTGAAGTTCTGAGCATATGGAGCTGCATGTAAGACACTGTGATATGAAAAACAGGAGAAAGATGCAACAGAAGCAGCTAGAGAAGAGAAAACAGAAGAGTTAAAATAAGAGGGGGTGCTACAGAAATCAAAACAGAAATATAGGCTGTAGTGGAGTGGTGCCAATAATTAAAATGAATTTAAATCATTTTAACTTCCCACCAGAAGAATGTAAGTTCACATTTCTTAAACTGCTGCAGATTACAATGGAGCTGGGAAAGGGAGAAGTGGTGCTGTCAGAAAGTCGCCAGATATTCCTGCTCATGAACTACTGTTGTTCGCATTACAGCTGGAAGGAAGAGTAATATTTCTAACTACGATTTAACTCAAAGTCTGGGAAACCTGTCCATGTTTAAATCTATTTATACCTTATCCTTTATACCTGTTCATACCTTATCCCTATTCTTAGCAAAATGAAGGCTCAGAGTGGGCACTTGCTTAGTAGTTGAAAGAGGCAACAAGAGAGCTTATTTTCCATGTGCTGTAATTTGAAATCAGGAAATGGAATTGAGTCTCTTATAACGTCACCAGGTGTTATGCCTACACAGCTGCAACAGAAGGCAGATCAGAAGTCCTGCTCTATCTACCTGATGCTCCAGCTGCTTTTGCCAGGTTAACAACATCCAGCACTCTCTACACGAAAAAAAAAATTGAAGAACCTTCCATGAGGTCACACACACCAGTCCTACAAGATCTAAAAAGATGGAGTGAAGAACACGTGACCTACAAGCACCATGGTGGCAGAAGGAGTGTCCCCTCTCTTCCCTTGGCTCCCTGCCCTCTGCCTCCCACCCAGCAGTCAAAGAGAACAGCCCTAGCAATTCTGTGTAACAAATACAGCCGCCCAGGAATAGAATTAATCGGTGCACGTCTTCTGCCAGTAAAAAAGTTTGCTTATGGCACAAAATTCAACAACTGTTTCCCCTCAGGGGTGCCCATCTGTCTGTCCCGGGGAGTAGAATGTGATCGGTGTGTGTTTGTCTGTCTCTGGGGTTGATGTGTTTTTAAGCATGTAGGTTTAATGTTCTAGTAACAAATACACTGACATAAATAATGTAGTTTGATATGCAGCACACAGAGGTGCAATCTGTTCTCTACCATAGGGAATAGCTTCTCTAAAGGACAGGAACAACAGGCAGGGCTAAATTATGGTGTTAATGAGTAGGGTCTGTGTGAAACTGTCTTCCACAGCAACTCTGCATGAACTGACAATAGAAAAATCAGAAGTGAGGCTATTTGTATTTGAACCCAGCAACTGCCACCATTGGTGCTGGTTCAGTCCCATTACTATCTTGGTACAGATCAAACAGGGTGGAAGACCAACCAATTATGAAGCATGTTCACCAAGCAATATTGTCCTACATCAGGCAATCACATGGTCACCAAAAGCTTTGGTAGAACCACAATAAATAAATAAATAAATAAATAAATACAAGGTTGCCAGTGATGGACATAGAGTGAATAACCCAGCTAACCCATCATGAGTATGGAGATAGAGATTGATCCATGTGGTGCTCAGTCAGCAAGAAGGCCATGTCCCTTTAAGTTTACCATGATGATGCTGATGGAGTTGCACTGTCCCAGGAAAAGCACCCTCAAGATTGTGCCTCAGAGAACCATGTCTAGTGCTGCTTCTTTTACATGGGGGAACAGTCTACACCCTTTAGAATAGGGCCCTGCTCTGTGGCCTAGTGGATAGTGAGGTCAAAGCTGTGACCCTACCTCTTCCTGTCTGTGCCCTGCTCACAGAGACTGCTGCAGTGAGAGATCCCTGAGCAGCTGCACAAGGCCTGGCAAATTCTTTGCTCGTACGAGCTCCATTCACAAGCTGGGCCATAGAAAATGAGGCTGTATAGTGAGCCATCCTACCATTCTCCAAGGAAAATATAAGATTAAATATTTACAGGTTTAACATTCAAGTCTGCCACAGAGGAGACTCAGTGGCAGGAAAAGGCAAAGGTGAGCATGTTGTTTAATAATCACCATCAGGGAAATAGTAGCGGGGCGCGGTGACTGCTCTGTGTGTGTTTGTGTCACAGCAGACAGTAAATGAGAGGCTTGACAAAGAGTGATTGGGTATTGGGATGGGTCTATTTGGAAAATAACTTTGAGGGAGAGAAGGAAGAATATATACATTCTTCTTATATATATATATATATATATATATACTACATACCCTGGAAACAGAGAAAATATGAATACCAATTGAAGCATACACAGTAAGTTGCATTTAACAGAGTGCTGAATAGCATGGGAACTGAGCATGTATTTACCCGCTGCTGGAGGAATTCTTTCTGCCTGTCTATTGCGAAGCCATTTATCCCTTTCAGGGATGACCTTGGTCCTTGCCTAATAGAAAAGTAAATACTTCTACCTTTCTAATGGGAAATACATTTTAAGAAAAGAAAAGAGGGATCTACTCACTACAAAGGTTTTATTTCCATCCTCAGTAATTTATGAGCTATTCAAAAGACATTGTCAAAGCTAGTCCCATCTGCTAGTCTGGCCCTGGGGAAAAGCTTTCTTCAGCATTTCTTACCCCTTTCTTATGCCACGGCTCTCTGCCCTTTGCTGTGCTGGAATATAAAACTATTAAAAAAATTATCCTCTTTTTATTTTGGTAACAATGTCATCTTCCTCATCCAAAACTTTTTAAAGGGAGACAACAAGACAGACAGAAAGAGAGAAAGAGAAATGTTTTGAGTAATAATTGGTAATATTATTGCACCTTCTGAACACTAATACCAAGCAGTTATTCTTTAAAAGCCCATGCAGTCACATACTAAAATGATCTTGTTATTTAAATAGCCATATATAAGATGCTGAGGAGCTAATTATAAATGTGTAGTGCAATCTGTATTAATATACTGATAATTGTATGTCCATAAAGAATCTGGGCGAGAAATCCATAGTAATCCTGATAGTTAAATGATGCACGCTTGCTTTGTGACAAGACCCTGGTGCTGTTCATGATGGCAGGCTAAGAAGTCTGTGATTCTTGTTGCAAAAAACCACAGATATTTGAATGAGAAAGTTTCAGATGTTGGCTCAAACCTGCAAATGGCTTCGAAAGCTCTGGAATCTAACTGTCCAGTCCTCTTTTGCACAGAAAGGAAGTCGTATAGAACAGAACATAGCTTTAAGATACTGTGCTGCTTCCCAAATTCTGGAACCCATTCCCTGAGACACTGGCTTGTAATGACAGTAGTAGTGGGAATATACCCAACTCCACTTAGGCCCTTCATTTCCCCTTCCCTTTCTCTAACTCAGAGGTTAAGAGAAGAACTGGCATAACATAGTAACCAGAGAACCAGCTTCCAGAGAATTTGCAGCTCTGTTTGTGCCACCTTGTAGGCACTGTTTTAGAAAAGGACTGTACACTTACAGAAATGTTCTACACATTTCTTTATTTTTCCCAATAGCAAATAAATTAAACATACAGGGCTGCATGCAGATTGGATTGATCTGGATTTTTCTGCCCTTTCAGCTTTAGGTATAATTTCAGACAAAGCTAATTATCAGCACTTTGTTCTGAGATAAAAGATGACAAAGGGGAGCAGAAAAATAATACCACAAGTAATCATGCAGCTATTCTGTAAGATCAGCCATCATCAGGCAATCAGAGAAAATACCAGACCCATTAGAGAAGACAAAAAGAGAAAAGTTTATTGAACATCAGGTTTTGAAAAGGTTTCACATATAAGGTTCTGCTATACTGGATGAGAAAGGATGTTGCTGTGAGGTAATCCTTGTATTGGACTTTTCTCCAGCCTGGCCAGAATGTCAGTCATTTACATATAGTTCATGTTTTCAAGGTTTTATTTCCAACCATGAGACCTAGAAACAATCTTAACAGAGAAAGGTGAGATTCTGTGGACCAGTTTTGCAGCCAGACATGAATTCTGAAGCAAATTATACAGGTGCAGAATCACCAAGTACTCCTGTATGAGATTATAGTGAATATTTATGTTACAGTACCACCTGAAGACACTGATCAGTTCTGAAGCCCATTACACTGTGTAGTGTACAGAGCCCATGTGTAGGGACATTCCCTTAGTCTGGTGGACAGGAGATGAACAAGTCCTCTGAGCCCGTTCAGCACTGACAAAGTGAACCTATAATTGTTCATCCTGGAGTGGACTGGGGCTTAAAAGGGGAAAGTTGCCACTGTGAAAGGTGGTGGTGGGGGGATAGCTCAGTGGTTTGAGCATTGGCGTGCTAAACCCAGGGGTTTGTGAGCTCAATCCTTGAGGAGGCCATCTAAGGGTCTGGGGCAAAATAGATGGTGCTTGGTCCTGCAGTGAGTGCAGGTGACTGGACTTAATGACCCCTCAAGGTCCCTTCCAGCTCTATGGAATGTGTATATCTCCATATTTCTAAAGGTGGTGAACACAGTGAGGACTTCTCCACCAGCTTAGAGACTGCTGACAAAGACAATCAGCTGAGAGAGAGTTGCAGGACTCCCTGTTCCTTGCAATACCATCCAAGAGGGAGGAGGACCGGAAGTAGACTCCACTAAAAGACAAGGGACCGTCTAATATACCAGCTCTAAAAAGCTGAAACCAGAAAGCCTAAGATATGGGCTTTCTTTGCTTTCACTTAGACTGCATCTATATACTGTCACTTTCAGTGCTAAAACTTTAGTCATTCAGGGGTGTGAAAAACACACCCTGAGCAATAAATGTTTTAGTGCTGAAAAGCACCAGTATAGACAATGCTTTACGTCCTGACAATATAGGTACCACCACTCATTCAGTGTGTGTGCGTGTGGGTAATTTAGTACCAAGGGAGCTCCCCCCAAGAGATAATGAATGACTATATTACCTACATCACAGAACTGAGGAGGAAGCACTAGTACGGGCAGCGTAGATGTAACACCAACATACCCAAAGCCAGCCTGTCTGGACGACCAGCTGCCAACAGCACCTTCATAGCCAGAGATTAATGGGAGCTGAGCCCTGCAAAAGAACCAACTTGAGAAAGAGAAAGAGGCCTTATCAAGAAAAGATCCATGTCCCATCTGCTCATGGTCATGTAGAGTCCTGGGACAGTGGTGATGACTCATGGTCATGCAGCATCCTGGGACACTGGGACAAGACAAGAGCTATTCACTGAAATATATAAAAAGGTGGGTGTGAAGTTATAAGGGAGTTCTTCTTGCCATCACCACTTTTCAGGAGTTAGTTTCAACCGGGTAGGGAGACAGGAGGAAGCCCAGAGCCCTGGGCTCCTCTCTCTCTCCCCAGGATGGATGGTACCAACTGCTCCTGAGTACTACACAGACAAGAGAGAAAGCTCACAAAGAGGTGGGGGATCATATAATCAGCTCACTGTCCTGGATTCATGACTGCAGCCAGACACACTAGACCCTGCTATGCCTGGCCTTTCTCTGCTGTCCCTATGCAACTCTTCACCTGCATGAGTTTGCCTGTGTAAGTGCAACAACACAAGAGGGCATGAGGGAGACATGTTGCTGGAAGCTGGAGAGATCATTAGATCTGTCGATACATACAAGCAGTCACTGTTGGTTTATAAAAAACAATGAGAAGTCCTGTGGCACCTTAAAGAATAACAGAATTCTGGAGCATAAGCTTTCATGGGCAGACCCACTTTGTCAGATGCATGCTGCATCAGAAAGCCAAGACATAGCTCACATGCATGTGACGAAGTGGGTCTTTGCCCATGAAAGCTTATGCTCCAAAAAAATCTGTTTGTGTATAAAGTGCTACAGGATGTCTTTTTTTTGAGGATACAGACTAACAAGTCTACTCCTCTGATGTTGGTTTACAATATATTTCATGCTCATGTTAGATTTCTTGGTTGCATTTATTTATGATTATGGCATTATACCACAGTGCATTGTAAGACCACAGAAGTATAAAAGAACTGACCTAAAGACCATTCAAATCAATGAAAGACTTTCCATTTATTTTAATGGGGTTTGGATCAGGCCCAAAGCATATTTTAACAAAAGAAGCCGGGAATTGTAACTGCTAAATGAATACTTGAGTCCAGATAATTCATCTGCCTAACTCATTGCCTGCCTCATAGACATATGGACAACACTTTTCTCTGTATAAACTGGACACAATTTAAGTTTTTAGTAATACAAGAATGAAAGACACTTTAAATGATGATATTGTGAGCATCTTGGCATATTGTAGAAACATACTGTAAGTAGTAAAGGCACAGATCCTTTGGAATGTGCATCACTAAGTGGAGCTTGGAGATATGAAATAAATGCTGAAATATTATGTTCTGACTCAGATACACTAGCCTAACAACTAGCATCAGTCTTTGCCATTAGGAAAGACACAGACATCCAATTACATATATTTGCTCACTGTTTGTAATCCAAGTCTTACGCAAAGTGGTAAAGCTAAATTTTGTTCAGAAGTCATTGTTTCTGTTATTACTTTATTTGCTGCGTAACTGTGCAGTGTTTATATCTTTGCAGGGTTTTTCCCCCTCTCCACGGAGCACTTGTTTAAATCTGCTTGCTAGTCTAATGTGGTTCCTCTAGATGAATATTTTATAGGTATACATGTGTTGGCAACGAGAAGTAAGGAGCTTATGAAATCTAACTAAGTTGTGCATTTTATGGTTTCCTTCATGACTCATGCAATCTATCATTCCCCTTTAGCTAAAAAAGGGTAGCATCAGGATGGACAAGTTATGGGAGTATGCAGAATTATTTTAAAGACGTTCTTATTTTTCAAAAACTATCTTGCTAAGGGAAAGATAAACTATTATTTTTTGTTTTGTTTTGTTTTGCTTTGACTAAGGCCAGGCATCAGAATTTCCATACACAGCCTTCTATGAAATTTAGCATATTATCAAGGAAGATAAAAAAGAGAGAAAAAAGTAGATTAGCAGAAACTGATATCTTGAACACAATGGCTATGGTTACATCTTTGTTGGCAGCCTCTTATGCCTGGAAAAAATCAGGCATAAGAGGCTGCCAACAAAGCGGGGAGTTTTGCCAGCAGAAGCACATTTAAACAGCTTTTTTTCTGCCGGCAGCAGCATATGCTGGTGAGCGAATATGCAAATGAGAGACCATTTGCAGTTTTGAGACCATCTATTTGCATACTGATGCCAGCGGTTCAGGTCAATGTAACTGTAATCAATAAAGATTATAGGAAAATGCACAAATCTATGGAAAAGAAAAATACTGTCTTAACTTCTGATGTTTGTTTTCCCTCAGAATGGCAACCCTAAAGGGGCATGTAAGCGCTCCTGTTTGCTGAAGGTGGACAAAAAAAGGTGTGTCAGGGGTGGTTTGTTCTGAGACCCTGCTTTTCTAAGGCAGCATAGGTTTATGGCCAGAGTCCACACAACAAAGTCCCTTCTCACAGAGCAGTATGACCTAGCAACCAGAGTCAAAACTATGAGGCCCATCTCGCCTGCCAGTGTGGCCTAAAAGACAGAGTCAATACAACAAGGCCTGTCTCGCAGGGCAGCACAACCTAACAACCACAGTCCATGCATCAAGACCCCTCTTACAGGACAGACCCCATGGATCAGGGTTTGGGAAGGGAGCAGGGAGGCCTGGGCCCTCCCAGCTCCGTCTGGCCCCAGCTTAGGGCCCAACCCATGGTGACTCCCACTGAAACACACCAAGTTACTGAGGCACGTTTCCCTCCCTGGGTTGCTTCCTATTTGCCTTCCCAGCCATCTTATGCAATGTCTGTCTCTGGTTCATGGATTTCTCCAGTCATCCCTGGAGGACTAGCCTCCAGGGTCCAGTCTGCAGGCAGTTTCCTGCCTGGGGCTCCACAGGCACCTCCTTACACCATAGCACCCAGAACCCCAACTGAATAGATCCTCAGGCTTTTGTAGCAGGCATGAAGCTGGAGCACTCTCAGCTAGGCTGTAGGGGAGGGGCCCCTTTGGCCGGGTGAGTGAGATTAGCCTGCTCTGACTCAGTGAGGGGTTGACACATCCTGTCAAAGGGTGATATGTTTTCCATAGTGGGGGAAGACAGGCATATTTGTATTGTAACTGGAAGCAGAATAGGAATTCCACCTGACCATTGTGTGCTCAGACACTGTGCTGTGTTGTTTTGCCTTTTAGTTGAAGCACCATGCTTCAGCATCATTCACAACTGATATCTAACCTTTACCTTGACCACTTGACTAGAATAGTAATACAATTAGACTTCTACATTGCTTCCTTAGATTCCAGTTTTAAGTTTTCAAGGCATGTTTCTATATGACCTCTAACTCAAGAGATTCTGAACAAGCATAACCGGTTAATCATGTAAGTACTGTATTTATTTAATGATAACATCAAGAATGCACGCCCATTAGATTCCTTCTAGGTAGATACATATATTAACATACTTCAAAAAGTTCTCTCTCTCTCTCTCTTTTCTAGGTAATTATGCTGTGTTTTCCTGCATTCCTTTAGCCATCTGGTGAGCAATTTTCTCTCTTTTTGAAAGAAAAAAAAATCAACCATAGCTTTCATGAATACAATTGGAGTTTTGCCACTGACTTCACTGGTCCCAAAATTTCACCCATTTTTCTGCTGACAGTATTTTGTGTTCATGTCCAGATTCCTCAATAACTTCTTTACTTCACAGTTTCCAATGACTTGCATGAAATATTGAAATTCAGCAGAGTTCAACAAATCATCAAAACATTCACTTGCTACAGATATCCATTTCCCTTTCATTTCTAATAAGAAAAAAATGTCACCCAAGTGTAGTCATAGTCCTAATCATTGCCCCAGCATAAGTGTACTTTGCTGTTCCTAGTCATAAGATCAGCAAAAAGAAATCCCTTTTGAGGTGAAACAAGACTGAAATAAAAACACTGAGAAAAGGATTAAAATAAAGGTATTGTACTTACCAATTCTGTTACCAAAATCTAAATGAGCCAACAGTACAGAAACATCAGAAGTGTCATATTGGATCAGGCCAGTGAGCCATGTAGCCAGCTATCATGTCTCCCACGGTGCTCCATAAGTGCCCTTACAGGAGTGCTTTAAAAAGCAGATGTCTGTATACCTTAGTACCTGCTACTCCAGAAGAAAGAACATTTGACATAGGCAATGAGAGGGAGGAACTTGCTGTCACAGGATGAGCTAGGCCTATAAGAATTTATAGAGCCCAAGTTCTGACCTATGCTTGAGTCAATCAATCAATTTGTCACCTGATGGCAGCACAGATACATGGCACCTTTATCCTTCTGGCCTCAGTTTTCCCTCTGACATCCCAATCAATGTTCACACATACACAGGTATTTTCATCATATCTCCTCTTGGGTTTACTTTATTAAGCCTTTCTGATTGTATAACATAAGACTTCCCATATTCTAGCAGTTCCTTCTCTGCTCAAATTAAATAATCTCCTCATCCCTTCTAGGCCTGGTCCTTTTCTACCTGCTGCTTCACAGATCCAGTCTGCAAGTTCCTTTCCTCTTTCTAAGCCACACAGACCTTCCCAGGATTCCAAGTGTGGGAATCTATCTCTCTGCAGATGTCGCCCCAGCTCCTGCTTCATAGGAAACAGCCTTAACTCTGTCACACCTTCCCAGCTTGGCCCCACCTTGTCTGTACTCCAAAACCCTTCTGCCTTCTTGACACCCGCTCTGAGAGCCAGAAGCCCATAGGATGTGAAGTGCCACTTCCAGGCTGCCATTATGTCACTCTTAGTCAAAGGTCAAAGTTTGGGTCCTTACACACTTATAGGCCTAGCTCAGCCCGTGACACCTGTAGTGAGGTAAGGGCTTGAAACATAAGCCATGTATCACAGGCCCGGTGTGAGGCCTGAGGCTTAGGCACAAAGGTCAAAATTTTGCTGTGAGCAAGAGGCAGGCCTCTGGTCACAACACTGGGCATGAATAGGGCTGGTATTGCAGACGAACTCACAGCTAACTGGTACCAGGGGCAGGCTGTACACACATTTCAGAGAGATGTTAACAACACCTCATTAAGGAACATCACAGTACCCATATATACCTCACAGATAATAGGAACATACCTGCCCAGGTTCGGGATAGGGTCTAAATGATCAGTAACAGAGAGATAGCCCTGTGAGACTGTATTCCATCAAAACAAAAAAGCAGTCATGTAGCACTTTAAAGACTAACAAAATAAAGTATTAGGTGATGAGCTTTTGTGGGACAGACCCACTTCTTCAGATCTATATAATTTCCAATCTAGACTCAAACGTATATCTGGACTGGAAATTATATACATCTGAAGAAGTGGGTCTGTTCCACGAAAGCTCATCACCTAATGACTCATTTTGTTAGTCTTTAAAGTGTTACATGACTGCTGTTTTGTCTTATGCAGAAGAGATACTTAGTGTATAATGGCAAAACTTCCTTTTATTATACAAAACCCTGGAGAATACAGCATTGTTTTCCAATAGACAGGGCACTCAGTTCTATCCTTATAGCTGGTGCAATATTTATCAGGAAAGGTGTCCAGAACTGACTTTGGATCTCACACATCATAGCCTCATCAGAACAGACTCAATATATTGATACTCAGTGTATTGATGCTCCTTTTGATATATGAAAAGGAGAAAGGAATGCTGTGCTATTCAAAGACAAGTATGAAACACTACTTGATACCTTGAGATATATATTTATATATATATACTGGTGACTTCTGGAAAGGGCCAGCTAGGATAATCTGACATCTTTCTGAAGATCTTTATGGTTTATCTTAGGTATCAAGTAGTGTTTCATACTTGCCTTTGAATAGCACAGCATTCCGTTCTCCTTCTTCCAGGAAAAACAAGCCTGGTGTGCAATCTTTCATCTGTTAATTTCTGGTTATATTGGCTGTGATCTGAAGAAGTGGATCTGTCCCACGAAAACTCATCACCTAATAAATTATTTTGTCAGTCTTTAAAGTGCTACATGACTGCAGAGGAGTGATGTAACATAGGGGCCGTGTCTACACTAGCCAAAAACTTCGAAATGGCCATGCAAATGGCCATTTCGAAGTTTACTAATGAAGCGCTGAAATACATATTCAGCGCCTCATTAGCATGGGGGCAGCCGTGGCACTTCGAAATTGACATGGTTCGTGCAGACGGTGCTCCTTTTTGAAAGGACCCCGGCTACTTCGAAGTCTCCTTATTCCTATGAGCAGATGGGAATAAGGGGACTTCGAAGTATCCGGGGTCCTTTCGAAAAGGAGCCCCATCTGGACGAGCCGCGCAGCGGCGAGCTGTGTCAATTGCGAAGTGCCGTGCCGCCCCCATGCTAATGAGGCGCTGAATATGTATGTCAGCGCTTCATTAGTAAACTTTGAAATGGCCATTTGCATGGCCATTTCGAAGTTTTTGGCTAGTGTAGACGCAGCCAGGATGTGATGGTACATAGGAGTGTAACTTGTTAGTACCTATGTATAAAAATGTACTTCAAGGGAGTTGTCTTCGTCTGACTTAGAGGGCAGAGAAGAATCCCATCTCTGACTGAGTTGTCTCCGTTTTCACAGGCACACATCCTTAGCCTCCCTGTAGACATTTGATCTGGGGAAGCTATTACTGTGCTTCATTTACAATAAACCTGGTGTGGTGCCTTTGACCCCTAGCTGATTTTGTGGTCTTTGGAACCTCTCTTGGTGTCTACTATATTAGCAATCTGTGCAAGGCTAATATAATATACAGAGGGAACACGTGCATGTAGCTGAATGGTTATCGTCATTGGACACAGCAAGAGACCTGTGAGGACACCATACTAGTAAGATTCTGGTTTTAAGGAATTTCCGTGTTTCATGGTGATTAACTGTGACATTATCCAGGGTACAGTCTGGACTGGTAGACAGCTGTGTCCCCTCAGTTCTCCAAACTGGACAGCTTTGCTTGCTGCTTCACTGTGCCTGCGTCTGCACTACAGCAATCTTTTGAAAGATGGTCTTCCAGAAGATCTTCTTTCAAAAGAGCACATCCACACACAAACAAGATTGATCCACTCTTTCGATGGACAGCATCCACGCAGCCCCACTCTTCCAAAAGAATGGGCCAGGAATCGAAAAATCCGGCTCCATAAGGACTGTTCTTTCCAAAAAAGGGCCCATGGAGCAGCTACACATGCTTTTTTTTTTAAAGAAGCATTTGAAAGGAGGTGCTCTTCCTGCTTTGGGAGCAGAAGAGGGCTCCCAGAAAAAGAACTGCATTCTTTCAATTTTGGATCAAAAGAGCACAATTTGTGTGTGGATGCTCCATTCATTCTTTCAAAAAAGGGACTGATTTTCCAAAAGACCTTGCTAGTGCAGACATGGCCACATTTGAGACCAACTGTTCCTGTTCTGACCACACACAGAACCTCTGGCATATAAGCTATTTCCAGCTGAGTTATGAGTGCTGTTAGATACCCTGCCCTGAATTATATGGCAGAGTGACACCAGCAAATTTCCAGTCATATGAATCTTGTACTGTCCAGCTCTTTCCCACTGGACAATACAAACTAATGAAAAGTCCTGGATTTCATTAACTAGTGGGGTTCCACAGGGGTCTGTTTTAGGACCGGTCCTGTTCAATATCTTCATTAACGATTTAAATATTGATATAGAAAGTACACTTATTAAGTTTGCAGATGATACCAAGCTGGGAGGGGTTGAAACTGCTTTGGAGGATAGGGTCATAATTTAAAAGGATCTGGATAAACTGGAGAAACGGGCTGAGGTAAACAGGATGAAGTTTAATAAGGACAAATGCAAAGTGCTCCACTTAGGAAGGAACAATCAGTGTCACACATACAGAATGGGAAAGGACTGCCTAGGAATGAGTACAGCAGAAAGGGATCTAGGGGTTATAGTGGACCACAAGCTAAATATGAGTCAACAGTGTGATGCTGTTGCAAAAAAAGCAAACATGATTCTAGGATGCATTAACAGGTGTGTTGTGAACAAAACACGAGAGGTCATTCTCCCGCTGTACTCTGCGCTGGTTCGGCCTCAGCTGGAGTATTGTGTCCAGTTCTGGGCACCGCAGTTCAGGAAGGATGTGGAGAAATTGGAGAGGGTCCAGAAGAGAGCAACAAGAATGATCAAAGGTCTAGAGAACATGACCTGTGAAGAAAGGCTGGAAGAATCGGGCTTGTTTAGTTTGGAAAAGAGAAGATTGAGGGGGGACAAGATAGCAGTTTTCAGGTATCTAAAAGGGTGTCATAAGGCAGAGGGAGGGAACTTGTTCTTCCTTGCCTCTGAGGATAGAACAAGAGGCAATGGACTTAAATTGCAGCAGGGGAGGTTCAGGTTGTACATTAGGAAAAAGTTCCTAACTGTCAGGGTGATCAAACACTGGAACGAATTGCCAAGGGAGGTGGTAGAATCTCCATCACTGGAGATATTTAAGAAGAGGGTAGATAGATGGCTTTCAGCGATGGTCTAGAAAGTGCTTGGTCCTGCCATGAGGGCAGGGGGCTGGACTCGATGGCCTCTCGAGGTCCCTTCCAGTCCTACTCTTCTATGATTCTATGATTCTATGATTCATTAATAGAAAATGGCATTCACAAATCTTATTAATACAAATGAATTTTCCCCAAACACTTCAATCTAAACACACTGGGGCTACGTCTACACGTGCAGCCAACATCAAAATAGCTTATTTCGATGTTGTGACATCGAAATAGTCTATTTCGATGAATAACGTCTACACGTCCTCCAGGGCTGGCAACGTCGATGTTCAACTTCGACGTTGCTCAGCCCAACATCGAAATAGGCACAGCGAGGGAACGTCTACACGTCAAAGTAGCACACATCGAAATAGGGATGCCAGGCACAGCTGCAGACAGGGTCACAGGGCGGACTCAACAGCAAGCCGCTCCCTTAAAGGGCCCCCTCCCAGACACAGTTACACTAAACAACACAAGATACACAGAGCTGACAACTGGTTGCAGACCCTGTGCCTGCAGCATAGATCCCCAGCTGCCGCAGAAGCAGCCAGAAGCCCTGGGCTAAGGGCTGCTGCCCACGGTGACCATAGAGCCCCGCAGGGGCTGGAGAGAGAGCATCTCTCAACCCCCCAGCTGGTGGCCGCCATGGAGGACCCAGCAATTTCGACGTTGTGGGACGCGGATCGTCTACACGGTCCCTACTTCGACGTTGAACGTCGAAGTAGGGCGCTATTCCTATCTCCTCATGAGGTTAGCGACTTCGACGTCTCGCCGCCTAACGTCGAAGTTAACTTCGAAATAGCACCCAACGCGTGTAGACGCGACGGGCGCTATTTCGAAGTTGGTGCTGCTACTTCGAAGTAGCGTGCACGTGTAGACGCAGCTCTGGTTAGATAAAGGAAAACATGTTTATGAACTACAGAAAGATGTTAAGTGATTAAAAGCAATGAAATAGAAGAGTCATCATTGGTTGTAAATAAAAAGATGCAACACTTCTGAAGTGTAACTTAGCCTAAGTGAATTCAAAACAAAATGCCTCTCTCCGCAGGTTCTTTTGCAGTCTTACTGGCTGCGTGCTTTCCAGACAGCTCTCCTCCTGCAGTTCAAGGTTTCTTTTGGCATCCTTCAGGCATTGTGGATGTCATAGGCAAATAAAAAAGGGAGGAGAGAGGTGATTTGGGCCCTCTGTCATTTTTATATCCTTTCCCCCTCTTTGAGATTCATCTCCCACTGGGCATCATCAAGAAGCAATATGTTTGTTTGACATCATGTAAATTTCTCACTCACGCTTTTCAGCCAAATAAAGGCCACTTAACCATTAATATTGCATTGATTATGTGTTGACACCTGGCTGAGGCACTGGCTAGCCTTTTGTCTTCAGGTTTGAAGTTGTTTCCTAGACTTGGCACATGATTCAGTAAAGTCATACAGTAGATTCTTAGAACTTTACATGTAACCTTGACAGATATGTTACCAGGACAACAAAGTTCAGCGGGTTATGAGCGTTCAATGATACCGAACAAGGCATATGCTGTGCAAGATTTATCATACTTTTGTATGAGTGGTGAATGTAAGGGTATAAACTGTCACATACACATATCAAATTTTGCTTTTTAGTTTCTCAGTGAAGCTTCTAAATTAGAAATCGTCTGTGTCCCAGCTCACTCCTGACTTATTCAGAAACTACTGAAAGGCTGAAAAAGTACAGTCATGTGTACACGCTCATCAATACAACTGTACCTCTCTGGTCTGCTAGCAGGGAAAATGGCTATGTGATTCTGAGCTTAGTGACAGTTACCTGAGTTTTATACCAGAGCCAAAACCATAAATGCAAAATTTGGATTAGTTGAACCGGTGTGTATGTAGAGTACAACCATTGACATGAACTGGATTCACACTTGGGTACTGGCACTGACTCATTTCCTTCACAATGGCAGCATCAAAAGTCCTTCCTAAAGTTTAGGATTACTTTTAAAAATCATTCTCCTTTTCAATATGTCCAGGAAATAGTAAATACGGTAGGGAAATTTTTTAAACACATACTTCATCATGTTTAAATTAGTGTGACTCTACCACAGACTAAAGGATGCTGGAGGAGCAGAATGCCTGTCACATCACCAGTCACACTGATCATTTAAACTCAAGCAGCTTTGACCATCCCATCAGTTCTTTGAAGTTGGCTGTGGCTTGGGAGAACTCAACCATTTCATAAAGCTGACTTTTCAATCATACAACTTTTATTTCAAAACTCAGCTCCAATCTGGGGAAAAAATGTTTAATTACATACTTCAGTGCACTTCAGAATAGCAACTGGCCTTTGTTAATCACCACTGCAAGCCCTCATACGCCACTGAGCTTCATGATCATCATTTTAAGATGAACTAAATCCATGTTAAAGGGATTAGAAATCATGCAGAGCCCATTCAGTTTGGGAACTCTCTATAATAACTAAAGCAAAAGCAGATCCGGAAGTTCCACTTTGGGTGTAATGCTGATGGTAGAGATGTACACGCCAACTGATTATACATATTTAGGCACCATCAAAAACATGGGGTGCCATGGGGTGCACCATTCACCATCAGTCCAGTACCTCCTCTGGGCACTCCAGGGAACAGCTCATGAGGTTGACTCCCCTGTCCATGGTTTGCACGCCATCATTCTGCCTCTCCCTTTAGTCTGTAGACTTTTCTCAGCCCCAGGAATCACAGTATCCTCTTCAGTACTCAGTCCTCCAGCTGGGTCACGTAATGTTCCCCCTTTCTGGGGTAAGAAATGCCCCTTCTCTCCAGTGGTTCTAAGTGATCTTCCCTTTCATGGCCTCAGTTTCACTCTCTGGTACTGGCCTTTCCCTCTTTCAGCTCTTACTTCACCTCCTCTGAACTGCTTCCTACCATACCTGGATCCCCTTTTCTTTCCAAAGCCCTGCTTCCTCTTCCCAGGGCGTGACTGCTGCCCTCCCCAGCAGCTCCTATCTGTTACCAGCTGTTGGTTTTATACACGCCTGACCTGTTCCTGCTCTTAGATGGTTCCCTGCTCCCTGACTTCTTCCTCAGGTGCAGCCTGTGGAGTTAATTGGCCCACGTGGTCATCTTAACTCCTTCCAATCCTGGAAGGGAGGAGGGGGTTCTCACTCATTTGATTGCAGAATATTGTTATGTACCTGTCATACACCTGAAGGGCTGCTACTAGCTGGTCAGAGTGCCATGACAGAAGACATATTCTCTTCAAGGCACTTAAATCACTGCCAGGTATGTCTGTTACCAGTGCAGATAAGGTCTGTTGCCCACAGCACCATCTAGTGTCAGAACGTTACAATACAGTTTGAGTGTGCCATCACAGATATTTTTACCAACCAAGCCACAGCCCTTACAGGGCTATTATTTTTCACATAGACTTTTTTTCAGAAGTGTTGCCTACCCCAAAATGGTACTTCCCTGATTCACTTGGCTGTATTTGGGAAATGGGAGCTGGCTATATTTCTGAAAAATCACAGGGTGGTTGCTAGTGTCCCAGAGGACATCCTATAAAGTTGTATTTTAAAAAACCCTTTCAGTGTATATTTATACTACGTATAAAAATAATTATGACAGACTGAGTTTTTAGCAATTATGTGTTAGTATGATCTGCTTAGGTACTACAGGGATTCATGCTGGGAAATTCACACAATATGGGGCTCATAATTTCAGAACTGAACAATATTTTCTTCCATATGAGTTACCAATTCAGCTACTGAAGTAAATCAGAATGTTACTGAGAGAACACAGCAAAGCCTGAAAAAAGGGAAAAAATCTGTTAGATGTCAGACAGAGAGGCCTGGATGGTGTGAGAACCACATAGCTCTTAATGGAAGGAGAGCAGGTTGGACTCTGGGGCTATGTCTTCACGGGAGGTTTTTCCTGGCAAAACTGGGTTTGTCTGGGAAAAACCACAGAGCAGTACATGCAAAAATGCACCTTGTCAACAGTTTGTTGACAAAACCTGGCACACCTGCCCGCAGAAGTATACCTCTCCCTGTTCAGGTATAACACCTCTCTCGACAGTGTTCTGTTGACAAAAGAGCTGTGTAGACACTCTGGGGACCTTTTGTCAACAGACAGGGCTTCCAGTTCAGTGGGTAGCCCTGTCTGCAGAACTTCTAATAAGCTGTTCTGTCCAGAGAGCCTGACCGCTCTCTGTCAACAGAGCAGATCACTGTTTCAATCTGCTTTTATGTGTAGATGCCCCTGTCGAAAGAAGTTCTGCCAGAAAATCCCTTCCAACAGTGACCTCAACACAGTCTTCTCATGTAGATGCAGCCTGAAGGTAAAGAGAACATCAGTGGCCTCACCAATCTTTTATTCTGGTAGGTTTCTTTACCAATTTTGGCTGCATCTACACTAGCCCCCTCTTTTCGGAAGAGGCATGGTAACAAGAAACTTCTGCAGATGCTAATGAGATGCTACCATGAACATGCAGCGCTGCATTAGCATAATGCTGGCCATGCACGGTTTGAAAGTGCCACTTTCAAATCACACACCGCCCGTGTAAATGGGGGCCTTTTGAAAGGAAGCCCCCAGACTTCAAAAACCTCTTCTCCGTAGTCCGGGGGGGGGTCCTTTTGAAAGGCCCCTGTCTACACGGGCATTGGTCATTTTGCAACCATCACTTTCGAACCACACGTGGCCAGCATTATTCTAATGAGGTGCTACATATTCATGGAAGCACCTCATTAGCATCTGCTGATGTGGCTCATTACCATGCCCCTTCTGAAAGGGGCTAGTGTAGCTGTAGGCTTTATTTTTGCACAAAGAAAGCATCTGATAGAAAAGGTGGCAGGGGGGGTTCCTTTTTTCTCAGGTAGCTTCTTCAGCAAAAACAAAAGAGTCAACCCCTCCTGAATTATAGGAGATATTCTTTAACCCAGGTAGTGAGCAGCCCTTGCATTACTCTGCAGGGATAGAGATGCACGATAAGACAATCTTCTCTCGGCTCCAATGTGGCTGCATAAAGGTCTTCTATGAAAGCATTCCCTGCATTTTGCTGAACGCTCAGAGCGGTTTCCCACCCTCCGAGTTGTGGAGGCCAATTGCAGTTACTGCAATAACCAGACTTTTCCTGTCCAGTAAGCAGTACTGGATACTTGGCAACCCCAGTGCCATGTCAACTCCAATACTCACTGGACCTCCCTGATTCTTTGCCCACCATTTTGCTGGGTTAGCCTGCGTCCACAGAATCCTGTTCTTTGGTGGCTGAGTGCTCCCTGCTGAAGACAGGGAGCAGTGTTCAAGGGAGAAAGGAAGCCCCAGTTTACACAAAGAGGCATTGAAATGTGCTCCTGCACTAGCTCTGTAGCTGACCCCTTGCACTGCAGGCACGCAATGCGGGAGGTGTTGGGGTGTGCCATAGCCCTGGATTGCTTCAGCCTAACCTTGACGGTACTGGGATAAGATGTGGTTATGACACTTTCACCTCTGCACTCACCCTTAGACCAGGACCAATGAAAAAATGAAAGCAATTTGTGGCAGTCAATAATACCTGGTGCAACATGCACAATCATGGGCATACAAACAGTAATTTAGGCAAAAATCACCATGGGATGAGTCTTTGTTCCACCCTCTATAAAAAGGAAATGTCATAAAAATGACATGATCTAGCCCTGAAGATTTTAACAAATTAAAACCATATCTCCCCATATTTGAATCTTCTACTGCAAGCTTCTAATCACCTGAGATGAGAATGCCAGCTGGCGTGGTTTGGGGCCCCTGGGACGTCAAACGAGGTGCTGAAGATAACAGTGAGATAGCCTTCGCTGACAACCTAGGCCCCATTTAACTTGGTCTTGCTAAGCCAGGCTCTCAAACTTCCCCCAGCAAAGTACAAAGGCAGGGCCACAACCAGCTGCAGATACAGACGCTGAGATCAGTTCTGGGAAGACTTAATTTAAGAGATTTTACCACAGCACCCACTGGATGCAAACAAAGTTATATAAAGTTCACTTCCTTTCTCAATGTGAAGGAAGGTGTGCACAGCCACTTGCCCCCATCCCAGTTAGACACCATATAAACTTGGTTGTATTATAAAACAGAAGTGTTTATTAACTGTGAATAGGGCAAGGACATGGCAAAAAATCAAAGCAAATTACTAAAACAATAATGCAAAGTATACAATCTAAGCTGATTTCCCCCAAAAATGTATGAATAATAATTCCTCACCGTATTTATTGTTTCACGTAGCATCCTTCACGGGTCAGGGAACTTTTAGGCTGGGTTCAGCAGTTCTTCACCTCCCTCATCCCACCACCACCTCTCAGTCGCAATTCTTTTGTTTCCAGCTGTTTTAAATTATCTCTTCTGTGTGTGGAGGCAGAGGAAGAGCAAGCTTAAGACAATCATTATTTGCCTCCCCTACCTTATATTCAGTTTCTATAAGGCATGAAACCTTTCTCAGATTCCTCCAACCCCCCTCTGGAATAGTTCAGTAGTCCAAGATGCAAGTTACTGTCAGGTGAGCAGGTCACTTGACTCTGTCCTTCATGAGTCAGAAGCATTATGGAATGTTCACAGTAAGGCCAAGTCAATTCACAGTTCAGTCTGCTAGCTGATGGGCCATCAGCCCTGTCTGGCTTTGCCACTGTACAATAAACTCTTTCATATCCCACAGCCCCTGGACTGGGAGATTGCAGGATAGTCAAATATTCTGAATAATAGAGAGGTACACCTAGCAATGCATAACATTAAGAAAAACAAGGTTAGATATTAAGAAACAAACAAAAATGTATGCAGAGTACTTTATTGACTAACATGAGTACACTGTAATCTTTTACTGCATTTGCTGTAGTCATTTGTATTTACTGTCACTATGATGTACTCAAGGAAAACATAACTAAAATTTACTTATGATTAAAATGCTGGTTATTTGAGAGTTCTGGATGAGATAATGCCAGAGATGAAAGAGTTTAGTGTAGTCTCCAAGGTGTCAGCAGTGGGAATGACCCAAAAGAAGCACATATGAGGTACAAATATACAGGTCAATATTGCTAACTTCAAACATAAAGTGATAGATGCATGCACAGGTGATAATCATATTACTAAATCATAATATTTCCAGTGATACCACACAAGTCATCTTGCTTATATCTCAGTTTTGTTATATTTATATCAGAAGCGTATTTTCATAAAGCATATGATAAGCTACATCACAGTAGGTCTGACTTTCAAAATATAGATTGAAGGGTACTGTTATTTCTGATAACATGAAGCTACAAAATACAAAGAAGGAGCAAATTATAGCTTGCACGCTGGGAGCCATCAATGGCTACGGTTACACTCATCTGAACTGCTGGCAGCAGTATACAAATAGGTGGTCTTGAAAATGCAAATTGATGCTCATTTGCATATCTACTCGCTGGCAGAAGAAAAACCGTGTAAACATGGTTCTACCAGCATAACCCCTCCCTTTTGCCAGCCACCTTTTATGCCTGATTTTTTCCAGGCATAAGAGGCTGCCGACAAAGGGAGGGATTTCACCTGCAGAACCACACTTACGTTGTTTGTTTTTCTGCCAGCAGCAACCTCTGTCAGTGAGTGAATATGCAAATTAGTGGTCATTTGCATTTTCAAGTCCCTCCAGTTGCATACTGCTGCTGGCAGTTCGGGTCAGTGGAATTGTAGCCAAAAAGAATACCTAATAATTACATAGTAATTCATTTCAAGGGCTTACAAATAATAAGTAACTCATTATTTAGTCATGTGAAGAGAGTACTAGCCCCAAACTGAGGAAGGTGGGTGAAGTGCCCTGATGAAAACTCCAGAAGAATTCCCTTTAAAGCCTGCATTGGAATTTAGGAGTTCCTGCTTCCAGCCTTGAGCTCAGTCTGCTTAATGACACTAAGTACATCCAATCAGAAGGCCGCATTGTGCCTAAGGTCTCTAAATACTGAATCCACTTATAAATAAATTGTAATATATGTGTTGGATTCAGCTGGGATTTATTTAGCAGTTTCATATTCACGTTTAATATTTCACTCATAAATCTTTCAGGTATCAAAGAAAATTACCCAGAAATTCTTCTTAGCCTGAGAGGATAGTCTATTAAAATTTCTCACAAGACCTCACAGACAGACAACCAGATGAAAGCACAAAAAATGTACAAACAGGAAAAAATTGTGTGTGAACTTTGGAGCATCAAATGAAATTTAAATATATATACTCCTTATGAAGAAAGAATGACAATAATCAGCACACAACTCAAAAAATACAGGAAAACTGGCTTTAAAAAGAATACTTTTTGAACTGTTAAGGAAACAAATATCACAGTAACAATGTGAGCATTAGACTATTATTTTTTCTGTGAGCCTTTTACTTTACCTCTTTGGTGCACAATGGCCATTCACAGTGTCCTACATTGCATCATCAAATGTTACCACACAGCGTTGCCTGACATAGTAAATGTGAGTCCCAGAGACAGAGGGTCTAGAGGGATGAAATTCTCTGCTAACTATACAGAGAAAAGGGAAAATGTCAGGTCTGACCTGAGCCATTTACACGTTATAATATTGCCAAACCCATTATCCCAAATGTTTTATTGCTTTAAGTAGCATTTGTCTGTATTCTGCCAGTATATATGATATTGGATTGTGTCCATGACTGTCCTCACAAAAGAGCTTTGGAATTGTGCAAGATAGCCTTGGGAATAAATGCTTCACTCTGACTTCCCAGGCAGTGATTAGGATATGAGGTTCATGCTGAATAAGGAGAGGGGAGAAGACTCTCAAAGACTACAAGATTTAGCAAAGTGATCAAAGGCTTTGTCTGAGAATTTGCTCTGGGTTTACCACCTAGAGATTCTGAACTGTTGATGGAATGATTTTGCAGCAGTGGGACAGAATGAACTGGTACCATAGAGCTGACATTGTAGTAAAAACCAATTGGACCAGTGATAGAAGCACGAAACTGACTTCACACCAAGGATGCACAGCCCACTGGTGGCAGAGTATTATGCAAGTTTTCATGTACTGAAGTAATTAACTCATAATATGTGACAAATATTAACTTTTTAATGGATTTTACGAGATTTTATTAGGGCCCTCATTCTACTCTCAGTTATGAGCATGCGCATAAACTTCTCCTTCCAACGTTAGCTGGTCAACCAATACATATGAGTGGATCCTTCCCTAAACTGGATTGGGTGCCGGTCAGGACTGGCAGTCAGATGGAGGAGCAGTCTTAGAGACCTTCCTGCTACCCATGAGCCAGAACATGCCGTCTCTCCTGTCAGGAACACTGCAGGTAGATTGCACTTTTCTGGGCTTCCCTCAGGAACTCTGATGGCAATTCTTTCTTAAGAAGGCTACTGAGTCCCACCTTTCAAACGAATACAAAGGCTAATGGTTTATTACTAGGCACTGTGTTAGCTCACAGTATAACAGCCAGCTAATAAAAGGCTGTGCTAACACTCTACCTAGGAAAGGGGGATGTCAGGAGGGATCTGGCTCAGAAGGGAACCAGTCTGTGGGGCAGCAGCAGCTAGCCATGGACAGCAGCCTGGGAGCTAGAGTGAAGGCCTGATAGCAGGCAGCCTGAGATCTGGGACCGCAGGGGTTGAGAGCATGGCCAGGGCCCACACATGGGAAGCAGCAGCGGTAACTGTGGCAGAGAGATATAAGGCTACAGCCTGCAGGCAGAAGGAGAGTGCAAAGTTGCTGCTCTTGGACCATATTAGTTGAAACCATAGTAAAGAATAAAATTGTCAGATGCATAGAAGAACACAATTTGTTGGGCAAAAGTCAGCATGGTTTCTGTAAAGGGAAATCATGTCTTCCTAATATATTAGGCCGTGGCTACACTAGCACCCCCCCGGCTTTGAAAGGGGGACGCTAATGATCCACTTTGGCAGATGCTAATGAGACACTCCCATGCATACGCAGTGTCTCATTAGCATAATGGCAGCCGTGTGTGCTTCGAAAGTGCCACTTTCAAAAAGCGTGCCACTGATGTAGAAGTGGGCCTTTTGAAAGGACTCCCCCAGATTTCAAAAGCCCCTTCTTCCCAAAATCAAATGGCTGCTTCTACACTTGCATTCCTCTTTCAAAAGAGGCATGCAAAGGAGGGAAATCGAAAATGTAAATAAGGTACAGATTTACATATCTGACACCTACTTGCATATTCTTCTTTCAAAAGAAGAAAAGCAGTGCAGACACTGCTCTTTCAGAAGTAAACCCCATCTTCGAAAAAACCCTTCTTCTCTTTTTTTATGGGAAGAAGGATTCTTTCGAAGATGTGGTTTACTTTCGAAAGAGCAGTGTCTACACTGCTTTTCTTCTTTCAAAAGAAGCTCTTTCGAAAGAAGAATATGCAAATGAGGTGCCAGCTATGTAAAATCTGCCTCATTTGCATTTTCAATGTCCCTCAATTGCATACCTCTTTTGAAAGAAGAGTGCAAGTGTAGATGCAGCCAATGGGAAGAAGGGGCTTTTGAAATCTGGGTGTCCTTTTAAAGGGCTTCCATCTACACCGGCAGTAAGCATTTCAAAAGCTGCCCTTTCAAAACACGCGCAATCACCATTATGCTAATGAGGCACTGCATATGTATGGCAGCGCCTCATTAGTATCTGCCAAAGTGGCTCATTAGCATCCCCCTTTTGAAAGGGGGGTGCTAATGTAGACACAGCCCTAGAGTTCTTTGAAGGGGTCAACAAACGTATGGGTAAGGGTACTTAGATTTCCAGAAAGCCTTTGAGAAGATACCTCATCAAAGGCTCTTATGTAAATTAAGTTGTCATGGGATAAGAGGGAAGGTCCTTTCATGGACTGAGAACTGGTTAAAAGGCAGGAAACAGAAGGTAGGAATAAATGGTAAATTTTCAGAATGAAGAGTGGTAACTAGTGGTGTTCCCCAAGGGTCACTCCTAGGACCAATCCTATTCAACTATTCATAAATGATCTGGAGAAAAGGGTAAACTGTGAAGGGGCAAAGTTTGCAGATGACACTAAACTGCTCAAGACAGTTAAGAACAAAGCAGACTGTGAAGAGCTTCAAAAGGATCTCACAAAACTGAGCGATTGAGCAACAAAATGGCAAATGAAATTCAATGTGGATAAATTTGAAGTAATTCACATTGGAAAAAATAACCCCAACTATACATACAGTATGATGCGGGCTAATTTAGCTGCAACTTATCAGGAAAGAGATCTTGGAGCTGTCATGGGTAGTTCTCTGAAAACATCCATGCATTATGCAGTGGCAGTCAAAAAAGCAAACAGGCTGTTAGGAATCATTTAAAAAGGGATAGAGAATATTGCCCTTATAAAAACCATGGTACACCCATATCCTGAATACTGCGTATAGATGTGGTCTCCTCATTTCAAAAAAGGTAGCATTAGAAAAGGTTCAAAAAATGACAACTAAAATCATTAGGAGTTTGGAACGGGTCCCATATGAAGAGAGATTAACGAGACTAGGACTCTTCATCTTAGAGAAAAGAAGACTAAGGGGGGGGGATATAATAGAGGTATATAAAATTATGAGTGGTGTGGAGAAAGTGAACAAGGAACAATTATTTACTTGTTCCCATAATACCAGCACTAGAGGACACCAAATGAAATTAATGTGAAGCAGGTTTAAAACAAATAAAAGGAAGTTCTTCACACAGTCAACCTGTGGAACTCCTTGCCAGAGGAGATTGTGAAGCCTAGGACTATGACAGGCTTTTAAACATAACTAGATAAGTTCGTGGAGGTTAGGTCCATTAATGGCTACTAGCCAGCATGGGCAAGGAATGGTGTCCCTAGCCTCAGCTTGTCAGAAGCAGGAGATGAATGGCAGGAGAAAGATCACTTAATCACTACGTGTTCAGTCCACTCTCTCTGGGGCACCTGGCATTGGCCACTGTTGGCAGACAGGATACTGGGCTGGCTGGAACTTTAGTCTGACCCAGTATGGCTGTTCTCATGTTTCTATATTACCTTTCCTACCCCATGGTGAATTGCTTTCTGATGCTGGATTGGGCCAACTCGGGTTTATCTTGAAAGTTTATAATAGGCATTGGGTCAAAGTGTCTGCATCTTTGTTTTCTGGCTACTGTTGTAAAGAACCGTCTCTATTACATTAAGGGTGTGAGTGTTCCTGAGGAACTCAACCAAGGACTCTGGAGAGCCTATCATATGGAGTACACGTAATATTTGCCTCCAAGGCTGTGGTACATCCAGCTTGCTACCATGCTCCTTATGGACTTGTGTAGCATAATACTCGGAGCTGCCCTCTGCAGTAGCGTTGTTTCCAGTGTCCATCCTGACACGTTAGCCTCATTTTGAAAACATGTGTTCCCCGCTCTGTTGCTGTTCTGTGGGAATCTCTCTTCAACACGGGATATTTCAAAGATGGTTACCAACATGGCCTGATAGATCCAGTTCTAGTTTTAGCACCAGCAAGGGTTTATGGCCTTCTGTGGATCAGTAAGGATTGGCTAGTTCTAATCAGTATGCAGGATATTATTAGCCATCTAAGCAAAGAGGTTTTTCAGCCCTTAAAGCTTATGGAAATACAGCCAGTGCTGTAAGTCAGAACTGGTTCCGTCTGTTGGTCAAGGATATGAAAACCCCCAATAGTGCTTAAGTGATTCATGACCATACCAGGGCATTACCAAAGAAGCAACACCATGGAATAGAGATGTTAATTAAGAGAAGGTTTTGACCCCTTTTGGCTTCTATCATCTGCATGGTCATGCATAGGGAGATGCAGGGCCCACAGTTGTGTTTCAGACTGTACATAATTTATTTCCCCAAAGGGAAAGTAGTAAAGCTGGCAGTGGGAAAATACACCTTTCAATAAGGAAGCTAGGATCCCTCATAAGGCAGCCAATAATGTCACTGGAGGGAAGAAGAAACAGCCTTCTAAGGACAGATGCCTCAACAAGCAAAGTTCCAAATATAAAATATTCCTGAAGAAAGGCTCAGCTGTGGCACCTAATGCTAACAAGAGACTTACTCATACATCCTGTTTCCACTAAGCACATGGTTATACTTGAGAGGGGAAAAATTCTTCCAAAGTAATTTGATGAGTAAAAAGAGCTAGGCAGAACTGGAATAGAATTTGGGAACAGAATCAGTCTCATTTCACACTCCATCAAGCCCCAATTTCTTTGCCACTGTGGTAATCGCATGGACTAGAGAACAAGGAGAATTATCCTCACAGAACAAGGAAATTGATTTTCTCTTAATTAAGATGTCCCTATCTATTATCTCATGTAAGAAACTTGTATAGACACCATCCTCTGCTTAGCTTGCACGATGGCAGAAAATGCAGTGGAACTCAGAACTCAGGCATCAGATAGAACAGACACACATATAAGTAAGTCCTGGCCTAGACCAAAAGTAATGAAGACTAACTACTTCGAAAAGAAAAAATACTCATGGGCTATGTCTACAAGAGCCCAAAACTTCAAAATGGCCATGCAAATGGCCATTTCAAAGTTTACTAATGAAGCGCTGAAATACATATTCAGCGCCACATTAGAATGCCGGCAGCCACAGCACTTTGAAATTGGCGCAGCTTGCAGCCACGCGGCTCTTCCAGACGAGACTCCTTTTCGAAGTTAGTTCACTTCTTTCGAAAAGGAGCCACGTCTGGACGAGCTGTGCGGCGGCGGGCCATGTCGATTTCGAAGTGCCGGGGCTACCGGCATTCTAATGAGGCACTGAATTTGCATGGCCATTTTGAAGTTTTGGGCTAGTGTAGACACAGCCATGGTGAATTCAAGCAATTGGAAATTAAGTTCCTTTTGAGGATATCTGAAGACAACTTAGAGATCTAAATTGAAATACAGGCCTCAGTGAAATCAAGTGACAGATTTCCATGAAGCCAGAATTTCAATCCAATTAGCAAACCAAAAGGCTCTTTTTCCTCCTCTCACCATATTAAACGCTCTAGAAGAATTTCAGGATTTCAAAGACAGGACTCAGGATCAAGAAATCATAGGGAAGAAAGTCTTATATAAGATAGTATTCTATACAGCAGGCATTCTTTCAACGTGAAATGGAAATTTGTTTTCTCAAAGAAGCAGATATTACACGTTATGAATAAAGGCTGTTCACTAGCCTTCCTGTTAAAATAAAGCTGGTTGATATTTTTTTATGAAACAGATTGCCATGAGAAAATGCAGTTTCATCAAAACCAAAATATTTCAAAGGAATGTGCCAATTTTTGCAACATTTTTTATAAAAATAATTATTTTGGCATTCTAGTTTCAATGTGATAAAATGCTTCATTTAAATTGATCATCTCATTTAATTTCATTTTTAACTTTCTATACCAAAATATTAATTTTAATCATGTATAGCATATGTCTCATATATTATAATTAATAGTTTCATTTTTTTTTTACCTCTTTGAAATAAAATGGCTTAATGTTATTGAAATGAAATGTTTCAATATTTTACAATTGATGTTTTTTTCAGAATTTTTGTGCTGCAAGAAATTTCAACTTTTCATTCCGATTCAGAATTAAAACAAACTTTAAACTGTTGGCATTTCCTGCAGAACAGAAATTCAGTTTTCTGCCTAGTTTTCCCGAAAAGGAGGACAAAAGAATTTTAATTCAGTTCCCAGCCCCCTGAAGAACTTGAAAAACATGCCAGTATATTTCAAATGCAGTCAGTTCAATACAGAAAGATGCAGCAGGGCGAGGTGGGGTGGGAGGAACCTTGGGCCTTGGGTGAAAGGGTTGGAGGTGGGGCAGCCAGCCCTCAACACCCCCTGAACCACAACTAAGCCCCCTCCAGAATCCTCAGTGCTGCCCAGAGCAAACCATGTGGCATTCCGGCAGCAATTTAAAAGGCCCACTCTTCAGGCCTTTGTATCTCAGGGCCCAAGGGCAATTGACCTCCTGCCTCTCTCCACATCAGTGGGCCTAGAAAGATGTACTCTTTCCTCTCCCACCCAGTTTTATTAAAGAAACTGTGAGATCCAAGGTTAGTTCTGGACAACTTTCCTGATACCTATTGCACCAGCTATAAGGATAGAACTGAGTGCCCTGTCTATTGAACAACAATGTTGTATTCTTCAGGGTTTTGTATAATAAAAGGAAGTTTTCCCATTATACTGTAAGTATCTCTTCTTAATAAGACAAAACAGCAGTCATGTAACACTTTAAAGATTAACAAAATGAGTTATTAGATGATGAGCTTTCGTAGAACAGACCCACTTCTTCAGATGTGTGTACTTTCCAGTCCAGATATATGTTTGGATCTAGCCTGGACATTACATAGATCTGAAGAAGTGTTTCTGTCCCACAAAGGCTCATCAACTAACTATTTTATTAGTTTTAAAGTGCTACATGACTGCTGTTTTGTTTTGTTAGAACACAGACTAACATGGCTATGGCTCTGTTACTATTCTTAATAAGAGCATGTGTGGCAGATCAGGCACACCAGTTTTGAGTGATCTTAATTTAGGAAATATTCAATTGATACCTTACTTATATGGCTTCTTTACAAATACTGTGATCTGTTGAATTGGTGTTGCTTTCCAGCTGTGAAATCCCACTGCTCTGGTTTACCGCAAGGGTCCTGCTTTTTGATCTAGTGAAGGGAACAACACCCCCCGCTCTGACTGGATTATAGGAATTTCTATTTCTGACGAAAGAAATTTTCCAGGTGAGACTGGTCTGGGTTCTTGTATGACCAAATTGTCGAAATGCCTCACAGCCATTTAATGTACTTATCGGAAGTACAGAAACATTATCTTAATTTTACAAACAGGCACAAAGGCACTGAGAGTATGTCTCAACTGCCTTGAAAATCTAGGTTGGTGAGACCTGGACTTGTGGACTCTGTGTTTTCAAGTCTGCACTTAGTCATCATCACCACTTTGTAAAGCTAAGTTGTGTCCACATTGCACAACCCAAAACTTCTGACTCAGGTCAGAGGCTGGGTACTGCAAAATGAGGGGGTTCAACCTGAGCAGAGTCATAGGACCCAGATGCTGACTGCTTGCAGACCCAAGTCAAACTGATTGTGTATGTACAGAAGGAGCCTTTGGCTCAGACCTGAGGTAGGATGCCAAGGCTACGTCTACATGAGCAGCTTCTGTCAACAGAGGTCCCTGTCAATAGAGAAACCTCAGCAGTACCTCTCTAGAAAGATTGCACCTACAGATAAAAGCAGATCAAAAGAGCAATCCAATCTGTCAACAGAGAGCATCCAGACTGCCCTGCCCTCTCCCGATAGAATGGCTGACCAGAAGCTCTGCAAACAGGGCTGCCTGAGAAACCAGAAGCCCTATCTGTAAAGGCACTCGGTCAACAAAACACTGTTGACAGAGGCATTATACCTGATCAGAGAGAGGTATAATTCTGTTGGCTGAACAGCTGAGTTTTGTCACCAAACTCTTGACAGAGCACTTATCATGTAGACACTCCACAGGTTTTTCCAGCAAAAGCCTAGTTTTGTTGGTAAAACGGTCTTGTGTAAATATACCCCAGCTGAATTTAGCTCTGCACAGCAAACAAACAAAACAAATAAACCAAGGCAGCAAGTCTCAGAGTGTGGCTCAGCTGACTTGGGCTTGCTCCATGGGGCTCCAAATACCAGTGCTAATATTCCCATTGCAGCCAGACCCAGGTTCTGGGATCCTCCTTCCACAGGGGGCCTCAGATTCCAGTCTCTGGCCCAAGCAGAAACTATCTACACAGCTATTTTTAGCCACATATTGGGAGCCCAACTCTACCGACACAGACTCAGAGACTTGCTGCCACAGGTGATTTTGCTGTGTAGACATACTTCCAGAGTGCAGTGTAGACATACTCCTTAGGCATTTGCTCAAAGAGGCCTGGGAAACCTATGGTAGGGCCTGAACTTATTTCAGATTTCAAACTCGAATAACTTTACAAAAGTCTCATAATTTACACCATTATGACAGGAGAATCTGACCCCGAATTTTCAGTCTGATTGTTGAGATCTGAGATCTCAACAACCTTCACGCTGCAATGAGGAAATGACGACAGAAACCTGATAAAATATATCCACCCTTTGGAATCAAAATATGAAGTGAAAAAGTCACAGATACATTATATAGTTACACTTGAAGAAGCTGACCAAAAATACAAACAAGCCAGAGAAGACAAGATAAAGTAGCTGCAATGTACACAGAAAATAAGTGCTTGAGATATCTTTCAAGAATGCAGAATTAACTCAGTGTTATTCAAAGAAATTCCCCTGGTGCTTTGTCTTTTAGAAAAAAATTATCCTTTCCAAACTTCACTATGAAGCTTGGTTGCTCAAAATTCCACATGAAGAATTTTGATTCATAGATTACAAGGCCAGAATGGACCACAGTCTGATCATCTAGTCTGTAACAAAGGCCATAGAATTTCCCAAAAATAATTCACAGAGTATGTCTTTTTAGAAAATTATCCACTCGATATAAAATTGTAAGTTATGAAGAATTCACCATGATGCTGGGTAAATTGTTTTGCAAGTAACAATGAACTTTTCAGACCCAGAACAAACACAGACTATGTAACTGAGATGACCCAGAAGACTAAGTCTACATCTATACTACAGCGATCTGTCGACAAACATTACTGTTAGAAGATATCACAAGTTACTGTGGGAAGATACTACACAAGAAGGCAAAGCACTCTGTCAACAGAGAGCTACTAAACTGCCCAGCAGCTCTCTCGACAGAACAGCCAATTGGAAACATAGCAGACTGGGCTGCCCAGTGACCTGGAAGTCCTGTCTGTTGACAGAGGGTCCCCCAGAGAGTCCTCACATCTTTTTTGTTGACAGATTCTGTCAAGAAAGGTGTTCTGTTTAATGGGGGAGAAGCAGAAGTCTGTCAACAAAAATGCCAAGTTCTGTTGGCAGTGTGTTGACAGAATGCATTTTTAGTGTGAATGCTCCACACAAGTTTTGTTGACAAAACTAGGGTTTGTCAACAAAACTCTCTAGTGTAGATGTAGTTTAAGTGATTTAGGCCGTGTCTACACTAGCCAGAAACTTCGAAATGGCCATGCAAATGGCCATTTCGAAGTTTACTCATGAAGTGCTAAAATATATATTCAGCGCCTCATTAGCATGCGGGCAGCCGCGGCACTTTGAACTTGATGCGGCTCGCCAACGCATGGCTTGTCCATATGGGGCTCCTTTTCAAAAGGACCCCGCCTACTTCGAAGTCCCCTTATTCCCATCTGCTCATAGGAATAAGGGGACTTCAAAATAGGCAGGGTCCTTTCGAAAAGGAGCCCTGTCGGGACGAGCCATGAGGTGGCAAGCCACGTCAATTTCGAAGTGCTGCAGCCGCCCGCATGCTAATGAAGTGCTGAATATGTATTTCAGCGCTTCATGAGTAAACTTCGAAATGGCCATTTGCATGGCCATTTCAAAGTTTTTGGCTAGTGTAGACATAGCCTTAGAGTGTGGTTTCAGGAGGAGGTGTCCGCATTCTTATTACTTTAAGGATAAATAATGGAAATAGACAATAGAGTTAATATACAAAACTGCAAAATGTTATGCAACATACAAAAAAAAGATTTTGCAATGAATCTATAGATTCCCAGATCAACACCAAAACAAACTACTGCAAAGTATGCATTCACATTTTAAAGAATACATCCTACGATTTAAAAGTTCACACCAATAAAAACATAAAGAAACTTCTGTAAAAAAGATTTAAAGGAAAGGGCAATAAAAACCCTCCCCTAAATTAAGAATTATGTTATCCATGTTTATTCATCCCATTTAAGTGGCCACCCAATAATCACTTCCACTAAATCAGAATGGTAGTTTCATTTTTATTGTAGACATTTATAACTATGAAGTTGTTGGAACTCTTTCATATATTTGGTATTATATTCATTTCTTCCAAAATTGTTACTTGTCTAGAATATGATTGAAGTAGTTGTTTTTATTTCACCTCGTCTATAAGCTTCTTATTAAAAACTACATCGCATAGAAAAAGTTTATACTAAAGCAATAATATTGGCAATATATGGACTGTCACACACCATTGAACAGTTATGGTTTTATTCAGGCAACAACAGAGATTCACAAAAATACTAGAGAGTTTAGCAATAACAAAGAGGCCATTTTCCAAAAGGCAGGTCCCCTTAGCAGCATATAACCACCTCAGTATAAAGTTTTAGTCTGATGTACCTTTCTATGATTGAAGATTGAACCCATGGCGATATTGTACAAAACTCAGAAGGATAGCATTGAATACAGCGACTTTTGTACATTGTGTTTGTTCCCTCATGTTTCAGAAATATGAGCAAGTCCACAGAACTCCATTGATAAAAAAAAACCAACAATACCTGAGCATGACATTTGGGGGAATGAGATCATTGTGTTGTGCTTAATAAAGGACTGGCACTGTGTCAGAGATATAAAGTTCAGCACCTCAACTGGAAGGAAGCTGTTCTGGGATCAAACACTACCTTGAACACTAAAGCAGGACTGAGAGGATGCAGAAGTTTGGGGACGTATAGATATTTCTGCAGTAGCCCAGCCTTACAGACAAACATGCAGTAAAGCTTCTATTTTTAGATAATACATTTGCATTCTGAAGCCATATATGAGCACATCATTTGAGATTTAAAAATTGATATAGTAGAGAGGTACAGTGTAGCATTCATTTTCCTCACATGCTCTGAAAGGGGCAAAACCTCCTCCTGGCACCATAACTACCAACAGAAAAGATGCAGAGTATCTATTAACTGTCAAGCCCTCCTTTCACACAGACTATTCTTAGGCTTCTAGAAGAAACCAGGTTAAACTGGGCATGCTCAGAGACTAAACATAGTTATTTGCATACACCAAAACTCATATTACATAGTCTCATTTGGAGATCCAATTCTGTGAGAGAGAGACAGAGAAACAGAGACACAGAGGCTACGTCTACACGTGCACCCAACTTCGAAATAGCTTATTTCGATGTTGCGACATCGAAATAGTCTATTTCGATGAATAACGTCTACACGTCCTCCAGTGCTGGCAACGTCGATGTTCAACTTCGACGTTGCTCAGCCCAACATCGAAATAGGCACAGCGAGGGAACGTCTACACGCCAAAGTAGCACACATCGAAATAAGGGAGCCAGGCACAGCTGCAGACAGGGTCACGGGGCGGACTCAACAGCAAGTCGCTCCCTTAAAGGGCCCCTCCCAGACACACTTTCATTAAACAGTGCAAGATACACAGAGCCATCAACTAGTTGCAGACCCTGTATATGCAGCACGGACCCCCAGCTGCAGCAGCAGCAGCCAGAAGCCCTGGGCTAAGGGCTGCTGCCCACGGTGACCACAGAGCCCCGCAAGGGCTGGAGAGAGAGTATCTCTCAACCCCCCAGCTGATGGCCGCCATGGAGGACCCCGCTATTTCGATGTTGCGGGTCGCGGATCGTCTACACGTCCCTACTTCGATGTTGAACGTCGAAGTAGGGCGCTATTCCCATCCGCTCATGGGGTTAGCGACTTCGACGTCTCACCGCCTAACATCGATTTCAACTTAGAAATAGCGCCCAACACGTGTAGACGTGACGGGCGCTATTTCGAAGTTGGTGCCGCTACTTCGAAGTAGCGTGCACGTGTAGACGCAGCCAGAGAGAGATAGTGTTGCATGTTTTTTTGATACAAAGGTCCCAGGTTGCCTGCTGAGATCACATGTATTGTATGTGTAAGGAATGTGGAATGTGCCAGCAGGAGCTCACTACTACCGAAGGATTTGCGGAATGTATCATTTAGAGATCATTTGCATGAAAATGCAAAGGTGTGCATATGTAATGCTGTGTAAACAAAGCATGATGGGTAGCAGGTGAAGCAAAGAGTTTTTGTCTATTGCAAACAACCTGCTATTGTAAAGTCACAATTTATGCTATCACCCAGTGTAAAAATTGTGGAGTCTCACCAATGCTTCAGGGGCAGTCATGACTGCAGTGTAAGATGGATCGCACGGGGTCCCTCCATCTGAGCATTGTGAGGCAGAAGCTGGGAAGGGAGGCTATGTCTACATGAGCCCCAAACTTCGAAATGGCCACGCAAATGGCCATTTTGAAGTTTACTAATGAAGCACTGAAATGCATATTCAGTGCTTCATTAGCATGCGGGCGGCTGCGGCACTTCGAAATTGATGCGCCTTGCCGCCGCACGCCTCATCCAGATGGGGCTCCTTTTCGAAAGGACCCCGCCTACTTCAAAGTCCCCTTATTCCCATGAGCCCCGTTTTGCTAGTCTTTAAAGTGCTACTTGACTGCTTTTTGTTTTGATAGCTGTAAAACTGGTTTGACTAGTCTCCTTCTCCTCACACTTCCAATGTTCAAAGATAGATCTTTTGATGTTTTGTGGAGAGGGGCAGTTGGAAAGCATGTTTGGCAAGTTTGCAAGGTGAGAATTGGGTGAGCTTCCTTCCTTCCTTCCTTCCTTCCTTCCAGGTGGGTCTTCAAGGGCTGATTAGATTGGAGCCAGGCCTAACCAGCTAGCAGCTCTGTAAGAAGGCTGCCACACCAAACACTGTGAGCAGCGAAGAGGAGCAGCTAACAGGGAGTTTGCCTGCGAGTTCACTTTAGGGAGGAGTCCCATCCCTGTTTTCCCTTTCTCATACGGTGTTTCTCTTGTGCCCTTCAAGGCAGCACTAGAAACAAATAAGGGATGTCTCTGAAAAGGGAAAACATGGACAGTGACAGGTCTGCTGGTGTGACCTGCATGGCATGTGCCATGTTTGTCTTCCTCCCGGATGACAGAAAGGACTCCCTATGTCCTAAGTGCAAGCTGGTAGCCATTTTGGAAGAGAAGGTAAAGCACTTGAGGCGCAGATACAACCCTCAGGTCGATCAGAGAGGGGGAAGACTTTCTGGATAGGAGGCAACATATAATACTGCAGGAACAGCAGGCTGCTCAAAACAAGGAGGAGAACTGGAAGCATGTTACCTCCAGGAGAAAAGGTCTCCCCAATTCCAATGGAGTTAAGTAACCAATTTCAGCCTCTCTCCACAGGTGATATGGTGGAGATAACTGGGGCTGATACCTCACAGGGATTGGATCACAAGGAGTCCCCATGGTTTCTAAGGCATGGGATGTGCAGTCCTAGGGATGGGGGTTCTATGACCACCACCCCTAAGAGAAAAAGATGGATGGTGGTGGTTGGGGACACCCTTCTAAGAGGGACAGAGTCATCCATCTGCTGTCCAGACCTAGAATCCCAGCAAGTTTGCTGCTTGCCAGAAGCTAGAATCCAGGATATTACAGAGTCTCTGCCAAAAATTGTTAATCCTGTAGACTATTGCTCCTTCTTATTCTTCCATGTGGGAAGCAATGATATAGCTAAGAGCAACTTTGATGAGATCACAGCGGATTATGTAACCCTAGGAAGGAAGATCAAGGAATACAGAGCACAAGTGGTGTTCTCATCTATCCTCCCTGTGGAAGGAAGGGGTCTGGGTAGGGATCATCAAATCACAGAGGTAAATGCATGGTTGCGTAGGTGGTGAAACATGGAAGGATTTGGTTTCTTTGACCATGGGATTTTCTGTCATGAACAGGGATTGCTGGGAAGAGATGGGATCCACCTAACAAAGAGAGGAAAGAGCATCTTTGCAGGCAGGCTTGCAAACCTAGTGAGGAGGGCTTTAAACTAGATTCATCAGGGGAAGGTGACACAAGCTCTGAGGTAAGTGGGGAAGGAAGAGGAAACAATCAAGTAGGTTTTCTGGGTGAAGAAGAGAAAGTGGGCCAATCAGCCACTTCTCTAAAACGCTTATACAGAAATGCCAGAAGCCTAGGGAATAAACAAGAAGAATTTGAGGCCCTGGCAGAGTCAAAGAAGTATGAGGTGGTTGGAATAACGGAGACTTGGTGGGACGATTCGCATAACTGGAGCATGGTGATGGAAGGTTATAAACTGTTTAGGAAGGACAGACAGGGGAGAAAAAGAGGAGGAGTTGCGTTCTATGTGAGGGAGCAATATGATTGCTCAGAGCTCCAGTATAAGGAGGGAGAAAATCCAGTTGCGTGTCTTTGAGTTAAGCTTAGAGGTGGAAGTAACAGAGGTTATGTTGTAGCTGATGTCTGCTATGGACCACCAGATCAGAGAGATGAGGTAGATGAGGATTTCTTCAGACAGATAAGTGAAGCTTCCAAATCACAGGCCCTGGTTTTCATGGGGGACTTTAATCATCCTGACATTTGTTGGGACACCAATACAGCAGCGTACAGTCAATCCAGGAAGTTTTTGGAGAATGTTGGGGATAACTTCTTGGTTCAAGTGCTGAAGGAACTGACCAGGGGCCATGCACAACTTGACCTGCTGCTCACAAACAGGGAAGAACTAGTAGAAAAAATAGAAGTGGGTGGAAACCTGGGCTACAGTGACCATGAGATCGTAGATTTCAGGATCCGGACAAAAGAAAGAAAGGTGAGCAGTAACATACAGACCTTTGATTTCAAAAGAGCAGACTTCAACTCCCTGAGAGAACTGATGAGCAGAATCCCTTGGGAAATGGAAATGAAGGGGAAAGGAGTTCAAGAGAACTGGTGGTATTTTAAAGAAGTCTTCCTGAAGGCACAGGAGCAAGCCATCCTGCTGCATAGTAAGAAATGCAAACATGGTAGGCAACCAGCTTGGCTTAACAGGGAAATCCTTAGTCAGCTTAAACTCAGAAAGGATGCATACAAGAAATGGAAATGTGGACAGTTGACTAAGGACTATAAACATACAACTGGAGAATACCAGGGAGTAATCAGGAAAGTGAAAGCACAATTGGAACTGCAGCTGGCAAGGGATGTGAAGGGTAACAAGAAGGGTTTCTACAGGCAAGTTAACAATAAACAGGTTAGCAGAGAAGGTGCGAGGCCGTTACTGGATGAGAGAGGTAACCTGGTGACAGATGATGTAGGTAAAGCTGAAGTACTCAATGCTTTTTTTTGCCTCACTCTTCACGGACAAAGTCAACTCCCACACAATGGTCCTAGACAATGTGGTATGGGAAGATGGAGGGCAGCCAACTGTGGGAAAGGAACAAGTTCTGAGCTAGCTAGAAAAATTAGATGTACAGAAATCCATGGGTCTGGATTTAATGCACCCAAGGGCACTCAGGGAATTGGCAGATATCATTGCTTAGCCTTTGGCCATTATCTTTGAAGACTCTAGGAGATCGGGAGAGATCCCAAATGATTGGAAAAAGGCAAACGTAGTGCCCATCCTTAAAAAAGGAAAGAAGGACAATTGGGGGAACTATAGACCGGTCAGCCTTACCTCAATCCCTGGGAAAATAATGGAGGAGATCCTCAAGGAATCCATTTTGGAGCACTTGGAAGAGGGGAAAGTGATCAACAGGAGCCAACATGGATTCACCAGGGGCAAGTCCTGTCTGACCAATCTGATTAGCTTCTATGATGAGGTAACAGGCTCTGTGGAGATGCAGAAGTCAGTGGATGTGGTATGCCTTGACTTCAGCAAAGCTTTTGATACAGTCTCCCACAACATTCTTTCCCATAAGCAATGGAAATATGGATTGGATCCTAGGACTATAAGATGGGTAGAAAGCTACCTTGATGGTTGTGCCCAATGGGTAGTGGTCAATAGCTCAATATCTGGATGGTGGTTGGTTTCAAGCGGAGTGCCACAAGGCTCAGTTCTGGTTCCAGGGCCAGTGTTGTTCAACATCTTTATTAATTACCTGGATGAGGGACTGGATTGTACCCTCAGCAAATCTGTGGTTGACACAAAACTATGGGGAGTGGTAGATATGTTGGAGGGTAGAGAGAGAATGCAGAGTGACCTGGATAAATTGGAGGACTCAGCCAAAAGAAATCTGATGCGGTTCAACAAGGAGAAGTGTAGAGTCCTGCACTTGGGATGGAAGAATCCCAACCATTGTTATAGGCTGGGGACCGACTGGCTCAGCAGCAGTACAATGGAAAGATCCTAGGGGTTATGGTGGATGAAAGGCTGGATATGAGTAAACAGCGTACCCTTGTTGCCAAGAAGGCTAATGGCATACTAGGGTGCATTTGGAAGAGCATTTTGAGCAGATCTAGAGAAGTAGTTGTTCTCCTGTATTTGGCACTGGTGAGGCCACATCTGGAATATTGTGTCCAGTTTTGGGACCCAGCATAAAAAGGATGTGGATTTGCTGGCTCAGGTTCAGTGGAGGGCAACAAAAATGATTAAGGGGCTGGAACACAAGACCTGTGAGGATAGGCTGAGGGATTTGAGCTTGTTTAGCTTATGGAAGAGAAGATTTAGGAGTTATTTTATAGCAGCCTTCAAATTCCTGAAGGGGAGCTCCAAAGGGGAGGGTGAGAAACTGTTCTCAGTGGTGTCAGATGGCAGAACACGGATTAATGGTCTGAAGTGACAAAGGGAGAGGTGTAGATTAGATATTAGGAAAAACTACTTCACCAGAAGGGTGGTGAAGCATTGGAATGTGCTACCTAGAGAGGTGGTGGATTCTCCATCACTCGAGGTTTTTCAGTCCTGGCTGGGCAAGGTCCTGGCTGGGATGACTTAGTGGTGGTTGATCCTACTTGAAGTGGGGGCTGAACTAAATGACTTCCTAAGGTCTTCCATCCCTATGATTCTACGATTCTATGATCTAAAGTTGGGGTCTAGGGCTATTTTGTGAGAATCCACATTGGTGGATACTGAGATACTGTGTCTAGGCCCAGACCTGAAGCCACTATGAGCTGAAACCACCAGCAGCTGAAGCCATAGAGAGCTGGAATCACAGGGTTTTGCCTACAGAAAAACCCACAATACAGCGGACAAGCAGCCGGTGAAGCACTGCAGACAGATGGCTGACAAAAGCAAGTAAGACACAGGACCATCACAAAGGCACCATTGCCTCAGGCTCAATGAAGGAATGCATCAGGGTAATGTGTCAGGATCTGCACAGACTAGACAAAGTAGTAAGTGGGGCATTTGGAGCGGGTACAGTGAAAGTTTGTGTATGTGAATGGGACCCTTACAGTGTTGGACTGGTGAGCCTGAGAGTCAAAGGACACTGTTCGATCGATTTGAGCTGGGACAGTTACTTGAGGGTTGGTTATGAACTCTGGGTGTGGTATTTTCCTAAGTTAATGCCATTTGACTTCTCTGCCTCTTTCTTTAGAAGCTTCTTTTCTGCACTCAGACTCCGTGCTTGCGAGTGGGGAAGGATTGCCTCTCCGAGGCGCCTGGGGTGTGTGAATTTCCCAGGCTATGGAGTGGGGTCTTGAGCTGGTTCTATGTGCGATGGATGAAAAGGAACCCCTAGATATTGCACCCAGCCCTGGAGGCTGAAGACAACTTCCAGAAGAAGGGTTACTTGTGGTTGGTTCTGGGAAATAGTGATAAGTGTATAATAAAGGAAACAAGGCCGCAGAGTAGCTTCTGCAGGTCTTACCCCTTGCCTCTCAGGGGCTATGTCTACACTAGCCAAAAATTCAAAATGGCCATGCAAATGGCCATTTCGAAGTTTACTAATGAAGCGCTGAAATACATATTCAGCGCTTCATTAGCATGCGGGCGGCCGCAGCACTTCGAAATTGACGCGGCTCATCCAGACGGGGCTCCTTTTCGAAAGGACCCCGGCTACTTCGAAGTCCCCTTATTCCCATCTGCTCATAGGAATCAGGGGACTTCAAAGTAGGCGGGGTCCTTTCAAAAAGGAGCCCCGTCTGGATGAGCCACGCGGTGCCGAGCGCTTCATTAGTAAACTTCGAAATGACCATTTGCATGGCCATTTCGAAGCTCTTGTCTAGTGTAGACATGGACAGGGAGTTATTGACCAGTGTTTTGCTGCCCTCCACTACAGTGTTACTAAATGCATCTCCATTGAACTGAACTCCCAAACCCCTGCTCACCCATGGAGACAGGAGCAAGGTTTGGCTACACTACTTTTACTTTATTCTGAAGCCATTTGTTACACAAAAATGTCAAGAATATTTAGGGAGAAAATGTGGTATGTGCAACACTAAAGGTGCTTCGCTGTTATGTCAGTCATCTTTTTCCATAGATAGAAGGTGAATATGGTATACAAAGCTTTGAAGAAAGATGCCAGATTAACCCTCTGTCCTCCCTCCTTGGATGTTGGAACAGCTAGAGGATCGAAAAAAAAGAACAGTAATCTGGTGCCTTGGTAAGCTCTATTTTGAAGCAGAGGACATAGACCTGAACCTTCAACAAGTGTATGAAATATGTGACAGCTCTACAGCAGTGATGCATTGAATAGGGTATGCTTGCCTCAAGATTACTGTATAAATTATTACGTGGCCGATTAGGTGCTACCAGCTGGCTGGCACAGAACTGATGATTTGTAATACTGCTGCAACAGAAAGAGTAACAAGGTACTTTATTTGCACTTCAGCACAACACATATAAGCACCTTTTTATTGAAATTCAAAGAGACAGCTACATTGTGATAAACAAGATAAAAATGTGTTTCTTATCTTGGTAAAATGGTGTAAAAGGACAATTGGAAATATTTTAACCAACTAAATTCTGCTGGATTGACTTAATATTTATTAATGTACTCTTCGGCTGAAGAAAGGCTTCTTCCTTTCATTCCAAATGTTATTGGATTTTTTCTTGGCAGATCAGGCCATCAGGACCTGCATTGTAGAGTTTGAATTGTCTGTGTCTAGTGAACTTTGCTCTATTATGATCTTAATTATGAAAACAGTAATAGTGGTGGTACCATACTAATAGTTTTAAGTAACTGACATATGAATTGGCATGTAAATCACAAGGATGAAAAGCACCCTACCTATACAGGCATTACTCTCCTGAGTTCTTTTCGTTCAACAAAATAAATACATTAGTATAAAATAATACATTGAGTATTTTAAAAAGAAATTATTTTTGTAGTGGCATGCAATTCATAACAAAAAATGTATTCTGAATTTTGCTTTATCATAGAAAAACTATTTTATGAGGTTAAAATATTTAAAAAAAAAAACCACTCACATGTATCAGACATAGCAACAAAGCGGGAGCCGTGCTAGTCTATATACTATCAAAACCAAAAAGCAGTAAAGTAGCACTTTAAAGGCTAACAAAATAATTTATTAGGTGAGCTTTCGTGAGACAGACCCACTTCTTCAGACCATGGCCATACCAGAACAGACTCAATATTTAAGGCATAGAGAACCAAAAATAATAATCAAGGTTGACAAATCAGAAAAAAAAATATCAAGGTGAGCAAATCAGAGAGCAGAGCAGCGGGGTGGGGAGGTCAAGAATTAAATTAAGCCACATTTGCAAAAGAGCCCCTATAGTGTCCCACAAAATTTGCATCCTGGTTCAAACCACATGTTAATGTGTTGAATTTGAATATGAAAGAGAGTTCAGCAGCCTCTCTTTCTAAAGCAGAGTGAAAATTCTTCAGTAAGACACAGACTCTTAAGTCATTAACAGAATGGCCCACTCCATTAAACTGTAGACTTACTGGTTTGTGGATCAGGAAGGTTTTGATGTCTGTTTTGTGCCCATTAACTCTTTGTCTGAGAGAGTTTGAGGTCTGTCCAATATACAGAGCATCAAACTCTCTCAAAGAGTTAATGGGCACAAAACAGACATCAAAACACTCCTGATCCACAAACCAGTTAGTCTACATTTTAATGGAGTGGGCCATTCTGTTAACGACTTAAGAGTTTGTGTCTTATTGAAGAAGAATTTTCACATTACTTTGGAAAAAAGAGAGGCAGCTGAACTCTCTTTCATATTCAAATTCGACACATTAACACATGGTTTGAACGGGGATGCAAATTTTCTGGGACACTATCGGGGTTCTTTTGCATACTTGGCTTAATATAATTCTTGACTCCCCCCTATCCCTCTGCTCTCTGATTTGCTCATCTTGATAATTTTTTTCTGATTTGTCAACCTTTATTACTATTCCTGGTTCTCTATGCCTTAAATATTGAGTCTGTTCTGGTCTGGCTATGGTCTGAAGAAGTGGGTCTGTCCCACGAAAGCTCACATAATAAATTATTTTGTTAGTCTTTAAAGTTCTACTTGACTGCTTTTTTGTTTTGATATCAGACATGGTGCATTCCTGTGTAAAATATATTTTACATGATCCATTTAATGCTAGGAATTGAGTATAGTAGTCCCTCAATTTACATGAGGGTTGTGTTTCCACCCACCCTCACGTAACTGGAATTTCACATACATTGGGGGTGCTTTTTCCCTGGCAGAACACACATTCTGCAGGCAGGGAAGCAGCAGGAGCACATGCAGCTCCTTTTGAAAGGTAAGTCCTGGGGTTCGGGGGGCAGTTGTGGAGGGTTAAGTCTGGTGGTGGGTTGGGGCGTGGGAGGGAGTCAGGGGGGTTAAGCCTGGAGTGGGTTAGGGCTGCAGAGGGAGCAGGGAGTGGAGTTGAGCTGGAGCCATATGCGGGGCAATTGAACTGGGGTGTGGGGGGGCGCTGAGCTAGAGCCATGAGCCTGGATGGTGAGCCAGAGCCATGCTCAGGTGGTGGGCTGGGTTATGGGGGATTTGAATGGGGACCAAGTGGGGGTTGAACCACAGTCAGGGGGCAATTGAGCCAGAACCACACACTGGGGGATGTTGAGCCAAAGCTCCAAGTGGGGGCGGGGGCGGTGAGCCAGAGCTGTGCTCAGGTGGTGAGCCAGTGAGAGGTTTGAACCAGGGCAGGGTAGGGGGGGATTGAGATGGAGCCACACATGAGGGGGTGGTGAGCTGAAGCCAGATCCAGGCACGGAGGTTGGGGGTGAGCGGGAGCCATGCGTGAGTCATGGGCAGGGCTGGGAGAGGTCAAACCTGGGTCGAGGGAGCAGGATTTTGAGTTGCGCTTAACTTGCAATAAAGCAAGTTAAGCACAACTCAAAATGGCTCATTTGCTAAAAAATGGTTTGCAAAAGTATTAGGGAGGAGGATTTAAATTTAAACTAAATGTTGTGAACCAACAGTCACAATTTTTTAGATCATTTCACTGTCCAGAAATACTGCTTTATATTACATTTCATCACTGAAATATGTAGCGTTTTAAAACTGTCTATTTCAGTGTGAAATAAATGAAAGTTTGATCAGAAAGAGGCACATTATCATTATCATTCTAAATCTATCTTCTTTTCAAGCAAACAGTAAAACATTTTCAGGTTTTCACAAAATTAGACAGTGTTGGTACATTTGAGAAGAAATGTGAAAACCTTGAATGAAATGGCTTTGTTGTGACTATTTTGCTCTGTCTAGATTTTGTTTTTTGTAACTAAAGATAATTTGGATAATTGATGTGGGGGATATCAGGAAGAGTCCAGTGGTATTTTTATCAGCTGGGATAGGTTGCAGCATTTGTTTCTTTTGCAACAGCCCATTGGAGGAGCATAAGGGGGTGTAATCAGGGCTTTTTTTTATGGTGGAACACACTGAACAGAGTTCCAGCACCTTTTTTCCATTAGAACTTCAGAAAAATGTTCACCGCCAGTTCTGCAGCAAAATGGGGACCAGGCAGGAGCCCCCACTGACCTGCAGAAGTGTGGGTACTGGGGCAGGAGCCCCAGCCATAACACGAGGACCAGGACAGGAGTCCCCAATGCCCCACTGCAGCATGGGGACTGGGTAGGAGTCCCTGCCAGTCCTGCAGTGGTGTGGAGACCAGGGCAGGAGCCCCCCCACCCCCAGCAGCGTAGGAACCAGGCAGGAGGCCCCACCCACCCCCATTTCATCCTGCATCAGTTCAGAGACCAGGGAATTAAAATTGAACACCCTAACTCCTCAGAGGAATCATCAGATTTGAGTTGAGTTCTGGCATCTTTTTTTCTGGGAAAAAAAGCACTGGGTATAATATCCTTGGAAGTGGTAGCAGAAAGTAGGATGCAGAACTTCCCTACAGGGTTGTGTACCATCTCATGTGCAAAAGCACAAAGCTTCTTTCACCCTCTCCTACAGGGAAGAGCACAATTTTGTCTTCTGTCATCAGAGGCAATATTATACGTTCCATTTTTCAGAGCATGATATACCATCCTAGGTAAGGTAAACGCATGGAATCTGTTGACGACTAGAAGGGACAACTTGAGGTAATGCACATTTTATATGCTCAGAAAGAGAAAATATAAACGTCAAAGACAGTTGAGACAGCATTACGCGGTGTGGCAGCATTTTTCACCTACACTGTTTTGTTGACATTCTGTAACAGGGATGCCCATTACTCCAGTAGTGTCTTAAATTAGCTTTGCTGAAAATATCTGTTTACATAAGAGCATAAGCAAAAGTGACCCAATACCTGCATTTGTAATAATCGTGTGCTCTGTCTCTCTATGTGCTATGCATGTGAACCTAAGTCAACTCCAGTTTGAATTTGGGTAAAACAGAAGGATGGCTGTTGCAACTTTCTCAGCCCCTCAATCATTTATCTTCCTGTTTCAACATGTATCAACGCAAAGGATGGAATAATGGTGTTCCAAACCAACAACACTCAATTCAAACATTGTAATAAGACATTTTAATTGAAATGTACCTCAAATTTCACAGCTCAAACTTGGAAATTGATCACAGAAGGCAATGACCAATATCCTGGGCTAAACACACAGGAGGATCTCAGTACCATGCAAAGTCTGTCTCTCAATCATTAAAATTTATGGAACTACTGAAACATTAGACCAAACCACTGTCAGCCATTAGATTTATGTTTAGGATGCTACAACATTCATTAGTACTATAGGAATGGTATGGCATCAAGTTACATTTGTGGACAACAAGCTGGACAAAGTTGGGTATTAGTGTCTGTATTAAAATATATTGGCTAACACTAGAGGATTTTGTTGACAAAACCTGTGGAGTGTCCATACTAAAAATGCGTTTCGTCGACATACTGTCAATGGAATTTGGCACTTCTGTCTACAGCCTTCGGCCTCTCCCCCATGGATCAGAATACCTTTCTCAGCAGATTTTGTCAACAAAAAAGCCATGTGAATAGTCCAGAGGGCCCTTTGTCGACAGACCGGGCTTCTGGGTCACTTGGAAGCCTTGTCTGCTGTGCTTCCAGTTGGCCATTCTGTCGAGAGAGCAGCCAGGCAGTCCAGCAGCTCTCTCTCAACAGTTGATTGACAAAGCAATCGGCTTCTTGTGTGGCCACAATCTGTCGACAGAAGTTTTGTTGGGAGATATTTTCCAACAATAACTTCTGTTGACCGATTGCTATAGTGTAGACATAGCCTTTGTCATCTTTGCCATTTTCTTTTAAAAGTGATGATTCATGTTCCTAGTAGTCCAGATTCAGGGCAAAAGTGACAATGCATAGATTCTGTATGCACATAAGGCATGATGCAAACACATTGTAAGACAATATTTTTGGAAGGGGTCTTTAATTGTGTTTTGCTTCATGATTTGAAAAAACTCACAGGCCATGTGTCTACACTATAGGGTTCTGTTGACAGAAGTTACAATTGGAAGAGATCTTCCAGCAAAACTTTGTCGACACTCTTGTGGGGGGGAGGGTGTTACAGTTTAGGGGTGAGAGTCTGTGCCATGAATCTAAGAATTTGCTGACCAAGAGGATGGATGGGTAAGATGTCTTTAAGTTAGTTTTTTGCCTTCCTCAGTCTGGACTGATCTGGAATCTAAGTATAACTTGGAAAGGTTTGCTCATCCATAGTTTCTCCCAAGCAAGGCATGGGGCTTTTTGAGCCACTCTACAACATCTCAGCACTTTTCTGAAAAATGAAAGTAAGGGGTGAGAATCTCACCGTCAAAACACACACACATGCACACACTATAGGTACAGAACCACCTGTTTCATTACCATAAATCTACTAAAAAAAAACAAGTACAACATATGGAAAATGGTCCAGACATATTTTCATGCACCTCATGCAGTTGTTTTAATTGGGACAAAGAGCACCAATGCTGCAATTTCAAACAAAATTGAATTGTTGCTTAGTTTATATGACAAGTTATAGCTCTTAAAACTAACCATTTTCCCCTTTTCTGGACTGTGATCATTCCTTTTACAGGATGGCTAATAATACAATACCATTCTAAACTTGATATGCTTTGTAGCAGATGGTAAAATGATTTTTCTGAAGTGATTTGAATGACTAGCACTATGTCATGACACAGGGTGAAATAATTTTCCATTGTGCTAATCAGAAATGAAATAAGCTTATGTCTTTTCTCCTTCTTTTAAAAGTGACAAAGGTTTCTGCTGCTTTTCTTTGGCTTTAGAAAACTAATGTTCAAAGCTCTTGTTGGGATATTAAAAATAAGCTTGGGAATTTCCTTTAAATTGTTTCCAGGAAAGGTAGATCTGGCGAAAGAGTCTGACCTGCACTTTAGAAATCAGTTTTCTCCTTCACATCACAAGTCAGATATTATTAGCTATGTGAGATAGGTGATAGATTAGAAACAATCAGTTGTTACAGAGTGAGCTGACAGAGTGATTATTTTCTATGGTCTATGCACTTACCGCTTGGGGGTTCTTATAAATGAGAGGCTTATTTTCTTGATATTTACCCATGTAAATAACATGAATAAACTTGAGATGTCTCCTACTGCTCTGAGACAATTTAGATGGTTAATAAATGGGCTTGCTGTTCAGTTTGCAGGTGCTGTGAGCAATTCTGTCCTAATGGGAAAAAAAAACCACACACACACTTTAATCATATGGTAGGAGAAGCAGCCTTAAAACTCCTTCTTACTGAAAATTTTCTTCTCTGCAATGTCATATATTGTAATGTACTAGTATATTGTAATTGTTATACTGGAGATTAACTACTGGAGCCACACAGTAGTAACAATTCATGTTACACCTTGAAAATAAGGGCTTTTTCTAGCCTTTAGAATTTTGGGGTCAAATTCACGACTGGCATAAGAAAGTACCACTCCTTTAACTTCTGTGAGTCTGTGTCCTTCTTAGTTCTCATATTAATTTAGTCCTCTTCACGTTCATTATAAATCATTCTAAAATATTTTGAGCAAGCTATCAAAACAGAAAAGCAGTCATGTCGCACTTTAAAGACTAACAAAATAATTTATTAGGTGATGAGCTTCCGTGGGACTGACCCACTTCTTCAAGTCATAGCCTTACCAGAGCCAACTCAATATATAAAGCACAGAGGTCCAAAAATTGTTACCGAAGTTGACAAATCAGAAAAATGTTATCGAAGTTGGCTAATCAGAAGAGCAGACGGGCGGTGGGAGGGGGTGTGGGGTGGGGAAGTTAAGAGTTGAGTAGGCATTTGAGTAACACTTCACTTTTTACACAGGGTCAGGATTAGTTTTTCAAAATACACTTTGGGATTTTTGAGACATTCAGGTGAGAGTGTGTCCCTCTTTCTGGGGGATGTGCAATCATCTCTCCAGCTGGTAGCCAGGGTCACCCGCTTCTCTGGGTCCTAGCCTAGGCACTCTGTATGTGGGTATCACATGTTGTGCTTCAGCTCCTCAGTACACTTCGTTGGCCACATCATTACAGCCCCAGCACCTTCTTCACCTTTAGCTCAGGGCCTCATCATGCTAGTCCTAGTAGCCAGCCAGAAGCCCTCTCTCACTTCCTTGTTCTTAGCCAGCACTGCATTTTCCAAGGTGGTCCTTGCAGCCCTTCTCCTATGAACTGCTTCCTGTGCAACCTCCCTTCAGTTCTCTTTCCACCTTGCATGACAGTGTGAAGCAAGTATCCCATCACACTGTCCCTGGTTTTTTTTCATTTTTTGCCTCCTTTTCTGCATACAATCCTTTACAGCAAGCCTTGTTTCCTCCATTGGGCACAGCTGTGAGGGCCTGGCTCCATGATAGGCAGCTCTGCCAGCTGTTTGTGGGACTGACTGAGCTGCATACTTGCAGCCAGGACAGATTTTGTCCCTCCCCCTTCCCCCTCCCACACACACACCCTTCCTACCTAAGTTCAGTATGGTTTTTATGAACCCCATTACTAAAGGTGAGAGGCTTCTGCACATCACATAAATAATTTCTTCATCTTTTACCTGAAGGACAAGGACTTTGTTGCTTGACAGTCCCCACTGCTGGCTAACTGTCTCCATGAAGGGTTGTCAGCTCACAGGCCAAGGTCGGACAGGATTATGAGATTCGATTCAACGCAGAGCTGATTAGGAATAATATATTTTATAAAGCTTATCTACACCAAGCTACTACAGATTTCAATTTATAAGGTACACATTAGCAAGCAAAAGAGTAACAGGAATGTATGTGACTGGCTAAGAGATATTTTGTCAATCTTACACCCCTTCTCTGCCATGCAGAGTTCCAGTCCCGAAGCACCTCACATCAGGGCCACAACAGACATTGCTCCAGCTGGGGAAAATTAGTCCAAAGCATCCCTGTGGCAGAGAATTCCTGATGAAACCCAACTGGAGGAGGGACCTTACTGTGATTTTATCCCTTAGCTGTTTACTGGGTGTGTGTACTGGCTCAATGCCACCTTTAATGTTCTCATGGGACTGAAGCCAAAGTTGCCCTTGCTACTGGTTTCTTAGGTTCCCACATATAAATGCAGGTGTCAGGGTTGATACAGCTATCTGGTGTTTATGCTTACAGGGTTTAAGGCTGTAGCAGGTTGTAACATAGGGATGGGAACTTGGCTGTATTACAGGAATGGAGTTTCCACTTCTGCTGTCTGAGGCCTGATGGTATGTTACGTGACAAAGGCTTCAGACTGCAAAAAGACAGTCTTCTGCCTTCTTGAATCCCAATTCAGGTTTTGTGGTTGCTAAAAAATGAAAGTTGGTGCACCGTATTTCAAGCTTTTCTTTCAGGGAACTTTCAGCGATTTCAGTGGACATTTTATGTGACCAGGGCACACAAAATAGGCCCACAGTTATTCGTCCTGAGAGGAGATTAGAAAAGTCTATAAATTTTACAATCATTGACAGCTTAAAGAGGTTAATTACTGGCTTAGCTTAAAAAAACAGTATTTGTTTTATACCTGTTCTCTGAATTGATCTGTATTTTTACCAGGTTCAGCTGGTGTAGTCTTAATATCATCAAAGAGGAATTAGTTAGGAATACAGAGACCCCATAAAAACTATTTTCTTCCAGTGTATCCTTTGGACATGTTATTTGACTTTATGACAGATACCTCCTCACCCACAACTATTTCAGATTTGAGGACAAATTATACCTTCAAATCAGTGGCACTGCTATGGGCACCCACATGGCCCCACAGTATGCCAACATTTTTATGGCTGACCTGGAACACTTTCTCAGTTCTCGTCTCCTAGCACCCCTCCTCTACCTGCTCTACATTGATGACATCTTCATCATCTGGCCCATGGGAAGGAGGCTCTTGAAGAGTTCCACCATGATTTCAACAGTTTCCACTCCACCATCAAACTTAGCCTGGACCAGTCCACACAAGAGATCCACCTCCTGGACAACACTGTGCAGATAAGCAATGGTCACATAAATACCACCCTATGCCAAAAACCCACAGACCACTATGCTTATCTACACGCCTCCAGCTTCTATACAGGGCATACTACATGATCCATTGTATACAGCCAGGTGCTAAGGTACAACTGTATTTGCTCTGATCCATCAGACAGAGACAAATGTCTGCAAGACCTTTACCAAGCTTTCCTCAAACTACAATACCCACCTAAGGCAGTGAGGAAACAGATTGATAGAGCCAGACGGGTACCCAGAAGCCACCTGCTACAAGACAGGCCTCGCAGGAAAACAAGAGAACACCACTGACCATCACATACAGTCCCCACCTAAGGCCCCTCCAACTCATCATCAGCGATCAGCAACCCATCCTGAACAATGATCTTTCACTCTCACAGACCTTGGGAGGCAGGCCTGTCCTCACCTACAAACAGCCTGCCAACCTTAAACAAATCCTCACCAGCCACTATAGATCACAAAATAGTAACTCTAAGCCTGGAATCAACCCCCGCAACAAACCCCGCTGCCAACTCTGCTCACATATCTACACTAGTGATATCATCACAGGAGCTAATATCAACCATACCATCAGGGGCTCCTTTACCTGCACATCTATTAATATAATATATGCCATCATGTGCCAGCAATGCCCCACTGCAATTTACACTGGCCAAACTGGACAGTCTCTATGTAAAAGAATAAATGGACATAGATCAGACATCAGGAATGGTAATGTAGAGAAGCCTGTGGGAGAGCATTTCAATCTCCCTGGACACTCAGTAGCAGATTTAAGGGTGGCAGTCCTGAAAAAAAGAAATTTCAAAAATCAAATGGACAGAGAAAGCTCTGAGCTGCAATTTATTTGCAAATTTGACTCCATTAACCAAGGATTAAACAGACTGGGAGTGTCTCGCACCTTACAAAAGGAGCTTCTCTGCCCCAGATGTTAACATCTCCAAATTAGACTGACAATTGGCCATATCCCCCCTGTCTTATCTGACCTGTTTTTTCCTCTCTTCATACATACTACTGATAATGGCTATTTTCCACCCTGACTGAATAGATCTTGTCAGATCTGGCCCTCCCCTTTAGTGGGACCCCACTCTTTAAATACCCCTCTGAACCCACCCCTCCACTCCTGCATCTGATGAAGTATGTCTTTGCCCGTGAAAGCTTATGCTCCAAAATATCTGTTAGTCTATTAGGCGTCACAGGACTTCTTGTTGTTCTTGAAGATACAGACTAACATGGCTACCTCTCCGATACTTCTCTTTTTACCTCTATTTTAAATTAAAAAATCTTTTGGTTAAATATTGTAAGAATTTAAGTCTAATTTTAGTTCTTCCTTGTGTGTGACAGAGAGAAGTATTTCATACTCCACATCTTTTTTTATTTCTTGTGCTTTGTAAATTACAAAAAAAATTATTTGCATTTGTATATGTTAATATAGATTTTATTCTTTATGACCAACAGCTTTCTGTTGTAAAATACTGTTAAAACATTGTATTTTTTCTGTTCATTCCATCTCTCTCCCTTATTATATGCAATGCAAAATCTTTGATCTTATCTGCAAAAAAGTAATCTTGATAGTGCATTCAAGTGTGTCCTTTTATATTTTGCTTCTAAGAACCATTTTAAATAAATAAATGTGAATATCATATCCAAGAATGCTGTGCATCTGTATGGTGATTACAATCTCTGAAACCATAATTTCTTTTTTCCTTAAGGCAAAACTATACATTTGTAAGTCTCTAAATTTTACATTGTATAGCTTTAGCCAAGCTATTTTGTTGAGTAAACACTTGCACTGTTTCTTAGTGTCATGCTAATAAACGCCCCCAAAATGCTAATGAGCTGCAGATGTAAATTCCCAATGCCTCATTAGCATACAGTCACATGATTTGGGGTGTGTCTACACTAGCCGGCTACTTCAAAGTATCTGGCACAATGTCGAAATAGTACGTCACATCTACATGTGCCATGAGCTATTTCGATGTTGAAATCGATGTTAGGTGGCGAGACATCAAAATTGCTATTCCTATCCGAAGATGGAAATAGCGCCCTACTTCGAAGTTCACTGGTGAAATAGGGCATGTGTAGACAATCTGCATCCCACTACGTCAAAAGATCGGGGTTCTCCATGGCGGCCATCAGCTGAGGGGTTGAGAGACGCTCTGTCCAGCCCCTGCTGGGCTCTATGGTCACTACGTGCAGCAGCCCTTAGGCCCAGGGCTTCTGGCTGCTGCTGCTGCTGTAGCTGAGGGTCCATGCTGCATGTATGGGATCTGCAACCGGTTGTCAGCTCTGTGGATCTCGTGCTGTGCAGGACGAGTGTGTCTGGGAGGGGTCCTTTAAGGGAGCGGCGTGGGGCTTTGCTGGCCTTTTATTTCAATGGGGAGCACTTGTGTATGTGGACGCTCTGCATTTCCTGCCAGGGCAGCTCCTTTTGATGTTCTCCGTTGCTACTGCAACATTGAACATTGATGGCACCAGCCCTGGAGGATGTGCAGAAGATACGTGTCGAAGTAGCCTATTTCAATATTCTTACATCAAAATTGGCTACTTCGATGTAGTGTGCTAGTGTGGACATAGACTTGGAGTCTGGAAGAAGCTCTTCCAGACTCCGAAACACCTTATAGAGGCACAACCCCTGGGGGAAGTCCCAGAAGGAAAATTTTCAGGAAGAAGGGGCCTCTGGAAGGAGGATTTCCTTCCAGGAGATCTCCCAGGGACCATGCCTTTACACACTGTTTTGGAGTCTGGAAGAGTTTTTACCAGACTCTGAATCATGTGACCATATGCTAATGAGGCACCAGAAATTTACATCCATGCCTCATTAGCACTTTTCAGGCTGTTTATTAACAGGTGACTTTTGGAAGCCAAAATGCGCTCCTTCAAAAGAAAGTGGTTCTTCTGGAAGCCCTCTTCTGCTCCCAGATCAAGAACAGCACCTTCTTTTGAAACAATCTTTTTTGAAAAAACATGTGTAGATGCTCTGCTGACCCTTCTTTCGAAAGAGGCGTCCTCCATGGCGCTGGCCAGGTTGAGCACAGAGACACTTGCCAGCACCACTGGGGCTCTGCGGTCTCTGCCTCTGGCTGCGTATGAAAATGCAGGGACCCAGAAACTCTGTGGCAGAAAGATGAGAGCATGCTGGCAGCAAAGGAACGAGCCTCCTGCTACATGACCTCACACCCACCCGCAGCACTAACAGCGCTACCCCTGTACTCCCTGGCTAGCAGCCAGCACCACTTTGAGCCCCAGAAGCCCCCAACAAGCCAGCTGAGAGCTCACAGGGCCCTGTCATGATTGGAGCCCAAGCTGCAGGACCTCCTCAGGCTCTGGCAGGACAAGGAGGTTCTGCAGGACACAAGGGGCAAGTGGCAGAATGGCCCCTGCCTTTGCCTGGCTGGCTGCTGGCTTGGCTGTCTGGGGGCACCCTCCCCAGCAACCCAGACCAAGTGCACTCCAAAGTGAAGGAGCTGCAGCAGGACTATGTGCAGGCCAGGGACATGGCTGGCTGCTCCCACTGTAAGGAGCTGGACAGCCTCCTCAGACCCAAGAACACACTTTCCCATCATGGTGCTGGACACCACAGAGCCCAAGCCAGAGCTCCAGCTAGAGGTAGAGGAGCACCCTGGACCCTCCTCCTGGACCCACGCCCCTCCAGAGGTGGAGAAGAAGCAGACCTTGGACAAGGAGGAATCCACCAATGGGACACTGGTCATCGCCATTCCATCAGGGTCATCCAGCCTGGCACCATTGAGCACGGCTGCCCACCCCCATTACTTGAAGGACCCTATGGTGTATACCCAGCATGTCGCACACCCTGGGGCATGAGGAGGGGGCACCCACCCCCACCATAGCTGATAGTGGGCCAGTCACATGGCCATTGGCCCCAGTCCAGACACAGTCCAGGCAGCTATGGCCCATGGATGCTCAGCACCTGCCACCGTGGACAGTACCATGGGCTGCATACCTGGGGTGACAGATTGCACCCGGCATGTGCACTACTCATGTAGGTCCCCCCTGTCCCAGGCCCAGGATCCCTCAGGGCCAGTGGACAGGGCAGTGGGGGCCTGATGTCCATGGAGGGTGGGGCAACACAGCTCCTGGGGCTGGGCTGCAGGACTTACATGTTGTCTCTCTCTCCCCTTCTGTCCTTCCAGCTGCACCATCTGAGGACTGTGCAAGCCCCATCCAGGAGCCAGGAAGCCCTGAAGCATTGCAGGAGAGGGCCAGGACACCGCCAGCACTGGTGTCCAGGAGGGACCTCAGCCAGTTGGCACATCACCAAAGAAGGGATGATAAGGCCTCAACCTCCATGGCCGCCCTTCACCAGCAGAATGCCCTGCTGTGGCAGTGACTGACTCATGAGCCCCTAGCCTGGCAGCAGGGGGTCTAGAGCAACATGGTGGTGGCTCTGCATGCCAAGAGCTGGGCCATGACTGAGTGGCTATTCCAGCCTCTCCCCCTGACCGCTGCCTTCCCATTCCTTCCTCACTGCCTAACCCACTGAGTCCAAGCTTGCTGCACGCCCCCATGCCCTTACCTCCTGATGGCCTCAGCCCCATCCCAGCCTCAATGGAGGACCCAGACCTGGGATAGTAGGGGCTCCTGTGGCTGCTGGGGCTCATCACCCTGCACCTGATCCATGGACTGAGCTCCCCCACCCCCTTCCCATACACCCCATCCAGGTTTAGATGCCCCCACCCCCTGTCCCATGCCCTCACCTGTGCACATAGTTACCCCAGTTCCACAATATACATAGTTACATGCAAAGTTCTAGTTCCACAAGAAGTTTTCATGTTGTCCCTCATGAATGGTGGGGGAGCAGTGATTTGTGGATATGCGGGCAGGATCATGGTGGACGGTGGGAGGAGTCAGAGGAACAGCCAGGATGGCTCCACACTCCAGCAATCTCCAGAACCCAGGATTAAGTTATCATAATGTGAAGACAGCTCTAATATATACCAGAACTGATCTGGTACCCAGACAGCTGCCAAATCCAGGGGTCACAAAGATAAGAACATAAGAACATAAGAACATAAGAATGGACATACTGGGTCAGACCAAAGGTCCATCGAGCCCAGCATCCCATCTGCCGACGGTGGCCAATGCCAGGTGCCCCAGAGAAGGAGAACAGAAGACAATGATCAAGTGATTTATCTCCTGCCATCCATCTCCTGCCCTTGTTCTGAAGGCTAGGGCACCATACTTTATCCCTGGCTAATAGCCATTTATGGACCTAATCTGCAAAAATTTATCAAGCTCTTTTTTAAACCCTAATAGAGTCCTGGCCTTCACAGCCTCCTCGGGCAAGGAGTTCCACAGGTTGACTGTGCGCTGTGTGAAGAAAAATTTCCTTTTATTAGTTTTGAACCTACTACCCATCAATTTCATTTGGTGTCCCCTAGTTCTTGTATTATGGGAAAAGGTAAATAAGTTTTCTATATTCACTTTCTCCACACCATTCATGATTTTATATACCTCTATCATATCGCCCCTCAATTGCCTCTTTTCCAGACTGAAAAGTCCCAGTCTCTCTAGCCTCTCCCCATATGGGACCCTTTCCAAGCCCCTAATCATCTTAGTCGCCCTTTTCTGAACCTTTTCTAATGCCAATATATCTTTTTTGAGGTGAGGAGACCACATCTGCACGCAGTACTCGAGATGTGGGCGTACCATAGTTTTATATAGGGGAAGTATGATCTCTTTTGTCTTATTATCGATCCCTTTTTTAATAATTCCTAACATCCTATTTGCCTTACTAACTGCCGCTGCACACTGCATGGATGTCTTCAGAGAACTATCCACTATAACTCCAAGATCCCTTTCCTGATCTGTCGTAGCTAAATTTGACCCCATCATGTAGTACGTGTAATTTGGGTTATTTTTTCCAACATGCATTACCTTACACTTACCCACATTAAATTTCGTTTGCCATTTTGCTGCCCAATCACTCAGTTTGCTGAGATCTTTTTGTAGTTCTTCACAATCCCTTTTGCTTTTGACTGTCCTGAACAACTTGGTGTCATCTGCAAACTTTGCCACCTCACTGCTTACCTCATTTTCTAGATCATTGATGAACAAGTTGAACAGGATCGGTCCCAGGACTGACCCCTGGGGAACACCACTAGTTACCCTCCTCCATTGTGAAAATTTACCATTTATTCCCACCCTTTGTTTTCTGTCTTTTAACCAATTCCCGATCCATGAAAGGACCTTTCCTCCTATCCCATGACCACCTAATTTACATAAAAGCCTTTGGTGTGGGACCGTGTCAAAGGCCTTCTGAAAATCTAGGTATATTATGTCCACTGGGTGCCCCTTGTCCACATGTTTATTAACCCCTTCAAAGAATTCTAGTAGATTAGTTAGACACGACTTCCCTCTGCAGAAACCATGCTGACTTTTGCCCAACAATTCGTGCTCTTCTATGTGCCTTGCAATTTTACTCTTTACTAGTGTTTCTACTAATTTGCCTGGTACTGATGTTAAACTTATCAGTCTATAATTGCCAGGATCTCCTCTAGAGCCTTTTTTAAATATTGGTGTTATATTGGCCGTCTTCCAGTCATTTGGTACCAAAGTGGATTTAAAGGATAGGTTACAAACCACTGTTAATAACTCCGCAATTTCACATTTGAGTTCTTTCAGAACCCTTGGGTGAATGCCGTCCGGTCCTGGAGACTTGTTACTATTCAGCTTATCAATTAATTCCAAAACCTCCTCTAATGTCACTTCAATCTGAGTGAGTTCCTCAGATTTGTCACCTAAAAAGGCTGGCTCAGATTTAGGAACCTCTGTAACATCCTCAGCCGTGAAGACTGAAGCAAAGAAATCATTTAATCGCTCCGCAATGGCACTGTCTTCCCTGATCGCTCCTTTTATATCTTTATCATCCAAGGGCCCCACTGCTTTTTTAGCGGGCTTCCTGCTTCTAATGTATTTAAAAAACATTTTACTATCGTTTTTTGAATTTTTGGCTAGCTGTTCCTCAAAATCTTTTTTGGCTTTTCTCACTACATTATGACACTTAATTTGGGAGTGTTTATGTTCCTTTCTATTTTCCTCACTAGGATTTGACTTCCACTTTTTAAAAGCTGCCCTTTTCTCTCTCACTGCCTTTTTAACATGGCTGTTTAGCCATGGTGGTTCTTTGTTAGGTCTCTTACTGTGTTTTTTTATTTGGGGTATACATTTAAGTTGGGCCTCTAGTATGGTGTCTTTAAACAGTTTCCATGCAGCTTCCAGGGATTTTAGTTTAATTACTCTACCTTTTAGTTTCTGTTTAACTAGCTTCCTCATTTTAGTGTAATTCCCCTTTTTGAAATTAAATGCCAGAGTGTTTGACCGCTGCGGTGTTCTTCCCAACACAGGAATATTAAAAGTTATTATATTGTGGTCACTATTTCCAAGCGGTCCAGTAACAGTTACCTCTTGGACCAGATCCTGCGTTCCAGTCAAGACTAGATCGAGAATCGACTCTCCCCTTGTGGGTTCCTGTACTAGCTGCTCCAAGAAGCAGTCATTTAAGGCATCAAGAAATTTAATCTCTGAATCCCGTCCTGAGGTGACATGCACCCAATCAATATGGGGATAATTGAAATCTCCTATTATTACTGTGTTTTTTATTTTGATAGCCTCTCTAATCTCCCTCATCATTTCAGCATCACTATCACTGTCCTGGTTAGGTGGTCGGTAATATATTCCTAATGCCATATTCATATTAGAGGAATGAATTGTTATCCATAATGATTCTATGGAACATTTTGATTCCTTTAGGATTTTTACTTCATTTGATTCTATATTATCCTTCACATATAGTACCACTCCGCCACCCGCACGACCTGTTCTGTCTTTCCGATATAATTTATATCCCGGTATGATAGTGTCCCACTGATTGTCCTCATTCCACCATGTTTCTGAGATGCCTATTATGTCAACTTCCTCCTTTGATATGAGGTACTCCAGTTCACCCATCTTATTAGACAGACTCCTAGCATCAGTGTAAAAGCATGTTAGAAAACTACCACTATTTATATGTCCGCCTTTCACAGACGCGTTGGATTTTTTTATGCACGATTGTTTCACATCTGATCTTGCCCATATATTATTTCCCACGTTCCCTATCTGACTAACTTCTAGGGAATCCCTATCTATGGAGCCTCGTGTAAGAGAAGTCTCCGTCCGATCCAGGTGCTCCCCCGCACCAATCGGCTTTCCCCCACCTCTTAGTTTAAAAACTGCTCTACGACCTTTTTAATGTTTAATGCCAGCAGTCTGGATCCACCTTGATTTAGGTGGAGCCCATCATTCCTGAATAGGCTCCCCCTACCCCAAAAGTGTCCCCAGTTCCTAATAAATCTAAACCCCTCTTCCCTACACCATCGTCTCATCCACGCATTGAGACTCTGAAGTTCTGCCTGTCTATCTGGCCCTGCGCGTGGAACTGGAAGCATTTCAGAGAATGCCACCAAAGATGTTCTGGATTTCAGTCTCTTTCCTAGTAACCTAAATTTGGCCTCCAGAACATCTCTTCTGCCCTTCCCTATGTCATTGGTACCAACATGTACCACGACGACCGGCTCCTCCCCACCCAGATGATGAAAAGCTACCTTTTGTCCCCTTCATATGCTAAACATACTTTGATAAGAGCAGAAAATGTGGTCAGAGTTATCTTAATTTCTAGCTGGACTAAAAGACTTTCTTCTACCTCCCAGTTTGCAAGCAGCCTACTTCTGCGCCAGTAAAAGGCTGTTCACCTGTTGGCTTTGTTTCCAAAAGTAACTCGAGCTAACTGTAACATTAAATTCACACGGGCCTATCAGTAATGGAGAGGGAGATGGCATTGTTTGTGTATAATGTCAGCCTGAGCACGGTTGCCAAAGCTCACCTAATAAATTATTTTGTTAGTCTTTAAAGCACCACTTGACTGCTTTTTTGTTTTGAAGGCCTATCAGTGTTTTGAAAGAGCGAGCTGTGGTGCTCACAAGAGCTGCGTCTACGCGTGCACGCTACTTCGAAGTAGCGGCACCAACTTCGAAATAGCGCCCGTCGCGTCTACACGCGTCGGGCGCTATTTCGAAGTTAACTTCGACGTTAGGCGGCGAGACGTCGAAGTCGCTAACCTCATGAGGAGATAGGAATAGCGCCCTACTTCGACGTTCAACGTCGAAGTAGGGACCGTGTAGACGATCCGCGTCCCGCAACGTCGAAATTGCTGGGTCCTCCATGGCGGCCATCAGCTGGGGGGTTGAGAGATGCTCTCTCTCCAGCCCCTGCGGGGCTCTATGGTCACCATGGGCAGCAGCCCTTAGCCCAGGGCTTCTGGCTGCTTCTGCGGCAGCTGGGAATCTATGCTGCAGGCACAGGGTCTGCAACCAGTTGTCAGCTCTGTGTATCTTGTGTTGTTTAGTGCAACTGTGTCTGGGAGAGGCCCTTTAAGGGAGCGGCTGGCTGTTGAGTCCGCCCTGTGACCCTGTCTGCAGCTATGCCTGGCATCCCTATTTCGATGTGTGCTACTTTGACGTGTAGACGTTCCCTTGCTGCGCCTATTTCGATGTTGGGCTGAGCAACATCGAAGTTGAACATCGACGTTGCCGGCCCTGGAGGACGTGTAGACGTTATTCATCGAAATAGACTATTTCGATGTTGGCTGCACATGTAGACGTAGCCATGAGCATTAATGATGATGTTCTATAAGTCTCAGAATACAGAAGAAGTTCCAGATACCTGGAAGAAAGATAACGTGCCAGTTTTTTTAAAGGGTAAACGGATGACCCAGATAAGTGTGGGATATTCAATTTTACATTGGTCCTTGGCAAGACAGTGAATTGGCTAAGATGGAACTTGGTTAACAAAGAATAAAAGGAGAGTAATATAATCAATTCTAATCAATGTGAGTTGATGGAAAACATACTGGCTATGTCTACACTAGCCCCAAACTTCAAAATGCCCACGCAAATGGCCATTTCAAAGTTTACTAATGAAGCGCTGAAATGCACATTCAGCGCTTCATTAGCATGCGGGTGGCTGCGGCACTTCGAAATTGACACGCCTTGCCGCCGAGCGGCTTGTCCCGATGGGGCTCCTTTTCGAAAGGACCCCGCCCACTTTGAAGTCCCTTTATTCCCATGAGCAGATGGGAATAAGGGGACTTCGAAGTAGCCGGGGTCCTTTCGAAAAGGAGCCCCGTTGGGACGAGCCGCGCGGCGGCAAGGCGCGTCAATTTCGAAGTGCCACGGCCACCCGCATGCTAATGAAGCGCTGAATATGCATTTCAGTGCTTCATTAGTAAACTTCAAATGGCCATTTGCATGGCCATTTCGAAGTTTGGGGCTGGTGTAGACACGACCACTATGTCAACCTGACTTGGTCTCTTCACAAGTTTAATTGATTAGGGTAATAGTGTTGATGTAATAAATTTAGACTTCAGTAGATGTTTGACTTCCTACTGCACAATATTATAATTTGAAAAGCTAGACTGATGCAAGATTAACATGGCACACATTAAATGCTGGCTATCTGTCTCAAAATGCATTTGTACCCAGGGAATCATCACTGAGGCTGTGTTCCTAGTGGAGTCTCAGAGAGCTTAATACTTGCCTCTGTGCTCTTTAACATTTTATGAATGACCTGGAAGAAAACAAAATCACCACTGGTGAAGTTTGCGGCTGACCCAGCAATTGGGGGATTGGTAAATAATGAAAACAGTAGGTCACTGACAGAAAGAGAGCTAGGTTACTTAGCAAATTAGGTAGAAACAAAATGTTATCTTAATACATCTAAATGTAAATGTGTGCATCTAGAAACAAAGAATGTTGGCCATACTTACAGGAGAGGAGCTCTGTACTGAGAAGCAGTCAGATGGGACTCTGAAAAAGACTTGGTCATTATGCTGATAATCATGTTGAATCGTGACAGAGAGGTAGCCGTGTTGGTCTGTATTCTATCAAAACAACTGTTATGTAGCACTTTAAAGACTAACAAAATAATTTATTAGGTGACTAGCTTTTGTGGAAGTGGGTCTGTCCCATGAGAGCTCATCACCTAATAAATTATTTTGTTAGTCTTTACAGTGGTACATGACTGCTTTTTTGTTATGCTGATAGTCAATGTAACATGAGCTCCCACTAGCTGTGTCTACACGTGCACGCTACTTCGAAGTAGCGGCACTAACTTCGAAATAGCGCCCGTCGCGGCTACACGCGTCGGGTGCTATTTCGAAGTTAACTTCGACATTAGGCGGCGAGACGTCGAAGTCGCTAACCCCATGAGGGGATAGGAATAGCGCCCTACTTCGACGTTCAACGTCGAAGTAGGGACCGTGTAGACGATCCGCGTCCCGCAACGTCGAAATTGCCAAGTCCTCCATGGCAGCCATCAGCTGGGGGGTTGAGAGACGCTCTCTCCAGCCCCTCAGCTCACAGGTGGCCACGTGGAGCGGCCCCTTAAAGGTCCCCTCCCCCACCCTGACTCTGCAGGAAGCTGAGGCAACGTGCAGGCTGCAGCCTGCACACGCGGGCAGCCTGCACAGCCCTCAGCCCACCACACAGCAGCGATGGCTGCCCAGCAGCCCCCCCAGCGCCCCCAGGGGACCCCCCCACAAGGGGAGCCAGGGCAGCCAGCCCAGCCAGAGGGCCAGGCAGTCTGGGAAGCGGCAGCGGGGCCCCTCCTGGATGGAGGCCGAGCTGCGGGACCTGCTGGGGCTCTGGAGCGAGGAGGAGGTGCTCCAGGTAATGGGGAGCAAGAGGCGGAACGCGGATGCGTTCGTTCGGCTGGCCGAGGGCCTGGCTGCCCAGGGTCACCCTGCCCGCACTCCGGACCATGTCCGGAGTAAAGTCAAGGAGCTGCGGCAGGGTTACGCACGGGCCCGGGATGCGGCCAGCCGATCTGGGGCCGCCCCCGTCACTTGCCCCTTTTACAGGGAGCTCAGGGACATCCTGGGCTCCCGGCACACCTCCTCCCCTCCGGCCACCCTTGACACCTCGGCTGACGAGGCCCAGCAGGCCCTGTAGCCGGAGTCCGCCCCGGAGGCAAGCCCCGCACCCCGGGGGCCCCCCCCGGAGGCCATCCCCGGGACATCGCGGCAGGAGGAGGAGGAGGAGGGGGGCTCCTCCTCTGCAGAATCCAGCCTGAAGATCCTCCTCCTGCCATCCCGGAGCAGCAGCAGGGCCTCCGACCCCCGGGGATCTCCGGACCGGTGGAGCGGACCCACAGGTAGGTACCCCTCTCTGGTGGACACCCCTGGGCTTGAGGGGCGGGGGTAACAGAGATGTGTCCAGGGCCCCCCACACGCTCACATGGCCATGGCCCCAAGGACACCAGGGCCATGGCCCTCACAGCACTGCAGCCACCAGCCCCTGCCCCCGCCCCACCCTGCATGACAGTGCCATGCCCCATCCCCGGGCCAGGGGGGAGCGGAACCTCGAGGGGCCCCCGGGAGGAGGGGGTGGGACACCCCCCAGCAGCAACATGTAATTGAGTGGGGGGAGTGCCAAAGGGAGACTCAGGCTACATATGAGCCACAAGAGCCGAAGAGCTCCCAGGGCCAAAGGAGGATCCTGGCGCTACAGCTGGCAGGTGACACCTCTGCCCTGAACAAGCAGGAGGGAGGAGCCGAGCTGGCTTGGAATTGGGGGGGCAAGGGCGGGGGCCGCAGGTAGAGGCTAGGGGAAGGGAGAGCTGGTAGGCAGCCAGCCAGAGGAGGGGGAAAGCTGCATCCCAGAGGGGCCCCCCTTGGGGTCTTCTCCCCACGACGAGTTGGAAGGACTGTCTCTCCCGACAGCTGGTGCTGTCACTCCTGCCAGAAACTGGGCATCTGTGGCCTAACAAACCTCTCCTGCTCTCAAACCCTGCGGGCTGAAGTGAGAGTCGCTCCCACCAGGGGACGGGGTGCAGTGCAGGGGGACCCCTGAACCCCGTCCATCACAGCAGCATCTCCCGGGGATGGGGATGGGGAACCTGCAGCACAGGGCGGCGGGGACAGAGGCCACGGCTCGGGGCCCACACTAACGCCTGTCTCCATTCTTCTTTCCCCCCTCCTCTCCTGTGTCCTGCACCTGCACCATCCGAAGGACTGGAAGAGAGTGCCGGCGAGGCCTCAGTTGTCCCGGAGAGCCCTCCGGGACCATCGCTCTAGGGCAGCCCCTCGGCCGAGGAACCACCGGCCCCGCGGAGGGCAAGACGGCAGACCCCGCGCCTACTACCGGCGACGGCCACGGACTCCCAGCTGCTGGCCATCTTCCGCCGGCAGCTGGAGGTGTCGGAGCAGCACCTCCAGCTGCAGGAGCGGGCCCTGGCCTGGCGCCAGGAGGCATGGGGGGCCTATATCCAGACATTTAACAGCCTGGTTGAATACCTGGCCCCCCATGCAGCACGAGCCCAGCCATTGCCCACCCCACCCGCTCCTGCAGCCCCACCACCAGCTGCTCCAGCCGTCGCCGGGCCTTCCGCCGTCGCCCCACCACCCACCCACGAGGGCCACAGCGCCAAGGGACCCCTGGAGCCACCTGAGACTCGCCGGCACCGATACCTTCCAGTCCAGCCCGCTCCCACCCAGCCGCGGACCAGACTGCAGGCACGGCGGGGCTCCCGGACGGGCATACCCAGTGCTGGGCTCTAGGGGCGAGGGGCCCGGGACGTGGCCCCCCCTTGTTGTTGTGTATATAGTTGGACTGTTTTTTTTTGGTGCCCCCGTTTGCCCCGTTCCCCCCCATGTAAATAGTTCTCCCCGTTCTCCTCCCTGGATTTCTTTTTGGTTGATGGCGCACACTTGTTTGCTTTGTTGTTGTATTGTTTTATTTGTGCACATCTTGCTTTTGTTGAACGTTTGTCCCTACTTTTTGGTTTGTGTTTGACATATTTATTGAAAAAAAAAAAAAGTTTCTGAAAGACAAAAAAAAAGTTTACTTTCAGCCACAAGTTCATGCTGTCATTTGTCCAGGACAAGTGGAAGTGGGGGGCGGTGGGGTGCTCCATGGTGTGGGCGTTGGGGCAGGAGTGTGGGGGAGGAAGGGGCGGGCAGTAGGAGACCTGGGCAGAGTTCACCCCGCGGCCTGTTGCTCGAAGTGGGCCCGCAGGGCCGCCCGGACCCGGGTCCCCCCTGCGTCCACCTGCCGACTGGGGGCAGCAGGTGGCTGCACGTGTGCCCTGCCGGCCTCGGCGGCCCAGCCCTGAAGAAAGGTCTCCCCCTTGCTCTCCACGAGGTTGTGCAGGGTGCAGCAGGCACCCACAATCTGGGGGATGTTGTTGGGGCCCACATCCAGGCGGGTCAGGAGACATCGCCAGCATCCCTCGAGGCGGCCAAATGAGCGCTTCACCACCTGGCGTGCACAGTTCAGGCGCTCGTTGAAGTGCTCCTGGCTAGCGGACAGATGGCCCGTGTAGGGGTGCATGAGCCACGGCCGGAGGGGGTAGGCCGCATCTGCGATTACGCAGAAGGGCATGGTGGTGTCCCCCAGAGGGATCTCCCGCTGGGGGATGTAGGTCCCCGCCTCCAGCCGGCGGCACAGGCCCGAGTTCCGAAAAACCCGGGCGTTGTGTGTGCTGCCAGGCCAGCCCACGTAAATGTCCTGGAAACGTCCCCGGCTGTCCATCAAGGCCTGCAGGACGACTGAATGGTAGACCTTCCGATTGAGGTATCGTCCTCCACTGTGGTGCGGGGCGCGGATGGGGATGTGAGTCCCATCCAGAGCCCTGAAGCAGTTGGGGAAGCCCAGGGTGGCAAAGGCGGCGACAGTGGCATGTGGGTCCCCCAGCCTCACGAGCCTGTGCAGGAGCATGGCGTTGATGGCACGCACGACCTGCAGAGAAAGCACATGGGACAGCCCCAATGAGGGGTGAGCAGGGTGTGCGTGGCCCTGCCCTGCCCTGCCCTGCCCTGGCCCCCCTGCTCTGCCCTGGCCCCCCTGCTCTGCCCTGCCCTGCCCTGGCCCCCCTGCCCTGCCCTGGCCTCCCCCTGTGGGTTCCCTTACCTCCATGAAGACAGCCCCGACGGTGGCCTTTCCGACACCAAACTGCTGCCCCACGGATCGGTAGCTGTCCGGAGTGGCCAGCTTCCAGACAGCGATGCCGACCCGTTTCTCCACAGGGAGGGCACGCCGCATGGCGGTGTCCCGGTGCCTGAGTGCGGGGGTGAGCCACTGGCACAGCTCCAGGAATGTCTGCCGGCTCATCCTGAAGTTCCTGAGCCAGTGGTCGTCGTCCCACTCCCCAAGCACCAGCCGCTCCCACCAGTCAGTGCTGGTGAGGTAGCTCCACAGCCGCCGGCGTGTGAGGCAGGGGGTGGAGCGGGATGCTGCAGGTGTAGGGTTTGAGCCCTGCTGCCCTGGGGGCATCTCCTCCCCTGGGGCAAGAAGGTACTCAGCTGCCTCCCACATGGCATGGGCCAAGGCAAGCCCTGCTCCTGCCGGGAGGGCTGGGTGGACCTCTAGCTGCTGCTGCTGCTGCTGCTGCTGCTGCTGCTGCTGCTGCTGGGGGTCCATGACTGCAGCCCCCGGGGTCTGTGTGCCTATGGCTCCTCAGACCGCGTGCTGTGCAGGCTGAGTGTATGTGGGAGGGGCCCTTTAAGGGAGTGGCTAGCTGTTGCCCCGGAAGCGCTAGTCCGCCCATTGAGCCTGTCTGCAGCTGTGCCTGGCATCCCTATTTCGATGTGTGCTACTTGGGCGTGTAGACGTTCCCTCGCTGCACCTATTTCGATGTTGGGCTGAGCAACGTCGAAGTTGAACATCGACGTTGCCGGCCCTGGAGGACGTGTAAACGTTATTCATCGAAATAGCCTATTTCGATGTTGGCTTCACGTGTAGACGTAGCCAGTGTGACCCTGTGGCCAAAAGGTTGAATGCAAATCTCTGACATCAAATGGGAATATTGATTAGGAGTACAAGTAGCTTTACTTCTATATTTGGCTCTGGTGCAGCAGTGCTGCAATACAAGGTCTGTATTTGGTGACAGTAACTCACAATGGATGTTGAAAAATTAGACAAGATTCAAAGAAGAGTCATGTCAATGATAAAAGGATTAAAAACATGTTTTATAGTGATAAGAAGCTTAATCTATTTATCTTAACTCAGAAAAGTTAAGGGGTGACTTGATTAGCATCTGTAAACACCTACATGGGTAGCAAATATGTGATAATGGGGTTTTCCATCTAGCAGGAAAAAGATATACCGCAGCCAAATCTCTGGAAGTTAAAGATAAATTCAGATTGGAAATAGAGCATTTTTGACAATGAGATTAATAAACTATTACAACAATTTACCAAGGATCATGGTGGATTCACCATCACTAACAATTTTAAAATCAAGATTGGCCAGAGCCCCCACCAGCCCTGCAACAGCGAGGGTCCTGGAGTGGGATCCCCTACACCCTCTAGCAGAGTGGGCCAGAAGCCAGAGCCCCCTCCAGCCCTGCAGCAGTGCAGGAATGGGAACCAGAGGCCCTGTGCCCCAAAGCAGAGCTGGACCAGGAGCAGGAGCCCCCACAGCACCAAAGATGGTACCTTGTATCATAAAGGTTGAGAAATACTGTTCTAAGAATTATTCTGGAGATGTTCTCTGTCCTGAGTTATACAGGAGGCCAGTCTAGTTCTCTTGCCTTTGAAATCCATTGGCTCTGGAATCCATTAATCTGTAAAACTCTGCCTTCCTATGAGTAGGTGGATTGCAAGGTACACAATTCCCCCCTCCCCCATCTAGATGAACAGGACTCAGGTGCTCCAAGCTGGTTTAATGTAAATACACATTGAATTACAACTGAAAGACACGAGTCCTCACTGATTGGAATACAATTGACAGGACAGGTATAAAACTGTTTTAGAGATGGATGAGATGGGTGCAATTAAAATCAAAATATAAACTGTGCGTCAAGAGCTGGAGTTAGTAAAAACTGTAACAGCGAAGATTTCTATAGTTAAAAATGTAATTACCGAGTGTCTACAGGACTCACACTATCCCTTGCTTTAAAATTGTATAAAAAGTGCAATTAAGAGAAATACAAAGGCAAGAGCTAACTTTTCAGGTGGAGTTCACTAAAGGAAGAACATTTAGAGTGTTCCCAGTTGTGAAAGAAATATCAGAAAATGTGTGGATTATAAAGTCTCATTAATCTCTGTCTAGAGATGTAATTGTTCTGCATGCCACATATGTCAGGAGTGGTAAAATCTGACATGTCCAAAACACATGTAGACCTGCTATCTCTATGGGTTTTTTCATAAACTGGATTTTCAGAGATGCTTAGGAAAAATCCATCAATATATAAAGACCACCATTCTGATTGGCTGTCTTCCCCATTCCCTTCCTGCTGATTCTTCCCTGGGGTATGATGCAAAAACTGAGATATCTCGAGAAGATACTGGGCATGCATGTAAAATGTCAGATGGAGTAACTCTGAAAATGAAATGTTGGGGAGGTTATAATTATATGCTAGGGCCTCATTTTGCCTCCCTTCCTCTCTCCAGTGGCCTCTCTGGACTCATCAATTGAACATGAAAGTGTCCATGTGCTCTTGTATGTACATTATCAGAGGGGTAGCCATGTTAGTCTGGATCTGTAACAGCAACGAAGGGTCCTGTGGCACCTTATAGACTAACAGAAAAGTTTTGAGCATGAGCTTTCGTGAGCAAAGATGAAGTGAGTCTGTGCTCACGAAAGGAGCATCTGACGAAGTGAGTCTGTGCTCACGAAAGCTCATGCTCAAAACTTTTCTGTTCATCTATAAGGTGCCACAGGACCCTTCGTTGCTGTATGTACGTTGTGCATCTAGTGGGTTTTGTTTTGGGGGTTGTTCAACATTAGAGCCAGCTTTGAACATTACCTTAATGTGTGTGTCAAAGGTGGAAAAAGTACCCCAAAGTAGCTTGAGTAAAAGTTCAACTGCTTGGCGGGGTGTACTCAAGTACAATTCACCATTGTCCTTCTGGAAAACTACTTGGGTAAAAGTACACACAAACTCACACACACAAACTCACACATCACATCTTTAATGTACTCAAGTAACCAGGGGTGAAAGCAGCTGCACTTTTACTCAAGTAACCTTTAAGGTACTTTTTCCACCTTTGGTGTGTTATACATATGGCTGCTCAGGTATGAATGTTTACCATATGGTGTAGCCACTGTAGCCACAGTAGTTCAGAGGTGGGATTAGATGCTCCAGAGGTTAAATGGTGAGATTTTTCATTTTGGGTGATATTTTGGTAAAGATGAGATCCAGAGAAACATATAGGCTACGTCTACACTAGGACACTACATCGAAGTAGCCTATTTCAAATTAACAACATTGAAATAGGCTACTTAGATGCGTATCATCCACACATCCTCTGGGGCTGGTGCCGTCGATGTTCAACGTCAAAGTAGCAATAGAGAGCATCGAAAGGAGCCACACCAGAAGGAAACATGGAGCATCCACACACACACGCATTTGCCGTCGAAATAAGGGGCAAGGAAAGCCCGCGGATGGGGTCACAGGCTGGACTAGCCCTCCTTGAAAGTTTCCCTCCCAGACACACCCAGTCTGCACAGCACAAGATCTGCAGAGCGCTAGCCACACTCTCACAGACCAACACAGAGCAGCCATAGACCACCAGCAGCTACAGCAGAAGCAGCAGCACTTGGAAGCCTTCCAGGTTGTCACCAGGGGAGCAAGTGCCCTGCTAGGTTCTACACAGGAGGCCGCCCAGCAGCTCCTGGTGGGGGGCCCTCCCTGGGGGCAGACAGGGACACCCCGATCACAGGGATCCCCTGTTCCTCCCCCGCCGGGTGCTCCGTCGCCTCTGGAGCTACCCCACCAGCTCTGAATGATGGGAGCAGCCAGTCATGGGGGAATGGGACAACGACATGTGGCTGCGGAATTTCTGCATGTGCCAACAGACCTTCCTGGAGATCTGACAGTGGCTCACCCCTGCACTGAGGCACCAGGACACCTGGATGTGGCATGCCCTCCCCGTCGAGAAGAAGGTCAGAATAGCTGTCTGAAAACTGGCCGCTCCAGACAGCTACCACTCTGTGGGACACCAGTTTGGAGTGGGAAAGGCCATGGTTGGGGTCATCATCATGGAAGTAAGGAGGCCTGAGCATGCACCCACTGGGGGGGTGGGGGGCCACAGAAGGGGGCCGGGAAAACGGGGTGCCGGGGAGGGAAAGGGTGGGCGGTGGGTGCCTGGGGAGGTGTCCGGGGGGGGTCGGGGAGGCCTGGGGCACCCTTCACACCCTCATGTGCACTTGTGTCCCCTCCCCACATGTGGTCCGTGTGCTCAATGTCTTGCTGCTCCAGAAGGTCATCCGAGTTGGGGACCTAGACACAGCAGTTGCTGGATTTGCTGACATGGGGTTCCCAAACTGCTTCAGGACCCTAGAAGGGACCCACATCCCCATTCATGCCCTGGATCACAACGGGGGAAGATACATCAGTTGGAGAGGCTACCACTCCATGGTCCTGCAGGCCATGGTGGACAGCCGGGGCCGCTTCCAGGATGTCTACATGGGCTGGCCCAGCTGTACACACTACGCCCACGTCTTCCAGAACCTGGGCTTGTGCCACTAGCTGGTGTCGGGGACCTATATCCCCCAGAGGGATCTCCCTCTGGGGGACACAACCATGCCCCTCTGCCTCGTGGCAGATGTGGCTTACTCCCTCCAGCCGTGGTTCATGCGCCTGTACACCGGCCACCTCACTGCCAGCCAGGAGTGCTACAACGCCTGACTGAATCATGCACGCCAGGTGGTGGAGAGGACCTTTGGCCACCTGAAGGGCCAGTGGCAGTGCCTCCTTGCCCGCCTGGATGTCAGCCTCCAGAACATCCCCCAGGCTGTGGGCGCATGCTGCCCACTCCACAACTTTGTTGAGAGCAAGGGGGAAGCATTCGTCCAGGGGTGGGCAGTCGACACTGGCACAGGCTTCACCCAGCCAGCCACCACACCCAGTCGCCAGGCCCACCGCGAGGGGGTATGAGTCTGCAAGGCCCTGTGGGCCCTTTTTGATCAGGGGGACCCCTGAGAACCTCCCTGGCCTTCCCCGGAGGGCCTCCCTCACACTGCCGCCACCATCCGCACACCACCCCCCAAAAAGCACACGTCTCAGGTTCTTTGGCAAATAAAACTGTGGATTATTGAATGCTGGTGAACTGTCTTATGTGCACAACAAAAACTGGTACCAATATACAACTATATACAAGGGGAACAACTATATACAAATGGGGGGCCAGTGGATGGCTCGGCCATTGGCCCATCAATCTGGGGTGAAGGTAGAGGTGCATGACCCCCCGGCGGGTATGAGTCATGGGCCCCCTCCCCCAGTCCGTGGTCCCTGGCACGGCCAGCTGGGGGCCAGGAGGCCTGTCAGTTATGTTCAGGATGCCTCCATGAGCCGGTCTTCAGCCCCAGTGGGCTCCAGTCCTGGGTGGCTGGCAGGCGGCGTGGCAGGTGGCATGGTGGGCGAGGCAGGTGGGGCGTCAGGGGGGGCATTGGGTGGAGTATTGGGGAGGGTGGGGGGGACAGCAGGGTGTGGGAGCTGCGCAACAGCCTCCCAGAGAGACCCGGCTACATCCTGGAATACACTCATGAACTCCTGCCACGCCATCCAGTGCCAGCTGGACTCCTCCCGGTTGAAGCAGAGCCACTTCTTGGCCACCTCTGCCTGCTGCCGGAGAGCCGCCAGGAGCTGGGGGTCCATGGGGGCCATCCCCAGACTCCAGCAGTGGCATGCCCGTCCTGCTGGCCTCATTGCTGTTCCCAGACGTTGGTGGTGCCTGACCTCCAGCGGGTTCTCGGGGACCACGGAGGGAGCCTGGTTGCCTGGGGCCTCAGATAGTGCAGCTGCAGAGAGGGCGAGAGGGAGGGGAAGGCTGCTAGTACTGTGCCCTGGCCCATGGCACATGCTTCCAATCCTCCCTTGGGTGCTGGCTCTCCGTTCCCCATCAGTGGCTGTCATGTCCCTGTTGGGTGGCCCCATTGCATGGTCCCCCTACCCCTCGGGTTAGGGCAGACTGCTGTCCATGGGTGCTGATGGGTGCTGATGGCCATGCCGACATCCTGGGACCATGCTGTGGCAGGGCTGTTGTGTGTCAGGGTCTGCTGGGGGTATGTGGGGCCCCTGCTCGTGTCTGGTGCACCCACCCCATGGCCCGGTGGTGTGTGCCCTGTCAGGTATGTACCTGACCATCCACTGCCATGGTCGGGGGAACCCCGGTGGGCGGACACCCATCTAGTACTCCAGGAGGGGAGGTCTATGTGGAGCCCCCCTCCTCACTGCTGGACCCCTTCTCCGCCATCCCAAGGGGTGGATCCTCAGGTGGGCCCTGGGATGAGGGGCTGGCCTCCAGGCCGGGCTCTGGCTCCAAGGCCTGCTGGGACTCCTCGGCTGCGGTGTCCAATGTGGCCTGAGGGGACGAGGTGTCCAGGGACCCAGAATGGCCCTGAGCTCTCTGTAATAGGGGCAAGCAGCGGGAGTGGCTCCAGACCAGTTGGCCGAGTCCCAGGCCCAGGTGTAACCCTGCTTCAACTCCTTCACCTTGCTGCAGACATGATCTGGAGTGTGGGCAACCAGGCCCTCGGCCAGCCAGGTGAACACCTCCACGTTTTGCCACTTGCTCCCCAACATGTGGAGCACCTCCTCCTCACCCCAGAGCACCAGCCGGTCTTGGAGCTCGGCCTCCAACCAGAAGGGGCCCCGCCGCTTTTTGGCTCCCCATTTGGCTGCCAGGGGTGCCTGGGTCCTCTGAGGGGGGGAGCCCTGGGGACACTCAGGGGGCTGACTAAATGCCACGGTGCTGGCTGTTTGGGTTGGGGTCCTTAGAGGGTGTGCAGGGTTAGCACATGTGTGTGCTGCTGCCTGCACACTCTCAGCTTCCTGCCACAGGAAATCCAGGTGCGTGGTGCTTTAAGGGCTGCTGTACGCGGTGATCATAGAGCCCCACAGTGACTGGACAGCATGTCTCAACCCCTCAGCTGATTGCCACCATGGAGGACCGCGCTATTTCGAAGTAGTGGGACGTGGATCTTCTACACACGCCCGACTTCGACGTTCAACGCTGGAGTAGGGCGCTATTCCCGTCTTCAAATAGGAATAGCAATTTCGACATCTCGCTGCCTAACGTCGATTTCAACGTTGAAATAGCACATGTCATGTGTAGACACGACGCGCGCTATTTCGATGTTGTGCCAGCTACTTCAAAGTAGCTGGTAGTGTAGATGCATCCATAAGGAGCCTCTAAGATTGGTTGGAAAACATGGTTTTAGCACTGCAAGAGATATTGTTTTCTGCCAGAATCAGGTTACTTAGTTGAGACACACCAAAGAATCAGATGCAACACTTCTCTTAATCAAAAGCTAACACAAATATGACTGTTTCCCAAACTGTTTCATAGTTAAAGTTTTTTCTGGCATTACTAAAATATTGTGCAAGATTAATTCCTAATGTGTCAATACAAATCAACCTGGTGGCTACACGGGTTGTCAGGTTTCAGAGGTATCCATGTTAGTCTGTTTCATCAAAAACAAAAAGTAGTCCAGTGGTAATTTAAAGACTAACAATTTTATGTGGCATAAGTTTTTATGACACACATACTCACCACCAACCATGTAACCCAAAATAGAAACACTAAACCAGGAACCAAGCCAGAAGAAAACCTCATTGCCAACTGTGTCCACACAGCTACCTTAGGCTACGTCTACACGTGAAGCCTACTTCGAAGTAGCTTATTTCGATGTAGCGACATCGAAATAGACTATTTCGATGAATAACGTCTACACGTCCTCCAGGGCTGGCAAGTTGCGCAGCACCACATCGAAATAGGCGCAGTGAGGGAACGTCTACACGCCAAAGTAGCACACATCGAAATAAGGGTGCCAGGCACAGCTGCAGACAGGGTCACAGGGCGCACTCAACAGCAAGCCGCTCCCTTAAAGGGCCCCGCCCAGACACAGTTGCACTAAACAACACAAGATCCACAGAGCCGACAACTGGTTGCAGACCCTGTGTATGCAGCATGGATCCCCAGCTGCGGCAGCAGCAGCCAGAAGCCCTGGGCTAAGGGCTGCTGCACACGATGACCATAGAGCCCTGCAGGGGCTGGAGAGAGAGCATCTCTCAACCCCTCAGCTGATGGCCACCATGGCGGACCCCGCAATTTCGATGTTGCGGGACGCTCAATGACTACACGGTCCCTACTTCGACGTTGAACGTTGAAGTAGGGCGCTATTCCTATCCCCTCATGGGGTTGGCAGCTTCGACGTCTCGCCGCCTAACGTCTATGTTAACTTCGAAATAGCGCCCGACATGTGTAGCCGTGACGGGCGCTATTTCGAAGTTAGTGCCGCTACTTCGAAGTAGCGTGCACGTGTAGACACGGCTTTAGTGACACCTAATCACATCAGACATACCATCAAAGGCTCATTTACCTGCGTATCTACCAATGTGATACATGCCATCATGTGCCAGCAATACCATGTACATTGGACACACCCAACTGTCTTTACACAACAGAATAAATGGACTGTGACAGGGTCAGGCCAGAGGGCTAGCTTAGAAGAGGAGAGGGGCAGCTCTAAAAAACCAGAGACAGCCTAGCTAATTAGCAGAGGGGTACTTCAGGGCAGTGAGGAGCAGCTGACTGATGAAAGCTGCAGAGAAGGGACTTCTATTAAATGTGTAGGGCCAAATGAGCTCACTTGAGGCTGCCCTGGGACTCTTTAAAAACCTCTCCCTGCTGAGAGAATGGGAGAACAGAAGAGGAAGTTGGAATGAGGTGACAGAAACAAAGACAGCAAGGGGAGGTGAAGAGTTCCCACAGAGTGTTTGGGCTTACCTTCCCCCAGGTGACCATCAGGGTCAGCCAGTGGCTGGGGAGGACTAATTACCTAACCCAGGCAGACCAGGGGGCACCTACCTCAACTCCCCTTCAGCCTAGGCACTGAACCTGTGGCTAGGGCACATGGGACCCATTCCACAGTACCCAGATTGTCTGTGGGACTGTGAGCTGAAGGGACTAGGGTCCGGGAGAGAGATCGACCCTCCCACAGGACACAAATCAGACATCAAGAATGGTAACATACCAAACCTAGTGGGTGAATATTTTAGCCTCCCTGGATGGGAGTTACATTCTTGAAAGTTGCCATGCCCAAGCAAAACTTTTCAAAAACAGGCTGCAATGTTAAACTGCTGAGCTGAACCCCATACATAATGCTGACAACATCAGAATGGGGCTGAATACGAACTGGGAATGTTCTTACTTACAATAGGTAGTTTAGCCTTCTTATCCACATCCACCCAGATTGACTTAGCTCAGGTTAACACTCCCATTTTTGTATCCCTATTATCTGTTCCTTTTTCTTTCACTTCATGCATCTGATGAAGTGAGTTTCAGCTCACAAAAGCCTATGCCATTACAAAATTGTTATTCTGTAAAGTGCCACTGGACTTCCTGATGCATTTATATCAGCTGTGAAATTATCTGAAACAGGTTTAGAATCAAGAAGAAAATTAAGGCTTTGTAGAAAGCATAAAACAAGCAGGAAAGTTCTCACTAATGAGCGGTGCATTTGAACTCAGAGCATCTCTTGCTGTTTGCATGTGATGCCTGATCATAAGGGATGAGAGCAGTCATTTCATAAACGCATAAAAACCCACAGCCTGTGCTGTTCGATCATTATCAAAGACCAAGAAGAATTCTTCTCAAACAGGAAAAAAAGGCATTCAGCATTATTTTCAGATCACTAACCCTGGATAAAGTTACTCGGGGAAAAGATTGGCATGCTACCACTAGCCAAGACACAGATATAGGCTTTGATCATACCTCCATATCAATATATCATTGGGTACAAGAGCCATCACAGAATGATGCAAATTCAGATGTACTAGCCTGAATGCCTTTGAAAGTAGAAACTATCAGAAATAAAATAATTGTCCAGATTTTTTTTTCCTAAATTACCTTCCCTTTTTAACTAAGATAGAAAGACAGATCTGTGAGAATGTAAGGAACTCCCTTGTGTTGGTGAAATTGGTACAATGTACTCTTTCTAGATTGTCAGATGGCATAACAGATGAAAGATTTTGTCTTTGTTAATCCTGATTAAAGGAATTTTAGCAGAGAATGCTTGTTTACTATGCAGCATAAAGATAATAGCTCTCCAAAGCTAACAGCTCATAAGATCCTGTTTGAATTACATGAACATCGTAAAGGTACAGTAAAAATTAAATATTGGCCAGGCTTAGACCAGAGTAGAGAAGGGAAATTAGTTGACGAGAACTATTCAGCACTCAGTAAAATGTTATAGAATCCATGTCATGTTATCCTTGGAAGCAGAAAATTCAGCCACAATACAGGTTAAATATTGATTCTGAAAATAACAAGTTAGTCTACCTAATTTCAATAAATGATTATTTCTGGAAGAACCAAGTTGTACAAAAGATTAATATTTCTGCTGCTAAAACTATTGGAACTGTGTGGATTATGTTTGCTGCATGTGAAAAGATATTGGTTTAGATAATGATGCTTTTTGTTTCCTTGGAATTTCAAATACTCCTCAAAAATATAGAGAAAAGACTACCAGATCTTTTGTGCATTAACAAACTACCAACAGTGCAGTAGCACACGTTGTATAGTTACTCAAAGGGGCGTTAGAAGAAGGAAGCTAGAATTCTGTAATGGTATTGTGGATTTGCTGCTCTCTAACGTCTCCACCACAGTCTACTATTGAGAACCTGATAGCCGTGTTATCTCTTAAATGTAATTATCATTTTGATTCATTTTGTATATAGACTGGACTTAGCCAAGCAAGTACAGGCTAAAGACCCCCACAACGTATGGTTTTATGCCTAGATCAGAAGGGATCTGGTGTGAAATTACAAGGAAAGAGGTGGGAAATGGTAAGGAAAGTTGCAGGCCAGTAATAAATCTGATAAAGGCAACAGAAATTAACATAGGAGACATAAGTGAACTGCTGTTACAAGACAGAAATTCAAGAAAGGAAATTTAGAAAATGAAATGAAAACAAACACCTCAATGTCAAAAGTTCCCATGAAACGGAAATTCTGTTTTTTGACCAGCTCACTTTAGGATGCTGTCAGGATTTCAGTTACATGAGGCAAACCAGCACCCAAGACCAGAGTTACTCACAGTTGGTCAGCCTCTTTCATCAGTTGTATTAAATTGTTCTAAGTTAAACAGTACATTAATTGGAAGCCAAGACCTTACCAGGAAACGTTGGATTCAGATAAATCTTTAATATTCTCTAAGAGCCACAAGCCTTCTTCATGACTGGAAAGATTTCTCTTTGATTTTTACGGCATCTGTCATTTCACTGGAAGTGGGATTTTTTCTGTGGGTGTCAGGGCCTGGAACCAACAACACAGCACATGCTTCTTCTAGCAGTAGCTGAGTTACCCATTTATCTGTGGATAGTCAGGTGGCACAGATATCTCAGTCTCAGGCCTCCTGTAATAGAAAATGGGTGAACATTCACTCAGCTATATTATTCAGGTACATTATTTTGATAGAACAACAGTTAGCTAATGTCACTAGTGATATATGGCACACAAACACTTGAAGGCAAATAATGGTGATAATTTGTCAAAGAAGCTAAGAAGCAGAGTGGTAGGGCAGGTGAGGTACATGATACACTATGTGGCTAGGATCATATGATATAATGCTAGAAGAATGGGGAATAACACAGAAGGGAAAAGAGAGAGAGGTGGAACAGTACAAAGCATTACTGTCAGGGATTTTTATCCCTTAGGCAATATCGTCCCCGTGGGCCAGGGAAAGCAATCCCTTGGCTGTATAACATCATGCAGGCACATGAAAAATCTAAATTCACATAGGCTGCCATTTAGCAGCCCCCTGCAAGAGTCATTCTGAGACAGTTGGTTTCCCCAGTAACCTGAAATCATGAATAATTCATGCCCCAGGTTCAAAATCCAGGCCTCTGATTGGGCACAGGTGGGGACTTCCACGGCCTGGAGGACCTGGTTGAGAACCACAAGTAAAATCATGAATATTCAAATCATCTTATGAATCACGTATGAACCTTTTGTATATAAGCAAGTGCCTCATACCATTCTGGGGCCCTGGAGTTTCACAGGCAAGGACCCTGTGACTCCGCATGGGGGAGCGTGACTGCCAGTCAGCGTCTGCTGAACCCTGAGGCTAGCCGCAAGGCGAAGAGAGGCAGGAACATCAGAGTGCCACCACGTCTTCTGCGGTGCTCACCAGTCCCAGCTACCAGAGCACCCAAGCGGCAACCGGCCTCTGCGGGGACGTGGCTGGGTGGCGAACTGGCCCATCGCCGCCAGGCGGCAGGTACTGCATGCCCAGCCACTGAACCCTGAGGTCGACACCACACCTGCAGCATTACCATCTTGCTTGCGTTAACATCATCGTCGCCATCTTGATTGACCTTTTATCATTGGCTTTTCCACTACCAATTACTACACCTACCTGGACGTGACAACCACCAGATGTGACCACCCACCTTGATAACAACTACCAGACTTGACTCTTTACCTTATTTAGTAACTTATCAAACAAGTAATCTTTTACCTGACTTTACACAGGGCCGGGCCTAAAGGCCCAGGCTGGGTTTTTCTTGTAATACAAATGTAAATACTAATGTACATACTAAATATGTTTAATTATTAGATAGTATTGTTAGTATTAGTTGTTAGTTAGGATTGCTAGTAATAAGATAGTTAATTAATATAGCTAATTAATATTTAGATAGTAGTGTAATGTATAGGTAGGATATTGATTACCTCACCCTAACTTTGTTGTTCCATTCTCACGCTATCTCTGCTACCCGGAGAGCAAGCCGCAAAGGACAGCTGGGTTGCAGGGCTGGTGTTGGATGGAATACTGGTCACCAGCTGGGGCTGGATTAGCAACCCGACCCCCAGGGATAAAGGTGGGGAGTAGTGCCCCCGCCTACCCACAGGTAGCCTAAGAATCTGAACACCTGTTCCCAGTTACCTTTATCGTTAATCAGTGTATATTGGTGTATATTTACTTATTATAGCATAGTATAGTAGTATGGTATAATTAATATAGTATAGTATAGATAGTTAGTTGTTGGCAATAGATAGTTGCAAACTTAATAAAGATAGTATTACTGTTGATTCAGCACTCTCTCGCTCTCACTCTCCCTCATTTTCTCCCTCTGCAAGTTCCTTCCCCCTGGATGACTTTAGGCGGGACCTCGTGCGCTTGCATTGCCCCCATTGACGGCCGTGCTCCGCTCCTGCTCGGGCGGGTAGTTGGGTCCCCTTGCCCCGAGAACCGAGGGTCCCCGCGCCCAGCTCACCCGCCACACGGCGGGGAGCGTACCTCCGGTAGCGTGACAATTACTACTCTGGATAAATTTAAGAGGCAGTATGTGCCTAATATACTTTTGATCTAATGAATGAAGTAATCCAATAATGAAGTAATAAGAATAAATACAATAATAGTTGTGCAAAATGAGTTAAAATATGAGACATTAACCAAGAAGGATTCATAAACGAATAGCAGTGAAAGGAAAATAATGAATGGCAGCAAAGGAAATAAAATCCAGATCTAAGTGATTTTCTGTAACTTTCCACTGGACTAAATCATTTTGAGCTAATGTATATACAAGTCTGTCTGCAGTGAATGGGGAGAGAAAGGAAAAATAGAAAAATGAGAGAAATGTGTTTCTGAATGTCTCAAACAATTCAAGGTTATTTTTACACTTTTTAGAGTCCTTTAGAGAAATTTATGACTAATCAGGAAACAGGTTTTTTGTGAATTAGAAAGTTATTTGGTCAAAGGAAAAACAAATATAGCTGAGAGTGTAAGAGTATGAGAGATTTTTCAGTGAAACATATACAAAAGGTGAAATGACACACAGAGGTATGAGTAATGAGTAAACCAGAATAGCTGTAGTCCACTAACGGAGACAGAAAGCAAGGATGCAGAATGCTCATCAGTATTACATAAAACCTCCTACTGTAACCTGAAATCTAAGAGATATTTGAGGACCCATAAGGAGCCTTGGAACCACATTGCAGTGGAGAACCAGAGTTCTAGTTCTAGATAGATCCATATGGTGGCATTTAGGCACTGAGCTATGCTGAGCACTGCTCCTCCTTGAGTTTTCCAATATGAAGGGGACTCTGCACATTCTACAGCCCTTTTAGAAATTGTAGCCTGCTTCCTCCACAGCAAGCTACATTGGCCAGTGCAGGGAGGAAAGTATGGCCACTGTTTTGCATACTCTACCATTCCTTTGGGGTGATTATTTATGCATCCAGGGCTACTAAAAGAGACACCAAGAGCTAATGAAAAGGACCATCCAAATACCTGTGTGACACTGTGTCCCTGCATTTTTATAGAAATGTGTTTTTTAATATAAATACGCATAAGTCAAATATGCTTTATGTAAAGTTGGGCAAGTAACCTATCACTCAAAAGCTTGTAATCACATGAATGTGTATATTCTACTGGTGTGCATGTATCATTCTTGTGTGTGAATTTTGAAATATAAAATGTAAACCTGCTTATTAATCTAGATCATACAGTGAAAGCCATTAGTGCTACTTAAGGAGCTTAATGGTCCAGTGTTCAAAGCAATGATTTTAAAAAGTCTTGTTTTTCCTGTAAACCTGGACTGTGGTTGGTCCTACAAAGACAGGAGACCATGCCACCTGGTGCAGGAATATATCTTGAATTTTGTACTGTTTTGTACTCTTCCATGGCTGGAGGCAGGGGTGGCGGGGTGGGGAGGAGAACTGAACAGAGTTTCCATGCTGGGGAAATTCTAATTAAGAGGTGGAAAGCAAACAATGATGACCTATGTAGTAAGTACAGGCCCAGTATAAGACCTTAGGCCTGAACCAAAGTAATGGTCAAGACTTTGCTAACAGAAAGCAAAGTTCAGCTGTGAGCTAAAGGAATGCATTGCTCACAGAAGTTGGCAAGAAGAGGGTTGATGTTGCATAAACATATCTACCTAGCATATTGAAGTATGAACGTGGTACCAGAACACCCTACCCTGGAACATTCCACAAATAAGAAAGAACAGGCCAACCCATCCCAATGACAGAGGTAAAAGGGTAATATGATGGATAGAGTTGTTTTGTTCGAACCAACATGTACAAGGTGAGAGGCGGCACCTGACTACGTAGAAGGGTTGTACCTCGATACATCAGGAGTGATGTGTAAATTGTTTGTACCTGTGTATAAGAATGTACTCCTGGGGTGCAGTCTGGGTCTGGCCAAGGGGGCAGTGGAAAGTCCTGCCACTGACTGAGCCGAGTCCATTGATCGTGGGTGCGTATTTGTAGTATGCCCTGACTTAGACTAAGAAGTCTACAGGGAACTACTATTGTGTCCAATATGGCAATAAACCTGACCGATGTGCCTTAGCACCTTATTAGACTCTTTGGTCATTGGGGGTTCTCTTCGGGTGTGCTGTGTCGGCTATCTGCAGAGCTGGGGCAGCGCACAGAGGGAACACACGCACGCAGCCGAGTGATACCAACATTGGAGAGAGCAGAGCACCACGCTGGTAGCATCTGATAACAACCTACAGCTGGCTTCACAGATTGCTCCCCACCATGAAAACATCTGGAAAAAAAGAACTCTAGTGACAAAGGTGGAAATAAGCTGCTAGACCTAGGTCAGAAAAAAGACAATCTCTGGCCTAAAGAACTTTGCCTGAAATAAGAACTGGGCTGAGAAATTGGGATTTGTAATGATTTCTTTTAGAGTATTAGACTTGACTGGAATGCCTTCATTTAATTTGATCTATTTGGTATCATTTACAACCACATAAATCCTACTTTTGTACTCAATAAAATCACTGTTGTTTATTATGTGTAAATAATAAGCAAGAGTAAGTAATTGTTACCTGGGGTGGAGCAACAGCTATGCAGGGCTCTTTTTTTTTTTCTAATAAAGAGAAAATATTTTATGACCCCTCTATTTGTAAAACTTTTAGACAGGGTAGACAGATTTATGGGAGGGGAGAGGGCTGGTCCCTATTTGGGGCTGTACTCCTGGGTGTTGTCAAGTCCCTGTAATTAAGCCTTCCCAGAGCTGAGCAGATATCAGTATCTTTGTTTTTCCACTAGGGGCTGCTCCCCACACTCTGTGCCTTTGGTGGGGAAGATCAGAGGTTCTGTCTCAGCAGGACAGGTGATATGGCATCACAAAGGGCTGGTAGGTGGGCTCAGAGTTATGATTAACCATCAAGTGACAGTTTCAAGGGGATGTCTGTGATCCAACCAGTCACAATCTGGATTTATATTCCCTAGCATAGCTTCTCAAGGGGCAAGCGCAATCTAGTAAATGGACTGTACTGTAAATTAGAGGAGAGGAATCTGGAGTTCTAGGGAAGAGATTTAGATGTATTGGCCAAGATTGATCAATATAATAAAGTGATGATACTGAGTGTATGTAGTGGGGCAGCTGCCCCACTCCTGCAGGGAAGGGGTCAAAGCAGGGTGGTGGGATCTTGTGCAGCATCCTAGCCAATCAGAGAGAAGCTTGTGAAGATCCAATCAAAGGGCAGCTTGCTGAAGCAGCCCTGTATATAAGGAGCTGCTCAGCTGAGCAAAGTCAAGAGGGATCTTTACTAGGGAGGGTGCAGGACTGGCTCCTAGCAGGAGAGAAGCACCTTACACAGAGAAGTGCTGGGCTCCAGCCTGATACTTGCCAGACTGCTGGGTCTGATAACAAGGCCAGTAAATTGCAAGAGGTCACAGAGGAAGTGTCCTAGGGAATAGGAAGCAATAGAGGGGTAGAGAGAAGCAGGGCAGAACAAGACTGCTGCCAAAGGATCCCTGGGCTAGCTTGAGTCTCCCCCTTCCTCCTCATATCATACCTTGCCACCAAGGAGTGGCCATTATGGACTGTGGTGTGCCCCTGAGGTGTGGGTCTGGATTGAGGGTGCAGTTTACGACAGTGGTCAGTGTGGAGATGCAGGACTGCTGATACCACTGCAAGGGAGTGAAGGACTTTAGAGGGCATTGCCAGAGGACAGTGTCCCGGAAAGGAAGCCATGATCCTGGGAGTGACGTTGATCCAGACCAGGTCGGGCAGAAAGAGTGAAGAGCATGAACAGGCAACACTAGCAGGAGAGAGTGCCCTCCTGATGATCCAGCTATTTCCCAGTGTGACCAGCAGGACGTGCTGCAGCAGTGAGTCACTACGGCTACGTCTACACGTGCACCCAACTTCGAAATAGCTTATTTCGATGTTGCGACATCGAAATAGGCTATTTCGATGAATAACGTCTACACGTCCTCCAGGGCTGGCAACGTCGATGTTCAACTTCGACGTTGCTCAGCCCAACATCGAAATAGGCACAGCGAGGGAACGTCTACACGCCAAAGTAGCACACATCGAAATAAGGGAGCCAGGCACAGCTGCAGACAGGGTCACGGGGCGGACTCAACAGCAAGTCGCTCCCTTAAAGGGCCCCTCCCAGACACACTTTCATTAAGCAGTGCAAGATACACAGAGCCAACAACTAGTTGCAGACCCTGTATATGCAGCACGGACCCCCAGCTGCAGCAGCAGCAGCCAGAAGCCCTGGGCTAAGGGCTGCTGCACACGGTGACCACAGAGCCCCGCAAGGGCTGGAGAGAGAGTATCTCTCAACCCCCCAGCTGATGGCCGCCATGGAGGACCCCACTATTTCGATGTTGCGGGACGCGGATCGTCTACACGTCCCTACTTCGATGTTGAACGTCGAAGTAGGGCGCTATTCCCATCCGCTCATGGGGTTAGCGACTTCGACGTCTCGCCGCCTAACGTCGATTTCAACTTCGAAATAGCGCCCAACACGTGTAGACGTGACGGGCGCTATTTCGAAGTTACTGCCGCTACTTCGAAGTAGCGTGCACGTGTAGACGCAGCCTACATGTTGTTATCACTAAGACCTGAGATTGTTGGTAGCTTACTTCTCACTTTTGCAGGTTTCTGGCTAGGAGTTTGACTACCTTTAAGATTTTTAAGACCACTTTGCAATGACCTAGATGCAAAATAGAGATGGGATGAGAAACAGAATCCTTTCATTTCCCCTCACCATGCTGTAAAAGAAGACTTTGCATTTTCTGAACAGGATTAGGTGAGTTGTTGTTATTCCTCACAATGTGGTCTTGAGTGCCATGTGGATAATAGCAGGCTATAAATAAACCATCAATATGTCAAAACTGATTAGACAGATGATAATCAGTCATTAAAAGGTAGCTGTACTGAGGAAGTAAGTAAATAAGAAAGCTTATGAAATTACTTTAGTTTACTTTGTTGTTGAATTATGCATTTTTATATTAAGATAAGATCTTCTCTAACCTTCTTACACCAGAGCCATGGCTTCACTGCCCCACCCTTTCAGAAGGGGTACGTAAATACAGTTGCTCGAAAATGCTCATGAGGTGTGGATTTCGGTATCTCACGCATTATTAACATACTCCCGTGGGACCTCACTTTTGAAAGCAGCTGTCTGGACAGGGTTCCCTTGAAAGGAAACCCCGATTTCAAAAGCACCCTTCTTCCTAAAAAAAATTGGGAAGAGGGGTGCTTTCAAAATTGGGGTTTCCTTTCAAAGGAATCCTGGTTCCATGGCTGCTTGCATTTTGAAAGCAGCCCCTTTTGAGAGTGACAGCCCATGGGAGTATGCTAATGAGGCATGAGATATTTAAATCCAGGCCTCATTATCATTTTCAAAGAGCCTCTTCTGAAAGAGAGAGGCAATGTAGCCATGGCCTAGGGGTATGTTTACACAGCAAAGTTATTCCAAAATAACAGCCCTTATTTCAAAATAACTTTGTTAACATCTACACAATGTAACTGTTATTTCAAAATAACTTTGAAATCATAGTTGGCTTATTTCGAAAAATGTAAACCTTGTTCCACGAGCAATTGCACTTATTTTGAAATTGGTATTTCAAAATAGGATCTGTTTGGACAGAGAATAGAGCCTATTTCAAAATAAGCCATAGTGCTCTCTTTTAAAATAGCCAATGGCTCTTTCTTAAAATAGGCTCTGTTGGCTGTGTCTACATGTGTCAGGTCTTCCAGAAGAGAGCATCTACATACAAAGGCCATTTCTACATAGGCCACTTCCTTTGGAAGTGGCATGCTAATACACGGAGTGAAAGGTGCTAATGAGGTATGGATGAAAATTCTCCGTGCCTCATTAGCATAACATCACGTGATTTGGAGTCCCAAAGACCATTCTTCTGAACTCCAAAACACCATATAGAAGCATGGCCCCAGGGGCGCTTCCTGAAGGAAGTCCTTCTTCCAGAGGCCCCTTCTTCCTGAAAATTTTCGGGATCTTCTCTAATCTTCTTCTCTAAAATTTTCGGGAAGAAGGGGCCTCCGGAAGAAGGACTTCCTTCCAGAAGCCCCCCCGGACCACGCTTCTACACAGCATTTTACAGTCCAGAAGAACGGTCTTCCGGACTCCAAATCACATGATGTTATGCTTATGAGGCACAGGGAATTTGCATCCGCTCCTCATTCACATCTTTCACTCCGTGTATTAGCATGCCACTACCAAAGGAAGTGGCCTGTGTAGAAACGGCCAAAGTGACATCCGACAGAGCTGCCTGGTCTTCCGGAAAAGCATGTCCACACATGCACGGACGTTCTTCTGGAAGAACAGGGCAGGAAACGCCTCCGATGCGGTCACATGGCTGCAGAGCCCTTCTAGGGCACCAGCCCCGCAGCCTGTTAAAGGGCCCGTCCCCAACAACCTCTCCTTACACAAGCTGCTGAGGCCCTTCGTGCTGCCCACAACACAGCTTACTCTCTCACTGCTCCTGTAACAGCCCATGTGCCAGGCATGGACCCCGAGGTGCTGCAGCACCACAGGTTCACCCTGACAAGGGTGTTGGGGAGTCTCCTAGTCACCCTCCTCAGCCTGCTGCGGGAACACAGCATGATCTCCAAGGGCCCTGACCTACCCCTGCCCCTGCCGGGCCCCCAACAGCCCATCCCCCACTCGTGGACCCAAGCTGCCAGCAGCAACTGGTGGGACCCAGCGTTGATGCCCCAATGGGATGACAAATGATGGCAGCAGAATCCGCGCATGCTGAAGGGCATTTTCCATGAGATCTGTGCCTGGCTGGCTCCCCTGCTTTGCGAGCAGGAGACAGTGATGTGGCCAGCCCTCCTGGTAGAGAAGTGACTGGCCACTGCCATCTGGAAGTTGGCCACCCCGGGTAGCTACCACTCTGTGGTGCAGCAACTTGGGGTGGGCAAGTCCACTGTCAGGGCTGTCGTACTTGAGGTAAGCCACACACCGGGCCCCAACCCAGCTCAGAGAGGAAGGGAGAGGCATGTCGGGCAATGGGGACTCAGGGTGGGGAAGGCCCTGGCCCCAGGGGTCAGGGAAGTCTGCCACAGGGGAATCCACCATCCCACGCATACACAAGCCCGCTCCCGGCGAGGCACCCTGCTGGGGCGGAGGGAGCATAGGAAGGGAGGGAGGGAAAGGTGGGGGGGGAGAGGGAGGGAGGGAGGGCTGGGGATTGGCCCAATGTACCCCTGGGCACACCCATGAGCATGCGCTCTCTGTCCCCTGCAGGTCGTGAGGGCCATAAACGTTGTGCTCGTGTGGTGGATCGTGCATCCCAGGGACCTCAACTTGGTCATGGCAGGCTACACTGAGCTTGGGTTCCCCCAGTGCTTTAGGCCAATGGATAGCACCCATATCCCTATCAGGGACCCGGACAGCTGCACCGGCCAATATGTAAAGCATAAGGGGTACCATTCAATCAAGTTCCAGGCAGTGGTGAATGCCTGGGGGCCAGTTCACTGACGTCTATGGGGGCTGGCCTGGCCAGGCACATGACGCCCGCATCTTTAGGAACTCCTGCCCATGCCACCAGTTGGAGACGGGCACATACATCACTCAATGAGCACTCATCATTGGCAATGTCGCCATCCTGCTGTGCCTCATCACTCATCTGGCGTATCCCCTGAAGCCATGGCTGCTGCACCCATACATCGGACAGCTGGCCTCATCCCACGAGTTCTTCAATGCCCAGCTGGGACACACCCAGAATCCCCTGGATTGTGCCTTTGGGCATCTGAAGGCAAGATGCAGATGCCTCCTCACGCTCCTCATTGTGGGGGTGGAGAATGTCCCATAGCTCATGGCTACCTGCTGCACTCTCTGCAACCTCATCGAGGCATGTGAGGGGACAAAGCATCAGGGCTGGGTGGTCCTGCTGCTGCATGAGTATGAGCTCCACTGGCGTGGGGTCTGCATCCAGGAGGTCTGGGAGTCATTCACCCATGGGGACCTCTGAGATGGAACCCCAACACAGCCCCTCCTCCACACCCCCAATAAACAGTGACATGGGTTGCCAAATGAACTGTATGAAACTGTAATGATACCAATAGTTGAGATCGTAGGGTAGAAAGGTTGTAAAATGAAGTTTTCCATACAAAAAGGAACAGGTGTCAAGTATTTATAAGGGGGCATCAGGGCAGTGGAAGCAATCTGGATGGGGAAGGGTATGGAAGGGGAGGGGCCTCTATTCAAGGGATGGAGTGGAGGGCCATGAACCCCAGCACCTATGGCTGCCTGTCCCACCCCAGCTATATGATCCACAGCTGGGCTCCAATGGGGTGGGGAGCACAGGGAGGTAGTGGTGGGCAGCCTGTGGCATGGCCTTGGCAGAGGAGGCAAGAGAGAGGGTTCCTGGGGCAGGGGGCCTGCCGTGGCCAGGAACCAGGCCCTCAGGTTTCACAGGGCTGCTGCAGGCTGCCCTCAGGAAAGGAGGATAGCTAGGGCCTCAAGGCCAGGGATGGTTTGGTCCGCACAGTGCAAGGGGGCAGCAGGGGGGAAAGGGTGTGTGTGGCAGGGGCAGCGGTGGGGCATGGGAGGGTGGCAGGGCCAGCGGGGGGACATCGGGGGGTCAGCATGGGTAGTGGGAAAGTGGAGGAGAGGCCAGAAAAGCACCATGAGGGCCCTGCAGACCTGGTGGAGCAGCTCCACCAATTCCCCACATGTGTCCTGGTGCCACCATAGCTCCTCTCCCTCCAGGGCCAGGAGCCTCTCCACCACATCATTTTGGTGGTGGAGAGCAGTGGTGTATACAGCTGCCTCCTCCGCCAGGCTCTGACAACAGACCCTCCAGGCCTGCTGGGCCGTAACAGCTTAAGAGGGTCATGGCCAGCCTGGGGGACTTCCTGCACCTCTGGCCTGGAAGCTGCTGGCAGGCCCCAGGCTCCTCCAGTGCCCCTCCCACCCCCAGGACGGAGCTGCTGTAAGACAAGGGGGGAAGGAGGGAGGGGGAATTAGGACCTTAGCCAAGTCCCATGTGGCAGTTCCTTGCCCCCTCTCCCTGTGGGCACCTCCCCCAGGGCTGGACCCAAGTGATGGTCATGTCCAGAGTATGCCCTCGTAGCCCAGTCCCACGGCCTCAGCGCAGTGGCCTGGGCAGTCTGTCACCTTGGGAGTGCTGCCACCTATGAAGGGCCCTGCCCAGAAACAGGCCACTGGGGTGAGGGGGTGTGCAGTTGGGCACCTGCATGAGCTGGGCCTCCCAGGGAGGGGCGTGCAGGGTGACCTGCAGCTTGCCTGTGGCCCCAGTGTGCACTGTGGTGTGCAGCATCGAGGGGGTGTGGGGGGGGAGCCTGCATGTGCCCCTACCAGGGGATGCACCATGCTGTGCACTTACCTGGGGTGACCTCAAATAGGTCTGGTGATGCCCAGCTGGAGGTCACCTGGCTGCTTGACGCCTAGGACACGGCGATGACCAGGGACATCTCAGGGGAGGAGTCCTCTGAGGTCCCTGGGCTTAGCTTCTGGGCTCACCCTCTTCCCCAGCTTCTTTGGAGAAGCTCCTGTCCTCCCGCTCCGGTGTGGCAGGGATCTCTGTGGCCACCAGTCCACAAGGTGGTGTGGTGGGGAGGTGTCATCCCCTGCCAGGATGTCCTGGAACTCCTTGTAATAGGGACGCCTTGCTGGGGCAGCACCGGAGCAACAGCTGCTGTCCCTGGCCTGCACATAGCCCTGCCGCAATTCTTGATTTTGCACCAGACCTGGGCTACGTCTACACGTGAAGCCTACATCGAAATAGCTTATTTCGATGTAGCAACATCGAAATAGACTATTTCGATGAATAACGTCTACACGTCCTCCAGGGCTGGCAACGTCGATGTTCAACATCGACGTTGCGCGGCACCACATCGAAATAGGCGCTGCGAGGGAACGTCTACACGCCAAAGTAGCACACATCGAAATAAGGGTGCCAGGCACAGCTGCAGACAGGGTCACAGGGCGGACTCAACAGCAAGCCGCTCCCTTAAAGGGCCCCTCCCAGACACAGTTGCACTATACAACACAAGATACACAGAGCCTACAACTGGTTGCAGACCCTGTGCCTGCAGCATGGATCCCCAGCTGCCGCAGAAGCAGCCAGAAGCCCTGGGCTAAGGGCTGCTGCCCACGGTGACCATAGAGCCCCGCAGGGGCTGGAGAGAGAGCATCTCTCAACCCCCCAGCTGATGGCCACCATGGAGGACCCGGCAATTTCGACGTTGCGGGACGCAGATCGTCTACACGGTCCCTACTTCGACGTTGAACGTCGAAGTAGGGCGCTATTCCGATCCCCTCATGAGGTTAGCGACTTCGACGTCTCGCCGCCTAACGTCGAAGTTAACTTCGAAATAGCGCCCGACGCGTGTAGCCGCGACGGGCGCTATGTCGAAGTTAGTGCCGCTACTTCGAAGTAGCGTGCACGTGTAGACACAGCTCTGGTCTGCAGTTGCAGGCTGCCAGGGTCATGGCCTGGCAGGGGCATTTCTGCAGTGCCCCAAGGTGTCTCTGAGGACCTCTTCCTCATGCCAGAGTGTGAAGCAGTCCCTCAGCTCTGGCTTAGTCCAGGCTGGGGCCCTCCTCTTCCTTGGCTGCTCCCCTTCTGGGCTGCCCTCGTCAGAGTTCTGGGGGGCAGTCTAGGTGGGTGGGGGGTGGCTGCTTGCCATCTGGGTGCCGGGTGTCATGGCAGGAGTGGCAGGAGTCTAGGTGCAGCAGCCCAGCACGTGCTGCCAGCCTCCACAGCCCCTGCTTCCTGCTGCAGGGTTTCCGGGTCTTTGCAGCTTTAACTACTGCTGGGATAAGGCACCATAGAGCCCCCAGGCACTTGCTAAACTATCTCCAGGCTCCAGCAGGGAGCTGCCATGGCAGACCACTTCTTCCAGAAGAAGCGGTCCACGAGCGTCCTCACGTGCTTTCTTCCGGAAGACTCTTCTGGAAGAAGGAGCTATTCCGGTTACAGAACTGATGTTAGGAATCCAGAAGGAGCAGTGAGTTCTTCCAGATTCCTTCTGGAGGAGTGCCTTGCACATGTGAACACTCCACAGATCTGCTGGAAGAAGCCAGTGTTCTTTCAGAAGATCTGATGTGCAGACATGCAGACACGGTATTTCAGAAAAGCTTGGCTCTATTTTGAAATGTATGTTGCATGTAGCAGCATTATTTTGCAAGAAACTATTCTGGAAAATCTCTTCTGGAATAGCTTATTTTGGAATAACACTGTTGTGTAGTCATAGCCCAGTTGACTATACCTTACAGCACAAGTAGTCCCACAGAAACTATGCACCAGTGGTAGCATGGGCAGAATTATTTTATTTTATGTAGTAATTATATCTAATCGTCCTCTGATTTTACCTGGACTATCTCCATTGACCTCACTGGAGGTATTTCTGATTTACCATGGTATGAGAAAACTTGGGCCTATTGGGTAAGATCTTCGCTTATATCTGGTATATAGATTGGGGTTGGGGGCAGAGTTGAATATAATACCCATCAAACATTTTAAGAGCAATGCCATAGTTACTCTGTCACCTTCTTCAATAAAGGAAATACATTGACAATACTTCTGATACCCCCTATTGCAGAGATCCATGTGCCAACATGTACTTTGCCACTTTGGCTGCATCTACACTAGCAGGTTCTTTCGATAGATTTTTCAAAAGGAGAGGGCTCTTTCAAAAGAGCCCAGGGAGCGCCTACACACAAAAAGTATTCTTTTGAAAGTAAATCAAAAGAATGTGGTGCTCCTTTTGCAATCACTCTTCCTTTCCCGTTTCAGGAAGAGCGCCCCCTTTTGAAAGCTTCTTTCGAAAGAAAACGTGTAGACACTCTGCAGGCCCTTCTTGCAAAAGAACAGTCTTCATTTTCAATCCCCAGCTTGTTCTTTCGAAAGAACAAGGGCTATGTGGATGCACCCTTTCAAAAGCTCTTGGCTACATCTATACTAGCCCAAAACTTCAAAATGGCCATCCAAATGAATGAAGCACTCTTAGGAATAAGGGGATTTTGAAGTTGCCGGGGTCCTTTGGAAAAGAAGCCCCATCTGGATGAGCCGCGCTGCGGTGAGCCATGGCACTTTGAAAGCGCCGCGGCTGCTGGCGTGCTAATGAGGCACTGAATATGTATTTCAGTGATTCATTAGTAAACTTTGAAATGGCTAATGTAGACACAGCCCTTTTGGAAGACAGCTTCCAGAAGAGCTTCTTTTGAAAGATCTCTGTAGTGTAGACATGGCCTTTGTGTTTAAACTTCATTGCAATTCTGAGACTGCTGAAGTGCAACTTCCTCTCAGGGTATCACATGGGTTTATCTGACTGAGTGCCTTGTGAAAGTTGGACATTTTTCTTCCTTTTATTCATGCATGTTCAAAAATGCAACAAGTTCTGATTCCACCTCAGGTGACAAAACTAAAAAATCGCACAAAGTGTAGCTGTTTTCTGCCATTGTTGAAGCTGGAAATGTTTTAGAACAAGAAAGAAAGGGGTATGATCCCTAAATTAACTCTCCCTGCTTATGCCTATATCTTTCCTGGCCATTCCTGATTTCCTGCTAGTGTTTTAAAATAAATAGGATGGATATAGTCAGTTCAACCCTGAAGCTCATCATCTTTGTAAGCAAAGACCTATTTCCCTTATTTACACTGATACAAATCCATTGCATTATATGCAATTACACTGGTATCAAACAAATATGCCAGGAGAATCAGACACTGCATATTTCTTTTTCTCTTTTGACTGCTTTCATGGTGATAACAAGTATCACAGAGGTAGCTGTGTTATTCTGTAGCTTCAACAACAGCAAGAAGTCTTGTGGCACCTTATAGACTAACGGATATTTTGGGGCATAAGCTTTCATGGGCAACCCACAGTCTTTGCCCACTAAAGCTTATGCTCCAAAATATCTGTTAGTCTATAAGGTGCCACAAGACTTCTTGTCGTTCATGGTGATAACAGACATTCCTTATTCTGGATTATGACATTATAAATCAATGAGTCAATTTATTTCTCTTTCATAGCCAGACTGGAGGGAGAAGCTGGAAGGTGATCAGTCTACTATGATCTTATTTATTAATGTCCCAAATTAAAAAGTACAGTATGTTTATTATCCAGGCATAATAGTTGCAGAGGCTCTTTTTCATATATCATGTGTTTGCCTTCACATACAGTATTTGTCGGCTGTACGTTTATCTCATACAAAGTCAAGTGGTAACAAAGGGGTTTCTATGTTTGGTGGAATCCAAGCTGTTCTAGCCACTAGTATACATGAGAACCCTGTGTCTTCTTTGCTTGTATTTTTAAGTGTTTTTTAAACATATAAGTGTAATCCTGTGTGGAGTCATGTTGTGAGGTGGCTTTACTGTGACTGAGTAAGAGCGTCCTGCTGAAGAGACAGCTCGTGCAGAATTCTGCAAACTGTCTTTGTTCATTTGGCACCTATGTCCTCGTGAAACTGACATACCACCTTGTGTGTGGGCACAATGCCATGCTAACAGATGGGGATGAAAGTCTGCAGCCAAGAGACCATGTCTGAGCATCAAATGTGTTTGTGAAGGGCAGGATTCCCAGCTAGGAATGTCAAACCAGCTGTTTATCATGAGTTGTGAGTGCCTGTGGGTAAGGTAGGATATGGCTTTGCTAATTCATCCCTGAGCTTGATTAATATTTTAAAAACTCTGTAGCAACCAGGTTGTGTGATTCTGGATGAGTGTTTTGCCTGAAGAGTCAAGGATAGCTATTACAATTAACATTCCTTTTAGCCTTTCTGTGAACTGAAAAAAAATGCACAATGGGACAGATGCATTTTTGCCATGAGATGGAACTGTGCCTTTAATAACGTTCCACATGATTTTGCTAAATGGAGGCCTAAATAATCCAGTTTCAGTTGATATCAAAACTATTCTCTCAAGTTTTAATACTGAAATCTACTAAGAACTACAACAGTTATTTAAAATCACTTGCTGGCACTCAAAGCAACTAGTGAAAAGGTAACATGAATAAAAAAGTGCAAGATGGGAGATCTCTAAATTGATTCTGTCTTTTCTTCTTTTTTTTTTCTTAATATCAATAAAATGAACACCCTTCATTTTCACCATCCCAAAAATAATTTTTGTCCCACTGGCTAGGTGAGCTTCAAAGAATTATTCCTTTATAAAAGACACCTTCTCTCCCACCATTTTATAACCTTGGGTGCGTCTACACTAGCCAGCTACTTCGAAGTAGCCGGCACAACGTCGAAATAGCACGCATCGCATCTACACGTGCCATGTGCTATTTCGACGTTGAAATCGACGTTAGGCGGTGAGACGTCGAAATCGCTATTCCTATCTGAAGATGGGAATAGCACCCTACTTCAATGTTCAGCGTCAAAGTAGGGCATGTGTAGACAATCCGCGTCCCGCTACTTCGAAATAGCGGGGTCCTCCATGGCGACTATCAGCTGAGGGGTTGAGAGACGCTCTGTCCAGCCCCTGCGGGGCTCTATGGTCACCACTTGCAGCAGCTCTTAGCCCAGGGCTTCTGGCTGCTGCTGCTGCAGCTGGGGGTCCATGCTGCGTGCACAGGGTCTGCAACTCGTTGTCGGCTCTGTGGATCTCGTGCTGTGCAGGGCAAGTGTGTCTAGGAGGGGCCCTTTAAGGGAGCAGCTTGGGGCTTATTTTGACAGGGAGCACTTGTGTGTATGGACGCTCCACATTTCTTTCCGGGGTGGCTCCTTTTGATGTTCCCCGTCACTACTCCTATGTGGAACGCCGACAGCACCAGCCCTGGAGGACGTGTAGACAATACACGTCGAAGTAGCCTATTTCAATGTCTGTACTTCGAAATAGGCTACTTCTACGTAGTGTGCTAGTGTAGAGGTATCCCTTGTGTTTTGAAGCTTATTTCAGACATGGCCATACCATGCCTACTACTAACACAGTTTTTATAACACCTTTTTATAACACTCAAACTCCTTGACTCTGTGAACAGCTTTAGAATGACAGCGAAGTGATTCTTTTTTCAGCGTAATACTGGAAAAATTGCCTTACCTTCAGCATTATTGTAATCATTGTTCTCAGTGATTAATACAACTCTACCACGTGCAACACAAACTACTGCTGTATTAGGATTTTAAAATGTTGAGTATATCTCCTGTTTCAACCTGCCATCTTTTCCTATTTACCAGTGATAGGTAACATCTGAGTAGGCTTACCCTTTAGAAAGAAAAATGCATAAAATGATGCATTATTGGTTTATTTCATTAGAAAGCCCTTTTTCTGCAATAACTGTACTTATATTGCTCTGTCACCTTTGACGGCAGGCCTCTCTAGGTTCCCACCTTCTCAGTTATCACCTCTCTTGGTGAGAGACACATTTTTGCCATGAGGTGGAACTCTGGCCTGTGCCTTTAATAACATTCCACATGATTTTGCTAAATGGAGGCCTAAATAATCCAGTTTCAGTTGATATCAAAACTCTTCTCTCAAGTTTTAATACTGAAATCTACTAAGAACTACAACAGTTATTTAAAATCACTTGCTGGCACTCAAAGCAACAAATGAAAAGGTAACATGAATAAAAGAAGTGGAAGATGAGAGATCTCTAAATTGATTCTGTCTTTTTTTTTTCTTAATATCAATGAAATGCACAACCTGGTGAATCTTCAAGGCTGAACACCAAATCCAGAGCAATCCAGACTGCCTAAAAGGCCAGCATCTGCACTTTGCTTTCTCTTCAGCAGCTATGGCCAGTGTATTGCCTATGATTATAAATTACTACTCAGCTCTTTATAAGCAAGTGCTTTTATTTTAAGATGAAAGCATTACTAAGAAAAAATAATAAAAATAATAGACGAACATACATATGTGTGGAAAGGCTTCCCAGAGCTCCTGCCAAATCCATGCTCTGGCTCTGGTAGATATCAGTCATTGAAATCCCACGTCTGGGTTTTCCTTGCAGTTATAAATTCATAACTGTTTCAGATTAAAAACCAGAACAACATATAAGGCTTGGGCCTTTGGTCATGTCTTCATGTAACAAGTGATCAACAGACAATGGCCCACTTCTCAGGATGTAGCTTTAAAAGGCCGGATGTTTTGCCTTACTGTAGGTGAAGACATTTTGCATTCACTGTCCCCTAAATATTCCCAAAGAAAACCACTTAAAAGATTTTTTTCCCAAGACCCCGTGCTGGTCTGTCTCCTTGTTCAGCAGAATCTTTTGAACCCCCAAGCTTCACACATGCCAGACCTTTCCCCTCACAGGATATATGTAAGACCCAGCCCATAATACTGCATAAACCTTTCACTTAACACAATCCATTCCGAAGATACTTAAATCAGTAAGGTCTCCCAGGACAGCGCAGGAAATTCCCATATCTGTCACAGCCCTATAAGACTACTGACATCAAATAAAAAGTATAATTTTGGAACACAGAGGGCATTCTTTATTATAATTTATAGAAGGATGTTAAAGTTTTCATATTCATGCTTCTAAAAATGTATACTGTACCAAATGACCTGCCTACATTTTCTGTCAGGTGGCACTGTGCTGACTTTGAGCTGCAATAGCAAACTGTATTTCTTAGAGGGAAGACAAACTGTGCTGACGAAACTGTGTATGTTTGCTCAGGTTACTGCTAGCATAAATGCTACAGATTACCAAGGGAACAATGTTTAGAGCAGGGACCGAATGGTTGGGAAACATTACCAGTCGCTGAATGAAGAATGTTGACGATGGCAGCCACCGAGCCATCATGAAATCCAGATTTGTGCAGTCTAATCTGTTGCAAAAATACTTCCAGTGACAATGTTCCTCAAGAGGCCCTGACACTGGAATCTCACAAAAAATGGCTGAGAAAGCACAATCTTTTCTTCCAATTTAGGTATAAATGTTTTTATTGGGAAAACAGAACGTCAAGTTCATCCCTGTCCTAAACGCTGCCTGATCCAATGGAAAGCTTTGACTGTATTAGCCAACACGTTTGCCAACGTCTGCAAGCAGTGATACCTATGCTGAATATATGATTGATCAATAACCCTTAATAATGACACACTAGTAGATGGCACTTAGGAAACAACTTCAAATTTCAACTGGCTGCAACATTTCCACCATGCTGCAACCTTAACTGATTCTACAACTCCTTTACCCAACCAGATTTTTACATTTTACACCCCCAGCTGTCAGAGCCATCTCCTCTATAGGACAAGATGGGGCAGTTGCCTCAAGTGCCATACTTTTGGGGGACCTATGGTGGCGCCCCTGCCATCCTATGGTCAGGAGGAAAGAGGATTAGCTGGGGCAGGGCTCAAAGCAACATCAGGTGGTGCCAGCAGCAGAGGGGTGCCTGTCTTGGCCTCCCACCCACTCAGCACACAGGTGGTGCCAGGGACAGCCCTCTTGGCTTCATTCTGATGTGCCACATCCTTGCAGCCCACTAAGCCCTGATTCTCTGCAGCAACAGGAAGCAACCTGTGCTCCCCACTGCCCATGGAGAAGCGGGGCTCAGCAGTCTGGGAGGACATCAGAGCAGAGCAGGCTGCCATTTGTGCTGCAAGGTGAGTGGAGCGGGGGTTGGAGGTGGCAGGTGGCAACCCCTATTGCTGTTGATGCTGCCACTGTTTGCCATCATTGCGTCCTTCCCTGGGTAACCACTGGCCAGGTTGGTTGGGGAGGAGGTAAGGCGGCAGAGTGTGCACCGAGTCGGGGAGGGACATGGCCTGTGGTGCTGGGAGTTGTCCAGGGCCCTGCATTTAAGGCACTGGCGGGGTTGTCCTGGGCCCTGTCTCCTCCCCTTCCACCACCACCAGTAGGGCCCTGCCTGTTAGAACACTATACCGCCACAGTACTCACCTAGTTTTTCCCTTCATCCACCTGGTAGCTATGAACAAAATGCCAGATGGCTTGCGACCACTCAGGGACTCAGCAAGCTGCCTCACCCACCTCCCTTCTAAGCCAAGCCCTCCTGTTCCATTACCCATAGTTCCAGCTTCACTACGATCAGCTTCTGCCCAAGCAGTTTCCACTCTATTTGCCGCTTCTGTCCACCCAACCATCACCCATGAACTGTATACACGCAGAAATAGGTTGAGTAACCCGATTTTTACTCTTGTGACTGACGTTGCTTTCATAATGTTCTGATAAAAAACAATAAAGCTACCAAATCAATAACCTTCTATCCACTGCTTAAATTACAATGCTATTCCATCTCATTTTCCTGAAAATTAGGAAAAACATATCCATGTGGCATACACACCCAGCCTTCCTTTGGCCCATGGTGGGGTTATGATAGCGCTGTGGTTATAGTCTTCCAGACAGTATTTAGCCTAAAAGCACCACGGCCCAGCGGCTCAAGTAAATTACAGCAGCCCTTGCAGTCTAGGCAGTGCAACCCAGTGGCTGGAGTAAGCATAACCATCTTCAGGCACAGAGCAGTGTGGCCCAGTGCCCAGAGCCTGGGGGTGGATACCACCATGAGGTGTGTAGGGGATCCGAGGGCCACTCAACTCCACCAGGTTCTGACCTCAGGTCCTAACACTGGTAGAGTGGTCTGCCACTGGATCAGTAGGGAATCCCATCACAACACACTGACCTCGCCTGAGATACTACTCACTCACCCTCCTTAGGTCACTTCTCACCCCACTTTCATAAGCTGCTGTCCACAGGACATGAGAGTCTCTTGGTTCTTCAGTGCAGATGGCTCCCTGGAGCTCCATTCGCCAAACTCTTTGGCTACTTCTACACTACAGAGTCTGTCAGCAAAACTCATCACTTCTGTCGACAGGGTTCTGCCTCTCCACGATGAGGAATAACAGCTTTGTTGATAGTTTCTGTTGACAAAAAAGAAAAAAAATGTGTAGGTGCTCCACAAGGTTCTTTGTTGACAGACATGGCTTCCAGTTCACTGGACGGCCCTATTTGCTGAACTTCCAGTTGGCCATTCTGTTGAGAGAGTGGCCAGGCAGTCTGGCCACTCTCTGTTGACAAAGTGGATTGCCCTTTCAGTCCATTTTTGTGTGTGAACATGATCTGTCAGCAGACGTTTTGCTGGAAGATCTCTTCTGACAGTAGCTTCTGTCAACAGATTGATGTAGTGTAGACATAACCTTCTAATCCAGCTTTCCAGATCTCTGGCTCCTCCAGGCAATGATTGTGATGGCTGTTCAGTTGGATCCTCCACCAAAGGTCCTTCCACTCCAGGGTCAGCCTAGAATGAGTTGGGTTGCTTCCTTTTAATTGAAGCAACCATTGTAGCATGGTCCAAGGAGATGGGAGTTCCAACACGCACAGCAGCAGTTTAACCTTCTCTCGTCCAGTGTGTGGTATACACATCCCATCACAGGGAGGATGGAAAAAAACCCACCAACCTAGTTTAAACATTGTCTCTGCTCACACCAATTCCTCTGACTTCATTATTTTTCAGCATGTGACCTTGTGACAGAATGGTCTGTTACTGAGAGTGATTGCTGATTTCCTGGCATTTAACAGAGACAGGGATCAGAAGCCGCAAAGTTTACTCAAGTTTTGAAAAAGTCAGTCAAGCCTGGGGCCCTCGTTTAGTCCTGAAAGAGTGAGTTGAGTGTGGGCAGTAGGTATGTAAGGCAAGACACATATTTTTAACCCATAAAAAGGCTTATTCAAACTTTGGGCTTTATGAAGTCTTATTTTTTTAAAGGAAGATCATTACCTTGGATTATTCTTTGTGTACGCCATACATCCAAGATCAACAGCTATTTTAATAAGAGTGTCTACTGGCCCATGCCTGTGAGCGACATCTGAGGCACTGCTCTGAGTCAAATGATAAGCATAGACTGGCTTCTTCTCCAGTTCCTTCTCTACCTTGAGTCAATAGAAGATCCAGGGGAAGGAGGGCAAAACCTTAGGTTTCAAGCAAGTTTAGCATTCAGCTGGAGTTTTGTGAACTGCAGTGGAGCCTAAAGCTGGGATTCAGGCATCCAGGTCCTTATGTGAATCCAAGCCTCAGGCCCATGCAGGAAAAGTTGGAATCAAAGAAAGAGGCTATCCTGTTACGAGAGATCTGCCATCATATCAGATACTTTTGAATGTGAGAAGGCTCTTTCATTTACTCTGCTCTTGTATCATGACAGATATTGAAGTTTCTTTTTTGAATTTAGCCCTGGCAAAGTGCCAAGACAAATCCTATGCAATCTCATTTAGAAAGCACCTTATTCATGCAAACATCCCAAAGCAGTGTATACTTCAAATGGGATTACAGGGAGCTCAGCTAAGAGCAATGTTAAAGAGAAGAGCCTTAATCTTTCTCTTAAGAATATTTAGTGAAGGAGATTCTCATGAGCCCAAAGGGTAGCACATTCTGCATATAAGAGGGATACAGAGTAACTGCTTAGTGTCAATGAATATATGAATATTTTTGGGTCAGACAAGTTGAAGTTTATTAATCTTGTCCTACTTGAAGCTCTGCTATAATATATTCTATGTAGTTTATTGCATAAGCCATTGGGTAATATACAGATGTCTATGGACAGATAAAATTCCCAGTAAGATAAATAGGAACTTTGGCTGTATGTGGGCTACACAATGAGTTGCTATACTGAACATACAGTGTATGAAAACTTTTTAAAAAGATATTTCATTTTTATGCCCAATAAGGCAATGACAAAGCTTCACAGAAGTTTCACTGGGGCAAAAACAATGTGTCACATTATACACACTAAAATGTGCATAATGTTGGAGTTGGTAAATGTTGAAGCATATTTAAAATTTCACTGATCACAATTTTAAGCTAGAGCTTTCACCATGCTCTGTGCCAGCGTCATCAGTGGGAGAGCCGTAAATATAGAATTCTAGTGTTTTCATGTCATCTGTAACACAAAATGAGTACTGACAATGTTTCATTAGTTAACACTGACACTAGAACCTTTATTCAATGAGACAAATTCACTGAAATTAGTAAGAAAAACATCTTTTCAACTATCAACAATTTATGCACCATGGTTTGCAGATTCTTTGTTTATTGTGGCAATCATTGAGTTGTTAGACACATAAGCTGCGTCTACACGTGCACGCTACTTCGAAGTAGCGGCACCAACTTCGACGTTAGGCGGCGAGACGTCGAAGTCGCTAACCTCATGAGGAGATAGGAATAGCGCCCTACTTCGACGTTCAACGTCGAAGTAGGGACCGTGTAGACGATCCGCGTCCCGCAACGTCGAAATTGCCGGGTCCTCCATGGCGGCCATCAGCTGGGGGGTTGAGAGATGCTCTCTCTCCAGCCCCTGCGGGGCTCTATGGTCACCGTGGGCAGCAGCCCTTAGCCCAGGGCTTCTGGCTGCTTCTGCGGCAGCTGGGGATCTATGCTGCAGGCACAGGGTCTGCAACCAGTTGTCAGCTCTGTGTATCTTGTGTTGTTTAGTGCAACTGTGTCTGGGAGGGGCCCTTTAAGGGAGCAGCTGGCTGTTGAGTCCGCCCTGTGACCCTGTCTGCAGCTGTGCCTGGCATCCCTATTTCGATGTGTGCTACTTTGACGTGTAGACGTTTCCTCGCTGCGCCTATTTCGATGTTGGGCTGAGCAACGTCGAAGTTGAACATCGACGTTGCCGGCCCTGGAGGACGTGTAGATGTTATTCATCGAAATAGACTATTTCGATGTTGGCTGCACGTGTAGACGTAGCCATAGGCTTTTTTTTTCCTTTGTAAAATGAAAGAAGGGATGTCTTTTTGCTAAGGCACTGGGCATCAGGAGAACTGGGTTCAGTTCACAATTTCATCAGATTTCCTGTGTGACTTTAGCCAAGTTGTTTAACCTGTGCTTAGTTTCCCCATCTGCAAAATGAGCATAATAATATATCTTTTCTTCCCCCACCCTTACTCTGTCTTCCCCACTTAGGGCTTGGAGTTATTTGGGGATGGCTATTTCTGAATGGTTGTTCCTAAATAACTTCAATGCACCTTTTCCATGGATGGCACCAAAAGGTTTGTTGTCTACTCTATGTGGATCTTTTTGCAGTGCTGGGGCTTATGGTGACATTAGTGAATATGCTGAAAAGCTCTTTATCTCTGTTGCCCAAGACTTTTGCCAGAAGCAAAAACAGCAGTACACAATGAGGCAAGTGACTGAGAAATCTCATTCTTAAAAGGAAAAAAAAACCACCTCTTTTCATAGGTCTCTTGCATTTTATAGACAGCCATTTACTTCAAAATAGTTATTGCAGTGAATTTTTACAGCCACAGTTTAGGCAATACTTCTGTGGATAAATGGTAAGAGCTATTTTTCCATAAATTAGCAAGAGAGAAAACCCATAAAATTTGTCAGCAGGCTTCAGAAGGGTGCTATTTTCAAGCAGCACAAATTGTGACTGGCTCAGCACCATATGGTATTTAATTTTCTCTAATGTATGCATGTGCACAAATTGCATTTAGGTAACTGGAATGCTGTCAGTTTGAAGATAATTCTACATATACTCTAACAGGTATAAAGCAAAGGTTCCTGATAATTCCTATGCCATTTTGAAAGATAGCATTTTTATTCAGGCACCATTACAAATAAACACAAAGAAATGTTAAGAGCTGGGTATTGGATACATCTGAGGCTTGCTCTTTATTTCTAAACCATGACCTGATTCAGAACAAATAGTAACAATTAGTATGTGTAGTTTTAAAAATACACTTGGGTATAATATACATTTTTCACAGAATCCTGGTCAATTTCTATCCACTAAGAATAATATCTGTATTATAACTTGTCATAGTAACATGACACAACATGATGCTAATTCAGGAGGAAAAAATATGCTTAATTTCTGCATTAGGTAGAAATATTCTGTGAGTACTCCTGGTGTGGTTGACTTGATCCGTTTTGCTTTCTTTTGTACACACACACACAAACAAACACACTCGACATTTTGAAAGTTCTCAGAAGGATATTGCAACAATCCAGATCCTGAGCTGCCGCTGCCGTAATTCAGAAATGCTCTACTGAAGTCTGTATAGCTACCCCAAGAGTTTACACTTAATTCAATGGAACTGAATATTGCTTTTATTGAAAATGTTAAAAGTACCTCTCCCCTTGTTTATGTTATTCTTTTCCAGCATATGATTGGTCAATCCAAACTTACTTAACTCATGTTTCAGAAAAAATATCTCTTATTAGAAAAGAAGTAAATTTGGAGCCGACTTTATTAAATTACTAATGCAATGAATTATGTTTCTGACTTTATGAGGCAAGTTTATGATTTCATTGTGAATTGAAATGGTGTCTGATTCTTTCTCTACCTTAAATCTGAATCTGCAATGTAGGAAACCCTGACTGAAAAAACCACATATTTGTAGGAGAATATAATCAAAAAGAGAAGAATCAGTGAAGAAACAAAACATGTACAGAGGAGTGGTGTTGATGTGGAGGAGTTGTGATGAGAACAGGAAACAATGAAAATATGGTTGAAGAAGAAAAGTTCTGCTTTAATGAAGTAGATGAACTGACCGTAACACCTGGCTCTTGCAAAGCATTAAAGTGAATAAAAATAAAATTTCCCAATCAGTGCAAACGATAGATGTTGGGGGTTTAGCAGAAATGAGAATCTGGGAAGTATGTCTACACTGCAGTTAGATACCGCTGGCTGGCCTATGCCAGCTGACTCACACTCCCAGGCTCAGGCTAAGAGGCTGTTTAATTGCACAGTAGATAGCTGAGCCCAGCCTGCAGCCTAAGCTCTGGGACTCTCCCATCTTTCACGCTATGGCTGTGGCCACGCTTGCAGCTCATTTTGAAATAATTTTCAAAATGAGGGGCAATTTCAAAATGAGCTGGAGAGCAGCTACACAGCAATTGCTCATTTCAAAATGAATTTCTAAATTAAAAGGCATTCATTTTGAAATGGTTACTCCACTCCCATTTTGGGAATAGTGCCTCATTTCGATGTTAATTTCGAAATTAAATGTGTGTAGCCGCTCCCTGGCTGCCATTTCAAAATGAAAAGTCCTCCACAGAGCCAGCCTCTCCCACCAGCAGCCAGAGCTCTATGGCTGTCAGCTGCGGGTGCCTCAAAGCTGCAGGGACACAGAAACCCCATGCAGGAAGCTGAGAGTGTGCTGGCAGCCATAGGAGCACGAGGTGGCCAGACGACGCTCCCTAGCACCCCCAGAAAGCGACACCCCACTGTGGCCGGACAAATGGCCAGCAGCCAAGACCCCCAGGATCCTCGTGGAGCCAAGATGTCCGGGCAGTGGGGCTCCCAGGGCTCTGGGCAGCCCCCAAAGTGGAGGGGGGCCCTCTAGCTGGAAGCTGAAGTCCGGGACCTGCTGGCTGTGGGGGGGGAGGAGGACATCCTGCTCAAGATGGAGGGGCGGAAGAGAAACGCGGACACCTTCGCCCGCCTAACCAGCAACCTCGCCACAAGGGGCCACCCCCTCCAAACCCCTGACTAGACCTGTTCCAAAGTGAAGGAGCTGTGGCAGGGCTATGCCTGAGCAAGGGACTTGGCCAGACAGTCAGGGGCAGCGCCGGCCACCTGCCCCTACTTCAGGGAGCTCCACCAGCTGCTAGGACCCAGGGAGGCTGCACCACTCGAAGAGACCCGGGACATGGTGGAGCCAGAGGGTCAAGGCGAGGAGTCCCAGCCAGGACCCTTGATGCCTCCCCCCACTGCAGGCCCCGAAGTACCTGCTGGCACCGGGGACAGCGACAGCAGGAGTGAGGGACCACTGTGCATGGCTAAGCCCTCCGAGGCCCTAGCCAGGCTACCTCCAGTCGGGCCTCCCCTGAAGCACCTGAGGAACCCTCAGGTAGGACTGGTCATGTGGGGGAAGAGGCAGTTATGCGGGGAGGGGGCAGTCCCTGATGCAGCCAGTACAGGCCTGGGTACACGGCCATGGGCCAAGGACCCAGGGATGGCCATCATTGCTGCCAGGTGGGGCTCCCACGGGGCCATGGGCTGCCATGAGGGTCAGAAGCCTGGGAGGGCTGGGGCAGCCACTCTAATGGCCCCATGCTGATGGACCCCACAGAAGACAGGCCACCCCAGAGCCCCTCACCACAAGCAGGGTGGGATGGCGGTGGGGGCAAGGCCGTTGGCCCACGGTACCCGGGGTCATGACTGATGGGGCACCACCCTCTCACCTTATGTCTTCACAGCCTTGGCATCTGCCAGCCACCCCAGCCTCCTGGACATGCCCACGAGCCCCACAGCAGAAGAGGCGAGTGAAGGGGCAACACCTCCCCAGAGCGGGCGCCGTGGTGGGATTAGCCACCACCACAGCTGGGCAGATGATCTGGTGGCAGATACGGCTTATGTGTCCTGCCTCAGGTGGAGATGACAAGTGTGGTGCTGGTGGGGCAGGTGTGAGAACTGGGGGAGGAGGGGTTGCATGGAGTGAGAGGGGCCAGGTCATGGGGGCCCCCAGGCAAAGGTCTCCTGGAGGGCCTCCCACACACGCACCCTGTCCCGGTTCACCTGGTGACATGGGTCTGCACTTGGCTGCTCATAGTGTGGCACAGCCTCGGCTGCCCAGTGCGCCAAAAAGAGCTCCTGCTTGCTCTCCATAAGGTTGTGCAGTGCACATCAGGCACCCACAACCACAGGCACACTGGGCAGGCCTACCTCCAGTCGTATCAGGAGGCACCAGAAACGTGCCTTCAGATGGCCAAATGCACGCTCCACGGTGTTCCTGGCGTGGTTGAGGCAGGCATTGAAGAGGTCCTGGCTCTCATTGGTGTGTTACGTGTAGGGGTGCATTAGCCAGGGCTGGAGTGGGTAGGTAGCATCCGCGACGATGCACAGGAGCATGGTCACATCGCCATCCGGCAGCTCCTGTCGGGGGATATAGGTGCCCTCTGCCATCCTGCGGCTGAGCCATGAGTTCTGCAGGATGCGGGCATCATGGGCCCTGCCCAGCCAGCCCACACAAACATCCGTGAAATGTCCTCGGGCATCCACAAGGGCCTGGAGGACGACGGAGTGGTAGCCTTTGCAGTTGATGTACCATCCCTGGCTGTATGGTGGGCCCAGATGGCGATGTGGGTGCTGTCCAATGCACCAATGGAGTTGGGGAATCCCAGCTGTTGGAAGCTGGCCATGGCAGCGTCCATGTCCCCAAGGCGGATCAGGCGGCACAGGAGGATCCTGTTGATGGCGGCGACAACCTGTAGGGTACAGGGCACAGGCGCCCATGAGTGTATGGTAGCATGTGGGGGCCCCACTCCCTGGGAACCCCCTCCATGGGACCCCACTCCCTGGGGTCCCACACCTTGGGACCCCCCTCCCTGGAACCCACCTTGAGTGTATGGCCCCAGGTGCCTTACCTCAAGGAGGACGACCCCGACGGTGGCCTTCCCCACCCCGAATTGGTGGCCAACCAAGCAGCTGCTGTCCGTGGTGGCCAGTTTCCACAAAGCGATGGCCACTCGTTTCTCCAGCGGGAGTGCAGGCCGCATGCGGGTGTCCTGCTGGTGAAGTGCTGGTGCCAGCCAATGGCTCAGCTCCATGAAGGTGGCCCAAGTCATCCGGGAGTTGCAGACCCACTGGTTGTTGTCCCACTCTCCTAGGGCAATGTCATCCCACCATTCCACACTAGTGGGGTACCGCCAGAGGCGACGGCGAGGCTGGAACAGGGGGTGCTCTTGATGCATCATGGGGGAGCCTGCAGGAAGTTGGCCACGTGCTGGGCAGCACGTAACCTCATGTGGCATGCTGTCAGGATGGCCATAAGGCTGGCCACGATGTCCAAGGTGTCCCCATCAGTGAAATGCTGCGGGTCCATGGCAGGCAGTTGTGTGGTGGCTAACCACGGCTCTGCCGAGTGCTGTGCTGGAGGTCACATGCTGCAAGCAGCATGTGCATGAGGGATGTGTTTGGGAGGAGCCCTTTAGGGGGTTGGCTCACCCATGCTCCAGGAAGGGCTTATCGGCCATTTGATCCTGCCTTCACCATTTCCTGCCCTGTTATTTCGAAATGACACTGTGGTAGTGTAGCCACTCCATTTCAAAATGACTGGGAGTCATTTCAATGACGCAGATCACAATGTTGATCTGCATTTCGTGTGTAGTCACTTCCATGCCACTTATTTCGAAATAATGGATAGGGATAAGCCATTTCGAAATCACTCTTTAGTGTGGCCACAGGTTATGACTACACTACAGGGGTACTTCAAAATAAGATATTTCAAAACAGCTATTTTGAAATATCGTAGTTCGGAATAACACAGCTACACACAAAATGCACTTTGAAATAGCACACAGGTATTTTGAAATAGCATTTCTGGATACATAGTGCTCTTTCCATATAGTGCCATGGGGTGCCATTAGGGATTATTTTGAAAGAGTGCTATTCTTTGTGGCTGTGGCTACACTAGCCCCCACCTTTCAGAAGGGGCATGTTAATGAGCCACTTCTGCAGATGCTAATGAGGCGCTGTCATGAATATGCAGAACCTCGTTAGCATAATGGCAGGCGCATGCGTTTCAAAGGTGCCGCTTTCAAAACGCTCACCACCTGTGTCAACGGGGGCCTTTCAAAAGGACCCCCCAGACTTCAAAAGCCCCTTCTTCCCAAAACCAAATGGGAAGAGGGGGTTTTTGAAGACTGGGGGGCTCCTTTCAAAAGGCCCCTGTCTATACAGGTGGCATACATTTCGAAAGTGGCACTTTGGAAATGCATGTGGCTGCAATTATGCTAATGAGGCACTGAATATTCCTGGCATATCCATGCCTCATTAACATCTGCCGAAGTGGCTTATTAGCATATCCCTTCCAAAAGGCAGGGGCTAGTGTAGCCACGGCCTGTCTGAATAGCACCTATTTCAAAATGTCTATTTTGAAATTGGCGTTATTCATCCTGCAATGAAGGTTACTGATTTTGAAATTATACATTTGCTATTTCAAATTTATTTGAAAATAGTACACGCATAGTGTGGATCCTAGCAAAATTATTTCAAAGTAACAGCTGTTATCGCAAAATAATTCGGTTATGTAGACACAGCCTCAAGGTCCTCGAGCTCATGTTGCAGCCCAAGCCCAAATATCTGCATTGATATCGCCAGCCCTCCAGGACTGCCCTGAAGGCTCCAAGAAGTAAAGATCAATTTTTATTTAAATATGATGTCATGTAATGAGTCCCCCAGGAAAACATCCAACCCGAGTCTACATGACAGTTGAACTGCTTCTTGTTACAAATCCTGTGAGCCCAGCCAGCTGCAGGTTTTTGGTTGCATTGTAGACCTACCCTTAAAGCAAATGGCTATCGGTCAGAATCAAAATAATATGCTCTTTGCAGTCATTATGTCAGGAATATAAAAAACCCTCTCAATTTATCAAAGAAGTTTAGTGTAGAAAAAACCCTATCAAGACGACTATTCAAAACAATAGGCTATTATGAATGATTGCCAATTGACCATGGAGTTTCCGCTCACACAGGAGGTTTTTATTAATATGCAGCTGAAGAAAAGACAAATTTATTCTGTCATCACTTCTCTATAAAGATGTCTTATGGAGACTTCTAATGCCTTGGCCTTTTCTAATCTGCAAGTGTTACAATATGATTTCAGATAATACAGTGGGTATTATCCCATCTCACCCCAAATGCTTTAAAGCTTTGTAAACAATACAGTACTGTATATGCATACAGAAATCACTCTACCAAGGTAGCTAGCTTTTGTGATTTTGTCATTTTGTGAAAGCTGTGTGAATAATGGAATTTTCCCATTCTCAAAAATTGTTTCAAATCAAATGAAACTTTTTGCTTCAAAATTTCTGAAATGAAACATTTTTATTTCAACTATTAAGTATAGCTTTGGATTTCTTAAAAATAAAATTGGAAGAAATATTGAAATGAAACGTCAAACCAAATTTTTTTCAAAAAGGTTGAAATGAAATAATTATTTATCAGAAGTTAAGTGTTTTTTTTGGTTTGGGATTTGTTCTCCAACTTTGATAACAGTTTGGCCAAATTGCCACAAGTTTGCAAAGAATTCACATTTTTCACTGAAAATAGTTTTGACCAAAACTTTTGCCCAGCTCCATTCGTAACAGTGTTCGTTTTGAAGTCACAGCTGCTAGAATCTAGTGATTACATGAGAACTTCAGCCATCATTTAAATAACTAAACACATGTCTAGCCCTTGTGGTTGCAGAGAAAAGCGTGAAAAAAGTGACCCATGTGTACTGTAAAGGCTCAAAACCAGAAGCATATAAAAAATACTCAAAATGTTGCATAACACATTTTTTTAATTTCATGATTATTTAAGACTGACTCATTATTTCAGATGGCAACGTGGCTTTATTTCCCATTGAAATTCCGCCATGTCTGCTGTGAACTATGGCAGTTATTTAACAAAGCACAGCACTCTGCCTGAGTTTACCATGTGAACTGCTGAATATCCTATTTAACTGAAACTGGGAAAGTAGGCTGGCAGAATGTAATTTTTGAAACTGGGAATCTGACCATAACACTGGGATCAATGCCCCAATAGTCACAGAGGGTCTTTACAGTTGGTTTTCTTTTTTTAAAGATTAGACCCTAAAACTATCACCACCAGCATATTCCGGAAAGGCAAATTTTAGCACAGTTTGTCTGGTGGTTACTTGTTACTCTCTGAGGAGCTGTTTCTAGGTCACATGAAACACCATCACCAAAACAAAAAAATCAGATCGGAAATCGTTATATAAAAATCTGCATTTCAAAACAGCAAATGTGTAACAACATATTGGAGAATGTTAAGTAAAAACAGGCTATCTGAAAGCTACTGATAAGAGGTAAGCATCGAGAAAACTTTTTTTTAAACATTAGCCTAACTCAGGCTCTAAAGCAGATGTAATAGCATTTTCAGCTGAGCCAATGGAAAGCCATACAGTCCTAAGTTAATGATCCTTTGTTTTATAGGATCATGGATCATCCAAAAAGCAACAGCATCTTAAAGGAATCCCAGTGAAAGCAGTGGTTTTAGTAACAATGGCTGCAGAGAAGAAGAAATGCTGATTTACTAGAATTGAACAGAAACTCTTCTAAGGAAGAGGTTACTTTGCCCAGGGTATCTAAATACAGAGGATGACTTGTACTTTTTTCCTATATATAAGCTAAATATATATTCAAACTCTTGTGTTTCGAAATACTTTGTAGATAGGGGAAACGGTCACAAGGAAATGTCAAAAAATGGAAGTATGAAAATAAAAATAGCAAAATGACAACACAGACATCACACATTAAACAGAGTAAAACATTTCAAGAGTTTTGTGTCAAATTGTGAAGTTCTGTTGTTCAAGCATGTAGCCTATAAAACAACACAGGTAGGTGCTGTGGTGCTGAGGTCCTTCACTACAAAATACGATATTGTCAGAGAGAGTGCTTGTGATACTGGAGGCTTTGTTTGTTTGGGATAAGGGCTTTTGTTTGTGCTTACTGAAAGATTTCAAAGCATTTTGAATCTGTATAACTACATCAATACCCTAAGAACCAAACATATCCACTATTGGATATCTGCATCAGAATAACTTCTGTGAGGGGAACAACAGGCTGTACACACCAAACAGCACAGGTTCCAAAGTCCTTGTTTTTTTATCCAAGAGGCATGCACGAAAATCTATATACTTAATTCAAATAGCCACCATCCACATTCGAATGTCGCACCCTACGGACACTTCTATCCCCTCTTGCATAGGAGGTCACTGCTCAGGCTGATCTCCTAGACCTCAGCATAAGAAAAGTCCCCACCTATGGAATTGTCATGGCAGCCCTGTCTCATTCTGTGTTCCTCTGTGGAAAAGCAGGTTTGGCAATTGCTGCTGTAAGATGTCAGGAAGAAACCGCGGCAAGTGAAGCACAATATGAAGACATAAACAATTATGCAGCACCTCTTTACTTTCCTTCTAACATTTATTGACCTAGAGATGGAAGACAATGTCATCTAACTTTGTGACTCAAGAACCTAGGTTGTTTTTCCTCTCTGTTGATGCCCTCCCACAGTTGACTCGCTTTGTACTGTTCCATTTGTAACATTTAATACAATTTCTTTAATGAACAAATGTGCATATTTCCAAATAATTTGCAGGCACTCAGACTCTCCATTTTATAGTCAGTACAGCCTGCCCCCAAGCCCTGGTGGGGTGGAACAGGGACTGGCACAAGCTGTGGGATCTGAATGCTTGGGTGTGTGACTGCTTGGGAGATACAAGAGAGAGGCTGTCTAGAGTTCTGGGTAAGTTGGAAGGTGCCAGAAGGTGTCTGGTATGTTCTCAGCGGGTTAGTGCTGGAGCATCTGTGAGTGGTTGGATCAGCGGGTGCTTGGATTATGCCTGATAAATAGCTAGTTGAGACTGTAAGGGAGTGGCTGGGGTTGGTGGTTTCTGGAGTTTCTAGGGTTCTGGATGCTGTTGGGATGAAAAGAGTGTGATCCATCTGGGTGTAGCTCTGGTCAGCATTGACTCCTCCTTTTATTTCTTGCCACCACGACTGCCACCAGCTGCTTATTAGGTTTCCTCTTTTCCTGAGAGAGATCAATGAAAGGAGACACAAAGAAGCTGTCTATAGAACAGCACTTTTTGTCCTTTCACAGAAGGGAAGGACAACCACAGAACCTGCTCGCAAAGAAACACACACGAGGATCAAGCTCAGCTGCTGGAATGTAAAATGGGGCATCTATGGTCTGGGTTATGCAGATGGTCAGATTAGATGAGCATCGTGTTACCATATGGACTTAAAATCGCTATCATTTTATGGCTATTTGTCAAATGTGTGCATATGATATGCGAGTCATGATACTTGAGCACCTTGGACTGCAAATCACCTCGTAGCCTAAAGCTGGGCATTAAAAAAAAAGTTGCCCAAAATTAGACATCATATTTTAAAATACTAGCTGTAGCCTCACTGTATGTCTCAGTTTACACTTAGACAAAGGGGTATAATATCACCAGCCTTCGAGCTTTATGGAATAAAAGAATACTGAAAATGCTCAGGGTCAATTAGTCATATTTTCATAATTATAATTTTCTATTCAATGGAAAAATACAGTTTAGTAGGCATCCTTCAGTCTGCATAGACTATGGATCGTGCCCTTTATAGTTTCAGTTGAGGACTTCATTTACAGCGTCTACTGTGACTATGAAGACCCACATGAGAGTGACAGTCCTTGCTGCATCTCTTGCAGATGTGGTGGGTGTCTGGCAAGTCCTTAGTGTGCTTTCTGTGCGCTCGCTTCTCCTCTGCTAGCTGTCTGATCCTCAACTCGCCCTTCTGAAGGCCCTTGTGTAACCTCTGCCTCCATCTGCTGCGGTCATCTGCTAGTTCTTCCCAATTGTCCAGCTCGATGTCTACCTCTCTGAGGTCTCTCTTGCAGACATCTTTGTAGCGCAACTGGGGGCATCCGGGAGGTCTTTTGCCAGAGGCTAGCTCACCATACAGGATGTCTTTTGGAATCATAAGAACATAAGAATGGCCATACTGGGTCAGACCAAAGGTCCATCCAGCCCTGCATCCCATCTGCCGACGGTGGCCAATGCCAGGTGCCCCAGAGAAGGAGAACAGAAGACAATGATCAAGTGATTTATCTCCTGCCATCCATCTCCTGCCCTTGTTCTGAAGGCTAGGGCACCATACTTTATCCCTGGCTAATAGCCATTTATGGACCTAATCTGCAAAAATTTATCAAGCTCTTTTTTAAACCCTAATAGAGTCCTGGCCTTCACAGCCTCCTCGGGCAAGGAGTTCCACAGGTTGACTGTGCGCTGTGTGAAGAAAAATTTCCTTTTATTAGTTTTGAACCTACTACCCATCAATCTCATTTGGTGTCCCCTAGTTCTTGTATTATGGGAAAAGGTAAATAATTTTTCTATATTCACTTTCTCCACACCATTCATGATTTTATATACCTCTATCATATCGCCCCTCAATCGCCTCTTTTCCAGACTGAAAAGTCCCAGTCTCTCTAGCCTCTCCCCATATGGGACCCGTTCCAAACCCCTAATCATCTTAGTCGCCCTTTTCTGAACCTTTTCTAATACCAATATATCTTTTTTGAGGTGAGGAGACCACATCTGCACGCAGCACTCAAGATGTGGGCGTACCATAGTTTTATATAGGGGAAGTATGATATCTTTTGTCTTATTATCGATCCCTTTTTTAATAATTCCTAACATCCTATTTGCTTTACTAACTGCCACTGCACACTGCGTGGATGTCTTCAGAGAACTACCCACTATAACTCCAAGATCCCTTTCCTGATCTGTCGTAGCTAAATTTGACCCCATCATGTAGTACGTGTAATTTGGGTTATTTTTTCCAACATGCATTACCTTACGCTTACCCACATTAAATTTCATTTGCCATTTTGCTGCCCAATCACTCAGTTTGCTGAGATCTTTTTGTAGTTCTTCACAATCCTTTTTGGTTTTGACTGTCCTGAACAACTTGGTGTCATCTGCAAACTTTGCCACCTCACTGCTTACCTCATTTTCTAGATCATTGATGAACAAGTTGAACAGGATCGGTCCCAGGACTGACCCCTGGGGAACACCACTAGTTACCCTCCTCCATTGTGAAAATTTACCATTTATTCCAACCCTTTGTTTTCTGTCTTTTAACCAATTCCCGATCCATGAAATGATCTTTCCTCCTATCCCATGACCACCTAATTTACATAAAAGCCTTTGGTGTGGGACCGTGTCAAAGGCTTTCTGGAAATCTAGGTATATTTTGTCCACTGGGCATATTATGTCCTTCCATCATTCATCCTGTGGACGTGGCCAAGCCAGCGGAGCCGACGCTGCCTGAGGAGGGTGTGAATGGTTGGGATTCCAGCTTGCTCAAGGACGGCGGTGTTGGACACTCTGTCCTTCCATGATATTCCAAGGGTGTGCCTGAGGCAGCGCAAGTGGAAGACGTTCAGCCTCTTTTCCTGGCGGGCATACAGGGTCCAAGTCTCGCTGCCATAAAGGAGGGTGCTGAGGATGCAGGCTCTGTAGACTTGCATTTTGATGTGAGTGTACAGCTTGTTGTTATTCCACACTCTCTTGCTGGGTCTGGACAGAGTTGTGGCCGCTTTTCCAATCCTCCTATTTAGCTCAGTGTCCAACGACAGGGTGTCAGTGATGGTGGACCCGAGGTAAACGAACTCGTGGACGACCTCTAACGTATAGTTGTCAATGCTGATTGATGGGGATTCAGCAACATCCTGACCGAGTACATTTGTCTTCTTTAGGCTGATGGTAAGCCCAAAATCCTTGCACGCTTTGGAGAACTGATCCAGCAGTTTTTGAAGCTGGTCTTCTGTGTTGGACACTACAGCAGCGTCGTCTGCGAACAGCATGTCTCTGATGAGGACTTCCCGCACCTTAGACTTAGCTTTCAGCCTTGCAAGGTTAAACAGCTTCCCATCAGATCTTGTGTGCAGCAAGATGCCCTCTGTTGAAGATCCAAAGACATGCTTCAGGAGGAGTGCGAAGAAGATCCCACACAATGTTGGAGCAAGCACGCGTCCTTGTTTGACGCCGCTCCTGATTCTGAAAGCATCCAATCATACACCGTCATATTGGATGGTTCCTCTCATGTCTTCGTGGAATGACTGGATCATCTTGAGTAACCGTGGAGGACAGCCTATCTTGTGAAGCACTTTGAACAGACCATCCCTGCTGACCAAGTCAAAGGCCTTGGTCAGGTCAATGAAGGCTATGTAGAGTGGCTTCCTCTGCTCCCTGCACTTCTCCTGCAGCTGCCTTGGAGAGAAGACCATGTCAACGGTAGACCTCTCTGCGCGAAATCCGCACTGCAATTCAGGGTACACCCTCTCAGCAATCTTCTGGAGTCTGCCAAGGATGACGCAAGCGAATAGTTTACCAGTGACGCTTAGGAGGGAGATTCCACGATAGTTGTTGCAGTTGCTTCTGTCTCCTTTGTTCTTATACAATGTTACAATGTTAGTGTCGCGCATATCCTGTGGAACCTCACCCTCTTTCCAGCACAGGCACAGTAGCTCATGTAGGGGTTCCAGGAGTGTGTCCGCGGCACACTTGGTTACCTCTGGTGGTATACCATCCTGGCCAGGGGCCTTTCCTGCTGCAATGCTGTCGATGGCTCTCTTCAGTTCATCCACAGTCGGTTCCTGTTCTAGTTCGTCCATTACTGGTAGGAGCTCGATGGCATCGAGGGTTGTGTCAACCAGAACGTTCTCGCGTGAGTACAGCTCGGAGTAGTGTTCAACCCATCGCTCCATCTGTTTGGTTTTGTCAGCGATAACTTCACCAGATTTGGATTTCAGAGGTGCCATCTTGTTCTGGGTGGGTCCTAATGCCTTCTTCATACCCTCGTACATTCCTCTGAGATTACCAAAGTCAGCACAGGTCTGGATGCTGCTGCATAGCTGGAGCCAGTGGTTGTTGGCACAGCACCTGGCTGCTGTACTGTTCTTCTGGCCTCTCTAAATGCTTTCTGGGTACTCTGGCTCGGTGAGCATTTGTACTCCAGGAGTGCAGTGCACTTCTTTTCAATGACTGGAATCATCTCATCGGAGTTAGCTTCGAACCAGTCGTTCATGTTTCTAGCTCTTCTTCGAAACACCGACAAGGCCGTGTTGTAAACTGTATCCCTCAGATGTTGCCATTTGGATGTCACATCGGCACCCCCAGGGCCACTGTGCAGATTTTCCTGGAGGGTCTGTCTGAACTTTTCAGCTTTCTCCGAGTTTCCCATCTTTCTGGCGTCAATGTGGGGCCTTCCAGCAGGTTTAGAGCGGTACAGCTTCTCGGGTCTCAGCTTGAGCTTGGAGCAAACTAGCGAGTGATCTGTATCACAGTCAGCACTATGATAGCTTCGTGTCAGAAGGACATTTTTGAGGTTATTACGCCAAGCGATGACCACGTCTAGTTGATGCCAGTGCTTCAAGAGTGGGTGTCTCCACGACACTCTGTGCTGTGGCTTCGTTTGGAAGAATGTGTTTGTGATGCACAGATTGTGGTACATGCACAGTTCAAGGTGATGCTGTCCCTTGTCATTCATTTTTCCTACACCGAAGTGTCCTAAGCAGGAAGCCCATGAGGCCCAATCAGCTCCAACTCTTGCATTGAAGTCACCCAAGATGTACAGTTGTTCACGAGCAGGTATTTGCACTACAGCAGCACTAAGCACATCATAGAACTTGTCTTTTACTTCTGGTGTGGCGTACAGGGTTGGAGCATAAGCGCTGATCAGGTGGACGGGACCAGAGCAAGTTTGAAGCGTGATCCAAAGAAGTCTTTCTGATCCGCCCATGACTAATTCCACCATTTGTAGAAGGGTGCTTCTGATAGCAAAGCCAACACCATGCTCTCTGGGTTCTTCTTGGGCTTTACCCTGCCAGAAAAAGGTGTAGTCTTTTTCCTTTAGAGATCCCAAATCTGCGAGTCACGTCTCTTGCAGTGCAGCGATATTAACTCGGAGCCTCTTCAGTTCTTCGTTGATGACAGCGGTCTTTCATGTGTCACTGATGTCCTAAAGATCATCAATCAAGCTGGTCAGCATGGTCTGTACATTCCAGCAAGCAGGCTTAAATTGTTGATGTTTCTCATTTCTTGTTGATTTTCTTATTGGTTTGCCTGGTGCCCAAATTTCAGTCACTTGTCAGGTTCAGGAACCTTAAGCCTCACGCACCCAGTGAGGCAGGTGAACTGTGGTGGGACAGTACCCTTCTGTCTGGGGGCTGCCCAGCTTGAGGCGGGTGGTGACTGTCCAGTGAGATGCGAGGATCTCTCCCACCGTCGAAGGCAACCCCTGGCACTCGTTCTCCACGCCAATCAAGCAAGAGCTTATAACTGGTATCTGTTGCCTCTCATGTTGATGCAACGCTGTTCAGCAATGCCGGAGTACCTCTCTGGGCGCGAGCCTGGGCACTTATTATGGAGACTCTGGGTTGCCCAGGCACCAGTGTTCCCCTCTCGGCTTTACTGATATAGTCCAAAGGAGAGGATAACCTCCATGTCTGGTACCAGCTCAGCTGCAGGAGTTGCCGGGACAGTGCCAGAAGTTGACACCGAACCGCCTTCAGACTCCCCTCCGGATTTTCTGTCAGGGTTTACTCCCTTAGCCTTTCTCCTTCCCAGGATAACCCACAAGGCAGTGGGGTGTGGAGAATGTGGTTAAGGATCCCACTACTTCATACCTCCCTGTCACCACGAGTCACCATAGCTCCCTGTGGAGCAATGACCTCACATCCCCGGGACCCTCCTCCCCACCTTTCGCCCCCGCCCCCAGCTACCATCACCATAGGACCCTCCCCAACCCACTACCTTTTCCTGGTAGTGCTGCCTTGCAGGGCACAGGTGGAACACCATACCTGAAAAGGACAACAAACACGGGGCTCCTCCCTCAGCAAACTCCCAGAGGCAAACTCCCTTCCCTGTTAGCTGCTGCCCCTGTTCGCTGCTCACAGTGTTCGCTGAAAGCTCCCTTCTTATAGAGAGAGCTGCTAGCTGGTCAGGCCTGGCTCAAAGCCTTGCCTCCAGTCTAATCAGCCCTTGAAGGCTCACCTGGCAGGGAACTCCCCCAATTCACACCTTGCAAACTGCTCCTCTCTGCACAACACAAGCTCAGGCACACAGGCAGCTGATCAAAAATATAGTTTAAGTCCATAAAAGACCATTAGCTCACCTAATCCGACCCTCTTGAAGGTCAATTAAATTTCATTCCATTACTCCTGTGTAGTCTCCAGTGCTTATGTTAGGCAAAACCATAATTCCCTTAAAGCCATATAGTCTTGATCTGAAGAGTTCAAGACTTGGAAAATGCATCACTTCCCTTGATAGTTCTTGGCAGTTTGTTCTAATTGTTAGTCACTCTCAGTGTAAAAACTGTACTTCTAATTTCTAAACAGAATTTGTCTGGTTTCCCCTTCCAGCCAATGGTTCTTCTTAGCTGCGTCTACACGTGCACGCTACTTCGAAGTAGCGGCACCAACTTCGAAATAGCGCCCGTCGCGTCTACACGCGTCGGGCGCTATTTCGAAGTTAACTTTGACGTTAGGCGGCGAGACGTCGAAGTCGCTAACCTCATGAGGAGATAGGAATAGCCCCCTACTTCGACGTTCAACATCGAAGTAGGGACCGTGTAGACGATCCGCGTCCCGCAACGTCGAAATTGCTGGGTCCTCCATGGCGGCCATCAGCTGGGGGGTTGAGAGATGCTCTCTCTCCAGCCCCTGCGGGGCTCTATGGTCACCGTGGGCAGCAGCCCTTAGCCCAGGGCTTCTGGCTGCTTCTGCGGCAGCTGAGGATCTATGCTGCAGGCACAGGGTCTGCAACCAGTTGTGAGCTCTGTGTATCTTGTGTTGTTTAGTGCAACTGTGTCTGGGAGGGGCCCTTTAAGGGAGCGGCTTGCTGTTGAGTCCGCCCTGTGACCCTGTCTGCAGCTGTGCCTGGCATCCCTATTTCGATGTGTGCTACTTTGACGTGTAGACGTTCCCTCGCTGCGCCTATTTCGATGTTGGGCTGAGCAACGTCGAAGTTGAACATTGACATTGCCAGCCCTGGAGGACGTGTAGACGTTATTCATCGAAATAGACTATTTCGATGTTGGCTGCACGTGTAGACGTAGCCCTTGTGTCTTTAGAACTCCTCAAAATTAAGAGCCCTTTAGTAGCCAGTATGTTCTTCCCACTCAGCAATTATCCGCGGATGAGGGGGCCCAGCACCGTGATCTGAGCAATGCTAAAGGCCAAGTGCCCTAAGCCCTGCCCCTTCCACCCTTCACTCCGCCCTTTCTGGGGCACAGGGCTGGCTCCCCCTCCCACTTTGCCCCAGGGCCCTCAGCGACTGTCGGCCCTGCTGCTTCTCAGTGTTATTTGTTGTTCAGCTAAACAGATTCAGCTCTTTTAGTCTCCCACTGAAAGGCACTTTCTACAGCCACTGATCAATTTTGTGGCACTTCTCTGAAATCTCTTCAATATTTCGACATCTTTTTAAAACATGCATGTCAGAACTACACCCAATATTCTAGTATCAGCCTCACCAATGCCATATACTAATGTAAAATCCCCTTGTTGCTCTGACTTGCTACTTCTCTCAGCCTACCTGTAGTATTCCCATTATCCCTTTTCACCACAACTTTTCACATGCTGAATTGCTCATCTGCTCTGAACTCTAAATCCTCCTCAGGGTTACTGATTTTCAGGATAGAGTCTCCTGTTTTCTTGTACAACAAGAAGTCTTGAGGCACCTTATAAACTAACAGATATTTGCATATGCTCCAAAATATCTGTTAGTCTATAAGGTGCCACAAGACTTCTTGCTGTTCTCAAAGCTACAGACTAACACAGCTACCTCTCTGATACTGTTTGCTTGTGTGGCCTGCACGCCTTTGTTCCAGATGTATGACTTTGCTTTCAGGTCAATGGATTTGGGGAAGATTATTTTGATTTTTAAAACATATAATACACACACACACACACATTAATTTTCTTTTAGTGAAACATTAGCATGTAAAAAGAAAAATCCTGAACATTGTATACCATGTACAAGTAACATTTGACTTCTGAAGATTACGTATTCTTGATGGTATTTGTATTTTAAATTGTAAGATCATTGGGACAGGGATCAATTATTCTCCATATTCAGGTGGTGCAAAAAATAAAAAAAGAATTTTTACAATCTCTTATTAGAATGTGCACCCAAAAGATATTTTGGTCATCTGCATCATTATGTATTCTTTGTCACTTGTCCAGCACTGATTCTATTAATCACGTTTTGCATTGATTGTCAGCACTTTGTTATTATAGCTGCTCAAAGAACACAGTTGGGGAAGCTTGAAAAAAGGCATTAGAGTTCCATTTGGGCTTTTTCCTTCAAAACCATTCAAAAGAAATGGTTGAAACCTACTGTTATACTTTTATATACTCTACTGCACTTCTTCCAAGAGGATGCTTTCTATTCACGTACTATCTTGTAGGTTATAAATTGCAATCTGCATTATCCCAAATGCACAGCTAGTGATATTTAACTATAGAGAAATATATCCTTAGGCAAGGAATATAGTCAGGAATTACTTACTGAATTTAACCAAGAAAACAACGAACCCATATAGATGCAGTGCATAAATTTTCAAGTGTGGGACAGTGGCTCCCATTTATTAACATTTTATCTCCATATTGAAAATGACTGACCTTGCTTGAGCAGTTTTATTGGCATCAAGATATCTGGAAGTTTCAATTTTTCCCACTAGAAAAAGAAATCTGGTTCATGCTAGGTAAATACAACTCAGAAGTCATTTCTCTAATGTTTTCTTTATGTGGAACAGAGAGATGAATAACTTTTTAATATAAAAAAAAACAGAGGAGGATAGAATAACCAACTTTCACTATAGAAAAAAATGGGGCTTTGATTATCATACATTATATAATGGAATTACCTGTTTTATACTAGTAGAATGCCAAGGAATAAATTGTTTAAAGAACACAATCCAATGTTTAGAGGTATTTAGGCAAATAAAAGTACACATAGGCACCTAGTGGAATTCTCAAACCTGCTAGGTGCTTTTGAAAATCACAATAGGTGCTTATTTGAATCATTAAGTAGCTATATGCTTTTAAAAATCTGGCCCAACAGTTCCCCTGCATGGAAACTAAAATGAGAAATGAAAGTTCTGTGTAGGCTCTAGCATTAAGCTGATTTTTTTTAAAAAAAAAAAAAGACTGCTGTAATTTTTTGGAGGGTGGAGAAGTGGGGGGAAGATGCTGCTCAGATACGTTGATTTGGCATTACTACCTGGCAGATGGACTACTCAGCAGGGATTATGCATTCTTTTTTCTTTTTTCCACTCCCATTTGACAACCCAACACTTCTTTAGAAGTCTGTAATGTAGCCAGAGTTGTGTACTCTTCCTAAATGAAACACCAGGGCAGCTCATCTGCATGTTGGCATATATGCAACTTCCTATGATAAGCCACAGCAGCTCAGTCAATGGTATCTCTTCTGAAATGATCTGTGATAAAAGAAAGTAGAAGGATGAGGGTGTATTTTTGTTGTGCAAAAGAAGAAAAGATATAATGTAAGACACCAATATCTATTCTTTCACTTGGTTTGTTTCTCCTTAATGAAGATAGCTTCATAAATCAGGAAATAAGTGTGAATGTGTCATGATTTGTGTACATCTGTTGTGATACCCACATAATTCAGAAGTGGTTTACCATTTTTATTAATGTTGAAGCTACCCTGAGAGTTATAATCTAACCCTGTTTCAAGCAGACTATTAGGCAAAAGCTTAGATCAGACCAGCTGCCACAGAAGTTTAAGGCATGCAGAGGGAAGAAAAGGCAAACTAGCACCAGGAACAGGGGAATGTCAAGTGCCAAGTAACAAGTGCTTGGGAAGTATTACTCTAGGGCTGTGTCTACACTAGCTCCCAACTTCAAAGGGAACATAGTAGGTAGGGTGTTGGGAGATTATAAAGAAGTGGTGTGGTGCATATGCAGCACTTCAAAAAGCTAATTCTCCCCCCGCGGTAACTTGGAAGGGTTAAACTTTGAAGTGCCGGCTTGCGTGTAGTCACGGCTAACCCACAAGTACTTTGAAGTGCTTGGGCTACTTTGAAGTCCCTTTGTTCCCCAAAATTTTGTTGTACTTTAAAGTAAGCAACTTTGAAGTTATTTTTGTAGTGTAGACACAGCCTAGGAGTTACAACGCAGGCATGAACACTCTACTGAACCAACAAAAATAATGCTATAGAAGCCTGAAGCCTCTTGTAGAACTGGGCATTCAGTGAAACACATGGGACAAAATGATTTTTTTAAAAGTGTCTAGAATATATCTTGCTGGTAACTGAATTTCAAGATTTTATTAATCTACCCAAACTTCTTGTATTGTAGTTTACAATTACTGGGTCTACAGAAAAAGAAAACGAGGGCGAAACAGGCTGACGCCTGTCACATACGTAAAAACTATGTAAAGTAAATGCCAATTGATCGTTACCCATGTCCAGCAATATTAGGACAAGAAGACTTAGGTCTGGTCCACAGTACAAGGTCAAGCATCTTCCTTTGACCTAACTGTACATATGTTTTCACTGAAATTTGTATCCTGCCACTGTAAATGCCACCCTATGCCAACTTAATAACATTACTTCCCCAAGCAGCAGAGAGTGACAGCTGAACTAGTTAGGCTGACGCATTGTAGGCACTGTGTTACTTACATGAACTGTTACTGGGCCCAGAAGAGCTACAGCTGCACTACAGACATATTTCAAAATCAGATATTTCAAACCAGCTATTTTGAAATAACACAGCTACATGCAAAATTCATTTCAAAATAGCACCCAGCTGTTTCAAAATAGCATTTCCAGACACATAGTACCATTGCGAAATAGTGCCATTGGGCGCCATTATTGTTTATTTTGGAATAGCGCTATTCCATGTCTTAATAGCACCTCTTTTGAAATAGCTATCTAATATCCACTTCAAAATAGGCATTATTTATCCTGCAAGGACGGTGACCGATTTGGAAATCAGGCATCTGCTCTTTCAAATTTATTTGGAACTAGTGCGTGAGTAGTGTAAACACTAGCAAGGTTATTTCAAAATAACAGCTGTTATCTCGAAATAACTCTGTAATGTAGATGTAGCCAAGGTGTTATTCAGTGCACCACACTAACCTCTGTGGTTCCTGTTGTCAACTCTACTGTCCAGAGGTCAGGCAGACAAGAGGCCACTTCTCCCCTTTAAAGCACCACAAATTTTTGAAATTCCTTTGCCTGGCTTGGTGTGCAAGCAGAGGAGCTCACCATTGCTGAGTGTAAAAGCCCAGCTCACCAGATCAGACACACACTTCAGATGTGCCTCCTGCACGTGAGGCACTAGGTTGCCAGGGATTGTGGGGAAAAGAGGCTTTGCAGACGCAGCTCTGATGCAGCTATGGAAACATAGCCATCGATGAGCCGATTGCTATGGGCGTGCAGGAGAAGGGCCAAAACAGAGACCTTTAGCAGTGACACATGAAGGACCTGCAGCAACCATACCAGCCAGCTGCTGTAACCCCTTTTCTTTCCTCCTTGGGTCATTCAGAGGCAGGCAGCCCTCAGTTGTGCGTCTGTGTGCCGGTGGGTTTAATGTTAAAGGAGATCTTGAGTGTCCTAGTGGTGATGTTGGATAGTTGGTAATCGTCTTCCACCCCCCACAATTTCTAAATGTCTGTAAAATGGTGGCACTTCCACCTGGCTGGCACCTGTACAGAGCTGTGCCTTTGGGTACCTCCAGGAAACTTATTCCAGTAACAATCTAGGTTTAACGCCCAAACAGAAATTGTAAATAGTATATATCTAATAGACCAAATTAGAATTAACAGACACTTTTACTTATCAACTTGTAGGATACAGGGTTATAGACTACACCTGAATAAAATCAATTGACAATGTACACAGAAATAAATGAAACATTTAACTGGCATGTGCAAAGCCATCAGTTCTCCCACCCCAGAGTGTACATGCTTTAGGTATCAAAATTACAGTTACTTGCTTTTGTTGGCGCCTGCCTGTTGTCCCCCACTGGGTCACAGACAGCTTGGTGGGGTTCTGTGAGTCAGTCCAGGCAAGGCAACAAGCTTGACCAGCCCCTCTGACCTGGAGCTGGCCTCTGCAGCACTTCCATAGACAATAGATCCTTTACAGGGTCTCTCTTTAGCAGGCTGTAGCTCCCCAAAGCAGTTCCTGACTGGGAGAAACCTCCATGCCTGCCTTGAAGTAGTCTGTTACATTAGCCTTAACTCTCCAGCAACAGGGAGACGACCATCTTCCTCCCACAGCCTAGCCAAAAAAACCACTTTCCTTCCCTTGTCTTCCCAAAGCCTCATGGGAGTTGCAGTCTCTGGAGCCAGATTGCCTCATATAGGATCTTCCTAATAATAGTTAGAGGCTTCTATATACAGAGGGGCCTACACAACAATTGGACCAGCGCTGAGCAGCAGATCTGCTGCTTCTACAAAGACCTGCAAGCCATGGAGCTTGCGACTGGGGAGCTTGCAAACAGGGTGGTTGCTAACAGGAGGGAGTTTTGAGAGGGGAGTTTAGAGGGAGCTAGTTACTTCTACAAGGGTAAGGGGCGGCAAGATGGCAATGGCGGTGGCGTTCCCAACTGCTGGCTGGAGCTGAGGGACCCTCCGCCCCCAGGGTGAAGAGTGGGCAGCGGGACACAGGTGGGCTTAGGGGAGTGTGGGGGGCGGGGGGCGAGACCGAGGGGCGTCGGTGGTGGGCATGTGGTTTGGAGGTGTGTTATGGCTGTGCGGATGGCGGTGCGCATGGAGGCTGGTGGTGGTGCGCCCGGCTCAGGTTGCCTGGGCTTTCAGGCCCAGTCCTGTGATCCCTGCACACGCGTCCCGCAGAAGCTTTGTGGGGCTCCGTGGACAGCCTCAGCCAGAAGAAGAGTTGGTAGCTTTGGCGGGGACCCAGGGCACGGCTGGGCTGCAAGATTGGCACCTTCCTGGAGGACGTGGGGCTACAGCAGCATGCAGCTGGGTGCAGAGAGGCTGGGGAAGGAGGGACCTGGGGGCAATGAGAGCTGATGGGGGGGCAGTGTGGTGAGGTGGGGGGACATGGGAGTGGATGGGGTGCGAGAGGGCTGGGAGGGGGGATCTGGAGGTGATGGTAGCTGATGGGAGGCAGAGGGGTGGGGAGGGGGGTCCTGGGGAGGGGAGGAGGTCGTTAGGCCACAGGGAGCTATGGGGACATGTGGTGCCAGGGAGGCGCAAGAGGTAGTGGGATCGTTACCCACATTCTCCATGCCCCACTGCCTTGTGGGTTACCCTGGGAAGGAGCAAAGATAAGGGAGTAAACCCTGACAGCAAATCCGGAGGGGAGTCCTAAGGTGGTTCTGTGCCAACTTCTGGCACTGAACCGGGAACTCCTGCAGCTGAGCTGGTACCAGACGTAGAGGTTATCCTGTCCTTTGGACTATATTAGTAAAGCCAAGAGGGCAACACTGGTGTCTGGGCAGCCCAGGGTCCCAAAAAAATTGCCCAGACTCGCTCTTGGACAGGTACTCCAGCATCTTTTAACAGTATTGAACCAACACAGGAGGTAACATATACCGGTTATAAACTCTTGCTCGACTGGCGTAGAGAACGAGCGCCAGGGGTTGCCTTCGATGGTGGGAGAGATTGTCGCATCTCACTGGACAGTAACCACCTGCCTCAAGCTAGGCAGCCCCCAGACAGAAGGGTACTGTCCCGCCACAGTTCACCTGCCTCACTGGGTGCGTGAGGCTTAAGGTTCCCAAACCTGACAAGTGACTGAAATTTGAGCACCAGGCAAACCAATAAGAAAATCGACAATAAAAAGAAACCATTAAAGTTTTAAGCTTGCTTGCTGGAATGTGCGGACCATGCTGACCGGTTTGACTGAAGATCTTCAGGACATCAACGACACCCGAAAGACCACTGTCATCAGTGAGGAACTGAAGAGGCTCCAAGTTGATATTGCTGCACTGCAAGAGATGCGACTCACAGATTCAGGATCTCTAAAGGAAAAGTACTACACCTTTTTCTGGCAGGGTAAAGCCCAAGATGAACCCAGGGAGCATGGTGTTGGCTTTGTCATCAGAAACACGCTTCTACAAATGGTGGAATTAGTCATGGGCGGATCAGAAAGACTTCTTCAGGTCATACTTCAAAATTGCACCGGTCCTCTCCACCTGATCAATGCTTACACTCCAACCCTGTACGCCACACCAAAAGTAAAAGGCAAGTTCTATGACGTGCTTAGCTCTGCCATAGCGCAAATACCGGCTCACGAACAACTGTACATTTTGGGTGACTTCAATGCGAGAGTTGGAGCCCATCGTGACTCATGGCCTTCCTGCTTAGGCCACTTTGGTGTGGGAAAAATGAATGAAAATGGATAGCGTCTTCTCGAACTTTGCACGTGCCACAATCTGTGCATCACAAACACATTTTTCCAAACCAAGCCACAGCACACAGTATCATGGAGACACCCACACTCGAAACACTGGCATCAACTAGACGTGGTCATCTCTAGACGCGATAACCTCAAAAACATCCTTCTGACACACAGCTAGCACAGTGCTGACTGCGATACAGATCACTCCTGAGTTTGCTCCAAACTCAAGGTGAGACCCAAGAAGCTGTACCACTCTAAACCTACTAGAAGGCCCTGCATTGATGCCATAAAGACAGCAAACTCAGAGAGATCCGAAAAGTTCAGAGTGACCCTCAAGGAGAATCTGCGCAGCAGCCCTGGGGGTGCCGATGTGACATCCAGATGGCAGCATCCGAGGGATACAATTTACAACACGGCCTTGTTGGTGTTTGGAAGAAGAACTAGAAACACAAATGAGTGGTTTGAAGCTAACTCTGATGAGATGATTCCAGCCATCGAAAAGAAGCATGCTGCACTCCTGGAGTACAAATGCTCACTGAGCCAGAGTACCCTGCAAGCGCTCAGAGCAGCAAGAAAAACAGTACAGCAGACAGCCAGGCGCTGTGCCAACAACTACTGGCTCGAGCTATGCAGCAGCATCCAGACCAGTGCTGACTCTGGTCATCTCAGGGTAACTTACGAGGGCATCAAGAATGCATTACGACCCACCCAGAACAAGATGGCATCTCTGAAATCCAAATCTGGTGAAGTCATCGCTGACAAAGCCAAACAGATGGAGCACTGGGTCGAGCACGACTCCAAGCTGTACTCACGCGAGAATATTGTGGTTGATACAGCCCTCGATGCTGTCAAGCTCCAACCAATAATGGATGACCTGGATCAGGAACCAACTGTGGATGAACTGAAGAAAGCCATCGACAGCATTGCAGTAGGAAAGGCCCCAGGCCAGGATGGCATACCACCAGAGGTAATCAAGTGTGCCACGGACACCCTCCTGGAAACCCTACATGAGCTAGTGTGCCTGTGCTGGAGAGAGGGAGAGGTTCCACGGGATATGCATGACACTAACATTGTAACCTTGTATAAGAACAAAGGAGACAGAAGCGACTGCAACAATTACCGTGGAATCTTCCTCCTAAGCATCATTGGTAAACTGTTCACTCATGTCATCCTTGGCAGACTCCAGAAGATTGCTGAGAGGGTGTATCCTGAATCACAGTGCGGATTCAGTGCAGAGAGATCTACCGTTGACATTTTCTGCAGGAGAAATGCAGGGAGCAGAGGAAGCCACTCTATATTGCCTTCATTGACCTGACCAAGGCCTTCGACTTGGTCAGCAGGGATGGACTGTTCAAACTGCTCCACAAGATAGGTTGTCCGCCACAGTTACTCAAGATGATCCAGTCTTTCCACGAAGACATGAAAAGAACCATCCAATATGACGGCACATTATCAGATGTTTTCGGCATCAGGAGTAGCGTCAAACAAGGATGCGTCCTTGCTCCAACATTGTTCGGGATCTTCTTCACACTCCTCCTGAAGCACGCCTTTGGATCTTCAACAGAGGGCATCTTTTTGCACACAAGATCTGATGGAAAACTTTTTAATCTTGCAAGGCTGAAAGCTAAATCTAAGGTGCGGGAAGTACTCATCAGAGATGCTGTTCGCAGACGATGCTGCTGTAGTATCATACACAGAAGACCAGCTTCAGAAGCTGCTGGATCGGTTCTCCAAAGCATGCAAGGACTTCGGGCTTTCCATCAGCCTAAAGAAGACAAACGTACTCTGTCAGGATGTTGCTGAACCTCCATCAATCAGCATTGACAACTATACGTTAGAGGTCGTCTATGAGTTCATTTACCTCGGGTCCACCATCACTGACACCCTGTCGTTGGACACTGAGCTAAATAGGAGGATCGCAAAAGCAGCCACAACTCTGTCCAGACTCAGCAAGAGAGCGTGGAATAACATCAAGTTGTACACCCACACCAAAATGCAAGTCTACAGAGCCTGCATCCTCAGCACCCTCCTTTATGGCAGCGAGTCTTGGACCCTCTATGCCCACCAGGAAAAGAGGCTGAACATCTCCCACTTGCCCTGCCTCAGGCACATCCTTGGAATATCGTGGAAGGACAGAGTGTCCAACACCGCCGTCCTTGAGCAAGCTGGAATCCCAACCATGCACACCCTTCTCAAGCAGTGGCTGCTCCGCTGGCTTGGCCACGTCCACAGGATGAATGATGGAAGGATCCCAAAAGACATCCTGTATGGTGAACTAGCCTCTGGAAAAAGACCTCCTGGACGCCCCCAATTGTGCTACAAAGATGTTTGCAAGAGGGACCTCAGGGAGGTAGACATCGAGCCGGACAGCTGGGAGGAGCTGGCAGACGATCACAGCATATGGCGGCAGGAACTACACAAGGGTCTTCAGAAGGGTGAGATGAGGATCAGACAGCCAGCAGAGGAGAAGCGAGCCCACAGAAAGCACAGTAAGGACCTGCCAAACACCCATTACACATGCAACAGATGCAGCAAGGACAGTCACATTCACGTGGGCCTTGACAGTCACAGTCGACGCTGCCAATGATGATTCCAAATGGAACTACGAAGGGCACAATCCATAGTCTACATCGACTGAAGGATGCCTCCTACTACTGCAAGCCATCCTCAGCAGACCCCCACCACAGCCCCCAAAAGCACAGTGGATAATTCTGTGCAGCCTGAGTCACAGGCCCCAAGTTGACCAGTGAGGAGAGGAAGGTGGACATGTGTGATGGACAAGGGATCTAGAGCTCAATGCCCATTTTTGGCTCCACCGCACTCCAGACTGTCCCAACAGTTGAGCGTGGACAAGCCTGAGGCAGGGAAAGGAACCTCTGGTACGTTCACAGTTCACTTTGGAATTACATGGACAGGATCCCCACAGCAACAGCACACATCTGTTGATATGCTGTCACTTAAACTAGAAACAGTAGTGAAACAAGTAAGGGTGATACAATAGCCATCTGCTTCTCATTCTCCTCCAGAGTTAGAGGAAGCAACCCAGAGTAGTTTGCTACTGTACACCAAGATGTCCTGTAAATATTCCAGTGTAAATATTCCTCCTCTTCCTGGAGGAGTTCTGCTGTCCTCCACTGGAGGTTTCTGGGAGGACAGCCCTGTTTCTTCTACTGCAACAAGACAATTGCCTATGCCACTCAGGCTATGTCTACACGTGCACTCCATCGAAATAGCTTATTTCAATGTAGCGACATCGAAATAGGCTATTTCGATGAATAACATCTACACGTCCTCCAGGGCTGGCAACGTCGACATTCAACTTCGACGTTGGGCAGCACCACATTGAAATAGGCGCTGCGAGGGAATGTCTACACGCCAAAGTAGCACACATCGAAATAGGGATGCCAGGCACAGCTGCAGACAGGGTCACAGGGTGAACTCAACAACAAGCTGCTCCCTTAAAGGGCCCCTCCCAGACACAGTTGCACTAAACAACACAAGATCCACAGAGCCGACAACTGGTTGCAGACCCTGTGCATGCAGCATGGATCCCCAGCTGCAGCAGCAGCCAGAAGCCCTGGGCTAAGGGCTGCTGCACACGGTGACCATAGAGCCCTGCAGGGGCTGGAGAGAGAGCGTCTCTCAACCCCTCAGCTGATGGCTGCCATGGCGGACCCCGCTATTTCGATGTTGCAGGACGCGGATCGTCTACACGTGCCCTACTTCGACGTTCAACTTCGAAGTAGGGCGCTATTCCCATCCCCTCATGGGGTTAGCGACTTCGACGTCTCGCCGCCTAAAGTCGATTTCAACTTTGAAATAGCGCCCAACACATGTAGCCATGACGGGCGCTATTTTGAAGTTGGCGCCGCTACTTCGAAGTAGCGTGCACGTGTAGACGTGGCCTCAGTGATGACATCAGCAGGCACTATTGCAGCATAAAGACTAGTAGGGTGCTGCCATACTTTCAGCCTTCTGTTGCCATCAGAAGTAAGAGCTCAGCTAAAATAACCACCACCCAGGGAAACGCAATCAGGATCCAGTCCCATTGCCTTATATATGCTGTTCCCCATGCTTTTCCCCAAATCCCCCTATTCTGAGGACCATATTCCCCATGGCTGATACTTTGAATGGTGCCAGCCTCTCTCAGCCCCAAGAAGAAGGGAGAATGCAGTGCTCACAACTTTTGGGGAGCAAGATACTGTATTTCTGTTTCTTTAGTTTTCATTTTCATTGTGAATACACTGATAATGTACCTCTGTCTGTTGTATGGGCAGCTGCTGCCATTGTGGCCATAAGGGTCTGCCCTCCACTCCCACAAAATACCTGAGCCAAGTAAGGAGGAGAAACATAAAGACCCAGGATGCCAAGTTCCAGAAGACCCTGCAAGCCAGTGCTGCATCAGAGAATGGCCTGGAGGATTACCTTAGCAGACAGCCTGGTCAAGGAGAGAGTGGAAAAAGGAAAGGCATAGGAAACTGAGGGACACGTGGCAGGAGATGCTTGGGTTTCTCAAATGGCAAACTCTTGTGAGTTTGGTCGATTCTGGCAGACTTACGGGTACAACAATCCTGTGCTAATCTCTCTCTGCAACCCACAGAGAACTCTATGACCATGGCCACACTAGCCCCTCCTTTCGGACAGGGCACTTTGGAATATGCTAATGAGGCACTCCAGCAATATGCAGCACCTCATTAGCATAATGACAGTTTCAAAATGCACGCCGCCTGTGTAGCTGGGGGCCTTTCGCAACGACTCCCCTGATTTCAAAAGCCCCTTCTTCCCAAAACTGGATGGGAAGAAGAGGCTTTTGAAATCGGGGGTGGGGGGGTTCGTTTCACAAGGCCCCCAGCTACATGGCAGCATGCGTTTTGAAATCGGAAATTTCAAAGCACGCACAGCCGCCATTGTGCTAATGAGGCACTGCATATTCACCTCATTAGCATATTCCAAAGTGGCTTATTACCATAACCCTTCCAAAATGAGGGGTTAGTGTGGCCACAGCCTGTATCAGAACCTCCTTAGACACCTGCCCCCCCCTCACGTTCCACATGGCATGAGTGGTCTGTTAGCCACTCGTACCACTCCACCTGGATGATATTAAAGGAAATCACAGGATTGGCTACACTGTCCTGGGAAAGCGCAGTGGCTGTATATGCCCTTGACATGGAAATGAGTGTTCTTTCCCCCTTCAGAAGTTCTGTTCACTTAGTTTATTAAGACGTATTTGAATTGTCTGGTTCACGCTGCAGAATAAAATTCTAGGTTTTGGAACAAAAGTCATGTTTGTTAGTTCACAACACAAGCTGTGTGGTGCTGAGGAAGTCTGAAACCTGCCATTTCCTGTAACTTCACTTTATCACAGAACCCTTAACATCATTCACAGACTACATTAATAGGTCCATTGACAATGCAATATTCCTAATGTAATGAAGTAGCACTCTCTTCTCGTGAGCGCTTGCTTGGCTGAATGCGTGCGTCTGCTTCTTCTCTCTGCCTTGCGCTGATTCTTCAGTAACTCGGCCCCCCAGCTAAGCCACACACAGTCCATGTGAGACAACAAATAGATAAACCTCTAGCAGGCTGCATTCCAGTGTCCATCCCAGTATCCACGAGTTGATCAGTGTCTTCTTATAGAGATTCCTGGGCTTAGTCTTAAAGTGATCCTGCAGCTTCTCCTAGCCCAGCCTTCAAACTGTCCCTAGATGTTCAAACAGTCCCAGCCATTCTGATGTGGGGCCGTGCCCCAAGGGCTCCCTCCACAGCATAGGTGCTGACTCTGTTGATGCTCCAGGCCTGAAACACTCACAGAAATGAAAATAGTGGTTGCTCAGCACCCACAGGAAGATCAGCTGTTAGCAACCGGTCAGCTACTGCACGGAGCCCCCTTCAGCTGTTTGCAGGCACTGCAGTCAATCAGCAATTTTGGCACCAAGCCCCATGTCATCTGTTTCGTGGGCAGCCTGTACAGATCCTTTCCCAGTATGTAATGGCAGCAGTTTCTAGGCTGCCTCTGACTGTAGGCAGCTGAGTCTTTTTTCCATGGCAGAGGGAACCAAGCTCGGGTCATCAGGGACACAGGCAGTTTCTTGACTGGCTGCAGAGGTCTGGGGCAGAGGGGAGACAGCCTGGGTGGGTCAGCAGCTTCTCAGATGGCCACAGGGAGCTGAGGAGAGATGCAAGGGCAGCTAAGCAGATTCAGTGTTTGTCACCCCTGTTTCGCATGAATACTGCAAAACTCCAGCTTCCCTCGGCCCTGAGAGACCCGTTCTGAACCTCCCAAGCCAGTTCACTCACACACTGTATTCCCATGGGCACTCTGGGCTTTGGTCTAGCTCATCAGGAACCACACGGCATTAAAGCAAGGAACACAAGTTCCTTTGCAAAGCTCAAATGCACACATACACATGCACCATGTGTGCATGCACACACACACACACACACACACACACACGTGTACTTTAACCAGGCAACACTAGAGCGAGAGCTTGGCAAAACAAAGTTTCTGAATATAGTCCCCCTTAGAGTGTTTTAACCCCCAATTCAAGTCTCTGGGTTTGGTTCAAGTCATTAAGGGACACCCCACCCCACCCCATCCATTAAGGGACACCCCATCCCTGCCTTCATTCTTTCAGCTGAGATTTCTAGTACTGCAATGACGTAGCTCCACTTGCTTAAAGTGCATGTCACTTTAAGAAGCAGTGATAAATGCCATTAAACAGAGGAATTCATATTTTGATGCAGGCTTCTCCCCAAACTCTCAGAATGCTTGATCTTGGCGCGTCATCAATACACTGCCTTTTAGTATTTGTTTGTGTTTATAATATTTCATACCCTATTAAGTAATTAAGTTATGTACCAATAAAACAAATATAAAATCTAATTAATAACATGCTGTAGGAGCACACTTTGAGTGTATCTCATAGAGACACTTAAAAGAAAAAAATGTAACCCTGAACACGACAACGTATAGCTCTTCAAGCTTGGCTGGGGTTGAGGGGAGGCAAGCTGGTGGGTGGGCAGCTGCTCAAATAAGGGGAAGGGGCAGGACCTAGGCAAAGGAAGCAAAGCAGGGATGAGAGGAAGTGGAAAGGGGAGGCCGTGGGGACGGATCCTCAAGAGCCTGGGTAGGGCACCCACTGACAAAACCAAAAGTCAGCACCTATGCTTCACAGAGACACTTCCTCCCTTCTTGACCTTTCTGGGCCCAGCTCTCCAGCTGGCTCACTGAATAGTTCAGTTCCACTTCTGGAAGTGTATCAGTTCAATCTTCAAGCCACTTTTGAAGTGGCTAATGGGAGGTATCCAGGTCTACCCACTATTCTCAAGTCCCAGCATAGGGACTGTATAGGTAGCAGCTGTCCCTCCCCCACATCCCTTTAACTAAACTTCATCACAGCTGTGATTCCCTGGATCAATTCCCCATAGAGGCAGCATGTTATCCACCTATACCTCAGGGCCTTGTAATGGTTGGCTACATCTACATTGTGTTACTTTGAGGTAACAGCTGTTATTTCAAAATAACTTTGCTAGCGTCTGCATGCACACATGCTACTTTGAAATAAATTTGAAATAGTGGATGCATTTTTTTGAAATCGGTAAACCTCACTGTTGTAGAAATAACATCTATTTTGAAATACCTATTTCAAATAGGTGGTATTAAATCGTGAAATAGTGCTATTTTGAAATAAGCTATAATGGCATCCAATAGCACTATTTTGAAAGAACACTATAGGCCCAGAAATGCTATTTTGAAATAGCTGGGTGCATTTTTTGAGGGGGAGGGGTAGCTCAGCAGATTGAGTATTGGCCTGCTCAATCCAGGATTGTGAGTTCAATCCTTCAGGGGGCCATTTAGGGATCTGGGGGGGAAAAAAAAGGGGGGTGGTGCTTGGTGCTGCTAAGAGGGCAGGCAATTGGACTCTATGACCTCCCAAGGCCCCGTCCGGCTCTATGAGATATGTATTTCCATGCACTAAATATCATAGGTGTGTTATTTAGAAATGAGATATTTCAAATTAGCTGGTTTGAAATACCTTCTTTTGAAACACTTCTGTAGTGTAGCTGTAGCCTTTGAGTCGCAGTAGCCATCCAGGAGCTCCTTCTTGTTCCCCTTATCTCTATCCAAGGTCCTTCAACCATCCAGGAACACCAGCTTTACTCCTGCAGCTCCTTTTACATGCACCTGCAGCCCCCTCTGAGTGCATCCCAAGCAACCTCTGAAGGCTAGAGGGGTAAGCTGTTATAGGACAATGAAATCCCTGGAAGGGGCCTTCAGAGGATCCCTTCTAACCTGCATACGCAGCAATTGCTATAAGATGCATACTGGCTTGCAAAAGAGCAAGGTCAGGTAGAGCAAAATACAGCAACTCACACTACTCTGTTCTTTTGACGTGTCACTCAGCCACATAGTGCTGCATTGAGTACTTCTAATAGCTCTTGTATCTGGCCCATCAAATTCATCAGACAAACATCCTACCTTCACCCTCCACAGGAATGGAAACATTTCCCCCTTTGCATCACAGATATTACAGGGGATAAAGCAAGCAACGATAACCATTGAGATTTTTTCTCATTGAGCTCCATTCTTCTATGTGAACAACATCAAGCAGCCCTTCAACTAACCAAAGGGACATTCAGCAGTCATTCTGCATCTGCTGAGCCTATGACTGAAGCACTCCTTCGTGCTGTCAAGGTAGCTGTTTTACAGTTTCATGAGCCACAGGATTAAGGTTAGGCATTTCAACATTCCCAACAGTAGTCCACCAGTCTGGAAAGAAAGTCAGTTTTCTTTCAGTTTTCTGCCCATATTATGAAACTTCCCTGGCCAGCCCATCGTAGGGTCAGTGAAGTGTCCCTGTGATCCACCAGCACTTGCATTACTTTAGAAAAAGAGTCCTTTCAGTTGGCGTACTCTACAGCAAGGCAGTATGGTGCCAAAATAAGGATATACTTGCCATCTATCACCCCACCACAGTTTGGGAACACCACTTCCGAAAACCATCCATTATGGGCTGCATATTGCACAGAGTCACAGTAAGAGGAGACAACTGTTGACTCTGCACACTTGCATGATGGTTGCCACTGTGGTGGATTTCTATCTCCCAGTTGCCAACAATCAGTCAAGAATCCATCCAGCATTGCAAGTTTCCAGCTATTGCCACTTGGTTTGCAACTGTCAATGCAGCTCTCCCTCTGGTGCCCCTGTGCTAGAGGGCTGGGGTCAGTTCATCACACAGACGCAGAAGTACACCCTTGTGTATCTGGAAGTTCTGCAGCCCGCTGTTGGTCATCCCAAACCTGTATGACAGTGCAGTCTCTCCTGTCAGAACTTGTTACTCAGGCTCAGCAGGGCTGTCCCGACTGATAGCGAAATACTTGGCTGTGTACGGCCACACAAAACTTTGAACGCTACATTGCATCAAATGTCATGGTGCCCTAGGCAGCTGCATGCTACAGATTGGTTCTGGCTGCAGCAGCCAGCCCTGTTCCCCAGCTGGCCCCTCCATGGCCTCAGCCCCATCCCTGAGCCAGGCCCTTCCCCAGCCTCCCCCCGCCCACAGGTTGCACCCAGCCACTGCTCACCAAGCAACAACAAGCAGCATGAGCACAGGCCGGAGGACTCAGGAATAGCAGGGAATGGCTGAACAGACAATTGGAAATTTCCCATCGGAAGGGGAAACTGACACTTCTCTTTAGCCAGATGCCCAGCCACCCAGCCAGCACTCATCCTGAGTCTTGCAGCCCACACTTGTACCACTCACTGCCCTTTGTGCTTCCTGCCTACTCCCCAGAGGCTATTAGGTGTGTCTCCTCCTTTGCCCTGCTCCTGCCCCCTGCAGCTCCTGCCCTCCCCAGCTCTCCTTCTGAGGGGCCTTCTCTCAGGTGCTCCAGCGGTACAGGGCCCCAGCATTGGAAGGGACAGCCCTGAGGCCCAGACTTAAAAATACCCCACAATCTCCAGCTGCTCCAAACAATCTTGACAAGGCTCTTTTCATGCCCCTGATCAGCCTAGCATCTAAGGAATCATCTTGTTCCCCATGGCCCTTCTTGCAGCTTCACAAATACAGCAGGATTATGTGCCCTGTGCAAGGCTGATAACAATAGTGCTAAGTTGTGTGAGTGTCATGATCCTGTGATAAGGATGCAAGGTGTGAGAGAGCACATAAGGAATTTCTAAATCCAAAGAATAGAGTAAAGCCAGGAGAGATTATCATGATCATCTAGTCTGACCTCCTGCATAACACAAATGATAGAATTACACATATCAATATTTGCATTGAGCCTAACGATTTACAGGTAAAGTAGACAGTCTCTTTTGGAAAGACATCTAGAATTGATTTAAAGACTTCAAGCTCTGGAGAATTACTTGCTAAAGTAATGCATGTAGTGTAGTTGTAGGTATGTCTGTTCCAGGACATTAGAGAGACAAGGTGGGTCAGGTAATGTCTGTTACTTGACCAACTTCTGTTGGTGACAACCATGCACACCCTCCTCAGTCAGCGGCAGCTCTGCTGGCTTGGCCACATCCACAGGATGAATGATGGAAGGATTCCAAAAGACATCCTGTATGGTGAGCTAGCCTCTGGCAAAAGACCTCCTGGACACCCCCAATTGCGCGACAAAAATGTTTGCAAGATGGACCTCAGGGAGGTAGACATCGACCCAGACAGCTGGGAGGAGCTGGCAGACGATCTCAGCAGATGGAGGCAGGAACTATACAAGGGCCTTCAGAAGGGTGAGATGAGGATCAGACAGCTAGCAGAGGAGAAGCGAGCCCACAGAAAGCACAGCAAGGACCTGCCAGACACCCACTACACATGCAACAGATGCAGCAAGGACTGTCACTCTTGTGTGGGCCTTCACAGTCACAGTCGACGCTGCAAATGATGACCCCAAATGGAACTACGAAGGGTGCGATCCATAGTCTACGTAGACTGAGAGATGCCTACTAAACTCTGTTGGTGAAAGAAAACATTCAAGCCACACAGTGCTCCCCTTCAGGTCTGGGAAAGGCACTCCCAGTGTCACAGCAAACTCCACAGTGGAGCAGATTGTTTAGCATCCCATGGTAGCAAGTGTTCTAAGGAACCATTCGAGGTAGAGTGGCCCATTAATACGTCTGCAGTCATAGGACAAAAGCATGGAGCTGGGAGGTTATAACTTGTTATAATAAACTATAAATCCAATGAAGTAATAGCAGACCAGTTCCCACAGGGCACCTAACTCTCATTTGTTTGTTGTTTGACTATAAAACGTGGCAGGATCTTGGTGGATTTGCTTGCACTGAAACATAGCCGTAGGAACAATATTTAAATGGAGCTAAATATCCATTTGTTCATAAAAAATCCTTGTCAGAAGATGCAATTTGCGTAAGCGCTAATGCAGACAGACCTCAGGCATCAACTTTCTGAATATCATGCCCAGCATATTCTAATCCATAAACTTGTATCTGGCCACGCAAAGGATATGAGAACGGTATGTTTCTTGGGGCAGGGGGAGGGGGAGAAATACTGGAAATGTTAACAGGATTTTTTAAGGTGATGATAGCAAAAGTATTGTGATTTTGATTAAATTCATTCAGTAATCAGAGATAATGCAAGTTTAGACAAGTTTTTATTTTCTGAGGTTTTAATCAAGGGAAGGAAAAAAGGAATGAAAATTGAGATTCTGGAGTTCCTGTATATGGCAGACATAGGTGCTGGCATTGTGAATGCCCTGGATTTGTGGGGCCCAAGGGGAATTAGCAGGTGCCTAGCCGCAACCACAAGCCGAGCTCCCCTCTCAGTCACCCTTTCCCCAGCACCTCCTGCTTGTCTGCAACCCAGTTGATCTCTCATTCTCCCTTCCTCCCTATGCCTGCTGGTGCCACAAAACAACTGTTTCATAGCGTCCAGAGGCTCCAGGAGGGAAGGAGAGGAGGGAGATGTGAAACCCTTGGGGAAGGGGACTCAAAGAGGGGGCAGAGGCTTGGGGAAAGGGGTGCAGTGGATGCCAGGCCTGGGGTGAAGGGGGGAACTGAGCAACCCCCAGCTAGAGCAGAGGTTGCCACTTATGATGACAGACACTGCAATCGCATGCAATATCTTCAGGAACCTTACTGTATTAACTCTATGAATGGTTAATGTAGGAATGAGTTCTACTCCATGGGGGAAGTATGCCATAGCTCCTATAGGAACTACAAATAGTGAGAGGTGATTTGCTGTGACTAACATCTCTAGAGAGCAGCCATTCTCCAGTGTAGTTTGCATACACCTGGTCAAGCTGCATTTTCCAAAGAGCTGGAGATAAAAGAAAGGGGTTTATTTTTTTTTATATAAAAGGATGAGCTTGAACTGACTTAAGGCTTTTTGAGCTCCTTGCATCTATTGTTATGAGGCATGGTTATGCCCTAAATCAATGAACTGTCTTCTGCATTATTTACCATCCACCAATTTCTGTGTCATCTGCAAAATTTGTCTGTGATAATTTTGTTTATTCTGCCACTCTGCAGACAAAAATGTTAAATAACAAAGGGCCAAGAAGTGATCCATGTGCGACTCCATTGGAAACACAATGAGTCAATGATGCCTCTGCTTTTAGAGCTACAAGTTCAGATCTGTTAGCCAATTTGTAATCTATTTAATATACGTTATGTTGATTTTATATTGGTCCATTTTTTCAATCAAAATGTTGTGTGAGACCAAGTGAGACCATAGAGAAAGCAAACTACATTACATCAGCACTATGAGCTTTATCAACCAAACCTGTAATCTCATCAGCAAAAGATAGCAAATTAGATTGTGAGGATCTGTTTTCCATGAACCCATGTGGATTTGAATTAATTACTTTCTTCTAATTCTTTATTAATCAACTCCCCTATTAGCTGCTCCATTATCTTGCCTGGGATCTATGTCAGGCTGATAGGCTTATAATTCCCTGGGTCATTCCTTTTACCCTTTTAAAAATTGGTACAACATTACCAGCAACATGCAGTAACCAGAAGTGAACAGTATATTCCAGACAGGGAAGTGTATAGTGACATTTTTCATCATTATTTTCTACCCCTTTTTACACATCAAGATTGTGTTTGAATTTTTTATCTCCAGCACAAATACCTGCATATGCATATTTTAAATAAGGTTGCCAAGAAATTGTCACGTTTGTAGTTTCACTTGTGAATCCATTTTCTATTAACATTTTTGCCAGTGAACCCTATTGGGTACAAATGCTGGCAGATATTTTTTTAAAGCAGCATGTGCATGGATGGAGGTTTAGTTGTGGATGGTTTGCTCACACCAATAACGAGTTACTTCATTCGACTACAGTGGAACCTGCTTGTTCCAACGTGAATGAGTAGCTCACTATCTAGCCCTCACTGAACCACACTTCACAGAAGCAAATCTGCATTGTTCCCTCAGTTCTAATAACCACTGAAATTTGCAGGGTGGCAGGATAAATTAAAGTAGCAATGGTACACAGAGCCACACCATCTGCTACTTCATTCTTTGATGTGCGAAACTACCTGCTAATTTGAGGGGAAAAAAGGCTGCTAATGGCTTCATGGCCAACCTTTGAGAGGGAGCCAGGAGTTACTGTAATGCAAATAAAAATATTACTTTAAATGATACAGGATGTGAAATATTAGAAAACATCCTGGAATGAAAATTACTTATTCAAAATATAATCTTGGTTGTAGAAATAATCCATTCCACATAAGAAAATTCATCAGCATGAGAGGTTTTGAATCTTACTATGTAGCAACACAGGACCTAGGAATAGAAAGGAGTTCCTGAGTCACATAGTCCCCTGTTATCATAGGCAATGCCATCATATAATACCCAGGTACAAATTTAGCATATGTAATCCTTCTGTTCTTTTTGTGTAACTATCTACCTGTTTTCCTACAGAAGTATACTACCTGAAAATCAATGTTACGTCAAAGAGCATCTTCAATTTCTGATCATAACTTACACTGGAAAATATGTTTTCCTCACTTTACAAACATCTGAGCCATTTCAAAAGATTATTACATTTTCTGAAAATATTCATTCTCTCCAAGTCTTTCACAGGTGTATTAACCACTCCTTTTCACTGTTAACAAGTATCTCAAGGCAGGCATTGAACAGCATATTAATTAACCAGTTCAGGATGAGAACTGGCTCCCAAATATTGACAGTGAAAAACATTGCTCAGATAAATATATTAAATATTGCACAAGGTGGACCTTTGTGCTACAGTGTGGCTGCAGCATGTCATGAATCTGGAAATCCTCCTTGTGTGTGTGTAGTGTTGAAGTTTCAAGTCATGAGGAACAGTAACAATTACTTCAGAGAGGAAAGGAGGGTGATTTGAATGTAAGTCTCCCTCAGCTTGGGTGTATGCTCTTGCCATGGACCTACTAGATATGAGGGAAACTGCACCTCTTCCTTTAGAAAAGTCTGGTGTGGTTCAGGTGCCTAAATCCAGGAAAGGGTTCATGGCTATGAATCCCCGTTTGAAGGAACCACGTCTCTCACCTCAGGATTTTGTCACCCAACTACCTTGGAGAAGTTTAGGCCATATCTCTTTTCTTCGCATGGCTTACGGAGTAGTTTAGATAGTTCCCTGTTGAGTTGGTTGGCTTTTGTGAGTCCCTCTTTTAGGCACCTTCCTCTTCCCAGGAACTGTTGATGGAGCCTGGGTGCCTAATTCAGAGCAGTGCCACAAGGCACCTGAAAGTTAGGTGGTGAAACACTCTTGTAAATCTAGCCTGTGCTCCATCAAGTGACACTGCTGTACCCTCAGACTCACCACGTGTGAAGTAACTCCCTTAAAAGGTCTGTCTTGGGAATAGTTCCCAGGGTACATACTTGACACAGTATACCATGCTCTGGTAACACCAGCAAAGCATATATACACTGCAGAAAACTTACAGGAAGGTGGAGCTTCCAGCACAGATCCATAAATTTTAGGCTAGGGCCACTTCTTCCCCAGAAGCACCACCTATATGAAACTTATTATACATTATTTTCTCCAGTCATTCACCTGTCCTGAGCAGTAACCCAAAAATTTCACAGAAATCTTCCTATGTGTACTCTGGGAGGCAAGTCCGATTCTGTAATATATAATGGCCTTATGAAGGTGTATAAGAAACTTATTATCACAGGAACTAGGAGTCACATAAAATCTCTCTCCTTGTACAGCCATTCAGTATAGTCTCCCCAGATTTCTGTTAGATACGACCCCTATCTATTTAACATGTCTCACACATGAAAGGTTAATGAGTCTCTTGGATAATATGTTCTAATGAACTGTTTTTCCCCTCTGCCCAGAAGGCACAAAATAAATTCTTCAAAACATGAAAAAAAAAAACATACCTTGAAACTGAAAAGGAAGGAGAGCACAGAACTTAGAGGCACTGGAGATCTCAATGGAATATGGAAACACTACAATATGCAAATTCATCTGCTGTGATTTAAATCGCATATTAGCACAGTAGGCATGCAATGGATCAAAACTGAAGGAAAATTACCTTTTGTTTTACCCTACCATTCTGTAATAATAAAGGAACAAAATAGACGCCCTAGTAATTTTCACTTTCTTCTATCCTTATGTCCCCCTTGTCTTTCAGAAAACAGTTAAATGTGAGAACAGTATTTCAGAGATCAGCTACCTGGGGCTAAGCTCTGCCACATCTGGGAATACAGCTCATTAGAATGCTTAAAAATATTTCCTAGGATGATGGTGATGAATGGTTGTGTCTAAGGAGCTGCAGGTGCCTTTGATGGACATCCTGCTTAAATGAGCTATAGTCGTCCCTTGCCTCTTGATCGAGATTTTAGTGTAACAAAGAAATTGTCAAATAGTAACAGAGAAGGAGCCGTGTTAGTCTATATACTATCAAAACAAAAAAGCAGTCAAGTAGCGCTTTAAAGACTAATACAATAAATTATTAGGTGAGCTTTTGTGGGACAGACCCACTTCTTCAGAACATGGCCATACCAGAACAGACTCAATATTTAAGGCATAGAGAACCAAAAATACTAATCAAAGTTGACAAATCAGGAAAAAAATTATCAAGGTGAGCAAATCAGAGAGCAGAGGGATGGGGGGGAAGTCAAGAATTAGATTAAGCCAAGTATGCCAAAGAGCCCCGATAATGTCCCAGAAAATTTGCATCCCGGTTCAAACCACGTGTTAATGTGTCAAACTTGAATAGGAAAGAGAGTTCAGCAGCTTCTCTTTGTAAAGCAGACTGGAAATTCTTCAATAAAACACAGACTCTTAGGTCATTAACAGATTGGCCCACTCCATTAAAATGTAGACTAACTGGTTTGTGGATCAGGAATGTTTTGATGTCTGTTTTGTGCCCATTAATTCTTTGTCTGAGAGAGTTTGAGGTCTGTCCAATGTACAAAGCATCTGGGCATTGTTGGCACATGATGGCAAATATGATGTTAGTTGAGGAGCATGAGAATGTACAGATGATTTTGTGAATAACCTGGTTAGGTCCAGTGATGGTATCTCCAGACTAGATATGTGGGCAAAGCTGGCAGCGGGCTTTGTTGCAAGGAAAAGTCCCAGGACCGGTATTCCTGCCATGTAGACTGTGGCTATTGGTTAGAATCCTCGTAAGGTTGGGAGGTTGTCTATAGGAGAGAACAGGCATGTCACCTAGGGCCTTCTGCAGTGTGGCGTCCTGATTAAGGATAGGTTGTAGGTCTTTAATAATTCATTGCAGTGGTTTGAGTTGGGGGCTGTAGGTGATGACCAGTGGTGTTCTGTTCTTGGCTGTTTGTGGCCTATCTTGGAGTAGCTGGTCTCTGGGTATTTGTCTGGCCCTATCAATCTGATTTTTTATTTCTCCTGGTGGGTAATTCAAGTTTATGAATATTTGGTAGAGATCTTGTAGTTTTTGGTCTCTGGCAGTTAGATCAGAGCAAATGTGATTGTACCTAAGGGCTTGACTGCAAACAATGGATCTAGTTATGTGTGCAGGATGGAAGCTAGAAGGGTGTATGTAAGTATAGCGATCAGGGCGTTTCCGGTACAATGTGGTACTGATCAGGCCATCCTTGATTTGTACTGTAGTGTCCAGGAAATGTATCTCTTGCGTGGAGTAATCGAGGCATAAGTTGATGGTGGGGTGCAGATTGTTAAAGTCTCTGTGGAATTCTTCTAGAGTATCTGTACCATGGGTCCAAATCATAAAGATGTCATCAATGTATCTTAAGCAGAGGAGGGGTAATAGGGGACAAGAGCTTAAGAATCATTGTTGCAGGTCAGCCATAAATATATTAGCATATTGTGGGGCCATGCAGGTGCCCATAGAAGTTCCACTAATCTGGAGGTATAAACTGTCCCCAAATTGGAAATAATTGCAGGTGAGAACAAAGTTGCAGAGGTCAGACACCAGATTGAATGTGTTGACATCAGGGAAGGTATTCCTGGTTGCTTGTAATCCATCTTTGTGTGGAATATTAGTATACAGAGCCTCTACATCCATAGTGGCAAGGATGGCGTTGTCAGGAAGTTTTCTGATGTTTTGTAATTTCCTCAGGAACTCGGTGACATCTCGCAGATAGCTGGAAGTGTCTTATCCTACTCTTCACTCCCCTTGGCAAAAACTTTCAGAAAGTGCTTTAAGTGTGTGTGCCCACGTCTACACGGGCTTATAGAATCATAGAACATGAGAACTGGAAGGGACCGCAAGAGGTCATCGAGTCCAGTACCCTGCCCTCTTGGCAGGACCAAACACCATTTAGGTCATCCCTGATAGGTGTCTATCTAACCTGCTCTTAAATATCTCCGATTATAGTGATTCCACAACCTCCCTAAGTAACTGATGCCAGTGTTTAAATACTTGACCGTTATGAAGTTTTTCCTAATGTCTAATCCAAACCTCCTTTGCTGCAGTTTAAGCCCATTGCTCCATGTCCTGTCCTCAGAGGCCAAGGAGAACAATTTTTCTCTCTCCTCCTTGTAACTCTCTTTGAGGTACTAGAAAACAAATGTCATGTCCCTTCTAAATCTTCTCTTTTCTAAACTAAACAAGCCCAGTTCTTTCAGTCTTCCCTCGTAGCTCATGTTCTCTAGACCTTTAACCATTCCTGTTGTTCTTCTCTGGACCTTTTTCAATTTCTCAGCCTCTTTCTTGAAATGTGGTGCCCAGAACTGGACACAATACTCCAAATGAAGCCTAATGAGCTCTCAGGAGAGAGGAAGAATGACTTCTCGTGTCTTGCTCACAACACTCCTGTTAATACATCCCAGAATCATGTTTGCTTTTTTGACAACAGCATCATACTGTTGACTCATATTTCGCTTGTTGTCCACTATGACCCCTAAGTCCCTTTCCTCAGTACTCCTTCATAGACAGTCACTTCCCATTCTACATGTACAAAGCTGATTGTTTCTTCCTAAGTGGAGTACTTTGTATTTGTCCTTATTAACCTTCATACTGTTTACCGTCTCCAGTTTGTCCAGATCATTCTGAATTATGAGCCTATCCTTCAAAGCAGTTGCAAACCTCTCTTGGTATCATCTGCAAACTTAATAAGCGTACTTTCTATGCCAATATCGAAATCGCTGATGAAGATATTGAATAGAACCAGTCCCAAAACGGATCCCTATGGAACCCCACTTGTTATTCCCTTCCAGCGTGACTGTGAATCATTAATAACTACTCTCTGAGAATGGTTATCCAGCCAGTTATGCACCCAGCTTATAATGGCCGCATCTAAGTTGTATTTGTTGGTTTATTGATAAGAAGATTATGCGAGACCGTGTCAAATGCCTTACTAAAGTTTAGGTAGACCACATCTACCACCTCTCCCTTGTCCACAAGAGTTGTTATCCTGTCAAAAAAAGCTATCAGATTGGTCTGGCATGATTTGTTCTTTACAGATCCATGCTGGCTGTTACCTATCACCTTATTTGCATCCAGATGTTTGCAGATGAATTCCTTAATTATTTGCTCCGTTATCTTTCCCAGCAAAGAAGTTAATGTGACTGGTCTGTAGTTTCCTGTGTTGTGCTTTTTTCTCTTTTTATAGATGGGCACTTTGTTTGCCTTTTCCAGTCTTCTGGAATTTCTCCCAACTTCCAGGACTTTTCAAAGATGATAGCGAAAGGCTCAGAAACCTCCTCTATCAGCTCCTTAAGTATTCTAGGATGCATTTCATCAGGCCCTGGTGACTTGAAGACATCTAATTTTTCTAAGTAAATTTTAACTTACTCTTTATGTATTTTACCCACTAGCATGCATTATGTTAGGCATTTCTGCATTGGCCTTCTTGGTGAAGTTCGAAACAAGGTAGTCATTAAGCACCTCTAGCATTTCCAAGTTTCCTGATATTGTTTCTCCCTCCTCACTGAGTAGTGGGCCAACCCTATCCTTGGCTGTCTTTTGCTTCTAATATATTTGTAGAATGACTTCTTAGCTATGTTGACATGCAACACATGCTACTTTGAAGTTGAAATTGACAGTAGGCACAGATACATCAAAATCTCTATCCCAATGAGAAAATGGGAATAGTACACGACTTTGACATCTAACATTGAAAAATGACATGTAGATGCTTCACATCCCACTACTTCAAAATAGTGGGGTCAGCCATGGCAGCAGTCAGCTGGGACATAGAGATGTGCTGTACAGCCCCTGCAGGGCTCTATGTTCTGTGCGCACAGAGCATCTTAAAGCCCCACAGACCTAAAAACCCCATTGCAAGAAGCTGAGAGCATGCAGGCAGAAGCCATTGCACATGCTATCCCTGCACGCCCCATCCAGACCCCCAGCAGTTGACAGCAAGGGATGGTGACCAGCCAGCCACCCAAACACCTCTAGGGCTCCCCCTCTAGGCCATCACAGGGTTCCCAAGCCTCCACCTGGGGAGCAGGAAGTGTGGCCTCTCCTGAACCGAGTCCAAGCTCCAGGACCTGCTGGGACTCTGGGGCAAGAAGGAGGTGGAGAGCTGGGGACTTCCTGGGGTCACCCTGCCCACACCCTGCCCACACTCCTGCCCATGTCTGCAGCAAGGCCATGGAGCAGTGGCAGGGTTACACCCAGGCTCGGGACTTGGCTAGCCAGTCAGGGGGCCACTCCCGCTGCTTGCCCCTTTTACTGGGAGCTCAGGGCCATCCTGGGTCCCCAGGACACCTCCTCCCCACCCAGCCATCCTGGACACCACAGCCAAGGAACCCCAGCAGGTCGTGGAGCAGCAGCCAGGTCCAGAGTCCAGCCCCATCTACCAGGGCCGCACCCAGATCCAGGCACGAAGGCAGAGTGGTCCATCAAGGAGGGGGAGCTGGTGATGGACCTCCCCTCCCACAACTCCAGCTTGGCATCTGCCGGACAGACTTCCCCTGACTACGGAGCTGAATCCTCAGTTACGTACCCCACAGGCACACACACCCCCAGGACATGGGATGGGGGCACCATACATGACCGGGGCCCCCCCCACACCACTGGCAGACCCCAGTCCACTTGGGCCCAGGCAGACCACGGCCCCAGGATGGCAGCACGGATACCAGTGCCCATTAGCAACCACTCCTGCGGGCAGCACCGTGTCCTGCCCCAGTGGGGGAAGGGGTGAGGGGGTGGTCCACACAAAGGGGCCACCCACAGGGCCACCACAATCACAGATGGGGACCCAGGCAGGGCTCGGTACTCATGGCCTTTTTCTCTCTTCCCCTCCGCTCCGTTTCTGTAGCCTCACCATCCAAGGGCCAGGAGAGCATGGCACCATCTGCGGTCCTGGACAGCCCCCCCAGAGGTGTTGGACAGCGGCCGTTGGGAGGAACCATCTGCACTGGCACAGGCCTTCTCTCTCCGGAGCCAGAGGCAAACAGCTGGGGACCCACTCATGGCTGCCTCCCTCCAGTGCTAGGTCAAACTCACAGAGGGGTGCCTTTGCTTTGAGAAGGGGGAGGCCACCTGAGACCAGGAGGTCTGGGGGGCATTCATGAGCACCTTTGACAAGGCGGGGAGGAGGGGAACCCAGACAAGGTGGGGTGTGGGAGCCGGAATCAGTGGGGGTTGTTCCCCTCTACTCCTGCCCCGGAGTGATGGGTCAATGGCCAGGCCATCCAAGTGCTCTCCTCCTATAAATAGTTGACCCCCCTCATGGAGATATAGGTCCTGTCAAGGGCCCTGAAGCAATTTGGGAACCTCAGTGCAGTGAAGCCCACAATGGCTGCATCCAGGTTCCAGATGCGGACGACCCTCTGCAGAAGCAGGGTGTTCAGACTGAAAACCACCCGCGGAGATGGGACATAGGCACCCATGAGGGTGTGCGGGGTGTGCCCAGCCCTGATGGCCCCCTAACCATGATGATGGCCCCACCTGTGGCTTTGCCCACACCAAATTGGTGTCGCACAGATCGGTAGCTGTCTGGAGTGGCCAGCTTCCAGACAGCTATTGTGACCCTCTTCTTGACAGGGAGGGTGCATCTCATCCGGGTATCCAGGTGTCTCAGGATGGGATGAGCCAGTGGCAGATCTCAAAGAAGGTCTGCCGCCTCATCCAGAAGTTCCAGAGCCACCGGTCGTCATCCCACCCCCCCATGACGAGTCTCTCCCACCACTTGGCTCTAGTGGGATGGCTCCAGAGCTGGTGCAACATCCGGGGGGGGGCACCAGGAGGGCCCAATCATCTGGGGCATCCCCTTCTGCCCCTGGGGAGGGCGCCATGCCAACAGCTGCTGGGCGGCCACCCATGCTGAGGCTAGCAGGGCACCCACTCCGCTGGTGTCAGCCAGCAGGACGTCGAGCTGCTACTGCTACTCTGTGTGCACGACTGCGGGCACTGTGTCTATGGGGCTTGTGGCAACTTCGCAGGCCTCCTACTGTGCAGGTTCAGTGTGTTCGGGAGGGGTCCTTTAAGAGAGCTGCTTGCTGCAGCTCCGGAAGGGCCTGACCACCCTGCGACCCTGTCCGCAGCCTCTCCTGGTCCCTTATTTCGAATGCGGCCACTTGTACGTGTAGATGCTCTCTTTATGCCTCCGGGGCAGCCCCTTTCGATGTGCCATGTCGCTATTTCGATGTTGCATGTTGATGGTGCCAGCTCCGGTGCATATGTAGATGCTATGCATCGAAGTAGTGTCTTTCAGAAAGAAACTACTTAGAAGTAGTGCTCTAGTGTAGACATAGCCCTTGTTACCCTTTACGCCCCTAGCTAATTTGAGCTCTTTTTGTGCCTTCTCTCTAATCTCGCCCCTGCACACACGCATTGTTTGCTTATATACATCTTTTGTAATTTCTCCTACTTTCCACTTTTTATACTACTCCTTTTTGATTTTGAGATCATGCAAGATCCCCCGGCTAAGCCAAGGCGGTATTTTACAATACTTTCTAGCTTATCTATGCAGTGGTATAGTTCACTTTTGGGCCCTTAATAATAAATAATGTTTTTTTGACAGTGTGACCATGTAACCAGTTCTGTCGACAGAGATGGCTTCTGGTTGCCAAGCAGCCCTGTCACCAGAAGGCAGTGCAGTCTGGCAGTTCTCTGTGGACAGAGCAAGTTGTGTGTAGCAGCAGTCTGTCAAGAGATGTTCTGTCTGTCGACAGTAACTTCTGTCGATAGGAGCTGCCCATGTGGACATGGACTGTGAGGGGAGACAGAGCTTAAAAAAAAAAACTCAGCAAAACTAAGTGAGGCTTTTGGATGCTGTGAAGTTGGGCGCAACTTTGTGCATAGTAACAAATACAAAAATGGGTGAAAAAGACTTTTGTCAGTGCTTTGATAGACATTTTAGAACATTCCACTTATTCCTCTATCTTCAGGGAAAGATTGTCTTGCTAATAAATGTGAGACAGTCAAATCCCCATTCAAAGAAAGTAAAACAGCTATTGTGATTAACTAAATTTCACTAAATTGATAGAAGACATACTTTGGATTTGGACAATATTTATTTGTGAATATATCTACTAAGTTATACAATATATTTACTTGGAATGGCAAATACTCTGCTTTACTTTTATAGTCATATTGTCCCATTGACATGAAATGTCCAGTATGTATTCCTGCAACAAATCGCCCCTATTTACAGCGAAAGATCGTTTTATGAAACTTTTACCACAAAAGTGTAGGACCACTGGATTTCCAGGCACCCCCATAGTGTGCTTTAATGCAGTACATTGTAGGATGGCCTGCAGGTGATGTAGCACAGCAAAACATGAAGCAATCTAGACCCTGTGAGGCTAATCATGAATTCTCAAAGCTAAAAACAGAAAAAAAAAGAAAAAAGCAGCAGCTTTTTTGGAATCCAATTTAAAATGATACCAGTGGATGAAGGCATATGGGACAATGAAATATCTGTAGATTCCAAGTACCATCTGTCCATAATTTATTATCCATCTGATTTCAGGTTATTATTGTTTTTCTTCTATCATTAAACACTTGTTATTTATCTTATTACATGATGTCTGCTTTTAACATTGAGACCTTCACAGACTTCAGTGCTGTTATTTTCAGTGACCTATAATTTATGTAAGTCCTTTGGTGTCCTTAGTTTTGTTCACAAGGCATCTAAAAGTAAGTATTGCTCTCAGTGTAGATTGCTGATTAATTAATTTCTACCTTCTGTATCCCTGAGTTGCAGCCTTGGGTTATGAGTTTAAAGAAATAATTCACTATTGGACATCATTTGTCAAGCTGAACTCTGCAAACATTTGAAAGAGTCCAATTTTCATGCTACATTTAATAGTTGGTCCCTTAGAAATTAATTCCTTTCTATCTTTGATTTATTTTTTCTTCTGCAGCTTGGCAACAAAAATGGATTTTTTTTTCTTGGTAGGCTGAGATCTGGCTGCCTTTCTGTTCACTGTTCAATAAAGATGACATGACTCCATCTGCTATTCATTTCTCTATTGCATAGTTCTAACTCTTGAGATTATTAGATGAGTTGGAAAGTCACTTCAGCAGGTGCCATCATGTAAGGTTCTAAATTAGTGGTCACCCACCAGTCGAACATGATCAGTCCTGGGGGTGTCCCAGTTGATCACAATCAGTGTTTGGCTGCTCCCCTGCCCTGGCCCCACACCACCAGCCTGTTCCAGGAGCGGCCAGCTTGGCCCCGTGTGTGTGCCTAGAGGTGGGCAGGAATCTTGGCATGCTACTTCTGCCTGCAAGCACCGCCCACTGCTGCTCCCATTGGCTGGGAACAGGAAATATGGCCAATGGAAGCTCATGGGGACAATACTTACAAAGAGGAAAAGCATGCAAAGCCACGTGGCCCCACCCCCTAAGGCAGTGACATGTAGAGCCCTGCACAAATACAAATGTCTGCCCACAGATAGACAACGGTATCTGCTGTACTGCCCCAGACCTGCTGCCAGCCACATCTCTTGTCTGGGGTTATATAGCCCTGCTGGCAGCATGGCTGGGAGCAGAGTAGCCATACGGCTGGGAGCAGCTGCCAGGTGATGGATGCTGGGTCCTGGGAGTAGGGGCACCAGGTTTCTCTTCTTTGGCCACTACAACTCTTGGGAGCAGAGCTTTGCGGCTCAGCAGAGAGCAACATCTATCTCTGGCTAGATATTTGTGTCTACAGCAGGCTCTAGTGTGGAGCTGGGACCAGGGACACAGCTGGAACTGGGTCAGGTAGGCAGCCCGCCCTAGCCTTGCTGCACCACTGACCTGGAGCCAGTGGCAGTAGTGCTGCCCTGCAGGCTAGCCCCTCCCACAGCCAGTGCCCCTTTCTGCTTCCCTGAACTACCCCAGAACCCCTCCCAGTGCCAGTATTCCCTCACATACCCTGAACCACCTCCTGAACCCCAAGCACCTTCCCCAACCAACTCCCTTCTCAGAGCCAGCATCCCATAGGCCCTCCTTCACTCCAAGGCCCAGCTCTAAGCCCCCTCCCATATCCTGTACCAACACTTCCTCCTGCCCCAGCCCATTAAAAGTGAGTGAAGGTAGAAGAAAGTGCAAGGGAGAGAGCGAGTGAGTAGAGCAGGGCTTGGGAAAGAAGAGGGGGGGCTCAGGGGCTCTTAAATTTCAGAAATGATCTTGGGTATAGAAAGTTTGAGAAACATTCTTCTAAACGGACACTGACACCAACCAGTTTGAGACAAATCTGAATGTTCCCACACATCACGGGTCTTCAGGTATAGGGTTCTGAATTCAGGCTGCTGGACACATGAGCTGTGTCTACACGTGCACGCTACTTCGAAGTAGCGGCACTAACTTCGAAATAGCGCCCGTCGCGGCTACACGCGTCGGGCGCTATTTCGAAGTTAACTTCGACGTTAGGCAGCAAGACGTCGAAGTCGCTAACCTCATGAGGGGATCGGAATAGCGCCCTACTTCGACGTTCAACGTCGAAGTAGGGACCGTGTAGACGATCTGCGTCCCGCAACGTCGAAATTGCTGGGTCCTCCATGGCGGCCATCAGCTGGGGGGTTGAGAGATGCTCTCTCTCCAGCCCCTGCGGGGCTCTATGGTCACCGCGGGCAGCAGCCCTTAGCCCAGGGCTTCTGGCTGCTGCTGCGGCAGCTGGGGATCCATGCTGCAGGCACAGGGTCTGCAACCAGTTGTCGGCTCTGTGTATCTTGTGTTGTTTAGTGCAATTGTGTGTGGGTTCTTCAGACCATAGCCAGACCAGAACAGACTCAGTATTTAAGGCATAGATAACCAAAAATAGTAATCAAGGTTGACAAATCAGAAAAAAACTACCAAGGTGAGCAAATCAGAGAGGAGAGGGGAGGGGGGGTGTCAAGAATTAGATTAAGCCAAATATGCAAAACAGCCCCTACAATGTCCCAGAAAATTTGCATCCCGGTTCAAACTACATGTTAATGTGTCAAATTTGAATATAAAAGAGAGTTCAGCAGCTCCTCTTTCCAAACTAGTGTGAAAATTCCTCTTCAGTCAGACACAAACTCTTAAGTCATAAAGAGAATGGTCCACTCCATTAAAATGCAGGCTGACCAGTTCGTGGATCAGGAGTGTTTTTATGTCTGTTTTGTGCACATTAAGTCTTTGTCTAAGAGAGTTTGAAGTCTGTCCAATATACAAAGCATCTGGGCATTGTTGGCACATGATGGCATATATGATAGTTGAGGAACGTGAGAATGGGTCTGTCCCATGAAAGCTCACCTAATAAATCATTTTGTTAGTCTTTAAAGTGCTACTTTACTGCTTTTTTGTCTTCTTTGGACACTGTCCTACAAGTATTCAACCAAAACAATTCTCAGTTTTCTTCAGAGACAGTATAACCTGTCATTAGACAGACCTCTGTAAATGAGTCTGAGTAATCGCTCCCTTCCTGAAACTCCTGCCACGGACTTCTAGAAACTGGGATAGAGCCAGAAGCAGCTCCAGCACCAAGATCTATATCCCTGCATTATGCACGAGCAAGTCTGCCTCATACATAGCCACTGCTTCATGGCCTTCCATCTTTGCCTGTATGAAGCATGCATTTCAGCCTTCAAACATCCCAATGTGCCACAACAGCAAGTGTAATCGGCTGCCATCTTGGCCAATCTAGAGATGGAAAGGATGAGTTCCAAGCAGGGTTGCCAAGATGGGAAAGTGAGGGGACAAAAGAGGTTGTTGCCCTGCGGCGTGGAGATTTGAAAGGTCCCAGAAGGCACTAATGAATAGCTAGGGGAGGCTAGCCCCTAGTTCTGCCCCCTCTTCCTGAGGCCCTACCCCTTCTGAGGGGGCCCAGAGCCAAGCCACCCACATATGCACATTACCCAGGCTCAGTGAAGGCTAACACTAGCCCTGCTTCCAAGGCTTAAAAGCAAGAGTTTCTACAGCTTTAGTGAAAGCTCCACATTCTCAGACTGTCAAAACAAAAAGCAGTCAAGTAGCACTTTAAAGACTAGCAAAATCACGATTTAAACCATGTGTTAATGTGCCGAATTTGAATATAAAAGTCAGCTCATCCACTTCTGTCTCTAAAACGGTGCGATAATTTCTCTTCATTAACACACATACCTTGAAATGTGTGAAATGTGAAATTGAGGAGTTATTAACAGTGGTTTGTAACCTATCCTTTAAATCCGCTTCGGTACCCAATGACTGGAAGACGGCCAATATAACGCCAATATTTAAAAAAGGCTCCAGAGGAGACCCTGGTAATTATAGACCAATAAGTCTAACATCAGTACCAGACAAATTAGCAGAAACAATAGTAAAGAATAAAATTGCAAGGCACGTAGAAGAGCACAAATTGTTGGGCAAAAGTCAGCATGGTTTCTGCAGAGGGAAGTCGTGTCTAACTAATCTATTAGAATTCTTTGAAGGGGTTAATAAACATGCAGACAAGGGGCACCCAGTGGACATAATATACCTAGATTTCCAGAAAGCCTTTGACACAGTCCCACACCAAAGGCTTTTATGTAAATTAGGCGGTCATGGGATAGGAGGAAAGATCCTTTCATGCATCGGGAATTGGTCAAAAGACAGAAAACAAAGGGTTGGAATAAATGGTAAATTTTCACAATGGAGGGGGGTAACTAGTGGTGTTCCCCAGGGGTCAGTCCTGGGACCGATCCTGTTCAACTTGTTCATCAATGATCTAGAAAATGAGGTAAGCAGTGAGGTGGCAAAGTTTGCAGATGACACCAAGTTGTTCAGGACAGTCAAAACCAAAAGGGATTGTGAAGAACTACAAAAAGATCTCAGCAAACTGAGGGATTGGGCAGCAAAATGGCAAATGAAATTTAATGTGGGTAAGTGTAAGGTAATGCACATTGGAAAAAATAACCCAAATTACACGTACAACATGATGGGGTCAAATTTAGCTACAACAGATGAGGAAAGGGATCTTGGAGTTATAGTGGATAGCTCTCTGAAGACATCCACGCAGTGTGCAGCGGCAGTTAGTAAAGCAAATAGGATGTTAGCAATTATTAAAAAAAGGATAGATAATAAAACAAAAGATATCATACTTCCCCTATATAAAACTATGGTACGCCCACATCTTGAGTGCTGCGTGCAGATGTGGTCTCCTCACCTCAAAAAAGATATATTGGTATTAGAAAAGGTTCAGAAAAGGGCGACTAAGATGATTAGGGGTTTGGAACGGGTCCCACATGGGGAGAGGCTAGAGAGACTGGGACTTTTCAGTCTGGAAAAGAGGCGATTGAGGGGCGATATGATAGAGGTATATAAAATCATGAATGGTGTGGAGAAAGTGAATATAGAAAAAATATTTACCTTTTCCCATAATACAAGAACTAGGGGACACCAAATGAAATTGATGGGTAGTAGGTTCAAAACTAATAAAAGGAAATTTTTCTTCACACAGCGCACAGTCAACCTGTGGAACTCCTTGCCCGAGGAGGCTGTGAAGGCCAGGACTCTATTAGGGTTTAAAAAAGAGCTCGATAAATTTTTGCAGGTTAGGTCCATAAATGGCTATTAGCCGGGGTAGAGTATGGTGCCCTAGCCTTCAAAACAAGGGCAGGAGATGGATGGCAGGAGATAAATCACTTGATCATTGTCTTCTGTTCTCCTTCTCTGGGGCACCTGGCATTGGCCACTGTTGGCAGACGGGATACTGGGCTGGATCGACCTTTGGTCTGACCCAGTATGGCCATTCTTATGTTCTTACGTACCTTGAGGTCATTGACAGAATGCCCCATTCCATTAAAATGTCGACTAACTGGTTTGTGGATCTGGAGTGTTTTGATGTCTGTTTTGTGCCCGTTGACCCTTTGTCTAAGGGAGTTAGAAGTCTGTCCAATATACAAAGCACCTGGGCATTGTTGGCACATGATGACATATATGATGTTAGTAGAGGAGCATGAGAAGGTGCCCGTGATTCTGTGAGTAACCTGGTTAGGTCCAGTGATGGTATTTCCAGAGAGGATATGTGGACAAAGCTGGCAGCGGGCTTTGTTGCAGGGAAAGGTTCCAGGACTGGTGTTCCTGGGGTATAGGTTGTGGCTGTTCGTAAGGATCCTCATGAGGTTGGCAGGTTGTCTGTAGGAGAGAACAGGCATGTCATCCAGGGCCTTCTGGAGTGTAGCATCCTGATTAAGAATAGGTTGCAGGTCTTTAATAATTCGTTGCAGTGGTCTGAGTTGGGGGCTGTAGGTGATGACCAGTGGTGTTCTGTTCTTGGCTTTTTTGGGCCGATCTTGGAGTAGCTGGTCTCTGGGTATGCGTCTGGCCCTGTCAATTTGTTTTTTCACTTCTCCTGGTGGGTAATTCAGGGTTATGAATATTTACCAAATATTCATAAACCTGACTTACCCACATCATATATGCCATCATGTGCCAACAATGCCCAGATGATTTGTATATTGGACAGACATCTAACTCCCTTAGACAAAGGGTCAACAGGCACAAAACAGACATCAAAACACTCCAGATCCACAAACCAGTTGGTCAACTTTTTAATGGAATGGGGCATTCTGTCAATGACCTCAAGGTATGTGTGTTAATGAAGAGAAATTATCGCACCGTTTTAGAGAGAGAAGTGGACGAGCTGACTTTTATATTCAAATTCGGCACATTAACACATGGTTTAAATCGTGATGGGAACTTTCTGAGTCACTATAGGGGCTCACCTGCATACTTGGATCAATCTAATTCTTGATCTTCCCCCCCACCCCTCCACTCTCTGATTTGCTCACCTTGATTATCTTTTTCTGATTTGTCTTCCTTGCTTACGGTTTTTGGTTCTCTGTGTCTTAAATATTGAGTCTATTCTGGTCTGGCTATGGTCTGAAGAAGTGGGTCTGTCCCACGAAAGCTCACCTAATAAACTATTTTGCTAGTCTTTAAAGTGCTACTTGACTGCTTTTTGTTTTGATAGTGTATAGACTAGCACGGCTTACTCTCTGTTACTAATCTCAGACTGAAAGCTGTCAAAGACTCATATCCTGCTATACACACATTGTCACTAACACAACTTTCTTGATTGCGCAACCAAAAGGTGTGACAAAAATAGAAATGTGAAAGCCATATTTTGGTGAGTCTAGGGTTCTATCATGTGATTGACAGTACCACAGGTTTAGCTACAAGAATCGTCTGTCTAGCACCCTGCAAAGGTGCAGGATTTGTTGTCTCTAAACCATCCAAGACAGTTGACTATCCAGCCTCTTTCTGAAAACTTCTAGCGCTTACCTAGGCAGCTAGTGCCCTTGTTCTTCTGTTCCTACAGTTTGGACATTTTCCCTGAGATTTAATCAAATGCAGTTTGAAACCACTGCCTCTTTTCCTGCCACCTGTGGCAAGAGAGAAGTTTTCACCATCTTTTTTATAGTATCCTCTCAGGTATTTGAAGCCCAGTATCATATTTCTTTTTAGTTTCCTCTTTTACAAACTAGAAATACTCAGAGACAGGTACCCATGTTAGTGTGTATCTTCACAAAACAAAGCAAGCAGTCCTGTAGCACCTTAAAGACTAAAAATATTAATCATTCGGTAAAAGCAGTCAAGTAGCACTTTAAAGACTAGCAAAACAGTTTATTAGGTGAGCTTTCGTAGGACAGAAAACTCACAAAAGTCTGTCCCACAAAAGCTCACCTAATAAACTATTTTGCTAGTCTTTAAAGTGCTACTTGACTGCTTTTTGTTTTGATAGTGTATAGACTAGCACGGCTTCCTCTCTGTTACTATTCGGCTACATCTACACGTGCAGCCAACATCGAAATAGTCTATTTCGATGAATAACGTCTACACGTCCTCCAGGGCTGGCAACGTCGATGTTCAACTTCGACGTTGCTCAGCCCAACATCGAAATAGGCGCAGCGAGGAAACGTCTACACGTCAAAGTAGCACACATCGAAATAGGGATGCCAGGCACAGCTGCAGACAGGGTCACAGGGCGGACTCAACAGCCAGCCACTCCCTTAAAGGGCCCCTCCCAGACACAGTTGCACTAAACAACACAAGATACACAGAGCTCACAACTGGTTGCAGATCCTGTGCCTGCAGCATAGATCCCCAGCTGCCGCAGAAGCAGCCAGAAGCCCTGGGCTAAGGGCTGCTGCACACGGTGACCATAGAGCCCCGCAGGGGCTGGAGAGAGAGCATCTCTCAACCCCCCAGCTGATGGCCGCCATGGAGGACCCAGCAATTTCGACGTTGCGGGACGCAGATCGTCTACACGGTCCCTACTTCGACGTTGAACGTTGAAGTAGGGCGCTATTCCTATCTCCTCATGAGGTTAGCGACTTCGACGTCTTGCCGCCTAACTTCGAAGTTGGTGCCGCTACTTCGAAGTAGCGTGCACATGTAGACGCAGCTTTCATTAGGTAATGAGCTTTCATGGGAAAGACCCACTTCAGATTCTGGAGCAGAACTCCAGAAGAGCTTAGAGCTCTTTATTCACATACCCATCCACTGCTAGAGTGTATCTATGCCTTAAATCTCTATTCATAGCACAGTCCGGTCTGTTCAAACCCAGAATTCACAGGTTCACAAGGAGACTTCTGCCACACAGGGGCAGGATCACCTGACAGTCACCTGTCTGCTGCTGCTGCCGGCCATGCCTAGCCAGCCACTTGCCTGCTGCTTCACCAGTCACCCCTGCCAGTTGCTTGCCTCTTGCTCCACTGGCTGCCCTTGATGGCCGCTTGCCTGGTGCTCCTGTTGGCTTACTGTAGGCTTGCCTCCTGCTCCTGTTGGACACGCCTAGCCATCAGCTTTCCTTCTGCTCCACTAGTCACCCAAGCCGGTCACTTGCCTTCTGCTCTGCTGGCTGCTCCTGATGGCCGCTTGCCTGCTGCTCTCCACCAGCTGCCCCTCACCTGCTGTTTTGTGGGTTTGTCTCTAGGCAAAACCCTGTGATTTCAGCTCTCAGTGCCTTCAGCTCTGGACCTAGCCACAAGAGTCTCAATATCCGCCAGGGTGGATTCTCACAGAATAACTACAGATCCCAGCATTGGCCTGGGCTCTAGTTCTGTCTTTGAACATTGGGGGGAAGGACTAGTCAAACCAGACTTATGGATGCAAGGCCAGAAGGTTCCCAACTGGTTCAATCACTACCCTCTGCCCAATTCTACTCCAGAGTGCTGTGCTGAGAGGAGCTCTGTGTGATCCACATCTTACACAATGATGATGACTGCCCCGTGTCCCCACAAAAATTTCAAGCATTGGTGATATTCCACTATTCCTACACTGGGTGATAACATACTTTGTGACTTTATAACAACAAGTTACTTACCTCACGCATTATGAAGACTGTTTCCCTTCCTTTGGTATTCATGATGATCTCTGGCAGAATACGTGTGAGTATTTGAAAGCCCTCACCCCGCCTCTTTCAGTACTACGTATCTGAGTTGTCAGGTTTTAATTTGTGGGTTTTTTTTTCGGGGGGGGAGTGTTGGACTGCTTTTTTATCTTTGTTATATAACTGTTGGTCTGTACTGGAAATGTTATATCTCCAGATCTGAAGAAGTGGGTCTGCCCCATGAAAGTTCATCACCTAATAAATTATTTTGTTAGCCCTTAAAGTGCTACATCACCATTTGCTTGTTATTTACGGTATATGAAATACAACTGCTTCTTCTGTTACCCAGGATATCTTGCAAACAAAGCAACTATTTACATAGACACACCTGAAATTCTTCTCACTTCCATGTAAATGATCTACGTTCCTTACATTTGTTATCATTTTTGTCACTCACCTCTGGATCCTTGTTAGTTCCTCTACAAAGTGGTGACCAAAAGGACAGTGAACTCCAGCTGAGGCCTAACCATCACCAAGTAGAGCGGTACTCTCATACTTTCCATGACTTCTATGCTACGGGAGGTGATAGTACTGCTCCACTCAGTTATGGTTAGATCATAATTTACTAATTATTAGTTTCTCAGTATAAATCCATTTAAAAATGTCTTCTCACTGTGTTAATCATCTGCAAGCATATCATCCCCACACACATCATCAGGAGGGATTGAAATCCTTTACCTTAACATTCCTATCTTAGACATTTACTACCTGAACATCAGGAGTAATGAGTAGCTGAGCTGTGTAAAAAATAATTTGCCCATCCAATGAAACGTTTTCTATATCAAAAAAACAAAAAAATTCTGCTCTCAGAATCTCAATTTTTTGTAAACCAAAAATGCAAAAACACATTTTCACTTCAGGTGATTTAATTTTTTGAACTTTTCTAAAAGACAGGGGAAAAAAACCTATAAATGAACCAGAAAAAATATTTTTCATTCTCAAAATGGCAAAACCATTTTGACAATTAAAAAAATATGTCTTGAATCAAGCAATTTGTCAAAACCAATCTTTTCTCATAGTTTTGTTTTCAATGAATCTGCATTTTCTGACTAAAAAACAGCTCCCAAACCTTTAATCAAAAATTCCTGACCTATTCTGATCGCTTGCCTCCTTGTAGACCAACCACCGCAAAAAAGATTTGACACATACTTTCCCAGTGGCCTACACAAATACTTGTCAGCAGCAGAATATTGGTGATTAGGAATTCTGATGTCTACCCCTGGCTCTGGGTGAATATTGTGGTTCATCGTGGGTGGACATAGGCTAAGCCAAATTGCTTTATTTTGGTTGACAGACACTGATATGCCCTGCATAAGATAAGTCTTTGGGGAGCATAAAGGCTTAAGTTCTACAGTGGCAATAACCTTGCGTGTATCTCTGCCAACTTCTTGTAAAAATGGACTGAGTTTTCATCAGCTGTTCCCTAAACATCTTCTAGGCTGGGGTTCATGGTATTAGTGAATTACATGGGGATTTTAAAAGTAGTCAGAGGTGAGGTATTTAATTCTGATCTCCTCTTTCCCATCATAGAAAACTTTCATCTAGGTTGAAGGAATATTTTGTGTGGGAGTCCCTCTCTCTCTCTCTCTCTCTCTCTCTCTCTCTCTCTCTCTCTCCCCCTTTTTTTTTTCGTGGCATGCCTGGAAGTGAACAACAGATTTGTTGTTCAGATTAATATTTGGCTGATTCAGCTTGGACACATGCATGCCGTTGTGGCAAAAATGATATAAAATCCTCTGTACATGAATGCTACCAACCTATAGCTGATCTTGTAGGAATCCTCACATGAAGAGAAATAATATGGCCAAAGGAATGGTTTCTGAGTGTTTTAGAATTTTGCAAAAGGAGAACAAAGAAAAGTGATACAGTACAGTGAAAACCTGCTGCAACGGGAACTGATTTAATTAATATTATTCTTTCTCTATCTATTTATTTTTCATCAGACCAGCACAATGAGGAGACTTTTACAAAGTGATAGTTTTCAGGCCCTTTTACACTAAACTCCTGCAACTCAAACTTTATTTCTGCTGTACCATAATAAGCAATATTCACTGGTCAAAACTGTACAGAAACGTTTTACCATTTCAAATTACTACATCGTTATCAATAGTACACTATAATACATCTCATATTCCTGTATTTTAATGTTCCATTTAAAAGAAATCAGTACTTGCAGAGACCAACTACTGTTCCAGTTGGCACTTAATTCCTTTTGTCTTTGCTTTACACCATTATTCAGTTTAGATGCCTATGTCTCCTCCTTATTTGAGAGCTTCAGTGTGCAAACTTTGCTTAGGTTTGTCAATAGTTACTCACAAGAGTAATCCCATTTGACTGATCCAGGTAGAGCCATTGATTTCAACAGACCCACTCATGGGGTGTTTCTACACATGCCACTTTCAGAGAAAGTGGCATGCTAATAAACGGCCCAAAATATGCTAATATGCTATTTCGGGCCGTTTATTAGCATGCTACTTTTGGAGAAAGTGGCATGTGTAGAAACAGCCATGTAGTTAAGTGCTCACCAACATACATTCTAGTTCATCTGTGAGGTCTGTTAAGATTTCAGCATTTTGTAAAATTATCTATTTAAGTTGCTTTAATCAATGTTACTTATTGGTATACTTAGCTGTATACTACTCAGCATTTTATGAGTATTTATTATTAATAAAGATTATGCTAATACAGAGTGCTCTGGTGTGTTTAAGGATCCGTATTCTGCATACTCTGAGCAACAAATGGGGGCCAGGATGGAGTCTCCTCATGAACAACATTTGAGCAAATGGTGAAAAATGCTGCAGTCTGGAAATAAATTCTAAGCAGGTGGACATGGCAGCAGGAGGCCATGCTGTGAAGAAATGGGTAATTTAGAGCAAGCCAGACTCAGGGAAAGATCTCTCATTACATATTAGTCACCTCCACCTGCTTAAGTAATGACAAATACTCATTGTTAATTTCTAACAACATGCACGAAAAAAATTCCAGTGAAATAAAGAGGCTATTTTGTAGGTCAAGTTTTATAGGTCAGTTGTAGTATATAATGTACTGCCATATATCTGTGACATGTTTATTTTGGTATTAAAAACCAGGCATGGACTGCCAGATCCTCTATTTTGCCTCTAATGCAAATATTTACATACTGATACAGTAGCCTGCCATAGCCAGCTGGCAATCCTGTTTGCTCCTGCCCACACCCTGAGTCCCTATTTCTTAGTGGCAGCTTGTCCCCTGCCAGGCATGTGCCTCAAAGCTGGGGGAGGGTGGTAATGATAAACGTGACTGCCACTGCTGGTGTGCAGATTGTTATTCAAGCTTTCCCTAATCTGCAAATTCATTGTAGGAGTTGCATGCCTACTGGCACACACCTTTGCAGAGAAGATAAAGTGTCAGCCCCTTTAATCTAGCATCGTAGATTAGTGTAACTATGACCTCTGTACATTTTGAGTCATGCTTTGTCATTAGTCAATTAAGCAGGCAGAGGCAGATTAGTACCCCATATTTGTGTCAATTTATCAGTGCAAGCACAGCCATTTTGTTTGTCAGCTTCTGGATGGTTTATTCCATTGCTCACCTGAGACATCTGCTTTGCCAGTTAATCAGCCAGTCATTTTGCATTAGTTCTTAAGCACCAGTAGTGTATTTTCAACTTTGGTTAATCCAGATTGTTTACTCAAAGATTTTTCTAGGCATGGACCCTAGAGTTCTCTTGGAGATTCATCCTACAGCTAATTAAGAAGCTGTTTTTATGATTCACTTTACCACAGCGGAGACATTATCAGCTCTGCAGCAATGCAAACCTTCAGGGGCGAAGTGATGGCAGTACGGACCAAATTGCACTATCTCAGCTAAAGCAATGATTCAGTTACCAGTGTGGAAGATAAATAAAATGGTGTTAATAGTCCCAGGGATTGGAATAAAATGTTTGGTTTTGCTTTCAAGTGGGAGATTAATCATCCAAAGTTTGAATAATAAAAATATTTCCATTACATTTTTCCACAGTTTGCTTTTAAAATATTCTGTTGCATTTCTAAATATGTCCTGTAGCCTGATTGAGAGACTTCTAAATATAATTTGACATGTTACTTTCTTAATTGTACTGGGGCAGAATCTAACCCCACATCTTTCCTAGTCTAGTTTTTCCAAGCCCATGCCACACCGCATAGCTCTATTTTCCTGGAAGGTCTCGGCTCTCAGCCATAAAAGAGCTATGTGACTGATGCAACTGCATTAGCCTGTACAAGAGATCCATATCCCCTGCAGCCTACAATCCTAAGGAGAGGGCTCTTGGTGTGTATCTACAAAAGGAGGCAGCGCCAAAGCCAAGAAAGGGGGCTGGTCCATCACTGAGATCCCACCAGAAGGTGGGTTTGAGGACATGCTGTGGGTCCTCTAGCAGTTACATACCAGGCAGTAGGTGAGGGAATCCAGGCTGCCTCAGATCCCAGGACAGCCCCTTTGTCAATGTTATTTATTCCATGCTTGCACAAGGCAGAGAATTGTCACAGTGATAATAGCTATTGACCACCGTACCAATTCCTACCTTTCAGCTACGTTTGTCAAATATGGGCCCAGTTCCACAATCCTTGCTGACACAAGAGTTACTGCACAATCAATAGCATTATGTTGAGTGCAGAGCTAGTACCAGTTAGAGGGAAATCTTCTCCTTACTGAATCACAAACATCACTTCCAAAGTACCCTGAATTTTACTCCATAGTCTCCCATCCAAGTGCACAAGTTACACATCTACTTACACCCATAAATAGTTCATGGTCAGAGCCAAGTTGGGGTTCGCTGAATACTGCTGAAAGAAGTTGTGAGAAGACAGTATTCAGCAGAAAAATACAGAGCTAAGGAAGTTGAAATAAAACTCTTTCTTATTTAATCCATTAATCAACTAACATAGAATTCCCATTTCAAGGCAGGTGAAACAATGGTAATTACTCAAACTAGATAATTTCATGTGTAGCAAAAGCACTTTATTAAATGTAAGGTTATAATAAATAAAATGAATGCATATTTGTTGGCTCTCATCAATAAACTTGCCAACTTGAAAACTTTTCTCTGTTGTCTTTTGTAGATCATTGCCAGATCTTGAGTATGTTCTTGGGGTGAGGTGGGGAGAGGAGGAGTTCTAAGCAATTCCTTACTCATGTCCAAGTATTTGAGTCCTTTGCTAGTGCTAGGAATTCCATGGTATGTTTAACCCTCCTGATCCTGCATTCTATGTTGGATGGTTAGATGATTACCAGTTTGATACTTATGAAACATATAGGGTGCGTCTACACTAGCCAGCTACTTCAAAGTAGCCAGCACAACGTCAAAATAGCACCCGTCGCGTCCACACGTGCTAGGTGCTATTTCAACGTTGAAATCGACGTTAGGCGGCAAGACATTGAAGTCGCTATTCCCATCCAAGGATGGGAATAGCTCCCTACTGCAACGTTGAACGTCGAAGTAGGGTGTGTGTAGATGATCCGCGTCTCACTACTTTGAAATTGCAGGGTCCTCCATGGTGGCCATCATCTGAGGGGTTGAGACGCTCTGTCCAGCCCCTGCGGGGCTCTATGGTCCCCGCGCGCAGCAGCCTTTAAAGCACCACGGACCTGGATTTCCTGTGGCAGGAAGCTGAGAGTGTGCAGGCAGCAGCACAGGCACGTGCTATCCCTGCACGCATTTCAGAGGCCCCGATCTCCACTGCCTCCACCCATGGCCTCAAGCCAGCCCCCCCGAGCGCCCCCAGAGCTCCCCTTCTGAGGGGACCCAGGCACCCCCAGCAGCCAAGCAGGAGGCCAAAAGGAGGCGGGGCCCCTCCTGGTCAGAGGCCAAGCTCCAAGACCTGCTGGGGCTCTGAGGTGAAGAGGAGGTGCTCCACGTGATGGGGAGCAAGTGGCGGAACGCAGAAGCATTTGCCCGATTGGCTGAGGGCCTGGTCGCCCGTGGTCACCCTGCCCGCACTCTGGATCACGTCCGGAGTAAGGTGAAGGAGTTGCAGCAGGGGTACGCCCGGGCCCGGGACTCAGCCAGCCAGTCTGGGGCTGTCCCCGCCACTTACCCCTATTAAAGGGAGCTCAGGGCCATCCTGGGCCCCCGGGACACCTCCTCCCCCCGGCCACCCTTGACACCATGGCTGACGAGCCCCAGCAGGCCTCAGAACCAGAGTCCGGCCCAGAGGCCAGCCCTGCACCCCGGGGCCCACCCAAGGAGCCCCCCCTCCCCTCGGGACAGTGGAGGAGGGGTCCAGCAGCAAGGGGGGGTGCTCTTCATCGACCTCCACTCCCAGAGCACCAGCCGGGTATTCGCCCACTGGGCTTCCCCCAACCGCAGCAACGGACGGTCAGGTACGTACCCCACAGAGCACACACCCATGGGCCACAGGGCGGGGGCACCAGCCATGACTGGGAGCCTCACACACCCCCAGCGGACCTCAAACCGCAAATGCCCAGCCACAGTAGAGTCCCAGGACGGTGGCACGGCCATCAGCACCCGTCAGCACCCGTCAGCACCCGTACCCATGGACAGAACTCCGTCTTGACCCTGGGGGCGGGGGGACAATGCCATGGCGACAGCCAACAGGGACATCAAACCCACCGACGAGGATGGAGACCCAGCACCCAAGAGGGGGCAGGGAGAATGGGCCACGGGCCAGGGCACTGTACTAACAGCCTTCCCCTCCCTCTCTCCCTCTCTCCAGCTGCAGCATCCGACTCCCCAGGCAGCCAGGCACCCTCTGTTGTCCCTGACAGCCCACTGGAGGTCAGCCACCGCCAGTGCCCGGAGACACCCCCAAGGCCAGCAGGACGGTCCCGCCACCGCCGGACTCTGGGGTTGGCCCCGGTGGACCCTCAGCTCCTGGCAGCTCTCCGGTGACAGACGGAGGTGGTGGAGGAAAGACTCCGGTTTGAGCGGGAGGAGTTCGCCTGGTGGTGGGCGGCATGGGAGGACTTTATGGGGGTTTTCAGGGACATAGCCGGGTCAATCCGGGAGGCCGTCACCCGGCTTCCACCCCCCGCTGCCCCCCGGGCTGCCCTCCCTGTTGCTCCACCCGCCTCACTGCCTGCTGCCCCGCCTGCCACCCCACCTGCCTCTCCGTCTGCTGCCCCACCTACTGCCCCACCCGCCTCGCCACCGGCAAGCTCCACAGAGCCCACTGGGGCTGAAGACCGGCCAGTGGAGGCATCCTGGCCATACTTGCCAGTCCTCCCAGCCCCCAGACAGACACGCCGGGGACCGGGGACCTGGGGAGGGGGAGTTGTGAGCCTTACTCACGGGGACTCACGCCCCTCTACCCCCACCCGGGAATGATGGGGGCCCAGTGGATGGCTTGGCTGTTGGCCCATGTATATGGTTGTCCCCCACGTATATAGTTGTCCCCCGTTTTGTATATTAGTTGCAGTTTCTGTGGTGAACAAAACAAGTTATCCGGTTTAAAAAAAAAGGTTTTATTTTCCAAAAAGCTGGAGGCGTGTGCTTGTTGGGGGGGTGGCAGGTGGGTGTTGGGGGTGGTGTGTGGGTAGTGCAGGCTGTGTGTGGGGGGGTCTTCTGGGGAAGGCCACGGAGGTGCTCAGGGGTCTCCCTGATTGAAGTGGGCCCGCAGGGCCTCGTGGACCCGTACCCCCTCATGGTGGGCCTGGTGCCTGGGTGCAGCATCCGGCTGGGGGAAGCCCATGCCAGCATCAACCACCCACCCCTGGAAGAAAGCCTCCCCCTTGCTTTCAACGATGTTGTGGAGCGTGCAGCATGCTGCCACGACCTGGGGGATGTTTTGGAGGCTGACATCCAGTAGGGCAAGGAGGCACCGCCAGCAGCCCTTCAGACGGCCAAATGTTCTCTCCACCACCTGGTGGGAGTGGTTCAGGTGGGTATTGAACCGCTTCTGGCTGGCGTTGAGGTGGCCGGTGTACAGGTGCATGAGCCAGGGCTGGAGGGGGTAGGCCGCGTCCGCCACAAGGCAGAGGGGCACAGTGGTGTCCCCCAGAGGGATTTCCCTCTGGGGGATGTAGGTCCCCACCTCCAGCCGGCAGCACAAGCCCGAGTTCCTAAAACACGGGCATTGTGTGTGCAGCTGGGCCAGCCCACGTACACGTCCTGGAAGCGGCCCCAACTGTCCACCATGGCCTGCAGGACCACAGAGTGGTAGCCTCTGCAGTTGATGTATCTTCCTCCACTGTGGTCTGGGGCACGGATGGTGATGTGGGTCCCATCCAGGGCCCCAAAGCAGTTCAGGAACCCCATGGAGGTGAATCCGGTGATGGCTGCGTCCATGTCCCCGAGTCGGATGACCCTCTGCAGTAACATGGCATTAAGCGCACGGACCACCTATTGGGAGGGAACACAGGTGCCCATGAGGCTGTGCAGGGTGCCCCAGGGCCCTCCCCCCAGTCCCCCCTCCCAGGCACCTCCCCGGGTACCCTGCTTGCCCAGCCCGTCCCTCCCAGGTATCCCTCCCTTTCCAGCCCCATACCCGGCCCCTCCCTCCCTTCCCAGGCCCACACCCAGCGCTCCCCGCGCCAGTAGGTGCATGCCTGGGCCTCCTTACCTCCATGACGATGGCCCCGACCGAGGCCTTTCCCACTCCAAACTGGTGTCCCACGGAGCGACAGCTGTCTGGAGTGGCCAGCTTCCAGATGGCTATTGCGACCCTCCTCTCGATGGGGAGGGCAAGCCACATCCGGGTGACGTGGTGCCTCAGTGCTGGTGTGAGCCACTGGCAGAGCTTGAGAAAGGTCTGCCGGCTCATGCGGAAGTTCCAGAGCCACATATCGTCGTCCCACTCCCTCATGACAAGCTGCCCCCACCACTCAGAGCTGGTGGGGTAGCTCCAGAGGCCGGGGGAGCAGCCGGTGAGGGAGGAAGAGGGGATCCCGGTGGTCGGGGCGTCCCTGTCTGCCTCCAGGGTGGGATCGTCTGGCAGGAGCAAATGGGCATCCTCCCGGGCAGCACCTAGCAGGGTGCTTGCCCCCTGGATGGCTACCTGCAGGGCCTCCTCTTCCTGCTGCTGCTGCTGCTGCTGGGTGTCCATATCTGCCGTGACTTGGTCTGCGAGAGAGTGGCTACTGCTCTGCAGACCCCGTGCTGTGCAGGCCAAGTGTGTCTGGGAGAGGCCCTTTAAAGGAGCAGCTTGCAGCTGCCCTGGAAGGGCTAGTGTGCTCTGCGACCCGGTCCATGGTCTTTCCTGGCCCCTTATTTTGAAAGAGGGTGCTTGTGTGTGTGGACGCTCCGCATTTCCTTCCAGGGGAGCTCCTTTCGACGTTCCCTGTCGCTACTTCGACGTTGAACATTGACGTTGCCAGCCCTGGAGGACATGTAAATGATAATCATCGAAGTAGCCTATTTCGATGTTCTTACTTCGAAATAGGCTACTTCGACGTACTGTGCTAGTGTAGACGTAGCCATCTACTTTGGATGTTCAATACTGAAAATAGCCAGTTCTTGCCACAGTCCTATTCGATCCCTTAGACTGTTGGGGGAGAGACCTCAATACTGATAATTATATTAATAAATATCATTATAATTTAATGTAATATCAGATCATTTCAAATCTTTAGACCTTCACTGAATATTAAGATATAACTAAGAGTATGTTATATTTGCACACATTCTGGTGATACTTATACATATTATCCACGTCTACTTTAGCAAGTTCGTTCAGAAAATTAGGCCCTTATTCAAAAGAACACGTGGAATATCCACACACAAAATTCACTTTTTCAGTCTGAAATTCAAAGAATGAAGCTCTTCTGGAAACTTCTTCCGCTCCTGGATCAGGAAGAGTGCTTCCATTGAAAAGCTTCTTTGAACAAAAGTGTGTACAGAAACTCTGCGAGCCCTTGTTTCAGAAAAGAAGTCATCATGTTGCCAGATTTTTTCAGTCTGTGGCCCGTTCTTTCAAAAGAGCGGGTGCTGTGTGGATGCTGTCTGTTGAAATAGCAGATCAATCTTTCAATCCACTTTTTTATGTGTGAACACACTCTTCTGAAAGAAGGTCTTCCAGAAGAGATGTTCTACAAGATCATTTTTGAAAGATCACTGTAGTGTAGACATGGCCATTATGTTTAGCTAGCTATGTTACAGGAATCTCAAGCTAATCAAAGAAATCCCAGGAGGGTCCTGTTTCTGTCTCCCAAATACAAACAACTGTCAAGAAGATAATCTCCTTAGCTATGAAATCATGCTTCTCACTTTTAAAAGTGTTATACAAATTCAGAAGAGCATTTTAAATGTAATCCTGCTTTAACTTTAATATTAGTTTCATATGTGATAAGTTTAAAAGATCTATTAGCTACCAAAATTGTGCTTTGTACAAAATATTTAATAGAAGTATAATTGGTATAACAAACAGATTGTAGCTTTAAGGTCCTTGTCTCAAAATAAAAGAAGCCATGTGAAATATTAATGTTAGGTAAAGACTTGGCTGTGAAAAGGAAAATAGAAATGTGTTATCAAAGTAATAAAGCTAGGAAATAAATGGAGCCTCCACTAACACTGCCCACCCCCAACACACACACCATTGGTGTTTTTAAAATTCTAGGAAAATCATATGTAATTAGAAAAGTTTTAAAAACTTTTTGTTTATTTCTTAAATGCTGAAATGATGGACACCCCTGTGAAATACATACTTGTAAATATGTGAGTTAAACACAAAGCTCTTAATATTATTGACATGTAAATAGTATGTTTTCTGCAGGTAATGAAAAGATAGAAGCAACCAACTTTGAATTTAAACAAGTGTGAAAGGAAAACAGCATCCCATAGCACTTTAAAGAGTAACAAAATAATTTATTAGGTGATGGGCTTTGGTGGGACAGTCCCACTGTGTTATCCTAATTTCATGGTTTGAAACTCTGAAGTGGGCACCCCTCACAAACATGCTTTGTACATCCCTGGTTAAACAGCGAGAATTCCACGCCTCATTCTGTCCTTCTCTATGAGCAGGCTATAAGAAGCTAAAAAGAATAGAGACGACACAATAAGAAACCAACATGAAAACGACCCCAAGACTTCAACATGGATTCTCGAAAGTTAATTAAGACACTGGCAAGGGATAAACTTAAGATTCTTGTAATGAATTCACTGGGGTATGGAAATACTTTTGAAATTTAAGATTAACAGTTTCTCCTGTTAATCATCAAATAGATAGACTATATATTTCTGGAGTGGAGACAGGAGATACACCTTAGTAAAAGAGAAATAGTGGGACTTAACTCGATTTCAGATTCTTAATACAGTATACCTAGTTGGCCTGTCTCAGGTGGCTTATTTTGCTCTATTATAACAATGTAGGTTGTGAATGACATATCAAACAGGAACAGAGAGGTGAGTGTGTTAGTCTGTACTCCAACAAGACAAAACAGCACAAATGTAGCACTTTAACAAAATGATATATTTGGTGATGAGCTTTTGTGGGACAGACCCACTTCATCATGTCAATCTCATTTCCAGACTGACATTTATAAGTACCGAGGAATTTTTTTTTTTGATCCTCTGTACTTACAAATGTCAATCTGTACTGGAAATGAGATTGATCTAATGGAGTTCTTCCCAAAAATTTTTGGGAAGAAGGGGCCTCTGGAAGGAGGACTTCCTTCCGGAAGCCCTCCCCGCCCCAGGGCTGTGCTTCTACACGGTGTTTTGGAGTCCAGAAGAATGGTCTTCCGGACACCAAATCACATGATGTTACGCTAATGAGGTGTGGGGAATTTGCATCTGCACCTCATTAGCATCTTTCTCTCCATGTATTAGCATGCCACTTCTGAAGGAAGTGGCCTGTGTAGAAACAGCCTAAGAGAAAAGCACTTCACTAAAGGCAGGTTCACTTTCAGCGGTATGATGTCTTGTTAAAAGCCCTACACAGAGATCCATAGAGAAGAGAAGAGAAGAGAAGAGACCAGCTTAACATTTGTTCTATCTTTTATGTTCTTCTGTTTATGTTTTCTTTTTCTTTAATGCCAAAATGGCCCTGATTAATACCTATGATTATTTTGCTTGATCTCAGTCATGGTGTCTGTGTCCCCTAAAGTGGACTTAACTAAACTCCCTTAACTAAAAGTGGGAGTCACACACCTGTATTAACAGTATGAGGAACAATTATTAAGGCCTGGTCTGCCATTTCTGATTTCTTTACATTAAATATGTTAGCAATTTCTTAACTTCTGGATTGGGTGTGGGCAAGTGCTAGTGACAACACACAAGAAAAGAAGTGCTTTGGATTGCAAGAACCACAGAACAATTGCAGGTTATGCAACAGAAGTTACAGCTATTCAGGCATATCTGCAGAATGAACACTGAATGGAAAGTCAAGACCCTAGTATTCAGCGTAATTGACAGTTTGAATAGGACAGGCAGACCCCACAGAGAATGGATAGATGATATAATAGATTGGTGTGGAGCTAGTCTACAGAAACTAAGCCACTGTGCACTGTACAGGGAAAGATGGAAGGAAATAGTGAGGGAGGCATCAGACACCAACAGGCGCTGAGCCCATAGTTGTTGATGATGATGATGATGATGATGATGAAGTGCATCTTGAATTTTATATTCACATGTAGATCTTTTAAATATGAATTGTTTCATAACAATCTGAGATGTCGTTAACTTCACTGTATTCCTGTGCTTTGCAATGTATTAAAACTGCTTGTAAGACATCAGTCTTTCATATGCCAAAATGACATACTTAGACTAATTTACTACTGCTCTGTTCAGAGAATAAACTATTTCTTTCAATTTCAAGTGGCTTATCTCAGCTTACATTATAGCATATTTCATATTAAGTATGTACGAGAACACTGATCCTTTCTAAAACATGCTTTTGCTACTAAATCCTACATTAATTCAAGATTTTTTGATTGGTTTTCTGTTTTACTTTCCATCACTTGAGCAGCGTGGGTTATTTTTTTCAATTTATTCTATATTTCAAAATCATCATCTCTGTGGGCCTATTTATTAGGTTTTTTTAGAGCATTCTCCAGCTGTGGTTACTAATGTTTTTCCCTAGGACTCTTAAAAGCATTTGACTGTCCTGATCTGTACTTGCAAATCTTATTTTGAACGGAAATGCAAAATGTTTGTTGATATGGAAAGGCAAAGGGCAATTTTGAAAATATTTAATTGTTCCACAGTGCCTACACCACAATTCAAATTTAAGTTCTGAACCAATTTAAAAAGATTAGGTTCTTGAAGGGTGGCTGGAGGAATATTGATTTATTTTCTTATTTTCCTTTTATGTAACTGTATGTAGGAAAAAAACCCTTTGTTTGTATCCCACTTCCACATTTTTTGTTTGTTTGTTTTGTTTTCTTAATTCCATAAACAGCAAAACAAGACCAGCAGTCCAACTATTTAATTATTTTTATTTCTGTCTGGCTAAAGATGAAGGAGCATTTTGTTAAAGTCCAGTAAGAACAAGTGAATTCAAACAGCTTTTGAAAGCCTTATTTTGTTCTAAGAGTATTTTTTGAGATGGGCTTTTTAAAATAAAACAAAACTTGGGGGAGCGGGTTTAAGATGGCTTGTTATAAAAACCGTTCTGCTGTGTCTGTTCAAGCCAAGCCAAGTAGGTCGTGAAGATTTGGGATTTGCATACCATTCAGGGTAAGAGCCTAAGCTTCTCAAAAATGGCTTCTGCCACACCCATCACTTTTGTGCTCCTCCAGGTCCGCCAACAAAGGAGGCAATTGCATAGCGGCCCAGAGCTGCTTCTGTCACCACCACTGTGATAGCCCTGCCTGGGTCCTTTTTAAATAGTACTGCTGTAGCAGCTCTGGCAGCTGCTGCAGGGAGCCCAGTCTGATTCATGGACCTGCAGGGCAGAAGTGGGGTCAGGAGGTTGATAGTGAGCTGGGAGTGGGGACCCAGGCTGGGAAGAGAAAGAGGAACTGAGCTCTGGGGCACAGGACTGTGGGGAACAAGATCTGGGGGGTGGGCAGGGGAGCCAGGCTTGGAAGGGAAAAGAGCAGAGGGGTGGGGGCAGAGGCAGGCAGGGATGGCTGAGAGAAAGGAGCTGAGAGTGGGGGTCCCAGGATAGAGGGGACAGAGGTGGTCTAGGGAGGCAGATAGGGAAAGGGGCCAAGCTGGGCACAGGACCGTTTGGGGACAGAGCTGGGCAGGGGGTGCCTGGGAAGGCAGAGGAGGAAGGAGCCAAGCTTGGAACAGGACCTCAGGGGGGCAGAGCTGTCATGGGGGTGGCAGAGAGCAAAAGGAGAGTGGAAGGGGCACTCCAGGCATGGGTGGGGTGGGCTGCACCTGCCTGGGGATCCCTTGCTTGAGGAGTGGCACTCAGGTTTTCCCTGTGTGAGGGAGATGGGGGTCTGTGGCTCTGTCTGAGGGAAGGGAACAGGGGGTCCACTGATTGTCCTACCCTGGGGCCCAGAATGCCTGTGAGCAGGCCAGTGTTCCTCCTAACTAGAACATTCTGCAATTTCTAATACTGGAATAAGCTATGCCATTAGATTTACTCTCAGTTATACACTGCTATTAGCTGTACAGATACTTTCAATCTCAGCTTTTTCTTTCTTTAGTTCAGAGGAGGAATGGGAAGGTTTTGAGTTTGAGTCTCTTAAGTTTCTTGAAGCCATTTTATTTCTCACACTGTGGCTACGTCTACACGTGAAGCCAACATCGAAATAGCTTATTTCGATGTAGCAACATCGAAATAGGCTATTTAGATGAATAACGTCTACACGTCCTCCAGGGCTGGCAACGTCGATGTTCAACTTCGACGTTGCGCGGCACCACATCGAAATAGGCGCTGCGAGGGTACGTCTACACGCCAAAGTAGCACACATCGAAATAAGGGTGCCAGGCACAGCTGCAGACAGGGTCACAGGGCGGACTCAACAGCAAACCGCTCCCTTAAAGGGCCCCTCCCAGACACAGTTGCACTAAACAACACAAGATCCACAGAGCCGACAACTGGTTGCAGACCCTGTGCCTGCAGCATGGATCCCCAGCTGCCGCAGCAGCAGCCAGAAGCCCTGGGCTAAGGGCTGCTGCCTACGGTGACCATAGAGCCCCGCAGGGGCTGGAGAGAGAGCATCTCTCAACCCCCCAGCTGATGGCCACCATGGAGGACCCGGCAATTTCGACGTTGCGGGACGCGGATTGTCTACACGGTCCCTACTTCGACGTTGAACGTCGAAGTAGGGCGCTATTCCGATCCCCTCATGAGGTTAGCGACTTCGACGTCTCACCGCCTAACGTCGAAGTTAACTTCGAAATAGCGCCCGACGCATGTAACCGCGACGGGCGCTATTTTGAAGTTAGTGCCGCTACTTTGAAGTAGCGTGCACGTGTAGACACAGCTTGTGAGTAGCTAATATGGAGATGAGCAGTAGAAAGAATGATACAAGTATAGAGCATATTGAATGGCATGGGACACTACAGCAGCATCGTCTGCGAACAGCATGTCTCTGATGAGGACTTCCCGCACCTTAGACTTAGCTTTCAGCTTTGCAAGGTTAAACAGTTTCCCATCAGATCTTGTGTGCAGCAAGATGCCCTCTGTTGAAGATCCAAAGGCGTGCTTTAGGAGGAGTGCAAAGAAGATCCCGAACAATGTCGGAGCAAGCACGCACCCTTGTTTGACGCCGCTCCTGATTCTGAAAGCATCTGATAATGCGCCGTCATATTGGATGGTTCCTCTCATGTCTTCGTGGAACAACTGGATCATCTTGAGTAACCGTGGAGGACAGCCTATCTTGTGGAGCAGTTTGAACAGTGTCTCACACAGAAGACCAGCTTCAAAAACTGCTGGATCAGTTCTCCAAAGTGTGCAAGGACTATGGGCTTACCATCAGCCTAAAGAAGACAAATGTACTCGGTCAGGATGTTGCTGAATCCCCATCAATCAGCATTGACAACTATACGTTAGAGGTCGTCCACGAGTTCGTTTACCTCGGGTCCACCATCACTGACACCCTGTCGTTGGACACTGAGCTAAATAGGAGGATCGGAAAAGCGGCCACAACTCTGTCCAGACTCAGCAAGAGAGTGTGGAATAACAACAAGCTGTACACTCACACCAAAATTCACGTCTACAGAGCCTGCATCCTCAGCACCCTCCTTTATGGCAGCGAGACTTGGACCCTGTATGCCCACCAGGAAAAAAGACTGAACGTCTTCCACTTGCACTGCCTCAGGCGCATCCTTGGAATATCATGGAAGGACAGAGTGACCAACACCGCCGTCCCTGAGCAAGCTGGAATCCCAACTTTGCACACCCTCCTCAGGCAGCGTCGACTCTGCTGGCTTGACCACGTCCACAGGATGAATGATGGAAGGATTCCAAAAGACATCCTGTATGGTGAGCTAGCCTCTGGCAAAAGACCTCCCAGATGCCCTTAGTTGCGCTACAAAGATGTCTGCAAGAGAGACCTCAGAGAGGTAGACATCGAGCTGGACATCTGGGAAGAACTAGCAGACGACCGCAGCAGATGGAGGCAGAGGTCACACAAGGGCCTTCAGAAGGGCGAAATGAGGATCAGACAGCTAGCAGAGGAGAAGCGAGCGCACAGAAAGCACAATAAGGACTTGCCAGACATTCACCACATCTACAAGAGATGCAGCAAGGACTGTCACTCTCATGTGGGTCTTCATAGTCACAATAGACGCTGTAAATGAAGTCCTCAATTGAAATTATAAAGGGCGCGATCCATAGTCTATGCAGACTGAAGGATGCCTACTACTACTACTACTAATGTCACCCTCCCCACTGGCTCACACATTCACCAGCCTCTTCCTTCCTTGGTACCCCAGCCTATCTTACTCCCTGGCCATGTCTACACATGTCCCTCCCTTTCGAAGCGTGGGGTTTATTTTGAAACACCCAAGTCTATATGGCCAGTCTGTGTTTCAAAAGCAGCACTTTCAAAGCATGACTAGCTGTCACTATGCTAATGAGGCACTCAATATGCATGTTTGTACCCTATTAATTTATAGAATCATTGAATCATAGTGCTGGAAGGGACCTCTGGAGGTCTTCTAGTCCAGCCACCTTCTCCAAGAAGGATCAGTTCCAAGTAAGTCATCCCAGCCAGGAACTTGTCAAGACGGGACTTCAAAACCTCGAAGGATGGAGAATCCACCACCTCTCTAGACAACACATTCCAGTGCTTCATCAACCTTCTGGTGAAGTAGTTTTTTCCTAATACCCAACCTACTCCTCTTCTTCTGTAACTTCAGACCATTGCTCCTTGTTCTGCCATCTGTCACCTCTGAGAACAATTTCTCTCCATCCTCTTTAGAATTCCACTCCAGGAAGCTGAAGACTGCTATTAAATCACCCCTAAGTCTTCTCTTCTGTAAACTAAACAAGCCCAAACCTCACAGCCTATCCTCATAGGTCATGTGCTCCAGCCACTTAATCATTTTTGTTGCCCTCCACTGAACCTGCTCCAGCACATCCACATCCTTTTTATACTGGGGGGCCCAAAACTGGACACAATATTCCAGATATGGCCTCACTAGTGCCGAATACAGGGGAACAACCACTTCTTTAGGTCTGCTCACAATGATCCTCCTGATGCACCCTAATATGCTGTTAGCCTTCTTGACTACAAGGACACACTGTTTACTCATATCCTGCCTTTCATCCACCATAACCCCTAAATCCCTTTCTGCTGTGCTCTTGCTTAGCCAGTCAGTACCCAGCCTATAAAAATGCTTGGGATTCTTCCTTCCAAAGAGCAGGGCTATACATTTCTTGTTTAACCACATCAGATTTCTTTCAGCCCAATTGTCCAATTTATCCAGGTCACTCTGAATCCTATCTCTGCCCCCCAACATATCTACCTCCCCCCAGCTTAGTGTCATCTACAAACTTGCTGAGGGTGCAATCCAGTCCCTCACCCAGGTCATTAATAAAGATGTTGAACAACTTGTTCTGAAGTGCCTCATTAACATACCCCTTCCAGAAGGGCAGGGCATGTGTAGATACAGCCTATCTCTTTCTCCACCTCCATTTCAGGGCATTGGTCCCTTATGTTAGTCGCTACCCCCAACTACCTCTCCCAGTTTTATGAAAGCAGTCCATACTTCAAAAACTAAATTGATTCTTTTAACTGATGTTACATTAGTAGTAGGAGTAGCAGAAGTATTTCACTTTGTTTTATACAGAGAGATGCTGCAGCTGCCATTGGTTTCCAGCCATATACCTCAGACTGCATTCTTAGTGCTGTCTCAAAAATCCCTCCTACGACCTGTGTTCTCCCCTCCAACTTCCATTTTACAACCCCAGACTCAGATCTCCACCCCTTTGCATTCCAGTCAGGCTGTTTCCTCCTTCTCCTGACAGCTGGGAAAGTAACAGGGAGAAAAATTGAGAAAGTCACCTTCATCTCAGCTCCATCTCAGTAGCACAGCAGTATCCAGCCATCAGAAAGAGCAATTTTAGGGAAAGTCCTGGTCAGCATCTGAATCCCTGGGTTGGAGAATGTTCAGTACAGATGCCTCTTCTGTGAATTTAACAGCCAAATTCTTGATCAGATTCCATTGAATAAGTGCCAGCTAAGATTTTTCAGTCTCATAGCTTCACCAGTTTTGGCAGATTTCACAAGGATGACAAAAGGCACATCAATGAAATTAGTGGGACCTTAGTTTTGATGTTCCTATTCATGGATATGGAGCAGCTAGTGCTTCTCAACAAAATGGTTTTCAGAATTTGTAATATGGGCAAACCAACTAGTTTTTCCTGAACTTCATTCTGAACCACAGTCAAACAGTTTTTAACAACATTTTCCAAACCACTCCAACCTGACACAGATGCCTTACAGAGAAAATGTCAGGTCAAATTTCAGTTTAGCAAAATTAAAAGCAACTGAACATCCAATCTTATAACAAAAAGTACCAGGAGTCTTTAACTACAGCCATTATTATATGCATTTTCTGCAATATTTAAACAATATACATATTTGAGTATGTACCTGTACACTGACAAATATGGATTGAAATCAGTAGACTATGAAGACACAATCTGCAGCACGACATATATAGTCTATTTATATGTTCAATACATTTAGTAGCAGTGAACTGGTTATAAGTTCAAGGATATATAACGCAGCTGTCAAAGCTAAAACAAAATTAGTTCGAGTCCAATATTCAGAATCTACTCTACACTCCGTATTTTATGACTTTTAAACAATAACAGCATCTATGGCAGTATCTCTCTTTTAAATTCAGAGTTAACATTAAGATTATTTTCTATCAGTTGACTCAATATAGCAAGTTGTGACTGATGAAAGAACATTACATGAAAAAGCCTCATCTAACTGACTAGAATCATACAGTCACTACTTGCTATAATTTAATCCATAGATAATATAAATGTGTGTATAGCAAAATGATAAGCAGCTTAGAGACAACCAGAACAGCATAAAGTTCTCACAATGAGTTTCAGACTGATGTTATTGACATATGTTTGGTGATTTTCAGGCATTTTTAGAAACAGTGAATAATTGTATGATCAATATCTGATTGCAATGTCATAAGCTCTCCTGTCCTGCTTTGAGTTGATTGCTGCAGGGCTCAGAGTTCATCTTCATTACCAATATGTATTGTATCACACAACAGGACAGATGCATTATGCTGAGTTTTAACTTTCCCCTAAAGCACCATATATTTTGAGAAGCAAAATGTTAGCTCTGACAGGCCATTCATCTAATCAGATACGGCAAATCCATTGTTTCTCTCGCATTCTTTAGTCTTTAAGGATGGGGCAAGACTAGGGAACAAAGTCAATCCCAGATATGCAATTCTAGCTACACTCTTCAGGCTCATGTTTATGTCCCTTACACCATGCAATAGCATGGAGTACCAAGGTCAATGGCTGAGCCCAGCAAGATCAATTTTGCCACTGTGGGCGCAGTCATTTGTGGCGTGACCACGACAGTGTTGCAAGCTGCAGTCTGCATGCACCCTAGGCATGATGAAGGCTTTGCTACCCAATCAGAACTCGGCATGCCAGCACGCATTGACAACCTCCCTCTCCCCCCTCCCGAGGAGCTAAGGGCTGAGCCACATATGAGGAAGCGAGATCCCCACCTCACCAAACATTAAAAGCTTCTAAAAGGAAAAAACTTCTTACTCCTAAAAAAGGCAAAAGGGTACAAAGCACTGACATTGGCCCAGGGGTTGCTTCCATGTCCAAACCCCAATAAAAGATCAACTCCCCGCCTCCCAAATCAGAGATGTGTGTACCTCGACAAGCCTGTTGGCCAGCCCGAGTCACTTGTCCCTCCCGCCAAAAATCTGGACCCTTTCGGTTAAATGTTGGTGTGGGCTCTGCTCACCATCTGCAGTTTGGTAACAGCCCCGTAAGTACAGGCTTTCCCCTGCCCATCACCTGACGTCGTGTTGGGGTACACAGCTAGAGCGTGCCTGGTATTTCCCCATATTCCCCCCCATCGCCCCACCATAACACTGATTAAGCCATTGCTGATAAAGCTTTTTTATGCTCACTGCTTGTCTTGTGTCAGTCGACCACTTGTCCAGCGAGCCCTTTTTGCTCCCAGGGTAGCCGCGTCTTCACAGATATGGCAAAATCAAACTCTGGAGGATCAATCACAGTGCATGGAACACACAATAAGAATAGAAATACCCACAGACATGGCAAAATTGAACTGCAAAGGATCGATCAGCATAGTGAGAGCACGTGAACTATAGATATACCCTAAGTAGCAAGCTAACTTGTGCTTCAGAACACAGGATTTGGTGAACCAGAACTCACTAGATAGTCTAGTATCCCACTGCCAGCAGTGACTGGAATCAAATGCTCCAGGAGAAGTTGCAAGTAATCCCATAGTGGGCTGTTCTGGAATAATCTGCCAATGGAAAATTTTCATCTTAAATCCATAAATTTGTGATTAAATTGTGGCCTGAAGAATGAAGGTTACAGGTTTAAACTAGTGTAAATTCAACATCTTTATTAATGACCTGGATGAGGGACTAGATTGTACCCTCAGCAAGTTTGCAGATGACACTAAGCTAGGGGAAGAAGTAGGTAAGTTGGAGGGTAGCAATAGGATCTGGAGTGACCTGGATAAATTGAAGTATTGGGCTGAAAGAAATCTGATGCAGTTCAACAAGGAGAAAAGTAGAGGCCTGAACCTGGGGCAGAAGAATCCCAAGCATTGCTATAGTCTGGGGACTGACTGGTTCAGCAGCAGTATGAGGGAAAGGGACCTAGGGGTTATGGTTGATGAAAGGCTGGGTATGAGTAAACAGTGTGCCCTTGTAGCCAAGAAGGCTAATGGCATACTAGGGTGCATTAGGAGGAGCATTTTGAGCAGATCTAGAGAAGTAGTTATTCCCCTCTATTCGGCACTGGTGAGGCCACATCTTGAATATTGTGTCCAGTTTTGTGTCCCCTGAAGGGGAGCTCTAAAGAGGAGGGTGAGAAACTGTTCTCACTGGTGTCAGATAGCAGAACAAGGAGTAATGGTCTGAAGTTAAAGAGGAAGAGGTGTAGGTTAGATATTAGGAAAAACTACTTCACCAGGAGTGTGGTGTAGCATTGGCATGCGTTGCCTAGAGAGGTGGTGGATTCTTCATCCCTCGAGGTTTTTAAGTCCCGGCCTGACAAGGTCCTGGCTGGGATGACTGAGTGGGGGTTGATCCTGCTTGAAGCACGGGGCTGGACTAGATGACCTCCTGAGGTCCCTTCCAGCCCTATGATTCTGTGAAATTGTGACTTCTCTTTAACTTGAAGCCTTTCAATCATGATAGCGAGATGATGACCACTTGACTGGTGACTTTATAAATTTACACACAGAAGAAGGAACACACAAAAAGGATGTAGTAATTGTGCTGGATAACATCACAGGGAAACCCTGATGACTTGAGAGACAGCAAACAGCATAATAACCACAGCAAGACTGCGAACAAAAGATGTCAAGAGATGCAATTATCCATGACTATGCACTTCCTATCACAGCAGGTGACAGTGAAAAGGATATAGTCTATGAGCCAGTGCAGAAATATGGGATGACATGCCTAACCAGGACATTAAACTCATGGCAAGTGATTTCATTGCACAAACTAGCACAACCATACCCACCGAGAAGTTACAGGCACAAAAACAGAAGGCATCCAAAATGATAATGATAAAGGGCACTTGCATTTCTGTGGCTCAAATACCCTCAGTAGGAGTCAGTCTTTTCCAACACAACACAATTCACAAGTTCACAAGGAAATCACCAAACAATGTGACTGTCAATCAAATAAGCCAGATATGCATATGGGTCTCTCTCTGGAAGGATTTCAGAATCTTAAAAACCTCCAATAACTTAGATTCCTCAACCCCCTCCAGGCAATTTTTCCAGGGCTTACCTATCCTGACAGGAAGGTTTTCCTAATGTGCAACCTATGCTTCCCTTGATGCAGTTTAAGTTCATTGCTTCTTGTCCTATCCTCAGAGGTTAACGAGCAATTTTTCACAAACCGCGAGTCATCATTCGTTCCTTTCCTTTCTCTCCACCAGGCTCCTATGAGTGCCCTAAATGGGCTCGAAGAGACACACACTGCATGTGCCAGATGTACATATACAGCACGTGGCCTCCAGGAAAATTGTTGGCTTACCTGCATCTTGTGCAGTAACCAGAATAAACCGCCTAATTAATTTGCTACTTGTCTTTTCCCTCCATAATTAACATTGGGGGTTACTCTAAGCCAGTGTACTTTCTTGAACTGGTTTTAGCTTTACTTATTGGAAATGAGTTTTCTTTTTCTTTTTTATGTCATTTGTTTAACAGATTGTTCTCTACTTTAGTTCATGAAGTAACTAAGCTGTCTACTTCCCATCAGTGCCAAACTCCTACATAGTCCAAATTCCCTCGTGATCAGACTGTCAGCACTTCACTCTGTCTAGGGACACTTGTCCTGAGAATCTACAAGTACTTTCAAATGAGAGAAATGTTCTGTATAAATAACCATTTCCCTAAGAATATGCATTATTTTCCATAGCACTATTCTTGGAGAGCCACATCCTCTAGTTTAGTTTGGTGAAAGGCAAGAGGTTGGGACTGGCAGGATGTCTTTTGGTTTCCTTTGTGGTCCTATGGAGTTGAACTATGCCAGCCCAGACCTCCTGTGCAAGTTAGAGCAGTCTGAGTGATGCCCTAAAGTATGCCAGCTGCCTATGGCTCCATAGATGCCAGGCATTCTTAGGATATAGGGACCCCTGGCTATTTCCTTTTTCCTCAGGCATCCCTCCTGTGCTGGGGTAATGAGGGTGATTGTTTACCAATAGCTGCACTGACTATATGCCACCAAGAGATTTCCCCAATGCATAGGGAAATTTTGAGGTGCTGGTTTAGCTGGATTTCAGGGTCATTTGCTCTACTAAAAAAAATTTAAAAATATATGAAGATGCATATCTCATAGAACTGGAAGGGACTTGAGGAGGTCATCAAGTCCAATCCCCTTTTCTCTTGGCAGAACCAAGCACCCTCCCTTTTTTAAAATTAAAAAAAAAATGTATTTGCTCCTAACCCTGAAATGGCCCCCTCAAGGGCTGAGCTCATAACTCCAGGTTTAAGCAGACTAATGCAGAAACCACTAAGCTACCCCTACTAGAACAGCACAAAGCAGCCAGAGTAGGACAGATTTGTCAGTTTATGGTTCTGTATTTTTAGTAAGACTATACTGGTTTGAGGCTGATGTTTAAATGACTGATAAATTCTATGTCTCTCCATTGCTAGCTGAGGTAGATTATTTGCAAAAGAGATGGTTGGATCATTGGGAACAAATGAACTTTCATCAGAACCAAAATATTTCTGTAACAGGTTCACATACAAGCCCCTCGCCCTTTGGGACCCTTTGTAACCCACAAACCAATCAGAGACCTTCTCCTTGTGAAATCACCTGTGCCCTTTATTGTCTGTGTCTGTTACCACTACCTTCTACATACAGCGGTTCAGGTCAGGGACTACCTGCTGCTGCAGCTACCTGGCAAGCACAAGGTTCCATCCCTCGACTCCTCCTCTCCCTCCCTTCTTTACTTTCTTCCTGCCAGGCTTAAAAATCCTTGTGGTTAATGAGGCCAGCCGCCAGTTTTTCCCCATGTATCCCTCCAATTTGGGCATACTTAGCCAGATCCAATTGCCCTTTCCTGCTGGAGCTGGTGTGGCAGAGTTCTGGCTCACTTTTCTTAGCCCTCAGTCTCCCACAGATGTTTTGGTTTCACTGATATGTTCATAAGGAAGGTCTGACACTTCATAGTCAGTTGGTTACCACAGTGGTCAGGGGTGTTCAGATCCCAGTTCCACTTCGGACAGAGTGATAATTCAGAGTAGGGACTTGAACCTGGGTCTCTCCTAGGCCAGCACCCTAGCCACCATCCTACCTGTACACTTTTTCCAAATCAAAAAGCTCCATCTTTAGATCCAAAAACAGACATTTCAACAAAATTCCACTTTCAAAAAACATGTGAAAGATCTTAGCTTTGCTTCAGTTCAGAAAGACAACATAATTCAAAGTCTCGAAATTTGCAACAAAGCAGAAATGTTGTTCATGGGAGAGCCCTGATCTAAATTCTCCCACCCACTGTATTTGCAGAGGGTGGGTGGTTTTGCAGCAGTTAATCACAGAACTCATGTTAACCACCATCCTCATTTGAAGATTTTTTTTCCAAATCATTTCACACAATAAGCCCTGTCAATTTAACCTGTAAACAGCATACTTGGTCCCACAACTGATTTCCACTTGGGATCTTCAGTTGTTTTACAAACTGTGCCTTATTCACAATGGAATAGTATTATGATCCTAAGAATCCCTAGGTTCATTGTTCTGTAACAGCAGCTTCTATCTGACTGACCAGATTGTTAAACCTCACACAGTACTTTCTTAAAGAGTTATGCAAAGTGCTTTTCTCATACAGATCTTCGTAACCATTGCAAGGTGTGTTGATGGATGATATTAAAGAAGTTGTACATATGAACTAAAAATATGTTTCAAGACTGTATCCCAGAAAATTCTGGCGAACAGTTTACTTCTATACAAGATTAGGATGACCAACCATCCCATACTGGGTGTGATGGTCCCATATTTGGAAAGCAAAAAAGGCAACCCGACTTATTTTTCAAAAGGGATGAATTGTCCCATATTTAGGCCCTTGGCGACTGGAGATGGGGCTGGGAGCTGCCACTGTCCCAAGACTCCGTGCTGGGAGCACCCATGGGTCACCACTCACCCAGGGCTCTGTGCTGGGAGCTCCTGTGGGCCACCACTCCCCCAGGGCACTGCACTGGGAGCACCTGCGGGTCGCCGCCCTCCCAGGGCTCCAGGTGGGGAGCTCTCCTGGGACTGCGGGAGTGGTGAGTGTGGGCTCCCCAGGCTTGGTGCAGCTGGGAGGATCCACCCCTCCCACCGCCATCTCCCTGTCCTGTATTTGGGACAGGGAGATATGGTCACCCTATACAAGATATGAAGGGTGTCTCTGTCTGTCAGATTTATATTAAGCATTGTAAGTCAATACAATGAAAGCTCTATCTGCATATAGAGGAGTACCTAAAGGAGTACCTAAAGACAACCTAGTGCCTGCACCCAAAGCAAGTAACCATAGGGATCATGTGAGCTCTGGGAACAAAAGCAATGGACTTTGGGAATACAAAAATATATGCAAAAGGTCACTTCCATCACTGAGGGAGCAAAATGGGCATATTTTCTGCATCCACAAATGCTGGATCCCAACATGTTGGGTTGGTGATATTGGGAAACTGCTTTAGCTGAGAAGCTAATTTATACCAGGGTTTTAGCCTGTTGAAGTTAAGTGTACCTGCTAAGAATTATGTTGTACTTTTTGTTTTTTAGCAAGACCACTTCTGTTTCCACAAATTGTCCTTACTCACTGTCTCTTGAAACTAAACATTTGACAATAAACGTTGGATCATTTCACCATGAATATATTTCAGTGGTATAATTTTATAAAGGACCTGTTCCTGAGTTGTTACAGTAAAGCTCTGCATACATTGTCTCTTTGGGGCAGATTACCTGGTAATTTCCATGAGTGTCCAATGACCAGGGTTGGAAATTACAAAGAGCGTTCTGAGGATTCAGGGTTTGGTGTGTGTCTATCACTAGCCTACACAGAGAAGGTAAGGTCTGCAGAAACCTGGAAGTCTGTGCTTGCATACAGACAGAGACTGTTGGTTTCAGGAAGATGAACTACTGTAGGCCCAAACAAGACTTCTTCACCTGGTACCTCACAGCCCCGGATATCTCTGGGAAGCATCACAAGTGTGCATATACCTAGGATGGAAGATTCAGTTAACTACAAAATCCTGTTTTACCCCCTCCATATATGTATGTTGCCAAAACTCGAGACACTATTTATTTTTAGATTTGGACAAATGCTCCCCTATGTGACTTTGTGGATTTGTGAATACCAGTCATACTGCAGCCTGTTCCACTATGCTATCTGAATCCTATTACAAAGCTCAGATAGTTTGCAGTTTCCATAGAAGTAATTTTAAAAGTGTTGCTCAGTTCCAGGGTCTGAGAAGCAGGATTCCATCTCAATGTTTTTTAGAACCTAGATCCTATCTATAGGTCATCTCCCAGGTCATCTTTTATTTGTTTTGGCCAGGTTTCCTCCACACACCCTTCCTCCGCTTACTCCCTTCTGCTCCAACCCTTCATGCTACTTCCCCCTCTCCCAGCTTCATAGTATTCTTCTTTCCATTTCTCTGGGTGAACCCCTGCCTGGCATCCTAAATATTAATATGAGAAAGAAGCAAAAGAAGAAAGTTATTAACACCTTCCCTGTATACCACCACAGCAAACCATGCCACCTCCATAGATGATAATCATTGAATCTTGTCACTTAATAGCCGTGTCTACACGTGTCCCAAACTTCGAAATGCCCACGCAAATGGCCATTTCGAAGTTTACTAATGAAGCGCTGAAATGCATATTCAGCGCTTCATTAGCATGCGGGCAGCCATGGCACTTCGAAATTGACGCGCCTCGCCGCCGCGCAGCTCGTCCAGACGGGGCTCCTTTTCGAAAGGACCCACCTACTTCGAAGTCCCCTTATTCCCATGAGCTGATGGGAATAAGGGGACTTCGAAGTAGGCGGCGTCCTTTCGAAAAGGAGCCCTTTCTGGACGAGCCGCGCGGCGGCGAGGCGCATCAATTTCGAAGTGCCATGGCCGCCCGCATGATAATGAAGCGCTGAATATGCATTTCAGTGCTTCATTAGTAAACTTCGAAATGGCCATTTGTGTGGCCATTTCAAAGTTTGGGACACGTGTAGACACGGCCTAAGTTACATATTCAAAGTGGTTATTACATTTTCTTACTGACTATTAAATGACTAACTCAAGCAACCTGTCAATGTTACAAATTACAGTTTTTAAAGGTATCCTATTTTGACCTCCAAATGACAAACCCCTTATAAAGCTTAAAGTTAATATTTATTCCATGCACTTTTCTCCATTAAATTTTACAAGAGATCTTCCAGTTGGCCAGCCTTTACCAGAGCATTTTCCAGTGAATTGTTAACATATTGGTTATTCCTTCTAACATGCTCCTGAACACAGTCAGCAGGCAGAGATAATACATGTTCATAATGTGAATTATAATGGAGAAAATAGACAGAGTGAAAAGGAATTCTCAGATTGCATTATAATTAATATTTACCTACAGGCAGACACCTTCTTCAAAGACAGATACATTGTGAGAAAACACTATTGCTTAATAATCCCATTGCCCATTAGTTGAAGAATTAATATAATTAGCAACAACTGGAAAAGTAATATATGGTAAGCATGCCATCATGTGCATATTGAGTATATTATAATATAATACATTTTAAGGCACTGGACTAGTGTATTTGTTTCTGTAGAGGTGAAGTAATGACTTGGCAACAAACGTGATCACTTTGGCAGACGGGAGGAGGGGTCAGTTTATTCATGCTTGATTGAATCACAGAACCATAGCAAATTAGGGTTGCAAGAGAACTCAGGAGGTCCTCTAGTCTATCCTCTCTGCTCAGAAAGGACCAGCACCAAATAAACCATCTCAGCAAGGGCTTTGCCAAACCTGGCTGTAAAAGGTATAAGGATGAAGACCCATGTCAGTGCTTCACCTCCATCCAAGTGAAATAGCTTTTCCTCATATACAACCCAGACCTCTGCTGCAAGTTGAGACTGTTGCTCCTTGTTCTGTCATCTGTCACTAAAGAAAACATCCTAACTCCGTCTTCTCTGGAACTCTCTTCAGTTAGTTTTTGGCTGCTGTCAAAATTGCCCCTCTCACTTTTGTTCTGCAAACTAAATAAGTTCAGTTCTCTCAGCCTCTCCTCACAAGTCATATGCTCAAGCCCTCTAATCATTTTTGTTGCCCTTCACTGAACTCTCACCAATTAATCCACACCATTACTGTAGTGGGGGACCCCAAAATGGGATACAATACTCCAGATGTGGCCTCCCCAGTGCCAAACAGAACAGACCAAGCACTTCCCTCAATCTTCTGGCAATGCATCCCAACATGCTGTTAACCCTGGTAGCAGCAAAGGAACACTGTTGATTTACATCCAGATTCTCAGCCACTGTAATCCCTAGGTCCTTTATGTAAAATTGCCACTTACTCAGTCTCCAGCCTGGAGCACTGCATGGGATTCTTCCATACTAAGTGCAGGAATCTGCAGATGCCCCTGTTGAACCATATCATATTTCCTTTGGCCCAACCCTCCAATATGTGTGGGTCTCTCTGTATCTTAGCCCTACCCTCCAGCCTATCCACCCCTCCCCTCAGTTTAGTGTCATTCACAAACTTACTGAGGCCACTCAGCCCACTCAGCTGCCACCTGTGCTTGAGCGGATCAGCTGCCCATGCTTGCAATCCATCCCATCATCCAGATTGTTAATGAAGATTGGTTCTAGTTCTTCCTTTCTTTCTGAAATATCTCTGAGCCCACTGCTAAGCTGCTTTTCCCTCAGGACTGTTCCACATAAGTTACATTGCAACACCTGGGTACACGTGGAGTTCTACGAAGGTTAGTGAGGGAATATGGGCTCTAATGTCTTAAATATAGTCAGATGATGCACAGATCTGTATCTTCGTCCTGTCGTATCAGCTGGTGCAACTGACATGTACCCTCTATCCAGAGGTGACTGCTGTGGGGATTATGGTGGGGGGGCACTGGCAACTCGCCCCTGTGCCTCCCCCTCCTCCCTCTGCTCTGCCCAGACCCCTCATTCCTGGCCCGAGACCCTCCCCCTCCCACCACTGCTCTGCTCCTGCCCACCTTTTCCTGTGGCAGTGCCACACCACTTCCAGTGAGTGCAGGACAGTCCTGCCCCTCACCCCATCCCCAACGTGAGGCGGTGCAGCCTGACAGTAATGCAAGCTCGGAAGCTTGTGCTGCTCTTGGGAAGCACAACTCCAGAGAAGGGGCAGGACAGCCCCTGCACTCATCAGAAGTGGCCTGGTGCTGATGGGTGAGTATATGGGGGGTTGACCCTTGGGAGTGTTTGTGGCCCCCTGTGCACACTCCCATGTGTCATCTATGCCTATATCTAAAAGAAGTTTCTGACTAACCATAGCCTCAAACATGAGGCCCTGGCTTATGCCCTTTACATTCTGGCTACCTGTGTTGAATGGTATCAAATACCACCTCTTACTGTACAGTTTCCACCAAAAGGGGCAGAGGCACCACTTGGCTCTCACAGTGTGCCCTCATAGCTGGCAATTAAAACAGATTGTTTTGAATTATAAGTACAACAGTGTAAGTATAACATTTCCAGTTTCCCAATTCAGATTACATTAAATAAGTCTCAGGACCCAAGACCCACAAAGTGCTTTGAAAACATATCACACTGAACTTCTCACAGACTAGGATCCTGTTAAGGATCTGCAGGAAGTGTTATTTCTTTATAGTGTTGAAGAAGTAGGATAATTTATACCAGCCCAAACCGTATTAAACAAAGGTTATTGCTGAGCTACATCTTTGCATCTGATTTAGTGTGGTCACTGAGGGAAAGAGACAAACTCTGCATGTCCTTCACTGAATGAAATACAGCAATTTGTTCCCTCTCCCAGCGCCCGAACAGCATGCTATACATAAATGGAAAGTACTATTTTCATAAATTTTGTATGCTCTTTACTTGGAAAAAGGCTGGTTTTATTAAACTGAGATTCTTCCAAAGGCTCCTCATGTAGTGCACTCTTTAAAATGCTTTATTTCTCCAAATCATCAGGATATAAAAATGGGACTTTAATAACCTTACAAGATTTGCTTCTCTGCATAGTGTAAGTCAAACAGTAAGAACTCCTGAATAGGCCAATGACCAAACACATGCTGATTATTTGAGGAAAAAGAAAATAATTTGTATCATTTCTGGTTTTTCTCTCTGTCCAAATCCTCACCACTCTCCTCCACAACACACAAACCTTTTATAAGTTTATGTTTAAATTTTCAAAGCAATATGAGAGTTAGGCCTTGGCTATGCTACACAATGTAGAGGCGATAAATCAGTCTCCGACCTCTCTCTTCTTGACACTGGTACTCCACCAAGATGAGACAAGTAGCTGTCATTAATGGGAGAACAGCTTCTATTGAACTTACCTGCTGCGATATGTCAACTTCAACTATGCTATTTGCATTGCTGAAGTGGATTGATGGTGCCAGTAAATGTAGACAGGGCCTAACAGATTTATTTGGGCATAAGCTTTCATGAGGAAAAATCCATTTCACACATTTGACAAAGTGAGATTTTGTCCATGGAAGCTTATGCCCAAATAAATCTGTTAGTCTTTAAGGTACCACTGAACTTCTCATTGTTTGAATTTAAATTATATGGTGCTTTAAATAACAAGCAGAACCTGGCGGGGAGAGGAGCAGGTGGAACCTGGGTTGTGAAGCTTGTTTGAAGTTTACATTGCAACAGGGAAACAGCAGCTCAAATTTCAAATATACTATCTCTAATCCAATCACTCTGTTGTGCTAACACCATCACTGAAGGTTGCTGTGTTGTTTTTTCATTGAGTGGTCACTGTAATTCAAACTAGGCTAGCTCAAATGGAGTAACTTCAATGTATTAAGAGCTCATCCACACTTGATATGCTGCAGCAACTGTGCCACAATAGTACTCTGGTATTAACACTACCCCCACCAACAGGAGGGATTTTCCCACTGCTGTAAGTAATCCTCCTCCGAAAGGGGCAGTAGGTAGGTCAGTTGAAGAACTCTTCCACCAGCCTAGCATTGTCTGTCTAGGGTGATCATATTTCCCTATGCTGAATAAGGGACACCCAGTAAAATTGCTTGTACTCAAGTGAGTTCAATGGCAATCAATCAGAATTATGCAGTTCAAACATTCAAATTAACACCAAGTTGACTAAGCCCCTGTTAAAAAGAAATACAGTAGACCCTTGAGTTAAGCAAGGGTTCTGTTCCACACACCCTCACATAACCCAGATTTCGTGTAAGTGGGGGTTTGGCTTTTTCCCCAGCAGAATGCACTTTCTACAGCCGAGGAAGCAGTGTAAAAGTAAGTCCTGGGACAGCTAGGGAGAGTTAAGCCTGGTGGTGGGTTGGGATCATGAAAGGAGGGTGGGGAGCGGATAAGCCTGTGGTGGGTTACAGCTGCAGGGGGCAGAGGGGTGGAGTTGAGACAGAACTGTGGGGGGGCGGTGGTAAGCCGGAGTGCTGTTCGGGTGGTGAACCAGGCTGTGGGGCGGGGGTTGAACTGGGCAGGAGGATGGAACAGGGGCCATGGGTGAGGGGTTTGAAGCAGGGTGAGGGGGTGGTATGAACTGGAGCCATGCATGGGGGGCTGAACCAGAGCATGAGGATGGAACCGGGGCCATGCACGGGGGATTTAAACCTGGGGGAGGAGGGTTGAACTGGAGCCATGTGTGAGAGGTGGTGAGCCAGAGCCAGGCGTCAGGGTGAAGGGTGCGCCACAACCATGCACAGGTGGTGAGTCAGCATTGGGGTTGAACTGGGGTCAGGGAGGTTAAGCCAGAGTCGCGCCTGAGGGGTGGTGAGCTAGAGCCAGAGATGGGGCTGGGGGTTGTGCAGGAGCTATGCACAGGTGGTGAGCAGAGCTGGAGAGGGGCAGTGCTGAGCCAGGGCCGGGGCAGGGATCGAGTTAAGCACAACTGGAAATTGCACGTTTCCAGGGTTTACTGTCGGAATCGGGAGTCAGCTGCATAACAGCAGAGTCGCATTCTCTGGGTTTGTGTAGTCTGAGACCTTACTGTACCGCACAGCTGGAGGCTTGTATTTATCTCCTTATCTTTAAGGTTTGCATGGGGGAAAGGTCACTCATACACACTCCCATACAGCTCTCAAAACAGGAATGGGGGTGACTGACTGATGTGACCCAAACCACCCCTATCCAGTGCTCTCCATCACTGGACACATGAGCTGAGGAGTGAGTAAGGCAGGGAGGTGACACAGCTTCAGTGAGACTGAGACTGGATACTGCAGCCTGTTTTAGTGGTCACATTTTAAAAAGAGTTGAACAGAGTCCAATGTTTAGAGCACTAAAGAAAACCACCTTCGTGTGAGCTACTGAAAGGAGCTCAATCTGTTTAACTCCTACAAAAGGCTGAGAGATGACTTCACTGAAGTGTCTAAGTGCCTTCCTGGAGAGAACATGTCAGTCATTAAAAGGCTGTTTAATGTCACAGAGAAAGGTAGAACAAGCCCAGTGGCCTGAAGGCGAAAACAGACAAATTTGTACTAGAAATAAGGCACAAATATTTCACATTGAGGATAGTTCAACATTGGAACAAACTACCAAAGCAAGTGATGGATTCTCTATTTCTTGATGTCTTCTAATGACAACTAGATGCCTTTCTGGTGTATGCTTCGAGCAAAACCTAGTTACTGGGATATTCGGGGTCAGATTTGATGCTCTAATGGTCCCTTCTGGCCTGACAGTCTATTACTTAATGAAAAACTGAGTATGGCCTAGGGAGCACCCTCTGGGGCTTTACTGTGCAGCCAGCTTGATACCCAGATTCAGCTGTCATTCAGTGGGATGATCCAGGGAAAGCCACTCAAACCTCCAATGATGCTGGCCAAGGGCAGGACACCATCTTACAAAGGAGGAGTGGCTGAGGCAGTTACGTAAGAAAGGCCTACTGCAGGACCTCTGACTATTGGGGAACAGGGGTGGGTAGGAGGTGACCTCACGGAGAGATCCTGAAATCAGCCAGGCAAGACAAGGGCGCAAGGCGGCGCAATCTCAGAGCTTCCAGTGGCTTTGCAGAAGAAAGGCTCTTTCTCTAGGTCTCTCCTTGGGAACTGAGAGAGAATTAAGATTAATGTACATGAGCATGAAGCGGAACCTCATTGGAGTTTTCTTCTTCTCTAACTGCTGATTTTGTAGTCCCTGATTAGAAGGCAAGAACCTCAGACAGGTGTGGAATCTGTTCAGTCTGATCCTCTTGATACCAGAAGAATTCTAACCATAGAAATTAAGAGAGTAAGGTGTTTTGATCTCCTACCCATAATTTTGTTCCATAGAATGACCAGAGGTATTGACAGTTTGCCATTTTAGGTTTCCCTTTTCCTCCTTCACTCATTCTTTCTCTTATTTTGTTTCTTTCCTGCCTGTTCCATTCCTTCTGGCCTCCATCAAGGAGGGGTTTGTGTGACACGGGTGTTTGCTGTCACTGTGGGAGGCCCTCATGAAGAGATGGGGTTAGTAAAGTGCTCAGAGACTGATCCTCTCCCATGGTGACCTGGGACATCCTTTTGAACTTCTGATGAGACGCCTCCACCTCCCAGCTCTCAGACTGGGAAGGTTCAGGTCCTTTTGTTCTCTTTTAAGACCAACTAGAGAGTATCATTCAGCCATGCATTTGATTGATAGTGATGCTTCTCTGCAATTATTGTGTCTATGCAGTTCCAGTTCTTCTCCAGCACAAGTTCTATAATGATTATGAGCAATTGTTGATCTGAAACTCATCTGAGAGAAATTTATTGTGATCAGTCAATGTATGTATACCAAGGGGCTGGCTGGCAGCAGGACATCAGCCTTGCCGGGGCCGGGTGGATGGGGCAATGATATCACAAAGGCCTGTTGCAGGATCTCAGCCTATTCGGGGATGGTGGTGGAGTGGTGGTGACCTCACAGAGACCTGACATTAGCCAGGCAAGACAGATGCAAAGCAGGGGCAACTTCAGAGACACCCCCCATTATGGCTCTTCAGAAGGCTGTCCCAAAGAGGGGGCTATTGACAGGGAGGTGAAGTTTTCCCAGTTCCTCACCTGTTACCCTTGACTGACCCTTCCTTTGCAGGTTCTGCACAAGGATTGTCTTACCTCAGGCATGCCATGCTGGGGAACCTGCTGCCAGAGTCTCCAAACATACACAGCCTCCAGTACAATTTGGAGCTGAGCATTGTCAGGAGCGTCAGTGGACAGTTTTATCTTAGCACTGGAGAGAACTGGAACGTAGAGACTGGAAATTCATTTTCCTGTCCATCATCCTAACCTGCACCCCAGTGGGCCATCCTTGGTCAGGGCAGTGCTATTGGAACCTGCACACTGACTGGGTGACCATATAGTGACACCTAGGCCACTACCTCAGAGAAAGAATGAGTCTGTTCCAGGACCTTAGCTGAGAGCAAGGTGGCTTTTAGCTCAAACTGGAGAGGCTCATGTACTAAGATCCTGAGGTCCCAGGTTTGAGTCCATCTGTGGACACTATGTTAGGCCTCGCCTCCTTCAGGGACAGGGGAAGGAGATAGAACTTCAAGTCAACGTCCTGGCTGGCTGTGAAAGCCTCAAATCCCCTGTCCAACTTCCCCTGTTCCTGCCATATTATCCAGGACAGCGTTCTCACAGAAGCTTCACGGACTCCCTGCTTGAGAATCAGGTGGGCCTCAAGGGAATGAGCTATTCTACCAGCACTGAAATTTGCAGGAGGTGCATGTGGAAATTGTCTTCGCAGTAATTCCCTTCCTCTGACCAAGGGCTTTTGAGTAAGTGAGAGGGAAGGGTGAGCTCCTGATGAGCTATTCATGAATTAGGAGTTCAGAAAGGATGGAACCAGTCCAGATACTGAACATCGTCCCAGTCTAAAGAGACAAAGACAAACTGACATCCTCTGTCTCAAGTGCCATTTCTATTTAATCAGATATTCCACCTGAGCACATGCACACTGGTCTATTGATTCTAACCAGCCTCCTTCCCCCACAGTGTGTCGACTTATATATCAGATCCAGAGAGTCCTAGGAGACAGCAAAGGCTGTAAGGAGCAGCGGAGCCCCATTCTGATTCACCATCATGCTCCCTGAATTTGATGCAGGTAATCTCTGACTCTGCCTTCCTGATGCCAGGTGTACACAGACTGGCTTTGATAGGCCATAGGACCTGCAGCTGTGGGGGCTATATATTGGGAATGTTTCCCTTCAGAAGGCAGAGTCAGAGCAGGGAATGAGATAAACTTGAGTTAAGTGCATCTTCTCCCGGTTCAGTGGAATTTCTGGAACTGTAAGGGGAACATGTTCCAGTCCCTGATGCAGTTAGGTTCATGCCTAGCCTTGGAGCCCTTCTTCTCCTGGAGCAGCTGTGGGTACAAGTTCTCATGGAAAGCCCTTCCCCCCATCCCTTGGCCAAAGGATCCCTTGGAGGCAGAAGGAGCTGAGGGTTTAGCTCTTGCTCCTTTCCCCTAGCGTCTCCAGCAAAGGGACTACGGGTAGAGACTCTGGCTCAAGGGAGATTGGGAACCAACAGGAGGATGCTGATGGAACCCCACACTCCCTCCCTTCCATTAGGACTCAACTCAGTTCCTTAGAAGAGGGGACTTGGTGGTGTAGTTGTAACTGTGCATCGGTGACTCACCCAAGAACATCGGCCAGCTGGCCAGGGAGGGAATTTACCGGCTCTACAAACTGCTGCTGTGCCAGAGGTAAGGGAACCAAGCTGGGAAATGGGACCCAGTAGAAAACTGTTACTGACAGAAGCCAGCCAAAGGGACCCCTGAAGAAATGAGCCACCTCCCACCTGAGACTGTCCCCCTTTGGGTAACGGGAGCCCTGCTGAAACCCACCAAATCCTCTGTGATTGGTCCTAACTGAAGGATGAGTCTGTCTCTTTCCTTCTCTCCGCGCTCCATTTAGGATCAATACCCCTCCTCAGGCACCAAGCACAATCCACCCACTATAGGGAGTCCTGCCATTCTGTGGGGTCAGAGATGCAGCCCAATGGGAAGGGAAGAATACAGACACCAAAACCACACAGAGAAATCTGACAATGAGAAGTTGCTAAGGAACAGCTTTCATAGGGAGACAGAGGGAATGCAAGCAGGAGCTCCTCCTGTAGTTGGGTGGGGTTGGGGGACTGGCACTGGAGGTCACTAGAGAGGAAGGTGAGTCCATCTCAGGATCAGTTGCCATTAATCCTCCCTAATTCCTGATGGCATCTAAGTCTATGACACACCTTTGTTCTCTTCAGACAGGAGGACATCATGGCCATGGTGATGTGCCATCTCTACTCCATCTGATGCTGTCACCAAGTGCCCAAGGCTCTGCAGGGGCTGCACATCTTAGGATGCCTCTGATGAGATGTAGAGCCCCACACTGGGCCAGGAGGGTTTAGAAAGCAGGCCTGAGCTGCTGGGATCCCACCCCACCTGCCCTGGAGAACCTGCTCCAGCTGGAGGATGAGTTTCAAAGGGAACCTGTCGTGGGGTGTATGTGTCCACATGCTAACTCAGAAACCAAAAGGTCAATCCAGGCACTGCCAGCTACAGCTGACTGGCAGGGTAACATCAGCTGTGAGAATCACAGGGCTGGAAAGCAGATTGGCAGGTCTGCTAAAAAGCAGTGAGCAGACAGGAGAAAGAAACTCCAGTCAACAGACAGCTTAGAAAGCCATCCAGGGAAAGCGCTGAAATCCCTAAACCAGGAACAGGGAAACACCAATGGGCCCAAATGTGAAAATTTAAAAAACCAGGAGAGGGTTTGTTTGCTTTCAACCTTGGTTTGCTTTCAACCTTGAATCAAAACTACTGACCAAGTAACAGTTATAAACAGGGCAGCAGCAGTTGATGATAAAATCTACCATACAGGGAAGAGAAGTGAGACAGTACCTTCTGAAGACTTGAAAAGATCAAGAGGGCCTCCTTCCTCATCATGCCTTTCTGCACCAGAACCTGAGCTTAGTCTGCCAGCACTCTTATTTCATGATGCTGGAAAGAAAAGAAACAGAAAACACAATGAACTGAAGACCTCCCCCTGGTGTCTATAGCATTGCCAGAACACTGCAACCGAGTCTACCATCCAGTGCAGACCATTACAGGGAACAGCGTCCATGAGAAGCTGACTAGGGCCCTGTCAGTTTCACAGCCATGAAAAATATCTCATGTTCTGTGAAATCTGCCCTGCACAATGAAATCTGATCTCTCCATGCTGCTAGGAGCCTGGGGAAACAGCTGCTTGTCTGGCCAGACTGGGGAGGGACAAGAGTTGTCCTTCCACTACATGGTCATGCTTGGTGGCAAGGTCAGAGCCACCTTGAGAGGTAGTGCAGAAATAAGGGTAGAACCTACTACAGCTCTGCCATGAAGGAAGCACAAAACTGAAGGTGGTATTCCTGAGACCACCATCCCCTCCCCACAGAAACTTTGCAAACTCTCCATCACCACCACCACACGCAAACCTATTTTGGGTCTGGACCTGCATGGTTGGAACACCATGAAATTTCATATCCGAACATCTGAAATTGTTAAATTAATTTGGAAAACTTCTGCCCATGGAACTGGTAAGACTGCATGATGAATTTGGTAGGGCCTTTTCTATGACCTGTTCAGCAGAAGTTGTAGGAAACAGTCTGCCAGAAACCGTTGGCTTTGTTGGACTTTAGGGTCATTGGGAGTCCTCAAGTGCAGCTTTTCTCCAACTGGGGCTCCCAACCCCAAAGGCTAGTGTAGCGGGGTTGTGAGTGGGGTCTTTATCTGCCCAGGTTTTCCTGGCCGTGACCTCTTTTTTGGTCCTCAAATCTTCCTCTGGCCTTATTTTGGAAATATTGAAAAAGTGTTTGATTTTTTTCCTGGCTTTCCAAGTTGGGTGGCTGGAAAGCAGTGCTCACTGTCTGGACAACTAGTTTGGATGGCAGTACCACCGCCTGCAGCAGAGAAGGAAGAAGGTAGCATGGTATGGTATTGCCTCCCTTCCTTCTGTACTGCCATTGGATCTGGGCTGCAGCAGAGCAGTGGCCATCAGCAGGTCACCCACTTCAGAAGTCAGTGCCACCACTAGCAACAGCACAGAAGGAAGGTTTGAATGATATGGTATCACCTCCCTTCCTTTTGCACTGCTGCTGATGGAGCTACCTGCTGAGCTGGGTGGTCTGAGAGCAGTGGCCGCTGACCAGGTGCCCCGTTCAGATGCCAGTGTCACAGCTAGCAGCAGCATGGAAGGAAGTGGGGGTCACTCTTAATTCTGTGCCACTGCTGATGGTGGCACTGACTTCCCAGCTGGGTGTCTTGTAAGCGTCCAATACTCTCCGCCCACCCTGCTTGGACATCAGTGCTATTACCAACAGCAGTGCACAGGGATGTGAAATCTGATATGGTTTTGCAGTGCTTCCTTCTACACCACAACTGGTAGCTGAACTGCCTTCCAAACAGGGCAGCCAGACAGCACCACTGGCCAAGTGCCTACCTCAGAAGGCAGCACCACCACCAGGAGAAGTGCAATGGGAGGGGTGTCCCTGAATATGGAATATCTTTCTTCTGTGCCATTGCTGGTGGCAGCTCTATCAAGCAGGGCAAAGAAAAATTCAGCACTGTCGCTGGTAGCAGCATAGAAGGAAGGGTAGCCTGGTGTGGTAATGTCTCCCTTCTTTCTGTGCCACTGCAGGGGGCAGTGCTGTTTTCTGCATTTGCAGGCTGGAGAGTGGCCCGCCACCAGCAGCGCAGAAGGAAAGGTGGCAGGGTACATTCTTCTCCTTCTGCACTGATGCTAGTGGGGATGCTGCCATGTGAGCCAGGCATCCACAGAGTAATGGGCTCTGGTCATGTGTTCAGCTCAGATGGCTGCACCACTGCCCACAGCAGCACAGAAGGAAGCATGGTGTGGTATTGCCACATTTCCATCTTCACTGCTGCTGGTGGCTGCATTGCCTTTGGATCTGGGTGGCAGCAGAACAGCGGCTGCAGGGCGGTCACCCAGCTCAGAAGGCAGTGCCAATTCTAGTAGCTGTGCAGCACTGAAGGATGGAATGATATGGTATTGCCTCTCTTCTTTCTGCACTGCTGCTGGTGGTGGGTGGCCAGAGAGTGCTGCTGGACAGGTGCCTACCTCAGAAGGCAGTGCCACTGCCAGCAGCAGTGCAAAAGGCAGGCTGTCATTGAATGGCATTGACCCTCTGGCAGCATTGCTGGCAGTCAGAAAGGCAGCACCACCATGAGCAGCAGTGGAGAAAAAAGGGTGGCCAGGTGTGGTATTGTCAAGCTCTAGCTTCTAACCTGGGCAAATGGAGAGGCAGTGCCAGCACCAGCAGCAGCAGAGAAAGAAGGGTGGCATGGTAGGTGCTGTCAACCTTCCTTCTGTGCTGCTGCTGGCAGTGGCTCTAACTTCTAAGTTGAGCAGCAAGAGAGTGCCAGTGCAAGGCAGTCTGCCATCAGCAGCCGCACCAAAGTTCTGCTACTGCCACCTTCCTTCTGTGCCAGTGCTGGTAGCAGCACAACTTTCCCTGCTGAGCAATGAGAGAATGGCAGCCGCTGATAGGACACCCAGCTCAGACATTAACACTGCCAACAGCAGCAGCACAGAAGAAAGGGTGGCCTGCTGTGTTATTGCCACCTTTCCTTCTGCACGGCTGCTGGTAATGGGGCTGCCTTCTGAGCCGGATGACCAAACAGCAATGGCCTCTTGTGAGGTGTCCAGCTCTGATGACAGTACTGCTGCTAGCAGCAGCACAGAAGGAAGGGTGGCATGGCATGGTATTGCCACCTGGCCTTCTCTGCCACTGCTGGTGGCATCTCTACCTTCCAAGCTGGGTAGCCAGAGAGAACAGGAGCTCAACTTTGAAGTCAGTGCCACCAGCAGCTGCACAGAAGAAAGTGTAGCAGGCTACTTTATGTCCACTCTGCCACTGCTGGCACTGACAATGTTTTCCAGACTGGGTGTCTGAGAGCAGCTGCCACTCCAGCCACACAGATAAGACCGCAAGGAAAAATCATGGACATTTTTTCATATTTCCAAAGTCCATGTGGATGGAGATCAGAAGAGTGAAGAAGAGGTCATAGCTGGGAAAACCCAAACACATGGTGACCCTATGAGTGACCCTCCTGCACTCATCCTTTAGAGATGGAAGCCCCAGTCTGAGAAATGCTGCACTAAGGGGATTCCTCTATGACCCTGAGGTCCATCAGTAGTTCTGGGCAGACTCTTTCCCAAAACTTGCATGAAAGTGACTGCAGATGCTCAGGGAAGTTTTCATGTTTCAAATAGGTGTCTGGATGGAGACTGGAGGACCAAAAAGGAGGTCATTGCCAAGAAAACCCAAATGGGTATGCCTGTCAAACATCAGCATCCCTGATATTAAGAGTCCAGTTGTTACTAACCCAGGGATAAAAATATTGTGTCTATATGCCACTTGTTTCAGCCAGAATTTAGACAACTCTCCACTAACCCTGTAGTCCCCTGCCACTTGCTCTCTCCTCCTTAATTCCCTGGAAAAGCATCTGAAGGATGCAGTGTCATAGAATCATAGGGCTGGAAGGGACCTCAGGAGGTCATCTAGTCCAGCCCCCTGCTTCAAGCAGGATCAACCACCACTAAGTCATCCCAGCCGGGACCTTGTCAAGCCGGGACTCAAAAACCTCAAGGGATGGAGAATCCACCACCTCTCTAGGCAACGCATTCCAATGCTTCACCACCCTCCAGGTGAAGTAGTTTTTCCTAATATCCAACCTACACCTCTCCCTATTCAGCTTCAAACCATTGCTCCTTGTTCTGCCATCTGACACCACTGAGAACAGTTTCTGACCCTCCTCTTTAGAGCTCCCCTTCAGGAAGTTGAAGGCTGCTATTAAATCACCCCTAAGTCTTCTCTTCTGTAAACTAAACAAGCCCAAATGCAAGTGTCAATGCAAAATTCTTTGTCCTGGGAGCACGGCCACCCTCAGGCAGAACAACCTTAGGAGCCAAATAAAACATCGTGCTGCTGGTTTAAAATAATGATATGGAAGAGAAACAAACAATTCATTTTGGGTGTTTGTATGTGTCTTTGCTTTCTGAGCCTTCAGGATACTCCCATGTCATGTTTCCAGCCTTTTTGCTACAAACCCGAAGGCTTGAAGGCTTGAAACACTTTTTCCATAAAAGCTGAGGGTGTGTCCATCCTTCAGAGGTGTCATGTCACTGGCCACCATCAGCCCCTGCTAACCAACCACTCCAGCAAGCAGCCACTTTTGGCTGGAAATGGGATGGGGTGAAAGGGACTGCTGTCCAAGAGGAGGTACTGCGGCAGAGACTATGCTGGTGGACAAGTAGGGGTTGCTGCTGGCCCTACCTTCTGCAGCTATGCCAAACCACAAGCCTGGCACTCCCACCCCAACAGCCACTGTATTCCCCCTGCCCAAACCCTCCCCCTACACAACTAGTGGGTGAGCAGCTGGTGATCAAGGATCTGGCCAGCAACAAGCCCCATCAGTACTGATGGGAGAAGAAAGATGGAAAATACAGAATAATTGGCCCATTTTTTAAAAAAAAGTAGGGACACTTGCACTGGGGTTTAAATATGAGACTGTCCCTTTAAAAACAGGACATCTGGTCCCTTTTTGTCCTGTAGGTTAAATCTGCTCAGTGGCATTGCTCAGGAATGTGGACTTTTCACCCTTCAGAGCAAGGTAACTGGGTTGACCCGACTTTTTAGCAGACCAGGTCTAATTCAATCAGAGAGAAAAAGCCCCTAATTCTGTTGCTGGTCTTCTTTGTTTGACAAAGAAATGAGGCAGACAAGTAGAAGCAGGAGGGAGAGTGGTGAGAGAATTTTATTTTTAAAAATCAGTGGTTGTTGATTCAGAACATAGGAAATTACTCACTGCTCTTCCATCTTCCCTCTGCATGATACTGATATCAATTAGCTACTTTGTAAGTGCCAAGAAACTAAATTTATGCATTTAACTCTAAGTGGGTTTATAGGCTGTTTCTCGGAGATTAGCCATACTGCCCCTTCTACTGGGAATAGGAAAGTTACAAAAGAATGCTCCAAAGTATATTAATGGTCAAACATTTCTCTTAGTCCATATTTTACTTCTGTGGAGATCAGTGGACTCTCTGCTCTACATCAAAGGCATTATATGGCCCAAATTGTTTTGATGTATCTCAAGCTAATCCCAAAGGAACCATGGCGTAAGCCTACACAGCAGCCTGATTCCAAAATAAGGTATTCAGGAATAGCTGTCAAAATGATGCTGCTGCACATAAAAAATGTATTTTGAAATACCACTTCACTATTTTGAAATACATTTTCTGCACACATAGCGCTTATTCTGAAATAGTTATTTCAAATTAAGCATTATTCCCAATGGCTGAGGTTACACTACATTCCCCTTTCAGACGGTAAATGCAAATTCAGCCAATCAGAATTGCAAATGAGGTGCTGATTTGCATATTGTGCACCTCATTTGCATAATGGTGGACACTTGGTGTTCTGGAAGTGCTGTTATCAGAAAAAAAAAAAGATTGTACATGTGGTTCCTTTGAAAGCAAGCCCCATTTTCAAAAGAACCTTTCTTGCTGAAAAATATAAGAAGGGTGCTTTTGAAAGCAGGACTTCCTTTTGAAGGAACCCCATCTACACAGCTCCCCCACCTCCCCCACTGTCACCTTACAGGGCATTGGCCACTGGCTTCTAGCCGCAGTGGGCCCTGCCAAGCTGCTTCCTTTCATTCCCTGACAACTTCTGCCCCACATCATCAAGACAGCCTACTGCCTTCTGTCCCATGCCCCTATTTCCCTGTGGTCCCAGCCCTAGTGGGGACCCTGGACAAAGGGTGGGAGAGGTGGGTGAAGGTACCATGGGTCTCAGCCCCCAAACCCTGTGGAGGACTAAGACCCCACGCCCACTGTCCTGGTTCCCTCCTCCAAATTCAAGTACCCCCACCCCCTGTCCTGGTTCCCCCAACCTATATAGTTCCCCCCTGTAAATAGTTCACGTGTTGTTTTCCTTGTTCCTTAAGTTTGGGTTTATTTGATAACATGGTTGATTTTTTCAGCACCCCCATGTCCCTTGTTAATAGCAGGGCAGTGGGCAGGGTGGATGGGTGGGAAGTGTCATGGGGAGGATGAGGTGATGCAGCAGGCGGGAGTTGCCTCTGGGGTTTCCTGAGGGAGTGTCACCAGCACCCATGGGTGACTCCCTCCTGGAGCACCTCCCAAATTTGGGGCTCATCATGGTGGGCCTGCCAGTGCAGTCCATGGTGGGCTGGTCATACTGCAGACAAGCCTCAGCCATCCACCCCATGAGGACAGTCCCATTCCTGGATTCCACAAGGTCACAGCATGCTCCTACCACCTCGGGGATGTTGTCCACCCAGACACCTGGCCATGTAGGGAAGCATATGAACCATGCCCTCAGGCAACTGATGACACACTCAACAGGTAACATACCCACACAAAACAGCTGTCAAATGGCTCCTGGGTGGGGTCTGGGTGGCCTGTACATGGCCGTATAGGCCTGGGCTGCCAGGGCTAGGCCACATGCTCCACCATGTACACGGGCATGATGGTGTTCCCAGAGTACAAGCTCCCGCTGGGGGATGTCAGTCCCCTCCCATACCCCACCTCCCCCTCCATTCCCCACCCATTCCCCAGTGTGGGCCTGCATCAGGGTGGGGTGTCTCAATCTCCCAGGTCTACACCTCCCCTCCCAGCCCTGTCACAACCCCGCCCCCAGCTCCCACAGGTCCCCATGTCCCAGCAGTTCTCTCCCACCTCCCCATGATGGGCCTGTGAGCTGAGCATGCCTTGCCTCAAAGACGGTAGCCCCAGTGGTTGAACTTCCCACCTCAACCTTTTTCCCCATGGAGCAGTAGCTGTCCAGGGTGGACAGATTTCAAATGGTGATTGCCAGTCACCTCGCCAGGGTCAGGACAAGCTGCATGCGTGTGTCCTGGCATCGGGAAGCAGGGATGAGTGAGCTTCAGAGCTCCAAGATTGTTTTCTTATGCATGCAGCCACTGTTCTGTGGCCACTGCATGTCATCGCACTCACCCAGGACCAGCTGGTCCCACATGTTGGAGCTGATCAGGTAGCTCCAGAGGTGCTGGGTGGACTGGGGTGGCACAGCTGGGGCTGTGGTGGGTGGAGTCCCCAGGGCTGGGTCTTGGCCACAAGGTGGGTGGAGGGCAGCCACAGCAATGGTGGCCAGAAGCCCAGCAAGGGAGAGCATGAGAGTCTGGGGCTTCTGTCAGTCCAGGACTCTTGACTGTGAGCTTCAGGACCATGGACAGGCTGTACTCCACTGTGTGCACCAGAGCAGGCCTCAGCAGCCTGTGAAGAGAGGGGGTGTCTCGGAGGAGACCTTTAAGGGAGCACCTGGCTGGAGCTCCTGGAAGAGCTTGCCAGCTATGCCACACCATCCGTGGCATCTCCAGCCCCAGTCTTTTGAAAGAATGCTTGTGGATGTGAGGACGCTCTCTTTTGAAAGAGAGGATGACTCTTTTGCTCTACTTGTTAGGTGTGGATGCAGTCTTTCGAAAGACAATCTTTCAGATCATCTTTCGAAGGATCGCTGTAGCATAGACATGGGCAATGAGGGTTACCAATGTCAAAATAAATATCAAAATAAGTTAACCACTATTTTGAAGTTATTTTGAAATTGCAGTTGCGTTCTGTAGACACAAGGACAGTTATTTTGAAATAACAGCTGTAGGGCTATAACTACACCATGCCGTAACCTTGCAATAAGCTATGCAATCTGTGCTACAGCTATATTTATCTATCTATCTATTTCATTAGCTCCTAAATAGGCAATTTTGGAAAATCACTAGTGTTAGGCACTGGGGAATGGTTTCTGAAAAGATGAACCATCAATGTAAGCAACACATTATCTATACTGGCACTGCATCCATCTAACTGCATCAAGGTAAGCATTAGATCTCTCTTGGAGGTGGGATTATTAAGTCAGTGTACAGGGTGAGTAACACTGGTGGGAGGAACATTTTAGAGTAGATGGTTAGAGAGTTAAGTCAGTGTAAGCTGCCTTATGTTGACCTAACTCTGCACTATAGACCACGCCTCATTGTGAGTAAGAGTAGCCGAACCTGAAAGAGTCTGGCACAGTGTATCATTTTAGGGAAGAACTTGCATCCAGCTTAGAATTCTCAGTGAGTGATCATTTCTGCAAAACCACCAGCCTCCACAGGGTTATCTTGTCATGTTAGTAAAAAATACTGGGTGATAAGCCATTGGGCTGATGATTATCAGCATTCATGCTGCTTCTCCAGTGTTTTTTTGTTTTTTCTGGGGATTTTTTCTCCCCTCCCCATTGCTACACACACACTGCCTAACAGTTATATTATATTTGCAGCAGTGTGGTCCAAGTTTATCAATGCTCCAGTTAGAGACGCAAACCTATAATTATAGTCTCCAGAGTCAGAAGAATGTGGAGTTTTTATTTGTGATGATGAATATGCAGTTCTTTTAAAAACCTTCCTCCCTGTATTATTAGAAAGTAGGAGAGAGAGAAAAAGAAACAGAGGGGGATTGGTATCTGACATCTACATGAGAGAAATGGCAGTTATAGAAAGACACTTTTTGTCCCTTTCAATAGCAAAAGTACAAAGACTTCCCAGCTTTTCATAAGATATACAGTATGTGAGCACAAAGACTATATCTATCTAATCTAGTGATCATCAGAAATGTTTCACAGGTTAAAATAACCTCAGGTGGAGAAAAATTCCATTGCAATGGATAAAAACATGAACAATATTTTAACTCATAAATTTGTGTAATAAGGAGAATAAAAAAACCCTCATCTTTTAAGGCCCACTCCACCCATTGGTCTCCAGACAGGTTATTTCGTAATTGTCTGTCTGGGGGTTTCTTCTATCTAGTTCTCAAGCAATTGATATTGGTTATTGTGCCAGGCAGAATATTGAACAGGAGGGACTAGCAGTCTCACCCTACCTGATAATTCTTCCATTCTTGTTGTTCTGTATTCCTAAACACATTAGTCATATTAAATTGCCATCTCACTTAAAAAGAGAAAAGGCTTAACTAAGTCACTGACCAGGTTAAATGAGACACATTGCTGGCCACCTTGTCTCCTCTTTTTTCCTTGAATTCTTATCAAACCTCTGAATTGGGAAGAAAGACGACATTTTTAGATTTGGACCAAATACGTACATTTCAATGATATTAATATACTCAGTAGGCAATTTTGGAAAAAAAACCTAATCCTTTGTGATGGCTTCCAGGCTTGCCTGATTCCATTAAATGATACATTATAAACACTTTTAGCCTGACTTCTGCTCCTGCCAATGACAGGGAGATAACTGCATAGAGGTTGTGCTGTAATTCGGGGCTGGATTGTAACCTGCATTAGAGACAAATATTGGGTATGTTGCATAGATCTTGGAGTTTGCCTATCCCCTTCAACGGACTTGGGTTAGTAGGTGTGAAGTGGCACTCCAGAAATAGTTGGGTCAAGTGGCTTGAAGCTGCAACCTGGGCTGAAACTCAAGCACTGAGGTGGAGGAAGAGGAGCCTCAGGGAGTGACTTCCAGCCCACGCTTCATCTGCAAGATGGCATCTGTTCAGCTACTTTTAGAGCACCAGCACTACCCTGGCTAGCCAAATTGCATTAACCTGGGAAGGGTGGTTCTTTCCTGCAGGCCCTATGTGGACCTACCCTCAATCCCACATGGGTCTCAAAAACACTTGTTCTTTGGACATTCACAATTCCACCCCTCAGTTCTGCTGCAGGAGAGAATGAGTGTTTGTCTGCACACATTGCACCATTCCAACACTTTTTTTTTCACTGTGCACAGAGCCTGTGACAGTAGTTGCCATAGTTTTACACCAATCCATTTTATCTGCTTTCCAGCTGTGTACATTAAAACAGAATCACTATATAAGGTCCTGGATCATCATTGCTTGACTTCAGTTTTATGCTCATTGATTCCTGTTTAGGTTGTTGGAAAAGAACTGGTGATATGTGATGCAATTTGTTCTTTCACTCTTCAGTTTGGGAAGGTCACCAGAGCAGACCGTTCTCAGGCAGAGTGATCTATTGCAGTTTTCCTTTTAAATCTCATTCTGCTAAAGCTAAAAAGCCATACTCGGAAAGGCACATCAGATTTAAAGATGGAAATCAGGTAGTGGAGAAAGCATCACAAGCAACAAAACAATATACAGCGCAGAGATGTACACACACCATAGGAACCAAGCAGAGGGAACTCCTGTGCTCTTTTGATTAGGTCTCCAGGAACTCGGGTTTGTACAAGTACATTGTAACAGGGAACTTAAAGGATAATAAATAAGAAGTAAGAGGAGATAAGGGTTACCAAGTAAAAGAGGTTAGGTTTGCAGTAGAGACTTTACAAGTGGCAGTGATATCTTGTGTAGTCACTCTGTGCTGACAGCAGAGAGCTCTCTCATCAAGATAATTAAACTACCCCCACAAAGCAGAGGTTGGCACTCTGTTGGCTTTCCTGCTGACATGGTGCTGTACACGCTATTAGTTATGCTTGCATAAATTACATCACTCAAAAGGGTGTCTTTTCACACACCTGAGCAACATAAGTTTTGCTGACATTAATGGTAGTGTAGACATGGTCTTATTGCCAACAAGGAAAGTTACTATTGATTAATAAATGGCAGGGCTACATCTCAGTATGAGCAAAAAGAACCATTCACAAGAGGGACCACAAGAGACATTTTTATTAGCAGTTAATGTGCAGCATACTTACTGTGAAGGCTTGGGGAATCTGGCTCTAATAAGATTTGTCAAATGAAGCAACATCATGGAGAGGCAGAAAGGGTCACGTGCCCCACTCAAAACAGCAGCCAGAGCCTGAAGGAAAGAGTTGAGGCCAGAGCCTCTCCTCTTGCAGATGCTGCACTCTCCCAGGTAAGCAGCATGGATGGAGGCTGCCTGGGAGAGTACATTAATGGATCCCAGCGCCAGGGGAACTGGAGCCAGCATATCAGGGGGACAGAGCACACAAACATCCCCCCACCAGGTAACACTGGATGGAGGGGGGCTGGGGAGAGCACAGGACCATAGATGAGTCACATGTGGGGATCATGTGGGGTGTCACATTGGGAGGTATCTTTCCTGTCCTTTCGCTGGTGCCCCCTACCCCCCATGTCCTCACCACAACTCGCCATTGCTTGTCAACGTTAGAACTGGGCACAAAATGAACACATTTTTCAACAGTTATTTTCTGGAATGTTTTAGTGATTTTGCTTTGGCCAGGCTAGCAAGCCACATAATTTGACCTTCATGAATATTCATATTTTCGTGGCATAAATGTTCACAGGCAGAACTTCAAAGCTGTGTAGAAAGAATAGGCTTAAGCTGACTTCCCATTGCCTATATACTTCTGGCTCACATCACTGCAATATCAGAGCACCTCAAAATCACTCATGGGTTTTATTCTCACAATGTCACTAGGAGGTGGGGAAATATTATTCCCATTTTAGAAATGGAAAATTAAATGATGGAAAGTTAAGGGATTTGACCAAGGACACGGAGGGAATCTGGTGGTAAGAAAAGTATTAAATCAAGAGCTCAGGCTCCGGTCCGGTGTCTTAGCCACTAGAACATCCTTCCCTTGGTAAAATTCTTGTGGAGGAGCCATAACAGCCCTTTTCAGACTAATTTCACCTACACTTTTCATCAACCTTCTTCCAATTACATTTTGTCCTTCATTTTTCATCACTAGAATTTTAAATAATCCTCAAACTATAATCTTGAATATATGTTGCAGTAGAATGAACTATAGTTACTTTAAAATTTCCTACCAAAGTATTATTGCTAAATGTTAAAGAAACTGTCTCTCACCAACCACACCTGAACCCAAGAATTTCCACCTACATACCTCTTGGTATGCCCCAATCGGAATTCAGACATCAGGCAATACATCTGTGCAAGCTAGGCACACGTAAAAGGGAACAAAGACTTTAGAGGTTTAGCTGTTGTAGCGTTGGTTCATATTGTTGATTTAAGAAAAGCAATTTTTTCATAAGTAACTACTTGTCAACCCAAAGGCAGCATTCAAGAACCATTGTTTTTCTTATGTGGTCAGATTTGTTAGTCTATAAACATCTAAAGGGATGAGCTAGCTTCCCCTCCAAAATACTGCTCTTGAATTAGCTACTCTGAATACTATCATTATGCCAAAAACAGTTTAGGTTAGGCAGGCTACAGCTACTAAGAGCAAATAAGATGCACTGCTGTTTGCTGGATCACCTCACTGCACTTGACAGCTGCCCAAGGCCACGATATGGGCAGCTGCTGGATGCTGAATATGCTAGGCTGAGAAAACTTGCCATTTCCCACCTTCCTCTTTCAAAAGGTGGCTGCAGCTTGGGAACGAAGAACTTGACCATTTATAACAATCATTCGTCCCTTCCTCCCACATGGCTAAAGCTGACACCAGACTTGACACCATATAAACCTGACAGAGCAGAAGACTGAAAAATTCCAGCAATATATGTAGCTCCTCACCAGCTAATGCAATTACCACACAACCTTATCATATATTGTCCATCAATATCCTGGGCTATTCCACAATACAACTTTGAACTGTCTTCTGCTGATTAACTACTATATCCCTCATAATAGTTGTTTAGTTCTTGCCATTTACAATTGGCCTCAGCTTGCTGAGATGAAGAAAGTATATTCCAAACTGTGTTTGGAATCTGACTGCAATTTAACTTTGTTAGATTGCTTACTTGCCTGAAAAAGATATATCCAATATATACCATTTAGTGCCATCTTTCTGAAGACATAGGGGCTTTATGAATCTTCAAAGACCTTACTTCAAAGGAGTCACAAATGCATACACTCACATTTTATGTGACCACCATTTTGGATTTGTGCCAAGAAGCAGTCACAGCCTCTGCAGATAAGGATTTACATCTTCGTTTTAAAATGGCTCTTTGAATATGGGTAGCTCAGTGCTTTGAGCCTTGGCCTTGTAAACCCAGGCTTCTGAGATCAACCCTACCGTAGGCTGTTTAGTGCTCTTAGGCAAACAGATTTAATTTAAAAATAAAAGAAAGTCAAGGATGGGGCTTGGTCCTGCTAAGAGGGCAGGGGACAGAAGTCAATGACCTCTTGACGTCCCTTCCAGTTCTATGAGAGAGGAATGTATATGTTTGTGTGTAATCCTGCTCCATTATAAGTCAATGGGTGGTTTGCAAATGACACCAGAAGAGCTAGAATTTGACCAACTGTAATTTTAGGATGCTATTTTATAAATGCATTTATAAAGTTCATCACACATTTGTGGTGTAATATTTTATGCTTCAGAAACATGTTATTGGACTACAGTATTTTTCAAATTTGTCCTGAACTCTGACAAATAAGAGAATGCATGGAGAAAGAGAGCAAGAGAGCACTGGCAAGTGAGTATGTCTTTGAAAAGCACCCATTCAGACATTTGCCACTTGGGTCATGATTCAGTCTAAAGCATCAATATGTATTTATACAGCACACATCTGCCTCATGCACAGAGTCAGTTTTTGTGTCTTCTCTTTCAGTCAGACTCATATGGTGAAGCTCAGCTTTAACTTTTAATTAAAGAGCTCTAGAATATGAATAGAATAAAAAGTTGCATTTGTCAATTTCATTTTGGAACATGTATTGAATATACAGTGTTGCCCTAAGAGAAGGTAAAATTTCATTGACTGGAAATCAAGATTCACTTATTTTTCTGAGAGTACTTAGACTTTGAGGCTCTGATGGTCTTTTCAAAAAGACAAATTCTATAAGCAGCAAATGTCTCCATTCAAGTTTTGAAGCATCTCCAAACATATCCAGGCAGCATGTCTCTTACTGCAATAAAATTTCATTGTCTACCAACTAACAGATTATTTCCCCTAGAAAGAAAAATAACCTTATTTAACTTTTTTTTAAAAAATAGCTTTTCACATTGCATACAAGCCTCAACTCTCCAATCATGTGCATTGATTCATTCCATTTATTTCAATACATGGAATCCTGCTCCATTTTAAGTCAATGGATGGTTTGAAACTGACTTCAGAAGAGCTAGAATTTGACCAACCGTAATTTTAGGATGTCATTTTATAAATGCATTTCAACAGTTCATCATACATTTGTGGTGTAATATTTTATGCTTCAGAAGCATGTTATTGGACTATAGTATTTTTCAAATTTTGCACATAATTGTTCCCAGTTTACACTGATATGAGTGTTGGCCAATACTAGGCCAATACTAGTGTTGGCCAGTACTGGGCCAACAAGTGTTAATTCACTACTGGATTGTTTTAGAAAAATCTACTTCAGCACATTACTTCCTGCACATAGTTCGTTATGTCATCCACCATTTTGGAAGAAGAGGAAGGAGGGACTTTATATGACAGTAGTGAATATATTGCCTTTTTTAACATAGCATCATATAGTCTCTACTTAGTGATCTTCAGGTGGTATTTAATTGTGCATAAACATTATACCAATCCTTTCATGGGCGGGGGCACTATTTGCTAATTAAAAAAATCTATAATGAACTTTCAAAGGCAAATTGTTAAAGCTAACGGGAACCATTACTGACAAAACTGAACTGCCTTTCCAGAGGGAGAATTTGGATTAGCAATCCAATGAACACAAATTGGTAACCAAATACTAGCATAATTATAAATGTGTGTGTGTGCGTGTGAGAGAGAGAGAGAAATATCTCCTTGCAAGTCAACAAAGGAATTCTGGATTACCACTGGTGCAACTGTGAGCAGAATTTGTCTCTAGCTCCATTTTTCTGCAGAAACAAAGATAACTTTTTCCTCAACATCTTTTTTCATCTTCTCATGCACCTGTGAATCCTTCTCTTCCAGTCTTTATCCCCACAAATCTTTTCTAAATAACATAAAGTAATGGTTTAATGATTTAAAATGAAATAATTAGAAGAATTTATTCATAACCCCATGTGACAGAATATACACATTTGTTCATACCTTATATACTATTGTGATGATGTTTCTACATTGAGTGCCTTGTGAGGTGTCATTTAAAACTCATGATCTGCTAATCAGTAATACCCTGGCACAATGCAAATTGTTATAAAACACGTGAAGTTATAAACATAAGCTGAAATTATGACTACAAATACATTTTCCAGATAAGTCAGAGTAGTGGCCAAACCAGTTCTGCGGAGACAAATGACGAGCTGATGCCTCAGACAGGTATAAACTGAGATGACGCACCATTACCTACTAAGTAGCAATTTTTAAACAGGGACAGAAACTTACATCTTAGCAAAGAAACAGCATGGTGTTTCCTTCTACACAGGCTGCTTGTCACCTTGCTCCCAGTTGGGTTTGCTTCCCACAGGGGATAGGGCTATAAAAAGAAGGAACAAACACCTCAAGACATCTCTTTCTCTCTTCCTGCCCGTGACATTCCTGGCACCTGAAGAAACAAAGACAGCAGTCATTCGGCCCTGGGAGAGGGATACAGACCTAAAGAGTTTGGTCAGTGAGCCTGCTGAAAGCATATGGTAAAAACACATTGCTTTGAATTGAATGTAGTTTGTTATGTCAGGTACAATAAGCATTTTATCGTTATTGTTCTTGTAACCATTTCAGACTTCTCTGCCTCATTACCTGCACTCAAAATCTCTCCCTTTGTAACTGATGAACTTTTTTTCATTGTTTTATCTGATCCAGTGTGCTCAGCTAGAAGGGTCTGCATAATTCCATTTTGGGTAACAAGTAGGGAGTATATTCTTCCCTTAAAGAAATAATTGACTTGATATATTTGTACTGTTGAGAAGTGGACTGGGAAGTCCAGGACATGTCAAAGTGTGGCTGATTGGCTACAGGACACACAGAGAAACACAGCTGGGAGTGACCTGTATGCTGGGGGCTGTTAGTGAGCAGTCCAGGTTGAAGGAATTGTAAAGGGCACTCCAAGTTATAGGGTAGTGGTGACTCAGCTACTTATTGGTCTGGGTTGTGTGATATGTCACACCCCATAACACCTGATCTCAGTCAAATTTCAAAATATATTATTTCTCTCCAATAAACCTAACTTAATAAAATCCAACTGAACGGTGTTAATTTTCTTTCTTTAAACTAGAAAAGCAAGTGAGAGTCCATTGCCAAAGCAGTGTAATTGAGGTTGCAATGGAAATGAAGTTATGAACACTTATTTCCATGTGTGCACAATCTGCCATTGAAAGCCAAATTTTCAAACAAGAATAGTTAAGTTTAACTTTTGAACTTAGATATGAGGATGAGTAATGATATTATGACATGAAAAGCAAATATTACTTTACCTTAATAATTAACTCTGTGGTCATCAAAAATACACCTCTTTTCATTTTTGAATTTTTCCTTAAAGTTCTTGATGACATAGTAAATGTCTCCAGTGTCTCTTGGTAAGTTTTATTTAAAAGTTGTTTAAATATTAATGCCCATTTCTGTGTATATTCTTAAAGAAAAGGGGCCAGATGTTTTCTCAGTTAAAGCACTGCAACTCCAGACTCCTACAATTCCATTGATTTTATTTACACCTTTGAATGTTTTGCTTTTACTGAGCTTATGCCTGATTCATGACATTTGGGGTTTATTATCTTCATTTCTTGGCAAAACTATTAATTGTGGAGGAGGCAGAGGGTTGTGGGTTTGGTTTTTAAAATTATTCTCTTCTCTAAATTGTTGATTAGAAGATTGGAAACAAGACTCATTTAATACAGACCCTATGTTCCAAATGCAGAAATAGCATGAGTCACTTTGTTCAGCTGTGTGTAGAAGTGGCAGAGAAGTGCTGTGTTATTTAAGATTTATTTAGATAGCTGTGGTAAAGAGAGAACAACCAGTCACACAGACACAAATAGGTTAATGTTGCACCCATATCCAGATCAACCTTACATAAGAACATAAGAACATAAGAATGGCCATACTGGGTCAGACCAAAGGTCCATCAAGCCCAGCATCCCATCTGCCGACGGTGGCCAATGCCAGGTGCCCCAGAGAAGGAGAACAGAAGACAAGTGATTTATCTCCTGCCATCCATCTCTTGCCCTTGTTATGAAGGCTAGGGCACCATACTTTATCCCTGGCTAATAGCCATTTATGGACCTGACCTGCAAAAATTTATCAAGCTCTTTTTTAAACCCTAATAGAGTCCTGGCCTTCACAGCCTCCTCGGGCAAGGAGTTCCACAGGTTGACTGTGCGCTGTGTGAAGAAAAATTTCCTTTTATTAGTTTTGAACCTACTACCCATCAATTTCATTTGGTGTCCCCTAGTTCTTGTATTATGGGAAAAGGTAAATAATTTTTCTATATTCACTTTCTCCACACCATTCATGATTTTATATACCTCTATCATATCGCCCCTCAATCGCCTCTTTTCCAAACTGAAAAGTCCCAGTCTCTCTAGCCTCTCCCCATATGGGACCCTTTCCAAGCCCCTAATCATCTTAGTCGCCCTTTTCTGAACCTTTTCTAATGCCAATATATCTTTTTTGAGGTGAGGAGACCACATCTGCACGCAGTACTCGAGATGTGGGCGTACCATAGTTTTATATAGGGGAAGTATGATATCTTTTGTCTTATTATCGATCCCTTTTTTAATAATTCCTAACATCCTATTTGCCTTACTAACTGCCGCTGCACACTGCGTGGATGTCTTCAGAGAACTATCCACTATAACTCCAAGATCCCTTTCCTGATCTGTCATAGCTAAATTTGACCCCATCATGTAGTACGTGTAATTTGGGTTATTTTTTCCAACATGCATTACCTTACACTTACCCACATTAAATTTCATTTGCCATTTTGCTGCCCAATCACTCAGTTTGCTGAGATCTTTTTGTAGTTCTTCACAATCCCTTTTGCTTTTGACTGTCCTGAACAACTTGGTGTCGTCTGCAAACTTTGCCACCTCACTGCTTACCTCATTTTCTAGATCATTGATGAACAAGTTGAACAGGATCGGTCCCAGGACTGAGCCCTGGGGAACACCACTAGTTACCCCCCTCCATTGTGAAAATTTACCATTTATTCCAACCCTTCGTTTTCTGTCTTTTAACCAATTCCCGATCCATGAAAGGACCTTTCCTCCTATCCCATGACCACCTAATTTACATAAAAGCCTTTGGTGTGGGACCGTGTCAAAGGCTTTCTGGAAATCTAGGTATATTATGTCCACTGGGTGCCCCTTGTCCGCATGTTTATTAACCCCTTCAAAGAATTCTAATAGATTAGACAGACACGACTTCCCTCTGCAGAAACCATGCTGACTTTTGCCCAACAATTCGTGCTCTTCTATGTGCCTTGCAATTTTACTCTTTACTAGTGTTTCTACTAATTTACCTGGTACTGATGTTAAACTTATCGGTCTATAATTGCCAGGATCTCCTCTAGAGCCTTTTTTAAATATTGGTGTTATATTGGCCGTCTTCCAGTCATTTGGTACCAAAGTGGATTTAAAGGATAGGTTACAAACCACTGTTAATAACTCCGCAATTTCACATTTGAGTTCTTTCAGAACCCTTGGGTGAATGCCATCTGGTCCTGGAGACTTGTTACTATTCAGCTTATCAATTAATTCCAAAACCTCCTCTAATGTCACTTCAATCTGAGTGAGTTCCTCAGATTTGTCGCCTAAGAAGGCTGGCTCAGATTTAGGAACCTCTGTAACATCTTCAGCCGTGAAGACTGAAGCAAAGAAATCATTTAATCGCTCCGCAATGGCACTGTCTTCCTTGATCGCTCCTTCTATATCTTTATCATCCAAGGGCCCCACTGCTTTTTTAGCAGGCTTCCTGCTTCTAATGTATTTAAAAAACATTTTACTATTGTTTTTTGAATTTTTGGCTAGCTGTTCCTCAAACTCTTTTTTGGCTTTTCTTACTACATTATGACAGTTAATTTGGGAGTGTTTATGTTCCTTTCTATTTTCCTCACTAGGATTTGACTTCCACTTTTTAAAAGCTGCCCTTTTCTCTCTCACTGCCTTTTTAACATGGCTGTTTAGCCATGGTGGTTCTTTGTTAGGTCTCTTACTGTGTTTTTTTATTTGGGGTATACATTTAAGTTGGGCCTCTAGTATGGTGTCTTTAAACAGTTTCCATGCAGCTTCCAGGGATTTTAGTTTAATTACTCTACCTTTTAGTTTCTGTTTAACTAGCTTCCTCATTTTAGTGTAATTCCCCTTTTTGAAATTAAATGCCAGAGTGTTTGACCGCTGCGGTGTTCTTCCCAACACAGGAATATTAAAAGTTATTATATTGTGGTCACTATTTCCAAGCGGTCCAGTAACAGTTACCTCTTGGACCAGATCCTGCGTTCCAGTCAAGACTAGATCGAGAATCGACTCTCCCCTTGTGGGTTCCTGTACTAGCTGCTCCAAGAAGCAGTCATTTAAGGCATCAAGAAATTTAATCTCTGAATCCCGTCCTGAGGTGACATGCACCCAATCAATATGGGGATAATTGAAATCTCCTATTATTACTGTGTTTTTTATTTTGATAGCCTCTCTAATCTCCCTTAACATTTCAGCATCACTATCACTGTCCTGGTTAGGTGGTCGGTAATATATTCCTAATGCCATATTCATATTAGAGGAATGAATTGTTATCCATAATGATTCTATGGAACATTTTGATTCCTTTAGGATTTTTACTTCATTTGATTCTATATTATCCTTCACATATAGTACCACTCCGCCACCCGCACGACCTGTTCTGTCTTTCCGATATAATTTATATCCCGGTATGATAGTGTCCCACTGATTGTCCTCATTCCACCATGTTTCTGAGATGCCTATTATGTCAACTTCCTCCTTTGATATGAGGTACTCCAGTTCACCCATCTTATTAGACAGACTCCTAGCATCAGTGTAAAAGCATGTTAGAAAACTACCACTATTTATATGTCCGCCTTTCACAGACGTGGTGGATTTTTTTATGTACGATTGTTTCACATCTGATCTTGCCCATATATTATTTCCCACGTTCCCTATCTGACTAACTTCTAGGGAATCCCTGTCTATGGAGCCTCGTGTAAGAGAAGTCTCCGTCCGATCCAGGTGCTCCCCCGCACCAATCGGCTTTCCCCCACCTCTTAGTTTAAAAACTGCTCTATGTCCTTTTTAATGTTTAATGCCAGCAGTCTGGATCCACCTTGATTTAGGTGGAGCCCATCCTTCCTGTATAGGCTCCCCCTACCCCAAAAGTGTCCCCAGTTCCTAATAAATCTAAACCCCTCTTCCCTACACCATCGTCTCATCCACGCATTGAGACTCTGAAGTTCTGCCTGTCTATCTGGCCCTGCGCGTGGAACTGGAAGCATTTCAGAGAATGCCACCAAAGATGTTGTTATGTTCTTATGTAAATATGTATTTTAGAATACTTACATATCTTCCCCGATATATTCAAATAGAAGTTTATCTTTAGCTTGCTTAGTAGAATTTCTATAAGCTACAAGAAGCATCCTTTAAATTCATGTCAGAAGTGATATGCCATCCATCCATACATGTAAACCCATGGCATGAGAGACTTTACTAAGTGGGGCTGACCCTCAACATTCTGAGCTGCCACAACTTACTTTGAAAACAAAAGAAGCTGCTGATTCTCAGTACCTCTTAAAAAATCACTCAAGGTGGTGTTTGAATATCTATCCACCAATTAACATCACAACTATTCTAAAAACCCTATGAAGATTTAGGTTATAAAAAGATTCCCTCATCTGTCTATCATCCTATCACGATAGAGATGTCAACATTCTCATATACTGAAGCTCTGTCCAGACCCACCTGTGACAGACATCCAAATGGCCTGTCTCTTTTCCACCCTTTGGCAACACTTATATAGCTTGTCGTACCAATCAAATATCTTTGAATTTGAACTATGAAATTTCTATCTTGAATGCACCGTCTCCTGAAGCATTAAATTATAACTTCAAGTATCATGAAGTATATTAGATGAAAGGAGCACTTTCTAAAACTATTTTTATTTTTTTTTCTTTTAGTAGCTTCTTGCTTAATGAAATGTGGAAGCTCTTCTGCACTAAATTCAAGTCACCCTTTATGTGAGGCATAAGGTGGGCTTGAGTGATATTTTTAAAGTGCATTTAGACTGCACAACTATTCATTGGAGCCAACAATTCTGATGAAAATCACAAAACCTAGAAACTTAACCTATTACACAGAAGAAGATGAAATTCTCCATCTCTAATTCTTACTTTTCAAAAAGATTAATTCAGTTATTACTCCTCAGCCTTAATTGCTTGGGGTTTTTTGTTTTTATTTTGCTATTTGCTAATTGGGTTTCTCTGGGTTTCCTTTAGCTGGTAAAGACAGTATCTCTGTAATCAATAAATTGTCGGGTACGGTTTAAAATTTTAGAAAGGTCCAAAATCATCAAGGGTCCTTTTCTTCATTTGCATGCCACAGACTTGTTGCTGAAGACCCTTATCTGTGAGTTATTCACATCTAAAAATCAATATTTATGGGCTTGGTGAAGTATCCTGGGCAAGACAAATCCAATCTCATTAAAGAGAAGGGATGACTGGAGTAGTGCTTGTGGTGAAGGGAGTTTAGTAGTTAGCTCCTATGCTGCTGAGCAACTTGACAGGTCATCATTTACTCATTTGTCGTCCCCATGCTCCAAATTGCTTTCTGTGTTAACCTGTACAGAAGTGTATAACCCTTTAAAGAAGTGTTATCCAAGAGGGTGAAGATAGTCCATTACAGTATTGCCTGGACTGGCATTCAGAATAATCCATAGGTTAAAAATAATAACATAAGGATGCAATTCTGAAATGTAGGAAGACAAAAAGTACTGTGTGTACCATGTGCTCTAAAAAGGGGGTGGCGTAGAATCAGACATTATCAAGTTCAGTTTCTCTTGTTTTCTAGTCAAGATAATAAAATGTTCTGACAGCCAGCTATAGGGAAAGAAGAAAGAATTACTTTTACCAGATAGACCTGGCTCAAAATATCTATTTTTTATGGTCTATCATATTTGCCTGAACAAATTTATCAGAAAAGCAGACTGCGGGTGACATATTCTAAAGTACCTTCCATTTTTTCTGCCAGTGACATTTCATGGCAACATGGGAAGGGGAAGGAAGGAAAGATGAAAAACAAGCCTCTCGTTACTTTATTACCCTGAGTTGATATGCACTACAATTATTTTTAAACCAGCCAGCTCCATTCCCCAGTGGTGTCACGCAAACTATATCAGCATTTTTTTTTGCCTTCATAAGTTTTGTTTCCTACTCTTAAGAGAGCTGTTTTCCCACAGCAACAACAAGAAAGTGGATATGAATGCTAAAACTCGAATAGTGGACCTTGGCACAGTTCCTGTTGAGACTTAAGTGTTTGCTGGGGCTGCAGAGTGAGGACTACAGAGTCAGGCCTAGTCTACACTTAGAATGTGGTCATCATAGCAACGGTTGTCCAGCAGTATGAAAAATCCACGCAGCTGAATGTTAACCCCCAATATTGGTTCAGCAAGATTCAAGGAAGCATGTTTGTTCATTCACCCAACTACGATTGCCCAGATAAGTGGTATTCCTACGTCAAGGCTGTGTCTAAACTAGCCCCCAGCTTCGAAGAGTGCATGGTAATTAGGGTGTCAGGAGATTACTAATGAAGTGCTGCGGTATATATGCAGCACTTCATTAGGCTAAATCTCCCCCCCCCTGGTAACTCAAAGTGTGAACCTTTGAAGTGCCCGCTGGCTTGCGGCTGCAGGTCAACCACGGGTACTTCGAAGTGCCTGCTCTCCTTCTAAGACCTTTACTCCTCAAAAGGAGCATGTGCAGCTTCAAAGTACCTGAGGCTGACTCGCGGCTACACACAAGCCAGCATTTCAAAGTTTCACACTTCAAAGTTGCTGCGGGGGAGATTTAGCCTAATGAAGTGCTGTACATGCACCACAGCACTCCATTAGTAATCTCCTGACACCCTAATTACCATGCCCCCTTCGAAGTTTGGGGCTAGTCTAGACACAGCCTGAGAGAAACAAATCTTCCTTTGATGTAAATAACAGCTGTACTACAGGCTCTTGTGTCTTAGCTATGGCATGGTAGGCATGCTACTGTAGCCCTCCAAGATTAGACATGGCTTTGGGCTTGCTGAGAATAAATTTGGTGTTTAATCATTGGTTTCATTATTAGATATAATCATTTGTGTGGTGCTGCTTAACTCAAGGGACCATGACTAGAGTATTTCACACTTTGCTTTCCTCCATCTTTCTGATCTTTTGCATATTTCTTTGGTGACAATCTTTCACTAACCACTGGCTATTTTATATAAGATCAATCTGCTCCCTCTGTCTTGTTGAGGTTTTAAAAGACGGTTGAAAAATGCTAGCAAAAAAAAATGCTTGCAAAAGTTTTAGATGCTTTTCATTTTTCACATTAAGGCTTCTAAACATGTGGCTATTGAATATAGTCTTTAAAAGGGCTAGCAAGCAGTGAATATTACCGTGCTCAGAGAAAATGAAATGTGTTATTTGGGAACAAAGACACAAATTGAAAAGGAAGCAGGAAGAAAAAGGACAAGAGAGAAAGGGAAAATGGGACCACTGGGTTACCAAGAAATGCATAATGTGGTAAATACTGTCTCCAGCCCCCAGCTTGAGTGGTAAGGAAGGGCACCCACAGAATGGGAGGAATTTGTGGTGAGAGAAATTTGTGCAGCCATGGTGTGGAGGCTATTCAAGCATAAAAACTGGGTTAACATCAGTGCACCTCTACATCTTCTTCTCAGGAAAGGAGTTGAAAGTCTTCTAGCCCCTGTCAACCTCCAATTTCATACCTCCTGCCCCCTTGCAACTTTTACTCATTTTTGCATGAGGCACTTATGCAGAATAAAGGTCTGTACTGTGCAGTTGGTGCACTCTGCTTGCTCAGCTCAGATTCTGAAACACAAATTACTCAGCCATGTTTGAGCCCCTTTTGTGTTTGATTTAAGGTTTCAATCACAAATACTTTTGAACAGCAGTTTTAAACTCACAGAAAACAAGCATTTGCCACAATTGTAATATATTTTATATCTAATGGGGTTACAGCCTCACGCAGCAATGGAACAGGATTCCCCAAATCCTTCGGCAGACTGTGGCACAGAGGCCATTCAAGAAGCCAAATCATGATCTAACCACTTGTGTGCCCCTCATCCCCCACAGCAGCTGAGTCAGACATGCCACACAACTGCACATATATTTACTTTACAGAAAATACATAGAGTAGACTAATGGCTCTAGGAATGATACTTGGGACAAGATATTGGTGTCCCATCACGGAAAAGTTTTATTTTTTCTAACATGCCAAAATCTGCCTTTTTTGCTCCTTCTCACCAAATTACTACCTCTCGGTGATCAATTCAAACTCCTAGCAAAAGTGCGAGATTATCAGTAAATTGTCCACCTAATCAGCTAAGGCAACGCAACAATATATACAAGAAAGAGCCTTGCTTAATGAATAGCTAAAGGCAATGGCATTAAGGCACATTTAACGCAGAGCCTTGCTATGTAAACTCTGTCATCATGTGACGTATGGCAGAATCACTAGAGGCTCAGATTTCCTGCTAAATCTTTTGCTTCTTCCTGCACAATCTTCATGACTCAAACTCCAAGCTGGAAAAGGACTGATCGAATGGTGCTACAAGGTTCTCTGAAAGAAAGAATTATAAATAATATATTACAGTTACTAAAAATGTAGTATCAAACCAGGCTTCTCCAGCTTATGGATCCTAAACTGCCAGCAAGAGAGAAAATAACAGTGAACGATACATTCTGGCACCATATAATTTAGATCATAAAAACATGTGGGGTAATGCATGATGAAAGCAGTTTGAAGTAAATAAGTATGCGTACATTAGCCTTCAAACAGTGAAGCAAAACATAAAACATACAAGCTACGTCTACACTACAGCGATCTTTTGAAAGTTCTTCTGAAAGATCTCTTCCCAAAAAACTTCTTTTGGAAGAGTACATCCACACACAAAAAGCAGATCAAAAGGTTGATCCACTCTTTCAATACAGAGCATCTGCACAGCCCCTGCTCTTTCAAAAGAACGGGCCAGGGGTTGAAAAATTTGCCACGAGCACTGCTCTTCCAGAAGAAGGGCTCACGGAGCATCCATGCACACTTTTTTCTAAAGAATCTTTCAGAAAAAGGTGCTCTTTCTGATCCAGCAGCAGAAGAGGGTTTCCAGAAGAAGAGCTGCTTTCTTTTGTTTTCAGATCAAAAGAGCGCATTTTGTGTGTAGATGCTCCACCTGTTTCTTTGAAAAGGGGCCAGGTTTTCTGAAAGAACTTGCTAGTGTAGGCACGGCCTTACAAATGGACAAGTTCTAAATCAGAATACCAGGAAAGGAAAGCAAATTACTGTTAAAAGCATATATGTATTTTTTCTTTAAATTTATATCAGGAAGACAGAGAAGAGAGCATTGGGTAGATCTAAACTGAGGACTGGAGAGGCAAAAATAGATTTAATGGATAACATTGGTTTCCCTTTTCCCATGCTTATTATTAAAAGAAAGTGACCATGTGATTCTTTACCATTGTTACTTGACCTCTACTAACAGTAAAAAAGTGAATGGGATTCTAGTTTGAAATGCTAGGAACTTTACTGTAAATCACAAGGATGTGAAACTGGATGTACCTCTTCTTGAGGAGTGGACATTAAAAAACGAAAGGCCTTGCAGCATCCAGACAAAAATAATCAATATTTTTATATATATATATATATATATATATATATATACATACACACACACACACACACAACTACAGATCTCCAGCTGATCTTATTCTTACTGGAGGAGGTTTTATATTAAACTTTATTACAATTCTAATGAAATGCTGAAGGGAAGTGATAACTTATGGAAAGTCATCACACAGACAAAGAAGACTAAATGTAGGGTGTATCCATATATTCTAAAAACCATAATCCATTGTGAATCATCCTGTGATACCCTGGCATGAATAAAGCTATACAAAGGATATTTGATAGTTTGACGAAAAAGGAAAGCTTGTTTTAATGCATTGCAAAAGTTTTAGATGCTCTTCAGTTTTCACATTGAGGCTCCTAAACATGTGTCTGTTGAATGTAGTCTTAAAAAGGGCTAGCAAGCAGTGAACATTACTGCTCTCAGAGAAAATGAAATGTGTTATTTGGGAACAAAGACACAAATTGAAAAGGAAGCAGGAAGAAAAAGGACAAGAGAGAAAGGGAAAATGGGACCACTGGGTTACCAAGAAATGCATAATGTGGTAAACGCTGTCTCCAACCCCCAGCTTGAGTGGTAAGGAAGGGCACCCACAGAATGGGGAGGAATGTGTGGTGAGAGAAATTTGTGCAGCCATGGTGTGGAGGCTGCTCAAGAATAAAAACTGGGTTAGCATAAGTGCATCTGTACATTCTCTTCTCAGAAAAGGAATTGAAAGTCTTCTAGCCCCTGTCAACCTCGGATTTCATACTTCCAGCCCCCTTGCAACTTCTACTCATTTTTGCATGAGGCACTTATGCAGAATAATGTTCTGTACTGTGCATTCAGTGCACACTGCTGGCATGCCTGCCTTCCATCCTTTCTGGCATCTGGCATCTATTCCCTCCCCACCTCTATATTTGTAACTAGTTCTGCTATCAAACTGCCCGCTGCCACCACAGAGGAAACACAGCCTCTGTGTTTCCTACTCCCAGACCTGTCCAGATTCTATTTATAGTCATAATATTTTGCAAATAGTGTATTCAATAATTTATGGGGAAAGTATTAAAAATACATTATTCAACAATTTACAACATTTTCATTTTGAATACAATAGACCAGTGGTTGACAGAAACAAATCTATGCATAGGATATTTGGGGACAATTTTTGTACAGTTTGCAAATGTTCTGGTGACTCTGGGCTGAGTGTGGGGTTACCTGCAAGTGCCAGGGAAAGATAGTTTGGAAACTAGGTAAATTTCACTGATTTTCTGCTCTGCTACAAAAAAGTCAGCAACATGATGCTGGTATAAATATAGAGTAGTGAAAGAGAGCTTCTGTCCTTGTGACTTTAGCTTGACTATTTTTTGATCAAATCCCAAACGCAAATTGATATTCAGTGTTGTAGAGAGTGAGTTCATGTAAAAGAAAGAAAAAAATCACAGCAATCCCCCATGAACTTAAACTACAAGGTTTTGTACAAGTTCTTGCTGAACTGAAGCTACTCATTTTATTATGGAAAAAAATTGAAACTTCTTGCTTGAACACAGTCATGAAAATATATAAACTTTGAAAAAAATGGGTATGTGATTTTTACACACTGGGATTGATTGTGAAGCTTTTCAGTCTTAACAGTGTCACTTTCATATTTATTTAAGACTAGTTTGCTAGCGAACAAGAGTTAGAGGAGAACTTTATTCTAGCTTTCAATATCAAGATAGGAAGACTGGAAAGCAGTTACACATTGCAATACACAACTTACCGCAAACTAGGTAGATAATATGCCTGCAAAAATCACAATGTTCAGTTCTGCTCCACTGTAAAATGCTTAGATGCAGCTCTGGTAACGATCCAAATACATACTAATACCCTTTAAATTTGTATGATTCTTTTCCACAATTGAAAACATAGTAATAAAATAAATGCTCTCTGGTTTTAGGTTAAATATAAGCTAGCCTTCTCTAACTAACAAACTGGCCTGCAGCTATTCTTTTTAGACCACTGATTCCCAAAATGTGGCTTTTGAATCCAAAAAACCTGCAGGTAATCGTAGGTATTGGCTCTCCCTTTTGTTTCCAGGAGTTAAATCATATTTCAAATGGTAGAAAAATCCATTCCCAGTGCTGCTTTTCTAGGTAAGAAATTGGTGTTGTCAGAGGTATGTTATCTGATCACAAACATGATGTGAAATCATTCATAGGACTGAGAGGGGAAAGGCTATTTTCCATGGGAGACTCTCTATTAGGCTGGAATCTTCAGCATGAAAAACTCTGACTCCTTGTTCCACAATCTTTTTCAACTAGCATCTTATACATGGGAACATACTGAATAGCCCTATCTTAAAACAACATATATATTTAATGAAAAGGCACATGCAGACTAATTTTTGACATATTTTGTAGTTTTTGAATGGTTTCTATTACTTATCCACTTATCGTGAACTTCATATTGAAAATACTTAAAATACCTGTAAGACACTTTCTGCTTTAAGAAAGCAGTTCACACCTTTGAATACTCTGATAATTTGCAACCAGCGTATTTCAGAACAGCATGCACTGTGACTGTTTTTTAAAAGGGAGAGAAGCCAGTAATGAAAAGTTAGCTCTGTGCACAAAGTAGAGATGCTTTGAAGCTTTTTGTTTTCTATTTTATGGTAAACTAATTTTTGCAGTTGCTACTCTCTGATTTCTGGTCATCAGATGTATTCATTATGGTGGGTGACACAACAATAAATGCTCACATGACCCCTCTTTCAAACGGGTGTATCTTTTAAAAGTAGGGCTGCCAATTGACAGCTGTTTAACATGTGACTAGCTGAAAATAAAGTAATGTATTTGGGGTTTTATCTTTAAGGGTGGTAATCGCACACCTCTGAAAATGAGACTCAATGGCAACCAGTGGAGGAGGGAGGCATTGATTATGGCACAAATCCGTTGTGACCTTGTCCTGTGCCCTGTGGGCAATTTGGAAGATCTGGTTAAACATGTTTTAGGGATAAGAGAGGGGCCCATCCTCCTACCACCAGCACCATCCCCTTCATGCTGGACATGGCCATCCTTGAAGGTGTTGTTTTCAGGGGCACCACCCAATGCCTCGGAGGCAAGGGTGCTCTGAATCTGTCTGCCACACACAGCAGGGACAGGGAGACTGATAAAAGAATGTCACCCCACCCACCGCCCCCCCAGCCTATGTACCCTGTCACTGCAGGGCTGGGGTTGAGGAACAAGGGAAGCCTGCCTGGCCCTGGGCTGCAGCTGCTGGATCAGGAGTGAGGGTTGTACCTAAAGAGAAAGCGCTTCCCTCCCACAAACACACACACTCCTCCCCACGCCTTGAATACACAAGCACTCACTCACACCAAACCACAATCTAAACTAGTGTCCCAGTGAGCCAGTGGCCAAAGGGCTGGGGCTCTGGCAAGATACAGCGCAGAGAATATGGGAGATGGGTATTACAGGCCAGGGGAGGCTGAACCTTCCCAAACAGCCTGGCCCAGCCCAGGCTTCACCTCCACACCTTCGTGCGTCCTGCTGTTCCCTGTGGTCAGGGCTAAGGCTAGGGCAGGCTGGCCTCCAGCCTGGGACTTGGGGCTATTGGTGCCAGAGTTCACACCACCCAGCACTCTGGGAGTGGGAGGGGCCTGTCCTGTGCTCCAGGGTGCTGGAGCAGGGATGGGGAGTGGGTTCTGGGAGCAGGCTGCCCATCTGGCTCTCTGGGACGGGGGTCAGTTGGGTTACCTGGGGCTGAGGTGGGCAGAGCAGTGACTATGGTGGAGGGGTTCTGGGCTCTGGTGGGGACAGAAGGGGTGGGGCCTCAGGCAGAAAGGGCAGGGCTTGGACTAGCTTCCTCAAACAGGTGGCTCATACTCTGCCCATGACAGGCCCCCCGCCTTAAGCAACAAGCCAAGTGCTATGTATCATAAGTAAGGGTGCCAATACACCAGCTATCATGACGCACCTACTTCAGTGCTGCTGCTAATGACAATGCAGTCTTCCAGGCTGAGCACCAGGCCAGCAACAGCCACCCAGCCAGTGGTTAGTTTGTACTGGGGCTCAGCCCCAGCCCTAGCCCCAGCCCATCTTCCAGTGCAAGTCACGCACTGGGAGAAGGCATTAGGGCCTGAGGGTGGTGTGAGGCTGGAGGACTGAGGAGCCCATGACAGGCAGTAAAGGTGGTAGAGGTGTGGGGAGCCTATGAGTGACCAAACAAGATTCTGTTATTGTTAATAGTGTGATTAAAACTGCAATTAAGCCTAAATATTTTTTCAATCTCATGATTCATCATGCTTAACTGTTTTTAATTGTTTGATAGCCCTATGTAACAGGCATTCCATATGCTTCTGGGAAATATGCTTATGAATTTATGATATAACTGGAGTATATTTTATGCAAAATGCCTCATGTGAGGTATCCCTGTGATCTACTGACTGTTCTGGTTGTGTGCCATTTCACGTTATCAGTATAGAGTATAAACCTGCATTATTACAATAATCATGCTAAATGAAGCCTATTAATGGTACATCAGGCTCTTCATAGAATCGTAGGATTCTAGGGCTGGAAGAGACCTCAGGAGGTCATCAAGTCCAGTCCCCTGCTCAAAGCTGGATCAACCTAACCAGAACTTTGTCAAGCTAGGACTTATAAACCTCTAGGGATGGATATTCCAGTACTTCTGTAAGTAACACATTCCACTGCTTCACCACTCTAGGTGGCCCACGGGCAAGAAAAAATGAATTGTAAATGAACTTGTTTTTCCTCATAGCCTGGAAGGAAGGGATATGACTGGCTCTAGCAAGAAAAGTGGCCCCATCACCTGATTCTGGGACCCATCTGGGAGGCTGTACTTTTCCACCGAAAAGGAGAAATAAGTTCAAACTGAATACAAAGGATTCCTGCCTTTGGCAAAAGCTATATCAAGGTGGGAAGCCAAGCAATAGGGGCAGTCATCAGGCATGAGCCCCCCCCCACTCATCACCCATGGTGACTACAGAAAACAACCGAAACTGAAGAGGGGGGGAATGGCTGAGCCTGGACTGGAAATGAGTCTCCTTTGTGAAGGTGATTATGAGACCTACTATTAGGGTGAGATTTTGCATGAAACATGTTTCTTAGTGTATTAAGCTTAGCTTTCATGTTCTGTTTTATTTTGTTCAACAACCTGCATTGTTTGGCCAATTATCTCTTATAACCACTTAAATCCTACCTTGTATACTTAATAAAATCACTTTTGTTCACTAAGGGCTTGTCTATACTACCTCCCTACTTCAAAGGGAAGATGGTAAGTAGGGTATTGGGAGATTATTCATGAAGTGCTGTGGTGAATATGCAGCACTTCATTAAGCAAATCCCCCCCTCCCCGCCCCCCACCCCCGAGGCAACTCCGAAGTGTTCAACTTCGAACTGCCGGCTCACGTCTAGCCGTGGCTAACCCACCGGTACTTCGAAGTGCCCAGGAGTAAATTTTGAGGAGTAAAGGGACTTTGAAGTTGCCCAGGCACTTTGAAGTACCAGCAGGTGAGCCAGCACTTCGAAGTTTAATACTTCGGAGTTGCCATGGGAGGGAATTTGCTTAACGAAGTGCTGCATATGTACCACAGCACTCCATTAATACACACCCAACACCCTACTTACATTCCTCTCTTCAGAGTAGGCAGGTAGTGTAGACAAGTCCTAATAGTGTAAGTCATTGATATCAGGGGGGAGGTAACAATCTGTGCATCTCTCTCTTCCCCTGAGAAAGAGGGTCAACATAAGCTTACCTTGTATAAGACTTTATATCCAGTAAGATGGATTTATCTGGGGTTCAGGTCCCATTGAGGCTGTGCATTCAGGTGCTGAGGCAAGTCCCTTTAGCTATGCCTTCCCAGGGCCAAGGTGGTATCTCAGTGGCTGTATTATACCACAAAGGGCTGTGATCCTAACTCTAGCTACATCTACACTAGCACACTATGTCGAAGTAGCCTATTTCGACGTAAGAACTTCGAAATAGGCTACTTCGACACACATCATCTACACGTTCTCCAGGGCTGGTGCCATTGACATTCAACATCAAAGTAGCGACAGAGAATGTCGAAAGGAGCTGCCCTGGAAGGAAATGCAGAGCATCCACGCACACAAGTGCTCCCCTTCGAAATAAGGGGCCAGCAAAGCCCGAAGCCACTCCCTTAAAGGGCCCCTCCCGGACACACTCGGCCTGCACAGCACGAGATCCACAGAGCCGACAACTGGTTGCAGACCCCATGCACACAGCATGGACCCCCAGCTGCAGCAGCAGCAGCAGCAGCCAGAAGCCCTGGGCTAAGGGCTGCTGCATATAGTGACCACAGAGCCCTGCAGAAGCTGGACAGAGCATCTCTCAACCCCTCAGCTGATGGCTGCCATGGAGGATCCCGCTATTTCAATGTAGCAAGATGCGAATCGTCTACACACGCCCTACTTCGAAGTTGAACATCGAAGTATGGTGCTAGCCCCATCTTCGGATAGGAATAGCGATTTTGACGTCTTGCCACCTAATGTCGATTTCAATGTCGAAATAGCGCACGGTGAGTGTAGGCACGATGCGTACTATTTCAACATTGTGCCTGCTACTTCAAAGTAACCGGCTAGTGTAGACACACCCTCTGTGTCCTTGCTGGAGGAGGCTGGAGAGCCTGGAAGGCAGGGGAGTAGGCTCAATTGTATGTCAGTGCATCAAATGATAGTTGCAAGGTAGTCTCTGTGACTGAACCCATCACACCCTAGTTGAAACACTAAGAAATCATGCAGTATTTAGGAACTTTTCTAGCCAATGTTTTATAACACTTGCTCCTCTTAGGTTACTATACATTTCTGAACCAATGAGTCTCGCCTTCACACTTTGATTCTTCTAGATAATAACATGTTGGATTGGCTTCATGACCTTCTGAAATATTATTGTCCAAAACATTGCTTCATTTGTGACAGTTAGTTTCAGTAAATAACTTCTACATCCTCTCTTGGTGATGCCACTGTAACACTCAATGGATGAAGCAAAATTACATTCTTGATCATTACATTTTAACTTGCCATCAGCTACTGGGTTATTGCTCAAAATAATGTCCCCAAGCTATGCCAACTCAGTTGTCGCCCCTGCAATGGGAACCTGAGAGGGGAAAACTAAAATATCTCTAATGATGCCCTGCACTACCAACATCTACACACTTTATAGGAAAAGCAAAAATAAAATGGGATGTTAGTAAAGTTAGCTGGAAATTTTCCCATTTTCTTCTTTATTTTCCTCACTTGGATTTGTTTTTGCAGCATCAGCTGAAAGGTAAATATTGGTTACAAATATTTGTGCAGCATAAAAGAATTGGGGAAATAGATATTTCATCCCTCACCTTAAACAGAAGTCACTAAATTTCCAAGACACAAACTAAATCTCTCTCAGATTAGGACCATGACATTTAAAAATGCCAAACTCATAATTATTCTAACAATATTAGTGTTTATTAAGTTAAGAATCTTTCACGTTTATATTTGAATATTCCTAAACTCATGACTTCGCATATTTTTATCAACACAGTGCAATCATTATTTCAAACTTTTTCTTACTATGTTGCCAATATGAGCCAGTTTCATTGATGGAAAAAGAGCTCCAGGGTTAGCAACTTAACAAAAAAGACAAGTAGAAAAATATCTGGAAAATGAAACCTATCCCTAGAATAATCAAAATAGCACCTTGAAAATCAAGTTAGTGGAACACACAGCTGCTAATTTTATTATGCTCTGAACTTTAAAATGCTTCAGTGGAATCCTTGCTTGCTGACAGAAGATATTCATATTATGTCTTCTGTCATGCACCCAAAACACATCCTTGGGTGTCTACAGTATGTGTCGGATCCATCCTAGATGTTGGCATCTAAGGGCTAGATTAGCAAAACAAGTTAGGTGCTTCCCATTTAGGGGCCTCGTAACAGAGAAGTAGCCATGATAGTCTGCATTTAGGTGCCGAATTATAATTGCGTCTCTGATATTCACAAAACTCCTGCTGAGTTTCTGCCTAACCCTGCAAACATTTAGATGACCTGGCAACCTAATCAGTGGGCCTGCAAAAAGGTTCCTAAATCTGAACTGCTCAGCACCCTCACTTATGCCTAATCCACAGCAGGATTCACAAACCTAGGGGCTTTCCCCCACCCCTAGCTATCTCTCCCTTGTGGCCCAATCTAGTAGGCATGTTCAGCATACATCTAACCTGTGCTGAGTAGGTCATGACACTGAGGTGATGACTGGTGTGTGTTCCAGTCTAGTGCTTAGATCATTCCTCACATGGGATATATGGATTCAAAGTCATGAACTAAACTGGGCTGAGCATGGATTTGAAAACATGAGTCCTACATCCCACGTAAATGCCCTATACCATAGACTGTAATGTGGTGTCTGTGTCTCTCTGGGTTCTGTCTGCTAGGACATAGACTCCCTGGGAAGTGAATAACTTGGCTTAGATGCCTAATTCCAGAACCTCTCTTGGCTTTCATTGCTGAGCATCTGAGCAAAGGGAAGTGTTTCACTCTGCCTGGTGTTAAACGCCGAGCTGCCTTTGAGAGAAAGGGTTTAAGTGCCATCCTTCTTGACATTTCCTACTGGCTAGTTTCAGAGGCTACCCCCTCAGCTGGGATATGGTTTGTTATTGATAAATCCATAGGGATCTTTATTTATCACCTTCTTTTCCTCCATGTGCTTATAAATTTATTGTTTGACTATTTGCTCTTTTCCAGTGCTGAAGTTAAGCTGAGTGATCTATAATTCCCTGTGTTGTCCTTATTTCTCTTTTTATAGATAGGTAATGTATTTACTTTTTTCCAGTCCTCTGGGATCTCACTCATCTTCCATGAGTTCAGAAAGATAATAACAAATGTCTGAGAGATCTCTTCAGCTATTTCCTTGAGTATCCTAGGGTGTATTTTATCAGGCCTTGCTGACTTGAAGACATCTAACTTGGCGCAGTAATTTTTAACTTGTTCTTTTCCTGTTGGAGCCTCAGACCCTACCATGTTAGCCATCCACAACCAAGGCTAACTTTTTTGGTGAAAATGAAACAAAACGTCACTGAACACTTTGGTCATTGTTGAGTTTTCGGTTATTATATTTCCCTCCTCACTGAGTAACGGGCCTATCCTGGCCTCAATCTTACTCTTGCTTCTCATGTTAATTTAAGCAGAGTCTTAATGAGCTATCCCGTGATAGCTAGCTAGGGAGAAGAAAAGGCCAGACTGTGTTTATATGAACGTATATGAGCCGCGTCTACACGAGCCGGCTACTTCGAAGTAGCCGCGCCAACTTCGAAATAGTGCCCGCCACGTCTACACGTGGTGAGCGCTATTTCAAAGTTGAAATCGACATAAGGCGGCGAGACATCGAAGTCACTATCCCCATCAGGAGATGGGAATAGCACCCTACTTCAATGTTGAACATCGAAGTAGGGCACTTGTAGACGATGTGCGTCCCGCAACATTGAAAGAGCAGGGACCGCCATGGCGGCCATCAGCTGAGGGGTTGAGAGATGCTGTCTCCAGCCCCTGAGCTCTATGGGCACCACGTGCAGCAGCCCCTTAAATCTCCCTGCCCCCTGCGTTCCTGTGTAGGAAGCTGAGAGTGCGTGCAGGCGGCAGCACTGCCACGCGGCCAGCCTGCATGCCCACAGCAGCCCCAATCTACCACCCTGCACTGATGGCCGCTCACCAGCCCCCCAAGAGCCCCCAGGGCACCCCCCCAAGGGGAGCCAGGGCTCCCAGCCAACCAGCCAGCCAGGGAAGAGGCAGCAGGGCCCCTCCTGGATGGAGGCCGAGATCCGGGACCTGCTGGGGCTCTGGGGCAAGGAGGAGGTGCTCCAGGTAATGGGGAGCAAGAGGCAGAACGTGGATGCATTCGCTTGGCTGGCCGAGGGCCTGGCTGCCTGGGGTCACCCTGCCCACACTCCTGACCATGTCAGGAGTAAGGTTAAGGAGCTGCAAGAGGGTTATGCCCGGGCCTGGGATGCGGCCAGCCGATCTGGGGCCGCCCCCGCCACTTGCCCCTTTTACAGGGAGCTCAGGGCCATCCTGGGCCCCCGGTACACCTCCTCCCCCCGGCCACTCTTGACACCTCGGCCGACGAGCCCCAGCAGGCCCCGGAGACAGAGTCCGCCCCGGAGGCAAGCCCTGCACCCCAGGGGCCCCCCCCAGAAGCCCACCCCTGGGATGCCAGAGGAGGAGGAGGGGGAATCCTCCTCCAGCGACGGGGGGCTCTGGATCGCCATCCTGTCCCGGAGCTCCAGCAGGGCGTCCGCCCAGTGGGTGTCCCCCGACCATGGGAGCGGACCGTCAGGTGTGTACCACCCCGGTGCACACCCCCCGGGGTTAAGGGGCGGGGACAAGAGACATGACCAGGGCCCTCCACATGCCCAGATGACCATGGCCCCAAGGACAGCAGTGGCATGTCCCTCAGAAGAGTGCATCAGCCCCTGCACCCCAGCAGGACAGCGCCATGCCCCATCCCTGGGGATGGGGGGAGCGAAACCTAGGGCCCCCAGGGGGGTGGGACACCCATCATCAGCAGCATCATCTCCTGGGGACGGGGATGGGAAACCAGCAGCAGAGGGGTGGGGGGACAAGGGCCACGGCTCAGGGGCCACACTAACGGCTGTCACCGCTCTTCATCCCCCTGTGTTCCGCAGCTGCAACATCGGAGGGCCCAGAGAGCACTGGCGCGGTGTCCGTGGTCCTGGAGAGCCCACTGGGACCATCCCACCAAGCCAGCCCCTCGATGGAGCACCGACCAGCCCCAGGACGGGGCCAACGGCGGAGCCACCAGAGGACAGCAACGGACCCCCAGCTGCTTGCAACGCTCCGGTGTCAGCTGGAGGTGTTGGAGCGGCGCCTGCGGGTGGAGGAGCAGCAGCTGGAGCTCCAAGAGCAAGCGCTGGCCTGGCGCCAGGAGGCTTGGGGGGCCTTCATGCGGACCTTCGAGCGCATAGTGCAACACCTGGCCCCCCATGCCGCACCGCCCGCCTCTCTACCCGCCGCTCTGACCGCTGTCCCACCGCCATCCGCCACCCTGGGGCCTGCCGCCGAGGGGGACCTGTGGCCTGCGGACACCGGCCAGCCATATTTGCCAGTTCACCTGGCCCCCACCCAGCCTCGGCCAGGGCTCCGGCCGAGGTGAGGGTCACGCCCTCCAACCCCGGGCGCCAGACATTAGGGGTGCAGGGCCGAGAATGTGGCCTCCCCGCTTTGTACATATCCCCCATTTGTAAATAGTTTGTGTTGGACCCCTGCTCTGTTCTGCTACCTGCCCCCCCATGTAAATAGTTCCCCCCCTTTTTTTCTCTCTCTCTCTGTATATATTATTAATAAGTGAATGCACTGTTTGGTTTCAAACAACATATCCATTTATTTGCCAGAAAAGTGAGGGGGTGTGCTCTTGGGTGCTCTGTGGTGTGGGCCTGGGGGCAGGGAGTGTTGTGGAGGATGGGGAGGTGCAGTCGGTGGCCTGCCAGCGTTCACCCCGCAGCCTGGTCAAAATGGGCCCGCAGGGCCTCCTGGACCTGGATCCCCTCAGGGTCGACCTGCCAACTGGGAGCAGCGGGTGACTGCATGTCGGCCCTGCCAGCCTCCACAGCCCAGCCCTGGAAGAAGGCCTCTCCCTTGCTCTCCACCAGGTTGTGGAGGGTGCTGTACGTGCCCACAACCTGGGGGATGTTGGGGAGTCCTGCATCCAGGCGGGTGAGGAGACTCCTCCAGCACCCTTTGAGGTGGCTGAAAGTACGCTCGACCACCTGGCGCGCATGGTTCAACTGCGTGTTGAACCGCTCCTGGCTGGCTGTGAGATGGTCCATGTAAGGGTGCATGAGCCAGGGCCGGAGGGGGTACACCACGTCTGCGATGATGCAGAGGGGCATGGTGGTGTCCCCCACAGGGATTGCCTGCTGGGGGATGTAGGTCCCCGCCTCCAGCCGGCAGCACAGGCCCTAATTTCTGAATACCTGGGCGTCGTGGGTGCTGCCAGGCCAGCCAATATAAATGTCCAGGAAGCGGCCCCGGCTGTCCACCAAGGCCTGGAGGACCACTGAATGGTAGCCCTTCCTCTTGAGGAAGCGCCCTCCACTGTGCTCCGGGGCACGGATGGGGATATGGGTCCCATCCAGAGCCCCAAAGCAATTTGGGAAGCCCAGGCTGGCAAACCCCGTGATGGCAGCATCCGGGTCCCCAAGCTGCACGAGCCTGTGGAGGAGCAGGGCATTGATTGCGCAGACGACCTGCAGGGGAAGGACATGAGAGAGCACCAGTGAGGGGTGTGCAGGGTGTGTCTGGCCCTCCACCCCAGGGCTCCCCCCTCCCGGGCTCCCCCAGGGCTCCCCCCCCCGGCTCCCCTCCCAGGGTTCCCCCCTCCTGGGCTCCCCCCCACCAGGGCTTCCCCCCCTTCCCTGGGTCCTCTTACCTCCATGAGGACAGCCCCGATGGTGGCCTTGCCCACGCCAAACTGCTGCCCTATGGATCGGTAGCTGTCTGGAGTGGCCAGCTTCCAGACAGTGATGCCGACCCGTTTCTCAACCATGAGGGCACGTCGCATGGAGGTATCCTGGTGCCGTAAGGCAGGGGTGAGCCACTGGCAGAGCTCCAGGAATGTCTGCCAGCTCATGCGGAAATTCTGGAGCCAGCGCTTATTGTCCCACTCGCTGAGCACCAGCCGCTCCCACCAGTCCGTGCTCGTGGGGTAGCTCCACAGCCGGCGGCATGTGTGGCGGGGGGGTGGTCAGAGGGCAGCAAGGTCTGGGGCTGCTTCCTCATCCCCTGGGGACGGCTCCTCTTCCACGAATAAAAGGTGATCAGCTGCCTGCTGCATAGCATTGAGCAGGGCGAGCACTGCTTCTGCAGGGGCGGCTGGGTGGACCTCTGGCTGCTGCTGCTGCTGCTGCTGCTGCTGCTGCTGCTGCTGGGGGTCCATACTGCTTCGACTGGGTGTGCGCGTGCCTGTGGCTCTGCAGACCGCGTGCTGTGCAGGCTGAGTGTGTCTGGGAGGGGCCTTTTAAGGGAGCAGCTAGCTGTTGCCCCAGAAGTGCTAGTCCACCCTGTGACCCTGTCTGCAGCTGTTCCTGGCATCCTTATTTCGATGTGGGCTGCTGTGGTGTGTAGACGCTCCCCTGCAGCGCCTACTTCGATGTAGTGCTGCCCAACGTTGACGTTGAACGTCGACGGCACCAGCCCTGGAGGACGTGTAGACGCTATTCATCGAAATAGCTTATTTCGATTTTGCTACATCGAAATAAGCTATTTCGATGTAGTGTCCCCATGTAGACGTAGCTATTACGTCTTCTGAGCCTAGGTATCCAGCAGAGAGAACTGTGTTGCCAAAATGATCAATTTTGGCTGGTGCTGAGTAACAAATCCCTTTAGTAACAAATGCAGGGCGAATGAAAGGTTGTTAACCTTATTGCATGAGGGTAGCAGTATTGTGCTCAGCCTTTCCTGGCTGAGGAGGGTAATCTTCATATGAACTTAACTCCCTGAGCAGCAGGCTTAGATGCCAGATTCCTGTGAAGGGTAACAGTGGGTAAGGACATGTGTGCTTTCTAGGAGGTGTGGGCTCTGCCTAAGGCCTTGTTTACACTTCTAAAATTAAAGTGAAGCTGCCTTGACAGTGTTTTAAAATGAAAGGGTGTCCATGGCAGAAGCACTGGAAAGAGCTCTGCCAGCATTCTTTGTAAACCACTTCCCTGAGGGCAGTAGCTAATTGCACTGGAAACATGATTCCCAGAACTGTAGCCCAGTTTACACTGGTTTTTTACAACACTGTAACTCGCTGCACTCAAAGGTGGGTGTGGTTTTTTTCTCCCTTGAGCCAGAAAGTTGCAGTGATAGCAAAATGGCAGTGTAGACTTAACCCAGGAGTCCCAGGCATGGTTTAACCTGTCCCTCCCTACTGTTCAAAGACAGACCTAATAAAGGCTCCATTAGGAGTCTTTCGTGTTAAGTGATTACTAGAGCTGAAATTATTTGTTGTGGGACAGCATTTCTGCCCAGCCTGCCTCAGCAGTGCATTTCCCCATCCGTGCTGGAACTAGGAGTGCTGTAGCACCTCCTGGCTTGAAGTAGTTTCCGGTATAGCCAGAGTTTACAGTTTGGATCAGTGGCTCTCAGAACCCCCACTGTACAAATTGTTCCAGCACCCCCGAATTCCACCCCCCCCCCCACTAAGAACTGAAAATCACCAGGAGCTGGATGGAACCACGAGAGACTGACCATCAGGGGTCACTGCAGAGCAGCAGGTGTCAGCAGAAGGTGATGGTGGGCAGTGGCAAGCATCTGGCAGGACAGCCTGAGAAATAGCTGACAGGAGTAACAGTGAGCATTTGTCAGGGTTGCCTGTGGAGCAGACCAGTGGCTGCCGGCCAGGGCAGAGAGGCCAGAACAAGCACTCAGAGAGTGGAACAAGTAAGGTGCCTGCCTCACCTCCACCTCCCTCGCCCCCAGCATTGGAGGTGTTCTACACAGAGGCACCCCTGGGTCTTCGCTGACCATGGACAAGCATTGTGAGTGGGTATGTGGTGACGGAGCATAGAAGGGTGTATTAAAAGAACATTTTTGTAGGCTCACAAACCTGAGGCAAAAGATACTGCTGAGACAATGTGGTGGGTGATTTGCTCATGGTTTTGTGTTTGAAACTGCTTCTGGCATTTTCCCTCTTAATCCCTGTTAATGCCAAGTGATTTCTCTCCTTTCATTACACTTTTCTTTTCTACACTCTGTGCTTGCCAGAGGGGATGAACTGCCTGTCAGAGGCACCCAAGGGTGGTGTGTAATTTTTCCGGGTTACTGGGTGGAAGCTTGAGCCTCTTCTGTGTTGTGTCATTGAAAAGAAACCTCTCGATACAGAACCCAGCTGACTCCACTTAGTAGAAGGGTGCTGTGAGAGCTGGGGACTGGACTCAATGACCTCTGAAGGTCCCTTCCAGTTCTATGAGATGGGTATCTCTCACTATATAGATACAGATATACACACAACATGTAAAATCTTTAAACATTAAATTAAACTTTAAAGATTTAAACTTTGAATTCCTGTCTTAAAGCAGCCCTTGTCTGGGTCTTAGAACTAATTTCCTTTCACATTTCACCTGCCTTTTCTGCTTTGCCAGTGACATAAGTTTTGACATCCCCTTCCTCTCCTTCTATGACACTTGTCTACATGGCCTTTTCTATGTTACCCCTTATACTTACAGCTGCCTTCCAAATCTATTCACCCAACTGCCTCCCTTTGCCTGATTCTGATCCCTCTTATAAATGCATTTTGTCTCCCTTATTAGGAGTGAAGCAGGAGGAAATGGAAAAAGAAATAAAAGGTTATGCAGCGATTCTCAAGGTTGCATCTTTCATTGAAATGATTGATCATTTTTACTACTTCCACCCTTCTCTATTTACTCCCTCACGCCTTTCCTTTCTTATCTCTCTATGGCTATGCCTATACTACAGGGCTTTATCAACAGAAGTTTTTGTCAGAAGATATCTTCCAACAAAACTTATGTCAACAGATCACGGCCAAACTGGCAAGCGGCTCGAAAGAGTGATCCGCTCTGCTGGCAGAGGCATATTCCTCATGGTGAGCAGGAAAAGAAGAGTGATTTCAAAAGACGCACCACGTTCTTTTGATTTACTTTCAAAAGAATGCTTTTTGTGTGTAGATGCTCAATAGGCTCTTTCGAAAAAGCCCCCTTCTTTCAAAAAATCTTTCAGAGAAACTTGCTAGAGTGGAAGCAGCCCCACAAATCAGCCCTGTTTCAAAATAAGATATTCTGGAATAGCTATTCTGAAATAGCTATTTTGAAATAGGGCTGCTACACAGAGGCTGTGTCTACACAGGCACATATCTTTGAAATAGCCATATTTCGAAGATTACTAATGAGGCACTGAATTGAATATTCAGCGCCTCATTAGCATTAGGACGCTTCCAGCCGCAGCGCTTCAAAAGCACTGCTTTTGAAAGTGCACGGGTCGGTGCAGCTACACGGGGGTCCTTTTCAAAAGGACCCGCACCTTTCAAAATCCCCTTACTCCGATCAGTGAATATTCAATTCAGTGCCTCATTAGTAATCTTCGAAATGGCCATTAGCATGGCTATTTTGAAGATTTGTGCCCATGTAGACACACCAAGAGATATTTCAAAATACATAGTCAGCACACTTGGCACTCATTTCAAAATAGCTACTGTTAAGACAAAGAATAGTGCTTATTTATTATTATTATTATTATTATTATTATTATTATTATTATTATTAGTTCAAAATAGGCGGTATTCCTCCTGCTGTGAAGTTTACCAGTAAGGCTTCTTAATAACTTTTCTTAATAATGAAATAGTGTATGAAAAGTGTAGACGAGAGAAAAATTATTTTCAGGTAACAACTGTTATCTCAAAATAGCTTGGCTGTGTGAACATAGCATGAGTGACCAAGCAGGGGCTGCTCCAGAGAATTCCAGAATATACTAGAGCCAGTTATGTCAGGCATACACCATAAAACCCCTGGAGCCAATTAAGAAGTTGCAGGAGCAATTAAGAAGGAAAGACTAATCAGAACACCTGCAGCCCATTAAGAACCTGCTGGGACTAGCTTAAAAGGCTCCCCTGCAGGTCGGGTATTTTGAGAGGATCTGGGAGTAAGGTGGTGTGCTGTAGAAGAGCTGGGAGGACGAGAGTGGTCAGGTGCCAGGAAGCCATTTGGGGAAATGTCCCAAGGTAGGGCTGCAGCTCTGGTACTGAGAAAAGATTACTTGTGGCTGCTGCCTATTGGGTTCCTGGACTGGAACTCAGAGCAGAGGACAGGCCTGGATTCCCACAGCCGTCCTCACACCACCTCAGAGATACTCCCTGAGAGGGGAGAATGAGACTAAGGAATGTTCTCTCAACAAACCCATTGATTAGGCTACAGTGAAGGTGGTTCAGTAGACTGTAATCCTTTCCTCCCAAAAGAGAACAAGGCTATGTTGCAGGTCGCAGTGAGCCTTTGGGACAAGTCCTAACTTCCATGGATCTCTGCCATACCTTCCAACACTGATTTCTACTCCAGCCTCCATGATAGATATAGCCTCTCATAATTTCAATTTATTAAATTTAAAAACACAGAAAGGATAAAAAGATATGATGCAGAGTCCAGAACCTCAGCTAAGTGAAGGAGGTCATGTTTTCTTGAACTATTAAAATAGGAAGACATTGGTACCACCAAAAACCCAATAAATGGTAATTGGACAGATTTCTGGCCCTTTTCTGGTAATACCACCTGAAGTCCACTGATGTAAAGTAACTGTTATTTGCCATTTCTCTTTGGCCATATTTGTCTCCGTTCTTCCTTTTCCAAATCCAACACAAGCCTGGATAACTGTGATATCTGATTAACAGTACAGAATATGTCTGTTGAATTCAAGTGTGATTCCTGCCAGAGGCAGTGAAGTACAATAGACTGAAATACCAGGAAGCTTAATATTATTTTTATTTAATTTCCAGCAGATTCATAAAGAAATTTTCAGATTTATAAAACTGTTCCATACATCACTTGGCAATATGGATTAAAAAATTGATAATGGAGTCTTCTTGGCATCTGCCCATTTTTTTCCAGTCTATGTGTTTTGCATCATGAAGAAGTTTCTGCATTCTAGGTCTTTTAGAAAATAGACTAACATGAAATAAAATTAAAGTGATATTATGGCTTTTATTTTCAATACAAGCCTACAATCAAGATTCAGAATTGTTTCCAAAAAGGATCCAAGCGCTTGTTTTGTGATAAAATATTACCATTATAAGTTTTGCTATGTTTTGAGTTCCTGTTCAGAAGTGAATTTGAAAGAACAGATGTTGCCAGATGTAAACAAATGGTGTAAAAATTACTACACACAGTACAGTTTAAAGTTCTAAAAAATGTTTGATGCACTTAAAAACATCAGAATACACCAATCTGTGGAAAGGAAATATATTCCAATATGCGAGCAAATTCTAATGCTTGGCTTGGCTTGTTACAGATCTTTACAGCCCTGGGTGGATACAAAATTGGGACCCACATCCATATCTGGCTCTGCAAAAATGATCTGTGGATATCTGCATCCACGGATGTGAAATCTGCGAATCTATAGAGTTATAGACATAACATTTTTATCTGCATCCAAAAACATAAGCTGCAGATGTCTGCATCCTCATCTGCAGATGCAGATACCTGCAGAGATAAAGCGTATATCCAGGGGTTTTCAGGGCTCTGAGGTGCTTCCTTTTTAATTCTTTCCCTCACAGCCACAATCAACAACTTCACCTTTCTCCCAAGCATCCTGAGGTTTTGCTGTCATCATCTCCTTTGTCTTCTTTCCGTCCACATCAGCTCTACTATTAAATGCTCTGTGGTGTCTCTCAGTATTACTGGTCCAAAATTCTTTCCTACCGCCATAAAATTGTCCCTTGCCATCCCGTCACCTTTGCAATTACTGCCTTCTTCTCTCAGACCTGGTACCACTCATAGGCGATGCCTAGACTAGCCCCCTTCGTCAAGGGGACATGGAAATGACACAGACTGGGGAACATCAATGAGGCACTTCCATGCATATTGAGCACCTTACTAGTATAATGGTGGCCACACAAATTTTGAAGTTGCTAACTTTAAAGTGCTGACAGACAGTCTAGATGTGGGCTCTTTGAAATATGCGCCCAACTTCAAAATTCTCTTACTCCCAAAAGGAATTGGGAGTAAGGGAATTTTGAAGTTGAGTGCGTATTTTGAAGCATCCACGGCTAGATTTCCTGTCAGCACTTAGCAGTTGGCAGCTTCGAAATTCGCACGACCACCATTATGCTAATGAGGTGCTGCATATGCATGGAAGATCCTCATTGATAATCCCCAGTCAGTGTCATTTCCATCCCCCCCCAAAGAAGGGGGCTGGTGTAGACACAGCCATATGGTGTCACTGAACTCTCTTCAACACAATGCTGCTAAAAATGGCTACCCCATTGTGTCCCTTCTTCAGTTTCTCATCAGCTGTGTCACGTCCAAGGCATTGCACAGATCAAGCCTGAGCAACCTCTCTGGTTGCCCTCACAGCATGAAATTTAAGATCTAGCCATTCAGTTTCCTTTTCTCCCACCCAAGAGAATCACTGCTCCCCTTCTCATGCCTCCATCTTAACATCATCACACAAACCCCCCTTCTCTGATGGCATTTATTTCAGTTAGCCTTCTAAGGCTGTCCTCCTTATCAGCCATCGTACATGCCAGTGTCCTCAAATTCTAACTCATTTTAAAATATTAAATATGAAGATCTATCTTAAGATGTATACAAAAGAATTTCTTCCCCTTAACTCACACTGTGTTAACTTACTTTCTTCTTACTCTCTGCACCAAACCAGTTTGGGCCAATATCCCTTCCTGCATTACATGAATTATGTGTGTATAGTGTTGACTCTACTGTTAAGATTACACTGAGAGATCTGTCAAAGTAGGGCCTTACCAGATTTATGGCAATGAAAAATATATCCTGGACCCTGTAATCTGGTCTTCCACCATGAAATTTGGCCTTTTGTGTGCTTTTACTCTATATTCTATAGATGTCATGGGGGATACCAGTGTTTCTCAAACTGGGGACCTGACCCAAAAGTGAGTTTATTTTAAGGGGGCTTCAGTATTGCCACCCTTGCTTCTGTGCTGCCTTCAGAGCTGGGTGTCTGGAGAGTCCAGTTCTTAAGCCAGCACCCCACCAGAAGGAGGGCAGAAGTAAGGGTGCCAATATCAAATGCTGCCACTCTAACTGTTGCACCACTGCCTTCAGAGTTAGACATCTAGAAAGTGATAAATGGTGACTGAGGGCCTGGTTCTGTAGGCATCAGTATAGAAGTAAGGGCTGGCATTACCATACCATGCCATTCTTACTTCTGCACTGCAGCTGGCACTTCTGACTTTGCCTTCAGAGCTTGGCTCTGGGCCAGCGGCTGCTGTTGTTCAGCTGCTCAACCCTAACAGCAGTGTCAGGACCAGCAGCAGCACAGAAGTGTAGCAGTACTGCAAGCCTCCACAAGTTTTTTTTTTTTTTAAGGTCAGGACCCTTACATTTACACTGTGAAATTTAAGATGTAAAACATACTCGGATTCCCCTTTTCTTTTCCATGGGCTGCCTCTGATTCTCCTTCAAGAGATCTGAACATTTAATTCTCTGCAGGGACTTACCTCTTTTTTCTTAAACTTCCACAAGTAAATCAGAAAAGTCAAAAAACTGCAGATGTCCAGTCACAAGATGAGCATTTGAAATATTCCCTGGCTGACAGAAAATCAAATAAAACATCTTTGCTCTGAGAGAAATCTGTATTCTACGTTGTAAAGGGCATCAGTGGAAAAAAAGCATAGTATACAAAGGACAACTTTTCTCAAAACTCACATGACAAATAACCAGGTGAAAACACCTACTAATATCAACTAGGAGCACACTAATATATCAAAAGGACAAGGAAGGATTATTTTATGATGAGACACTAACAAACAGGAGTTCTAGATTTTATTCATGATTGTACCCCAAGCTTCCTATGCGACCTTCATATACTTGAAAGCCAAAGGGCCCACTCTGATCATCAAGTCTGACCTCTTTTATAAAAGGTCATATAACTTTCCCCAAATAACTCTTAGGCTATGTCTACACTAGCCAAAAACTTTTAAATGGCCATGCAAATGGCCATTTTGAAGTTTACTAATGAAGCGCTGAAATACATATTCAGTGCCTCATTAGCATGAGGGCGGCCGCGGCACTTTGGAAATGACGCAGCTCGCCGCCGCATGGCTCGTCCCGACGGGGCTCCTTTTCAAAAGTACCCCAGCTACTTCGAAGTCCCCTTATTCCTATCTGTTCATAGGAATAAGGGGTCTTCGAAGTAGGCGGGGTCCTTTCAAAAAGGAGCCCCATCGGGACGAGCTGCGCAGCAGCGAGCCGCGTCAATTTCGAAGCGCCGCAGCTGCCCGCATGCCAATGAGGTGCTGAATATGTATTTCAGCGCTTCATCAGTAAACTTTGAAATGGCCATTTGCATGGCCATTTCGAAGTTTGGGGCTAGTGTAGACATGGCCAGAGAGTGAAATAGACAGAGGAAATGCCCCCAATTCCTTTGGCAACAAAATGTATGATCATTTGGCTGTGTCAACACAAACTCAGCCCTACTAAAAAACCCATGCCTATAGCAAGCAGTAGTCACTACACTTGAATTTCCATCTGTCACTGATTGTGTGGCACTCTCCAAGTCTCATGTAGTCACCTGAGGAGTCTTCAGGTTGGCAGATCTAGATAGACCCTGTACAAAAAAGTTGCCAGGCTAAATTCATTAATGTGTGTGAATCACTTGGATGCTATGGTGATGGATGCCATAGAAACACCTGTTGATACATAAGTAAGAGGAGAGAGGCTGTGGAGGAAGGTGTGGGAGACACCGAAAAACACAAGTCCAACTAGAAAGTGTACATAACCAGGTTGCACACTGTCAGCTGTCATCTAGCAACAATCTTCTAACTAGCAGTTAGTTATCTTTCTCAATTTCTGCCAGTAAAATAATGTGTCTACAAACTGGTCAAGAAATGGCAGATGTCACTGCTGAAGAAAAATTACATATATAAAATAATAGTTCAAGTCTTCCACTTCCATGTTCAACAAATTTGGAAACCTTTGGCCTTACTCAGTGCTTGAAAACTTCCTTTTGCAATTGACTGAATTGTTTGTGGCCACCTGTGTTCAATGGGGAATGCATGAAATACACACTTTTGCGTTCAAAAATATCCAGATAAATATATATTTCCTCTAAAGAGGACCACATCTCCATACAGCAGTGCCCATGGTTTTTAAGACATATAAAAATTAAAAATTCTGAAAATGTGCTGAGCAGTGATGACAGATGGATCTCTTCTTTGCTCACCTTTGCAAGAGACAGCCTGATTCCTCAAACAGTGATCTGCGACCATCGCTGGTCTTCTTTGTACATGTCTGGTGTTGATAAAAAGACATCCTTGAAGATTGCATCAAACTGGTGCAGGACTTTAGCTTTGTTTTCTCAAAGTCGTGAAGGGGAGGGATGATAACTAGATTACATTCTGATCTGAACTTCAATCTGATACTTCATTGATTTATATATTATGGCTGTTAGTCTTCTTCCTGATTCTTTAAATTTGCTTCATTATTGCATAGCATAGTTAGTATTCCATTAGGCCTCCTGTCCTACCTAGATGATTTTTCTATATCTAGTATGAGTATATGACAAAAGAAGAGAGGATATAGCAAGAAAAGGGATAAGGATAAGAAAAATACTGCCAGTCCTAATACCTGCCAATTTACAAATGGCTAATGCATATAGTGGCTGCAAATACCATGAAAGGACTATTTTAAACTCACACTCAAAATAGACAATGCTAGGGAAAAGTTTTGATCACAAGACCTTCCCTGATGTTATCTGAAACTACTTTTTCACAAGAACTGCCGTAGTGGGGCAGACTAATGGTCCAACTAGTATCATCATCTGACAGTGGTGGGTGCCAGGTGCTTCAAAAGGAAGGAACAGAACAGTGATCCATACCCTGTCACCGACTCCCAGCATCTGGCAAACAGAGGCTAGGGATATTTCAGAGCATCACTGTGCATCCCTGCCAATGGAGACAGCAGCCACCATGGGCCCCAGGGCAAAGTTGAGGGGGGGCACCATCCCCACTGAATGTGCAGGGCCAAGGGCAAAAAACCCTTAGTGTCACCCAGACTGTGGCGCCGGGTCCCCCACAGCCATGTGGAGTGGCAGAGCAGTGCTGCCACAGCACTTCAACGGGGCCTGGAGCTCTGGCCATAGCTGCTGTTGAAGTAGCGGTGGCAGTGGCTGGAGCTCCAGGCCTCCTTCAAATATCAGGGACTTGGCAATTGCTCCCACAATCCCATCAGTGGGCCTGATCCCTGCCCATCCTGGGTAATAGCCTTTGGTGAACCAATCCTCCATGAGCATATCTGCTTCTTTTTGAACGCTGTCATATTCTTGGCCTTCACAATATCCTCTGGGAAGAAGTTCCACAGGTTGACCGTGTGTTGTGTGAAGTAATACTTCCTTTTCTTTGAGTTAAACCTGCTGCCCATTAATTTCATTTCATGACCCCTCCCCACCACCAATCCTTGTGTTTTAAGAAGGAGTAAATGACCCTTCCTCATTTACTTTTTTCACAACCATCACAATTGAGGCTAAGATTATGTCACAAAATCTGTGAGTTCCAGTGACCTCTATGATACTAGGCACCTCTGAAGATGACCAGCTGCTGCTAGCAGTGGGGGACTTTGTAGCAACCCAGCCTGTCTGAGTGGCAGAGGACCCTTATGCTGCCTGGTAGCTGTGGGTGGCAGGAATCTCTGTAATTGACCAGCTACTGGCAGTGACCCCAAGGGGTCTAACCCACAGTGGCTCAGTGGACGTGAGCAGCCAGCAGCCCCACTTCCCTCCAGCTCCTAGCCACTGGTGCAGGTAGCAGAGAGAACATAGAGCTGCTCAGCAGCCACAGTAGGGGGGCTCCCCCATTGAGTCCCCCAGCTGGGGTTGTTGGCAGGGGCCCCTCATGATGCTTCTCGGCTGCTAAGAGCAGCGAGCCCATTCTGTAAATCTCAGTCACCAGTGGCAGCAGAAGAGGGACCGCAGAACTGCTCAGGGGCCCCTTAAGTAAAAGCCCCTTTTGAAACAGGGGGCCAAATGCACCTCTCCTAATTCATGTAAGCAGCCCAGCCAGCTTTCTGTGAGTAAAATGAGCAAGATTTGCTGCTGGCTGTTCTGTATATTCACATTTTATCTGACTAGGTTCTGGGGAGCGGGGAAGGGGGGACCTTAAAATCACAACAATTTTGAATTGTCTGTCAGTGATAAACATGTTCTTAAGCATACTAGGCTACTTCTTACGTTCCGTTTGTTACCACCAATCTCCAGTAAAAGACCTGAATGAATTTGTTGACTAGCTTCTTACTTCATGAAGCAGGAGGAAGGAAGCGAGCAGTTTTACTAATAATCAATGAATGTTAGACACCAAGAGCAGTTAACACTGGCTGACTGGTGAGACCTGTTTGGGGTTGGTAGACTTTCTTTTGTACGTGGGGTTTATTTGGAAAAACATGGGACTAGTATGCTAGCTAGCCTTTCTCTCCTTAAAAGCAACAGAAATATTAATCATACAAGCAAAAGTAAAGAGAATGCTCCAGATTCTGCCCTCACATTACCATAAATAATTTAATTTTAATCAATTAAGTTATACTGATATAACAAGTCCAGTGGGCCAAACTCTGCTCTCAGGAGTTGTGTCTACACGTGCACGCTACTTCGAAGTAGCGGCACCAACTTCGAAATAGCGCCCGTCGCGGCTACACGCGTCGGGCGCTATTTCGAAGTTAACTTTGACGTTAGGCGACGAGACGTCGAAGTCGCTAACCTCATGAGGGGATCAGAATAGCGCCCTACTTCGACGTTCAACGTCGAAGTAGGGACCGTGTAGACGATCCGCGTCCCGCAACATCGAAATTGCTGGGTGCTCCATGGCGGCCATCAGCTGGGGGGTTGAGAGATGCTCTCTCTCCAGCCCCTGCGGGGCTCTATGGTCACCATGGGCAGCAGCCCTTAGCCCAGGGCTTCTGGCTGCTTCTGCGGCAGCTGGGGATCTATGCCGCAGGCACAGGGTCTGCAACCAGTTGTCAGCTCTGTGTATCTTGTGTTGTTTAGTGCAACTGTGTCTGGGAGGGGCCCTTTAAGGGAGCGGCTTGCTGTTGAGTCCGCCCTGTGACCCTGTCTGCAGCTGTGCCTGGCATCCCTATTTCGATGTGTGCTACTTTGGCGTGTAGACATACCCTCGCAGCGCCTATTTCGATGTGGTGCCGCGCAACGTCGAAGTTGAACATCGACGTTGCCAGCCCTGGAGGACGTGTAGACGTTATTCATCGAAATAGCCTATTTCGATGTTGGCTTCACGTGTAGACGTAGCCAGGAAGTCTGCCAATATAAATCAGCATATAGCCAATGAAGTCAATGGAATTAGCCTGGATTTACACCAGAGTGGAAAAGAGCAGAATTTAGCCTTCAGTCTTATTACATAACCTTAGTTTATTATAATTTGCTTTCCCTTTTGAATAATCCTGATCCCACTGAAGCTAATGTCAGAATTCCTAATGCCTTCATTAGAAGCTGCTAACAAATTAGAAGAGATAACACAATGCGCCTTTGCACAAAGGTGTATTTTACTTTTCATTTGGAACATCTTTTTTTCCTTTCACAAAAATTGAAAATTAATTTTCCTCCTTTATTTTCTTTGAGTTAGTGCTCATATCAATTTACATAGCCCAGTCTCCAAACTGATATGGTTGCAAATATGTAGAAAAATCACCATTAAAAACAGAAAGGAAGCTTCAAAGGAATGATGTGGATTTAAGATATTTTTATGAACCTCAGAATCATTAAGGCAGAATAGAGGAACCTTTTTTTTAATCAGAAATGAAATGTCTTCTCAGCAAACCTTGATTTAAAATTATTTCAATACATAGTGTAATTAGTATTCCTATCTCGTCATGAAGCCAAAGTCAAAATCTACATTTAAATGAAGATATTCAAAAAGAGTAACACAGAGCATTCTGTCAGCATTAATTTAATTCGGTGAGTAGGTAGAGACTTGCATTTCTTGTGTGTACACATATTTCAGTTCTCCATATGGATTCATTTTTCATGGTGGTGAGGAAGCTTTTGCAATGTGACTAAGAAGAAAGGTGTTTAATATTATATTCCTCCAGTATGCATTTGCAGGTTTCACTAGTGTCTGAAGATGGAGTTACCTTAGTCTACATGATTGTTATATAAAAATGACAAATTAATTTCAAATACAGATGGACCTGCCCTGTCTAGCATTAACAAATTGCCAGCTTCTAGCCTGCAAACATGTCATTACTACAGGATTCAGACAATAAAATGTTTGCTTTCTCTTCTTTTGTCTTCCTATTCATCATAAATTAATTATATCACAGCACTGTTCTTTATCATATTCCCTCGAGCTTATTTCCTCTTAAGACAAACATCAATTTTGTTATCCTACATTTGTCCCTTGGAGTGAAGAGCCTACCTGTGAAGAATATGGTCACTGTTTGAAAACATAAAAATTGATTTAATTCTATGGCACTGAAAGTTTATATAGAGAAGGGAGAAAAGTTCACTTTCAACTGCAAATTTGTAGTCTTCTTTGCCATTCCGGCAACTGAACAACTCTTATAAGAGCTGGAAGAAATAGTTTAATTTCAAACACAGCAATGTTTTGAATCTGGATGACAAAGGAACACAGCAATGTTTTGAATCTGGATGATGTACACGTAATTCCTTGCTTTCAAAAACTCTCCTCCTAATTTTTGGAGTTAACTGTATATGATCAAAACTACTGAAAGAAAAGAAGGATGCCTAGTGAGGGAAGGAAATCTACATTGATACTGATCCCTCAACTCATGTAAACGGGCATAATTCCACTGAAGTTAATTCTATTGCATTTTTGTTTCATTGGAGAGATCCTGGTTGACTTAAAATGACATTGCAAATTTACACTGGCTGTGCATTGGTTCCCCAATATTCAGAATATTCTTATTTTGCATAAAGTTCTGTCAGGGGCAGATTTAATACCCTCACTCACACTGAGAAGTACTTTCCTCCTTAAGAAATCTATGGATTTTGTTGGCCTAATGTCTTTGCCAATCACCGTACCTCTCAAAGGGATGGCCTCTGAAAAAGAGGGGAAAAAGAAAACAATTTATTGACCTTTTTCTTTTTTCCCTACCAACATTTTATTGTGTTGGGGGAAAAAGCTTTCTAGTATGTTTCACATGCACTGCATTCATACAGCTAACTGGAACAAGAAATAAATGCCTTTTAGAAATAATACTGGAAGTAAAATAAAAAAGCTTCAAAGTGCAACTACCTAGGGTCCAAAAATATTTAAACCTATTGAAAGACCAACTTGAAAACCCTTTAAATAAATAACCCTCTCAAAACCTGAACATAAAAGAATCTTCAACCAAATTGTAAGAAAACAAATAAATCAGGATTTCACTCATACCCTTCCAAGGGATAAAAAAAGGCATCTTATTGTCTCTTAAATGAGACTGGATATTTGGTTTTACAGTCTTTTTAGATTTTTCTTTGTTGTTATTCAGCATTGCTGTTGACTGTGTATAATGGCAACATTAGCAACAAACAAGTAGTTTTTCAATCCAAATAATGCAAGTTTGGCAGCACTCCCGAATACTCATTCCCCCACTATCCCCCTCACCAGGGTGGTGATGGGCTGATTATGTGTTTACACAGTCAATAAGTGAGTTTTTCAAATCTCTGAGCAGGGCCATTTGTCATTTAAACAGGAAGTTCTGTGCCTGCAGCAGAACTCAGTTTCATCTGCTTAGGAAAAAAATCCATTTGGTTAAATATGCCGCTGAGGATGTACGTTGCATCAGCAGAGGGAATAGATTGAGAGCAGATATACTCCTTAACTCATCTAAAAATACCAGAAAACATTATGACATATTTTCTATCAAAATATAGTTTTTATGACATTTCTAGGGAAAACATTACAGAATTCAGCATTAAGATGCAGCAAACACATCCCTTAAAATGAAAACAGAATGGGCCTTTTTTTTCTTGAGCATACTGTATTGTCTTGAGCTTATATATAGGAAGATTCTATGTTCCTTATGTAGATGCTAGTACTGAATCCCCAGCTAAGAAAAAACAGCTGCAGATTTGATTAGCCCAATAAATATTGTAGTGGTGCATTGTAAATAAAGTAATGTGTTTGTTTAAATAGTTTAAACAATGCAAGGAAGACTGGGTAGAGAAACAAAAGCAATGCAAGCATTTTTTTTCTGTGCAATGTATCTTTAATTTTTTTATGGATTGGGCTCACACAATAAAGCCTAGTCCTGCAAGTTAGTCTATACGAGGTTCTCCACACAGAGTGCTCTTTGCCTTCATGGACTCCGCATACATAGGGACTCGTTTTAGGAATGAAACCTACATCTTTTTGTCCTTCATTTGTGACTTCAGAGTCTGGTGAAGAGAAAATTGCATGTTACCTGTGACGGTGTGCAGCAACAGATCTTACAGTGATGCTTTGTTGCTATTAATCTTCAGGAGATATGGAAGTAAAGCCCAGCAAAAAGGCCATGTCTACACTGGCCCCTCCCTTTCAAAAGGGACATACATGCAAATGAGCCAGGTCAAAAATGCAAATGAGATGTGGATTTGCCTATTCACCACCTAATTTGCATAATACAGCTGCTCATGTTCCGAAAGTGCTGCTTTTGAAATGCAAAACAGCCATGTAGACAGGTTTCCTTCAAAAGGAAGCCCAACTTTTTTCAGGAAGAAGGGTGCTTTCAACAAAGGGACTTCCTTTCAAAGAAACCCCATCTACTCGGGTGTTTTGCATTTCGAAAGCAGCACTTCCAGAGCGCGAGTGGCCGCCATTATGCAAGCGAAGCACCAAATATGCAAATCCACACCTCATTTGCATTTTGACCCAGCACATTTGCATGCTTCTTTCAAAAGGGTGGGAACAGTGTAGACATAGCCATAGAAAACAAAGTGTGGAAAAAAACCAAAACAAATAGCGCTGCAAAGCAAATCATTTTCATCACTTACTTTTGAGATACTGAGGTGGGGAGCAAGTACAAGTAGAATGGGAAGGGCCAAATTCTCCCTTCCACTGAGAATTTCAGCTGCAGCATCTACGTTACACTAGCCAGATTTGCAGCTGTCTCTTAAGAATTGGCAAATTAAAGACAACTCTTTTCAGACTGTAATTTGATTCCCACAGTTTAGTGTGAGAGTCTTATGTAGCTTGCCTGACCTTTGTCAGAAGTTAAACAGCTCAAGACTGACTCAGGACTAGGAAATAGTTCAGAACTACTTTTGCAGAAACAGCTCTGGATACTGGTAATAATGAGGGAGATCTTAGAAATCTCCCAACATGAACATATGAAAACGGGCCCAGACTATGTAAGTCGTCACAGAATATTACTACTACGCAACAGATAAAGGCACTAGACAATAGAATTCATTTCTCTGTAGGTGCCGGACCTACCTAGGGAGGCAGTAGAATCTCCACCCTTAGCGATAACTAGGGAAGTGGTGGAATCCCCATCCTTAAAAATTTTTAAGGCCAGGCTTTGCAAACCTCTGATGGGGATGATTTTGTTGGGGTTGGTCCTGCTTCAGAGAGGGGGTTGGACTAGAAGACTTCCTGACATCTCTTTCAGGAAGTGCAGGGAGAATACGAGGAAAAGAAGACTGCTGATGTGGTTCTCTGTCCATGCCAGGAGCTACTGATAATTGCTGCTAGGACATCAAAGAGCCAGTGGAGGCTTTGGTCTAGCAGGGAGCTTCAGAGACTGTTGGTGGCTTCCCTGGAGACAAGAGAGAGACTGTTGTGGTGCCTAGAGCTGACTAGCATATGATATTTTTGAGTTAGACCATGACACAGATTATTATTATTAGAATAGGTTTAGTCCTGGATGCTTCCAAGGCACACCACAGAGTGTATACACAGGCCAGCCAGGTAGTAGCACCACCAATTTCAAATACCTTTAGGTTTAAAGGAACTGCAGCAGAGGGGTGGATAGAGGATTCCCACTCACACAACATCACCACTGGGTTACTCAGGATCTCCTTTAATATCAAGAGCATCGGGAACCCAGACACACAGGCGAGAGTTGCCTGCTCCCAAGTAACTGCCACTTTTGAAATGCACACCACCTGTGTAGCTGGGGGCCTTTCAAAACAGCCCCCTGATTTTGAAAGCCCCTTCTTCCCATTTGGTTTTGGGAAGAAGAGCCTTTCAAAATCAGGGGGGTCGTTTCTAAAGGCCCCTCGGCTACACAGGTGGCGTGCATTTTGAAACCAGCAGTTTTGAAGCACATGGAGCCACCATTATGCTAATGAGGTGCTGCATATTCATGGTAATGCCTTATTAGCATATTATGACATGCCACATTACCCTAGGCCCTCCAAAAGGAGGGGGCTAGTGTGGCCACCCTCCCAGGCCGCGTCTACACGTGCACGCTACTTCGAAGTAGCGGCGCCAACTTCGAAATAGCGCCCATCACGGCTACACGTGTTGGGTGCTATTTCGAAGTTGAAATCGACATTAGGCGGTGAGATGTCAAAGCTGCTAACCCCATGAGGGGATGGGAATAGGGCCCTACTTCAAAGTTGAACGTCGAAGTAGGGCACATGTAGACGATCCGCGTCCCGCAACATCGAAATAGCGGGGTCCGCCATGGCGGCCATCAGCTGAGGGGTTGAGAGACGCTCTCTCTCCAGCCCCTGCGGGGCTCTATGGTCACCGTGTGCAGCAGCCCTTAGCCCAGGGCTTCTGGCTGCTGCTGCTGCAGCTGGGGATCCATGCTGCATGCACAGGGTCTGCAACCAGTTGTCGGCTCTGTGGATCTTGTGTTGTTTAGTGCAACTGTGTCTGGGAGGGGCCATTTAAGGGAGCGGCTTGCTGTTGAGTCCGCCCTGTGACCCTGTCTGCAGCTGTGCCTGGCACCCTTATTTCGATGTGTGCTACTTTGGCGTGTAGACGTTCCCTCGCAGCGCCTATTTCGATGCGGTGCTGCCCAACGTCGAAGTTGAACATCGACGTTGCCAGCCCTGGAGGACGTGTAGACGTTATTCATCGAAATAGACTATTTCGGTGTCGCTACATCGAAATAAGCTATTTTGATGTAGCGTGCATGTGTAGACGTAGCCCTAGAGGCATGACTTGCAAAGAACTGCTCAGCAGTCCCTTCTTTCTAGACTTGTGGTTCTCCACAGCATGTGTTCTGAGGCGCCAGATAACTTAATACTCCAACTGCTTAAGTGGATGATTCCAGGGCCTATTATGGCAGAATGTCAGCAGAGCGTGAACTTCAGTGGGGCAGGTCAAGGAGAACTCTTCCTGATTTATGGGAAGATCTTCATCTCACTCTGCAGTGTAGACTTGACTCGTATGAAAAAAAAAACTGTGTTACCTTTCTGAGATGTTAAACAGCACCTGCAACACTACCACCGTTCGAACACTGCCCTACAGTCATGCTGGACAGCAGTAGTGGACTGGTGTGACTATGGTGACAGTGCATTCCAACCGTGTATGCAGAAAAAACAACTTATTAAATGGTCAGTAAAAAATGTATTTGTAAAGTGCTCTCTGCTTCCCTGTTAGAGATGGCTGCGTGTCATTTTTCTATCCAATAGGTAGGGGAAAGAGAATAACTGGAAGAAGCAGAGGCCCCTTTTTGGTTGCACACAAAGCGAAGTGGTCAGGGTGGGGATTCTTTGGGAATCCTGAACTCTCTCTTTGGTTACATACACCTCATTAAGAAGGAAATTATTGATCTCTAGCCTTACGACAGATATTAACTGGTCTTCTGCCACAGGTGGCATGGATTAGCCTTACTGCTAACTTATTGTGACCGAGTCCCTGGTGGTAGTCTAGGGCACAAAGTAGGCTAGTGGAAGAAGTGAGGTGCTGGCTGTCTGCCCCTTGTGCTCCTGGCCCAGGAACTCCAAAACACTCCCTAGTCAAGTTCATAAGTTTCGGGGGTGGCCCCAAGAATCCAGATTCCCCTTTGTTGGGCCCTCTCAGTAGGTTGCCCCCTCTCTCCAGAGCAGTAGGGTGGGGGTTTATTTCTCTAGTGGCTGCTGAGCAGACAGGCTGTGGTTCATGTCTTTAGACTGCTGAATCAGGCTCCTGACTCCTTGATGGTCAGTCCCAAATGTAGCCAGGCTCCTTCCTCTTTTCTCCCCTCCAGGCCTAACATAGGTTGCAGGTAAAGCGGGGTATGGCTAGCTGGGCCTAAAGGATCTTTTAAGCCTTTGGATACTGCGCCCTCCTGCCTCCACTCCTCACAGGTACCAACTGAACAGCCAGGTAGTGTTTCATCTTTTCCCAACCCTATGATCAGCCATGATGTTTTAAGTCTCTGGAGTAGCTAATCACTCCTGTTAGTGTAGGAGTGGATCTAAAAAGGAAGATTTAGTATGAAAGTCAGTTGCCAGGCAAACAGAAAGTGGTAAACAGCAGCATTTTGGAGAAAACGTGTGAGGCCTTCTTTCTAGGTCCAGTGCTATGTTCAGCACTGTGAAGACCAGCAGTGGAACAGTGGTTGACCTGCAGCAGATGTGTCATGAAGCCAGAAGGTACTTTTTCTGCAGGAAATACAAGATGGTGACTTTTCTGAAATAAAAAAGACATTAGCAAGACAAGTCCTGCACTGCAGCACATCAGAGAGCTCAATGAGTACTTGGACAAACAGATCTGGGAAGTATCACGGCCCCAGATTCAAGAACAAAGGACCTGGTGCCCAAGGAACAGAGTAAAGTGGCACCCAGAAATGTGGCTTGACAGGTCAAAACTAGTAGAGGAAAGAGGACTAGTCAGCTCCCTGCACAGCAGGAGGCAGGGCTGGTGATGGATATGCCATGACTACCAGAGAGAAGAGGATGAGGAAACATACTACATAGCTAAAAGTATTAATTGTTATCACATCCTCAGTGTGGAAACTAGAAAATCTATGAAGATCTAGGCCGGGGTCAGCAACCTGTGGTTCTGGAGCCCCATGCAGCTCTTTAAGGAGCCACTTTCAGCTCCGAGCACTGCCACCGCTGACTCCATGTGTGGCACCAGAGGCTGCCACTGCTTAACAATGCCCATAGTTAAAATGGAATTTAGTTGTTTTGTTTAAGTGGCAGCACCCTCCAGAGCCACAGAGCAGTCAGCTGCAGCAGCCGAGGGGAAGCCAGCAGGGCAGAGAGCCCCAGAAAGAGGAAGCTGGGGCAAGGTCAGCCTGCAGGAGAGCTGAACAAGGAGGGCCAGATGAGACTGCCATGCCAGAGCTGCGCAGCCACATGGAGAAGGAGGCGGTCGGTGGGGGAGAAGCATCAGCATGTGAAGCTTCTTGGCTGAGCCAGGTAAATCCTGGGTTTGGGGCTGAAGAGCTTAAACCTGGGGTTGAAATGTTGGTTTGAGGCTCAGAGGGATTAAGCCTGACGATGTGGGGAGGTTGCAGGATAGGGGGTAAAGCTGAGGGATGGGAGTAACAACTGTCGAACTGGTACAAATCATTGTGTGTGCGCTCTTCTGAAACTAGGGGTGGCAAAAAGTATAGTTTGAATTTATTATTTTTATATATTTATTAGGGACTGTCTTGTATTCACATGCATTGCAGCTCTAGCAGTAATGATTCTGTAACTGAATTTGAAGAAATGGCTCTTCTTGCTATTTCAGTTGCAGACCTCTGATCTGGCCAGTCAAATGAAACAGAGTGTTGAAAAGAATGTACCTGAAGATGGCTGAACAGTTCAAGCTGCAAGATTATCAAGTGTGGCCATGAAGAGCTCAACAACCCATCCAAAGAAGACAGATTATCCTTGCTGGGAAGCCTAAGATAAAAAGAATTGAAAGAGTGTTTGCAAGGAAGAAGTGGACAACAGTCTGGCTGTGTGTTATCTTCCTAGAGCTGCAATGTCAGATGTGTAACTTGAAGACTAACTAGACTTCTGAAATCTGCTGGCAAGGATCCATAGGAGATGGGGGCATATCAGAACTAATACTGCTTCAAGGGTTACCTCATAGATTACAGACAATTTCAGAGAACTGGGAAGGGCGCTGAAAGAGAAGAATGTTCAAATGATCTCTTTAATCCTTCCTGTCCTGCAAAGGAAGGAGGAGAAAAGCAGAAAATTCCAGAAGAGAACAGCTAGCAAGGTAAGTGGTATAGGGTGAAGCATTCATCCATCCTCTATGGGAAACAGAAGCAATACCATTTGGATGCCCTCCATCTCAGACAAAAGGGAACCAGTCTTCTAGGGGACAAGCTGGCTGGATAAATCAACAGAATGCTAAACAAAAACAGAAATGAAGAAGAAACAAATGATCCTTCCGCCCCGCCAAAAACCTATGTGTCAAAAATAAAAATAATCAAGGCATCAAGGACATTGACAAGAATGTGTTTGTTAACTGCATATACACCAATGCCAGGAGGCTGGGTAATAAATAAGTGGAACTGGACTTGCTAATTTGTGAGTATTAATTTGAGCTAGTTGATATTATTTTGCTTGTGGGACGATTCACATGATTGGAATGTTCAAATCACTGAGTTAAACCTATTTACAAAGAGCCAAGTGACCAGCAGGGGAGGTGGAGTGGCACTCCAAGTCAAAAATGACATTGCCTGTTTCCAAGACATTTATGCAAATATTCTTGTACATTTATGGCTCATCACAATGACAGATAAAGCTAAAAATAGGAGTCTATTAGAAAACAAGATGACTGACTCTTTAAACACCTATCTATAAAGAGTAGGAAAGAAACTGCATGTTTGTAGGGGATTTCAACTTGAGTGACGTGCTGAATGTCTCATTCTTTGAGCTGAAGCATAGTCACACATGGGCCTGGGTATGCCACGTCCCCTCCCCCTTAGCATGCAGGCCCATGCAAACCTGAGCAGAGATTTAGTGCTGCTACAGAGGCCTGAAACATCATTACGGTACCTGAAATTCAGGACAGACCTATGGGCCTGCCATTCAGAAAGCTATGCTCCGGGAGCTCTGCCTTACCTTTTCCTGAGCTTCCCCATAGGCATGCCCAGCTTGGCAGGTGAAGCCATTTGTCTGTGAGCACCAGGGCTAGGAAGCGGTCACGGCATCAGGGAACAAGCTGTAGTAGCACAGTCTGTCATTTTCTACCAACCCAAAAGTCAGAAACTGCCCTAATTTCCACTCTTAGCTACACCACTGACTGAGGGTACTAAAAATGCCTGGAATCCTTCTAAAGGCTAGATGACAATGTCGTAACACACGAGAGATATCAAAATCAATATGAAACCTAATCATCACACATAATCAGGAGATGATCATAGAACTAAAATTTATGGTTGCTTAGTGCAAGTGGTTATAATACACAAACGCACACACACAGCTCTCTGCCCAGCTGCCCAGCCACTAGGTGAAGTGCTAGCTCTGCAGACTCCTGTAGATTTCAAAACACTCTCTCCCTGAACTCAGTCTGAGAAACTACTTATTTACAGTTTAACTTTCTCAGTGGACAACGTGTTACATGTACAGCACATACCCCAAATAAACCCTTTGCCCAAAGTCTAATATATTATAGCTCTTTAATTTAATTATATAAAGCACAAGAGAATACAGATCAAACAAAGCAATATACTTTACATGTTTCCCTGTCTATTTTCTGATCACTTCAGGCCATACTGTGAGCTACGATCAGGGTCCCTTTTCCCTTCAGAGGCTCCTCTCTAGCTTCTGTGACCTCTTTCTCTCCTATCTAAAACTTTCTCTTCTTATTTGCCCCCTTATTTAAATCTCTACTGGTCACCTGACTGCTTCTGTTCTGTCTTTTGGGTGATTTTTTTCACTGGTCTCCCCTTCCTTTCTCGCTTCAGAGGATACACCTTTTTTCAGCTTAATTTTTGTAAAGTCTAAGCAACATCGTTAACTTTAATTACCTTCTTTTGCCCTGACCCCTAGAGTGTAGCTAGTGCATATTCCGTCAGCAATGAGGGATCCACACACAGAGAGGCATTGATGAAAACAGTTTTTCACAGTAACATTTCAAAACTTCACAATATCAGCTAGAATTTATAAGGTCATCATAGTCTGTTACTAGCTGGAAATATTGGAGTTGTCTATGTGGAAAAGGAAGATGGGTACAATACATATCTCAGTACTGTATTTGTGGGGAAGGGAGATGATTAATTCATTCTGGATAATGGCAATGAAGCACTTTCCTTTCCAGCGGTAATTAGGGAGGATGTTAAACCACTCAGTTTAAGTTAAATAGTTTTTTAAAAGCAGCAAGTCTAGATAACTTGCATCCAGGATTTTTAAAACATGTCGCCAAAGAGCCCTCTGAGTTATTAATGTTGAGTTTTCACAGCCATAGACAACTGGGAGATTGGCTGGCTTTAGCTTTCTCCCAAATTATGAATTGGATTAATAAATAAACACTGAGTCTGCAACACAAGCTCATTTAGCTCACCTTATTAAAAAAGGACAAATTTATTAATGGTACAAAATGTCTCATTAAAGCATTGCTTATAAAATATGAGCAAAAAGAATGATTTACAGATCTGGAAAAGTTCCCAACAATGATCTTCACCCTGGGTTGCTTGAAATGGAATCTTCTGAATCATCTGTAAACTTCAGGTTATCTTTCTGTCATGGTGCATATGTAAAATCATACTACGTGAATTTTGATTGGTCTATTGTGGCTTGAAGCCAAATATTAATATGACAAAGTACTGAAACTACACTTCACAGCTCCGGTTGACTGTTCCACCAACATCATTTTTAACATCTTTACTGCTTTGTCATTCAATTTGCCTGAGCAAAGAGAGACATTTCTGAAATGACTTCAACAGCATTTCTATAAGCTGACTCTTGGCTTATGACAGATGATTACTCAATCACAGCTGAAATCAGAACCAAACTCCTGAAGCACTTCATGAACTGGCATGTGTTATATTTGCAGTTATGCGACTTCAAAGATTTTGAATAATTTTGTAGTCTGTTTTCAAATCTGGACATTATAAAATCCATTACCTCAAAGTAGCTGTACTTAAAAAATTCCTTTGTCAAATTTGGATAGTTGGTTTCACCATCCCTATTTGCATTTTCTTGGAAAATTTTCTCTTTGGATGCTTGGGCATTCTATTTCTAACATAAAACTTTTCTGGTGGATTTTCCCCAGAATAATTTCTAACTTTCACCTATAAGCTGTTTAATTCAAAAAGTCATTTTCATATGATATATTCTTTCTCCTTCTGAAACATCCCACTTTGGCACAGTTTTGAACACAGTATCTGCAACTGGATTTTTCAACCTAACTGAATATCTATCAAAACTTTTCCACTGGAGGTCATATGCCACTAATTCAATGTCCCCATTCAAATCTATGAACCCTCTTATCCCAGAAGCATAGTCATGTGTCACTGAAAGCACAATGGATGCTTTGTTTCCCATTTCTCTGCAGTATAGATCTGGCCTGACCAAAAGAAAGGAGGTGAAGAATGTCATTACATCAGAGACAACAGCCTTTGTCACGTCTACCAGCCTTCTGCAAAACACTGATCATTTTGGTCTGCCCAAAACAATGATCAGATGTTGGCAGTAGCCAGGCTGCTTATCAGCTGCTTGTCATGTCAGGAATACACTGCAAAAGCTAATGATGTCTTGGTACTATCATGACATTGGGTAACTAGCTTGTTATGAGAGAGAAAAAGTCCACAAGAAACCCATTGCAAGAAACAAACAAGGATGGAAGAGCTTTGTCATTGTTCTGAATGCAAGAGGCTTAATGGGAAGAAGAAGAAGAAGAAAAAGAGGAACAGGAAGCCTAAGCTTCATTCTATGTCTGTTTCCAACTGCCTGTGCACAGAACAGCTTCAGAACACCTTACACAGACTGTTTGGAAATCTCAGCCTTTACAGGCACTGTCCCAAATACCACAACCAGAAGTTTAAACTGCCACTGACATAACTTCTACAAGCATTAGAACCCAAACTTCCCCTAGCAACTATGGGCAGTAACCAGGGAAAGCAAATGACAGTTGAGATCTTCTGAAATTTGAGCCCCAGTACCCTTGGAAAATTCTGGTCTTATGGACCAAATTCTTTTCTGCGTTCAAGTAAAGCATGTGAAGATGATCAAGACCATACAGACAACAGCCTGGATTCAGCAGCTGCTTGATGGGCAGGACCTAAAGGAGTTAATTGAGTCAAGGAAATGGCGTATATGAAATGCCAACTCCTCGCTTCTGTGTGGATCTCACCCTGCTCTCTCCGATGTGGAACCCTCCAGCGATGCAATAGGGCATAGAAAAACAAAAAAGCAGTCATGTAGCACTTTAAAGACTAACAGAATAATTTACATGAAATAATAATTTATTTTGTTAGTCTTTAAAATTCTCCATGACGGCTTTTTTGTTTCGAAAGAATACAGACTAACACAGCTATCTCTCTGTCACCATTCAATAGGGCATAGACATGAGGAAGGAAATTTGCTGGAAATGAAGCATCTTCTGTCTCCTCCTCTAGCGTCCTCTCAGCTTCTCCCGTAATCTGTGTCTCCCAGCCAAGTGCAGAACAGTGGCAGTCATGTGCACAAACCACAGAGAAGGCCCTTTTCTGTGCAGCTGTGAATCATCCATTTTCTGTAAAGGAGTTCTACTGAAATGACAAGAAAATATGATTACAATCTTCTATGTTGCCCCTCACATATGAGGTTTTGAAATGAACAATGTGGCCTTAACTCTAATTACTGACAAATATTTATTATCTCCCGCTACCTGTATTTATTCAGAAAGAATTGCTCACAGTATGGACTGGCATACATGCAATCTTAGTCCTGGGACTATCAGACAGGTCATACTTTTACCTGACTAGAAATCTCCTACAGTAACCTCCTACATAACAAAAACAGACAAATTGATTATGGAATTTTTCATTAAACCTGTGGGATAGCAAAAAAAATAAATTTCTAAATTGAATGGTTGATATGAAAATTTACATTTTCCATAGAAATAGTATCATTTTAATTAAATTTGGTAGGTTTCCAGTATCACTTCTACACAACACTTTCTAGTTTCTGTGAGATCATATTGGGTTCATCCAAATTATATTCTGTAGGAGGGGTAAAGATGGAATATTTGTAGCCAGAAAGATGCTGCTGCTACTGATACTGAGGCAGCTTTTGACACTGACAGTGATGAGCGGTTTGTAATGTCAACTCAAGATGAGAGGCTCCACAAAGTCAAAAGAAATCCTCTGAACATGAATCTCATGGCATTACAGAAACACTTAAAAGCCCTGATTTTCCAGGCACAAAGATGACCAAGAGGTAAAGGTATGCCATTAACATATTGCTGAGTTAAAAGGAACAAATAACAAGGACCTGCAGTTCTTGTTAGGGTTACAGACAAAAATCCTGGCTCCCATGTCAGCAAAGTTTCTCTGAAGTCACTAGGAGATTTGCTTGAGGAAAAAAAAAAAGCTATATTACTGGACTCACTATCTGCTTACATCCTTAAAACTGATTGCAAACGTGAAATGGCTTTCCATAGCAGCTGAGTGGGTGCCATATTTATCATTTCTCAACATTTCCATAAAACGTGATCCGTTCACATGTCATACTCAGATCAGTTAACAAATTTAAAACATTGTGTGTTGATGTTTCTGAAACACAATATTTTCAGAACATCTAGTTCATGGGAAACTTGAAAAAATGTGGTATTGTTCTGCATTGTGTTCTAAAGTTTCCTGCAAACCAGATCTCAGACTTTAGCCAGCTCTAGTATATAAAATATTACAGAATGCAATTCATTCTCCCATAGCATGACTGGCTTTGTAATGTTAGAAACAAGGGAAATTTCTTTTGGAGAGTAAAAAGATGTCACTCAAAACTAAACAGTTAAGTAAGACAATCATTTCTACACTGTTATTTTCTGATCATAATCACACCTCAAAGATCATCCACTGACAAGTTATCTTTGATTAGTTTCTCTCTGTCTGTGAGAAGTTATTTCTGTGAAGAATAAAGTCTGTGTCACCTCCCAATACTCTCTTGTGCATTCAGACAGCTGTGATAGGATCCAGCTGTAGGGCCCTGGGTGTTTTTGGCCTCTCAAGCCAAAATGATGTCCAGGCACTGCCCCTGTCTTGGTACCTCCAGACCTCTATTTCTCAAATGTGGCCATCAAGGCCACATGCAGCCACCAGGGGGTCTCCTGCAGCCACAATAACCTCCTTGGTAGAAGTGGGATGGGGCAAAGCAACCCCCCACCCCCACCCCGCAGAGCTGAGGGGCTCCAGGTTCAGGCTTAACCCCTCTATTGGCGCTCTGGCAGCAGGCTCTTGGTTTCAGCACCCCACTCCCCCACCTAGCAGGACTGGCTTTGTAATGTTAGAAACCTTCTGCTCCAGCCACAGGGTGCCAGCTATAGGCTTCATGCCAGGCCAGTAAGTGACATGTGAGTGACATCAGGACCAACCTTACCTGGTGCCACAGTCAAGTGGAAAAGGGAGGGGTAAATCTGGGGTGAGAGGCTATGGAAGGGAGCTTGGAGCTCTGAGGGACTGGGAGAGGCAGCAGGCGCTATACATTAATATTGAGTCTGAAAAGTGGTACTTAAATAAAGTGAGTTGGACGTATATAGGTGCATATGTAAATGTTTTTTTCTAAATCTCATTAAGTATTTTAGTAAAATTGGACAGAGCAGCCACCAGTCACAGTTGGTGGCCACTGTCTGAGGTAATCAAAGCTAGCATTGTGAAAACCCCGATCTAGACGTACTCTTAGCATGCAGACCCTGATTAGCAATTCCCCACCCACCCACAACAGATCTAGCAAAGACCTGGAATCAGTGCTGACATCACAAAACTGTCCCAATAGCTCGAACACATTGTTTCTCAAAAGTCCAGTAGTTAAGGTTGTTGTCTGGCCTGGTTTCCTCAGGATCAGCTCTTTTTTTTAAATACTTATATCAGGAGATCTGTAAAAAAGGCTCAGTACACGCTACCGGTGCCCAGTTTTATGAGATCAGGATCTTCCCAGCTGTACCCCCTATTTTCAACTCAGGAAGCGTTAATTTCAGCAGTCATTGTGGGTGTTTTGAGTCCACAGGTCAGCTGTTCCAGGGTATATCATAAGCTGAACATATAATAAACAGATTTTGCACAAATTATAACTTACCTTTTCATATTATCACACAAGAAATAGATGTATACAAAAATTATAACCCTGGTCTGGCCTGCCTCCATTTTCTCATCATTCCAGAGCATTTCTGAGCTGCAGTCAAAGTTTTCTGATGGCATCCATGGTCTTGTGGCTGCACATGGCTTGTCTGTTGAAACATGGAGCTTCCTTTCCCAGACAACCTTCTCTGACCTTCCTCTCTCCCACCTAGCACTTTCTGTGTGACTCAGTCTTACATAATTTCATAGATTCCAAGGACAGAAGGGGCCATTGTGAACTGCTTGTCTGACCTCCTATATAACATAGACCTGGAACATCGCCAAAATGATTCCTAGAGCACATATTTTAGACAAATGGTTAATCATAATTTAAAAGTTGCCAGTAACGTAGGCTCTATCACATCCCTTTGGAAATTGTCCCACTGTTAAAATGTATGCCTTATGTCTGGTCTGATGTTTTTAGCTTGAATTTTCAGCCATTGGATTGTTATACCTTTCTCAACCAGACAAATTACAGACAGAGAAACAGAACGCAATGTTCAAGCACAGGTCAAACCAGTGCCAAATATAAAGGTAAAATAAACTAGCCGCTGCTTGTAATTCCTCTGTTTATGCATTTCAGAATCACATTAGCTCTTTTGGTCACAGCATGACACTGGGACCTCGTGTACAGCTGATTATCCACTACTGCCCCCAAACCTTTTTCAGTCACTGTTTCCCAGGACAGAGTCCTGCATCATATGGGAATGATCACCATTCTTCATTTCTATTTACTATTATAATCACCCATTTACAATTACATTTTGAGACCGATCATTTGGACAGTTTTTAATCCATTTAATATCTGCCATGGTCATTTGATGTTCTTACTTTTTAATCAAACTGTTGCATACTACCAAGTTAAATGCCCAGCGGAAATCCAAGTACATTTCATCCATATTGTTACTTTTATCAGCCAATAAGGTAATCTCATCAAATAAATATATCAAAGTTTCATAGGTTCAATTTCCCATAAACCCATGTTGAGCTGCATTAATTACATTACCCTTCTTTAATTCTTTATTAGTTAACTCCATATCAGCATCTATATTATTTTGCCTGGACCACCCAGTTCTTCTTACTACCTTCTGATGATTTTCCACTCACTCCAGTTATCCAGGCCCCTGGAGGAACTTGAAGAAACTAGCTTCTGCCAACCTCCTTATTACACTCATTGTTTGGTCAAAGAGCAGTCTTAATGAAGTAAACCTCTCTCCATTCTCCATGAACTGGCAGGGATGCAATATTTTCCTTCTCAGCACGGGTGGAATCCAACTCCAAAGACACAGTGATTTTCCTAGTAACAACTGCATCATATCAACCAGAATTCAGTGGATGCACTGACAGATTCCCTAAAACACCAAATTTCTTTCTATGTCTGTACCAAAAGCTTTTTCTGCACTTATTGAGTCTGTTCTGGTATGGCTATGGTCTGAAGAAGTGGGTCTGTCCCACAAAAGCTCCCGATCTAACAAATTATTTTATTAGTCTTTAAAGTGCTACTGGACTGCCTTTTTGTTTTGATAGCATATAGACTAACATGGCTATCTTTCTGTTACTTTTCTGCACAGTATCACTCTATCCTTCCAGCAGATGTGTGATCATTTTAGTACCCACAGCATAAAAGGAGGGTAGTGTATAATAGTGATGCTGTCTCTTACCAGTTTATCATGATTTTGGCCCATGCTTTAGACAAAATTGAAGTGATACAAAAGAGCTCCTACTCACACATTTGATCTCATCTACATTCGCCACCCTTATGCAATGGCCCATAGCCTAGGTAGTGCTTTGGTAAACTTTAAGCCCAGAGAATGCTAATTCTACTCCTGCTCTTCTACTGCGCAGTGTCAATGTTTCTGTGTCTTTCCTATAAGTCTAGGTGTTATACCTTGGCAAGTAACTAACATTTACTAATTTCACACATAAGGTAAGAGCTTTCACAAGTTCAGTTCATGAAGAGATGGGAAAAGATTGCAGGTCTCTAATGTAACAGAGCTCAGACTCTGCCATAGAACCTTGCAGAAGGAGTATGTGAGGTTAAGTGTCTCGTACCAGAAACTGCCCAGTATAGCTATGCCACTCTAGATGTTAGCCATCATGCAGTGGTTTATGACTTCTATTTTATTTGAGTTCTGGCTCAAAAGTCTCACATTCAGACATCCTTTGTTCATTCTCTACAGATGCCACAAATGAAAGCTTTGTTACTTTTGGCTGTAACTGCTCAAGCACAGCCTCCTCCCAGAGTCAGTAACAGGAACCAGTAATTCTGATTTCAAGCAGTTCGTAGGTCTCTCACAAATACTTGTGTAAGCTACTGACAATGTGTGTGTTTTGTATCCCAGAAAGCATTAGTTCATAAAAAAAGCAATAGTGTGCTTTCTCTCACACAAATTAGTCCAATAGTTGAAGTGTAAGGGATCAGAAAGCTGTGAGTTCAAACGCTACTTGTGAACCTACAACCAGATTAAAAACAAGCCCTCAGAGCTACGGTTACACTAGAGCACACTGTCAGCAAAAGTTACTGTCAGAAGAGATTTCCTAACAAAACTTCTGTTAACAGAGTGCGGCCACACACTAAAGCAAACCGAAAGAGCAATCTGCTCTGTTGACAGAGCAGCCGGACTGCTTGGCAACTGTCTCAACAAAACAGGCACCCAGAAGCACAGCAGACAGGGCTGCCCATTGTTCTGGATGCCCTGTCGGTTGAGAGAAGGCCCCCCCAGAGCATCCAAACAGCTTTTTTGTTGACAGAATCTGTCAATAGCAACATTATGACTCCAGGCTGAGAGGCAGAACGCTGCTGGCAATAGTGCTGAGTTTTGTCAACAAACTGTCGGCAAAACATATTCTGTGTGTGGACGTTCCACCAGTTTTGTTGATAAAAGCCAGGGTTTTGTTGGCAAAACTCGCTGGTGTAACCATAGCCCAAATGTTTAAATGGGGTAAGTTGAGGCAATATTACATATAGCTCAATTACATTTCTCTTTTTTCTGGCACTTCTACACTAAACTCCATCTTAACTGGCATTCTACCATCCAGAACTCTCAAACTGGCATTTTAACCATAAGTACATGTTAGTTATGTTTTCTGTAAGTACAGTATAGTGTAAGTAAATACATATAAATACAGCAAGTACAGTATAAGGTTACAGTGTAAGATACTACTGTTGTTGGTAAAGTACTCTGCATAATTTTTTTTTTGTTTCTTATTATCTAATCTTGTTTTTCTTTAGTGTTATGCATTGCTAGGTATACGTCTCTCTTATCTAGAATATTGGAAAATCTGGCAACCTCCTGGTCCCAGGGCTGCCAGATATGAAAGAGTTTTCTGTATTTGACTCTGTGGGAGCACTGGTCTGAAATCAATCTTATCAGGACTTTTCAGAAAGTATTTCATAGAGTTAAACCTCAGGGCTATTATGTAAAACCCTGACATGAAGATGTTAGTAGTTCCCTGAGAACACCAGACAATTTTTTCGAAAATGTCTACACAGCAGAGCAGGCTAGCAAGCCAAGTACGTACGTAAGCTTTGTTCTGAGCTTCTGCTTTCTTTTGTGAAGGCTGGCCAGCATGGCTATCACACCCGCTACTTGTGGGTTTTAAGCTAGCTCAGGTTAGCTAACCGAGGCACTGTTTTTATTGTGGTGATGTCCACTTAGGAAAAGAAGCATTTAACACATAGAGAACACATTGTAAATAGTATTTGGAATCCTATCATAAGTTTTAAATAAAATCTATTAGTAAATCTACTAGAGATCCCCATACAGACTCCCCTACTTTGATGTTTGTATATATTTAAATGGAAGGTTCCATATAACATTTATTTTCCTGTACTTTAGCACACACACATTGTCCTCTGATCTCCCACCAGAGATGATATCTTAGCTTTTTCAGTGTGCCCATAACATGCAGTGTGCATCACCTGATCTATTCAGACCTTGAGAAAAATAACAGCCTCTCAGTTCTTTTGCCAACACCTCAAAACCCTCTCAAAAAAAGCAGTCCAATGTCTCCACAGCCAGCTGTGTTCCAGCCCTTGGGTTATGACTGATCCTTAACTACAAGTGAAATAGAAATATGTACCTGTGTCCATAACAACAGTGGTCTGTTTCTTTGGGAGAAACAAAGTCAAAAATCAAGGTAACCAACAAGGAATTATATAGGAAGATTCAGGTGAAAGAGAACCAACTGCAGAAGGTTACAGAACGGAAGTTACAGGTATTCAGGCATATCTGCAGAACAAATGGCGAACAAAAAATCAAGACCCTGGTATAATGGACGGTTCGAAAAGGAGAGGCAGACCCCACAGAGAATGGGTAGATGATCTAGGAGATTGGAGTGGAGCTAGTCTACAGAAACTAAGCCACTCCGCACGGGACAGGGAAAGATGGAAGGAAATAGTGAGAGAGGCATCAGACACCAACAGGTGCTCAACCCATGGTTGTTGATGATGAAGATGATGATGATGTGCGTTACATTAAGGCCAAGAAATAATTGCTGGAGGCATTTCTTGTTGTAAAACAGCATATATAGAAATGAATTTGGACATGGTGCAGTTATTCAAGTGTTTTTACGATTTATATGTGATTAATTGAAGAATGAGATGCAGCCGAGTTCTTCAATCTGAGCGCCACATGTGGGAGACTTTGTCTATGTGTTCAGAGAGTGTAAGTCCTTGTCTAAGCAACGAAAAGATCATAATCTGATCTCAGGAGGACTTATACTGGGGAGGAATAACATTAGCATTTAAGAGGGATTGGATCTTCAGGGTACTGTTAGTGAGTTATTCATCTATAGCTCATTGGTGATCCAGCTGACCAAAAAAGGGATTACAAATTATTGTAATCTAAAGTTTGGTAGTATGAGTTTGGCACATCCCAGTTCCAGTTGCTACTCCTATGTCACAAACTCACCACCTTGCTTTGCACTGGACTAGCTAGAGACTTTTCCTAAGGTGCTATTGTACAGCACCCAACACAATGGAGCCCAGATCTCAGCAGAGAAGTCCTGCAAACACGCAAAACCCATCCTTCTCATCATAACTGTATGAGCTGGCAACACTGACACATACTGGGAGTGGGTAATGTTATTCAAATCAGGCCAGACTAAGAGCTAAGATCTCATTTAGGACCAATGTGATGGGATTTGGGGGGCCTAACTTTTGATTTTTGGGGCAAGACTGAATGCTTATAGGACAAGGGCCTAGAACCAGAGGAAAATTACAGAATTCTCCTTCCCCTGATGGAATCATCTTTACTCTCACCTACAGTCAGTTTACTTGTGAGCACAGGATTGAACCTCTAATGCCTCTCACACAAAGCCAAAACCAGCTGTTGCTTGAAGAGTGCCTCATGCTAGGGGAATCAGCTAAAAATGTTATTCAGACAGGGAATCAGTGGAGAAGCAACATGGGCCTACCTAGCATTTAAGCCAGGGACGAGGCAATAATTTTTGATCAGGACCCTTCCAAGATTTTGGTCAGTGGCCAAGGCCTGCACTTTTCTGTGGAAGAGTTTGGGGTCTGGGGTGGAGGTTAGGTGCGGAAGGGTAAGGGAGTGGAGGTGGCAGAGAGGGTATGAGGTTTGAGAGAGAGTTTGGGTGAAGGAAGGGATTGTGACATGGGGCAGGGTATTGGAATGCAGGGTCTGGGAGAGGGAAAGGATGCTGACCTGGGGGAGGGATGTTCGAGGGGGTGCTGGGTCTGGGAGGGAGTTGGAGTGCTGTAGGGGGTGGGGTGCCAGAGGCAGGCTCTGGTTGGGAGGCACTTACCTAAGAAGCTCCTGTCCAGCAGCACTTTCAAGCAGGCATCAGTGCCTGCCAGCAGCCCCAGACTCCTCAAAGTGGCTCTCTGTTCCGTGTGGCTCTCTGCACTTTAGCGTGACGCCTTTGTGTGCAGCCTCCTCTCCCGCCTCACCCCCCAGCAAAATCTCTCGGTCCCTATTCACTGGAAGCCCATCAATGGGGGTTAAGAAAGTGTTCTGCACTGCCCCTGCCTGTAGCAAAATCACAGAATCACAGGGCTGGAACGGACCTCAGGAGGTCATCTAGTCCAGCCCCCTGCTTCAAGCAGGATCAACCCCCACTAAGTCATCCCAGCCAGGACCTTGTCCAACAGGGACTTAAAAACCTCAACGGATGGAGAATCCAGCACCTCTCTAGGCAACGCATTCCAATGCTTCACCGCCCTCCTGGTGAAGTAGTTTTTCCTAATATCTAACCTACACCTCTCCCTCTTCAACTTCAGACCATTACTCCTTGTTCTGCCATCTGACACCACTGAGAACAGTTTCTCACCCTCCTTTTTAAAGCTCCCCTTCAGGAAGTTGAAGGCTGCTATTAAATCACCCCTAAGTCTTCTCTTCTGTAAACTAAACAAGCCCAAATCCCTCAGCCTGTCCTCATAGATCTTGTGCTCCAGACCCTTAATCATTTTTGTTGCCCTTTGCTGAACCTGCTCCAGCAAATCCACATCCTTTTTATACTGGGGAGCCCAAAACTGGACACAATATTCCAGATGTGGCCTCACCAGCGCCGAATAAAGAGGAATAACTACTTCTCTAGATCTGCTCGAAATGCTCCTCCTAATGCACCCTAGTATGCCGTTAGCCTTCCTGCCAAAAGTATCTGAGAGATTTCTCTGGGGGTGGGGGCAGTGTGCAAAGCCCCACCCCCCTCAAACTGCCCCACACAGCGCAGAGAGCCCCACTGAGGTGACAGCTGCTGTAAATCATGCTGCTCCATGCTGCAGGGCAAGCTGTGGGCTGGATTAAAAGGCTTGGCAGGCTGAATCTTGCCCACCCTGATCTAAACCTTCCAAAGAATTGCAGAAGCATTCACTGGCCAATTCACAGTATTTGAACTGCAATATTATTACATGGAGGTTTAAAGCTATTAGCCTGATACAAATGAGTGGTTCACTGCTCAATGGGACGCCTTGCCTGCATAAAGCAAACAGGATTTGGGGCAGGCCCTGATCTTTTGAACGTCATCCCTCCCTGCTGAAGAGTCATTTGCTGTAAATGAGGAGCTGCCCTTTCCTTGTTTCATGAAAAGGTGTTACACTTTTCCTGGCTCCCCTCTTTTTGTACAAAGAAATCTTTGAATTATATGTATCAGAGGTGCTTTTCCAAAAGGAGCCACAGTCCAAAAAAGGGTCTGAGCCAGCTCTGACTCATAAACTTCACAGAGAGTCACAGATCCTCCCATCTGATTGCAGCTACAGAGAGGATGAAAGAAAGAGAAAATCAGCTGAAAATGAAGACGTATCAGTCAGGGCACAGACATAGCAGGGCAGGTGGGCAGACACCATATGTTGGACAAAGCAAAGGTGAAACACGTTACTGCTAACCCCGCCATCCCCTCACACAGTGATTTCTGGAGGGGATCAAGGTGGATGAGGACAAGGTGGATCTCTTCTGTTGATATATTTTACTGAGCCTACTTCTGTTTATGAGATAGAGAGAAGCCTTTGGGCATACAGAGAATTCTTCTTCAGGAGGGGTCAGCTCCAGGAGATGAAAGAGTAGCTCCTCCTGAAAGCCTTTCCCTCTCTGAAGTGTGTGTGCTAACAATGGCAGTGTTCCCTGTAAGCTACTTGGGCAGCTTCTCAGGAGAAATTCAGGTGCCACCCAGCCGATTAGCAGAGTGCCCACAGCTACCACAGCCAGCATCATGTGTTTCTACGGCTGGTGAACATCAGCACGTGCCTCACTGCATGTAACACAATTTATTCTGCACGTGGATGGAAAATATTAGAGGGAGCACTGAACAACAGTATGCAGTAAGTCATGAGGAAATAGATTGAGACCTTCTCTTCATGTTACATAAGCTAAACAATTACACATGTACCACTTTTTAACGGTTACCAAATGACATAGTCTTTGATTCAAAACCAAAGAAAGATTCATACTCCTGCTATCAATTCCTGAAAGTATTTGTTAACTCAGTCCAGAAGACAAGCCTTAAGTGCTTCAAGCTCTATCATACTGAGCTGCACAAGAGCAATATCATGGTCCAGAGCTTCTGCTACTAGTCAGTTAAAAAGTTCAAAGAATCAAGGAAGTGTAGTTTCCGAAGGGAGGTACTTATCTGTACATGCTGTCCTCTTCTCAGCTGGGTTCTCAACTTGACATTGCAGAGCTATTATTTATTTTGGTTTGGGGACTCAGCACCAGGTCTGCCTTTTTACAGAATGTATCATCCAGGTTAGTAAAATTTTTTGGAATTCAACAGCTGTTGATATTTTCTTGCCTTGACTCCTGTGATGTATGGTGTCCATAGTCAATGGTTGCTTTATATTCTGGGGAGCAGGCATGAAGGCAGGAGACAAATAAGACAGGAAACTGTCTGAGGCAAGAATATAAGAACAATAAAAGATGTTTAAAAGTTTTGCTTAACATAATCACAGCCTTATACTGTTCTTCCCTCTGACCTAGAATTGAATGTATTAAAATTAGGCGGCATCAAAGTAAAGTTAAAGAGAGTGAGTAATTATTTGCCTCTGAGAGACATTTTAAATAGAAGAAACATTTTTTTTCTTTCAAGGAAACTCTATGTTAAGACTACCTACCTTCTTGAAATCAATGCAACAGCTAGTCTGTAATTATTTTGATTATGAACACCGCTAGCACCATTTAGAAGCCTCTCAACCTTCTTATAAAACGGTTAAAGTTATTAAAAGGAAAGAGAACTGTATGGATGTGCCAGTTTTCTTTTGCTAAGGGAACAATATCTCCCTGTATTAAATGAATCCTATTTTGCTTTGACTAACATGCTTTCTTGTATTGCAGAGCATAAAGTCAGTCATCTGCTATTGCTTTGTGTTCTTCCCAAAGCTTGATTTCTAGCTAGCATCACTACCTGGTTTAAGATGAGTTGATTTTGCAGAAAAGCTGATGCCAACGAAATTAGTTGAAGAGGCCTGCAGTACCAAAATAAAACAAACCCCGGTGTTTGAGCCATTTAGAGAGCATTAACTCAGTTTGCTATTTCAGTGAGAAATGCCCTGGTCCAAAAATTAGCAGGCCCACTCATGCAGTTGGAGGGGAGGCAAAACGGCCAACTGCTCCAGGACCTAGTGATTCAAAGGGGCCATGGACTCTTGCTACCACTGCTGCTACTGTGCCAGTGGTGGTGATGAGAGCGCCAGGCCCTTCAATTGCCACCAGAGTCCTGTGTGGTATGCTCCAGCTGGCACCAAGGCTGCCTGCACCAGCCCTGCCACTTCTGAGAGTATGGCGCCACCCTTACCCCTGAACCTGCCCTTGCCTGAATATCAGGAAATAACATGGATTAAGAGGAGAAAAAAAAAACTTGAGAGTCTGATTGTTTGCTGTCACTTGCTAAGAAACATGACTACATCAATCTGCTAATTACTAACCAGACACCATGCAGCTTTAATAACTTCATCTACCATAGCTGTTCTGTTATTATTTAATTCATGGGTCTTGATATAATAGGTGTTCCTATTTACATCTGCAATGGCATTTTGCAACTCAACATTGCTTTCCTTCAAAAGAATGCACCATCCAAGAGTGCTTTTAAGAAATGTTTGCATTTCCATGGCAAATAGCATCTAAGGCTGCATCTACACTACGAGATAAAATTGATTTTAGGTCAGTTAGCCCAATTTTTCCAAGTGCCTGTCCTCACTGTAAATGCCATTAGCTCGATTTATGGAGCAGTAAAATTGACATAATATTAATATCATAATATCGTAGTAACCTGACGGGTGTAGTATTCAGTTTGAATTTAAAATTCTAAATGAAGGGTAGTGAGGACATGCCATGTCTTTAAATGAAATTCATTAGACTCCAGAGTTGTCCTATATGTGCTCCACAATGCCCCACAGCTCTCCGATCTGGCTTCTTCCATCTCCACTGCCCTCAGGTGAAGAGGAATTAGGCAACAGGAAGACCATTACAATTCGGCACCTGAAAGCCTATGGCTGTAGGTTCATGAGAGGCTGAAAAATCTTCTTTCTTTTTCTTTGCTAGTAGCGTAGCAGTGGGGGTCTGTGGTTCTGTGTATACCCTTGATAGCTGCCTTTTTTTTTCTCACTGGCTGGTGCCCGCTGCTGCTGCCCCGCACCATGTGTCAGCTAGGCTATGGGTGAGGGGTCATGCTTGTGTGATAGGACGAGAAACTTCTTTTCAGCTGTTTACATGTTGTCTTGCCCCCCCCCATCCACTCCCTTCACTTCCCAAGAGGCATCACACAGTCTGGAACTTTCCCTCACCCACATCACGTGGCAGGTAGCTTGTGGATGGGGATCGTGCTTGGATGAGAAACTTCTTTTCAGCCACTTACATTTTGTCCTTACCCTCACAGGCCCTCCCTTCCCTTCCCTGACCCCCCAGAGGTGCCCCACAGTCTGGAACATTCCTGTGCTCAGCCGCATCACATAGCTTGACCCCAAACCAATAAAAGGATGTACTGAGCAAGGTGCCAGGCAGTTTGCACACGGTGAGAGTCATAATTTTGGGGGGCTGGCTGTAGGCAGGGGTCTTTTAGCCACCCTGGGGACGTCTCCCTCCACGGTCACAATTTTCAGGGCTGACTATAGTCTGGGTTCTTTTAGGCAGCCATGGGAAGTGTCCCTCAGCAGTCATGGTTTTTGAGGGCTAGCTGTAGCCAGGGATCTTTTAGCTACCCGGGTACATCTCTATCGATGGTCACGATTTTCCGGGGCTGGCTGTAGTCTAGGTTATTTTAGGCAGCCATGGGAAGTCTCCTTCAGCAGACATGATTTTGGAGACTGGCTGTAGCTGGGAGTCTTTTAGCAAGCTGGTGGAAGTCTCCCTCAGCAGTCATGGTTTTCGGGGCTGGCTGTACTCGGGGGGTCTTTTATCCCCCAGGGGAAGTCTCCCTCCACAGACATGATTTTAGGTCAATGGAGGAAATACTGTGTCACTAGAGTGGCTGTCCTCTGTGACCAAACTTTTTATATGGGCTTTATCAAAAGCCAAAGGGGCTGGCTTTATTCAGGGGTCTTTTATGCCCCAAGCCGTAACTGTTTCTATGATTCATTTGAGTTTCCATTTAGCAACTGGGCATATCTACTTAAACATAAGTGTCTTCTTTCACAGGAGGCCTAAATCCAGATTCAAGTTCCTAGATAATGAAAAGGCCTCTGTGGGCAGTCATGATTTTCACAGCTGTCAAAAGTCTGCTGTCTTTTAGCTGCCCCAAGCCATTAAGAACATAAGAACATAAGAATGGCCATACTGGGTCAGACCAAAGGTCCATCCAGCCCAGTATCCTGTCTGCCAACAATGGCCAATGCCAGGTGCCCCAGAGAAGGAGAACAGAAGACAATGATCAAGTGATTTATCTCCTGCCATCCATCTCCTGCCCTTGTACTCAAGGCTAGGGCACCATACTTTACCCCTGGCTAATAGCCATTTATGGACCTAATCTGCAAAAATTTATCGAGCTCTTTTTTAAACCCTAATAGAGTGCTGGCCTTCACAGCCTCCTCTGGCAAGGAGTTCCACAGGTTGACTGTGCGCTGTGTGAAGAAAAATTTCCTTTTATTAGTTTTGAACCTACTACCCATCAATTTCATTTGGTGTCCCCTAGTTCTTGTATTATGGGAAAAGGTAAATAATTTTTCTATGTTCACTTTCTCCACACCATTCATGATTTTATATACCTCTATCATATCGCCCTTCAATCGCCTCTTTTCCAGACTGAAAAGTCCCAGTCTCTCTAGCCTCTCCCCATATGGGACCCGTTCCAAACCCCTAATCATCTTAGTCACCCTTTTCTGAACCTTTTCTAATGCCAATGTATCTTTTTTGAGGTGAGGAGACCACATCTGCACGCAGCACTCAAGATGTGGGCATACCATAGTTTTATATAGGGGAAGTATGATATCTTTTGTCTTATTATCTGTCCCTCTTTTTAATAATTCCTAACATCCTACTTGCTTTACTAACTGCCGCTGCACACTGCGTGGATGTCTTCAGAGAACTATCCACTATAACTCCAAGATCCACTATAACTATCCACTATAACTCCAAGCCATTAGTGATGAATCATTCGAGTTTCAGTATAGCACCCATGTCTATTTAGAGCACTGTTGTCCTGGAGACCTAAATCCATATCCAAGCCCATAAGAAAGCCTAGGCACGCTGCTTATAGGGGCAGGTGGTGGGTCTCCCTGGGCAGTCACAATTTTGGGGGCTGGCAAATGTCACAATTTTCAGATGCTGGCTGTAGTTGGGGGTCTTTTGGCCACCCCAAGCTGTACATGTTTCAATGACAGCAATGTAGTAACTATACAATTCCCACAGTTTTCGAAGTAAGGCTTGCAGCAGGGAATATTCTTGTCCTGAGGGTCTTTTTTGGCAGGTCCAAACCCGCCTGTAATCTGGGGTCTTTTCACCGTCCCAGGTTGTAACTGTGAATGATTCATCTGAGGTTCAGTGTAACAGCCATGTCTACTTAAACATACTTAACACGGCAGGGGAAAGAGTGGAATAAAATGTGGGAAGATGTCATCACATACCCACATCTACTTGAGGGGCCAGAATGCTATGGGGCTCAGGGAACTGTGGGATATGTTCTCACAATACACTGCTGCAGCACTCAATTTAAGCTCTATTTAAGCTACTTGTGTGTGGCAGCAGTAAGCCAATTTTGTGGGGAGCATGTGTAAGGTGAAGATGCTCAAAATCGAGTGGATAAAACCCAGCGTTAAGAAATTGATTTTAATAAAATCCATTTTATCTCATAGTGTAGACACAGCCTAAGACAGCCAATTGTTTAGAAATAACTTTGGTTTTGACATTACAGCACATATAAAGCAGTTTACAAATCACAGAATTTGTTACTTTAATTTGAATTATTTACTTACACTTCAGTGTTTTGCAAAGGCTTGTAAAGCAGACTAAAGAAGCTAAGTTAGGGAAAAAATGCTGCTCCTGGGTAACTTACAGACATTATTCAATTAAAATGAGAATGCCATGTGATGTGGAATTTAATCTGTGTGATATTCATCCGTTTAAATATTCCTAATAAACAGACAAGCAAAAGTAAACTTTGTATCAGAAAGGTTTTGCTAATTGCCATTGGATTTGCTGGAATTCAGGGTGATTTAAATGTTAATTTTAATTAAGTTTTACAGAATTTTTTTCATTGTCTGGCTTTTAAAGTGCAATTATACAGTACCTAATGCCCCAAAACCTCATACGTATATTTGCATATTGACCACATTAGTTCTCCTCCATATTTTAGATCTTTAGGGTTTTATTCATTATAATGCAAATTGGCTGGAAAGTCATCGGCTAAAAGCATTGAACATACTTCATTTAAAGCATATAAATGCAATTAATAGCACTTTATTCACTCAAAAGATAAGTGACTATAGTAAATCTTAAGGAATAATCGTGCTTTTGTTCCCTTAAAAGTTTAACAATTGAAGAACTTGCCGTATCTTCTGTTCTTCTCTTTGCCAGAAATTGAGAATGGATGACGTGGGGTTGTGGGGGGCGGGATAGATCATTTGATGATTACCTCTTCTGAGCATTCTCTCTGAGGTACTTGGCATTGGCCACTGTCAGAAGACAGGATATTGGGCTGGATGGACCTTTCACCTGATCAGGTTTGGCCATTCTTATGTTCTTTTCTAACAAACTGGAAAAAAGATTGTTTCAGAACGAGTAAAACAAGTAAACAAATGTGGGGGCTTATTAGACTTAAATATCAATTTTTCATCGAGAAATTAGTATAAACTTTATCAGTTCCTAACAACTGTTAAATTCATGAGACAGTATGGGCCCTGAAGTAGGGATTAACCACCTCAGGCTTCTGGCCCATCCGTTGCCTCTGTTTCCTCTTCTTCCTCTCTTCATGCTGAGTCTTTTCCTTAATAATTCTCCTTTCTAATATTTGTTGACATCATTTTCAAAACAACACAAATATTCCATTCTGACTTCCTAAATGGAACACTTAATGTAGGATTCTTAGCAGTGTTACCAATTCTCACAGTTTAATCATAAATTGACCATTGACCAGTGGTTCCCAACCTTTTCACTCCTGCAGATCCCCAATCACGTCCCCAAAGTATTTGCAGACCCCACATCAAAGCCAATTTGTGCCACTGTGTACACTTCATTACATGAAAAAGGAACCCGTAACATAGATTTATGAACAGCAATTAATAACATTATTGGAATATATTGAATTTAAAAATAATAATTTACTGTAACTTTGCCATTTATTTAAAACTTATTTTCTATTATCATTTTTATTTATCTTTTATTTTTGTCATGGACCCCCTGCAAAACCCTCAGAGATCCCCAGGGTTCCAAAGACCCTAGGTTGGGAACCACTACCACAGACTAAATGTCTTGATAACATGAGACCCTCCAGTCCTCATGGGATTTTCAGTTGTACCCAGTGGAAATCTGAGTGGCTGCCTTCTCCAGTCTCAGCTCCAGGGGAGGAAAAGCCAATCAATGCTGATTGCAGAAATAGGCAGAGGTCTCCCTGCATCACTCAGGGATCTGGAGGAGTTTGGAGTAAGGAAGTGGGCTGCAGGGAGTAGAAGGTGTCCAGTAGGCTAGTTGGTCATAAAATGGGATTCCAGAAAAATATTAATGAAAGAAATCTTTGTGAAAATTTTGCACAGAAATATTCAAGGTTTCATTGAAATGTTTCCTTTTCTGAAATGCTGCCAGGGTACCCACCTGCTCCCATTGTTTCCTGTAGGCCAGGGTTCCTGGTTGTGCTGCATCTCCCATTTTATACACCATGGTCTCACTGCTTGGTATAAATGAGAATGAGGCCCATTATTTTTAAATACTAATATATACTGTAAAAAGTTGTCATTTACGTATGAACTTCTTGTAGGGAAGGAGTCAGTCATTTCTCCATGTCATAAAATAATCTAATTATGAATTAATATGCCCTATAGTGAGTGTATACAATTAGATTTGTTGTAAAACCTAGTTTTGTTGACATTATAGTGACAAGGCACATTATGTGCTTTCAATTAGAACTTTCTGACAGAATTTCTGTTAAAAATATTTTAGTGCCTGCTGAAGTAAACGGGATTACTCTTCCTGATTTTATGGGCAGTAGTTAGGCCCCAAACCATTTTGTAGAATTGCATGGGCTTTTCCACATACCTCCAGAATTTTACTATGGGTGCATCTACACTAGGAACTAATTTGGAAGTTAACTTCGAAGTTAGGCACTACTTTGAAGTAGGCAGCAGAGAGTCTACACACATTTCCCTATGCACAGCAGCACTTCATTAGTAAACTCCGAACAGCCTCATTACCATCCTTTCTTCGAAGGAAGGTGGCAATGTAGACGCAGCCAATGTGTATTTAACCCTGTCTTAACTAATGCAGGGGATGCACATCTTGTCACATATGTCAATCGTATTTTTAAAACTATAACACATTGCTTATAGCCTTTTAACTTTTAGAGCAAATTTCAGAGCAAAGTTAAATTTTTTCAGACCTATCAGAGGTTTCAATAACGGAAATAAAATATGATTAACTTATTCAATTATTGCAATTTTAAATGACTTTTAATGGGTCAGAACCAGAGCTCTATTTCTTTCAATAGACAGGGGACTATATATAAGCATTTAACTAAATGTACCCAGATTTGAAAAGTTCCAGAGTATTCAAAGCTCCTTTAAACACTCTATATTTATATTTTATTATCATATGATTCCATAGTTTTTCGAATGCCAATACAATTTTCAAAGTTAGGGCCTGAGCTGGCCCCCATTTGCAGTTAATGACAATACTCTGACTGAATTCTAAAGACACAGGCTGAGGGTTCCAATCTGAAATATAATCTCTGAACATGAATCATTTAATCAATTTCTGAAAGAAAAGTAGGCAACTTTGTGGTGAGCAGAACTCCTTGAACAGTATTTAAGAGCTACCTTACATAGTATTTTAGAATGTATCACATGGAATGAAACCACAGAAAGATTTTATATAGGAAAGATATAACTACTCAGCTAGGAATGTCACCATGATGCCACAGTTAATAGCCTTCTGAAAGGTGTCTGAGAGCTTTAATAACTGTAAAAGGTCCAGGTAATGGTTTTACATCTCATCTGAAGAATGGTAGCTGCATCAGCTGTGGGGGGAAGGGCTAGTTCAGTGGTTTGTGCATTGGCCTGCTAAACGTGGGGCTGTGAGTTTAATCCTTGAGGAGGCCATTTAGGGATTGGGGCAAATAAATATCAGACGTGATACTTGGTCCTGCCAAGGAGGCAGGGGACTGGACTAGATGACCTCCCAAGGTCCCTTCTAGTTCTAGCAGATGTGTATCTCCAACTATAAAACAAATGTCCCCCATATAGTTCAGAACTGACTTAGAGTGGCCAGTGACACATTCTAAATGAACAGCATCCCTTTCTGTAGGAACTGTTTTTGGTGTTACCGCATCCAAGAATTAAACCGTTCTGAGCCCACTTAGCCCAATAACATAAAAGATGTTGGCAATGTCCTTCCACATCAACTGTTAAAGCAGTGATGTGCTAACAAAATAGTTACAAGAGATTCCTTCACAAATGTTCAACCTCCATCAGAAATACATAAAATACCCCACCCAAAATACTGTTTCCTCAAATTACTTGATCAATCCTATCCTTCCCACCCCTCATGCCCCCAAAACCTACCAGTTCCATACTCTCCCCTGTCCCAATTCCACCAATCCTGGCACCCCACCTGTGGTGAAACGTGTATCACAGAGGACAGAGTGGCTTCATACCACAATGATAAATCAATAGTTTGTGCCCTCAACACCACAAGGTGAGAGTATTGGCAATTTCCTCACAATGGGTTCATTTGTTCTTTTATTCAGGATACCTGGGAAGTTCCACACAACAGTGATAATCAAACCTTTCACTTTTTCAGTTGGTGAAGCATATCATAAGGAACGTCTTGTAGATACACTGATGGTCATAGGCAACTTGAAAAGTTATGTTTTCTCACTATAATTATAACTCCTCAAAGACTGTGTGTAGGTGAAAAAGACAGCTTGTTCCTGTCTGCTCTCTCTGACACCCAATGGCTATGTAAAGACATTTGGCTTTGTGTGAGGTGAAATGAGTGCATAACCGCAATACTTTCCTAATTTACATGCTGTTACCAGGGAAAAAGCCGTCAGGCACTTTCAAGTGAGTCTTCTGAGATGGTGGCAGTCAATAATGCAAATTGAGGTGCCCATATACTTTTCTTTTGAGACCTGTTCGTCTTTTTCATCTACAAGACTTATCAGGACTGATTTTTCAAAATGTGTTTTCCTATGGCTTTTGACAATAATGATAGCTCATAACTTAAAGGAGAGAAGGAAAGAAATGCACAGAGGGCAAGATTCTTAGGCAACCTAGTATGTTAATGATAGATTTAAGCAGTCTTTATAACTGGAGATCTTTGAGCTGATATATGACCTTGCAAAAGAGCAATGTATTACAGTTCTTGCCATGGCAGCTTCAAAGAAAGTCATCAATAACTACTTGGCAGTTAATACAAAAGATTTAGCAGAAAGGGCAAAAAAACATGCCCGCACAGCCAGTCAAACAATGAGCAGCATTTCAAATTTCTGCAGGGAATGGTTATTCAGTTGTGAACCAATTACCCTAAAAAGATAATTGAACAATAGATTAAAATCATTGAGTTAAACTCTGTATTCAACTAAAAGACTAACTGGTTTCTTTGATGTTACTTTTATATTACATTTGTTATACCACATACCTTATTTGTAGAATAAAATGCAATGGTATCCAGTTAAATTAGATACACTTAATTGGAGAACATGCTAAATTGGGACATCTCCCAAGGAAACAATTTAGCCAAATGACAGTGTGTTCTTGTTAATCAGGGATATCATTATGTCTCAGAATCTCCTTTTTGTCTCACAGAAATTGGAGTTTAAACTCACATTGATTTCAAAGATATCAAAAGTGCACCCAATTGGCCAGGACTGCACCAAACGAGTGATAAAATGTTTCTAAAACTGATAAAGAGGAGTTGGCAAAAAAAAAAGAAATACAGATATAACAAATATGAAAAAGAGAGAATATCATTTTTCTTCCTGAGCTTTATTAATTACAATCTTTTAGCTCATTTTCAGTCTTTTTCATATTTTCTTTTTTTAATGGCCTCTTTCCTTAGAGGCAGATTATTATCACAGTTAGACCAATATGAATTTAGAGTAGCTCCATTTGCTTCAATAGAATTACACAGATATACATGGGAGCAATTAAATAAGAATCTAGCCATTAGCACAGTTATTTACTTGGAATGCTAAGATGTTGATAGGGTGACCTTGAGATACTCAGATATTGCAGACTTCTTCTGGCCTTCATCCATATACATCCAGTTGACTCTTTGAGACCTCATGCTTTGTTCCAGTTTGGGTAGGTAACTCTGCAGCTCATCAAATCTTTTTGACATCAATCAGTCTAGTTGTGGGACTTCCATACCATCACTTACCTCCTTCACTTCTAAGTATAACTGTTCAAATCTTTTTCCAATAAAATCTTCCAATCTTGTTTTCACAAGACCTTGTTGTAATGAATGAGCTCGTGTGTTCCTATGAACCCAAGAGTGGTGCCATAGGGAGTCTCATGCTCCCAGCAAGGTGGCCCATGGAGGCAAGATCAAGGGGGAGGGTACAGACAAAGAACAATCTTAAGTCCTCAATGGCAGAAGAGGCAGAGGATAGCAAAGGTAATGCTACAACAGCTGTGAAGGTGGATGAAGGCTGCAGCATACAGGAGACTCACAGTTCTCATGGATTCGATGCCATTGGACCTGAGTTTTCTATCCTTCAAGAACTGTGTGGTGGCTGGAGTAAGTCATGCACAGGCATCTTCCTCTGTGTACTACTCTTGTAAACTTAAGCCCAACAGTGACTGGCAAAAGGTGATGGGAGCAGGATTGTAAAATCTGGAAGCCGTTAGTCATAAACGCAAATGACCATTTCGAAGTTTACTAATGAAGCGCTGAAAGGCATATTCAGCACTTCATTAGCATACGGGCGGCCGTGGCACTTCGAAATTGGCGCGCCTCGCCGCCGCGTGGCTCGTCCCAATAGGGCTCCTTTTCAAAAGGACCCCGCCGACTCATAAGCAGATGGTAATAAGGGGACTTCGAAGTAGGCGGGGTCCTTTTGAAAAGGAGCCCTATTGGGACGAGCCATGCGGTGGCGAGGCACGCCAATTTCGAAGTGTCACGGCCGCCCGCATGCTAATGAAGTGCTGAATATGCCTTTGCGTGGCCATTTCGAAGTTTGGGGCTAGTGTAGGTGTAGCCAATGGCAATTAGGATTGTCACTAAATGGAAAAATAAGAAGAAACAGATTCAACAAAAGATCAATGTACAAGGCTTGAAGGACCCCATCAGATGAAAAGACTTCCAGACAGTCCTCCAAAGGGCATTGCCAACGGTACACCCTGAAGATGTGGAGGAACACTGGTGCCAATTGAAATTGCCATCATTGGAGCTTTTGGAGAAACTATTGGCTACCAGGCCAAGAAGCAACAGGACTGGTTTGATGATAATGATGTGGAAATTGAACTCTTGATTGAGGCAAAAAGGAAAGCCCTCAGGGTCTGGCAAAGCAATGTCATTTGCACGGTGAAGAGAAAACTATATGCCAAGGCCAAGGCAAAATGCAACATAAAACAAGGACTCTGAAAAACCATTGGTGGACTGAGAAAGAATGAGAACTCCAGCATCTTGCAGATATCAACAATACAAGAGGTTTCATCAATGCTATCAAAGCTGTTTATAGACCAAGAAACCATGGAATCAATCCCCTGAGATCAAAGAATGGCACCCAGCTCTTGAAAGACAATGAAACAATTGCTTCTCACTGGAGGGAGTACTATAATGAGCTCTTGAACTGCCCCTGCACTATAGTTCTTCACCAAATCCCTCAGCAACCACCTAGAGACAATCTTGCAACACTTCCTACCCTGAGTGAGGTCCAAGCTGCCATCAAAGAAATGAAATGCAACAAGGCAACCAGACTAGATGGAATCCCCGCTGAAGCCTTTAAACAAGGTGGGCCAGAGTTCTACAAACAGCTCCACCTCCTGATTCTCAATATCTGGGATAGGGAACAGATGCCACAAGATTTCAGAGACACACTGATCATCTGTCTTTACAAGAAGGGCAACAACTCAGACTGTGGAAACTGTTGTGGCATCTCCCTTCTGGAAACAGCAGAGAAAATCTTAGACAGAATCCTTGCAAACCAGCTCCTCCCACTCTCAGAAGAAATTCTCCCAGAATCTCAGTGTGGCTTCTAACCATTCTGAAGAACAGCGGACATGATCTTCACTACACAGCAAAAGCAAGAAAAATGTCGTGAACAAAGCCAAGCTTTATATATGAGTTTCATCAACCAGACCAAAGCCTTCAACTCAGTCAACCGTAGTGCCTTGTGGACTATCCTCTCAAAGATTAGCTGCCCCCAAAAAATTATTAGCATTTTAAGGCTGCTTCAAAACAACATGACTGCCACAGTACTGAGCAACAAAGGATCCCAAAGTGACCCCTTTGAGGCCAAAACAGGAGTCAAGCAAGGCTGTGTCATTGCCCCATCACTGTTCTGCCTATTTATGACCATAACCCTTCATCTCATTGATGGCTAGCTTCCAGATGGTGTGAAGGCTGTGTATAGAATGAAAGAGAAGCTTTTCAATCTCAGGAGATTGAAGGCTGAAAGAAAGACCTCCATGCCCTCTATCATGGGGCTTCAGTAGGTGGATCACAACATGGTTGTTGCTCTTTCTCCCACAGCTCTTCAGACCATCTTAAGTGCCTTCACTGAAGCATACAGGAATCTCAGCCTCACACAGAACATTGAAAAGACCAAGGTGCTCCACCAACCTTCACCAATGGGACAATCTCATGCACCTTCTATTGAAGTTAATGGGGAACTGCTGGAAAATGTGGAGTACTTCCCATACCTTGGAAGTCATCTTTCTGCTAAAGTCAACATTGATGTGGAAATCCAACATCATTTGAGCCATGCAACCTCTGCTTTCACCCTTCTGAGACAAAGGGTCTTTGAGAACCAGGACATCTATCCCAAGACAAAGCTACTTGTATACCTTGCAGTGGTTGTTCCAATGCTATCATATGCATGTGAAACCTAGACAACATACAAGTCTCATTTGAAGGCACTTTAAAAATATCATCCACGCTGCCTCAGGACAATCCTAAAAAGCTCTTGGGAGGATATACACATGAATACTAGTGTCCTGGATGAGTCAAACAGGACCAGCATTGAAGCCATTATCATTCAACAACAACTTCTTTGGACTTGTCACATGCTTTGGATGTCTGATCAGCAGCTACCAAAACAGATCTGTTTTCTGAATTGGAGGAAGGACAGAGGAGCATTGGGGGACAGCAAAAGTGATATAAGGCCATGCTGAAGGCACGCATGAAAAATTGCAGTATCGGTGTTGACACTTGGGATAACCTTGCCCAAGACTGTCCCCAGTGGAGAATGGTAATCCATGAGGGGATGTTGCAATTTGAGAGATCCTGTCGCAGTACAGACCAGGACAGGCATAGAAGAAGTAAAGAGCATCAAAAACTGCTCCATGCCCCTCCAACAGCTGCCCATTCTGTGATAAGATCTGATCAGCCATCAATCGAATCAGAAATAGGAGAGTGATATGAAGATGTCCTAGTCATTATCAAGTGACCACCAAGACTATCAAATCTTAGATTCCCTCATTTTTTCTATAATTGGTATCACCTTCATACTTGCTCTACTTCATTTGTGCTATACATAATCCATCTTTTCAATGCCATTCATGTTAATATTTTCCATTCATGTTAATATTTGCATTTCCACTATAGTCAAGATCTGCTCTGGTCTCTTCTTCAGTGCCTAGATTTCAGGGTTATAGGAAAGTGCTGGCCTAGTTACTGCCTTGCAGATCTTACTTTCCAATTTGTATTATCCCATTGCAGATCACTCATCTCGCTTGTATGTTATGGTGGGCATCCTGCAGCCCATGGGCCTCATGCAGCCCACCAGAGTAATCTGATTATGGGCAGCAAAAGATCTTGCTGATGTTGACCAACCACAGGCAGATCTTCCCCCACTCACCCTCCCCACACACCCTGTGGCTTGCCCACCACTGCTCTATTTAGTTCATGCTTTTTTCTGTTTTGCCTGTAAGTACATCAAGTTCAGTTATTCCATACTGTTTAAACCCTGGTACATGGACTTTTGTAGCTTCAGTAATGGCTGTCCGCCACACTTAGAGCCTCACAGGTACTACACTCACTTAAAGTCTCATTTACAGGTACAAAAGAGAGGAGCCAATATAGGGAAAGAGTCTCAATTTACAGGATTATATTATGTATCAGTAAACAAGTAATTACACTATTTTTCTGTATGTCTCCACTGTCTTTCTTTCAGAGGAGCTAAACATTTCTACTCCCTAACTGGGAAACAAATATGATGCCTTATATCCATCTCACAGGTCAGTACAAGGGGGATACTGGGAAAATGAGCAACATGTCCAATGGCAGAGCTGTAAATAGAAACCCTCAATTCTCCTTCCCAATCCCGTTCTCAGATTATCAGGCCATACTCGTTTCTTAAAGTATGCCACCAGGATGGAAAGTTATCTGTAGCTACAGGGATCCTGAATCAATTAGCCCACCCTTCAGTAGCTGAACTCCTTTTTTAACAAACTATCAGCATGTCTCCCGATCTATTCTATTCAGCAATCTGCCAATTTGTCAGTCGATCAGTTTGCCAATTTGTTAATTTGTCAGTTTTGTTTTTTTTAATTTGTTCATTGTCAATTTGTTAATTGCATGCTGTTTTAAGGTATTTATCCATTACAGTCATTTCTTCCTTATAGTTGTTGCAGTGAGAAAAGTGATTTTCACTTTACATAAAAACCTGTAATACTCATGTGAAAGACCTGGGGCTGATACCTAATAATTTAGGAATATTGAAACACTTATGTAACCTAGTTAATGAAACATATTTGTTGTATGCATAGGTAGATTTAGTTTAATAGCAGGTAGTTAGGAAATTAACAGGGAGATAATATAAGGGATTCAGGTGACTCCCCTTCCCCCCACCCAGTAAACACCTCAGGAGATTAAGAAATAGTGCTTGAGTAATGCAATACCATTTTCCTGGTCGCAGCCCATGTTACACAGCTTTTTTGCCCAGGCTGAGACCCTAAATATCAGAAGACTTGAGTTAAGTTCCCGGCTATACCAAAGACTTCCTCTCTGACCTTGAGCAAGTCAGCTGATACTGAATTTTTAAAGATATACAAGTATCCTTTTCAAAAGCAATCTGTGGGAGTTTAGTGCCTAAATACCTTTAAGAACCTAGATCTCAGTTTTTTCTGAACCTGTTGTCCCATCTGTAAAATGGAGATAATTGCACTTCCCTACCTCATGTGGCTGTTCATCAAAGCTTGAGAGATGACCAGATACGATAGCAATGGGGACCATAGAAATACCTAAGATAGATAGGTCATACTTGACTTAGGAAGTCCAAATTGTTGACAGCAAAGGTAAGTAAAGAATAAGCTTTGCCAAGTCAGCAGAAAGTGTGCTTGAGGTTTTCAACAGCAAGAACATATACTCATGTCACCACGATAAGTTACATATACCTCAGGTTTCAGGAAGAGGTTGAGAAGAGGATTTTGAGTCCTCTTCTTAAGCAGACAATGTCTGAACTAGGTGACAGGTAACTAATCTCTCTCTCATCGCCCCCCATATGATTATATTTAATATACCCATTGTCGTGATAAAAATATTGAAGTGATAATAAATTACATAGGCATATTAGCAAAAAGGAGCTACATTCTTCATCGCCTCCTCATAAGTGTTGTTGTGATGTATGCTTACAGGTTATTTACTCCTTGCTATTTGTACACTGTTGACACTAGGCACCAGCAGCTGGTACACATTCAGTTACACCCAGGTTAGGATTCTGTCTCTTTCTTCAGGGCTCTATTTATTGTCTTCATAAACAAAGACAGTTCTTTGTGTTAACGATCAGGACCATCCCAACGGGCACAGGCAGGACCCAGGGCAACTCCCCACACTCCCAGTACCCCAGGTGCAGGGCCCTCGACAATCCTCCTACACCACAAGTCCTGCTCCTCCCTGCTCCACTCGCACCCTGTCCCCCTCTCCAACCAGCCTGGCCAGGCATTGCCTGGGGCAGGGCATGGCAGTGGCCAACGGCAGCAGGGGATCACGCACCCTCAGCCTCTCCCCACTCCTGCACTGAATATGAAGTGTAAATAGCAGCTGCTCCACTCCACGCCGCTCTCCCGGCCTGCTGAGCTCCACTTCTCAACAGGTGACTGGGAGCAGAGGCCTCTTTCCGCTGCCACAGAGAATTGGGGCTCAGTGTTACTGGAGTTTGCAGCAGAGCAGATTGTAGCAGGTTGCCACTGGCGCTGCATGATGAGTGCAGGGAAGGAGGGCAAGGTCAGGAGACCTCCTGCTGCTGCCGCTGCCTGCCCCTTTGCCCATGCCTTGCCCCTGGTAATCCTCCCCGTCCCATCCATAGGACAGCTGGGGCAGCCGCTGCAGAGCCTCCATGGCTGTGTTTACACCAGCAAGTTCTTTTGAAAGATTTTCAAAAGAAGGGGGCTTTTTTGAAAGATGCCGTGGAGCGTCTACCCACAAAAAGCATTCTTTTGAAAGTAAATCAAAAGAATGAGGTGCCCCTTTCAACAGTGCTCTTCCACTCCTGTTCAGGAGGAATGCTTTCAAAAATGTGTGTAGACACTCTGCAGGGCCCTTCTTTTGAAAGAGCTGTCCTCATAGGCGGTTTCTACACAGGCCACTTTCTTTGAAAGTGGCATGGTAATACATGGCCCGAAATATGCTAATAAGGCGTGGATGCAAATTCCCTATGCCTCATTAGCATACGGTCACATGATTTGCAGCCTGGAAGACCATTCTTCCAGACTCCAAAACACCGTTTAGAAGAGCGGCTCCCAAGGGGGTCTTCCGGAAGGAAGTCCTTCTTCCAGAGGCCCCTTCTTCCCAAAAATTTTCAGGAAGAAGGGGCGTCCAGAAGAAGGACTTCCTTCTGGAAGTTCCCCGGGGGCCATGCTTCTACACTGCATTGTGGAGTCTCGAAGAAGGGTCTTCCGGACTCCAAATGATGTGACCGTATGCTAATGAGGCATGGGGAATTTGCATCTGCGCCTGATTAGCATATTTCGGGCCGTGTATTACCATACCACTTTCAAAGAAAGTGGCCTGGTAGAAACGACCATAGTGCCTGATTTTTTGATCCCTAGCCCATTCTTTCAAAAGTGTGGGGGCTGTGTGGATGATCTCTTTCGGAAGAGCAGATCACTCTTTTGATCCACTTTTTTGCGTGTGGACACTCTCTTTTGAAAGAAGTTCTTTCAGAAGAGATCTTCCGGAAGGGCTTCTTTCGAAAGATCTCTGTAGTGTAGACGTAGCCCAAAAGCACAGGGCCTGAGGCAGTCACCCCACCTCGTCCTATGGACAGGCCAGTTCTGCTATCCATAGTACAGGCTAATCTGGTAGGCTTAAGATTTTAAGGTCCTCTGGCCACCATCAGGTCCCAAGTGGTGCCCTCTCTGACTTTTGCGGGGGAATCCACAGGGTCTGCCTGCCTGCAGCCTTCTGCTGTCATTACCATAGAGTATCCTCATATCTGGCTCACCTCCAATGGAACTGAGTTCTCTTTTATATTGAGCAGGCTGCGGTGGTTGGATAATCAGGGAGGGAGTGATCACCTATGCCAAATGATTCCCATGACCTGTCTGCTGGGCCTCTCTGTTAGGCAGCATTGGTACTAGGTAGCTCCTCTGCCTGGCCCCAACCTCCTCCCTATTCTATTAAAGGACAGGTCACCCTGTTACACTATGACTGTTTTGAACATCTTCTGTTAGTCCATCTACATCCAATTATTCTTGGAGCTATTAGTGAAGACAAGCTATGCCAAAGAATATGCCTGTCCTCTCAATCTGAAAGTGGCGAGATCAGTCTGGTGTCTTAAACTTACAGAATGAAGAACAAAAAAACAGTTAACTCCCTTGTACTTTAACTTACACTTTATTCTGGATCTTTGGCATCTAGCACTAATCTTGACTGGGCACTACCCCGTAATACAAGTAATAATAACAAATTGAAAACTCCATTACAGATAGCTTGAGGGAGTATAAACAGGCCTAAGAAAGACTAACAAACTAAGTTATCAAATGGGGGTCCATCTTATAGAGCTACATTAATCATTTATGAGTTTAGCCTCAAGAGATTCCTGATTATATGAGAAAAATATATTCCATATAAGGAAGATAAGCAGATTGGCTGTGATCCACTTTGTATTTCTCTCCATCAGGCATTTCAGCATCCAGTCTTAAATTTCACAGTTTTCCCACATGAAAATGAATGTTACTGTTATAGGGTCTAACTTTATGTATTACAAAATATTTAATGCTCTATTTTTTCTGAGCTATTTCTATGAATTTTATAGGAGTACAGTGTATAATAAAGATATAGTCCTAGATTATACACTAATTATGTTCCTTGACAGATATTTTTATTGACTCCTGACCATGCAAATTCCTGATTAGCTGAACAGTACAAAATGATTTAAATAAGCAGAATCCTACTATAAATCAAATCTCATTACAAACTGGGGCATTTTTTGTATCATGAAAAGGCAATATCCAACCATTTTGAATTATTTGTTAATTTTTGTGCCAACCTTTTTGGTAAAGACAGATAAAGAATTTATTACTATAATTGATATGACAACCTGGGTAATTGGGATTAGATTTTGTGTCTTCTAATTCTATACTCCACCAAATAATAATAAACACTAGTAAAATATGATTTGTAATGATAGTTTAAATAAAATAATCACAATCTACAATGTGCATAAAACTACCCTTTCAGGAAAATGCGTATTGAGTCTACTGTTTGTGAACTGATGTAGAAATTAGTTTTATATATGCTTGCCTATGATTGATTGCTTATATTTGTTGATGTGGTAATATAATAGGATATGGATTTTTATTTTTGAAATATATTGTAAGGTTGTCAAATGATTAAAAATAATAGTGATTAATCACAGTTTTAATCACACTGTTAAATAATAATAGACTGTCATTTATTTAAACATTATTGATATTTTTTACATTTTTAAGTATATTCATTTCAATTACAACAAACAATACAAAATTTACAGTGCTCACTTTTATTGTTATTGATTACAAATATTTGCACTTGTCTGTGTTCTGGAGGAAAATGTGTGTGCTGTTTCTAGAGAAGTGTGTGTCTGTCTGTGCTCGTGTATGTCCATGCACAGAGGGAGCACTGTCTATTTAAGCAGATCACTCAGGAGCCTGAAAGCTTTTTCAGCCAGCAGCCGCTGCTGTTGGCAGCATTCACTGCTGAGTCAGCAGCAGCAGTAAATAGGCTCCTGCTATTTGCTGCTGAGCTATGGTCAGGGACCAGGTACATGGCTGCCAGGGGGTGGGGGCACACACATCAGACCCCTCCACACACCTCATTCTGCAAAGCAGACAGGAGGCCGGCTCGCTCACACACACATCAGTCCCCTTCATCCCATTCTGCACTGCAGACAATACGAAAGCTCCAGTTCAGAGCAACTTGGCCAGAGGCAGCTCCATAGTGTGGGTTGCAGGCAGGAGCAGTCAAGTGGAAAGGAGATGGTGAAGGCAATAGGGGACCAGGTACCTCTCTGTCCTGAAAGATGTTTAACTGACTCCCCAAAATAGCCACAGTCTCTTCTCCCTGGCTGCCTTTTGCTCCCTGCCTCATCCCGTACCTCCTTGCCTGCTCAGTCACTGTTGTGTTTCATCTCCAGAAGTGTGCAACTGACACTCACTTAAAAACAATGCATTAATTTGTTTTGAATTAATCACATGTGTTAACTGCAGTTGTCACTCCTATAATATTCTCACCAATTCTCATTACCAGGAAATATCGTTTGCGTGTCACTTCAAGATCCTGAAATGGCCACTCAAATGATTTTCTCTACAAAATACTTGGACATTTCTTCATAGTAGGAAGAACTTAAGTGAGATGTACAGGGACAGCTTGGATCAGTCATACTAGTATCACTATTAACTAATCTGCTGACCTGTACCCTTTAGATCCTGAAGTATGTGCAAAGAAATGTGCCTTGTAAATACCTTTTAAAATGGCTCTTTATGATGCAACTGGTCACTTTCAACCTTAACCTTCTGCCACCAGTGCTTAGTTGTTTTGCCTCTCACTTCATATATCACAGGGCATCTGAAAACAAATGTGACCTCTGAGAATGATGATTTGGAAGATGGTGGCTAAGCAATATGTAATTAATAGTACAAGGCAAAATAGGATGGTACAGTGTTAGTAAACCAACAAATAAGTGGATTTTCAGAGGTCCATGAGGGACTTACTGCTATATTAGGACCATCTAAACAAGTTCTCAGTATGAGAGCTGGTTCTATTTAATGGAGACAGATGCTGATACTTGACCAAGAATTCATTAAGGTTTTATTTATTTTTTCCAAATATATTCTGTTTTATTAATAATGTATTATAATAGGTTATTTCCTAACCCAGCATTTCTCAGACTGGTTTCTGTGCACACACTCCCCGCCCAGCTGTCCAGCTGTCTCCCACCTGCCCTCTCAGTGTCCTGCAGGCCAGGGAACAGTTCTTTCGCAATGTGCATGAGGAGCTGGTAGGGAGGGGGAAGAAGAGCTGCTGGGAGGCGGGGCAGAATCATGTCTGGGGTCACCGGCCTTTCTGATCAACTCTTTCCCTTCACTCCCTGTGCTTTTTGCCCACTAGGAAACAGCTGTCTGGTGGTGTGCAGCAGGTGTGCAGGGGAACAAGAAGGAGCAGGGACATCGTATGATCAGGGAGGGGTGGAAAGAGATGGGGAAGAGGAGGGGCAGGGTTTGAGCAGAGTCAGGAAAACTTAGGATAGGCTAGGGGCTTGGAGGAAGGAGTGAAGGGGGAAGGATCTAGAGCTGAATGTGGGGGGAGTTGAGGGGTCTGCATAAATTAATGAAAATGGGGGTCCTCAGGACGCTGAAGATTGAGAACTGCTGCCCTAATCAATAGTGAGCTTTCCGCAGGCACTGAGGCAAAGACATTTACTCTAGTCAGTAATTCTCAGAAAGACCTTCTATGGTGGTCATTACTATTGCATTATATAATGGATTATTTTAATGATTTATTGTACATTTTGGCATATATGTGGCCTTTATAGAAAATTCATGAACTGTAAATTAGTCTATCAGATTGCTTGCAAAATCTCTATATAGTCCATGCAGAGCCTTCTTTTTTTTTCTTTTTTTTTTTCTGATAGAGTTCATACAATTCACTATTTTCTTCTTCCTTTTCCAGTTTCATTTCCACTAATTTTTAGTGAGAAAACGTCAGGGAAGTTAGAGATGAAACTTGGCCAGAGATTCACTTTGATGGCTAATAGTAGACTCTTACCAAGGTGCAGACAGCTGTTCAATCCATCAGCCTGTGGTCAAAAGAAAATGATCATATTCCCCAGAAAGAGAAATCTGGAAGAGAGACACAGAGGTGAAGACAAATCAGTCTCATAATCACCTTTAGCATCAGGGTACATTATATCAGTCCTATATTTCAAAAAGAAAACTGTTATAGTGAGTACAGACTCAAAAGGCAGAATCTGTTCTGACCTATAAAATGAACCATACTAAGATAGCAAAGCAAATTCAGCTGTCTTGATAATAATTACGGTAAGGGCCTGGTCCTCTGAGATGCTGTATTCAGGGTAGTCAAAATCTCTAAGGAGATACTCAGTATCTCACAGGACTACATTCCTAATGGCAGCTGATTGTGACATGGTCCAGTGAATGTAAAATGAGTACTTGTTGCATTTATTATCTCATCAGGAAGGTAGCCTAGGTAGCTATGCTCTTCTACATCAGAATAAATAAACAGGAGTTCCATCTAAAAAAAATCTTTAAAAGATATTATTGGTATTTGTATTATGGCAGCTACCTGAGGGTCCTACAACAATAATGACTGGCCAGCTCTTATATAGACTTTTTCATTCATTAATCTCAAAGTATCTCATGTCACTATAATTACTTCCGTTTTAGAAACTGAAATGAAGCTACAGGGAGGGAAAGTAACTTGCCCATGGTTACACTTCCTCCTACACTTGGAACTATATCAAGGTTTTGTTGACATTGGGCCACTTTTAGCAGACTCTAAAAGTCAGCCAGTGTAGCTGCAGTTTGTTGGCTCTTTTCCCAACAAAATAGGTCCTATATGAGCAAAATCAACTCTCTCTGCTGAAGAGTTCTGCCAGCAACGTGTTTTGCTGCTGGCACGTGTCTCAGCAAAACTTTTGTCTTGTGGGGGTGAGCGGTCTAATACCTCTTAATTGCAAAAGTTTTGAGGTTCATCTACCAAGGTAAACATAGCCTAACACAGAAGTAGCCATGACCTCAGTCCCAAAGACACACTGCATGTGAAGCATGAGGTGAGGGTGACCACGTATAAATCATAAGGGTAGAAGGGACCACTAATGTAACCTCCTTCATGGCACTAGCTGTAGAATGTAAAAATACCTACAATCCTATCTTTCCTTGCTGCACACACAAACATACTTTAAAAACAAGATTGCAATGTCAAAAAATCAAAAGCTAAGAGGCCCCCCTTTCTGTGTTTGAACTACGATACAATCTACTTTCGTAAACACATACTATTTTTCCAGAGTATCCCTGCATCTTTCAGGGCATGGAAGAGGGGTGCTCTCTTAACAAGCAGTTATTCAATGATTTGTTTTCTTTACATTGTTCTGTATGTGGCCGTGCAGGCACACTGCTCAAGCCTCACTGGCTACGTCTACACGTGCACGCTACATCAAAATAGCTTATTTTGATGTAGCGACATCGAAATAGTCTATTTCGATGAATAACGTCTACACATCCTCCAGGGCTGGCAACGTCGACGTTCAACTTCGACGTTGGGCAGCACCACATCAAAATAGGCGCTGCGAGGGAACGTCTACACGCCAAAGTAGCACACATCGAAATAAGGGTGGCAGGAACAGCTGCAGACAGGGTCACAGGGCGGACTCAACAGCAAGCCGCTCCCTTAAAGGGCCCCTCCCAGACACAGTTGCACTAAACAACACAAGATCCACAGAGCCGACAACTGGTTGCAGACCCTGTGCATGCAGCATGGATCCCCAGCTGCAGCAGCAGCAGCCAGAAGCCCTGGGCTAAGGGCTGCTGCACACGGTGACCATAGAGCCCTGCAGGGGCTGGAGAGAGAGCGTCTCTCAACCCCTCAGCTGATGGCCGCCATGGCGGACCCCACTATTTCGATGTTGCAGGACGCGGATCGTCTACACGTGCCCTACTTCGACGTTCAACTTCGAAGTAGGGCGCTATTCCCATCTCCTCATGGGGTTAGCGACTTCGACATCTCACCGCCTAACGTCGATTTCAACTTCGAAATAGCGCCCAACACGTGTAGCCGTGATGGGCGCTATTTCGAAGTTGGCAACGCTACTTCGAAGTAGCGTGCACGTGTAGACGCGGCCACTCTGAAAAAGAGAATTATGACTTTCCTCTGGGGCTTTTCTATGGGGCTCATCAGTACAGCAGCTGAGTTCTTCACAGACATTAATTCACTCATTTTCACAACAGTCTCTCTGAGATAAGTGATAATGATCTCCACTTTAGAGAGGAGGAACTGAGGCCCAAAGAGATTAAAGGTCAAAAATCCACTAATTTTGGCTGCACAATTTGAAATACCTGCTGCCTGATTTTTCAGAGTACTTTGCATTATATAGCACTGTTTGGCCATTGTAAACTTTGAAGCGCTGGCATGTGGTGTAGCTGCAGGCACTTCAAAGTACCCACGCAACTTTGAACTGCCCTTATGCCCAAAAATTGGTGCAGGGAGAATTAGCCGAATGAGGTGCTCCATATTCATCACAACACTTCATTAGTATTCTCCACTCAGGCTGATTACTATGCCCGCTTCAAAGAAGTGGGCTAGTGTAGACACAGCCCTAATGTTTAAAGCACAGCTCCAACTGACTTCAGTTATGGCTGGGAGCGCTCAGCACTTCTACAGATCAGACCAGAAAGTCTATTGTGGTAATTGGGTTTATAAAATTAACCCTAAGTGTGAGCTTAAATTAATGGTACAATAACATTTAACAGCTATTGTTGAGGATAAAATGTACAAAAGAGATTAAATTAGCCTATATACAAACACCACTGAAATAATTAAAGGACTGTGTTAAGATTCTGTTTGGTAAACAAGAAAAATGTGACTCTAGAAAGCAGTTAACTAAAACCGGTAAAGTGAACACTAGGCCTAATTACTGGGCAAAATAGTGAGGCTATAATCCACCATTTCATTTTTGAGTCCTTGAACAAAGACTTGGGAGAAAAATTGGCTACCAGAGCAAGCTCATCATCATGGTTCTCACCTCCACCAACCCCTTGCAGCCCCATTCCTTCCCCATCCTAAATCTGTGAGATCTGACCTGACTGAAGTGGAGATACTGACCCAGATGACACCACCACCTCCAACAGTTTCAACTAAATCCCATACACTACCTGGAATGCAACTTTATCTTTGAGCCCTCCACCATCCAGGGTGTCCTTTTCCTCCTCTCTCTTATTTTGTTTCTTTCCTTTCCTATCTCTCCTCTGCTTCATTTCTGTTTAATAACAGTCTGCTTAGTTTGCAAGGACTGCACATTATTATTGCAACACTACTATAAGCCTGTGACCAGAAACAGGCAGATAGCTGCAATGCCTTACACAGCTTTCTGCAGGTACAAGTCTGGCAGGTCTCAGGGTGGCTAAGAAGACTGTGTGCTGTGCCTGTTTTTTTCCGCAGAGAGGCTGCAAGTAAAAGTCAGCACCAGAGACAGAACCTGCATTTTCTGTCTTTGATGTTCCTGTCTCTTCCTTCTTGTATGTATTTGTCTTGTGTCTACTTGGTGGAAATCGGACCAGACTTTAGCAACAGTGTTAGCCCATATCCGCTTTTTCTCTTTTCCCCAAAAAAGCACAATTATCGTTAATACCACATAAGAGATTGTTGAACAAGGGTTGGTTTTTTTTAGTACTTAAAATGAAAAGAATGTCATTAAAATGAAAGCCTTACTTAATACCTTAGATTTCAAACACCTTAACTGTTTTTCCTTCTTTTCTATATCTTCAATAAAAGGTTAAAGGGATTTTTAATGGTGTGTTTGCCATGGTATTAAATGGATGAGGTCCCTGTGTACCAAATCCCAAACCTCGTTTAAAAGTGCTTAATGTGACTGAGTTATCTTACACCTTTGACTCCTTAAGAACATCTAAATTAATATAAAGGGTCTCAAAGCCTGGAACCGAGAAAGTAAGAATTTGTGGAAAGTTTGGTTTAAATGACATGTATAGCACCACACAGAAACTCTGTGACACAGGCCAAATTTTCAGTCCCTGCTCCAAAGCATGGGAGAGCACTAGAGCTTTTCAAAGTAAAGGTTTACTAGATTTTTTCACCTGGGAAAAACAATGTATTTTTCCTACCCTTGGTCTTGGAAATTTTGGCTTTAGGGTTCCAGAAAATCTCAACCTGAATCAAACACCCATCCATGAAACCATCAGACTGAATTGTTAGAGTTTGGCAAAATTATAAGCAACTGAAAACAGAGTCTTACCAGGGAAACTTCTATCAGCATGAATTAAGGTACAGGTTGAAACTCTTGTTCAGCACCCTCCAGTCCAGCAGTATCTGTGGTCTGACACAACCATGGATGTTGCTGGACCAGAAAGCACCTGGACCACGGAGTCCCAGCTGCCCAGAGCTGGCAGCCCTGCCAGCCCCATGGCAGAAGGGAGCCCTAGAGGAAGCTGAGCTGAGGTCAGAGAGTCCCACTGCAGAGAGCTTGACTGTGGCCATGGATCCCTGCCAGCAGCCCTGCAGGAACAGAGGAGCCCAGCCGGGGATCTCTGGCAGCAGGCCCACACAGGCAGGGAGCTGGTGGCAGCCAGGAAAGGCACTCCTCCCACAGGTGTCCTCCTCTCCCCTGGTCTGGCATATTTCCTCTTTTAGAACCACTCAGGACCCAAGGGTGCCAGACCAGAGAGGTACTACCTGCATTTACCACACATATATTTTCTTTCATATTACAGAAATTTGTAAATAAGTATCCATTTTTCCTATTGCCATCAGCCTTTCCAAAGGCTGCTAGCAAAAATGTAGGAAATATCTGGTTAGCAAAGGTAAGTAACCTTTACTACTGATAACAGGCTTTTTATGCAGGTGCGCTACTAGAAACCAATGGTATTAGTTTACTGTGTAAGAAATGTTTATTAATTAGAGTTCTAACCAACCCACATGCAATCCCTCTCCCTGTGAAATGCCTGCCAGGATACAGCCTGGAACTGTGGGACTGCTGTTCCCCCTAGCCCTTAATCTGGGCTTACCCTCTCAATGCTTTGCCAGTGACAGGCACTGAAGTTCTCTAGGCACGGACACCAACATGGAGAGGCAAACTCAGCTAGATTTCATGAAGGCTCACTAACCCACTCATGAACCATATACAACTGAAAACCTACAAATCTCCCAAGCCCTCTGCCTTACATGCCAGAAATAAACCATCCTACACTGGTGAAGATCTTCTCTTGAACTATGCAAACTTACTAATTATTTCACCAGTTTCTCCAAGGAAAATGGACATCCATCAACCTTTGTAACATGAGCAGATTTCTCAAGCACTTTAGAGGAACATCCTAGTAAGGATAAAACATTAAAATAAATTTATTAACTACAGAAAGGTAGATTTTAATGTAACTCCCCTTTCCTCCCTGGGTTACTCAGGAGCAAGCAACACTCATTTGCATGCTTGGGTGCCTAATGATATTTCTCACCCTACTGGGTGTTACAGGCAGGTTACAGTGCTTAATACACAGGCTGGCTTTCCTTCTTAGCCTAGGACCAGTCTCCTCAGTTCAAGTCTTTATCTTCACAGCATTCTCCTTGTCTTCAGCATGGGGGAGGAGAGAAGTAATTGCAAGATTCCACTGGCCATGTATATACTATCCCAAAACTTCGAAATGGCCATGCAAATGGCCATTTCAAAGTTTACTAATGAAGCGCTGAAATACATATTTAGTTCCTCATTAGAATGCTGGCAGTCGTGGCACTTCGAAATTGCTGTGGTTCACCGCCACGCGGCTCATCCAAACAGAGCTCCGTTTCAAAAAGACTTCACCAACTTCGAAATCCCCTTATTCCTATCTGCCGATAATATTTTGGGGCCCTAAACACCAGCACCAGATATCAGAATGAAGTCCAAATTCACAAAGACAATGAGTATGCAGTAACAGAGAGGAAGCCGTGCTAGTCTATACACTATCAAAACAAAAAGCAGTCAAGTAGCACTTTAAAGACTAGCAAAATAGTTTATTAGGTGAGCTTTCATGGGACAGACCCACTTCTTCAGTGGGCCGACCTATTCAGGAGAAATGCAAGATCAAAAGGATAACCATGCTTGCTCCCTAAAATCTTCCAAATCTCCCACTGAAGCTGAATGTTCTGTAGTTGGTCAAGGCATGGGAGCCAATGGGAAGATAGTCAAACAGCCTTCTCATGGCCTGTTTCTTCCTATCTTGGACTAACATATATTTTTCTTTTCAAGCCACAGAACTGGAGCTAGTTCAGCCCTTGTGCTTATCTAATAATCATGTAATCCATTTGTCCCTTAATCCAACAAAAACCTTTTGTTTGAGGAGTTTAGGAATTTCAAATCCAGTTACTGAAAGGGAACACTGAGGAAGGCAAAAAGTCTCTATTCCTTTCATTACTAGTAGAGAAGGTGATGGATATCTGTTGTAGCAATCAGCCAAGGAAGGACTCAACCTTCAATTAGTGTTATCATATTTAATGCACTGATTGCGTGTCCTACCATCACCTAGGTTGCAATGTGAACTGTAATGTCACACTTGGGAACAGACTTGGGTAATAGGACTATGATGAAACAACTGCCAAGGCAAGATTGCAAAGTGGCTGCATAGCCCCAGAAGCTCATGAAGGTTCCAAAGGCTAGGAGCATTGTGCCTCAAAGTGGTGCCCTGTTATCCCCATATCATCATACATATATGGTTGTGATATTTCATAAAAGGAAGACCATGAAAGATAACATATGCAAAGTCACTATCTGCTGGAACTCATTGTTCTGTCAAAATATGTATATTGCTGTTGTGTATGAAGTTATGAGATTTTGCTGTATGGTTGTCATTGAAATATGTTGTGAGTTTGAGAGTTGCCTGCTGTTATATCTCCATGATAACAAAGGAGTGACCCATACCCAGGTGGACACTAAATGAGTATTAATGAGCTGGGGAGTTGTAAAAAGACCCCAGGGATTTACAATTCTGTAAGGCTAGGGCAACATTATAGCTCTTTCTCGAAATAACATACACAATTTGCATTGCTGCTACACACAAAATGCATTTTGATATTGTGTTTAGCTATTTCAAAATACAGCATCTCCATACAATAGACCCTGTTTTGAAATATAGCCATTGGATGCAATATGGCTTTTTTGAAATAGGCTTTATTCCCTGCCTTAACACCACCTGTTTTCAAATAGGTGCTATTCCTCATAGAATGAGGTTTACCAATTTTGACATAAACCAACCACTAGTTCACAATTATTCCAGAATAGCGGTTGTGTTCTGTAGGATAGTTATTTCGAAATAATAGCTGTCGTTTCAAAATCAGTTTGCTGTTTAGACCTACACTAAAGCTGTGTCTACACTAGCATTCCTCTTTTGAAAGAGTCATGCAAATGAGGGAAACTGAAAATGCAGATAAGATTCAGATTTTCATATCTAGCATCTCATTTGCATATTCTTCTTTTGAAAGAATAAAAGCAGTGTAGACATGGCTTTTTTGAAAGTAAAACCCATCTTCGAAAAAAACTGTCTTCCTAAAAAAAACAGGAAAGAATGGTTCTTTCGAAAATGGCAATTACTTTCAAAAGAGCTGTGTCTACACTTCTTTTCTTTCAAAAGATGAATATGCAAATAAGGTGCCAGATATGTAAATCTGCACTTCATTTGCATTTTAATTTCCCTCATATGCACGTCTCTTTCAAAAGAGGAATGCTAGTGTAGACGTATCCTAAGAGTTATACAAACACCACATAATGGGAGTTGTTCAGCTTTCTGAATCAGATACTCATTAAGGGGACGGTTAACTCTGTGACTCAGCAAGTGCCACCCAGGACATGCCTTAGCTAGTGTTTTCCAGGCACATTGACTGAGGTTATAAAATAAAAGACAGTGGCTACATCTACACTACCCCAGAACTTCAAAATGGCTGTGCAAATGGCCATTTTGAAGTTTACTAATGAAGCGCTGAAATACACATTCAGCACCTGATTAGAATGCTGGCAGCCACGGCACTTTGAAATTGTCGCGGCTCGCCGCCACACGGCTTGCCCAGACTGGGGTTCTTTTCGAAAGGAGCCCACCAACTTCGAAGTCCCCTTATCCCTACCAGCATAGGTTACCATCAGCCTGCTATTATTAGGCCTGTGTATTATGAAGATTGTGATTGCTGCTTGAACTGTCAGTGCAGAATGAAAATCCTTGCTGAGATGGAATTCAACAGGGGATCTCACTGTTCTTTTTGTGTCAGGCTTCAGTGACTGTCTTCCTTGAAAGTTGGAGTGAATGATAATGTTAAGATCAGTTTTAAACAGTAATAAAAAAACTGTACATTTTCTACAGCTCTTGTGGTAGGACACCTGTGGGAGACATTAATAATGCCATTTGTTAGCTCACTTTTGCAAGTGGTGTCAAATATGCAGCTGAAATTAGACTCATAAAAATGCATTCAAAGGAGCAGAGATGAAAAAACCCTGAAATATTGCAAGTAGTTTCCATTTAGAGAGCGCTATGCTGTTGGGAAAGCAAAATAGAAACCCAGATAATTTTCTATTAAAAATAAAAGGGATGAGGATACATAATGAAAGCTAAGTCTTGTATTTAGACTTATGCCAGTTGGTTACATGCAGAGTGTCTCTTTACTGGATTACACAGTGCCATTAGATAATTTAAATTATATTGAGGAAATCAGGTCTAAGATGAGATGTATGAGCAGTTAAGTCAGCAAGGTCTCCAGAGTTGTGTTTATTCCCACTGACCTGAGAAGTCTGCTCTGAGTTACACCATTTTTCTGAGGTTTGGAGATTTGATGCATTTACAATGAGTTAGCTGCTATCTTGGCAAATTATTGTATATTTAACAGCATCACCCTGGTTTAGAATACTGCTCTTTTAGCTCAAAATTGCATATTTAACCAAGCCTTGTCTGTATAAATTCTGTCATTTAGGTGCACTACTATTAATACAAAATAAAAATGTTCCTATCAAATAAATCATTTCACACACACAGGACTTCTTTTTAAAATTTTCTATTACTGCTGTAGGTATTCAGGGGCCTGGTTTTACACTCCTTCTGAAAGACAATCTATCCAGAAATATAATGCCAACCAAAACTATGATGGTGCATTGATTCAGTGCAGACTCAGAAAGGAGATGGACACCTCATGCCTCACCCCAATACCACTTTTTCCAGTAAATTCAATTTTCAGTGGAGCACTTTCATCCAACCCCCTTGGCAACCTGACTAGATCCCAGCATAAGAAATTATAAAAGATAAAGGAAGCCAACTGAAAGAGTTCTAGAATGAAGCAAGATCACTAAGCAAGCTCTGTAGTAAATGGTGGATAATTACAAAATATTATCATGTCTTTCAGTGAAAAGATAGATGGCACTAGAGGGGAAGTTCTTCGCATGAATGTTTCACTGTCTGCACCCCTGTGATGAGATATCATGCCCTTCATTTTAGTCATTGTAAACTTTCCTGCGTAAAGTTTGGTAAATCTGAAGATGAGTTTGGCAATGACAACAATAAACAGACTATTCAAGACCCTTTCAGGTCTTTTCGCCAACATGAAAATAGATTATATTTTGGAATGAAAAGAGAAAAGTGTGTAGAATATGTTTTAACAAATGAGGAGGTCAGGAACCATGTGAACACAAGAGCTAAAAATGGAACAAGAAACATAATTCACAACAACGGTAAGAAAATGAAAAATGTTTGGTTATATGTGAAGAATGGACATGGAACTTTGCCAAATACAAGCGCTTCAGTGCACATGAAAGAAAAAAGTACAAGAAGCTAACAGCAAAGGAAATGGTGGCATGGTTAGATCCATTAGCATGGGATTTTCATAGGTTAGAGCAGAAGCAAAAATAAAATTAAATCACACTATTTATTTTGGAAAGAGTGTTCTATAAAATGTATCCCCAACTGCACTACAGCTTCACTAGCTATAGTGCCCTAACTGGAAGTCCAGGGCCAAATCCTGACTTTGCTGAAGTAAATGGGAGTTTCACCATTGTTTTCAGCATGTACCACTAGGTCTCATTTTCCAGGTCTGCTACTGGCTACAGTGCTACTTATGGCAGGAGATGAGCCAAGAGTACCATGTCATTTAGTGTTCTAGCCTCTGTGGATTCCTACCTAGAAACATGCTTGGCCTGGTTTTCAGAGGTGTGGAGTATCCACAGTTCATATTGACTTCTTCAGAAATTGTGGCTGCTTAACATCTCTAAGGATGGGACCACAAAGATTCTGAGTACCTGACAATTTAGTTGAAGATGTCGAGACTCAGCACTTCTGAAAATCAAGCTAAGTACCCAAAATTATGGAAATTGGCCCATTATATTTCCAGAACTGTATTATTAGTACACATCCAAGTCATCTTCTATAAATCCAGAAAGTAAATTCTTGGGACTAAAGAGGGATGAGTTAGGAAACTCCTTAATTCAAGATAAGGGCTACTCATAGAATAACAAATACAATTCATTAGAATACTAGGCAATTTATATTCAGTATTCCATTTTTGTGTTTTATTGTTTTATGCTTTTGACTGAGGGGCAAGAATATGAAAGAGATGTTACATGGGTGGGCTGAATCCAGTTCTCATATTTGGTGTCAGTTAAATCACCAGGAAAGTAGGGATTAATGAATATATATGTCAAGGCTGATCCCCACTCTGGCACTTCAGTGCAGAAATTGGGAGCTTTCAAGAATTAAGTGCCCTGCCAAAAAGGCGTCTGCTTAAAAAAAAAAAAAAACAGCTCTTCAAGATCACAGATTCCCTGACTCTGGGTGATATGCTGCAACCACACAAGTGAAAAAACCCATCTGAGGACCTAGGAAGGCACACCTGTGATGTTTTCAAAACAAAAAGCAGTCAAGTAGCACTTTAAAGACAAGCAAAATAGTTTATTAGGTGAGCTTTCGTGGGACAGACCCACTTCTTCAGACCATAGCCAGACCAGAACAGACTCAATCTTTAAGACACAGAGAACCAAAAACAGTAAGCAAGGAGAACAAATCAGAAAAAGATAATCAAGGTGAGCAAATCAGAGAGTGGAGGGGTGGGGAGAGAAGGTCAAGAATTAGATTGAGCCAAGTATGCAGACGAGCCCCTATAAGCCGCGTCTACACGTGCACGCTACTTCAAAGTAGCGGCACCAACTTCGAAATAGCACCCGTCACGGCTACATGTGTTGGGTGCTATTTCGAAGTTAACATCGATGTTAGGCGGCGAGACGTCGAAGCCACTAACCCCATGAGGGGATGGGAATAGCGCCCTACTTCGATGTTCAACGTCGAAGTAGGGAACGTGTAGTCGTTGCGCGTCCCACAACATCAAAATTGCGGGGTCCTCCATGGCAGCCATCAGCTGAGGGGTTGAGAGACGCTTTGTCCAGCCCTGAGCTCAATGGTGGCCGCGTGGATCGGCCCCTTAAAGCTCCCCACCCCCTCCCTTCCTGTGCAGGAAGCTGAGAGTGTGCAGGCAGCAGCAGTAACACGCGGCTAGCCTGCACGCTCCTCCGCAGCCACCCACACCCCCACCCATCGCGATGGCCACCCGGCAGCCCCCCCAGCACCCCCAGGGGACCCCCCCCAAGGGGAGCCAGGGCTCACAGCCCAGCAGCCAGGCGGGGAAGCGGCAGCGGGGCCCCTCCTGGACGGAGGCCGAGCTGCGGGACCTGCTGGGGCTCTGGAGTGAGGAGGAGGTGCTCCAGGTAATGGGGAGCAAGAGGCGGAACGCGGATGCATTCGCTCGGCTGGCCGAGGGCCTGGCCACCCGGGGTCACCCTGCCCGCAATCCGGATCATGTACGCAGTAAAGTGAAGGAGCTGCGGCAGGGTTACGCCTGGGCCCGGGATGCGGCCGGCCGATCTGGGGCCGCCCCCGTCACTTGCCCCTTTTACAGGGAGCTCAGGGACATCCTGGGCCCCTGGCACACCTCCTCCCCTCTGGCCACTCTTGATACCTCAGCCGAGGAGCCCCAGCAGGCCCCGGAGGCGGAGTCCGCCCCGGAGGCAAGCCCCGCACCCCGGGGGCCCCCCCAGGAGCCCACCCCGGGGCACCGGAGGAGGAGGAGGAGGAGAGGGACTCCTCCTCCAGTGACGCCGGCCTGCACATCATCCTCCCATCCAGGAGCTCCAGCCGGGTGTCCGCCCACCGGATGTCCCCCGACCGTGGGAGTGGACCATCAGGTATGTACCCCCCAGTGCACACCCCTGGGGTTGTGGGGCAGGGGCAATAGATATGGCCAGGGCCCTCCACATGCCCAGATGACCATGGCCCCAGGGACAGCAGTGGCATGTCCCTCACAGGAGTGCATCAGCCCCTGCCCCCCCCAGCACGACAGTGCCATGCCCCATCCCCGGGGCTGGGGGCAGCAGAACCTCTAGGGCCCCCCGGGGAGAGGGGGTGGAACACCCAGCAGCAGCAGCAGCAGCAGCAGCAGCAGCAGCAGCAGCATGTGATGGAGTCAGGGGAGTGCAAATGCGAGACTCAGGCTAGATATGAGAAACAAGCTGAATAGCTCCCAGTGGCTAAGGATGATCCTGGGGCTACAACTAGCAGGTTACACCTCTGCCCTGAACAAAGAGGAGGGAGGAGCCAAGCTGGGTTTGAATCGGGGGCGGCAGTTAGAGGCTAGGGGAAGGGAGAGCTGGAAGGCAGCCAGCCTGGGGAGGGGGAAAGCTACACCCCAGAGGGGCACCCCTCGGGGTCTTCTCCCCAGGACGGGTTGGAAGGACCGTCTCTGACTGCTGGACTGTCGCTTCTGGGAGAAACTGGGCATCTGTTGCCTAATAAACCTCCTGTCGTACCTGCTGAGTGAGTGAGAGTCACTCCTGCCAGTGGACAGGGTGCAGTACATGGGGACCCCTGGACCCCATCACAGCAGCATCTCCCAGGGACGGGGATGGGGAACCTGCAGCAGAGGGGTTGGGGGACAAGGGCCACGGCTCGGGGCCCACACTAACAGCTGTCTCCACTCTTCTTCCCCCCGTCCTGTGTTCCGCAGCTGCACCATCGGAAGGACCGGAGAGCACCGGCAAGGCGTCAGTGGTCCCGGAAAGCCCTCTGGGGCCATCACTCCAAGCCAGCCCCTCGGCGGAGCAATGACCGGCCCCACGGCAGAGAAGACGGTGGATGCAGCACCACCACCAGCCAGCGACGGACCCCCAGCTGCTGGCACTGCACTGTCAGCAGCTGCAGGTCGCTGAGCAGCGGCTGCGGGTGGAGGAACGCCGCCTCCACCTCCAGGAGCGGGCACTGGCCTGGCGCCAGGAGGCATGGGGGGCCTACAGGTGGACCCTCAACCGCATCGCAGACTCCCTGGCCCCCCAGGCCATGCCGGCCGCCAGAGAGCCCACCCTGCCTTCTCCACCTGCTGCTCCACCCGCTGCTCCAGCCGCTGTGCCGTCCGCCATCGCACCGCCACCCGCCACCAAGGGACATTCCTCTGAGGGGGACCTGGGGCCAGCTGACACTCGCCGGCCATATCTCCCGGTCTGGCCGGCCCCCAGCCAGCCCCCGCCAGGGCTGAGGCCGAGGCGGGGATCCCAGCCGCCCACCCCCAGCGCTGGACTGTAGGGGCGTGGGGCCCAGGACGTGGCCCCCCCATTTGTATATATTCCCCCCAGTTTATTGTTCTTTTCTTGTAAATAGTTTGTATTTGTGACCCATTACTTTACTGAGCCTTACCCCCCCATGTAAATAGTTCTCCCCTTCCTTGTCTTCCCCTTTCATGTTATCCCGATTTTTATAATGTATATATATTTATCAGTTTGATTTCCCCTGTACATAGTTTGTCTGGTTCAGAATATTTATAATAATAATAATACTATAAGAGTTGTAGTAAAGAAAATGTTTGGAGTTGACAAACAACTGTCTGCTTTTATTTTTACAAGAAAAGTGGGGGGGGTCTGCTCGTGGGTGCTCTGTGGTGTGGGCGTAGGGGCAGGGAGTGTTGTGGAGGATGGGGGGGTGCAGTGGGGGGCCTGCCAGCGTTCACCCCACGGCCTTATCGAAGTGGGCCTGCAGGGCCTCCCAGACCCAGGTCCCTTCGGGGTCCACCTGGCGACTGGGGGCAGCGGGTGGCTGCACATCGGCCCTGCTGGCCTCCACAGCCCAGCCGTGAAAGAAGGCCTCCCCCTTGCTCTCCACCAGGTTGTGTAGGGTGCTGCACGCACCCACAATCTGGGGGATGTTGGTGGGGCCCACATCAGGGCGGGTGAGAAGACACTTCCAGCGCCCTTTGAGGCGGCCAAATGTGCGCTCCACCTCCTGTGGAGGAACAGGGCATTGATGGTGCGGACGACCTGCAGGGGAAGCACATGGGAGAGCACCAATGAGGGGTGTGCAGGGTGTGTGCGGCCCGGACCTCCCCTCCCCTCCCCTGCCACGGCTGCCTCCCCGCCTCCCCCTGTGGGTCCTCTTACCTCCATAAGGACAGCCCCGACGGTGGCCTTGCTGACGCCAAACTGCTGGCCCACGGATCGGTAGCTGTCGGGAGTGGCCAGCTTCCAGACAGCGATGCCGACCCGTTTCTCCACGCTTAGGGCATGCCGCATGGCGGTGTCCTGGTGCCTGAGTGTGGGGGTGAGCCACTGGCATAGCTCCAGAAATGTCTGCCGGCTCATCCGAAAGTTCTGGAGCCAGCGGTCATCGTCCCACTCTTCGAGCACCAGCCGCTCCCACCAGTCGGTGCTGGTGGGGTAGCTCCACAGCCGGCGGCGTGTGCGGCGGGGGGGGGCGTGCTGCAGGGTTGGGGGTTGAGTCCTTCTCCCCTGTGGGCAGCTCCTCCTCTGTGGCAAGGAGGTGCTCAGCTGCCTCCTGCATGGCATCGAGCAGGGTGAGCACTGCTCCTACAGGGACGGCTGGGTGGACCTCTGGCTGTTGCTGCTGCTGCTGATGCTGATGCTGCTGCTGGGGGTCCATGACTGCGTCGCTCGAGGTATGTGTGCCTATGGCTCTGCAGACCGCGTGCTGTGCAGGCTGAGTGTGTCTGGGAGGGGCCCTTTAAGGGAGCGGCTAGCTGTTGCCCCGGAAGCGCTAGTCCACCCTGTGACCCTGTCTGCAGCTGTTCCTGGCACCCTTATTTTGATGTGTGCTACTTTGGTGTGTAGACGTTCCCTCGCAGCGCCTATTTCGATGTGGTGCTGCGCAACGTGGATGTTGAACGTCGACGATGCCAGTCCTGGAGGACGTGTAGACGTTATTCATCGAAATAGCCTATTTCGATGTCTCTACATCGAAATAAGCTACTTCGATGTAGCGTTCACTTGTAGACGTAGCTATAGTGACTCAGAAAGTTACCATCACGATTTAAACCGTGTTTGTGATGTTCTCCTGTGAGATGACCCCAAGCTCTTAACCCTCCCTCAGGAGAGAGCTTGGAAACAAACTGCAATTTCTTAATAGCTGACCTTCAGTCACAGGTACATACGCACAGAACTTCCTGCCTTCCAGGACATAGGAACCAGGTCACACACTTAAAAAGGCGATTTTACTAATCAAACAAGGAAAACATACTTGGTAAGTATACCTAGTTGCTAGGTGTTACAGAATAACTAAAAAGGGTAGATTATAGCACAGAGATGTCCCACAAACCAAACCAAAAATGAAAGAAAATAACCTGATCACATCTGACTAAACCTCCCTTTTCTACTCACCTTTTTGTTATTTCAAGTTTATCACTGGAAATTCATGCTGTCTCCACTCTTCTTCCCCCCCCTCCTGTGTTCCGCAGCTGCACCATCGGAAGGACCGGAGAGCGCCGGCGAGGCGTCAGTGGTCCTGGAAAGCCCTCCGGGGCCATCACTCCAGGCCAGCCCCTCGGCAGAGCAACGACCGGCCCCACGGCACCTTTTTGTTATTTCAAGTTTATCACTGGAAATTCCATGCCCGGTTCCTGGCTTAATCCATCTCTTCCAGATCACCTTTGTTCACACTAATCCTTGCTTCAGTTAAAAAAAAACACTCTCTCTCTTCCCATTAGCTGACCTGGCTGATTGCCAACACTTCCTGGAGATTTTCAGGGTCCTTGGTTTTCTGGGTTTAACCCTTTACATGTAATTTAGTTAAATGAATGGCTGGGATATGTAAAAAAGGGTAGCAGCCCTCCCATCCATCTCTCTCGCTCTCTCTCTGTACATATATAGGGCTTTTTTGTGCTGGTACTTGCTCGTACTGATTACCAACACCACGGCAGCCCCAGCCATGGGATTGGCTGGGGGGATTGGGTAGGAAGGCGGCTGAGTACTGGCATCTGTTTTTTTTTTTTTGTTTTTTTTTGTTTTTTTTAACAAAAACATCCCTGTATGTGTATATATATACATAAAATTTTCATAATCTCCATAGTAGGTTGAACAGTACCCATTATTTAAAGAAAACTATTGATACAATTTTTATCCATCAGCATTGCTTTTAAACATCTCCGATACTTTTTGACATTGGAATCCATTTCTTGAACTACATTGATTACCAGCGCCTCAATAACATCAAAGTAATGATCATCATATATTTTGCATTTGACTTAACATTGTTTCAAAAGAATATTCATATAGCTCTCAGCATTACAAATTGTTTCGAGATAAAGTTGCAGTTTTTAATATATTGGCCCAGAACAGCTATATACTTCCTTACAAAAGACCATGCAACAGAACAATTTTATATTTACTACATAACTTTTCTGAATAGAGAGAGTTCTATTTCTATTCTATGTATTTTCAGAATCTCGGCTGTTTACTAAATTTATGGTCTAAAGAGAATAGGACATCCTATATATCTATATTTATTGCCATCAGACTTTTATACTACACCAGAAGAGAGTACATTGCTTCTGTGCATTATAAATGCAACACAGCTAAGGAAAAAATACTTTACTATAAATTACCAAATGAGGCTTTCACATTTATAACAATATACCACGGTACCCCTTTCTTCCTCCAAGCTCTTGTGGTTAATGTCACCTTCAACCCTTATTTGGTCACCCATCATGCACACACTGTAACATTATAAATGCAATAATGTATATTGTTGATTGGGTAACTTATAAGAAAGGGAGGTGATGCAGAATGTTTGGAAACAGTGTGCTTAGAAATCAAAGGGCAACATAATTTATAATGAGGCAGGAGTCAGCCATAAAAAATGTCTTCTTCAAATATATTAATTTAAATGTAAAAAGACATATACACTCAGCTCTTGCCTCAGTGCTACCAGTGACCATAGCTGTAGCAGTATCACATGAAGTGGACATATCTCAAGCCATTTAGGGATTAAAATTGTAGACAAAGGTGTATATTCTAAACTTCAGAGTTCCCAGTCTTGATTCTGCCTGTCAGTGTTACAAGTAGGGGCTTGTCTGGAATTTTAACTGCACAGTGTCTTAAGCTCAAGATAGGCTTCCTCAGTGAGAAGAAGTGTGGTGTCTGTCCCATTTAATGGTACTGAGACCACTTGCAGGTTTCACTACAGACTTAGTCAATAGCCAGTTTTAGCTCATGTAGCTCATTTTCAAAGCTATGGAGATCCTGAATTCCATCCCACCTGTCCACATTACAAGGGCACAGTGTGACCTCTTGCCTTTTCATTAGTTTGTAAACCACTATACTTCTCCTGAATTTTTGTTTTCCGGCCAGTCATAATCACCAGTGCATGATCATCATGCTCTAGAAGCAGCTCAAAGTCACAGTATGGTCCATGGTTCCCAAATAACTCCAAAGGAAAATTATATTTGTCAGGCCTACACCTTCTGCATCTTACTTTCCCCTCTATACTGGCCCCACTTTATTGACCTGTGCTCTGGGGGTGGAAACTGTCCATTTGCCACTCCTGTCTGCCCACTTGCTGCTCACCTGAGTAGGAGGAAGTGTACTGGACACCTAAAGGTGTCTCTGTTTCTCCCCTGCACTCCATCCCATGTTGTGGACAGCTCATGCAGGGGAAAACATATTCCCATTTACTCCACAGCATGCACCTGGAGTCTTTCCCTTTATTTATAAACCATGGTGTTCCCAAATCCTTACTGCTGAATAAATGAGTGAAAAAAGATCAAATTAAAACCATAAAGCAAACGTGAAAAACACATAAAGGGCTGTAGTCTGGTCTCAAGAGGACCAATGGGAATCTGGATCAGATACAATGGCTTCCCTGGAAGTTGATACTCAGCACTATGCAGGATCAGGCCCCAAATGCTGATGTTAGTTCAAAATATTTAGGAAACTAAGTAATGACACATCATTATAATAAAAAAGCAGAATAGGATTTTGCCTTAAGCAAAAACAATTGAAAGTTATTATCCCAGGAAATAAATACACTATGTTAGGAGATGTTAGCAAACAGTCCAGAAATCACTAATTATAAACTACAATCTGGAACTCTCTCATCCAGCTAACTGCATAATCCGGCCTTATTTTAGTTACTTGGATGACCACTTATCATGGGTGTGTGGCCATGTTTTCCATTGTCCATAAAGTTTGTTTCCAGTCACCAGTTTTGGCTCTCAGTGTTCTATGCTGTTATTTAGCTGTAATTTACCCCTAAATGTCTTCCAAGAGCCCAGTAAGCAATGGAAGTGTTGGTAATTCTGCTAGACAATACGACCCCCAGTGGTCCAGCAAATTCTCTCATCCAGCATTGGTCAGGTCCTGCGGGTGCTGGATTAGAGAGGTGCAACCTGTATAAGACCACCCTGAGAAAAATTTTAAATGATATCAGAAAACAAATGCATGGACACATTTTTTAAAAAGGAGGTAAACTAACTGAACTGCAAAATGCACAGATGAAAATGAAACACACTTAGAGAGTGAACATGTCATGATGATGGCTTCTACAAGATGTCGATTTCAGTAAACACTGTTCCACCAGAAAAAAAATGAGACTAGATTCTAATTACATTAAGCACAGATTCAGATGTTATTCAAAATTTTAGTGAGCATATTTCTTTCTATGCTTCCTTGGGAATAATACAGAAAAGTTGTGACAAATACACTTACGGTGGTCAAACTGAAAATGAGGATCAAAGAGTTTATTTAGGATACAAATAGATCTAGGATATAAAATACATATAAATATTTAACCTCACTGGTCTGGGATGCTTGCATCCAACAATATCTGTAGTCTGATAGGACCACAGATGTTGCTGAACCAAACAGCCCCTAAACCACAGAGCTGGGGGTACGGCTAAGAGTCCAGTGCTGGAGAGGACAACAGCAAGGCGCCCAGTCAGGGTCAGGGAACCCAGCAAGTCCCATGGCTGAGGCACCGGGAATGGAGCCAGAGTCCAGTTGGAGCCAGGGAGCCCAGGCCTGCAGTAAAATACAGTGGCAGGGCCAGCAGCAGGATCAGAAACTGTGAGGGAGACTGGTCACGGGGCTGGTGGTGCCCTGGAAGAACTAGGAGGCCAGAATGATCATCCTTGTCTGGTAAACTCCTTCTTTTGGAAACCACCTGACAAAGTTCCACATTGAGATTAAAGTCTAAAGTGAAGTGTCACTGGAGGTGGGAAAAGAGGGCAACTGATATAAAACAAAATAATACAAATGGCTGGAGGAGAGATAAGAAAAAGCATTAAACGCAAACTTTTCAAGCTAGAGACAACAAACTATATCCTTTTGTGAGTGGGGGCCTCTGGATGAATAGGGAGTCTGGATTTTCTTTGTTTAATAGGTAATCTGGGACTGGTTCAAAAACAGAGAATTCTTAAGTCAGCTGTTGATCACAAATCTTGCGGAACTTGAAGAACATGAAAGTGGCTTACTCCACCTCCTCCACCTTCCGGGGGTTAGGTCCAAAAAGAAATGATTCTTCAAAGGCTGACTTGTGGGAGCAGAAGGCCTTCCTACCCTCTGTAGATGTGCTCCCAGAGTTCAGTTTCTTCCTATGTGACTATGTGCATGGTCACCTCCTGTTTCACTCATGGGGCTGATGTGGTCTCACAGTGACAAATTCTGCTTGATTTTGTAATAACAGTGGTGGGTTAAGAGGACTTTGATTTCCTCTTGAACCCTTTACACAGTTCTTGTGTAAATAGATGATGGGATAAGAAGCAAGATTTCCAAGTTTGCTGGGGACAATAAACAATATTTCTACCATGTGAACAGCACATGTAGCTAGACCACTCCCCATTTACTTTGTGGCAAATCACACCATGACAAAATAGACTTCATTCCGTGCCACCATCACTCCCTGTAAGCAGGCTCAACCATGGCACAGCGTTGAAAATACTCTGATGTCAAAACTCATTGCTGACTATTTTAGAAGATGGTCTGGTCTCTTTTATGTGTTGTTGAGATGGCCTGACCACCCAATCCCCAAGGCTTCACTCTTGTGATATCCTATTTCAAAATCTTCTTTCCTGCATATGTACCAAGCAAGAGGAAATCTTGAGTTTGCTTGAATGGCTTATCTCCCCACCTCCCAAGGCCTCAGTTGTTGCAGTCTCCTCCAGACAATCCAACTTTCTAACCTGTGCTTCTGAGTCCTCTTGGTTACATGTTGGAATCCAGCTATGGTCCCATGAAGCATTGCAGACACAAAGCAATGTATTTCAACTGTTTCCTCATTGTGGGGAAAGCTGGAGAATAGAAGGAAAAGGCAAACAAGTCTCAGTAGGACAAGGAGAGAGAAAACAACATGTTGGGCACCCAGACAGCTGAATTTGACATCACTTTGCAAAAAATGCCAGATTCTGTGGCAATGGCACTGCAGAATCCATAGCCCTGGCTTAGCTGAATGAGGCAGGGTTAGAAACATAATATTTTGTCAATGAAAGAAATTCTGGAGATCAATTCACAAGAATGGGATGAATTCTGAAGTCATTTCTGTGGCTGCCTAATCACTGTTTTTCTGAATCCTCAGAAAGAACAAGATAATTCCAGTTCAGAACAGATGAACTGTGACAAAAAGGGAACATATCACCCAGATCTTTGGTTTGGTCTTTTTAAAAAATCCTCAGGCACCATGAGAAAAATGATACTTGTAAATTCCTCAAATGGTATTTGCAAGGAGCACAAAAGTAAGTGTCATTATGTAAACAGTGGAAAACACAACATATGGAATAATATACCAGGAAAGGCGATTAAAGCAGTGGAGCAAGAAACATCAATATGTTCAGAAGACAGGTATATGAGTGCCAAACAAGAGAAGATGGAACTGTCTGAGGAGTGCATAGCCAATTCAGGAAAGTCAATAAGGATCAAGTGGCTTTTCCATGTTCCTGTGACTTAATGTTCATTTTTTTTTTAATATCTCACAAATCCTCAGCTATGGAGTGAGTAATATGCTTTGATGGATGGCACTTTTGCATTAATTCCACTGACTTTATACATTATGTTCAGTTTAAAGTCATTGACTATTAGGCTATCCAAGATGGACTCTTTGTTTCTTGTACTACCCAGTCATCCTGTCTCTATGAGTCTGTTGTTTCTTACACTTAAACTACACTTAAAAGCTTTTGGGGGCAAAGGCTACTTTTTATTTGGTGTTTGAACAGGTCTTTCTTTTCCATCCATGTGCAGAATAGTTCTATGTGCACGGAGGCATGTGTGAAAGTGCACCACTAGTAGAAACAAAGAGTGCCAGCAGGTGCTCTGTTAATCACCTGGGTGGCATCTGAATCCTTCCTGAGTGGCTGCACAAGCACACAGCATACAGGGAACACTGGTTCCAGTCCATTAATGGGGCTCCAGAGTAACTTGATAATAAAAATTAAAATAAAAATCAAAACAAACTAAAAATTTCCAAATGGTATGTCTATCTGCTAATGTGTTAGGTTCACGTGAAAGGAAACATTTCAATTTCATGTAATGTTTGTGGACAGTTACCAGATGATTGTTCTAGTAGAGTACACTAACAAATAGGAAAGGTTTGTATTCTCCTGATAAGTAAGTTCAGATGGAAATGTACATGTGTTGTGCTCAGTAATGATGGGAATAGCTATTCCCTAGTAATGACGTAAAAGAAAAAAAAGAAAAAAAGACCCTGTACTAAAATTCCGTGTAACCGATTGACTGTGGTTACACTGACCCAAACTGCTGGCAGCAATGTGCAAATGGGCAGTCTCCAGGCTTAAGAGGCTGCTGACAAAGGGGAGGTTTCACCAGCAGAACCATGTTTACACTGCTTTTTTTTCTGCTGGTGAGCAAATATGCAAGTTAGCAGCCATTTGCATTTTCAAAACTGCCTATTTGCATACTGCTGCTGGCAGTCTAGGTCAGTATAACTGTAGCCATTCACTTTTGAAAGAACAGAAACTAAATACCAACTGTTCGGTAAACTAATTTATGCAGGGACTGTTGTGAACAACTATCATTCTCTGAAGCTGTGTCTACACTAGCCCCTTCCTTTCTGAAGGGGCATGGTAATGAGCGAGGTTGGAATATGCTAATGAGTCACTTCCAGGAATATGCAGTACCTCATTAGCATAATGGCAGCCATGGAGATTTGAAATCACCGCTTTTGAATTGCATGCCTTCCATGTAGCTGGGGGCCTTTTGAAAGGACCCCCCAGTCTTCAAAAGCCCCTTCTTCCTACCTGGTGTTTGGAAAAAGGGATTTTTGAAGACTGGGGGGGTCCTTTCAAAAGGCCCCCAATTACATGTGAGACATGCAATTCAAAAGCAGCACTTTTGAATCAGCACGGCCACCATTATGCTGATGAGGCTCTGCATATTCATGGCAGCACCTCATTAGCACCTTCCAACCTCACTCACTACCATGCCCTTTCCAAAAGGAAGGGGCTAGTATACACACAGCTTCAGAGATTAAACCAAATTATATTAACTTAATTAATGCCTGAAATCAGTTTTATGTAATTAGTTTATTCTATGAGTAATCAGGATGACTGAGTAGCTTCTTTAGCTCAGACTAGACTGAACCCAGTGTGAGCTTGTGTGCTAAATTCAACCAGTGATTAGAACTGAACAAGATGCTACGTTAATATTTTATATCAGCTTGTTTCTGGATACAGTTAGAGCACAGAGTGAGCTAGATTTCTTGGTCCCTGGGGGATTTTCTTTTCAAAAGGAAGACAAAAGAGAAAGTACATGTTTCTCAATATTTAATACACCCTTTACACTATCATTCTATAGGGTATCTTCATTAAATAAAAAGCATAATCACCACTGAGAATTCACATTGTCAGCAATATGATTTCCAAAGCCAGAACAATGGCAGAATTGTTCCCATAGTCTATACGGTTAAGAAGGCTTGTTGATACTAAAGACAATGTCAGTTATCTTTAGAAGGGTCAAAACAGGCCAAGAAAATGGGCACAAGACTGGAATATAGAATCTAATGATAGCAAATGCATCCATGATATTGTGCCCAAAACAAGCAGAAAAAACAATGTTGAAGCTCTGTTGTACTTAGGCTGCATCTACACTACATTCCCCTTCCAAAAGGGGAATGCAAATGAGCAAGATCATAAATACAAATGAGACAGATATTTACATATCTTGGGCCTCATTTGCATATTCTGGCATGATCTAACTTTCTAAACAGACTGCTCTGAAGACAAAACAGCCATATAGATGGGATTCCTTCAAAAACAAACCCCATTTTTGAAAGAACCCTTCTTCCTGAAATAAAATAGGAAGAAGGGTTCTTTCAAAAACAGGGTTTGTTTTTGAAGGAACCCCTTGTATGCAGCTGTTTTTGTTTCACACCTTTCCACAACTAATTTTCATTTCCATTCCCACTCATTTGCATTCCTCTTTTGAGAGGGGAATGTAGTGCAGACACAGCCTTAGAAGACAGGAATATTTACACGTCAGAGGTAATTATTTACTTGTATAAGGATTTTATTAATGTATGTTTATAGTGCAATGTGCAGAATGGCTCACCAAGTCCAAAAGATGACAATTTAATCCTGGAAAGGGTATAAAAGATTATAACAAGGTTTGCTTCTTCCAAGAATGAATTGCTTAGGAAACATTTCCTGAACTCAACAAGCTTAGCCTTAAAGAAAATGTGCCTGAGAGGGGAGATTATCACACTATACCTAACTAGATGATATAACAACTATCATACACTTTGCAGAGAGTGTTTTAAACTCTCAGCAGGGAGACTGGCATGTGACTATTATGTTAAGGAGGTATGATACTCTTGTGCACACACGTATAGTCTCCATGGTTTCAGCTAAAACGCACCAATCTATGGTGGGACCAACCGAGCTGACCCCATAAAAACTATAATGTGTTTGTGGGTAGAACATGTCACAACCACTTCCTGTTTAATAATCCTTGTTTCCCTTGAAATTCAGAACTCAATCATGAACCCATGAAAGAGCATCTGAAATTATGAGTGTGCGATCCAGGTGCACTATGTTGGCAACAGACCGTGGGTTGTGCAGGTATGACCCTATATCCAAGGATTTGCCTAGACATGCCCAGACAGGCCTATTTCTCCTGTCACTGCCCTATTCACTGAAAAAGGGAGGCTGCAAGTGGTCCCTACCTAAAACTAAGAACTCTCTGTTTGTCATGGTTTTACCCATGGGTGGTGGGTGAAGGGGCAGCTAGGGAAGACAAGCCCCAGCCCTTCCCCTTCTGCCCCAATGCCCCCTCCCTTCTGAAACCTTCCCTTCTTCTCCCTGCATCATTCACCATGGAGCCAAGACACACCTGATCTCTGCCCTTCCTATCAGCCAGAGGGTGGGGTTCTGTGCCACAGCCACAGCCCTCCCTGGTGGCTGTGGCCCTATGCTGCAGCCCCGATGTTCCCTGTGGCAGTCGGAGTGTAGGCAATTTAGGGAAGACAGTGCCTTCCCTTGCCTGCATTACCTGCTGCCCATGGGTATAGCAGGATGTATGGGGAAAATATTTGAAGAATTATGTAACAAAGAATATTGTGGTCCAAAGTTGCTGAAGGTGAAACTGGTCACATGGGGGTGGATTTCCCACCCATTCCTACTTCCGTCTACCTATTGTCTGTACCTCCTGACTTGCGCATGCAAACAGTCTCCATGAAGTTGGATGGGAGGCGGGGGGGGACAGCCTGCATGCCCTTTCCACAGAAAAAGAAGAGAGGCTGAAGGTTCCCTCTATGCAGAAGAACTGACCCTGCAATTTTTTAAAGTACAACATTTTTAATCTAATTTCAGTTCATATTCTGCGTTTTATAGCCTATGCAGACAGAAAGTTTTGTTTCAATACAGTGCAGATTTCCACATTTTCCTCCTCCTTCTTATCTTTATCTCTTAAAAGAATAATGGTACTATCTTAATTCAATTGCAATCATTTGAAGAAAAAACTGCTCATCATTAATCTTATAGTGACAGGCCTTGTTTCAATTAAACTCCAAAGATATGTAATTCCTTATTAAAAGAGATCCATTTAATGCTCAAATCACAAGTCAAATTTATCTGTTCTCATATACTTTTCTACTTGAGGATAATAATTTTGTATCTCACTTTAAATGTGTTGATTATATTTATATATATAATGCGCATGTAAGCTGAAGTGCAGAAAATATTTTATCGAGAAGTCAATTTTAATTTACCAAAAATTTACTTCGTTATATTTGTAAATACGTCTATTAAATAATGCTATATCCTCATAAAACTAGGTTTAGAAGATGAATTTTTATTAGCTGGATTTTAATCATGTGTTCTAATAACTGTCACACCAATTAGATGTATTCTTTCTTTTTTGTCACTGTGTTATATTATTTTAGACAAGAAAAGTATTTCTGAAGCAATGAACTTCTGAAAGGAAAGTTAAGGAACAGATCATTCACAAGGCAACACATCCCATTATATTAAGTAATTTGCAATAGGATTCATGAACAGCAGAACTGCATATTGAAAGGAAAAGGTGATTATTGGAATCTAGGATACAGAAATAAGAAATAAGTACAATATTCACACTTTCGAAGTTACCAGCTGCTATAAAAATGGCTTCACTCTGAAACAACCATGTGTATTGATAAAGGCAAGTATCATGTATGTTCTCTACTCCTTATTCTCTGGTCTACTGTTTTTATTAACAGAAGGTAAATGTGCAATTTCAGCAAATCCTAAACCAGAAATGGGTGTATAGTCACGGTCCTAGACAAAAATAACAGAATGGCTGATGTGGGATTCAAAGAGTAACTAAAGGAGGGTGCTTATTTTCATTGGTTTATGGAAAACAGATCCTGTAATACTATTTTAATGCAATTACAAATTGGTTGATAAAGGTAACTGTTGATGTAAAGGACTTCTGCAAGGCATTTGACTTGGGTACCACATGACATTTTGATTTAAAAAGTTAGAACACAACAAAATTAAAATGGCACACATTAAACAGATTAAATACTGGCTAACAGATCTCAAAACATTGCGGTGGCTAGGGTAGGTGTATCTATAGAGGAATCCAACAGGGAAGGGATGTTGAACCTTTGATATTTAACATTGTCATCAATGACCTGCAAGAAAATCATCACTGATGAAGTTTGCTGTCAACACAAAAATACAGGAGTGGCATGTAAGGAAGAAGCCTGGTCATGGTACAGAGCAATCTAGATTGAACAATAAATTGGCTATTAACAAATTGCAGGCATTTTAATGAAGCCAAATGTGAAGTTATACATCTAGATCAAAGTATGCAGTCCATACTTACATGAGGCAGACTCTATCCTGGGAAGAAGTGATCTGGGAGTGATGGGTGACAGTCAGGTGAACAGAAATTCCCAAATGCAGCATTGTGGGCACAAGAGCTAAAGTAATCCTTGGAGGCATAAACAAGGGAATCAAGCAGAAATAGCAAGGTTATGTCACCACTCCATTGGGTGCAAGTGTGATCACTCTTTGAACACTGTCGAGTTTCCACGTTCACAATTCAAGAAAGATGTTGATAAATTTGAGAGGGTTTAGAGGAGATCTATGAGAATGTGTTAAAAACATGTCTTGCCTTCTAGTGATAGATTCCAGGCGTTCAATCTATTTAGTTTAAATAGAGGAAGTTAAGGGATCACTTGTCTAACCATCTGCTTGGGAACAAATATTAAATAATAGGTTCTTCAATCTAGCAGAGAAAAGATTGCTGTGGCTTCTCCTTCACGGGCAATTTTTAAATCAAAACTGGATGCTCTAGTAGAAAAGAAAATATTTTGGGACAACTTCATCATGTTATACAGGAGATGAGAATAGATGTTCACAATGGTCCCTTTGTCCCTCTGACACATCAATTCTATGCATACCACTTACGGTTTACAGCCTGTTGTTGATCGCTGGTGAATTAGATAATTCTTCTGTTGGGGAGCTTTGGCGTATAGTCAGCCTTCTGGTATGAAGAACTGATTTTCTGCATGTGCAGAGTAAGGTTCACAATGTGAATAAGTGACATGAAGGGCCTTCTTTTGAACCAGTGTTGAAGTAAGCAATTATGAAATTTTTCAGGCCAATCCAATCCACTTACTATAGGAAACTCCCATCCTCTGTGATCACCTCTGTGATAGCCAAACCTTATAATTTAAAATGGATAACCAAAATAACATTACGGCTAGAGAAGGCAGAATCATACCAAGTAGATTCCCATTAGTCCCCAAGAGAGGAAGAAGGCAGACCCAGTATTTTGATGGAACTGTAGGAAGTCCTAGACCACCCGGCCCTTGGCCTAGGGTGGTCGGCAACCAAAGAGGGGTTGCAACACCGGCCCGCACTCAGTTGGGGCGGTCAGCAGTTCCTAGTGCAATACAATAAAGGCCCCAGCCCCTCAGTCCAGGGCGGGGCAGCAGTTCCCAATGGCAATACAAGCCCAGCCCAGCCCTCAGTCCAGGGCGGGGCAGCAGTTCAAAATAGCAGTACAAGCCCAGCCCAGCCCTCAGTCCAGGGCGGGGCAGCAGCACCAGGGTTTAAGCACCGGCCCAGCCCTCAGTTTGGGGCGGGGCAGCAGGATAAGGAGGTTTAAGCACAGGCCCAGCGCAGGCTGGCCCTGTCAAGGAGGGGGTAGGGGGTCGCAGGCCCTCCCACTCCACTGCGACCCAGCCCGGGGCCCTGGGGGTCGCTCACACACGACCACGGCAGTGGGGATCAAGGCCGCAACACACTGCCATGGGTTCGGTAGCGTCGTTCCCCGGGCCACTTCCTACCTCTACCTCCACTGGCGGAAGGTCCCAGTCCATCTGGTCAGGGGGTCCCTCTAGGTCGGTCTCCTCCAGGTCATCCACCTTCGGGGGCTCCGGCCAGTCGCCCATCTCAATGTCATTGGGGTAGTCGGGCGGCGGTAGCACGGGGGACCCGCAGCGATCCTGGGCCTGAGGGCTACAGCGGTCTGCTGGGCCTCTGTGGCAGGCCGCTCCTGGGGCTTCTTCCCAGGCGAGGGGTCTCCGCCGGCGTGAGGGCCCTGGCAGGTCTGGGAAGTCCGGGTAGTCCCCCTGGGGCATCTGGATTCGGGGCTGTTGGAAGCCGCTGGGGGCTTGCTCCTCCGGCCTGGCCGGGCGGCGACAGGCCCTCTCCCCTTGGCACCGGGGAGCTCGGGCAGGCACGTCCTCCCTGCCCGGAGGCCCAGCCTTTAATGAGCCCTGAGCCCTGCCCTGGGCTCTTCTAGCCCTGGGCTCCGCCTTCTGAGGGGCGAGCCTCTGGTATCCTAGCTCCGGGCCCGCCCACCAGGGCCTCTTCGCAGCCTCATCTGCCTCTGAGTCTGCGGGAGACCATACTGACTCACTACAGGAACAGTTACATACAAGTTCAGATAATAAATAGCTCTTCACAGTTTGTATTACAAACTGAAGCCAGATTAAAGGGTGATCAAAAGCCTCTAGGTTTACTGGCTTTTGACCACCCTTTCTTTTTGCTTCAGTTAACTAAACCACCTCTTCCTTTACATGTTTTGTAACTCATATTTTAAAACAACCTCAACCTCATTTTTGATAGTCATTCAAATAATTTTCCCTGGTAGCTTTCCTCTTCTGGCTAGAGAAACAAAGATTACATCAGCATCCCCCATGAAGAGGAAGAGAGACAAGAAATCAGAACAACATTGGAATAGCACAATTTTGTTATGTATTTGTTCCTCATCCATTTGTGTTGGGCAGTGGCACGTGTGAAGTGTAATACTGCATTTTGGCCACTGGTGGTGCTGCTTTATGGGGTTCAATCGACAACACTATTTTTTCCCATGGAGAAATAGACATTGCAGGCTAGTCCTTTGTGCCTGACTCTTAAAAAATCCATGAACATGGGAGGATTAATTTTTAAGGAATTTTACACTAGGGCAAGATTATAAACTCATCCTTGTTTTCATCATGTGATAATCAGGAGAATGAAGGAGACTAGTTATGGAGGGTGCCCCTGCCAGCTGTTTCACCTTATCTATACCTTTTCCTCAGGGTTTCATATTAGGATTCAGAAAAGAGCTTAGCATTTCTCTAGATTAACCATTCATTTGCTGTTCCCCATGGGGACTCTCTCTTCCTTCATGCAGGATTGCTCTTAAGTACCAAATCTTTTGAGGGTTTGACACACTGAATTTTTAAAAAATTTTTTTCAAATGGATTTTACACTTCCAAATTTCAACTGAAACAGCAACCTGAACTGCAGCCTGAAATTTTCCAAGAGACCCTTTTGCATTTGAGTCTGAGTCATAGTTTGGGGATTCAAGAAGCCCCAAAAATCAGGTAATCATTTTAATTAAATCCAAAAGCCAAACCTTTTGATATTCAATCGTCATTGGGATCAAATTGTGATCTTGTAGACAAATCCTAACCCTAAAATGTCCTTAGACTGCAAGGAGTCTATGGTAGTTGAGAGCAAAGGGAGCCTGACAATTTTGGGAGATGACTGAAAAACAATCATACATTCAAACAATATCTCATACAAGTATTCTTTTTGCCCTTCCCTATTCCCAAGTTATCTTAGTTATTTTATACTGTTATGCGGAAAGGTTCAGGTGGCTGTCAGGAGGGAGAAGGTCATTAAATGAGCCAAGGAAAAAGGGCTAGTTTAGTGGTTTGAGCACTAGCCTGCTAAACCCAGGGTTGTAAATTCAACCCTTCAGGAGGCCATTTAGGGATCTGGGGCACATATATAGATAGATATCTGTGAGGGATGCTGATAGCTCCTGCTGTGAGTGCGGGGAACTAGACTTGATCACCTCTGAAGGTCCCTTCCAGCTCTATGAGATAAGTATATCTCTGTACATTAATAACCTCAGGAAAGTCACAGAAGAATGAGTAGACCAAGCATTTCCTTTCAGGCTCAGCTGAAGGAGGAGTTAAGCCCCTTCTTGCTGTCAAACAACTGCAGCCACATAGAAGTTGCCAGGCCTAAGCAAAGATAACCCAGGTAGGTCAAGAAGGCATATCCATGATTGCAAATGCACAGGCTAGGATATTGGGTGCCTCTTGCATACACTGGAAGAGAGAGAGGGGTGGAGAAGCAAACGTGAACCTGAAAAGAAGCAGAGAGTGAGCACTTCTTGGGCCTAAAGCTCATGGGAGCAGCAGGCTTAGTATTTCAGAGAAGAGAAGTTGCCTGCTGCGTTTCTCTATTGGGCTGACACAAAGAGGACTTTGTGTGCATTTTTATCAATACAAAAGTTTAGGGGACTTTTCGTTTCATCACCCCCTACCTCTTACATAGCAACCAGTATTATTAATGGATTCCACCCTCCTTCCAGCCACTTTTGGTACCATCTAGGCTCTTCTTCACCGTAAAAAGTGTGGACACACACAGAAAGAGCGGAAAGCAAGAAGAGGAGAGACAGAGCCCTCTGACATGCCAATTCTATGCATACCAGTTATGGTCTACAGCCTATTGCTGATCACGAATGAAACAGATAATTCTTCTGTTGGGGAGCTTTGGCACATAGTCAGCCTTCTGGTATGAAGAACTAGTTTTCTGCATGTGCAAGATGAAGGTTCACAATGTGAATATGTGACATGAAAAGCCTTCTTTTGAACCACTGGTTCACACTGTTTGCATTTAAAATTGAGCATTGCAGAACAAGACTATCAAAGCAGGTTTTAATGATGTGTTTGCTATTTTGTTACACAAGAAAATGAGCATCTTACAATACAACCTCTGTTGTAAAATCCTACTTGAAATTAAGTGCTCTGTATCCTTGGGTCATTTCTTTCTTTCTCGTTTGTGTGTTTTCAAAGACAGCTACCATGCCTGTCTTTTCTTTGTTATCATTGCCACAAGCTGTGGTATGCCAGTACCCTGCAGCTTCCTATTCAATTGATTGCATAATAGCGGTGGGCCATTTGCTGCCACCCTTGGTGTCACAAAGAAAGTGAAAGGCAAACCCTATGTTTCTAACATATGAGACAGTAGTGTATATCATACTGGAACAGTGAAGACTACTGAAAAGTGAAATCCTGTCAGAGATGGATTTTTATGACTCTGCAAAAAATCAAGGCAATCTTTTCACAGGTTGAACCTCTTTAGTTCAGCGCTCCCTCATCTGGCAATATCTGGGATCCAGCATGACTTAGTTAGCTGGATGTCCACTTATTATTGTGTGGCCAAGTTTCCTGGGATCCCATAAAGATTGTTTACGGTCATTAATCCTGGTTTTCAGTATTCTGTGCTGTTGTTTAGCTCTAAGATACCTCTAAATGTCTTCTAAGAGTCTGGTAAGCAGTAGAAATGTTGGTAATACTGCTAGACAATATTGACCTCTTGTGGTCTGGCAAATTCTCTTGTTTGGCATCAGTCAGGTCCCCAGGGTACCAGATTAGAGAGGTTCAAACTCTAGTGTAATCTCCAGTTTTCTTTGGTGATAGTATCACAAATTGGCCCAGAAGCACCCCAATTTTACAGCTGCTTGTTTTGATGGGTTCCTGCCATGAATCTCATGTGCTTCTAAGGGTATGTCTACTCTGCAGTTACATACCTGTGATTGACTTATGCTCATGGGCTCAGGTTGCAGGATGGCTTAATTGCAGTTGCAGGGAAGTTTAATAGACATCTGGGCTCAGGCTGCAGGCTGGGCTCTAGGACTCTATAGCCGTGTCTACATGTGCATGCTACTTCGAAGTAGCGGCACTAACTTCGAAATAGCGCCCGTCACGGCTACACACGTCGGGCGCTATTTCGAAGTTAACTTCGACGTTAGGCGGCGAGACGTCGAAGTCGCTAACCCCATGAGGGGATAGGAATAGCGCCCTACTTCGACGTTCAACGTCGAAGTAGGGACTGTGTAGTCGCTGCGCGTCCCGCCACGTCGAAATTGCCGGGTCCTCCATGGCAGCCATCAGCTGAGGGGTTGAGAGATGCTCTCTCCAGCCCCTCAGCTCAATGGTGGCCACATGGAGCGGCCCCTTAAAGGTCCCCTTCCCCTCCCTTCCTGTGCAGGAAGCTGAGGGAACGTGCAGGTGGCAGCCCAGACACGCGGCCAGCCTGCACGTTCCTCAGCCACCCACCCAGCTGCGATGGCTGCCCAGCAGCCCCCCCCAGCGCTCCCAGGGGACCCCCCCCAAGGGGAGCCAGGGCAGCCAGCCCAGCCAGAAGGGCAGCCAGGCTGGCAAGCGGCAGCGGGGCCCCTCCTGGACGGAGGCCAAGCTGCGGGACCTGCTAGGGCTCTGGAGCGAGGAGGAGGTGCTCCAGGTAATGGGGAGCAAGAGGCGGAACGCGGATGCATTCGCTCGGCTGGCCGACGGCCTGGCTGCCCAGGGTCACCCTGCCCACACTCCTGATCACGTCAGGAGTAAGGTGAAGGAGCTGCGGCAGGGTTACTCCCGGGCCCGGGATGCGGCCAGCCGATCTGGGGCCGCCCCCAACACTTGCCCCTTTTACAGGGAGTTCAGGGACATCCTGGGCCCCCGACACACCTCCTCCCCTCCGGCCACCCTTGATACCTCGGCCAACGAGCCCCAGCAGGCCCTGCAGCCGGAGTCCGCCCCGGAGGTAAGCCCCGCACCCTGGAGGCCCCCCCCGGAGCCCACCCCCGGGACATCGCGGCAGGAGGAGGAGGAGGAGGAGGAGGGGGGCTCCTCCTCTGCAGAATCAGGGCTGCAGATCCTCCTCCTGCCATCCCAGAGCAGCAGCCGGGCCTCCGCCCCCCAGGGATCTCCAGACCGTGGGAGTGGACCGACAGGTAGGTACCCCCCTCTGGTGTACACCCCTGGGCTTGAGGGGCGGGGGGTAATAGATATGTGTCCAGGGCCCCCCACATGCTCACATGGCCATGGCCATGGCCCCAAGGACAGCAGGGCCATGGCCCTCACAGCAGTGCATCAGCCCCTGCCCCCCCCGACCCCGCACGACAGTGCCATGCCCCATCCCCAGGCCAGGGAGGAGCGGAACCTCGAGGGGCCCCCAGGAGGAGGGGGTGGGACACCCCGCAGCAGCAGCAGCAGCAGCAGCATGTGATGGAGTGGGGGGAGTGCAAAAGGGAGACTCAGGCTACATATGAGCAACAAGAGCCGAATAGCTCCCAGGGGCAAAGGATGATCCTGGGGCTACAGCTGGCAGGTGACACCTCTGCCCTGAACAAAGAGGAGGGAGGAGCTGAGCTGGCTTGGAATTGGCGGGGGAGGGCGGGGGCCACAGGTAGAGGCTAGGGGAAGGGAGAGCTGGAAGGCAGCCAGCCTGAGGAGGGGGAAAGCTGCATCCCAGAGGGGCCCCCCTTGGGGTCTTCTCCCCACGACGGGTTGGAAGGACTGTCTCTTCCGACAGCTGGTGCTGTCACTCCTGGGAGAAACTGGGCATCTGTGGCCTAAGAAACCTCTCCTGCTGTCAGACCCTGCGGGGTGAAGTGAGAGTCGCTCCCACCAGGGGACGGGGTGCAGGGCAGGGGGACCCCTGAACCCCATCCATCACAGCAGCATCTCCCGGGGACGGGGATGGGGAACCTGCAGCACAGGGCTGGGGGGACAAAGGCCATGGCTCGGGGCCCACACGAACGCCTGTCTCCATTCTTCTTCCCCCCCTCCTCTCCTGTGTCCCTCACCTGCACCATCAGAAGGACCGGAAGAGAGCGCCGGCGAGGCATCAGTGGTCCTGGAGAGCCCTCTGGGACCATTGCTCCAGGCCAGCCCCTCGGCCGAGGACCGACCGGCCCCACGGCGGGTGAGACGGCGGACCCCGCGCCACCACCAGCCGACGGCGACAGACCCCCAGCTGCTGGCCATCCACCGACGGCAGCTGGAGGTCGCGGAGCAGCACCTGCAGCTGCAGGAGCGGGCGCTGGCCTGGCGCCAAGAGGCATGGGGGGCCTACATGGAGACTTTCAACCGCCTGGTGGACTATCTGGCCCCCCATGCCACGCCGGCCGCTGCAGAGCCCGCCGTGCCTGCTCCACCAGCCGCACCACCAGCTGCTCTGCCCGTCGCCGTCCCGTCCGCCTTCGCCCCGCCACCCACCGTCGAGGGCTGGAGCGCCGAGGGACCCCTGGAGCCAGCTGAGACTCGCCAGGCATATCTTCCGGTCCGGCCCACCCCCAGCCAGCCCAGGACAGGGCTGCGGCTGCAGCGGGGCTCCCGGCCGCCCACGCCCAGTGCCGGACTGTAGAGGCGAGGGGCCCAGGACGTGGCGCCCCCCTTTGTATATAGTTTAAACTTATTTGTTTGTGCCCCCCGTTTGCCCCGTCCCCCCCATGTAAATAGTTCTCCCCTTTATCCTCCCTGATTTTCTTTTTATTAATGAGGACACTTGTTTGTGACGATTGTTTTATTTGTACATATGACTTTGTTTCCATATGTTGTATATAGTTTGTTCTTGTTTTATATATTTACAGTTAAAAAAAAAAGTTCTCAAAGAAAAAGAAATTTAAGTTCAGCCACAAGCGCGTGCTGTCATTTGTCCAGGAAAAGTGGGAGGGGGGTGCGGTTGGGTGCTCCATGGTGTGGGCGTTGGGCCAGGAGTGTGGTGGAGGAAGGGGCAGGCAGTGGGGAGCCTGGGCAGAGTTCACCCCGCGGCCTCTTCATCGAAGTGGGCCCGCAGGGCCTCCCGGACTCGGGTCCCTTCGGGGTCCACCTGCCGACTGGGGGCAGCAGGTGGCTGGACGTCGGCCCTGCCGGCCTCCAAAGCCCAGCCCTGGAAAAAGGTCTCCGCCTTGCTCTCCACCAAATTGTGCAGGGCGCAGCAGGCACCCACAATCAGGGGGATGTTGTTGGGGCCCGCATCCAGGCGGGTCAGGAGAGATCTCCAGCGTCCCTTCAGGCGGCCAAATGAGCACTCCACCACCTGGCGCGCGTGGTTCAGGCACTCGTTGAAGCGCTCCTGGCTAGCGGAGAGATGGCCCATGTATGGGTGCATGAGCCACGGCCGGAGGGGGTATGCTGCATCTGCGATGACGCAGAAGGGCATGGTGGTGTCCCCCAGAGGGATCTCCCGCTGGGGGATGTAGGTCCCCGCCTCCAGCCGGCGGCACAGGCCTGAGTTGCGGAAAACCCGGGCGTCGTGGGTGCTGCCAGGCCAGCCCACATAAATGTCCTGGAAACGTCCTCGGCTGTCCACCAAGGCCTGGAGGACAACAGAATGGTAGCCCTTGCGATTCAGGTATCGTCCTCCACTGTGATGCGGGGCGCGGATGGGGATGTGAGTCCCATCCAGAGCCCCGAAGCAGTTGGGGAAGCCCAGGGTGGCAAAGGCCGCGATGGTGGCATCTGGGTCCCCCAGCCTCACGAGCCTGTGCAGGAGCATGGCGTTGATGGCACGCACAACCTGCAGAGAAAGCACATGGGACAGCACCAATGAGGGGTGAGCAGGGTGTGCGTGGCCCTGCCCTGCCCTCCTCTGCCCAGGCCCCCCTCCCCTGCCCGGTCCTCCTCTGCCCTCCCCCGCCCTGGCCTCCCCCGCCCTCCCCTCCCCACACCTCCCCTCCCCTGCCCTGGCCTCCCCTGCCCGGGCCCCCCTCCCCTGCCCTGCCCTCCCTCCGTGGGTTCTCTTACCTCCATGAGGACAGCCCCGACGGTGGCGTTGCCCACACCAAACTGCTGCCCCACGGATCGGTAGCTGTCGGGAGTGGCCAGCTTCCAGACAGCGATGCCGACCCGTTTCTCCACTGTGAGGGCATGCCGCATGGCAGTGTCCTGGTGCCTGAGTGCGGGGGTGAGCCACTGGCACAGCTCCATAAATGTCTGCCGGCTCATCCTGAAGTTCCTGAGCCAGCGGTCGTCGTCCCACTCCCCAAGCACCAGCCGCTCCCACCAGTCGGTGCTGGTGAGGTAGCTCCACAGCCGCCGGCGTGTGAGGCGGGGGGGGCGGGGTGATGCAGGGTTGGGGGTTGAGCCCTGCTGCCCTGGGGGCAGCTCCTCCTCCGGGGTAGCAAGGAGGTGCTCAGCTGCCTCCCGCATGGCATGGAGCAGGGCAAGCCCTGCTCCTGCCGGGAGGGCTGGGTGGACCTCTGGCTGCTGCTGCTGCTGCTGCTGCTGCTGCTGCTGCTGCTGGGGGTCCATGACTGCGGCGCCCGGGGTCTGTGTGCCTATGGCTCCTCAGACCGTGTGCTGTGCAGGCTGAGTGTGTCTGGGAGGGGCCCTTTAAGGGAGCGGCTAGCTGTTGCCCCGGAAGCGCTAGTCCGCCCTGTGACCCTGTCTGCAGCTGTGCCTGGCATCTCTATTTCGATGTCTGCTACTTTGGCGTGTAGACGTTCCCTCGCTGCGCCTATTTCGATGTGGTGCTGCTCAACGTCGAAGTTGAACATCGACGTTGCCGGCCCTGGAGGACGTGTAGATGTTATTCATCGAAATAGACTATTTCGATGTCGCTACATCGAAATAAGTTATTTCGATGTAGGCTTCACGTGTAGACGTAGCCTATGAGATGGGAGGCTTCCAAGAGCCTGAGCTGTTGGAAGCCTCCCACCTCAGAGTCGTAGAGCCCAGCCTGCATCCTGAGACAGACAGTCTACACCACAGCTAAAAGGCCTGCCCAGGCCAAGCTTGAGTCAGCTGATGTGGGCAAGCTGCAGTCTATTACTGGCATTGTAGACATACCCTAAGGCCCCTGGACCAGATCACATTTGGTCACTCTTCTTAGCTCTCAGAATCTCAGGATAAATTTCTTCTCTTCTTGGCAGTCACTCAATAATGAGTAGGACATCTTCCTATCACCCTCCTGTTTCTGAGTCCATTGATGGCTGATCAGCCCAATTCTGCAGCCACAGATGTTATCACAGAAGGGACAGGTGTTGGCAGCTGCTGGAAGGGTGCCGGGCAGTTTCTGACGCTCTTTTCTACTTCTCCATCTCTCCTCATCTGCACTGTGGCGGGAGCTCTCAGATTGCACCACCTCCTCATGGATTACCATTCTCCACTGGAGATGGTCTTGGGCAAGATTATCCCAAGTATCGACACCAACAGCGCACTTTTTCACGTGTGCCTTCAGCATGTCCTTATATCGCATCTGCTGACCCCCAATGCTTCTCTGTCCTTCCTCCAATTACGAAAACAAAATCTGTTTTGGGAGGTGCTGGTCAAACTTCCGAACCATGTGACCAGTCCAAAGAAGTTGTTTATGAATGATAATGGCTTCAATGTTCAGCTCTTCCAGGATGCTAGTATTCATGCGCCTATCCTCTCAAGAGCTATTTAGAATTGTCCTGACACAGCTTTGATGATATTGTTCAAGTGCCTTCAAATGACACTTGTATAATGTCCACTTTTCACATGCATAAAGTAGCATTAGAACAACCACTACACAGTATACAAGGAAATTTGTCCTGGGATAGATATCCCAGTTCTCAAAGGCCCTTTGTCTCAGGAAGGCAAAAGCAGGCCTTGCACAGCTCAGACAATGTTGGATTTCCACCTCAGTGTTGACTTTAGCAGTAAGATGATTTGCACGGTATGGGAAGTGCTCCACATTTTCCAGCAGTTCTCCATTGTCTTCAAAAGAAGGTGCATGAGATTGTCCCATCGGTGAAAGCTGGTGGAGCACTTTGGTCTTTCTGATGTTCAGCATGAGGCCAAGATTCTCTTATGCTTCAATGAAGGCACTTAAGATGGTCTGGTAGGCTGTGGGAGAAAGAGCAGCAACCATACTGTTATCTGCATGCTGGAGCTCCATGATCAAGATTGTGGTGGTCATGCTTTTAGCCTTTAGTCTCCTGAGATTCAAAAGCTTCCCTTTCTTTCTATAGAGTATCTTCACACCATCTGGAAGCTAGCCATTACTAGCTTCTTGAGAGTCCTTGGTTTGGTCCAAATACTGAGAACAGTGCAACCCCTTCTGGCCTGTTCAGCCTGACTGCCTCACTTCTACAAGTGGAATGGCCTCCTTTGCTAAGCACCCCTTTAAAGAAATGCCTAGATGCTCTTTTCCTATATGCTGCAAGCTGGGGAAGGCCCAGGCTCAAACCCCATCAGCATCTGTGTAGAAATAAATTCACACTCAATGGCTTTGGTAGTAGAAACCCCACTGAAGCCCTGTTCTCAACTGAACAATATTGCTGGTCCCTTAATTGCTCTGTCAAAGGTTCCCAAATACAGTCTGTCCACTAGATGTCAAGTCTCTGCTATAAAATTAATTCTCTAACACACAATAAGGGTTACAATCACAAATGGGGTTCACAAAACAAAACATAGCTCAACTGGATATAGATTACTTCCCAGATTATCAGAGATATTGTTCAGATTGCACAATAGCTTGCAGAAGAATGGTTCTTTACAATATCTAAAGCAGTGTTTGTGGATCTTTTTCCATATGCTAAAATCTTTGCAAATTCAAGTTAAGCTTTGTCCTCTTCACAGAGTTCTCTGAGTTCCAAATTCACGGGAAAGCTGACTGCATACAAGGGGAAAAAAGAAGGATTTTCAGGAAATGGAAAGGAACTCTGAGATGCAGAATTCAAACCCATCCTTTGAACATCTATGGGATTTAGAAATGTTTGGCTCCTTTCAGCCCATTATTGAGCTAAAGTGATAGTTTTAAAATGGACTGAAATCTCAATCTCCCCAACTGGTCGGTGCTGCTTAAACTAGACCCTTTTAGAGCTGGATCTCACATTCACTGAAATCAATGAAAGTTTTTCTATTTTTTCAGTGGGAACTAGATGGAGCCCCAAGCATGAGCCTGTCCCGAGGAGTTTTTTTACCCTGAGAGTTACTTATCTTCCTGCTTTTGCTGAGAGTCACCCAGAACTGTCCTGCCTGCCTTGGCCCTGTGCCACTCCCAGAAGTGGCTGGCGAGTCTTTCCCTGCAGTCCCTAAGCCATGGGTCTCTACATACTGCTCCTGCCCCAATGACGACTCTTCATCTCCCATTGGCCAGGGACTGCAGCCAATGAGAGTTGTGAGGGTGATGCCTGAAGGCAGAAACATGTGCAGAGCCACCTGTGCTTCCCATCTTAGGAGGCCTCAGTGTGGGATTTCCTGGCCACTTCCAGGAATGATGCAGGGCCAAGACAGGCTAGGAGCCTGCCTTAGCTCTGCTGCGCTGTTGACCGGGATTTGGAGCCGCCCAAGGTAGGTGCCACCAAGCCTCTCCCACACTTCAACCTCTTGATCTAGACCTCCCCGCTGAAGCCCAATGCTTTTACCCTGTCCTGTATCCAAACTTCCTCCCCCAGCCCTGAAACCACTGCTGCACCCAAATTCCCTCCCAGAGCCCTCGCCCCCTCCTGCACCCTAATCCCTGTCCCAGACTCAACCCAGGGCCCTTCTCATAGTCCAAATCAGTCTGCACCAGCCCAGAGTCCATACCCTGACTTCCTTCCCCATACCCCAGTGAGTGTGGGTGGGAGGGAGGATAGAGGAAGCGGGAGAGTGCCTGAGGAAGGGCAGAAGTAATACAAAGGTGTTTGGATTTGTATAATTACACCTTTGAAAACTCTATTAGCTTTGCAGAAAATGGACTACATAGTCCATTTTTGTGGTCTCTCAGCCAAACACCCACAAGGTGTTTCCTTTATACCTCATGTGGATAAATTTTTAATTTTAATGTGTGACAAAGAATACTACTATACACACAAAACAGAATAAATTTTCCACAGGTCTTCTGGTCTTCCCAACTCACCCTTTCAGTTCTTTACGCTTTCCGTTCCTCACGAATATATCTTCTTCTATTTACTGAGCCAATTACCTCATTAGTCCAGCTATTACCACCAAATGTTAGTAATCCGTACTAGAAACAGGTTAATTGCTTCCAGTTAAGTATCCAGGGTTTTTCTGTGCTGAAGCAACTTCAGTAACCAGAGTTATCCACCTAGCATTCTGTCACTGACCCAGCCTAATTTTAAGTCCCCAAAGCAGATTTCTTTTTTCCTCAGATGGGATAAAAGTCAATAGCTATTACAGAAAGAAAAATAAACACAAATTGACAACTGTCTATGTTGCTCATGCAATTACTGTAACAATGTGTGCAAATAAGAGCAGTCCATATATATAAAACTGGGTGCTCTAAGAAACAGTACAAACCAGTATAAATAGAAGGCAGAGATAATTTAAACCAAAGTGTTTTAACAATAATAATCTGGAAAGATTTTACTAGCATGTAATAGCTTTTGATAACTTGTGTTAATTGTTATTTGTGACATGACTAGATTCCTTTAAAAGGAGATCTACAGCTAGAGAAAACAAATAATTCTGAATGAATTTCCAACCTAATTAGCTTAGTAATGGTCTGGAGGATAGGGACACCCATTTTCCTTACCACTGATACATATCTAGGCCAGTACAATTACTGGCCTAAAATCATTCTACTGTGTCCTTTTGAATAATATATACTAAATAACAACATGCCTGAGTCCTTACAATCCCCAAATAGCCTAATTGCTAATTCAGAATAAAACGTTTGCATTAAATGTCAAAATTAGCCTTGAGCTCAAGGTTCAGTGCCTACATGCAACTCAGTTCATGCTCACTGTGATTGGATGTACAGGACTTTGCTTCCTCCTGCTAAACAGCTCTTGGAATCAAGAAGCATGGGAACCTGTGGCCCATCGGAGGATGTTCTATTTCCATAGCAGCTACAGAACTCCCGTCTGTGCATTCTAGGGATTCCAGAGACCTTGGCTCATCTATGCAAACTCAGCAATGCAAGTGATGTCAGGAGACTAACCACAAGTTGCCTCTGTCACAGGAAGCCAGTGCTTCCCCTGCAGGATTCTAAGCAGGCTGCTGTATTTAAAACCACGATCTGGGCCCAAGTATTTCTAAATGTGATGCTTTGGGGATGCTAGAGATGGCTCATGCATTTGATCAGATTTAAAATTCTCCTATAGAGTATGCATCAAAGAAGTCCCTATGGGTAGTGGGTGGCATCTTATTAAGGAACTCTATTGATCTTCTCAATTCTTCAGAGGTTCAAGATGTTGTTATAGAAACATATTTACATGCTATTCTGATTGGTCTGGTTGCCAGACAACAGAAACAAGACCTGATTAAAATTTCTGCTAATGTTCATGAGCATCACCTTACTGTATTCAATGTTATAAGATGCAGCTATTTTCAGAGGTCCCATATCAAGCTTGTAACATTTATGCAGTGAGAAGGGAATTCTGGGAAACTGAACATCCAATTATTTATGGCTACCACTTGAAGTACAACCATCCTTATTAATCCACATGGGGAAGATATATGAAGAACACCAGAACCTCACAAAATGCTAGCAATGCACTCAAATGTCAGTGCAGTGGTCCAGCATATGGCAGGACCTAATCAGTAAAATGGAATCACACAAGTCATGAAGAATGACCAAAGACAATTAAAAGAATATCTCATATCCCCAGCATTGTCTATTATGCTTTGAGAAGAATTATGCTAGATCTGGCATCTTTTCATTATTTTCCTAGACTTGTAAAATTCTGTCTATTACTTGCTGATTTATGCATCTAGAGCAAATATTTTTAAAAGGCATGGATAACCTTCTTTGCAAATGGGAAGAAATAGCACTTGACAATGTGATCTACTTTGCCAGTTCTGAATTCTAGGCAGTTTGGATACAGTAGTATATGAAGCATATTATGGTTTTCTGCTCTTTTTAGCCATAAATTGACTGTTAAAGGCTACATCTACACTAGCCCCAAACTTCGAAATGGCCGTGCAAATGGCCATTTCGAAGTTTACTAATGAAGCGCTGAAATGCATATTCAGCGCTTCATTAGCATGTGGGCGGCTGCGGCACTTCGAAATTGACGTGCCTCTCCGCTGCACGGCTCGTCCCGACGGGGCTCCTTTTCGAAAGGACCCTGCCTACTTCGAAGTCCCCTTATTCCCATGAGCTGATGGGAATAAGGAGACTTTGAAGTAGGCGGAGTCCTTTCGAAAAGGAGCCCCGTTGGGACGAGCCGCACGGCAGCGAGGCGCGTCAATTTCAAAGTGCCGCGGCCGCCCGCATGCTAATGAAGCGCTGAATATGCATTTCAGCGCTTCATTAGTAAACTTTGAAATGGCCATTTGCGTGGCCATTTTGAAGTTTGGGGCTAGTGTAGACACGGCCAAAGAGAGCAATGCTGATTACCATGACAAAAAGATCTCCATATCACCTCTAGTGAATTAAAGCATAACACCCATGTTCATTATCCCAGTAAGCTCAGTTCAGCGGCTTAGAGGTTGAGATCAGAACAACAGTGAAATCCTTAGAAATAATCTGCACCTAAAGTGGCTCTGCTTTAAAGAGGTGAGTTAATCGCTCTAGGGAACCTGGCATTTTCCTTTCACTTTTTGGCACATAGCCTGAAAGTTACACAAACAGACCCAGTCCTGATAAAATTGGACAAAGCCAGCTGCTGCCCTTCTTTGCTCACTTTGAGTTGTACAGAGAAGCAGAGTTAAACTGAGCCTCATTGTTTTAGCTTGCATATATTTTTACCATTGTGTTGTCACCCTCAGTACCTAAAATTTGATAAACTCCCTATATAGCTCACTCTTCTAACTGGAGAAGAGTTCAGTTCAATTGAAGACAATATTGTCAATTGCAGGATACAGGCATGACTGAAGCAATCATGCTCTCTTGAGTAGCAGTGAAGGGAAGTCTCCTAGAGATGGGCAAGATCAATACAGCCTGCAGGCAGAAGTCAGAACATGTTTGCTAGCGTGGCCAGCAGGAGACAGAGATGAAGCTAATCCTGATTGCACCAAAGGAGCAGTTCCAGTGTGCTGAGCAGCCAGCTGAAGTTAAAATGAGATGACGGCTTTGGGGAGTGAACTCACTGGAGTCCAGTGAATCTGCTAAGTCTATTCCAGTAGTCTGTGTGTGTTAGGTAATCTTGTACATCTGAGACAAATTATTCTCTTACTGACACTGGGGCAATAGCATTGCCATTATTGCACACAAGTTAAGATAAAATGCTGAATTACTGACTTCTGAAGGTATGTTAGAGAGGGAATATTCAAAGTAAATACTGAATGCACATATCCACACATGCTACTGTAACCCTTCAGCTGGAAGGAGTCGGCAGCAAGAAGGGCTGGATTCAACATCTAGGGGCTCCTTTTCATCCATCTCACATAGAACCGGCTCGAGCCCCCACCCGGTAGCCTGGGAAATTCACACACCTCTGGGTGCCTTGGAGTGGCAATGCTTCCCCACTCACAAGCACAAAGTCTTAGTGTAGAAAAGAAACTTTTAATGAAAGAGGCAGAAAAGTCATATGGCATTAGCTTGGGAAAATACCACACCCAGAGTTCATAACCAATCCTCAAGTAACTGTCCCAACTCAAATGGATTGAGCACCGTCCTTTGCTTCTCAGGCTCACCAGTCCAAAACTGTACCCAGCCAATCCACATACCCAAACTTTCTCCATACCCTCTTCATATGCCCTACTTACAACTCTGTCCAGTCCGTGCAGGCCCAGACACATTACCTTGATACATTCCCTCACTGAACCTGAGGCAATGCCACCTTTGCACTGGTCCAGCATTCCATTTGTCGGCTGTTCCTGCTGGCTGCCTGCTGCTTCTCCTACTGGCTGCCCACTGGTCACACCTGCCAGCCCCCCACTGCTCCTCCTGCCAGCCAGCCACTGTAGTCTTGTCGGTTTTGCTGTAGGCAAACCCTGTGATTCTAGCTCTCTATAGCTTCAGCTAAGAGTGATTTCAGCTCTGGGCCTAGCCACAGCATCTCAGTACCACCACCACCACCCCACCCCAAGGTGGATTCTCACAGAAAAACTAAAGACCTCTCGTTAGGTGTACTCTTGAACATTGGGGCTGGCGGGGGGGTGGGGGGGCAGGGAAAACTAGTCAAACCCATCTTACAGCTGTAGAGCCAAAAGGCTTCTAACCAGTTGATTCAACCACCATCCTTCTACCATTTCTCCACTCACAGTGTTTTGAGGGAGGGAGCCCTCTCCAAATCCATATTTTACACGGTAATGATGACTGCCCTGTACACCCACAAAACTTCAAGCATTGGTGAGACTCCACAATTCTTACACTGGGTGATAGCATAAACTGTGACTTTACAACAACATGTTGCTTACAATAGACAAAGCATTGTTTCACCTGCTCTCATCAGGCTTTATTTAAAAGGCATTACATATGCACATCTTTGCATTTTCATGCAAATGATCTCTGAAGGACACATTCCCCAAATCCTTCAGCAGTCTTGTGCTCCTGCTGGCACATTTCTTATACTACAAACACTCTGCCAAATCTGCATACTGAGTCACACATTCACAAGGACTCTCATGGGGTTATGCAGGTGTTAACTGAGGAGAATTTGATTCACTGGACAAATTAAACTTCCAGTGCCTGATGGGACAAGCACAGGCAGAGTATGGCAGAGTAACACAAGGGCTGTGGCCACACTTGGCCAAAATTTCGAAATTGCCATGCTCATAGCCAAATCAAAGAATACTAATGAGGCGCTGAACTGAATATTCAGCACCTCATTAGCATTTGCATGCTGCCACTTTTGAACGTGCGCAGCTCAGTGTGGTGACACGGGGGTCCTTTTCAAAAGGACCCTGCAGATTTCAAAATCCCCTTATTCCTCTCAGCTGATAGGAATATGCAGATTCCGAAATATGTGGGGTCCTTTCGAAAAGGACAGCCTAGGAAGCTTTGCACAAAGTAGAACTGATTTCTGTAAGGCAATTCCCATTTTCAGTAACCTTCCTTACCTATTTAAACCTCATTGATGAGGGGAGATAAGTTTGATTTGGGTGAGCCTCAAAGCATGAGTAAAGTGAGGGAGGGTTCACAGAAGAAAATAATACTGCTCTATTATTACATCATTTTCATCTTGTGGGAATTATATTGTTGTGAATATTAATGCATAAAATTATTTTATTTAATGAAATCTATCCTAGGTGACGATAATGGAAAATTAGGACTGCGTTGGTAGGAAAATGATTCATCAGACACTTAAGTCATTAGTTTATGCAAGATCATACCAAATTGCTTATGAATGTTACACATCTAAGCTAGGCAATATCCAGTTCGTAGGCAAGAGGTAGATGCAAAGATCAGCTTTAGTTTTTAGAAATCCCGTTTTCCTCACCTGTGACTCTCTTTCAAAAATGAGCTCATGAACTATTTGTTTAACTAAATCTAATATAATTTTTTGCCAAACCAGGCCCAGTATTATATACATTGAGAACATGGCGTTCAATCTCATCCTTCTATACATGAATTCAACTGCTAGAGATATGAATAAGAGATGCACCTGAAAATGGCATATGAATAAATGCCTCTTCCAAACATGGTGTAAGGGATCAGGCAGTCTGTTTAGTGGTCACAGGTGGGTTGTGGTCTGCATTTCAGGAACAGTAGCTGCTGAGCAGCAGAAGTCAGAGGAATTGCAAGGACCAGCTTCAGTAAGCAAGAATCTAGGTCACATTCAGGCCAGAGACAAGGCTGGGATCACAGAGGACCAAAGTCTGTGTTGTTCTCCAGACAATTTTGTTGTGAAACCCCTGTCCTTGAACCCAGAGGATAACAAGCATATTGTTATGCTCAATCCTCTGGCTGGTATTTCCTGCACACTGCTCCCTGACTATTAGTTTGCAGAGCTTTCTGGAAAAATCAAGGCTAACTAATAATATAGCAGCAAGGTTCAATACTGATTCAATAGTTACATATTTGGAGCTCCATAGCGTATATCTAGGGGATTCATCATCTGTCTGCTTTTATGTCATCATTGCATTTTCCACTAGCTCTGCTTCTCAAGATTCAGTCTCTTATTCTGCTACTTAGATTTGTTTTGGAAGCAGTGAGAAAGTGAATTTTATGATGATGGGTTTAGCTATATTCTAACAGGTTGGAAACTCCAAGCCTTGGTCAAAACTACAAGTTATCACTTTAAAGATAAATGATTCACCCAGGCCTGCTGACAGGAATTCTGGGCCCCAAGGCAGCAAAATCTATGGGTTCCCTTTCTCCCTCCCTCAGACAGAGCCACAAACTGCCCCCAACCCATGAAAACCCTGAGGTCCACCCCTCTATCAGAGGACCCAGGTCATTTGTAACCCCATCCCCAACCTGCCTAGAGATGCCCCTCCCATCCTCCTCCTGTGCTCTGTCACCCCTCTCAATCCTGCCCAGCTCAGTTCCTTCCACTGTCTGTGCCCCCTCCAGCAGCTCTCTGCCCAGCTCTGCTCCCCTCAGTGTTCCTGTGGCCAGCTCAGCTCCTTCCCTGCTCTCTCTCTCCCAGTAACCTCCCTGCCAAGCTCTGCTTCACCCAGCGGTACTCCTTTCCCTCTTTGCCCCCCCAACCTTCTTCACAGCTATGTTCCACAGTGGTTCTGTGCCCAGCTCAGCCCCAACCCTTCTCTGCCCCCAGGCCACCTTTCCCTCACAGCATTCCTGTGCCCCCCTCCAACCTGCTGGGCTCCTTTTTCCCAGCCATCCCTTCCTAACTCTGCTGCCAGAGCTTCCCTTCCCAGCTGGGTTCCTCTGCTGCCCCATTTGACCCCCCCAGCCCTTGATCCCTATTGTTCCATGCCCAGCTCTGCCCCAGCTCCAGCCCCGCATCCTTGTTCCCAGCCCAGTTCTCTGCTCCTCGCTGACTAACCTGATTACAACCTTCTGGCCCTGCTCCTGCCCTGCAGCTGTGTGAATATAAGTTCTGGGGCTCCCCGCAGACCTACTATGCTGCTACAGCAGAGCTATTTAAAAGGGCCCCCTTAGTCCACTGGGCCCTGATGCAATTGCCCCTTTTGCCCACCTCTGTCAGTGGGCTTTGGCTCATCAATAGAAAAGAAGTCTTTTAGGCCCATATGCCACCTCCTTTTACAATAAGCTATTTTTACTGGGATCTACAGTAAGCTAGTGATTTTCAAAGTAGTTTACAGTTAGAAAATGGATGGATTCACATTTTGGGGACTTGCTGGTTAGTTACCCCATACTAACTTCTTAGTACTGGATAGCAATACTAATCTCAAGAGCCAGGTTCTGCCAAAGGGAAAGGAAACTACCCACCCCAAAGACTGAAAGACAGATGCAGAGTGGGTGAAGCAAAAATGTCTTTGTGACTGTAAACATACTCATATTTATCTTCTCTCACCTACCTAACCATAACATCCCCTACATGGAAGACATAAAAGAGGACTTTAGGTCAAAAATAAAACAATATGGTAGAAATTAGCAATGTTTTTTGCTTGATAAAAGTAAGCTGACTTTAAGATTTCAAAATGGCTAATGTCTATATATCAGATACAGCTACTTACAGAGTAGCGTGTGAAAATGCAGAGCTAGATATTTAATGTATTACTTCCTTCAGGTCAATATCTTAAGCAGTCTACTGGAAATTAGACCTAAAATAGCCAGAATTTGATATAGGTAATCTTCAAGATTGATTTTTGCCTTAATTTTGCTAAGCTTGTAACAGAATTCCTCAATCCTTATTCATTCAGTGATATGAAAACATTGTACTGTATTAAAATTTCTCAGTCTTGTTTGCTGTTTCTCAGCCTGTGAAGACGTAATTTTCTCCTCATCTTAGGAAAAAGCTCACCTTTTGAAATCTTTAGTGTATCTGAGCTAGTTATTTGCTTTCTTGCTGTCAAATCTAGTATATTTTACCATCCTACCTGGGATGACTCACTTCAGAACGAGTTGGTAGTTTGCATTCCACATACAAAAATCAATTCGTTTCCCAAACTAGTTAAGGTTGCTAAGTGACAAAAACATACTTTCCAGACACATCACTTTCAAATTCCATGCACTGTAGTGCAAAGAAATGCAACGCTGTTGCTGTTCTAAATTTTGTACTACCACATCATAAAAATGAGTATGTTGCTAATATACGCCAAAAAGAGAAGCTGAATTCATTGCAACAGTACTTAACTCTGACCCATGAATCAGGCTACTTTTATGCATCATGATGTGTCTTTATTCTGGCAACTCAGTATTTTCTTTTTAAGATTTACTCTTCAGCAAGGAGTATCATTTAACTCGTAGAAGTTGACAGTTGAAATTGTAACTAATGTATTTATAATTGGCCTTTCTTGAGAACAATATTGTTTATGCATTTTAACAGGAACAATGTGTATCACTGTAAATTTCTAGTAAACTTATGCTTGTATGCGGACTTGCATTTGACACTAATAAGCAGCATTAGTACATATGCATATAAAAGTTTTGCTTCTCTTGCAGATAGGGTTTTTATTGCTTTATAAATAATACTGGCTATAAGTTAAGTTAAGTAGTGTCGTAATGATATATTGATTATGCACACCAATCTTCTAACATTTGAATCTTGTATGATTTCCTTTCCTTTCCTTAACATGTTCAGATTTTGCAAACAATTGGACAAGTTACTACTTTGCTATTGGTTAGCAAAATCGAGAGTGCTGGTCTTTTTTTGTTTGTTTGATTAATTGATTGATTGCTTTTAGAGGTGCTCTTTTCCTGTTAACTAGACAATTAATTGAAAAATCAAGTTTTTAAAATAGGAAAGAGGCTATTACTAGACAATTAAACTAAAGGAATGAGCAATACTCATCAAGTCAATAATGGTTAGAAAAAACAACCACATTACCCTAGTAGTTGTCAAATTTTAGTGGAAAGAGTATCAATGAAAATGCCCTTCCTGAAAATAAGACATAATGCCTATATAGCTGTAGGGGCCATGAAAAGCTTTAATAAGTGAGAGCATCCAGCATACAAGAAGTATAATGCCATGCCATGCTTTGTTTTGGTCATGGAAATAATTAACTGTCAACAGCTTCTCTCAGCTTTTCTCCATCTTAATTGTTAGAGGAATCTGGTAGTTCTTGAGCAATTTACTCTTCCTGATCTTGAAAATTAACTTTTCTGTGAACCAGGTGATAAATCTGTTTCTAGGCATGTACAGTTTTATAAATAAATGCAGTTATGACCTGGCCCTCCTCTGAGTTAGGGACTCAGTTTCCCTAAGCAATATATGGTGAGGGTTAGTGAACGCAGCAAACTAAATGAGGAGCTGCTTAAATGAGCGCATAGGAAATGCCAAGGCAAGAAGTAGGCCTAAACCATGCCCCTCAAACAAATTTAAGCTAATGGAGGCACCTCTCTCTGTTGAGGATTCCTATCTGTGAATCCTCTCATGGAGTTAGGACTGACCTGGCCTAGGGGGTCTCTGGTGAAAAGCTGAAGAGGAACTGCCACTATCCCATCCATTGCACATGTACTTTTGCTAGCTAATATCCAGCAGTTAGAGAACTCACTACTGTTGTCAGAGCCCCCAAGTTTTACTCCCTCCCCTGCCAGAAGTGAGGCAGCTATATGAATCCAGGCCTTGAATTTCTCAGCCTCACGCCCTAACCTGTGGGATACTGGGTTTTGTGGGTGGATCTCCCAATTAGGAGCTAAAGGAAATTTTTCAAACCTGTAGTAAAGTGGCCAAAAATACAGTTTGGGGGTATCTCAAACAATTCAGAAATGTGGTCTGGATGCAGTGAATGATTACAATCAAGTAACAACAGAAGACATTACTGGAAGGTCTAAACTATTCATTCTGACACTTTCAAAATGATCTGTTTCTATTTCATTTCAAAATTAGCCATTTTGCTTTGAAAAGTAATTGTACAACCATACTGGAAATGTTTCATTTTTGATAATATTAAAGGGAAAAGTTTGGGCCCCTGTTAAATGATGGGGTTTCTGTGCACAGCTAAAGAAATCAATCCAGGGTATCTTTGCTTAAAACTGGTCCACTTACAGGCCCACGCTGGGATTTCCTTCTTGCTAAGGCAAATCAAACCAGCCACAAAAGCATCTCTGCCAGACTCACTGGCCACCCAGAAGCCACACAAGCAAACCTACAGATTTTCCAGCTGCTGTACCAGCCCAGACCAATGATCCCCTATTCAGGTGAGAGGTTCTTAAAACCTATTTAACCAACACCACAGAGATTCTTCCAGGCCCCAAAGGGTCCAGTTACAGTCCCTGGTCAATATATACTTGGATCTTATCCAAAACAATACACTTGCCAACCCTTCAGCTCTAAGAATCTTAAGGTTTATTAACACAGAAAGAAAGAACAGGGCAAGAGAGAAAAATTGTTAAAGCGATGCATTACATACATCAATTACAGTTGTTGATGCAGGCCAATGATGTTCTGTGCTGATTCTTGAAAGTCTCAGAACATACACGCCATAAGGAGTATAATTCCAGGTTACATAGTCTTAGTTACCAGAGAATTTGAGCTGGAGACAGCACACTGGACATGGAACCTTGGAACAGGAACCAAGATGGCTGCTGCTAGACTCATTTTATAGTTTTCTTTTGTGGAGGGCAAAAGTCCTTTCTTCTTCCCATAAGCACCTGGCTGGTCAGGGTCATCTGACCCAGCTGAGCTCCTGTGGCAAACTGCCATTGGTTGTTGAGCTTGCCAGCACATCCCAGTCCATATATATAATATGTGGAATGGATGTCTGGGCATCTGATTTCCATCCCATTGCTTAGCCCAAAGTCACCTGACACAGGTGGGCTATTGTGGCCCATCACCATTGGATGCATCCCAGGAGAGAAATCGCACTTTCCTGAGATATGTATTGGCTGTCTGAGCCTTTGTTCAGTCCATTATCCTGGCTGGGGTGGAGATCACACCTCCTATAGTGAATCTTAGCACTAAAACATTTCTAATACACCTACAGAGCTAAAATCTATAACTTTACCTACAAACCTGGCACAGACATATAAGTAGCATACATAGATTCAAAGCACCCTCAGCTTTCATTAGACACCTTGCACAGCCCTCCAGCACAATATTTGGTGCCAATGGATACAATGGGCACATAAAATGGCTTCCATATCCAATATAAAAATCCAGTCACTTCACAGCCCCAAACTGAAGACAATAACAATCATTGAAATATTTGCTTAATTTAAATCCTTCTTTAAACACAGACTGAAAAACTTGTACATGTAAAGATAGAAGGGCTCCTACAAATACTTCCTAGTCTAAACTGCTTTGCACTCTGTCATGTTTGAGCCTGTACCACCAATGAAACCCCACTTCTCCCCCTTCTCTTATGGAAGAAAGAAGGCAAATTGCAGCCCATGCACCTTTTTTCCTTATGGTTATCTGGCACACAAAAAATTAGACCCCACATGAACAAGAAATTAGAACTCTGCATTAATAAAAGCCTTGTTAATGCAAACTATTATAGATGCAACTCTGCTGTATATTTGAGTTTCTCCGTGAATCTGTCTGTCTATCTGTTTGTTCAGGAAGTCCTCCTAAATGGTAAGAGCTAGGATCACCAAATTCAGCATACAGTACAGCTCCCTCTTAGCATAACTTAAAAATGGGTAATGGTTTGGTTGAGATGGTGGTGCCTTGGGGTGTGGAGAGTTGAAGCTTGGTTGTTTGCTGTTCCCCTTCCTCACTTCAAGGGAGAGAGGACAAACTGCACAATTTACTGCATTCCTTGCCCTGGCCAGGGAGGGCAATGGGCAGATGAGCTGTACACTTTGCACTTACTCCCTCACAGGGACATGAAGGCGAAACAGCATACTGTTGTGGGTGAGGAGGAGCTTGAGGGAGGGGGCTGAGGTGTGGGGGTGGCTCAAGGCAGGGGGTTGAGGGTGTGTGGAGGGGAGCAGGAGACAAGGCAGGAGCTGGGTGAGGGGGCTCAGAACAAAGTGTTGGAGGGTCCAGGAATCAGTGCTGGGGTGGTGGGGAAGGGCTCAGGGTAGGGAGCTGAGGGTGTGAAGGTGCAGGAGTCAGATTTCAGGGGTGAGGTCTGGCTTAAGGGAGGGGGTTGGTGTGTGTGGAGAAGCAGGAGTCAGGTGGGTGAGAAGGAGCTCAGGGCAGGGGGCTGGGAATGTAGATGCGTGCACGTTTTGAAAAATAGAATAGTTTAAATAAAGCACGTACATTTTCCTTTTATCTAAAAACAGCAACAACCCACCACATCGTTATTGACTCAAAGACCAGAACAACACAGGGTAAATTTGCTAGTATTTCTATAATATTAACATTACTAGTATTAAACATCACAGCCTTTTGGAATCGGCTGATCGGGAAATGCAGTTATACCGCCCTCCTGGCAATTACCTCAGTGGATATTTTTTTAAAAATAGCCTTTTAAGAAAACCAATTGTTATCAGTAATAAAAACTATAATGGTGTTCAACCAGTTCAGGTCGGAGCCACAGGCCTTGTCTGCTGTATATCCTGTAATTAGGCAACCCTACATCAAAGTGTGCATTAGTGTTAACATGAGAAGATGTTTGGTATGTAAGCTTCATGAAAACTAATGAAACATTGCAGTTTGTTGTTACATCACATTCATATTGCATATATCCCCATACTTACATTTAACTTACTTGACTTAAACCCTTGTGCTGTGAGTGGAGCATACACCATCTACAAGTCTCTTCTACTCTTATTTGGAAAGAAGACTTCTAGCTGACTTCAGGAGTACCCCAGTTGTTGTCCTTCAGTCTCAGGAAATCTTCTCCATGTTGTCTGAGGTCTTCCTCTTTCACTTTTTCCTTGCAAGTTCCATTTGAGAGCTTGACAGTCTATTCTGGATGATGGCTTTCTGAGATCCCCACTTTCTTCTCTTGATTTGAATGTCTAATCTTTCTTGTTCTGTTGTTCCAAAGCTTCACATTCATGACAAAGTCTTGCCATTCGATGTGAAGGATGTACCTCAGGCATCTGTTTATGACTGTCTGTAGCTTGTGATTTGAAGACTTTTTAGTACACCAGGTCTCACATCCATACAATACCACACTCTTCACATTTGTGTTGAAGATCTGCAGTTTCATCTTCACAGATATTATTTGTGAACTGCATATAGGACAAAGACTCTTGAATGCAGCTGTTGTTTTCCCTATTCTGATACTGAAATCCCTATCTGTTCCTCCATCTCCGCACATAATACTCCTCAAGTAGGTAAAATGCTCCACATCTTACAGGTCATCCCCTCCTAGAGCCTAGATTAGCCTTCAAGGACAGTTGCAGCCTTAGAAATATAAATGAAGAAAAGTGCTAACTACAAAAGCAAGGGCCATTACGTTCAACTGTGGGAGTTCTCACAGTATGCCTTTCCCGCTCATTGTCATCAAAGGAAAAGTTCAGGTGGGTAAAGACACTGTCCAGAGGGTTTTCTGGAGAAGAAGCTATAAATATTGATTCAATGAATGATATTTAGTCACTGGACTGTTTGGTGGAATAATAGAACAAGAAGATAGAGATCCCTGGGGTTATTCTGAGCCAACCTGAGGGAATTTTGGGAAACTGGCAGATTACTACATCTCTACTGGCAATTTGTTTTTACTATCTTTGAGTCACCTGCTAATTTATTTTATCTGCTTTAACCTCTCAATAACTCTCATTTCTTTTTCTTAGCAATGCCTGACAACATTATCTTTGGTGTAAGTTTAGGATGACCATATGTCCCATTTTGGACTTTTTTAAGCCCTGTCCTGGCTGCTCTGACTTGATAATTTGGCAAAAGCAAAAAGGACAAATGCTTAATTTAAAAAAAAATTGGCTGTGGTGTGGAAGATTCTGAAGAGGGAGGAATGGCAATGTCAGCCACATGTGTGGATGGTCAGGTTAGATCTCAGGTGGGGGGCCAGGCAGGTCTTCAGCATGCATCAAACAGCCTTACATGGGGACAGTCATGGCTTGGGGGAGCAATGACCCCAGATTGTCCAGGGAACAGGTAGTCCTGGAACAAGTAGCTCAGGCCAGCCCCACAGTGCAGGATGGGGAGGAGTCACATTTTCCCTTTGCAAAGTATGGCCGTCCTGCACCTATCCCTACTTGTGATCCACAGCTGGGAACTCCCTGCCCTGAAGTCAGGTGCCTAGGCTGTCCTTTCAAAAAAGGTGTATGACTAAACTAAAATCAACACAAAACAGTTGAAGTGGCAGCACCACATCCCTTCTAACTTTTAGCATAGGTTCAGGTCGGGATTCTTTAAGAGAGATGCTCTGGTTGAACAAAAAGTTACTAGACAATCTGCAGCAATTGGTGGGTGAAAGAAATTCTGTGGCCTCTGTTATCTACCAGGCAGAGCAGATAATAGAGTGGTTTCTTCTAGCCTTAAATCATGTAAACGTCAAACTTTCTGTATCTATTGAGTTGTTATCTTTAGGGTGTTTTTCAATAGATCCAAGTGTAAGTGAGATCACATTTCACTGTATATTCACAGGGACCTGTTTAATTTACATATTGGTACTGGAATTAAAATAAACAGTATACCATGCTAAGACAATTGTCGCCTAATAGTTATTTAGAGTTGTTCTTTGTATGGAAAACTTGAAAGGATCAATATTCTTTCAAGAAGCTGATTACGCAGTAATACTTTAAAATAGCATATGTCAATGAATGCCAAAGGACCTGTGGAATTGACACTGTTTGATAAAAAAATGTGGAATCTAAGTGATTAGGAGGATTCATAAAGACTTATTCATTAAACAATAAATAACAAGAATTAAATGTTCCTTTTCACAATGAGTAGAATAAAAGCTTGGCCCAATATGTCAATGATAAATTTGCTTCATAGTCTATTTTCAAGCATTACAGAAATGTCTGGGTAATATTTGAGTGGTCAGGGAGTCAGGTAGATACATTGGAGGATAGGGATCAGGTCCAGAGGGACCTAGACAAATTGGAATATTGGGCCAAAAAATTTGATGGGGTTCAACAAGGAGAAGTGCAGAGTCCTGCACTTGGGATGGAAGAATCCCAAAACACTCTTACAGGCTGGAAACCGACTGTCTAAGTAGCAGTGCAGCAGAAAAGGACCTGGGAATTATAGTGGATGAGAGGCTGGATATGAGTAAACATTGAGCCCGTGTGCCATTAGCCTTTTTGGCTACATTGGGGTGCATTAGGATAAGCATTTCCAGCAGATCTAGAGACGATATTTTTCCCTTCTACTTGCTACTGGTGAGGCCACACGTGCACGATTGCATCCAGCTCTGGGCCCTGCCAGTATAGAAGGGATATGGACACACTGGAGTGGGTTCAGCAGAAGGGAACAAAAATAATAAAGGGGCTGGAGCACATGACCTGTCAGGACAGGCTGAGAGATTTGAGTTTATTTAGTTTGCAGAAGAGAAGACTGAGGGGTGGTTTAATCGCAGCCTTCAACTTCCTGAAAGAGAGCTATAAAGAGGATGGAGAGAAACTGTTGTCAGTGGTGAGAGACGGCAGAACAAGGAGCAAGGGTCTGAAGTTACAGAGGGAGAGGTGTAAGTTGGGTTTTAGGAAACACCATTTCACCAGGAGGGTCGTGAAGCACTGGAATGCGTTATCAAGACAGGTGGAGGAGTCTCCATCTGTAGACGTTTTTATGTCCTGGCACGACATAGTCACAGCTAGGATGATTTAGTTGGGGTTAATCCCGCTTTAGGCATGGGACTGGACTAGACGACTTCCTGAGGTTCCTTCCAGCCCCAGAATTCTATGATTCAATGGGTGCATTACTGGCTGGATAACCATTCTCAGAGAGTGGTTATCAATGGTTCACAGTCACGCTGAGAGGGCATAACAAGTGGGGTTCCACGGGGGTCACTTTTGTGCCAGTTCTGTTCAGTATCTTCATCAGTGATTTAGATAATGGCATAGAGAGTTTATGTTTATAATTTGCAGCTGATACTAAGCTGGAAGGGGTTGGCAAGTGCTTTGGCGAATAGGGTCAGAATTCAGTACGATCTGAACAAACTCAAGGAAGGGTCTGTGGAAAATAGGATGAAGTTCAATAGGGACAAATGCAAAGTACTCCACTTAGGAAGGAACAATCAGTTTCATATATACAAAATGGTAAATGATTGTATAGGAAGTACTGCAGAAAGGGAACTAGGGTTCATAGTGGACCACAAGTTGAGTATGAGTCAATAGTGTGACACTGTTGCAAAAAAAGCAAATATGACTCTGGGATGCATTAATAAAAGTGTTGTGAGCAGGACACAAGAAGTCATATTTCCACTCCACTCAGCACTGAGTAGGCCTCCATTGGAGTATTGTGTTCAGTTCTGGGAACCACATGTCAAGAATGATTTGGAGAAATTGGAGAGGGTGCAGAGAAGAGCAATAAACATATTGAAGTTCTGGAAAACATGACCTATGAGGGAAAAGTGAAAGAACTGGGTTTTCTTAGTTTGGAAAAGAGAAGACTGAGAGAGGATATAATAGCAGTTTTCAAGTACCTAAAAGGTTATTCCAAGGATGCGCCTGAGGCAGCGCAAGTGTAAGACGTTCAGCCTCTTTTCCTGGCGGGCATACAGGGTCCAAGTCTTGCTGCCATAAAGGAGGGTGCTGAGGATGCAGGCTCTGTAGACTTGCATTTTGGTGTGAGTGTACAGCTTGTTGTTATTCCACACTCTCTTGCTGAGTCTGGACAGAGTTGTGGCCGCTTTTCCGATCCTCCTATTTAGCTCAGTGTCCAACGACAGGGTGTCAGTGATGGTGGACCTGAGGTAAACGAACTCGTGGACAACCTCTAACGTATAGTTGTCAATGCTGATTGATGGGGATTCAGCAACATCGTGACCGAGTACGTTCGTCTTCTTTAGGCTGATGGTAAGCCCAGAGTCCTTGCACGCTTTGAAGAACCGATCCAGCAGTTTTTGAAGCTGGTCTTCTGTGTGAGACACTACAGCAGCATCGTCTGCGAACAGCATGTCTCTGTCTTCCACTTGCGCTGCCTCAGGCGCATCCTTGGAATATCATGGAAGGACAGAGTGACCAACACTGCCGTCCTCGAGCAAGCTAGAATCCCAACCATGCACACCCTCCTCAGGCAGCGTCGACTCCGCTGGCTTGGCCACGTCCACAGGATGAATGATGGAAGGATTCCAAAAGACATCCTGTATGGTGAGCTAGCCTCTGGCAAAAGACCTCCCGGACACCCCCAGTTGCGTTACAAAGATGTCTGCAAGAGAGACCTCAGAGAGGTAGACATCGAGCTGGACAACTGGGAAGATCTAGCAGACGACCGCAGCAGATGGAGGCAGGGGTTACACAAGGGCCTTCAGAAGGGCGAGTTGAAGATCAGACAGCTAGCAGAGGAGAAGCGAGCGCACAGAAAGCACAATAAGGACTTGCCAGACACCCACTACATCTGCAAGAGATGCAGCAAGGACTGTCACTCTCGTGTGGGTCTTTGTAGTCACAATAGACACTGTAAATGAAGTCCTCAATTGAAACTTTAAAGGGCGTGATCCATAGTCTATGCAGACTGAAGGATGCCTACTAAAAGGTTATTACAAAGATGAGGGAGAATACTGTTCTCCTTGATCTCTGATGAGAGAACAATAAGCAGAAGGCTTAAACTGCAGAAAGGGAAGTTTAGGTTGGACAATAGGAAAAACTTCCGATGTGGGTGGTTAAATATTGGACTAAATTGTCTAGAGAGGTTGTGGAATGCCCATCATGAGAGATTTTTAAGAGCAGGTTAGACAAACACCTGTCAGGGATGATCTAGATTGCGCATGGTCCTGCCAAGAAGGCAGAGGATTGGACTTGATGCCTCTAGGAGTCTCTTCCACTTCTAGTACTCTATTCCTCTATGGCTTTAGCACTGAAAAATGAGGGAAAGGGAAACAACATCTTGGAAGGAAAGGTTATACATAAAACTATTATAATGTAACAACTTTAGAGGCATTTGTGTAGTACAAGTGAGCACATAAACTTAATGATCTAGCAGTTCAAGGTGCAAAATACTGTTTGAATAATAGATTTCAAGTCAAGGAAGCTGAAACATCTATGCAGGTTATTGGTGCATGAGGCAGATCAAACCAACAAAGTGCTTTAACTATGTGTAGTAGTATGAAATTTCCTCCAAAAGCCTTTCTTGGCAATGACATAGGCCCCATTTACAATGATCAGACTGAGAAAGAAATAATACAATGTTTATCTGAAGTCCACTGCACTGTGTGTTTTCACAGTATTTGCCTAGTGTGAACAGAGCATAAGCTAGAGATCCTCTCATGGCCCTTACCAGTTTGCCAATCCCAATTCAATGCTTTCCTCAGATTTGAACAGAGCTTGGTTACTTAACGTAGAATCTAAATATTTTAATTTGAGGATTTTGCTAAGGAGACATCAAATGGAAAGCTCTGCTGCAAAGAGCCTTTTAGTGTTTAGTTTGATTAAAAAAAATTCCACTGGAGTCTGTGTAAATCCTAAAGTGGGCTGTGTCTGGCTTGTTGAAATGTCATCAGTTGAAGAGTAACATGTTTCACTGCTGTGACAGAAACAGTTTGTAGTACTTCAGGTAGTCTGGCTATGGACCACAGTTTGATGCAGAAAGGATGTTTCCATTAACCTGCAGATAACCTGGCCTACAAGCAATGCTACAGTTTGTAGAATATTTACAGTGGGGGTTCAGCCCAAGAGAGGGGAGGAATTCCGAACCCTACTTTTCTGTAGCTCCTTTAAAGTGAGCATCAGCTTTAGTTTTATTAAAAAATGAGAGCATCTTATAAGAGATACAGATGGGTAGCCTGTTAGTCTGTAGCTTCACAAATGTGCAGTCCTGTAACACCTTAAAGACTAGCAAATGTATTAGGTCATGCACTGTGGGAAAAACAGATTCCTTAGCTTTACAAAACAACGAGAAGTCCTGTGGCACCTTAGAGACTAACAGCTATTTTGGAGCATAAGCTTTCATGGGGAAAGACCCGCTTCATCAGATGCACAAGTGGGGTTCCAGAGAAGGATGTAGATCCTCCGTTACTGAACTGACCTTGTCAACCCTGGCCCTCCGCTTGACTGGGACTTCCTCCTTTCCATGAGCCTATAAATTTAGACCCTCCTCTGGACCCCCCACTCAAGCATCTGACCAAGTGGGTCTTTGCACATGAAAGCTTATGCTCTAACATATCTGTTAGTCTCCAAGGTGCCACAGGACTTCTTGTTGTTTTTGAAGTAGCAGACCATCTCTGCTACCCCTCTAATACTCGTTAGTCTTTAAGGAGCCACAGGACTGCTTGTTGTTGCCCACAAAAACATATGCTCCAAAAGAGCTGTTAATCTCTAAGGTGCCAGACGACCTCTCTTTTGTTTCTGAGTATGCAGACTAAGGGGGTACCCCTCTGATTCTTTATACAAGAGTGAGAACAGCTGGGAGGGAGGTGCCTCACTGAAGCTGCTGGTGTGGCTAGCCCTGCCCTACCCAACCTGCACAGCAGGGCAGGCTGCTAACGAGGACAGCATGTGGTAGAGGAGCTCACACAGATACTCAGAGCTGGACAAGCCCCACAAGGAGGGGGCCGAGTTTGCCCGGAGTTGGCGGGAGTTGCGCTGCTCCACAGCACTCCGGCGGCGGGAAGGCGGAGGGGGCAGATCCCTCCCCGCTGGAAGAAGACAGCCCGAGACTGGCAGGGGGGGAGCCCGCTCTGCTTCCTTGGAGCCGGGCTGGCGGAGGGAGCTCCCCCCAGCTCCGCTCCCGCCCGCTCGCTCCCCGCCTGCAGCCGCGCACCCGCAGGCAGCCAGCCAGCTGGGTCCCTCCAGCGGGCAGCGGCCGCCCAGGGGCTGGATTGCGGGAGCCTCGCCCACACGAAGGGGTTCAACGCTCCCGCCGCGGGCTGCCTGCCGAAAGCCGAGCCCCGCACCAGCCGCTGCGCGCCCAGGAGCCAGCGGGGGCCGGGGAGGGGGAGCAGCCGCCTCGCGCCCTCCACCTGAGGTCGTGACCCGCCTCCCGGCGCCCATAGCACCGGCCGCGGCTGCAGAGGCGCCCGGGGCTGGGAGGGGAGCGGGAGTGAGCGGCGGCGGGCTCTGGGGTCCCGTGAGCCAGGGACGCTGGCTGCCGCCCCTGCTCCGCGTGAGGCGCGAGGAGGCGGCCGGAGCGGGCTGTGGCGCGGCTAGCGCCTCCAGCGGAGGGGCTGTCCGCAGCCGCGTGTGGGCAGCAGGCGCCGCTCCCGCCGGCGTTTCCAACCGCTCCCCGCCGCCCGGGGTCCGCCGGCGCGCACCTGCCCAGCCCGGCGCTGAGCCCCACGGCAGGATTATCGCGGCGCGAGGCGGTGGCGCTCCCGCTCCCTTCGGGCGCGGGCTGGGGAGGTGCCCGCCTGGCTCCTCGGCACGGGCCCTGACCTGAGAGACGCCCCCCCGGGGAAAGGCGGCCCGAGCAAAGCCAAACACCAACTTCGTGTTCCGCTTAAAAGGCTCATTCGTGGCTCAGCTGCACCGGGCGCCTCCAGCCCGGCACAATCCAACGCGCCAGGGGCTGGGACCCCGGGGCAGCAGAGACCCGCCGCAGCCGCCCCGCGCCCAGGGGTCTGGCCGTGCTGGGGAAATACTTGGCTTGCTCGCGGGAAGATGCGTCCCGCGGCGTGAGGCGGAGGCCGGCGCTCAGCCCGCGGGCCCGGTGAAGATGCTCTCCTTTGGGATTACACGTGGAGCGAGGCGATCCGGCCAGGGGAGAAACTAACGGACGTTTTCGCTCCGGGGAAGCGGCTTCAATGGCTCCATCTCCCAGGCCCAGCCGTAGAAAAGATGCCTACGCCTTGCCGAGCATGTCCTCAACTTTCTGGGCCGTCATGATCCTGGCCAGCCTTCTGATCGCTTACTGCAGTAAGTACCTTGGTCCCCAGGCTTCCACTGGGCGCCGATCCACAGCCCTTTCCATGCCTCCAAGGCCGAGGTTTCCAACTAATATGCCCAAGGTTGTCTCCCTCCCCCTCCCTACCGATTACAAAGCAGATAAGAAGCTCAAATAGTACTATTACTGACGCACGCTTCAGGTGGGACTGTAATTGCAGTGTTTAAACCTCGGCAGAATCTCTTTCTCTTGTGTTTTTTTTTTAAAGAACCCACTTTAGTTTTTACTAAGCACTATCCAATGTTCCATAGTGATTAGTTCCAAAGTGTATTCAATATAATCAACTTTGAGCAGGTGTGCTCCCTCCCCACCTCTCCAGATTCTCACTCACACATTTCATCATAAGCAAGAGTTATTGGTTGGTCTTGCTAAGGGAGAGCACACTTGCTTAGTCTAAGACAGATGTCTTAATATTGCCAGGATCATATGTAAGTCTTTGACTGTGAAATTACATTGGAACAAACCGCAGAATATCCCTAGCACTATCTCAGTAGTGTACTAAAGCCACACCAGGAGTTGACAGCTGTTTGATAGATACTCAGTTGACGATTGTATGTTAGTTTCTGGTAGAGTTGATGGTCTCCTTGGATTAATTGTACTGAAGGGCAGAAATGTAATTGCACAGATTTTAAGGGTATGCAGTGTTGGTAGAAATTGATACCCCAAGTATTACAACTTTTATTGTGTTTTTGCCTGAAAATGCAAATATGAACACTGATAATGCCAGTCAGTGTTATTGCTCCCAGTAAGTTTAATTCTTAGCCTTTTAATATAGGTATAGATTGACCATCTTTTGGCAAAAAAGATGAAATTGCCTAGAGCACTAAAGTGAGCATTCAATAGCGAAAGTTAAAAAATACAGTAGCTTGTGTTTATAATAAACCATATCAGCATAGAGATAAGTACATATACAGCTTTAACTATCAGAAATGAATTTGAATCCCCCCATGCTGTCTGTATTCACCATATATTCGTCACTTGACTTGGCTGAGATCTGTAATTTATGTGATATGGCTATTCTTTCATAAATGCAAAGTAGACATTCTGCAGAGAGCTTGTCATGATGCTGTAGTGGTCGTAGGTTATGATGAAAAAAGTGGATGCTGATTTTAAAGAGTGTGCCTAAGGCATTTTCTAACCCTGTATTCTCTCAAGCCTTCACAAATTTACCATCCTTCAGCATTCTATGAAATGAAATTGCAGCTAGTCATGAGAACCTTTTCTCCACTGCTTTTACATGTTATAAGTGCCAGTGTCATGGGCCAACCTTCATTCACTGCTTTTGTGACAAGCTCATGATGCTTATTAAAAGATAATTCCAGTTTCATGGAGAGTTATTTTGTAAGCACTTATTTAATTTCAAAATACATTCTGATTATGAATAGTTCATTAAAACATGTAGAATGAGCTTCCCTTTTAATCAGTTCTATTTTGTACATGATGTAGTACTCTGTGCCCGTAAACACTAAAGGTATGCTAAATGACATATTAAGATTTAACAGAATGTAGTACATTGGGAGATGAGTGCTCTGCTAATCAATAAATGCATATTAGGGGTGATTAGCTAAAGTGTACGTGGATTAAAATGTACCTTTTTATTAAATTTGTAGTAACTGTGACACAAATTTTGTCTTGCGAGTTCAAATCTCTAGAGAGTCATAGTCTAGTAATGGGTTAACTGTAAACTGCAAACAACTAGCAGAAGGAGTCTTTTTAGAATTGTGTGTGTATGTGTTTAAGGATGAGAAAGGAGTTGCTCTGTGAAAGGGGAGGATTTTTGCCTTCAATTCTGTTGTTTAGTTATTTTCAGTGTATTTTTAGCATTGTTTATGGGTGCTGAACAACCTAAATGGTAGCTGGTATATGCAGACAAAATCTTGATGTGTTTAAATGAGCAACTACTAATTTATTTTGCCAGCAAATTTTATAGTAGACGGCGCTGTTGAAACATACGATATTCTTCATACCATATAGCACTGAATAAACACCAGGGAGACTAAAACATGTAGTGTTGTGTCACTTTACCATTTATGTGGAGTTTCACTGATTTAATGACTGAAGGTGCAATTCCAAATGTTAATGAAGTATCATACTATCAAACTGCTACAGTACCTGAAGAATTGTTAAATGTTTCTTCTATGAAGAAAAAGGCAAAGACGCCTAAAAATCTGAGGAAGATGTGTATAGATACTGTTGCCTAGTGTACAGTATTACACCAAATATTTTCAGATTCACGTAGGTCTAGTCCATCCATTCATCATATGATGTATTGTTTATTAAAGGGGATAGTCTCTTTCTCTCTTTCAAGAGAAATAGGAATCTGGGATTGTTTTTATGCAAACATTTTAGAAATTATGCTGACTTTAGATCTCCATCTCATGTGCACACACATACACACAGACCTTTTCTAACATGAAAAATGTCTGTTATACTCCTTAAAGCAATAAAATATACTCAAAGGATTTATATCCCTCACTGTATCCTTCTCACTGTATCTTTTTTATATGCCTGTGCGAAACCCTGGAGGAGTGGTTCCAATGAAGACAGAACTTTTATAGTATTGTAAAAACAAATGAAAAATGCAAATTAAACTGTTCTGTCTGTATTGCTCATTTGCTTCATCAGTCTGTTCATGCTGACAGCATAGTCACAATACAGTTCTATGACGGCTGCTTGTTTCCCTTCCATGTTATTTTAGAATTTTATTATTAGGAACATGTTTCTGTTTCAGGACAGCTACCTCTCTTAGGGCAATTTATGTTACACTTTGAATTCAGTTTCACATGTTTGTGGAAACTTCATTTTGAGGAGAGACATACATAGTTGATAAGATTTTTATTCATTATTTTCTGAAGCACTGTTATTTTCTCTTTGTACTGGTAAAGATGGTAACCTGACAATTTTTCTCCTCTAAGTGTTTAGATTATATTTAGGGATAGTGGCTCCATCCTATGGTTGAAGACAGACCTGCACTGTACCAATTAGTTCAGTTGCTATAGTGATAAAATCTTGTAATTTTTTCATCCTGAGGAAGATAGTCTGATTCATGATTATAGGCCCTTAATGAGGGGGAGGGGAAGAAGTAATACAAATATGAGGTGGTTAAAATAGACTGTTTAAGACTATATGATAATTATTGTCAAGGAGCTACTTATTTGCAAGCAATGAAATACATGTAAAGAAATCTCTAATATGACCATCCTCCTGATGCTGAGCATCCTCAGATGCTGTTGAAAGAGGCAGAGTTGGGCAGTGCTTTCATAACCTAACTTTACAAACTTGATTAACTAATAATAACAGAATGGAGAGAACTACTTCCCCCAAGGTTAACACAGTGTTCTGTGAAAGAGTATTGAAATCAATCAGTGTAAAAGAACAGCTAGTGTTAGAAGGCTGCATCTCTTTTTTCCTATGTTAGGAACTTCTGAACTTCCTATGTGTGTTAAAGCAGTGTGCTGCATTAGAAAAGTAAGAGGCATATTCTTTGTAGAGCTGAGTTCTTGACTCTTCTATTTGAGCTCACTGCATTGTAAATATTAAGGTATTCATTTGGTGTGATTCTTACACTTAAATGATAGATGTTGAAACAAAGTGCACATCAGCATTAGCTATCCTGTTGCAGTTAAAACTCTGCCTCCCCCATTCAGTACTTAATGCAAGCAAGGAGATAAGAGTGGTATAGCTCTTTTTTAGCTATTATTTTTATTTATTGAAGCAATACTTCATAGTATAGTAGATATGGATCTTTTAAAAAGCACTCCCAAAACTGAGTTCTATTTTGAAAGTTTATCTTTCTATTTTATATAGTATGGTTTGAAGACGTATCATATGCCAGACTTCATACCACTAACTTGTAACGCAAAATCCTGTAGTCAGGTATGTTTACTGTAGTTGCACAGTCCTTTAGCATTGTACATGTAGGTACAACTAGGAGAGGTGAAAAGTGGTAACACTTCTTCTGGTTCGTTTTTTTTCCTTTGTTGACTGCAGTATCACAGAATTATAGTGATAGAACAGTAAAAGGTAAGGCATCCATTAAAGGCCTGATCCTGAAGTTCCTCTGTTTGAGTCAATGGAAGTTGTGTGCAGGAAGACTGAAGAGTATATCTTTATTTTTATTTGGGATTTTTTAGTTGTTTTGGATAACATTATACATGTCCACAACAACTTATTTCAGTTACAGCACAAAATGACTTTGAGAGCTAAAGTTAAAGCAGGAGAGCTTCAGGTACGTTTCCAAATGCCAGCTATTTTTAAAGGGGGAAAAATAGATTAATGTTCGGGAAACGTGTCAGATTGGCCTCACCTGAAACTCAGGTCTTCTGTGTATGCCCAGAATAGACACTGCTGCCATCTATCCAATATAAGTCTCTTGTTACCCTGTCGATTCTGTTCTGGAGGTGCCATCTTTCCAAGAGGGAGAGGCCAGTATGGCTTTTAGGCCCAGTTTTTCCTTGGCATGTCTTCTGAAACTGCCAGCAAAGATACCAATTAATTCTAATTGAATGACTTCACTGAGCATTAGACTGAGACTACCAATTCATTTCATGCAGGCCTCTGAACAACTGTCAGATGATAAAGGTCACTTCTGACCTACGTCAAACGTAAACAAGAGACCTATGAATGGTGGGGCTTCCATATCACATTACTAGCCCCTTTTCATTCAGTTCTGTCTTCATCTAATAAAATCAGACATTTTTTTCTTTCATGAATCCATGGAATCAATCTGTAGAATCATTTTGTTTACTGTAAGCCTTGCCACACTTGAGTTTTTTCCCCCCAAACTCTGTATTTTGAATAAATGCAACATGTAGATCAACTTGCATTACTCCTCCTGCTCTGTCATGTTTATGTATAGAAATGAGAAATTATTTTGATGATTTTGTGACAGTAAAAATGAAAAGCAAAACAAAAAATTTCCATCTCTTTATATGGCATCCCAGCTGCTCTTTTTTAAGAGTGTAATTTTTGAATTAAAAATGGTACTTTAAAGTTAATGACCTGTGCAAAATACCACCTGTTATGAGAACACAAACATTGACACTGAGAATGTCATATGACCAATTATCTGGAGAAAGTACAAGGTGGTTTGTTACATGGATTTTATTGGAGGGTGCTGGAATCAGAATCAGCAAATGTATTCTTTTCTCTTTTCTTTCTGATATATTTGGCCTCATCACCTTTTAAATTTCTCCAGATGAAAATGTGCTGCCCTGAACTGGACACAATATTCCAAGTGAGGCCTAATCAGTGGAGAGCAGAGTGGAAGACTTACTGCTTATACCTTGCTCACCAGATGCCTATTCATGCATCCCAAAATCATGTTTGCTTTGTTTGCAACAGTGTCACATTGACTCATACGCAGCTTGTGGTCCACTATAACCCCTGGATCCCTTTCTGCAGTACTTCATCCTAGGAAGTCACTTCCTATTTTGTATGTGTGAAAGTGATTTCTTGTTCCTCCTTAAGTGGAGTACTTTGCATTAGTCCACATTGAAAGTCATCGTGTTTTCCTCAGACCCTTTCTCCAGTTTGTCCAGATCATTTTGAATTTTGACCCTATCCCCCAAAGCACTTGGAACCCTTCCTAGCTTGGTATCATCTGCAAAATTGATATGTGAACTCTCTGCCATTATCTAAATCAGTGATGAAAATGTTGAAGAGAACTGGCACCAAAAGTGATTCCTCTGGAACCCCACTTGTTCTTCCCTTCTAGCACGACTGTGAATCATTAGTAACTACAGTAGTCCCTTGCGTTATGTGAGGATGGCATTCCCACGCACTCTCACGTAACTCAGAATTTCACGTAAGTCGGGGGCGGCTTTTTTCCGCAGCAGAACACATGTACTACAGCCGGGGAAGCAACGGGAGCACCTGGAGCTCCTTTTGAAAGGTAAGTCCTGGGAATGGGGCAGTTGGGAAAGATTAAGCCTGGTGTGGAGTTGAGTTGGACTCGCGTGCACAGGGGGAAGTGAGCTGGAGCCATGTGCAGGGAGTTTGAAATGCGGGGGGGGGGCTTGAGCCAGAGCTGCGCATCGAGGGTTGAACCAGGGCAGGAGGGTGGCGAGCCGGAGCCATGTGTGGGTGGTGAGCTGGACCACTGAAAGTTTGAACTGGGGACAGTGAGCTGGAGCAGTGCATGGGGGGGTTGAACCAGGGCTGTGGAGGGTTGAACTGGGACTGGGAGGGGTTCAACCAGGGCTCTGGGGGGCAGGAGGGTTTGATCCAGGACTGGGGGGAGCAGGATTTTGAGTTGCGCTTAACTTGTGTTAATGCAAGTTAAGCGTAACTCGGCATCGCGCATTTTGAGGTTTACTGTACTCTCTGTGAATGGTTATCCAACTTGTTACACACCCACCTGATATTAACCCCATCTAGTTTGCATTTCCTTTGTTTACTCATGAAAAGGTCATGTGATACTGTATCAAGTGCCTTCACTAACATGTAGGCATACCATGTTCATCACTTCTCTCTTATCAATGAAGCTTGTATCATATCACCAAGAGCTATCAGGTTGGTTTGACAGGATTTTGTTTTTGACAAATCTATGCACATTGTTACCTCTGATCTTATCTTGCAGATGTTTGCAGATGGATTCTTTAATTATTTGCTTTATTATCTTTGCTGACCATAAAGTTAACCTGACAGGTCTGTAATTTCCTGGGATGTCCTTATTCTCCTTTTTTATAGTTGGGCACTATTTTTGCCTCTTTTTCCAGTTTTCTGGAATCTCTCCTGGCTTCCATGACTTTTCAAAGATCATAGCTAGTGGCACAGGTACCTCCTCTATCAGCTCCTTGCATATTCTAGGATGCAGTTCATCAGGCCATGGTGTCTTGAAGACCTCTAATTTTTGAATTAATTTTTGACTTTTTCTTTCCCTACTTTAACTTCTTGACCTACACCATTTTCCACTAGCACTCACTATGTTAGGCATCTAGTCTCCACCCACCTTCTTGGTGAAAACTGAAACAAAGAAATCATGAAGTAATTCTGCCATTTTCATGTTTTCTGTTATTGTTTCTCCCTCTCTGTTGAGCTGTGAATCTACCTTGCCCTTGGTCTTCCTCTTACGTCTAATGTAATTGTAGAATATTTTCTTGTTTCCCTTTGCCTTGAGCCAGATTATACTTGTTTGTGCTTTCGCCTTTCTAATATTTTGCCCTTACATTCCTGTGTTTGTTTATATTCCTCCTTTTGTACTTTGACCTACAATATACAACTTTTTATGCAATTCCTTTTTGATTTTTAGGTCATTCAATATCTCTTGCCACACTTCCTTTCCTTCCTATGCAGAGGAATGGTTTGCTCTTGCACTTAGTAACGGACCTTTGAAAAATTGCCAACTGTCTTTAATTGTTTTTCTTGTAGTCTTGTTTTCCATTGGGTCTTACAAATCAGCTTTCTGAGTTTACTAAAATCTGCCTTCCTGAAATCCATGATCTTTATTTTGCTGTTTTCTCTTCTGCAACTCCTTAGAATCATGAACTCATCATTTCATGATCACTTTTACCAGCGCTGCCTGGCACTTTAAGATTCTTAACCAGTTCCTCCCTATTTGTTAAATTCAGATCTAAAACAGCTACGGGATGGGGGTAGTTTTCTCTACCTTCTGAAATTTAAAAAAAAAAAAAATTGTCTCCAAGGCATTCCAAGAACTTGCAGGCATAGTACAGGGATGCCTCAAAATAGCACTTTATTTCGGCATCTGGTGCTGTTTATACAGCACCACATGTCAAAATAGCCCATTTCAAAATCACCTTCAGATAAGCTATGCAATTTGCATAGTGCAAATTGTGTAGTTTATTTCAAGGTTAGGCTGTCACATAGTCACAATCTAGAAGACCCCTACCATGACACCACCCTTGCTTTTTACCTCCTTTTAACCTTACACAGAGATTCTCAACAAGTCTGTCTTCCATGTCCTTCTTAACCTCAGTCCAAGTATTTTTAATATGTAAAGCAACACCTCCACCCTTTTTTTTCTCTGCCTATACTTTTTGATAAATCCATACCCTTCTATACCAGTATCCCAATCATGTATTATCCCACAGTCTCTGTGGTACCAACTGTCATACTCATGTTTGTTTATTTACTATGGGTTCAACCTCCCTTGTCCAGCATCCTTGAGATCTGACAAGGTATTCTTCCGGACCAGGGGTGGACCAGCCCCTGCCCCTGAGCTCCTCTGCCTCTGAGAGGATCCTGATCCCTTCTACCCCTGAAAGCTCCCCAGTCATTGGCTCTTGGCCCCAGCCACCCTTCCCCAGCCTTTCCAGGCAACAACTTCCTGCCTGGCCCAAGCCACAGCTTCCGAGTGCAGAAGCTTTGCATGCAGGCCTGGCTGTGGCTTCCCCCCAAGCCATGGGGATGAGTTGCTGTGAGCTGCCACTCCCCAGTCAGGGGCTTCCTTGCAGGCCCTGTGATGAGCTGTTGTGAGCCTGGGCTGCCAGCTTACGAGCCTGGGCCACAGTTTCCTGCCTCTGCTCCTGGCCCAGGCTGCATTTGTATACAGACAATTTAGACAAGGATTTGATTTTGCCCTCCAGTTCTTCCGTGTCCCTCCTTTATTTCTGCTGTTATAGGCCAGGCTCTTTTGCAATTTCTGACTTATCTCCCAGATATCCAGGGTTTTCACTTGCCTGTGGGCTTTGGTCACCAGCCCCCTAGTTTAAAGCCCTCCACAACAGGCTAACCAGCCTGTATCCAAGTACTCTCTTATCCTTTCTAGATAGAAGAATCCCATCTCTTCTTAACAGTCCTTCTTGAAACAGCATCCCATAGTCAAGGAAGCCAAAGCCCTCCTGGCAACACCATCTCCACAGCTGGGCATTCCCCTGCCTCTGATTGGAAGGACTGAAGAGACCACCTGCACTCCAAATTCTCACCTGCACCTCTCAGAACCCTGTGATCACTCCTGGTCTGCTCAAGGTTACACCTGCTGTATTATTCATGCTCACGTGGCTGAGCAGAATGGGTTACTAGTCAGAGGGCCAGATGATCCTCGACAATCCCTTGGCCAAGCTATTGTAAATAGGGGAGGGGGAAGGGAAGCCATGCTGATTTTTAATTATTAAATATATTATGAGTTCAGTAATCTCCAAGTCTTGTCCATATGTGCCAGAGAAACAGGATAAAAAATTTCCAGCATGGCTATTGGAAAACCAGCTTAGGGTACAGTTAGGCAAGTGAATGAGGATTGAAGCTACATGTTTAATACCAATATTCAACCAGGGATTCAACTTTGCCAAATGTGTTTTTTATTATCACTTTGTAGCTCAAGATTGGTTTAAGCAGCCAGCTAAATGTTTCTGGTGACCGAGGGGAAGTAGTTTTGTGGCATGGCATAAGTGTGGCCAACTCTGCACCATCTTCCCCAGTATCAGGGCCTGAGGCAAAGGGGTTGTGTGTGGAATACTGCTAAGTTCCAGCAATTGCCAAGTGCCCTGGTGACCTGTGGGTAGCTAGTCACAATTTAGAGCCACAAAACTTAAGCAGAAAGTGGAACTGCCCCCCATACAAGAGGATTTCCCGCCTTGTATTAGGCACACAGGATCAGATCCTCTTCAACTACTTGTCAAATTCCATAGTACTTCTTCCCTTGGATCTCTGACTCATTTTGTAAAGGATTACTGTGAAAGTTGCAGAGACTTAAAACCTCAATAACCTTGACAGTTGTTTAATAATGAAGGATTTTCTGTTCAGTATGAGACACTATGCCTGAATTTAGAATTACAAAAAAGTTCGATATTTGGTGCATTCCTTTCTCTATTTCATGGCCTCCTACAGCCACATGATCATAGAATCTTACATATCACAATATTTATCTTCACAAAGACCCCTTTGTGAAGTAAGGAAGTATTATTTCCATTTTTACATATGGGGATGTAAGCCACAGTGAGGCTAAGTGACTTCCCCCAAGTCTCACAGGTAGTCTGTGGCACAGCATTAATTTGAACTCAGTCTAACTAATTCTCAGGCTAGTGTCCTAATCACTGGACTCCTTTCGTTCAGTACTGAAGGTGAGTTTGTGTTTCATCGATCCACTGTTGTACAATAGCTTTTGGTGTCTGGATTTGGAATTCTAAAGAGTATCCTTTTGTGTAGAATGGCTCCACTAACTGACTGCTTCTGTCTGAGTTTGATGGGCTGAAGACGTAGAATGAGACTTTTCTGTCCAGTCAGAAAAATTGCTGATGTTTGTGCAATGGAGAGGGTTCCCTAAATGGCTGAAAGACAGTGGTGCTCTGTGTCTATATATTTGTGAAAACTTTGTTGTGGAATGAAACAGTAATAAATGCCGTGTCTGTATTAAAGATAGAAACAGCAGGTTTTTTGCAGGTGGGTTCTCACTTAAAGCAATTTCATTCATTTTTCCATCAACACTGGTAGCTATACATTTTTGTCTGTACTGGTGCTAATATGCGATGACTGTTTTCATATTTGAAGAGATAGAAATGCAGTAATGAAGGCAAGAAGACATTTCACCTCTTACAAACTTCTTTGTGATTTTCAAACCTCGTGAATAAAGAAGGGCTTGCAATAGCTTCTTTTCTGTTTCACACTATTTCTATCTTTTAGGGCACAGATTGAATTGCCAATGGTCAAGTCAGCTGATGGAGAAACGGGGCCAGTTCATGCAAATGCTGTTCCATTAGATGATCTTTCTGCAATACTAAAAATACATTATGGGAGGTATTCTGTTCTGCCTACCAGTCTGTGCATTGCTTATAGGAACTGAAGAGGCTCTGGGGAATGTAGTTGGGGGTGGGGACAGAGGGAGTAAAGCCATCACTGATTCATGTACTTGTACAGGGACTTAAGGATGTTGAGGGAAGGGAGGGAGGAAATGAATGGATATTGAAGAGGAGGAGGGGAAATCAGTAATGCACTCCAGTCAGAGTATGAGAAAGGTGAGACTCTTCAGCCACAATCACTTCTCAACCCTGTGGATTCAATATCACTAAAGAACTGAAACTATAAGATTTGTATTACACACCATGCAACAATAAATATCATCAGAAAATACCATAGTAGCACCTAAACCTATTTGGGGTGGGGGAGGAGGGAAGTGAGTCTCCTAGGCTGTGGCTACACTGTCCCTCCCTTTCGGAAGTGGCATGCAAATGTGGCCAATTGGCAATGCAAATGAGATGCAGATTTAAATAGCTCATGCCTCATTTGCATACTCACACAGGATCTCGATTCTGGAAGAGCTGATTTTGAAAGCCAAAACAGCCTGTAGATGGGGTTCATTTGAAAGGAAACCCCACTTTCAAAAGCACTCTTCTTCCTAATTTTTTTTTTTTTTTTTCAGGAAGAAAGGTGCTTATGAAAGCAGGGTTATCTTTCGAATGAACCCCATCTACACAGCTGTTTTGGCTTTCAAAATCAGCTCTTCTGAAATCAAGATCCTGTGTGAGTATGCAAATGAGGCATGAGATATTTAAATCCCTGCCTCATTTGCATTTCCGATCAGCCATATTTGCATGCCACTTCTGAAAAGGAGGGGCAGCATAGCCACAGCCCTCGTGTTGGTACAAATTTGACAGCATTATCTGAAGTGGCCCAGGGGAAATTAAACTTTGAAAGCAAACACGTACCTTACAGGAGCTTCTTTACACTATGGAATGTCTGGATTGTTTCCATTTCTAGGAGCCTTCTAAAGTCCTTCCTACTGCAAATCTAACACAAGTACAGAAAACACTTGGGTACTATGAGTGATGCACAGCATTGCAAAACCTATAAATAGACAGATGTGGTGTTGACCAAAAGACTAGGATTCTTGGTCAATTATTTTTGTTGTTGATGTATTCAAAAGAGACGACTCTTGTGTGTGGAGTTGATGGTTTTGCGTCCGTTGAGAGGGAATTATACTGTTGTTTACCCAGACAACTTGAAAAACTGCTAAGTGTGGAAGTTTTTTCAATACGTGCTTTCATGGTTGCTGAGTCTATTTTTGTACAGTGATTATGAAGACGTAAAAAAAAAAGGCCAATTCTTTATTTGAAAAGATTTTTTTGTTGACAAGGGTATTCCAAAGGTTTCATGATATTTCTTGTAATAGCTACTACTTCTTTCAAGTCCATTTACCTATTGTTCAAAATGCAGTTTTTTATGCACTCATATGCTTTTTTAAAATGGAAAACTTTACAGTATACCTAGTGAAATGTGGATTTAACACTATTGTAGGTAGACTATAAATAGCCTATTTTAGTTAATGTACTACTCCTATTGTCTGCTTTTATAATTTGCATTGCCTGTCTTAACAGATTGCAGTGTTTGGTCCACAGGGACAGTTGGATATGTAAAAGTGAAATATTGTGTCTAACTGGAAATTCAGTCACTTGAACTGAGCTCTACTTGGGTGTGAGGCTTTCTCAAGCTTTCCTTTCACTTACAGCACTGGGTCTATGTTACAGAAGACGTGATTCCATTATACATGGATGATATGAAAATTGTACATAAACAAGGATGCACTATTGCTTGTGCAAATCCCTAAAGTCACCTTAACTGAAAGAAGGTGCCTCCTCCACTGCATTGTTATCAGTTGTTTCAATATGCATTATGTGCTTTCCAGGTAGAATTAAACCAAAAGCCAGACTGAAACACTTAAGCAATTTGTGAAATGTTGACTATATACTTTGGCTACAGTTACATTACCGCGATCTTTTGACAGAAGTCTTTGTCAGAAGTGATTTTCTGAGAAAACTTCTGTCAACAGAGTGTGGCCACACACAAAAGCCAGTCGGAAGAGTGCTCCGCATTGGTGACAGAGCGGCTGGGCTGCCCAGCTGCTCTCTTAACAAAACAGGCACCCAGAAACACAGCAGAAAGGGCTGCCCATTGTTCCGGATGCCCTGTCTGTTGAGAGAAGCAGCCCCCGCCCCCCAAGCATCCACACATCTTTTTTGTCAACAGAATCTGTTGACAGCAGTTTTATGCCTCATGGCTGAGAGGCAGAACACTGCCGGGTGAAAGTGTTGAGTTTTGTCAGTTAACTGTCAACAAAACAATGTTGTGTGTGGACATTCCACCAGTTTTGTTAACAAAACCAGCATTTTGTCATGAAAATTCACTAATGTAACCATAGCCTTTGTGTTTTGGGTCCACCTGTTTTCATTTCTTTGGAGTATTGTCACGTTACCTGGATGACTAGTGAAGTGGAAGGATGAACATTTAGTTTCATAAACTACTTAAGTAATATTAATTTAAAGAAACCAACATTATTTTATTTCAAATTTGAAAAAAATAGGATTGACAGATCTGAAATTAACAATGTTTCACTTGATTTGTAAATTCTGCAGAAAAAGGACTGCTAGCCACTTCATGAAACTGATGAGTCATACTCATCTGAACTCTGAATTTAACCTGCAAGCCACTAACATTAAGTATACAGAAGATCATTTTTGTTAATCATATTTGTCTTTCTAAATAGCTTTAACGCTTTTCTTCCACACTAACTCTCAATAAATTTAAACAGGAGAGTGTAGAAATTATTGGGCAATGAAATTAGTTAACTTGCACGATCCTGTTTAGTGCGGAAGGACAATAATCCCCTCCTACTATTCAGCATCACCAGGCTAGTAAACATCAGTTACTATTTTTAAAAAATACAGAGGTAACTGTCTGTTCTTTCTGGCCCTTTTGCTAATCGTTTCTCCAGCTGAAATCTGTTAAACATACATTTACAGTTACGAGGAGTCACTTGTTGATATTATCCTCTAGTGCTACAAAAGGTTTTGACAGGTTGCTCTTCTGAAAATAAAATGTTCTTTGGATTGAGTCAGAGCTTGAACAGGCATATTTGCTTTGCCACTCCTCATAAAAATGTGATTTTGCTGTTTTTCTTTAATGCATTGTGTCATCTTTTCATTAATTACTAGCTTTTAGCTATAATTCTAAATGGCTTTACCCACCAGTTAGACAGCTATAACTGAAATTAAACCAATGCAGTTTGCAGAGTTCATTTTGATAAAGATTATTTTATTGTGAAGACAAAATTCTAATGTTTTCCCAACCTCATAGATTAATTTAAAGCTGTGATTTAAGTTAAAAAAACTTTCACTGAAAATTTATTTAGGAAAGAAAAGGCTTTTTTGTGTGTGCCTTCAATAAAAAAAATAAAGATGGCTGAAACTTCATTTCTCCCCCTGGTTTCTGTTTACAGTGACTTGATCCCATCTTCTTACTACTCTTGTAAACTAGTTGCAAAGATAACTCCTCTACCACTGACATAGAATAACACCCTGTAATCGCTAAATTCTGTGTTAATCTGGTAGCATTTTACACCCGCTTCTAACAATCCGAAAAAACTACGCAAACTGCAAGGCAGTGGGGAACTGCACCCAGACTATTGAAAGCTACAGCTGTTACTTTGGTTTCAATTATTTTATTTTTATGTGTTCATTTGTTAACAGTCATCCAGTAAAACTGATGTGGGTCTGTTTAATAGAACCCCCAGAACACTGTTGGGAAGTGTTTCTGAATGTGAATTTGGAGTAGTTTCAGTAGTTTGGCAAATATATTTTAGTCGTCCACCCATAATGAAAGGAGAGGTGATGACAAGGTGACTTTAAGAACATTGGTCCTCATGGAGGTAAGAAAAGTGATTAACCATGAGGTCTCTACTGCAGAAAAGAAGTAAATGATGTAGTGCCACAGAATTCACACTTCTGTTATGCAGTGTGTCAGTGTATTCCACCTTTACGGCAGTTAGGTTACTTTTTGTGTAATCAGTGGGTACTTGGAGAGAGGCAGGATGAAAGTGCTCTATTAGATATAGTATTGCATAAAGCATTTGTGGAGAAAAAGGAGTTGAAAACATCTACCTCACTTGTTCAGATATTTGAAAGTTGAATTTCTGCTGTGAAGTCTTGAAGTATTGTATAAATGCTGCTGCTCTCAAAATCATTTTGCTTAGAGAGAACTTTGCTGTCTTCCTACCTTCATTCCTTTATCCACATATTCTCCAAAGCTTTGGCTCTACAAAGAGAATAGTGATATACTACATCCAGTGTGTTCTTAGGTCTTTTTTCGTCTTCCCTGTGATGACTCTCCTTATTACTGATTTGCTTATTCATAGATGTTTCACTCCCAACATCTTTGCTTATTCATGGATTTTTCACTCCCACCAGCTGCCTTGTCAAATTTGGTTTTGCTGCCTCATACAGTCAGGAGCCCAGTGTGTTAATCTTGGATTAATGTTATTCTGTAATTTTATTAATTTTAGAATATTTTGCTGAATGTACTTTTGAAAATGTATATAGTGTATAGGCTTCCCTTCCTGTACTTTATGTATAAAGTGCTCTTGTGAGCTGTGAAGTTGCTGTCAGATATTGTGAACTAGAAGTGAGCAATTCAGATATTGCTATTTATGTGATTATATTAACTAGTTTTCAGATATTGTGGGGAAAAAATCATATGCATTAACTTAAAAAAATCCAAGCCATTAGCATTTCAAAAGCAATTCTGACGATGTGACTAAATGACTGACTGGTTTTTTTTCATTTTCATTAGCTCATAATTATACATAAAAGTTGACAGGAATACATGCAGAGTTTGGTGAAACTCAACATAAGGGGCTTAAGCTATATTAAATATCTGTAAAATAGCATCTTTTTAAATCTTTTCATCAAAATTTCTTAACCCTCCAAAATATATATACGTTAGAATCTTTAATTGAACAGAAAAAAGTAATATGTTTTTTTTAGTTTTGGTGTTTAATGAAAGGCTTATCACACTGTCATTCTCTGATTTTAGCAGTGAGACTTTCCATTCTGACAGAAACCATACGGTGTGTTACAGAATTTGTAAGACACAACAAAATGTTTCCTCTATCAGCTTTGTAAAACGGCACAGTAAATAAAAACAGTGAGTGCTACTTACAATAATTGAAGTCCATTTTGTTACCTAAAGCTGCTTCTAAAAATGCTTCAACTGAGACAGACTCCAGATAATGATGTGTGTCAGCTGTTTACACTTTTTGGTGTGTTTTCTTGACCAAGTGATTTAGCCCTGCCCTGTTTCTGCCATTTTAAAAGTACTTTGTTGTTTCCTCTGACAAGAAGAGCTATATAGAACATGTTTGTTTGCCAGTGGTCTCTTGGAGAAATATGCTTGGCATATATTCAGAAAGAGATGAATTCTTCCCTATCCCTCGTCTCCATGTCTCAAAGTCTAAAAACGGAGGCTATGTCTAGACTGTAGGGTTTTGTCTACAAAATGGCTGTTTTGTCACCAAAACCTATGGAGCGTCCAGAATGCGAAGCGTGGTCTGCTGGCAGTACGTCGACAGAATGGAGTGCTTTTGTTGACAGTTGTACCCCACTCACCACAAGGAAGAATGCAGCTGTTGAGAGAGATCTGCCAACAAAAGTGGATCTAGATGTTCCATGGAGCCTTCTGGCAACAGAAAGGGCCTCTGGGATGCTGTGCAGGTGCCCTGGTGGACATCCTGTCCACAACAATCAGTGCTCTGTGGTTTCTGCCTTCAGCCTGTCTCAAAGCTGTGGGGAGCCCAGGGAACCCTGTGGCAGGAAGCTGAGAGAGTGGGAGCAGCAGTTACCATCTACAGTGCCCCACACCCTCACAGGCACACCTTTCCTGAGAGTGTTGCCCATGGCTGAGCAGCAGGGAACCCACGACCCTCCCTAGGGCTCAAAGAAACAGGACCCCTCCTGGTCCGGCCCACAGATCCAGGCCCTCCTGTATCTCTGGGCCGAGGAGGAGACCCTGCAGGACCCCTGTGCCAGGTGCTGAAATGCCAAGATCTACAGCTGCATGGCTGAGGCCCTGGCTGAATGGGGCCACTCCTCTGCACCATCGAGCAATTGAAGGCTAAAGTGAAAACTTAGACGGGGGTACATCCAGGCCTGGGATGCTGTGGGCCAGTCGAGGCAGAACTACCCTTATAGCCCCATTACCAGGAGCTCAACCAGAGCCTGAGGGCGGACACCACACCCCCTGGCCTGAGCCATGACTTGAGGCTTGATGCCCCCCATCAAAGGTGGAGAAGGAGGAGATCCAGCCAATTTAGGACCACCCCCTGCAAGAGCTGGACTCAGAAGCAAGCAGCCTCGTGATAGCACTAGACTCAATCCCCAGCAACCAGGCCGCCTCCCCAGTGTCCTCCAAGCTTGCTGAGGGTCTCTCTGGTGAGTGTCCCATGTGTCACAACCCCAGGTCGTGGGAGGCAGATGCAGACAGGGCATGCTACGAGCATCACTTGGGCGGGACCTCAAGCTGCTGTCCCAGCACATGGAAACACCATCAATGGTAGTGTGTGCTACTTGGACCCAACAGATAGTCCCAGGGCATTGGCGGCATTCAGCTGCCAGGCCCACGGGAGGCTGGACAAGTATCAGGCCACAGGGGGCAGGGCATGGTTCAGGCAATCATTGAATAGTTCCCTGTTGGGGTCCAGCTGTGGGGTATAGAGCTTCATCAGCCATAGCATGAGGGGGTAGGCCATCAGCAGGTCCCCAACCACCAGCTCGTGGTGGGTGGAGAGGTGTGTCCTCTTCCAGCTTCTGGCACAGCTGGAATCATGGAACACAATGACGTTGTGTGTCCTGCCTGCCCACCTGACATAAATATCTGTGAACTCTACATGGTGGTTGATCAGGGCCTGCAGCACCATGGAGAAGTAGCCCTTTCAGTTGGTGTACTTGGCTGCACGATACTCTGGGACATGGATTGGGATGTGGGTCCCATTGATAGCTCAGATGCAGTTCAGGCAACCCTGGGCAGTGAATCTGGTCATGACCTAGTTGGGGTCCCCAGGAGGGATGATGCTCTGCTGCAGGATTGAGTTCATGGCCTTCATGAACTGCAGAGGAAGGCAACTGAGCACACATGACAGAGACTGAGGGAGGGAGTACCTGGGCCCTTGGGGGTTCCCTGGCCGCCTCCTGTCTGCACCTCCTGTGTTCTCTGAGAGCCCCCCATGTGAGGCCGCTCCCCATCAGCAGGGCTGCGTGAGGGTGAGATGGCATGAGAGACCAGGGCTTTCTTCTCCACCCCTCACATCCCACAACCCTGCTTCCCGAAGGTCGCCCTTTAGTGGGACTCCCCTGAGGGTGTGTTATCTCGATTAGGACAGCCCTGATGGTGGACTTCCCCACACCAAACTGGTTTCCCACTGAGCAGTAGCTGTCGGGGGTCAGGAGTTTCCAGAGGGCAATTGCAACCCACTTCCCCATGGGGGGGTGGGCTGCAGCTGGGTATTGTGTTTCCGGAGGGCAGGGGCAAGCCAGGAACAGAGTCCCAAGAATGTGGCCTTCTACGTGCGAAGTTTTGGAGCCACTGCTAGTGATCCCGCTGCTTCATGACCAGCTGGTCCCACCAGTCTGAACTGGTGTGGTGCCTCCAAAGCTGCCTGTGCACTTGGGGGCGGGGGAGAAGAGGGACAGGTTTGCAAGTCCTGTAGCCAGGGCACTAGTCCTAAAGGTGCTGTCAGGGTTGCCCTCGCAGAGGAACAAGAGGGCATTTGGAGCCATCGCACGTTCAGGACCAGCTCTGGTAACATGGCTGCTAGGGACCAGCTGGTTCACCCCTAAACACAGGGCAAGCACAGCAGGTATTTAGATAGCTCTGTTGTCCCTCACCGGGGTAGGCGAGCTCACAGCAGGGTCAGGGAACATCTGTCTGAAAGGGTCTCTTGAATCTGCTATCTCTGCAGGGTTCTGGCAACGGCTCCCAGAAGGAACAGGTGACTGGCAACCCTGGCTGACGTGGTTCCAGGTGGCGGTTTTGTCAAGAGAGCAGCTGGCTGTCTGGCTGTTCTTTGTTGCAAGAGCAGATCACTCGTTTGATGTGCCTTGGTGTCTGGACACCAGATACCTTCCGACACAAACTTCTGCTGACAAAAACGTGCAGTATAGACATAGTCTGAGAGTCAGGCTGACTTGCCTTCCTTCTTGTGTATCAGTAATAAAGAATTTTGAAGGCCAGATTCTGCTCATCTGGGCCTTTGCAAATGTGTTGTGCAAAGGGTTTACGTGGCTGCAACTGACTGCAACTCAGCAAACGATTCAGCATGTGTGACAGATTGCCAGAGGGGAAAAAAAATCCCACATATCAACCGTAAATCTTCATACTTACGGAGTCAGGAGAATCTGGGTCAAACCAATTGGCATTTGGACGTTGTGTCATTGAATGACCACATATTGGTTATTAATTTCCTCTCTGTGCAAATGCTTGTGTTTTCCTTTGTGTGTAAGCACATCCTCATAGCCCCACTTTGTCATCAGTTCTGTTGGTTCAGATTTACTTTTGCTTCCATGGAAACTGGTATACTGGATTTTTAAAATGCTACTCCTGTGTGTGTACATTCACATATTTGAGCGGGTTTGTGGGTTTGACTGACTTTTTAAAAAGTGTTAGCATTTTTCTTCTGTGATCCTCCTCATAGTATCTGACTTCCTCCTTAATCTTTAGAAGTGGGATAATAATTTTTCCTCCTTCTTCCCGGGCTGTACTCGTCTCCTGTGGTTTCTTCTCTCCCCCTTCTCTTGGGGTAGTGAATAGTGCAAAGGCAATGTTGTGGGTGAAACTGAGAACTTCCAGTTGTTCTCAGGAGATGGCCTATGGCCAAAACTGACTTATGTAAGGAATTAAAAATCAGTTACAGATTTTATAAACTTTTGTGTCCTAGCGTCTGTAATATTTCAAATTTGAGAGAGAAAATGGAGAGAACATTGTTATGCCTGTCTAAGGACTTCTTGAAAGGTCAATGCTTGGTACCTCAGTTGCAGTGTAGAGTTACATAGCTGGAACCTCTGGTAAAATATTTCTCCCTGTAAAAATACAGCCCCAGCAATAACAATAATCCCATCTTTTCTTCCACAGCAAAAGGTAATTTGCTGCTGTTGGATTTATGAAACAATTTGCAAAACATATAATAATATGGCTAGATGTGTTAAAAATGTTATATAGTTTTATTAGCTTTTGATTGAACAAAAACAGGCATAATGCTGATTTCCTAAGAAAGAACACCTTTGACAGGCTTTAAATCCTCAAGATGAAGCATGATGTATTGTCTGTAAACAATTGAATAGGCTCCCTTTAATTTAGTTACAGATAATGAAAGACGCTTAACAGTGAAGAGAGAATATACTCAATTTTGTTTCCAAACACTGATTTATAATGACTAATGGTGAAGCCACATGTTTGGGATTTGTGTGAATATATGCATTTGCAAAAATAGCAAAGATAACATAGCATCAGAATGTGAATTCTTTGCACACTCTGCCAAAATATTACATGAATATATTGGAAAAAGATTTTTGTTTTGTCCTTTTTGACAAGAACAAGTTTAAACCATTTTGGGGCAAAATAATTTCCTTAAATGCATATTCATATTCTGATGTTTCTAAGACTTGGTCAGAGCATGTGTGTGGGCAGGCTTGCAAACCTAGTGAGGAGGGCTTTAAACTAGGTTTGTCGGGGGATGGTGAAAAAAGCCATGAGGTAAGTGGGGAAGGAGGAAGGAACAAGTAAGCAGGACCTCTGGTTTGAAAGGAGAAAGTAGTCTGGTCAGCTGGTATTTGTCACAAATGCAAGAAGTCTGGGAAACAGACATGAAGAATTAGGGGCCCTGACACAGTCAAAGAAGTATAAAGTGATTTGAATAACGGAGACTTAGTGGGATGACTCACATAGCTGGAGCACTGTCATGGAAGGGTATAAACTGTTCAGGAAGGACAGGCAGGGAGAAAAGGAAGAGGAGTTGCGATGTATGTGAGAGCAGTATGATTGCTCAGAGCTCCAATAAATGGAGGGAGAAAAGCCAGTTGAGACTCTTTGGGTTAAGCTTATAGGCATAAGCAACAGAGGTGATGATGTGGTTGGTGTCTGCTATAGACAGATTGGGTAAATGGGGATTTCTTCAGACAACTAAGAGAAGCTTCCAGATCAGACCCTGGTTCTCATGGGACACTTGAATCACCCAGACATTTGTTGGGAGACCTTTACAGCAGCATACAGACAATTCAGGAAGTTTTTGGTGAATGATGGGGGCTAGCTTCCTCATTTAAGTGCTGAAGGACCTGACCAGGGGCTGAGCGACCTTGACCTGCTGCTCACAAGTAGTGAGTGAACTAATGGGTGAAACTAGTGAGTGAACTAGTAGGCAAAAATAGAACTGGGTGGCAACCTGGGCTGCAGAGATCATGAGATGGTAGATTTCAGGATTCTGACAAAAGGAAGAAAAGCAAGCAGTAAAATACAGACCCTTGATTTCAGAAGAGCAGACTTTGACTCCTTGAGAGAACTGAAGGGCAGGATCCCCTGGGAAGCTAATAAGAAGGAGAAAGGAGTTCAGGAAAACTGGCAGTATTTTAAAGAAATCTTATTGAAAGCACAGGAGCAAACCATCCTGATACGTACCTCACAGAGCTGGAAGGGACCTCATGAAGTCAGGTCCAGTCCCCTACCCTCTCGCCAGCACAAAGCACCATCCCTGACAGATTTTTTATTTTGAATCTATTTGTCCCAGACCCTTAAATGGCCTCCTCAAGGACTGAGCTCACAACCCTGGGTTTAGCAGGCTCGTGCTCAAACCACTGAGCTCGAAACCACTGGGATCCCATGTGCAGTAAGAAAAGCAAATATAATAGGCAACCAGCTTGGCTTACCAGGAAAATCCTTGGTCAGCTTAAACTCAGAAGGGATGTATACAAGAAGTGGAAACTTGGACAGATGAGTAAGGAGGAGTATAAATATATGGCTGGAGGATGCCGGGGAGTAGTCAGGAAAGTGAAAGCACAATTGGAACTGCAGCTAGCAAGGAATGTGAAGAGCAACAACAAGGGTTTCTACAGGCATGTTAACAATAAGAGGGTTATCAGAGAGGGTGTGGGACCATTACTGGATGAGGGAGGTAACCTGGTGACAGATGATATGGGAAAGGCTGAAATACTCAATCCTTTTTAGCCTCAGACTTCATGGACAAAGTCAGCTTCCAGACTACAGCACTAGACAGTGCAGTATGGGAAGGAGGTGGGCAGCCCTCAATGGGGAAAGAATGTGTTAGGAGGTATTTAGAAAAGCTAGACACACACAAATCCATGGATCCGGATTTGATGCATCCAGAGATACTGAGGAAATTGTCACATGTCATTGCAGAGCCTTTGGCTATTATCTTTGAAAGCTCATGAAGATCGGGAGAGGTCCTGGATGATCGTTAAAAGGCAAATATAGCGCTCACCTTTCAAAAAGGAAAGAAGGCCAATCCAGGGAATTATAGACTGGTCAGCCTTACCTCAGTCCCTGGAAAAATCATGGATGGGATCCTCAAGGAATTCCATTTTGAAGCACTTGGAAGAGGGGAACATGATCAAGAGTATTTAACGTGGATTCACCAAGGGCAAGTCATTCCTGACCAATCTGATTAGCTTCTGTGATGAGGCAATGGCCTCTGTGGACATGGGGAAGTCAATGGATGTGATATACCTTGACTTTAGCAAATCTTTTAATAAAGTCTCCCACAACATTCTTGCCAATAAGTTAAAGAAGTATGGATTGGATACATGGACTGTAAGATAGATGGAAAGCTGGCTAGATCATAAGGCCCAATGGGTGGTGATCAATGGCTCAATGTCTGGTAGGCAGTCGGTTTCAAGTAGAGTGCCCCAAGGAAAGGTTCTAGGGCTCAAATTGTTCAACTTCTTTATTAATGACCTAAATGATGGGATGGACTAGACCCTCAGCAAATTTGCATATGATGCACTAGGGGTAGAGGTAGATATATCAGAAGGTAGGGATAGAGTCCAGAGTGACCTAGATAAATTGGAGGATTGGGCCAAAAGAAATCTGGTGTGGTTCAACAAGGACAAGTGAGGAGTCCTGTAATGGGGATGGAAGAATCCCAAGCATTGTTACAGGCTGGGGATTGACTGGCTAAGTAACAGTGCAGCAGAAAAGGCATTACAGTGGATGAAAGGCTGGATATGAGTCAACAGCGTGCCTTGTAGCCAAGAAGGCTAACGGCATATTGGGGTGCATTAGAAGAAGATCTAGAGATCCAGCAGATCTAGAGAAGTTATTATTCCCCTCTATTTGGAACTGGTGAGGCCACATCTGGAGTATTGCATCCAGTCCTGGGGCCCCAGTATAGAAAAGATGTGGACACACTGGAACAGGTTCAGTGGAGGGCAACAAAAATGATTAGGGTCTGGAGCACATGACCTATGAGGAGAGTCTGAGGGATTTGGTCTTATTTAGTTTGCAGAGGAGGGGAGTGAGTGGTGATTTGATAGCAGCCTTCAACTTCCTTAAAGGGAAGGGGGGGCTCTAAAGAGGATGTAGAAAGGCTGTTCTTGGTAATGGAGGTTGGAACAAGAGCAATGGTCTGAAGCTACAGACAGAAACGTAGGTTGGATATTAGGAAAAACTATTTCACCAGAAGGGTGGTGAAACACTGAAATGCTTTATCTAGAGAGGGTGGTGGAATCTGCATTCCTAGAGGCTTTTATGTCCCAGATTGACAAAGTCCTGGCTGGGATGATTTACTTAGGTTTGATCCTGCTTTAGGCAGGCGGCTGGACTAGACAACCTCCTTAGGTCCGGTCCAGCCCTAGGAATCTATGATTTTATTTATTTTTAGTGAATCTGTATTATTCAATCTTTCACGTTGATTCTGCACCTTTCCTACTTGGTAAAAGTCTCCATTTCATCTATCTTTACATAAGGGTTGACAACTGGATCTGCTGCATGGCTTAGAATATGCCTCCCTTTTTTAAGTGCAGTGTCTCATACTCTGTCAGATAAGCTTTTGTTTATGTATTCTAATTCATTGTGATGCATTGGTAGTGTAAGAACAGCTCCTCTTCGCAAGCAATAACTTTTATGTTGTGTGGCGAGGCTGGTCTGGCTCCGGGGCTCCAGGCCTCTGTTTAGTCCACTCTCCTATGGCCAGGTCACCGTTGCCCTTGAGACGTGGGAAGGGAAGTTCCAACCCAGAGACCCCGTGTGGCTGTTGGCGGTGGGGGAGGGCTCCCTTGTTATGAGCACCGCAACTCTTCCCTAGGTCACTTCCCCAGATGACTCCTCCCCCCCATACCTCCTCCAGGTATTGGCCATGGAGTAGCAGTAGCAGCAGCTTGTTCCCGTTTCTGGCTTGGCTCCTCCTGTGTGTTCAGCCCGCTTGGCCTAACACCAAATCTCAGGGCCTCCTGGGCAGGGCTTTAGCCCCTTGCGGCTGAGCACACCTTTTCTTCTCTTGGTGCCTATAGAAAACTCTTTTTGCTTTTTGCTCCTGTCTTCTGGCTCTCTCTCCTCCCCCTGCCTACTGGGCAAGGGTTCTTTTAAAAGCAAGCTTAAGTGGGACCAGCTGGCCTCAATTGATCCAGGGCAGCTTCCTCCCCAGCTGCTCATGCTCTGCTTGTTTGCCTGCCCTGCTCTTCCCTCTTCTTCTTACCCCCTCCCAGCCTTACCTTGTCACAGTTAGTAATTCCAGGTTATCTCTTTTAACATGTGCTTCTCTTTGGTAATTTCAGTGTAATTCATGTAATCTTTTAACCAGTATTGTACTTTGTGACCTTTTAGACAATCTGTCTATGTAATTTATGAATTATAGTTGATACTGTGAAGTATTTTGTTATAAAAGTTGTATTACACTGAAATGCCTCCATGTCTGTGTGTTTCACTATGAATTGACAAGGCTTGAAATATGTTCCTCCAAGAATGGGTGGGTCATTTAGAACTCAACAACCACCTAATCAGGGTGAAGTGCCTTATGCTTGGTATTTGGAACCAAGGGAAAACCAGTTCTTCCAAACTTCTCTCTCAGGGGCCAGGGAAGTGTGAGAGTAGAAAATCACCAGAACAACCAAAGAACCAGATGTTAAGAATATAAGGACCATACTGCACCAGAACAAAAGTATGTCTAGCACAGTATCCTGTCTTCTGACAGTGGTCAATGCTAGGTGCTTCAGAAGGCATAAGCAGAACAGGTAATTATCAAATAATCCATCCCCTGTTGCCCATTCTGGGCTTCTGGCAACCAGAGGCTGGGTACGCTATCCTTGACCATCCTGGCTAATGGCCATGGGTGGACTAACCTCATGAATTTATCTTGGTCTTTTTTGTTTATAATCTTGGGCTTTACCACATCCTCTGGCAAAGCGTTCCAAAGGCGTATTGTGAAGAAATACTTGGTTTTATTGGTAGGTTTTACACCTTGGTTTGGTAGGTTTTACACCTGTTACCTCTTAACTTCATTTGGTGTCCCCAAGTTCTTGTGTTTATGAGAAGGAGTAAATTACATTTCCTTGTTTTGCTTTCTTCACACTAGTCAAGATTTTCTAGACCTCAATTGTGCCCCCCCTTAGTTGTCTTATTCTGTTGTTGGGATATATATATAGACAGCAAAGTACTGCTTAAGGGAGTAGTGTACAGACACATCTGCACTCAGAGTATGTGCCTTACACATCTTTCTGTCCCAAGTAGTACCTCCCTCAGTTATGCTGCTAGTTTTAGGCATTCAGCATCCAGATGATCTGCTGCCAGAACCTTTCCCTGCCGCAAAGAGCTGCCAGAGCCTTTTTTCCTGTGGCTTCCCCATGCCAGAGCCTTTCCTTAACCTGTGTAGTGCGCTATGGGTGCAACTGTGGTGTATAGTGTTCACATAGCCATGGAGTTACCCAGGACCCTTTGGAGAAGACCTGAGGAAAGGCATGGATGAGCCAAGGTCAAAGAAGGCTAGTGGTCTATAGAGGTTCTACAGTTGACAAGAGAAACCACTTTCTATAGCAGAAGGACCCTGGATGGTTCCTGGAGACTCTGATCCCACTTAAAGAATGGTCTGGAATGTTGAGGAAGTGGTGGCAGGGAAATGCATGTAGGCTTGTTTTTATATTGGTCTGCGTATTTCTCATGCAAGTAAGTAAAGAGAGGGACGGTTTAGAATCCTGTGCAATATCCATGTTAGTAACAGTGATCTCACCATCCCTCCCCCCACACATAGCTGAGGAGCTATGATAGTAGGAAGTATGGGACTTTGAAGATGAAGTGATTGCTCATCATTTTTTCCCTTTTGAGTTCAGCCTGACCTGAGCCATTTGAAGTCTTTCCTGTTCATATCTTGTGGATGTCTTTTGAGATGGGAACAGGAGTGTTTGGTAGTCAGCTTTGCCAAAACTGCTAAAAGTAGCATTAGAATGAGCATTCTATGAGTTACTTGCATATAAATAGGTCAACAATGAGAATAATAAGTGTTGTCTCAAAAATTATGCACTCACCTGAAGCCTGATGAATTGATGCTGGGCTTTTCTAAAACAAAATTAGCTTCTCAAATAACTTACTTAGAAAAAGGAGTTTAGACACCAGGCATTGATATGGGAACTCTCCACAACTGTTCCACTAGTGCATATTATAAGGTGGGTGATAGACTGCCACCAAGAAAGGAGGTGCTGACAGCCTCGTTGGCTCAGCCACTGCTATTATTCTTCATTTCATTTTATGTGGGAAGGAGAAGAAGTGGAGCTTCAAGTGTCGGTGCAAACTGTCACCAATACATCTATGCTACATTGAAGGAAATGTTCAGAAGATCTGAGGTTATCCATCTTTGTGGGTCAGTGCGATGTATTTATTTGTTGCTAGAGAGTTAGTGCTGATACGTTGGTCAAGCCCAGAATTTTTCATCTTTCCCTAATGTGTGATGAAAGCTTCATGTTTAGTCTCCCTTTCCTGAGAATGGGAGAATTATAGTGCTGACTTGGCCCAAACAGTATGGTGTGCAATATGCCTTGCTTTGCAACTCAACACTTAGTAATGAATTAAAGGTTCGTAGGGGGGGAAAAAGATGACCTGCTTATATTGGTAATTTCACGTTCACCAACGTAATGGATTTTATTATGGTAGATTATAATGTTCTGAAGTCTTAAAAAACTTATAGTGTGAAGTAATCTTGCTATAAAAAACATTTTATGAAGAGTCTCATGTTGCAATATTTTGATAGCCAGGAGACACCACCAACTTACTGACAGGAAGCAAGAAAAGTAGCTGGCAAGAAGGCCGTATCTACACTAGAGCAATCTGTTGACAGAAGTTACTGTCAGAAGATATCTTTTGACAAAACTTCTGTTGACAGATTTGGCCAAACTGCAAAGTGGATCAAAAGAGTGATCTGCTCTGTCAACAGAGAGCAACTGGACTGCCAGATTGGTCTCTCGACTAAACGTCCAACCAGAAACATAGAAGACAGGGCTGCCTGGTGTCCTGGAAGACCTGTCTGTCAACAGATGGCCCCCTGGAATGTCCATGCTGGCTTTCTGTCGACAGAAGCATTCTGGCTCATGGGGGAGCAGCAGAATACTGTCAACAAAAGTGCTGCAGTCTGTCGATTTATTGTTGACAGAAAGACACGGGAATGTGGAGGCTCTGCGTGTTTTGTAGACAAAACTCTCTCATAGCCATAGCCGAAGAGTGCAGTTACCTGTATTCTGCTACCCAGTATGAGCTATGTGTCAGTGCCTTGACATTTGCAATGAATGATCTCGGTGCCATTACAGTGATGTCTGCAGTGACACTCCAACCAAAAAAATCACACCTTTTACCTATGCAGTATTACTGACCTACAACACTCTTGCTGTTTAAGTACAGCATGTCTTCCCCCATCATTTTCTAAGGGTTTGATGACTTCCGCTGAAGTCAAAGACCTTGGCTGAAGCTTTGTGTGTGCCAAATTGGATGAAAGCTTAGGGTTGTGGGCATTAAAAGATTTAACACTGGTGCAGCCTGGAGAAGCCACCATCTCCTCTGCTGGAGCCACCGTGCATACATGGTGGTGTCTCCTCTAGGCCATGCAGTGGCACCTCCAGGTGAAGCATCTCTGGCTGCACATGGCAAGGTAGCTCCAGTCACATGGCAAAGCACTTTGGCCACGCATGGCGAGGACACTCCAGATGAGCAGCAGGGTGCCTCCAGCCATGTGCGGCGAGATAGCTCCAGCCATGTGGCAGCGTCTAGCAGCTCCTCCAGCGACAGCAGCTCCAATGAGTGGCAGGGTTTTATTTTTGATGGAGGGGCAATGGGGCTGGGGTTGGGGAGAGGCTGGCAGGGGTGGGTTGGCAGAAAACCCACACATATAACAGACTTTTGGGAATAGCAGACAACCTTACCCCCATTAGTCCATTATATTGAGGGTTTACTGTACATTGCTTTTTAAAAAAAGAACCTGAAAATATTTGGGCTAAATTCTCCAGAGTAATGCAATTTAGAGGTGCCGTTTTTAAAGTACGTTGTTTTTAACAAATGGGGGGACAAAATTTTTAAGTAACTGAGTGGTGAGAAATGCCTGTTATATTCAGTGAATATGTTGTTCTTTGGGCAGGTTCTGTAGCTCTACTTACGAAAGGAGAGAAAAAGCTGAGCAGCTGCTTAATTCTGAAAGTGTTTCCATAGTTCTGTCTAGCACCCTATCCTGGTGTCATGAATCTAACACCCTATCCTACTGTCCACAGTCACTTCGACGCTCTATTTTTTTAAGCTCTTTTCATAAATGTAGGTAACTGCCCAAGTTTGAAGGGCCAGAGAGCTATGTATTCAATTATGCATTTTTAATAGCAGATATCTGTATGAGCAGACTGATTATTTTTATATTAGAATACATTATTCACTTTCAGATTAATTTTAATGAATTATAGTCCTTTTTAGAGGATTTTATAAATCTTATTTCAGTAGCTGACTAGAAATTTTCTAATAACTTATTAGCAACAGCAATTATTCCCTCAGTAGAAACAATATTTCACTAAAAATGGTATCCCTTATAAAATTGCTATTCTTCTTCTTGCTTTCCAGATAGTCAATCTAAGAATGCTGCTGTTTTGTACAAAATAACAAGCACTAATAGTTTACTTTTAAATATAAAATTGGAATAGCTGCCACAATTGGGGTGTGTAGTTTGTTTTTTGTCAAAACACATAAGTACTGCATTATTTGGCATGACTTGAATCTTGTATATCTTGTCTCCAAGTCAGCTGTACGAGATGGTGATGAATGTCCTACAGCGGATATGCCATCAAAAGGGACATGCATGGGATGTGTTTAAATATGTGCTGCAACCATGTTGCACTGTCTTGCATATTAAAGTAATGGGACACAAGTAACGTGGCAAGGGTGCATCTCCAGAACTGGACAGTGAGTACCCATGCAGTGATGTTATCAGTGAGTACCCATGATCTGACAGTGTCCAGTTAGATACAGTAAGAGTATGTCTTCACTACCTAGAAGACCAAACCAGTCAGAGTAGGTCTTCTGGGGTTCGATTTTGTATGTCGAGTGGGGACAGGTGAAATCAAATTATCGGGATTGACAGTCGACTCCTGCGATCCTCAGTCTTGTGAGGAATAAGGGAGGTTGATGGGAGAGTTTCTCCTGTTGACCTTCCTTGGTGAGAACAGTCAGGGAAGTCGATTATAGATATGTTGATTCCAGCTATGCAGTAGCTGTAGCTGGAAATCGTGCACCTAGGATCTACTTTAAGATCTAGTGCAGATCTGGCCTGTCTTTGCAACTATCAGAAAGGTAGCCATGCTAATCTGTATCCGAAAATGCAATGTGGAGTTCTGTGGCACCATAAAGACAAAGATTCATTTGGGCATAAGTTTTCATGGACAAAAGATCACTTTCTTAGATGCATGGAGTGGAAATTTACAGAGGCAGGCATAAATGTACATACATTATATTATATATATTTATTTATTTATGCCTGCTTCTGTAAATCTGCACTCCATGAGTCTCACGAAATGGGCCTTTGCCATTGAAAACTTACACTCAAATAAATCTTTGTCTTTATAGTGCCCCAGCACTCCTTGTAATTTTCCAATAAGCCATTTCATTTGTATGACTCAGTTGAAATGCTTGTCTGAGGGTGTGCTGCACTATTGGATCCAAAAGTTTTGGGACACTAAGGTTTGCTGCTGAGTACATGGCATCCCCTGTGCAGACCACGGGGTCAACTCTTTAGCTGTGCCAGTACTCGGTGTAGCTGTAAGTGGGAACAGGCAAAGGTGGCTAAGTGATTTTTGCTCTGCCATGATTCTTGGGACTGCTAAAGGCCATTCTGGCTGCTGCTGTAATTTAGAGCAGCTCTTTGGTGCTGATGATTACACTCAGATGTAAGGACATTAAATATTACAGCGACTTACAAACCTTAGCTGCCCACTTAAGCAGCTTTGTTGCCTCTTATAGAGTATGGGGAAAGCTCCAGTCCAGGTTGCCTGTGCCATTATGACAATACCATCATTTGTACTCTCCGTGCTTCCTAAAGTACTTCGGTGAAGTCTCGAATGGGGAAGATACTGTATAAAGCTAACGAAACTTAGTTGATGACAGTGCAAATATTAAATACCATATAGCTATGATGTGACTTCTGTAGTGGTCTCTGGCTATATTCAGAATTGTATGCTGTTAGGAAGTGGATCGTACAAAGTTCAAGCTCTCTTAATATACCCATAGACACAAAAATATCTGTTATTTTGGCATCCATACTATTCCCGATCACTGATAGCACCACTATTCTTTTTTCTATGTGCACTCCATAATTATCATTAATAAAAACAGTACTTAATTAACAGGGCAGGCCTCTGTTTTATTAATTTAGGGGGTGCATATGCAGTTGAATAATATTGGAAGAAATACTGAAAGTGGGTTCTGAATCACTTCTAAACCTTCTTTTGAAATGGAAGTCTGAGCGTTTTTGGTTTTTTGTTCAGTACCGTTTCCTAACAAACTTTACAAATATTAATTTCCTGCTCAGATCTCAGTTAATTTATGATCTAGTGATTTTAAAAAGTCCAATTCCTCAAGATCATGCTATGGAATTCAGTTTTATGTTATCCTCAAAACTAAAGAACATTGACAGTAGTTTTATTGTAGGATTTTCAAAAGACAGAGTTATGGAGTTAAGGCGAGAAGTGACCATCAGATTATCTAGTCTGACTTTCTGTATATCACAGGCCACCAACACAACACAGAATCCATGAAATGAAAATAGACCAAAGTGTTACAACTCCCAGGATATGAGGATATTATGTACAACAAACAAAAGAGACCAGAGACTTAGGTGCACCAGTGCCCAAGGCTTCCACAATTGAAAGGAAATGGTTAAGTGAAATATAGCCAGATAATCCTGGCAAGTGATGGCATCCCGTGCTGCAGAGCAAGGTGAGAACCACTGAATCTCCCTGTCAATCGGAGCTGGTGAAAAAATATTTCCAAATCCATCATATGGTGATCAGTTAACTCTTGAGTGTGTGAGCAAGAGCTAGCCAACCACTCACCTGTGAGAGAGAGTGCTTGTTGCCAGCTCAGACCTCTGATCTTTCCAATCAAGTATTCCATCTCCAGCTGTGGACATGATGCTTCGAAGGATGAAGATCCAGTCCTGGCCCATGCAGGTGACCAGCTGAAATGCTAAGCACATGCTCTTAGGAACAGAAGACATAAACAGAAAGTGAGTCTGAGCCTGGGGGCTGCTGAGCCCTGTCCCCTGCCATCACAAGCAACCCCGTGTGACAGAAGGCCATTGGTGCTTCTGTACTCGGTTAGCTTCCCTTTCAGGACTGACACACTCACTTCACCTAACACATTTTGTCATAGTATTTGCCCAACTGGTAACACGTGATATGTCATCGAAAAATTAATAGTTGAATGTTCATTAATACTCTTGCGTGAAGAATATACAGTGAACCTATGAAGAACTTTATAACATATGCTGGAAATATGTTACTGGTGTGTCTAAACTAGATATGTTGGGAGAATTGATAAACAAAGGAACAGGCCAATATTTCAAACTATTGGAAGTTTCAGGAACAGACTACTTTCTTTGCAAATGTCACCAGTGGGAGCCAAGACAGCAGGAAGCCTGCACCGGTCAGCCTAGCATCCGCAGTCAGCATGGAAGAGGAACTTAGTCTGGGATTAGATTTCAGATAACTAATTTTAAACATTTTGTGTATGATAAAAAGAAAGGGGAGAGACCCTCATAGTTGTCCATTACAGGGCGGAATGAAGAGGTGGTGGCTCTTGTGCATCTGAGAAAAGTTGATCATTCATCCAAAGGTTTTGAAATCTTATGGAATTGGAAGTAGGTGAGAAACCTGCTTAGGCTAAGATTGTAACTTGCTGAAGTTAAGATTTCATCTGAGAAGCATATTTTTTATTCTGGTTTGGAAACATTTCTGTAGTTAAACTTAGAATCAGGCACTGAAGATGCTAAATTCATTTAATCATGGATAGTCAGAAAATGTTATTCAATATCTAGGCGGAAATTCCAAACTAACATCTGCTAAGCCCTAGTAGTAATATAACACTTATGCACAAGCTTATTACATTGACCTCACATTCAATGAGTTTAAAAGAAACATTCACAGTGAACAATCACAATGAAAATGTTCTTCCTGATAGACTTAGTTGATACTTTTACTATTAACTTTATAGCATACTACCTAAGGAATAATTAAACCAGATGGTATGTTAAACCCAACTCAAAGAATATAGACCTTTTTTGCTTTTAAGTTTATAAAAATTAGGTAAAATAACATATGTTCATGTAAATTAAGATTCCTTTAACTACATATTAACTGCTTTCCTTAATATTCTTCCTGGTGATCTGAGAACCATGCTTTCTTTAATTTACAAAAAAAAAAACAAACCCACAACACCCACCTCACACAACCCAAATACCTTTAAACTGTTCCTTTGGTATTCTTCAACCATTTGTGCCTCTCTGTTGCTCTGCTTCCAGTGTAATGTAACAAGTGGGATGCTCACTGCAGCTTTCTCAAATTATGTGAATTAAAATGTGGGCTATTTTGGCCACATTCAGATAAAACAAAATGGGAAAAGTATGTCCAAAAAGGGATTTAGAGATTGAATCTAATAGAGTGCAGCTTGCACAAAGGAGCAAATTTTATTTTATGCAACAGATATTGAAAAGGGAATTACAAATATATTTTCCTGTTACGTTGATGCTTGTTACTACTTCTCCTTAGCTGTGCCACTCAGGGTTAATAAGACAAAAAACAACCATACCACGTACATTAGAACTTAAATATTTTTGTTCTCTGCAATCCAGAGCAATGTAGCATAGAGCACCATTATAACTACTCTAGTTATTTCAGTTAACGGCAACATTTTCAGTGTTTCTGTTCAGCAGGTAGTTTCAGAAGCACAGTGTAACTCATGGAAATATTGTCCTATTGCTTTAATTTCTTCCCAAAATAAACAATTATTCATAACTTCCTATTCAATCAGTTAACTGTGATTTATGGTGGTGCTGAGTAATCTTAAAAAGATATAAAGATGAGCCTTTTTCAGGGAAGCAGGTTTAGGCTGAAAATTGGAATGTATCGTACCTGGCATGATTTCCATCCTGCTACCCACAATCTACCTCTCCGCTGAGCAGAGGTTGTTTGTGTGCATACACATATACCTGTAAACAAATGTGTAGGAGAAACCTATTCAAAAATATTTCCTTGAGAAGAACAAACCTACTGCCTCTTTAAAAAGTGTGGCAGTTCAACTGGTTCTGAAAGTCAACCCTTAATACACAATAGCCCTTCTAAATCTATCCCATCTCAATGTTCTTGTGCGCAGCCAAATTAACTGAGAAGATAGTGACAACCATGACTCAACAATGCATGGTATGTTTTGATATTCAGAATGGCTTCTAATCAGGCTTCAGCCTAGATTGTAGCATTGGGGCTGACTAGCTATATTAGTGAATGACAGAGGCTCTGTTTTTCAATCCTCATGCTGTTCAATTTGCAGTTTACAATGTAGTTTGGCACAAAGTATTGCTAATCCATTTACATGATCTAGATGGAATAATTGTTCACTAGTGAAATGGTTCCAGTTGTGCCCTTCCAGCATAGGGTGACCATGTTTCCCTATGATGAATATGGGACACCTAGTAAATTGCTCAAATTCAAGTGAGTTGAATGGCGGTCAGAACTATGTGGTACACTCCCCTAACCATGGCCAATCGTGTGTGTGTGTGGAGTGCCATTTGACCTTGACCTCAAGTTCAAAGGGGGCCTCAGATTTAGACATTTGTTAATTTTTTGGCATTTGATAGGTTAAGAAATCATTTGTTAATAATAAAAAGTATTCCAATTCTGTCTCACTATTTTGGAACCTACTTTTGTTTCCATGTGTGGTTTGTTTTTTTTTTTTTTTTTTTTGTTTTTTTTTTTTTTACTTTTTGTATTATGATGAGAGCCCTCAAAAGCTGGGAGTGGCGTGGGCCTTTCTGGACCTGTGGGAGAAGCCCTGCTCCCAACATGCCTTAAAAACTCCATGGTCCAGTGGGGAGGGGGGTCACAAGGGTCTGGGTTCAGGGGCCAGGGGGCTTTCAGGTATAGGTGTAGTATAACTTCTTTTTTGGGGTCTGCCTCTGGGACTGTCCTGCTATTTTACTTAAATTTGAGCAGGGAGAGGCACACAGGGATTCCCAGGGCTCAGGCATGCAGTCCTGCAACTCCCAGCTTATTGGCAGAAGAGATAGGGAATAGGGATCAGGGCTTCAGCCTAGGGGGGGGAGCATGCTTGAGACTGGGGCTCCAGCCAGGGAAGGAGGAAGAGAATGGTGCACTGGGGAGCAGGTCTTCAGCTGGTGGGGATGGGCACAAGGAGGATTGGAGCTTCAGCCCTCATTTACTGTCCTCAGCCCTGTGGGGTTACCAACTTTAGCTCTGCAGCTCCCAGCTTCAGTGGGGGCAGGATCAGGGGTTCAGCCCCACAGCCTGAAAGGCTTGGCGGACTCTACTGCCCCATTGAAAAATGCTGCTTTAGGGTGCACATGGGGAAGGATGACAGCCCTCCCCTGCAACCCTCTAAAAACCATAGGCTGCCTCTCCTCCAACTGGCTTTGTGTCTGTGTCTGCCTCTGAGCCCTGCCTGAGATCATCACCTGCTCGCCACGGCTTGCCTATCATTCTCCTGTCAGTCACGAAAAAAAAAAAAAGAGCAAGATTAGGACAGTTGCCTTAAATATGGGACAGTTCCATTAAAAACAGGACTGATGGTCACCCTATTCCAACAGAACCCAGAGTGGTGGTGAATGGGCAATTTTTATTCCAGTTCTGAAGTGTTCATCTCGTGGATCACCACATGTTCTGTCCTGTCCATTCTGTTCCAGATCTTCATGAAGCCACTTGGCAGGAAGGTGAGTCATCAAGAATGTTGCTGAACAGTATACCAATAGCACCTTCTTTTCTCTCTCTTGCTGCACATCCTTATTAAATAAGGCTATAGCCACAGTAACTTGTATAGCTTCACCACTAGAGTGCATTGCTATAACATGCTGCAATTGGTGATGAAAAGGTAGAAGCAAGACAAATGCTTTGGCTTGCATGCAGTGAGGCTGTATTTACCAGTGTTTGAGAATAAAATCTGCTTTGTACCTTCCTATCTGCTTCGATTTCTGTTGCCAATTCAGGTTCTTGGCCCCTGAGATTAACCACCATATTTCTGTTTATGATTGTCTTATCCCATGTCTACTAATTAACAGAGTAAAGAAGCTGCATTTTACACATTTCTTTGAACAGGCAGCTAATGCAACCCCAAATAAGCACATTAGAGAGAGGTAAAATATTCTTGATCAAGGGACTGGGCTATCGAGTGTGCTAATAATAGGGTTAAACTAGCCCAAAGCGTAACTACTCAGAATACACTACAAGACCCTCCCTTTTAGCAAAGATTTTCTACCAAACGATGCTTTTAAACATAAAACTGATATATGGCAAGCTGAGCTTCCTAGGAATTATGGGATTCTTCTTTTTCATCCTTTCTGTTAATTCAGTCTTGGATTTTGTCTCATATTGCTAGGCAGCACATAAATCCAGATACCCTCAGATAAGTTCCAGAGCCATATGAAATGAAGCAGGCAGTAGCAAGGCATTTTTTTTGGATGACCCCCTTTGCAACTGATATCCTATAGCAAGTTCTTTCTTTGTATTTTACAGCTTTTCTCTAGCAATGTTACAGAACCATTTCTCCTTTTGAGTTACGGGTCACAAAATCAAAGCCAATGTCATTTAGAAATGCAAAATTGTAAAATGTTTCCACAGAAAATCAGTAAAATAAATTAAATTTCAGGCTGAAGACCAAGTGCAATTACCATACCATGCTGAAAAACCTTATTGAATTTAATAATGATGCTGCCAATGATATCCTATGGAAATTTCTCTAAACCTAATTCAATTAAAATGTGTTTGTGTGTGCATGTGTGTGTAAGAAAGAAAGACTGTCTATTATAGATTGTAGGATCTTTTCATAAATGCCTGATGCATCTTATGACCCATCAGAACATTATGAGAAATGTTGCCCCTTTTCTCCCCTTGCTGTTAAAAGCTGAATGCTTTGTTGCATCTGTTCCATGCCAGGATACACTGAGAGGTCTACCTGCTATAAACTGTTTGTTCTCTGAGCATGAAAACTGGCAGTTCACACCCCCAATAAATTAAAAATAGACTATTACTAAAATTAAATCAGAAAAGTATTTTCCATCAGTAATTCACACCCTCCATATCAAACTAGCTCTCCCTCCTTCCAAGCATACTTCTTCTCCTTTGCCATTTTAAATTTCTTTCTCTTCTGTCCCTTTTTTTCTTGTATCTTTTCTACTTGTATTGTTTCCCTAAAAAAATGAATTGGGATAAGGCTGATATAAAAGATACAATACAAAATGAAGGTTTATGGTGGGGTGGCCAATAGCCACGTGGCTAGAGTGCAAAGAGCCACATATTGTATATATTTTTTTCTCTGTAGCTATCTGGAAAAAATGTATAATACGTGGCTCAATGCCCTCCTCCTCTCCCAGAGCCAGGCACCCCCAGACCTCCTGCTCTAACTCAGTGCCCTGCACCCTCCTCCAGAGCCAGCCCCACCCCCAACTCGATGCCAGCGACTCACCAGAGCCACTGCCACTTCCCCAGAGCTGCCACCATGCACTTCTACCACCAAGCAGTGGGGCATGAGCGCAGAGCGGTGAACAACACTCCTGATGCATGGGTCTGAGGAGGAGACACATTTAATGGCTCAAAGAGCCACATGCAGCCTGAAAGTTGCAGGTTGGCCACCCCTGTTGTATGATATACTGTAAAATAATTCTGACTGGAAATGGGCCAAGGAAGTTTATGGGCAAACCACCACATTTCATACAAATTTAATTCTTCATAAACAAGTCAGTGCTGTTTATAAGCAAACCAATCTGTTTTATGGTAAAACAAATTAGCTTTTAAAAGGTAATATAATAAATATGTAAACAAGAAACCTTATAATAATAATGGATAATACCTTAAACACAAAAACATTAACTTTAGAATCAAGTTTGGAGATAACTTGGACACACAATTCAAGTAGCAGTGTAAGCTCAAGCCTGCGTTCCAGCTGAGTCTTTCCACTATGTGTTGTTATGTTTCATTAAATGACGTAATGAGGTGATGTACGTAAATGGTATAATACAGACTCTGATCCAGAAATGAGCTAGTAAGACACCTCTTTTCATCTTAGGAAGTAGCTACTTCATCATGCATATTGCTTTCTTCCTGGAATTCAGCACTGAATTTTAAAAAAATATTTGTACTTGGGATACAGTGGTTATGAAATCTGCCTACTAGCTACTGAAAGCCAATGAGCCTTATTACACAAAACGGCAGAATTGCTTTTCACATACAGAATAACATAAATATCTGTAAACTTCCTTCTGAAAATCCTTGATAGTAACTGTAACTAATTGTGGTAGCGACTCTGACTTGTGGTACATATTTTTTGAAAATAGTGTCCTGTTCTTCACTGGTGGGGAGGCACAGACCAATCAGTTCATTGTACCAAGGCCTGGTGAGTAGGACTGTTGTAGGAAAAAAAAAATTCTCAACTGATTCTAATACTGACTTGAAGCGTACTTAATTTGTTCCATTTCCTGACGGCAGTGTCCTATTCAGAAGGCCAAAGTCCTGTTGGTTGTTGTGTATCTGTTTCAACCCTTAATCTGACTCCATTTTGGGGGGCTGGGACAAAGACTGGATACTCCTTTGGAATAAGGGTCTGCTTTTCCCAGATACAACTGCCACCTCCACCACAAGCAGTAGAAGCCAGTTTCTTTCTCTAGTAAAAGAGTGAAGCATGGGAAAGAGCCTGAACAGAGTATGGTCATGATGTTGGCGCAAGCTGAAGTGGCACAGCTCTTCAGAGTCTTGTACCCTTCTCTTATTTCTGACTTCTCAGTTTAACTTAAAGGATGATGTAGAAATGGCAGAAGAGATATCAAATAAGGTTCTTGGCACAGAGGGGCCCGCAACTGCATGTGCTAAATCTTGGATGATCAATACATCCATTGGGCTTCTTGCTATATCTGGGTGCATTCGAGGAGGATGCTAACAAGACGGAATACTTTTTTTTGCAGGATACTTTGTTCCCATCCAAAATCCTACAATAAAGATACCTGATAACTTCCCCTCCCTGCCAGGATTTTATTAAGGACTCCAAATCACCTAGTCAGTCTGTTCACTTTTCTGCTCCTTGTAGAGTGGGATTTTTAACAATGCCTAAATTATTTAGGTGCCCCACACCCATACACTTTCAACTTAAATGCCCATATCCCACTGAATAGAAACTTTACAAAAGAGTATCTGCAACTTTGTAGTTGGCCTGAATTATGTATTCTGAGCAGCTTTGTGCATGGTGGATAACTCAGTGCCATAAGTTTTTATTAGTTCTCCTGGTAGTTCACAGATATATCATGTGGCTTTCTCTGCAGTGCTTCTTTTTACTCCTGAATTGTCTAAAGTGCACAGTGTGAAATTCATCCCTGTGCAGAGGGCCCGTGTGAGGCCACTTGTACTCTATTGTAAGATTTAAGTGGGACAGAGTGTAGTCCATCTGTTCAATGACATTTTCTCTTTGTGGATTCTGAAGTAACTCTGAGGTCCTGAACTCTGAAGATGTTATAATCAAACCAGCTGACAAAGGGGGTACTGATGTCATCATGAATAAGTCAGACTATGAACAGGAGGCAGCCAGACAACTCTCGAGCACCACATTTTACAGACCTGTCTTCTCTGATCCCACTTCGGAATTCCAAAAGAAATTACAACTACTACTTAAGGAACTCCCTGCTGCTACTCGGGACCTTACTCACTCAGACACGCCATCTGAGCCCCATCCTGGATTATTCTATTTACTTCTCAAAATCCACAAACCTGGGAACCCCAGATGACCTATCATTTCAGGTATTGGCACCCTTACCACCAGACTATCCAGTTATGTGGACTCTCTCCTCAAACCCTATGCCACCAACACTCCCAGCTATCTCCGAGATACCACTGACTTCCTGAGGAAATTATAAAACATCGGAAAAGTTCCTGACAACGTCATCCTCGCTACCATGGATGTAGCGGCTCTGTACACTAATATTCCACATGAAGACAGGTTGCAAGTGATCAGGAATACCATCCTTTATGTCACCACAGCCAATCTGGTGTCTGACTTCTGCAACTTTGTTCTCACCCACAGTTATTTCTGATTTGGGGACAATTTATACCTCCAGGTTAGTGGAACTGCTGTGGGCACCCGCATGTCCCCCCCATATGCTAATATATTTATGGCTGACCTGGAACAATGATTCCTCAGCTCTCGTCCCCTGTTACCCCTCCTCTACTTAAGATACATGGATGACATCTTTATGATTTGGACCCACGGTACAGAGACTCTAGTAGAATTCCACAGAGACTTTACCAATCTGCACCCCACCATCAACTTATGCCTTGATTACTCCACGCGAGAGAGAAATTTCCTGGACACTACAGTACAAGTCAAGGATGGCATGATTGGTACTGTGCTCTATCGGAAACCCACTGATCGCTATACTTACCTACACACTTCTAGCTTCCATCCTGCACGCATAACTAGATATGTTGTTTACAGTCAAGCCCTTAGGTACAATCACATTTGCTCTGATCCTACTGACAGAGACCAAAAACTACAAGATCTTTACCAACTATTCATAAAACTGAATTACCCGCCAGGAGACATAAAAAAAACAAATTGATAGGGCCAGACGAATACCCAGAGTCCAGCTACTCCAAGATAGGCCCAAAAAAGCCAAGAACAGAACACCACTGGTCATCACCTACAGCCCCTAACTCAAACCGCAGCAACACATTATTAAAGACCTACAACCTATCCTTAATCAGGATGCCACACTCCAGAAGGCCCTAGGTGAAATGCCTGTTCTCTCCTACAGACAACCTCCCAACCTTATGAGGATTCTCACCAACAGCCACAGTCTATACTGCAGGAAGACCAGTCTTGGTGCTTCTCCTTGCAACAAAGCCCGCTGCCAGCTCGCCTAATAAATTATGTTGTTAGTCTTTAAAGTGATACTTTACTGCTTTTTTGTTTTGATAGTATATAGACTCGCGCGGCTTTCTCTCTGTTTCTGAAGTCCGAAGTGTGACATGCGTTTTTGTGAGTGGCCCTGGCAGACACAGTCATTGACTGTAAGTGTCTTAATAGCTATAGCAGTAGCATGATGCTTTTCCCTTGCAGCTAACAATTGATTATTTCTGTCCTCTTCAGTGACTTGGAAAGCTCTGAGTGTTGTGTACCATCATGCTGATCTATTTAAAGCAGCCTTCTGAAAATCTTCTGGTTTTATTGCACTGAAGTGTATGTTGTTCTTGATACTGTCCTTGTAGCTTTTTCTGGGTTGGCCTTGAATCTTATGTGCTTTTGCCAGTTCTCTGTAGAAAATTTTTCTGAGGAGTCAACATTCAGGCATCCTAATTATAGGTCAACCCCAGCATAGTTGGGTTTTTATCAGCATGGCCTAGATGCTTAAGGAATTTGACTTTTGTAAAACCTCTAGGTTCGTAATTTTGTCCTGTCAGTGACTACCATAATGGTGTGCAGAGACTCAAACAGTGGAGGCTTTCCATGTGCAAATGCCATTTCTATGGTGTCCAAGTCTCACAGCCGTATTGTGGGGATGTGAACACACAAGCATTACAAAGTTTTATTTTTTATTGAAAGGATTATATTGTTGAATTTCAGGACTTTGTTACATAGCTTTACTAATGACTGAGAAACTTTCTGTACAGTGTTTGTGATCTCTTTGTCAAGAGATCCATCATTGGATATGTTGCTGCCAAGACATGGAAAACTGTCACCTTGTGTTAGTTGGATTCCACTAATGGATATGCTAGGAGATGTGATGTGGAGTGCTGAGATGATTGATGCAACACACAGTTTTCTCCAGGCTGATCGAGAGGCCAAACAATTTTAATACTTGAGCAAAGTGGTCTATGACGCATTGGAGATCTCCCTCTATAGCTACGTCTACACGTGAAGCCTACTTCGAAGGAGCCTATTTCGATGTGGCGACATCGAAATAGGCTATTTCGATGAATAACGTCTACATGTCCTCCAGGGCTGGCAATGTCGACGTTCAACATCGACGTTGCGCAGCACCACATCGAAATAGGCGCTGCGTGGGAACATCTACACGCCAAAGTAGCACACATCAAAATAAGGGTGCCAGGCACAGCTGCAGAGAGGGTCACAGGGCGGACTCAACAGCAAGCCGCTCCCTTAAAGGGCCCCTCCCAGACACAGTTGCACTAAACAACACAAGATCCACAGAGCCGACAACTGGTTGCAGACCCTGTGCCTGCAGTATGGATCCCCAGCTGCGGCAGCAGCAGCCAGAAGCCCTGGGCTAAGGGCTGCTGCACACGGTGACCATAGAGCCCCGCCGGGGCTGGAGAGAGAGCGTCTCTCAACCCCTCAGCTGATGGCCACCATGGCGGACCCCGCTATTTCGATGTTGCGGGACGCGGATCGTCTACACGTGCCCTACTTCAACGTTCAACTTCGAAGTAGGGCGCTATTCCCATCTCCGCATGGGGTTAGCGACTTCGACGTCTCGCCGCCTAACGTCGATGTTAACGTCGAAATAGCGCCCAACACGTGTAGCCGTGACAGGCGCTATTTCGAAGTTAGTGCCGCTACTTCGAAGTAGCGTGCACATGTAGACATGGCTTATGTGTGCTAGGAGGGCACAATCACTCACAGAAATGGCCCCTCCTATCAGTAGTTCTGTTGTTCTGGCTTTGCTTTAAGCCTTATAAGATAGAAGGCTGAGCCATCATGTCAGTAGCTGATACCTGTGCATCTGTGGAGCCTATTTATAGCATGATTGAGATCTTGGGTCAAGAAAAGGTTGAACAGTATGGGGGGAGGATGCAGCCTGTATCTCCATAAAAAGTACCTGATCTTCCATCCTGTCATGGAATAAACAAATGATCTTTACAGTTTTGGTGGGCATTTCTGCCAAGGATTATCCATAATCCTTCTCTGTTGACTATATCAAATGCATTTGTCAGATCAGTAGAAACTCTGAATAAATCCATGTTTTTATTTCATGCTTTTTTTTTTTTTTTTGATTTGTATGTTCCTGATAGTGACAATCATGTCTATAGTGCTACAGCCAGGTCTGAATCAGCACTAAGTGTCAGGTGATTGGCTTCTGAGACAGATGATGAAATCAGTTGGTTTAGGAGGATATGAGGAAATACTTTTTCCAGCAACAGATATATGAGAATTTCCACAGCAGTTGTAACAGACAAAAGTTCTGCCTTTATTTTTAAATAAAGGAATAATGATCCAGCCAGCCTTCTGCTCCATGCATGGCTCTGATGATCATGGCATCCCTTATGTCCCATTGTCAGTCAGTGATGTAATCTGTTAGATGCCATTGTGAGGAGTGCATCCATGTGGTCTTATGTTGATCTGCCTGTCTGAATATGGTCTGTATAATTTCCCAGTTGTGTTTTGTACACTTGAATAGGAGACCATTTCCATTCTTTTTTGTAATGCTGCTGGGTTTTTTTTCCAGTGGCACCCTGTCTCTTTTTCATTGACATCTCCTAGGTTATATCACTTTGTGGTGTTGACTTGATGAGAGAGTTGGGATCAGGGTAGAACCGTTCCTTAGTATCCTCAGGGCCTGTTAAGGTGGGAGCATACGTACTGATGTGGTAGCAAATCACAGCTTATTTAATGGTAACAGAGTTTCATGAATCTTTCACTGATGCTTATTGAAATGTTTTCAGGACAATGTAAGAACTTGGTTTTGATGTCATTTCCCATGCCATAGATACTTTCTTCATGTTCACTGAGGAGGATCCACCAGCTGTGGCAAACTGGCTGGATTTAATGTTCGGGTCATCTTTCCTAGCCCCTTACTTTAGAAACAGAGAGAGCAGGGCAATCCTAAAAAGGGCAGTTCTGTCACCTGAGATGTCGTTGAACTTGCCTTTTGCCCTGGGGTCAGGGATGGGAGACCAATGTCCCAGACCATGTGTGTGCAGGCTTGTGGCTACACCTTCCATATATCATCTTTGCCTGTCACTTTCCCATTCACCAAAGGACTTTTGAAGAGAGGTGTGCATGAATGCAGTCTGCATAAGGATGATTAAAATGGAAGAGCTGTTGCATAGGCAGTAACATTCTCTTGGCAGCTGAAGCTTGACCCAATGGCAGAAAGACCTACAACTAGAGGCTTCTTTAACTGCAGTGGACAGTAACTTCTGTAGTGCCCCATCATACCTTTTGCTTTCTATAACTTGTCACTGCAGTGCTTTTCAAGCCATTGGATCAGGATATGATCTCTTCCACCTTGGTTACCAGAGCAGTCTTCATATGCTTGGGAGATCAATCCCTAAGTCATCATCAGTTTATACACTTCTGGTTACCCTCTGGTTTAACTCGCTTCCAAGATGGTTCACTGGCGTGTGGCTGCAGTTGCATACTTGTGGCTCCAAGCAGTCATAGGTGAGAACTGGTTGTGTAGTGAGCATCAGAGAAGAAAAGGTCCACTTGAGAATGCACCAGTTTGAATCTCTCAGAGATACTACATCTCCCGTACGCGCACTATAGACATTTGAGTTTGAAGGAGGACTAGAGAAATGTGGAAATTATTCAGATAGGGCTGGATTTCACCGAAGAATAAGGGACCAGTTATGTTCCCAGTGAAGTTCACTACAAAGATTCCACAGGTGTTTTAGGGCCTGATCCTCTTCCTATAGCAGGGGTGGAGAACGCCGGCTAGTGGTCCAGATCTAGCTCATGGCTTGCCAGGATTCAGTCCTTATGGCTCAGGGCACCCCTCGCCAGCATCTGGCCTGTGGCCAGGTGCGGGTGTGTGTGGAGCACTGAGTCTCATGGGCTGGTGTCAGGCAAGCTGAAGCCAGATCTGGTCCATGGGCTCTGGCTGGGTGTGGGTGGGGGAGCAGGAAGTTGCTCTGTGCTGCTGTTTCCCCTCACCCCATCTGGAGAAACATCAGCACAGTGCTGCCTGCAGGCTTTCCCGTTCCTCTCAGATTTTCCACAATTACTGCCAATCAGAGCAGCAGAGGGGAGTGGTGCTGGGGAATAGTGATGAGCCTATAATCACCCAGACCCTGCATTCCCATACTGCTCATAGAATCATAGAAGAGTAGGGCTGGAAGGGACCTCAAGAGGCCATCGAGTCCAGCCCCCTGCCCTCATGGCAGGACCAAGCACTTTCTAGACCATCCCTGAAAGCCATCTATCCAACCTCTTCTTAAATATCTCCAATGATGGAGATTCTACCACCTCCCTTGGCAATTCATTCCAGTGTTTGATCACCCTGACAGTTAGGAACTTTTTCCTAATGTCCAACCTGAACCTTCCCTGCTGCAATTTAAGTCCATTGCCTCTTGTTCTATCCTCAGAGGCAAGGAAGAACAAGTTCCCTCCCTCTGCCTTATGACACCCTTTTAGATACCTGAAAACTGCTATCATGTCCCCCCTCAATCTTCTCTTTTTCCAAACTAAACAAGCCCAATTCTTTCAGCCTTTCTTCATAGGTCATGTTCTCTAGACCTTTGATCATTCTTGTTGCTCTGCTCTGGACCCTCTCCAATTTCTCCACATCCTTCCTGAACTGCGGTGCCCAGAACTGGACACACTACTCCAGCTGAGGCCTAACCAGCACAGAGTAGAGCGGGAGAATGACTTCTCGTGTCTTGTTCACAACACACCTGTTAATGCATCCTAGAATCATGTTTGCCTTTTTCACAACATCATCACACTGTTGACTCATATTTAGCTAGTGGTCCACTATTACCCCTAGATCCCTTTTTGCTGTGCTCATTCCTAGGCAGTCCTTTCCCATTCTGTATGTGTGACACTGATTGTTCCTTCCTAAGTGGAGCACTTTGCATTTGTCCTTATTTGTTTACCTCAGCCCATTTCTCCAGTTTATCCAGATCCTTTTGAATTATGACCCCATCCTCCACAGAAGTTGCAACCCCTCCCAGCTTGGTATCATCTGCAAACTTAATAAGTGTACTTTCTATGTCAATATCTAAATCGTTATTGAACAGAACCAGTCCTATCATGTGCCCTCCCTCCCATCCAGACCCCCCACCTGTAACCTGCTCCTGCATCCTCTCTCTTACTAGATCCTCCAGCCTTAGCCTATTACTGCAGCCTCCCTCCCACTCAGCCCTCTCTGCCTGCTCGTGCGTCCTCCCTCTGGTCAAGACCCCCATCCCAACCCTTAGCCTGTTCAGGCACCATCCCTCCCACTCAGCCCCTCCCCAACCCTCAGCTTGCTCCTGCATCCTCCCTCTCACCCATGCCCTCCACCCTTAGCATGTTCCTGCAGTCTCCTGCACACTCTGCTCCGCCACACACACCCTCAGCCTGGTCTTGCACCCTCCCTCTGACCCTGACCCCCCCACACCTTCAACCTACTCCTTTACCCTGCCTCCAGCTCAGGCCTCCCACACTTCACCTGTTCGTGCACCCTTCTGAGGAACAAAAGGAATCCTAACAGTGGTATTGATCCATTACTAGATGGAACTGATAGGATTATCAATAATGTAGAAGAGGAAGACGTGTTCATCAAATATTTCCGTTCTGTATTTGGGCAAAAAACAGATGATGTAGTTATATCATATGATAACATTCTAACATTCTCTTGATATATTACTGGGAATGGAAAACAATTGCAGCTACTACAATGAGACATTTTTAAAGAACCAGTCCAAATAATGTGCTCTCAAAGTTTTAAAACAATTTTCTAGAGAAGTCTGTAAACTTAATGTTCATTTCAATATGTCTTAAAAACACCAGAGAAGTTCAGGAAGACTGGAACAATAGCATCTTTTTATTATATTTTAAAAGGGTAAATGGAATGGTATTTGTATTGTGATATTGATCCCAGGCAAGATAACTGAGTAGCTGATACAGGACTCAATTAATAAAATATTATAGGAGGGTAATATAATTGTCAGTTAAATGCATCCTGTAAAATTAACTTGATATAATTTTGATTAGATTAAAAGTTGAGTTAATAAATGTAATGGTATTGATGTAATGTATTTACATTTCTGTAAAGCATTTGATTTGGTACCTCATGACATTTTGATTAAAAGAAACCTAGAAAGATTAGATATAAAATTAAAATAGTACACACTAAATGGATTAGAACTGGATAACTAAAAAGGCTCAACATGTATCTCTAAATGGTTTACCTAATGAGTATGTTTCTAATGTGGTTCCACAGGGATTATTTCTTAGCCCTATGTTGTTTAATATTTGTATAAATGACTTGGAAGAAAACAGAAAATTATCATTGATCAAGTTTGCAGATGAGAAAAATTTGAGGAATGGTAAATAATAAAGAAGACAGTCACTGCTACATCACAAACTGGATTACTTGGTAAGGTAAGCTCAAGAAACAATATATGTTTTTGTACAGCTAAATATGAAGGTAGGAACAAAGTCTGCTTACTTACAGAATGGGAGACTGTCATGAGAAGTGGTGACTCTGAAAAAAATTACTCAGCTGATCATGAATTTCCAGTGTGATAATGAGACCAAATGGGTTAATGGGATACTTGAATATAGAACCAGAGGAATCTCAGGTAAAGAGGTTATTTTACTTTGTATTTGGCATTGATACGATTGCTCTTGGAATACTATGTCCAGTTCTGGTATCCACAATTCAAGAAGTGTATTGATAAACTGGAGAGGGTTCAGAGAAGAGTGAAAAGTATGATTAAAGGATTAGAAATAGGTCAATCCATTTAGCTTAGCAAAGGAAAGCTTGAAGGATGAGTTGATTGGTCCCTAAGTATCTATATAGGGAGCAATATTTAGGAATGGGCGCACTCTAGCAAAGAAAGGTACAAAAGACAAGCCAGTCACTGGAAGCTGATGATAGGAAAAATTAAGACAGGAAATAGTGCATAATTTTTAACTGAGAATAATAAATCATTGGAACAATTTCCCAAGAGTTGCAGCATCACTGATCATTTTACAGCTATAGTGTATGTTTTTCTTCAGGATAGTCATTGGGATTTATTTTGTGGAAGTTCTGTGGCCTGTGTTTTAGAAAATATCACAGTAATAATCACAGTGGTTCTTTCTGGTCTTGAAATGTATGGATCAGTTGGGAAAATCCTGCTAATTTCAAGAGACTGAAGACAAACCAGATGCTAATGCCCATTTTGATGATAATGATAAAGCTATTATCAGCTCTGCTCCTCCCTGGATATCAATTTATATCTACAAAATTCCTCATTGTCAAAATTCTCACAATTTGAGAAATAGACTTTGGAAATTTAGATTTTCCAGTGCTAATACACATTGGTACAAACGCTGCTGTTACCATCTGCCTTCATTGTAATAGCAAAACTTTCAGTTCATATGGAGCCATCAAAATGGTTTTGACTCATTTTGCTGTACATAGTATCATAGAATTGTAGAGCTGAAAGAAACCTGAAGAAGGCATCTAGTGTGTCCCCTCCATGTTGAGGCAGGATTAAGTATTTCTAAAAAGAGCCCTGCCAAGTATTTGTCAAACTGTTAAAATTTTCCAGTGACAGGAACCCACAAACTCACCTGGTGATTCCAGTGCTAAATTGTCCCTTATAGCCCCCACCTCTTTTCCCTGTAGCTGACTTAAATCTTGCTTGCTGCAATGTCAGCTGATTACTCCTCCTAAATGCAGTGGACATCAAATGGAAAATTACTGATCACCATCCTCATTTGTGACAATCACTGATGTATTTGGAGACTTTTTTCATCAGGCTCCACCTCAGCCTTCTCTTCTTAAGATTAAATATGCCAGTTCTTTCAACCTTTCATCATAGCTCAAGAAAATTGCTTCTTGTGTCTTACATAAGTCACTCCTGTTAATAGACCCATGAATGATATTGGTCTATAGCAAATGCATCACATTCTTGTCTTATATTTGTGATCTACTGTAATCCCCAGATCCTGTTTTTACCATACTGCTGCCTAGCTGATTATTTCCAATTTTGTAACTGCACTTGATTTTTTCCTTTTTTAAATGTGGTCTTAGCACTTGTCTTTACTGAATTTTATCCTTGTATTTTCAGACCAGTTCTCTAATTTGTCAAAGTTAATTTAGAGTTCTAATCCTGGCCTCCGAAGTGCTTGCAATCTCTTCCAGCATGGTCTCACCTGCAAATTGTATAAGCATATCCTCTATGCTATCATGTGCTTAATATTATCCTGTAGCAGAGGTGATACCTACGCACTTAGTGCCAGCATAAGGCCTGCTTAATCTTACATGGAGAAATGTAAGTGGTGGATGAGTATACATTATGTTTGTTTTGATTAAGTCTGCTACAAGACCTAGAGCATGAGATATTAAAACAAATTAAAATCTTGCAAGTGTCTGTCTATAGGCTGGCATAATAAGCAGTATCTTAGCACAGTACACTAAATAAATGACTACAGGTTACGTGAAATTTGGAAATTAACATTAAATCAAAAGAGACAGAGTAATTTTTCATTCAACGTGGAAAGCTATTTGCTTTCTGTATTGAGCCTTAGTATACTGATGTATAATGCCAAAAGGTAAATGATTTTGAGTTAGATTGAATTTAAGTTTCATTACATGTTTGCTGGGAATAGAAGCTTTGACATCCTTTTTCCTTCACTTTGAGAATCTTTTAATAATTCTGTTGCCTAATGCCCTAATCTATTTATGGCACTATAGCTTTACATGAATAACGCTGCTTCTGTTCAAAATAAACAGATTTGGTATGGTTGTGAAATAGTCTTATGTGTAGAATGATGCTTTAGCATCTACAACAGCTCTGAGATTTCTGAATACTTAAGAAATTATAATGCCAATGGATTTAGCATTTGTATATCTTCAGGCTTGTGCTTATTCAGTTGTACTAAGGCAGCTTAAGCTAATATCTAATCTTCTTACAGAATAGTTCCCCTTTTAACAGCAGGAGTGCATATAACAAGCTTGAAAAATCAGTTGGCTCCAACTGTTGTGTGGAAGGCAGGGATAGAGGAGTTGTGTAACTTCCTTACCTCACTTAAAATGTCTAATGATGGTCATCCTTGCATACGTAGGATAATCCGTGAATCATGGGGTGAGGCAATGTGTTCAACACTTCTAGGAGCAAGGAGAACATGAGTGAGTTATAAAGGTACAGATTCGTAATTGTCTACCCTGATGCATTCCATTTATAATGTGTTTTTTTTTTCTTTCAAGGCAGGAGGCGGGAAATAGTGCTTTGAATGCTGCATAGTTTCATAATAGAATGATGATTGTGAAACCTGTTTCATCCTTGGTAACCAGGCAAGCTAGTCAAATATCGAGTGAAATTAATACATTCAAAATCCTAATTATCTTAGGGATGTTTTAGTGAGAAATATTACATCAATCATCAGAAGTCTCTTTATTGAAGAAAATTTTGAATACAGTGCAAATTAATGTATCTTTATTATGAAACAGATATTTGTTATGTTAAGTATCTCATTTTAAACTCTCACAAAACCAAGAGGTATTTTGGTCATGTATCAAAACTATCCTAATGCTGACAACTGATCTCACTCAGGACCTAAGCCATCTCTGAGTGAAGACATTGGCAAAATCTCTTGCCTTCAGAGGGCATTCAGGCCTTCTGTGTTACCATGGAAAATGTGGAACATCAATGACAAGAATTGGTAGTGTCTCAAAAATTCAGAAGGTAAGTGGCTTTTTTGTGTGTGTCACTGGTGAAATGCAGGGTAGACCTAAAATCTTTTCTTCTTGGACTGAGCTGTCGAGCGACAGATCTCATCTTTTGTGATGCTTTTGGTGAGTGACTAAACCAATCTTTGATCAGCAGAGTGAATTACAGATGTCAGCATAAAAAAACTCCATCTGCAGGCATTGTTCTTTTCAAATCCTATGATTTTCCTGTGGTGCCTGGATATGCTGACTCTTAAAGCAATTAAGAGCCTGTACAGTGGTTTGCCACCAGGACAATCTGTCCTGAACTACAGTTTCCAGATCATTGGGAGACATGCCACATGACTTCATGTTGGCCTTTTGGTCAATTTTCCAAAGGCAGCCCTGGCTTTGTCTAATTAAGCATATACATCATAATCTACGTTTATGCTAGAGGACAATACACTTTTGAGGTAGCAGAACTTGTCAACAGTCTTAAGAACGATACCAGCCGCAACGATCATTGGAGTGCTGGGCTCCAAGCAGTGAACAGAAGTATAAAAGTGATCAAAAGGTCCTGTGCATCCTTCACTGAATGAGCCAACAATGCACAATCATCAGCAAACAGAAAGTTATACATAGTTGTATTAACCACTTTAGTGTGAGCCTGAAGTCTTTGAGGATTGAAAATACTGCCACCTGTTCAGAACTGAATAGGTATGCCCAACATGCAGTCTTTAAACTAATGGTATCATTGAAAAATAGATGTTGAACAGGGGACGAGCAAGGATACATCTTTGCTTTGTACTGTTTGATATTTCAGAAGGTGCTGATGTCTCTCCATTGTTAAGGACCTGACCAAGCATGCCATCATGAATAGACCGAACAATTTTCCAGAGCCCATTCCTGTCAACCATGTTGAACATCTTGGTCATGTCAATGAAAATCACATATAGATCCTGGTGCTGTTCTCCATATTTCTCTTGTGCCTGTGTGGCTTCAAATTCATATCAGCACTGCCTTGACTGGCATGAAATCCACACTGGCTTTCAGGAATAATGCCATTTTTGAACACATGTAGTGCAAGCTGGTTGTAAAGGATGTGGGACAAGATCTTACCGGCTATAGAGAGCAGAGAGCTGTGCCGATGGCTATCGCAACATGCACAGTCACCTTTTCTTTGGTATATGAATACAGTCAAGGTATTTTTGAAGTTCTGGGAGACTAACTCCTTCTCCCAAATGGTGCTAAATAAATGGGTGATATAGCATATCAGCTGGTCATCCAGCAGCTTTATAAATTTCTGATGGAATTGCATCACTGCCAGGTGCCTTTCCAGATTTAATCAGGTAAACAGCTTTTTGTACCTCTCAGAGTTGGTGGTATGACCAGTGGTAAATCATTAGCCCAATGAGGAATCTCTTCAAGAATGCTGCTGTCAAAAGTTGAGGCCTGGTTCAATACTTCTGTGAAAATGTTCAGCCCAGCGGTCAATAATTTCGGCACTATCTGTGATCTAAGTGAGGCTATCAGCAGAGTGCACTGGTGTACAGTCAGCAATACATGGCCTATAGACTGCCTTCAGCCCATCATAGAATGCTTTAAAATCATGTCTGTCAGCTGCAGCTTGGAGTTTAACTTCTTGACATTTCTACTCGTCCCCTTTCATTTGCCATAATTTGACTTGTACCTCCTGCTTAGCTCAAATATATGCTGATTTCCTGCAGGCATTCTCTTTATTGTTGATCCAAGCCAGGCGTGTCCCATACATCTTATCAAGAAGAGCTTGGGCATTTCTGTCTTTATCATCGAATCAATCCTCGTGCCTGCATTTTTGGGAACCCAGGATCTCAGCAGCAGTTCTGTAAGTTGTTTCTTTGATGTTAATCCAATCATCCTCATTAGTGGGTGACCACTCTGAACCTTCATTGCTGATGACTAAGGAAGCATCAAGACTGCATTGAAACCATGCTCATGTCTTGGGTATTTCAGTTTTTTTTGGCATACAGCAGAATGATGATGATTTGGTGGACAAAGGTTCAAGGAGACAACACTGTGTATCATGTAGTGGTCAAACCAGGAGCCACTGCCACACATTGCATGAGTCAACTTTACATCAGAAAGATCTCTTTGTTTTTTGATGAAGTAGTCAGTTATATGCCAATACTTAGACTCAGGGTTCATCCAAGTTGCTTTGTATTTGTTCACCTGTTGGAAGAAAGTGCTTGCAATAGCAACTCCACCATGAAGCCTTTGGGGGGGGCGGTTCCATGCCAGTCCCAAGTGTGGATAAAGGAGGAGGTTTGGTCAGATGAGTGACAATGCACGGACCATGAAACAACTATACGAATGAAATCTGATGCCAGTACAACTAAATGATAACCAGCTCGGACATCGCCCGGATAAACAAGGTCGGCAACAACAATCAAGCAGTTGGGGTTGGGTCGATAAGTTGGCTACTGAAAGAAAATTACAGCTAACACATAAACACATAACACACAAACACATAAACATAAAAGTTGGAATGTATAATGTCAAAACACTGCGGGGGACTGAACAATGAGAGCTGCATCAGAAGGAGATGGAGAGATTCCAATGAGATATACTTGGACTGGTGGAAGTGCATTGGATGGCATTGGGAGAGATGTGCGGTTGCAAAGTCATTTGGCTAGGAAATGAAACAAAGCATGAGGCAGGAGTCAGATTCCTTCTCAGCAAAAGAGCGAGAGGAGCATTGTTAGACTACAGACCGGTGAGTACAAAAATGATGGTAGGGAGACTTGAAGCAAAGCCATTCAACATCTCGGTCATTCAGGTGCATGCACCCACATTGGACAGTACAGAGGAAGAAATTCGGCTATTCTATGCAGACTTGACAAAAGCTCTGGAGGAGAGATCAAAGAGGGATGTGTTGATCATTGGAGAAGATTGTAACATGAAGGTTGGAACAGATGACGAAAGCTGGGAGAGAGTCATGGGAAGGTTGGGATATGGAGAAAGAAACACATGAGGCGAGAAACTTCTAGTTTGCTACGGAGCATGAGATGGTGATCCGCAACATGAGATTCCAACAAAAGGACTGTAGGAGGTGGACATGGTGATCGAATGATGGGAAGTCCAAGAACATGATAGGTATGATTTTGATAAGAAGATGGGTAAAATCAGCACAGCAGTGCTTTACTTTCCAAGGAGCGGGTAGAGACTCAGACCACAGTCTAATGATCTCAAACATCAAGATGAAACTCAAGAGAAAGTATAAGACACAGCTTAAGAAAAGAAGAGACATGGCGAGACTAGACGAGGAAGGAAAAGAGAATGCATACAGAACAGTTTGAAGAGAGATTAGGAATGTGGCCACAGAGAAAGACCTTAACAAGAGAGTCAAAGAGATAGCCACAGCGATAGAAGAGGCAATAAGAGCAGACTATTCTGGAAGAAGAGAAGATCAATAAGAAGTGGATTACGCAGGAAACATTGAAGTTGGTCCAAGAGAAGAGAGCATTAGAGATCAGAAGGGATGTTTCCAAGTCGGCAGAACAGCAATATCGGGTGAAATGCAATGAGGTAAGGAAAGCGGCCAGAAAGGATAAGGCGAAATGGTTAGAGGAGTAGTGTGAAGATATAGAAAGGTATTGCAGCTAATGTAAGACCAGGGAGGTGTATAAGATGATCAGGAATATTAATAGGTGCAGAGCTAGTCTGCACTGGACAGGGAAAGATGAAAGGAAATAGTGAGAGAGGCATCAGACACCAATGGGTGCTGAGCCCATGGCTGGTGGTGGTGGTGGTGGTGGTGCTTGCAATAGCTAGCACATACTGTGTTCAAATTTGAAAAAGAGTTCTATTTGAGTTCTCACTTCCAATACCACTATATTTAAGCACCTTTGCTCATGTGGTATAGTCCTAACCGTCATCTGTGGTAGTCAAAGTAGGTGCATATGCACTAACAAGTATAAGGCATTGTCACTGCATCAGAGATCACCCCTATCTCAGTCTGCCACCCTGAGGACACACCTCAACACTGTGCTATCCCAATGTGAGGAGGCCTAAAATATGCTTGTGACAATATAGTAAAAATCGGTGTCTAATTCCTTTTCCATTTGTAGCCAGACATGAACCCCCCATTTGGCCTTTTTTTTTTCCTCTCCCCCCCACTGGGAGAGAGAGAGAGAAATAAGCAGGGGAGACAGGTGGCCTTTGATGTCCTGGGAACACAGGTGTGCTGTCTCGCCCAGCCTCTCTACTATACACAAAAACCAGACAGTGAATGAGCTAGCTAATGGCCGCCCTTCTGGCTGATCTCAGTAATTGACACGCCTTGATCACTTCCGCAGGAAGATTGGGGAACCCCGCCCATCACCTCCAAAGGTGCCCAATTGTCCACAATTCACAGGTGCAAATTGAGCCTTGCATCTTCCCTGGGAAACCTGGGGTTCAAAACATTCCTCCCAATTGGCCACTTAAGACCAGGAAGAAGCGTACGTGACAAAAGCAGTATAAAGGGGCTTGGCAGGCCACCCCCCTTTGACTTTCAATCACCTACACCTGCTGGCCAGGTCTGGAATTAACTCCTGAGACTGGGGACGCCTGGTTCATGTCTACTTCTTCCCGAGGGATTGAGAGAATCTGGGTCACACTGGATCTAGGAGGCAGGGATAAGAATCACACCTGTATTAAACTTCTTTCCTATAGGAATTGAGGGAGAAACTCTGGTTCCACCAGGTCTAAGAGGCAGGGGTAAAAATCACACCTGCAACAGGCCTTTCTTGTGTACACATTAATTGTATTAGTTTAAGCTAGCTAGTTTGTCTAAAACTTTTCTCAAGTTAAATTTTCTTTGCTAGGACTTTTATTTCCTGTACACTTTGATATTTTCAGTTCCCAGAGCCACATTAAAAAGCAAAGGATAATCTGGATCCATTAGATCTCATTACGCTTCTGATTAAAAGCATCAGAGGGGTTGCCATGTTAGTCTGTATCTTCAAAAACAAGAAGTCCTGTGGCATCTTATAGACTAACAGATATTTTGGAGCATAAGCTTTTGTGGGCAAAGACCCACTTTGTCAGATACATAAGTGCAGGGGTTTCAGAGGAGGATTTAAAGAGGGGATCTCAGTAAAGGGGAGGGCCAGAGCTGACAAGGTCTGTTCAGTCAGGGTGGAAATGGCCCATTATCAGCAGTTAATGTGGATTAGTAAACATCAGGAGAGGGGGAAAAAAGTCAGTTTATTAGGAGGGATGTAGCCCATTGTCAGATGCTAATGTGGAGGTGTGAACTTCCAGCCCAGAGACGCTGCTTTTATAAGGGGCCAACCACTCCCAGTCTCTGTTCAGTCCTTGGTTGATGGAATCAAATTTGCAAATGAATTGCAGCTCAGAAATTTCTCTTTCCATTTTATTTTTGAAAGTTTTTGTTGTAGGATTGCTGCTTTTAAATGTGTTACTGAGTGTCCAGGGGGATTGAAGTGTTCTCCAAAAGGTCTTTGTATATTACCATTCTCGATGTCTGATTTATGTCCATTTATTCTTTTATGGAGAAACTGTCCAGTTTGGCCAATGTAAATTGCAGTGGGGCATTGCTGGCACATTATGGCATATATTATATTAGTAGATGTGCAGGTAAGGGAGCCCCAAATAGTGTGGTTGATGTTAGGTCCTGTGATATCATCACTGGTGTAGATATGTAAGCAGAATTGGCAGCGAGGTTTGTTGCAGGGATTGGTTCCAGGTTTAGAGTTACTGTGTTGTGGTCTATAGCTACTCATGAGAATTTGTTTAAGGTTGGCAGGCTGTCTGTAGGTGAGGACAGGCCTGCCTCCCAAGGTCTGTGAGAGTGAAGGATTGTTGTCCACAATGGGTCCACTGATGATGTGTTGGAGAGGCTTTGGCTGGGGGCTGTATGTGATGGCTGGGGTGTTCTCTTGTTTTCCTTGCGAAGCCTGTCGTGTAGCATGTGGCTTCTGGGTACACGTCTAGCTTTGTCAATCTGTGCCTTCACTTCCTTAGGTGGGTATTGTAGTTTCAGGAAAGCTTGGTAAAAGTCTTGTAGATGTTTGTCTCTGTCTGAGGGATTGGAGCAAATGCGGTTGTACCTTTAGTGCTTGGCTGTATACAATGGATCGTGTAGTGTGCCCTGGATGGAAGCTGGAGGTGAGTAGATAAGCATAGCAGTCTGTGGGTTTTCAGTGCAGAGTGGTATTTATGTGACCATCACTTATTCACACAGTAGTGTCCAGGAAGTGGATCTCTTGTGTGGACTTCTCCAGGCTAAGGTTGATGGTGCGATGGAAAACTCTAAATTTATATATTTAGAAGCCTACTTCAAAAGGATATTTTTTTCTCTCTCTATCGATCAGATTAACTTTATCCATGTTAATGCATGGATAATCCCAGTGAATTACCATACACTTGTTGTAAGACATCTGGATGGATAGACTGAAAAGATTGGGTCTGTTTGTGTTAAAGAGGAGAAGATGTGACACGTTTACAAAGGTAATGAATAGAACAGTGAAGATATAAGACTGTCTTGAAACGCCTGGCCCAAGAAAATATGTGAAACTGGTGCACCACCAGTTTTAAGTGGATTTGCCTCAAGCTGAGTCTGTGTTACTCAAAATTGTTTGTGCATCTTTATCCAGTGTTCGTTTCTCTACCTAATGATCTTCAGGGGAAAGGACTGAGGAAGAGAGCAAGGCAGTTGATGTGAATAGTAGGGACAAAAAGTGTTCCTTTTGATTATGCTGTCTCAGCCACTGAACAAATGAAGTACCTGGATATCTCAATTCTCCTTATTTCTGTTTCTCACCTTTTACTTTAACCTCCCCTGTCCTTTCATGTACCCTCCTTGTCCTTGGTGCCCTATTCTACTGCTGAGTGAGGGTAACACCTACTGGAGACAGTGGAAGCTACTGGTGTCCTTCAGTGGCAGAAAGACATCCCACCTCATTTCTCACACATTCTCTCTGCTTTGTTTTTCTTCAGTGCCTTCTCTATCACACACTTCATCTTCCTTTGTCTCACTTTACACCATCTCTCTTCTTTCTTCCCTATGTGCATTTTCTTTATCTCTTCCTTGCTTTCTTTCCCCACCTCTCCCCAACCGGTAAGCACCAGAACCTGAGCTTGTCAAGGTGGTTCTCTTGCTCTAATACCCTTGTTATGGAGCTTGCATTTCTCTTCCTGCTGCTAGCAAAGGAGAGATGGGATCTGCTGATTCCACCTGGCATCAGACCTTTGCAGTTGTCTGGATAAAGGAGTCAGAGCCTGAGGCTGCAGAGTTCTTCAGCGTGGAGGGCAGGAAAAAAAGGAGAGGGAAAAAGACAGAGAGTGAGCCAACATTGCATGTAAATGAGGCTTTTCAGCACAACCTACATGTATTACAGTTAGTAATTTTATACTGTGGCTTACTCTGGCTCTGTTCCCTGAGCCCTCTGCCAAGGGAACTTGGATTTGCACTCATGGGGACACAAAAGAGGTGGAGGGGTTGTGAGAAACCTGACCATTCGTCTGGCTGTTCCAAGGCCTATAGCCATGTGAAGTATGGTCTGTATATTGGAGGGAATGTCTACCGACCGCTGATACTTGTGCTCCCACCTTCAGCTGTTCGGTGAAAATACATAGCAAAGGTATGTGATAAAAGTGGAAATGACTAGCAAAAGGAGTCACACCAACACCTGCTTTCCACTGCATCAAATCCAAACCCATGTTGGAGTGAACTGAACTGGTCAGTGAATTGCCAGTCCAATACAGAAGCTCTCATTTGGATGCTCAGTTCAAATCCAACTGCTTGTGTTCAGTTTTGGGCCCCCCAGTATAAAAGTGATGTGGATTTGCTGGAGCAGGTTCAGTGAAGGGCAACAAAAATGATTAAGTGTCTGGAGCATAAGACCTATGAGGATAGGCTGAGGGATTTGGGCTTGTTTAGTTTACAGAAGAGAAGACTTAGACGTGATTTAATAGCAGCCTTCAACTTCCCGAAGGGGAGCTCTAAAAAGGAGGGTGAGAAACTGTTCTCAGTGATGTCAGATGGCAGAACAAGGAAGGAGTAATGGTCTGAAGTTGAAGAGGGAGAGGTGTAGGTTAGATCTTAGGAAAAACTACTTCTCCAGGAGGGTGGTGAAGCATTGGAATGCGTTGCCTAGAGAGGTCCTGGATTCTCCATCCGTTGAGGTTTCTAAGTCCCTGTTGGACAAGGTCCTGGCTGGGATGACTTAGTGGGGGTTGATCCTGCTTGAAGCAGGGAGCTGGAATAGATGACCTGCTAAGGTCCCTTCCAGCCCTGTGATTCTGTGATTCTGCTTTTTCCACTACAGGAGACGAGCTATTATGATTCCTAATGAGTCATCTTTGTGTAATATTTTTGTTAGTTTTTTTTTCTCGGTCCACATTAGAAAACCCACCAAAAGTATTGGGTCTCAGAGATACCAAGTGTCAGATGAGCACAAATACAGGTATTGACTTGTGCTGTATTCCACACACATTAGATCTGTTTGTTTTTTAAAAAGTCATTGAATATGTTTAATATGTCCTGTCTCATAAGGATGAATCAGCTGCTCCCAACTTTGTAGAAATACTCTCATTGACGTCAAGGAAAGTTGAATCTGGGCCTAAACTCACTTTAAATAACTTTGAAACGTTACATCCATATCCATGTTAAAGTTTTACAAATGTTATAATAGTGAAAAAGATTAGCAGACCTGAAATTGAGGTTTCTCCTCTGGGTAATGGAGAATATGTTTCTTGGCCATTACTGTAGTAGAGGACTAACAAGACATGTTCTTCTTGCTGAGCTGCCCTCACCATGCAGCACTTAATTCCTTCTTTCAGGGAAGCAATTGCAAAGCTGCTGGAGGCCTTACTCTTAAAGGAACAAATATCTTTGGCTGCGTCTACACTACAAGATAAAATCGATTTTAAGTCAGTTAGCCCAAATTTTTCAAGTGCCTGTCCTCACTGTAAATTCCATTAACTTGGTTTGTGGACCACTAAAACTGACATGATAGCGAAATCCTAAAATCATAGTAACCTGACGAATTGAATGCTGCATTCGAATTTAAAATTCCAAATGAAGGTTAGTGAGGATGTGGCATGTCTTTAAATCGAATTCATTAGCCTCCACAGATGCCCTGTATATGCCCCACAATGCACCATGTTCTCCACTCTGGTCTATTACATCTCCACTGCAACAGGAAGACCGTAACAATTTGGCACCTGCCAGCCAGTGGCTGTGTGGTCATGAGAGGCTGAAAAATCTTTCTTTTTCTTTGCTAGGACTGCAGCTGTGGAGTCTGTGCTTCTGTCTATACCCCTGCTAGCTGCCTTTTTTTCTGCACTGCCTGGTGCCAGCCGCTGGCGCCCCCCCCATACCATGTGTCAGCTAGGCTGTCGGAGGGGGGTTGTGCTTGTTTGGTAATATGAGAAGCTTCTTTTCAGCCATTTACATGCTGTCCTGACCCCGACATCTCCTCTCTTCCCTACCCCCAGACACACCACACAGTCTGGAATATTCCCACACCCAGCTGCATCATGTGGCTTGTCCCTGAACCAATAAAAGGATGCGCTGCACAAGGTGCCAGGCAGATTGTGCGTGGTGAAGGTCATGATTTTCGGGGGCTGGCTGTAACCAGAGGTCATTTAGCCACCTGGGGGACGTGTCCCTCGGTGGTCAGAATTTTTGGGGGCTGGCTTAAGCACGGGGTCTTGTAGCTGGCCAGGGGATGTCTCCCTCGGCGGTCACAATTTTTAGGGCCTGGCTGTAGCTGGGGCTCTTTTAGCCACCCTGAGCCATACATGTTTCAATGAAGGCAATGTATTAGCTATACGATTACCACAGTTGTCAGTAAGGCTTGAAGTGGGGAATATTCTTGTCCTAAGGGTCTTGTTTTCCAGGTGCAAACCTGGCTGTAGTCTGGGGTCTTTTAGCTTGATGAATCATTTGTGTTTCAGTGTAGCAGCCATGTTTACTTAGACACAAGGGTCTTCTTTCCAAGGTGGCCTAAATCCAGATTCAAATTCCTGAAAGGGCCTCCGTGGGCAGTCACAATTTTCATGGCTGTCAAAATTGTACTGTCTTTTGGCCATCCTGGGCCATTTCTGATGATTCATTTGAGTTTCTGTGTAGCACCCATGTATACTTAAACATACTTAACACAGCAGGGGAAAGAGTGCAATGAAATGTGGGAAGTTGGAGTCATATACCCACATCTACTTGTGGTGCAAGACTGCAAGGGGGCTCAGGGATCTGTGGGATAGGTTCCCACAATACACTGCAGCAACACTCAGTTTAAGCTTGATTTAAACTACTTGTGTGTGGCAGCAGAAGGCCAATTTTGTGGGGAGCACATGGGAAAGTGAAGATGCTCAAAATTGAATGGTTAAAACCTAGTGTTAAGCAATTGATTTTAATAAAATTGATTTTAGTAAATAATAAAATTTAATAAAATTTTATTTAGTGTAGACGCAGCCTTTGTCTTTTTTCCCATTATAATTATCAGTTTTCTTGTGTTATTACTCCGGTTGTCAGAGAGAAATCACACATCTTGGAGCTTTTTCAAAGCTGATTAAATCTTCTCAAGGTTGGCTGAAATGGTATTGAGGTTACTGTGTGTGAGGCGGAAGACTTGGGAACAGGGTTGTTAAATTATGCTTGGTACTTCTGCAATAAAATAATAAATTAATAGCCACATAAATTATGGCAGGAAACTAAATTACTTCTGTCCTTTAAACTGAAGAGCATTTTGCTTTTCTTGCAGCAGTCTGTTATTTCACAGGCTGTCAAGGGGGGTCTAAGAATCTAATAATGCAGGGATTCCCGGACAATAGTTCATAGGCTACTGGAGACCTGCAGTGTTCATCATATAATGCAGGAACATCTCTTGTATCAAGGGAGGCAGTATGACCTGCAAATTGAAACAATGGACAGGGATGCCCGAACCTGGGTTTTGTTCCTAGCACTGCCACTGACATATTGGGTGACCCTATGCAAGTCACTTAACCCCTGCCTCCATTTTAAAATCAAGATTGTGAGACTGATCTCCATTGTAAAGCTCGCTGAGATTACCTGATGAAAAGCAGTATTTAAATGTTAGCTATTATTGTATCTAGTTGAAGCAGCAGAACAAATGGGAGAATAAGATTAAAGGAAAGGGGAAAATAAACAGCATGATTATAATTTACCACACTAAAGACAACTGAAAGTGCTATATAACTCTTCTATTACCTGGTCATGAGAGAGAACAGTGGCGTAAATTGCTAAATCTAATGAGGTGTGATCCAATGTCAATAAGCTTAATAGCGCTAGATCTAATCTAATTATGTATTTATGCATCCCATTGTCCTACTATGCGTCATAAGCATACCGGAATTGCTTCAAACATTTCTGACTGAAGTTACACATTCCCTAAGCTTCCTCTGATCACACTGTCCTTAGAATCAGTTTGGTGGTTTGACTCATAGAGCAATCTAGACTGTATTTTGCTCTGTGCTTGCGCAAAGAAAGTTTGAATTGTGTCCTGAAAATATTAGTAATACGATGCCTTTTGATACAGTCCTATAGGCTTGATGCTTTGGAATTCAGGTCTTCAGTAATTCTTGTTAAGTATGGAAAACAACTGGGCTGGATCAGTAAGGCAATGTCCATTAATGTTACTAAGTTTTCACTATAAAACCGTAAAATATGCAAGTTGGTTTAAACTAGTAGCTAAAAGAAGAGTTTCAAGAGCTGGCAGTTTTTTTCTAGAGCTCTTCAAGAGTTCTCTAAAACCATATGAAAGCTCAGAAAGGGAAGATTTACAAAACTTAAACCAAGATTATTCACAATCTGAACCTGTTCCTGGGACCTCACTTAGTGCTCCTGTAATACTATAAGACCCATATATAAGATGTTGCTAAAGATGGACTTTGGCTGAAACACCAGATATTGAAGGTAACTCTGGGTACTGTCAAAGTATCTTAAAGTAATGTGATAATCCAGCTTGCTTGGGATCTAGAAACTGTGTAATATGTGTTTTCAGTAGCTGAAAGAAGTACCTACTTGTGAGGAAAAAGTAAGGATCTCAAATACAATGTAGATATTTTAAGGAAGAGGGTGTTTTCTCACCCTGTTTAACCTTTTAATGAAGCTTTCAGTCCATTTACACAGTGTTAACATAATGGGCCTAAAATGCCAAATTATGCTCAGGGCTTGCTAATCAAGAAGTCCACGAAGCTTTTCAAAGCAGGAGAGAAAATAAAATATGTTAGCAAGCAAATTTTACATTGCTTATAGAGTGAAAATATATCTAAAAGTCATGATCTATTTTTCAGATTCATTTTTTCAGCCGCTTAAATATATATGCTTATAATTGCCTCAGAACTGCTTGACTAGCTTACAAGTTTGTGAGTATTAAGTGTCATGAAAATGTAAAACGTTCCAACTACAAAGGGAAAATTAAAAGTGTTTGTGTTGCTGTTGGCCAGAATTACTTTGGCCTTCTATATACGGGAAATGTGGAGTGCATTAAGTGTAACTGTCTTGACAACTAATCACACGGTAAATATTTTACAGCAATTGTACAGTAATAAGCTACACAGTTCGCTGCAAATTGTAATAGGAATAAACAAAGGATAGGTACTATAAAACACCTAGTCTCCTTTTTCATTTAATGATGTGTACGTAGTGGCTAGAACTGGCTTTGATGGGGGTCTGCGAATGGGTTGAGGGTGTGATTGGGGTCTGTGCTAGTGAAATGGTTGGGGACCACTGCTCTAGAAAATGGGTGGATAAAATAATTGAGAAAACACAAGGAACCAAAGAGAAGGTGGTGAACACAAAGCGTGGTCACAGCAAGCCAACTGGCCAAGTATTATTTTGCAGGCATCACCGCAAAGAGGAGTTTTAATGGGGGATGTTGTGAATGATTAAAAAGCTGGTGTTGACGATGTTGACAATGAGATCTTCAATGATTTGCAGTTTCTTGATGCAGTCCAAGTTACTGGTTTTGACTAGAATCCCTAAAATGATTTGAAGCAAGGCTGTCTAGAAACTTCTACTCTGCTAATGTGATAAACTGTAACATGTAGCTCCACCCTTACATTCCTAATATATTGAGCAAGGTGTGGGAGGTATTATCTTTTATTGGACCAACTTCAATTGGGGTGAAAGACAAGAAGTGCTCAAAAGCTTGTCTCTCTCACCAACAGAAGTGACTCAGGAGAAGATATCTCATGGCTATGTGGTAATCTGACAATTGCAGACAGCTGAGACAGTTAAACTAACATGCATCTGCTTTACATGTTGGAGTTGGTGGCAGGATGTTTTTCAGTGCGGGACACTGCATCTGCATTGTTCCAACAATGTGGAGACTGTTATCCTGCAGAGTTTCAATGACATGTGCAGAGTGTTAATAGTAGAGTTAGTTAAAATGAATTAAGTTAGGGTTGTTCTTAGTCTAAGGGGTGGGCTGTTTAGATAAAGTTCTGCCCAGCCATTGCAATTCATTTCTGATTCTGTTACATATATTTATTTTGTGTAAAGCTCTGTTTTTCCACCTCAAGTGCAGAATATGCACCTTTATAAATCTAAAGAAATAAAACTGTTTCCAACTGGAGGTATGTTTGTTGCCAGAGGCCTTGAGAGAAGCACTTTCCGTGGATAAAAGAGGTGGGAGTGAACATCCAGAAGAAGGTAGATAAATGCATTTGGTTGCATTGCCAAATTTATAAAACATTTTGCACTCCAGTCCTGCATGGTGATGAGTAATCTCAGCTTCTAGTGAAGTCAGACAAAGATGTGGGGATTCAGTATTTTATAAGATTATTCCCTAGATGTTACCTCTCTTCTCTTTGCTAGTTAATTTCATTAGAGACTTTGAGAGACTCACTTTCATGAAACCGAACCATGCTGGGTGGTGAATAGGCTTCTCACTGTTACAACTTTCCTGGTCCTTTACAACATTAGACAATGTCTTTTGAATTCATTTCAGTGTTGATTATGCTGTCATTGTGTGTGCTCTGGGTTTTATGCTGCAGAGAAATGAGATGAGCAAGTTGGTGTACTCTGAAAAGACTTCAAAGATTGCAAGGTGACACTTTTATTGGAGGAGGAGAATTAGTATAAAAATATACTGTCACAACATGTTTTCTAAATGGTGAGCTGATGATTTTTTTTATTTTGCTTTGTTTCCTGAATGTGTCATTTAGAAAAATTAAGGGAGCTGCTGTTTGCTGGAATTAGTTTGTCTGACGATGTGAAGTGTTTGAGCAGTTTCAGTGATTTTATTTTATTTTATTTTATTTTGGTTTTTCATCATGATTTCTTTTCCTGTCTATGTTAGTATTTTGTATCTTGAATATTTTATTTTCATAAAATATCTTTTATGAATGTATAATTGGTGTTCATTGGATAGCAGTTCTGTAAAAATCATAATCTTGCTCAAATTACATATTAAAAAAACACTCCTCAGGATTAAATATCCAATCTAATTACTTTAAATAGGGATAATGTTTCTTATTTACAGTGTTACCTGGAAGTGAGAACATATATTTGCATAGCACTTTTTTAGCTTTCAGTGCAAAGTAGTTAGGTGCTAGATGTGTGAAATGTTCATATGTCCCATCGTGCTCTGGCTACCATTCCAGAGGACATGTTCACATGCTGAAGATGCTTGTTAAAAATAATAGTGTTCATTAAATTTATGATGGAACTCCTTGGGGAGATTTGTATGTCTGCTTTTCTGTTTTACCCATATTTTGCCATACATTTCATGTTATTGCAGTCTTGGATAGTGACCTGGATGACCTGCGTATGTTCTGTGTTGTAAGAACGCTTTTGCTGCAGATTTGACAAAACACACAAACTTACCAATATGAGATTTCTAAAGGTAGCTACAGCACTCAACCTAAGGTTTAAGAGTCTGAAGTGCCTTCCAGAACCTGAGTGGAATAAGACGTGGAGCATGCTTTCAGAAGTCTTAAAGAACAACACGCCAATCTTTTTTTTAATTGCTTAACAGCCTTGGTTTTTTCCCCCTCAAATCATTGCATATATTTTTGGAATATAGTGCTTGTTTCCAGCAATAACATGGCAAGCCTTAAGCATTACAATTTATCTCCATTTCCTGTAGATCTGGAATAAGTGCTGGACTCTGAACTTATATACTGCTATAAGAAACAGCAAAATTTGACTTCAGGAATTTCAGTGTTCCCTATGAATACTCCTTAAAAAGTCAGTGTGCCTATATTCAACTGAGTAAGTTGTTAGGGTTTTTTTAAGCCTTCTGAAAGGGAGACGAGGATGTTAGTGAATTATTTTTGTGTGTGATGACATTACTTTTTAATTTGTTTTGTAAAATATCTAGATCTATGCGTGAGATAGTTTGGCTTAATTTAGGAGCTCTTTACACCTCTTCCGACTGAAGTGGCTGAAATGATGAAGACAGTAAGGTCATGCCTATGCTAAAGGGAAGGTGAAATTAGGATACGCAACACCAGCTAAGCTAATTACGCAGCTGCAGTCAAGGTACCTTAATCTGAGCTTCTGCAACACCTCCAGTGCAAGAGGTTGATAGGAGTAAATACATCTGTTGATTTCTCTTGTCCCTTGTGAGGAGCAGGAGTACCAGCCCTGATGGGGGAGTGCCTTGGGAGTTCAATTTAACATGTTCCGACCAGATGCGCTAAATTGAAATCCAGAAGATTGACTGCGGCAATGTCAATGTTCTCCGTATTGAGGATGTGCCCTAAGACAACAAGCAAATTATTAGTAGATTTTTGGATCCCATGTAGTAATCTTTCTTTAAAGTCTGGGCATAAATGCCACAAAGGCTACGTCTACACGTGAACGCTACATCGAAATAGCTTATTTCGATGTAGTGACATCGAAATAGGCTATTTCGATGAATAACGTCTACACGTCCTCCAGGGCTGGCAACGTCGATGTTCAACATCGACGTTGCGCAGCACCACATCGAAATAGGCGCTGCGAGGGAACGTCTACACGCCAAAGTAGCACACATCGAAATAAGGGTGCCAGGCACAGCTGCAGACAGGGTCACAGGGCGGACTCAACAGCAAGCCGCTCCCTTAAAGGGCCCCTCCCAGACACAGTTGCACTAAACAACACAAGATCCACAGAGCTGACAACTGGTTGCAGACCCTGTGCATGCAGCATGGATCCCCAGCTGCAGCAGCAGCAGCCAGAAGCCCTGGGCTAAGGGCTGCTGCACACGGTGACCATAGAGCCCCGCAGGGGCTGGAGAGAGAGCGTCTGTCAACCCCTCAGCTGATGGCCACCATGGAGGACCCCACAATTTCGATGTTGCGGGATGCGCAACGACTACACGGTCCCTACTTCGACGTTGAACGTCGAAGTAGGGCGCTATTCTTATCCCCTCATGGGGTTAGCGGCTTCGACGTCTCGCCGCTTAACGTTGATGTTAACATCGAAATAGCGCCCAACACGTGTAGCCGTGACGGGCGCTATTTCGAAGTTAGTGCCGCTACTTCGCAGTAGCGTGCACGTGTAGACACGGCTAAAGTGAACTTCTGTGATGGGACATAATTTTCAGACGTGTGCTATACACCATCATTAGACAATGCTGGTTAGAGCTCACATTTGCTTTGGAAAAGGATTGAAAATTTGACTCTGTAGCTATAGGAGTAAGACATTTGACCCTGCTTTCTCTTATCTTATGATACGTCAAAAATTTTGAAAGTATGGTCAGCAGTGGGCTGGCTGTTGCTTTATATAAAACACCTTATTGTGTTAATTGACTCTAGTAGGAATGACCCACCTCAACTTATTTCCAAATAAATTGCCATGACAGCCAAATGCAGCCTATGAACTGTACAGATAGACCAGTTACAGTGATAGCATTTGGGAAAATCTACTCAGTGCAGTTCATTCACTTAGAACAGGATGATAAAGTGAAGAGATTTCATGTAGTAAAAATTGCTGGTGTTGGTTTCACTCTGAGATGCCATATGTCTTCCAAGCCTTACCTATGGCATGACAGATCTGTTCTCTGCTTAACACCTGTTGTTGAAAATCAGCACTTAATGCCATAAAAGAAACTTGATTACCTCTATCGTGATGGTACTTTTCACAGGTATAACATGTAATCACCTCTTACCACATACACTCAGTGGCTGGGTCTACGCTTGCCCCCAACTTTGAAGGGGGCATGTTAATCAGGGAGATGGGAGATTACTAATGAAGTGCTGCAGTGAATATGCAGCACTTTGTTAGGCTAATTCTCCCCCGGGGCAACTTAGAAGTGTCAAACTTTGAAGTACCAGCATGTGTGTAGCTGCAGGCACTTTGATGTGCCCGTGCAACTTCAAAGTGCTTTTACTCCTCAAAATTTTGGGGGATTAAAGGCACTTTGAACTTGCACAGGCACTTAGAAGTGCCCATAGTAATCTCCCATCGCCCTGATTAACATGCCCCCTTCAAAGTTGGGGGCAAGTGTGGACAAGCCCAGTATGTGTGTGTGTGTTTGTAAGAGTGGGGGGCCATTGCAAGAGTTCCTGTTCACAGTGCATGTTTCCCCAAAACATCACGACTCAAACTGGCTTCTCACTAGAAGGGTACGCTAGAAACAATGGGGCTTTCACCTGAATGCAGAGTTTAACATTATGATTTTATTTGCAAGGCTGTTAAATTTTTGTATTTATATAATGGTGACAGCTAGAAGTTTCAATCAAGATCAAGGTGCTCTGGTGCCAGGTGTATATAGTAGAGAAGCCCTGCACTGAACAGCTTTAGAAGAATATGCATGTAATATTATTCGTTTTTCACAGAAACTGAGGCAAAGGATTAAATGAATAGTCCAAGACAACAAGGGAAGTCTGTGGAATAGGTGGAATTAACTCCAGATAGCTTGATTTAATGATTTTTTTATCTCCACCATCTTTCTCCTAGTTTATAAAACTTTCAGATTTTACATGGAAGTGTTTCCCCAGTCTTCCTATTCTTTTTCCATCACTTGGATTTCACTTTATGATTTGGGATATTTCATTTGCATATTCACTTCTGAGTCTGAGTTGCCATTATATAATGAACTTTTCAGCCACAACTTCTTATCAGGAAAGGCCTATTCAATGAGACTACTTTTAATTTTTTAGAAAATGTAATATACCATGAGTGTGAATGCCAAAGAATAATTCACTACACTAGACAAGAGGAACTGAACTATGAAACAGTGCATACAAAAGGGATTTGTGAGTAATCATTAGATTTATTCTGCAGATGTTTAAGAGATGAAACTCTTTGTACAATGATGGAAAATGTATGCAGTAGAATGTCAATCTAACAGAAACTGAGAAGAGCTTATATCTTTCAGGGAACAGGTGAAACCGTCTTTGTTTTAGACCTAAACCAGGTTATTTCAACTTTCCTTTTAAAATAAAGGTGGGGAAGACAGGACATATCAGTGTTAGTATTACTTCATTTATTAATTCGTGAATATTTGGGAAGGTTCATTTGTGCTCTGAGCAACACTTTAATGTCCTGAGCTGGTCAGTCAGCATCTGATCAGCATTCCAAGACAATACAGGGGATTTGAGTTTAATTACTGTATTCGTAGTGGCAATTGTAAAAGGAATTTTACAGTTTCAGATTTCTTTGGTTAAGGTGCATTTTTTAATAACACTATTCTCTTGCTACTATTCATAACCCACTCGTATGCTTGTTTAAGCACTGAATAAGGGTCAGCTGGCTCAGCTTCTCGAAGCTGGAGGACAAATGATGAGTATTATAAAATACGTTGAACAAAATCTAAACTGTAGTATGTTTTGAAATTTAGTTTAGGTGAAATCCAGTTTTACTGAATGGTCTTAGCCCATCAACGTTTACCATGTGCGTCAATAGTAGAAGAATATTCAGAGATATGTATGACATTGGTAGGGGGCATTTTTCCCCCTTTTACTGGTAGCTAGGGAGTGAGTTTGCCCTCTCAATATAGGAATCAAGTAGGTTACCCTGCAGAGCTTGGTATATTCTTTGACTGGAAAATTACCCATGGACTTTATCTTTTCCAATGAAAATGAAAACTATGCACTAATCTGCATTTTTCTACATTAGGAGAGTTCTATGTAGCTACGGAAAACAATTTTTTGTACACAGAGATATATTGCTGCTTGTTTCCCCTCCATCATTTGGAATTAATTCACCATCAGAGTTTTCTTTCCTTAAATAATTTTTCTGATTCTGTTGTTTAATAGCATCCAACCACTGTTTTCAGTTGTTTAAATAGCTCTATTAGATCACAGCCATCATTGCAGGTTCAATAACTTGCATCCAAGGTTTTTACTGAGGAGTTTATAGGACTGTTAATGGGGAATTCCAATAAGTCTAGGAACACGTGACATTCCAGAAAACTTGAACGAATCTGATGCTGTGCCTGTATTTATGAAGGTTAACGAGGATTACCTAGGTAATTGTAGGCCTGTCTTTCTGATATTGCATTTGGGCAAGATAATGGAGCAGCTGACACAGGACTTGATTAATCAACATTTAAAGGAGAGTGTAACAGTCAACATAGGCTGATGGAAAGATGTCAGACTAACTGGAGTTCTCTTTAAAAAAAAAAGAGATTGCAAGTTTTGTTGATGAAGGTAATATTTCTATAAGGTGGGAATGGTAAATAATGAAGAGCCCTGGTGATTGCTTGATAAGCTGGGCTCAAGCAAACAACATGCATTTTAATACAGCTAAATGTAAATATATACATCTAGGAACAAAGACTGTAAGCCATATTTGCGGGATGGGGGTCTATCCTGATAAACAGTGGCGCTGCAAAAGATTTATAAGGTGAGGCTGGATAATCAGCTGAACATTAGAGCCCAGTGATACTGTGGCCAAAGGCAGCAAAGGGGTCCTTGGAATGTCAAGTAGGACTAGGGACATTATTTTATCTCTGTTTGGCACTGGTGTGTTGGTGGTTGCTGGAACATTATGTCAAGAAAAGTGTTGTTTACTTGGAGAAGGTTCAGAGAAGAGCCTTGGGAATGATTAAAGGATTAGAAAATATGCCTTCTAATGATGGACTAGAATAGCTCAGTCTATTTAGCTTTACAAAGGCAAGGTTAAGGGGTGATTTGATTAGTCTATAAATATCTACATAAGGTACAAATTTTAATAATGGTCTCCTCTTTCTAGCAGAGAAGGGTATAACATGATCCAGTGGCTGGAATTTGAAGCTAGACTAATTCAGACATAATTTAATGCATAATAATTTTTTTTTACTTGTGAACAATCTTCCTTTTAATTTTCTTCCATACATGTGCACAAATGATACTTATGCTGAGGCATGTGTGGATGGGCATCACCAGTAGAAACACTTACTGCCAGCTCTCAGTGCTGTGGTCACTCTGCTAATCAGCTGGGCAGCATTAAAATCTCTCCTGAGTGACTGGCCAAGCACTCAGCTTACAGGGAACACTGTTTCTGAGAATAATTAACAATTCAAATTGTGACCTTGGGGATTCTCCAAACACTGGTAATTTTAAAATCAGTCCTGGATGGCTGGGTTTTTTATTTTAGAGAGAGATTTTATTTTGGGAAAGTTTTAAGTTTGTCTGTAATGGAGAGAGACTAGACCACTGGGTCTGGTGCAAGCCTGAATTAGAGTTTAAGAACCAAAGTCAGGACATACACATTAAATCAGAGTCTCACCAGTTCACTGCCTGTTATGTACTCTGCACACTAATACAAGATAGGATGGTTTGAGAAACAAATGAAAATGGATGTCATGACCAAGATATCGGAGACAAAGGGAAGTAGTGAATAGATGTCAATGAAATATGTAAGGGACATGTGCTATTTATCCATTGGTGGGGCGATAGCTGCCGCAGGCCCGGGGACATGGTGTGGGAAGGCAGTAGGGGTGGAGCTTTGGATGGAAGGGTCGGGCTGAGGGTAGTCAGAACTGAGAGCCCCCCAAACATCATTCTGGGCTGTGTGTCCCTCCCACCCCCAGTCTTCAGAGCCATGTGGAGTGGCCCTCTCACAGTGTTTCAAAGGGTTCCAGTTACTGCCACTACCACAGTAGCAGCAGCAGTGGTCTGGAGCTCCAGACCCCTTTGAAACTCCTGGCCTCTGTGCATTTACCTCCCTAGCTCCACCACCTCCCTCCTGGATGGTGGACTTGTGTTTATCCCCAATGTTTGTCTCAGTCTGTAAATGTTGGGGTGCCTCAACTTAACCCTTTGTGTGGTCTAGGGAACAGCAGAGACTCCTGCTGCTGACTGAGCCACTCTGCCATTTGACACTTATGTTTTAGTGTATCTGTAACCCTACAGCCAGGCGACTAGGACTGTGCCTTGAGGGCATTAAACCTGTTTGTGTGCCTTTGTCACCAGACTATGCCTGTGATCTTTCTGTATGCGTAACACTGAAGTCTGATAAATTAGGAGTCTGTATTTTCTGCTATTAGTACAAATCGTATTGACACTCTTTTAGCCGGTGGCCGGGTAATGTGTGGTGAGGTATTCCCCTGGGTCCTAAACAACCCAGTTTTTTACTGTTAGAGCAGGGAGCTCCTAGCACTCTCACCTATGGCCAGGCTGTGGCAACCAAACAGTTAAAGTTCTTTTTACTGTGCCGGCTGTGTTGCAGTGACAAAAGCGTAACAGCAGTCAGGCTTAGATCTTAACTAGTTACAAGTTTATTAAGCTACAGTTATAAGCGTGTGGTTACAAAAGGCTATTGTCCACTTCTTATATGCTAGCAAAGTACAGGTGTTAACAAGTTACATTACAATCCAATACAAAGATATGTTACCATCTAACACAATGATATCTTGATACAACGACATCTAGTTACAGAGCTCTAATTCTTTAACTGTTCACAAAAAAAAGGAGACCTTGCATGGGTATATCTTACCTTCTCTGCGTCTCTCGATACCAGCGTAGCCAAGCCAGATCGGTCACTCAATTCCGCGGAAAGACGAATATGAGTTTGGGCGTCCCCAGTTGCAGACCTTGGGAGGCAATCACCTGAACCGACCAGCAGGTAGTTGGTGGAATGCACTCAGAGTTAGAGTTCTGCTGGGCCCACCTTTATAGCCCCTTTTAGGTTACGTATGCTCTTTCTTATCTAAGGTGCCAGATCGTACTGGTCTATCTTTTGTGACGCCAGTTTGTTACAAGGCTAATTCTTACTTAATTTGCACTTGTAAGACAGGAGATAAGCAATTTAGGAGTACAGGACATTCTTTTGCAGGGGCAGAGATTTCCTTTTCTGGGATGGCTGTGTGGTCATCATATCCATCAATGCCAGCTGGGGTGGTTTCCTGAGGTCCCCCCGCCTCTCTTGTTGATAGTTTGGCCTGTTAGCCCTCTGTCTGTACTTTCTGTTTCTCAGGGTCACGATTTGCTAGCACATCTGGGCCTCAATGAAGGGCATCAAAGACTGTGCTGTCAGCAGCCGTTTCCGTGCCCTGTGTGCTTCCCAGTGGAGGGCGGGGGGCAGCGAGCAAGCTGGTTTGTAAGGGGGAGACTTTGTCTGGCTACATTCCACCCCCTGATGCACCACACTACATCCCAGAACGCAAGGTGGTGGTGATGCCAGCACCTCTTGCCCTCCTTGGAGGAAATCTAAAAGTACCCAATGATCCGATCAGTATGTGGGGAATCGCGGAACTGGCTAGGATCACTTGTCAGCTCCATGTATCGGATTTGTGTGGAGGAGATAGCCACATCAATTAGTCTCCTAACGATGCACAGTGTTATACAAAACACAACTACTATGATAAGAACAATCAAAATGGTGGTTACAATAGAATGCAGGAATGGAGTAAGAGAAAATTCTAATTGTTGAGCTAGCCATTTTAACCATGAAATCTTTCCATTCTTAGTTACAACATGTAAGATTTTAACTGCATTTTTGATGGCAGATACATCCTGTTTAATCTGTTCTGAGTGTTTACCTAAAAGCAGCAAGATTGGTTAATTACAGCACAAACTCCTCCTTTTTGGGCCAGGACTGCATACTTCGAGACCCACCCATCCCTTGCTGACACTCAGACAGAGAACAATTAGACAGGAAGGCAGATGGGAATTATGGTCTAATCCAGAAAGTTTAAACCGGTTACCTCTACCCACACCAGCTTGGCTAGGAGGACGGGACAGAAGGGCCCAGCCTAATCTTGGAGCTTCCTCGCACACGATGGCTTCCACTCCGAGGAAGTACAAGCAAGACACTCAGTTCCACCCTCCCAGCACCTGGGACGACAAGGTTGTCAGGGACTCAGATGCCAGCAAGCCTCATCCCGTTACAGGGTACGATAACAAAACCAGAACCAGAACTTCCAGATTCCTTATCCAAGTAGGAGTTCACCTTATCGCAGCATGAACCCCAGGGGCCGTGGCGAAGGTAGGAGTGGACGTCGCTGTCATCAAACCAGACTGGTCCCCACCGGAAGATGTCGCTCTTGTCCCACCAATCATTCAGGTTCAGAGGGACAAACTCAATTCCCAATGTGGTAGAGGAGTTCAGCAGGGTACACATCCAGCAATCCGTGGCACCAGCGGTGGAGACGATGGACTGGATGGCATTCCTGAGGGGATGCTTAGGTGTGGCAGAGGTCAGCGAGGTAGTCAGGAAGATGACGAGGAGTTGAGATGCCATGCTGTCATCTGGGTTGAAGGTAGCTACAACAAAACTAGGCCTATAGCAATTACTAAGAGTCTATTAATATTAATATGGCATATAGCAGCATGCATATATTATGTACATTAAAGTTCTTTGATGTGTACTGATGTTACAGGTGGCCGTTGCCTTGCTTCCTCCCAGGGAGGTGTGCATTCCAGGTGGTTCCTTCTTTTCTGGAGAGAAAACACAAGGTCAGCCGGTCTTGGATGTGATCCAAGCCTCGGTAATAGTTAGTGGTTCCTTTCAGAGTCTAAAGCAGTCCACACCCCCACCTTTGTATGAGTGCAGTATATGAGTCTGTGTTCCCAGGCTAGGGTGTTTAATTACAACAGTATCTCCAGGATTAGATTTGGAGTCCTTGAGCGGTGCAGCCGAGGTTGAGGAATTTTTCCCTGTAGGGAAGAATCCTCTGCTGATTGGACTGCCCGTAGGGGTTTGCTGGTTGTTTAGTCGCTGCACCACCTCATCCAGCTTGTCTCCCCAAGTGCCATCTGTGGGCTTCAAGTGGCTCTTTAACAGCCCATTCCAGAGCTCGACTATGCCGTTGGACTGGGGTCGGTAAGGGAGGTGGTAAGTCCACTGAATTCCATGCTTAGTAGTCCACTCTTGTACTACTTTGTTTTTAAAGTGTGAGCTGTTGTCAGACTGGATTTCCCGGGGTGTAGGGACTATCGTGATTACACGATTTAGCCCTGTGATGGTAGAAAGTCCTGTTGCCAATGGGGCAGGGTATGCAAAACCAATTCCTGAAACAACTTCCACTCCAGTTAAAATATATTTCCACCATTGTCTGGTAGCAGGAAGTGGGCCAATGTAATCAACCTGCCAGGTTGCCCATAGTGTTTTCCTATCTTTTAGCCTAGCAAACCACTGTCCTTCAGCTATATGTTTTCAGGTTTTAGCACAGATAGTACAGGCTTGCACCAGGTCTCTGGCCTGTTGGTGGGTGATAGGCCACCCCCTGATTATGTGCCTGCTGCACCAGCTCATCACTCCCTGTGTGCCCCAGAGTCTCTTGTAGCCATAGGTACAAACGTTCCCAGTCTACTTGGGTGGCAGAGATCTGGGCTGCTGCATCTGCCAGGTTATTTAGCTGTGCAGCCGGGGTGTTATTCTTTTGGTGGGCTGACACATGTCCTATACTTAGGGGTTGCTGGGTGGCATGGTGGTACTCACTAGGCATTCTCACCTTCCATAGGGATTCTTTAATTAAAGTGGAGTTCTGTGCGGTATCAGCTTTCCAGCATGGACGTTTCTCTACCCACCCCGAGAACAAACAAACAATAACCAGCACTTTTTTTTTTAAAGATTTACATTTGGATAGTTGAATGAAGTTCATTTATAACTTCAGGAACAGTCCTAAAGGGAGAGATCTGGTTGCCAGAAGTGTCTTTACAGGTTTGCCCATGTCGCGGGCTTGGCAGACAGGGCAAGCCAGACAGTTGTTTGGGCCACTTAGGAGAATTTGGAAGCAAACCAATTTTGTTGGAACAGCAGTAATCATCCCCCTGCTTCACTTACATGAGTCAGGCTGTGGTGCATGCAAGCAAGATAAGGGAGAAGGACCTTGGGTGCAACCAGGCGGCCGTCCGGGGAGCGCCAAAGGTGTTCAGGATGCAAAAGGCATTCATCCAGTCTCCAGATAGGTTCTTCTGAATTTAGGGCCTGATCTTGGAATAGTGCAGTATCAATAAGGGTTGCAATAGGAGACTGGGAATCTGTAAAAATGGGAGACAGTGAGGTGGCCCAAGAGGGGAAAGGTCTTCAGCTTTAGCTGCTGTGTCAGCCAAGGCATTTAATAAGGCAGCAATATACAGATCATTTTTGTTTTAATGAGCCTTTGTGTATTTTAACTTACCAACATAGACAATTTGATAATGCTATTAAGAAGGTAAGCACAAACATAAAATACAAAACCACATTCTTCATTTTAAAAGGAGATTCATGATGTTTAGGTTGTTCTTCAGTAACTACCAGCTTTTCTGTGTTTCTGAAAGACAAACAAATACTTTTCTACCCCCTTTGGGGTGGCAGGTCACATCTTGGAATACTCCATTTACAAATATGCTCAGTTCTTTCTAAACTCTGCAGGCTACTCACTCTGAATTTTCTCCAGGCCCTTCAGAGTTAAGGACTTACTCACTTACTCTTAACCTCAAATCACATGCTTATTTTCCAAAATGACATCTTATTGGATATTACCATTTTAAGTATTACTAAAGGGATTTAGCTCTTTTATACCGAAACTTACTGTTTTTCCTATGTTGGAAGGTGTCCATATCGGAAGGCATCCCCTCCTTATGGATGCACCAGCAGGACAGACAGACAAACAAACAAACAACATTAAACAAAACTCCATGACACATACACATACACCACAACATAAATGTTTACATAACTACACTTTGTACCACAAAGAGTTAAGAACTTGAACTAAAGCTTTCAGAGTTGGGCAGTTTCTTCAAGGTCTTATAATCTGGGCTTTTGTCCAAGAAGCTATTTCTCACAGCCAGATACACCTGCTCCAATATTCCTTTTTCCCTTTTAGTTTACAAGCAGTTCTCTGCTTACAGAACTGCAACCATAATTCCTCTGATTGTCCCCAGTTCTTTTCCAACATTTCCTTGTCCCACTTAGGATCAACCCATCCTTCCCAGGTGAATTCCTTCTCTATGTTGGGGAAATCCATGTTGTTTATCGTGACTGGTTTCATTTTGTCACTGCAGTACAGCCTGTGTCACCATCCTGCCGACTACGCCAATTCTGTTAGCCGGTGGCCGGGTAATGTGCAGTGAGGTATTCCCCTGGGTCCTAAACAACCCAGTTTTTTTCTGTTAGAGGAGGGAGCTCCTAGCACTCTCACCTATGGCCAGGCTGTAGTAACCAAACGGTTAAAGTTCTTTTTAGTGTGCCGGCTGTGTTGCAGTGACAAAAGCGTAACAGCAGTCAGGCTTAGATCTTAACTAGTTACAAGTTTATTAAGCTACAGTTATAAGCGTGTGGTTACAAAAGGCTATTGTCCACTTCTTATATGCTAGCAAAGTACAGGTGTTAACAAGTTACGTTACAATCCAATACAAAGATATGTTACCATCTAACACAATGATATCTTGATACAATGACATATAGTTACAGAGCTCTAATTCTTTAACTGTGCACAAAAAAAAAGGAGACCTTGCATGGGTATATCTTACCTTCTCTGTGTCTCTCGATACCAGCGTAGCCAAGCCAGATCGGTCACTCAATTCCGCGGAAAGACGAATATGAGGTTGGGCATCCCCAGTTGTGGACCTCGGGAGGCAATCACCTGAACCGACCAGCAGGTAGTTGGTGGAATGCACTCAGAGTTAGAGTTCTGCTGGGCCCACCTTTATAGCCCCTTTTAGGTTACGTATTCTCTTTCTTATCTAAGGTGCCAGATCGTACTGGTCTATCTTTTGTGACGCCAGTTTGTTACAAGGCCAATTCTTACTTAATTTGCACTTGTAAGACAGGAGATAAGCAATTTAGGAGTATAGGACATTCTTTTGCAGGGGTGGAGATTTCCTCTTCTGGGATGGCTGTGTGGTCATCATATCCATCAATGCCAGCTGGGGTGATTTCCTGAGATCCGCCCCCCCCGTTGACAGTTTGGCCTGTTAGCCCTATATCTGTACTTTCTGTTTCTCAGGGTCACGATGAGCTAGCACATCTGCGCGTCAATGAGGGGCATCGAAGACTGTGCTGTCAGCAGCCGTTTCCGTGCCCTGTGTGCTTCCCAGTTGCGGGGGAAGGGGCAGCGAGCAAGCTGGCTTGTAAGGGGGAGACTTTGTCTGGCTACACACTCCAAGGAGAGATGCTCTTAGCAACCTGAACCGCTTTGCAGAGGCAACAGTGTTCCAGCCTTCAACACTTAACATTGTACACAATGCTTCCTTTTGGCTTGGGAATCTACAGTGGATTCTGTTTCATTCACACAGATCTCTGCCGTTCACAGCTGTCAGGGACTTTTGTGATGTAGAACGACAAATAAAAATGTTGAGTCAGCTTTTCTAGACCAAGCTAGTGTGAAATTCAGTTTTTTTAAAAAAAGCCCTCCTGTAAAATACTCCAAAGTTTCTAACTCGTAATATGTGCCTTTCATCTTGTGGATTCATTTACACCTGTGCACACTGCTAGAAAATGCTCTATTCAAATTTGGTAACATTTTACAGCCACCTTACACAAATGTAAATTGCTCTAAGTCCAAAGCAGTGGGCAATCAGGCCTGAAGTGTTCAGTTTATCTTTTAAAATCCCCTAGAGATCCAGCATTCAGTAGCTGTTTAGAAGCAGTATATATAACAAAAATCTTAAGCACAGAGTGAGCCTTTTTCCAGCATCAGAGACCACATAGTGCTCCACGTCAGAAAAATTAAAATGTCTGGATTGGGCAGAGGTGGTATTATGAAATGAAAAGGAATATCCATGTAGGTCAGTAATCAGATGTATGAAATTATAATGTCCTGTGATTTGAGGCATCTATTGTGTAGCTGGACTAATCAGTTCATGTCAGCTTTTTGCCATCCTGGTGGTTAGTAATACATCAAGACTCACTCCTTACCTTTTAAGTTGCACGTATCACCATACGTTATTTTCCACTATCTATAATGAAATCCACAATGTCTACAAGAAATGATGAGGGGTGAAATTAATGTCAAGAGTTGGCAGTACGTAATATTTCTAAAAGTGGACATGATCAAAAATATGGTATTTTGCAGGGAAAAAGTGTTAAATTCAGATTTCTTGTTTGATCAATTAAAAAAAAACCTGGAGTCAAGATATTTTAAACAAAATCTGAAAATGTTGAATAAAAACAAAAATAAATAATTTTTAATTTGTTGCAGTTTGGTAAAGAATTGTATTTTTATTAATCTTTTTACCTACTCTGATGAACATTTTTTTCTAATCATAAGATGCAAGAGCTATTTACAAGAGTATTGGAATGGAGGCTGTGGTAATAAAGCAGAACAATCAACCTAGCCATGTTAATATTATCTCTACTTCTGCAAGTTTGATCCATTCAAGTTTTAATATTGAATATTTAACTAGCAGCAGTTATGTCTGTGAAAAATTAATATTAACAGAAGAACAGCTGATATAAGATTTTTATTATTTTTAACAGAAAAATTGTTCATATTTAAAAAGTCTGGACTTATTTCTATTTGTCTGTTTTTAAAATTCTGCAAATGTGGATAGGTTGAAACTGTCTAGTCTGGCACCCTCAACACCTGACTTGTGCCAAACCAGAGAATTTGCCGAACTATGGGAGATCATTATTGTCTAGCAGCATTACAAATACTTGCACTACTTAGTTTGGCTCTTAGAAGACATTTAGCTAAATAACAGCACAGAACACTGAGAGCCAGGACAGGTGGCTGTAAACAAACTTTATGGGACTGCAGGAAACTTAGTCACACCCATAGGCTGTCATCTGGATAACTAAAATTATGCTGGACCTCAGATGTTGCCATACTCGAGATTCAACCTGTCTTACATCACTTTACTGGAAGCAACAGAGAGGTAGCTGTCTTAGTCTGTACTCCAACAAAACAAAGCAGAGGAAATGTGGTGAGCTTTTGTGGGACAGACCCACTTCATCAGATTAATTTCTTTTCCAATACAGACTGACATTTATAAGTACAGAGGACCAAAAAAAGTGTTAATGAGAATTAGTGTCCTAGAGCATAAAGAATTTAAAAACAGATTAGAGTGAGAAATTTGTGAGTTGGAGTTCATATTCAAATTCAACACATTAACATGTGGTGTGAACAGAGACATCAATTACCTAACGCATTACAAGGACTGCTTCCCTTCCTTTGATGCTTGTAATTATCTCAGATGGGGCAATGAACATCCCCACACCTCTCACCCATTCCTTCAATACTATTTGTTTTGTCAGTTTTTATTGCAATTTTTTTTTTGGTCCCCTGTGCTTATAAATGTCAGTCTGTATTGGAAATGAGATTGATCTAATGAAGTGGGTCTATCCCATGAAAGCTCATCACTGTATAAATCATTTTGGTAGTCTATAGAGTGCTACATTTCTGCTGCTTTGTTTTACTGGAAGCAGAAAGAAAAAACCTTTAACTGAATTTTACATTTGGACAAGAATATCCACTGCTCTTCATATGCATTGCTATGCCTTGCACTTGATTGAATTTCATAGATGATTCTGCACAAATATTAATGCTCCATTGGGTATTGTAAAGCTGTAATCTACACACCTCAATACCATGTACTGCCCTGGCTGTTTATAAAACATGCATGGTACAATTTTAGATCTCACCATGTCAATTTAACTGTCCATAGCTTGTCTTCTCTTGAAAATGTAAACTATATTACCTGAATTTATTCCATTTGGGAATTGTGACATTTTCATCCAGGTAGCTAGGATTGTGAGTCATTCTGTTACTCTCTGCCTGCAGCAAGGAGCCTTTGTTTTGGTGGTTGGAAGTCTGTTCCCTGACATTAGCAGCCTTCAGCTGCTCAAGCATTCTTCTCTGATACTCCCCGAGTTTGCCTTCAAGGTTAACACTAGGGGCAGCCCAGTATCCAAGTTCTTCTGAAGTGTCCTCCTAGGGTGTCCAGCCCCTGTTTACTGAACACATTCAGAAGGTACCAGGTAAGCTGCACGCAAATGCACACAGACACGCACACATCTCGAACAGGTTAAAAATCAAAGTTGTAAGAGTTTTATAGCCTAAATTTAACTTTAACTGGCTGAGCCTTTGTCTGAAGAAGTCCGTCATAATGTCTGTCCATATCTGTCTACAGTGCTTTCAAGAAAATCCAGTTTGCATTACAGTTTCATGAAAACAGCTGTTCTGATTACTCAACTTTCAACCTTGTTGCATTCCAGAGACAGGACAACTTGCTGTAGTTGTAATCTGTAGCATTTTTAAATGTTAACTTGGAATGCACATATCTCTCCCATTGTGCTAGATATACAATTTGTAATTTACATCAGAGATTGGGGGGGCGTACACATACTTTCTCTGGTAGAAAATCTATTTATCAACTCTCTTTGGTTACGTAGTTTAAAATATTTTTAGTAGGTACACACAATGCTGAACACACCATCTGTGCATACATCTCTCAATAATATTAATGAACCATGTGACATTGGTTTTCATTTTGATTCCATACAAGACCTAATTCATGGTAATTAACATGAAAGCAGTGTGTTAGCTGTAGGTAGTTGCTGATAAATACTACTGACTACTTTGCAGTTGGGACCAATATGTGTCTTCACCACAGGAGTATTACCTCTTCTCATTTGTCCCACACTATCAAAACAGCATGTATGGCGAAGAAATAGGCAATTGTTTTGCAGGTTCTGCATGGGTATATGCCACTTTCATCAAGGAACATAAATTAGACTGAAAGAAACCTTCAGAGTCCAAACCCTCTATTTGCACAGGAATACTTGTTTGAAGACTTCATTTTTGTGCATGTTTCTCTAGTTCTGCCGTTTTATTCTGTAGAGTTTTATCTTTTATCATAATTGAAACTGTAGCCTCTTGACCTGAAGAAGAAAATTTCAGTGCAGAAACTGTAATTCTCTTCCTGCTTTCCTAATATTTATACTTTCATATTTTCTCCCATCATAAACAGAGTCTTATTTACTGTCTAAACACTTCTGTTTTATTTATATATTTTTACAATATATCTGTGCTGGCAGAAACTGCAATTTTCTGTTCAGCAACACTTGTCTCTGTCTCCTTTCTCTGTGAAATAATTGCTGAAATAATTGCAGAGTATATGGTGCCATTTTGATGTGTTGAGCGAAGACTCTTTTCAGCTCAAGATTTGCTCCCTTGTGCACTTTATCATGCCCCAAGTTCTCCAAGTGAATTACCTCATCTAGCTTTTTGGTGCATCAAGACTTAATTTAAACTAAGCACCGCTGTACAATGATACCACCCTGAACAGTTTTGTAGAAAATATTTTTAAAAACATAGGGCTCAGTTATGAAAACAAGAGCTGGAAAGTATAAGCATAATGAGTGCAGCAGCCTTAACACTTCCTAAAAATTCTTATTGGAGGCAAGGTAGATAAGTGAGTAATGCACTGCACTGGGAGTCCTTGGTTCTATTGCTTTGAGAACAACAAATGTTGTGGCACCTTATAGACTAACAGATATTTTGGAGCATATGCTTTCATGGGCAAAGACCTGCTTCATCAGATGAGAAAGACAGTTTCTCTGCTTGGGGTGCTAATATCTCCCTAATAGACTCTGACAAAGGCTCACACCCCCTGTCTGATCTGGCTTGTTTTTTCCTCTTTTGGTAAGTACTGTTGATACTGGGCCATTTCCACCTTGCTGAATAGACCTTGTCAGCTCTGGCCTCCCTCTTACTGGGACCCCACTCTTTAAATACCCCTCTGAAACCACCCCCCCCCATGCATCTGATGAAGTGGGTCTTTGCCCAAGAAAGCTTATGCTCCAAAATATCAGTTAGTCTATAAGGTGCCACAAGACTTGTTATTCTCAAAGCTACACACTAACACGACTACCTCTCTGATACTGGTTCTATTACTGGCACTTTCCTGCCAGATGATCTTGGGCAAGTTATTTTGCCTCTCTATACCTCAGTTTCCCCACCAGTAATATGTCTGCTGGCCACCTTTGTAAAGTGTTTTGAGGTCTGCTGGTAAAAAGCGCTAAGTATTACTCTTTCATTCTTTTCTGTGTGCAGTTGTAACCAAGGTGATAGTAACCAGAGTGGTGGCAGTGGTAAGATGGAGGAACATAAATGTCCACTAATTTGTAAAAGTTCACTATGATTGCCACGAAACATGTTGATGCGCAGAAGTGTTAGGTATATAGATATGTAAGTATGGAAAATCACCATTTAGGCAAGAATTCTGAGGATAAACTTGTTCTGGTTCAGTATTTAACTCTGGAGCACAGGATTTTAATTTGCTTTACATGTTCCCTCCATAAGAAACCAACTACAGGCTGAACCTCTCTAATCTGGACCTCTCTCATCTGGCCACATCTGTAATCCAGCATGATTTTAGTTATCCAGACGACCACTTATCATGGCTGTGGCCACGTTTCCTGTGGTCCCGTAAAGTTTGTTTACAGCCATCAGTTTTGACTCTCAGTGTCCTGTGTTCTTGTTTAGCACCTGAATTTCTCCTGGGTGGCTGCCAAAGCACTCAGGTTACAGGGAACACTGATTTAGACCCTGATTTGGACCCCTTCTATATGGTAGTTTGAGTTAGGAGATTTGCCATCCCCAAAAGCACTTTGGACCAGCCTATGCAACTAAAATGGTGCAAATCTTACAAGAATAATTGTCTTCCTGATGCCTCTGTGCCTCACGTTTATCTGAACCAAAGACCTCTACTACTGCCCTCTTCTAGTCTCCTTTTAGATGTCTTTGGTACGTGTGAATTTTCAAGCTTCTCGGCCTTCCTCTCTTCTTGGCACCTTCATCAAACACTGACGGCCTTTCTTCCACTCCACTGGCTTCAGATACTATTAGGTTAGTCACTCATTTTAAGTGTCCTGTGAGGGAGCTTCACAGAGCACTGTAGAGGAGTGGACAGTAAAGAATGCAGTAAGAAACAGATTGTGACTTTCCTCTGTGCTGTCTGTGATGGAAAGTGCCAGGCACAATACCAAGCCAACAAGACATTCTGCTATTGGCAGGGCACGCGGTGGTAGAAATATAAGACTTGGGCTTAGATTTTTAAGGTTTTTAGGTGTCGCTCCATGCAGCATTACAATGTCTGACTCACTTAGGAGCCTGACTGTGGTACGTCACTGACTCTTAGTGAAATTTAGGCTCTTAACTGAAGTCAGTTAAGCGTTGCGTAGTTGACTAGAGCAATGCATATGTAATCCATCTATTAATGGCAGGTGACTGCCAGAAGGGCTAAGTTCAGTTCCTAGGGGATTCCATCAATAATGCAGCCAGCCGGCTTGAACCCCCACCCAGTAATCTGACACAGTCTCACCCTGCCTGCTGGATGCCTTTAAAGGCATTTATTCCCCTCTTGAAGCATAGAGTCTGTGATAGAAACAGCTTTTTTAATAACAGCAGCCTAATATAAATTTACACAGTGATGTGCAATATGCCTAAACAAAGGAAAGGTAAACCCCGTTAAGCATGACACTGTCCCCAGAGTCTCCTGTGCCGAGTTCCTTCCTTAGAGCTCTTTATCTGCACACCCCCACTTACAGAGCATACCTCTGCCTCAGCTCTCCACTCACAGTGCACTCTGGTCCGTACCAACCCAAAATTCACAGGAACATCAGCACAGAGACTCTTACCACACTGGGGCAGGCTAACTTGCTGGTCCCTTGCTGCTTCTGCTGGCCACCTCTTGCAGGATGCTTGCCTGCTGCTCCACCGGCTGCTCCTTGCTGGCCACTTGCCCATTTTGCTATGCTAGCCACTTGCCCACTGCTTTGTGGGTTTAGTGCTAGGCAAAATCTTGTGATTTCAGTGCTCCCTGGCATCAGCTCTGGGCCTAGCCACAAGAACCTCAATATCCACCAGGGTGGATTTTCACAGAATAACTACAGACCCTACCATTGATCTGGGCTTTAGTTCAGTCTTTGAACACTGGGCAGGGGGAAGGGGGAAGGACTAGTTAAATTATGGCTGCAGGTCCAGAAGGCTCCCAGCTGGTTCAACCAGTACCCCCTCTCCATTTCTACTCCACAGTGCTCTGCTGAGGGAGCCCTGTCTGAGCCACATCTTACACAACGATGATGACTGCCCTGTATCCATCCCCACAGTAATTTCAAGTATCGGAGGGGTAGCCGTGTTAGTCTGGATCTGTAACAGCAATGAAGGGTCCTGTGGCACCTTATAGACTAACAGAAAAGTTTTGAGCATGAGCTTTCGTGAGCACAGACTCACTTCATCAGATGCTGGACATCTGATGAAGTGAGTCTGTGCTCACGAAAGCTCATGCTCAAAACTTTTCTGTTAGTCTATAAGGTGCCACAGGACCCTTCATTGCTGTCACAGTAATTTCAGGCATTGGTGATTATTCCACAATTCTTACACTGAGTGATGGCTTTACAACAATAAATTGTTTACGATAGTTGAACCACTACTGCCTTATATGCTACCCAGCAGATCTTGCAACAAAGCAGTTACTTCCATATACATACCCTGAAACTCTTCCCATTTCCATGTAAATGATCTCTGAAGAACACATTCCTCAAATTCCTTCAGCTTGTGCTTCCATATTCCTTACACCTAAATGGTTTTGAAGTTTTGGGCCTTAGCTCTTATTTAGGTAAAACTGAGGAGAATAATAGCTATTTCCTCCTCTTTCTTTCATGGTTTTCAAAGTGCTTTACAATGATATTACCCCATTTTGCAAATGTGGAAACTCAGGGCTTGTCTATACTGGCAAACTATTGCACTGTAACTCTCTCACTCCAAGGTATGTAAAAACACTCCCCCCATCACAGCAAGTTACAGTGCTGTAAAGCACTGGTGTAACTAGGATGCCAGAACTGGTGCTACTCCCAGGTGGAGGAGGTTGACCTAAAGTTCTAGGAGACATGGGCAGGGTGTGAAAGCCAGCTGAGGAAGGCAAGGCCCAGCCCTGCTCCTTCTACCTGAGGCCGTGCCACCTCACTGATTCGCCAGGAAGCCAAGCCTAGCCCCTACTGCAGATTACTGCCACCAGCCCCTGAACATTGTTAGGCCCCTTGGTCTCCTCCATCCCAGCATGTGACATGGTACCAGCCTTCCTGTCTGGCAGGAGTACCCAGGCCACAGCCTGATCTTTCCTGGTCAGCTAGAGGACTTAGCAGCTGTCCCATAGCCCCAGCCCTCTAATGTGGCCAGAGAGCCAAGCAGGCATACGACAGCCCCTACCCCCTTACATCTTTCCTGGGTGGCCAGAGAACTGAGCAGCCATGTCCTGGCCCTTGACCTATTGGGCAGCGAGAGCACAGGCAATATTGGCCTTCTCTTGTCTATGTTAACTGCCACCTATGCTGGGAGAACTATATCCTAGTGCTCTTGCAGCAATCACATTGTCATATTAAAATGCAGACACTGCTTACTACTACTTAACTCTTATACTGTGCATGGAGCATAGGTCATCTACAAGTCTCTTCCACTTCACTCTGTCTTGGGACAAAACTTCTATCTGGCTCCAGGAGTACCCCAGTTCTTTTCCTTCAGTCTCAGTAGATATTCTCCACATTGTCTGAGGTCTTCCTCTTTTGTGTTTTCCTTTCTGGTTCCATGTGAGGGTTTGATGGGCTATGCTGGATGATAGTTTTCTGAGAGTGTGGCCTAGCCATCCCCACTTTCTTCTCTTGATTTTACTGTCTGTTGGTGCTTGTCCTATTCTGTTCCAAAGCTCCTCATTTGTGATGAAGTCTTGCCGTTTGATGTGAAGGATGGACCTCAGGCATTTGTTTCTGAATGTCTGTAGCTTGTAATTTGAAGACTTTTTTAGTACATTAGGTCTTGCATCCATACAAGAGCACACTCTTCACGTTTGTGTTGAAGATTCACAGTTTTGTCTTCACAGATATTATTTGTGAACTCTATATGGGATGGAGAGTGTTGACAGCTGTTGCTTTCCCTATCCTGGCACTGATATCCTCATCTGTTTCTCCATCTATGTCCATAATATGCCTCAAGTAGGTAAACTGCTCCACATCTTCCAGGTCATCCCCTCCCACTGTAAATACAGTTTTGTTGGACGGGTTGATCATCACTGTCTTAGTCTTTACTTTGTTAATGCTCAGTCCAGTCATTGAGTCAGTTTTGTCTAGTGTTGTGACCTTTTCTTTCATGCTTTCATGTTGGTGTGAAAGGAGGGCGACATCATGAGCAAAATCATTGTCCTCTAGCTGTTTGAAAAGTGTCCTCTGAATGCCTCATTGATGACCATCTGTTGTCGTGCTCCTAATCCACTCCATTGTGATCAAGAACAGGAAAGGTGACAATGGGCACCCTTGTCACACTTCTGACAGTATGCTGAAGGATTCTGTCAAGACACAGTTGTGAACAACTTGGCATGTAGAGGGTTTATATGTTGAATTAATCAAGTTAATAATTTTGGATGGGATGCCATGGTGTTGCAGCTGTTCCACAAAGTGTCTCTGTCAACACTGTCAAAGGCTTTTTTAAAGTGTGTGAAGGTTATGTACGGGGGGAGTTCCACTTGAGCGACTGTTCTATGAACAGTGCTGACACAGTTGCACTTTAATCTTAGAAGTGCAGACAAAGCCTCAGAAATGAAAAAAAATTAAGTAACTTTTTTGAAGATCGAAGTTAGTGGCAGAGCTAAGAACTGACCATAAAATCAAGGTTTCAGGTTCTCATGCAAGTGCACTGACCCATGCATGCCAATGTGTTCTGTGGGAGTTTTATCTAAATTGGGCTTCAGTGTGTATTTTGCAACGTCTCCTATCTTTTTCTTGAAACTTGTGATACGTACGTCAGTGCAACATGCCCTCTTTACTGTCAACTGGGGATGATATGAGATGGCCTTTCTTTCTACCTTTTAGTACTTTCTTGTTAGTTTAAACCAGAGATATGAAATTGTCTTTAAGCAATTCTTTTACTAAAGACAGCAGCTAGAACAAGATGGCTTGCATGGGCCCTGGGTGGTTTTGGTTTTGTCAGGAATAGTATGCATTTTATGCTGGAGATTTCTGCATGGAGATTTGCTAAAATGTTGTCCCAGAAGTGATTGCTCACTGGTTAAAGTTTTAACTGTGATCATATAAAAGTAGACTTTAATCTGTTGAGCTAATCTACATCACTTAGTCTCTTTTGCTTACAAAAAGCTTTTGGAGACTACAGTAAAAAATGCTGTAAACAAAGCATGAAGTCACTTCTAGATTATGCTGGGGATTGAGAGATGTCATAATCTAAAAACACAAGCACTTACTTTTCTGTGCAGAGTTGTCTCGTTTTTACCCTGTCTCTTCATCATTTTGCCTAGCAAAGAATTAGTTATGTTTTTTCAATTATCTTTAGTCATGTTTTGCCATTTTAAACTGTCTCATACTTAACTGAGACAATAAATAAATGAAGCTGTACAGGTTTATTGAAGATGAAGCTACTAAAGAGGTGCGATAATTCTGTAGATAAAAGGATCACATGACACAGAAAAGTTGAGTTGTTTGAGCTCATCTCCATTCTCATGGGGTAAGTGTCTTTCTCCATCCTCCTTTTCTAATGATTCCCAGTGCATATATGGCCAGTTTTCCCTGTCTTACTTTTCTGTAGTTGCCCTCTGAGCTTTTTTCGTCAACATGTAAGATGCAGAAGCTTTCACTCACATGTACCACTTAGAAAGTAGTATGCAACTAGCTTTCTGAACAGTTGTTGTTGTTTAAGTCTAGAAAGCAGAGTTTGAAGAGCCAATAAATTCAGTTTATAACAACACCCAGAGCATATAATCTTCAAGGTGATAAATAAGAATATTTCTTTTGGACAGCATTATAATTTAGGGTACTTTTAAAAATGTTCTCAACTGATTTCTCTGAAATAGAGAAGCATCACGTCATTGTACAGCAAACCCTCAATTTAATGGACTGTTAAACCTGGACATCCTTTAAATCATGGGGTTTACTATGACCCATCCCTGCTAGGCTCCCCCCAGTCCCTCCCAAAATGCCCCCTACTCACCGCTACAGGAGGAGATGCTGGAGTCTTCAGCTGCTGCTGGGGGCCCCACCATATTTGGGTGCACTGCCATGGCAGCAAGGGTCACACCATGGCTGCAGGCCCACTGTATGTGGTAGCAAGGGTCCCACCACGGCTGGGGGCCCCTCTGCATGTGTCAGCAAAAGCTACACTGCAGCAGGGGGCAGCAAGAGCTACCACCACCTGGAAGAGCCACTGCCGCTGCTAGAGCCACCACGTGCTCCTCCCACCAGTGGTGGGGCATGTATGCAAGTGACATTCGATCACGTATGTGCATCACCCCTGGTGGGAGGAGGTGGGTGGGTATTTAGGATTTTGTGGACCCTGGGGTCTGTTGTTCCCAAAGGGCACTAAATTTAGGTCAATAAAATCAAGGGTTTACTGTATGTACATTGATAAACGTACATCTCTGGTCTGCCTATCTAGGATCGCTTCCCTACTTTTATTATGAGAATATTTCATGTTTCTCATACAAGGAGCAGTGGACTTCTTAAAATTGTCTGTCCTCAGCCAAACTTGAGTCTTGCAAGCTTCAAAAATGCCTGAGGAAACTACTTCTGTGGACAAAATTCATTGCTGATATAAATGGGAGCAACTTCCCTGACTTCACTGAAGTGTTACTTGCTTTTTTCTAGTTATGTGTTTGGATAACTATAGTTTTAAATTATCAATACCAAATTACTCTGTAGTTTTAGTGAGGTCTTTTGGGGTGTTTGCCTTCTCACAGTGAGCCTTCATTTTCGTACCTGAATTCTTAAACACTGCTGAGTTCGATTTGCAGTAAATGTTATCTACTATGACTACATCTACACTAGCCCCTTCCTTTTGGAAGGGGCATGGTAATGAGCAAGTTGGGAAGATGCTAATGAGGCACTGTCTTGAATATGCAGCACCTCATTAGCATAATGGTGGCTGCGCAAGATTTGAAAGTACCGCCTTTGAATTGCACACCGTCTTTTGAATGGACCCTCTGGACTTTGAAAGCCTTTTCTTCCCATTTGGTTTTAAGAAAAGGGGCTTTCAAAGTCAAGGGGGTCCTTTTGAAGGGCCCTCGTCTACATGCATGACGCGCAATTCAAAAGCAGCACTTTCGAATCACGCATGGCCATCGTTATGCTAATGAGGTGCTGCATATTTATGGCAGTGCTCCATTTGTATCTTCCCAACTCGCTCATTAGCATCTTCCCAACTTACTCCCCGAAAGGAAGGGGATATGTAGACATAGGCTATGTGTTTTGAGGGGTGGAAGGGGACTGATGTGTTATCAGACAATACTCATGACACATGCAGTTGTCACTGGTGTTACAGTGTGCTGCATATACACTTATATTAGTGAGAGAGTGAGAGAGAGAGCCATATTAGTGTGTAATCTATCAAAACAAAAAAGCAGTGAAGTCATGAGAGCAGGGGGCTGGGCTCCATGACCTCTGAAGGTCCCTTCCAGTCCTAGAATTCTATGATTCTATGACACTTTTATTAGATGTGGTGCAAGAAGAACTGATTGTTCTATTTTTTCAGTATAAGCCCTGCTGGAGGGACTGGATTAGATAGTTCATGTGTTACATGTGGATCAAAAATTCAGTGGTTTTAAACCAGCATAATTCCTGTCGTATCCGTTGAGCCTGGCTGATTTGACACAAATGGGGGCTCTCCCCCTAACGACTTCCCTTTTTTGAGTGCTTTTCTTTTAAGTATTGTTAACAAATTCCAGCATCCTACTTATTATCAGCAAATTTTCAGTGATAAGCTTATGTGCACTGCAAAATAGGAAAACTTCATCATTATATGGCTTTCAGTTTTCAAAGAGTTAACATCCATAGCAAGGAGTGAAATGTGTTTTCAAACAAGATACTTTGACAGTCATTTTAACTGTATACTAATGTTTTAAAGTAATGTCATATAGTTGTGGTGACATTTAATTCTTCTGTAAAGGCAAGATTCGTTTTGGGAAACTACATTGAAATGTGAAGTGTTCTGGCTAATCCAAAAACAATCCTTCCTTTTCACGAGTAATACATCTATTGTAATATTTGAGGAGTCTGTATTCACCTATTAATACGATACAGCAGGATCTTTCATATCCAGTATTCTATCATCCGGAACTCTCAAACAACTATCATTTTAACCATAAGTAAATTTTAGTGTAAATTTATAGTGTATGATACTAAATTATTTGTAAATAAATTATTCTTCATACATTTTTCTTTGTTTCTAACTATCTGATCTTGATTTTCTTTAATGTTAAGGATTGCTAGGTATACCTCTCTATTTTCTAGAGTGTTTAAATATGCGACAACCTCCCAGTCCTGTGGCTTCCAGATGTGAGAGTTTACTGTATATGCATTTCTTCTGTTGTCTGAATTACATGTTAATTTGAAGAAAAAAGTACTAAGGCACATGAAGAAAGTTGTTCTAAAATCGTTTTCTGATGTGGGTTCAGATTAGAGCAGGAACTACTCACCTGTCTTTTTCCATAGATTTCAATTGTCCTTAGTTGTATGACAATACTTAGACCTTGAGCTTAAAAGATAAACATTGTTCTGATGTTGTTTACCTTAAGTGCTGAAGTTGTTTTCTCTTTGTTCAGTGTTGACAAAGAAAATGATTGGTAGTGCCTGCTTTGTTAGAAATTGAGATTGAAAATGAAATGATACTCCAATTCAGTTACAGTATCACTCACAGTGTTGCTCCTGAACCTATCCTGAGGGAAGATACCTCTTTGAGGCATGTTTACTTCTACAAATAGTGCAAACAGGCCAAGTTTTACTACACAGTCAGCAAAGCTCACAGGTAACATATGCTTACACACTGCTTCTTCAGTCATAAAGGCAGTCTCTTGATTGAGGCTACATTATTGTCACCCTTTCTCATGCTGAACTCCAGGGAACTACTTGCAGAATAAGGTACAACTTTGTGTGAATAATGGTGGTACACTCTTGGACTTACTGAAGAGAACAGTCCCTAGTTTCCTAAGTCTGACATCTTGGACTCTTAAATCATAAACCCCTACAAGGATCATTATGCAGCTATGGGCTGGAGGAGCTTCTTGTGTTTGTGTCATAACAGACAAAGCTAATGTTCCAGAGTTTAGTGTCTCCCACTGTAGAAACAACTTTCAGGTCTCAAAGGCTGAAATAAGATTGGTGATAATCAGACAATAAAGAAATAATCTGTTAATGTAAATGCTGAAGCTGTATTTCAGTTTCTGAAAATCAACAATATTTTAAGTTTGCTTTTTTCATATTAGAGAAGGCTACCAAACCTGCAGCTGCAGAAGGCCTCTACCTCTCCTCTTGCTAGATGATCAGGGTCCCATTCCACCAGGGAAAATTATAGTGGGATGACTACCAATTGCGATCTAGAGCGAGGTGGAACATGGTTCAGTCTGTGTTTGTTGTGACTTTTCTGTGGATATGACTAAAACCACCCCAGACAAAATACATGCACTAGTGTTGGATATGTTTTTCTTCCAGGCCCCTATCTGTGGAATATAAATAGTTCTCTGTTCTTGGCATGACAGAGCTATTCCTGGTTGGTATGTAGGAAGTCCTAAATGAATCTTGCTCTGCTGAATACTTTCACAGGGAGCCATAGAGTTATATGAACTGGCCCTGGAGAATTATAAAAGCAGGTGAAGTAGATAGCTGCAGCAGAAGACAATTTGGAACAGTGCTGGCAAGTTATTTAGACACCCCCCCCCCCTTTTGGTTTCCTTCTGAAATCTCAGAATACTGGCATCTCTTGTATAGATGCTTGAATACTTGTTTTTTTTTTCCAGTTAGTCACAGCCTCAAAATATACGATCACTGCTTGTTAGAAAATATTGCAAATGGTGCAAGGTTTCACTGCTAAGGATGTAACATCAAAATGTGTTAATAATGGTTATTATTGTGTATGCAAGCCGTGAGTTGAATGTAATTTATGCATCAGCATTCAATGCAAAATGAGCTTCTCCAAGAGGTAAAAAGGAAAAAAATCCCTCTTTTCAAAAATGACAGGATGTCCAGAAATGAGAGTCTTGTAAATAATGTTGATTTTTTTCTGTATGCCGTGCAAAGAGCTAGTCTAACTTGTGCTTTTCTACTTTAATGGTGTGTAGACATATGACTTTGTTCAAGTATTGAAGATGATGTGTTGTCAAGATTTCATGCCAGCGCTTGTTTTGCCAAACATTTTACTAGGAGGAACAGGGAATTCAACCTGGTTATCAAAATTTGACAGTTTGAGTCAGCATGAGGAATTTTTAACTGTGAGGTTTCCATGTGAATAGCTCTGTCTCTCTCCATTTAGACTTACGTTTCCATGATTTCCCTTTCCCCACCGTCAAATGATAGATCAAATTGGCTTATGTTCAAATAAATATATAGATATATTTATTATTGTGTATTTTCAGTGATGAAGATGAGACCATTATTAGTCTACATAAATTGCATATCACATAACAAGTGTTCATTGTATGTAATCTGATTAAATCAGCATGAGTAACTGATAATCAAGGATCAATTAACAAATTAGTAAAGATAGAATCCCATGCTTTAATCATAGGCATTGGGAGCTCGGAGATAACGGTTCTATTTTCTGTTGTACATGGCTTCCTGTCTGATTCTAAGGAAGTTGCTTTTTTCAGTTTTTCAGAAGTGACCTCTGTTTCTGGGTGCTGCAGTATTTTGTGTGTGCAACTTCAGACACTAAATGTGCTGAACACCTTTGTTTCTTTCAGCTTCAGGTGGTTTGTGCATGTGCACAGGTATTTGTACACACACATAGACCCCCTCTAAAAACAAATGAGTCTGTGTCATCTTCAGGCTGGGAAGCAAGGAAAATAGAGAGAGAATGTGTCATCATGTTTCACTTCAATTGCTTGTAGCCTCAGGGCTGCACTAGATTCTAGGTGTGCTGCACTCTTCTCTGAGAGGGACAGAGAATGTGATGGTTCTGTATAGCTAGATATTTGCCACCCAGCCCTCAACCACTTATCTCTTGCAGAGAGGTATGTAAAAATTCATCCCTTGTGCAGCCACCCCACATCAGCTTTACAGGAACGCACCAGAGACCGTCGGCTGAGTTCAGAGCCTTCCACTACTGGGAAACTAGAGGGTGAACATAAGAATAGCCATACTGAATCACACAAAAGGGAGTGGGAGGGATAGTTCAGTGGTTTGAGTATTAGCCTACTAAACCCAGTGTTGTGAGTTCAATTTTTCAGGGCCCTATTTAGGGACCTGGGTCAAATGGAGGGGAAAAAATCAGTCTGTCTGGGATGGTGATAGGTCCTGCTGTGAGGGCAGCAGACTGGACTTGATGACCTCTGAAGGTCCCTTCCAGCTCTATGAGATAGGTGTATCTCCATCAAGCCCAGTAACTTGTCTTCTGGGAATGGCTAATGCCATACCTTCTGAGGAGTGAGTTAAACAGGCATCCATCAAGTGATCCATCCCAGCTACACTACATTCCCCTTTTGTTGGTGGAATGCAAATGAGGGGGATAAAAAATGCAAGTGAAGCACTGATTTACAAATCTCAGGGTTCATTTGCATAATGTCATGTGATCATATTTCTGGAAGAGACTTCTCCGAAAACAAAAACAGCCGTGCAGACCAGGTTCCTTTGGGGGAAAAAACACATTTTCAAAAGAACCCTTCTTCCTAATTTGTTTGAGGAAGAAGGGTTCTTTCAGAAATGGTTGCTTTTTCTTAAGAGAACCTCATCTACAATGCTGCTTTTGTTTTCAGAAAAGTCTCTTCCAGAAATGCAATTGCATGGGATTATGCAAATGAAGCATGTCATTTGTAAATCAGCACTTCATTTGCATTTTCAATTTTCCTCATTTACATTCCTCCTCCAAAAGAGGAGTGTAGTGTAGACACAGCCCCTCTGTTGTTGATTCCCTGCTTCTGGCGAAAAGAGATAAGGGACACTATCTCTGCCCATCTTGGCTACTTTCCTAATTTACTTTCTCCACGCTGACCATGTGTTTATAGACCTCTGTCATATCCCCTGTTAGCTGTCTATTTGAAAGCTGAAAAATCACAGTCTTCTTCATCTTGCCTCATATGGAAACTAATCCACACTCGTAATCATTTTTCTTGCTTTTTTCTGAATGTTTTCTAAGTCTTATATATATATATTAGGGAGGGCATCCAGATCTGCATGCAGTATTCAAGGTGTGGGCATATCATGGATTTATATAGAGGCAGTCTGATGTTTTGTTATCCATCCCTTTCCTAATGATTCCCAGCATTCTGTTAGTTATTTTGATTGCCGCAGCACATTGAGTGGATGTTTTCAGAGAAATATGCAGAATGACTCCAAGATCACTTTCTTGAAAGATGGTGGAAAGAAGTATTTGTCCTTTGCAGTGTGTCTGCGCTTCAAATTTAGGTATCATTACGTCTTAAAATAGTGGGAAATCTTTTTCTTCATTACTGTTTGTCAAGACCTGAGATTAGGCACTGTTCATATTCATTACTATATAATGGTACAGACTGCAACTCCCTGTGCTATATTTAAGTGTGTAGTGAATTTGTCCCTGCAGAATTAACTCAAAATCTTGAATTCAGGTTGTGGCAGGTATAAAAACCATAGTAACAATTTCCTTTGTAGGAATCTCTCTGCAATGGGTTTGTCCAAGATTGAGAAAGATTAATAGACATTGATCAGGCCTGATTCTGCTTTTGGATACAGTAGTCTAAATCAGCAGGCCCTGGACGGCAGTGTGTGGAAATCAGGAGAGTAGGTTTAAAATATGAGAATTGGGTTTGCAATTTTGTATGGAGCGTTGAGCTAGGAATGTCTGCCTTTGCACTCAGTTTAAACACTGAATTTGCAGATGTGGCAGGTCTTGTGATGAAATTAGTGGTGCAAGTAGAATCCATATCTTACCAGTGAGTGGGGAGCACCAGCTAAATGGAATATATTGGACTTCCCCATAATGGGGCACTCCCTGTGACTTGTCCCAACCCTGCACAATGCTTGGGGTCCCCATGCTCTTGCCATCTCCATGATCAATTGCAGGTTACTGAGGAGTGGGGCAGGCTCTGTCATCCTCCCACTGCCCTGAAGGCTTTGGAATCACAGTGATGAAAAGAACAGAGCATGGGACTGCTGGACAGCCTCATGTCTCCCAACCACGCTCTAGCCCTTCAATGCGGCTGTGTCTCCTCCATCTATTCATCTGCCTCAACAGAGGGTGGGGCTAAACGAGGCACAGCCATGCTGGAAAAGCTGTCTGCTGTGGTTCCAGGGAGCCCTGCTGTCCAGTGAATTCCAATTTCTATCTGTAGAGATCCACCTCCATGGACAGAAATGTATATCTGCGCAGGGCTATAAATTCTTTTGAAAGTGACTCTGGATGATGAAAATCAGATTCTGCTCCTTAGCTGATCAAAGGCTTAGTTGATTTCAGATGCTCAGCAAAACACAATTAAGCAAGTGGAGATCAAGGAATCAAAACATTTCCTTTTCCATGAGACACATATCTACTATATATTTTTTAGAAGCTTAGTGTGCCTGTATGTCCACCTGTGAGTCATATCAAGACACTTCTCTCCATGGTAAGAGCTAGGACCACCCAATTTGATAAGCAGCTTCCTCTTATCATACCTTAAAGAACAGCAAGAGTTTGGTTGTAACAGGATAATGGGATGTTCCTGGAATTTGTTTCTCATAGACTGGAAAGGGAGAGGTCGGGTATGAGGGACAGTAAAACACCAGAATGACCACAAGGGGTGCAGCAAGGAGCCAGAGATGGGGATAGGGGCAGAAGGAGTCAGAAGCAGGTAGGAGTGGAGAGAGGGACAGCTATTTACTATATAATTCAGGGAGTTTGCCTATTTGTGTGTGTCTCTGTCCTGCAATGAGGGGGCATTTACCCCTCTTCTGGCTGTGCTGGCTGCAGCTACAGTGAATCACAGAAGCACAGAATCATAGGACTGGAAGAGACCTTAGCAGGTCATCTAGTCCAGCTCCCTGCTTCAAGCAGGATCAACCCCCACTAAGTCATCCCAGCCAGGACCTTGTCCAGCTGGGACTTAAAAACCTCGAGGGATGGAGAATCCACCACCTCTCTAGGCAACACATTCCAATGCTTCACCACCCTCCTGGTGAAGAAGTTTTTCCTAATATCTAACCTACACCTCTCCCTCTTCAACTTCAGACCATTACTCCTTGTTCTGCCATCTGCCTTCACTGAGAACAGTTTCTCACCCTCCTCTTTAGAGTTCCCCTTCAGTAAGTTGAAGGCTGCTATTAAATCACCTCTAAGTCTTCTGTTCTGTAAACTAAACAAGCCCAAATCCCTCAGCCTATCCTTATAGGTCATGTGCTCCAGCCCCTTAATCATTTTTGTTGCCCCCTGCAACACCCGGCCCTAACCTGGCCCCAGGTTTTCACCTGGCCCCAACCTGTTATAGTAAGAAAGGGCTGGGGTTGTCCTCTCTCCTTGGGACAGCCTGCGTACTGAACACCTCATCTCCAGCCCCACCCCAGAACAATAAATCATTGTTGGAAAAAACAAAACTTATTTGAGTTAAGAATCTGAGCAATGCTGGGTAAATCTTCCAGTAATTCCATTAAGTTAAACTTTTATTTGTACCTTTATCCTATTTTTAAAATAATGAAATCTTTTTGCTGCCTAATAATTTTAATAATCTCTTATCTAAAATATTTCAGGAGCATACGGAGTGTTGAGGTGCATTCTCCCTACAGGACCATAAAAATCAGATTCTGCCATTTTCACATTCGCTGAATAGTACCTTACTCCATGAGTAGCTCCAACAAGGTACTTCCCACTATTCCTGCAATATAGTATTATCCAACAAGAGAAAGGATTGCGGAATCTGGCTCACAGTAAGGTTTTGCTTTATTTTGTATCAAGCAGAGTGTATCATAACTGTTGACCATAGTCTCCGACTGGCATTGTTTTCTCTGTTAGAACAGTAGGAGGGAACCAAATAAAAAGTTGAGGGCAGTTCACGTTAAATGCTGAGCCACCATTGCCCGCAGATTTGAATCTCAGATCTGTTAGCTCAAGCTTTTCAGCTGATGTGAACTGCCATGGCAGGCTCACTTGTTCAGAGACATTTCTCAGCATACCTGGGACTCAAGTTATTTAGTGATTTATAACTCATAGTCTAGACTTTGAATTATACCTGGAAGAAAACAGAGAGTCCAAGTAGTTTTCAGAGAAGAGGTCTACTATGCTGTAAGTGGCTAACTCTGCCAAACAGGTGAGTAGCTGCCTTCTTTCTGCTGTAATTTCCAAGTGGTCTTTGAATGTGGATCCAAACAGAACGCATCATCATAATGAAGTCAGGGAAACATGAATCATAATGGTAAGATCATCTCTGAGTAAATGTCTGAGCAGAGTCGGTTGTAAAGTTATGATTTGGGTGGCTGATGCCACTTGTACTTCCCGGTGTCACTGAGGATCCAACAGCACCCCAAATTAAAAGGATTTTAAAGGAAAGACAGTTGGGAAGGACAATTACCCCACTTTTTCTTGACACACCATCCCCAGCCAGTCCAAACTAAGCTTCTGCCAGCTTGCCTTTACTGAAGTCGTGGTCTTCACCAGGCCCCAGGAAAGCAAGGATGCTACATTCTGTGGGTTTGACAGAAAAAAGGCATAGAGCTGTGTGCCATATGCATCTTTAGAGAATTACATCCCATTTTTTAAAAAAATAATTTCTCAGCATGACATACAGGAGAGTCAGTCATATAAGCCTGGCAGAACATGCCTGAGAGCTGTTTGCAGGCTGTTGATCAGAATCATATTCCCTGATCTCTTGGAGACAAGCCCTGTTCCCATTTGAAATCAAAAGGAGTTTTGCTGTTGAGTTGAATGAGAAGAGGCTTTGACAGTTGGAGAGGAAAGAACAATACCACTCAGCAGCAGTGTTGCTTAGCGCTGGTATCAAAGGCTGCTGACTCACTTGGGAAAGTCAGCAGACATCTGATCTTTGTCTATGGCAAAGAGGAGATCAGCGATCAATGAGCCTAGACCAGGCTCTGTACCATATCCAACTCACAACTCCATTTGCAAATGATCAAGGAAATATGAAACCTTCAGATTACTCTAAATTTGTATAGCTACTACCTTCTTATGTACCTTTAAAACAGGGAGATTAGAGGCAGAGTGATAACCTGGTCACACTGAAATGGTTTCTTGAGGAGGAATTTAACTGCCGTTTATTTGGGGGAAGAAGGTATGTGGTGTTCCCACAGCAGGGATGAACTAATCCCACCCAACGTTGTATCTAATATCCCCAGATTGGGCATGCTGGGTCAGATCTTCAGGTTATAAACTAATGTCCTTTCTGAACCTCCATAGCACTGGCGGAAACTGGCCAGATTACCAGAGAAGATCCATTTGTCTCCTCAGTCACAGTTGTGTGGATGTTGGTGAGGAGGCTGCTTGTTTTAATGATTAGACAAAGTGGAATGCAGAAGGTAGACAGTTTTTTGACTGGCCTGTTGTACTCCCTGGGGTAATTAACTACCAAGGAGTAGGTTTTGTTTAGTTCTTCTATAGGATGGCTTTCACATATCCTAATTAAACATATCTCTAGCCTGTTACCAATAGTATTGTAGATAATTAAAATAATAAGAAATGTACAAGCAGATGGTAAGATGGAGCCTATCAAGCAAAAATCTCACTTAGTAACTGTGCAGAGCCAACCTGTCCCAGCACCTTCTGGTCCCAGTGCTATTGAAGAGCAGAGTTGCTTAAATACACCTTCAGCAAGTGCAGCCTAGCATGATAGGTTGCTGGAAAGGAGAATGAGATATCTGAGCTGTAACTGTAGCTAACTACTGCGTGTATAAAAGAAGATAAAGGGAGGCTCTTGTGCTATGTTCTGTGACCATCAACACACAAACCTCAGGGTCTCCATACCTACTTAACTACAGTACCAGTCACACCAATTAGTAGTCATTCAGATAGCTAATTCAGTTACCAAGTTCCATGAAGTGATGCTCAAATTTATGACGTCGTTGTACCAAATCAAACGCTTCCACAGTGGTGCACAGTAAGTCTGATCTGGTGGCTTGGCTTGCTCTTGTTGCGCCATGCCCTCAATTGAATGGGCTTCCCATTGTCCCATGCTCAGCCATGATTTAACATATGCAATGGGATTCTACTCTGAGTAGGGAGGTCCAACAACTGAAATAAACCTGGATCTGCAAAATGACAAATGGTCAGTGCAGTCTATTTATCTATGATTATGTTGTTCATAACTCTGAAGCCTTGCATGCAGTCGGCATTACTTGCTGCAAGAATGTCTACAGCGAGGAGTAATTTATTTAATTTCTCAGGAACAGGATGTGCTGCACAAGACATATATTCCAGAAATCTCAGGTGTGTTTCATGGTGACTTGACCTTCAGAGTTTCACACATTGCACAAATTTCAGTTTCTCTGATCCATGGATTTTCTGCATGTCATTGCCATGTTTCAGGTTTCAAAACAGATTCATGCTCAGTTAGGGTTTGATGAGCAGTTACACTGCTTTCTACTGTGCTTTGATGATTCTCGTTAGCTGTGGTGGTGAATAATTTGCATCTCACATTGTCAACAATTGCCTGAATGAATTGTGATGAATTAGTTGTTAATATGTTCTTAGGCAATGCACTGTTTACTCTAACTCAATGAAATCCAAAGAAAATGCTGCAGGATTCATAACACCATCAAAATTGGCTTTTAAAAAAATTATAATAATAGATTTTTGAACAAGAGTAGTAAATTCATCAACTAGTACAGTGATCCTGGAAGGGGTCTCAATTATGTGGGAGACTATTCTTTTTCTTCATTTCTATGGAGAGGCATGCTCTGTGGCAGTGTTTCTCAATCAGGGGTGTTTGTGTACCATTGGGGGGATGCCAGGGCTTTCCAGGGGATACATCAACTCATCTAGATATTTGCCTAGTTTTACAGCAGGCTACATAAGAATGCTGGTGAAGTCAGTACAATCTAAAAATTCATTTAAACAGTAATTGTTTCTACTTCTTCATATGCATTAAGCTGAAATGTAAGTGCAATATTTCTATTCCAATTCATTTATTTGATGATAAGATGGTAGGAAGTCAGCAAGTTTTCAGTAGAACTCTTCTGTGATATTTTCGCATGTTTTTGTAAGTGAGTATTTTTTAAGTGAGGTATAACTTCATGATATGCAAAATAAATCTGACTCCTGAAACAGGGTACAGTAAGGTTGAATGGTCCTTGTTTCAAGACCTCAGATTACGTTAGGACCATTTTTCTCAACTGGTGGTACGCATACCCCTAGGGGGACATGAGAGAAGTTTGGTAGTACTTATTATTTTTTGAAAAAGGGGAATTTATTTAAAAATTGAGAAACACTGCTGTATGAGATCACCACAGACAGTTCCACTTTGAAGCAATCACCCCATCTTCACCCTATTCGCTTGTTGGAAGTCAGTCAGGCTTTTGTGGTCAGTATGTGACCAATTCATTTTCACAAAGTAGTAAGCTGTCCTGAACATATGAACAGTGGTTTTGAATGCTGCTTCTTCATTTTTTTCATTAATGTTTATCAGGATGGTTTTCTTAGCTGTTTCTAGAATTTTTGCAGTTTCAGTTGTCAGCAGCTGCATTTTTGTATTCATTAATTTTTTCAAAGTGATGTGAGCAGTTTCTTTTACTCAAAAGATGAAATCTGGCATTCAGCCCATTGCGGAGTGATATTTATCCTCAAGCAGAAAAAAGCTTTACATCGGAGATGTGTTTACATGTTTTACACTCTAACTTTCCAATGGAAGCAAACAACCAATCTTTTTGCCTTTGGAATTCGTCAAACTGAACTCTCGACCTCACAGTTGGGCATTGCTCTTCAGTGTTTCTCTTACCGCATGATTCAGCAGAGGTCCTGCTCTCCTCAGGCTGTAAATCTGGCCCTTCTGGGGCTTCATGAGGTGCTGGTGACTCATTTGGTTTTATTTATTTATTTTTCCGTGTTTGAGCCTCTATTTTATGTTTGAACATTTTTATTAACTGTTGCACTGGTGTTGAGATTGACCCCTATTAACCACTATAGCTAGCTAAATTTGGTTTCTTAATTTGACAGTATTCGATTTCACTGTCTACTCTTTTTTTTTCTTTTTCTTTTTGTGCCATCCAACAGCTGTGTAGATGCATTACCGTGACAATTAGGATTCTAAATTAAGTGTAACTTACACTCAGAGGACACACATAATGTAGGCTATGTCTTACTTGTTTCCTATGCAGCCACATATGACACTCCTAAATAATGAATTTGATAAACTGTGTATCTGTAATATAGTTCCATAAACATGGCCACCAGACTTGTCTAGAAAATCTAAAGAATGAACTTTGAACATGTGTGTGTGTTTGCGTATATAAAGATAGCAATTAAATTTGCATATTTAATCCTCCAGAGTGAGGCACCCTTGCAATTCAAAAACAACATGGGGCACAAATGATTATTTTAACTGATATCCTCTTTAAGGGTAGTAGACAAGTTAGCTTTATTGCCATACCTTAGCCAATGCTATTGCAACTAGACTTCCTAGAGCCTATAAGGAGGTTCACAAAAAAACAAAAAAATCTCCAGGCCATGTTACTTTCTGTAGAGAGGAAAATAAACTAAAGAAATATTTCAAAAATATACAGATCAGATAAACATAACAATAACATCAAAATGTAAAGGAGCCTTGCCTCTCAAGAAAACTATTTTTCATCTTAGTTTTCATTGGAAAAGGTTTGAAGTAATAAAAGGATATATTTTAAAAAATTCAAGCAAAATAAAAATAATATATAAAGAAGGGGTGTTCTCGATGAGGCAAAGACACGGGAGTGTGGAAACAGCAGTACAGAGAACAGTTTTTTATTTACTGTGGCACAAGCGTTATACAGCCACACAGTGGGGGCAAGGGCTGTTATGCTGTCATCTGCTCTCTCTCACACTCAGTCCCAACTCCAAAACTAAACTTCAAATGTGGCTGCTGTCTCTGCCTCATGCACAAATATTCTCAATGTTGATCCAACCACATTTTGATTACAGGTTGAAGCCCTCTAATCTGGTACTCTCAGGATGTGAATGGTGACAAATGAATTTGTGGGACCACAAGAGGTTAATACTCTCCAGCACATTACCAGCTCTCCCTCTGCTTACTGGGTTCTTAGAAGACATTCAGGGATACATTACGGCTACATAACAGCACAGAACACTGAGAACCAGGACTGGTGGCTGACGAACTTTATTGGACCACCGGAAACTTGGCGACACCCATGATAAGTGATCAGCTTGCTAATTAAAATCATGCTGGATTACGGATGTTGCTGGGAGACAGGCAGATCATACAGGGTTACTGAACAGTCCTGCATTGGCAGTTCCTCTGGTGCAGCTGTACTCCCCCAGCCCTGTTCTCTAGTGGGCTGCTGAAGTAAACTCTCATATCTGGCATTCTATGGTCCGGAATTCTCAAATAACCAGCATTTTACCCATAAGTAAATTTTAGTTACATTTTCCATAAGTGCAGTGTAGTCAAAGTAAATGCAAATAAATACAGCAAATACGATGTAAGTTTACAATGTACAGTACTACTGTTATTGGTGAATAAAGTATTCTGCATACATAAGGGTAGGCGTGATACAGACATGCTAGAGGACCCGCTGCCTGGTGGCTCTATGTTTGCTGCTCCTGTCTCCTTCTGATATGGAGTGCTGGTTATGAATATCTAGCTGGTATGGTGTACTTGCAATTCTGGGTGAACCCCTCCCCATCCGCCCACATCCAATTTATATGAAAGATAATGGGGTGGTGGAAAGATACTTGAACATATATAGTAAATTAGAAAGGCAGAAGTGACCCTGTCTTTTTATAACCTCAACATGATACAAATGGGGTGTTTTGTTTTTAAAAAAACAGTTACATGGTGTGCCAGTGAGTCTTGCATTTAAAATCTATTAATTGAATACAAAATTTAGCTATTTTTACTAAAAACAGACAGCCACTTATTTTCCTGAACCTTAATTAATTGTTTGCTGTTGCTTTTTTAAAAATTTAATGTACAAATTAATAAAAATCCACTAAAATGTCACAACCACAATCTCTGGGTAAAGGCACTTGTTGGAACTTTTAGCTTTTCGAATCGATCATAGCATTTATGGCTCTGCTATAACTAGCACTGTGACATACATATTACAGCTGTTAATTTAACTGCACTTCTTTTTTGAAAGGGGAATATATTTATGAAATGGATCTTTTGAGCTCTCTTTTATGTAATTGGATTGTTTTGTTTTATTTTTAGCTCTGATAGTTATAGTATCCAACTTCTCTTTTGCTGGTTAAAGGCCAAGGAACTCTTCAACAAAACAGTGCTTACATTGATCAAATACTTTGTTCCCATGATTTTTTTCCCCTTACAGGGAAGAATAATCTGCATGAGTGACTTGAAATTGTACTGGGTAGGAGGTATATGGGCTAAGAAGTTGTCCTTGAATTTAGACACAATTCAGATGTGGTCACAAGTTTTGAGTGTATGTAGAAAACTGTGCTGTCTCATTAAGAACAAATAATCATACCACATGTATTTACTAGGCTACTTTATTCTAAAAAATTTAAAGCAACAGATTTGCCTAAGGCACTTCTGCAGGAAGATGGATATATGCAAGTTTTGACAAGCTGTCTCTACCCAAGATATACCTCTAAAATAGCTCCTCAATAAATTTGTTTTTTTTTCCTTCTTGCAAAAATGTGTATTGTTCTTCAAATGGTATCCAGCTATTTATTGTTACTTTTCTTAGATAAAGGGGATGATGATCTTTAGAGTCCCATCTGAAATTGAAGAATGCAGTGCACACACAGCTGTGCATGAGGCATCAAATTATTTAATATTGAATAAAACTGGGGACAGATCAGGGATGAAGCCATGTGCTGATCTTAGTTCTTGTGTATGAAAATTTGAGCACTTTGGAGGATTTAGTGAGATGGATGGAATCTGTCAAGTGTACAGACAACAGAAAAGAGTAACAAAATGCTAATATAGTTGGGAGAGCATGGAAGTATTCAGAACATTAGGAGCTTGAGGAAAGTCATGCTAGGGCAAGCTAGGAGCAGCTCTTTTGACACTACTGAAATGCATTAACAATTTCTTTCTTCACTCTGATTTACCCCAGTTCGAACAGTTTAAAACTCATTAAGGAGTTGTTAATACATATCATCAGGGCTGACACTGTAGACTAGATTCATAGGTCAGCTCTGCTCTGGCTCTTGGAGTAGACCCTTCATAGAATAGAATCATTGAATCAGATGGCTGGAAGGGACCTCAGGAGGTCATCAAGTCCAGCCCCCTGCATCAAGCAGGATCAACTCCCACTAAGTCATCCCAGCCAGGACCTTGTCAAGCTGTGACTTAAAAACCTCGAGGGATGGAGAATCCACCACCTCTCTAGGAAGTGCATTCCAATACTTCACCACTCTCCTGGGGCTCTGCGAAGAGCTGCAGCAAGGGGCAGCGGATGAAATTTCATGCCACACTTGAACAGTTCTTGTGGCATACCAGTGTGCTGCAGCACACTGGTTGAAAGCCACTGCTCTAGGCTAATAATCAATTCAGAAACTGACAGTATGTATCTGGGGTTGGCAAATGCCTATTAAATGGTTTCCTGTTCTGCTAATTGGTCTGGTACAGTTTTTCACTAGGTCCTCACCAGAGAAAGTGGAGCAACAAAAGATTAATATCAAGAGGTGGATGGATGTTAAGACCCAATGGTGTCCAAATTTTTGGATATCCTACTTAGTTACGTATTCTGCATGTGGGTAAGGATGGCCCTGCATTAGCAGGCAGAAGGCACAGGTGGTGGCTGACCAGAGGACTCTGCAGGAGCAGGGGGCAGTTGTGCAGTCAGTGGCTGCTTTTCTCTAGCTGCCATCCCCTGTGCCTCTGGAATCCTCCGGCCTGCGCCTGCATCGCTTGCTGCCACCTTGTGAGTGGGAGGTGAGTGCAGCCCCAGAAAGTTGGTGAGGGAGGATGGTGCTGGCTGCAGGAGCTGGGTCAGAGATTGTGAGTGCTCAGGAGTCCCCTTCAGAATTGCCATCTACCTCCTGATTCTCTAATTAAACCTGCCTTTCCTCAAGCACCTGCACTCAAGGTTAAATAAAAAATATTTCTATTATTTTTCATTGCAAATATATAGTATTTCAGCTACATTATGGGTAGGGCGACCATATCTCCCTGCTCCAAATATGGGACAGGGACATATGGAGGGAGGGGTGGCTCTTCCCAGCTTCACCAAGCCCTGGAGAGCTGGGAAGGTGGCGGGAACCCCTGGCCCTCCCTGAGCCCAGGGAAGCGGCAGCTTCCAGGGCTCTGTGGGAGCCCTGTGGAAGCGGCAGCCCCCAGCGCTATCTGAGCTCCAGGGAAGTGGCAGCCACCAACCCTCACCCAGATTCTAGGGAAGCAGGAGCCCCCAGCACTCCCAAGGAGGCACAGGGAAACGGCAGCTGCCAGCCCTCCTGGGGAAGCAGTAGGGACGCAGCAGCCACCCACGGCTCTCCCTGCTTCCCCAAGGTTTGAGGGAAGTGCTCTCCAGCCAGTGCACATGCAGCTGCTGGCAGAAAAGGTCAGCAGAGGAGCGGGGGGAATACGGGACAATTAGTCCCTTTTAAAAAATACGTTGGGATGGTCCCACCAAATACACGATGGATGGGCACTCTAATTATGGGATCAGTAGGCTTGTGCGGCCTCACCTTGGAAGCTTACCACGATATAGCCCTGTCCCTATCTCGTCTGCTATTCCATGCTTCTGAGGGGGTCCTAAGGATATAGTCTTAGCTTGCTTTCTGTTTTATCTGCTGCGGAAGGATTGGCTCTGGATGGATGACTTTTGAGGCATCTTTGCTTAGCGCCAGCCCTTTATGTAGCATAATGGGGACAGAAGGATATTGCCCTAAAAGAATGTGAGGAATAAAGTGTTATAATTGCCTGAAAATGTTCTTTTTAAAACCGAATTGTCTTCTCTGTGCTGCGAGACCCCTTTTCATATAATTTCAAAGCCAAATTCTGCCCTCGTGTCCATCTGTGCATCTTCCACTGATTAGTAGAATTGTGTGCACACTACTGGGTTGAATGTAACAGTTTTAGCAATGGAAAAAGGCTTCTTAAGAAGAATCTCTTGTATTTTTAACTTTCATAACAGTTTGAGATTGTCAAATAATAGGCTCAAATAGAATTACTTAATCCAAGATTAATGTAGCACTGTATAGAATACGGAAAGAAAATATATTTTAACACCCCTTGCAGATAGTGAAGAGAAGGTAATTTGGACCTTTTCTCTTGATTTTGTGTAATGATGAGGGTGTTCTTTCCCAATCTAAGTTCCAAGCCATCGGTCTCCCAAACTTCCCTCATTCCCACAGTTAATTTCACTGTTTCCTGTTTTAGACATTTTCATTTTACCTAGTCACTTACAGAATTTCTTTTGTAGTATCGTTAGCTTATGTGATTAATAAATTAAATGGAATTCTAATCTGGTCATCATTACGGACCGCTATGACTGGCAGCTCTTAATGAGTCAAAAAAATCATCTTTGAATGTATCATTATTTCTGACATTACAGAAGACATCTACAATAATAAGTATCTCTTGTCAATCACAGAATGTAATTAGTTCATAGGCATCCCTTACAAATCACCTAGTCTTCTTTACAACACACTTCTTTTAGTTTGAGGGTCTTTTTCTTATATATCTAGATACCCACAGACTTGAAGGTACTAGCAATAGTGAGGTACAGCCCAATACTCAAAACACATGAAATTCCTGAATACAGCTCATCCACAGGCTAAGAACCATCTAGGCTTTAAAGCTCAAACACACTCTTTGCTAATACCTTGAAGATTCTAGGAAAAGAGTTAATATGGAAATGAATTTAATACATAAGAAAATAAAGGGGAATAAAAGGGTTAACATCTACTAACAAACCCATACAAGATGGGTTTGATTCCATGAAAGTGATTGGCATTCAAAGGGGCACATATCCCACTTTGATCTCTCAATAGCTTTTATTAAGAGACATAATCTCATTCCAGGTTAGGAATATGTAACCTATGATAATCCTAAATCTTGTGTATTTCACCAGGAGAATTACAGTACTGTGACAATTTATCTTATTGTCTTTTTTATGTGTTACAGAAGCTCAATGTCTCTGGCCCTAATTTCAAAGCTATATTTCTTAAGTTGTGCAGGGAAATGGGAAGATGGGCTGAATCTTCTTTATTAAAAATAAATCTCTCAGAGACAAGATGTGGAGCGTAAACCACACCTTCTTTGGCTTTATTAAATAAGGCCAGTAATGAGTGCAACCATCAAAGCACAATAGCAGACAGTCGCCATGCAAAGTGATTGCTAATAGTTCTACCTTTTCCCTGGGTTTAAGCAAACAAGTTTGGAGTAGGTAGGAAGTGGAACTAGAGGAAAAACTTAAAAATCTCATGAGGTTGATAAAGCCTTGAAGGTGTAGTTGGGGAAATTCAGATGGGGCTGACTTGCTCTCCAATATGGGGCTGAATGCCAACAGGAAGAGCAGACTCTAAAATATGTTCTCATAATAACATTTTAAAAGTTAATTATTTTGTGACTGAGAATTTTATCTAGGTTAGTGTTGGGGCAAAATTTAAATATGGGTATGTGAAGAAAATTGTGTTGGATCTGCTAAACAAAGGATTACAGCTCCCCTCCCCACTGCTCAGAGTGGGCTAAGAGTTCGGCTGTGGGAGCCTGAGAGGGATTTAGAATGCAGTAGGGGGTTCAGGACAAGGACAGGGGATTTGGTGGAAGATCTGGGAGGGAGCTAGGGACTTAGGGTGCAGATGAAGGGAAAGACCCTGAACAAGGCAGTGTCTGGGCTTGGCTGGGAGGCAGCAGCCACGTGGCAAGCCAGGAGCTGAAATGAAGCTAGAGGAGTTACACATATACACATATCACACAACTGGAAGGGACCTTGAGAGGTCATCGAGTCCTCTCACACTCACTCACAGCAGGACCATCTCAGGAACTGTGTGTAGCTAGGGCCAGATTAAGAAAGGGCTTTAGGGGCTGCAGCCCAGGGCCCCAGGCAAGAAGATCACTGAGTTGACAAAAGTGCAGATTTTCTTCAAGGCCGCCTTAACTCAGAACCCTGGGCTGTAGGCACCAGAGCCTTTGCACATTTGCTGGACTTGCCTGGCTGTGTGGAAGATGGTGCTGCATGCTGCCATCTCTGCCCACTGGGCTGGAGCCACATTGCTGCCAGCACTAGAGAAGCTCTGTCCCTGAGCTGCCCTTGCCTGCAGGCTCCATACCCACAGCTCCCACTAGTCAATGGGAGCTTGCAGGGGATGGTGTCTGCGGGCAAGTGCAGGGTAGTGTAGGCAATGCTGAGCCACCTACTTTCTCCCCCACCAAAGGGGAGTTGCTCCAGGTAAGTACCCTACTCCCAACCCTCTGTCCTAGCCTGAGCCCCTACTGCACCATAAGTCCTTAACTCCCACCTAGACCCTATGTCTCAGCCCTTAGCCAACTCCAGCACCCTAACTCTGTTGTGCCTGTGTAGTACCCAGAGGCACTGAGATCTCATAGGAGGGTGGGTGAAGTCTCTGCTTTACATCCTTAGCTGAGAGCTAGCTGGCCTTTAGCTCATGCAGTAGAGCACAGGACTTAGCTTCTGTGATCACAGGTTCAATCCCTGTTGCTGGCAGCCTGGGCCTGTTGGTGTTATGTTTACAAGAGCACAGGGGATCATTTTCAGGGAGGAAAGGCAATACCCCACAGTTACTGCTAATACACCATAGAAATCAGCATATGTGTACACATGCACATTATCTCTCTCTCATGGCCAATTAGACTGGGCCCAAGGAAGGAGCCGGCTTCTGTTGGTTGCAGTCTGATGCTCCGAAGTTCTCTTTACAGCACTAGCCCAAAGCTTCTTGGGTGCACACCCAACCGTTTTAGTTATAAATCCCAACTTTAGTCTGTGGGTTTTGCTGTGTCATGCTGGAGTCCTGTAATTGCTAACTGTTGTTTTCTTCAAGGCTGCTTCCATTGTCATGCTCCTTCAGTACTTTGATGAATATCCTGGGAATGACTGCAGCTGGTTTATCTCATTCACAGATCTCATTCACTGGTGTGTGCCTTTGCGTTAGGGTCAGTTCTGCCCCTCTTCACTCATCTTGAATTTGAACAACACCTGAATTGGCAATTCCTTGTTAATCACTCTGATCACCTGGTGCTGGTGTTTTGTGTCTGTCTGCATACACTCATGCATTCCACACCTGCACAAAGGACAAAGCAAAAAAGCAGTCATGTGGCACTGAGACTGACAAAAGTGCTGAGTGACTGCTTTTTTGTTTGGATCTGAAGAAGTGGGTCTGTCCCAGGAAAGCTCATCACTTAATACATTATTTTGTTAAATAGAAACAGTCCTCCTTGCTTACTGTTTTTGGTTCTCTGTGCCTTAAATGTTGAGTCTGTTCTGGTCTAGCTATGGTCTGAAGAAGTGGGTCTGTCCCATGAAAGCTCACCTAATAAACCATTTTGCTAGTCTTTAAAGAGCTACTTGACTGCTTATTATTTTGTTAGTCTTTAAAGTGCTACTGGACTGTTTTTTTGTTTTGAGCGGACAGTTCATTTCAGAGAAAGCAATTTCTTTTACTAAGGAAGAGACAGGATTTGTTATAAACTTACAAAGTTAAAAGAAAATCATTTATTTCACAAACAATTTCTTACTATTTTACAATACCTAATAGCAGTTTCTATAAAACCAAAGTTTATGAAAAAAAAAAAACTATAAAACACCCTAAACTAAGCTGTAAAATAGAGACTTTATAACTATTTATCAGGCCTACAACTTCCATTCAGATCCCACAACTCCTTCTTTAGTCTTCTGTCCTGAACCCACTTCCATAGTCCAAGCCCCTTGGATCTAGTCTGGAGCTCTCTCCTGCACCCTAAACTCCTTATCTCCAGAGCCTGCACCCCCATTGGGAGCGCTTACCCGCTCCCACATCCATCCTCCTGCCTCAACCTGCAGCCCCTTCCTGCACTCTGAAACCCTCATTTTTGGCCCCGCTCTGGAGCTTAGAGGGTCCCACAAAGTCTAATAGCCCATGACCCCCAGAAGAGTTAATCCAGCTCAGCAGAGTCAGGTGATTACCATATATTGCCGCTAGGCTTTACGAGGGAGCAGCCATTGCTCACTTCAAACTGTAACAATTTAAGCCTTTAACAGCAACGAAGGGTCCGTGGCACCTTATAGACTAACAGAAAAGTTTTGAGCATGAGCTTTCGTGAGCACAGACTCACTTCATCAGATGCTGGTCTTGGAAATCTGCAGGGCCAGGTATAAATAAGCCAGAGCAAGGGTGGGGATATCTTTTTCTGATTTGTCCTCCTTGCTTACTGTTTTTGGTTCTCTGTGTCTTAAATATTGAGTCTGTTCTGGTCTGGCTATGGTCTGAAGAAGTGGGTCTGTCCCACGAAAGCTCACCCAATAAACTATTTTGCTAGTCTTTAAAGTGCTACTTGACTGCTTTTTGTTTTGTACTTAGGGTATGTGCAAGCTTCCCCTTTCCTGGTAGACCTGGTAAAATATCCTTTCACTTAGCCAGGCGTCTTAGCCCTGCCTGGAGTAGCTCTTATAAGGCCTAGTTACTGAATCATTTACAATACTTGCCTTCAAGTATCGAGAAACCAGGGCATGCTACTGCCAACCAGGTTTTTGTGTATTTTGGCAATGATCAGCTGCAGTAACTACATCATAATTTTATTTTTTCATATCTTTTCATTCTAAATCCTTTATACAGCAGTCCCTGGAGTTATGTGAAGGTTGCGTTTCCATGCATCCTTGCGTAATTTGAATTTTGCAAAAGTCAGGGGGACTTTCTTCCAGGGCAGAATGCATGTTCTGCAGCCGGGGAAGCAGCAGGGGCACCTGGAGCCCTTTCTGAAAGGTAAGCCCTGGGATGGGGCTTGGGGACAGGTGCGGCAGGTTAAATTTGGCAGTGGGTTGGGGCCATGGGAGGGAGGCGGGGGTTAAGCCTGGGATGGGTTAGGGCTGCAGGGATTGTGGGAAGGTGGAGTTGAGCCAAGCCCTGGAGGAGGAGGTGTGAGCCGCAAGCATGTGTGGGAGGGTTGAACTGGGGCTACGTGGCACCGGTGTGGGGCTTGAACCGGGGCCATACAGGGCTGGTGGGGATGAGGCAGGGCTGGGGGTGGAGGAGCTGGATTTTGAGTTTCCCTTAACTCACACGAATGCAAGTTAAGTGGAACTTGAAATCCCGCATTTTGAGGGTTTACTGTATTCTCCTTTAATAAAATGTGTTTTATAAAATAATATGGTTATTTGGGTGGAATGTCCATGCAGTTCCGTCTTTGACAGGGAAATACATTCATGTTCCTTCAAAAAGGGGGTCAAGGACACAGGCAGAAGAACTGTATTCCAGTGAACTGTGTTGTAAAAGGTGAAAGCCAGGCAACTTATAAGGACAGACCCAATAGGAGAATGAAGTGGAAGCAAGTGGTAGGTAATGGACATCTTTTGAACTTGATCATTTGCTTTTTTGAAGATGGACATTTTTAGGTGCATATGATATGAAAAATGGTTTAAATAGTTTATAAAAATACAGTTCAATCAATAATATACCCTCTTATTGTAAATATTCCATATTAAATGAAAAGGCAGAATGAAAAGTACCGTTCTAGTAAAGAATACCAAGAAAAATCATGGGTTATCTAACTAAAGTCATTCTATATCTATTCTAATCTGAACTATGTCCCCACATGTGTTGGTGTAATTGATGAAAGGAAAGGCTAACTCTTGAAGCTAGAAGGAGGAAATGACAGATAGGAGAATGGATTTCTTTTTTTCCTTTAATCGTTGGACAATTAGTATGTGTAATTCACAAATTTCCGTTGACTGATGCCTCATAATTGGCAACTGATTTTAACTAGGAAGAAGGAATTGGTGCCTGCTTGTCAAGCTGTGTTCTCCACTACAGCCTACTCTGACAACTCATGTTCTTGGTGGTGCTTGAGGCCAATGTGATGGCAATATTTTCTGTCCAAAGGTTGCAAACTGTGATAAGTGATGTATTGTTAACTTAGATGACAGTCACAAAGCACAACTACGCTTTTCCTTTTCAAATTAAATTTTCCAGAATGAAGAAGCTTGTCTGGTTGTTTAAAGTTGTTGGCAGACAATTGTATTTAAAGCATACAGATGGGCAGCTTGGTTCCATTTAGTTCTGGTGCACATTATGTCATTGGCAGCTGATATGAGGAAGCCATAGGGACATATCTGCATACAAATGTGATTTTAAAAAGGCAATTTTCATTTTTTTTATTGTAGGCTTTACAGAGTTTTCATGAAACTTAATGTGCAGATGACTTGCTACAGCATATTGAAAGTCAAAAGGCCTTATTCAACTTTTTGAACACTAAAGATGTTGCAAGATCTTGCAAAATTAAGATATTTAAAATTGTTATTTTCTGTGATTATAGTGTGTAGTTTGGCAGACTGATGTGAATTTAACATGCAGTATGCTTATCAGTATGGTGGCGGGGACATTAAAAACATTTCAGCATTTGCAGTATGATCACTGACTAAATTCTTGCTAAAGATTTTAATTTTACATTGTTGTCCAATATCATAATCAATTAAATGAAATCCATATGTTATTACAAAATTATGATAGTATGTAAGTTATGCTTCGTATTTTCTTTTTCGTTAGTGCTGACTAAGATGCAGAAATGAAGACCACCTCTACCTAAATAAGGCTGCGTCTACACTATGAGATAAAATCAAGTTTATTAATATTAATTTTGTAACTCTGGAATTTATAAATTCGAATTGGACTATCCTCACATCCCCCCATGCGCCTCACAAAGTTGACTTATTGCTGCCACACTCAGTTGGCAAACATTGACTGTTGCCATAGTGCGTTGTGGGAACCTATCCCACAGTTCCCTCATCCCTGTAGCATTCTGGATATGCTCACTGGTCTTTGACATCATCTCCCCACATTACATTTTCCTCTCCCGTGTTAAGCAAACGTCCGTTCTTCCCGTTGGAAGGGAAAGTAGGACATCCACAGAGATGGCAAAAAAGTTAAAAGAAATCTCTTTCTTTTGTCACTGAATTGTCAACTGGCCATCCACTTACTGTCCCTGCCTCCTGTGATTGCATCCAATCTCTGAAAATACTACAGGAACAGACCGTATTCTCAACTGGTCCTCCACCCACTCTTCCATGCATGAAGAGGTGCAGAGTTAGAAAGAAGAGGATAGAAAAGTCTGGGAAAAAAGATTTTTATGTTCCGTCTTCACTACATAGACATTGCCAACATGGGTGATGGCAGTGAAATCTCATACACTGAACTTATAACGGAAACAGGAATCTCAACTGGAACTCTACCCTATGTTTTTCCAGGGGGTGCAGGGGTGTCAAAGCATGAAGAAAGATAAGAAATACTAGGAAAAAGATTTTGTAATAGAAATATCAAAAGCAGCAAGTGCCTGCAATGAAGCAGGAAGCCCAGGATAATATTTTTGGGGGGGTGGGGAACTGTGGTTTGCAGCTGCAGACCAGTTTGAAATGTTAAAGTAGTTCCCTCAAATATCTTAGCCACTGGGAGAGACTTCTCCCCTCTGGCAGAAGCAAGCCCCAGAGTATCTTAGCTACTGGGAGACTTCCCCGTGGCAACAGTAAGCTCCATGGGTCCATTGCTAGGGCCATGGGGAGTTTGAGTGGTGGGCCAGTTGAATTAGTCCCCCTGAATATCTTAGCCACCAGGGGAGACTTTCCTCCAGTGTCAGCAAGCACTTGCATGTTTTAGCTGCTGGGGGAGACTTCCCCCCGGTGGCAGCAAGTCCCTGAAAATCTTTCCCACCTTCGGAGCCCCAACTGCTTGCAAGCCAGGACATGGTGCTTCCTGGCAGCATGGTCAGCTTCGAATGGCAGGCTCATCCTTTCATTGAGTCATTGGCTAACCATGTGTTGTGGCTGAGTGTGGGAAAGATCCAGACTGTATGGCACCTGTGGGGGAGAGAAGGGGGTTCACACACAAAACTAAACTGCTGAGAAGTTTCTTGGCCTCTTATGCCAGCACAACTCCTACAACAGCCTTGTTGCCACGTGGTGCAGTGGGGCAGCGGCTGGTGCCAGGCAGTGCAGAAAAATATACAAAGTGTAGAGACAGAACCATGAACTACATGCTGGGGCTATTTGTAATCTGTAGATACGCTCACAGTGCTATCAGCAAAGAAGGACATTTCTCAGGCTCTCATAGAAACATGAGCCCACCTCCACAGGCTTCCTAGTCCCGATTTGAAAGTCACAGTCTTCCTCTTAGCTAATTCCTGTGCACCTGGGCTGTGTCTACACGTGCACGCTACTTCGAAGTAGCAGCGCCAACTTCGAAATAGCGCCCGTCACGGCTACACGTGTTGGGCGCTATTTTGAAGTTGAAATCGACGTTAGGCAGCGAGACGTCGAAGTCGCTAACCCCATGAGGGGATGGGAATAGCGCCCTACTTCGAAGTTGAACATCGAAGTAGGGCACGTGTAGACAATCTGCGTCCCGCAACATCGAAATAGCGGGGTCCGCCATGGTGGCCATCAGCTGAGGGGTTGAGAGACGCTCTCTCTCCAGCCCCTGCGGGGCTCTATGGTCACCGTGTGCAGCAGCCCTTAGCCCAGGGCTTCTGGCTGCTGCTGCTGCAGCTGGGGATCCATGCTGCATGCACAGGGTCTGCAACCAGTTGTCGGCTCTGTGGATCTTGTGTTGCTTAGTGCAACTGTGTCTGGGAGGGGCCCTTTAAGGGAGCGGCTTGCTGTTGAGTCCACCCTGTGACCCTGTCTGCAGCTGTTCCTGGCACCCTTATTTCAATGTGTGCTACTTTGGCATGTAGACGTTCCCTCGCAGCGCCTATTTCGATGTGGTGCTGCCCAACGTCGAAGTTGAACGTCAACGTTGCCAGCCCTGGAGGACGTGTAGACGTTATTCATCGAAATAGCCTATTTCGATGTCGCTACATCGAAATAAGCTACTTCGATGTAGCGTGCACGTGTAGACGTAGCCCTGGAGAGCAGTGGCCAGCGTGGAGCACTGAGGGGCATTGTGTGTTACATATGGGACACCTCTGTGGGCTAATAAATTCAGTTTTTAAGACGTGGCACTTCCGCACTGGCCTTTAATCGAACTTTTGAATTCCAGCTTGATGCTATACCCATCAGGTACCAAGGACATAGTGATGTCGATATTAGTGCTCCCAAAATCGAGCTAATGGTATTTACAGTGAAGACAGTCATGTGGCAATAGCAAGCTAACTGCCTTAAATTTGAATTTTTCTTGTAGTGTAGACAGTCTAAGTACAGTATAATAGAGGAAATATAAAGAACAGGTTGCATGGGGAAGAATCAGTGATTGGAAGGAGACTTGCTATTTTTAAAATTATTAATAAATTCACTTTAAAATGTCTTCCGTGTTCATAGAGAAATTGCAAAAAGAATGTTAAATGTCTAAGAATTTGCACAATTAATAGACTTAGGGCAACCCATAAAAGAGAATTCTCAAACTTGTTTAGACTGTTGATTGGGAGTGGCAGGGGGTGTTGAATGATTGGAAGGTGCTGGCTCAATGAACCAGATGCTAAATATTTTGCCAATTTAACAAAAATCACTTTTTTAAATTATACTAAAAATGTATATCTTCTGAATTGCCTCTTTCACATAAACTGTTCCCCAAAATATCAGACATTGCCTTAATTTTAATATTTCCAGCTTGTGAAATGTACAGTTTTTCTGCTGATTTGCCCTTTGGTTAGAGCTGTGATTTTTCATCCAAAATAGTGAAATTGCTACAACCTCAAATGTGGACCTAGTTAAAAGAGCCTTCTTCCTTGTGACTGTTGCCTTGCAGGAAGAAGCTGTATTGTTATTCGACCCTTCATATGGTTATAACGCTGTCGAAAGAAGTAGGATTGCATGGTTAAAACAGAAAAGGCATTAAAGATACATGTTAGGGTTGGCTACACTTGCCCCCAACTTCGAAGGGGGCATGTTAATCAGGGTAATGGGAGATTACTAATGAAGTGGTGCAGTGAATATGCAGTACTTCATTAGGCTAATCCTCCCCTGCGGCAACTTCGGAGCGTCACACTTTGAAGTGCCGACATGCATGTAGCAGTGGGTGCTTCGAAGTGCCTGCGCTACTTCAGAGTGCCTAGCTGTGTAGACAGGGTTCCTTCAAAAGGAAACCCTGATTTTGAAAGCACCCTTCTTCCCAATTTTTTTTTGAAAGAAGGGTGCTTTCGAATCGGGGTTTCCTTTCGAAGGAACCCCATCTATGTGGCTAGTTTGCAATTTGAAAGCAGCATTTTCAACACTTTGGGTGACTGCTGTTATGCAAATGAGATGCTGAATATTCATACCAGCACTTTATTAGAATTTTTGACCCGCTTCATTTACATGCCCCTTCTGAAAGGGAGGGGCATGTGTAGATGTAGCCATGGAGAGGGCCCATTTCTGAGGGAGGACACTTATCCTGACAAGACACCTGTGGCCAATGTTGGTTATACAGAAGGGTCTGGTGACTAGAAACTGAAGTTATTTGACAATGTATAAATAATTATTTAAATTGACACAAAATGGTATGTTTGAAAATGGGCAAAACTTCACAGCTATGCCTAGATTTAGACCTTAAGTTAAAGAAAAATTTGCCGGTAAGGTATTTTCTACCAACTGCTATCAAAATAGTTCTGCTGTCGCAAATCAGTTAGATTAAACAGGCCAGTTTTCCACTTGAAATCCAATTAATGATGACAAAAGGCACCTTCTTTGAGTATTTAAAAAAAAAAAGGAAAAAATAAGAAAAAATCTTTCTTTATGGCTTGGCTCTTCAAACCTATGGATTTGCTCCTCCCCAAAAATCATATTGCTAACATATTGCTCATCGAAACCAGGTAAGTATAGACTAGCACGGCTTCCTCTCTGTTACTGGGTAAGTCAGTAGTTATTGCAGATTTACAAAGTGATTTACAACCCACAATTTAGCAACTAATGTGTTTTCAAGTGTGACCTAGTTTTTGATTTAGTTACATATCTTTTTAGCAAAGTGCTGTGATGTTGGGATGACATAGATACTTTAATTTGGGTATTTTTGAATTTACATTTTTATTGTTCTTCGAGGATGTATGGGTAGAGGCAAAGGCAATTTGTGATGCTGTTTACTCTGTTTGTTAGAACATTGATTTTGATATATGCCTACAACATTCTATGCTATAAATTCAAATTTATAATAATCTCTTAGGAAACTTTACCATAAGTACCTTATAACAATGGGAGCTGGAGTTAAGTTAACATCAGTTTTGGTATTTAGGTATGAAGAGATTTTTATTTTTCTGCATATTCGATGGATTATTAAGGTTCTCACTTCTAAAGGTGCTTTATAGAACATTATTTTACATCTTAGATTTCTGCTGTTTAACTCCATTTTTAAAATATTATTTTAAGGGAAAAACTGCAGTCTTAGCATTTTGTGCGTGGTGCATGTACTTTATTATATTCTATTATCTGTATCTGTGTGCATTTTCTTTAAGCAACTGCATTTATGTTCAAATACAATTAAATGGAATTTGGAAATACTGTTTTTTCTGCATTTTCCATAGTTCACAGATTTCAATAATGAAATAAATAAATTAAAAGAGCAGTGAGGGCTCTGGGTTTTGCTTTTAAAAATGAGCATTTTTATAGTATTTCATGTTCAAATATTTTTGTGTGTAATATCAGTTGAAAAATCTGACTTTTTGCATTTCTCCAAAGTGACCTGTTTTTCTTAGCTCTTTTATGAGGCTAAGCCTCTGTAAGTACTTCTGTTTTATATATGAGGCCAGTGCAGTTGACTTCATTGTTCTTGTATAGTTATAGGCACTTACTAGCATTTGAAGAACAGCAACATTATCCAGTCTCCCTACAGCAGAATGTTTATTTCCAGAGGCATATGTGGGATCAGTAATACACTTTCTTCTTCGAGTGGTCCCAGTGGGTGCTCCACAATAGGTGTCGGGCTCGCCCGGCACCGCAGATCGGAATTCTTTTAGCAGTTTCTATTGGATCGTGCATGCGCCGACGCGCGCTGCTCCCTTGTGCGCCCCCGGCCATGTGCGCGATCCGGTCCCCGCCAGTTCCTTCTCAACTGCCATCAGCTGCAGACGGAATCTGCTCAGGCTAAAGCCAGAGTCAGATAAGATAGTTGTTTTTACGTGTAGTTTGTTTTGTCACTAAAAAAAAAAAAGAGAGAGAGAAAGAGAATATCAGCTAGCAGAAAGAAGAGGAACGAAGGAGAGACGGGCGGACAAGAAGGCTAGTTAAGCCGTCCGCTGCCCCACAGGCCGGTGATTGTTATTTGGGGCAAAAAAGGCACTGATTATGGGCTAAGTACCCTATTAACAGTAAAGACTCACCGTGATGGCCTCCTCGGGGTTTAAGAAGTGTGAGTCATGCCGCGAAGCTATGCCGGCCTCCGATGGGCATAGTGAATGCATTTGCTGCCTGGGGGAATCACACGTTACCCAGAAGTGTTCTCACTGTGCTAAGCTTACAGCCAGGGCCAGGAAAGACAGAGAGATGAAGCTCAAAATGCTCTTGTTTGATAGGGCTCTCCAGCCGGAACTGCTGGAGAAGCCTCACGCAGAAGGGCCCTCTGGGTTGCATAAGAGGAAGGCAGCCTCTTTGACCCCCTCGGTGCAGAAGAAGAGGAAACTCTCCCCGGCTCAATCCTTGCCGGCGGGCCCAGCGGGCAGGACGAGCGGAACGCAGAGTCCCCAGCCGCGAGCTCATGAAAGCGGCAGCGCAGCAGCGCATGTGGCAGAGGCTGAGCCTCCGATTACACAACAGATGGCATGCAAGGCGCCGCGAGAGCCAGTGAGGCAAGCGCCAGAATCGGCGGCACTGACGCAGGCGGCACCGGCCCCCGCGGCACCGACGGCGCAGGGGCACCCGGCACGGAGCCTACCGGTGCTGGAGGAAGCTACCCGCGCAGCACTGCAGCTGACTGTGCCGAGTGCGGCGCCGACAACGGGGCCGAGATCCCCGGCACGGGAAGGGGCGGCACCCACCCTGCAGGGGAGGGGCAAGGCAAAAGCAAAAGCAAAAGCTCGGCACCTCAGTCCATCTCTGGACAGGGCTGTGCTGCCCTTATCATCTAGCCCTCCCCCCGAGATACACACGCCACACCGACGGGCTGTGACTCCACCGGCTTATCTAGGACCTCCCTCTCTGTTCCTCCAACCAATTTCACCGTGGCTTGGGCCACCTTCACCATTTCTGGGCACGGATCCCCTTGAGTACTATCACAAACCAGCTTCACCACTATCTATGTTGTCGCGGAGGTCCCGCTCTCCCAGACATCATGGGTACACTCTCCGATCGTGGTCCAGGTCTCCATCACCGGGCCCTTGCCCGTGCTGCTGTGGTCGTCCTTATCATGCTGAACACAGACACTGCAGGTCTAGATCCAGGGGCAGGTCCTCCCCTGCTTCTCAATACCCCCGTGTACACTCTCGCTCTGGGACGGGAACACAGTTGTCTCAGGGGGAGTTAGGTCCAGAATTCCGGGACCTTCCTTCACAATCCTCCAGGGAGCAAGTATATCATCGACCGCGGGAACCAGAGGATTTGAGGGAGGTTTACCCCAGTGGTTCCTCCTCATCCTCCCCAGATGAGGCCATGGCTCCCGGGGATGTCTCCCTCCCAGATGACCTTAAACAATTCCAGGAACTGTTCAAAAGAGTAGCTTTCATGCAGGACATTCAAATAGCAGAGGTGCAGGAGAAGCATCATAAACTCCTGAAAAATTTGAGACCCTGGCTTCATCCAAAATCGCTATCCCGCTGGACGAAGCCATTATGGAGTCAGCCACTAACATATGGCAGACCTCGGCCTCTATTCCGCCTACGAACAAGAGAGCGGATAAGAAGAACTTCGTCCCAGCCAAGGGCATGGAGTTCCTCTTTAGTCACCCACAACCAAATTCTTTGGTGATCGAATCGTCCCAGCAGAGGTCAAAGGCATCTCAGTACAAATCGGGGGGATCGGATAAAGATGCTAAGAAGCTAGAGCTGTTTGGCAGGAAGGTATATTCCTCCTCTACCCTATTATTGAGAATGGCAAATTACGCGGCACACCTATCAAACCACAACTTTGACAATTACTCCAGACTTACTCCCCTCATGGATTCACTCCCGGAAGACAAGAAGCTGGTGTTAAAGGCGATTGTTCAAGAGGGCTATGCAGCGTCGCGGACGGGAGTCCAGATTGCCCTGGACGTGGCAGACACAGCGGCACGTTTCAACAGCTACAGCAGTGGTCATGCGTAGGGAATCCTGGCTCCAGACGTCTGGTATCCCCAGGGACCTGCAGGCGAAGATCGTGGATCTTCCCTTTGATAAACAAAAGCTGTTTGTGGACTCAACCAACTTGGTCGTCCACTCCAGCAAGGACTCGAGGGCCACACTTAGAACCTTGGGCATTTATACTCCCCCATACAAGAAGAAGAAATTTTATCCTCAGCAAAGACGCTACGCTTACCAACCACAGCGTGCTCAATATCAGCGAGGCTACGACCAAAGGCGCCATCAACGGCAGCAGCAGTACAGAACTCCCAGGCAACGTTCTCAACAAAGCCGTACACCCTCAGGGCAGGCCCAAAGACAACAGGTTTGACGGGTATGTCGGGGGCTGCACTATCAACACCATCGCTCAGTGCCACTCTCATCTCATGTTCCATCATTGCCTCAAACTGTTCCACTCCCAATGGCAAAAGATCACCACAGACAAATGGGTACTGGAGATCATAGCCACGGGTTACGCGATCCCCTTCCAGTCGCTCCCACTGCCGAAACCTCTGCCCAGGCCTCATCTCAGGGATGCTGCCCACAAGGCGAGGCTCAAGCAGGAGGTGGACCATCTTATGTTCATAGGGGTGGTGGAAAGAGTGCCGGAGCGACTCCAGGGGAAAGGGTTTTATTCACGATACTTCCTCACAGAGAAGAAAACAGGAAGCTGGAGGCCCATCTTAGATCTTTGAGGCCTCAACCGGTACTTGCGCAAACAACGTTTTCGGATGATCACAGTCGCCTCTATACTCACGGCACTGGATGATGGAGATTGGTTTGCAGCCCTTGACTTACAAGATGCATATTTTCATATAACGATCCGCCCAGCACACAGACGCTTTCTCCGTTTTATGGTCAGCAAAGAACATTTCCAATACAAGGTCCTTCCGTTCGGCCTCTCCTCGGCCCCCAGAGTCTTTACCAAGACCCTGGCAGTGGTGTCAGCCTACCTGCACAGACGGGGTATTTATATTCCCATATCTGGATGACTGCCTACTGAAAGGGACCTCGAAGGCAGAGGTACTACGCGTGATACATGTCACAGCGAACACGTTTTCTTCGCTGGGCCTGGTCATCAACCTCGCGAAGTCAAAGACCGACCCCACACAAGACATAGAGTTCATAGGGGCTCGTATAAACTCTATTACAGCAAGAGTCTATCTACCCAATGCTCGCTTTCGCGCCATCGGTTCCCTGGTGCAAGTCATTACATACAGCCCCACGGTGCCGGTCTTAACGTGCTTGCAGCTGCTAGGCCACATGGCAGCGGCAACGTTTGTGGTGCAGAACGCCAGATTGCATATGCGCAGCCTGCAACATTGGCTGGCAAGCGTCTACAAGCCGGCATCCCACACTGTCCGCAGGGTGGTGTCGCCCACGACAGAGGTGCGCAGATCCCTGCAATGGTGGGTAAACCCCAAGAACATGCTAACAGGGGTACCCTTTCACCAACCACAAATCTCTATTTTTCTTACTACCGACGCTTCCCACATAGGGTGGGGAGCGCACATCGACGACAAGGTGACGAAAGGACTGTGGTCCCCTACGGAACAGTCACTGCACATAAATATACTAGAGCTCAGAGCAGTGTTCAACGCCTGCAAACACTTTCGAGACCACATACAAGGCAAAGTAATCGGGATCAATACAGACAATACCTCCACCATGTTTTATATAAATCGACAAGGAGGAGCTCGAGCCCGTGCCCTATGTGCGGAAGCAGTCTGGCTGTGGAACTGGTGCATCACCAACAATATAATGTTGAAGGCCTCGTACTTACCAGGCGCTCACAACGTGAAAGCAGACCAGCTGAGCAGGCGCTTTGCACTCACGCACGAATGGCAGATCCGCTCCGATCTGCTACGACCGATCTTTCATACATGGGGGTTTCCCCAGATAGACCTGTTTGCCACTCAGCACAACAAGAAGTGCCCCCAGTACTGCTCCAGGGCAGGATTGGGGCGGGGGTCCCTGGGGGACGCATTCGCGATTTCGTGGAAGGGCCCCCTGCTTTACGCGTTTCCTCCCACAGTGCTCATCCACAAGGTCTTGCAGAAAGCCAGGAGGGAGAGAGCCCGCATGATCCTACTAGTCCCAAAGTGGGATCGACAGCAATGGTTCCCCTTGCTTCTGCGCATGTTGGACCGCCCACCGGTTCCCCTTCCAGTGGCGCCGGACCTGTTCACACAGGCCCAGGGGTCCATAGTGCACCCACACCCTTAAGGCCTATGCCTACAAGCATGGTTAATCCATGGCTCAGCTCCCTAGAGAGTACATGTACGGAGGGAGTACAACAAGTCCTGGAGAGTAGCCGGAGGACCTCCACCAGGAAGACTTGTAAGCAGAAATGGACTCGATTCACTGCATGGTGTTCTGCCAAGCAGTTAGCTCCCCTTGATGTTCCTATACCTGTAATACTAGAATACTTACTGGACCTCAAAAGAGGCGGGCTCTCCCTATCCTCGCTAAAGGTCCATCTTGCCGCTATATCGGCTTTTCGGCATGAAGAGGAAGGGCCCACGGTGTTTGCCCATCCTATTGTTACCAGGTTCCTGAAGGGGCTGGTAAATCTGTACCCCCCACAGAAACCGCATCCACCATCGTGGAACTTGGACCTGGTGCTCAGCGCACTAATGGGCCCACCTTTTGAACCCTTAGCCACAATTCCCCTACGTCTACTTACGATAAAAACGACCTTCCTTCTTGCAATCACGTCAGCTCGCAGGGTGAGCGAGCTCGCAGCGGTTATGGCAACGCCGCCCTGCACAGTATTGTAAAAGGAGGCGGTAACCTTACGGCTGCACCCAGCCTTTGTTCCGAAAGTTTCTTCAGAGTTCCACCTTAACGAACCTATAGTTTTACCCTCGTTTTACCTGAAGCCTCACAGCTCCGGCAAGGAGGCACGCCTACGTCTCCTGGACGTGAGGAGGGCGTTGGCCTTCTACATAGACAGAACTAAGTCCTTCCGGAAAACGGACAGGCTTCTAGTCTCTCTCGCTCCCAGGTCGAAAGGGGAGGGTCTCTCTTCACAGAGATTCTCGAAGCACATCGTGTCCTGTATAAAAATGTGCTACGAACTTCGAAAGACTCCGTTGCTGGCCCCGCCCAGGGCCCACTCCACCACGGCGGTGGCGGCGTCAACAGCCTTTTTCAAGGACATCGCGTTAAAAGACATTTGTAGAGCGGCGACCTGGTCATCCTATGACACCTTCGCCAAACATTATGCTCTGCACCGGGTATTCGAAGAGGATACCCGTCTGTCAACAGCAGTCCTTTCAAGGGCAAGCTGCACATAAGCTGATTACCCACCTCCTTACTTGGGTTACTGCTGGGTAGTCACCTATTGTGGAGCACCCACGGGGACACTCGTAGAAGAAAGAGAAGTTACTCACCGTAGTAACGATGGTTCTTCGAGATGTGTCCCTGGGGGTGCTCCATCACCCGCCCATCCTCCCCGCTTCGGATCTCTGTTTAGTGTTTTTCAGGAGCATCCGAGGCGGTTGGTCAAGGAACTGCCGGGGACCGGATCGCGCACGTGGCCAGGGGCGCGCAAGGGAGCGGCGCGTGCCGTCGCATGCGCGGTCCGGGAGAAACTGCTGGAAAGTTTCCGATCTGCGGCGCCGGGGCGAGCCCGACACCTGTGGTGGAGCACCCACGGGGACACATCTCGAAGAACCATCGTAACTACGGTGAGTAACTTCTCTTTCCTCCTTGCGATTACGTCAGCTCACAGGGTGAGCGAGCTCGCAGCAGTGATGGCAACGCCACCCTGCACAGTATTCTCAAAGGGGGCGGTAACCTTACGGTTACATCCAGCCTTCATTCCAAAAGTTTCTTCGGAGTTCCATCTTAACGAACCAATAGTTTTATCCTCGTTTTACCCGAAGCCTCACAGCTCCAGCAAGGAGGCACGCCTACATCTCCTAGACGTGAGAAGGGCGTTGGCCTTCTACATAGACAGAGCTAAGTCCTTCCGGAAAACGGACAGGCTTCTAGTGTCTCTGGCTCCCAGGTCAAAAGGGGAAGGCCTCTCTTCACAGAGAATTTCAAAGCACATCATGTCCTGTATAAAAATGTGCTACGAGCTTCGAAAGACCCCTTTGCTGGCCCCGCCTAGGGCTCACTCCACCAGGGTGGTGGCGGCGTCAACAGCCTTCTTCAAGGGCATCGCGTTAAAAGACATATGTAGAGCAGTGACCTGGTCATCCTACGACACCTTCGCCAAGCATTATGCCTTACATCGGGTATTCGAGGAGGATACCTGTCTGTCGACAGCAGTCCTCTCGGGGGCAAGCTGCACATGAATCGATTACCCACCTCCTTATTTGGGTTACTGCTGGGTAGTCACCTATTGTGGAGCACCCACGGGGACCACTCGAAGAAGAAAGAGAAGTTACTCACCTGTAGTAATGATGGTTCTATGAGATGTGTCCCTGTGGGTGCTCCACCACCCGCCCATCCTCCCCACTTTGGAATCTCTGTCTGATGTTTTTCGGGAGCATCCGAGGCAGTTGGTCAAGGAACTGGTGGGGACTGGATCGCGCACATGGCCGGGGGCGCGCAAGGGAGCAGCGTGCGTTGGCGCATGCGCGATCCAATAGAAACTGCTAGAAGAATTCCAATCTGCGGCGCCGGGCGAGCCCGACACCTATTGTGGAGCACCCATGGGGACACATCTCGAAGAACCATTGTTACCACAGGTGAGTAACTTCTCTTTGCCTAGTTCTTTTCATTTCGTTTAACTTTTTTCTGGGAATGCCAGTGGGATTGCAGAGAGAGAACCCACTAATTGCTCTTTTGGAATGCTTTGACAGGGCTAGTGGGATAAGGAATTTTAAATTTTATTTTTATTACACGTTGGTTGGCATTATTTTACTTATTATTTGAACCAGGGTGACTCAAATAGAAGAAATTGAATGCATTATTCAATCAGGGAATTGATTATGCCAGTCACTTCTCATTAACTTTTACCTTTTACTGTTGAATATATTTTAAATCACTCTTAGGCTAGGTCAGTATTTTTCAGACACACTCTTAAGCATTATGTCTGCTAGTTTCAGCAGGATATTAAGGTTAAAAACTGTTTGAAAAGCAGCTATGCCTGCAGATCATAATAGAAGGCTTCCTTGGTGTTCAGACCAATAAATAAATTAGAAGAAGGGCTTTAAGCTCTGCATGATAAAAGGAACTGAAAGTAGGGCAGAGAAAGAACAACCTTTGTAAGGAGCCTTGCCTGGGGCTAGGGAGAATCAAAAGTTCATTGTGTATTTCAGTGCATGGTGCAACAGCAGTACAAAGAGTTTGGTGACTGAGGTTTTCCACTGCCTCAGGATACCTAGGATTCTGCTGTATATATTGATGGTGAATGCCAGGAATGCACTAAATAAATCTTGTGTATGCAACTCATATTTTCAAGTTGCAGCTCTGGGTAGGATGGAGACTTAACATGATGAGTTTGTAGCCAGCAGGATATGATATGGTCCTGTTGCCTGCACTTATCAGATCAGTAGGAACATGGAGTGTATTTTATTACAGTGACTGTACAAAAAAACAGAAATAAAAGTGATTGAAATGAGGCACGCACTGATGGCGTATAAAATATTTACTTGTGGAGTAAGAAAAGCACCAGATTTGGAACTGGTAGCATATGTCCTTTTGGAGATAAGGAAAGGAAAAGCTAAACAAATCATTGGCTGTTTAGGTCATAACCACTATTACTCTGGTCATAAATTCGCCAACATTTCAAATGTCATTATCTCTGAAGTGCATGCACCAGGAGAGATTGCGTTTTTCATCCTCAACTCCTCACCCCATATGCTTGTGTTTTCCTCATGAAAACAACCACACTTATTTGCATAAGATGATTTGAAAATTGTGGAGCCCTTGTACTTGAAGCATGTTTAAATGTTTGTAATCTTCATGGAGTCTGTCACTTCTTAACTATCTGATTATAATCCTCCATAATTTTGCAACCTTTACATCTGCCTGTGTACATCTTCCAGCTGTTTATTTTCTACTTGATTTAGCTCTAATGCATTCACAGACTTCTCTAACTTGGAAATCTTGCGGACATGCTTTAGTGGTCTCTCTTGAATGTGAAGACTATATGGGGTATTGATATCTGACATGCCATAGTTTTAAATTTGAGAACCTGGACAATTTCATTTGCTTAATATGTCCTTTTGGAGCGGGTGGGGGACCCCCTCCACTAGAAAAAGTTGCTGAACTCAAAAGTCTTGAGTGTATAATTCATGATAGTAACTTTTATTTTAAAATATGCAACTTGTGTATTAAGGCTGCTTTAAGAGTCTTACTTTAAAGCTGTGTCTACACGTGCACGCTACTTCGAAGTAGCAGCACTAACTTCGAAATAGCGCCCGTCGCGGCTACACGCGTCGGGCGCTATTTCGAAGTTAACTTCGACGTTAGGCAGCGAGACGTCGAAGTCGCTAACCTCATGAGGGGATCGGAATAGCGCCCTACTTCGACATTCAACGTCGAAGTAGGGACCGTGTAGACGATCTGCGTCCCGCAATGTCGAAATTGCCGGGTCCTCCATGGCGGCCATCAGCTGGGGGGTTGAGAGATGCTCTCTCTCCAGCCCCTGCGGGGCTCTATGGTCACCATGGGCAGCAGCCCTTAGCCCAGGGCTTCTGGCTGCTGCTGCGGCAGCTGGGGATCCATGCTGCAGGCACAGGGTCTGCAACCAGTTGTCGGCTCTGTGTATCTTGTGTTGTTTAGTGCAATTGTGTGTGGGAGGGGCCCTTTAAGGGAGCGGCTTGCTGTTGAGTCCGCCCTGTGACCCTGTCTGCAGCTGTGCCTGGCACCCTTATTTCGATGTGTGCTACTTTGGCGTGTAGACGTACCCTCGCAGCGCCTATTTCGATGTGGTGCCGCGCAACGTCGAAGTTGAACATCTACGTTGCCAGCCCTGGAGGACGTGTAGACGTTATTCATCAAAATAGCCTATTTCGATGTTGCTACATCGAAATAAGCTATTTCGATGTTGGCTTCACGTGTAGACGTAGCCTAAGGCTGCTAGAAAGCAGCTGAAAGAGCAAATAGGTAGGTCGTGGCAGATCTAAAAACCCCATAAATTACATCTTTGCCCACGGAACTGAATCCCCCAATGATTAACATATTAATTTAAAATGAAAATGACCCCATCCAGTCCTGTTATTATGAACGGATATATTTAAAAGGAAATCAATGCTTATTTATTCTCCCATCTCAGTAATCCCAACTCCAATTTCTTTTTTTGCTGCAGTCCATGGTAATGTTTCATCCAGAAATCTTAATCTCATGAGGCACTTCTTCCAAACTAACAGAGAGTAAGCCGTGCTAGTCTATACACTATCAAAACAAAAAGCAGTCAAGTAGCACTTTAAAGACTAGCAAAATAGTTTATTAGGTGAGCTTTCGTGGGACAGACCCACTTCTTCAGACCATAGCCAGACCAGAACAGACTCAATATTTAAGACACAGAGAACCAAAAACACTAAGCAAGGAGGACAAATCAGAAAAAGACAATCAAGGTGAGCAAATCAGAGAGTGGAGGGGTAGGGGGGAAGGTCAAGAATTAGATTGAGCCAACTATGCAGACGAGCCCCTATAGTGACTCAGAAAGTTCCCATCACGATTTAAACCATGTGTTAATGTGCTGAATTTGAATATAAAAGTCAGCTCGTCCACTTCTCTTTCCAAAACGGTGCGATAATGTCTCTTCAGTAACACACATACCTTGAGGTCATTAGGTATGTGTGTTACTGAAGAGACATTATCGCACCGTTTTGGAAAGAGAAGTGGACGAGCTGACTTTTATATTCAAATTCAGCACGTTAACACATGGTTTAAATCGTGATGGGAACTTTCTGAGTCACTATAGGGACTCGTCTGCATACTTGGCTCAATCTAATTCTTGACCTTCCCCCTACCTCTCCACTCTCTGATTTGCTCACCGTGATTGTCTTTTTCTGATTTGTCCTCTTTGCTTGCTGTTTTTGGCTTTCTGTGTCTTAAATATTGAGTCTGTTCTGGTCTGGCTATGGTCTGAAGAATTGGGTCTGTCCCACGAAAGCTCACCTAATAAACTATTTTGCTAGTCTTTAAAGTGCTACTTGACTGCTTTTTGTTTCCTCCAAACTGGCTGCCACTCCCTAACAACAATTTCATCAACTGCTTTAATACAATAGATCAAGCTGCTCAGGGAGGGTGCTTTAGGCAGGCCTGGTATTGAATTTAGCCAAAGTGAATGAGTTCAGTGATCCTGGAGAAGCCAGGCAATTATCCATGAATATAAGAGGAGCTCTGTAATGGATTTGCAAGTCTAGGAGCATCTTAGCTCAAAGTAAAGTTTTCCAAAGTGCCTATGTGATTTAGCCACCTTTACTCTATTTTCAGCCACTTAGGAGACCATGTTTCATTGACTTACAATAAGACTTGAGGCATTTCTTCGTGGGGAATTAGTGTTGCTTGCTAATCGTCCATATGGACTTTACTTCTGTGCAGTGAAAGTTCCATAATATGCTTTGCATACTGCTTTTTCAAACAGCAGTGGAAGAGGTATACTTAAAAAAAGGAGACAGGTTTTCCACGCATGTCGATCTGTCTATTTTAGTAGAGCATTTTCAGTGGACTCATGCAGTAGGTGAAGGATATCTGAGTTTGCAGGCGTCAGCATTGCTAATGAGCAAATGATCTTGGACTGGACATTAATCCATTGTGGATGGAAAGGAAAGGTAAAAAAAAGACTTTGCAAGCCAGAGATACTATCTGGATTTGTGGCACAAGAGAAAACCAACTCACAGCCAAGATGATAGGCTTGACTACAGTAAGGTTGGTGGTACACTCATCCCTTGCTTGACGAGCACAATTGGTTCCCAACTTTCTGCTCGTAGGCAGAAACTCGTAAGAGGGACACTAAATTACCATTAAATTACATGTAAAAGCCTCTGATTAGTTCCTAGGGCTCCCAACTTGGGGAAGGAGTGGCAGCAGCTGACGCTACTTTTGAAAGGTAAGTGAACATTGGGTTAGGGAGGGTTAAAGGTTGGGGGTAGTTTAGGGCAGTGAGCAGGAGGGAGGGTTAAAATCTGGTGGTGGGTTTGGGGGGGTTCAGGCTGACGCAGTTTGGGGTGGAGAGTTGGGCTGCGGGGGTCAGGCAGCAGAGGGGGTCTGGCTGTTTGGCTATGGACTGGTAAGGGGGCCTGGCTGCCGCGGTTTGGGGCCACAGGAGTCTGGCCGTGGGACCACGGGGGTTAGAGGCGGAGGGGGGTCTGGCCGCAGGGATTACAGGTGGTGGAGCGTGGGGTCGGGCTGCAGGGTTGGGACCATGGGGGGTACAGGTGGCTGCAGGGGTTACAGGCAGTGGGCGGGGGTCTGGCTGCGGGGGGTACAGGTGGCCACAGAGTGGTCTGGCCACGGGGGCAGGGTACAGGCGGCTGCAGGAGGTACAAGTGGCAGCGGGGTCTGGCCGTGGGGCCAGTAAGGGTGTTGCGCTGTGGGGCCAAGGGGAGTGTACAGGCGGCCGCGGTGGGGTCTGGCCGCAGGGGCGTACAGGCTGCTGTGGTGGGGTCTGGCCGTGGGGGGTACAGGCAGCTGTGGGGTCTGGCCGTGGGGCTGGGAGGGGGCAAAGGCAGCGGGGGGTTTAAGGCTGTGGGGGCTGTGCAGTTTTGCCTGTGTGGGGGGTGTCAGGCAGTGGGGGTTCTGGCTGCGGGGCCGGCAGAGGCATCAGGCTGCCATGGTTGGGGCTGCAGGGAGTACAGGCAGCAGTGGGGTGTCAGGCTGCGGGGCCAACGGGGTCAGTCTGCAGTAGGTTGCGGCTGTGGGGCTGGCTTGGGGGGTTGGAGCTGTGGGGAAGGGGGTAAGACTCGTATGAGCGGGGGAAGTTCACTTGTGGAGTGAACTAGGGTAGGTAAGTGTGTCCCGCATTTAAGTGAGTCCTCGTAAATGGAGTATTCTTTTAACGAGGGATGAGTATACTATGACAGAGAAAGTTCAAGACTTGGGGAGGAAAGTTCAAGGCCAGGTTTAGGCATGTTAAGTTTTAATTAGTAGTTGAGTTTTTTTAGTTTGTGTAACCTTAGTGTAAAGATGGGAATCAAGCCAACACTGACAGGATCACGTTAGACATGTTCTAGTTCAAGTAGTCTGTGTGTACAGTACAAAAATAACTTCAAAGTTGAGCATCGACACATACTGTACTTCGAAATAAAACTTCAAAGTAGGGCACTACTTCATTCCTGGGGAATGGAGTAAGGACTTCAAAGTTTGTGTCTCTACCATGAAATTAACTTTGAAGAAAGGGAAAATGTGTAGACTCTCTGCTGGCTGCTTCCAAGTAGTGTCCAACTTCAAAGTCCTTACTCGATTCCTGGGAAAGGAGTAGTGCCTACTTCATAGTTTAACTTCCAGATAGGGTATGTGTAGACACTCAACTTTGAAATTGTACTTCGAAGTAAGCAACTTGAAGTTATTTTTGTAGTGTAGACACGGCCTATATGTCTTCATGATGTGGAAAATTGACCCGGTCAGATTCAATCTTCCAGGGTTTGATTTCGTGTGCCTACTATGACTCCTCAATACTGTGAGGCGTAAGGGAGGTCAAGTTTCTCCTGTTGACCTTCTGGTGGGGATGGCCAGGTAAGTCAATTGTAGATAAGTTGGTTCTAGCTATATAATTGCCATAGCTAAATTTGCGTATCTACAATTGACTTTAATGTCTAGTGTGGGCCTGGTATAAGGCTGTTATTCCCAAGATCACTAATGAATCATAGATTACAAGGCCAGAAAAGACCATTGTATGACTAGTATGACCTCCTCTTTAAAGCATCCTTGAGTTAATCGCTTTAGAGCAACATAAAGGCCAGAAATCAGTCTCTAGAACAAAATTAGAGGAGGGATCCTGAATATTGAAGGTATATGCAACAAATTCACTGCATTTGTAGGTGATGCAACAATGGTTTGAGAAGGAGGGAAGGCTCAAATATGAGTCTGCTTTAAAAATGAAAACAAGCAAAAAAGCCCTCCAGAGTGCCCTGACAGCTATGCAAAATCGTAGGGAGCTGGTTGGTGTTGCAGAGCCAACTGCAGAAGAAAGGTGAAGAATTTCAATCTTCCACTGCCCTCTGTTCATAATAGGTCAAGCAAGTTCCTGATGTCCCCCAAATGTTCCTGAGACCCTCAAGGAGGTGGTGTCCCTGCCTGCTACAGTCCCTCCTAATATGGAAATTCACAAGCCTCAAGGATCGCAGAATAGGTACAGAATAGTCAGGGTACATGGGAGAATGGAACTGTCCTCTGATAGCGCTCGAGGGACTCAGAGTATTCTCTTTACATCCAGTAGAGAGCATTGATTTGCTTAGTGCTACTCTATGTATCAGCCAGTTAATTACAATAATTATGTAAAATTATCATGGCTCGTTATGTGGTTATTAATATCCCCCAAAGCAGGACTCTTGGTATCAGTACACAAACTGCTTCAAAGAATCATTTCATTTTCATTAAAATTAACACTAAAGCAAGAAAAGAAGTGTTAGTTATATTTAACAGCATGTCACTTTCCTTGTATTTTTGAAAGAGCAGAGAATGCCAGATATACTGTATGTTTTATTCATAGAGTCATAGACTCATAGAACTGGAAGGAACCTTGAGAGGTCTTCTAGGGCAATTCTCTGCACTCAAGGCAGGACTACATATACTGTCCCTGGTGGGTGTTTGTCTAACCTGCACTTAGAAGTCTCCAGTGTTGGAGATTTCACAGCCTCCCTCGCCAATTTGTTCGAGTGCTTAATCACCATGACATTTAGGAAGTTTTTTCTAATATCCAGCCAATCGCCTTTACTGCAATTTAAGTCCATTGCTTCTTGTCTAGCCCTCAGAAGTTAACTAGAACATTTTTCTCCCTCTTCTTTTACGTATATATGGCCCCTCTCGTCTCGAGAGATGGCGTTTAGCAGCGGCGGTGAGGATCTATTGGGCATGTTTTAGTCTGCAGCCTCCCTTATGGCTTATCCGTCCAATGTTGGATTTGCATGGTCAACTGCAATAACCACATGTCAGTCTATTTCCCAATTCTTAAGTCTGAGAGTTCTTCCTTCTAAGACGAAGTTCTTTTGCGTGGCTTGCACATATACTATCAAAGGATGATGTGCCCTGTCATAGCAATCATTGCCAGATATTTCAATCTGATGACGTAGATTCCCAGGATTTTGGATCGATGTTTGTGTAAATGAAAACTTATTATCTCCCCCCGCCACCGTCAATCTTCTCTTCACCAGACTAAACACACCCATTTTTTTCAGTCATCCCTGAGAGGACATATTTTCTAGATATTTGACCATTTATGTTGCTCTTCTGTGGACTTTCTCCAGTTTGTCCATATCTTTCCTAAAATATGTACCCAGAAATAGACAAAATGCTCCAGCTTGGTTTCATCTGCATTCTCTGTGCCATTTTTAAAATCACTGATGAAGATACTGAACAGAACCAGACCCGGAATTGATGACAGTGGAACCCTATTTGATATACTCTTTCAGTTTGTCTGTGAACCACTGATAAGTCTATGTAGGAAGGATTTTCCAATCAGGTGTAGAATTTGTGAGGTGTGCCGACTGAACCAGAGCGCTGCTTTGATTGGATGCAGAGGGAGCATATGGCTTTCGCAGTGAATGCTATCTGCAGTCAGCACACACGTCACTTCCAGTGCCCTTGCTTTACATGCATGTCACTTTAATAAAACCAGTAGGAAAAAACTACGTAGATGGAAGCCAGTGGAATCTGGAGGCCCTGCAGAATAGTAAACAAAATGCCTTGCAGGCCGCATATGGAATTCTGATGCATGTGGCTCACAGGTCAAAGGTTGCCCACCTTTAGGTCAGACACTACTGAAACCATGGAAGCTGTTCTCATGAGATTTGTACTGACTGAACAGAAAGACATAAGGAAGTTGTACTCTTAGGATTTGGGAGTAACACATAACCACAGTTAAAGGAACACATTTGGTTCAAGGGATCTTAGGCTTAATATCTCTTTCCCCCATGGTTTGGATTTGAGTTTTGCATTCTGACCCTTTTCTAAGAAAGTTCGCACAGAGATTATTACTTCATTAAATAAGCTTCTTAGAGTATTCAGCCTCTTACTAGACCAGGGACGGAGAACTGTGAACCACAGCTTGTCTGGATCTGGACCCTGAGGCTTGGGGCTCCCCTCCCCAGTATCCAGCCTGTGGAGGGTGTGGAGCGCCAAGCCTCGCGGGCCAGATCAGGCAAGCCAGGGCCCGAATGTGCCTATGGGCTCTGCCTGGCAGGGGCAGGAATTGGCTCTGCTGAAGCTGTGCCTCTGCTGCTGCTGCCACAGCTTCTCCTCCCTCTCCCTCAGCTGGGGGAATGGCAGTGGAGCACTTCCTGGATGTAGTCCCTCTCCCATCACTCTTATTGGCTGGAATTCCAGCCAGTTGAAACAGTGGGGGTGAGGGGAATATGTGCAGCATGGGGTCTGGGAGAAGAGGCTCTCCAGGTTGCTTTTCTCCCTGCTGCCATTCCTTCATCTGGGGTGGGGTGGGGGGAGCAGGAGCACAACAGAGGTGGTGGTGGTGCATGGAGGTAAATGCCCCTGCACTGCCCCGCCTACTCTGTCCTGTCCTCCTGCCTAGGACACCTCACCCTGCTCTTGCAACTCTCTCCTGGTCAGACCCCCAACCTCAGCCTATTCCTGCACCCTCCCACTCATCCAGATCCCAATCCCAGCCCACTCGTGCACCCTCCCTCCTGTCTAGACCCCTCCTCTCCAGCCTGCTCCTGAACCCACACTCTCTGCTGTGTCCAGCCCACTTGCGTACCTGACCTCCAACCCAGACCTCCCAACCCCAGCCCACTCCTGCAGCCTCCCTCCCTCCCACCCACCCAGACCTCAAACACCCAGCACCACCGCTCCTGAATGCACCTCTGATCCAGACCCCAAACACTCACCCCAGCGTGTTTCTGCACCCTGCCTCCCACCCAGACCCCTTGCCTGCTGCTCAGAACCCTCCTTCCACACACTGAGCCCTGAACCTGTAAGGGAGTGAGGGGTCTCAGTCAGGAGCCACTTTCATGTGGGTTTTGTGTGTGTGTGTGTGTTTTTTTTTCTGCTTCTAAATTTTCTGTGCTTCAGTGGCCCCACCCATAAAAAGGTTCCTCACCATTGTATTAGATGAATAAATAAATATTAGTGCCATTTTCCAACTGCTGAACTGACTAAATGAATACATAGTGTATTTGAAGTAGTTCAGGATTAAACTAGATCACTGCACTTTATATTATTTATTTATTTGTTTCCTCATAAAGTGAAAATGTCCTTAAGTGTCAAGGTCTGTCTTTGAGAATGACACTGACAAGGAAAATCTGTGTGTTGCACTGCCAAGATGCTAGTGCTATGTGAAGTGTGGTCAAATAGTCCTTAAGCAGAAAATGAGCCTGTGTTACTTTGGGTCATTGGCTACTCTTCTGTCTTCCAGAAGCCATTAAAACTCAGCTCTGAGTCAAAAATATTGGAAAAATGTACTGCATCAGTTTTTGGGGTGGTTAAATCCAGTCAGATAAATCTATTTAGTGTCAGCATAAATTTATTTTGTGAAAACAATATTTCCTTTATAAGCTTTAGTTTTACTTTTGCCAGCATGATGGTTGATTTATGAACTTAAGCCATCACTTGGATGATTTTATTGTCGGTATAACAAAGGCTTAGTATGATTAGTTTGATGACTCCTAATCCTTTCTCCTAAAGACACTCTCATGTGAAAGTTGTTTAGCTTTCTTAATAAATTGTCATTCCTGCAGTTCTCTCTGTCATGCCAATTTTGAATTTCGTGGAATTACTCCTGACTTCCACTGACTGTGAGAGTGGGGAGCACTGGGTCCACCTTCAGAAAATCTGATGGTCCTTTAATCATTGATCCTGTAATGTGCTGAGCATTCCTGTGAGGTGCACAGTATCCTTAACTGTCCTGAAAGAGTGTGGAAGTTGAGTTTGCCCAGGGCCATTTCTAGATGTTCTGGGCCGTGTCTACACTAGCCCCAAACTTCGAAATGGCCACGCAAATAGCCTTTTCAAAGTTTACTAATGAAGCGCTGAAATGCACATTCAGTGCTTCATTAGCATGCGGGCGGCCGCGGCGCTTCGAAATTGACGTGGCTCGCTGCCGTGCGGCTCGTCCCGACGGGGCTGCTTTTCGAAAGGACCCCGCCTACTTCGAAGTCCCCTTATTCCCATGAGGCAGTAGGGGTTAGGCAGGAAATGGAAACATGGCTGGGAGGGCATGGAGTGGCGTGGGCTGGGGCCAGGTCATCCCATTTCTCCCTTGCTGCTGTGTGTGGGGGCGAGGCTGACCCCTTCTGCTGGCACCAGACCCACTGCTAGTCCCATGAGTCATGTTGCTCAAAGGAGGAGCTTGAGAGAAGTGGTGGAATGGGGCAGAGTGGGTGGTTGTCCCTTGCCCCATGTCCCGTTGGAAGGTCCTGTTGGGTACAGTCCATGGCTAGCATGGGCAGCTGGGGAATGAGGCTGGGCACTGGAGCCCACAAAGCTGCATACAAAGTTTGCTGCTGCACAGGGCACCACAAAATTTGGGGCAATATGGTGTGCTGATGGTGCCCTACGTAGCTACTTATTTTGCGTATTAGTGTGGAAGGGCTTGCGTATGCCACATATCTCTCAAGCATTCAGCAGCAAGCAGCCTCAAATCTATTCTAGGAATGGGTGGGGAAGGCTCTGTGCCCTGCAGACTAGATGATCATGACAGACTCTTCTGACCTGAAACCCTGAGTTTTTCTTTGAATGAAAATATTGTTATATAGTAATTACACTCAATTCACTTTTCTGAGGGGCTTGTATATGTTTGTATGTATTGTGAAGAGAGATTCCAAACAATTATTTGTGCAAGTTTATTTTTGGTTTTTATCAAAGATTAATTTCCTGCAAGTCTCTAATTTTGAATCATTCTCACCTTTGAACTCACAGTCAACACTGTCAATCTTAAAAAGTATCTGCTCATGTAACAGTTTTGTCATTAGCAGGTTTTATGTGAATTACTGCCTCAAAGTAGAAATATTACTACGAATGCAGAGTGCAAAGTTCTCAACAAAATACAAAGCAAATCTGTATATTTATGATAACAAACAGGTCCATGATGTATTTTCCCCAACTGATCCATTTCACGATAAGTTTTTTGAAGGGTTTGAGTCACTGCTGGAATGCCTCCTCATGGCCAGGTATGGTACAGCAGTTCTGTCCTTATCTGTTGCTCTTTGCCAGCAGACACTCTAATCTTATGGTGGGCCATCTCTTCCAGTAATTTGGGCTTCCAGCCAGGTCACAGTTTGTCCCCCTTTTCTGAGTAACAGAAAGTCCAACAAACCAGAGCTCAAGACCTTGCATCAGCCCTTTGACCCAACCTTTGCACTCCATGCAGCTCTCTCTCTTTTCTCTGTTGTCTTTGTCCCATCCCCCAACCTCGCATCACCAATACAGTGGCTTGTAAGGGAATGCAGACCCTGCTACTATACTGGGTTCCAGCCCAGCGACTTATAAAGAGCAGCTAAGAATGGCTTTGTCCAGTTCCTTGCTGCTGTCTCTCTGGCTTTGTCTTCCATTCAACCTTTCTGAGGCCTTTTCCCCTACAGCCGCTTTAAGTTCTCCCTACCATGAAATCTCCCAAAAAAACCCCAACTAAAGGTATCAAACCAACGTCCGTCCTCTTCAAGTTGGCTTTTCATGACAGTTAAACAATCCTTGCTTTTCCTTCTCTGAAAATCTCCCAGAGTTCTCCAGAAATCTGAATCATGAGCTTTTATTGGAACTCACTAATGTAGCTTGCTCCATAGGCCTGGTGATGAGTGGGAGGTTTTGGGGCAAAGAGGGAAGTTGCCCCTCGGCCTGGCAATTTGAAAAGGCCCAGAGTTCCAGCCACTGCTGGTGTACCAGCACCGGCAGCTGGAGCTCCAGGCCACTTTGAAATGCCACATAGCGCTGTGCTGCTGGTCTGCATGTAGTTGGGGTCGGGGGAGGCCCAGGAGTGACTGCCCTAAGCACTGCCTGTTTGGCCCTTGGCCCTGCCCCTTCCTGGGCCTCACTCCCACCTTGCTCCTGGACCCACGGCTGCTGTCGATGCTGCTTCTGCTTCATTTCCACTGGCTGCTTTGTTGCTCTCTTGGCTGTCTCTGTTCAGGTCTTACCTTCCCCCAGGATTCCTCTTACTCAGTGTTTCTTAGACTATATTCTGCAGAACATTGGTGTTCTGTGAACAACTCACAGGTGTGCCGCAAGCATCTGATGCTTTTTTGATATCATACACTTATATTTTCTCTTATTAAAACCAGATATACTGTTACTTCTCCATTGCTGTGGTGCCTGATTAAATTACTCATTTTGTGTTTGCTCTATATGTTGCTGTTGAGTTTTGTTTTGTTTAGTTTTTGGTCTGGCAGCAGTTTTTCTGAAGAAAACTTTCATAGGTGTTCCACATAAAAAATATTATTGGTTGGTGTTCTGTGGTCTCACAGTCTGCATCTACACATCCATGTCTACACTAGCCAAAAACTTCGAAATGGCCATGCAAATACATATTCAGCGCTTCATTAGCATGCAGGAGGCCGCGGCACTTTGAAATTGACGCGGCTCGCCGCCGCACGGCTCATCCAGATGGGGTTCCTTTTCGAAAGGACCCCACCTACTTTGAAATCCCCTTATTCCTATGAGCAGATGGGAATAAGGGGACTTCGAAGTAGGCGGGGTCCTTTTGAAAAGGAACCCCATCTGGACGAGCCACGTGGTGGCGAGCCGCGTCTAATTTCCAAGTTCCGCGGCCGCCCGCATGCTAATGAAAAGCTGAATATTTATTTCAGTGCTTCATTACCAAACTTCGAAATGGCCATTTGCATGGCCATTTCGAAGTTTTTGGCTAGTGTAGACATAGCCCACTAGACCTCTTCTTTTGGAAGGGGCATGGTAATGAGGGATTTCAGCAGATGCTAATGAGGCAATGCCATGAATATGCAGCACCTCATTAGCATAATGGCGGTCGCACGTGATTCAGAAGTGCTGTTTTCGAAACGTATGCTGCCCATGTAGATGGAGCCTTTTGAAATGACCCCCTCTTTTGAAAGGACCCCCATCTACAATTGCGGCATGCATTTCAAAAGCAGCACTTTTGAATTGCATGCAGCTGCTATTATGCTAATGAGGTGCTGGATATTCATGATAGCGCCTCATTAGCATCTACCGAAATCCCTCATTATCATGCCACTTCTGAAAGCAGGGGGCTAGTGTACATGTGGCCAAAAAGTTTAAGAAACACTGCTCCTATTGTCTTTCCCTAGTCCCAGAAAATAACTGCAAATACTCTCCCTACAGCCTCTTTCTGCTGTCAGTGTTCTCTGTTTATAGTCCTCTCTCAGTGCCTCAAACTGGGTTTCATCTTCAGTTAAACCAGCTTGTCTCCCCAGATGCAGCCAAGTATTTTACTTGGTTTCTCAGGTCTCCACTAACTCTCCTGGAATATCTGTAGGTACACAGGCCATCATAGTGTATATCTAAATAGAGAAATCTTATTTTAAACTTTTATTCTGTATTCAGCACGTTGCTGCTACTGCAATGTTTTGCATAGCAAATTAATTTTAAAAAATGAAGCTCTCCTACCAGATATTAAACATGAGCTTGTGAAACATTGAAAATTAAATGCTCATTTTAATTTATATGCCTCATTAAATGCATCTCTCAATATAATACACGTTCTAGCAACTTTAAAAATAATTCAAAACAGAAGTGTGTCCTGAGTGAAGGCAAAAAAATGTTGCTTCTGAATACTGAAACAAGATAGCTCCAAGAGCAGTAATAGCTCAGAGTGTATTTGGTAGCTCTTTAATGTTGAGTTTTCTCTCTCTCATTTTAGTACTAGTTCAACAGCAGAGTTATAACTGGATTGAGACATGAACAGGAATGGGATTCTGCTATAGCACATGCACTCCCATCTCTCCCAGACTAATGCTCCCACCTTATCGACACAGGTTGATGTCTAATGTTATATCAAGTCAACTTCCAAGCAACCAGTGTATAGAATACAAACTTTACCCTTCCTTCTCTCCTGATTTTACTTGTAATAAACAGAGGCGTGGTTTAATTTGCTCTTCTTGCAAGTGTCCACCACCAAAACCATTCTGTTAGTCAAAGGAATCAAAAGTGTAACCCAAACAACAGTGTAGGAAATCGTTATTCATGCTGTTAGCCAATGCTGTCTTCTTTGGTGTTGTAGGCCTGGCACCAGCTCTTAAAGATGGCACTTCTGAGCAACCTCTTTCGAATGAAAATAATATGGAAAATTGTCAGACCTGAGAAACAGCTGAATGTGTCTGGGTTTTGTATTTTTATCAATTAGTAGCTGAGTCAAACTCACTTGTTCAGAATTTGAAAACAGGTAGATGTAAAATGAGAGAACAGGTACGTTTACAGAATCCTGCCATTTGGGAGGGAATATGTGGAAATCAATGCTGCATGATTGAAGTTTGTCAACAGTGTTTAAGTGAAGGAAACAAATCAGCATTTTTCAGCAGAAGCTATTAGTGGATGAGTCTGAAATAAATAAATACCAAAATTGTATAGCTGATTTTTTACAAAACCATGAAGTGATTTCCAAGTAGGAAAAAAAATGTGAATTTCAGCAATAATATGTAACAGCAACGAAAAGTTTTGAGTGGGAGCTTTCGTGAGCATCTGATGAAGTGAGTCTTTGCTCACGAAAGCTCACGCTCAAAACTTTTCTGTTAGTGTATAAGTGCCACAGGACCCTTCATTGCTGTTGCAGACCCAGAGTAACACGGCTACCCCTCTGATACTTGACAAGCAATAATATGTGTGTACTCAAGCACAGCAAGTCTTCGAGACGTTCTGTCCATGGATAGTTGACTGTTCAAAATGAAGAAGGCTGAATTGCGGTAACAGCTCCATGTAGACATACATCAGAATTTTAACTGCGACAATGATACATTTTGAATAATGTTTTCATGTCTAGGCATATGTTTTAAACATTCTACATATGGTATGGCATAAACTTTTAGGAAAACTATTTTTCATAGATTTTCATCCAAAACTCATTGAGAATTTACTTTTTTTTTTTTTTAAATCTGAATCTAGATTTCGTTGGACATCTTAGTTATGGGTCTGCAGAGACTTTTGCTCAAAACTGTGGACTTGTGCAAAGTGCATGATGTCCCTGTATATTGCTGAAGGTGTATGCACATAACCTGGTTTTTATTCTGCTGTGAGGAGCCATATTCACCCGACTGTGGCTCTTTTTTTAGTCACACAGTTGCATTGGTATGTATGCAAGACCTTCGTCATCTCAGAAGACTTAGAAACTTGGTCCCTGGTGCAGGTATCTCATCAACCATCTAGAAGTGCAGGGCCTGAGCCATCACACTTGTTTTCTTAGGCAGGAGCTCTGTCAGGAAGACTGAGATTGATGCTTGAGTTGCCTATGTCTTCTGAGGGCCTTGAGGCCTCTTTGTCATAAAGAACATCTGCCCTGGGCAGGAATCTGGTCCCATGGTATCAGTAATGCCTTAAGTTCTTAGGACTCCTGTGATCCATAGGAAATCTGATTCCACACAAGTAACTGTTACTGTGCTAGTGCCAGAAACTCCCTCCCAATAGAAATTTGTTTCATTGGAAAAAAAAGTCAGTGTTGGGTATTTCCTCAACTTATCTAGAGCCAAGGAAATTGGCACAGCACAGGGGTACTAGTTCAGTGTCCTCACGGGCATGACCTCTCCATCTCAAATGGATCACCTCTTCAAGGAGGAATTGGTAAAGTTTTCATGGCATGAGGGCTAGAAAAAGAAATTGAGGTGTTTTCAGTGGTGCTTCTTCATTGCCCCTCTTTGTGATAAGCAGCAGTATAATGTTTCCTCTGAACTTCTCCAGAGCACTTGGATAGATACATCATTGCAAAAATAATTTTATTGCACAGGAGCAAAGAGTCAGCTTATACTTTCCCACCGTTTGTTTAATTACACTAATGAAGAGAAAGACATAAGACTGAGCCCGAGCATTTCTGATTGCTCCAGAATTGGTCAGATAGTATTACTGTAGGGATCACCTTTTTCACAAGACTCTTAAGCTATGTCTACACTATGAGATACCAGTTCTAAGTCATTTAGCCTGATTTTACCAAGTGTTTGTCTTCACTGTAAATTCTATTAGCTTGATTTATGGTGAACTAAAATCGACATAATATCGATATCATAACATTGTAGTAACCAGATGGGGGTAGTGTTTGGTTCGAATTTAAAATTCCAAATGAAGCGTAGTGAGGAAGCGCCTTGTCTTTAAATTGAATTCATTAGCCTCCAGAGATGTCCTGTATGTGCCCCACAATGCCCCACAGTTCTCCACTTTGACCTCTTCCATCTCCACTGCTCTCAGGTGTGGAGGAATTAGGCAACAGCAATACCATTTCAGCTCAGCATCTGGAAGCCCGTGGCTGTAGGGTCATGAGAGGCTGAAAAATCTTTTTTCTTTTCTTTTTGTTTGCTATTAGTGTGGCTGTGGGGTCTGTGGTTCTGTGTATACCCCTGCTAGCTCCCTCTTTTTTCTGTGCTGCCTGGTGCCAGCTGTTGCCAGCCCCCTGCACCACGTGGCAGCTAGGCTGTGGGTGGAGGTCATGCTTATATGATAGGATGAGAAACTTCTTTTCAGCTGTGTACGTGTTGTCCTGCCCCCAATATTCTCTCTCTTCCTCCCTACCCCCTCCCATTAGGCACCATGCATTCTGAAACTTTCTCTTGCCCACATCACATGGCAGCTAGTCTGTGGGTAGGGCTTGTGCTTGGACGAAAAACTTCTCTTCATTCGCTTGCATTTTGTCCTGACCCCCCCACAACCCCTCCCTTCCCTCCCCCAGAGGCGCCATGCAGTCTGCAACTTTCCAGCACTCAGATGCATCATGTGGCTTTACCCTGAACCAATAAAAGAATGTGCTGCACAAGGTACCAGGAAGCTTGCATGCAGTGAGGGCCCTGTCAGGCGGTGGGGGTGGGGTCTGGCCACGGGGGTACAGGCGGCCACGGAGCAGTCTGGCCGCATGGGGGTACAGGCAGCTGCAGGAGATATAAGCGGCAGAGGGGGCTAGACGTGGGGCCATCGGGGTGTTGGGCTGCGTGGCCACAGGGAGGGTACAGGTGGCTGTGGGGCCGAGGGAGGGTCTGGCCATGGGGGGTACAAGTTGTGGGGGGTCTGGCTGCAGGGGGGTGTACGGGTGGCCGCAGTGGGGTCTGGCCATGGGGGAGTACAGGGTGCCACGAAGCTGGCAGGGGTGTCTGGCTGTGGGGTGTACAGGTGGCTATGGGGTCTGGCTGCAGGGCTGGCAGGGGCATCAGGCTGCTGCAGTTTGGGGCTGCAGGGCCACGGAGAGTAATGTGGAGTGTCAGGCTGCAGGGGCCAGCAGGGGGCCAGTCTGTAGCAGGTTGGGGCTGCGGGGCTGGCGGTGGGTCAGCCTAGGGGAGGGGGGTAAAGCTCGTATGAGCGGGGGAAGTTCACTCGTAGAATGAACTAGGGTAGGTAAGTGTGTCCCGCGTTTAAGTGAGTCCTCGTAAATGAAGTATTCGTTTAATGAAGGATGAGCGTACTATGATAGAGAAAGTTCAAGACTTGGGGAGGAAAGTTCAAGACCAGGTTTAGACATGTTAAGTTTTAATTAATGGTTGGACATCCACGAGGATATGAAAGAAAGACAAACTGAGTTTTTTTAGTTTGGGTATCCTTAGTATAGAGATGGGAATCAAAGCCAACACTGACAGGATCACATGTTAGACATGTTCTAGTTCAAATAGGCTGTGTCTGCACTACAAAAATAACTTCGAAATTGAGCGCTGCTATGAAATTAAACCTACCCTATTTGGAAGTTGAACTTTGAAGTAGGGTGCTACTCCATTCCCTTTGAAGTCCTTACTCGATTGCTGGGAGAGGGTTAGTGCCCTGTTTCAAAGTTTAACTTCCAGATAGGGTACGTGTAGACACTCAGCTTTGAAATTGTATTTCAAAATAAGCAACTTGGAAGTTATTATTTTTGTAGTGTAGACACAGCCACAGTGATTAACTCAGGGATGCTCTAAACAGGAGGTCATACTAGTCATACAATGGTCTCTTCTGGCCTTGTAATCTATGAATCATTAGTGATTTTGGGAATAACAGCCTTAGACCAGGCCCACACAAGACATTAAAGTCGATTGTAGATACACAATTCTAGCTATGGCAATTATATAGCTAGAATCAACTTATCTACAAGTGACTTACCTGGCCATCCCCACCGGGAGGTCGACAGGAGAAGCTTGACCTCCCTTACACCTCACAGTATTGAGGTGTCCCAGGTAGGCACATGAAATAGAACCCTGGAAGATCAAACCTGCCCAGGTCAATTTTCCTCATCATGAAGACATAACGTTAGAGCAATATAAAGGCTGGAAATCAGTCTCCAGAAGAAAATTAGAGGAGGGATCTTTAATATTAAAGGTATATGCAACAAATTCACTGCATTTGCAGTGAGGCAACAATGGTTTGAGAAGGAGGGAAGGCTCAAATATGAGTCTGCTTTAAAAACAAAAACAAACAAAAAAGCCCTCCAAGGTGCCCTAGCAACTGTGCAAAATCTTAGGGAGCTGGTTGGTGTTGCAGAGCCAACTGCAGAAGAAAGGTGAAGAATTTCAATCTTCCACTGCCCTCTGTTCATAATGGGTTATCATGTGGCTTTACCCTGAACCAATAAAAGGTGCCAGGCAGCTTGCACTCAGTGAGGGTCCTGTAGCTGGCCATGCAAAGTCTCCCTGGGCTGTCAGGGTTTTCAGGGAACAGAAGAAAATACTTTGTCGCTGGGGTGGCTGTCCTATCAGAGGAAATTCTTGTATATGCTTTATCCAAAGTCCAGGGGGCTGGCTATAGTCGGGTCTTTTAGCTGCCTGGGGAAAGTCTCCCTTGGCAGTCACAATTTTTGGGTGCTGGCTGTAGCTGTGGGTCTTTTAGCCACCCAGGGGAAATCTCGCTCGGTGGACACGATTTTCGGGGCTGACTATAGTCGTGGTCTTTTTACAAAGGCCATTGAAAGCAATATAGTAGCTATGCAATTACCTCAGTTATTGCAGTGAGGAATATTCTTGTCCTGAGGGTCTTCTTTGGCAGGTCCAAACCTAGATCCAAGCCTGGGCATGCTCGTAATAGGGACAGGTGGTGGATCTCCCTCTGTGGTCACAATTTTTGGGGCTGGCTGTAGTCGGGATCTTTTAGCCATCCAGGGAAAGTCTCCATTTGTGGCCACAATTTTCGGGGGCTGGCAGCTGCCTGGGGAGAGTCTCCAGCGGCTGATATAGTTGGGGGCAGTGGAGCATCAAGTGCCCAGAGGCAGGGGCTGGGACCAGACTTGCCCTCCAATGGATCATTGTTAAAGGATTTAAACTGTACTCATTCAAATGTGGCAGCTGTTTCTCAGGCTCCCTCTCTGTAATTAACCCCTAGTTCCCCGTTACCCATAGGCACAGAAAGTGCCATTGAAAGGTGATCAGGCGGACATTCAGTGTAATGCCTGTGGGTACTTAGATGTATATTTCTAGATTATGGATTGGGTGCAAGGGTTTTGCAGTGGTTGTGAAGATGAAAATTCTTGTTCTGAGGGTCAGACCTCGCCTGGAAAATGGAACATTTGTTGAACACGGTAGGAGAATGAGGGAAATGAAATGTAGGAAATGAAGTGTGAAAAGCTGTTGTCAGATACTTACATCCATTTGTGGGACATTTTTTTTCTCATGCTGCACCGTGGCACAGAATGCTATGGTGCTCAGGGAACTGTGAATAGGTTCCCACAATACACTGCTGCCACAGTTGATTTAAGATGTGTGTGGTAGCAGTAAGTTGATTTTGTGGGGAGCATGAGGAAATGTTAAGATGCTGAAAATGGAATTGGTAAAACCCAGTATTAATAAATCACTTTTAATAAATTCGAGTTTAGGTTGTAGTTTAGATGCAACTTTAGTTTCTTGTGTGGGAATCATCAAATCTGCTATCTCAGGAAAACTACTTCATCTGACATCCTTATCCAGCGGTATTCTGCCATGTGGCTCGGCTTCCAGGCCACAGAGTAGGTCTACCCACACTAGAAACCTGTGTTTAGCCCTTGCTCACTGACTCAGGCACATGGGGCTTGGGCTAAGGATCTGTTTAATTGTGTTGTAGATGTGTGGAGGCTGAGCGCTAGGACTCTGCGAGACAGGAGGGTCACAGAGCTTGGCCTGCAGAATGAGCCCAAATGTCTACACAGTCCTTTAGCTTGAGCTGTGTAAGACTGAGTGAGCTGGCGTGTGCCAGTGATGGGTTTTTAAACTGCAGCAAAGACCTACCTTAAGTTCCTCTGACCTAATGAGATCTGTGCAAGCACAAGAGATTCTGCTGAAGTTTGAAAGCCTTGGTTAGTTGGAATATTACTAAAATTTTGTTCTCCTTTTCTCTGGGAAGCAGCTAAAAATGTGTTTTCATATTCTGAATCAATATTAAACCATTCATTGTATTTAAAATACTGGTTTTTCCTTGTTTCCCACAAGGGTGTGATTGTCTGATATTTTAGCACATTGCCTGTCAACAGACACCATTGTGTTTTCAGTCATCCCACCATTCTATTACTTGTTGCCCAAATTAGTGTCTCACCAGTCAGAAAACCAATTTCATCATGAGACCTTAATCTAATACAGATCAGGTTAATGAACTCTGTCTGAGTCCTTGGGAGGGTGCTTCATGTTCCCCTTGTAGCTAACAGTAGAAGAATGAAGGAACTTTGGACTTTATTGGCTGATCATCCTTTTACTGTATTCCATAGGGACAGAGTTATTCTGTATCTTCATCCCAAATTTATGCCCAAAGTAGTGTCTTAGTTCCATCTGCATCAGACCATTAATCTCTCTTCATTATTCCCAAATCAAAATTCTCTTCTGTCAGAAAACTAGATTTTGTACACTAGATGTCAAAAGGGCTTTGAGATTTTTATTTTTATCATATTAATGTGTTTAGGAAGTTAAAAAGACTTTTTGTAGCCTTTGGGGATCAGTGTAAAGGAAGCGTCCTTGCCTTTCGGTGGTTGTCTAATTGGATTAGGCTGTGCATTGAGCCATGTTTTATGGTATATTAGCTTGGGTGTCAGGGTCTTGGAGTTCTCACTAATAGGCCTAAGGCATGTCTTTGTGAAGTTTCCATCATAGAAATTGGCAGAAGTACTGCCTGTTTTTATGTGCAGTCATTTATCCAGCACTACTCTCTGTTTGGAATCTAGATCTAATGCTTACCTTCAGAGAGTAGTCGTTTAATGAGCTTCTCACCCCATCTTCTCGCAGGTTCTGCTATTTCTAAGATTGCCCCAAGTGCAAATATGTAGAGACTACCTTGAAGAATAAATTGTTAACATGGTAACTGGTTTTGTGAGAGCTCTGTATCTGCATATTCACATTTGTCTTGTAGGACTCATGCATTTAGTGGAAGGAAGAGAGACATTTTGGGTGATACGTGCCTTTTATAACTTCTGCTCCATATTTCCACAAGGATGCAACAGACATTACTTTCCAGAAGGCTTCTGAAATGTGGGAGCTGGGAAACTGACCCCATAAAGGCGAATGTATAGAGGCAATACTCTCACTGTTACTATGGGAAGTATTTATATCATTTTCAAGGCTGTAATTGCATTAATTACTGTACTGTTTATACCATTCAAACTAGTATTTATACCAGGTTAAAAACTGTGATTATTTTCATCCTGAAGATGGTCCAAAATACAAGTGAAAGCTGTTGCCCACTTGATTTTATCAGATTTTGCCTACCCTTACATAGTATGATTACTTGGGCTGCATAAAGGAATACTCGTAATAGACAACACTAATAAAATCAATCTCTTCATATATTAAAGTCTGATAACAGGTTGTGCTACAATTTCCCTAGTAGTGAAGGGTAGAAAAAAAAAAACCTCATTATAAGGTTATGGCACTATTCGTTCACCATATTCAAAAATTATACAAGCCTTTCTCAAATAAATGACTTTATTATATTATTTACCATTAACATCTGTAAAAACAAAATAAGCTAATATCTGCCTTACTTCATCTAGGCAGAGGCATGAGACAAAGATGTACCCTCATTTAAGTGGTCATTAGACCCACTAAGTATTCTTAAAGAGCAATGCCATGTGACAGCAGTCCTAAATATTTTTTATATGTAAATTTAGACCTACTCTACACTTACGTGAATGCAAGCTGCACCCACACTTATCACTGCCATGTATAGCTACACACCACAGTGGCGGTGGGGAACTGCCCAAGTCTTTCCTGTGGTTGGAGCCTATAAAAGTTGTCATGCTGTGTAGACATGAGAGGTACTACTTGGGGATGTAAAGAGCTGAGTAAGGTATATATCCTAGGCTCTGGCTTTGTACAGCTCTCCACTCACCTGACTGCCTACCTAATGATGCCAGCTGGGCCTTTACTGGCTGTACTATACTATAAATCTGTATGTACACGTTTACTTTTGATTATCAAAAACTCTGCCGCATCCATTCCTATGCTTCCAAACCTAATCATGAAATATAAATGGGTTCAGAATAAAATATTCATTGGACTGAATCTTATTTCATGGATGCATTCAAAGGACTGGACCCTGTGATTCAGAACAGCACTTAAACACATGGGTAACTTCACTCCCATTCAGTTTAGGTGTGTGATTAGCGTTGAGTCCTTTTCTAAATTAAGACCATCCCCTATATTTATATCATCATTCTAACGTACACAGCTGTCCTAAATTTAGGAGTAATGTTATATGCCAACCTAATATGGCTATCTAGATACTGAATATACCAATATTCACCATCGTAATTTCAGTTCTGTGACCCACATGTATATGCTTAAAGGGAATATTCTCAATGAAGATCCCTTCCAATACCTGTGAACAATGTTATATGGGATAAAAACCAGTCATATCTGGTGCACTAATCCATTTTCCCAATTTTCCTTTAGTACAGATTGAACCTCTCTAATCCAGAACACTCTCATCCATCCGTGATCCAGCATGATTTTAGTTAGTCAGATGCCATGTATCATGGATGTGGCCAAGTTTGCTGGGGTCCCATAAAGTTTGTTTATAGCCACCAGTCCTGGCTCTCAGTGTTCAGTGCTGTTATTTAGCCGTAATTTAGCCCTAAATGTCATCTAAGAGCCTAGTAATTAGTGGAAGTGTTGGTAATGTGCTAGACAATATTGACCTCCTGTGGTCTGGCAAATTCTCTCATCTGGCGTGATCTGGTCCTGAAAGTGCCAGATTAGAGAGATTCAATTTATATCATCAACCCTCTGTTTATACTAGCTTAAATGGCTTACTTTTATTAAAAGGTGATTGATCTCATAGCATCATGGTGCAAAAAAGAAAATAATTTCATATTGCTGTACAGATATAGCTATTTAAAACATGATGTTGTAGAATATTTAGTGTTGCCACCAAAGTAGATTACTTAGTCTTTTCCCCAAAAGATATAATTTTGCCTATCTCAGTTGGCACTGCCATACAGACGCCTACATCCTAAACCCAGTGGTAATATGAGTGATGTGTGTACACAAACTGGAAGTCTGACTTTGAGTTTCTAGTCTAAGAAATCTGAAATCTGATTTCCTCAGTGGGCCAGAATTCAACTTTCCATTGAATTCTCTAGGAAGGTAGGTGTTCAGCACTTCTTTAAAAAATTAAGCAACCAAATATGAAGTACCCAAAACAAGTAGGAAAACTTTAAAAGAAATTATTAATATTTATCTCTAATTTAGACTCATTTGTTTTCTAAGATTCTGTGCAAAATATTTGTTTCACTTTATTATCATGCGGTAATTTTTATGAAGTGTGAAGTCAGTGCTCACAAATGAGATAAAAATAGTAAGCTATATACTTTTCTATTGCCCACTGTAAGTGGCAAATAGATACATCGAATTAAAACTCCTCTAAATTGACATATTTCCCACAAGGTTATTTAGCCAAGTTGAATGTGTTACTTAAAATATAAAATGGGCAGTGGCCTAAATATTAAGATATTTCATTTCCATGTAGGAGAACAATAATTCATAACCAAAATGATTACACTAATTTTGGTATTAATATTATCCTTGCAACTGAGCTTTATTTTTAAATGATTTTGGCTGTGACTTTGGGAACACATTTTACTATTAATACCACTTGGAAATTTTCCACCTCAGCAAAATATGCTTGAATAAGACTGTGGCACATAGAATATGACTTCTTGGCACAGGAAATGTCTTATGTTTGTAGAGTATAAAACACCTAGTAAGTGATCAATAAATAATATTTAAGGCAAAGATGCATATTGGCAAGAAGTTAGTATTCTGAGAAATGGATGTTAGTTCTGAATGTTTGAAGGGGGAAGCTGAAGAATGGAAGTGAATTCATTGAGATGAGGCTGGAAAAAATGTCTCTAGGAATCATTTGCCTCTAAATCTGCTCATGCTGATGGCTCTCCCTCATGTCAAAGATGTTCCTGTCATCTGTAGTAGAAGGTTTTCATTTCACTAACTTAGGGCCAGGCTGTGCCTAGCTGTCTCATTGGTGCACCTTAACTGTGTATGCAGGACTGACATTTTTAATGCATTGGTATGTGAGAAGTAGATTCCATTTGTAGTTTGCACAACATATTGGCTTCATGCATAGCTAAACTTAAAAAAAGAACAAAACGCTTCAAACAAACAAAGCGATATAAAATGCAACACACACAGTTAATCAAAATGTACCCAATTTCATGTGTGCTCTCGTTGGGAGTGGGAGGAGAGACAACTTTTTTTTAATGCTAAGGTACGTGAAAGTATTTTGACCACAGATTTGCATTTTTTTCATGAGCTTTTCTGGAAAAACTGTTTCTGGAAGAATCTCTTTACTATGCAAGGTGACTTACAGCAGTTACAAGAAAGTGGCTTGCAGTGGAGGTCTGATTACCCAAAGTTTCAATGCTTTCTGTTGTTGTTGTTTTAAACTAAGCGGTGAAGAAAACGACATGCTCTGTTACAGCCCCAGATCCTGTGACTTATTGTAATTCTTTGGATGCAAGTTTTTCAAAATTTTATATTAATCTTCAACCCAAACTTGGGCTGCTGTAGGGCAAGGAAGAAGTTGATTAAGATTACACAAATCTCTGATAGTGATACATGGTGAATGAAATTAGCGTGATTTTTTTTTATAAAACACAGTATTAATTAATATGTGTTGCTGACATGTTAGAAGACAGTCCCTCCCCAGTGACCTGACCGTTGACCAGGCACAATGCAGTTGAAAACTGGTTGAGGGAAGAGATGCAGGAAAAAAGCAAGTAGTTTGAGAGATTATATTATCAGTGCCAAGTTTGTTGTGTTAATTTATTTTAGTTTTTTATATTGTGAACAAAGAGAACTCATTCTTTCTGCTGTGGGTATTATTTTATTTTTTAAAGCTCATTCTCCTCCCTCCTTTTTCTGTCTATGAAGGCTAACTCTGTTGAGCTGACATACGTTAATTTGTGCTTTCATGTTGTCTCCACTGTGGGAGGTCAATGGGAATGAATGTGGTAGGAGTACCAGCACTGATGGGACGCTCTGTGAGTTCAGTTTATCACGTTCCTACCAGGAGTGCTAAATCAAATTCCAGAAGATCGACCACATCACTGTTGATCTTCCCAGGAGTAAACACCTGCCTGGAGACTTTATCAGTCCTTAACTCCATTGTTTAGTTTCCTTCGGTCTTCTATCAGAGGTAGCTTGGCCCCTTTGCTATTCTAGGCCTTTCTTCCCTATTTTCACTTTCTTTGCTCTCCCTCCTTTATAGCTGGACTTAAGTTCTTTGTTTTTTGTTTTTAAGGTGGTCACAGTGGCTACGTCTACACGTGCACCCAACTTCGAAATAGCTTATTTCGATGTTGCGACATCGAAATAGGCTATTTCGATGAATAACGTCTACACGTCCTCCAGGGCTGGCAACGTCGATGTTCAACTTCGACGTTGCTCAGCCCAACATCGAAATAGGCACAGCGAGGGAACGTCTACACGCCAAAGTAGCACACATCGAAATAAGGGAGCCAGGCACAGCTGCAGACAGGGTCACGGGGCGGACTCAACAGCAAGTCGCTCCCTTAAAGGGCCCCTCCCAGACACACTTTCATTAAGCAGTGCAAGATACACAGAGCCAACAACTAGTTGCAGACCCTGTATATGCAGCACGGACCCCCAGCTGCAGCAGCAGCAGCCAGAAGCCCTGGGCTAAGGGCTGCTGCACACGGTGACCACAGAGCCCCGCAAGGGCTGGAGAGAGAGTATCTCTCAACCCCCCAGCTGATGGCCGCCATGGAGGACCCCGCTATTTCGATGTTGCGGGACGCGGATCGTCTACACGTCCCTACTTCGATGTTGAACGTCGAAGTAGGGCGCTATTCCCATCCGCTCATGGGGTTAGCGACTTCGACGTCTCGCCGCCTAACGTCGATTTCAACTTCGAAATAGCGCCCAACACGTGTAGACGTGACGGGCGCTATTTCGAAGTTACTGCCGCTACTTCGAAGTAGCGTGCACGTGTAGACGCAGCCAGTGTGTCCATGACTGCATGGAGGTGAGGAGGGAATTCAGTTGGAATGATTGTAAGAAGGGAGGACTCTTGTTTTCTTTCTGGCAATGATCAATTAGGGGTTTTGCAAACCCCATTTCTAACCTCTTATCCCATATTAACCATTCATCCTCATTTCTCCTCTTCCTTGTACTTGTACTCTTCCTATATACCATACGTGTGAAAAAGTGTTATGCTAAGCTAGAAGGGGAAAAATAGGAGTATGTAGAGTACTGATGGGTCTGATATTAACAGCTAGCTAATGAGTCCTGTATGTGGAAATATAAATCTGTTCTTTACAAAACCTTGTGGGCATATGAAATGTATTACCCTTTAGCACCAGCAGCCACTGTGTGGGGGGCTTGGCTCCATGCCCTGGAAGGAGTGGGGTCTGGGCCTCAGGTGGAAGGAGCGGGGCCTTAGCAGCCAGCCCTTAGTGTCACCCAGACTGTGGTGTGTTCCACCCTCTGCTCTCAGAGCCACGTGGAGCTGCCAGAAGCTTCTGGCCCCAGTTCAGTTGTCCCTTTTTGCACCCCCACCTCTAGCCACCTTCCCCCCCCCCACATGTTAATGGGTCTGGTATCACCTTGATGGCATTCTGGGCCTTACCATAAGAATAGCAAATATAGGCGCTTAAAAATTCACACCCTTTCTGTAGTAGGTATTTGATTGAGATACAAGAAATGTTTGATTTCTAGTGCATATGTTGGGCTTGTGCTAAGAAAGCAGAACTGCTCAGAAGGAGACAGTGGATTAACCTTGGTAGGAGAAGCTAGTGAGAAGTCCCAAGTTATCTGGAGAGGTATTCCAGTGCAGGCTGTGTGGTGGGGCAGTTGAAGTCAAGTTGAGAAAAGTTGTGGGTGTCAGCTAAAGCAAGTGAGGAGCTGACCTATTGTTTCCTGTTTCAGTACACTCGGGGATGGTACACCTCCATGAATATCCATTTATATTGTTAACAAGACAAGATTGTCTGCAGTAAATGAATACACAGAAGTCTGTACCTAATTGGAAACAGTGAATTTGTGTTTTCCATCCATCAGCTATTTTGGTTCTTTGGAATTAAACTAAAGCTGATGCACAGTCTGTATGCATGCATGGAGCTCTGTTTAAAGTGAGTCACCCAACAGGGAGGAGAATTTACTTATTTCATTTCTTCTGCAACAAATACTGGTTGATGGGAGAAAATTAGGCCAACACTTGTTTTGTCATTATACAAAACCACTCAGGAAGAAGCATCTCCCAAAAATTTTCCCAGCTACTCCCTTTTGCCTGCCATGTCTCCAAACATCCCCCTCTTCTACCAGCTGTCAGGCAGCTTCTTCCAGCTGGCTGGTATGTGTGCTCTCAAGCTCCTACTCTACATGACTGGCACACACAGCTGCTCCCAGCTGGACTGTGTTCCTCCTGCACAGGTTCGGCTATTGTATCTTTCTCTCAAGACCCTAATTCGTCCTTCCTCTAGCTGCTTCTCTTTGCTCTCTCCTACTTGGCCACACAGATCTAACTAACTTCTTGTCTGCCCACTTCTGTCCCATTAGTCCTGCTCGCTCCATTACCTCAAGTCTCTAACTCCCCAGCTCCCCACTGTTGCTCCTTCCATTGCTACCTGGGAACACCCACACCAAAATTACTTTCCAGGTGTCTTACATTGTTACCTCCTATTTACAACCAAGATAAAAGTATCAAGGAAGTTCGGTGTTAAGCCAAATGACCATACTCACAGTGATCTTATAGCAGCTGTAAAAATAGTTTTCTGTACATACCAATTCTCATACCATTTACATAAATTCTTCTTTGTGTGGATCATACAGCTCTTCTCTTTCCTTTCTGCTCCACATTGTATCTTGCACCAGGATTTATTGAGTATGTGCAATATGTGCTTAATTGGGTCAATCCTTTTAAATTCTCTATCAGCACTTTTTCATTATGGAGGTTGCTTAAAATAATTGCAGGATGTTCTGGTGTAGCTTAACTGATTTTAGTTTATTGATTTTCATAAATGTTCAGTGTATCACAGGAACTGGCAGCTAGCATAAAAATATTAAGTAACTTTGTCAGCTGACTTGTCTTGTGATAGTATAAGAATCATTTGTTTAAAAGTGTGGGTTTTAGGTATATTTACATATTTGTGAATGTAGAGGAAAAACACTCTGGCTTACACAATGCATAAAGGAATAAATATGAAAGAAAATCTGGCAAACAACTGCTACTTGAGAAGACCTCCACAATAATGACACTGGATTTAGCATATGCCTGATTTTCTGTTATTCCTTGTGGAAATAATAGCATCAAATATTGGAGTATCAACATTCGTGACTTCACCAGAATGGATATATTTGCCCTCAACCAAATATGTATTGGTTGGACCTCTCTGGTCTGGCAACATCCATGATCAGATGTGATTTTAGTTAGCTTAATATCCACTTATCCAGTTAGGCTACGTCTACACGAGCCCCAAACTTCGAAATGGCCACGCAAATGGCCATTTCGAAGTTTACTAATGAAGCGCTGAAATGCATATTCAGCGCTTCATTAGCATGCGGGCGGCCGCAGCGCTTCGAAATTGACGCGGCTTGCCGCTGCGCGTCTCGTCGAGACGGGGCTCCTTTTCGAAAGGACCCCACCTACTTCGAAGTCCCCTTATTCCCATGAGCTGATGGGAATAAGGGGACTTCGAAGTAGGCGGAGTCCTTTCGAAAAGGCCATTTGCGTGGCCATTTCGAAGTTTGGGGCTTGTGTAGACACAGACTTAGTGTTGCTAAGTTTCCCATGGTCCCATAAAGTTGGTTTACAGCCACAAGTCCTGGTTCTCAGTGTTCTGTGCTGTTATTTAGCACTAATTTGTCTCTAAATGTCTTCTACAAGCCCAGTAAGCATGAAAGTGTTTGTAATACTACTAGACAAGATTGACCTCCCATGTTTTGGCAAATTCTCTGGCTCAGCACCAGTCAGGTCCCGAGGGTGCTAGACTAGAGAGTTTCAACCTATACTTCATTACCAGGTATCAGGACATCAATATTTTTTTAAAGCTTTGGTGTAGTCAGCTAGGTTTGAGAATGATTAATGTACAGTGAGGGGGCTGGGACAGAAAATGATTGAGAATGTAAAGCTGGAGACAGGAGATGTTTGCTCTCTCTTGAAAATACTTTTTCATTTAAAAATGGATGGAACATTTTGCAATAGCTTTATTTTGAAAATGTCTCTCTCTGACTGCTGGTTCTGGTTTTGATAGTGGATTTCTAAATGACTAAAAAAATCTGTTCATTCTCCGAAAGGAACCCCATGGACACACGACAATGCACATTTTATTTAAGCTTTCGGAGTTGCATTGCATTTCCAGACAACAAGATGCTTTAAAACTTGAGTTTTATGAAACTCAGCACAATTCCTACCACTGCTGAGTTACTGCTGCACTCACACTGCTCACCAGAGCTGCCTTGCCTTTGAGCTCTTGAGGAGAGCTCTAAGTCTTTCACCTTAACAGGATGGGGCATAGCATTCAGTTTTTAAATAAATTCATATGTATAAGAATGCTAAAGTGCGAGAAAGTATGCTGAACTGCTTCCAGGAATCCCTAACACTAACGCAGTCATCACTTTGTTATGTTTTATGAGATTTTCCATTTAATTCATGTCGGTTTAGAACAAAATTCTTTATCAGAAAGATTCATTATTAACACCACATATGTTATCCATTTTAATCTGGCACGTCCATGATGTAAAATATTTTATTTAATATATATATATAAATACACCTTTTAAATAACATGAGTTAATTGCTAGTGAAAAAGCCTTTTTAAAGATGGGTAATATGGTATTACAGATTTGAAAAAAATTAAAAAAAATAAGCCATTAATGAGAATGCAAATAAGAATTGCTAAGGTTCAGTGAAGGTCAAAGCAGCTTCCTCATCCGTTTATGTCAGCAACATCGTACAAGTGAAAAAGTGAGTATTAAAAAAAATTGTTATCTTAACAGATTAGACCACACCATCGTGATTGCTCTAGAGTTTGCTCAGATGTCTAAAATGTACCATGTAAGTGATAAAAAGATAACAGACATTGCCTTACACTCCCAATGTACCTCTTGAATATTGTACTTTAATTTAATAACTATGCCATGGCACATTTTCTGTCTTTAACCAGATACTGAGGCATGTTGTGTCATATTCACAGAATACTTCTGTGGCCCATGCAAAGGTGCTGTTGTATCTATTCCTCCTATTTAAGATGATTGTATAGTAATGCAGCTTTATTTATTGTGTTTCAGTTTAAGATGACTCTTTTGCTTGTCACTTCTCTTTATATTGTGATCTTCTTTAATTTGTAATTTGTATAAATTAGCATTTTAGATTATGTTCTTGTGGGTTATCCACCATGGTTGTAGTAATCTGTTGTAGTCCTGTAATTCGTTTTTTAGGTAGGGTTTACAAATACGTTGCAAGTTTACTTAACCTTTCCATTTTTTTCACCCTTCCTCCCTCCTTTAAATAGCTTGAGCTGCAGTTGTCAATTCCCAGAGAACCTGCCCCCTGCCCTTACAATACACACACACCCACACCATCCCAATTGGATAGCCTGGATAGCAAACAACAATTCCCAAAGACCTTCTCAAACAGTTGTGTTCAGAATCTTTCAGCTTCCTCCTACACACGTTTGAGCTGGAGAAACAAGTCTGTGATCCTCACAGCACTATGCAGAAATGAATATAGTAATACCATATAGAGTATTAGATTTAGTGAAACAAGCTTTACCACTTATATTCATCATTACCTATATTGTAGGCATCCTCATGATCTGTTTAAAATAAATGTTAATAAATGTTGTAGTTCTTTGCAACACTCCCAGAAAACTATCCATACATGATTTTCTCGTAATAGAGAAACAGTAGCGTTCTCTGTACTGTAACATGGAAGTTTTAAGATAACTCTTTAATTAAACGTTATTGGGGACAAGATTTTCAGTTTCCTTGAGAATTCAATCACAACAAAATTTAGAAAAATGAGAAGTCCTGTGGCACCTTATAAACTTCTTGTTGTTTTTGCAGATACAGACTAACATGGCTGTCCCTCTGACACTTGCCAACAAATTTTAGAAGGGTTTTACATTTGCAGTGGACACTGTTGCACATAAGTGACATTGCAGTTTGAAAAACATACTTTTATACACCATATCATTGGGAGGGAAGTGTACATCTGTCTGTAGCAACAGCATTGAGAACACTTTTCCGTTTCTCCTTTCCCTTTAGAAAATCCTCTCTGCATCTAGAGAAATACCCCAAAGACCATATCATGCAATTATTGATGATGTTTGCACAAGTAGAACTAACTTTCTGTAAAAGAAAATTGTTCACATATATATCTCTAAAATACAGATTTACTGTAAGTGTACTATATGGTATCAAACATATCTTCTGTTAATGCAGTACCTTTGTTTCAATTGGAAACTTAGATTTGTCCTTATAAACACTGCAAAGACATTTGAATATATTGTAAGTAGTGTATAAGTTTTAATTTCGCAAATTGCTTTAAAGTACTTCACGTATTCAAGAGTGGTGCAGACACCTTAGATACAATATCAGTGATCGCTTGACCTTTGACTAATTCCAGTCCTGCATTGCATTGCACTGCACAGGATCACTGAAAATAAGTTTATTTTATTGAGAACTGCCAAGTATATATGGTAAGGGAACACATTTTTCTTTCCTGGGAAAACTATAATTAAACTCAGAGCAAGCTGAAAAAGAGGAATGTAGGTAATCCACTAGTCCAGTTGCAAAAGTAACATTGTTTGAAAAGCTAATTTTCCACAGAAGAGCATTTTTTCTATAGGGATGAAAATAGAGAACAGACATTTTCAAAATAGATAACAAACCCAAGAACAGACATCTGTAATGTTAAATATTGCGATTTTGCAATGTTTTTCATCTCAAATTATGTTATGTTATAACTATTTCTCCAATTGCTTCACAATTCTCTGCAAGCTTCTCTATCATAAAACCCACAATTCTAGGCTATGTCTAGATTACATGGATTTGTTGATAGATGTTTTTGTTAGAAGATATCTTCCGTCAAAACTTCTGTTGATGTGTCAAGGCCAAACTGCCAAGCAGATATCAAGAGCGATCCACTCTGTCAACAGTGAGCTACCAAAAAGCCCAGCTACTTTATCAGCAAAACAGCCAACTGGAAGCACAGCAGACAGGGCTGCCCCGTGTCCTGGAAGCCATGTCTGTCAATCCCAACACTATAATTACAAAGTAAACAAATACCCTCCTGATTATTTTTGATAAATGCAGTTCAGGAACCCACAAGGGGACAGTCAATTCTCTATCTAGTCCTGACTGGAACGCAGGATCTGGTCCAAGAGGTAACTGTTACTGGACTGCTTGGAAATAGTGACCACAATATAATAACTTTTAATATTCCTGTGTTGGGAAGAACACCGCAGCAGTCAAACACTCCGGCATTTAATTTCAAAAAGGGGAGTTACACTAAAATGAGGAAGCTATTTAAACAGAAACTAAAAGGTAGAGTAACTAAACTAAAATCCCTGGAAGCTGCATGGAAACTGTTTAAAGACACCATACTAGAGGTCCAACTTAAATGTATACCCCCAAATAAAAAAACACAGTAAGAGACCTAACAAAGAACCACCATGGCTTAACAGCCATGTTAAAAAGGCAGTGAGAGAGAAAAGGGCAGCTTTTAAAAAGTGGAAGTCAAATCCTAGTGAGGAAAATAGAAAGGAACACAAACACTCCCAAATTAAGTGTCATAATGTAGTAAGAAAAGCCAAAAAAGATTTTGAGGAACAGCTAGCCAAAAATTCAAAAAATGATAGTAGAATGTTTTTTAAATACATTAGAAGCAGGAAGCCCGCTAAAAAAGCAGTGGGGCCCTTGGACGATAAAGATATAAAAGGAGCGATCAAGGAAGACAGTGCCATTGCGGAGCGATTAAATGATTTCTTTGCTTCAGTCTTCACGGCTGAGGATGTTACAGAGGTTCCTAAATCTGAGCCAGCCTTTTTAGGTGACAAATCTGAGGAACTCTCCCAGACTGAAGTGACATTAGAGGAGGTTTTGGAGTTAATTGATACCCTGAATAGTAACAAGTCTCCAGGACCAGACGGTATTCACCCAAGGGTTCTGAAAGAACTCAAATGTGAAATTGCGGAGTTATTAACAGTGGTTTGTAACCTATCCTTTAAATCCGCTTCGGTACCCAATGACTGGAAGACGGCCAATATAATGCCAATATTTAAAAAAGGCTCCAGAGGAGACCCTGGCAATTATAGACTGATAAGTCTAACATCAGTACCAGACAAATTAGTAGAAACAGTAGTAAAGAATAAAATTGCAAGGCACGTAGAAGAGCACGAATTGTTGGGCAAAAGTCAGCATGGTTTCTGCAGAGGGAAGTCGTGTCTAACTAATCTATTAGAATTCTTTGAAGGGGTTAATAAACATGCAGACAAGGGGCACCCAGTGGACATATATACCTAGATTTCCAGAAAGCCTTTGACACGGTCCCACACCAAAGGCTTTTATGTAAATTAGGCGGTCATGGGATAGGAGGAAAGATCCTTTCATGGATCGGGAATTGGTTAAAAGACAGAAAACAAAGGGTTGGAATAAATGGTAAATTTTCACAGTGGAGGGGGGTAACTAGTGGTGTTCCCCAGGGGTCAGTCCTGGGACCGATCCTGTTCAACTTGTTCATCAATGATCTAGAAAATGAGGTAAGCAGTGAGGTGGCAAAGTTTGCAGATGACACCAAGTTGTTCAGGACAGTCAAAACCAAAAGGGATTGTGAAGAACTACAAAAAGATCTCAGCAAACTGAGTGATTGGGCAGCAAAATGGCAAATGAAATTTAATGTGGGTAAGTGTAAGGTAATGCACATTGGAAAAAATAACCCAAATTACATGTACAACATGATGGGGTCAGATTTAGCTATGACAGATCAGGAAAGGGATCTTGGAGTTATAGTGGATAGTTCTCTGAAGACATCCACGCAGTGTGCAGCGGCAGTTAGTAAAGCAAATAGGATGTTAGGAATTATTAAAAAAAGGATAGATAATAAGACAAAAGATATCATACTTCCCCTATATAAAACTATGGTACGCCCACATCTTGAGTGCTGCGTGCAGATGTGGTCTCCTCACCTCAAAAAAGATATATTGCCATTAGAAAAGGTTCAGAAAAGGGTGACTAAGATGATTAGGAGTTTGGAACGGGTCCCATATGGGGAGAGGCTAGAGAGACTGGGACTTTTCAGTCTGGAAAAAAGGTGTTTGAGGGGCGATATGATAGAGGTATATAAAATCATGAATGGTGTGGAGAAAGTGAATATAGAAAAATTATTTAACTTTTCCCATAATACAAGAACTAGGGGACACTAAATGAAATTAATGGGTAGTAGGTTCAAAACTAATAAAAGGAAATTTTTCTTCACACAGCGCACAGTCAACCTGTGGAACTCCTTGCTGGAGGAGGCTGTGAAGGCCAGGACTCTATTAGGGTTTAAAAAAGAACACGATAAATTTTTGCAGGTTAGGTCCATAAATGGCTATTAGCCAGGGGTAAAGTATGGTGCCCTAGCCTTCAGTACAAGGGCAGGAGATGGATGGCAGGAGATAAATCACTTGATCATTGTCTTCTGTTCTCCTTCTCTGGGGCACCTGGCATTGGCCATTGTCGGCAGACGGGATACTGGGCTGGATGGACCTTTGGTCTGACCCAGTATGGCCATTCTTATGTTCTTTAAAGACTTATCTGTGGCTCCCAACACTATAATTACAAAGTAAACAAATACCCTCCTGATTATTTTTGATAAATGGTGAATTAAATGTGAAGTAAAATTGGCATAAAGTGGGTTTGGGAGTGAAAGTCGGATATATAGTAGTACAAACACACACATGTAAAGTGTGAGGAAATAGAATATGTATAAAATTTGTGAACATCCTGCAGTAAATATGTATCACATTGCAAATCACTGCTCTTAAAATAGGGTTTACAAAAAGTCTGGTTTGCTGTTATTTGTTAAGGACCATCTCATATTCACATGCATTGCGATTCTTGAATTATTGACTTTTTTACCAAATTTGGAAAAAATGGATCTTCATGATATTTTGCTTGCTGACCCCTGCTGTGACTGAAGCTGCTGCTGTTGCTTTCTTCAGAACAACTATTCAGAGTCTTTGCAGCAACTCTTGGGTCTTCTTAGCCAGCCTCCCAATCTCTTCCTAGCAATTCTTTCAGAATTTCTTCTCACTGGCTCCTGACTGACTTCAGCTTGCTGGCAGCTGACCTTTTTACTGGCCTGTTGGGGCTTCCATATATCCCTTTAAGCATTTACCTCATTGACACGTGGTCAGTACTAGCTATTATCTCAGAATTACAATTAGCAGCTCTGGTCTTTAGGACAAGCGGTAATCAGTATGGATGTGCTGTGGCTAGTCAGATTGCTGACCTGTCTCTCACCCTATGCTGCACATGCTCATTAGCTACCTACTAATAACCATGCACATGCTCAATGTGGCTGTTTATATCAGAGGCATGAGTCCCATGTCTGTTCCTACATCTCAGGATCCAGATTTGGGCCCTTTCCTGGACATACCCTTTGTGTGTGTGATTTTTACTTTTGGACATGCACAACCCAGAGATTTATCAGCTCTGGTCGCAGAACCTATATCATGCAATGCCAAATAACCTGCAGCTTTCAGTAGGTGAAGTGACTCCTTATTTGAGAGAGACGGCAGAGAGGCAAACTGGTGGTTAATGATTTCTCCAGTATCAGAGGTGTTTCTTGCAAACTACGCTAAGGGATTCATTGGAATTTTTGGCAGATTGTAGTCTCCATTATGTGCACTGCTGTGACTAGTAGTCACTAATACATATCTTGTGGCTCAGTCAGCATCTTCTGAACTGTGCTCCTGTCTACAGACAATGGTGATATTGGCATGTCAGCAGCATCCTCAGTGATAGTGCAGTTCAATTGCAGTATAATGTTCTGTTAGGGCAAATATTTCTGTGAATTCACTCGCTTATGCACTCAGTCTCACCTTGAGCTATTGCCAGATTATCTTGGAAAGGCCTCAGATGGAGAACTCTAAATTTTGACTAGATGCTGCCATGGTAGGTACACTGTTCAGCAAATCCTCTGCTATGTATATTGACACCTGCCATTACATGACATTGCTCCTGGATCAGACTGCAAGTGTAAAGAGCATAGTTACACCTGGCACATATACCTAACTGTTCTTTCCTGAGTCAAAAGGGTCTTTGATCAGCAGTGCCACTGTGAGCAACTCAGCAGCTGCAATGTGCAGTAAGGGCTCCTGAGATGAATCAAGCTCTGTAAGCGAGACCAGCAGATTAACTTCTAATGATATTTCCAGCTTCAGTGTAGGGGTCATGACTTGATCTTCTTCACTGTGGAAGAAACATCTCCCAGATGGTTTCACCTGCAGAGGTGAAAATAAAATATTAATACAAGAAACTGTTATATAGGCATATTGGTAGATAGAGAATATATTTCTCACATTGTGACAAGCAGCTTACTGTTCTGATTACAGAAAGTGAAAGTAGTACAGACTAGCAGAGCTTTTTCTACATTTTTCAGATTTTTTTTTGTGAGGTACAGTACTCAGAATAGTTATCTTCTTTTTCAGCAGTGGGTTAGCTGGATGCTGTCCCTGTGCTCATTCTTAGGAACTTACCTGTGTTGTCCAAACACAATTTAGTCACCTAACAACAGATTAAACATTTCATAATTCTAGGTTATGTTTGAGTGCTTTTAATTATGTGCAACTATTGCACAGGTGTGCCTTCTTAGATCTGTCTACTTTATACTGCTTTCCAGATCCTTAGGGGATATACCTTGTGTATGGAATGGCTTCTGTACAATCAAGCAAATCTCTATGCAGTAGTTCACCCCTGACATTGGTCACAAATTCTCTGAACACCTTGGAAGAAATAAGGGTTTTGTGTGTGTTATGAATGGGTTTATGTAGGAGCACAGTCAAATTACAAATGAGCAGCTCAGTTTGAAGGACAGTTTTGCCTGGGCTTTGTTTGATAGATCTAAATGTAGACATTCCCTGAGTTACTTGATACTGTGTTACCACATGAAAGGCAATTTTCAAGTACCAGAAAGTAAGCAAATTGCCTTAATTGTGGTCAATAGCTTCAAATGTCAACAGCTTAGATGGAGAACTCTAAACTCATGATTCCCTCTGCTTGTGAGCTGATGTCAGATTTCAGCAAAATGTAAATGTAAATCTTATTAAGGTACATGGAGTGCACCAAAGTAAGCAGCTTTAAAAATTAAAGTACAATTGATTGCCTTTGATACAATTGTTCATTTCTCTGTGCCATATCAATAAATAGGAAGGAATTAACCTGCATTGTATCACTAAGGGGTTTTAGAAAACAATAATAAAGATTATCTGTAAAATTTCTTTCATTAATAAAGTGATTCTAATCAATAGGCTGGGGACAAAGATGTAGGTCAGAAAAGGAATTTCAAAGGCAATATCCTATTAATAGACAAATGATATAAAAATTCCACCTTTCCCCTGGAGTGTTAGCATGGTATAATACTACAGGAGGAGTTCTTGTTGAAATGGCCCTTGTATGCCAGACTGGTCATAATAGGCAAAGGCTTGTTGCATCTTTTGTATTCTCGCACTAATGTCCTCTTCATTGCTCCCATTCTTGCTGATAAATCTCCCCAAGTACACAAACTGATCAACATCCTACACTGCTTTTCCTTTAGGTATAATTCTGTTTTTCTGTCCATTATTAATGTGCATCAACTTGGTCTTCCCTTGCGTGATCTTGAGGCCTTCTCGCTCATCTGTTTCCTGTAGGGCATCCGTCTTCTCTTGCATATGCTCTAGTTTGTCTGCAAGCAGGGCTAAGTCACCTGCAAACTCTAGATCTTTAAGTTTCATAGTTTGGGTCCATTAGAGTCGCTTTCCTGAGTTGACATATGCTGTTTTTGTGACCCAGTCTAGGACAATTAGGAAGAGTACTGGAGAAAGAAGTCAGCCTTGGTGTATACCTCTTGTAACCTGCAATTTTTTCTGACAATTTTCCATCATGGATGATTTGGCAGGAATTTTTGTCATACAGTTTCTTGATGATGGTAATCAGCCTGACTGGGACTCTGTAATGTTGCATGATGGTCCAGACTGACTGCTTGTCCACACTGTCAAAGGCTTTCATGAAGTCTATGAAGTTGATGTAGAGTGGTGCTTCCCATTAGATGCATTGTTCTACAATGACCCAAAGTGTTACTGTCTCATCTGTGTAATATCGTCCTCTCCTAAAACCTGCCTGTTCTTCTTATAGTTTGTGCTCTATGGCATCTTTCATTCATTCCAGGATGACTCTGGTTAGTACTTTGCTTGGAATGGACGGGAGGGTGATTCCCCTCCACTTTTCACACAGTGACAGATCTCTGGATCTAGGGAGTTTCACTAGCAGCCTTTTTCTTCAATCCTTTGGAATCTCTTCTGCTGTCCATATCAGATTTAGCAAACTGTGTAGCTGGTCCACTATAGCAGCTCCTCCTTCTTTTAGTATGTGAGGTGGAATATTATCAGGTCCTGCTGCCTTGCCATTCTTTAGGTTCCTTACTGCTTTGCGGATTTCCTCTTTTGTAATTGCCCCAGTATTGATATTTAGGGGTTCTTCTGCTTTTCAGCTATGGTGGGTTTTTTGGTGGTGGTCTGTTTAACACTTCTTCAAAATACACCTTCCCTCTGAATAGCTGCTCATCCATGGAGGAAAGTAGCTGACCATCTTTATTATTTTTTGACTGGGGTGTTTGGGTTTCTTTTTCTTCCACTCAAGACTTGAGTTGTATTGTACAGGGTTTTCAAGTCCCCTTGTTTAGATGCTACCTCTGCTTTTTCTGCAGGCTTGTTTATGAAATTTCTCTTATCCCTGCAAAGACTTTTCTTTACTTCCCCTGTGATTTCATGGTATCTGGATGATGCAGCTTGTTTCTGTCATCTTGGTTTTGCTTGTTTGACTCTTTGTTTGATCAGACAACAGAAGACACACATTCTCCATATCTGATCTGTGATTCACTCCTTTTGGTTAATGGGAAGTCGTCCTACTACCACATTTCATGTTTCCATTATAGCTTTCTTCATTAAGCTCCAGACTCCAAAGACAAGTGGCAAAAGACATGCAAGCATACAAACTCTCCACTCTAGGCATTTGTGAGGGCAGATGGAGCAACTATGGGGAGGCTAGGCTGCAGTCAGGAGAGACCTTATTATATTCAGAAAAAGAGAAGGAACATGACATCCATGAAGCAGGGGTAGCTTTTCTTTTGTCTAAAGAAGCTGACAGAAGTCTGGTAGAGTGAGAGCCAGTATCAGCGTGTCCGATCAGAGCCAGGTTTGAATCCCAGTTCCAGAAGGTCACCATCATAATGTGTTATGTCCCAACTACTACAGAGGAAGAAGAAGACAAACAACAGTTTTACGTACGACGGCAGTCAGTGTTTGACAAGACACCCAGATGCGATATGCTGATCCTGATTGGAGACAGGAATGCCAAGGTAGGCAGTGACAACGCTGGCAGGGAAAAAGAAATGGGATCACATAGTCTAGGCCAGATGAATGAAAGTGGAAAACTTTTTGCGGACATGTGTGCCTTTAATGAACTTGTAATTGGAGGCACACTTTTTCTACACAAAATTGCCATAATGCAACTTAGGTATCGCCTGACAATCATACACAAAACCAAATCAACCACTTTGCAGTTCGAGGGAGATGGTGAAAGTGCGTGCTAGGTGTGGACCAGACATCAGATCAGACCATCACTCAGTAGTTGCTAACTCAAAATGAAACTTGCAGCAAGAAAATGACATCCCAGAACAAGAACCAGATTCGATGTGGGGAAGACTGTTTATTTTTTTATTCTTGCTGCTGGAATGTTGTCTCTCTTAAACTGTGCACCAACTTAGCAACAATTATCTTGCTGAGTTAATAACTTTAGAAACCCTGGAGGTAACCACCTTTGAGGAGATATATTGCTATGCCTCATTATTTTACTGCAGAGCTAGTTTTAGAAGTAGGATGATAGAATGTTGGTGGTGGGTGGGGGGTGGAGGAATTTTGGAAAATTTATATAAATTTGTCCCACTTAATTTTTACAAAATGCAGAGAAGTCATTGAATAGCTTTTCAGACAGATATTCTGTTAATTACACAGAGTATAGTTAACTTTTTAGGTGATTCACTGAAAATTGCCCTGGGAAAGCATACTGCCAACTGTGGTACGTACAGTTATTATAATCAAGGGAAGTGCAGAATCACTGTACTGTTATTCAGACTACACAAACCTGGTGTCATCTCAGGGTTTATGAATATTAATTACAGACATCACAAATGAAGATTCATGGAATTCATGTTATAGAAAGCTTTCTGTTAAATTAGATACCTGTATGTGTAATGATCAAAAGAAGTGTACTGGTGGTTTGAAATAGTACAAAGATTAGAATTTTTATTAACTAGTCTTTTTTTGGTCTCTTTAGGCTGGTTAATTTATACAAATAAGATTCTGGTAGTAAAGAAAATGATTTAAAAGCTGTCATGCACACACAGGAGTACTTATTTCAATTATGGATTGATTTAAATCAAATCACCCTTAAGTGCTGAATAAGTAAACATTTGATGGATTTGTTTCAATCAAAACATTCTTTACATTTAAAACCAAATGGTTCATTAAGCAAATGAAATATTACCTGTGATTAATGAGCTGAACAGATGGTGTTTGGTCACCGTGTCCTTCAAGATTTTAGAACTAATACATTTTATTCTCTTGCATCTAGTTTTTATTCATAATCTGGAAGAAAAAAACGAGCTTTCCACCTGGTTACTCACAGAATCACAGGCACTTTCTCATGCTCCTCTACTAACATCATATATGCCATCATGTGCCAACAATGCCCAGGTGCTTTGTATATTGGACAGACTTCTAACTCCCTTAGACAAAGGGTCAACGGGCACAAACAGACATCAAAACACTCCAGATCCACAAACCAGTTAGTCAACATTTTAATGGAATGGGGCATTCTGTCAATGACCTAAAGGTATGTGTGTTACTGAAGAGGAATTATCGCACCATTCTGGAAAGAGAAGCAGCCAAGCTGGCTTTTACATTCAAATTCGGCACATTAACACATGGTTTAAATCATGATGGGAACTTTGAGTCACTATAGGGGCTCGTCTGCATACTTGGCTCAATCTAATTCTTGACCTCCCCCCCACCCCTCCACTCTCTGATTTGCTCACCTTGATTATCTTTTTTCTGATTTGTCCTCCTTGCTTACTTTTTTTTTGTTCTCTGTGCCTTAAATATTGAGTCTGTTCTGGTCTGGCTATGGTCTGAAGAAGTGGGTCTGTCCCACGAAAGCTCACCTAATAAACCATTTTGCTAGTCTTTAAAGTGCTACTTGACTGCTTTTTGTTTTGATAGTGTATAGACTAGCACGGCTTCCCTTAAATTTATGTTACCCACAAAAGCTTGTTACCTAATACTTAAACTTGTTAGTCTTTAAGTACTTGTTAGTTGTTAAAGAGATAGCTGAGGATTGATTTGGCAAAGAGGAAACCTAGGTGATAGAGCCGGAGTGTCTGGCATCATGCCATCATCTCCTGGTCTCCCAGCCAGTGGGGTGTGGGTGGGGCATAGCCAGAGCATACTGTGCTCCATCAATCCACAGCAAGCAGAATGGCCCTTGGCAGCTTTTACTGCTGCTGAAATTTGAATAGCTCTGAAGCAGCTCTCATGTTTGCTCAGGCTGAAGTGACTTCCAGCCACCAGAACTGGAGGGGACGTGATGGAAAACTTCACACCACTGCCCCTGCTGCTCCTGACAGGTGCACAGTATGCTGCTCTGAGGCCCCTGAGGATTTGTTCCAAAATAATAATAATAAAAAAAACTTCAGTCTAGGTTGCCATAAAAAAATCTATAGCCGATTTGCAACCTTTGCCAAGGTAGCTTTGATGGACTTTTCTCATCATATGTCAGATTTCAGATGTCTTCAGCTTTCCTGACCACATTTGGGTGGGATCAACCCCTTTCCCACCTTCCCCTCTACAGATGGCTAAAATTATCACAACAGGAGAGATTTCTGATCTTTCGAGTATATATATTTCCTTCATAATATCAACAGGGGGCAAATATAAGTTCTGCTTAGCTATTATTTTTTAGTTATATCTTTTAAATTTCACAAGGGTACTGGTCTACATAAACATTAAATAAGACAAGTGGACAGTAACTTCTGGACCATTTTTAAAGGTCAGACTAGAGTCTTGCACATATTTAGCCTTGGCAGTAAGCCTGGAATTTTCATCTCTTTCTGTCAAGTGTGGGCCCGGCCAAGCTAAAAAAGAAGAGTAGATTTTGATTTAGTTTTGCTCTCTAGGTATCATTCCTGCATCTGCTCCTGTTCCCTAGCACATTTAAGTGGAGGCACTGCAGTGCATCAGACATTCTGCTGCAGACCTTCCTATATAGTGCTTGTAGAAAGGAAGCATTCAAACACAAAACATTTGAAGTTTTCGGAGTCAAAATGGTGAACAACATGTACTGCCTATTTAAACAGTGCCCTCTCTTTATAATGTTAGCTTAATTAGCTGACTTGTGCAAACAAGCTTGTTATTTATGCAAAAAATTGCAAGAACATTTAGTTTTTGCAACAGAACTGGCAGTCTTTGAGACAGCAACTTCAAACACCTGAATACAAATTAAACTACTGTATTTTTGTAAAAGAGAATATGTTTTTCTTTCCATATACAGACTGCTTGATAATACCTTCAGAGGTTTTAATCCACTGGAAAGTACTACTTTATTGCATGTGCATAACCTGAATTTAAAATAATTTTGCTTTTGCAACCTTAAATCTATTATGAATTTTAGATGCTGAAAGTGAGTGCATCACCTTCACCTTTGAGTTGTTTAATCAACTACTTAACTATTGGTTAAAGATTTAGAAGTAGCTATTCCATGGTTATAGCTAGACTTGCAGCATGGTGGTGCTGAAAGGACAGCTCACAGCAGAACTACTATCAAACGGGCGTCTCCTAAGAATCTATTATTTTACTGTAAAACGTAACATCATAAGTACTTGAGATACTGAATTCATCATAATTTACATATTTATCCTTTTATTCTAGTATTAATAGGAAATTTTAATGGATTAGTTGCAGATTTTCTGATTAAATATTGTGAAACTTATTACAGCATCGGAGATCTTACAACAGTGGACTTTATAGGCACAGTGAATTTTTCCTCTAAGGGATTTCTGCTTCTGCTTTGATATTTTACTCCAGTCAGCAAATTAAAACACTGGAAAAATTCCCCCTTTTCCAGCTATAATAACATCTAATGACTTGGCAAATCACTGTCACTCAGCTTCCCTTCAAATCACTTGTCTAGGGTCATCATGTAAAATAATCTTGTCCTTGTCATGTCACTCATTGATAAGTCCAAACTAACAAATGTTGAATTGGACAAAATGAACTGAATTACAGTGAGACAATTAATATTTTGCCATTCTTTTCTCAAAATCTTGACCTAGTCAGCTAGAATTTCAGCTTGTTGCTCTGGCATTTTAAATATGGTTCAGAAAGATTGCTTGTGTAATTATTTTTCTTCTCTTATATCCCTTTTGTTCCAAAATATTGGCCTCCCAGTCCACCAAAAACATGTGGGCTATATCTATGCTAGAAGCATTTTTCTACAGAATTGTCTGTCGGAAGAAATGTTCTGACATATCTTCTGTCAACAGATTGTGTCTACATATAAAAGCGAATTGATCTTTTGATCTGCTTTGTCAACAAATGGGACCCTCCCCACCAGAGTGTAAACAAAGCTCTCAAGTGTAGACATAGCCTTGATCATGAGTTTTTAACTGTAAGCAGGTGAGGTCTTATTGAGTAAACAGTTTTATTCAATGGGATTACTTGCTTAAAGTTGAACAATGATTCAGTGCTTTGCTATATCAGCACTCTAATGTTTCAGATAAAAAGAAGTATGGAAATCTTTTATTATAGACTTAGATGGTAATGTAACTCATGGTAAGGTAAGTACGTGGAGCAAGGGAGCTGAGACTGAGAATTAGGATTCCTGAGTTCTATATTTCCTGAGTTCTACAGCTAGTTCTCCCACTGATTTACTGTATGACTTTAACTAACTAGCTGAATATTTTGGTGCTTCACTTTATCATACAGATTAATATTTTTATAGAATCATAGAATCCTAGGGCTGGAAGAGACCTCAGGAGGTCATCTACTCCGGCCCCCTGCTTCAGGTAGAATCAACCCCAACTACGTCATCCTAGCCAAGACTTTGTCAAGCTGAGACTTAAAAACACCTAGGGATGGAGATTCCACCACCTTTCTAGGCAATGCATTCCAGTGCTTCACCACCCTCCTGGTGAAGAAGTTTTTCCTAATATCCAACCCACTCCTTTCCTTCTGTGATTTCAGACCATTGCTCCTTGTTCTCCCATCTGTCACCATTGAGAACAGTTTCTCTCCATCCTATGTAGAGCTCCCTTTCAGGAAGCTGAAGGCTGCTATTAAATCAGCCCTCGGTCTTCTCATCTGCAAAATAAACAACCCTAAATCCCTCAGCCGTTCCTCATAGGTCATGTGCTCCAGCCCCTGAATTGTTTTCATTGCCCTCTGCTGAACCTGCTCCAGCACATCCACATCGTCTCTATAATGGGGGTGCCCCAAACTGGACACAATACTCCACATGTGGCCTCACCAGTGCTGAATAACAACTGAATAACAGCTTCTCTAGATCTGCTCAAAATGCTCCTCGTAATGCACCCCAGTATGCTTTTAGCTTTCTTGGCTACAAGGGTGCACTGTTTACTCGTATCCAGCCTTTCATCCACCATAATCCGTAGGTCCCTTTCTGCTGTACTGCTGCTTAGCCTGTTGGTCCCCAGCCTATAAAAAATGCTTGGGATTCTTCCAGCCTGAGTGCAGGACTCTGCACTTCTGCTTGTTGAACTACATCAGATTTCTTTTGGGCCAATCTTCCAATTTATTTAGGTCACTCTGGATCCTACCTCTACCCTCCAATGTATCTACCTCTCCACCTAGCTTCGTGTCATCCACAAACTTGCTGAGGGAGCAATTCAGTCCCTCATCCAGGTCATTAATAAAGATGTTGAACAACACAGGCCATAGAACTGAGTCTTGCAGCACTCCATTTGAAACCAACTGCCATCCAGATATTGAGCCATTGACCATTATCGACTGGGCCCGACTATCAAGCCAGCTTTCTGTCCATCTTATAGTCCACTTAGCCAATCCGTACTTCCTGAACTTATGGGGAAGAATGTTGTGGGGGACTGTATCAGAAGCTTTGCAGAAGTCACTGTATATGACATCTACTTCCCCATGTCCACAGAGCCAGTTACCTCATCATAGAAGCTAATCAGATTGGACAGGCATGACTTGCCCTTGGTGAATCCATGTTGACTACTTTTGATCACTTTGCCCTCTTTCAGGTGCTTCAAAATGGATTCATTGAGAATCTCCTCCATTATTTTCCCAGGTAAGGCTGACCGGTCTGTAGTTCCCTGGATAGTTCTTTGCCTTTTTAAAGATGGGCACAACATTTGCCTTTTTCCAATCAGCTGGGATCTCTCCCAATCTCCAAGAGTCTTCAAAGATAATGGCCAAAGGCTTGGCAATGACGCCTGGCAATTCCCTCAGTACTCTTGGGTGCATTAAATCCAGACCCATGGATTTCTGTACAGCTAGTTTTTCTAAGTAGCACTTAACTCATTGCTTCCCCACTGAGGGCTGCCCTCCATCTTCCATACTGTTTTAAAACATTATGTATGTATCCTACCTTTTGTGATCAAATTAAGACCTTATAAACGTGGAGACAATTCCATTGGGAGATGACACAAGCGCATATCTGTGAGTGGGAGTTTGATCCTGAAGGTTTATAATGTCCCTTGAAGTCTCTGAATGAAAGTTGCAAAACTGTTAGTATCACTGCTTATTAAGGTTTAATTATCAACATGTCTGTGATAGCTTGTTTTTTCTCATGTACCATATATATAACCAGTGCTTTTTTTGTGCTGGTACGTGCTGGTACTGTGTACTGGCACCTTGGCAGCCCTTGCCATGGGATTGGCTGAGGGATGGGGGAAGTGGCTGAGTACTGGCACATCCTTTTTTTTAACCAAAAAAGGCACTGATTGTAACCTTCTAAGCTGGAGAGCTTAATTGCTCTCCCTTTCTAAATTTAAACTGTACTGCAAGCTCATGTCTTAACCCCTCCCCAACCCCTCCCCCACTATTGAGTTACTTAGAAAACAATAAAAGTGGTCATATAAATATAAAATGTGGTCATTTAGTAGATTTATGTATTTGTACTCTAATTCAAACTCTGGATTTTGTGACGTAAGAAGAACATACCTGGCTGAGCTTACTTTGCACTTATCTACTAATTATATTTTTGTTTGTTTGAACTCTAAATGATTCCATGTAACTACAAACTTGTGGTAGACTCCAGACCCTTGAGCAATAGTGAAATACATGATTCCCCCTGTGGCTGTGTTAAGGATTGAAAACCATGTCCATTATCTATAAGCAATATTCTGAATCATTTAACATTTTCTGGTTAATATATGTCTGCATGATGATAAAGTTCAGTTTATGAGCCAAATTCTACTGTGTGAAATATAGAGGCAAATCTACTGATTACAACTGAGTTCTCTGGCTTGACCTGAAGTTTAACTGAGAGCTTAGTTTGTCTCATTAAATTACACCATTACTGTTAACAAGTCGTGAAGGGAAAACAGCCAGGTTCCCGCTGTAAAGACAGAAGATCAGGAGGTACATCTCAGTAAATGCCAATAGGACTCTTTTTTTCTTTGGAATTTAAAAATGTGCCAGCAGGAGAAAAATTGCTGCCCTCATATTCAGTACCAGCTGGTCCCATTTAAGTGTCATATCAATGCTATGGCCCTATGTGTTGCCACATTGTGCTGTCACAGAGAGGCTCAGAACTGAATAGGTTAACAAAGCTTTTTTTCAGTCATTAAGTCAGCAGTCTCATCTTCATCACTGCAAGCATTCACACGACACAAAGAGATGAGAGTGGGTATTCTTTATCTGGGGCCTATTTTAAAATCCCCCTTTTGCAGAAAAGAAGAATAGAAGTTCAGTTAAGGCAGTGGATTGACACTCATGGGTTTGGGTCTTAGCTTTGGACAAGACACTTAATATCTCTGTATGTTAGCTAAAAATAGATCAGTGCCTTGCAAGAGTTTTGTGAGACTATATTTATTAATGTTTATGAAATGCTTTTTGCTGACAGGGACCATATGAGCACTTACAAAGTAATACAATCAATTTTTGTAACCATGTGCCCTCTCTGTAAGTAAAGCTTTATTTCTGCAACTTTTTCATATCTGCTTGCATGAGTAAATATTTTTATAATGACAGAGTGATGTTAAACTGCTGTTTGGAGTGCAGTTTGGCTTTGGTATTTGGAATATGTGTGACCAGACACGAGTTCAAGATCAAGTTCCAAAGCAAAGGAAAAGCAGTTCCACATTTATGGATTTGAATGGAAAAGACCTTATGGGTTATTTGATTCAAAACATAGAGGAGGATTTACATTGGTATTTCTCAATGTTATATTTACCAAACTTTTAAATACTTCTCATTACATTGCCTACTCTGCCTCCTTAGGCAAATCATTCCACCGCTTAAATGCTTTCACAACTACACAGTTTGTTCAAATGTTTCTCCTACATTTTTTTTACATTTTTAGTTTTATGTTATAATTCTTGCTCTGTGGTAATAAGACACTCTGTTAATCTGTCTCTTAACTCTGAATTATTTGTAAACCTTTATCAATGTCATAGGGACACAATATCAGGAATACCTGAAAAATGATAAGTAAAGTTCTTACAAAATGACAAACTCAAATACTCCTTTACTATATGTGAGCATGTAATCATGCTCTTTTGCATTCTAGTAATTCTGGGGCAAATATCCTATAGAGTAACCATAAACATAGTTTGTGTTACAGCACTTCTTCTTCGAGTGTCCCCGTGGGTGCTCCACATTAGGTGTCGGGCTCGCCCGGCGCCGCAGATCGGATCTTCCAAGCAGTTTCTGCCGGACCGCGCATGCGCCGGTGTGCGCCACTCCCCCGTGCGCTCCCGGCCACGTGCGCGATCCGGTCCCCGCCAGTTCCTCTTAACCGCCGTCGGCTGCAGACGGAATCCAAACTAGGCTAAGGCCAAGTAGCGTATTCAATGACTTTAACTGTTTTTCTTAAAGTTTTTCAAGTACTTAGGCTACTGCAAGTTAGCCGGTTGTTATTTTTCAAAAAAAAAAAAAAAACCAAAACAAACTACAAGCGGGACAGCTTCAATCCAGTCCCAGTAACAAGCGCCGGAGGCCAGGAGCATCGGGCCGTCAGCCCTCCTGCTGAGGCAGGCCATCAGACGGGGAAAACAGCACAGGGAAGGTGCTAAGTACCCGCTTAACAACTGAAAGACTCACCAACAATGTCCTCTTCAGGATTTAAAAAAACGTGAGTCCTGCCCAGAGGCGATTAAGGAGAGACAGGGAGATGCGGCTTAAAATGCTGCTTTTGATAAGGCCCTCCAGCCAGACGTGCCGGAGCGGCCGCAGCAGGAGGGACCCTCCGGGGCCCATAAAAGGAAAGCTGCCTCCCTCACCCCATCAGCGCAAAAACGGAGGAAAGTCTCCCCAGCCCGATCCCTGCCGGCAACAATAGCGAGCGGGACGGGAGGAGCGAGCAGCCCCCAGCCGCAGCAACAGCTGATTGGTGGCGGCACGGAGAGCCACGTGGAAGCGGCTCAGCCTCTGATAATCAGCCAGCCGCCCCGCACCGCAGGCAGGGCGGCGGCTAAACAAGCGCCGGTACCGGCGGCACCGCAGGCAGCGGCACCGACCCCCGGGGAACCGGCGGTGCAGAGCGCGCAGGCACGCAGCCTGCAGGCACCGGAGGACACCGCACCTGCGGCACCGCCCTCGAGCGTGCCGAGCTCGGTGCGGACGGGGCCGGGATCCCCTGTACGTCAGGGGGCGGAGTTACCTCCTCAAGGGAGGGGGAAGGCTGCACACAAGAGGAGGCATTGCAGCCCCTCTCCGCACAGGGCTGTGGAGTTGCTTTCTCACAGCCCTCCGCTTATGTTGCAGACTCCAACCAGAAGGCAGGGGTCCCCCCTAGCCTACCCGGAGCCCCCTTCTCCATTTTTTGCAACCAGCCTCACCCTGGCTGGGACCACCTTCACCCTTCCTGGGGTTTGAACCGCTGGACTATTATGCAAAATCGCTCTCTCCAGCCCTCCCCCAGACGCAGAGGGTATGCACCTTCCCAAGAACAGTGCCTATACTGCCATGGTCGCCCCTACCACGCGGGGCATAGACACCATCGGCTATCTACTAGGGAAAGATCCCCACAAACGATCTCGTACCCCCGAGGGCAATTGCGACCGGGGACAGAGACTCAAGCATCTCAGGGGGGACTGGTTATGGAACCCCGAGATTTTCTCTCGCAAACCTCTAGTGAGAGGGTGTACCATCACCAGCAGGAACCGGAAGGGTCCAGAGAGACGTACCCCAGCGGTTCCTCGCTCTCCTCCCTGGATGAGGCTACGGCCCCGGGGGACGTCCATCCTCCGGACGATCTCAAACAGTTCCAAGAGCTGTTTTACGAGGGTGGCCTTCACGCAAGGCATCCAGACAGCTAAGGTGCAAGAGAAACACCATAAGCTCCTCAAAAATCTGAGACCTCCGGCCTCCTCCAAAATAGCAATACCGCTTGATGACGCAATCTTGGAGTCTGCCACTATGATATGGCAGACTCCTGCGACTATTCCGCCTGTCCACAAGAGAGCGGGAAAAAAAAAAAACTTCATGCCGACAAAGGGCGCGGAGTTGCTGTTCAGCCACCCACAACCAAATTCCTTGGTGGTGGAGTCATCGCAATGTGGGGGAACAGACAAACATGCCAAAAAGCTAGAGCTGTTGGGCAGAAAGGTCTACTCCTCCTCCACTCTACTGTTGCGAATGGCAAATTACGCAGCGCATCTAGCGAACCATAATTTCGATAACCACATTAGGTTAACCTCCCTCATGGACTCGCTTCTAGAGGGCAAGAAACCAGTGCTCAAGGCCATCATGCAAGAAGGCTACGCGGCCTCGAGGACGGGAGTTCAGATCGCCCTGGATATTGCGGACTCAGCAACAGCGTCCCCAGTACCACAGGGGTTACGAGCAAGGGCGACATCAACAGCACCAGCAGTACAGAACTCCCAGGCGTCGTTCCCAACACAGCCGTGCGTCCTCGGGGCAGGGCCAAAGGCCACAAGTTTGACACACAGATCCAGGGCTGCGCCATCACTACCATCACAAGGTCATCCGAAGCGGTTATTCCACCATCGCCTCTGACCATTCTATAACCAGTGGCAAAGGATCACCACAGACAAATGGGTGCTGGAGATCATAGCCACGGGGTACGCCATCCCCTTCCAGTCGCTCCCACCGCCATGACCTCCACCCAGGCCCCACCTCCAGGAGGCCTCCCATGTAGCGAGGCTCAAGCAGGAGGTAGACCATCTCATGCTCATAGGGGCAGTGGAAAGAGTGCCGGAGCAACTGCAAGGGAGAGGGTTCTACTCGAGGTACTTCCTCACGGGGAAAAAGACAGGAGGCGGGAGGTCCATCTTAGATTTTCGAGGCCTCAACCGGTACCTGCGCAAGCAACGCTTTCGGATGATCACAATCGCCTCCATCCTTACGGCACTAGACGATGGAGATTGGTTCGCAGCCCTCGACTTATAAGACGCGTATTTTCACATAACTATTCATCCGGCTCACCTACGATTCCTCTGGTTTTTCATGGTAGGCAAAGAACATTTTCAATACAAGGTCCTACCGTTTGGCCTCTCCTCGGCCCCCAGAGTCTTCACCAAGCCCTTGGCAGTGGTGTCAGCCTACCTGCACAGACAGGGGGTATTTATATTCCATTATCCGGATGACTGCCTACTCAAAGGGGCCTCGAAGGAGGAGGTACTACGCATGATATGCGTCACAGCAGGCATGTTCTCTTCGCTCGGCCTGGTTATCAATCTGACAAAATCAAAGATAGACCCCATGCAGGACATAGAGTTCGTAGGGGCACGCATAAATTCTATTACAGCAAGGGCGTATCTACCAGAGACTCGCTTTTGGGCCGTCGGCTCCCTCGTGCAAGTCTTCACCTTCAGCCCTACGGTGCTGGTTCTGACGTGCTTACAGCTGCGGGGCCACATGGCAGCAGCGACGTTCGTAGAACAGAACGCCAGGTTACACATGCGCAGCATGCAGCACTGGCTGGCGAGCGTATACAACCCGGCAGCACACACTGTTCACAGGGTGGCGTCGCCCGCAACAGAGGTGCGCATATCCCTGCAATGGTGGGTAAACCCCGAGAACCTGCTAACAGGGGTACCCTTCCACCAACCACACACATTGGGTTTTCTTACTACAGATGCCTCCCTCATAGGGTGGGGAGCACACATGGGCGAAGAGGTGACGCAAGGGCTGTGGTCCTCCACGGAGCAGTCACTGCACACAAATATACTGGAGCTCAGAGCAGTGTTCAACGCCTGCAGACACTTTCGAGACCATATAAAAGGCAAAGTAGTCGGGATCAGTATAGACAATACCTCCACCATGTTTTATATAAATCGGCAAGGAGGAGCTCGGTCCCGTACCTTATGTGCAGAAGCAGTCCGGTCGTGAAACTGCTGCATCGCCAACAATATAACCTTGAAAGCCTCGTACTTCCCAGACGCTCACAATGTGAAGGCAGACCAGCTGAGCACGCGTTTCGCACTCACGCACGAGTGGCAGATCCGTCCCGATCTGCTGCAACCGATTTTTCATGCATGGGGTTTTTCCCCAGATAGACCTGTTTGCTACTCAGCACAACAAGAAGTGCCCGCGATTCTGCTCCAGGGCAGGACTGGGACGGGGGTCCCTGAGGGACGCCTTCGCGATCTCATGGAGGGGCCCCCTGCTTTACGCTTTCCCTCCCACAGTGCTCATCCACAAAGTGTTGCAGAAAGCCAGGAGGGAAGGAGCCTGAAGGATCCCGATAGTCCCAACGTGGGATCGACAGCAATGGTTCCCCCTACTCCTGCGCATGTCGGACCGGCCACCGATGCCCCTTCCGGTGGCGCCGGATCTGCTCACGCAAGCCCAGGGGTCCATAGTGCATCCACACCCCCAAGGCCTGCGACTACAAACGTGGTTAATCCATGGCTCAGCTCCCTAGAGAGCACATGTACGGAGGAAGTGCAGCAAGTCCTAGAAAGTAGCAGGAGGACTTCCACCAGGAAGACCTACAAGCAGAAATGGACTCGCTTTACGGCATGGTGTTCTACCAAACAGCTAGCCCCCCTTTTCGGTGCCTATGGCTGTGATATTAGAGTATTTACTGGACCTCAAGAGAGGAGGACTCTCGCTATCCTCGTTTAAGGTCCACCTTGCCGCCTTTTTGGCATTCAGACACGGAGAGACAGGGCACGTGGTGTTCGCCCATCCCATGGTTACCAGGTTCCTTAAAGGGCTGGTAAACCTATACCCCCCTCGGAAACCGCTTCCACTTTCGTGGAACTTGGACCTGGTGCTTAATGCGAAAAGGGGACCACCGTTCGAGCCTTTGGCCACGGTTTCCCTCTGCCTCCTTATGATAAAGACGATCTTTCTTCTCGCAATCACGTCAGCTCGCAGGGTGAGCGAGCTTGCGGCAGTTATGGCAACGCCACCCTGTGCTGTTTTTTCCAAGGAGGCGGTAACCATACGGCTGCATCCAGCCTTTGTTCCTAAAGTTTCTTTCTGAGTTTCATACTAACGAACCTATTGTTTACCCTCGTTTTATCCAAAGCCTCATAACTCTAACAAAGAGGCGCGCCTACACCTCCTGGACGTGAGGAGGCGCTAGCTTTCTATATAGACAGGACCAAGTCCTTCCAGAGAACGGATAGACTCCTAGTCTGTATCGCTCCCAAATCAACAGGAGAATGTCTCTCTTCGCAGAGAATCTCGAAGCACATCGTATCTTGCATAAAAATGTGCTACAAACTCAAAAAGACTCCTTTCCTGGCCATGCCCAGGGCTCATTCCACTAGGGCGGTGGCAGCATCAACAGCCCTTTTTCAAGGGCGTTGCGCTAAAAGACATTTGCAGAGTGGCGGCCTGGTCATCCTGTGACACCTTCGCCAAACATTACGCCCTTCACAGGGTATTCCAAGAGGATACCCGTCTCTCGACAGCGGTCCTCTCGGGGACAAGCTGCACATAATCCGATTACCCACCTCCTATCTTGGGTTACTGCTGGGTAGTCACCTAATGTGGAGCACCCACGGGGACACTCGAAGAAGAAAGAAAGGTTACTCACCGTAGTAACGGTGGTTCTTCGAGATGTGTCCCCGTGGGTGCTCCACTACCCGCCCATCCTCCCCGCTCCGGATCTCTGTTTAGTGTTTTGCAGGAGCATCCGAGGCAGTTGGTCAAGGAACTGGCGGGGACCGGATCGCGCACGTGGCCGGGAGCGCGCGGGGGAGTGGCGCGCACTGGCGCATGCGCGGTCCGGCAGAAACTGCTTGGAAGATCCGATCTGTGGCGCCGGGCGAGCCCGACACCTAATGTGGAGCACCCACGGGGACACATCTCGAAGAACCACCGTTACTACGGTGAGTAACCTTTCTATATTCAGCTAAGAAGGGGTAGCAAACATGCTGGGCTAGGGATTGTGATGAGGAAGCCACTGGTAGTTCACTAATCTGTATCAACAACTCCTTTCAGGCCTCTCAAACTCACTACATCTAACACACCATTTTCATGAGCTGCATCTGCACTAGCATGGTCTTCTGAAAGATACATCAAAAACTGGGGACACTTTTGAAAGAGTGCATGGAGTGTCTACACACAAAATTGAACTCTTTCAAGAGGAAATCGAAAGAACACAGCACTGCTTTAGAAAGTGCTCCTCTGATCCCGGATCAGGAAGAGTGGCCCGTTTTGACAGATTCTTTCTAAAGAAAACATGTGTAGATGCTCCATGGGCTGCTGTTTCGACAGAGAAGTCCTCCATGGCACCAGCCAGCTGGGGTGTGGAGACGCCCTTGCCAGCAGCAGCGGGGCTCTACGCTTCTTGCATCCGGCTGCCTTTAAAGCCGCACAGACCTAGAAGCCCTGTGGCAGGAAGCTGAAAGGAAGTGAGCTGCACAACCATGACCTGCATTCTGCATACCCCCACAGCTACCCCCAATTAAAGGCCTAACATCATGGCCAGCAGCCAGCCTCCTGAGGAGCACCCCCCCCCGATGCCTCTCAGGGTTCTCAGGGGCCTGGTCAGGCTGCAAAAAAATGGGCCCCTCCTGGACTGAGCCAGAACTCTGATATTATACTTTGAAGGCTGTAATCAAACATAGGCAGAAGCAGGTTTTCTTCCAGACAGGAAGAAAACTAGTTATCTCCCTGGATTTAATATAAATTGAGCATCAGGAAACAACAGAAAGGAAGCTGCATTTTCATGTAAGTCAACATGAAAAAGCCATCACAATATAAAATCAGCATGGGAAGACAGCAGACACTAAAGCCACAGGAGGTTCTCTTGTCTCTGGGGACAAAATATTGAATTTTGGGGAAATATGGGGAAAATGAAAAATGTATTTTGTTGTCCATCACTGAGCAACACTTGATGGACGAAGATGAAAAATCTGGATCCTTATTTGACTGAAAATGAGCAAACTCTGGAAAAAGACTTTCAGAAACCGTTTTCGTCAAATGGATTGTAACTTGCTAAAGTTATAGTCTCTTTGAAGTATTATATTTTTGTTTTATATGTAACCATATAGCTACCAGCATTCTCTAGGCACCTCATGTTTACCTTTCTGTGGGCTAAATGTATAGCCTGGTTAAATTCAATACACACACCTTTTACCAGTTCCTAGTGTTCTGGATGTAATTTTCTATGGATTTGTGGGACCTTTTACTAAGGAAAGAGCCCTGCATAGTAATAGTTGTAACCATTGTTTAAAGAAACAGTGAGGGAGGCATTGGACACCAATGGGCGCTGGGCCCATAATTGATGACTATGATGATGAAACAGATTATACGCAGTAAGTGTACAATACTTACCACTCCTGGTAATGCAGACAAACCCTTCCTGATGGCCAGTCAGGATCAGTTTTGTTGGCGTGCCAGCTTCTGCATGATATCATTGGCAGAGTGTTGAGGTCTGGCAGCTCTGATCTTGGGGTGTGTCCTGAAGTTAGGTTCCAAAGGACTTCCTTTTGGACACCATTTATGTATTCAAACGTGGACCCTGCCTAGCTACACCATAACCAATAATTTTAAACTGAAGTACTGCAAAACAGTATTTTCCCCAAGTCTGTCCCTGATCCCTACTTCTTTATTGTTTATCTGCATGTTTCGTCTTTGATCGTCTTCATCTGTTGCATAACTGATTTTACAGATTTAAGTCAGCGAAGGTGTTGGGGTAAGATTTGTTAAAGAATTGGTTTGTAATGCTTGCCAGACAGAATGCAATCACATTTTTCCTTAAGCATCATAAGACCTGTTTCTTTATGGTGGGTACATGGGGACAGGAGTGCCTCCTTAGCAGCCCATTATGTTGTTTTGATGCAATTTAGGTATAATGTGAAGATGTGACTCTCTGCTAGGTAATGGCGGCTGCTGCTGCTGCTGCTTACAGCAGAAAAAAGGTTTCAGACCATACAATATCTGCTTCTCTTGTCCTTACTCAGTATTGTTTCAATCTTTCTTTGTTAACAAGCATCTTTGTTTTATAATAAGTAGACCTCAGTGCTATAATATCTGCAAAATGTGAATTTTTAGTTGACTCAAACAAGTTGATGTGTACATTGTCCCTTTGGTGAAGGAAAACACGATATTTTCTCTGAGGCTGCACTTAGGCTACTGCTGCTGCTGCTGGCAGCTTGATAGAAATGAGAACTCACAAAACTGCAAATGACCACTCATTTGCAGCTTTGGGTGGCTAATTTGCATATTTTAATGAGATGGCCCAGCTGGGAGAGGCTGCTTCCAGCAGGAAACAAGCAGTGTAGCCGTGGTTCTGCTGGCAACACCCCTTTTTGTCAGCTGCCTCCATCCCTGATTTTTTTCAGGGTATAAGAGGCTGCCCACCAGTGGGATTTTGCCAGCACTACCACGTCTACACTGCTTGTTTCCTGCTTGTCTGTCTGTCTCTGTCTGGAAGGCTGTACCTTGGCCTACAGTTTTGGATGCCATGAGAAAGCATCAAAGAGTCATAGGGAATGGGAGAGGGGTGGTGCTTGTGCTGGGGTTGGGTTACAAGGTGGTGGCAGTGTTTGGGGAGTGGAGAGGGAACACTCAGTTGGAAGCAAAGAACTATAAAAGAAAGAGCAGTTGTCATATCCATCCTGTCTGCATGTATACACAGCTGAATGCACCCGCAAGAGCTGTTTCCGTTCACTGTTGAGCTGTGCATGAGCAAAAGAGGAAGGTACATTTTCCACAATGGCATCTTAAAGACAATGGGGACGCTGAAGGTTCCTGGTTACAGTCCATCAGGACTAAGTGCTGCAGAACCCCTCGGAAGGGTCCTGGCCTAGATACAAATGGCAGCAGCTAAACCTATGAAATTAAGGATTTGGAAGCGTCTGGAGGATGCCAGGAACCCCAGGCAAAAACACTGCTGTGTGAGAAGGGCTTTGATTCATTGGAAAGCAAGGACAATAAGAGGCTGAGATGGCATGTAGAGTGGAAGCAGGTAAATTCTATCCTCCCAGCCAAACAAACTGACCTTACTTTGCCCAAAATCTTTGTGCTGCTGCCAGCCCCTGGAGAAGAGAGAAGATGGAATAGGTGTTGTGAACAGAGTAGGTATGTTGGCTCAGGCAGTTTCAGTGGGCAGTTGTGCTAACTGGGCAGTGATGTCACTGAATTCGGTGGACTAACATCAGGATAAATTTGGCCTTTACCATTTGCAGCCCAAAATTGTGTTTGTGTTTTCTTTGTCGGCAGATGCACATGTTAGGGTCACAGAAAATTGTAGGACAGGAAGGGACTTTGAGAGTCATCTAGTCCAGTTCCCTGCAGCCATGGCAGAACTGAGTACTAAGCACTAACATCCTCACAGGTGTTTGTTTAATCTGCTCTTAAAGATCTCCAACAATAAAGATTTTGCACCCACAAGGCAATTTATTCCAGTGCTTAACCACTCCAACCATTAAGAAGTTTCCTAATGTCCAATCTAACCCACCCTTGTTGCAATTTAAGCTCATTGTTTCTTTTCCTATCATTAGAGGTTAAGAACAATTCTGCACCTCTCCCCTTTAAAGTCTTTTTATGCACTTATACATTATCATTTACAATGTCTTCTCTTTTCCAGACTAAACAAGCCCATTTGTTTCAATATGTCCTCATAGGTATGGCTTTACCAAATTCATGGCCTATTTTGATCAATTTCAAGGTCATAGGATTTTAAAAATGGAAATATAATGATTTTAGATACTTCAACCTGAAATTTCACATTTTTGTAATTGTAGGAGTAATGATCCAAAAAGGAGTTGTGTGATGGTGTCATGGAAGAGAGCAGGGTAGGGGTTAATGTCCTCCTGAGGTAACTTGAGCCCAGGTGAGCCAATGGGAGTGGAGTGACTTCTTTGAACTGAGAACAATTGCAGTTTAAGGGGTCTTTTGTCTGCTAGGGAAGGAGAGAGAAGACAGAGGGAGAAGGATGTCTCCCAGGCAATTGAAATAAATTCCATCAATATCCTGACCATCTGTAGTGACATAAGTAGAAGGGAAATGTATAGTTAGATGCAATCAAGTTATGTTTATTTTTAATTTGGCTGGACTGGCTACCTCTCTTTTTCATTTTGCCTGTTGTTGTTTTGCTGCACTGTTTTTCTTTTGTTGCTTGACTTGATATTTTCCCCCAGTAACTTTTAAGCTGAATCCCAGGGAAATATTTTTCTCTGCATGCTAGCCCATGATTTATTTTTCTTGTTTTGTGTCTTTAAGCAATTTATCTGATACCTGTGCCCTGACAAGGGGTCTGTGTATGTGTGTGCCTTGGGCTAGAAGGCCAGCTACTGAATTACTGTTTATTCTAATCTCTCTCCAGAGGGAGGGTTAAGAGCTTTGGGGTGTCTCCATGGGAAGATATCCCCAGGTATGTCTTCCTGGGTTAAGGGGGTTTTGTTTTACCTGGGTAGTGGCAGCATACCATCCAGGGGATCAGTGACCTTGGGAAGTTTTAAAGTAAAGCCTGTGAATAGGCAAGGTGTTATTTTATTTTATTTTTTGCAGGCCTCCACTTTCTGCACTCAGAGTGTCAGAGTGGGAACAGAACCCTCACAGATGGTCACAAGGTTATGGTGGGGAGGCAGGGCATTGGCATTGCTACCTTAATTCAGCACTGCTGTTGGGAGTAGTGCTGCCTTCAGAGCTGGGCAGCTGCGGAGCAGTGGCTGCTGACTGGGAGTCCAGCTCTGAAGGCAGAGCTACCTCCATCAGCAGCACAGAAGTAAGGCTGATAATGGTATGTTATTGCCACCCTTATTTTTTTCACTGCTGCCTGCAGGGATGGGACCTTAATCAGCAGTCTCCAGGTATCCAACACTGAATGCAGCAGTGTAGAAGTAAGGGTGACATGGGCACGGTATTGCCACCCTTGCTTCCGCTCTGCTACTGGTAGGGCGCTGCCTGCAGAGCAAAGCACTCATCCAGCGTTACAACCACTGCTCTCCAGTTGCCCAGCTCTGAAGGCAGTGCAGAAATAAGAGTGACAATACTGAGACCCTCTTAAAAATCCTTGTGATCCTGCTGAAATTCCTTTTAGGGTCAGGACCGCAATTTGAGAAACACTGGTGTCCTCCTTGAAATCTGTATAGTATAGGGTAAAAGCACACAAAAGGCCACAGAAGACACCAGATTTTATGTTCCTCAATGTATTTTGCTTGGCTATGGATTGATGGGGCACTGCTAGCTCATGTTTCCTATACTTGCAGTCATTTTTGTTGCTATTCTCTGGATTTGCTCCAATTTTTTCACATCTTTCCAGAACTGTGGCACCTAGAACTGGACACAGTACTCCAGCTGAGGCCTCAATGTGGAACAGAGCAGAGGAATTACTTCTTGGGTCTAAGGGGAGGGATAGTTCAGTGATTAGTGCAGTGGCCTTATAAACCCAGGGTTGTGTGTTCAATCCTGAGGAGGTTTTGCAAGATTCTGCAGCAGGTTAGATTAAAAAAATCAGTTAGGGCTGGTGATAGATCCTGCAGTGAGTACAGGGACTGGACTTGACAACCTCTCAAGGTCCCTTCCAGTTTTATGCAAAATGTATATCTCCATGTTTTTCTTTAAACACTCTTCCTCATATATCCTAGAGTGATGTTTGCTTTTTCTTTTTTCCATCAGTGTTACTCTGTTGACTCATCTTTAGCTTGTGATGCATGATGACCCCTAGATCCATTTCTGCACTTCTCCCAAAGAAAGTCATTTCCCTTTTTGTATGTGTGCAACAGATTGTTCCTAAGTGGAGTACTTTGTATTTGTCCTTATTGACTTTCATCCTATTTACTTCATATCATTTCTTCAGTTTGTCCAGATCATTTTGAATTATAACTGTATCCTCAGAAGGACTTGCAACCCCTCTCAGCTTGATACCCTCCACAAGTGTACTCCCTATGCCATTATCTACATAATTAATAAGGATATTGAAAAGAACCAGACTCAGAATTGATCCCATGGAACCCCATGTGACATCCTCTTGCAGCTTGACTGTTAACTACTTTCTGGGAATGTTTTTCAGACTAGTTATGAGCCTGCCTTATTGTGAGCTTTTGTCTGGTTTGTAATTCATGTTCAGATTTATTCCTGCTGATGCTTTAATGCAGCATCCCCTTTTACTTTCTTTTACTGGGCATTTCCCCCCATCTTACCCCACCTCACACGTATGCACGGTTACTCTTTTATCTAAATTAAATCTTATTCTCTTTAAGTGCACTCATCTCTCTGCACCCTCTAGACTGTTCTAAAATTGCTGTCTTCAGTGGACTTCCTTGGAAATCCCTTATAGTTTGGTATGTTGTGCAAATATGCATTTAAGTGAATCCTAGAGATCATTAATGATATGCTTAATAGTACTCATCCTAAAACTGACCGCAACAGAATTCACTGGATAGATCTTTGCATTCTGCTTATCTCTTATTAGTTCTCTCTGTGGACTGGATTTTTGGTTTCTTTGGCCAAGCAGGGAAATACAGAGGTAAAAGTTTGACCAACTGGTATCTTTGGGTCCAGGTCTAGTGTGGAACATAATTCCTGCTTTCACAACTCTTTTCAGCAAGTGGGAGGAGAGGAGCAGGGAGTGAAAGGTATGACAGCCCCTCTGCCCAGAAGTAATAAAAGAGCAGGGAAGAAATGCTTATTCTCCATTTCACAATCCCTTCCTTGGTATGCTGTTGAGAGAAAATGTACGTGTTCCCCTATAGCCATGGTTGAGCCTAAAGGCTCAAACAAACCATCTTTTTTACATTCTGTCAATCAGTTTGGTATCTCCATTACTAAAGATGCAATTTCTGTAGTAGTTTTGATGCAGGACTATATAGAAAGCCCTACCAAAGTCTAAAATAATTTGGATCTTAAATCAGTTGTGTCGGAAATGTAATTTACTAAACACCGTGTTTTCTCAGACAAACACAGTTTAATAACACAGTTTATTAACATAAAATACTAAACCTTTACTCTAATATAGTAATTAAAAAAACAAAAAAGCACAGCAGCCATCCCTTTCCTTTCAGCTTAATAGGTAATAATTTCTTTTTTTACTATGTATAGGTTGAATCTTTCTCGTCTGGCACCCTCAGGACCTGACTAGTGCTGAACAACAGAATTTGCTGAATCATGGGAGGTCATTATTATCTAGCAGCATTACCGACACTTCCACTGCTTACTGGGCTCTTGGAAGACATTTATGGGTAAATTACAGCTAAATAACAGCACAGAACACTGAGAGCCATGATTTGTGGCTGTAAAGAAACTTTATGGGACTGGGAGAAACTTGGCCACATTCACGATAAGTGGCTGTTCTGCTAACTAAAATCATGCCAGTTTACAGACGCTGCTTGACAAGAAAGTTCCAGACAAGAAAGGCTCAATCTGTAATAATTTAATCCTCCTGTTAAAAAAATCCTGAGAAACAAATTTCATAGTAAAACAATACAGAAACACTCAAAGCAACAGTAATGTATCTTCTCTGCTTATGTTTAGCTTCAAGGATGGTAGATATTTCACATTGGCTACGTCTACACGTGCACGCTACATCGAAATAGCTTATGTAGCGACATCGAAATAGGCTATTTCGATGAATAACATCTACACGTCCTCCAGGGCCGGCAACGTCGATGTTCAACTTCGATGTTGCGCAGCCCAACATCGAAATAGGAGCAGCGAGGGAACGTCTACACGCCAAAGTAGCACACATCGAAATAGGGATGCCAGGCACAGGTGCAGACAGGGTCACAGGGCGGACTAGCGCTTCCGGGGCAACAGCTAGCCGCTCCCTTAAAGGGCCCCTCCCAGACACACTCAGCCTGCACAGCACGTGGTCTGAGGAGCCATAGGCACACAGACCCTGGGCGCTGCAGTCATGGACCCCCAGCAGCAGCAGCAGCAGCAGCAGCAGCAGCCAGAGGTCCACCCAGCCCTCCCGGCAGGAGCAGGGCTTGCCCTGCTCCATGCCATGCGGGAGGCAGCTGAGCACCTCCTTGCTACACCGGAGGAGGAGCTGCCCCCAGGGCAGCAGGGCTCAACCCCTAACCCTGCAGCACCCCGCCTCCACCCCGCCTCACACGCCGGCGGCTGTGGAGCTACCCCACCAGCACCGACTGGTGGGAGCGGCTGGTGCTTGGGGAGTGGGACGACGACCGCTGGCTCAGGAACTTCAGGATGAGCCGGCAGATATTTATGAAGCTGTGCCAGTGGCTCATCCCCGCACTCAGGCACCAGGACATGGCCATGCGGCGTGCCCTCACAGTGCAGAAACGGGTCGGCATCGCTGTATGGAAGCTGACCACTCCCGACAGCTACCGATCCGTGGGACAGCAGTTTGGTGTCGGCAAGGCCACCGTCGGGGCTGTCCTCATGGAGGTAAGAGAACCCATGGGGGGAGGGCAGGGCAGGGGAGGGGGGCCCGGGCAGAGGAGGGCAGGGGAGGGGAGGAGAGGCCAGGGCGGGGGAGGGCAGAGGAGGGCAGGGCAGGGCAGGGCCACGCACACCCTGCTCACCCCTCATTGGTGCTGTCCCATGTGCTTTCTCTGCAGGTTGTGCGTGCCATCAACGCCATGCTCCTGTACAGGCTCGTGAGGCTGGGGGACCCAGATGCCATCATCGCGGCCTTTGCCACCCTGGGCTTCCCCAACTGCTTTGGGGCTCTGGATGGGACTCACACCCCATCCGTGCCCCACATCACAGTGGAGGACGATACCTGAATCGCAAGGGCTACCATTCTGTCGTCCTCCAGGCCTTGGTGGACAGCCGGGGACGTTTCCAGGACATTTATGTGGGCTGGCCTGGCAGCACCCACGACGCCCGGGTTTTCTGGAACTTGGGCCTGTGCCGCCGGCTGGAGGCGGGGACCTACATCCCCCAGCGGGAGATCCCTCTGGGGGACACCACCACGCCCTTCTGCGTCATCGCAGATGCGGCATACCCCCTCCGCCCGTGGCTCGTGCACCCGTACACGGGCCATCTCTCCGCTAGCCAGGAGCGCTTCAACGAGCACTTGAACCACGCACGCCAGGTGGTGGAGCGCTCATTTGGCCGCCTGAAGGGACGCTGGAGATGTCTCCTGACTCGCCTGGATGCAGGCCCCAACAACATCCCCCAGATTGTGGGTGCCTGCTGCGCCCTGCACAATTTGGTGGAGAGCAAGGGGGAGACCTTTTTCCAGGGCTGGGCTGCGGAGGCCGGCAGGGCAGACGTCCAGCCACCTGCTGCCCCCAGTCGGCAGGTGGAACCCGAAGGGACCCGGGTCCGGGAGGCCCTGCGGGCCCACTTCAATGATGAGGCCGCGGGGTGAACTCTGCCCAGGCCCCCCCACTGCCCGCCCCTTCCTCCACCACACTTCTGCCCCAACGCCCACACCATGGAGCACCCCACCACACCCCCCTCCCACTTTTCCTGGACAAATGACAGCACACACTTGTGGCTGAACTTAAACTTCTTTTTCTTTCAGAACTTTTTTTTTTAACTGTAAATATATGAAACAAGAACAAACTATATACAAACATGTGGAAACAAACTAATATGTACAAATAAAACAATACTAAGAAACAAGTGTCCTCATTAATAAAAAGAAAACCAGGCAGGATAACGGGGAGAACTATTTACATGGGGGGGGATGGGGCAAACGGGGGGCACCAAACAATAAGTTTAAACTATATACAAGGGGGGGGCCACGTCCCGGGCCCCTCAGCCCTATAGTCCGGCACTGGGCGTGGCCGGCCGGGAGCCCCGCCGCGGTCGCAGCCCTGTCCTGGGCTGGCTGGGGGCGGGCCGGACCGGAAGATATGCCCGGCGAGTCTCAGGTGGCTCCAGGGGTCCCTCGGCGCTCCGGCCCTCGGCGGTGGGTGGCGGGGCGACGGCGGATGGGACGGCGACGGGCGGAGCAGCTGGTGGTGCGGCTGGTGGAGCAGGCACGGCGGGCGCTGTGGCGGTCGGCGTGGCATGGGGGGGCCAGGTAGTCCACCAGGAGGTTAAAAGTCTCCATGTAGGCCCCCCATGCCTCTTGGCGCCAGGCCAGCGCCCGCCCCTGCAGCTGCAGGTGCTGCTCTGCGACATCCAGCTGCCGTCGGTGGATGGCCAGCAGCTGGGGGTCCGTCGCCGTCGGCTGGTGGTGGTGCGGGGTCCGCCGTCTAGCCCGCCGTGGGGCTGGTCGGTCCTCAGCCGAGGGGCTGGCCTGGAGCGATGGTCCTGGAGGGCTCTCCGGGACCACTGAGGCCTCGCCGGCGCTCTCTTCCGGTCCTTCTGATGGTGCAGGTGCGGGACACAGGAGAGGAGGCGGGGAAGAAGAATGGAGACAGGCGTTAGTGTGGGCCCTGAGCCGTGGCCTTTGTCCCCCCAGCCCTGTGCTGCAGGTTCCCCATCCCCGTCCCCGGGAGATGCTGCTGTGATGGATGGGGTTCAGGGGTCCCCCTGCCCTGCACCCCGTCCCCTGGTGGGAGCGACTCTCACTTCACCCCGCAGGGTCTGACAGCAGGAGAGGTTTCTTAGGCCACAGATGCCCAGTTTCTCCCAGGAGTGACAGCATCAGCTGTCGGAAGAGACAGTCCTTCCAACCCATCGTGGGGAGAAGACCCCAAGGGGGGCCCCTCTGGGATGCAGCTTTCCGCCTCCTCAGGCTGGCTGCCTTCCAGCTCTCCCTTCCCCTAGCCTCTACCTGTGGCCCCCACCCTCCCCCCACAATTCCAAGCCAGCTCAGCTCCTCCCTCCTCTTTGTTCAGGGCAGAGGTGTCACCTGCCAGCTGTAGCCCCAGGATCATCCTTTGCCCCTGGGAGCTATTCTGCTCTTGTTGCTCATATGTAGCCTGAGTCTCCCTTTTGCACTCCCCCCACTCCATCAGATGCTGCTGCTGCTGCTGCTGTTGCTGCTGCTTCTGCTGCGGGGTGTCCCACCCCCTCCTCCCGGGGGCCCCTCGAGGTTCCACTCCCCCCTGGCCTGGGGATGGGGCATGGCACTGTCGTGCGGGGTGGGGGGGGGCAGGGGCTGATGCACTGCTGTGAGGGCCATGGCCCTGCTGTCCTTGGGGCCATGGCCATGTGAGCATATGGGGGGCCCTGGACACATATCTATTACCCCCCGCCCCTCAAGCCCAGGGGTGTACACCAGAGGGGGGTACATACCTGTCGGTCCACTCCCACGGTCTGGAGATCCCCGGGGGGCGGAGGCCTGGCTGCTGCTCCGGGATGGCAGGAGGAGGATCTGCAGCCCAGATTCTGCAGAGGAGGAGCCCCCCTCCTCCTCCTCCTCCTCCTGCCACGATGTCCCGGGGGTGGGCTCCGGGGGGGGACCCCGGGGTGCGGGGCTTACCTCCGGGGCGGACTCCGGCTGCAGGGCCTGCTGGGGCTCGTCGGCTGAGGTATCAAGGGTGGCCGGAGGGGAGGAGGTGTGCCGGGGGCCCAGGATGTCCCTGAGCTCCCTGTAAAAGGGGCAAGTGACAGGGGCGGCCCCAGATCGGCTGGCCGCATCCCGGGCCCGGGAGTAACCATGCCGCAGCTCCTTCACCTTACTCCTGATGCGATCAGGAGTGCAGGCAGGGTGACCCCGGGCAGCCAGGCCGTCGGCCAGCCGAGCGAATGCATCCGCGTTCCGCCTCTTGCTCCCCATTACCTGGAGCACCTCCTCCTCGCTCCAGAGCCCCAGCAGGTCCCGCAGCTCGGCCTCCGTCCAGGAGGGGCCCCGCTGCCGCTTGCCAGCCTGGCTGCCCTTCTGGCTGGGCTGGCTGCCCTGGCTCCCCTTGGGGGGTGTCCCCTGGGGGCGCTGGGGGGGCTGCCGGGCAGCCATTGCAGCTGGGTGGGTGGCTGTGCTGGCTGAGGGACGTGCAGGCTGGCCGCGTGTCTGGGCTGCCGCCTGCACGTTCCCTCAGCTTCCTGCACAGGAAGGGAGGGGGAGGGGACCTTTAAGGGGCCGCTCCATGTGGCCACCATTGAGCTGAGGGGCTGGAGAGAGCGTCTCTCAACCCCTCAGCTGATGGCCGCCATGGAAGAGCCGGCAATTTCGACGTTGCGGGGCGCGCAACGACTACACGGTCCCTACTTCGACGTTGAACGTCGAAGTAGGGCGTTATTGCTATCCCCTCATGGGGTTAGCGACTTCGATGTCTCGCCGCCTAACGTCGAAGTTAACTTCGAAATAGCGCCCGACGCGTGTAGCCGTGACGGGCGCTATTTCGAAGTTAGTGCCGCTACTTCGAAGTAGCGTGCACGTGTAGACACGGCTATTTTGTGTCAGGTTATTCTTTGATAACATCATACAAGTTCATACAAATACATAGTGGTATGAACAGAAGAGTAACACAGTTTCAGCAAACAATTTACAAGCGAACACTTGTCTAGAAAATTCAGTTGAAATAATCAGCCAATCAGGAAAGAGAACTGCCCCAAAGCAATCCAATGTAAACTTCTGTTTTAAAGTTTTGACATTAATTTCATCAGCAAAGGAAGAAAGACTTAATTTCATTCACAGTTTCACATACATTATTATTTTGAGGGCTGCTGTATAAAATTCAGAGGACTTCTTGGTGCTATCTTTTTCATGAGATGCAGCAGATTTACCAAAAGGGTGAGTACAGTTTCCTTATGGCAAAGTACATTACAGTAATTTTTCATAGACGGAGGGACAAGGGCTCAGATGCTGATCTCATCCACTTACTTTGGCACGACAACATTATTGATAAGCACCATAGTTCGTATGGCATTTCTTTAGGTTTGATGCCAGTCTTATTTGTTTTCATCAACAAAAAAGCTTCTCCCTTGTCAGTCTCCTGACTAAGCTTAACTCTCAGGAAATAGTCTTCAATGTCCAATTAATCATGGCATGCCAATACTATCTATATTCTAGAAAGATATAATCAAAGCAAAGGAAAAGTAAAGTCCCAGATAAGTGTCAGATTTCAAAATCTAATAAGGGAAGTGGGTGGGGAGAGAAGAGGGTGAGGAGAAGGAGGTTAGAGAAAGGGAAACTATTTTTTCCATGACGTCTAAGAGAAAAAATAGAAAATCTTCGTAATTAATATTAATATTTAAAATACCCTCTTTTGTCTGGAACAGAAGATTGATCCCAGACATATGATTTTTGGCATCATCTCTTCAGTAAATTCTTTGAATAAATTGCCATTACTGGTAGCAGTTTAATTGTTTCTCTCTTTTTAAACAATTCTTTGGTGTTCAGTTAATATTTTGTGGAATTATATTTTGCTCTCATTGTTTCCTTCTGGTAACAAATGAAACTTTATTCATGGCTCTCGCTTTGGTTGGTGCTACAGATTTAGTTTTTAGTTAGCGCAGGTTGGGTATTACTAGAAAGACAATAACTAGACAACTCCGCCATGAAGCCTCTATGAGCTCCATGGCAGTCCCAGGCGTAGATGAAGGAGGAGGGTTGGTCAGATGTGTGTCTATGCGCTGACCGTCAAACAACAATACGAATGAAATCTGATGCCAGTACAACTAAATGATAAAAGATGCCAGCTCGGACGTCACCTGGATTAACAAGGTCCGCAGTACCAATTGAGTGATCAGGGTTGGGTCAATAAGTTGGCTGCCAAAAGACAATTACAACTAACACATATGCTATCCATTGGAACATGGAACATCTGAACACTGTGGGCAACTAGAAAATTAGAGCTGCTTTGGAAGGAGATGGAGAAATACAGATGCAATATACTTGGAGTGGCAGAGATGAGTTGGACGGCATCAGGAGAGATATGTGGTTATGAAGTCATTTGGTCAGGAAATGAAATGAAGCATGAAGCAGGAGTTGGATTCCTTTTTAGCAAAACAGCTAGAAGAGCATTATTAGGATACAAACTGGTGAGTGCAAGAATGATGGTAGCGAGATTTGAAGCAAAACTGCTCAACATCTCAGTCATTCAGGTGTATGCACCCATGTTGGACAGTACGGAGGAAGAGATTGGGCTATTCTGTAAAGACTTGACAAAGACGGTGGAGGAGATACCGAAGAAAGATGTGTTGATCATCAGAGGAGGTTGGAATGCGAAGGTTGGAACAGATAACTAAGGTTGGGAGAGAGTCATGGGAAGGGTTGGATTTGGAGAAAGAAATGAATGAAGTGAGAAACTACTAGAGTTTGCTACAGAGCATGAGATGGTGATCTGCAACGCAAGATTCCAACAAAAGAACTGTAGGAAGTGAACATGGCGATCGAATGACGGGAAGTCCAAGAACATGATACATATGATTTTGATAAGAATTAGATGGGTAACATCATTACAGCAGTGCTGAACTTTCCAAGGAGCTGATATAGACTCGGACCACAGTCTAGTGATCGTAAACATCAAGATAAAACTCAAAGTGTAAGACACGGTTTAAAAAAAGAAGAGACATGGCGAGGCTAGGTGAGGAAGAAACAGGGAATGCATGCAGAGCAGCACTAGAAAAGAAGATTAAGAATATCGCCACAGATAAAGACCTAGATAAGTGAGTCGCAGGGATAGCCACGGAAACAGAAGAGGCAATTGAGCAGACTGTTCCAGAAGAAGAGAAGATCAATAAGAAGAGGATTATTCAGGAGATGCTGAAGTTGGTTCAAGAGAGAGAGCACTGAAGATCAGAAGAGATGTTTCCAAGATGGCAGAACAGCAATATAGGGTGACATGCAATGAGGTAAGGAAAGCAGCCAGAAAGGACAAGGAGAAGTGGTTAGAGGAGCAATATGAAGATATGGAGAGGTATTATGGCAAATGTAACACCAGGGAGGTGTACAAGACTATTAGGAATATTAATAGGAAATGGCAACCAAAGCAGATGGCGATCAAAGATGAGAACGAAGACATGCTCATGAACAGGTAGAAGATTGTGCAGTGATGGATGAGATATTGCACTGATCTGTACAAGACACAGTGGGACCTGAGTATCTCAGAGAGACTGGTTGAAGAACTAAAAGAGATATCTCCACCAAGCATCAAGAGCGAGACTGATATTTCAAAGGAGGAAGTAGAAGAAAGCAGTGAAATGACTAAAGAACAACAGGAGCACTGGAAAGGATAAGATCACAGAAGAGATGATCAAATATGGCAGAGAAAGCATGATTCAGGAAATACACTAATTACGTAATTTAGCATGGAAGGAAGGGAAGGCACCTAAGGAATGGACAAGATCTGTGCTGGTGACAGTACCCAAGAAAGGACATACATTGGAGTGCAAGAACTACAGAATGATTGCCCTAACAAGTCATCTAAGCAAGGTGCTGATGATGATACTGATGGAGAGGCTAAGATCACAGATAGAAGAACATATAGCAGACATCCAGGCAGGGTTCAGAAAAGACAGAAGTACCGTACAGCAGATATTGGCACAAAGACTGATAGCGGAAAAAGCTTGATGAAAAAACAAGACCGTATACACTAGTTTCGTTGATTTTCAAAAGGCATTCAACAGTATAGATCAGAAAGTGACTTGCATGGTGTTGGAGTCATATGGAGTGGATAGCGACTGATATGGTTGTTGAAGGATATCAATGACAATGCGGAGGCAGTGGTGAGAACATGCAGGGAGTTAGGAATTTGGTTTAAAACAAGTAGAAGTACGAGACAAGGAGATCCAATATCGCCAAGTATTTTCATCGCACATCTGGAGAGAGCGATGGACAAGATCAAGGAAGAGGTAGAAGGGGTATTTGTGTATGGGAGAAGAATTAACAACTTGAGGTTCATGGATGATATAGTTATCATTGAGGAAGATGAGGAGAAGCTAGCGAAAACAGTGCAGGTGTTAAACGAAAAAGGGAAGCAGTATGGACTGATTATGAACATCGATAAAACAAATACAATGGTATTTGGAGATAAGGAAATAGGGAAGAAAATCAGTGTTGATGGTATTGAACTAGAAAATATAGAGAAGTTCACATATCTGGGGAGCTACATAATGTATGATCTAGACTGTAAGAAGGAAATAACGATTAGAATAGTGAAAGCAAGAGCGAGTTTGAAGGTGATGGATAAGACCTGGGAAAGCAAAGCAATTAGCTTAAGAATGAAGCTGAGCATCTTGAAAACGTGTGTATTCAGCAGCATGTTGTATGGATGTGAGACATGGGTGATAACGAAAGATTCGAAAAGAAGAATATTGGCATTCGAAAGGAGTTGTTATAGAAAGATTCTGAGTATAGGATGGATGCCGAAGGTCCCAAATGAGGAATTATATAGGAAGATACAGATGAAAGAGAACCTGCTGCAGAAGGTTATAAAATGGAAGCTACAACTATCTGGGCATATTTTCAGAATGAACGACGAACGAAAAATCAAGACCCTGATATTCGGCATAATGGACAGTTTGAGTAGGAGAAGCAGACCCCTCAGCAAATGGATAGGTGATGTGGTAGATTGGTGTGGAGCTAGTCTACAGAAACTAAGCCACTCTGCACTGGAAAGGGAAAGATGGAAGAAAATAGTGAGAGAGGCATCAGACACCAACAGGCACTGAGCCCACGGTTATTGATGATGGTGATGATGATGAATAACTAGACAATTACTTTGTACTATCTGTTGTCCTTTTGAGGCAGATATGAATAGTGTAGTAAGCCTTCTTCTAGTTTCAGTTGTACTGTATATGAACATATGTACTGTGTAAAAGCAATCATTAGATATGCCTTTAAATCAGAAGGAGTTTATATGTTCTATTCCCAGCCTCTTGAAACATCTTTGGTAACATAGAGAAGGATTATGTTTGGAAAAAATCTGCAAATGTTATTTCTAAATGTTTAGGTTTGTAGACTGTTAATATTATGTGACCATAATTTATAGCGTTTCATTTCCTTTTGCACCTCCATAAATTATTTCCAGTGAATCATGTATAGATATTTCATTCAGATAATAGGTGCTATTTTTGAATGGATAGATCTCAATGGTTTGCAGGAGAGACATTGCCTGAGGTGTTTCCAAGTTTCTTTTGATCTGGGTAAAGAGTGCATTGAGCCTTAACACATCCTTAAAGCACTATGGTGTGGATTTAAAATATACAGTCGAAAAACCTCTCAATGACCCCAGTATCTGTGGATCATTCAGACAATAAGCTGTAAGTATTCACTTGGTGCTCTAAAGGAACCATAATCTACAAATTATTTAGGCTGAAACCCACATAAAAATATGACATAATTGCAAACAAAATGAATAATCTAATCTGCCACACATGCAATAAAATTGATATATTATTTACATATTTTAATATTTACTTAAATTGTCTTTTGTGTAAAAGCCATTCAAAGTATAATATTGCTACTATTGGGAAATATGACAATTGTTTTACAATGGCTAATGGCATGTGTCCCTGCATGGATGTGCAACTGAGGTGAAGAGGACCCAGCAAAAGCTTCGTCTCCCTTGCTCAGAAACCAGCTACAATCTCTGCTGGTGACCCAGAGTCTAGATAGCACGATAATAGGCTTCCAAAAAGTGCAGAATAAAAGTAGTCTTCATTCTTCCCCTACTTTCTGCCCTATGTAGATCTGAGCAGTCCTACCATATTGCATCACTTTAAGGGGCATCTTAATCTTTATTTTGGGATTTGGTTTCTCACCAGTAATCTGAGTAAACCAGAATACCTTGTGGTATTTTCACTAGTCTTGACTCCCACCACGCTCTGCTCATCAATGCAGGCGGTGATTTGATAAACATAATATTGAGCTAGCTGTGATGGGTACTGCCATTTCAGTAACTGTTGTTGTTAAATGCCAGTATGGTTCATTTTTTATTTAATTCAAGTTTTCTACTATAAAATAGGGTATGTGTGCATCAAAATAGCTCTTGTTAGAACTGTAAATTCCAAAACTAAATGTAAGAGAACAATGGATCTTCATTAATGTTAGTGATTTCTCTCACAGTGTGATGGTTCTGTGATACATACAAAAACAAATTTTATGGGGAATGAGGTGGTTGGGAAGTGTGTGTGTGAGTGAGTGTGAGAGAGAGAGAGAGAGATGCTAACCTTCAAATTTTAATATTACCCACACCACAAATACATTGGGCCTTCATTTGGTTAATTCCTCATAGCCCAGGGTCCCAAAATAACCCCCATATTATTTTATCATAATCTTTCACCCAGCCTGACAAAAAAAGACCCCTCATATTTCTTGGTAACATTTATCCAGAGATTGGATTAATGCTGTATATTTTTAATATCCCAAAGATAGAGGTACGTGAATGGCTTGTAAAATTTAAATGCTTTATATTACAGACTTATAAATACATTTGCATTTTAAAATGAGATATTTGAAAACCACTCCTTTCTTTCCTTATTCAGAATTGTGGAATAGAATGAAGTCCTGGACCCAAACGCAAGAGTAAATTAATATTTTAATATATCTGGGCCTCATTTACTGCTGCATTACTCCAATTGTTATGGAGGCATAGTGCTTCTGAAACCAGTTACATTGCACAGGCATAAAACAGGAGAAGCACAGTGATAAATTGGATCTTCTTCTTTTTTTTTAATTTTAATTATTAATTTTTGAGTCTACAACTATTTAAAGATATTTATTTGGTATTTTAATCAATTCTTTTAAAGTTTTATACTTAACATTTTAATCAAAGTGTTTCTGAAAAACATTTGTATTTGTCCTTTCAGAAAATGTTTTGGCATGGAAGGTGAGCATTGTTACAGATTTATTTTTGATTGTGCCTAAGGGATTTATATAACAAACTTCCTAACACAGCATTAATACCACACAGAGGGCTTGTCTACACTAGCTCCCTACTTCGAAGGGAGCATGGTAAGTAGAGTGTTGGGAGTTTATTAATGAAGTGCTGCGGTGCATATGCAGCACTTCATAAAGCAAATTCCCCCCTGCAGCAACTTCTAAGTTTCAGCGGGTGAGCCGTGGCTAGATGTGAGCTGGCACTTTGAAGTTTAACTCTTCGAAGTTGCTGCAAGGGGGAATTTGCTTAATGAAGTGCTGCATATGCACCGCAGCACTTCATTAATAAACTCCTAACATCCTATTTACCATCCTCCCTACGAAGTAGGGAGCTAGTGTAGACAAGTCAGAATGATCCACATTTTACTGGAAATCCATTTGCCCCTCTGCAACTGTGCATAGCGCCCCCCGCACCACCACCATATTGCGGTAGGTCAATGCCAGTGCATCTGGGATTCGGCCTGGGTGTGCCAAATTTGTGCAGCAGTTCATTCCCACACAGCAGCATATGAAGAACTGGGAGAAGAAGTTAAAAGAATCTAGAGGGGCTGAAAGCTCTCTCTCATGAGCAATCTTTGTCGTGTGCAGGGGAGGGTCCGCGTTTTATACATAGAAACAGTCTTGGGACCAAGGTTTTAGTGACAAACCCTGCAGTTTATTCATCACTGTTTTACCATCCTGTGGCATGTGGGGTTATACAAGAAGCATCCTCATGAGGAACCCTGCTTTTCCTGTTCTTTCCATTTTCCTTTCCCTACTTAGACCCACATTTTTCGTATAATTCAGCTTTCACTGCTTTATTTTGTGCTTGTCAGTTGGCACTGTTGGCACCTTAGATAAAACTTTGTCATCTTTTACTTTTTCTCATTGTTTATTCTGCTTGGCTATATCTACATGAGAGGGTTTTTCTGGCAAAACTGGGCTTTTATTGGAAAAACCCCCCGAGCATCTACACACAGAATGTGCGTCGTCAACAGTCTTGTTGACAAAACTATGCACCTCCACTGGCAACATTCTCTCTCTCTCCGTTCAGGCATAAAGCCTCTCTCAACAGTGTTCTGTTGAGAAAACAGCCATGTAGACGCTCCAGGGTCTTTTTGTTGATAGACAGGGCTTCTGGTTCACTGGGCAGCCCTGCGTGCAGAGCTTCCAGTCAGCCATTTTTTCGAGAGAGGGCCAAGTAGTCTGTCTGCTCTCCGTTGACAGAGTGGATTGCTCTTTCAATCTGCTTTTGTGTGTAGACGCAATCTGTTGACAGAAGTTTTGCTGGGAAATCCCTTCCGAAAGTGACTTCTGTCAACAGATGTTCCTTGTGTAGACATAGCCCATGGCTTTCCCCAGGGACCTGTCAGTAGACACAAAAGACTTGTTTTTCCAGGATAAATGACAGCAAATTATGCCCACTTGCTCATATTACTGAACTGTGCTACAGTAAACTCTTTTCTATCTGGCTTTCTGTTATCCAGAACTCTCAAATAAGAGGCATTTTAACCATAAGTAAATTTTATTTACATTTTCCATATATACAGTATAGTGAAAGTAAATACATATAAATATAGCAAATACAGTATAAGTTTACAGGGCACAATACTACTGCAGTTTGTAAACAAAATACTCTATGTACTTTTTATTTCTTAATATCTAATCTTGTTTTACTTTAGTGTTACACATTGCTAGGATACCTCTCTATTATCCAGAATATTTGAATATCTGGTAAGCTCCCAGTTCTGGTGTTGCTGGACATGAAAGAGTTTACAGTATAAGGAGATGCCAGCATTCAGGCCAGGTGCATATGGATCAACAAGAAGTGATGTTGATAAATAAGGATGTTCCAGTTTTAGATTCCTTAATTTCTTCAGTTCAGCAACACAGGTTATAATTCAGTTCAAATGCCATTTTAATCAGTACTAAATTTAGTGTGACGATTCCTCATCCCATGTTGAACTAATATAAATTAAACCATTATTTTAATTCTGGAGAAGCCTTAACAAGGTTTATTTGAACTTAGAGTATAGATGAAGACAAGTCAGTTGAATTGGTGGAAACTAACTTTTTTTGACTAATGAGACTTAACATTGGGTTTATTTTCTACCCTTCTGCTCAGTTATTGAATCAGTTATTTTGAACACCCCAAAGGAGGACTCTGTACCAACCCATTGGTACAGATATTCCCACTCAGTTTCCTTTAAGAGCATATTAGATAAACATCTATCAGGGATAATCATGGTGCCTGGTCCTGCCAAGAGGGCAGGAAACTGGACTGTCTGACCTCTTGAGGTCCCTTCCAGTTCTAGTGTTCTATAAAATGGGAGCTGCGTGACTAACTTCCCTTGTCAGCCCTGAAAATCTCAACCCTTCGCTTCTTCCCTAAAGAGATGATTGGTAATGATTGTCCACTCTGACTGCAGTCTCACACTAGGTCTGGATCTTGCACCTGGAGCCATCCGACATCCTTTTGCATCCCCATAGATCCCCCTTTGACTTAAGGGCAAATCAGAGGAGGGGCCACGTGGGCAATTTGGCCTTAGCCTCAAGATCAGAGGGGGCTTCAAATCTAGATTTTTTTCTTTAATAATTAGTTCATTTGCACAGAAAATGCTAGAAGATCATTTGTTAAATAAAAAAAAATTCAAATTGTCTCACTTCACTTCGGTGCCTTATTTTGTTTTCATGTGTTGTCATTTTTTATTTGTATTATGGCCAGAGGCCCTAAAGAAGCTGGAACTGGCCTGGGGCTCTCTGGATCTCTGGTACAGCCTGTTTGGTTCCAGTAGGCTCCACCAGGATGTAAGAGGTCAACTATCACATGATACAAGTGAGGGTCATAAACAACCCCCCTACCAAAAAAAAAAAAAAAGGGATAAGGGAGAGGAAGGACAAAGGTCACTGTAATATCACAAGCTACTCCATAAGGGATGCACACATCAGGATAGTTCTGTTAAATTAATATTTTATTCAAAGGTACACCAGGGAACTATACTTTGGTTTGGGTATGTAATCCATAAATTAAAACACATCATATAAAGAACTGTCCATAAATATTCATCAAGCCCTCACTTTTTCCTCAGTCCTCAGACCAAACATTCCTCAAAAGCCTGAGCAGAAGATGGGTTCCACATCATGCTTCCAAACAACTCTATCGTCTGGTGGACAAGACACAGGGAATCAGTTCCAAAATCAAGGAGCATATTGCCACCCATAGACTTGCTGATTACAGGTTCTCTTTCTGGTATTAAAATGCCAGTGCTTTTGGATCTCTACTTCCTGTCGTTCATGTATTGGCTAAGTGTGTTGTTAATGTACAAATCCTTATAAGGGGCTCTGTGGCTTACCTTAGAAATTGCATATGGAAATTACCTTAGAAATTGCACCCATGGCAGAGTGCCACCTTAAAATCAGAGGGTAGCGTAAGTTGGAGCCCCAGTTGTGTAAGAGATGGGAGAGTTCTGGGGCATGGACTATGAGGGCATCTGAACTGTGTGGTTCATTCCTGAGCCTCTCCCAGTCTCAAGTGTTCTTTGTTTACCATCCTTCACTGCAATCTTTGTGGACCATTTGTTTTCCCTAGCTGTGAGGCATGTTGGAGGACTCCTGTGGGAGTCTGTAAATATCTAAGTGTCTTCAGCTGCTAGGTTATTACGTGTGTCTATTAGGCATAAGTAATATGTTTTTATAACTGTTTTAAAATGGATTGCAGAGTGCCTAGTGGAAAGGGAAGGTGTTTTTAATAGAAGCATACAGATAATTACAACATAATAATTATGTATCATGATGGAAGTGAGCAATTATGGATTTGTATTATTGGTGAGGTTGGTGGCTGGTGGTAGTTGTTCCATGGGTACAGCATACAAGAGGAGGGCATATGGTTAAGGTAGTTCTACAACAACATTGTAGTAGGTTTAACTAGCATCTTCATCATGGTTCAATTTTCATTTCTTTGTAATGTAAGGCATGGCTCCAGGGTTCATTATAGGCTATAGATCCTTTTGTCTCTTCCTAGCCAGCTCAAATCCAGCCTACATCAATAGTGGACAAAAGTTATTACTAACTGCTGGCTGTTGTGGGTGAGAAAGTTGAATGAGTTTCTAATAGGCAACTGACAGGAAAATACAAACCTACTGACACAGTTTCCCTATAAAAGAGCTCCACACAGAATAGAAAATCAGTTAAAAGATTTTAGGGACAGGAGAAGAACAGCTAAGTGGTACCGTGAGTTGGTGCTCTCCCAAAGGATATAAGCAGAATGAGAAGAGATTTTACAGATGTGTCAGGAAGAATTAATACTAATAGAATGTTGGCCTGTTAATAAAGAAGTAGGGGATTACATTGATTATTCTAGAATGAAAGACAGTCTCCCTTTTAACAATATGTAATTTGCAAGAACAAATATACAGGTGGTCTGGACTATCAGGAAACAACATAGACTTTATTAGCGCAGCATGCACTTAAGTAAGGCAAGCAAAGGGAGAAATATGTAGGAAACTATAGAGGAAGAAAATTGTCCAAAAGATCTACAATGGTGAAAACAAACGTGAACTTGTAATCTTGACATGGTGGCCATAAGTATATCATGTCACACATCAGGGAGATCTGACAGATCTTTTAAAGACATTTTTCTTTCATTAGAGTCATTCTGATATTCTTCATCTTTTTTCGTGTACGTGCAATGTCTCTGAGGTGGGCATGACCAGAATTCATCACTGCAGTTGGTCAGTGTCCCCAGCTTAGACCATGTACCGAAGGGAAATGGGATGTGACCCCAGATCCCTATCCCTATCCTGCTGCTAATTAGCTGGAAATCTGGCCCAACATTTAGATCAGCTTACACTGAGATACTCAGAACTATGTCAGAGGGAGGTTTAACAATTACAGGGGATTCTGAGAACACAAATTGAAGGGATGGAGCAATTTTTTTATGAAGGATGGTCAGACAATTTTTACACACAATATTATTCCTTTATGTACTATGGTATCCCAATTGATCAGATTATAACAAAAGGTGGGAAAGGGTGATCTAATACTCATCTAGAAGTGTGAGAAGAGTGTAACCATTATCAACTGCTAAATAGGATGAATCTGAGCAAAGTAAAATGTTAAACTAAATGAGACATCCCAACTGAGACAACATGTAATCAGTGATTGAAGAGAAGCACAATTTAAAGGTTCAGGTGGTATGATGCAGGCAGGTTTTGGGGTAAGGCACATAGGTCTTGGTAGAAATCTGAGAATGAGTTTCCTATCTACATGCCACCTCTGTCCCAAATGCTAGGCCTGTCCCCAGTTATTTAGATTATTCTGTCCTAACCAATCAACAGAGTAATGTGGAAGCAAACTAAAAAAAGTTCATTAAGAAAGAAATCAGGAAGGTTAGGCATAGCTGACCTTTGACTAAGAAAAGATCTCTTCCAGCTCCAGGTGATGTGGTTTCATGATAGTAGTGTGTTCCAAACTCAGTCGTGCAGCTCTTGATTTGAAGGATTCCTACTTTCATACGGACAGTCTGTCAGTGGACAGGAAATTCCTAAACTTCATAGTGGACCCAGAACTTTACTAGTATCAAGTTTTCTCTTTCAGTCTCTGAACAGCCCCAGACATTTTCAAAGGTGCTGTCCCCAGTAGCAACATACTTCACTGGCATGGCAGCCCAACATTTCTGTGGTGGTTGTGAAGGTATCAAAACAGTTGAAGACTGATTCCTTGGAGGCCTGCTGAAGTGCTACCAGGTGTGGGTACAGAGAAGGGCCCCAGCTAAGTGGCTGAAGAGAAGAAGCCACAGACCTACACCCCCATAGCAGAGCCAAGGAAAGAACTTCTGGAAGGGGGATCAGAGTGTGTGGCTTGCCATAGGGATCAGCTGAAGATGCACCAAAAGAGCATTGGTGGGTGGGAGCATCTAAGAGGTGAGTACCCACCCCCGTCTATCTCCAAAAAACAAAAGCAGGTTTAGGTCTAATTGGGGACCGCCTGGGAGAGGTTGGTGCTGCCCTTTGAAAAAGAACTGTGTGTGCAGGCCATATTAGCTAGAGAAAGGGGCACTTGTGAGAGGCAGGTGATGACTATCACACCCCCTACTTGTCTGTTATGTAAAACATGATCAGAACATGTAGCTTCTGTATGATACAATAAAACCACTTGCAAACCTTTATGTTCTGCTCAACTTCAAAGGAAGCTGATATCATACATGTACTGTACTAGATACCCTGGTCTAGTTGATATAAGGGAGAGTTTTGGAGAAAAGCCATGAGACTGAGTAAAGGTTTTAAAACATGCAATACTGTTTGGCCTCCTTGAGTGTATCTGATTGACACAGAGAAGGTTAAGGGCTGACTTGATCACAGTCCATAGGTACTTACAGGGGGAATAAAGATCTGCTCTTTGGTCTAGCAGACAAAACTATAACAAGAACCAATGGCTGAAAACTGAAGTTAGATAAATAAAGACTGTAAATAAAGTGTGTATTTTAAACAGTAATTAGCCACTTATCAAGAACATTGGTAGATTCTCCACTACTGTCAATTTCAAAATTAAGACTGGGTATTTTTCTAAAAGACATGCTGTAGTTCAAACAGAAATTACTTCAGAGAAATCCTACGGCCTGTGTTTTTAGAGGCAGTCAGACAAAAAATTACAGTGGTACCTTCTAGCCTCATACTCTATTAACATACAGCATTAAACAGAAAAAATATATATTTGCTACTGAGTTCACTATAGTAGTTTAGTAACTGTATAGTGAGATGATCACTACTAAATTGTATGGAATGTTTCAGTAAGGCTACGTCTACACTGCATTCCCTTTTTGGAGGAGGAGTGCAAATGAGAGAGGTAAAAAATGCAAATGAAGTGCTTCATTTGCATAATCTCATCCAATTGTGTTTCCAGAAGAGACTTTTCTGAAAACAAAACCAGCCATATAGATGGGGTTCCTTCGGGAAGAAAAAAACAAGTTTTTGAAATAACTCTTCTTTCTGAAACAAAAGAGGAAGGCTTCTTTTGAATTTTTTTTCCCCAAAAGAACCCTATCTGCGGGGCTGAAAACGTGATCATGTAAGCTTATGCAAATGAAGTGCGAGATTTGTAAATCAATGCTTCATTTGCATTTTTGATCTCCCTCATTTACATTCCGCTTCTGAAAGGGTTCTGCAGTGTAGACACAGCTTACAGAAAAAAAAAAGAGATGGTCTGGGTACAATTCTTACAAGGCCTTTGTGTTTCTTAAAAAAGGGAAGAGAAAAACTGGAAGTTTTATATGGTTCTCTTATTAAGCATCTTCTATGTAGCTGGATAAACACACAACTCAAGTACTTACTGAGATTGCTCCTGACCATAACAGGGGAAAACACTTACACCCTCACCAGATTTGCAACTGGGGGTGCCTTGTGCATACCTTACTTCTTCCACAAAAGCACAGTTGAGATGGTTCAGCAACACTATCCTCTTCCCTTATTTTTGTAGGGGAGGGGATTGCAGTTTACCATTTCTCTATCAATTCTGTAGCGATTACTTGGAAAATATATACATGCTGAAGTTAGGGTGCCTGGTAACAGCCACAGCTTGGGTATATTGCCAGAACACATTGCTCCATTGCATCTGTGTTATGGTGGGACAACTAGGGCAGAGATAACAGAGGCTTCAGGCAGATCCCTCAGGATCCATGGGACATGGAAGTAGTTCTCATGGTCTATTCCACTGGGGTGACGGGATACACCAAATCTTGCCCCCCACCTTGTCTCTGCCCTTGATGGACTGCCGTAGCAAAATTTCTGTAGGGAAGGTTTATTCATATACATCACATTGAGCATTGGCAATTTTATGAGTGTTAGGTATAGCATTATCTCTAAAATTTTATAAACCTCTATACAGCTGATAACGTGAAAAGTCAGGGCTATTTTTGGTTAGGGCTCACTCTGCTTGAAAGGTCTGAGATATCCTCAAAATATATAAATTTGCTGAACCATATTTAGTAGAGAACACCAAGGAACACTTTAACTCCATATGGACTTTCCTATGGAAAACCTTGTTGCTATGAAACTGAATAGCTTTGTAGAACATATGCCTTGGACCAAATTTTCCTCTTGCGGTGTTGTACATCCAGTTTGAATTGTGATCTCTCAATGATGTAAGGGTATACTCCAAAGGTTACTGAAGCACATGGAAGTCTCTGTACAACTGTTGGACTGGGTCCTAAATCAGAGGGTAACCTCCAATGTGCTGGTTGCATGTGGCTCAGCCAGCTTAGCTGCTGGCCCTATTTTCATTCCTCCCTTGTCACATGCATCTGGGCAGAGTTCCTCTGAATGGTGTCCGCTGGCTCCTTAGCCAGCTTCAAAGGGCACTGTCTGGAGTTCTCTGCTCAGTATCCTCTTCCGGTTCCCTCACTTTAAACCTATGACTCTCACTTCCTGTCCCTAGTTTTTTTCTAATTTGTGCCATGTATTTAGCTGAGTTTGGGTCCAGTAGCCCCTCCAGCTAGGCTGGGGGAGAGGCCTTCGTACACAGGCCTGGCCTGCCCTCCACCGCAACTCAAATAGTGCCCCACTACAGAGCTCCATGCAGATAGGTAGAGCCACTGAAGCCTCAATGCCTCAGGTTGTGTATCATTGTATTAAAAGAACTAAGCAAAGGAAAAGCCATCTTTCTGTTGCCTTCAATAAGCATTTATCATGCTTCCATCATGTAATATTACTCATGAAAAGATGTGATGACAAATATTAGCTTAGCTGCTGGCAGGTTGCCAGATACTTTGATTGACTGAGGGTCTGAAGTTATGAAGCCCTGCAGCTCTCAGTGGCTGTGGTTTGCCAGTCCAGGCTAATGGGAGCTGTGGTAAGCAGTCACCTGGCCCATATTACTTCCTACAGCTTCCATTGGCCAGGAACAGTGAACTGTGCCTGTGCCTGTGGATGCTTAGGTAAACAAAGCATCTGGCAGCCACTGCTGGCTAACCCTGACTAATCAAGTGCAACCCATAGGCCCAAGGTTTCCCACCCTTTTCCTAAATGAGTGGCCCAAAATAGTAACATCGCTTTAACCCCATGTAAAAAGAAGATGAATTAGGCCCACTGATTTCAGTGGGTTTACATCAGTGTAATGAAGGGATTTCATCCTTCTTCAATTTTGTCTGTGCACAAACTTGCCAATAAAGAAAGAAACATATTGCACATGATTTGTCATGCCTTTTCCCTCCTAACCCATTATTTTCTAATAGGTGGTGGACAATATTGCTCATTCCAACCTCATACATTCCATATTTCATGCATTTTAAAACCACTTCTGAGTCCTTTTTATCTGATGACTAAAAATCACAAGTTATTTCATTTTTTCCCTGTGTTGTTTCAACTCAAATGCATGGATTTTCTTTGTAAATGAATACCCCCCTCTCTTTGAGCTGAAAGCAGGTGTGGTACATTACGTATTTGTAGGTACAGTTCTGAATGAAAGGTTTTACAATAGAGCAAACTCAACTAGAACATTGCTAGTATGAAACTATAATCTGAAGTAAAGGGTTGTATAGGGATATAGCATTTGTATGAAGTAAAAAACCAAACCAAACCAAAACACAAGAAAACAAACAAAAAAAATCCCCCAAAAGATAGACTTTTTAATGTTTCTCCATTCTGTCACTAAAGAACCAAAAAGCTTAGAGAACATAACATATCCTAAGCAGGATCAACAACAAGGGACAGCTGCCTACCAACATTTTATCTATTTCCTATTTAAGATATAGCAAATCTGTCTTTTCATGGGCTTGTAAATATATGGAAGCACCTGCCACAAGCTACATATTAAGCATTTAACAAAAGATATCAAAATACCACTGACTAATTTTTAGGATTATTTTCTTTGTTTAAGTCTACTTTAAGAATCATGGGATGAGCTTTATTTCAATCCTGTCTAAATCCCTGTGAAAATATTAATCACTGCCAGATTACTCTAAAAACAGAGTTTTTATACAAAAGTAGAGACAAATATTATGCTAGTTAGACTAACTTTTGCTTATTGTACAGGCCCCGGCATGGCATTCTTGTGGTTATTAAAGGGTCAGTTTCATCCATGGAGTTATGTGAGAGATGAATTTTGACCCACATTATTCACATGCTTGCAGAGTGTCTGTTGTTTTATAGAATGGGGTTTCCTTTTAGTGCTGCCTTTAGCACTTGCATGGTATGTTCACAAGTGTCACATTAGGAGATTGAATTGCAGGTTTTGTAAGCGGCAAAGGGTGACGAAAGAAAGGCAATGCACCCCTGCCTGCCTGGCACCCCTAGGTAGAGGTGGGGAGTTGTATGGACCTGGGGTGCCTGGCTCCAGGAATATTCTGGACCTGGGGGCCAGGTCTCTTCCCTGACACCGTCTGCTGCCCCTGTACATCTCCCTGATGAGTATCTCTGCTTGCTCTGGGCAGTGAGTGGCTGCCCCCTGAAGCTCTGAACTGTAGTTCATCACTGGGGAGGTGACCATCCGTCCTGTATTGGCTGGGACAGCCACGTATTTCGGCTGCCAGGAAGGCATCCTGATTCATTTCTAAAAGGGAATAATTGTCCCGTATTTAATGGCTCCTGGCTCTCCGAGCCGTGGGGAGCCGGAGCCCGACCAGCATGGCTTCTGCCAGGTTCACTGGTCCCTGCACCTGAGGGGGAAGCCGGGAGGATCACTTGCACAGCTGGTCTAGGTCCTGCTCCCCGTGGCTTGGGGAAGCCAGAGCCGGACCAGCATGTCTGCTGCCTGGCTCCCAGCTGCTCAGGGTAGCCGTAGCCTGAGCTGCACGGCTCTCTGCTGCTCTGGAGGATCAGAGCCCACCTGGCGCAGCTGCCACCTGGCTCATGGCTCCCAAGCTCCAGGGAGCTGGGAGTGCACTGGTGCTGCTGGCCTGGATCTGGCTCCCCTTGGCTCAGGGAATCTGCAGCTGGACCAGCACAGCTACCGCCTGGTTCCTGATTACCCGCTGCTTGCGGGGAGGTGGAGCCCAAGTGGTGTGGCCGCTGCCTGGCTCCCAGCTCCCTACAGCTTGGGGAAGCCGGTAGGTGCTGCTGCTGCCCCCCACAGCCAGGAAGAGCACCTCTCCCCAGCAATATGGTGGCCCCCACAGCGTAGCCATCACCTGACGGGGGGTGACCATCTGCCCCGTTTTGGCTGGGGCACTAGCTCATCCCCCTGTCCCATATTTGGCCTGAGGCTGTCTGGTCACTGGCCACTGCCACACAGACTACAAGGGAGTGGCAGTGGGCTGAGGGGGGTGCCTGCTATGCCTGCAGTGAGAGGAGGGGATGAAGTGCATGAAAAGTTCCCCTTCCCACCCCCCGCCCCCAGCAGGCAACTCAGACTGCATGTGGTCAGCCTGGCTGGACTTCATGAGCAGCAGCTGGGAGGGGAGAGGGGTGGCTGAAGCTCCTGCTGAGAAAGGGAGAAAAGGAAACCCCTCTCTCAGAGCTTGCTGCTGTCAGTGGGGAAAGGGCTGGAGATGGGGAGTCCTCTCTGGTTCCCCAGCCTAACCCTAGCACAGCCTGCCTGCTGCACCCCAAATGTTACATCCCCACCCTGGCCCCCACCCTTTTCCTCAAGCCCAGAACCAGCACCCCAAAGCGCCTCTGGCACCCAAACACCTGCCAGCACCCACACCTCATGCGCCCCACTGCTACCTTGCCCACACCTGGTACCGCAGCCCCCCTTGCTGTGCTCAGGTTCCCTTCGGAAGGCGTGTGCGTGGGGGGGGCACATTCTGGGCACCCCCCAAATTACACAACCCTGCCCCATGGCGGCTCAGGATTGAATGGGTCCTGTCCCCCCTCAGGCCCCCAAACAAAGAGTTGCGGACTGGGCGGGGGGTTGGGGGGGATGCTGGCTCTCTCCAGGCGCAGGGAAGGTGTTAGCATCCCACCTGCAACCCTTCACCGCCTTTTTCACTCTCCTCCCGCCCCCTTCGCTCCCCCCGGCCCTTGCCTCTCGCCTTCTCCCCCCGCCTCCGCGCCCTGACCCCACTGCTGCTCCTCGCTCCTCTGGATGGCGGGCGGCGGAGCGCTGCGCAGGCTCGGCCCGGCCCGGGCATGCTCACTGCCACCCGGGGAGCGCCCGCGGGGAAAGTTGCGAGGGGAGCCGGCAGGGTTTAAATGCGAGGGAGCGGGGCAGGGCGGGTTGAAGCAGAGCCGGGGAGCCGGCCGGTAGCCGCCCACTTCTCCAGCCCCGCGCGGCTCAGGGGGCGCCCGCCCAGCCAGGGGAAGTGCGTGCGGCAGTTCAGCCACCCCGAGCGAGCGGCTGCAGCAGCCCGGCTGCGCCCGAGCGAGCGGCCACCCAGCCGGCAGCCCCCGGCTCTCTGCGCACGTCGGCGCCTCTGCAGCTGCCCAGCCCTGCTCGCAGGCGGCGGGCCCCGCCAGCGCCCAGCTGCCGTCAGCCAGCGCCGCGTCCCCCCGGGCGGCGGCAGCGCCCCAAGCTCGGGAGTCGCAGTGGCTGGGGTGTGTGCGCGCGCGGGAGGGGGGTGCTCCGAGAGGCATCAACCGGTGGGCTGAGGCCGGTCGCGCAGCGGCTACCTGTCTGGAGAGCGCTGTGCGGGGGCAGCAGGGGGCGCGCAGCGCGGCTCACGCAACCCCTCCTCGGTCTGCAGGCGGGCCGCCGAACCGAACGGGGTCGCCGGGCCCGGCTCGGCGCCGCCTTCCCAGGGAGCGCGCTGCCCAGCCCGGCGGCTGGCTGGAGCGGGAGCCGCGAGCCCTGGGCACGAAGAGCGGCTTCGCCAGGCGGCGCGCGCCGGGAGCTCCGCCGCGGCCAGCTGCGCTTCCCCGGGCTATCGGGCTCGGCGGAGTTGCTCGGAAGGGGCGACGCTCTCCCAGCCTGGCGGGCGGCTCGGCTCGGCTGGTGACTCTCCGCCGAGCGAAGTTGCAGTAAAGAGATTTTTCCCCCCCTCCCACTCCGCACTCTCTGCCCGCCCCCCACCACGATCGCGGTGGCAGACTCTGGACAGGTAACCCAGCAAGCGGGGCCGTGCTGCACTGGCTTCCCTGGAGCCCCAGAAAGATGAACCTGGCTCCCGCATTCCCGGCACCGCTGAGCCCGAGCAGGGACTGAACCACCAGCGGCAGCAGCAGCAGCAGCAGCAAAAACAACTCCCACCGGAGCAGTGTGGGAGCTATTGCGCAATTGTGCCCAGATTTGCTTCCTTCCCTTGCTCCCTCCTCCCCAACCTTAATGCTGCTCAACTCCCGAGGAACCAGAGAGCTGATTCATGGATCCCAGACCCAGCTTCCTCGGCGCTGCTGGCCAGAAGAAGATCATGGGGCTGAGGCTGCATGAGACTTTGTTTTAACGCCCCCCAGCCGCCCCACTTCCCCAAACCCCGAGCTCTCTATCTGGCTCGGAAGTGTGGTTACTGCTTGGGGAGCAGCCGAGCCTGGCGCAAAAGGGGAAACCTTGATGCATCGCTGTGGAAATTCATTGTGCGACTTTTTGGGTATTTACTGACTTTCAAAGCGCGATGCAGCTCTTGAAAGCTTTATGGGCATTAGCAGGAGCAGCGATCTGCTGTTTTCTTATATTTGTCATCCACTCACAGTTCCTTAAAGAAGGTAATTATGTCTGCATGTCTACACTCTGTGCTTTCAATGCAAAGGTCTCTTACTAGCTGCCTTAATTTTTTTTATTGTTTCCAGTATGTTCTATCTACAGCACTGGCTCTACTGTATATCTCCCCCCTCCATTTAAAACCGCTCACTTTAATTTAGAAGGTATCTAAATTAGGCTTGCGTTTCTGATTTGGTAGATGTATGTATTCAGTGTTTGCATTTTCTGTGCTTTAGTGCATATCTCATTGCTTTAGTGCATGGACAAGATTTGCTGCTCTTAGGAAGACCGAGGATCACTAGTCATCGTTAGAGTAGTTAATAAACCAACCCCCAGTAAACGTCTTATTTTTATATCAAATGAATAGGTGGCATATTTTCTTTTTCTTTTTTTTCCCCTTTTTACATTCAATACATTTTCAATAGATGGCACTAAAGTTCTGTGGAAAGGGCAGGGCAGAGCAAACCGTGGGCAGTTCGCTCCTTCCTTCTCTTCTGCCCTAAAACTGGAAGAGGCCTATTGCATGCTTTCAGGATTCCTGTGTTTTCCATCATCTTCTCCAGAAAATCACCACCCCAGATTACCGGAGAAAATGTTCCATTTCTTTAAGGGGGCAGAAAGTAAGATGCATTCTCTTTAAGTGGGTGCAGGATTTTTCTCGGGGAGGGAAACCAACCCTCCACAGTACTCAGGTTTTTTTTTTCTTCTTCGCCTTCAAGAAAACTAACTCCTTTTTTCTCTATGAAAATAATGATTCAGTTGGTTATTCATGACACAAATCCCAGCATGAAGATGGAAGCTTGGAATACAATTTTAGGGGGAGCAAAAGGAGAGTGAGAACTGCTGCTGGTTTGTAAACCATGCAGTATTGTCTAAACGGTTGTGACTTACTTGGCTGGGCTCTGAACTGGTGGGTTTTGGTTTTTTGTTTTGCGGGGGGTGCATGTTACTATACATTTTAGCACTTGACTGACTAGTACACATCAGCATGTGTTAGGGTGTGCTCTGTACCAAATGTAAAACAAACCTTGTGAGACTGGGACAAAGTTTCAGTTAAGATTGGCCGAAGTGGCACTATTGTATATTGGGTGATCTTTACTGGTGTGTAATTTACATGAGTCAGCCCAGGAAGTACTGTACATTTTCAAAGAATTTGTAAGCCAAAAAAGCATCAGGTTTTTTGGCTACTTGTGAGAGGAGAGATTTCTCTGTCTCTCTCCCTCTTTAAGAGGTCTACAGAAGCTTTAATTGTGTTATGTGTATAATGCCTCTCAGATACTCATTAATTTAAGATTCATAAAAATTAGCATAATAGCAACGTTCCTATATTTCCTGCCTAATTAATTAGGTGACTCTTCTAAAGATGTTATGGAGAAGGAATATATTGCCATTAATTTCAAGCTAATTTTTTTAGTGTTTGCCGTGATGTTTTGCAATTTTACTCTGTCTTTGACTACTAGATTTTGACACCTTCGTTACTATAAATAATTGGGTAAGAAGGAAGGCTTTGTAACAGCTTAAAAGAAAGTATTTTTCAGCATCACTGGCCAAAAACGATTAACTGTATTTTTTTTCTTCTTTTTTTCCTTATTGAAGGGATCAGTGACCACCCAACCAAGTATTTTAGCACATTACTATTTTTTTCCACCAATATTTATGGTCATTCTTTTGTGAATTGACTACATGAAACTGAAGTGCTTCCAAACCTGTAGGGTAATTTATTAACTGTCTGTGTATTTCTGTGACCAAAAGTATTTTCATCCAATTTTTTAATAGACCGATGCACAGAGCTGTATAAAGAGCATAAGTCAGTATTGTTTGTATCACTTAGCTCTCACCCTAAATGCATTTATTTTGGTTAATGTTTATATTAGCACTTTTTTAGTTTTTTAATAACATTCACATTCAACACTGTTCTACACTGTAGTTTTGAGTGATAACCTTGTACAGTTTAACAGAATTGAATAAAATTTGTTATAGGGTAACTTTCTCTGTGTCTGACACCAGCTTTCCTCTCTCTCCCTAGACACTAATTGACTGATCTATTTTTTTTATGTGTAGGTGTGTTGAGATCTCTTTATTTAGAGGAAGGAGAAGCATTAGGTAGTGTTCCCTGTGTTGTGGGGAGGAGGGGGACCTCCATGTTCATTTTGTCTAAAGGCATTACTATTCCCTTTTTTTTGTCAGAAAACTTTTTTTTAAGTTGGGCAGGAGGAAAAATGTATTAATGTTTCTAAAAATAATTAGAAACCTTACGCTCCCATGGAACATTCATCTTCTATTTACCATACTAGTATATTTGTTTATTGAATAAGCATAAGCTGAATATGTGTGACAGGCTGCTGCTGCTGCTCTAATTTAGAACATCTGAGACTTGCTTCTGATAGTGATGTTGTTTTTGAATTTTACTTTATTTAAGTCTGAGATGTTACAGAATGGAATGTCATTTGGATTCGGACAGTACTCAAACTTTGATTTATTGGCAACAGGTGAACTTAGGGTTATTGCAAATGGAACTGCATGGGTGGCTTGGCTTCAGTGTCTGTGGCCCAAGTGTGTAGCCAAAATCTTAAGTTAAATGCTAAGGTGCGTTCATTTGGTCACTTTTTATGGACTGTTGAATTAATCTCTCCCCAGAACAGCAGCCCAAAAGGTTGACAAGTTTGTTTAGCCTGATCAAATTACTTGATAATATATCCCTGAAACACTCAGAGTTCAAATGACACCTACTCCACTTCTCTATACAGTGATCTCTTTTGTATCTAGCTGGTAGAGACCAGGAGGTTGCTAGGTATTCCAATATTCTGGATAATAGAGAGGTATATCTAGCAATGCAAGCACTAAAGAAAAAGGTGATTTAGATATATTAAGAAACAAACAAAAGTATGAAGAGTACTTTATTTACCAACAACAGTAATATTGTACACTGTAAACTTATAGTGTATTTGTGTTTACTCACTATGCTGTTCTTACAGAAAGCATAACCATCATTTTAACCATAGTTAAATTATAGTTATTTGAGAGCTCCAGATAATGGAATGCTGGATATGAAAGTGTTTGCTGTACAATGGCGTGTAGGAAAATGCCTGAATTGAAAATAATGTTCTGTAAGATTACGTAAAGGTCTAACTTTTATTTTCTCATATGGTACAAGTGTACATATGATGCTTAGTTTTTCCTGTCCATTCTGAAGGCTGTTAGTGACAGAACTGATCACAACACTTCTGTATAGTACTCCCTTGAAAATGCTGCATAGGATATAAAGAGAGCAGGAAAGGACCTCGAGAGTCTCTGAAGCCTCTTCCACTGAGTCAGAAACAAGTAAACCTAGACTGCTTGTTTCTGATGGATGTTTGTCTAAACTGTTCTTAAAAAATCTCCAGTAATGGCAATTCCACAATATTCCTTGGAAGCCTATTCCAGACCTGAAATATCAGTGTAGTTAGAAAGCTTTTTCCTCCTCCTCCGCTAGTTCAAATGAAGCCCATTTCTTACTGTCCTTGTGTCAGCTGGTACAAAGAACAATTCATCACCATTCTCTTTATAAGAGCCCGTAACATAATTGGAAACTGTGTTCTCAGGTTCTTCCTCAGTGTTTTCTTCTCAAGATTATGCCCAGTTCTCACAAACTTATTTTTCCTGTATTTGTCTTCCTGCTACTCACTTCAAATCAGTAATTTGTTGTAAATGCATATTAAAATGTTTTTATAATTTTAATTTGAAAATGTAGTCTCTAGAATGCAGAACTTTGATTATAATAAAGGGAAGGTATCCAGCTAAGATTCTTTTTAAAACCAAATAAACCTCCATCATACTGATAGGTTGCTGTATTGTAGAGTTCATAAAGTATAAAATTTCTGTTTAAATGACATGAGTACAGCAAAGCACAACACTATCCCATTTCAGTTTAGAATATTTTGTAATCCTTAAATTATTTTACAGAGTTTGCATCATTAAGGCAACTTAATAGTACTGTTACATTGTTTTTCATACATCATGTTGAGTGTACAACAATGAAGATTTTGTTCAGAGATGAGTGGGAAAGAGCTCTTTAAATGGCCATTTTCATGAATTTCTTTTTCCTCCCCTCAGGAAGTGAAGAATGGGTGACACAGGGTGCCATTTTTCCACACTTAGGTTTTTGTGTGGTAATACAGGTCGTTCTGTGGCTAATCCGTTCCCCTGTGTCCAATCTGTCTTTCAGTGTTTGAAAAAGATGAATAGAGCTGTGAACCAATAAAAGGGTATTGTGATATATAATTGCAGTCCCATGCTTGTCTAATCTTTGTACAAATCAGTTTAATGCATTCTGAGTCAGTCTGAAGAGGAGTTAAAATTTAAAATATTGTACAGTTGATAAAGGGTACTAAAATTAGGGAGTGGTATTGACTACCTGCCTCTGATTTTTAAATGGTTAATCTTCTTATAATCACTTCAGATTTTCTTCAAAGGGAAGCAAACTTACTTTACATCACACATTGAGGAATATAGTATGAAAGAATTGGTGAGAATCTTCCCTCCAAAAACAAGTAACCCTTTCACTTAGTAATGAATTTTCACTATTCACAATTATGATGCTAATTGTGAGGAAAAGGTAGAGGATACATTTCCGGAATGTGCCTTTGTAAAACTTATAAAAAAGTAGCCTAATTGGTGGGTAACTACAGTGATATGTACAAAGCAGTATGTGTTTGCACAGTGACTTTATTTTGATGTTTTTGCTTAACCTAAGAATGTCAAGTCGAAGACCTGGATTTATAGAATATTGTTGCATTTTGGGAAATGTTACTTAAATTAATGATTTTTTTTTTTTTGAATGGCTTGACAGGGTAGAATCGCACAACACTGTTCTTGAGTGGTTAAATCGAGCAGAAGCAACACTGTGTCATAAACCTTATTTTTAGTGTAAAAGGCAATCTGAGTAAGAAACTCTCTATTTTTAACCAGTTATGATTAGATACATGAGGGATCTGCAAAAATCACTTCCATCTATACATATGTGCTACAGCACCTAAAGAGAAGTAGTTAAGGAAGACACTTTAGTGATCAGTTCCTGTTCTTGTGGCTATAATATTAAATTATAATGTCGCTCTGACACAATTGTTTGATTATTTGCTGTAAATGTACCCCAGTTGTACATGTAGAAAACCTTTTTCAGCATTTCTTGTGATTATTCTCTTTCCTTAGAAGAACTAATCGTTATTTAAATTGGTGATGGCATTCTTCTGTCAAATACAAATGGAAGATGAGTAATCAATACCATTGTTTTGAAGGGACAGTTAGGACTTACGTTACAATTGTCCGTGTTTTATAATAATTTGCTTTGGGCAGAGATTTTATATTTGATCCCCTTTTTACAAAGAGTGTTTAATATTTGATGTTATGGGGCTATTCAGAAATGCTCTTTTTTATATTTTGTGTAATAACTTTTGTTTTGCAAACTTGAAGATAATTCCTTATTTTTAGAAATGTAGAACAGTTACACACACACACACTAGATTTTTTTTCATATTTTTAACATAGTTCATACAAATTCCTAGTCTTATATGGAAGGTGAGACTGGTTAATACTGTAAAAACATTTTAGGGAAAGATATGTATCAAAACTTTCAGATTGCTTTGGGTGTATGTAACCCCAAAAGTTTTTGGAACAAGTTGTAATGTTTTATATGACAGACTGTAATAGCACCTGAAATTACAATGGCACACTTTAAGATTATCTGTGTACGTCAGATGCCTGCTACAATGACACATTTCTATAAATTTATAAATTCCCAGTAGACACCTATATCTGTGTGTGTGTGTGTGTGTGTGTGTGTATGTATGTATATGTATGTGTATATATATATATACTGTACACAAGCTATTATGCTCCATTGCATCAACTATTTTGCCGTTCTGAGATTTTTTTTCTTTAGTCTTTGTAGATTTAACATAAGTGTTCATAAACAAATGCGGGGGGGGGAAGGGATATGAAAGAAGTTTTACTTGGAGTGGAAACTCTATTCATCTTCCCATTTTTGTGCTTCAGAGACACCTGGGTCTCCAAACAGTGTGATATCTTATATATCAGATGTGCTGGCTATGTTGTATCAATACATGCTATAAATAAAGGGTTAAGGGCATGTCTTAGCTACACATTCTCTTGTTTTTCTGTGTTTTGCCAAATTTAACATGTTCCACTTTCACTGTTTGTGGTCTCATGGCAAACCATACATGGCACTCAAGTAGCACTTTAAAGACTAGCAAAATGGTTTATTAGGTGAGCTTTCGTGGGACAGACCCACTTCTTCAGACCATAGCCAGACCAGAACAGACTCAATATTTAAGGCACAGAGAACCAAAAACAGTAAGCAAGGAGGACAAATCAGAAAAAGATAATCAAGGTGAGCAAATCAGAGAGTGGAGGAGTGGGGGGGAAGGTGAAGAATTAGATTGAGCCTCCTTGCTTACTGTTTTTGGTTCTCTGTGCCTTAAATATTTAGTCTGTTCTTCAGACCATAGCCAGACCAGAAGTGGGTCTGTCCCACGAAAGCTCACCTGATAAATCATTTTGCTGGTCTTTAAAGTGCTACTTGACTGCTTTTTGTTTTGATAGTGTATAGACTGGCACGGCTTCCTCATTGTTACTATTCATACATGGCACTGTATCTTTTGTCTTCCTTTTTTTATGTAGGTGTGCCAAAATACACCAATAGGGGGAGTCAATGTTTCATTACTGTTCCAAAAGTATTTTTTCCTGGGGTAGAGAAAAGATGGTCTTGTAATCTTGGTAATAAAATTTTACATTGAATGCTATGTCTGTCTGTGTACAAAGTACACTTTATGTGAAGCAAAAGGCTGCTTCTCTTAACCTAGCCCCATCAGGAAAGGGTTGGGAACAAATTTCTTCCTTCTCTTGCATGTATTGTCTGACTTATTAATAATGTCTTGCACAAAGCTAGGAGGAACAACACTGTTGAATCTTGGTGTTTGCACGTTTGACCATTACTTTGATTTATTGAAAGGATGACATTGGAAGCCAATTACAGTTTATATTTGAGACCTTTCACATAATGCAAAAGGGACCACCACAGAAATGTCAGCCTTAGGTTTTTAGCTTTAGGTCTAAAGTCTGTCAAGCCAAAAATTAAACTTTTAGGTTGCATTCTGCTTTTTTGATGACTTGTGTGCTTAATATTTCATACTGGTATCAACAAAAAGGTGGCATAGTGTGGTGGTGGTGATTGCTTATAATGTAGTAGCTGGACACCCTAATTACACCTAGGATGCCATTGTCCTAGGCACTGTACATATACAGAATACAAGCGCTTCTCTTCCTTGAAGAACTTAATTAAATTAAGGAGTTAAAACACAAGAAAAGCCAGGTAAATGTAAGTATTGTTGGTGATATTTAAACATATATGTATACCTTAATATCCCTTCTCTCCTTCCATGCTATTGTCCAGGGCTCTGCAGCCTGTGTAATCCACTGTGGCTGACCAAAATGGGCTACTGTCCTTGTGCCACCTGGCCTTTTTTAATCTGAAGGGGGAATAAAAAAATATAGACCAATGAAGTGGAGCATGCTTATATGATTGAAACTTCTTAGGGGCAGCACCCTTTAGTTACTATAGAACTGAGCTGGTGCACCTTGTTGCGGGACGATGCAGACAAATTCACGTTTGTTAATGAAGCACAATGTATGGTGGTTTTTTTTTTTTTTGGTTTTTTTTTTTTGTTTTTTTTTAACTATACATCTACATGTGATTTTTCTGTACGTGATCAGACTGGTGATCTCTTTAGTCCTGGCATGTTGCCTGCCAGCAGGAAGGCAAAAAATCTGTCTTGCTCCAAAAGCAACCTTTATGCTCCTGAGGTTTTGGCAATTCTAAGATACTACTTACAATGCAAAAGATATGGGTTTCTGTTTTAGCATGTTTGCATCTCCCCTGTGCATGGTCCTCAAAAATCAACACAGAATGGCTTGTCTGCTCATTTTGGCTGCATCTACACTAGCAAGTCCTTTGGGAAAATCAGGCCCTCTTCCGACAGAACAACCAGAGTTTTCACATACAAAATTCGTTTTGAAAGAATGTGTACTTCTTCCAGAGGCCCTCTTCTCCTCCCAAATGAGGAAGAGTGTCTTGGTCTGAAAGATTCTTTCAGAACAAAGCACGTAGACACTCCAGGGGCCCTCTGTTCAAAAGAGCAGTCCTCATGGTGCCCGATTTTTTTGATCCCTGCCCGTTGCTTTGAAAGAACAGGGACTGTGTGGACGCTCTATTTCGAAAGAGCAGATTGCTTTTTTGTGTGTGGACATGCTTTTTCGAAAGAAGATCTTCTGGAAGAACATCTTTTGAAAGTTGACTGTAGTGTAGATGTAGCCTTCATGTTTAGTTGTTTATAAAATGCCAGTTTCTCTACTGGACATAACGTAGATCTTCAAAGCAATTCATGTTAACATTCTGAAGAGGAATGAACAATGCCTGTTTGAAGTGGCAACATCAAACTGCTGTTCCCACATATGTGTAATAGAAAAAAGTAATGTTCTGTAAAAGCAGTTGTCATACCAATGTGTGTTTGTGAGCAATGTGAATTTTAGTCAAAGTAAAAGTTGTACAATCAAAATAGCATTTGTCAGATGAAAACACCGTACTGAGAAGGGATTGGTCCTTTCTGTATATTATTCTCTTCCAAGTCAGTTCTTAGTTTTTGTGCAAATTCCAAAGTTGCTGAGGAGAGAGAGCACAGCATATACAAACATGCAAAACATCTTCATACGCTGTTACAAATGTCTTCCTTGCCTATCCATACTGTTTTGGTCACTGGGATAACAAAAGCAGGGAATGTGCAAGTACAATGATTCATGCTTTTGTCTTCTGGTTCTTCCTCTTTTTTTTTTTGCTTCATCTATCACAATACAAGATAAAGGATCTTGTCTTAAGAACCATTTTAGTTTATAAAACTCTTTGTGACGGAGCTTTTGTCACAGGTCCTCAACCTTGCTCGATCCTCTTTCCTTTGTATGCTGGCATATTGAAATCAGAGAAATAGTGTAATCGGTAACCGTGGGTGGGTGGTGATGGCTTTTGCAAGGAAGCAAGGCTACCTTTTTGGCAATCCTTTACCTGGCATTCTAGTTCCCTGAGGCCATATTCAGCCTACTTTAAAGTAGCCGTAAGCCATAAGTATACTGGGGCAAGGATGGGTCAAGATCCAGGACAGGAGAAGGGATGCAAACTGCTGATGTGGAGCCTCTGTCTAAGATGTGCCTAAGCTAATGATTGACCTTTTTATAGAAGTATGCAAAGTATGTGCTATAGTCTCTGAAGCTAGGTAAATAATAATAGTGCCATCTGTTTTTTTACATGAAGTGTGTAAAGGTTTTAAAAAATACTAAAAGGATTAGAAACGTGCATGTTCAGATAGTTTACTAGAAAACAATGGTTATCCCCCAGGAACACAACAAAGTCCATTGTTAAGTACTGGCCACAAAAAGAAAACTAATAATCCGGAACCCTTTCTTCAGTGAAGGCCATACACACTTCTGTTTGGTATATTTAAATCTGCCAAAGGCACTGATTTGATATCCTTTGTACTTCAAGGCATAGAGGTAGCTGGGGGCTAGTTCCTGCTTCCCTGGGATAGCACTTATTTTCCCTTTTCAATGCAAGAAGTTGTAGCGTTTTTAAAGTGCATGAGTAATTCTTTGTAGCTGTCTTCTACTTTTGCAAAGATTATACTCACCTTTCAAAGTCTTGTGGCTCTACTCTGGGTAGTGAAACTGATGTGGTATGAGGTAGTCCTTTTCTTTTTTTTTTTTTTTTCATGCTTCATTAGTAAATTGTCACAATCTAATGCTCCCTGCACCATGATTACTATGGTGTATTATAGCCCTAAAGGAAGAACCTATTGGTAGCCCTTCTCTTGTTTAGCTTCGTACACATTGGCTGTGGCCACACATGGCATTGAAAAATACTAATGAGGTTCTGAATTGAATATTCAGCACCTCATTAGCATGCACATGCTTCCAGCTGCGGCACTTTGAAAGCACCACTTTTGAACACACGTGGCTTGGTGTGGCTACAAGGGGGTCCTTTTTGGACGGACCTCACATTTCGAAATCCCCTTATTCCCCTCAGCTGTTTTTTACCAAAATAGGCTTGTCTACAGTTGCTCCCAACTCCAAAGGGGGCATGTTAATCAGGGCGATGGGAGATTACTAATTAAGTGCTGCGGTGAATACACAGCACTTAATTCGGCTAACTCTCTTCCTGCGGCAACTTTGAAGTGCCTTGGCTACTTCGAAGTGCCTTTACTCTTCAAAATTTTGAGGAGTAAAGACACTTCGAAGTAGCATGGGCACTTGGAAGTGCCCAAGGCTACATGGTATGCTGGCACTTAAAAGTCTGGCACTTCGAAGTGCCTGTGGCTACACACATGCCGTCACTTACAAGTTTGACACTTCAAAGTTGCCGTGGGGGTGCGGGGAGAATTAGCCTAATGAAGTGATGTCTGTTCACTGCAGCACTTCATTAGTAATGTCTACCTCTACGAGGAAAAAAATGTGTGTTTTAAGTAGAGTTTGGTAGTTGAAGTGAAAGCTTTTTGGCCTTATTTGTAGTGTAAAGATCCTGTACGGTTGTGTTTTTAAGCTTTTTAACTTATTTTATGAAATGATGATGGATACTTACGAATATTAAGGCAAGTAAGTTACTTTACTGTGTATTGATTTTCATAGAATGCCTGTGGGTTGGTTTGTTTTTTTTCCTGTATCTTGTTTGGCTTTTTTGTAATTTACTAGCAGGGTATAAATTTATATGCTTTTTACCATAACAGATATTTTAGGGTATTTGACTGTTATTGTTAATAACTTAAGTATCTTTACTGACAGGAATACAAAGCAAGGAACAAATCTGGAATAGGTCATTGCTCCAAACAGTTTACAGCCTAAAGACAAGGGAGACAAACAAATACATGAACAACAAAAACTGGAACAATAGAAATTGTTGTGTGTTAAGATTTCTGCCCTGTTCCTTTCCACATAACTAGCACTCACATCCCCTTCCCTCTGTGTAGCGCCACACAGCACCTCCTTCAGAGCCCTTGCTCACTTTAAATGCTCTCCTTCTTCCCTAGGTCACTTGCATAGAACATGCAATCTCCTTCAACAGGGAAGAGGGGAGACTCAGAAGAAAACCTCCCCCAAGTCCCTGAAGTTATGCTGACTACTTTTACTTCCCTGCCCTCCTCACCCCAATCTCATGTGGAGAGACCCCCATTGAGCCATGGAGATAAGGCAGGAAACAGCCCCGCACCAAGTATGATGATACATCTTGTTTTACTAGGATAGTCCCCTTTTTAAGCCCTTTTCCTGACATTTGGACTTCTTTGACTTTCTTTCTTTCTTCTGAGCGTGTTTCCCATGTGCTTTAGCCAACAGCTGGTAAGAACAAATAACCAGTCTTGCCAAAATAAAAAGTAGGGTGCACACCCCACCCCCACCCCTGGGGGAGAGAAGAATGTTGGAGATGGGTGGGAAGCAACACAGGTGATGGCTTTTATTGCCTTGCTAAGGGGCACTCAAGCCTTGCTTAGCTATAGCTTCCCCCCTACTCAGCTACTTCCCCTGCCACTGCTCAGCCTTTTCTTATCTCTGCTGCTCCCCAGGCCCCATCCCCACTTCACCCTTCCTTCAAGGCCTCACCCTATCCCACCTATTCCAATGCTAACCCCACCTTCTGAGCATACCCTGTTCCTGTTGCTCCTGTCTCTCCCCTCCACCCACTGCCTACTGTAGAACAACTGATTTGCAGAGGGTCAGAGGCACTGATTGCCGGGGGTGGCGGTAAGTTGTTTAGTGGGGCTGCTGGCAGGCAACAGGTTTTGGGTGGGGGATAGGCAGATGTTACTGCCAGTGAATGCTCTTGAGGGTCTCCTCTTCCCCCCGCACCCAATTTCTGCTCCAGGATTGGAAAGAGTTGGTGCCTCTGGCAAGGAGCAACATTTGGGAGCGGGGTGCGTGATCTCTCTCGGTTATGTACTGTCCCTCCAATCAGGGAGTGATGGGATATCGTGCTCACTCTGCAGCCAAATTAGAAGGCAGTGTAGTCAAGACCCTAACTCAGACTCTTATCTGGTCAGGTCATGGGCTCCAGGTATTTACTGGGTGACCTGGCTGTTTTGTACTGAACTAGGTCCTGCAGCATCTGCTTTTTGCTGAGTCCTGGATTTGCATGATCCTTTCTCAAACCACCCCTCCCCGGAGCCTACAAACAGTTCTCACCTTTGTGGCCTCATTTCCTCCCCATCCACCATCCTTTGGGTCTTGTTCCAAGCTCTTTTCAGATTTAGCCCTCCCCTTCCCCCCGACACACTCTCATACATACCTGCCAGCTTCTTTCCCACTTCAGCCTGCTTCTGGTCACCTGCTTCTGCCACGTGCCCCAACCAGTAATGTCCTGTCCTGCCTCACTTGCTAACCTCCCCATCCTCCTGTTCTTCTTCCCTCTCCTTCCCAGGTGGGGAGCCACTTGAACTGGAAGGGACCTCGAGAGGTCATCAAGTCCTTGGGAATGTTGGATCTTCACCACTGGCTTCCATCTTTGACAGTCTCCCTCTTAGTTCTTAGTTTCTGATGTGATTTTTTTCATAACTTTCAGTTTTGCTTGTTTTGTGTGTTTCCATGTTCTCCTTCATCTTCCTTATTGCCTTTTTCTCTGGCAATTCTAGTCCATGCTATGTTGAGGTCTTTCCTCTGTGTGTATCTTAGTCAGCTTGGTTCCATCCAACTGTTCTGTTGACTTGGTATGTGTCTTGGACAGGTCACTTTCCCTTTCTGTGGCTCACTCTTTCTTTCACATCTGAAAAATGAGGATTGTGATAATTATCAGCAGGCCTCGAGGCTTCAATACTGAAGTAGACTTAGGCTATGTCTACACTTGCCCCAAACTTCGAAGGGGGCATGGTAATCAGGAGATTACTAATGAAGTGCTGCAATGAATATGCAGCACTTAATTTGGCTAATTCTTCCCTGCAGCAACTTTGAAGTGTCAAACTTCAAAGTGCCTTTACTCATCAAAATTTTGGGAAGACAAGACACTTTGAAGTGCCTGCACTACAGTGCATGCTGTCAGTTTGAGGTTTGACACTTCAGAGCTGCCATGGGGGAGAATTAGCCTGATTAAGTGCTGCATATTTATTACAGCACTTTATTAGTAATGTCCCATCAGCCTGATTATCATGCCCCCTTCAAAGTTTGGGGCAAGTGTAGACATAGCCTTCGAGTATTAATGCTACTTTTATCTGTTACAAAATTGATTTTTGTCCAACACCTGAGTTCATAAGCCAACAATTCTATTTTTACTTCTGATTTTAGTAGAGGCAGGGCACTATCTCAAGTCCACAAGTTTCTAGTATGAATCCAGCATATGAACAGAGACTCCATGTTGTCTGATGAAAGATTGGTTTTGAATTTGCTCCTTTTTTTTTTTGTGCAGTTACGTTCTCCTAACAGGGAATTACTCCTTCAGAATACTGTGTACAATACTTTGTCGTGTTGGTCCTAGGATACACCTAAGGAGCAGCTGTGCATAAGCTCAAAAGCTTGTCTCTTATACCAACAGAGGTTGTTCTAATAAGAGATCACCTGATGCACCTTGTCCCTTTAGAATGCTGACATTTTGATTTTGCAGGTTACCAGACAACTGGCAGCTTAGAAGAACTCTGTGTATGTGTGAGAGAGAGAGAGTGTTAAATTGGTGCAAGTATGCCTTATGAAGACAAGCACTGCTAACAGGAGGAGGATAGTGTATGCATTAAAAACTGAATTAATTACTGCAGTGGCTATATGTCAACTTAAGTTCATTTAATTATGTAGCGTAGACATGCCCTTAGTACCACATTGAAAGAGTAGTATTAATGAATACAAGTTACTACAATGACTCCTAAGCCCCAGTCCCAGCTCTGCACATGGCTTTGTGTAGACAAACCACTGTGCCCAGCAGGACTGAAGTCTGTAAGCTGCCTTCTAACAAATAGATTGCAGGCTCAAAGCCTCAGGTGACAATGAAACGGTCAACCTACTGCATGTGACGGTGTGATGACCGTAAGCAGCCTGGCCATCATCACAGGGGATTCTTGTTTAAGTGGCTTGGAACAGCATGCTTTATTTACATGCCTACTATAAAAGGGCAGTAGCCCAGATTTTATAAATCTTGTTATATTACAGTCTCTCTAGTTTTGGTTGTAATATCCAGAGTCTTCTGAGCCATGAGGTGCTTAAGCTATTAAGGTCAGCATGAGGCTGCCGTAGATGTTTCAGCAGAAAACATTTCCCAACTCTTTAGTAGATTACAGTATTTTAGGCTCGAGTAAAACTTTCTCCAGACTAGCATTCTTGTCGACAAAACTCTTTTTGGTCGGAGGTATGTGGGGGGGGAAGTACCACTGGCTGATATGTTTCCCTGACAAAAGCACCAGTATAGGCAGGGTTATACAAGTGGGAGCTGGCCTCTTGCTGACATAAGTATTATTGCTCTTTGAGGGTGGTTTGATTATACTGCAGAACTGTGCTCTGCAGCTATAGGTCTGTACTGTATATGTAGTACAACTCTTCCATATGGCTGGGTCTACATGTGCCCCTCCTGTTCGAAAGGGGCATGTTAATGAGTGGGTTTGAAAAATGCTAATGAGGTGCTGCAATGAATATGCAGGACCTCATTAGCATAATGGCGGCCGTGGCGATTTGAAAGTGCGGCTTTTCGAATCGCATGCCACCCGTAGAGATGGGACCTACTGAAAGGACCCTCCCCCCTATGGAAGAAGGGCTTTCAAAAACTGGGGGAGGGTCCATTCGGAAGGTCCCATCTCCACGGGTGGCGTGAGATTCGAAAAGCCACACTGTCAGATCGCTGTGGCTGCCATTATGCTAATGAGGTGCTGCATATTCATTGGAGCACTTCATTAGCATCTTTAGAAGCCGCTCATTAACATGCCCCTTTTGAAAGGAAGGGGCACATGTAGATACAGGGTATGTGGTTTTTAAGAATGCTGGGACTGTGCTCATTCCTAGGTATTATAACAGTAATAAAAGAAATAGCACAGGAACTTACCACCTAATTGACAGAGAAAAAATTTTAGGCTATTAAGTCCCTCCCTCCTATAGTTGCAGTTATACTGAGGGTTTCCTCTCCCACCTGTGTGTGTTTCATTATTAGATAAATATGACAGTAGTATTTCTCTTCTGTACAGTTTATTTTATATATGGTGCTAATCACTGCAGTATCTGATTCTCTAGTAATGCATTAAGACTAACATCTGTCATGTTTAACACTCCCTCTCAGAAGAAGAGGGAGAGCAAATGCAACAGAAGTGTGGTTTCATTTGGTAAGGTTTTAATTAAAACAATAAAAGTGCTAGAGAAGGTATGGTGAAAGAAACATGTTAGATTCAGAGTGGACTATAGTTGGAACAGTTCCATAGCCACAGAAGACTCCAGTGGCCAAAATTTTCCAAAGCATGTGCCAAAATAGGTTCCGATTCCGTTTCCAGGCGCCTGCCTTTTTCAGCGTCAAGGATGCAATAGATTTAATTTTGATCAACGCTCAGAACTTGTGAAACTCAGACAGGTGTCTAAATACTGGCTTTGGAGAAAACCTTATGCGGGTTTCAGAGAGTTAGTCTGTTTCAGCAAAAACAAGGAGTCCAGTGGCACTTTAGTGTGTTGGGGCATAAGCTTTTGTAAGCTGCAGTTCACTTCCTCGGATGCGGAAGTGAAAACCAGAAAAGACAGATACGCCACATCCACTCTGATTTTATTACTACTGATCTCACACTCGCATATCTCCAACAGAGATGAAAAATATTCTGAGAGGTAGCTATGTTAGTCTATACCCCCGCCTCCCAGCGCCAGTCCTGTAGCACGTTGAAGGCTAACAGTTTTGTTAATGAGGTGATGAGCTATTGTGGGTAAATGGGAGCACCTGATACTTCACACATTCATCTTTTAAAGTCTGGGCCAGTGTCTTCTGCAGCTCCCTTAAATTTCTTTCCTAGATTATATCACAAGAAGCTCTCTGAGCTGGAAGCTTGGTGGCCTTGTATCCAGGACACCTTTAACTGCACTTTTCTGTGTGACAAGTATGAGTGGTTAAACTGTTAATTGAGATGTAAAATAAATGTTATGATGGGCATTTTGACATTGAAAGCCAGCTTCTATAAACATAGGGCTGCCTGGTGCTAGGAAAAATACATTTTAAAATACAGTACATAAGTGAGCTATTTTCAAGAAATAGATTCTCCTTTTTTGCACAACATTTTGCATATGTAAATTTTTTTCAGCTGCTGGTGCAGAAAAGCACACATGGATAGTTTGCACACCAGGTTATGGATCATTTAAAAATGTGACTCAAGTTCGTTGACTTTACTTGGCCTATTGTACAAACTAAGTGTGCTTGAGCATCATCTGTGCTTAGAAGCAAGATTTGTACAGAGCATATAGATGCGTCAGAAAGTAGTGTTGGTGCTACATGATATCATGAGTTAGGAGATGCCATCTTTCAGCCAAGCTGAAAAAAAGGATAGTAGCTAGTATGAGAAGGGGTGCAACCAAAAGTACAACATAGATAATTTAATCACTCTGTCGAAATCATCTCTGCTGTTTTCAGTTGTATCCCTGCAGGAATCTGTACAAAAAAAATCTGCATGATATTTTAAAAATTCTTCACAGTAACACTGCGTGATCATGCCAGTTTCAGTTATTTTGATATACTCAAAAATGGTTGTCAGCAAGTATTCCTGTAACAATATAGACACGCATACACAGGTACACCTACCTATTTTCCATTGGGGGTACAGAGTTAATGAAACATCTGTGCCCCCAGACAATTACCCAAACCTTCTGTCCCCTAGAGCAGGGGTGGATAGGGCTAGATCCAGCCCACGCTGATACACTGGGCCACCAGTGTCCTGTGGCCCAGGAGGACCCTCAGCTGAGCTCCCTGCCTCCTGCACCACCACATGCAGCTCAAAGTGTCTGCAAGTTGCTGGGGCCAGTGTGTGTCTCTGCATAACATGCCCCCCCAATGCCTGTGCATGCGTGTGTGTATATGCATGTCTGGGCACTACCCTTATCGCCAGCGCAATCTTTGCAGCTCGCGTTGTCCAGAAAGCAGCCAATGGGAGCTGTCTGGGCCATACTTTCAGGCACATGCAGCATGTGGAAACTTCCCCAAAGATGTATATCATGCAGAGATGCACACGGTGTCCCCAGAAGCTGGCTACTTAGAGCAGTAAGTGGGAGTGAAGCCATAATTCGGTAGGTGATTGTTGGACAGTTTACTGCCATCTATTAAATGCTGCTCAAGTAGGTGCCTGGGGCAGTGGAGGGGAGAGAGATTTCTGGACCTGCTATGGCTAGGGAGAAGTGCCTCTCTGTCCCAGCCATAGTGCTTCTACAGGAAGAGAGTATGAGTAAACAGTGTGCCCTTGTAGCCAAGAAGGCTAACGGCATACTAGGGTGCATTAGGAGGAGCATTTTGAGCAGATCCAGAGAAGTGGTTGCTCCCCTCTATTCAGCACTGATGAGGCCACATCTGGAATATTGTGTCCAGTTTTGGGCCGCCCAGTATAAAAACAATGCGGATGTGCTGGAGCAGGTTCAGTGGAGGGCAACAAATGATTAAGGGGCTGGAGCGCAAGACCTATGAGGACAGGCTGAGGGATTTGGGCTTGTTTAGCTTACAGAAGAAAAGACTAAGGGGTGATCTAATAGCAACCTTCAACTTCCTGAAGGGGAGATCTAAAGAGGAGGATGGGGAAACTGTTCTCAGTTGTGTCAGATGGCAGAACGAGGATTAATGGTCTGAAGATAGAGGAAGAGGTATAGGTTGGATATTAGAAAATACTACTTCACCAGGAGGGTGGTGAAACATTGGAATGCGTTGCCTAGAGGGGTGGTGGATTCTTCATCCCTCGAGGTTTTAAAGTCCCAGCTTGACAAGGTCCTGGCTGTCATGACTTAGTGGGGGTTGATACTGCTGGAAGCAGGGGGCTGGAGTAGCTGACCTCTTGAGGTCCCTTCCAGCCCTATGATTCTGTGAGAGAGCTGGGGAGTTTCTCTCACTGCTGTAGCCCTGGGGCAGCCTGAACCCCAAACCCTTCCTCCTCATCTGCATCCCTAGCTGGCACCCTCATTTGCACCTGATCTCTCCAAATCCCTTGCCCCCCACTTCCATGACATGAATTTTATGTGCTCCAATATGGAGGTGATGTGTGACAGATCACCTCCATATTGGTGCATGTAACAAAATTCATTCTTTGCATATGTGGAAGAGATTACAGGGAGCAAGGAAAGTAAAGTGTGATACCAAAGACAGGGAATTAAGATTTCACTGTCACACACAACAGAAGGAGAATCGGAATGTTGAGTGAGGCCTCTTGTTCAAATACCTGCTTCCCGTAAGCAGCTAAAGGTTAGCAGAAGTTGGTGTGCTAATTTGTGGGCGTTTTTTGTCTAAACGCTTCCCCCTCTCCTTGTTTATCCTATCAAAACAAAAAGCAGTCAAGTAGCACTTTAAAGACTAGCAAAATAGTTTATTAGGTGAGCTTTCGTGGGACAGACCCACTAGTGTATAGACTAGCATGGCTTACTCTCTGTTCCTGTTTATCCTGTGTACAAAGCTGTCTTCCAGGTGTTATTCAAACATAACATATGTTCATTCATGTTAGAAAACAAGTAAAGGTGACAAGGTAGCATATTTTAATGTGTTGTGTTTGCATGTAGTCAGCCATCAACTCAGATACAAGATTCATACAAACATAGACCCTTGCACTGCAACATACAAACAAAGGAAATCCATGCAGAAAAGACAAGCTATGAAACTTGCATGACCTTTCCAAAGGGACCTTTTGCATAGTTTGTGTTGCGTTTTACATTGTATAGCGTGGTTGGTGTGCTCCTCATGCACATCATAACCTAGGAATCTCTTCTAACTGGCACAGCTGTGTTAGGCTCTACTGTTGCTACTTTTTTTTGAACTTAGGTTTGCTGAACAAATGGTGGAAGGCATTTACAGTTTAGCTAAGCAGTTTTATCACTTTTTTTTTTTTTTTTTGTGGTTCATAGTTGGAAAATACTCTTAACTTGGTTGTCTTATTGCATGGGAAAGACAATGTTCAACTTCAAGAATTTGATTGAAATATGAGTTGATAAATTGAAAGTGCATGGTTGGGCAATGGTAAGATTAAATTTGTAACCCTACAGCTCATCTCCTATCTATAGATATTGCAGTACACGTCCAAAATGACCATTGCTGTAAGTCATCACTATTCAGTTATTTAAATCAATAGAATGAAACATACTATAATAAGAATATGTTCTAGAATCTTAAATATATGTGCATCTACTGTAGCTATGGAAGTAAAAACTGTCTTGTAACTTCATGCAAGGCAACAAAGTTAGGGTTCCATATTCAACTTTTACTTTCAGACTGATAGCTTATCTGGGCTGCACGTCATTCTTTTATTTTCTGAAGAAGGCTTAAAACACGTGGCATGAGGATGAAAAGTAATCTTTTTTTTTTTTTTTTTAAGTGTCAAGTATCAGTCAGCAAAGACAACTGTTGCCTGTCAGTCTCAACAGTAAACTGTGTACTTGTAGAGGCAGACACCTCTTGGCAGTTCAGCACTGAGTGTGTATATACAAACATAAGGAGTTAGACATTCTTCTGGCAGCATCTGTACTATCTAATTCTCAGTAAGTCCTGCAACCATTTTGTTGTCTCCTGTCATTTTTTCCCCTTTTTTCATAAATATTACTTCAACAACTGTAAAGTCATACATTTATATTTTAAAAGGATACTCCTTCATATTACATTTCTATAAAATGTAGGCAGGGCCTTATTGCACAAAGGGTGCTTAAGTAGCTCTCTTTGAATCTGTTTATGTATGTGCACAATAAGAGAGAGGCAGCCACTACAAATTTTAACATGGCTGTTATAAGGATACAGGTATTTTTCTTTTTAAAAAAACAAAACAAAACAAAACCTTGCAGCAATATCATATTTTGCATATTAAAAAGTAAACTTCGGGCCACTGCAGTAGTGGTCAGCCCTAGTTTAGCCTGGGGGAAAGATTTTGGATATAAGTTTAGCAATTTGTTCCAATACCTATAAAGCATTTGATTAAAAATGGTAGAAATGTTTTGAAATTCACTTTTCTTGAAAGTTGTCTTTCACCTTTTGAGTATGCCAATGAAAGAAAACATACCTTGCTGAAAAGTACTTTCTTCTACAATATTCTCATCTAATTTTTTTCCTGGGTAGTTTAGTATACATGCCATAAAACTGTGGTGCTTTTTTTGGTCTATGAAGATGCGTTCCTAGCTTGGCTATGTCTAGGGTTTTATCAAATTAAAGGTCATGGAAAAACACACTAGAGGATGAAATCTGCTCTCCCCTGTAAAATCTGGCCATTGTAGAAGGATTGTGGTATTGCCACCCTTCTTTCTGCGCTGCCTTCAGAGCTGGGCGGTCACAGAGCAGCAGCACCTGGCTCAGAAGGCAGCCCTATCATCAGCATGGAAGTGAGGGTGGCAGAGTATGGGTATGTGGGGAGGTCGTCACTTTTGGGCATGGTAGGGCTGGCCTTACACATTGGTGACTGTGCAGGGTGACACAATTGGAATGCGTGTTCTGTGCCCCCTCTCACTTCTCCCACCAGCCCAAGTCCCCTTATGCCCATGAGCACTAGTGCTGCTGTGTCCTGGGCTCTGGCTGGCCTGACCTCCTGTACTGGCTGCTCCTAGGACTGGGTTGACTCATCTTCACTAAGAGGGTGTACAAGGAAGGTTGGCAATAGCATACCATGCATCTGACCCTTCTGTACTCAGCCAGCAGCTGTCCATTTCTAGCTGCCCTTCTCTAAAGGCAGTGCTGCTGTCAGCAGCAGCACAGAATTAAGGTTGGCAACACCTTGAACTCCACAAACTATAATAGCCTTGTAAGTGACCCCCGACCATGATCGGTTTGTGGGTTGGGACCCCCATAGTTACACCAATGTGAAATTGGGATTTAAATATCTGAAAACCTTGTGACTGTGAAATTTACCAAAATGGACTGTGAATTTGGTAGGGCCGTAGTTGTTGTCACTAAGGTTTGAGTGGCTAGGAAAATAATTTACAAGTTTAAAAAAAGCAGGCTTTATACAATTGCATCATGTGAAACTTGCCTTGTTTCTACTTTTGTTATGAGCCACGCATCTGACCCAGATTTACTGAAAAGTTTTCTATGTTAAGTTTGTTAACGCTTTAAACAAACCAGGGGTCAGCTTTGAACCGGGTCATACATTTGAGGGAGTGGGATGTGGGAGAAATTCAATCTGACCTAACTGAAAACCAGGATAAATGCACTAGTTTGAGATCTTGCAATAACTAATCCTAAAGCTCAATGTGCAATTTAGGTCTGTGAATTCTTATGAGATGAAACGAAGAAAGAAAGAAAAATGGTGTTCTTCTTTGAGTGGTCCCCGTGGGTGCTCCACAGTAGGTGTTGGGCTCGCCCCGGCGTCGCAGCTCGGAAATCTTCAGCAGTCTCCGTCGGGTCACGCATGCGCCGATGCGCGTCGGCTCTTCGCGCGCTTACGGTCATGTGCACGATCCGGTCCCCGCCAGTTCCTTCTCAACCACTAATGGCTGCAGACGGAATCCTCTCCGGCTCCAACGCCTGAGACAGATAAATCTTATTTTTTTTTCTCGTGTTAATAGTTTTTAACAGTTCATAGTTAGCAGTTCTATAGTTATTATAGTTAGTCTTTAGCTTTAAACAACTTTTAACAGAGTAACTATCTTAAAACCGCAGCAGCCGCCTCCGGGCGGGCCCACTGTTTTTGTTTGTCAGCCTTTAAAGGCCAACGGTTATTAACATCACCTAACAGACTGTTAAGTGTGTTATTAGCACCTAAGGACTCAGAGTTAAGTTTTAACAATGCCATCCCCTGGCTTTAAGAAGTGTGAATCTTGCCGGGAGGCCATGCCTGCTTCGGATGGCCATAGCAGATGCATACGGTGCCTCGGGGAGATGCACGTTCCCCAGAAGTGCTCCCATTGTTCCAAGTTGACTAATAGAGCTAGAAAAGATAGAGAAATGAGGCTGAAGATGCTGCTAGTTGACAAAGCACTTCAGCCTGCCTCATCGGAGGCAACGCATGCGGAGGGCTCTTCAGGATCGCACAAGAGGAAGGCTGCCTCTTTGACCTCCTGCGCAGAAGAAAAGAAGAGCCTCGCCTACTTGATCCCTGCCCCTTACTGTTGGGAGCAGGACAAGTGTAACAAAGGGCCCGTGCACGCTGGCTTCCTCCACTGGTAAAGCCATGGCGCATGCAACCACTCAAGGCCCTGCAGCTAGCGGGGAGACGGCACCGAGAGCCGTGCGGGCACTAGTCAGTCCAGCAACAGCTACTGCGGCACCGATCGAGACTTCCCCGGAGGCACTGGAGACGACGGCACCAAGGACATCGGCACTGGCGACGACGGCACTGGTGACGATGGCACCGGGAGCAGTGGAAATCAGCATGACACCTGCTCCGGTACCAAGTTTACCGATAAGACCACCCGAGAGGGTAAAGGCTAAAACGAAGACCAGGCACCGCAGCCCCTCTCCTGAGGTAATTGTGCTGCCTCTGTCACCACAATCGCCAACGGAGATTCGACGGGCAGCAACACCTTCAGCCTGCCACAGACGTCCTTCTCCTTTTCTTCGGAGTCCATCCCAGGGGTCAGCACGCTTTTCTCCATCATCTAGCAGAGATCCCTACGAGTCTTCTCACAGAGGCTCTCCTCGTACGTCGGTATCATCTCAGAGGTCTTGACATTCCAGGCACCACCCCTACATTCTTAGGTCATGGTCCAGGTCTCCATCGCCGGGCCCCTGTCCCTGTTGCTACGACCGCCATCATTATGCGGGGCGTCAGCATAGGAGGTTGACGTCTCACTATGGATCCCCGTCGACCACCCCTCAAAGCCACAGTGTTCTGCTTCCCCCTGGGGGAACACCACGAGTTCCCCAATCAGAGGCTGGGTCTAAAGGCATTGAACCCCACCTCGAAATTCCACAAAGGCAATCACATCAATACAGCTGGGATCCAGAGGAATTGGAGGAGAGATACCATAGTGATGCCTCCTCATCCTCTCCAGATGAGGTCGTGGTCCCTGGAGACATTTCTCCCCCAGATGACCTGAAACAGTTCCAGGAGCTGTTCAAACGAGTAGCTCTATCCCAAGATATTCAAGTGGCGGAGGTGCAGGAGAAACACCACAGACTCCTTAAAAACCTCAGGCCTCCATCTTCTTCTAAAATTGCTATTCCTCTGGATGATGCAATCATGGAGGCAGCCACTAATATATGGCAGACTCCAGCATCCGCTCCTCCTACCAACAAAAGAGCGGACAAAAAGTACTTTGTCCCTGCGAAAGGTATGGAATTTCTATTTAGTCATCCACAGCCAAACTTGCTAGTGGTTGAATCGTCCCAACACAGGTCCAAATCGTCCCAGTACAAATCTGGGGGATTGGACAAGGACATAAAGAAGCTGGATCTTCTGGGTAGAAAAGCCTACTCCTCCTCTACTCTGTTGCTCTGCATGGCCAACTATGCCGCTCATTTGTCGAATCACAATTTCGACAACTATTCCAAGCTTACAGCCCTCGTGGACTTCCTCCCAGAGGATAAAAGGCCAATTCTTAAGGCAATTGTGCAAGAGGGCTACACGGCTTCTCGAGCAGGTGTGCAGATTGCACTGGATGTGGCGGACACAGCGGCCCGCGCTGTGGCCACTGCAGTGGTAATGCGGAAAGAGTCATGGCTTCACACATCGGGCATTCCAAAGGAGTTACAGGTCAAAATTGCAGACCTCCCCTTCGACAACATAGAATTGTTTGCTGAATTGACCGACTCAGTCCTACACTCGAGCAAAGATTCCAGAGCGACACTTCAGACTTTGGGGATATATACCCCACCGTTCAGAAGGAAGAAATGGTTACCAACAACGTACCCAATTTCAATGGGGGTATGATCAGGGACGTCATCAACAAACACATTATAAGGGCCCTAGGCGCCGGTCTCAGCAGGTCAACACCTCCGCAGGGCAAAGTGCAAGACAGCAAGTTTGATGGGTATGTCGCGGGCCGTGAAGCCAAGACCGTACCTCAGTGCCAATCTCAGTACGTGTTCCATCACCGACTCAAGCCATTTTACCCACAATGGAAAAGCATCACGTCAGACAAGTGGGTATTGGAGATTGTAAACACGGGATACACGATCCCCTTCCAGTCTTTACCTCCACCAAATCCTCCCACTGCACCCCTTCTCAGAGACCCCTCTCACCTACCGGAATTAAGGCGGGAGGTGGACCACTTCCTATTCATAGGGGCGGTGGAGAGAGCACCGGAACAATTTCAAGGCAAAGGGTTCTACTCCAGGTATTTCCTGACGGAAAAGAAGACAGGAGGGTGGAGACCCATTTTGGATCTACGCGCACTGAACCATTACCTACGCAAACAGCGCTTCAAAATGACTACGATGGCTTCAATAATCACGGCACTAGACCATGGCGATTGGTTTGCAGCCCTCGACTTACAGGATGCGTATTTTCATATCGCAATTCATCCAGCCCACAGGCGTTTCCTCCGGTTCCTTGTGGGCACAGATAATTTCCAGTATAGAGTCCTCCCATTCGGACTCTCTTCAGCACCCAGAGTCTTCACCAAGACCTTAGCGGTGGTGTCCGCATACCTACACAGACAGGGAGTTTTCATTTTCCCGTACCTGGACGATTGCCTGCTAAAGGGAACTTCCCGGGCAGAGATATTACGGATGATACATATCACCACAAAAACACTTACCTTACTGGGCCTCATCATCAATTTCTCAAAGTCAGACCGACCCCGCGCAAAATTATAGAGTTTATATGGGCTCGGATAGACTCAGTCACGTCAAGGGTGTATTTACCCGAGGCTCGTTTTCGTGCCATCAAATCTCTCATACAACTACTAACGTACAGCCCCACTGTTCCAGTTCTCATGTGCTTACAACTGTTGGAATATGGCAACCACCACGTTTGTGGTGCAAAACGCCAGGCTGCATATGCGAGGATTGCAGCATTGGTTGGCAACCGTATACAAACCCTCAATCCGCACCATCCACAAGAGGGTGTCACTTACAACAGAGGCACGAAGCTCACTAACGAGGTGGGGAAACCCCAAGAATCTCCTAACAGGGGTGCCCTTTCGCCAACTGCAAACTACTGTGTTCATTACAACAGATGCCTCCCATATGGGATGGGGGGCTCACATGGACGACAAAACCATTCAAGGATTATGGTCCCCCGCAGACAAGACACTGCACATAAACATATTAGAGCTCAGGGCAGTGTTCAATGCGTGCAGGCATGTTCACAATTATCTGCGTGGAAAAATAGTCAGCATGAATACCGACACCACCACCACCACCATGTTTTATATAAACCGACGGGGGAGCCACGTCTCGTATGCTTTGTGCGGAGGCAGTCCGACTCTGGAACTAGTGCATCGCCAACAATATAATCATAAAGGCATCATACCTACCGGGGGTCCACAACGTCAAGGCGGACCATCTCAGCAGACACTTTGCGCCCACTCACGAGTGGCAGATCTGTTCAGACCTACTTCACTAGGTGTTCCGCAGATGGGGTTTTTCCCTAAATCAACTTGTTCACCACCCGAGAAAATGAGATGTCCCCAATACTGCTCCAGAGCGGGCATGCAACAGGAGTCTTTGGGAGACGCCTTCATGATCCCATGGAAGGGCCCTCTTCTTTATGCGTTCCCTCCCACAACACTTATACACAAGGTCTTGGAGAAGGCCAGAAAGGAGAGAGCACGCATGATACTCATAGTTCCAACCTGGGACTGGCAACAGTGGTTCCCATTGCTCTTGCGCATGGCTCAACATCGGCCATTTCCCCTACCAACAGTACCGGACATTCTCACTCAGGCTCGGGGGTCAATACTGCACCCGCACCCGAAGAGACTTCGGCTACAAGCATGGCTAATCCATGGCTAAGCGCCTTAGACTACAATCTCAGAGGGAGTACAAGTCCTTGAATGTAGTCAGAGAACTTCCACCAGAAAGACTTATCAGCACGAATGGTTGCTTTTTTTCCGAATGGTGTTCGTCCAGGCAACTAATACCCCAGGATGCCACCATACCTACGATTCTGGATTATTTGCTACATCTCAAACAAAACGGACTTTTGCTATCCTCTCTAAAGGTGCATCTGGCGGCTATGTCAGCGTTTTCGGCATGAAGAGGATGGGTCAACCACATTTGCCCATCCTGTTGTCTCGCGTTTCCTAAAGGGGTTGGTGAATCTGTACCCCCCTCAGAAACCAATAGCGCCGTCATGGAGTTTAGACCTAGTTCTGCACACCCTCTCAGGACCTCCCTTTGAACCATTGGCTACGGTCCCCCTTCGACTACTTACTATTAAAACGACTTTCCTCCTGGCAATCACATCAGCTCGCAGAGTGAGCGAACTCGCGGCCATAATGTCCACACCACCTTGCACGATCTTCTCAAAAGAAGCGGTGGTCTTACGATTACACCCAGCCTTCGTTCCGAAGGTCTCTTCAGACTTCCATATCAACGAACCAATTGTGCTGCCCTTGTTGTATCCTAAGCCTCACAACTCAAATGAAGAGGCACGGTTGCACTTACTTGATGTAAGAAGGGCACTGGCCTTCTACATTGATAGAACTAAACCTTTCTGGAAAACGGACAAGCTACTGGTGTCCATTGCATCCAGGTCAAAAGGAGAAGCGCTATCTTCACAGAGGATTTCAAATCACATTGTGTTACGAGATTTGCAAGACTCCTCTGCCAGTTCTGCCAAGAGCCCACTCTACTAGGGCGATGGCGGCGTCAACGGCCTTCTTCAAAGGCATCGCACTGAGAGATATCTGCAGAGCGGCGACGTGGTCTTCCTATGACACCTTCGCCAAGCACTACGCCATGCACAGGATGCTTGATGAGGATACACGCCTGTCGACAGCAGTCCTTTCACGGGCAAGCTGCGCATAAATCGGGTACCCACCTCCTTTTTCGGGGGGGTGGTTACTGCTGGGTAGTCACCTACTGTGGAGCATCCACGGGGACCACTCGAAGAAGAAAGAAGTTACTCACCTGTGTAGTAACGATGGTTCTTCGAGATGTGTCCCCATGGGTGCTGCACTACCCACGCGTTCCTCCCCACTTCGGAGCTCTGTTTGTATGTTTTTCAGGGGCGTCCGGAGCGGTTGATCAGGAACTGGCGGGGACTGGATCGTGCACGTGACCGTAAGCGCGCGAAGAGCCGACGCGCATTGGCGCATGCGCAACCTGACGGAGACTGCTGAAGATTTCTGAGCTGCGGCGCTGGGGTGAGCCCGACACCTACTGTGGAGCACCCACGGGGACACATCTCGAAGAACCATCGTTACTACACAGGTGAGTAACTTCTCTTTCCTGTGTTGTAAGCTATTTTCCAGTTTTATTTTTAATCTCCTGTGTGATATGTCCTTCATGCCATGGGCTGCTCTCAAAATTCTGTCCTGGTCTCTTGTGTCAGAGAGAGTGATTAAATATGTTTTTCTCTTGCTCGCCCTTTATTGGTAGTATTTGCCCTCAGGGGAACTCTCATGGAGCACACCTGTCTAAATGACTTTTATTTTCTTTCAAAAATTGTTAATATGCTCTTAAAATGAACAGTCTTAACACATTTACAGTGCATTGCAAACCATAAACTTGATTTATATGGAAGTACATATTTTCCTGCAGCGGCTGTGCATCCCAGCTGCTTGTAATCTGTAAATACACAGTAGTTTTTAATAGTACAAACAAAACCTAGAATTTGGAGATTCTGAAAATGAAGGCTTTTGTTTGAGCTGTATGACCTCTTTTCAGATGAAATACATCAGTATTTGCATTGCTTCACAATTATGATAGTCAAGTATTTTATTTTGGATGATGATTTTTGACCATGTTTTGAAAACAGAGAAGCAAAACGTACACATGTTACCAGTTGGCTTTTATGTTTCCCAATTGCAAGATTTTTTCCTATTTGTTCTAGCCCTTTCCAGAAAAGTAAATCATGGCACTAACAAACTGGAAGTATAAATCTCATAGAACATGGTTGCACATTTTTTTTGTTGCTATCTTGATTTGATTCTTATCCTTGAAACCAAAATTATTTTGTTCCTTCATTACAATCGCAACATGTAGATAGTTGTATATGTTGCCAGCTAACATTTTGCTTGTGTTTCTGATACAAAAGCAACTCCTGGAAAATGGACAGATTACATAGTAGTGTAGGTTAACACTGGATGCAGTATTGAGATCTCTACAGCCTAAAGGTACAATTTGTGTGACTTGGTTGGCAAATAGAACTGTTTGAGGATTGGAGATGTGTACAAGCCAATTGGAATGCTGCATATGTGAGTTTTAGTACAGGCTGGGTTAAATATTCTTGAATAATAAATATGATTTGCCAGTTTCAGCAACCAAACCTGGAAAAATTGATAAATCTATGTATAAATTACATTTAGAAGGACTGCTAGAAAGCTTTTATAGCTTGAAATCCAACCAGCTTTGAACTTAACTCTATGCTGTTTAATTAATTGTCTTTGTGGTACAACATTAAAATAATAGTATCCTCTAATCCTTTGAGAAGTAAGACTCTCTCCAACTGCAGTTGAATTACATGCTACATATATTAAAACTTGTGGTACATGGTATTTTTCTCAGAGCCTTAAGTGGCATGATTATGCAAAATAGTTTAGTGACGTCTGTATAATTTGTTACTGTTCATTTTTCTTGTATTTTCTTTAAGTCCCAGTTCCACTTGGAATTAGTGGTGTTACTGATAAAATCTCATACCTATTCTTTGTTAAGAAAAGTACGTTACACATCTTGTGTAACACATCTTGAAAGCATTTTTTGAATTTAGCAAGTTTAACCAGGATAAAATCCAGAAATTTCAGTGTAATTAATCTTCAGAATTCACTGTAGTCATAGTTTTAGAAGAAGTATTTTTTTACCCACATGAGATCCTGCCTGAAAATAATTTTAGCCTTGGCTAGGACAATATTAGCAATAGTGGTATGTGACGAAAACATTGTCTACACTGTTCTTTTGCTACTGATTAGCTACCACTGTCTGTGGGGCAAGACAACAAGAAAACATTTTGCTTCCCCTGTAACAGATGTGCTGGAATCACAACGCTCTTCTGGGGAGCGAGTAAACTATTACCGATGCAGTTCATGCTGCCTGACGTACCTCAGGTCTGCTCACCGTTTGACTCACTGAAAGGCTGGAGATTAAGGGTCTCTTTCCTCCCCACCTTTTTCTTGTCCCTCCTACTTATTTATGTTGGAGCAGAAGGTTTGCATTGGTTTCTTCCATTCCTGCACTGCTATTGGTGATGCTGGTCATCAGAACAGATTTATAAGGGGCACAAGATGCCTCTTAACATGGCCATGATGCTGTGCAAGCCAGGCTGAGATACAGCCCATAGTTTTTATGTTTTAAAATAATCACTTAATTTTGCCTCTTTGTCATTAAAGCAACAGACATGGGGTTCCAAACCTGCGACCAAAGCAATGCCTCTCATATGAGGAGGCCTCTTACTGGGAAACTATCTGCAAAGAATCTCTCAAGATTAACCCAAATTGTCCCCACTTCCCAATCACCAAAGGTAAGCTACTTGCAAACCTGGTAGGTGTCTTGGAATCTGCAAGAGGTCTGGTCTTTCCATCCAAAGGCCCAGTAATTCCTCTGTGGTTCTGCCCCACTCCAATCTCAGTGGCCCACCTTATTCACATCACCCATGTGCTTCAGTGCATTGGGGAACTTGATTGGTCCAGTAGTGAAAGGGGACAGCCTCAGCCATGTGAGAGAGAGAAACTCGCTGAAGGATGCTGGGTAGCACCTCCTCCTTTGGAGCCTCTTTGGCACTCACTGGCTCATTGGACAGGGGAGATTTGCTGATTGTCCCATGTTCCCCAGATCCCAGGGTTTAACCTGAGATGGAGGCCCCCTGGAACATGTTTCAGCTCTGTTTATAGTTATCTCATCCTACCCACCCTGGGTGGGAATGGGAATCCCAGCCTGACAAATACTACATTTCTAACCAATTAGAGGGTACGAAGGATTTTTTTGTCCTTTGATGGACCAAGTGGCAGGAGATCCTGTGGAAGCTTTTGACTTCCTCACAGCACCTTCAAGCTACAGTTGGTTATACAGGAATGTGCTAAGTACTACGTAGAGTACTTGGTTGAGCTGTTAATGCATCACCACTTGTGGCTGGCCTCCAGCGTGATTGAGAGGATAACATGAGTGGTTGCCAGAGTTAAAAGGTCTGGGATGACCATGACGGACCTTGGATTCGTGGGTTAAGGTGGCCTGAGGTCTCCGTTCTTCTGCAGAAGACTGGGGAGGGTGATAGGTCTTAGATGAGTCCTGGGGGATAGGTTGGAGAGACTGTGCATCAAGATTCATTTTGTATAGTAGGAGCCCTGAAAACCCAACAGTAGAACTAATTAAATGCGTGATACAGGAGAGTATGGGTGGTGGGTAGGTAGTGCCCCTCCTGTAAGTTTTTGTTGCGCCATGCCACTTAAAATTTGTACATGCATCTGTTCTTATTTCACAGCTGTGTCTTCACCAGTAGCCAATGGCTATTCTACCTGTGTTAGCAGGTCTCCTGCTCTGTGCCTGACATGCTAGCTGTAGTAGCTTTCAGGGGCGTGGTAAGGAAGTGAAGAGTGCCTCCATGAAGAAGTCGGGGAGGAAGTGGGTGGTGTCACAGTCACTGCAGGAGGGAGGGAGATATGTGGAGCGGCTCCCACATGGGGGTGGGGATGGGCTGAAGGAGGATGACATAAGCATTTCAGCTACATTTTCTTTTCTTTTCTTTTCTTTAGGGAAGGGAATTCAGAGCAGCCCAGATCAGAAGAACTTTTGGTGAGGCCTATGGGTTGTTACTGTGATAGCCAGTCAGCTTCAGTATCTGTAATCCCAATAGTAGAATGACATTAAAACTAACTGGTCTTTTCAGGCTACAGCAACACATGAACGGACCTTTAACCCATGGCGCTTGCACTGAACTGTAATGAGCACTGTGGTGTTACGCTAGAGTGCCACGTGCACAAAGTGTGATGGCCAGTCCAAGTGTATCTCAGTATTGTTGGGAAGATAGACAGCAACTTTATTTTAGTTTCCCTTCCCTTGTTAGTTGTTGTAAGCAGAGATATTCAGTGTCAGAAGATATTAATATAATCTTGTTGACAGATAATTGCTTAATGTTGTTTCTCAATGCTAATAGGTAAAATTCTGTTCTCATTGAAACGCTGTGAGTTAATGGAGAAAAACAGAAGCAGAAATCAGCCTCCTTTTTGTCCAAATTAGGTGCAAGAATCAACGTCTCTTCATGTCCTGATGATATGGTGGGGTTCTATCTTTTGATGAAATTGGAGCAAGGCAAGTGTGCATTTATTTTGGTCTCTTAGTTGTTAGGATTTAATTTAAAAACCAAGCAACCAACCAACCTTACTTTTATGGAGTTAAAAGTTTCAGACACCAAATGTCTAAAGATTTTCTTCACGTGCATTACTTCACATGCATGTGGCTAAATATAAACATACTTCCAGGTCTTTAAAGGATTGGTGCCTAAAGGACAAATTGTATTTGTGGCCTTTTGGGGAAAACCAGTTATCTAATGGAAAATTCATTGAGCTGGAAGAAGTAAGATGGGCTTCACCAAGTATTAAAAATATATGTGGCTCGTTGTTGCTAATACTGAAAAGCATTCTTGAGGCTGAAGTAATAGTTTACATTCAGGGTCAGTATCTTCTCTATTGCTTATGAGTGGTATGTCTCAAGAGACAACACAGCTGAGCTGTTGGTGTATCAGTCCTTTTTCACCCTCCAAATTTAAAGCAGTTCCGAATAGCTGAAATGTGGAGTGATCGGCTAATGTCTCCTGTGCCTGGATTCAGTCCCACTGAATGTTATGTTGGGGACTGGAGGTGCCAGTTTCATAGTCTGCCTTTAAACCGCCCAGGGAACACCCTTCCACTGGGGAATTGCTGCTTGGAGTGCAGTATGAAAAGATCCATCTGCTTTCTGGTTTGCATGCATCCACACTCCGTCCTGAAGAGTCTTAGAAGTGTGGTGCAGTACAATGATCTTTTTAGATTTGCTTTAGGGAGGATGGTAGTTTTTCCCTGGAAGTGTGGATTTTTATTCAGGGAAAAATTCAGTTTAATGGCAGGTGGCATAGGGACCTTTGGTTTCATGGAGTGGCTTTTCCTTTTTCTTGCCCCACCTGCAAAATCTGTTTATTTTCTACAGCTCTTTTGGTCTGAGTTGTATCTTTAATTATCAATCAAGGGACACTACAACTTTGAAATTTTGATGTTCTATGTTGAAATTGAAATAAGTGCTCACTGACTGGGTTTCTAAATATATTGCACTGTTAATGTGATAATTATTGAATTCAGTATGTACATCTCTCTGAAGTTGCTTAGTATGAAAAATATTAAAGGGACACGGTCAACTTGGAAGGAAGAATTTTTCTTGCAGTTAAAAGCAGTTGATCTGAATGACTTCACTAACCAAAAAAAAGTTGCTAGTCACATTTCTCTATTTTTTTTTCTGTTCTCTGTTGCCTTCAGGACTGGGGAAGTTGAGTATTTAAGGGATGCAAATACTTAAACATGCAATCAACTTTATGTATTGCATTATTTTGAAAGCAATAGGACTACTCGTAGGCTGTGTCTACATGGGCACAAATCTTCGAAATAGCCATGCTAATGGCCATTTTGAAGATTACTAATGAAGCGCTGAATTGAATATTCATCGCCTCATTAGCATTAGGACGCTTCCCGCCGCGGTGCTTCCAAAGCACTGCTTTCAAATGCCCCTGGCTTGGTATGGCTACATGGGGGTCTTTTTCGAAAGGACACCACACATTTTGAAATCCCCTTATTCCACTCAGCTGAATGGAATAAGGGGATTTCAAAATGTGTGGGGTCCTTTTGAAAAGGACCCCCGTGTAGCTGCGCTGAGCCATGGGCATTTGAAAGTGGTGCTTTGGAAGTGTTGTGGCCGGAAGCATCCTAATGCTAATGAGGCGCTGATTCAATGCCTCATTAGTAATCTTCGAAATGGCAATTTTGAAGATTTGTGCCCGTGTAGACACGGCCAGGGTGGAAAAGTTATCTGCATAAATATTTGCAGGGTTGCTCCATGAGTTACAAAAACAAGGCAAGATGATAGTGAAACTAATGATATGCAAAATGCTGTCAAATGCAAAGTAAAGAAATTAAACATAGAAAGAAGATACACTTACAGTAGTCAAATGACTTTTTGCACAGAAGTGTGTGGTTTTTTTTTTTTTTTTTAAATGATGCCTTTATGGGCTGAGTAAATTCCCCATACACTTGGTCCTAAATAATATATGTCCATGATGTCCACTGAGTAAGAGAAAGTATAAGGTGGTAGGTTCTTTTGGGATAGAGAGAATCTTTTTGCTATACATTTTTACAATGCCTAGTACAGCAGGCTTGGGACAGGGACACAAGGTCCTACTGAAATGAATCATAATAATTCTCAGGTATGTACATTTCCTCATGGTTTAAGTTCTCAGTTGTCCAGTGATTTACTGTGCTGTTTCAGTTCATTCAAGAGAAGACATTGAACAGATTGGTAATGTCATAACACTATTTCTATTACCAGATCAGCAGGACATGTATATTAACAATTTCCTCTGGGTACATTTATAATCATAGTAACTTGCAATCACTGCTGTTTCATTCAAATGTCTTAAGAAAGACTTCAGTCCTAGCAATCAGCTATCTATAATTGAGACTTGTGTATATATATGTTGTTTTTGGGCCTGTTACTTCATAACCCAACAAGTATGCAATAAACCCTGCAGGATTCTTGAAGTACTTGAAGTACTGTTGTACAAGGAGTCACATACAAACTAATTTCACCCTTGATCCCATGCAAGGACAACATAATGGAGAGGGGAGTGGAAAGACAGTGGTTTTGGCAAAGAAGTATGCTTAATTACTAGTAATGTTGCCTCATGCCTAAGAGGAAAAGTAGGGAAAATAACACTTTTAGTTAGGAAGAATGCTTAGTTTAAAATTGTGTTGGGTAAAATTCTGCCCTTCATTCTATGCGTGCAGTTTAAGTGGTTTTGTTCAGGCATCCTGTGCCTCCCATTTTACTTGAGTTGGAGTGGATGCCTCTTAGCAATAAGCCTGCCATTCTACACAAGGACGAAAGTGACTACAGGCTGAACCTCCCCACTATGTCACTCTGTGGTCTGGAAACATCTCTTGATCTGGCATGATTTTTAGGTATCCAGACCACTTATCATAGGTGTGGCCAAATTTCTCATCATCGCATAAAGTTTGTTCACAGCCACCAGTCCTGATGCTCAGTGTTCTGAGCTGTAATTTATCCATACATGTCCAACAGCCTAGTAAATAGCGGGGGTGTTGGTAATGCTGCTAGGAAGTATTGACTTCCCGTGGTCTGGCAAATTTTGTGTCTGGCACCAGTCAGGCCCTGAGGGTGCTGGACTATAGATGTTCAACCGGTATGATAATTACATTTAAAAATTACTGGGATAAATCTGCAAATATGCTGGTACTCTTACCACCTATTCGGCACACCTTCCAGCGCCAGGTCCATGCTGCCTTCTTGCATGTTCATGGCTGGATGGCTGCCCTGACTTGCTCCAGTTTATAATGCATGAGATCTGTGAATCAGCAGGGCACAGCACATTCAGGTCCTACTACCGCCTGCCTGAATGTATGTGCATGTCACTATGCTGGAGGAGAGATAAGAGGTGGGTGGCCTAGAGCAGGTTAGACTTAGGGATTCCCTTGTGTAAGTGGGAAGAGCAATAACGGGTGTTATGTAGCTCAGTTCATTAATGACTATGAGTTGTTCAGCCTCTGTAAGTGTAACAGCCATAGAAATATCAATATATGAAAAAACTTCTTTAGTAGGAGGTCACAATCCTTTGTTTGCCTTGTCAATATTTGTCTTATTATGATTTCAGAGCAATATGGCACATTTCCATAGCACATCACATTTTGAAGAGCTCAAGACTCTTTCCATACATTGATTAATCAATGCTCCAAACATCCCTCTGAGATAAGTGTATATTATCATCTTCATTTTACAAGCTGCGAGGCCAAAGCACAGCGTATGTAAATAAGTTTCCCCTGAGAGGCTTATGGTGTTGGGGAAGCCACTTTCCCCTGGGGAACAGTACTCCCCAAAGGTCCGAGGCTGGAGGTCAAAGCAGTGAGGCAAGAGTGAGATCTAAAAGGAAAGTTTGTTTGCATATATGCAGGCTGCCAACTTCCAGAGAAGTGGGAGCCCTGAGAATCAGTTTTCAGGCCTTTTTATACAGTTTGTTTAGATAGTTTGGTAATTAATTGTCTTCTTTAACATACCAAAGTCTCAGCCAGGTTATCCTGAGATCTGTCTGCAAACACCAGCTCTGCTGACTTCAGTTTACCCTACAAAGGTACATGATGACAAAAACAAAGGAGTCTTCAGGGTAAATTGTCTCTAAGTGACAAGGTAACAACTTCAAAGAGGTGCAGATGACCCCCCTAATTTCCTCTCACAGAGTGGGGTCTGGTTATTGTGGAAAAGGTAAAAATTTTAACCCCTACAGCAGTTTTTCCTTTTTCCCCCACAATGGTCAGATCTGTGAACATTAGTAAGGCCTCCTAATGCCCAACCCTGTGTTATAACTACTTCCTTGCTGTGAAAGACCTCTGTTGAGATAAAGCAGCAGTAGCAGATGGACTCCGAATGCACAGAGCCTGTTAAAAGAAGACCATTGCATGGAGTCAAAAAAGGAGCAATGAACAAGAGGGATCAGAACCGGAGATGTTTAGTGGGTGGGGAGGGGAGTGAGGAAAGGGACAGAATTAGGGAGATGTTTGTGGTTTTTGTTTTCAAGGCTTTGCTAATTGTTATTTCCGTGGAGCTTGAGTTTAAAAAAAAAAAAAACCACCATAATTAATATAAGCACTGTTTTATAACACTTTCATTTTTTCATAATAGTATTATTGGTAATCTTTTCAAGTGATTAGAGATGGACATATAAACTGATTTAATAAATTAGTAAATGTCCATCTGCACATATCTGATGCCTTATACTGGTGAACACTAGCCTGCACAAACTAACTTCATTGTCTATTCCAGTGCCAAAAATAATCCAGCTCCCACAGAAAAGCACTTGGAGATTCAGGGTTCAGTCCCTAAGGATTTTCAGCAAGAACTGCATGAGGTCAACCTTCCCACAGTCGAGTCCCAAAAAGAACAAAATGAACAAATTCATCACTTATAAAATCTCATCACTTATATTTTTGTAACGTAACATGGCTAATTCATAATCCACATAGTTTACCTTCGGAATTATACATAAATTTAAAAAAAAAACAAATTAAGCGGGTCCGTCTCCCAGAGACAGTCAAAAGCGACTCAAGAGTTCTCCAAAGCTTAGGTTAAGTATACCTGAGTCTCGGAGTCTTTGGTCACTAAAAACATCCAGTGTGTTTGAGCCAAAAGCAACATCTTTGGTGGATTTGCTTGTAGGAATCTTCAGTCAGAATCCATGCAAAGCCTTCCTGCAATGTAATCACAGCAAACCAGTAAGCTAACTGATTGACCAACCACTGCGTTACATATGTTTGTTTATTTTTTTTTTAATCTGTGAGACTGCTACAAATGACACTTCTCTACCATTCTATTTAAATAAAAGAAAAGTTGGTGAATCATGCTACCATGCACTCTTTTTGTTATGCAGAAATGTCAGGGAATCATAGAATCATAGAAGAGTAGGACTGGAAGGGACATCGAGAGGCCATTGAGTCCAGCCCCCTGCCCTCATGGCAGGACCAAGCACTTTGTAGACCATCCCTGAAAGCCATCTATCTAACATCTTCTTAAATATCTCCAGTGATGGAGATTCTACCACCTCCCTTGGCGATTCGTTCTAGTGTTTGATCACCCTGACAGTTAGGAACTTTTTCCTAATGTCCAACCTGAACCTCCCCTGCTGCAATTTAAGTCCATTGCCTCTTGCTCTATCCTCAGAGGCAAGGAAGAACAAGTTCCCTCCCTCTGCCTTATGACACCCTTTAGATACCTGAAAACTGCTATCATGTCCCCCCTCAGTCTTCTCTTTTCCAAACTAAACAAGCCCAGTTCTTTCAGCCTTTCTTCATAGGTCATGTTCTCTAGACTTTGATCATTCTCGTTGCTCTCCTCTGGACCCTCTCCAATTTCTCCACGTCCTTCCTGAACTGCAGTGCCCAGAACTGGATACAATACTCCAGCTGAGGCCTAACCAGGGCAGAGTAGAGCGGAAGAATGACTTCTCGTGTCTTGTTCACAATACACCTGTTAATGCATCCTAGAATCATGTTTGCTTTTTTTGCAACAGCATCACACTGTTGACTCATATTTAGCTTGTGGTCCACTATAACCCTTAGGTCCCTTTCTGCTGTACTCATTCCTAGGCAGTCCTTTCCCATTCTGTATGTGTGACACTGATTGTTCCTTCCTAAGTGGAGAACTTTGCATTTGTCCTTATTAAACTTCATCCTGTTTACCTCAGCCCGTTTCTCCAGTTTATCCAGATCCTTTTGAATTATTACCCTATCCTCCAAAGAAGTTGCAAGCCCTCCCAGCTTGGTATCATCTGCAAACTTAATAAGTGTACTTTCTATGTCAATATCTAAATCGTTAATGAAGATATTGAACAGAACCAGTCCGTAAACAGACCCCTGCGGAACCCCACTAGTTATACTTTTTCCAGCAGGATTGAAAACCATTAATAACTACTCTCTGGGTATGGTAATCCAGCCAGTTGTTCACCCACCTTATAGTAGCCCCATCTAAGTTGTAATGGGGGATTCCAGATAATCAAATTTTCTGTGGGTCAGAAATTTTCACACATTACACATAGTTAGCAATTTGAACAAACCACAGAACACTAAATTTTCACTTACTATATAAAGACAGCCACTGTACATGTGTTACAGTAGGAGTTAGCACTTTAAGGAATTAGCTATACTTACATACAAAAACAGGTACACAAACTTCTATTGTACTTTGCTGCTGCTGCCCCTTGGCTTCTGAAGTCACCATGTGCTCTGATGCTCAACACAGTTCGCTTTCACTTTAGTCCTTATGTTTTTGTGTGCTAGTGGATGCCATAATTGCAGGATGGACAAGATAAATCACCTCAAAAATCACACAAATTAAATGGTTATTGCAAATGTAACAACAACTATTTCTGAGCATTTGTAACTTAAAACCAAACACATGGGATGCTTAACGTTAAATGCATGTATGTACCTTTATTCTGCTTTCACACCTGCATCATCAATGAGCAGTCCCAGATATACAAAGATTCCTTTGATCTCCCTACTCTGACCTCTATATTAACTATAAATATTTTCTCTTGTGGCTAGTTTAAATGTACTGTATATCACCCTTATATAAGCTAAACTTTATACCCCAAACATTACAACAGGAAAGGTGTTCTGGATAATTTTCATATATTTTCCAGTTAGTAAAGGGAAAAAAATGTATACTGCTCTTCATGAAATTTTCCAGTTGACAGAGAATTGCGGTTAGTAATGATCCAGGTAAGAGTATACTCATCCCACGCTATACGAGCACAGTGGGTTCCCAAGTTTCTGCTGGTTGGTGAAAACTCGTAAGGGGGACACTAAATTCCCATTTAAATATATGCAAAACTCTCTGATTTGTTTCAAGTGCTTCTAGCTCAGTGGAGGAGTGACAGCATGTGCTACTGCTTTTGAAAGGCAAGTGAACCTTGGGTTGGGGGGGTGTGGTTGGAGAGAGGGTTAAAGGCTGGAGGTAGTTTGGGGCCATGAGTTAGAGGGAGGGTTAAAACCTGGTGGTGAGTTGAGTCTGTGGGGTGGATGGGGAGGTGTTAAGGCTGTGGCATGTTGGGCCCCCAGGGAGGGTGGGGTGTTGGCTTCATGGGGTGGGGGTTCAGGCTCCTGCAGGTTGGGTCCGTGCGGTGGGTGGGGGGGATGTTCACTCATCTAGTGAACAAAGGTAGGTATACGTGTCCCTCGTTTTAGCGAGTACTCATAAGTAAAGTACTCGTTTAATGAGGGATGAGTGTGTATTGTAATTGAGACATTTTAACTAAAACAGGTTGGATAAAATCTCCTATCATTCCAAGTGTGTAAATGAAGATAAAATAAATTATCTTCCCATTTCTGTTATTAACACTGCCAGGGTTTCCCTGTTGCAAGGTTAACAATATTATTGACCTGCTGCAAAAGGCTTCAGAGTTAGGGAAACCGTTCTCCTCCTTAGCTCAGCTTTTCCCAACTGACACAAACCACATAGTCTTTTGTAGAGCAGCTCTCCTGATAGCTTCTCCCTCATGGAGTTTGACCGCAGGAAGTGGAACCTAGCGTAGCTTATGCAAAACCACACCTAATTCCAAAAAGTTCTGGATGTGGAGTACAAAATGTGTCTAACAATGACTCAGAAACATGGGTTACATGCAGGCTCTGTGCTAGGGATGTCTTGGGTCTGTAGTTTTGATGAAGTGATGTTTAGTGCGTAGTGTGCCTCCATCCATTCCGGATCTATGATTTTTCTCTGTACCAATTGAAGTCTAAACAGGAAAAGACATTGAATGTTCTCTGAAGAACATGAAAATGATATATAGGTTAAATCTCTCTCTTCCGGCACCCTTGGGATCTGACCAGTGCTGGACAAGAGCATCTTGCAGACCACAGGAGGTCAGTATTGTCTAGCACACAACAAATACTTTCACTGCTTACTGGGGTCTTAGAAGACATTTAAGGGTAAACTACCGCTAAATAACAGCACAGAACACTGAGAACCAGGATTCATGGTTGGAAGCAAACCTTATGGGACCCTGGAAAACTTGGTCATACCCATGATGAGTGGTTGTCCGTGTAACTAAAATTCCTCTGGATTATGGATGTTGCTGGAGGAGAGAGTTTTGGATTCCAGATTTTTGACCTGTGCTCTATTTTGGCTCTTCCATTTTCAAATACAAAATTGGAAAGAAGCATTTAACTTTTTGGGAAATAGATTAAAATGAACTCTGGTGAATGACTTGTTCTGCTCCTCTTATTGCTTGGTTATTATTCATGTAAGTTTCTCTATTGCCCTATTTAAATTCATGCTAATTTTGGAGGGTGCTTGCTATTGTTTTTGGATTTGATGATTAATAAGTGATGCAGGTATCATTTTGACTTCAGGAGATTGAACCAATTTTCACAGTCACTTTTTATGTGAAATGCACAGTAAGGAATCATAATAAATCCTTGTGGGTCACCAGGCTAGTTTCTTTATATGACTTAGTACTTTTTGTCAGAAGAATAAAACTCTCTGTGTGAACAGGCAATTATATAATTTTTGTAACAAAATGAGGTTATTGGAGAAAGCAAATTATATTTGTTTGCATTTAATTTTTAAATGTAATTAATACATTGCTAATGTCTTCCACAAATCTCATTAATCTGTAAAGAGTTTTTGGTCTGTCTGGATGCTGTTTTTTAGATACAGTCTTGGCAGGCTTGCACTGCATGCTGGTTTCTGCTGTATTGGTTAGAAGCAATGGTTAGAAGGATTATGAAGTTAAGACAACTGTATGAGTACATTTAAAAACGAAGGTCTAACTGCAGTTAGTTTTCCAGCAGATGTTTCCACAATTTCCTTCAGGCAAGCACAATTAAGTGGCTTAAGATTGTGGTTTTCAATATTGGGGTTAAGCCATTTAAAATGATATTGCAGAATCTTGTTCTGCCTAAATAACTAATTAAAGCTTTATTGTATATTAGATTTATTCTTTAATATATTTATTTTGATTTTTTTTTGGTCTTTGCCAATAGTAATCAGAAGATTAGGTTAGAGTTCAGCAAAAGATACATTGTTACTGAGAACTGTCATTGATAATTTTATTTATCACTTAGTAAATGCTCGAAGTATTGTGAGAATTAATTAATGCTGTTTTTAACAGTAACAACATTTTTAGTAATCTCAGAACTTTCAGGAGTGTTTGTTTTTTTTTTTTGTTTGTTTGTTTGTTTTTTAATATTGGAAAGAATGCACAATTGTATGAAAAAATGCTGGTTATTTTCATATTTTTTAACACCACTATTAAGATTTTGGAATGATACATAATTGAAGCAGCTGAGATGTAATAATACTCAGTAACAGTGAACAAACAGCGCATGAGTCCCTGGACTGTGGAAGCCCTTGCAGGATCTGAAGAAAGGTATAGCTTCTCCCCATTGAGATGAGTAAAAAGGATGACATCTGTGGAGAAACCCCACATTTTATCCTGTGACTCTTTATACAATAATATTTCAGAACTGTTTTTTAAACTGCTGAACAAAATGCTATGCAGCTTAGCACCCCTTTCCTTGTCTCTTACTGGCATAATCATAATGAAAAAAAATCTTTGTTTAATACTACTGGATAGTCCTCATTTTAACTTACTGTCTTTCATTCTCAGCCCAATGCCTGTGCCTAAGAGGGCAGTTCTTGTTGTGTTTTTGTTGCCTTTTTTCTTTTTGCTAGGCATAATGACCCAAAAGCATCAGATTAAAGTTTAATGTGCCATGTTAGGAGTCGAGCACTACCAAATTCACGGATGTGAAAATTCCATCCTGGACTGTAAAATCTGTTCTCCTCTAAGGAAATATGATTTTTTGCCTGTGTTTATACCCTGTACTGTACAGATTTCACAGAGGCCAGCATTTCTCAAGTTGGGGGCCAGCCTGAAAAGGAAGTTGCAAGGAGGTTACATTTTTTGCGGGGGTGGGGGGTGTTATGTGATTGCTACCCTTACTTCTGTACTGCGTTCAGAACTGGGCAGCTGCAGAGAGGTGGCTGTTGTCAGGGCACCCAGCTCTTCAGGCAGGTTCCACTAACATCAGCACAGAAGCAAGGGTGGCAATGCTGTCCTTAATGCTCCACTGCTGCTTTCAGAGCTGGGTGTCCAGAGTGTGGCAGCTACTGACAGCCCAGCTGGACAGGCAGCAGTGCAGAGGTAAGGCTGGCAATACTAAACCAAGGCACCTGCTATGCTGCTGCTGGCAGCGGCTCTGCCTTCAGCGCTGGACTCCCTGCCACAAGCCATCATTCTCTAGCTGTTCATCTCTGGAGGCCCCATCACCACCAGCAGCACCACTGCAGGGTAGGAGGACCACAGCCTCCCCCAGTAATCTTGCAAATAGTGATTCCTCCCATGGCTCCTTTTTGGGTCAGGGCCCCCTGCAGTTGCAACACCCTGAAATTTTAGATTTAAATAGCTGAAATAATGAAATTTTTTAAATCCTCTCACTCTGAAATTTGATGAAAATGGACTGTGAATTGGACAGGGCTTTATTTATGAGCACTTGAGTCTCATTTTTTCATAGTTGCCAAGACATGACATTACTCTAATATGTATTTATGAAGTCAGAATCCATTTTGGAGGTCTTGTCTATAAGTAACTGAATATCTGACCAGTAGGAAGTGGGTAGACTTACATGGATCAATGCACTGGAATTTTTAGGACAGTGCTTCCCAAACTTTTCACTAGTGTGGACCACCAGTTCTCCTCTCACAAACCATTGTGGACCCCCAAAGCTAATTCTAGCTACTATGTATGTCATCAAAAGAAGGAAACAACAGCATAGGTTTTTTTTGGACAACAGTTAATATTTTTGGAAGGTATTTAATTTAAAAATAACTGATAGTAACTTTGCAATTTATTTAAAACTTATTTACTATGATCATTTTTTATTTATCTTTTTTTTTCCATGCACCACACCCTACAACACAGCCACAGAACCCAGGCTGGGAACACTTGCTTAGGGAGACTTGTGAATACTTCTGCAGAAGTCCCTCTGAAGGTCTTTCATTTGAGCTGTAAATGGTTTAGATGCATTGTATAATCCACACACATCTAATCTTGTAGTCTGACATCCTGCACATTTCAGGTCACAAAACTTTACCCAGCAACACTGAAATAGACTCTTAACTTCTTAATGAGTTTCTGAAGTCCTCAAATCATGGTTTAAAGATTTCAAGTTAGAGAATTCACCATTTACACTAACTTAAACCTGAAAGTGACCCATTGTAGATTTGTTTGTTTTTTGTGTTTTTAATAAAACTTCTAGCTCTTATGGTTCCAAGTGCTCAGTCTAAACTGACTTATCATTTGCTCTTTTGTCATTTTGGTTTTGGAGACAGGTGAAATTTCCCAGAGTGAAATTAACATCTTCGATCAGTTTCTCTGTTGTGATTCAAGCCTCCATGCCCTGGGAAAGTTGAAACTTCAAGGAGTCAAGTGAATTTGTGGTGTTGATGCTACTGAAAACTGAGCAGCTGCAGGAATTAGGGAAGAGACTCCAAAAGGCAGTGTTTATGATGAGAGAGAGAGAGAGAGAGAGAGCATTTGGGGTCTTTTATTTCTTCTCCACGCACAGCATCCAGAAGTATCTGTGGGAGAGATGAAGTGACAGAAAACCTCAATGGAGGCTAAACAAAAGAACCCACAAAAGGCTAGGAGTTGGGGGCAGAGACTTGGAAAGCAACCTCTGTCCCCTAGACTGTGGCACATTAGCCCCTCCTTTTGGAGGGGTTATGGTAATGTGGCACTTATAGATATACTAATGAGGCAGTACTGTGAATATGCAGTGCCTCATTAGCATAATGGCAGCCACACATTCTTTGAAACTGCTGGTTTGGAAACTGAGCTGCCCTTGTAGCTGGGGACCCTTTCAAAATGATCCCCTGATTTCAAAAGCCCATTATTCCTCTCTGGTTTTGAGAATAAGGGGCTTTGAAAATGGACCCCTGATTTTGAAAGGCTCCCCCCCCCGGCCCCGGCTACACGGGCATCTGCATTTTGAAACCGGCAGTGTCAAAGCGCGTGTGGCTTCCATCATGCTAATGAGGCACTGCATATTCAGAGCAGTGCCTCATTAGCATATCTCGAAATGCCACATTACCATAGCCCCTCCGAAAGAAGGGAGTAGTGTGGCCTCAGCCCTAAAGAGAGACTGGGCATTCAATCCGAAAAACATGCCTTGCAGTAACAGGCTGATAATTTAAATGGTTGTTAGATCAGGATCTAGCAACCAGTACCTGGTTAGAAAATGTAGTATCTTCCCTTTTTTGGCAGCTGCGTAGCATGGGGGCTCTTCCTATGGTGTTCCCTAGGCCCTCTCAGATGGGGGTATAACTCTTGTCTCCGGTATACACCCACCGCCTAGCAGGTAACTGGTGTAAATTTTGAGACTATCATTCATGCGTACTCTTACGAGAGCAGTTGTGGAAAAGCACATCAGCAAACAGCCACCCCCATGCTGCTTCCTCTGGTTAAGTCCTGTTAAGAATTCTCTGCAAGTCTCTTGGCACTAATGCTACTCAGGGGCAATAGTGGAGTATTGTCATGGAGGGAAGTGGAATTTGGTTAGCCCCAAATGACTTCAGTGCAGTTTTATTTCTAGTTTTAGCAGTGAGCTGTAGACCACAGGCTCATGTTAATTCTAGTTTAAGGTAGAACGCAGCCGAGGGTGGGGCGTGAGGGGTCTGGGGCAGAACTGCTCATCATGTAGCCCGAAGAAAAGTCCCTTCAAGTATGAACTTGACCTTATTACCCATCTTTGGACTGCTGATAAATTATTAATTATATAGAACATTATTCATGTTCTGTATGTGCAGTTTTCACCGTCTCAATTACAGGAATTGAAAAAAATGAATAAGCTTCAGATACCAAGTGTTTATGAACAAAATCAGTTGAGTGACTCCATCATTTTGTTTCTAGTTAAATCGTTAGCACACAAGTCATTAAATCATAAACATGGATTTACCCATCACTTTCATTTATAGCATCTAATTGGGAATCGGTTGTACAAGCCAAAAGCTGTCTCAGTGTGACACTGCAAATCCAACTATAATAAGGTGCTGAAATGCAGATGTGATATAAACTATTTCCTCCCGACTTCAATAATAGCAACTTTGGGGAAGGAGTTTGTTTAGCACCAACTCTTACCATTGAAATCTGAAACTGCTCCTTCCCTTTCTGTCAAATACATAGATAGCATTATTTCTAGTTATCTAGGTGAAAAAGGAGCAAACTTTGTTAGCAAATTAGTCAGCTATGACTTGCTGCTATAGAGTACTCTTTTGAAAACTTAGACAATTAAAACTACCTTACTTTTTACACCTTTGAAATATATTGTCACCGTGTGTGCTAGTAAATTTGGTCTAATTTCATGTTAAGGTATTTATAAAAAATAATGCCTAGAAACCTTGATAATCTGGACAAATTTTTGAATTCTCCTTGTAAAGAATGGCTTGGGCTAGTGAAAGTTACTTTTAAAATTTTAAAAAATAATTCAAGAATTATTTCATTATGAATTGTTACTATTTGCACAAAATGATGATCAAAGTTTATGCACCCAGTAGTGAGAAGAGACACCTTAATCCAGATAAGGGGTCTGTGGAAAAAGTGGATTAACAGACCTAATCCACCCATCTCAACTGAAGTAACACACATACCCCAACAACTGCCCCTCCCCCCAAAAATGAAAACCAAAACCAAAGGTCTTGGTCAGGGGCTGATAACTGCAGACTCCTTTTTAGAAGATTCAGAAAGTGCCCTCTCCTTTCTACAGATTGAGATGATTAATCTAATGGTTTTAGAGATACCTAAATATCACAAATTATGCTGAAGTTCTCACAAGTGGGGTCTTAAAGAGACTACTAAATCCATAAATGGTCTAAAAGCAAATGGCCTTAGATTTATTACAGGTACTGAAAACATGCAACTCCTTATTGACTTCAGGGACTTAATTAGGTGATGTTCAGACATTCTGTAAACAATGCCATTACCTTTGGACACCTAAGCATAACACTTTTTTTTTTTTTTTTTTTTTACAAGAAACAAGTACTGTGCCTTCTTACCAGTAGTTAATTTGAGACCTTGTCTCTTGGTTGTAGGTCTCACCTGACTTCGGTTTTTTTCCTCCTCTTTCCAATACATGTTCCCCATATAGTTTTGTTGTGCTATCTTGCCTTGGCACTGAGCTTTATGATCGGAGTCTTGTAACCAGAAGAGTAGTGTGAAGAGTAAGGACAGAAGATATGGTTCAGGGAAAACTGTTTTGAGAACAAAGAAGTCTGAGCAGGGTAAATGGGATCTGTATTCTGAAACCTCTGTGGGCAGAACTTCTAAAGAAAGTTTTGAGATTGGTAACCTAAGGGGTTTCCATCTCTGCCTGTTAGGGAAGTAGCCCACTTAAGTCATGAGCTGCAACCTCATATCAAACATAAGAAAGGCCTGTCAAAACAAGAAGCAGTCAAGTAGCACTTTAAAGACTAGCAAAATAGTTTATTAGGTGAGCTTTCGTGGGACAGACCCACTTCTTCAGACCATAGCCAGACCAGAACAGACTCAATATTTAAGGCACAGAGAACCAAAAAACGTAAGCAAGGAGGACAAATCAGAAAAAGATAATCAAGGTGAGCAAATCAGAGAGTGGAGGGGTGGGCGGGAGGTCAAGAATTAGATTGAGCCAAGTATGCAGACGAGCTCCTCTAGTGACTCAGAAAGTTCCCATCACGATTTAAACCATGTGTTAATGTGCCAAATTTGAATATAAAAGCCAGATCGGCTGCTTCCCTTCCCAGAACGGTACGATAATTCTTCTTCAGTAACACACATACCTTTAGGTCATTGACAGAATGCCCCATTCCATTAAAATGTTGACTAACTGGTTTGTGGATCTGGAGTGTTTTGATGTCTGTTTCGTGCCCGTTGACCCTTTGTCTAAGGGAGTTAGAAGTCTGTCCAATATACAAAGCATCTGGGCATTGTTGGCACATGATGGCATATATGATGTTAGTAGAGGGGCATGAGAAAGTGCCTGTGATTCTGTGAGTAACCTGGTTAGGTCCAGTGATGGCATTTCCAGAGCCCTAGACTTTGGCAGAAGCAGCATAGAAGGATTGGAGAGGATTGGAGAGGGAGCCTTGCCAGAAGCCATGCATGGGGGTGGGGTGGGGTGGCAGCAATCGAAGCCATGCAAGGTGTGTATGTGGGAAGGGGTGTGAGGGAAGCCATGAGTTCCAGCAGAAGCCAATGCACTGTGGGGACAGAAGGGAGAAAGCTGAGCTCTAATGGACGTTGTGTGTGGTAAGGGGATAAGCTGGCAACCCAAGCGGAAGCTGTGTGCAGGGTTTCGGGGGGAGGGGCAAAGGAAGCCCCTAGACCTGGCAGAAGCTGTGTGTGTGGGAGGGTCAGATGGGGGAGCACCTTAGGTCACACTCTTGTGGTGGGGCCTCAAGATGTAAGAGGGGACCTGTATTCAGTGCACATGCTGGGTCAAACAATAAGACAATTTATTGGACATCATTTTTGACTTTTTATTGTTTTTTGCTATGGCTGTTTCTGAAACTACCTATATGCTGCAGAGCCTGAACTGAAAAGTGTAGCAGTTGTATATAATGTTCGGTCACACTTTCATATATCCTTTTTTATTTTCCCCCATAATGTAAAGTAGTTCAACTTTCTCCGTTGCTTTCCTCCTTTCTGTCTGTGTTCTGCAGAAACATAACCTGGGTTATTAATCAGGAAAAGTTTTATGAGTAAGAGATAATCAAGAGTAAGTAATTGATTGTGACTGATTAAAAGACTTACATAGCTTTTAATTAATAAGGATGGAGTACCAGAACTGATGATAAAATAGGCTAGAATGTGTTTGTGGTTACTGTTCCTCTGCTATCTTTGTTATTTGTGTGACAGTCAGAGGCCCTGACCAATAAGGGGGCCCCATTGTGCTAGATTCTGTGCAAACCCAGAACAAGAGGAAGTCATCTCACTAATAGCTCAAAATGTAAGCAGATGAGAGAGACCAATGGTGATAGACTGATAGTATTACAGATGGAGAATTAAATGCAACTTGTTATAACAATATTGCCAAAGGAATTAAAAAAGAATAACCTGGACAGTTTCAGGTTTCATTTTGTTATTTAGATTAATATCCTATGTCCCTACCAGTTTTTAAATTTTTTTAAAATAAGTTTTTGTTGCACTCCAACACATTCACTTGTGATTACAGGATTGCTCATGAGTACGGGGTTGTCTTTTTTTTTTTTTCTTTTCTTAAGAAAAATATTGACTCATTTATTTTGAACTCCTACTCCACCCACCCACACACGTATAGAATTATGTTGAATTGATAAATGGAGAAAATCAGTCCAGTTCTATTAACTTTGACAATGTTGATTTTAAATTAAAGTTGCTCTTGACTTTTATGAAAAAAGTGATTAAATTACATATTTGCAGATAATAGGTGTAGATCCATAATAACACTGCCCATTAAGATACTACACTGTAGGTTTTTTTTCCCCTAACTGGGAACTTCTAACTCCGGAGAGTAGAACCAGGAAGAGTTCTGCCCATTGTGACTACGGATGCCCAGTCTTATTTCTACTCACACGTGTCTAGACTTTATAGCTAAAGAAACACACACAATTTCTATTTCACTTTTCTACCTTCACCGCACTAATTTATGGGCGGCAGTTCTTGATTCGTAACAAGAAATCATATTATCTTTATTCCCACCAAAGAGAGACTGTATTAGTCATCATTTGTTCCTTTGCCAAAGAAACTCCTACTCAAGGCAGTTGGAGCAAAGTGCCTTCATGGGACAGATTATGCCAGGTGTTCACCAGTTGACTGTTTTGAAAAATGAAAGCTAAATCTGACACCTTTTATTCATGAGCTTTCAGTAGGAAAACACAAATATGCTGAAAAAAGCTCTTTTGTGTTGAAGGAAGTATTGAAACCTTTGTAAGAGAATTGCAAGCATTCTCCAAAGCTTCTGTTTTGTTTTAAAACCAAGGCTATGAGATAAAATCAAATTTAAGGCATTTAGCTCAATTGTACCAAGTGCCTGTCTTCAATGTAAATGCCATTAGCTCGATTTATGGAGCACTAAAATCAATATAATATTGATATCCTAATATAATCGGAACGTGATGGGTGTAGTGTTCCTGTCAAATCTAAAATTCCGTATGAAGGCTAGTGAGGAAATGTCATGTCTTTAAATTGAATTCATTAGCTTCCAGAGATGTGCTGTATGTGCCTCACAATACCCCACAGCTCTTCGCTCTGGCCTTTTCCATCTCCACTGTGCTCAGGTGTGCAGGAATTAGGCAACAGGAAGAGTGTTTCAATTTGGCACCTGGAAGCCCATGGCTGCAGGGTCCTGCTTGTATAAGAGGCTGAAAAACCTTTCTTTCTTTCTTTCCTGTTAGTGTGGCTGTGGGGTCAGTGGTTCTCTGTCTACCTCTGTTAGATTTTTTTTCTTCTGTGCAGCTGGGTGCCAGCCACTATGCCCCAGCTTGTGGGCAGAGGTCAGGTGTGTGTGAGAAACTGAGAAACTTCTTTTCAGCCATTTTACATTTTGTTCTGCTGCCTACATCCCCTCTCTTCCCTCTGCCAGAGGCACCACAGAGTCTGGAACTTCCCGTGCCCCGCTGCATCAGGTGGCTTGATCCTGAACCAATAAAAGAATGTGCTGAACATGCTGCCAGGGAGCTTGTGTGTGTTGAGTGTCCTGGAGTCAGCTGGGGGAAGTCTCCCTTGATGGCTAAGATTCTGTGGAGGGGGGCTGGCAGCTATTGGGGAAAAGCCTCCCTCATTGGATAGGAAGTGCCATCGAAAGTTGAGCGGGCAGGCATTAAGTGTGTTGCCTGTGAGTACTTAAACATACATTTCTAGATTATCAAACATTAAGAAGTAAACATGACAGAGCAATACCTCATTATGGGCTTGAAGCAAAGGCCATTGAAGTCAATGTATTAGCTCTACAATTACTAGTTAGCCAAGTAAGGCTTTCAGTGACCAAAAGAACCATAACTTTTTAATGAGCCATTTGCATTTTCTGTGTACTGGCCTTTGAGAGAAAGTTACTCTTCTGAGGATCTTCTTTGCCAGGAGGTCTAATTCCAGATCCAAGCCTTAATCTTATAGCAGTTGTTCAGATCTGCTCTAAGAGACAGTTCAGTCTCCAGGTTGCTTGTAGAGTGGAAGAGCTATGAGCTTCCTACTGTTCAGGGTAGATTGCAAATCTGGTGTATAGCCACATGAATGTCAGTCATCAGCCCCTCCACTTCTGCATGTGCTCCAGTGCTTTTGCAGCCTGTTTTATAAACCAGTTGGTTGGGAAGCCTGAAATCTTCCCCCCCCCCCCCACTTCCTATCTGCTTTTTCCAGCTACTGAGCTTAGCCCCTGCACTCACAGCAGGACCTAGCACCACCACAGGGAGGTTTTTCTTTAAATCTCTTTGCCCCATATCCCTAAATGGCCCCATCAGGGATTGAACTCACAGCCCTAGGTTTAACAGGCAAGCACTCTAACTGCTTTGCTACTCCTCCCTTCCCCAACTTATAAAAAGCAGATTACTTATACAAGGAGGATTCTCTCAGGAAAAAGGGATGTTTGCTTAATACGGCAGAGGAATGAGGGAAACGAAATTTAGGAAGATGACATCAGATGTCTACAGCCACTTGCAGGACACTTTTCCCCATGCTGCACCAGTGAAAGAACCCAGAATGCTATGGGGCTCAGGAAACTGTGGGACAGGCTCCACAATACATTGCTGCAATGGTCGGTGTTTGATGACTTGTGTGTAGCTGCAATAAGTTGAATTTGGGGGAAGCCTATGGGAAGGGGAGGATGCTCAAATTTTGGATTTATAAAACCCAGCATTATTAAAATTGATATTTTGAGGTCAATTTTAGCTTGTAATGTAGATACAGTTCAAGTGTCTAATTGTGAAGCTTCTCTCAAGCTTGTAAGGATAGAGAGATGTTGCAGAAGTTCTCTTTGTGCTCATCGACAGTTAAAAAGTTTTCTTTATAACCATGGATCAGGCTGACATTTCCTGGTATAAAAACCTGAAAGGAGTCAGCAGGTATGAATCACCACAGGTGACAGTGGCATGATGGAAAAGATTGAAACAGGGATTTGAGTTTTTAATTAGCAAGAATCTCCAGGCTATAAATTTAGTGTCAACAGAACTGATTAAAGTTACTTATTTTTGAAAGTGGTGACAAGCAAAGGGTGTAGTCCTAAGCAATAGTTTTACTGTGAAGTGTACAAAAATAATAAGATCAAAAACAATTTTATGATTAGTTTATGAAACAAAATACAAATGAGTTTACAGATTTGAGTCTGTCAGGCTCACATTATATTCATTGGGGTGAACTCCTTTTGTGTTAGAACTCTTTATAACATGCTAATTATATATTGACTCAGATAGTTCCACCACATTCCTTTTGATCCTTTCTGCATGTTGTTTTTGATTGATGGTAAAGAAAGTAATGGTAAGTTTAGTGGTAGCTGTCAGTTCATTACTATATGTATGTAGTATGTTTGATTTACTCTTGAGCTTATGGGCAGCTGTTCCTGCGGGGGAGTCACTCAGGGTAGATTCAATGAAAGTAATCCATCCACTCAGGCCCACCAACAGACAGGACAGTTGCCCTGGATCCTGGTGGCACAAAAGTGCTCGAAGCTTTGAGCAGCTGCTGTGGTGGCAGTGAGCAGAGCCCCCTGCACTTGAAATCACTCTCAGTGCACCATGGGCTGGGGGGATGCTGTGGTCCAGAGGGTGCTTATGGCTGTCCTCTCCCAGCCCTGTCCTTTCTGCCAGAGGCCCTGCCCCTTCTGAGGGCCTGGAACACTCCCCCCACACCACCACCTTCCCACAGGCCTTCCAAGGCTGTCAACTTCTCTGCCTGCACCAGGGGGAAGTAGCTTTGAACTCTGGGCAGAGGTTGAGAGGTACCACAAAAGCAGAGGGTGCCTGGGAAATATTTTGTGTCAAAGGAACTTGTGGTTTTCTTAGCCCAGCCTCTTTCCTAACATGACTCTGTCTCCTTTAGATGACTGGGGAGCTTCTGAGCCAAGCACAGGTTTCCTGCCTGTGTGCCAGCTGCAGCCAGTCTGTTTTTAGTTAGGGGGTCTTCATCATCTTCAGCTCTTTTGACTAATTTTGAGATGACGTCTCCTTTTCTTCATAGCACAATGATAACCTGCGAGTCCCACTGCTGCCAGTTCACACTGGAATCATTTGTGGATATTGCCAGGCACTGATGCTTCTTCACAGTGCTAAATTACTGGTAGGAAGAAAGGAAGACTTTTTTTCCTTTCCCGGTTAAACTTTCCTTCCCTGATGGACCATACACCACAATTTTCAACAACCTCCCTTCTTTTCTTTGCAATCATTCACAAACTGGACCGCACTGGACTGATATATTTCCCCCTTCATCTCCAGACACATCAAAGTTATAGCTGTGGTTGTGGGTTTCCTTAGGAGCCCAGTGGTTTTAAAAATCCTGGATCCAACCCCCTCTTTCAGATCTGTGTTTTGTTTTGTTTTCCTGTAAAGATTTTCAGGGCAGAATCTTCCGTTTACATTCCTGGAGTACAGGCTGCTTTCAGGCGATTATCCAGTTTGTTGACTCTTAACTCAAGATTAGTCAGTTTCACTGTCCTTTCCTCCTCCTCTTGACATTTTCTGAGTGAGAAACAGTAATATCCTCTGACTCATTTTTTTTTTTTAGATATCAGAGGGGATTCAGGCTGAAGATACATAGCAAACAAGAAGGTTTGAGATTATTACTGTAACCTCTTAAAACTTTTGTGGGCCCTTATTTCTCAGCTTCTGAAGTTTTCCTGGGAACCTTTTTTATTTTTCTCTCTGGTTCAATAATTGGAAGATCTGATAAATAGACCACTAAGGAGACAGGACTTTGATTAATAAGCGAATCTTTTGGTGCTACAGCAGATATATAGAACATCTTATAATTGTTAGCAGCCTTTCTAAAAGCAGAGGTACCCACCGGGAGGGGAGCGTAGCGTAATGGGAGTGGTGGATAAAAAGAAACAAGACGCTCTCTTAACAAGTACTGAAAGGCTTTTGATGTTGCTGTAAACAGCCATCTATGCTATTTACTTTGCTTTTGGATATGGTCCAGTAACTGAACAAGTGATCTGCAACTTCAGATGATTTTGAAACTAGACAGATTTTTTTTGCTGCTTCAGTTCCTCCTTTGTGGCACACTTTGTCTAAAACATCATATGCTTAATGCCAGGTGCATGGCACCATCGTTCTTGGTACTCTCTGGCAGAAGGAAATAGTCTGTGGAATTTGACATAAAAAGACATTTTCCCGAATTTCCTTCCCTTGCAGTCAATTCTTGTGTTGGTAAAAGGAGATCTGAGCATGTTCCCAAGACACTCAGGGAAGTTTTCAGCAACATCAAAGTTGTAAGGGGAGATTCTCCACTCTTATGTCCTATTTGCCCTGCTTTTGGTAGTGAGAACAGAAAACCATCCACAAATTCCAACAGGATATTCTGGTAGTCTGGGGATGTCTGCAGTAGATGTACAGCTGACAGATTCAGTGCCTGTATCTTTCTCTCCAGAAGGCATGTTGCAGGAGAAGAGTAGTTGGAGAGTAATGCACTCTGGCTATCTCAGCGGGCATGTGACAGCAGAGTGGGACTTACAGTCCGGTAATTCAAGATAGAGCACTTGCTGCTGTACTGTGCCCCAAGGCTAGGTAAGAGAAAACTCCATGACTTCATCTTCACCCCCAACTGTGCTGCATCCAGCAGATGTTGGGCTCAGCAGAGAACCCGGCCTTCTGTGTGCAGGTTGATATATTTCATATGAACTCTGAAGTGCTAAAATCTGGTAGGTGTGAAAGAAGCTGTAGACTGAAGCAAACCATTTACTCACCAGTCACTTGCTCTAATGGTTTCTGTTGTTAGAGATGAAGAGAAATGGAAAGTTCCCAAAGCATCTTGAAAGCACTCTGCTTAATATCTTCATTGAAGTCAATGGAGGGTGCCTCTTACCAATTTTTATGGGAAAGCTACACTGCTTTTGCTCTGTAGATACTAGAGTATCTCAGACATACTCAACTAAAATCTGTGAGACACTGCATGGAAAAGTCAACACTAGTACTTTAGAACCTCAAAGTTATGAGCACCGGAGTTATAAACTGACCAGTCAACTAGACACTTCCTTTGGAATTGGAACTACACAAGCAGCCAGCAGCAGAGATGGGGCAGTGGAAGTGGGGGAGGAAGTAAATACAGTACAGGGTTGGGTTAAAAGTAAATTCCTAAAAATAAAGGGAAGCCATATTTTTCTTTTGCAAAATAAAGTTTCAAAGCTATATGAAGGCATTGTTCAGTTGCAAGCTTTAGAAAGAACAACCTCAGAGTTTTGTTTTGTTGTTACAAACATTTTGGAGTTCTGAACATTTCAGAGTTACAAAAAGTCTCTATTCATGAGGGGTTTGTAACTCAGATTTTTTTACTGTAGATCTGGATACAGGATTGTGGCCCATATTTATAAAATTCATCTGCTAGATGTATCAAGGATCTTATGTACGCAGGTAAGTGAAATATACCTTTTTGAGCCTCTTGCTTTCTTATGTATTCAGTTTTTGTGAGATCTAAATTAATTAGTCATTAAGAACTATGTACAGCAATTTGTATATTGACTTTTATGCTTTTAATATCTGTATGGTTCTCTAATTAGTTGCCTGGCACAAGGAGAAACATGAATATAGTAGAGTTCTTGAGAGGCCAGTTGCAGTATTTCACCTTCCAATGGAATGGCCTTCAGTCTAGTTCCTAGCCCTTAAGAGTGGCTTATCCTTGCCTCATCCCTTACTGTAGGGGAACAGGGAGAGGGAAATGAGGGTTATGGCTCTCCAGCAACAAGGCCAGTTGTTAGAGGAACCTGAGCCAACCCACTACACAGGGGACTTTGACCCACAACTTCCTTCAACTCTGAATTAGAGTCAGGGGATTAAAACTTAGTCTCTGTATGCCCAAAGCATGGAGCGCTGAGTGAAAGCTCTGACATGGAACTTCACACTAATGGAGGAGTCAGGTCATTGCCCTAGTCCTGGGCAGCATAGGTCCAGGGTAGAGGAACATATCTCGCAGACTGAATTCACGATTGAAAGGGGCCCGTTTTATTCTTACTCCACAGAAGACCTAGCCCTCTCTCGCTAGAGCGGTAGCTTTGTGGAGGCTAGGATTGCTTAAAACACAGCATTTCAGATGACTACAAAATAAAGACCCACTCAAATCCTGATGGCTGCTGTTTCTTTGCTGCCCTGTGATCTGTTGCTGTATATCATCCTTTTAAGTAGATCAGCCCTCAGAGCTAGCTCCCTCAGTCCCACTCCTAAGCCCTGTTTTATATATCCTTTCCCCACATCCCCTGCAGAATGGGATATGGGAGGAGAACACCCTGACATCAGCACCCCTTTTCTCCCAAGCAAGAAGGAGGCTCCCATGAGCAGCTCTAAGGTAGGAGCACCATGCAGCTTAGAGTGAACTTGAGTGACAAGTAGTGTTCCCCATAAGCTGAGTGCTTGGGCAGCCGTCTAGGAGAGATTCAGATACAACCTGGAGCATCTACAGCCAGGAACATGTGTTTCAGCATATCTGCACATGTCTTGATGTACATGTATGCGCTAACAGGCGGACTCAAACCTGGGACTTCTGGAGCTGAGTGCATGAGCCCCTACAATCTGATCTAAAGACCCATTGGGTCTCAGCTAAGCCTGTAGAGGAGACATTCTTTCTCACTGTAAGTGCTTTAAGTGTTGCTACATGGGACAGTGAACCACACGCAGGAGGTGTATGGGTTACACATCACACCGTTTAGTCTGCCCAAGGCTAGAAAAATTAGAGGAAACACTGGGGAAGTGTAGCTTGTTTTTGAACTTTCACTCTTCATGACATTACAAAGGAAAAGAATGATGAGGTCTAAGAAACGGAGACCTGGTCTTGGAATGGGCCTGTATTTCTTCAAAAAACTCTTGGATAATATAAAGCACCATTTCATATGTGCTATCTTAGTCACCTCCAGAAATTCTTCTTGTATTTGAGTCTTGCACTGTATGCAACCCTTCCTGCAAAATTACCATTTGAGACACTATTGTTTTTGCTCAATGTGTACTGGCCTGTATCTTGTTGGAAAAACAAATTGTTACTGTGTATACGGAAGAACACTAGCTAACAAATGTATTGCATTGCCCAAATTACAAACTGTGTCAGAGAAGTGATGAGCTTCAGGTCAGGACTTGAAGCATGTGCTCAAGTCCCATTGGGATACTGTCCTACATCTGGGTTTTTCATATTAAAGATTGTTCTGTCACCAGGGGTTAGTCCACTTAAGGTACATCTGCGTCAGACATTACATTTGGCAGCATGTAGGTCATGGGTACTTAGATACGGCAGTGAAAACCAGAGTGTGTGCATGTGGTGGTGTGCAGCTACGTGTATCAGTGAAAGATCCTGACAGGGAAGAGGTTCTGCCAGCAGTGCAAGGCTCTGCTAGCTCCCTATTGCTGGAGGCCTTCCTCACGACAGAGGCAGAGCAGCTGTCTGATTAGAGCCCCAAGGAAGAAAGACTGATAGCTATCAATGGCTGTGGCACTGAAGCCTTTGCCTACTACCAGAGCCTTGCTCTGACAGGAAGTGGGCAGCAGAGAATTCTTTTGCAGTGGCAAAGGCTGTAGCAGCAGCAGGGAGGCAGTGTATAGTACATGGCTAAAAATCACTTACAGTAGATGGAAAGATGTGGCTTGGGTAAGTGGAAGGCAGTGTTGAGGGTGTGCCTCTGTACGCATTAACAGATAGTTTGGAGAATAAGCTTTCGTGGGTAAAGACCCTGCTTCCTGGTAGCCTATAAGGTGCCCCAGGACATCTTGTTTTTGAAGATACAGACTAACTCGGCTACTCCTCTGCTACTTTGTACACATTCCCACCTTTCTGAGTTGTCTCTATTCCTTCTTTCAGATGTTGTGCCATGTGTCTACGCTATTGCTTAAATCCGTGCTGCAGGGTCAAGTGGAAGGGAAGTACTATCCAAGTACATACTGTACTCACACTGCAAAGAAGCATGCTGGGTAGTTGTAGCCTTGATGACCTCAAACACAGCTAGGGACTTTTTCTGTGAGTTCCTCAGAAGTACAAGAATTCTTCATTGCAGAATGACAGCTACATCTTTGCTGCTGTCGGGAATGTGACATTTATTTCGCTGGGAGCAACAATTGCTCTGCTGATGACAGAGCAATGCTTTGTCCTCCAGTTGATAGTGAAGGTATGGGCTCTGAGGGGACACAGGCTCTGGCATGTAGCTCAGAATGTAGATCCAATTTCCAAACTTTCAGAGAAGCGCTATGCCCTTGTGGAGATTTGGTTTCTTAGCTGGTGTAGCGTTACTGTGCCCTGTAGCTGATAGCAAAGAGTAGAGATTTTGTTTCCTAACTGGCAGAACATTACTGTGTCCTCCAGTTGACGGTCAAGATCTAGTTTTGCAACTAGCAGGATAGCATTGTCCTGTTAACTAACAGAATATTTGGTTTAGGAATTGCAAGGAATATTGTGTCCTCTCTCCGACAGTGAAGATACGGGTTTCAGTGGCCTTGGGGAGACAGTTTTGTCATACTTTGTGGGAAGATAGGTGATACTACTTGTTCTGCATAAAATGATTTAAAACATTGATAAATTAAATTATTCAATTCAGTTGAGTTAATTCTGGCTTTTCCTTTTCTGTAATATTGAAAAGAAAATTAAAGCCTGTCTCTCATACTTTTGCCCAACATTTTGTTCCTTATCTGCTATAAACAGCTGTTTTCATGAGATTTCTTTTTAACATAATTTAGTTTTCCAATGTATCTTGTATCCTGTTAGTTATTCGCGGGACATCTGAACCCTTATTGAATAGTAAACTTAAAGTTGATGAAATGAACAGAAAACCCTGTCTGGGGAATTATCAATAATTTACAACAGTTATAGACTTTTCTCAGTGAGAAATTATACGTATATCTTGCATAGCCAAAATATCTTGTATGGCGTTTAAAAACCATGGTTCTATTAAACTTCAGTTTAGTTTTGCACATGCTGCTGAGTTGTTTAATTTTTGTAACTTGGAATAATTTGAATAATTAAGAAGTAATTCTGTACTCAACTTTCTGTTCTGCCTCAAAATAAGTGACTAGAAAATGATAGCCAACAAAAATAGAACCTGCTACTGTTAAAGAATTGTTTAAAAACTGGCAAATTTTGTGCCCTCAAGATTAGGGGAATATGAAACAGAAAAAAAAATCATTTGGCTTTGTATTTCACATGCAGGTATTAAGATAATGCAATATTTCAGAATTTAGTCCTCAAATGTGTTTCCTTTCTGTAAGTCCTATGGATGGATTTGCTTGTCTCCTTGAATAATGATTGTCATGTTCTCAGTAAGATTTTTATTTTGATGTATATGCTATAGCTTGTAAAGAGTATGCACTTTTTGATGTTTAAAATATATTCTCTGTTCAAAAACATGAAGTTAATGTGTTTCCTATTAGATAGATGTCTTATTGGCTGTCTCTGTCTCTGTCTTGCAGGGCAAGAAGGTGCAGGGAAGGCAACCCGTAGGACCAGAGAGGGGCGGGGAGGGGAAAACTCAGTTAGCAATTACAATTTTGGTGAAGACACAGGGGAGGTGGCACACCTCCTGAGTGTTGAGTCACCTATGGCCAGAAGACATCCATTTGGATAAAATGGTCCCTGGTTGGGTAAAATATAAATAAGCCTTATTATCAAAGATTACCAAAAACAAAGTCTTTCTTTGCTCCACTGTAAACTAATGATTTCTATTAATTTAAGACCTAGCAGTATATGTATGATGGGTAATTTGTCATGTTCCTTTTGATACTGTAGTTAACACCTTTGGTGGGTGAGGTAATATCTCTTACGGGACCAAATAGAAAAGATTGTTCCACATAAGTAGCACATGTTGTAAGAGACTATTCAAGTTGAAGCAACTGGTTAACACCTTTTGCAATCATAGGAAAAAAGAGGAGTGTGTGTGTGTGGGCGGGTGAGGGTTAATAAGTTACGGATTCTTGTAATAAGCCTTAAATCTATGATTTTTGAGTTGAGAAAAGTATGAATGTGAGCTCCCAAACTTGTCTTTTGAAGGTGCTGGGTGGGTTTGCTTCTTGGATGAAAGCCTTAGCTGTGGAATGGCCATGGGGGAAAGATAATCTGACTGCATGCCCCTAGTTGTCACCTGCTTGCCCATGCTAGAACTGTTATGGAGTATAATTAAACAATGACAGCCCTGGCTCCATGCTGACTACATCCTGGAAGAAAACTCTCCTGAACCTCTTCTTTTGGCCTTCACACATCCACCCAACCCCTCCAAGATCAGCACAGACCAGAATGAATCAATTTAAAGCAGCACCAGATCTTGGCAGCATGATTGATACAGCATGTCCAGATCAAGGGTGTGCAAAGTGGGGGTGACCCCCCTTGGGGGCTCGAAGGCAGAGAGAAATTTCATAAGTGGGGGCACAGCATGATCAGCTGCTGGGTCTCCGGCTCATCCATCTCATTAAAAATGTTGAAATGTTACTGGTTTTATGTATGTATATTCCCATTTACATACCGATGAATAGTTTTTACATTCTACATACGTATTTTCTTACATGTGCCAAAAGGTGCATTTTTTTTGTTTTTTTTCCTTCGTCATATGAACATCACAGAAATTTCCGTTGCTTTGGATTACATTTGACAGGGTGTGGAGCTGTGCTAATTATAGTGATGAAAAAATGGGCCCAACATAAAAAATTTGCTTGCCCCAGTCTAGATGTATCTCTACTGCTACAGTGATCAATACTCACCCCAAAACACACTTTTCAAAATCCATGGTTCCATCTTGTGCCTATCACAATCTGTGGTGTAGCTCATCTAATGCACAAAATATCCCTATCATGACTCCCCTCCCCTCAGAATTTATGCAGATTGACTTATGGGTATGAATGTACGTAATTCAAAGATGCTTTGTGCATAATAGGTCATGGAATATAGCAGTTTTACAGTTATAATCTGGTGAACTCATATATCCTATGTTTGTGAATGTATCATTCTTGTATGTGCCATTAGAAATATCAAGTGTGGGATCTGTTTATAGTTCTAAATGTGCTAACGAGGACCATTAGTGATACTTCGGGTACCCAGTACCCAAACCAGCAACCTGTGTATGGTTGTGTTTGTCATGTAAGCCCCGACTGGTTTGTCCTTAGAAACACATGGGACCATCTTGAACCTGTTTTGTTTTTTTTTTTCCTATGGGGATGGGTGGTACCTAACAAAGGGTTCCCACCCTGGGGGAAAAATATATTCAAGCAATGGGAAGCAATTGACCTTTGTTTTCAGCTGGCCTTTGACACTGTTAGGCCCACCCTAAGAGGATGCAAAGAACTCTGAAAATCTGTAGACCCCAGCCAGAGTAAGCAACAACTTTGGAGCATTTACCTTAGATAAGAACAGCTGTTTAGGGTAAGAATTTTCATGTAATTTCTTAGTGGATGAGGACTAGTTAAGCATTTTTGTTCATTTTAATTCTGTAATGTACTTTGGTTTGGCTATTTCCACTTGCCATCCCTTAAGTGTTAAAGGTAGGAGTTAATTAAGAACACCTTTGTTATTAAGCCTGGTGTAAATAATTGGGAGGTGGGTGGGGGCAACCACTGTGCATATCTCTTTTTCACTGACAAAAATAGCTGGTCTGACTTTATGAACTTTCTGTTTGTAAAACTTTTACACAGAGTAAGATGGATTTATTTGGGGTTTTGGTCCCATTTGGGGGGTGATTTCCTGGGTGCTGAGCCCTCCAGGATCTGAGCTGGTTTTAATGTGTGTGTTGCGCTGTGTGGGGGGGGTGGGGTAGGGGCTGAACCCCAACTCTGTGCCTGGTCTGGGGGAGACCAGAGCTTATGGCCCAGCAGGACAGGGTGGTTGGGAACCCCACAGAGTGGGAAGGTGGGCATCAGTGGCATGATCAGAATGCCAGGGTGCACACACCGTAAAGGGACTTCTGTAATTCACCCTCTCTTAGTTCCAGTTACAACTCTGAAAGGCTAAATAAAGAGAGACCATTACTGAGCTCTCAAATGATCTCACAGAAATATAAATGACAAAAATGCCTGTATTTATTTGTGAGACCTTGAGTATCTTTCTCAAACCTGAAGTGCTCAGTGTAGGCTCACAAGCCTGTCTCTTTCAATAGCAGAAGTTGGTCCAATGAAAGATTTTGCTTTATACATCTTGTCTGTCTCACTCTCTATTATCCTGCGATCAACATACCAACAACACTGCAAATAATGGAATCTTGAGTCAGTCATACTTTAAAGGGACAGGTCACCTTGTTTCAGGCTCTAAATAAAATATTTTCTGAAATCTTAGTAGTTATATAAAATATTGCCATAATTCTTTCTTTCAGATGTGAATAGTGTTGTTCCCTGCAGTAGAATGTTAGGCTAGTATCAGTGTTTAATGTAACACTGATTTCAGGTTGATCGTCTCTAGTCCAGCTCTATCATCCGGCAGCATCTGTAATGCATCGTGATTTTAGTTAGCCAGATAACCACTTACCATGGGTTTCCCATGGTCCCATGGGGTCTGTTTACCACTGCCAGTCCTGACTCAGTGTTCTGTGCTGTTTTTTAGCTGTAATTTACCCCTAATGTCTTCTAAGAGCCCGGTAAGCAGTGGAAGTGTTGGTAATGTGCTAGAAAACATTGACCTCCCAAAGTCTGGCAAATTCTCTTGTTCAGCCCTGGTCAGGTCCTGAGGGTACTGGACTAGAGAGGTTCAACCTGTAGAAACAAACATGAACTTTACTAGCCTCAGTTCATTATTTAAACAGAACACAATGAAAAAAAGTTAATCACAATTTAATTTTCGCCCTTAATCCTTGTATCTTTTTGAACCGTTTTAATAATCTGACATTTTAATAACAAAAATATTTGAAAATGCATGATCTTTAATTTACAGTTCAAAACATCTATTAGCCCAGCAGCAAAGATTACTAGTCTAGGTGAAGAATACTTAGACCACCACGCACGTGCCTAAAGTTGTATTAAATTGTCACTAATCCTTCTTCACTTCCCCAATCTTTGTCCATTAATCACTTCTTCCCACTAACACATTGCAGGGCTGTCAGCATCTCCTGTAAATCTGAACTGTCCAGGGGAGGAACTTGCTCACCATTTTCCACTTTTCCTCCTGAGAAACTGGCAGTGGCATTCTGGCTGCTCTGCTCGCATTCCTCCTTTCCCTCTGGTGACACAAACTATGGAATTCAAAGCTCTACCCGTCAAGAACCTACCTATCAATCTTTTTACCTACTCTGGAGAAGGAAGGTTTTGGTTTTGGTTTTGGTTTGTCAAGCACAGCTTGGGAAAAAAACATCTTCATACTGTGGTTATTATACACAGAAGCTTCCATACCAAAACTCTATAATTAGATACAGTAATTCTTTGAATGTCAGGTAATATTTTGTAGTAAATATTGGGAAAGGGTGAGTTGATAATATTGATCATTGCGTTGTGCTATAAACATTGACTTAAGAGAGGCGAGCACTGCGTACAAAGGGGTTTTTCCTCAGCCCATTTATTATAGCTTCTCTGAAGCAAGGGGAGTAGTTGCATAATACTAAGTATTTGGTGCTATTGTAGTCCTTATGTTTCTTCTCTTAATGGTACATCTTAGTTGGAGGGTAGCAGAAAAGTATTCTTGCTCCAAGCTGAGTTATAGTGTCAGCAACTCCATGGATACACCAGAACCACCCAAAGCTCTGCTCCAAAATAGGGAAAAATGATGCCAGTTACTTCATGTGAGTGTAAAAGGATATTTAATAAATGAAACTCAAATGAAAAAAAAATTAAATGACTTGTAAAGGAACTAGCGCTGTTTTTGACTTTAGGCTGTTTATAAGATGGAACACATTGGAAAAAGCCCTTTGGCTCCAAACATTTTATGTCTCTTCCTACAAGATTATATATGGGACAAAACTGAATGCTCTTATTTTTAGCTTATGTGAAATAGGTGGCTTGATTTCTCACCTCAATGTAGGCAGACCAGGTAGCAAGTGTGAAAAATTGCAGAACTCTTCTCCCCCATCTCCCTACCCTCCAGAGGCAAAGAACAGTTGTTTGTGTAATGCCTGGTTATCCTACATTGTGCCACCTCACTCTGCCCAAACCAAATGAAATATTCACTAATCCACCGATTCTTGAATTTCCTCAATTTTTGCCCCTTTGGGAGCTGAGACTGAGATCTTTTCATCTTTTATTAACTGTTTTAATATATATTCCCCTTTTTGCTTTTATTATAAGTTGTGCCAATATTTTTTCCCCTATTTCAGGAAGTTGCACTTTACCACTAGCTTTACTTTCCTCCTTTTCCTACCCCATGAGAGGCCGGCCAGAGCTTTGCGCAAAAGCTGCTAATTCCTTACTGCCTGCTTCTTTGGTGAAACTGCATATGGAATGCAGTTCTTTTCCAAGGCTACTCAGTAGCCTCCTATGCTGTTCTCTCATGTGGGCTACTCTTTTCCAGTACGAGGGTGAGGAACTATTTTATGGTGCTTTATGTCTGGATTGAATGCATTTAGTATTTCCTATGTAGAGATCACTTATTCTGTGATTTATATGTGCCATAGGAGACTCTGTAGTCATATGGAAGAAAAGAAAGAAAGAAAGTTTAATACAAAGGACCCAAAAGTTCTGTGTTGCTCTTGGTGGTGCTTAAGGCCCTGCTCCAGGGAAGCACTTAAACACATGCTTAAGTCAATCCTGTTCAGCGCTCTCCATGCTTAAAATTAAGCATGTGCATAACTGTCCTGAAGAAGGATTCTTTTTGAACGGGGGCCTGTGTGATGCATGGAAGATGTCACATCTTAGATGCTGGCTCTGTGTGTGTGTCACTCAGTCCATTGTTTCACCAGGGGAAAAGCAAAGCATTGTGAAAAGGAAGTACTTTTCTCTATGGAAGAGAGAGATGATGAGAGAGATCATGAATCTCGTTTGATAGATGGTAGTCCCATCACTTACTACACAACTGGAAGGTGCTAAGATACAACTTTTGATGAGGGGTGATAAGGACCTATATAGAATAAGGTATTCTTTGGGCTCCCCAGTTTCTCTCCTTTGCGTTCAAAACTCTTGGGACGTGACAACCCAATTTGCCACTCTGTAATGACTGAACGCTTTTTTTTTAAAGGGTCAGGAATAACTCTCTTGGGAACTTGTCAGCTCTACTGAGAGCTGGTCGGTCTTGCTTGGTTGTGGCACAAAGCAGTCTTCTCTCCGTTCCATCCTTTGGGGACCGAGCATGTTGTTTCCATAAAGTTCTCTGGCCCTTGAAGATAACGAGCTCTGAAAATTCTCTAATAAATGTTATACCTTTTTAAAATTATGAGGTTATTTAAATTAAAACATACTTTGGCAGATAAGAATCTTAAAGAATATGTTAATTTGTTTCTGCTCCAGTACCGCTCTCACAAGGAATTAATTGATGCCGTATTCATGGGGCACATCAGGCTGGCCCTTGAGAACAAGAGATTCCAATTGGCAAGGTTAAAAATACCATCACATTTAAAAATGACCAGTCTGTGGCATTGACCTTTTCAGTATATTTGGATATATTTTAGAGGGCAAAGTAAAAACCTGAGGAAGTGTTGTAAATCTGCTTCAGCACTATGAAGTGTAATTCCCAGCTGCATAGCCATATTCACACTACCTCTTCTCTGAGCTAGTGCACTGAAGTTTTGGGGAGGCTAGCTCATTCCACCAACAAGGCTACACTTCTGCTTTTAATATGCTATACCATGAGTTGGGTCTCGTGCAACGTTCAACTTCAACTTTTTTGTTTGACATTTTATTAAAGGTAAACAGAGTAGTTGACAGCACAAGTCATACTTGTGTATGAAAGTTAGCATGACCAATATAAAAGATGAGGCAACAGAGTAGAGCTGAGGCAGTGCAAGTTATATTTGATATAAGATGAAATTATATCGCATCTAAGTTCTACCCATTAGAAACATTCTCAAACTATTCAAATAACACAATCATTCAGATTCTCTATTTATATTATCCCTGTCACGCGCATTTCTATATATAGTATATTTTTGTAACCATAGTGATGAAATATGTCTGTATTCAGTGGAATTCTAAAAAGATCTCTAATAGAAAAGTATATATGACCTACATTTGAAAGCATATACAGGAACTCAAGATACTATGTGTGTCATTACATGAGAACATAACCAAAAAACAGATCTGCAAAGGAGAAGTGGAAATGTGGGACAGAAAGGGGAGCCAGTTAGCCTAGGACTTCAGTTCACAAGAGTAAGTAATACTGCGTATCTTTGCTTTCTTCAGTCTCTCCCTCCTTCTCCCATTACTACTCTCTCCAAGGAAAGCATCTGCCAAGCGACTGGTGGACTGAAAATGAGGGTCCAGAGAAAGAAGTCCCTTATTGTACATGTGCTGGAGCATCCTAGATGTACAGAACAATCTGTAATTTTCAACATTCAGGTAGAGAGATGAGCTCAGTCGTCTTCTAGGATGAAGTATCAGAGGGGTATCTGTGTTAGTGTGCATCTGCAAAAACAACAAGATGTCCTGTGGCACCTTATAGACTAGCAGATTTTTTTGGGGCATAAGCTTTAGTGAGTGAAGATCCACTTCGTCGGATGCATCTAGCATGCAGATTTGTGACCCCAACATCTCCAACAGCAACTGAAGACAGGGTGGCTGCTGTAATCACTACTTGTAAGCAATAATCTGGATTTACCTTTATCAAAGACAAACAATTTAAAAAGAACAAAACAAAATATCTCCTCACTAGCAAGGAGGCAACTTTATGATTCTCATTTGAATATACAGACTTTTCATTGCTCATCATTTGAATTAATTCCACCAGTATTTTTCAAGTATCTGGATACTCCTGGTTATAGCAGAAGCCTTTTGCCATCAGGCAGAATTGAGGGAATCCTCGTTAAACTAGACCCCTTCAAAAGAAATTCACATTTCATGAAAATGGAAAAAAGGCTATTGCTTGAATAAGAGGTACTTGAACACTGCTCTTCCGAAAGAGCAAGGTTATACTCTTTTTTGCCTAAAATAATGTAGAACTTATGGAATCCTATTTTGCTCGTTGCTGAAGTAGCAAGGCAAGTAATAAACAGTGCATGGGTAATACTTGGTTTTAAAATGCAGGTGGCTTTTATGTCCAAACCACTTGCCTCAGAGCTCATCATGCTAAGCTTCAAGTTTTAAAATAATATGTTTTTTAAATAAATGTAAATAATCTATAAAGACCTGTTTTATCCTGTGGAAGCCTAGTCCAGGGGCCAGCAACCCCAGCATGGGTGCTGAGGGTGGCATATGAGCTGATTTTCATTGGCATGTGAGGCAGAAGCTCAGCCCTACTACCCTCCTCCCCCATGCAGCCCCAAGCTTGCTCAGTCATGCTGCCTGTGGATTAACAAAAGATCAGCTAATGCTGCCAATGACAACCTAAATCAGTGGTGTCTCATAGAAATTTAGAGATCGCCACAACCCCACCACCACCTGTAAACCGCTAACAACTCACCAGAACCACTGAGGCTGGCACCATCATCAGAGCCACTAGGCGCTTGTCCGTAGGAGTGGTGGTGTGCAGAGTGGGCGGAGGACGCTCCATGTATGTGGCCAACGGGAAGCATATTGGACACAGCAGACGTAAATGGTAAAGCTCTGCATCTTAATATATTTATTAATGAAGCTGTTGTAACTAGGACTATTAGTGACTTTAAAAAGTATCACCAGCACTCAACCTGTATATAGAGGTTAAAAGGTCAAATTTTGGCACTCCACCTCAAAGGCTGCTGACCCCTGGACTAATTGAATTCAAATACAATAATCAAAAGAGACTGCCCATAGAAGGAAGCCTCCTAAGTCTTCTCTCTTCTCAACAGCCCAAACAAAGATGGGTGTTGTATTTCTTTGTTTCACTTAAATTTCATTCATAAGGTTAGCACCTTTTGAGCAACCCGCAAGCAAAAGATTCTGAAGCTTACCTGCCTGTGCCATGACAAGAGAACTAAAAAATGCCAAAATGGATATGTTTAGGAAAATATAAGTGAAACAAACCCCAAACCCGTATTGGGTCAAAAATGAGATTTCAATTCAAAAGAGAGAACCTGCAACTTACCACTTAAATCTGAGTTTAGAAAATGTGCTGAAGAAGTGCAGTTCTAATTTATAGCACTGTTTCTATGACATTCCAATTCTAGTTCTGTGCAATGGTCACAATATTTTATATTGTATTTAAATTCTAAGAAACATAGTGGTATGTTGTAACGGAGTGGAAAAGTACTTTGTACTGCTCACAAATCTGACCTTGTGTTGATCTTACTATCAGGGGGAGAAAAAACCCCACACTGAATAATGAACAGACTTCTTTTTAAAACGTACTACTAAAGCATAACAATTTCTAAAATTAAGTAACCATGGAAACATTGCTAGGGAAGGCAGTAGGAAAGGCCATTCAGGAGTACATTTACAATTAATAATTTAAAAAAATATATGTCTTGTAGTTCATTTCTTCAAACGAATCTCAGACCAGTTATACTGTGCAACCTGATTTCCTTTTATAACAGAAACAGAAGACTTTATTTTTAAGGATAAAGGTGAAATAAGTGAAACTCTCATTTTTGGCATAACCCCTTTTAAGGGTGGGGATTGTTTTGGTTTAACTAAACTCTAGCCATCTGACAATATTGTTCTTGCACCTCGGTCTAGTAGGAGAGGAAGGGAGTAAAGGTGGAGAATGTTTTCTTTATATAAAAAAAAAAAGCATGGTTTTTCAAGTTGCTTGGCAGTCTGAAATAGAAGTAGAAAAGTTGATTAGTGAATAGAATATTGGAGAAATGGTCAAAATAGAAAGGTGAAAGTATTTTAAAAGCATATAATATACACACACCATGTTATCAATTGTAATAAATTGGAAACCATGTGATATATGCATTCGGTATGTACTGTTTCTTCAGTGTTGTTTGTATAGCACCTAGCACATACCAGAAATAATTTTTTCTCTCCCTCTTTACATTTTACTGCAGTTTAGCCTGGAAGCAAAAAGAGGTACATTTCCTGCACACTCTTGTTCTTTTGTTTTTCCTTGGGGTCATGGTCTGCCTCATTTGTTCTTGTTTTTTTTAATATCCTCAGATGGATTAAAACTGTTCAGCAGGATAGGTGTTTCATGAGCTTTACTGGGGTTGAGTTAATGGGGCTGATTTTCCACTCAATGTGGCTGTCTGCTGTTTACCAGAAGCCATAACAGTGTCAAGTAAATTCAGTTGTAAGGGCAGAAAAGATTTCTAGCTTCTCTCCCTTTATGCTTCTCAGGTGATGATTTCTGCTCCTTTTTTGGTTCAGCTCTGGGAATGAAAACAGCCTGTTTGAATCTTCACCCCCACCCATGTTTCTGTTACTTAGCTTCTGTCATAAAGAAATGACAGAAAAAACTCCGGACCAGAAATGTGCTCTGGATTCCTGAGTGCAGTGATTAGAATGCATCAGTCATCAGGCCATGTCCACTATGAGCAATTCCTGAAGAAATTGTCTCAACATTTTGATTTCAGTTTATTATAAAAGACATAGGAAGGCATCCTGACAATTTTGCAAACAAGCAAAATGGTGAGCGATAAAAAGAATCGTAAAATTTGCACAGTTGAGCTTCTACCCTTGACAGGAACTCCAGTCTTCAGTCAGGTTAGGATTGACTGGATAATCCCATCCCCATTTTTCACTGGCTAGCTTTCATTTTAAGATCAGATCTGAGCTCACACCAAGATCACATATGTAAGCAGCTCTGAATGTAAGATTGTTTTCAACCTAATGAAGACTCGTCCTTACTAAAGTTGTCTGTATTAAAGACTTAATTTCTCAGGTTAATCCTTCCCTTATTTGGCTCACTTTTCTCTAATGGGGAAAGTCTCTGTAAACAGGGAACGTCAAAACCAGATAATTATTCTCACATCTACAAGTAAGAAAGAAGTAAAATGAAGTTAGCAATCATTCACGCCACAGGAGTTAGCATCAATCCTTGTTTTGTTTGGCTATAAAGACCTTTTTCCTCTAATTTTATGGAACATTTGCAATTTGGCAGTATATGAATGGAAGATCTGACTCAGTTCCTGTAATTTGCTCAGGAAGGGGTTTATATCCTCACACCTACACAGAACCTTCTCCACCTAATGAATAGGTTTAAGTCTATCAGAGGTTTACTTTTTGCGGGGTTCTCCAAAACACTCTAACTGACAAAGGCAGTAACTTTTTGAGCATCGACTTTCAAACCATGTCCATGTGTTTGTAGAGAAGAAAAGGGTAACCATGCTGACATTGTGTGGACATACAAGTAGATTCCTCTTTAAACTGGAGTGGCATTGAAAACTGGAAGTTATGGTGGACGTGATTTCACCACTGCTTTTCACCTTGTGAAGTCATTGGTATCTTTGTACTGAGCTTGTAAAACACCACTGTGATTTGATAACATTTTACACCCAGCATGCACAAGTCTCAAAAATGGTTTGTGCACCAAGTGAAAGACTCTGGAAACTCAGGCAGTAGATGTATGTGATAACAAATCTTCCTTGCCATAGTGAAGTAGATGAAATAGGAATCTGGTCAAGTAGCTGAGATGGGAATCTATTGAACCAGTCAGTACCTTTCTTCCAGCTCCTTAAGTTTATCTTTTATTCTTATTGGCTGTGTCTATACTTGCATTCCTCTTTCAAAAGAGGTATGCAAATGAGGGAAATTGAAAATGCAGATGAGTTGCAGATTTGCATATCTGGACCCTTATTTACATATTATTTCAAAAGACCTTCTTTTGAAAGAAGAAAACTAGTGTAGACACTACTCTTTCGAAGGTAAATCCCATCTTCCTTGACAATATTTTTTTCTGATTTGTCAGCCTTGATTACTACTTTTGGTTCTCTGTGCCCTAAATATTGAGTCTGTTCTGGTCTGGCTATGATCTGAAGAAGTGGGTCTGGCCCACGGAAGCTCATCGCCTAATAAATTATTTTGTTAGTCTTTAAAGTGCTACTGGACTGCTTTTTTGTTTTAATCCCATCTTTGAAAGATCCTTCCCATAAAAAAAGGGAAGAAGGATTCTTTCTAAGATGGGGTTTACTTTTGAAAGAATAGTGTCTACACTGGTTTTCTTTTGAAAGAAGCTCTTTTGAAATAATAATAGGCAAATGAGGTGCCAGCTATGCAAATCTGTACCTCATTTGCATTTTTGATTTCCCTCGTTTGCATTCCTCTTTTTTTCAAAGTGGAATGCAAGTGTAGACAGCCTTAATGATTTGGCAGGCAGAGACCCCCAAATACACCCCCAAACTATCTTTAATTAAAAGTTTAATCCAGGACATCAGACCACTTCATAGTGGTATTATTGGAACCTTTACTTACAAGGAGTTTGAAGGTTACCTGACTATGTTAATGAAGGGACAGCTTTAGCTATAATATTCGGCATTGGGTTTTTGATTTCACCTTGGTATTATGTTACTCATAGCTCTTAGTTTTACTGAGAGAGTCAGCAAGTCTAATGAGTTTGAATGTCTCTGTCCTTTTGAAGCAGATTTTTTAAAAATCCAAACTTCACTGAGTTTTTCATCAAAAGTTAATATGCAGTTTTGTGTAAGGACAGAAACTCTTTATTCTGTGCATTTTAACCTTTCCAGTTATCTAGAACTCTTTCTTAGGTTTTATAGATCTTTGTGATATGTTTTATAGCCCAGATCTCAAGAATGGTGAAATACTTTGAATTATAAAAGGAATTTCATTATTTGGATGCACTCAATGTGGATAAGATGATTTTTTTTTATCGTTAATGGATTACATAGGGTGGGTGATGTCATCTTTACAATTTTTGACTGGAGCACATTTAGCAAAATAGTGATCGGGGTTTGAAAGTTACCTATTTACCATGCTGAAACACAGCTGCAGGACCAGCAGGAAGCATGGGAGAGTCAAGGGAGCACTTGCCCTGGGGTCTGGTGATTTTAAAGGGCCCGGGGGCCAGGATGCTGCGACTGGAACCCTGGGCCCTTTGTGTCCCAGACGGCTCTGGAGTCACTATAATCTGGGTGGTGCTGAGGGCTAGCTACCCATGGTCTTATCCACTTCTGGGGCAGTTTGGAGCAAGCTTCCCGCATATTGCCCAGCACCAGGTGAAGTCTATTGCCAACCCTTCACAGCTCTGCGTAGCTTCTGCCCCCCAAAATACAAATTGGTGTCTGATGGCCCCACAAACAGAACTCTGAGTTTTTCCTCCTCTTGGACTAGATGCTGGTTTAGCTAAGAGAAGTGCACAGGACTGAAGAGTGGGAAGGCTGCACCATCTTGAAGACCAGAGTTTTCAGGAGCCTTGTCTGCTGTCACCCCAGCAGTGTGGCAGGGGCCACTCATAACATCAGCTCACAAACAGTGAGCTCTGTGGGGTGGCTCTTTCTGCCATCCCAGCAGAGAGCTGTGCTGAAGTGAGATTAGAGGTGGGGGAGCACAGGGACAGTACTGTCAACAGAGGCCAGCAGAGGGCTCTGGTGGGATAGTGGTGGCAGATGGACTGTCCACAAGAATCCTTTGTTTGGTTTTGTAATGCCATCTCTGCACAGAGATGTCTGCTGAGGTTACCACATAGGTTGCGTCTAGAATGCCGAGAACTGTCGGCAAAAGGTATGCATATTGTGCAGTGCATTTGCATATCTTTTGCCAAGAGTTGTGTTTGGGAGAGGCTTTTCTGACATTTGGCCAGTCCACGTGGGGCCAAATGTTGGGGGAAAAACAACCCTCTGTCAAGACATCCCTTACTGGTGGAAGGAGGTGTACAGGGATGTTGAAAGAACGATCTCAACTGGCACATCTGTTTAGAGAGATCTGCAGTCTGGACTTGGACGTGTGCTGTGTCGACAAAACTTCTTGGCTGTGTCTCCACATGCCGCTTCTTCCAAAAGCGGCATGCTAACGAGCTAACCTGAAGATAGTGATAAGGTGTGGATGCAAATTTTCCATGCCTCATTAGCACGTGGTTGGGAGTCCGGAAGAAGCTCTTCCAGACTCTGAAGTACACATGGAATAGAGAACATTCGGCCCACAGGGATCTTCACGAAGGAAACCTCCAAAATTTTGGGGAAGAAGGAGGTTCCAGAAGGAGGGTTTCCTTCCCGAAGATCCCCGCAGGCTGCTTATCTCCATGTGTACTTCAGAGTCTGGAAGAGCTTCTTCCGGACTCCGAACCACGTGCTAATGAGGTGAGGAAAATTTGCATCCACGCCTTATCAGCATCTTCCAGTTAGCTCATTAATGTGCTGCTTTTGGAAGAAGCAGCATGAGGAGACGTAGCCAAGAAGTTTTGTCAACAGAAGCCTGCAGTCTGGATGTAGCCATAGTGGTGAGTGGGGCTTCTGAACACTTTCTGCTGGGGTGGTTCTCCCCTGCCGTCCAGCAGAGCCAGATCAAGGTACTCCAGGGATTTGGTTGCACACCAGCTGGGGTTTGGGTAACTGTAGCTGCACAACAATCTATCACGTGCTGGATACTTGATTAGTAAAGCCATACACATCTTCAGCGACAGCAACTTGTGTTCAGATGCCTCTCCCGCAGCTGGTCTGCCATGGTGCCCTTGGCCAACAGCTCCCAGGAGCCTCCTGCTTGCTGTGCAAAAGGTGAGGTGCTGATGTCATGGTTTTCTCCACACTCTCACCCATGTACCCCCATCTCCACAGAGCAGTGGGAGGAGGAGAGAGGGCCTGGGAGTGTGAGAGAGCTTCTGGTGGCTGTTCCCATGTCTGAGCACACTGCATAGTCTCTTGTACACTTCCCCAGAGCACACAGTTTGTCTTTCACACACCTGTATAGACACATCTACATACGCATGCAATCTCTTTCACACACGTGCCTGCACACACTGTCTGTCGGATTCACCTCCCAACATATAGTTGTCATTGCTACTTGACACTTCCTGCAATGCACATCTGTTTTCTGTAATGATATTTTTTTGAAAGTGCTGTTATTTTATTTCATTTTTTGATCTGTCAATGCATTTCATAACTTTCTTTCTCTCCTGTGTTTAAATCTGATCCCTTGAGCAGCGAGTTCTAAAACGCCTAACTACTTGGTTGGAGTAGTAATCACCACGGTAACTTTTAAAAATACAATTTATTTATTTATTTAATTTATTTCTCGTGGGGGTGTGCACATGTGCACACAACAAAGTTCATTATGCACATGCACAGAAAAAATAGAGGGAACACTAGTTAGAGTTTATCTCCTTTTGAAATGCAAACAAAACAAAACAAAAAAGAAAACAAAAAAACAAACTTAGCAAATTCTTCCTTCCCTGCCCCCCTAAAGCACGCCTGTTGCAGCCCAAACCTCCAGCCACTAGGAAACTCTTCAGCCCCCTCCTCACTCTGGGTTGTGTGACTCAAACCTCTCTCTCACCTGTGGTGATGTGCTTGCATGTGGTGGGCAGGCTTATCTGTTATCCCTTAAATTGTGCATTTGGGAACTCTGCAAAATCTTTGCCTGGCCATGGACTTAGACATGGATTGTGTTGATAATGCAATTCTTTAGACCCACATAAAACAGGCATATTAAAATATTTTTCTGGCAGCTATCAAATCCATAGAAGTAGCTGCCAGGCTGGTCAAATACTAGCCAAGTGGTAACCCTAGCTGAGCTTCCACGTGGTCCTAGATCTTGTATGGGAGAGAGAAGCCACTCAAACAAGCCAGGCCACCTGGATCACCATTCTCTGTCCTCAGACCAGACTGGGTGAGGCATGAAGGAGAGAGGAGTTTTTCAGAACTGAGGATGCCCTGTTGGTGCCAACTTAGGAATACTGTATTCAGAAACAATGGTCAGCTTCTTACTGCTGCTTCCTCCACAAGTATTCTGCGTCGGGGATGATACTGCTGTTCCCACTCCCTTCAAACTGCTTTTAAGGTTAAGAGAAATAATCATTTTCTCATGGAATAGCTGCTTCAGGCTGTTTGCAGTTTCAGGCTGACAGTGCTGCATCCATTATACTGAGTTAATGTTTTCTTTTGCAACCATGAAGACTAGAATACACTTTTTTAAAATGAAAGCTGAGACTGTTCCCATTGTGTGAGTCTGGGAGCTGGAGCCTAGCTGTGGGGATATTTTATTTTCATTCTTTCCTGTCCCCAGAGCCCATGAGATCTGGAAGGGGCAGTCTCTTCCCTGCAGGAAGCTCTGACAGTAGTAGCTGCTGGACTTCAGTGCTGCTAACCCTGGTCACTGTACAAAGCCAGTGGTGGCTCTAGGACAGGAATAAATGACTACTGTCATGGGATTCCTTCACCAGGCCCTTAAGCTATTGCTTTCTGCTCTGCACTCTCCAGATGTTCCACAGCGTTGGTTTGGTAGTAAGTGGCCCAGCACTCTGGCTGAGCCCCTCACATTCCTTACCTTCCGGGTTGATCCGATGAGAGACAAGTTGTCCCACAATTCTAAGGCCCTATGCCTTTGAAGAGGTTTCTGTAAAGAAGTGGCCTCCAATTAGGCTCACCAGCTCATGTGGCAAAATAATCCCCTCAAAAGGTGGATGAGGATCTGGTACTGGTCAGGTCCATCTTTTTGTTCTCCATTGTCCCTTCATGGATGTCCACAGGGTATCCACCATCCAAGGAGCAAGTACCTTCAGTCATCCCTCTTGCCACTAGCTGAGGAACTAAATGTCTCATCTGCTACAACTGTAGTGAGTTTCCCCATTGTGAGCATCTCCCTCCAGGTCATGTCTCCCAGGTGGGTTGGGGTTGTAACACCTGAGCCCATGTTAGCTCATTACCCTTGTGTTTCCCAGTGTGGAGTTGAATCATAAATACACATGGTGGGAAGCAGTGGAGAATCAAACCCCTTTTCAGTAGCAGAAGTCAGGAGCAGAACCAGTATGTCTAATTCCAAGTCCAAAGGCTAATCCGTTAGGCTTTACCAATGAGTGATATGCTGTGAACAGGCATTAAGAATAGGTAATCCATTCAATAAAATCTCAGTTTCACAGAAAACTCTTTCTTAGGCTATTTAACTGGTATTAAGGCTTTACAATATTCCGCTGTTTTACAGTCACCTAATGTGCGGTGAAGTTCAGGGCTTTCTTTATTTTGAAAATCAATACAAAAACAAGAACCAGCTTCTGTTCTGTAGTTGTTAATATACAGATGGATTGCATTTGAATACTTCTTTTAAAACTGCTCTTCTGACGGTTACAGAAAGCATGATTTACAATAAACCTTTAAAGTGCTGAGTTTGTGAATCTAGGAATTTGTGTACTTCAAGTTAGCAAGGCAATCAAGTTGGAGCTAGTTGGAGAAAGTGTTAGAACAAGGGTCAGCAAGCTTTCCGAGGCAGAGTGCTGAAATTTGACTTTGACTTCTGTTTGGTCTGAGTGCCATTTATTTTTTTAAAGGCACTAATAGCCCTGCTTACAACAGCTTCATTAATACATTAAGATACAGAACTTTACCATTGAGGTGGTGGTTAATAGCATTAGCTGGCCTTTTGTTAATCCACAGGCAGCATGACTTTGAGCAAGCTCGTGGCTGTATGGGGGAGGAGGGATGGGGCCAAGCTCCTGCCCCACATGCCGATGAAAATTGGTTCACATGCCTCTCTTGGCACGTGTGCGGGGTTGCTGGCTGCTATGTTAGAAGATGACTGGGTTGGATTAGGGTAGGGCAGTGTTTCTCAAGCTGTTAGGAGTTGTGGGGGGGGAGGTTAAGGGGGTCACAAGCAGGGCTGGCATGGGGGATGAGAAGCAGATGCCCCCACAAAGCTAATTTACATGTTTTAACCCTAAGTGGCTGGTCTGAGCCCTGGGCTTGAGCCCCACCAACCTGGGCTGAAGCTCAAATCTCACTGCCAGGATCTCAAGCGCAAACCTGAGCCCTGAAGCCAAAGGTGTGGGTGAGGGGCTGTTGTAGCTATTTCAGGTCAGCGGGGTGGGGTCGTAATTTAGTCCAGAGGTAGTTCCTACTATAAAAAATGGTTGAGAAATACTGGCAAAAATGATCTGCTCTGCTAGTGAGTGAGTGAAATGGTGGTTTGCATTGAATGCATGCTCTAGTTTTGCGGCTCGGAATGCTTTTCTCAGCATGGCTTTTATCCCAAAAGAGACGGTTTGCATAAGTCTGTTTGCATTTCCAGTCACCCAGTTAAACTTCTTCTCATTGTGATATATGTTCTGAGAAATTGGAGGAAATATTTTTCCTTCAGTATGTGCAGTGCTGTTAGTAAGGCTGCGCATTAGTGAACTTTTGATATGGAAGAAGAGAGGAAGAGGATGATTTTGCAGGTGAGGCACAGGACTCTGAATCTTTCTAATTCATTCCTTGCTCCCTCATACACATCTGGTGGGATTGTGAACAAGCCACACTCCTTCTGTGCCTCTGTTAATAAAATGGTGAAAATAATGCCTACCTTACAGAGGTTTAGCGAAGCCTCATGTTTATAAAGTATTTGGAGAGATTTGGATAGAACGTGGCTATGCTTTATTTTAAGCTTGGATTTTCTGGAGGATTTAGTTAGAGTACACTGTAAATATCACACCCTCCCTGGGAACAAAACATTTGTGAATGTATCTGGTGTCTTCTTTTATAGCCTCATCTATACATCTGATGTCCCTCCTGCCTCCTCTCATTTCCCACTTGGTTTTGTTGGTATCCTGCCCACATGTGTGGGGCGTGTCCCTTTTCTCATCTGTTCTGTACTCTTCCCCACTCCTGCTTCAGCTCCAACTCTCATACTGATCCTCCGTCAGGGTTAGGAAAGTTGTTGTTTTTTGTTTGACTTTCCAGGAGGGGGAAAATTCTATCTGGCTCAGCGGCTTTTTTTTTTTTCTCGACTTACATAGTTAGTTATTTTCCAGGATGGGTTTGTGATGTTGTTTTAAATATAGTTCACTTTTGTAAAATCAAAGAGAAGGCCTTTGGCACCTTATAGACAAACAGATTTTTTGGAGCATAAGCTTTCGTGGGCAAAGGACCACTTTGTCACATGCATCTGACAAAGTGTGTGTCTTTGCCAATGAAAGCTTATGCTCCAGAAAATCTGTTAGTCCATAAGGTACTACAGGACTTGTGGTTGTTTTTGTGGATACAGACTAACTTGGCTCCCCTCTGAATACTTTTCACTTTTGTGTATTCATCTGAACATAGGACAAGTCTGAAAGTGTTTAGAATCTAGAAGCTTCTTTCCAATTGGCAGGGGGTTATACTACATGACCATTGCAATCCCTTCTAACCCTATGGGTTTTTGATTCTATGACTCTCTCTGGATAAAAATGTTCCTGTTTTTAAAAAGTGATTTTGGGCATAATAATCCTTATTGTGCTCACTAGGAAGTTTATTTTTAAGAACATAAGAATGGCCATACTGAGTCAGACCAAAGGTCCATCCAGCCCAGTATCCCGTCTGCCGACAGTGGCCAATGCCAGGTGCCCCAGAGAAGGAGAACAGAAGACAATGATCAAGTGATTTATCTCCTGCCATCCATCTCCTGCCCTTGTATTGAAGGCTAGGGGCACCATACTTTACCCCGGCTAATAGCCATTTATGGACCTAACCTGCAAAAAATTATCGAGCTCTTTTTTAAACCCTAATAGAGTCCTGGCCTTCACAGCCTCCTCGGGCAAGGAGTTCCACAGGTTGACTGTGCGCTGTGTGAAGAAAAATTTCCTTTTATTAGTTTTGAACCTACTACCCATCAATTTCATTTGGTGTCCCCTAGTTCTTGTATTATGGGAAAAGTTAAATAAGTTTTCTATATTCACTTTCTCCACACCATTCATGATTTTATATACCTCTATCATATCGCCCCTCAATTGCCTCTTTTCCAGACTGAAAAGTCCCAGTCTCTCTAGCCTCTCCCCATATGGGACCCATTCCAAACCCCTAATCATCTTAGTCGCCCTTTTCTGAACCTTTTCTAATGCCAATATATCTTTTTTGAGGTGAGGAGACCACACCTGCACGCAGCACTCAAGATGTGGGCATACCATAGTTTTATATAGCGGAAGTGTGATATCTTTTGTCTTATTATCGATCCCTTTTTTAATAATTCCTAACATCCTATTTGCTTTACTAACTGCCGCTGCACACTGCGTGGATGTCTTCAGAGAACTATCCACTATAACTCCAAGATCCCTTTCCTGATCTGTCGTAGCTAAATTTGACCCCATCATGTTGTACGTGTAATTTGGGTTATTTTTTCCGATGTGCATTACCTTACACTTACCCACATTAAATTTCATTTGCCATTTTGCTGCCTAATCACTCAGTTTGCTGAGATCTTTTTGTAGTTCTTCACAATCCCTTTTGGTTTTGACTGTCCTGAACAACTTGGTGTCATCTGCAAACTTTGCCACCTCACTGCTTACCTCATTTTCTAGATCATTGATGAACAAGTTGAACAGGATCGGTCCCAGGACTGACCCCTGGGGAACACCACTAGTTACCCCCCTCCACTGTGAAAATTTACCATTTATTCCAACCCTTTGTTTTCTGTCTTTTAACCAATTCCCGATCCATGAAAGGATCTTTCCTCCTATCCCATGACCGCCTAATTTACATAAAAGCCTTTGGTGTGGGACCGTGTCAAAGCTTTCTGGAAATCTAGGTATATTATGTCCACTGGGTGCCCCTTGTCCGCATGTTTATTAACCCCTTCAAAGAATTCTAATAGATTAGTTAGACACGACTTCCCTCTGCAGAAACCATGCTGACTTTTGCCCAACAATTTGTGCTCTTCTATGTTGCAATTTTATTCTTTACTATTGTTTCTGCTAATTTGCCTGGTACTGATGTTAGACTTATCGGTCTATAATTGCCAGGGTCTCCTCTGGAGCCTTTTTTAAATATTGGCGTTATATTGGCCGTCTTCCAGTCATTGGGTACCGAAGCGGATTTAAAGGATAGGTTACAAACCACTGTTAACTCCACAATTTCACATTTGAGTTCTTTCAGAACCCTTGGGTGAATACCGTCTGGTCCTGGAGACTTGTTACTATTCAGGTTATCAATTAACTCCAAAACCTCCTCTAATGTCACTTCAGTCTGGGAGAGTTCCTCAGATTTGTCACCTAAAAAGGCTGGCTCAGATTTAGGAACCTCTGTAACATCCTCAGCCGTGAAGACTGAAGCAAAGAAATCATTTAATCGCTCCACAGTGGCACTGTCTTCCTTGATCGCTCCTTTTATATCTTTATCGTCCAAGGGCCCCACTGCTTTTTTAGCGGGCTTCCTGCTTCTAATGTATTTTAAAAACATTTTACTATCATTTTTTGAATTTTTGGCTAGCTGTTCCTCAAAATCTTTTTTGGCTTTTCTTACTACATTATGACACTTAATTTGGGAGTGTTTGTGCTCCTTTCTATTTTCCTCACTAGGATTTGACTTCCACTTTTTAAAAGCTGCCCTTTTCTCTCTCACTGCCTTTTTAACATGGTTGTTAAGCCATGGTGGTTCTTTGTTAGGTCTCTTACTGTGTTTTTTTTTTTTCATTCAGTAGATGATTGTTTCTCATTCCAAGAGTAGTAAGAGTGAAAGCTGGTGATCAATGCTGTGGATGGTGACTAATATTTCATTATCAGTTATTTTTGTCTGAGTCAAGATGCTTGTCCCTGCTGCATTCTCTCACTGAAAGTGAATAAGAACATAAGAATGGCCATACGGGGGATAGATCAGTGGTCCATCTAGTCCAGTATCCTGTGTTTGGATAGTGGTCAACACCGGATGCTTTAGAAGGAATGAAGAAAACAGGCAGTCGTTGAGTGATCAATCAACTATTGTCTGCTCCCAGCTTTTGGCAGTCATAGGTTAGGGATGCCCACAGCAAGGGGTTTCATCTGTAAGCATCTTGCTCAATAGCCATTGAGAGACCTGACTTCCATGAACTTATCTAATGTACTTTCAGCCTTCACGACAGCCCCTGGTGGTAACTTCCTTCCATGGGTTGACTGTGTTGTGGGAAGTAGAACTTCCTTACATTTGTTTTAAACTTGCTAGTTATTAATTTCATTGGGCGTGAAATTGCGTGCAGGAGTTAATAACACATCCTCCACATAGCTCATTATTTTAGAGAGTCTCTTATGTCTTCTATCACTGTGTAGGTGTACCATGAATTCATACAGTGTTAGTTTGATACTTTCTGACTTATCTGCCCCTTTCCTGTTAGCTCCCAGCATGGTTAGCTTTTGGATCACTGCTGCACATTGGGCAGATTTTTCAGAGAACAACCGTTAAATACATAACTTTGTATGGATAGTTGGGATTGTTTTCTCCATTGTGCATTATTCTGCATTTGTCAACATTGAATTTCATCTGCCATTTTGTTGCCTAGTCACCAAGTTTTTTGAGATCCCTTTGTAACACTTCAGTCTGCTTTGGATTTGACTTTTCTTGAGTAGTTTTGTATGGTCTGTATATTTTCCCACTTCACTCTTTATTTTTTTTTTAAGAAAAGATCATTTATAATTATTCTGATCTGCACTGGTCCCAGTTCAGATTCCAGGGGAATATCACTCTTTACCATTTTGGAAACTGACCATGTAGACCTACCCTTTGTTCCTATCTTTAACCAATTGCTGATCCATGAGGAAACCTTCCCTTCTATCGCATGAATGCTTGAATCCCATGCATATCATTGTTTAGGTTGTGGATGGGGAGAGAATGAGGCAAATGAGTTTCAGGAAACTGAGTGATGGTGAGGCAATGATAAGGAAAATGGGGTATAAAATTAGTGAGGAATCAGTCTAGAGGATGGAGGGAGCGGGAATGAGTGAATGAAGGGGTTAACTGCATGAGTGCAATGGATACCCTACACTCATAATTCTTTCACCAGAGCACTGGCCATCATCTTTTTTGCTCATATTAATATAAAATGAAACACTGAATTCAATTATAAAACCAATTTTAAAAATTCTTCTCTAATAAGCATGAGCTTGGTGGTTGAGAACTTACAGCTGGAGATCATCTCCTCCAGTAACTGAATCAGAAATGGCCCCTTCACACTTGCGTCTGACTACCATAAGCATCTTGAAATTCACACTGAGTACGAAGAGACTTTTGACTGAGACATGTTCCAAATGAGTCTCTAAAGGGAGGCATCGACCTTGCAGAAGGAACTGAAGGAGGTTTCAGAGAATTTGACAGATAAGAGGCTCATTTGACTACTGTCATAGTTTGATGGGACAGTCTGTCTTGCTTTAACAAAGAGCTGGATTTGCACAGGCCGATATTGAAAGAAAAATAATTTAGAGATGTTGTGGTACCTTTCCACTACTTAACCAAGCATGGCTGATTTCATATATATATAATATATATAAAACCTGAACTATTGAGCCTGGGCCTGTAAGAAGAGATTGACTATGGGTGATGGAATGTGAATCTGCAGATTCCTATATTCCAGCATTTAAAAGATGCAGCTTTCTACTCCATATCTATATTTGTGCATAAAACTCTGTCAAAATTTGTGCAGGAATCTATGTCAGAATGATGGAAAAGAGGACATAAAATCATGGATGACAAGAAGCAGAATTGAGGTGTAAGGTATCTTTTTCTGTTTTAAAAAAATACTTTGCACTTGTGTCAGCCAGCTCAGTTTTTAACATATTGAGATTGGTTTGAGCAAAATTTTGCCATAGATTAGCTACTGTAAAAAAATATTGCTGTTGAAGTAACTGTACCTAAAAATGGCAATAGAAAAATAGTAGGGGTGGCTAGTTTTGGAATTTGATTATTGTGGCTTGCTTATAAAACAATGCTGCTCCTTTTGGATACTGTGTGCCTTTTTAATGTTTGAAGAGCTAAATATGTTCACAAAGTGAGCAAAATGTGTTGTGTGTATTATTTCATAAATTATTGGTTATTTTGATGGGAATGGGGTTCATGTTGAGAAAGCGGCACCTATCACTCTTTTGTCATTGATATTCTTCACTTACCATGCACCACCTGAAGTACTGATGTCTGTTTTGCTTTCTGTTTGTTTTCCTTGTCTGTGATGCAGAGATGTCTTTATTTGCAGAGCATTTTGCTGCTGTGTATTTTTACAGTGCTGTGTAAAAATTTTTAATTTATGTGCTACGCATCCAGCATGTTAGTCTGTGTAGCTATACGCAAAATTAAATGTATGAATTCCACATTATCAGGCTTAAATTCAGGGGATTTTTTAGTATCACTCCATGCTGGTACTGAGTATGGGCACCTCAGCAGCCCCAGCTGTAGGATCCCTGGCTGGGTGGTGGAGGGACCTCGCAAACCCCAAAGCTAGCAGCCATTTGGGGCCTGGAGGCCTGCCAGCAGCCCCAAGGATGGGAACTCTGGGCAGACGGGTGGGGGTGAGTAGGCTGTTCAGGGAGAGGGGCCGACTGAGTACTGGTTAAATTCAACAGTTTTGATAGTTACATATTCTAGTCATACATACTCGTTTAAGCAGATACCACGAACAAAGAATTAAATGTTTGGTTCTTCTGTTGTCACTCATTGCATTGCTTACCATTTGCAGTAAAGATGAGTTTTTAAAAAGTGACTAAGACCCATTAACTTCCACCTTTCCTTTTGGACTGTTCACTTCCTCAGCTGTAGGCAGGAAATCTTTGAATCAATAGCAGTGGTTTTTAGAAGACATGACCTGCAGTAGTTGCCGCAATGATTTAAGTAAACAAATCCGTTTAATTCTTTTAATCTCCTAAAAATAATATGCCAGTTTTTAACAGTTTGTGTGCTTGAACTTCTATTTATTGTACCCTTCCGGCTCCAAAAATGGCAAATATAAAACTGATCCTACATTATGAGTTTGAACAAATTACAACAACCTGTTGTGATAACTCTTGCTTTCAGAGTGCAGTTCACTCTGGGGATGGCATACAGGTGCCTGGGGTCGTCACTTTCCTGGCCTTCCCATTTGTACAATGGAAGGGAGGCTCTCACTAGGCGGGAGTAACATATTGGTTTCAAACCCCTTAAAAGCACTTCATCTCATATGAGATGTTCTGCTAAGTGACTTGTATCGCACAGGGATGCTTTGTTCTTGTGATGAATGTGTGGGTGCCCAAAAACGAATGTTGATCTGTTCCCCAAAATGTGTTTTGTTTTTCATTTATAGGATTTCTGAAGTGCTGGGCTGGAATGTCAGGGAGGGGGAAACAGTTTCACCCTCTTCTGGCATAGGCAAGAGGCATATGCTTACAAGCCATTAAGGGTGAATTGGTCTAATTGCCAAACAACAGAGGAACTATAACAAGTGTATTAGCTAATTCAGCTGTTTGGCTGGGGATAATTAGTTTTAGACAACATGGAGATTTCACACCTATGCCCTATAGCAAAAGGCATTGAGCAATATAGTAAAGGGACTCAGGCATAATTGGGGGGGTAGAGCCCCCCCCCCTTAAGGAAGACTATCCCATGGCTCTGCCCCTTCTGCCTACATCCCTGCCTGTAGCTAGAAACTCAAAACATCCTGCTGGATCCCTGAACCCCCTCCTCCCTTGGCTGGAGACTGAGCCTCCCCCCGCCACACCTGCCTGAAAGTACCTTGCGCAAACCTCGCCTGCCCAGAGGAGTCCTGGATCAGCCACAGCTGCGTTTTCCTCTGCAGACTCTAGAATTGGCCCGAAGTCTTCAGGAGTTAAGGATTAGTCTTTAATTAAAGATTATGTCATGTAACGAAATCTGCAGGAATACATCCATCCATAACTGGCAACTGCTCTTAGACCCCATGCTGCTGTGGGGAAACACCTCTCACTCTCATCGGAAAAGCTTTTCATACAGTCTGTGCAGGTTCCAGGGCAGCTAAGCAGGTGGCGTAGACATTTGCTACTCTGTGTCCTGGGGTTTGTTCTTGAAACTCAGCCATTTTCAATATTACTTTTGCTGTTGCTTTGGTCCGTTTGTTTAAAAACCCCCAAACCTACTTGTTTTAAGGAGATCGTCACTGTAGAGCACTAGCCTTGAGCTCTCGGGGGGGGAAAAGGACCCGTGGAATTCCAGTTGTGCTGAGGCAGTAATAGAAGTCAAGATAGACAAGGTGGTGTACAAACTCAGTCTTAAGGGTATATCTCCACTGTTAGCCTGGTGACTGGCACTGGTTTTGAACAACCAGGTGAGCCTCCCTGAGAAGTGAGTGGCTGCACTGAAGAGCATTAACTGCAGCCGCTCAACAGCACCCATATAGTGCCGCACATAGCTCTGTGAAGTATAGGACTTCCACAGTCATATCTCAGGGTCCTTAGCACTATGGTTAAGGTGTGCTCTCCCATGATTCTTTCCCAATGCATTGTGTGGTACCTTCCTGTGGTGGGTACAGAGCTTGGAATTATGGGAAAGCATCGGAGGACTATTAGATGGTTTAGCCAATATCCTTGCTAGAAAATGGGTGAGTTACAAAACCAAGGGTAAGTTGTATTCAGGCTTACACCCATATGCCAGGGCAAGCTGGTTAGTGTGGGTATAAAGCACCACCATACTCGGGCAAAGGGTCTTGTGTGTGGAAGGTAGCCAGGTCAGTCGCAACAGCTAAGTAAGAGCTCAAGTTAACTCTTTGGTGAAGACAAGACTTAAGAATGGGAAAATTGGAAATTATATCCTGAGAGAGGTCCGGGCATAGACATGACACTTGTGGGGATGTACTCAGAGGGACCAGAAAGAGTTTATAGGTGCAAACACGTGATATCTGAGACCATTCTGATGGAGGGGGGATGGTTACAATGCAGTGAATTGTTATTAACAATTCATAGAGCAAATTTCTTCTGCAGTTATGTGGCTCATGTTTCTGTGGGTTGACAAGGTGTTTCATATCTTATTTTTGCAGATGTATGTTGCTTAGGCTGTACACCAATCATGTGCTTTAGTATGAATTTCAAACATGTACATTTAATTTGTGGGTGTCCCTGCACTGGTGTGCTTATATGTAGTAGAGCCCTTCTCTCTGCTCTTCATGTTTATTGGTCAGGTGCAGCCAAAGTTTGGAGAAGTACTGTGGACAGAAGAAAGACCAGCTCAGCATGAAGTGCTCTGTGAGTCATGGGACCTTCCCATGCACATGCGGTGAGTGTCTGTGAGAGCGAGTGCTTGGCTGTATCTTTTTGAAGGCCTAGCAAGTGCTCTGAATCAGGATGTTTTCCTTGCACCCAAGTGCCATTATTCCCGACATAATAACTCCTTGTATATTGCTTTAAAACCTTCACATCCTGTGCTTTGCTGGGTGTTGAGAAATATTTTAGCTCTTAGGAACAGGAGCATAAAATGCAGATAGAAGATGGGCAGGCGATTGCCTACTTAGCACATTTAGTAATTAGAAATACCAGTATCAGATCTTCACAGAATCACATTTCATTTCTTCATAATTAAAAAAAGAAAGTCGTAAAAGAAGTAAATCATGGAGCATTATCATAATTGCCATAATGCAAAGGCTTTGCATACAGTCTATTAGTATTTGCCAAGCCATCTGATTTGTGATAATTAGCAAAATAGCTGTTCCCATATAGTTTATTAGATAAGTAATGTATTCCAAAAGAAAGTACTTGCAGAAGTAAACCATTGGGCTTTCTAAAACAGTTCTCAACATATCCTTGGGATATTCGGAGGCTTTCAGGAGGGTACATCAACTCATGTAGATATTTGCCTTGGTTTACAACAGGCATAAGAAACACTAGCACAACCAGTACACATTAAAATTTTGTAAAATGACTTGTTTATATTGCTCTATGTATTACACACTGAAATGCAAGGGCAGTATTTATATTCTGTTTGATTTCTTTTATAGTTATATGATACAAATGAAAGCTCTAGCTATTAAAAGGAGAGAGTCTCTGCTTGGGTTGTGTGTATTTAGGGATCATGAGGAGGCAGTAGTTGCTGATCATAAAAATACATAATACACTGGTGACAAGATAGAATAGGTCTGCGGTGTACAATATGTGCCGTGTAGTGTGGCGGAATGCTGCACACATGGGGCGCCCCTCCCGCTGCTCCGTGCACACAACCCACCACATGGTGGGACAAGCTCATGGCAGCAGTGGTGGAGGCAGCTCCTCTGGCCCTGGCAGGCTGCAGTCATGGGGCAGCTATCATGGCCCAGCTTCAGCCCTGGGCAGCTCACACAGCTCCAAGTGAGTAATCTCATAAGGTGGGGGTGCCTGTCTTTGGGGTGTGTGGCTAGCTCGGGGGAGGGGAGCTCTGGTGATTTGGTTAAGTTTCTCTTCGGCACCACTGGAATAGGCATTTCTAATAAGAAAGTGGATTTTGAAATTATCCTGCACTCTGCCGCCTCGGATGCATGCTGTGGCAGTTGATGACCAGAGTAATTGGTGTGGTAGCAATTAATAATCTTCAGGTATAGACCTGGGAGAGCCATATTTTTAAATGGAGGTGGTTAGTGGTGTGCCAGGGAAGTATACCAGTGAGGTAAAGGGAAATTGGTAGAGAGATCCCATATAACGCTGCCCTGGTTACCATAAACAATTCCTCCCTACTCCCTTCAATTATATATTCTATTGGTGGTGATCCTATCCACATCAGCTAATCATTTAACCAACATGTGTCTGTCTAGATTGTCCATTTTCCCAGGCACGCTACACAGCTGTCTAAATGGAAAATACAGATAAAAAAAAATGGGAGAGGAAACCAAGTGAGGTGGGATGAGAGGTGATACATCAGGTTAACTGCAGAACCATGAAGAGAACCCGGTTCCAGTGTTCTCTCTGCTATGATGCACCACATCTTTTCACTTTTGAGCTTTTAACAAAAATCAGTCCCTTTAATTCCTCCATTATTTTAGTTGCTGTTCTCCAAATTGCCTCTAATTTCTCACTGTCTTTCTGAAGTCAGGTGTCCTGACTGATTGCAGTGTTCTTGATAGGATCACACTTCTACTTAGACCTCAGATGGACAATCACTTCTGAGATGTCTGAGGTGCTCCCTTTAGTAAGGATACCAATAATCAGCTTGGCTTTGTCATCGTGTTGCATAGAATCTTCATACTGAATACATGGTCTGCTGTTTCCTCAGATCTTTTTCCCCAGTACTGCTGTTAAGTGGAAGGGAACCACTTGCAAGTCTGCATTACACATTGTTTTATCTTTAGATGTATGAACTTGAATGTTTCTAGTTGTCAGTCTCATAACATGACTCCCTGCGCAAGAGTGATCTGATCAGTGGTGGGCTTAATATTTATATATTTTTTTTTTCCTCACGGTTATGAATACCTCTGGAGTGAAAGTTGTTGGTAACGCTGAAATGTTCGTCTCTGTGAACAAAAGGGAATGTTTGTTCTCTCAGAAGTTTACAAGTGAACATTGACTCAGGGCTGTCCCTAGGAAGGTGCAGGGCCTGGGACTAATCAGCCTCCTCTCTAGTCTCCTTGCTGTCTGCCCAGTGGGTCTGCCCACCCAGCTGTGACTCGCTCCCTCACCCCTCTCCTCCACCTGCCCTTCTGTTCCTCCCCATCCGCCTACCCTCCTCCACTGCCTGCTGCTTGCTTCCCAGATAATATCCTCGCTTTCTGTCCAGCACCACCACCATCTGCTTGACCACTGCTCTCTTCCTTGCCATCTATTCACATGCCTCATGCCCCGAAGTTCACCTCCTTTCCCCAGTCACCCGCCTGTCTCTCACTCGCCTCCTTACCTGAATATAGGGACAAATAGTGTCCTGTTCATACGTTGGTGAGGACACAAGACAAAGGGCTAAGCATTGGGATATTTAATATTCTGAATTTTATGAAAGCATGAGGCTCCCCTTTGAAGTGGTCATCCCAATTTTCACTACCCAAGGGATGGCTTTGCATTGACTTAACGTTCACAGCTTTGCAACTTTACTATGCTGAAGAAAAAAATCAACTTTCAACTATCTTTGTTTAAATTAAACAAAGACAGAAACTGTTTCCTTATTTTATCAATTCCTTTTCAAAAATCTCATTTTATTTCTTTAATTTTTAGTAGTTTATGGTTAATATAGTACTCTGCATTTTTCTTTCATTTTTCTTTTCTTTCTGCTGCTGCTGCCTGGTTGCCTCCTGGTCTTCTTAATTTTGAGGTTCTACTGTACTTACAGGTTCTTACTGTAAGTGCAAATGTTAATAAAATTACTTGGGCTGAATAGTGTACACTTACATATTAGGGAAGAATAATTTACTCTGCTGCAGGAATTGCTCGGTGAAAATTTCTGGTCTGTATTATGCAAGATGTCAGAATTAAAGGTGGCAGAAAAATGTAAATCACTTCCTGTGGAAATCTGTTTTTTTTTTTTTTTTTTTCATTGCCCTGAATAGTGGGGGAAAATATTTTTGTCAGGAAGTGATTTCCTGGGGGAAAAAAAAATCCATTTTGAAAGAACTGATGTGGATTTTTTTCTGCTTGCTGGCTGTCTGCCTGACTTCCTGGGTTACCTTGGAGCTTGGCGAGGCAGTGTGCCTGGGAGCTGTGAAGCTCAGAAGCTGACTGTCCAGGAAAGCTGTCTAAGCAGGCTTTTGGGAAGTTGACCAGCTGGGGAGCCAGTTCCCTGAGTAACATGGGGATCCCCTTAGCAGATGGCAAGCTCTCCCATGTTACTGCTAATGCAGTTAGCCAGTCAGGGCAGCTGGCTTGCTGTAGGAACCCTGGCTCTCTGGCAGCCTACCTGGAGAGCTGCTGGAGGAGCTTGAAAACCTGAGGAACTGCAGAGCCTGGTTGTCTGGATGTCAGGCAAGCTGCCAAGAAACCAGCCTTTTTCCTATCACCTATCAGAAGTTTTGATGGAATCAGCATATTCCCACTGAACACTTCAATTCTATTGATTCAGCATTTTCCAAAGGAAAACTTATGTCAGAAAACTTCCAGCCACCTGCCTGCTCTGCACAATGCCAGAGAAGAAGCAGTGCATTCCTTTTCTCCAAAATGATCTGGTGATTTAGATATCTTAGGAGAACCTGTATCGTTCATTTGTAATGAAAGATCTGCAGTCAGTGATGTGGAAGCAAATGCATATATTGTAAATACAGGAGAAAGTATCAGTGCAGTAGAAAGTGTATATGAATGGAATAAGGAAAAAGGAATATGTTAACTTCAAATGCATTTCCTGATCAGCTGATAAAATTGAATTTATTGGGTACCCAAAATATACCACCCTGGAATTATGTGTGTGCGTTAGGGCTGCTAGCTGATTAAAAATCATGTTTAATTGGGAGGCTTTTTTTTTTTTTTTTTTTTTTAGAAAAATTTTGATTGATCAGTTTAAATCTCACTGTTAAACAGTAACAAAATACCAATATAAATGTATTATAAATATTTTGGATGTTTGTACATTTTCAGCATAAAATACAAGGTGTACAGTTCTCAATATATGTTATTTTTGACTACAAGTGCTGAAGTATAATATTTTTATTGTGAAAGTGCAATTTACAAATGTAGAGTTTTTTATTTACATAACAACACTCAAAAACCAAAGCAAAATAAAACTTTCAAGCTTACAACTGAAAGTATGAAGGGGCATACAAATGTTTAACATATCTGACCTGCAAATACCTTGTAGTTTTGACTACAGCATTGTCTTGTTAATATCTGTTCTTACTTTCAAGTGACATCGTAAATGAGAATAGGTCAGTATTATCTCCCAGTACTGTAAACCAACTTGTTTGTCTTAGCAATTGGCTGAACAAGAAGTGAAGCAGTACTGAGTGGACTTGGATGAAGTGAATTAAAAAATACTGTTTATTTTGTTTGTCTTTTAAGTGCAAATATTTGTAATATAATAATGTAAAATGAGCACTGTACACTTTGTATTGTGTTTTATAGTTGAAATGTATTTGAAAAAAATCAAATATTTATAACGAAGTTAAATTGGTATTCTACTAGTAACAGTGGGATAAAAACAGAGATTAATTATAACTGTAATGGAACCCTTTTGCCAGGTGGAAGCAACAGCAGACAGGGCTGGGTTCAGAATCAATGGGTTCCTCTTCATCCATCCAACACCGAACTGACACTAACATTGGCCTGCTAAGCCTAGGGTTGTGAGCTCAATCCTTGAGAGGGCCATTTAGGGATCTGGAGCAAATAAATTAAAAATGGTTAGGGATGGTGATAGCTCCTGCTGTGAGGACAGGGGACTGGAGTCAATAACCTCTGAAGGTCCCTTGAAGTTCTATGAGATAGGTATATCTCTACCCAGTAACTTGGGAAATTTACACACTCCCACATTGCACATCTGAGAGACAAATACTTCCCCACCTGCAAGCACAGAGTCTTGAGTGTTGGGAGGCGGGGGGACCAAACAAAACAACCCAAATAAAAACCACCTTTTATTAAAAGGAAGGAGGTAACCTTGCATTAAGTTGGGAAACCACTGCAAACAGGGTTCCTTAGCATATCCATGAGTAAAAGACCCACCCCAAGAAGGTTGGGCAGTGTTCTTTTTCCCTCTGTTTTCTTAAGCAACACACAAATCCTCTTCACATGCCCAACCTTTCTCTGCAACCCAATGACAGATGTTGCCCTCGGTCAGTGCAGACCTGGAGCTCAGAAGTGCATCTGCAGAGTTTACCTTCCTCAGAGGTGGGGTGTAAAGAGGCATTCTGTTTGCTCCGCTGACCACTCCTCACACCTCTCAGCTGGCTGTCAGTCAGTATCCACTGCGATCCACCTCTTGACTGTGACTACTGCACATCAGTTGTTTAGTAATTTTCAGCTCTTTTGTAGGCTGGACAGAAACACTGCTCCATCTCAAGTAACTTCAGCTCTCAGTGATTTCAGTTCTTGAGAAGAAACCCAGGCCAGTCCCAGGTGGTATCACTTCTGTTTGAGTCATTTCAGAATAACAAACAAGACTTCCAATGAAGCCGATGTAGTTGAATCCTCTAACAGTGGGGGAGAAACAGGTTCAGCCAGCCTTACACAAGGTGCTTGAAGGCATGCAACTGCTGGCTATGAGCCCTGTCTCCTTCTCTCACTTTCATAGGGGTCTGACATTCAAGACCTTATCTTATGTAGGTTCTTTAAAATGAATCACTCCTGTTTTTGGGCCATGTTTAAGTACTGACCCTCTTTTTTATATTCCCACAATGATTATAACCACTGGTAACCATATTTCACTATCCCTGCATTCAGTACTAAGATAATTTGTGATCCAATACCAGCCAAGTTAGCTAGTAATCAGTCCATCAGCTGAACATGTAGCAAGTCTAAGCAAAGCAGGAATAAATGTATTTACATGTCTTCCACCCCTCCCCCCAGCTAGCCGTCAGAACTTGCTTACATAATTTGTCATCTAGTTACTTTGTTTTACGTTAATCACATGCATTAACTGTGACTGATAGCCCTAATGTGTGTATTTACAGAGTTTTTCAACGTTCTATGTGAAATCCATTCACATATTTGAATTCTTGGTCTGAGTAGTCACATAGTAACACTCCCTACAGACTGCTATATGTTCCATTAATAGAATGAATTTTGAAAATAGTATGGTTACAGATTTGAAAAACATAAGACAGAGTAGTCACTGAGGGGAAAAATGTATGTTGGCAGAAATGGTTAAGCCACACATTTTGTTGTTTCTTGACTTTTTGTGAGCAAGAGAAACACTGAAGCATATTGCACTGATTAAATGTAGTACATGGCAGCACAAAATGTCACAAAACATATGGAATATCAAGAACATGAATCACTGATGTCCTAAATCCTTGATAGGCCGGACTAACTATTGTGCCAGTAAAATAGTGAGTGAGTGAGTGAAATGAAGATCTAGAAGTTTGAAAGAGATGGGAAACAAGAAGGAAAGAAAATAAATGGGGCTGCTACGGAGTTATAGGTTTGTGGTTTTTTTTTTCTCTGAAGGAAGAAAGAAGATTACTTTGAGGAAGAGCCATGCAGAGGCTAGTAGTTATAGTCTAATAATATGCAAACATTAATCAAAGTAAACTTGTGTGCATGTATGTTTGGGATTTGAAAAAGCATTTTTTAAAGACAGTAGGTGATGCTACAAATTTTATTTCAACAAGATCAAGCTTACAGCTGTGAATATCATTATTACTAAATCAAACGGCTTCTGTTCAGATAAAGCCAATGACCTAAGTGATCCATGCAGTTGTTTCTTTGAGAAGAAGATGCAGTTTTTGAAATGGATATAATGGAAATAAACTGCTGTAAAATAATTTATTTTAAAAAAGGCTTGTAAAACTCTGCTAAGAGGGGGAGAATAGTCAATATAATAATGGATGTTTCACTTATCAAATAGCATTTTGCATACATCATAGGCACAAAAGAAAAGAGTGTTTAACTTCCTTATCAAATTCTTGTACATTTTGCAAAAATATATTTTGTCTCCTGACTCTCTTACTTGCCATTATGACACATGGCATTTTTTCATAAGGGTACATTTTTCACTGCTCTAGCAGACAGTTTTTTTATATAACGAGATCACATGTAAAAAATGAACTTCTTAAGGATGGAAGAGCCTTATAAGAAAATAAATAATCGTGGCTGATGCATGACACTATGTAGCCTGAGTTTTGTAATAACATCTATTTAGGTAACTGCAAGGCTCTAATCACAGTAGACGCTGTATTTATATGGAAAACAGTTTAATAGGGTATTTATAGAGTATGGCTTATTTAATATTTTATAATGTTTCATTTTCATATTTTTTCCAAGGTTTGTTTTGTCACATTCATATCAAGGGCACCTTTTTCCATAACCATAATGTATCGTTTCAAAAGGGGGAAAAAGTCTATGTTCCCCAGTAGGAGGAAGTAAGTAATGCATCTCATTTACTTATGTATGATTTTTTTATTTCCACCCCTCTGTGGAAGATTAACATTGGGGTAGTTGTTTCTTTAGTACCAAAATCCATTAAAACAGTCCCCTCTACACTGCCTAACATAAACAATAAAAGCCAGAAAATAGAGCTTCAGACTTAAAATTTTGGAAATCCCAAATTAGGAAGTGAATATGTGAGTATAAAATAACAGAATAGCTTTTGCTAGCAGCATAGAGGGCAAAATTCTCTACTGTCCTTTCATGACTTGTGCTTTAGAAGAGAGAACTGAGGTGATTCAGATCATACGACACTCAGTATATTATCTTAGCTCTGACCATTTAGTGCTGCGAGAAGGTGATTTTGTAACAGCAAAGGGCATTGCTTTTCAGAAGAGTCCCAAAACTCAGCAGCACTGAGGCAAAGGCAATTTTCAGTGGCAAAGTAATTGTGTCTCATAAACTGATTTTTCCATATCTAAACATTTTTAGGTATTACATCTAGATTTCAAAGCAGTAACCAGTGTTCTTTTCACAAGCTTATAACTTTGCAAGCCTTTCACCTTTAGCACTGAAATTCTCTATTCCAAGGTGAATTTAGGTGGAGCAAATTCTTTCAGCTGCTTTAAGTCTTCTAGTTCCGCAAAGAACTATAACAAAAGGGCCAAACGTTTGAAACTTAACGGAACACTCACCACTGAAGAGTGTTTGCTTTGCTGGACTTCCACAACTGTTTTAGTCAATTCATAAATCACCTCTGAAGATTCTCAGTAGGCCTCTGCCAATATTTTTACAAGGGTTTGAGGTGATATCTTTACTCTCAGGAAAGTTAAATAAAGATAGCTTTCTTAATGTGAAATCCTAATGGAGAAAAGGCACAAATAGTTTTTACCTCAGTACAGTTAGTTGAAGTCAACTTTCAAACACGTGCATTTAATTTGTGGGTGTCCCTGCACTGGTGTGCTTATATGTAGTAGAGCCCTTCTCTCTGCACTTCATGTTCATTGGTCAGGTGCAGCCAAAGTTTGGAGAAGTACTGTGGACAGAAGAAAGACCAGCTCAGCATGAAGTGCTCTGTGAGTCATGGGACCTTCCCATGCACATGCGGTGAGTGTCTGTGAGAGCGAGTGCTTGGCTGTATCTTTTTGAAGGCCTAGCAAGTGCTCTGAATCAGGATGTTTTCCTTGCACCCAAGTGCCATTATTCCTGACATCATAACTCCTTGTATTAAAACCCTAACATCTTGTGCTTTGCTGGGTGTTGAGAAATATTTTAGCTCTTAGGAACAGCAGCATAAAATGCAGATAGAAGATGGGCAGGCGATTGCCTGGTGCCTACTTAGCACATTTAGTAATTAGAGATATCAGTATCAGATCTTCACAGAATCACATTTCATTTCTTCACAATTAAAAAAAGAAAGTCATAAAAGAAGTAAATCATGGAGCATTATCATAATTGCCATAATGCAAAGGCTTTGCATACAGTCTATTAGTATTTGCATCACTCCACAGTTCGCCTTTACAATGATTGATTCCCACCATTTAGATAAATGTCTACTGTGTGTTGTTACTGCTGCTGTTGCTACTGTTTCTGGATTTCCTGTGTGTTCTGCACCCAGAAGAGGGTACAGCTTGTTGTTTCTGCAGAGCCTGATGTTTCGTATAAAGAAAGACCACAGTATTGGTTCAGTGGCAAAAGTTTGGCCAGATTTATTGCCAGCAATGCATGGTATCAGTGTCCTAGTTGTCCAGTTATAGCTACGCTAACATGAGTATGCCCACGACAAGCCAGTGGTATTACCCCAAGAACAGATTTGGGGTCCCCAAATAACCTTCCAGGTTGCTTACTTCCAGGTTATGAAAACATTAACTCAGTGGTTCCCCAACTGTCTTCTGTGTGATGCGAATTGGTGTTCTGTGAAAAATTTTTGATGCTAGCTATATTTTTTCCTTCTAAAACAGTAAATATGACATGATGTATATATCAAAAACACTAAGGTATTTGAATAGTAATTAGATTGTAGGTATATTAACATTTATAACACACTCATGGTAATATAGTTGTTATTATGGGACTAATGCCACAACTATCAGAGTCAATGTAGTTTGTGTTGGCACAAGTCGTGTTCAAAGAAATCATATGATGCTGCACCTGACATGAGGCTCCAACTCTCCAGCATCATTCATAATGTGAAGTGGATTTGTGATCAAAAGATGCAAAGACTCTGTTCCCATTTAAAAAAAGTAAAACTGAAATGTTACTTATTTTTTATTTTCCAGTGGTTTTCTGTAAAAACATCACATATATAAAAGCATAAAATGTAAAAATATTTTCCATACCTAATTTGTTTTGCATTTTATTTTCATTAAAATGATTTTTAAACTTTACAGAAGCTTCTTTTTGTGAACTGTTATCTTCTCTGTTTTTGTACAAAAGAATGACACTAAGTATTCTTCTTCAGCTGTTATATTTATATTGATGTTTTGTTTTGGGTTTGTTAATTGTTAATTTTTATGCTTAAATATAGGGCTGCTAACCATCCTCCTATCAGAAGGACATTAGTTCATTCAGATGATTTTCTCTTGTTAGTTTTTGTTCTTTGTAAAATAAAAAAAGTCAAAAAAAACCCCTTGCTCTTTTAAATCAACTTTTAAATATTACATATGACAATTTTTCAGTATGAAACTCCACCCGGTATGTATGTGTTCCATCAATATATTCCAAGCCCAGAACTGTTCCTGGCCAAATTAGTTTGAGAAATTTGTATTAAACTGTTAATCTGTTCCTGTAGACTGACAGGTGAGGACCTACCCTTCCGGAAATGCCACAGTTTACCCAGAATTTCCATCTGCCTTTTAGGAAATAGCCCCAGAATAGATTAGATCTGTTCACTTTGGAAGGACATGGACGCAGCGTTCTGCTCGAAGCGTTGACACCCAGGCAGTACTTTCCCAAAACAAGTACTTTTAGTTGTTTACAATTAATCTAAATGTAAATTGAAAACAAACATAAATCCTTCACAACAGGCCTACAACCTGAAGTACCCAACTGCAAGTCATACTGTTAGAATGGCTTAAGTAATGACATGGTGATCAATCATGTCCAGAATGCTGACAATAATCTTAATGAACTTTCAGCTTTATACATAGTAGTATAGACACCCCCTAAAAACAGTCCACTTTATTATCCCAAACATGCACAGTCATTGGCCCTGCTTCTATTCTGTGTCCTACGCTATAGCCGGTGTGCTTACTCTCTGTAGTCGTCTTTCTTTTCGTTCTTTCTCAGCAGTCCACAGCTGCTGCTATATTTTATTTGCTTTTGCCCCTGCTTCCAGCTTCTTCTCCTGCTTCTCATTTGACTGACTTTTACCTACTTGCTATCTGTCTTTCATACAATTTTTGGCTCTGGTTGGCTTGCTTCCCAATCCTAGCATTAACTTACCTAACATCCAGATAACTAGACCTAAACTCATGGAGATTAGGTCTATCAATCGCTATTAGCCAGGATACGTAAGAATGGTGTCAGAGCCTGGAAATGGATGACAGGAGAGACCATTTTGATGATTACCTGTTTTTTTCACACCCCTGGAGCATCTGGCATTGGCCACTGTTGGAAGACCGGATACTGGGCTAGAGGGACCTTTGGTCTGACCCGTTGTGGCTGTTCTTATTTTCTCCAATAATCTTTACCTCCTCTCTGACTGGTCTATGTTTCTGGACCAATTACAGCTGCTAATTCTGACTGTCAGTGAAAGCTGTTATATAAATTTTAGCATGTGGGTGTCTGGGGATCATGGGCACTGACTCCTTGAGTGCACTGTGGCTGGCGCACCCATGAGAAAGAAACAGCACATACTCAGCATCTGCTGGCAGCCAATCTCCCTCTTCTTGCCTCCTTTTCACACCACCTTTCACCTGCCAGTGGCCGCAGTGAGCAACTGCTCCACCTCCACCGTCTCCGCACTCCACAGATAGATGTGTTTTGGCATTCAGGGACAGGATGCACTCAAAGGAGCAGGGGCAGTGGCTTGGCAGAAGGGGGAATTGGGTGGGGCAGAACAGGGTCAGGAAGAAGTGAGGTGGGGATTTGGGGGAAGGGCAGAATGGGAGGGAGGCCTGGGGCAGAGGGAGGGTTGAGTATGCGTGCATGCATGCACGCACACACCCACACACACAGTTAGAGGACAAGTCAACGCCTATGCTGGGGGCCCTTGCCTAGTTTTGGACTGAGCATGCCTGACTGACCCCCTCCTTCACATTTGGAGTGACTTGTGGAGTGAAATCATGCAAGTCTACCTACTAATATAATAACCATGGGCCAAACCACTTAGAAGTGCCAAATCACTGTTCTTATGCCATCATGCTGTACACGTTTTAATTCCCAAACTTTAAACTATAAACACTGCACCTTTGATGTTTGTAGGAATGACACACATCCCCTTAATTTACTTCTTGTGCTGATCCTATTAGTGACAGGTAACCCCCCTCTTTTCCCCCTCTTTCCTCTCACCCCTCCCACTATATTAACTCTGGGTTCTAATTGTCTATGCCAATCTGAAAATCTGATGGAGTGGGTCTCACCCACTAAAGCTCATTACTTAATAAATAAATTTGCTACCCTTTTAGATGCTAGGGGATTGTTTGTATTTTGTGAAGCTACAGACTAACACGAATACCTCTCAGATTGATTTCTTCAGTATACTTACATGTCTTAATATTAAGGTCTCCAGTTGCCATGTTATTTCTTAGCAATTTGCTAATTGCATTTGAAGTTCTTCCTCTCTTTTCATTTAATGGAGGGAAAGCAGTGTTTTTAGTGCTATGCTTAAAAAACAGAATATAGCAGTTCAATTTGTTTTTCATATCAGAATCCCATTTGACTGAGTATGGCTCCCTAGGGCAGTACAAAGAGGACCCTCTTTCCACTCTTCTTTTCTAGGCTGATACAAACAAGTTGTGTATTACAATTCGTATGCCTGTTACCACCCTTGTATCTTGTTGCACAAACAAAACATCCTGCTCCATTATCTTGTCATCCCACCCTTATCTATACAAAGGACCTGTGTTGCTGTACTGTCCTCTCAGGAGTCTGTTTATGTGGGTGATTGAGAACTCTGTGTGTTCCAGTACCAGGAAAGTGGTACTTGGTTAACTGATACCTAATGTTACTATTGTGACAATACCCACTTTGGTTTACAGCTACGCTTTAGTTAATATATTCAGCAACACTTTGGCTGTTAGAATGCTAGCATGTTATTTTGAAAGATTTTTCAAAAGGAGGGGGCTCTTTCAAAGGAGCCCATGGAGCGTCTACACACAAAAAGTAAATCGAAAAAATGTGGTGCTCCTTTTGGAATGGCTCTTACTTTCCTGTTGCAGGAAGAGCACCCCCTTTAGAAAGGTTCTTTCAAATGAAAATATGTAGACGCTCCTCAAGGCCCTTCTTTCGAAAGAACAGTCTTCATTTTTGATCCCTGACCTGTTCTTTCAAAAGAGCAGGGGGGCTGTGTGGATGCTCCCATTCAAAAGAGCAGATCACTCTTTTGTGTGTGGACACACTCTTTCAAAAGAAGTTCTTTCGGAGGAGATCTTCCAGAAGAGCTACTTTTAAAATATCTCTGCAGTGGAGCTGTAGCCTTTGGCTACACCTACACTAGAAGCATCTGTCAACAGTAATGTCTGTCCACAGAGTTGTGTCAACAGAAGCTCTTTTGACAGAGTGCATCTACACACAAAGGCTGATTGACAGAGCAATCCACTCTGTTGATAAAGCAGCCAGACTGCTCTGTCCTCTGTTGACAGAATGGCTGACTGGAACCTCTGCCAACAGGGCTGCCAAGTGAACCGGAAGCCCTCTCTGTCGGCAGAAGTGTCTACACTGCACTTCAGTCAACAGAATTGTGCTGACAGAAGCTTTACTCCTCAAATTTTTGAGGGATAACACTGTCGAGACAAATGCAGAGTTCTGTTGAGACTCTGTCGACAGAACATTTTACTTGTGTAGAAGCTTCCTGAGTTATTTCGACAGAAGGTCCCTTCTGTCAACAAAACTCTCTAGTGTAGACACAGCCTTAAGATTCCAGCGAAGCCTAAAATGTAGAATGTATAATGATAAGCAGCATGATCAAATTAACATTGTTGGATAGTTTTATATTTTCTGCTTCTCATGAAGTTAACAATACAATTTTAATGACTTATTTATGTTAATTTTCCTCATTTAATTAGTAGGGTATATGTTTTAGCTGTTTTGGTAAGTAAATGATGGCTTTTTTTGAGATCAGTGACCTTAAAACTGGGATTAGGTTTGTAGGCATGTGTGCAAGTTTTGCTGCCGCTCTGTTCTGTTCTTCTTAGAAGGCAAGATGCAGAATATACACAATTCCAGTTTTCCATGTGCTCCATATCTCAGGAATCTTGTGTATTTTTTATATCTTGTCTACTAAGACCAAGATAACAGAGAAGAACAATTCGAATATGTACATCCAGGATCATAAAGAACTTAGACCAAGCCTTTCTCTCCCTGCCCCCACCTTGTCATTCAGCAAAAAAATTTGAATTTTGTCTGTGGTGCAACTTTAATTTTGGAAGAAAAAAATATATAAACATTTTGGGGGGTCTGGTTTTAGCAGATAATTAAAAAATGGGTAGCCTGGCAACCTAGACAGAATCTCTTTAGTATACTAGAATTAGAATAATTGTTTTTGTGAAGGTGATCATTTACTGTATAAAAGGAAGTCTGTTGTGGGTAACAAAAAAGATGGTTATGAAGAAACTGGGAAAACAGTGCATAATTTCCACGGCACTATGCACAATTTTATAATTGCATAATCTGTGCTAAACAAAACAAAAAAAAGTGGATTTCTGTTGCTAGTACAGAATTTCCTCTAGGACGCTTTGCCCAGAGGCAAACTCCCTTCCCTGTTAGCTGATGCCCCCTGTTCGCTGCTCACCCCTTGTTCGCTGGGAGCTCCCTTCTTATAGGGAGAGCTGCTGGCTGGTCAGGCCTGGCTCAAAGCCTTGCCTCCAGTCTATTCAGCCCTTGAAGGCTCACCTGGCAGGGAACTCCCCCATTTCACACCTTGCAAACTGCTTTTCTCTGCACAGCACAAGCTCAGGCTCTGCAAAGTAACATAGCTGCACAGACAGACAGACATTCACCCACCAGCTCACCACACAGCCCCCCAAATCCCACACTCACCCAAGCTCCTCTAGGACGCTTTGCCCAGAGGCAAACTCCCTTCCCTGTAAGCTGCTGCCCCCTGGGCAGCCCCCAGCCAAGCGGGGTACTGTCCTGCCACAGTTCACCTGCCTCGCTGGGTGCGTGAGGCTTAAGGTTCCTGAACCTGACAAGTGACTGAAATTTGGGCACCAGGCAAACCAATAAGAAAATCAACAAGAAATGAGAAACATCAACAATTCAAGCTTGCTTGTTGGAATGTGCGGACCATGCTGACCAGCTTGACTGAAGATCTTCAGGCCATCAGTGACACCCGAAAGACCGCTGTCATCAACGAGGAACTGAAGAGGCTCAGAGTTGATATCGCTGCACTGCAAGAGACGTGACTTGCAGATTCGGGATCTCTAAAGGAAGAGGACTACACCTTTTTCTGGCACGGTAAAGCCCAAGAAGAACCCAGAGAGCATGGTGTTGGCTTTGCTGTCAGAAACACCCTTCTACAAATGGTGGATTTAGTGATGGGCGGATCAGAAAGACTTCTTCGGATCACGCTTCAAACTTGCGCCGGTCCCGTCCACCTGATCAGCGCTTGTGCCCCAACCCTGTATGCCACACCAGAAGTAAAAGACAAGTTCTGCGACGTGCTTAGTGCAGCTGTAGCGCGAATACTTGCTCGTGAACAACTGTACATCTTGGGTGACTTCAATGCAAGAGTTGGAGCTGATTGGGCCTCATGGCCTTCCTGCTTAGGACACTTCAGTGTGGGAAAAATGAATGACAATGGACAGCGTCTCCTTGAACTGTGCACGTACCACAATCTGTACATCACAAACACATTCTTCCAAATGAAGCCACAGCACAGAGTGCCGTGGAGACACCCACGCTCGAAGCACTGGCATCAACTAGATGTGGTCATCACTAGGCATAATAACCTCAAAAACGTCCTTCTGACACGCAGCTATCATAGTGCTGACTGTGATACAGATCACTCGCTAGTTTGCTCCAAGCTCAAGCTGAGACCCAAGAAGCTGTACCGCTCTAAACCTGCTGGAAGGCCCTGCATTGACGCCAGAAAGACCGCAAACTCGGAGAAAGCTGAAAAGTTCAGAGAGACCCTCCAGGAAAATCTGCGCAGCAGCCCTGGGGGCGTCGATGCGACATCCAAATGGCAACATCTGAGGGATACAGTTTACAACACAGCCTTGTCAGTGTTTGGAAGAAGAGCTAGAAACATGAACGACTGGTTCGAAGCTAACTCTGATGAGATGATTCCAGTAATTGAAAAGAAGCGCGCTGCACTCCTGGGCTACGTCTACACGTGCACACTACATCGAAATAGCTTATTTCTATGTAGCAACATCGAAATAAGCTATTTCGTTGAATAACGTCTACACGTTCTCCAGGGCTGGCAACGTCAACGTTCAACTTCGACGTTGGGCAGCACCACGTCGAAATAGGCGCTGTGAGGGAACGTCTACACGCCAAAGTAGCACACATTGAAATAAGGGTGCCAGGAACAGCTGCAGACAGGGTTACAGGGCGGACTCAAGAGCAAGCCGCTCCCTTAAAGGGCCCCTCCCAGACACAGTTGCACTAAACAACACAAGATCCACAGAGCCGACAACTGGTTGCAGACCCTGTGCATGCAGCATGGATCCCCAGCTGCCGCAGCAGCAGCCAGAAGCCCTGGGCTAAGGGCTGCTGCACACGGTGACCATAGAGCCCCACAGGGGCTGGAGAGAGAGCATCTCTCAACCCCTCAGCTGATGGCCGCCATGGCGGACCCCACTATTTCGTCGTTGCGGGACACGGATCGTCTACACGTGCCCTACTTCGACGTTCAACTTTGAAGTAGGGCGCTATTCCCATCCCCTCATGGGGTTAGCGACTTTGACGTCTCGCCGCCTAACATTGATTTCAACTTCGAAATAGCGCCCAACACGTGTAGCCGTGACGGGCGCTATTTCGAAGTTGGCGCCGCTACTTCGAAGTAGCGTGCACGTGTAGACGCGGCCCTGGAGTACAAACGCTCACCAAGCCAGAGTACCCAGCAAGCACTTAGAGAGGCCAGAAGAACAGTACAGCAGACAGCCAGGCGCTGTGCCACCAACCACTGGCTCCAGCTATGCAGCAGCATTCAGACCTGTGCCGACTTTGGTAATCTCAGAGGAATGTATGAGGGTATGAAGAAGGTATTAGGATCCACCCAGAACAAGATGGCACCTCTGAAATGCAAATCTGGTGAAGTCATCGCTGACAAAGCCAAACAGATGGAGCACTGGGCTGAGCACTACTCCGAGCTGTACTCACGCGAGAATGTTGTGGTTGACGCAGCCCTCGATGCCGTCGAGCTCCAACCAGTAATGGACGAACTGGACCAAGAGCCGACTGTGGATGAACTGAAGACAGCCATTGACAGCATTGCAGCTGGAAAGGCCCCTGGCCAGGATGGTATACCACCAGAGGTAATCTAATGTGCTGGAGGCACACTCCTGGAACCCTTGCATGAGCTACTGTGCCTGTGCTGGAAAGAGGGTGAGGTTCCACAGGATATGCGTGACGCTAACATTGTAACATTGTATAAGAGCAAAGGAGACAGAAGCGACTGCAACAACTACCGTGGAATCTCCCTCCTAAGCGTCACTGGTAAACTGTTCGCTCGCGTCATCCTTGGCAGACTCCAGAAGATTGCTGAGAGGGTGTACCCCGAATCGCAGTGCGGATTCCGCGCAGAGAGGTCTACCGTTGACATGGTCTTCTCTCTAAGGCAGCTGCAGGAGAAGTGCAGGGAGCAGAGGAAGCCACTCTACATAGCCTTCATCGACTTGACCAAGGCTTTTGACTTGGTCAGCAGGGATGGTCTGTTCAAACTGCTCCACAAGATAGTCTGTCCTCCACGGTTACTCAAGATGATCCAGTCGTTCCACGAAAACATGAGAGGAACCATCCAATATGACGGCGCATTATCGGATGCTTTCAGAATCAGGAGCGGCGTCAAACAAGGATGCGTGCTTGCTCCGACATTGTTCGGGATCTTCTTCGCACTCCTCCTGAAGCATGCCTTTGGATCTTCAACAGAGGGCATCTTGCTGCACACAAGATCCGATGGGAAACTGTTTAACCTTGCAACGCTGAAAGCTAAGTCTAAGGTGCAAGAAGTCCTCATCAGAGACATGCTGTTCGCAGACGATGCTGCTGTAGTGTCTCACACAGAAGACCAGCTTCAAAAACTGCTGGATCGGTTCTCCAAAGCGTGCAAGGACTTTGGGCTTACCATGAGCCTAAAGGAGACGAATGTACTCGGTCAGGATGTTGCTGAATCCCCATCAATCAGCATTGACAACTATACGTTAGAGGTTGTCCACGAGTTCGTTTACCTAGGGTCCACCATCACTGACACCCTGTCATTGGACACTGAGCTAAATAGGAGGATCGGAAAAGCGGCCACAACTCTGTCCAGACTCAGCAAGAGAGTGTGGAATAACAACAAGCTGTACACTCACACCAAAATGCAAGTCTACAGAGCCTGCATCCTCAGCACCCTCCTTTATGGCAGCGAGACTTGGACCCTGTATGCCCGCCAGGAAAAGAGGCTGAACGTCTTCCACTTGCGCTGCCTCAGGCGCATCCTTGGAATATCATGGAAGGGCAGAGTGACCAACACTGCCGTCCTCGAGCAAGCTGGAATCCCAACCATGCACACCCTCCTCAGGCAGCGTCGACTCCGCTGGCTTGGCCACGTCCACAGGATGAATGATGGAAGGATTCCAAAAGACATCCTGTATGGTGAGCTAGCCTCTGGCAAAAGACCTCCCGGACACCCCCAGTTGCGTTACAAAGATGTCTGCAAGAGAGACCTCAGAGAGGTAGACATCGAGCTGGACAACTGGGAAGATCTAGCAGACGACCGCAGCAGATGGAGGCAGGGGTTACACAAGGGCCTTCAGAAGGGCGAGTTGAAGATCAGACAGCTAGCAGAGGAAAAGCGAGCGCACAGAAAGCACAATAAGGACTTGCCAGACACCCACTATATCTGCAAGAGATGCAGCAAGGACTGTCACTCTCATGTGGGTCTTTATAGTCATAACAGACGCTGTAAATGAAGTCCTCAATTGAAACTTTAAAGGGTGCGATCCATAGTCTATGCAGACTGAAGAATGCCTGCTACCTACAGAATTTCGATCTAGCTTTTGCTCCGAACTGATAGGTGTTTCTCAGAGCTCCGCAAGTTTTGAACTCCATAGGACTGATTCACACTAATGCAAGTGAAAAGAATCAGAACTCTGTTCCTTGCAATGGAATTAGACTGGTTGAAAACCAATTTAAGTGAAAGGCAATTCAAGCATTTAGGTCATAGCAGCATTCTTCTTGGGGGCGGAATAAGCAGCTGTTCTCAACTGCCTGATCTCCACCTTATCCCTGACATGGCAGCTGTTTAAGTACCTGTGTTGCTGTTGGTTAGTTTTTTTCCCTCACCTGAAACCAGGATGTATAATTCTTGAATGGAGACTTCTTGCTGAACGGAACAGAGTGGAGTATATGGTGTTAGACATCTGTTCTCTGGTTCTGCCCCTCTCATCACTCTATTTGCTCTGCAGAGTCACAGAGATTTGACTGCATGTCTTCCATACCTACTTGCCCTTTGAGCTCTGCATTAGACTATTGCTGGGACATCATTTTCCAGCTCCTTTTTGTGTGGGGTCTGTCTTTCTACACCATTTCCCCTCTGGTATTGTGTGTGTGTGTAATGCAGCAGCGTGGAAGAGTGTGTGCATTGGGGGCAGAATGTTTGTGACAACTATTTGAATATCACTGATGATAAACTGAATGCTTTTCTTATCACTGGTCATTACCATTCTTAATGTTTTTAGTTTGAACATTTTTACCTCAAAAATGTATCACCCTCGTGAAGGCTCAACTCGAGCATAGGTTTGTCTTTCATCTTGGGTAAAATGAGATGTCACAAGGTGCTTTTATTGAACTCTCTTTGAACAGTGATGAACACTAACATAATTACAAAGTGTTGATTATATTATGCCAACAAAGTACCAATCATAAACTAAAGATTGACACTGAAGCAGGCAGTTTGTGCTTACTACTGTATGTCAGGATCTTCATTAATATGCACATTAACTGAACATAATTGACTGTAAGCCAGCTGGACAGTGGTAAAATACTTAATAATGAACCTCTTCAGTGCAGCATTTGCTGCCTGGAGGAGACCAATAAAAGTGTCCATATTTCGTTTTATATCCTTCAATAAAATACTGGCATATTAGCAAGCAAAATGATACCATCATGTGAAGTCTTTACAGATTCCACTTCTCCAAATCATTGAGGTCATAAATTCTAAGACCGTTAAGAGCTTCTGAGGAAAGAGAGCAAACTGTCAAGGTTGTTCTCTCTGGATTCTACCCACTTCTTTTCTTGCAACCCAATTATTATTTAAAAAAACAAAAAAAAAAAACCCACTTCCCTCCTTTAGAAATTTGAGCTCAATCAACTATTTCCAGTTAACTGAGTAGTGACATACATTTTAAAGCTATGACTGCTCATGAATGACAACATTAGTCAGGTCAACATAATTGGAAAACCATGCTACAGAATCAGGGATAATAGATCTTATATTATTTTTCTTCAGTTTTAGTTGCATGTTACCTTCACAGTGGATGGCATAATAACATTTTAGCCACTCTCTGATTGCATGCTGTCTTGTCTTTAATTTTCCATCCCCCCCAATAAATCTAGAATACTATTTTTATCTGACTTTACATCAGCTGTTCACTACATCATATTTCATTGGTCATAGCTGTGGAATATATTAAATTAGGAGAGGTAACATACTTATACATATTGGCATTTGGATTATTTAAGAATTAAACCTCTCTGCAACAAAGCATTGAAGAGCTCAGCTTTCTCTCAAAATCTTAATTTGTAATTGCACATAAAAAGTCTGCTGCAACAAATGGGAAACAGCATAATAGCACTGTGTTTATTATGGCCAGTTTCTAGCATAATGTCCCTTATGTACTTCTATTATGTAGTGTTATCTACAGAATATAGTGAAGTATCAGAGCAGTCGTATTCTTTTAAATTATTTGATGTTATTGCCTCTTAAGTTCTCATAATATAGAACTATTGAGGCCTTTGTCTCACACAGGTCTGTAACATGCCTGTGTTAAATACAGAACAAATGAACTTGACCGAAGTGTTTGAGAATCAAACACTTCAGTACTGTGCACTCTTGATGTGGTCTGTGTTCTAAAACTTGGTCATCAAGTTTATTCCTGGAGATATAGTGAATTGTCAATGGTAATTTGTTTTCTTCTTTGAGCTAAGTTGTAAGGCTTCAGAAAATAAGTGCTGCTTCCTTTATATTTAGATTTCTTTGAGTTTGTACTGGGAATCATCCCCTGAAAAAGACTTTCCTGAGGGCATATGCAGTTTGATGTAAATAGTCAATGTCGGGGAAAAAAATAGTGGTAACAATATATAAATGAAAAATTCTATGTAAAACTGCTTGGTTCATTTACCCAGCTAGCTTTTGCTCGGATGCAGCATCTGGTTTTCTGTGGGATTCTGCTCTTTTACCCATTTCCTGGCTTGGTTTGTTTGTTGAAAAAGTCAGGTGATTTGCCCCAGGTCAGATTGTGGCACTAAACCCATAGTCCTCTTAGTTCTTTTGTGCTGATATTTAGACTGCATAAACTGCTGACTTTCTCTGGTATTAACATATTTAAGGAATAGCTTCATATTTTACCTTATATATTTTTTCCATTATTGCTTTATGGGGTAGGATGGCTGCATCGTTGTTTATATTACCATTAGCATAAATAACACTTTACAGAGGGTAACAAGGTCTTTGTCCTAACATTTATGCTCTCTTAAGGGATGGGATAACGTAAGGGGTATTGACAACATACTGTGATGGGTAGAGAGGGAAAGGGAGGGAAAAAATGGACATAAATGTACGATACTATATATTATTTATTATATAAATACAACACATGTCCTACTTAAAATTGATGGTTTCTTAGCAATCCTTTTAGTAAGGGATGTTTGGTTTTAGGGTGTGGATGGCTTTTTCAACTGGCCCTTCTTATGGCTTTGCAGAGGGGCTTCCCTTTGACATCAAGTTATGCAAGAATTTAAAGTTGTGTGAAGGAACTTCGTGTACGCAACACAGTGATACAGAAACACAAAGAACCTGAGGCCTTGCTAATTAAAAGTTTAAATGTGTGATTGAGCATTGGCACAACATCACTGGTAGGAACTGTGGAAGCCTGACGGTGTAGTGTAGGCAGGAGGGAGCCATTTTATTATCACCAAGCTGCCTAGCCTGTAAGGGGTCCACTGTTGATATTTTCAGTGTATCGTTATCAGTGGAGAATTACAATTCTCAAGCTTGCTACTGTTGATTCAAACCTAGATCTCTCTGCTAGTAGGGTTTCCTTTGCTTCAGTGCTTGTACTAGGGCAGGGGTTGGCAACCAAAATAGCAAGAAGGGCCATTTTTTTAAATTCAGAAAAAGACTCAATCATTCAAGAGCCGCAGTGCATGTGAATATAAGACGGTCCTTAATAAATAATATCAAAACATGCTTTTCATAATCTCTGCTTTAAGAACAGGGCACACACATTGATTTGCAATGTGATACATGTTTACTGCAGAGTGTTTTATATATTCTGTTTCCTCACACTTAACATGGGTGAGTTTGTATCATTGTCATCCTGACTTTCACTCCCAAACCTTCTGTCTCTCTGGAGGACACTAAATTCTAAACAATTTTGGTCTTGATCGTGAAATCTCTGTACAGCTGCTCTAATAGTTGGATAAAGCAGTCTTTTATTTATTTGCCATCCATGAAAGGCGTTTCTCATTTCACAATCTCTAGAATTGCCCCAGAACTAACCACAGTTATGCTACTTAGTGATTTCACCCATTTAGCGGACGTGTTCTTACTTTGCTCTGCTTTGCGTAGCAGCTCCTCCATGGCTATCTTTTTGTCATCTCCAGTTGGACACTGTTTGGCAAAAGTAATGTGTCTTTTGAGAAAATGCCTCTTGAGGTTGCATTTTTTGTTGTTGGCGAATTTCTTAGTGCAAATGAGACATGAAAGGGACCCCAGCTGAACTCAATATAAATAGCAAGGATTGGGTCCATTCAGTTTGAAATTCTGTTTTCCTCTTTGATTTTCCTCTTTTCGAAGCCGTTCCAACCCCACTTTAATTACAACAGGGAGCTGCAGACAGGGGAGTTTAACAGGGAGTTTGACAGAGGGAGTTTGGCAGAAGGGAGGCCTACGATGGTCAGGAAGACCCGCAACACCTGTGCCACCACTACTGCTGTCTCCTCCACCTGTGCCTGTAGCCAGACAGACTGCCTTACCATGGATGCCTCTACCCAGACCCTGGTGTGGCCTTGCAAGGACTGTGCCTTGCAAGTCCCAGTTACAGATATCCAGGCTGGGGGGACCCTTCAGTGTGATAGGTGCCTGCTGGTGGAATCTCTCAGACAGCAGGTGGGAGAGTTACAGGAGGAGGTGTCCAGGTTGAGGAGTATCCGAATCCATGAGCAGTTCCTAGATAGTGTTCATCTGGGGTCTGCTGAGGTGACTGTCCCAGTGTACAGGAAGGCTGATAAACCACTGTTGGAGAAAGAGGTAGACCAGGGTGGGCACGGGCAGCTGGTTACTTCTGGCAGCAGGCAGTGTTCCACCCCTGCACAGAACCCTCCCGCTGTGGTACTGGAAAACCGTTAAGCTATACTTGCTACAGGAGATGAGTCTCCCAGTACAGAAGAGGAGAAGCCTCGTACCCCCGAGGCTGAGAAGTCTCCTGCCACCACTGCAAGAAGGACACGCAGAGTAGTGGTGGTCGGAGACTCTCTTTTCAGGGGGACGGAGGCACCCATCTGTCGCCCTGACATTTCGTCTCTGGAGGTATGCTGCCTGCCTGGGGCCCATATCCGAGATGTTACAGAGGCATTGTCAAGGATTGTCCGGTCCTCAGATTACTATCCCATGCTTCTCATCCATGTGGGCACTAATGATACTGTGAGGTGTAATGCTGATCAGGTCAAGAGTGACTACAGGGCTCTGGGGGCATGGGTGAAGGGGTTTGGGGCGCAGGTGGTATTCTCTTCAATCCTTCCTGTTGCGGGTAGGGGCCCAGGCAGAGACGGGTGCATCCTAGAGGTGAATGCCTGGCTGCGTGGATGGTGTCAACGGGAAGGCTTCGGTTTCTTCGACCACAGGATGCTATTTCAGGAAGGACTGCTAGGCAGAGATGGAACTCACCTTTCGAGGAGGGGAGGGACCATATTTGGACACAGACTTGCTAACCTGGTGAGGAGGGCTTTAAACTAGGTTTGCCGGGGACAGGGGAGCAAAGTCCGCAGGTAAGTGGAGAACATGGAAACCTGGGAGATGGGTCGGAAGTAGGAGGGAGCATGGGCAACAACGTCAGAGTAAAAAGACGGCCAGGAAAAAAACTGGGGGGAAAGTTCAAATCAATATCTAAGATGCCTATATACCAATGCAAGAAGTATGGGTAATAAGCAGGAAGAACTGGAAGTGCTAATAAATAAATACAACTATGATATTATTGGCATCACAGAAACTTGGTGGGATAATACACATGATTGGAATGTTGGTATTGAAGGCTACAGCCTGGTTAGGAAAGACAGACAGGGAAAGAAGGGGGGAGGTGTTGCCTTATATATAAAAAATGTACACACTTGGACTGAGGTGGAGATGAACATAGGAGATGGACGTGTTGAGAGTCTGTGGGTTAGTTTAAGAGGGGTAAAAAACAAGGGTGATGTCCTGTTAGGAGTCTACTACAGGCCACCTAACCAGGTGGAAGAGGTGGATGATGCTTTTTTTAAACAACTAACAAAATCATCCAGAGCCCAGGATTTGGTGGTGATGGGGGACTTTAACTATCCAGATATATGCTGGGACACTAATACAGCGGGGCACAGACTATCCAATAAGTTCTTAGACTGCATTGGAGACAATTTTTTATTCCAAAAAGTTGAAAAAGCCACCAGGGGAGAAACTGTTCTGGATTTGATTTTAACAAATAAGGAGGACTTGGTTGAGAATTTGACTGTGGGAGGCTGCTTGGGTGAAAGTGATCATGAAATCATAGAATTCACAATTCAAAAGACTGGTAGGAGGGAAAACGGAAAAATAGAGATGATGGATTTCAGGAAGGCAGATTTTGGTAAACTCAGAGAGCTGGTAGGTAAGATCCCACGGGAGGAAAAACTGAGGGGAAAAACAACTGAGGAGAGTTGGCAGTTTTTCAAAGAGACATTATTAAGGGCCCAAAAACAAGCTATTCCCCTGTGGAGGAAAGATAGTAAATATGGGCAAAGACCGCCTTGGCTTAACAAGGAGATCCTGCATGATCTCAAACTAAAAAAGGAATCCTATAAAAAATGGAAACTAGGACAAATTACAAAGAATGAACATAGGCAAATAACACAGGAATGCAGGAGTAAAATTAGAAAGGCTAAAGCACAAAATGAGCTCCAACTAGCTACAGGCATAAAGGGTAACAAGAAGGCCTTTTACAAATATATTAGAAACAAGAGGAAGACCAAGGACAGGGTAGGGTCATTGCTCAGTGAGGAGGGAGAAAAAGTAATGGGGAACTTGGAAATGTTTCAGTCTTCACAGAGAAGTCTGAAGGAATGCCTGACATAGTGAATGCTGGTGGAAAAGAAATAAAAAAAGAACAAGCTAAAAACCATTTGGAAAAATTAGATGTCTGCAAGTCACCAGGGCCTGATGAAATGCATCCTAGAATCCTCAAGGAGCTGATAGAAGAGGTAGCTGATAGAAGAGGTAGCTGAGCTGTTAGCTCTCATTTTGGAAAGTCATGGGAGACAGGAGAGATTCCAGAAGACTGGAAGAGGGCAAATATAGTGCTCATCTACAAAAAGGGGAACAAAAACAACCCAGGAAATTACAGGCCAGTCAGCTTAACTTCTGTGCCAGGAAAGGTAATGGAGCAGGTAGTTAAGGAAGTCATCTGCAAGCACTTGGAAGGTAGTAAAGTGATAGGGAACAGCCAGCATGGTTTTGTAAAAAACAAATCATGTCAAACCAACCTGATAGCTTCTTTTGACACGATAACGAGACTCGTAGATAAGGGAGAAGCAGTAGATGTGGTATACCTAGATTTTAGTAAAGCATTTGATACGGTCTCGCATAATATTCTTATCGACAAACTAGGCAAGTCCAACTTAAATGGGGCTTCAATAAGGTGGGTGCATAACTGGCTGGCTAATCATACGCAGAGAGTAATTGTTAATGGTGCTCAATCCTGCTGGAAAGGCATAACAAGTGGGGTTCCTCAGGGGTCTGTTTTGGGACCAGTTCTGTTCAATATCTTCATTAATAATTTGGATATTGGCATAGAAAGTACGCTTATTAAGTTTGCAGATGATACCAAGCTGGGAGGGGTTGCAGCTACATTGGAGGATAGGGTCATAATTCAGAATGATCTAGATAAATTGGAGAAATGGTCTGAAGTAAACAGGATGAAGTTTAATAAAGATAAATGTAAGGTGTTGCACTTAGGAAGGAATAATCTGTTTCACACATAAAGAATGGGAAAAGACTGTCTAGGAAGGAGTACAGCAGAAAGGGATCTAGGGGTTCTAGTAGATCACAAGTTAAACATGAGTCAACAGTGTGATGCTGTTGCAAAAAAAGCAAACATGATTCTGGGATGCATTAGCAGGTGTGTTGTGAACAAGACAAGAGAAATCATTCTTCCGCTCTACTCTGCGCTGGTTAGGCCTCAGCTGGAATATTGTGTCCAGTTCTGGGCACCCCAATTCAAGAAAGATGTGGAGAAATTAGAGAAGGTCCAGAGAAGACCAACTAGAATGATAAAAGGTCTGGAGAACATGACTTATGAAGAAAGCCTGAAAGAATTGGGCTTGTTTAGCTTGGAAAAGAGAAGATTGAGGGGGCACATGATAGCGGTTTTCAGATATCTTAAAGGATGTAATAAGGAGGAGAGAGAAAACTTGTTCTTCTTGGCCTCTGAGGAGAGAACAAGAGGCAATGGACTTAAGCTGCAGCAAGGGAAGTTTAGGTTGGACATTAGGAAAAAGTTCCTAACTGTCAGGGTGGTCAAGTACTGGAATAAGTTGCCAAGGGAGGTTGTGGAATCTCCCTCTCTGGAGATATTTAAGAACAGATTAGATAGATGTCTGTCAGGGATGGTGTAGATAGTGGTCGGTCCTGCCGTTGGGGCAGGGGACTGGACTCGATGGCCTCTCGAGGCCCTTTCCGGTCCTAGTGTTCTATGATTCTACTTCATTTTTAATTTCAGTTTTCTTCATTCAAGTACGTGGTGCCCTTCACAGCAGGCATACCACAAGCTTGCTTTTCCTTTTCAAAATCAAGACTTTATTAACAATGTGATCAAAACACAGACACGGTACCATATCCCACAATGCACTGCACATATTAAAGGGGGAGTTATCCAATGTTTTGAGCTCACAGCGGCCGTGTCTACACGTGCACGCTACTTCGAAATAGCACCCGTCACGGCTACACGTGTTGGGCGCTATTTCGAAGTTGAAATTGACGTTAGGCGGCGAGACGTCGAAGTCGCTAACCCCATGAGGGGATGGGAATAGCGCCCTACTTCGAAGTTGAACGTCGAAGTAGGGCACGTGTAGCTGATCCGTGTCCCGCAACATCGAAATAGCGGGGTCCGCCATGGCGGCCATCAGCTGAGGGGTTGAGAGATGCTCTCTCTCCAGCCCCTGCGGGGCTCTATGGTCACTGTGTGCAGCAGCCCTTAGCCCAGGGCTTCTGGCTGCTTCTGCGGCAGCTGGGGATCCATGCTGCATGCACAGGGTCTGCAGCCAGTTGTCGGCTCTGTGGATCTTGTGTTGTTTAGTGCAACTGTGTCTGGGAGGGGCCCTTTAAGGGAGCGGCTTGCTCTTGAGTCCGCCCTGTAACCCTGTCTGCAGCTGTTCCTGGCACCCTTATTTCGATGTGTGCTACTTTGGTGTGTAGACGTTCCCTCACAGCGCCTATTTCGACGTGGTGCTGCCCAATGTCGAAGCTGAACGTCGACGTTGCCAGCCCTGGAGGACGTGTAGACGTTATTCATCGAAATAGCTTATTTCGATGTCGCTACATCGAAATAAGCTATTTCAATGTAGCGTGCACGTGTAGACGTAGCCAGATTGTGATTGTGATTCAGATTTAGATATGAGTTGTTCATTGTTGGACATTTAGATGTTCACCATTTATTGAAAATAATCAGGAAAAGGGTGGGTTTTTTTGTTTGTTTGTTTTTTTTTAACTTTGCAGATATTGGGAGCCACAAAGAAGTTAAGAGCCTTATGTGACTCCAGAGCTGCAGGTTACAAACCCCTGTACTAGGGGAGTTTGTGCAGCTCTGGAATATTTCTCATGAATCTACTTTTTTGTTCAGGAATCATACTTTTGAACAGGTCTGTTAAGGCTGTTCTCTGCTCTGGCACTCTGGCTATGTCTACCTGGTGCGAGCTCTTTCAGGATACTGTGACATATTGACATAGCTGCCCCACATCTATGCAACATGCCTGTCATTACAAAGTCCTTTTTGAAATAACAGGCATGCGATTTCAGCATCCCTACACAGCTCATCACAGGAGGAATAAGGGATGCCTTGAAATACTGCTTTATTTCAATACATGGTGCCATTTAGAAAGTGCCACATGCTGAAAGTCTTATTTCAACATTGACTCAAAATAAGCTAAGCAATTCATACAGCATAAATTACGTAGTTTATTTCAAGTTTAAAGTGTTGTGTAGACATGCCTCTGAGTGGAGAAGAGGATGCCCGCAAGAAACTTTGAAACACCTTACCACTGAAGGCGTCTGTTTAAAAAATTTCCCAAGGTCACAGATGCTCTGGCTTTGATTTGCATTGCTGCCACAACTCAAGTGCAAAAACCTAGGAAGACACGTTTGGGAATTCCTCCCTGTGGGTTACCCTCAAGCTCTTTCACCGTACCTTTGGAGACAGCTTGGAAAACTGAAATTTATTCTAGTAGTATGATTTGCAGTCTTAGGCATGTGCACACAGAACCCCTGTGATCTAGGACATAGGAATCAGATCATGGTGTTAAAAGGGTGATTTTTATCAACAAATTATTAACAAATCAAAGAAAGTGTACTTGGTGAAACATTACTTGGTTGCTAGGTGTTACAGAGCAACTAAAAAAAAAAAAAGGTTAAAACACAGAGAATTGCTTCCCAATTCCCTTTCAGTTTGGAAAATTACAGCATAAGGAGGTAGTTACATGTGCTAGGCACAGAGAACTCCAACAGAGCCCAAAACAAGGAACAAAACCTGATTGCGTCTGACTAAACATTTCCTGTTCTACCCACGTAGCTGTCATTTCAAGATTTACTCCTTCGCTAGGATGTCTTTGGATGCTCCATGCCTGGCGTTCTGGTATAATTCATCCTATCCAGCTCTGGTCTAGCTGTAACAGGAAGGCCAATGATTTCAATTCAGACTCCCAAATTCTGTTTCCATTGGTCTGCTGCCAACTCACTTCCTGTTTCTCTAGCATTTCTGTGGCCTCTCTAGCACTCGTTGTCTATGGTTTTGCTCCTTACAAGCAAGACAGTTAGGCTGCGTCTACGCTACAGTTCTGTTTCGAAAGAACGTCTTTCAAAAGAGAACATCGAAAGATGGTCTTTTGAAACAGAGCATCCACATACACCAGCAGGGACTAAAGGTTCGGTCTGTTCTTTTGAAAGGCTTCCAGCACAATTCTGAAAGAGAGCATCCACACATACCAGCATGCTCTTTTGAAAGAGCAGAGGCAGGAAGTGCCACGGGCAGGGTCACATGGCGGACGAGCCCTTCTGGGGCTGCTGCCCGATGTTCCCTTAAAGGGCCTCCCCCGTGCCTCAGCCTGCACATGCCGAGGGCCAGCAACCCTGTCCCCAGATAGAGAGAGAGTGAGAAAGACAGTGGAGGTGGCATCCCGGAACCCCATGGACACCAAGCAACACCCCCACTTTATCGCAGCCGTGGCCAGTGCCCTGGCCGCCGTGCTGCAGCGGCTCCAGGTAGCCAGCACAACAGCCACCTTCCTGGATGCCATCCTCATGGCGCAACGTCCCCAGCTGGTCTCCCAGGTCATCCGCCGCTTGTGGAGCTTCCCCACAAGCAGCGACTGGTGGGACCAGCTGGTGCTGGAGGACTGAAGCAATGACCAGTGGCTACAGAACTTCAGGATGACCAAGTGGACATTCCTGGAGCTGTGCTGCTGGCTCGCCCCAGTCCTCCAGCACTGAGACACACACCTGAGGCCGGTACTCCCCCTGCACAAAATGGTGGCCATCACCCTATGGATGCTGGCAACCCAGGACAGTTACAGATCTGTCAGCCACCAGTTTGGGGTGGGCAAAGCCACTGTCAGAGCTGTCTTCATCAAGGTAAGCTGTGCCCAGCTTACACCTAGACTGCATGCGGGAGGTGAGGAAGTAGCCTGACGACAAGCACCGTCGGGAGAAGGGCGGGCACCCCAGGGATGGGGCGGGGATGGGGATAAGCATGCGTGGGCACCCTGGGGACAGGGGCGGGAAAGGGGACAGGCACGGGTAGGCAAGCCACACCCCATCCCATGCTCACAAGCATGCCCTCCCATGCCCTGCACGTTGTCTGGGCGATGAGCAAGGTGCTCCTGAGGCAGCTGGTTTGCGTCGGGGACCTGTACGATGTCATCTGGGGATTCTAGGAGTTGGGCTTCTCCAACTGCTTTGGGGCCCTGGATGGAATCCATATCGCCATCCAGGCCTTGGAGCACAGCTGGAGGGCCTACATGAATCGCAAGGGCTACCACTCGGTGGTCCTGCAGGACCTGGTCGATGCCAATGACCGGTTCGAGGACATCTATGTGGGCTGGTCCAGCTGCACCCACAATGCAAGGGTCTTCAGGAACTCAGGGCTGGGATGTCGTATGGCTGAGGGGAACTTCATCCCCCAGTGGAAGCTCCCCATCGGGGATATAATGCTGCTTCCCTGCATTGTGGCAGACACGGCCTACCTGCTGCAGACCTGGCTGATGCAGCCATAAACTGGGCATACCCAGCTAGGCCAGGACCTTTTTAGTGAGCAGCTGAACTGCTCCCAGAACACCGTGGCCACCTCAAGGGGTATTTTAGATGCCTCTACACCAGGCTGGAGGTTGGCCTCCCCAGCATCCCAGCAGTGGTCAGGGTCTGCTGCACCCTCCATAACCTGCTGGAGGCGAAACACGAGCCCTATATGGAGGGGAGGGCCACTGAGGCAGGGTGCAGGTACGACCAGCCCCCTGCCTCCCCATGCCACCAGGTCTAGCAGGACAGGGTGTGTGTACAGGAGGCCCTGTGCCAGGCCTTTGAGCGGAGGGCCATGGTAATCACTACCATCCTGAACACTCCCACCCACCCACAGCCTGCACACACATGCACACCCACCAGCAGACATGCATGGGGAGACACAGGGTAAACCATAAAAATAAACTATTTACTTTGAAAAAACTGTGCCACTCATTTTCTAGGGGGAACTATATACATGTGTGAGGGGGAAGGTGACCGGAGAGAACTATATACATGTATGGGGGGAGGATGAACGGAGAGCCAGGGTGGAGGGGGCCTCGCCCCTCCACAGGGCTCGATGGCCAGGAGCTACTCTTTGATATGCTGAGAATTGGTCCATGACCTCTCATTCCATAGTAAGCAAGTCTCTTGAGCAACTTCAAAGGGCTTTGAATAAAATCCTTCAGTAAGTCTAAATAAATTAAAGCTACTAGGTATAAAGTCTGCTATGCTGGCATTAAGTAAAATAAATATATAAATAAATAGATAACTATGTACACATTGTCAGTCCTCGCATGTCCAAAACCCTGGGGACCTGACTGGCCTTTGGCCCCCAGTCTGCCTCTGGCCCAATTCCGCTCCCACTACCTCTGGCCTCAGTGCTGGCTGCTGCAGCCCCCTTCTAATGGCGCTCGCTCAGGTCTTGCTGCTGCTGGTCACAGGCTCTGGCCCCAGCCATGACTGCTGCCACTGCCGAGGGCTTCAGCCGCTGTTGAGGGCTCTGGCCTGGCCACAGTCCCTATGCTCCCACAGAAGGATCCGGCCCCTTCTGCCCCTGTGGAAGGGCCTGGCCCTGGCTGCAGCCTCTGCTGCCACTGCTGAGGGCTCATAGCCATAATCCCACCCCTGCAGAGGGTTCAGCCCTGTTCCTGGCCACCCATGCCACTGTGGAGGGATCAAGTCCCTGCTGTGGCCTCAATTCTACAGGCTTCAGCCAGGTTCTCTGGTCCAGGGACCACAGATGTTGCTGGACCAGACAATCCTGTTTTTTAAAGGTACAACCTGTATTTATTTATGTAGTCTAGTGCTTTTCATTAAAACTGATCAATAAGCCGTTTGTAGGGTTTTTCCTATTATTCGCCCCTTTTAATTACTTATAAAAAATGTTTGCTTTTTGAATTATTACTTTTTGTGCCATATATATATAAAAACTACATGTAACTTCAAAATACATAATACATCCCACATTAAATTGTGTAATATATATATAATATGTATAAATTAAAATTATAATATATATAAATTATATATTTTATAATATACATAAATTAAATAAATTATATAAAGTATGTAATATATATATAATTTAATGTGGGATGTATTATGTATTTTGAAGTTACATGTAGTTTGAAGTTAAATATCAATTTTCTGAATTGTAGGTTATAAAGCAAATTGTATCTTTTAATTGTAATTTTGATGTTACTTTTAATAGTAAATCAGTAAGACCTGATTTATAGGATATGAGTGTTTCGTGCTGCTAGGATTCACCAGCCACAAATGGCCTTACTCGTCTTGTTTAAATGAGTATATAGACAGAAATTGGAATTGTTAGTTGTGGTGCAGTTTTTTGAGAAGCTGTGAAACTCCTCAATCAAGTTGATTCATTGCTTGAGAGTTCTGTGGATATGAATTGTTTATCAGTTAGAGAGCTGCTGCTTATAGGATATACCCACAGAAGGAAGAGAATAAACAACATATCATGACCAAACATTATACAGTTATCTACAGAAACTGTGTATAAGAGTGTGTCTTTCTCTGCACGCATATGTGCTATTGTCAATCATTACCAATGAATTTACATAGTACAACACCCATCACTGAGTGTACCCATGCAGTGGCGCTCTTTTAACCACCCTCCAGCTACATATGCCCACTTACATAAATATTAATAATAATCCTGCCTGCCTGGAGTTTTTGAGATGCTCGTGTCCAAGGAAGAAAACATTTTTGTCTTGAGGGAAAATTAATTTCACCTGAATTCTTATGCCTGTTCTCTGTACCCTGTGGTTCTGCAAAGCAGAGTTCGTAGAGGAAGCATCCTTCTGTTCTTGTCAGAGATAGTTTGTGTTAAAGGCCTCAGTGAATGATCAAAGTAATTATTATTGAATCCAGCTTTAATTAGAAGAGTGGTAAATAGTGGAGAGAACCAGTCACTGATTCTGAGTGATCTGGGCAAAAGCAAACTCTATGCATTTTAATACGGCTATTTGTAATGCCTACATTCTTTGTCTCTAGATGTATACTATGCTCACAGGATAGGGGGTACTCATTTCTCAGCTGACAAATCCTAGTCTCTTTAATTTCTCTTCATATGGTGTTCCCAGCGAATGAACCCTGCCACTGTTTTCCATGGCTCCTATTGCCGGGAACAGGGAACATCAGTCAACAGGATCTGTGAGCAACGATACCTGCTCATGCATCTGTCAACCCACCAGAGGCTAACTCTGCCGAACTGCATCTGTCCCATGGGCCACTTTTATTGCTTATCTTTTCTCTAAGGCGTGTTTATCAGGTAAACCAACATCTGGCAGCCCACTGGTGCTAACACTGGTGAACAACATCCAGCCTTCTGGCCACTTATTGCCCACCTCTACCTTTTAGTAATAAACTCAGAGATCAGTCTATTTAAGTGAACAAAAGGAAGGCCAAGTGACTCTGCTACTGTCTTATAAGCACCTATATGTGTGTGTGAGAGATACTTAATCATTGGCTCATCCATAGAGGAGAAAACTACAATGTGATATAGCATGAAGGATGGAGCTAGGAAAACTCAGACTGGAAAGAAGGTGTACATTTTTACCAGTGAGAGTAATTAGCCATTTCACTAGCTTTAATTTACTGGACTGTGATGAGAATTGTAAAATAAAGCACAGATATTTTTCTAAAGGTTATGCTCTAGGAAATATTTTGGGGATGTTCCATGGCCTGTACTATATTCAAGATGAGATGATGTGATCATAATGGTCTCTTTTGTGCTTTGAATCTGTGATCTGTGAATTAATATTGTATAATATTTCTTCTTCTCTTTCTACTATGAAATGAGTGCAACTGCTCTGCACAGTATAACAGATCTAGAGGAAGCAATCAGATTAATGTGTAGCTGGCATTATAATCATGAACACTAAAATACATTTAACATTCTATTTCCTTTTATTTCTTTTCTTTGCTTAAAAACGTATATTTTACTGTAGGTCAGTAAATGCATTTTATAGAATAATTAAGTCTTCCAAAATACTATTATCCTCAAATTGTGATTATAAAAATAACCAGGGATTATGTGGAACTCCTTCAGTTTGCAAACAGACGTGTTTAGTTTATCCAGATGCTGTCTTTGTGTGAGAATATTTGTTTATATTTTTAACTCTGTTTTCCCAAACCATGGGGTTACATAGAAAAGAAATTGCAGACAATCCCAGAAAAATATGAGGTCAGAAAGTATACACAAATCACTGTCTTTGTTTTTCCCCTTTGGCTATTTATGCTTATTCGTTTTAACATCAGATTTTAACTCAATAGAAACACTTTTAGCTAGTATGTACTTTTACAGCATAGGCACAAAAATTCCACTTTTTCAGTATAAGCAAGGTTTCAATATAGAACACTGCAGGGTGCATGCAAAGATTGAAATAGCCATAATGATTTCACTGGCATGAAGCTTTACATTTAAATAAAAATCATCATGTACAGATCTGGCATAAGCAGCTGCTGTTCTATTGAAGTTATTGGTATTGCACCTGCTGATACCAAATATTTGGCTTAATGTTTAGCTAGATGAAAGAAAAAAAGCCTAATACTTGCTGTTCACACGTGTTCTTTCTGCACGGCAGCTCCATTCCCCAGCTTTGCCAGGTCAGATCTAAAAGCCAGAGCTGGGCAGTGTGGAGCGGTTGTCTCTCTGGCTGGTGCCATGAAGTAGTTTGTCGCAGCACTCTCCTGAGTTCTACTGGTGCTTGTGGTCCCAGATCTGCAGCTGCTCCTGAGCTTCCAGCCCCCTTTGACTGCTGATGCAGCCAGTAAGGGTACATCTACACTACAGCGATCCTCGGAAAGAAGTTCTTCTGTAAGATCTCTTACGAAAAATCTTTCAAAAGACTGTGTCTACTCACAAACAAGCAATCGAAAGATTGATTTGCTCTTTCGATAGAGCATCTGTACAGCCCCTTCTCTTTCAAAAGAATGGGCTGGGGATCGAAAAATCTGGTACCAGGAGAAGTGCTCTTTCAAAAGAAGGGCCCCCAGGGTATCTACACACTTTTTTCCCCAAAAGAATCTTTTAAAAAAGGCACTCTTCCTCATCTGGGAGAGGTAGAGGGCCACAGGGAAAAGTGCTGTGTTCTTTTGATGTCAGATTGAAAGAACACGTTTTATGTGTAGACCCTCCATGAGTTCTTTCAGAACCTGTGTTTTTCCAAAGAACTTTCTAATGTAGATGCAGCCTAAGAGCCCCCGAGGAGCAGCTGTAACCCACACACCTGCTGGGTGCGGTTTACTCTTCGTGTAGTGGCAGGAGTCTCCTCCACTGTGTTAGCTGAGGGCCAGCTATCTTATAGCTCAAACTGTAGAGGCTTCTGCACTAAGCTCCAGAAGTCCAAGTCCATCTGTTGGTGGTTACACAGTACCTCCCCTCCAGCCCATGACCCCCAGCGATACCTCCCACTGCCTGCATCCTGAGTGGTTTTTGAACTGAGCCTCCCCTCTTTTGAGTTACAGTGTTTTCTTGTGAAACCCCCACTCCAACCTTTCCTTCTGAGGTGTGTTGGGGTGGAGGTATCCCTTCTTCCTCAGTCCCTGCCACACAGAGCTGGCTTCCTCAAATAGAAATCAAACTCCATCTGTGGAGGCCGCTTTCGCCTGGCATCCTGCAGGGCTAATAGCCTGAGCACCTGCTCCACTGATGTGGTGGCCAAAACCCAGAACCCTGAAGCTCCCTCTCCCTCCACTGACCCCTGGAGTTTTTCTAGCATGTAGTGGAGGCCTCAGAAGGAAAAAAGGTTGAGAACTCCTGATCTAGTCCAGTCTATGGCATAACACAGGCCATAGGACTTCCCCAACATAATTCCCAGAGCTTAGCTTTTAGAGTAACAGCCAGTCTTGATTTAAAAGTTGTCAGTTATGGAGAATCCACCATGACCCTTAGTAAATTGTTCCAATGGGTAATTACTCTCACCATTAAAAATGTACACCTTATTTCCAGTCTGAATTTGTCTAGCTTAAATTACAAGCCATTGGATCACGTTACACCTTCCTCCACTAGACCAGAGAGCTGGTTGCTCATGTTTCAGAGAATTTACTTGCTTATTTTACTTCATGCTCTGCCCTAGTTTGGTTAGGACTCAGAGGTGCTCCTCAGATCCTTGAGTCTCAGCTAGTCAATCTGAGAGAGAGTTTAAAATACAAATTTTGGTTTCAAATTTATTGGGGTCCAGTATGTACACGTGCCATTCATAGCCTGAGGTAGTGTGTCTGTTTAATAACTCTGCAAACCACTCATTCAGACAGCGCTCACAGGTACTGCTTTACCTTCGGACAGAACCAGTAGTAAGCATCAGCAGACTAAGCGGTTGTTTAGCTTCCCAAGCAGCTCAGCCCTCCCCCCATTAATTATTAGTATGTGTGTTTTGGGGGGACACTCAGAATATTACTGCCTGGGGCCCCCAGTGGGCTAGCATTGGCGCTGCTTTCAGACATACATTTGTGATAATGCAGCTTTTCAGAGACTCCGATGATTTATAGAGTATGCAAGATACCATACTGACTCACGAATCCGGTATCCTATCTGACAGTGTTGGTGAATCCTTTTCCTGAGTCTGGTGAAGTTTTGGTCCTCAGTGTTATCTTGTGGCAATGCACTCCGTGTGTCAGCTATGCAATGTATAAAAATTATATATACATTCCTATTTGTCAGATATAAATTTATTCCTTTCAGTTTAATTCTAGTCCTACAATAATGTCATGCTACTTAAGGCAAACGGCCTGGAGTTGCTTGTGAAGCAGCAATTTTTCTCCACTTCTGCTCCGCCTTTTTACAAGTTGCCATCTCCCTGGGAAAAAGATGTAGATTCATTTATCAGTACCAGGACCTGTGGCATGTGTGAGCGGTGTACTGGAATGGTCCTTATTCAGTTTCACACCTTTACATGGGTGTGTGGTTCAATTATGAGTTGCCTAGAGTGAATCTGTAATGTTTCTCAGGGCCTATAAATTTGTTTAAAAATAGCTGTGAGGGGAAGAGGGGAATGGTTAAGGACTGGTTATCTTAAAGCAGGGGTGGGCAAAATAAGGCTTGCAGGAGCTGGGGTCAGAGGAAGATGTCCTGCAGCCCAGCAGGCAGCTCAGGCAGTCTGCATACTGTCCAGGGCCCCAGCCACACTGCTCCTGAAAGTGCCATGAGCAGAGGCTGTTGGCAAGCATGTCTATATGTGCCTCTTACAGGGAGATGGGCAGCAGTGTCCATGCACTGCCCCTGGCCTCAGCACCTTCCTAACTGCTCCCACTGGCTGGAACCTGGCCTGGCTGGTGGTGCTGGGTGCTGAGATCGCTGCAGGGGGGATGTAGGGGCTCAGCCTTAGACTTTGTGTGGGGACTAAAGGCAACACTGAATTCACACGGGCAGTGAGGTTCTTCACTGTTGAAACCACTGAGGTCTGGGTTAGGTGGTGGAACCTCCAAATATGACATACAGGAGAACAGTGGCGGCTGGTGAGCCAGTTGCAGACCTAGTATCAGCGGAGGCTTTGCTCTGTGTACCTCCTTCAAAGGTGTGATGTGAGCCCCAGGACAGACCTCTGACCTTTGGGTCTTCCCTAGTCAAGGACTGCCAACTGTGAGTGATGAGTGGAAGAGGGACAGGGGAGTGACATGCCCAAGGGCCTTTCATTTATTGCACTTTCCCACCACCTGACAGGAAACAGAGGCAACAGATACTACCCAAAGCAATGTGAGGTTTCTTTTCCTTGTGGTCACTTGCTTTGGAATGTGGTTGTGGCATTTTCCCAAATTAATTCTGAGTTCCCTTTCCTCTCTTATGATGCACAGACTTCATGCTTGTGTGTGGGGAGCAATCAGCTCATGGATACCCAGGGGTGGTGTTACATTTTGCCATATTAGTATTGACACTGACATGGAGAGTTTCAAAACCGAGTAGGCTTGTTTCTGGTAATAAGAGCTTGATTGGGAGTTGGCTACATGTACTGCTCACTGTAGCGCTAGTGAGGACACTGCCTTCTGGCTACGTCTACACTAGCCCAAAACTTGGAAATGGCCATGCAGATAGGAATAAGGGGATTTTGAAGTTGGTGGGGTCCTTTCGAAAAGGAGCCCTGTCTGGACAAACTGTGCAGCGGTGAGCTGCGTCAATTTCAAAGTGCCGTGGCTGCCAGCATTCTAATGAGGCGCTGAATATATATTTCAGTGCTTCATTAGTAAACTTCGAAATGGCCATTTTGGGCTAGAGTAGACATGGCCTCTGTGACAGGAGAGTGTCCCCTGTTGCCATAGGTTCTCTGCTTCTCTGAGAGATGGTAGCTATGTTGACAGGAGAAGCCATTTCATAGATTTAGTGCTGTCTACACTGGAAGTTAGGTTGGTATAACAGCATTACTCTGGGCTGCAAATTTTCAGTATCCCCAAGCAATGTAGTTATGTCAATATAAGTTCATAAATTGACCAAGGCTATGTCTACACAGCAGCATTATTTCAAAATAAGCTAATACTGAAGAGCTTTTCTGGAATAACTTATTGTAAGTAATGCTGCAACATACAAAATGCATTTTGAAATAGTCCTCAGCTATTTTGAAATAGCTCATCTACGCACAATAGAGCCTATTTAGAAATAGAGGCATTGAATGCACTATGGCCTATTTTGAAATAGGCTTTATTGTTCATTTTTGGAATAAGGGAATTTCGAAGTGCGGGGTTTATTTCAAAGCGCCGACGTCTATACAGCCAGTCTGCATTTCGAAAGGAGCACTTTCGAAGCGTGACTGGCTGTCATTATGCTAATGAGGCACTGAATATGCATGTCAGCACCTCGTTAACCTGTTCTGAAGTGCCTCATTAACATGCCCCTTCCAAAAGGGAGGGCCATGTGTAGACACAGCCTTTGTCTACACAGCCCCAATTTCAAAATAGGCACTATTCCTCTTGGAATGAGATTTACCTGTTTCTAAATAAGCATCTACACACCATAGAGCCTACTTGAAAATAGAGCCATTGGACACACTGGATGCATCTACACTAGCAAGTTCTTTCGAAAGAAGGGGGTTCTTTCGAAAGAGCCCATGGAGCGTCTACATACAAAAAGCATTCTTTTGAAAGTATATCGAAAGAATGTGGCGCTCCTTTCAAACTCACTCTTCCTTTCCTGTTTCTTTCAAAAGAAAAGTCTTCATTTTTGATCCCTGGCCCATTCTTTCGAAAGAGCAGGGGCGGCATGGATTCTCTCTATCGAGAGAGGAGATCACTCTTTTGATCCACTTTCTTGCACGTGGATGCACTCTTTCAAAAGAAGCTCTTTCAAAAGAGTTCTTCCGGCAGAGCTTCTTTTGAAAGATCTCTGTGGTGTACACGTAGCCAATATGGTTTATTTTAAAAAGGCTCTATTCCCTGTCTCCACAATTCTTATTTCAAAATAGCTACTTAAAAATAGACACTGTTCCTTATGGAATGAGGTTTGCCTATTTTGCAATAAACATACTGCTATTTTGAAATTATTTCAAAATAGCAGTTGTGTTGTGTATACACTAGCTAAGTTATTTCAAAATAACGGGTGTTCTTTCAGAATAACTTTGCTGTGTAGCCATCCCGCAAGTCTTAGTAACTGCCTTATGCTTGCAACTCATGCTAACTTTCATGGGAGTGCCATCTGTGGAGCATTTGCAGCATCAGGTACTTATCGATGCTTGGTTGCCAGTGTAAAACTGGAAAATGCTGAATTGATTTGAAGCTTCGTAGCAAAGAGTTTTAATAACAATGGCTTCAATTCACATTAGGGTTTATTTCAGGAGTTCAGCCACCTTAAAACTCATCCAGTGTTTCAAATACAATTTTGACATGTTCAGGGATGAGGTATTACTGCATCGTGTTGAGAAGAAACATGAAAGTCACGCCAAGTGACATGGATTCGAGTCTGGTGGTTTTTGGGCCTTTGCGGTTACATGCCTGTACTTTCCAAGCTGTTCAAAAATATTAATAAATTCACTCCTTGAATTAATGTGTGCATTTGTAGGACACCACGAAACATAAATTTTGAAGCTGAATTGGATTTACATTGCTATTTTTACTGTAAAATTAGTAAAGGTTATTAATTCTATCTGGTCCTTGTGCTACAAGTTTTAAACCATAATTACATGCACAGACACACACAGCCTCTTGAAAGAAGTACTGAAATGAGGGTACTTAGTGGTTGGCCAAAGGCTGAAGCAAGTGTGAAGAAGGTATCCTCTCTGTTAGTTTTAGTGATTTTTTACCTTTCCCTTTTGGTGATACTTTTCATCTCAGTGCAGAGATGTGGAATCACTAAATTTTCCTTAATAATGTACTTGGAGAGTAAGAATGATCTAGGTTAGTTTAAGAATATAATCCCTCATTGACAGGGCCTGTTAAGGGCACTTTCACTGTCAGAGGGACAGTGCTCCACCTCAGAGCAGCTTCTAGAATCTTTTGCTCCTGCATGCAAAGATGTTTCAAGCATTACTGTGTTTTAAGCTTTATGAGGTGGCACCTCCCAGTGATGATGATAATGCCTGCTTTAGTCATGAGAACTGACTACTCAGATCTATTTGTTTAAAAAAAATGTTATACAGAAACAGAGGGAAAAGGAAACAGAATTTCAAGTTAAAAACTTCCATTACCTTTTTGGAAGAGCTGGTTAATGCAGTACAGTTCATTTATGGAAATGACTGAAATATTCACCACTTGATGCATTTTTATTGGTGCGTAGGTAGATTTTTCCTCTACATTTAGGGCAGATGTCCTCTAATCTGTATCTTTAGTTATCAGAACCCCTTCCTGGCTCTACTACAGAAGGCAGAGTTTTCTCTCAATCTCCTACTACCATCCAGAAGATTTCCTGGAAAGCTCTGGAAGTTTAAATTTGTGCAGTTTTATTCCTTTGTTAGCAAGTGATCTGCACAGAGCCCAAAAGTATTAGTAATGCAAGAGAGAACCTATTCATAGCTAACTCACCAATGGGGTGCATTAGAAGAAGCATTTCAAGCATATCTAGAGAAGTAAATATTCCCCTGTGCTCCACACTGGTGAGGACACATCTGGATTACTGCATCCAGTTCTGGGCTCCCCAGTATAGAAGGGATGTGGACACATTGGATTGGGTTCAACGGAGGGCAACAAAAATAATTAAGGGGTGGAGCACATGACCTATGAGGAGAGGCTGAAAGATTTGGGCTTATTTAGTTTGCAGAAGAGAAGACTGAGGGGTGATTTGATAGCAGCCTTCACCTTCCTGAAAGGAGGCTCAAAAGAGGATGGAGAGAGACCGCTCTTAGTGGTGACAGATGGCAGAACAAGGAGCAATGGTCCGAAGTTATACAGGAAGAGGTGTAGGCTGGATATTGGGAAAAACTGTTTCACCAGGAGGGTGGTGAAGTCCTGGAATGCATTACTGAAAGAGGTGGTGGAATCTCCATCCCTCGAGGTTTTTAAGTTCCAGCTTGACATAGTCATGACTGGGATGATTTAGTTGGGGTTGATCCTGCTTTGGGCGGGGGTTAGACTAGATGACCTCCTGAGGTCCCTTCCAGCCCTAGAATTCTATGATTCTAAGAGAGAGAAAGAGAGAAGGGAGATTATAGGTAGATTTGTTTTTAACATTATAACTAAAATAATGAGTAAATTGTATTTGTATTGCCATAAAACTATGAAAGATTATAATGGACCCATATTCTGTTCTGGTATACTGTTTTACATATGAAAAAAACCAAACAAACTTCCTCTCATCTTGTAGTTATCTGCTCTCTACAAAGAGGTAATTGTCAGTAAAAAAATACCTGAGGAAGTATTTAATTCAGATACTAAGTTTCAAAAATGGTCTGTATTACATTAACTAGTGTTCATATGCTCAAACTGAAGATTTGAATGTGCAATCCTGAGTCCTTTTATTGAAGTAACTGAGAACAGATTTTTTCCTATAGAAATTAGCAGTGCTTTTTTTATGCTGGTACTTGCTGGTATTGAGTACCAGCACCTCGTCAGCCCCAGCCATGGGACTGGCTGCGGGAGAGGGGTTTGCAGTAGCGAGCTGGCTGAGTACCGGCTGTTTTTGTTTTTGTTTTTAAATACGAAAAAAGCACTGGAAATTAGACATGTAAAAGTGGTCTTCCTACAACAGATTTTCTAGGTTTTAATCTCCCCAGAGTTGGTGCTTTTAGTAATTTTCCCATCAAACTGTAATACAATCTTTGTGAGACGTTCACTAAAGTTTGCAAATGGGTTGCGTATTCATTCCATTTCCCACAAACCTTTATCCACTTATTATTTATTTGTTTTACTGTGAGACCCTTTGCCTTTTGTATTGGGCAATGTACATGCAAATATATATATAAATTAGAAATTATCCCTGCCCTCCAAAACCTTGGCAAAAGACCAACAGTTATGACAAATATTGTTTTTCAAGTCAGTTATAAACAAAACAGAAAGTATCAGTCTTTGTGTGAACCCCAGCTGTCAGAGGAAAACCAGCAATTACCTTATGTTTCCTTTAGAACACTTATTTTCCATCATTATTAATAGCAAAAGTTGACCTATAGGTTAATGATTGGTTTTGATATAAAGGGTCTCTCAGCTCTTTCAGATGGTCATTAACTACCAGCAAACGTCCTGCATTCTCAGTCAGTCATGATTGCTGAAACACAGTACAAAATAAGTGTTAAAATGCCTCTCATAAAATATTTTAAATGGAAAATATTATCCAAAATGTATATTAGAACACCAGTTTCAGTGATATTTTAGGATTATTCCAGGGCAATGAGAAAGTGGCACAATCTTAAAGGTATTTAATATGGAGTATTTTATACTGACATATCTACAGAGAAGATGCTTAGAGCAGTTTACAAAGTGGAGCATTAGATTCACAGGTTTTGAACTGAGATTAAGCACAGTGATTCTGAAAAGATGATTATTGCGTCAATGAATTCCAAGTGTCCTTAAACATGGATTACCAATACATTTTATTAGTTAGGATGGCTGCTATTTATTTAGTATCAAGAATGTGATAGCTGCATTACAGACAATTTAAAGAAAGAGAGATTTTATCAAATTTATAGTTGAAGGGGTCTGTCTAGATGAGATTTTAGTAGTGATGTAATTCACATTGATTGATTACCCATTTGTGTGTGTAAGCTAATATGACTGTAAATACGAGAATAGACTTGAAGCTGATGTTTATTTCAGTACACTGTTCCCCATGTTGTTCATACTAGACTGAAGTAGCATATAGAGAACAGAAGAGAATCAGAAGGAGAGAGAGGAGAAAAGCCAGGATGCTTGGCACAACAGTGAGAACAGTGAGATTACGGAGGCTGAAGACTGGCTGGAGGACATTAGAACTGATATCCAATGGGAGATCAACAGACTAGCAAAATTCAATAACCATTAGAATAGGGGTTTGCAACCTGTGGCTCCGGAGTGACCATCTAAAAGCCCCAAAATGGACAACTCATATATAAATAGCAAACAATATGTGACCTTAAAATGTTGGATAATTCGCCCTAGCATCCTCCAGAGAGAGAGAGAGGAGGTTTGTGAGTGAAAATCAGGAAGACAGTGGTACAAACATACATGTAAAGTGTGAGGAAATGGAATATGTAAAAAGTTTGTGAACGTCCTGCACTAACCATGTATCGCATTACAAATCATTGTGTGTGCGCTGTTCTTAAAATAGGGGTTACAAAAAGTATGGTTTGATGTTAATTTACTAAGAACCATCTCCTAGTTACATGCATTGTGATTTTTGAATTATTGAGTTTTTTTACCAAATTGGAAAAAATACGGTGGTTCTTGCTATTTTGGTTGTAGACCCGTGCATTAGAATAATCAGTCAATGAAGAATCTTGCCACCTATTTTGTTATTCTTTCCTGGCTCCTTCTGTGATGTGGCTGGATCCAGATACCAGGGTTACTTTTGTATTTGTGTCGGAGGATGTATGTGCTTGATTGGCTGCTGGATGGACATAGGGAGGTGCAGGGGTACTGTCTGGGCTGATTCTCGCCTTTTCACTCCAGTTCTGCTTTCCTCTGGTCCAGTAACAGAAAAAGAGAAGCTAGCTGGTTAGTCATCCAATAGCCCATTGTAGAAGGAATCCTGTGGCCCTTGTAGACTCTATGTTGTCATCAGTATAAAGGGTGTGCTGGAGCTCAGGTGAGAATAGAGGACAGAGGAGGGGATTGGGCCAGTGTGCACAGCGTTCCAACTCTTTGTGGCTCTCATAATGCACCTGAGGGAACTTTTACAAAGCAGTACAGTTTAAAACAGCATTTCTCAAACTGGGGTCTGCAGATCCCACCTCCCAGGGGTTCACAGGCTCCACTCATCAACTCCTCCCCCACTCAACTCCTCCCTTTTCTTCCCAGTGCCTCCTGGGGCCCCAGCCGCTGTCTCAGTCCGGCTTCCTACCTGACCTTTTTCCGCATGGCTCCTTGAAGCAGCCAACAGGGGTCCTGCAGTGGCCCGTAGTCACAGAGGCCAGTAACTGGAACCTCTTGTTCCTGTACCCATTCATGCATCCCGCCTCCCTGTGCCAGCCCAGAGTCCCCTCCTGCACCCAAACTCCCTCCCAGATCCCATACCTCCTGTACCCCAATCCCCTGCCATGGCCCAGAACCACCTCCATTACCCCAAACCTTTATCCCACCTCACAGCCTGCACCCTCCAGAAGATCCCTCACCTCCACATCTGAACCTCTAAGCCAGAGTCCTCTCCCACAGCCAAACTCCCTTCTGGAGCCTGCATCCTCAAACATCCCAACCCTCTGCCCTAGCCTGGAGCCCGTTCCTGCATCTAAATCCCTCAGACCCAGACCCGGCCCACAGCCCACACCCCAAGTTTCTGCCCCAACTTCATTGAAGGTAGAGGAGAGTGAACAACAGAGGGCAGCGGCGTGGACTGAGTGGGGGTGGAGCCTCAGGGAAGGGCCAGAGCCTTGGGGAACAGGCAGAATGGTCCCTATTTTTTTTTTAAATCAAAGTTGGGATCCTTGATTTACTGAAGTCTGAGAACCAACGATATAAAGCATCCCTGGAGCTGCTATAAGTTACTCTGTAGTTTGGGTAAGCCCCGACATAACCCAGAACTGGTTTTTAAATTAGTTTTTGCTGCTCTGCTTTTGCTTGTGATCCAGGAATGGTGCAATGCACAAATGAGGCCTCTCTCTTTGCTGAAGGGTGCTTTTGTTAAAAGACCCTGAATCAGCCTGTCATTGAGACAATTTCTGGGCCATTATATTTGTTTGAATCAATGCAAATGCAGGGTCCTGCAAACACATTATATCATCATAGATTATTATTACCATTAGTGTGTCTAAAGCAATGGATTCCTTTCTGAATAGATTACTCAAAGGGGAGGGAAGGGAGAGGATTCTTTCCTTTCTCATTACTCTCTATCTCTGCCACTCACATTTAGAAAAGCATTGGTAGGGAAGGTAAAATGCATGGAGTTGTGTACGAAATATAAAATAGAACATGTTTCACCTCCAGTTCACTGTTGTTACAATAATGTTCAAACAGAATTAAAAACCTTCCAACTTTTAATTTATCCATATAAATGACAAAATTAAAATCTAACATGGGAACTTGAACAAAAAGAAAGTTTACTTTTTAAGTGGCAATCTGTCACACAAACTTTCTCCATATTCTATTGATCATTAAACATTTATAAAGGGAATTCTGACATTCTCAACATTGATGCTAGATAAACTATAATAATTGTGGAACAGTCATTCTTTCAGTTTTATATTCAACTGATGAGATTGTTCTATCTGGAGTATGGAGTTGACACTTCATAGGGGGAAGACTGATTCACTTCTTAGTGTTGCCTTTTTATCTTGAATGAGTTAGTAATAGAGGTCCCAGGTGAGTTCAGAGAGCACTTACAGGCATAAATAGACTCATGTTTCCTGCTGATTTGGATCTGGTCAGCAACAAACGGGTGTTGAAAACTCTTTGATTGCAAAAAATTATCCCTAGTTGTGGAGAATTAAGGCGTTATGCATTTTTTTTGTTACAAATATCATCTTAAGTTCATCTGCATGGTGTTATCCTGCCTGAATGCATAGAGTTACTTCAAAGGAGGCTGTTCTGGATGAAGCTGAAATGCGGTGAATAGTAAATATAAAGGGTAGCAGTGCAGCAGAAAAGGAGCTGGGGATTACAGTGGAGAATGGGCTGGATATGAGTCAACTGTGTGCCCTTGTAGCCAAGAGGGCTAAAGGCATACTGGGGTGTAATAGGAGAAGCTTTTCCAGCAGATCTAGAGAAGTTATCATTTCCCTCTACTTGGCACTCGTGAGGCCACAGCTGGAGTATAGTGTCCAATTCTGGGCCACCCATTATAGAAAGGATGTGGACACATTTGAGAGGGTTCAGCGGGGGGCAACAAAAATGTTTAAGGGGGTGGAGCAAATGACTTATGAGGAGATGTTGAGAGAGTTGGGCTTATTTAGTTTGCAGAAGAGAAAACTGAGAGGCAATTTGAAAGCAGCCTTCAACTTCCTGAAAGGGGGAACTAAAGAGGAAGGAGAGAGATTGTTCTCAATGGTGACAGATGGCAGAACAAGGACCACAGGTCTGAAGTTACAGAGGGGCTGTGGCTACACTAGCCCCCGCCTTTCAAAAGAGGAATGCTAATGAGCCACTTCAGAATATGCTAATGAATATGCAGCACCTTATTAGCATAATCATGACATTTCAAACATGCCGCTTTCGAAACTCACGCTGCTCTTGTAGACGGGGGCCTTTCAAAAGGACCCCCCCAGATTTTGCAAGCCCCTTCTTCCCATATGGTTTTGTCTGCCAAACTGGCTCATTAGCATCCCCCTTTCGAAAGGCAGGGGCTACTGTAGCCATGGCCAGGGAAAAGTGTAACTTGGATATTAGGAAAAACTATTTCACCAGGAAGGGTGGTGAAGGACTGGGATGCGTTACCAAGAGAGGTGGTGGATTCTCCATCTCTAGAAGTTTTTATGTCCCAGCTTGGCATAGTTATAACTGGGATGATTTAGTGGAGTTTGATCCTACTTTAGGCAGGGGGCTGGACTAGATGACCTCCTGAGGTCCCTTCCAGTCCTAGAATTCTATCATTCTATGAAAGGGTGTATCAAGAATCCTTAAGGAACTAAAGGGAAACCAGTTAGACCAGTGGTTCCCAAACATTTCAGCATCATGCCCCCTTTTGATTTTTGAGAAACCCTCACACCTCCCCATCTCTTCTTTACCATCATCCAATCCCCCTTTAACAAAAAAGTCAGTTCCTAACTTAAAATAAACACAACTTGATATAAAATATTAATTAAAATTAAAAATAAGCACACACAGTTTTTCTTGGCCCCTATTGGGTGCCCGGTACAGCCCCAGCTGACCAGCCACCAGAACTGTCCAAGCGAGCCTCCCGCCCACCCAAGCCCTCTACTGCCAGAGCTCCCCACCCGAGCCCCGTGCCACTGGGGCCAGCCAGCCACCTGCCTGCCAGCCACCAGGGAAAGCAGCCTGCCTGCCTGCCCACCCGGACCAGCTGCCTCTCAGCCTCCCAAGCCCCACACTGCTGGGGCCAGCCGCCCCCCTAGCTGTCCACCTGATCCCCAAACTGCCAGAGCCAGCCACCCGCCCACCAGATGCCCAAGACCCATGCTGCAAGGCCAGCTGCCCACCCTCCAGCCACCCCAGCCACTTGCCTGCACCCCACGCTGCTGGGGCCAGCCGCCTGCCTGCCAGCCTTAGCCACCCAAGACCTGTGATGCCGGGACCAGCTGCCCAAGCCCCACAAGCCCCGCAAGCTGGCCGCCTGAGCCACACGAGCTGTCCAACTGAGCCTCGTGAGCCACCTGCCTGAGCCCTTCCCTTCCTCCAAAGCCAGGCACTCCCCAGCCCTCCATCTAACCCCATCCTAGTCCTCCTCCCCAACCCACACTCACCTTTGCAGGAGGCAGGTAGCTCCACGTAGGTCTTTTCTGGGTTTTTATAGCAGCTGCAGGGGCTGAGTCAGAAGCAAAAGCTGGCTTTTTCTTTGGGTGGGGGGAATGACGGGGGAGGCTGGGTTGCCTCGCACCCCCCTGCACTTTCTTCATGCCCCTCCAGAGGTTTGGGAAACCATGTAGTAGACAGACTGCATCCTACATGACTTCCCCTTTTCTGCTGAGGGATAGTCTTCCAGATCAAAGTTTAGGATTAAAGCCGTCAAAATGCTAGCATAGGCAGGAGGGGTGGGAGTGGATTGCTAGTAAGCTGAGAGCGAGACTGAAGCAAACAGTTCTCGCTATCGAGAAGTGAAAATAAGCTGGACCTACCTGTGCTGCAAATAAAAAGGGTGTGCTTAGGTAAGGAAGTGTGTTAACCCACTTCCCTATGTGACGCTCCATTTGGGAAGTAAATACAGTGTTGTTCTGAAGAAAATGCTTTTGAGTCACTTATTCAGCTACTGTCTCTGTTCCCCTAAGATAAAGCAATGAGAGGTGACAAACCCAGGCGGGCTGGTTGGCTTGACATACTTGGTAAATAGGTATCAGAGAGGGAGCCGTGTTAGTCTGTAGCTTCGAGAACAGCAAAAGATCCTGGGGCACCTTGTAGATTAACAGATATTTTGGAGCATAAGCTTTCGTGGGCAAAGACATGCTTCATCAGCTGCAACCTCTGATTTATTATCAGGTAGCATCTGTTGAAGTGGGTCTTTGCCCATGAAAGCTTATGCTCCAAAATATCTGTTAGTCTATAAGGTGCCCCAGGACCTTTAGTTGTTGGTAAATAGGGGAGCTGCACCTCAGAGGTCCAGTCTCTGACCAGAAGGACTGTGTGGTTCAACACAGGGTTGGGGAAGATAGTGAACCCTGTCCCCAAAAGGACGTGCACTTGAGAGAAACAAAAGGGGGTGGAAGGCACAGATAACCCAGTAACCATGATACCTGCATGAATCACTATTTGAATAGTGTCCATGAATTCTTTCACTTAACACAGACTCCTTGGGATTTATTCAGTCAGACAGAAAAAAAATTGCAAATTGTCTTAATTTTCAAAGCTGGACTGAATGTAGAACAGCACAGCTAGAAGGAAACATTTATTCATCATGATTAACACATCAGTAGTAAGTTGGTAGTCAAATGTTTCCTTTCCACTTTTTTTTTTTTTTTTTTGGTCTAGGCAACACAGAAGAACAGTGAAAAGCCCAGTGGAATATTTAAAATTTAATGAAGTGATACAAATCACACTGTTTAAGGAGATATGAGCCTCTGTTTCTTCATTTGCAAATGTTCAAATAAGTGAATGAGAGGGAGTAACATGTTAAAAAAAAATCTAAGCAGCATCCTGAGGGATACATTGAAGTGATGTGAACTAAGAAACAAACAAACAAACAAACATGGTTAAGGCAAATTAGAGAACCAAATCTCATAATGAACACTCAGTAGAGTCTCTAAAGAAAACATCAGCTGAAAAGAGGATACTGAGCATAGCAGAGAAAGATAAGAGAAGGGATAGAAGAAGAAAATAATATAGGATGTTACAGTAAATTCTCTTTTATCTGGTATTCATTCAACCAAAACACTCAGATAACAAAACAAAAAGCAGTCAAGTAGCACTTTAAAGACTAGCAAAATAGTTTATTAGGTGAGCTTTCATGGGACAGACCCACTTCTTCAGACCATAGCCAGACCAGAACAGACTCAATGATCTGAAGAAGTGGGTCTGTCCCACGAAAGCTCACCTAATAAACTATTTTGCTAGTCTTTAAAGTGCTAGTTGACTGCTTTTTGTTTTGATAGTGTATAGACTAGCACAGCTTCCTCTCTGTTACTGCTCAGATAACAGGCGCAAACATGCCGCTTTCCCCGGGCTCCACCACTGCTGGAGTTCCCCCAGTCCCAGCCAGCTTCCTGAAGCTGCCAGCATTCCCCCAGCCCCAGCTGGCTTCCCAGCCCCAGTGCTGCCAGTATTCCGCTGGACCCCAGCAGCTTGCCAGCATCCCCCTGGCTCTGTCAGCTTGCTGTCATTCCCCCGGCCCGGCAGCTTGCCAACTTTCCCCCGTATCCAGTGGCTTGCTGGTGTTCCCCTGGCCTCGGTGTTGCTGACTTCCCAGCCCTGGCGGCTTGCCGCACTCCCTGTCCCCAGGAGCGTAACAGCTTGCTGGGCCTGATCCCAGCTGGCTTCCTGGCCCTGGTGCTGCTAGCGTTTGTCCGGTACTGGTGGCTTGCTGGTGTTCCCCCGGGCCCAGTGCTGCTGGCTTCCCAACCCTAGTGGCTTGCTAGTGTTCCCCAGCTACAGCAGCCTAACAGCTTCCTGGCCCCGGCCCCAGCCAGCTTTCTGGCCATGACACTGCTGGTGTTCCCCTGCCCCAGCCATCTTCCCAGCCCTGGAGCTGCTGACGTTTCCTTGCCCTGGCAGCTTAATGGCTTCCTGGCCCTGGCTCCAGCTGGCTTTCCAGCCCCGGCACTTATGACATTACCTTGGCCCCATTCAGGGATCCTGCGGCTTTGCCGCTTCTTAGCCCAGCCTGTGAATCCACAGTTGCTTTCTGTTAACTGGCATATTTGCATATCCGGCAATCTCCCAGTTCCAGAGTTGCTCGATATGAAAGAGTTTATTGTAGTTTCCTTTTAGAACACTTTATTTATTACGAGAACATTTTGACAGTGTAACACAATAGCCATTATCCATAGACTAGAGTTGGAAATCAATTCATATTTACAGTGAAATAATTGATCTATTAAAATTTGGTTATTGCTAATCAAAAACTGATTGACACGGTAAAAGCGTTGAATTTTGCTTTTTAACATCTTGGGGAAGAAGGTGCACCAGTGTATACAGCAAACCTTTAGAAATGATGCTTTAGAATATACAAGGGTATTTTGTCAGAGGATTCCAAATTACTGCAATCAAAAGGCCATCTTCGTGGTGTTGTAAATCACTGTGGCTATGTCTACACGGTTTCTTAACCTCAAAATAAGCTATGGAATTGTGGTATGCAAATGGAGTAGCTTATTCTGAGCAGATTCTGAAATAGGCTATTTCAGCATGTGGCTCCGTCTAAACAGCACCACATGCCAAAATAATGCCTTATTTTGAGGCATTCCTGTACTCATCCTGTGATGAGGTGTACAGGGATGCCAGAACAGTGCACCCGTTATCTCAAAAACTGTTTTGAGACAATGGGAACGTTTTTTAGACGTGGGCAGCTATTTTGGGATACTGACGTTTCTTGAAATAATGCCCACTGTGTAGACATAGCCTGTAGCTCCTTTGCTTTTGGTAGAACTATCTTTAGACCCCGTTGTGAAACCTACTTATTCACATAAGCCTTCTCACAATAACAAAGTTGTGGGAAAAGAAAGAAAGGCATATAGTTGTGGTGGTGGTGTTTTTTTGGTTGGGGAGGGTGATTATCTTTGTGAGAGTTGCAGCTTCAGGAAAGAAGGATCAGAGTAAAGTACATGATACAATAATGATGGAGAGATAGCCGTGTTAATCTGTATTTTTAGTGAGTATCAAAACAAAAAAGCAGTCATGTAGCACTTTAAAGACTAACAAAATAAATGTATTAGGCGTTCAGCTTTCGTGGGACAGAGCCACTTCTTCAGATCATAGCCTTACCAGAACAGACTCAATATATAAACCACAGAGGTCCAAAATTTGTTATCAAGTTTGACAAAGTTTAATAAAAAATGTTGGACCTCTGTGCTTTATATATTGGGTCTGTTCTGGTATGGCTATGATCTGAAGAAGTGGGTCTGTCCCACAAAAGCTCATCGCCTAATAAATTTGTTTTGTTAGTCTTTAAAGTGCTACATGACTGCTGTTTTGTTTTGATACTCATGATACAGTAAGTTTCTGTATCCAAATAACTGGCACAATTGCCTTTATACATAGTGATTAGAGTAATGGAGCATATCTTTATTGTTTTATCCAAATGCTTACTTTTCATAAAGTAGTAAGAGAGCAATCTAGATCCCTTCTGAGACCTGGCAGTTAAAGTGTAGTGCCAGGGTGCAATACAGAGACCAGAGTTAGTGCAGGTTGAACCTCTCTAATCTGTCACTTTCTCGTCCAGCAGCATATGTTATCATGGGTGTGGCCAAGTTTCCTGTGGTTGCATAAAGTTTGTTTACAGCCACCAGTCCTGGCTGTCAGTGTCCAGTGCTGTAATTTATTCTGAAATATCTTCTAAGAGCCCAGTAAACAGTGGAAGTGGTGGTAGTGTGCTCGGAATTATTGACCTCTTGTCATCCAGCAAATTTTCTCATCCAGCACCGGTCCAGTCCCGAGGGGGTGCTGGACAAGAGAGGTTAGACCTGTATTAAATTAGTTTAGTTTAGATTATAATTCACATGTAACTGGAATAGATCCCTGACAGGACCAGGTGAGCTCCTGGGTAGTTCACCCAATCTCATCTCTCAGCATGAAAGACGTTACCCACTGGAGTGCAGGCTTCGCTTCCCTTGAGTAGCCGTGTCCTGGGAAGTAAGGAGGAGTGTGGGTTATGCCTTATTTGCAGAGGGGCAGTTGGCTCATATTCTCCACTGGGCTCTCATTCAAGGCCGTATGCGATTCTACAGTGTTTGGTACCCTGGTGTGCCTTCCCCAACCCCAAGTCACTCTCCCTGTGTTCCTTTCTGTCCTTGCCATCTGTTGCTTCCCATGTTTCCAAGGCCAATCTAAGGTAACAAAGGAAAAAGAAAAGAGAACTAAACCTTCAGGCCCCAAAAGGCTCAGCATGCAGTCCTACTGCCCACAGAGAGGCTTCTTCCGTTTCCCTCTCAAAGAGCCCTCAGGGTAGGTCTGAACTGAGTGGCTCCTTTTTAACTTTCCTCTCCAGTTGACACATGCTCTTCAGGTCTAGAGGGACAGAGCTGCGTGGGGCCAGGATTGTCATGAAATGCCTTCAGGCCTAGTGTGGATTTGTACACCCCATCACAGTGACCTGAATGGCAACATCTGTTTTCCTTGGCTAAGACACAAAAGAGTAAAACCCAGTTACGTTTGACATAATATTACTTTTTCTTGTATTTGAGCTATCCCGTGGCAACAAACAGAGACTTGAACCCTAAGGGTCATTGCAGAATGTTACTAAGATTCTGTTGGGAAGAAAAAGTGGCTGGCCAAAAAGGTCACAATTCTCAGTATATTATAGGAGCAGCAAATTTTCTACTAGATTTTTCACTTTCTTACCCTTTGGATTTGGCCTTGCGACAGCTATACTGTGCTGCAGTTCAGTATTAAGTACATGGCCAGGATTAATCAAAGAACTGATCTTTTACCTATGGCCTTGTTTATGAGATTTTTGTTTGTTTGAAATTCAAGGTGTTTTTTCCTGGTCTCAGGACCATGTTGGGACTCTGCATGAGGTGTGCCTCTGCCATAGCATCTTTTGCTGACTGAGTGTGGTGCATCAGGCGTTCCCTATCTCAGCAAGCCCCAGCCTGAAGTTTTCTGTCTCTTTGGAGTTCGTGGGGCACCAGCCTCTGGCTGAATCACTCCAACTGCTGTCTCCCTTCCGACAGTTATCTATCAGTCTCTGGCTTTAAGATATGCTTAGTCCCAGGTTCCTTCCCTTCTCATGGGGTATATCTGTACTACAAAGAAAAACCTATGAGCTGAGGTCAGGCTACAAGGCTAAAGATAGCATTGTAACCTTTCCCGCCCAAGCTGGGGCCCAAGCCTTGAGACCCTTCCTGCTCACCAGGTGTCAGAACTCGAAATCCAGCCTGTGTGGGAACATCTATTTTTAGCCGTGCAACCTGAGCCTGTTGATGCAGGCTCTGCAACTCAGTGCCAACGTTTTTTCTCTGCAGTAGCTATACCCTCAGCCTCTGGCACACCCTCACGCAGGACCTTTCAGAGAAACCAGACTGCCCTCTGAGTTTCCTCCTAAACAGTTTCTTCTGCTATTTTATAAAAAACCACCCAGCTGATTAGGGTCAGTTTTGGGGGGAGGCAGGTAGCTAATCTGGCATAACCTTTAAAAGGCCAACCTACCTATGGTGTTTAGCAATTTTCTTAGTTAGCAGTCCTGAATACAGTTGGTATTTAGTGTTAGAAAGACAATCATTCTGCAGCACATTTGAGTTTGTGCTACAAACAGAATCTCACTGTATAGTCTGAGCAGTAGTTCAATGATTCTTGACAGTATTTAGTAGGAACAAAACCTATGACAAATAGAAGTCAACAGTGTATAATAGGAAGGCTGGCGGTGGTAACATGTTATTAGAGGCATTACATGTTTTGTGTATGTCATGGTTACCAGGGGAACTGTAATTTAGACCCTATTTTTTGTCTCTCTCTAACATGCTCCTTAGGTGACAAGTCTAGTTTCCTTCACCTACTTTGGGTGGAACCAGGTAGTCCTACTAATATCAGATTAGATCTCTAGGCTGAAGGATCTGTTTCCCAACTGTGTTAACAAGACAGGCACAGCTGGATTTGGTACCTGTAAGCCCTTTTACTGCCAGTGGCTTAAAAACCAGTTTCTTCCTCACGGAATATTATTTATTCATTCTTCAAATGTACAAAGAACATAGAGCAAAGTAGGCATGGGATGTAGAGCAAAAGAGCAACCCATGGACATTACCTCACCCTTTGCAAATTCTACTCTGCCAACCTAACTCTGTCTCTGAGTTGGGAGAGGAAGATTGCACCTGCTCTCACAGTGTCAGTGCCTTTCTGGCCTTCAGATTAACCCCTTACCAGCCTGTCAGTTTATCATTGACATACACTGTGCAGCCTTTCTTACTTCACCTAATCTGCTTCCCCTCCCACTTCCCTTTGCTAGGATCTTTGAGGAATTAGATGGCCTTTGGTCTCAGGCTTAGTCTAAGTTCTGAGACTAGTTGTTTGTTTTGTTTTATTGCTGCAGAGACGTTTGTCTGCATCATATTTCTAAACATTAACAGATTTTTCCCTAAAAACAAGCAGTTCAGTAGCACCTTCCAGACTAACAAATGTATCTGTTCTGTAATGAGCATTCCTGGGTAAGACCCACTTCTTCAGATTTGTGAAGCTGCAGACTAACACGGCTACCTCTGGGATTTTTCCCTGTTTGTCACATCATGCTTACAGCTGTGAGAAACTTTTGCAAATGTTTTTGTATCACTAATCCATTGTCTTAGTGTTTTCAGCATCAGATAATTTGTATTCCTATGAACACCAAAAATAACAACTTAGCAGTACAATATGCTTGATTGCTAATGTGCTGAAGCAGTGTACACTGAGGGTCTCATTACGTTGTGTGGCCTGCAGCATGAATAACATTGGAATAAGAGGCATGTTCCATTGTGTCCCTACGATTGTGTTAAATCATGTAAGTTACTCCATAAAACTGTTACGACATGCAGGTGCTAAAACCATCTGTAGGCATATACCCGATTTGCCATTTCATTATCAAGCATGCCATGTGCCACAGAGTACTGGAACTCTCTCATATTTCAAGTAAACCGTTTCCATAGTATGGTGTTCATGTCTAGATGATGCTGTAAAATAATAAAGGCTACCGTATGTATTTGGAGATAGGAAGTTCTGAAGAGAAGTCCCACCTTGCCGCATACGTCAGTTTATTAATGCTGAGCAGTCATTCTTTCCTTTGGACATTTCAAAGTGCTGATCTGAGGCCAGTGGATATAATCTGACTGCATGATATAAACTAGAATTTGGCAAGGTAGACAGATACTTGAGATACAAATGTAGTAAGAGCCCAGTCATTCTCCTTCTGAGCGTATTCTGTGACTATAGGAAACAGAACACTCTCTTGCCTCCCCTTGTGCCTTGGTCCTTCATTGAGGCCCTACTCTTGCCCAATAGTTTCTCTAAGGCCCTTCCTCTGCTCACACCATCCCCCTCCCTCCCTCAGTCTCTGCCGCCTTGGTCTCTTGCAGATTTTCACTGGGCTGTGGCGAGGAGTTGGGCTGTGCAAGGAGGTGAGGGTTTTAGCTGGCAGTGTGGTCTCTGGTATGGAGCTGGAGATAAGGGGGGTTTGAGGTGGCAGAGAGGGCTCTGAGCTGGGGCTGAGGGGTTTGAAGTGCAGAAAGGGGCTCTGGGGTGGCTCTGAGTGGGTGTTTATTCAGGCTTTGGGAGGGATTTTGGGTGCAGGAAGGGTCTCAGGGCTGAGACAGGGATTTGGGGTTCTGGAGGAGATTCATGGTGCATTTCCAGCTGTTCAGCACTTCCTTAGGCAAAAGTAGCTGGCAGGCACCTGTAGCACATACATGGAGGTTTGGCCATGTGGCTCTGTGGGTGTTGCCCATGCCTGCAGGTCTTAGCCCTGCAGCTCCCATGGTTCCTGGTCAGTGGGAACTGTAGAGCTGGCACTCAGATTGGCTGCCCCTCGACTCCAGGAGCCACATGGAGCTAAGGAAGTCAGGGACCTTCCTTAGCCTGTCTGCATGGCCAACCAGACTTCTTAACGTCCTGGTCAGCAAGGCTAACTGGAGTCATCAGTCAGACACCCTTTTTGACTGGTGTTCCAGCCAAAAACTGGACACTAGGCAAGCATACCCCACAGTCCTTTCCTTCTCCCGGTGGCTGCCTGAACAGATGTCTGAGATGCCTCACAGCTGGGGAGGGCGAGTGAGTACTAGTAGAGCTTCTATTTGCTTCCCCACCAAAAACATTTTTTCCAGGAAGCAAAGAAATTCTTCAGAGAGTATTTCTCTGCTGAGACACAGCGATGCAGATTTTCTCCCAGGATTATCATCTGAAGATCCTCAAAGACATGTAATACTTTTGGGTGAAAAAAAGGGTTTCTCAGATAAAAAGGGTGGTGTGCAGTGATGCTAAGTAACCTACCTTATCTTCAGTTGATAAGTCTATTAAACAATTATATACTATACTATGTTTATGATTCCATGAAACTTTGTCATTGAGTTTTGTACCTGAGGTCAAAAGGGGTGTCAGAAATCTACTCTGTACAAATGGATCTCTGATTTCGCTGACTGATGTTGAAAAGTATAATGATGTCAGAAAATTCTCAAGTGACCAGCTGTGAGTTCTAAAGATGACAAATTAGTCTAGTGAAGTTTGATATGAACTTACATTCAAGAGTTTCTCCCTTGGAATGGCTTTTTAAATGTGTACTTGCATAATAGATTAGTGTAGTAATTTTTGTTCCTTATTTGCTGGCAAAATTATGAATCTATTTTTTATTATTTAAACAATAGTATAACTGGGTTCTGCATTTTTTTAATCTCATCAGTTGAGCAGAAATCTGTCATGTCCTTAAATATTTATAGTGAACACAAAACCAAAAAGTCCTGGTGCACCTTATAGACTAACAGATTTTTTTGGCGCATAAGCTTTCATGGGCAAAGATCCACTTTGTCAGATGCATGTCTGCCCACAAAAGTTTATGCACCGAAAAAATCTGTTAGTCTATAAGGTGTCACAGTACTTCTGATTGTTTTTGTGGATCCAGGCTCACACAATGTGATAATATAGTAGAGGATCAAAGTTAACATCTGGTGTAAGCAGACATATCTCAGCTGGCTTGAGTAGAAGTCACAGAATTTGAAGTTACATACAATAACGATAAAATTAAAATTCAGTGACCCACTCATAGTCACTGAAGTCAGTGGAAAAACTCCCATAGGCTTCAACAGATGCTGGATCAAACCCACAATGAATATCTGAATAGCATTGCTTATATTAAAAATTCTGTTATGATTCTGATGCTCAGGGGAATTGTTCACAAATTCTGATTAATGCATATGATCTTCCATCATTAATTTTGACATACACAATTAAAAGCCCAGTTCTATCCTCTAAAATACATATTCCTCAATAACTTGTAAAATGAATGAGCTCCATATTGTGTGTAGAACACATTAGCCTCAAGAACCTGGTTCTCCACTGTATCTTGTATCTTCTGTGCTCATTTACACCTGCGTGAAATGCAGGCTGGTAGCACTTTGAACTCCTATTGCACAGGTGTCCACAACATGAGGCGCATGGCACTTGAGAATAGGATCCTTTGCCTGATTTTTTTTTTAAAAGGTACAGGAAAACACTCCAGCATTTTTATTTGTAAAGGCCTTTGTAGTAACATTGGAATACAGTGAGAAGCTACTGGTAAATGAAACAGCACAGTCCACCAAATACATTTAAAAAATCAGATTTATTTGACTTTCTCAATGGAGCTTTAGGTATCTTTTCCAGCCAAAAACCAGAATAAATGTTTCAGACAAGTGTGAACAATGAGTGCCACTGAAAGTTAATAAGTGAAAACTTAAGGTATTTTGACATATTTTGTTATTTTGATGTCTAGTGGAATGAAATACTGCAGATGAAAGGAATAACAAGCCATTCAAGCAATTATTTTCATTAACTCTTCTGATGTATCAGATTGGAAGAGGCAGATACAAAATGCTGCACATAATTTGTTTCATGTGTCCTTATAAAGCACAATACAAAAGTTAGAGACAATTATATTTTCATTCAATATACCCTTTTAGGGCCATTTCTTCAAATCTTCATTAAATTCTCTCCAAGGCTGATTTCTTTTTAAGCAAGGTCAGTATATTTGTCTTGCAAATTTGAGAACTCTGTGAGTGGAAATACAGAAATCCTGGCATTAGAACCAAAGCTATTCATGCTGAGATTAAAGGATCCCAGTACATTTAATGAGGATTTAAAAAACAAACAAAAAATACTGCAGGAAGTGTTGGGATCAAAGAGAGGACTATTTTTGTTTGGTTTAGGACCAGTCTCAGTGCACTGGTCCTATGCCCTGTAATACTGTTATACTTTCAGTCAGCTAGTTCTGTTATGTAGTCACATGTCAGCCCCCTTTCCTTATGATTTGTTTGTTTTAGATGCTCACCAGTTGAAATAAATCCTGAATTATTTCCAACAACAAATACATAAATTAAATCATATACATGTGTAAATGAGCAGAGTATTGTTGGACATGGATGTCTTATAGACAGACCATCGCAACTCCCACAGTTTAGAATATCTGGTCTTGTGGTATATTGTAGTGGTCCAGCTATTTTGTTGGTTCACTTAGGCTATGTCTGCACTAGACTATGAAAGTCAACCGCAGATACACAATTCTAGCTACACCAATTGCATAGCTAAATTCAACATCTCTCTTCTTGGCTAACTTGGCTGTCTACACAGGGGAAGCTGAATAGGAGACTTTCTCCTGTTGAACTCCCTTTTCCCTTGCTTCTTGTGAGGAGCACAGAGGTCAACTGTGACCCCTCAGAGGTTGATTTCACGTGTCTCTACTAGACATGCATAACTGATCCCCAGAAGATTGACACTTAGCGAGTCAATTTTCTGAGTAGTGCAGACCTGCCCATAGAAACTAAATGAAAATCTCCCATTTTAGGCTTCCTTTGAATTAAGCCACTTGGAAGTTTCTGGGATTTAGGCCTCTAGAAGTATGAGTGGTTTGTGGAATCTTCAGTGTTTTGTTATATTTACAATGAACAATAAAATAAAAATAAAATACAGTAGGGAAATTGTACCCAAAAATATTCAGTGTTGGCGACCAGCTACCACAAGTACACTGTCTGACTTGGTTATGAAGAAGACAGAGCTGATTATAGGTTGCAGAATTCATGTAGAAGAACCATGCTGCCTCCTTAGCTGACAGTCCAGTACATTCGCGTTATGGTATAGAAGAAGAAGACAGTGATCACGGCCTGCCATGCCTTTTTTTCATCTGCCACTGCCTAGGAGATTTTGATCTCCTCCCTCAGATGCTGACCTCATAGAACTTTTTTTTTTTTTCAACAGATCACCCTTCTGAAAGTTCATGTTATGTCACAGTGATTGCAAGTGGAGTATTTAGGAGCTATTATCCTAGCCCACAAAACCGAAAAAGGAATTCTTTGTCTCCACTTTTCAGTTTTTGGATTTTGTAACAGACAGATCAGAGAATTTTTTGGGTGCTGAGGTAGTTCAGTGGAGGTTGCTGTAGGTTACCTGTGAGTCAAATCAAGAGAATAGGTAACACAGAGTTCATTTTGTTCTCCAAAGATCTTTCTTTGATACCAGCTTAAGAGAATTATAGTTGGTTCAGATGAATAGTTTTTCCTAACCATTTTCTTCCATCCTCTGACCATTTGGGACTCAAGAAGGTCTCACTGTTTTTTTCCCCCATTTCTTTATATCTCCCAAACTCTGTGTTCCGTGCTGTAACCACCAGACCTGTCTTCAGTCTGTCAGGCTGCTCCTTACTTGTTTGAAGGAGACAATGTTGAATGAAGTTTGAGTAGGGCAGTGTTTTTGATGTTCTGGCTTCCAGTAAAATTACAGATGAGTCACAAATAAGGCCAAGATTTAGTCATTTTTATTTTTAAAGTTATGGTCAAGTCACGGATAATGAATAATAATTCACAGCCTGTGACTTGTCCATCATTTAGCAAAAACACCAGTGACTAAATTTCTACTTCTGGGACCCTGCTGCTCGGAGGGAGGGTTCCTTCTGGGGTGGGCCTACCGCTTGGAGGGTTGACTGCCCCCCCCAAACTCTGCTCCAGGAGGCTACTCTGCAAATGGCCTCTGTGCACCCCTGGGGCTACTGCTCCAACTGCCCCAGGGGCTCCTGCTGCTTTGGCTGTTCCCAGGTGTCTCCCTCCCTTGCCCCCCCCACACAAAAAAACCGATGCTTAGGCTGTCCCTGGATACAGTCTCTCCAGATGCTGTGTTGGCAGTTCTAGACCCAGCAACCCAGGACCACCCTAGCAAGGACAAGTAAGCCTTGCCCTGGGGCAGCCACTGTAAGTTCTGTTCAGTTCCCTGGGATTGCGTGAGCAGCAGGCAGTGGGACTAGCGCCAAAGTAGCCCCCAGGACTGCTATTCATAAATTCTCCAGGCCACTCCCAAGACTATTGGGTGGTCCTTAGATCCAGCTGCCTGGTTCCTCTACGGCAGTGTCTGGTGTGGTAGGCTCTGGGTTGTTCCAGTAGCAGCTGGTCTAGCTGGCTGTGGATCACCTGAGCACCTAGCCCTAGGGCCAGTTGCTTGGGCAGCCATGAATTCAGGAGCACCAGCCTCCGTGGAAGTCACAGAAAGTCACTAAATTTGTAACATCCACAACCTCCGTGAAACAATTTCCGAATTAATCATTACCACTTAGTAAAAATTCATGGAAGAGTGGTGGCATCTTGACTCTGCTAGGAAGTCTGGCTCTTTTAAAACCCAGCCCAGCTACAGAGGGGGCTGTGATTTATTGGTGAACTTCAGGGGGCAAGCTCATGTGCTAAGTCAGCCAGTTTTCCTGTAAATATGAGCACCTAGCGGGGACATTCTGAGTGCAATGTACCAGTCAGCTTTAGATTGTTCCCATCATAGCGGCTTAGATGACAATACCACGAAGGTCACTGTGATAATCTAATCTGAATTTCCCAGTTTATATAATGTATAGAACTGCCCTGAATTAGTACCTGTATGAACTAGAACATTTCTTTTAGGAAAAAAAAAAAGTCCAATCCTGATTTAAACATTTCCAGAGATGGAGAATCCACCACTGCCCTCTGTAATGTGTTCTAACAATAAGCTATATTGCATTTCAGGGATGCTTTGGCAAACAGCATTGCCTTCACTGCACTGTGTGGGTGGGAAGCTGAGGGATAGCTCATTGCAGTGGCCTGATGGCCTCTGAGATTAGATAGCTGGCATTGTCTCCAGGGCCTCTGGAGATGGGAATTTAGAGTGCTCCCCCTTGGGGGCAGCCAGGCAGGACTGACAAAAAGAGAGAAAGAAAGAGAGAGAGGGATGCAAGAACTACTACTGTTGCATTACACTACCACTTGCGAGGGCTGCTTCTTATCAATTTTGTAACTCTGTTGACTTGTACGGAGTTACTCTTGTTTTACATTAGTGTGTGTAAGCAATGAGTCAGACTCATTACTTTTCTGTATTCGTAGTTCCTGCCAGCCTGAAAAGTAAGACCACCCAGGGGAGTGAATCTGGGGCTGCCAAATCAAACTGCACAGTCTCTCTGCTAGGCCAACAGGCTAATGTGATTTTCTTTCTAAGATAAATAAAATTTTTAATACTCAGTGTTGAAGCACTGAATTAATGACTTAGAAGTGTTAGGGTCTGCTAATTTTTTAAAGAATAATCCATCCTTACTATACAGTTGCAGAATAGTCAGAGTTTATGTATGATAAACATACACATTTGCTGACTATGACTGCCTCATATATTTGGAGTATTGCACAGATGGGAATATAAAACAAAGCACAGCATTAGCTGTAAATTTATCTTCTCTGTTTACGATATCTGTAGAGGCAAAATGAAAGTTGCTTCATTCTTTCTTTATTCATATAAAGATGCCTTTGAATAATTTTTAATATAACTGTGCGGTTATAATTGCTTAAATCATTTTGCACTGTTTTTTTATAGATCTCCTCTCCCCTCACGCATACCTTCCAGTCACCACTGCCACTCTTAAATACGTAACAAACATGAACACAATAATAGGATTCCAAGGGAGGGTGGGCAAGAAAGAATGTCAGAGTGTTTATCATACAGCTGTGCCAAAAGTAAAGACGGAATGAATGAGATGGAGATTAAAGCCAGTAGTCTGAGCCTGTATTCAATCACTGCAGTCACTCTGTTTGCCTCCTGCATGCTGATGAAGTGTCATGAATGGCCCCATGTACTCTCATTCCAATATATTTCAGGCAGTAGTGATTATTGCTTGTACTCGACTAAAGCTTGAAATAAATGGCAAAGTCTTGCTTAGCAACAGAAGGACTAGTCATATCTCTCCTGGGACTGCTAACTCAAAAATGAGTTGCTTCTTATGGACATTAACTGGAGGAAGGAGATATAATTTATACTCCTTGCTTTCCTTGATATTTAAAATAATGAACAACAAACTAAACTGCATAAACAGTGCCGTTTCATAAATAATTATTTTGTTTGTCAAGTCCAAGCCTCATGTTTTTTCTCGTATGGTAAACTGTCCATCTGACTAGGGGACCAGAGGTTGCCTTATTTTGTACTGAGCAAGTACAAGAAGCACCCTGCCTCCTAAAAAAAGTTGCTTATGGTGTATTTTGATTTATGTAAAATTCTTGAAAAATATTTATGGAGTATTGAGTCAATTCATATCCATGTACCTTTTAAATACTTAGATAGGTTTGTGCTTTTTAGTGGGCTCATTCTTAAAAATAAACAAACTCACATTTTAAAATAAATGACAAAACACAATTTTAGTTCAGGTTGTAGGTCTTCAGTATATGCAGACAAGAATTCATTAAAAAATGCAGCAGCATAATTCTATTGTAAATTATAAGCTGCTATGCAGGTTTCTATTTTTGGTCACCACAAGATGGCAAAAGCAATGAGCGCTCAAAAAGAAGTAAGAATGGGTTCCATAATAATGCATTTTGCATTCACACTTTATGCACTTCAAGATAGAATCTGAGCACAGCAGGGGTGACAATCAGTCCAACAGTCTTTTGAAATCAAAGTACTTCCTTGAAATTGTTTTTTCAGTGCTAATTGCACTCATTTATTGTGATTCTTGTATTGTGTGAAGTAAAATGTTTACACTGTCACTGAACACAGCTCCATCACTGGAAAAAAAGATCTAGTCAATAATGTGATTTTTGGTGGGGGTGAAGGTGGGAAAGGAGGGGGTGTTATTTGCTTTGAAGGCTAAAACCATAGTGGGGGGGTTTCTTCAGCAAGCTGATTGCTAGGAGTAGTCTGAGAGGAGTAGCCTTGTTAGTCTGTAGCTTCACAAATAACAGGCAGTACTGTGGAGTCTTGGAGACTAATGCATTTATTAGGTCATGAGATTTTGTGAGTACAGGTAACCCTTTTTCCCTAACTGCCCCCCTCCCACCAATCACCTGAACTGGGTCTTACCCATGAAAGTTCATGACCTAATAAATGTGTTAGTCTCTTAGGTGCCACAGGACTGCTTGACTTTAGAAGGTTGTTTTTGTCCCCACATACCTTGGACTACTCTCAGTACAGTGACAACAGGGTAAAAATGACTGGTTGCTTGGAGAGCCTCGTTCACTTCTTAATCAGAGCTAATTTGTCCTATGTTTAATAACTTCATAGTAGCTACTATCACTAATTCACTCTCTGAGTGGGAAGGCAGCAAAGAAGCTGTAGTTCTGCTGATTAGGGTGCCCATGTATGTAAAATCTAAACAAACAATCAAGACGTAGACTGATATTTCCAAAATCCCAAGTAAAAACAAGAGGAGAATGAGGATGCTAATTCTAAATATTTAGCTCTAATTTAATACAGCAAAGGTTTACCCAGCTGGCTGACAAGCCAGCCTATTCATGACCTTTTGTTTTGGGGCATGTCTACACAGCAGCCTTATTCTGGAATAGTTTATTTCAAAATAAGGCCACTACACACAGAAATGCATTTTGACATAGCACTGAGAAAGCAGAATTGCTTAGGCAAAGAAATGCTCTAGTTCCACAATATTTTCTAGCCGTACGCCATGCACCAGCAGAAATTAAGTGAGTTTTGATGTAAGAGCTGCAATGATAGTATTTTGTGTTAGGATGAATCTTTCATGTCTGGTTAAGATGTCTCCAGCGCCCTTTTGCTCAGGTAGTACAGCGTAAAGTGACTGCATTGCTGCTAAAGAGCTGGGTAAGTCTTCCCATTTGGTAACTGACACTGTACATAATGTCCTCCACCTGAGGAGTTCAGAGTATTTTGCTGATGATGATGAGTAAAGCTTCACAGACAAGTACTGTCCTCATTTAACAGATAAATCAGGAAGTAACTTGTGAAAGGTGACTCGGAAACCCATGATAGTACTGGGAATGGAACTGGAGTTGCCCCACTTCTAATCCCAGGCCTTAAAACAGTGCCGTTTTTACACATTTCTCCATGTTATGGAACAAATGCAGATATTATTAAACACGATAGCTTCCACATGCTTCAACCAACTCAATGTACAGGGCGCTGTACGAACCTAAAAGAGAGATAGTCCCTGCACTGAATAGCTTACAAGAGGGGAGGGGAGCCTTTTTTTTTGATTGGGGCCACTGGCCCATGGACAGATCAGTCAGGGGCTACACCAGTGAGAAGCAAACACAAACAGAAAAACCTCACCAACTGAAAAACCAATCTACCAACCAAAAAGTAGATACTCCCTTCATTTCCCTCACACACCTGCCCAAGAACCTAGCGGGGTTGGAGCTACTACATTTTGTGGGCCCTTCTAGGCTCTGGGGTGGGGCCAGAAATGGAGGGTTCAGTGTGTGAGGGGGCTGCCATGAAGTGAACCTGGTGTGTGTGGTCTGGGAGGGAAGGCGGGGTGCGGCAGCAGGTTGGAGATGAGCAATCTGGGCAGGAGTGGTGTGCAGGAGTGGTCTTTGGGTGGGGAATCTGGTCAGGAAGTGGGGGGCAGGAGCAGGCTGGAGGTGCAGGGTCTGAGTGGGAGGAAGGGTGCAGGAGAGGCTGTGATGTGGGATGAGGGAGGGAGGGGTTAGGGTGGGGGTGAGGGGTCTGGGAGGGAGGGTGCAGGAAGAGGGTGGAATGGGATGGGATCTGTGTGGGAGGAGGCACAGGCGCTGTCTGGGTGTGCAGGGTATGGGTGACAGGAGTGCAGCTTACCTGGGCAGCACTGCTGGACGCACATAGGTCTGTACCCTCCTGCCCACTTCTAGGCACTGCTCTCCCCTGCTCTGATGGACTGGAATTCTGGCCAATCAAAGTGGTGGGAGAAAGCCTCCGGACATTCCTGCCACTTCTGCTCCCCCTCCTCTTTCTTCAGCTGGGGAAATGGCAGTGGCACCACGCAGAGCCACTTCCTGCCACTCGCCTCGCCCTACAGCAGAGCCCAGGGGCTGGATCTGACCGTGGCTTGCCTTGTCCAGCCTGTGGGGCTTGAGGCTCGCCACCCCCACCTCATTGCTGGACAGATACTGGGGAGGGGAGCCCTGAGCCTTGGGTCCGGATTCAGGAAAGCTGACATCCCGATTCCAAATATTGGCTGGGGATTCCTCACCCCGGTTTACAATCTAAATAAACAATATAAGTATAGAGAAACCATCAAACATTTCCTACAGGTTTTCCACAGAATCAAGGTATGTAGGGGCTCTCTTTGGCCTTTTATTTACTAGTATGAGCTTTCTGTTCATCGTCACAGTGTACAAAGAAAGCATTAGAAACTCATATAGAGAAATTTAAACATTTTAAAAAATCGCCAAACTTTGTAGAGATGGCCCAGTCTCTTCCGATAAAACGGATGGCTTTTGGTCTAGCATTTCCACTTTCAGAAGACTCCCTGGGAAGTTTCGAGCCAAAATTTATTTTAATTTTAATTTGAGCATCATTGGAAACACATATTGTACAACAGATAGTACAACTGTTCTTTCAAAGAGCTGGAGTCATCTTTACTGAAGACTAGTGAAGATTTTTATTTGTTTAATCCAGTTGTTTGAGCAGAATGGAAGACCAGATTACATTTGTTAAGCATTTTTAAAGTCTCAGAATCTTATTTGCCTCTGTGTGATTCCAGTTTTGTGTTGGTGTAATTCTGTCAAAATCAGTGAGAAATCAAACTCTGAAGGTTATCTACTAGGCCATCTGTTATTGATATTGTGAGTTGGATTAGGGCTGAGTCTTGCAAACTTTACTTATCAGTGTTGGTTGCTTCTGGGCTATGTTTTTTCTAATCATTCTCCTTTCATTCAGCAAAGTAGTCCTGTTAAATATCCAAACCTGTTGTTGACCCACTGTATTGACAATAGATCATGATTTCCATGTAAGAAATTTCTGCCTCTTTAATGATCATCTTTCCATAAAATAAACTGGCTTCCTTGAATGATTTGTTTACCATTTTAAGATTAAATGAGATTCAGTTGTTTATTTCAAACTGTTTGTCTCTTCCCCTTCTTCTCCACCCTCCCAAATAAAAGACAAAAATCTCATGATGCATGAGAGCCATTTTGAGTGGTGATTAATCATTCAGTTCACTTCTCTTAGCTATCTCTTAGGTAATATATGCTTGTGACTATTTTGTCCAAAGATATTTTACCTAACCCCAGAATGATTGGATTTATCTCAGCGTCATAATAAGTGATAATTTAAAGGTTGCTGTATAATGCAAGTAGAAATTAAATGTACCTTATTAAAATCTTTTTCGTTAAGTTTTATACGCTTTAGCTTCAGGGCAGTTACATGAAAGATTGTATGTGCAGAAAAGCCTTTTTTACTGTTGCATTAATTTCAGCTTTTCAGATCTGATATCAGCTTGTCCTCAAGTTTTATTCAACCTATTTTAATGCTGTAGGGAGAATTTAGTTGTTATAATAATATAATAGGGCAGGATGATTGTTCGTAAATGTGTCTGTGTATGTTTGATATACACATGCACAATATGTGGTAACCATGTGTATCTGACCTTGGAGTTTGATGCATCTGCTGAGACATCTCGTTCTTGCTGTCTTTTCTGCTCTCTTGTAATTGTCTTGTATTCAGACTCTTGAAAGCCCGGTTGAAAACCATTGAAGGCTGATTGATCTGTTCCTCTGCATTCCAACAGAGAGAGATTCTAAACAACAGGTAGTAATAGAGCCACCCTCCTCTTAAGGTTTTCAGTGGGCATAACGACTTTCACTTTAAAACTTCATAACCAGGCTGCTAGTAAGAAATGATGAACCGGCACTTCCTAGTTTCTCTGTGTGTAGTGCCTCCTTCCACCATTTACTTTCAGGTCTGTGCTTGCTCCCAATTATTCCTGTCCAAAGCGTCCATTGCCACAACTTCCAACCGGGGCAGACATTCTTTCTTGGTGCCACAAGGGTCTGCGTTGATAGAGCTGGTCTATATACATGTGTTTAACATGATTCATAGCACAAAAGGGAAGACTTCTTAGCAAAGTGCCACTAATCAGAAAAAAATACCTAGCATGCTGAAATTCTGACCACACTCAATATTCTGACATTAAATCTCAAGGGTAGGTGAAAATAGAAGAGACAAAATCAGAACCCAGTCAGGACCCAATCCTGGGGATCTTCTTTTGTAAGGTTCTCAATGTAGTAAATGGAAGTTTTCCAGAGCAGGCAGCTTAGGGTTATATTGTGCTATCTTTCATAGGGTTAGATGAAGGGATTCATAGCATCAGAGTTAAACTGGCTTCATCATCCATTTATGTAGATTTGTAAAAAAAAAAAAAAGTATGGTGACTTGTTCGTTCTTTGTTACTAATATAAAGGTAATTAGACAGAGACTTCACAAACTGCTGATATCTAAATGTTCCATAGAAGAAGATTGTTATGATGTATCTTCAATTTTAGGGTCATACAGTGCAGCCCAGAATTTTTTTTTTTTTTTTTTAAATACATACTCTCTCTTTACAAGACTTGCAGTACTTTATGCCTTGGCTAGCATTTTTCTCAATATCAGTTCATGCAAGCTGGCAAACATTTTTTTTCAAAGAGTTAAGCAAAACAATGAACGTTTTCATTTTAGTTCTTTTGTTACTAAGGAGCTTGGGATGAGGAATATTATTTATGGGATATTTGTGAGGAAATTTATAGAACAGTTTAAGTTTCAGTTGAGTAGCAAAACTAAGCAGTAGTTTCAAGATGGCCCTCATTAGATAGGGAACGGTTGAAAAATAAAAATGTTAATTTAAACTTTGAAGCACAATGTCATGAATTTAAAGATTTCTTATCATTTTCATTAATATAAATGAAAACTTGATGTCTTGATTCTTTTGTGTCTGAGGGTAAGACTTTAGCTTTTCAGTAACTTGAGACTAATTTTAGAACCGGTGTATACCATTTCTTTTTTTTTTCTTAACGTAGAAACACATCCTTATTCAGTAAAAGTTACATGGAGTCAGTGGGAGTTGTGAGTGGGCAAAGATCGGGCTCTTTGAACAGAAGAGAAATGGTTTTGTGTCCCAACTGAAACATGAGACAGACTGGCACTGAACACAGATGTTTACCAAACTTTATGTACCAAACTGTATTGTCCTACCTCCTGAGTATTGAAGAAAGGATTTGGATTTCTGGGACTAAACACTGGCCCTCCGCTCCGTCCCTTTTTGGTGCAGCGGGCTAACCCACTGAGCCAATGGCTGTCCTCATTGGCTGGCATGGAGGCAGATATGTTGGCTAACAGGCATGGCTTTTAGCACCCCAGGCTTAGGTGCTGTGCCATTGCAGAAGGAAGCGTCTCTAACGTGTAAGGCGCTCTGTTGAGCTCTATTGAAGATCTTGCAAGTCTATGCAATTTAGACCAATCTAGAAACTTCATTAAATATCTTTAATGACTAAACTGTGCCTTGGTGAGATTGAGCATAGGAGGAGAACAAAGATAGCTCAAAGACATCTCTGTCCATCACTTTCTGAGTGATGCTGAGCACATCTCTGGTATAGCAGGGGTTCTTGCCCTCTGAATAGCAGAATAGAAATGCAGCAGCAAAGATCCAGGTCTGTTTTGATTATCACTATGCATCTATTTCACACCTTTGAACAGGAAGGATAAAAATGACCAAAGCTTAAGCATAGCTTGTGCAGGCATGACAACAGATGCTGAATGCCAGAGAAATGGCTGAGTTTTGTAGCCAGAATGCTTGCATATCTTGAGTGTAAAGTGTCTCCCTGTGGGTACACATACATTTGAAATAGAAGAAGTCTAGCTATCAAACACTCCTTGAACAGGTAAGTTAAAATCAGCCTCCTAAATTAGTGCAAAAATACCTGCAGTTTCATGGCTCAATGAAAAGGAGATGCGTTGTGATTTATTACATTTTAATTCATTTTTTTCCTTTGAAGTTTTAAATTGAACAAGGACATGCCTTTAGTGCCCTGAGTTGAGCAGAGCTTCTATGAGTATATCTACCCAAGCCAGAAGTCGTCTGTGTTTTCAGGAGTTTCTTCATCAGCTGCTACGTCCAGAACCTGTCCCTAAAGCAGAGTGGTTCAGAGCATAAAGTCTTGAAGCAGCTACTTTTAATTTAGACAGAAACTCTCCATGCAGTGAGTGGGGCAGGCAGGAAATGATATCTCTTGCTTTGGCTCCTAGAATCTGCTACTTTGATACCCAGTGAATCTTCAGTGTTTGTGAAGAAATGGGATAAGGAGCAGTGCTGTTGTTTCACCTCATAAAAATTGTGTTTATTTTGAAGATTACACTAAAATCTGTTAGCGATAGCAGTGTAGGTGATTTTGTGTGACAACCATTCTTGCTACTGCAACAGCTCCAAAAATCAGGTCATTTGATTTTTTGTTGTTGTTGCATTCCTAGTTATTCTTTACACCATGATAACTTACTAAGACAGAACCTCATTAGCCAGCAATTGTTCTCAACTGCCCAGTTTGGCCTTCTGATTTCCTTGTGTTCCAGAGCAACGCAATAGTGATGCCACAGTCTATGTAGTGTAGGATATAACTTTCTAAATCAGAAACCTAATGTTACTATTTTTCAGCCCTTTTTCATGCAAAAAAAGACTGACAAAATGTAATGAAATAAAAAAAAAATTCTGCCCTGTTGAGGTTTGTTTGTTTGTTTTTCTCCTGTATGACCACTACGAGATCAGGACAGATTAATAATCCCATCACTGTGGTAAATCCAAGAAGACTGAAATATTTACCTAATCAAGAAGAGCATTCACATGGGCTTTTAGAGTCTGTGTTGTGGGTCTGTAGGGTTTGTTTGTGATATTGGAATGGCAGTTGCTTTCCAGATTGAAAAGCAGAACGGCATCTGACAGGTCAAAATGTACATTGGCTATGTGTTTTGGACGATTGACTTTATATCCATGTTCCTTCAAACCACTTTCATATTCCCTGCAGTGACATTTCCTGAAGACAGCAGACTTGCTTCTTCTCAACAAGCTGCTGATGATTTAAACAAGTGTTACTGGATATTTAGGAAGAACTACCACTTCTTGCTCTTCAGCTTTCCTCAGAGAAATAGCCTCACTTATATAAGAGCCCCCATGGTTTTTCTCTTGTGGCTGTTGATTTTGGCAGCAAGACGGGTTTATTTTAATAGTGTCAGACTGCTAATGAGAGGTTATGGGATAGTTTGTGTGGTTTCTCATAGTTTTTAAAAGGAGAGCCTTCTGTCAACCAGTTCCTCAATTGGTGTATCTTCATGGCTCCATTAAAGCCTGCATTCTTGCATTTGTTTTCTTTTTTGGTACTGCTGGAGGTGTTGGGCACAGATTAACTGAAATCTGTATTGTGTACAGCATCAGTATTGTGTACTTCCCTCTCAGATTCTTTCTCATAGCAGCTTGTATTGATGAGATTTGGAATCCACAGTGTTGTGCATGGATATATTATTTCTGTAAAGGGCAGAACCCAGGTATTCCTTTTCATTTGCTTTTGTTGCTAGTAGTACTGGGTGCATGATTTCCACATTTAGAGGGTTGTTTTAGGCTCACTTTCTAAATAAGATCAAGGGAACTTACAAAGAACAATGACTTGAGGAATCATCACTGAGGGGAATTATTCTGAAGACTAAGAGGAGTTTTCCCTTGGCTGTCTTTATTCCTCATAAGACTTACGTGAGGGCTGGAGGAGCAAATCGTATCTGACCATCTGTGTGTGGGTGCTTTTCGGGGACAAACAGTTTGCCCCCATGATTAGACTCACAAAAGGAGTGGCTATAATATTCCTGATAATAACGGGGAGTAGAAGGGTTATTTGTAGTGTTGCCATTGCTCGCCTGTCCTAGTCCACTCATCAGGAAATGCCAGTGTGGGAGACCTGACTACATGTTCCTTACAAACACAGATATCTACTTTTGTGTATGCAACAGTAGGATGAATCTGACTCATGGCAAAATACCACCAACCAGGAAAGCTTATCCTGTCTACTATGGTGGCTCTATGACATGGACAGTTATTATGTGTATGCCCTCTGCCACAGCACTGCATAATTTTGTTCCTCAACAGAATGCTCCAAACTGTTACTTTCCTCTTTGCTGAGAATATAATCTACTGCCAAATATATTAATTTGGACATGTGACTGTGCGGGAGTCTGAGATTTAACACTGCTGTGTCCAAATACTTCACCATTGTCAATTACTTTTGAAAATAATGTGCTGAACAGGAAACAGATTGAACATGATAAACATCTGAAGGTATTGTTTCTGCAGCCTTTAATCCATCAATGCCTTGATTTCTGAGGCCTGTCTGGCTGTGAGTTCATTTTTGGCATCAGCAAAAGTTTAGGCATTGGAATGGCTATGGAAAGAGGTCTTTTGAGCTGAAGTTATTTGTCGAGATATTATCTGCATTTATTTTCCTTTTAATTACATTGTTGAAGGCAGGGAACAAAAGACAGTACAATATACAAAAATAAATAGAGTTAAGTTTTATACAAAAATAGATAGAGTTAAGTTTCAAACCAGCATCACTAAGCAAATAATGCAAAATGGGAGTACCATATTCAGGGTTAGCATAATACTGCACTTACTTTAAAAATAATTCCACAAGAAGATAAAATAATGCATTGAATTAATCTTGAAGACCTGTTACACTATAAACTTTTTTTGGACTATACAATTATCCAGCTGTGAGGATCCTTCCTTTAATTAAAATTGACTGCTTATTTCAGAATGAGTAGGATGACAGTTCTACTCTTATACTCCTTATACATGTGAAGTAGTTAAAAAGTAATAATAATAATGGTAGACCATCGATCCGATGATGACAAAGGACCTGTGCGTGTAAGCTTTTTAAGTGGTAGAGCTGTTGCACGGGAGCAATCCCACTCTCTCGACCTTGGAAGCCAGGCACCAGTGGTACGTAGAATTGTCACTACTGGTAACTTCTTTGGTTGCAGTGGATGGCCTTGACGTCTTTTGTGCCTTGTCAAGCCCTTCACTTTCCACAAAGTGTTGCAGAACCGCCTTCTTGGCCGTTGGATGTAAATGATCTTTTCCACCCAGTCCGCTGGAACTGACTTCACATGTTGGGTAGGCACATCCGAAAATTCACCAAGGGTTTGAGCCCTATCGGTTACACTCACCTGGTTTGGCCGGCCTGTCGAAGCCATTGCCCAGGGTGTGGCTGCTGCCCATGCTGCAGCTACTTGGAGCCACAAGTGAGAGCTGAGTGACAGACGGGGATCAAAGTGGACGGACTACCCCCGAAAGGGTACGACAAGTCCCTCCAACAGAGGTACTACCCCTCCCTGTACACCCATACACCCTAGTTAAAAAGTAGTAGTCTGAAAATGACAACAACATTAGTGGTTACTTTAAGGACATACTGTCCTGTTTCATGGCTGCATTACTGTGAAAACAGTTCAACCAGATTCTTAGAATAAGAGACCTTCATCAGATTTCTCATTTGTTAATTAATTATATTTACTTGTGGCCCATACAAAGCTTTTAGATGAAAAACTTCTTAATAAGGGCCAAATTATAGTTTTGTATACTACTGTAACTTCAGAGTAGTTTTGTTGAAATTGAAGTTAAACTCCAGTTTCAAACTGATGTAAATAAGAGCAGAATTTGACCCTGCGTATGTAACTCAACAAGATCCTGTAAGAGACCACAGAGCCCCAAAACCTGAGTCACAGGCATCCAATGCTTTTTAGCTCATGGCACCACTATAGGATAAATTTGTAATGAAGGAACTATTTAAAGTAATTCCTTTTATTTATTTTTTTTACAGTAACAGTGACAGATTAATCCTTGCGAACTTTGATCATCAGCACAGTCGTAAGCAGCAGGAAACAGTAACAGAGAGAGAGCCATGCTAGTCTATATACTATGAAAACAAAAAAGCAGTCCAGTATCACTTTAGAGACTAACAAAATAATTTACTAATGTGGCATGCCTGAATAATCCCAGCATGCACTGCTTTTCCTAAACAAGTTCATCATTTCTATGTTTCACTAAAAGATTTGGATTCTAGATTATGCTGAATAATAGATCAAATATCTCTGAGACAAATGATACCAGGATTGAGAAATGCTAAGCCACTAAGAACTCCCGTTTATTTCAGCCGGTGCTCAGCATCAGGATTTGACCTGTTTTGAAGACTTCAATATTTCAGTCACAAAGTGCAGAATGTATTACAATCTGATTCAATACAATGCCAGCAGTTGTTTCAAATCAGACAGAAGCTGAATCTAGCCAAGATTTTTAATAACATCTACCTTTATGCATTTTGAACTAAAAAGAGCTTGTGTTGCTAGGCATCAAATTGGTGGTGCATGGAAAAATTATTCAGCGAAACTATAATATAAGCCTGCATGTGCAATTCAGAATTAAAGTTCTTGGATGAATACAGAAGCTAAAATCCTTAGCAAAAGCAAGCCCTGTAGATCAGGTTCTGCTTGTTTCATATTAGAAGGTTCCGGTGTTGTTTCCATCTGCATTTCTGTGTTAGGGAAAAAATGAACTTTACTGCTTTTCAAAGTATGTAAGAGAAAAATTTAAAACTATGTCACATTTGTTATAATCACAGCAGACTTTCTTTTAAATGGATTGCTTTATTCTGTGGCAGAGAACAGAAATATGCATTTCTTGGATGCAATCACTATATGATGAAGACTATCAACCATCTACAAAAGGTGGTCTCTTGCTTGTATGACGTGCACATTAAATTTCTGGGCTTTTTGAAGTACATGCTTGTCTTGATGAGATTGCAAACTAGCATGCCAAAAATAACCTGGGGATAAAAATCTTTGTTACATTTACAAACTGCCATTTTATTTTATATTTTTTAAAGAATGTAGGTGCTATTTTGAAATAAATATTAAGATTTCCTTTTTCCTCCATGTTACACAGCTTGTATGCATGCATTCACACAATTGTCATTGACCTGGATAGGACTCTTATACAGGGAACAGTTGCAGAATTGAACAGTAACCATTTTTTTAAAAAGGTGCTGCATTCTCACAATTTCCATGACTAAAGTTGTGAATATTTATGATTTCTGTGGGTCAAAATTAAAAATAAGCATTACAGAAGAACAGCCTTTTTTTAAAGAGTTTTACCCATTTTAGATTTTGCTATCTCTGCATTTCTAGCTCTGAAATGGCTCCAAAGGGAGAACTGAGTCAATGAATGAGCTGGCTTATTGGCACTCTCCCCATTCATCATAATGTGCTTAGTCTAGAAAGTAGGTTTCCCTCTTCACCTTGCTAGGAAGTTTATTCCTTTCCTCCCACATATGAGGCTTTTGCCACAGTGTTTTGTAGAGACGTTCCCAAGACTGGATTACTGTACTTACTGCATGTTGGATTGAGGGTTGCAACAGTGGAGAATCTTCACTTGTCCAAAATAGGTTAACCCATATCACCTGAGTGGATTGGGTCATTGTAAGCTCCTCACCTCTATGCTTTTCCCCTCCCCCCAACCCTCACCCCTGCCAGCTCCCCACTGGCTTTCATTCTTTTTCTATTTTCACTCCAGGGCCTCAGTGATAATCTTTAAACTGATCAAGGATCAAGCTGTAGCCACATCAATGACTCTATCTCCACACATAGCTCATTAATGTATTTTCATTCCTTTGGGACAATGCAGTTCTCACAAAGAAGGACAAGATGTATAAGAAATAGGAGTTTTTCCATTTTTTTAAGAGTGTGACTTTTCACCCAATTTAATCTCCAGAGGCTTCCTGTTTTGAAAAAGCTGACTCACCTTAACCAAATTAATGGGAGAGAAAAATAAAGGTAGAAGCAGCAAACAAATAAAATATTTAAAAATGAATATGAAATACGTGAGAAAAATGCATCTCAACCAAGGAAGGAAGAAAAGAAGGTTCATGAAATCCTCTAAAAATCTCCCTATGCAAATTTAATTTAACTGGATAATATGGTGCTGAATGCTCCTACATATTTTTACATGTCTTTAAATAGATTACTATAGATACTTAAATGCAGTGCTTTTTGGTGAAAAAAGAGGAACTCGTCTGGCTCCTCACCTTCCCTCCCTCTCCCACCGATTCCTGTGACTGGGGCTGCTGAAGGGGCGGTGTGGGTTCAAACTCCCAGCCCCGCTCTGCCGTGGGCCATGAGGGCTTTGCCTCCCAGCCCCATTGCAGCCTCCCAGCCCCCGCGCTGCTGCGACGCTTTGGGGGCTTTGGCTTCCAGCCCTGCACTGCCACAGAGCTCCAGGGCTCCAGCTGCTGCTCCTGCTCAGCTCTGAAAAAAGGTGACGGTATGCCATACCAGTACATACTGGCACAGAAAGATCACTGCATAAATATAGATGGAGTAGTCTGTCGAAAGTTATGCTCCAGATTCATCAGTGTTATTGTAGTTTTTCCCTAGTATAAATAACTGAAATAAAGGAGCTTCACCTAGATAAAATTTGAGCAACTCATTGGTGAATCAGTCCAAGTATGTGGATGGGCTCCTATTACAGTTTCGAAAATCTCATGCATGTTTCCCAGGTGGCATGGTGATGAAGCATAAGCCAGGAACACTAAGGGCAAGAATCTACTGATAAAAATTGTATTATATGTAGAAAAAATGGCAATATTATTTTAATCATTTAGATGTCATTTGAATTTATCATTTTTAGATAGCTTTTTGTGAAATAAGGGGTTTCATTTTTATGGAAAAGTGATAGTAAAAGGTCAGATACGACCGTTTTTAACTGCTTGCTTAATTGTGCACCTTACATTGTAAGATTCACCTGACAAGAAACAATTAAGTGTCCAGTAGTCCTAAAACCATTTACTAGAAACATTGTTGAAATTGCACAGCACAGTAGGGTTGGCATTTATTTCAGCTCAAGTATTCTGAGAACTAGGTGTAGTTAGCTTATAAATTTCAGATGAATTTTTGCACATGTTCACGCAAATGGTTGTAATTGATTGCATGCAAGTAGAAGACCAACTAAATGTGCTATCTTGCACTGTAACATAAAATATAGAAGAGAGAAATAATACTACCTGCCTGGTGAAAAATGTCTGTTTTTCAACCTTATTAACCACTGTAATAACTATAATGTGTCTCACTTGCTTGCAAAATTTAACATTTGCCTTTACTAGTGTCATATTATCAACACCTTCAAAAGGAATGTGACATTTTAAACATTCAAGATTCAGTTTTGGCAAAGCTTGCACCAAAAAAACTATTTTCTGTTACTTCCTTTATCTATTCTAGTACATGTATGAAATTCCAGAATCAAACTGGATATTTTCTTTGTATTTCTAGAGAAAACAATATAGATCAAGGAAACGTTTATAGCTAGGGTAGGATATCACACAGTTCTATATTTTGATACATACCTGCTGCTTGGTCATTCAATCTTAATGTGGTTTGGAAGTTGATAGCATGACTTGTATAGGAAAGGATCACAGGGTAATATCAAGTAGGAATTAGGTGTGCAGTTGCTTTTCTGTTTTATTGTGAAGGGATGGAAGCTAAATTAAGGGATTGAAAAATCTGCTTAAACTTTCAAATGCTCTCTTATAAAGCTGGATTTTCAAAGAAAAATCCTGTAATTAAGATTTGCATTCATAGAAGGGCACTCCATACAGATATTTCCTGATCTTTGCCTGAAGTATTTTCAAACATTTGTTTTCCATACATGTATACACAATGCCACGTTTTTATTGCTGCAAAGTTCCTTTACGCCACCTTAACATAAATGTAATCTGTTTGACCCTAGCTCTGCTGTTTTTATAGAACAATAAACATTTTCTGACAGAACCAGTTTGCAAGGTTCTCAGATGTCTACTAGAAAGAAAAATTGTATGGAATCTCAGTTTTTTTTATATCCATCAGCTGGCTTCCAATTTGTTGTGGAGTGTCTGCTGTGACATGGGGCCATGGCTCTATTCAGTTGTAATAGATTGCCTGTAGTGCACTCAGTGACTCTGGTACCTGTTCCTGGTTCTTTTTCCAGGTCAACTGGCTGCAGGTACATGTGAGATTGTTACTTTGGACAGAGATAGCAGTCAGCCCCGAAGGACTATAGCCCGACAGACAGCTCGCTGTGCCTGTAAAAAAGGACAGATTGCCGGTACAACAAGAGCAAGGCCAGCCTGCGTGGATGGTAAGAGGCAAAGATCCATTCAATCAGTACCTATCAGCACAAAAGTTATCACATGTAATTGTTTATTTAAATAATAAAGATTTTGTCTAGCCACCATTATTATATGTGTCAGCTAAACTGCCACAGTTAGTTAGTTTTGTGATGTTACGATAGGAATCTTCAATACCAAGAATTACTCATTAATAACATAATTTTTTTCAGGAGGACAGTGAATCAGCAGCATTTTTGTTCTTTACCATCTTGATTTCTGATTTAGTTTGGTAATGTTAATAACTTTGCACTAATATATTCTGTGTTTCAGTTAGAATTATACTGAAACCCATGATCAGTCTAGAATGACTTTTTGTTTTATTTTTGTGAAACTGAAAATGTAATTGTAATCTAGACTCAAGGATTTAATACATTTGAAGCTAATATGACCACTCCTGCATGAAAGTTAGTGTTCTTAAAAAAAAGTGGTAATAATACTGTTGGAAATATATGTATGTACCTTACACGCATAGTATTTCTTCTTTCATTAAAATGTTCATTATGTATGATTCACTGCAGATGCAGTGGCTGTGCAGAGCCTGCAGCCTGCAAAAATGCTGATGTAGAGGGAGGTATGGAAATATTTCACTTTGAAATAATTTTGTGAAGCAAATGAACTGCTGTCTTACAGGCTAAGTAAAACATTAGCAGTGGTGCAGTCTTCATTGTAAGCTTGCTGAGGTAAACGTCTTAAAAACCAGTTAGAAGAAATAATGATGCTAAGTATATGTGAAAATAGTTGTACATGGCATTTTTGTACTAGACTGTGTTAAGAGCAACAAAGAAAGATGCATCTGTAAGGAGACAATAAGGATCACCTTTGAAAAATAACTCATCTATTAGCTAGAGTTCTCAAATGAAAATATTGCATACTATTAGATCAGAATTAGATCTCTCCCACTGGCTGCCAAAGAAGATAGCTTAACGGGGATTTTGGTGCCTAGCCACAAAGCTAAGCACAGAATATCACATTTTTTTATTTCTGTAGCTTGCTTTCACTATTGTCAGTAAATTAATCTTCTCAGCCATCTCTTTTATGGATTGTGGGATGCCATTTCCAATAATTTACTTCCTCCCAATTTGCAGTAACATATAGTTTCATTGTGAAATTAAGAAATGAATTTTTAGTGACCACCTTATTTATTCCTGAACATCTCACGTGCCCATTTTTTACAAATTGGGTAATTCAACATTGTATGCTATTACCCAATGGCTGCGTCTACACGTGCACGCTACTTTGAAGTAGCGGCAGTAACTTCGAAATAGCGCCCGTCACGTCTACACGTGTTGGGCGCTATTTCGAAGTTGAAATCGACGTTAGGCGGCGAGACGTCGAAGTCGCTAACCCCATGAGCGGATGGGAATAGCGCCCTACTTCGACGTTCAACATCGAAGTAGGGACGTGTAGACGATCCGCGTCCCGCAACATCGAAATAGCGGGGTCCTCCATGGCGGCCATCAGCTGGGGGGTTGAGAGATACTCTCTCTCCAGCCCTTGCGGGGCTCTGTGGTCACCGTGGGCAGCAGCCCTTAGCCCAGGGCTTCTGGCTGCTGCTGCTGCAGCTGGGGGTCCGTGCTGCATATACAGGGTCTGCAACTAGTTGTTGGCTCTGTGTATCTTGCACTGTTTAATGAAAGTGTGTCTGGGAGGGGCCCTTTAAGGGAGCGGCTTGCTGTTGAGTCCGCCCCGTGACCCTGTCTGCAGCTGTGCCTGGCTCCCTTATTTCGATGTGTGCTACTTTGCCGTGTAGACGTTCCCTCGCTGTGCCTATTTCGATGTTGGGCTGAGCAACGTCGAAGTTGAACATCGACGTTGCCAGCCCTGGAGGACGTGTAGACGTTATTCATCGAAATAGCCTATTTCGATGTCGCAACATCGAAATAAGCTATTTCGAAGTTGGGTGCACGTGTAGACGTAGCCAATGTGAGGTAAAGAGGTAGATTTTGTGAGGGTAACTATGGCTTTTGCATGTAGAAGCCAGACACACTCACAAATTTTGCTGAAGCAATTAAGGAAGCCATATGTTAACTGGGCTCAACTTTCAGACTGGTAGGTTTCCATCTCATCAGACAAAAAACAAACCAACAAACAAACAAAAAAAAACCTCTCTCCACATATCCACAGAATGAGTGGCTATGGTTAGTATGACTCCTAGTTTTGCTGCAGGCACTCTTGGTAATCATCTTTATACTACAAAAGTGAGTAGATTATTGTAAATATATCTATTTTTCATGTGTGCATATTGATTATATCAGCAGAATTTTCAGAAACCTGCATGATCCATCACTGTCTTCAGGCACTCAGCATCTGACCTTCCAGTGATTTGCCACACACACCATCCATTCATCGCCTCACTAATCTTCCCGTACTGGGATGACCCTCCACTATTCTTGCAATAATAACTTTCACAAGGTTATTTTCTATGCCTAACGTGACCAAAGTATATACATCTGCTTCTATTGATTTTTGACATCAGGGTTTGCTTCTCTCCAATAACTTTTCTGACATTGGCATTCACATTTTTCTGTCCATGAGACATGCAAGAGTCTTTGCCAGCAGCCCATTACAAAATCTTCAGTTTTCTTCTTGTCAGTAGCATTAACTTTATTCACATCGATAAATCTGTATGGAAATAAAAATAGGCTTTTTGCCAGTTCTCTCTTTTGAGATAGAATGGCTTTTCCACATGTTCTTAAGAGAGGCAATACTTGAACAAGCCATCCCTTGTCTTTTCTGATTCTTCGAAAGAGCTTAATTAGTTGGCTATATGTGATCCCAGATAATTAAATTAATCCACTGCCTCTCTAGCTTGTCTTTTAATTGTGATTTCTGCTTGTATCCTGCTTTTGTTATCTTAGTCAACGTATGTGCATTTTGTTTTGATAACATACAGGAATGTCATGTCATCAGGAGTTGTGAGGTCAGTCATGTGTCCACCAATGGAAATGCATGCTCTTTCTACTTTTTTAAAACTTTCCAACTTGTTACATAATAGTGCATTTTTCTATATTTCAGGCTTGCAACAAAATGTCCTCTTGTCTCACAGACTGCCCAGTGGAAAACCACTGACTGTTAGCTGCCACTGTTCACTTCATGGTGGCTGTTGATGGAAGTCTTGCAATAAATTAAATGAGATACCCTGAACTCCCCATATTTGCCGCTATCCTTCAAAGATGGTTATGTCAGACCGTATCAAATGCTTTTGAGTTGTTAGTGAAGCATGCGATCAGCGGGATTACTGCATATTTTCACTGACGTGACTAATCACCTTTTGGTCACATGTGCTTTGGAAACAGATTGTTGTGGTGGTAGTTCTGCTTCTATCCTTTGTTTAATGCCATCCTGAATTATGCGGAGAACAACTTTACTCTCATGCAATATCTGGGTGATGGTAGGATATTCATTACAACTGTCATTTCTGCCTTCTTTGATGAAAAAAGAAAAAAATTCCTTTTTCCAGTCCTTGGTCCAGTTTTTAGCCATTCATATATCACTACAGATTTTCCACCTCATTTCAGTATTGTGACTGCCAATCTCTTTTAACAGTTCTGCAGGAATGTTATCTACCCTGGTGATTTGGTAGTCTTCAGTTTCATAAAAGAACATGTTACTTCCTTTTAGACGATTGATAGCTCTGACTCCATAATCTCTTTTGTGTCATCCTATATTATGAGTGGCTTGGGTAAGAGATACAGAGTGTTCAAAATAATCTCTGCACCTGGTTATTATAGGAGGTTGGAAATTTTCAGACAGCCAAAAACTGTATATACATTCTGTAATTCCTCACATCTCAAATAAGCTGTGGAATCATAAGCTAAAAGCTAAAGCTACAAGCAATGATTATGGATTACTCTGCTGATCATACTTAGTTTTGCAATCCTGTGAGTTCATAAAATTTAAGGCCAGAAGGGACCATCTTGACCATCTAGTCTGACCTCCTGCACGTTACAGGCCACAAAGCCTCCCCCACATACTCCTGTAATAAACCCAGAATGGCTGGTTGAGTTACCAAAGCCAAACGTGATTAAAAGACTTCAAGTTCTAGAGAATCTAGTACAAGGTGTTAACTTGCAAGAGCCCCAGGTTCCATGCTGCAGCAGTAAGTGAAAACCCCCAGGACTTTGCCAATCTGAAGGGGCTGGGAAATTCCTTCCCAAACCCAAATATGGCCATCATTTAGATAAAGCAGCCAGACATCTAAGAAACAATTCACTGTAGTAACTTAGTCTTCCCAATCTGGTGTCCCCCTACTGGGTGTTCGTGATATGCACTGCTAGTAGTTGCATGTCACCTACATGCCATTTTAAGCAGCCCCCCCATACCACCCCCTTCTTAAACTTATCAAGCTCATCTTTGACGTCAGTTAGGTTTTTCCCTCCATGGCTCCTCTTGCAAGGTGGTTCCCATATAAATGTAATGGGTTCTGTTAGCATAGATGATCCGAAAAGGTATAAACTGGAAACTTTATGCCCTTTTATTAAGTGCTGCACCTGCAAACACCTTTAAGATACATTTGTTTTGTTTCCAGCATAGGGATATTGCACTTCCACGGATACTGTGGAATAAGGCTCAAGTAGACCCATAAACTGATAGAACCATCTTAAATAATTGATCATAAATGAAAGAGAATATAGCTTTTATGGTACTCATTCAGCCTTACTCTCATGCAAAGAGAGACAAGACTTCCTTGGCACAATGACAGAGGGTGTCCATCTGATTTCAACTGAAGTATAATTTTCCTTTAAAGTAGAGAGAGATGAAAAATAATCCAAGGCCTCTCTCCTATGTACTGTCTTCTGCTTATTACTATATTTAATGCTGATAACTAAATGTATTATGCACAAAAAAATGGCTCCATGAGTTGGTGAGGTGGCTCGCTCTTAAGAATAGTTTGTAGCGATTCAGGCAATGATAGGGTCATCTAATAGTGCAGGTATATTTGGTTTCTAGGATTTCTGTTGGGGATGTTGCTGTTGAATGGCACCTTCTGCTGGCCAGTTCAGAGTAGTAGTCTTCAAAGGAAGCTGTTCATCCTTCTGGTTGTTATCAAAACACCATTGTTGTAGGAAAGTGACAAACATAGGGCAGGATTTTTTTTCTTACACTGAGGGAGAACATGTGCAATTATAGATTTCATCCATTAGAGACTTCTGTTCGCTGTCTGTTACATAGTCCTCAATGCCTAAATAAATAAATAATCTTTCCGATTAAGGACATGCAAAATGCCTCTTTTGCCACTTCTAATTGGAAGGTTTTGCCTTTGTTGCTGATGTTGATTCATCTGCTGGACTTATACCAGAGTGTGATGCTATAAGGTGTCCTTGTCTTCAGTACCTCCTGCAGGCCAGCTTCCTCTCACCAGGTCTTTGTGGTTTGGCTCTGTGGCCAGTCACATAAAGTTCAGTTACTTTCTGGGGGTAACAAGGAGATCATTCTTAAACTTCTCATCACACACACACACCACACACCCAAAAAAGTGCCCCCCCCAGCCTCAGCCTTTGGGCTATTTTTCAGTCTTTCCTTTCAGATCAGTTTGCAGTCCCATCTTAGGCTCACTTTTCCCTCTGTTGGGCTTGTATACCTCTTCCTGAAGGGCTGGTGGTGGAACACATACCCATCCTTAACTCTGGACTTCAACACAGAGGCCCTCCACTAAGCAGCTCAGTCTGTCTCTTCAGACATGGTGCTGTTTCCCTGGGCCTCTTCCTACCTCTAAGTCCTCTTATGGTGCTACTCTGCAGCCATGCTTTGTACAACCTCCCGTTGGTTCTCAGACCTCTAGGTTCTCCTTAAGGCCTCCTTTTGTTTCCTCTGCTGAACTATAGGCTCTTTTATTTTTCCTCATGGGTGCCCCAACTTTTTTTTCCTCATGTGCTCCAGCTCAGAGAGCACGTGGTTTTGACACCTATTTCCCGAACTAGACACTCTTCTGTGGAGCCCAAGAAAAGGAAGAACTTTCACAACAGTAAGGTCCTCACATTTGCAAACTTAATGTTTGTGAATTCAATTATTCACAAGTAGCTCCAGAGCGGGGAGCATCCGTGTCACTTTCCCAGGGCCCCAGGCAGGAGCACTGGTGGCTGCTGCTTCCCCGGGCTCCAGTGCTGGGAGTGTCAGTGGCTGCCATGGCTTTCCTGGGGCTCCAGGGCTGGGAACACAGGTGGCTGCTGCTGCTGCTTCCCCAGAGCGCCAGCAGCTGCTGTTTCCGCAAGGCTCCGAGCCCACCCCCATTCACAAAAATCAACATTCACAAGGGTTCTGAACACCAAACCCTCGTGAATGTTGTGACCCTACTATAACCCAATTTCACGGCCTCCTCCCCCAAGGCCCGTTCTCTGAATCTCACCTTGTCTGTAGTCTATCTCCTCCTGAGTCATCTCAGATTCCCTATAAGGCCCAAATGTCTAATGATCCTTAACTATCTCTACCTCCTTTGACTAGACAGCAGTCCATCAATCACAGCTACATTAATTGACTCTTAACCCCTTGTCCAACAGGCAATGGGAGCAAATCCTATCACAGTGTCCTACTCCAAAATGACAGTACTCCAGTGGTATGATTTTTGAATGAGAATATAATTCACGTGGTCTTCAGTGAACCCATGTCCTAATTCTCCCATTTTGTACTCTGTGACTAGTTCCATTGGTTTTATGGGGGCTGTGTTTTGGGTCAGTGTTCCCGCTATGCATGAGTGGGAGAATAGTACCTGAGATCTTTGATAATTCACAAAAATGCGCCGAAGGTAAAGACCAAGCAAAACAGTGGTTCAGAAAACACTAGATTTTTAGCAGAACCTCTGCTCGGCACTGGTGAGGCCACATCTAGGCTACGTCTACACGAGCCCCAGACTTCGAAATGGCCACGCAAATGGCCATTTCGAAGTTTACTAATGAAGCGCTGAAATGCATATTCAGCGCTTCATTAGCATGCGGGCGGCCGCGGCACTTCGAAATTGACAAGCCTCCCCGCCGCGCGTCTTGTCCCGACGGGGCTCCTTTTCGAAAGGACCCCGCCTACTTCGAAGTCCCCTTATTCCCATGAGCTGATGGGAATAAGGGGACTTCGAAGTAGGCGGGGTCCTTTGGAAAAGGAGCCTCGTCAGGACTAGCCGCGCGGAGGTGAGGCACGTCAATTTCGAAGTGCCGCAGCCGCCCGCATGCTAATGAAGCGCTGAATATTTATTTCAGTGCTTCATTAGTAAACTTCGAAATGGCCATTTGCGTGGCCATTTCGAATTTTGGGGCTCGTGTAGGCACGGCCCTAGAGTATTGGGTCCAATTCTGGGCCTTCCAGTATAGAAAAGATGTGGATGCATTGGAGTGGGTTCAGCAGAGGGCAGTAAAAATGATTAGGTGGCTGGAGCACATGACTTAAGAGGAGAGGCATAGGGTTTTCAGCTGATTTAGTTTCCAGAAGAGAAGAGTGAGGAGTGATATAACAGCAGCCTTCTACTTCCTGAAGGAGTGCTCTAAAGAGGATGGAGAAAGACTCTTTACAATGGTGACAGATGGCAGAACAAGGAGCAATGGTCTGAAGTTACAGAGGAAGAGGTGTAGGTTAGATATTAGGAAAAACTATTTCACCAGAAGGGTGGTGAAGTACTGGAATGTGTTACTGAGAAAGACGGTGGAATCTCCATCCCTAGAGGTTTTTAAGTCCCGGCTTGACGTGGTCCTGGCTGGGATGATTTAGTTGGGGTTGATCCTTCTTTGGGCGGGGGGCTAGAGTAGATGACTTCCTGAGTTTCCTTCCAGCCCTAGAATTCTATGATTCTAAGCACCCTCTGGCTTTTGGTGGGGTCTAAAACACTGTTGAAAGAGGTTAAGTACCCTTTATGTCTGCAAACAGCAACCCTGTCCCTGCTCAGCTGGGAGAAGTGTCACTTACTGATAGACACCAGCCTCCTCAGCTGCTGCAAGGAATGAAGGCAGGCCCAAGTGTAAAGAGAGACAAGAAGAAAAGGATTAAAAGAATTTGGAACTTCAATCCCAGCAATTCCCTGCCAGAAGGGCTCTAAAAGATTTAGAACTTCCTGAAGTACGAGAGAGAGAGAGAGAGAGAGAGAGAGAGAGAGAGAGAGCTGTAGATGGAAGCCCTGAGGGCCCAGGGCTTTTTGACTTGTGTTTCTGAACTCTGATATTTATTGATTTGATTTAAAGAACCACTGCTTGGGCCTAGGTTCAGCCCAGATTGCTTAAATTAGGACTTTGCATAAGGCAGCATCCATCTTTCCTGACAGACTTCTGTATCAAATTTAGCAAAATACATTCAGATTACATTCTGGTAATGGTATCAGACTCTTGTTTACTCATTGTTTTGTGCTGAATGTTATTCTAGAGTGTATTCTGTTATGCTATGTGTTTTTGAAGGACTGTACTCTGTCAGTTATTTGGCAAGGAGAGTAGGAAATTAGAGGGCCCTTATACTTCAAAAGCACTTGTACCGTGAGCAACCTCCACAAGTCCTGAGTTGATTACAAACGTCAGTTCTGATTTCTACTGATATATTACCTGGTATCATTTCCGAAGCAATGCCCTAAACAATGCAAGTGTGCGCTTCAGATTCTAGAAAACTGGAAGCAGTCTTAAATATAAACAGCAGTGCCTGGGGACTTTTTCTCAGAAAAGTATAAAAGGCAAAGCTTTACTTTTAGATATTTGGCTAGCATGAGGAGCCGACATACTCATTTCCAGTCAGCCTTCTGTAAATATGGCAGACTACTGATGTAGCTCGAGAACAGCTGTTCTGTCTCTGTTCTCTAGCTTGAGTTGATGGGTATTACTTCCTGCTGAAACAGACAGTGATGTAACTGGAAGTCAGAGGCAACCAGTGTGGGGATTCAGGGGGAGCCGCTGGCCATATGCCCTGACCCACCCCCTCTGTTTCACCCATGCTGCACCTTTTCCCCACCCATGCCCCTCCCCTGCTCCACCCATTTCTCACCCTTTCCCTCCCACTCTGCCCATACTCCTGCTCCATCCCCACCCGTCCCTTCTAGTGGAAGTGCTGCACCAGTTCTGGTACATGTGGGACAGTCTCCCCATTCTCCTGGAGCAGCGAAGCCTCCTGCTTCAGGACTGGTTGCTTCCAGTGGCTGTCACACATGCACTTTATCCACCTCTGATTTGTTTTGTGTCCCAGAGCAGTGCACAGTGGGACAGCCACCACAGTGCACTCCTCTTCATCCGCAATGCAAGTGCTGCACGTGTGAACACACTGCAACACAATGTGAACACCAACCAGCACTTTTCTACCCCCGACAGAACTCTCAGTGAATGAGCTCTGCAAGTGTAAACATAGTCCTTGCCTCTGTCCCATCATTTTGTATTTTTATCATTCTTGAGATCTATTACCACCTCCCTGTTAGATCAGGGCATGTAACAAAGTGTTCGTTGGCATTGCTTGAACAATGTATGGCAATGTAATAATCTCTATTGTCAGAGTAATTTGTGTACAACGCACACTTCACGACCATTTTACGTTGGAGGACTTAGGGGATTGATTGTCAGGAGGCATTCTGCTTATGGAGATACACATCTCATACAGCTGGAAGGGACCTCAGGAGGTCATTGAATCCAGTCCCCTGCCCTATTGGCAGGATGAAACTGATTTGCCTCAGGTCCCCTAGATGGCCCCTCAAGGATTGAGCTCACAACTCTGGTTTTAGCAGGCCAATGCACAAACCACTGAGTTATCTCTCTGCTTGGTTCAGTACTTCACAGACAGCAACTCCTAGCACTGAAATTCTGTGCTCAGCCCCACTAATACAGCGGGGCTGAACCCGCCCCCCCGTACCAGCATTCTAACCCTGTGACTCTGTGGGCTTGTGTACTCAAACATTAAGGGGTTGCACAAGCTGAGCTGTGAATCTGCCCCACTCTACCCTGGCACAGGCTTACTGTCCGTAGGCTCCCTGTTGTGGGACATTAAGAATTTGTTAATGCACTTTGATCTAATCCCAGTTCAAAGAGGGCAGTGGCAGTAAGAGCTGAGCTGCTCTCTTGCTGTTGGACACATCTAAGAACAAATCAAAATATCCCGGGTTTTAATTTCCATTTAGAAGATGGATATCTGTTGGCACTGCTAGGTCAGTAATAGAAGTTCAGAAGTGTTTACGTTCTACAGTATGACCTATTCCAATGTGTACAGTGCAGTACTGAAGTATCATTCTGATCTAGAAATCAAATCTAAAGAAATGATCTTCAAAATGATACTGTATGTTATTACTTTGTATACTTTAAAACCACTGAAAATAAAACACTAATGTTTATTATTTTGATCAGTTTGCTTTCCAGTCTTTTTATTCCTTCATTCCTGTTAGATTTTTTCCCTCCTAATATTTAAAGAGCTCCTGAACTTAATGTCCACATAGAGACATTATGATAATTAAATTCTAGTACCTTTCTGCAATAATTATTCCTAATTGCATTATTCTCTACTGCACCTTTATGTGACACAAAGTTCATATATGATGTTGACATGCTTTCCAGCTGGCAGTGATTGATTTTGTTTAACACAGAAACTCAGAGACTCTGAGGAGACTGTATTAGATTCAGTTAATAATTTCCTGCTTTTCTCTCCTCATTAGCTTTGAGAGCCAATAAGGAGATGGTGGGGTCAAAATTGATTACTAATTGACTCCTAACTTACCGACCTGAAACAGAACTCTGCTCAGTACCTAAGGGGCTTCAGGCATCTTAAGATATCCCAGTTTGCACAACAAAAGACTTCAAATATTACAGTTTCTTAGAATGTAATATGAGAGTCTTTCCTGTTTAAGTTGTCTGCACTGTTCTGGTTGGAGTGCCATTTAAGATATGAGGATTCCTATAATTTTAAATGCAGCATATGGAGTAATGTTAATGGCATTTATGGTAAATAAATATGATGCACGCAAAACATAAAGGCAGCATTGGTTAAATTTGACATTAATAGGAGATCAAATAGAAGTAAATAAACTGGTGGCAGCAGGACTACCAGCAAAGAGAAAGGGGCAAAGTGGCAGTGGATTCAAAAAGTGGCCTGGGCCTCATGGATGCTGCTGCTGCTGTTATTGGAGTAATGGTGGCAGGGAGTAATGATGGCAGCTGGAGTCCTGGGCCCTTTAAATCATTCCTGGAGCCCTGTGTGATGTGCTCTGACTGGTTCTCAGGCCTGGCTGGACGGTGGGAAGGCTAGCACCAGTTTTGGGCTGCTGGATCACAGTGCTCTGTGTGGTCATGCAGGAGGTCTAGGTCTAGAAGACAATCAGAGGTCATTGGTCTTGGATAGTTGGAACTAATTATATTGTAGTAGTGACAGTGAAAGAAGCATGGCTGCTTATTCTGGAAGCTAGTTTGCCTTTTTTATCCTGTTAGTTAGGCGAGGAGTTCTGAGAACAATGACTGTAAATTCTGTTTGATCCAGTATTCGATCAACTGGCATAACTCTCAAACCCCAAGCCATGATGCCACTTCCCCTTCTTACTCTCCCAGATAGCAGAACTGTGCATGCAATCAATGCCCTTCTCCTTGGGGGCCAGCCCACTCAGTGCCCACCCTGTGTCCCTCTGTGCTTCATGCTCATTGTGTTATGATGCCCTTCCCTACCCCATATGGCAACGTAGAACAGTAGCTGCTTCTGTTCAGTTCTACATGCAAACAATTTTTGACTTTTAAAAGAAAGTTGTCGTACTCAAGAAACCTGCTTTCCCCCCATGTGAAAAAGACTAGCTAAGGCTGAGCTCCTCTTACCCCAACCCTCACTCTGTGTCCACCTAAGCCACAGTTTCTGTGGAAGATCTTTCATCATCAGGGTCAACTTTACATTTAATTTTCTTTCACATGCTTCTAGCCCAGGGCTGCCAGCAGTGACTGTGCAAAGAGGGCAGTGGCTCTGAGACTTGCCAGCACTGACTAGGGCTGTCCAGCAAGCTAGTCCCTGGCCCACCCCTTCCAGAGGGCTCAGAATCAGCTTTCTGCAGGGCCTGACAAAGTCTCTTGTCAACCCTGCTCTGACCAGTATAATCTGAGCTGTAGGTATCTCTGATAACTGAAATCTGAGGTGGGTGGGTTACTGTGGCACACTACATCGCCATTACTGTTCACAGATGTCTGATCCTGGCACCATATGACAATTTCTACCTTGTGAATCACAGTTCATATAGAAGAACAAGAAAAGCAGATTTTTTTTAAATTTTACTATGCTTCTGTTTTGCTGCCTAAATTGGACTATTAGAGAAATTATTTGCAATTGTAACTATATTTTAGCAACAATATTTTAGCCAAATCTCAGGACCAAACTAAAGGCTAGTAAAATTTTGTGAAAACTAGATTCAGGTAGACTCATGGAAATAATAATATACTTATTCTGTTTTGTTATGAATATAGCCCTACCATATTAATGGTTTATATTGGTCAATGTCACAGTTTGGTCAGTTTCACAGGATTTTAAAGATAGTAAATTTCATAATGTCAGCTATTTAATCTGCAATTTCATGGTGTCATAATTGTAGGGATCCTGACCCACAAAGGTACTGCATAGGGCATGCAACATTCTTGTATACTGCTTACTTCTGCACAGCTGCCGGCAGCAGCAATGTCTTCAGAGTTGGGCAGCTAGAGAGAGACAGCTGCTGACCAGGAATTGAGCTCTGAAGACAGAGATACTTCTAGCTGCAGTGCAGAAGTAAGGATGACACAGTATGGTGTTGCTACCCTTACTCCTGCACTGTTGTTGGCGTGGTGCTGCCTTCTGATCTGGGCACTTAGCCAACTTTACAACCACCATTCTCCAGTTGCCAAACTCTAAAGGCAGCACAGAAGTAAGGGTGGCAATATGATGATCGGCCTAAAATAACCTTATGATCCACCCTGCAATTCCCTTTTGGGTCAGGATCCTCAGCTGAGAAACACTGGTTTCTCCCATGAAACGTGTATAGTATAGGGTAAAAGCACAGAAAAGGCCAGATTTCACAGGCGGACACCAAGGCTGCGTCTACACGTGCACGCTACTTCGAAGTAGCGGCAGTAACTTCGAAATAGCGCCCGTCACGTCTACACGTGTTGGGCGCTATTTCGAAGTTGAAATCGACGTTAGGCGGCGAGACGTCGAAGTCGCTAACCCCATGAGCGGATGGGAATAGCGCCCTACTTCGACGTTCAACATCGAAGTAGGGACGTGTAGACGATCCGCGTCCCGCAACATCGAAATAGCGGGGTCCTCCATGGCGGCCATCAGCTGGGGGGTTGAGAGATACTCTCTCTCCAGCCCTTGCGGGGCTCTGTGGTCACCGTGGGCAGCAGCCCTTAGCCCAGGGCTTCTGGCTGCTGCTGCTGCAGCTGGGGGTCCGTGCTGCATATACAGGGTCTGCAACTAGTTGTTGGCTCTGTGTATCTTGCACTGTTTAATGAAAGTGTGTCTGGGAGGGGCCCTTTAAGGGAGCGACTTGCTGTTGAGTCCGCCCCGTGACCCTGTCTGCAGCTGTGCCTGGCTCCCTTATTTCGATGTGTGCTACTTTGGCGTGTAGACGTTCCCTCGCTGTGCCTATTTCGATGTTGGGCTGAGCAACGTCGAAGTTGAACATCGACGTTGCCAGCCCTGGAGGACGTGTAGACGTTATTCATCGAAATAGCCTATTTCGATGTCGCAACATCGAAATAAGCTATTTCGAAGTTGGGTGCACGTGTAGACGTAGCCCAAATGTCATAGTCTGTTACATGTTTTGCATGGCTGTGAATTTAGTAGTGCTCTATTTATGAAAAAAAGGTTGGGCTGGAGTTGGAATGTAAACATGCAAGAAGTAAGCAGCACTGGCCAAAATCTAGTGGCCACAATCTAATAAAGAGCACAAGCTCGGTAGTGAAAGTACCCACAGCAAGATCAATTCATGGGCAATTTAATGATGCAAGAATACCACTCCTGACTTTAGACGCGCAACAGGAATAAATGCAGAAATGAGAGAAAGTGAAAGTGTGCAAAGTGGAGAATAGATAGTTCTGGAAACAGAGATATAACTACCCCAGGTCAAGTCTTTCTCGGTGGCAAGCCACAAGGGTTATAATTTATCTGAAAGTATGGGACTGTAGACACACAAAGAACAGAGAGGAATTAATTATGATGGAGAAACCTAAATTCGCATATTGAAACTGTACATAGAGAAGCAGGCCAGAATTTTCCAAAGTGACATGAATTAAATGCTGGGATTTTCAGGTACTCAACTTGATACCTTAAGTAGGGCCAGAATTTCAGAGTGTTTGTCCTAAGAACTTTCTGTAAATCAGATCTTTTTGAACTTTTTATCGGTTTCAGCACCCCTCCCTCCCCAAAAAGGCACCCAAAATTACTAATCACTTTTGGCAAGCTGTCAGAAAAAATAGGGATAGTGATACTTATTTAATGCTACAAAGCTTTCTTTTACAAAATACCTTTCATCCCAAAGGATCCTAATACGCGGTCCAGATGTATTAAACTACTACTAGGAGTTACTTCATCTCTCACTGTTTTCACTGGTTTGGTGTAGCTCTGTAAATCCCAAGATATTAGCCACACAAGGCAGGTAAGTTCAAGAGTTTTTTTGTGCCAGTATGCACTGGTACGGAGTACTTATGCCTTCACAGCCCCAGCTGCAAAATCCCCACAGCTGGGAGAGGCAAAGGGAAACCCTGGCAGCACAGGGGCTGGGAGCTGCTGGGGTGCAAATCCCCACTGGCAGCTCTAGCTCCAGAGACCCAGCTGGGGCCGGAGGAATCCTGGCAGCCTCGGAGCTGGGAGTCATTGGATGCAGAGCCCCACTGGCAGCTCCAGCTCCAGGCAATCAACCAAAGGAATGGGGGTTCTCGGCAGCCTCACGGTGGGAATCCCAGCAGGTAGGAGGGAGGGTAGGTGAGAAGCCAGCTGCATACTGGCTCCTCTTTTCTTACCAAAAATGCATTGATTTTACATTTTATTTGAAAGCTGACACCTTGAGAAGCTCTGCGCATCAATGAGGATGTAAGTTTACTGTTTACATAGTGTCACATGATTCAGTTATTTTCTTGGACAGTCCTGAATAGTCACCTGCAGAATCTTCTATGGTGAGTCTCAGTGCTTGTAATGAATTTCAGTACAAGATGCTTTTGTAATTCACACACCTTCTGGGCTGTGGTGTTCTGTTCCATCTTCTGGCACCAAGACCACCCGGAGAAATTAGCACATCTGCTCTAAGGGCCTTGTAGCTTTTAGCTCATATGGTAGAGGCTCATGCATAAGTCCTGTTTGAAATGCTGACAGACCACAGTCATCACTGGGACCCCTGAAGCTAAATGCACACCACATGGCTCTTCGATAAGGCAGTGAAGCAGATTTATTAATTTCTCTCCAAGTGGTCTCAGTGCCACTGCATGGAACAGATCACTAAACCCAGGAGGTATGTAGATTACACTATAAGCAGAGGCTACATGATATTGGACTGTGGACCAATGTTCCCGCTAATGTTTTCTCGCCATGTTTGGAATAATTTTTTGTGCATCAAATCATGTATGAATGTGCAACACCAGTAGGAAGAAAAAACCTAGGGAGGGTGCTGTGCTAATGAGTAGCTAGCTGCACAAGCTTACAGCTTACAGAGAACACGGTTATGACTAATTTTCCAAGGAATTAGTTAGAGGCTATTGAAGGCACTTAACTCTCGGACATTTAAAACTGAAATGGACAAAGGTTAAACTTCAGACAATTGATACTGGTGAGCAAAATTCTGCATTAGCAGAGAGATGTGCTACATAAACTCACAGGTTTTTTTCTACCTTTGCCTTCCATGGCTTGTTAACGCTAGTTGAGTTACAAAATTGACAATCACCACAAAGTTGACTGGTGACTCTAAGGGGATGAGGAAAGTGGTTAGACTTAGTTATATTGAATATTTTTTCATCCTTAATAAGTAGACTAAGTATGAAAAGAAATTCACTCTAGGGAAGTGGGTGGGGAGAACTGGTTAGAAATAGCATTACTGGAGCTTTATTTTTATCTTGTTTTATGTCTAGGATGTGATGATGGATGATGTGTCAGAATAAACCTATATAAACTCTAAAATTGAGTGCTAAACAAATTACTGACAGCATTAGTGGTGTCACTACATTCAGTGGCAGCACAGTTATTGCTGTACTTCTTTGCTTTCCTCTCTCATGGTTGTCTGCACATGGCTGACTCACAAAAAATGTCTTCTTGGAAGGGGAACACTCACAAAGCTACATTCTTAGGGCTGACTCAAAAGAGATAAGATATCTTCTGTCACTAGAGTTTGGGATGGCATCAAAGTGGAAGGAAGATGCTGTTGCATTAACAAAGTTATGTTCTATCCATAATTAAAGATCCTGGTAAGAGCTCTTATTAATTTTCTGGCTTGTTCAGTTTGAGTTGCATGTTTAGCAGAGGACTTAGTTGTCTCTGCTGTTATGACATCCTGGGATGCCATCCAGACCAGTGGAAGATTATATCACTACTCGCCCTGCGAGTTTGAATGTTGTATAATGCTTTGCTGTTGTAGCTCCTGACCTGGGCTGCTCCTAAGCAGCCAAACAGCATAAAGATCCCACCCAGAGTGTCAGTGTACAGTTACAGCCCTGGTCCTTCAACTTGGACCTAGCAGCCTTTCAGCTAAACATCAGCTGCACTCTGGCTTCCGGCAGCCTTAGTTATTATCTGCAGGTAATCCCAACAGACTTCCAGGACTGAATTTTCTGCAAAATGTGTGTTCTGTATGGTCCAGCCCTCTCCTGGGCATTTTAGGTATTAGAGGCCCTTTGCCCTTATAAGAGATGAATATATAACAGTTTGCTAATTTAATTGGAGTTATCCAAACAGTTCAGTTTAAATGGATTATCTCCTTAAAAATAAGAGGAGTTCATTTAACTACTGAGAAGAACCTGGAGCATAAAGTATTGAAACAATTACAAGAGGAATAAAATAAAAAAAAGGACTTTCTGGAATTTTAAATTAATGAACTGAATTTGGTTTGAGGTAAAATCCCAACCACACGTTCCCAGCAATATTGCTGACCAGATCTTGAGGTCTGGTTTCTTTGTTAACTTAGGTGAAAGAGTGGAGGATAACCGTGGCTTCTGTTGTTCCTCACTCTAGTCCAATCACCCTTTGAAATGGATTTTCCTGAGGGTTACCCCTAAATGAAGTTCCTTCCTGCTGCAATAGTGTAGACATGGTGAAAGAAGTTCCATGGTTTATCTGCTAAAATGCCAGTTGAGCTCATCCTGCCCCTTGGTTACCAAAGAACATTGATTTGACCAGCATCAGAGAGGTAGCCAAGTTAGTCTGTATCTTCAAAAACAACAAGAAGTCCTGTGGCACCTTACAGACTAACAGATAGTTTGGAGCGTAAGCTTTCATGTGCAAAGACTCGATTCATCGTCCCCGCCCCCTCCCCATGCATCTGATGAAGTGGGTCTTTGCCCACGAAAGCCTACGCTCCAAAATTTCAGTTAATCTATAAGGTGCTACAGGACTTCTTGTTGAATTTGACCAGCATTAACTTTGACACCTGGCTTATCTTTTGTCCTTGAGAAACCAGAAACCTCTGTTGCCTTTCCAGGGGCCCTGTGTGTTACTTATATGTAGTATGTGGAGAGATACATTTCTTGTTTTAGGATAGACCCATTTAACAACTTCAGTCTATTCAGGGCTATTTAGAGTTGACCACAGAGGGGAAATTTAGAAATTTGCATGTTGCTACCTACATGTCACTGTGATTTTACTGACCCGAGAATTACTTGTTTCTAAATGATACCTCACAAGGCATATTTTACACACAAATTACCACAATAGCATTTAGACTGTGAATACATGGTTGAATTTGCTCACAGCTGTGCATGCCAGTAAGCCACAATGCTTGGTTTGTGGAGCGGTGCAAGGTAGTAAGGATATCCAAGATAATTCCTTGCCTTGGTCTTTGCGGCAGCACAGGGAGGAGAGTAGCTCTGATGGAACAAGTCCATACTCCTTTTCTGGTGAAAGAGGGAAGAGTGTTGCAGGGAGTTGATAGACTCTGAAGCCCCTCCACACACCCGATGCAATGTTTAACAGCAGGTGGAAGTACTCTATGCCAGGTAGAGACCAGATAATGTCATATTCTTCTTTCCTGTCTGCGCCAAATAAGCCCCTTGTTTTAGTCTGGTGGCAAGGCCAGATTTGAGCCCTTAATGAGATGTGTCAGCTCACAGGTTAGATTGGACTCCAAGGATAGCCGGAGGGAGAAAAATAGAAAAGGAAGTGTAATTGGCACTGGCAATAATGAGAAACTAGAGCTAATGTGTAGAGAGAGCAGATTGTTACAGGGCCTTGAAGGAGAACTGAGAAGTTTGAATTTAATAGAGAAGGAGATGAGGTGTCATAGAATGGGCATGGAATAGTGGAGACATGGTGTGGGAGAGAGAGATGAGATTAACTGCAACATTTTGTATAGAAAATTTAGGGTGCAAGGCAGGAGTCAGGTAGTCTAGGAAAGTAGCAGGGCTTTTAATTGTTATTGTTTCCATTTACCACAATATGCAAAAGGGTGTAATTTTATTACCTTATTTTCCTTTGCCCATCAGTCTAAACTCTTTTCATAGAAACTTCCAACTCCCATATAAACTTCACTCAGAGGGGAGTCTTAACTGCCTACCAAGGTGTGAAGAAAGGCTTTCTTTGTAGGAATAAAGAAAGAATGGATTTTAGAAATGTTGTAGTGGAACAAAGTACAGGAAACTCTTTTTCATATCCATCATCCCCAGGACAAGGAGGTTGCCATATGATGAAATATTCTGGATGATAGAGAACTATACCAAGCAATGTGTAACATTAAAGAGAAACAAGATTAGATATTAAGAAACAAAAAAAATGCAGAGTTCTTTATTTACCAACAACAGTAGTATTGTACACTGTAAACTTATACTGTATTTTCTGTATTTATTTTATTTATTTTCACTGTACTGTACGTATGGAAAACGTAACTAAAATTTACTTATGGTTAAAATGCTGGTTATTTAAGATGATGATAGAATGCCACATATGAAAGAGTTTAGTGTACCAATTTTTTTGTTAAATTTTCAATAGATAGCAAAGAAGAGAAGCCTAAGTCCTGGAAGTGGATTATTTTGAAAGGAATAGGATTTGAGCCAGGCAATGGGTTTGTTTGTTTGTCCTCCCAGGTAAATAATTTGAAAAAAATCATTTTCGGTCCATCCAAAATTCTATGCAAATTTGATCCAAATAGTTTTGGCAATTCACAAAACAGCCAGAGGATGAGGAGCAGGTGAGAGTGGAGGTGCTGACATCTTTCAGTCCAATGGTTAGGACACTTCCATGGGATGGTCAAATGCCTGTCCTGGATCAGACCAACAATTGACCTTTTATTCCCTGAAGATTCAAAACCAGTTCAGACGTGTTTCAGCCTGAGCTGAACTGTGCTTTGATTTTCTTTTAACTACCACCCAGCTGTAGCTGGGACACCTGTTGTGATTAAAAAACAAATGCTAATGAAGACAGAGAGAAAATCATTTCCCCAACTCTTACTTTTCTTGCAGATCCTTTTCCATCCTGTTGAATTTTCCTGTTGTTTATACTTTCCTTAACAAACAGTCCCACATATTCTCCAGGCACTCTTACTAACCATGAAAAAATAATACTTTTTAAACAGATGAGTTTTGATTCATTACTGAGGAATATGCAAAGTACAAGATTTTAAAAACAGATGGGCTGTACTGAAAACCATGTAGTGTTCTTGAAATGTAAAACCACATTCTGCAGTGAGCACTGTTTAAACTTTATCCTTTGAAGAAATTTTAATTTAGCAAATTGTAAAGCAGTGATTGCTGGCTGATACCATGCTCCGACCTTCTGTTCCCACCAATCTTAATTTACATAAATGGATATGGTTACCAAGCTATTTATATTTAATACCTGTACTTGTGGGGAATATTTACAATATTGCAACTACTGAGATACAGTCACAAAGTTATCTGAGTTAAATGGCATTTTCTTTAAGAGAGATCAGTGGCTTGTTATGGTGCTGTCCTGCATGAGGTTCTTAACAATTCTACCCTATACTGAAGAGAAGATTGTGATATTTTCCTAATGCTGGTGCATACTTCTCTCCTGTGTACTACTAAATTGCCCCTTTTAGAGAAGACTTACACCTGGGATTCTCACATATGCCTTTTATGAGCATGTATTTTGCCTTTGGATTGCACCGCCGTTGAGTCTGAGTAACAGGTTGTGATTAAGTGGGTATTTTCTGTAATGCTTTTATGAAGGTTGTGCACTGGAATGTCTTAGTTTACTAGGAAGTGATGCCTAGTTAATATAAAGGGGTTAAAAATTCCTGCTGGTGCAAAGCAGGAGACCTAAGGCTTTTGTGTCATGTAAATGCCCAGGACCATATGAATAGGGCACCTAAGGTCTGGCTGAATCCAACCCATATCAGTGAAAGATCTGGAAAAATGGTGGCATCCTTAGTGACTGAACAGCTGATACCTGTCCAGGGAAAGCTCCTGCAGGTAGAATGCATGAATACAGTATGGGTCAGCAGAACAACAACAGTAGATCAAGATGTAATAGGAGTCTAGGTTAAGAGTTGCCTTTGGAAAGAGAAGGAGACTCATCTGGGCCTGGGAAACAAAGGCACAGAGACATCAAGGAAGCCAAGATGCCCCAGGTCTCCATAGGTTGATCAGTATGGATGATGTCTTAACCTTTGCTTCTCTGTGCTAATGTATGCTTCCTAATGCAATGTTCCAGTTGACTAATAAATCCTAGTCTGTTATGGAAATGCTGTCTGGTGTTACCACAAATAGTTGTGGAGGTACATAGATGACTGAAGAGGTGAAAAGGAAGTTTTTCCAACCAGAAAAACTGAGTGTACCTCACAGTGGCTGGGTCTACACGTGCCCCTTCCTTTCGAAAGGGGCATGTTAATGAGCGGGTTTGAAAGATGCTAATGAGGAGCTGCAATGAATATGCAGCACCTCATTAGCATAATGGCAGCTGCAGTAATTCGAAAGTGCGGCTTTTCAAATCGCGCACCACCTGTGGAGACGGGACCTTCTGAAAGGACCCCCCCAGTTTTTAAAAGCCCTTCTTCCTATCTGTGATCGGAAGAAGGGCTTTCAAAAACTGGGGGGGTCCTTTCAGAAGGTACCGTCTCCATGGGCGGCGTGCGATTCGAAAAGCCGCACTTTCGAATTGCTGCGGCTGCCATTATGCTAATGAGGTGCTGCATATTCATTGCAGCGCCTCATTACCATCTTTTGAACCCGCTCATTAACATGCCCCTTTTGAAAGGAAGGGGCACGTGTAGACTCAGCCAGTGTGAAACAGGAGTGCTGGAGCCCAGAGGCTTGCTCTCATTCTGATCTACGTTGCCTACCTTTCAGAAAAGTGGGACCCTATAGGTTTCTGTCACACTGAAGGATTTCCTCCAAAGAACTGTTCAAGAGCTGAGTATCCATAAATATGTCCTGGGGAAAGCGGGACAATGTCTAGATTTCCATATGGTATCTTCATTCCTGTTCCCTATTTTAAAATGTCAGTTGTACGCTTTAATCCTAGCCTGTTTGTCAGGAACATATTATAACACTTTCCATCAGGTGCACTTTAAATTCAATCTGTAGCGCCTGCCTTACCTAATGAGAAAATATTTGAATGAGAATGAAAATAAATATTCTTGTGCTATCAACATATGCATCTTTCGTAATTTATGCAGGGATTATTCCACCCGGGGGAGATGATTTTGGTTTTTTTGGAGTCCGTCATTGCAGTGTCAGTGACACATCACTGCTATAAAGTAGATTTTATTTAACCTAGTCACAATAAGGGGGAAAAAGAATTATTTCACTGGAGTCATTTGCATGTGAAATATTTTGTACAACTCTACGTAAATCTGTATATGGATTATGATTTTCCACAGCACTGTTGTGACACAATGCAAAATCTGATAAGTTACTTCAGTAACTAGAGGCCAGTAGGTCTCAGCCTCAGGCTTTTGTAGCTCTAAATGGAGTCAAGCTGAAACAGTAATCATAACATTTCCTTCATTTATTTTGCTGAAAGATAATGCAAAAGTAATATAATACCTAAATCCCAGGAAATCTGAGTCCAATGCTCATTTTATTTGTTGTAATAGTAATAATATTTTATATGTGCTTTTCACAGAATCCCACAATTAGATGGCTGAAAGGGGTCTTGAGAGGTCACCTAATGTAGCCTTCCTGTGATACAGCAGGTCCAAGTATACCTAGACCATCTTTAGGAGGCTTTTATCTAACATGTTCATAAGAGCCTCCAGTTACTGAGGTTTCACAACCTCCATGTAACAAGGCACAGACTCACCACAGTGGAACCTTCTGCTCTGGGAATTATCTCAATTGTTCAACAGTGCACCTGTTTCAAGGGTTGTCTTGCTCACATCAGCTGTCTCAACCAATGTCACTCCCTGGACCAAAGTGTCCTCTCCTGGGCACAGCCCTCTGGTTGTGTCACATCTCTGATCTCCTCCCTTCTGGGGAAACTGGCAGACCTCAGTCTAGACCCACACCACACTGGAAGACTGCACTGCACAGTCTAACCCCTCCCTCAGGGGCGAAATGCAGCCCTTTGCTGGCCACTTCATTTACTGGCCAGGGATGTGGACTGGCCCAGGACCACCCACTACTCTAGTTCCCTGTCCAGGGACCCTTGAGCAGCAGCCTTCTATGGCCCTCCTCCACTCCCCTCTAAGGCCTGCCTTTCCTGGGCACTTCCCTGTAGCCCTTCTAACCTCTGAGCCCTTTGTATGAGGGGTCCAGTCTGGTTGCTAACAGGCTGGAACTCCCTCTGGCTCCCCTGGTTTTACCCAGCACTGTTCTCTCTTTGGTGCTCCCTAAGGCAGCCAGTCCTCTCTGCAGGGAAAAACAAACAAAAAAATAAACTGATTTCTGCTCTGTTGAGCAGCCCCTTATACCTGGGCTCCTCCAGCAAACCTTCTCTTGATTGGCACCCAATAAGTCCTTTCTTGAGTTGCCGGGGTTCTGTGCAGCCTCCCTGGTCTGCTTTAAACCCTCCTGTGTGAATGTGGGGCAGCTGTCCCACTACACTGTATACAAGGAATCCTAGTCCAGTGTTTAAGTACCCTTACAGTAAGAAAGGATTTTTTGTATTGCTTTTTTTCTAATATTTCACCTTAATCTTCCTTGCAGCTGTTTAAGATTACTTCTATTCCTCCCTTCAGTGGGCATAGGGTGAAGTGATCACCACCCTCTTTATAATAGTTCTTATCATATTTGAAGATGTTAGCAGGGCCCCTCTCCTGTCTTTTTTCCTCAAAATTAAACATACCCACTTTGTTTTTAGCCTTTCCTCATAAGTAAGGTTTTCTAATTCTTTCAAGTGTATAGAAAAGGAAGATATTTGCATCAAAGTAATGAGTCTGACATTATTATTATATTAAAAATGCTTCGAATGCCAAATATTTCTAATTTCTCCCCTTAAATTCTCTTTGCAAAACTGCATATGCAACTGTGCACTTGTATTGTTTGCTGTAGTCCTCAGACACTTACCTGAAATTTTACATTTTTATTCAAATCACTATCAAACACCCTTTCAGTTGCACCATTACATAGCATAATATTTTTACCATGTTGGTGCGCATTTCCTGTGTAGAGGCCAGGGACTGATGCTTTGTGTTTGCAGGATCAGGTCTTATTTTGGACAGAAAGAGCACTATAGACATTGTATGAATTTTTGGTACTTCAATACACATTGAAGTAGCATTGATTGGCTTTATAAAATAAGTGCTTTAGAGGAGGAATTTGAACACATTCCAAATATATATAGCTTTAAATATGGCACAGTGCAGTTATTTTTCAAGTTCAGTTCAAGTTTTGCAATCAATATCTTTTCATGATAGTTGCTGTTTTCCACTTAATAGAAATAATCAAGTGAAGCTATTTATTTGAAAATGGAATTAGGAAGCTTCTTTAAATGTTAGATATTGTCATACCTGTAAAACAGTCGCACCAGTTTTAAAAATGTTATTTGTCCATAATATCCAGATCATTTACCCCAGTCTTGAACTAATTTTAGTATTTAATAGCTAGTTTAAAAAATAATTCAACTGAAAGTGCAAGAGCCTGAGAGTTAGCTTGACTCCTTCTTGCACACACATACAAGTTTTTCCAGTAGCTATAAATATTAAATGCAGCCATCCAAAAAACATGCATTAGCACTGTGTTAAAGGGATGTTGTTAATTTGAAATCTAATCAACTAAAAATGAGTTCAGAATAGTTTCAGGAACTATTCTTGTCCAACTTCCCCAGCCAGTGTGATTGGTTTTTGCAGTCACATTTTCCTTTCATATAAAGCCAGAATGCTTCCTCCTTGCTCTGTAAGAGAAGAAAAATAATAGGCTGAACTGACTATGGTCCCAGTCATGCCAACTGTTCTCATAAGTGGGCTCTCACTAGAGTCAGTAGATATCTGTACACAGCAACCCACATTTGGCCTATCCCAACCAGCTTGGGCTTGTGGGGTTGGGGCTGCAGGTCTCTTTCATTGCTGTGTAGACTTCTGGGATTGGGCTGGATCCTGGGCTCCAGGACCCCACATGATGAAAGCATCTCAGAATTTGGATTTTTTTTTGCTATGTATATATACCCAGTAAGACCCCTTGAGAAACTGGAATCTGTCCACATTTTACTAAATTAAAACAAAACAAAACAAAACAAAACCCTAGAGCAGTGATTCCCAGCCTTTTCAGTAACATGGCACACTTCGATGAGATAAACAATTCCACAGCACACCCACTTTTTTGAGCTGAATTGATGGCTCATAAATGTCACATTGACTTATGTTTGCTATGGTTACAGTCTTACTAGAGAAGTTTGCAATTTTCCTGCCTCCCCTTTGCAGTGTGTGTGGCGGGGAAATTGACCACCCAGCGCAAGCTGGGGCTTAAGCAGCAAGGCTGCCCGATTCCCAGCTAGCACGGGGTTGGTCAGTTTCCCCTCTTAGAAGCTTTACAAGGCAGATGGAGGCGGGAAATTCATGACCCCACTGTGGCTGGGACTCAGGGAGCTTTGCTGCTTGAGCCCTCAGCTGGTGCAGAGGCAAACTAAGTTTGCATTGAAATTTCATCAGTTCCCTCCTCCTTGGCTCTGCAAACAGCGTGGGGGAGAGGAAATTGAAATTTCCACAGCACACTTAGGCAGGTCTTGTGGCACACTGGTTGAAAACCAGTGCCCAAGAGAAGTGGGTCTTTTTTTTTTTTCCAGGTTACCTGTTTCTCTAAAATTATGCAGTTAAAATCCTTCCTGAAAGACAAGAAATGGAAAAGTTAATGTTTCCAGAACAATACTAACTCCGCTTTGTTCCACATCTAGTGTGTTCACATTCATATCAAATTCAACATTGGACTAAGCATTTAACCATTAAAATGCTACATGAGATGCAGTTCTGCAAAGACATGCTTAACTACAAATTTCTGAGACATTTCCCTCAGGTTAATAAAGGTTGTTTGTGGTGCTTGAATTAAGGTTCATTTTATAGGATCAGGGCCATAGCATGCAACTGATGCAATTGAAAGTGCAAGAGCCTGAGACTTAGCTTGACTCTTGTACACACATGCAAGTTTTTCCAGTAGCTATAAATATTAAATGCAGCCACCTGAGGTTTAATTGCTGTAGCAAACATAACTTTTTCTACATATGATTTTTCCTGTGAAACCTTAATATTACATTAATGTTTGTTTTATATTTTTAAATAATAAAATTAAAAACCAAGACTGAAGAATATGCTGCCTTGTGTTCTTATGAGCTAACCGGCCTTTGATGTTTGCATTGTATTAAGATAAATGCTGTGGGAATAAAGTGAATGTTCGTCTTTGCTGCTCATTTTTTTTTAAAATCATTGCAACCGCTATTTATTTCCCCATGTCTAGGAACTGCATGAGCACTTGTTGAGAACTGAGTCTCTGTAATGTTCCAAGTTTTCACATTTTCATTATTCAGATAAGTGTGTTTATAATTTAGTTTTACAATGGAAAATATATTTTGTTTGTTCATATTGTAGAACTTATTTATTTTAAAAAATCAGCTTTTGTTACAAAGAGAATATTATATTTCAGCAAAAAGATAAATGTGCCAAAAAGTTATAAGCAAACTTAATTATACCAATGTTAGTAGATACCTACACGAGTGTATCTGTTTAGACAGCAGTGTATTGTAATGCTTTTAAGTCTCATGACTATGGGATGACCATAATGCTTATGAATACACAAAGTACAAGAATGCTAATGTTCATGTACATACATGTGAATGTACATAAAACCCATATTGCTGTTCCATATATTTTCAGCAGGGCAGTACAGCCATTTGTTTATTATCTCCTTATAGGAAATTGCCATAAAATGATAAGAAAAACCCTTGAATTACTTTTTGAAATTACAGTTATTTCATAAAACATTTTCTTAAGTGGCTGTGAAGCAAAAGTAGTATCTAACTTGCAACAGAAACTGAGATGCTTTTCCCCCTCCATACACTGTTTGTTCTGTGCAGAGATGTAGAATGGTAGATCAGACTTTCTAAATATGTCCTTTTTTTTGTATGACCCAGATTTGTTGAGTCTAAATACCATATGATAACAGCTGTAAAAAGGGCCCTAATCATCAGCAACCTCTATTTTGATAACTGCCTGTGACCACAATACCTCCATTAATAGGACCTTCAGCAGTCAGGCCAGGATTTCATTATATGGCAGAACAGACTGACTGAATAAGTGCAGGTAACTAGTAGCTTGTAAGAGTTCCATTAATAGTAACTATACACATGTGAAGAAAAATAAGGTATAACTATCTTCAAAGCCATTCCTATTTCCTGTGAGATATTCAGTAGCTATTGAATCCGATTCTTTATGTTTTATGTTTGATAAGGGTTATTTATATGTACCAGAGCCTTTTATCATTGGCTTCAGTCTTGCAGTGCAACATTGATTTATTTTTCAGTTGCAGAATACCTGTGATGATCTTCATTGGTGCAAGTCTAATTGTGAATAGAGGACAGATTGGAAATTGGAGCTTTTGCACCCTTTTAATGCAACAAACTAATAATAGTTTCAGACCTCAATGTATACGCCTGTTCCTTTAGTCAGAAAAAAACAAAACAGAGCTTGGACTAGATCACTGGTTGCTTTTAACATTGCACTAAAAGTATTGGTCACCTACAGGCTTCCAGTCCCATTAAAAGCATTGGTTACACGTGTTCTAAGGATTGAATATTGTATTAATAGTTTGTTTTATTTTTTGTTGAATTTCACGGCATCCAGCATGTTCTAGGTGCTTTACAAACAAGTGAGACTTGGACTCTGTCTTGAAGGGTTTAGGGCAGGGGTGGGCAAGATGCAGCCCGTGGGCTGGATCCAGGCCAAAAAAAGCCTTTTCATCCATTTTGCAACTGGGGGGATAGCTTCACATGACGCCCCTGCCCCCAGAAAAATCTCTGAGCTCCTGTTGGCTGTACCTCACCTCCTTCTTCACCCCATGTCCCAGACTGTGCACCCCCTTCTACACCTTTCCTCCAGGCCAGATCCTTCCCTGCACCCATACCCCCTTCCAGATCCTGCACCCCAATCATCTGACCCAGGTTATCACCCAAAGCTTCTGAATCTTCCCCCCCCACTACCCCAGGTCACAACCACTGTCCACCACCCTGCACACTCTGCTACACCCCTCTTTCAGGACAGAATCCTCTCTTACACTCATACCCTCTCCTGGACATTGTGTCCCAATGCCCTGACTCAGATCACAATCCCCTCTTTCACCCAAACTCCCTCTCAGACCCCACACTCTACCCTGCACTCCAGTCCCCTAACCTGATCACCCTTCTGCACCCCTCCTCCATCCCAGACCCCACACCTCCCCATAGGAAAATGCAGTCCTGAACCACTTATCAAAATCTTGGAGTGGGTCCCCCACCAAAAATTATTGCCCACTCCGGCTTAGAGTCTTAGTTTAGATGAATAAAATCAGTGAGATGAGCAAGAAACAGAGGACAACATAAGGAAATTGAAGACAAAGGATACAAGTTTAAGATAGTATTTAGTTTTGAATTGTGATTATATGTGTAGATGCTCCCACTGTGCTTCCTTTCCTTCCTCCCCTTCTTCTTCTGTTCTTCCTGCTAACTTTTTTGGGAGGTTTCTGGCAGTTGAGGAGGTGGGAGAATAAGAGACAAAGGGGTGTGATGGAGACTGGGGAGAAGATAGAAATTAGGAACAAAAACGATGAGCACTGTCCTAGTTGAATAGAATTAGTGGCTGCTTAATAAAGTGAAAGTAAATGGAATAGAAAGGAATGGAAGTAATGGCAATATTGATAGTATAAAGTGACAGGAAAGTAAAAGCAGCTGAGTAATCGGCCTTGTAGCAAACATTTTCAACCACTCTGACCTTGTGAACACTCTGAAAGAATGCAGTTTTTAGAGCACAGGCAAGTTTACACGTAAACACGCTGCTCTCTTAATCAGAGTTTCTTTCAGATTGATGGTGGTGGGTGCCTCTAGTTTTACTGTGTGTAAATCAGAGTGAGACTTGGCATGCTGTATTTCTTTCTTCTCTCTTTGATGCCCTTTGAAGTATTTTTAGTGCAACTAGCAGCCTGCATTTGGCTGATAACCAAGAACAGGTCTTTTACTCTCTTAGACCTTTCAGTATTGAGCTGTATTTTCTTCGGGTGGCGCGTTGCTTCGTGGGAATTGTAGTTTGGATTCCTGATGGCACCTTTCTTTCCTACGGATTTGTCTTCCTGTCCAGATTATCTTTGTCCATGAAAAATGTGGATTAACACGAGGGTCGTATCACTGCATATGAATCAGGTGATCTGTAGCCTGTCTCAGGACTGCAGTCCATCGTGGAAAATGAGGTCAAGAGATGGACACGCTACAACTTTCATAGCACAACAACACCATAAGTCAATGCAGTTTAACGTTGTACTGACTTGAAATGAAGGATTATGGGTCAGTTCAGCAGTTCATAATGAATTATTTTGATTTGGGATCATGATATGTCTCATTTCAATCAAAAATGCCAAAAGAATGTGTCACCATTTCTACATGTTCATTATTATTATCATTGTTATCTGGAACATTCCATATTATGGCAGAAACATACATTTCCATTTTTAGCCTGAGCTGGGATGAAAAGATATGTTGAAATACTGGAATTTGACACATGCAGAATTCCAGTTAGTCTTTCATTGTACTCCTTAACCTTCTCCGTGATAAGGTAAAACAAACTCCATAAGCCTCTCAGCCCTTCCACACCTCAACTCATTTTTATAATTCGTTTCTCAAACCTTTCTATTTTTTCAGCTTTGTTTGGCTCCCCAAGCTGGACAGTGTATTGAAGTTATGCTATAGCCAAAGGTAACGCCAGCTCCCTTTGGTTGAATAGGGATGGATTTGCTTCCATTTTTTCAGGCCCTTATCCTCAACTCTCGCAATGGGTTCATGTGCTCTGTATCTCTCTTTTCTGAGTTCTGGCATCCTGCTCCCTTTTGATGGAATAGAAGCAAAGCTGATAATAATAATAAGACAATACTAAGCTACAGAATTAACAGTTGAGCATGTTGATTGTTGTTTTACCTCTTTGCTTTTCACAACAGAGTCTCTTCACTAAGTTTTAAATGATTGTCAGCTTTAATAGTCTTGCAGGCGGTCTCGGAAAATATATCAGGATGGTTGTTGTTAATGTAAAATTGTGACCTGCCTGGATACTAGATTCCAGACCCATTATCCAAGAATTTGATACCAGATCATTCCTCAAAAAAATGGAATCATCATAGCTCTGGTATTTGCATGCTTGGAATATTTATTAGGTTTTAAATCATACTAGAGTACACTGACAGTGTAGAGTTTCCAGCCAGCAGCAGAGGTATATAGCTGTTCTCATTCTTGGAAGTCTGTGTAAATTATAGACTCTGCATTTGTGTTTCCAGCCTGATTGATTTCAGACTTAAGCTTTCTCATGTGGCACACTGTCATGTCTCAGGCAGTCCAAAGGGAATTAAAAGGTGTGTGTGTGCTCACTCACGCACGCGCGTATGTGTGTGTGTGTGTGTGTGTGTTGGGGGCACGGGGAGTTTAAAACTCCAGAGATCGTGTGCAACCTAAAAATGAGTGTTTTGTGTTAATGGAAGATTGAAACATATTCTGCAACAAAAGATGGCAAGTTGTTGGAGTTCCTTAGAAATCCCTTAGATTGGGGTGAGCAATAATTTCGCAGGGGTACGCTCCATGAAGTTTCATACTGGTCACGGGCAGGCTCTGGGTACCCTGGAAGGGATGGGGACTTGGGCAGAAGGGTTGGGGCTGGGGACTACAGGGAAAGACCGAGAGCATGTGAGTAGGAAACAGAAACGCTTTGTGTCTGAGAGACAGACTTGGTGGTACAGAATGAGTGTGTGCTGCAGTGTATATGTGACAGAGACTATGTGCATGTGTGACAGTGACACAGAGTGTGTGTGCTGGCTGTTGCTGGGTAAATCTCTCAGAGAAGTCACCGTCTGTCACGTTAAGAGAAATCTTCCCTTCTCTGTTGTCTCATGCCCTTTAGTGAGTCACTTACCATCCATGCATCAGACTAGAGCAACTCCACTGTGTGTCTCTTTCTCCCTCTCTCTGATCCCTGCTCTGCAAAGATGGGGTACTGGGACAGGGGAACACCCTAACTTCAGCACTAGCCCCCTCCTCTGCACTGCCAGGAGGAAGATCCTAGGAACTTCTTGGCTGGAGAGGGAACAAGATGGTGGGCAGGCTGCTGGCTGTAAGCATGCACACTGTGCTAATCAGCTGGGCAGTCCAGAGAAAAATTATTTGTGGGCTAGATCCAGCCCCCGGGGCTGATTTTGCCCCCACCCCTTAATTCGAAAACATTTTGAATTTCTTTGCCAGAAATGATCTTGTTTCTCAAAATGTATTTTAAAGGCCCAGCATTTTTTGTAGTTGTTGCCTTATCCCATCACTACTCAAATTGTCATGATACTCATATTTTCCATGTTATTTTTATGCCTAGTGGCTTGATTTACTGATTTAGTGGTACAATAAGGTGATTGGGTACAAATTCAGTGAAACTTTGAAAGTTGGTACAAAAACTGTTATTGGACCATGAACACCCAAAGCAGTTGCAGACTAGCAAATGACAGGATGATAGGCAAATGAAATATGTGGGGGAAATGGATTTAAAATTATGTAAAGTAATCAATTTGAATTCCAAATTATTCCCACTATACGCTACTGTAGTCTTGCCATGTTCGCAGTAACTATTTGCAACAATATTTGAAATAGCTGGCATTTGCAAAACACATAATATCTCTGTCTTTAGGCATGGCCTAGGGCTTGGGGCATTTTTAGCAAATGGAGTGCTGATAGAATTCATTTTCATAAATAAAAACAGAATTAAAGTTAGTCTTGCTGGGGATTAGCTCTGTGGGGCTATTCAGCAGTCTATATTAGTTTTAGTATCATTTGCACGCTAATTTGATTTATTTCATGTTTGTATGCCCAAGTATAAACTTCTTCAGAAGAATCATTGGTATGTCAGTCATCCTGTGCAGTTACTTTGCTTCAAGTTGCTCTTAGGATGAGTTTAGAGAGGTGGTTATGTAAAATGTGTATGCGGGAGTTAATTTGATGCTAGATAAATTTAGTTTTTCTACATGTAGCCCAAGGTCCAGTATGCTTCAAGGACAGCCCTGGGAACTACAAGATGTGGACTACAAACTGTGGCATGTTGGGAGAACTTTCTGGCTCCTGCCAGGAAGTGCCATCTGCTCCCCCTCCCCCGCAGGGTCTCAGCTGAGGCTGCTGAATTGTAATCCATTTCTATGTTGTTTACAGAATAAAGCCTGTTCCTGGTAGTTTGTCTGAGTGGGTCTGATCAGAGGTGAATACACACTGACACAGCACAAAGCACACATAGGCCCCTCAGGCCTAGTCTCACAAAACTGTGTAAAAAGTCACGAGTTTTCCCCCTAAGCTGAGTAAGCTAGTGAACAGGAGGAACTACATTTACATGCAGTATGAGTTCTGTTATTTCTCATGCTGGGTAAAAGGCGGATGTCCATTAATCAAATATTCTAGTTAACTCTGAGTTCCTTAGAGTTAACCACTAGTGGGCCTCCAGATACTTTGCTTACCTGAGCATATGCAGGCATGGCGATTTTGCAGTTCTCGCTGGCTGTGGTTCACCATTCTCATCCAATGGGAGCAGGACGCAGTGGTGACCCAGTTCATGCTGCTTCCCACAGATCCCATTGGCTGGGAACAGTGAATTATAACCCCTGGGAGCTGTTGTACCTGCAGGTGCTCAGGTTAACAAACTATCTGGCATCCCACCAGCAGCTAACCCTGACGAGCTGCATGTGCCCAGCATGCCAGAGGTTCTCCACACCTTGTTTATGTGATTAGATCTACACACTGAGCAGACTCTTTGTGCATACACTGTCCCTTTTCATTCAGAATGGTGGGAAAAGAAAGCCTCCTCTTTGATGTTCTTCTTCAAGGTCCTAAGATCCTCTGTAGGATACTACATTCATGTGTGGGAAGAAGGATGCTCTGGCTACCTAATACTTTTTCATGATTTTTGCTGCAGGATGGGGTGATTTGCCCCATAGCTGTGCTGTTAGATTTTGCTGGTGGTTAATTATGTTGGCAGGGCTGCTAGAATCCCTTTTATGAATGTAAGAAAAATAACAAGGTGAAATTTAAAAAAAGGTCACCCCTAAAGTAAAGATTTGAAGTCCCTCAGTATGTTGTGTCTGTCCCCACCCCTCACCCCCACCCCAGTTTGTAGAGCTTCCAAATTGAAGAGGTCACTGTAATATAGTCAGCTATGGGTCAATGGTGTGTTCTTTAAAAAAAACTGAACAATCTGCATAGGTATCCATTGCTAGAATATCATCATAGTGTCAGAAATCTTGACTTAGAATGAACATTTGCAGTTGTGATTTTCTGATAATACTAATTATTACTGCAGTCTTATTCCTGCAATTCACTACTGTGGAGATTATAGCCATTTATCAATGAGATGCCAGTATTCACAGTCAAAATAAACAGGAAGTTTTGACTGATGGAGTTATATGGGTACCAGTGTTGTTTTATTTAAAAGGGAATAAGCCACCACCCACCATTGTTGTCTTATTTTGTGTTCCATTGTTTTTGAAGCCTTTTTTAATTTCGTGATTACTTGTGCAATGAATTAATTATGCATTTAATACAGATCAGAGCATTTCATTTCTCTGTATGATGTATATGATTTTATTTTCCTCCTTGATGTACGTGCTCTGCAGCTATTCATGCTAATTAGAATAAGACAGATATGCATCAGTTGCATCATATTCTTAAAATGTTTTATTACAGCTTTTTTTAGGGCTTGGCTGTATATTGTAGAACCTGAGAAATAATTGAATAAATATTTCATTGTGATACAGCTGTGTGAAACAGGAAATTGCACTTCTACCAAAACATGGGAATAAAACTGTTCAGGCACATATTGATGTATTAACAGGAGTATTGTACGTAAGACACACAAGATAATTGACCTGCTATACTTGACAGGGTTGGCCTCAAAGGGAATAGTGTGTCCAATTCTAGAGACCATAGTGTAGGAAGGGTGTGGACAAATTGGAAAGTGTCTAAAGGAGAGAAGCAAACATCATAAAACATTATTATTCAGAAAACTTGACCTGTGAGGAAATGTTGGAAAAAACTGGGCATGTTTAGTCTTGGTAGAAGAAGGTAGGATAACACACTTTCAATATGTGAAGGGCTCTTATCAAGACAATTGTGCTCACTTGTTCTCCATGTCCCCTAACAACAGGACAAAAAGAAGGGGTGTTAATCTGCAGCATGAGAACTTTAGGTTAGATCTTAAAAAAAGCTTCTAACTATAAAGGTAGTTGAGCTCTGCAGTAGCCTTCCGAGGGAGATTGTGGAGTCTCCATAATTCAAAAAGTTTGGAAAGAAATTGGGCAAACACCTGTCAATGATGTTCTAGATTTACTTTGACCTGCCACAGCATAGGGAGTTGGATTTGATGATTTCTTGAGGTCCTGTCCAGCCCTATGTTTTTGTGATTTGATGACATTATAATGTATTTAATGTAATGTATGTTATCCATAACATATAACCAACAGAACTGATCACCATCTACTGCAATGCTACTGTAGATGAAGGTCATTATAGGTCCTGTCCAGCTTTATTTGAATACAACTGTATTTTTATTAGGATTCAATTGTGAGGGAGCTGCGTTTCCTGTCCCAGGCATATTTTTGTTAGCATTACTGGTATTCATAACATGATACTGGTGCACAGCGAATAATTCAACAAAAGCAAATTTTGTTTCTGATGTACAAGGAGGAAGGAAGAGTAAAATAAAACACTTGGTAAATGTCATACATTTCATTTTAAATCCTCTACGGTGTTAAACTGAGAAGAGCGAGGAAATAAAAATTGTGAATAGATGTATTTCAGTTGTCAGTACCATTGTAAAAGAAAGACATGCAGACCAGACTAATTTTGAAGATGCAGTAGCAATAGATACAGAACCTGTGCCCAGCAGAGCTCTAGCACACTCTCTGCCAGCATTCCTCATTTTTATATTCCATGGAAAATGTCTCTGTTTCATGTCTTTAGTGTTACAAAGTCTATTTAAAACACCTAGGCTATGTCTACACTAGGACACTATGGTCAAAGTAGCCTATTTTGATGTAAGAACATCAAAATAGGCTACTTTGACACATATTGTTTACACGTCCTCCAGGGCTGGTGCCATCGATGCTCAACGTGGAAGTAGCAACGGAGAATGTTGAAAGGAGCTGCCCCAGAAGGAAATGCGGAGCGTCCACACACAGAAACTCTCCCTGTCAAAATAAGGGGCCAGCAAAGCCCCAAGCTGCTCCCTTAAAGGGCCCCTCCCAGACACACTTGGCCTGCACAGCATGAGATCCACAGAGCCGACAACCGGTTGTAGACCCCGTGCACACAACATGGACCCCCAGGTGCAGCAGCAGCAGCAGCCAGAAGCCCTGGGCTAAGGGCTGCTGCACTCAGTGACCATCGAGCCCCGCAGGGGCTGGACAGAGTGTCTTTCAACCCCTTAGCTGATGGCCACCATGGAGGACCCCGCTATTACGAAGTAGCAGGACGCAGATCATCTACACACGCCCCACTTTGACATTGATAGGGAGCTATTCCCATCTTTGGATAGGAATAGCAATTTCGACATCTCGCCGCCAAACATCAATTTCAACACTGAAATAGCTTACTGTGCATGTAGACGCGACACGTAGTATTTCAACGTTGTGCCAGCTACTTCGAAGTAGCCGGCTAGTGTAGATGCACCCCTACATTTAGTGTGCTGGTGCGAACAGGTGGCTGCAAGCACAATGAACTATACATGGTCACAGGCAGTTAGTGAGGAATGAATAAACATGGCTTCTTAAGGTTTAATGCATTTGTTAAGAGGGAAGGATTTTATTAATGATTTGCAGATAATTTTCTTAGTTGAATCATCAGTCAGATTGAAGTGTCACTCTGGAACTCCAGAGATTTACAGAAATGTCACTCAGGTTGTTTAAGAAAGGACTCTAGGGAGTTCAGAGCAGGAGGGAGGAATTCACTATAAATCCAACAAAGGGAAGACCCTCTGCACAACATGTTTTTGCCCCTATTGCCTTGTCCAGATTAACACACATGTAACCTCTTGTGGTGCTTGAATGTGCTAGGGAATGCACCCTGCTTCTTTTGTCGTCAAGGGCTGTAACACAAACAAAGTCAGTAAGGCAGCTGGAGCCATTTAATCAAACCAGTGTCTCACCTAACCTTTGCCAGAGGTGCCACATAAATGGAGTTGAATTGTGAAGGAAAAAGAAGAGAGTACAAAATCCTGTTTAACCAATTCCTTCTTGAAGTCTTCAGAAATGCTATTATTTTTACCACAACACTGAGGACATTGGATACAAGGCATGAATGTTAACATTTCTGAGCTTCTCATTGAGGACGAGATTACTATGCCTTGTGTCAGAAAACAGCAATTTCACTGGCCCTGATGCAGCACCATCTTTACTCATTCTAACACTAAGTCTATTTAATTTAATGCAGAAGCCTAAAATCTGAACCGTCTGATTGAAAACAAAACCACTTGAACTGCTTGCTTGTGTAAGAAAATATTCCATAATATGGCTACTCAGACTCTTTTAATCAGATACAGTATACAGCTGAAGTTAGAATTTCTGTATTACAGTGTTGACTGTGTGCTATAAAGTCCCATGAAGTGGAAGCCGAATAGGTAATTTTCATTCAATATATTGGTGTGGAAAACATCAGATTATTGCAATTTTCATCCTCTCCATATTTGTGTAGTTGACTACAATGAAATATTTTTTACTAGAACATTTACCTGGTGTTGCAGAGGTCCTAAACTCTTTTTTGGTTTGTTTTGTTTTTCTTCATTTAAATCATTGCATTGGTGTGGGGCTGGGAATGAGGGGTTCACTATGCAGGCTTCCCTGAGAGGAGAAAGGACTAACCTGGCCCTTTCTCACCACAACAGCTTGGGGCCAGGTGAGAAGCACTTCTCCATGGTCATTGCAGGTCAAGTGGGCACAACTGGGGGAGAGGGGCATGTCCCCCCCTTGGTGGACAGACAGACAAACTCTCTCAAATACGTCGCCAATAGCTGTCCCTTTCTCCATCTCAGCCCTCTGCTGCCCCAGTGGATTTATAGCTATCCAGATCCCCATCTCTGGCTGCGTGCTGCCCCCCTGTGGTCATTATACAGTAAAACTCTCCCTACTTTCCGCTCCATATCCCATTCGTGGCACATGCCATTTTCCTTTAAGTTATCATAAGAGGAAGCTGCAAATGGTTGGTCTAGCTCTTTCTGTTTAGGAGTTCTTGAACACACACACACACACACACACACAAAGTCATACATTGTAAACTAATGCTCTCTTTATATATTCTCAATTGAATCTGCAGCCATTATCATCATATAATGCTTTCTTAACCAGATAATTATAGAAAAGTGTTATAGTGCTCAGCTTTTGTTTTAAGTGATTTATCTTGAATCTTTTACCTCAGTAACATTGAAAATCACCTCTTAGCAAAGTTGTTTCTCAGCTGAGTAGAATGTCATGGTTTGAGCAAGCATTCCGTAGTTCAAGGCTGGGTGAAGTATGGGCCACCTAGTTGCTGAATCTGGCCCAGAAGCCTCAGCCAGCTCCCTGCTTGCCCTGCCCCCTCTCTGCACTGAAAAAAAAAAACAAAAAAAAACAGCTGTGTGGCTGTGAATGTTAAGAACATGGAGAAGGGGGAGAAAAGATTCTTATACTGCCTCCACTCCAGCAAAATCATACTGTTTACATTTGTCGGTTTCTGGTCAATAGAAGATACTTGTTTGCAGGAAAGGCAGAATGTGAAGTAACTGCCCAGTCCCTCCCCTGGGATCTAAATGTTCCATTCAGAGCAGCACGCATGGCCCCTGCAGCTGCTCTGAGCACATGTAAGGGCAGGGCAGGGCAGGCAGGGACCCTGGCTGAGGAACCTGCTGGCCTTCTGGCTGGGGAGCCAGCTATATGAGCACCTTCCAGCAGGCTATTCTATGAGCATCCTTTGGCTGTTTCTGAATTGCTTATCTTTGAGAACTGTGACATCTAACCCAAGACAAAGCTCCTTGTATACTGTGCCGTGGTTGTTCCAACGCTAATGGACACATATGAAACCTGGGCAACATACAGGCCTCATTTGAAGGCACTACTGTTATGCTGGATTCTGGCCACAGTCTTTATTCCAAAATCTTTAACATAAAATTACACAAAGGAGGCCCCAAAACTTTAATTCTAAGTGAACAAGGTATAGTAGATTCACAGACAAAGTCTTGTTGTAGCTAGTCTGTATTAAACAAAAACTAATTCAGTGCAAATCTTCAGTGTGAAAGCAGTAATTGGGGTTTATCTTGAATTATAGCATCATAATTCATTGGAAGGGGCCTGCAAGTCTGGTCTTGGGTGGAAGAAAGAAAGATAATGAATTTTCCTGAGCCTCGTTCAAGGAAAGGTTTAACATGTTAGCATGAATGATGGTGTAGACCCTCCACAGTTGCCAACATGAGCCGTGAAAGGAAGGTAGCATTTAGAATTGTACCAATATGGCTATGTCTACACGTGCCCCAAACTTCGAAATGGCCATGCAAATGGCCATTTCGAAGTTTACTAATGAAGCGCTGAAATGCATATTCAGCGCTTCATTAGCATGCGGGCGGCAGCCACGCTTCGAAATTGACGCTCCTTGCCGCCGCGTGGCGCGTCCAGACGGGGCTCCTTTTCGAAAGGATGCCGCCTACTTCGAAGTCCCCTTATTCCCATGAGCTCATTGGAATAAGGGGACTTCGAAGTAGGCGGCGTCCTTTCGAAAAGGAGCCCTGTCTGGACGCGCCGCGCGGCGGCAAGGCGCGTCAATTTGGAAGCGCGGCTGCCGCCCGCATGCTAATGAAGCACTGAATATGCATTTCAGCGCTTCATTAGTAAACTTCGAAATGGCCATTTGCATGGCCATTTCGAAGTTTGGGGCACGTGTAGACACAGCCTATGTGTGTTATTTATGTGTTCCTTTATGTCTTAAGACCATATAGGAACGTATCTGTGGAAAACACCTCCTAGAAAGAGCCACCTGATGTTTTTAAAGACTAGGTATTGGAATTTAACTTATCTTCTACAAGAGAAAACTTAAGGGATAATACTTTTGTATTCACATGTAAATCTGAGCCATGAGTGGAGCACTTATGTAATCTTTTAGATAATTAGCTTATTTGCACTCATTATGTCTTGCTGCTAATATCTGTCCAGGAGTTTTGGGGAATTCCCAGCCCTTTGCTTCCCTCTGCCCATTGGCACTCTATATAATATCTAATCAGCTGTTTGTCAGTCTCACTGAGCTTAACAAGTGCAGTGACACTCTGCCAGCTGTGAACAATAAAGGCCGGCCTTGTGCTTGAATCTACATGATGTCAAACTTTTGTTCCTTCAGCACTTGAACAATATCATCAATGTTACCTCAGGAAAATCCTAAATATCTCTTGGGAGGATAGGCTGGTCAAACATGACCAGCATAGAAGCCATTATCATTCATCAACAACTTTGGTGGACTGGTCACATGGTTCAGATGTCTGATCAGTGCCTCCAAAACAGATTCTATTTTTTGAATTGAAGAAAGGACAGAGGAGAATAGGGGACCAGTGGATGTGATATAATGACATGTTGAAGGCACACATGATAAAGGGCAGCAATGGTTTTGACACTTAGGAGAACCTTGCCCAAGACTGTCCCCAGTGGAGAATATTAATCTGTGAGGGAATGGTGCAATTTGAGCTGTCCTGTCACAGTGCAGATGAGGAGAGGTGGGGAAGAAAAAAAGAGCATCAAAAACTGTGTTGCACCCTTCAACAGCTACCAAACCCTTTCCCTTCTGTGGCTACATCTACACGAAAAGATAAATTCGAATTTGAGGCAGTTAGCTCGATTGTACCAAGTGACTGTCTTCACTGCAAATACCATTAGCTTGATTTAGGGAGCACTAATATCAATAACATAATATCGTCGGGACCAGGTGAGTGTAGTGTCGAGTTCAAAGTCAGCAGTTCGAATGAAGGCAAATGTGAAAGTGCAATGTCTTCAGATCAAATTCTTGAGCCTCCAGAGGCTGACTGCTGCTGGTGCAGCTAGTACCTGGCTGCCCACCACTCGCAGGAGCCAGGAAACTGACCAAAGCAACAGCTGGTTCCCTGCTGTGCCTGGCTCCTAGCTCCCGCAAGCCAAGCAGAGCAGCACTGTTAAGTTTCTCAGTTCCCCCAAGCTGTGGGGACCCAGGAACCAGGCAGCAGGGTGAGGGCTGCCAGCAGTGGGGGTTGCAGCAGGTCCTGGCGGGAGGGACCAGAGTGCAGCGCAGAGGGAACTGTGGAATAGCTTCACACAATGCACTTACGCAGTAGTGGATATTTGGCCACTCAAGTGTGGCAGCACTAACTCGACTTTGTGTGGACTTTGTGGGCAGTGAGGATACTCAAAATCAAATTTATAAAACCCAGTGTTATAAAATCAAATTTGATAAAATTGAATTTATCTGAGAGGCTGTGTCTACATGGGCACAAATCTTCAAAATAGCCATATTTCAAAGATTATTAATGAGGCGCTGAATTGGATATTCAGCGCCTCATTAGCATTAGGACGCTTCCAACTGTGGTACTTTGAAATCACCGCTTTCAAAAGCGCGTGGCTTGGCAAGGCGACACGGGGGTCCTTTTCAAAAGGACCCACACCTTTCAAAATCCCCTTACCCTGATCAGTGATCAGGATAAGGGGATTTTGAAAGGTGCAGGGTCCTTTAGAAAAGGACCCCCCTGTAGTCGCGCCAAGCTGTGCACTTTCGAAAACAGCGCTTTCGAAGCGCTGTGGCCAGAAGCGTCCTAATGCTAATGAGGCGCCGAACTGAATATTCAGCACCTCATTAGTAATCTTCGAAATGCCCATTGGCATGGCTATTTCGAAGATTTGTGCCTGTGTAGACACAGCCAGAGTGTAGACATAGCCCGTGATAAGATCTGTGGCTCTAGAATTGGGCTGATCAGCCATCAACAGACTCACAAATAGAAAGGTGACATGAAGATGTCCTACTCGTTATTGAGTGAGCAATGAAAGAGAGGGTAGTGCTTTGAAGTGAAGAGGGCAAGATGAGAAAAGGAGAACAGAGAGTAGTGACAATAATGTTTGTTTGCCCTAGAAAATCTGAAATTAATCAAATGTATTTTGCTCCTAGAAAAAAAAATCCTCTGGCAGAGAGTTCCATAGGTTGACTGTGTGTTGTGTGAAGAAATACTTCCTTTTGTTTGTTTTTAAACCTATTGCCGATTAATTTCATTGGTGGCCCTTAGTTCTTGTGTTCTGGGAGGAAATAAATAGCATTTCCTTATCTACTTTCTCCACACTACTCATGATTTTATAGACATGTTATCTCCTTTAGTTGTCTCTTTTGCAAGCTTGTTAATGTCTTCTCAAGCCAAAGTCATTCCATACCCCTAATCATTTTTGTTGCCCTTTTCTGAACTTTTTCCAATTCCAGTATATCTTTTTTGAGATGAGGCAACCACATCTGAACACAGTAATAAAGTTCAGGGTGAAGCATGGATTTGTACAGAGAAAATAGGATATTTTCTGTCCTATCATCTCTCCCTTACTTAATGTGGTACCCAAAATTCAGTTCACTTTTTTGACTACTGCCTCATAGTAGCTGTGTCTACACGTGCACGCTACTTCGAAGTAGCGGCACTAACTTCGAAATAGCGCCCGTCACGGCTACACGCGTCGGGCGCTATTTCGAAGTTAACTTCAACGTTCAACGTCGAAGTAGGGACCGTGTAGACGATCCGCGTCCCGCAACGTCGAAATTGCTGGGTCCTCCATGGCGGCCATCAGCTGGGGGGTTGAGAGATGCTCTCTCTCTAGCCCCTGCGGGGCTCTATGGTCACCGTGGGCAGCAGCCCTTAGCCCAGGGCTTCTGGCTGCTTCTGCGGCAGCTGGGGATCCATGCTGCAGGCACAGGGTCTGCAACCAGTTGTCAGCTCTGTGTATCTTGTGTTGTTTAGTGCAACTGTGTCTGGGAGGGGCCCTTTAAGGGAGCGGCTTGCTGTTGAGTCCGCCCTGTGACCCTGTCTGCAGCTGTGCCTGGCACCTTTATTTCGATGTGTGCTACTTTGGCGTGTAGACATACCCTCGCAGCGCCTATTTCGATGTGGTGCCGCGCAACGTCAAAGTTGAACATCGACGTTGCCAGCCCTGGAGGACGTGTAGACGTTACTCATCGAAATAGTTGCTACATCGAAATAAGCTATTTCGATGTTGGCTTCACGTGTAGACGTAGCCATTGAGTCATTAAGTGGGTATATTCAGAGAACTATCTAGAATGACTCCAAAATATCTTTCTTGAATGTTAATAGCTAATTTAGATCCTACCATTTTGTGTGTGTAGATGAGATTTTGGTTTCCAATTTGCATTACTTTGAATTTATCAACATTACATTTCATCATCCAGTTTGTAGCCTGTTTTGAGAAATTGTTTTGTAGCTCTATGCATTCTGCCAGGTACTTACCCATCTGGAATATCATCCATGGTTATGAAAATCGCTAACTTTCCCAGAAGATATGTGGTTAATAACAGATAGTGTAATATATCAACCCTGATTAGAGTGTGTGGTATTATTTTTTCTCTAATACTGTACCACATTCTGGTAGATGACATAAACTCTGACAGGTGTAGAGTCAAACAGTGATAAAAAGTGTGCTGTCAAACACCAATTTATTACAAAGGCAAAGAAAATAAAAATAGACTGAAGGCTCACTACGGTGATCTAAAGTATGCTCTTCTTAATACCTTTTTATGTAGCAAAAATATTCTTCAGAAGGAAATGTGGAGGCAGATGTTAAAGTCTTGATTGCTGTATATCTGATTAACTAATTATGTCTTGCTCTTTAATACTTTGAAACTTGGGAGTTGAAAACACAAAAGTAATATATAAAATGAATATTTTAACTGGGAATCCCTTTCAGTAATTCACGGTATTTCTATTTTTATTATAATTTTCCATAAAAAAATAGGAGAGAAATGTAAGGACTGTTTCAAAACTGGACACAGTGATTGTCCTGCAAGAACTCTGCATGATTGTGTTTCACTAACAAAATCCTTCATTTAGGCCTGATCCAGTGGTCATTCAAATTGATAGAAAAGATGTCGTTTGACTTCATTGGGCAATACAACCCACTGATACTAGATCATGAACACACACACTCTAAGGTGCATCTACACTAGCTCCCTTCTTCAAAGGGGGTGTGCTAAGCAGGTAGCTCAGAGGAGGCTAATGAGGTACTGTAATGCGTATGCAACAACTCATTAGCATAATGGCAGCTGCAGGAATGTTGAAGCTGCTAACTTTGAAGCTCTGACTGGCAGTGTAGCCATGAACATTTTGGAAGTACCTGCGAAATTTCCAAGTTCCCTTACTTTTGGGAACTTTTTGGGAGTAAGGGAACTTCAAAGTTTGGCGCATTCTTCGAAACACCCATGGCTACACAGCCTGTCAGTGCTTCAAAGTTAGCAGGTTCGAAGTTCCCACAGTGGCCATTATGCTAATGAGGTGCTGCATATGCCTTGAAACACCTCATTAGCCTACTCCCACCTGCCTGCTTCACATGCCCCCTTCAAAGTAGGGGGCTAGTGTAGACACACCCTAGGGGTAGTTTGATATAATTAAGATAGTAGTAACTGCTGTTACTTTCTAAAAATGAATATAGCAGATTTACCAGTAGAAATACTACTTATTTGTTCAAAATCTTCAAGGGAGAACTATTTACCCAGGGTTCCTTTTGTGAATCTAGCTTATTGAAATATTTCATTCAGTGCTTTGATTGAAGGAATCATCTTTTGGATTTAAAAATTCTGTGTGTTAGGCATCTTTTCAGCAATTATATAGCACCATTACTGACATGGGCACCTTATGATAGTTAATATAGTTATTTTTTTTCTGGTAGGAAAATGAGGTAGGGAAATGGTATCTTCCCATTTTACAGACACAGAAAAGCAGTGTAGATCCACAAATATGCTAAAGTGACAAATGTCCACTGATTTTAGCGGAAGTAAGGAGCTTAAATATTTTTTGCGGAACTGTACCAAAGTGCTTTGCTCAAGATCATTCAAGAAGTTTGTGGCAGACCATAAAATGTATTTCCAAAGTCCTAGATGAGCATCGTAACCTGTGAATTATCTATTCTTGCTAGATGTTCCTGGGGACATTACATTACTCCACCTTCCCATATATGCTCCTTGTCAAATGTACCCAGGCCCAAAGGACTCCAGTTTTCTGTGGAAACAAATACTGCAATTTTAAAAAAATAAAAAAAGTATAGATAGCAATAATTCACGAAGAATTTTTTAACCAAGGTAGGTCATTGCCACAGTCTTTTGGCTTGTAACTAATCTTCATATTCATTTCCATTTTATTAAATGGTCTCATGCAGACACATTTAATAAAGTTTGATGCAACCACTCTAGACACATAATATAAATGAAATAACTAGGATTCGTTCATTTCCAGTTGGTTACAAAATTCCCTGATCTTCCTCCTCTCCCCTGCAGCTTTGCTTCCTAAAAAGATTGAAAGGTGTGTGTGTGGGGAGACTCCTATCAATTTCACATTCATTGACTCTCACCAGGTCTATCTGAGCTGTCTTATGTTCAGACTCAACTCCACATGAATACCAGTATCTTTTGTTACCAGGTGGGTGAGATGCTCGTTTGGATTGTGGAATAAAATCATTTAGTTTTCTTTGGTTGGCTCACATATGGAGTGTAATTTCTGGATGTGAGAAAAATGAGCCTGCTTGTTTCTTGTGGACAATAACCCACATCATAAACCTTCATGAATTATTCAGCAAAACTGGCAGACTTTTGGAAGAAGAGCCTAGATCCCAGCCAGCAGACTGGCTGATTTGCTTCATAGGTGTGTTCCAGACACCTGCAAGGAAACGACATTAAGTGTACTGAGAGAGCTCACCCTTCCCCATATATGGAAATAGAATGCAGAAAAGAAGGAGTTGCAGTTTCTGGTATTTTGAGTTCTTTAAACTAAATAGTTCTTTGGGTGTTTTCTCCTCTGCATGATAACTTATCACTTCTCATGTATAGTACCCATACTAAAAGGATACACAATTTCTATAGGGGTGAAGTCTATTTTGAAACACTCATTCAGGGTCAGAGGTGGAGTTGATCCAGTAGCTGGGAAAAGAGACACAATTAAAAAACAGAAGAAGAGTTTAAAAAATTAGGAATCTTCCTAGAGCTCTTAAAAATTGATTTTTGTACCTTCTGCTATCTTACTTTTTTTTTCTTATCTTCCTTCTTCTTTATCCTTTGCTCTTATATTGTGAACTAATGAGAATAGATTATAGGATATAACAGGTCTTTATCAACTCGTCTCCATGAAGTCCAGAAGAAATGCAAAGTAAAGAAAATACAGAGAATCATAAGTAAGCCCCTCCCAAATTCACATCCATGAAACACATCATGGACCATGAAATCTGCCCTTTTGTGTGCTTGTATCCTAAGGTATATCAGTTTTAAGGGGAGACTGACATTTCTCAAATTGGAGGTCTTGACCCAAGAGGAAGTTGCAGCAGGGTCACAAGGTATTTTGGGAGGGTTGCAGTATTGTCACTCTTATTTCTGTGCTGACTTCAGAAGTGAGTTCCAGAGAGCAGCAGCTGTTGGCTGGGCACCCAGCTCTAAAGGCAGCACCCTGCCTGCAGCAACGCAGCACTAAGGGTGGCAATAACACAACATGCGTAACCTCACTTCTCTGCTACTGCCTTCAGATCTGAACATCGAGACGGTGGCAGTTGCTTATTGAGGGTCCAGCTCTTATGGCAGCAGTCCAGAAGAAGGGATGAAAATACCATCCTAACTTCAGTACTGCTGCTGGTACCTGCTCTGCTGTCAAAGCTTGGCTCTCAGACAGCACCACCCCTCTCCTGCCGCCCAGGTCTGAAGGCAGTACCTCCACCACCAGTACAGTTGTAACAAACCTCACTGCAATAACCTTGTCCCCACACCCAATTCCTTTGTGGCTCAGGACTCCTACAATTAAAATACTGTGACATTTCAGATTTAAATAGCTGAAATCATGAAATTTATTATTTTTAAAATCCTAGGACCATGAATTTGCTAGATCCCTAATTGTAAAACTTCCAGATAAATAATTTTAAATGGAATAACTTTTTCGCAAGAAATCAGCAGGCTCAGAACAATTTCAGTATTTTTAAGCAATCACTTATTTTTCATAGTCTAGGAGGAATATTTATTATTAGCCAGCTTCCCATTGGCCTAACCTAAAATTTCATTAGCATTGTGAAATGGAAACCTGAAAAGTGATAATCACATTTTTACTCATAAGTTCAGACTTCGAGATTCATTGCTACTTGTATCAGTGAGGATTTTTGGAGGATTAGGTTTCCATTAACCATGCTGGAGATCTACCAGAGGTGATTTTAAGTCTCTGGTAGAATCATCTCCACTGTTTCCGTCAGATTGAGTTTGTTAAATATTCCTAATGCTTTAAACCAACTTCTGGAATGGGAGAAATGCAGCAGAGATAGAATAAAATAGATTAAATCGTGACATTCCCTTGCATGATGTATGTGCCAGCCAGCACTACTAACTCAATTAAAATAGCCTCACGTGTTTTCCATTCTCACTTAATGTTCTCATATGTTGGCCGTTCCCACGCACGTAATTATTTTAACTGTGCTAGAGAGATGGACTGTTACTTTGTTGTAGCTAAGCAGAGTCAGCAGAAGAACCAGAGTATTCCCTTATAGAATTCTGTAGGATGTTTTTTTTTCTTTTTTTAAACCTATAGGAAAGATCATCTCTGCTAAATGTCATAGGGCTTTTTAATTATTTCAGTAGAACCGTGTTAAGTTTCTATTGCACTCTGTCTGTTTCATCCTTACTTCCATCAACAGAATTTTTCTGTAACAGCTTCTACTTGAGCAAATGGAGAATTTCCAGTCGTTGTAGTACTGCAACCCCGTTTGTGTCTCAAATGCTATGTATAGATTACCGACAACTGTCGGCAAAAGATACGCAAATTGCACAACGCATTTGTGTATCTCCTGCTGACAGTTTTGTTGAGAGAGGCTTTCCTGATATTTGGCCCATCCACATGGGGCTAAATGTTGGGAAACCCCTTCTCTACCCCTCTGCTGAGGTATCCCTTCTACCTCATGGAACGAGGGTAACCAGGATGTTGGCAGAATGCTCACGAAGTGACGGACATCTGTTGGAAGACCTCTGGGTTCCCGACAGTAGCCTGCACTTCAGACATAGCCAAACACAAGAAAGCAACCTGTTGGCACACACTGGAGCAGGTTTGGTATTCCATCCAGCAGCATGCAGTCATGCACAGATGCACTAATGTATGACAGCCTGGAGGATCTCAGTTTTACTCCTAATACTAATTGATACTGAAGATTTGACGTTTCCAGCAACAGCAGCATGGTCTAGTGGACAGAATATGCTCAGAGCTGTTTTTAAAGAATCATATCTGATTTCTGGTTTTGTTTTGTTTTTTCCTCATCATTAAGAGGTTTTCTTTTCTTTCTCTCTTCCTCCTGCTTTCCCTTCCCAGTCTTGCAATCCCATCAGCATAGGAATACATTTGCACCAAAAACCATTAAGACTTAAACAGGAATCCAGTCACACTGATCTGGTTATGGGATCAGGACTTTTTTTTCTTTTGTTTTGTTTTGTTTTGTTTTGTTCTGTTTTACCAAACAAAAAAAAATACTTTTCTGTAGTGAGGTGTTGTGGGCTTCCCATGCCTCGGAAGGAGAGGATTCCTCCCAAAAGCCATGGTGGGCAGAGCCAAAGCACCCTTGCCCTACCCCCTCGAGACTGATGCACGAGGCAAGAAGTGCCAGAGGCGAAGCATGGATCTCATTAAAAGGGAAGCCTCAAAGCAGATCAGAATCCCCAGGCTTGATTCCTGAGAGCAGGAACTAACCTGACTGAACTGGACCTGCAGATGGACCACACCTGTCGCCCTGCTGCTCTGATCCAGCCCCGGAAGAGCAGCCTGACTTCCTGCTGGCCTGCTAGCTGGAGCACCTAGAAGTGTCCAGGCCTCCAGACCAGCCACTTGCCTGCTACTAGGAGAGTTCCAAACTGCTTGAGCCTCCTGGCTTGCTGCTGGCTCAATACCTGGAGGACATAGAAATGCCTGAGCCTGTGGACCTGCCACTTACTACGCAGAGGACATAGACCTGCCCAGCCTCCCTGATGACCCTGAATGGACTCAGGAACAAATGGAGGAGGAGGTGGGAAATAGCCCAGAGCCAGCCCTGGCTGAGCTGATGTCACTGTTGCAGCCTGGATCCCCAGTGACTGGAAGCTGGAGACAGCTACTACTAGGTCCTCAGGCTGGAGCACAGTAGAGTGGGGGGGTCCGCACCCCCTACGTTTTCCCCTCACTAGCTGGCAGTCTTCCCCCCTCCAGACCTACACTGGGCTATTTGTCTGCTCGTCCCTGTTAAAAGAGCTGAGCCCCAACGCTGACTGCTGCTGTGCTTTAAGCTAGGGCAGGGTTCTTACTTCCTGTTTGTTTCCCTGTTGTAAAGAATCTGAGCCTTATCCTGATGGTCACGCGCCCTGATCTGGGGCTCACTTATGTACTAGCTGTGGAGGTATTGTGGCCTTTCCCCACCCCTGAGTGAGTGAACCCAAAAACACACCTCTCCATTCCCAAACAAACAAACAAACCAGCAATGAAGTGTAAAATTGGAATTAGTACATGTAACACAGAGGCCTATTGGTGGCAGTTGGCAAAGGATTCATTACCCTGTGCCAGTACCTCCTAACGGGCCTGATAAATTCACTACAGCTAACATACATCTTTCATGTTATTTATCCAGAAACAGTATCAGGTGAAGGATCAAATGAAACGGCAGCCTGAACCTAAAAGCCTCCAAGGATGGAGATTCCATCACCTTCCTAGGTACCTCATTCCAGCCTGGAGTAGCAGGTAGTTGAAGGTAGTTGCTATCTCTCTCTCTCTCTCTCTCTCTCACACACACACACACACACACACACACTCTCTCTCTCTCTCTCTCTCTCTCTCTCTCTCTCTCTCTCTCTCTCTCTGTTTTTCTCAAGCTAGTTCCCTCAGCCTCTCCTCATAACTCACGTGCCCCATCCCCTTAATCATTTTCATTGTCCTCCCCTGGACTGTCTCCAATTTGTCCATATCATTTCTGTCATGTGGCGGGGAGGCCCAATACTGGATATGTTATTCCAGATTTGGCCTCACCACTGCCAAATAGAGGGGGATAATTACTTTCCTTGATCTGCTTGTAGTGTTCCCACTAATGCAGCCCACTATTCCATTAGCTTTGTTGGCAACAAGGAAACATTACTGATTAATATCCAGCTTCTCATCCACTATAATCCCCAGATTTTTTTCTGCAGATTTTCTTCTTAGACAGTTGGCTAACATCCTGTAGCAATGATGGGATTCTTCCATCCTAAGTGCAGGATTCTGCACTGGTCCTTGTTGAACCTCATCAGATTTCTTTTGGCCCAAACCTCCAATATGTCTTTTTTCACTCTGGGCCCTATCTCTACCCTCTGGCCTATCTACCTCTCCCCTGAGCTTAGTGTCCTGTGTGAACTTGCGGAGTGTGCAAACCAACCCATCATTAATGAAGGTCTCTGACAAAACTGTCCCCACAACTGACCCTTGGGCAGTCCGTTTGACACTGATTGCCAGCTAGTCATCAAGCCATTGATCGCTACTAAGTGAGTCCAATGATCTAGCCAGCTTTCTATCCACCTTATAGTGTATCCATCCAATCCATAATTCTTTAACTTTCTGGCAGGAATACTATGGGAGATCATATCAAAAGCCTGGCTAAAGTCAAGGTACGTCACATCCGCTACTTTCCCCACAACTACAGAGCCAGTTATCTGGTATGACTTACCGACTGTCACCTTCCTCTCTTCCAGGTGTGAAATGTATGAATCGGTGAAATTTAATGAGTTATGTTTACCTATTTATAATGTTTTAAACTGTGAAACCAGGCAGCTGACAGATAGGATTTCTGCTGTGCTATCTGATGTAAATTACTCATTGTCAGTCAAACATAATAGAAGCTACACGTGATTCCAAATCAGCCTGAGAAGACACCTGGAGACTAAACCTGTGCTGTCTGTGGGATGCAAAGACAATAAACTTCGGAGAATAAAGGGGCGGAAAAGGGGAAGTCAGCAGTTGTATTGATGAAAACTCTAAGGATCATGGTATATACATTTTTCCACCATGGAACCATTTCTGTTACCATTATTCTCTCTCACTACCTCTTAAATCTTTGTGTTTAATAATAAAGGTATGACTGTTTCACTATCTATCCATCACCGTGCTGTGGTCTTAAAAAGAACCTGCACTCTGTGTATGCTGTTCTCTTGGCAGTAGCAAACAAAGTAATTGCTATGAGTGTCCAATGACAGGGGCTGTACATTACAGGGAATGCTTTTGAGGAGCTTGGGAAGTAGGGGTGGATCTAAAGTTAACCTGCAAGGTGAAGTAGGGGCTGGCAGAGTCATGAAAAGATTTTGTTTGGATGGCTAATGCATTTGGGAGACAGGGAACAGGCAGCCAGTGTAGAACCAGCAAATGCGACTCTTGTTGAGGCAAAGGGGGTAACACAATGATTCACTATACTGTACATTTCTGTATTAGTAATATGTAGATCTGAGATTGTTTCTGACTGTAGGAAAAAAGCCTATGGGCAGATTGTGGAAGGGCATAATTGAAAATAAGGACTTGGGACTATGTACTTCCTCCCTATCTCTGACCTACTTTAGGGCATCTGGAATGATGTCTCAAGGCTGAAGCCAAAATGCTTCCCCCAACAGCAAGGAGGAAATGGACAGAGAGATTAATGTCTCAGGCCCTGCATGCATTAGACTGGGTGGGCATAGAATCATAGAATTCTAGAGCTGGAAGGGACCTCAGGATGTCGTCTAGTCCAGCCCCATGCCTAAAGCAGGGTCAACCCCACCTAAATTATCCCAGCCATGAGTATGTCAATCCGGGACTTAAAAACGTCCAGGGGTGGAGATTCCAACACCTCTCTTGGTAACGCATTCCAGTCTTTCACCACCCTCCTAGTGAAATATTTTTTCCCAGTATCCAACCTACGCTTTTCCCTTTGTGACTTCAGACCATTGGTCCTTGTTCTACATTAGTGTCATCTGCAAATTTGCTGAGGATGCAATCCATCCCCTCATCCAGGTCAGTAATAAAGATGCTGAACAGTACTGGCCCTAGAACTAATCCTTGGGGCACTCAGCTTATAAGTGACCAACAACCAGACACTGAGCCATTGACCACTACCCATTGGGCCTGTCCATCAAGCCAGTTTTCTATCCATCTTACAGTCCGTGTATCCAATCCATACCTCAACTTATGGGCAAGAATGTTGTGGGAGACTGTATCAAAAGGATGTGATACATGGGTGTGATTTATCTTGACTTTAGCAAAGCTTTTGATACGGTCTCCCACAATATTCTGGTCAGCAAGTTAAAGGAATGTGGATTGGATAAATGGACGGTAAGATGGATAGAAAGCTGGCTAGAAGGTCGGGCCCAGCGGGTAGTGATCAAGGGCTCGATGTTGGGATGGCAGTCAGTTTCTAGTGGAGTGCCCCAAGCTTCAGTTCTGGGTCCTGTTCTGCTCAGCATATTTATCAATGACCTGGATGAGGGGTTGGATTGCACCCTCAGCAAGTTTGTGGATGACACTAAGCTGGGGGAGAGGTAGGTATGCTGGAGAGTAGGGGTAGGGTCCAGAGTGACTTAGACAAATTGGAAGACTGGGCTGCAAGATATCTGATGAGGTTCAATAAGGACAAGTGCAGAGTACTGCATTTGGGCTGGAAGAGTCCCAAGCATTGTTACATGAGCTCATGGGAATAAGGGGACTTCGAAGAAGGTGGCGTCCTTTCAAAAAGGAGACCCATATGGACGCGCCGCGCGGCGGCAGGGCGCATCAATTTCGAAGTGCCGCTGCCGCCCGCATGCTAATGAAGCGCTGAATATGCATTTCAGCGCTTCATTAGTAAACTTCAAAATGGCCATTTGCATGGCCATTTCGAAGTTTGGGGCACGTGTAGACGTAGCCTTTGAGGTACATAGTACTTTTGGGACTCTGCCAGGAGCAGGGGCAAAATATCTGACCACCAGCCCTACATCAGGGCTGTACTAGAAAGGCCTAATGTAGCCCCAGAATATTCAGGGACCTCTTAGTTAATTTAATTAAAGTAATTATTCACTGGAATGTGTCTGCTGAGAAAAAACTTCATCCTGCTATACATGGAAGCATAAATCCTCTAAAATTGTACGTCATAACAATGGACTATATCCAGTGATAGATATGTAGAAGAGAAAATCTTTCAATTTTTTTTGCTGGAATAGCTGTTGGTATCAATATATCTAAATGTTTTCTCTTTTATAGTTACTTATTTGCATATTAATAACACATTTAATGCTAGTTTAGCATACGTGAGAGTTTTTTAGTAGTTGGTTTGCTCCTGGAACAAATAGATGAATGGTCATGAGTTTTCATCCTAGTTTTACTGCTAGTGTATGGGTTGTTGACGTCAATAACAAGACACAACTGACTTCAACAGAAGTTGGATCAGGCTCTCTATGTGGCCTTAGGTAGCCTCTCTAAGGTGGAGCTTTGTTGTCTTTAAGCATTGTTAATAAGAAAATCAGTTGCCCAGACATTGACACAAGGACAGTATTTACCATGTAGAAGTTTAAAAATGCAGTCAAATTCTTACATCCATGTTTGCAAAGAGCTGAATATTGCTTTTGGAATAACCTCACTGATTGAGATATTATTCACTATGAGTAAGGACTGCAGAAGCTAACCCATAATATGTTTTGTGACGGCCTATTACACTAGTGTGCCATCAGAGAGGGATGTAGGGAGCCATTTCTCCTCCTGAACAGCCAGCATAAGTGTTGCCTCTAGGTATAACCCCTGCATCTACTTCTACCATGATTCTCACCATGGGCATCATTTCACTCAAAACGAGTGAGGATGAAATGAGCCTCTGCCCCAGTCCACTACTTGTGGGACTCAGGAAACTGACCAGCACATTGGAAACTGACCAGCTCCCTGCCAGTCTGGGAGACAGGTGCCACTTCTCCCTGGCTTCCGCAACTGGCGCAGCTGCCTGCCTGCCTGGCTTCCCCCAGCTGGGGGAACCTGGCAGGCAGACAGCCTCAGAGTGGCTTTGAGTTGTGCTTAACTTGCATTAATGCAAGTTAAGCGCAACTCGAACTCGTGCATTTTGAGGTTTTACTGTACTAAAACCAAGACCTCTACACTTCACTGCTACCTATCCTTCAGCTTATGTAAAAGCCCATTTAAGTTACCTCTTTACTCTTATCTTCCTAGATAAACAAAAAGAAAATCCCAAATAAGGTTCTGCTGAGTGGAAACTTAAGTCTTCATTCAAGCACTTTATATAGATAGAAAGAACCAAAATGAAAGGGACTTTTGCAATACAGTGCTGCACACAGTGCCAGCATTTGCCAGCTCACTTTCATCACAGAGCTTTTGAAGGAAATGTGCTGCATTTATGGAAAATAAGTACATCACTTGAGCTCAAGGACACTACTAAGCAGCTGTATGGTACATGCTAGAGGTATAACATAAGTGAGCTTAATGATTCCTTGTCATCAAAGAAGGTAATACTCTCTAGAGACTTTGTTAAAACCTTCATGTACATCAACCTTGTGCATTCTAAGCCCTTTCAGGAAAAATATGTTTATAAACTAATGTTTAACTTCCCAAGGTAGGTCAGAATCTTATTAAAATGCTCTTTGACATTTGAACACACACTGTTGATTTTTTTTCCCATTTGTTGTCCCTTTTTGCTGTGAAAGAATATAAATTTATGGGGGCAGGGACTGCCTGAGATATCCACCACACTCAGGGAAGTTCGATATATAGTTATAACCCAACTGCTATTACCGGTCAGGTTTCATGCTGCTGAGCCATGTGAGATCTGTCAGGATCACAGTGCAGGTGAAATGACTAGAAAACTATTAATGTTCTATCACCTAGGAATATCTGGACATTTTTTTTATTTGCCAAACGAATATCTGTAATTTTAAAACTGATTTACTTAATGTCATCCCAACAGGTCAGATATGTTAAGAGCTGTAAGGTGACTTACAGTTAAAAGAATCCACTTTTGTCAACAGAAATGGAAACAAAAGGAGGTGGTGTGAAACGTGCACTGGATGACAAACCAATGCCGCCACCATTCCCTTTAGAGGTAGCCTTCTATGAATGGGGAGACAGAAGAGTCCAAAAACCAGATGGCTAGTTGTTATGAACAATGACTCAAGAGAGGTTGCCCATACTGCAGATGACTTGCAAAACCTGCTAAATAACCTGAGACCTATCAACACCATGCTTGTGTGCCCAGAGAAAGTACTGAGTGTGAAGTAAAATATTCATAAAATGCTGAGCTATAGATGCACTGCATACACTTAGTTGTATACTTTTTTGCTGTTATAAGCCACAGCAGATTTTTCCTGTGTGGAACAGCAGGGATGAGGAAGAATGGGACTAGTCATTGCCTCCTTTTCTGCTCCTTTACGATGTGGGCACTATCCCTGACTATGACCTATGGCACAGACTCTGCAAAGAGGGCGGGAAGGGGCTAGGATATAGCATCCCATCTGCAGATAGCCTGATGAGTAGTGTTTCTCATACATCCAGGAAGTGTCAAGCTCACTCAGCTCTTTAGGAGTCATAGTTTCAGGACCCTCTCTGGAAACTTCATCTCTCTTCATTAACCCCCACCTCCCCACCCCCAGCACAGGAATTTAATATACACAATATGGTCTATAAAAAGATTCCCCAGCATTTTGGAAAGTTGCTCCTGACCTCAGGTGCCCAATCAGAAACACTGGACACTCTAACTTAATTTTCAGAACTTGCTGAAGACTCTGGAAGTTGGGAGCTGTTACTGTGACTCATATTGCGTTCCCAGCACCATAAATTTAAAATGTCAGCCACTGTGGATTTTATAGCCAGATTCAAGTCCTATGTATTTTTTTGTTTTATTTATTATTTGTGTTGCAGTAGCCCATAGAAGTCCAACTAATGTATGAGGGCATGAGCGCATCAAGAGTGTGTGCAGTCACAGAACAAAACAATGGTCATTCTAAATAGTTTTAATTCATTATGGACTTTTTTTTTTCTTTATAAGATGGGTGCACACCAGAAAACATTCATTGAGTGAGTCCTGTTATATAAATTTCTCTGCTCAGAGAACAAAGGCTGAATTCTGCTTGCGTACAATAGATCTAATAAGAGGAAGCAGAAAATGTTTTGCATGAGGTACAGTATTTCACTTCTAAATGAGCTGTGCTGCCTTGCAGATTCTTTTTTTCCCACGTCACTATTTTCCACTTCAGTTATTTATTGTTTATATATGCCACGATAGATGTGTGTAGTTGTTACGCAGCAGATACTGGACCTGATTTTCAAGGCTACGGTGCATAATAGCTCTAGAACATCCCTTCTGCTGGGAGACATCATTCAGTTTTGTTCCAATGTCCCCTAGAAATTTGCTGTGCCTTCACTGTTATTCCTTAAAATTGCTGTAATCACAAACAGGGAATTACTAAAGAGAGAAAGGCTGTGTCTGCACTAGACGCATCTGTTGAAAAAAGTTGCTGTGGACAGGGAAATCTCGACAGAATGTCCGTGGACAGATTGCATCTACACACAACTTGCTCTGTCGACAGAGAACTGCCAGACTGCACTGCCCTCTGGTGCCAGAAAGTGGAATGGCAGCTCTGCAAAGAGGGCTGCTTGGCAACCAGAAGTCCTCTCTGGCGACAGAAGTGTCTACACTGCACTTCTGTTGACCAAGTACTTTTTTGCAGATTAGTATGCCTCACATTTTTGAGGGATAGTACTGTTGAGGCAAATGCAGAGTTCTGTCGAGACTCTGTTGATAGAATGCTTTAAGCGTGTAGCCGCTCCCTGAGTTATGGCAACAGAAGGGGCTTTCTGTCGACAAAACTCTGTACTGTAGGCACAGCCAAAGAATTGTGCACACTAAGGCTGTGGCTACACTTGGGCAAAACTTCAAAATGGCCATGCAAATGGCCATTTTGAAGGTTACTAATGAGACACTGAATTAAATATTCAGCGCCTCATTAGCATTAGGACGCTTCGGGCTGTGGCTCTTTTGAACGCTCATGGCTTGGTACGGCTACACAGGGGTCCTTTTCAAAAGAACCCCGCACTTTTCAAAATCCCCTTACTCCTCTCAGAGGACGGGAATAAGGGGATTTCGAAAGGTGCAGGGTCCTTTTGAAAAGGACCCCCATGTAGCCATGCCGAGCTGCGAGAGTTTGAAAGCGGCACTTTTGAATTGCTGTGGACAGAAGCATGCTAATGCTAATGAGGTGCTGAATATTTAATTCAGTGCCTCATTAGTAATCTTTGAAATGGCCATTTGCATGGCCATTTCGAAGTTTTGGCCAAGTGTGGCCACAGCCTAAGGGTGCGTCTACACTTGCATTCCTCTTTCGAAAGAGGTATGCAAATGATGCAAATTGAAAATGCAAGTTAGGTATACATTTGCATATTTGACAACTCATTTGGATATTCTGATTTCAATAGAGCCTCTTTCGAAAGAAGAAAGCCAGTGTAGACACTGGTCTTTCGAAAATAAACCTCATCTTCGAAAGATTCCTTCTTCCCCTTAAATAAAGGGAAGAAGGATTCTCTCAAAGATGGGTTTACTTTCGAAAGATCAGCATCTACACTGGCTTTCTTCTTTCGAAAGAAGCTCTTTCAAAATTAGAATATGCAAATGAGGTTCCAAACATTAAAATTTATACCTTATTTACATGTTGATTTACCTCATTTGCATACCTCTTTCAAAAGAAGAATGTAAGTGTAGATGCACCCTTAAGAATAGAGAACAATAGCCCACTTGTTTTGAAATAATAATACAAAAAGTGTTAAGAAAATAAAACTGATGAATCAAATTTGGTGCATGTCAGTCTCCTTCTCAGTTGGAACCTGTTCCTTTCACAAGGTGATGGATCTCTCAGAGATAGGGTTTGTTTTTTTGTCTCAGAGAGCAAGGGGGAAAAACATAAAGGGTTACCAACCTGTGTGGCAGTCTATGCATGCTTTTGCATCATAGCCTGAAGGCTGTTAATACGTAAACAATTTCATGTGGCTGCAGGACTGTGCTTCAAGCGGGATCAGGGCCTTAGTTCCCAAAGCTGTGCACAAATGTGCAACTTTATTTATGCTAGCATGACTGGGACCTAAAATGAGACAAGAACATCAGGAGGAGATAACACAAAGAGGATGGGAAGGGGAGGATGACAGACAGCTTGTTTGTGGGTCACAAAAGCTGATGTTGGATCCATTAAACAAATGTGTACTGCTGGCTGATAACTATCCATATGTATGTGGCACATCCCAGCATAGAAATCTGTATAGCAGATAACATTTTCACAGGAAATGTTTATAAAGGGCTTTAGATTCCAGAGCACCAATTGAATATTTAATAGCAAAAACACAATTTGTTTCAGCTTATACCAGTAAAATGTTTTTTGCCTTTTAGGGTCTCTAGAAAATCCGTTATTTTCTTTCTGATCTTTGAGATAAATAAGATTTCAAAAGAGAGACATCCACATACATGCGAAAAAAAACCTAGTTTCTATTTAAAGAGGGACTGACATGTACCAAATTTGATCCATCTTATTTTGTTTTCTTAATTCTCTTTGTATTACAGAAAAACCTGTGTTCTTGTTCTCTCTCCTTAAAAAGATAAAAGGCAACTTGAAAGTAACAAATCTGTTTGTAGAATGGTTGGCAGTAGGGGAAGAAATGATGTAGTTTTTAAAATTTGAAGAGTGTGTTTCAAACAGAGAAAATGTATTTACAGAATCATTGTGAATACTATAGTAATGTCCCTTTAAAATGTAAGCTATTTGAAAGGTAGAATTTGTATTTTTTTAATGTTCTTCATAAAAAAAATATAAATGCAGCTGCTTTTAAACACACAAATACAGTAAACGCTTGAGTTACATGGAGGTTGCCTTTCTGTCAGGGGCAGCAAGAGTCAGGCTGCTGACCCTGACAGGAGTGGCTTCCCCGCTCCTGTCATGGCGGCAGTTGCATTAACCCAATACACACGCAACTTAATTGTGTGTATCTCGAGAGTTTACTGTATGAAATACCAGTGAGGCACACAGATGACTTTAATACTACTTTGTTGTGTCACTTCAGATATATGAACAAGTCCTTCTGAAGAAGAAGGAATATGAATAAGTACTTGTGAAGTTTTTCAGTTATTGTAATGCTGCAGTTGCACCAATGGAGTGTGTTAGTGTAGATAATCAGCATAACAATGGGAGGCATTCTCCCATGGGTGAAGTTAAACCATGTCCCTGAGAGGCAGTACTGATATAACAGAATAATTGTTCATTGATCTCACACTTCCTACGCCAGGGATTAGGTTGGTTTTCCTGTGTTGCTACTCACAGGTGAGTTATCTTTAACTTTTGAGAGTGAGACCTGTCCTGATGTAAGTGAGATGAATGGGACAGGGACGTTATGAATGGGGACATTATTTGCAAATGTCAGAGCTATTGTTACATTTTCTCTCAAGGCTCCTGGCTTTTCTTCTTGGGGACATGTAGAAAAAATAAACTGAATTAATAAAATATCTGAATTTGAAGTGAATTAGTTAAAGTAAATCCCTGTGATCATGGCTATTCAGAATTGTAGTGGCTTTATTGCAGTTTAGTTTATTCAGTTTGGAAATGAATTAAATTAAACTGAACTCTGGGTGGGTCTACATTTAAAATGAAGTATCAGTGCATCCACATCACTGTGGTGCTTAAATGAAGATGCTTCTGCACTGATGAGAGAGAATCTTCCTGCCATGTAGACAGTGTTATGGTGACAGAAGATCTCCTGTTGTCATAATAAATCCACCTCTCCAGCAGGCAGTGGAGGGAGCTCAACTGTTATAACTGTCACTTGGGGTGCCCTAATCCACATAGTTCAACTCAGACAGGTATAGATGTCACCTAACACCACTTTCACTGTGGAGGACAGTATTCACACAGTGGTTTAACCAAGTTTAACTAATCCACTTTAAATTTATACATTTAGTTCATTTGAATTACTTTTCCTGGATGTCTCAGTGTTTTCAAACCCACAGGCAGACATTTCATCAGTTATATTTGATCCAAACCATAAGGATTAGATATTTCATTTTTATTTTTTAATGAAAGCTAAAATCCTGGTGCCCAGGAAGGCGCCTTGGAGTAGATGAGGTACGCTCCATCTCAACACAAATTCCCTTTCTGCCACCTCTCACTTCTCAATTTGAGCCTTGTGTAGTTGTTGATTGAACTACAAGAACTCCACAGAAAGATATCAAAATAAAAGCATTGGGAATGCTCTGATGTTGACATTAGTCATATATACCTGCATTTGTCAAACATATTTAGTGTAATTACTTGCCTCCTAGGGTGCATCTATACTAGGAACTATCTTTGAAGTTAGGCACTGCTTCAAGTAGCCAGCAGAGAGTCTACACACATTTTCCCTTACTTGGAAGTTAACTTCGAAGTAGGGAGCCCAACTTTGAAATCCTTACTCCATTCCCAGGAGTGGAGTAGTGCCCTACTTCGAGGTTTAACTTCGGAGTAGGTTGTGTGTAGATGCTCAACTTCAAAGTTGCTTACTTCGAAGTTCTGCTTTGAAGTAAGCAACTTCAAAGTTATTTTGTAGTGTAGACACAGCGTAAATCTATTAGTATTCTACCTTCAATTCTATGTTTGTCAAAAGAATGTGACTATATAATACTGTCTGTTATATGAGGCAATTTGAGTTTCTTCATGGAACTGCGCATTTTAATGCAAACAATAAAAACAAACACATAGTACATGTTACAAGATATGTCTCACTGCCATCCAGTGAAAAATAAGAAATGTGTTTTGAAATATTTAATGGATTTATAATTTCAGCATTGTTTATGGACTCCATTATCTTTATGAGTTCAGTGGATAACAGACTTAACCACTTTTCCTTACTGTTGCAGTTGTGCTCACCTGCGCAACAACAAAATTCATTTAGCTAGTTCAGGGATGCAGATGTTGAATCTAATGTTCTGAATGACCATTGTAGATTCATTGCATTTGTTGAAGGACTTTAACTTCATGGTTGTCCAAGTGAATTGTATTGTTCCATTAATTTGATGGATTTTTCTTTTTGTAAAATATTTAATCTTGACCAGTGCTTTTTTTCTAGGAAAAGGGTGCCAGAATTCTGTTCCCCTATGCGTAACTCCCACCTTCAGCCACAACACGCCACAGCCTTAATCACCCCTCACCCTCTTCCCCCCTGCATGGCCCCAACCCCCTGCAGCGTTAACCTCGTGCCCCCCTGGGGCCCCAACTTGTGGCCAGGCTTTAATCCCATGCACCCTCTGTGGCCCCAGCCTCCTGCCAGCCTTAACCTCCCACCCTCTGGAACTCCAATCTGTGGCCAGGCTTTAACCATCCACCCGCCTTGGTTCCAACTCACCGCAGCCTTTAACCCCCTAACTATCCCAACCCAAACACAGGATTGACTTACATTTCAAAAGGTGCACCACATGCTGCTGCTCCTTTGCCACCTGTCATGTTCCCTTCCACACAGCTGCATGGCTCTCACCAGTCCTCCGGCTCCCCATACGATGTGCCAGGTGCTACTCTCTGACCTGCCATGCTGAAAGAGCAGGGCTCAGTTTAATTGTTTTAACGGACAGCACCTGTTGTTAAACCAAATAAATTGAGTCCTGCCCTTTCATCATCAGGAATGGTGATGATAGCAGCCAGAGGTGGCATGGCAGCAGGGGCTGGAGCCACAAATGGCTACTTAAAGAGCCACATGTGCCTCAGAGATGCCCAGCTGCCTTTTAAAAATGGTGGCCACAGGCAATACTGTGTTCTGCTGGGGAAAAAAAAGCCCTAATCTTAACATTCAGTTCTCCATTTTCCATAAGATTTTTTTTTTGGTTTTTGGTTTTTGTTTTTTTTTGGACCATGGGAACATTGTGTTTATCCTATCTGATCAGACCATCCTGCCAGAATACTTAGCACTCAGAAGATACCAAATGATATTGAATTTCACAATTTGCCTTCATACTGTGTAATGAAGAAAGCCTTTTTACTTGTTCTAATGTATATGTCATTAATTTTCCATGTTCTTGTACCTTATTAGTGGATACTATAAAATAAATGAACTAAAAATGTGAGGATTGATTAGTTTTAATCTTAAGCACTTCAATCAAGTCTCCTCTATCTGTTCTCCTTTCTGTGCTAATTTGTCTTGGTTTATATGTAAATCCTGCTATCCCACTAGCCACTTTTGCATTTGCTTTTAGTAATGTGGTTGCTGGGATGGTATTTTAGACAGGGCATAAAGGTGCTAAGTACACCCCAGTACACAGAGGGCTTGTCTACACTTGCCCCCAGCTTTGAAGGGGGCATGGTAATCAGGATGCTGGGAGATTACTACTGAAGTGCTGCAGTGAATATGCAGCACTTCATTAGGTTAATTTTCCCGGCGGCAACTTCAAAGTGTCAAACTTTGAAGTGCTGGTATGTGTGTAGCTGTAGGCAGTTCAAAGTTTGACACTTCAAAGTTGCCACGGAGGAGAATTAGCCTAATGAAGTGCTGCATATTCATCACAGCACTTCATTATTAATCTCCCAACACCCTGATTACCATGCCCCCTTTGAAGTTGGGGGCAAGTGTTGACAAACCCACATAGTTATATCTTGGCAGAGTGCTTGGAAGAAAGAACTGGTGTTAATGCAAATACTGAGGTTGGACGTGGAGCCTAAGAGATTAGGACTGGAGGGAGAGCAAGGAATGTGAGTGGATGGGGAACTGGAGGCCAGGATGTGGAGAGGGATCAAATAAGGAGTCAAGGGAGGAAAAATTTGGTCTGACTGGGTAAGCAGACGAAGAGGGGAAGTCCAGAGGACTGAGATTAGGATTTATTGGAAAAGAAACTGGGACTAGGAAGAGAATATGGAGGTGTAGAGATTGGGACTGAGTGAGGAGAATGAGGACTGGGACAAGGAGCCGAAAATGAGGAAAAGATAGGACTAGAATAAAGACTATCTAGAGGGAATGGAGAAGAAAGGTGTTATATTTGTGGGTGGGGGGTTGATCAAAAGAGTTGGTACTTAATAAAGCATATTCACATCCACCACTTGGAATGAAACTCATGATTCCTTCCACCCTTTCTACACTTTCAGCGATGAGCACATAGTCGTGAAACCTGTTGGCAAAGTGGCAGTCTGTTAGTTCTATCGCTTATTCCAATAGCTTGTGTGGCAGAGGTCAATATGGTACAAATAAAGATTCTAAATGCTTTCTTATGGGTATCAGTCGAGAAGAAGCCACATGATAGAATTTCTGGGTTTTGTTCAGTTTGCTTTTTTAAAAAACTTAGGAAGTTAGACACATGAAAGCTGAGGTAGAAGAATATAATTAACGTTACAAACACTGAGAATCAGAAAGTGCTGATATTAATGTAAATTTGTCAGAGACTTTTAATTTCACAGTCACTATTTTTTTTCACCGGATCCTTAACTCATTGAGTGTACGGGCTGAATCAGGGTTGTGCAGTAAAGGAGACTGTTTGAATTAGATTATCTTTGTAGTTCTTTCTGCTTCATTTGTTGGAAAGATTGGAAGGCAGGTCGTGAAGGAATCAGGAGATTACAGAAAGAGTAAGGATGACCTCATTGTAAAAGCAATTGAATGCTGATTTGAGTACTTAGATTCTCTTTCGGCCTCTGACACAAAGTTCCTGTGTGATATTAGTCAAGTTGCTTGAGTCAGTCTTTTGTGTAGATGACTTCTTATTGCATCCTCTTCATGGCTACGTCGACACGTGCCCCAAACTTCGAAATGTCCACGCAAATGGCCATTTCGAAGTTTACTAATGAAGCGCTGAAATGCATATTCAGCACTTCATTAGCATGCGGGCGGCCGTGGCACTTCGAAATTGATGCGCCTCGCCGCCGCACGTCTCATCCAGACGGGGCTCCTTTTCGAAAGGACCCCGCCAACTTCGAAGTCCCCTTATTCCCATCAGCTCATGGGAATAAGGGGACTTGGAAGTCGGCGGGGTCCTTTCGAAAAGGAGCCCCGTCTGGACGAGACGCGCAGCGGCGAGGCGCGTCAATTTCGAAGTGCCGCGGCCGCCCACATGCTAATGAAGCGCTGAATATGCTTTTCAGCGCTTTATTAGTAAACTTTGAAATGGCCATTTGCGTGGACATTTCAAAGTTTGGGGCACGTGTAGACACGGCCCATACGTGCAGGTTGTTGTTCGCAGTAAGCTTATCAGGGGTCATAGAAAATGTTGTTGTTCCCAGTAAGCTTATCGGGGTCATAGAAAATGTTGTAACTCCAAAAGTACTGAACTCTAATGGAGGTTTAGCGGTGTCAGTAGCTTTACATCAAAGCTAGTCAGTCTTGGGTTTGGGGGAAAAGGGGGCGTGCGGAATGGGCTAACATCTGAGTATAGCTCATGCTTGGCTAATAACCTGTGACATTGCTGAGGCTAAACCTCGAAAGTTTTGATAATCCTCTAAGTCCTTCCCATGGTTACTTGTCAAGAAGGGCAGACAGGTTCTCCCACAACTCACTGGGGAAGAAGTATAGCACAACGCACCCTGCAGTATGACCCGAGAAATACTAGCTCCTCGCATGACCGTGTGCAGCACCAGTGTGGATGCTGAATTAGAATTCATTCATAAGTTTACCACCTTTAACCTCGGCCTGAATAGGGATCTTAACGGCCTTATGCATTGCAATTTCCCCACGTTTGATATTCACAGGAATGAGACACATCCAACTCAATTTGCTTTGTTAATTAGTCCTACCAGTGACAGGTAACTTCCTCTCCCTACCTCCTACCCCCTGCTGTATAATCCCTGGATTCTGTTTTTTTTCACTCCCTTTCCATCTGAAGAAGTAGGTTGTACCCATGAAAGCTCATGACCTGATAAATTTGTTAGTCTCTAAGTTGCCATAAGACTACATGCTATATATGAAGCTACAGATTAACATGGCTACCCCTCTGAGACTTTGAGGGAGGAATTTGCAGTCTGGCCACTGGCAGTGTAGGTAAGCTGACCTGGAGTTCAGATCCTACAGTTGCTGACTTAAATTAACTCTTCAGTGAAGACGTGCCCTGGGTGACAGCAAAGAGCTTACAGTGTAGGAAATGAGGCCTGCAGAGCAGGGAAAACTTTTCATTAGCCTTTTGATGGCAAAGATCTCTTGTTCTCACTGATAATTCCCTGTTGAGATATTTCTTGAGCTCTAGCTCTCCTGGGAAACCGTCAAGAGACTTATTTTTTATACTTTTTTCCACCACAAAAAAGCTTAGTTCTCTGTAGCACTGTCTGGAGAAGCTCATGATCAAGAGTGCCTGCCTCAGGGAAGACTGTCAAAAACAGGGCAGATATCTCAAACAAGTGGTATGTTCTGTAATAAGATTTCACCAAGCCAGTGACAAATGTGCACTCCTGGATCACTATAAGAACCTTAAACTGCAGTCACCGACAGTCCCCTTAGACTGTCCAGTTTATCTTGCCATCTGGGGTAATTGAATTTAGTGATAAATGATCACACTAAAAATCACAAACCATTCATGTTGCTTTCAATCTCAAGAGACCACTCACTTATCCCAGATTAGTTGGTACCCGAGATCTGACACCAAAGACAACAGCTGTGGCCATTTTGGTACTAACCTATCAAAATTTTACTCACTAGAGAAGGAGAAATAAGAGATTACAGATTGAAGCAAGCCTGTATATGATGAGCTGTAATCTAAGTCCTACAAGTGACAGAGTTGTATAGATCTGTCAGTTCAAAATGTCTTTTAGGGCAGACCTAAAGACAACCCATGGGTATTTCTGGCTTCAGTCTAGTGTGCTTGGCCCTGTGAGTCTTTGATGTTCACAGGTGTTTAACATTCCCTGCCCACTACCAAAGGCAAACGTTTTGCCATGGCAGGTGGCAGTTGAAATGGGCCATTGTTGGCAAGAGTACTCTACTTTCAACAATGTGAAACCTGCTTGTAGGGAGTGGAACTTTTTCCAAAGACACTGGCAAACAGCATTTACACTGCCTGACTTCAAGCAACACAGCCATGTCACTAAAAGTGTATAGTGCAGACAAACGTGTATAATGATGTTCCTTGATGACCTGACTGGGAGGGGGACACGCTCTTCTCATCTGAGTTCACATGCTTAGAGCAAACAATATATTTGTAAAGCAAAACTTACGTATTTCCTTATAGCATGGAATCTAGACATTACAAATAAGATTACTGCGTACCACAACTTACAGACATTCTATAAAAACAACAAGGAGTCCTGTGGCACAAGATGCATCTGATGAAATGGGTCTTTGCTCACAAAAACTTATTCTCCAAAATATCTGTTAGTCTATAAGGTATCACAGGACTTCTTGTTGTTTTTTTAAGATGCGGACTAACACAGCTACCTCTCTAATACTTGTCAGACATTCTTTAGTGTCTAACACTAAATACATTCTTACAAGCGTAATATCTATTTTGAATAATGCTAACACATAAGTGAATGGGTTTGGTCTCCAGCTATGAGTTTCAGTTCTTAGCTAATACTTATAGCCTAGGCAAGAACTTGCTGTTGGTTTATCAACATCACAGTCTCCATCAGTCTTGTGACCTGCTGCACTAAGGACAAAGGAGTTAACATTGCCTGGAGACGTGCCCAAATTAGGTGCCATTAATATTGCAATCAGTCTCTAATCAACTTAATTTTGGTCCTGGTCTCAGCTAGGAGATTCTGATGAGCTGGCTTTTTTCCTCTCCCACGTTCATTTATTTTTTTATAAAGTGTCAGAAAAGTTGAAAAGTTTTTGAAACTGATTCCCAACTGTTTTTAATTATTATTTTATAGTATTACATTTTTAAATTCTACATCTAGTTTAATCCAAATTTTGTAACACAATTAAACACAGCCGCAGAACTGAGCTATCAATATCCATTTTCAATCCAGTATGACTTGTTGTTGATTGCTTCCTTTCCTTTCCTTTCGGCTCAGGAAGAGAGGGACACAAAAAGAGACCACTAATTTAGCTGATGTCCATACCATTACAGGAAGTATTCATGCTCCAGTGAAGAAAATGGGAGTGGTTTCTTTGACTCAAGTGGGGACAGGACTAATCCCTAAGGCTATGTCTAGATTGCCAAGACCTGTTGGCAAAAAAAGCAAGTTGCTCAATGCGTTATCTTTTGCTGACAGTTCTGTTGGGAAGGGCTTTTCTGACATTTGTCTATCCATATAGGCACCTCTGTTGAGACATCCCTTCATCCTCGTAGAACAAAGTGTACAGGGATGTCAACAAAATGCTTTTGACCAGCAGATCTCTCCTGACAGATCTGCAGTCTGGATACATGCTCTGTAGACAAAACTTCTGTCAACAGAAGCCTGTAGTGCAAACTTAGTCTAACTCCTGAGGTTATCAGTGAAATTAATGGGAGTCTTTGTATTGACTTCAGTGAGACTAGAATTTTATCCTAAATATTTTTCATGGAAAAATTGGTAAATTTCTTCATGTTCTTCATGGCTACGTCTACACGTGCACCCAACTTCGAAATAGCTTATTTCCATGTAGCAACATCGAAATAGGCTATTTCGATGAATAACGTCTACACGTCCTCCAGGGCTGGCAACGTCGATGTTCAACTTCGACGTTGCTCAGCCCAACATCGAAATAGGCACAGCGAGGGAACGTCTACACGCCAAAGTAGCACACATCGAAATAAGGGAGCCAGGCACAGCTGCAGACAGGGTCACGGGGCGGACTCAACAGCAAGTCGCTCCCTTAAAGGGCCCCTCCCAGACACACTTTCATTAAACAGTGCAAGATACACAGAGCCAACAACTAGTTGCAGACCCTGTATATGCAGCACGGACCCCCAGCTGCAGCAGCAGCAGCCAGAAGCCCTGGGCTAAGGGCCGCTGCCCACGGTGACCACAGAGCCCCGCAAGGGCTGGAGAGAGAGTATCTCTCAACCCCCCAGCTGATGGCCGCCATGGAGGACCCCGCTATTTCGATGTTGCGGGACGCGGATCGTCTACACGTCCCTACTTCGATGTTGAACGTCGAAGTAGGGCGCTATTCCCATCCCCTCATGGGGTTAGCGACTTCGACGTCTCGCCGCCTAACGTCGATTTCAACTTCGAAATAGCGCCCAACACGTGTAGACGTGACGGGCGCTATTTTGAAGTTACTGCCGCTACTTCGAAGTAGCGTGCACGTGTAGACGCAGCTCATGTTGCCTAGATGCAGTAACTTGTTCCCTTTCTTAGTACTTCAGTCTATCAGCTCATATTAGCATATGGATACCAAGTAAACACATAATGTCACCTTTGTTCAGAGGTAAAGATGTGTAGTTCTAATAAAAAACACTGTGAACATGGGACTGTCTCTTTAATGAGGGCTTCTAGAGCTTTCTTCAAGTGTTATGCATCTTACACCTGTGTCAACAATGGTTAAAGAAAACATTGTATATACTTCATAAAGTACTCCCTTTGTGGTAAATTGAAGAATCCAACTTTTCCATGCACTACCTTTGAGATTACCTTATGTTAGCAAGTTACATCTCTGTACATATTTATTCAAATCACCGTTTTCTCCTGGAAAGGCTGGATGAGAAAATAAAACTTACCTGCTAGGGAAAAGAGAGACCTGAAAAGAAGGTCTGTGTAACTGTGTAAGCCCTCTCACCAACAGAAGCTGGTCCAATAAAGATATTACCTCATCCACCTCGTCTTTCAACTGTGTGCATCATTGGTTTTATAAGCATAGGCAATGTTTCCCAGAAATTTGAAACATTTGCTTCAAATAGCTGCTTATGAAAGTGTGGGACTTTTTTTTTCAGTTGAGGGGATCTGTGGAGGCTAAATGCAATGTGCTTTTTGGTGCACTAAATTTTTAAAAAAGCTATTTGTACAAAAAAGGGGAGGCACCAGCCCTTTTCACCTGTGTACAGATAGCTTCTGTCTTGTGAGATAAGATAACAAGATAACAAATAAATTGACTAAATTTTAGCTAATGATTACACCTTCTATAGTTAATGAGAAAGGCCTAATTACTTAATTATCTGCCATTTTATCTTTCATTCAATAGGAGAAACCATAGTGCTGTACTAAATAGCTGTTTATGTGGGTAACACAGTGAAAGAAACATTTCCAGGAGTAACCAAAACTATGGTCCTGATGTATCTGCAGTCTTATTTATTTTGATGTGGGTATTGCATTTTAGTAAAAGTTTTCAACTTTAATACTCCTCTCCATCTGCGTTCTTGCTGAATCGTATTGATATATATTTATCGTACAGGGTTTACTTGAATATAGATGATCTTCAGCAGTCTCTGCACTGCATTAAAATTTGCCACTCGTTTAATTCAATTTACTTTATATTCTAACCTCACTGACAAAAGTAATCTATTTCTGGCAACTGGTAATGCAAAGTTTAAATTGTAAATTAAGATCTTTAGTTTTAAAAATAATTCCCTAACACATTAAATGCACTGATCAAGTGATGAGAATGGAGATTTTATACACTGTGATGCGGTGTCACCTTGTTTCCATGATTAACTTACCTTTCTGCTGCAAATGAGGTCTGAAGCATTAACTTTAATGGATTTATCAAGATGAGAGAGAGAGACTGGTCTGTCCAAATGTACATTGATTCATCTTCAAAGCATTTAAAAATGAGAATGCTACCAAAACTCCAGAAGATGTGGACTTATCAGTGTATAAAACCTGCAACCGATTCCTTCTAAAAACACATTTATAGATTAGTGGTTCAGAAGCCATTTTCAAACCAGATTAGATGTGCTCCTCAAACAAGGGAAAAGTGTTTTTGTTAAAAGCAGCTTTTACCCAGTTTGTCTCAATAGTTTCTAGGATTAGTGCTAAGCATAAAGTAGGTTTATCACATTATTAACATACCGATTCTGTATCAAACAAGTGTCAGTTTCCCTTGCTCAAAGTCATTTGTCATGGTTGGTTTTGTTAAATAAATGAAAGACCCATGTGTAGCAGAAGAGAAATTGTTGTAGGGTTTAAAAGTTTGTTAGCCCCACCATAAACTTCTTTTTTTTAAGAAAAAACTGTATTTTTCTTAATATTCTGGAAAGATGTTCTTTTCTCTGATGCCTGTGATTTTTAAACACGCCCCATTTATGTGGCTAGATGGTTATCCTTCACTGTCCACCAGTAAGGGGGAGGGAGGGGTTGTTTTAGATCAACCTTGTTTAAACCACTAATTTAAATCACATTTTAAATCACCAAGAAAACGATTTACATCACAATTTAAATTACCAAGAAAAAATCATTGATTTAAATCAGGTTTTCCCCTGATTCTTCTTCAGATGTTTCTTAAACAATGGTGCAAAACTGATCTCTAAAACGTGTTAATTTACAATTTAGTTTACATCATTTTACAGCATTTGAGCGGCTACAGTTACACTACAGTGCTGTCAACAGAAGTCACTGTCGGAGGAGATTTCCCTTCAAAACTTCAGTTGACAGGGCGCAGCCACACACAAAAGCAAATAGGCAGAGTGCTCCACTCTGTTGACAGAGCAGCTGGACTACCTCGCTGCTCTCTCAACAAAACAGGCACCCGGAAACACAGCAGACAGGGCCGCCCATTGTTGTGGGTGCCCTGTCTGTCTGGAGAGGTCCCCCAGGTGCATTTACACAGCTGTTTTGTCGACAGAAATCTATTGAGTTATATTTCGCAGTGCAGAGGCAGAAGCCTGTTGGAGAAAAGGCTGGGTTTTGTCCATATGCTGTTAACAAAAGGTACTTTTTGTGTAAACATGTGGCACACTTTGTTGACAAAACTCCGGTTTTGTCAACAAAACTCTCCAGGGTAACCGTAGCCAGAGGGTATGCTTTGTCTAATTTTTATGATAACTTGATTTGTATTAATTTAGGAAATAGTACAGAATACACCTTACCTGTGTCAAGTTGTAGATGCAGCAGCAGTATGTTAAGAGTTGGCAAGAACTACACCATAAACAAAATAAACAAACAAAATACACCCTAAACAAAATAGGACACATATTTTATTAAACTAAATTTTAAAAGTTATATTAATGTTTGACATTTGCAGTTGCACCAGCCTCCTGAGTTGACAGCTGACATCTCTTCTTAAGCTACATGTAAACGAGAGCCAAACTGGGCTTTTGTCAGGAAAAACTATGGAGTGTCTACACACAAAATGTGTTTTGTCAACAGTTTTTGTGAAAACCTGGTACATCCACCAGCAGTGTGATATGTCTTCATGTTCAAGTATAATGCCTCTCTCAACAGTATTCAGTAGCCAGAACAGCCGTGTAGATGCTCCGGGGCCCTTCTGTTGACAGACAGGGCTTCCAGTTCACCAGGCAGCCCTGTTTGCTGAACTCCCAGTCAGCTGTTCTGTCGAGAGTGGGCCGGGCAGTCTGGCTGCTGTCTGTCAACAGAGCAGATTGAGTCTTCACATAAAAGCAGATTGAAAGAGCAATCTGTTGACAGAAGTTTTGCTGGGAAATCCCTTCCAACAGTGACTTCTCTTGACAAAGGCTTCTCAACTAAACATAGCCTACATGTAGGGTGTCCTTAAAACTTCAACCACTAGGTCTCATCTTTTCCACTCCCACAGTCGTTTTGATTTATAGACTGAAACAGAAATATGAATTTTCCTGCTTTTTCAATTCCCAGTCGTTTTCTTAGATTTGTGTGAATAATGCCAAATGATGAAAATATTCTCTCTCTGCCTGCAGAGGAAGCTACTGCTGTGAAAAGTTGCTTAGCAACTGAAAGAACTTCGTTTCAAGGTGCCTGGCTAATGATTCCCTCCAATTCAGGGTAGTGACTTTGTTCAAAACATCAGTAACCATGTACTGATTGTATGGTTTCACTCCAGCCCTGAAATTTATTACATCTGGCATAACTGAGGAGTGATTTTGAGAAGCCCATGCCACAGCAGCAGGAGTATCTTCAGCAGTTAGGCATATTTCTACCTTTATATCTGGTTTTAAGAATGTTTGCATGAAAATGAGGTGATCTGTTCACCTCTTCATAGAATCACAGAATCATAGAATACTAGGACTGGAAGGGACCTTGAGAGGTCATTGAGACCAGCCCGCGCCCTTATGGCAGGACCAAGTTCTGTCTAGACCATCTCTGATAGACACTTATCTAATCTGTTCTAAAATATCTCCAGCGATGGTGATTCCACAACTTACCTAGGCATTTTATTGAGTGTTTGACCACCCTGACAGTTAGGAACTTCTTCCTAATGTCCAGCCTAAACCTCCCTTGATGCAGTTTAAGCCCATTGCTTCTTGTTCTATCTTCAGAGGCGAAGAAGAAGTTTTCTCCCTCCTCCTTGTGACACCGTTTTAGATACCTGAAAACCGCTATCATGTCCCCCATCAATCTTCTCTTTTCCAAACTAAACAAGCCCAATTCTTTCAGCCTTCCTTCTTAGGTCATGTTCTCTAGACCTTTGATCCTTCTTGTTTCTCTTTTTTTGGACCCTTTCCAATTTCTCCACCTCTTTCTTGAAATGCGGTGCCCAGAACTGGACACAATACTCCAACTGAGGCCTAACCAGTGCACAGTAGAGCAGAAGCATGACTTCTTGTGTCTTGCACACAACACACCTGTTAATGCATCATTAGTTAAAGCCTGTTATACCCACTGGTGTGTAGGGCAGCAGTGAAGGTCCTCCACTTCTGTCTGTAACCTCTTCGTTACCTATAGTTTAAATTTCTGGGTAGGTATTTCCTTCATGATTGTCTCTTGAAGTGCCTTCCAAATTTCGAGATTGTTAGCAATGTAGCAGCAATTTCTCTGAAGTTTGTTTAAGGCTATAGATAATGGGTTTCAGTATATTGAACATATCTTCTTCATTCTTCTTCCAATGTTAAATACTTTGGATGAGATATTTCCATCTGTTTAACCACAGTTTTCTTCACACTTCTTATGAGAATATTCCAATTCTTAATAAGTTCAAAATAATCAACCACAGAATTCTGTCAAATATTTTAACAGGGAATTAGTTTGATCCTAGTGCTCTCTTCAGTGAAGCTGAAAGAAAATTTTTGTTATGAAAGTATTTTGTGATTTCAGCAACATTTTATTTTTCTGAAGAAGTTGTTCTTAGGTCTTTGGGTACAAGATACATTTAATGGGCACCATTGCCATATTTTTTTTAAGGAGCTTACTTCAGTTTCTTATAAATATCTTCTCATTTTTACTGTTTGTAGAATTGTCTGTGATAAAACTGTGCATGTGAGAGCTGGAAATTTGTTCCCAGTTTATGACAGCTTTCACTGCCACTTCTTTTAAATACAGGAGAACCCCAATTATCCAATCTTCAATTATCCATCATTCCATTTTATGTGACATGGGATTGCCAGTACTCACATTTTCTTCTTTGAGTAGAGCCCCCGTGGGTGCTTCACTCTGGGCGTCGGTGTGTCCTAGGGCTGGTGCTCGGAGATTTTTCAATAGCCATGGTTTCCCGCACATGCACAGAAGCACCTCCTCATGTTGTCTGGTGTGTGCACGGCACAGGCTTCTCAGTTCCTTCTCTACTGCTCTTGGCTGTAAATGGAGCTTCTTCCTCCCTGTGAAAAAATAAGTTTTAGACAGTTAATATGTGGTTCGTTAACCTGTTCTCATTCACGGTTCCAGTTATAGTTTATTTTAAAAAAATGTTAGTTAGTTTAGGACTCCTACTTTTTTTTTTCCCCTTCATCACCACGATGCCAGGCTCTTCCAGATTCCCGTGGTGCACCATGTTCAGGGATCGAGGCCATCTTCTGGTGGCCACATTTCCTCCGTCAAATGTTTGAGGGCAGGACATCAGACCCAGTCCTGTACCCAGTGCTCCAGCCTTACTGCACAGGCTAGGAAGGACCAAGCCAGCCAGCTCAAGACATACTTGTACGAAAAATCCATTCAGCCTGCAGCTTCAGAGCAAATGCCTGCAAAAGTCCCCTCACAGGCGGCTAAAGGTACAGACACCAAAGATCCCTCTGCCTCCAGTGGCACCCCTCCTTCCTTTGCAGATTTGTCTCTGGCACACTCCTGGCCTCTGGCACCGTCTCCATGAGCTGTGCCAGTAAAACAGGCAACCGTGGCTTCTCTGGCACCCTTGCTGCCAGCACCACCAAAAAGGGCTTTATCTGAACTAGTCCAGAAGCCATCAGCACCCTTGCTGCCCTCAGCTCTCATTGGCCATGGATCACTATTCACAGCCAATGGGAGTGGAGGAAAGTGGCACAGACTGGGATATTGCTTCCTGCCATTCCCATTGATTGTGAACAGCAATCCACAGCGAATGACAACCTACACTAATCCAGGTAAATATAGCAGCAGTGGCTCACCAGGGACTAATCCTGGCATGCTGCTATTTTTGTATTATCCAACCTTAAACTAAGCTCTGCATCATCTTCTTGTGTGGTGTACATTTGACATATTATCCTTTTCTGACCCCAGGAAGGAATTTCTTCAAAATCTTCCCAGGCAGGATCTCTCTTATGCCTAGAAGCCATGACATGTTTTCTGGGGTAAAAGTGCAGAGGAATGTAGGAAGCTGTGTGTGTGCTGAATGTCCTTTCTTTTTCTTCCCAGTGTACCCCACTGTTCCTTTCTGTGCAGTCTCCATCCTTTTCTATATATTGTCTCTCTGTCTTTAAGACACTAGCGTAATTAGCTCCTCTGCTGTGTTCAGCCCTGTTCCACCACTGTATAAGCACAGAACTAAAACAATCTTATCCAGCCTGTGCCTTGCATATGTTACTTGAGTCTGCTGAGAAACAGATGCTGAAAGCCCAGAACTTTCAAGAAGCAAGAGCTAGTAGTTAGCCTGATTAGACTAGAGCCATTCATTACTTTTATGAGAATTTGTGTGTAGGTGTAGAATGTTTGTGATGAAAGCTAATTGTAACTGTAATTTTAAATGAGAAATTTAATATTTTATTGATGATTTTGTTAAAAGAAATCCAATTTACATAAAAATCTGTTTTTTAATTTTTTTAGATAATTTATTTTATCCATCCTACTATCAATCCCAGGCTTTAGAGCATAAATGGATGACCCTTGAGGATCAGAAAGAAAGATCTTTCCTTAATGTACATTTGTCAAAGTGCATGGTAAGTGGTATAGGGAAATGGGATTGTGTTTCCTCTGTATCAAGTGTGGGGAAAGGGGGGACTGTAGTGGCAAGGCCAGGCAATGGATGTGGCATCTCTTGATTAGCAGCCCGTCTATGGGAAACATACAGACCAATGGTGGGCAACCTGTAGCCCATGAGTTGCATGTGGACCATCAGGTAAGGCATTGGTGGGCCACGAGGCCAGTTGTTTACACCGAGTGTCCATAGGCCCACCCCTCTGCAGCTGTCAGTAGCCACAGTTTACAATTTGTGGCTAATGGGAGCTGAAGGAAGTGGCAGCCAGAACATCTGCATGGCTCACTGCTTCCTGCAGCTCCCATTGGCTGGGAACAGCTAACCATGGACACCAAGAGTTATAGGTGGCCATGCCTGTACACGTAGTGTAAACACACTGTCTTACAGCCCACCAGTGGCTTACCCAGATGGGCCGCAGGTTGCCCATCACTGATATAGACCATGGGTCTTTTAAACTGTGTATAGTTCTAACTGGCAGCTTTTACAGAGTGCCACAGGTTTGTCTTTATGAAGAGCTAAATTGTATAACAACGGGTGGCAAACATGAGAGTATAGCATTAAATTGTTAATTGTTAACAAGTCACTGGTAGCACAGTGGGAGCTTTGCAAATGGATATGATGGTTGTAGGGTAAATGTGTATCTATTTTCCTGACTTAATCCTGATTTTTGTGTCCATCTAAGTGATTTTTCTGTTTTGCTATTATAGTCTCAGTAGCCAATAACTTGACCAATGTTCGGTCGTGATTTGTATGTGATTAGTATATGAAAAAAATCAGTCTTTTAATTTACTAACATCCCTTGCACGTTGACAAATTTAGGGATCTAAACCTAATTAAACCTTACTATACAATGATCCAGAGATTTAGGAGTGGTCATATCAATTACTAGAGCACAAAGCTGAACCAACAGTTATTTTTTACTATTAAAAGAGGGAAAAGTAGAATATTTTGTTAGTCTGAAATGTTCTCTTTTCAGTGTCTTTTTGAGGTCTCAGTGATCTAAGCCTAGCATAACTGGCCAATACTTTGATGAGAGAGTTCACCCATTGTGATATGTGTTGTTGTTTTGTTTTTTTTTTATTTGCATTGCATTCAGCCTTGAGTTTATCATACAAAGCAAATGGCACCGTCCACATGGATAGATAACTGGAAGGACCTTGCTTGTTTATCCTGCATGTCGGCTGTGGCCACACTTGGCCAAAACTTTGAAATGGCCGTGCAAATGGTCATTTTGAAGATTACTAACGATTACTAATGTTCAGTGCCTCATTAGCATTAGGACGCTTCTGGCCGCGGCGCGTAGCAAGCACCATTTTCGAATGCCCGCGGCTCGGCGCAGCTATATGGGGGTCCTTTTCGAAAGGACCCTGCACATTTTGAAATCCCCTTGTTCCTCTCAGCCTCATGGCCCTGTTGAGCACAGTTATGTATTGTGGGCACCTGACGTAGCTGACTGAGTTTCTCACATGCCACCAGCCCTGAAATTGTTGTCACTTTCTTTGGCTCTTCCATGAATGGAAACCTACACATGTTGGTTTGGGGTTCTTTTTTGATTTTGTTTTGTTTTTGGTGCTAGCAATGCACTTTCCCTTCACTGGTATATTCCAGAATACCTAGTTATAGTACTTTTATTTTTGTTGATCCTAGTTTTGGTCTGCTTGTCAGTCTGTCATGATCTCATTCAGACAGAACATTAACCTGAGTTCCTGTATCCAGTTTCAGTGGCATAACTGTTCTATTCACTGTGATATGCAACCCCTATTGTCAAGCTTGCTAGATCCCAATATATCCATGAAAAATCTTCTAAACTAGATTGTCTGTAACAAGATGTACTTGATTTTCCTGCATGGGGGATCTGCGGTATTTTGCAAAATGATTACTTTCCCCACATTTATGACAATTTCTCCAAGACAACATGTTGTTAGTGTGGATAACACCTTTTGGTTAATTTGGCTCTTTGGCTTATGCTTTCACAGTTCTGCTGCCCTGCATATCTGGTGAGCTTTTTCTAAAGCGCCTCCTTTACAAAGCAGACTCTCTTAACATATGGTTCTTTATGCCACAAATGATTCTGTGACCTGAGAGTCTGTCAGCTCAACACAGTGACGAATCATAGGTTTTCCTGCATTCTCTTAAATCTGTGGCATATTGCTCTATGGTGTTGTAATGGGATGCCCCTGCGTATTCAGCCTCTTAACTCCATTCTGCAGTCTCAGGGATGCTCCAGTTTGGTGCCACACCCATGCTCTTTATTTGTGTCTGTGTCCCACCATCAATTCCCTACTATATACAGGCTATTTACAAGGGTTCAGTCTGTCGCAGGTCTGGCTAGCCACAGAGTAACAGACTCCTACTTCTATCAGAGCCTCCTTCCCTCCTAGTCTCTGAGCCTCTTTCGCTCCCTTCCTCCCAGCTTTACAGCTCCCGCGTAGTGAGTCTGGCAATGGCAGCCAGTGATTCAGCAAATCCAGGCTATTTACCCAGGTCTGATCCATTTCCCCTGCTTGGGGCTGACAGTGTCAAGAGCTACAGAGGCTTCCCCAACAGCACACACACAATCAATCAGTGTATCTAATCCCTGCCTCCAGGGCACATCTCTAAATTGCTGTATTCATAATACTGTTCTTTAAAAGAGACAGTCTCTAAATTGTAGTCTTCTATAAACATAGCTCTAGAAATAGCAGCATATTTCACAGGTGCTCGTGTTTAACGGCAAAGGTACTACACAGCATCATTAAGGGCAGTGGAATCTGACCATATGTTAGTTAAGATAAATTGATGAAGTCTTTTTTTTTTCCAGAACATAATTTTCACACCTCACCTCATTTACAAGTATTTCTGTTATAGGATCACAATAGTTATAAGAGGTTGAGAACATAAGTTAAAAATTTCAAAAGTATCTAAATCACTTAGAAGCATAGCTTCCATTGCCTTCACACGTTAATATAAACAGGGATGAAGCACTTTCTAAAAAAACCCAAAAACCTGTGTATACTGCCTTTTACCTCAGATTTTATCCTTTGTCTGTGACTTTTTAATATGTGAAGGCTGTACATTATTAGCCTGATTTTCAAAATTACTATGCAGTTATGGGCTCTTTGAAAATCAAGTCCTATAGATCCTCAGAATTAAAAACGTAATTCTCTCCAACCCTTTTGAAATATATCAGTTTGCTGTGTTTTGTTTACTTTTTGTTTGTCAAACTTCTCTATCATTGTAAGCCATTTTGTTCTGTGGAGAGAGGCTATAAATTTTTATGCCTTTTAATTAGATTTGAGCCATTTTGGTTTTAATCTATGAAATCTTAATGCTTTATGTTTGAAATGAATGGCTTTGTTTATGATAGTCACCTGCATTATGAGAGTTTATTCTGTTTACCAATACAATTCTGTCACCTTCAACTTTTTTGTATGATGTGAAAAAGCTTCATTCTTAGACTCCAGGTGTTGCAATATTATTGACACTAACCCAAAATTATGGTCTTTGTCTGAATCAGGGAACTACTCCTCCTCCCTCACAAAAAACAAACAAACAAACAAACAAAATCCTTATTTTCCATACTTGCTGTCATCACCCTAATGAAATCACATTTATCTGCAATCATGACTGAGCTAGGGAAGGTTAGTTCTTATTCCTTTCTATAAATGCAGGCTGAAAATTATAGATATTAATGTTTGAACATAAAATGCTTAAAGATGAGCACATATCTTGTTTTCTGAAGGAACTAAAAGCATATTACTTTATGCAGCCTTTGTGATTTTGCTTGTTGTATACAACATTAACTGTAATAATAAATAAATAAATAAATAAATAAATAAACTGTAATAATAAGTGAAAGGTCAGTAAATAAATAGGTTTTTTTTATTAGTTTATGGCAATACTTCATTGCCATGGCTGTAAAAATATGGAGAAAAAAATGAAATCAATTTGTATTCAATAATTATTTCCTGGATTGTATTCTGTCAGCCTTACACAGAGAGAACTGTGCATGTATGGGGAACTTTTCAGTCACTTTCCAAAGAAGAAAACTGCGGCGTCATTGATTGCTGTTTTAAAGAGAGAAATTGTCCCATGTCGTAGACTACAGTAAATGCTGGGGTCCTCATGTAACCGACTTGTTACTCAGCCAAACTCCAATGAGTAACCCACAGGGGCTGTGTCTACACTAGCATTCCTCTTTCGAAAGAGGCATGAAAATGAGGGAAATCAAAAATGCAAATGAGGCCCCTGTTTACACATCTGGCACCTCATTTGCATATTTTTTCTTTCAAAAGAAGAAAAGCGCTGTAGACATAGCTCTTTTGAAAGTTAACCCCATCTTTGAAAGAACCCTTCTTTAAAAAAACAGTAAGAAGGGTACTTTTGAAGATGGGGATTACTTTCGAAAGACCCGTGTCTCCACTGCTTTTCTTCTTTTGAAAGAAGCTCTTTCAAAAGAAGAATATGCAGATGAGGTGCCAGATATGTAGATCTGTGCTTCATTTGCATTTTTGATTTCACTCATTTACATGCCTTTTTAGAAAGAGGAATTCTAGTGTAGATGTAGCCCGGGGTGGAAGGATAGAAAGAGTAAAGACCTCAGGATTTGGAACTAAATTAATATTCTGATATTGAAAGGTACATGGCCACATGCATACATTTCAGATATATGATTTCTCACTAAGTAGACACTCAGGTTCCTTTTATCTTCCCCTCAGATCTCATTTTCTTCCTGACCATAGATGTGACGCTTCTGTGCTGACTCTGTGGTCTGTTACAATGGACTGCTAGTCCATCTGTGAGTTTCCTCACCTTGGTTAATTCATATTGCTTAGTGCTTTTTTGCACATTTGCCTTAATGCAGTGTGTCCTCCTCAGCAGTCAGTGCCTACACATGGTATAATGCAAGTGCAGAAAAGTAACAAAATATTGTTCCCTATATGTTAGTTTGTTGCGCGCCTCCTATAAGGGGGGCAGCACCACATGTAGATATGCTTTGTTACAAAATTAACCTGTTACCCCCCCATTGCTTGGCCATTGAATGACAGTATTGAAGTATAGAAAGTGCTTAGCCCTGTTTATATTAACACGTGAAGGCAACTTTAAGTAGTTGATCTGTCCTCTTACCAGGACAGCATATTTATTTTATCGACTTACTTACCCATTTTGCAAGTCTGCATTCGCTTGAGCATTGATATTTGTGCTAATCCATTTTAATGAAATTATATACTACAAAGTGTAACTTAATTACATGCTAGGCAGGAATGATGCATTGCAAAGTCATCTTAATGTACTTGCAGGTGCTCAGAGAGTATTGGCAGCATCTATTAATGTATCTACCATTGAATTAGTAGTGATCGACACTTTCTTTAGAGCCATAACTTGGAAGCAGTTGTAATTCATTACTGGGGTTTTCCTGACACCTGGAAAAAAGGGTATTAGTTGAAAATCCACAGTATGTATGTAGTTCACTGCTGAATTTTGAGGCAGAGTTGTAGCCAAATCTGTATGTATTATAAGGGTGTAGTCCTCTTTTTCATATGTCATTACTGAAAAGCCAGTAATTCAGAATGAAAGAAACCACATTAATTAATGCACATTATAGTACTTCAAAAATAGCAGAATAATTGCATTGCTTTTTATATTGAGAAATACTAATGGGGGAAATGTGGGGTTCAGAGGCCATAAGTAGTTGCAGTAATGCCAGGTACTTAACCGTTCTGGGTGCTATTATTAACTGACACTCTGACTTTACCTTTCTTTCTGTGTGCTTAGTATTAATTGCATGAGTCAGATCACAGGCAAGCTGGGGCCTGGCAAAGGACCGGATTTAAGGACAGAACTTGGTTCCAATATGATTCATTAAACCATATTGAACCCAAATTAAGTCTCCTATAGCACAGTGTGGTGATGCCACTTTATACACAGTTGCAAAATTTGACCACATAGGTTTATTTTAAAAATTTAGAGCAAAAAGAATTTCAAATATATTAGTGATAATTAAATTGAGCAGTCTTATTCCTCTATAAGAAGAGAATGAAAAGGGCATTTTGGACAGGTTAATGCTTCTGACCTCCAGGTTAGGTTCATGTCTACTCAATTGCTTTATTTGGACACGTGGTGAATTTTTTTAAAAATGTCTAAGTGATTTAGGTGCATAAATCCCATTGAAACTAAATAGTACTTGTGTTCTAAAATCATTTAAGTATTTTTGAAAAGCCTGCATAGTGATCAGCCCTGCAGCCCTTATGGTAGTATATTCCAGCATGACTCTTCCCATAAAACTTGTCTAGATTAGGTTCCCTCCTTGCCATAGATTTTCCGCCATTGTTACCACTAGTTCAGCTTCACTTGTGAAAGCAGCAGTGGGTGTAGTGAGGTAGTCAAGATGCCTTTCCGCTGCTTGTATTTTAGGCACCCTGCTGTGCAGAGTTTCTTTGAGAAAGATTTGATTATATGATTCTTTAAAATCCTGATGGTTGATATTTGGAGTTTTGTGTACAAAAGTTCTCTCGGCATTGCTACCATGAGTGGAAGTGAAGTGGTGATAGCAATGATGAGACACTTAAAAAGCAAAAAGTCCAAATACCCGCATTCCCACAGGGACAGCAGGACAGGATACCTAGTTTACAGTCCTTTTCCTCAGAGGTGTATAAGCTAGTATTTTATTTGTCTACGCTCTCAAGAGAAAGAAAGAAGGTAAGAATGTTTTTAATTTAACTTTGCAAGCATGACCCACTCTCACGAAGCATGTCATGGAGTAAGGCAAACATACACCTCTTCTCCTGGGAATGCTTAACATACTCACTTAACAAGCTCTGTCAACTTCTATGCATGTCAGCACCATGGAGTTCTGTAGGACTATAGGCGTGAGTCTATTACCAAGCGTGCTGGTGACGAATAGCTCCTTTCACTCATGTTAATGTATTCAGGTCCTATTTAATGACTACCAAACATAATTAAATTAAGGGGCAAATTCATGAATAATAAAGTAATACAATAATACTTTTGAATCTGTATGTGTTCCATGGGTGAAGCCGCTGGGTGCCTTGATTTACAAAACAATGCAGAGGAAAATCTACAAGCATAGTAAGCCCTAAACAGTCAACAGTTCAACATAGTAGCTTTCTATGTAGGGATAAGTGTATGATGTTGTTTGCTAATTATTTGTTTAAAAAAAACCAACAAGGACCCTGCTACTAGCTGAATGATCACTTTATTAGCTCACGCAGCAGAAAGCTTTGTTTTTAGAGCTGGTAGGCTGTGATTCTTATCTTACATCTATGATTCATCACACCAGAGCTAGACTTACAACTTGTAAACCTTAATATGCTGTCCAAATGTGGAGAGTCTTCTTATCTCAGATTTCATCACACAGGATGCTGCGATACAGTATGGTAGTCCATCACCATACCAAGAAATGTTCTAAGTCAGTCTCATGCATGGAAGAGTCATGGCAGACACAACTCTGTTCATGAAAAACCTAGGCTCAAACCTGCTTATTCTTAAGCATATATTATATAAATCAAGGGATTACTTTGATTGAACAAAGGAGATAATAATAGAGGATGAAAACCAGAATGTTCCTGCCAGAGTTACAGTTATTATAGCTGAATGCTCATTTTTGGATTTTTTTTTTCCTGAGGGGTGGGTGGAGAAGGAGTCAAGAGGTGGCAGTATAAAGGGGCAGTGGGAGAAAAAGGTTTCATTTCTGTCTAAGATAAGTAATTATACAAATAGTTTAAAGCCCAAGTTTATTATCCATATTCCTCAAATATTAAAAATAACACAGATCCCCATTTTTCTCTTGTCAAAGCATCCAGAAAATTAAGGTTAAGCTTTTCCATTTCAGGCAGGAGGTATTGTTTATGGAACTTGCTGAGTGTGTGGTTCTCAGCCTAATTACCATTGTGGGTCTGAAGAGGTAGAAGGGATGTCTTTGCACGGGAAAAGAATTAACAGCTTATGGTTCACAGATGATATAGTTATCATTGAGGAAGATGGGAAGAAGCTAGCAAAAAAGGTGCAGGTGTTAAACGAAGAAGGGAAGCAGTATGGACTGATTATGAACATGAATAAAACAAAAAGAGTGGTATTTGGAGACAAGGAAATAGGAAGGAAGATTAGTGTGAATGGTATTGAACTAGAAAATGTAAACAAGTTCACATATCTGGGAACAACATAACATATGATCTAGACTGTAAGAAGGAAATAGCAACTAAAATAGTGAAAGCAAGAGCGAGTTTGAAGGCAATGGGCAAGATCTGGAAAAGCAAAGCAATTAGCTTAAGAGCGAAGCTGAGCGTCTTGAAAACGTGTGTATTCAGCAGCATGTTATAAGGATGCGAGACATGGGTGATAATGAAAGATTCAAAGAGAAGAATATTGGCGTTTGAGAGGAGTTGTTATAGAAAGATTCTGAGAATATGTTGGATGCAGAAGGTCACCAATGAGGAATTATGTAGAAAGATACAGCTGAAAGAGAACCTGCTGCAGAAGGTTGTAAAGCATAAGCTACAACTAGTTGGGCATCTGATGAAGTGAGTCTGTGCTCACGAAAGCTCATGCTCAAAACTCTTCTGTTAGTCTATAAGGTGCCACAGGACCCTTCGTAACTATTTGGGCATATGTGCAGAATGAACGATGAATGAAAAATCAAGACCCTGGTATTTGGCATAATGGATGGTTCGAATAGGAGAGGCAGACCCCACAGAGGATGGACAGATGATAGAGTAGATTAGTGCAGAGCTAGTCTACAGAAGCTAAGCCACTCTGCACTGGACAGGGAAAGATGGAAGGAAATAGCGAGAGAGGCATCAGACACCTATGGGCGCTGAGCCCACGGTTATTGATGATGATGATGTCTGTCAGCCACCGCTTAGCTCTGGAGCTTGGGACTGTGCCCAGGCCTCACTAGGTCCATACGCTGGTTCAGGGCGGTGCAACAAACAAACAGCATTTCACAAAGGTCAGGCTGCCTCACAAGGCAGAGGGCTGACAAACCCAGGTATGTACCTAGAGCAGCATGAGGGGAGACTGCCACCCATTGCTTAGGGGTGGCTGGGGGGCTTAGGCCCACCCACTCCACTGTATTCTGGCCCCGGCCCTACTAGTGGCAGAGCAGTCTGTCACCAGGGTCAGCGGGGATCCACATTGCGACACGCTGACCCAGCTGTCCCTGAGCCATTTCCAAACTCCCCCTCTAGCTCATACCTCATGGGGTCACAGGTTAAGTTCCTCCATGCCTGGGCAGAGTGCGGTCTCTGTCCCAGCATGTGGCTTGTCTTTAGTGAGGTCCAGCAGTCCAGGCCAGTCCTTGGCCTCCTGCAGAGCTGTACTGGTCGGCCAGTGTGGGATCCCAGGTCCAACATCTGCCTCCTCTAGTGGCTGGGCTCCTACAGTGTGTACGCCTCCTAATGGGATAAGCAAGTGCTGTGGATCAAAGTAGCATGAAGTATTTAGCCAAATGCTTAAATCTGCACAGTTAATATAAAATATGAACACAGAACTTTATCTAGCTCTCCAGTCTTTACTGTTTTCATTTGAATATCAATTGTTCTCCTAGGGAAAAAATATGTTACAGTTTGACATCTTTCTGTTATTATTTTCTTGTGTGAATACTTAGTACAGAAAAGATAGAATAATCCCTCAAAATGCATGATTTTGAGTTGCGCTTAATTTGCATTAGCGCGAGTTGAGCGCATCTCAAAATCCTGCTCCCCCTGACCACGCATGGGCACAGTTCAAACCCCTCTGTGCATCCCCAGTTCAAACCCTCCTGGCCCTGGTTGACCCCCATCCTGGATGGCTTCAGCTCACCCGCCCCTCACGGCTTTGGCTCACCCCTCTGCACCTCCCTGGTTCACCCCCACACTGCCCAGCTCTGGATCAACCCCTCCCTCCCCGCATGGCCCCAGCTTACCACCCCCACCTCATCACCCCTGCCCCACCTGCAGCACTAATCCACCCCAGGCTTAACCCCCCTGCCTCCCTCCCATGGCCCCAACCCACCACCAGGCCTAACCCTCCCCAACTGCTCCCCCCAGCCCCAGGATTTGCCTTTCTAAAGGAGCTCCAGGTGCTTCTGCAGCTTTCCCGGCTGCAGAACATGTGTTCCGTTGGGGAAAAAAGCCCTCCATGATTTACGCAATATTTGAGTTACGCAGGGGTGCCTGGGAATTCAACCCTTTCATGACTAATGTAATTATGTTCTTGGGGCTGAAATTCTAGTCCGACCGTATGATGAATTTGGCACTAGTAAGAATTCAGTTTCTAAATCAGAAATGATATATTCTGTAATGCAGGTTGAACCTCTTTAATCTGGAACACTCTCTCATGGCAACATGCATAAGATGGCATGATTTCAGTTCAACGGATGGCCACTTATGGGTGTGGCAAAGTTTTCTGTGGTCTCATACATTTGTTTACAGCCACTAGTCCTGGCTCTCAGTGTTCTTATCTATTACTTAGCTGTCTTGCTTCTTCCTTCTCCTTGGACTGAACTGTTGATTGAAGGATCTCATCTTCTGCGACCCCGCTGGTGAGCGACTAAACCAATCCTTGCTTGGCAGAGCCAATTATAGATGTCATATCAAAAACTGCTAACTGCGGGTGTTGTACATTCTTTTCAGATCCTACGCTTTTCCTGTAGTGCCTGGATATGCTGACTCTCAAAGCAATTAAGAGTCTGTACAGTAATTTGAGGCCAGGACAATCTGTCCCGAACTAGAGTTTCCAGATCACTGGGAGGTGTACCACATGAGTTCACGTTGGCCTTTAACATGTCTTTATAGTTCTTATATTGATCACCAGTATTTAGCTGTAATTTACCCCTAAATACCTAGTAAGCAGTAGAAATGTTGGTAATTCTGCAAGACAATATTGACCGCCGGTGGTTCAGCAAAGTGTCTCATTTGGCACCGGTTAGTTCCCAAGGTACCAGACTAGAGAGGTTCTACCTGTGCCTGTTATCGATTCAACATGTCAACATAATGGAATAAACAAGGAATATCAACCGTGCTCTTTGTTCACTTCTACCCTTCTCTTTTCATACATTGTTTGGTACTTTCATGTGCACAGTTCAACTCATTTTCAAGGATCAGAGCAGAGATTTAAATCAAGACTCCCTAAAAATGTTAATAATAAGCTCTTAAATCCATTAGTGTATCATACTAGCACTTGGTATGGAACTATTAGCATGCAGGGCTTTTTTGGTGTAAGGGGAGTTACATAATACATCATTACAAAAGCCATTAGGTTATATACTATTTGGGATAGTAGTGAAAATTCCAATAGAGCTACTATAATACAGAGATTGATCCAAAGCCTTTGATGGTCCATTATGGTCCTTTGGATTCAGCCTTTTACATCAGTAGGTAACAGGAACATTCAGATAGTCATAATTTGGCCATTTCATATTGTGTACATTTAAGATAACAAAAGGCTTTAAGAGAGAGATCTAAGGGTCTACAAAACTAAGTTTACATTTTGTTAGGAAAATATATGATTATTTTAAAAGCTTGAAGCCATAACAAACTATTCCTTTAAAACAAACTAATAATCTTAATAAACTAAATAATAAACTAATAATCAATATCTCAATAATCTAATAAATATGCTAAACATTTATTAAATATTACATATATATAAACTAAATAATCAGATGTGATTCTGAAGGCAGGGTCATTTTATTCCTCTGAATTATAACATCCCAAAGCTTGAAACTTGCATTGAATGTGAACGTTGATGTATTTACTGAATCTTTCTCATTTGTTAGATAAAATGCAGCTCTTCTGTCTCTGCTCCACCTAGATTTCCTGTGTGAAACTGAGTGCTTGGTACTTCAGCTCCCTGTGTGACAGATGGGGATAATAGCACTTTGCTACCTTGGGGTGTTGTGAGCATAAATACATTAACAATGGTGAGGTACACAGATACTACAGTATTGGGTACTATATAGGAATACCTAATACAGATAAAATAAATAATAGGAATACTGACTGAACCTTGATATGCCATCCGCTCCAAGGATAATGAGTTATACCTCCTTGTGAACATGGTCTATATTTGATTAGTTTGCTATAGATTAATATAGTACATTTTCATTAAGAGGTTAAGAATCTCTCTTAGGTATTTCCTGCAAAATATTAAATAGCTAGAAAAGCCAGAACTGCTAATGCCCTCAGTAGATTTAGAACATCAACAAAGGATGAAGCTGCATCTGTTGAGCAATGAGCACTGGACCAGGACAGTGGAGCAGGAGTGGAAAATGAGAATCGCTGGATCTGTACCATGGGATCAATCTAGAGAGTTGATGCATTTGGTGATAGTGTAACAGGATGGGGGAAGTGAGGGCTTGTCTACACTACCACCTTCCTTCGAAGGAAGGATGGTAATTAGGGTGTTGGGAGTTTACTAATGAATTTCTACTTTGGCCTTAGGCTCATATAATCTTGGGTTTATTTTCTCTGTCTGCAAACAGGAGAGTTGTCATGGTGGGTTTGTTGAAAGTCCAAAGACAGAGCAGGATTCATATTAGTGGGATTGTTGTTAGTTCTGGTTTTATCTAGAGTTAAACTTATTTATTTTATTTCAGTGATTTAAAATTGTTTATTCCAATCTGTAAGCACATCTTATAAACCTTAGAACACTGAATACTAATGCAAATCTAGCATTGTTCTTTCTTGTCGACATGTAGCTATTGTGTTGATAACAAAATATTATCTCTGCTTGTAAATACATATGGTAATTTAATGTTGTCAGGCACCTAATTTCTTCCATATCATTGCAACTTTTATTTTCATGAAAAGGGAGTAAATGCTGTGTATTTATGGGAAGCAAAAGGCATTTTAGTATAGTTTTATAAATATATACAATACCTGCACTAAATCTGATTATCTAGCCCTCCTAGTGCTCACCACTACTTAATCAAATAAACTCTAGCCATTATTCTGAAACTAGATGTGGTGAAGATCACATTTCCATAATTAAAAAGAATAATAAACTCCTCACCTGTCTTCATTTTTAAACTGCCACATTCAATCTCTACAAATGCACCAAAGGAAAGTGATCAAAGGTTTTTTGGGAGGAGGTTCCCTCCATTTATAGCAGACAGCAAATTGCATTTTTTCGTTCTCATGTGGTTACACAAATCTTTAGTGATTTATGTGGCTATATTATTGTGTAGTAATAATAAATCTATACGTGCTCACACTGTTAAGCATGTATAGTTTTGGTGGGATGCAAAAATACAAATCAATCTAATGATACAACTGAATCTTGAAAATTAATACGTTTTCACTGTATTGCTTCACAGAAAAGTAATTATGAGGATTGTTCTCTTTAAATGAAGCTGTCTTGTCTTATTAAGGTGAAACCTGACTATGTGCAGCGATATTTTTCTTCCCTGTATACCTGTTGGATTGAAGAGATTTTTCTGTGATTTTTATTTTTTACTTACTGTATTTCCATTGACTTCCAATTAACATTTTTGAATGCATCACAGCTTTCTGATATGTGTTTAATAACAATTGGGACTTTAATAGGACATGGGATTAATGTTTGTTTACAAACGAAAACAATTTTATACACTGAGTAGGAATTGGAAACTGTATAGCATCACTATTGTCATTAAGCTACTAGAAGAAAGGGGTATCCTTTCTTTGTTTTAGACACTTTCTGATCTGATGATAAGATGTTGCTGATTTCATTTTTTAAGTGCATAGCACATTTCCGGGTATGCTGATGGAAATCCTGGATAATATCTGTTCCTAAAGAAATGAAGGGCAGACCTCAACAGGTGTAAATCATTATATCTCTATTGGAGTGAGTGGAGCTACACCAATTTGTACCAGCTGAGACTCTGGCCCAATGTGCCTGGCAGGAAAACTGCAGTCTCTTTCTTTATGGCTTGCTGTGCTTAATTGTTTAGTGCTACATAAAACCTAGAACATTTGGATTAGTGTTGAGTACTGTAACAGTCCAGCAGTGATATAATGATTGACAGATATGGTTACTGCTGCCCCCACAAATGCTGTTCCAAGCTCAGATAAGCATTCATCTATAAGCCTGTGCAAAATGGGAAAAAATACCCAACGTTTGAAATAAACTTATACGTAGCATTAACCGACCCCACCACCCCATTAGAAGTTTTAAGGTGACTTACTTAATTCTGTTCTGTTTCCTGTAAAATCCATTGAATTTTGGGGTTTAAATAAGAGCTTTATTTTAAATGAGACTATCAGCTAACATTGACACTGTGAAAATTACCAAACAGCTTCCAGAATTGCTTTATAGTATCCACGTTTGTGTGACGTGTTTAAATTCATTTCTTAGTTCAGTGCACTATAAATATCCATGGAAAGGCTGTAGCATAGCGGTAGACATGGAAGCAAGGTACAGAGATCTCGGAGGCATCTAAAACAGAGATAAAAATATGGTTTTAGCAAGTGTGCTCTGGAGGTGGTTACTTGGGCATCCAGCTGTGACAGCCTCACCCCTTGAAGGGCCACTGTGACCGGGAAATATGGAAACCTTGGGAAAATTTGTCACTGCACATTGAGTTATTTCATTCTGCTTTCCATCTACCCTTATCTCAAGCTCCCTAGTAACTCAGGCCAGTCCCTACCAAAGAGACGCTGTCAGTAATTATGAAGTAAGTGACAAAATTCTTAGACATGGGGTTATATTCAGGATATTTTTCCCTCCTGCAGTGCATACCAGTCCTGAGACATCTCCAGTGTACGCTAGAAAATTGTGCATTTACCTGGAGGCAAATGTTCTCTAATATCTTTGTACAGCTGTTTCACAATTGACCTTGGGACCTTTGGATGCATCTATAATATACGCTCCCGTGGTGCAGAGTCACTGTAACAGTTCCAACGCCAGTAGCTATCTCATCTTGTGATGCAGGGGCATGACTATCAGAAGGACTCACTGTTCATGCATCCCTAATCCTTGGCAATCCCTAGTATTTGGAATACCTCTTCCCTCCCAAGACCACTGGGGAGAGGCTTAGGTGAAAGTCACCTGTAGACTGTTCTGATATGTATTGGGGATCAACCTGGAGACTGGACATTGCCAGAATGGTGGGATGTTCACAGGTGACTTACATTCTCTTTTTTGCATTTGCACACATACCAAACTGCTGTTTGGATTCTGGGTCCTTACGTTTGTTCCAGGCAATGTTGCTGAACTGTATACAGTTGTGTTTTATGAATATAATCATCACTCCACATGTGTAAGGTCTTTAAAATCCTCTGTGATAGTGCCCCTGTAATTTGGAGAACAGTATTTGCTCTCAGGTATCAGATTTAGTTAGCATGGTGATGAGTATGCCATAAAAACTACAGAACAGCTGATAGAAAACAGAACTGCCTGACTCTGAAGGAGTGGTGAGCCTATCTGCAAGCCAAAACAAAAATGTCAGGGAAGAAGGAATGGAATTCCTGTATAAGATGCTCAAGATATATTTTATGATCATACTAAAGAGCAGACACAGTGACAGCACCTGGAGGATAATGCATGGTTGCAAAACGAAATTCCAGACTGTAATTCAGCTGAGGTCTGATGATCTCATAAAGCATAAAAGCACAACTCAAACAATGCCTGAATGACAATGAATAACTGAATTCCAGATTCACTACTCCAGCTAGAATCAGAATGCAACATAAAACAGCAGAACAAGATTCTTAATTCTCTAGTTTACAATCTACAGATGAAAAAAAAGTCAAAACGCTAAAATGGCAGAAGTTACTGACTGAATTTGAAATTGATAATTAAACCGATGAAGGGTTGCGATGCAAAAATATAGGAGATTTAAAAGGTTAATGAAGCTATAATAAAGATGAAGATTTGAGTACATCGCTGCATGACTTAGAAAAGAAAAGGAGGTTGATTAAACCTGTTTAGACTGAACGTTAATAGTAGGCAACAGCACATTCTTCCATTGAGCAGAAAACCCAGCGTAGGCGTGGATATTTTTCACAGGTGCTGTAGGTGGGAGCACTCAAGCTGCTATCAATTCCAGGCACCCTTCTTGAATCACGTGGATCCTTAAAGGATACCATGTATGTTTCCTGAACAATGACAAAGACATTCCGTTTCAACAAATGACCTTTCTGGGTTTTCAACCCCAGCTGTGAGTTTCCCATGCTAAAGCTTTACCAAAGTCCTCTTTCTAAATACATGCATGATGAAAGTAGACTTGTCATCTACCGCCGGCAATTATCTGTTAAGCAGGGGCAGCGTGCTCCGTGCTGTACATGGCACAAATGATTAGCGACAGTCTACATGACTCAGCTCAACACCACAGAATCATTAGTAGACAAGATCAGCACTTAAAGTTCATTGGTGCTGACCTGCTTCCCTCCCTACTCCTTCCTTGCTTCCCTGAATGGAAAGTGAGAGGTGGGGTTTAAACTGAACCCCTTACTCTCAGACTGAAGTGAGGCATGGTACCCATCAGAGGGGAGCTATAGGAAGGAACTGGGCATCTGAATTAGGAAAAAGAGTAAATTCTTTCTCCCCTTCTTGAGCCATGACACTATCTGGCTGATTAGTAGAGAGGCATATCCAAATCTCACCTTTCCCGTCTCATCGTTCAAAGGGGTATAAGAAAGAAAGCTGTCAGGCCAAGTGTTCTGATCTCCAATCTCCATGTCAGAACTCACAATGGTAATGATTAGGGACAATACAATAAGTCTGAGTTAAAACAGAGTAGACGTTAGGAGTTATCCCTATCTTCCTAGTTATTTCTGTTGTCACTATCCCACAGCTAGGACTCTACAGTCAAATAAATGTATCTTATTGAGTCACCCTCCTCACCCTCCACTCGGCCAACGATTCGATTCTCGTCTGCACGTCTGTCAGTGCATGCACACACCTGTGTCTGTCTCTGTCCTGTAGTGTGCATGGAACACCCACACTGTGTGAGACTTATCAAAACAAAAAAAGCAGTCATGTAGCACCTTAAAGACTAACAAAATCATTTATTAGGTCATGAGCTTTCGTGTGACAAACCTAACTTCTTCAGATCATAGCCATACCAGAACAGACTCAATATATAAAGCACCGAGGTCGAAAAATTGTTACCAAGATTGACAAATCACAAAAATTGTTATCATTGTTGGCAAATCAGATAGAAGAGCAAGAAAGGGGGGTGAGAGGTGAGGAAGTTATGTGTTAGATCAAACATCAAAGTATGTAAAGTGTCCTTGTAATGGGTCAGGTAATTGCTGTCCCTGTTCAAACCATGTGTTAATGTGTCAAATTTGAATATGAATATTAGTTCCAAACATTCCCTTGGTGGACTGTTGGTAAAGTCTCTTTTCTGTAGAAGACAAACTCTCAGGTCCACTCCATTAAAGTGCTGGCTGACAGGTTTGTGTATTTGGAAATTTTTGATGTCTGCTCTATGTCCATTCATTCCTTGGCAAAGAGTGTTTGCAGTCTGTCCTGTATACAAAGTATGGACATTGTTGATGACATATATGACGTTAGTAGAGGAACAGGAGAATGTGCCCATGATTCTGTAATTAATGTGATTATGTCCAGTGATGGTATCTCCAGAATAGATACGTGGACAAAGTTGACAACGGGGCTTGTTGCAAGGAAAAGTTGCAGGATTAGTAGTATTGTGGTATAGACTGTGGTTGCTTGTGAGAATCCTCATAAGGTTATAAGATTAGGAGGTTGTCTATGGGAGCGAACAGGCTTGTCTGTTCTGGACTGTGGCATCATGATTTAGGATATGTTGTAGATCTTTAATGATGTGTTGCAGTGGTTTAAGTTGGAGGCTCTAGGTAATAATAAGTGGTGCTCTGTTATTGATTTTTTTGGGCCTATCTTGGAGTAATTGGTTTCTGGCTGTTCGTCTGTCCATTTCTATTTTTTAAAACTTTTCCCTGTGGGAAATTAAGGTTTATGAGTGTTTGGTAGGGATCTTGTAGTTTCTGTCAGTAGGATCAGAGCAGATGCGATTGTATCTTAGGACTTGACTGTAAACTATGGATTGTGTTGTGTGTGCAGGATGGAAGCTGGAAGCATGTAGGTAAGTGTAACGGTCAGTGGGTTTCCGGTAGAGAGTGGTATTTATCAGGCCGTCAGTGATCTGTACTGTAATTTCCAGGAAATGTGTCTCTCGTGTGGAGTGGTCAAGGCATACATTGATTGTGGGGTTCAGATTGTTAAAGTCTCTGTGGAATTCTACTAGAGTCTTTTTACCATGGGTCCAAATGATAAAGATGTCATCAGTGTATCATAAGTAAAGCAGGGGTAATAGGGGATGAGAGCTGAGGAATTGTTGTTCCAAGTCAGCCATAAACAAACCTTAATTACTCACCGGGAGAAGTAAAAAACTCCAATTGATGCTGCCAGACAAACAGCCAGAAGCCAACTACTCCAAGATAGGCCCAAAAAAATCAATAACAGAACACCACTCGTTATTACCTAGCACCCCCAACTCAAACCACTGCAACACATCATTAAATGTCTATAACATATCCTAAATCATGATGCCACACTACAGAAGGCCATAGGTGACAGGCCTGTTCTTTCCAATAGAAAACCTCCTAACCTTACGAGGCTTCTCACTAGCAACCACAGTCTATACCACAATAATACTAATCCTGGAACTTTTCCTTGCAACTAGCCCCATTGCCAGCTTTCTCCACATGTCTATTCTGGAGATACCATCACTGGATCTAACCATGTTAATTACAGAATCATGGACACATTCTCCTGTTCCTCAGCTAACATCATATATGCCATCATGTGCCAACAATGTCCACATACTTTGTATATAGGACAGACTGAAAACACTCTTCACCAAAGAATGAATGAACATAGAGCAGACATCAAAAATGTCCAGATACATGAGCCTGTCAGCCAACACTTTAATGGAGTGGGCCATTCTGTTAAAGACCTGAGAGTTTGTGTTCTACAGAAAAGAGATTTTAACAACCGTCTACAGAGGGAATGTTCAGAACTAACATTCATATTCACGTTCGACACATTAATACATGGTTTGAACAAGGACACTAATTACCTGACCCAGTACAAGGACTCTTTTACATCCTTTGATGTTTGATCTAACACTTACTTCCTCACCCCTCACCCACCCCCCTTGATCTTCTCTCAAATTTGCCAACAATGATAATTTTTGTGATTTGTCAACCCTGATAACAATTTTTGGACCTTTGTGCTTTATGTATTGAGTCTATTTTCGTTGGGCTGTGGATTTGAAGAAGTGGATCTGTCCCATGGAAGCTCATCACCTAATAAATTATTTTGTTCATCTTTAAAGTGTTACATGGCTGCTTTTTTGTTTTGATAGAATACAGACTAACACTGCTACCTCTCTGGTACTGTTCAACGTGTGAGTCTAGTGTAGTGCCGAGTCGCAGGTCTGGGATCTCACAGGCCCTGCAGGACCCACTGCCATATAATGTGACTGGGCAGGGGGTAGGGGGCGGGGACTAGGATTAAAGCATAGTCCCATGCAGAGCTCTACTGTAAGGCCACTAGCCACCTGAGGATCAACATCCACCCCAGTGCTCATAGGAAATTAGTTAATGGTTTGACAGGCAGTTAGAGGTCATTACAAACATACAATCAGGAAAAAATATGTAAAAATATATATTTCTGTTCAAAAATTTATCTTTGCTTGTCCCTCTTCCTCCCCCATTTTCATGTCACTTACTCTCTTAGGCTGCAAATTTCATAACTTTTCTAATATATTTGTACAGCAGCTAGAACAATGGGTCCCAAACTAGCATTCAGAGGTGCTGATGGTGTGTCATCTGTCATATTACTATGAAATTATGCTAATAGCTGTTTAATTCCCATTTGCTGCTGTTGTGCCAACACAGAGACTGCAACAATGCCTCGAGAACACAGGGAAAGCGATTGGGTGTTTATGAACCTTTATCGGCCAAAGCTCTGGGTTTGTCAGAGATTTTCCATCTCCAAATTGGTAGTACTTGTGCTGTGTACTGCAGAACTTGTTTCCACATCTCTCCATTATAACCGCAGCATTGAATACTGGGTTTTTAGGAACACCTAGGAATAAGATTGCACTACCATGTCAGGGTTAGTGTAAAATTTGTTCCATCACTTTCATGTTCAGTCTTTCAAGTTACTATTTTGTGTCCTCTACTCAGATAATTAGAATTTGATGATAGGGCAGCTGATGTGATTGGTGGGCCCTGGGCAATGGGAGGACGGGGCCTTGGACAGAAGGAGTGGGATTGGGGCACCCAGCTCTCAGTGCTACCCAGGAAACCCTTTCCATCTCCTCCTTCTGGCCCTCAGAGCCAGGAAGGGCATGTGATGCAGGGCTCTGGAGTGTGTCACCTGGTGATCCAGTGGTGATTCTAAAGGGCCTGGGGCTCCAGCGGCCATCAGAGCAGCAGAAGCTGGAGCTCAGGCCCTGGGGCAGGAGCCATCCTATGCATAGCAGGAGGTGGTGCAGCCACATGAGGCTCCATGCTTTCGGGGGCCCGGTGTTGGCTGCCCCAGCCGTCCCATGGATGGGCCAGGGCAGGATTACCTGCAGCAGGGTGCGCGCAGGTGATGTAGCAGCAGCAGTGTGTCGCTTCCCTTGGACTTCCCCTTCTCTGCACCCACCAGACAGTGTGAGGGACAGCCTGCCACATGCTCAGCTCCTCCTCCCCGCCACACAACTTGCTGATTCCCACTTCTTTGTGGCTGTGCAAAGTGGCCTCCACTTTCTTCCACCCATGGAGAAGCAGGGCTCAGCAGGCCGGGATGGTGGGGTGGCAGAGCAGGCTGCTGCTTGTGCTGTGTGGTGAGTGAAGCGTGGGGAAGGCCGGGGGAGGTGACCTCCTGCTGCTGACGCTTCTCACTGTGTCCTGTCGAAAGTATTCTCCAGACAGGCTGGTCAGGAGGAGAGTCGGGGCAGAGTTGGGGTGAGGTGGGGACTTTGGCAGGAGGGGGATGTTGTCTTTGGCCCCATGCCTGGGATGCTGGGGGAAAGATTACCTAGGGCCTTCCCCTACTCTTGGGGGGCCCTGCGAGGGGCAGCTGTCCATTTTGCCACCACCACTTCTCCCATTGTCATCAGGCTTCAATGGCAACTGTGCCAAGAATTGGAGAACTAAAGAATGGTCCTGTCACACCTGTCTGGAATCACTGAAGGCATGAGAAATGATGTGGAGGAACTTAACCTTTTCCTCCCTACACTATCTGATGCCTCTGTGTCCAAGGATAATCATACAAAGCAGTGTGCCTATGGATTTGTGGGGTGGGAGTTAGGCTTGGAGACAGATTGCATTTCTACAGTGACTTCGTTTCTTGGTGAGGTGGCTATAACAATGGGTGAAACGATCATCTCCTCCGCTTATCGTGGTCATTTCACTGATGCCACTATTTGGCACTGTAATAGTCCCTCTCAACCGTACTCTCTGCTCCCAAGGCCCAGCCACATCATAGGCCTGGTATAAATTTTAAAGTACTTTTTTCAAGAGCTGTCCATCTTCATCTAATTTTTTTCTTCTATTATTACCAGTATGCTGCCTTTCTGATATTTATTTTCTTATTGTAGCAGAATTTCCATGAGCTAATTTCTGAGCCTCTTTCACATATTTTTCATAACCTACAATTCAGATCTGTTCATTTCTCTTGGGCAGCTATTTAAAACCTAAACTTTAGAAGTTTTTCAGGCCTGCTCAAAAATTTCAAACTATAACCCACATGAAAACCCCAGCACCACAGCTATGTACTCCTAACTGTCAATTTGGTAATGATTTCTTAGCGACACATCTAGGTCCTTGCTTGTTTCATGGACTTAGACATTTATTTTGTGATGGTCACACTGGACTAGGCATTAACATGAGCCAAACTCACCAAAACAGCTCTTTAGTGCAGTGCCAGAATGCTGCTGAGCTGCAGTGTCAGATGACAGCCTCAGAATAATCGGTAGTCTTTATGTTGTACTAGCAGGTTTTCAATCATCTTGTCATGCCAATTATTTTTACTTAGACAAAAGGGTTTAATTTCGTAGGAAAATAACCGGCAGTTAAATAATCCTTTGCATTCTATAACAACATTCCATCCAACAGTTCTCTGTATTTTATACACATTAATGAATTAAGCTTGCTAATAACCGTGTGAGGAAGAGCCATATCCTTAGTTCAGAGACAAGGAAAAAGAGGCACAGAAAAATTAAATGACTTGCAAGGTCAAACAAGATAGCAGGAAAGGGAACGGACTCCATTGTTCCTTATTCCAAGGTTCTGTGCCTTATCTGTAAGACCTGTACTCCTTGGCCATTGGAGAGCAACGTTAAAGTAAGTCCTGCTAAACAACTGCTGGATCACACTCAGCAGTTAAAGTGAGGGACAGTTAGTGGTACTGGGACAGTTTGTACAGTAGGGGGTGCTGAGAGCCATTGAACCAAACAGCAGGCAGCATAGCAGTATCCCTAATTCCAGCACATATGAGCTACATCTACACTGGGATGCTACATCGAAATAGCTTATTTCGATGTAGCGAAATTGAAATAAGCTATTTCGACGAATAGCATCTACACATCTTCCAGGGCTGGTGCCGTCGACGTTCAACGTCAACGTTGGACAGCACTACATCGAAGTAGGCGCTGCAGGGGAGTGTCTACACACCACAGCGGCCCAAATTGAAATAAGGGTGCCAGGAACAGCTGCAGACAGGGTCACAGGGCGGACTAGCACTTCTGGGGCAACAGCAAGACACTCCCTTAAAGGGCCCCTCCCAGACACATTCAGCCTGCACAGCACGTGGTCTGCAGAACCACAAGCACGTACACCCCGTGTAAGCACCATGGACCCCCAGCAGCAGCAGCAGCCAGAGGCCCACACACCCGCCCCAGAGGAGCAGTGGTTGCCCTGCTCAGTGCCATGCAGGAGGCAGTTGACCATCTTTTATTTGAGGAAGATGAGCTGTCCTCGGGGGATGAGGAAGCAGCCCTAGACCTTGCTGCCCTCTCAGGCCCCCTCCCCCGCCCCCCCCCGCCGCACACGCCGCCGGCTGTGGAGATACCCCACAAGCACAGACTGGTGGGAGCGGCTGGTGCTCGGCGAGTGGGACAGCGACTGCTGGCTCCGGAACTTCCAAATGAGCCGGCAGACATTCCTGGAGCTCTGCCAGTGGCTCAGCCCTGCCTTACGGCACCAGGACACCCCCATGCGACGTGCCCTCACTGTGGAGAAATGGGTCAGCATCGCTGTCTGGAAGCTGGCCACTCCAGACAGCTATCGAGCCGTAGGGCAGCAGTTCGGCATGGGCAAGGCCACCGTCGGGGCTGTCCTCATGGAGGTAAGAGGACCCGGTGCGGGGGGAGCCTGGGGGGGAGACTGTGGGGGGGAGGGAGGCAGCCCCGGGGGGAGGGCCAAACACACCCTGCACACCCCTCACCGGTGCTCTCTCATGTCCGTCCCCTGCAGGTTGTCCGTACAATCAATGCCCTGCTCCTACACAGGCTTGTGCGGCTTGGGGACCCAGATGCTGCCATCGCAGGGTTTGCCAGCCTGGGCTTCCCAAATTGCTTTGGGGCTCTGGATGGGACCCATATCCCCATCCATGCCCCAGAGCACAGCGGAGGACACATCCTCAATAGGAAGGGAAACCATTCCGTGGTCCTCCAGGCCTTGGTGGACAGCCAGGGCTGCCTCTTGGACATTTATGTTGGCTGGCCTGGCAGCACCCACGACGCCGGGGTGTTCAGAAATTCGGGCCTGTGCCACCGGCTGGAGGCGGGGACCTACATCCCCCAGCGGGAGATCCCTGTGGGGGACACCACCATGCCCCTCTGCGTCGTTGCAGACGCGGCGTACCCCCTGCAGCCCTGGCTCATGCATCCTTACACGGGCCATGTCTGTCACAGCCAGCCAGGAGCGGTTCAACACATACTTGAACCATCCACACCAGGTGGTCGAGCGCACTTTTGGCCGCCTCAAAGGGCGCTGGAGGTGTCTCCTCACCCCCCTGGATGCAGGGCTCACCAACATCCTCCAGGTTGTGGGCGTGTGCAGCACACTCCACAACCTGGTGTAGAGCAAGGGAGAGGCCTTCTTCCAGGGCTGGACTGTGGAGGCTGGCAGGGCCGACGCCCAGCCACCCGCTGCCCCCAGTCACCAGGTCGACCCTGAGGGGATCCAGGTCCGGGAGGCCCTGCGGGCCCATTTTGTCCAGGCTGCGGGGTGAACGCTGGCAGGGCCAGCTGTGGGTGAGCCACCCACTGCACCCCCCACATCCTCCACAGCACTCCCTGCCCCCACGCCCACACCAAAGAGAACCCAAGAGCACCCCCCCCCCACTTCTGTGCAATAAATGGAATTTTTTTTAAAACAAAACCCTGTAACCTTGTATTAATTATTAAAACAGAAGAAGAAGGGGGAACTATGTACATGGGGGGCAGGTACAAAACAGGGGTAGAACAAAAACTGTTTACAAAGATGGGGGGAATGAGTCCAAAGAAGGGGGCCTTGGGGGGCAACGTCCTCGGCCACTCACCCCTATCATCCTGCGCCTGGTGTTGGGAGGCACGACCCGTGTCTTGGCTGGAGGCCCTGTCGAGGCTGCGTGGGGGCCAGGAGAACTGGCACATAGGGCCAGGCAGAGTCCAGAGGCCCATGGTCCCTCTCAGTGGCAGGCCCCAGGACGGCTGATGGTGGAGGAATGGCAGGCGGAGCGGCAGCGGGGCGGGGCGGGCCAAGTGCTGCGCGATGGCATCGAAGGTGCACATGGAGGCCCCCCAAGCCTCCTGGCGCCAGGCCAGTGCTCGCTCCTGGAGATGGAGCCGCCGCTCCTCCACCTGCAGACGCCGCTCAGACACCTCCAGCTGACGCCGGAGGGTGGCGAGCAGCTGGGGGTCCATGGACACCCGCAGATGGCTCTGCCGCTGTCGGGCCTGTCCTGGGGCTGGTCCGTGCTCCGCCGAGGGGCTGGCCTGGTGGGATGGCCCTGGTGGGCTCTCCGGGACCACAGATGGCATGCCAGTGCTCTCCGAGCCCTCCGATGGTGCAGCTGCAGAACAGAGGGGTGAAGAAGAGTGGAGAGAGCTGTTAGTCTGGGCCCTGACCCGTGGCCCTTGTCCCCCCACCTCTCTGCTGCTGGTTCCCCATCCCCGTCCCCCGGAGATGCTGCTGCTGCTGCTGCTGCTGATGATGATGGGTGTCCAACGCCCCCCCTCCCCCCCGGGAGACCCTAGGTTCCGCTCTCCCCATCCCCAGGGATGGGGCATGCCACTGCTGTCCTCGGGGCCATGGTCATCTGGGTGTGTGGAGGGCCCTGGTCATGTCTCTTGTCCCCTTCCCTTAACCCCGGGGGTGTGCACCAGGGGGGTACATACCTGATGCTCCGCTCCCACAGTCGGGGGACACCCATCAGGTGGATGCCCTGCTGGAGCTGCGGGAGAGGAGGTCGATCTGGAGCCCCCCATCGCTGGAGGCCCCCTCCTCCTCCTCCTCCTCCTCCGGTGTCCCAGGGGTGGGCTCCTGGGGGGGGCCCTGGGGTGCAGGGCTGGCCTCCGGGGCAGACTCCATTTCCAGGGCCTGCTGGGGCTCGTCGGCTGATGTGTCATGGGTGGCCTGGGGGGAGGAGGTGTACTGGGGGCCCAGGATGGTCCTGAGCTCCCTGTAAAAGGGGCAAGCGGCGGGGGCGGCCCCAGATCGGCTGGCCGTGTCCCGGGCCCAGGCGTAACCCTGCTGCAGCTCCTTTACCTTACTCCTGACATGGTCAGGAGGGCGGGCAGGGTGACCCCAGGCAGCCAGGCTCTCAGCCAGCCGAGCAAACGCATCCGCGTTTTGCCTCTTGCTCCCCATTGCCTGGAGCACCTCCTCCTCGCCCCAGAGCCCCAGCAGGTCCCTGATCTCGGCCTCTGTCCAGGAGGGGCCCTGCTGCCTCTTCCCCCACTGGCTGGCAGGCTGGGAGCCTTGGATCCCCTTGCGGGGGTGCCCTGTGGGCGCTTGGGGGGCTGGCTGGATGCCATGGGGTGCAGGGTGGTGGGTTGGGGCTGCTAAGGGACGTGCAGCCTGGGCATGTGGCTGTGCTGCTGCCTGCACGAGCTCTCAGCTTCCTGCACAGGAAATAAGGGGGCGGGAGCTTTAAGGGGCTGCTGCACGCGGCAACCATAGAGCTCAGGGGCTGGAGAGAGCGTCTCTCAACCCCTCAGCTGATGGCTGCCATGGAGGACCCCGCTATTTTGAAGATGCGGGACGTGGATCGTCTACACGTGCCCTACTTCGACGTTCAGCGTCGAAGTAGGGCATTATTCCCATCTCCTGATGAGGATAGCGACTTCGACGTCTCGCCACCTTACGTCGATTTCAACTTCGAAATAGCGCTCGGCACGTGTAGACGCGGTGGACGCTATTTCGAAGTTGGCGCAGCTACTTCAAAATAGCCGGCTAGTGTAGACGCGGCTATGGAGTGGGGAGTAACATTCAGAGAGCCACCCACAGTTCCTGCTCCGCAGTGGCTTGGCCAGTGAGAACATCCCTTTTGTAGATTAGTCTGCTGTAACCAGTGGGTCAGATGAGAAAAATCCTAAACAATGAATACCAAGACGTTTGTTGGTGCTAAAAGCCAGGGGGAGCAAGGTCAGGAAAAGAGCAGTTCACACCTTCCTCTGAAATCCGCTTAGCTGGATGGTGGAGGAGGAACACTGGAGACAGCAACAGTGATCCTTAGACAATACATGCAATTTAGGAAGGGGTAGGGAAGTGTCAAGAAGAATGATTGTATGAATAAGAATTATCATCAGTATTATTGGTTGCCATTCTCTAATGAATTTGTGTTGCTTTATTTTTCAGCATTTTCTTGGGGAGTTAGGGGGCAGTAAGTGACCACAGGGATTGGTAGTAGTGTGTTGGTAGACTTTCAAGTGTAGTGAGTGAGTTGTTTTAAGTTTTGTGACATTCTTGCAGTACCCAGTGGACAGGTGCCCAGTTCACAAAAACCAACACCTTGTTAATCTACCAGTGATGTTACCAGTTAGTGCTAAGTGCTGAATGAGCGTGCAGACTAAACTTCCTCTCTGGATCAGAGAAGAAGCGCAGTGGTAGGTCTAGTCAGGAGAGTAGGTATCTCCTGTTAGGGAATTCTTTTCATAAACAGAAGACCCAGGAAGTATTAAAAAAAAAAATGGACTCTGTAGATCTGCACTACACATTGCTTTGAATGCACAAATGTGACCCCACATACTTGCCCCCATTTTTCCATCTTCACCTGCCTGTTACTTTTTCATGAGCAGACTATTAACTGAATTAGCTAGGGCACCTACTTTTCACTTCCCAACTTGCAAGCAAGGTGGAGCAGACAAGTGAACTGGGACAAAGCAAATATGTAAGCCAGCAAGTCTGGGAAACCATCCAGTTTCTTTAAACATGCTAAGTTACAACATTTAGATTTATAGGTTATATTAGTGATAAAACAAAAATACTGTAATACTGAAATGTGTTTGTCCAGAAAAGTAACTGTAACCCCACATTATGAGTTTACAGTCAAACTTTACAGAACAGAAATACTCAGTAATTTCAGGTTTTTTTCTATATATATATATATATATATATATATATATATATATATATATATCACATCAATATAACCTTTAAACTCAATTACAATTGCTTACCTCTCTGTATTTTTGTAACCAAACATACTTTACAAGTAAAAACAGATTTTTTTTTAAAGCTTCTGACAATGCAAACTCAGCCTGGGCACTGAGAGTCAAGCTGGGTTCTTTCCATCTCACTCATCATCACTAGCAATAAATGTTCTGTAGCCCTCAATGACAGCTGTGCAACTCTATTGCCTTCAATTTATTATGCCAGTGTCACCTGTGCAACCCCTGCCGCCATCAATGGATTTACACAGGTGTCAATGATTGGTACTTAGTAAACATTCCTGTCAGTGGTACAGCAGATGGAAAAGAATCTAGCTCACTCAGTCTTAGCAGCATGAGCTTTCCAGTACTAGAAGGAGTAAAGGTCATTGCAAACTGATTTTAGTTACCAAAGTAGATGTATATGATTGAACACATACAGGGCAAAAAGCTGCTATTTTTATATGGTCAGAGCACTTTAAAATAAATAAAAAGAGAGCTGTTGCCTAGAGTTTCCAGTTAAAGTGGTTAGATAGTCTATGAAACTAACATTGTTTTCTTTTGAACTATTATTACTTTTCTGTGATAAGAAATTTAATTTTTTTAATCATGTAGAAACACAATTGCTCTATAAATACATATAATTGCAGCTTTTTAATTCTCTAATTATGTGATTTATGATTTTGAGAGCTAACTAGAATTGGAATTAGAAGTATATCTGAGATAGTGTCTGCATTTAAAAAATCCTTTGTTTCTTTTAATGGAAATTATGATCATTATAACATAGCTGATGATAGTGGAAATGGTCTTTCTACCATTCTGAACTGCAGCCTCAAAGGCAAGCGTCCTGAACGTATTTATGAAGATACTGTGGAATCTGAATATCCCTTCAGGGAAGAAAAATCATCAGCTGCTCTAACCTCCTAACAGACCTTATGTATTGGAATCAAGCCACCCCTTCACCTTCTCTTTGTTAAGTGGAATAGACTGAGCTCTTTACGTTGATCACAATAAAGAATGTCATTCTTGCACTTCTCATCTGAATCCTCGTCAGTTTATCAATATCTTTTTTGAATTGTGGCAATCAGTAGATAGTGTCCCAGAAGCAGTGACTCCAGTACCAAATATTAAGGTACAACAACCTCTGATAAAATAACCTTTAGTCCATTTAATGTGTCACGTTAATTTTATATCATTCTAATTTTTTAATCAAATTGCAGTGTGCTATTGAGTCAATCACCTTTCGGATGTCTAATTGTAGTATGTCAACTCTATAATCTTTCTCAACCAAACTTACAGTCTCTTAAAATAGTTATACAAGATCCATTTGCAATAACCTGTTTTGATTTGCATTAATTATATTACCCCACCATAATTCTTTAATAATCAAGTCCCATATTAGCCACTCCGTTATAGTGCCTGAAATTAATGTTAAGCTATCCCAGGCCTATTACTACACAGATCATCCCATTCAGCCTTTTAAAATACTGGCATAGCATTAGCTGTTTTACAGTCTTTTGGAACTTTCCCTGTACTCAGATTTATTAAAATCAACATTAATGGTCCAGCAAGCTCTTTGGCCAACCCTTTTATAACTCCTGTTTGCAGGTGTCCTGGATCTGCTGGTTTTATAATATTTAAAAGCAGTTGCCTCTGGTCAACATTTTCCAGAAATAATAGTGGATTGGAAAGTTTTACTTTCACCTTATGCTGAAACTATATCATCTGGGTGTTTTCCCCCAAATGCAAAACAGAAATAGTTATTGAACACTTCTGCCTTTTTTCTGCATTATTTTTATTTGTTGTACCATTCCTGTATATTAAAGGAATGATACTAGTGTCAAGAATTAATTCATAGTAATGAATGTGAACTAGAAGTCATGAACTTCTTTGTTTTTTCTCTTGTTATGTGTATCTATGCACAGAAATATGAGTCACATTAACTGGGAGAAAAACTTTAATCAGAAAACTGGCAATAATAATTGGAAACTGTCAAATAACACTTCACTAGACACCTAAAAATCCACATACAAGGTAATATTTTGGAAAAATACTTATTATTGTTTGGAAAAAAACCTGCCCTGGTTTAAAGGGGAAGTAAAGACTGCTGTAAATATAGACAGGGTGATGTTTGGGGCCTATAGGAAATTGTTCTCACACGACTCCTGGTTCTCATTAACATTTTTTTCATCAAATTCTTCTCCCCAGCTGATTTGTCTCATACTTTTTTAAATTTTGTGAAATTGATCCGATTACAGCATCAGGTATCTACATTACTGATCTGGCTTTTATTATGTTTGCTCATTTTAAAGTTGCTTCCTGGCAGTAGCAGAGGCACCAGTCCCAAGTGAGCACCAGGGTCCCCCAGAACCCTCAAGATTTAGTCAGCGTTAGCGTTAGATAGCACACGTCATGAACAGGTCACGGGCTGTGAATTTTTGGATATTGTACATGACCTGTCCATCACTTTTACTAAAATTATCCATGACTGTATCTTAGCCTTAGCTGTAGATTCTTCTGACCCTACCCCCTCCAAACCTATTTGTGCACCTATAACCCCTTAACCACATTCTTGATTCTATTTCTGTTCCATTTTTAACCTAGCTACACATCACCAGCTTCTTCCTTCAAGCTGCTGTTGTTGACCCCAGCACAGCAGTCCTTTACCTGGCCCCCATGCAACCCTTTCAACATCTCTATTCTCCTTCTGTTGCTGGCCTAACTGCACCCTTTGTTACTGCTACCTCCTTCCTCCTGAAGACCCTCCCTCACTCCTCACTCCTCACCCCTCTGCATTTGCGTCAGGTGGCTTCCATTTTTTTCTATGGCGCATGGGGCCTGGCCATGAGCAGAGGAAGCAAAAGAGTATCTTTTTCATCTCAGTCACTATGGCTACATCCCCACTGCACCACATGGCAGCAAGGCTGCTGTGGGGGTGGTGCTTGTATAAGAGGCCAAGGAACTTCTCAGTAGTTTACATTGTGCATGCCCCCGTCTCCTTTCCACCACAGGTGCCATGCAGTCAGGGTCTTTCCCACACTCAGCCATATCACATGGGTAGCCCCCAACCCAATAAAACGACATGCCTGCCATTTGGTGCTGACCATGCTGCCAGGCAGCACCGTGTTCTGGTTTGCTTGCAGTTAGAGCTGCAAAGACAGGAAAGATTTTTGGAGGGTTACAGCTGTTCAGGGAGACTGCTTCAACTGGTCCCCCAGCAAAAATATTTTTGGGGACTTTCTGTCACCCGGGGGGATGTCTCGCCCGGCGGCTAAGATTTTCAGGGACTTGCAGCTGCTCAGAGGGAGTACCTCAACTGCCCCCCCCCGTGAAACTCCGCCAGGCACCCTGCCCCAATGAGGACCCAGGGGTTAGTTGCTGCTGGGGAGAAGTCTTCCCCAGCAGCTAAGATTTTCAGGGCCTTGCAGCTGTCTCCGGGGGGCGAGTGGGGAGAGACGAGTACCTCAGCTGGCCCGTCACTGAAGGTCCTCCCCATGCTCCATCAAGGAACCAGGGGGCTCGTTGTCATTGGGGTGGGGGGAAGTCTCCCTCCATGGCCATGAATTGTGGGGGCTTGCAGCTCCCCGGGGGGAATGGTAGAAGTGGCCCTCAAGCCACAGATCCCGCATCCCATATCCAAAAAAGATTTTTGGAGACCACGTCAACTGGCCATTCAATCTCCCAAATACCAAATTGCCCCCCAATGGCAATGAAATTTGGCGAGCCCCATCCCTCACCCCCTGTGTTCGCAATGTCTGTGTAGTGAAGAGGGAAGCCAAAAATCTTTTTTCCTAACCTTTTCTGTCCTCTTCTAACTTTGGACCCCTTCGCACAGGGAAGAATGGATGAAGGGCCAGTTGAGAATACAGACTCTGCACAGAAGCTGTATAATGGACTGGGAAGCCTGAAACCCTCCCTTGCCAAAACTCTTTCCTCAAAACCTTTACTACATGTTCTTTCTTCATGCTTTTCATTGTCCCTATATTATTTTCAGGGATCAGATGTAATAAAACGGGGGACAGTCAGTGGAGGGCCTGTTGAGAAAACACACACCTGCTGATTATTATAAAATCTTTCATAATTCAGTTACAGCTACAGTTTAAAAAGCAATGTAGTTATAGAAGAAAGAGATGTCTATGCATTTGGCAATCTTTGTTGATGCACCAGTTTTCCTTCCTTTGACCTGGAAAAATGGACATTTGCTTACCACAGGAGGGGAATGAGGGCAGTGAAATGTGGAAAGATGATGTAAAATACCAGCAAAATATCCAGAATGCTATGGGGATGAGGGAACTGTGAGATAGGTTCCCACAATGCATTGCTGCCACAGTTGGTGTTTGCTGATTGAGTGTGGCAGCAATAAGTTGACTTTATGAGGAGCACATGGGGAGGTGAGGATACTCCAATTTGAACGTGTAAAAGCAAGTATTACAAAATTGAAAATAATAAATTTGAATTTATTTCATAGTGTAGGCATAGCTTATGTCTGTGTTTAAAGTTGCTCCCAGCAGCTGGGAAGAACAATTGCAGACGGAGTTCCGCTGAGTCCTGTCATGCCTGGGTTGGGGCATACTCAATGCAGATGTAATCTTTGGAGAATTTTGTTGCCAAATTCTAATAAAACTTCACTTCATATAGGAAAATTGCTATTTTTGGACACATAACTTGGCTAGAACTGGGCATTTGTCTTCCCCACAGACATAGCAGAAGGCGCACTCCATTGCCAAATTTCAAGACCCTCCGTCAGAGCATGGGGATGCTAGAACTTCTTAGCTAAACCCTTGTAGGAGTCTTTAACATGGGAAAATATCAGCCCCACCTTTTCAAAAACATATTTGCCCCTTACTTCATTCTCTCAAATAGCTGAACTATTCTAGCTGAAAGTTGCCAGGAGAAAGGTTGGTATCTGGCATGGTAAATTTCTGCCCTGTTTGACAGAGTCATAGGAGACTGAAGAGAGTATTTTATAAGGAAGAGCACTGGGCATTCTCAACTAGAGGTTGTGCAAATGAAATATATACTTTTTATCCATTAATCTTGTGTATTAATTATATCAATGTCTCATAGCTAATGAAATGCAAAAACCCTCTCATTCCAGAACAAAATAATAGCCCTTATGCAGAACATTCATGCAAGTCATGTCAGCTCATTTTCCCCCGGTTAAACTCTGGACATCCTTTTTACTGTCTCCTGATTGGTTGTTTGCACCTGCCTTTTTGCTGCCTGTTTGTGCTTACACCACATCCATCTAACCCTCTTTTCCTCAACAGCATCCTTTTCCTTGTAGTTTCTTGCTCCCTTGATCAGATTAAAATTCCATTTTTCTACTGTTCCCTCATTGTTCAAGGGAACAATTCCGGGTTTCTTTAAGTAGGGAGAAAGAGATCTCCAGCACAGAAACTAGGCGGAATGAGGAGAGGATGAGGGGATGTGAGTAGGGAGCAGAGAAAGTAGGAAATCAACCATTTTTAAGGATGGCCTCAAATGTCTATCTTAAAAATTCAGTGAGATATGAGCCAGGGATGGAAAGGGAGGTTAAAAGTACAGAACAGTTGCTCAGGCTTCCACTCTCCTACAAATCTATAAGTAATATTTGTTATCTTGAATTTTACTGGTTCATGAGCACACCTGCTCAAGCAGTTATATGATTTTTAATATCTCAATACCACATTTCTTCCCCCAGTCATGACACCAGAGACAACATTCAATGAAGTGTGTGTACTTAGCTTCCCCCCACTTCAATTTCTTTCCAAGTGAGCTGCTTTTGATCAAAGAGATATAATTAAAGAATTAAGTGAGTTTACCTCTAATAGGCTGCCTGCAGTTTTCCACTGCATTTTTTACCAGGCAACAGTCTACTTTACATGATTGTCTATTACACTCATTAGCAAACTAAGCAAGCTAATTTTGTTTCTCTGGGAGAAAAATAAGTGAAAGGTAGAAAAGGTGTGTAACGTTTTAACAAGATGAATGCGGGTGCATGCTCATAGCCTGCTTGTTTTCATTTGGCATATGCATCAGTTTGCAAAATATCTTTAGGTTTCATGTGGTATGATTGTCTTTTGTCATTTTGATTGTGCCTTACCCACTGGCTGCTAGATCAGGGAGGTGGCTCATATTCAGGAAGACTGATTAAATCAGCTTCTTAGTTGGGGCTCTGTGCTGCAACTAAGGTTGATTTCATAAAGGCAACCGTTTGGGGCTTATTTTTGTTCTTTCCTCTCTGCCCCCCTTTCTGCAATGCTTTCTGAGTAAGTCCTTTGCTTGCAGAGCAATGACATCCCTTGCTCTGCTTGATAAATATGTATACCCGACAAGAGGAGAAAGCTCGCTTTTGGAGGCTTTCCCATTTTACAGTGTGCTGGCTTTTGGCCTGATCTCTGTATTTAGAAAACATTGTGTATACCTGCATGCTTTCTTGACTCCGTTTTCTACTGATAATGAGTCTAGAGTCACTGCTCCATGAGAGCCACAGTACATACTGCAATATTTTCAGTGAGCTGTCATGATACTTAACAAAAACAAGCTGAAAATGTGTAGCTAATTTTCTGTGTGTAATCTTATTTTATGGAGAAATTTATAGCTGACCTCAGGAAAGTACAGCAGTCAAATTGTAAGCATTATTTGTAAAGCACTTTGTCAATACAGTGTTGAAAATGTACAATTAAAAATGTGAGTGCAAAAATTGCAATTACTAAAACAATATTAAATTGCCCAATTTCACAAATATAGTATTTTATATGCTGGCTTTTTTAATTAACATAATAGTTTAACATATTTCTTGATTTAGATATTTTACTCACTTTTACACATTATTTTAAAAATCCAGGATACATCCAATGTTTTTAATTAAGGAAGTTGTTTAGGTTAGGAAGGAAGGATTTTTTTTCCCCACTTAGCTGCTAGTACAGCAATTTTGCTAGAATTTAATCAAAGTGACCTAATTGCCTAGGTTAGGCTGACAGGAGATCAGATTATTCTTCATCATTGGATAGCTGTATCTATGCAACAAAAGGGAAGAGGAGCAAAATTCTAAAAGGGGAAGGGAAACTTAAAATTTGAAAAAAAAAACACTGCAGAACACAATAACAATTAGGGAACACATAATATCATTAGATCTAATTGATTTTTTTCAACATTGTTGTGTCTCATGCTAAGGCGGATTTATTTGGTTGTTTTTGTTTTTGTTTTTTGGAAGCTACTGCTATGTGTTTTCAATGAGTCAATTAAAATCTCCCTCATGCAGATTGTTCCAGGAGCAGATGTGCCTGCCAAGCTGGGGCAAGAAAATGTGCAAGGAGGTTACAAAGACGATGGTCCTTCATTATGCCCGCTAAAATCTTAGTAGATGCCAACAGAACATACCTAGAAGTGATATTTCAGTTGCATGCTACTTTTCTTATTTTCTTTTATTCTTGATTTTATCCATTTCTGACATTATGAAAGGATGAAAGCAGCCCTCCTCCTTAAGGGTAACTGCAGAGTGTCAAGTTTCAGAAAACTCTTGTTTTTGCTGAAATCTTGTCTGAGAAGGTGGGGGGGGCATTTTTTAAACGGGAAAGGGATATTTTATCAACCATGTTGAATTACAAAGTGTCATGGAAAACAAAACATTTTTCCCAAGTGCCAACTGACTAAGAATGAGCAGGATCAGTTTCAATGCAAAATGAATTCTTCAGTCATGAACATCCGAAAACAAATGGAAATCCATAAACAATTTTCAAAATCACCAGTGAGTTAAAATCACACTTAAAACTAGAAATAATGCAGAAGATTTATTCTCACAAGCAGAACAGCTGACTATAAGAAATTTGTTAACTGGAGTTTTGTGGCCTATGAAAAAAGTATTTTATCTGTTCTTTTAAGTAAAGCCTAAGACTGCTCCAACTACATGAGATCAGAGCAAAATATCTCTTTCTTTTAGTTTGTGTACTTTGGGTATTTGCCAACATTTTATGTAATGCCCCTTTTTTTTCCTTGTTTGTTTTTGTAGAACCCACCTTCATATAGCAACAAGGGAGAGTAAAAACATATACACAGGGGTGCTTGTAAAACCACAAAATGCGATGGGATCCAGGAACAGATAATATGTCTGCAATTCCTGTTAATTCAGGTTTTTAAAATTCACTAGTTTTCAAGTTTTAACTATGGCCTTTAATATCACCAACATCTACTGTAAGTTTAAAAAAAACTATAAAGGGGAAATATTATGCCTATGTTATTTCACTTTATCCAATGGCTCTGGAGGTTTACAGTGTAAAGGCAAAGGAGTAACACACATAGCTGTAGTTGATGCCAACTTTCGCATGATAAATAAGCCCCCAAATTTCACCTTAGGCAAAAATCAATCCAGTCCTATTTCAAAACAAGCCAATCCCTAAAAGAACACCCAACAGTCTACTTGGCTAGATCTACCCAATATGCAGTATGGGACTGTTCATTCGCCCATGAACTCACTCACCTCTTGCCCCCTCTTGCCCTCCTGAGCCCCACTTGCCCTTGTTTGTCACTTTGATCCTGCTTGCCCCTGTAAATCTGGGAGTCAATCAAAAAACAAGACAACTCTCATGCATTTTTAAGTAGTCTTGGAAACAAAATGGTAAATAGAAATAGAAAATAAATGAAATATGTTCTATTGGAGAGCCTACCCACTTATGTGAGGAAGGATAAAAATAACTGTAAGCATTTGTCGTCTTCGAAGGTTAGATAGCTATAATGAATTGAGTAAGAATTTAATGTCTCCTTCAAACTCACATTTGTGCAAATGTGACAGAGCCGTAGTTGAAATGGTTGCATCTAGACTTTTAGAGAAATAAATAAGATGGTCAGCTTTTCTACTTATGTACACTGATATAATCCAGGAGTACCTAATTTGAAGTTGATAGGGTGCAACAGATTTCAATGAGTAGAGAATCAGGTCTATATTTTCCCAATTTCCTCTTCTGTTGTTTGTTCTGATCACTTAAAATTTGATACCTTTTTTTGCTTCAGATTAGGTGGGATGTGTTTTATCTAGATCAAATGAATCCCTAGGGAATATAGAAATGCTGCTTGCAGGATCCCTAGGTAACAACCTTTCAGCTCTGTTAGATAAGGAAGCAGACTTAGTCCTCTTTTGTGTTTCTAATATAACGGTATCTTGTCTGGTTACTTCTTCATTAACTTGTTCCACAGAAAAGCATCTATGAGGTGATTTCTCCTCTTTAAATATGTATGCTTATGGTGAGTGTGAGCCGAAGCTGGGTGAAAGTACTGCTTTGAGTGGGAGGGAGAAAATACACCAAAGAGTGTGGATAAATTAGGAGATCTAGCTACAGAATATCAGTATTTTTATTTGTTTGTTTGCCATCAGAATGCAGATTGACTTTTTCAGATCTGAAATGAACTGGCATCTCAAAACAAAGTTCATTTAAGGAAAAAAAAATGGGCAGCTAACAAAATGCACTAGAAGTGACTATGGAATTGCTCCTCAGTGCTTCCTGATGAAATGAAGCAAGATAATCTTATGTGATATAAAGAATATTAGGTCAAGTCTTTTGGGCTAGAGATATCTTAACAGACTGAATACATCTCCCCTGCCCCCACACTCCCACCATGTGATTGTGGGATAGGTGGCAGTTCACCTTTCTTAATGTATAGTGTATTGGAAGCTCAGATGGCTTTGAGAAAGGCTCTAAGATCTATTGAGCTGTTTGTGTTTGACAGTCATGGGCTAGATTCCCTCATTTATATTTAACTGTTATCATCAGCTTTGAAAAGAGTTTCTAATTTTACACACATGCTGCTTTTTTCACTTCAGAAAAGATTTCATTTGCTTGGGTGCATATCTAATTTAACTGCCAACAGACTTCAGCCCTGGAGTGGACTTTGTACATTGAAAAACCCTGCTGCCAAAAACTGTGCTGCCTCTTTCTTCTGAGAGTAAAGATGGACTTCTGCTTGATACCCAGGCCTTGGGTATCAGATGAACTCTGTGTTACTCCGAGCTCCAAGGCTGTCTTTCTCTGCCATCTTGAATAAATATCAACTTTCTGTGCTTGATATAATAACTGTCATAAAGCTTAGCTAATCAGTAGCTAGAAAATGCTAATACAAATTTAAAGTAGTGGCATTATTTCTTGTTATACTACCCAAATTCAGTGCATCTTTTCTAGCCATGTGCAGAAATGTGCAGAGATGTTTTTGGATCCTGCTATTCCTGCTGTCATCTCCAGTGGGGTATCTTTCCAAGCTTATGTCAGAGGTCCAGATTTCAATTAATATACCATGTGGCATCAGTAAATTGTGTTTAGACAGTGTGTTTTACTGCAAAATTGTGACATTTGTTTAGATGTCTGTATATTTAATCAACACTCATCTTCATAAACTGCTTGCCTTTACTGTAGGGCAGTGCTAAACCCGGGGGAGGACAGTGTGCTGGCCACCAGGGTCTGTTCGTGTTTGTACAGAATATCATCCATTTAACAAAGATAAACATGAAACGTAAAGTTCCATATGTTTGGATTTGTTGATGCAATCTTAATTACGTAAAGGATCCTATCATAACACAATGACAAATTATTTAAGATGATACAGAAAAATATTAGTCTCTGGATTGAGCATGTAATTCTTTGGCAAGAAACGCCCACATCCTAATCTCTACTCCTTTGAGAATACTCTTTAATAGTCCATGTGAAATGCCGCTCATGAGCCTGGGGCTTAGTGTGAGATTCATCCGAGAGTTTAAAAAATATATGGCAGAATAATAGGACTGGGAATAGAGTTAATGTGTGTGATCTTGGGAAAAGACTTAGGACAAGCATATGAATTCATGATTAGGCATCTGAATAAGATACAGTCTCCCTTAATACTAGACCCTCTGAAAGTTAGGTCACTTATTGAACTGTCTAAATACTGATTTATGTGTCTGGCTTTAATGAATTCAGTGACAATGATGGGTAGTTGGTACCTTTGGAAAATCAGACTAATTACTTAAGTGCCCAATTGTGAAAATAGCTGACTGTCTTCAGGAGCCCATTGTGACTGGTCAGGACCTGGGAGTGTAATCTGATAGGCCACACCCCACTGAATCTGATTTCCCCGGCAGCCTAGACATGCTGTAACTCTGTCTTGCTAAGTCCAGCTTTCTACACTGCTTCAGCATAGACACAGGAAAAGGCTATAACCCTCTACTTGTGTCTCTGGAGTGTGTCCCCATTAGCAGTGCCAGGTTTGATTTTGTCAGTTATGCACTGTGGTTACCTATCCCAAGGTTCCTGCTGCTCTGTTGCATGGTGGGTTTCTGCCCCTGTGTCTGATAGAACAAAAATGTGCTGTGGGTGTGCGTCATCAGCCTCCCATAGTGCACTTCTCTCCTGCCCCCCATTTGGAAAACAGCATCAGAAAGTGTTTTTGTGCCTCTTATCATATCTGTGGAACCCATGCAGCTTAAAACTGTTGTGGCAGGTATTATGAGTAGCTCATACACTGTGCTGTGGCATGTGCAGAGCCTAGGCAGTCATCAGAGCGATGAAGACTCTCAGGGGGACATGGACATATATGAAAGTGAGACACAGGAGAGGAGGAGTGGGAAGGTGCTGGCTCCATTCGATGTTTTGTACACTGTAGATTACCAGTTCCGGTGCTGTGAAACAAGCTCAAACTGGTGGGACTGCGTTATTCTGTAAGGATGAGACCCTCAGCGGTGGCTACAAAACTTCTGCATACATAAAGTCACTTCCATGGGACTTGACAAATTGTTTTCTGCTGCTCTGTAGCACTGCAATGCCAAAATGAGGTCTGCTCTGACAGTTCAGAAGCATGTGACAATAGTTATATGGAAGCTTGCAACACCAGGAAGATATTGGTCAGTGCGCAGTCAGTTTGGAGTGGGCAGTCTACAACAGTGGTTGCTGTGAGCAGGTAGCTAAGGTAATCAATAGCCTTTTGGTACGAGGGGTGATTTTGGGAAATGTGCAGGACATATGGGATGGTTTTGTTGCATTTGGGTTCCCTAACTCTGGTGGGGCGATATATGAAACACACATCCCTATCTTGGCATGGGACCACCTTGCCTCAGAGTACATAAATCTCAAGAGTTACTTCTGGGCCATGTCTACACTACAAAAATAACTTCAAAATTGAGCATCTACACCTACCCTACTTCGAAGTTAAACTTTGAAATGGGGCACTACTCCATTCCTGGGAATGGAGTAAGGACTTTGATGTAGGGATCCCTTATTTTGAAGTTCACTTCGAAGTAAGGGAAAACTTGTGTAGGCTCTCTGTAGGCTACTTCAAAGTAGGGCCTAACTTTGAAGTTAACTTTGACGTTAGTTCCTAGTGCAGATGCACCCATGGTGTTGAAGGAGCTGGTGGATCACAAGGGTTGTTTCACCAACATCAAGGTGGGATGGTCAGGAAAGGTGCATGATGAACACATCTTTAGGAGTGCTGGTCTGTTTAGAAAGCTAAGTCTCCTAGTGTAGACCACGCCTAAGAAAAAGCTGTCTTCTGTGTCACAGCTGATGCCGTACCCTGGCACTTTGAATGAAGGTAATGGGGGACCAGCTAGCCATATAAAACACTGCTAGACCCTGTCTCTTCTCTTCCCAGAAACAGATTTTTTTTCCTGATTTTAGTTTTCCTTGAAATCAACCAGTAGCTGCCACACCAAGACCGTGTCTACACTAGCCAAAAACTTTGAAATGGCCATGCAAATGGCCATTTCGGAGTTTACTAATGAAGCGCTGAAATACATATTCAGCACCTCATTAGCTTGCAGGCGGCCGTGGCACTTCGAAATTGATGCGGCTCGCCGCTGCACAGCTCATCCAGATGAGGCTCCTTTTCGAAAGGCCCCCAGCTACTTCGAAGTCCCCTTATTCCCATCTGCTCATAGGAATAAGGGAACTTCGAAGTAGGTGGGGACCTTTCGAAAAGCAGCCTCGTCTGGATGAGCTGAGCGGCAGCGAGCCGCATCAATTTTGAAGTGCTGCGGCCACCTGCATGCTAATGAGGCGCTGAATATGTATTTCAGTGCTTCATTAGTAAACTTTGAAATGGCCATTTGCAAGGCCATTTCGAAGTTTTTGGCTAGTGTAGACGTAGCCTATAAGGCATAAAAAAAATCAACCAGTACTTTTAAACAAAAATAAATAAATAAATAAATAAAGCACTTATATTTAGACAAGACTATGTCTGCAAGCATTGTAGATGGTTTGGTATTTAAAAAAAACAAACAAAAACAAAAACACGAGTTGAAGGAAAACATAATTTTTTCTCTTCATCTGATTCTTGGTACAGGAGAGAACAAAAGAAACAAATAACCATCTCAAACTTCCAAACTCCCAAGCAATGAAAACAATAAATCTAATGTGACTACCTATACTTTTCCCTACTCACCCATTCCAATGAGCCCAGGGAATCTGTTCTAAAAGAGCTCATTTCTTGCTCTCTGTCCCTCGAGAAATCCCCCTCTTTTCTCTGTCTCTGTTTTCTAACAAAGGTGATGCTGCTGTGAGTCAGTTTTAGGTTTGAATTTTTCCACTGGCTTCTCCTGACTCTTTCCTCCCAAACTCCCTTCCTCAGCATCAGGTTAGTGTAACCCTTTCCTACCTCTCCAGGTAAGTTTAGGCTGTCCTTTGCAGTTCCCATTCATAACATGCTCTTTCAAGAGCGATATGGTATAAGTTCTGAAATTTGCCCTCTTTCTCAATGTAAAGAGAGATATGCCCCAACTCCTTATTCCGTCAGGTGGTGGAGCAGCACTGCACTCTCAAAAGGGGCAGGGCCTCAAGTGATAGGCTCAGAGCTCGGGCTAGTTTCACTTACACCTCTCCTCTCCAGCCCTTCAGTGCAGCGCAGGGCTTGGAGTGTGCCCTGTGGGGTGCCAGCAGTGACTTAATGGGCCCAGGGCTCTGGACACCACCACTGCTGCAGTAGCTGTCTTGGCCAGGAGGCTTGGGCCTGTTTGAATCACCAGGCCTCAGGGTAGTTGCCCATTTTGCTCACACCCTCCACCCCCTATGCTTAATAAACTAAAGAAATATCTTAAGCATTCTAATTATCTTCTTTGCCAGCCTAGGCCCAGTTCCTTTTTTCAGTTCACTCTTAATTGTTTCCAGTAGTCATCTTTGGGGAGGTAGCCGGGGAGAATTGACAACCTGAATTACCTCACTCCACATCCCTAAATAGGTTTTCCAAAAAAGTAGTGATCCTTTGTGTTCAGTCAAATCTTTCCCTGTGTTCTTATGGAAAAATACAGCATCCAAGGTTGATCCCAGGCTCAGGTGATACTGTCTCACCTCTGCCTCATACTTCCACAGGGCTTCTGACCTGCACATTCACAGGAAGGTTAAGCTCCCTTGTCTCTTGCTAATGGGCCATCACAGCCATGATGTGTATTCAGTGGGAGCCATGCAAGGAAGAGAATATGCAATTAGAGAGACACTGTTCAGTATTCCTAACTTGAACAGCAAAAAAAAAAAAAAAAAGGCATAAAATGGAATAATCACGTTCAGTAGATTACAGCCCTTCCAAAGATATGTTATATTAGACATCTAGCATAGAGCATATTCGGTTCATTTATATAAGCATATTTTTGCAATCAAAATTTTTGCAATCCCATCACATGCATGCTGGTGTGAAACACAATCTTCTTTGCCCCTTATGTGAATGGAGTTTGATTTTTCCCAATCCTTCGAGGGTGTGGGATTTACTTAACTGGACATTTGGAGTGCTAAAATGGGCGTATAAATGCTGTAGAAAAGGGCCAGATGGTAGTAGTATCTTACACAGAGAATAACAAATATCTGTGTAAAAAGGTATAACAGGAAATTTAGTGACTGTAGCAAGTGTCCTTGAGGTATTTTTTCAGTAGCCAAAGTACTGCTTGCTTGTGTTAGTGGAGAGAATTCACAACATACATCATTAACCCTCATCATCTATCTAACCACAGAGATCGCCTGAGCATACAGAAAGTGCTCAGCTTCCTCACAGTTATCACGAATAGTTTTTTTATTGGAACCATCATAGGGTGCCCACATGGATGAGAAATTCATTTTCCTGTCAAACAGCATGTGCAAGTGAAGTAGCATTCTCTTGAAAAGATTACTGCAAATTGATATAAATTAAGGTCTGCTTTCTGTGAAGTGGGAAGTTAATCGAAGCTGGATTAAAGCTATAGGTTGCTTTCACTCTGTAGAGGTGCTTCACTGATTTGTTAAATAATGGATTATTTGATGTACTGTACAGGGACTGATGTAGGTCACTTTCATCTTGGACTGCTCCAGATTTAAGGAGGGAGAAGAAAATACTGATGCATTGTAGTATGCCAAATTCCAGATTAGAATCATAATGAGCAAATAAAGCCATCTGACTCTTGTTTCTTTTCCCATATGTCAGGACCAACATTTCTTTTTGCAGCCCCTTCCCCCCAGCCCAATTAAATAAATATTCCAGTGAAATAGCTTTTAACTGCTATCCTACTGAAATAAATACTAATGCCTCTTTTTAATAAAATTCTTGTCTTCAGCAAATGCCAGGATCAACTACTTCTCAAGAAATTGAACTGTGTTCCTTTAGACATTGTAAGGAGTTATAACCTTATTTGTTTGGGCTTTTTTACCCTTTTCTGTTTGATAATTACATGCAATTCTGTATAATTTTCCACTCCCTGAACAGGTGCTTTGGGTACTTATAAAAGAAAAAATGCCATCAAGCACTAGATGACTTAGAAACTCAGTCTTTAAAAGATAATTAACATTAATAGAGCCTTGAATAAGTCACCAGGTTCAGTTGAAATACAGTCCATTAGGAGTATCACTCAAAAGCTGTTCAGTATCTTACCTGTCATGATGGTGGGAGGGGTAGATTCAATCCAGCTCTTAATATATACCAGTGAATATCACAAAACATCCACCATTCCTGCTGAAGCACATTGGGCTTGTCTATACTAGCTCCCTACTTCGGAGAGAGCATGGTAAGTAGTGTGTCAGGAGATTATTAATGAAATGCTGCACTGCATACACAGCCCTTCTTTAAGCTAATTCTCCCCCACGGCGGCTTTGAAATGTTAAACTTCGAAGTGCTGGCTCGTGTGTAGCTGCAGCTGACCAGCAGGTTCTTTGAAGTTGCCCAGGCACTTCGAAGTACCGGTGGGGGAGCCACAGCTACACACGACCCAGCACTTTGAAGTTTAACACTTCAAAGTTGCCACAGGGGAGAATTAGCTTAATGAAGTGCTGTGTATGCAGCGCAGCACTTCATTAATAATGTCCTGACACCCTACTTACCATGCTCCCTTTAAAGTACAGAGCTAGTGTAGACACAGCCATTGGGACACATACTGCAAAGTCCTAAATATGCAATTGGAGATCAAATTTCCTTTTCATTCATATAAATTGTCACTCTGAGATCAAGGTGGGGATACGCTGGCCTGACAATCGGTGAAGTTTATATTGCTACTGATTGTACCTCACCTTTTCTATGGATAAAAAAACTGTCCCTCAGGGAGTGTTGGCATATGTCTAAATGGAAGGAATTAGCCTCTAGGGATGCCAGGTTATTCAGATGCACCATATTCTATTTAACTGACATAAATGCAGTGTGGAAATGCTTATACACTTTGAATTATTTGCATGAGGATTTACTACATTTACCTGACAAATACCATGAACTTGAGTCTATAATAGGCTGCTCAGCGGCATAGTTATTTGTATGTGCAGCTGTAGCGTAGATGATAAGTAAAGCGCTCAATTGCATGTAGCTATATGCCTACATTCTTTCTAAATCAAGTCCTAATATGTAAAACAAAACAATGTGTAGCACAGAATGTGCAAAAAGAAAAAGCAACAGTTTGGTAAAACTAACAGAGTTAAAAAGTTTGTACCAATTAATACCAGATATTTCCACCCTGAGTTAGTGTTAATCTAGAAACCATTCCATCTCACATCTTTTTATATATCAATAAAAGTGAAAAATACATACAAGTGTCTACAAATTGTAATATGCCTTTATATTTTCAAATACAGTGGGATTTGGCTCTGAGGAATACCTCAGTAGACAACAAATTGTTGCAATGACCCTGATCAATCCTTTTAAGAGACACTTAAGTTTCTGTGTATCATATTATAGAAACGAGAATACTAATCTCTTTTAGGAAGTTTGCAAACATGAAACTCTGAATCATTTAGATTAAAAGATCAATGTTTTAGACATTTCAATTGTTATTTTAAAAAATTATACCATTTTACATAACACTGATGTGAAAAAGTCAGATTTCACTTGCACCTTCAAAATATATAGTGTGGTTTGTTTTTCTGAGCTTGAAAACACCCTTGTTTTGAGACCATGGTTAGTGATGCAATGTTACTTTAGGCAGTGATTTTTATCTGGTGAATAACTCAATAGTGAGCCTATGAAAATGCATTCTGCTAAATACATTGTATTAAGTAGTTTCCTGGTAGGATATCCTGATTAAATAGACAATCTTAAAATTTGGGTTGAGTAAAGTGATACTGTCTATATAAAAATATCACTAGATGGCACCATCAATTTAAAACTTCATGACCAAATTGGCATTATCTAAAAATATTTTCTTTTTCTATCAAGATATGGGCGGGGGGGAGGTTTGGAGGAGGTGGTAGACTGCATGTACATTTAATGACTGAATAATCAGAAATAGTTGTAATACCTCTTGGTTTTTGGGATTCAAGCTGTTAGTTTATTTCTTATAACAAATTATCCAGGTTTTCTTTTCTCTTGAGGTCACAGAAGTATGAATTGTATGCACCTCGTTGATAAGCATTAAAAATCTGGGAGAGATTCCCAATAATGATAGCAGATTTATATGCAGATTGGTCAAGGTCTTGAATCATCTGAAGAGATGCTGATAGAATGTGTAAAATAGCAAATGAAATTTAATGTGGGTAATGTGGGGAAGTCGTGTCTAACTAATCTATTAGAATTCTTTGAAGGGGTTAATAAACATGCGGACAAGGGGCACCCAGTGGACATAATATACCTAGATTTCCAGAAAGCCTTTGACACGGTCCCACACCAAAGGCTTTTATGTAAATTAGGCGGTCATGGGATAGGAGGAAAGATCCTTTCATGGATCGGGAATTGGTTAAAAGACAGAAAACAAAGGGTGGGAATAAATGGTACATTTTCACAATAGAGGAGGGTAACTAGTGGTGTTCCCCAGGGGTCAGTCCTGGGACCGATCCTGTTCAACTTGTTCATCAATGATCTAGAAAATGAGGTAAGTAGTGAGGTGGCAAAGTTTGCAGATGACACCAAGTTGTTCAGGACAGTCAAAAGCAAAAGGGATTGTGAAGAACTACAAAAAGATCTCAGCAAACTGAGTGATTGGGCAGCAAAATGGCAAATGAAATTTAATGTGGGTAAGTGTAAGGTAATGCATGTTGGAAAAAATAACCCAAATTACACGTACTACATGATGGGGTCAAATTTAGCTACGACAGATCAGGAAAGGGATCTTGGAGTTATAGTGGATAGTTCTCTGAAGACATCCATGCAGTGTGCAGCGGCAGTTAGTAAGGCAAATAGGATGTTAGGAATTATTAAAAAAGGGATCGATAATAAGACAAAAGATATCATACTTCCCCTATATAAAACTATGGTACGCCCACATCTTGAGTACTGCGTGCAGATGTGGTCTCCTCACCTCAAAAAAAGATATATTGGCATTAGAAAAGGTTCAGAAAAGGGCGACTAAGATGATTAGGGGCTTGGAACGGGTCCCATATGGGGAGAGGCTAGAGAGACTGGGACTTTTCAGTTTGGAAAAGAGGCGATTGAGGGGCGATATGATAGAGGTATATAAAATCATGAATGGTGTGGAGAAAGTGTATATTGAAAAGTTATTTACTTGTTCCCATAATATAACAACTAGAGGACACCAAATGAAATTAATGGGTAGTAGGTTCAAAACTAATACAAGAACATTTTTCTTCGCACAGCGCACAGTCAACCTGTGGAACTCCTTGCTAGATGAGGCTCTGAAGGCCAGCACTCTAACAGAGTTTAAAAAAGAGCTTGATAAATTTTTGCAGGTTAGGTCCATAAATGGCTATTAGCCAAGGGTAAAGTATGGTGCCCCTAGCCTTTAGTCAAAGGCTGGAGAAAGATGGCAGGAGACAAATCGCTTGATCATTGTCTTCGGTTCACCTCCTCTGGGGCACCTGGCACTGGCCACTGTCAGCAGACAGGATACTGGGCTGGATGGACCTTTGGTCTGACCCAGTATGGCAGTTCTCATGTTCTTATGTTCTTATTTAGTTTGTTAAAAAATGAAATACTTTTTGGAAGAAGACTCCAAATCAGGACATATACCTCCTTCATCCTGTGTGAACAAATGAAAACACACCAATCTTTCTCTCTCTCCCTCCCTTCCAGCCTCAAAGGCCATGCCTTCTTGTGTTGTTTCATTCTGAAACAGTGACACAGCAGTGTTGTTCTGAGATGCTTGATGCTGTCACTTACAGTAAGATCTCAGAGTAGGCGAACCCAGAGTACAAGACCTCGCTCTTCTGCGGCTGCCCCCCGATTCCCACAGTAAACCCTGGAAATGCACAATTTCCAGTTGCACTCAACTCGCTCCCCTCTGGCCCTGGCTCAGCCCCCCCTGGCTGTGCATGGCCCTGGCTCAGCGCTCCTCCACCCCCAGCTCTGATCACCACCTGCGCATAGCTCCTGCTCACCCCCAACCACCGCCTCTGGCTCCAGCTCATCACCACTCGGGCACGACTCTGGCTCAATCCTCCTGCTGGCTCACCATCCATGTGCAGCTCAGCAACCCCTCCCCCCACCCTCATGCCAGTTCTGGCTCTGTCGCCAGTTCAACCCTACCACCATCACCCTGGTTTAAACCCAGTTCAAACCCCTCATGTCCTGGTTCACCACCTGAGCAGGGCACCAGCTCACCACCCGCACACACAGCTCCGTCTCAACTCCACCCCTCGCCCCCCTGCAGGCCTAACCCCCCTCAAGCTTAGACCCCCCCGCCCACCTCCCATGGCCCCAACCCACTGCCAAGCTTAACCCTCCCCAGATACCCCCACCCTCACCCCCACCCCAGGACTTACGTTTCTGCTTCTTCCCCAGATGCAGAACATGTGTTCCACCAGGGAAAAAGCCGGACGCCCACTTATGTGAAATCTGGGTTACACAAGGGTGCATGGAACGGAACCCTCACGTAACTCGAGTGACTACTATACAAGTTTTTCCCTCCCTATAAAGCCTGTTCAGTGGTACCCGTGTTTCACAATGTTTGTTGTCTTCTTCTTTGATCCCTTTTAAAGTTTCACTGCTTCCGGGGAAGGCCACAACAAACAATACAATAGACAAAGACAGTTGACTAAGTGTCTGATCCACCACCTAATAAAGCCAATAGGTGTTATTCCATTGACTACACTGTGTTTTGGTTCAAATTTTGGATGTATTAGGAGGTGTAGAGAAGAATGTAATACCCTTATATACATAAGTATGTGGCAGTTCTGAGTTATTCTGTGTTCACTATAATTCACACAACCAGGCAGAGCTTCAAATTTTCAGATACAGTACTCCATCATCTCTAATATATATGTGTGTGTGCATAATAAAAGTAAATACATGGTTTGGAATATCAGCTCACCCAGTTGCCAGTGATAATTACCGTGAGTTTCCCAGGGGTTGAGAAAATTTATGCAGAATTTGTGGTTTGATTAAAGAAACTCAATTGCAAAAACAGTCTACAAAAATGTGAATGAAATGTTACCAGGTGCCGTGTTCTTTCCTGTTGTGTTTGGGCTCTGCTCATTATTGTGGTGTCTGTTACCTTCCTCAGGCTTTAGCTGATTTCAATGCCTGTGCTTATGGTCCTGGCTATAGCATTGCTGAGCAGTAGCAGAGTGAAATTAAGAAAGCTGAGTGGTCTCACAGCTGCTGTTCAGAGAATAATCAAGAATTATCTCAATTTAGTGACACTGGGAAAAAAGCAGGGTGGCTGAAATTTTCTCATGCACATAATTTATAGACTTATGGAGACCTCGCTACTTTGCAGTTTTTTGATGGCTCTGCATCTGAAGAGAAGAAAGAGACAGAAAACTCCATCTTTCCAGTGACTAAAGGAAATAATTCAGTTCAAGTATACATGTATGTATGGACAGAAGGATCAGGAAGCTAACAGAGTTTACCATTACAACTGTGAAATTTCATTGTCTTCATTTTTATATTTGTAAATCTGGAATCTGGACTCCCCTGCTGCTTCGATGGATGAATGTTCAACTAGTGTTGTGATAACATGAGTTTTTGGCTTGTTTGTTTATATGGTGTCTCACGCACAAAGCAAGCTTGATCCTGGATTTACAAATAGGGTTGCAGGTGTTGCAAATACAGTTATGCTATGGGGAGGATCTGAGGTGTTAACCTTACAATGTGATGTATTAGCAGGAATGTTTTAAGCAAGACACAAGAAGCAATTGTTTCACTCTTCTTTGTACTGATTTGGCCTCAGGTGAACTCTTGTGTCCAGGTCTGAGTGTAGCAAGGTCTGGTGCTTCTTGGAGTTGGTGTATTCTAGTCTGTGGGGAGTTTGCTTCTGATGACCCTGGAGAGGTTGAGGAATTGTTAGAAGTCCTGAAGAGGGCTTTTAGGAAAGACTTATTTAAGTATGAGGGCCTCCTCAAATATGGCTTGTAGTTTGATGACATCCCAAATGGGTTCCTGTGTGAGGTGCTGGTGAAAACTAGGAGCAGGTGGTCGGAGAGGTTATTTTGTATTGGATTTTGTACAGCTTCCCTTGGGGATAATGCTGCAGTGAGTTTCATTATGCAGTCTGCTTCTTGGATGCAGTATCCTCCTTTGGTGAAGGCAGCTTGAGGTGTGTTAAGCTGTGTTTCTCAGACTTTCTCTTCAGAGCATATTCTGTGGTATTTGAACGACTGACTATAGGTAACAGATTTCTTAGGGTGTTTTGGTTTGTTGCTGGATCCGTGAAGCTGGTGTAGTGATCAGGGGTTTCTTGCACAGGTTTGCCTTCATATATCTCCTGAGCATGGACAGTGTCCAGTTTGTCTAAACTTGCAACTTGGCCATGTGTGGACATTTTGCCCCAGCCAATTTCAGATTCCTGTTCCAAAGCACAGATATATAACAGGTGATGGGAGTTTCTTCTGAAGTGCATGAGGAAGTAAGGAAATTTTAGATGAAGAATAAGATTGATCTCTAGCGAATGAGCCAGCTTTTCAAAACTGACAAACCTGTGGTAAATTAAGTATGTACCAAATAATAAGTACCAAATTATGTATGTACTAAATACTCACTTGCTTGCCCTGCCTTCAGAAAAGACTGCCTTTTGCAGGGATCTTTGTCATGAAACATGAGAGCTAATATGTGGTGAACAAAATTACTGATCCCAGCATTTTCAAAATGTTGACTTCAGATATTAAAAAAAGCTTTGAGATGAAATAGGACAACAATAAATATTGTGTTTTTCAACAAATAATAGGTAAAATCTTGACCCTAAATGCAAGAGATACATAGACCATCTGTTACCTGAGAAAGATAATAAATATTTGCAAGAAATAAAGTCCTTAACTTCAGCAACAAATCTAGGAAAGCTTTGGCCGTGTCCCATGAAGCCAAGCACTAGCTCTTACTGTGTGATTTAAGGATGTTAAACTAAACTAAACTATTAATCACCATATTATTATTAAAAGACTCATAAATTTGTATAATAGCTCCATGCTCTTGAAGTGCAAAGGAGTCCAACTGATATCTAAAAGCTCTTACAAAAGTTAAAATTATCCCAATTAATAGAACATATACTGCAGAACGACCGCAATGACCTCAGTCAAGGGACTGATGATGATGTTGATGGTGATGATGATATTGCAGAATAGAGGATGATTATAATGGGTTTTGCCTTGTTTCTCATGAGCCACCCCTGTCTGCAAGATGTAGGTGCCTGCACTCCCCAAAGTACAATGACGTCTTTTGACTATTTCGCCTTTGTCTATGTGACACTCTGCGTAACAACAAATCTTTCAGCTAGTCAGCCATCACAGCTGAGTCATAGTCCATATCTGTCATGGTTGTCTTTCTATCCTCATCTCTCCAGCTGAGCCACACTCTGTGGAGATACAAACTCCTTGCAGGGTAAACTGTTAATGGGCCCTGTCTCAGCACACTTTTTATAATGGCTCTCAATAGAGTCCTTGCCCTTCTCACTTCTCTACATGCAGTCCATCAGCATCAACATCAGTCCGTAGGGCCATCCAGCTCTCCACATGGAGCTCTCCAAGGTAGGCTTTCTCTTGGTGAAGTTTCCAGCCACCCTCAGCTGGCTCTGGTACTGCAGCTCCTTTTTACAGGCCCTCTTGTCTCTGATTGGCCCCTTCTTCCATCTGCAGCTCTAGCCTCCTTGGAGACCTTCGGTATGGTTTTGGAGGACTCCTCTATAGTTTTTGGGATGGGGGCAAAGCCACAAGTCTCAGCAGTGCGTTAATGGACCTAGTCTGCCTCTCCAAAATTACATTACTGTAACTTAGTCCAAAAATTATTAAATTTCAGAAAGTAAAGATGCATTCCCTGATGGACATTCCATTAATTAGCATAACACATTTTCTAATACCATCCTTCTTTGTTTGCATAAAATACGTGGCCATTGCAAACGAATGAAAGCCCCCCAGCTGACTCTAACTAAGCATATCTATAATCTTAAGATTAAAAGGAGGGCTTTCTTTACTCTTGAGGAGTGGCTTGGAAAGTCTCTGCAGGAGAATCATAGAATCCTCATACTGGAAGGGACTTTGTAAGGTCATGTAGACCAGTCCAAATATCAAAACAAAAAGCAATGAAGTAGTACTTTAAAGACTAGCAAAATAGTTTATTAGGTGAGCTTTTGTGGGACAGACCCACTTCTTCAGACCATAGCCAGACCAGGACAGACTCAACATTTAAGGCACAGAGAACCAAAAACAGTAAGCAAGGAGGACAAATCAGAAAAAGATAATCAAGGTGAGCAAATCAGAGAGTGGAGGGGTGGGGTGGGGTCAAGAATTAGATTGAGCCAAGTATGCAGACGAGCCCCTATAGTGACTCAGAAAGTTACTACTCAGTCCAAATATGTTTGTCTAACCTGCTCTTAAAAATGTCCAATAATGGAGATTCCACAATCTCCCTATGCAATTTATTTAAATTCTTAAAAACCCTAATATGATTTTTTTCTAATCTCCAACCTAAATCACTCCTGCTGCAATTTAAGCAGGTCGCTTCTTGCTTGATATTCAGAGATGAAGGAGAACAATTCTTCTGCTTCCTACTCATAAAAATATTTCATGTACTCATAACAGTTTTTTCCCATTAAATAGTCTCTTACCGTGACTAAAGAATCTATTTTTTTTCAATCTGCCCTGATAGGCCATGTTTTCTAGACCTCTAATCATTTTGTTGCTCTTCTCTGAACCTTCTCCAATTTGTCCACATCTTTCCTGAAATGTGGCATCCATAACTACACAATACTATTGTTGTGATCCAAATAAGCATAGAGTAAAGCAAAAGAATTACTTCTCCTGTCTTTCTTACTACATTCCCACTAATGCATCCAAGAATTATTTTTGGGTTTTTTTGCAACAGTGTTACATTGTTGACTCATATTTTGCTTCTGATGTGCTAAAACATCAGATCCTATCTGCAGTACTCCTTCATAGACATTCATTTCTCAATTTGTATGTGTGCAACTGATTGTTGCTTCATAAGTGGGGTAATTTGTATTGTCCCTGTTGAATTCCATCCTGTTTGCTTCAGAGCATTGCTCTAGTTTGTCTAGGTCATTTTGACCGTGAATGTTGTCCTCCAGAGCAACCGCAACCTCTCCCAGCTTGGTATCATCTACAATCTTCAGGAGTGTACCCCTTAATTCATTATCTAAACAATTGATGTTGGTGGGAGCCCACTTAATACTACCTTACAGTTTGACTGTGAACCATTGATAACTACTTTCTAGGAACAGTATTCCCAACCAGTTAGGGACCCACCTTGTAAGTAGCTTCATCTAGATGTATGTCCTAGCTTGTTTATGAGAGTGTATGATACAATATAAAACTTTATTGAAGTTAACCACATCTACCAGTTCCCCCATCCAAAAGCCTTTTTACCATTTCACAGAAAGCTATTAGGTTGGCTGTTAGGTTGGTTTGACATGATGTGTCCTTGATAAATCCGTGCTGTTATTTATCACCTCAGTATCTTCTAATTGATTGCTTAATTATTTGCTCCATTATGTTTCTGGATACTGAAGTTAAGGTGATTGGTCTGTAATTCCCTGAGTTGTCCTTTATTGTACTTTTTATAGGTGTACACTGTACTTGGCCTTTTCCAGTCTGGATTCTCTCCAATCTTCTGTGACTTTTCAGATAATCTCTAATATTCATATATCCCTTCCATCAGCTTCTTCTGTATTCTTGGATGCATTTTGATTAGGACTTGGTGACTTGAAGATATCTAAGTTGTCTAATTTTAACTTGTTTTTCCCCTCCTATTTTAGCCTCTGATCCTATCTTATTTTATCTAACTTTCACTCTATTAGATGTCCGATCAATGGAAACCTTCTTGGTGAACACTGAAACAAAAATCTCATTTAACACTTCTACCATTTTCACATTTTCTGGTTTTTTTGTTTTTCCTATCTCGTTGAGTAATGGTCCTACTCTGTCCTTGTTCATCTTCTCATTTCTGATGCATTTGTGGTATATTTTCTTGCTACAAGGGGGCTCGACAGCCTTGCCAGACCCCTACATAAGATGGGGTGGGGGTCCCTGCTTAGTGTCCCCAGAAGGGGGAGGGCCAGGGAAGCCCACCTGCAGTGCCACTCGGACCACAGCATGCCCTCCCCCCTCAAAACCTCATTGTTGCCTGGGGTGATGTAAAGGGCCCAAGGCTCTAACCACCACCACAGCTGCATTAACAATAGTAGCACGTAGGCGCTCCAGACACTGTTGTATTGCCAGGTCCCAGTGTACTTGCCTCCTTTGTCCCCACCCCCAACTCCAGTCAGTGAGCTGGCTTGTTACAATTTATGTTTCTAGCTAGTTTGCTCTTATTTTATGTTGGGGCCTTTCTAAGTATATCCCTGTATACTTATGTTATTTGTTCATATTCATTCTTCATAATCAGACATATTTTTCACTTTTTATACATACTCTTTTTTGAGTTCCAGTGTTGTCTCTTGACATACTTCCTATCATTTCTACAAAATGGGATAGTTCCCTTCTGTGCTCTTAATAACGACTCTTTGAAAAACTGTCAACTCTCTTGAACTTTTTTTCTCTTTAGTTTTGCTTCCTGTGGGACCTTACCAACCGACTCCCTGAGTTTGCTGATGTCTGCCTTCTTGAAATCCATGATCTTTATTGTGCACTTTTCCCTCCTACCATTCTTGAGAATCATAATCTCTACCTTTTCATGATCACTTTAACATAAGCTGCTTGCCTCTTTCAAATTCTTAGACAATTCTTCCCTATTTTTCATGTTCAAGTCTAGAACATCCTCTCTTCTAGTAACATTCTCCATCTTCTGAATTTGTCTTCAGTACATTCTAAGGACTTGGATAATCTGTGTCCTGTTCTATTATTTTCCCAACTGATGATTAGTTAACTGAAGTCCCCCATCACCACTAAGTCCTGTGTCTTTAAAAAGTTTCATCCACCTCTTCTTCTTTATTAGGTGATGCCTAAGTAGACACCAACCATGGCATTACTGCTGGGTGTTTTTTGCCCCTTAATTGATATTTATTGTAAAACTTATATTGGTCCCTATAATTTTTAAGAAACCAATCATTAGGGCTAGTTTGAAATTTTTTGAAAGAGCAGATTTCCAGTAGAAAATGCTGATTGAACAAAATTTGAAGCTGTTTATGGGAACAAAAACAACAAGAAGTCCTGTGGCACCTAATAGACTAACAGATATTTTGGAGCATAAGCTTTTGTGGGCAAAGACCCGCTTTGCCCTCTCATGCATCTGATGAAGCAGGCCTTTTCCCACAAGAGCTTATGCTCTAAAATATCTCTTAGTCTGTAAGGTGCCACAGGACCTCATGATGTTTTTGGAGATACAGACTAACACAGCTACCTCTCTGATATGGGATCAAAGTGACTTTGTTAAAATTTAATAGGAAATGATGAAAGTGTTTTATTTTGAGATTAAACTGGTTTCTTCTGACTTTAGTGATATTTTATGTTCAACATCAAATATAATATAAAAATTGAAATGATTAAGTTGAAACTAAACTTTCCCATTAGGTCAAAACAAAAAAATTCAGAATATTTAGTTTTCTACAGATTTAAAGATTTCTACTTTTCATCCTCATTCAGGATGAAACAAAATTTCAGAATTTCCTGCAGGATGAGAATGCCATTTTTTGACCAGCTCGATTAACTACCTTAATTTTCTGAATCTTGCTTAGGGTGTAGAAGAACAAGACTGAAATGTTATGCAGCTTGGGTTACTTATGTAGACTTATCACAGCCTCATGCCAAATAGACCAGTTTGCCCACATATTGGTGAGGAATGTATTTGTCAATTCTAGGAAAAGTAGTCCAGATCTATCATAAACTAAATGTGCAGTAGTCTTCTACATGTGAGCATGTAATTGGGAATCTTGTAGGGAATATGTTAACTATTTCATAACTAATAACCCTTTATTTCTGATTCATACACATTTTACATATATGCTTATACATTTTACATATCCTTTACAGTCATAAGAAGGAGCAGTGATAATTATGTAAGCATGCATACACAGAGAGAGAACTCTTTGTGTGTGTCAGATCTGTGTAAATACCAATCAAGTCCGAGTATGTGTCTACTTTTATTATCTTCTTTATGTTTTTCCTAAAAGTGTTTATTAGCAATGAGGCAAATGTGGAAAAGGAGCATGATAGTCTCTGCTTCCAATGTTATTAGATAAAATGATTGCAGGTTACACTCTGGGGCGACATCTACACTAAAGAGTTTTGTCAACAAAACCAGTGGAGCATCTACACACACTGAGAATCTCTGTCTGCTGAGCTTCTGGTTGGCCATTATGTCAAAAGAGCAGCCAGGCAGTCTGGCCTCTCTCTGTCAATGGAGTAGATCACTTTTTCGATCTGCTTTTGTGTGTGGATGTGATCTCGACAGAAGTTTTGCCAGAAGGTCTCTTCTGACAGTAACATCTGTCAACAGATTGCTGTAATGTAGACATAGCCTTAGTGGTAGATCAGTCTGAGGCTCAAGAAATTTGGCAAAAGGAGAAATGATTTATGTTGTGACTGTATGAAATTTGTTTTCGTATGCCTGGTGGTTCTGCCCTGTGAGTCAAACATTTTGTTGCCATTTAAAAATCCCCTGCTGTAGTAAAAATCTAGTCAGAACAAGATAAGAACATGGCTATTGGGACTCACTGGGAACAGCTGCCAGTTTTCAGTCCACAAAATCCTTATGTAATATTTATTGGCATGTGAGAATGGACTATTGGCTTTCTGTTGGAAGGAAGGGGAGAATACCACCCCTCGTCAGAACTGTGGCTTCTCCATGTAGTAAAGTCAGGTAAGAAAAAGAAACAAAAGACAGAACAAAACAAAACAAAACACCTTACCTGAGGTCTGGGTTCTGTTTTTTGTCTTTTGTTTTGGTCTTTTTTCTTTGTTAGTGTGGTTTTATTTAAATAAAAAGTCTTTATGAGCAGTCAAAGCAAAACATCTGTGGTCTTTTAAATGGTAATTTAAGAGGCTGGACCTCAATTTTGGTATTTTATAGTATGCTGATAGATTTCAGGGACAAAAAGCCATTTAAAGGCATCTGAGACACATTTTAGGAAGTACTGTTCTTTCGCAAGGTGGTTGTAAGCCAAGACATGTTCTTTTGCCCTAGTCCTTATGTTTGTGCTTGAATCTACTGCAGCCACATGAGATCTATAGGCAGTATCCCAGGACATATCCTCCCCTTCTTTGAGAAGAAGTATATGCCTCATGATGCATTATATAATGCAGCTTGCTCACATTATCTGTGGATATGTATCTGTATTTGCTAAAAATATTTTGGGTTAACATAAGAACATAAGAATGGCCATACTGGGTCAGACCAAAGGTCCATCCAGCCCAGTATCCCGTCTGCCGACAGCGGCCAATACCAGGTGCCCCAGAGAAGGAGAACAGAAGACAATGATCAAGTGATTTATCTCCTGCCATCCATCTCCTGCCCTTGTACTGAAGGGCACCATACTTTACCCCTGGCTAATAGCCATTTATGGACCTAACCTGCAAAAATTTATCAAGCTCTTTTTTAAACCCTAATAGAGTCCTGGCCTTCACAGCCTCCTCAGGCAAGGAGTTCCACAGGTTGACTGTGCGCTGTGTGAAGAAAAATTTCCTTTTATTAGTTTTGAACCTACTACCCATCAATTTCATTTGGTGTCCCCTAGTTCTTGTATTATGGGAAAAGGTAAATAATTTTTCTATATTCACTTTCTCCACACCATTCATGATTTTATATACCTCTATCATATCATCCCTCAATTGCCTCTTTTCCAGACTGAAAAGTCCCAGTCTCTCTAGCCTCTCCCCATATGGGACCCATTCCAAACCCCTAATCATCTTAGTCGCCCTTTTCAGAACCTTTTCTAATGCCAATATATCTTTTTTGAGGTGAGGAGACCACATCTGCACACAGTACTCAAGATGTGGGCATACCATAGTTTTATATAGGGGAAGTATGATATCTTTTGTCTTATTTTCTATCCCTTTTTTAATAATTCCTGACATCCTATTTGCTTTACTGACTGCTGCTGCACACTGTGTGGATGTCTTCAGAGAACTATCCACTATAACTCCAAGATCCCTTTCCTGATCTGTTGTAGCTAAATTTGACCCCATCATGTTGTACGTGTAATTTGGGTTATTCTTCCCAATGTGCATTACCTTACACTTACCCACATTAAATTTAATTTGCCATTTTGTGGGTTTTTGTGTTTCTTTATTTTATAGCAGGGGTGAGCAAAAGTTTTACCTCTGGCCCCACTTTTCGGCCCTTCAATTAGCCAGGGCTGCACCAAACTGTTGGAGGACCACAGGAAGGGGTTGGGACACTCGGGAAGGAGGTGGGATGCTCAGGAAGGGGGTGCTGGAGGGCTCTGGGGGGTCCCAAAGGGGGAAAGGTGCTTGGGGAGAGGACACCAGGAGGGTACCTTACCAATCTGGGAACTCTCCAGGTGCACCCGCCACTTTAAACAGGGCCTCTATGCATTCTGATTGGCCCAGTGGCGGGAGGGCGTTCCCTTGGCGACAGCAGCAGTGGATGCCATGCAGAAGAAAGCAGAGGGCTGGCAGGGCATCGGAAGCTGCAAAAGGATGGGAGAGCCGATTGTGCTACACCCCCTTACAAAATATCACCCCCACCACTTTGTGCACCCCTGCTCTGTAGAACTCATAAAAAGCAATTACAATTACTTACTTACTCTGATCTAGTTCTGTGGGAGTAAGGGAACGTCGACGTGGGGCACTTATTTTGAAGCTACCCCCATCTACACTGTCAATCTGCAATTTGAAGTCTGCCCTTCGAAATTTGTGTGTCTGCCATTATGCTAATGAGGCACTGAATATGCATGTTAGCACTTCATTAGCCTGCTTCCAATTGCCTCATTACCAAGCCACCTCCGACGGAAGAGTCAGAGTGCAGAAGCAGCCAGAGAGACTACTGTGAAACCTAACCTGAGTGATCAGGAGCATCCCAGATAGACCTGGTTGGGCAAATTCAGTGAAATTGAAATGTTTTGAGGAGATGTCTGATTTGGCTTAAGCAAGCAGAAACCTGCCAGCTCACACATCCAACTCTTTAGCCAACCTCCTCGTGAACATCTGGGGACCCTGAGCTTCCAGGATCCATAATCCTGGATCAGACAGCCATTTGCTTTTTATGCAGGGCTTCAAGGGTCTGTGGCTCTGGGGTGGCCCCCCAGGCAGGCTTTCCTAGTTTCTATGCCCTTTTGGAGAATTGTTTCCAAGCAGGAAACCAAAAACGATTTTAAAAATAGCAAAATCCTCTGGAAATCAGAATTTCCTTTCTCCACACAGCTTCAACACAGAATGCTTCTATGAAACAATGGAAGCATTCTTACTTGTACCAGCTGTTACTCTTTTAACAGGAGTAGCTTGCATACTGCGCTGCACTAGCCGATGCGTGCAGCTGGCAATGAGGCAGCACCTTGCCAGATATGGACATTGGCAGCTAAGAGGTAATGCTGGCTACCACCCTCTCTGTTCAGTATGTTCTGGGACTGTAAACAGACTATGTATGGCTTCTCCTATGGGGTAGCATATAAAGCTTCTTCAAGAGCATTAGTTGGAAATTTTACAACAAACCAATGTGTAGCTGGAAAATGCTGATTTCACTACAGCGTACCCTTTATTTCGGATACAATGAAACTTCTATCAAACACAAGCAGGGTTTCTTTGGAAACCTGCCGGTGTTCTAGGGTTGACAATTCTCCCAGGGAGCTGCTGGCACCCCAGCTGGAAAGAATCAGAAGGAAAACAAATTTGCAAAATCCTGAAATTTCTTGTGAACCGTAACTCCAAAGTTTGGGCCAGGCCTATTGCCTCTCTCCTATCAAAACCAGCTTTTGATAATAGACCCAGCTATAATGTGATGCTCTGAAGCAGGTGAATTCTTAGGGTTTCAGCAGTCTCTCTCCTGATTTTTTGGCCTGGATCTGGATCCCGAGGCTCGGAGCTCCCCTCCTCAGTGTCCTGCCCACAGTGCGGCTGAGGTTGGGGAGCCCCTATCCTCATGGGCCAGATCTGGCAAGCCAGGGCTGGATACGGCCCATGGGCTCTGATAGGTCATGTGGGGCAGCAGGAATCAGCACCATTGCAGCAGATCTTTCCTCTCCTCTGGCAGGGGGAACACCAGCATAGTACTGCCTGTAGAGAGGCCTCCCATGCCTCTCTGATTAGCTATAATTCCAGCCAATCAAAGCACTGGAGGTTGCCTGGCAGTGGTAGCAAAAAAAGCTCCTTTGAGAGGCTTTTCTCTGTGGCTATTGTTTCCCCAGCCGTGGGAGGGGGCAGCGGTGTGCAGAGGTAAACACCTTCCAGCCCACACCCTCTTCAGTCCCACCCTTCTCCACCCTACTGCCCACAGTGCTGGAGCTTCTCACTTTTAAGTGATCCCCGACTGATTTTTCTGTGGGTCAGTGGCCCCCAATCCAAAAAAGGTTCCCCACCCCAACCTAACATCTCGTTCACTGCATTACTGGTGTGTGAGCGTCGATCTGTTTCAAGACGCTACAGAGATCCCTTTCGAAACTGAGAAGAGTAAAGGATTGAAATAAACATATAGTAGAACACCATTTTTCACTATTGTAAACCCTCAGCTCACTGGGCCCCGATTTAGTGGACATTGGGAATACTGGACTGTATATCAGCACACATCCCGCCCCTCCACAAGCAAAGTAAGTGCCTGCGACTCACCAGAGCTGCCAGAGATGCTGCTGGAGATACCACTGCTGCAAATGGAGGAGCTGCTGGAGTGGCCTGAGGAACCAGCGTGACTCTGGGGCCGCTGCAGTGGGTGGAGGAGCTGCCCCAGCTGGAGGAGCTGCAGCATTTCTGGGGCCCCCACCATGGCTGGAGGAGGCCCTGGGCCCCCTCCGCTGCGGCTCTGGGGGAGCCTGACACCATGGCTGGAGCCACCACATGCTCCTCCCATCGGGGTGGGGCACATACATGGGCAGGCAACAGTTGTGTATGCACCCCACCCCCAGTGAGAGGAGCACGTGGTGGCTCCAGTGGTTTAGCCCCCCACGGCTCAGGTGGCTCTGGTGAGTTGTGGCCCCCCCATGGCTCTGGTGGCTCTGGTGAGTTGCCAGCATTTGGGAGGGGGCAGGGGTGGCTATGAAGAATTCAGTAAACCCTCCGATTTAACAGGCTTCTGGCATTAACAGAACTCCTCTACCCATTAGTCCATTAAATCAAGGATTTACTGTACTAGTTGCAACCAGGCTATGTAAAGTGTCTGGCAACAGTAGAACACCAATCCCAGAAACCACAGATCTTATTATATAGTCTCAGTTTTATCTGCTGTTTGTCTAACATGCTGGGGAGAAAAATCAAGGTTGTTCTGTATACCCTTATTCTGTGGATTGTGCATGGTTGAAGTGTGGATAATGAATTTTCCACCCTTAGTCATTATCCCTTTCTAAGAAACACATAAAAAGTCTGCACATATGTGAAGTACAAACAATACAAAATAGTGTAGAACAGGGAGAACCAGCTTTTCGAGAGATGCTTCTTTGTTCATATGCTGCCTGCTTTTTAGAAGAGAAATGATTCTTGAGTTGTGTGGTCTCCTGAAGTTTGTGGATTTGAATGCAGTTATGATGGTGTGATAATACAAGACAGACTTTTTGGAATCCCCCAGATCTTATTTTAGATGAATCATTTTTTTCAGCTGTTATTAAAGTAAAACAATCTGTGTGTTCTTGGAAATTAAGAAACAGCAATCTCCAGTTTGTAAACAGCAGTGGAGTATGGCATAAGTCCTCAAAATTCAGGATTTTTTTTTCTTCCCATCTTTCCATACTCTGATATAATCCTATGACTTCAGACAGCTGCTTTCTTTTATTCAAAATGTCTCACATACTGATGCTTTTAAGGCATATATTTTGTTAGCTGTGTTATCTGTACATAAAAAGATTGGTAAGAGTATAAACCTTTCAGCACTGGAGTTTTAAAAATTGGAGTAGTGGTTGAGTTATAAAAGGATGTCAAATGTGTTGAGAGGTGTTTGTGTTGGGGAAGTAGAGTCTAGGCAGAGGGTGAAGCAGGCATAGCAAAGGCACAAAGGCACCACAAAGTGGTGGGTGATCTAGCAATCTGTGGGAGAGGAGCTTCCTCTGTACAATGGAGCAATGGCACACTACCTAGTGGAATGGGAAAGAAGGCAGCTGTGATGACAAACTGCAGTATGGCATTCTTAGGCTATCCTTCTTCTCTCTGGAACAAATATGTGACACACAGGGTTGCTTGTAAGAGACTGGTCTTCCAAGTTCTCCCAGAGGTTCGGAGAGACCCAGGCCACTTCCAGCTTTTGAAGCCCTAGCCATAATAAAAATAAAAAAATGACGACACACAAAAACAAAATATGGCATCAAAAAAAGAGACATAATTTGAATGTTTTCTATTTAACAAATATTTTTCTAGCCTTTTTCTGTGCAAATGCACTAATTATTGAGGACAGATGTTGCTTTTGTGGAGTATTACAGCTGACATTAAGCATGGTGAACCCATTCAAATGCTTTAGTCCCGTAGATGGACGGTGATAGTTCCTTATATTCTTCAACACACTAAAGTGGTGAAACTCATCAAATGCTGAATAAAAGAGAAAAAAAGTGTCTAAAGTTAATACCTCCTTTATGCTTGAGGCCAAATGGCCCTAATAGCCCACCCTCTGATTGGTCCTGATGGTCTTCAGTTCTTGGTCCCACTCAGATGACATTCAGCTTCCTTTCCTGGTTGTAGACTTCACACCTGAAAACCAGCTCTTCATTGGTTGCAGTCATGCCAGGAGGGTATAGGTGATTTTGGATTCTGTCCTTACACATCTCAAGACCCAAGTCGGCACAGTAGATTATTTCTGCTTTGTCCCTCTGATTGAAAACTCACAGTACGGTGATAATAGATCATGGTGCAAATTATGAGACAAAAATGTAAATTTTAGTGGACTTTTTTTCTTGAGGAAGGCAAGATCTTCAAGAACAGCCTGACAATTTTTGTTTTTGGGTCCTCAATAATTATGCAATTCCCTTAAAATTAATCTAAAACTTAACAGCTCCAAGGCTGCTTCTGTGGTTCAGTTATGGTCCCTCGTAAGACACAAACTATTGCTAACCATATCCAGGCCCACTCGGGGGTGGCAGTGGGGGGACGGGTCAGAAGGAAGGGTTAAAAGGACAATTAATCCAGTTTGCACTGATTTAAAGGTGCCCAGGGCTACTGGCCTCCACTACGCTGATGACTGGTTCCCTGGGCCATTTAAATCACTGCTGGAGTCCCAGTGGCATGCAGCAGAGCCCTGCATGGTGAGCCCCAGACAGCATGTAGAGGGGCAGCATGGTTCAGGGTGCTCAGAGGACCAAGTGCCCTAGCCCCAGCCACTTCTGAGTGAAGCCCTTCCAGGAGCTCAGAGCTTCCCCACATGCACCTCGCCCAGGGTTCTGGTGAGGCTGTCTGCTCACTTGGCCATACCTTTAAAAAATTTACCCCCACTCCACAAAAAGACTGGTGGATCTGTCTAAATATGCTGACTGGGTAAATAAAAGAAGTTGGATAGGAGCACTGCATCATCAAAGAGAGTGAGAGAGGACTGCTAAAATCTGATCCTGGTTTAACTGCTGGCTGTTCAGCGCGTCACTTAACATCTCTCATTCTGTTACTAGTAAAATGGGGTAAAATGTGTTTTGTTCTCACAGGGGTGCTAGGCATTTTAACTAAACATCAGAGAGGGAGCCGAGTTAGTCTGTATCTTCAAAAACAACAAGAAGTCGTGCCACAGGATTTCTTGTTGTTTTTAACTAACCAGTGTCAGAACAATGTTTTCATCGATTATCATCATTCTCCTTTTCATATTTGAACCACAAACAATTTTGAACATGTTTATGTTCAGAAAGAGGAGTTCTCACTGAAATTAAAACCAGAATAGACTACTTATAATTATATTCTAAATTTTGGCTGTAAGCCAACATGGTGTTGCAGAATATGTTGAAACAGAGAAACACTCCATGTTGGTATTTGCAAACTATTATTATAATTAAAATGAGAGAACAAATATTCAAGAGATCTTCAATCTACTGAAATTGTATTGCTTACATCAGTACTGAATTAGGTATTGAGTTGTAGCATTCCCTGTTGAACCAAGTGTATTTCAAGGGAGAGTTTTCTGTTAAATTGAATTAGTCAGAAAAGATGTCTTTTCACTAAGGAGCAGTAGTCATCTATGCCCCCAATTCAGAAACCCAGGGACTACTTCAACTGATCAAAGCACTGAAACGCCATACATGTTTTTCTCATTGAGAATATAATGTTTAACCTGTTAGGCTTACAATAAAGATGTCAAGAGAAACATTTTAAATTCTACCAACTCTGAAGTCCAGTACATATATGGGCTTTCAACGAAAGGAATGCATATGACATATACCTTTAGGATGAATTAGTTCAGATTAAAAGCTGTAAATCCATTCAACAGGAGAGCTTTCCTTTTTTTAATACTTGAGAGGCATAGAAAATGGGCACTCCATTTTAAAGTTTTATCATCAGTCATATTACTTGGATAGCTCTTCTCATTGAGTAGCAGTGAAATTATATTATGTTGTCAGCTTGTGTGTGTGTGTGTGTGTGTGTGTGTGGGAGAGAGCGAGAGTGAGGGCAGGCAGATTTTTTCACTAGAGGTCAGGGTACACTGTAGAATGTATCCCCTAGAGAGCAAGTATTTTCAGAAGGGCTGAGAAACTGACTATTTGCATTTGCAAACCATTAAGTAAATTAACAGTGTTTTATAGATTTATTTTAATCATAACAATGGCAACATTCTAAGTAAACAAAAGAGCAAATTCCCGCTACAGTGTACAGACAATGGTGCCTACTCCATTCCCCATGGTATCTGTGTTGCAATTTTGATTAGGAAAACTACAAAAGAAAAACATGAATGGACTCATTTTCAGAAAGCCAGGCACCAAAATATCTATTCATTATTTGGATTTCTTCAGTAGTAATAGAAAGAAGCACCTGTCAAAGGCGCCAGACAAGAGCAATAAAGCTGAAATTACAGCTTAACCCTTACAGGCAGCAAAACTCAACACCCTACAAAACACAATGATGTTCTCCCTCTGGTCGATCAAACCCCACCTTCTAGAGCAGTCTGCACAAATAAGTACACCTTCCATCATAATAGAAAGGACAACAGACTTCAGCTATTTCAAACCCAGAAAGAGGGAAATTGTTCTAGATCTGAAGGCTTCCACCAAAAATGCTATACTGCAAGACCATGTCCTTTGAATAGAGAGGGATCTCCTCAACACCTCTCTTGATCAGAACTGTAACAGTGAGTTATCAGGAGAGAGGTGGAAGCTTTATAGATAAAAAATGGCCCTTGCATTAACACCAGAAGCCACTGCATATCCTAGAACATAAGGCTCATTAAGTTGTCATCACATAGTATCCCTTAATAAGCAAGGTGCTGTGTCACACTCTGGTTTAATTATCAGATTAAGGTTGAGTGCACTAAAATAATTTCATTGAGACATGACAAAGGCTAAATTTTCCCTGCTAAGAAGTGTGCTTTTACATCCAGGTAGCTAACTTAAATTTAATGTAAAATCCTGTTGGAGTCAAAGCATAGGTACCGGAGGGGTAGCCGTGTTAGTCTGGATCTGTAACAGCAACAAAGGGTCCTGTGGCACTTTATAGACTAAAGTTTTGAGCATGAGCTTTCGTGAGCACAGACTGATGAAGTGAGTCTGTGCTCACGAAAGCTCATGCTCAAAACTTTTCTGTTAGTCCATAAGGTGCCACAGGACCCTTCATTGCTAAAGCATAGGTAGTTTTTAACTTCAGGGTAGCTAGCCAAGTCTAACACTATGGTCTGCACCAGAGGTTTGCCTCCACTAGCTACATAGTTTCCACTAGGCTTTTATATTGAGATTGTCATTTCCTTTTTGATGTGAAGATGTCGCCTAAGTCATAGGTCATGGAACCATGGTCTACATCTGCAATAAATATATTCAGTCTCCCAGTGAGGCACGCATAGTCAGATGTGTCCCCGAGCAGTAGTATGTAGTCTGTCATATCTGACGATGACGTCTTGAGCTTTCACAGGCTCATCAGCTGTGGACTCGCATGTGGCTCAGGAGTCCAAGCTTTGAATGGCATTGGTGTTCACAGTGGGGACAAGGGAATTGTCCTGGCTCTGTTGGTGCAAGAGCTGCTGTTGCTTTCTTCCCCTCATGAGCATTAATGAGGTGTACACATCATTGCTCTTCAAAGTTGTCATACACATGTCCTACGAGAGCACGCCAGCCTGTTCAGTCTTTTGCATGCTGCTCTAGCTGATCTGGTTTTAAATCAGCATAAGCAATGTTGGCCTTGATGCAGTCTTTATACCTCTTGCGAGGCCTACCTTGATTCCTTTTGCCCTGGGAGAGTTCACCGTAGAGGAGTTGCTGAGGGATTCTTGACTCCTCCATTTGTAAGACGTGCCCTGTCCAGTGAAGCCGGGCTTTCAGAATCATGGCTTCGATGTTTGTTGTTACTGCTCTGTCCAGGACTTCCAGGTTCGTAACTCTGTCCTGCCATCGAATGTTCAGTATTGACCTCAGGCTGCGTGTGTGGAAGTGCTCCAGCAGTTTTATATGATTTCTGTACAAGGTCCAGGTTTCACAGCCATACAGGAGACTGGTCAGGACTACAGCCTTGTACACTTTCAGTTTAGTAGACTGTTGGATATTGTGCTGATTCAACACTCGTGCTCTCAGACGTCCTAGTGCCTGGCTGGCCTGGCAGATTCTGGCATTGATTTCTTTGTCAAGGGAGCCATCATTGGCTATCACACTGCCCAGGTCCTTGAACTACTCTGCTGTTTTTAACTGTGTTCCTTCAATAAAGATTGAAGTGGGGAGAGCAGCAGATCCTGGAGCAGGTTGAAACAGTACCTCGGTCATTCCTAGGCTGATGGTGAAACCAAAGAGGCAAGTGGCATCAGCAAACTTGTTGACAATGAGCTGGAGATCAGATTCCTTTTGTGCCATACGTGTACAGCCGTCAGCAAAAAAGGGCTTTAAGGATGAGCCTCTCAAGCATCTTGGTTTTAGCATTCAGACGATGAAGGTTGAAAAGTGACCCATCAAGTCTGTATTTTATGTAGACTCCATGGTCCAGGTCCCTAACTGTGTGGCTGAGGATGCACGTGAAAAAGAGGTTGAATAACACTGGGGCCAGCATGCAGTCTTGCGTCACACCATTGGATACCTCAAATGGATCTGAGGACTAGCTATTTGAAAGAACAAAGCCAGTCATGTCATTGTGGAACAGGCTTATGAAGTTAACGAATCTTCTCGGGCAGCCAAGTTTTGACAGGGTAATCCACAGGGCTTCTCTGTTGATGTTGTCAAACGCCTTGGTCAGGTCTATAAAGACAGCGTACAGATTCAAGTTCTGCTCTATGCACTTTTCCTGGACCTGATGAACAGCAAAGATCATGTCAGTGGTGCTGCATCCTGGGCAAAAACCACACTGTGCCTCTGGTAGGTTCTCTTCTGAGATGCTGGTGATCAGACAGTTGAGGATGACTCTAGCCAAGATCTTCCCAGCAGAACAGAGAAGGAGATGCCCTGGTAATTTCCACAGTTAGCTTTGTTGTCCTTGTTCTTGAAGAGCAAGATGATTGTGGCATCCATAAAGTCTCTGGGCATGTCTTCTTCTTCCCAGATGCTGATAAAGATGTTGTGAAAGGCATCAAGTGACACTGGTCCTGCTGCTTTGAAAATTTCAGCAGAGATACCGTCCATTCCAGGGGCTTTGCAGAGCTGGTCTGGCTGATTGCCTTTTTGACCTCATCCATTGTAGGGTGCAGGTCAAGACTGTCTGTTGTGGGTTTCTGAGGGATCTGGTCTAGGGCCACAGGATCGACAACAGAGGGTCTGTTGAGAAGGTTGCTGAAGTGCTCTCTCCACCTACTGTTGATGCTGTTCTTCTCCCTCAGAAGGGTCATGCCATCTGCAGACAGGACAGGTGTAGTACTTGGCTTTGAAGGTCCATATATAGCTTTGATAGCAGTGAAGAACATCTTTCAGTTCTTGGTGTCAGTGTAGTATTGGACTTCATCAGCTTTACTCTCCCACCACTCATCTTGCATTTTGCGAAGTGCAGTTTGCGCCTGACTCTGAAGGTGTTTGAAATGATCGCTTTTGGAGATTGAGGACTGATCGTTTTGCCATAGCAGAAACGTGTTCTGTTTTTTCTCTAAGATCTTCATGATGGCTTTGTCATTTTCATCAAACCAGTCTTGGTGAATTCTCTTTTTCAGTCCTAGTGTTGACTTGGCTGACTCCGTCACCAGGGTTTTGAACTGGTCCCTCTTTTGTGTTGGGTGTCCAGTCAGAAGACCATGAGACGTCAGCACTTCATCAAGGCAGGCTGTGAATTTCTCATGATGACCAGTATATTGCAGCTTCCCAATGTTGAAGGAGGGTCTGACAACCTTGAGCTTCTTGCAGTGCAGTGGTGCGATGTGCAGCATAAGGCCTGATATGACGAGTTTATGATCAGTCCAACACTCAGGTCCCCGCATGGCCCTAGTGATCTTAACATCTCAAATGCCCTGCCTGTGACTGATGACATAGTCATTCAGGTGCCCCTGTTTTGATCTTGGGTGCATCAATGTGGTCTTGTATATATCAGCTTGCCTGAAGAGAGTGTTGGTAATCATTAGGTCATTTTCTGTACACAAGCTCAGCAGAAGGCAGACACTGGCATTCATGTTACCAACACCATGATGCCCCAGCACCCCTTTCCAGGTCCTGCAGTCCTTGCCAACCCTGGTGTTGAAGTCACCCAACAGGAGAAGCTTGTCACTAGGAGGAGCTGCTTTCACAAAATGGTCAAGGGCCTCAGAGAATCTTTCTTTTGCTTCATCGCTGCTAGTCAGTGTGGGGGCATAAGCGCTGATGACTGTAGCATGGCGAGAGGTGTTGAGGGGGAAGTGGAGCTTGATCAGATGCTCACTGATGCAAGTTGGTAGGTCAGGAAACTGGTGCAGAAGAGATGTCTTGATGGCAAGTCCCACTCTGTGGATTTTGTCTTCATTTTCTGGCCTGCCTTTCCAGAAGAAGGTGTAACCTCCTTTTGGTTCACAGATGGATCCTTCCTCTGCCCACCTGGTCTCACTCAGGGCAGCTATGTCAATGTTATAACATGCCAGTTCTCTTGCTACGAGGGCCGTTCTTCTCTCGGGCCTCATAGCATTCTCCCTGTCCAAGAGGGTGCAAACGTTCCATGCTGCAAATATCATCTTTCTTTTCACTGTTTTTCAACCGCTGTGAGGGTAAAAAAAAACAACACAAAAAATAAGTTCAACTGTAATGAAATCATTTTATTGGTAAAGAGAATGTGGAGAATTTCTCTCCATTCACTGATTTGTATGTAGGATGCAATCCATCCCCCTTCTTTGTATCAATATGCACCTTACATCTTACTTAGAGAGGTGGTAGAATTTCCATCCCTAGAGGTGTTTAAGTCCAGGCTTGACAGAGCTCTGACTGGGATGATTTAGTTGGGATAAAGGGATTGGACTTGATGACCACCTGAGGTCTCTTTCATCTCTATTATTCTATGATTCTTTATTGCATTCTTTTGCATACTTGATCTTTGTTCCCTTTTTAATATAATCCTCTTTTCCCCAATCTTCTATGAATTGCTATACTAAAGGTTATCTATTTTTAAGCAACCTGCTCTCCCCTGAGCATTTTTTGTTGTTGTCAAGTAAAGAGACAAATTATTACTTCACTACTTTGAAGGAGTACATAATTAATTGAAAGTAAAATGATATCGAACAACAATCAAGTAAAATCCTTCTGATAATCTCAGAGTTTTACAAAGGTTTATGCACAGAGACTGAGATAGAATATTTGCACACATTGATCTGCTTTCTTGCAAGCCACTGGGCAACCTGCAGCATGCATGCCTTATGCAGTGTATCAGGGTAAGCAGCTGGCAGGCTGTCAGACCGGCTGTTGAACTAGCATCTGGAGGTATGGCTGCCCATGGTTCCCAATGGCTGTGATACAGGTCCCAGTCAATGGGAGTTGTGGGAAGTGGTGGCCAGCAAGTCCCAGCAGATTAAGACGCTTCCTCTAGTTCCCACTGGCTGGGAACAGCAAACCATGGCCAATGGAAGCTGAAGGCGGCCATGCCTATAAACAACCTGCCTGGTGTTCTGCCAGCATCTTATCCTGATGAGCTATGTGTGGCCTGCAGGACACAAGTTACCAGCCACTGAATTAAATGATCACTTCATCAGGTTCCTTCTGGACTCAAAATCCGAACAGTAACTTTGCTCTTTGTGCTGTAGTATGTTGTGCCTATACTCTGCTTTCATTTTCCATTATCTTAATTTCTTTTCTTTCCAGATATTCAGAGACCAAATGAGTTCATACATTTAATAACTGAGGTTTTTTTCTTTTATTTACATAGTTGGGAGCACAGTTTACTTCTGTTTATATTTATGGGATTTGTATTTGCAGTGGCAGTTAAGATGTAATCTTCATGTGTTGGATTTTCCTTCAAGTCACAAACACGTCTTTTGAATATGTTTTGTTTTAAGAATTATTTGAAATTTTTGTTAATTTTTAAGAGATTTGTGTATTTGTGTGTTGATAAATGTGTAAAATCATACTAATTGAAAACTTCACATCGATATTAAACATAAGCTCTGGATCAGCACCAGATCCATAACAGATGTCAAATGGTGTCTTCACATTGATTTCTGTGGTTTTATACCTCTTTACAGCAGCTTACGACATGACCCTTAATCCTTATTTCCTTCTAATGTTAAAGATGCATCTTGTTTTTCTGATATCTTGTTAGATAAAATTATAGGGAGAATACCAAAGCTGAGACCTTTAAAATTGTTTTGGAAAGTCTGGAATTATACTTTCATGATCACTACCATAGACTAGCCATAAATTTATATTTGCATTACACATTCAGGTACGTCACTGTAAATTGTTCTGTAGTCCTTCTTTTAAGATCCTACCTCCAATCTATTTCTGAAACACCATTTTTAATAGTGACTTAAGTAATCTGGTAGTGCTAATTCTATTTGGTTTAAGCAACAGTTTAATCATGCAGCTACCCTGTTATCTCCTTTGATTGAAGCTCCACACCCAACACTTATCAAATTATTCCATAATTTAGGAGCACTCCTGAATTAGTCACTGAATAATTCACAGGATCTCACATGACAGCATCCATCTCCATTTGGTTAGCACATTTCATCTTATTCTGAAAAACAATGACCTAGCTGCAGTTATGCACACCTTTATTGACTCTCAGCTGGACCATAGCATGAATTCTTCAGAATTTTGGAAGCTCCAACCTGTACAGAGTGCTGCAGCATGTCTCTTCTACAATGTGGGCTATTATGATCATATCACACAAGTCTTCTCTCTATGCTGGCACCCCTAGAATGTCAAATCATGTTCAGGAGCTCAGTCCTTATCGTAAAGGCACTTGATAGCATAGATCAAAATATCACTAAAAGATCACTTAAAGCTCTAGGGCCGTGTCTACACTAGCCCCAAACTTCGAAATGGCCACACAAATGGCCATTTCGAAGTTTACTAATGAAGCGCTGAAATGCATATTCAGCGCTTCATTAGCATGCGGGCGGCCGCTGCACTTCGAAATTGACGCGCCTCGCCACCACGCGGCTCGTCCCAACAGGGCTCCTTTTCAAAAGGACCCCGAGTACTTCTAAGTCCCCTTATTCCCATGAGTCCCGGGAATTAGGGGACTTCGAAGTAGGCGGGGTCCTTTCGAAAAGAAGCCCCGTCAGGACGAGCCGCGCGGTGGCGAGGTGCATCAATTTCAATGTGCCGCGGCCGGACGCATGCTAATGAAGTGCTGAATATGCATTTCAGCGCTTCATTAGTAAACTTCGAAATGGCCATTTGCGTGGCCATTTCGAAGTTTGGGGCTAGTGTAGACAGTCTAGGATGAAGATTGTGGTCAACAGCTCTTTTCCTCTGTCTTCTAGAACTTTCAACTGCAAGGGTAAGCTTGTCTCTGTAGGAGACAGTGCTTTCTCACAGGCTTGTCCAAGACTGTCAAATGGACTCCCCCAGAACTGAAGGCCACCACAAACCTCATCACCTTCTGCTCTAAGTGCAAGGCAGAGTTCATTTCTCTAGCCTTCTCTAACATAACTATAAGCTCTGTGAGTGTGTTTTATCTCATATATTAATACCCCAAATCAAATATTGCATCTCTTCCCCAGAGAAGTAATGAAAGAACAGACATGTGAGGGTCATTAGTGATGTTGCGTAATGCCACACAGAAAGGTGCTGCGATACTAAAATGATGGCCCTGGCAGAAGGTCCTGAACATAAGAGACAAGAATGTTAGGAATGAAGGATAAAATAGCATTGCTGATTTTGTATTTCATGGGAAAATGTAATTCAAATGTATCTTAAGCATACAGATTTATGAAGTGTGGCATACTCATTCAGAACCACACTTCTCTTTCAAATGATGGCTTTACTTTTTAGAAATTAGGACAGTGCCCTTTTTTTAGAGTTTGCATGCCTAAAGGGAAATCTAAGTGTATCTTTTGTATCCACTCTGACACTGTGAAAGGGTTGCTTGCCCTAGGAGTTCTTATCGCTAGATGAGCCAAAACTGAGGCGATCAGGCAATTTTAACAAGAAAGAGAGCAGAAAAGTGCAGCGAGGAGTGGTGATGGTGATTGAGAGAACTCAGGAACTTGGGGATACTAACAGAAGGAAACTGGACCAGAGGGCTGAGCACCAGCCAGACAAGGTGGTTTCAAGTGGAGCAGATTGACAAAGACAGACCTTGGATGTCACTGAAGAATCAGAGCTAAATATGAACTGTTGAATTGCGCGTTTGGATGCATCTGATGAAGCAGGTCTTTGGCCATGAAAGCTTATGCTCCAGTAAATCTGTTAGTCTATCAGGTGCCAGAGGACTTCTTGTTGCTTTCCTCAGACCTCTCTGTACTTAACAGATGCTGAGGTTATGTTACTTAGCTGTGGAATTTGTAACCCCTCTGTTTTCCTTACAAGAGCATTACTAGAAGATTTATTTTGCGAATCAGGTACAGTGACCGTCTGTCCCATTTTTCCTGGGAGAGTCCCTTATTTAAGTTGTCTCACAGGCTTTAAGAAGACCTTCAGAAAATGGGCAAATTGTCCTGTATTTTGCAGGGCTCCTGTTCCCAGTCTCTCAAGGTGGCTACCCCATTCCCTGGCACCCCACAGAGGCACCCGCCACTGCTGGTGAGCTCAGCCAAGGGGTAGCCTATTCATTCCCTGTGGCCCCCCTGCTGGGAGATTGTGAAGCCCCCATCCTCTACTCCCCCTCATCAGAAGTCTGCAGAGCCACCATTCCTGGTGCCTCACTATGGGGCAGCTGCTTCTGTTGCTGAGGAGCCCTGATATGGAACAGCAGCCCTCCAACACTGGAGGCCAGTGTCCCGTATTTGCCACAGGGCAATGTGGTCACCCTAGAATTAAGACTGTGACAAGACAAAAAAAAAAGCCTATCTATTGATTAAACAGAGAAATTAACTAGAGTTTCCAATGCAGGCAGTCTTTCATTGAAAGCTAAAGGTCAGTAGCTGGCCCCTAATATGCAGTTCCTCATGTTGTGAACTTCTATAGATGTCAGACTTGTAAAAGACTGCTTGGGTCACCTAGTCTAACCCTCAGTTGTACATACAATTGATTCTCTGTCATTCATGCATAGCACAATCATGTAGCATCTGCGCAGAAAGAGGGCATTCTTTTCCCATAGCATGAGTGCTGCCCTGATATTGGGAGTGAGAGGAAAGATCTTTTCCTGCAAAGAGACTGTGTGAAATGAAGTTGTAACACATTCACTTAAAAGACTCTTTTGTTAATTGCCATTGTGCTAATGGTGCTTTGAATATGAATTGTTTGTAAGCAGGAAGTAGGCAATGGTTCAGCTGAGCAGAACATTAAGAAAACTTGAGCCTGGATGGGAGCAAAAAAGGCATTTGATATGCAGTAATTCATGCTAGGATGTTCTGTGCCGACTCAATCATCAAAATATTGCATATAATAAACATAATGCTTAAGCTCTTGCGTCCATTGGAGAGTTGGCATAATTTTGTTTATACCATATAAGAATTGCTGGAGGATTTTCTGGCAGAAAGTTTATTCTGTGTTCTTATTCATGACTCTCTTTTTTAAGTGAAAAAGGAGAAATGTTTTCTCAGCAGGCTGACACACTTTGAATCATGCTTTCCATGACGTGGGGTAAAGGCTCCCTGCTAGCCTGTCTGCTAGAAAATAAGTATTCATGAAATCTCCAAGAGGGTAATGCTATATCAGAGTATATCTGTGTTTCCTTTATCAGAATTCTTTAGTGAAACTTGTTTGTATCATGTTCAATGAACTTAAAAATCTTTGTTAGATATTGTTTAGTAGCATACAGTACCTACTTTCTGCCTACAACTCTCCAGTTGAGAGCATCTGATAGTTACTAAAAACTCACAGAAAATACAACAAAGCAGCAGTCATGTAGCACTTTAAAGACTAACAGAATAATTTACTAGGTGATGAGCTTTCATGGGACAGACCCACACCGTCTCCAGATCTGAAGATTTTGTTAGTGTTTGAAGTGCTACATGACTGCTGTTTTGTTTTGTTAGTTCACAGACTAATGTGGGTACCTCTAGGTAACTACGGATAATACAGTGGTCAAGCCTGTTGCTATAGTTAAATATAGTTACTATACTGTTTTTACATGTTTATAACTTTCAATACATTCATAACGGGGGCTGAAATAATTTCCCATTTGTCTTTTCCCAGAGGAGACTGGCTTTTCAAATTTTCAAATGAAATAACTTCATCCATTTTATAGAGTGGCAGTTTACACACGCACACACACACACAGTGGTGAGAGAATAATGCTTCCCTCTTCTTCCCTCTCCTAGCCATCTCTGGCTGGCTGAGGAATGATCTTGCCTCCCTTCGTGTTCTCCTCCTTCCTCCTCTTCCTGCCTCCCCCGAAGAAAAAATGTGGCTATCATCACTGCCTTCATCATCTGCTTGATTACTTGCCTTGTTTTCTGTGAACCCAGGGTTCTCTTTGCTGGTAAGCTGCAACAGCTGATGCTGCTCTTGAAGGATAAAACATAGTTCAAACCCTTTGTTACACTCCCAGGTCTCCCTTTTGAGGCTTTCTCCTGCTTCTGGAAGTACTTAAGCAGATATGAGAGAATAAGGACATTTTCCATACTCTGGGGTCATAGGGTATCATTCATCTTTGAGCTCTAGTAGTAGTACAAATTCCTCCAGCCACTTATCTCCTTGGAAATGCTGGGCTGGCCAACAGGTGGGACAGTTGGAGTGAAGGGGGTATTGTTCTAGCTTTATAGGTAGGCAACATTTGCTGTAGCTGATAGCAACAGCTAAGTATATTAGGCCCAGTCTACACAAAGAGTAGTACCAGTTTAATCACTGGTCTGATCTTATACTGATTGAGTTAAATGGGTGCAAATTTGCACATGTACTCTTCCTTCATTTACTGTTCGCTTATATGAGTTTAGTTGGCACCTGTAAATGTACTGGTGCAAGCCGAACTGCTTTAAGTCATTTTACAATGTATAGCCCACCCACAAATAGACTGTATTATATATCTGCAACTTTAATTTAAACCTGGGTGATTTGTGCATGTAGAAAAATCCATACTGAGCAGACACTAACCATTTTCACATGAAATAAAACAGCAGTCATGTAGCACTTTAAAGACTAACAATATAATTTATTAGGTGATGAGCTTTCATGGGACATCAGACGTCCCACAAAAGCTCATCATTTAATAAATAATTTTGTTAGTCTTTAAAGTGCTACATTACTGCTGGTTTGTTTCATTAGAATACAAATGAACATGGCTACCTCGCTGTTACATTTTCACGAGGCAATCTACAAATTGACATACCAGAATTACTTTAATTTGTACAGAATACGTTTATGCTTGGCTGAGAAGAATTGGTCAAACTAACTTCATATTGCTGTGTAATGTTTCAATATGTTATGCATAAACAGATATTTCAGCATGTTGGCAAAGAGAGGTAGAGAACTTGCACTTTTAGGATTCTTCATCTGCACAAGGCCACTTCTTTAGGGTGACCATCTGTCCTATATTGGGCAGGCTGGACCCATATTTGGGGTGCCAAAAAGGCATCCCGCCTGATTTTTTAAAAGGGCTGAATTTTCCCACTGTGCCCTCAGGGGTGGTAGTTGAAGCTGCCACTTACCTGGGGCTTTGGGTGGGGAACGTTTTCAGCTGCCACTTCCCTGGGGCTCCACATGGGGAATATCTGCAGCTGCCACTTCCCTGGGGCTCTGAAGCCAGGAGCGCCTGCGGCTGCCGCTTCCTCAGGGCCCCGAGTGTCAAGCACCTGTGGCTGCCACTTCCCCAGGGCACCAGAGCCTGAAGCACCCGTGACTGCCCCTTTCCTGGGGCTCCAGGCGGGGACCGCCTGCAGCTGCTGGGACTTCCCCGGGGCTGGGGGTGAGGAAAGCACCAGCTCCCAGGGCTTGGTGAGGCCATGAGGAGCCGCCCCTAGCCCCATATCTCGGACGAGGAGATATGATCAATCTACCACTTCTAGTCTGTGAGATTAATCCCCAGTCAAGTAGAAGACCCACTGAAGCCACTGGAAATTTTATGTGAGTCAGCATAACAAGTTTGGGTGTTGTTTTTGTTTCTGGACTATAAAAATCCTTAGTAAGGCTTCTCCTATGCTTGTGTAAAAGAGGAGCCTGTTAAAGAGGGTCTTTTTGGGGCATTCTCACAGTATTAATTATTAAAAGGAAATTATATATTTTGGGCAGCTGAAGTGTTGTAGTTATTTTTTTTAAATCTCCACATTACAGCCAGTCAGCATTTTTAGAAACAAAATAAAGAACTGAATCAAAGTTACAGTTTGTTCAAAATTGATTAAGTTGGGAGGAGAGGTTTCAGGATTTTTGGGTCCTAAGAGGCCATTTTTTAAAATACAGAAGTGTTTGAAATCTTTCTCAAAGAGGGAGCTAAAGAAAAAAATAAAGCACTATAGACAAGCAATTTTGAGTAGGAAACAGTGCTTTTTCGGATACTAATAGAAAGTCACACAACCTTGTCTCTTCCAATAGCAGACCTGTCTCTTGCAGATCTTTGCAGCATATGATATTAAAACACTGATTTAATTATTAACCACTCTATGCTATTAACCAGTCAGGATGCTTTTGCTATGTTGTTAACCTATTGTAGTTAATGAAATAATAATATTTGGTCAATCAAATTTAAGCAGCAGAGCTTTCTAAAAACAGTTCATCATCCCCAATATCTACTCTGTCCATGTGTCTGTGAGCCTCTATGGCTTTGGGAGTAAGTAAGGGGGTGAGACAGTTGAGCCAGTCCATGGGGTCTTGCTGCTGTGATTCAGTTGGAGCAGAGACTTGTAGCTGGGTTTCCCACATTCCAAGTGATTGTGCCAACCACCAGCCTAGTGGTTATTCTGTGGTGCATCTCTCATCTCATTATTCTTTTTTTTTCCCCCATGATAATTATGGATTTATTTTCTTACACATTGGCATGAAAACAAATTTCAAAACCTCAGGCTTTTTTCCACAAAAGCCGCATCTACACGTGCTGGCTACTTCGAAGTAGCCGCGCCAACTTCGAAATAGCGCCCGCCACATCTACACATGGCGAGCACTATTTTGAAGTTGACATCGACATAAGGTGCCGAGACATCGAAGTTGCTATCCTCCTGAGGAGATGGGAATAGCGCCCTACTTCAATGTTGAACGTCGAAGTAGGGCACATGGAGCCGATCCACGTCCTGCAACATCGAAATAGCGGGGTCTGCCATGGCGGCCATCAGCTGAGGGGTTGCGAGACGCTCTCTCCAGCCCCTGAGCTCGATGGTCACCACGTGCAGTGGCCCCTTAAAGTTCCCCCCCCGCCGTCTTCCTGTGCAGGAAGCTGAGAGAGCGTGCAGGCGGCAGCACAGCCACGCGGCCTGCCTGCACGCCTCCCTGCAACCCAGAGAAACCCCCCCCCGCTGTGATGGCCACCTGCCAGCCCCCTAAGCGTCCCCAGGGCTCCCCCCGCAAGGGGAGCCAGGGCTCCCAGACAACCAGCCAGTGGGGGAAGAGGCAGCGGGGCCCCTCCTGGACAGAGGCTGAGCTCTGGGACCTACTGGGGCTCTGGAGCGAGGAGGAGGTGCTCCAGGTAATGGGGAGCAAGAGGCGGAACACGGATGCGTTCGCTCAGCTGGCCGAGGGCCTGGCCGCCCGGGGTCACCCTGCCCGCACTCCTGACCATGTCAGGAGGAAGGTCAAGGAGCTGCGGCAGGGTTATGCCCGGGCCCGGGATGCGGCCAGCTGATCTGGGGCCGCCCCTGTCACTTGCCCCTTTTACAGGGAACTCAGGGAAATCCTGGGCCCCCGGCACACCTCCTCCCCGCCAGCCGCTCTTGACACCTCGGCTGACGAGCCCCAGCAGGCCCCGGAGGTGGAGTCCGCCCCGGAGGCAAGCCCCGCACCCCAGAGCCCCGCCCCCAGGAGCCCAACCCGGGATGCCAGAGGAAGAGGAGGAGGGGGAATCCTCCTCCAGTGACGGGGGGCTCCGGATCGCCATCCTGTCCCAGAGCTCCAGCAGGGCGTCCCCCGACCGTGGGAGCGGACCATCAGGTATGTACCCCCCCAGTGCACACCCCCAGGGTTGAGGGGCGGGGGCAACAGACATGACCAGGGCCCTCCACATGCCCAGATGACCATGGCCCCAAGGACAGCAGTGGCATGTCCCTCAGAAGAGTGCATCAGCCCCTGCCCCCGCAGCACGACAGTGCCATGCCCCATCCCTGGGGATGGGGGGAGCGGAACCTAGGGTCCCCCGGGGGGAGGGGGTGGGACACCCATCAGCAGCAGCAGCATCTCCCGGGGACGGGGATGGGGAACCAGCAGCAGAGGGGTGGGGCGACAAGGGCCACGGCTTGAGCCCCACACTAACAGCTGTCTCCACTCTTCTTCCCCCCCCGTGTTCTGCAGCTGCACCATCGGAGGGACCGGAGAGCACTGGCGAGGTGTCAGTGGTCCCGGAGGGCCCACCGGGGCCATCACTGCAGGCCAGCCCCTCAGCGGAGCACCGACCAGCCCCAGGGCGGGGACGACGGCGGACCCAGCACCACCCCCGGACGGTGACAGACCCCCAGCTGCTGGCGAGCAGCGCCTGCGGGTGGAGGAGCAGCCTCTCGAACTGCAGGAGCGGGCGCTGGCCTGGCGCCAGGAGGCATGGGGGGCCTTTATGCGCACTTTTGAGCGCATCGTGGACTACCTGGCCCCCCATGCCACGCCGGCCGCCGCTCTGCCCACCCTGCCTGCTCCACCCACTGCTCCACCTGCCATCCCACCACCGTCTGCCACCGAGGGGCCATCCGCCAAGGGGGACGTGGGGCCTGCTGACACCCGCCGGCCATATCTGCTGGTCCGCCCGACCCCCAGCCAGCCCTGGCCAGGGCTGAGGCTGAGGCGAGGGTCGCGGCCGCCCACCCCCAGCGCTGGACATTAGGGGGTGCGGGGCCCTCCCCCTTTGTACATATCCCCTTTTACTTTTGTTGTATATAGTTTGTATTAGACCCCTGTTATGTTATGATACCTGCCCCCCCATGTAAATAGTTCTCCCCTTCCTTGTGTTCCACTGTTTTTTGGTTATCCATATAATATATAACATTTATATTTGTTGTAATAATATAATAATAAGAATTCAACGTTTTGTGGTTTCACGAACAACAGGTCTATTTTTATTTGCAAGAAAAGTGGCGGGGGGTGTGCTCTCGGGTGCTCTGTGGTGTGGGCATAGGGGCAGGGAGTGTTGTGGAGGATGAAGGGGGGTGCAGTGGGGGGCCTGCCAGCGTTCACACCGCGGCCTGTTCGAAATGGGCCCGCAGGGCCTCCCGGACCCGGATCCCCTCGGGGTCCACCTGGAGACTGGGGGCAGCGGGTGGCTGTACGTCAGCCCTGCCAGTCTCCACAGCCCAGCCCTGAAAGAATGCCTCCCCCTTGCTCTCCACCAGGTTGTGGAGGGCGCTGCACGCGCCCACAATCTGGGGGATGTTGGTGGGGCCCGCATCAAGGCGGGTGAGGAGACACCTCCAGCGCACTTTGAGGCTGCCAAATGTGCGCTCAGCCATCTGGCGTGCGTGGTTCAGGCTCATGTTGAAGCGCTCCTGGCTGGCTGACAGATGGCCCGTGTAAGGGTGCATGAACCAGGGCTGGAGGGGGTACGCCACGTCTGCGACAACGCAGAGGGGCATGGTGGTGTCCCCCACAGGGATCTCCCGCTGGGGGATGTAGGTCCCCGCCTCCAGCCGGCGGCACAGGCCCAAATTCCGGAATAGCCGGGCATCGTGGGTGCTGCCAGGCCAGCCAACATAAACGTCCAGGAAGTGGCCCCGGCTGTCCACCAAGGCCTGGAGGACCACTGAATGGTAGCCCTTCCTGTTCAAGAAGCTTCCTCCACTGTGCTCCGGGGCACGGATGGGGATATGGGTCCCATCCAGAGCCCCAAAGCAATTTGGGAAGCCCAGGGTGGCAAACCCTGTGATGGCGGCATCCGGGTCCCCAAGCCGCACGAGCCTGTGGAGGAGCATGGCGTTGATGGCGTGGACGTCCTGCAGGGGAAGGACATGGGAGACCACCAATGAGGGGTGTGCAGGGTGTGTCTGGCCCTCCCCTCCCAGGGCTCCCCTCCACCCCCAGGGCTGCCTCCCCCTCCCCGTGGGTCCTCTTACCTCCATGAGGACAGCCCCAACGGTGGCCTTGCCAATGCCAAACTGCTGCCCCACGGATCGGTAGCTGTCTGGAGTGGCCAGCTTCCAGACAGCAATGCCGACACATTTCTCCACGCTGAGGGCACACTGCATGGTGGTGTCCTGGTGCCTCAGTGCGGGGGTGAGTCACTGGCAGAGCCCCAGAAATGTCTGCCCGCTCATACGAAAGTTCTGGAGCCAGCGGTCATCGTCCCACTCGCCGAGCACCAGCCACTCCCACCAGTCGGTGCTCGTGGGCTAGCTCCACAGCCGGCAGCGTGTGCGGCGGGCGGGGCGGGGGACGGGGGGCAGCAGGGTCTGGGATTGCTTCCTCCTCCCCTGGGGGCAGCTCCTCTTCCACGAAGAATAGGTGATCAGCTGCCTCCTGCATGGCATTGAGCAGGGCGAGCACTGCTCCTGCAGGGGCGGCTGGGTGGACCTCTGGCTGCTGCTGCTGGGCGTCCATAACTGCTTTGCCAAGGTGTGCGTGCCTATGGCTCTACAGACCGCATGCTGTGCAGGCGGAGTAGGTCTGGGAGGGGCCCTTTAAGGGAGCGGCTAGCTGTTCTTCTTCGAGTGGTCCCCGTGGGTGCTCCACAGTAGGTGTCGGGCTCGCCCCGGCGCCGCAGCTTGGAAAATCTTCAGCAGTCTCCGTCGGGTCGCGCATGCGCCGATGCGCGTCGGCTCTTCACACGCGTACGGTCACGTGCGCGATCCGGTCCCTGCCAGTTCCTTCTCAACCGCCAACAGCTGCAGACGGAATCCTCTCTGGCTCCAACGCCCGAGACAGATAAATCCTTATTTTTTCTAGTGTTAATAGTTTCAACAGTTGCAGTTAGCAGTTCTATAGTTATTATAGTTAATCTCTCTGTTAAAGTTGTTTAAAACCTAAAGACTATCTTAGAACAGCAGCGGCCGCCTCTGGGCGGGTCCGCCGCGTTTGTTGTCAGCCTTCAAAGGCCAACGGTTGTTTAACATCAACTAATAGACTGTTAAGTGCGCTATTAGCACATAAAGGACTCAGAGTTAAGTTTTAACAATGCCATCCCCCGGCTTTAAAAAGTGTGAATCTTGCCGGGAGGCCATGCCTGCTTCGGATGGCCAATCAAATGCATACGGTGCCTCGGGGAGACACAGGTTCCTCAGAAGTGCTCCCATTGTTCTAAGTTGACTAATAGAGCTAGAAAAGACAGAGAAATGAGGCTGAAGATGCTGTTAGTTGACAAAGCACTTCAGCCTGCCGCATCGGAGACAGTACATGCGGAAGACTCTTCAGGAGCGCACAAGAGGAAGGCTGCCTCTTTGACCTCCTCTGCGCAGAAGAAAAGAAGAGCCTCACCTCCTCGATCCCTGCCCCTGGACTGTTGGGAGTGGGACGAGTGTAACAAAGGGTCCGCACACGCTGGCTTCCTCTACTGGTAAAGCCATGGCGCATGCAACAACTCAAGGCCCTGCAGCGACTGGGGAGTCGGCACCGAGAGCCGTGCGGGCACTAATCAGCTCGGCACCGGCTACTGCAGCACCGATCGGGACTTCCCCAGAGGCACCGCAGATGGCGGCACCGAACACATTGGCACCCGGATCGGCGGCACCGAGGACGACGGCACCGGGATCGGCGGCACCGGCGACGACGGCATCAACAGTAGCGGCACCGGGAGCAGTGGCACCAGGAGCAGTGGAAATCAGCATGACACCTGCTCCCGTACCAAGTTCACCAATAGGGCCACCCAAGAGGGTAAAGGCTAAAATGAAGACCAGGCACCACAGCCCCTCTCCTGAGGGAATTGCACTGCCTCTATCACCGCGATCACCACCAGAGATTCGACGGGCAGCAACACCTTCAGCCTGCCACAGACATCCTTCTCCTTTCCTTCGGAGCCCATCACAGGGATCTGCACGCTTTTCTCCAGCATCTAGCAGAGATCCCTACAAGTCTTCTCACAGAGGCTCTCCTCGCACGTCGGTATCATCTCGGAGGTCTCGTCATTCCAGGCACCACCCTTACATCCTTGGGTCATGGTCCAGGTCTCCATCGCCAGGCTCCTGTCCCTGTTGCTACGACCGCCATCATTATGCGGGGCGTCATCATAGGAGTTCGACGTCTCAGTATGGATCCCTGTCGACTACTCCTCAACGCCAAGGTGTTCTGCTTCCACCTGGGGGAACACCACGGCTGCCCCAATCAGAGGCTGGGTCTAAGGACACTGAACCCCACCTCGAAATTCCACAAAGACAATCACAGCAATACAGCCAGGATCCAGAGGAGTTGGAGGAGAGATACCATAGTGGCGCCTCCTCATCCTCGCCAGACGAGGCCGTGGTCCCTGGAGACATTTCTCCCCCAGACGACCTGAAACAGTTCCAGGAGCTGTTCAAACGGGTAGCTCAATCCCAAGATATTCAAGTGGCGGAGGTGCAGGAGAAACACCACAGACTCCTTAAAAACCTCAGGCCTCCATCTTCTTCTAAAATTGCTATTCCCTTGGACGATGCAATCATGGAGGCAGCCACTAATATATGGCAGACCCCAGCATCCGCTCCGCCTACCAACAAAAGGGCGGACAAAAAGTACTTCGTCCCTGCGAAAGGGATGGAGTTTCTATTTAGTCATCCACAGCCAAACTCGCTGGTGGTTGAATCATCCCAACACAGGTCCAAATCGGCCCAGTACAAATCTGGAGGATTGGACAAGGACATAAAAAAGTTGGATCTTCTGGGTAGAAAAGCCTACTCCTCCTCTACCCTATTGCTACGTATGGCCAACTATGCCGCTCATTTGTCGAACCACAATTTTGACTATTATTCCAAGCTTACTGCCCTCATGGACTTCCTTCCAGAGGAAAAAAGGTCAATTCTTAAGGCAATCATGCAAGAGGGTTACGCGGCTTCTCGAGCAGGTGTGCAGATTGCACTCGATGTGGTGGATACAGCGGCCCGTGCCGTGGCCACTGCAGTGGTAATGCGGAGAGTGTCATGGCTTCATACATCCGGCATTCCAAAGGAGTTGCAAGTCAAAATTGCAGACCTCCCCTTCGACAACATAAAATTATTTGCTGAATCGACTGACTCAGTTCTACACTCGAGCAAAGATTCCAGAGCGACACTTCGGACCTTGGGGATATATACCCCACCGTTCAGAAGGAAGAAATTTTATCCTGAACAATGCCGTTATGGTTACCAACAACAACGTGCCCAATTTTAACGGGGGTATGATCAAGGGCGTCATCAACAAACACATTATAAAGGCCCTAAGCGCCGGCCTCAGCAGGGCAGCACCCCCGCAGGGCAAAGTGCAAGACTGCAAGTTTGAAGGGTATGTCGAGGGCAGCGAAGCCAAGACCGTACCTCAGTGCCTGTCTCAGTACATGTTCCATCACCGACTCAAGCCATTGTACCCACAATGGGAAAGCATCACGTCAGACAAGTGGGTACTGGAGATTGTAAACACGGGGTGCACGATCCCCTTCCAGTCTTTACCTCCACCAAATCCTCCCACCGCACCCGTCCTCAGAGACCCCTCTCACCTACCGAAATTAAGGCAGGAGGTGGACCACCTCCTATTCATAGGGGCGTTGAAGAGGGTACCGGAACAGTTTCAAGGCAAAGGCTTCTACTCCAGGTATTTCCTGACAGAGAAGAAGACAGGGGAGTGGAGACCCATTTTGGATCTACGCGCACTGAACCAGTACCTATGCAAACAACGCTTCAAAATGACTACGATGGCTTCAATAATCACGGCACTAGAGCAGGGCGATTGGTTTGTGGCCCTTGACTTGCAGGATGCGTATTTTCATATTGCGATTCATCCAGCCCACAGGCGCTTCCTCCGGTTCCTTGTGGGTACAGATCATTTCCAGTACAGAGTCCTCCCATTTGGACTCTCTTCAGCACCCAGAGTTTTCACCAAGACCTTAGCGGTGGTGTCGGCATACCTACACAGACAGGGAGTTTTCATTTTCCCGTACCTGGACGATTGCCTGTTAAAGGGGACCTCCCGGGAGGAAGTACTACGGATGATACACATCACCACAAACACATTTACCTCACTGGGGCTCATCATCAATTTCTCAAAATCAAAGACCGACCCCACACAAAATATAGAGTTTACAGGGGCTCGGATAGACTCAGTCACGTCAAGGGTGTATTTACCCGAGGCACGTTTCCGTGCCATCGAATCTCTTGTACAACTACTAACGTACAGCCCCACTGTTCCAGTTCTCATGTGCTTACAACTGTTGGGGCATATGGCAACCACCACGTTTGTGGTGCAAAACGCCAGGCTGCATATGCGAGGATTGCAGCATTGGTTGGCAACAGTATACAAACCCTCAATCCACAACGTCCACAAGAGAGTGTCACTTACGACAGAGGCACAAAGCTCGCTAACATGGTGGGGAAACCTCAGGAATCTCCTGACAGGGGTGCCTTTCCGCCAACCGCAAATCACGGCGTTCATTACAACAGATGCCTCTCACATGGGATGGGGGGCTCACATGGACAACAAAACTACTCAAGGATTATGGTACCCCACGGAGAAGACACTGCACATAAACATATTAGAGCTCAGGGCAGTGTTCAATGCATGCAGGCACTTTCTCAATTATCTGCGCGGAAAAGTAGCCGGCATGAATCCCGACAACACCACCACCATATTTTATATAAACCGACAAGGGGGAGCCAGGTCTCCTACGCTTTGCACGGAGGCGGTCCGGCTCTGGAACTGGTGCATCACCAACAATATAACTCTAAAGGCCTCATACCTACCGGGGATCCACAACGTCAAGGCAGACCAACTCAGCAGACACTTTGCACCCACTCACGAGTGGCAGATCCGTCCAGATCTACTCCACCAAGTGTTCCGCAGATGGGGTTTTCCCAAAATCGACTTGTTCGCCACCCGAGAAAACAAGAGATGTCCCCAATACTGCTCCAGAGTGGGCATGGGACAGGGGTCTTTGGGGGATGCCTTCATGATCCCATGGAAGGGCCCTCTACTTTATGTGTTCCCTCCCATGACAGTTATACACATGGTCTTGGAGAAGACCAGAAGGGAGAAAGCACGCATGATACTCATAGTCCCAACATGGGACCGACAACAGTGGTTCCCGTTGCTCTTGCGCATGGCTCAACATCAGCCATTTCTCCTACCAACAGTACCGGACATCCTCTCTCAGGCTCGGGGGTCAATACTGCACCCGCACCCAAAGAGACTTCGGCTACAAGCCTGGCTAATCCATGGCTAAGCGCCCTAGAGACTACATGCTCAGAGGGAGTACAACAAGTCCTTGAATGTAGTCGGAGAACCTCCACCAGAAAGACTTATCAGCACAAATGGTTGCGTTTTTCCGAATGGTGTTCCTCCAGGCAACTAATACCCCAGGACGCCACCATACCTACGATTCTGGATTATTTGCTACAACTCAAACAAAATGGACTTTCGCTATCCTCTATAAAGGTGCATCTGGCGGCTATATCAGCGTTTCGGCATGAAAAGGATGGCTCAACCACATTTGCCCATCCTGTTGTCTCGCGTTTCCTAAAGGGGTTGGTGAACCTGTACCCCTCTCAGAAACCAATACCACCATCATGGAGTTTAGACCTAGTTCTACACACCCTCTCGGGACCACCCTTTGAACCATTGGCTACGGTCCCCCTTCGACTACTTACTATTAAGACGACTTTCCTCCTGGCAATCACGTCAGCTTGCAGAGTGAGCGAGCTCGCGGCCATAATGTCCACACCACCCTGCACGATTTTCTCAAAAGAAGCGGTGGTCTTACGATTACACCCAGCCTTCGTTCCGAAGGTCTCTTCAGACTTTCCCATCAACGAACCAATAGTGCTGCCCTCGTTCTATCCTAAGCCTCACAGCTCAAATGAAGAGGCACGGTTGCACTTACTTGACGTAAGAAGGGCACTGGCCTTCTACATTGATAGAACTAAACCTTTCCGGAAAACAGACAGACTCCTGGTGTCCATTGCATCCAGGTCAAAAGGAGAAGCGCTATCTTCACAGAGGATTTCAAATCACATTGTGTCTTGCATAAGACTGTGTTACAAGATTCGCAAGACTCCTCTGCCAGTTCCGCCAAGAGCCCACTCTACTAAGGCGATGGCGGCGTCAACAGCCTTCTTCAAAGGCATCGCGCTGAGAGATATCTGCAGAGCGGCGACATGGTCTTCCTATGACACCTTCGCAAGCACTACACCAAAAACAGGATGCTTGATGAGGATACACGCCTGTCGACAGCAGTCCTTTCACGGGCAAGCTGCGCATAAATCGGGTACCCACCTCCTTTTTTGGGGGGGGGTTACTGCTGGGTAGTCACCTACTGTGGAGCACCTACGGGGACCACTCGAAGAAGAAAGAGAAGTTACTCATCTGTGTAGTAACGATGGTTCTTCGAGATGTGTCCCCGTGGGTGCTCCACTACCCACCCGTTCCTCCCCACTTCGGAGCTCTGTTTGTGTGTTTTCAGGGGCATCCGGAGCGGTTGATCAGGAACTGGCGGGGACCGGATCGCGCACGTGACCGTAAGCGTGTGAAGAGCCGATGCGCATCGGCGCATGCGCGACCCGACGGAGACTGCTGAAGATTTTCCAAGCTGCGGCGCCGGGGCGAGCCCGACACCTACTGTGGAGCACCCACGGGGACACATCTTGAAGAACCATCATTACTACACAGGTGAGTAACTTCTCTTTGCCCCGGAAGTGCTAGTCCGCCCTGTGACCCTGTCTGCAGCTGTTCCTGGCACCCTTATTTCGATGTGTGCTGCTTTGGCGTGTAGACGCTCCCCCACAGCACCTACTTCGATTTGGTGCTGCCCAACATCGACGTTGAATGTCAACAGCACCAGCCCTGGAGGATGTGTAGACGTTATTCATCAAAATAGCTTATTTTGATGTCGCTACATCGAAATAAGCTATTTCGATGTTGCATACACGTGTAGACGTAGTCAAAATGAGTGTTTCCAGTTAGCTATTACTGAATCCATTTGATTCAGGTGAGCAAGTACTCCAGAACTGGGTTCTCACTAATTACTTCAGTAACTAGCCTCCACCTATAGTCATGGTAACTTTCTTTCTCTTCTCTTTCCCTAACACTTTTTTATTACTCTTCACTACCATTTTTTTCTTATTTCCTTCTTTCATCCATTCCTCCTTCCTTTCTGCATCTCTGCTCTCTCTGTATTGTCTCCACGTTCTCTTTCCTTTGTTTCTAATATTGCTCCCCATCTCCATTTAAATCTGCTGTGCTCAGCTTATTGGCAGCAAAGTGAAATTTGCTCAAAACCTGATCCCTGAAGTGTTTTGTGCTGGCACGTCAGAGATCGGGGGGGTTTGTTTGTTTTTTTAATAAATTGTATTTTACTTCCAACATCCTAATTGAATACAATAGAACAGAAAGCAGCAAGCAACAGAAACAGAAGATAGTGAGTCTTGACAAAGACTTTCTCTAGAGGCAAGTGTTCTGTTAACATCTCATTAGACAGCAAAAAGCAACTATCCTCGGACAATAAGACTCTGGATCATTCATACACTGAAAACTATTAGCTATCCACAAATTTGGGTACTCAGTTTAGGGTCAAACTCCTCTTCTGAATAAACTATTGTTGGTCAGGTTGCTCATATTAAGCATTTGGCTCTTTTGGCGTACAGATGGGAACTACCGAAGTGGAAAAGATCAGCTGTGCTTATGTGACCTGTACTCCTGGAAGGGCAGTTCTCCACCTCTTGCAAGCACACAGTCTGAGATAGGAACAGCTTGTTTAATAATAGTAGCCCAACATAAATGTACACAGCGACACTACAGTATTCCTAAACAAAGGAAAGGAAAACCCCAGTAGCAAGGCACTGTCCCCAGAGTCTGCTGAGCCAAGTCCCTTGCTTAAAGCTCTTTATCTGTACACCCCCACTTATAGAGTATACGTGTGCCTCCGCTCTCCACTCACTGTAGTCTGGTTCATACCACCCCAGAGTTCAAAGGTACAGCAGCATGAAGACTCTTGCCACACCAGGGCAGGATCACGTGCTGGCTGCCTGCTGCTCCCACTGTCCACCCCTTGCCTGCTGCTCTTCGCTGGCAACCCCTGCTGGCCACTCGGTGCTGCTTTGTGGGTTTGGCTCTAGGTAAAACCCTGTGATTTCAGCTCTTCATGGCTTCAGCTGCCAGTGATTTGAGCTCTGGGCCTAGCCACAAGAATGTCGGTGTCCACCAGTGTGGACTCTCAGGCCATTTCTACACATGCCACTTTCATGCTAATAAACGGCCCAAAATATGCTAATGAGGCACAGGTGCAAGTTCCCCATGCCTCATTAGCATAAGGTCATGTGTTTTGGAGTCCGGAAGACATTCTTCCGGACTCCAAAACACCATTTAGAAGCGTGGCCCCCGAGAGGTCTTCCAGAAGGAAGTCTTTCTTCTGGAGGCCCTTTCTTCCCAAAAATTTTCAGGAAGAAGGGACCTCCAAAAGAAGGACCTCCTTCTGGAAGACCCCCCGGGGGGCCGCACTTCTAAACGGTGTTTTGGAGTCTGGAAGAATGTCTTCCAGACTCCAGATCACGTGACCTTATGCTTATGAGGTGTGGGGAATTTGCATCCGCTCCTCATTAGCATATTTTGGGCCATTTATTATGTGTAGAAACAGCCTCATAGAATTATTACAGACCCCAGCATTGGTCTGGGTTCTGTCTAGTTCTGTCTTTGAACACTGGGGGGAGGGCCTACTCAAACCAGACTCATGGCTGCAGGACCAGAAGGCTCCTAGCTGGTTCAACCAGTACGCCCTTCTGCTCCACAGTGCTCTGCTGAGGGGAGCCTTTGTGATCCACATCTTACACTTTAATGATGACTGTCCTGTATTCGCACAATAATTTCAAGCAATGGTGATATTCCCCAGTTCCTACACTGGGTGATAAAGTAAGTTGTGACTTTATAACAAGTTATTTAGAATATGCAAAACACCTGCTACCCCGCAGGTCTTGCAAACAAAGCAATCATTTATTTAACATAGACACACACTGAAACTCTTCCCTTTCCATATGAGTGATCAGTTAAGAACACGGTCCTCAAATTCCTGCATCCACATTCCTTGCACTTATGTAACAGTAGAATTCCCTAAAATGTAAATTGTACCTGTCTGACCTAACCCAAATGTTCTCAGATTGTTCCTTGTGAATCTGAGAACAGGACAATGGGATTGATTTTTTTACCTCTTCCTAACTGCTTTATAGGAAGCTGAAAGTACAAGAGCTATATTAATAGTGTTACTTTTACAGCTGAGCAATTGTGGTAGTTGCCAAAGGAACCCCTTTTTATCAGAAAGCAGGACAAAACCCGGAGGAGGAGCCTGGCCTGGGGGGCGGGGGGTTGGCCCAGAAGCTGGGAGTGAGTCAGCCTTGGCTGACTAGAGAAGCAGGGTGACAGGGCAGGGCCTTGACTCTAGGCCCCTCTCTCCCAAGGATGGATTGTACTGACTGCTTCTGGTTACTGTGCTGACAAGTCTGTTCTATGCTGTGGTCCTGCCAACTAATAAACCTTCCGTTCTACCTGCTGGCTCGATGTCATATCTGACTGCAGATGGGGATGCAGGGCCCAGGGAATCCAGCTCACTTCAGTGACACTAGTGGCAGCTATGGGATGAACTGCACCCCATAGACAGAGCATCTGGCAGTAAGTGACTGGGGCACTGTGGAAGGAAGGAGGACTGGTAAGAGCTGGGCATGCTGCAGGCCAATGATGTGTGGCTCTGAGCCGAAGGAGCAACAGTGCAACCATGTGTGTCTCCTGAGACTTCTCCCTGCCACTCCCATTGCAGCAAGGGGAAGTGCCTGGCAGTGCGGGAGGGGGGCATGGAGCCATGTGTGCCCCTGGGAGTGGGGTAAAGAGCAGTGCCCCTGCCCTAGCTGCCTCACATCTGGATCCTATGGGACCTTCCCTGGCCCAGCAAATTCTTTAATCTGACATATGTCGTTATCCAGGATTGCCGGATTAAAGAGGTCTAAGTGTACTACTGGTTGTGATTTTCTTCTCTTTGCATAGTGGAAATGCTTCTGTGGGAGATTTCTGGACTGTGTGTTGCCAGCAGCTTTCTGGGATGGTGTTGAAAGTTTTTGTTGTCCTAACTTGCTTTGTGACTTCTCATCAAAGGCTGAGTTCCAGCCATGCTGTGCAGCTATTTCATCCAGTTAAGGCTTTCGCTTGACCATTATTTTGCCTCCTTTTCCCATTGCTAGGTATTTTGTGTTGCTGTTATCTGTCATTGTGCCTTGCAGGATGTTTCAGGTTTCACTCCTTTCTAGACTGTCACTACTTCTTTATTCAAAGGACTCCATGAAGATTGAGCAAAGCACTTCAGCAGGGGCTTACGTGCTTTACTGAATAGATTTGAATGAATGTATGTAAAATACGTGTATATAGGTTTTGCTGAATAGGGTTGCATATCCATAGGGATGGCCCCATGAAGCTTAAGCACATGAGTTCACTTCTAAGGAACTACTCATGAATCAAGTTACTCACAAGCTCAAGTGTTTGCAGGAGCAGGTTTTTAGCTGCTGAGGGGTAAACCTGTCTGATCTTCAGTGGCTGTGGAAGTTGCCCTGGCATGGGGACTGGCATGATTCTGCTATCTGCATGTGAAGAATAGGATCTGGGTTCCCACTCAAAGTATATGTGATGAGGGTGGGAGGGGGGGACAAAGGAGGAGTTGGGATTAAGGTCTTCACGGATCATGCATTCCTCCACTCTGTGTCAGGGGTGCCCAAGAAGCATCTCAGCCAATATGCAGCCACTCCCCAGCCAGCTGGAGAGGATTGCTTCCCCCAACCGTTCTATATATCTGCCCTCCTCAGCTCCCAGCTCGGGTTCCACCGTGTGATTAGTGCAAGAGCAAAATGATAAAACCGAAATGCTAGACATGGCTATAGTAAGCATAGCAGCGATATTTGGATTTATTTAAAGGGTCTTTGTCTAACTTTACGTGAATTAGCAGTTTCTAGTTTTCTGCCTAGACCAGAATGACGGTGTTGGAAAAATATCCAAGGGTTCAGCTGTTTCCTTGTTGCATAATGAAGTGCATTAATGCTCGGGGCTCATGAGCTAGCACAATCAAATTACTACTCCTGACTGCAGTGGCTTATTAAACTACTGTGAACCATTTTGTATTCTTTAATCTGTCTCTTTACTGCCACTGCTGTTTAACCAAGTCTATACACAGTATTTTAAAAATCTGTTACTTTGCATATAATCTTTTAGTTTAATTTCTCATTTTTAAAGTGACAGCATAAGCCTATTTTTATATATATATATATATATATATATATATATATATATATATATCCATGCACCTTTTTTATTCGCATAGCCTGTTTCCATCAATTCCACCTCAACCTTCTTGGATAATACTAATAACCCATTTTAGAGAGTAAATAAAAAAAAACAAAACAAATTATAAACTTTGGGACAGATTGCAGAGTTGAGAATAAAACATCCAAGTCTCCTGATTCCCAGTCTTGTACCTCACCCATAAGACATCTCCCCTCCCATTTTTCCTTATGGAAATACAGTGTGTGTGTGTGTGTGTGTGTGTGTGTGTGTGTGTGTTTATTTACAAATTTTCACTAAAGCCACAAGGATCAGACATGTTTGGAGATCAATGGCAATGTGCACAGTGCCTATACGTTGGATAAGAAGTATGAATGACGTAAATACTAATAAGCCATAAGCCAACCACTAACAACTTGGAGTTTTCAAGAAGATTTTCCTTTGAGTGGAGATTGTCCATTGTCAGGATTCTTGCATCTTCTACTAAAACATGTAGTATTGGTGACTGTGAGATAGGATAATGGACAGCCTTATTTTCTACTTACTATGTTGGGACTTAACACTATGACTATGATTGTGATATCTGCATACTTATTTCACATATCGGTTTTTGTCTAGGGCCACAACTATGATATGGAATGACAGTCTCTGTACCCAGTGTTATTTTAATTATTTATTACTGACATTCCTATTTGAAGAAAAAGTAAAAGTGCTTTTTTCTATTTATTTCTAAGTTCCTTCCTCAGACATTGTAAATAAAATTTCTGCAGACGTGTGTTTTCAATCCTACATCTTCTAAGATGGATACCACTTTTTGCATTCATTGCTGCTAGACAAGGTTTATCTCACTTTTTCTGCTGTCACTGAAATATGATGCTTTTCGATTGGGAGATTTACCAGAGATGCAGCAGTGGGTAAATGTCCAAATGAATAACGAACACATATGAAAAGGAAATATAGAAAACAACACTACTTCTTTCACTGAGAACAATTGATATCCTGGCAGGTTTCAGAGAAACCTGAAGGTGGAATTCACTTCCATGCAGAGAGCAGGCAGAAAGCGATGACCCTCTTAAATCTCTCTTAGCTTTGAGGATTTAAATTACACTTATAAGATGCATAATGCTTGGAATAGCAAATAGGTGAATTTTATCCTATGTGCCAGATCCTGGGAACTGCTTTGTACCTTCAAATAAGCACTGAGCCCTTTCACCTGTACAAAAGACAATGGGAACTGTGCACACCCAGCACATAGTAGTATTGTGTTTTCAGAGAATATCATATGAATTCAAGAAAATTAGTATGTCCCACCAAGAGCTTTCAAAGGTAATTCAGAACAGTTCTGTGATGACAGTACTTACATACAACAGGATTCCAAGTTCTGTAGAAATATATTCTGAATTGATTTTCAACATTCAGCAGTTTTCAATAGGTCTTCCAGATATTAAAGAGTACAGTTAATGTTGTGCAGCTGTACAGTCAGGTTAAGGGAGCTTGAACAAAAGTTTAACAAAAGTTAAAGGTTTTATGAGTGATTTCCTTCTAAATATTATAGCCAAGTGCATTTAATGACTTTTTACTCACTATTAATCAACTAGCTTAACCAAAGCTCAATAAAGAGCAACAAGGAATCTGGTGGCACTTTAAAGACTAAAAACTTATTGAGATATTTATTATTTGTTAAGCTTTAAAGTGCGATAGGACTCCATATTGTTTTTTCTGAAAAAGACTAACAGGGTGCACCTCTGAAACAATATAGGAAGAAGGGTTCTTTCGAAGATGGGGTTTATTTTTGAAAGAGCTCTGTGTACACTGCTTCTTTGCTTTCAAAAGAATGTCTTCTGAAAAGAGATTATGCAAATGAAGCATGAGATATGTAAATCAGTGCCTCACTTGCATTTTCAATTTCCCTTATTTGCATTCCTCTTTCGAAAAAGGAATGCAAGTGTCGACATAGCCCAAGTGAATAAATACAGCGTCATGCAAATATATTGCATCAGGAAATATACTTTAGTCTGACAACTGTAATTGTATTTCAGTTATAGATAATAATTGGCATTATGTGGGTAAGCATACTATAAAAATAGTGACGTCTTAAATACAGAACACTACTGTAAATGGGGAATTGCAAAGCAAAAGTAGAAAATAGGTTTATACCTTAGATATGTGCTAAGGTCCTGATCCTGCAGATGTTAGCAGATGCTCTATGGGACTATTTGGGTATCTAAAGGGAACACGTTTGTAAACACTTTAGTAGAGCCTAAATGATCCTCCTAATCAGATGTGTTCAGCAGAAAAATCTGTTTTAACAAATCTTCTGTTTTTCTTTCCATTATGTTAAATATTTTTGGTATATTCCAATTTGCTGTCAAAAGTGAGAGAATCTGACATCACTAATACCCAGGTCAACAAGCCATAATATTTGTGATGTCAGATTCATACAGTCTGAGATTCCAGCAAAGAACACACCGAGCAGTTAGCAGATGGGGCAAACCAATTACAAAAATAAACTAAAAAATTGTATAACAGCCTGTGACATCTCAGTGAATGGGGACAATTTAGCATATATTTCTGGATATAATGGTTGTGTAGATTACCTGTGCTGAGAAGTGAGTATTGAGAGCTATTTCTCTGTGTGAATTATAAAATACATGTGGCTACACATTAGTGAAACTTAGGGGCTACGATTTACTGAGTTGTTGCAACATAGACATACAGCTTGATACTCTCCTTTTGCTTGTATTCAGTTTTGTCTCAATCAGTTTGTCAGCTGCTGTTTACGTTCCAAAGTTACTTATTCTAGTATCTGTGACTAGTACTTTCGGTTTCACTTTTCTATGTTATGGCTCAATCCACCAAAGCAATGAGCACCTCTAATGGTGTTGTGTGTCAGCAATTTCCATTGAAACCAAAGCAGCTGAGGGTTTTTGGTAGCTCAGTGAAGATGTTCACAAACATTACAGAGATAAACTTTTTATGCTGAGGTCTTATATAAGGCACAGTCCACAGTCTGCAGTCCACCTGATACCCATTTATATGCTCTCTTCATTGTCAGTGGTCCTTAACATACACTTTTGTGTCCATGATATCGGGCTTTGGAATTCATAGCTTGAGTTGGAAACAGTCCAAGCCCTCTTACAGGTTAGAGCATGCACAAATAAATGGGAGAATGAAAATGTTGGTTGATATCCATGATTGACTCATACATTCAAAGAGCCTTATGATCTTATAGTCTGACTTCCTGCATAACATAGGCCACAGAATTTTCCCAAAATAATTCCTGTAACATTTTTATCTTAAAAAATAGTATGTTGTTATTTACAAAAAAAAAAAATAGTATCTGGGAACCTCAACTAAGGTCCATCCCCCAGTTGTGCTAGATCCTGTGAAAACACCAAATGACTAGACGGTCTTTGCCCCAAAGAGCTTCCTGTCTAAACAGTTGTGCGTAATATTTAGCAGCCACTTGTACAAGTCACTAATGTAGTATACTGCCTTTTGAGTACCCTGAATTCTAATATAGGGCCTGGCAGGGAGACCTCTTGACCTTAATTCAAATCTAGAAACAACTCAGTTTGCATTATATTATTCGAGCTTACTAACAGTTTTACTGAAATTAAGGACTCAGTTCATTCACTTCAAAATAAGAGTGAGAATTTCATTTAAAGATTGTTACATTTAGCTTTTAATTCCACTATGGTCACACTTTCCCATATCTGTTTAAATTCATTTTCAGTACCCCTCTTGAGTACCCCCGTTTATTCAGTGAGGAGAGTGTGGTATCAATAGATAGGAGGGTACCTAATCTGTTGCTCTGCAGCCTTTAAGGATGGTCAAGAAGGAGCTCTCTCCGTGGACCCAAGCTGTGGAATGAACTCTCATAGGAAGAAAAGACAATCACAGACCTCACCACTTTCTGCTATAAGTACAAGATGAATTTATTTGGCCTTGCCTTCTTTGACATAAATATAAAGCAATGGCTGTGTATATATTATTATTGTTCTAAAAATTGCAAAACAAAACACTTTACTGCATGCACCCTTGAGTGAGAGAAGAAAAACGCAACAAACATTAGTAACATCTCTGAATGTATTACTGGAAGGTACTCAGATACAGTACTACAGTGATGAGTGCAGCATAAGAACCTGTATTGGATAAAACAGAGTGTGCAGAGACTGATTTCTCTTTTTTCCCTGGTATGGATAAAAGCATTTTCCTATAGCTCCCACTCCTTTCTCTAGTGCAGTAAAAACAGTCCCTCTCCTTTTAAAGCCCTGTGGCTTTGCAGAGAGGAACCAGCCAGATGTTCCAGCCTCTAGGAGTCCCTGCAGAAGCAGCAAAAGCAGGGACCAGGGAACATTCAGCAGGCTTTTGACTGGACTTTCACTGGCCTGTGTTGATTGGCTCTTTTACTCTAGCCCTCTCCCTCCTCCTAGCTGACAATCTCTTCACCTCAGCTTCACTAACTACCAGACCCTCACACCTTCTTCTCCCGTGCCCTATTCACTTCTGTGTACCTCTTCCTTCCCTTTTCCTTCCGTCTAGCAAAATCCTTCTGAGTTAAACTCACCTTAAAATTGTGCAAGTAACATGACATTTGCCATCATCACCTTCACTTTGCTTGCGTATTTTATCCCTGTCTCTACCTTGGGTTTTCTCTGTCTGTGTTGTAAGCTCTTTGGGGCAGGAACTGCCAGCATGAGACAAGCTTTTGAACTTATGCCAAGCTCCAAAGAAGAGGTGCACAGAGTTCTGCATAAGTTCAAAAACTTGCTCCTTTCACCAACAGAAGTTACCAGTAAAAGATATTACCTCTCTTACCTTGTCTCTGTGATATTTTGGGACTAACATAATTACAATAACACTGCAAACAACATTATTATTATTATTATTATTATTATTATTATTATTATTCCCATTTTATTTAATATACTTCAGGATTCATGTCATTCAGAACTTACCTCTATCTATTTTTTTCTTATTTTATTAAACCAGAGCTCTGTTTTGTTTATTATCATTTACATTTTGTTTTTACTATATAATTGGTTGGCACAGCAGGTGATGTAAATAATTTTATAAATTGCCTGGGTTTGTCTGTGGCATAGCCTGTTGGTTGCATTATCTGGTGATGAAAATTGGCACCTCTAATGAGAGTTCAGAGGAAAGTGACACTCACACCCACCTGCCAATTCTGTTTGTTTTTTCTCTTCCATAGCACGAATAATCAAAACAAAACAGTGGTGTGAAATGCTTCCATGTTTAGAAGGAGAAGGCTGTGATTTGCTAATCAATAAATCAGGCTGGACCTGTACACAACCGGGTGGGCGCATAAAGACAACCACGGTAAGCTATTTCTCTTCCTGATATTCCTTTTGTTACGCAGAGCAAAAGCTGAGCCTTCAAATTTAGATGCAGCATAGGTTTCTAATGTTAGATGCCAGTTAGTAACCCATGCTCACAAAAACGCATACTTAGACACACAAATTTACTTTTATACCTCTGCTGACAGACGGGGAAAGAGAAGCAGAATACTGAAAGGATATAAAATGTCAAAATTTGACTTAAAAGGGATGAAAAATCAGTCAGTAAAGATTGTCTCTTCATCTTTATTTCACTCTAGTGTTTATGCGTCATTGTTGGTAGAGTTAGGGTATAAATGTCACACTACTGAGGTAATAGGGTAAAAATAATGTTTTGCTTTAAATAAAAGTATTTTGGGGTTCTTCATTATAATAAAAGGCAGCTTTCAAAGACAAATTTCCATCTTCCCAAAAGAATTTTTTTGAGAGGCTGAAAGGAAACAAAAGAATAAAACCCCACTTTTAGGCTACCTCTACACTAGACAAAAACTTCGAAATTACCATGCAAATGGCCATTTCGAAGTTTACTAATGAAGCGCTGAAATACATATTCAGCACCTCATAAGCATGTGGCGGCTGCAGCACTTCGAAATTGACGCGGCTTGCCGCTGCACAGCTCATCCAGATGGGGCTGCTTTTCGAAAGGTCCCCGGCAACTTTGAAATCCCCTTATTCCCATCTGCTCATAGGAATAAGGGGACTTCGAAGTAGCTGGAGTCCTTTTGAAAAGGAGTCCCGTCTGGAAGAGCCGCGTGGCGGCGAGCCACGTCAATTTCAAAGTGCCACGGCCTCCCGCATGCTAATGAAATGCTGCATATGTATTTCAGTGCTTCATTAGTAAACCTAAATGGCCATTTCGAAGTTTTTGGCTAGTGTAGAAACGGCCTTAGTGTCATTGGAACTTTGGTTCTAAATTGTCTGTACCATACTTGCAAATCCTTGGTGGTGTCTCCTGTAGTGTTTCAGATTTGTTTAGAGAAGATACATGGAGGATATTCCTTCAGTAGTGGTGAGTGCTGGGATTCATAGCATCAAGCATCTGACTATGAGACATTCTATGAAGACTAACCCTGAGAGATTGCTAGGCCATCAGGGATGTTTCATCATAAAGATTTACTTCAAAACCTGTCTTACAAGTTAACAAAAGTGTGCTTCGAATAAGTGAGATGTAGCATGTTAGGGTTCAGGCATATCGGACTGGCTCAACTTCACAGATCCTTGAGGGCAAACTGTTGCACATTTGTTAGTGTTTTTATCATGTTAGTATTTTGACACAAAATCAACATGACCTTCACTTTTAATTTTTTTTACCAGTCTTTGAAAATAACATTTATTGTCAACTGACATTTACAAGCCCAACCTGTGATTTTTTATTGTCCTAACGTTGAGATTTCATGCCATTCTGACATCCCTGTATTTGCTAGACATAGCAAAGTACATTATAGACACTGTTGCAAGCTTACCTCTCAATCTCCAATCAGAGCTTTAATTCTCATTTCCTTTAGGTCACTTTGATGTAATTTATGTAATGGTGATAACAAAATATAATAGAGTAGACAATATCATCAACTCCCGGGGCAGGCACATCTGACACAGTATCTTTGAAACTCAATATTATTCAAAATCTCATTATTTCAGTGTATTTTCTGTACCTTGGGTAAAGCAAATTAGCTGTGTACCATGAGGCATTTGCATCTATCATTATTATTGTTTGTTTTATCGGCATGTGCCAGTGCTACGCTTGGTGCTTTGCAGAATGAAAAGTAAGCACACTAGCTACCCTGAGGAATTTATGTTAGATATCTATCACATTGGCTTAGTGGATCTTTTAACTTTGGCACCAGGACCTGATTCTGAGCTCACACCTGCTTTACAACAGTTTAATGCTACTCCGTGCTTTTTTCTTTAAAAGAAAAAAAAAAAACAGAGGAGCTGGTACTCAGCCAGCTCTTCCCCAGTCCTGTGGTCGGTGCTGCTGAAGTGCCAATACTCAGTATACTGGCACAAAAGAGCACTGATGATACCAACCTAAACAGAATTATGTTTGTGTTTAACCACATTAAATGAAATCAGAGTTAAACCACATCCTTGGGAAATTATGGCAATGCTGAAAAACTCTTACTAAGAATCTTTTCTTCAGCAACAAGATGGACTCAATGGAAGAGAGAAAAGGACTTCTGTCCAAAGCTGGACGATTAGATAATTTAGAACACTGGACAATAGCTAGCTCAGATCCCTAAGATTTTGTGTGTGTGTGTATATAATGGAGAATTGTCATTCCTGCCTTTCTGCATCCCTCCCACTACATCTCCTCCTATTGCCTTCATGACCTCTTTGCTGAAGTGAAATGGACGTGTGGATGACTGTGCACACATACATTAATAGTCTATTAATTCAGGCTGCATAAATTGAAAAAAAACCCACTAGAACTAACAAAAAAAAAAGAAGGAATAAAAGAAGACAGGTTGCTTGTAGGGCACTTGGTTTGGTGTGTGCAAGGGAGGGATAAGAAAATAGCAAAAGAGTTGGGAACTTGGTTCATAACGACTAATATAAACCCTGAAGTAAGGAGGATTTATAATGGGTGCATCAACACTCTTTCCTCTAACAGTATTGTCTTCTTCTGCTTTACGGAAGTATGTGACTGTTATTTCTTCTCTCCACTAGACTACCTTCCCTGCTAAGCCCATACTGTTCATTGTTGAAAAAGGGGCACTACAAAGTGTAGCCTGAGCTGAGTAATTGGGAACATTGTAGCACTAACTTTCCAATATGTAGTAAATATACAGTCCATTAAGATTCTAATTCCCCGTGGAAATAAGTGGGTGTTTTGCTATGTACTTTACTGACAGCAGGATTGGATCCTAAATTAGTTAACCTGCAATAAATTGTGCAGGTGTTTGCAAGTAATATTAGGTCTTATTTGAAAGTAAAAGAGGTACTAGTACTGTACCTTTCATTATCATAGCAGGAAAAAGTTTCTGTGATACATGATATCAGATTTTGGGGCAGAATGCACAAGTTAGTAATTATATGCTAGGCTACATATACTGAAATTGGTGAGTGGGAATAGTATTGAACAAGTGAGGACTTAGACTAGTGCTTGCATAAGTAAAGAATCTTGCACTGATGCCCATTGTTAGTGTTTGTATATGTAAAGCATTTCAGGCACTTGTGTAAAATACTATGTCAGCGCTTGGGTATAAAAGAAGTGTGTGAAATGTGAAGCTAAGTAAGTTTCCTCTCATGTGAGAATGTGGACCCTAAAACACACATCTTTTCCATGAAAATGAGGCAGGAATAGAACTCTTGCCTGGATGAGTTTTACTAATGTGAGAAATATCACATTATATAATAACGTTTAATATTTTATACGTAAAATATGCAGGAAACAGCAAGCTTTACCTAATAAATAAGCTTTGCATCCACGTGTTTCAGTGAATCTTGTTTCCAGAAATTTATGCTGCTTGTTTACACTTTGTGCCAAAATAGATTAACCTAGATATTCAAGGCTGGATTTTTCATTGCCTGCCTGCACTTTGTGTAAGCATTTATGCCTGTGTAAAATAATTCAAATACATCAGAAATCTCTACTCAGACTGATGGCAGCTTTTTATGCCCAGTTTGCCCTCAGTCTGCACAGCTGACAATGGCAACACAGCATTCAAGGGAATGGAGAATCATACCCAGTGTATAGTGGGATCTGGATGTCTCTCATGCACTTCCATCCTTTCTACAACATGTGAATGAACCAAGGATTGTTCATCCAGTGAAGGATTTTAGAACTGAAGATTGGCTAGGCCAGCTGCCAATCTACATACTAAGTATCTGATTATCAATGCAAGGAAGAAATATGGCAGCTTGCTAGAGGAGATACTGCAGCAAGAGAATACTTTGCAGTTGTTAATACTCACAACACAATGATTCAGGTTAAGCACTTTTATTTTAAAAATGATTATGTTCAGATCAGCTGCCATGGTAACACATTCTACTTTTGTTATTTTCATTAATCTCCCAAATCTCATTTTTAAAATAAATTTACCTGACTCTCATGAAAAGTCATATATATAATCATATCAGTGTCAGAATATATGTCAGTATGTCACCAGATATTGCTGAGATACCTGGTCCTTTTCTATTTCAACCATGAACCTTGGCAGAGTATAAATGAGAAGGTGCACAATCTATGGGCTTTACAGGGAAGATTAATTTCAGCTCCAAAATGTATATCTGCTGTCAATGATCCATCACTACTTAATTGTTACTTAACTAATTGATTTCTTCTTTTACATGATGTGATTTCAATGCATGGTGCCTAACAGAACATTCATGCCCCAGTAGCTAACCTTTTAAAACCTCTGTGATTTTACTGCTAAATTAGCTGAAGTGGGAAATTAAGGAGTATGAGAAGCTAAAAGAGAGCACACAGTGGATAAAAGGTGTAATTACTCTGACATGGAGCTCACTGCTTAGCTAGTAAAATTTACTAAGGATCTAGCCTCGCCAAGGGACGTGACTTTCTTAATAGAGTTTTCTTACGCACAGAGCAACTTAGCATTACTCACCATTAATATAAATGACATGCTGGCTGGCTTGGAAAGGTAATTTGTTCCTTCACCTGAGAAATACCAACATTGTTTGTATTGGCTAGGATTTAAATGAATTTTTTTCTGCTAATCATACACAAATGTATGATTAAGGTAAATTGGACAAAGTGTACTGGCTTGTTTTCATCATTGATTTACCAGCTATGTGGTGTTACTCATCCCATTACATTCTGCTTGCAAAGTAAAATACATATGGCATATTGGATTTGAGAATTTACTTTTTTTTAGACTGAAGACCAGCTGGAAATGTCCTGAGGCCATGGTCTAGTGGTCTGAGCATGGGACTGGGAGCCAGAAACTCCTGAGCTCTAATCCCAGCTCTGACAGTCACTGCCTCTGTGGCCTTGGGTAAGTCACTGAACCTCTCTGCCTCAATTCCCTAGCTATACAGCAGGAGTAATAATACTTACCTACCTACATCAAAGGTGGAGTGGGGAGGGTTAATTAGCTATTCCCTGTAGCTGATTAGGAAATTCAAGATGTTGTACAATGTTCTGGAATTATACTAATTTCTCTGGCATTCCTATAGCCAGGCTAGACCAGTTTCCAGTTCTAAGTATTGCTAAATATACCATTCGCATTCCCACAGGACAGTTAAAATGTATTTTTAGTCACCTTCCCAGCTCCACCTATGCATGCTGTTTCACACGTGATTCTAGGATGTAATACAAGGCCAGGTGAAGGCAATTACAGGCTGTAGGCACGCACAGTTTGGGGGTTCTCTGTGATGCTTTCTGAACACAATGGCCCCAATCACCTCTCGCTTCTGGAAGTGATGATATTAATGGGACCTCCTCAAGAGACTGGGCACTAGTATGATGTTCTCATTTTCCCACAGGTGTTGCAGCAATTTTTTCTCCTCCTTAGATTTGTGATGAAGGCAGGACACCCTGCCCCAAACTGTGGAGAGGCAGAGGTGTACCAGAGGGGCCGCCACACTTATTCTAATAGCCAGGAGTGTACTGGTGTCTTTTACAGCATGAACTTGTATCTTGATATCCCTGCTCTGGAACCAGTTTCCTTTCTGTTAATTTTTCAACAATTTTCTGTATTTATCAGTGGCTGCCACTACTGTGTAGTTGAGTCAAACATTGTGGTCAAATCACAGAGTTCAGAAGGCAACTGAAGAGACTGGCTTTGTTCTCTCCATATCCTGAATCAGGTGTGCATTGGTTTGGTCCAGGTATAACTTAAAGCAGCTCTAAGGTCACAGTAATTTATACTAGATGCCGAGAGGATCCATACCAGTTTTGAGATAGCTGAGGGCAGACAGAATCTGCAGACTAGCCTATTTTCTTGTGAATGCTCTCCTACACTGACACAGGCTCTGTGCCATGAGAAGACCTAGGCTATGTCTACACTACATCGATCTTTCGAAAGACGATCTTCCAGAAGATCGTTTCTGTAAAATCGTCTTTTGAAAGCATGCGTCCACACACAACAAATCAGACTGAAAAATTGATCTGCTCTTTTGATAGAGAGTGCCCCCCAGCCCCCTGCTCTTCCGAAGGAATGGGTCAGGGATCAAAAAATCTGGTGCCATGAGGACTGCTTTTTCAAAAAAAGGGCCACTGGAGCTTCTACACATGCTTTATTTCAAAATAAGCTTTTGAAAGAAGGCACTCTTCATGATCTGGGAGCAGAGAGGGCTTCCAGATGAAGAGCCGCGCTATTTCGATTTTGGATGAAAAGAGCGCAGTTTGTATGTGGACGCTTTATGTGTTATTTCGAAAAAGGGCCTCATTTTCTGAAAGAACTTGCTAGTATAGACACGGCCCTGCTGTAATGAGGTGATCCATCTCATAGCTGGATGCATAACTTCAGGGCTGCTTTATACCACTAGTGCAGTGCAAACCAGACACCCAGACTAGGCACCCCTCATGTGAGAGAGGACCTGGACCTGAGCGCTAATCCTTCCCCCAATGAGATTTCTTTATCTGTGTTACAGATAATGTCTATGACTATTAAACATGGAGATTAGAATCTACTCTTCACCATTTAGCAAGATGTTTCTTTTTTTGCATCAGTTTGTGTTGGGCTAAGTCCTTATAACTTATAGACTTTAATGAATTAATAGTTGCGCTTGAGGGGTCATACTCTGCAGAATGCTTCTTTTTGATAACTTGGCCAAATCCTAGATTTCGTAAGGCTGAAGTATTTACTCCATGCTTCCATCGCCACTAACGTATATATATTTAAAAGCTGATTTTTCAAAACATAACATTTCAGCTAAATTTAATTCAATGGCTGTGTCTACACTAGCACCCTCCTTTTGAAAGGAGGGATGCTAATGAGATGCTTCGGGATATGCTAATGAGGTGCTGCAAGGAATATGCAGTGCCTCACTAGCATAATGGCAGCCATGGCACTTCGAAAGTGCCACTTTCAATCGTGTGTGGCTAGTCTACATGGGGTCCTTTTCGAAAAGACCCCTCACACTTTGAAATCCCTCTATTGCTACAACCAAATAGGATTTTGAAATGTGTGGGGTCTTTCAAAAAGGACCTCGTGTAGACGAGCTGCGCTATTGAAAGCAGTGGCCACCATTATGCTAATGAGGTGCTGCATATTCATTGCAGCACCTCATTAGCATATCCCAAAGTTCCTCGTTAGCATCCCCCTTTCAAAAGGGGGGGTGCTAGTGTAGACGTAGCCAATAATTACCCTGTAAAATACGATTGAAATTCAAATAACAAGGAGTCCAGTGTCACCTTAGAGACTAACAAATTTCATTTGAGGAAGTGGGTTTCGCACGTGAAAACTCTTTCTACTATGCCACAGGACTGCTTGTTATATGAGAAGTATTTTCAGAAAATGAAAATCTCAAATCCCCAAATCCAGAATTCTAGCAAAGTTTGGGAGTTCTCCCCAGATCTTCAGGGCTCCTAGTTAAAGGGAGGTGACCGTGGGGTGTTTTCTATTGAGAATATTAAAATTGCTTAGGGAGTAAATTAAGGAGATTAGCATTTCAAATGCTTGCTTCCAGAACCTAGTGTCCTGGTGCCTTTCAGAGGAGGTATTTTTGGATATTAATGGAGAAGCAACTTAGCCATACATTCATGTCTCATAACCAACCTCAAAGAAAATGCATATTTCTGCATGTACTATTGTAATGATCATTACATTTTCTTGTAAAATAAAATCTGTTTTCAGGATATAATATCTTAAAAGATGTCATTTCTCCCTGAACTCTTAAGTATAACTGTCATTTAAGATAGAGTTGACATCCTTAAATAATATGGTCCTGAATATAATCTCACTGCACTGGTGTAAGTGAGAAAAGAATTAGTCTTGGACTAAAACCTACATAACAATTGGCTTCTTGTTTGTTTGTTTGTTTGGTAATTTTCTAACCTGTTGGTTCTAAGGAATTAATGATTTGCTATTGTTATGTGTTGATTTACTCACAAAACCAGCTAGCTCTGACCCATATCAGATGCATTTCAGGTCTGAACTGTCCTTTTAAATAAAGTAAATAATAAAAGGATCTTACCCTAGGCACTACAGGTTGAACCTCTCTCGTTCAGCACCCTCAGGACCTGATTGGTGCTAAGTGAGAGAATTTGCTGGACCACATGTGGTTGATATTGTCTAGTAGCATTACCAACACTTTCACTGCTTTCTGGTCTCTTAGAAGACATTTAGGGGTCTTGTTTCTTGGTGGTCACTTGATAAGGATCAGGACATCTTCATGTCACCCTCCTATTTGTGAGTCTGCTGATGGCTGACCAGTCCAATTCTGGAGAGGCAGATCTTGTCACAGAAGAGGCAGGTGTTAGTAGCTGTTGGAGGGGCATGGGGCAGTTGTTGACACTCTTTTCTTCTCTACCTCTCCTCATCTGCACTGCGGCAGGACCTCTCAAATTGCGCCACCCCTTCATGGATTACCGTTCTCCATTGGGGATGGTCTTGGGCAATATTCTGCCAAGTGTCAACACCAATGCTACACGTTTGCATGTGTGCCTTCAGCATGTCCTTGTATAATTTCTGCTGGCCCCCAACACTCCTCTGTCCTTCCTCCAGTTCAGAAAACAGAACCTGTTTTGGGAGGTGCTGATCTGACATCCAGATCCTGTGAGCAGTCCAACAAAGTTCTTGTTGTATGATAATGGCTTCAATGCCGGTCATGTTTGACTTTTCCAGGACACTAGTATTTGTGCGCTTATCCTCCCAAGAGATATTTAAGATTCTCCTTAGGCAGTGTTGATGATATTGTCAAAGTGCCTTCAAATGACACTTGTATGTTGTCCAGGTTTCACATGCATATAGTAGCATTGGAACAGCTACTGCATGGTATACAAGGAGCTTTGTCTTGGGATAAATGTCCTGGTTCTCAAAAACACATTGTCTCAGGCAGGCGAAAGCAGAGCTTGCATTGCTCAGACAATGCTGGATTTCCACATCAATGTCTACTTTAGCGGAAAGATGACTTCCAAGATATGGGAAGTGCTCCACATTTTCCAGCAGTTCTGTACTGACTTCAGTAGAAAGTGCATGAGATTGTCCTGTTGGTGAAGGTTGGTGGTGAAACACCTTAGTCTTTTTGATGTTCAGTGTGAGGCCAGGATTCTCATATGCTTCAGTGAAGGCACTTAAAATGGTCTGAAGGGCTGTGGGAGACAGAGCAACAACCATGTTGTCATTCATGTACTGGAGCTCTATGAATGAGGTTGTGGATGTCTTGCTTTTAGCCTTCAGTCTCCTGAGATTGAAAAGCTTCTTTATTTCTATAGATATTCTTTACACCATCTGGAAGCTTGCCATCAATGAAGTGAAGGGTCATGATTACAACTAAATAACAGCAGAGAACACTGGGAGCTAGGACTGGTGGCTGTAAACAAACTTTATGGGATAATGGGAAGCTTGGTGATTCCTTTATAAGTGGACATCCAGCTAACTAAAATCATGCTGGATGACAGCTCTTTCCATACAAGAGAGTGCCAGACTCGAGAAGTTCAACCTGTAGTTGCTGGATTGCCAGTTACATTTCTGGCATCTCATGTTTGTGCAGAATAGATTTAGCTTCTGCTAAAAGAAAATGACCTGACTTGTTGTTTTGTTTTTGTACTTTGAAAACAGATTCTGAAGTGTACGTAAAAACACATCTTTAACTTGGGGTAGCCATTGACACTAATATAATGTGACATAGCATAAGTTGTGATGCCTGAACTTGTTCAAGTGCATGAACAACCTTAATAGGTAATCTTGTGGGAGTGCCTAAATTGTTAAATTCACTTTGATGTAAATTATTTCAGTTTGAAGTTCTTTCCAAGTGTCAAGCTCCTGTAAGAATAAGGCAAAACTTACATCAAAACACTTTTTACAAATTGAGCGTCCAGGATATGGATAGTTCAGATAAGTAATGGGTGCTTCAGTCTTTTGGTTGTTTAGGAAAATACATGTCCAGCCAGAAAGTGGGATTAAATATTATCCTTATTATTAATTTTGTATTTATGCTATGTGTGTATATATATAGTAAGATCACTACAAACACTCTAAGTAGTTCTTACTCCACAGAATTCACAATCAAAGGACAGATACACAAATAAGTAGGGATTAATCAATATGAGACAAGTTATCTATGTTACTCTAGCACCTAGAAGCATTATCTGTTTCAAACCCTGAGCCATCCCGCTGTTAGGAAATATACATGCTGACAGATGTCAGAAGTAGAAGCTGAACTCCAACAGAATTTGCAGAGTGCTGGCAGGTCTGATTGGTTCCCTGCTTGTTCTCAGATTGAACACAGGAAGTTGTCTATCAACTGGATTTCCCCTACTGAGGGCAGCTTCCCTTCTTCTACCTGCATCTGTTGCCAGACTATGATCTCCCATACACCTGCTCCTGCCTGCCTCCTGATATCTGTTTCTATGTCTGCCCTTTGGGATAGTTCAGATTCTGTCCTCCTGATATCAGCCTGGCTACCTTAATCAGATGTATCAGACAAAGTGGGCTCCAGCACAGGAAAGCTTATTCCCAAATGCATTTGTTAGTCTTTAAGGTACCACAGGACTCTTTGTTGTTTTTGGTTAAACAGACTAACGTGTATCCCTCCGAAATTTACATGTCCTTTGTCCAGTGACCCCACTGGCTGTTTATCAGGCTTCCTGCTTCTGTTGTACTTCAAATATTTGTCGTAATTTTTTGAGTATTTCAAAGGGTTTTTTTCGTCTTCTTAGGTATATTTCTGCATTTAATTTGCTAGAATTTATGCTCATTCTATTTTCTTCACCTGAATTTAACTTCCACTTTTTAAAGGGTGCCTTTTTGTCTCTTGCTGCCTCTCTTTTACTTTGATGTTTAGCCATAGTGGTGCTTTTTCATTTTTTCTATAGCTGTGCGTGCGTGTGTGTGTGTGTGTTGAAATTCTTTTATGGTGTGTTTAAAAATTTTCATTCAGCTTGCAAGGATTTCGTTTTTGGCATTGTACCCTTTAATTTCTAAGTATCTAACTTCATTATTTTTATGTAGTCTTTTTTAAATGCCACAGTGTTGGGTTGCTGTCATGTTTTCCCCATAACACGGATGTTAAATCTAGTTATATTATGGTTACTATTACTAAGTGGCCCAGCTATAGTCAAATCTTGGACAAAATCTTGTGCTGCACTTAAGACTAAATCAAGAATTGCCTCTCATTTTGTGAGTTCCAGGACTAGCTGCTCTAAGAAGCAATAATTTAAGAAGTCAAGAAACTATCTGTATACCTTGTCCTGAGGTGACATATACCCATTCAATGTGGGGGTATTTGAAATCTCCCATTATTAGCATTTTTAATTTTAAGTATGTTTAATGAATAATTTTCCCTGGTCAACAGTATAATATGTGTTACTGAAAACTACATAGATGAATTCTGATCCATTTTCTTTGTACAGGCAATCGACTACATTCTTAAAGACCTCATTACTATTGATTGTGATTTCCAGTGCAGGATCCAATTCTGCTTGGCCTTTGGCAAGTCTCACTTTTTCTCTGTACTTTCTAACCTCAGAAAAGCAGGTCTCCTTGCTGATTCATCCCATCTTCTATTTCTAGGTTTCTTTCTTTCTCATAATAACTTATTTGGGATGCTTGCTCATCTTGTTTGGTCTGCAGCCCTTTTCCTATTATTTTTCCCTCTTGCTTAGGATTCATGGTTCAGAGAAATTCTATAAGTTTGACTTAACGTTTTTCCAAGTCTCCTCCACATTTAGATCTCAGTTCCTAACTAATTTTCCTAATTGTTTAAAGTTTTCATCAAAGATCCTAGTTACAGACCTACTTTTGTTTATTTTTACATTTAATTTACACTTAATTAGTTCATGATCTCTTCAACTCCTTGTGAGGTTCTCCCTCCTCACAAATAGTAAATCTAAATCTTCATTGCTTTGGTGATTATTTGGTGAAGAACTCTGTCAGCTATTACCTGCAGGCCCTAACATGATTATTAACAGTTGTCCTCCAATCTATACAGGAAATTAAATTATCTCATAATCAAAGGTTTTATTAAATTATTAGAGGTCTATATCGATGTACTAACAGAATAATGGGTCTCTGTAATATGTCCCAAGCAGTATCTCAAAGGTAGAGGTAACTGTTACCTTCTTTCCCAAGTGATTTTTGACTGAAAGAGAGTCTGTTTTATCCATTCCATCACTTCAAATTTCTTTGCATCCTACCTCATCATTAACATACAATACCACTCCCACACCTTTATCTTTATTTATGGCTTTTCTGAACAGCACATACCCTTCAGCATCTGTACTCTGGTCATGGCTACTGTTCTGCCATGTTTTTATTGCTCCTATAATATCTGAGTTTGCCTCCTGTACTTCCTTTTATTTCCTCAATTTTGTTATCCAGGTTCTTTACATTTGTATAGAGGTGTCTTAATTGTTTGTGCTTAGATGTGTTGTTTCACCCAAATTCCTTGCCAGACTAGACACACTTATTCTCCTTGCAATATCACCTACCTGTCTGTTAGTGTTATTGCTATTGGCACTTTCTTACCTGTTGTTGTTCATTCTTTTTCCCTCTATTATTCCTCTCTTCATTGCTGTTTCCTGTCTTATCTGATGTTCCTTCTGCTAATAGTGGAATCAGGCATGGAGACCACATGAACAACTCTCCACAGTCTTTACCAAATTATTCTCTTGAGATACTAGTGGAAAGGAAAAAAACTGTGATATCATCTAAATGTTATCACATGATAAGACATCATCTATTTTTACCCCAAATCCAGGACAGAATATTTATAGAATACTTCTGCTATTTGTTCATGATTATTGATCTTTCTACTATTTCTACCTAATAATGGACAGTGCCTTTATTTTTATTATTGTTTTCACATTATTAATAAACTTCTAATTGTCCACTGTTTCAGCTGGCCGTCAATTTCTCCTTGTCTTACTTTTCTTCCCTGATCAATTTTGTAATATTTCTAGCTTCTGATTTATATTCATTACTATCAGCTTCACTTTTCTTCCACTTTTTATGTTAGCTACCTTCACTTCTCTCCAAACTAACTTATTTTTAACCATTGTGGTCTCCTTGCTCAACTGTGGCATCTAGTGAAGTGTTCTTAAATAACTCCCAATTATCATTCGTATTTTTCTGATTAATTTTTTTCATTCCAGCTGATCCAGTTCATAATTGTTTTTACCTCTGTGAAATTAGCCCTTATCTTAGCACCAAGTATATATCTCACCAATCAAGACTTTATTCTGTTTGCACATTGTAAATGTGATCAAATCATGATTACTTGTACTTAAAGTACCATTATTTTTAGTTCTATAATCAGTTCCTCTCTATATGACAAGATAAGGTCTATGTAGAATTCTCACTGTGTTGGATGCAGCAATTTTTGAGTTAGGAAATTGTTATTGCTGACATTTACAAATTCCAAAGATGTTTTAGTACTGAAAGCTTGAGACTTTCAGCATATGTTACTTAAATTGAAGTCCCCCATAATCACATAACTTTAAATACTATATGCTACAATAGTGTTTCTTAAACTTTTTGAGACCACAGAACACCAAACAATATTTTTTAAATGTGGAACACCTATGAAAATTTTCTTGAAAAAAAATTTGTTGTCAGACCAAAACAAACAAACATAACCCAAACAGCCACATATACAGCAAAACCAAAATGAAGTAATTTGATCAGGCATTACAGCAATGAAGGAGTAACATCGTAGCTGGTTTTAATAACAGAAATATATGCCATCAGTGTATGACATCAAAAAATTGTCAGATTCTCACAGCACACCTGCGAGTTGTTTATGGAACACCAGTGTTCCGCAGAACATAGTTTGAGAAACACTGTTCTAGGAGACGTACCCTGTGGTGCCCAGGCCCTTAAGGGAGACTGATAGTGTAGGGAGGGGAGGGTCAGGGCAGGGTCTCGGGAATGGGGGTGGGGTCAGGGGAGGAGACTGGGACAGGGCAGTTTGAAACTTGAGGGGTGAGGAGGGACTCATGTTGGCTGGTCTCATCTGCCTGGACCTTCTCCCTTTGCCCAATTTACCTTAGCCTGCTGGTGCCCTCTCTCTCCCGTCCTACCCCTTCCTGCCAGCAGGGACCTTTTCTCTACCCCCACTCTCCTATCACAGCCACCGGTGATCGGTGGGGAAGAGTTTGGGGCACAGGGGTACTTACCTAGTCTGGTGGCAGGCAAGATGGCAGAGCCTTAGCCACTGCCTTGGTGATGCAGCTGTCTCCAGTGAGCACTCTCAGTATTATGTCCCTCCTCTCTGCCCCCTCACTTTCCATCAAAACAAAAAAGCAGTCAAGTAGCACTTTAAAGACTAACAAAATAATTTATTAGGTGAGCTTTCATGGGACAGACCCACTTCTTCATACCATAGCCAGACCAGAATAGACTCAATATTTAAACACAGAGAACCAAAAACAGTAATCAATGTGGACAAATCAGAGAAAAAAATTATCAAGGTGAGCAAATCAGAGAGTAGAGGGGCAGAAGCCGGAGAGGGGAGCAGGGGCGGGGGGGTCAAGAATTAGATTAAGCCAAGTATGCAAATGAGCCCCTATAGTGATCCAGAAAATTCCCATCCCAGTTCAAACCATGTGTTAATGTGCTGAATTTGAATATAAAAGAGAGCTCAGCAGCCTCTCTTTCAAGAATGTTGTGAAAATTTCCTCTTCAGTAACACAAAAACTCTTAAGTCATTAACAGAATGGCCCACTCTATTAAAATGCCAGCTAACAGGTTTGTGGATCAGGAGTGTTTTTATGTCTGTTTTGTGCCCATTAACTCTTTGTCTAAGAGAGTTTGAAGTCTGTCCAATATACAAAACATCTGGGCATTGTTGGCACATGATGGCATATATGATGTTAGTTGAGGAACATGAGGATGTGCCCGTGATTCTGTGAATAACCTGGTTAGGTCCAGTGATGGTATCTCCAGAAAAGGTATGTGGACAAAGCTGGCAGCGGGCTTTGTTGCAAGGAAAAGTTCCAGGACTGGTGTTCCCGCAGTATAGACTATGGCTGTTGCTGAGAATCCTCATAAGGTTGGGAGGTTGTCTGTAGGAGAGAACAGGCCTGTCAGCTAGGGCCTTCTAGAGTGTGGCATGCTGATAAAGGATAGGTTGTAGGTCTTTAATAATTCATTGTAGTGGTTTGAGTTGGGGGCTGTAGATGATGACCAGTGGTGTTCTGTTCTTGGCATTTTTGGGTCTATCTTGGAGTAGCTGGTCTCTGGGTATTCGTCTGGCCCTGTTGATTTGTGTTTTTATTTCTCCTGGTGGGTAATTCAGGATTATGAATATTTGATAAAGATCTTGTAGTTTTTGATCTCTGTCACTAGAATCAGAGCAAATGTGATTGTAACTAAGGGCTTGACTGTAAACAATGGATCTAGTAATGTGTGCAGGATTGAAGCTAGAAGTGTGTAGGTAAGTATAGTGATCAGTGGGTTTCCAGTACGGTGTGGTACCTATCAGGCCATCCTTGATTTGTACTGTAGCGTCCAGGAAGTTTATCTCTCGTGTGGAGTAATCGAGGCATAAGTTGATGGTGGGGAGCAGATTGGTTAAGTCTCTGTGGAGTTCTTCTAGAGTTTCTATGCCACGGGTCCAAATCATAAAGATGTCATCAATATAGCTGAAGTAGAGAAGGAATAATAGGGGATGAGAGCTGAGGAATCGTTGTTCCAAGTCAGCCATAAATATATTAGCATATTGTGGGGACATGCGGGTGGGTGCCCATAGCAGTTCCACTACTCTGGAGGTATAAATTGTCCCCGAATCGGAAATAATTGTGGGTGAGATCAAAGTTACAGAGGTCAGACACCAGATTGGCTGTGGTGACATCAGGGCTGGTATTCCTGATTGCTTGTAATCCATCTTTATGTGGAATATTAGTGTACAGAGCTGCTACATCCATTGTGGCAAGGATGGTGTTGTCGGGAACTTTTCCAACGTTTTGTAATTTCCTCAGGAAGTCAATGGTATCTTGGAGATGGCTGGGAGTGTTGGTGTCATAGGGTTGAGGAGGGGGTCCAAGTAACTGGATAGTCTGGTGGTAAGGGTGCCAATACCCAAAATGATAGGTCATCTGGGATTTCCAGGTTTATGGATTTTGGGAAGTAAATAGAATAATCCAGGCTGGGTCTCAGATGGTGTGTCAGAGTGAATAAGGTCCCGAGTAGCAGCAGGGAGTTCCTTAAGTAGTAGTTGTAATTTCCTTTGGAATTCCAAGGTGGGATCAGCAGGGAGAAGTCTATAAAATGTGGTGTTGGAGAGTTGTCTGGCTGCCTTCTGTTCCTAGTCTGACTTGTTCATGATGACAACAGCACCCCCCTTTGTCACCTCTTTTGATTATAATGTCTGGGTTATTTTTGAGCCTCTGGATGGCATAGCGTTCAGCATAGTTGAAATTGTGTCTCATTTGGCATTGTTTGAGTATAATGTCAGTCTGAGCATGGTTGCAGAAGCATTGTACGTAGAAATCCAGACTTTCACTATGATTATCGGGGGGGGGGTTCACATAGTCACTTTCCATGTTATGGAAAATAGATTCCTGGCGTTTCCCATTTTCCTGGCAAAACTAAAGCCAGACCTTGCTTTAACTTAGGGTAAGAGGAAGCTCCACACCAAATTTGGTGGTCCTAACTCATTTTTAAGAGTAGTTCTTGAACAAACAGACTCAAAGTTGCACAGTGACAGACTTACAGATAGACACGCACACTCTAATAAAGAGAGAGAGAGAGAGAAGAGAACGCTTATTCTGTTTCCTAGTGTGATTTGATTATCTGTAGCATGTAACAATCAGGGCCCAATCAAATGCTTTATCTATTAGGACATTGATCCATAAACATTCAAGATCATTTTCTCACTAGTTGTCAGCAAGTCAGAAATGTTGCCATTTTACCTCTGACATCTTTCCTGAACAGATAACTATTGATTTTAACTTTCCAGTCACAGGAGTCATCCCACCAGGTTTCATTAATATCTACTATATCAAATTTGTGCTAAAAATGAACAATTACAATTCCTTTTGTTTGTTACTGAGGTTACTAGCACTGGAGTATAGGTACTGAAATTATTTATTTGCTACATGTCTTTGGTTCCTTGATTCAGTCTGTTCTCATGCTAAGTGCTCACATCTTCTCTCCTTTAATCCATCCCTTTTGTTATTTGTTTAATGCCCTCCCGACTATTCTAGCCAGTCTGTTTCCAAGAAAATCGATCCCCGTTCTACTGAGGTGGATACTATTCAAATCATTTATCCTTCTCTCTCCAAACCCCCTGGAGAGAATAACAGGAATAGAGTCTATCCCTTCCACTGAGGGACCATTTCACCTTTGTGTACAATTTATAATTTCATCATCATCATCATCATCATCATCAAGAACAACCATGGACTCAGTACCCATTGGTGTCCAATGCCTCCCTCCCTATTTACTTCCATCTTTCCCTGTCCAGGGCGGAGTGGCTTAATTTCTGTAAACTAGCTATGCACTAGCTATAATCTACTAGATCATCTACCCATTCTCTGTGGGGTCTGCCTCTCCTATTCAAACTGTCCATTATGTGAAATACCAGCGTCTTTGTTTTTCATTCATCATTCATTCTGTAGATATGCCCAAATAGCTGCAACTCACATCGTATAACCTTCTGCAGCAGATTCTCTTTCAGCTGTATCTTCCTATGTAATTCCTCATCGGTGACCTTCTGCATCTATCCTTTTCTCAGGATCTTTCTATAGCAACTCCTGTCAAATGCCAATATCCTTCTCCTCAAATCTTTCATTATCACTTCTGAAACTATGTGTAATTTCTGTTTGAATAACTTGTATTCTTAATATTGCCAAACAAGTGATCCAAAAGGTGGCCTACCTAATTTGTAAAGGCTCACATTTCTGTTCATGGATATCAGACATCATTAAAGAGAACAGGGAAATAGGGTATCCCATAAATCATAAAGTAACTCCTTTGGAAAGAAGGATATGTTACAAAAATCTCCCAAAGAGAGAGGAGTTGTTATGCTGAAAGACAGATGGCATGCTGCTATGGTGAGAGACTTCCTTGGAAAAACATCCGTGATACCTGGCTGGGACTGTAGCTTTCAGTTGAACAGCTGAGACATAATTTGGCTAAGGATGCCTAAAATGAAAAGAGACAGCTTCTGAGCAATGAGTCATACATAAAAATTAGCCTAAAAGGAAAGTGAAAGCAGGAATGATGAAACAGTTTCAAAAAACCCTGTCAGAAGTTATTCTAAATTATCTCCCCCTCCACATAAAGAACTGTGAAGAAGCTCACTGTGGTAAGCCTGGATATCGAGCAAGCTGACACATCTGAGGAGTCTTAATGTTGAAAGAAGGTAGATGCTATACTGGAAAAAAAAACTGCTAGTCACACTAAATGTAACATTCCAAATACAGGTTGAACCTCTCTAATCTGGAACTCCCTTGTCTGGCAAAATCTGTAATCCAGCATGATTTTTAATTAGATAGATGACCACTTATAATGGATGTCACAAAGTTTCCTGTGGTCCCATAAGTTTGTTTACAGCCATCAGTCCTGGGTCTCGGTATTCTGTGCTGTTCTTTAGCTGTAATTTACCCCTAAATGTCTTCTAAGAGCCCAGTCAGCAGTGGAAGTTTTGATAATGGTGCTAGACAATACTGATCTCCCCTTGTCTGGCAAATTCTCTCATTCAGCACCAGTCAGTCCCAAATGTGCCATTTTAGAGAGGTTCAGCCTACATCAATGAAAACAAAAAAATAATCCCTGAATAGATTATACCCTTAGGCTATGTCTACGCTAGAAGCATCTGTCGACAGAAGTTACTGTCGACAGGTCAGTCTCGACAGAACATCTGGCAACAGATTGCTTCTGCACACAACTTGCTCTGTCGACAGAGAAATGCAGATTGCACTGCCCTCTGGTGCCAGAGAGCAGAATGGCAGCTTTGCAAAGAGGGTTGGCCCACAACTGGAAGTCCTCTCTGTCGACAGAAGTGTCTACACTGCACTCATGTTGACAGTACTTTGTCGAGAGACTGTTATGCCTCAAATTTTTGAGGGATAATACTGTTGAGGCAAATGCAGAGTTCTGTCAAGATCTGTCAACAGAATGCTTTAAGCGAGTGGACACTCCCTGAGTTATGTCAACAGAAGGCCCCCTTCTGTCGACACAACTGTCTAGTGTACACCCAGCCTTAGTGAATATAGCTGGTGTGAGTACCTGGATAAGGTGTGTACTTCTGACCCCGGAATTCGAGAACTTGGAGGAAAGTCAAAAAATTGAAGCATAATAGATGTAAGTTAGAAAGCCAAAATATATTTAACTTAACTAGTAACAGAGAGAAAGCCGTGTTAGTCTGTATACTATCAAAACAAAAAAGCAGTCAAGTAGCACTTTAAAGACTTGATGGCTTTTTTGTTTTAACTTAACTAAGTGGTGATGGGCAGGGAAGAAATCCAGTTATAGCAATCTGTGAGAATTTCAAAGCCATAAACTGTGTGGAGAAAGAGGAATGGTTTAAGTTGTCCACAGGGAGGGTAGCTAGGAATAATGAGATGGCACTGAGCAGTGGAAAAATAGGCTGAACTTCAGGAAAAAATAGTTGCTAACATTTTGATCCATTGGACTGTGGGATAGTTTCCCACAGGATGTGTTAAAAGCTCCATTGATTGATTTATTCAAAGGAAAACTGGGTATAGTATGAGGATCACTCCTCGATTGTCATAGAAATACAAACTAAATGAACGAAAAGGGCTTTACCAACTCTAGTATCTTTATTTTTGAAGTATTGTTAAAAATACCACCTAGGGCTGTGCATATCCCCAATGAAGTGAAGCGTTGATGCACTCTGCTGAGCTCTTTGTTCTCATACACACTTTTTATGATCATCCCCATAGCATTTAATTGTTCTGTTAAGTCAGATGCCTCTCTGGTTTTGGAAGCTGACACTGCATGAATCTTGCCCCACAGTAATACTCCAGGTTCTCAGGGAATTACAGGTTGAACCTATCTAATCTGGCATCCTTGAGAACTGACAGGTGCCAAACCAGACAGTTTGCTGAACCACGGGAGGTCAACATTGTCTAGCAGCATTATCAACACTTCCAATGCTTACTGGGCTCTTAGAAGTTATTTAGGGGTAAATTAGAGCTAAATAACAGCACAGAACAGTGAGTCAGGCGTGGTGGCTGCAAACAACCTTTATGGCTGTGTCTACACTACCCCTCTTTTGGAAGGGGTATTTTAATGACGCGGATTTGAACTGGTTAATGAGGTTCTGATATGAATATTCAGCACCTCATTAGCATAACAGCAGCCAGTCGTGCTTCGAAAGTGCTGCTTTCGAAATGCAAACTGGCCATGTAGATGCAGGTGCGCCGAAATAAACCTCAGACGTTAAAATTCCCTTTTTTCCAAAATGAATTGGGAATAAGGGAATTTTGAAATCTGGGGTTTATTTCAATGCACCCACGTCTTCACGGCCAGTTTGCATTTCGAAGGCAACACTTTCAAAGTGCGACTGCCTGCCATTATGCTGATGAGGTGCTGAACATTCATATCAGCCCCTCATTAACCAGTTTGAATCCATGCCATTTAAATACGCCTTCCTAAAGGGAGGGGTTGGGTAGACACAGCATATGGGACAATGGAAAACTTGTCCACGCCCATGATGAGTGGGAACTCTGCTAACTAAAATCATGCCAGACAACAGATGTTGCTGGAGTAGAGTGGGCCAGATGAGAGAGGTGCAATCTGTATTTTATTTTACTCTTTTAATGATGGAGGACTTCAGAAAGCCTGGGAGCTGTGTCAATCTTATCCATTTTTTGACCGGAACTAGGCATCAGCGGGTTAATTCTCAGGTCATAACAAGTAATAGTAAAAATGGTTGGTGTTGAACCTTTGTTAATGACCACTGAAAAGAAAATTTGAGTCTGTCTCCAACAAATCCTAGGTAACAGAATTCAGAGGGAGTGATTTCCCCAGCAGTCATTGAAGGTAACAATGCCTCTGACTGATCATTTTGATAATAGGGTGAGAACTGCTAAAGCTCTCCATATAGTCAGCATCACTGAGATTTTTGTGAAAGTAACTTTTCTTTTTTGTGGGGTTGGGGGGCGGTTTTCTTTTGCTTTTTTTGCTGTTCCTTTGCCATTTGTTCTTCTCTCTTATTCCTCTGCCTGCTGTCATCAGAATTCATGGAAAGATACTTTCATTACCGGTCACCTCTGTAAGTCAAAATAACTCTTACAACTGCTCAGGCAAGGAAAGAATTTGGAGTTTTAAAAGATCCAGGAGTGCCTGTTTCTCAGGTTATACACTAGTTCTGGCAAAACAGGGTTAATGGACTCTTTGGAATTAGTCTCCCCATGCTGGTGCAGGACTGCATAGCAAGCAGGCTGTCATTAGCAGGCTTTGGCTTTGGTGCCCCTACTATACCAGATGCTCCCACTAAGATTGCTCCAGCCTTGACCTATGTTCTCAAACGGTGCTGTAACTAGCTAATTTTGCACCTGAGGCTAGAATATAAAATTGTGCCCCCTCATATATTCATAGTAGTTATTTTGTAGAAAAAGGGCAAGTACATAAACATTATTATTATTATTATTATTAATAATAAGAAGAAGAATAAGAATATGAATATGAATAAGAATAAGAATAAGAATAAGAATAAGAATAAGAATAATAAACCACACTGCTTATGCTGGTCGGAGGGGCTGTGTCTGTTTCCCCGGGACTTGCTGGCAAGGAGCTGGGGGGTTGTGTGTGGTGGACCGGCCGTGACCCCATCTCTCCTGCTTCAGCAAGGTCCATGCCCCTAGTGGCTGCTTGTGGCAGGCTGTGGCGGGGCCAAGCAGGATGTGGGGGTGGCTGGGTGGGTGTGCTGGCAGCACTGGGTGCAGAACCAACATGTGGGATGTGTTGCAGTGGGGAGGTGGCGGTAGTGCTGTGTGCGAGCAGTGTATGTATGTGTGATGGTGCTGTGCATATGGGTAGGTTGTGTGTGTGTGTAGATGCAGGTGGTCTTGTGTGTCAGGAGAGGGTGTGTGGAGATAGCGAAGTGTGTACAGACAGGGTGTAAATGGTGGTGGTGCTGTACCAGGAGGCAGGTGAATGTAAATGCTAGTGGTCCTGTGTGTGCAGGGGCAGGGTGTGCTGGTGGCACTGTGTGTCAGGACAGGTATGTTGTGGTGCTGTGTGTAGGGGCAGTGTAAGGGTTTGTCTAAGCACTACTAATGCTGTGTACAGGGTGTGCTGGTGACAGTGGAACTGTGTGCAGGGGAAGGGGTGACTGTGGTGCTGTGCGCAGGGGCAGGGTGTGTATGACTCTATGCACAGGAGAAGGGTGTTTAGAGGTCTGTGTGTATGTGATCAGGAAGTGTAAGTGGTGCTGTGTGCAGGGGGTGGTGCGTGTGGTGTTGCGTGCGGTGCTGTGTGCAGGGGCAGGAAGGGTGTTTGGCCCTGTTTGCAGGGGCACGGTGTAAGTGGTGGCACTATGTTTGAGGGCAGGGTGTGGGGGGTGGCGCTGTGCACAGGGGAAAGGACGGGGAGTGTGAATGGTGCTGTGCACCCCCAGTCCCCATACTAAACCCCTCCTCCAGAGCCCAGGCCTCTACTCTAGCCTCAGCCCCTTCCCCTTCCCCAGAGCCAGGCACCCCCAGCCCCTCCCCCCCAGCTGTATATTCTAGTGAATCACCGGAGCCGGTGCTGATGGAGCCGGGGACGAAGGTGCCCAGGCAGCATTAGGATGCAGGAGCTGTGCCAGGGAAAGAGCAGTGACAGGGGCCACTGCTGCCACATGCTTGGCCCACAATGAGGCGGGGCGTGTGCATGCAGTGGCAGGAGGGGTGCCCCATGTGTGTGGGTCTCCTGCACATGGAGCCCAGGGGCAGGGGCTGGTGCACAACTGGGCAGCACATGGCTGCCCGGCACAGGCTCTGAGCGGAGTGAATGCACGACTCAGGTTGTGCCGCGTCCACTGCCTGCCCCCGGCTTAGCCCTGCTCCCTTCTCACCTATGGGATCTGCCACATGTCCCCATGACCAGCATGAGGCAGTGTAATAAGGGTGAGGCAAGTAAGACACTTGTCTCAGGTGGCAGGAACTCCTCACACACCCCGAATGGCATCCTGCACTCCCTCAGCCCTACGCCCAAGGCACATGCCTCACTCGCCTCATACTTCACCCAAGGAGAGAGAGAAATCACCCCATTAGAAAGCAAACTCCAGCTCAAGTTGGATAATATTGAAATGTGTTGTTTATTATGTTGATTGGTTGCTGAATTTCTATTGTGAATGGTATTGACGGGGTGGGCTGAGGGGAACTAACTCTGTTTACAAAGGCCAAGTTATGCACTCAGCTATTAATGTGGTTAACATCATATTGCCTGGTCAGCACTGAAGACTCTTTGTTTAGGCTTTTTGACTATCTTCAGAAATTGTCTCCTGTCCCACTGTAAGGTATCATTTGTAGGTTGCATAAAAGAGCTGAAATCCATTAGTAGGAGTGACACTCATTTCCCACACTGTACTCTCTCAAATACATCCTCCTGGAGGCTCCTACTGACCCCTTGTTTTCCATTTCTTTTTTTTTTTAAAGTCGCAGTCATCTCCAGGTACTCATCTCCCAGAGAGTTTTGGCCTTGGGGAGCGCAGCCTCAGTTCTGCCTTAATTAATTTGATTGATAGATTAATGCTCGTAGCATCTGTGTACCTACACTTTTAAAGTGTGGGAGTTTTATTGTTCATTAGTTTGTATTACACTATGCATAATTGCCTCCAGCTCTTTACTGTTCCTTCCTGAAGAGCTCTGCTTCTCTTCCCAAGTTAACTCCCACACTTCCTACGCATATCACATCCCACATTTGTGTGTCTTTAAAACTGCATCCCACTCCTCCTGCTGATCCTACCTCTCCATTCAGGGTGATGACAAATACCTGAAAGGCAAGATCAGTGCTATCCACCTTTCCTTTCACTGTTCTCTTCCTCTCCTGTCTTCAGCTCTGTTCTCCTTCCCCAGAGATTCCAAAACCCCATGGCCTGTGCACTTGACCCTTTCTCTTCCCATCTCCATATACTTCCTTGTTTCCTGTCTCATGTCCTGCCTTTTCCTCAACTGCATGATCTCACACTATCTTCCTCTCTCTCTCTCTCTCCTCTGCCTGCTTCTCTGCAGCCTTCAGGCATGTTCTTCTTTTCATATGCTAAAGAAATTGCCCTTCAAAGTCACCTATTTCTCAAGCTACACTCCCTCTTCCTTCTCCCACTTACCTTCAGACATGACTTAAAGCATGTTTTATACTCCCCCTGCATCTGATTTTTCTTCTCTTGCTGTCTTTTTGTTCTGCATTAATTCAGTTTTGCTGACAGTGCACTCACCATACTCACTGGCATCCAGCTCTTTAGCTATCTTCCAGAAATATGATTTTTAGCTCTGTTAATACGGTTGCAAACTTTCTATCTGCAGACAACTAAATGCCCTTCGGGCTGAGCAGGGGATTGAGGTGCAAGAGCCTGCTGGGGATGCAAGCTCCATGAAGCACTTACCTCAGCCAACTTCCACAAAGCCACCAGCATTTTCCTCTGGCTCCAAGGTGGAGGCACAGCCACGCACCACCCTGAGAGCTCCCACTGGTCACAGTTCCTGGCCAATGGGATTTGTAGCAGGTCCTGAGGGCAGAGGGAATGTGTGGTGCCCCTGTGGCTCCCTCTACGCCAAGGAACCAGGTAGAGATGTTGGATTTTTTTAATGATTATACGTTGCTCACTATATACAGTTTGTGCCACCTTAAAGACTAACATATTTTTTTGGGATAAGCTTTCATGGCCAAAGACCCACCTTCTCTGAAGCATCTGATGAAGCTTATATCTAAATAAATCTCTTCGGGGACATCTACACAACCCTGGAAGATCAACCTCTCTGGGTTTGCAGTCGACGCCTGTGCTCCTTGTGAGACACGAGGAGGAAGGGAGGTCAACAGGAGAAATGCTGGTGGCACACTGGCCAGCTGTTGCATTCTGAGCAGTGTGAAAAAATATTCTTACCTCCTATGTTCAGACAGTCATGGTATTCTGATATGTTACTATGTAGGTGCAATGAGATTGGTACAATGGCTGTTATTCATTACTTGATTTCCTGCATCCAGGTAATATTTGAATTATATTTTAGGGCGATCAGAAGAAACTTGGACCAATTTTTTCCCCATTTTATTCCTTGTCCCTTACAGGTTCTGACTGGGTCATTAGAAAAATAAAAATACAATTAATATATAACTTTAAGAAATGAACAGTTGTTATATAGCTTTTTAATTGCAGCAATAAGTGAAAAGAGGAGCAATGAAGAGTAAAATCACATCATTTTATTTTTGTGCTTGTAAAGGCACAGAAGTCTATGAAAACTAGGAATATATTGAAGTTTTTGGATGGATGTTGCTCAAATAAATCAGCTTTAAAATCAAGACATCCACCCTTTTAATTCAGAGTTTTCTGTAAAATCGTGGAAACCACTGAAATGCCAATATGCTTTTGAGTATAATCACTATCTAAAGATACAGCACTGAGCACACAGTTAGTTCTTAGCAGATAACAATAGTGAACTATAAAGTATCATATTGAAAAACATGATTTACTAGGGAAAAAACAGACAGATCCATGCCTGCACGGTATTCATAACATAGAAGAATTCTGCCATGATATCAAGTACTGCATACAACATGGCACAATCTTTTGAGAGAATTACACCTGTGGGTTATGAAAAGTGAAATACCTGCAAATTAGGGTTTATAGAAGTATCCAAAATATTAAGGAAATCTGCATTATGGTGCTGTGTAATTTTAACCTGCAAAATGAGACCTTTTCAGAATCCATCAGAAAAACTGCATTTCTTTCTAGTTACCACCTGTAAAATAATTTTGTCATGTAGTATTGATTTAAAAACCTGATAATGTAATTAGTTTACTTGTGTCATCATAAACATTTTCAGTAGCTGTAATTAATTAGTCTGATAAACAGATACAAATAACACACATTTTTGCATATCTCCTCCATAGGTTGTGAGGTTTTGTTTGTTTGCTTGCTTGCTTGCTTGCTTATTTGTCAACATCAACAGGACTTGTACTGTATTGAGCGCAATATCATTTATGCATTCTCAGGGGAAATTTCTAAATTGCTGGCATCCTACATAAACAGAATTGTAGTGAGTTCTGTATACATCAGTCCAAGAATAGCCTCAAATCTGGGTCCAGAACAAGATTATTCCTAACTTTGCTCATAAGAAATGGTTTCCCTTCTAACCTTTATTTAGTGCTTATCTAGTCAAGATGTTAGGACATCACATAATTTTACAAGGAGCAAAGACTTGTAACTGACTCTATGACTTCACACTGTATCCAGTTAGAGGAGAAAAATCTAGGAATTTCATCAGCCAGTGTTATTACTGCACTAATTATGAGTCATCAGTGAAGATGTCTGATACCGTCTCATGTTCTCTTCTTTCATGCTTCTGATGTGACTTCCACATTTTTTTCTTGACGCATGTGTACCAAACTTACAGGCTACATCTACACTAAGAGAAATCTTCAAAATAGACATGCAAATGGCCATTTCAAAGGTTACTAATGAGGCACTGAAATCCATGCCGCTGGCCATCGCCCTTCAAAATTGCTGCTTTTCACTCCCTCATGGCTCGTCCAGAAGAAAGAGCTTGAGGAAGGCAGGAGGTGCAAGAAAGTTCCGGGCAAGAAACTGAAGGACTAAAGAGACTCAGATATATATGCGCTGTCTGTGAATGTTCATACTTTCCTCTGGGCTGCACTGAAATATATTGAAGCCATCAGTATCTTGCCTTGTGGTAAAAGAACTGCCTAAGTTGTTGATCACATCTGATTTGTTGAAACATGCTTCGGACAGCTTCTACAGCTGCTAATGCTGCTGGACATGAGATGCCCAAATTAATCAATCATACATATGAGGGATCTTTCACCACCATCATCTTGATAAAAATCTGTGGTGAGGTAGGAACCCACAGATGATGTTGGTTACATTCAGTGATGAGAATAATTAAAAAGTTGTCTTTGGACATGCTTCAGTGTCAGGAACTCACAGGGCTTTATCCATGTGAAGAATGACAAATCCACTTTGAAATGCCATATACATATTTGCTTTATGTCTCTGAAAAAAAAAATGGATGTGACACTTGGAAACATTATTTGAAGCTTTGTCTTATCGAAAATGAAGTTCTTGGATATCAAGGATTAGCAGTCATGGCAAACTTTTTTTTGGCTCTTTCTTTAAGACAGTTATTCAGACTGTCCAAGAATAAGAAGCATTGAGTAATGAGCTATGTTTTCAGAGAGAACTGAGGTGCAGACTGTTAGCCTGTGGGTCACTGTGATTTATAGCCCTCCTCCATTTCTTTTTCCAGGGGCCTAAAACAGTAAGGGATTGAAAGTCCTCACACTTTTCAGGCCCAGAGAAATCTTTGCTACCCCTAGGGTGTGTCTGCACTAGGAACTAACTTCAAAGTAACAGCAATGAAGGGTCCTGTGTCACCTTGTAGACTAACAGAAAAGTTTTGAGCATGAGCTTTCATGAGCACAGACTCACTTCATCACTTCATCTGATGAAGTGATGAAGTGAGTCTGTGCTCATGAAAGCTCATGCTCAAAACTTTTCTGTTAGTCTATAAGGTGCCACAGGACCCTTCGTTGCTGTTACAGATCCAGACTAACACAGCTACCCCTCCGATACTTAACTTCAAAGTAAGACACTATTCCGAAGTAGCCAGCAGAGAGTCTACACATGTTTTCCCTTACTTTGAAGTTAACTTTGAAGTAGGGAGCCCAATTTCAAAGTCCTTACTCCATTCCCGGGAATGGAGTAGTGCCCTACTTCGTAGTTGGGTGTGTGTTGGGTTGTACTTTGAAGTAAGCAACTTCGAAGTTATTTTTATAGTGTAGACACAGCCCTAGATGGCAATATGTTACTGAAATACCCCCTTTAAAAGGCAGATGATTAATTTTATGACAAACAGAATTGTAAGGTACAAATGCTACACTTGGAGATTCTGTCAGACTGAAAACTGTAGACTCAAGTGAGCAGTGTTAGAGCATCTGCAATGAGAGTGCTTCATGCCATTAGCTATGGCCTGAAGAAGAACACTCACATAAAAGCCTTGTGCAAAGCTACAGGCAGTTCAGGCAGAACCACGGAGACAAAAGTCCGAACAGAACTCTGGGCCACTGAAAGACTTTGTGACAGACTAGTTACTACCAGTGTCTTGGGTGGGTGTCATCTAGAATGGTTATCTTGTTTTGTCAAGAATGTCTTACTAGAGTAGCTGAAGTTCTTAGCTACTTTGCTGATGATGACCTCCTTGATCTTTTGGTGCACTTGAAACATATGGGTCCCACCATCGTTGCCCTTATTTTCTATTTAGCTCGGTGTAGGGGTTTATGTGTGAGGGGTGTATCTCCTTTTGTCCTAAATGTCATTAGGAATAGCTATAACTATCTTTACTGAGAAGAAGAAAAACACCTGGGGCAAAGGACATCATTAAGAGAGGAGACTTTGTGAAAGAGCAGGACAATCCTTAATTGATGGTAGTTGTGACCCACCCAGGCCGGTAGGTACAGCAGAGTTGTAGAAGGCAGTTATACTATATACTTTCCTGTTTCCAGAATAATCCAGAACAAAGGCTGCTCCAGGCTAATGAGGTCACCTGACTCCAATTATCCTGCAAAGAGTCACTTGGGGCTGTTAAGCTAATGTGGACACCTGATTCCAATTAAGGCCCCACCCATAGTGTTTAAAAGCTCTCCCTCTAGTCAGCCTCAGAGAAAGGAGCAGAAGTGCTGCTGAAGGACTGGACCAACTAGCCACAGGGACGGGAGCCCTTAGGGGAGGGTGTAGGAGGCATTGAGGGGAGAAAGAGCAATGCCAAGGGCAAGTGGATGAGGAAAGGGTACCAGCTCCAGTAGCAAAATGAAAGCTGCCAACAGCTGCTGCCTCCAGGGTACCTGGGCTGGGATGGCAGTAGAGGGCAGGTCAGGTTCCTCCCAAACCTCCGTGATGCACTGCAGTGACAAATCCTGAGTGCGAAGACAGGCTCCTGTTAGGACAGGAGACTGTATTGTTCTTGTTAAGCCCGAAGGGGCAACAGAGACTGGGGGAGTTCTCCCAGCAGCCTCCTTGCGAGCCTATGATGGAAGTGGTTCAGTAGGCTGAGATGCTTGCACCAAACGAGAAAAAGAGACAACACTGAAGGACAGAGTGAACCTCTGAGGCAAATATAAGACACCAGGAAGTTTGGAGTCTCATCATATAGCTTCCTGCAGCAGCAAGGAGGGAAAAGCAACTTTGACTTGACCTAGAGAGGCTGTCAAGAATTTTGTGCCTCTAAAACTGCTCAGAGTAATTGGATTTATGTAGTTTGCCATTTTGGCTTCAATGTCTACAAACCTGAAATGTTTCTTAGTTGTCTGCTGTAAACATTTTCAAATAGATATTCTTGTTCTTTAATTCAAATAATATTTAAGAACTCAAATCGGCTATAGGTTGAACCTCTCTCATAAGGCACCTTCAGGACCTGACCAATGCCGTATGAGAGAATTTGCCGGACTACAGGAAGTCAACATTGTCTAGCACATTACCAACACTTCCATGGCTTACAGGGCTTTCAGAATATATTTACGGGCAAGTTATAGTATAGATAAATAACAGCATAGAACACAGAGAGCCAGGACTAGTGGCTGTAAACAAACTTTATGGGATCATGGAAAACTTGGCCGCACCTCTGATAAGTAGTCATCTGGCTAACTAAAATCATGCTGGATTATAGATATTGCTGAGATGAGAGAATTTGGATTAGAGAGTTTCAACCTGTACTGTTAAAGGCTGTGTACCCTATACTCGGTTTTTGGCATGTTCACTTTAAGAGGAGTTGAGACCTCTCAACACGTCACCCATATAAAGTGAAATGCATGCTCCACTGAAGTCAATAGCAAAACTTCCAGGCTAGAGCTACACTGTAGCCTTAGCTCAAAATAACCTTTGCAATACGCAAATTGTGTAAGTTATTTCAAGGCGTCTTATTTCGAACCCGGGGCCAGCTGCCCCAAGGTTCAAAACAAGTGCATATTTCGAATATTCTGCTAACCTTTGTTCAATTAGGGCAAGCAGGAACGAAATACTGCACTTAAAATAATCCTGCTATTTTGAGCACAGTGGTTGGCCGCATGCATTCTATTTTGGGATACAAATGTATCCCGAAATAGAAACCATACTGTAGCCTTAGCCTCAGTGTCTTTAGTAGAATCAGGATTTCACTCTTAATGATCAAAATTTGATGGGTCATACATTTTATTAGTTATGTGTCCATGGTGCAAGCAAAGTTGTAAATATAATCAAGTTATATTTTACCTTGGTAGCTGGCATCTTTAAAATTTGAAACCAGTGTTTCTTATAAACTGTGCACTTGTCCGGCCATTCAGGAGAGACTGAAATTCTGTTCAGCTGATTAGCAGCCCATATACAGTGTTTGTTTGTTTGTTTGTTTGTTTGTAATGGTGATGCAAGTTCAAACATGCTTCTGTGCACATACAATTTTTTCTGCAAATGGATGGAAAAATATTCACACGTGGGTGGAAAAGCTTAGAGGGAACATTGTTCACAACTGCTGTCGATGGAGTTTAGTTTCTTTATTCTTCTGGAAGTTCATGATTCTCTCTCATATGCTTCCAAGAACATTTTCTTGCATCAATCAATTGGTCAATCAATCAATCAAACTCAAAACCCTAGTGTGTCATAGTAGATTTGGAAATTGATGCACAGCAGTGATAGCCAGCTTTCTTGTAACTTTCTGTATTCCATTCTTCATAACTTTTTTTCTTTCAGCTTTACTATATCTTTATTTGGATTTGCACAGTATGGGTTTGGGTGATGAAAATCAGGAGACATGAAAAACCACAAGGGAGATGATTCTGTATCTCCAGTTATTTATCTTGCAGCCTCCCAGACCACAGAATTACTATCTGAAGGAGGTAATTTGTTCTTATAGGCACTGGGTTAAGAGATGACTAACTTTTCAATTCAATATTGCCTGTCTTTCTCCTTTGAATGTGTTGTATTAGCAAACTGTAATGACATTTGGGGAATTGCTACTGAAGGGAAAATAAAAGGAAACCCATGGTTTTGTTTATTTTACCAAGGGGAAAAACAAGCAGGGTATATTTCCTTTTAAGAGTGTGACAAATGCTTTTTAATCACTGCAGATGTTAGCAGATTTATGCTATGTAAATTGTGTATATTAATGATATTCCAAGATGTCATAATAAGTGTTTATTTTGTCACATTTTATTTATGTGTGTGTGTTTCAAGATGTATGAAAGAAAGATACAGGAAACTGCAAAATCATAGTAAACCAGACAGATTTAAATAACGTTGTCAAACTATGGAGACACATTTTAATTAAAACACTTGATAAATATCTATTACAGCTACTCTAAGGGGTCCTGGATATTTGTTTTCTGATACAACTGTTCGGTAAAATGTTCTCATATAGACAGCGTCTAAGAGAAACATCTCAAAACAAGTGAGTGCATCCTTAGGACTGTGGGATTTATGCCTAATTTTATTAATATATGTAAAGAGTTTGAGCTGCTCCCTCACTTTCCCTCAGCGTTGATAAGGCCCCTCGAATCAGTAATTAGAGGTAACATGAACTGCAACAATTTTCAAGAAAGATCATGATATTCTGTGTTTTAGATGATGATATTCCTTTTGGTTATTTTCCACAAACCTCATCATAACACAATGTATCCAAATATGTAGAATTTCATGTGTTGTATTTGTTGACTGGTGATGTTTACTGGAGTAATGAAGTTAGTTTAAAAGAAGGCAGGGATTACTGCATTTATGGCACATAGCATAAAGCACAGTATACACAGCAATGACACTCTACAGTCAGACATTGAGTGCCATGCCTTTCACTTCATAGCAAGCAGAGTACACACCACTAAATGCTACAAACTCAACCATGCTTTCTCTGAACAATTTCCTTTTCAAGCTACCTTCTTACACATGCCATTCTCTGACAGTTAAAATATTCAGTTTTTTTAACTCATGTCAGCCACTTGATTTAATTTATTCATTCATGAATGAATGATAATGAGACTTGAATGTAAGCCCTTGAGATTACAAAGTCCAGCTACCTTGCGTCATCATGATGTGGAGGTGAGTCTTGGCTTTTCAAGGCTATGCTAGCGGAGCATATGTGCCACTAGGTTCTACCAAGCTGGTTAGAATTCAAGCATGCTACTGTGGGTGGACTGTATGTCCATTGTCCAAGGACCAGCCTAGCAAAGTACGGATTTGACCATAGCAACTATGAACACTACAATAGTACAGCATGACCCTCAGTCCTGTGCAGTCCCTTCTTGCTTCTGTAGTAACGGTGGTGCAGTGGTGGACATGGAGGCAGAGGGTGCTTAGCATCTCGCAATATTGAGATGATCCATCTATATTATTTTATATGTTGGCACACTTAATGTGTGATCCCTCTCAAGTGATGAGCAGGTCGATACACTGCTAGGAGAATGGCATCCCATTCACGTTGACAGTCTTGCCATTACTGAAACCCAGAGGAAAAAAAGGAAGTCATGGCAAAATGGAAGGCTGGATCACAAGTGTTCCTGAGAGCAAAAGTCAGTGGAGATGGAATTAGTGTGCCTTCAAAGGTGGCAGGAAACATACTTTTTAATGAATAATCTTATGTTGTTTTGGGGTGTTCACAATGAGCATAGTCAAATGGGCCACCATGAAAATAATCATAGCCTATGCACCAATGTCCATTGCGGAGGAAAATGAAGTAGAAAGGTTCTGTGAAGAACTTGTTAGTGTCCTCCAGATGAAAACAACATAGAGTGGTGACTGGTGACTTTAGTTCCAAAGTGGGGACAGGGGAAGATCAAGAAAATTACATCAGATAATATGGCTCAGGTATGAGAAATGAAAGAGACCAAAGACTGGGTGATTATGCAGAAGAGTTGCATGTACACATTATAAATATCTTTTTCAAGGAGCGGGCTGGAAGGTGATGGGCTTGGTGAGTGCCAAATGACGTAATAAGAAATGAAATTAATTAGGGCCTGGTGGACAAGAGGCAACTGGTTACAAATGTTGCGAAGATTCTGGACTCAGCCATCTGCATACAGTCAGATCATTGGCTGGTGAGAGTGAGAATTGAAATAAACATCATACAAGAAGAAAGGAAATAGAAGTGTTAGGCACTGCCTGCAGGTACAAAAGTTCTGCCCAGATCTATCGACTATAAGTCATTGGAAAGAGATGAAACGGAAGATACTGATTCTGATTATTACCATTTTTATTGAAGTTTGACAAGTGCAAAACTGCTGCTGCTGTGAAAAAGCCGAAGGAGTCCAGAAACTGTCTTACCCAGCATATCCTTAACCTTCCTGCCAAGCAGAGAGACATGGCAGCAGCCAAGGGCTACACTGGCCTGGAGCATAAGCTTGTCTGTAAAACATTGAGGAGAAAGATGAAAGAAGATTTTGAGGCATATTGCCTGGAAGAACAGCAGCAGGCAGTTGAAGAGAATACTAGTTTGCAAAGAGCTTGGTTTGAAACCCAGCTAAGCCAAACTCTTCCAAGCACATTTGTTGATGAAGATGGTAGAAAAATGACAAACAGATGTGAAGTGAACAGATTTGCCAGCACTTTTATAGTGAACTATTTTCATCAGTAACAGCAGTGAAGCTATTATACCTGACTTCCATCACTCCCAAACATGAAGAAGATGAAATCAGGAAGAGCAGTTGGTTTACACCAAGTTCATGTGAAAGAACTTCACACGGGAGGTGTTACGCTTGTGAAAGCAGTGATAGAGATTCTCAAGATACATTAAAGAGGAGAGAACTCTGAAAGATCAGAAGAGATTGCAAATTGTTCTGCTGACAAAAAGTGATCAAGAAGGCATTCACAGCTGTCAACCCATCTTCCTGCCTTCTCATCTTAACAAGGTCGTTATCTGTGAGGGTATCGTCAGTGAAAACATGAGAAGAAAACAGGCAAGTTTTGCAAGAGATTCTCCACAGAGGATCAAATTTTTGTGGTCACACAGATGACCGAAAGGTGTTGAGAGTACAAGATCCCACGGTGCTTGTTCTTCATTGGCTACGTCTACACGAGCCCCAAACTTCGAAATGGCCACGCAAATGGCCATTTCGAAGTTTACTAATGAAGCGCTGAAATGCATATTCAGCGCTTTATTAGCATGCGGGCGGCCGCGGCACTTCGAAATTGATGCGCCTCGCCGCCACGTGTCTCATCCCGATGGGGCTCCTTTTCGAAAGGACTCCGCCTACTTCGAAGTCCCCTTATTCCCATCAGCTCATGGGAATAAGGGGACTTCGAAGTAGGCAGGGTCCTTTTGAAAAGGAGCCCCGTCGGGACAAGACGCGCAGCGGCGAGGTGCGTCAATTTCAAAGTGCTGCGGTCGCCCGCATGCTAATGAAGCACTGAATATGCATTTCAGCGCTTCATTAGTAAACTTCGAAATGGCCATGTGTGTGGCCATTTCGAAGTTTGGGGCTCATGTAGACACGGCCATTGAGTTTAAAAAAGCCTTTGACTCTGTGGAACAAAATGCAGCTCTAAAAGGTCCACTTTCACAGGGCATCTCCCCAGCATATGTTAGAATCATAGAAGACTCCGTGATGAATGGAAATATGGAAATTCACACTTTTTGATGGTCCCTTGAGCATTGAAGTTAAGTGAGGCATAGAGCAGGGGGATGTTTGTTCACTGAAGTTGTTTGCCAGCATCCTGGAAGACATCCTGCATAGGATCAAAGTGCAAGATGCATTTCTGACTGAGGGCGAAGTTCTTAGATGCTCCTTCGTACATATGACATTATTCTAATTGTGTCAAAACCTGAAACATTGCAAATCCTCTTCAATGGCATCAGTTAGAATGTGAAGGAAATTGATCTGACCATCCACACTGCAAAAAGTAAGTGGCTGAAAAATTCATATTGTTCAGAGTATATCATGCAGCCATATGGACAGTCCGTCGAGCTGGTGGACCAGTATGTATATCTTGGACAAATATTGCAGATGGACAATGAGTTGGGCCCAGAGTTCAATAGGAGGAGGAGTTTAGGTTGGATCACCTTTGGGACTCTGCGCAGTGTCCTTGTGGAGCCCAAACTTTCTACCTCTGCAAAAGCTCATCTGTTTAACACTTCTGGTAATTCTGCATGGCTGTGAAATGTGGAATATGATGCTTACAGAAAAATCAAAGCTGCAGACCACCCAAAGAGCAATGGAAAGACACATGGGCTGTGCCTACACTAGCCCCCTCCTTTCGGAGGGAGCATGTTAATGAGGCAATTCGGAAGATGCTAATGAGGTGCTGACATGAATATGCAGCACCCCATTAGCATAATGGTGGGTGCACATGATTCAAAAGGGCCGCTTTCAGAACGCCACCACCCATGTAGACAGGGGCCTTTCGAAAGTTCCCCCGACTCCCAACTTCAAAAGCCCTTCTTCATATATGGTTTTAGGAATTTACATGCAAGAAGTGATGTCAGAGATATCATCTATGTTATGTATGACTGGATAAGGAGATGGGCTAGTCATGTTATGACAGTGAGAGACAACAGATGGACTGTGCATGTAATCTATTGCTATCCACGAAATGGGGGGGTGGAAACAAGAGGAAGCCCTCCAGCACATTGAATGGATCCTTTATGGAGGATTCATGGAAGGACACAGATGAGGGTCGCTCAAAACAGGACAGAATGAAATAGTTGCGATCTGCATTGGTGGTGAGACTATCTGCATCAGTGAAAGCACAGATCTTTCCAAGTATTCCGAGAAAGTGTGAAACCCTGGTCCCACTGAAGTCTACGTGAATTTTGCCATTGACTTCACTGGAGCTGTGCTTTCACCTCATTTTAGAAAGCATCACAATTCATGTGATATGAAAGAGTGCTAGATTTGGCATTTGTATCTATTATTTTCCTGAAAAGTGTGGTACTGATATGAAAAGTGATCCTGAAGCTATATCTCTTTACCAAGCAAAAATGCTCCCTATTTGTATTCAGTCAACTGAACAGGCTTGTGGTTGCATGCTTATTCTGCTTTATGTATGGAATAATGTATGCTCAAGATATTTATCCCTTATATGCCTGTTCGAGACAATAAAGGGCTTGTCTACACTTGCCCCCAGCTTCGAAAGGGGCATGGTAATCAGTGCAATGGGAGAGTACTAATGACGTTCTGGGGTGAATAAGCAGCACTTCATTAGTCCAATTCTCACTTGTGGCAACTTCAAAGCGTCAAACTTTGAAGTGCCGGCATGTGTGTAGCCTGCAAAATTTTGAGGCATAAAGGCACTTCGAAGTAGTGCGGGCACTTAGAAGGGCCTGTGGCTACACGCATGCCGGCACTTCGAAATTTGAAGTTTCGAAGTTGCTGCGGGGGAGAATTAGCCTAATGAAGTGCTGAATATTCAGCACAGCAGTTCATTAGTAATCTCCCATCGCCCTGATTAGCATGCTTCCTTCGAAGTTGCGGGCAAGTGTAGACCCAGCCATAGACAACTCAAACCAGGCTACACTTTTATCATTCAATACTGTCATAGAAAATATATAGAGCTGGCTAGTGTGAAATTCTTACCATCATTAATTAACACATTGTCTACTGTGAGCCCCTCTCACCAGAGGAGCCCTTGCTTCTGGCCACATCTTGGAATTAATTCTGCCAGGCCAAGGCCCCTTCCTGCGGTTGTAATACATCACTCATTCTGTGTCACACTTTCCTTGCTTCGTGATGTGGTCCTCTGGTCAGGTCACTATAATCCCCCTTTTCGAGGTCTCAAAGTCTGAGTACTCACTCCCCCATACACTGCTTCTTAACAATGGCTCTAAGGGGAACCAGTGGGGTTCTGGCCCAGGGATCATACAGCAGGCACTCAAAGTCTTCACAGTCCTGAATCCTACTGATGTGCCCTGCACTTTTCCCTACCTTGTCTTCTCTCTTCCTGTGACAGCATCAGCAGTCTCTCTCTCTGCAGCCTCTAGCTACTAGCAGCTACTAGACTTTATTCAGCCCCGCCCAGTTCTTGTCTAGCTGAGCACCCTCTCAAATTAGTCCTTGCACTCTGGCTCTTCCTCTGTGTACTGTCTAGGCAATTAATTTGCCCACCTGGACACTTTAATCCATTCAGGCTCTCTGTGGGGTGGAACCACATCATAGTCCCTAAAACATCCCCCGCCTTCGGGTGATATCCACATATTTATCTGTATATTGTGTACGGATTTTCTTTCTTCCTTTTGCTTTTTCAGTTATTCCCATTCTTACATTAATAGTTTTATTCTGAAACTACTTTCCCCACTCCATGTAGGTTATGTGGAAAGTGAGGCTTGTCACAAAAATAAGTGTATTTCACCTGGGTCATTTGAAGAATACAGTCATAAGCTCTGCACATTCTTCTCTGGAGGTTTCAGAGAAAATAAGACCAAGAGAGACACAGGAGAATAAACAAATTTGTTTCTGTATGTTGACTGGTGAAGGCAAAGTTTGTAACTCTTCTTTATAAAGTTTGATGCCAAAGTGAAAGCTGCTTTTGGCTGTTTACTGTACAGATGCTACAGGCACTTGCTCCACAGACAACCCATACAGACAGTGACCTTGACAGCATTTCAGGGATAATATTTGTACAAGGATGAGCTGTTCTTGAATAATTTCTTCAATGAATTAGGCACAAACAAGTTTTCTGCCACCATCAGGCATGTAAGTCTTCTGATTTCTACTCTTTTGTCTGTAATAAAAGAGTTCTTGTGTTCAACTGAAGAAACATCCCACACTCAACTTCCTTTAGTTCTCTCTGTCATCCATTCCTTATGAATATTGTTCCCCAAGTCTTGCTTTCAATCAACAACAGGAAAACTAAAGACTTTCTTCTTGCACTGCAGTATAGAGCATAATACTATAATATGTGGGGATTTCATTAAATGATGCAATTCTGAGTGGACATGTAAATATAAAAACTATTAGGCCAGTGGGGTAAAAGCTACTTAACTTTCCAGTTCCATTGTTATATTACAAAATAGTGTTCTGTAATCATATCTTGCTCATTTGGCCTGTTGTGCAAGATTGTCCACAAAGTTCTTCTTGTCCCATTTTACAGCCTTTTAAACTTCTTTGTTGGCTTCTGAATACAGTCTCTGAGCTTACACCTTGGCTGCTCTTGTTTTGCTGTTGTGGACTGCTACTTTTCTGTCATTTTACTCTTTCACTTTTCTCAGAGTTTCTGCTCTGATCCATTCTTTGTGGCGCTTGGTCCTCTTTCCCAATGTTTTATCACAGGTTTCTTTCCAGGCTGTTCTGGTGTTTTCCCAAATTTATTCCATGGTAGAATCTTTCAGGATGAGGTCTGCCAGAAGGACATATCTGTTGGGCAGCTGTTGGAAACCAGCTGTTAAATCTAAATCCTTCAGCTGCTCTGTGTTGAATCTCAGTCCCAGTTTGGTCACTTTTGGATGGATGCGAGACCTGGAGTACTAAAAAGTCTTCAAATCACAAGCTACAGACGCGTTCGTAAGCCGATGCCTGAGGTACATCCTTCATATCAAATGGCAAGACTTCATCACAAGTGAGGAGCTTCAGAACAGAGCAGGACAAGAACCAATTGCTATTGAAATCAAGAGAAGAAAGTGGGGATGGCTAGGCCACACTCTCAGAAAACCATCATCCAACATAGTCCATCCAGCTCTCACATGGTACCTGCAAGGAAAACGCAAAAGAGGAATACCTTGAACAACATGGAAAACGTCTACTGAGACTGAAGGACAACAACTGGGGTACTCCTGGAGCTAGGTAGAAGTTTTCTCCCGAGGCAGAGTGGAGGAGACTTGTAGATGACCTATGTTCCATGCAAAGTAAAAGAGTTAAGTAGTAATAGTAGTAATCATATCGGCTATGTCTACAGTAGCCCCTTCCTTTCAGAAGGCGCCTGATAATGAGCGAGTTGGGAAGATGCTAATGAGGTGCTGCCATGAATATGCAGCACCTCATTAGCATAATGGCAGCCACACATGATTTGATAGCGCTGCTTTCGAATCACGCACCTCTTGTGTAGATAGGGGCCTTGCAACAGGACTCCCAGGACTTCAAAAGCCCCTTCTTCCGATTTGGTTTTAAGAAGAAGGGGCTTTTGAAGTCTGGGGAGGGTCCTTTCAAAAGGCCCCTGTCTACGTGGACCGCACATGATTCAAAAGTGGTGCTTTCGAATCATGCACGTCTGCCATTATGCTAATGAGACATTGCATATTGATGACATCACCTTATTAGCATCTTCCCAACTCGCTCATTACCATGCCCCTTCTGAAAGGAGGGGGCGAGTGTAGATGCAACCATTGTGTTTCTAGGTTTCCTCTGTCAGTATTTTAGAACTTAACGGAGGGAATAGGAGTATTGTACAGTGAAATAAACGTAGGACTGAAAGAGACCTCAAGAAATCATCAAGTCCTGGCCCCTGCACTGTGGCAGAACCAAGTAAACTTAGACTATTCCTGACAGATGGCCATCAAATTTATTTCTGTATGCTTCGATTGATAGGGACTCCATGACAATCCCTAGAAGCCTATTACACAGCTTAGGTACCCTTTTAGTTAGGAAGTGTGTAGAGATCTGCCTTGTTATTTTTGACCTTTGTAGAATGATTGATTTTCCTCACCTTGGCATCTCACTCAGCAGGGAGCAGCTTTTTGCCACTGTGTCCAAACCTGGTTTTAGACAGATCCACAATTTTATCTCATGTACAGTTCTATACACTTCTGTAATTATTTATTTGTTTGCATCTTTGAGGCCTATAGGAACAATAACCAGCCAAATAAAACAACATGCATGCACCCAAATAAAAACATTCTCTGTCCTATGCATTTTACAGTTTAAAGACACACACATACAAGACAAAAAATGGGGAAAATGCAACAAAGAAGCAGAAAATGAAGTTCTTCTGCTTGGATCCCAGTTTATGAAACCAACTTTTGCATTCCTTAGGCTCTGCCTCAGTATATGTATATATTGTACTGTATATTTAAGAGTTACCATTTCTAGGCAAGAACAGAAGAGTCTTCTCCCCTACTATTACTTGGGTACTTTGACAGTTTACCTTCTTTCCTGCCCTACAACAAGAACTGCCTCATGGTACAGATTTAGAGCAGGAGAAATAAACTGGCCAGTAGAGCAGGATATATATATACACACACTAGGAGGTGTAGCCGGTGTTGATCAGGTCCTTAACTGAAGTTTTTTAAAAATAATTAAAAAGAAAATGTATATCTTCATTTAAATAGTGGCCTCATGCTTTATTTCAATAGCGTGACTCAGGAAAGGCTGTGGGGCATGGAAGACAGGCCTGGCTGAGGCCTGGCTGTGGGGCATGGAAGAGGCAAGACTGGCCTAGCTCCAGCTCTGAGGCAACTATGGAGTTGCATCTCCTGGGGAGGGAGTGTGAAGGCTGGGAGCAGGCTGCATTGAGGGGCCTGGCCCTGGGAGACTTAGGCGGAGAGCTTTGGGGGTTGGGGCTGGAACATGATGCTGGGCCCATGCCTGGGGGGTGGGGGGGACTCTCCAGCCCCAGCACCCCCTAGGCCACATTTTCTGGGCGGGGCCAGAGAAGCCATGTCCAGAGTTTGTTTTCTGTGGACCTAGCCACAAATGTGGCCTGAACTCTTGGGAGGCAGGCAGGGACTGGGGCCTGACTGCAGCCTGAGCTCTGAGACTCGGGAGACTGTGGCTGCAGCCCTTTCTCCCAGTCCCAGCCAGTATAGTGGGCGGAGAGAGAGGGGTGTGAGGAGGTGCGGGCTGTTGTGCCCATCCCAGGGAGAGCTGCAGGGGTGGGGCTGAGGCTGGGGCTGGTCTGCTTGGCCCAGGCCCAGCCAAACCCCAGATTGAGCTTAAATGGACAGGGGACAGTTCAGGGTTTCCTGGCACCAGAAACTGCGGGAGAGCAGCAGGGCTTCATCTGTGCTGAGGGGCTCTTGGCCATCCATAGGCAGACAAGGTAAGGAGCTCCATCCCCATGCAGCTGCTGTTTTCTTGCTGTGGCTGCCCCTCATGGTCACTCTACAAAATCACTTTTTCCTGCACTCACTGTCCCCGGTGGCGAGTCTGGAATATATCGTCCCTCCTGTCAGTGCCTCTCTCTTTCCATGTTCTAGAAAATCCTGGGATTTCAGGCATTTCCCACCTTCCAGGCACAATGGACCCTGACCTGGGTTTAAGTTTGGATGAAAGGAAGCTGCATGCCAAATGTTGTGGTCGTAGCTCGTGCGGTTTAAGAGTTGTTCTTGAACATACATAGCACCAGGCAGAAGGCAGGCAGACCCACTTTAAATATATAGTAGATTACTACTCATGTTGCTAACGCATTTCTCCTGTTGCAAAGAGAAATCAAATAAGCAATGAACTGAAGCACCCATAAATAACGCTCTGTAGTTGAGAACAGGTATCTGAGCATTTCTATTTAGCAAACCTAACTTTCAGCAAACCATCACAAACTTATTTTTATTGCAATGCTGCAGAATCTGTACATTAAATTAAAAAAAAATTATTTCCTGAAGTATTTAGCTTTTGGGTTCACCTTTCTTTCAGTGTATCAAGCTAGAGTTGTACTACTAACTCAGAGCTGACCACAATGGGAAGGACGATATTGGTGTTTAGAGTATTGTAATTGTATTACTGCAGAGCGCAATATTGGAGCAATTGATCATTTTTCATCTCTCTTCCCTTTGTGAGTTAGCTGTTGACGGGTCACCTTGGTTCATTCAGAGACTGATTGATCTCTTAGCACATGGAAGTGGCAGGTGCTTGTTAAACCCCCAGTGGGGCTTGCTTCAATCTGAAGTGCTTTTTTTCCATTTAAACACTTCATCCTATAGTATTTTTAAAGACTCTTTCTGTTGATCTTGATCTTTAACCAGCAAAAGCAATAAAAGCTATGGAATATACCCAGCATTCAGAGTTTTAATTTATGCAGCTTTATACTGTTGTGTGATCTCATGGTCCCGTTCTTCTCTTTCTTATGGGCTAGCACAGCATGCGAAGTCGCAACCATGAAGAAAAGGGCACTTGCTCAATAATAAGAATGTATATTTTTAGAAGAGGGTTCTGAGTCAGCCCACCTCCTGCTCTGGTGGGGCATCTGGCTCTGCCTTCCCAGGGAAATAGCAATCCTTTTACTTCATCTTCCTCCCAGGGTTACAGGGGTCTGTCCTCCCAGAGGCTGCTTGACCCTGTAGATGTGCCACATGCAGCCGGTGAAGTAACCCTATTACAATAATATAACAAACGCACAGTACTGGAAAGTGAACTGAGTACTTGCCTGGAGATCCTTTGTTGGTGTCTATATTAGACTGTCTGTAAGCCTGCATTACATTGCACAGTATTCAAAATAAATCCTGAAAAGACAACAGTGTAACTTAAACTTTTACAAAACCTCTTAAATTAAAGCTAAACAAAGTTCTTTCTGAGAGGATAAAAATAAAGTTTGTACCCTTTCTTTAACAAATTATGCATTCATGTGTGTGAAGAATATGCTTTCTGCCAAACAGGAAATGAATCTTCAATCAAGATTGTTGTTTTGTTATTGGTGTTGAGGTTTTTTTTTCTGTTGAGGTTTTTCTGTTTTAAAACAGTGGTTTTAAATCTTGGATCTGGATATTAGCCAAAGGTATTGAGCTTCAGAGGTTTCTGGCACAGGATATTTATGAACATCAGGTTACCAAGGGTACTGTCTTTTATTTTGTTTTCCTTAGATCATTCTTAAAATTATTCATTCTTCTATAGCCGCAGAGATGCTATTTAATTGATGCTATTTCTCAAGTGAACACAGCATTGAAGCTAATACTAATCTGTGTTCATTTTAGAATATGCACTGCTGTTATAGGTATGTCAGTCCAACAGCATTAGACACCTTCTCACCTATCTTGTTCCTGTAGTTTAGAATGACTTTCTCATATGTCAAAGACATTGTCTTTTATTTTCATAGAGAAAATCAAAATACTCTGAAGCAAGTGTTAGCATATACTATGAATTTTTCAGTTGTGATTCTTTGGTTTAAAATATGCCCTTATAAAGGCAAAATGCAATAAAACCTAACTCTTTATGGAAGGTTACAAATCTTGTGCCTTCTGATTTTTCAAAGACCAGGGAAGGAAGGGTTTGGGGTTTCTTTTAAATGCAATATAATTTCAGTTGTCTAAGAAATTGGACAGGATGAGATTTGGATACCAGCAGCTGCTCCTTAGATAGTTTTCCTTTTCTGTCTTGCTTTATCATCTGAAATATATACAGTACAGTCCTATTTATCCAAATGGCCTGAGGAACATCCCAAGAAAAGGCCAGCAACCTTTCTGAGGCAGAATGCCAACATTTGACCTTTTGACCTCTGTGTACAGTGCAAGTGCTGGTGACACTTTCAAAAGCCACTAACAGTCCTACTTTCAATAGCTTCATTACTAAGTAAATAAATAAAGATGCAGAGCTTTACTCTTTAGGTCAGTGATGTCCGAAAGAGATGTAAGGCATCGCCACAGCCCCCCACACCAGAGAGACACCCCTTACCCCCCTGGATTACTCACAGAAGCTGCCCTAGAACATGTCTGCAGCTGCATGAGCCACCCCAGAATGCAGCTGTAGCCTACTGGGGCTGGAGGGGCCACCTCCGCGGCTGCTGCCATGTGCTTGTCCTGTGTGCGGAGGGGTACCCCACGGGGGCATCTCTCCTGAGCTGCACTTAGCCACCCTGTGCTGCCCCATTCGCTGAGTGTATTGGACACCGCTGGTTTAAGTGATAGCATAAACTGGTCTTTTGTTAATCCACAGCAAGCTCCTGGCTGCATGGGAACGGTGCTGACTCCCACCTCATGTGCTGATGAAAATCGGCTCGTGTGCCACTCTTGACACCCGTGTCAGGGGTTGCTTGCCCCGATCTAAAAGTTTGGGGTAACTGGAAGTGCTATTAAATAGCAAAGAACTATGTGGGAATATACTGTGGATTCAAATAACTAGGATTTTTGGATAAAGACACTATAGACACTGAAGTTATACCGTGCATGCAGGAGCACTTGTTTGTGTCTTTCTTCTGCTGTCTGTGTATGTGTGTGTGTATTCAGCTTATTTCTCATAATTGTGGAGTGATACACTGTACTAACAATAGGTTATTTTGAGGAAAAGCATCTCCTCACTTTCCTAAATTATTAGGGCTATGCATTTATTTATTTAAAATTTAGAAATTGGTTTGTGGACCCTGTGGCAAACTGTGGTGAATAAGTTAAGACTTTTTTTTAGTATTAAAGTATGTCATGGTTGCGGGAAAATATTCCAGTTTAGCAGCCTGTTTACATGGGTGAGAATAGAACAGTACATAAACAGACTTTTCCTGCGGCTGTTGTATATGGGGTCATTGTAGGTGATCATGACGATCCCTTCTGACCTGGATATTGATGTGTCAGGTCAGATACCTGCATAAGCCTTTTCAGGATTGGGCTCCAGTGTAGCATCGATCAGACCCAGGAATAAACCTGTGTGTGAAGTATCTCCGTGAGGAAGAAGGGAAGGATCCTTTCCCAGGGCAGTGAAGCAATAGTGGAACTGCTGCGGGAAGAGCTAGTTTAGCTCAATAGAAAAATGTTTTGAGAAAATTAATAATTTGTTATGATTTTAATAACCTGTGAAAACACTTTGGCCACCACCTGATACTTAGGGGAAGACAATAACAATGAAACCAAATCCATTTAATCACAGATCAGATATTATGAGGTACTCAATGTGCAGTTAAATTAATAGGAGAATGAGGGTGTTCAGCCACACAAGCCTCCCTTGTGTAATGTTGTAGAAACATGGGGGGTTCTTTCCTGATCCTGCTATTCATAACTCGAAGTCAGACATTTGCATTATGTGTTCCCTATCTAAATTCTTATATTGTTGCTGATCAGCAGAGCATCTAAGTTCCTCTCAAGCACCATTACAGGCTACCTGTCATATTCATCTGGCTCATATTTAGATAAAGCTACAGTATTTAATTCTTGTTTCCTTCACCGCTCAGCACCTGAACTTTAACACAAAAATCCATCCCCATCACTAGCCATTGCTGACATTGGTTGAGTTTGCTCTGCTTACTGCTAAAGGATTCCAACTCTGTTCCCACTGCTGTGCTGACATTATTGATCTTGATACTGATATGCAAGCCAGGAAGCAGTGTTCCTCTAATGTTTTCTATCCATGGGCAGAATAAAATTTATGTTTGTCAAGACATTGTGCACCACCAGATAAATACATGCTACCTGCTGTGAGCAGCTGTGGACACTCAGCTGATTGGCTGAGCAGCACCTGAATCTCTCCTGGGCGGCCACCCAAGCACTCAGTTTATGGGAACACTTCCAGAAGTAAGTGAACGAGGGTGGTTGGGCTTAAATTCAGTTTAATGTGTAGGGAGGGAGAAACAATCTTTGCTTTTCCAGGTAAATAAGATTAAAATCAGGGGTGAAAAATTTTAATCTATAGCTTCTGAACATAAATGAAAAAATACTAATTTAAAAACTGTGCAAAGTATTTGGCATTTTTCTTCTTCTTCTTCTTCTTCTTCTTCTTCTTCTTCAGTTGTCCAATGAAACAAGTATAGTGTGCAACAGAATTAGTATTTTATTTAGTCATTGTTTAGTATCCTAATACAAAGAGACTTAGATGTTCAGATATAGAGAAAGATATGCCTCCAATAAATGGAGCTCCCTGACAAAAGCTGATTTCTATTCCACATTATTCCAAGTCAAATCTGGATGGCTGTTTGTACACAGAACGGAAGATGCTAATGAGGCATGGATGCAAATTCCCCATGCTTCATTAGCATAATGTCACGTGATTTGAAGTCCGGAAGACTGTTCTTCCAGACTCCAAAACGCCGTGTAGAAGCGTGGCCCGGGGGGAGCTTCCGGAAGGACGTGCTTCTTCCAGAGGCCCCTTCTTCCCAAAAATTTTCAGGAAGAAGGGGCCTCCAGAAGAAGCACGTCCTTCCGGAAGCCCCCTCAGGGCCACGCTTCTACATGGCATTTTGGAGTCCGGAAGAACAGTCTTCCGGACTCCAAATGACATGATGTTATGCTAATGAGGCATGGGGAATTTGCATTGGCGGCTCATTAGCATCTTTTACTCCATGTGTTAGCATGCCACTTCCAAAGGAAGTGGCCTGTGTAGAAACGGCCGATGAGTTTCTCTTAACTCATTCTGTTGAAATCCATGACAACTGGCTTGCATAAGGTTCAAGTAAAAACAATAAATTCCTTGGGATTTGCCCCTTGCTAAATAGAGTGAATTAAATTCATAGACTTATACCTTCTTTATTATAGCTTGAGGTCATTTTGTCCAGATACTTATGCATGGTTCTTGGTCCCAATGCTACTTCTCTCTTTTTCTCCTCCCCACACAACTTCCTGATTTTCCAGTGTACCTGCCTCCAGTGAACAAATGTAAGATAATATGGAAACATAATGGTGGGGTTATAGCACACCAGAGTTCAGGTTGAGTCTAAGGTACCGTTTAACAACCAAATTTCCTAAGGCTGTGTCTACACTAGCTCCCATCTTTGAAGGGGGCATGGTAATTAGAGTGTTGGGAGACTACTAATGAAGTGCTGCGGTGCATGTGCAGCACTTCATTAGGCTAAATCTCCCCTGCGGCAAACTTCAAAGTGTGAAACTTTGAAGCGCCAGCTTGCATGTAGCTGGAGTAAAGGGACTTCTGAGGAGTGCAAGCACTTCGAAGTACCTGCAGCTATACACGAGCCAGCACTTCGAAGTTTCACACTTCAGAGTTGCCACGGGGGAGATTTAGCCTAATGAAGTGCTGCATATGCACTGCAGCACTTCATTGGTAATCTCCCAACACCCAAACTACCATGCCCCCTTCAAAGGTGGGGGCTAGTCTAGACACAGCCTAAGTGTTATGAAAACTTTTATCTTTGCTTAGAGAAGCCTCTTTAATTGACCTTAACTGTATTGAGAAAGTAAACATGATAACTATTGGATAAAACCAATATATTATGCCGATGATATCATATTATAAATGAGCATTTAAAACAACAAAAACAAACAAAAAATGCTGCCAAAAATGCCCAGAAGTCCTTGTTTAAAAAAAAAAATTGGGCTGGCCATACAATTTAGGGATGTAAAATCCCATTTCATAGAATAGAATACTAGGAATGGAAGGGACCTCGACAGGCCATCGAGTCCAGCCCCCTGCCCTCATGGCAGGACCAAGTACTGTCTAAACCATTCCTGATAGACATCTATTTAGCCTATTCTTAAATATCTCTAGCAATGGAGATTCCACAATCTCCCTTGGCAATTTATTCCACTGTTTGACTACCCTGACAGTTAGGAATTTCTTCCTAATGTCCAACCTAAATCTCCCTTGCTGCAGTTTAAGCCCATTGCTTCTTGTTCTATCCTCAGAGGCCAAAAAGAGCAATTTGTCTCCCTCCTCCTTATGACACCCTTTTAGATACCTGAAAACCGCTATCATGTCCCCACTTAATCTTCTTTTTTCCAAACTAAACAAGCCCAATTATTTTAGACTTTCTTCACAGGTCGTGTTCTCTAGACCTTTGATCATTCTTGTTGCTCTTTTCTGGACCCTATCCAGTTTCTCCACATCTTTCTTGAAATGCAGCACCCAGAACTGGACACAATACTCCAACTGAGGCCTAACCAGCGCAGAGTAGAGTGGAAGAATGACTTCTTGTGTTTTGTTGAGAACACACCTGTTAATACATCCCAGAATCATGTTTGTTTTTTTTGCAACAGCATCACACTGTTGACTTATATTTAACATGTGGTCCACCACAAGCCCTAGATCCCTTTCTGCTGTAGTCATTCCTAGACAGTCTCTCCCCATTCTGTATGTGTGAAACTGATTGTTCCTTCCCAAGTGGAGTACTTTGTATTTGTCCTTATTAAACTTCATCCTGTTTATCTCAGACCATTGCTCCCATTTATCTAGATCATTTTGAATTATGACCCATCCTCCAAAGCAGTTGCAACCCCTCCCAGCTTGGTATCATCTGCAAACATAGTAAGTGTACTTTCTATGCCAATATCTAAATTGATGATGAAGATATGGGACAGAACCGGTCCTAAAACAGACCCCTGTGGAACCCCACTTGTTATACTTTTCCAGCAGGATTGAGAACCATTAAGAACTACTCTCTGAGTACGGTTATCCAGCCAGTTATGCACCCACCTTATAGTAGCCTCATTAATTGGTTAACTGGGTAAAACAGATTAAATGGATGGGTGAAGAGGCCACTCCAATCCAGCTTCCATGGACAGGGGTTTCTCTGGTTGGACTGGAGCACCACTGCTCACTGCGTGCTGGGGCTGGTCCAGCGCAGCTGGAGCATTGCTGCTGTTGGGGGTGGTGGTGGGGGGCTCCAGCATTGCCAAAGCAGCCCCTGTATATGGTGGCCCCAGCTGCACCAGGGGGTGGCAGTGTATCAGCCAGGCCAAAGCAGGCCCACTCCCAGCACATCATGGGCAAGGGCACTGCAGCCCAACCTGAGCAGCCCGTCTGTGGTGGCCCCAGGTGTGCCATGGGTGGGGTGCTCCAGCTAGGCTGAAGCAGCTCCAGTCTGTGGCCAGGGGGCTGGAGTCCTTCCCCTGCAGGGCTACTGCAGACAGAGCAACTCTGGCCCATCTGAAATGCCCCCCGCCCACAGCTGGCCCTGCAGGGCTGGAGCAGCCCCCTGCCCTTGGGGGCAGGGAGCTGCTCCACCCATACCAGTTAACTGTAACCATTAAGCCTCATGCATTTAGGGTGAATTCCACCAGTTGACGAGTTAAACTTTAACATCCCTAATACAATCGACATGTAATGACCATATAGAAGAAGGTGTCACCATATAATTGTTCTCACATTTGGCAGTTTGAAGCACAGTTTAATTATTTTAACCTTTCTTCCTGAGGCTGATACGGTGTATTCTTTCTAAGTTGTCATTCTTTACTGTATATTTAGCTTGAATGGGTCAATTGCTTTTAAGTGAAAATAAATTATTCTATATTTATATTATTAGAGCATTGGAGACTTTACAAAGATGCATTTACCTTTTAGGTTGAAATAAAAATAAAAATTGTCTTAAGCGAATTCACATTCTTTTTGCAAGCAATCTGGGATGATGCAGTTGTAGGAAACATTGTCATCATGCTCCCAAGGGTTATTTACAGTACTTGTGCAATATTAGTCTCAATTTTCCTTAAAGCAGTATTTCATAGAATCATTTTAAATACATAAATGGCATATAATTGAAATAAATGAAGACTTACATAACTGTTCATTCACCAACAGACTTGTTAAATACAAGCCATTGTATTCTGTGCTGGACAAAATGCTCACAAAGTGCTTAACTCAGTAAATAAAGAAGGATGATCTTCTACAGGAAAGTAAATCTTGCTTGCATGAAAAATCAGAATTATACTATTAGTGCAAATCCATCTTATGTACAACAGTATAGAAATCAATGCACTTGATGCAAGACTGTTTTCAGTGGTGGAAAGGCACTGGATTTAATAATTTTATCTGCCTCTTACCTCTGACCAGAAATGATAGATATATTCCTGTTTTAACAAAATACACTGTCTGAGAGACTGTAAGTATACTTAACATGCTTCGAAATATGAAGTGCCACTAAAACACATCTGTTCCTGGAGAATACACATTATATATTGTGTACTATATAATGACAGCATATTCTAAGTTCTGCGGCCTATGCGCTGGCTGGGCCATGTCTCACGCATGACGGATGGCCGAATACCGAAGGACCTCCACTTCGGCGAACTGGCGTCTGGAAAGAGGCCAAAAGGGCGACCTAAATTGCACTACAAGGACACGTGCAAGCGTGACCTCAGCGCTCTCTCTATCAGTGTGAACACCTGGCATTCGCTCGCCTCAGACAGGCATGCCTGGAAACAGGGAGTGAAGGAAGCTCTTGTTATGTATGAAACTACCTTGGTGAAGGAAGCGGAAGACAGGAGAGCCCTCAGGAAGATCCGTGCCTGTGATACCAGAGCGACATCTGCCTACTGCTGCTCACAGTGCGGAAAGGACTGCCACTCCCGCATTGGATTGCACAGCCACAGAAGACGCTGCTCGAATCAGTCCATCTGGGGCGCAAACCCATGATCCCTCGGGATTGAAGGATGCCTACTACAATTCTAAGTTCACTCAGGGCTACAGGATTTCACTGTGGGTGTAAAATTCTAGTTTAAAAACCACATACATTGTATCCCTTTAGTGCCCTGTTCCATAAGGCCCATTAGTGGTTTTATTTGTTTTAAATGTGAAAAATAATACTAAGTATATATATATATATATATATATATATATATATATATATATATATGCACAGTACTGCTAACCGTATTAAAATAGGTGAGAAATATTTTGTCAGGAGTTAAACATTAAGCATCAAATGGTCTGATCCTGAAAACATTCCTTCACATATTTAAAGTGGTGTAGCTTTATTAATTTCAATGATGCTACTCTGGTTTTAGCCTGCCACATGTGAAAGTAGAATCGTGTCCTAAGCATCTAACTGTTGAAACACTTCCAGCATTAGATATTTGACAATAGCAGCAGTTAGTACTATTTTGGATTGCACTGAGCAATAATTTTATGGGCGGGGGGGTTGGCAATCCAAGAGTGTCATAAATGGTCAAGGGCTTCACTTTTCTGTGGAGGAGGTGAGGGGTATGGGATGGAGGTTGGGTGCAAAAGGGAGCTTGGTGTAGGGGTCTGGGGTCCAGAATAGGGTGTGAGGTCTAAGGTTTAATTGGAGAAGGGGGTTGTAACCTGGGACAGGGTACTGGGATGCAGAGGACAGGAGGGGGATGGGTGCAGGAGAAGATTCTGACCTGGGGGAAGCATGTAAGAACGTGTGCAGGGTCTGGGAGGGAATTGGGGAATGGTGCTAGAAGCAACCTTGAGCTGGGAGGCACTTACCTAAGCAGCTCCTGGCCAGCAGCACTCTCAGATAGGCTTCCCTGCCTGCCAGCAGCCCCAGCCCACTGACTGTTCAAAGAGGCTCTCTGGGCTGGAGGGTTCCCCAGCCCCCAGCAAAATCTCTTTATACCTGTTGTTCAGTAGCCAAACAATCAGAGCTCAGAGACATTGCTGTGGATGGGGGCAGCATGTGAAACTGACCAATGGGAGCTGAGAGATTTTGCTGGGGGCAGGGGCAGCATCCAAATCATTCCTCTGCTCTGCAGCTGTAGGGCCAGTTGCATGCCAAATTCAAAGGCTTTTTGGGCTGAATCTAGACCAAGAGATTTATATTGCCCACCCCTGCCTTAAATGTATTTCTTACTGTCCACAGTAATAGCCATCAAAAAAGACAACATTTAGAAACGTGGTAGTACACCATAGTTAATTCACACGGAGGGTACAGAAGTGGGTCATAACTATTGGCTAATTCAGACTCTTCAATGGTGACTGTTCTAAGTAGCAGCTTTTCAATTATTTGCAAAGAAAAAGCTGCTGATAGTCTGTTCCTACAATCCAGGTATAAAAGACCATTTTGAAGTGTCACATGAAATGAGAGTGTGGTGAATAATAAGCTAGAAAATATGCTTAAGGAAACTCTTTACTTTTGCTACAGTGTACACATTATACAGGAGGAGCTGAGGGCTGATATCTGTATTTTAGTTCACTTCTGTGAACTGCAAGCTAAGTATTGTTTTTTGCCTACAGCAATTTTTTGCACTTATTCAGAGTAAGTCAGTCAGGCAGCTCCTAAACAAAAAGGAAATTATTTGCCTGCTGAGTATACATAGATCATGTTTGAAAGGTCCAAATTATGAGCTTCATATGCAAGATGAATAAAATCAAACTGTCCACAGTTTGGTAATTAAACATATTGAAATACTCAGGCTGACTGCATATCATTAATACCCACTTTTAACTTGATAAACTGGCTCATGAAAGGAGCAGGTCAGCTGTGAGGAAACCAGAGGCATTTCTTAGAAGGAATTACGTGTGGATATACCAAGTGGTGTTTCATTAGTCATCCTGCAAGATTATTTTCTCCTGGCTGGTATTGACACAATAATTTTCTTCACAGGCTTTCTTTTGGTTTCTTGAGAATTTTTGTACTTGAATGTTTTTCTCCCCTTCCTAGAAGGACTCAAAAGCCATGAAAATGCTGTCATTGTTCAGCTGCTTTGATTGGGATGGCATTCATCTGGCAGTGCTAATGTGTATGTTGGGCAGAGAATTCCAGGCTAGTTGCCCTACTTGGATAGGAACTTCACAGAGAGAAATTTCCACATGTGCAATAAAGCTACACTCTACCTGGGGAATTCACTTACATCAGCTAGAGTTTCTCGTGTGTGTTGAGAGTGAAAAAAATAGTGTATGATATTTCTTAGTTCCCCAAATTATACTAATTAGTGTCTTGCTACAGACACTTCTAAAAAATCCTTAGAGTTGGATCTAAATCATGAATCCAGGTCCAAAATATCAGAGTTTCATAATTTGACTGGCAATTAGTATGTCTGTAATGTGTTTGCTGCTATTTTGACATTTCTGTGGAAACAACTCCTAAAAATAGTTCCCAGGATACGCCTGCAAAGCAGGTGTTTTGTATATTTGTGATTGGCTCAAAACATAGGGGTAAGAAAGTTTAACTACTTGTTCTGGAGTTCATGGATATTAATGACTCTAAGCCTTTATGGATACATCTACATAGCATGTTGGAGAAAACCTCCCAACTTGGGTTGATGGATTGATGGATAGTGAGTGGGGATCTTTTAGAGTTGTGAAAATCTGCATAGACAGCAATTTGAAGCTGAAGCTCAGAATGAAGCTTGGGTTCACAAGCCAATTCCCCTACATCCTTAGGCTGAAGTTTCAAAGTGCGGTGTATAGAGCTGTTCTCAGAGCTCTACCGAGAGCAGTGGTGCAACTAAACAAAATTTCTCACTTATTGGAGGATTGGTGGTGGCACGGCCGCTGAAGGAGCTGAGAGCAATTCTGCACCTCCTTGGAGCTGCCACGTGTGTGTGCAGGGCTGTGAATTCCACTCCTTTTCCTGCTGGGTGGGGCAGAAGGGAAAGGAGCAGAATGCCTGCAGCATCTGTCGTAGCATTCCCAGCTCCACCCCCTGGGCCCCAGCCCCATACACAGAGATGCAGCCTCCAATGAAGAGGCTTGAGATGGCTGGTAAGCAGTCTGTCCTATACTGCTAAGAACAACTTGCCAGTATGATGTACCAGTCCACATGCGCCACTGAGTGTGAGCCTTGTTAGCCTCAGTCTGTCATCCCAGGTTGGGGGCTTGTTCTAAAATATGTAGACATACTGTGACACTTTGGGGATCAACCTTGAACAGTAAGGGCATTGGGTCACCGCTGCCCTGCAACTTTGTGTGCCTCAGGCTGTGTTGCTGTGGCTCATGGCCCTGACACCAATAAGCATAAAAGTATGCAGGGCACATTGGAGCACCCCCTGATCTGGTTACTTTTTGCAGAGTGATCCAGAGTCCCTCCTAATCTGAATTACCCCCCAAATTATCTGCCAGTGTAGTAATCTGCTGAGGTTCCCAGAATTGTGAGTTACTTTCTTACCACTTTTAGCATCAGCTTGTGAGAGTTTTGCTACTTCTAAATTGTCTAAACTGTGTGAAATCTCACTGACATACCTGCTTGTCTGCCTTGCCAGCGAACACTTCAGGACTCTGCCAGTCCAAAACTTGCCTCGCAGATAATAAATCGTGAACCATAATTCCGGAGTTCCCCATATACAACTCCTGCAGTGTCCAGCCTTTACCAGAACACTCACAGAAATTTCTAAGTTTGTTGCTCTGTTAAGGAGACAATATACTGAAGCTCGTTAATTTAATTGGGATTTGCTCGTATCAACCCTAGCACTGAACTGCTTAATAGTAAAAGTAAAACCAGTTTATTAAAAAAATTTAAATTAAGCAGTGCCATAAGTGATACCAAGTATAAGGAATAAAAATAGGGTTACAAAGTAAAAATACTTTAAAGACTAGCAAAATAGTTTATTAGGTGAGCTTTTGTGGGACAGACCCACTTCTTCAGACCATAGCCAGACCAGAACAGACTCAATATTTAAGACACAGAGAACCAAAAACAGTAAGCAAGGAGGACAAATCAGAAAAAGACAATCAAGGTGAGCAAATCAGAGAGTGGAGGGGTGGGGGGGAAGGTCAAGAATTAGATTAAGCCAAGTATGCAGACGAGCCCCTATAGTGACTCAGAAAGTTCCCATCACGATTTAAACCATGTGTTAATGTGCCGAATTTGAATGTAAAAACCAGCTCGGCTGCTTCTCTTTCCAGAACGGTGTGATAATTCCTCTTCAGTAACACACATACCTTTAGATCATTGACAGAATGCCCCATTCCATTAAAATGTTGACTAACTGGTTTGTGGATCTGGAGTGTTTTGATGTCTGTTTTGTGCCCATTGACCCTTTGTCTAAGGGAGTTAGAAGTCTGTCCAATATACAAAGCATCTGGGCATTGTTGGCACATGATGGCATATATGATGTTAGTAGAGGAGCATGAGAAAGTGCCCGTGATTCTGTGAGTAACCTGGTTAGGTCCAGTGATGGTATTTCCAGAGAAGATATGTGGACAAAGCTGGCAGCGGGCTTTGTTGCAGGGAAAGGTTCCAGGACTGGTGTTCCTGGGGTATGGACTGTGGCTGTTAGTGAGGATCTTCATGAGGTTGGGAGGTTGTCTGTAAGAGAGAACAGGCATGTCACCCAGGGCCTTCTGGAGTGTAGCATCTTGATTAAGAATAGGTTGTAGGTCTTTAATAATTCGTTGCAGTGGTCTGAGTTGGGGGCTGTAGGTGATGACCAGTGGTGTTCTGTTCTTGTACCTCTTAGATACAATCGCATTTGCTCTAATCCAACTGACAGAGACCAAAAACTACAAGAACTTTACCAAATATTCATAAACCTGAATTACCCACCAGGACAAGTAAAAAAAACAAATCGACAGGGCCAGACGAATACCCAGAGACCAGCTACTCCAAGATCGGCCCAAAAAAGCCAAGAACAGAACACCACTAGTCATCACCTACAGCCCCCAACTCAGACCACTGCAACGAATTATTAAAGACCTACAACCTATTCTTAATCAGGATGCTACACTCCAGAAGGCCCTGGGTGACATGCCTGTTCTCTCCTACAGACAACCTCCCAACCTCATGAGGATCCTCCCTAACAGCCACAGTCTATACCCCAGGAACACCAGTCCTGGAACCTTTCCCTGCAACAAAGCCCGCTGCCAGCTTTGTCCACATATCTTCTCTAGAAATACCATTACTGGACCTAACCAGGTAACTCACAGAAGCACGGGCACTTTCTCATGCTCCTCTGCTAACATCATATATGCCATCATGTGCCAACAATGCCCAGATGCTTTGTATATTGGACAGACTTCTAACTCCCTTAGACAAAGGGTCAATGGGCACAAAACAGACATCAAAACACTCCAGATCCACAAACCAGTTAGTCAACATTTTAATGGAATGGGGCATTCTGTCAATGACCTAAAGGTATGTGTGTTACTGAAGAAGAATTATCGCACTGTTCTGGAAAGAGAAGCAGCTGAGCTGGTTTTTACATTCAAATTCGGCACATTAACACATGGTTTAAATCGTGATGGAAACTTTCTGAGTCACTATAGGGGCTCGTCTGCATACTTGGCTCAATCTAATTCTTGACCTTCCCCCCCACCCCTCCACTCTCTGATTTGCTCACCTTGATTATCTTTTTCTGATTTGTCCTCCTTGCTTACTGTTTTTGGTTCTCTGTGTCTTAAATATTGAGTCTGTTCTGGTCTGGCTATGGTCTGAAGAAGTGGGTCTGTCCCACGAAAGCTCACCTAATAAACTATTTTGCTACTCTTTAAAGTGCTACTTGACTGCTTTTTGTTTTGATAGTGTATAGACTAGCACGGCTTCCTCTCTGTTACTATTCAAAGTAAAAATACACATCGAAGACTAAAACTTAACTTTATCAGGTTACAACCTTTCCTGAAGCAAGTTTCTCATATGCATTCATCTCCAGAGGCTTCAACCTCCTAGGGGAAAGATCCAACAGTCTGTGATTTCCAAAACTGTGGTTCTTGTATCCTCCAACTCAAAAGTGGTTTTATTCTCCTTAGATCACCCCAGAGTTCATTGTCTCTGTTTCAAAAGCAGGAAAGCTTCTCCTGTTCTTCTGTTCCTATGGAGTTCCTATCGCCCTACTGATTTGCATGTAAATGGAGCCTCTATTGTTTTGATTCCATATTGCTTAATTTGCATTGGAAACAGGTAGATAGTTACCTTCCCTTCTGCTTAGAAGAGCTTGTTTTTCACTGTGTTTTGTCATATAATTTAAAGCATAATATGAGTCAGTATTCATAATGCTTCATATGGTATTAATATGTGTATTTTCCAAAGATACTAATTTTTGTGTGTCACAGATATTCTTAAAAATCTTATTCAGGGCATGGTTATAATATAGTAATATTGTATACAATGAGTTGGTTCAGTTGCTTATCATTTGAGGTTCAGAGCCCAGTCTTAATAGCTTAATAATCCTTTGAAATGTATTCTTCTGAAGTGTATTCCTGGATAAGTTTTTTTCTCCCACTAGGACCTTCTTTCCTGCTTTTTTTTTAGCTTGATAGCTTTGTTTACTTCATTGTTTCTTTCCGGTCATCGGGCTGGCCAGACAATCAAATATAAAATCCCTTGTGTGAGGTAGAATGTACTCATGCATTGCCAGGCATATTTTAAAAACATGATTCTACCTCATATTTATAGGTCTTCTTACACAACCCCTACCTACCTACATCACACAAGAATACTAATGATTAGTGAGTTGTTAGTTTTTCCGTGATAAATTCCATGCCAACTTTTGGGTATCTAGCATGTTAACAATATGTTAAGTGTTGTGAGTGTCTGGCCTAACAAGTTACTGACACACGGTATCAGAGAGGTAGCCGTGTCAGTCTGTAACTCTGAGAACAGCCAGGAGTCTTGTGTCACCTTATAGACAGATATTTTGGACCCTAAAAGAGAACCATCAGTGGGCCTGTGTGTCACACATAACTTACGTGACTCTAACCTTAATGGTCTCAAGAATGGTGCTACAGAACCTACCATATAGAAAATTGATGTTATGTAACCAGATAGTTTAAAAACTTATAATTCCTGGGATGACATGATGTATAACTTTCAAAGAACTCACAAATGTTTGCTATACTGTGTAGTTTAAAAGAAGTAGGGCCCTATTCTTTTTCTCCTTCCATGATAAGATGAACAGTCAGATGTAGTGACTTGACCCATTCCTGAGCAATCACAAGGGCTTGATGGGCCAAAAGTCCAATTTTGGAACAGAACTGATGCTTCCGTATAACAGCGGTCTGCCTCGGGGCTACTTCCACATCTCAGCTGATAGAATTTTTTCCCAGATAGAATTTTTTCCCAGATGTTACATTCTACCCAGAGAATGTCATTGTCTGGAATGTTTTGTGGCATTCTCATGAGAACTCCAAAAAGCATAAGTCTCCATCTGTGGACAATGGCTCAAGTAGTCCATAGATTGGAATGACCATAAGCATCTGCATAAGAAGTCTTACTGAAGGCACAGGAACAAACCATCCCGCTGCATAGTAAGAAAAGCAAACATGGTAGGCAACCAGCTTGTCTTAATGGGGAAATCCTTAGTCACCTTAAATTAAAAAAGGATGCATACAAGAAATGGAAACGTGGTCAGTTGCCTGAGGAGTATAAACATACGGCTGGAGAATGCCAGGCAGTAATCAGGAAAGTGAAAGCACAATTGGAACTGCAGCTGGCCAGGGATGTGAAGAGTAACAAGAAGGGTTTCTATAGGCATGTTAACAATAAACAGGTTATTATTGAAGGTGTGGGACTGTTACTGGATGAGGGAGATAACCTAGTGACAGATGATGCAGGAAAAGCTGAAATACTCAATGCTTTTTTTGCCTCAGTCTTCACGGACAAAGTCAACTTCCACATGATGGTCCTAGACAATGAAGTATGGGAAGGTGGAGGGCAGCCATCTGTAGGGAAGGAACAAGTTCTGAGCTATCTAGAAAAACTAGATGTTCACAAGTCCATAGGCCTGGATTTAATGCACCCGAGGGTACTAAGGGAATTGGCAGAGGTCATTGCTGAACCTTTGGCCGTTATCCTGGAAGACTCTTGGTGGTCAGGAGAGATCCCAGGTGACTGGAAAAAGGCAAACATAGTGCCCATCTTTAAAAAAGGAAAGAGGGACAATCCAGGGAACTATAGACCAGTCAGCTTTACCTCAATCCCTGGGAAAATAATGAAGGGAATCCTCAAGGAATCCATTTTGGAGCGCTTGGAAGAGGGGAAAGTGATCAAAAGTAGCCAACATGGATTCACCAGGGGCAAGTCCTGCCTGACCAATCTGATTAGCTTCTATAATGAGGTAACAAGCTCTGTGGACATGGGGAAGTCAGTAGATGTGATATACGTTGACTTCAGCAAGGCTTCTGATGTGGTCTCCCACAACATTGTTGTCCATAAGGAAATGCAGATTGGATCTTTGGACTAGAAGATGGATAGAAAGCTGGCTTGATGGTCGGGCCCAACGGGTAGTGTGGTCAATGGCTCAATATCTGGATGGCGGCCGGTTTTAAGCGGAGTGCTTCAAAGCTCCTTTCTGGGGCCAGTGTTGTTCAACATCTTTATTAATTACCTGGATGAGGGACTGGACTGCACCCTCGGCAAGTTTGCGGATGACACAAAACTAGCAGGAGAGGTAGATACATTGAACAGTAGAGAGAGAATCCAGAGTGACCTGGATAAATTGGAGGACTGGGCCAAAAGAAATCTGATGCAGTTCAACATGGAGCAGTGTAGAGTCCTGCACCTGGGGAGGAAGAATCCCAAGCATTGTTACAGGCTAGGGACTGACTTGCTCAGCAGCAATAAGATGGAAAGGGACCTAGGGGTTATGGTGGATGAAAGGCTGGATATGAGTAGACAATGTGCCCTTGTAGCCAAGAAGGCTAACGACATACTAGGGTGCATTAGGAGGAACATTTTGAGCAGATCTAGAGAAGTAGTTATTCCCCTTTATTCAGCACTGGTGAGGCCACATCTTGAATATTGTGTCCAGTTTTGTGCCCCCCAGTATAAAAAGGATGTGGATTTGCTGGAGCAGGTTCAGTGGAGGGCAACAAAAATGATTAAGGGAATGGAGCACAAGACCTATGAGGATAGGCTAAGGGATTTGGGCTTGTTTAGTTTACAGAAGAGAAGACTTAAGGGTGATTTAATAGCAGCCTTCAACTTCCTGAAGGGGAGCTCTAAAGAGAAGGGTGAGAAACTGTTCTCAGTGGTGTCAGATGGCAGAACAAGTAGTAATGGTCTGAAGTTAGTAGGAAAAACTACTTCACCAGGAGGGTGGTGAAGCATTGGAATGCGTTGCCTGGAGAGGTGGTGGATTCTCCATCCCTTGAGGTTTTTAAGTCACGGCTGGAGAAGGTCCTGGCTGTGATGACTTAGTTGACTGCTTAGCTTGAAGCAGGGGGCTGGACTAGATGACCTTCTGAGGTCCCTTCCAGTCCTATGATTCTATGATTACAAATGAGGTTGTTCCATTTTATGCCTAAAATACAATGTTGGATTTTCTGTAGAAAGTCTACATATTTCCACGTGTGTCTGTATTTCACAAACATTCAACAGTATAGAGAGGATACAGACTGGATAGTTGATTGTGATGCTGAGATGATTCTTTGTTTGTTGTAAATGATCCGTGGCAGATGCTGTGATGCCATTCAGGTGGAGAACCTTCATGTGAGATTTGGTGGAAGTAGAGTATAGAACTCGCATAGCAAAATCTGGAGACTGCTTTGACAGTTTCATTATTTGAAAGGGATTGGGGTCATGAGTGCACCTGATCCTAGATTTTACAGCTTTGTCTTTAACCACAAAACATGGAGGCAACTGAGTGGACTACTTCCTTCATTTGCTGGAGTATCTTGTGAAACCTGTTAGTGCTCTGTACTAGAAGAAAAAATGTCATCTGCATAGTCAAGGTCTGAGAGCAAGAGATCACCAATCTTAATACTTATGGACCTGATGGAATGCTGCATTATGAAATGCATTGCCTGACAAATGAATGCGCAGGACAAGATACAGCCCTGCTGGACACCAGATAGTGATGTAAAAGATGCTGACATTCAATTCCCAAGGCGTACAGGCCATGGTTCCAGTTTGCAATCCATTATGAAGTCCAGTCCAATTGGGACACCTGTGTTCTTTAAGGTCTTCCACAGCGTGACTCAGTCAGCTGAATCAAATGCACCCTTTAGATCAACATTCACCATGTGCAGGGGCATCCTGAACTTGTCATGTATATCCAGCAACAAGCACAGGGTCAAAATAGTGTCTAATATGGACTTGGTCCTTGTAAAACCTGATTGTTGGGGGAATATTTCCGATGCTCCAGCAGAGAACATGTACAAACTCCATCCTTGAGAAGGAGAACTAGGTTATCAGCCTGTAGATCTTTTATTCCAATTGTCATTCAGAATAGCCTACCCCTGAAACCTGGGTAGATTTTTCTGAATGAGAATATAACCCAAGATGTGAAAAGACATCCAGTAAAGTCCAAAAATGTGGTTAAAAGTATTGTGCTGTATGACACCTTCTCCTTGAAGTCTCCTGCCAGTTTTGTTCAGTTTTACAAACAGTTTCCCCTATTTTATGATGGTTCCCATTCCATTCTTGCACTATATAAGAGAGCAACACAAGCAGAATTGGGGAGTGACTGACTGTACAGGGAAACAATGACACTGATTGCACAAAAAGCGCTGTCAAATATCGAAAATAAACACTGAAAATCTAGAATAAATTATCTGTCATCAAATCTCTCTCAGTTTCAAAATCTTGAGTGTTCCTTGTAACAATAGGCAAAAACAGTGCAGGCAGAAGTGTGATTTTTCTTTCTTTCTTTTTCTTTTTTTTGGAAGAATTGTCCTTGCAAATGATTATTTGTTAATAGTCCAGCTGATAGAAGACTACATTAAGGTGAACAATAAGAAGTCCTGTGGCACCTTATAGACTAGCAGAAGATGCCACAGGACTTCTTGTTGTTCTCGAAGATACAGACTAACACACTACCTCTCTGATACATTATGGTGATCGCTAGCAGAAGGCTAGAAATGAACGCTAATATAACTTCTTTCATGTAGAATCTTTTTACAGCTTGTGCATTTTTTAGTGGCAGCTTTGATTTAGTGAGGGTAATCACACTGCCAATAAATGGTTTTGAGAGGTTGCTGTGGAAAAACTGTGTTCGGCAGAGAAAGAACAACCTTAAAAATAATCTGTGGGATTGCAGCTACAAGGGGAGGCATCCGAAAAGCGTCTTGTTGATGAATCTCTGATATATATTTTGCAAGCAAAGAAAGTGTGATGTAGTGAGAGAGTCGCTATTTTCAAGCAGGGATTTACAGTGCTAGCATTTACTGTGAATGTCATCTTGTCTGTGTCTGCTGGTTTGCATGGGTGCTGGACAGCCTGCCTCCGCATGCAACATGGCAGTCATTCCCCGGGATATTGATCAACAGTAAAACTGTGAACATAAATCTGATGTTTTCTCTAAAGGGGGTCATAACACTCAATTTTGATCTCAGTAGAAGTGTGTACTGCACTATACTCCCTCATCAAAGGATTGTTTTAGTAGTAAATGTCAGGAGTCTTTCTCTGGTGTGGGAAAAATGTTTTTTACTATTAGCAAGAATAAAGAAAGTGAATAGACAACTTAAAAATGCACACGTTTTTGGTGCCAAATAAAAGTAAATCTGTTATACATTTGTACCAGTGTATTGCTTGTTGTAAGTCTTGTAAGAAAAGTGTTATTAGGATTCTGATCCTGCAAAGAATGTGAGAAGCTGTTTCTAAGAAAAGGTTGTTTACTGTCAAGATTGTCAGCAACACTTGCAAAATGTGCTTCAGTGACTTGAAATCAATGGGAGCAATGAGTGCATCTTTAGGTGCCTAAATACCTAGACAAATGCCTAAGTCTCTTTGAAAATGGGACTTTCTTCTTTTGTCACTTAGGTGCTTCTGTATGAGAGAGGTAGCCGTGTTAGTCTGTATCTTCAAGAACAACAAGAAGTCCTGAGGCACCGTATAAAATAACAGATATTTTGGAGCATAAGCTTTCGTGGGCAAAGACCCGCTTCGTCAGGTGCTTCTGTGACTTTTATCCAAAGATCTGTTGTTAATGTGGGAACATGGGCATATGCGCACAGGAGGAATATTGTTGTGTTTTTAGTACTTTCTTCACATACCATAGATCCAAATATTATAATTTGTCAAATAATTCTTCTAGTTAATTTTCCAGTTATAGATGGAGGAGTATAAATTGTGAATTTATAATCATGTATTTTCTAAACTTGCTTCCAAAGTAGCACATTAACGACCTCATGCAAGTTTAGTGATTCAAAGTTGCATTTGTTATTTTGTCTATTTTGTCATTTTGCAGTACAACTGGTATTTCCCTGCTACTTGAAGGGGCACCCGAGAAAAGTTGAAGAGAACTTCTGTAGAAAAATTAGAGTTTGGAACTGTAGCCTGGTCTCATTCAGGTACTCATTACCCATTTGAGAAGTCCTAGATCACTCAGGTGAAGTGATACTTGTTTAAATAAGTGGGTATTTTTAGGACCAAGTCCTGTAAGTTTTGGTCAGATTATAGAACTTTTACTTCTGTGAGAGGTCATAACTCAGGTAGTTTTGTTGTGCCAAATAGTGAGGTTCTCTCACATTTTTACATGTATACTCATCAATCAAGTGTTCATTGATTTTAATGGAACTGTCTGAGAGATGAGAGGAAAACAGAAGGAGTCCCTCAGCATTCTTATGTAGGGATATCATGTGCTCCCGAAAACTAGAAATGTCACTGGGGAAGTCTACACTACATTGCTATGTGAAGGCAGCTGAACCAATGCAGCTGTGCTTTTGTAAAGTGTCTGGTGAAGCCATGCTGTTCCTACAGGAGAGCACTCTTCCATTGGCACAGTTACTTCACTAGAACAAGAAGCAGAGTGTAGACAGTGCAAAACCTGCATCACTCTGACATTTGTGGGGAGGGATTTTTTCACACCTCTGAGTGACCTGTTATATTGATTTAGGCTGTGGTATAGTCCTGCCTAGTGTTTCCAGTGCTCTCTCTGGCTACGTCTACACGTGCACACTACATCGAAATAGCTTATTTCGATGTAGCGACATCGAAATAGTCTATTTCGATGAATAACGTCTACACGTCCTCCAGGGTTGGCAACGTCGATGTTCAACTTCGACGTTGCTCAGCCAACATCGAAATAGGCGCAGCGAGGGAACGTCTACGCGTCAAAGTAGCACACATCGAAATAGGGATGCCAGGCACAGCTGCAGACAGGGTCACAGGGCGGACTCAACAGCCAGCCGCTCCCTTAAAGGGCCCCTCCCAGACACAGTTGCACTAAACAACACAAGATACACAGAGCTGACAACTGGTTGCAGACCCTGTGCCTGCAGCATAGATCCCCAGCTGCCGCAGAAGCAGCCAGAAGCCGTGGGCTAAGGGCTGCTGCACACGGTGACCATAGAGCCCCGCAGGGGCTGGAGAGAGAGCATCTCTCAACCCCCCAGCTGATGGCCGCCATGGAAGACCCAGCAATTTCGACGTTGCAGGACGCGGATCGTCTACACGGTCCCTACTTCGACGTTGAACGTCGAAGTAGGGCGCTATTCCTATCTCCTCATGAGGTTAGCGACTTCGACGTCTCGCCGCCTAACGTCGAAGTTAACTTCGAAATAGCGCCCGACGCGTGTAGACGTGACGGGTGCTATTTCGAAGTTGGTGCCGCTACTTCGAAGTAGCGTGCACATGTAGACGCAGCTTCTGTGTCCTTCTCGCAGCTCAAAGCCCTGCTTATCTCAGCTGTGGTGGAGACAGTGTAGCAGGCGTAGCTGAGTTTGTTCCAAAGTATGTTCAAGTATACACATTTCAGTTTAGGTCTGCCTTTGTTAAAGTCCATACTGGGAGGGGAGATATTGGAATTGGGGCATAATTCCCATTTGTGCCTTTGAAAATCTTCTTAGTTCCTGGTTTGATTTTGTCCACCCTCTGAGTAGTCATTTGTGACCTTTTTATTGTAGTTATTTTATAAGAGAAATAATATTTTCCCAAAAAAGATATGTCAGGCTATAAATAATTCTTTTTAAAAAGTTCATTTGTTGACATTTGAAAGTAGTAAAAATATTTTCATTAATATTAGATTTTGAAAAAACCTTTTCTTGTACACAACCCAAATAACTACCTGTTGGAAAAATTTAGTCATATTTCTGGTATTAACAAAGAAAAATATTCTTTCTCTCTAAACTTTTCAATCTATTGGCTGAAATAACTTACAACAGTCTTGGTGACTCCTCCATCACTGACAACTTCTAAATCAAGGTGGAATGTTTATTTTTCTGAAATATATATTCTAGGAAATATTTTGGGGAAGTTTTGTGGTCTGTGTTATACTTAAGGTCAGACTAAATTACACACTGGTCCTTTCTGGTCTGGGAATCTATGGATCTATGAGCCTGCTGCCGAACACATCAGATACTGTATATCTAATGTTACTCTGTGTGGTTACAACATACATATGCTAGTAAAGCTGCATAAAAAAATGGACTGCAAAAGAGCAACAGCTATAGTCAGGCACCAGAAATGAAGAAGTTAAAAAGGAACATTGTCAGCTTGTTGACCCAGAATTACCCTGTGAAGTTTGCATAAAGTCACAGTACGGTATATTCTCTTGGATGAATCAGACATTAAAACTTTTGTTGTAAGCAGAAAACAGATCATCCAAAATGAAGATGCCTCTGGTGCACCTATACACGTACACATTTGTGCGCATGCACAGGATTTGCAAGGACACACGTGCTTTTGGTGTGGACTCAGACAATATCCTTGCTAGAAAGTTAAAGATATATGGATAGGGTAAATGGGCTGTAAGGTGGATAGAAAGCTAGATCGTTGGGCTCAACATGTAGTGATCAGTGGTTCAGTGTCTCATTGGTGGTTGGTATCAAGTAAAATGTCCCCAGGGCAGGTTCTCCGTCTAGTTTTCTTTAACATCTTTTTAATGACCTGGATAAAGGAATCGATTGCATCCTCAGCAAGTTTACAGATAACACGGAGGTGGGGAGGGAGGTAGATACACTGGAAGGTAGGGATAGGGTGCAGAGTGACATAGACAAAATTGGATGGTTGGACCAAAAGAAATCTGATGAGGTTCAGCAAGGACAAATGTAGAATCTTGCGCTTGGGATGGAAGAATCTCAAAGACTGCTACAGGCTGGGGACTGACTGCGCAGCAGTTCTGCAGAAAAGGACTGGGATTACAGTGGATGAGAGGCTAGATATGAGCCAACATTGTGTCCTTGCAGCCAAGAAAGCTATCCTCCAGGGGAGGGAGAGACTACCCCACATGCACTGGAAGTGGCGGAGCGCTTTCTCAGGAAGAGGTGGATGGAGGAGGGGCATGGGCAGGGAAGGGGTGGGGCATGGACACCTGCCCCACCCCACTCATACCCCTCCTCCAACCATGCTCCTCTCATATCGCACCACTTCCACTGAGTGCAAGGTAATCCCCCGCCCCACTGGAGCAGTGTAGTCTAAGAGTAAGATGAGCTAGGAAACTTGTGCTGCTCTCAGGCTGTGATGCTCTGAGGGAGGGGTGGGACTGCCCCCACAATCATTGGAAGCAGCACACCAGTGATGGTGAGTGCAGGGGTGCTATAACCCCCTTTACACTCCCAGCACATCACTTACAAACATGGGCAAGTATTTAATAGTTAGCAACTAAGCAACAGAATGCACACGCCAAGCATCTTCTGCTCACCACTCCCTGTAGGACAGATGTCTCCTGATGGTCAGTCAGGGGCAAGTTGTCTGGGCTCCAGCTTCTGCACAGTCTAATCATACAGGAGTCTAATCATACAGGGTTTTCTCCTGAGCTGTGTCCCAGAATGGAATTCCAACAAGCTTGTTTTCTGACTTTCATTATATCCTTCTTGGCTTTTCTTGGCGGTTACTTGATAAAGATTAGGACGTCTTTATGTCACCGTCCTATCTGTGAGTCCATTGATGGCTGACCAGCCTGATTCTTATCACAGAAGGAGCAGGTGCTAGTGGCTGTTGGAGAGTTGTAAGGCAGTTTTTGCCGCTCTTTTCTCCTTTTCCGCCTCTCCCTGTCTGTGCTGCAGCAAAACTGCGGCTCACTCTTACCTGTGCCTTAGCCAATTATTTGACTTAAAACTTGGCTATTCAGAAAAACACTAACCAGTTATTTTCACTTGCCTAAGACTGCCTTCTCATTAGCTTTTGTGTTTTCCAAAATTACTAAAAAGTTCTCAAGGTCTGCTTATCTTTATGAGTTGTTAGTGAGATACACTTGCAACAGCAAAACATCATATTTTTATTATTAGGAATAAGCTGTAGAAATTCAAAGTCAGCTTGTCTCTCCTTTCCCACTGTAATGACTTTATGAATATATATCTGGCCCTATTAGTAGTGCTGCAGATTCAGCTGCTACTTCTGTCTATCTGCCTCAAAACCAAAATTTCCTGACTCTAGAGCTGGGCGTATGAGATGGCTGTGGGTTATGCTAAGTTCATATACAAGGCTGTGGATCATGTCAAGTCCAGGGGTCTTCCTACAGGAAAGACACAAAGAGGGGCTGCGCAGCAGTGGAATTCAGCAGGAGTGGGGGGTGGGTACAGCCACTGCATGATGAGCTGTTTTAAAAGGGTGTCCAAGCTTGGGGAGAACACATGCTGGAGAAGGAGATTGGCCGTGCCTTGAAAAGGCTTCGTGTGAACTTATCCCTGTACTAGGCCAGTTTTACTGACATTACTAACCAGAAGCTTCACCTGTCTTCCTCATTGTGACAGTGGCTGTCCCTCCTTTAGGATCTTGGGAGGAGATGTGATGTAAGCCTTTTCAGCCATTTTGCATATTCCTGTATAGCCAGCCATAATTTGGTCCCGTGTTTGAAATTCTGTTTACACTGTATGTACTGAAACAAATTAAATCCTGATGTAATACTGTGGACTTCAGCAGAGGCATGAGTTTGACCCACTCTCTCTTGTAAACCTCTATAAGGGAATAACATTTAAAAAGAATTAAATTTGGAACCATTTCTGAGGGTTTAGACATAATCTCTGCTTTGTCTTCAACTGGTGTACACCAAGCAGAGGAACTTAATTGTATCCAAACCCAGTTCCACTGCTGCACTGACATAAAGAGTAGTATGCAAAGGAGTAAATAGAAAAGCGACATTAATGTCAAGGATCATTAGAAGTGAAAGCTACAAAAATTCATGTTTGCCAAATGGAAAATAAAATGTATTTTAAAACATCTAAGAGGCTATTGCAGGGTGCAAAGAATAGAAAAAAAGTAAAACTATTAAAATGCAATTCACAATGTAATTTAAATGTAGAGTGTTGCAATCTACAAATACCAAACTGAGCAATTGAACTAAAGAAGCACATAAGTGTTACATTATTGTGACTTTTTTTTTTTTTGGTGAATCGCTCAGACTAATACAGTCTACTCCTGCTTTCAGTCACCCTAATGTAAATTTCAAGTCACTGAAGTCAGTAAAGTTAGAATGGTGTAAAACACAGGTGAAAGACAGCAGAATGAGATCCATAATTGGGGCGTTATTCTCATATGACATGTTTTGATTTGTATTCTATTTTTCTCTAAAGTCCAGTTTCTTTGAATTCACCCTCCCCATGAAAGGTTGACAAGAGTTTAAGCTTGCCATTCTCATGCATGCCTTCCCAATGTTTTCTGTATGTTTATAGTGATAGCGAGTATCAGAGGGGTAGCTGTGTTAGTCAGTGTCCACAAAACAATAAGAAGTCCTGTGGCACCTTATAGACTAACAGATTTTTGGAGCATAAATTCTTGGGGGCAAAGGCACATTTCATGAGATGCATTGGAATGGAAATTCGAGAGGTAAGTCTAATTATACAGGCTCATGAAAAGAAGGTAGTGCTAATCAAGAGGAAGGCCAGAGGTGATGAGGTCAATTCAGTGAAGGGAGGATGTGGCCCTCTTCCAGCAGGTGATGTGGAGGTGTCACCTGCTGGAACAGGGCCACGTCCTCCCTGACAGAATTGTCCTTGTCAGCTCTGGCCTTCCTGTTGATTGATACTCCCTTCTTTTCATGAGCCTGCATAATTAGACCTGCCTCTGGAATCTCCACTCCAATGCATCTGATGAAGTAGGTCTTTAACCACGAAAGCTTATGCACCAAAGATAGATAAAAAAATAATACATTTTCTGTATGCATCTTAATCACATCCCTTAAGTGTACCCTATATCGGCTGGAATCCTGGGTGTCATGTGTGCAACACAGTAAACAGATCTGTCTACAGGAATTCCCATTACCATTTAAAAACATTTGTTCATTATGAGCCTGAGCAGCAGGGAAAAAAAAGAAAGTGCTACTTCCCCTCCCCCCCCTTAGGCAAGAACTATCTTTGAACTGTTCTTATTCAAAAAACAAGTTTGTACTTTTGGCGCTGTTCCCAGAGCTTTGCATACTGGGTGATGTGTCAGGCACTGCCCCTTGGGGAAGAGGGGGGACTGAATCACGGCATTTAATTCTTAATGATTGTTCTGCATGGTCAAGAGGACACAGAGGCAGCCAATGCTCTTTATTTATTACTTACCGTTATAGCTATTGGCAGCCAGCCTTTTTAATTCAGTCATCAATACTCACTGCCTTTAATCTATTACTTTAAATCCAGTGCAAAATGAAGTACTAGCAAAACAGAAACAGTGAAAGGTAGAGGTGGTTTGAAAAGGCCCAGCAGAATGGACTTCAGAGTGAGGATTGCAGAGTTGAATGATCTGTTTTCCAGGTTTGTTACTTTACTGGGAAGGCATTTCTCAGACCTCTGCCAAAATGTCGGGCCTAATGTTCATATAGTGTCACAGCAGTTTGAGACAGATGAGTCCTTTTCAGTAATCCTATCCTGCTGCTTGTCTATGCAGGACTGTTCTCTAAAATACATGTTCAGTACTTTGCCCCATTTGGATTTTAGAATTGCATGCAGCAAGGTTTCCACCACTACTCAGGAGGCTGTTTCAGGCCTGATACATCTGACTGCTTCTCGTAATTAATTTTGTATTATTTTCAGTCAGTTGTCACTAATTATACCCCAATGCACTAAATAAGTTTTCTTTCTTGGTGGTGTTCAAGTATTCGTAGATTGTTGTCGCTTTCTCCCTTTGCTCATAGCTTAGCCACACTTTACCGAAGCTCTTTCAGTCATGGCACCCATGTCAGGCATTCCAGACACCACATCAGTTTTGCTCTCTTCTGTTTGTCCAGTTTGTCAATATTTTTCTGGCAATGTTGTGCCCACAGCGGAATGCAGTGTTCCAAGCACAGTGTCATCAATGCTGTAATGACTGGGGCCATTAGCTCCCTGCTCCATGATGTGGTGTCTAGCAGACTCCAGACTACTTTCTTTAAAAGGTCATTATGTTGGCAGGAGGATAATTTTGCATTTTAGAATAGCATCAGTAGGGACAAGCCTGTGGCAAGACCCTTCATAGATGTGCGAAGGAGAAGGAGGGCACCTGCAGTGGAAGAGTAGAGGAGTAGTCCTTGCATTCACAGTGCTGTTCTCAATCCTGTCTCCTCCCAGAGAGGCAGGGAGGAGGCAGGCACCTAGCAACAAATCCGCTTAGTCTTTTGCATCAGCCAGAAGAGCTCTCTTTTCATTCTAGAAGGAACATATCCTATACCCTTTCCAAGGGAGGTTCAACACATCCAACCCACCTCTGTTGTTCCCAGATCCTGTTGGGTCTGGGCCCCTCACCACTGTTCTCCAAATGAAGCACAAGTCCAAAGCTATATTTGATATCATTATTACTTCAACTTCTAGTAACATCTGGCTCTAATACAGTGGTTTTCACCCATAGATCTCAAAGTTACATTTTACAGCTGGAAATACATGTTCCAAGTAATTGTATAAATATATATTTTGCTGAGATTTCATCTAACAATGTCATCTTATCAAAACAGTGCCCATCTCTACTCTGGTGAAACAAGGCTGTTACAACTCAGTCATCTCTGATCATCTCTGTGTGGATGGAATCAAAATGTGTTACAGACAGGTTAAAAAAAAAGTGAGATACTGGTTATTGACTTCAAAGGTCCTTTTAAGTCCCAGGATTAGCATTGAGCTTAGCACTTTTGAAAGACTTGTGCCATGAATTTTCACTTTATTGCCCATGCTTGAGCATCTTCATGTTGCAGATATTCTGTGTGCCCAGCTTGAACTGCATCAAACCCCTGATTCAGCAAAGTATTTGTTTAAATTCATCTCTAGTTAACACAACACTGGAGCATAAAGTTTTAAGTGCTTAAATTTCTGTAATACATATCCTTCAGTGTCACTTAATGGACCTTAACTGCATTCCTAAGTGCTGCCTGGAAAAGGAGCACTTCCCTGAATCAGGTTCTAACACATTTAGGTTTTTCAGGACTGTTACTTTATGGTGCTGAGAGATGGAGGGTTCTGAAGTAATTTACTCTTGCTGGAAGCATACCCCTTTTCGATTTCACTCACTCTTTGTCCATTCTGCTTCACTTCTCTTCTTACAGAATTAATTTCTTTTTCTAAATGTCACCAACATCGTATGTGACCTCCAGGAAAACTTCTGTCAGTGGGTATCATTTGGTGTTACTTCCCATCAGCAAGGGATTAGCTAACTGGGTCCATGCACATCCATCTTCTTCAGGACACCTGCAATACTTCCTTTTGTTCTTACTTGTGTATCTCAAATAATTTGACATGTTTCCATAAATGATCTGACTTTGAATTTATCATGGTTTTTTTTAACACCTCCTCCTCAGCTGTTAAACTTTCTAGAAACTGCAACACTGTTACGCTGAGCCTATACTGGGTTTTATTTATTTAGGAGTTTTATACTGTTTTTGTTACTTTTATATCAAGAGGAAAATGTGCAGTTAGACTAAATTGTGTCACATTTATTCCTGTATCCCATGAGTAGTTTTTTATTATTTATGTCTTTGTACATTTACCCAGCCTTAGATAAATAGGAAGAAAAAAGGTGGCAATGCTAAAGGAAAGTTGAGTGAAACTGTTTGTTTATAGGTAAGTGAAACAGAAGGTATTTCTTTGCAAAATTAAACAGTTTCAGACTTCTTAAAAGGGTCCATTAAATGGAAAGAATGTTGTTCAGTATAAAATATAGTGAGGTTGTGAGCTGTCAGTTTGAATATCTCCTTGATTGCCATCAGTGAAAGAACCTAGTGTACATACTACTACAGCCAGCAATGTCCTGGAAATTTCAGGGTTACCATAGAGAGTGCTTGTAAATAACAGCTCCAAAAGCTAGCATTTGCAACAAACAAATCAGTAAGCACTCTGCAGCCAGGCAGATATTTCAGTGTGGTCTGACCACAATCTTTAGGGTCAGCTTTCTTCAGAGTTGAAAAAAGGGGCAGCTATTCATCTTGCCTCATGAACTCTGCTAAATATAACCTGAGAAAAACATCATCAGGCACCTAACAAATCTTCAAACCATTTCCACCAATCCACTGAAAGTTGAACCTCACTAATCTGGCATCCTCACAATGTGACTGGTGCTGAACTAGAAAATTTGTCGAACTATGGGAGGTCAGTATTGTCTAACAGCATTACCAATACTTCCACTGCTTAGTGGGCTCTTAGAAGACATGTAGGGGTACATCAAAGCTAAATAACAGCACAGAACACTGATAGCCAGGACTGGCATCTATAAATAAACTTTATGGGACTAGGGGACATTTGGCCACACCCACGGTAAGTGGACATCCAGCTAACCAAAATTATGCTGGACCATAGATGTTGCTAGACCAGAGAGTGCCAAACTAGAGAGGTTCAACTTGTACCCTTTTCTCCTTGGTGTGTTCACTTGTCACAGCTGCTCGTACAAAACTGCCTACATATTAAATTAGGAATATTCCAATGTAATTTTTAAATGTACCTTGATTGTGCAAATCAGAGTGAAAGTTATACAGCTTCAATAAAAATAATCATCTATCATTTTGGCTGTATTTTAATCCATTTTGGCTTGAATTTATATTTGTAACAAAATCAATACAGGGTAAAGGATATGATATTTTGTATGCCACTCTTACTGTGTTCTTTCCCCAATTCAGTTTTTTAAAATGAAGAAAACCTTCCTTGGCATTTTACTGTCCGAGTGTACAACTAAAGCCAATTAAATAGAGTTCTTAGGGTTCCTACAAGGTCCCAAGTAGATGCTGTTTCACAAAATACATTGGTGCAAATGAGACTGATTCAGATAGATTTTAAGTGTTTAAAATTTAATTTTAATTTTTACCTTGAATTTGCGGGAGAAACAAGTGTTTTGGTAAGAATTATATTGGCTCAGATGTAAGCATTTTCTATTCAGTTTGATTTCAGTGTTTTCCCGATTGTATTTATAAAGCTGTGATGAAATGAAAAGAGTAAATGCATAATTCCATTTTTCTGCCACAAAATCCCAGTAGAAAGAAAATGCTTACATGAGTTCTGCTGAGGGTTCTAGCAGGTCCTGAATTATTAAGGACTTGACTGGTAATTAAAACATGCAGTATATAGTCTGCTATAAATATATGAAAAGCATTATAGAGACTACTTGAATCCATCTGTAGATGTGTAACAGAAACAGATGCTGGTTGCCAGCACCAGGGATTGAACGTGTGATCGGAGAGGTTAAAGCCCTGCACTCTACTGCATGAGCTAAAGGTCAGCTGGCTCTCAGACAAGGCTGTAGACCAGAGACTTCACTCACCCTAGTATGAGGTCTCAATGACTCTGGGTACTACACAGGCATAAGAAACAAATTTCCCCAGATATCCTAACTATTATATAGCTGTGAACACCTATGATTATGTAATTGGTTCTGCAGTTCTTATATAATTAATAGGTATGTAGCACGGTGATGGGTATATTGTGAGTATGAAAAAGTGCTAAGCTAAACAGAAATGTTAATTAAATCAGAGATATCAATGACAATTAGCTGTGTTATGATATTCATTTAATATAACATAAAAGCAGTCCTGTAGCACTTTAAAGATGAATAAAATAATTTATTTATTAATTAGGCGATGAATTGATGGATTTCTATTCCAAACGGCTGAATGTAGTGCCTTGCATGGTGAATACAGTAGGGTCTCAACATTCACAAAGGTTCCATGTTGAGAACCCTCGCAAATGTTGAATTTTGCGAATATGGCTCGCACCTGGAGCCCAGCTGCTGGTGCTCTTGCCTGGGGCCCCAGAGGAGCGGCGGCTGCTTGCACTCCCGCCCAGAGCCCTTGGCCAAGTGGCTGCTCAGCCGCTCACGAATAACTGAGTTCACAAACATTAAGTTAGCAAATCTTGACACCCTACTGTAGTCAGAAAGAAGTAGCAGTGTTAGTCTGTATCTTCACAAAACAAAAAGGGCGTCCTGTAGCACTTTAAAGACTAGCACTTAATAAATTATTTTGTTAGTCTTTAAAGTGCTACAGGATGGCTGTTTTGTTTTGTGAAGATACAGACTAACATGGCTACCTCTCTGTGACTATTCATTTAATATACACTCAGTACAGTGAAGTATTAGTACTTGAATAGTGTTGCAAGAAATGGAGAGATAACTAGCAGTCAAGTGGTAATTAATGCAGTCTTTCCTGAGTAGTACAGCACTTGTCAAGCGGCATGTGGGCAAGAGCACTGACTGGAAAGTTAACATTCAAAGACAACTAGACATACTGTGTTTCACAGCAAGGCTCCATTATAAAGGTCTGCAAGAATACTCTTTTTTTAAAAGGAAAAACAAATCAAAGCTTCATACAAGTGTTTTTTTAACCATGTACAGTAATAATTCTAGAAAAGTTGAGTTGACAGATTCTGACTAAATTACAGCCACCATGATGGACCACATGTAATTCAAGGAAGCTAAGGTCTACTGTTACGCCAAGTGTGGGGATCAGGGATCATAGAATGATAGAATACTAGAACTGAAAGGGACCTCCAGAGGTCATCGAGACCAGTCCCCTGCACTCACAGCAGGAATAAGCACTGTCTGTGTCATCTCTGACAGATGTTTATCTAACCTGCTCTTAAATATCTCCAGTGATGAAGAATAAGATAACATAAGGAGATATACCTAGCTCCTGGAACAGTAAGGGACCTTCAGAGGTCATCCAGTCTGGTCCCCTGCCCTCTCTGTAGGGCCTATTGCCATCCCTGACATTTTTAAAATCTATTTTGCTCTTGATTTGGGTATTGAGCTCACAATCTGGGTTTAGCAGGCCAGTGCTTAAACCACTGAGCTATCCCTGCTGTAAAGCTAATCTCCCCTGGGCTCTTGCAAGGCCATGATCAAGGATTGAATCTCAACCCTGGGTTTATAAGGCCCATGCTTTAACCACTGAGCTGTCCTTCTCCTCCCTTAAAAGTCTGTTTACCCCACTCTCTTAAATGGCCTTCTTGAGAATTGAGCTCATGACCCTGAATTTATAATGACAATGCTCAAACCAGAGAGTTATCCCTCCTTCAACAGCTTAACTCTCTTACTAGCCTGAAATGTTTCCTAATGTCAAACCTAAACTTCCCTTGCTGCAATTTAAATCCATTGCTTCTTATCCTATCATCAGAGCTTAAGGAGAGTAATATTTCTCCCTCGTCTTTGTAACACGCTTTTAAGTACTTGAAAGCTGTTATATCCCCTCTCAGTCTTCTCTTTTCCAGAGTAAATAAGCTCAGCTCTTTTAGTCTTCCCTCATGGATCATGTTTTCCAGACCTTCATCCATTTTTGTTACTCTTCTCTTGATCCTTGGCAATTTCTCCTCATCTTTCTTGAAATGTTGCACCCAGAACTGGACACACTATTCCAGCTGAAGCCTAATCAGCATAGAATAGAGCAGAAGAATTACTTCTTCTGTCTGCCTTACAGCATTCCTGTTAATGAATCCCAGAATCATGTTTGCTTAGTACTAAGAGCTGGGGACCTTCAGCTAGCTTTGGTTAGAGTATCCCTTACTGGCCCCCCATATAGTTTTTCAGTGAACTTTACCTAACATCACTACTGTGTCTACCCATACACAAGCTATAGTACAACCTGTTTAAACTGCAAGTTCATTGCCCTTGGCTGTGAATCAACATTGTATGCACATCTGAGTTACCAACCTTTTAAACTGTCATGAACCCCTTGATTTCTTCAGTAGTGGAAGACTTACACTGTGTTACCCAGGTCCTGGGCTGGCAGGGGGACAGGACCTTGCATCCCACCCACTGGCTGCTCCCAGGGCCAGCCTAGGCCATAGGGGTGCTCCACTCACAGCACTGTCCTTGGGTGGTGGGGTCCATTGAGGCCTCTCACCAGCATTCCCTGGGGCTGGCTCGGGGGTGGGTGGAGGCCCTGCAGGCTGCCTGTCAGTGCTCCTTGGGGCAGGAAGGAGGATACACAGGCCACTAGTCAGTGCTCCCTAGGAGTGGCTGTGGCAGTGGGAGCCACACTGGCCAGCTGGCAGTTGTTCCGGGAGTGGAGAGGGCCATGCTGTGAGCCAGCAACAGATCACTTAGAGTGCTTGCTGCCCTCCCATGGTCATTCGTGAGTATAACTGTCAGCTGTGATTGCTGCCACTCTGTGATCATGAGTGAGTATAACTCGCTCTGCTCTCACATCCTTCCCTTTCTGTTTGATATGGAATAGTCGCATGGCATACACATCCCATTATTCTGGCACAACCAAGCCCTGACTTTACTTTAAGTTATGATAAGAGGAAACTGCGTACCAAATGTGATAGTCCTAGCTCTGACCATTGAGAAGTTCTTGAACAGACTCATGGACGGACGGACGGAAAGACAAACGCACATTTCTAAAATATGTAGTAAGACATTCTTAATTGTTAATGTGCACACCCTAATGTTATGTCTACCACTGCCACTCCGTTTCCGACTTCTTTACTTCTTAGTATTAATTCAGTTGTTTCTGTTTTCACTTGACAGTGGCAGAGCCATGTTTTCAATGATATGCTTAGGAAACAAACTAGACCAACTCAGAATCCTTTTATATCGCTTCCATGAACCCCAAAAGTAGGGGAGTAAGAAATGTGCTCACATGAAATATTTACACCAACACAGAGATGTCTCTATGAGTCTATGATTCCCAGCAAACTTTGAGCAAATCTACTGTTTCCAGAGAAACAAGTATATTTGGGTTAGAACTTAAGCACATGCTTAACTCCCATTGAAGTCAATGGAACTGAAGCATAGGTGGCTGGTTTAAAACAAAAAGTAGTGCTTCACACAACAAACAATCAACTTGTAGAACTCATCGCTAGGAGATGTTGTGAAGACCATAGCTCTAACAGGGTTCAAAAGAGAGTTAGGTAAGTTCGTGGAGAATAGGTCCATCAATAAGTATTAGCCAAGATGGGCAGAGATACAATCCCATCTTCTGGGTGTCCCTAAGCCTAACTGTTGGCTACTGGGACCAGACAGCAGGGGAGGGATCACATGTTGGTTCATTCTCTTTGAAGCATCTGTTGTTGGCCAATGTCAGAAGAACAGGATGGATACTGGACTAGATGGATCTTTGGTCTGATTCATCATGCCATTCTTCTCTTTCCTGACTCAGGGACATAGCCTGTAGCGGCATCCATGACCATGAAGGTGCGCAACACTCTTTGCAAGATGTATGCTTTGATTATGTGACTTTATTCTATATGGGAACCTCTTGTCATTCATACGATTCTGTCAGTGTTCCCCAGAATCTTTATAAGTGCCCTCCCAGAAATTTAACACTCAGTAATTGTTAACATCTTGACAGGCATGCACTTGCAGGCATTAATATTAATAAGCATGTGCTAAATATGTAATTCTCTGCTAATATAGGGACCCACAGAACCCCACCACAGTATAGTTACATGATCTTTCCTGGGTTTGAGTGCATAATTACCATGATTTTGAAAGAAGTACCACAGTGTTACTTGAAACTTTCTACAGGTGCTTCATAAGTTAGGTAATCTTCTATTCAGATCACAGGGTAATAGAGAAAAATATGGAGAAATTTGGAATTTGTTTCTTGAGCTAGTACATTTATTTATAATAAATAATATAAGAAAACAGTTGATGCAAATGTATTCCAGCTATCCTTCCTACCCCTCATTAATCCATGTCTAATACTCGTTTTCAGTGGTACTAATATACTAAGTATGTAAAGGAATTAAAATAACTGACTTTAACAGACATGGCTTAATGGAGAGAGAATACTTCAATTTAATTGTATTTTGATTATAATGAAACAATACATTCTGTTAAAGAAAATTCTGTAATTATGTGTCAAACCTCACTAAGTCTGTGTTAATTAAATCCAAGTTTATTCTTTATAATTGCCCATACTCTGTTCTGGAAATATATGTTTAAAATTCTAATCAAACATTGAAACAAAAAGGTCTAGAGTATCCTGAGACTGTGTGCTACTTCAGGGCTGGTCAGACTAAGGTTTCACAGTACTTATTAATGTAAACCTGGTTTGGGGGCTGGAGAAAGGTATTAGAATTTGTCCCTTTATTTTGCCACCTTCTCCTTCTACAAGATTGCCTTAGAACATTAATATTGGCATGAAAAAATAGAAGAACTACTGGGAGAGAGATAGAAGGGGATAGAGATAAGAAAAAGTAGATAGCATCTTTCGTAGGCTCTCAACAGGAGTCCCACCACTGCTTCCTTTCCCCCTGCCTGTGTTGTTTCCTCATATTGTATTTATCTCACAATCAGTGCAGATAACAGTATAGGCTTTTAAACACATTTTATGAATAAGTGACCTATTAGTTCCATTCTTACTGAGGGAAAAGGGGAAAGTAAAGTAACTGTGCATTGGGATTTCAACAGAGCACGTTGGTGCAAGGAGTCAGTCTATCATAATGGGAGAAACTAGCTTGTGTGCATTTCGGAAAGCATTTGGAAAGTTAATCATCACATGGGAAACCAGTAGGGAACAGTCATCAACTTGTCCCTATCTCATGATTTCAGTCAGGGCTCTTTTCTGGTTTTCACAGTCAGAGTCTGTATTTCAGGGCTTGTGGACAACAGTGCCTGCAGACATTATGACTTAGCTAAAATATATCTGGGAGCACTGAGACAACTCAGGCCAGAGCAGGAGTTGCCACCTGCTTTGAAAGGGTGCAGTTTGCAGTCCCCAGAGCCAGTTTGTTCCATTGACCATTACAGAAGGTCATGCTGTAGCTCTCTTTTTGATGCTGAGTGCTCTTGTAAATGCTAAGCATTTAAATCTGTGCATACTCAGAGTTTAAAGGAGACAAGAGTGCATCTGCTTCTTGTTCAGGTGCTCAGAGAGTGGGCAGAAGAGCACTCAAATCCCTTATACCCACCATCTTGCAATCCCATGCAAGGATAGCCATAATCTACCTCTTGATTTATCATCTGTCCTTCAAGTGTCAAAGTGCAGTACTGAATACATATAGCAAATGTAGCCAGGTGTACAGCCTTTGAGAAATAACTGAATAACAAATGTTTTAAGCTTACCCTTAACATGCTGAGAGTATCACTTGAGTAGCTATCAGTTGGAAGGGCATTCAACCAACGGAGACAAGTGGAAAAAAATGTTCTGTGTATGTGCTGTGTATGGAAATTGCATGAGATGCAGTTGGTACAAGAAGCAAACTGTCTGCCCTGGAGTGCAAAGCCTGAACAGGAACATAATCCTGTGTCAAGATGCTTACAGTACAGCCTGACAAAGAATATGTGAAGACGAGTCATTTGCATTAGAGCCCTGAAGGTGCTGCATGTAAAAAAAACAGTGCAAAGAAATGGTTGACTACCAGATAGCTATCTTGCTCTGCACATTGTAAATAATAGTCAAACCACTGCTCTTAGAGGTATTTGAAATAATACCTTTAGGTGTGTCTCAGAACCCTAAATGGGTTCACAGCTGTAGAAGGGAGCCTGAGAAGCTTTCCTCAACATTTGTTACGCCACCAACAGCCAATTGCAGTTCCAATATTCTTGGAGCTGAGGGATGTCTCCCTTCTTATTCCAGTGTGGCACTTGACACCCCAAAGGGGATAGGGAGGAGGTGTGGCAAAGGCTGGTTGGAATAAGTAGCATCGCAATAGTTGTCAGAAAGGCAGCACATCCAGTCCATGGAGGAAAAAAAAACAGCAAAAAACAGTGAAGGCTAATGTGGTGAAACAGAACTTCAGTTCCTGCATGTACAACCCTGGCCACTGCTAAAGTTGACCATCTGGCAATAGGTGACAACGCCCAGGCCAATGACCTTAGCTGCAAGGGCATGGAGATGATTAGCCAAAGAAAGAAGCATTAGAGTACAGTGTGTGATCACAAGCTCAAGCAAATTGCCACTGAACAGTATAAGAAGAAAGAGACAGTGACATGATCAAAATCTCAGAGCAGTGTACACACACTATTGCCCTCAACAGTTGGCATTGGCGTATTGGCAAGGCAACAGTTGACAAGGAATCATAAATGACTTGTGGAAGTCTTATAATCACATACCCTGCATCATAGACAGTCTCAATATTGCTCACTGCTCTGTGCCACTATAATAGCCAAGGCAAGACAAGAAATGTCAGAAATGTCTACACTAGGCATCAGCAACCCCCAGCACAGGTGCCAAGAGTGGTGCATGAGCCAATTTTTGCTGGCATATGAGGTAGGAACTCAGACCCACCCCTTTTCCCCCATGCAGACAGGAGCTTGCTCGAAGCAATGCTGCCATTGGATGAACAAAAAGCCAGCTAATGCTACCAGCCACCACCTAAATTGGTAAAGCTCTGCATCCGAATTTATTTGTTAATGAAGCTGTTGTAAGTAGGACTATTAGTGACTTTAAGAAGTATCACTGGCATGCTATACATAAAGGTCAAAAGGTCAAATTTCTTCACTCTGTCTTGGATAGGTTGCTGACCTCTTGTCTATGCTCTTTTCCTAACTGCCACATACACAGACATTCCCTTTCTTTTTTTGAAGAACTTCAATTCCTGGTATCTTTATCAGACTCCCTTGGATTGACTGCCCTTTTCATAAGTCTTGCTGGCTAGTTACAGCCATCATTTTGGCTTACAGCTACTACCCAGGACTGAAACCAACCCCCCCACTCATGCATCTGATGAAGCGGGTCTTTTGATAAGCACTGTTGATACTGGACCATTTCCACCTTGCTGAATAGACCTTGTCATCTCTGGCCCTCCCTCTTACTGGGACCCCACTCTTTAAATACCCCTCTGAACATGGAATACTCGGACTCTAATGGGCAACCCGGACAGTGAGAGACCCATAAGATGCATGGCAGGTATCACCCGTGAGCTGTGACAATTCAACATCATTATCGCTGCCCTGGCAGAAGCACATAAACCAGAAGGACAGCTAAGAGAAGAAGGAAGAGGGTACACATTTTTCTGGAGACAAACCCCAAAGGAAGAAAAGCAAATTCATGGAGTAGGATTTGCCATCAAAAATGAACTGATAGGGATCCTATCTCCATGTCGGCATCAATGAGCATCTCATGACTCTCCACTCAAAGCGTGCCAAAAACCAACAGGCAACAGACACAGAAGATGACTTTGTTCTATTAAGTCTCAGAAGGACAGCCGTGTTAGTCATTTTCTTCATAAACAGGACTGCTTGTTATTTGTTCTGTTAAGTTCTTCATTCGAGACCCTCTAACCACTTAGGGAAAGTTGTTCGTTGTCCTATAGGGAAGACTTTAGGACATGGCATCTTTAACTATCTTAAAGAAGATATCTAATTACACAATTTATTAGATACACATGCATGTGGCCTTAGTCATTGAGGCTGCCAGTAGTGGCACAAAAAAAGTGTAAAAATTTAGATACAAATAAGCTTGAAATTAAACACATTAAACACAACTGTATCACAAACCCTTTAACTGTATCCTCTTAAGGTTGCCATATTATAACCTGAGATCCCCAAATAGGGGTTAAAGGTGGAACCTGTGATGTAGAGGAGAAATGCAACAATGTGATACTTTGTGGCCACTATATCATTGTGAGTTGAGAATGTCTGCATGTAATTCAGGAAAATATTAATGTAATACATGAAGTAATGCAAGAAATTAGCGTGTAAAAAGGCTTCTAGAATCCCAGCTAATAAGACAATATTACATTTTCTTCTGTGCATGGGGTTTAGAATGCCTTAACAAAAAGTAATATAAGGCACATTAACAGTATTTATTATGTATTGCACAAGCTGCAAGCACCCATGTACTGTGTTACAAATATTGAATTGACGTGCCATATGTGTCCATTGTAAACACTAACACCCATGAACGCTTATTGCTGTGTCTCCTATGATCATGTTGAATGCGTCTTTCAGTCTTTTGGGCAGCCCATTTGTTGAAAGAGTGATTTGGAAGGAGATTGTTTTGGGAAGAGGACAATGACAAATTGCTTCAATGAGGCTTTAGAAAGAAAAAAACCAAAAGGGTTGCAGATCACTGATGATGCGCTTGAGAGACCTTAAGTGGGGGCTGTATGTGACGGTCAGTGGTGTTCCCTTGTTTTCCTTGTGAGGCCTGTCTTATAGCAAGTGGTTTCTGGCTCTATCAGTCTGTTTCCTCACTTCCTTAGGTGGGTATTGTAGTTTGAGACCTGTAGCTCTAGGAATTATTTTGGGGAAATTCTGTGGCTTGTGTTATACATGAGGTCAGTCTAGAAGATGAAATCGTTTGTTTGTTTTTCACCTAAATGGAGCACATTTTGCATGCTGACCTGGCCAAGATAGCAGACTACTATAGCAGTTGGTGCTTCATGTGTGTCCAAGACATGTCTGAGCATCTTCTAACTCCACATCGCAAGTGCAAAGCTATTGCCTCATGCTGGATGTCTCTTTGACTTATCACGACTATTTAAAAGAGAACGCTGCCAAAGTCAGAACCAGGAATAAATAGTAAGCCCGTTAGCTGGTTAAATTTGAGACACAGGCACACAGACACATCACACATTAGCTCTGCATTTGCACTGTTCCTCAGCAGAATACTGTGCCCACATGTGGTGTTCACCTCTCATTAAATTGCTTGTCATCTGATTGAATTTGAGCACCTGCATCATCACAGGCACACAGTGCCACCCTCTTATTCCATTCCTACCAGTTCTTAGTAATGTAACTGTTTGGGGTGGCAGGGGGACACAGGCCCATGAACTCCCCTGCATCCCGGACAAGAGCCCTGACAGTGGCAGACTGGGCTGCCCCAGGGTCAGTGGAGATCCTGACCACAACTGGCTCATTCATTGGCACTGTTTCTGCCAGATCAGGGCCTGAGCTATCTTTGGGCTACTTCCTAACTCCTCCTTTGGGCGCAGCTGACTTAGTACCAGGTCCTCCAGGTTGCTTGGGAAAAGAACCTCCATCAGGGCTTACAGCTCTTCTGAGTCTGTGTCTATCAGTAGTCTCGGCAGTCATCTTGCCTCCCACCTTGGGAGCTCAGGGAAGCTATCTTTTTCCTCTGGCAGCTGGAGCCAACTGAGCTCCCAGGCCTGCCTTCTGTACTTCCTATCTTGCCCCTTGACTTCTGGCAAGATGGTGAAATGGGGCAGGGCTCCACCTACAAGTGCTCAGGTGGGAGTTTCTCTTCCTCTAAGTCAGTGAGCAGCCGCTCCGCCTCACTACAAATGTCCAGGGAATCTGACACATCAGTGCTGCCCCTAGAGGGGCTAGGTACCTGGGCAGGGGGTCCCAAGATTCCAAGGGGGTGGTAGATAGAAGGTCGTGCCCTGAATGTGTGTCTAGGAATGCTGAGACTGGGGCAGTGGCTGGGATTTTTGTCAGATTCCATACACTTGAAATGCCAAGAGGATCCAAAGCAGCAGATGCTTGGATTTCCCCCACAGCACTCTTCATGGGGCGAGTTAGGATATGTGTTTATTTGTGTTGTGATGGCATCTCAGGACTCTAGGCCAAGAGCAACAATAGGAACAGTATGCTGAGACAGCAAGAGTCTGTAGCACAAAATGTCCCTGGCCACACTGCATGGCTTTATTCCAGGAATCTGAGAGCTCTGTAGAGTTATTATTGATCTAGTGCAGCCTAGTTGATTGCAGATTATCACAATTAACAGATTAATTGCCAATCCTTGGCCAGGCAATGTCTCTTTCTGACCTCAAATCCAATATACAGGAATTTTATCTCAGAGGCAGGATATATGATACAAAAGTGCAATCCAGCAGTGACCAATGTGGACTTCAATCCTTTTAAGGCCAGTTTTCCATAATACTTCCCTATAGCTGATAAAATCAAACCATCTTATGTCAAATCGTCGCTGCTGGCAATGCATACGATATGCCTCCACCTTGCTGATGTTTTGTTTCAGCCATGTCCATTTTTCAGGTTTTTATAAGAGGATCAGAAGTGCACAAATCTGATAAATCCATACTTGCGTGTATAATTTCACCTTCTTAGGCTCCAGATTCTTTGTATATTCCTCATGGCTAAGGCTGCTGAATTGTTTCTCCTTAAAATGGCTGGCTGGCTGCAACAGTTGATGACGGTTTTGCTGACTACAGAACTGAAATCATCCACCACTTCCACATTTTGTATAGCAGCACAGATGTCTTTTGTTTGCCCAAGAAACCTTTAGTCAAAGGGCATCATTCCACATGTGGAAAGCTCTCTTGTGTGTGTTAGTGTCTAGGTCACTTGCATCTTGTCTTAAGAGGATCAGTATCCCCATAATCCAGGTTGGTAAAAGGAATTAAACTGATAGTTATTCTAGTATTTGCAGAAATGTTAATGGACCCAGTCCATTGTAACAGGAAACAAGGCATGGGCCAAGACACCTCGCTGATTCATCCAGATTTAATGTAAAACCTGTGAGACCTATGGGTCCCCCCTCATTCATGTAGATTGGGCAGTAGTGAAGTCCAATTTCTCTGGACGACAGCATTTTGTAAGGAGAGGCTGGGGCCTGGTGAGTATGATATGTGTAAAAACTTTTCTGGGAACAGAAAACAGAGTTATTGGTTTGTAACTGCTACACTCAGTCCATGTGCATTTCCCCCTTAGAAATCAGGGTATTGATCACTTACCTGTATTCTACTGTTATCTTTCCAGTGTCCAAGCTCAGGGAGAATTTGTGTAATGCTAAGCTTACAGGCTTTATAGAGCATATGAGAAATTTGAGTGCTGTTCCATTAAGTTCAGCGGCATATGTGCATTGCAATATCTTTATATACTCTCAAAGCCATTTCTTGGACACCTTGGTGCAACAGTCATATCTTCAACTATAATAAAATCTGTCATGTGGTGGAACAGATTGTGTCACTGCTGTTAGAATTCATCTATATTAGCATCTGTAGCTCCTTTCTTGGGAGCATAGGCTAGAATGATGGACAGCTGCCCGTGACAGCAAATCAACCTGGCATATAGCGGTTGATTAGAAACAGGGTGCCACATTGTGAGTGATTTATGAAAAGGTGGATGAAGGATAGAGGCCACCTGTTTTTGTGGCTGGTTTCCCCCACAGTGCAGTAAGCTTGCATCTTCCACCAAAGTTTGAACGTATTTCACGAATGTTACCTCAATTATCCCAGCAGCTGCAAAGCAGTATGTTTTCATCTGTCAGGCTAATGAAACCTAGTACCTGGTCTCATTTCAGGTTAGTGCATCCAGAAGGCAATCTGTATTTTCTCAAGTCATTCATCTACAACAAAGGCCTTATGGAGATTAGCCTAAAGTATGGACCATGTAGCCCAAGATAAGGGTATTGTTGTGCTAACCATATGCATAATAAGATGTCCTCTGCTCTGAAATCCTTAGAATCAAAATGTCTGACAAGTAGGACCAGGTGGATATGACAAGAGCCAGAGGGAGCCCAAACAAATAATGAGACAATAATGAACTGCTTCTGGTATGAGTATAGATAAAAAATTTCAGTTATATCTCATATTAGGTACAGCACTTTTCAGGGAGGGCATGTTTTGTCTAGCACTGCTTCACTACCTCCAAAAACTTGGAAGACTTAAGGCAGATGATATCTCTTTTAATTCTTACCAGAGTGGATGACTGTTGACTTTTAAATTGTATAACCTTCTGATGAAGCTTGTGATTTAAAGAAAAAAACAATTCCAAAATGTTGTTGCTTATGGTTATATAGATGTACTTCAGTTCCCAGTCCTGCAGCCTGTATGTGTTTAATTTCTCTTAAAAGCAATGGAAAGCTTGCTTTTGCAAAACTATGGAACTAAACCTACAATTATTAGGCCAATGTAAGGGGGAATTATGAGCAGTAATTTTTGCTAACACCTTGTCAACTGATCTTTGCCTTTTATTTTTCCATTTCATATCTGGTGTATTTGAGGGAATAGATTCAGGCTCATGACAGCTGTACTATTAACCCAAACATTCTGGTCTCTTTGGGTAGGTCTATATAGCAAAGTTATTTTGAATTAACTGTCCAAGCATCTACACAATGCAACCAGTATTTGAAACTGGTAAACTTCACTGTGTGAGTAATAGCACCTATAATGTTTTTGTGTATTGTGTCCATAGTGTCCACTACTGTTGCTACTTGCGGCGAATGGGAGACCGACCACATTGTGGTGAATGGGGCTCTTGGAGCATGGGGTTGGGGCCAGAGCCCCTGCCATGGAGCCCAAGTCTGAGCCCCTGCAGTGGGGCCTACGTCAGAGTGTTGCACCGGGGCCAGAACCTGAGCCCCTTCCATAGGCCCTCCGCCAAAGCACAGGGCTGCAACCGGAGCCCAAGCCCCTGCCACAGGGCCCCATTGGAGCGAAGCACCAGGGCTGGAGCCCACGTCCCTGCCGTGGGACCCCCACTAGATCGTGGCACCAGGGAAAAGCCCCTGCTATGGCACCCTTGCCAGAGCATGGCGCCAGAGCTGGAGCCCAAGTCCCTGCGCAGGGCCCCCTCCAGAGAGTGGGGCCAGGACTGGAGCCTTCTTCAATGGATCCCCCACCCATAATGGGGGATGAAGGGCAGAGGGTGAGGAGGCCTAGGCAGGCACCCCACCTCAGGAAGGTGCTGAGCCCTGGGCTAGGGGGTGCCTGGCTCTGGGGGAGGGACAGGGTATTTATTTAGAGGAAGGGGAGGTGAATGTGACAAATAGGGGAAGAAAACTACCAGAAGTGTGGTATCTTTGAAGTCCTATTGGACACCATTTTATTATGTCAGAGGTTCAGACACAAATCATATTATTTGTGTACCACGGTTAACATTCGGCCTGTGGAACAAAGAGCAGTGTTTTTCCCATGCTGCTTCCTGTTTACCTCATAAATGTACTGTAGATCTCATTCTGTCCATTTCACTTTACAGAAATGGCCCTGAGTTTAGACTCTAAATCAGACATAAAATTTGTTGGCTTTTTGCCAGGCAAGAAAAAGACATCTCATTTACATTCACATAAACCCCTTTATGGTGAATAAGGCTCATGATGGTTTTGATGATCTGAAGAGGATGGGTTCCAACCTGGAAACCAACCCCAGCCAGCTGTTCACAAGGACACAAAAAATATGCTGTTTTCTCCCACATCCTTTAAAAGGTTGTGTGGTTAGAAGCCACTGAATTTTGACTGAGGAGCACACAAACAAACTACGCAAACTACTCAAAGCAATCACTATGAAAAGGAAAGGAACAAATCTACACACACACACCTAGAGCCCCAGCTAGGTTTTTTCTGTATATTACCCAAGATCCATAAACCTGGAAATCCTGGACACCCCATCATCTCAGGCATTGGCACTCTCACTACAGGATTGTCTGGATTCGTGGACCCTCTACTCAGACCCTACACTACCAGCACTCCCAGCTATCTTCAAGACATCACTGACTTCCTGAGGAAATTACAAAAATTGTTGACCTTCCCGAAAATACCATCCTGGCCATCTTGGACGTAGAGTCCCTTTATACTAATATTCCACATATGAAGATGGACTTCAAGCTGTTAGGAACAGTATAATATGTTAGTCTATAAGGTATCACAGAACTTCATCTTTTTTGTGGGTATAAACTAACATGGCATCCCCTGTCATAAAGTTGGACAGTTGTTGCATTGGTAATCTGCTTCAGGTTGAACCTCTCTAAGATGGCACCCTCAAGACCTGACCAGTGCCGGACAAGAAAATTTGCTAGACTATGCAAGGTCAATATTATTTAGTGACTTTAACAAAACTTCTGCTGCACGCTGGGCTCTGAGAAGACATTTAGGGGTAAATTACAGCTAAATAACAGCAAAGAACACTGAAAGCCAGGAATGGTGGCTGGAAACGAGCTTTATGGGACCACAAGAAACTTGGCCACACCCTTGAGAAGTGGTCATCCGGATAAATAAAATCATGCCAGATTACATATGTTGCTGGACAACAGAGTTCCATGTTAGAAAGGTTCAACCTGTATCATGATACATCACTGCATCAGGAAACTGACACTGTAATAATCTGTGTAGTCAAAGTTTCCTGAGTATTCATGCATGATACCTTATATGTTTGTTAGCTCACTAAAGATTGGATGTTACTTTCCACAAATTAACAGATTATTTTAGCAGTCTCCGCAGAGAAGCCCAGGAGTGAGCAGATGTAGCACTGGCACCTCCAGAAGAATCACATTAGAATGGCAGTGTAGGAAGCTTGCGCTCCCACTGCTCATTTGACAATACACCTCAACCTCTTTAATCCTGCAGTCCTGGGACAAAGGCAATGCCAGGTTCTGGAATTTTCCAGACCTTGCTTGTTCACCATAATAAAGAGTAAACAAAGTCTATTACCAAAGCTTTTGTGTGAACATGCTATTATAGAGTACTGTACATATATAACACGTCACAAGATAAATCCTTAGTGCGCTGCATTTAAACTGTTATTTTGGTTTTATCATCATGTATAGGTAATTAAGCAGAAAAGCACTAGCCATACAGTACAATGCTCTGCCATTTCTCAAGTTTACATGTTAAATTTGTGCTGAACAGTACAGCATATATAATTGTCTATACTTTTTTTTTGTTTTGTTGCACTGTATTTAAATTTACTTTGTTTTTATTTTAATTATGGGGTTCCAGTCTGAACCATGAATATTCCAAGATTACGGACACCCCGATTAAGAAGGTTTAAGTGTACTATGAGTACGGGCCAAATCCCACCCTAAATTACACCAGGCATCAGCACTGATAATGTCATTGTACTACACTGAGTTATTTGATAGGTGAAATTTAACTATAATCTCCAGTGTTGCTGTAAAACCAACAGACCCTGATCATCATCAGGATCAAACCTGGGACTTCTGGAGCTTAATGCATGAGCCTTTATTGCATGGTTAAAATCTACATGGTTCATAGCCAAGGCTGTAGCTGATTCATCAATACATAGCTGTGCTAGATGTTACTAGACAGGGACAGAGTCACACCAAGTAGGCGTGGGTTACATTATCATGCAACTTTCAAAAGTATTAAGAAGACTTGAAATGGGTTTAAAATGCCCTATTGTACATAGTGTTCACTTAGAAGAAGAAGAAGACTAGTTGGCTACCCCAATTTTTGTATCTTAGCAGACTCACCCAAGGGCCACATTATATTTCACACTAGGTGCTGGTTGTCCAATTTTATGAATCCTGGTGCTGTTATATCTCTTTTCCCTAATTGAAAGTTTGGTCTTTTAAGGAATGAATTGTAGCTGAAGAGTTAAGCCTTAATTTTGAATGTCTTTGCAATTTTGTCACAAGCCTAACATTTTACCAAGAGGCTTCTCTTTTATTTGTATATTTGTTTTTGCAACAGACGACACTGAGGCAGATGACTGATTTAATCACCTTCTAAAAATGGTGGCAACGTTTCAGAATAGTTAAAGGAGGGAAAAGGTTAGGAGTAGCAAATGTTGAAAAATCTATTCCCTTGATATTAATATAATATTAATTTGCATGATTAATTCCCAGCATCTCAGGAATTCACTGGAACCCATCTTGAACTTCCTTATTTGATTTATTTCATTTTGTTGCTGGGTGATTTATGCAATAAAGCAAATAAATGAGTGGTTGATTTATCTCACTGTTCCACTTCTGCAACAAAGCATACAACCGAAGGGAGAGAGATAGATGGAGTCAACGATGTAAAGTGATTAATTGATTGTGTGCTAATGACAGTTAGATCTACAAAGATACTCATTTTAGATTTTTGATCATTTCCCACATTTTATGAACATGAGCTACAGAGAGCCCAATTAACAGCATTCTTTCCAAATTTAAATGTACGTAAGTGGTATACAATCTGATCATATTATAGGGCTGTTTTACGTGAATTAAGTACTTATGAAAGGTGTCAGACTGTGTTGGAAACTGAAGTGCTCTGTCTAGCTACAGAGTGAGTACATCATAGCCAGCTGCATTGCAGATTTCTCCAGTACTGCCCCTGCAAAGTGCTTCAGACAGTTCTGGTGACACTGTTGCTAGGAACAAGAGAGTCATCAAGGCTCTGCACCTACTCTTCTGTCTTTACCCTGGCTGCTGAGGCTCCCCGCAAGAATGAGAGTTAGTGCAAGTAGTAATGCTGCTTGTCTGAGTCAGGGAAAACATGAGACTGACGCTCAATCTAGGCACAAGGCATTTCTGGTGTTGTAGAAGGGGAGCATTTAAGAGATGTTAGAAAGACTAAGGGTATGAATACACTGGCAAGATTATGTACAGTAAAGCAGCTTTTAGCACTTCAAGTGCAGAAGTGCGCGCTCTGCCAAATCACTTTGTATGCAGAAACTGCTAGGTTGCAGCAATATAGATAAAATACACCTTCATGAGAGGCATACAACATTCTGTACTGCCTGTTCTCACCTCTCTGGTCATCAGTTTGAACTCTACTGACCTGCCTTCAGGTGACCAGCCATGACCCTCACCCATTAAAGTCCCCTTCTCACTTGCTTGATGACACATGCAGTGGTCTCAGGTCATCTTTCCAGGTGGCCGTGTCTGCTAACACTCTTGGAGCAATGCCAGGGTTTTGCTGCTCATCAGCATTTGAGGAGAGGAGGCTGTCCAATATCAGCTGCACTCTCGCAAAACAGATTATGATACCTACAGAGTGATATCACGCTTCATGATGAGAAGGGGCCAGATTGGAACACACTGTGATGCAGAGTCAAACTAAAGGAGCTCAGAAATGCCTTCTACAAGGCATGAGGGGCAAACCGCTGCTCCAGTGCTCTGCCCATAAGCCAAGTCATGAGGTAGGAACTGTGGATGAGGACACAGAAGGGGAGCAGAATTAGGGGCAGAAGACCACTCAATGTTCAGAGCAGTAAACAGCCAGGAGCTCTGGAGGTGGCTATCTTGTGACACCAGTCAGAGTTTGGCAAAGCAGAAAGTGGAGGGGAGTCCCCTAGTAAGTGGCTTTGATTTTGAGAATCAATAAAGCTGCTGTGTGGAGAAGAGTTTCAAAAAGTTGTGTTAGATGGTCTGATGCTGGAATTGGAATATGTGTGTCATCTATCCTCCCTCTGCAGTTAGGGAAGCCGATTTCTGCAGAGCCGTGTACAATGTTGTGTACGTTGCCCAGAGTCATGGTTGTTCACATCAGGATTCAATTAATGGCCCTGAACTGTTCCATCAACACAAGTCCAGTGGTTGACTTTCCCACTGCAAACTGGTTGTTGACTGATTGATAGCAGTTTGGAGTAGCCAGGTCCCACAGTGTAATTGCCACACACTTATCCAACAACAGGGAAGCTCTCATCCTCATGTCCTTGTGCTGCAGGGCTGGCATGTGCTCATCGCACAGTTCCACGAAAGTGTCTTTCCTCATCCAAGTGTTCTGCAGCTGCTGCTCGTCATCCCACACATGCATGATGTGCTGATCCCACCACTCAGTGCTTATTTCTGAGACCCAAAAAATGTCCTTTTACTTTGGTCAGATCCTCCCTGACTGCCGCAAGCAATCTCGTGCTGTAGATACCGTGGGTGGCTAGATCAGTGTCAGACACGCCTTGCCTTGCTAGTTTAAGGAAAAGCTCCTACTGCCACTTGTGATGTGTTAGTGAGAGTGAGCAGTATATTGGTCAGCAGTCTGGGATCCACTCCTGCAGCCAGTTAGGCAGAGCGTAACCCTTGAAAGATGGTGCTAATTGTGGATAGAAGCACAGGGATTACTGCAGTGGGAAGCAGTACCATCTAAATGCTATGCTATCACAGCTACATACAAGGTCGAAAAGATAGTTGCATGTCAGTAGTTAGTGCATATTGTAAGGGATGATTCATGATGAAGTGACCACTTACAATATGTTCTTACTACTTATGCTTAACTATCTGCTTGATCTTGTGTTTAGCTGTGACATTCTGAGTATCCTTTCCATGCCTGAAAATGTGCTCTCTGTAGTTCAAAGGGTTGTCTCTCTAACCAAGAGAAGTTGGTTCAATAAAAGCTACCAACTCACCCAAATTGTCTTGCTAATATCCTTGTGACCAAAACTGGTACAACAATACTGCCTGACAAGAAAATGTGGTAGTTTTAGGTCTTGTTTACACCACAGCATTTTGTTGACAAAATGTTGATACTCACAAAGTATTATAACAAAAATTGGTATTGCATAAAGACATTGTTGGTAGAGTACATCCACAGTTTGGGCACTGTCACTGAGAGTGGAGACAATGCATTATGGATACCTATCCCACAGACCAGGTCAACACATGCTGCAGCTAAGTTGTGTGGGAAGGCAGAGAAGATCACAGCACCTACTAGGAACAGGCTCAATGTCCCATGGTGCATTGTTTTCTGTACCATTATTCCATGAATGTCTGTTTTATTTTTTTCATGACATTTTACAATGGCCCTTGGGTGCTGTTCACGCTGACATCTTGGTGAGAAGTGATTCATCCCACACTGTACTACTATGAACTGATATATCTCTCATTAAGATGTTGTGACTGGCAGTACAGTTAATCACAACATTTCTAACTAAAGAAGACTCCCAGTTGTCTGACATGCTGTGTGGTATGTACAGGAACAACTTCAGATTGCTTTTGGCATTAGTGGAACAGCTGCAGATGGTGGACCATTGCTTTTGCATTTGGGAAATAAGCACTGAATTGTGGGATCATATCGTTATGCAAGTCTGAGATGACAGCACTTTTGGATGAGGAAAACCACTTTCCTAGATCTGTGCATGGAGCTTGCCTCGGCTGTATGGGACAGGGACACCAGAATGAGAGCTGCCCTATTGGTAGAGAAATGCATGGCAATTGTTAGCTGGAAGCTGGTGACTCCAGACTGCTACAAATCAGTTGTGAATTAATTTGGAGTCAGGAAGTTGATCTTTGAGGCTGCATTAATGCAACTGTGCAGAGCAATTAATCACACATTGCTACAGAGGATTGTGACTCTGTGGAATGTGAATGAATAGTGGGTGGCTTTGCAGAAATCGTTTTCTTTAACTGTGGAGGGTTGATGGATGGCACCCATATTTCAATTTTGGCACCAGATCACATTGCAACAGAAACAAAGGGTCCTGTGGCACCTTATAGACTAACAGAAAAGTTTTGAGCATGAGCTTTCATGAGCACAGACTCACTTCATCAGATGCTGGTCTTGGAAATCTGCAGGGCCAGGTATAAATAAGTCAGAGCAAGGGTGGGGATAACAAGGTTAGCTCAGTCAACAAGGGTGAGACTTACTACCAGCAGTTGATCTGGAGGTGTGAACACCAAGGGAGGGGAAGCTGCTTCTGTATTTAGCCAGCCATTCACAGTCTTTGTTTAAGCCTGAGCTGAGGGCATCAAATTTGCAGATGAATTGTAGCTCAGAAATTTCTCTTTGGAGTCTGGTCTTGAAATTTCTTTGCTGTAGGATAGCTACTTTTAAGTCTGCTACTGTGTGGCCTGGGAGATTGAAGTGCTCTCCTACGGGTTTTTGTATATTGCCATTTCTGATATCTGATTTGTGTGCGTTTATTCTTTTATGTAGAGACTGTCCAGTTTGTCCGATGTATATAGCAGAGCGGCATTGCTCGCACATGATGGCATAAATTACATTGGTAGATGTGCAGCTGAATGAACCCACGATGGTGTGGCTGATCTGGTTAGGCCCTGTAATGGTGTTGCTGGTGTAGATATGTGGGCAGAGCTGGCAACGAGGTTTGTTGCATGGATGGGTCCCTAAGTTAGGGTGACTGTGGTGCGGTGTATAGTTGCTGGTTAGGATTTGCTTCAGGTTGGCAGGTTGTCTGTGGGCAAGGACTGGTCTGCCTCCCAAGGCCTGTGAAAGTGGGGGATCATTGTCCAACAGAGTACATCAATAGGAAAGGCAGCTTCAACAGGGTGTTGCAGGAACTAGTGAATCTCCATCAGCATTTCACTGTGGGGTGGTCTGGGAAGGGGCACGATGCATGCATCTTCAGGAACACCATCCTTCTTAGAAAGCAGCAAGCATGGTGAAGTGTTGAGGCAGACCACGTCTCATTTTGAGCAGCTCGATATGAGAAGGCTTTAAGGCAACACTTTGAAAATGGTAAACCATAAAGTATATCTCTGAGACTGGTGGTGCAATGCTAAATCCCATGTAGTTTTTCTAGGAAACAATGGTGAAATTTGGGACCTTACATTCCAGTAAGCAAAATGATTGTGTATGTATTGGTAGTGCCCGCTGAGTCAGTTTGTAGGATACAAGGACAAGTATCAGAGAGGTAGCCAAGTTAGTCTGTATCTTCAAAAACAACAAGAAGTCCTGTGATACCTTATAGACTAACAGATATTTTGGAGCATAAGCTTTTGTGGGCAAAGACCCGCTTTGTCAGATACTTGGGTGGTGGAGGGGAGTTCAGTGGAGGATTTAAAGACAGAGTCTTAGTCAAGGGCAGGACCAGAGCTGACAAGGTCTATTCAGTCAGGGTGGATGTGGCCCATTATCAGCAGTTAATGTGGAGTTGCTACTTTTGTAAGTTACCATTATAAATGGACATAAATCAGACATCAGGAACAGTAGCATACAAAAACCTGTAGGAGAACACTTCAATCTCCCTGGACACTCAGTAACAGATTTAAAAGTATCAGACAGAGAGCTGTGTTAGTCTGTATCTTCAAGAACAACAAGAAGTCCTGTGGCACCTTATAGACTAACAGATATTTTGGAGCATAAGCTTTCGTGGGCATCTGATGAAGTGGGTCTTTGCCCACGAAAGCTTATGCTCCAAAATATCTGTTAGATTTAAAAGTAGCAGTCCTACAACAAAAAAAAAAAACAAAAATAAATTGCAAAGAGAAATTTCAGAGCTGCAATTCATTTGCAAATATGACTCCAGCAACCAGGGATTGAACAGAGACTGGGAGTGGTTGGCCCATTACAAAGGCAGCTTCTCCACTCTTGATGTTCACACCTCCATGGTAGCTACAGATAATGGGACACATCCCGCTGACTATGTTCCAAAAGAAAGAGGAGTTACCATTCATGGTTTTATTGTACCAAACACACACACACAAATGCTTGGTGGGATAGGAGGTACGTGAGAAGGACAGACTTTCAGAGTTGTATGTAGGTCAAGCTGTCATTTTGAACGTTGTCTGAAGGTGTGGAGTGAAGTGGAAACTGAGAAGTCTTGGAAAGCAGAGAGGACTGTGTATGCAGGTTTGGGAGTGGGGCACTGCAGAAAAGTGTTCTCAATGTGCCACGGGGGAGGGCATGCATGAATCTGTTCAGTCTGCAGCATTATTAAGTGGTAGAGATGCTCAGCCAGTGTGTGTGAAGAAAAGAGCAGCCTGCAAAAGTTGTGATTCAGCCAACTAGGGAAAAAATCTAAAACTATAGCAGACACTCACTGCTGAGGATAAGCAGGGAAGCAATATTGCCTCTACTACATGCCTTTGGCTTCCACCCTGTGGTGCTCACCTGTGTGCCGCTTTGGACTCTGCACAGGTGATTGACCAATGACACAGGAAGCTTTCCCACAAAGGGGGAAAGAACAAAGCAGGGTTGCCAAGGAACCTTCGGCAGCGGATTTCCAAATACCCTCAGGAAGGTTTCCTTTGACATCTCTCCAGCAGGTTCCTATAAGATATCAATATAAATCAACAACACCCTGTTCCACTCTCCTGACTACCTCACTGAGAAAAGTCCAGCATACAGACACACCGCCAAACTTACATATTTCTATACCTTCAACCTACTTCCACATTACGGAAACTTCAGCCACTTACTAGGTGTCTCCTCTCCTGCTTGCTTGTCAGAGTACAACTTCTGAGACTGGCTAGGCACCTCAGGAGAGGCAAATAGTTCGTGGCTACCTGCTCCACTGATCTACCCCATCAAGAGCTCTTCATTGTCATCTCGCTTCACCTTCATCAATTACTTCATCATCTGGATAACATCCTCTTTCTGCCTCCTCCAAGTTTGCCAAAATATCAACTCTTGGCAGTGGAGGTGGAGTCACCACAGAGTTCTTTAAAGAGCTAGCACTCTTAGAGAAGCAGCAGCAGAACCATACCTTAGGGTATGATTGTCTCATCTCCTTAATTTTCATTCTGCACTGCACCGTGTCCCCATCATAGCCTGAGAAATATGCCCGTAGGGATCAAAATTCCTATAGCCCAAGCACAGCTGGGACTCCCCGTATACTGAGTAGACCCAGCAGTTTGTGGTAGTCCAAGTGGGAGAGTGTTTGCTGAAACAAGCTGCCATGTTTACTTTGGGATATGCAATAAGACCTCTCAATTTCAAACATTCCCAAGCCGCCTCATGGGGAGGGAGGGATGGTTGGGTATCTGACTGCTGGGTGGTGGAGTTCAGACTACTGACCAAAGTGGTTAGGGTGACACGCTTCCTGAAAGCCAGATAAAGTGATAAAAATCAAGCATGATATGTACCCTGGAATTTTGCACAAAAAGCCTTATGTCCCTCATCAGGGTTGTTTTATTTTGTCACTAAAACAGGGCATTTTTACCATCAAAAGTCACATTGCATGATGTCTGCATTCATTTTTCTCTTGACAAAAGCCACATTTTGTTAACACAACTCTGAGTGTAGACAAGGCCTTGGTCTCTGCTTGTCTTTATCAATGAGTTTCACAGTCTGAGGGGAGTGGCACTTCTCAGTCCCTGCCTTTTCCTGAATTCTCAGTTAGCTTCAAGCCAGGAACACTTTTGTCTTGTGTGCTTGGCTGACAGCTACAGTTGGTTTCCCCGATGCAGACATCAGCCCATTCCACTCAGTCTATTATTTTGTGAGCTCCAAATTACACAGAGGTGGAACTCACTGAGGATAGTTTAGGCCCCAGTTCTAAATGTATATCATGTAGGTTGGCGGGTTGTTTGTATGGCACAGATTCCCGCTGAAATCAGTGGCCCATACATATGCACAGCAATGTGCCCACACACTACACATTGCAAGATCAGGGCCTTTAGAAATTACAGCATGTATAGAATAGCAGTTGTCACTATTTTGTGAAGCAAAATTCCCAGGACATTTGCTTCTGCCTAAAATGTGTCAGCTGTATGCAGTTTGAGTCCCAGCTCTCAGCAGTGCTGCTCTCTCCCCATGTGCTGTCACAGTCATTGTGATCATCTGGGATGCTTTTTTTCAGTTAGCCCAAATATCTGAAAATCTGGCCACTGCAGTCAGAGCATTGTCTAAAGAGAGCAATCTGCATATATAGATGCCTATGGTGATTGAGAGAGGGGATTTAGGCCATTTCCATGCATTAACTTGAATTGTTATCCAATAATCATCATTAAATAATATTAATTACTTATAATAGTCTTTAGTGATCCAGTTTTTAAACACAACTAATATTCAACAGGCTCCAGGATGTAACCTAAAGTTTGTAGTGTTTTTATTTATCCTCTCACTGAAAGGCCTTTATATCTTTTACGAAACAGAGAAGAATCTGCCATTCTTCCTCCCCCAATCCCCCACCACCCTGCCTCTCCCAATTTATTACACTTCCCTTTGCAACAGCATGTGGCAATCAGCATGTATCTGTCTGAGGAGGATAAGGGGTTCCCATGAGAACCAATCAACATGCTCCTTAATTGGCTAGCAGTGTTTCTTTTGGCCAATGCCAAACATCTCCTTGCTCCTGGGAAATCCTGTCAAGTCTTGCCTGACTTGTGAATGAGAGGTTTAGAGCAGAAGATGAACCTGTCTCCCACATGGCAACATAGAACACTTACCACCAAGCTGCTGGGTTTATTTGGTTTTAAAAGTAATAAAAATGACAGTAATTAATAATTCCCAGGACTTCCTCATCATCTCCACTATGAGCAGCATCTGGGACACTTAACTTTCTTCTTTAATTAAATAAGATATATGAGGAAAAGAAAAGCCAGTGGACTTGGGATTTTTGTAATACATCAAGAAAGTTAAAGAGCAGCCCTGCCGTGGATGAAGGGCTGTTGAGAGCCATAGTGAAACCCGTGCTGCTGCTACACCTGACAGTTCCTTTCCCACACACAAACTGTTTTAAAATACACTTTTTCCGCAAGGAAACAAAACTGCTAGATCTGACATCTCCTGCATTAGGGAAGAGGGAAAGAGTGGTTGGACAGCCGATCTCTCTCTTCCTGTTGCTTTAAAGGACCTCAGCCCCAGGAAGAATATATAGAACATTGGCTGCAATCAGCATTGCTCCCCCTTGAGTTGGGAAGCTCTCTGTGAAGTCAGAGGTGGGTTGCAGAGTATTATCAATTGACTCTTTTCCTTTAAGGCCCTGATTAAAGAGATCACCTGAACAGATGCTTAAGACCATCCTTATTCATGAGAGTACCTCAACATGTGCAACTTTAACCACTTAATTCCCATTAACTTCATCAGGATTAAAACATGTTTGTAGCTAAATACATGCTGCAATGCTGGATTGAAGAGGCATGCTTTCCTGGATGAAAACTGAGAGGCTGTGTTGGACATCTCGGTACAGCCCTCTTGTCTGATGCTAACCAGTGCACAAACGCCTTGTGTTCTCTGACACTAGCCTGCCTAGCTGTCTAGATTCCCATGTTAACTTTCAATAAAATGTGGTAATCTGTGGCTAGCCTGTGCCCTGGATAGGACACAGTCCTCAGTGTTCATTTCACAACGTCAGCAGGAACCCTCACAGGCATTGTGCCACAAACAGCACTCCCAGATGGAAGACAAAACCCACTTGCCTTCTTGTGTAAAGTGAACTGACCTGTTGGCTAATGCAGGGAGGAAGAAACGGGCAGAGCCATGGCTCCATCTCTCTCTATTCATTTTTGTGGGGGGTGATTTTACAGGCATAGCTGCTCCCCATACCTGGAGTGACAATATGAGAAACACTTCTAGGACCACATACATGTGAGGGAACCTTATTCTAGGATGGACTCAGAATTGCCATTTGACACTGTTGAAAGCCACACATGCCAACAAAATGTTGCACCCCTTCCCAGAAAAGGGAAAATTAATGGGAGGATTGAAAAATGAAATCAGCTTAAAGTCAGAACCAAATTGCAGGAAAAGGGTTAGTAGCTCCTTTCTTACCAGTTCTTTCTCATGTATTTATAACTTAATTATTTTTTCATAACTGCAGGGAATATTGAGTAAAGTCCACAAAAATACAGTGTTCTTAAATCATAAAAAAATCCATAATATGCCAGCAACAAAACAGCTCAGGGATATTCATAAGTGGATCACAGGTGTACTCCTCAGGGTATGGAGGTAACCTACTGTGAATTTTACTTTCTGCTGCTCTGCTTATTACACTGAAATTTAAAACGTGTCATATCTGATTATTCAGTTGGACTATACTGTGGAATTAATTATTGTAGTTGTGAAATATCACTTTTGGTGTCAGCCCTTTTGCGTTAAATATGTGCAATAAACACATCAAGGTGGTAAAGTAAAAAAAAAATTAAAAACACAAAGAAAGAGGGCAAAACCCCTGAAAATATTAGATGGCATTTTCTTCAAAAAATAAAACCTAGGTTATTAACCTGGAAAATGCATTGCATTGTCAGAATTCATTAATTCTTTCATTGTGTAACTCATATACATGATATGTACATGTCTTTTTTTTTAAAGATATTTCTTTGTTTCTATGAAACTGAATCTGGGCTACTGCAATAAGACAAGAATTTCCTTTAACTGCAGGAAATTTCTGGTAGCAATTGGCTAAAGCTGATCTAGTCTTTTCTGTAAATCTTACTTTTTAGGAGCTCTCAACACAGCTATTAAACTAGTAACAGAGAGAAAACTGTGCTAGTCTATATGCTATCAAAACAAAAAAGCAGTAAAGACTAACAAAAGACTAACAAAATACCATGGTTATGGTCTGACAAAGTGGGTCTGTCCCACGAAAGCTCACCTAATAACCTATTTTGTTAAAGTGCTACTTTACTGCTTTTTTGTTTTGATAGCTATTAATCTGTATTTGAGACCACTACTTAGACCAGACATTTCAAAAGCAAAATAAAATATCAAAAATATTTGAAATCTGAAGAGGTTATCTGAAGCATTTTAGCCCATAATGAATAGAGATACAGGTTGAATCTCTCTAGTCTGGCATTCTCTCATCCAGTAACATCTGTATTCTGGCATGCTTTTAGTTAATCAAATATCCACTTAGCATGGGAGTGACCAAGTTTCCTGTGGTCCCATAGAGTTTGTTATAGCCACTAGTCCTGGCTCTCAGTATTCTGTACTGTTATTTAGCTCTAAGTTACCCCTAAATGTCTTTTAAGACCCACGTAAGCAGTGGAATTTTTGGTAATGTGCTAGACGATATTGACCACCTTTGGTTCAGGAAATTCTCTTGTTCGGCACTGGTTAGATCCTGAGGGTGCCAGACTAGAGAGATTCACCCTGTACTAGATTTTCCTGAAGGCTAATCTGTGCTGTGTTTTCTAACAAACAGCACATAAAATTATAACAGTTTCAGCAGAGCTGGCTATCAACCATTGACACTTGCAGTGAACTTGCTTGTCTTTCGAGAGCGCCATTATTAAAATGTGATGTAATTTAATCTCAGTATTTTAAATGATGATAGATATTTGTGATCACTAAAATCCTGTTTTTAACATTGACCTTTTGTACATAAGTGTGCCCTTTTACAGGCACTGTTTGTTGTTATGTATATGGTAAAAATGGAATGAAGTAATTTCACAGAACTGTAAAACTGGTAGAAAAGCTATTGTGCTATCTCTGACTAGAATATAGCAGCTAGAAGAGCGAAAGCAAGAGCAAGTTTGAAGGCAATGGATAAGATCTGGAAAAGCAAAGCGATTAGCTTTGGAATGAAGCTGAATGTCTTGAAAACGTGTATTCAGCGGCATGTTGTACGGATGTGACATGGGTGATAATGAAAGATTCGAAGAGAAGAATATTGATGTTCAAAAGGAGTCGTTACATAAAGATCCTGAGAATAGGATGGATGCAGAAGATCACCAAAGAGGAATTATATAGGAAGATAGAGCCAAAAGAGAACCTACTGCAGAAGCATCAAGAAGTCCTGTGGCACCGTATACGCTAACAGATATTTTAGAGCAGAAGGTTTTGTGGGCAAAGACCTGCTTCGTCAGATGCATCTGACAAAGCTGGTCTTAGCCCTCAAAAGCTTATGTTCCAAACTATTTGTTGGTCTATAAGGTGCCACAAGACTTGTTGTTTTTGAAGATACAGACTAAGTCGGCTTTCCCTCTGACTACTGCAGGTTATTCAACACAAGTTACCACTATCTGGGCATATTTGCGGAATGAACAACAAACAAAAAAGCAAGACCCTGGTATTCAGCCTAATGAATAGGAGATGCAGACCCCCCAGAGAATGGGTAGATACTGTAGCAGGTTGGTGCGGAGCTAGTCTACAGAAACTAAGCTACTCCGCACTGGACAGAGAAAGATGGAAGGAAATAATAAGAGAGGCATCAGACACTGATGGGCGCTGAGCCCGTGGTTGATGATGATGATATCTCTGATCCATAATGGGCTAGTTCCTTGACTCCGCTTTCAGAGTCTCAAGGTGAGCTACCTAAAATCAGCAGTCATTTTTCACTTTTCCAATGACTTCAGGTAATCTTTTCTCTGAACAAAAGGCTTAAAAGGAAACAATGTAACTTTTACATGTTACCTCAAATGTGCATGCAAACGCATTTTGGTTGCTGTAACCTAATGAGAATGACTGGTGCTTTTTGGTGACCTCTAATGGGAAACTTATATTTCAATTTCCTGAATGTACCAAATGGTATAAGTCTAGCTCACCAGAAACATAGATGTTTACTGGCTGTTAATCGGAGAATAACCTCTTAGGAACGTTTACATTAATTATCTGAGATGTCTTTGATAGGTTCCATCCTGTTTCTCTGACATCACCCATCTGCTTTGTTCCCTTGATTTGATAGTGGAGCTGTGATGTGAGGGAGGTTTCCAGTGCCACACCAGAGCGGGAAGGCCTTGTCCCAAGCCGCAAAAGATCAGGCTGCAATCAAGAAGTACACTCAGCCACTTCGTGTGGTTTTCCAAACAAAAGCATCTATAAAAATGGCATTCTAATGTTTTGTGTTTATTGTGTCCAACAAATTCCATATCAGATAAATCAGCTCCCAGGTAAAAGGATAATTTTCCAACTTCCATCTCGGAGTTGCTAATTTAGGTGGCTCCCCACTCAGCTTACTTCTGTGAATCCCATTCTCACAAGTCTAATTTTCCCCATGATTATATAGGAGCGTGGGCTGACTCTCCACACACAGGCTACAGCCACACTAGAGAGCTCGCAGAGCGTCTACACACAAAATGCGTTTTGTTGACACACAAAACTTGGTTCTTCTGCCAACAGCATTCTGCCTCTCTGTGATGAGGAATAACGCGCTTGTCGACGAAGTAGCTGTGCAGACTCTCTGTGGGGCCTCCTATCTGCAAACAGGCCTTCCAGATCACCGGGCAGCCATGTTTGTTGAGCTTCCGTTCAGCCGTTCTGTCGAGAGAGCATCTGAGCAGTCTGGCTGCTTTCTGTTGACAGAACAGATTGCTCTTTCACTCTGTTTTTCTGTGAGGACATGATCTGTTGACAGAAGTTTTGCCAGAAGGTCTCTTCCAACAGCAACTTCTTTCCACAGGTCGCTGTAGTGTACACGTAGCCACAGTCTATAGGGAGCCTAGGTACTGTATATGGAGCTAGGGGATTCCACAGTATCTAAAGTTAGGTGTTCAGTGCTGAACCTAAGATGCCTTCATGGATGTTGCTTCTAGGAACTCAAATCTCATTGAAAATCAGTGAGGCTTAGGCTACTTTTTGTAGATGCCAGGGAACTTCAGACAGTTTGGCACCTGGTTGGTTCTGTGGTCAGTAAATTCTGCAGATTAAACACATTCTTTCAAAAAATTTATTAATATGTTTGGTGTGGGGTTAGCATATGACAGAACAAATTAGAACAGACTCTTGGGAGGAGCACCAGGGAAAGAGATGGGCTTGAGACCTTGGACACAAAAGTCATGTTTGCTGGACTCTTGTAGAGGGCTCCATGTATACCCATTGTTACTGCTTTATTCTACTTTGTTTAATGCAATAACAGGAACTATGTGCACAATTTAGATTAAAATTAAGCATGAGTCTTTGTTCATTTATTTCTCACCACCGAGGATTTCATAAACCTTATTTAAGGCTCAGTGGGCCTGATTTTACTTTGCCTATACATTGTACATCCTTCACTAGACCACTTAGTCAAATTCCAGTACATAGCTAATTGTGAGAGCTAGAGACGTACTTCACCCAGTTGACCACACATGGGTTCTGACACAGAAAAATACATTAAGTAGTGGAAACTTCAATCAACAAATGGGCAACTTTATTTCAAAATGACAGAAGATTCAGAATACATGCAGTCTTAGTTAGCTCTGCAATATTGTCCTTACAAATTTAGATGGGAATATAATTTGAGATATGAATATATTTCCCCCACATTCATAAACCTGCCAGGCCCTGGCCCTTTTTGTACCTTTGCAAATTATGACTGTGTGTGTGAGAGAGAGAAAGGGAGTATAAAAATTCAGGATGTGGATTTGCAACAAGGGGATGTCTGGGAAAAAAGCCAGCTTTAGTGGTTTCAGGAGAATTTTCAGAATTACAAAGTGGCATAGGAATATACTTATATTTAAATACACAAATGTCTCAAATTATCACAGCAAATGGCAATTGACAGCTTATGATGCATCTTGGCACTGATTTCAGATCTAACCACATACCAGGCTTTTAATCATAATATATTTAGCTCCTTGTTGACATTAATATCAATCCCAAGCTTCAGATTCTGGATTATGTTTATGACCTGTAGAGGAGCCATCTTAATTTTTTCATATTTAGATGCTATTTGTTCTGGTTTTGGCTTGATAGGCAACAATATATCCCATACATGACTTTGACATTGCCCTTGAAAGAAAAGATATAGTCATTTTAAGCATTCTAGCTTTCTGATTTTGGATAGTAAACTGCTTGGCTGCAGTCTTTTTTGCCGAAGGCACCTGTCCTATCCTAGAGAAATATGACCCCTGGCAAAATATTGGGATTATTGTTTCTCATCTGGAGTCAGCCCAGAAAGTTCCAGATGTCAGGGTTCTGGCTCATCAAAGTGCCAGTTTTTGAGCAAAGGTTCTGAGGAGCAGAGTGGTTTTATTGGTGGAAAACATGCTTGTGCTGCTGTTTAGAATAGTGTGCCAGATCAGTATTAATTCAGCAAAAGCTCCTCTTAAAAATAGAAATGTCATTTTGGAAACCATTTACTTAACCATTGATGTGACTGGTCTGCTTTTTGTCATTTGTGTATGAACAATAATGAATGCAATCACTTTGTGTGGTATTATATGTTGTTTCCCAATGGCTCGATTTCACCAGCCATAAAGCGGAGCCAATGAGTCTTACCTCCCTTTGTAAAGCATCTTGAGCTATACTGATGAAAAGTGCTGTATAAAACCTATATATATAAAATATTACTATATTTGCATAGTAGGTGGAAATCACATAAGTTGACATACTGTAATATGCAAAATACTTTGGGTCAGATTGTGTGCAGCCTTGAGAGTTGCACAAGGTGAGAAAAGAAGATACAAGGAACCCTCCAAACGCCCTGTGGGGAAACCAGAATTCACCAGTATGTGTAAGCACTGCTTGAGGGCAACACCATCAACAGCCGTGTCATTCCTGTAAGGCCAGCAGAGCATACCACACACATGGAGGGGAGAATTCATGCTGGATCCCAGAAGTAGGTGGAACATGTGCTTCAAGCACAGTGCCTTGAGGAGCTCCTAATTCTCAGTATTTTCCTCTTACCTTCACAGCAGAGTTGTGCATTAAACTACAATCTAGCACCCCTCAAATAATTTACTATACACAGTGCGGTGCTTGTCAGAATCCTGCGATCACCCACATTGTCTTCCACTCTTAAGATTCTTGTATCATTTCTCTTTTTTACATCTCTCCTCTGCCCTGAATGAGTCCCTTTTCTCTACTTTCCTCACTGATCAGCCAGATGGGTCATCGGTAAGCAATGCAAACACTCCCTCTACACCAACCCTGGTATCACTTGCAGTAATCCCAGCCTGTGCTAGTTTTTTGGATTATGATTCTGGAAATGAGAATCAAATACAGATCTGAGGTCACAGGCATTTTAGGGTGTGGTTTTTTTTTTCACAGTGCAAAAACGTAGCATTGCAGGGTGATTGGAATGGTGGGATGGTGTGTTGTCGCCAGTTGTGTTATGTGGCCTTTATTGAGACCCTATATTTTTATTTTGGCTGTACTCTCTTGTAATTGCTAAGACACTCTTGAAATTGCTGAGATCCTCCTACAATTTCACTTATAGTCCCAACAAGTTCAAGAAGTCTATATGTTTAAAATTACCATGGAGGTCTTCCGAATCCTGTGTATTGTTTCTTTAATTTGACAAGAACAGTGATGGGGAAGATCATGCAGTACTAAGCAACAAAACTCCCATTAAAAAGAAAACTTAAGTTCTAAATTAGTGAACAAGTTTCATGCTAAATGGGTTCTTGAGGCTGAGTGTTTGCATTTGATTAGAAACTCAGAAATACAGTGATAAACAGCAGAGGGAATACTATACCAGGTTTGACTAATGAGATTGTCACTACAATATCTTGGTTTCTGTCTTCACCTGAAACTCATATGCTTCCCAGGTTCATTACATTTCAACTGTGTCGCTGTTCTATGATGCAGGAAGGTCAGTTACATAGCTGCCATAAGGACTGGCAAAGTGCAGTGTATAGTGCTTTAATTTAACACCAGTGCATTTTTGAATACCTCAGGAATTTTTACTTTATTATCCAGTTTTTGCTGTTTTTTCTTTCCATTTCTTAAATGAGAACAAGGACTTAGTTGTTGTTTCCAGAAATCACATTGGCAGCACCTCCTGTTTATAAAACAAATGTAATGAAATTCAGCCTATAGTGTGAGGTATATCTGTGACTCCTGGGTTTGTGTTGTCATAGCATTAAGACATAGGAAGGTCCATAATGAGTCAGACCAAAGGTTGATCTAGCCCAGTATCCTGTCTTCTGACAGTGGCCAATGCCAGATGTCCCAAAGGTGGTGAACAGAACAGGTAATCATCAAGTGATCAATTCCCTGTCACCCATTTCCAGCTGCTGGCAAACAGAGGTTGAGGACACCATTGCTACGCATCCTGGCTAATTAGTATTGATAGACCTATCCTTCATGTATTTATCTAGTTCTTTTTTGATCCCTGTTAATATTCCGGTCTGCACAACATCCTGTATCAAGGAGTTCCCCAGGCTGACTTTGCACTGCGTGAAGAAATACTTCGTTTTGTTTGTTTTAAATCTGCTATCTATTAATTTCATTTGGTGATCCCATTGGAATTTCTTGCTTGATGAGGGACCTACAGAAACTGCTACCTCTTCTGTTAGGTAGCCTCTTCTGGCAGAACCATGGTAGTGTGCTGTTTGGGTCAGAGGAACAGGAGGGTGCCACTTACAAAACCTGTTTCTCACCCCTTTCTCCCACTCTCAGTGTGGTTTATCCATGACATAGTTGCCATCCGGATGATCATGCTTTTGACAATGATGCAGATGGTGTGACGCTGGGAATTAGTGTGCAACTGATAGTAGCATGGGAACTGCTGTATCCCACAAGATCAGGTGTATCTGTTTGGACTTCTCCTCCAGATACAGAAAGGTTACTAGAGAAACTCTTCTGTGGCGAGTTGAAGGAGTCCCTTGCAAGATACCAAAGTATAGTTATCTCCTTGTTGACATTAATATCAGTCTCAAGTTTCAGCTTGTGGATCATGTTTGATTCATAGAGGAGGGAGTATGGATTACCACACTTTGCAGAAGAGAGAATTGCCATGGAGTTGGGGAATGTGAGACTCTCTCCCATTTCAACCATGATATAGATAGAACTAGGCAAAGGAGATGTAGCACTTGGAACACCAAATGGTTCTGTGTGGAGGGGGATGGAGGTCACATCTATTTTGCTGCCCAGCCCCAAATCCGTATTGTTTGCTTTCTTACAGTCTTTTCCCTCCCATGGATTGTGTACATGTAAAATTTGTTATAAATGATAGCGTTGTTTCATTGTCATTTACCACTTTGTATTATTTATTTAATTTTACTGTTTTTCTATTTGTTTCCATTCTGCTGCAGAAATCTGAGCACCACAGAACTCCTTGCCAAAATTCCACAGAAACCAGGGGTATTGGGGATCTTGCCAAAGAATTTAGATCCAAAATGCTGCACAATACACAGGGCTCTGCCTCTGATACACAGCGACACACTGGTTGGTTTTTGAACTACTGTACTGTATGCGTCCCAAATTTGTGTTCAGGTTTAAATGTAATTAAAATATTAAACAGAAGTTTTCATGGACTGTAAAGCCTTCCATGTGTCTATTTTGCTCTTGGCAGATTAAAAATGTTTTCACAGGCTAATTTTCCAGGATGAATGTGTGTGCCTCCTACCCTAAGCCCCGAATGCGTTGTCCCCATCCTCTTCCATTCCTTTCTCTCAGGCATAAGTCCTAACTCTATGAGATGACTATTTGTAGATATTACACAATTGGATTCATATCTGTGATTATAGGAAGAAAACACAAGGGAAGGCAAAGATATTTCTTGATTGAAAAAAAAAGAACATAAGGGCCAAATACTCCCAGTAGCTGCATATACGTGCAGGCCATTGTATGGAACGTGCGCTGAAAATACATGTCAGAGGGCAGAATTTGGCCCTTTGTTTTATGCATTCTTTAGTTTAGAGAAATCTAATATTTCGGCAGACAGATGTTGCTTCCTTTTTCACATCCTCCAGTATGCCATATAATATGAAGGAGGTTCAGATACTTTGTAGATGACAGTTATTATTCCAGTGGAAATGCAGGATCAATGGTGTTATGTTTAAAAGAAGCAAACAGGAACTTTTTCAGGGGGAAAAGGCACTATGCCATATTTATTAAGCAATACAGGCAAAGCAGCATATGTTTTCAGACGTACACACATACACACACACCCATCCTGCTGATGTTATAGTTACTGGTCTGTTGTCCACCCTGACCTATTGGCCAGATAGATCAGGAATTGGGGGTTGCACCAAGTTCTTTCTGTCAGGACTGGTACTCCATGTCGCAGCAGGACGGAACCCGAAAACTAAGACAAGACAAGACAAGACACCCTGTTCTTTATAGGGTTTTTCCCTCATGCAAGTCCATGTGTTTCACTTTATCAGGCCTTACACGATCACTCAGCATTTCAAACAAACGGTTCCCCGGCATTGCCAGCAGTCAGTCCTTCTGGGTGCAACCTCATCTGGGTGTTGCCTTGTATGCTGATGGTGTGACGGTTTTGGTCTCTCAGGAGAGTCCTTATCCATTCTTCATCCAACTTTGAGGTTGTCAATCTGCCTTGTTTTAGTTAGCCCCAAGTCCTGGCCTCCACATCTGATACTCCAGGTTTTGAAGATTCTTTCAGTCATTCACACACACAGGCACACATTTACATAATTGCAGCATGGCAAGAACAAAGAATGTGTGTTACAATTTAACATATTACACAGTGAGCAGAGTAATAAAGAATGTATATGTTACCTAGCAGAAAGACTTAACAGAGTCTATAATAGCATGACAAAAATCTACAAAACTATAAGTCTACATTATCTATTATAAGTCTTCAATCTTCCCAAGTTATAATGGGGGGACGTCTAGGTTAGATATCAGGAAAATCTGTTTCACTAGGTGGGTGGTGAAGCACTGGAATGCGTTACCATGCCTAAAGGTTTTTAAGTCCCGGTTTGACAAATTCCTGGCTGGGACAATTTAGTTAGGGTTGATCCTGCTTTGGGCAAGGGGCTGGACTTGATGACCTCCTGAAGTCCCTTTCACCCTTATGATTCTGTGAAATTAGGGGAAGTGAATTCTTTTGAAAAATCCTGGGATTAAGATGTCACTATAGTCAAATAATTGAGTAGATATGTGCCCAGTGTGCATATGACTGGTGGATTGGCCCAATGTTGCAATGCCTTTGGAACCAGGATCTAGATATTATTAAAATGCTCCTGGGAGATCACATTTATTAGACTGGAAAGTTTAGTGATTGGAGTGCTATTCAGAAGACAATTCCCCTAAGTGGAACCAAGGGTTAACTGCTAAACTAACTTTTGCTGACACTGAGCTACTGGAAATCTGTGCTGGAGATTGGCCCATCAAGCAAAGGACAATGCTGTTTTAGCAAACTTTCTGTCAGCCTCCATATTAAGTGTTAGGATTATGATCATCAGCAGGCAGGCTTCTAGGACGGTAGCAGAGTAATTCCTCTCATGTGTGCATTTGTTTCTGGTCACATTGTCATGAACTTAATTCAAGGCCGCTATCTATCTTGTCTGTATGTGTTTTGGATGGCTGTATATTCCCACTTAATGCAGAGCATGGTCTTTCTACTGCCTACAGTCAGAGCTATAAAAATTCATTAAAAGAGGAAATGTCTTGCATTCCTCTTTATTGTGTATGCATCTTTCATTTCCTACCCCCCGTAACCTCTCAGAGCCCATCCTCAAAGCATGCACAAAAACTCTGAATGCTGAATTAAGAGTGACAGTGATTCTTTCCTATATCTGGTATACTAGCTAAGATTGCTGATTTCAAGTCACCTCCTGTACTATGCTGCATTTTTTGGAACGAGGCCAAACAAGGCTTTTTTTCTTCCTACAGAAATAGCCATGCGGAACACACAAACCAGACATAATATCTCACTGGCAAACTTTGATTATTCAATTCCTTCCCTGGCAGGAAAGCATTCTATCGAAAACTCACGTATTATGAGTCTGAATTCTCTCTTTTAATGGGTGAAATACCTCAAATATTCTGCCTAATATAACATTACCATTTTTCTGATGCATTATTCATTAAAGTTTAACTATTTTCACAGTCAGTCTCAGGGTCACTGTTCCCAATTTTTTTTTTTACTTCAGCCTTGCTTGAGAACAGCTGCTTGTCAATCAGATGTCACTTCATGAACACACTTGCGTAATTCTCTCCTCTAATTAGAGAAGGAAAAGTGGATGTTTATGATTGTTTATGGGGTTCAGTTGATGCCAGATGTGTGTGTGTTTTCTTGAGCAGTTGCAGTGTGCTTTATAATATGTGAAATTATTTCTAAACCTTACAATTTAATCTCATTCACCCTCCATGCAATGCTTCCTTTGATAAGGGTGCAGCATTGCAGCAATGGAAGCTTATCATTATGAAAAACCGTTATTTTTAATAAATACTGAACAAGTAACACAAAATTCCCCAACAATATTTTAAAAGGATATCATGCAAATGCAGATTATATCTGCAGTAGATATTGTGAGAGATAAGCAACTATCCTTCCAATATGTAAATATGGAGGTTTAGATGTCTGTGTATATATAGATAATAAAGGCACTATATTAAAAGTAACTCAGACACATTACTACTTAACTTAATTTGCTTCATCTACTGGTCCTACTAGTGACAAGTAACCCCACTTTTTGTCTCCTTCCTTCCCCTCTCCCCTCCCTGCTATATAAACTCTGGATTCTAATTGTCTACTCCAGTAACCTAAGGAAGTGAGTTTTACTCACAAAAGCTCGTTACCTAATAAATTTAGTAATCTTTAAGATGATACAGGACTGCTTGTTATTTTTGAGGTTACAGACTACCACGGCTACCCCTTTGGGACTCTTTGGGACTCTTAGACACATTGTTAACTTATTCTTGTCTCCCCCTGCTCCCCCCAAAAATCACAGTAATTGTAATCCCTAATTATCTTTTTAGTATCCAAAGGAAAGCCTCTGGCAACTCCTGTGTACTTTCAATCGCATTAATATCAGAATAGCTTGCATCTGAGCAGTTAAAAAAAAAAGCTGAGAAGTGGTAATTTTTCATACTTCAAGTCACATACCAGTGACAAATCGTCCTTATTTTCACTTTAATGCTTTATGGCTATGACAGTTGTAAACAACAAGAGAAAATTAGATACTATCCAATATTTACTCTAGGCTTTTAGAGAGAGGTTGTTTTTAATATATTTGATTCTGACCTGGATCATTAAAGTGGTCTCTAGGAGAAACGTAGCTATACTATATCCCATTGCTGCTTCATTTTAGATTACAAGTGACTTTTATTTATCCCTGCTGTTTGATACTGTTGTCTCAGTGTGGTGCACTGAAAAGTGCCGATTTTCCTCCTCTGGTTCCTAAATTTCACCCTTTCATCTATGCTTCAAATAAGACAAAAGAAAATGTATCCCACAGGTCATCAGACCTTTTCTAAAATAGAGTAATTTTGCCCCCAAGAGGCTGATTTAGTCTTTAAAGCTTTAGGTCCTTTCTGAGATGTCCATGTCTTTTTAGCCCAATTCACTAATGAAAGACACTTATTGCAAATCTGCTTTTTAGCAAACCAATAAAATGAAGAATCTGGTTTATCAGATACCTAATAATAATCTCTGGGCTTTTTTAAGATCATTTGATAAGGTCTTTGCAAAGTAGAGCTTTAGGTGAGAAACACAGATTAGTATGATTCAAGAACTTGTGCCAAGTTTCCTGACAATAATCTCATCATGCCTTATGATGCAACATACCTTTGAGGCAGGGAAGTAGTAGTATCTCTAGGGCTACAGTTACACTACAGCAATGTGTCAAAAGAAGTCACTGTTGAGAGAGATTGCCCAACAAACCTGTTGACAGAATGCAGCCACACACAAAAGCTAATTGGGAAAGTGCTCCGCTCTGTCAGTAAAGCAGCCAGGCTGCCCAGCCGTTTTCTTAACAAAACAAGTACCCGGAAGCACAGCAGACAGGACTGCCCATTGTTCCAGATTCTCTGTCTCTCAGGAGAAGCCCCCCCCCCAAGAGCATCCACACAGCTTTTTTGTCAACAGAACCTGTCAACATCAGCGTTATGCCTCAAAGTTTTGAAGCAGAACACTGCCAGCAAAAGTGCTGTGATTTGTCCAGATGCTGGACATTTTGTGCGTGCACACGCTATGAGTTTTGTTGACAAAACAGGGGTTTTGCTGGCAAAACTTAATAGTTTAACCATAGCTTAGTAGGAGGGAGGATCAGAAGAATAGGTAGATTAAGTAACTTGACCAAGGTCTTGCAGGAAGTCTGTGGCAGAGCCTGGCACCCAGAGCAAAGGTCTCCCCACTTCTATTTCTGTCTCTTAGTCACAAGGTCATTTTCACACTCAAAACAACTTCCACTGTATTAAGCCACTCTTTGGAGCAAATATTATAGGGAATTAAGTTTATGACTGTTCAGACAGAACCACCAAGGAAGCAGTATGAGTGTTGCGATCCAGATTATGTTCAAGCCATTGTTTAGGAGTGGGAGTTGATGTTTAATCAGTGCTACGCTTCAAGTTCAGTTATCTATTGTGAGACATTCTCATGAGATTTCAGTCACATTTGAAACAACATTAAAGTTGTTAGCTATTCAGCACTCCACAGTGGATTAGTGCTTTACAGGATAGGACAGGTTCTTGACCTAAAAAAACATCCAATCTAAGCAGACCACACAGAGAGCTGGATGGTGAGTTTTAATTCCAACACTGCCTCCTTTGATATGTTGAAAAGGGTTCAGATTCAAGTTTCCAGTTTGGTCTCTCTCTGCCTCTGAGTATCATTATGTGATTAAACAAGAGGCTCTTTATGTACAAAATCAGTAAAATATTATTCTGTTATAGTAGATAATTTTTCATTTAAAGGGACACAGTGAATTTATAAATCACATTGTGCTGAAAATGTCTCTACCTAGTATAGTTACAAGTGAAACATAAGATAACTGTAACTTTAGGAAGATAGTAGGGCAATATTCCTCTTTATATTTTTCCAGTGTACCTTAGTGTATTTGATAGCCCTACTTTGAATGTTCCACTGGAATGGATAGCTGTGTCTACACGTGCACGCTACTTCGAAGTAGCGGCACTAACTTCGAAATAGCGCCCGTCGCGGCTACACGCGTCGGGCGCTATTTCGAAGTTAACTTCGACGTTAGGCGGCAAGACGTCGAAGTCGCTAACCTCATGAGGGGATCGGAATAGCGCCCTACTTCGACGTTCGTAGGGACCATGTAGACGATCCGCGTCCCGCAACGTCGAAATTGCCGGGTCCTCCATGGCGGCCATCAGCTGGGGGGTTGAGAGATGCTCTCTCTCCAGCCCCTGCGGGGCTCTATGGTCACCGTGGGCAGCAGCCCTTAGCCCAGGGCTTCTGGCTGCTGCTGCGGCCCCTGGGGATCCATGCTGCAGGCACAGGGTCTGCAACCAGTTGTCAGCTCTGTGTATCGTGTGTTGTTTAGTGCAACTGTGTCTGGGAGGGGCCCTTTAAGGGAGCGGCTTGCTGTTGAGTCCGCCCTGTGACCCTGTCTGCAGCTGTGCCTGGCACCCTTATTTCGATGTGTGCTACTTTGGCGTGTAGACGTACCCTCGCAGCGCCTATTTCGATGTGGTGCCGCGCAACGTCGAAGTTGAACATCGACGTTGCCAGCCCTGGAGGACGTGTAGACGTTATTCATCGAAATAGCCTATTTCGATGTTGGCTTCACGTGTAGACGTAGCCGATGAGTGTACCAGCTCCCTATCCCTAACATGGGGGATTCTAATCTAGCAAACAAATGCAGTTTTTAAGGGTGCATCATGAACATACCCCATATATTAGTTGAAGACATTTTAAACATAAACAGAGGAGCAGGGAATCTTTTACTAAAATGCCTTTTAAGGATTCTTGAAGTAGTCAGGATGTACTGTTTAAAGTGTGTGGTCTCAGAAGCAAAAGTCTTCATTTTAAATTAGTCCCTTTAAAAGAACTTCTCATGTTAATAGTGTCTGTTGAAGTTATTTTTTCTGAGACAGTATTACTGTCATTGATAGGGAGGCAAAAGAGTATGTTGGAAGAAAGCTGGTTGAAGATCTTTTTTATCAGAACTCTCATGGCTCTAATGAGCCAGTCCTGTACTTCATGTACATCCTTACAAATCCTTCCCATATTTTTCCCAATTAGATCTCAGTTCTTCTCTTGAAATATTATTACAGCTTTTCACACTCATGTCCAGTCAGGATATTCAGTGAGTAGTCTTAATAAAACCATCTACTTACCTGCTATTTCAAGGAGTCCTGCAGAGTGCACCATCACCTGCCTCTTTTCCTGTAGAAATATGAGATAGGATCACCTGGCATACCTGAGTCAGGGATATCAAGATTCCTCTAAATTTAGTCTTCCCCCACTGGCACTTGGTTGCATTTTAGCTGCACTGTCAAGCAGCTGTGGCATAGATTCTAATAAACTATTCGTGCTGAGGAATTGGATCTAACACCCTTGCTCACCTTATTCTGTGAGTAGTCCCATTGATTTCAAAGAATCAGATCCCATGCAGATGAGTAAAGCTATCAGTCTTTCTTGTTTTCTTAAGAAGAAGCCTTAAAAAAGTGAAGAGAAATATAACCGTCACTTTATACAAAAGGAAGAAAGCAGCCATGAGGGGAGAAGCGGGAGTGACGTTTGAGAAAAATATTGGGCACATCCATTTTTTGAAATCTGGTAAAATTATTGATATGAGAAGAATAGTTGTGGGAGAAAATATATGTACTAATAGCAATAGGAGCCACAGCCAATTTTTAGCACATTAGTTTCCTCTTCCTACAGGCAAATATTTTTTCTTTTCTGTCACAGATTGGAACAGGGGATGTAAAATAAGCAAACAATTCATTCAAAAGAAAAGTCATGTTTTCTTCAAAGAATACTAGATACCCCCAGATTTCTAACTCATAAAAAATCTATCTATCTATCTATCTATCTATATATATATGTGGAAAGCAAGTCTGGGTATGGACTTCATAATATGTTAGGCTGATCTTTATAAACATTCATACACAAACATATTCAATAGGTATGACCCACCCTATTACATTTCAAATAAAGTAGGAGCTAGAAGCTGTTGAACTCAAAAATGGCCTGTTTTGTGGCTAGTTCAGTGATATATAAGAAAATGTACATCTTTTCCAAATAAACCACTTTATGTTGAGTTTTTTTTTGTCTGTCTAATAGCTATAGTCACTTTAAAGTTAGATTAACTTGTCCTTTTGTGAACATTGAAAAATCAATTTGCATAAATGAATAGCATGGTAGCAAGTGGAGAGAAGGAGCAATACTGAATAAATTGTCACCAGGAACTGTGGCAGTTCACATAAATGCAACAGGCTGGTTTTGCTGCTGGGATCATCACAAGAAATTTACATTTTTATTCCTGTGAAGGGTGAGGTGCCTTACAGGGCAGTGACAGGTTTTCCTTGGAAGTTTTAATGGTTTCTATCTCTGTTGTGGTATTATTCATGCATGGATATTCAGAATCCTAGAGCAGACAGCTGCAGCAGCAGAGGGCAAAGACATGCTATTTGTCTTGCAGTCAATTGCTTCAAAGCATTGGAACTGTTTTCATTATGAATATGTTTTCTAAGGCAAGGACTGGCCAAATACTTGTATTCCACTCCATATATTATATTGTTTTGGGTTTTTTTTCAGACTGTAGTCAAACCAAAAAGAAAAAAAAAGCATTTAGATACTATAGTGATGAATGCTGTATGAAATCCTAAGATAGGTAAATGGAAGAAAAGTGTTAAAAAGGCATTGAGAAGTGTAAAACATGTGAACAGGAAAAGTATTGCAGCTGCTATCCAACATCACCCTCTCAATGACCTGTTTGGAACTCTGCAGAAGACCCAAAAAGCAGGGTTGGGACAAAAGTAGACAATTTAAGCCTGGCATTGTGGAATGCAGGACAATGGGGGAGGTCGACCAATCCTTACTTCCGCTAGCCATCCACTTAAGCAAATGGCTGTTATACTAGAAATCTGCAGCTTTGGTTCATACTCCCAACTTTCACTTTCTTTCTGAAAACGTGAAATTGTCAAACTTTTGCCAGGATTTGGATGGAATTTTGACATCTCTAGGAATTCCATTAGAAAAAAGGCTCAGTCCCCAACGGTTCCTCAAATTGAGAGCCACTTACTGTCAAGTATATACCGAAAGATTTGCTGGGCCTTTTATTTTAAGTCATTTCCAATTATGCAAAGCCCAGTAAATCTATCTAAAACTCCCTTTAACTTCAGTGTTTTTGGATCAGGCTGTTAATATTGAAATACTGTGAGATAATTGCCCCTCACTTAACTGAAGAAACAAACTTATGGACTGGAAAGAGGTCCTTTGGAAAATGTGGTCCTTTTATCTGTTACGGAGTTTACATACATGTGTGCATACACATAACTACATAGTTATATAATGCTATGAAATGTTGTTGGGTTGCTTCTGTAACCTGTGGAGGGATATCTTTTGGAAGAACCTGCTAGTATCAGTTACCCAAACAACTCCCAAATGTAAGGCAAGGTAGAATGAAGACTTGTGATGAAAGACACATGAGCTGTGTCTACACGTGCACGCTACTTCGAAGTAGCGGCACTAACTTCGAAATAGCGCCCAACACGTGTAGCCATGACGGGCGCTATTTCAATGTTAACATCGACGTTAGTCAGCGAGACGTCGAAGCCGCTAACCCCATGAGGGGATGGGAATAGCGCCCTTCTTCGAAGTTGAACATCGAAGTAGGGCACGTGTAGCCAATCCGCGTCCCGCAACATCGAAATAGCAGGGTCCGCCATGGCGGCCGTCAGCTGAGGGGTTGAGAGACGCTCTCTCTCCAGCCCCTGCGGGGCTCTATGGTCACCGTGTGCAGCAGCCCTTAGCCCAGGGCTTCTGGCTGCTGCTGCTGCAGCTGGGGATCCATGCTGCATTCACAGGGTCTGCAACCAGTTGTCGGCTCTGTGGATCTTGTGTTGTTTAGTGCAACTGTGTCTGGGAGGGGCCCTTTAAGGGAGCGGCTTGCTGTTGAGTCCGCCCTGTGACCCTGTCTGCAGCTGTGCCTGGCACCCTTATTTCGATGTGTGCTACTTTGGCGTGTAGACGTTCCCTCACAGCGCCTATTTCGATGTGGTGCTGCGCAACATCAACGTTGAACGTCGACGTTGCCAGCCCTGGAGGACGTGTAGACGTTATTCATTGAAATAGCCTATTTCGATGTCGCTACATCGAAATAAGCTACTTCGATGTAAGCTTCACGTGTAGACGTAGCCATGAGCTGTAATAGTCCAGGAAGTGGATGGTGATGCAGATGTAACTGCTGCAGCTTACATTGCCCTAGGAGTTCTTTGATTTGGCATTTGCTTTTTAAATCACAGCACTGACAGTGGGATACGGTCTGCTTGTATGTCGGGGGTAAGAAAGGGTGTAAAATATAGGGATTTCCTGGCAGTAGGGCAGAATTGAAACAACTCTTGGCAGGTCCATTCAACTACTTGCATTTTGCAATTTAAATCAAGGATGATGAGTGCTCTGGGGAAAAAGTATTTACAAACCATGAATACATATGCTCAGCCCTTGTGAGGAGTAGAAGTATTGTGGTATCTCTGCCTCAGCTGGGTAGGGAACTTGGAAGCTTTGCAGAAGACTGAGTTGGAAGGGGCACCTCTTTACTGCAGACGAAAGGAAGAAGTGGGCCATGTTTACAACAACTCACTGAGGGTCAGTCTTCCAGGGTTTGATTTTGAGTGCCTAGTAGGGACACGTGAAATCAACCTCTCTATGGTCGGCAGTCAACCCCTGTACTCCTTGCTATCTTGAGGAGCAACGGAGGTCAGTGGGACAAACTCTCCCATCAGCCTTCCTCTGAGTGGATGATCAGGTAAATTGATTGCAGATAAGTTGATTCTAGCTATGCAATTGCCATGCCATGACTTACTTGCCCTGTGTAGACCAAGCCTTGCAGAGGAGGAGAAAGGGAAAAAGCCAACATTCCCTTTTTCCTTCACTTCATTCTCTACATCAGAGGTCTGCTGCTGGTGGGTTGCACACCCTGGGCAGGCACCGAGGAATATGCAGGGGGCTGCAGACAGAGCTTTGGCAAGACCTCATGGGGTGCAGGGAGAGAGTTCTATCCAGCTCACTCCTGACCCTAACAGCTGGCGCCAGCCTTCTGCCCAGGGATCTGTGCCTGTGGCAGTAGCAGCTCCTCCACTCCCAACCTCACTCCTGGCCCCAGCTGTGTCCCCTCTTCAGCCCCCTTACTGATGTCAGTGTCTCCCCATCCCAAAGCCATGGTCCCACTCCTGGCCCAAGCTCAAAGGGAGGTCATGCACAGGTGTCTGAGGGGGCACAGGATGAAAAGTTTGGGGTCCACTGCTCTACATACTGGAGGAGCATAGAATCATTCTGTCTGCTGGGGGATAATGTTTCAAGAGTTGGTTGGGAATATAATACATATTATAATCATCTTATCAATAGCCTAATAATTGATTGCCAATATTCCCAGTATGCCATTCAGAACATGTGATCTCTGAGGCAGCACAGAAAAACTGTACTAGAGAAAGGAAACCACAGAAATGTAAGGTTACCGCTGCAAGAACACATTGGCTGACGTCTAGCAGGCAAAGCAGAACAGGCTTTTTTGGAAGCTCTTAAAATCTTTGTGAAAACTTGGGGTGAATTCTTCTTCCACTGAAGTCATTGGAACTATTTCCTGCTGACTTCACCAATTTCAGGATTTCATCTTGCATTCGTAACCTGTGAACATATAAGCAGACCCAAGGGTGAAACTGGTGATGGGGAACTGGGGCCCAGGATTTCATTACTTCAGCAACAGAGTTTCTGATCAGAAAACCAAAAGCATCCTCCAGTGCTCAAAGCATTGACATTCCTCAGTTACATAGTTCACAACTTTCAAGGCAATCTATGTCAAACTAATCCATAACTGCATGAAGAATTGAAGATTGGTCACAGTGGACTTGCTGAACAGCTTTAGAGTTTCTCTTTTTACCTTTAAATTCATCTTTCAACACCAGGTGCTTGGTTGCAGGTTTGAGCTAGCAGTGTATATAGTATAAGAGTTCCATTTGTTCTTGTCATTTGGGGTCTATTTTTTCTTTATTAATTTATATAGCATACTGTGATTATTTTTAGACCATGAACAGTGAAGTGAGGCACAAGTGTACGGAGATGAGGAGGCAATTTTGCAATCTCTCTTCTCCACATGCTTTCTCCATCTTTTGAATTTACTGTCTCCACCATTCCCTAGCATTTAACAATATGGAATCCTTCCCATTCCTCTCATTTTATTTTTGAAAGTGTTGATTCTGCAAATCTGAATGTTCAACGTGGTGGCAGGAATAGCAGGGTGGGAGACCGAAATCCATGAAATGACAAAGCAATAGGTGTCTGAAAATGAGTGTGTTTGGTGCTGAATCCCTCTCCATACTGCAACCCACAGTATGAAAGCTTACTATGAAAAAGTGAGCATGCCAATCTATCATCAGTTCACGCTGTTGCTTTTAACTTTGGATCATTCTAGCATAATTCAGAAAACCTTGAGCTAGATCAGTCTAATTCTTCACTGAATAGTAGTTTGTTTTAACCCTAATAAGTCAGAGAACTCTAGTTTCAATGTGCCAACCTGCATTAAAATTATTCCTAGAGTGCAGAATTTTGTACTGATGCTAAACATCTGCAGTGGGAGGAGGACTACTGGGAGGCCAGTAGGGAATAAGGTAAATGGGGAACAAAACAGTTAATTGAAGCAGAACTTATATAATTTCTTCTTGCTGAATGTGTATATAAAACAAGAGACTATACCTCAATAATCATCCAGGTTTTTTGCCTTCAGCCTGTCTGAGGCCATGTGGTTTGGAGATCTGATCACTAGTCCGAAAAGAAAAGGCTGTTTTCAAGATTTCTGGGGTGTTTTTTCCTGGAAAAGGTGAGAGGATAAAAGCAGAAATCTGTGAAATACACTTTGTGGCTTATAGGGCAAATACATACATAGAGAGAGAGAGAAATGTTTCAAGCTGTCGCTAAACTGATTTGGAAGCAGGTATTTCTTTTATTTACCTCTCCAAGGCGTAGGTTAAAATAAATCTAAATTTCATACACAACATGAACCAAGGGAATTGGATTTTCTTATTTATTTTGTTCTTTCTCATACACTGTTAGTATTTTTTGAGTTATGCTTGGATTTTTATCAAGAATGAGAATGTTAACTATTGAAAATGTCAGGAAAAAGAAAGCAGTGTTTGAACATTCAAACTGCATTTTGTAGTAAGCATGTTTTCTTAATATACTTCAAAACATTTTTCTCTGAACAATGCCTGTGTAATTTAGAAACAATTTATAAATTGATATTTTGGTGAGTTTTTCCAGCAAGCTTCTTGTTATAAAATTTTTTCATTTCTTTACTGTTCGCATTTATGCTGTCTTTCATTGTTCTTATTTTCTCTTATGTTCTTATTATGCACTTGTTTATTCTGGTGTTTCTCTTACAAGCCATTGTTTCTTCTTTCCTTTCATTTTATAATAGTTTCTATTCCATTTCTTCTTTTGAGGGTCACCAGGCAATGATTTTTATAATTTCATTATTTTTTGTTGTTTTTAAATCTCTATAATTAAAACAAGTTTCTAAATACATTGATCATAAGTACACTTTTGTATTAATTTGTACTTGTAATGGCTTCACTAGAGGGCAGTATTGAATAAATTAGTGTGCTGAACAATCCTATGAGAAATTAGAAGCAAAAATGCCCCCACTAGAAACATACTTGTATTTTTCTTAAACATAAAAATTTTGGGATTTCAGTTTTTATCATATTCCATTAATACAAGATAGAATGAATCGTAAAATTCATAATAAAGCATTTTTGGATCATTTTATGTGTAACTCAGTACAGAAGGAAGAACAGTCTATAATATTAGAAAAATTGGTGGGCAGTGAATTTAGAGAAGATAAGAGTTGTAAACTATTAATTCACAAAATTGTCGTAGAACTTTAATCTTTAAATAATCACCATGGTTAACATTTCTTACAACAAATAAATTGTGTAGGTTATCTAAGTGTTTTTTTCCCCAGAGAAAATATGTTCCATAACAAATAAATATTTTCCAGTTTATTAATTTGTTCCTTGGAATGTCAGTGCAGTATTCTTTAAAATAAGGGCCAGCAAATATAACCAAGAGCATAGAGCGAGATGTTGACTTATTTGTTCTTATTGATTTACAGGTCTCCTGACAAAAGCAGCAGCAAAGAATCCTCGTGTGAGTGGTCTAGGTTCTGTGTGAGCTACTTACCTTAGTCAAGTTTCACTGCTGTCGATCATCATCCATGATGTGTCATCAATTCAACTGTCTGTTTCTCTATATCTCATAAAAGACAGCATAATTCCTCCACATTCTGAACTAAAAGTCTGTTCTACCACAATAAGGAGCACCGGACTAAGGAATATAGATATAAGAGATATGCTTGGGCATTAGCAATACAAGAAGTTCATGGTTAACATTTCATCTGCGTTATACACCACTGCTGGACTTGTTGTAACCTACATGTTTTAATCTGAAGAGTCTACTACACTGAAGAGTATTCATCCCAATCAGCCTTAGAGAAGACTGTTTTGTCTATGGGAGGACACTGAGGTGCAAAAGAGAATCTCTTCTTGTGCCCTGGACTGTATGAATTGCTTTTATTTTCTTATACTTTCAGTATATATAATAGACCAAAGAGCAAAATCTATTTTAAAGTGGACACAATCTTACTGTTAACAGTGCTATCTGAGGTAAATCGTAGGGTGGTCTCCACAAAGACATGAATTCAGCTCTCACAAAATTGAGGTGTTCCTGTCCAGCAGAAGTCTCTCTGGAACGCTGCAGTAAAAACTAAAGCAGAAAATTACTCTTGAAAAAAAAAACACATTATAAACAATGAAATGGAGCATGGAGAGAAAACGGCGTGTGTTTGAAAAACTTTGATGAAACAACTGCAAACTGTCTACATGGCATCTTTATCCTCTGTACTTAGATTGACTCTCTCGTACTAAAATCATTTTCAGTTTTAACCAGTTAAACATGGCTCTTCTACAGTTCCATTTTTGATAGTTAAAATTGGATAATACAGTATTTGCAAAGAGCATGTTTGGTCATCTGTGGCCTATGTCTCATCTGATACACCATTTAGCACCAGAAAGCAAATTAAAGAGAAAAAAAAGTAACACTTGTTTGAAAGAGATCATTAAATGTATTTTGAAAAGCCTAAAGTTATATATTTAACAGTTTTTATATGTTGTATATTTGTAGAAAATCCTATTTAACAATTAACGTGGTAACTCTGACAGTCATGACAAATGGTTCAGAGTTAAGTTGTGTTTTATTACTTCAGTTGTCTCTGAAGTGACAGGTGTCGTTTGCTTTCTTCCATTGGGACATTCTGGATGTAAAGCATGACCAGAGAGGACTCTGTAGAAAAAGCAAAGAATAATGTTGTTTATATTACATAAATGCATTCAACCATTGCACTGTTGGAAGGCATTTTTTTGTCTTTATGTACTGGTAAAAATAGAGTGTAAAATATTTTAATCATGGCTTCCCATACAGAGTTATTTTTCTTTCTCTCTCTCCCCACCCACTTCTACGTAATACAGTTAAAAGGTCAATTTGCAGACTTTTCCTCTACCCAGATTCAATGTTTTACCTCATTGTTAGAAAGCCCACTTTTTCTGCATTATCAGGTAGTGAAAGGTTTAATGCAAAGAGAGCATAGAAAGGAGGGGAAATGAAGATAAAAAGATAATCCCTTGCTCCCTAGTACTGTACCTTTCTGGTAGGTCTGGTACACATTAAGATGATGAAATCAACAAATGAGATTAACTTCTTCCTGGCAAATGTATTCCAGTTTTAACTATTTCTCCAAGTTTCCACTGTAGTATACTACCTAATACACCAATTAACTTTTAATACTATGCTAGTTCTATGCTACTAAAGAAAATACAGAGACTGTTCAAGCAACCATAGATGGAAAATATAAAAACAAAAAGTTGGTTTTTTGTTTTGTTTGTTTTATTCTTTGGCTAGACCTGTTCTACTATTCAGGCTTATTTAATAAACAGGTTGCAGAAACCAAGAATTTTAGGTGACTGTGGTTTTGAGTAAAATAACTATATAAGAATTTCTTATTTAATCTTAAGGTTTTTGACCAGTGTCAAAGTAGCAATTCAAGGCCAGCCACTTGAAAAGTGTTATGGACTGACTGCACTATAAATGACCAATGTCTGTTTTAAAATGTCATGCAATAAATGATGCTAAATACATTTACTGTACTACTAGAACGCAAGAGTCAGATCCCTCACTCCACCAACTTTATGTTTGTTTCAGTTTATTTTTAAAGGGAGTGTAGTAGCCTTATTTAGTAAACACAGAAAAACTACAGATGTTACATTTTTGTTGCTTTACAGTATTCAGTTTTGTGTTGGTTCAGCTAAATTATGGAAATAAAGAAAATCCTTTTATAAGTGAGACTTTTGTTCCCTGATCGTGACATCACATGTAGTATTTCAGTAGAAGGTGCTTGTGGGTACGGTGATGGGGAAGTAGATTCCCACAAAGAAATAAGTGATTGTAAAAATGTAAAGTATTGGAAATTAAAATAATATGCCACATTTGCAAAAATGCCAACAGTTTTCAGTACTGGAAGATTTGGGCACCCAATCTGCAACATGCTGACTGAGTACTCATTCTGTCCTTATTATGCCCCTTTAGTGTATCTCTGATTGAGCACCCAAAATCACTTGTAGTCACTTTTAAATATTTGAGCTAATATCTTTGTTTTTTTCATTACTTTGAATGCTCAGCAAAGGAGCAAGATGTCCTTGCTTTGAAATCTATTCAGAAGAATAAGCAACAAAGCAAGAGAAGTTTAGAGTATTGGTCAGAGACAAGTGTACGTTCCAGGTGGAAATGGCGATGAGCCTCGTTTGTGTGACAGCAGACACAAGCAACTTCAGAAGAGAACTTTCCAGAATGCACATTCTCAAATGAAAACAATATAAACGTAATTAGTGCCCTCAGCGCTATGCTGAAACCTTTATCTTCCAGTAACATACTTTTGCAGTACCATGGGCTTCAAACCTTATGAAACTCAGGCTACGTCTACACTAGCCCCAAACTTCGAAATGGCCATGCAAATAGCCATTTCGAAGTTTACTAATGAAGTGCTGAAATGCATATTCAGCACTTCATTAGCATGCGGGCAGCCGAGGCACTTCAAAATTGACGCGCCTCGCCGCCACGCGGCTCATCCCAATGGGGCTCCTTTTCAAAAGGACCCCGCCTACTTCAAAGTCCCCTTATTCCCATCAGCTCATGGGAATAAGGGGACTTCCAAGTAGGCAGGCTCCTTTCGAAAAGGAGTCCCGTCGGGACAAGCCGCACGGCGGCGAGCCACGTCAATTTCAAAGTGCCTCGGCCGGCCGCATGCTAATGAAGTGCTGAATATGCATTTCAGCCCTTCATTAGTAAACTTCGCAATGGCCATTTGCATGGCCATTTCAAAGTTTGGGGCTAGTGTAGACACGGCCTCAATTTCACACAGAATTTTGATTTGTTTATGTGTTTATTTTAGGTGCCTCTTCCACAAAGAAATTCACAATGTGAGGGAAGCATGTCTGATTTGAATGCTGTTAAATAACCTCCTTTTCACAGTTTGCAAATGGGTAACTTTCTGGAACAAATGGAAAGGATGATAAAATATAAAAAGGGTAGAGTTACAGGAACAGGTCACTCCACACGCTAACAAAAATAACCTAGAGAAATAAAGAAAATCTTTCATTACATTTTGAAATAAAAAAAAAAACAAAAAAAACCCAGTGCTGCTGGTGTAGTTTTCTGTCAGCCTGTGCGGAGACAGAGCTAGCTAATGCTTCAAACTGAGATTTCACATGACTATTATTGACGTAAATATTAATTCACTGTAGAATTCCATAAAGCAATTTCTCTGATGTAATAATTATGGTTTTAACTTACTCTTTTGTTGGAAACAAGACATTTGCTTTCTATTGCCATACAGTTTTTATGTACCCAATGTTCTCTGGTCAACTGCTTGTTCACTGAAATTGAATGAACACGATTTTTGGTCCATTTTTACCCCTCACGTTTTCTGTGTAATATGGCCTAGTCATCACCTCTTAGAGTATTATTAATTTGAGGAAATGAAGAAAGCAGTACCATAGCTGAAGAATTGTACACACAGCATTAGCTATGCCTGAACCAAAGGGGAATAGATGAGTTGGCTTAAAGTATAAACACAGCTCTGATAGTCTAAACTAATGAACAGGTGGACACAAGACATTCAAGGCAAAATTGGGTACCAATACTTCGGAAGGGAATATTTGCAACATTTGCAACTAAACATTTGCAGTTGCAACATTTGCAACTAAAATTCCAGGAGAAAAATAGTACTATATTTCATGGTGAAAGTCTAGCGTGGTAATGCTTAAGGAAAAAACGTAATTCCTCCCTTCACATATCAGAAATATATCCAAAGGAGGATATTTCAGGTTACCTTAGAGGGAATTCTTAAATGTCTCTATGTCACAGGCAGTTCCATTAAAAAAGTGGGAGAGATAGACTTGGAATTATGAATATAGATATCCTCGCACACTATTGTGGGTTGAAATGAAGTCACAGTTATGATTAAGCACTATTTCAATGGAATGGTTGAATCAGTAAGATAATACAATAGTTTTCTCCATTAGAAAGGTTTGGAATGCACCTTCAGAAAATTACGTAAAAATAGCCTGGATGTTGCAAGAATTGGTCCCAGTTCATGCTTTGCAATGGCGTCCAAAACACAACAGGTGCAGTCAGGGAGGATTCCAATAGTGGAGGGGATCATCTTTGGAGGCAGAGTTCCTATAGCATCACCTGTGCTCCGAAGGACTGGTATAGAGACCAAGGGAAGTGATTTATACCTGCTAGCACTTGGGCCTTTGGCAACCAGTGAAACTTAGGGCAGTCTTCAAGCTGCTCTAATTTATGCAGTGGGCCAGTTTGGCACCCAGATGGCCTCAGGATTGAATCAGCGCAAAGGTGATTTAGAGCCACCTTTTCACCATCCCCTCCAAAATGATGCTAAAACGTGCTTAACTATACCAAGAAATGATAGTACGTAACAGCAGTAAACTGATAATAAGAATTTGCAAAAGATTACTTTTAAGGAAGAATAGCTACTGATGAAGATGACAGAAAAAAATGATAATGGTCAATGAAAAGGATGAGTTAGAAGTATGTGCATATGATGATGGATATGACTCAGGCACAATTTTTTTTGGCTTGTTATATGAATGCTTCTTTACACACACCCTCATTTTTAAAGGACTGACTTAAGTGAAACACAAACATCAACATGGTAGATCAGATGAATGGTCCATTTAGTCCAGGGGTCAGCACCCTTTGGCATGTAGCCCATCAGGGCACTCTGCTGGTAGGCTGCGAGACATTTTGTTTATGTGGACCATCCCAAGGCATTCACCCATCCCACAACTCCTAATAGCTACAGTTCAGTGTTCTCAGCCATTGGGAAGCAGTCAACGTATTTATAAAGCCTGCACCACTTCCTGCAGCTCCTATTAGCCAGGAGCAGTGAACTGCACCCACTTGGAGCTCCAGGGGGCTGTGCCTGCAGATGGTTGATGTAACAAAATATCTTGCAGCCCACCAGCTATTACCCTGATGGCTACATGCTGAAGGTTGCCAGTCCCTGATCTAGTCCACTTTTCTGCAGATAGAGATGGAAGAACCTGTCCAAATGTCTTCTGAACTTCAATCAGTTTGAGTTTGACTAACATTCTGAAGCTGAAGGGAGATTATTCCTTATGGCCATGTCTACACTAGCCAAAAACTTCGAAATGGCCATTCAAATGGCCATTTCGAAGTTTACTAATGAAGTGCTGAAATACATATTCAGCGCCTCCTTAGCATGTGGGCGACCGCGGCACTTCAAAATTGATGCGCCTCGCCGCTGTGCAGCTCATCCAGACAGGGCTCCTTTTCGAAAGGACTCCGCCTACTTCGAAGTCCCCTTATTCCTATGAGCAGATGGGAATAAGGGGACTTCAAAATAGGCGGGGTCCTTTCGAAAAGGAGCCCCGTCTGGACGAGCCGCACGGCGGCGAGCCACGTCAATTTCGATGTGCCGCGGCCGCCCGCATGCTAATGAGGCACTGCATATGTATTTCAGCACTTCATTAGTAAACTTCGAAATGGCCATTCCAATGGCCATTTCAAAGCTTTTGGCTAATGTAGACGTAGCCTGTATGTTTTATTCTGCCTGAAGTAACTGTTGGTGTTGTTATGTTTTTGTTTTGTGTTTAATCCTGCTAAGATCTGAGCCTTAAAGATGTATTATAGCAATGAATTCCACAGGTTAAATTTGCTTTGTGTAAAAAGAAGAGCCATGCCCACTAAAGGTTCATGACACAGTTCAGACTAAGTCATAGACACAAAAAGGGGGACAATTCTGACTGTTCAGGAGGAAGCATTACAGGATTGGAGATAAGAATGTAAGTGTAAATCTAAACTGCAGAGACTTTAGGGATTGTCTTCACTGCATTTTTAACTTGAGCCATAATTCAAGTGGTAGCCCTAATTCGACTTCTATTCCCAGTCACACACGTCTCTGGATTGAATTAAGTGGTGCTAGCTCTAAGCTAGAACAAGCTGGCCTGCCAGAAGGGGCACGCTGAAACCCTAATACTACACATGCCCAAGTTAGTAAGGCGATAAGGATGCAGCAGCCTGAGTTACAACAATTGCTCAATTCAATTGCTTCACTATTGTTTTCCCATGTTGTCACCCTTGCTAGAGCTAGGCTAGCCCTGAGAGCAGTAACTCAGGTGTACTAAATCAAGCTTCACTGAGCAGTAAAGATAAGCCCTTAGGCCAATTAGATTTCCCATGGAAATGATTAAAAGAAGAAAAAAATTGTCACGAAAATTATAGTAGGGACTTTCCATGTCAGCTGGCTGATGTTTGACATCTAAGTTCTAGGGAAGCCAAAAAGAATGAAAACACAAAACGAAAATTAAAAAATGGAAAGAATGCTATTTCATCCTTCTGTAAAGCTGCTAATAAGGTGTATTTGTCACTTGATTCCTGTGAAATTTGACAGCCCTGAAGTGAGTAATAAAGTCCCATCATGGACTAAAACCTGATTAACAAAAATAGAAATTAGAAGATAATAAATAGAAATAGAAGCTAATAGGAAATAGGTAGAAATTAATGGCCAGTACTCACTATCAGCAGAGATTAATGAGGGCCTGCTTCAGTTGCAGATCACCATAAGGGTCATTCCTATTCAATATATTTATTAACAACATGGAAGTGAAGGTGACCATGGAGGTTGTGTGGTTTGCTGGCACTACTAAATTAATTAGGTTAATTAAAACTAGGGGTGAGTGTGAGGAACTGCTACAGAGGGGAAACTGGCAAACAGTGTCAAGTGAAATCGACTATTAACAAGTGCAAAGTGTAGTCCAGTTAAAACTTCCTGTTATTTCACTGAATTCTTAGTTGTGTAGACTCAAAGCATCATCATGAAGTGCTAAACGGACGTGTTTGCCCAATTTATGGTACTAGTGAACAGGGTAAATAAGATGTTAAGCTGTTTTAAGAAGAGAATAATGATTAATATTTTAGGTATTAGAACATTATATTTATCAAAGCCTTATGATAATGTATGGTCAACTCTAGACATCTCAATGACCATCCTAGGTAGCATTGTGAAGGGAGTCCAACATCTGGGGAGGCCAGAGCAGCAAGAAATGCCGCTGGAGCTGCCTGGGAGAGAATGGACTCTCAGAGTCACCCCTCCCTGTGCCTCCTCACCTCCACATCCCACCACATTACATTTTTCATTTTCTGTTGCCTGTAAAGAAAGGAACCAGGAGGAGGGAGCTAATTAGTGGAGCCGCTAATGAGGTGGGCAGGTCTCAATTACTGCCTGTGTGGCCAAGCAGCCACACATTTTACAGGGAACGATGGTGACAAGGGCTAATAGAGTTTGTCAGGAGCTTTTATAAGGGGAGATTACAGAGGACTATTCAGCAGTTCTTATGTCTTGACCCTGTTTGAGGGATGGCTTTTATTTCCCCAGTCCCTTGGCATTCTACTCCCACGGGCACCACCACCACCGCTGCTCCCATTGGCTCCAGTGGCAGTGCAGGTGGGGAGTGTTTCCCTGCAGTGCACAGGAGCGGTGCGCACCTCCCCGCTCTGGAGCTGCACAAAGTAGGTGCCCCAATCCCCTACCCTCTCCCCCCAGTTCCACCTCTGGCCTGCTCACATATGCCCTTCCAGCCACCCCCTCAGCCTGCCTCTGCATCCTCTCGACAAGACCTCTCACTCACAGCCCTCTCCTGCACGCTCCCCCTCGCCAAGATCCCACACTCCCACCGTTGCCCTCTCCTGCATCCCCCTCCCACGCAGACTCCACCCCCATCTCGCTCCGGCATCCTCCATCCCGCTCAAATCATCCAGCCCTTTCCTGAGCCCCCCCCTTCCACCCAAGCCCCACATTCCCACCCCACCCCCTCCAGTACACTGCATCCAGCCCAGACCCCAACCCTCATTTCCCAACCACTCTTGCACCTACTTCCTGCCCATTCCCCTCATCCCCAGCCGATTCCTGCTTCTTATCTCCCACTCAGACCCTGCACCCCAGGCTCCCACCTCCATACCACCCCAGCCCACTGCCCCAAAGCCCCCTCCCATGTACCAAACTCCTCATTTTTGACCCTCTCTACAGAGCGTAGGGGGTTCCCCACAAAATCTATTAGCCCTGGTCTCCATAGTGCCCTGTAAAATGTGTGGCTGCCTGGCCACACAGGAAGTAACTGAGACCTGCCCACCTCATTAGTGGGTCCACTAATTAGCTCCCTCCTCCTGGGTCCTTTCCCTACAGGCAACAGTAAGTGAAAAATGTAAGGTGAGGGGGAGAATGAGGGGGGTGAGGAGGCACAGGGAGAGGTGACCCTGAGAGTGCACTCTTTCCTGGGCAGCTCCAGCAGCATTCCCTGCTTGGTTGGCTGCCCCTGCACCCCACTTCCCACCAGGCAGCACCACTGCACTGTACTAGCTCTGCACATCCCTGACTCCTCTGCCCCGCAGCTCACCCTACCCCGCCCCAAATAAAAGTGTCAGCACCTCCCTGTCCCTACAGTCCCTCCCATCCGCCACCCCCAGCAGCCACATGACCTGGGCTGCTTTTGAATAAAATTAGCACCTGTCACCTCTTCCCCCACTCCCTTTCCATGTGTTCCCAGGAAATTTCTAGTGGCAAAACAAAGTGCTCAATTTTGTGTTTCAGAAGTCACAACAAAAGGGACTATGTATGCAAATTTGTGCATCTATAAAGATGCTGGATAGTTTGTTTTTTCATGCGTGTCAAGCCAGGAGACAACCTTTAATTTCAAGCATAAAGTGTAACAATTATTTCATTTTGGGCATCAATACTAATGCTAAAATATTTTGTTTGCTGTGTCAGAAAAAGGGGCCTTGCTTCACTATTTTGTCTTCTATAGCATTTAAAATTATATCTGCACAAGTGCACATGACCTCAATATTGGTGCACGACAAAAGTCACTCCACTCGTGGCTGGAAGATCTTAGAGGGAATACTGCCAGTCACCTTAAGCTCTGGGGTGCAGCTTTAGTGTAGTGAAATAAATGGTGGAGTTGGGTTACTTTCCTTGCTTTTCAGTTGGAGAGCTGCATTTATGTGTTTTTTTTCTCCTCACTTATGGTCCCCAACTGTTTTTTCTGTAGGTCATGAGCCCTCGACTCAAAAAGGGTTTCCCACATCTGTTTTAAACTAAAGGCCTTTAGACTAAGGCTGCGGCTACCCTAGGTTATACATTTGAATTTAAGGCAGTTAGCTCGATATTAGTACGTGACTGTCTTCACCATAAATACCATCTCCAAGGCATCCTTCAGTCTGCGTAGACTATGGATCGTGCCCTTTGTAACGCCATTTAAGATCATCATCCGCAGTGGTGACTGTGACTGTGGAAGCCCACACGAGAGTGACAGTCCTTGCTACATCTGCTGCATATGTAGTGGGTGTCTGGTAGGTCCTTGCTACAGGCTTGCTTCTCCTCTGCCAGACGTCTGATCTTCATCTCACCCTTCGGAAGGCCCTTGTGTAGTTCTTGCTTTCAGCTTCTGTGGTCATCTGCCAGCTGTTCCCAACTATCTGGGTCAATGTCTACCTCCTTGAGGTCCCTCTTACAGACGTCTTTGTAGCACAATTGGGGGCATCCGGAAGGTCTTTTGCCAGAGATTAGCTCGCCATACAGGATGTCTTTTGGGATCCTTCCATCTTTCGTCCTGCAGACGTGGCCAAGCCAGCAGAGCTGCTGCTGCCTGAGGAGGGTATGCATGGTTGGAATTCCAGCTTGCTTGACTACAGCGTTGTTGGGCACTCCGTCCTTCCTTGATATCCCAAGAATACACCTGAGGCAGTGCAAGTGGAAGACATTCAGCCTCTTTTCCTGGTGGGTATACAAGGTCCAAGACATGCTGCCGTAGAGGAGGGTGCTGAGGAGGCAGGCTCTGTAGACTTGCATTTTGGTGTGAGTGTACAGCTTGTTGTTGTTCCACACTCTCTTGCTAAGTCTGAACAGAGTTTTGGTTGCTTTTCCAATCCTTCTGTTTAGCTCAGACTCCAGCAACAGGGTGTCGGTGATGGTGGACCCGAGGTAAGTACCTCATGGATGACGTCTAGCGTGTAATTGTCAATGCTGATTGATGGAGGTTCAGCAATGTCTTGACCAAGTACGTTTGTCTTCTCTAGGCTGATGGAAAGCCCAAAGTCCTTGCATGCTTTGGAGAACTGATCCAGCAGTTTTTGAAGCTGGCCTTCTGTGTGTGTCACTACAGCAGCGTCATCTGCAAACAGCATGTCTCTAATGAGCACTTCCTGTACCTTAGACTTAGCCTTCAGCCTTGCAAGATTAAACAGCTTCCCATCAGATCTTGTGTGCAAAAAGATGCCCTCTTTTGAGGATCCAAAGGCATGCTTCAGGAGTAGTGCGAAGAAGATCCCGAACAATGTGGGAGCAAGGACGCATCCTTGTTTGACTCCACTCCTGATGCTGATGGCATCCGATGTTGTGCCATTATATTGGATGGTTCCTCTCGTGTCTTCATGGAAAAACTGGATCATCTTGAGTAGCTGTGGTGGACAGCCTATCTTGTGGAGCAATTTAAACAGTCTATCCCTACTGACCGAGTCAAAAGCCTTGGTCAGGTCGATGAAGGTGACATAGAGTGGCTTTGCTGCTCCCTGCATCTCTCCTGCAGCTGCCTCAGGGAGAAGATCATGTCAATGGTAGATCTCTCGGTGCAGAATCTGCACTGGGATTCAGGATACACCCTCTCAATGAGCTTCTGGAGGCTACCAAGGATGACATGAGCTAACAATTTACCAGTGATACTTAGGAGGGAGATTCCATGGTAATTGTTGCCGTCACTTCTGTCTCCTTTGTTCTTAAACAAGGTTACAATGTTGGCATCCCGCATATTCTGTGGAAACTCACCCTCTCTCCAGCACAGGCACAGCAGCTCATGTAGGGGTTGCAGGACTGTGTCCAAGGCACACTTACTTACCTCTGGTATACCATCCTGGGCTGGGGCCTTTCCTACTGCAGTGCTGTCAATAGCTTTCTTCAGTTCAACCACAGTTGGTTCCTGGTTTCCTGGTCCCGCTCGTCCATGAATGACAGGAGCTCGATGGCGTTGAGGGCTGTATCAACCACAGCATTCTCGCATGAGTACAGTTCGGAGTAGTGCTCAACCCATCGCTCCATCTGTTTGGCTTTGTCAGTGATGACTTCACCAGATTTGGATTTCAGAGGTGCCGTCTTGTTCTGGATGGGTCCCATTGCCTTCTTTATGCCCTTGTACATTCCCCTGAGATTACCAGAGTCAGCACAGGTCTGGATACTGCTGCATAGCTTAAGCCAGTAGTTGTTGGCACAGCGCCTGACTGCCTGCTGTACAATTTTTCTGGCTATTCTGAGTACTCTGACTCGGTGAGCGTTTATACTCCAGAAATACAGCGCACTTCTTTTCGATGACTGAAATCATCTAATTGGAGTTAGCTTTGAACCAGTCGTTTGTGTTTCCAGCTCTTCTTCCAAACACTGACAAGGCCATATTGTAGATTGTGTCCCTCAGGTGCTGCCATCTGATGTTGCATCAGCACCCCCAGGGCTTCTGTGCAGATTCTCCTTGAGGAGTTCTCTGAACATTTCAGCTTTTTCTGAGTTTGCCGTCTTTTTGGCATCAATGCGGGGACTTCCAGTTGGTTTAGAATGGTGCAGCTTCTTGGGTCGCAGCTTGAGCTTGGAGCAGACTAGCAAATTATCTGTATCGCAGTTGGCACTATGGTAGCTGCGTGTCAGGAGGACGTTTTTGACGTTGTTGCCTCTGGTGATGACCAAGTCTAATTGGTGCCAGTGTTTCAAGCGTGGGTGTCTCCATGACACTCTGTGCTGTAGCTTGGTTCGGAAAAATGTGTTTGTGATGCACAGATTGTGGTATGTGCAAAGTTCGAGGAGATGCTGTCTGTTGTCATTCATTTTTCCCACACTGAAGTGACCTAGGCAAGAGGGCCATGAGTCACAATCGGCTCCAACTCCTGCATTGAAGTCACCCAAAAGGTACAATTGGTCATGAGCAGGTATTTGCACTATGGCAGCACTGAGCTCATCGTAGAACTTGTCCTTTGCTTCTGGGGTGGCATTCAGGGTTGGAGCGTAAGCACTGATCAGGTGGATGGGACTGGCGCAGGTTCGAAGTTTGACCTGAAGGAGTCTTTCTGATCCGCCTGTGACTCGTTCTACCATTTGCAGAAGGGTGTTTCTGATGGCAAAGCCGACACCGTGCTCCCTGGGTTCCTCTTGGCCTTTGCCCTGCCAGAAAAAGGTGTAGTTCTTTTCCTTTAGGGATCCCGAAGCTGCAAGTCACATCTCCTGCAAAGTGGCGATGTTAATTTGGAGCCTCTTCAGCTCCTCATTGATGACAGCAACAAAGGGTCCTGTGGCACCTTATAGACTAACAGAAAAGTTCTGAGCGTGAGCACAGACTCACTTCATCAGATGCTGGCCTTGGAAATCTGCAGGGCCAGGTATAAATAAGCCAGAGCAAAGGTGGGGATAACAAGACTAGCTCAGTCAGCAAGGGTGAGGCTTACTACCAGCAGTTGATCTGGAGGTGCGAACACCAAGTGAGTCTGTGCTCACGAAAGCTCATGCTCAGAACTTTTCTGTTAGTCTATAAGGTGCCACAGGACCCTTCGTTGCTGTTACAGATCCAGACTAACACGGCTACCCCTCCGATCACTGATGACAGCGGTCTTTCGGGTGTCGCTGATGTCCTGAAGGTCTTCAGTCAAACCGGTCAACATGGTCCAGACATTCCAACAAGCAAGCTTGAAACTTTGATGATTTTCTTTTCTTAATAATTCTCTTGTTGGTTTGTCTGGTGCTCATTTCAGTCACTTGTCAGGTTTGGGAACCTTAAGCCTCATGCACCCAGTGAGGCAAGTGCACTGTGGTGAGACAGTACCCTACTGGCTGGGCACTGCCCAGCTTACGGCAGGCAGTGACTGTCCAATGAGATGCGATGATCCCTCCCACCTTCGGATGTAACCCCTGGCACTCGTTCTCTATGCCAATCGAGCAAGAGCTTATAACCGGTATCTGTTGCCTCCCATATTGGTTCAACGCTGTTAAGCGATGCTGGAGTACCTCTCCAGGCGCGAGCCTGGGCAATTTTATGGAGACCCTGGGCTGCCCAGACACCAGGCCCCCGGTCTCGGCTTTACTGATATAGTCCAAAGGAAAGGATAACCTCTACATTTGGTACCTTCTCAGCTGCAGCAGTTGCCATGACAGTGCCAGAAGTAAATACCATTAGCTCAATTTAGGGAGCACTGATTGTGATATCATAATGTCATCAGTATCTGCTGGGTGTAGCAGCAAGCTTGAATTCAAAAGTTCAGTTAAAGGCCAGTGTGGAAGTTCCACATCTTAAAATCAAATTTATTCGCCTCCAAAGGTGTCCCGCTTGTAACCCACAATGCCCCTCAGTGCTCCACTCTGGCTACTGCTCTACAGAGCTGCGTCTACACGTGCACGCTACTTCGAAGTAGCGGCACCAACTTCGAAATAGTGCCCGTCGCGTCTACACGCGTCAGGCGCTATTTCGAAGTTAACTTCGACGTTAGGCGGCGAGACGTCGAAGTCGCTAACCTCATGAGGAGATAGGAATAGCGCCCTACTTCGACGTTCAACGTCGAAGTAGGGACCGTGTAGACGATCCGCGTCCCGCAACGTCGAATTGCTGGGTCCTCCATGGCGGCCATCAGCTGGGGGGTTGAGAGATGCTCTCTCTCCAGCCCCTGCGGGGCTCTATGGTCACCGTGGGCAGCAGCCCTTAGCCCAGGGCTTCTGGCTGCTTCTGCGGCAGCTGGGGAGCTATGCTGCAGGCACAGGGTCTGCAACCAGTTGTCAGCTCTGTGTATCTTGTGTTGTTTAGTGCAACTGTGTCTGGGAGGGGCCCTTTAAGGGAGCGGCTGTGACCCTGTCTGCAGCTGTGCCTGGCATCCCTATTTCGATGTGTGCTACTTTGACGTGTAGACGTTCCCTCGCTGCGCCTATTTCGATGTTGGGCTGAGCAACGTCGAAGTTGAACATCGACGTTGCCGGCCCTGGAGGACGTGTAGACGTTATTCATCGAAATAGACTATTTCGATGTTGGCTGCACGTGTAGACGTAGCCCAGGTGTGCAGGAATTAGGCAAGAGGAAGACGGTGAATTTCAAATTCAGACCAAGAAGCCTGTGGCCGTGGGCTCATGTTTGTATGAACACCTGAGAAATGTCTTTCTTTATTACTGCTGTGAGTGCATCTACCCATTACAAACAGCCTTAGCATGGAGTTCGTGGTTCTGTCCCAAACTTGTTTTTTTTTTTTCCTGCACTGCCTGGCACCAGCCACTGCCCCACCGCACCATGTGGCAGCAAGGCTCTTCTTAGGGTTTTTGTTCGCATAAGGAGCGAGAAACTTCACAGAGGTTTACATTTGTGCGCACCCCACACTCCGTCCCCCACAGGCATCACGCGGTCAGGGTCTTTCCAACGCTCAGCCACATCACATGGGTAGGCCCAACCGAATAAAACAATGTGCCTGCCATTTGGTGCTGCCCATGCTGCCAAGCAACACTGTGTCCTGGCTTGCGTGCTGTTAGGGCTTCAAGGGTGGGAAAGAATTTTGGGGCTCGCAGCTGCCACCGAGACATCTCTCCTCAGTAGCTAAGATTTCCAGGGGGAATACTTCAACTGGCCCCCTGCCCTAAATATTTATTGGGGTCTTTCTGCCAAACACGGGTCTACTTCAACTGCCCCCACCACCAAAAATACTTTTGGGGCCTTTCTGCCCCACAGCCACAAAAAGGCTTTCAGGGGCTTGCTACCCTTTGCACACATCTGCTGCTCTTTGCAAAATCTTGATATTTCATTTATAAAATCTTTTTCCTAACCTCTTTCTTCATGCTTTGACACCCCCCCCCAACAAAACTAATGAACACACACATGGAACAGGGGGTGAAAAGGCCAGTTGAAATTCCTGTTTCCATTAAAAGTTCAGTGTATGAGATTTCACTGCCATCCCCTGTGTTGGCAATGTCTGTGCAGCAAAGAGGGAAGACAAAAATTCTTTTTTCCTAGCCTTTTCTATTCGCTTTCTTCTAACTTTGCACCCCTTCATGCAGGGAAGAGTGGATGGAGGTCCAGCTGAGAACACAGACTGTGCAAAGAAGCTGTATAATGAACTGGGAAGCCAAATACCCTCCCCTCAGCAATTCTTTTTTTTTTTCAAAACATTTACTATCAACTCTTTCTTCAAGATTTTCATTGTCCCTGTGTTAGTTTCAAAGATCAGATACAATTACAGGAGGTGGGACAGTCAGTGGATGGCCAGCTGAGAAGTGCAACACACTTGCAACAGTCGATATTTGCCAATTGAGTGTGGCAGGAATAAGTCAACTTTGTGAGGAACACATGGGGAGGAGAAAATAGTCAAAATTAAATTTATAAATTCCAGAGTTACAAAATTAATATTAATAAATTTGGTTTTATCTTGTAGTGTAGAGATAGCCTAACACAGTTAATACAGAAACTGACTCTGGTAAGCCCATACCTGTTAAATGGCCTCATTACCACCCAAATGGTTATTTCACAGGTCCTTCTGCTAATATCTTTGGCTTTTACACCGTTACCTAGATCCTCCCTGGAAGAAGCAGAGCCACAGAACAGGGCTAGTAACAGGAAGAGGCAGATGGGTGGACATTAAAACCCAGTGGTGCCCCAAATCTTCGGGTGCCCTATACAGCTGCATAGTCTGTGCATAGATAAGGATAGCTCCAAGTATAACATAGCATAACTTCTAACACAGTAAAAAAAAATAACAAGCAGTCCTGTAGCACCTGAGGGATTAACAAGTGTATTAGGTGAGCTTTTGTGCATAAGACCCACTTTTTACCCACAAACCTCATGACCCCATAAATTTTTTAGTCTCTAAGGTGCTGCAGGACTGCTTGCTATTTGTGAAGCCATAGAATAACACAGCAACCCTCCGGAGACAAGGCTTGGGAAGGTAATTTGTGCCAAACCATTTGCCCAGGAGGCAGTCTAACCGAATTAACAATGAACAGATACCATTAACCTCACTGCTAAACTGAGGCACAAAGAACCAGTAATGGGACCAACATCATCTCATAGTCTGTTCCCTGCTCTATGCATTAAAATCCTTGGATCCTGTAGTCTATTATAACATCATAGGTTAAAAACTTCTGTAACTCAGTGGTTCCAAAACATTTGAGCATGTGTTTATTTTAATTATCATGCTTTACACACCCTGCCATACCATAATGGTTTGCACACCCTTTATACTTGCTCCCTCAAACTCCCACAAAAAATTCCACATTGGCCCACTGCATACTATTTTATATCATTACACCGATGTATATTTTTCCTCCTTTGTTATGCAATGACCCCACTTCTAACATTAGTTCAGCTTTAAAGTATAAACAAGTCTCCTGACTCTTTCACCACCCTACGTAGGAGCATTCATCCCCTGAAGTCTGTACTCCACCAAGGGCTTGCTACTCTCACTGCTGATGGTCAGAACCAGCATTGGGACTCTGCAGCTTATAGCTGTAAGAGGCAAGAAAATCCATTGTCCTTTTTGGAATGAACACATTGCCTGGAAGTCTAGGGCTAAGCAGGTGCCATCAGGGCTTGCCTTGTACATAACCCACTACTCAGTAATCACCGTCCTGGAATCACTCTCCCAAACCCGAGGTTTGTCAACTTTGGTTGGACAAATTCCTGGAGATTTCACCACATGACATACATTTTAATTAAAAGTTACTCTTTAATTCCTGGATGCTCCAGGACAACCCTGGAGGGTTGGCAGTCCTACAAAAGATCCCCAGTATAGCGGAAAGAATCTGGAACTACTTATATCACCAGAGCCCGAGTTGGAGCCTGTAAAAATGCAGTTCCCAGTGCTTCTGAGAGGACATCAGAGCAAGGAGAGCACTATGGTGTAGACTTGTTGGCCAGTGGAGTGTACCCCCCTTCTGAGGTGAAGCAGGTCTCTGTACCACTCCCAAGTCTGGGTGCTGCCTAACCTTGGGCAGACAGCGGTCTTCCCAGAATCTAGTCCCCTTTAACAGGGCTGCAGGCAGGGGTGCGGCCAGCTTGCAGCCCAATCACAGCACTAGGTCCCGGCAAACATCAAACACAGCCGTTAAATGAGCCTAGGTGGCAACCACACACACAGCAGTTCAAGGAGCCTAGACAGCAACCAAACACCATTAGTGAGCCCAGGCCCTGGTGCAGGGCGAGGCAGCAAGCAAACACAGTTTGAAAGCCCAGGCACTGGTTCAGAGGTTTGCCCTAGCACAGGGCCAGGCCATAGCCACACCAGCAGCAACGTGATTTGGCAGAGGTGAGGGGCCTCCTCTGTGGGAGGAGGAGGGGGTAAGAGGGGCACAGGCCCACCCACTCCATTGTGCCCCAGCCTGGGGCCATAACAACAGCTCTCAGGGTTGATGGGAAGTGGGGATCCAGACCGCAACATGGGCTCTGGTGGAGCATCCCCTGGGCAGCTTCTGACCTTCACCTCCATCGATGACTGGTCCCACTCGGGGTGCTTGGGGAAGCTGGGAAGGCAGGCATCCTCTGGGTACATGATGGCTCACAGATCCAGCCAGTTGGGCATCTCCACGTTGTTCGGGTAATGGACAGGGGCCAGAATGATAGGCTCTGGCAAGTCTGAGGGCTTCGGGTCATTGGTGGTGGGCAGGATCCCAGGCTCATGCCAGTCCAGGTCTTCATGATAACCAGCAGCAGGGGGACCCAGTGCTGCAGGCAGGTCTGGGCCCTCAGAGTAGCCAGCAGAAGGCAGGCTCACCGGCTCACGCTGGACCTCAGGGCTTGGGGCTCGCCATGGGCCAGCTGGCCCCAGTAGAGCTGGGAACTCCAGGTACCATACCAAAGGCAGGCTGGGCTGCAGCCCTCTCATTTTGTCAGGGTGGCTGGCAGTGTCTTTGGCTGGCCTGGTTGTCTGGTGCAGGCCTTTTGGCTCTGGCTTGCATGAGGCCAGCCAGAAGCCTCCACTCTGCTCAGAGGCCAGCCTTTTAATGAGCCCTGGGCCCCTCCTCTGGCACCTCTGGCCCCCAAGTGCTGCTCTCTGTGGGGAGGGGCACAGGTATTCTGGACCCGCCCACCAAGGTCTCTGAGAGGCCTCCTATGCCTCAGAGTCATGGGGAGGCCACTGCACCTCACAACACATGGCCATATGTCTTCAAAGTCAAAATTTGGTAGAGCTCAGAGGTGAACTTGGCTATCTTTTTACCCTATCCTCTGCAACGGCTGATGCTACCATCACATCTTTCCTTTCTGAAGAATTCTGGGTCTTCTTTAAAGGGCTTTATCCCTTGAAAAATGACATTTTTCACATCTTTATTGTATTGTAGTGTTGATCCTATGCCCAGGGTTAGCTCATGTTGCAGGTGGAGAAGAATCACTGGTATGGATGAAATTTGGTTCATCTATGCGTATATGTGTCAGTCCTGGAATACAGGAGATCACCACAGGTTGCAAGCTTCCAGGAAGCTTTTCCCTGCATTACTGTCTGCTTCACAGTGAGCAAGTGTGCTCAGCAGAACCCATGGCAGAGAACAATTTTTTTCTTCCCTCATCCCAGAAACTTACACATTAATGAAAGCACATGGTTTCTCCGGGACTGACTGCTCACATCCACAGAATAGACCTTGGATGGCTGTATGTGACAGCAGTGCCTGATGACATCTGCAATAATGATGTATCGTTTGTGTTAATTGTACAATCAGAATTTTAAAAATGATAGCACAATCAATTATAATCACTGCTTCATCAGGTGTTTTCAGGAACAAAGTCTGGACCACTATATATGAAGCAAGCAAGAGGGTTTATTACACACAGCACTGGTGGGGTGTCACTTCGCATACAGGCTTGGTGATCACTATCAGACAATGGCCATGTCTACACTGGCCCCAAACTTCAAAATGGCCACGCAAATGGCCATTTCGAAGTTTACTAATGAAGCGCTGAAATGCATATTCAGTGCTTCATTAGCATGTGGGCGGCCGCGGCGCTTTGAAATTGATGCGACTCGCCGCCACGCGGCTTGTCCCGACGGGGCTCCTTTTTGAAAGGACCCCGCCTACTTCGAAGTCCCCTTATTCCTGTGAGCAGATGGGAATAAGGGGACTTCGAAGAAGGTGCCCGCATGCTAATGAGGCGCTGAATATGTATTTCAGCGCTTCATTAGTAAACTTCGAAATGGCCATTTGCATGGCCATTTTGAAGTTTGGGGCTAGTGTAGACACGGCTCATGGGTGGGGGAGCAGACTGAGGACAGCAGCTGCAGCAGAGTTACTGAGCGTGCTCAGTACAAGCCAAATAGGTTACAATTGATTATATCGATTACTGGTGGGCAGCCTGGATAGGTTTTAGCAGCAAGACAAAATGAGCACAATAAACCAAAAATCTAAAAAAGGTTACATAGTATCCCTGCCTATTGCTTATAGACCATTTTATCTTTAGTACAGGTAGTTTTCCTTAACGAGTAGTTAAAGCAAAGCAGACATGCAATAACATCTATGTGCCTAATTAGACAATTGTTGCGTCTACAAGAGTAATGATGGCACCTTTACACAGACACATCCAGAGGTGCTTATCTAGAAGAATAAAGCAAAAGAGACAGTAACAGCACAGAGCAATAACACATTTGTTTTGAGTACCAGCCTGGGATGGTGGAGGAGAGAATGCCATGTCTTAGTTCTCATATGCAGGGCCTCTCCTCAGAATGTGGTTGCTGGGGCAACTATCCCTCCCTCTAAACTCTAAGGCCTTGTCCAAGCTGGAATGACCTTCCTTGGGTCTTGTGAGTTAGATGAGAGGGGCTCAGTGGGGTAGCGTTCCACTCATGCTAACTGGGTTTCAGTATTATAGGATTATAGGCCTTCTCCAACCTTTAAGATTCGAATAGGAGGTCTTTAGCACAAACTATGGCCTGCCTCAGAAATATTCACCCTACATGTTTCTTTCCCTAGCAAGAAATTACTGAGGGCCCATTTAAGAAAACTAGTACTGGTATATTACAGTCTGGTAAGATTCTATGCAGGTGTAGAGCTCCTATTCTAGTAAGAGAAACATTTACACCTTAAATGTCCACACAGCATTACTCATACCCCCCAAATTTCCTTAGTGCCAAAGGGAATTTTAGGTATATCAGGAATAGGTCAAAGTGGGTGAATAGTGAATACACTGCACACTAAACCATTTCTTATCTTTAGAACATATCAGATTTCAGGACAACTTGGGGATGATTTCAAACAGCACTTATGGCAGGAGTAATTAAAACAAAAAGTTTGTGAATTGAGGGGATAAAAATCAAAACACTAACATGCTTATTTTTAATTACTAGTAACTCCACAAGAATGCATTCTTACAGTGACAGATGACATTTAGCCTCTCTGACTTTGTAACCTACATGATGATAAAATGGGGTTACATTTTGTGAATTAAATTGATAACATGACCAAATCGATTTCATTAGTGTATCTGTCATATTCGCTGTTAATGATGGCTAACGGTGGAATAGAACCTGACAACAATCCCTGAAAAACTGTGCAGAACAAAATTATATTATACTGGCATTCATGAATTTTAATACCCTTTTTTATCATGAGGGTTTTTTTAACTCCCTTTTTAAATTCTAAGCTCACAAGAAGAAAATTAAACTTTCTCCACCTGTCTCAGCTGCTATTATTTCCATTGTTACAAGTTAATAGGTTTGAGAATGGAAGACATTTCCACTAACTAAAACAAAAAAGGCCTTGCTGAGGTCTCTTGTGAGTGCTTTCCGGGGAATGGCTGAATCTGTGCTACTCAATTGTTGACATCAGAGTCATTTCTCCTGAATGACTTCAGTGCATCAGGACACCCAAATTGCTGTTTAGATGACTGTTTGTGGAAAATGCCATTTATATTAATAGACTGGGGTGTACATTTTTCTCTTGATGCTTGTGCATAACTCCCTTTAATACTAATGGGGGTGCTGCAAAAGGAGAATATGCCCAGGCCTGTCATGAATTATCATAGGGCTATCAGCCCATTAGAAGAGCTTAAATGTATGTGAATTAGAAGTATATAAGTAATGAATTACTCCGTTTATAGCCACAATTGAGAACACCAAAACACCCTTAGGTAATGAGATAACTTGACCTGCCTTGTACTTGAAAATGTGGTAAGATTTTATTAATATATCATGCTGAGCTGTAAGGCCATTATCCTCTCCTACTTCAAATACTTCGTTAAGACCCACTTCTTTGGTAACACCAACAGAAAGCCAGCTGATTAATACTGAATAGGCTGAGGGACAGAGTGGTAGAGTTAATGTATGTTTACATTTATATCAGAAGACTAGAAGAAAATGATGCTGGACCAATGTTTACAAACTGTAAATGAGGTGACCTAGGTAATATGGACCTGTCAGCTTGCCATCCATTCCTGGAAAAGTAATGGAATTAAAGCAGGGCAATTCAATTAGTGCCAATCAAGGTGAGAGTATAGGAAATAGATCACATGAGACGAATACCGTGCCTGTTTTTGGAGAGACTACATGTTTGGTTGATAAAGGTAGTAGTGTTGATGTCATTTACTTAAACTCCTATGAAGCATTTGACTTCATACCACAGATGTTGATTAAGTAATTAGAATGCAAAAATAGCAATATGACACACATTAAATGTATTAAAATTAACCAACTGCTGGGTCACAAAACGTCATTGTAAATGAGTAATCATGAAGGGTAACATTCTGTCATGGAGGTCACAGATTCTGTGACTATCTCCTGTACGACTTTCTGGACCTCCATGATATCTTCTGGGGCAGGACTGGAACAACTGTTAGCCTTGGGGCTGCCTAACAGATGACGTGCAGACAACCCTGGGGCAACCACAGCAGCAGCCAGACCTGGAACAGCAGCAATCAGAACAGCTGACCAACGGTCAGTCCCGGGGCCATGGGACTGCTAAGTGGGGGCTAGCCTGGGACCAGCTGGACTTATGGTTCTCAGGCACCTTGAGCATGGCTGTGGTTAGTCTGTAACAGCTTCAAGACCCAGAAGTACGGTCTTTGTCTTCCTGCCCCCAGGATATATTGAGCAAAAGTCAGGAGTGGGTCATGTGTATACGTGAAGTTTTGTTTATGGTCTGTGACTTGTCCCTGACTTTTACTAAAAATACACAGGCCAGCCTCATAACCTCAGTAATCACCATGGAGCAGTTGTCTTTCTAGCAGGATCCTGCAGGCTATAGATATGGTCTTTACAGCTTGACATTTTAATCAGCAATCTGGAAGAAAGTATAAAATCATCTGTGACAAAGTCTGAAGATGACACAAAGGTTTGGGCACTAGCAAAGTAAAAGGATAGCTCATTGATACAAAGCAGCCCAGACCTCTTAGTAGGGTTGCTGCAAGCAAACAATACACATTTCCATATTTTTGCAACTTTTTCTTATCATGGTCATATTGAAACCTTAGGCATGAATATGACCAAATGTAAGGGCAGACATACACAAGGAGGGGACTTTACCCTGGGAAGCAGCGACAGAAGGACTTGGGGTTTATGCAGAGGGGAAAGGCACTATGATGTGCTATGCCAGATGGGCTGCACAGCTGCAAGAAGAGGTGGAATGTGATTTTAGCTGGGCTCCTTGGCCTCTCTTGCAGACTATCATGCTAAGTAGCCAGCAGTTAAAAGTTGCTGGCCGGGTGCACACCCCACACCAAGCCAGGTATGCATGAGCCACTGTGTATCCCCACACTGGCTGACATTAGGGAAGATGCAAGGGTGGGGAAGTTTGGAGCTCTTCTCCCTACATTCCTATTGACACTGCTTGTTGCTTGTCATGATCAGGGAATGAAAGGCAAGTACACAGCTCACCTACCCTCTTCTCCTCCTGGTTGCCAAGGGCTGGGGAAGAGTGAGTGACCCACACTGTGGGCTTTCTTCTCACTCCCTGACAGTGACAGAAAGGGAAGAGCAAGCAACAAGTAATGTTGGTAGGACTCAGGAGGGACTTCATCTCCCTACCCTCTCTGTCCCCCTCACTTCCTCCTACATACATTAACCCTCAGCCCTGAGCTCTTCTTCATACTCCCTGACTCCTGCACCCCACACATCTCTTCTCTGAGCCCCCCGCCCACCAAAACAGGACAACACTCTGCCCTGTTATAAAAGAGTATCTGTAAGAAATCTGGGTTACTTTCCTACCTGAGTTTATGGCAGATAGCTTGATGAACATGTGCTCCAGTACAATGCTGTGGTCCAAATGGAAAACTCAAGTAGGTGTAGGGAGGTTATATTACCTCAACATTAACTCATACAGCTATTCCTGGAATGCTTTTTCTAATCAGAATAATTTAATGTTAGCATACCCAAGTGAAGGTCAAAGGTGACCTTCATCACAGTTTATAAGTACCAGCCTGTGGGCCAAAACTTTATTAATGATCTTTTCCATCAAGTAGGCAAAGATATAATATGATCCAACAGGGGAAAGTTCAGGCTCTCTATAGGGTGCGCATTTTCAACAGTGATGGGCTATGTCTACACTAGCCCCAAACTTCAAAATGGCCATGCAAATAGCCATTTCGAAGTTTACTAATGGAGCACTGAAATGCATATTCAGTGCTTCATTAGCATGTGGGCGGCCGCGGCGCTTCGAAATTGATGCGGCTCGCGGCTGCGCGGCTCGTCCCAACAGGGCTTCTTTTCGAAATGACCCCACCTACTTCAAAGTCTTCTTATTCCCATCTGCTCACAGGAATAAGGGGACTTCGAAGTAGATGGGGGGTCCTTTCGAAAAGCAGCCCCGTAGGGACGAGCCACACAGCCACGAGCCACATCAATTTCGAAGCGCCGTGGCCTTCTGCATGCTAATGAAGTGCTGAATATGCATTTCAGCACTTCATTAGTAAACTTCGAAATGGCCATTTGTGTGGCCATTTTGAAGTTTGGGGCTAGTGTAGACACGGCCTTGGCTATTAATCATTGGAAAACCTTAGAAAGGCAGTTGTGAATTCTCCATTGCTGGCAATTTTCAATCCAGAGAGGATGTTTTTCTAAAGCTGGGCTTTAATTCACACAGAAAAGTTCTGTGGCCTATGATATTCAGGAGGTCACAGTAGAAGATCATGATGGCCCTTCTGACCTTATAATCTGTTAATCTGTATTTATGTCCATGCAGTATTTTAATATATAAAATGTACATTAATGTATACACAATATTTTAATGTATATAGAGTATTTCAATGTATATAAAATATTTCTTTTTTTGTTTGTATTCTTCTTCACCTTACCTACATTTCTTTTCTCGGAATGTGAATTGGTCAGCTAGAGGCTGTGTCTTCCTATGTGTGAGGATAGCAACAAGATACAAATAATAATACTCATATTTTAAAGGGTTTACCCAGACATTGTTTCATTGGGATTCAGCACCATAAAGAGAGAAGTAGGGAAAATCTAAGAAATATAGGGGAAGGAAATAGAAGGACAACAATGGGAAGAAAATAAGATTTAAGAGAAAACCAGTAGCATACACACAGCTGTGTGTGTTTGGCAGAGAAATTATTTGATTTTGTAATTTTGAGACAATGTAGATTTCTTCACTGAGTTGGCAATATGGACAATATCACTCATGAAGCTTCAGAAAAACAGAAGGTATTCAACCCACTGGAAGTAATAGAGAACAATTTTTCCCATTAACCGCAACCGGTTTCAAATATTTGTCATGCTTTCCTCTCCTGCTTTTGCACGATTCTCATTTTTCATTGTAAAACTTAGTCTCAAATTAACTCTCAAAGGAGGGAATTGCATAAAATGAGATTGATGAAATGAAACAGTTTAAAAATAATACAAATGCTAGTGACACACCGGCTGTGGCCACACTTGGCCAAAGCTTTGAAGTGGCCATGCAAATGGCCATTTCAAAGATTACTAATGAAGTGCTGAATTGAATATTCAGTGTCTTATTAGCATTAGGACACTTCCAGCCAAGGCGCTTTGAAAGTGCCGCTTTCGAATGCTCTCGGCTCAGCGTGGCTACACGAGAGTCCTTTTCAAAAGGACCCTGCACCTTTTGAAATCTCCTTATTCCCCTCCGCTGAGAGAAATAAGGGGATTTCGAAAGGTGCGGGGTCCTTTTAAAAGGACCCCTGTGTAGCCGTGCCAAGCTGCGAGTGTTTGAAAGTGGCGCTTTCAAAGCGCTGAGGATGGAAGCATCCTAATGCTAATGAGGTACCGACAGTCAATTCAGCACCTCATTAGTAATCTTTGAAATGGCCATTTGCATGGCCATTTTGAAGTTTTGGCCAAGTGTGGCCACAGCCAGTTAATCATTTGCTTGGTACCATGCTTGTTAGTTGCTGCATATGTGCTTATATGTCACATAAACACCAACAACTCTGTTCAAATAACATTTAGAAATATACACAGATATTGTTAAATCACCATTCCACTCAGAGCTGTAATAAGATACAGAAGAGTTGTTTACTGTCCAAATCTAATTAAAAATATTCAGGAATGAGAAGGAAATCAATGTCTAATATTTATCCAGTTGTTGTCCTCTTCATGGCTAATATGTCAGAGAAAGTGTCAATACATTGACCTCATACATGTGCTTTGTTGCATTCACAATAACAGCAACAAGGTCAGTTGTGACAGAAAATGCTGCAAATCACCAACAGGCTTGTCACATAAAAATCGGCTGTCAAACAACTCAGTCAAGTTTGTAGGTCAATATCAGTGAATTACAAACACTAACTTTATAATCTCTTGGATCATAAGTATGTTTTTGATTTTAACCATAGAACCATCACCAGATTATCTGTAAGAGCCTTGACAGTTCACATGTAAAATAGTTGTCAGATTTTTTTTTCCGTGAAAGAGCTCTCTAAATACTGTCAGTTTTACAAATAATTTTGTTAATGTGATTTTGTTATCAGTCAAGGGAATTTATAATAGTGAGCATCTCTCCATAACCCAGGCAACTGAATGAAAATATAAGGTTGCAGTATTCACTGTCACAAAGCTGGTAGGGAAGGATGTTGAAAAAGCTGATAAACCTTTTCCTCATATGCCTTGTCATTATTCTGACACTCAGTCCAATCTTTGTTTTTTCTCCAATGCACACTAGTCTGATATTATTAAAGTAGGCTATTAACACTGAGAAAAAATGACTCATGCAGTGAAGATTACAAACAGTGTTATTCTCCTTCACGTGCTTGCTCAAGTGAGGGGAGGGATAGCTCAGCAGTTTGAGCATTGGCCTGCTAAACCCAGGGCTGTAAGCTCAGCCCTTACGGGGGCCATTTAGGTATCTGTGGCCAATATTGGAAAAAAAAAAGAAAAGAAAGGTGCTTGGTCCCGCCAAGAGGGCAGGGGACTGATGACCTCCTGAGGTCCCTTCCAGCTCAATGAAATGTGTATCTCCATATTTAAAAAAAAAAAAAAAAAAGTCCACTCAACATATGTGTGCATGTGATCACCAGTGCCAGAAGATTTTTCCCTTAGCTCTAGCCATAGGGAGAACTGGTTCAGGTGCCCCTAGTGTGGTGTACTCCACAGGGTGCCAGCAGGCTTTCTCCCCAACAGTTCTTTCTTTCCACCAGTGTTTGGAACTTGCTTACTTCAGCATTTGCTGTTGCTCCATTTTTCCAGTTCGCGGGACTCATTTTCCCTGTAAACAGTTCTTATTGTTGTTAGTTACTGTTACCAGTTAGTTAAATAATGTCAGGTGATGTAGACACTTATCCTCAGACTAGGGATGCCCTGTGTCCCAAACTTCACATTGCGCTGCAGTTGCAGTTGTGCCCTGTCAATTAGTGACTTCCATGTGATTGTTTGTGGTGACTAACTGAAGCACACTTTAGTCACAAATGCAGCATTTGGGAAGCATTTATGACTCACGCCAAGAAGGAGAGGGAAATTTATGTCAGAGCTCTTCTAATGGAATCTGCCTTACCTCCAGTGAATGACCAGCCGAAGACCAGCATGTACGTGTGCAGAGTTCCACCAGTGTTGTTGGCCTTCTGGCACCATTCTCCAACACCACGCAAGCCTAGGCAAGGTGAAGGAGATCTCTAGGTCTCAAAAAGGATAAGACCAAGATGCTGGCCAATGCTGACTCTACTGCTGTGACCTAGAGAACCTTTAAGACCCCTTTGAAGTGATGTTCTCCTTTGCATTCCCCTGCTTTCTGCCAGAGTGGCATCGAACAGCTCTGAGCGCTATTTAAGCTGGAGGCTTTGCAAACAGCCCACAACATCATGTAGAAGTTGGTGCTGCCCACACCTCTAATTGCAGGACCACGCCATAAAGGGAAGCCTACCATGGCACCATCTCAGTCTTCACAGAGTCATTGTTCCATCCCAAGAGGATATAATGTTGAAGATGAAAACTGATAGGTCTTATTTACTCACCTTAATGGTATGCATGCGTCAAAAGTTGCAAATACATGCCTAATGAACTTTCAAAAGTGTCTTGATTGATTTTTTAATATATTTGGGCACTTAAATTCCATGGTAGTTAGGTGCCTAAATACCTTAAAAATCTGGCCAGTGAGCCAAGATTTTTCAACCCTGATGTCAAACCGTATCTTGCAAGGACACCAGACAGTGGCTGATGACAACTGGCCTTTGCTGTGTCCTTGCTGCCCAGTACCTGCTATCTGACCCCACCATTAACTATTCCTTTAGGCTTGTGGCAAATAGTCCATTAAAGGCAAAAGAGCTAAAGTAATTTAATGATCAATCATTAGAATATAAAATGTTGGGAGCGTGTGGAAAATTAATCAGTCTATTTCCATATTAAGAATGTCATTTACTCGTTGTAACTGATGTAAAATAATAAAATGGGTCATTTCACTTTATTTTCTTGTTACTTTGGACTTCAGTTAAAATCTTTCAGTCACTTATTTGGAAACTTCTAATGACTTGTTAGTTGATTTTTGTCCTGGCAAATATTTTAATATACTGTGATGCCCAAGTCAAGCATATTATCGGGGTGATTTAAAAAAAAAAAGGATACACTGCTTCTGCTTTTTTAGTATCTTCTCTCTTGTCATCTGCTCTAAAGTAGGTGAGTACTTCTGTCTCTCAAATGTGTATACACATATTCCAACATCTCAAGGAATGCTAAACTTCTTACCAGCATTTTAGAATTCAAAATAGGTCGTGTTATGTTTTAAGAGAGTGAGCCAGATCCTCAAGGGTATGCTTGGCTGCAGCTTCTTTCACTATAATGAACACAAAAGTAATTTTTACTCTTTTTACTGAAGTCAATGAAGTTGCAACGATTTACACCAGTTGAGGCTCCAGCTCAGCGGATTGGTTTATAATAATTTTTCAGATAAAACATCTTGCAGGGTAAAAGCTTGCATGCTGTTCCATTACATCATACCTAGAGGATCACAGTATGTTTTATGTATCCATGCTATATTTTTAATAACCTGACACAGTGGACAAAGTAGAAATAAAAAAAATTACAGTGGAGTTATGCTGATGTACAACTGGAGCAACACTATGGTTTGTCTTGCTCATAGCATGATAAGATGTGGTTATGTGGGAGAAAGTATTCAAGCTTATTGGCAGAGGAAGAGCTAAAATAAAAATTAGCAATAAACAGTGTCTTGCAAACTATTAAAATGGCAGAGGGTTTTAGTGTGAATTTAATTGACGATTAAAACCTCTGACATTTTAAAATTTATAAAAGCAAAATAAACCAAGCCTGGGTTGGTTCTTGGGATGCCCACTAAGATCTTCTCCACTCCACTTCTCCATTGCACCACGTCCAGATTTGGGGCAAACACATTCAGCTCACTGGGATCCAAAAAACTCATCATTCAGATAACTTTATTCAACATGTAATAGGGTGACCAGGAACCAAGTGTGAACTATCAGGAAGGAGGTTGGGGGGATAATAGATGTCTATATAAAGTGAAATGTCCCAAGTATTGGGGCTGTTGGCAAAAATCAGGACATCTGCTCACCCTGGTATGTAACAACTTTATGTCTATGCTGGCCAGGCCCAGACACAGGGGCAGTTAGGTGCAGAGAGATACCATAATTCCAAATCATGGGACACACACAGGGTGCATCTAAACTTGCATTCCTCTTTCAAAAGAGGCATGCAAATGAGGCAAATAAAAATGCAAATGAGGCACAAATTTGCATATTTGGCACCTCATTTGCATATTCTAATTTCAAAAGAGCTTCTTTTGAAATAAGAAAGCCAGTGTAGATGCTGCTCTTTCGAAAGTAAACCCCATCTTCAAAAGAATGCTTCTTCCCATTAAATAAAGAGAAGAAGGATTCTTTCAAAAATGAGTTTACTTTCAAAAGAGAGCGCCTACACTGGCTTTCCTCTTTCAAAGGAAGCTCTGTCAAAATTAGAATATGCAACTGAGGTGCCAAATATGCAAATGTATACCTATTTTGCATTTTCAATTTACTGCATTTGCATACCTCTTTTGAAAGAGGAATGCAAGTGTAGACGCACCCACACAGTTTTTACATATATATATATAGAGTAACATCTAGACTTGTTGAATCTAATTGGATTGGCCATCATACAGCTTACTTAAGAACCAATTACTTATGTCCTCTGCTTATCTACATTTAAAGTTTATCAACTCGTGGTACTCCCATTTATCTCATTAGCCTGCAAACACCCTCACCAGCACACAGCCTGTCACATCCTTGTTTACATCTTCACCTGGCACCAAAATTGAGCTATAGGGAAGTTTATTTGTGACCAGCGATATCTATGTCTATATTGATGAGGTCAACGTCTGGGCTACTGGGTATGGTAGGTAGAGTTTATTGTATTTCACTATTTATTTGTCATCCTTGATTTTCAATAATTTCCAGCTTTTATTTTTCTGCTCTTACTTTCTGTTTCCAGTTACTTTATCCATCATTATTATTTATATTTGATTGTTTCAAGATGGATGTGTACATGAAAATACGACAATTCTCTTTTGCTTCAATTTGCAGTATCTCCATTCTTGTAGGTTCATTCTTTGCTTCTCAAGCTAACCGTGACTTTATATTTGATTTTCCTGGTGGCCCACCCCTACATTGGCAAATGGATGATATATTTTCTGTAAAATATGGAAAGCAATCTCACATTGTTAATTTCTATATTTAAAAAAAGATATATGATAAAATATACTTTTCAATTCATCCAGTTCACGAGGCACCTTAAGAGATGGGTCTCCTAATTACTCATTTTATCAATCAAATTCATAAGCTAATAAGAAAGAAAAAATAATTTTCCATCTTCAGCAGACTGATTCTGTTCCAGTGAGTTTTTGCCTTGAGTCTTTCTATTTTACTGGCCTTCAGCAAACCAGAGAAATGCCTATTTATTCAGTTATTGTGGACCATCTGTTTGGGCCAGATTCTCAGATGGAATCACTAAACAAAGTTGCAGTAACATCAAGGTGTAAGATGACAAAGTGATTAAACTCCAGAGGATGTTATTAAATTCCAGAGCATTTCCATTTGCTTTTATTAAATGGGCTTTCACTTTCTCAGAGTCCTTCGTGCATACCTATCTTGTTCTTACTTCCTGGAACAAAACACCATTGATACATCAAAATATGAGCCAGTTACTACTATTGACACCATAATCTAGGGTACATTTATATGCAAAGTTTCAGTTATACTTAGCACTAGCCATTATCAGATGTACTTATTTAATGGTTAGGCATGATCTCCAAATTTGCTTGAACAAAGGTGATTTAGCATAATCTACTGTAATCCTATTTAAGAAGATCTTTCAGCATAGCATGCAAGCAATTTACCTTGCTACATGCTACATTTGTCGCCTTCTCTTTTTGCTAACTTTTCTGAGTGCATTTTGTAAAATCTTCCTAGTGGCCTTGCTTTTGCTTCTGCAGCTCCTCTGCTTTGCTGTGACTGTCTTTGGTGCCAGCTGGCAGAGAGCAAAGGATGCATAGTGGGAACGTATCCTCTATATCCAGTCATTATATAATAGCTTATCAAAGGGTGGGGTAGTGAAAGCTTTGTCACACTGCTTACTATAATTATCATTAAATATGTAGCTGGATAACATGAAAGGGATTATGTGCACAAAATTGAAATTATGCTTGCAGGCTATATGAGATGGTGCTGGTTACCAAAGGTGATGAACATGTTTCTCTCAGGCACGTGGTGTTTATCTAGCTGTCTCACTCTGGCCATGTCTACTCTAGCCAAAAACTTCGAAATGGCCATTTCGAAGTTTACTAATGAAGCACTGAAATACATATTCAGCGCCTCATTAGCATTAGCATTCCTATGAGCAGATGGGAATAAGGGGACTTTGAAGTAGGTGGGGTCCTTTCAAAAAGGAGCCCCATCTGGTTGAGCCGCGTGGCGGCGAGCCGCGTCAATTTCGAAGCGTTGCGGCCACCCGCATGCTGATAAGCGCTGAATATGTATTTCAGCACTTCATTAGTAAACTTCGAAATGGCCATTTCCATGGCCATTTCAAAGTTTTTGGCTAGTGTAGACATAGCCTCTGTGTAATGTATTATATGGGTCACACTGGATGTACATTTACATTCTGAACCAAATGCTAATCAAGGGATAGCTGAATCTTCCAGTGAGGGAATGGAAAAGTAGAAATAAACTAGCAGGTGGGAATCTTGTTTACAATTAAGATCAATGGATTTTTGGACCATAATGGTAGGTACAACACCTCACTCTGCATCCTGCACCTAGGAAGGAAGCTTATAGTATGTTTCATTGAAAAAGGGATCACAGACAGGCTTTGCTGAAAATCATTTTCAATTATTTGGGGTGAGCTACACTTTCTTAGGCCAGTGGGTATCTATTTAAGTAAGTCTAAATTCCAGAATGTATTATATGATTTTACATGTAACTGGGTTTTTATGTCCCAGTAAATGAGACTCACTCATTGATGCAGTGCCTGCTGTTGGTCACAGTGGGAATTTGCTTAGTTTACTGGAATGCACCAACTGGAATGTCTCACCCATCACCACTCTGCTCCTTTGTCTCTGCCTTCTGGCTTGGGACCCACATTGTTCTCTGGATGGTTGTGTCCTCTTTAGGACACAGTCCTCTATCGGTGCCCATCACTCCATTCTGCCCTCTTCAAGGGTGGGGAGGCGGTATCAGCAGTCCTCAGTCCTTCACGTGTCACCAAGGCCAACTGCAGCCCCAAAGTATAACCCCTTACAGGGGTTATTTCCTCTCTTTGGGCCAAGGAGGCCACATGTCCTCAGTCCTGCTGGGCATGATCCGGCTGGAGACCAAATATAAAATGGACCAGCTTAACTCACTCAGGAGTTACTTCCAGAGAGGAAAGAAGTGTGCTGCAGATATCTGCTGAAGGACCACCAACACCACACAATGAAGTTCATCCAGACAGTGGCAATCTACAACTCTGGATGCCCCAGAATGAGAAAATGGGTGACCCCTAGACTACAAGCCATTGAGAAGTGGGTAGAAACCAACCTGGGAAAGAAGGTGATTAGGAAATCAGCAACTAAGTTGTGTTTCAGCTGGCTCTCCTCTGAACTAGTGGTGGGAGACCCCATCACTGAAAGGGCCCTAGGTTGGGGCCTAATGGAATGGGAGGCCCTGGGTTCTCCTTTCCTGGTGTGCCTGTCCTTAGATGGTGACCCACCTCACCAACCCTGTTGATGCTGGCCATTAGGCTGCTTAGTCCTGACTGTAAAGGCAACCCAACTGATTCTGACCAGTGGGCTGCACAGCTCCAATCTCAAGAGCAATCATATAATTTCTGGCTATTAGGATACACAACCTTGATAGAGAGGGTGACTGAAAATGTTCCCTCTATTTTTACCCATCCATATCCAGATGAATTTTGTTATGTGCATCAATATTCAGGTAGTGGGATGTGCACCACCAATCGAAACAAAAAAAAAACCAAAACCTAAATACAATATAACATTTTTAAAAAATTTTCCATAGGGATAATTACTCCATCCAGGACAAGTTAGGCATTTTAGAACTCACTATTCAAAGAGTTACATTTAAGCATAAGTGAAAAATAAAATTCTGAAATGCAGAAACGAATCAAAACATGAAAACAGGAGCCATTTAGAAGAATGAAAGATACAGCTAATATATGTGCATTGTAGAATGTATGAAGAAATAACAATAACACAAATATATAGTTCTGACTGCATTTATGTGTTCATCATCATCATCAATAACCGTGGGCTCAGTGCCCGTTGGTGTCTAATGCCTCTCTCATTATTTCCTTCCATCTTTCCCTGTCCAGTGCAGAGTGGCTTAGTTTCTGTAGACTAGCTCTGTACCAATCTACGATATCATCTATCCATTCTCTGTGGGGTCTGCCTCTCCTATTCGTACTGTCCATTATGCTGAATACTAGGGTCTTGATTTTTCGTTTGTTGTTCATTCTGCAACTATATCCAAATAGCTGTAGCTTCCATTTTATAACCTTCTGCAGCAGGTTCTCTTTCGACTGTATCTTCCTGTATAATTCCTCATTGGTGACCTTCTGCATCCATCCTGTTTTCAGAACAACTCCTTTTGAATGCCAACATTCTTCTTTTCAAATCTTCCGTTATCAACCATGTCTCACATCCATACAACATGCTGCTGAATACACACATTTTCAAGACACTCAGCTTCATTCTTAAGCCCATTGCTTTGCTTTTCCAGATCTTATCCATCCCCTTCAAACTTGCTCTTGCTTTCGCTATTCTAGTCGCTGTTTCCTTCTTATAGTCTGGATCATACATTATGCTGCTCCCCGGATATGTGAACTTCTCTACATTTTCTAATTCAATACCATGGACACTGACCTTCCTTCCTTATCTCCAAATACCACTGTTTTTGTTTTATTGATGTTCATAATCAGTCCATACCACTTCCCTTCTTCATTTAATGCCTGCACTGTTTTCGTTAGCTTCTCCTCATCTTCCTCAATGGTAACTATATCATTCATGAACCTCAGGTTGTTAATTCTTTTCCCATGCACAGATATCCCTTTTACCTCTTCCTTGATCTTGTCCATCGCTCTCTCCAGGTGTGCGATGAAGATACTTGGTGATATTGGATCTCTTTGTCTTGTACCTCTACTTGTTTTAAACCAACTTCCCAACTCCCCGCATGTTCTCACCACTGCCTCCATATTATCATTGATATCCTTCAACAACCATGTCAGTCTGCTATCCACTCCGTATGACTCCAACACTGTCCAAGTCATTTTCTGATCTATACTGTCAAATGCCTTTTGAAAATCGATGAAGTAAGTGTATATATTTTTGTTCTTTTGTCAAGCTTTCTTTGCTATCAGTCTGAATGCCAATATCTGCTGTATGGTACTTCTGTCTTTTCTGAACCCTGCTTGCTCGTCTGCTATATGTTCTTCTATCTGCGATGTTAATCTGTCAGTCAGTATCATCATCAACACCTTACCTAGATGACTCGTTAGGGCAATCATTCTGCAGTTCTTGCACTCCTTTGTACTTCCTTTCTTGAGCATTGTCACTAGCACAGATCTTGTCCATTCCTTAGGCGCCTTCCCTTTTTTCCAAGCTGTATTACATAGTCTGTGTATTTCCGGAATCATGCTTTCTCCACCTTATTTGATCATCTCTCCCGTGATCTTATCATTTCCATGGCTCTTGTCATCCTTTAGTCGTTTCACTGCTTTTTCTACTTCCTCCTTCTAAATATCAGTCTTGTTCTTGATGGTCTGGGGAGCTATCTCTTTCAATTCTTCAATCAGTCTCTCTGAGACACTTGGGTCCAACTGTGCTTTGTATAGATAGGTGCAATATCTCGTCCATCACTGCACAATCTTCTCCCTGTTCATGAGCACGTCTTCATTCTCATCTTTGATCGCCATCTGCTTTGGTTGCCATTTCCTATTAATATTTCTAATTGTCTGATACACCTCCCTGGTCTTACATTTGCCATAATACCTCTCTATATCTTCACATTGCTCCTCTAACCATTTCTCCTTATCCTTTCTGGCTGCTTTCCTTACCTCATTGCATTTCACCCTATGTTGCTGTTCTGCCATCTCAGAAACATCCCTTCTGATATTCAATGCTCTCTTCTCTTGAACCAACTTCAGTGTCTCCTGGGTAATCCACTTCTTATTGATCTTTTCTTCTTCTGGAACAGTTTGCTCAATTGCCTCTTCTATAGTGATGGCTGTCTTTGCAACTTTCTTATCTAGGTCTTTCTCTGTGGAGATATTCTTAATCTTCTCTTCGAGCGCTCTTCTGTATGCAGTCCGTGTTTCTTCCTCACATAGCCTCACCATGTCTCTTCTTTTCTTCAACTGTGTCTTACATCTTCTTTTGAGTTTTATCTTGATGTTTGTGATCACTAGACTGTGGTCTGAGTCTATATCTGCTCCTTGGAAAGTTCGGCTTTGCTGTACTGAGGTTATCCATCTTCTTATCAAAATCATATCTTTCATGTTCTTGGATTTCCTGTCATTCGATCACCATGTCCACTTCCTACAGTTCTTTTGTTGGAATCTTGTGTCGCAGATCACCATCTCATGCTCTGTAGCAAACTCTAGCAGTTTCTCACCTTGCTTGTTTCCCTCTCCATATCCAAACCTTCCCATGACTCTCTCCCAACCTTTATTACCTGTTCCAACCTTCGCATTCCAATCTGCTCCGATGATCAACACATCTTTCTCTGGTATCTCCTCCACTGTCTTTGTCAAGTGTTTATAGAATAGCTCAATCTCTGCCTCCGTACTGTCTGACATGGGTGCATACACCTGAATGACTGAGATGTTGAATGGTTTTGTTTCAAATCTTGCTACTATCATTCTTGCACTCACCGGTTTGTATCCTAATAATGTTCTTCTAGCTGTTTTGCTAAGGAATTCAACTCCTGCTTCCTGCTTCGTTTCATTTCTGTAGCCAGACAAAGCCTCCCCCTTACAAGCCAGCTTGCTCGCTGCCCCCCCCCACTGAGGAGCACACAGGGCACGGAAACGGCTGCTGACAGCACAGTCTTTGATGCCCTCATGGAGGCCCAGATGTGCTAGCTCATCGTGACCCTGAGAAGCAGAAAGTACAGATAGAAGGCTAACAGGCCAAACTGTCAACATGAGAGGGGGGGGACCCTCAAGAAATCACCCCAGCTGGCATTGATGGATATGATGACCACACAACCATCCCAGAAGGGGAAGTGCCCCGCCCACACAAAAGAAGGTCCTGTACTCTCAGATTGCTTATCTCCTGTCTTACAAGTGCAAATTAAGTAAGAAATGCCCTTGTAACAAACTGGCGCCACAAAAGACAGACCAGTATGATCTGGCACCATAGATAAGAAAGAGAATACGTAACCCAGAGGGGTATAAAAGATGGGTCCAGCAGAACTCTAACTTTGAGTGCATTCCACCAACTACCTGCTGGTCGGGTCAGGTGATTTCCTCCCGAGGTCCACAACTGGGGACGCCCAACCTCGTATTCGTCTTTCCGCAGACTTGAGTGACCGATCCGGCTTGGCTGCGCTGGTATCGAGAGACGCAGAGAGGGTAAGATACACCCATGCTAGGTCTCCGACTTTTTTGTGCACAGCTAAAGAATTAGTGCTCTGTAACTAGATGTCGTTGTGTCAAGATATCATTGTGTTAGATGGTAACAGATATCTTTGTATTGGATTGTAATGTAACTTGTTAACACCTGTACTTTGCTAGCATATAAGAAGTAGACAATAGCCTTTTGTAACCACACGCTTATAACTGTAGCTTAATAAACTTGTAACTAGTTAAGCTCTAAGCCTGACCCGGTTATCCTTTTGTCACTGCAACACAGCCGGCACAACAAAAAGAACTTTAACCGTTTGGTTACTACAGCCTGGCCGTGGGTGAGAGTGCTAGGAGCTGCCTGCTCTAACAGTAAAAAACTGGGTTGCTTAGGACCCAGGGGAGTACCTCACTGCACATTACCTGGCCACTGGCTAACAATTTCCTGACCAAATGACTTTGCAACTGCATCTCTGCCAGTCCAAGTATATCACATCGGTATGTCTCCATCTCCTTCCGAAGCAGCTCTAATTTTCCAGTTGCCCACAGTGTTCGGATGTTCCATGTTCCAATGGATAGCATATGTCTTAGCTGTAATTTTCTTTTTGTAGCCAACTTATCGACCAATCCTGATCGTTTGGTTTGTATCACAGACCTTGTTTATCCGAGCGACGTCCAAGCCAGCATCTTTTAACATTTTACATTTATGTATTGCTTTCCCAAATTAACAAGGATCAGGGCTGTTCATAGTATGTATTGGACCTCTGTTTCCTCACACCTCGCTGTGTTGAAGTTTGTACACTCTACTGGATACTAATTTACATTTGCAGGGCACTTTGCCATACTTTCATGAAAACATTGGTATGCAGCCATTGAATTACTTCTGCTTAAGTAGACCTGAGACACTAACCAAGTATTTCATTACTTCAATACAGATTGCATTTATGTCACTACTCTGCTCATTCCCCATCCCTTTCTCATCTTCCACATTTATGGTAAAATAATGGGAGTGCACACATTAGTGCCTCATAGTGGAGAGGACAATGCTGGGGAGCCTTTTTTACATGTGGACTCCCTGTGAACCCTATTCTGTGGCAGACTACTGGGTGAACTGTGAAAAAACAGAAGTGTCTGGGTGCTCAGAAGCTTGGGAGATGGAGCTTCCAGGCTCTTAGCTCTGTGTTAGCCTGCAGATAGGATGCTGAAGTGTTGGACAGGTGAACCAACAGAAAATTAAGCTGGTTTCTGAAGAAAAGCAGCCTGGGTTCCAATGCAACTTCATCAACATCAAACCAACTCCATGAAAGAGCTCCATTTTAACAAATCAATATACCCCATTAGAAAAAAAAACCTATTCTATCAGAGAATGTCCAAAAATTTTAAATCACAACTAGACTTTGGAGAGTTGTTTTGATGGCCAGAATCATTATGAATGGTGATTTATTTGCAGTTCTTTTTGGGTAACATTATATTTCATCAATTGGTAGGAAAAAGAACACAGAAAAGTTGCTGTTAAATGGATCATTCCAATTCACTGGAACTGCAAGCCAGTCATCCCTATGTGAAAGCATGAATAAATTTTTTACCAGACATTGCTAAATGTGAGGTTTCTTTTATGCCAGGATAAGATGGATTGCTACAATCTCAACTGAAGTTGGTGTCTGTAAGCAATTAACTTCTTGATGGCCCACATTGCTACACATAAATAGGACTGATTCTGTTCTTGTGATGGAGTAAAGTCAGGCTTTGAAGATGCTAAAAATGATCATTTATTGTATATTTATGATGGTGAGGGAGCTGCCAGCCTCCCTTTGTCTCTTTTCTCATTTGGTGTTTTGTTTGGTGTATCTATTATTGTTTTGAAGCACAAGCTCTTGTTTTCGTTTTCATTAAATAGGCTTTGTAAAGGTTTAGTTTGTACTTTAATGTACTTCAGTGAATTTATAAAAGCTATTGAGTTGTGTGACACAACGCATGGGAAGGATGTTAGTAATTGAGAGTTTCAGACCTCCTTCCTGCTTTTTTCAGAAGAGGCTTGATAGATCATGTAAGAGGACTATCAAATGTTTAGCAAAGCAATGGAAACCAGGAGAATGCAATAGGTGAGATATCTCCCCAGCATCTAACAAGAAGCAAGGCCCTAACAGTACTCATAGCCAGAACAAAGAGGAAGGGCCAAGTAACTCTTTCAGTACCAGGTAAGACATTAGACTTGAAATGGTTGCTGAAATATTTTGCTGGATCAGAACCTCTATTCCACTGCTGGCTGTAAAATTTTGAAGGAAAAAAAAAGAGAAATGAAATTTTAAAACAAAATTTTGTAAACTTCTCTTTTCCAACAGTCTCTGATGAGCCCTGAATGGATTCAGCTGATAGCCAAATAGCCAAGAACTTTTACTATTGACTTTTAATTGGCTTTTAGTCTAATCAACTTGTTGTCTTTGGACCTCATCATAAAACCTTTCTATGGGTAAAATCCTTGCCTCCCTGAAGTCAACTGCAAAGCTTCCATTAACTTCAGTCAGACCAGCAATTTATTCCATATGTTGAATTCATTAGCGTAATTCAGATTATCTGTGTAGCAGCATTGCAGGATTGGGCCCATAAACTGTGATGTAAACAGGCTGTATTTAACACTCATTAGCTGCATCTACAGTAGCCAGCTATTTCGAAATAGCTGTGCCAACTTCAAAATAGCGCCCGCCACGTCTACATGTGCCGAGCGCTATTTCGAAGTTGAAATCGACGTAAGGTGGCAAGACATCGAAGTCGCTATCCTCATCAGGAGATGGGAATAGTGCCCTACTTTGATGTTGAACGTCGAAGTAGCGCATGTGTAGATGATCCACGTCCCACAACATCGAAATAGCAGGGTCCTCCATGGCAGCCATCAGCTGAGGGGTTGAGAGACGCTCTCTCCAGCCCCTGAGCTCTATGGTCGCCGCGTGCAGCAGCCCCTTAAAGCTCCCTGCCCCTGAGTTCCTGTGCGGGAAGCTGAGAGTGCATGCAGGCAGCAGCACAGCTACGTGCACAGCCTGCACATCCTCACCAGCCCCAACCCAACGCCCAGCACCCAAGGTAGCCAGCCAGCCCCCAAGCACCCCCAGGGGACCCAGGGCTCCCAGCCTGCCAGCCAGTGGGGGAAGAGGCATCGGGGCCCCTCCTGGATGGAGGCTGAGATCCAGGACCTGCTGGGGCTCTGGGGCGAGGAGGAGGTGCTCCAGGTAATGGGGAGCAAGAGGCGGAATGCAGATGCATTGCTTACTTACGTCAAGAGTAAGGTAAAGGAGCTGCAGCAGGGTTACGCCCAGGCCCAGGACACAGCCAGCCAATCTGGGGCCACCCCTGCTGCTTGCCCCGTTTACAGGGAGCTCAGGGAAATCCTGGGCCCCCGGCACACCTCCTCCCCTCCCCCGGCTACCCTTGACACCTCGTCCGACAAGCCCCAGAAGGCCCCAGAGATAGAGTCCGCCCTGAAGGCCAGCCCTGCACCACAGGGGCCCCCCCAGGAGCCCACCCCTGGGACACTGGAGGAGGAGGAGGAGTCCTCCAGCGATGGGGGGCTCCAAATTGACCTCCCCTCCCACAGCTCAAGCAGGGCGTCCACCCGATGGGTGTCTCCCGACCGTGGGAGCAGACCGTCAGGTATGTACCCCCCCCCGGTGCACACCCCCAGGGTTAAGGGGCGGGGACAAGAGACATGACCAGGGCCCTCCACACACCCAGATGAGCATGGCCCTGAGGACAGCAGTGGCATGTCCCTCAGAAAAGTCCATCAGCCCCTGCCCCCCAGCAGGACAGCGCCATGCCCCATCCCTGGGGATGGGGGAAGCGGAACCTAGGGTCCCCCATGTGGGGGCGGGGGTTGGACACCCATCATCATCATCAGCATCTCCGGGGGACGGGGATGGGGAACCAGCAGCAGAGGGGTGGGGGACAAGGGCCACGGGTCAGGGCCCAGACTGATGGCTGTCTCCACTCTTCTTCCCCCCTCTGTTCTGCAGCTGCACCATCGGAGGGCCCGGAGAGCACCGGCGCGGCATCTGTGGTCCCGGACAGCCCACTGGGGCCATCGCAGCAGGCCAGCCCCTCGGCGGAGCATGGACCAGCCCCAGGATGATCCCGACTGTCGGAGCCATCCACGGGCATCCACGGACCCCCAGCTGCTCGCCACCCTCCGGCGTCAGCTGGAGGTGTCCGAGCGGAGCCTGTAGGTGGAGGAGCGGCGGCTCCATCTCCAGGAGCGAGTGCTGGCCTGGCGCCAGGAGGCTTGGGGGGCCTTCATGCGAACCTTCCAGGACATCACGTGGCACTTGGGTCCCCCCGCCGCTGCTCTTCCCGCCGCTCCGCCTGCCATCCCTCCACCATCAGCCGTCCTGGGGCCTGCTGCTGAGGGAGACCATGGGCCTCCGGACACCGCCCGGCCCTATCTGCCAGCTCTCCTGGCCCCCACCCAGCCTTGACGGGGCCTCCGGCCCAGACATGGATCGCGCCCCCCAACACCAGGAGCAGGACAATAGGGGGTGTGTGGCCGAGGACGTTGCCCCCCAAGGCCCCCCTCCTTTGGACGTATTCCCCCCATCCTTGTAAATAGTTTTTGTTCTACTCGTTTAGTACCTGCCCCCCCATGTACATAGTTCCCCCCTTCTTCTTTTAATAATACACATTGCACAGTTTTGTTTACAAAAAAAATTCCATTTATTGCACAAAAGTGTGGGGGTGTGTGTGCTCTCGGGTTCTCTGTGGTGTGGGCGTGGGTGCAGGGAACATTGTGGAGGATGGGGGGGGTGCAGTGGATGGCTCACCCGCAGCTGGCCATGCCAGCGTTCACCCCGCAGCCTGGTCAAAATGGGCCCGCAGGGCCTCCCAGACCCGGATCCCCTCAGGGTCGACCTGGAAACTGGGAGCAGCGGGTGGCTGCACATCGGCCCTGCCAGCCTCCACAGCCCAGCCCTGGAAGAAGGCCTCTCCCTTGCTCTCAACCAGGTTGTGGAGTGTGCTGCATGCGCCCACAACCTGTGGGGATGTTGGTGAGCCCTGCATCCAGGTGGGTGAGGAGACACCTCCAGCGCCCTTTGAGGCGGCCAAAAGTGCACTCAACCACCTGGCGTGCATGGTTCAAGCGCGTGTTGAACCGCTTCTGGCTGGATGTGACATGGCCCGTGTAGGGGTGCATGAGCCAGGGCTGGATGGGGTACGCCGCGTCTGCGACGATGCAGAGGGGCATGGTGGTGTCCCCCACAGGGATCTCCCACTGGGGGATGTAGGTCCCCGCCTCCAGCCGGTGGCACAGGCCTGAATTTCTGAACACCCGGACGTTGTGGGTGCTGCCAGGCCAGCCAACGTAAATGTCCAAGAGGCGGCCCCGGCTGTCCACTGAGGCCTGGAGGACCACGGAATGGTATCCCGTCCTATTCAGGAAGTGTCCTCCTCATGCTCCGGGGCATGGATGGGGATATGGGTACCATCTAGAGCTCCAAAGCAATTTGGGAAGCCCAGGCTGGCAAACCCCGCGATGGCAGCATCCAAGTCCCCAAGCCGCATGAGCCTGTGGAGAAGCAGGGCATTGATTGCGCAGACGACCTGCAGGGGAAGGACATGAGAGAGCCTGGTGAGACGTGTGCAGGGTGTGTCTGGCCCTCCCCCCCTAGGGCTCTCCCCCATCCCCCCAGGATTCTCCCCCTCCCCCTGGGTCCTCTTTCCTCCATGAGGACAGCCCCGACGGTGGCCTTGCCCATGCCGAACTGCTGCCCTATGGATTGGTAGCTGTGTGGAGTGGCCAGCTTCCAGACAGCGATGCCGACCCATTTCTCTACAGTGAGGGCATGTCGCATGGGGGTGTCCTGGTGCCATAAGGTGGGGTGAGCCACTGGCAGAGCTCCAGGAATGTCTGCCGGCTCATTCGGAAGTTCCGTAGCCAGCGGTCATTGTCCCACTCGCCAAGCACCAGCCGCTCCCACCAGTCCGTGCTCGTGGGGTATCTCCACAGCTGGCGGTGTGTGCGGCGGCGGGGGGCTGGGAGGGCAGCAAGGTCTGGGGCTGCTTCCTCATCCCCTGAGGGCAGCTCATCTTCCTCAAATAAAAGATCGTCAGCTGCCTCCTGCATGGCACTGAGCAGGGCAGCCACTGGTCCTCCAGGGGAGGGTGTGTGGGCCTCTGGCTGCTGCTGCTGCTGCTGGGGGTGCATGGTGCTTCACGGGGTGTGCGTGCTTGTGGCTCTGCAGACCGCGTGCTGTGCAGGCTGTGTGTATCTGGGAGGGGCCCTTTAAGGGAGCGGCTTGCTGTTGCCCCGGAAGTGCTAGGCTGCCCTGTGACCCTGTCTGCAGCTGTTCCTGGCACGCTTATTTCGATTTGGGCCACTTTTGTGTGTAGACGCTCCCCTGCAGTGTCTATTTCGATGTAGTGCTGACCAACGTCAACGTTGACTGTCAACGGCACCAGCCCTGGAGGATGTGTAGATGCTATTTGTCGAAATAGCTTATTTCGATTTCTCTACATCGAAATAAGCTATTTCGATGTAGCATCCCAGTGTAGATGTAGCTATTATTTCCCTTCAATGAATAACAATATAAATGATGGGCTTTTCAATCAAAAGATTCATACACCCCCTCTGCACACTCAGAAAGATAAAATCTAATGGTACATTGAAGCTTCAAAGTTAAATTCTGTATTGCACAGGAAGCTGTCCAGTCAAACTGTGTTAATAATAAAATCCTGAATGCTTCAATCAAAACAATTTAAAAGTGCTGTGAAATATATTAAACATTTCTGACAAGGAAAAGTGCTAGAAGCAATTTTCTTAATAAGTCTAGTTTGGTTAATTGTTGCCCAAAGCATTTCTGAACTAATTATTTACCCCCAAAGGGGACTCCATGTTTTTGGCAGTGAGGTGCCAGGTATTGATTTTCTTTAATTGACAGGCTGTGGTACTACACACACCACAGAGAGCTGAAGGTTAAGCCCTTTCGAGAAAGCAAAAGTCAGGCCCTACAGACTATCACACAATGTGCTAATGTGAAAGGGAGATCCAGGCCCTGAAACTACACTTTCAGGGAAGGGTATTATTTGTCTCTGTCATCTGGCCTTTATGGTTCATTTAACATCTTAAATAGCCTGTATAAATTAACTGTGTTTAATAGTTGCATATCTCCCAAATCAAGGGCTGCTTTCCTATTCAGCTGAGGAAAGGGAGAGTTTTAAGTACTTTTTTTTTTAAACAAGACCTGTATCATACTCTGAGTAATAAAAATTGTGTAGTTTTGTCATTATGTGTAAGATGTTGGTATTCTTACACGCAGTTATTATGGCTTCTTAACTTTTGTACTCATCTTTGCTGTTGTGTTTTTTTTAAATCATTCTTTATACTTACAGTCAAAAGGTACATATGCTATGTAAGTGTCATCAGTTCTGATAGGTACATATCTATGGGAATTAATGAATTCATATATACACTCGCACATAAATACACAGGTTGCCTTTCTAAATGCATGATACATAGACATACAAGCCCACCCCAACAAACAAACCATGCACCATATATACAAAGAGTGAATGTCTGGTCCCAGTGAATTCAATGGTAGGATTTTGCCCTAATGGGCTCAAAGAAAATTTTGAACTCCACGGACTCATCTGAAGATTTTCAATGGGATGAGGTCTGGATGGCTGTATCACTTACGAATGACAACTCCCCAACAGATATGCATGCTGAACTTTATACTGTGCCATACAATATATAGCTGGGTGTACAAGTGTTTGTCAGTTTAAGACCTTTGGTGCTAATACACTATAAATGATAAACAAAACCAAGAACAATGCAGGCCTCTTTAATGTATTAATCTGTAATGTTACTGCTAGTTCAGTGCTTTTAAACTTTAAACATCTTTCTTACTCTGAGTCCTACATTAGTTCCTGTTATTTACTTCTCTCCAGTTCTCTAACCTGTTGATTATTTGTTCTGTTAAATGTATGGCAGAGCAGGGAAGGGCTGCTTCTATTTAATCTTATTCATTATAATCAGTTCAAACTCTGCTTGTTCCTTTATTATTTCTCTTCATAATCTATTCCTCTTTTTCCATCCCAACTTTCTTTTTCTCACATCTTAACATTTATTCAATCTGTCAGTCTGTCTCATGCTTATTATCCCATCTCTGGCAACCCCACACTAGCCCACATTCCTACGCACCTCATATGCTTGTACTCTCTGCCTTGTCTGGACACTGTCCCTTGACATCTCATGTGTTCATTCATTTTTTCTTTCACCCACAATCCGTCAAATCCACACCGCTAAGCTCACACACTTGGCCACAGGCATCCAAACCACCAGCTACCCACATACTCAATCACCAAGTCATACAAATTGGCCAGCTTGGGCTGCATTCAAGTGAAAAACCCAGAGGAAAAAAGTATGTTTTTCCCTATTAGATGAGTTATCTAGTGCTCCTGTTTATTAAGAGAAATCAAATACCATGTTAAATTTAGCACTCAGGCAAAAAGAGAAAATTGATGAAAATGTCTAGAAATAAAAAATGGTAAATAAGTGTAATCAGTTTTCATTATTATAAATGTTGAATCTGAAGTGGCAGATTACCACAAATTTCAGAGCATATTTTTAAAAGAATGATTCAGCCATTACTTACCATTATTATTTTCCTCTGTTGGGTTGTTTAATTATTGTTTTTCCCTTTATGTAAGAGTAAAGTATATTAAGAAGAGTCAAATGTCAAGTTATTAACAACACCAATGGCACATTTCTCCTAGAAGCATCTGACTTTCATTTTAGTGCCTACAGTAACTTAATCATGCACTTTCTTTGATTTGGAAAGGACTGCAGACATGTATTTAAAAGATACACCTTAAACAGAAAGGTGGTACTGAATCGGAATATCAATTATGAGTTTCTTTCTCCCTTTCAAAACCAGTAGCATGCTGACAGAATCCCACATTCTATATTTTGGGCCTATCTCTACCTCATGGCTATTTTACAGCCTGGGTCCTTCTTTACGTAAGGTACATTCAGTTCTGTACTCAGAGTTTACAGCATCTTTGAAAAAACTGCAACCTCACAAACTGAACCATTTTACTGATGCACACTAGTGTCTTTGAAATTTGCTTCACTGCTTTTTGAAGACAAAATTTGAAAAAATAAAGTGGCCATTAAGAATTTCTTACATGTTTACTGGCATGTGGCGCATCTGCAGTGTTTTAGAGGACTATTAATACCATAAAAAAATAAACCTTCAGGTCTCCGGTTTGCTGTCTAAATAGTATGAATTTACTTTTAAGCTGTTTGAATTCAAAGAAGGTTCATGTTTCCTAAAGCTATTCAAGCCTGTTGATTGCCATTCATTTTCAATGAGGTGCCCACTGTATTCACTTACAATAGTAGGATTAAGGATTCGACACACTCTATTAGTAAGTGGCTATATTATTGCAAAGAGATTATTCTCATACAAAGGATTATTCATATAGCACTGAAGTAAAGGTGTTTTATATGATACTCAGTTAATAAAAACACTGCAAGTAGCCTTGTAGACCTTAGCGAGAAACTGACCCATCAAGATCCCATGCTGAGTTGTATCTGTTGTCTAAATTCCCTTTTTTTTTAAAGTTACCCATTACAGTACTTACCCAGTTGTCAAGGCTTTTGTAAAGTGTTCTCAAATGTTTGTATTTTCTCCCACAGTAAATTCAAAGTTGTATATTGCTAAGTGTAATAGATCCTGTAACCTTTACTCAGTTTGGGACATCAATTTTAAGAAATAAAATAATTCTTTATTAGAAAGTCAGCACTACAGGCAGAAAGAGAGCTAATTTGTGTGTAGATGGGCAATTTACTTGTTTACTTGTTAGACTTTAAGTCTGCCATCATAGTTTGTCTGTGCAGAATTGCAATGAACAGCAATGTTTGGAATTGTAAATAGAAGTGAAAGGAGAAAAACTTGCCCAATTTGGGGTAAAAATTGCCTCTCAGAAGGTGTGTTAGAGCACTGTGTAATATGCAAAACATCTGGTGCAGTCTTTGTTTTGACATTGACTTGCTGAGTGATCATGTAAAACAGTTTTAATTGAGCTCTTATGAATAAGACAACAGACCAAACATTAGTAGCAGCCGTTATTCCGTAAATAATTTTGCAATAATAAATTAGACTATATCTGAACATCCACGATGGCATATCCCTAGCCTTATAGGGAGCTGAGTGAACATGTCACAGTCCACTACCACCAGCTTTGGGGAAATTCAGATCCTTTTGCATTCTGTGTGGGTTCTTATACTGTCCTCATCACTGACTATGGAAGTGCCTTGCAGTAGTACTTTGGATTATGGGACGAATATCTGTCATATGTTTCTTGCTCTTTCATCCTCCCTGCAGCAGCAGATTTATGTATAGAGAGGAAGGTTTTTTTGGGTAGGATATGTGTATGTTTCACTCTTTCTATATTTATACACATTTTGTTATGTGCATGTGTTAGAGAAGGCAATGGCAAAGAGTAGAAGAAGGTGAAGTTTCTGATGAGCCTTTATTCCTGCACAAGTGCATTCCACAGTCTTGGACCAGCCAACACCACAAGCTAGGTATTCTGCACAGGTGAATTTACTGCACATTGACAACAAGAACAAAAACCCTAAACATGATTCAATTTTCAGTGAGAAGCCACCACAAGGAGCAGCTTTCGTGTGCTCATCATAGTGCATGTTAATGAAGAAATGTGCTGCAGTGTTTCACACTAGATGGAAAACAAAACAGCAGTCATGTAGCACTTTCTTGGCTAACAAAATAATTGATTAGTTATTTATTAGTCTTTAAAGTGCTACATGACTGCCACTTCATTTTGTTAGAATACAGACTAACACAGCTACCTCTCTGTTACTATACTAGATAGAGTTCCTGAGTGATGAAGAACTTATATCCCCTATCTGTAGTCTCACTATGAGGTGATAAAGGCATAAACAACTGAGATGACCAACATCTGTCAGTGGAACAGTCTCGTAGACAGACAGCGATCATAGGAATGTTATACATAGATGCTGCTATATGAAAATTCAGCATAAGTGAGGAATCCAAGGGACTATGGACTGAAATGCCCAGTTGTGGATTTTTGCTTTCCATGAGCATAGAATGCATTACATTTGCTTTCCTCTGAACATTGACATGACCTTTGCCTTGTCTGGGCTCAGCCTCAACAAGCTACTATTTTTTTCATGTGGTGAGTGGCAAGCAGAGCTGTGTACCATTTGCAGAATACTGGAAGTCCGGTTTGACCAGTTCAGCCAGCAGCTGAAGGGAAATGCTGAAAAGGACCAGGGAGAGAGAATTGATCATTGTGGGACTCTACAAGTGAAAGGTTCAGTGCCGTGGGTGCATGACCATATCTGAATATCTTTTGCTACTACAGACCCTATCTACAGTTATTAGTATTGTTGATAGAACATTAAGCCCGAGCTTTGCTCTTTAGAGAACATAAAGAAAGACACAGTCGTTGCCCCAAAGAATTTATGCTGTGAATCTGGCAGACCGCACTATTCAGGAGCTAACACCAGATGACTACATGGGGTCAGTGTGAGAGCAGCTGAATGTTCTCTGCTTCTCAGACTTCCTTTCTTTCAAATAGCATCACATTCCATAAAGTTATTTCTTGCATTTTTGCTGTTCAGACTGCAAGTACTATCACTTTGGAATCATTACAGATATGTTCAGATAAGTCTTGTAGGTTGCAGGACATTTTCCTGAGGAAAATTCACGATATTCCTTATCCTGATGATCTTCTGGGCTGATTTTCCAAACTCTAAAATATTCTCTCAGTCCTTGGTAACAATATACTTCCCCCTAATTATTACCCAGAATTGATAAAGTTATTGTTTATTCCTCCTGTCTGTGTTATTTCCACCTTGACTGAGTTAGCTTTGGTCCTGTTTCCCAACTGTTTTGCTGCTGAAAGGCAAGTTAATAAGTCCTCTCTCTAACCAGTTGCTAGTTTTCCATAGACAGACATCTTCCCTCCTTTGGGAAGCTGAAAGGAACAATGTTTGTGCCACTACAAGAGACCTGATCCTGCATTCCCACAGCTACTCGTGGTCAAGCTTTGACTTAACAAGGGGTGGTTTGGGTGCCCAAGAACTGCAGGATTGGAACTATGGAAATTTGGCTTCAGAGCAACCATAAGGCATAGCAGAACAATCCTGGATCACCCCCTGCTCCAAACTCTGGCTCCAGACAAAATAATGCTCTGTTCTGGTGAGGAGATGTAGACAGGAAAATTAATATAGAATTTCTATTTTTGTATACATATGTGTATTTATCATTCAAGTAAAGATGAAAATGGTTTAGAATCCTTCACAAAGTGTGTGTGCTTTTATGTGCTTCACCTGCCACATGGCCTTGAAGAGTTAACCCATGGATCCAGAACACTTATGTGGCTGGATGTCTGAGAAAAGGTGTATTTAACCTATGAAAGGGTTCAAGTGGTGGTTCTATGGGCTAGATGGTGAGCTGTGAGGGTCCAGAACTCAGGAGGGGTATCTAAATACTCTTGAGGGCACCAAAATGCCCCTAGAGAGCCAAAAAGTCTGGATGCTTCTGAGGCCCCAGAGGCTCATAATTTATGAGCTATAGTGATTGGATCCCTTCATAGCAGTCTGGTGAGTGGCCAATGGTAAAGCTTCCTTAGGCAGACAAAGGTGTAAGAAATGTCCTTATTTTCTATACCAATAAAGTTAGTTATTATTAGCACTCTTCAGCACATAACAGGAGAAACTGGTGATCTATCAGTTGCACATCTTCATTCTATAAAGCTTTTGGCTTGTTACAGAAAAATCAAGTCACAGTAGAGCTGGACTCCAACCAACTACAGAAAAGACAGACTTTTAATCAGGCTTCCCCACAATGGAACACATCCAGTTGATAAATGAACTAATTAAGCAGATGAACAACTCTAGTCTACCACTGTGAATGACATTTATCAACTATGAAAAAGCTGCAAAGCCTTATTAAGAGTTTTGGGAACCTAAAGAAAATGGGGGAAATACTAGTGCAGTGCATGAGACACATTTATATAAATGAAATTTAGCAACAGCTGTGTGGGCCAGCATAATATATGATGAGCATGTGTAAAGATGATAAAGGAGGAAAAAAAGTGAAAAAGGGCTGTTTTTTGTAATATCAGCCATTTCAGAGACTGCAGAAAATTAGAGAGGCTCTGCCAAACAAATTTCTGCTAAATGTGGTGTGCTAGTATGAAAGCTGTATTCTGTGTCTTTCCTTTACTCTCACAAATCTGGGTTTGTTCTTGCTGGCTTCACAGTCCGTGTGCTGCAGAATGGATTTGGAATTGAAAGGGATCACCATCAATAGAAATAAAATGTGCAACTATTGATATTGCTTTGAAGCTTAGTTTAGTAGGTATCTATTGACATGACCTTATTCCTCTAGAAGTCAGTGCAAGTCTTCTCTTCACTTTCTGAGAGCGTTGGGCTTGACTTTAATGCTCTGATGCAGCAGTGGGCTCTGGGTAGGTGCAAGACTGGTGTCTAAACTACCAGATTCAATCATTTTCCTGAGAAGTACAACCTTGATGCTACAGAAACTTGAACATGTGGGTGTTTTAAAAGTATTCCCAAACCAGTCAAAGGTGCAACATTAGGGTGATAGCCACTCTAGAGACTAAAAAACCACTTTGAGAAAAACGAAGATTGTGTCCATGAGTCACAGCAAGGGAAAGAAAAATCATCATAGCAGGAGACATTAATGAATATATAGAAAAATGTGGTATACCTTAGACATGATAGTTAATTCAGTAAGAAACAATCAATCAGGTAACTGCACTTATAAAGGGAGATAAGGGTTTGTTACTGGAATTGAAAAATTGAATTAATTTGTATTGCTGTAAACCCATGCAGTATATTAATCATAGCTGCAAAATCTTACAGGTGCTAAAGGAACCCCAGGTCTTTCTTTTCCTTTAACTGTAACACTGTTGCTCTTTCTAACTTAATCAGCATAGCTCAGCAAATTGCAGTAAAAATGAGTCCCCTGGCTTTAGAAACAGCATGGAGGCCTGTGGCTTTGTGTCCACAGAAGCACTTCTCTCTTCTGTTGATTAAGTTGTGACCTGCTAGGAAGTTATCAGTCAACTGCAGGAGAACATGGAGGGAGAGCTTCCATACACAGACAGCTAAAGACCTACTTGAAAATTTTCCATTGCGGGTGGTGGTGGTGATGACGGTGGTGGTGGTGGAGGGGGGGTGCGATAAAAATTCATGAAAATCTTCACCACATTTTCCTCCATTTTCCAACTAGTTGTGAAGATTTCTGTAAAGAACAGATCCAGCCACTACTGAGCTCTACATATGTTATGCTTAGCCTAGGCGAGGAAATCATCTTATATTTGGGGACTGATATAAAACCAATGGTATAGGAAAATACTACAAATCTTATCTGCTTTCCTAAGGCAAGAAGTCTAAAGTATCACATTTCTAAGGCTGGCCACTGAAGTGTGCAGATTTGAGTATGTACTGTAATAACAGTTCCTTTCCTTTTGTACCATGTTCAAGATGCAGGTAATTTCAATTCAGTCTGATTATTATAGATTACGTTTATTTTCAAACTGGCTTGAGGAAAAAAAAGATACAGTTATTAGTAATCCATGGTATCATGAATTCATGGATTCAAAATAATCAGCAAGACTTGTAGAATATAATGTACTGAATTCTTCTTGAAACTTATGGAAGTACACAGTTCAGCTGCTTATATACTAAATTTGTCAGTGCTGATACAATATAATCTATACCTATGTATCTAATCTGTCTGTATATAGGGAAGCTGGGCTGGCATGTCTGCCACCTGGCTGCTGGCTCCCTGAGGCTTGGGGGGAGCCAAGACATGGAAGGTGCAGCTGCTGCTTGGCTTAGAGGAACCAGGAACCAGACCAGCACAGCTGCCGCCTGGCTCTCCCTAGCTCAGGGGAGCCAGATCCAGACTGGCGCAGCTGCCACCTGGCTCCCCACAGTTTGGGGAAGCCAGGAGCCAGACTGGTGAAGCTCCCGCCTGGCTCCTATCCCCCTGCTGCTTGGGGGAGCCAGGAGAGACACTGGTGTGGCTGCTGCCCCTTTCCCAGTTCCTGTAAGCTAGGGAGCACTGGTGTGTGGAGGAGCACCAGCGTAGGGAGGTCCCCAGCAGGGCTGCAGCCCCTTTCCTGGCCACCCAAGGCATGGGATAGCCAGGAAGCACCCACCAGATGGGTGGCAGCCGCCACAGGGTAGCCACTGCCTGAGTAGGGTGACCATCCCATTTTGGCTGGAACAGTCTCCTATTTTAGGCACTAGAAAGGTGTCTTCCCCAACCCACCAAGGTGTCCCATATTTAGCCTATGGAAATATGGTCACCCTGTCTATATATGATGACATTGCTCAATTTGTCATGACATTACACATAAAAATGTAAAACTGCTCAACTTGAAGGAGCTTCCTTGCTCTGTTACAACCCTTTGTCCATCTTACACATTTCAGAAGAGGAGAGGGTGCGCAAACACTATTATATAGTGGTTAGCAATAAATCATGAAGGCTGTATCTACACTAGACAAAACTTCGGAATGGCCATGCTAATGGCCATATTGAAGAATACTAATGAGGCACTGAACTGAATATTCAGTGCCTCATTAGCAATAGGCCGCTTCCGGCCGTGGAGCTTCAAAAGTGCTTCATTAGCATTAAGCTGCTTTTGGCTGCGACAGTTCCAAAGCACCGCTTTCGAACGCGTGAGGCTACACGGGGGTCCTTTTCGAAAGGACCCTGCACATTTTGAAATCTCCTTATTCCTCTCAGCTGAAGGGAAAAAGGGGATTTCGAAATTTGACCCTCTTTCAAAAAGGACTCCCATGTAGCCGCGCCCAGCTGCGCGCATTCAAAAGCTGCACTTTTGAGGCACCACAGGTGGAAGTGTCCTAATGTTAATGAGGTGCTGAATATTCAGTTCAGCTCCTCATTAGTATTCTTCGATATGGACATTAGCATGGCCATTTCAAATTTTCATCTTAGTGTAGACACAGCCAACAATTCTTATACTCTCATCGCATATCAAATCTTCTCCCCCACTAATATCTATTGAAAATGTTTAATACAGAATTACCTTTTGAAATAAATGCTGCCAGTGGAGTTTGGCAAATATAATTTTTACAACTAACAGTGACTCTTAAATGCTTTATGGATTATAAACCACACTGTGTGAACATGGGAAGTGAAAAACTGTCCTGTTTAGTAGTTGTTGCTAAAAATGGAATTATAATGACTTTCTGCACTTAGCTTGCAGAACACTGTACAAAGTAATAACAATAATTTATAAAGTCATGTATTAAACTATTTTTAATTATGCTAGTTCATAACAATATAGACAGGGTCCCGGGAACAATTACAAGTTTACAGAGAAACTAAGGATTAGAATACTGAAAATATTTTACAATACATTTTAAAGGATGTTTAGCTGTTTCGTAATATGAGTATTGTGCTCAAACACAAATGATGCATCGAGACAAGCAGGAATCTCATGAAACTTTTTAGGATGGCAGAATGTTGCCCTGGAATGAAACTGCAACTTTTCAAAGACTGCAGTGAGAAATGAGAGATAGCAACACCCTAGAATAGTATGGTCTCTCTCAATCTCTTTCTGGTTTCAATGACAAATTCCATCCTGGACCCGAAGAACATTTTCAGCTGAAAATTTTATTTGGAACTAGCAAATTTCCACGGAAATCTTGGTTACAACAAATCTTTTTTTGCAAATGACAGCCCAACCTGACCGACCAACTGACCGACAAATATCGATCAGCTTTATCAAAATGCTCACGTCTCTGGTAAATGTACGTGCTGTAGTCAGAATGTGTTATTATTCACTCTGGTTTAAACTGGATGCTCTAAGTGGAACTACATTCAGGTTTACCTTTCATTCTTAGTGAACATCATTTTTACAAAGTATTTCTTAAGATTAACACAGGAACCGTGGCAAGTGACAGCTACATGAATTACTGTGTGGTTTAGTCCTCAAAGTCCTCTTTGGGACTATTTTTTTACAACCTCCCCCCAAAACAAACAAACAAACTCATTTGTGCTCACTGATAATGAACTTGCACAGGGTTTATTCTTCTGTATTCATGTAGTGCTATGAACTTCAAGGGAATTACTCCCATAAGTAAAACAAGCAGAATTTAATCATTTGAGAATGATCTTTTCTCCTCCTCAGAGGACCATTTTGAGCTTTTTCTTACGTGCCAGCTGTGCTGGAGTCAGTGCAGCTGTGATGGCTTCATGTGACAGAGTTAGACTTTTGCAATCCTGACCTGCATCAGGTGACTGAAATCTAAGAGGTGTGGGTACTTGTTAATGAATATGAACCCTTTTAGTCCTTTACTTTCTGTATACTTGAATTATATAGACAATCTTTGTTAGAAAGTTTAGGATATTAACAGAGTTCATATTCAATTTTAAGGCACAGAACTCTGGTCCTTGACTGATCATTTACCCTATTCAGGAATTCTACAAGTTGCATCTCCCTGGTCTCAAACAAGAGAATTTACTGGACCAGGCAAGGTCCAGTGCTACTAGCCCCCCAAATTCTGGCCCCATGCTGCCCCACTCCCATGGGGCAGCTGAAGGACTTTGACCCTGCCCAGGGCTCCCCAGGGCCGCCATGGGGCTTTTTCCCCAGCTCTGTGCTCCCCAGGGCCCTGCAGTGCGCTGGTCTCACTCCTGCAGTGCTGTGAGCCAGGCAGCCAAGGCTGTTGTCCTAGCCCCAGCTGGCTGTCCTGCCCTTAAGATCCTGCACTCTGTGCTTAAGGAGCATCTGTGGTACTACCAGACCACAGATACTGACAGGTCAGAAAGTGCTGATTTTAGGAGGTGCAACTGGTTTCTGTTACTATATTTAATGATCTTGGGCAACTCTTTGCCTGTAGAATGCAAGCTAGTTTGGGAACCCTGCGAAACTGATAAGGTATAATTCGTACAGCATACAGGAAAGAATAATTGTGGGTGGATGAAAAAAACCAGTGAAATATATTATCTTGTTACTCCTGTCAGCTGTACATTACTTTACCTTCACAGATAAAGCAGGTAAACTGTGAACATACAGAAATGATATTAAAACATATTTCTTTTGGCAAAATAGGTTTTCTTTGTCTGAAAGCCCTATATAATGAAACTGGTGTGGGAACTTTGTTGAGAAATGAAATCTGCCATGTCCCTCCAGATACAGTAAAGGAGAGACACCGCCAGCTCCTTTTCTAACTTGCTCTAACTGTTCTTCTTGTATTCTGTATCATGTTGTACTAATCTCTGATGATGTTTGATTAAATAATTCCAACTGAGCCTATTATTCAACAACCTTGAGTCATAATTAACTCAGACACACAACAGAGGTAAAGGCCTATTCCTGAACTCTTGTATGTGTCATCTCTTTTACAATGTGATAGAAGACCATGACATCTGTGGCAGAAATGAAATCAGTGAAACCACCTGAACCCATCACAATCCTGGAAGGGAACTTCACAGGGGATTAGCGTAAATGGGAATAAATGATGTTGAAGAGAAACTAGAGTTGAAAACCTCCACATGTACATTACATGTAACAGGTCCAGATCCTTTGGAGAATTTCTATACTTTCCAGTGGGAATGTAAAGGGGACTAAAAATTGCCAAAAGAGTCATTTGAAAATTTTCAAGAAAACCATGATCCATGCAGAAATGACGATAGGGAAGGTACAATTTCCTTATAAATGCAAACAGTCAATGGGACTATTAGCTATTATTGTTAGACACCTAAACAATAAAGCTAAATAATACAAATCTGACAGGATGGAGTTTTGAGATGGGCTCTCCTGGGGAAGGAGGGGGCAGACTACAGCACCTTTGGGTAAGTGGCTCTCTGGAGTGTGTGGGTGCCTGGGTTTGGGGGTTCTGGGCCTGGGTTTGTCTGTTTGTTTGGTGTTTGGAGTGCTGAGCTGTCTGTTTGTTTGTTTGAAAGGCCATGTGCTCAGGCTGGATGACAATGGGCTGAGTGGTAGTCAGAGGGAGGGGCTCTCTCAGGTAGGCCAGAGCTCTAAAGCCCCACTGGTAAGCGACCGGGTGCATGCGAAAAGGGTGGTTGCTAACAGGAGGGAGTTTTGAGAGGGGAGTTTAGAGGGGGAGCTTAGAGGGAGCTAGTTACTACTTCAGGTGTAAGAGGCAGCATCATCCCCAGCTGCTGGCTGGAGCTGAGGGACCCACTGCAGCATGTGGATTGGGGAGTGGGGTGAGATCGAGGGATGTCAGTGGTGGGCAAGTGGTTTGGGGGCGTCTGGTATGGCTGTGAGGATGGCAGCACCCACGGCGGCTGCTTAAGGAGGCTGCTTGCGGCATGCTGGCCCAGACTGCATGGCTTCCAGGCCCAGTCCTGCGCTCCCTGCATGCACACGCCACACCTGATCTATGGGGCTCCAGGGACAGCCGTAGCCAGATGAAGAGTTGGTAGCTTTGGCTGGGACCCAGGGTGTGGCTGGGCTGCGAGATCGGTGACTTCCTGGAGGACGTGGGGCTGCAGCAGTGTGTGGCCAGGTGTGGAGAGGCCAGGGGAAGGGGGAGCTGGGGGCAACGAGAACTGATAGGGGGCAGTGTGGTGCAGTCAGGAGACATGGGAGTGGATGGGGGAAAAGGGGACAGGGAGCAAGGATCTGGGGGGTGATGGTAGCCGATGAGAGGCAGAGGGGTGGGGAGGAGGGCCCTGGGGAGGTGAGGTGGAGCTTTGGGGACATGTGGCTCCAGGGAGGTGCAAGAGGTAGTGAGACCATACCCACATTCTCCATGCCCCATTGCCTTGTGGGTTATCCTGGAAAGGAGCAAGGCTAAGGGAGTAAACCCTGACAGAAAATCCGGAGGGGAGTCCTAAGGCGGTTCTGTGCCAACTTCTGGTATTGACCCGGCAACTCCTGCAGCTGAGCTGGTACCAGACGTAGAGGTTATCCTCTCCTTTGGACTATATCAGTAAAGCCGAGAGGGGAACACTGGTGTCTGGGCAGCCCAGGGTCCCAATAATCGCCCAAGCTCGCACCTAGAGAGGTACTCCAGCATTGCTAACAGCGTTGAACCAACACGGGAGGTAACAGGTACCGGTTATAAGCTCTTGCTCAATTGGCGTAGAGAACGAGCGCCAGGGGTTGCCTACGATGGTGGGAGAGATCATCACATTTCACTGGACAGTCACCGCCCGCCTCAAGCTGGGCAGCCCCCAGCCAATAGGGTACTGTCCCACCACAGTTCACCTGCCTCACTGGGTGCGTGAGGCTTAAGGTTGCCAAACCTGAGAAGTGACCTGAAAGCTGAGCACCAGGCAAACCAATAAGAAAATCAACAAGAAAAAGAAACCATCAAAGTTTTAAGCTTGCTTGCTGGAATGTGCGGACCATGCTGACAGGTCTGGCTGAAGACCTTCAGCACATCAGCGACACCCAAAAGACCGCTGTCATCAGTGAGGAACTAAAGAGGCTCCAAGTTGACATTGCTACTCTGCAAGAGACACGTCTCGCAGATTCAGGATCTCTAAAGAAAAAGAACTACACCTTTTTCTGGCAGGGTAAAGCCCGAGAAGAAGCCAGGGAGCATGGTGTTGGCTTTGCCATCAGAAACACCCTTCTACAAATGGTGGAATTAGTCATGGGTGGATCAGAAAGACTCCTTCAGGTCATACTTCAAATTCGCGCCGGTCCTGTCCACCTGATTAGCGCTTATGCCCCAACCCTGTACGCCACACCAGAAGTAAAAGACAAGTTTTATGATGTGCTTAGTGCTGCCATAGCGCAAATACCTGCTCATGAACACCTGTACCTTCTGGGTGACTTCAATGCGAGAGTTGGCGCCGATCGTGACTCGTGGCCTTCCTGCTTAGGCCACTTTGGTGTGGGAAAAATGAATGAAAATGGTCAGCATGTTCTCGAACTTTGCACGTACCACACTCTGTGCATCACAAACACATTTTTCCAAACCAAGCTACAGCACAGAGTGTCATAGAGACTCCCACACTCAAAACACTGGCATCAATTAGACGTGGTCATTGCTAGACATGATAACCTCGAAAACCTCGAAACCTTCTGACACTCAGCTATGATAGTGTTGACTGAGATACAGATCGCTTGTTAGTTTGCTCCAAACTCGAGGTGATTCCCAAGAAGCTGCACCACTCTAAACCAAATGGAAGGCCCCGCATTGATGCCAGAAAGACGGCTAACTCAGAGAGAGCTGAAAAGTTCAGAGCGACCCTCGAGGAGAATCTGCACAGCAACCCTGCGGGTGCCAATGTGACATCCAGATGGCAGCATCTGAGGGATACAATGTACAACACAGCCTTGTCGGTGTTTGGAAGAAGAGCTAGAAACACAAATGACTGGTTCGAAGCTAACTCCGATGAGATGACTCCAGCCATTGAAAAAAAGCGTGCTGCGCTCCTGGAGTACAAACGTTCGCCAAGCCAGAATACCCTGCAAGTGCTCAGAGCAGCCAGAAAAACAGTACAGCAGACTGCCAGGCTCTGTGCCAACAGCTACTGGATCGAGCTATGCAGCAGCATCCAGACCACTGCTGACTTTGGTAACCTCAGGGGAATGTACGAGAGCATCAAGAAGGCATTGGGACCCACCCAGAACAAGATGGCACCTCTGAAATCCAAATCTGGTGATGTCATCACTGACAAAGCCAAACAGATGGAGCGCTGGGTCGAGCACGACTCCGAGCTGTACTCACGCGAGAACATTGTGGTCGACTCAGCCCTTGATGCCGTCGAACTCTTACCAGTAATGGACGAACTGGACCAGGAACCAACTGTGGATGAACTGAAGAAAGCCATCGACAACATTGCAGTAGGAAAGGCCCCGGGCCAGGATGGTGTACCACCAGAGGTAATCAAGTGTGCCACGGACACTCTCCTGGAACGCCTACATGAGCTACTGTGCCTGTGCTGGAGAGAGGGAGAGGTTCCACAGGACATGCGCGACACTAACATTGTAACCTTGTATAAGAACAAAGGAAACACAAGCGACTGCAACAATTACTGTGGAATCTCCCTCCTAAGCATCACTGGTAAACTGTTCGCTTGCGTCATCCTCGGCAGACTCCAGAAGATTGCTGAGGGTGTATCCTGAATCACAGTGCGGATTCTGTGCAGCGAGATCTGCTGTAGACATGGCCTTCTCTCTGAGGCAGCTGCAGGAGAAATGGAGGGAGCAGAGGAAGCCACTCTATATTGCCTTCATTGACCTAACCAAGGCCTTTGACTTGGTCAGCAGGGATGGACTGTTCAAACTGCTCAACAAGATAGGATGTCCACCACGGTTACTCAAGACGATCCATTCTTTCCACGAAGACATGAGAGGAACCGTCCAATACGATGGCACATTATTGGATGCTTTCAGCATCAGGAGCGGCGCTAAACAAGGATGCGTCCTTGCTCCGACACTGTTCGGGATCTTCTTCGCACTCCTCCTTAAACACGCCTTTGGATCTTCAAAAGAGGGCATCTTTTTGCACACAAGATCTGATGGGAAACTGTTTAATCTTGCAAGGCTGAAAGCTAAATCTAAGGTGCGGGAAGTCCTCATCAGAGAGACGCTGTTCACAGATGACGCTGCTGTCGTGTCACACAGAAGACCAGCTTCAGAAGCTGTTGGATCGGTTCTCCAAAGCATGCAAGGAGTTTGGGCTCTCCATCAGCCTAAAGAAGACAAATGTACTTGCTCAGGATGTTGCTGTTTCTCCATCAATCAGCATTGACAACTATATGTTAGAGGTCATCCACGAGTTCGTTTACCTTGGGTCCACCATCATTGACACCCTGTCCTTGGAGACTGAGCTAAATAGGAGGATCAGTAAAGCAGCCACAACTCTGTCCAAACTCAACGAGAGAGTGTGGAATAACAACAAGCTGTACACTCACACCAAAATGCAAGTCTACAGAGCCTGCATCCTCAGCACCCTCCTTTACGGCAGCGAGACATGGACCCGGTACGCCCGCCAGGAAAAGATGCTGAACGTCTTCCACTTGCCCTGCCTCAGGCACATCCTTGGAATATCGTGGAAGGACAGTGTGTCCAACACTACCATCCTTGAGCAAGCTGGAATCCCAACTATGCACACCCTCCTCAGGCAGCGGCAGCTCCACTGGCTTGGCCATATCCACAGGATGAATGATGGAAAGATCCCAAAAGACATCCTGTATGGCGTGCTAGCCTCTGGCAAAAGACCTCCCGGACACCCCCAGCTGTGCTACAAAGATGTTTGCAAGAGGGACCTCAGGGAGGTAGACATCAAGCCAGACAGCTGGGAGGAGCTGGCAGATGATCGCAGCAGATGGAGGCAGGAACTATACAAGGGCCTTCAGAAGGGTGAGTTGAGGATCACACAGCTAGCCAAGGAGAAGCGAGCCCACAGAAAGCACAGCAAGGACCTGCCAGACACCCATTACATATGCAACAGATGCAGCAAGAACTGTCACTCTCGTGTGGGTCTTCACAGTCACAGCCGATGCTGCAAATGAGGATGCCAAACGGAACTACGAAGGGCACGATCCATGGTCTATGTAGACTGAAGGATGCTACTACTACAAATCTGAACAAATCTAAAAGCAAGTTTGTTGTGAGACATTAATTTGACTTTAAAAGAGCAGTAGGTAGGTGCAAGATTAGGTTAAATTCCATCTTACAAATGAAAATGTGAACTAGCAGTGAAAAAAATTGAAGTATATCTCATTATGAACACTTAGGCTACATCTACACGTGAACGCTGCATCGAAATAGCTTATTTCCATGTAGCGACATCGAAATAAGCTATTTCGATGAATAACGTCTACACTTCTTCCAGGGCTGGTGCCGTCGACGTTCAACGTCGACGTTGGGCAGCACCACATCAAAATAGGCGCTGCGAGGGAACATCTACATGCCAAAGTAGCACACATCGAAATAAGGGTGCCAGGAACAGCTGCAGACAGGGTCACAGGGCGGACTAGCGCTTCCGGGGCAACAGCTAGCCGCTCCCTTAAAGGGCCCCTCCCAGATGCACACAGCCTGCACAGCACGTGGTCTGCAGAGCCATAGGCACGCACACCTCGAGCGACGCAGTCATGGACCCCCAGCAGCAGCAGCAGCCAGAGGTCCACCCAGCCGCCCCTGTAGGAGCAGTGCTCGCCCTGCTCCATGCCATGCAGGAGGCAGCTGAGCACATCCTTGCCACAGAGGAGGAGCTGCCCGCAGGGGAGGAGGACGCAACCCCCAAACCTGCAGCACCCTGCCCCCGCCCGCCTCATACACTGCCGGCTGTGGAGCTACCGCACCAGCACCGACTGGTGGGAGCAGCTGGTGCTTGGAGAGTGGGACAATGACTGCTGGCTCCAGAACTTTCGGATGAGCCATCAGACATTTCTGGAGCTATGCCAGTGGCTCACCCCCGCACTGAGGCACCAGGACACCTTCATGCGGTGTGCCCTCAGTGTGGAGAAATGGGTCGGCATCGCTGTCTGGAAGCTGGCCACTCCAGACACCTACCGATCCATGGGCCAGTAGTTTGGCATCGGCAAAGCCACCGTCGGGGCTGTCCTCATGGAGGTAAGAGGACCCATGGGGGGAGGGGGAAGCAGCCCTGTCAGGGGAGGGGAGGGGAGGGGGACCCTGGCAGGGGAGGGCCCCACACACCCTGCACACCCCTCATTGGTGCTTTTCCATGTGCTTCCCCTGCAGGTTGTCCGCGCCATCAAAGCCCTGCTCCTCCAAAGGCTCATGAGGCTTGGGGACCTGGATGCCGCCATCGTGGGGTTTGCCACCCTGGGCTTCCCCAGTTGCTTCGGGGCTTTGGATGGGACCCACATCCCCATCCACGCCCCGGAGCACAGTGGCGGACGCTACCTAAACAGGAAGGGCTACCATTCTGTGGTCCTCCAGGCCTTGGTGGACAGCCGGGGCCGTTTCCTGGACATTTATGTGGGCTGGCCTGGCAGCACCCATGACGCCCGGGTATTCCGGAACTCTGGCCTGTGCCGCCGGCTGGAGGCAGGGACCTACATCCCCCAGCAGGAGATCCCTGTGGGGGACACCATCATGCCCCTCTGCGTCATCCCAGATGCGGCATACCCCCTCCGGCTCTGGCTCATGCACCCGTACACGGGCCATCTGTCAGCCAGCCAGGAGCACTTCAACATGCTCCTGAACCACATGCGCCAGGTGGTGGAGTGCACATTTGGCTGCCTCAAAGGGCGCTGGAGGTGTCTCCTCACCCGCCTTGATGAGGGCCCCACCAACATCCCTCAGACTGTGGGCGCGTGCAGCGAACTCCACAACCTGGTGGAGAGCAAGGGGGAGGCCTTCTTTCAGGGCTGGGCTGTGGAGGCTAGCAGGGCCGATGTGCAGCCACCTGCTGCCCCCAGTCACCAGGTGGACCCCGAAGGGACCCGGGTCCGGGAGCCCTGTGGGCCCATTTCGATGAGGCTGCGGGGTGAACACTGGCAGACCCCCCACTGCACCCCCCCATCCTCCACAACACTCTCTGCCCCTACGCCCACACCACAGAACACCCAAGAGCACCCCCCCCACTTTTCTTGTAAATAAAAGCAGACATTTGTTCATCAAACCAGATATATGTTGATCTCTCATTATTATTATCTTAACTAACTATTTACAGGCCAAATAAATATTATATATATATATATATATATATATATATATATATATATGTATGTATGTATGTATGTATGTATGTATTTTAAATAAGATAAGATGAAAGAAAAAAGGGGAAGACAAGGAAGGGGAGAACTATGTACATGGGGGGGTGGGTATCAGCATAACAACATAAGAACAGGGGTCTAATAGAAACTATTTACAGAAGAAGATAAAACTGAAAGGGATTTATACAAAGGGGGAGGGGGGGCCACATCCTGGGCTCCACACCCCCTAATGTCCAGCGCTGGGGGTGGGCGACCACGACCCACGCCTCGGCCTCAGCCCTGGCCGGGGCTGGCTGGGGGCTGGGCGGACTGGGAGATAAGGCCGGTGGGTGTCAGCTAACCCCAGGTCCCCCTCGGCGGAAGGGCGCTCGGTGGTGGGTGGCGGTGCGACGGCGGATGGAGCAGCGAGTGGAGCAGCGGGTGGAGCTGCGGGTGGAGCAGGCAGAGCAGGCAGAGCGGCGGATGGCGCGGCATGGGGGGGCCAGGTAGTCCGCGATACGCTCGAATGTCTGCATAAAGGCCCCCCATGCCTCCTGGTGCCAGGCCAGCGCCCGCTCCTGAATTTGAAGGCACCGCTCCTCCACCCTCAGGCGCTGCTCATTGACCTCCAGCTGCTGATGGTGGAGCTCCAGCGGCTGGGGGTCCGTCGCTCTCCAGGATTGGGGCTGGCTCCACCGTCGTCCCCGCCGTGGGGCTGGTCAGTGCTCCGCCGAGGGGCTGGCCTGGAGTGATGGCCCCGGTCGGCTCTCCAGGACCACTGACACCTCCCCAGTGCTCTCCAGTCCTTCTGATAGTGCAGCTGCGGAACACAGGGGGGAAGAAGAGTGGAGACAGCCGTTAGTGTCGGCCCCGAGCTGTGGCCCTTGTCCCCCCACCCCTTTGCTGCAGGTTCCCCATCCCCGTCCCCAGGAGATGCTGCTGCTGCTGCTGATGGGTGTCCCACCCCGTCCCCCCGGGGGACCCTAGGTTCTGCTCCCCCCATCCCCAGGGATGGGGCATGGCACTGTCGTGCTGTGGGGGCAGGGGCTGATGCACTCCTGTGAGGGACATGCCACTGCTGTCCTTGGGGTCATGGTCATCTGGGCATGTGGAGGGCCCTGGTCATATCTATTACCCCCGTCCCTCAACCCCGGGGGTGTGCACAAGGGGGGGGTACATACCTGATGGTCCACTCCCACGGTTGGGGGACACCCTGTGGGCGGACACCCTGATGGAGCTCCGGGACGGGATGTGGATCCGGAGCCCTGTGTCGCTGGAGGAGCACTCCCCCCCCTCCTCCTCCTCCTCTGGTGCCCCAGGGGTGGGTTCCTGGGGGGGACCCTGGGGTGCAGGGCTTGCCTCCGGGGCGGACTCCGCTTCCGGGGCCTGCTGGGGCTCGTCGGCCAATGTATCAAGAATGGCCGGAGGGGAGGAGGTGTGCCGGGGGCCCAGGATGGCCCTGAGCTCCCTGTAAAAGGGGCAAGTGATGGGGGCAGCCCCAGATTTGCCGGCCGCATCCCAGGCCCAGGCATAACCCTTCCACAGCTCCTTCACTTTACTGCGGACATGATCCGGAGTGCGGGCAGGGTGACCCCGGGTGGCCAGGCCCTTGGCCAGCCGAGCGAACGCATCCGCGTTCCGCCTCTTGCTCCCCATTACCTGGAGCACCTCCTCCTCACTTCAGAGCCCCAGCAGGTCCCGAAGCTCAGCCTCCATCCCGGAGGGGCCCTGCTGATGCTTCCCATCCTGGCTGCCGGTCTGGGAGCCCTGGCTTCCCTTGGGGGATGTGCCCTGGGGCGCTTAGGGGGCTGGGGGGTGGCCATCGCAGCGCTGGGGGGTTCTGGTGGCTGCAGAAGAGTGTGCAGGCTGTCCGCGTGGCTGGGCTGCCACCTGCATGCTCTCTCAGCTTCCTGCACAGGAAGGCAGGGGGTGGGGACCTTTAAGGGGCCGCTGCATGCGACGACCATCGAGCTCAGGGGCTGGAGAGAGCTTCTCTCAACCCCTCAGCTGATGGCTGCCATGGCAGACCCCGCTATTTCGATGTTGCAGGACGTGCAACGACTACACGTTCCCTACTTCGACGTTGAACGTCGAAGTAGTGTGCTATTCCCATCTCCCGATGGGGATAGTGACTTCGGCGTCTCACCGCCTACGTTGATGTCAACTTCAAAATTGCGCCCACCACGTGTAGCTGTGGCGGGCGCTATTTCGAAGTTGGCGCCGCTACTTCGGAGTAGCCGGCATGTGTAGACACGGCCTTACTGAGTCATACAGACAAAATACAAGTGTAAATGAATGATAGAGAACAGATTTGTCTGTTATAAATTTGGAGGCAATGTCAACTCAATACAATTGTCCAATGCAAAGGGAGTAGTGTCAGGATTACAATAAAAGTTATCATTTTCAGAAATATTTTCAGAACTCATTGCAAAAGACATTTATGAATATACCTACAGATGGAAAATGGAGCTCTGCTGGTGAGTCTCTTAGGAAAAGTAGCAAACAAGTTGCTCTACTGAAAATGAAGAAACCAAAGTGAATAGGGGAGCAAAATATAATCCATTCACTGCAAGAGAATACCCCCCACCAAAAAAAATGTCCAATGTTAAATTGGAAACCATATTTATTTCCTATAAGAGGTGCAATTAATAGTCTGTAGTTGTAACTTCTATTTAATAAATATTTTATGTGCATTTGTTATGGGAAGATTTAATGGTAGCCTACTGACTTCTATAATGTGACTGGGGTGCTAGTTTTTGTAACCCTATCTTCACCAGGAAAGAAAGTTTAATCCCATAATAGTTCTCTTGTGTGTTATACTTTTACTACCCCAAAATTTTCTAAAGGATGAAAATCTTGAAAAAGACCCAACAGAGAGAGTTAAAATGTCTTCACTGTAGGGCTATTCTAGATCACAGGGATTTGTCAACAGAAATTTTTGTCAGAAGAGATCTTGTGACAAAACTTCTGTTGACAGATTATGGCCAAACTGCCAAGAGCAATCTGGTCTGTTGACAGAGAGTGGCCTGACTGTCTGGCTGCTCTATTGGCAAAACAACCAACCAGAAGCAAAGCAGGATGCCTAGGGTTCTGGAAGCCCTGCCTGTTGACAAAGGGCCCCCTGGAACATCCAGACCAGCTTTCTGTTGATAGATCTCTGTTGACAGGGGCTTTCTTCATTGCTGGCAGCTGGGTACAGATGTCGACAAAAGTGCTGTGTTCTGTCAACTCACTTTTGATAGAGCGCCTTGGGAATCTGGACGTTCCATGGGTTTTGTCGACAAAACATCCATTTTGCCAACAAAACCCTCTAGCATACACATAGTCTAAGAGATTATTGTTCTGAAGTATGCCGATTTTCCTTTTTCTTCTTTTTTTCCTCTTCCCCGCCTTTTTGATTGAGCCAACTCTCATTCTAGAGTGATTTTTTACTCAGAGTATCCCAAAAACCTCACTCAAACCAATAATCATGTGTTGATAGGTGAAATTAGTTTCAGAATTCTAATGAAGCTCAGCAGCTGGGAGATAGACAGCTCATCTGAAGATTAAATGAGAAAAATTGCCACTTTTGCTGGTTCCTTTAGAAACTCATTTACATTCTGTCAGCTTCCATTAGGAATAGGAATGGCGAATACTGAGGAAAATATGCATGAATTCTGCAGTGATTTCACCAATCAGAATCAGTTCCTTCTTGCTTACAAAGCTGCCAGGAGACTCTATGTAGTTATGCCTTGTGGAAGTGTTAGCTGATAAACTGCTTGCCTTGAATTGTCGCCCAACATTTTGAGTTTCTTATAACCCAAAGAAATTCTACACCACACAATAAGGTAAACATAGGATACTATTTAATCTCCAAGGCACATGGGTGCCTTGTATAGAATGGCCCTGCATGGAATACTTTGGCTCATTGCAGGAAAAAAGAAGTATGTGTGAGCGCATGGATACACAGACACATACACAATTAAAACCTCTGCCAAAAACTGCATTCATGCAACTTTAAGTGATCAATTTTAAAATGACACAAAGCATGAAAGGAAAAAAAATCCGGTTCTAGCAACAGCTTTACTTGAACTGTGCTGCATATCTTGCTTGCATAAGAGTATATTTTAGGCCCTAACCCTGGAAATGACTGTCTCTGAGGTATGCCCTCATGCAGGTGTTTGTACTCTTAAGGTTAAAATAGTTAGGAGGCTAATTCAAATCCCATTGACTTCTTTGGAATCCCTTCTGTTGACTTCAGGCAGATTTGCATCAAGATGCTAAGAGCCACATGTTAAAAATTTTTTAAAGATTTTTCCTGCGAGAAAAGTAGATCTTGGAGGATCTGATGCTGTTGGTTTTCATTTTTTTCAGCTGGCATCAGCTGGGAAAACAGGTTTAAAAAGAGCCAAAGCATTTTATTTTTACTTTTCTATTCAAAATGATATATTGATTTTAACTATGGCCATTTTAGCTCCCTCCCATCAAACGTATACAAAATGGTGAAGACACATGAAACATCCTAATTAAATGAAAAACTCAGTAAAAAAATTCATTTAATGTTGACTGATACATTTTGACAACTATCAGAGGGAGATCTGAGTTAATCTGTATCTTCAAAAGCAACAAGAAGACCTGTGGCCCCTTGTAGACTAAAAAGCTATTTTGACAAAGCAGGTCTTTGCCCAGAAAAGCTTGTGCTTCAAAATATCTGTCAATACATTTTGGTGGATTCTAAACAAATGTTGTCAATAATAATGCAGAAAAATCAGAAATTTTCAATAAATAGTTCTGTTCTATATGTGGAAAGAAAATAGCTATTCATATCTTCCTTGCTACAATGAGGCAGTAGAGGGGTGGTACCCAAGGAAATAAGTGATTCTGCTAAGGACTTAAGGCTCATGACAGCTCATCAACTCAGTGCTGGCTCTGAGGGCAGGCCTACCTTAAAGTCAATCTTAGGTATGCAATTCGAGCTATGAGAATTGCGTAGCTGGAATCAATGTACCTAAGATTCATTTATCAGGCTGTCCTCAGAGAGAGGCCCATGGAGAAAGTCTCACATCCACCTCCCTGATTTCTGGCGAGAATGTGGAGTACCAGGATCTACTCTTGAGCTCTGATGGTTCAATTTAGCACATACCCACAAGGCATGCTAAATTAAACTCTGGGTTAATCTTCTGGTAAATATAGACATACCTTAAGTGTGATACAATGTTAGGCACATTCAAAGGAATATCAAATAGAAGTGAGAAGATGGTATTAACTCTTTATACAGGATTGATGAGACCCAATATTGGAATACTGTGTCCAGTTCTTGGGACAGATCATCAGGTGGCATAAAACACTGTCATCACTTGATTGGGTTGAGTAAAGCCATGACAATTTACATCAGATGAATATTTGATCCAGGTGTCCACAATTCAAAAGGATGTTGAAAAATAGAGGATTCAGAAAAGAATTACAAGAATGAATAAGATACAGAAAACTGAAGTTATTACACTTATCCAAAAGAATTTTAAGATGTGTCTTGATGACAATTTACATAAGTGTACACGGGAGCACTTTTTGGCAGGAGGTTTTTTAAATAATTTGATAAAACTTTCAATCCTTATTTCAAAAACTTAGATTTTTATATTGTATGTGGTCTTGACATTTGTTTTCAAATAACTGCTATTTTTCTCTCTCTTTAGATGTAGCAAAGACGTGATTTTGTTGCCCACCAGACTTAAGGGCTGGCATTGGTGTTAATTATTCTTTAAAAATTAGCATAGAAATGTTCTGTTAGAAGATTAAAGTCATTGGTAGGTCTTCAGTTTTTGAATATCATCCTCAAGAGAGTGGTAATAAATAACATCAATAGGGTTTTTATTGGTCTGTTTGTTTGTTTGATACATGTAATTGGGTGCTTGAGATACAAAAGCTGTAAATTCATTGATTTTTTGTTTGTCTTTGATATATAGAAGGCATTTACATAGTGAAACACAACCTATTTGTATTGTTGGCACATCTCACTTTTCTCTGGCACTCCTATGCTTTAAAGCTTTCTTCATAAATTTCCATATGGGTCAATGACCTATATAACAGCTTTGCACTGTAAGCACTTTCACAAGTCTATAAAATGCATTACCTATAAGAAATATTATCTCTACACAGCAAATCATCTTTTAATGAATTGTTGATTGAGTAAAATACACGCTGAAAAATGAATAAAGATTTCAAAAAGCAATTTAATTCAACACTATGTTTGCATTTCTCCCTGATACTGTCAGAAAAGTGATATGAAGACAGATGTGTGATTATTGCGAAACTTAACAGCCCTCACGAGTGAAGTTCTTTGCACTGTCATACCATGATGTAGAATCATTTGTTTTGAACTCAGGCAAAAAAATTTCAATGCACAGTTGAGAATAAGCATTTATAAATTTACTCTCCATCTGCAAAAGAGGCTAATAAGAATGTGAAAGGACATTGATCATTTGCGCAACATAGCTCCTATGCAGGAGAAAAATACAGTCTGTCATATCACAGACAAATATATTATGCTCTCTGAAATGACAACTCACCTGTCCTGAGCTGACATAATTGTATTTCATATGGTATTATTGTTATTTGTATTTAATATTTATATCAGCTTAGTGCCTAGAAACCAATTGGTTCTGGGCCCCAGTTTGCCAGATTGTGCATCGAGACATAGAAAGTACCAAGTATTGACTTGTAAGAGTGAAAAGATTGAAAGAGAGTGCTAGAGGAAGGAAAGCTTGTAAGAGACCTGTGCCACAGAAAAAGATTATAGACCTTGGGCAGCTGGCATGATTCATATGTGTTGGGTGTAGATCTATTTTGAACAATTCTAGTGATCCACTGTTTTTTTTCAGAATTTGCCAATTTCACTAAGATCAGAATGTTTTGTGGAGAAGGTCAGATTCCACTGAAGTTTCACTGGACCTGCCTGATTTCCTACCAGCTCACCTGTCTGGATTCTTGGTTGTCAGGGTTCATGGTTCTGTATCAGCCTTGCCTTATGGACTCCCTTGGGGCCAGGAACAAGAACGCTTTCAGATTCTGAAGCTCCAGGGATGTCATCAGTAAGAATTGCCCCACGCCTTGCGTCCTCAGGCCTTCCAGGGTCTAGGGCATGAATGAGGCAGACTGCCCCATAGGTGGGCCTGTGTCTCTTTTCATGGATAATTTTGAAACTTTTTACTTCACATTAAGAATGTGAATTAAACAGAGTCTTAAATATAAAAGTCCTCTGTGAACTTGAATTACCATTCACTGCACAGCTATCAGTAGACATGAAGGATGAAGTGCTATAAGGAGAAGAAATGCTGCTTGCTCGCTATCTTCTACAACTGTTGTGATAGTTCTGGTCTCAGTTCAAATAAGGCAGTATAGAAGGAGAAGCTTGGCAACTGGAAAAGAAGCATTAAAGGTAGTATAAATGGTAGTTTTCCTCAAACAGTGTTTTTCAACTTTTTGAAGTAGATGGTAGGTGATGTCTTATTCATGGAGCTATGTCTAAATCAAAATTTTTTGTACTTTTATAAAATTCAGAACAGTGTAATTATATTGAGTTTTCCCAGGATTTTCATGGAATGAATATTTAAACTACTTTAAACAGTCTAAAGCAGGGGTCATTAACCCCTGACACGCACCAAGAGTAGTATGTGATTTTCATCGGCATGTGAAGCAGGAGCTCAGCCCTGCCTATCCTGTCCTATTCAGACAGGAGCTTGCTCAAAGCCATGATGCTTGTAGATTAACTAAACACCAGCTAATGCTATGAATCACCCCTAAACAGTAAAGCTCTGCATTTTAATTTATTTATTAATGAAGCTGTTGTAAGTAGGACTAGTAATGACTTTAAAAACTATCACCAGCACTTGGATCATACATAGAGGTCAAAAAGTCAAATTTTGGCACTCCACCTTGGAAAGGTTGCTGACTCGTGGTCTGAAGAACAGCATTAATTTCACAAGTGATGTTATTCAGTTTAAAGGGTGGTATTAACTTTACTACTAACAATAGTCAATTTTGACTAATATTTGTAAAACTCATTTAATCCTTGAAATAGATTAAATTTCCTTGTTAAATTCATTCTGTCCTTAAAATTGACTAAGATAATTTTTGTATTAAGGACTTTATTATAGATGTTTTCCTTTAAAATAAAAATATTTTAAAATTACAGTTTGAGAGCATTTTCATTTTTGTGTCCTCCTTAAAGTCATGATTTATGTGAGTCCACAGGTTTTTTGTGTGTGTGTGTTTTGAAAAGTTGACAAAGAATGCTTGAGCTTGAAGGGCAATAGTGTGGATTGTAGTAACATCTGCAATGCCACAAAATTCCACTGAATGCCTTTAGTGACCCCCCATCCCCCACCAACTGACCCTACAGGGAAAAGGATGAATACTGCCTCTGCAATAGGGTTTGTTAAAATGTATAGAATGCATCTGCATTTGAATGGCTGAGCTGATCAAACATATAAATTGTTATTAGCATGAGCAGTATAGGAACACCATTCCTCATCCCACTGTCCTTGAAGACTTATAATAGGACTGAGAGGTTTGTCTTGCAGAAGCCACACTGATTAACCCTACTGAGCTATAGTTTCACAAGGTTTGTACTACTCTGTTCTTAATTAGAGTCTCAACTAGTTTCCCTGGAGCAGAAACAAAGCTCATGGGTCTGTGATTCCCAGGCTTATTTTAGACCAAATATAGCAACTTTCCAATCTTTGGGAACTGTGTCTGGTTGATTGCAAATCTTCATAGTTATCTCTGCTATTTCACACTTCATTTACCTCAGAATTCTTGCATCAGCACCATCTGGTTGTAGTGATTTACTGTCCTTGAGTTTCCCAAGCCGCTCAATAACATCATTCTAAGAGAGTTCAGCCTTTCTTAAGGCCACATAGGCCACATGTTAATTTATAATGGAAGTTATCTTTAGATCAAGAATTTCCCTATTGTCATTCATGTTAAAAATGGATGCACAAAGTTCTATTAAATTCCTTGACTCCTTAAATCATCCTTTTTAATTACTCCCTTCATTGCTTGATGGCCTAAGGTGTCTACAACTTGAACTGTTAGATAATCTGGCTCCTGAAAAATACCATAGATATTTCTCAGTCCTCAAATTGTTTTGACAATTTGATTCAGAGCTGGACCCCTGTTAATTATCTCTCCCAGCACCACTTTCTGCCTATCACCAACTTTGTTTTTCTCACTGCAAAATTTAAGAGGAAGATTGATACATTTATGGTAATGTTTGGTTGTGTTACATTGGTCAGAAGCCAAGGAGACTAAGTGAATGCAGTGGAACTCAAGAAATATAATTAAGATAAATTATATTCATAGGACCCATTTCCTCCTTAAGATCTATATCACACTTCCTTAAGATCTATGTCAGCAGGGTATGTCACACTTCCCTTTCAGGGATCAACCACCAGTGGCTCTCTGATCATCCATACACCGCCAGCATTGGGCATGAAATGTGCATGGTTATGCTATACTATTTTGTCCAGTGTTAAATCCTCCAAAAACACGTAACCCCAAACTGTATTAACATCTTCACTGCAAAACTCTACTACATTCCAGGGGAATGTCTCTGTGGCAGCTCATGGCAGTAGGATATGGATCAATTGGAAGGGATGGCAGGGATATCAGAACAGTCTTTGCCTAGAACCCGAAAATCTGTGCGAAACATGGTGGAGCCTCAGGATTTTAATGGGATAGAACCCTGTATTCTTTCTTCATGGTTGTTTCTACACATGTCACTTTCTCCAAAAGTGGCATCCTAATAAATGGCCCAATATATGCTAATGAGGTGTGGATGTGAATTCCTGACGCCTCATTAACATAAGGTTACATGATTTGGAGTCCGGAAGATGCTCTTCCAGACTCCAAAATGGCACATAGAAGCACGACTCCCCACAGGGGCCACACTTCTACACACCATTTTGGAGTCCAGACGCACATCTTCTGGACTCCAAATCATGTGACCTTATGCTAATGAGGCACTGGGAATTTACAACCATGCCTCATTAGCATATTTTGGGCCATTTATTAGCATGCCATTTTTGGAGAAAGTGATGTGCAAACATGGCCCATGAGTGGGAGGGAAAAACCAGGCCCCTTCTGTGAAGAAAGTATGGACTTGTCTCTGGGAAGGGCAATCCACTCCCATGTGTTTTATATCAAATGTTCCATTTGACAATCAATCGGAAATGAGCACTTTCAGTGGCCATACTGCCTCAAACTTTCAAAAATTTACTCTGACACGTTGGCTTGATTTGGTCTTGGTGGAGGTAAAGTATGTAGTCATCATGGGCACAAATATAATTTACGGTGGAAAGCTGACTTGCACATCGAATATATGGGAGCTAGCATTTTGCCAGAGATTCCTCTGATCCCTTCTGGTTGATATTTTAATCTTTTATTCACACTCTTGTGTTACTGTCTTTAATATGTAACTGTGGCCTAGATCCTGCAAATAGTCACACCCACATATGCAGAGTACTATTTAACTCTAGCAGGAGTACTGATAGGTCTATAATGCTATTCGTTTAGACATACTAAACATGAAGTCTTATTCATTTGTATTATTTTAAAGCCTAAGTCATGACCTAGGACCCCATTGTACTAGGCACAATACAAACACAGAACAAAACCGCGGTCCCTGTGCCACAGAATTTACAATCTAAGAGCAGGAGAAGAGAACAGATGAAGGCAGACTGACAGACAAGTCTGAGTTCCAAAATAAAATTAAAAGAGAGAAAACATTTGTGACCATGAGGAGTTGTGGTCTGATGTTTTCAAACCCAAGTATGCACTGATTAGTAAGTCTGAATTTTAATAGTAGAAGGGAATGCAAAAGTCAGTCATTTTTTGATAGAATTGGTGTCAGCATTAAACATTTCCAGATCTGTGAAAATGTAATTTTACATGGTAATACAAGGTAACCAGTGAAGAATTGTAGGTACATTCTGGTTTTCCATAATTTGGAGAGCCATAGTTTACAATGAAATGATTAAAGCAGTCACTTAATATTATTGACTTATTGTTCTTTATCAAAAGGTACCTATATTGTTTTTAACTGTACACTAAGCTAATTTTCATGACAATCCAGGCATGAACTAGAAGGTCTTAGTTCATGCTAGTGTAGTTCTCTTTGAACAGGACCACACTAATTTGAATTAGGTACCTGTTAGTTTGTGCCATCAGTGTCCACAGACTGGTGAGTTAAGGCACCGCACTTTGGACCACATGCCTACTTTGACGACACATCTGTCCTACAGTTCATACCCCATAGTCTGAACTGCAGGACAGTATAGTCACAGATGTAGATACACAGAGCCGGATCCTAATTCCACTGATATCAGTAGGAATAAATATGTAAACTTAAATGGGAGCAAGTACAAGCTTGTAGAAAAGTAGAGGGTAACAACTTTTTAGGTTAGCTCATCCTTGTTCCCTGCAGACTTGAAAGATTTCAATACATTGGAACATGTAAAGTGAAGTTCCTGTTAGTGAATCATTACTTATTCTATTCTGTATAAGTTCTTCCACTGCCCTCTTTACTGTAGCATCTGAATGCCTTCCAGTAGTACCTTAACAGCATGACTAATATCTGTCATATGTGATTCTCTCTCAATCTCTCTCTCTCTCTCTCACACACACACACACACACACACACACACTCTTCCTCTCCAATGGATGAAAAATTTGTGTGCAGTGTATTGTTTTTGATAGGATGTTTTAAATGTAGTTACTGTTGTGTGTTTATATTGGGGAAAGTAGCCAAAGAAGTACACCTCGGATTTTGGAGGCATACTTTGGAGAGGGTGGTGAGATTTCTGCTGGTTCTTACATCCTAGGGGGTACTTTAACTTTGACATAGAAAATCCTGAGGAGTGAAGTTCATGACCCAAGTCTTCATGATGGAGTTATATGTGATCTTTTGGATATGCTGGGCCAAGGCCACTGAAGCTTGAAGCTAAGACCTTGAAGACCTTGAAGCTAAGAGCCAAGTTTGTGAATGTGACTCCTTGTTCTACGGAAAGATGGCATAGAATATCGAGGACATTTGAGATGTGCTTGTGGTATCCTGTGATGCTGAGCAGGCACACTGTACTGTTCTGAGCTAGTTGAAGTTTAGTGATTCTGTATTGCTCCAACATACTGCACTGCTGCACACAGAAGCTGTGTCTACACGTGCACGCTACTTCGAAGTAGCGGCACTAACTTCGAAATAGCGCCCGTCACGGCTACACGCACCAGGCGCTATTTCGAAGTTAACTTCGACGTTAGGCAGCGAGACGTCGAAGTCGCTAACCCCATGAGGGGATAGGAATGGCGACCATCAGCTGAGGGGTTGAGAGACGCTCTCTCTCGAGCCCCTGCGGGGCTCTATGGTCACCGTGGGCAGCAGCCCTTAGCCCAGGGCTTCTGGATGCTGCTGCGGCAGCTGGGGATCCATGCTGCAGGCACAGGGTCTGCAACCAGTTGTCAGCTCTGTGTATCTTGTGTTGTTTAGTGCAACTGTGTCTGGGAGGGGCCCTTTAAGGGAGTGGCTTGCTGTTGAGTCCGCCCTGTGATGCTGTCTGCAGCTGTGCCTGGCACCCTTATTTCGATGTGTGCTACTTTGGCATGTAGACGTTCCCTCGCTGCGCCTATTTCGATGTGGTGCCACGCAACGTCGAAGTTGAACATCGACGTTGCCAGCCCTGGAGGACGTGTAGACGTTACTCATCGAAATAGCCTATTTCGATGTTGCTACATCGAAATAAGCTGTTTCGATGTAGGCTTCATGTGTAGATGTAGCCAGAAGGTGATGGAAGTCTAGAAGATGAATGCTAGATTATTGTCTGCAAGGATAGAGTCTTCTAGCTAAATGGAGATGGTATAATACATGACATGTAGGTGCAGCTTTGTGAAAGCTGAGTGACAGCAAGGAATCTTTCCTAAAGTTTTGACTGAAATGACCTGTTGTGGGTACGTACCTTCAGCCAAAGGAGAGGGCATTTTGGTTGATATCCCCCAAAATGTTTTCCTCTTCCCATCAGCATCACTCTTATCTTATTATGGAATTATTCTCTAGAAAAGAAAAGGTGTGACTATAAAACAGATACCTTGTGTTTCTAATATGTTTTGGAAATTATACATTCTTAAATCTTACCCCAGCTTCCATGGACAAGTGGAATACCCAGGCAGTGGAGTCAGGGTGGCACTACCATGAAAGGAATGGTAGTATATCTCACTGGTCAGTGTATGTTATGTGCACCTCTCTTTCCCCTGCCATCAAAGAGTATAAATATGTTTCAGGCCTGCACTACCAATCCTGTTTCTTCAACTGAAGGTGTAGAGACTGATGCTTTTATTTCTAGAAGACCCTGGTTGAATCCATGATGTGTCAGTTAAGATAGCAACCATGACAGAAGCAAGGATTTAGTGAGGATTCATGGTAAGAGTGCTCCCTCTACAACATATGTAATGCTTCTCCTTGAGTGTTTTCTATGAGAAAGTGCTCAAGTGAGAAAATAGGACTAGGAAAGGAATGGAGGCAGATGGATGTAGATGCTTCTCTGCTTTGTAGGACACCTGGTTCTCTCCCTATAGGAAGCTATATAAGGGACTGCCATGACCACTATGGCAGGAAACACCTGTGTTGACACCCTATGTAATAGTGTAGTAATATTTGCACAAAATATGTCTTGTAAGGTATCATTTAAAAGTTCATAATTTGCTGGTCCTTATTCTCCTGACAAAATGTGTGCAGAAACAATGAATGAATGCATGAATGAATGAATTATAAGAGCTAATTTTAGGTGAAATTATGTTTCATTTTAACATAACTGAATTGCTTATTTTTCAACCATTTAAAATATGTTTCAGTTTTGAAAATCTAAAATCTCAACATGCTTCACCTCAAAATGTTAAAATGAAACATTTAGACTTTTTTTCTGAAATTGTACCTGAAATGAACAATTCAGTGAAGTTGACTCAAATTCAGTTTCTCAAAGTCACTAAAACTGCATTAGTTATTGAAAACACTTCAGAGGAAAAAAATGGCTGAGCTCAACCTCTGCTCCACCTCAAGATCTGGTTCTGCATCTATCATTATATGGAAACCACAGCCAAAGTTTGTAGAGCATACTAAATTGCTTAAGATAGTTAAGACCAAAGCAGACAGTTAAGAACTACAAAAAGATCTTACAAAACTAAGTGATTGGGCAACAAATTGGCAAACCGAATTTGATGTAGATGAAAGTGAAATAAAGATTGGAAAAAAATAACCCCAGATATACACAGAATATGATGGGGGTTAATTTAGCTACAACTAATCAGGAAAGAGATCTTGGAGTCATTGTGGAGCGTTCTCTGAAAACACCCAAGCAGTGTGCAGTGGCAGTCAAAAAATCAAACAGGATGTTAGGAATCATTAAAAAGGGATAGAGAATAAGACAGAGAACATCTTATTGCCCTTATATAAAGCCATGGTATGCCCTCATCTTGAATACTGTGTACAGAAGTAGTCCCCTCATCTCAAAAAAGGTAGAATGGCATTAGAAAAAGGTTCAGTATAGGACAACTAAAATGATTAGGGGTTTGGAACAGGTCCCATATAAAGACAGATTAAAGAAACTCGGACTTTTCATCTTAGAAAAGAGGAGACTAAAGGGGGATGTGATACAGGTCTATAAAATCATGAGCAGTGTGGAGAAATTGAGTAAGGAAAAATTATTTACTTGTTCCCATACTATAAGAACTAGGGGACACCAAATTAAATTAATGGGCAGCAGGTATTAAAAAAAAAATAAAAGGAAGTTCTTCTTCACACTGCACACAGTCAACCTCTGGACCTCCTTGACAGAGCAGGCAGTGAACGGTAGGACTATCACAGGGTTTAAAAAAGAGGTAGATAAATTCATGGAGGTTAGGTCCATTATTGGCTATAAGCCAGGATATGTAAGGAATGGTGTCCCTAATCTTTGTTTGTCAGATGCTAGAGATGGATGGCAGGAAAGAGATTGTTTGATCGTTACCTGTTCAGTTCACTCCCTTTGGGGCACCTGGCATTGGCCACTGTTGGAAGACAGCATGCTGAGCTGGATGGACATTTGGTCTGATTCAGTATGCCAATTCTTAAGTTCTTATGTTCACTGTAAATGTTAATCACCTTCCTCACGTTAATAATCCCATTAGGCCATATTGCGCCATAGTGCACTTTTTTTCATGTGTTCAGCCCCACCAGACTGCCCCTCCAAAAAAACTAAAAAACCAAAACAGATTCCATCATATGACCTGCTGAGGTGACAACAGATTTGCAAGATTGTGCCCTTCTTCTGAAAAAGTTTAAATAGAGGGACAGACTAAAACACAAATACTTGATGACACAGACACTGCCTAATTAAGACAAAGGCGTCGCAAACATTGGCTAGCATGTTTGCATTGTTTGTGTCAGTTCAAGCGTCAATGTGAGTGCCGAGAACTTTGCAGAATGGCATGGAAAATATTGTTCAGCCAAGCACTGAACAGCGTCTGCACGAATTGACTGGCTGATCCTAGCAAAATCTGCTGAGGGATATAAATTACCTTTAAAAAGCTGTTTCCAATGTAAAATAACTGCTATGCCTCCCACAGGAAACGGGTTAGGTTTGCTAGTGCAAAGGCTGGGTTTCTAAAATGAAAAAGCCTGATTAGTAGCTTCTACATTTGGATTCAATTTGCATTTAGAAATTTGAAAGTGATGTTCAAGAGAACTTGAATCCTTTTCTAAACCTTTAATCCAGGTTTAATCATGACCCAGTAAAATTGTGTCTGCATCCCCTGTGCATATATATGCAGTGTTTTGTGTTCTTTTGTTAGCTGAAAAGGTTTGCTAGCTCACCAGCATAACTGTAACTATTATTTTTGAAATGTTTAAATCTGTTCTATTCCCTTTAATTGGAAACACCCTTTTCATTTCTGAGCATTATTTGTAAGTGGCAAGTGAATCATAGCATCATAGAAATTAGAAATGAAATTAGTTTATTGTCTCTGTACTATACCTCTGCCCATGAATGATTTTCTCTCTTGTTCATTCTCAAGTGAATAATTCAGGCCCATTTAAATTATTTGAATAGTGTCATTCTATTACTTCAAATAGGAGACTATCCCACACTATTGTTTACTTTTAAAATCCAGGAAATTTCTTCCTATTCATCCTCTTATCTTTATATGATTTCATAATGTCATCATTAGTAATTACTTATACTATCCTAAAGCAGTTTCATTCTCTCCTCAGCATTTATATCTTCCAACTATTTGTAGACAGTTGCCCTTTCTTTGTTTAGTTGTTCTTTATGCAAATGCTATATATATATTTTTCGACATTTCCTCTTACTCTTTAATTCCTGCCTTTTGATGCTTTGAGAAAATGAAAGGTCTGTCTGTACAGCTTAGAAATTCTGGTTGGTTATGGCACGTTCTCATGAAGAGTTACCACAAAAATTGCTCTACACTGAATGCTTCTATATGGCTGTGTCTACACTAGCTCCCAACTTCAAAGGACCATGGTAAATAGGGTGTTGGGAGATTACTAATGAAGTGCTGAGGTGCACGTGCAGCACTTCTTGAAGCTAATTCTCCCCCTGTAGTAACTTTGAAGCAGCAAACTTTGAAGTGACAGCTTGCCTGTAGATGCAGTTAACCTGCCAGTACTTTGAAGGGCCCAGGGTACTTAGAATTCCCTTTACTACTCAAAGTTTGCCACGGGGTAGAATTAGCTTAATGAAGTGCCACATATGCACCACAGCATTTCATTAATAATCTCCCAACACCCTACTTATCATGCTCCCTTCACAGTTGGGAGCTAGTGTAGACACAGCCTATTTGTATCCTTATCTTTCTGAAAAATACGTTTTCCTGAGACTGAAGATGAGATGGTATTTAACATTCACCACGGTGCTCTGAATGGAAAATAGTGGGATTGCTCAATTTAAGAAGTGGTTCTTCCTCTTCTGAGTTGGAGGGAGGAAGCAAATTGGGAGCAATGACAAGTTCAATACAGGGCAAAGAAAGCCAGGCGATCAGCTGCTTAAACAAGAAACTGCAATGGGAAACTAGGGGAGATCAACTCAGGAATAAGAAGAATTGGCAGCAGATAAGAAAGTTTCAGGAAGTGGGGAAGAAGACTTCATGAGGGAAAAAGTACCCAGTGTACAATAGTCTCTTAAGTCAGACAATTCTGCCCATCTTCTTGAAAAAATGTCCCCCAAGGACACTAAAGAGTGAAATAATCAATGGCTTTGCATTCAGGGTGTCTGCTATGTTTTATACGGTCTGTATTCTGTTTTGCTGTACACGAGTACATGGAAGAGCCATTGTATCAAACTCTGTGCAAAGAAGCTTTGTGTTGTGTATATCATAAATATGTCTTGTGGAACTTCATGCTGTTTGTGATACCACCAATTCCCTTGCATCATTTTACAGGAAAGTAATTTATGTAGATGGATTTTGCCTCTGTGGAGTCCAAGCTTCCCTTCCCGCAGATTGGTAAGTGTGCACATTTCTGCTAGGCCACAGACTCCTCCCTCTTGATGAGACAATTTATAGGTAGCTCTCCAAAGGAAATATAGCAGAAATTTTCCTCACTCTACAGTCAGATCAACATGTTTATTTATGAGATAAGCAACCTGGCCCTACATGTCTGTAACCACAATTATATGGTACAGTATACTGCAGTCTTAAACTAGCATTGTTAATATTTATAATGCCCAGAGACCTCAGTGAATATCAGGGCCTTCTTGTGTTAGACATCCTACAAACCCTTGGACACACTGCATGATCCACAAAGATAGCAGAAGAATGTAAGATAGCGTCTTGCCATACAGTGGTATGCCATTCAGCACAGATAATACTATTCATACAGTAAACGCCAAGGAAATGTTATTGAGGCAAAAGGCCAAACTGTAACCAATTGATGACTAACCAATAACCCTGCAATTATAGCTCTGTTTTTCACAAGAAATAAAACATTATACATTCCTAAAGGAAGTAACATATTTCATTAACTTTATCAGCCACTCAGCCTTCTTCCACAGTAGCCAATGCAGCATTTCTTCATCACTACCAAATTTTAATACAAAAGATGTCCTGAATTTCAATCATATCTCAGCTATCTCCCCAAATATTGCAAATCTGTCAGAATTTGCATCACTAATTCTTTAATAAGATAGATATTTTATGAAACCTGACAAGATTAGTGAAGGTTTTTTAGAGTTGTAGATTAAGCTTTTCACAGAGAATCACTGATGACAGTCAGGTTAAATAGAACAAAGATTTCATCTAATATTACTTTCTGGGAAGTCAATTTGCCAGGTTATTTTTGCAGATTAAATTAGCTATATTGGGAGGTCACCCTCTTGCTTCTAAATCAAGAAAGAAAGACAGATACATAATAGCATAACACTAGAGAAGTATTACTAACCAATCTTTCACAATAAGGAAATTAGCCATTCACCCAAGAGGGGTGAATGTAATAAAAAGTTATTTTGTAACATAATAAATACCTTTAAGAGCAAGCAGGTCAATGATCATCTGAATATCACCAATTGTACGAGCTGCATATATGTTACTATTCAGACATTGGAAAAAAATCTCAATTATTACTATAACAGGAATAAGGGAAACAAAATGCCACGTTTTAAAGAAGGAAGAGAGAAGTTTAGTGCCTATATATGCTGTGCCACTTGATGTAATAGGTTTGTTTTCACAGCAATGTGCTATAAAGTTCTTTGATGCTGCTGTATCTAAATATTAGCTTATGCTATGAACTATTCAGAGCTGTTCAGTATTTTTACACTTTCTTACTTAAAATGTATAGTAAAAAAAAATTATATATCCCCTGAGGGGCTGTTAAATGTTACAAAATTCAGCCAAGCTATAGTGTGCAGGCTCAAATCTAACCTCTTCCTTCTGCCCACAGTTTGGGCATGTGATTCCAAGTATTCTCAGAGCCCCATTTCACGAGCAAGCAACATTTCATAAGATTTACACCAGAAATGGAACAAAGTGACTGAGAAAAAAATCTTAAACTTCAGCACAAATGTTGAACCAAACATCCCTTCATCTCTCCCCTACCTTTTGCTGGATAAGAAAAAGCTCCCCAAATTCCAAGGACTTAAAGTCTGCTTAGAGAGCCAAGATACTGAAACTGCACTGAGTCTGTACCTTGGGGAAATGAGAAACCAAAGAACAGATCCCCAGCTGGCATAAAACTGTGTAGCTTCACTGGCTTCAGTGGAGCTACACTGAAGTACAACTGTTGAGGTTCTGACCCCGTTTTCTTCCATGTTAAATACTGCTTCAATCTGCGGAGTGAATAAGGCCCAATGAAGGGTAACTTCCAATGTCAATGATCATGCATTGCAGCAAAATTTACTCAAAGGCAAATGTAAGTGCTTTTGTGGGCTTGTCACAAAAGAGAGAGTGCTATTGTTACATATGGCTTTTTGTGATGCTAATTATCTGGGCCTTTTGTCCATGAAAGGGATGAAAATGCTTGAAGTGTAATTATCTGCTACAGAAGATTTTCAGTTCATTTTGAGTTCAGAATTAACTGCCTCAGTGGTGAGGGTCTAGTAGATATCCAGTGAACCCTCTCACCATCTAGAAATAGGTACTCATTTGAAAATTAAGGATAATCTGGTTGCACCTCTAAGTCCTGAACACATTCATCAAATAGCTACATATAGCTAATCTAACATGAAAACAAGTAGTCCTGTAGCACCTTAAAGACTAACAAATTTATTTATTAGTTTTTTTTCAGTAAAACCCACTTCTTCAGATTTGGAGCAGAGAATATAAATCCAGGGTTTATATAGAAGTGGAGGAGAAAATCTATCACTCTCAGATATTTAGCTTTTTGGTAAAAATGAATGGAATGAATAGCTGCTGGTATTATTTTATTTGTTTGTATTACACTAGCATCTTGAAGCCTCGGCTAAGTTCAGGGCATTTGTGCTAGGAGATGAAACAATCCCTACCCCAGAGAGGGCAGGTTACAGAGTGTACAGATGGCAAAGTAAGTAAAGGATAAGAAAAAAAGGTAAGTAATGCCTTACTTTAGTGGTGCACCAGGTCAGAACACACCTTACTCTCCTGAGTCCTAGGCTGGTGTTTTAACCACAAGACCATCTTTCCCACCAAGTTATAATTTGATTTGCCTATAGATTCTCCTTAACTTCAGAAGAGGCATACCATGTTTTCTTCTGCATGACAGGCAGAGTGGCTGGGTGTGTGACAAACAGTATAAAATGTTAGGCTTGGGCTTCAAGGACACAGACGCCATTTGAGTTTATTAGTATGTTAAATTAACTTTTCAGATCTTTATCAGCAATCTGTACTATTTTTCTTGTGAAGTATTTATATTTCAAAACAAATAGCATTCATAGACCCTCACAATATTCAATGCTTGTTTCCTTCCCTAAAAGGAGCGTTGAAAGCCCAATGTATGCACATTATAAAAAAGTCTTTCCCTTTTATATTAATAAGTATTTGGTGATATTCTACTTTTCTGCCACTTGTCTTTCTTTCTACACAATGTTCTGCTGTGATTACCACTCTTCTGCTTTTACCTGGCTCATTCAGAAGACATCACCTCTGAGACAGCTGCAAACTTTGTCAGTTATTAATTGTCCCATGGCATATCAAGTTGACTGCAACATTTAGCATCTAGATAAGCACAGGGTGAAAACGATAGTAGAAAGTGTCAATTTGTTGGAAAGTAGCAGCAAAATAAATATTAGGAAATACCATTGCTACAGTCTTCAGTCTCTTCCACCTTCCCAGTTTTCTTGCACTTTTGAGTTTCTGTTTAAAAAGCAATTTTTCCTTAACTGCTTCCAGCTAATTTTTTTATTGTTCCTCTTATTTGCTACGAGTCTCACATTCTTCAGCTTTCCTTTCCTTTCGTTATCTACTTATTCATTAAGCTATCATTCTTATTAATTTAATTATCTGATTTCTCTTTCCTTCCATTCAGTTTTTATCTTTGTACTTTCCTTTATAGTGGCTTGTGATGTCACGTTCGTGCTGTTTAATTATTTCCCTCCAGTTGAAGTCAATGGGAGCTATTTTCACTCAGTTCAATGGGTTTTGAATCAGGCCCTTAGCCTTTAGTAATGATAGTTTGATGGCTCAATGTTACCGTTTTACACTAGTAAAAGTACCAATTAAATGCTGCAAGGACCCGTCCCTTTCTGTTTATGGTAAGGCTGAAGTGAAGAAAGTGCCTCTCCCTCGAACCCATGAAAATGCGTTAGCAGTAGATCCATTAAGGGATCTACATTTGTGGGTGTTATGGTGATCTCGTGTGTGTGTGTGTGTTTGTGTGTGTGTGTGTGTGTGTGTGAGACAAGCAGTCACCTCCCTGACAGCTCCTTCCCCCAAAACATGGGTTGGAGCCAGCTACTACCCACTGTACAGACCTCCATCTGCATTACTCAACATCCCTGCTAGGAATGTGATATTTAGGGTCTGTTTGGCTCCTGGTGGCTACCAAAGGAGACAGGTGTATGCCATTTGCTGCCAGCATATTTTCTGAAACCTGTGAGAATTAGTTGGAGGTCTTGGACTACCAGCCTCTTCCTTGACTGTGACAAAATTTGCCCTTCCAATAGAAGAATCAGGAGCAAATGCCATGAGAGATTCCCAGTCTCCTCTGGGCTATGTACATATACAGCAGAATGGAACTTACATAACACATTGGGTTTGTCAACACTACCTCCTTACTTCGAAGGGAGGATGGTAAGTAGCGTGTAGGGAGTTTATTAATGAAGAGCTGAGGTGCATATGCAACACTTCATTAACCAAATTCCCCCCCCGCGGCAACTCCAAAGTTTTAAACTTCCAAGTGCCAGCTCGCATGTAGCCGCAGCTCACCCGCCCCGGGGTACTTCAAAGTCCCTGTACTCCTTAAAACTTTGGAGCTGCCGCAGGGGAAGTTTGCTTAATGAAGTGCTGCATATGCATAAACTCCCTACACTCTACTTACCATCCTCCCTTCGAAGTAGGCCATTGTCAGGTAAATACAGGTGAAGCTGCTGCTCCAGGAAATATCATCATCATCATCATCATCATCATCATCATCGTATCAAGCTAGCAGAACTTTTGGTCAGTAGGTCTCAAAGGTCTTTACAAAGGAGATTAGTATCATTATCTCTATGTTAAAGATGAGGAAAAATAGACATAACAAGGGGATGTGGTATGCCCACAGTCATCCAGAAGGCCAGAGGCAGACCTGGGAATAGAAACTTCTTGGAGGAGACTTCGATTGGTGGTTATTGGCCAACAATGGTCAGGGATGCACACCCATGCTCTAGGTGTCCCTAAAATTCCAACTGCCAGAAGATGAGACTGGATAGCAGGTGACAGATAACTTAGAATTGTTTTGGTCATTCCCTCTGACATCAATAATATGTCATGAAAACACATCATGAAAATGATGTAGCAACATTCCTAGTAAACTTATTTTAAGGCTAATGAACCTGGGATGTTGGCAGGAGAGAATGAGCATGAGACCTTAGAGGCTAAAGCCATGTGCTCTATGATGTGAGCTGAAATCCAGCTGGCTCTCAGCCAAGGCTACAGAGCAGAGACTTCACTCTCCCTTGTATATGGTCTCAAGAAGAAGGGGCTTTTGAAGTCTAGGGGGTCTGTTTGAACCTCCCCCCCCTACAGGGGTGGCATGTGATTTGAAAGCAGCACTTTTGAACCATGCGTGACCAGCATTATGCTAATGAGGTGCTGCATATTCTTGGCAGCACCTCATTACCATCTGCTGCTGTGGCTCATGACCATGCTCCTTCCAAAAGGAAGGGGCTAGTGTAGACACAGCCTAAGTGGCAAACAAGACTGGTACAAGCTGAGTATTACCGATGTATTGCTGGCAGGCTCCAGCTATACTCAGACATGTTCTGCCTGTTGCACAGCTGTTTGCGCATGGCTCATCTAGGAGCCACAGAAAGAAAACATGGTAAGGCATCCAAGTTTGAAAGGCAGGGCTGACACAACCTCTCACTGGTTTGGATTGCACCCTGAAAGGTCATAAAATTCATAGTATATAAATAGTCCATTTGAACGCATGTGGGTACAGTGATGCATATACATATAAGAGCACTAAAGATTAGGGCCTTACATTTTAAATTAATTTGCTTGTACCTCTAGGTGCTTCAGTGGCCGTGTCTACACGTGCATATTCAGCACTTCATTAGCATGCGGGCGGCAGCGGTGCTTCGAAATTGATGTGCCTTGCCGCCGCGCGGCGCGTCCAGATGGGGCTCCTTTTCGAAAGGGCCCCGCCTACTTCGAAGTCCCCTTATTCCCTCCTTTCAGATGGGGCATGTTAATGAGGGAGTATGAAAGATGCTAATGAGGCACTGTCATGAATATGCAGCACCTCATTAGCATAACGGCAGCCACAGTGATTTGAAAGTGCATTGGTTTTGGGAAGAAGGGGCTTTCAAAGTCTGGGGGTTTCTTTCAAAAGCCCCCAGCTACATGTGTGGTTCACAATTTGAAAGTGGCGCTTTTGAATCGCTGCAGCTGCCATTATGCTAATGAGGTGCTGCATATTCATGACAGTGCCTCATTAGCATTTTTAAACTCCCTCATTAACATGCCCCTTATGAAAGGAGGGGGCTTATGTGGATACAGCCTATGTGATCTCTTTGAAGGGTCCCTGAAGAAGCCGTTCACTACCCTTTACATGAACTTCTGAGCTCCATTTAACCAGATCCTTCAATCAGAGCAGGTCTGGATAGTTGGGGATACCTGGTCCCATTATTGTCTCGTAGCCCCTTCCAGCCTCATGCGGAGGTTATATACCCTATCACATGATCTACTTAACAGAGGTAAATAAATCACTTTAGAATATATCCAGAGTTGCATTACTGAATTAAATACCCGCAAGCCATTATTTAATTTAGTCTCTTAGGCTACAGCTACACTGTAGCTGTAGCTTGAAATAATGTATGCAAATTTGCGCAATGCAAATTGCATACGTTATATCAAAATAAGCTGCTATTTTGGGCTGCATCTGTACTAGCTAGTTCTTTCAAAAGATTTTTTGAAAGAAGGGGGCTTTTTCGAAAGAGCCCATGGAGTGTCTACACACAAAAAGCATTCTTTTGAAAGTAAATTCAAAGAATGTGGTGCGCCTTTCAAAATCACTCTTCCTTCCCCTTTTCAGGAACAGCGCCCCCTTTCAAAAGCTTCTTTCAAAAGAAAACATATGTAGACGCTCCACAGGGCCGTTCTTTCAAAAGAACAGTCTTCATATTTGATCTCTGGTCTGTTCTTTCTAAAAAGAGGGGTCTGTGTGGACACTCTCTTTTGAAAGAGCAAATCACTTCTTTGATCCACTTTTTTGTGTGTGGACACACTCTTTCGAAAGAAGCTCTTTGGGAAGAGCTCTTTTAGAAGATCTTCTTTTGAAATATCTCTGTAGTGTACATGCAGCTTTGAAGTTTCTGCTACCCCTCTCACAATAAGGTTTAGCCTTGGGGTTGCTATTTTGGGATACAAATGTATCCTAAAATAGCAACCACATTGTAGCCATAGCTTTAATAGCTGTTTATCAATAGGTGTTTTTTATAGGGTCAGTTACCTTCTGATTTTACCAATGTGGATGAAATGTGTATAGAATGGATTGGTTTTAAATGTATCTACATATGAGACAAGAATGAGAAAAGATCGAGAGAATTATTATTATTTATTCTTGTTGTTGTAGCAGCAGAAGCAACACCTGGAAGTTATAGTTATGGGTCATGACCCTATTGTGCTCGTTGCTGCTGAACAAACCCAGAAAAAGTGACAGTCCCTTCTTCAGAAAGCTTACATTCTAAGCATAAGACAAAGGACAAAAGGCCATAGAATCATAGAATCAGAGGGCTGGAAGGGACCTCAGGAGGTCATTGAATGCAGCCACCTGCCTAAAGCAGGATCAATCCTAAATATGGGGGAGCACCTGGGACAATATTGATCAGGATAAAAGGAATATCCAGTTTCTTTTTGTTAAGGATAAACAGAAAGGTTGACATGAAGGTGTTGATCTACAGAGGGGAACTCTGTGGTAGGGATAGAACAGTTAACAATTTTTATGCAGAGCCAAAGGGCAGTGGGAGTTGGGGATCAGCGACGTGGAAGAGGGGAAATGGGATGGAGTGGGTGGGAGGGAGCCATGGGGCTCTGGGCTACGTCTACACGTGAAGCCAACATCGAAATAGCTTATTTCGATGTAGCAACATCGAAATAGGCTATTTCGATGAATAACGTCTACACGTCCCCCAGGGCTGGCAATGTCGATGTTCAACTTCGATGTTGCGCGGCACCACATCGAAATAGGCGCAGCGAGGGTACGTCTACACGCCAAAGTAGCACACATTGAAATAAGGGTGCCAGGCACAGCTGCAGACAGGGTCACAGGGCGGACTCAACAGCAAGCCGCTCCCTTAAAGGGCCCCTCCCAGACACAGTTGCACTAAACAACACAAGATCCACAGAGCCGACAACTGGTTGCAGACCCTGTGCCTGCAGCATGGATCCCCAGCTGCCGCAGCAGCAGCCAGAAGCCCTGGGCTGAGGGCTGCTGCCCACGGTGACCATAGAGCCCCGCAGGGACTGGAGAGAGAGCATCTCTCAACCCCCCAGCTGATGGCCGCCATGGAGGACCCGGCAATTTCGACCTTGCGGGATGTGGATCGTCTACACAGTCCCTACTTCGACGTTGAACGTCGAAGTAGGGCGCTATTCCGATCCCCTCATGAGGTTAGCGACTTCGACATCTCGCCGCCTAACGTCGAAGTTAACTTCGAAATAGCGCCCGACGCGTGTAGCCGTGACGGGCGCTATTTCGAAGTTAGTGCCGCTACTTCGAAGTAGCGTGCACGTGTAGACACAGCTCTGGGTTGCTGGGACAGGCTGATGGAAGTCACAGGAATCAGGGAATGGGGTTGGGGAGGTAATTACCAGATTAGTGGGGAACAGAGTTGGGATGGGGGAAACTGAGTGGGGGAAAAAAGGGAAGCACAGATTGGTGTGAAGGAGGGGCTGTGAGAGGCTGGAGGCAGAATATGGGGCATCCAGAGAAGAGGGGAAGGAAGTGGCTTATAGTGAGAGAGACAATGCCAATTCCCCAGGCATGGGGTAAGGTGGGGATGGCAGAGATGCAGAAGTGATGCCAGGAGTAGGGGGGAGCCATGGGGCTCTGGAGGGAAGCTAGGGGAACTCACAGGAATCAGGAGGTGCATAAATAACAATATTTAATAATCCTCAGAGGCATTTTTTAATTTGGAGGACAGGGAGTGCATAAATAATGTTCTACTCTGGGAGCAAAAAATACTTAGTTGTGTCTCGGGCTGAGTTATGATTCTATGATTCTCATTTATGTGGCCGCAGCTGACTTTGGAGTGGGTAGATAATTCCATCTGTTCCTCACATACCTATCAGGAGCACTCCTGTGTAAAGCACAAGTATTTTCCCTAAGGAAGAAAATTGATCCTAACACAGTATCTCCATCAGGAAAGGCCAAAAACTGTGAAACTCCCTATACCATCTCATGCAAATGAAGTAATATCCATCTCCCTCCCTTGAAATGTATGAATCCTGAGTTGACCTTCTGCTTCCATTTCTCACTTTGAACTATATCAACTTTTCAGTTAATTCTAGCTCAAGTCATTGCTTCTAGCCTTCCCTTTAAATCACATCAGCTTTTCAGCTGCACCTGTTTTAGCGCTCTGCTTCCAATTCTTATTCAAATCACTTCAAGTTTTACATTGGTCTTATTTGAACTCACCATTTCCATTGTTCACTTAGAACTGCATTGGGTCTCTCTCTCTTTTTTTTTGAATTGCTTTTCTTTTTCTTTTCTTCTTCAATTTCTGGCTTAAATCACATCAGTTTTACATCAACTTTTCAATCACACTTATCTCAGACACCTATTTTTATTTCTCACTTGAAATCACATCAGCTTTTGTGGTGATGTAATTTATGTACGCATCTTCCAGATCCCAGTCTTCACATATTGATTTAAAAAGGATTTCCAATTTGCACAAATCTATGTGTATTGACTATATTTACTGTATCCCTATATGAAATACTGAATTCAAAATATCTTTAACCTTAATATTTTTATGAGGCAACAGTTTTACTGGGGCAGCAGAATTTTGACGTAGAGAAATGGTTACCTAAGGGACTGATCCAAAGCCCACTGAAGTGAAAGGAACAAGTAGTTCCCCTCCTCTGGTTCTCTGTAGCACCTTATAGGGAAACATGAAAAGACTGCATTTTTAATTAATTTTTACTCCTAATGAATTTTCACCCCTACTCCTGCCTAATATCAAATGAAAAGACAGCTCTTCACTGAAAAGATAAAATATGAGCTAAGTAAGAGAGAAGGATAAACTTTATAACAGGCATAAATTATGGGCTGGGTCTATTTTACTAACACAACTTTCGAAGTGACAAGATCAGTAACTACAAGAAATGCAGCTAGTATGTCACACTGAGTTGAACTGAACTACAGCTATGAGGCCTTTGAAGGAAGACTTAAAGAACTGGGCTTGTTTAGTTTAGAAAAAGAAGATTTAGAGGGAGGACATGACAGAGGTTTTCAAGTACGTCAAAGAGGGCTACAATGAGGAGGGAGAAAATTGTTCTCTTTGGCCTCTGAGGATAGGATAAAGAGCAACGGGCTTAAACTGAAGCAAGGGAGGTTTAGATTAGACATTAGGAAAAACTTCCAAACTGCCAGGGTGGTTAAACACTGGAATAAGTTACCTAGGGAGGTTGTGGAATTTCCATCACTGAAAATATTTAAGAGCAGGTAAGGTAGACACCTATTGCGGATGGTCTAGATGGTATTTGGTCCTGCCAAGAGGGCAGGGAACTGGACTCAAAGACCTCTTGAGATCCTTTCCAGTTCTAGTGTTCTATGATTCTAAGGTAGGATTATGCCTTACATATGTTAGCATGGGAAGAAAGACTATGCAAAGATCTGTTCCTCTTTGTCTCTTGCTAGCAGGAACAGTAGGGAGGTGCTAGGGCTCCCATAACTCAGGTATAGAGGAAAACTGAGGTGTAAGTGCATACCACATGTTTTCACTGGGAGGCGCACAGCTGCCATTGTTCCCGTCTCTGTAGCACAGTGCCTCTGGGAGTCCCTGCTTGGACTATGACATTTTTCTCCCATTATCTGTTGTGGTTTATGGTTTCACGCACTAATGTAGCTGCCAACTTTTATTTCTTTTAGAACACTATCATCATATAATTTGTCTATTGTCCATCACATAATGCTTGGGTAACAATTATTTGATTTAAAGAATATATTTAAAGAATATAAAGAATAACCTGTAGTACAGGTTGAACCTCTGTAATTTAGAACTTTCTTGTCCAGCAACATCCATAATCTAGCCTGATTTCAATTAGGCAGATAACTACCAACTTTCTCACAGTCCCATAAAGTGTATTTGCAGCCACCAGTCCTGGTTCTCAGTGTTTGATGCTGTTATTTAGCTCTGATGTACCCCTAAGGGCTTGTCTACGCTATCACCTTCCTTCGAAGGAAGGATGGTAATTAGGGTGTTGGGAGTTTACTAATGAAGTGCTGCCGTGCATATGCAGCACTTCATTAAGCAAATTCCCCCCCTCACCCATGGCAACTTCAAAGTTTTAAACTTAGAAGCACTGGCACGCGTCTAGCTGTGGCTCACCCGCCGGTACTTCGAACTACCAGGGCAACTTCGAAGTCCCTTTACTCCTTTGAGGAGTTGCCCCAGCACCTTGAAGAACCAGCGCATGAGCCGCTGCTAGATGCATGCCAGTACTTCAAAGTTTTAGAAGTTGCCACGGGGGGGAATTTGCTTAATGAAGTGCTGCATATGCATGGCAGCACTTCATTAGTAAACTCCCAACACCCTAATTACCATCCTTCCTTCGAAGGAAGGTGGTAGTGTAGACAAGCCCTATATGTCTTCTGAGAGCCCAATGAGCAGTGGAAGTACTGGCAATGTGCTAGACAATACTGACCTCCTCTGGTCCAGCAAATTTTCTCTTTCAGCAACATTCAGGTGCTGAGACTGCCGGATCAGAGAGGTTCAACCTGTATTCCCATTTACTAGTAAGAAATTTCAGTTCACATACACAAGAGGTTTCCTAGGCTTGGCACCTATTCTAACATATAATGCTCCCTTTGGTAGCTTTCTGTGTGCTTCCCTCTTCTTTGACACCTTTTCTCTTGCTCTTTTTAACTTATTTTAAATTCCATTGTTTTCCTTGTTTCTGGTCTCCCCAGCCATTTATACTTTGTTTCCCTTGTACTCTCCTTGCTGTCTTCTTCTCTTTCCCAATGTCCACATCTACATATTTCTTCCCCATCTGTTTTTTAAAACAGACCTTTTTAGCTCTTTACAGTGGTCAGTTTATCACATTCATTAGATAGTGAATTAAACTCTAGATTTGTCCTCAAAATTCAGTGATAAGCACTACAGCCAATGAAAAATAACACTGAAACTGGTGCACATGCTTCACCAGTTTTAATTCACTTTTGTTGTTTCAGTGTATATAACGAGCCCCTGGATTAAGCTAAAAGGGGTAAAAAACAAGGGTGATGTCCTACTATTCTACTACAGGCCACCTAGCCAGATGGAGGAGGTGGATGAGGCTTTTTTTAAACAACTAACAAAATCATCCAGGGCCCAGGATTTGGTGGTGATGGGGGACTTCAACTATCCAGATTTATGTTGGGAAAATTAAACAGTGACACACAGACTATCCAGTAACTTCTTGGACTGCATTGGAGACAACTTTTTATTTCAGAAGTTTGAAAAACCTGCCAGGGGGTAAGCTGTCCTAGATTTGATTTTAACAAAGAGGGGGGAACTGACTGAGTATCTGAAAGTGGAAGGCAGCTTGGGTGAAAGTGATCATGAAATCATAGAATTCACGATTTTAAGGAGGGGCAGAAGGGAGAAGAGCAAAATAGAGACAATGGATTTCAGGAAGGCGGATTTTGGTAAACTCAGAGAGCTGGTAGGTAGGGTCCCATGGGAAGCAAGTCTGAGGGAAAAAAATAACTAAGCAGAGTTGGCAGTTTTTCAAAGGGACATTATTAAGGGTTCAAAAGCAAGCTATTCCTCTGCATAGGAAAGACAGAAAATATGGCAGAAGTCTGCCTTGGCTTAACCAGGAGATCTTGCATTACCTCAAAATAAAAAAAAAGGAATCATATAAAAATGGAACCAAGGACAAATTACAAAGGATGAATATAAACAAACAACACAAGAATGCAGGAGCAAGATTAGAAAGGCTAAGGCACAAAATGAGCTCAAACTAGCTACAGGAATAAAGGGAAATAGGAAGGTTTTTTATAAATACATTAGAAACAAGAGAAAGACTAGGGATAGGGTAGGCCCATTGCTCAGTGAAGAGGGAGAAACAGTAACAGGGAAAATGGAAATGGCAAAGATGCTGAATGACTCTTTGTTTTGGTCTTCACTGAGAAGTCTGAGGAAGGAATGCCTAACACAGTGAATGCTAGTGGGAAAGGGGTAGGTTTAGCAGATAAAATAAAAATAGAACAAGTTAAAAATCACTTAGCAAAGTTAGATGTCTGCAAGTCACCAGGGCCTGGTGAAATGCATCTTAGAATACTCAAGGAGCTGATGAAGGAGGTATCTGAGCCATGAGCTATCATGTTTGGAAAATCATGGGAGACAGGAGAGATTCCAGAAGACTGGAAAAAGGCAAATATAGTGCCCATCTATGAAAAGGGGAATAAGAACAAAGCAGGAAACTAAAGACTGGTCAGTTTAACCTTTGTGCCAGGAAAGATAATGGAACAAGTAATTAAGGAAATCACCTGCAAACACTTGGAAAGTGGTAACCTGAAAGGGAACAGCCAGCATGGACTTGTGAAAAACAAAGCGTGTCAAGCCAATCTGATAGCTTTCTTTGATAGGATAACGAGCCTAGTGGATAAGGGAGAAGCAGTGGATGTAGTATACCTAGATTTTACTAAGGCAGTTGATACAGTCTCTCATTATATTCTTATCAATAAACTAGGCAAATACAACTTAGATGGGGCTACTATAAGGTGGGTGGAAAACTGGCTGGAGAACTGTACTCAGAGAGTAGTTACTAATGGTTCTCAATCCTGCTGGAAAGGTATAATAAGTGAGGTTCCACAGGGGTCTGCATTGGGAATGGTTCTGTTCAATATCTTCATCAACAATTTAGATATTGGCATAGACAGTATGCTTATTAAGTTTGCAGATGGTACTAAGCTAGGAGTGGTTCCAACTGCTTTGGAGGATAGGGTCAAAATTCAAAATGATCTGGATAAATTGGAGAAATGGTCTGAAGTAAACAGGATGAAGTTTAATAAAGACAAATGCAAAGTGCTCCACTTAGAAAGGAACAATTAGTTTCACACATACAGAATGGGAAGCCATTGTCTAGGAAGGAGTATGGCAGAAAGGGATCTAGGGGTTATAGTGGACCACAAGTTAAATATGAGTTAACAGTGTGATGCTGTTGCAAAAAAAGCAAACATGATTCTGGGATGCCTTATCAGGTGTGTTGTGAACAAGACACAAGGAGTCATTCTTCCACTCTACTCTGCTCTGGTTAGGCCCCAGTTGGAATATTCTGGGCTCTGCATTTCAAGAAAGATGTGGAGAAATTGGATAGGGTCCAGAAAAGAGCAACAAGAATGATCAAAGGTCTAGAGAACATGATTTATGAAGAAAGGCTGAAAGAATTGGGCTTGTTTAGTTTAGAAAAAAGAAGATTAAGGGGGTACATGATGGCGGTATTCAGGTATCTAAAAGGGTGTCATATGGAGGATATGGCCTCTGAGGATAGAACAAGAAGAAATGGGCTTAAACTGCAGCAAGGGAGATTTAGGTTGGACATTAGGAAAAAGTTCCTAACTGTCAGCGTGGTCAAACAGTAGAATAAGTTGCCAAGGGAGGTTGTGGAATCTCCACCTCTGGAGATATTTAAGAACAGGTTAGGTAAATGTCTATCAGCGATGGTCTAGACAGTACTTGGTCCTGCCATGAGGGCAGGAGGCTGGACATGATGACCTCTCAAGATCCCTTCCAGTGCTAGCATTCTATGATTCTATCTGTCTGTGGGCATTTTTATTTTAGAACAAGAGCACCTAGGCCAAAACATGCACCAAAAAAATTAAGGATGTGAATTAAAAGTGCTGAGGTCAAATGTGGATAAATTGGAGGATTGGGCGAAAAGAAATCTGACACTGTTCACCAAGGAGAAGTGTAGAGTCCTGCACCTGGGATGGAAGAATCCGAAGCATTGTTATAGTCTGAGGACTGACTGGCTAAAAGCTGTACAGCAGAAAGGGACCTAGGGATTATAGCAGATGAAAGGCTGGATATGAGTAAACAGTGTGTCCTTGTAGCCAAGAAGGCCAATGGGATATAGGGGTGCATTAAGAGGAGCATTTCAAGCAGATCTAGAGAGGCTGTTGTTCCCACCTATTCAGCACTGGTGAGGCCACATCTGGAGTATTGCATCCAGTTTTGGGCCCCTCAGTATAGAAAGGATGTGTATGTGCTGGAGCAGGTTCAGAGGAGGGCAACGAAAATGATTAAGGGGCTGGAGCACATGACCTATGAGGAGAGGCTGAGGGATTTGGACTTATTTAGTTTGCAGAAGAGAAAACTGAGGGGTGATTTAATAGCAGCCTTCACCTTCCTGAAGGGGTGCTCTAAAAGGGATGGAAAGAAACTGTTCTCAGTAGTGACAGACAGCAGAACAATGGGTAATGGTCTGAAGTTACAGAAAGAGAAGGGTAGGTTGGGTATTAGGAAAAACTACTTCACAAGGAAGATGATGAAGCGCTGGAATGCCTTGCCTCGGGAGGTAGTCGCATCTCCATCCCTAGAGGTTTTTAAGCCCCAGATTGACATAGTCGTGGCTGGCATGACTTAATTGGAGTTCATCCTGCTTGGGGTGGGGGAGGGGCTGGACTTGATGACCTCTGGAGGTCGCTTCCAGCTCTGTTATTCTATGTGCAAGTTGCTAGGGAGATGACTTGTTTTTTAAATGTTAAATATTGGTCAGACATTTTAAACATGAGATTAAAATAAAGCCTGAAGCCTTATAACACACAAGAACTGCTGAATCCACTGATATTTTTAACAAATTGTATTTTAGAGTACATACATTTTCAGTGTGCTGAAGTATTACTTACTCTTGGAATTTCTTTGGGAATCAAATGAGGTTGGCTGGGGTTTGGAATGGAGCTAGAGCCCAAGCCCATTGTGTGATGAGATGACAGAAACTCCAGCCCTCTCGCAAACATCAGTACTTCCTGAGGTAAACCCCAGCTGATTAGCTATGGTCCCTACTGCTTTGTCTATTAGAGAAGAGCAGGAAATTGGAGCTACTGCAGGAAAAGGTCATAGCTCTACCATGCCCCTCACCCAGCCATAAACTCACACCATTTTCACTGGAGAAAGCACGACACAGGGGGAGGGAGCAGAAAGAGCCCATGTTAGGATAACTCCACTACCCTCCCCCCAGCTATTCCTCTCACTTATACATTCCCTTCCTGCAACATCTGACTTGTGACAAGAGCTGGGAGATATGAAGAGCCCCAGGAGCTTTCCCTCCAGGCTGTATGGGGAAGAGGGGTCTCCTGCTGAAGTTTCCCCAAGAGCTGGAGAGGGGGATGAAGAGCCCCAGGATCTGCAGGAGGAGCCGAGTTGAGGCAGAGTGTGTGCATGTGCAGATAGGATAGGTAGTGCATATACAGGTGCAATTGATACTCTCCTTCATTCATTTGGTATATCAGACAACATTCATCGCCTCTCTCTCTCACACCCACACAGGGGTAGGGCAGGAGGAGCTCAAAAATTTAAATACAGACCAAAACACAGTCTCATGTATTGCATTGGCCCTTCGTGGGGGTGGTGCTGTCTCTCCTGTATGGGGTGGAGGCCTCAAGGCCTGGGATTTACACGAGACTGCTGAAGGACATCTTCCCCTCAGCCAACTGGATCACTTTGAAGTGGAACTAGAGACGGGAGCCATTTCTAAGACTGGCAGGGGAAAGCTGCACCTTTGTGATTAGGAGAGGAGCAGAGAAACCCTGTATGCTGTAGCGCCATCAAGAAAAGGTGTGAGTTAGGTGCTTCTGACATGGATGATGGGGAGCTGCCAGTGGATTTAAGAAGCCCTGGTTGCAAAAGGCTTTGTCTCAGTACATTTGATCCGGAGTCAGATGGGACATGGACATTTATACTAGCTCAGAATACAAAGTCTTATTGTTATTGCCTATTATTTTATTCTATTCATTGTGCTTGTATCTGACTTATTTAATTCTGTTTATTTTTACTTTGTTGAAATTACTTTCAGCCAAAATAAAAGTTCCTTGATTACTTTCTTGAGTCCTACAAGTGATTGTCAATCCTGGGTGAACTTTCTGGGTGTTACATGGCTCTGATAGTTGAATGGCGTACAAAACTCATCTTCAGGATATGTGATATGGTTGTCATGGCTACAGTGCTGATCCTAACAAAATTCTCCAAACCACTGTTCAGATTTCTCACTCTGCGATGTACAGATTTCTCTGACGATAAATGTCAGGGACGAGTTTTTGATATCCTTACTTCAGTAGCATCTAACACCAAAAATAGTCTTAAGGATATCAAGGGGCTATTCATGTCGAAAGGAAATACTTAATACAAGCAATGCTGGCAGAATCTGGCTCCCAAAGAAACTTTCCTAACTAAAGTGAGCCAGGTTGAAGCATCAACTTGTGTTGAGTTTTTTATACTCCTTTTTAAAAAATGCAATGACATTTTCAACTGAACCCAAGAAATCAACAATTCAAAATGCGTAGGTGTATGGGCATTTGACACCAACATTTGGCATGAAGTAACACCTGTTTGGAGATGTCTGAAACTAAACTGCAGAAAATGTTAGAAAAAAAGCACTGTATTGAATAATATTGTGTTTGCAGAGTGATAGAACAAATGACAAGTATGTTGATTGCACCATTAACTTTTGTGATTAATTTGTATAGAGATGGTTGAATCATTAGCCATGACATGCGGGAGAGCTAATTTTACATAGCTTCTTTTGCAATCCAGCAATAACTTTTACCTCTTCTTATTTTTAATCACATATGAGCCTCTCTTCTTAGGTTACACTTTAAAATCTGTCATCCAGAAATCCCTGAAGCTTATTATGTTTCTTAGTCTTCTGGAAATACTTCTGACTTTGTCTGCCCTTAGTGTTAAAGCTAGAGGAGTATGAGTATGCCAGGGACTTGAACAGTGGTAAGGACAGCTCTTCTGGTTTATTTTTGGAACTTTTTCCCTGTTAAAGGTAGGCTGAGGGTCATTTGCTCTTGTGGGAAATTCAGCCACTTTATGTTTGCTTGCCATGCTCTGTCTCCAAGAACGCCAGCCCTGATTGCTCTATTAATAATTAACTGGTTTATTTTTTTCCTTATTTTTTTAAATTACATCTTGAGATAGTTCTATGGCTTAGGAAATCCTGGTTGTGTTTTTATTTTCAGAAGTGACTTCAGTATCATTTTAGGTTTCTCTCCACCAGTTTTTCGTTATTCAGCACTTAATAGCAAACTTTTTCTTAATTACAGCCAGTTCCTCAGAATTCTTAATGGAAATCCCATACTATAGCTTTCTTTGAATCAAGAGGATGAGGAATAGCATGTATATACAGCTCATACACATATTATTGTTATTAATTGTTATTAGTAATAAGTACTTCTTTTTTAAAAAAAAAAAAGAGAGGAGGGCTGTAACTGAACTTTAGGGGAGGGCTCCTGAAAAAGAAGGCTGTAACCGAAAAAGAGGAGGACTCCCACCAAACCTGAGGTCTTTCTGCTTGCTAAGGAGCCCCAAAGATACTGAATACCACTCCTCTCACCAAATTAAATGAAGCTATTGTACTTTAGGGTCCTAAAAATGGATTTAAGTGGCTAACATTTTGACCATATCCAATAAAGTTTGTGCTTAATGCTTCACCAGTGTAACGACATGAAATTGGCAGCTCTCAGCATGATTTCTGTAGGTTCTGAGCACATACAGAGAAGCGCTCAGTGCTCTCAACTCCTGTTAAAGTTATTTGGCACAAATGTTACTGTGTAGGAGATAGCCAAGGTATCCACCATCTGAAAAGGGAGAATGATAGCAAACTAAGCAACAGCAAACTGCTAGTATAAACAAAGGATACTGAATAGAATGGGCACTCACTCAAAATCTCCATGTCTATGTCTGGATTGCTGAGAACTGTCAGCAAAATATGCCAGTTTAAGCAATGCATTTCATGGAATCATAGACTAGTATGGCTGGAAGGGACCATAGGAGATCATCTAGTCCAGCTCCCTGCCAGAAGCAGGATCAACCCTAACTAAATCATCCCCATCAAGACTTTGACAAACTGGGACTTAAAAACCTCTAGGGATGGAGATTCCACCAGCTCTCTAGGGTAAACCACACTTCTCCTTCTGAAACTTCTGACCATTGCTACTTGTTCTGCAATCCATCACTATGGAGAATGGCCTCTCTTCATCCTCTTTACAGCCCTGCTTCAGGAAGTTGAAGGCTTCTATCACTCTTCTCTTCTGCCAACTAAATAATCCCAAATCCCTCAGCCTGCCCTCATAGGTCATATGTTCCATCCCCCTCCTCATTTTTGTTGCTCTCCACTGGACCTGCTCCAATGTATCCACATCCTTTCTATACTGGGGGGCCCAGAACTGGACGCAATACTCCAGATAAGATCTCACCAGTGCTGAACAGAGGGAAATAATAACTTTTCTTGATCTACTGGAAATGCTTCTCCTAATGCACCCAAATATGCTGCCAGCCTTTTAGGCTACAAGGGCACACTGTTGATTCATATCCAGCCTCTCCTTCACTGTAATCCCCAGGTTCTTTTATGCTGCACTGCTACTTAGTCAGTTGTTACCCAGCTTGTACACATTTTGTGTGTGGATGTTCTACCAGTTTTGTCAACAAAATTTTGTTGCAAAATTTGTTTGTTTCTCACTTGTCTTTGAGTACAATTAAAACAGTTAAACATTAATACTAAACATAGCATGAGTTGTGCAAATATACTGTTAAATAAGTGCATTATTTGCAGTAGGACAGGGAACTCAGTTTTTGAAATTCAAGTCCTAGGACAGAACAGATGCCATCATTGAGGAAGAATGAGAATGGGACATCAGAAAAGCACTAATTTGTACTTCAAGGGCATTAGTTAATGACAGACCAATATTTATTTTAAATGATGTAGAATATGACTTATACATTTAAATTTCATGGTTTGTTCAGGTAGAAGCAAAACACTTAATGAATCACTGACTTCATTTCATTTTCAGCCTTGAAGTGATCAATCATCTTCCAAAAGAAACTTGGATAGCTGGATCAGAGTCAAATTGCTGAACTCTGAGTATCTTGGAACACATAATGTTCATAGGCTTGGCGGAAAGTTACAAATTTGATTACATTAATGATGTCACTCTTGAATGTGTATTATCTCAAACTGTTCCTTCTGGTTACTGTGATCACCCTTGGTAGTGATAGAAACTTAAATTCAAGTTTATATGGAAGAAGCTGTAAATTCCACAAGCTGGCTTTGCTCTTCTATGGAAAATTGTCATTTTCCATAATTCAGGTTTATAAGCAGGTGTTTTACTATCTATCTACATTCAGACATCAACTTCAGCATCCATGTTCACCAGCCATTGACAACATGAATCAAGTGACATTTTTTATTTTGACAACACTTTAACATTCATTTTAAATGCTTCTGGATAGGAATATGTGTAATTTCCCATTTTATCACTAGACTTTCCTTTATCACTCTAGTAAAAGACAAAAATCAGTACTTTTAAACATTTTGTTTTCTGTGACATTTGGGATGTAGAACAATTGTGGACATTTTCAGTGAAGCAGAATATAAAAATTGTAATGCTATAAGAAAAGAATTAAAAAAACAAAGGAGCAGCTGTAAATAAAATAACGAATATTCCACTGATTAATAAAATCCCTATTGCAATTTACAAGTCTTGTTTTTCAATGTAAAATGCACGTTTTGTCACATTTCCTTATGCAGTATGTGGAACAATTTTCTCTTATTGTAAAGCGATCAGGACAAAAGAGTGCTGATTGGTTTTCTTACTCATTTCAATGGAGCTCTGCAACATCCTTTGTGATAGATGTGTGACCAATGGAATTCACAAGCACATTTTTTCTTATTTACCCTTCTGATTATTCTCTTTACACGAGCATAAAGGACCACTGCATCAGCTGTATTTAAATCTCCTTCACTTTACTGAATTGTTAAGCATATTATGTGCTTAGGCTAGAAATTCTGGTAATTATAGTTACTGAATCTGGCTAGAAACAATCATATTCACTTCCCATGGTGTTACCACCATGCTTAAAAATGTTATCAAATATAAAGGTAGATGTATGGAATCTTGACTAGAATACACATGCTTCTTAAAACTACCAATTTATGTAGAAAATGAGAGGGTAGGAGTGAAAAAAATAAACTGAGTGTGAAATAAAAGAAATCTTTTGAAGAGTTTCTAAATTTTCTTTTAGGACGACGAAAAATCAAAAGGACACAATGATGAATCCAGCCTTAATGTAACTCCTTTGAAGTTAGTGGAGATATACCATGAATGGGTTTTCCCCAGAGGGTTTAAAAGTCATTTATTTTAAATGAGGCTTATGCATATTTTAAAATGAGAGTTGCCCTTCAGAATACAGAAGTACCGAGTATGAAAGAGAAGACATCCTGAAAAATAAAGGAAGATGTGTCTCCTGAGGAAGCATTTGAGGGTAGAAAGTCAAACTGTTTAACTCTTTTCCCCATCTCATTCATCTGGCTTGCCAGGTCTAAGTAATGGAAGTGGATTAAATGCTGAGGTTTTAAAATAAGGGAGACCCAGCTGTATAACTTTGATCATAATACACTTTACTAACGGGGTTGGATCCCTCCCTAGGAGGCTGCAAGACTTGTGTGTCAGGTGGATTGGTGTGATTGGTCAGGAAGGAGGAGCTAGATTGACTATAAAGGGCTGGTGTGATTTAGGATAGAGAGCTGGTCAAAATCCTAAGTGCGGTTATGATCATATAGTCCTGTCGGAAAAGTCCTTTGTTCACAGGAGAGGACGGTAAAGATCCAGCTGTAATACCTTATCCCACTCCAGATGAGGAATCAGTCAGTGCCATCTCTAACAAGGCTTGTTCCTACTTCTCTCTTGGTAGCCATTCCCCAAGTTGGGTGCTCCCCCATCTTTCTCTGCTTCCCATGTTCATGAGGTTCAGCACACTCTGCTCTCAAACATGCGCCAGGCAGTGGTGCTGAAGCATACCGTCCCAGACAGGAAGTGGGGAAAAGCAGTGCGGGCAGCAACTGTGGAATCGAGGTTCTGATTAGCAATTTGGAGGGTGAGTGTGTGAGGAAGGGAGGGAACACACTGGTTTTGTGCACACGAGAAGGAATGGGCGTAGGGACTCACCTCCTGCACATTGGGCAAGAAAAGGTCTTTCCGCAGCATATTTGAAGAGCGTGATGAGTGGGATCAGACCAAGGCAGCAAGCTGATATGCTACTCCCAACATGGTCTATTAGTATGGTATGGTGTATTAGTTAGGCAGCATAAACTGACTTCATAACCAGTCAGTACAGATGCTGCCATCAGCATCAGAAGTAGCCAGCAGAGTTGTGGGAGAACATGCTGTCATTGCTCAGAGAAGGGAGCAGAATGAACCCTACCATCTGCTCTGTGGAATAAGCAGAGTGGCAGAATCTCTGTGACTCCAGAAGACAAACCTCTTGTCCCTATTCCTGGTCTGTATAGGATTGGATTTTGCTTTATATGTACAGACCTATCCTTTATAAATAATGCACATTTTACTAATACATGCATAGACATCATACAACAATAAAAAATATACAATGGGAAATGCAGTTCTCAGCTCTCATCCATCAGCTAGTAATCAACAGTGAAGAAACACGCAACCTTGGACTCCAATGCTGGCAGATCCAAAGTTCCCCTTCAGGAAGATCATGATTCCTTACACGGCCTCACTGTGTCTATTACAGGCAGCATATGTGATGTGTAGAATTCTATGCTAACCCAAGAATTGTGTGAGATCTGATGAGGTAGCCCAAAAGAACTTCTTTAGAGGCAATTCAGAAAATATAATTAGAAATACTGTCTAGATATTAAATTATAATGAAAGGACACCATTCCTCACCCATTATGTCTTTTGCTTTAACTAATAGTTTGTTTACAGTGAATATTTAATAAAATAGCAAAAAATACAATAACCAAAAAGTAAACATCAACTTTTTTTTTTTACAAATCATTGAAGAATATCCAGACCAAGGAATCATCTGACTGATCTGAGATTCCCAATCCTGTACTTCTGAAGGCATTAGGATCAGGTGGGTAACAATGGACTGTTTCGTTACATTGTACTATGCAATACCTTGATAGTTGAGATAAAAGCTTTAGAAATATATGCAGACAGATGGAATCAGACTCTCAGCCAGTATAATTCAGTGTCATTCTACTGACGTCAGTGATTTTAACTAAGACAGTTTATCCCAGCTGAGAATCTGGTCCAGTAGGTATTGCACAGATGGCAAGAAAAGTGATATGCATTTTCCTTAAATTAGATTCCTTTTCAGTTTTACTTAAGTGTGCTTTATACTAAGATTAAAAACTGATTGAGGATTTACTGATATTGATATTAGGTGTCACGTGCCTGAGGGTCAGATTCTGAAGCCCATATACATGGCACTTGTTCCTGCAGATACTGTGTCTAAGAACTGGTCTGAGACATTTCCATGGAACCATGTTCTATAGGACTATGCCTTTTCTTTGAATGCTTCAGAAAAGCAAGTCAATTTCACAGGAATTTTGTTCAAGAAGAAAGGTGAATGGGGGGAGTTCTGACAATGGAGAAGCATTCCTTTTTCACATTTTTGGATTTAAATATTTTGATTTTTTCATTTAGAAATAGCTTTTCCTTTTGATTTTTTTAAAATACATTGCATTTTTTACTATAACAACAAAATGTTTAAATTGAAACAAAACTTTTGTCTACACAAAACATTTTAAATGATGCTGTCACAGGGCAATCAACAAATCCTTCTGGGAGAGAAGCCCCTCAGGGCAGATTCTGGGAATCAGCTCACACAGCTGGTGAGCATCAGATGTTTGGCCCACACTCTCAACTGGACAATAAGAAAAGAGTTATTATCAGAAGAAAGGGGGTTGTATTTACCACAGGCAGATACACCCTACACAACTCCTTGTTCCTCACGGCTGGAGAGGACCCTGCCTTGTAGCCACCATAGAAGCCTAGTCTGAACCCCTAACTAGACCGTTGTGTGGGTTCCTTTTCCCAAACTTTTCTTTCATGAGTGCGAAGACAACAAATGAGCCTTGAAAAAATTAATCTGTGCATGGCTGACTGACTAATCGCAGGTGGAATTAACTTTACCAGCATTTAGATTCAAAATGATTTTTTCCCCTGATTTTTCCTTTTGAGAGAATTTCAGAAACTACAGTTATTGGTTCAGTTTGGAGTGAAATCTTACATAGAAATTTCAAAATTGTTCATGAAATGGAACTGGTATCCTAAGCCTAGCTCTAATAAGTATAATACTTATCTCCTGCATAAAGTGCTTTCAGGGCTACAGATGAAAATTGCTATGTAAAAGCCAGACACTATGGCACTATTGCTGCCATAATTAGTAAGTTTTATTCCACGAAAATAACAGCTGCAGAATCTAGGCTTAGTTTAGTGTTCAGAGGATATCAGTATACTCAGTACTTTGTCCTGCTTCACCTGTGGTTTAAATCTTGAAATGCAGCCTGCCATCAAATTTTCTCTTTTTCCCAAGTATATGAACGGACACATAGCAGGCTAGTGTAGACGCAGCTAAAGATAAGGCCAAACTATGAAATCAGATCCAAACCCAGATCTGGAAAGTGTCTTATATTGAAGGTTTAGCTCTGGGCTTACCTGTTATTTAGATCTTTAGGAAATTAAGCAACATCTCTTGGAACTGCCATCAAATTTTCTCTTTTTCCCAAGTATATGAACGGACACAGCAAGTTCAGGTTTTGTTTTATTTAACTTAATTTTTTTTCTTTTGAAAGCTGATTGAAACCCTGTATTCACATTTCACAAGCAGTAGACTTCATTGTAACAATGCCTGACCTTTCTGACGATGCCCCATATGTCCTTTTCACTGAATCTAGGATACGGTAATCAGACTCCTGACACAGGCTGCAATTTATTGATCACATTATCCCTGAAATGCTTTTGTTGCACTGGCTCAGCTCCCTGGTCATCATGCTGATTTTAAAATGTTATTCCACACCAGGTACACATTTCATGAGTTGGCATCATTTTATGCATTCATACCTAAATTGAAAAGTCCTCAAGGGCCTCAGTTCTTATGCCAGAGCATCTTTGTACTTTGATAATGCAAAATGGCTGCAAAGGAGGCATAAATGACAGAATGCCCTTTGCTGGGTGGTGTAGAGCTATTGTAATAGAATTATGCAGGCCCTTCTTTTTTCCTACTGTAGAGGGTAGGATAAACCATGCTGGCTTGTTGTGGCTTGTAATAGCCCTGGGACTGGAGCTAAAATTCAGGAAGCTCATATCTGACTTAGGCTGAGTCTACACTACAAGATAAAATTGAAATTATTAATATTGATTTGGTAACTCTGGAATTTATAAATTTGATTTTTAATATCCTCACCTCCCCCAGGTGCTCCTCACAAAGTTGATGTTGCTGCAACACTCAATTGACAAGCATCAACTGTTGCACAAGTGCATTGTGGAAACCTATCCCACAGTTCCCTCATCCCCCAGCAATGGAAAAAAAATGACCAAGTATAGAGACAGAACCACAAACTCCATGCTTGGGGTATTTGTAATGGGTAGATGCACTCACATTGCTAATAGCAAAGAAAGAAAGACATTTCCCAGCCTCTCATACAAACATGACTCCATAGCTACAGGCTTCCTGATTCTGATTTGAAATTCATGAAGTTCTTCCTGTTATCTAATTCTGTGCACCTGGACAGCAGCAACCGGAGCAGAGCACTAAGGGGCATTGTGTGTTACATACGGGACAACTCTGGAGGCTAATAAATTACATTTTAAGATATGGAGCTTCCACACTGGCCTTTAATAGAACTCTTGAATTCGAGCTTGACACTACACCCATTAGGTACCTATGACATTGTGATATTAAGATTAGTGCACCCTAAATCGAGCTAATGGTATTTACAGTGAAGACAGTCATGTGGTAGTGTCGAGCTAAGTGTCTCATAATTGAATTTATCTTGTAGTGTAGACGCAGCCTGGGAATCACTCCTTTTCTCTTTCCTCCACTTCATCTCTTGACTGGGTGCACCTTGTTCTGTCTTAGAATTTGCCACAGAGGGTGTGATTGAGTAATTTGGCATTCACAATGAGAAAGAAGCCATCTTCACTCACACCACTGGAGGGGAGGGGTGGCTTTGGAGCTATATGGACTGCCAGAAGAGCATTTGCTGCTGCAGAGAGAAAGCAAGCTGAGAATCTGAGCTCAGCGCCTGACAGATTCAGACAAAGTCTGTGAGCATCATTCTAGTATGCCTACAGCATATATAAAAACAACCAGAGCCCAAAGGGCACCTTTCATCATTAAGGAACTAATGCTGGAGAGGCACTGAGCTATTGTTTGTGAACAAAGATGCTGGAATGATCTCTCAGTGAACTCTTGCCACTCTAAAGGCTGAAGCCAATGTAGGATTTAGGAGCAGGTGACTGACCACCCTGGAGTGCTGGGTTTGGGGGCACCAGGCTCAGGGTGTTTTTGTTAGCACAATGAAGTAGAATGTTTGAAGTAACATGTTACAGGTATTCCATATATGGGTTCAAATTTCACTAACATCCTAGAGTGTTCCAGACTTTTGTAAAATCTTGTTATATCCTCCAGACTCTCTGGCTACATCCGTACTACAGAGATATTTTGAAAAAAGCCCTTCTGGAAGATCTCTTCCGAAATAACTTCTTTTGTAAGAATGCATCCACTCACAAAAAAGTGGATCAAAAGAGTGATCTGTTCTTTTGAAAGAGAGCATCCACACAGCTCCTGCTCTTTCAAAAGAAAGGGCTAGGGATCAAAAAATTAGCTGCAATGAGGACTGCTTTTTTGAAAAAAGGGCCCTGCGGAGCTTCTATACACATTTTCTTTTGAAAGAAGCTTTCAAAAGGGGACGCTTTTCCTGAAATGGGAAAAGAAAAGTGCTTTCAAAAGGAGCACCACATTCTTTCTATCTACTTTCAAAAGAATGATTTTTGTGTGTAGACGTCTGAAGGATCTTTCGAAAGAGGCCCCTTCTATCAAAAAATCTTTTGAAAGATCTTGCTCGTGTCGACTCAGCCTCTGAGAATTACATTTGCATTGGACCTCCTAAAATGTTGTCATTAATCAATACAGATTTGCAGACTCTCGTATGAGAATTTAATGTTTCATATGAAAGGGATGAATCATGCATGCAAAGCAAGTGCCCAAATTGTGAAATGGGCTTAAAATGCAATAAAAAAGTAAGACATTCAGAAGTTAACAAATGGAGAGAAGGGGGATTGCTTTATTTGAGAGTCAGTCCTGGCTCTAGAAAACTTCTTAGACTATAGGCAAGGGTGGGAGCTTGGAACAATACCATGGGGGGAATTCAGTCCATATTTGTTACTTAGATCTCAATGTTGCAAACACGTACATGGTTGACCTTTAGCACATGAGAGCCATGTCTACACGTGCACGCTACTTCGAAGTAGCGGCACTAACTTCGAAATAGCGCCCGTCACGGCTACACGTGTTGGGCGCTATTTCGAAGTTAACTTAGACGTTAGGCGGCGAGACGTCGAAGCCGCTAACCCCATGAGGGGATGGGAATAGCACCCTACTTCGATGTTCAATGTCGAAGTAGGGATCGTGTAGTCATTGCGCGTCCCGCAACTTCGAAATTGCAGGGTCCGCCATGGCGGCCATTAGCTGAGGGGTGGAGAGACGCTCTCTCTCCAGCCCCTGCGGGGCTCTATGGTCACTGTGTGCAGCAGCCCTTAGCCCAGGGCTTCTGGCTGCTGCTGCTGCAGCTGGGGATCCATGCTGCATGCACAGGGTCTGCAACCAGTTGTCGGCTCTGTGGATCTTGTGTTGTTTAGAGCAACTGTGTCTGGGAGGGGCCCTTTAAAGGAGCGGCTTGCTGTTGAGTCCGCCCTGTGACCCTGTCTGCAGCTGTGCCTGGCACCCTTATTTCGATGTGTGCTACTTTGGCGTGTAGACGTTCCCTCGCTGCCCCTATTTCGATGTGGTGCTGCACAACATCGATGTTGAACATCGACGTTGCCAGCCCTGGAGGACGTGTAGACGTTATTCATCGAAATAGCCTATTTCGATGTCGCCACATCGAAATAGGCTACTTCGATGTAGGCTTCACGTGTAGACGTAGCCGAGGTTGCACAGGATCAGGGCCCACCTAGGTTAACAGTACTAGACAGTTTATCTAAAATATACCCTTTATTCTGAAGTTTCAGACAGAAAATGAAAAGAAAAGAAGATAAATTACTTTCAGTGCCAGAATATATTGTATCTGCCCACATTATTAAGATCCTATTTTAAAGTAGAGGTGGGCCAAAACCAGAACCTGGAGTCAGAAAATATTTGAACTATGGAAGTCATGACAGCAGTTCTGACAGGTACCGGCAAGCCCAGCGGCAAGGTGGGAAGGGAGATCAGCTCTCTGCCCCCCAGAAGGGGTGGGACACTGGGCAGAAGGGGGGCTTTTGACAGTCAGTCCCCCTCACCAAGCTCCTCTCCAGAATTTCAAAGGAGCCTGAAGCTCCAGGTCCTTTTGAAAAGCTGGACCTGGGGCAATTGCCCTCTTTGCCCTCTCCAGTCCCATCTGTGGGCCTGAGGAGGGTTGAGGTCCGTATCTCTCGATCTTATCTGTGATGTTGATTATGGGTTACATCCATAACTGGAAGGAGACTGCCTTTACATCTATGGGATTCTGAGTATGGAAAAGTTTTGCTCACTTCAACAGGTGTAAGTAGGCCAGATGCTCTTGAAAATACTCATTTTGGGGGAAAGTTGCACCAAGACAGTACAAATCACACAAAGAGAACATATCTTGTGCATTTCTATCATATGGACTGAAGTTTGACAGCAAACATCTCACAAGACTGTAGCATCATTATTTATTACCAAACTCAAACACCATGGCTGATTCAATCTTCAACTGAGAATCTGAACCCTCACTTGGGTTATCTCTAGTTTAAATTAATAAAAAATAATTTCTGCATTTATTTTAAACACACTCTCTGGAAGTATTCTTATTTTAAGAAGCAATAGATACTGTGATCTAATGGTATTTTGAAAAATAATCACGACACTGGATTTATTTCTTAGTCTGTGAATCCGACAGTTATTTTGTTTGTCTCCTTTCATGTTATTACAAGTATTAAAGTCATGAGTAGAATTGTCAGTAATTTCCCAGATGCAAAGAAGAACTTACTACTTTAAATTTTAGCCAAGAATCAGTAGTTTACCACTGGGTAAAGTCACATTATTGTTATGCGTATGATAACATAATACAATGAACTGGCACATGCACAACATCTGTAATGTTCTGTGCATAATAAGTATTGTTTGAGAACCAATAAAAGCAAGAGAGGAGGATAAAAATACCAGTTCTAACTTAATAATGAGGTTAATACGCTCACATATTTAAATAGGTTTCTATTTACTCGAAACTAAATGGTGAGTATTTTAATATCCTTGACATTTATAGACTCTATTAATAAAACTTCTATTGAATTGTAGACACTCAAGCATAAAGAAAAGCATATAACTGCAATCTTGTAGACAGTGCAAGCACTTGTTATCCAAAAATACAAAAAGAAATTCTGTCTTACAATGTGCTCCTTACTGTCAACTAGAATGAGACTCCTCCTTGGAAGGTAAGTATACCTCACAAGAGACCTTAAGTAAGAAAATAAATAAAATGGGGCCAAACTCACAGCCATAGCACCTCCTGCTGGCTACCTGGGAATTAACTTGACCTTCAGAAGAGCTCCTTCACCTGGTTGGTGTGTTGCCAGTTGTTGCTCCCAGCTCTATACATGCTGTGCTCTCTGGGCCTGCATCACTCTCCAGACTGCAGTGTCCTTTTCAGGCCACTGGCCTCTAGCAGGGCCCACCACAATCTCTCAATCCACTTCTGGGGGTAACAGCAGTCCTGTGTCTGCATACTCACCATGGTGGCCCACTGCAGCCTCAGTCTAGACCCTCTCCTCAGGGACAAGCCACAGTCCATATAGGCCACTCTGCAATGCAGCTACATGCAGTGTAAGGCATAAGAGGAGAAACTTAGGGTCATCCATTCCTCTGAGTCCTGGGCCAGGGATGCTCTGGTGACAGCCTTGTCCTGCCCTCCTCCTCTCTTCCTTATCTGTCTCATTTTCTCTGGGCCACTTCTCCATGACCCCTTCCACTTTTCTGGCCTTTGTAACAGGGCCAACAATCTGGAAGGCATCAGGTTGGAGTCATTTTCTTGCTCCCCTGAGCCTGTCCAGCACTGCTCTGTCTCCTAGTAGGTGTTGGTCCTCCCACTTCCTTACTAAGGGACAAACTGACTTGGTTCTGCTGGGCAGCTCCTTATGTACCGGGCTGCTTCAGTAAGCTGCCCTCTGATTGGTGCCCTTAGGAACTCTTTCGTTATTGTCTGCTGTGTTGCACAGGCTCCCTCCAGCCTTCATTAACCCCTTCCCTGAAGGAGTGGAGCAATGGGCCCGTTATTGATACAAGTCAGGAAGATGGGGTTGGGGAAACAAAGAAAGGAAGTGGTATTGATTAAGATATCTATTTATGAAACTCATGCAAGTTACCCTGCCTACATCTAGAATAGAAGCATTGTATAACAGAAGGAACATCATAATTGAAGAAGGTACATAGGCTGGTAATTAGACAGGTATGTACTGCCTAACAGGGAATTTGATGCCTTAAAGCAGTGCTTAGAGGAGGAGATTATCAAAGACACCAACAGCAGTTAGGTACCCCTTCTACATTGAGAGATGGTAGAGTTAGGGCCTAACTGCCATTTGTACCTTTGTAAACTTCACTTGCTATATCATTAATGGATATTCACCTAACTAATTTTAGGCACTCAGGTTTGAAAAGTTGATGTTTGTCTTTAAAGAAAGAGAGATTTGCAAAGATGAGAAATATGCAAAGATATGTGTGATTACATTTTAGACTTCAAAGCATTAAGCAAAATGCAAAAGAAAAATACCTCAGAGAAATGAAGCTATTCTGGCTTTATATTTTGTGTTTCAGTAGAAACGTAAGGGACACATTTTCATCTTAGCATTGAGTATTTACATACATAACTCACGGTTCATCAAGATGAGAACTCAAGACATATTTTTAAAGAACTTTAACAGTTGGCATATGGAAACATTTTGGAGTGTTTTAGATTTTAAAAGACTGATATTTTTATAAAGGAATTCATTATTCTAATTATGACACAGAGATTCTGGATTAAGTATCAGAGAAATTAAATCTTGCAAGACACCACAATGATTTCTGTTCCAAAGCATCACATTGCTCTAGATCCTATGAGTTTACATTAGTCATGTTGCATAACATCATGTCATATCTGAAGTGCCAATGAAATAAAGTATGAAAGTCACCAAAAGTGACACATTACAAAATGGCACAGTGTAAAGCAATACATCAGAATATGACATGGTTACAATTACTATAGCCTTTTCTTCTGTAATTCTTCAAAAGAAGAATTTATTTAAGTGATTTGTGTTTTTTTTCTTCTGAAAAAATGTTTTTAAGGATTGTAAAAGGATCATAACACGGCAGTATGTTGTATAATAAGTCTATACTACTCAAATGTGCTTGATTCAAATTCAAGTTCACTTTTTGGGAAGTGGTTCCAATTTTACTAATAAGGTGAAAACATATGTTGAGAAGACAATGTAAAGATAGAAACAGATTGTGACTGATGACATGCTGAAAATTGCCAAGTTGGCAATGTGCAGGAAATTGGCTCCTCAGACCCATAGTGGACCTTATATTCCATTGTTTATGGAGACTGTGTCAAGGGTGAAGATTTCTGAAGGATTGCTGCTGATTTACATTTATATACCACATAGGTCCAATACATTACCGTAGTGCACTGTGCAACATGCAAGTACCGATACACAGGAGCAATTGTGGATCTTAGTTCTCCTCTGAAATAAAGAGTTAGAGTCACAGAGGGTCATAAGTCACAAAAGGGCTTAAGTGCTGACATTGTAGAGTTAGGCCCTAGTGGCATTCATAACCCTTTCCCTCTGCGCAGCTGCTGCCTAACATTGTAGGCATCTAAACTCCTTCAGACCTGATACTTTGCAGTAAAGTTCCCGTATCTGGAACTGTGTGCTGCGGCCATAATCTGGCCATCCAGGCACCCAGGCCCCTGTGGAATCTAGAAAAGATAGTCTCTCCTCCACCTAGCTTGTTTGTGGGGTACTGTCTGTTGAGTATGTTCGGAGGAGCCACACAAAATGACAGGGAATGGAGGCAGTCCCTCATATCTGTTAGCCCAGTGGTTAGGATATTCACCTAGAGAATAGGAAACTTCCCACTGAAATCACTTAGATGAGAGAAGGGATTTGAACAGGGGTTGGCCTGCTCTGAGGTGACTGCTCCAACTAGGGGACTATGTATTAGGGTGTACTCTCAGTCTCTCCTGGGCCAGAGAGCAAGACATAGAATAACTCTCTAGTGTGGTGGTCAAGACATGCTCATGGAAAATGAGAGTTCCGTGATCCAGTCTCTCTACTCCAACCACCAGCAGTAGTAGCAGCAAGCATCTTAGCTGTGTGATTCCAGGAGAAGGTTCCTGGCTGTAAATCCCAAGCAGAGTTAGGTGTGTCCTTGGAGCCTGGATGGGAGAGCCCACATCCAGCAGATAGAAGTGGCCATTGTCTTTGAAGACTCATGGCCATTTGGGGTAGAGGAAGATCCTGGGTATTTGAAAAAAAAAGTCAAATGTAGTGTCCTTCTTTAAAAAAGAAAAGGAGAATCTGGGGAGCTATAGACAGGTCAGCCTCAGTAAGTCCCTGGGTAAAGCATGTAGGGGATCCTCAAGGAATGCATTTTGAAGCAATTGGAAGAGGGGAAGTGATCAGGAATAGTCAACATGGATTCACCAAGTTCAAGTCATGTCTGACCTACCTTATTGCTTTCTATGATGAGGAAACAGCTGAATGGATACAGGTAAGGTGGTGGATGTAATATACCCTGACCTTAACAAAGCTTTTGATATGGTTTCCCACAGTATTTTGTCATCAAATTAAAGAGTTATGAACTGGATAAATGGACTGTAAAGTGGATAGAAAGTGGGCTAGATCATTGGGTTCAATGGGTACTGATCAGTGGCTCTCAGTCTGGTTGACAGGCAGTCAGTATCAAATGCAGTGCCCCCAGGGTCATCTTAGGGCCCTGTTTTGTTCAACATATTTATTAATGACCTGGATGAGTGTAGGGTTAGGGTCTAGGGAGATGTAGAAAGTCAGAGGACCAGGGAAAAAGAAATCTAATGAGGTTCAACAAGGACAAGTGCAGAGTCCTGCACTTAGGACAGAGGGATCCCAAGCACTACTATAGGCTGGGAACTGACGGTCTAAGTAGCAGTTCCACAGAAAAGGATCTGGGCATTACAGTGGATGAACAGCTGGATATGAGCCAACTGTGTGTCCTTGTCAACAAGAAGTCTCATGGCACATTGGAGAACATTAGTAAGAGCATTGCTAGCAGATCTAGTGAAGTGATTCTTCCCCTTTATAAAGCACTGGGGAGGATGCATATGCAGTATTGTGTCCAATTCTAGCCAACCCCCATTACAGAAAGGATGTGGATGCACTGGAGGGAGTCCAGCAGGGGGTTGGAGCACATGACTTGTGAGGAAAGACTGAGGGATTTGAGCTTATTTAGTTTACGGAGGAGAAGAGTGAGGTGGATTTGATAGCAGCCTTCAAGTACCTGAAGAGGAGTTCCAAAGAGGAAGATGGGTAATGGAATGTTTGAAATAGCCCCTTAATTCAAACTTTGCTGCAGTTTGGATGGAGCACAAGTTGCATACATTATTTTTTTAAAAAATGCAGTGCAAAAGTAACCTGAGAGTATATGTTGTAAAGACCAGGACCAGGGTGTTTTCTTCTTTACAGGCATTGGAATTGTTATGGTAGCTTTTCACATCCTTCTTATTTGACACCACTGTTTCTTGTCACATGCTCAGCTGGGTTATTTATAGATGTTATAGGTATCACAGGGATAGCTGTGTTAGCCTGTATCTGCAAAAACTAGAAGTTCTTTGGCACCTTATAGACTAACAAATTTTTTGGGGCATAAGCTTTCATGGGCATCACGCATCTGATGAAGTGGGTCTTTGCCCGTGGAAGCTTATGCTCCAAAAAATCTGTCTATAAAATGCCACAGGAATTCTCGTTGTTTTTATATATGTTATGTGTATTTTAACAGAATTTTCATATATGTTGCAAGTAGCAGCGGGGTAGACATGTTAGTCTGTATCCACAGAAACAGTGAGAAGTTCTGTGGCACCTTATAGACTCACAAATATTTTGGAGATAAGCTTTCATGGGCAAAGTTCTGCTTCGTCAGATGCAATGCTGCAGAAATTGCCATTAAACAATCAGCATTTACCAAAAGTAAATTGTGGTCTCTGAGTTACCCCCATTGCACACTTACTCATAGAATAGTTAATAACTTTCATATCTCACATAAATTGTTCTGGCGACAATTGCTCAGTGTTGAATTAGTAATGGTCATCATTGTATTAGGGCAAAATTCTGATGGTACAATATATTTGAAAATAAATGTATCCACGCTGTCGAGTACATTAGCAATGAGAGAGTGACCAAGAATATGATTGTAATTATTATTCAAGTGGAATTATGCATGTGGGTTTTAATTATTAAAATATGAAACTATGAGCTCATGATATAAAATGTTATTCATGTGCATATAAATAACTGTAAATGAAGAAAATTGCTATAAAATAAGCAACATAATTTGACTTAAATATTTTCCTTTAATTTTCCCCTTGATTAAATTTTGTGCAGGTGATATGATTAGCTCTGTGATGAGAAGGTATCTTAGTAGTTCATGGAGAATTATAAAACAGATCATTGAGATAATTAAATAAGTATTAAGTGGATTAGTTGGTCAGCTCCCAAAGCTCTGATATGGCTTTTAAGTGGGAAACATGCAAAATGACTACAAAATCTGGTGGTGTGATTTCCATAACAGTTTTAGTTATCATGGGGGGGTGAGTTCTTGTTTTTTCGCACTTCGTGGCATTTATCATCCTTCAAAATTATTAGAAAAAATGATCCATTCACGTTGACTATTTTAATTTTCAGTGTGGAATAGGGAAAAGAAAAAGAAAAGTCTGTAGCCAAAACTGGACTCACTTTTCCTGATTGGTCACATGAAATACTCAGAAACATGTTTATGGGTGTTAAATATAGAACCCCAGAAAAGGTATTTTTCATTAGCTGTTTCTCTGTTATATAGTATACAGTTATGTAAGGTAGTATCATGATAAATCTTATGTTAATACTCATCACGTGCAGCACAGAAACAATAGGTCTTTATATGCCAAAGAAATTCAACAGCATAGATATTTACCACACACACAAACATATCCCACTTCAAAATGGGGGCAACAGATTACTAGGATGTAAAATGAGAAGGGACCATTATAATAATCTAATCTGACCTGCATAACACAAGCCAGAAAATTTCACTTAGTAATTTCTGCCTCAACCCAAAGGATGTAATCCTGGCTCTATTGAAATCAATGGCCAAACTCCCATTAACTTAAATAGAGACTTGATTTCAATGCCTATCTTTTAGGGAGACATCCACTCTTGGTTTGAAGTCTTCAGGTGCATCTACCACACAGGTCAGCGACTTTTGACATATGGCTCATCAGGGTAATCTACTGGCAGGCCATGAGACATTTTGTTACATTGACTGTCCATAGGTATACACCCAAACAACTCCTGCAGCTCAGTTTCTGGCCAATGGGAGCTGGGGGAAGCAGGGGCCAGCATATCCCCGGAGCCCACACATTTTCCACAAGCTATTTCACTGGAGATTATTTCTAATTTAAGAGACCATCTGTTTTGCTAGGATTTTGTATATTGCAAATAGGTACTGTCTTGTAGCATCAGTTTAAAAAAGCTGCTAAGCCTTTGATTATCTTTCTTCTGTTGTTTTTTTCTTTCTAAAAATGCCTGAAAGAGAAGGTTCTATAATTAATAGGCACTAGAGTAGAGAAAGACCATATATTAATTATAATTAGTCAGTTATCTACTTTTATGCTTCTACAGTCCTGTCAGACAAAACTGTCTGTTAATAACACATCATCTTGCATTTTCATGCCTATGAATATAATGGTAAAATGTTATAGGCAAAGCTGGTAGTACTGCCTATTTGTAAGGTTTCTTAATAAATCTCACTAGAATATGTTTTTGGTTGCTTATAAATTTAACCTTTGAAATTTTATATGCTAGGTGTCTACCTTAGGCTAAATTCATTTAGAAAATGTCAGCCAATATACTTCAGACATTTCCAAGTCCAAGACTAAAGAAAACTACACTTTTTTGCCCAGGTTAAAAAAAAGGAGTAGTATTTTTGTTGTTTAGTTTGATAAACTTGTTTGAAAAGTTTATTTTTTGGTGCTTTGAATCAGGTATTTGTATATGGCAAGAGAGTACCATGGCTTGGCATAAGAAACACGTTTTTTTTTTTTTAACCAAGCACCTAATAATTCATCCAAATTTGGCCAGGCTATAAGTGCTGAAAAATCACAGTTCACATACGTTCAGTAGACGTCTTTGATTTTTAACAGCTAAAATCGTTGACGGTTCTGTCCTCACTTAGCACATGAAAATTTCTCATAGTTCCTAGTCCCAGGCACATTCATGCAGAATGACTAGGAGGAAACTGAGAAAAGGGTTTTGATGAATTGGGACTGGTGGGGAAGAGAAACTGGAACTAGAGACTGAGTGGGAGGGTAAGCTGAAACTAGAAGATGGGTTACCTTTTGGAGTGCTACTGCTGGGGGAAAGGAGACCAGGGCCTGAGCTTTAGTTGCAAATGCTGGCATTTCCTAGATTTGGAGTGCCTGACTTTGTGACCATAATATTAGCAGCTTCTTGTGTTTAGTATAAGTTTATACTGGTGGATCAGGTAACCTACTTATTATCAATTTGTTATGATCATCACCTTAAAATCCATTTCCTTCAAATTTAGCTGCATTTTACAGCTGACCAATAACTACAAAACAATTCAAGATAGAAGAAAATTAGGTAAGAAAGTTGCAATCTTTCAATGTCAGCAAAATATTTGTAATAAGTAGAGCTTGTGAAAGATGGAAAATACATTTTGCTGCAAAAAAAACCATTTTCTTTGGAGGAAGAACAAAAAGAGACAAGACAGGGAAACCATAACTAAATCATTCCAATTTCAAAAATGAAAAAAAACTGGTTACAGTTTTATTTTTTCACAAAATATCAAACATTTTTGAAAAATTAGTTTCTTCAGAATAATTATTATCAAGTAAGCCAGGATTTCACTGAAAAAACAGAATAATACATTTTGACCAGCTCTTTTGTTAAGAGCTTTCTTGGATATAGGCCTTTTTCTACAAGGATTCATAACTTCAGTGAAGTATAACAAACGTTTTCAAATCAAGCAAAAGACCTAGTCCTTCATGAAGTCTATGTATCACGTCTGAGCTTCCAAATTCAGCTCTTCAGACATAAACCCAGAGTCTCCAGTCTAATAAGGTCACTTTTTCCAAGGTAACTGGTATGAAGTGGTCTTGAATAGGCGAAAGATAGCTGGTAGAAAATTGTCCCTCTAAGGCAGCAGTCTGCTGACACACAGAAAATGGAAATAGCTCTTTTTCTTCTCTAACTACCACTCCCCTCTAATCATATGGAAAGAAGGTGCAGGGCTGGAGGGGGGTGTTAGGACAGAATATGGGCAGGATAGTTGAAAAAAAAAAGCAGAACTCTGTTATGCCCCATAGACCTGCTTTGGTAGTATTTTAATCTCCTATTAGCTGAGATACTTCGAAAATCTTGGCTAATGTCTCTTAAGCTGACCCATGCAAATTATTTATTAATGTATTTGGAGACTAGCAGAGCCTTTAAACCCCTTTCTTATGGAGATGAACAACTGAACTATTACTTGTTTCAAATATTTATATATTTAGTATTTTTGCATAGAATAATCATAATCATTAAACTGTTCTTGTTCAATAGAATAGAACACACTTCTGTTCTCATTTTAGAACATGTTTTCTATCACCCTATTAACTGTTCTCTATGAATAGCCATAGAGGCATTGAGGACTAGGTTGAGAAAGGGACTCTGGTGCACAGAACATTATTGGGATTCACAGACCCTGAGTGAAGTGCTCAGACTATTTATACAATTAATGGGGGAAGACAACCAACTAAGAAAAAGATTAAAAAAAAGTTGACATAATGAGCTACCTAGAGGGAGACAGCAAGATTGTGGTGTGTCCTAAGCCCATTATAGAGTCGTGGGGTTGGAAGAGACCTCAAGAGGTCATCAAGTAGAACCTCTACTGAAAGCAGGACCAGTCTCAACTAAATCAGCCTAGCTAGGGCTCTGTCACGCCAAGACTTAAAGAACTCTAAGGAAGGAGAGTCTACCACCTTCGTAGGTGACCCATTTTAGAGCTTCTCCATTCTCCTAGTGAAATAGTTTTTCTTAATATCCAACCTAGACCTCCCCCACTGCAACCGGAGACCACCGCTCCTTGTTCCATCATCTGTCACCACTGCAAAAAGCTCCAGTGTTGCCATTTTGGAATACTTTTGTAACAGCCTCAGTGCTTCTAGTTACTGCATGAAAGTACAAATAAGCTAGGTTTGTATGACAGGTTACCCTGTAGGAATGAAATACCTCCCCATTGTGCTATATGACACCCTGGGATTTAACTGCAAGGTGCCAGCAAAAACACAGTTCAGATAGATCACAGGTTTATTTGCCTCACAATTTTAATTAGCCTGATTTGAAGTCTTCCTACTTCCTTTTGTAAAACCTACATGATGTGCATTATTCCTCTCCCTCTTCTCCTCTATACACAGTTTTGCTGCATGTGCTTTTGGAATTTTTAAAAATCATGAGACAATGATGATATAGCCTGGCCAAGCGAATAAGAGAACAAGTGCCATCAAGAAAATTTTCAGGAAGAAGGGGCTTCTGGAAGGAGGATTTCCTTCTGGAAGACCCCCCAGGGGCTGTGCCTCTACACGCTGTTTTGGAGTCTGGAAGGGTTTCCTCCGGACTCCAAATCATGTGACCGTACGCTAATGAGGTGCTGTGAATTTACATCGTACCTCATTAGCATTTTTTCGGGCCATTTATTAGCATGCCACTTTCCGAGAAAGTGGCATGTGTAGAAATGGCCACTGTTTTTTAATAGGAATATGTCATAAATTACAAATTCCAAAACTGAAAATTCCAAACATATTTTCTATTTGATCCCAATATTAATGTCCTTCTGTGAGCTAAGAAGACATGTCAGTGACAGAAGGAAACATTAGACTAGCTATCTTAGTAATTACAAATCTTCCTGTGCATTCAGGCTCCATATTATTATGCAACATTTGGTACCTTTATAAAAAGTCTCTGATAATGTTCCTGCCATTCAATAAAGTGCCTTTTATCATATAAGACATTCCAGTGAGAAGCTGTGTGAATGTTGTCCATCGGGAATTCTAGTGAGTGATGTTATGAATGCTCTTGAAAGCTTTTGAATGTCTACAAAATGAAGAATCAATATATTCCAAAATTCAAGAGCGTGTACCTCTTAGCTATCTACTGGGTGAAGAACTCATTAAAGCGATGTATTTGGGGGTCAAATCTGCATTGTTCTTAGCACGGAGTGAGTCTGTGATGAAAGAAATACTCCCATGTGTGCATTAAATTCTTAATATAAAGCATGTAGCATGTCCCATGAAATGGATAGGAAGCTTATGCCACTCTACTTGAAACAAGTAGCAAAACGCATGATGTATAATCACCCTTATGCATTCAGCAACACTGAAAGAGTGTGTATAGTAGGGTGGCTGACAGCCATTCAAACAAATTGTAAATCTTGTGGATGATGGAAATCACTTCAAGGCAACGGCTGCAGCAGCACCTCCAGCAGCCTCCCATCTCAGCACCAATGTATGTGTGTGTGTGTGTGTGTGTGTGTGAGAGAGAGAGAGAGAGAGAGAGAGGTAGATAGAGTTTATGTCATAAACCTTTTGAAAGGGAAGTCTATTCCCTTGACATCTATTAATATAACTGGTATAGAGTTTAATATGTTCCCCTGGTTTGAATAGCTTCGTACTTGCGAGTAAGCCAGCTAAATGATATTTTAGTATCATAATATACCCTAATTAAAATTGTAATACCTGCTACATCAGTGTGAACCACATAATTTAGGATGAAATAGCATGAGTTTGAGTTCAGCAGACCAGTTTGGTAAAAAATAAAGTACAAAGCGCAAACATATCCCAAGTGTGTACAACACCAAAAAAGCTCAATCTATTACTTCCTCCTTTTGTGAGAAAGAATAAAGGCCAAAGTCTGAGGTTAAAAGCTAAACTTCAGAATCACAATGGTGAAAGCCTCACAACTTCACAGTCTTTATTAGTTTTTTCTGAAATATTGCCATGAATATTTGGCATTGGCCTAACTTGAGTTTGATTTTCAGCTTTCATAACATTCTAGGAACCCAGTATGACAGCCTGGCTTTATATTTTTTTGCAGATTTTTGGAGCATTTTGACTGTCGATTGGGATGGTCAATAAACTACCTGTGGGCCAGATGTGGTTCATGAGGGTTAGCCCTGGCAGGCTGTCAGGTGGTCTGTGTAGTTGTGCATCCATAGCTATGGCCATTTGCAGCTTCTGTTAGCTGTAGTTCACCATTCCCAGCCAATGAGAGCTGCAGGAAGCGCCATATGTTGGGCCATGGCTTCCCATATCTCCCATTGCATGGAAGCTGTGAGTGGATGTACCTGCAGACACACAGGTAAATAAAGCATCGGGCCGCCCACCAGGGCTAATCCTGGTGAACTGTGTCAGGCTTGCGGGATGCTTATTGCATATTGCTCATGCTTGCCACAGATACAGTGAGGAGGCTAGGCTTCCTTTATATATTTATTTTATTTTATTATATTTTATTTTTATTTAGATCTGTGTCCAGCTATAACCAAATCACTAGAATTAAATGGGGGTGGCATAAGAGGTTTCAATTTTGAATCACTAATTAGGACAAACCTAGTATATTCAGGAGTACCTCAGATGCAATTTCCATAGATGTATCTGGCGTTTTTTGCAGTAGACAGGCAGTTAAAGTGTGTTAGGAAGTTAAGAAAAAAAAACGTATTCATAGGTCAAATTGCCCCTGTGATAACAAAAGTATTTTGTTAAAACAGAAAATATGCATTTATTTTGTGTTGCAATTAATTGATGAAGGGGAAAACATTCTGTCGTGCTATTATTTAATATCTAGTGTAGCTTTAAACTTGGACCTTTGGGTCCCATGCTTTGTTTCTTTTTCTCTGAAAGAAAACAGAATTGGTAATTTATCTTGAGATGGCATTTTCAGTGCAGACATGTGGATGCCTGAGATTAATTGTCTGCTTTTGCTCACAGGTTTTCCTGCTGGAAGCACTTGCACACTGCACTGCAGAGTGGCCAGTGCTTTTGAACTACAGGAGAAGTGTGAGCAGAGGCTACACATGGGCACTGATGAGATAATGTGTGAAGCTTTGTCCTTGCATTATCTGTGATAAGTTTGAAGGCCTGAGCACATACCCTGCCTTAACCACACATGGGCACTGTAAAAATGGACTGTGTCATGGTGGAGAATGACCATTAAATTACATTCAATCTTCATCATGCTAATGGGAAAGATACACATTCCCTTATCCCCATTCCACTACTAATAGACAGGCATAAGTTAGTGGCACACCCCAGAATACAGTGTTTGGTTTTGCCACATCATTTTCAGGTTATTTATTGTACGTGAACATGCGGTATTTCATACAGTGAGGGGCAGGTATCAGACATAGCTGGGTATGGTGGGTTAACCTGTAGGAATGAAATACCTCCCCATTGTGCTGTATGACACCCTGGGATTTAACACCAAGGGGCCAGCAAGCACACAGTTCAGATAGATCACAGGCTTATTTGCCTCATGATTTTAATTAGCCTGATTTAAAGTCTTCCTACTTTTTTTTACAAAACCTACACGATGTGCATTATTCCCCCTCTCTTTTCTCCTCTATATACAATTTTGCTGCATGTGCTTTTGGAATTTTTCCAAATAATGAGACAGTGATGATGTAGCCTGGCCAAGCAAATAAAAGAGCAAGCTCCATCAAGAAATTCTTGAAATAGTTGGCTGAGATTCAAGTCATTGCTAACAACAGGCTACCCAAGATGCTTTTCCATTATGTTTAATTACAGAAAGGCCCAACTCAGACATCCAGATATGAAAAGCCTAAGTGTTGGGTTTGTTTGAGCTGTGACACTGAAGCAATACTCATATTTGATCTCAGGCTTGGTAAAAAGCCAACTGAGAACAGCTCCAATGCATCCAATGGCATTTTTATATAGGCTCTATTGTGTGTACACACTGTATTTTGAAACAGCTAGGTGCTATCTGAAATGCATTTTGTGAGTAGCTGTGTTTTTCCAAATAAGCTATTTTGGAATATCATCATCATCAACAACAACCATGGTTTGTGCTGGTGTGTGTCTGGTGCCTCTTCCACTATTTCCTTCCATCTTTCCCTGTCCCGTGCAGAGTGACTTAGTTTCTGTAGACTAGCTCCACTCCACTCTACTGTATCATCTACCCATATTTTTGAACTGCTCTTCTGGAATAGCTTATTTCCAGTTTAATGTCAAAAGAATGTATAAGCACCACTTCATTAACCTAATTCTCCCCCACGGCGAGTTCGAAGTTTTAAACTTCGAAGTGCTGGCTTGTGTCTAGCCACTGCTCACCAGCTGGTACTTCAAAGTGCCTGGGCAACTTCGAAGCCCCTTTACTCCTCAAAAGTTTAACACTCCGAAGTTGCTGGAGGGGAGAATTAGCTTAATGAAGTGCTGCATATGCAGCACAGCACTTCATTAATAATCTCCTGACACCCTACTTAGCATGCTCCCTTCGAAGTATGGAGCTAGTGTTGACATAGCCTTAGAGATGAAACTGTAACTGTTTTGAAACGAACCCTATTTGGCCCATTCTGATTGAGCTCCAAACCACCATGAAATAGAGAAATGAGGCAACAAACTACAGCTGCAATCAGACATCTCAGTTCTTTGAACAATAATTATTCTTGCAGTAGTCGTATGTTACCAATTTTATTATAGAATTTATTGAATTCCTCAGCAAATTTTCTGTCCCCTTAGACACTGCAATCAATAAATAAAATAATACTTCCATCAAATAAATATATATTTTTAGAAAAAGTGTTTCCAATATAATAGAAACAAAAAGGTAGTTAGAAGGAATGAGTTAATTATATTTTAGAGATACAAGCATATTTTTGTGAGAAATATTAAGATGTGAATCTTATAAAATCAAATAAATAAATTGCCAAATAAGACAATAAAGTAAAATCAATATTGATAAATAACATCAAAAGGCCATAGCTAAGGTAGCAATTTTTTTAAGATCTAAGCAAAATTGCCCTGGTAGAACTATAATAAATTACAAGTGGTTTAATCACTTGGTAAACAACTGGAAGATTTGTATGGAATTTATACAGTCACTTAAGCAGCATCTCTCCAAAAGTAACATATTAGAGAGTCAACTGTGACAGTTTAGTGTGGAGATGGTAGCTCCGTCATGTCACTAGGGCAGTATATTTTTCAAATAAATAGCTCATTATTTTGTTTATAGTTCACTTTTAAAAACATTACTTTCCTACTATTGGTCACACAGAGATTCTTCTCCACTTAGGGCACATCACTGAGTTACACAAACAAGAGAACTCAGGCACGGTTGTGACTGTAGGTACAGCTCTTAGCAGGGAGTGATGCAGAAGATGCACCCGGCTAGAAAGCAGAGGGGTAGGAAGCACCCGGACTTAGAAGCTCTGTGAGGTATGTACTTACATATTCCTAATCACTATGGTACCTTGGCCACTCGCAATCATGAATGGGTTTTAGCCTTATCGTTCTGCTGAGAAGTATTAGCCCAGTTTTTACAAAAGAGGAAATGAAGGTCTGGGAAGATTTGCCTGAGCTTACACAGGTGGTCTGCAGATGAGACAGGAATTGACCTAGGTCTCTCGAGTCCAGTCCAAAGCCCTGTCCATAGACAGTCCTTTCTTACACCAAAGTATGACCATCCCTCTCCTCTCCTCTTTCCTTGAATTGTACTACCATCAAATTTCAACACTTCCAAAGCCAGCTCAGCCACACAGGTCAACAAGTGTGAAACGAAACCAAGGCTGTGGCCACACTGCTCACTCCTTTTGGAGGGGGCATGCTAATGAGCCACTTTGGCAGATGCTAATGAGGCACTCTCATGAATATGCAGTGCTTCATCAGCATAATGGAGGCCACAAATGTTTTGAAACTGCCAATTTTGAAACCCATGCCACCTGTGTAGCTGGGGGCCTTTCGAAACTACCCCCTGATTTCCAAAGTTCCTTCTTATCATTTGGTTTTGCTCCTCCCAGATTACCCGCTGTAGAGGAAATGAGAACGTATGCATCACTTGTTTGGTCTGACATAACCAGACCATAGAGTATGAGTAGCCCACAGTTGGGTACAGGAGGAGTTATTTTACTGCACTAATGTGTAGCCTGAATCGCAATCTGACCTTACTTTTACCCACAAAAGCTCATTACCTAATAAATAAATTTGTTAGTCTTTAAGGTGCTACAGGACTGCTTGTTTAATCTGACCTAAAGTTATTAATCATCATTTTCCAAAGAAGTTAACCCAAAATGTTACATTCAGCCTCTGTAGTTAATCTCTTGCTGAGAAATTCTGAGAAAGGCTGTCTCCTCTTGCTGTAAGGCATGCACTTCTCTAGGCAAACAAACAGAAATTACTTATAATGTAAAATTCATTGGATGGTCCTGGCTAATTATCCTGAGGCAGTTTGGCTCATGGTTGTTTAGTCCTACATTGTATTGCATAACTTTAATACTAATAAATAATGCCCTATTAAATTCAGTGGAATTTTAAGATAACGGTTTATTTGCAAAATCGTTACCTGAGTGTTGATAGTACAAGCTTCCATCAACACCTCCCTAACTATGAACTACTTCATGTCATTTCTCACAATGGAGGAAACTGGTCATCTGCCAAACCATTTAGTTAAAGATCTTTCTACTGAGAAAACCAACAATGCTGCCTGTTTATGGGTTGAGACTATCAATTCATGTTACATAAATTAGTGGCAACCTGGTATATGTTTTTCTCACTGCTGAACCTCGCTACATTCAAACTGGTGACCTTAAGTGAAGAGGAAAGGCACTAATAATGATTAGAGATAGTCAGTTTCCAAACATTTTTTGTTTAAATTTAGTAATGGTGCCCATTCTTTCTCCTTTGGGTTCAACACATAAACACTTTTCCTGAAGTCATTTACAAATATGTTAAATAAGTCAATTAATTGAATTCCAAATTAACAATATAAAAAAACTGTATGCAGATTTTACCAATATGTGATCAATATTAAGACAAAGTTTGCTAGCTAACCCTCTTAACTACCTATTGATTATATTATCACAGGAGAAAGATAAAATCCAAACCAAATTTCAAACTATATTAAAGTGAACTCACTCCAGGCTAGCTTTCAGTGTTTGCTGACTTCTAATTCAATATCTAAGACTGGGTCTATATTTGCCCCCAACTTTGAAGGAGGCATGTTAGTCAGAGCAACTGGAGATTACTAATGAAGTGCTGCGGTGAATACACAGCACTTCATTGGGCTAATTCTCTTCCCCACAGCAAATTTGAAGCACCAAACTTCGAAGTGCCGGCATGCATGTAGCCGCAGGTACTTTGAAGTGCCCGCACTACTTTGAAGTGCCTTTACGCCTCAAAATTTTAACGCTTCGAAGTTGCCACAGGGGAGAATTAAGCTAATGAAGTGATGCATATTCACCACAGCACTTCATTAGTAATCTCCCATCGTCCTGATTAACATGCCCCCTTTGAAGTTGAGGGCAAGTATAGACAAACCCTAAATCTCCAAAACCTGAATTAAGCATTCTTTCTAGGGGAAATCAATGTGAAGCAGTAGTAAGTGAAAGGTGCCCATAAAAACCACCTACACGTTTCCTCAACAGCCAAGCATTTTCTGACCCTTTTACAAATATTCTGGAACTTTGTTTTTTTCCTTCAGCCTCCCAGACCTTGAGTTGTTTAGTGTTAATTCATTTTAGTTATAGGTAAAGAGGTGGTTTCAACTAAGCTGCTTGTATGCAAACAACTTGAAATATTAGCCTTGTGCTGCATCATACATTGTAGTTTTCAAATGGATAAGATGCACTGTATTGCTAGCTAGATGTTCCAGCAAGGAATGACGGGTTAGCACAATTCCAGAGGAAGCTGTTGGTTCACCTGGAACACACAACTTTGTATAAACTGATTAGAGATGAATTAGCGCTTGAAGTAAAGGTGCAAGGTTGTGCACAATTCAATGAGTTTTTTTTCACATCTAGAATGCTGCACTTCAGTTTGTGCTTTTATTTAATGCTAGTCTCTTTTCTATATAAGTTTTATTCAGCCAGTTGCAAAGATTGTGCACAGGGCTGCCAGGACAGAGCTTGATTTACTGCCTCCTTCCTAGTTGGGTGTCAGTAAGAAAACCCAACTCTTTCATAAATGATAGGCAAATGGCAAAATGTTCTTGCTATTTAAGTCTGACAGGCTGTGTTGACAAATTGTATCAAAATGCCTCCAATATTTTTCTGGTCATGGATTCCAGAGATCCTCTTTTAAGTTGAGTCTCCTGGTTGTACAGTTTCCATTGGTATTCCTTGCAGATAAGGTTGTCCTCATTTGTGTTGTTTCTAATCTCTGCTGACATTCTCATGAAGAGCTAAATGTGGACAGTCTGTCTATAGCTGATAGCAAGCAGCTCTCAAAAGACAGGTATACTGTCTGCCCAAACTAGAATTTCTCTTCAACAGCATAATGCTGACTACTTTGACAATATTTGCATTATCATCAGTCATGCCTACCTTGAACAATTGTTCTCTCTACCTCCTTCACAAGGCATGTTAGATAATACTGAACAGATTTGTAGAATACTGCCATTTTGGCTGTACACCATTTTAAACGGTTGTGTCTTAGTATCCTGTCTATGGCTAAACTGAAAACTCTGCCTGTCACATATAAACATAACACATTATGTCTGGAAAATGTTAGACTTTGACACTTTACCTTTGCAAGTGGCTGCATTTATTCAGGAACAATGATTTTGGAGGGATCAGACTAGAATTCTTCACCAACAAAATGACGCTCTACTGTCACATGATATAAAGAACTAATGTCAGAATGCACACAAGGCGTCAGCTGCCAAGAAGATCACTGCTCTTCACAAAGCCTGAGTTAGGTATAAAATGAAGGAGGAGAGATAGGCACCTTAAACTGCACTTCACGAAGGCTGACAGTCTAGGCGGGGAGCCATCTAAGCTAAACAATGTGAGCTGGTGACAAGTGACCATAAACCCCATTCCTGTCTCAGAGCTAAATATCTACATCTACATAGAACTGCAAGGGACCTGAGAGGTCATTAAGCCCAGTATCCTGCCCTCAGGGCAGGACCTCTCACCATCCCTGAAAGATTTCTTTTTAATCTGACCTGCCCCAGATCCTTGAAAGACCCCTTCAGGGGCTGAGCTCACAAATCTAGTTTTACAACTCCAATCTAGTCTGAGGGAAGTGTCAATTTCTGATTGCAGTTCTCAGATGTGAACCCCCCTTTTGCAGACAGGTGGCTAGAGAGTTATCAGAACTGAAACTGGGGGCCAAGAAGAATCACGACTTCTTTCACAACCTTCAGCCCTTTACTTACCATACTTGCAAGAATGCAGGAGATTTCCCCTTTCAACTTCCCATTGCACCTGATGGAGGTTGTGGGGGGAAGGATTTGAATAGTCTCTATCATCTTTCAGATGCATGCACTATCCAGCAGGCTGTAGACTCATTCCCATTGCCATGCGCCCTTTTTCTAGCCCAGAGGGCTCTTGAAGGGAGTGATCACATCTATGAAAAAGAGAGTTGAAGCATGACTGACTGACTGTGTGACCTGGTGGTGTGACCACTTGCCTGGGAGCTAGCAGACCCAGTCTGCCTGCCCCAATAATGGTTCAATTATCTATCCATGTGCAAAACATCAACAGGAGAAAATGAAAAACACCACATCTGAAAATCCTATAGCCCAGTGGTTACAGCACTTATGTGTAAGGTGACACATCCCTATTCAAATTCCTTCTTTCCCTCTGGTGAAGGAGGTGGGAAGTGCACCAGGGGGGTCTCCCACTCCCCGGGTAAGTACCATAACCACTGGGAAAATTTATGAAGGAGCATCTTCTTTGACTGTTTTGCGCGAACACCTATCAGGTTGGCCCTTCAAGCAATATAGGCCGATGAATGACCATCTTACACCACTTTCAGAGCAGTAGCCATGTTAGTCTGTAGCTCCACAAAAACCAAACAGTCTTGTTGCACTTAAAGGCTAACACATTTATTTATTAGGTAATTATTATTTATTTACTAGATAATGAGTTTTTGTGGGTAAGACCCTCTTCTTCAGATTGGAGCAGATAATAAGAATCCAGGGTTTATATGGGGGGTGAGTGGGGGAGGGGAGGAGAAAGGAGGAGGAGGATAGCGACTTCGATGTCTCACCGCCTTACGTCGATTTCAACTTCGAAATAGCGCTCGCCACGTGTAGACGTGGCGGGCGCTATTTCGAAGTTGGCGCGGCTACTTCGAAGTAGCTGGCACGTGCAGACCCGGCTAATGTGTGTCTGATTTTTGTCTCATTGTTTGCACTCAGGTGTTAGTGATACGATGCCAAAGCAGGGGTGTTACTACCTGGTCTTCATAATACTTACAACTTTTCTTTTTATGCAAGATTGAGTCAATTGGAATGTCATGATTGCCACTCTTCTTAGAAGAGAAGAAGCAGTTGAGTGCTTCAATGAGGAAATAAAAACTCTTCAAATACTCCTTTGTCTGCTTCTCAGAAAAGTTCTGAATTAATCAGCATGATATAATTGTGTCTTTCCGTCAAGATATCGCTGTTAAGGATCTATCTACCATGGTTTTGAATTCAACAGGAGCTGAGATGTTTATCACCTAAGAAGACGAAATCCTAAGGGCCTAATCACTCCCTCCTGATTCTCTCAAGCCTCCTGGTAGGGAAGTGGGGAGCAATCAAACAGTCCTACAATATATTGTAGAGTAACAGTTTGATAATCTAAACAAAAAACTCAGTAGACTAGCAAAATACACAACCACATAATCAATAAGAACAAGTAGAAGCATTTCAGCACGTAAATTCTTGAAACTCATTTAAAAGAGAAGCTTATGTTTGATATTCCTAAGAATAAATCTGATGAATTCTAGAAATCACAGGAAAAACCTGGAAGGCAGATTCTAATCCACCCCAAATTGTTATCTCACTTCAGGCTGTACAGCACCCATTCAATAGAACATGAAGGTTGAAAATTGTGTCTGTAGTCTGCAGGGATAGAACTGGAACCAGACTGTGATTTTAAGAATTGTGATCTGATCTCTCCTTCACCATTGCTCCAGGACAGGCATCTGTACCATCCCTTTTCCTGTTGCAGATTATGTCTCACTTTCTTCACCCTTAATTCACAAGGAAAATGGGGGACTGTAGGGTGTGATAGCAAAGATTCCCATATGTTGGGGAACAGGAGTAGTAGTTGGATGATGACAGCTACTTGAGATATGGATAGCTCACATAGGGGCAAAAGGGGCTCACTACAGTCCCTAATAGTCTGGGCTGGCACACAGTGAAGCTTACGTCTGAGCTCTTTGTGCCTTAGAGTGAGTAGCCAAAGACGTAGAACTGAATTAAAAACAAAGCCTCCAGTGCTGGTGGTAAAGTTCCCCCTGCTTCCCCATTGTGAGGTCCTGCATATTCCCAGGCAGTGCTCAGACCATGCCTACTACCCCACAGTTCTAAGTCTTAGACCAAACTTACCAGGCTACAGCTTTTGTTCAAGATAGTCTCCTCACCAATTTTCCTTTTCGAGCAAGGGCTGAGTAGATTTTCACTAGCATCCTCACACCATCCATGGAACTGGTTTTCCACATGGACTGTGGTGAAGGATAATTTAGGGGTTGGTGTCTCCTCTCTTTACAGTTCAGTAAACTATTGAAATGTATTTTGAAAGGGATTTCTAGATAAAATTACTTTTCCCTACGTCACGTGAACACAATGTTATCAGGTGTAAACTTCATGATGTCTTCTCACATGTTATGATATTTACAACACAAATGCTCTTTTCCTGAAACCACCAATGCAAATGAATGCCCTAATGAATTTGGCCACCGTATCTGGAGATATTAACCTGTTTCCTTTGAATGGAGAAAATCAGTTAATCAACTCCATCTGACATTCCTAGCTGAAACACATTTTAGTCACATAATTCCTGCACATCTGTATCATGTTCATTGTACTTACATCCAACAAGATTATTAGATATTGATAGTCCAATGATACATCACATGGCTACATTTAGATATAGATTTGTAACAGCGAGTTGGGATATTCTGAGTTTGTCAGGAAAGCTGAAACTCATTGCTAGATACCAAGGAACACTTTGTTTTCTTGGATGGGGATTCTGTTAGGGTCACAATTTGGTTCCTGGAGCATGTTAGATTCAAGACAAAAACAAACACTTGATTGCCTTCTCTGGAATCATACACCCAGGCTAAGAATGAACCTTAGCAGGTGTAGAATCTCATATCAGAAGAATAGCTGAAGACAATCACAGAATCATAGAATGCTAGGACTGGAAGGGACCTTGAGAGGTCATCGAGTCCAGCCCCCTGCCCTCATGGCAAGACCAAATACTGTCTAGACCAGGCGTGTCCAACCCGCGGCCCGCGGGCTGCATGCGGCCCTGGACAGCTAGTAATGCGGTGCCACAAGATCGTAAACTTGTAACATTATTATGTGATTTATATACATTAACTATATTATATATTTTATATGCGACCCAAGACAATTCCTCTCTACTCAATGCGGCCCAGGCAAGCCAAAAGGTTGGACACCCATGGTCTAGACCATCCCTGATAGACATTTATCTAACCTGTTCTTAAATATCTCCAGAGATGGAGATTCCACCACCTCCCTTGGCAATTTATTCCAGTGTTTGACCACCCTGACAGTTAAAACTTTTTTCTAATGTCCAACCTAAACCTCCTTTGCTGCAGTTCAAGCCCATTCATTCTTGTTCTATTCCCAGAGGCCAAGAAGAAGACGTTTTCTCCCTCCTCCATATGACATCCTCTTAGATACTTGAAAACTGCCATCATGTCCCCCCTTAATCTTCTTTTTTCCAAACTAAACAAGCCCATTTCTTTCAGACTTTCTTCATAGGTCATGTTCTCTAGACATTTGATCATTCTTGTTGCTGTTTTCTGGACCCTATCCAATTTCTCCATGTCGTTCTTGAAATGTGGTGCCCAGAACTGGACACAATACTCCAACTCAGGCCTAACCAGCACAGAGTAGAGCAGAAGAATGATTTTTCATATCTTGTTTGCAACACACCTGAATCCCAGAATCATGTCTGCTTTTTTTGCAACAGCATCACCCTGTTGACTCATATTTAACTTGTGGTCCACTATAACCCCTAGATCCCTTTCTGCCATACTCCTTCTTAGACAGTTGCTTCCCATTTTGTATATGAGAAACTGCTTGCTTCTTCCTAAGTGGAGCACTTTGCATTTGTCTTTATTAAACTTCATCCTGTTTACTTCAGACCATTTCTCCAATTTGTCCAGGTCATGTTGAATTTAGACCCTGTCCTCCAAAGCAGTTGCAACCCCTCCTAGCTTCGTATCATCTGCAAAATTAATAAGCATACTGTCTATGTCAATATCTAAATCATTGATGAAGATATTGAACAGAACCATTCCCAATACAAACCCCTGTGGAACCCCACTTATTATACCTTTCCAGCAGGTTTGAGAACCATTAATAACTACTCTCTGAGTACGGTTCTCCAGCCAGTTTTGCCCCCAGCTTATAGTCGCCTCATCTAAGTTGTATTTGCCTAGTTTATTGATAAGAATATCATGCGAGACCATAAAATGCCTCACTAAAATCTAGGTTTACCACATCCACCACTTCTCCCTTACCTACAAGTCTTGTTATCCTATCAAAGAAAGCTATCAGATTGGTTTGACATGATTTCTTCTTTTCAAGTCCATGCTGGCTGTTCCCTATCAGCTTACCACCTTCCAAGTGTTTACAGATGATTTCCTTAATTACTTGTTCCATTATCTTTCCTGGCACGGAAGTTAAACTGACCTGGCACAGAAGTTAAACTAAATTATAATCATAATTATAAACAGGTAATGATGTCCATAGCATCATGCTCTCAATAATGCGTCACACAAGGGTGAAAGGCTGCACAAGCTGAAGCTAGATGGTGGAGAAAGAGGACAGCTGGAAAGAGCAGCTGAGACAAATGTCAAATCAGAAAAAAGAATCAGAAGTCTTCTTTCAGTTTATTAAAAAGTTTGTGCTACTCTCTGCTAATGTCCAACACTACCCATTCGTTTACGTTTATGCAGGCAATAGTTTGTTCAACCTAATTCCTATTTTGGATACTGGTAGATGATGACAGGATAATACAGTAATCTGTACCACAGCATTTTGATTCATAGAGGGTCACCTCCTAGGAGCATATTACATTATGGACATTTTCTATATCTGCACATACCCAGGAACTTAATATTCCTTCAGTGTGACAGGCAGCTTTAAAAATATTCTATTTTTATAAAGAGAGGAGTAGAGGTGGCCAGCATAATTTCCTAATTTTCAACTCATCTCTGGCTGAAAAGGAATTGCCTTACTAATGTCCCCATATAGGAGAAACAGGGAATAAGCTGCCTGCAACAGCTAGTGGCACAGATTTACCATGTTACTAATTCATTAGCTCCTTGAACTCCCAGAAGTCTGATAGGAAAGTGGGAGATAAATGTAAGATATGTGTACTTTCTGCTGCCAACCTAACACAGGGCAGATCTGAAGGGCTGTGATTCTTCACAACACTTATATGCATACTTAATTTTAAGCATGTCCATAATCCCATCCTTGTTCAGCAAGACAATCAAGTCAAAGTTAAGTATTTCTTGAATTGGATCCAGTGTGAGGTGACACAGATGGGTAGGCTAGTTAGAATGTTATTTTAGTTGACTATAGGCTTTACTGGAAATATATACGGAAGTGATAGATTTGTACTTTGTAAGTGGAAATATTTGATTTGAGTGAGTAATACTGTTCTGCCTTTGTTTGAACTACCACCCTTATCACCAAAAAATATGAGACCACATCAGGGTGGGAAAGGATTTCCTTTTCATCTTGTAAAATAGACAGCTAAGTGGGATGTGAGTCATGTACAACATTGCCCCAGAGAACTGATAGTCTAAGACAAAAGACCACAGATGGGTACAGACAGATGGGGAAACAATAATCAGGGAGCTGTACAAGGATTAAGATCTTGTTTTGCTGGACAATTTACATAATGTAAGAAAAAAGTCCGTGCCCCGAAGAAGCTTACAGTTTGATGTCAGACAGGATTCAGCAGGTGGACAAAGCACAAGTGAAGGCAGTGCATAGGAAGCAAGGTAACAAAAAATTAATAGAGATTAGGAGAAAACTACAGCCCCAATCCTCTACTAGAGACCAAGGCTGTGGCTACTCTGCTTTTCTCTTTAGGAAGGGACATGCAAATGTGGCTGATCTGAAATGAAAATGAGATATAGATTTAAATGTCATGTACCTTATTTGCATACTCACACAGCATCTCGGTTCAGGAACAGCTGACTTTGAAAGCCAAAACAGCTGTGTAGATGAAAGGAAACCCTGCTTTCGAAAGCACCCTTCTTCCAGAAAAAAAGAAAAATGGCTCTCTGAACCTCTCAGGCTAGTAACCTTTCCTAGTCATCACGTACTAGGACAAAATAATTTCAATTACACCAAGTTATTCCATATTTGCACTATTGTAATTTGGAGCAAAATTTAACAACAGATACTGCCAACTTCAATAACTATATATACAGCAACTAGATTCATTAGAACAATCATGGGAAACCAATAGACAACGCTCAGTGTGTCTTCTAATATCTGAATACAGGGATGGGATGATTTTTCTTTTCTACGCACTGATGTTGGTATGCTCAGACCAGTACAGGTTCATACTACATGTTCGTCAATTTCAAGACTGGGTGTGGAGGGGTTTAAAATTAGTCAGTTTCACATTTTCTGTCTTTTACATCTGAAATTTCAATGTGTTGTAATTGTGGAGGTCCTGACCCCAAAGGTCTTCAGAAGTCAGGGGTTGCAAGTCTATTGTAGATGGGTCATAGGATTACCAACCTTATTTTTGTCCTGCTTCTCAGAGGGGAACTGCCTTCAGAGCTAGTCAGCCAGGAAAGAGCACAGCTGGCTGGATGCCCAACTATAAAGCCAGCAAGAGGAGTGCAGAAGTGGAGGTCAGAGGGATGGGATTTTATATGCCTGGTTTCCCCAGAAGCCTGAGTGGTGGGCTGACGGTGCCACAGCCTCTCTGCATGTGTGGAAAGCAGCGTCTGGAGCCATAGCCATCCTGCATGGAGGCGGAGGGTGATAAGTGGAGGCACAGCCTCTGCCCATAGGATAGTGATATCAGGAGCTGCAGTCTCTGCCACCTGAAGTGATCTGGAGGTCGGTCTGACCCACCCCAGGTATGGCCACCACAAAGGAAAGGGGCTATTTCGTCCTTCTCCATCTCCATCTGAGATAAGCAGCTGGAGACCTGTGTAAGGTAAGAACCAGTGGCTATGTGCCAGATTACAAGGGGAAGATCAGATTACAAAATCAGTGGCGTGCTTTTCATAGCCAGGAATTTGGGAGAGCCCTCTGCACAAAGAGTAAAGATACATGTCCTACTATGTGCACTTAGGAAATTGCAACCAATCTTTTCTACGTATTTTACTGCCACATATTACCATGATCTGGATGGGCAAGCAGTAATAAGAGTATGCTAATCAGGTTTTCAAGTATAGACTGGTAGTTGTATCTGCCCAAGATCAGCCCCTGGAAAGAAGTGTGCCCAGTTTAGCACATCCACATGTCCCCACCCTAAGATGTTTACAATGCAAAAGAAAACAGGAGACAAAGGGAACTGAAAATACCTGAGAAAGGGGGTTCTTCCAAAACCTAGTAAGAAAAATAACATAAGAATGGCCAAATTGGGTGAGACCAATGATCTTTCTACCTAGTATCCTGTCTTCTGACAATGTTCAGTTCTGTACACACAGAGGTAATAGGTCATGCACATTTTCTAAGCACTCATTTGCTGCCTCTGTCCTCTAGCAACACACACAGACACACACAGACATATAGTAACCTGTAGCCTAACTGCAATATCTCTGTGGTAAAGTTGCAGAAGTTTTTAATTGGAGTAATTTCAGATATGCTTAAAGTCATGGAGAAGGGGACATTTCTATTATATTTCATACAAGTGCAATCTTTGTCTGTGTGTATAATAAGGAAATGTTACTTTTCTTTTTTATTCATTTCCCAATGGGTATTCTATGGCCTACATTTTGTACTAAATTCTGTATTCTGGATTTGGGAGGAAAGCACCTTAATTGCACTTGCATTTCAAAAATTAAATTTGCCACTAGTGTGTGACATTGTCTATTTTTGTATATTGTATATGAAAGATCAATGAAGTTGTTCTTCATTAACATAATAAAAGCTCCCTAATGGGTGACATATGTAAATCAGTATAGAACAGAACTTATTCATTTGGAATAACTCATGTTGTAATTGAAGCTTGAATAGACAAGAATTTCTTCTGGGCTGAATCCTCCCACAATTTTTTTTTTTTGGTGGTAGTTACAGAAAACACAGAGGGCCAGATTCTGCCAACTCTCACCCCTTTTCCACATCAATAACTATATGAAGCTAGAAAGAATACACTGCCAGTAATATGTGGATAACATCTAACTACACATTCTTTTCATATTTTATATAAAGAGATTCCCCACTGTGTATTTGAAATAAACATTGGATTCAACAGTAGTGGATGGAAGCCAGCCTAAGAGTGGTGATGCTGGAATGAAGAGGGAAGCGCTTAACCACATTTGGAATGAAATGCAAAACTCCTTTTTTTGACCTAGTGAGGAGGGCTTTAAACTAGGGTCATCGGGGGAAGGTGACACAAGCCCTGAGGTAAGTGGGGAAGGAGGAGGGAACAATCAAGTGGGTTTCCTGCGTGAAAAGGAGAAAGTGGGCCAATCAGCCCCTTCTCAAAGATACCAGAAGTCTGGGGAACAAACAGGAAGAATTGGAGGTCCTGGCACAGTCAAAGAAGTATGAGGTGGTTGGAATAATGGAGACTTGGTGGGACAATTCGCATAACCGGAGCATGGTCATGAAAGGTTATAAACTGTTAAGGAAGGACAGATGGGAGAAAAGGAGGAGGAGTTGCGCTCTATGTGAGGGAGCAGTATGATTGCTCAGAGCTCCAGTGTGAGGAAGGAGAAAATCCAGTTGAGTGTCTTTGGGTTAAACTTAGAGGTGGAAGTAACAGAGGTGATGTTGTAGTTGGTGTCTGCTGTAGACTGCCAGATCAGGGAAATGAGATAGTTGAGTGAAGCAGCCAAATCACAGGCCCTGATTCTCATGGGAGACTTTAATCATCCAGACATTTTCTGGGAGACCAATACATCAGCACACAGACAATCCAGAAAGTTTTTGGAGAATGTTGGGGATAACTTCTTGGTACAAGTGCTGAAGGAACCAACCAGGGGCCATGCACAACTTGACCTGCTGCTCAAAAACAGGGAAGAATTAGTAGAAGAAATAGCAGTGGGAGTAAACCTGGGATGCAGAGACGATGAGATCATAGATTTCAGGATCTGGACAAAAGGAAAAAAGTGAGCAGTAGCATACAGACCCTTGATTTCAGGAGAGCAGACTTTGACTCATTGAGAGAACGGATGAGCAGGATCCCTTGGGAAATGAAGATGAAGGGGAGAAGAGTTCAAGAGAACTAGCAGTATTTTAAAGAAGTTTTACTGAAGGCACAGGACCAAACCATTCCACTGCATAGTAAGAAATGCAAACATGGTAGGCAACCAGCTTGGCTCAACGGCGAAATCCTTAGTCAGCTTAAATTAAAAAAGGATTCATATAAGAAATCGAAACATGGACAGTTGACTAAGGAGGAGTATAAACATACAGCTGGAGAATGCCTAGCAGTAATCAGGAAAGCGAAAACACAATTAGAACTGCAGGGTTTCTACTGGCATGTGAACAATAAACGGGTTATCAGAGAATGTGTGGGGCCGTTACTGGATGAGGCAGGTAACCTAGTGACAGATGATGCAGGAAAAGCTGAAGTACTCAATGCTTTTTTTGCCTCAGTCTTCACAGACAAAGTCAACTTCCACATGACGGTCCTAGACGATGCAGTATCAGAAAGTGGAGGGCAGCCATCTGTGGGGAACGAACTAGTTCTGAGCTATCTAGAAAAACTAGATGTGCACAAGTCCATGGATCTGGATTTAATGCACCTGAGATTACTGAGGGAATTGGCAGAGGTCATTGCTGAACCTTTGGCCATTAGCCTTGAAGATTCTTGGAGATCAGGAGAGATACCGGATGATTGGAAGAAGGCAAACATAGTGTCCATCTTTAAAAAAGGAAAGAAGGACAATCCAGGGAACTATAGACCGATCAACCTTACCTCAGCCCCTGGGAAAATAATGAAGGCAATCCTCAAGGAATCCATTCTGAAGCACTTGGAAGAGGGAAAAGCCATCAAAAGTAGCCAACATGGATTTGCCAGGGGCAAGTCCTGCCTGACCAATCTGATTAGCTTCTATGACGAAGTAACAGGCTCTGTGGACATGGGGAAGTCAGTGGATGTGATATACCTTGACTTCAGCAAGGCTTTTGATAGGGTCTCCCACAACATTCTTGTCCATAGGTTAAGGAAATATGGATTGGATCTTTGGACTAAAAGATGGGTGGTGGTCAATGGCTCAATATCTGGATGGCAGTTGGTTTCAAGCAGAATGCTGCAAGGCTTGGTTCTGGGGCTGGTGTTGATCAACATCTTTATTAATGACCTGGCTGAGGGACTAGATTGCACCCTCAGCAAGTTTGCAGATGACACTAAACTAGGGCGAGGGGTAGATACGTTGGAGGGTAGAGAGAGAATCCAGAATGACCTGGATAAATTTGAGGACTGGGCCAAAAGAAATCTGATGCGGTTCAACAAAGAGACTTGTAGAGTCCTGCGCCTGGGGCGGAAGAATCCCAAGCATTGTTACAGGCTGGGGACTGACTGGCTCAGCAGCAGTATGATGGAAAGGGACCTAGGGGTTATGATGGATGAAAGGCTGGGTATGAGTAAACAGTGCTCCCTTGTAGCCAAGAAGGCTAACGGCATACTAGGATGCATTAGGAGGAGCATTTCAAGCAGATCTAGAGAAGTATTTATTCCCCTCTATTCGGCACTGGTGAGGCCACATCTGGAATATTGTGTCCAGTTTTGTGCCCCCGAGTATAAAAAGGATGTGGATTTGCTGGAGCAGGTTCAGCGAAGGGCAACAAAAATGATTAAGGGGCTGGAGCACTAGACCTGAGAGGATAGGCTGAGAAATTTGGGCTAGTTTAGTTTACAGAAGAGAAGACTTAAGGGTGATTTAATAGCAGCCTTCAACTTCCTGAAGGGGAGCTCTAAAGAGGAGGGTGAGAAACTGTTCTCAGTGGTGTCAGATGACAGCACAAGGAGTAATGGTCTAAAGTTGAACATGCAGAGGTGTAGGTTAGATATTAGGAAAAACGTCACCAGGCGGGTGGTGAAACATTGGAATGCATTGCCTAGAGAGGTGGTGGATTCTCCATCCCTCGACGTTTTTAAGTCCTGGCTGGACAAGGTCCTGGCTGGGATGACTTAGTGGGGGTTGATCCTGCTTGAAGCAGGGAGCTGGACTAGACGACCTCCTGGGGTCCCTTCCAGCCCTATGATTCTGTGATTCTGTGACTTAGGGTCCTCAGCGGAAATTTTCTATACTCACAAAAACAGGCCTAACATACCCAAATGAAAAACAAACAGGCTTTTTCTTCAGCTTTGCCCCTCAGATGAAGTAGGAAGTGTGTGACATCTCTCTGTTATTACCTTCGAACTCTTGTGAAGTACAAGGATGCTGTATGGGGCTAAGTGTCCTGTATTAAAGTAAAAGGACCTATAGATACACTGAGACAAATGACTGTTTACAATGGTAAACGGATTCACAGCCAAATTAAGTGAAGCTGTTATAGTGTCAGCAGCAATATTTAGGGAGCTGATGAGAGTCAATTGAGTTGCTTATTATGGGGATGCAAGAGATTTTGCCCATTGAAAGGGAATGGACATGGAGACATGGGGTGTTGAAAACTAGGAGACAATTTTTAAATGACTGACCTAGGTCACATAGGGAGACAAATAATAGAGGTATAAATAGACTCCAGATATTCTGAGATCCATTAATGTGTTTGAACCACCAGACTGTGCTTCCCTGAATAAACCTTTTTCTAATTTTCTATAGTTCTAGTACTCAGGCCATCATGCCACTCATTCTGAGCCATTCTTGGGAAGGAGAATGACTAATACAGCTATATACTTGTGGATCCAATAGACAATACCTGTCTCTAGCTTTCCTGCACTCCATCCTCAAACTCATGCTATGTACTGGTTCTTGAAATCCCCTTCTGCTGTGCTTTGCCTAGCTCCCCCACCCCACCCCCATGCCACTGGAGTGTGAAGGGGAACAAGAGTACTCCTTAATATTTAAAATGTTATTAGTTCATGATCAGTTGCTCAAATATTCCCCATTAGCTCTCACTTCTCATGTTTCCAATATCATCTCCTCCTTGTAAATGACTAGAATTTTTTTTCCTCTGGTTCATTAACCACTCTGTGCTGAAAATACAATGGTCTCCCTGTGATGGGTTCGATCAGAGAGATCCCCTTGAAACCATCACCTGATGGGTTGATGTCATCACTGAACCCAAACATCTGCCCTCTGCAGCATACCACCACCCTTTCCTACTGAGCCTCTGGTTTCTCCCAGCAAAGGGACAAAGTTGGGCTCACAGCCCACAGCAGAGCAACACAGGCACTGAGAGCAGCTCAGCTCTGGGAAGACTCAGTCACAGGGACATGACAAAGTACCAGTGAACAGCTTCAGTAGGATTAGAAATCAGATAAATCCGTCTTACTCTGCATAAAAGTTTCATGCAGAGCAAGCTCATATGTTGTTCACTCTGTTTATTGGTCAGACAGAGATGCACAGCTGTGGTCCCCCTGTAAAACTTATTTACCCTGGGTTTGATAATAAACAAAGGTGATCTTATTAAATATAGAAGTATTTTAAGGGGTTGAAAGTGATGACAAAACAATGAAAGTAAACTGCTATGATAAATAAACCAAAGCACTCTACCTAAGCTTAATTCTCTAAGAAACTTGTTACAATTTCTTACCCTAACAGTAGTTCTAATTACCTTTTCTCACAAGCTAGGCAGCCTTCTAGCTTGGGCCAAATCCATCCCCTGTTCAGTCTTAGATGTTTCCAACAGTCACCTTGGTGGTAAGCAGCAGGTGTTTTCATGTCTGGCAATTGCCGGTCCCCAGTTTGTTTTTCTGCCTTTAAATGGATTTTTACCTAATGCGTGAATCCTTTATGTTCATTTTCAGTTCTTTCACTTTCCTATGGATCAATACCACATCCAAACTGGCTTCCGGCAGCAGATGAACTGGCCACGTGTCTTGCAGGAGCAACCATAGTCCAGAATTACAGGAAAAACACGACTAGTCACAGATCATTTTCTTGAGTACTGTTCCATTAAGTTCCCTGCATACTGCTAATGGCCTTCATTAGCACGTCTATATATATTAACAGGTTTAGACTTTACATTTTTAACTTCAAATACAGGGGAATGATGCAAACAAATAGAACATACCCATCTAATGGATTACAAGCTTTTCAATGGCAGGTTAGATGCCACATTTTGTACAAAACTGATTTGTGTTGGACATCTTTAAATTCAATACATATTTCCATAAAAATTGTAGAGGTGCAACATCACACTCCCAATGGTACATAGCAAATCACATTAATCTCCTACCAAAAGTCTGTGTACAAGTAAGAACACTACCATTACATTTAACCTGAATATTACAAGGGTTTTTTTTTTCATTTGGAGTTCAGCTTGTATGTAAAGCAGTTTCTTGTGGCTGTCCTTTTGAACATATTTCTGTAATTTTCTTGTGAAAGTCTATCTAAAGAGTGACAGATCTGCTCAGAAGTCTCTTGCTTCTGTATCCCATTGCAGAAAGGAATCTTGTAATCTGACTATCAAAAGTTTCTTTCAGAAAGTTTTTATTGTAGGTTGCTAGCCACTGTCACAGGTAGAATTTTATAGAATATGTAATATAAATGAAGCAATGCTTCTTAACGATGTCATTGAAAAAAGGAAGAAATATATTCACTTGTGTTCTATATCAATGTAATAAATCACTTAGGGTGCGTCTACACTAGCTGGCTACTTCGAAGTAGCTGGAACAACATTGAAATAGTACGTGTCGCGTCTACACGTGCCATGAGCTATTTCGATGTTGAAATCAACGTTAGGCGGTGAGACGTTGAAATCGCTATTCCTATCAGAAGACGGGAATAGCGCCCTACTTAGACATTCAATGTCAAAGTAGGGCATGTGTAGACGATCCACGTCCCAGTAGGTTGAAATAGCAGGGTCCTCCATGGCGGCCATCAGCTGAGGGGTGGAGAGATGCTCTGTCCAGCCCCTGCAGGGCTCTATGGTCGCTGCGTGCAGCAGCTCTTATCGCAGGGCTTCTGGATGCTGCTGCTGCTGCTGCAGCTGGGGATCCATGCTGCGTGCACAGGGTCTGCAACTGGTTGTCAGCTCTGTGGATTTCGTGCTGTGCAGGCCGAGTGTGTCTGGGAGGGGCCCTTTAAGGGAGCAGTTTGGGGCTTTGCTGGCCCCTTATTTCGACGGGGAGCGCTTGTGTGTGTGGACACTCTGCATTTCCTTCCAGGGCGGCTCCTTTCGACATTCTCCGTCACTACTTCAACTTAGAACGTCGATGACACCAGCCTTGGAGGATGTGTAGAAGATACGCTTTGAAGTAGCCTATTTTGATGTTCTTACTTCGAAATAGGCTACTTTGACGTAGTGTGCTAGTGTAGACATAGTCTTAGCCTTAATCATAGAGTCTGCCCCCATTTTACATATAAGTGTATAAGAAGTATATCCTATTCAGATTAATTTTTTTTAGTTGTTCTCTCTCATATTCCCTAGTTCCCTGATCCGATAGTCTGATTCACTGAAATAGATGCTCCTGCTAGGAAGAATAATGGGGCATGCATGGAACACTTAATAATAATCTTCGCTTCACAAACAATGCCTGACCTTATCATCTTACTCATGAGCTCTTTTCACATTGTTATAGGATAAGGGAGCTTATTAAATGAGTGACCCATTGATTACACCATCACATTGCAAATGTTATCAAGCAAGCAGAAAAAGCCTCAGCACAGCTTTGCAATGATGTAAGAGAAAAATGTCGTTAATTAGTAATTCCATCAATAGGTAAGAAGGATCTGAAAGGCTTCTCCCAGACAGTTAGCTGGGAGAGGGAGCAAGAAAGATGTCAGGAGCAAACTTTATTCACATGTAGGGCCATTCTTACAGTTTAAGGGGCCCTATGCACCTGAGGCTGGCCTTTGTCTCCCTGTTCAGCTTCTGTTGGAGGGCGTAGGGCTTCCCTCTGCCCCTTCACCCCTGCAGAGCTTCCCTCCATCCTCCCCAGGGCTTCCCTCCTCCTCCCTCCATGAAGGTTCTGCTGGGGCTTGGGGCTTCCTTCCTTTACCCGTGTGGCTTCTATCAGGGCATGTGACTTCCCTGGGGCAGGTGAAATTTCAGGGAATGAGGGCTTCACTCTTTTGCCAGTCTGGCAGGAGGGAGCCTGCATGGATGGGGAGGAGAAGGAGGAGAGAGCAGCTAATGGGAGGAACTGGAAAAGAACCAGGCAGTAACACAGGGCCTTTCATATGTGTACAAGCACAAAGGGCTGCTTAGAGGCACCCAAATATTTGGCTTCTGCTTACATCTGCCATGCCTGCCAGACACTGCCCAGTGTACTCTGAGCTGGGTGTCTTGCTCATGGCTTTTTGTTTATGGATACCATTTGTGCTGTTTTCCCAGCTTAATGCTAGGTTACATTTATTAGAGAACCTCTTTCTACCTTGGACTCTGTGCTTGTGAGAGGGAAGACTCCTATGTAGTTGTGTAATTTGCATGTGCCTAGGGATGGTCTGCTTATATGAACATACCTACTGTACTTAGACATCTGGTTGGTGTTAGATTACAAATCATTTCAGTTAGGCTGTGTCTACACTTGCATTCTTCTTTCAAAAAAGGCATGTAAATTATGGAAATAGAAAATGCAATGACATGCAGATTTACATATTTGGTGCATGATTTGCATATTCTTCTTTCAAAAGAGCTTCTTCTGAAAGAAGAAAAGCAGTGTAGACACGTCTCTTTCAAAAGTAATCCCCACCTTTGAAAGACCCCTTCTTCCCTTTTTTCAGGGGAAGAGTTCTTTTAAAGATGGGGTTTACTTTGGAAAGAGCCATCTACACTGCTTTTCTTCTTTAGAAAGAAGCTCTTTCAAAAGAAGAATATGCAAATGAGGTGCCAGGTAAGTAAATCTGCACCTCATTTGCATTTTTGATTTTCCTCATTTGCATGCCTCTTTCAAAAGAGGCCACTTTCTTTGCAAGTGGCATGGTAATACATGGCCAAATATGCTAATGAGGTCTGGATGCAAATTCCCCATGCCTCATTAGCATATGGTCATGTGATTTGGAGTCCAGAAGACCGTTCTTCCGGACTCCAAAATGCCATGTAGAAGTGCGGCCTCAGGGGAGCTTCCGGAAGAAAGTCCTTCCAGAGTCCCCTTCCTGAAAATTTTTGGGAAGAAGGGGCCTCTGGAAGAAGGACTTCCTTCTGGAAGACACCCCGGGGGCCGTGATTCTAAACGGCATTTTGGAGTCTGGAAGAATGGTCTTCTGGACTCCAAATCACGTGACCATATGCTAATGAGGTGCAGGGAATTTGCATCTGCACCTCATTAGCATATTTTGGGCCGTGTATTACCATGCCACTTTCGAAGAAAGTGGCCTGTGTAGAAACAGCCATATTGTGTCATTATTGTAAGAAGAAAGGGGAACAGAACTTTGCTTAACTTGCCAGAAATGAGGAGTTCATCTTCAGCTAAAAGGACCTCATTAAGACCTGGGCTCAAATGTCAGAGCCTTGTGACAGCAAGAGGTATGGCGACAGTGTTTGAGGTAGGAAGGGCAGGCTGTTGTGTAAAGTTACCATATCTGACCTTTCAAAGAAGAGAGCATCCCACGAGGAATCAGCCAGGTCCTTCTTTCCTTCTTGCTGAGGTGGCACAGGTGGTCACATTGGCTTACCGTCCCTTCTCTCTATAATCCAAAATAAACAGTATTGTAGTGGTTTGCCAGGGGTGGTTCCTCCTCCCCTCGGTCCATTGGGGGCCTTTACTCCTCACTATGCCTGTGTGTCACCTACCATGAGAAATAGCTGGGTGACAAGTCTCTGGCTCAGGCCTGTGCTTATGCTTAGCAGCATTTACATTTAGAGACTCAGGCCCAACGTAAGGGTGGAGCAATACAAGTCTGTCCCCAGGCTTCTGTTCAAGCCAAGTAGCAAAAGGGGTCGGGCATCCTAGCTCCTGTTGATGGCTGACAAATGCAAGCTTCTTGGCCTACAGAGTGGGAGACTACCACTCCAGGTTTGGGATAGCAGGGGGAAGGCAGGCAAGCCCACCCCACTGCATCTGGGTCAGCAGGCACCCTGATGACAACACAAGGGCCTAACCTAATTAGGATGCTGCTTGCCAAGCACATTTTTCTTTCAGGAGAACATAAAGTAAAGAAATAATTTCAGACTGATAATTTTAAAGGTGATAAATTGCTGTGGCAGACAGACCTGCTCATACCCTGCGCAGTTCAGTCTGTGCCCACAAATATTGAACTAAAAGAGACTCAGAAGATTATTGAACCATGTTCCCCACCATCATAAGCAGCCATAAGCTGCGTCTACACGTGCACGCTACTTCGAAGTAGCGGCACCAACTTTGAAATAGCGCCCGTCGCGGCTACACGCGTCGGGCGCTATTTCGAAGTTAACTTCGACGTTAGGCGGCGAGACGTCGAAGTCGCTAACCTCATGAGGAGATAGGAATAGTGCCCTACTTCGACGTTCAACGTCGAAGTAGGGACCGTGTAGACGATCCGCGTCCCGCAACGTCGAAATTGCTGGGTCCTCCATGGCGGCCATCAGCTGGGGGGTTGAGAGATGCTCTCTCTCCAGCCCCTGCAGGGCTCTATGGTCACCGTGGGCAGCAGCCCTTAGCCCAGGGCTTCTGGCTGCTTCTGCGGCAGCTGGGGATCTATGCTGCAGGCACAGGGTCTGCAACCAGTTGTCAGCTCTTTGTATCTTGTGTTGTTTAGTGCAACTGTGTCTGGGAGGGGCCCTTTAAGGGAGTGGCTTGCTGTTGAGTCCGCCCTGTGACCCTGTCTGCAGCTGTGCCTGGCATCCCTATTTCGATGTGTGCTACTTTGACGTGTAGACGTTCCCTCGCTGCGCCTATTTCGATGTTGGGCTGAGCAACGTCGAAGTTGAACATCGACGTTGCCGGCCCTGGAGGACGTGTAGACGTTATTCATCGAAATAGACTATTTCGATGTTGGCTGCACGTGTAGACGTAGCCATAGTGTATAATCCCAATCATAAATTGAACCAGCTCTTTCTTAATTGTTAATTAAATTGTTTTTCCCTACAATGCTTTTTGGGAAACTGTTCAAGAGCCACACTTTTGAAGGTCAGAGGCCATCTTCTGATTTTCATCTTGAATTTAATTATGGCCAGTTTATACTGATTTGTTCTTATGCCAGCATTCTCCTTCAGTTTAAATAGCTTCTCACTCTTCCCCCTGTTTATCTCTCCTCACCTCTTTCCCATATATTTGAGAGAAATCACATACCAGCTGAGTGTTTATTTTGGTAGGATGAACAAAGCTTTTTTTAAGTCTCCTCTCATAAACCAGGCCCTCCAGACTCAAATGCTATACTAAAGCCAAGAATGTTGGATCTACTGCTTTACCTTTATCCAAAAAAAAAAAAGAGTCAGTTTTCTTTTCAGATAAGTATGTCAGATTATTCTGGCATGATTTGGAAACATAAAACCCATACTGCGTTATTTTGCCTTTTCCATTTACGTCTGTTAATGTGAACAATTAATGTAATTATTCTTTCCTTCAAATTTGTTGTAAAGACTTGAAAACTGATGAGGTCAGACTAACAGGTCTATAATTCATCAAATCCCTTTTCTCCCTTCCTTATTTCTTAAATATAGGCATGACATTAGCTATTCTCCAGTCATAAACTGCTTCTCCAGGATTTGTTAAAAATTCTTCATAGTGAACTAGCCATTTCATGTGCCTCTTCTTTCAGTATTCTGCAACAAAAGTTCTCTGCTCTTTCAAACTTGAGCATGTTTTCTCCCACTTCAGATGTTGTAATTTCAATTCTCTACACACATTTCTATCAGCCATCTTGCCTTGTTACCCACATCATGCTTATTGAATACAAAGGCAGAATATTCCTTTATTTTTGGGCCAAGCCTAGATTATCTTTTATCTCCTCCCCAAATAAACTGGATAGCAGCCAAATATCCTTGCCTATCCTTTTTTTATTTATATGAATAAAAAATGTTCCTATTATTTATTTTTATCACCTGGGCAAAATGTAATTCAGGTTGGCTTTTAGCAATTCTCATTTTATTCCTACATTTTTTGACTTCCAAGTTATAGTTTTCTTGGATCTTTTTTTTTCCTTTCCCTGAAGTGAGGTCTTTTCTGTTTACCCCTGAAAAATTTTTAAGTGACTATTCATCCAAAAGGGTCTGGAGCCTTTCCCAACCAGTTTTGCCTGAGTACAAATTGCAGCTAGTTTTTATATTCTTGATATACAGAAATTCCCAGCCTCCCCAACATTTGAATACCTAAGCTCTTCAGTCCACTTTAGTTCCTTAGCTAATTTCTACAACTTGCCAAAGTTTGCCCTTTAGAAGTCAAAAAAAATCATAGCTGACCACTTCATTTTGATTTTGTTCCTTTTAATTAAACTCATGATCACTTGACCCAAGGTTATTTCTGAGAAATAGCTCTTTTATGATGGCCTCACTGTTTACCAAAACTAAATATAAAGTTACATCACTGTTGATTCAGTGACTGATAAAGAAAACTTTCATCTACCATATCTAGGAATAACTGGGCCTTACCAGTATTAGCAGTGTCTATCCTCCATTGTAGATCTGGGAGCTTAATGTCTCCTACTATGACACAATTCAACACGATGCTCTTTCTAATAACATTAAAGAGATTTTTATCTGTATCTAAGTCTGATACTGGGACTCAATTACAGACCCACTAAGCTATCCCACAGAATCATTCTTACAATTCTTCCACACAGTCGTTTTGATCCAAGCAGATTCTGTTTTACACAGACTATCATAACCCAGTGACCTCTTGAGTCCAGTTCTCAGAAGGCACAGGACACAAGGAAACCCTTGGCCCACCAAAAAAAAAAAATAAATCGTGCAAAGTCTCTATTGTAAGTTTGTATCATACAGTTCATCATAGCCATTGCAAGATATATTAAGGAAAGTATGATAAGAATTATGTATATGTACTGAAAATTATGCTCTGCAGGCTTAGATAAAGGCAGGCCACTGAAGATAATATGTGCTTTGAGCCCAACTTCTCCAGACAGGAGGAGGGAGAAAATTATCTCCCCAGTAGACCATTGTGTGTCGTGTGTCTTACAGCAGAATATTGATAGAGTCAAATGCTAACGAAGTACTTGCAGAGACTTCAGAAGGAAATAAGCAGGAACAAGTACACGGGGAAAATTGTTTTCAGGGGAAGGTCAAAGGTTTCTGGTGTTTCTGGGGAGTGCAGATGGATGCTCTTGTCTCCTCCAATTTGTGAAGAAAAGCTGCCTGCAGTGTTAATTTTATGAAAGGGGAATCTCAGCCACCTGGGCTGATGGGAGATGGACTTGATGTAAGCTATCATAAACAAGATGGTGAAATGCCTTTCTGGCTTAAAATTAGGCTTCAGAAAGTGTTATATTTTTAAAATGTAACCATTGTTTCTAATATTGTGTTGATAATAAATGTTCCTTTTCACTATAAATATATCTAAGGCAGTATGTACACGGCAGGCTTCTGTTGACAAAACAGAAGGTCTTGGGGTTGCTGTGTACCTATTACTAGCTTGCACAGGGAAATTGATGTGTGTGGAAGCTTGGAAGGCAACTTGTGATGCCAGATTCTGGTGCAGTCAGGGGGCTAATCCATTGCAGGCACAGACAAGAATTCATCATGCTTCGTGTGAGTGTTAAAAAGTTACTTCACAATCCTGGTTACCCCGGGAAGCTTCCCAAATATGACTTCATGGGTGTGTCTACGCTAGCCGGCTACTTCGAAGTAGCTGGCACAACGTCAAAATAGCACGTTGTGTCTACACGCACAATGCACTATTTCAACATTGAAATTGACGTTAGGCAGTGAGAAGTTGAAATCGTTATTCCTATCCGAAGATGGGAATAGTGCCCTACTTGGACATTGAATGTTGAAGTCGGGTGTGTGTAGACAATCTGCATCCTGCTGCTTTGAAATAGTGGGGTCCTCCATGGTGGCAATTGGCTGAGGCGTTGAGATGCTCTGTTCAGCCCCTGCAGGGCTGTATGGTTCCTGCACACAGCAGCCTTTAAAGCACCATGGACCTGGATTTCCTGTGTCAGGAAGTTGAGAGTGTGCAGGCAGCAGCACGTGCACCAACCACCACCCATGCCATCCAGCCAGCCCCCAGAGTGCCCCCAGGGTTCCCCTTCTGAGGGGACCCAGGCATCCCCAGCAGCCAAACGAGGGGCCAAAAAGAGGTGGGGCACCTCCTGGTCGGAGGCTGAGCTCTGAGACCTGCCGGGGCTCTGGAGTGAGAAGGAGGTGCTCCATGTGATGGGGAGCAAGCAGTGGAATGCAGAAGTGGTCACCCGACTGGCTGAGGGCCTGGCCGCATTGGGTCACCCTGCCCACACTCCAGATCATGTCCAGAGCAAGATGAAGGAGTTGCAGCAGGGGTAGGCCCGGGCCCGGGACTCGGCCAGCCGGTCTGGGGCCACCCGCACTGCTTGCCCCTACTACAGGGAGCTCAAGGCCATCCTGGGCCATCCTGGGTCCCCAGAACACCTCCTCCCCTCGACCACCCTTGACACCATGGCCGATGAGCCCCAGCAGGCCTCAGAGCCAGAGTCCGCCCTGGAGGCCAACCCTTCACCGTGGGGCCCACCCAACAAGAACCCCCTCGGGACAGCACAGGAGGGGTCCAGCGGGGGGGGGGAGGGGCTCTTCATAGACCTCCACTCCCAGACCACCAGCCGGACATCCGCCCACCGGGTTTCCCCCTGACTGCAGCAGTGGACTCTCAGGTATGTACCCCACAGGGCACACACCCCTGGGCCACGGGGCATGGGCACCAGACATGACTGGGAGCCCCACACACCTCCAGCAGACCCCAACCCACAATTGCCCAGCCACAGCACGGTCCCAGGATGGCGGCACGGCAATCAGCGCCCATCAGCACCCACACCCGTGGACAGCACTGTGCCCTAACCCTGGGGGCGGGGGGACCATGCAATGGGGACACCCAACAGGGACACCACAGCCACCAATGGGGACGGAGACCTAGCACACAAAGGGGGGTGAGGGGAGCTTGCCACAGGCCAGGGCACAGTACTAACAACCTTCCCCTCCCTCTCTCCCTCTGCAGCTGTACCATCCAAGGCCTGAGGCAGTCAAGCACCCTCCATGGTCCCTGAGAGCTTGCTAGAGGTCAGCCACCACTAGCACCTGGGGACACTCCCAAGGCCAGTGGGATAGTCATGCCACCACTGGACCCAGGGCATGGCCCCTGTGGACCCCCAGCTCCTGGCAGCTCTCCAGCAGCAGACAGAGGTGGCTGAGGAGAGACTGAAGCTGGACTGGGAGGAGTCCACCCGGTGCTGGATGGTGTGGTGGGAGATTATAGCTGTATTCTGGGACATAGCTGGGTCGATTCAGGAGGCCTTCACTCAGCTCCCACCGCCTGCTGCCCCCCCTGCCGCCCTCCCCCCCCCCCGCTGCACCTCCTGCCACCTCATCTCCCTCATCCCCTGCCGTGCTGCCTGCCTCACCACCTGCCACCCCACCTGCCTCACCATCTGCCTCGCTGTCTGCTGTGCCACCTGCCATGCCTCCTGCCAGCCCCGCCCCCCCAGAGGTGGAGCCCACTGGGGATGAAGACTGGCTGGTGGATGCATCCCAGCCATATCTGCCAGTCCTCCCATCTCCCAGATGGCCACGCCAGGGACTGTGGATGGGGGGGTAACCACCAGTGCCCACCGGGGGTCGCGTCCCTATACACCCACCCCAGACTGATGGGCCGATGGCCGAGCCATCCGCTGGGCCCCCATTTGTATATAGTTGTCCTCCTTTGTATATTGGTTGCAGTTTTTGTGGTGAACATAACACAGTTACCAGTTTTCAATAATCCACAGTTTTATTTTTCAAAGAACCTGAGAAGTGTGCTTGTTGAGGGGATGGTGTGGGAGCAGTGTGCGGAGAGTGTGGACAGTGTGTGTGGGGCCCTCTGGGGAAGGCTAGGGAGGTGCTCGGGTCTCCCTGATCAAAATGGGCCCGCAGGGCTGAACGGACCCATACCCCCTCATGGTGGGCCTGGCAACCGGGTGCGGGGGCCGGCTGGGGGAAGCCCGTGCTGACATTGACCGCCCACCCCTGGACGAAGACCTCCCTCTTGCTCTCCACAAGGTTGTGGAGTGTGCAGCATGTGCCCACAACCTGGCGGATGTTCTGGAGGCCGACACCCAGGTGGGCAAAGAGGCACCTCCAGCAGCCCTTCAGGCAGCTGAAGGTCCTCTCCACCACCTGCTGGGCATGATTCAGTCGGGTGTTGAACTGCTTCTGGCTGGCATTGCAGTGGCTGGTGTATGGGCGCATGAGCTGGGGCTGGAGGGGGTAGGCTGCGTCCACCACGAGGCAGAGGGGTATGGTGTTGTCTCCCAGAAAGAGATCCCGCTGTGGGATATAGGTGTCTGCTTCCAGCCAGCGGCACAGGCCCAAGTTCCGGAAGACGCAGGTGTCGTGTGTGCAGTTGGGCCAGCCCATGTAGATATCCTGGAAGTGGCCCTGGCTGTTCACCATGGCTTGCAGGACCATGGAGTGGTAGCCTCTCCAGTTGATGTATCTTCCCTCACTGTGGTCAGGGGTGTGGATGGGGATGTGGGTCCTGTCCAGGGCCCTGTAGCAGTTTGGGAACCCCATGGCAGCAAATATGGCGATGGCTATGTCCAGGTCCCCAACTTGGATGACCTTCTGCAGCAGCATGGGATTGAGAGCACGGACCACCTGTGGAGAGGGAGCACAAGCGCCCATAAGGGTGTGCAGGATTCCCCAGGTCCCCTTCCTGGGCACCTCCCTGGGTACCCGTCCCACCCTGCCCCTCTCTCCCTGACACCCCTCCCTCCCCAGCTCCACACCCAGCCCCTTCCTCGCCAGCACCCCTTCCTCCCCAGCCCCACACCCAGCCCCTCCCTCTCTAGCACCCCTCCCTCCCCAGCCCCACACCCGTCCCCCCTGTCCCTCAGTGGGTGTATGCTGAGGCCTCATTACCTCCATGATGACGACCCTGACAGTGGCCTTTCCCACTCTGAACTGGTGTCCCATGGAGTGGTAGCTGTCTGGAGTGGCCAGCTTCCAGATGGCTATTGGGACCCTCTTCTCAAAGGGGAGGGCGCACTGCATTCGTGTGTCCTGGTGCCTCGTTGTCGGGGTGAGCCACTGGCAGAGCTCCAGAAAGGTCTGCCAGCGCATGCAGAAGTTCTGCAGCCACTGGTCATCATCCCACTCCCCCATGACCAGCTGCTCCCACCACTCAGAGCTGGTGGGGTAGCTCTGGAGGGGCGGAGCACCCAGAGGGGGAGGAAGAGCGGAGCCTGGTGGTCAGGAGTGTCCCTGTCTGCCCCCTGAGAGGGCCCCCCTGCCATGAGCTGCTGGGTGGCCTCCTGTGCAGAACCTAGAAGGGCGCTTGCTCCCTGGGTGACTACCTGGAAGGCTTCTAGGTGCTGCTGCTGCTGGGGGGTCCATGGCTGCTGTGCGTCAGTCTGCGAAAGTGTGGCTAGCGCTCTGTAGACCTCATGCTGTGCTGTCTGGGTGTGTCTGGGAGGGGTCCCTTAAAGGAGTGGCTAGCCAGAAGGGCTAGTCCAGCCTATGACCCCATCCGCAGCTTTTCCTGGCCCCTTATTTCGACGGGGAGCGCTTGTGTGTGTGTACGCTCCACATTTCCTTCCGGGGCAGCTCCTTTCAACATTCCCTGGCACTACTTTGACATTGAACATCGATGGCACCAGCCCTGGAGGATGTGTGGATGATACGTTTCTAAGTAGCCTATTTCAATGTTCTTACTTTGAAATAGGCTACTTCGACCTTGCGTGCTAGTGTAGATGTAGCCCATATTTCATTACAGCTGATGCCATCACTTATGAACCCACCAGGTTTTCTCTCTTTTATTGTTGCATCTGCTAACTCACTATGTTTCTGTACTTCCTATAATGTCTGATTGACCTCCTGCACCAATGATTCCAGTTCCTCTATTTTATTTTACAGACTTCTTGTATCTATGTAAAAACATCTCACTTGCTTCCCTCGGACCTCACCCAATTTTCTACCAGAATGAGTTATAGAACTTTCACTAATGGTATTGCCTAAATTACTGCTCCCATCAATATTTATACTTTCTTTCTCCTTGCTGTCCATACCCATTACCTTCTGGGGTGTCTGTATCCCTTACTATGTCTTCCTTTAGTAGATTTTCTTCCTGTTTATTGAAGCCAGTTATAAAGATTTTTTTTTAGTTTCTCCCAACCTTCTCCCCTCTTCTGCTAGTTTAAACACCTTCTTATCAACTGTGCCAGCCTTGAACTCAGAAAGATAATATTCAGGTTCTGAAGTGTAGTCCATCAGATGAGAAGGGGCTTTTTTGATGTCAATGTTTCCTGATAGTTGATAATCCCCAAACTTTCCTCTTAACACAAGTTCTTGAGTCCTCTGTTGACCTACTTTGTCTTAACACCTTCACTCTTCTCTGTGGACTAGAAGTATACCGCTGAAGATCACAGAAGCTTACAATTCTTCAACCATGTTATTCAGCTGTGCATAGTTATGCTTTATCCATGCCAGTAGGGATCTAGTAATGCAGTGGAATCAATGGATTTTTTTTCTGAAATCACATCAAAATCTATTTTAGCCTCACTTCCACATCTCAAATCCTTGCTCCTGACAGACAATACTCTTCTCTGTTTTCTGGATCTGTTCAAATCACTTCTTAGTAAGGAATTGCTTCTCACATAGATCTGCCTCTATTTCATGATGCTTTATGAATCTATCTTATACTCTCTTTTGCAGTCCCTGTATATCACATTATTTTTTCTCATGTCACAGTCCCTATCTCTGTCCATCATATTCCTCTCTTTTGCAAGAGCTGGAGCCTTGTCTCTTCTTCTTTGCCACCTGTCTTCTTTCTGTTTCTCCTCCTCATTCTGTGGTGCTGCAAACCTGCTGTTCAAAGTAACTTTTCAGCCACTAGGTGGTATCTTCCCTGTCTTACCTTTGAACTAACATTCTTCCTTGGGTCATCTCGAGGTCCTCTTTTCAGCAGATGTTAGCAAATTTTGAATGATTTGCATTACTGTCTTTCACCTTTCCTGCTTTCTACCTACAATTCCTGTCTGAATTGCATCATTGTGTCCAGTTGAATCTCTAAAATTTGGAGAGTCTTATGAGCTCTATCAGGTATTATTTCACACATAAAAGCCTTCTATCAGATATCCAATCAGGAATGATGCACAAACCATAGCTTTTGCATTCAATCATTTTCTTTGCTGCCTCTTCTCCTTGGGCTGTATTGTGTTGCTGCTTCAAGAGTCATCATTTTGTTTTCCTCAACCCTACTCCTAAAAAAAAAACAAAAAAAAACAAAACAAAACAAAAAAACACAACCAAAAAAAACCTCAAATCCCCAGAGCTCCCATCTATAAACTTCCACAGAAACTTCACAGAAGCTGCTCCTGTATTTCCTAATGACTGGCTTTTAAACATAGCTAAAGTAGGTAAACAACACCCCCTCATTAAGGGATATCAGAAATCATTCAATCGAACCACACACTTGGAAAAAATTACTCAAAATGTGAGATGACTACTCCTCCAGAAAACAAAACCATCCTAAAAACAAATTCCCACAGAAACTCCTCTTTTCCCTGGCTAAGTGTTCATGAGATGTTCATTATTAAACAGATTTTGTTGACCTTCCTAGAGCTGCACCATCATATATCAGACTGAGTTTGGTCCCTTGCTTGCAGTTTCTCCCATAGAAACCATAAGAATAATGGTTAAAGAGATGAATTGGCTCAGGGAAACCTCTTAAATATTGAAGGTCATGAGAAGCCTGCTCAAGTCATCTTAATATATCTACTGATATCTTCAGGGTTCTCCACAGACAAAAGAAAGAATGAGGCCAATATCATTCTTAATGGTCAACATAACTAGAAGAACTTCCTTAGCAAGTCATCATTTTGGAACATAATGTTAAATTCAAGTGAATCAGAGTATCCCAGATCAGATGATGCATGGAAACTTTTCTCCATAATGCATTTGTTTACACATCTCCATAAAACATCATTCTTTCTGACACCACAGCATACAAAGACGACAGCATGAAATGAGGAGAAATTAACGATGGGTAGTTCAAACACCCAGAATAGAAACGACACAACACCACAATGGCTGCATTTACATGAGCTAGTTCTTTCAAAAGGGAACTCTTTTGAAAGACCCCATGGAGCATCTACACACAAAGAGCATTGTTTTGAAAGTAAATTGAAAGAATGTGGCATTCCTTTTGAAATTGCTCTTCCTTTCCTGTTTCAGGAAGAACACTCCCTTTTGAAAGCTTCTTCCAAAAGAAAATATGCCAAGACACTCCACAGGCCCTTTTTTTCAAATGAGCAGTCCCCATGAAGCCTGATTTTTGGATTCCTGGCCCTTTCTTTTGAAAGAGCAGGGGTTGTGTGTACACTCTCTTTTAAAAGAGCAGATCACTCTTTTGATCTTTTTTTCTGTGTGGACACACTCTTTCAAAAGAAGTTCTTTCAGATGAGATCTTCTAGAAGGGCTTCTTTTGAAACATCTCTGTAGTGGAGACGTAGTCAATATTTGTTAGTCTTTAAGGTGAGACAGCACTACTTGTTTGTGAAGCTACAGACTAACACAGCTACCCCTCTGAGACTGGAAACAGAGAGGGCGTCTATGGTGTACTCTGTATGCATCTTTTAAAAATCAGAATGAAACCCAGAACCAGATGTAAAGGAATGGAGCTGTCTGTTCCTTCTATAAGAGAGAAGGAAGAAAGCCAGATCATGCCAACTCTATTTACCTATATTATAATGCTACATATTCATGATTCTGCTTACAGAATCATGTGGTTTGCTTCTGTTGGTTGGAATGTGTTTATGTTCTGATTCTACCATCAACAGTAGCTTATTATTATTGTTGCATGGGAATTGTTTAGAACATGTCTTGGAGTGTGTAGTTTGCTATGATTTTATGGGTAACAGACTATGCTCCTTGGAATAGCCTTTAGTTCATAGCTTTTCCTGCACTGGACTTGAATTTTATTGCCAATACAAAAATCCTGCTTTGTCCTGGGCTCTTCACCAAAAAATTCTGTGTCCTCTGTGATGTGATTGTGCAAGATTGTAGAGCAGATTTTCCAGGGGTATCTGCTGGATCAGCAGCAGCTGCAGCAGCACCAATTTTACTGCAAGGCAGTGGTGCAGAACTGATTAGGCAGGCACCTGACAGATGATGGCAGTGTTGAGCTCAAAGGATGTCATGTTAGAGCTAATAGGACAAAAACAAAGTCCTGTAGCACTTTAGAGACCAACAAAATGATTTATTAGGTGATGATATTTTATGGGACAGACCCACTTCTTCAGATCTGGAAAATTCTATATGTAGGACAACTCACTCTCAACCCTCTCTGTGGTGCATCCTCCATCTCTTCCAATTTAGCATATTGCCAAAAGTGACCATGACTGTTCTACCCCTCTTCATTTACTTTGTGCATTAGGATGAATCTGGTATGTTGGTATATGCGTTGTATTTAGAAAAAAATAATATGTATAAAAAGGAAAGACCGTGATGTTAACTCTACTATATGACATTTTGCTCTACAGTATTTAAATGTTGGCTTGATATTGCTTTCATCTTAATAAGGTGTAAGTCGCTCACATGCTGATAGCAAGTCAGAGCTTAAAGTCTATTTATTTAAACATGTTTTATTGTGTAGTCGCATGAGTACTGGCAGACTGAAGTCTTTATAAAAAAATTAGCAAATATAGCAAACATTGTTCTGGTCTTTAAATGAGAATTTTTTGGAAAGTGAAGGAAAAATACACATGCTTTTTTTTCAATTATAGTATTTTTCAAAAATGAGGACAAATGAAGTTGACAGAGACCCAGCCCTGCTTGTCTCTTTCTTGGTGCTGCAGCTGCCTGCAGTAGCATCTCTCAGTACCACAGCCCTCCTTTCTGTGCCCTTCCCTTCCTCTGCCCCCTCACTTTCCATGTTATGGAAAACAGCCCCTTCCCAGTACTTCTCATTTTCCAGGGACAACCAAACCCTGAGCTTGGTTTAAGTTAGGGTACGAGGAAGTTGCCTACCAAACACCATAGCTCTACTGATTTAAGAGGAGCTCATGAACAAATGTGGCACTGACAGAAGGACAGACAGACAGATTCCCTCTAAAGTATGTCTGCAGATGTGATTGCTGAAATCCATGGCATTGCTGGAGTTCCAAAAGTTGGGCTATATAGGCACTTGTGCAGCTGTATTTTGTTGTGTTAAAATTATTTCAGTTCTATTACCACATTCAATTTAGTGAGGTTGCTGTTAGCAGTTTTGTAGTGGGCTGCCTATTATTGACCATTGCTGCTAGGACCAAGCCTGCCATGGGTAAAAACTAATGCATTTGTCAATACTCTCGTATTTTGCTGCAAATGATTCAAGTGTTTACTCCCTTTAAATGGTAAAGAAGCCAATGCTAATCACACAGCATTGAGTGCACAAGCTTTGTTAGGAAGGTGAACTGGAATGGCTGATAGGATTTCATGTAATTGAAAATCCAGGCAGGTACAATTATCACTTGATAAATGCCAGAAAGGGACACAATTTTATATTTTACACTGTAAAAATATGCTTTGCATGCTTTGCAGCAGCAATAAAATCACTTGGCTTTTCATTTGCAGTAAAATAAAATTGTAACAGCAAGAGTGCATTTTCTGTTTGGGTTTTTAGAGATACTAAATAGATCGAATAAATTCCTTTTTGCAAGTGATCTAAACTTGCTATGAATTATTTAAAGAATTTGCAAAAGAATTTGCAGTGTTCTTGTGAAGATAAACCCTCCCAACTCAGTGACTGGTCTTTCATAAGATATGAGGTAGTCTTCATGCATATGGATTTCAGGGAACCTGTTACAGCTCTTCTGCTAAAATGTGTATCATTAATATCTGCTTCAGGAATCTCTTAACTTTCAGCTCCAATATGAATTTTTTGGTTGTTACATATGTTTAGTGATGCAAATGAGTGATATCAGAGCTATATTTCAAATTCATCTTATAACTGAGAATTTCCTCTGAAGCATAAGATATGCAAGAGAACAGAACTTTTCATTTATTTAGATTCTCATCACAAGTAACAGGCACAATACAACAAATACATAGATAATATTTTGTACAAAATATATTACACATTTAATACACTATGAATACCAGAGCAGGTAAACAACCCCCCCATAACAATAACCCTTCCATGCACTAATCAAATACCAAATTATCAATCCTTCTCCTTGACAATCTCAACCCACGTTTAGTGACGTAAACGCAAAGACTCCGAGAACCTTCACATCAGGTCCTGAATGTCCCCCAAGAAAAGGATGTTGTGGGCTCAAAACCTTAACAAGACTAGGCTCTGGTAGCTAATGAGATGAATAAGTTTCAATACTGGGTGGAAGATGTCACACAGTCTCACCAGGAGGTGCCAGACCAAGTGCTTCTGGGGCATCAGTGCTGCACAGACAGAGGTGCCCTGAATGGTTTCTGTAGCTAGATGCAGATGTATTGGAAAGCTGCAACTTGTTTACAGTGTATTTTCAATTGAGCCTAATACAGTTACTAAAAGTACGGATGATGTCAGGTCATAAAACAGGTATAACAGTTTCTGAAATTTTCTCATTGCTAACCATGGTCCCAGTTTGCTGGACAACTTCAATCTAAGCACAGCCACACAGTACCAGAGAGGTAGCCATGTTAGTCTGTAGCTTCGGCAACAACAAGAAGTCTTGTGGCACCTTATAGACTAACAGATATTTTGGAACATAAGCTTTCGTGGGCAAAGACCCACTTCATCAGATGCATGAAGGGGTGGTTTCAGAGGGGTATTTAAAGAGTGGGATCCCAGTAAGAGGGCAGGCCAGAGCTGACAAGGTCTATTCAGCAAGGTGGAAATGGTCCAGTATCAACAGTACTTATCAAAAGAGGAAAAAACAATCAAACTTAGTCTGGACTAGCCTACACAAGAAATTCACTTCCTGGACACTATTGTGCAGATCAGCAACAGTCACATAAATACTGCCCTATATCAAAAACCCACAGACCGCTATGCTTATCTACATGCCTCCAGCTTCCATCCAGGGCATACTACATGATCCATTGTTTATAGCCAGGCACTAAGGTACAATTGTATTTCCTCTGATCCATCAGACAGAGACAAACATCTACAAGACCTTTACCAAGCTTTCCTCAAACTACAATACCCACCTAAGGAAGTGAGGAGACAGACTGATAGAGCCAGATGGGTACCCAGAAGCCACTTGCTATAAGACAGACCTTACAAGGAAAACAAGAGAGCACCACTGACCATCACATACAGCCCCCACTTAAGGCCTCTCAAGCGCATCATCAGTGATCTGCAACCCATCCTGAACAATGATCTTGCACTCTCACAGACCTTGGGAGGCAGGCCTGTCCTCATCTACAGACAGCCTGCCAACCTTAAACAAATCCTCACCAGCCACTACAAATCACAAACCAGTGACTTTAGGCCAAGAACCAGCCCCTGCAACAGTCCTCACTGCCAGCTCTGCTCACATATCTACACCAGTGACATCATCACAGGACCTAATACTAACTATATTATCAGAGGCTCCTTTACCGGCACATCTACTAATATAATATATGCCATCATATGCCAGCAATGCCCCACTGCAATTTGCATTGGTCAAACTGGACAGTCTCTCTGTAAAAGAATAAATGGACATAAACCAGACATCAGGAAGGGTAATGTACAGAAACCTGTGGGAGAACACTTCAATCTTCCTGAACACACAGTGGCAGATTTAAGGGTGACAGTCCTGAAACAAAAAAAATTCAAAAATCAAATGGAGAGAGAAATGTCTGAGCTGCAATTTATTTGCAAATTTGACTCCATTAACCATGGATTAAACAGAGACTGGGAGTGGCTTGCAGCTTACAAAGGCATCTTCTCTGCTCTGGGTGTTAATATCTCTCCATTAGACTCTGACAAAGGCTCACATCCCCTGCCTGATCTGACTTGTTTTTTCCTCTTTTGATATGTACAGTTGATACTGGGCCATTTCCACCTTGCTGAATAGACCTTGTCAGCTCTGGCCCTCCCTCTTACTGGGATCCCACTCTTTAAATACCCCTCTGAAACCACCACCCCCACTCATGCATCTGATGAAGTGGGTCTTTGCCCACGAAAGCTTATGTTCCAAAATATCTGTTAGTCTATAAGGTGCCACAAGACTTCTTCTTGTTCTCGAAGCCATACAGTATTTCATTCCGTTGAATCCTATTTAGTGAGATTTTGTTTAGTGCTGTCTGTTACTAACCAGCTGTTCTGGAGCTTATCCTCCTCACTTGCAAAATTAATGCAATTGTCAAGACACCATGCATGTCAGCTTACAAGGTGTAGGCCCTTGGCGCCTTTTATGGATGAGAAAACAGTGCTTATCACAGGAGAATCAAGCCCTGCAAATTTGCCAGCTAGGAAGACTGTCACTTTAAGAATGGTGAACTGGAACAGCTGACAGGTTTGTGTCATGAGGGAGAAAGGAGGCCTTAATTACCACCTGGGTAATCCTAAGAGGAGACATAGTTTGATTTCATTAGTAGAGTGTAATTTTGTACACTTCACAGTTGCTGCACAACTTCCCTTAGTTATCCAGTGACTCTACAGAGTAGTTTGCACAAACCTTCCCATGCTCTCTACCACAAAAAGGCAAAGCCAACAAAAAGAGAAGGAAAAATGGGCACAGGTGAAGAGATTTAATAGGGAATGAACTGTCAATTTCCTTCAGTAACTCTTTTTCAAAGGAATTCAGGTGCTTCAGGTTAGCTTTCTCTCCAGTAGTCAGCCCTTTTCTGAGCAGCTGGATCAAAAATGAATTGACAGCTATGTCATGTTACATACTGTATATTTGGAGGACAATTTACTGATGATGCTATGAACTGCAAAAGAAAGAAAAAAAGATAATGATTATATACATGTATATATACACAAATACACCTTGCTCCCTTTCACATCAATTGGTTTTGCCACTGGCTTCAGTCGGAACTGGGTTTGTACATACTCTTATGTCTCATCTTTGTAACTTGAGTCAAATTAAAAAAAATGTTACAGTTAATATCTGCAGAGAATTAACTTAATGGATAATCCGTGAGTGTTATAACACAGGTAAAGTAAAATATTTTTCCAATGGCATTTCTCCATAAGGAAAATGCCTTCCAAGACCATTCCATGACACTATATTTCTTCATAAGGAATTTCCTTAATAGGGAATTCTGTTCTGGTCTATTTCACTGGATGCTAAAGGGCTCTTAGTTTCCTAAAAAGACAATGTAAAATAGTTTCTATGATCGGCTGACTGATCTGTTCTTGCTGATTGGCTAATATATGCAGAAGCTCTGAATAGATTTTAGTACTAATAAGAATATTCATCTGATAGGATGGTTATGACAAATTATAAATGAAAATGCTGGGAGTACCAGTCACCTACTTAAATGCAACGCAAAATCCCATATGCCACTAAATACTCTCCATATTAATCACATTTTCATAAGTGACAATCATTTATAATGGCCCAAAGTACAGAAGATCCTTTGGTTTGTATTAATAACAAGATTTGTGTACTATAGAGCTTGACTGTTTTAAAAATGAGCTATTTATAATGACTGAGTAGGCTAATCCTAAAGGATTAAAACCTTCCATGGCAGAAGAAAGAAAAAAGCATGCCTGGGGCAGTAATTTCATCCAGGGGTTTGTCTCAAAATACTGTTCAGCTGCTGAAAGCTTATGAAACTTTAGGCCCCTACTTGCTGAGATATTGTGGGTCAAAAATCTTTAAAAAACCTAGCCATAAAAGCAAACATGACTATCTTTCAAAAAATGCTTTGAAGTAACATTTACTGTCTTCTTCCTCTTCCCTGTCTGTCCCATTTTTGCTTGGCTTTTACAGTAAACTCTTTCATATCTGGCGTGCTATCATCCAGAGCTCTCACATAACTGGCACTTTAACCATAAGTTAATTTTAGTTATGTTTTCCGTAAGTACAGTATAGCGAAAGTAAATACAAATAAACACAGCAAATGTAGTGTATGATTACAGTGTACAATACCACTGTTGTTGGGAAATAAAGCACTCTGCATACATTTTTGTTTGTTTCTTAATATCTAATCTTAGGGTTTTTTTTGTGTTATGCATTGTTAGGTATACATCTCTATTATTCAAAATATTTGAATATCCAGCAACCTCCTGGTCTCGGGGCTGCCGGATATCAGAGAGTTTATTGTGTGTCTTTGTCTACTGCCTGGTTTCTCTGAATATTTGTTTACTTGCTACAGGAGAGCATAGAAACTGATTGCGAGAGATAAAGAAAATGAAATAGTTTAAAAGCAATTACAAGGTATAAAAAGGAATTGAAATAAAAAAAAGAATATTTGTAGTGTACTGCTACTCAGGAAATAATTAAGTCCAACAGGGGCTTACTTTATTGAAGCTTTGGAAGAAGACTTTAGGGCCCCAAGAATACAGTCAATGAGGCCAGTCTTCCTCCAGTTGAAAATTTGTGCATTCACTTCAGTGGAAACAGTAATGGCATAAATAACTATACATTGTACAAGGTGTCTCTTTACAGGTCTCTTTCAATGTTGAATTTGTATAATTGAACCTCATGTTAATCAAACAAATGATACCTAGTTCAGAAAGGAAGCATGAACATAAACTTTTACATAACATAAATCTTTACGTAATTGGGGCTCATTTAGCACTTGACATCCACACCCAGATACAGGTGTGTGGCCCTTCACATTCTGTAGCCAACTGAAAGTTAATATGCAATGGATATAAACTAGTGACTGGACAGAGTCATTCATGTCATCCTACCAAGGTCAGACAAGATGTTATGTTGTTCAATTAGGGACAAATAGACCGAGTGAGATATTTTTACAGGAAAAACATGGTATTTAAAGGCAAAATCTTTGGAAAAATATTTTATTACCTACCGAAAAATTAACCATTCCTAATACATTCTTATGAAATGTACACCTCCAAATAGTGAAGTGCTCATTGTTGTATTTTTTTTGAAGACACAAAATCTGAAGTCTGCAAATCTGTGCCACAGTGCTGCAATGAATGCAGAGTGCACAGGGCCAGTTTTTGGGTGGGCCTCATTGACCTCAGTTCAGCTTCATATAGGTGGAGGCATGTCTCTGTGAAGAGCCGGAGTGGGCTAAACTCTGCCCTCAAAAACAGAGCCATAAAGCTGTAACAAAAAAATACAGCAGTCCCCATCCTCCTCCTCCCCCTTGTTCCCTAATGATCTAATGCTGCAGTATTTACTTAGTGAAGTCCATGGGAGCGCTCACATGAGCAGGGGGTGCAGGAGTAGCTGTAAATACAGACAGCTAATCTAACTGATTTATGCTAATCAACAAATTTGTTCCTCTGATATGCTTTCACACATGTATCCTGCTTTCAAGTACTAGGTCCACTTCTGACAGTTCATATTCAGATGAGAGCTAAACATAAAGTTGAACTGCTTTAGATAAACAATTTCAGACTGACTTAATCTGGTGCAACTCTGAAAGTGGATCCTTATATTGACAGAACCCTGTTATCTGGTAAATTTGCAGATACGGACTAAACTGATACAATCAATTAATCTAATAAACAGGAATGTTGTTCACTCAGAGGTGTGCAGTTGTTTTACCCAAATTCATTTTTAAACCAATTTAAGTTAAACTGGTGCAAATTCTGTGTAAGGATAGACTTACTTGGCTATTGTTTCGTTTGAGTAAGGGCTTGCAGTTTTGGTTCCTTAAACTGTTCCGAAAGAATCATTAATATAAATTTAAGACAGAATATGTTATTAGACACATCCATAACCATAACAATTTAATAAGAGCACTAAATAACTTATAGAACAATAGTTGAATTTGTATAATTAAAGGTCGCTTTGAAACATGTAGTTTTTCTAATGTGTAATATGTAATGACTGGACTCATGCAAATATAACAACATGGGGGGATTTTTTAGAAAATGTTTCAGATATGATATATATTATGTTCATATATAGATTGTGATTAACTGGCATCTTATGTTTCATTTTATTTTTATCAGTAAGCTGTTGTGTGCTTGTAACTTGGTTTCAAAGATTGTCATAGCCGGGGGTGGTAGTGGGGATAAGCTCCCACTATCTATAAAATGCTCCCATACCGTGCATCTCCAATAGCCTCTGACAACCGAAATCCAGCTCCTAGCCTTCACGTGTGGCTTAGTTTCTAAGCCTGGCGAAACTGTTTGCACTGACAGGAGAAGGGGCGAAGGCGGGTGACTGGCGCCTTCAAACTAGTTGCTTCGGTCAGGTGGGGCTCGTCAGCCTGGGAAGGCTGCCCACCTAGGAGAAGGAAACTCTGATTTAAAACCTCCGCTGCCTTGCAGCGATACCTAGTCATGGGAAAGGCTTTGGGAGTAAACCCCGAGGAAAAATCCGGAGATGGAGCCCCTAAGGCAGTTTGAGGTTGTGCTCAATCTCACTCTGGCAGCTCCTGTGACAATATTGGTGCTAAGTTGTACTGGCTTTTGCCTTCCCTTGGATTACATCAGTGGCGTGGAGAGGGGGAACCTGCTGCTGGGCATCATCTGGTTCTTCAAACTTACTTGTCCAGGCCTGCACCCTAAAGAGGACACTCCGGCATCGCTTTCTGAGCGGTGACACAACACAGGAAGCAGCAGTTACCTGTATTAAGACACTGTACTCGATTGGTGTACAGTGAGGTGCCAGGGGGTGCTTCCGTTGGTGGGAGAGGTCTTCGGATCTCATTGGGCAGCTACCGCCCGCCTCAAGCTGGGCAGCCCCCAGCCAAGTAGGTGCTGCCTCGCCACGGTCCACTTGCTTCACTGGGTGTGTGGGGCTTAGGGAATCACCGACAGGTGGATCGTTAACCTTACACCAGGCAAAACAATCAAGCAACAAAATAATTCAGCCTTCAGGCTGGGCACATGGAATGTAAGGACCATGACTCCAGGCCTTACAGAAGACCTACAGAGCATTAGTAACCCCCAGAAGACAGCAATCATTAACAACAAGCTGAGAAGACTGGGGATGGACATCGTGGCCCTCCAGGAAACAAGGCAGTCGTCCTCTGGATGTGCCAGGGAGAAGGACTTTTCTTTTTTCTGGAATGGGAAACCTCCAGAAGAGACCAGGGAACACAGTGTTGGCTTCGCAATCAGAAATAGCCTAATTGGCTCAGTCATATCACCAAATGTGGGAACTGAGAGGATGCTGAAAATCCAGCTTCAAACACCAGTGGGCATGGTCAACATCTTCAGCATCTATGCGCCTACTTTAACTTCTGCCCAGGAAGTTAAGGACAAGTTCTATGATGAACTTAGCAATGCCATCAGTGAGGTACCTTCCCATGAGCCGCTATTCATCCTTGGCGACTTCAACGCCAGAGTTGGCAGCGACCACCACAGCTGGCCATCCTGTCTGGGACAGTTTGGAACAGGGAAGATGAATGAAAATGGACAGCACCTCCTTGAACTCTGCTCCCAACATGATCTCTGTGTAACCAATATCTTCTTCAACATCAAACCCCAGCACAAAGTTTTGTGGCAACATCCAAGATCAAAACATTGGCACCAGCTTGACCTCGTCCTCACCAAACGCAGCCGTTTAGGTAATGTCAGGGTGAGACGTAGCTACCACAGTGCAGACTGTGACACTGACCACTTGCTCGTGTGTAGTAAGGTGCACATCCAGCCGTGAAGATTCTTTTGCTCCGAAAAGGAAAGGAGGCCGCACGTTGACCCTGGCAAGACTCATGACCCTTCAAAAGTATTCGAGTTTGTCCAAGCACTTGAAGAGGCCTTGCCCTGCCCGGACGACACTGATACCAGCAAGACATGGGAACAACTACAGGATGCTATCTATAACACTGCTATATCTACCTTTGGGAAGAAGACAGTCAAGTCTGCTGATTGGTTTGAAGCCCAAATTGAAGTGCTGATGCCCCTGATTGAGAAGAAGAGACAGGCACTGGCTGCATACAGGTCCTCTCCCAGTGAGGTGAACCTGCAGGCGCTGCAGTCTGCTCGGAGTCAAGTGCAGAAGGTTGCTCGGTTGTGTACCAATGATTACTGGCTCCAACTCTGCTCCAAGATTCAGCAGGCCACGGACACTGGTAACACGCAAGCAATGTACAATGGGATCAAGCAGGCCATTGGTCCATCACAAAGAAAGACTGCCCCACTTAAGTCGGCCACAGGCGAGGTCTTGAAGGACAGAACCAAGCAGATGGAACGCTGGGTGGAACACTACTCAAGTTTTATGCCAGAGAGACCTTAGTTACAGAGACAGCCCTGAATGCCATCGAGCCTCTGCCCACCATGACTGAACTCGATGCTGAGCCCATCTTGGAGGAACTCAACGAAGTGCTAAAAGCACTCTTTTCTGGAAAAGCCCCAGGGAAAGACGGTATTCCCTCAGAAATCCTCAAATGCGCCAATGGTACCCTAGTTTCAGAGCTGCATGGAATACTTTGCCAATGCTGGAGAGAAGGCAGCGTACCACAAGATATGAAGGATGCTAACATCGTTACTGTCTACAAGAACAAGGGTGACAAAAGTGATTGTAAGAACTGTCGTGGCATCTCCCTTCTCAGTACCGTGGGGAAGCTATTTGCACGTGTTGTTCTGAAGAGGCTCAATGTTCTTGCAGAGAGAGTCTACCCTGAGTCTCAGTGTGGGTTCAGAGCTGAATGGTCCACCATAGATATGGTTTTCTCTGTTAGGCAACTACAAGAAAAGTGCAGGGAGCAGAACAAACCTCTGTATATTGCCTTCATCGACCTGACCAAAGCATTTGACCTCGTCAGCAGAAAAGGTCTGTTTGAGATTCTGGCTCAGATCGGCTGTCCCCCAACTCTGCTCAACATTATTAGGGCCTTCCATGAAGGCATGAAGGGGACCATCATATACGACGGATCCACATCTGAACCCTTTGAGATTCTCAGCGGAGTGAAGCAGGGGTGTGTGCTGGCTCCAACACTGTTCGGCATCTTCTTTGCAGTTTTGCTCAAATATACCTTCAGAACTGCTACAGAGGGCATCTCTCTCCGCATGAGAATGGACGGCAAACTCTTCAAACTGTCGAGGCTTAGAGCGAAGACCAGGGTGCTTATGTCTGAGGGAGTTCCTTTTTGCTGATGATGCAGCTCTTGCTGCTTACACCCAGCAGGAACTGCAGTCATTCATAACTCGCTTTGCAGATGCATGCATGGAATTTGGCCTCACAATCAGCCTAAAGAAGACCCAGGTGATGGGACAAAACGTGGGTAACGAGCCATCTATCAGTGTGCTAGACTACAAACTGGAAGTTGTCCATGAGTTCGTGTACCTAGGCTCGATGATCTCGGACAACTTGTCACTTGATAGCGAGATCAACAAGTGCATTGGAAAAGCCGCCACAATGTTCTCTGGGCTGACGAAGAGAGTATGGGCTAACAATAAACTCACTGTACACACCAAAGTGCAGGTCTACACAGCCTGTGTTCTGAGCAAACCGCTGTACGCCAGTGAAACATGGACTTTGTACTCAAAACAAGAGCAGCAGCTCAACACATTCCACATACGCTGCCTTAGGCGCATACTTCGTATCTCATGGCAGGACTAGGTCCACAGTAGCGCAGTGCTTGAGAGGGCAGGCACCGCCTCCACGTTCACCCTTCTCAAACAGAGGCGTATGCACTGGCTGGGCCGTGTCTCATGCATGAGGGATGGCTAAATACCGAAGGACCTTCTCTTCGGAGAACTGGCGTCTGGAAAGAGGCCGAAAGGGCGACCTAAATTGCGCTACAAGGACACGTGCAAGCATGACCTCAGTGCTCTCTCTATCAGTGTGGACACCTGGCATTCGCTTGCCTCAGACAGGCACGCCTGGAAACAGGGAGTGAAGGAAGATCTTGGTATGTATGAAACTACCTTGGTGAAGGAAGCGGAAGACAGGAGAGCCTTCATGAAGACCTGTGCCCGTGATACCAGAGCGACATCTGTCTACTGCTGCTCACAGTGCGGAAAGGACTGCCTCTCCCTGATTGGATTGCACAGCCACAGAAGACGCTGCTCGAATCAGTCCAACTGGGACACAAACCCATGATCCCTTGGGATTGAAGGATGCCTACTAACTACTACTGCTTGTAAGTTTAAGCAATGAGGGGACTATTCATGTGCTTAAAGTTACATTTTAAAGACTAGCAAAATGGTTTATTAGGTGAGCTTTCGTGGGACAGACCCACTTCTTCAGACCATAGCCAGACCAGAGCTATGGTCTGAAGAAGTGGGTCTGTCCCACAAAAGCTCACCTAATAAACCATTTTGCTAGTCTTTAAAGTGCTACTTGACTGCTTTTTGTTTTGATAGTGTATAGACTAGCACGGCTTCCCCTTTGTTACTATTAAAGTTACATGTGTGCCTAAGTGCTAGATCAGGAAAGTGCTAGCCTATAATACAGATTTAAATTAGGAAAATTAGTAAAGGTAATTTTCTTCAAATGAGGTCTATTTTTAAAACTAAAATAAATAATAAATCTGAAGCTGAAAGAGGAAAAGGGTCTATTTAAGCAAAACACAAGGTTGATTTGATATGTGTTCTAGGGTACATAATACATCTAACTAACTTCAAATAGGGAGGTTGAGATCAAGCCTGGGCGGCGGGGTGGGGGTGGATTTAATTGATGAAATGTTACATATGACATGGTAGAAATGTCCAAAAGCACAAAGGGCAGTCAGGCACACAGCTCCCACTTTCAATTTGTGTAGGGAATCAGTTCCTTTCTCGGTAACATTCTGTCCTGTGGCTCTTAGAGGTATAACACAGAATTCAAAGCATAGGGAGAGTGCGAGCAAAGGTGGCTTTAAGTGTTTTATGCCCTCTCAGTCCTGGACTGCTTTGGGGGTTGTTTCAGCCTCCAGCATAATTTAGACAGTGTTAGAGGCCCAGTTAGGGCAGACTCTTGTGACTGTCACATGGGCTACAACACTGCATAGAATCTCCATACTGCTTCAGCTGTATCTCTCACTCCCCTGTCACCCTATCCATGCCCTAGAAATTCCTCTTACACTGGAGTTGTGATCCAATACACATAGAGCAGCCTTATGCCTGCCTTCTACAGTGCCTGCAGCTGGGGAATCTTCCCCCATTTAGAACCAGGATTCTTTTTTGACAGGCAGGCCCTTCTATGTGGAGTAATGGGGCTGGGGCAGAGGTATAAGTTCCTTTAACTATATCCACTGATGAGATGATGTGGATGAGAAAGTAATTTATTGTTTGGAACAAACTCTTGTTGATCAAAGAGACAAGCTTTTGAGTCTTCACAGAGCAAGAGCTAACCTATTGTTCTTTTTAGTCAGCTCAGCCTTTTTGAAATTATGTTTCACATTGTGGGCACTGGAATAACCTCTTGAGGTGCATAGGTTTGTTTCATTTTCATTTTTGTCCTGTGGTCATTTGTCTTAATGAGAAACCTATCAATGTCTCTACTGTGAAGACCAGAAAGGTTATGTCTTACAGTCTTTTCACAACAGACTTGCAAAACTTTGAACTTCATGGTTACAGACATTTAAATGATCTATAGAGTTCAGCACTAAAACTGTAAATCATGTTAACAGACTTCTGGTCAATAAGCTCATGTGAACTTGTCTTCATTAGTAATTGGGTCCTAGCAGAACCACATTTCCCAAACAGCATCCAAAATTCAGAAGAAAAAGTTTTGTATCTCTCGGTTCAATGACCTTCAACAGTAAACTTTAGTCTAGCTGTCACTTTTAATATAATTTGCACCACTGATGCCAAGCAAAGGTGACCAAGTAAGATAGTATTGTGAGGCAGGTCTACTATTATGAGCAGATGAGGCAGCATTAAGGGATGTCTTTGGTCCAACTGTATACACTATTAGGGTTTACAGTGTGGAAGGGAAATCTGCTTTCTACTTCTGACCAACAATCACACTTTTTTCCACTCAAGATTCATTATATTAGATTATAGTCTGTTTCTTTATCCTCTATGCACCTTATATCAGACATATTTTGTATGTTTAGTTCAGTCATATGGCTCCGTGTCAATGGATATTACACGCATTAAAACAATGGTGATATAGGAACTATACATAGATAGTTTTGACCTAAAGTTCCTTCTAATAGCATGTTAGACATTACATGCTATTAGCTATTGGTGATATTATTGGTGATGTGTAATATCACATCAGACTAAATAGTAACAGAGAGGAAACCGTGCTAGTCTACACATTATCAAAACAAAACGCAGTCAAGTAGCACTTTAAAGACTAGCAAAATAGTTTATTAGGTGAGCTTTCGTGGGACAGACACACTTCTTCAGACCAGAGCCAGACCAGACTGGTTATCGTCTGAAGAAGTGGGTCTGTCTCACGAAAGCTCACCTAATAAACTATTTTGCTAGTCTTTAAAGTGCTACTTGACTGCTTTTTGTTCAGACTAAATAGGTTCCTGTTTGTTTTCATCAAAGACACAAAGACAAAAAATCCTTTCCCTTAATTTGGGGGTTTATAAATCAAAATACTTTCCCTGTTGCTCAGATCACTGCTCGATTGCTTTTTGATAGCACAGTATGATGGCATATCTAAGCTTTCTCTTGCTACAACTCAAACAATAAATGGCAGTTAAAAAATAATTAATCCCAGGGGTCACACAAGATTCTCCTTCAAATGCCCATTACCGCGCACTAAAGACTTTCAATTTCCTTTTGAGTTATTATATTCATATATCTAAAGATGCATGCTGGATAGAACAAATTTTTAGTATCTTCCCTGCCATGAAAGGCAGGAGGTTAAAATCCATCATGCCTTTTTGCCACTTCTGAAAGCGTTTACATATCTATAAGCTATGGTTCATGACTGCTTTTTCATCAGATTTAAATGCAGGCAATTGCACGGGTTCATGACTGAGCAGGTAACTCTGTAAATATGTATGTCCTCTCTCCACAAGCTAACATAACAGGCACAACAGGGATCCTTGCTGCAAAACAGCAAGGACCAAATGATATTTGAAAATGCTCTCACCTAATTCCACCACTTTCATCCACTTAAAAATGTAACATCAGTGCTTGAACTCAGCAGTCTGGCATCTTACAATCCCTGAGGGAAAAATTCTGATGAAGTTAACAGTGGCTGGCTGGTAAATTATTTGAAATCACCAGGGTCCTATTCATCTAAAATGGTTTCAAAAGAAGAATGATGGAGTCCTAGACTTGGACATTCTTTTTTTTTTCTCCCATGGAGGTACCTGTCTAATAAAAGTAAATGGTTCTTGTGAAGTATTCAAGTAAAAGAAGTTGTCAAGTACCCTTGCACAATTTTGTTTATAAGACTGTTTTCAGATTTTAGTCATCACTCTGAAGCCAAAAAGGCTTGCTGTGACGATTATCATTTAAAGTATCCGAGGGGATGCCTGTTGGTCTCCTCATGCCAGAGGTATTTTTCATTTGCCAAGGACATACTGAGGACTCAATTTACAAGGGGAAAAATGGAATAGGACATATTCTTGCTGTTACTAAATAGCAGGCCCATTAATATCTCTTTGCTGGTTTTCAACTCAGAGGTTGTTTGTCCCATGATGTATTACAGAGTATTTTTAAACTGAAATTACCCATGAAAAACAGAAAGGATCAAAAGAAAAACACGTTTCTACAATATGCCCATTTCATTTCAGATTGTGCATTATGGGTGCATTTACTTAAATCCTAAATACAAATTGCTTTTTTTTGCAGAAAAAAACTGGGGCCCTTTGTATCAGAGATGGGTTGAAGGAAATTGGTTCCATTTAATTTATGAAAATCTCAAGTCAAATTCGGAAGGTATCTGGTAAGCAACACCACAACACTGCAAAAAGTCACATTGCTGTTGTTTTACAATGCTTGTAGCTGTACTAACCAAGGAACCCATTCTCCATTGTCAGGTACCTTGGACAATCACTTACACCTGTGAAAAGTGAGTGCAAGACACTATCATACCAGAAGTTGGCAATGAAACCAGTGACAGGATTTTATGTCAGTCTTGGACAGGTGTAAATGACTACACAAAGCTGAAATCTGTCCCTGAGTCCTTAGCTATATATATATTTTTATTGCTTAGAATATTCAGTGTATACCTTTCAGGTGAAATCAGTGCAAAAGAAGAATCTTTTGCATGGTACTCTTAGCAACCTAAAAGAATCCCCATCTTCCAATTAATGTACAAAAATTTATTCAGGGTTGTCAAACCCTCAGTTCTTTTTGCTACATTTGGGTGGAATTTTCACAATAGAATGGAATTCATACAGCATGAATTGCATTTTAATGCTAGTTCACATTTTTTCAGTTTATTTAAACTCTTTCTTTTTTTTTCGCAAATGTCCATCTATTCATTTGAATGTTAAAAGGTGAAATATTGTTTTGCTGAAGGAACAGATTAATTAAGTAGCTATGCATAAAAGCTGCCTGCAAGGCATATTCTAAATCCCATGGAAGTCTAACCCTGAAGGGCTTGTCTACAAATATAGTGCTGCAACTGAAGTCTGGGGAAGACTCTCTGTGCAGATTGTAGAGGGGTCTCCTGTCAGCATGATAATGCTACCTCAAGGAAAATGACATAAATGATGCTGATCCAAACCCTGTTAAATTCAAAGGAAACTGTCTTCATGGGCTACAGCTCAGGCTATGTCTACATTAGAGGCTACAAGACTGGTGTTTTGTCAACAAAGCCTGGGGAATGTCCAGATTCCTAAAGCGTTCTGTCAGCTGTAAATTGACAGAACGCAGCAGCGTTGTCGACAGTGTTCTGCCTTTCTCCCATGAGGTAAAATGCCTGAGAAATCTGTCGACTGAAAGCTGGTATGGATGTTCTGAGGGCCCCTCTGTCTACAGACAGGGCTTGTGGGACTGGGCAGTCCTGTCTGCTGTACTTCCAGTTGGCTGTTTTGTCGAGAGAACAGCCAGGCGGTCTGGCTGCTCTCTGTCGACAGAGCAGATAACTTCTTCGATCTGCTTTGCAGTCTGGCTTCAATCTATTGACAGATATTTTGTCTGAAGATATGTTCCGACAAAACCTTCTGTCGACAAATTGCTCTAATCTAGACATAGCCTGAGGCTCTAAAAGCCAAAGTCCATTTCCACTGAAATCAGTGATAAAGCTGTCATTGACTGCAGTAGCACATAAGTGCCCAAATGCTTTGCTGAAAAATGATGGGCGTAAACATGCTTGATATAAAACACTTCTGTCCTTCGCTGCTTTGGGGGCTAAATTATAATTGCCCTCTCCTTGCATTCCAAGGTGTGTTTTCTAGAGTTAATAAGCAGACCTGTAAATATTAAGAAGAACCAGTTACACTATGGTATTTTACAAAATCATGCAAATACAAATGTCCATTTAAATATCTATCTATCTATCCCTAGATGACATGTTTTTATTACGCCACCCCAGGAATCTGCTCTGAAGCAAAGTAAGAACCATTCTGAAACCTCAGATGAATTCTAGACCAAACCAGAATTAGAATTTTGGATCTCAGACAGATTGAGGTTCTCACCCCCACTCCTGCATCTTGTACATCTTTCCATGTTTCATCCTGGACAGGAGATAAAACTCTCTTGCACTATGGAGTGCATAGATTACTGCATTAGTTGCATTCCTAACTCTCATGAGCCACAGTAGCCGCGTCTACACGTGCCGCCTACTTCGAAGTAGCAGCGCCAACTTCGAAATAGCGCCCGTCACGGCTACATGTGTTGGGTGCTATTTTGAAGTTAACATCAATGTTAGGTGGCGAGATGTCGAAGTCACTAACCCCATGAGGGAATGGGAATAGCGCCCTACTTCGACGTTCAGCGTCGAAGTAGGGAACGAGTAGTTGTTGTGCGTCCCGCAACATCGAAATAGTGGGGTCCTCCATGGCAGCCATCAGCTGAGGGGTTGAGAGACGCTCTCTCCAGCCCCTGAGCTTGATGGTGGCCACGTGGAGCGGCCCCTTAAAGCTCCCCGCCCCCTGCCTTCCTGTGCAGGAAGCTGAGAGAACGTGCAGGCATCAGCCCAGACACGCGGCCAGCCTGCACATCCCTCAGCAGCCCCACACACACCCCACCGCTGCAATGGCCGCCTGCCAGACCCCCAAGTGCCCCCAGGGCACCCCCCCAAATGGGAGCCAGGGCTCCCAGCCCGGCAGCCAGGCGGGGAAGTGGCAGCGGGGCCCATCCTGGACGGAGGCTGAGCTTCAGGACCTGTTGGGGATCTGGAGCGAGGAGGAGGTGCTCCAGGTAATGGGGAGCAAGAGGCGGAAAGCGGATGCATTCGCTCGGCTGGCCGAGGGCCTGGCTGTCCGGGGTCGGCCTGGCCACCCGGGGTCACCCTGACCGCACTCCAGATCATGTCCGCAGTAAAGTGAAGGAGCTGCGGCAGGGTTACGCCCGCGCCCGGGATGCAGCCGGCCGATCTGGGGCTGCCCCCATCACTTGCCCCTTTTACAGGGAGCTCAGGGACATCCTGGGCCCCCGGCACACCTCCTCCCCTCTGGCCACTCTTGATACCTCGGCCAACGAGCCCCAGCAGGCCCCAGAGGCAGAGTCCGCCCCGAAGGTAAGCCCCGCACCCCAGGGGACCTCCCAGGAGCCCACCACTGGGGCACCGGATAAGGAGGAGGGGGAGTCCTCCTCCAGCGACGGGGGGCTCCAAATTATCCTGCCGTCCTGGAGCTCCATCAGGGTGTCCGCCCACCGGGTGCCCCTGACCAAGGGAGCGGACCGTCAGGTATGTACCCCCCCGGTGCACACCCCCAGGGTTGAGGAGCGGCGGTAACAGACATGACCAGGGCCCTCTACATGCTCAGATGACCATGGCCCCAAGGACAGCAGTGGCATGTCCCTCACAGGAGTGCATCAGCCCCTGCCCCCGCCCCACAACAGTGTCATGCCCCATCCCTGGGGATGGGGGGAGTGGTACCTAGGGTTCCCCGGGGGGAGGGGGTGGGACACCCATCACCATCATCATCAGCATCTCCCAGGGACGGGGATGGGGAACCAGCAGCAGAGGAGTGGGGGGACAAGGGCCACGGCTCGGGGCCTACACTAATGGCTGTCTCCACTCTTCTTCCCCCCGTCCTGTGTTCCGCAGCTGCACCATCAGAAGGACCGGAAAGCGCCGGCGAGGCGTCAGTGGTCCTGGACAGCCCCCTGGGGCCATCACTCCAGGCCAGCCCCTCAGAGGAGGACCAACCAGCCCCACGGCAGGGAAGATGGCGGACCCAGCACCACCAGCCGTTGGCGACGGACCCCCAGCTGCTGGCCCTCCACCGTTGGCAGTTGCAGGTCGCCGAGCAGTGGCTGCGGGTGGAGGAGCACCGCTTCCAGCTGCAGGAGCGGGCGCTGGCCTGGCGCCAGGAGGCATGGGGGGCTTTCATGAGGACCTTCAACCGTATTGCCGACTACTCGGCCCCCCATGCCGCGCCGGCCGCCGCTGCGCCCGCCCTGCCTGCTCCACCTGCTGCTCCACCCGCTGCTGCAGCCACTGCGCCATCCGCCATCCACCATCTCACCACCACCCGCCACCAAGGGCCCTTCGGCCAAGGGGGACCTGGGGCCAGCTGACACCCGCCGGCCGTATCTTCCAGTCTGCCCGGTCCCCAGACAGCCCCGGCCAGGGCTGAGGCCGAGGCGGGGATCCCAGCTGCCCACCCTCAGTGGTGGACATTAGGGGGTGTGGGGCCCAGGACGTGGCCTCCCCCTTTGTATATATTCACCCCAGTTTTAGGTTATTTTGTAAATAGTTTGTATATTTGACCCCTGTTACTATGCTGATCCTTGCCCCCCCATGTACATAGTTCTCCCCTTCCTTGTCTTCCCCTTTCATCTTATCCCTATTTATAATACATATATATATATATGTTAGATTTTGCCTGTAAATAGTTAGTCTTGTTGATAATAATAATAAGAGTTCTACAGATATTTGATTTGACGAGCAAATGTCTGCTTTTATTTACAAGAAAAGTGAGCAGGGTGTGCTCTTGGGTGCTGTGTGGTGTGGGCGTAGGGGCAGGGAGTGTTGTGGAGGATGGGGGGGCAGTGGGGGGCCTGCCAGTGTTCACCCCATGGCCTCATCGAACTGGGCCTTCAGGGCCTCCCGGACCCGGATCCCTTCGGGGTCCACCTGGCGACTGGGGGCAGCGGGTGGCTGCACATCGGTCCTGCCGGCCTCCACAGCCCAGTCCTGAAAGAAGGCCTCCCCCTTGCTCTCCACGAGGTTGTGTAGGGCGCTGCACGCACCCACAATCTGGGGGACATTGGTGGGTCCCACATCAAGGCAGGTGAGGAGACACTTCCAGCGGCCTTTGAGGCGCCCAAATGTGCGCTCCACCACCTGGCGCGCATGGTTCAGGCCCAGGTTGAAGCGCTCCTGGCTGGCAGACAGATGGCCCGTGTACAGGTGCATGAGCCAGGGCCGGAGCGGGTATGCCTCATCTGCGATGATGCAGAGGGGCATGGTGGTGTCCCCCACAGGGATCTCCCTCTGGGGGATGTAGGTCCCCGCCTCCAGCCAGTGGCATAGGCCTGAGTTCTGGAATACCCGGGCTTCATGTGTGCTGCCAGGCCAGCCCACATATATGTCCAGGAAACGGCCCCGGCTGTCCACCAAGGCCTGGAGGACCACTGAGTGGTAACCCTTCCTATTTAAGTAGCATCCTCCACTGTCTTCCGGGGCATGGATGGGGATGTGGGTCCCATCCAGAACCCCGAAGCAATTGGGGAACCCCAGGGTGGCAAAGCCTGCAATGGCAGCATCCGAGTCCCCCAGCCTCACGAGCCTGTGGAGGAGCAGGGCATTGATGGTGCGGACGACCTGCAGGGGAAGCACATGGGAGAGCACCAATGAGGGGTGTGCAGGGAGTGTGTGGCCCTCCCCTGCCAGGACCCCCCTCCCCTCCCCTCCCCTCCCTTCCCCTGCCACGCCTGCCTCCCCCTCCCCCCGTGGGTCCTCTTACCTCCATGAGGACAGCCCTGACGGTGGCCTTGCTGACGCCAAACTGCTGGCCCACGTATCGGTAGCTGTCTAGAGTGGCCAGCTTCCAGACAGCGATGCCGACCCGTTTCTCAACGCTGAGGGCACTCCGCATGGTGGTGTCCTGGTGCCTGAGTGCGGGGGTGAGCCACTGGCATAGCTCCAGAAATGTCTGCCGGCTTATGCGAAAGTTCTGGAGCCAGCGGTCGTCGTCCCACTCTCCAAGCACCAGCCGTTCCCACCAGTCGGTGCTCATGGTGCAGCTCCACAGCCGGTGGCATGTGCGGCGGGGAGGGGGGCAGGGTGCTGCATGGTTGGGGGTTGTGTCCTCCTCCCCTGCGGGCAGCTCCTCCTCTGTGGCAAGGATGTGCTCAGCTGCCTCCTGCATGGCATGGAGCAGGGCGAGCACTGCTCCTGCAGGGACGGCTGTGTGGACCTCTGGCTGCTTCTGCTGCTGCTGCTGCTGCTGGGGGTCCATGACTGCATCGCTTGAGGTGTGCGTGCCTATGGCTCTGCAGACCGCGTGCTGTGCAGGCTGAGTGTTTCTGGGAGGGGCCCTTTAAGGGAGCAGCTAGCTGTTGCCCCGGAAGTGCTATTCCGCCCTGTGACCCTGTCTGCAGCTATTCCTGGCACCCTTATTTCGATGTGTGCTACTTTGGCATTTAGACGTTCCCTCGCAGCGCCTATTTCGATGTGGTACTGCCCAACGTCGACGTTCAACATCGACGTTGCCATCCCTGTAGGACGTGTAGACGTTATTCATCGAAATAGGCTATTTCAATGTTGCGTTCACGTGTAGATGTAGCCAGTGAGTCTTAGGATGGGACTAGCTGGTATGTTTTGTGGGAGTTTTGGTACCTTTTATTAAAACTTTACATTTCCAGGGTTGGGGGTGTGGGAAATCAGTAAGTTCTGACTTTGGAGATCAACAATTTGGTGTGATAAGTGGCAGATTTCTTGTTTGGTTTTCTGAAGTGCTTGGGAGGAAACTGTTTAAAGGTGAGATCTTTCAGTAAATGATCTGACAAGGAAAGAAAAGAATACAATGTCAACAAATACACTGCACACTCCTCAGTTCTTATTACAGACTCATTGCTATCTGAATATGTGCTGTTTCATTTGTTTCATACCATCTCTGTCACCTCGCTCTCCTAGCCTACAGTTCTGTATAAGTCTTGGCATTACAGGGGAAGAAGAATATCAAGAATTGTGACTTCCAATTGTGATAATGAGAGCTAGATTGGGATAAAAGCACTTCTATTTTCAGTCCTCACTGAAGCCAATAGTTAGAATGGATAACTCCCATCCTATTGGTCCTGCGGGCAAGATTGTTCTGGCACTTACATTCTTTTGCTTGTGGTCCTCATGCTTTGTTCATTACCCTTGGATGGTATGTACACACTATAACATGAATTCTGTGGTGTTACACATACGCTATATGTAGAAGCCTGCTAATTTCCAGTCTTCTTGCTATTTCATGGTTTTTCCCTTACATAACCGATAGGTAATCATGCCAGTCAATATATTTTGAGTGTCAGTGTGGACTGAGTCCTTCATAAGAAGGATATTCATTTAGACTGTCAGGAAATGCATGAGTGATAGACTTTGGAATCCAATATATGAGCTACATCTACACTACAGCAGTCTTTTGAAAGGTGAACATTCAGATGACATCATCCAAAAGATTGCCTTTTGAAAGAATGCTTCTACCTGCAAAAAGCAGATTGAGCCTGCAATCTGCTCTCTCAAAAGACCACTCTGCCCTCTTGAAAGGGAGCATCCACACACACATGGGTGCTCTTTTGAAAGAGCAGAGCAGGAAATGCTGCAGATGGGGTCACATGGCTGCCAAGCCCTTCCAGGGCCCACAGCCACCTGTCCCCTTAAAGGGCCCCTCTCAAACATGCCCACTCTGCACATGCTGAGGCCTGCAGAGCTGCCACATGCACTACAGAGCCCGTGCATGGATCTGACAGCTACTTACACCTGATGGATCCAGATCATCAGCTTCTGGGAATAGAGCTGGCCTTCTGGAGCTCCGTGGTTGGCCACCTGGCCAATGTTGGTTACAGCCATCCACCATCTCCTCCTGGGGGTGAGGCCCCCCACCAGGGTCCTGAAGATCCCACCAGAGATCCCTCAGCACAACCCCAGAGTGCTCTGGCACCTCTGGCGCCAACCCAGAAGCACAGACTGGTGGCAGTGGCTGGTGAAGGGGGAGTGGGATGATGCCAGGTGGGTCCAGAACTTTACAATAAGCAAGCAGACCTTCCAGGAGCTCTGCCACTTGCTTGCTCCTGCTCTGAGACAATGCGACACCTGCATACGGCTCGCCTTCCCCCCTTGAAAAGAGAATTGCCATCACCATGTGGAAGCTGGCCACCCTGTAGAGCTACTGGTGTGTGGGGCATGCATTTGGGGTGGGCACGGCCACCATTGGGGATCTCCTTATGGTAAGGCATGCTCAGGTCATACACTCACCACCAGGGGTTAAGGGGCTCCTGGGCAAGGGGGCCTCTTGGTGGCTGGGGGCATGGGGACCAGGGGCTGGAAGGGGGTATGGAGGGACAAGAGGGTGCAGGAAGGAGGGGACCAGGCACACCCCACCAAGCTCTCATAAAAGCACCCTCCCTCCCTCCCGTGCAGGTTGTCCACATGATCAACGCAGTGCTGCTCCATAGGGTTGTCCACACGGGGGATGTGGATGAGGCCATCATGGGATTCACTGAACTTGGCTTCCTGTACTGCTTTGGTGTTTTGGATGAGTCACACATCCCTATCCACACCCTGGAACAGAGTGCTGGCAGCTACATGAACCGAAAAGGCTACCACTTGGTAGTGTTCCAGGCGCTAGTGGACAGCAAGGGCTGCTTCATGGACATCTGTGTGGGGTGGGTGGGTCGGACACATGACGCCCATGTGTTCTGGAGCTCCAGGCTCTGCTACTGCATGGAGGTTGGAACATATGTCCCTGCCATGGGAATTCCAGGTTGGGGACATCACCATGCCTCTGGGCATGGTGGTGGATATCACCTACCCTCTGCAGCCCTGGCTGATGTGGCCCTACAGAGGCTACTCCGACTCCACTGAGGAGGCATTTAACATCTGCCTCAACCAGGCCCAGAATGCAGTGGGGTGGGTGTTCAGGCACCTGAAGGGCAGCTGGTCGTGCTTCCCCATGTGTCTGGAGGGTGACCTGCCCACCTTCCCCCAGGTGGTGGGCACCTGCTGCATCCTCCACAATATAATGGAGGGCAAGGGTGAGGCCTTCATGCAGGGATAGGCGGCCAAGGCTGGCCCCACCTATGAACTGTTGGCTGCTGCCCCAAGGCCCCAAGCACACCGGACTGGGTTTGCATCAGGGGGACCCTCTGAGAGAGCTTCTCTCACAGGTCCCACTGACCCCACTGGCAGCTGTCCCATTCAGGAATCCACTGCACATACACCCTGCCCCATCCTCCCATCACAACCTCCCCCCAGACGTCCTCCCCTCACCATCTCCCTACCATGATCATGGAGCATAGTGGGTGGTGCAAAAATAAATATGTTAATGAAAACTAATAATAGTTTGGTTTCTACAAACAGCACAATGGAACTATCTACATGGGGACTGGAGGCAAACTATATACATTTGGGGTATAGGAAAGGTGGTGGGCAGCTCAGCCTGGAAGGGAGGACCTCAACCTGGAGGGAGGCAGTGGGGGGGTCGCTCAAATGAGGGGAGCAAGGGGGCAGTACTCTGGTGTTGGGGTGGATGGCTGCAAACCCCATCGCCCCCAGGATCCCCTGCCACCCCTGGTCTGGGGTTCCTGGCAGGTATGCGTAAGGGCAGGCAGCACAGGGAGGCAGGTCTTTGTGGGGGTCCAGCAGGGTTGGACTAGGTGAGGGGGGCAGAGCAAGGGGGAGGAGAGGAGGCGATGGAGGAGGGAACAGGCGGGCCAGGAGGACTCCTGTCATGTTCCGCAGATGGGACATTAGATCCTCACATGCTGCCCTCCACCACTTGGAGTGGGCCTCATCCATGTGGAGGCACCACCCCACCACCTGTGCCAGGGGGCGATGTAATATGACAGGATTTTTGGGCAATCAATCCAGGGTATCTTTGCTTAAATATGAGCCATTTACAGCCCTAGGCTGGGATTTCCTTCTCACTGAGGCAAATCCAATCACCCACAAAACTACCTCTGCCAGCCCCACTAGCCAGCTAGAAGCCACACAAGCAAACCCACAGACTTCCCAGCTGCTACACCAGCCCAGACCAAGAACAACCAGTTCAGATAAGTGATTATGAAACTTATTTCAATAACACCACACAGATTCTTCCAGGCCCCATAGGGTCCAGCTACAGTCCCTGGTCAATATATACTTGGATCTTACCCAAATCACCATGCTTGCCAACTCCTTCAGATTTAGTAACAGAGAGGTAGCTGTGTTAGTCTTTAATCCAACAAAACAAAGTAGGAGAAATGTAGCACTTTAAAGACTAACACAATGATTTATTTGGTGAAGAACTTTCATGGGACAGACTTACTTCATCAGATCCTCTGAGGGTTTATTAACAAGAAAGAAAGAACAGCATTAGGGAGAAAAATTGTTAAAGCGATACTTTACATACACTAATTACAGCTATTGATGCATACCAGAGATGTTCTATGATGATTCTTGAAAGTCTCTGGAAATACACCCCATAAGGGATATTATTCCAGGTTACATAGTCTTAGTTACTAGAGAACTGGAGATCTGGCAAGCTGAAGCCAGCATGCTGGAACCTGGATCCCTGGACCAGGAACAGGAACAAAGACAAAGGCTTCCAAGATGGATGTTGCTAGGCCCCTTATATAGGTTTTTTCTGTGGAGAGAAAAAGCCCTTTTCGATTCCCATCAGGCACTGGAGTGTCTGAACTGCCTGACTCATGTAGGCTGTTGAGGCAAACTGCCATTGGATGAATTCCAGGAGACAGCCCCAAATTCCTGATATGTGAATTGGCCGCCTGGGCCTTTGTCTAGTCTATTATCCTGGCTGGGGCTGAGTTCACACCTCCTATTGTGAATCTTAGCCCTAGAACATTTCTAACACAGCTAAGCTGCGTCTACACGTGCACGCTACTTCGAAGTAGCGGCACCAACTTCGAAATAGCGCCCGTTGCGTCTACACGCGTCGGGCGCTATTTCGAAGTTAACTTCGACGTTAGGCGGCGAGACGTCGAAGTCGCTAACCTCATGAGGGCTACGTCTACACGTGCAGCCAACATCGAAATAGCTTATTTCGATGTTGCGACATCGAAATAGTCTATTTCGATGAATAACGTCTACACGTCCTCCAGGGCCGGCAACGTCGATGTTCAACTTCGACGTTGCTCAGCCCAACATCGAAATAGGCGCAGCGAGGGAACGTCTACACGTCAAAGTAGCACACATCGAAATAGGGATGCCAGGCACAGCTGCAGACAGGGTCACAGGGCAGACTCAACAGCCAGCCGCTCCCTTAAAGGGCCCCTCCCAGACACAGTTGCACTAAACAACACAAGATACACAGAGCTGACAACTGGTTGCAGACCCTGTGCCTGCAGCATAGATCCCCAGCTGCCGCAGAAGCAGCCAGAAGCCTTGGGCTAAGGGCTGCTGCCCACGGTGACCATAGAGCCCCGCAGGGGCTGGAGAGAGAGCATCTCTCAACCCCCCAGCTGATGGCCGCCATGGAGGACCCAGCAATTTCGACGTTGCGGGACGCGGATCGTCTACACGGTCCCTACTTCGACGTTGAACATCGAAGTAGGGCGCTATTCCTATCTCCTCATGAGGTTAGCGACTTCGACGTCTCGCCGCCTAACGTCGAAGTTAAATTCGAAATAGCGCCCGACGCGTGTAGACGCAACGGGCGCTATTTCGAAGTTGGTGCCGCTACTTCGAAGTAGCGTGCACGTGTAGACGCAGCTGAGGAGATAGGAATAGCGCCCTACTTCGATGTTCAACGTCGAAGTAGGGACCGTGTAGACGATCCGCGTCCCGCAACGTCGAAATTGCTGGGTCCTCCATGGCGGCCATCAGCTGGGGGGTTGAGAGATGCTCTCTCTCCAGCCCCTGCGGGGCTCTATGGTCACCGTGGGCAGCAGCCCTTAGCCCAGGGCTTCTGGCTGCTTCTGCGGCAGCTGGGGATCTATGCTGCAGGCACAGGGTCTGCAACCAGTTGTCAGCTCTGTGTATCTTGTGTTGTTTAGTGCAACTGTGTCTGGGAGGGGCCCTTTAAGGGAGCGGCTGGCTGTTGAGTCTGCCCTGTGACCCTGTCTGCAGCTGTGCCTGGCATCCCTATTTCGATGTGTGCTACTTTGACGTGTAGACGTTCCCTCGCTGCGCCTATTTCGATGTTGGGCTGAGCAACGTCGAAGTTGAACATCGACGTTGCCGGCCCTGGAGGACGTGTAGACGTTATTCATCGAAATAGACTATTTCGATGTCGCAACATCGAAATAAGCTATTTCGATGTTGGCTGCACGTGTAGACGTAGCCCTACAGAGCTAAAATCTATAACTCTACCCACCAGCAAGATACAGACATATAAATAGTCTTGGCAGTGGGATGAGGCTCTGGCTGTGGGGGGCGGCCTTTGCGTTCTGGCTTCTCCTCTGATGCCAGGTGTCTATACACTGATTCAGAGCATCCTCAGCTTTCATTAGACACCTCACACAGCCCTGGTGGCAAAATATTTGGTGGCAGTAGGTACAATGGATACATAAAATGGCTTCCATATCCAATATAAAAATCCAGTCATGTCATAGGTATGTGGCATCATCATCAGTGGCCCACTACTGTGTCCTCCTGCTGTAGGCCCCTGGTGGTGCCCTCGGGAGTGGTGACCAGTGCTCTTTCACTGGGCTGTCCAGGATGACGAAGGGGATGGGACTTCCCCAGACCTGTGACGGTGATGCTGTATGGATAGATAGAGACAGATGGACGGCATGTCAGTCCTACTCTAGTGCCCTGAGGGCCATGCTCCCCTGGGGGCAGTAGCCGCCCTCCCTCTCATCCAATGGCAAAGCAGCCAGGGGGTATCGTAGGTTCTGAGGGGGTCTCTGCCTGTGTGGGGAAGATCCAGCTGCAGTTTGGTCCTGCCCTTCCCCCTGTGCATGTGGCTCATGGTGCTGTCCATGGGGTTGGGTGCTGAGTGTAGCCAGCAGCCATTGAGGCATGCTGGGAGCCATGGCCAACCGGGATGTGTCCATCCGAGGTCCACTGGGTGTGTGGGTGGCCCACTGGAAGCTACAGTGCCCCCACCCTGCAAGCTGGAGTGTGCATCCCACTGGATACTTAAAGGAGGGTCCCTTGCTGAGGTCCAGCAATGCCTGTCTGGCTGTGTCACAGGGGAGGACCTGGAGGGCAGGACAATGATGAGGTCCCCCTCCTCATTCAATCACTTGGCAGTGGGATGAGGCTCTGGCTGTGGGGGGTGGCCTTTGGGTTCTGGCTTCTCCTCTGATGCCAGGTGTGGCATGTTCCCTGAAGTGTCCAGGGTGGCAGGAGCTCTCCCAGGGCCCCAGGAGACTCCAGAGCTCAAGGCAGTAGGGACAGGTTGCAGGACCTGACTTGAGCATGTGTCTTCATCTCAGGCCCGGGTCTATCTCTGCCAGACCTCTTTCTCCTTGCTCCTCACCTGGTCTGGAGTGAAGGCAGAGTGTCCCCGGTGGCCAGTGCAGTGGCCAGGTGGGCAAAGGTGGCCACATTATGGGGTTAGCCACCCATTTCTTGCAGGACCTCATTCTCCTTCCACAGTCCCGGAAGGTCTCCTAGCTCTGGCTCCATCCAGGAAGGAACACGTTTTTCAGATGGGTGGCCAGACTCCTGTGAGCCCTGTGAAGACTCTTCGGGGAGGGCTCTGGGACTCCTGAAGTGGCTGGCTGCTGGCCATGGCACTCTTTCGGGTCTGAAGGTGTGGCCATGAGGGCAAGTGGCTTGTGGCTCATGTCTTTGCTGCCAGCACGCTCTCAGCTTCCTGCCATAGGGGTCCTGGGTCGGTGAGGGCTTTAAGGGCAGTCACATGCAGGGAGAATAGAGTTCTGCTGCTGCTGCCCATGGCATCTCCATGCCACAGCTGGCATAAGCCATGGTGGACTCCTCTTTCAAAAGAATGGCCCATGGAGTGTGTACACACATTTTCATTTGAAAGAATCTCTCAAAAGAGCATGCTCTACCTATTACAGGATTGGAGGAATGCTTTCAAAAGCAGCTCTGTGTTCTTCAATTTACTTATGAAAGAGCGTGTTTTGTGTGCAGATGCTTGGTACACTCTTTCAAAAGAGGTCCGGATTTTCCGAAAGTACTTGCTAGTGTAGACACAGCTATGATGACTATGATTTGGAATGTCAGGAACTGGCTATCTATACTAAGGAAGGTCATTTACTTTACCAAATGTGCCACTGTTGAATATGCAAAAAGAAAGGATTTCTAGTTCTGTATCCAATCCAATAATTTCTAGAAACTTGTAAGTTTCTCAGTGACTAAATATATTTTTGCTCAGAAAAAAAAAAATCCTTTCATTGGTTTTAAACATGTTACCTTTGGCTAATTGATCTCCACATTCCTTGTCTGAATTCCTAATTTTTATAGTATGTTTTATATGGCATATCTCTCATGTTCTTTTGTCCTGGCCTCCCTTGGCTAGATTTTCATTTTTTGAGGGATGCCCTTTTTGGGTCAATAATTCATGTGATTTGCAAATTAAAAATACTTGTCCTTTTCTATTTGTCTCTGGGGTGGGGCTGGAGATGAAGGGTTCCTTGGGACGAGAGAACAACCCCAACCCTCTCTCATCAAGCAGCTTGAGGCCAGGTGAGAAAGGCATGTGATTGGCTTCTGCAGCTGCAACAGGCACAACCAGGGGAGGGGTGCATGCCCCTGACTGGGGGGACAGACAGACACACAGACAGAGACACAAACAATCTATCTAGAATACATAGTAGATAGTGGTCCCTTTCTCCACCTCTGCCCCCTGCCAGCCCAATGGAATTACGGCTGTTTCAGTCTCCATCTCTGGCTCCTTTCCGTCTCCCTGAGGTCTCCATTTTATGAGAAACAATTGCATTCCAGGCACATCCCATTGTACTGGCACAACCAAACCCTTACCCTGTTTTAAATTATGAGAAGAGGAAGCTTCATGCTAGATTTGGGGGTCTTAGTTCTTACAGTTCAAGAGGCGTTCTTGAACAAACACATACGTATACACGTACAGACAGATACATATCAGATAATAGCACGAAACAATTGTCTTAAATTGCAGTGGAGAGGTCTACGTTGTATAATAGGAAAACTTTTTTCACAAATGGGTTACCTAACCTTGGGAGGAGGTGGAATCTCCATCCTGTGAGGAAGAGGTTGGATAAACACCTGACACCTCTTCCAACCCTAATCTATGATTCTATGATTCTTATGCAGGGTCAGATCAATGACCCATTTAACTCAGTATCCTTTCTTCCAACTGTGAATGGTACCAGATCCATCAGAGGGAATGAACAGAAAGAGGTAGTTTACCAAGTGATCTATCTTCTGTCTTCCAGTGCTAGCTTCTAGCCATCAAAAGGGATACTTAGACTATGAGGTTGTGTCTGTGACCATCTTGGCTAATGGCCACTGATAGAGCTATCCTCTATGAACTTTCTTATTGTTCTGGCTGGCAAATAGCTCTACAAGATGGATGACTGTGCATTATGTTTGCTTTAAACGTGGGGTCTAGTAATTGTATAGGGTGACCTCTAGTGCTTGTGTTATATGAAGGAGTAAATAACACTTTCTTACTCACTTTGGCTACGTCTACACGTGAACGCTACATTAAAATAGCTTATTTCGATGTAGAGACATCAAAATAAGCTATTTAGATGAATAACGTCTACACGTCCTCCAGGGCTGGTGCTGTCGACGTTCAACGTCGACGTTGGGCAGCACCACATCGAAGTAGGAGCTGCAGGGGAACATCCACACGCCAAAGTAGCACACATCGAAATAAGGGTACCAGGAACAGATGCAGACAGGGTCACGGGGCGGACTAGCACTTCCAGGGCAACAGCTAGCCACTCCCTTAAAGGGCCCCTCCCAGACACACACAGCCTGCACAGCATGCGGTCTGCAGAGCTATAGGCATGCACACCTCGAGCGACGGAGTCATGGACCCCCAGCAGCAGCAGCAGAAGCAGCAGCAGCCAGAGGTCCACCCAGCTGCCCCTGCAGGAGCAGTGCTCGTCCTGCTCGATGCCGTGCAGGAGGCAGCTGATCACATCCTAGCCCCAGAGGAGGAGCCGCCCGCAGGGGAGGAGGAAGCAACCCCAAACCCTGCAGCCCCCCGCCCCCCACTGCCGCACACACCGCCGGCTGTGGAGCTACCCCACGAGCACCGACTGGTGGGAACGGCTGGTGCTCGGAGAGTGGGATGACGACCACTGGCTTCAGAACTTTCAGATGAGCCATCAGACATTTCTGGAGCTCTGCCAGTGGCTCACCCCCGCACTGAGGCATCAGGACACCACCATGCAGCGTGCCCTCAGCGTCGAGAAATGGGTCAGCATCGCTGTCTGGAAGCTGGCCACTCCAGACAGCTACTGATCTGTGGGCCAGCAGTTTGGCGTCGGCAAGGCCACCGTCGGGGCTGTCCTCATGGAGGTAAGAGGACCCACGGGGGAGGGGGAGGCAGCCCTGGCAGGGGAGGGGAGGGGAGCCCTGGCAGGGGAGGGCCGCACACACCCTGCACACTCCTCATTGGTGGTCTCCCATGTGCTTCCCCTGCAGGTCGTCCGTGCCATCAATGCCCTGCTCCTCCACAGGCTCGTGCGGCTTGGGGACCCAGATGCCATCATTGCGGGGTTTGCCACCCTGGGGTTCCCCAATTGCTTCGGGGTTCTGGATGGGACCCACATCCCCATCCATGCCCCGGAGCACAGTGGAGGATGCTACTTAAACAGGAAGGGCGACCACTCAGTGGTCCTCCAGGCCTTGGTGGACAGCCGGGGCCGTTTCCTGGACATATATGTGGGCTGGCCTGGCAGCACCCACAACGCCCAGGTATTCCAGAATTCAGGTCTGTGCCGCTGGCTGGAGGCGGGGACCTTCATCCCCCAGAGGGAGATCCCTGTGGGGGACACCACCATGCCCCTCTGCGTCATCGCAGACGCGGCATACCCCCTCTGGCCCTGGTTCATGCACCCTTACACGGGCCACCTGTCAGCCAGCCAGGAACGCTTCAACATGCGCCTGAACCGCACGCGCCAGGTGGTGGAGTACATATTTGGCTGCCTCAAAGGGCGCTGGAGGTGTCTCCTCACCCACCTTGATGCGGGCCCCACCAACATCCCCCAGATTGTGGGCGCGTGCAGTGCCCTCCACAACCTTGTCGAGAGCAGGGGGAAGGCATTGTTTCAGGGCTGGGCTGTGGAGGCTGGCAGGGCCAATGTGCAGCCACCCACTGCCCCCAGTCGCCAGGTGGACCCCGAAGGGACCCGGGAATGGGAGGCCCTGCGGTCCCACTTCGACAAGGCCGCAGGGTGAACGCTGGCAGGCCCCCCACTACAACCCCCCCATCCTCCACAACACTCCCTGGCCCTACGCCCATACCACAGAGCACCCAAGAGCACCCCCCCCAAGTTTCTTGCAAATAAAAACAGACATTTGTTCATCATACCAGAATATATATGTTGAACTCTTATTATTATTATTATCATAACTAACTATTTACAGGCAAAATAAATATTTTATATATATATGTATTATAAATAAGATAAGATGAAAGAAAAAAGGGGAAGACAAGGAAGGGGAGAACTATTTACATGGAGGGGCAGGTATCAGCATAACAACATAACAGGGTTTCTAATACAAACTATTTACAAAAGATGAGAAGTGAGGGGGATATATACAAAGGGGGAGGAGGGGGTCACGTCCTGGGCCCCACACCCCCAATGGCCAGCGCTGGGGGTGGGAGGCCGCGACCCACGCCTTGGCCTCAGCCCTGGCTGGGGCTGGCTGGGGCCAGGCGGACCAGGAGATAAGGCCGGCAGGTGATAGCTGGCCCCAGGTCCCCCTCGGTGGAGGGGCCCTCGGTGGTGGATGGCAGTGTGACGGTGGGTGGAGCAGCAGGTGGAGCAGGCAGGGCGGGCAGAACGGCAGCCGGCGCGGCATGGGGGACCAGGTAGTCTGCAACAAGTTCGAACGTGTGCATAAAGGCTCCCCATGCCTCCTGGCGCCAGGCCAGAACCCGCTCCTGGAGGTCGAGGCGCCGCTCCTCCCCCCACAGGCGCTGCTCAGAGACTTCCAGCTGCCAACAGAGGATTGCCAGCAGCTGGGGGTCCGTCACCGTCCTGGAGTGCTGGCTCCTCCGTCGTCCCCGCCCTGGGGCCGGTCGGTGCTCTGCCGAGGGGCTGGTCTGGACTGATGGCCCCGGTGGGCTCTCCGGGAACATTGAAATCTCGCTGGTGCTCTCCGGTCCTTCCGATGGTGCAGCTGCGGAACACATGGGGGGAAGAAGAGTGGAGACAGCCATTAGTGTGGGCCCCAAGCCTTGGCCCTTGTCCCCCCTCTCCTCTGCTGCTGGTTCCCCATTCCCGTCCCCAGGAGATGCTGCTGCTGCTGCTGCTGCTGATGGGTGTCCCACCCCCTCCCCCTGGGGGACCCTAGGTTCCGCTCCCCCCATCCCCAGGGATGGGGCATGGCACTGTCGTGCTGGGGGGGCAGGGGCTGAAACACTCCTGTGAGGAACATGCCACTGCTGTCCTTGGGGCCATGGTCATCTGAGCATGTAGAGGGCCCTGGTCATGTCTGTTACCCACGCCCCTCAACCCTGGGTGTGTGCACCGGGGGGGGTACATACCTGATGGTCCGCTCCCACGGTCGGGGGCACCCAGTGGGCGGACGCCCTGCTGGAGCTCCAGGATGGCAGGATAATTTGGAGCCCCCCGTCGCTGGAGGAGGACTCCCACTCCTCCTCCTCCAGTACCCCAGTGGTGGGCTCCTGGGGGGTCCCCTGGGGTGCGGGGCTTACCTTCGGGGTGGACTCTGCCTCTGGGGCCTTCTGGGGCTCGTTGGCTGAGGTATCAAGAGTGGCCAGAGGGGAGGAGGTGTGCCAGGGGCCCAGGATGGCCCTGAGCTCCCTTTAAAAGGGGCAAGTGACGGGGGCAGCCCCAGATCGGCTGGCCGCATCCCGGGCCCGGGTGTAACCCTGCCGCAGCTCCTTCACCTTACTCCTGACGTGGTCAGGAGTGCAGGCAGAGTGACCCCGGGCGGCCAGGCCCTCGACCAGCCGAGTGAACGCATCCACGTTCTACATCTTGCTCCCCATTACCTGGAGCACCTCCTCCTCACTCCAGAGCCCCAGCAGGTCCCAAAGCTCGGCCTCTGTCCAGAAGGGGCCCCGCTGCTGCTTCCAAGCCTGGCTGCCGGGCTGGGAGCCCTGTCTCCCATTTGGGGGGGTGCCCTGGGGGCGCTTGGGGGGCTGGCGGGTGGCCATTGCAGCGGTGGGGGTTGTGTGTGGCTGCAGAGGGACGTGCAGGCTGGCCGCATGGCTGTGCTGCCACCTGCACACTCTCTCAGCTTCCTGCACAGGAAGGCAGGGGGCAGGGAGCTTTAAGGGGCCGCTGCACACGGCGACCATTGAGCTCAGGGGCTGGAGAGAGCGTCTCTCAACCCCTCAGCTGATGGCCGCCATGGCGGATCCCACTATTTCGATGTTGCGGGATGCGCAACGGCTACATGTTCCCTACTTCGAAGTTCAACGTCGAAGTAGGGCACTATTCCCATCTCCTGATGGGGATAGCGACTTCGACGTCTCGCCACCTTACGTCGATGTCAACTTCGAAATAGAGCCCGCCACGTGTAGCCACGACGGGCGCTATTTTGAAGTTGGGGCGGCTACTTCGAAGTAGCCGGCACGTGTAGACACGGCTTTTCTGTCCATTACTCCTGATTTTTTTAGAGTTCTATCATATGTTCCCTTAGTTTTCTCTTTTCTAAGTTGAGCAGTCCCAGTCTTTTTAATCTCTCCTCATATGGAATCTCTTCCATAACACTAATAATTTTGTACTCTTCTCTTTATTTTTTTCAAAATCTATGGTATCTTTTTTGAGATGTGGTGACCTGAATTGCTGTACTCAATGCATGGATGTGCAATGTATTTATATAGTGGTATTATGATATATTCCGTCTTATTACCTATCCCTTTCCTAATGGTTCCTAACATTCTAATAGCTATTTTGACAGCCACTGCACACTGAGCAGATGTTTTCAAAGGATGATCCAGCATGACTGCAAGATTTCTTTCTTGAGTGGTAACAGCTAATTTAGACTCCATCATTTTGCAAGTATAGTTAGGATTAGGTTTTCAAATATGCATTCCTTTGCATTTATCAACACTGAATTTCATCTGTAATGTTATTGGTCAGTCACCCAGTTTTATGAGATATCTTTATAAATTCTTCACATTCATTTTTGAATGTAACTATGTTGAGTAATTTTGTACATTCTGAACATCTTTTGTCCCCTTTTTCACATTGTATTTCAATACATTGAAAAACACTGATCTCAGTACTGATCCTTGGGGGACACTGCTATTTATGTCTCTCCATTCTGACAACTGACCATTTATTCCTTGTTTCCTGTATGTTAATGAGTTACTAATTCGTGAGAGGACCTTTCTCATCCCATGACTGCTTATTTTGCTTTAAAGACTTGGATGAAGAGCCTCTTCGAAGGCATTCTGAAAGTCCAAGTACAATATTGTCACAGGATCACCTTTGACTACAGTGTTATAAACAATCTACCTGTTCTGACACCCCAGTAATGTTCTGGAACATTGCAAAGTCATGGCAGTTCAGCTATATAACCTACTTCCTACAGGCAGACTGAACCCCAAGCTTGTACCACTCAAACTTTGAATCACACATTGGAAAGATGAGATTAAAAGAGCTAAAGCACAAGAAAACTGAGGGAAAATAAATCTGTTTGTTCTTTTGAAAACCCATGCAAAATATGACTGTCATGTACATCTCTTATTTCTCTGGTTGACCATATATCCTTTATATTTTTTAATCAACACTTTGTGCCTCATATACGAGGCCAAGCATCTTAAAAACAGGTCTATTGGGTTTAATGTAGCAGCAGTGCAACAGCAGGACATCCTCATAAAGCCATGTGATTGATCTTGTAAAATGTGGCGTACATGCTAAGGCAGTGAAGAAGCCCATTATTATTGTTACTAATGCTGAGAAAATGGTATTTCAAAGTAAGACGAAAGGAGCTTTATTAATGCATAATGCCTGGTTTCCCAGGGATGGTTATTAGTGTTCTTTTCCTATTGCCCATAGTTTGTCTTTATTCATTTCCACCACTGAAATGTTATCACCCTTTCATCCTACCCTAATTTCCCATCCTGCAAATGTTCTTAATGCTTGGTCTCAGAAGATAATAGGCAGCCTGCACTATGTTTTCAAACCAGTATGAGAGAAGTTTAACCTGGAAGCAGAGAGAGGAAGAGTGTTCTGAAAAGAAAGCTTTTTAGGAAATCAAAAGGAAATGTTTTTGTCTTCATTTTCTTTTCATTTAAAAAGTATGTGCTGATGCCTCGCTCTTTCTAGGGCTTGAACCTTCAGAGTGCTGAACTTTCTGCATCTGATCACACAAAACGCTTAAGAACAGGCTTAATTTTAATCAAGTGCATAATCCCATTAAAGTCAATGACAGCACATGCATATTTAAAATGAAGCACATGCTTCGATGTTTTATTGGATTAGACCAAAGAGTTTACTATTTTGCAGGCTCAAGGTTTTATTTCTGTTTTGTAACACAGCTAAGACAGAACTATTTTCCTGCAGTGACATGGACTATCTTATCAACTGTGAGGCAACTTTTTACAAGCAGAAATCAATGACATATAAGATTGCAAATAAGTTTTGTAAAAAATTCAGGTGAAAAGAGTTTTGAGAATTGTCATTGGTTCTCTTTATAGTCTCTGTCATCATTATCAGCTATCATATATTACCCATCTCATGGGGTAAGATATGGGTTTCCTTGAATCACTATACTATGCTGATTTTGTCTGATTGATATGAAGAACCTGGCACCATTTTTTTCAGTGCATTATTAGGACTAATAGGAGAAGCAGCGTCTGTGACATTCAACATTATGCATAGCCCCAGATATTTCTTTATTTTAGAAAGTATATTAGAAGCTGATTAAGCCCATTATACATAGGCTAGGTTTACTTGGCAGTGCACCGCAGGAGATGTTTGTAAAAGATTTACAGAAATAACTGCACAAGTAAATGGCTCAGATTTGAATGTTAATAATGAAAATCATTTATTTTTTCCAGGGCTCACTCCTTTACTCTTTTCCAGTGTGTAGGCTTTGGTTTTTTAATATGTTCTGTAAGACACACTTTTATTAATCATGTACCTAGGTATTCATCTGCATGTCCTGCCAAAAACCAGAGCGCTCTCTTCCTTGACATTCCTCATGTTTCTTTACCCTATCATTTTTCTTGAAATAATTAGCTTGATACAAACACATTAATCAAAGATCCAAAACAACTCAAACCACAGATAAATAATTTTTAACAGTGAATTTGTATTCATATCTATTGAAGCTGCCGGGGTCCAAGAGGCACATTTTCTTTTTGTTAACATACCTCTTGAAGAAACCCACTTTTGGATATGCGGCAATTTCACCACTCAAAGGCACGTTTAGCAGAATCTCAGCTAGCTGTACACAATCTAAAGAGCAACCTGAGAGGCCGTTGCCTTTCTCCTGGTAAGATATACACTTAGAGGTAACATTTGCTAAATCACACAGCATTGGCCTAATTCTTGCCATTGATGTTTCATTGATTTCAGTAAGAAGAGGGCAAGGCTTTTGAAAATCCCATCTTAACTTTTTCATTCACTCAGATTTATGGAGTATGATACCACTTATGTGAGGTTTGATGACACTCTAGGGCTACGTCTACACGTGAAGCCAACATCGAAATAGCTTATTTCGATGTAGCAACATTGAAATAGGCTATTTCGATGAATAACGTCTACACGTCCTCCAGGGCTGGCAACGTCGATGTTCAACTTCGACGTTGCACGGCACCACATCGAAATAGGCACTGCGAGGGTACGTCTACACGCCAAAGTAGCACACATCGAAATAAGGGTGCCAGGCACAGCTGCAGACAGGGTCACAGGGCGGACTCAACAGCAAGCCGCTCCCTTAAAGGGCCCCTCCCAGACACAGTTGCACTAAACAACACAAGATCCACAGAGCCGACAACTGGTTGCAGACCCTGTGCCTGCAGCATGGATCCCCAGCTGCAGCAGCAGCAGCCAGAAGCCCTGGGTTAAGGGCTGCTGCCCATGGTGACCATAAAGCCCCGCAGGGGCTGGAGAGAGAGCATCTCTCAACCCCTCAGCTGATGGCCACCATGGAGGACCCGGCAATTTCGACGTTGCGGGACGCGGATCGTCTACACAGTCCCTACTTCGATGTTGAATGTCGAAGTAGGGCGCTATTCTGATCCCCTCATGAGGTTAGCGACTTCGACGTCTCGCCGCCTAACGTCGAAGTTAACTTCGAAATAGCGCCCGACGCGTGTAGCCGCGACGGGCGCTATTTCGAAGTTAGTGCCGCTACTTCGAAGTAGCGTGCATGTGTAGACACAGCTTAGGTGGAATTACAGCTTATGTCCCACAAACGTATGCAACACAATCAAAACTACACCCTTATTTACCAATATATTAACTAGTCATACTAGGTTTTGGTCTGTTGTGAAATTTACCTAATGTATGTTGTTTGTAAAAATCTCTTTGAACTGTTGTGAAAGGTATGACAGAAATATTTTTATTTTTATTTTTATTCTACTTAATCCACTCCCTACTTTTTCTCTGCAGATCAGTCAATGCATAGTATAGTCTTTTCTTAAGCGTCATCGTCATCAATAACCGTGGGCTCAGCGCCTGTTGGTGTCTGACGCCTCTCTCACGATTTCCTTCCATCTTTCCCTATCCAGTGCAGAGTGGCTTAGGTTCTGTAGACTAGCTCCACACCAATCTACTACATCATCTATCTATTCTCTGTGGGGTCTGCCTCTCCTATTCAAACCATCCATTATGCCGAATACTAGGTTCTTGATTTTTCTTTCGGCGTTCATTCTGCAAATATGTAGCATATGTGTTAGGTGTAATTTTCTTTTGGTAGCCAACTTATCAACTCCACCCCAATCGCTCAATTGGTATTGTGGACCTTGTTTATCCAGGCAATGTCTGAGCCAGCATCTTTTAACATTTGGTTGTACTGGCACCAGATTTCATTCGTATTGTTGTTTCATGGTCAGTGCATCGACACACATCTGAAGCACCCTCCTCCTTCATCCAGGCTTGGGACTGGCATGGAGCTCTCAGTGGCTTCATGGCGCACATAAAAATAATTAATGTATACTAACATTAATAATAATAATAATAATAATAATAATAATTATTATTATTATTATTATTATATATAATTAATATATACTAATAATATAATTATTATTAATATAAGTTATATATATATATAGCATAGTAGCATCCTTCAGTCTACGTAGACTATGGATCGCGCCCTTCGTAGTTCCATTTGGGATCATCATTTACAGCGTCAACTGTGACTGTGAAGGCCCACATGAGAGTGATAGTCCTCGCTGCATCTGTTGCATGTGTAATGGGTGTCTGGCAGGTCCTTACTGTGCTTTCTGTGGGCTCGCTTCTCCTTTGCTAGCTGTCTGAACCTCATCTCACCCTTCTGAAGGCCCTTGTGTAGTTCCTGCCTTCATCTGCTGCGATCGTCTGCCAGCTCCTCCCAGCTTCTCCGGCTCGATGTCTACCTCCCTCAGGTCCCTCTTGCAAACATATTTGTAGCACAACTGGGGGCATCCGGGAGGTCTTTTGCCAGAGGCTAGCATGCCATACAGGATGTCTTTTGGGATCCTTCCATCATTCATCCTGTGCACGTGGCCAAGCCAGCGGAGCTGCCGCTGCCTGAGGAGGGTGTTCATGGTTGGGAGTCCAGCTTGCTCAAGGACGGCGGTGTTGGACACTCTGTCTTTCCATGATATTCGAAGGATGCGCCTGAGGCAGCGCAAGTGGGAGACGTTCAGTCTCTTCTCCTGGCGGGTGTACAGGATCCAAGACTCACTGCCGTAAAGGAGTGTGCTGAGGTTGCAGGCTCTGTAGACTTGCATTTTGGTGTGTGTGTACAACTTGATGTTATTCCACATTCTCTCGCTGAGTCTGGACAGAGTTGTGGCTGCTTTTCTGATCCTCCTATTTAGCTCAGACTCCAAGGACAGGGTGTCAGTGATGGTAGACCCGAGGTAAACGAACTCGTGGACGACCTCTAACGAATAGTTGTCAATGCTGATTGATGGAGGGTCAACAACATCCAGAGCATTTGTCTTCTTTAGGCTGATGGAAAGCCCAAAGTCCTTGCATGCTTTGGAGAACCGATCCAGCAGTTTCTGAAGCTAGTCTTCTGTGTGTGACACTACAGCAGCGTCATCTGCGAACAGCAAATCTCTGATGAGGACTTCCCGCACCTTGGATTTAGCTTTCAGCCTTGCAAGGTTGAACAGTTTCCCATCAGATCTTGTGTGCAAAAAGATGCCCTCTGTTGAAGATACAAAGGTGTGCTTCAGGATGAGCGTGAAGAAGATCCCAAACAATGTCGGAGCAAGGACGCATCCTTGTTTGATGCCGCTCCTGATGCTGAAAACATCTGATAATGTGCCGTCATATTGGATGGTTCCTCTCATGTCTTCGTGGAAGGACTGGATCATCTTGAGTAACCATGGTGGACAGCCTATCTTGTGGAGCAGTGGCTACGTCTACACGTGCACCCAACTTCGAAATAGCTTATTTCGATGTTGCAACATCGAAATAGTCTATTTCGATGAATAACGTCTACACGTCCTCCAGGGCTGGCAACGTCGATGTTCAACTTCGACGTTGCTCAGCCCAACATCGAAATAGGCGCAGCGAGGGAACGTCTACACGCCAAAGTAGCACACATCGAAATAAGGGAGCCAGGCACAGCTGCAGACAGGGTCACGGGGCGGACTCAACAGCAAGCCGCTCCCTTAAAGGGCCCCTCCCAGACACACTTTCATTAAACAGTGAAAGATACACAGAGCCAACAACTAGTTGCAGACCCTGTATATGCAGCACGGACCCCCAGCTGCAGCAGCAGCAGCCAGAAGCCCTGGGCTAAGGGCTGCTGCCCACGGTGACCACAGAGCCCCGCAAGGGCTGGAGAGAGAGTATCTCTCAACCCCCCAGCTGATGGCCGCCATGGAGGACCCCGCTATTTCGATGTTGCGGGACGCGGATCGTCTACACTGTCCCTACTTCGATGTTGAACGTCGAAGTAGGGCACTATTCCCATCCGCTCATGGGGTTAGCGACTTCGACGTCTCGCCGCCTAACGTCGATTTCAACTTCGAAATAGCGCCCAACACGTGTAGACGTGACGGGCGCTATTTCGAAGTTACTGCCGCTACTTCGAAGTAGCGTGCACGTGTAGACGCAGCCAGTGTGAACAGTCCATCCCTGCTGACCAAGTCGAAGGCCTTGGTCAGGTCGATGAAGGCAATATTGAGTGTCTTCCTCTGTTCCCTGCATTTCTCCTGCGGCTGCCTCAGAGAGAAGACCTTGTCAATGGTAGATCTCTCTGCACAGAATCCACACTGTGATTCGGGATACATCCTCTCAGCAGTTTTCTGGAGTCTGCCAAGGATGACGCGAGTGAACGGTTTACCAGTGATGCTTAGGAGGGAGGTTCCACGGTAATTGTTGCAGTTGCTTCTGTCTCCTTTGTTCTTATACAAGGTTACTATCTTAGCGTCGTGCATATCCTGTGGAACCTCTCCCTCTCTCCAGCACAGGCACAGTAGCTCATGTTGGGGTTCCAGGAGATTTTCTGTGGCACGCTTGATTACCTCTGGTGGTATACCATCCTGGCCCGGGGCCTTTCCTACTGCAATGCTGTTGATGGCTTTCTTCAGTTCATCCACAGCTGGTTCCTGATCCAGTTCGTCCATTACTGGTAGGAGCTCGACGGCATCGAGGGCTGTATCAGCCACAATGTTCTCGCATGTGTACAGTCTGGAGTAGTGCTTGACTCAGTGGTCCATCTGTTTGGCTTTGTCAGCGATGACTTCATCAGATTAGGATTTCAGAAGTGACATCTTGTTCTGGGTGGGTCTTAATGCCTTCTTGATGCCCTTGTATATTCCCCTGAGACTACCAAAGTCAGCACTGGTCTGGATGCTGCTGCATAGCTCGATCCAGTAGTTGTTGGCACAGTGCCTGGCCATCTGCTGTACTGTTTTTCTGGCTGCTCTGAGTGCTTGCAGGGTACTCTGGCTCGGTGAGTGTCTGTATTCCAGGAGTGCAGCATGCTTCTTTTTATGGCTGGAATCATCTCATTGGAGTTAGCTTCGAACCAGTCATTTGTGTTTCTGGCTCTTCTTTTAAACACCGACAAGGCCGTGTTGTAAATTGTAACCCTCAGATGCTGCCATCTGGCACATCTGTCACATCGGCACCCCCAGGGCTGCTGCACAGATTCTCCTTGAGGGTCTCTCTGAACTTTTCGGCTCTCTCTGAATTTGCTGTCTTTCTGGCATCAATGCGGGACCTTCCAGTTGGTTTAGAGTGGTACAGCTTCCTGGGAATCACCTTGAGTTTGGAGCAAACTAGCGAGTGATCTGTATCGCAGTCGGCACTATGATAGCTGAGTGTCAGAAGGATGTTTTTGAGGTTATCACGTCTAGTGATGACCACGTCTAGTTGATGCCAGTGTTTCGAGCGTGGGTGTCTCCATGACACTCTGTGCTGTGGCTTGGTTTGGAAAAATGTGTTTGTGATGCACAGATTGTGGTACGTGCAAAGTTCGAGAAGATGCTGTACGTTTTCATTCATTTTTCCCACACTGAAGTGGCCTAAGCAGGAAGGCCACGAGTCATGATCGGCTCCAACTCTCGCATTGAAGTCACCCAAAATGTACAGTTGTTCGCGAGCAGACATTTACGCTATGGCCTCACTAAGCACGTCATAGAACTTGTCTTTTACTTCCGGTGCGGCATACAGGGTTGGAGCATAAGCGCTGATCAGGTGGACTGGACCGGCGCAAGTTTGAAGTCTGACCTGAAGGAGTCTTTCTGATCCACCCATGACTAATTCCACCATTTGTAGAATGGTGTTTCTGATGGTGACGCCAACACCATGTTCCCTGGGTTCTTCTTGGGCTTTACCCTGCCAGAAAAAGGTGTAGTCCTTTTCCTTTAGAGATCCTGAATCTGCAAGTCACGTCTCTTGCAGAGCAGCAATGTCAACTTAGAGCCTCTTCAGTTCCTCATTGATGACAGCAGGCTTTCAGGTGTCGCTGATGTCCGGAAGATCTTCAGTCAAACCGATCGGCATGGTCCGCACATTCCAGCAAGCAAGCTTAAAACTTTGATGGTTTCCTTTTCTTTTTGATTTTCATATTGGTTTGCCTGGTGCTCAAATTTCAGTCACTTGTCAGGTTTGGGAACCTTAAGCCTCTCGCACCCAGTGAGGCAGGTGAAGTGTGGCGGGACAGTACCCTTCTGTCTGGGGGCTGCCCAGCTTGAGGCGGACGGTTACTGTCCAGTGAGATGCGACAATCTCTCCCACCGTCAAAGGCAACCCCTGGCACTCGTTCTCTACACCAATCAAGCAAGAGCTTATAACTGGTATGTGTTACCTCCAGTGTTGGTTCAATGCTGTTAAGCGATGCTGGAGTACCTCTCCAGGTGCGAGACTGGGCAATTTTTTGGGACCCTGGGCTGCCCAGATGCCAGTGTTCCCCTCTCAGCTTTACCGATGTAGTCCAAAGGAGAGGATAACCTCTACGTCTGGTACCAGCTCAGCTGCAGGAGTTGCCGGGTCAATGCCAGAAGTTGGCACAGAACCACCTTAGGATTCCCCTCCGGATTTTCTGTCAGGGTTTACTCCCTTAGCCTTGCTCCTTCCAAGGAAAACACACAGGGCAGTGGGGATATATAAACATTAATAATAATTATACATATATATATATATATATATATACAATTTATGATAAATAACTAGTCATCTTTTTTCTTATGACTTTAATAATTGGATTACTGTCCCCTAGTCCTTCTGAAATGGTGTTGTCACACTAGGCACTTTTTGTCACATGCATGAAACTTAGATCTAACAACTCATAGTATTCCAACCTAAATGTAAAAGTTGGCCTTCTTCTCTTGACTGTCTGTCACACGCCATTTTTGCCACTTTTATTTTATTTTTAAAAAGGTCTTCTTTGTCAGGGATAAAAGTTATTTATGCTGTAAAAAATCAACAAGCAGCTGGGTAAAAGTGACACTTTCCCTTGTCTCAGCTCAGTATGGAAGCTTTCTTAAAGAGCTAATCTTGGACATTAGTATCAGAGGGGAAGTCGTGTTAATCTGTATCTGCAAAAATCAGAAGTCTTGTGGCACCTTATAGACTAACAGAAACCCACTCAAGGTCTGATGGATTTTTTGGAGCATTAAGCTTTCATGAGCAAAGACCTGCTTCATCATTCTATAAGGTGCCACAGGACTTCTCATTAATCTTGGACATAGTCTCCTTAAATCATTGTTTTTATTCTTAATGACATACAAATCACTTGTGTTTCACCTAAATTATATATGCACCATTTTAGAAAATTCACCAGGCATTTTATTCATATCTATTAATAAAAGACAGAAAAAGTCCAAATAAATAAAATCTTTTTTTTTTGCTGACTTCTTGCCATGTCTACAAAGGCTATATTTCAGCTAGAAGAAAGTTGTCCTTGCATACTTGTGACATTTCGAGAGCATAGCTATTATTAGTAAGTGTGAATGCTGTGCATTCCAATATAAGAAAATCTAAGCCTATGCAGTAAAGGAAACTTCTAGATTCATGTTATAAGGAATATTATCAATCAAGCATCATCCATAAACAAGGGCTGTGACCTAAAGAATGCTTAGTTGCCTTATTATGTACTTCAGAATAAAAATTGGTGCCCTTTAGAAAATTTGGATGAAATGAAGTTAAAACAGTACTGAAACTTTATTGAGGAGAAGGTTAGTTAACAGATGCCAATTGATATACTCCATAAAGTTCCTGGCAATAGCTGTTTATATCTGTTCATCTGGACAGCAATGCTAGCAAGTTCTGAACTAGAATAGGGAAGGATATGAGGTACAGTTGTCCCTCGGAATATGTGAGGGTTGCGGGGCTTGGGCAGTGGGTTGGGACCGGGTGTGTTAAGCCTGGACTGGGTTAAGGCTGCAGGGGAGGGCGGGAGGGTTTAGTTGAGCCGGGGTTTGCGGGGGTTGGAGCCGGGTCTGCGCAGGTTGAAGCAGAGTCTGCAGGGCTGGTGGGTAGGGGTCTGGAGCCCAAGCCCTGTGCAGCGCTGTAGTGCACTGGGGGCTGGGAGCCTCATGAATGGGTTGGGGCTGAGCCAGGGCTGCTGGGGCGTTGAGCCCGGGAGGGCAAGGGGGTTTTAGCCTGCCTGGCTGTCCATGGCGGCAGGCAGCTAGGTGAGCTAAAAGCCTTCCCCCAGCCTTCGGAGAGTGGTGCCTAGTGTTGCTCTGGGAAGGCAGGGAGAAGGGGCTTTTAGCCTGCCTGTCTGCCTGCAGCTGTGGGAAGCTAGGCAGGCTTACAGCCATGCCTCTTCTGGTTGTGTGAAACTCGCGTTAAAGTGAGGGTTTGCTGGACTGTGTTCAGAGTACATTTCACTGGGGCACTCTTTGTTAAAGTGTAAAACAAAGCTTCCAGTGTGCTTGCAGTAACAATAAATATCTGGTGTCCAAATGGTTATTTCTGCATATGCAATTGAGAAAAGCACAACACAGCCAACATGCCTGGGAAGAGGGGACATGGAGGTCATTGAAAGAGTTCTTCTCTTCCCTTTAACCTTGGGAACCAGTTCTATGGGCATCCCATGAGAACTGGGCTCTGACTCCAGGGAAAAATGGGCAAGCGAACAGGTTAGGTAATAACTATTCTCTGTCGCTTCATCTCTCCACCCCCATATGCACACCTCCCTTAATCCCTGGGACATTCTGATCCATATTAATCACAACTTAAACCAACCAGTTCCTCCCTCACATCTCTCACTTTAACACACAAACATTACAATTGTTTCTGTATTATTTGCATTACTGTGTCATGTAAGAGTCTAGTCATGGATCAGGACCCCACTGCTAGTCTAGATTTGGCAAATAAGGAGAGCAGGAATATATATACTCCTGCATGTGGTGTCAAGGGACCAAATAAGCACCAGGGAGTGAGTGGACCTTGCTTCTTTTGGCTCCTTCTTAATCCGTGAGTGTCTCTGTGGGAGTGGGAAAAACGTTTTTCCCTGACAGTTAGATCTGATGGAAACTCCACTCATGTGGAACACCAGACAGTGCCCTGGTGTTGAGGTGATTGGCTGTATGTTGGCTCTACTGCCCAGTGGTGGTAATCCAAGACATAATGCCTTACGATGAGAGTCCAAGGATTGATTTATCTGGTAGTTACAGACCACAGTAGTGTCAGCTGCTGGTGACTGTTGAAAGACCTCTCTGCTTAGCAGCTATAGTTCAGGGGTAATATTTCCTAGCTGCAAGAGTCCAAAGGCCACTCCAACTAATGGCTACACAGTTTTGGAGTAACATTGCCTACTGGCACAAGTCTGTGGGTACTCTACTTTACTCTGCTCTACTCTACTCTACTGGTTTTTAACCTTATGAAACAGGTGCTCTTGCACAGGGCTCTGGGCTTAATAACTGAACTCATGCTCCTCTTGCCATTTGCTGCTTCAGATCTACCATTGGTTAGAGGCATGATTCCTCCTATGCCACCCTCAGATCCATCTCCACATTTTCTCCTCCAGGCCTCTGTGAGTCATCACCCTCAGCTGTTGCAGTCACCCAGCTCCTAGCAACTGCACTATGCAGTTTGGTCCTACGGGTGCAGACCACTAGCAGCTTCCCTGCAGGAGTCAGCTGAGCCTGACTGCTCGCCGTGGTCCACCCAGGCTGAATTGAGTCATTTCCTTTTAAATGTGCTTTTTCGCTGGAAGCATGCACATCAGAGGTGAGGGGCTGTGGCCTTTAGGGCCTATAGCAGCTCCTTAGCCCTCATTTCACTGGTGTGGGATTGTACACTCCATCATGTCAGGGTGCTTGAAGGACTAATTTAGCCATTCTTATGTGTATTGTGTTTCCTTATGTTATTTATACATTTTCTTTAAGTAAAACATTTAATGCATTTGCTTTTGTGTCTGGATCATGTGTGGATTTACTTCACATAGTTTTGAGCACAACTTTATGCACTGCAGCTGTGCTATCTTTTGATGTGATCAACTTAGGTATTGCAAGCTAAGAAGAGTTTGGTGCCAGTAATTTTGTTGGAAGGCCTCCAGGGAACATGTAAATGATTCAGGAAGTGGTTTTAGGGATTTAGTAGGTGGCACTTTTTCCTCTGGCAGATTTTTGAATCAATGTGCCAGCCTGGTATTAAGGGTAGTTGTGCTGCCGGAGCTATTGTTTGCAGACTTAAAATTGAGATAATTATCACTTGTGATCATTAAATATTTCATGAGATTTTTCATAATAATAGGTGAGTTAGCCTGAGTGTTCCAACTGAGGGATAGCTATATTGTGTTGTGCTCACTGAAATTTCCATTTTGCTTTCAAGTAGATGCACTATCTTTCTTCATTTCCTGTCCTGAATTTTTATGCAATGATGCTCTGCACCGTAAACACACTGAAACTTCAGTTGCTGTATATACTTAAATTACTTCACTGAGGCTGTATGTGCCACTATGGAGTGTGGAAGAAGCAGCATTTTGAGGAAGAGGGGGCTTCCGGAAGCAGGGTTTCATTCCAGAAGATCCCTGTGGGTTGCAGATCCACACATATTTTGGAATCCAGAAAAGCTTCTCCTGGACTCCTAGGCTACGTCTACACGTGCAGCCAACATCGAAATAGTCTATTTCGATGAATAACGTCTACACGTCCTCCAGGGCCGGCAACGTCGATGTTCAACTTCGACGTTGCTCAGCCCAACATCGAAATAGGCGCAGCAAGGGAACGTCTACACGTCAAAGTAGCACACATCGAAATAGGGATGCCAGGCACAGCTGCAGACAGGGTCAAAGGGGGACTCAACAGCCAGCCGCTCCCTTAAAGGGCCCCTCCCAGACACAGTTGCACTAAACAACACAAGATACACAGAACTGACAACTGGTTGCAGACCCTGTGCCTGCAGCATAGATCCCCAGCTGCCGCAGAAGCAGCCAGAAGCCCTGGGCTAAGGGCTGCTGCCCATGGTGACCATAGAGCCCCGCAGGGGCTGGAGAGAGAGCATCTCTCAACCCCCCAGCTGATGGCCGCCATGGAGGACCCGGCAATTTCGAAGTTGCGGGACACGGATCGTCTACACGGTCCCTACTTCGACGTTGAACGTCGAAGTAGGGCGCTATTCCTATCTCCTCATGAGGTTAGCGACTTCGACGTCTCGCCGCCTAACGTTGAAGTTAACTTCGAAATAGCGCCCGACGCGTGTAGACGCGACGAGCGCTATTTCGAAGTTGGTGCCGCTACTTCGAAGTAGCGTGCACGTGTAGACGCAGCCCTAATCACTTGGTCATATGCCAATGAAACACAGGAAATTCACATCCATACCTCATTAGCATCTTCTGGATGGCTCATTACCATGCTGCTTCCGGAAGACGAGGCACATGTAGGTGTAGCCTGAGATTTTTTGAGAATTAATTCATGTATTTCAAGCTCTTTGAGGCCTGCTAATACATGAGATTATATACTTACCTGCAAAAATTAGCCTCAGATTTAGCTACCTTCCTTTTTAACACAGATTTTTAAATAAAGAATTAATAAAACATGCCTTAATTTAGAATATATGTAGACTAAACCAAGAAAATAAAGACAACAAAGATAAATAATTAGTACATTTAGCTTCTGTTATCCAAGAAAACTCACTCATTTTTCCTGATACCCTTTTATTTTAACAGTCAGAAGACAGAAAATAAAGCTTTACTTCAGTTTTCGAAGGTCCAGACCATTATGTCACTTTCACGGGTGTAAGAAAAAATAATTGCACTGAAATCAGTGGAATTTAAAAATGACAAGAGTATAAATGAAATTAGAATCTAGACCTATGAACAAAACCAGCAAAATATTCAAATGTATGGTTTAGTTCCAAGTGTTGTTATTCTCACCCTTTATCCATTCTTATTTCATCTGGGTTTGATAGTGAAATTTTTTTTGTATTATTCATATGTAACCCTTCTGCCAGGTACAGGCAGGAGCAGCGGGACCTGTTCAGTTTCTAGAGGAGCCTCTCCATTCATCCAACACAGAACTGTCTCAAGCCACCACCCAGTGACCTGGGAAATTCATGCATCCCACCCCTGTGCACATCTGAGAGGGAGTGCCCCGTACTCACAAGCACAGAGTCTGTGTGTAGAAAAGGAACTTTTAATAGAAGAGAGGAAAGCAGCTTGGCATTAATTTAGGAAAACACCACAAACAGAGTTGATAAACAAAACTATGAATAAAAGTCCCACCCCATGTATGTTGGGCAATGTCCTCTTCCTCTCAGGAACCCAAATGACCCCTTCACATGCTGAACCTTTCTTTGCACCCTTCCTGCCGTTGCTGTTCTTGGCCAGGGCAGACCCAGAGTTCAGGGATGTCTTCACAGGGTTCACCTCCCATCCTGAGTAGGGGAGGTAAAGATGCATCTGCACTCCACTTGTCAGCTGGTTGCTCACTGCTCTCTACCCCTGCCCTAAAGGCCACTTATGAGCCACAGCTGCAGTGCTGCTCTTGCCAGCTGCCCCTCCACTTGTGCTGTTGCTCCTGTTGGTTTCCTGGGGTTGCCAGATTTTTCAGAAGGCTTTGTGGGACAGGCAGCCTCACCTGTAGGATCCCTGGCTGAGGGAGATGGGCGCCAGACCCTGCAGCTGAGAGTTGGCTTGGGCACCAAGCCCTGCCAGCAGCCCCAGCCATGGGATCCCTAACAGTGGGGAATTTCCCTGACAAGTCCAGCACCCTCCATTTATGCAAACATATGTGGGACATCTGGCAACCCTATGGCTATCCCACCACGGGTGACCACATTGTCCCATGACAAATATGGGGCACCAGACTCTGGGGATGGGGAGCAGCTATCCCATATCAGGGCTCCTTGGAGATGAGGGCTACTGCCCCCATAGCGAGGGACTGTAGATGGGGACTCCGCAGCCTTCTGATGAGAGGGTGTGGAGGATGGGGGTTGCACAAGCTCCAGGCCGGTGTGTGTGTGTGCTGAAAATAGGGGCTCTGCAGCTTCCTGGAAGAGGGGGCCAGTGAATGCAGCTGCAATCCCTGGGATCAGGGGTTGCCATGTTGGAGAACACGGTAGCTGCCCCATGGAGGAGCATCTGCCTCCCCAAGGCACAGGATGCTGAGGAATAAGGTAGTCACCCTGTGATGGAGCTTGCCGTCAGAGAGGGCTGCTGACATGTAGGGCCAGGGAATGGAGGAACTCCCCTGCAGAAGGATCTGCCTCTCCAAAGTGTGGGGCACCAAGGAACTGGGCAGCTGCCTGCAGCGGAGTCTGATGCCCCGAGACATGGATGCTGGGGAACAAGAGCCAGGCAAAATACAGGACAACTGGCCCATTTTCTTTATTAAAAAACAAACAAACAAAAAACAAACAAAAAACAGCTCAAAGAAGGGATTGCCTCAGTGAAAATGGGACAGATGGTCACTCTAGTCCTAACAGCCATGCTGCTGCTCCTGTCAGCTGCTCTACTGCCACACTTCTGGTCCCAGTGGTTAACTGCTTCCCTTACCTTGTGGTGAATTTGGGTCTGGGTAAAGCTCGGTGATTTCAGCTCTTGGCCCAGAGCCCAGTCCAGCCATAAGAAGTTTGTAACATCCACTGGAGTACATTTAAAATAATAAAGGCGACTCCTCAGGGGGCCTGTTTTGGTTCTGTCATTGAACAGTGGGGAGAAACATTTTGTATCAGACTTACAGTTCTTGCCTGCAGGGCATGTAGCCTTCTGACCTAGAAATCTGCCCTCCCCCTTTAGTTTCACAGAATTCTATCTAGGCTCCCTTGCCCCGCCAAGGCTGTTTATACTCACAGCGTCTCTCTGCTTTTGAAAAAATGAGTTAAACACAGTCTGTGTTTTCTGTGTTCCCACAGTAATTAGCAGCATGGGTGATCACATTTCACAATTCCCATGTTAAGCGTTAACATAGTTTGTGGATCTACAATAACAAATTGATTACACTCAGTGAAACACCACTGTATCAGTTGAAGATCATATAGATGGAAAGCACACAGGAACAAACTGTATTTACATACAGACACCCAAGGTTTCTCTCCTTTCCAGCTTGCTGGAATGGAAGCATTCATTCATATCCTTCTTACATACTGAATCATAGAATCCTAGGTCTGGAAGGGACCTCAGGAGGTCATCAAGTCCAGCCCCCTGCCCAAAGCAGGACCAACCCTAACTAAGTCATCCCAGCCAGAACTTTGTCATACAAATATCTGTTCTGAAATCATTCTTCTGCCAATTGTGAGATCTCAGTAGAAAGTTCACAGAAATAATGGAAGCACTAATACTTAACATTCAATCCTTCCTACATGGGCAGTGTGCTAGTTATTTAATATACTAATAAATGTACCTTGCTTGTACCTTCTATTTAAGACTCTCAAAGTACATTAAAATATTCATTCATTACTCTTCAAAGTAATCTTTGACAAGTGAGATAATTGACCCACTTCACAAAGCCAACAGCTGTGACTGCTCAAAGCAGCAGAATACATTACAAGTCAACTAGTATCATAACTAATATAAGCTGCATAGAAAAGTAACTCAGAGAAGAGCTACAGAGAAATGAAGAAAGTAAAATTAATGTGAGCTTTACACATAGGAAAATCTGTATTTCTCTTCCAGTACCATATTCTATGCATCACTCACTCAAAAGTAGATGAGGTTAGATGAAGAGAGAATCAATACTTCACACCAACTTTTTAGAGGCTGTGGAAAGAGAATCAAGTGATCTGAAAAAAAAATGATGCAAGACATAATGCTTGCAAATAATGTTGGATCTGGAAAAAATATTAGTTGAAAATAATTTAGCCTGAAGGAAAAAAGAAAAGAAACTTCTGAAAAGGAAGAAGAAAGCACATTGGTTAGTATATATCTGAAAAGAGAAATGTGATCTGTTTCATTAATGGAGATTCAGCTGAGTTACAAAGATGAGAGAAATACATCAGTTGCTGGAATATGGAACACAGATAGAGGTGTACCTATGTACAAAAGGTGGGAGTACAATAAGGTAAGTGATGAAGGACTTTGTGTTTTAAAAAAAATGGCATGTGCAGCATAGGTATTACAGGAAAGTCAATGTGGTCTGAGGTGAAAGTTAAATTGATAGCAAAAATGTCCATAGAAAAGGTAAAATAGACCTTCTATAAAATGGCTATGGTATTGACAAGAAGGGATTCCAAGTTTCCTTATATTTATTGGAATACAAATTTCAAACAGCTAAAGGGAATGTTGTGCCAGATATTTCCTGTCACTTAACTTAGCAAATCCCAATATCACAGGCCATTTTTGATTGGGTCTTAAGAAATAAACCACATTAAATTTATGCTGAATTCAGGAAAAAAGAAGTATTTACTTTTGATCCTTTAATAAAGAATGTCCTTCACTTGTTATTTTTTTCCCCCTTCTACACCTCCATTTATGTTTTTAGAGTCTGAACTGGGGTCATTTATTCAATACACATTTTCTGCATTAGAGGACTGGAAACAGGAACAGAGAGCAAGCGTGCAAAATGTGCAATGAATACTGAAAATTCTGAACAAAGCTGCTTATTCTTTCTTTCAAAATTGTAGGGTCATGCTAGCACCAGACTGCAAAATATACAGTAATGACAGAGTAGATCACCGTCGTTGGGTGAGAATAAGAATGGCTAAATAGTGCTGGTTTGGCACTATTGTGAAAGAAAGTATAGAGTCAAACATAATACAATTCTAAAATGAATCAAATAGTGTCACAAAATCTCTATGGACAGAAACTACAAGTTTCAATGATAAATATAGTAGTAGGAACATACTAACGATCACCCATACATAATAGTAGCTGTGTCTACACGTGCACGCTACTTCGAAGTAGCAGCACTAACTTCGAAATAGCGCCTGTCTCAGCTACACGCGTCGGGCGCTATTTCGAAGTTAACTTCGACGTTAGGCGGCGAGACGTCGAAGTCGCTAACCTCATGAGGGGATCGGAATAGCGCCCTACTTCGACGTTCAACATCGAAGTAGGGACCGTGTAGACGATCCGCGTCCCGCAACGTCGAAATTGCCGGGTCCTCCATGGTGGCCATCAGCTGGGGGGTTGAGAGATGCTCTCTCTCCAGCCCCTGCGGGGCTCTATGGTCACTGTGGGCAGCAGCCCTTAGCCCAGGGCTTCTGGCTGCTTCTGCGGCAGCTGGGGATCCATGCTGCATGCACAGGGTCTGCAACCAGTTGTAGGCTCTGTGTATCTTGTGCTGTTTAGTGCAACTGTGTCTGGGAGGGGCCCTTTAAGGGAGCGGCTTGCTGTTGAGTCCGCCCTGTGACCCTGTCTGCAGCTGTGCCTGGCTCCCTTATTTCGATGTGTGCTACTTTGGCGTGTAGACGTTCCCTCGCAGCGCCTATTTCGATGTGGTGCCGCGCAAAGTAGAAGTTGAACATCGACATTGCCAGCCCTGGAGGACGTGTAGACGTTATTCATCGAAATAGCCTATTTCGATGTTGCTACATCGAAATAAGCTATTTCGATATAGGCTTCACGTGTAGACGTAGGCAGTGACAGGGATTGTGAAACGCTTAGGGAGATTGGAGAGGCCAAAAAACCAGAGAAATGAGTAATAATGGGGGATTTCGATTATCCCCATATTGACAGGAATCATGTCACCACAGCATGAAATGCAGAGATAGAATCTTTAGACACCAGGAATGGCTGCTCCTTGAACCATTGTAACCATGGAACCCACAAAGGGAGAGGCAATTCTCCTAAGTGGTATGCAGGATCTAGCCGAAGAGGGCAATGAAGCTGAGTTGCTCGATAATATAATATTATTGAAGGGGAAAATACCAAAGAAACCTAGCATAATAGCATTTCAAAAAGTGAGTAACACGAAAATGAGGAGACTAAGTGAACAAAAATAAAAAATTACAGTCACGAGAATGAAATGCCTGGAAAATACATGGAAATGTTTAAAAAACCACCAGAATAGAGATCCGAATGACATGGATATTTTTCTTATTCTTAATAACAATAACAATAACAATTATATTGGCAAAAGCAGCAAAAATTATACCGTTTGTAAACAACAGATTAAAAGAAGCAGTTGGAGATAAAAAGGTGTCTTTTACAAATGGAAGTCCAGTCCTAGTGAGGAAAAGTGGAAAGGCACATAAACTAGTAAGTCAAGGGCACAAGTACAATTAGGTAGGAAAAAAAGAATTTGAAGAACAACTAGCAAACTACACAAACATTACATCTTAAAAGTATATCAGAAGACTGCCAAACACTAAGTCAAGGCACTGAATCAACAAGATGCTAAAGGAGCACTCAGTGAAGACAAGGTCATTGAAGAGAAACTAAATTAGTTCCTTTAGAAGTCTTCACCCTAAATTGGATGTGAGTGACAGTCCCACATCTGACCCATTCTCTTTAAGTGAACAATCTGCAGAACTGCCCAAAATAAAAAGAGTCAAAAGCAGCATTTGGATTGATTGATAAATTAAATTTTAAAAAGTCACAAAAAGAGATGGTATTCACCCAAGAGTTCTGAAAGCAAATATGAAATTGCAAAACTACTACCTATAGGCCATGTCTACACTAGCCCCCTTCTTTGAAGGTAGCATGGAAATGAGACAGACTGGGAAATATCAATGAGGAGCTGTCATGCATATGCAGAGCCTCTTTAGCATAATCGCGGCTGTGCGAATTTCAAAGCTGCTAACTGTGAAGTGCTGACAGGCAGTATAGCCATGGGCACCTGGAAATACACAGCCAAATTTGAAATTCCCTTACTCCCAAAATGAATTGGGAGTAAGGGAATTTTGAAGGTGGGCATGTATTTCAAAGTGCCTGCAGCACTTTGAAGTTATCAGCTTTGAAATTCGCATAGCTGTCATTATTCTAAAGAGGCTCTGCATATGCATGGCAGCTCCTCACTGATATTCCCTGGCTTGTGTCATTTCCAATAGCATTTGAAAAAGGGAATAACACCAAAATGAGGAGACTGGGTGAACAAAAATTAAAATTCTGGTCACAAGAGTGAAATGCCTGAAAAATGCGTGGACATGTTTAAAAAAAAACCAAAATAGAGAGCCAAATGACATGGATATATTCTTACTCTTAATAATAATAATAATAATAATAATAATAATAATTTGATTTTTAAAAAGGGCACTGGAGAAAATTGTGGCACTTACAGACTAAAGAGCTTAATTTCAGTACCAGACAAATTAGATGAACCTGTAATAAAGACCAAAATGATCAGACACATAGGTGGATGTGGTACACTGGGGAAGAGTCAAAAGATTTTCACAAAGGGAAATTGTGCCTTATCAATCCATTAACATTCTTTGAGAGTGCTAGAAAGCATGTAGACAAAGATGACCCGATAGATATAGTATACCTGGATTTTCAGAAATCCTTTGACAAGGTCCCTCACCAAAGCAAAGTAAGGAGTTGTAAGAAGGTCCTCTTCTAGATCAGTAATTTCTTAAAAGATAGGAAACAAAGAGTGGGAATAAATGGTTAGCTTTCACAGTGTTGTGAGGTAAATAGCTGATGCCCAAAGGATCTGTACAGGGACCTGTGCTGTTCAACATACTCTTAAATGATCTGATTGGTAGTGATCTTCTTGGAAAAGAAGCAAAGACGTGTGTGGTGGGGTATGATTGAGGTAGAAAACATGAATGTTGTGGAGCAAAATGGATAAGGAAAATATCATTTATTCCTTCACATAATGCAAGAACCAGGAGTCATCCCCAATGAAATTAATACGCAGAAGATTCCAGACAAGCATGAGGAAATATTTCCTCACATAGTGCATGGTCAGACTGCAGAAATCTATGAAGGCCAAAAGTCTAACTGGGTTCAAAAAAGAATTAATGAGCTTATAATGGACATGTCCGATCTACAGCTTTTCACAGACAATCATGAATGAAACTTCTAAATGCCAAATGATGAAACTAGCTGACTGATCAGTCAACAATTACCCTATTCTGGTAATTCTCTGTGACGTGTCTGTCACTGGTCACTCTTGGAAGATTGGGTACTGGGCTAGATGGGCCATTGGTTTGACCCAGGGAGACAAAATTTATATTTTTTAGGTTCTTATCTTATATCAGATAGACTTTGCTTTTGGGGACAGCCATGTATCAGCAAAGTTTCCGTGTTCTTGTGCTTGAACCACGGATGTAAAAATACCAAAGGAATTGGCTAATAAATTGCAGTATTGTTGTGCAATATCAGAGTTTTAAAAGATCCCAGTTAGCTACTGGACTGCTTAGTTATGAAAGTCTTGAGGGTATGCCACATTTTGTGAATTTTTCCAAACATACCAACCCAAATAGTTGTGGAGACCTTATATGTGCACCAGTACAGACTAAAACTCTCTCATTCAGCATCCTTCGGACCTGACTGGTGCTGAAAGAGAGAATTTGCTGGACCACAGGAGGTCATTATTGTCTAGTATGTTGCCAACACTTTCACTGCTTACTTGGGTCTTAGAAGACATAGACTGTGTCTACACTAGCCCCAAACTTTGAAATGGCCATGCAAATGGCCATTTCGAGGTTTACTAATGAAGCGCTGAAATACATATTCAGCGCCTCATTAGAATGCCGGCAGCCGCGGCACTTCGAAATTGACGCAGCTCACTGCCGCGCAGCTCGTCCAGAAGGGGCTCCTTTTCGAAAGGACCCCACCAACTTCAAAATACCCTTATTCCTAACAGTAGATACTTCCTTTTAGGCCATGGTTCCTGAACATTGTGACAGACATTTTGCTGATGCTTCCCATCCTCAGGAGTCTGTCAAACTCAGTTAGAAACTATGTTTTGGTACTCCCTATACATTGCAGTGGTAGATTGTGGTGGCTATAGTATGTTACCTTATATATGCTATCAACAATCCTACCACATGTATCTTCTGCCTTCTCCACAAACAAACATACAACAAAAAAAAGAAAAAGTGAATAAAAATTCTTTCTGCTTGCATTCTGTATGTGCCAACATTTTATTAAATAGTTAGGTGCTTGAAATGTAATATGGTTAAAATGACCTCCCAAAGGCCACTAAATTTCCTCCCAACTTTTCCTCTCTTCAAATATTAGATTTTTTTTACTGCTCTATACGTACATGCATATGCTATAGATGTTGATTGCACAACCCCTCTGAAGTCAGCAGAAGCCAAGGCACTGCTGTCTGAATAGTAACAGACAGGAAGCTGTGCTAGTCTATATACTATCAAAACAAAAAAGCAGTAAAGTAGCACTTTAAAGACTAACAAAATAATTTATTAGGTGAGCTTTTGTGGGACAGACCCACTTCTTCAGACCATAGCCATACCAGAACATACTCAATATTTAAGGCACAGAGAAACAAAAATAGTAATCAAGATTGACAAATCAGAAAACAATTATCAAGGTGAGCAAACCAAGGAGTAGAGGGGTGGTGGGAGAGTCAAGAATTAGATTAAGCCAAGTATGCAAAACAGCCCCTATAATGACTCAGAAAATTCGCATCCTGGTTCAAACCATGTGTTAATGTGTTGACTTTGAACATAAAGGAGAATTTAGCAGCCTCTCTTTCAAGACTGTTGTGAAAATTCCTCTTCAGTAAGAGGCAGACTTTTAAGTCATTAACAGAATGGCACACTCCATTAAAATGTTGGCTGACAGGTTTGTGGATCAGGAGTGCTTTTATGTCTGCTTTGTGCCCATTAACTCTTTGTCTAAGAGAGTTTAAAGTCTGTGCAATATACAAAGCATCTGGGCATTGTTGGCACATGATGGCATATATGATGTTAGTTGAGGAACATGAGAATGTGCCCGTGATTCTGTGAATAACCTGGTTAGGTCCAGTGATGGTGTCTCCAGAAGAGTTATGTGGACAAAGCTGGCAGCAGGCTTTGTTGCAAGGAAAAGTTCCAGGACTGGTGTTCCTGCAGTATAGACTGTGGTTGTTGGTGAGAATCCTCACACGGTTGGGAGGTTGTCTGTAGGAGAGAACAGGCCCATCAGCTAGGGCCTTCTGGGGTGTGGCATCCTGATTAAGGATAGGTTGTAGGTCTTTAATAGTGTGTTGCAGTGGTTTGAGTTAGGGGCTGTAGGTAATGACCAGTGGTGTTCTGTTCTTGGCTTTTTTGGGCCTATCTTGGAGTAGCTGGACTCTGGGTATTCGTCTGGCCCTGTTGATTTGTTTTTAATTCAGGTTTATGAATATTTGATAAAGATCTTGTAGTTTTCGGTCTCTGTCAGTAGGATCAGAGCAAATGTGATTGTACCTAAGGGCTTGACTGTAAACAATGGATCCAGTGATGTGTGCAGGATGGAAGCTAGAAGCATGTAGGTAAGTCTAGTGATCAGTGGGTTTCTGGTACAGTGTGGTACCGATCAGGCCATCCTTGATTTGTACTGTGGTGTCAAGGAAATTTCTCTCTCACATGGAGTAATCTAGGTGTAAATTGATGGTGCGGTGCAGATTGTTAAAGTCTCTGTGGAGTTCTTCTAGAGTCTCTGTACCATGGGTCCAAATCATAAAGATGTCATCAATGCATCTTAAGTAGAGGAGGGGTAATAGGGGATGAGAGCTGAGGAATCATTGTTCCAGGTCAGCCATAAATGTGTTAGCATATTGTGGGGCCAAGCGGGTGCCCATAGCAGTTCCACTAATCTGCAGGTATACATTGTCCCCAAATCAGAAATAATTGTGGGTGAGAACAAAGTTACGGGTCAGAAACCAGATTGGCTGTGGTGACATCAGGGATGGTGTTCCTGATCACTTGTAATCTGTCTTTGTGTAGAATATTAGTGTGCAGAGCCTCTACATCCATGGTGGCAAGCATGGTGTTATCAGGCACTTTTCTGATATTTTGTAATTTCTTCCTGAAGTCAGTGGTATCTTGGAGATAGCTGGGAGTGTTGGTGGCATAGGGTTTGAGGAGGAAGCCCACATAACTGGATAGTCTGGTGGTAAGGGTGCCAATACCTGAAATGATAGGTCATCCAGGGCTCCCAGGTTTGTGGATTTTGGGAAGTAAGTAGAATAATCCAGGGTGGGGCTCAGATGGTTTGTCTGAGTGAATAAGGTCCTGAGTAGCAGCAGGGAGTTCCTTAAGTAGTTGTAATTTCTTTCGGAATTCCAAAGTGGGATCAGAGGAGAGAGGTCTGTAAAATGTGGTGTTGGAGAGTTGTCTGGCTGCTCCTGTTCATAGTCTGACCTATTCATGTTGACAACAGCACCCACTTTATCAGCTGGTTTGATTATAATGTCTGGGTTATTTTTGAGACTCTGGACAGCATAGCATTCAGCATAGTTGAGATTGTGTCTCATTTGGCATTGTTTGCATATAATGTCAGTCTGAGCATGGTTGCGGGAGCATTGTACATAGAAAACCAGACTTTCACTATGACCATCAGGGGCAGTCCACACAGAGTTCTTCTTTTGGTGTTGGTCGGGGGGGTCAAGAGAGTCGGACTGTTGTTCATAGTTGTGTTGGAAGAATTCCTTTAGATGGAGGAGGTGAAAGGTCACCACAGAATTGCACTAAGTTCGTGGAGGAAGTAGGGCAGAAGGAAAGACCCCGGGATAAGAGGGACTCTTCTGCTGGGCTGAGTTGGTAGCAGGAGAGGTTAACAATATTGTTAGTTGAGCTGTTGTTATTGTAGTTGTAGTATCCTGAGGTATGAAGTAATTTAGAAAATGCATTCCTTTTCTTTTTTGTAGGAAGTGGAAGTGTGTTTTATAAATTTCTTTTCTAGTACAAGTAAAGCCTCGTTCTGTGGGGTCTTGCATGGATGCCTGATTGTTGATGAGATTTTCAAGTTCAGAGAGTTCATTTTTAATCATCTTTTGTTTATTGTAAAGAATTCTGATCAAGTGGTACCTCAGTTTCTTAGAGAGTGTGTTGCATAGATGCTTGCTGTAGTACATTGATTGTGATGGGTTTTTCACTGTCAGTCCCTTGGGTACAATGTCCATTTTCTTGCATTTGGAGAGAACAATGATCTGTGTCTGGGTCTGGGCAAGTTGTTTCATGTAGTTGATGGATCTCCATTCCAAACGGCTAAATGTAGTGCTTTGCATGTTGAATAGTAATAGAGAGAAAGCCGTGCTACTCTATATACTATCAAAACAAAAAAGCAGTTAAAAAAAAAAGCTCTTTTGCATACTCTACTCTCTGATTTGTTCACCTTGATCATTTTTTTTTCTGATTTGTCAAACTTGATTACTATTTTTGGTTCCCTGTGCCTTAAATATTGAGTCTGTTCTGGTATGGCCATGGTCTGAAGAAGTGGGTCTGTCACACAAAAGCTCACCTAATAAATTATTTTGTTAGTCTTTAAAGTGCTACTTTACCGCTTTTTTGTTTTGTTACTGTTTGAATAGTAGATATTGTGGTTTGCTGACAATTCTGAAAAACTGGGGAAGAATCATTTCAGCTTAAATTGAAACAAAAACCAAAAATTTCAGCAACTCATACTGAGAAAAACACACATTAGATCAAAAGTAATATTTTATTGACCAAATAAAATGTCTCGGTTTAATTTGCAAACATTTTTATTCCCTTTATTCCTTAAATTTAAGGAATTTTGAAAAGATATGTTGTACCAAAAATTTGAAACATTTCATTTAGAAAATGTTGAATAAAATGTTTACATTGTTTTGGAATTTTTAATTTTTTTTACAGAAACTATTTGGTGAAATTGACATAAATTCACAACGCATTTTCCTGCTGCTGAATCTTCATTAAATCCTGAAAAAAAATGTTTTTGGTTGGTCTTGCCCTGCTACACTCAGCACTTCTCAGGAAGCCTTAACCAGTACTTTGGCTCCTTGATTTTTGTTTCTGCTTGTTTTGCAGTTGTAATTTTTTGTTGTGTTGTGCTTCTTAATTTAGCTGTAAAAAGTTTCCTTGTGTTGAAATGAAGCACACATGGGGCCAGATGCACCCCTTCCCCCATATACACATTGAAATTAATGGAAAGACTGGTCTGTGATTGGGCTCCCTCTTGGAAGTCTCTGGGACCACAAGGGAACTTTCGTGTCCAGAGAGGATGTAGAGTGAGGAAAAAGATTTCCAGGCCCAGTGCTGATCATTCTAACCAATTTTAGGTTAGATCTCCATTTTATTTATTTCAATTATTAAAACAGCCTTTTCAAGAAGGTCTTTCTATTTAATAGTCTTTAATGGTTCAAAATCCAGGACAGTGGGATACTGAAAGTAGCCAAGATTATTTAGGTGCACAACACAATTCCTACTACTTTTTAGTAAGAGTTGCGCCCTCAACTCCCATAAGCCTCTTTAAAAATTCCAACCATAAACCACAAAAACGATGTGCAGTATTTAAAAAAAACCCTTCAAAATCCCTCAGTGTAACCACTACTGCAGTCACGCAATACAGCGTCCAGTTGTCATTTGCCACCTCCCTGCACAAAAGCATGAGGAAGGAATGGGCCTTGAAGCATGGCATGAAGAGCCACAAAATTACAGTATTTCAGACCAACAAAGGGAGCCCCGAGCTCTCAAACAACACTCTATCACCAGTCCATTCTTTCCCTACTAAACTGAGGCTATTCTCGCTTGAGATCTTTTGCTCTCTGTGGCAGTAGGAATCAGGGAGAGAGGCAGGGAAGGCTCAAGACATTTATTGACAAAATCAGTACATCAGTAGCCATTTTAGTAAATAACACCCCCCCAACAAAAAAAAACAAACAACCACAAAACAAACAAACAAACAAAAAAACAGCCCAAGGGCAATAGCCTAACTTGGTAAGTGAGCAAAGATGTGCAACTCTATGGATTGACAAAAATAGTGGGTTTTTTTTCAAAAGCACACTGGTGCACCTAAAATTCCGAGTGGGTTTTGTTACCACATAAATGTTATTCACTCCATTACAGAATACTGTAGGCTGAGCTTCATTGGGACATATGAAAAAAAGCCTACAATGGCTGTGGATTTTGTTACGTACCAATGTAGAGTTATTATTGCCCGATAGTAATTTTATTACCTTATGGCTGTGTATATGCTCCAAAAATAACTTCAACTTTGCTTACTTCGAAGTACGACTTTGAAGTAAGCAACTTCAAAGCTGAGCATTTACAAACACCCTACTTTGAAGTTAAATGTTGAAGTAGGGCACTACTCTATTCCTGGGAATGAAGTAAGGACTTCGAATCTGGGCTCCCTACTTCGAAGTTAACTTCAAAGTAAGGGAAAATGTGTGTAGACCCTCTGCTGGCTACTTCGAAGTAATGCCTAACTTCGAAATTAACTTTGACGTTAGTTCCTAGTGTAGACACACCCTATATTTTATTTATTCACTGTGTTTACATTAGCACTTGGAGATTCTTGAAACTGAAATTTATTCCTTTTCTGAATAGACTGCTCTCCATTCTACTACTGTAAGGTTGTCCTGAGTGCCGAGGCCACTACTACTAGCACTATTTTTTGGTTGTTTGATTTCTTTAAGGAAAAGAGCAGCATACAAAAATATGCATAATCAGCCTGACTGACTAATGTGTTATTCAACTTTTATGCCATTGAATTTCAATGATTTATTCCAATACAGACACAAAACTGGACAAGTGTAGCAGAGTATTTGATCTAAAAAATGTAGTAGAATATCTGGTCTTATAAATATTAGATTTGTGGGCAAATTTGTGTCCTTAACTACAACCATTCTAGAACTGAAAGTAGAACTTTTCCACAACAGAACCTCAATATTTCAGAATGCATCTCAAAGTCTAATACTACATTATGTTTCCATAGTGTAAGTGGTCACAGGATGTTTCTTAGCTAGAACTTAATAAATCATTAGAATTTGTCTTATTTATATAGTGCCCATAATTTGTGAGGCACTTTACAGACAAATTATAAAGAGAAGATTTCTGCTCTGAAAAATGTCAATGTACTTTAAGATGTAGTGCTTATGTAATATCTCACTTGGGAATGTGTCAGCCAAGGGATGCTTGATATATCCAAACTTTGTACCAGAGGAGAAAAAAAGAGACACTGCAGATTGTGATTTCACAAAAAATGTGAAATAGAATCAACATTTTAATATGGGATACCTCAAATTCTGCTTGGCTGTGTGTATACATACCCCTTCCTTTTGAAACAGGCATGTAAATGAGGCAGTTCAGAAGATGCTAATGAGGAGCTGATATGACTGTGCAGTGCCTTATTAGCATAATGGTGGTTGTGCAAAGTTAGAAACTGCCACTTTTGGAAAACACACCTGCCACGTAGATTGTGGGGGGAGGTCTTTCGAAATGACCATCCTGACTTTGAAAGCCTCTTCTTCCTATTTGGTTTTAGGAAGAAGGGTCTTTCGAAGTCAAGGGGTCCTTTCAAAAGGCCCCCATATCTGCCAGAAGATTGCCAAAAGCAGCACTTTCAAATTGCATGCAGCCACCATTATGCTAATGAGGCACTGCATATTCATGTCAGTGCTTCATTAGCATATTCCTAACTGCCTCACTCACATGCCCCCTCCAAAAGAGGGGGGTATGTTTACACACAGCCTATGTCTAATGGATATTGCTGAGTCAGGATTTCTAATTAGTAGTGTTAAAAGAAATAACTGAATGATGTCTGTAAAACTCACAGTTCCTCTTTGATTGGAACACAATTTTAAAGTGTTTTATAGACTGTGTTTTTTAAAAATATTAGGTAATGTAATGACAGATTCCAAGGGCAAGGGGCCTAAATCTAGTGGTGACATAACATTAGTTTGTTTTGCATCTGGCATCATATGATGCTTTATTAATTCTTCACCCACCTGTTGAAATTAATCACAGACATAAAAAATAATAGTTCCAGATAAGAAAGAATGAGTCATTGCCCCCCCCACACTTCAATTTCCTTTGTGCCCGTAAAATTGGCAGACACATTTGGTACTTTTTATTCCAGACAAACTCCCTGAATATTTGATTTTATTTTTTAATGACTAGCATCTGGGATACTATAGAAATTGTCTGGAAAAGATACAAAGCCTTTGGCAAGAATTTGTCTTGAAAAGGGTATGATGCCAGGTATAAAAAAACCAAAAAAGGAGAAACTGTTACTTAGTTGTGCCTGATTTAATATCGCTAATCATTGTAGGAAAGTTAGGCCCATTCAAGTCAGGAAATTTTTGTGAAACACTCATTCCAGAATATCTCATTCTTAGAAAACCACTGAATCCATAATGCTGAGAAATCTTGGCTACACACCTGTGATTAAAGTATCTAATACTATCCATTTGAAGTGTGAATGTCTTACACATATAATTTTCCAGAAATAATCCTTTATTAGCACAAAATTTTCTTATGTATCCAGCCCTGTCCCTGGTTGGTGACAAACAAATGAATAAGAATATTGTTGATTAATAGAGATTAATAGAGAGCCTCTACGTCCAGTCACCAGTCAAAATTCTATACACATGTTTTAAAACTGTTAGGTTAATAGAATTTTTTTTTGGTTTTGTTTTTTCTGAAGAAAAGATTAAATGAAGGACATAATTCTGTTATTTTTGCTGAATTTCTGGAAAAGATAGCTATTAATTCTAATGGAGGGAAAACACGTGACCTAATTAGAGTTATCATCTCTGAAAACCAAGTCTCAGGCAACTCCCAAGAGATTTCTGAGAATCAAAAGCCAAGCCACCACAGCTACAGTATTTGTATAGCTTACATGAGTTAAACAGGTTAAAACTATATCAATATCAGCTGAGTTTTATATTATAATAAAACTTATTTGAGTTGCACGCAGATCTAGATTACATGCAAAATCATCTGAAAATATTACCACCAAGCTGGGGAACAGTATTGTGCCCGGTATATGCATTACTTTGAGTTCCTTCCTGGTAACACCAGGCCCTGCATGTGCAGATGACTTCTACTGCAAAGGCCCCAGGCAGCCATTACATTGGCTTAGAATGTTGATGTCAGACATCTTGGGCAATAAACTGAAGGAAACAGGGTACTATGTATGTTTAAAAGGCTATGCTGTTTTCCCGTATCCTTTATAATGCTAATATCTATCATAGTATTTATATAAAATATTTATAATTATATTTATATCAACAAATGAGCAAGTAAAATATATGTTCGCCACACAACAGTACATCTTTTAATTTGGAATCTGCAGTCTTAACCCCTGTGAGGAGATTAGAAATTAGTGTAAATACTATGAAAAATGGCTGATTTTCAGTACCATCAATCCCAGGGTCACAAACATATTGGTGATTCATGTAAAACATAGAACTAGACACTCTTCCTGTTTGAAGATCATAGTTTTTAACCAAGACAAACAAAGATCTGGGAGGAATGAAAAAAGATTACTGGTTAGGACAACAAGGTACAGTAAGAAACAAATGTGAAATAAATGGGTGTTAACAAGGAACTTTAAGGTGAAGAAAAGGTATTTGGCATAGGAAATGTAACCTTTCTGCCAGAGGTTAACAGCAAAAAAGTGCTCAGTATATCCAGAATCCATTCTGAATAACTAAACCATTTATGTCCTCATTCAGAATCCTAGGAAAACTAAATACACCCTCTGTAGGTGTTCTTACCAGACAAAACATCCCTACTTGAGACTGCACAGAAGTGAGTCTTACCTATGGAAGCTCATTATCTAATAAATAAATTTGTTCAGCTTTAAGATGCTACAGGACGTCAAGAGAATCTCCTCTGTGGGAAGGGAAATGCAGTTACAGACTTGACAAGATACATTTCTCCATTTTCAGTGACTTTGACAGTCCATCTAACTCTTTTCACTAGTGAGAATGTCCTGCAGAATTGTCCCTTAACCTCACAGAATCACAGAATCATAGGGCTCAGGAGGTCAGCTACTCCAGCGTCTTACTTCAAGCAGGATCAGCTTCCACTAAGTCATCCCAGCCAGGACCTTGTCAAGCTGGGACTTAAAAACCTCAAGGGATGGAGAATCCACCACCTCTCTAGGCAACTCATTCCAATGCTTCACCACCTGCCTGGTGAAATAGTTTTCTTAATATCTAACCTACACCTCTCCCTCTTCAACTTCAGACCATTACTCCTTGTTCTGCCATCTGATGCCACTGAGAACAGTTTCTCGCCCTCATCTTTAGAGCTCCCCTTCAGGAAGTTGAAGGCTCCTATTAAAACACCCCTAAGTGTTCTCTTCTGTAAACTGAAAAAGCCCAAATCCCTCAGCCTATCCTCATAGGTCTTGTGCTCCAGCCCCTTAATCAATCAAGCTCCTCACCATCTCATCAACCACCAAACATTACTCAAAATTTGGCTCACTGGCTAGCAGTGACTCTACATGTCTGTTTGTGGGTCTACCTCCGATGCAAGGGAGTTGCTTGCTGAGTTCCATTTAGTGGTGCCCCAATTTATCACAGCTTAGTCTTCCAGCTTTACAAAGGTGCTGTGCAGATAGGAACTCACTGGAATCCACTTAGCTCTGCTGCTTTCTTCATTGTCTCTTTGCTGTGAACTCCTTTGATATGGCTTTCTCAGCAAACCCCTCCAGTAGGCATGCCTCCTGCTGTGTCATTCTCTGGGCCATCTCTCACAGTAAATGCCTGAATCTGTCTTATGTCTCATTGTAGAATCCTGAGTGTGCATAGTCAGTTGTGAAAAGTCCTTTGAGTTGTCTCTTACGTCGAAGTCATTGTTTTTCATTGTCTTGTACATTATAGTCTCCACAGGATGGGAGTCAAAAACACTTAGGACTCTTGAACAGCATCTTGGGGTATGTCTACATGGGCAGCCTCTGTCGACAAAACTGGGGTTTTGTTGCCAAAACTCGCTGAGCGTCTACATAGTTAAAGTGCTCTGTTGAGAGTTTGTCAACAAAATTGGGCTGTTCAGCTGACCGGCTGGAACTAAACTAGAGTTTTGTTGACAGACGTGGCCTTCTGTCAACAAAACTAAGGAGTGTCCGTACTACAAATGCATTCTGTCAAGAATCTGTGAACACAATGCAGCACTTTAACCGGCAGACTTCTGTCATGACCAAATGAGGTGTAGCGCCTTTGTGGACAGATTCTGTCAACAGAACACTTTGGCTATGTCTACGTTAGCCCCCGCCTTTCAAAAGGGGGATGCTAATGAGACACTTCAGGATATGCTAATGAAGCACGACCATGAATATGCATCACCTCATTAGCATAATGCCAGCCACAGCTATTCAAAAGTGCTGCTTTTGAATCGCTCACCGCCTGTGTAGAAGGGGGCCTTTTGAAAGGAGCCCAGTCTTTGAAAGCCCCTTCTTCCTAAAACCAAATAGGAATAAGGGGCTTTTGAAGACTGGGGCGATCCTTTCAAAAGGGCCCGTCCACATGGGTGGCACACAATTTGAAAGCAACACTTTCAAATTGCCATGGCTGGCATTATGCTAATGAGGGACTGCATACTCATGGATCACCTCATTAGCATATTTCAAAGTGTCTCATTATCACTGCCCTTTCGAAAGGCAAGGGCTAGCGAAGACATAGCCTTTATGTGTGTAGATGTTCCCTGCGTTATGTCGACAGAAGGCCCCTTCTGTTGACAAAACTCTCTAGTGTAGACACAGCCTCAGTGTTTGTGGTTTCATAAGGGTAAACTGAGAGCACGATATTTTGGAGAATAAGTTTAGAATGCTTTTTTTCTTTTTCTCAAATTGATTTTTCTGCCCTGCAACCTGCAGTTACAGCTATTTGGTTGCTTTTAACTGGCAGATCATACACATACTATTCTGTCATAGGTCATGAAGTTAAAATAAATGCCTGCCAGAGAAGACCAGCAATCTTTGTGTTTGTATTGGTTGTTGTTCATTTTATACTCATGAGTCTTTGATCCTTCACATGTTGAGAGAGAGCTTGAGGCTGTTGCTTTTAGTTCAAGATTTCTAGCTAAACCTAATCAACCTAATTTACTCACAGCTGACTTCTATTGATTAAATCTGGATGAGAAGAAGTGTGTTAGCTACAAAAACACATAGCTAGAAAATATGTTGACTCCCATTATTAACAAACATCTATTTCCCTAATCACACAATCATGCTATTATTTTTATTTCTAAGCATTCTGCCAGCATGTGTAATGTATTTTACAACTCTTCTATCTATGGCTTGCAATGATCCTTATGCTGCCTTGTTGTATTCCATTATTCTATAGTCTCTGTGCTGTTAACCTCCAATTCAGGGATTCAGTTATGCATTTTTATAGCATAATGTGAATCATAGTATAGAATGTTGACATGATTCTTCTATCATTTGAATAAAGCAAATAGGATTTGACCTGTAGATTAGATTGAGGTAAAGCATAGGAACAGTTGGAACATTATCCTACATTCCTTCCAAAACTTCCTTTGGCTTCAGCGGGTGCATAAGAAATACAATTTAAGGTTCAACGGGAGTGCAAGTTAACTATTTATTTTTAAATTAGTTCAAGAGCAAGCATCCTATCAGCCTCATAGCACTAATGGTGATGGTTTTATGAAGTGGAAAGTAATGTTCTTGCCAGCAAGAAGTTCCTAAGAGGGAATTATTAGGATTACTAGGAAAAGTTTAGTTTTCTGCCTTTTTAAGATATTGACTAAAGAATCATAGAATAAAACAATACTAGAACTGGAAGGGACCTTGAGAGGTCATTAATATTCTACATTAATGACAAGACCAAGCAGCACCCCGACAGTTGTTTTTCTAACCTGCTCCTCAAAATCTCCAAAGATTGAGATTCCATAGCCTTCCTAGGCAATTTACGCCAATGCTTAACCATCCCGACACTTTTTTTCTTAATGACACAGTTTTTCTTAATGTGAAACCTAAAACTCTCTTGGCACAATTGAAGCCCATTGCTTTTTGTCCTATCATCAGAGGTTAAGGAGAGTAATTTTTCCACTTCTTCTTGAAACAACCTTTTAGGTACTGGAAAGTTGTTATTACACCTGCTCCTAGTCTTCTCTTTTCCAGAGTAAACAAACCCAGATCTTTCAATCTTTCCTCCTAGGTCACTTTTTTAGCCTTCAATATTTTTCCTCTCTCCTTTGGATCTTTTCCAATTTGTGCCATGTATTTTCTGAAATGTGGCATTCAGAACTGGATACAGTGCTCCAGTTGTGGCCTAATCAGCACAAAATAGAGCAGAAGAATTACTTCTTGTCTCTTCCTTACAACACTGCTGTTGATGATTTTTGCTTTTTGAGACAGTGTCACACTACTGACTCATAGGCTATGTCTGGATTATAGGGATTTGTTGACAAAAGTTTTTGTCCGAAGATATCTTCCGACAAAACTTCTGTCAACAGATCATGGCCAAACTGCCAAGTGGATTGCAAGAGCAATCCGCTGTGTCAAAAGAGAGCAGCTGGACTGCCTGGCTGCTTTAACAGCAAGCCGGCCAACTGGAAGCACAGAAAAGAGAGCTTCCTGATGTCCCAGAAGTCCTGTCTGTTGACGCAGGGACCCCCAGCGTGTCCAGACTGGCTTTCTGGCAACAGAGGTTTTATTCCTGATGGGTAGTGGAGTACAGCTGTCAACAAAAGTGCTGCATCTGTTAATTTACTGTCAAAATAATGCCTTGGGAATCGGGATGCTCTACAGTTTTTTTTTTAAATGTAGACATAGCCGTATATATCTTGTGGTTTTGGATCGCTTTCTGCAATACTCCTACCTAGACAGCCATCTCCCATTTTGTGTGTGTGAAACTGATTGTTCCCTCCTAAGTGGAGTACTTTGCATTTGTCCTTATTGAATTTCATCTTATTAGGCTATGTCTACACTAGCCCCAGAACTTCGAAAGGGGCATAATAATGAACCTAATCAAAAGATGCTACCGAGGTGCTGCCATGAATATGCAGTGCCTTATTAGCACAATGACGGCCGTGGCGCTTTGAAAGTGCCACTTTCAATCACATGCAGCTCGTCTACACAGGCTCTTTTCAGAAAAGACCCTGCACACTTCCAAACCCCCTTATTCCTATAACCAAATAGGAATAAGGGGATTTGGAAGTGTGCAGGGTCCTTTTGAAAAGGACCTTGTCTAGAAGAGCCACCATTATGCTAATGAGGAGCTGCATATTCATGGCAGCACCTCATTAGCATCTTTCAATTAGGTTCATTATCATGCCTCTTTCAAAGCGCTGGTGCTAGTGTAGACATAGCCTTAATCAAAGAGCATATCTCTAGTTTGTCTAGATCATTCTGAATTATAATCTTACCCTCGAAAGCACTTGCAGCCCCTCTGAGCTTCGTATCATCCTCAAATTTTATAAGCACACTCCCTATGCCATTATGCAAAATATTGATGGAGATATTGAACAGAACCGATCTCTGTGAAACCCGCTTGTTGTGCACTTCCAGCATGACTGTAAACCTTTGATAACCACTCTCTGTGCACAATTATCCAACCAGCTATGCACACACCTTATAGTAGCCCAATCTAGACTGCATTTCCCTAATTTATTTACAAGAAGGTCATAAAAGATTGCATCAAATGCTTTACTAAAGTGCAAGTATACCATGCCTACCTCTTCCCCCTTATCCATAAGGTTTGTTGCCCTATTAGGATGGCTTGACATGATTTTCTCTTTGCAGATCCATGATGATTATTACTTATCACCTTGCTATTTTCCAGATGTTTGCAAATGGATTCCTTAATTATTTGCTCCATTATGTTTCCTGGTACAAAAGTTAATATCACTGGTGGTTTTCTGGGTTGCCCTTATTTCCCTTTTTATAGATGGGCACTATAGTTGCCCATTTCCAGTCTTTTGGAATCTTTTCTGACTTCCATGACTTTCCAAAGAAGTTAGCTAGAGGCTCAGATACCTCCTCTATCAGCACCTCAAGTATTCTAGGATGCAATTCATTAGGCCCTTGTGCCTTGAAGGTATCTAACTTTCCTGAGCAATTTTTAACATTTGCTTTCCCTATTTTAACTTCTTGACCTATGCCATTTTCACTAGCGTTCACTATGTTAAGCATCCAGTCTCCACCAGCCTTTTTGGTGAAAATATCAAAAAATAGATGGGTGCAAGTTCAGAGATTGGTTTTCTCATCTACATCAGATGCAATAAATCAGGGGTGGGGAACCTGTGGCCTGAGGTCTGGCTCCAGACCACAGGTTGTCTGGATCCAGACCCTGAGACTCAGGGCTCCCCCACACAGCATCCAGAGCACAGTGGGGTGGAGGGTTTGGAGCTCTGAACGCTTGGGCTGGATGAGGCAAGCTGAGGCTGGATCCAGAACATAGGCTGTGACAGGAGCAAAGGGCAAGGGGGCAGGAAGTGGCTCCAGGCTCCTTGGCCACTTGCTGCTGTTCCACCAGTTGTGGGAAGGGGAGGGGGAGCAGCACTGGCCTCAACAGTGCTGCCCAGAGGCTTTGTACTATAGCTGTGATTGGTTGGAATTCTGGGTAATCAGAGCAGTGGAGGACAGTGCCTGGGAGCAGAGGGAGGGTTTGCAGAGCCATGTACATCTGGAGGTTAGCAGGTAAGTGCACCCCATCACCCAGACCCCACATGCCTCAACCACTCCTGCACTCCCACCCATCCAGACCCTCACTCCCACAAACTTCCTGCATCCACCTTCCCAACCCAACTCCACACCCGAAACCTGATCTCTCCCCCTCCCTCATAGATACCTCACCCCCACCCTGACCCCTATGTCAGGAACCACATCAGTGAGGTATTGTCAATCCCCAGCTTAGCAGAGACACCCTCAGAGAGCTATCACCTCAAAATGGTATAACTGCAACAGGTGGGCTTGAACCTGGAAACTCTGCACCTGGCTGACAGCTACAGCTGTGCTGGAGACTCATTCTTTAGCTATGCAAGTGGTCTTGGTGCCACCACAAAGAACAGTCAACCACATCTAATAGGTGTGTGGGTTACAAAGACATCATTTGATTCTTCAGCAGAGTCTAATAGTGAAGAGATGTCTATATTCCTGTGGGGTAGTAATACTGTATGGCTATGTCTCCATTAGCAAGTTATTTTTTTCTTCGGAAAAGCCATGTCTTTTTAAAAAACACTCATGGTCTACACACAAAATGTGTTCTTTCAATCTGAAATCGAAAAAATGCAGCCCTTTTACTGATGGATCTCTTCCTCTCTCAGATGAGGAACAGTACCTTTTTCCAAAAGGTTCTTTCAAAAAAAAAAGCATGTGTAGATGTTCTGCAGGCCTTTCTTGTGAAAGAGCAGTCCTCATGGCACTGGATTTTTTGATTCCTGGCCCATTCTTTCAAAAGAGCAGGGGTTATGTGTATGCTTTCTATCGAAAGAGCAGATTGATCTTTCAATCCTCTTTTTTGTGTGTGGACACGATGCTTCAAAAGAACATTTTTCAGAAGGGATCTTCCAGAAGAACTTCTTTTGAAGGATCACTATAGTGCAGAGACAGCCTCCATGGGGAAGGGTGTAATTTTTAGTCATATTTTTAATTCTATAGGTCTGCATTTCAGAATTTCCAGAGTACAAATAACAACTAGCATATGGTGCTTTCAAGTCATAGAGCTGCCTCATGGAATTAAAATCTTTAGTGCTCTTGGTTATATAGATATGTACCACGTAACATTCAAAATTGGCTCTCTATTGCTAGTTTGGTTTAGCTGTGCATGGAAATAGACCAATTATTAGGCTATTTAAATTTGCAATATCCATATGATATTATATACTGTAGCAGAGCCTCAGACAAGCAAATCAGTCAAACTACATGCATTTGTGTTCTAGTGATTTTGTTTCACATTTATAACATACAAACTTGAATGAATCATTTAAATCCATTCTTAATCCATTTGTTGGTATGAAATGTCTAACTTTCATTTTGATTGTCCCTTATTTCAATTGATCTGCTTAAGTATAAGAAGATAAGAATCCATTTTAATAAAATAAAACCATATTTTAACTTCATTACACTATAATGTTTGCTACTTTGAAATAACTTATCTAATATGAATGATATCTTTTCTCTAATGTATTATGTTTCCCTTGGGTATCAACTTTGGATGATCTTGTCATTTTAGGCTTCCTAAAAATTCATTACAGGGAAGTTATGTGTTGTTTCATATAAAAGAAACATGTAAACTTCACACAATTGGTATCAGCTTAGTTTTGTTATGTAGGCTCAAGAACTAAATATGGAGACAGGATTTCATTTGTCCAAATTTTTTTCTTGTTTAATTAAGTTTCAACTTCTTTAACACTAAATTATAAGCAAAAGTGAGTACTACCTATTCAGAAAAATATACATTTATTACTTTATTAATGCAGTGGGTATACTGCTCATTGTAGTGATGAACTGGCATTGATAGCCAATTGTTAAGCACCTCTAAAGTTTTGGACTGCTGCGATTCATTGTGATAGTCGCGGTAGGCTGACTTTAGTTAAGCACCTGAAATGTTCTCTAAGGGGCAATGACCTGGTGAACCAGAGATAAGCAAGCTTCATAAAGCAAAGTTTTATTTCATTAGAACAGATGTTTCGGAGAAAACAAAAAGAACAGTCAACAGCATGTTTAGCTTACCAGGTGTCTCCTATGCTCCACATATAAACCCTGGTATATCTCAGAGGACTTTGGTTCCTCTGCAGAACCCAGCCCTCTGGGCCACGGTCCCAAGTCTGTTTTGGAGTTGTGGTGAATGCCCTGTTTCAGATCTTGGCACTTGCTTTATATGATCTACATTTCTTTGCTATTTTCTCTAGGGGGTCAAATTCCCCAGATATGCATTAGCTATGCCTACACACCGAGTGATTTTAGTTCCTGCAGAAAACCTTTTACCTCCCCATGGAGCCAAGAATTCAATCACTAGCTATCCTATATAGATACCTTTAACATTCATAACAAAAAAGCAGTAAAGTAGCACTTTAAAGACTAACAAAATAATTTATTAGGTGTGCTTTCATGGCCCATGAAAGCTCATCTAAGAAATTATATTGTTAGTCTTTAAAGTGCTACTTTACTGCTTTTTTTTGTTTTGATAGCATATAGACTAGCACGGCTTTCTCTCTGTTACTACTTAACATTCATAGAATTAATACAAAGGTCTTTGTATATTCCATATGTCCAAACCATTTGTTACATCTCAGTATTATGGCCTGTGGATAATCCATATGTCCAAGCCACCTATTTCACTGCTGTGTAATAGCCTTTGAATATTCCATGCTTTGAAGCATCCAATCCCATCATAGACCTCATACAGCAGAACTGGGTATATGTAACTGCATGTATATGAATGTGGGAATACAGTGATCACTGTCTAACACTGATATGAGACCCCTGCTAATGAGTTTGATCCCCATCTTTAAAATCCATGCTCTAAAGGAGAGCCAAGTCTTGCTGATGTGTATAGAGTGCCAACTACTTGTGGAATGCAAAGCTTTATAATAATATTTCTTGTTTGTTTAATTTAGTACAAGATTGTAACTTTAAGACATCACCAACTGCAGTGAGAGGTCATGTGTGTGACAAATGCCTTCTACAGACGGCAAGCCTGAGGCAGGAAGAATGTTCCTGGGATCATTGCTCATTGGGTGAGGTGTGGGGTTTGCTCTACCTTGTGCATATCAAGCTTCACTTCACTGTATGTAGTTTCTAATCCTGATGTCTGACATAGCCTATCCTGGTATGACATCAGCAAAATTTATTACCAGCACAGAGAAAAAGCAGAAAATAACTCACTTAATTCATCTTATTTTGGAGGTTGAAGTGATTCACAGGTCTTTGCCAGCTTGGGCAAATTTTACCCTGTGAGCACAAGAACATAGATCATGAAGAAGGAGATTAATTGGGAAAGAGAGGGAGGGATTCTACCATACCACATGTGGCTACTTATTACTCTGTAAGATCCTTAGGGAAGGAAGCAGGTGGAGATGTTCATGTGGTTAGGATGCTAGCCTAGGATTTGGGTTACCTATTCTTTTTGCACCTCTGTGATGTCTCTGTAAATAGGGCTAATAACACTTCCTTGCCTCACAGGAGTGCTATGAATATGAATGAAGATTGTGAGGTGATGAGGAAGCTGAAATCTTCTACAGAAAAGTATAAATTTTCAACAGGAAAGTTTCTGAGGTCCAGGATAGACTTTCTGATCATTTCTGTGGGGCAGGTGTGGGGACTGGAGGAGAAAAAGAAAGAGAGGAATTGAAAACCTAATTTTTTCATTCCAAAAATGGATGTTTTTGGATGTTTCAACACAAGGCTGGTTTTGAAACTGAAATTCTAGTCCAAAGGTTTTGGTTTTGTTTCTTGTTTAAATGAAAACAAATTTCAAACTGGCACCTCAAAAGTTGCCATGAAATGCAATTGTCAGTCCTTAGACATCTCAATGGACTACAAATGGAAGAGAATAGTGCTCAATATAAAGGTGACAAAATCTTGAAGACATCACCTTACTTCTTTTTCGGGAAGAAGGATTCTTTCATAGATGGGGTTTACTTTCGAAAGAACCACATCTATGCTGCTTTCTTTCTTTTGAAAGAAGAATATGCAAATGAGGCACCAGAGAGGTAAATATGAACCTCATTTGCATTTTTGATTTCCCTCATCTGCATGCCGTTTTCAAAAGAGGAATGCAAGTGTAGACACAGCCTACCTCTGATCTTGTATAAGGGCCTGATTTTGTCACCTTTATATTGAGCACTACTTTCTTCCATGTGTAGTCCATTGAAATCAACAAGTCTATTTGCATAATAAGGTGCTATTCAATTTGACTAGTGGCAGCAGAATTACTGTGTGGATGAAATGGACATAATTTAACTAGCAGCTGTATCCTATCATTGCAAACACCAGTGTTATTCCTTTTGCCAGTGGCTATCACTTTTAAAGACATGAGTCTGGAGAAAAAGTACATGTTTTCTAAAAGTGTTCTCCTTCTGTGGCCTTGGTGACAATGATGTTAATAGGAGGATCTGTTTCACAGCCTCATTATCTTCATCATCTTTTGGGCTGAGAGAGAAAATACTGCTATAATAGAATGTTTTCTTGCATCTCTTTTAGATATGTGGGTTTCACTGTTTTTCCTCTTTGCATGTCATTAAAACTTATATAAAGATTATTTTTGTTATAGCGAGCGGCTAGTAGATTAAATCAAATGTTTGAGGGAATAATGTGCCTCGTTATTAAATCCTCAAAGGTTTACTAGTCAGGTTTTTTATGTGTGTGTGTCTGTGTGCACAATAAATCTTTTTTTAAAAAATTGTGTTGCATATTAAGCACTTTAAGACAATACATTCTGACATGCATAGATATTGTGCAATCCCCTTATAGAGACTTTTATTTGGAAAGTTCACAATTTTAATGTTGATTTTACATTTGTATCTGAACTCTGACAAAAACTTTTTTGCATATTACGTCATGAAAAAAAATGGCTGGAGAGTTGGTAGCTATATTCAGATCAAACCATATTCTTGTTATTATTCTTCTAACATTGCCTTAAACAAAGGGTAACTCCATAGGAGAAAGTTGACTTGCAAAAATGACTGTAAGGGAGAGGGAATATTTCAAGCATTGAGTTTAGTGGAGCTACACTGGTTTACACCAGAGGAGGTCTGTCCTTCAGCTTAGTCAATGTTCAAGTAGTCTTAGGCAATGCATTCTTCCTTTTTACTGGTCAAACACCTGATTCCTCTTCCACTGAAATGGATGGTAATATGTTCATTGGCCTCCAGGAAAGCTAGAATGGGCTTCTGGGGCTAAGTGCAGCTCAGGAACCTGCCTGCCTTTGAGACAGTGAACATATTTCATTAGCCCACAGCACCAACAATGAAGCCCTGTTACAATGCCTGATTACTTGGGTTTTCTGAGATGAAAGTAAATTTCACTTTTCAAGATTAACTCTGCACGTCTTATTCATTCTCCCAACCATTATGATAAATGTATGGAACTAATGAGCTACTGGGGGTATAGGACAACAGTTTTGGAAGAACTTCCACCAAAAGGCAGCATTTTCAGAACTGTTTTAGCCTCTGATAATTTCTGAAACTGAAATGTCGTACCTGAATATGTAAATATTGTAGGGACTGACAAAGGTCATATTACCTGGAAGACAAACTAATTCACAAAACATCTCCCCTATCCAAAGACCGCAGATAATGCCCTTAGGTGGAAGATAGTTTTTTCCAAAACTTCTTGGCTGATTGTTAATAATCTCCAGTCCAATAGATGGGCAAGTATCTTACATGGCCATGAATCAAACAGTGCTTCCATTCATCTCATTTCCGAGTACAATGGCTGTCAGCTTTAGCTCCAAACTTATGCAAATAACTCCTATTCTCCCTTTTGACTGATGAAGTCTAATTTTGCTTTTCAAAAAGTGAGCAGAACCATGGCAACTATGAGGTAAGTGAAAAAATATTTGCGACAAGGATCAGAATTATTGAGAAGTGTTTGGATTTTTGTAATTTCTTACATATTTGTAAGCAGGCCATTCATATGGAAAATCTAGCTAATGTATGGGGTTATTACAAGTACAAACAAGAGCATTATCCATTTTGGACTTTAAAGAAAAATGCCTTCCATGAGCAAAGATTGATTTTGGATGGAAAAATTATTCTAATTGTGTTTACAATTTTTCAGTTATAATTGTGCTGATGGATATAGTGTCAAACAGAGACATCCTATCCATAGGCTGGCTTGGGGTGGCTGCCCCAGGCCTCATGCTATGGGGGGCCCTGCAGTGACTGCCTCAACAGTCCTGTGGGTGGGGCCCAGGGTAACTCCTAGGATTACTGGGGGACACAATATGAGGTAGCAGCAGGGTTCAGAGCTGTGCACGTCCACTGTGGCAGTGGGAGCTGGAGCAACCCAACAGCTTGTTCTCCTCCCTCTTCCCTTGGTCCTTCTCCCAGTCTGCTGCCCTCCACAGGATGGAACCTAACCTCATATTACAACAAAATCAGATTTCTTAGATAAAAAAATTGTCACTGTAAATAAGGTCCAGAGTATAAATGCCATCTTCAAGTTTCAGATTTGAAATAAACAACTTAAAATGTTTTCTTTCTTTAAAAGAGAAAAAAAAGCTTTTTCTCATATAAATGCCAAAGAATACTGTAATTTGCCTTCAGTCTTTGTCAGGGATGAAACACTGATATGAACTATTCCATTGTTCTTGGACACAACTAATAAGTGAACATTTTGGCCGTATCTACACTAGAGAGTGTCGACACACTCTGTCAACAGAGCGGAACACTTTGCTGAGCCACTTATAGGTGTAGATACACTCTGTCAACAGAGGTTTTGGCAACATAACGCTGTTGACAGATGTTGCTGTTGACAGATGCGTACAGTGTAGGCGTAGGTTTTATGGATACATGTCTTAACTTATTAAGAGGATGCATAATTGGCTAAAAATTTGGTAATTTCTTCAGTGAAAATAGTTGCAGAGATGTTTGTACAGAACATACCACATCTTTGCATTTAACATTTACCAGATCACAAGCACCTACTGCCAATAAGTAAAAGATATAAAAACTGGCTCTTTTTTAAAAATTAAAAATAGCACCTACACACGCAAATGTACACTGGTCACACCATTCATTTGAGAAATATGCTGTAAACTCTACTGGAATTCCCTATTTTAAGTATTCCCTATGATACAGAGCATCATTTTGAATTGCAAGAAACTTTAAGTGTGACTAATGTATGTATTTTAGATAGATATACAGATGCTTGTAACAGGTTGGTCACCAGCTGGATTACATGTTTAATTTGCAGTCTGATCCATGCATATGGAGCCCTTGAAGTATGGCTATGGAAGATACAGTGAGTCTCCTGGTATGGACTGGATCACAGGATTGTAACATTAATGTCTACGTTCTCTTAGATCTAGATTCTTGAAATTGGATAGATTTCCTGCTGCGCACAGAAAAAAAAAAATCCCAAATTTGAAAGGTTACCAGGCACTTTAATAAGATTTCAAGCATCCATTTGTCCTTCAGTGAAACACCTTACAAAACAGAATTTTTTCTTCAAGTAAAAGGTTCAGTTGGATTGGGGGCTTTAATTTAATCAAATGGAGGTCATGAAATTAATCTGTTTTATTTATTAGTTTGTATCGAGAACAATGTCTTTATATAACCTTATTGGGTAGGTAACTACAGAATTAATATTAATGTCAATTTTACATGTGACTTCCTAACAAGTGAAATGTTTACACATGGAAAATTTTATCAATGGTAAATTCCATCATATTCTGATATGAGTCTAGTTAGAAAACATGGATGTGGGAAAAGAAACCTTACCTACATTACCAATATAAAACTCCCATACATTCCAGGGAAGTGCATATTCTTGTGATACTAGTATTACTTTTCTAGGAAATCTTGTCTGTAGTTATATGGAAAAAATATTTAGTTCAAGTTGTACTATATATATAGAATTTGTAAGCCATGTAATAATTAGAATGGTGAAAACTTGTGTTTCAGCTGTGCAAGAAATAAATATTTAAATGATCCCTTTATTTATCATGGGATGTTCTTTTCCATTGAAATAATAAAAACAAATAATGTCACTATATTGAAAAGCTTGCTCTTGGGGAAGGTGAAAGAGTATGGAGAGGATTACAGGTTTAACGAACATGTCTACTTTAGCTATATGGCCACGATTCTTTAAAAAGTTTATCTTTAATATAACCCCTCAGGATTTAAGAACGTATGTAAGTATTTTGTTCAGTCAGAGCCTACCTGAATGCAGAACACTAAATAGATAAAAGGATATATTCCATTTGTCAGACCCTCTTATATTAAAGCTCTCAGGGGCATGCATTAGGAAAAAAGGCAGGCCATAGTGGCTACTTGCATGCACAGGAATGTGCAACTTCAGTTTTCTGTTGTGTTTTATTTCTGAAGCCAGAGGAGAAAAAGTTTTTAAAAAAAAATACCAGCTGCAGATGGAGCTGATGGAAACACAGCTGTCTGCTGTGGTGGCTTTATCCTTCTGACCATGACTGAAATCAACAGGAACGTGAAGCTTCGTGCTGGGGAAAGAGAGGCCAGACAGGGAGAGTACAAAACCTCCTGAACATTTAAACGAAATGACATCACACTCACCCAATATCTGTTTCCCTTTCTCTTTTTATTGAACTAGCAAACTAGGGATATATCGTGGGTAGGATGGGATGTTTCCACAATGCACAATGAAGATGTTTCCACAATGCAGAACTAACGTCAAGATCATGAACTCCATACTTACTCACTTAGATTTTGAATTTTGTGCATCTCTTCGACTACACTAAGAAGGTCAATGGAAGATTATTCCTGTTTGTGGAATGTTGAACTTTTAACAATGCATTGTAAAGAAAATTTGCTTTAGTGTCTGTCTTAATAGGGGAGATAGCCTGTCAGAAAGATAAATATCAAAACAACTTATACTTCACATATCAATTCAACAGAGTCTTTTGCTGTCCTCTTAGAAAATTTAACCAAGGTTAGGGAAACATATGCTGCTAGCACGCTAGGGATGTATTGTGTCACTAAAGGACACATCAGATGTCACAGCCATGCTGAACCTTCAGTCCTGAAATTTTAGAAAGGATAATGGCACAAAAACAGCAGCATTATTTGAATTCTCCTGTGGGTAGCACCATGTTCTGTTCATTAATCCAGTGCACCCATTTTCTTAGCCCTCCCTGGGAAATTAAATAATCCTGACTGACAACTGACACATTAATTGCCTTTGACGGAGCACACCTTTAAAAAGCAGTAATTTAAAGTCTTCTGCTTTGGTGGAGGAACCAATTTGCAGCATCATCAGTCAGGGTTTTGACATGTAACTTTGCACTTGCCATTTTGTTAATAAAGAATCACACTCAAATCCTGAGAGAGTGTTTCCCTAAAGAGAAACTTAGATGTCTTTGTGAAATTAAGATGACTTTGATAGGGACATGTAATGAATGTTTAAATGAGTTATTAACCTTTCATGACTTCAGTGAGTGCTACTGCAAGACAATTCATCATTATATTGTCATAAACTGCAAAAAGGTGAATATCACAGCAAGAGTCATTTCTTTAAAAGTTTAGTTCCCGATAGCCTTCAACACGTGACAAAACCACTTTTTATATACTTAGCACATAGTGTATTGGATGAGTAGAGAATGGATTATTGTTTATCTTAAAAAGTAGTGAGAAATACAACAGAAAGTGGTGAAAAAATTCAATTAATTCAATGTTCATACCCTCTATGGCTGTGTCTACACTAACAAGTTCTTTTGAAAGATTTTTGAAAGATTTTTCAAACGAAGGGGGCTCTTTCAACAGAGCCAGTGGAGCGTCTACACACCAAAAGCACTCTTTTGAAAGTAAATTGAAAGAATGTGGTGCTTCTTTTGAATCCACTCTTCCTTTCCTGTTTCAGGAAGAACGATTGCTTTACAAAGCTTCTTTAGAAAGAAAACATGTAGACTCTCCACAGGGGTCTTCCTTTGAAAGAACAGTCTTCATTTTCAATCCCTGGCCCCTTCTTTCAAAAGAAGGAGGGTCGTGTGGACACTTTTTTTCAAAAGAGCAGATAGCTCTTTTGATCTGCTTTTTTGTGTGTGGATTCACTCTTTTGAAAGAAGCTCTTCTGGAAGAGCTTCTTTCAGAAGATCTCTGTAGTGTAGACGTAGTGTACGTGTATTCAACCATCAATAATTATTTATCAATTTTTTCAAGCAAATATTTCTCTGTGGAATAGTATGTCCACTACTAAGTCAAAGTGAACAATTGTCAGTATGCTCACTTTTTTCTGAAAAGTAGCTGGTACATATATAGAAAATAGAGGTGGTTGAAAGTGGGTTGTTTAATAGAAAGTTTCAAAGTAAATAGAAAAAAATCCACATTTTCACTTTTCAGTAAAAAATGAAAAAATAAACCTGAAATATTTAGATTTTGATATGTCACTGTGGTATGTCACAACAATTGTGGTTTGGGGTGTGTCCCGGTCCCATTCTCTTCTGTGGCCTGTGCTGCTGGTTTGGACTAATTTTCCCATGATGCACCCTCTTGTTTCTACTTGATGAGGGGAATCGGTGAATAACATGTCCCCTGGGAACCTGTGGAGTCACCCTAGGGAGACAATGGAGACATAAAGCAATGGAACTACAACTCCCATGAAGTACCATTGCAGCATATGCAAATGAAATTTTTTAGTTATATGTCATTTATGTTTCTGATGAAAAATTAAAAATTTCCACATATGGCAGAAACCCAATTTTCTGTCAAAAAGTAGGCTTAGATGGAAATGTTTTTACCATTGTTAATAGAAAATGCAGGTATCTTAACATAAACAAATAAATCATGCTGTAAATGTTTCTAAAGTAATACAATGATCATTGTTAAAAGGCCAACATTTACCAGTAAATCAACCAGTGACATATCAGATTGCATGAGGTTTTCATTCAACATAGAGAAGGAGGCATGTGAGCTTGGAGTAGGCAAATGGCTGTTTTATGGCTTCTGTTGTAATTCTTCCCTGAATACCTTGATCACATACTTGTAGTTCTGAAATGGATTGGGTTATGTGCAGTCAATCGAATGCATTCTCCTTTATTGTAGAGGAGTTTATACTTTACTGCATAACAAATGGTAGTTTCCAGGGCAAACTACATAGCTTCATAGCTCATATTATCTACCAAGTTGACGCACAATGGGTTGATAGAAGCTTTATTTTAATAGTCAGCTGATGTTCTCTTTCAGATGTTTTGTCTATCTGATCCTTGTTCTGTATGACAACTGAAACGACATGAGTTCTTCCATTTTGAGGTAGTTTCAATTGTAGCACAATTTAAAAACGTTAGCTTCCATAAAATGCCTTATTAACTCATTTTCAAAATAGCATTTTAATATGCAAAAGAAATTGGAAAGTGATTTGAGGTTAGCAAAGGTCACATCATTTCTAGATAAGCTGCAACTCTCTATGGGAGGACATAATAGGAAAAGTAACTGATGTGAAAAAAACAAATCCCTGGGACTGAAACCTTTAAGCAACAACATGAGGAAACAAATATTATTGGAAATGCACCATTTTAAAGGGGTGAACCACATTTTCAAAGAGGTGTAAATTATTATACAGTGTGTGAAATGAGGATTGGACAAAGGTATAAGACAATTATCCACAACAAGAGGTAGATGTCCATTTGACAACATTCTGTGACAGTTACAAAAACAAATGTTGTCCTTTGCTGAAAAGTGCTCGCTCTTGTTATTTGTCATTTTTGCCATCATGTCAGCAATTTCAAATTTGAAAGTTAAATCATGGTAAATTGTCACAGTGGTAGTTCAGGCAGTGTTAGAACTACATTTATGTGATTGTTTTAGTAAATGGCTCATTGGAAAAAATATTTTCTGCTCAGTTGAAAGTTTTGCTGCAGGGACTACAGCATATGAATCTGAAATACAAATTCAAGTTATTCATGTGTAAAGATTGACCTTTCCCAGATATATACTTAAAATATTCTCTAAGTTTCCTTCACTAAGGAAGTTTTGCATGTATTTTCTTTTCACCCTTTTTGCTGAAATTAAATTAATGCAACTGTATACCTTTTAAGATTTTTAAATGCACATAACATTGCAAACAGCCATTTATATAACTTTAACTAAGATGTCTAACATAAGTAGAAAATCTTCTTTTATTGTTTTTATAAAAATTACTTATATATTAGGAGTTTGTTCAAGATTTTATGCAATTGATGTATCTCACAGTTTAATTCTTTTTTTCTTGCAACAGAGAACTTTTCTTTTGGCTAGGAAAATGTGCTGAAATATTACTAAAGCTTAAGTTTGCACTGTGTCCAGTTTTTGCTATAAGAGCACACAATAATGGTTAAAGCCATGGCTACATATACTTGTTTAGCTGTAATATCACAACAGATATTTTGAAAGTTGCCTGGAAGCAGGAGTGCCACTACACAGAAATATTGAGAAGGATCAGAAATTTAGACTAAATGAGTCCTGTCACTGCTGTGGGTGGTGTGTGTAGGTTTGAATAATGATAGTAAAACTCTGGGGATATGTGTCTTTCTTGCTCTTTGTATCTGTGGCACAAGATACGTAAGAAATAGCACATGCTCATGAGCACTAATTCCAGACCTTCAATACTACATGTAGCTGGATCTATCCAGCGCTCAAGTTGTGACAGTATATCACAGTGTCCACACAGCATAGCCTACGGCATTTTAATTATAAAATGGAGATTTGAATAACTTTTTCTTTAAAAGTTGCTCCAAGTTTTAATTAAACGATAATCACATATGATGAAGAAACAGTAATTTTTAAAAAGCAATTAAATAATTATTAATAAAACAATTTAACTAATTAACATACTTTTTCTACACACATCCACACCCACCCCACACCCACACACAGCTAAGGATCATTTCATCAGCCAGGGTGACCACTGGAGATAGCATTACTTCAGGCCTAGTGCATAAAAGTTCTCAGATCTGGCTCAATGCTATGAATCCCTGAATCTCTGGGATGGTGCCAGATGAGGTCAGGCTGTTCATCCCTGTACATCGTTGAAAGAAAGTTTAGGAGCTATCTGTGCTGGGATATTTTGTCCATCATAGCAACATGGCCAAAGAGCAGCAGCATTTTGAATATATTAAAGGACTGAAAAAGAGGCCAGATCTTTTCAAGACTGGGACTACACAGCAGACTAAGGTCCCTGAATTAGTCAGAGCTGTTGGGAAATCAGGATGTTTGAAAACCAAACCATCAGTTTAGATTACTGAATGTGGATAGATTTCAGGATGATTTATGTGGCTTTGTTTTTCTGAATATGTATCTATGATAAGTAGACTGGTCCTAAAATGCGAAAGACTTATCTCTTAAAGTATTAGCATTAACAGTAAGAGATTAAACCAAAACAGAAACCAAAAACCTTTACACGTGAGAAGTCGCCAAGAGATCACTCATGATGCTTTCTTACACAGTTATGTAGCAGGAAGTGAGACAATAGAACTATCTGGATTGTGTCCATGGGTGTAATGGAAAATAAAAGCCTAGGATTTTTGTCTGATAATCCTTACTGGCTATGGTTACATTAGTAAGTTTTGTAGACAAAACTGAGGTTTTATAGACAAAACTTGTGGAGAGTGCACACACAAAATGCATTCTGTCAACATAAACTGTTGACAAAAGAGCTGTGCACATACTCCGGGGGCCTTTTTGTTGATCAAGTGGATCAAAAGATCTCTCCGCTTTTATGTGCAGATGTGAACTCCTCAAGCAAATGCACTTCAGATAGTTCTCTTCAAATACTTCTTCTTGTGAAGTGGGAATACAAAGCAGGAAGCCACAAGAGAAGAAATACTCAATGGACATGTTGGCATTTGGGAGGGACAATGCTCCTGGGCAAAGCTGGAAAAGGATCCATTCCAGTTCAAGTTGTACATTCCTCCATGTCCCTGCAGAGCTTTCAATTGACAAGTGAACTCACAGCTAAAAAAAATCAAAGATTACATTTTCACAAAGCTGGCATCTGAGAGCAGAAGCACATCAGTTCTCCCATGTACAGCAACAAGTCTCAAAAAAGATTATGAGAGGCCTAGTGACAGTGAAGTAGATGCTGTACTCAGTTACATTGGTGCTATACAATGCAGTATGGAAGGGTGGAGGACAGCCATCGGTGGGGAAGGAATGAGTTACAAGCTATCTAGAAAAACTAGATGTACACAAACCCATGGGTCTGGATTTAATGCACCCAAGGGTACTGAGGGTATTGTAAGACGTCATTGCTGAACTTTTGGCCACTGTCTTTGAAGACTCTAGGAGATTGGGAGAGATCCCGGATGACTGCAAAAAGGCAAACATAGTGCCCATCTTTAAAAAAGGAAAGAAGGACAACCCAGCAAACTATAGACCGGTCAGCGTTACCTCAATCCCTGGGAAAATAATGGAGGGGATCCTCAAGGAATCCATTTTAGAGCACTTGGAAGAGAGCAAAGGGATCAAGAGAAGTAAACATGGATTCACAAAAGGCAAGTTGTGCCTGACAAATTTGTTTAGTTTCTATGATGAGGTAACAGGCTCTGTGGACATGGGGAAGTCAGTAGATGTGATATACCTTGACTTCAGCAAAGCTTTTTATACATTCTACAACATTCTTGCCCATAAGTTAAGGAAGTATGGCTTGGATCCATGGACTATAAGATGGATAGAGAGCTGGCTTGAGAGTCAGGCCCAATGGGTAGTGGTCAATGGACCAATATCTGGATGGTGGTTGGTTTCACACGGAGTGCCTCAAGGCTTGGTTCTGGGGCTGATATAGTTCTACATCTTTATTAATGACCTGGATGAGGGACTGGATTGTACCCTCAGCAAATTTGTGGATGACAATAAGCTAGGGGGAGAGGCAGATATGTAGGAGGGTAGTGATAGGATCCAGAGTGACCTGGATAAATTGGGCCAAAAGAGGATTGGGCCAAAATAAATCTAATGCTGTTCAACAAGGAGAAGTGTAGAGTCCTGGACTTGGGATGGAAGAATCCTAACCATTCTTATAGGATGGGGATCAACTGGCTAAGTAGCAGTACAGTGGAAAGGGACCTACGGGTTATGGTGGATGAAAGGCTGGATATGAGTAAACAATGAGCCCTTGTAGCCAAGAAAACTAACAGCATATTAGGGTGCATTAGGAGGAGCATTTCAAGCAGATCTAGAGAAGTGGTTGTTCCCTTCTGTTCAGCACTGGTGAGACCACATCTGGAATATTGTGTCCAGTTTTGGGCCCCCCAGTATAAAAAAGGGTGGATCTGCTGGAGGAGGTTCAGCAGAGGGCAGCAAAAATGATTAAGGGGCTGGAGCACATGACCTATGAGGAGAGGCTGAGGGATTTTTGCTTCTTTAGTTTACAGAAGAGAAGACTGCAGGATGGTGTAATAGCAGCCTTCAACTTCCCGAAGGGGAGCTCTAAAGAGGGTGGTGAGAAACTGTTCTCAGTGGTGTCAGATAGCAGGACGAGGAGCAGTGGTCTGAAGTTACAGAAGGAGAGGAGTAGGTTGGATGTTAGGAAAAAAAACTACTTCCCCAGGAGGGTGGCGAGGCACAGGAATACGATGCCTAGAGAGTTGGTGGATTCTCCATCCCTAGAGGTTTTTAAGTCCCAGATTGCAAAGGTCCTGGCTGGGATGACTTAGCTGGGGTTGATCCTGCTTGAAGCAGGGGGCTGGACTAGATGACCTCCTGAGGTCCCTTCCAGCCCTATGATTCTGATTTTATGAACCCACACACACCTGGGGTGTGGTGCTCTGTCCATTTAGTGGCACCAAGACCATTTAGAGTTAAGCCCTAAGACACATCTGCAGTACACATCTTTATTAAGAGCAAAAATGTTGGATACTTATTGGTTAGCTAGGGCTGCTGCCCACAAGAAATCAAATAATAGCATACACTATGATGCTTGGGTGCATTTGCTGGACCTTTCAGCTGTGAAATTTGGGTGTTTCTGGAAAAACGCAAGAAAAAATGTGGAAGATCCCTAGAGTGGCATCATGGGGAATGATAGTATAGAGGTTTTTTTTTCTTAGAGTTGTTTGCAGTAGTATTTGATGGTATCTTTAAATTCCACTGTGAATTGTGTTGTGGGATCTTCTCCGAGTTCATTATAGTAGCGGTCAGACAGTTGTCTGTGGACACTGTCATCACAGTGTGGAACAACAGTAGTGCTCTCTTTGTCTTGAGGTTTGATCTCTACCTGAAGGTGAGTATTTGGCAGCACAGTGAACTAAAATATTTATAGGAACAGATGTATAACTAACCAATAGGCCTTTTTAATCTCCATTGTAATAAATTGCTATCTTTTAAATAATTTAAATATTTTATATAAAAAAAGAGTACAGTTCAGGCTCTTGCCCATCAGGACACTAAACACAGTCACTGAGAGCCTAAACTAGAATTCTGGGCCCCAGTCATGTAGGCTATTTGGTATGTCTCCCCCCCGAGCTGGCATGGAACTCCACGTAAGTCTCACATTCTATGTGCTCTCGTAGGAATCCTCCCTTGTGAAACATCTTGGAGGATTGGGGCCTCTACATCCGGCTGTGAGGTTTATAGTGTTTGTTGTGTGCCAGTCTGGAGCCAGAGCCACTTTCAGCAAAACAAACAGAGTATTTTAAAAGACGTAACCTTTTAAATCTACTCTTGGCTGGGTGGTTATATTTAAAAAGAAATTGCCCGTTTCTGTTGGCTGAAAGGTTTTCCAGTGGACACTTCAAAAGGCTTGAGAGGCAGGAGAATGTGGCAGACTTTCGCTGATTCCTTCCTCTGAACTGTATGTGGGAGCTTTTTTAACAATTTCATAAAATAGTTTATAAATGTGCACATAGCCAGGCTTTTAGAAAGGGTGCACTTTGTCTAGTTTGAACATGACAACAGAACTGTTTGTCAGTGCAAAAGAAACTGGTGAATGAGGCTGCAACCTACGGGGTGGTCAGCTTGTACTGCAGGCTTCAGGATTTTCAGGATCTCAGGGCCTTTTAGTGCTTTTTAAAATTGTTTTTAAATTAGACACATTAAGCTAATTAACAATCTACTGTGGTTGCCAGTATTTACCAAGAGTTCTCACAGTTTTTCTGAGATGGAGTGTACAATAGATGTTAATGGTGCCTCCCTACTTTTTCCTTTAATGAATTAATGATGTCCATTTCTAAGGCAGGATATTGGTGAGAGAGATAGCTCCCAGCTACCTCCTATGGTGCCCAAACTAGACCTGCAGCTCCAAGGACTCAGAAATTACATATGCATTTTTGCTGCAGTTAGGCTATCAGCTTCCCTTATCTTTCATCCTACTGTCAGCTGTGTTTTATTACATCCTTTTCTGAAGTGCGAATGACACTAATTTTGCATGCCTGCTTCTGGACCAGATTGTAGATGGTCTAGCCCAGCTGTGTAAGTCAGAGTGAGTGCAAGGAGTGGGACCTTTTATCCTTCATTGTCCAGCAGAACTTCAAGCCAGCTCCACACTTACCACAGTCTAGCAATTTCTAACACATTTAAGTTTAAGTCTGGCATGTATTTTACACCAAGAATTACATCTGTGCAGAATGTGATTCAGATTTTTGTGAGCTGCAGCTGTGATATGAGGTCTCTATTTGGCCAGTGTGTTGCCAGAGCAGGAGGACCCCGAGACAAAAATTTCCATTAGCAACTTCCGCTCAGCCCAGCGGCCAGTATTTCTTACTTTGAATAAACAGAGAAGAATCTGAGCATGACCCTCTCCCTCCACATCTAATGAACTCATTAAGTCTTTCTGCTAGCATTTTACTGAAAAGTACTCTCTGTTATGTCAGATCTACATTACCACTGACTTTGGTGTAACTTGTGTTGCTGAAAAAAACAAGTGATTGCGTAGCACCTGAAAGACCAACAAATATATGATTAGGTAATAAGTTTTTGTTGGAAAGACCCACTTCAGATTTGCTGCTGAATAAGTCATCTTCCATGGCACTGTAAGTTACACAGTCCTAAACAATAGTGAGTTATTATACCAATGAGTTTCAGTAGCCGTGTCTACACGTGCACACTACTTCGAAGTAACTGCACTAACTTCGAAATAGCGCCCGTCACAGCTACATGCGCCGGGCGCTATTTCGAAGTCAACTTCAACGTTAGGCGGCGAGACGTCGAAGTCGCTAACCCCATGAGGGGATAGGAATAGTGCCCTACTTCGACGTTCAATGTCGAAGTAGGGACTGTGTAGTCGTTGTGCGTCCCGCAACTTCAAAATAGCAGGGTCCGCCATGGTGACCATCAGCTGAGGGGTTGAAAGACACTCTCTCTCGAGCCCCTGCGGGGCTGTATGGTCACCGTGGGCAGCAGCCCTTAGCCCAGGGCTTCTGGCTGCTGCTGCGGCTGCTGGGGATGCATACTGCAGGCACAGGGTCTGCAACCAGTTGTCAGCTCTGTGTATTTTGTGTTGTTTAGTGCAACTGTGTCTGGGAGGGGCCCTTTAAGGGAGCAGCTTGCTGTTGAGTCCTCCCTGTGACCCTGTCTGCAGCTGTGCCTGGCACCCTTATTTTGATGTGTGCTACTTTGGCGTGTAGACGTTCCCTCGCAGCGCCTATTTCGATGTGGTGCCGTGCAACGTCGAAGTTGAACATCGACGTTGCCAGCCCTGGAGGACGTGTAGACATTATTCATCGAAATAGCCTATTTCGATGTTGCTACATCGAAATAAGCTATTTCGATGTAGGCTTCACGTGTAGACGTAGCCAATAAGGGTTAACCCAGCCCCCAGCAATATCATTCTCAGTTGTTTTACAGCTATGGCTAATGTTCAAGATAACAAAATATCATTTACAGGATACAAAGTCACTCTGCATTAAAGCTGATATCAGATTGGTGACACTGGATTTCCACTTAGCAATTTGTAAATATGACATGTTTTGAAAATATTACTTTGAAGTAGATGTTTGTTATCATCGAGATATTTTGTTACTTAGATTCATTAATTTGTGCCATGCTGATTTAGCGTAGGCAATCATGGCCCTCCACCCCTTTCTATTATGAGTACTCTGGAGCATCTCCACAGTACTGTGGCGATGCAACCATGAAGTGATCCTAATATTTTCTCATGTTGTCTACCTCGGCCTCGCTTTCCATTATACTTGCCTGTTGTTACTAAATTTTCAAGTGCAGACTTTCTAATTATATGGCCTATAAATTTTGCCTGCTTTGTTCTTATCCTATTTAACAGTGTTCTTTTGCTGTTGTTTTGCTTGGCTTAATTTAAGACAGACTCATTTGTCCTTTTGGTTGTCCATGAGGTGCACAGCATTCTTCTTAAAAACCACATTTCTGTGGCTTCAACATACTTCTCAACTTGTTTACTGATAGTCCATGATTTGCATCCATACATGATGACTGGTTCTACATAACAAAGCAGCACTCTTTTCCTAACCTCCAATGATAAAGATCTGTTTGTGAGAATGCTTCTCATTTTCTGAAATGCTGCTTTCGCTTGAGCAATTCTGCATTTCACTTCAGTTAAATACCTACCATCAGAAGTGATATAGGATCCTAAGTACTTGCATTTAGTCACTTGACGAAGAACTGTTCCATTTGCTGGTACCTCACATGTTGGCAGTACCTTCGTCTTCGTAATAACCATTACTTCTGTCTTCGAGATGTTCAGCTTGAGTCCCTTCAGCTCGCTTTCTTTATTGACAATGTTAACCAGTTCTTGAAGATCTTTTTCACTTTCTGCTATTAAAACAGTATCATCTGCATACCTCAGGTTGTTGATGTTACATCCTTCAGTGTTTAATCCTGGCAGACCTTCTATTTTGCGCATTATTCTTTCACTGTACAAGTTAAAGAGATCAGGTGAAAAAACACAACCTTGTCTCACTCCTCATTTTATCTTCACATATCTACTACGTTTTTTTCCGACCCTGATGGCTGCTGTGTGTTCCCAGTAGATGTTTTTAATTATTCTCAAATTCTTCCCATCTATATCCAGTTCTTCCAACAATTTTATCATTTCTTCATGTTTTAGTCTGTTGAACGCTTTCTCATAGTTGATGAAGCACAAATATACGTCCTTTTGAACTTCCAGTGCTCTTTCAATTAATGACTTTAAAATGTAGTTTGTGTTACCAGTACCTCTGTTTTTCACAAATCCACATTGTTCAACAGAGATCTCAGATTGTATTTGATTTCGAATCTGGTTCATAATAATCTTCAAAAGAATCTTCAAAAAGCAGTCCAAAAATGAAACAAAAATACAACAATAACATCATAAAGATTGCTACTTGGAATGTGAGAACTATGCTGGCAAGTGGGAAATTGGAGAACATCAAGCAAGAAATGAAAAGATTAAAGGTAGATGTAATGGGACTCTGTGAAATGAGATGGAAGGGAGCTGGAATTTTTACATCGGATGAGTACAAAATACTCTGTTCAGGAGGAGAGAAACATGGAATGGGTGTGGGAATCATCTTAAATTAAAAAAAAAGCACATAGTTTAAAGGGTTATTGGACAGTATCTGATAGGGTCTTGTTATTTAAACCTGAAAGCAAGCCCTTCAATGTGAATATAATCCAGGTCTATGATCCAACTGCAGACAGCACTGAGGAAGAACTAGACAGATTTTACGAAGAACTCGAACAAGCCAGAGCTTACTGTAAATTGAGTGAAGTTCTAATTGTTCAAGGAGACTTTAATTCTAAGGTTGGTTGTGAATGAACAGAAGACATAACAGGATCTTATGGTATAGGTTCAAGAAACGAGAGAGGTGAAAGACTGGTAGGATGGGCTAAAATTCATGATTTGATTAAGGAAATACATGGTTCAAGCATCATCCAAGAAGACTACGGAGGTGCAAAAGTCCAGGAGAGAACATGAAGAACCAAATAGATTTTATAAATAAAATGTTTAGAAATTCTCTCATATCAGCTAAAACGATGCCAGGTGCTGATTGCTATAGCGATCATATCACAGTGGTAGTCAAATTGAGAGTAAAATTAAAGAAAATTCAAAATATTGTAAGAAACATCAAACTTGATCTGAAATTGCTCCAAACAGATAGAGAAGTTTGAGGTCAATTTGCTTTAGAAGTCAAAAATAGATTCTGCATCTGAAGAGACCTAACTGCTATTAACAGACAAAGGTAATTATTAAAAGAATCCACTGTTACATCTGCAGATGAAAACATTCCAAGAAATAAAACTGTTATGAAGAAGAAGTGCATGACTGAGGAAATTTTGCAACTCATGGAAGAAAGAAGAGTAAAGAAAAAGAAATCTTTTAAATATGAAAAGTTGAACAAAGAAATAAAGTTAAAATGTGCAGCTGCAAAGGAGAACTGGTTAAACGAACAGTGTAAGATAACTGAACAGCTACATGGAAGTGATACAAACGAGATGCACATATGAATCCAGGAGGTAACAGGAAGGAAAACATGTTCATCATCTGGCTGTCTGAAGTCAAAGGATGGTAGTATAATAATGGAAAAGGATAAAATTTTGGAAAGGTGGTCAGAATACATTTCAGAACTCTATGATGATGAGAGAGTTGAAAAGTTGAGCCCCTCTAAGAATGCAGATGGTCCACCTATACTCAAGGAAGAAGTAAGAAAAGCTTTGAAATGCATGAAAAGAGGAAAAGCGCCTGATCTGGACAAACTCACGAGTCAGATGTTTGAAGCCTTAGAAGACTTTGGTATTGACACAATTATGAAACTCTTAAATGATATTTACAGTACGGGGCACATCCCAGAAGACTTATCAAGATTTGTTTTTATTGCCTTGCCAAAGAAACCATGTGCAACTGAATGTGAACAGCATAGGACAATCAATCTCGTGAGTCACATGACCAAAATTCTTTTGAAGATTATTGTGAACCAGATTCAAAATCAAATACAGTCTGAGATCTCTGATGAACACTGTGGATTTGTGAAAGACAGAGGTTAGTTAGATTACTCGAGGTAAAATATTGCTGCATTGCTGTGTTACATATACGCAACTCTATCAGGCTATGTCTAAACAGCAGTCTTATTTTGAATTTATTTCAAAATAGCATGTGTGTAGTGTACACAACAGCAATGCTATATCAAAATAACAGATGCTGTTTTGCAATAACTTGGCTGTGTGGCAGTAGTCTTACAGTTATAAGGATGTAACAGGGCAGACAAAGAACTACTGCAGTCTTACTCTGTTAAATACTCTCATTTTTTCAGAATCTCTGGTTTATACTTGTGCTCTGGATTACACTGTCATCTCTGGGATTGGCAAGGAGATTTCTCTTTGTGGAAGATGGAGTCCAGCTGAAGGATATTCCTGCTTTTGCTGGTGCAATGCTGTTAGCCTTTTATTGGAGGATATATTTTGTTTAGGGAGAACCTGGCACCCAGTAGTAAAGAACTGGGGTGCTTTATAAGATTGCTTACCACTGAGCTGGCAAATTAATTGTAATGTTTGGAGTAGTAGAGGACCAATTATCTATGAACTCTCATCACAACTGGAAGTTATAGCGGGGAACAGCTGAAGTTCAGAGCACAGTGGTATTGTATGTTTGAATATATTAATAATTATTTTATAATTTATTAATGCAAGATTGTCAAAATAACAGGTTCAAATGGAATTATGTAATCAAACACTATCAATCAAATATTCAAACAGCACTTTACAAAATGCTTACTGTACTATATTATGTGAACAGTGAAAATTTGGCACCCTGGTTTCCTTTCTCTGTAACTGGTGAAATGCTGGCCATGTTCAGTTCCGATTTAACTCTCGAAAACACTTTGATTTTATACAATGTGAAGCAAATAAATTCCTTCTAGATGGAACACTTGCATTCCCATAACTGATCCCACCAGACATCCCATCTTCAATATCTTAATTTACCTCTTGTATTCATAAGATGACTTTTTGATGTCTGAGTTTATGTCACGGATAAGCTGAACAGCAGCAGGGCCAACAGTCACAGCCGATGGCCACTGTGGGTCCCGGGGCAAGATGGGAGGGGGGCCCAGCTCCTTAGTCTGGAAGGGGCAGGATCAAGACAAAAGGGGAGGGACCTAATCCAGTCAGCCTTCAGTGCTGCTCAGACCGTGGCACTGGCAAACCTTCTCCCTCATCTGTTAGAACTGTGCAGTGCAGCAGAGCTGAGCTGCTATGGCACTTTAAAGGGGCCAGGAGCTCCAGCTGCTGCCAAAGTAGCCGTGGTGGCAGCCAGAGCTCTGGGTCCCTTTGAAATTCTCTACCTGGGGAAACTGCTCCCTTCCCCTCACCCAAGTCTGTAGGCCTGATGAAGGGAGTTCTAATACAATTTTATTAAGACCTTCCCTTGTAATAAGCACTTCATAAGTTAAAAAATGTCATTCTGTGAGTCATTATTTTTTAAATGACAGAATACATGAGCAGTAACCAATATTCCCTTCCAATTACAGAACATAAATGGATTATAAATACCCCCTTATCAATTACCCAGTCTTGCTAAGCATACTATATTTCTGTAGGGTCCCTTTTTTAATTAGGAGGAATCTCTTGGATATCCAGGCTATATTAGTGAGGTCAGGATAAAAAGCAGGGTAACAGATTACACAAATTCCATCACTGAGTTAATTTTCCCATCGCTCACTAGGTTCAGCTGAAGGGCAGAGTTTCAATAGAAAAAGGAAACTCAATATACACATACACAACTTAAAAGGGAATTTGGGTAGCTGATAAAAACGTATGAGTTAGCATACAAAAACAATAAAGAGTTAATATTTACTAACTCTAGCGAGGGGAAAAACTTTAGTACACGTGGATATAGGTCCTCCTTCAGAGGGTCTGTTTCCTTTCTCAGGGATAGGCTGTGTGGTTTTGTTGGCCATGCCCCTCCTGATTAGGAAGGACACATAGGTAAGGAATGGCCTACAGAATGCATGATCAAGAAGAGTTGACTGTAGATATACCATATTAACCTTTATTTTAACTTACACGTTTTACAGACAATGGAAATTGTTATGAGAAGCCATGAGCCATATGTAATGCATCAAGAAATGTATTTTGGGAAAACAGGGTTGGGAGATTGGCTACCTCCACATTGGAACTGCTGCAGAGGCACAGCTGCAGTGGTGTGATGTAGATACTTACAATCGTGATGAAGGTGGTTCTTACATCATTGTAATAAATCCAACTCTCTGGGACATGGTAGCTAGATAGAAAAATTCTTCTGAGAGTTAGAAGTGTCTGCACTGCAACTTAAATCACCTTAACTATTAGCTCAGTTATGTGAATTTTTCACACTTCTTAGGCTATGTCTAGTGCACTACAAAATAAAGTCAAATTTATTAAAGTTGACTTTTTATTGCTAGATTTATAAAGTTGATGGTGAGTATTCACACATGTCCAGAATGTTGACATAATATGTCTCCATTGCCTTTTTTAGGTCTCATTTTGGTGTTTCATTGCTGCAGGCCAAGGGGACAGCAAATCACAAAGTTCCAGGAAAGTGGCCTTGTGCACGTGAAAGTTTTGCAGCCAATGCTGATTGTCCCATACCTGCAAAACAATGTGGTCCCACCAGTGTGTGCTGGTTTCATGGCTCCGGAACTGGTGCTCCACTGTGTGCAATACATCCAGGTCAGCTAGCAGCTCTGCATTCCTGATCACCAGTCCTTCAAAGTGATCCGAATCAAGGTCCACACCCTCCTCATCCTCCTGCTTGTTTTGTCTCATAAGATGCTGCAGAGCACTTCTTGAGGTGCCCATGACACACTGTGTAACAGCTCTAAGCTGCTCCAGATCGTGCTAGCACCTTGTAATGGTGTGAGTCGGGGCAGGCTTAGGAAAAGTGCTGCAAAAATTCCTTTGCCCATCAGTTTTCAATGGCAGTGGGGTGTGAGGGAAATGCACTGTGGCGTGATGACATCAGACACCCACAACCACTTGTGGAGCATTTTTTCCCATAACATGCTGGCAAATGCATTGGGGCTTCAGGAACTGTGGGATGGGTACCCACAATGCACTGCTGTCACAGTTGAACCTAGCTCAGCTTATCAGGCACAACATTTCATTGGTTCTTTCAGTGGGAGCATATTTGGGAAAAATATTTATTTTTCAAGTATTTTTTAAAATATCTTTTATTTAGCAACAACAAGGGTGACCAACAACAAAGCTGCACATGGTTTAATTTACTTAGCTCTTTATTATGGTCATATTGACAGACAAAAATATTAGTTTATTCTGCAGAGATTTGCAACAGGATGACCATGTGAGCCACTACAGGACTTGAAAACAGCCAAAAATAAGGATATCAGCAGGAGAGAGAATTGTAAAACAAGGAGAAGGTTGTCACGTCTAGTCCTGTTTCCAGAAATAGGAGGGCTGATACTCTTTTTGTGGAGATGGTTGTGGCCCTAAAGGAGTTTACGTAATTTCACCTCATATCATCAGCAACAAGAACCTCTCATGCGTATGTGACTCTAGAAAACTTTTTTTTTTGAATGAAAAGCTCTCCATGTGCATTTCTTCTTGCAGAGTACTGGACTAACCGAGCCCTGAGAGTTTATAATACTGTCTCCCTGGAGTAATGTGTACAAAAAAACTTTCCCCCCCAAAATAATAAAGCTGAGTCACAAAAGACTCAGTGGGGGCACCATCCCTAGCTGAAGAGACCCCCAGAATCCTACAAGCAGCAAAATCAGCTTCACTTAAGTCACCTTTGCTATGTCTACACTGCACTGCACTTCCAGAAGGGGCATGCTAATGAGCAAAGGGGAACGTTCAAATGGAGCACAGATTTAAATATCTCATGCCTCATTTGCATATTGCTGTGAGATCTCGCTTCCAGAAGAGCCTTTTCCAGATGCAAATGCTGCATGTAGATGGGGTTCCTTTGGAAGAAAACCCCCACTTCCAAAAGACCCCTTATTCAACAGTTTTAGTAATAAGGGGTCTTCCAGAAGGGGGTTTTCCTTCCAAAGGAACCCTATCTCCATGACAGCTTTTGCTTCCAGAAAAGGCTCTTCTGGAAGCAAGATCTCACAGGAATATGCAAATAAGGCATTAGATATTTAATTCCATGCCTCATTTGAATATTCCCCTTCACTCATTAGCATGCCCCTTCTGGAAGGGCAGTGCAGTGTAGATGTGGGCCATATATTTGGGCAAGGAATATATTTTAGATATGTGACTTTTGTGGGGCTCCCAAGATTATCTTTGTATAGTGAAGCTGTTAATGTTGTTGATAAAAGAGATTAAAAAGGTGAAAAAGAAGAAGAACAATGTTGAAACTGCTGTGACCCTGAACATGTGAGCAAGGCCTTACCCGCTAAGTAACCTTTAGGAAACAGCCAATCTCTGGTTATATAGCCCAAGAGATCCCACACAGCTTTTGTGAGCAATCAGTGTTGTTTGTCCACTGGATAGAGAGTGAACAAATGGACAATTAGATATAACCAGGAAAAGCTGTAAGTGTTTCCACCCTCGCTCCTCCCAGTGATAACCTGTCTTGAAAGGAAGTGTCAATTTTATTTATGATTGGATTTCTATATCTATGATACAACATTAGGCATGATAAATTATATGGATATGTGCATAGCTATAGGGCGTGGAAGGAGGCAAGTATCTTTTATTGCTCAATATTCTGTGGATATATTTAATACAGGTTGCACCTCTGAAATTGGATAGTGTCTGGTCTGGTAACATCTGTGGTCCTCGTTACAACAAGACTAAAATGATGGACACAGGTCAAATCTAAATTCCTTTAGTCCTGAGGGGACTCTGCTCCAAAACATGCAACATTCTGAATATCTTATCTGTCAAAATAATGCAGTATATCATACCACTATCTATTGTTTTGTTAAGTTATATAAACTACAATACAGAAAAGTCACAGTAACAATTTAGCATTTCCTAAATACATGAAAATTGAGTTACAAACATTTGGTAACTAATACCCCGCATTCCAGTTATAATCCCGGATTTTAATTTAAATTACTTTACAGAATACCAGACACGGAAAAAAAGGTAGAATGTCATTTGAAATTGCTGAAAGTCATACACTTTTGCTAATCATTGTCTTGTATCTGGCTGGGTACTTTGGGAAGTTCTTGGTTTGGTTGCCCTGGTGGTTTATTGACTGCTTGGTCAATGCCTTATATGCACTTGAAGATCTTTTTTCGTGGGTAAGTAAAATAAATCCTGAGCTGTAATATAAACTCTTGTACCATTTTGGCACAGGATTTCCTTACTGTCATTTACAAGAAGAACAAGCAGTCTGATGGCACCTTGAAGACAAACCTATTTATTAGGGCATAAGCTTTTGTGAGATATAGTTCACTTCTTCAGATGCTTGGAGTGAAAGAAAGGCAGGGATACAAGTATGCTCCACCCCAACCCCTGGCCCAAGAATGGCAATTTGCATGTCTGTAATTGTCTGTCCAGGGATGTTAAATTCTTCTCCCACTGGTATGCCTATGTTACCATTCTTGGGCCGTGGCTACACTAGCACCTACCTCTTGAAAGGGGGATGCTAATGAGCCACTTCGGCAGATGCTAATGAGGCACTCCCATGCCTATACAGTGCCTCATTAGCATAATGGCAGCTGTGTGAGTTTCAAAAGTGCCGCTTTTGAAACACACACTGCCGGTTTAGACAGGGGCCTTTTGAAAGGTCCCTCATATTTTGAAAGCCCCTTTTTCCTCATTAGCATCTCCTGAAGTGGCTCGTTATCACCTCCCTTCGAAAGGGGGGTGCTAGTGTAGCCACAACCTTGATGTCTGATTTGTGTCCGTTTATTCCTTTGTATAAAGATAGTCCGATTTGTCCAAGGTACATGGCAGAGTGGCATTGCTGTCACACTGCAGTCTTAAGACTCCTTTACATCACTCTAGCAATGCAGAGACCTTAAAACGTTCACAGGTTTTATGCTCCTGGGGGAACTGCCTGAGAATGGGAACAGTTAACTAACAATAGTCATGCTGCTACATTTCTGCGTCTAAGAATGAAATCAATTAACCATCAACAGCAACATTAACAACTTTACTACACAGTCAGGGTGCTACATTTGCGCCTCAGCAAATGAGATCAATTAACTCAGGCAGGCTGCTTCATTTCTGCCTCTAGCCTGCCTCTGGCACTCTGAAAAGCCCTACTCCTGCAGGCCAGGGAGCTACACAGAAGGGGACAAAAGTAACAGAGAGGGAGCCATGCTAGTCTATATATTATCAACACAAAAAAGCAGTCAAGTAGCCCTTTAAAGACTAACAAAATAATTTATTAGGTGAGCTTTTGTGGGACAGACCCACTTCTTCAGACCATAGCCAAAAACAGTAATCAAAGTTGACATATCAGAAAGAAATTATCAAAGTGAGCAAATCAGAGAGGATGGGGAGTCAAGAATTAGATTAAGCCAAGTATGCCAAAGAGCCCCTATAATGTCCCAGAAAATTTGCATCCTGGTTCAAACCACGTGTTAATGTGTCAAATTTGAATATGAAAGAGAGTTCAGCAGCTTCTCTTTCTAAAGCAGACTGAAAATTCTTCTTCAATAAGATGCAGACTCTTAAGTAATTAACAGAATGGCCCACTCCATTAAAATGTAGACTAACTGGTTTGTGGATCAGGAATGTTTTGAAGTCTGTTTGAACCAGGATGCAATTTTTCTGGGAAACTATAGGGGCTCTTTGTCATACTTAGCTTAATCTAATTCTTGACTCCCCCCCCTCCACCGCCCTTCTGTTCTCTGATTTGCTCACGTTGATAATTCATTTCTGATTTGTCAACTTTGATTACTGTTTTTCATTCTCTAGGCATTAAATATTGAGTCTATTCTGGTATGGCTATGGTTTGAAGAAGTGGGTCTGTCCCACAAAAGTGCACCTAATACATTATTTTGTTAGTCTTTAAAGTGCTACTTGACTGCTTTTTTTTTTGTTTTTGTTTTAGAGAGGGACAAAGTTTCTCTCTCTCTCTCTTTCATTGACATGCAGGTAGCTAAGCCCATCCCCCGCACACCATCCCCAGAGTGATCATGCAGGCCGGCATGCCCAGTACCTCTCTGAGGCTACTCCAGCATGTTGGAATAGCCATACTGCCTCAGCTGTCAGGCAAGAGCACATTTTTTTTCTTTTTTTCTCTTGGAGACATGCAGCTATGGGCTATATGAATTTGTGCCCCCAGAGGGACACAGAATCACCTCCCTTCCCGAGTAATTTCTTATTGACACACTACAGCTACACCAGGGCTTGTAAATGTTCCAGGGTAGTTCTACTCTATGGGCCAAATTCTGATATCAGTTGCACCAAGATAGACTCCCTACAGTTGAAGGCAGTGTGAGCTAAATGCAACTATAAGGTTCAAATCTTGAGTTGTAGTTGAAGAGTGCTCAACACAATTCAGGTTAGAGAGGAAAGGGTGGCCTTAAACCATGTTTGGACCTGGCCAGATACAGGCTGACCTGTGTGTGCCTACACTCCCTTCCTTTAGGCACCGTGGAGGCTGCTGTAAGTCACACTTGCTGTCTATGACTCCAAGAGGCTATTCTGGCTTCCAGGGATTAAAGGAGCTAAAGAATGCCAGACACGTTCTGAGACACATCCAATGTTCCCTGACCGTCCAACCTGTATTGGTGAGTCCTGAAGGCATTCTGTGCCAAACAATTAAAAACTCTGTGCCAAAATTAAAAAAAAATCCATACACAAATTTTAAATTTCTGCAAATTCTACTTGTTAAATAAATGTGGAGGCTCCCACCTGGCAGTGGAGAGCACAGGCCACTAGCTGCATAGATTGGGAGATCATTGTGCAGCTCTGGCCAGGACACAGGCTCAGCAATGAGGCTGCACCCAATCCTAACACATCACAAGGACTTGGCTGCTGCAGAAACACCCTGGGCTGTGCTCTTCTGTCCAAGCGTACCTGCCGTGGGGAGGCGGGTTCAGTAAGGCAGGATCAAAGTATAGAGGAGCTTGGAGAACGGGATCCAGATGTTGAAGGTTTTGTGTTGGGTAATCTGGGTCTGGGGAGCACAATGAGAATCTGGATGCACAGAGGCTTGTTGTGGAGTTTTGGGTTCAATAGCAATAAGAAGCTACAGCAGGGTCCAGGTAACTGTGGTTGAGAATCAGCAGGGAGGTTGACTGAATTTGAGGGGATAGAAGTCATTAGGAAGTCTGGATGTGAGGACTCAGTGGGGAGTCCAGATATTGGGGGACTGGGCTCCATGTGGTGGGAAACCATACATAGCTGCTCAGATCTCAGTGAGATGGATCTGGGAATGGGTGGCTAATTGGGATGGCCCAGGAGCAGGCAGAATTGGATTCATTAGGAGAAGTACCGTGTGAGGTGGGCAGGGGAGTGAGGCTTGGTGTACAAGGGGATCTGAGTATGAGGGGGTCTGCATACATGGGGATTGGGTGAATGAGGCCCTGTAGAGGGATCTTCCTTTGAGGACCGATGGGTGCAGAAAGCTGAGTGAGAAATTTGTAGAGCTTTCTGCAGCTGAGATACAAATCTATTGGTCAGTTTGGATGCTGTGTAGGGGGTGTGGAATCCCTGTTCTCTGCAGTCCAGCTGGGACTAGTAGCTGAGGGCAGTGTAGGGGTAGGAACCACCAATTGGGTCTCCCCAGTCCTGCGCTCTGCTCCCCTGTCATTTACCTCTCTGTTCCCTGCCTTGGGCACTCAAAACATACAGCTGGGGAGTGTCCCATGATAGCTCTTGAAGCTTTACTTTACCACCCCATCAGAAAATCATTTTTCTGCAGGAAAGCAAATAAATCTGCTCAGGACATATTTTTGGTGCATGCACCATGGTGCAGATTTCCCCAGGATTAATTAACTGAAAAGAAAAAGTTGATATTGGAGGAACTGTGAGAGATCTCATTATTTAAAGAGACCTGCAAGGGGCTAAGTAAGTCTGCTGATTATCAGTCCCTATATGAACATGTTTCTCCATTCTTGCTCTTAATCATGTTTCTCAAGATACTGCCAATTCATTCATGACAGATTTTAATTGTTTAGAACACTATAGTATGTTATTGTTTACTACAGCTGGTTTAGCCTTCCATCTTCTGCAAGTAACTGATTTTATTCAGTTAGCCAAAGAAGTATTGTTTCTTCAGTTCCAGAGATCTTCTCTTGTTTCCTGCAAGACAAGGACTGTAACAGAATTTAAGAGTGGGAACGAGTCCTTAATATTAAAGGGGAAATTTATCTTCTCACAGGTCACCCATATTTTCTTTTGACAAGTCTTACTATGCCACCTTATCTGTCATGTGACTGGACAATTGCAAGGTTGAATTTTACTGGCCGCATGGCAAATTGGGAAATTGAACATGTATAGGATTTCCTCCGAACAGTTCCTATATGGCTCCCCAAGGAAACACTTGGATTTGATTGCAGGATTGGGACCTATGAGGTGAGTGTCTGCTCATTTCCCTGCTGAAACATAGACCTACATTTTGAGAATGTCTTGATCAGACTGATCAAGGATAGAAGCAATAACAGCTAGTGAATTTCACACTTTAAATGTCTTTAGTTGTTCAGTTTGTTCTTGTTCTTCTGGGACATGAGAGTGAATTCTAAATGCTTGAGGAGATTAAAAAAACCCCAGCAACTTCGTTAGCTAATTTGTATAGCCTGGGAAACAGACAAATAAAAACATTCTAATGTCCCCATCCTTTTGAGCCTACAGAGAGAGTTAAAAAAGATATAGATTCTTCAACTATCCTCCAGAGTGTTAATTTTATGTTGAAAACCGCTATTGCTTTTTGCACTATTGCACTTAACATGTTCTCAAGTGTACTCACAGTACTTGATTTAACGTTCTTGTTGAATGAAAAGGTTTTTGTGTCTATGCACCTCATTCAGAATCCTACATTATTAATCATACTCACGAATCACTCAATTATTCTTCCTACAGGAGATAGGAAAACCTTCCTTTATTTTTTATGCTCCTCCGTATCAAAATGCCCCCCAGAGCGTTTGGTTCAACGTCCCCGTGTAAGAGAAAGAATGTGTGTGTGCTAAAACGGGCAGAAAACAAAATATGCAACATTGTTTTTGCTTCCTTCGCCATTCACTTTTAAATAAAAGTCAAAAGACATGCCTCCTGGGGTTTTTTTTTTTCACGTTTCAAAAAAGAAAAGTAGAAGAAAAGACTTAAGTCTTTTGGTTACAAATTCTCTTTGATACAGGACATGATTCAACAAGGTATGTAAGCATGAACCTACCATTTAGCATATTTTCATACCAAAATGGTTATTTAATAAACTACTCATATCATGTCAAAGGTCATGACAACTTAAATATTTACTTAAAATATGTCATTTTAACCTTTTTATTGAAAATTCTAGTAGGGCAGAGACCACTGAAAAGGGAAGTTCCTGTAGAGAGGTAATAGTAACAGAGTAGGAGCCGTGTTAGTCTATATACTATCAAAACAAAAAAGCAGTCAAGTAGCACTTTAAAGACTAACAAAATAATTTATTAGGTGAGCTTTCGTGGGACAGACCCACTTCTTCAGACCATGGCCATGGAGTCTGTTCTGGTGTGGCTATGGTCTGAAGAAGTCGGTCTGTCCCACGAAAGCTCACCTTATAAATTATTTTGTTAGTCTTTAAAGTGCTACTTGACTGCTTTTTTGTTTTCCTAGAGAGGGATTTGGAGGATTCTACCAGAAATTGAGATGATTCATTCTTTCCCCTGAAAATGTCTGTCACACTCTGAAAGAGTGACATCAGAGAGAAAATGAAAATTTTAGTAGGCCTTACTGTTTTGTGAAATCCTGGTCAAATTAATGTTAGTGTCAAACATTCATAGGCTTTAATAAAGTCAGGATTTCATCCACTGAATTATTTCTTTTACTGCCGAGAATGAAAACTGGGTAAACTCCCCACAAACTTTATAGAGTTCCAGATCTAGCATCATTCATTTCAACTGGCATTTTTGCTCAATAAGATTTGTGGGTGTAGGCACCAAAATTTTGAATTTACTGAAAGCTGAGCTCTTGAAAAAAAGATTATAGTTAATATTTGCAGTGGCTTCAGTTCATTTTATGACAACATATTGTACAACTTTTTCAACCAGTTACAAATTACAGGCAATATAGTACAAGCATTTTTATGCATCTTTGCAAAACCAAAATGAAAAATAGTATTTATGGTCAAGGTTAAGCCACAAAGAGAAATACAATATAAAATTGCATATTTTAGCTAACTTTTCATAACTCACTTCAGGTATATGTGCAAAATAATGAATTTTAATGTATTCTGCTAATGAGTAGGCTGCAATTCATGAACATCAGAGGTTGTTAATTTTCACCATCATTGGAAAGAACAGTATCTTCCCACAGATATTTATTTTATTTCTAGCGTACGATCTTCTCTCTTTTCATGTCTTTTCATTTTAACTTTTACACTTTCCACACATTAAAAGGTCACATTTTGGCACCACTGATCTCAATATCCATTGGACTGGAAACTGAAAAAAGATTTTTTTTAAATCAGCACAGAATATTCTGAAAAAGTTTGATGCAGAAATATCACATTTACACATTTTCAGTTGAAATGAAAGGGTTCATTTGTCTGGAATGGAAATGTTTCGTTTTGCTTATTTGATCTAGACCTAAACATTTTATTTTGGTTTGACGTGAATCTGTGCCCTCTAAGTTGGTGTGGTAACTCATTCGTGTTGTAATTAAGATGAGTCACGCCCTCATTCTCCTCTGCGGGACTACATCTACAGTGATACATCTTGGTCATGTGTTTAACAAGAGTGAAGAATATTTTGCACCATGGTACTTATGATTCCGCAAGGAAGACTAGGAGAACAGGAGCAAGAGGCAGCTGAAATACGTCACCATGGCAGCCAAGGCAAACAATGAGGTTTCAGAGCAACAAAACAAGATGAGTCCATTTGATTGCAAAAGTGGAAAATGTGATGAAATTGAAATTTTCCTATGAAATTTCAAATTTCCAGTACAACATTTTCAGTCAAGAACATGCTGATGGAAAATTCCCACTCAGTCCTATTTCAAGTTTTCTTCAATCTTTTACACCCATGTGTAGATTTTCCATCCACGTGTAGGATATTTTTATGTGCATTGAGGCATGTGTGAATGTGTACCACCAGTAGAAACGAAAAAACCTCACCATGAGTACTTTGCTAATCAGCTGTGCGGCATTTGAATCTCTCCTGAGTGACCACACAAGCACCCGCCTTGCAAGGAACACTGGCTATTCTCTCTCTTATTCATATTTTGCCTTGCATGGTGTTAAGTATCAGAGGGTTCGCTGTGTTAGTCTGTATCTGCAAAAACTAACATATTTTTTGAGCATAAGCTTTTGTAAGCAAATATCCACTTTGTCAGGTGCATGTAGTGAAGATTATAGCGGCAGGTCTAAATATTATTAGACCTGTTATTTAGACCTGCCTCTGGAATCTCCACTACTGACTAAGTGGGTCTTTGCCCACGAAAGCCTGTGCTCCAAAATATCTGTTAGTCTGTAAGGTGTCACTGGACTTCTTACTGTTTATTCATTATTTTGTGTACTTTACCATGGCCTATTTTATTAATTTTGTACAAACCATCTTAATCTTTTCAATGTTTCCTTTACCCAAAATATTCTTGTGGTGCAAATCGTCCTCTTTATGTGGCTCTCATCCCCTGTATTCCCGGGGAATATCATTTTTTGTGATAGAACACAGAATTCCAGATGGTGGTCTACCACTGATTTACGTAACGACATGCTAATATCATTCTCATTCCTCATTCATCTTAATATTTTGTGTGCTGGTTTGACTGTCACTGCACATTACCTGGAGATGTTGATTGGCATGTCCATGTGGATGCTTGGGTCTTTTTTCCAGAGTAATTTGCTGGGATCATTTTTCTGGAGGTAACTATCTGAATCTGGCATGTTGATAAGTCAGGATGATAAATTCTGTCCCCTAAAGGAGCTAGTTATGGACATGGTAGTTAAACAAAGCACCCCCTTAGAAATGTTCTGTAATAGGTTTTATCTGAGGGAGACCTGGGTGTTCTAGTCTGAGTCCTCTAAATATAACAAAACAATTGTTTGTTTGTTTTTTTCCAAAAATGCAATGGCATCAGTGAGCAGCATGAATTCTACAGGGACAGAATGGCATTGGAATGCAAATCCATCTGGACACAATGCTGTCAGCATACCAAATAAAATAAATTCTGCCACAGCTTATTTCCTAAATCATAAAAAAATTATTCATATTTTTGCATTGAGTGATCTTTGATTAGAACTATTTGTACATTAGATCTTTAATTAGAAATATTAGATCTTAGATCTTTAATTAGATCTTTATTTAGAAATATTTGTAAACGTGTAGAAGTAAAGTAAACTACTTTCATAAGACGCCACAATAAGCATGCACATCTCAAGCAATGAAAAAGACCCTACAATTAAGGACTTAATGTTGCAATGAGTAAAGTGCTTTAGTGTTCCACAAACTGAATAAACCAAGGACAACTGGTAAATGTATAGAACATGAAACTATTTGTTTTGCATGTTGCAATCACTCTTCTTTGTTGTCCTTAGGGCCAAGTCCTACTCCCAGGGACGCGAAGAAGAGCTTTGCAAATATTTGTGCAAAGTGGAATAAGAGGAACAAAGGTGGTTAGAACAGCTCATGAATCAGATTCTACAGACATGTTCTTGCATAATTTTTCCCTCCATTAGCCTTGTTCAATGGAGTGTTGGATAATTCTCATATGGAAGTTCTTACATTCCTATATACAGTGCAGAAATCAGTTTTATGAGAGTGACAACCTAATGCAGAAAAATAAATTATATTGCATCCCTGCTTCCCTGTGGCGTATGCCAATAATGCTCTTTCCTGAGACTTTCACATGATACATATTATATAATAAACTCTCTTTTCCACAGGGCATGTTGTGAATAGCAAATTATCCTCCTTCTAACTGAACTATCAGGCAGCCATATTTTTCTCCTCCTCAGAATGATACTGGTGAACTTGCTCAGCTATACGTTTCTGGCCTGGTTCCACTGTGAGTGGCTTTATACCTATGAAAAATCTCTAGACTCCACTGGAATTATTCCTGTCTGACATCTGGTCAAAGACAGTAGAATCAGGACCTTAGCATAATTATTACTGTTCTGACTCAGTTATATGGGTAACATATATTTAATGTTGAGGTCTTCAGTCTATCAGAGAAAGGTGTAACATGATCCAAAGGCTGGAATTTGAAGCTAGACAAGTTCAGGCTGGAACTCAAGTGTAAATATTTTTACAGTGAGGTTAATTAGATATTGAAACAGTGTACGAGGAATTGCGGTGCATTATCTATCGATGATATTTGTTTAAAAGGCAACGGGTAATAAAATCCTTTATCCCACAGACATTAGGACTCAATTCATGGAATGGGGGATCTCCCAAACTATTTTCTTATCTAAATAGAAGGTGGTTCCCTCATAGCTCTGTGAATTATCTTCAGGTTCAGAGATGGATGTGGGCTCCTCAGCAGCAGGTGCTGACAGTTTCAAATGGCCAGGATCCGTTTCATGAAGGAATCAGGATGCTTCTATTTCTATGTTTTCCCTCCCTCCAAAGGGGTATAAGGCTCAAGGGGCAAATTAGAACTCACTTAAAATCCTAACACTAATTCCTACTTTCCAGCTCATGCTCAGTCATAGCAGATGGGCAGGGAGCCCTGACCTAGCAGTAAGAGCAGCCCTTCCTCCTGTTTACACAGGAAGATGGAGGACTACCTCAGCCTGGTTGACTAGGGAGTTTTCCCAACAAAATTCCATACACTAATGAGTCACCCTGAAGGGGGAAAGGACCAAGTTAAGGGATCTTGCTGCCAGGTACCCAGAGTCCAATTCTCAGGGGACATCCTGCATGTAGGCCTGGCACTCATCACCTACTGCACAGTCAGTGCTGCCCTTTCTGTGGCTGGCTCTACAGTACTCCAAAATGGCTTCTCTTACACAGTGCTCCTGATGATGAGCATCTCCTTCCTATTGCTCAAGCTAGCTGTCAGTCCCAGGCTTTTATTGGTTAATCTTTTGAATTTACCCTGCTCATTTCTCTCAAGCACTGCCCCTCCCCTGAACGGGTGCTAGTGGCCATCCAGCCACGTGTGCTGTCCTCCCTGAGCCAACAGGGGTACTTACTGCTCAAAACTGTCTCTCCTCTCTCTTTAGTTCCCCAGCAGACTCTGAGTTCACCTTTGGTCTTCATCGTCCCAGGGAGCAGTGTACTTCTCCCAAAGTTATGAGCACAGAGACCTAGGAGACAAGGTAAGTTCCTCGGGGTTATATGTACTTCTAGAAAGCACCTATTATGCTTGTGGATGTAGTAGAATAAACAGCAATAATGCATTCATTCAGCAACAATGAATAAATTCATTATTTTGTATCATATGCACATCTCCTCAAGTGGATTCCATGTGTGTTGTAATTCCTTCCCTAGAAATATTTGGAAACAGTGAAATCTGTAGGCACAACTAACGTCCAAAGAAAATGAATTTTAGAAAATTTGGCAAAACCATCAGCAACTGAGAATTCTTTCAATATGGATATCCTTTGAGGTCTACATGCATTTGAAAATATATGTTTGCCACCACTGGATAACAATAAATAGAAGGAGGCCAAATCTAATTTGATGAGCTGTTGACAAGCACATGTTTATATCATTTGTCCATCTTTGCCAGTTAAGGTCTGGGTAGATGATGATGCAACTGAGGACTTAATTTGTCCTGGAGACTCTCTATTACTCCTAATGACTCATGAGAAGGAAAGAACTTCTCTTGACTCACAGGGCACAGATTGAATGTGTGAGACTGGTAGTTAGGAAATAAATCACAATTTATTTGTAAGTCAAGCAAATTTGTTACGGGATCAGTGAGGGACTATCAACACAGAGCCCCACAGTGCCATTTTGCAGTCACTTCTCTGTATAACCACATTTTAATTTCTCTCTCCCTCTGTTTCTCAACCTCAATAAAGTGTTCTGAGATGTAGTTCTGATGAAATGCACTACACAAAATTAAATTCTATTGTATTACTGCTGTGGGAGTTGAACATGTGTATCAAGAGAGAATATGCTTCTTACAGACACACTTTAATGTTTGCTGTGTAATGTAGTGGTAATCTCATATTACTAAGCCTTACAGATAGCTTTGTAGCTCTTCATTGCCTTATGAACTCCCAGGGTCTTAGTTTTATGGGCTGTACAGATTTTAAACTCATCAATCAACATCTAAAATTGTGCAATAGCTAGAAATTAAATAAGTGCCACAAGCACCCTGTAGATTTTGTTTATTGTGCAAAGTTGTGGAAGTCAGATTAGATAAACTCAAACAACAGGATATGCACAGTTATACCGTATAAGATACAACACTATAGAAGTCTCCAGTAGTCCTTGTGCTACAATGCAATAATCTAATTTGACTATCAGATTACCTTAGCAACCATGCAGAGAACTTTACTGAGTTTAGTGGGATAATGCTATGCTTTAAATTTAGGGCTACCTGTCTTGTTTCTGTGGGGGAAAAACCCCTGGGTGAAGAAATGGGCCTCTGGAACATCACGCGCATATTCAAATTAATGTTTAATGTGGGCAGTTTGTATTCAGATACGTGGTCTGACTTCTCTGGCATGGGTATCTGAACCTGAGTCTCATCCTGGGAGTGCCATAAGAACTGGTTGCCCCCTCTTGCGTATATTCTTTTACGTACAGACTGTCCAGTTTGTCCGATGTATATAGCAGAGGGGCATTGCTGGCATATGATGGCATAAATTATATTGGTAGATGTGCAGCTGATGGTGTGGCTGATTTGGTTAGGTCCTGTAACGTAAAAGAATAAACGCACACAAATCAGATATCAGAAATGGCAATATACAAAAACTCGTAGGAGAGCACTTCAATCTCCCAGGCCAGACGGTAGCAGACTTAAAAGTAGTTATCCTACAGCAAAAAAATTTCAGGACCATACTCCAAAGAGACATTTCTGAGCTACAATTCATCTGCAAATTCGACGCCCTCAGCTCAGGCTTAAACAAAGACTGTGAATGGCTGGCTAAATACAAAAGCAGCTTCCCCTCCCTTGGTGTTCACACCTCCAGATCAACTGCTGGTTGTAAGCCTCACCCTTGCTGACTGAGCTAACCTTGTTATCCCCACCCTTGCTCTGGCTTATTTATACCTGGCCCTGCAGATTTCCAAGACCGGCATCTGATGAAGTGAGTCTGTACTCATGAAAGCTCATGCTCAAAACTTTTCTGTTAGTCTATAAGGTGCCACAGGACCCTTCATTGCTGTTACAGATCCAGACTAACACGGCCACCCCTCTGACACTTTCTAGACTAAGAAGCTATCATTCACCACCAGACAGCAAGTTTTATTAATCTTAAATCCTGTTTACACTAGTGCTTAAAATATTTGCTAGCATGTTTTTAAACGCTATAGCTGTGTCTACACTACAAATGCATTCTGTCTAGAATCTGTTGGTAGAATGCAGCAGTTAGCCCTGGCCAGGGCCTTGCTGGACCTTTTCAAGATCCCTGATGGTGAGTACCCCATGGGGTACACACCCTGGGGTCCAAGGGGGTGGGCAAGGGTGGAGCAGGCTGCAATCCCTACTGGGCCAGCTCATTCGGGCTCCGCCCTGAGATCCCGGCACTTGCACATGTGCTCAAGGCAACACGGTCCATCCGGTCCCACCATGCAGCTGCAGGGCACAGGCATTGGCCTGCTGCCAGCCCCATGGGAAGCTGACAGGGCGACACCTGCCCCAACACAGTTGGGAGTGGGACAGATGCATGGGCAAGGGCCCAAGCACAGACACACCACTGAGGACCATGACCGTCTACTCGCAGACGTGTCTGCAGGACACAGGTAGCATCCACTCACATGGACAGTGCCCCGAGCCTCATGCTTGCAGGCCTAGGGTGGCAGGGGCCATGTGGAGGGAAGGACTTACCATCTCACCACCTTGTCTCCCCTCCAGCTGGACTGTTAGTGGGCTGGGCCAGCCCACCTTTTTGCCAGAGTCAGCCAACCCCTGGGAGAAGCCAGAGCCAGAGCCGGGCCTGGAGCCACAGCTGGAGCCAGAGCCAGGCACGGATGCAGGACCTGGGTGCAGTGCAGTGCCATAGTGGTGCAGGTGGACCCATGGCTGGACGGCTCGTCACTGGGTTAAGGAAGACCGGGGGCTCTCAGTTGGGTCAGTGACATCATGGAGCAGTGACTGCAGGCTGATGAGTCATGGTAGATAAGGGACCAGGAGTGGTAGGTGCAGGCATGAGACTAGCTGATGTCCTGCCTGCACAGTACCGCTGCCATTTGGTGGAACCACCTGGCCCAGCCACCCACACCCACTGCCCCCCCCCACTCCCTATCCCTGAAGCCCCCACTCTCCTGCAGCTACACCCAACCCTGCAGACCCCCAGATGCCCACAGTGGAGACTGACCTTGCCATGCCCCCCCCCACTCACACCTCCCTGTGCCACTGGCCCCTACCCAGCCCCAGCGGAGACCCTGAACCTATCGTGGGAGGGGATCCCATGGCCAGGGCCAATAGGTGTCCCACTCTCCCGTAGGGTCATGGCCCATCACCCCCTGCCTACAGCGGGGTCTGCCCTTCGCCGTTCCAAGCCCAGACCTCACTATACATAGTTTGGTACCACTGCACTTTGTAAATAGTTCTTTTTTTTGTTTTTGTGTTTGTTTTTTGCATACACATTTATCTGTTAAAAGTCAAGGTTTATTTGTTCACAACCCCCGTGTCTCTAGTTGTTGAGGAGGGGCCATGGAGAGCTGCTTGTGCAAAGGCAGGCCAGGGTGGGGATGGGATGGGGCAGCATGCTTGAAATCCCACAGGGGGTGTCCTGGAGTGGGAAGGAGAGTTATTGGGGTACAAGGGAGAATCACTTCTGCAGGGCATCCCAGATGCACAGCCCATTTTGGTGGGCCTGGTGAATCAGGGATATGCCAGGCTCCTCATATGCACAGACAGTGGGTGGGTCCCCTGGGGGGGAGCAAGGCCTTTCCCTTTCACTCCAGAAGATTGTGGAGGGCACAGCTGGCCCCCACAACTTGGGGTACGTTGCCCTCCCCCACAGCTAGGCACATTAGTAAACATTGGAACCATGCCTTCAGATGGTCAAAGGCAGGCTTCATGAGCAAGTGAGCCTGGTTCAGATGCGTATTAAAGAACTCCTGGGTAGGGTTCACATTTCTAGTACAGGGATGCATAAGCCATGGCATTAGGGGATAGGTGACATTCCCCACCATGCATACAGGCATGTCCACATCCCCAAGGGCCAACTCCCAGTGGGAAATGAAAGTGCTGTCCTACATCTTCTGGAGCTCTGGAACACCTTTGTGTCACGTGCGCAGCTGGCCCACCTGACATACACATTGGTGAAGTGCCCACAATGGTCCACCAGGGCCTGCAACACGATTGATGAAACATGCCACACTGTGGTCAGGGGCATGGATGGGAATGTGGGTCCCCTCGATGGCTCTAAAGCAGTTGGGGAACCCCAGGGCCTCAAATCTGGCCACAACATTGTCCAGGCAGATAAACCTCTGCAGCAGCAGAGAGCTGATAGCCCTCATGACCCGTGGGGGGAGGAGGTGGGGCACACAGGTGAGGGACTAGGGTGGTCAGACCTTTGGCTCCAGGGTGTTTCCCATCCTCTTCAGCCCACTGCAGCCCTTCAGAACACCTCCTGGGAGGCTGTCCACCATGCAGCAGGTCTGTGAGTGAGTGGGACAGCATGGTGCCCTTGGGATGGGGCTTTCCCTCCTTCCATTCCCCCGCTTTTTCCATTCCCCCCCTCACACCTCCACCCCTGTTCCCCAAGGGTCCCCCAGGGCCAGGACCCATCACTCTCTTGGGAATGGCCTTCCACCTTCATGAGAATGGCACAAACAGTGGACCTTCCCATGCTGAACTGGTTCCCAACAGATTGGTAGCTGTTGGGAGTAGCCAGCTTCCAGAAGGTGATGACTACCCTCTTTTCCAGGGAAATGGTGAGGTGGAGGTGGGGGTCATCCCTGCAGAGGATGGGGGTGATCCAGGTGCATAGCTCCAGAAAGGTGGCCTTCTGCATGTGGAAATTCTGGAGCCAGCTCTGGTTGTCCCACTCGCCCACCACGAGCCAGTCCCACCGGTCTGACCTGGAGGTGTAGTGTCAGACACACCTGATGACTCAGGGGTGTGGGTGCCACCAAAGCAAGGCAGCAGCAATGATGGCTTCCTCCTCATGGGAGAGGGCCCGGCTTATCTCTCCTCCTCTGGAGGTGGAGAAAGATGGCAAGAATGACATGCTGCAGAAGCTGCAGCAGCTATGGGTGTGGCCAGTGCAAGCCTGGGGGCTGCTCTGACTGGAAAGCTCTGCATCTCTCTCAGTAAGCCTGGGAGCCCTGCACTAGCTTTGCTATCTCTCCAAAGCTGTGTCTACATGTGCACGCTACTTCGAAGTAGTGGCACTAACTTCGAAATAGCGCCCGTTGCGGCTACACGCGTCGGGCGCTATTTCGAAGTTAACTTCGATGTTAGGCGGCGAGACGTCGAAGTCGCTAACCTCATGAGGGGATTGGAATAGCGCCCTACTTCGACGTTCAGCGTCGAAGTAGGGACCGTGTAGACGATCCACGTCCCGCGACGTTGAAATTGCCAGGTCCTCCATGGCGGCCATCAGCTGGGGGGTTGAGAGATGCTCTCTCTCCAGCCCCTGCGGGGCTCTATGGTCACCGTGGGCAGCAGCCCTTAGCCCAGGGCTTCTGGCTGCTGCTGGGGCAGCTGGGGATCCATGCTGCAGGCACAGGGTCTGCAACCAGTTGTCGGCTCTGTGTATCTTGTGTTGTTTAGTGCAACTGTGTCTGGGAGGGGCCCTTTAAGGGAGCGGCTTGCTGTTGAGTCCACCCTGTGACCCTGTCTGCAGCTGTGCCTGGCACCCTTATTTCGATGTGTGCTACTGTGGCGTGTAGACGTACCCTCGCAGCGCCTATTTCGATGTGGTGCCGTGCAACGTCGAAGTTGAACATCGACGTTGCCAGCCCTGGAGGACGTGTAGACGTTATTCATCGAAATAGCCTATTTCGATGTTGCTACATCGAAATAAGCTATTTCGATGTTGGCTTCACGTGTAGACGTAGCCCAAGAGGTATGTAAGCCTCAGCATAGGCAGGGAACATGCCCCAGGGGAGGCCCTTTAAGGGTGGGCTGGGCTGTTGATCCAGGAAGGGCTCGGCTTCCATGCAACCCTGACTTCCAAGTCATTGGAGCTCACTCTGTCGACAGAGCAGTCAGGGTGTGCAGATGGTCTCTGTTGACAGAAGGATTCAACAGAGAGAGCCTGTATTAGGTGTGGACATATTCTGTAGACAGAGGTTCTGTTGGGAATTACTTGTTGACAATGACTTATGTCTAGAGAACTCTGAGTGTAGATGCAGGTTACCTGTCTTCCTAAGCTAACATGTCAGCAATGCTTCTTGTGATCTCTCCTCATTGACATTCGTTTTCACTGCCATATATCCTATGACATGAGGTAAAATTTTGAGTGGATGTTTAGGTGCAAGAAATAGTGTAAATTCTCACTAGTCTACCAGCCAAGATGCTAACGGAGAAGCATTATTTGTTGGTGGCAGAACCTGATGCTTTCCAGATATTCAAGGAACGATAGTCTCTGACCTGAGGAAATCGTACAGTGTAAGAACAGAGATACAAGCATATGAGGGAGGGTAACAGCAAACATAAATTTTTATACACACTGGCCGTGTCTACACTAGCCCCAAACTTCAAAATGGCCACGCGAATGGCCATTTTGAAGTTTACTAATGAAGCGCTGAAATGCATATTCAGTGCTTCATTAGCATGCAGGTGGCTGTGGCACTTCAAAATTGATGCGCCTCGTCGCCGCGCGGCTCGTCCTGACGGGGCTCCTTTTTGAAAGGACCCTGCCTACTTCGAAGTCCCCCTTATTCCCATGAGCTCATGAGAAGTCCCCTTTATTCCCATGAGCTCAACACATGCAGACTACACTGTTATGAAAGACTGATGCTTAGAATTGCATCAGCACCTGAGAAATTTCACGGTTTAATTAACAAGTCATGCGATGGTGTGCAGAGCCACTGAATATTTATGAGAATATTACAGTTTTTGGAAGACACCAAGACAAGTATGACAAGAAACTGGGAAATGTTTCAAAATGTTTTTAAGATCAACAATTAAGGTTGAATTCAAAGCAATATGAGAGAAGGGTAAATAAAATGGACAAAAATGTTTAAGAAATTGTATTGCATTCTGGTAGATTATTTTCTGGGATTTATCTGGGGAAATATTCAGATATAGAAATCACATATATGGCCCATTTTCATCTCCAGAGACGGTAGTTAACAGCAGTGGTGAGGATCTATGGGCAGTGTTTGAGTCTGTAGCTTTTCTCGTGACTTATCCGTCCAATATTGGATTTGCACAGTTGATTGCAATAACCACGTCAGCCTATTTCCCAATTTTTCAGTCTGAGAGTTTTTCCTTCTAAGTTCTTTCTCATGGCTTGCATATGTACTATCGAAGGATGATGTGCCCTGTCATAGCAATCTTTGCCAGGCATTTCGATCTGATGAAATAGATTCCTAAGATTTTGGATCGATGTTGAATTTTTTCATGGCGTTTTTGCATGTATCCTCGAATCTTAGCTTTGCTCTTCCTCTTGTTCTCAACCCACATAACAGTTTACCGAACAGGATTTCTTTGGGAAGATGTTTGTCAGCCAGTTTTCTCACATGACCGAGACATCTTAGTCTTCTACTGTTGAGGATCGCTATGAAGATGGGAAATTCAGATCTTGGCAGGGCATGTGCATTTGAAACTTTATCTTGCCAGTTGATTTTCATAATTCTGTGGAGGCAGTGAAGATGGAAGCTGTTAAATTTTTTTCTCCTGGTTAGAGTAGGTGGTCCATGCCTCAGAACCATATAGCAGGATACTCAATACATGTGCCTCATATATTAGTATCTTTGTTTTCACTGTCAGCTTAGGATGGTTCCATGCTCATTTCCTAAGTCTGCCAAAAATCATAGCTGCCTTACTGATTCTGATGTTCAGTTCTTCACCCATGGATAGGTTTGTTGTGACAATAGATCCAAAGTAACAGAATTTTTGAATAACATCTAATGGGGTGTTATCCAGAATGCCATTGGGTCGTTGAGGTATACCTTGAGTGAATAACACAGTTCTCTTCATGCTTATGTCAAGGGAAAACAACTTGCAGGCTCTGGATAGAGAATCCATCAGTGACTGCAATGTGTCTCCATTATGAGCAACAAGAGTTGCACCATCTGAGGAGTTCCCTAATGAGGACTTTATTGACCTTAGTTTTGGCCTTGAGTTTTGCCAGTTTGCTTATTTCTTCATTGCTGTTCCAGGCATCCAGCTCTGAAGGAATTACAAAAGTAAAGGTGATAATATCGCAACCCCTCTGCAACTCCCTTTTTTCATCAGGACCTCCAGTTTGATCATTGTGGGTGTCCTCCACAAATCTGTATAAATAGGGTAAAAGCACACAAAAGACCAGATTTCACAGTCTGCAATGCATTCTGCATGGCTGTGACTGTAAGGGCCCTACTCATGCTATATGCCTTTTTTGCATGCTAAGCAAGGTGCATACTGAGAGACTGTGAAATCTACACCTCAAACAAACAGCAGGGCATGTCATGATCATGAATAAAAAGGAAGGATTGCTTTGGTGTATCTCAGAGTGCAAACAGGATCCTTCACCTACTTGGTAACTTGAAGTGTCCGTGTTTTGTGAAAGAAGGGGTACAACCTCTTTTGCTCTAAATCACTATGGGGATTTTGGCTGAGCAATACTTGATCAGACATTGGCCTATTGGGTTAAATTAACCATGTGCTTCCAGTATTTCTATCTACTACAAGTGGAATCTCTATCCCTGTGTGTACATGTGCCTCTTCCTTTCGAAAGGGGCATGTTAATGAGTGGGTTTGAAAGATTCTAATGAGGCGCTGCAATGAATATGCGGTGCATCATTAACATAGTGGTGGCTGCAGTGATCCGAAAGTGTGGCTTTTCAAATTGTGTGCAGAACCCCCTGGGTTTTTGAAAGCCCTGCTTCCTATCTGGTGATCAGAAGAAGGGGCTTTAGAAACCTGCACTTTCGAATTGCTGCGGCTGCCATTATACTAAGGAGGCGCTGCATCTTTCAAACCCGCTCATTAACATGCCCCTTTTGAAAGGAAGAGGCATGAGTAGACCCAGCCTACGATTTGTTCTGTTTGATGTTACTATACACACATCTCACTGTTGTGTGTTAAACAGAGCAGAGAACTGAGGTGGAACTAGTGAGTAGAGGTATACTGTTTTTTTTGGAAGCTGCACAGGGGTGAATATTACAGTTTCCAGTCGACCAGGACTGGACAGTCCAAGGAGATGCACAGAAGGTTTCAGGTAGGGAGTGTGCTAAATGCTAAGCTACCGAGTGACGGTGGAACAGTGGAACCTAGAGGAGACTGTTTGTGTTGCCCATAGTAAGTGGAGTTGGTAAGCTGACCCCAGCAGGTACAGACAAGATTTTGTTGGGTTTTAAGTATGATAGTGAGATGCCTTACAGCTCTGGGTGGTCCTGGAAACATCACACATATGATGCTTGGTCAGCAAAGAAACAGAGTTCCAAGGTGCATTCACAGTTCTCCTCCTATCACTAGCTGGAAAGCAGCGTCAAGTAATGTTTCAACTACTGCTGCCACCCAACTGTATGTCATTTGCCGTTGTTTACTATGTGCTGCTGCATGGCTCTGCTGGTGTTGGCTGCTGAGTCATCACTTTCCCTGGTGCAGCTTGCTTCTCTCTGCTGCAATCTCTTCAATGCCATATCTTGAGGCGCCACCATTTAAACCAGCTCTCTTCTTCAAGAGGTGTCCCTGAGGGAGTTCCACATTAGGTGTGTTGGCCCCTAGTGATTATAGTTGGAGGCTTTTAGCAGCAGCACACACATAGTATGAGTCCTGAGCAGGTACAAGTGGTTAATCACCATGTGCTGCCAGCCATCTCTCAGTTCATTCTTGACTGCCTTAGTCTTAGATTAGAACACAACAGCTCCATGAAAGCACTCCCTGACTAACCTTTAGCTATCTTACATTACCTTTTACCTGCCCCGTTTTTAGCCTTACATCTTACCCTAATTATTTTCTTAAAAAAAAATCTTTTTATTTGACCTCTAACACCACTCAGGGTGACTCTCTTGGAGTCAAATGCTGAACAGCTTGCCAGGTTCCCTGGGATTCAATCACTGCAGACTTTTAATCTCCATTACTGATGCCCATGCACATCTGCTTGGGTGAGGTGCAAGCACCACAGAAGCATGCACACTGTAAGAAGCTGTCTGCCAGGTCACTCAAAGCCAAGAACCTACAACTGAAACCTCTCTTGATGGAGAAATCACTCAGGCCATTTTCAGACCAGATGCTGGGGGAGAAGAGGATGTAGGGGAGAGGAATTAAAGGGGAGGGCCTGGGGCCTAGCTGTGCCTGTTTGCCATGCTGCCAGGATCAGGGCTAGCTCCTCCCACCAAGGCTGCCCTGACCTCATTCCTGGGCATGTGCTCAGGGACCATACTGAAGGGTCTGATAGGCCAGATGTGGCTTGTGCTCCTTAGTTCCCCCCCGCCCCCCCGAACTACACCACTGTAAAGTGGTCCAGTAGGTCTATTAGAGCCTCATTAGTGAATTGCTGGAATGTCTTGGGGCATTAGTCAGGTCAAACAGCATAGGTAAATATTCATAGTGGCTTCAGGGGGTTCAAAAGATAATATGATATCCTCTAGGTGAAATCAATGAGAATGTAAGGTCTTCAGATATACAGTTCAGGAAATATATGGCCACCACTCTCCCCAGATTTTCCAACAATTCAGGGAAATGGGGTATCAAGTAGTGGATCTGGAATGTTCCCTCTTGTAGAGCTCAGTATCTGACACAGAGACAGGTGGAGAGTGAAGGAGAGTGTTCACTGAAGCTGGTTCAAAGTGGAAGTAGATGCTCTTTCAGGGGAGGTCATAATCTGGTGGCCACGACAGTTTTTTGTGCAGGGATCGTCCTATGGACAACCTCTGAGCTTGTCAGGCAAAATAGATGGAAGAATGCCCAATTGGGGGATCCTGGTAGGTCTTAGATGTGAGTTAGGTGTTAAACATTAGGATTGATCAAGCTGTCCACATGCCCACCAGCTGAAATTGTATGACTGTAGACAGAATTACACTTTTCTGTTATGGGTGGGACACATATACCATCTTTTCTTCAGGACTGAAATGAAAGCATACTACAAAACCAAAACATTATTGGTTTCATTTCATGTAATGAATTTTCAGGAAGTATACAATTCAAAATGCCTTCCTTTTGTACAAGGCTATACATGAAAACATGTCTCCATTAAAAAAAAAAAGGACAAATGCAAGCTGATGGAATGTTTTGCAGGGCATTGGCTAGATAGAGTGTGTGGTGGACTGCAAGCAAAAATACTGTATGGTCCCTCCTGTGTTCAGGGAAAAAAGACCTTGTGTTGTGTATTCTTTATAAATAATAAATAGGATTGCAGCAAGGAAATGTCTGAATCCTTATTTCTCCTCCTAACTAAAACTGTCCTTAATACCCTGAATTTGGATAACTGTGCCTGTCAAAGGAGATAGTGGGTACCTATGGGACTTTAGCAATAGAACTATAGGCACCTGAGTAGTTTGACATGTTCATAGAGCTAGGTGGAAGTTGACCAGGGATTTTAAGGATCTAAATTTTGCACATATGTAACTAAATGCATCTGTGTACTTAGCTGCCAGACAGTTTCTGCATATGTCTGTGATTATTATATGGATGGTGCATATGAGGTCTCTTTTCTGTAATAGCATGAGTGAGTTATACAGAGAGTTTGTAGAAAGTTCAGTTGCATTATCTTTTGAGGATGGAAATAATTTCTGTGAGTGTACCATATAATTGACAGCATTCTATGAGATTCCCAAGTGGGGTGGAATGTTGGATGCTTATTCTATGATTTTGACATGTGTTTAACTTTAATTATTTGGATGTGTGGCCTAGGTTATGAAGCATCTGTAGTTGTCTATAAATAAAGATCTTTTTCTTGTTTGAAACATGTACACTGACACAGTCACAAAGAGAGATTTACTTATTTTGTACCTAGAAAGAAGGTGTTACTTTTCATTATTCAATCCAAAACTTCTTAAGTTAAATTAATTAGCTGTTTATTGGTTTATTGGTTTCATTTCATGGAATGAATTTTCAGGGAGTATAAAATACAAAATTCCTTCCTTTTATACAAGTGCATACATGAAATCTGTGATGAAGGTTTATGGGCTAAAGATGAGGCACACTAGACTTATTTTTATGTAAGATAGTTATCATCAGAGCAGCAAAAACAAGTTGCAGTCAAAAGGGTGTAACTTATCCACTTCCTCATGCTCACCTGTAAGAGCAATAGCCTCCACTACCAAATCTAATTCCTATTGCGCTCTTTACAATATATTGGATTTCCTATGAGTTTCTTTTAGCCTTTAAGTAAAGTTTTGCTACAAAGATTAGATATGATTTGAAGTCAAAACAGTTGGCTTTATACTGTATGCTTTACAATTCTTTATATAGAAAAGACAGGTGACAGTTGGAATATGTTTGCTGTGTTAGAAATACTGTAACTGACAGACAATAATAATGTTTCAGTTCATTTCATCTTTGATTTGATTTTGATGATGGTGGTCTGAAAAAAAGTAATCTAATATTAGATATTGCATAAGATTAGGAAAAACACATTCACTTCTGGTGGTATTTTTAGGTAACAGCTTAAATACTGGTGGTACTAGAGACCAAATAAAATAGCCATTAGTCATCCTATAAGGAGCAAGTAGTCACCAAACAGAATTAGTGCTCTCAAATAAAGAAGTGAGCTTCCCCCACCATCATCTGAAATCATTATCCTGTTTTAGGGTTTAGTAATGTTTCACAGAATCATTTTTAACAGCTAATTTATCCTTCCTCTTATACTTAAAAATGCACAGTAGGCTCATAAAAAGTAATTCTCCCAGCCGTGGAGGTATCTAATTTAATGAGAGATTCATCAGTTGAAGGATTTCAAGCAGCAGCAGCAACAGCAACTGACCTCATGCAGGAAAGGAAGTCTGACTTTCTGTTAATGTATAAGGTACAAACTGCCAACCAAACAAGGATCTGCTTTACTTCTTAAATCCAGAGACTCCACTTATTACCAAAGAATACTAACCTGGAAGGTGTGTCAAACTCCATTTGGGTCAGAGAAATGAAGGTGTTAGATGAAAAATATGGGCCAAACCCGATATAATGAGATGAGATTTTGGTAAGCTTCTGGTTAGTTGGCTTTGGTGGAGCCAGGGACACAGGAGACATTCTCTGCGGATGGACTTCAGGAGATCTCAGCTGAGAGTATCTGGCCCATTTCCCTTCATCTGGGGACTGGGGGGGCTGTTGCTTTCCTCTATGACTCCCTCTTCCTCTCTTATTCTCCTTCATGTTGTGTGATGTGGAGGGAAATATAGTCATATGTTACCTCTGGTGCATGGTCTCTCCCACCTCTCACTGCTGCCACTGGATAGTAGAGGTGCTGTTGAGTCCAGGTGATTGCTTATAGTCCAATGGTGATGTCAAGGGGAAGGAAAAATAAGATAGTTTTCTGCATAAGCAGAGCACAGCTTCAGTCTTATCTTTTCCCCTTTAACCCTGTTGCTAGATATCTGGTTATGCTGAGGTCTAGCCTGCTTGCCAGTGCTGGGGACCTGGAAGGGATTTTCTCCACTCTGCATTCTGGGCTGATCTGGTAAAATTAAATTACTATTGTCACTTTGACAGGCAGGCGCTAGTGCAGTTACTGGGATAAGAGATGGCTCTAAAACCAACTCCACTGCTTAGGTGCTGGTCCTGGGCATCACATGGCATGGTGAGGAGATACGTATCTGTGTCTGGAGAAACCTGTGTCTCCTGTCTAAGGTAGGAGGGAGCAGGTTGGAACTCTGGCTTCTCATCAGGGCTACATGGCTGGCTGGAGCACACAGAAGAGATGTGATTTTTCACTCTCACCCTCAGGTTTGTAGCATATTGGGGCCAGTGGCTGTAGGTGAGATCTGCACTAGAGCAATCCCACCTGATAGTTCTGGGTTCCCCTGTTTGGTGTTAGTTGTCAACAATGCGTAATCTCCATTTTAACAACATTGTGAAAGTTGTATTTCATTCTTCTTATGTCCACATCAATATAAAGTGTACAGGGGGGAAAATAATACAACACACAAGCTGCGTCTACACGTGCACGCTACTTCGAAGTAGCGGCACCAACTTCGAAATAGCGCCCGTCGCGTCTACACGCGTCGGGCGCTATTTCGAAGTTAACTTCGACGTTAGGCGGAGAGACGTCGAAGTTGCTAACCTCATGAGGAGATAGGAATAGCGCCCTACTTCGACGTTCAACGTCGAAGTAGGGACCGTGTAGACGATCCGCGTCCCACAACGTCGAAATTGCTGGGTCCTCCATGGCGGCCATCAGCTGGGGGGTTGAGAGATGCTCTCTCTCCAGCCCCTGCAGGGCTCTATGGTCACCGTGGGCAGCAGCCCTTAGCCCAGGGCTTCTGGCTGCTTCTGCGGCAGCTGGGGATCTATGCTGCAGGCACAGGGTCTGCAACCAGTTGTCAGCTCTGTGGATCTTGTGTTGTGTAGTGCAACTGTGTCTGGGAGGGGCCCTTTAAGGGAGCGGCTTGCTGTTGAGTCCGCCCTGTGACCCTGTCTGCAGCTGTGCCTGGCATCCCTATTTCGATGTGTGCTACTTTGACGTGTAGACGTTCCCTCGCTGCGCCTATTTCGATGTTGGGCTGAGCAACGTCGAAGTTGAACATCGACGTTGCCGGCCCTGGAGGACGTGTAGACGTTATTCATCGAAATAGACTATTTCGATGTCGCAACATCGAAATAAGCTATTTCGATGTTGGCTGCACGTGTAGACGTAGCCACAGATACTTACTTAGAAACAATGGGCCAGATTCCCTACTCACACTAGTGTAAATCAGGAGAAACTCGAAGTCAGCAGAATTGCACAGAGGCAAATGAGTGGAAGCTCAGGCCTAACACTTTTGAAAGATATCTAGGGCTGACAGCAAAAACCATATCACAAAGGAGTTCTGTCCATGAGATACAACTTCAAGAAAAAGCCAGCATGATTAAATGTCAATATATAGAAATAGATCACTGAACATCATGGGTAATAGTCTCTCATTATGTGGTTCAGACGCAATACATCTAAGCTATTGCATTCATTTCTGGGCACCTCTTTGTCAGACAGATACAGATTGGAGCTTGTCTGGAAATGATGGGTTTGCTTATGAAAAAAAATAGTAAATTCTTTTTTTGTTTCTCTCAAAATATTTCAGTATTGTTGATTATTTTTTGTGAAAAACCTGACGTTTCAATATTTTTTAAAAAAAAATATGTAGTTGCAAAGCCATTTTTTTTCAAAAAGGTAGATGAAACAATTGTTAACTAATTTTATTTCTGAAAATTGGAAGGAAATTCAGACACCGGAAATAAGAAAATGATTATAAGGTCAGGGGATATTTTTTGAGAAAAATGAAAAGCACTCAACAAGATGTCTTGGCTAAGCAATGAGTAGAAAAGGAGAGGCTAAAACTAATTGTGTGATGTAAATATAAAAAAATGAAAAATTATTTATTGTGGTTGAAGGGGTCTAATCAACAGTGAAGGAACGAAATTAAGAAAACAAAACTGAAGGGTGAAAACAGAGGAAAACTGATAGTTCTAAAATGTTCATCTTTATGCTTAATATATCAATGTCATTATGGTTGTATATTTTTGCATGACATCCGGAGATTCAGAAAAAGTGAACCTGTGAAAATCAGACCAAATTTTTTTTTTTCTTCCCTCTTATTTTTCATTCTATGATAGCAGTGAAGAGGTTTGGCTCTATACATTTTACTGTTATCCTTTTTATATCATTGCTATCATGTATCTGATTGCATTAGCCAATGACATGTCTGACATATAACTGCCTGTTTTCAACATGTAAACACATTCCCCTAAATTATACAATAATAACTTCTGACTGATGCAAACTTTTTACTTGACAAAATAAAATTGTTGTCTTCTGACAGTATGACTTAAAATAATCTACAATGGGAGATAAAGCTGTCATCTCATTTTATCTCATTGGAGTATAAGAAACAATGTTAAATTTTGGGTTATGCCTGTTATCCCAAGATTTGCATTATGCTTTGTAAATTATGATTGACCTACATAGAATTTATTCTTTATCAAGTAGTCAACAGATGCTTTCAATACCCATCAAATTCACTATGTTCAGACTCATATTATTTTAATATAAAAACTTATAAAATATTTATAAGAAGATGGTGCAACAGTACTCTTAATTATGTTTATGTCTCTCTGCTCCATTAAAAAAAATATTGCACTGTGAGGAGATATGTAAATTTGGAAAGACTGAGAAAAAATACAGAAGCTTTGTTATGCTTGTGTATACTATGCCAACATCAATATCTTACATTATTTTATCTAACTAAAGCATATTGTTGTGAGTTAATTGGAGATTTCTTACATTTTTGTCTTATGAGTAGTAAATCCTTTATAGCATTCCACAAAGAAAGGGGATTTGGCATTATTGAAAAAGAAATCCATTTTTTTTTGGGTCTTCTTCAAATGTCTATGTTCTAGAAATCTACAGAATGCAGATTATTCAGTTAAGGATCTTTCTCATCTATTTTAAAGAAGGCAAATCACATGCTCTTGATTACACAGAGAAGCTCCCTGACAGGACCTATAAATTCCAGCTAGGGGGCAATCATTTGGCAGCCACACTACCCAGGTATCTTGGTGCAGAGCAGGGTGACCTTGATGTTTCTCAATAGCAAGAAGCAGGACAGCAGAGTTTAGCTCTCAGGACCTTGCTCAGAGATGATGTATTACAGTGGTCAGTTAAATATCAGCACACTATTGTAAATTGGTGTGATTCTCAGACACAGGGAATATGGAGGTAGAATTTTAGCAGGAAATGCAGCTAACAGGAGAGTGTAAAATTCACATAGGTGCCCTCATCCTCTAATAGAGCAGGAGCGGAGCTAAACACTTTCAGAGGTTCTCTGGTGCCTACTAGCACCTAAACACCAATAGACAAGGTATAGTTTGTGTTTCCAAGTGCTTTGCTGTTGCCATTATCCAGGTCCCTTTTGTCCCTGAGCTCAGTTAATCATCATTACGTGGCTCATGCTGCCTGTCACGCCACTAGAAGCCTCTGCTGCACTCTGAAACATTTGGGTTCCTCCATGGAAGTAATTGGCTCAGAAAGGAGAATCCTTCACTCCTTCCTCCCTGTTCTGTGCTCATGAAGTCATAATACCTTTAACCTTTAATAGACCTTCCAACACAATGCGTTCCACAAGTTCTGAACAGTCAAGGTTATTCGTGAGTGGACACAGCCAGAGGATGTTTTATCCTAAACTCTGATCATTCACCAGGGTTTTTAACACCATTCTTGGCATTTTCTGTGCACAAAATGCACCCATTGAAGCTAGTACAATGGATTGTGTAGATTATTCCTACATTGCTCCTCATCTAGGATAATCCCCTTGAAGAGATTAAATCTACCTGTTGTATAATGGAATCCTTTCCACAGCAGATATTGTTTGTTTCAACACGTCTTAGCTTCAGATTTATACCACTTTCCCCACAATACTAGAGGGCAAACACAGGGTGAAAATTTCTGAGGCATGCCATGACTTGTGCTAAAGGCCCCCTATTTGAATCCTAGTCTGGAGTAGGCCTATAATCCTATAAATCCTATAATACAGAAATCCAGTTAGCATGAGTGGAAAGCTACCCCGCTGTGCCCCGCTCCCTCATCTCACTCACAAGACCCAGGGAATGTCATCCCAGCTCAGACAGGACCTTGGAGTTTGAAGGGAGGGAGAGTTGCCTCAGCAACCACATTCGGAGGAGAGGCCCTGCATATGGGAGCTGAGTTATGGTGTTCTCTCCTTCACCATACCAGGCTGGTACTCAAAACAAATGTGTTATTACTCTATGCTGTTAATGTATTTTGCTTTAATCCTCTAGATAAGCACTCCTGGATATACCAGTGTGGAGGCACCATCATTACTCTTGTAGACGCATCATCCATCCAGTTTGACACAAATATGTTATTGCATGTCTGTTTTGTTTGAATAACTTTGTTAAGAAAACTATCTGTACTAGGAATAAGATGTTCTATAAGCTATGGGCAGGGATACTATGTAACCTTTCTATATATTGGCTTATTGTGCTCATTTCATCTTGCTGCTAGACCCTCTCCTGTATGAGGTGACACCCAGACAGTATTTTGCCCCCTCCCCTCATCAATAATCTATATAATCGATTGTAACCTATTGTCTGACAGTGATTGCCGAGCCTAATACATGAAATAGGGAAATAATTAGGTCAACAGGAACAAATAAATTTCTTATAGTCTGTCTATAAAAAAGCCAAAAGGGCTTGATGCTAGGCAATAGTGGTGTGAGAATATGTGTGGGAACTTTTGGAAAGATAAAGTACTATATGCTTCCTTCAGATCATTACTTTTATGTTACTGACATTTTTAATAAGTGAACAGTATAGGGAGCTAACTTCAGCCCTTGAGATAAAATCTGTAGTGGGGTTGACTCACATAAATACTTCCTTTGAATTCACTGGGGCTACCCATATATGAGTATGAGCTGAGCAATCTAGCTGGCTGAGTTTAAGTATCTGCCATATTTCATGCCCCATAGCAGGAAAAAAATAGTTCCAATGAAAATCCTTGAGGTTCATCTTACCTCACAAATACTTCCTTCAAAGAGGCTTGGAGACCAGGAAAATGGAAGAAACAATATTAGACACTTTTAAACCTCCTAGACCTCCAGGAAAAGGAATGGACAACATGTTGTCTGCAAGCTGCTCAATGACATCTGCCAGCCTTCATCTCCCTTCTGGTAGTGTGGTTACTCATGATAAGGACTCATACTAGTATTGGTTACCTGACTAGTGCCTGTATTCTGCCTCCAACCTCAAGGGGTTGTGCAGGTTGAAACTCTCTAGTCTGGCACTCTCTGGTACAGCAACATCAGTAGTATGGGATGATTTTAGTTATCTGTATGGCCACTTATCATGGGTGTGGCCGAGTTTCCTGTAGTCCCATAAAGTTTGTTTACAGCCACCAATCCTGGCTCTCAGTGTTCTGTACTGTTATTTCACTATAATTTACACCTAGATGTATTCTCAGAACCCAGTAAACAGTGGAATTATTGGTAATGCTGCTAGGCAATATTGACCTCCTGTGGTTCAGCAAATGCTCAAGTTCAGGGCTGGTCAGGTCCCAAAAGTGCTGGCCCAGAGAGGTTTAACCTGTAGGTTCAGAGTGGTACAAAGTGCACCAATCCCCCTATTAATAGCTAGTCAAATGCTCGCCATCCTCTAAAAGCCCCACTTTCTCACCCTTTCCTCATGCTTCATCTTCAGTATTTTTGTTTCTTTCTTGCATTCTTGGCAAAGGGGAGCTTTGGGAACATAGAGCTCTCATTAGAGTAGCATAGGACCACACATTTTGCAGTAGCAGAACTCTGCTCAGAAAGCACAGCTTGCTCATCCTTGCAGCTGTGATGGCTGATCTCAAAAGGAAGCAGGCTTTAGGGGGAAAAAGCAGTGTTTTAACAAAATGTTTAAGTTAGTCATATGCTGCCATTTCATGCAGAGTGATCTTGAACCAATTTAATGAGTGCATGTTCTGTACGACTTTGAAAGGATTAATGTATGCTCTTGAGCCTCCTCAAATGTGCAGCTAATAGAAACTGTCTGAGTACATGAGTTTTCACACATCTTTGAGCTAAATCAGAGACTCAAATGTTAAATCAAACACTCTGGGGCAACATGTGACAGTTCCTGGAGACCTTGAGGTCCGTAAGCCAGTGAAGGGATTATTCTGACCACTTTCTTTTTTTTTTTAATTCACTTCTGTACTGATACTGATAATGCTCATTTTAATATATGATAATATACTTCTTTTAATAATTAAACCAAATATAATGTGATACAAATTAGTGAGACAGTTTAAAGGGAGTGAAAAAGACTACCATTCTGGGTCTTATTCACAATAGTGTCTAATGTTAAAGATATGATATAACTGTCCTGCTCAATCTAGCACCAGTGAGGCCTCGGTTAGGGTAAGGTGTCCAGTTCTGGGCACCATGCTTTAGGAAAGAAGTAGGCACACTGTGGCATCCAGAGGACAGCAACCTTGACAAATAGGGTAGAAAACCTGACATGGGAAAGGTTAATAAAACTGGACACGTTTAGTCTTGAGAAAAGAAAACTGGGAATTGCGGGGCTGATAGTCTCCAAATATTATAAACCCAGAGGTGAAGGTAAGCTGGTGTACTGCTCTGGCAAGAAGCTAGCAGGCTGGCTGGGGCACTTGGCTGCAATGGGGATTAGGGAGGGTAAACTGCCAGTCTGGCTCATGGGGCTTCCATCAGGCTGGTATACTGAGCAGCCGGCAGCCAGGCAGGTAATAGTGACTGGCTGAGGTGTGTCCCTCCACATCAGGGACTACCCCGGTTCAGAGTGCGCCTGCCCCCAGTGACCTTTCAGGAGGGTGTTTGTGGGAGGGGGCAGGCAGCAGCTGCACATACCAGGTTGCTGCTGCTCTTCTTCCCCTTCCCCTGATGATCAGGGAGTGAGAGAAAAGTGCACAGTCTGCATGAATTCCTCTCACTCCCAGAAGTGGCAGAGGTGGAATGTGTGCAGGCTATACACTTTTCCCCTCGGTCCTTGGTAGTCAGGAACGGGGGAAAGAGCAGCAGTGGTATAGTATGTGTGGCTGCAGCTCCTCTGCCCTCCTTAAATGCCATCCCCGTACCCCCACATCCCCTCTGCCCTGAGCCTCTCATGCTCACTGCCTCCTGCCCTGACACCTGCACCTTTACATCCCTCCTGCTCTGAGCCCCTCAACTTCAGCCCCCTTCCCTGACTCCTGAATGCCCCAATTGTCCCCTGACCTGAGCCCTCCACAGTCTCAGTCACCAGACCTGACTCCTGCACCCCACACCCCCTGCCTCTTGTCCTGTCCCCCAACCTTTTGCCTGAGTCCCTCCTTACACCTCTAACCCTGACTCCTGCACCCCAACACCCTCAGGGTCCTGACCTGACTCCTGAACTTCCCACTTTCCCCAGTCATGAATCCTACACCCCCACATCCCCAGCCCAATGCCTGACCTCCTTCTCACCCCAAGCTCCTGCTCCGACCCCGGCTAACACCCAACCCCACTTCCTTCCCTGAGCCTCCTGCACAAGACCCCACACGTAACTTTCTTACAGGTAATATCATATCTCATATCTCCAACATCCTGCCCTGAGCTCCCACCCTTCCCCCTCAGGAAGGGCACAACTTGACAGAACCCATAAGAAACTTAAATTATTGTCACCCCTGAAAAATGATTAGCTCTATGACCACTGAAGGCAGGACAAGAAGTAAAAGAGATTTATCTTAGCTATTCAGAAAAAATGTCTAGCTATAAGCATAAGAAATTTAATGAGAATAGTAACAGAGAGAAAGCTGTGCTGGTCTATATACTATCAAAACAAAAAAGCAGTTCAGTAGCACTTTAAAGACTAACAAGTAATTTATTAGGTGAGCTTTCGTGGGACAGACCCACTTCTTCAGACCAGAGCCAGACCAGAACAGACTCAATAGTTAAGGCACAGAGAACCAAAAACAGTAATCAAGGTGGACAAATCAGAAAAAAAAATTATCAAGGTGAAGAAATCAGAGAGTAGAGGGGCAGAAGGGGTGGGCGGGAGGGGAGTCAAGAATTAGATGAAGCCAAGTATGCAAATGAGCCCCTATAGTGACCCAGAAAATTCCAATCTTGATTCAAACTACATGTTAATGTTTCGAATTTGAATATTAACGAGAGATTTCATGAGAGTTTGTGTAATCCCCATGGTGGGAAGGATTTAAGAATGGGTTAAACAAACTCTTGTCAGGGATGATCTAGGTTTATCTGGTCCTTTTCTCTGCTCAGGAAGCTGCACTTGCTGACCTCTCAAACTCCTTTCCAGGCCTAAGTTTCAATGATTATTAATTTTACTTGACTGTTTCAGAGTGCAGCGGTATTCTCTTGCTACCCCACACTGTTGGACAGCATCGGAACCCTGCAAGCAGCTGCAGCTATCAAGGATGCTTGTACGTATTGTCTGAGTTCCTCACAATCTTCAATGTATTTATTCTCATAACAGCCCTGGGAAAATTCTATTCCCTCCACTTTAAAGACTGGGGAACTGGGGCACAGAGTGGTTAAGTGATTTGTCCAAATTAACACAAGAAGGTTATAGCAGACGAAGGATCTGAACCCATGTCTCTGGCTAATATTCTAATTACTGGACAATCCTGCCTTTCAAATTAATACACATTATTGCTAACTCCTTGGAGACGGTGTGTTGCAATCTCTCCTGAACACACCAAAAGAGTCAGGGCCCACTTGGGAGTGAAGGACAATATGGGCTAGATCAATTTTCAGAGAGGGGAACAAGTGATTGAATTTCAGCTCTGGCCCCAATGCACCTTATGCTCTGTGAGAGTGTGGGAAATGGTGGAGGGGAGAAAGGCTAAAGCCAGTGCTTTTTTTGTGTCACTCCTGAGTACTGGCACCTCGGCAGCCCCAGTCATGGGATTGGCTGAGGTGATTGAGGAGGATGGGAGAGAAGTGAAGCTGGCTGAGTACCGGCACCTCTTTTTTTTTTCCCCCAAAAAGACACTAGCTAAAGCCATTGGAAAAACCCAGCTTTGATAAAAGTGCAACCAGAAAACTACAGTGCAGAGTTACTTTGGGCTTGTCTACGCTACCTCCCTACTTCAAAGGGAGGACGGTAAGTAGGGCGTTGGGAGTTTATTATTGGAGTGCTGAGGTGCACATGCAGCACTTCATTAAGCAAATTCCCCCCATGGCAACTCCGAAGTTTTAAACTTCAAAGTGCCGGCTCGCGTGTAGCCAAAATTTTGAGGATGAAAGGGACTTTGAAATGTCAGTGGGTGAGCCACAGCTACACGCCATCCGGCAATTTGAAGTTTAAAACTTCATAGTTGCCACGGTGGGTGGAATTTCTTAATGAAGTGCTGCATATGCACCACAGCACTTCATTAATAAACTCCCACCACCCTACTTACCATCCTCCCTTCGAAGTAGGGAGGTAGTGTAGATGCAGCCTTTATGGAGGCAGTCAGGGATCTACTCAACTAGTTTGCTCCAGTTAGAATAAGGTACCAGTTCACATAAAAACAATTCTGAAACAGCCACAGAGTAGGTATGTGGCAAAATAGTGAGAACTACTGGCCTGGTTAGCCCAACGTACAGAAATTCAGGACAAATCTCTTTCCTAGACAGCCATATGCTTTTCTGGAAGATTTGTTTTTGATACACCTGTATTGTGCCCCAAAACTTGTATAACTGCTGGAAATTCCATCACGTTATGTTCCTGGACTTCCTGACTGGTATGAAATAGGGCCAGAGCACTCAGCTTCCTGCCACTGTGGAGATGCTGCACACAGCAGGCAGGAAGGAAAGGAAAGGAAATAGCTCAGTGATTAAAGCAATGGCCTTGTAAACCCAGGATTGTGAGCTCAATCCTTGAGGGGGCCTTTCAAGGGTCTGGGGCAGGTTAGATTAAAAAAAAATCTGTCTGGGCTGGTGATAGGTCCTGCTGTGACTGCAAGGGACTGGATCTGATGACCTCTCAAGGTCCCTTCTGGGTGTGCAGTATGATATGGTGGGGTGGAACAGGCTTAAAGATTACTCTGGCTCCTGCTCCTGGCATGGTGTGGCAGAGAAGGCAGGCAAACCCTGCTTCTGCCGTACCAGGACCCTTAATCCTCCAGGTCCCTCCCATCCATAGGATGGCTGGCCATCAAAAGCATGGGGCCCAGTACAACTACCCCAATTTGTCCTATGGATGGGATGGCTCTTCCTATGTTATAAAAGTGATCAGACTCTATGATCTAATAAGTCTTTCTGACCTTAAAATCTGTAAAGGGTACACTTACCTGTATCTAGGAGAATATCCAGAGTCTGTCCCTGACTAACAGAGATCTATTAAAAATATTTATTTCACTGCTATTATTTCCCAAGGAATTTACCACCCTTGTAGTGTTTCAGCCTGGTCTGGTTTATTGTTTCTGACATGCTTACCAACTCCTCACACCCTCAAAATTGTTTCAGTGTCTCACTCTTTGCTCCTCAGTCACTCCAGTCAATCACAATTATAGGTCTTTCCAAATGTATTCAGATTTCCTTAATGAAATAAAAAGTATATCAATTGATTTTTGAGGCTGACTCTGGTAGCAGTTGGAATGTAAAGAGAAATTGCTAAGCAACTTTAGTGCTTGAACTTGCTGTATGTTCTGTGAACCCACATAAAGGGGAAGACGGGTCATGCAGCAGCCACAGTGCAGGAGCAACGCCTCAGAGATTCCAGTATGATTAATGTTAAGGCATACTGATCGAAATTATCTCTTAAGACCCCTCCCTGTCTGAACTGCAAGAATAAATAGAAAGAAATCTAAGAAAAACATAAATAAAGGGGTGAAAATCATCCCGGTGCAGAGAGCCAGCACGGAGTCTCTCAGTCATCTCAACCTTCAAAATGGAGTGAAGTGGTGTTAAAGAGGGTCCAAGATATTGGATTGGCCCTCTGACCCAAAACAAGCAGCGACTGTGCACTGTCTTGCCTCTTATCCTGTTCATAATTCTCCTTTCGAAAGAATATTTGTGACAGATAAACCTTGAACAGGGATGTTTTTGTGTGTTGGGCGGGAGGGATGTCCTCAGGATTTTGTTTGCTTCTTGCTTATTCAAAACTGATAACAGTATCTATTTCACAGTCTCCCATGGGAGCCCCCAGACTCTGCTCTTCTTTTTCATATTTAAAGTGAATTTAAGGCTCAGGAAATGGCACCTCTGAAGAGCCGAGTACTGTCTTTGTTCACAGTATAGAGCAGTTGAACCCCTGCATGTGCTTCCTATCACAGGTGTTATCAGGGAGAAGGACGTATTCCAGCCACGACTTTCAAACGTGGGGAGCAACAATGAGTTATCCCGTAAAACTGTCATGTACAGTGGAAGAGAAACAAGGGGAAGACAGTTCCATCTCTACAAGTACTGCTGTGTGCTGCAGGCCTGTAGCTCATGTGATCAGAGAAGACACTTGTAAGACCCCTTCTAAATTTCAAGTGAGGAGGAGGACAGGAGAGAAGAATATGCTGCAGTTTCTCACCTGGCAAGCCTGGACCAAAGAATGGAGGGCAGAGAACATGGAGGGTAGGTGTGCACAGTACTGTGGAGTACAAGGGGAACAGGAAAATAATGGGTGGGGTAATGAAGCCCAGAGAATGGGGAACTAGGCAAGACAAAGGGACATAGAACAGTCAGGGACTGACAGAGCAATGGCAGGGACACAAGCTACATGTGCAAACACATTTCAAACTCTGTGTATCTCTAAAACTTGGAGTCAACTCTGTCTCATCCAGCTTGAGGGTGAAAAAATATTCCGTTATTTCCTATTGCTAAATGTATCTGGTTCAGGTCAGTCACTCTCACCTTCACGCCCCTTTTCTGCCTGTATCTCATCCCTACAGCCCCCGTTTTCAGTCTGATTACAGTTCCATATCAGCTATATTCTCTTCCGAAATTTCTGCTTATTTATTTACTCTGACTTTATTTTAAAGAGCCTTTTGATTTCTGACTATGCAAATCATGCCTGTAACATCTAACTATTGCAATTGTCATGACATCAACCAGATAGTGTACCAGGTCTCTGGGGAGAGGGTTATTTCAATTAAGAGATACAATGAATAAGCACTGGATAAGGATTAATACATTATAGTTTAATTCACTTTCATTACAAGTTTTTGCAGTTGGAATCTGAACAGATATTGTTCAGCTAATGCGAAGCAGATAAGAGATGAATTTTTCTTATCAGTTTCTTCTGGACAATTCTTAGTTCCTCTTTCCAATACAACAAGATGCTCTTTATGTTCAGTCTCCTAGTTGAAATCCCTAATTTACAGTGTAGAAGTTCAAGCCAAGTTAATCTTTAGTGTAAGTCCATTGACTTAAATTTGCCCACAATAGTTATAGATTTGTCCCTTGTGTCTCAAATCCCTTCTAGCTCAGTTTTAAACCCCACTTCTTTCTAGGCCCTGCTAGCATTATTCAAGAGCCAATCCACATGCAGGTAGTTCCCGTTACTCAGCTGCATTCTGAAACATTAAAGGACCATTTACAAATAAAGAGCTCACATTTATTTGTTTACTTACAAAATTATTTACAAAGTGAACCTTTCCCTTCAGGAAAATGGGTACAAATTTTCCATTGCTTATGGCAGTGGAAAAATGTTGCAAAGTTCTGCTCAGACTACATGTAACGTTAAGAATAAAGAACTGTATTATGAAGGTGTAAGTAACCCTTTTCGGCCAAGTGATCATTTTGTTTAACTGTATTGATGAAATACAATGGTAGATGACTTCTTCCTCCAGATATATCTGCATAATTCTCATTGCTTATATACATGCAAGAGCAGACTTTTGTTGTTTATGTTTACAGTACTAATCTGCTGTCACTATGTGGAATGATTATGTAAATATTCAGCAAAGTAAGAGCAAAATATATTTGCCTCTTTTAAAACTATTATTGCAGAGATCATTTATAATATGTATAAGTGAGTTTGGTACCTACTGTCAGTTCTAAAGAGAAAATTTTCAGTTTCACATAACTTTTGGGGATTGCACTCATAATGAATGTTTTTATGTCTTGTGCAATAAATACATAAATAGGTATTTACTCTTGGAGTGTCATAATGAAGAAGTGGATGTAGTTTTATTATCATATTTGGGCAGGGGAGAAATGCAATTTCTATTTGTCTTACTTAATCTCTTTATTCTTCAGCACCACAAATAAGACATACAAAATGAAACAAAATACATTACCATTACATTTCCAAAGGAAGTGAATTATTTTTTTCACTAGGCTGCCAGGCTTCCCAAATGCGGGAGAGGCAGGGGCCATATGTCCCCTCTCCATCGCCATCTGCCTTAGGCCCAGTGGGGCACTCTAGGGAAGGAACATGGGCCAGAGGCTGTTCTCAGCCCCCACCCCCACAATGTGGGCAGGTAGAGTGTCTGCATGGCTCCCACAACTGCCCAGGCTCCCAGGTAGGGCTCTACCAGCTGCTGGCTTTGTCAGGAGGTGTGGCCTCAGGGGAAGAGGGTGGAGTATGTAATGGAGAAATGTGGACAGACAAAATGGTAGGGTTGTGGCTTCCTAATCAGTGTTGTTCTGGCACTGCTAGGATAAGCAAGTTTGATTTTCCTTGTCTCCTTATAAGTATAATGGCTTCAGAGGCGAAGAACTGGCATAATGTCTGTAGCCCAGCAAGGGTTGCCAAGTACGGTTTAGGCTCCCTCTTCCCTAGATCATCTCATCATCTAATGCCCATGGTGAACATCTCATTCCTTAAGCACATTACAGCTACCAAACACAAGGGTAGAGCTAGTCTGTACAGGAGATGGAGCTTCCTCAGAGGTTGGTCCAAGATTATGAAGGCCGTGTCTACACTAGCCCCAAACTTTGAAATGGCCATTCAAATGGCCATTTTGAAGTTTACTAATGAAGCACGGAAATGCATATTCAGCGCCTCAGCATGAGGGCAGCAGCGGCACTTCGAAATTGACGTGCCTCGCCGCCACGCGGCTCGTCCTGACAGGGCTCCTTTTCGAAAGGACCCCGCCTACTTCGAAGTCCCCTTATTCCCATGAGCTCGAAAAGGAGCCCTGTTGGGACGAGCCGCGTGGCAGCGAGGCGCGTCAATTTCGAAGTGCCACTGCTGCCCGCATGCTAATGAAGCGCTGAATATGCATTTCAGCGCTTCATTAGTAAACTTCGAAATGGCCATTTGCGTGGCCATTTTGAAGTTTGGGGCTAGTGTAGACATAGCCAAAATGACCTGCCACAAGGACTAGAATCCATATAAACCATCTGTTCCAAAAATTGTCAACCTTTTTCAATCTTGTCTTAATTCATATGAAACTATAGCAGACTGTACATATGATTTACATACATCCTGCAACTGCTCAGATGATTTTCACCAGGAACAAGATAGGAGAAAGTAATATCACTTCTTGAAGTTGCTCAGATACCATGGTGATGAGGCTGGTATAGGAACATAAATAAATGTGAACAGACTAATGAAATACTACAGATCTCACTGAACCAGAAGTCCTTTTGAAACCAATGAAAGTTTTTTTCTTTTTTTTTTTTTTCTCTTTTCAGGGCTGAGTTTGAACTCTCAGACTTGCTGTATGGAAAATTTATGTATTTTTTTCTAAAATATTTAGTTCACTGTATTATGAATGCAGTGAGGCACAGTTCACAAAGAATCTGGAAAATGACATACCTTTTAAAAGACCCAGTTTAACATCCTAACGCCAGGAAAGCTGTTGATTTCTGATGAAGTTTTGTTGGCATTAAAATTACAGAGCTGAACCTTAAGCCAGCTTGCTTGCCAGGGAACAGATTCAATGGAATGAAATTGAAATAGCAATATGTTACACCTGGAGCTTGCAGTGAACCTACCCGGATTAGTTAATCATGTATGAAATGGTGTCTGCTTACATAAGTTTCCTACTGTGCAACTCTGTTCACTTCATGCTGCTTTCCCATTGCTGCTAGCCAAGTTGAGTCTGCATCACAGAGCCTGATCCTGAAATGAACTGAGCACCAGTGAGTCTGATGGGAGTCAGTCATGGTCAGCTGCTTCACAACAATAAGGCCAAAATGTTCCATCTTGAGCAGATCTTATGTTAAAGTAATTCATGAAATAAAAAGAGCAATTGCTGTCACATGTCAGGGTGCAATCGAGACCAGGAAACGATTGTGTCACTGCCTTCTTTGCTGCTTTGGGTGCTTCATAATGCTTTGTTGTTGTAGTTCTCAATCAGGGATGCTCACAAACAGCCAGGCTGTTTCCACACGTCATTTTCCTTTGAAAGTGGCATGCTAATAGACAGCCTGAACTATGCTAATAAGGCACAGATGCAAATTCCTGGAACCTCATTAGCATAAGATCACCTAATTTGGAGTCTGGAAGATGTTCTTCTGGACTCCAAAACAACGTGTAGAAGTGCAGCCCCTGGGGGGGTCTTCTGGAAGGAAGTCCTCCTTCTGGAGGTCCCTTCTTCCCAAAAATTTTCCCAAAGAAGGGGCCTCCGGAAGGAGGACTTCCTTACGGAAGACCCTCCTGGGGGCCACTCTTCTACATGTTGCTTTGGAGTCTGGAAGAACATCTTCTGGACTCCATATCATGTGACCTTATGCTAATGAGGCACTGGGAATTTGCATCCATGCCTCATTAGCATAGTGTGGCTGTTTATTAGCATGCCACTTTAGGAGGAAAGTGGCATGTGGAGAAACAGACCCAGAGAATATAAGGTGTCTGAGAATTGTAGCAGCCGTGATTCAGCAACTTGGACCTAGATGTCTGTCAGCAACACTCCAGACATGTTTTGGCTTCCATCAGTTTTGCTTACAGGGTAACCCCAACATACTCATAGTCCCAGATTTACTCCAAAATATGTGTTCTGCACTCTCTAGACCTTTTTTAGATACTTCAGATATTAAATGTCTGTTGACTCTCTAACAGGGGGATATTCAACTATTTGTTAGTTTAACTGGACTTACAAAACTGTTCCGTTTAAACACAATATATGGATTACTTTAGAGTGAAAAGAACACAGGTTTACTTAACTACAAAGAGAGAGTTTAAATGAGTATGATAATAAGGTATGAAAGGCAGAAATTATTTAAAGAAAAAGAAGATAAAATGCTTCCTAGTAGCCCAACCTTAGCAATTAAGATTTGGTTGGAACCAAAATCATAACCACAGGTACCTGCAAATAGGGCTGACATCAAATTATCAGGTCAGGAGCTCCATCCTGTATCAAACAGGTGATTCTTTTGCCTTTTTAGATGTGAACAGAGAGACAGAGAGAGCGAGTTTGGGGTGTTTTGTTCCTCACTTTCATGCTTCAGTCACCTACTAAAATACATTTTCCTTAGGTTTGCTCCAAGATGAGATCATTCCAGCTGTGAGGATGGAGATCTGTATGCTTGTGAAGAAACAGGTTTCATGTTGCTTGCCAAAAGGAAGATTGAGCTGTTCCTGCTAGCCTTCATTGCTAAATACTGACCACTTGAGACATAAGGTTGCAATATTAAAATAATATCTGGTAATCTTTGAGAACCCATATTATGTCAGAGGCTTTGGAACCAGGACTTGAAATATGGCAGGGGGTAGCCTTTGTGCAGCTTTGGTGTTATTGAAGGTTAATCAAGTTAATGTAGAATAGTAACAAAGAAGTGGGTCTGTCCCACGAAAGCTCACCTAATAAACCATTTTGCTGGTCTTTAAAGTGCTACTTGACTGCTTTTTGTTTTGCAAGTTAATGTAGTGAGGGCAGTTTTCATTTGTAACAGTCTTGCCTCACTTGTTGGGTAAGTTGGAAGATGAGTACTGAATGAAGTAGGGCAATTTCAGAATGTAAGGATATGATTATTTTGTTTAAAGCTGAAGAACTGTATTCTATCCCAGTTTGTGCCAGCATTGTTATGAGTTCCTAGACAAGTCAGTCAAGCCAACTATTTCACAGGTGGTCACTACCTGTGTGTTCCTTATTTTCTAGCTGCCTGACTTGACATCTTGCAGTAGCAACAAGCTCTCATAACTGCAACTGAAGTCAATTAGAGCTGTGCTCTGAGCATTTATATTGCTAAGTATTATGGAAACAATCAGGACCATGGCATCCCAAATTGAGTATACAACATTAATGTTGAATTCTTTCTCAGTTTCTAAGCTTCTGTTCTATAAAATGGGGATAATATCATCACCTCCCTGCAGTGCTGGAAAGATACATTTATTCATGTTTTCAGTTGATTCAAACAGTATTGTGATGAATGCCGCTGAAAAGCTCATAAGGAAATTCATAATTCTGCCTTCAGGGAAGAGTTGAGAAGTGTACAGTACATAAGGTCTGGGGCCACATTTTGAACAACGAGAAGAAAACAAAAATATCGAATAGCTGTTCAGTAAGTCAGCACCATCAATCCCATTTACTGAATAAGAAGCAAACCTGTAGAAAAAATATTGTATTTAATCATATAATTAAAGGCTGTATCATATGATTTTATAACCTTATTTTTAATGTAATGGTTGTGATTTATGTATAAATACAATCAACTGCCTTTGGGAGCAGTTCTGTATGGTGAGAATTGTGAACAAGCAGATACACACAGGAAAGTTACCAGTCTTTTAGGCCACCGTCTTTGTCAATAACTGTTATGTGTTTGACGATTGATTTGAATTAACACGTCAGGCACATGAGTGGCCTGAATGGAACGTCAGTCACAGAAAAATGTCTTTAAGTACCAAAGGTATAAAAATGAAAAAATCTGAAAAATAGAATTGCTGGTCACAGTAATTTTCAAACAAAAGCACCACAGAAAATATCTAGGGAGGCCTTTACATGGGAGCTATTTGCAATTCAAATAAATATGCATCAGTTGAAATATGTTTTTTATACTTGTTTCATCAAAGCTTTAATTTTTTGTGGTAATGCCTTGATTTTGCCAAAGGTTTGTCTCAAAGATTTCTGTGGTCCAAGGTTCCCATGTCTCTTTACATCAGAGAAAACAAGAAAAGGGGACAGAATCAAAAAATCTAGTCTTTTGAGCAGAAAACAAACATTTCAACAGTTAGACACATAATGCTTAAAATGTTTTCCTATGGATATAAATGAACTCTAAAACTTGACGTTTTCAGTGAAAAAGACTGATGTCCAACAGTCAGGTCTACTACATATATCTAATAAGATCCACTTTGCACTTTCCTGACTAACTTCAACATTACTGAGCAGAAGTTGGCCCTACTGGATGTTTAGAAAAAAAACCTGTGTGCTTCTACATTGTGCAGAAATTTTGATTCTGAATATTTGCAATCATATGAGTGAAAACTGTGTGTATCTTTTAGATGCTGTTACTTTGTGAAAGGGCATAACAAACATTTAATGAGCAACAATTTATAATCAAAAGCGTCCAATCTGCAAGTGACCAAATAGATGAAATACGAAAATCTTGACTCAGCCTCACTACAACATACTCCATTGATTTCAACAGGTACACCAGCATAAACTTGGAGTAAAATACGAGGGAGTCTAGCCCCTTGTGTTACATACCTTTTAGAAAATCTCTTATGAATCTGACTTTAAAAGAAATCATTACCCCTACATGCAGTAGTGGGCAATAAAAGGATGATCAAAAGTCTGAGTAATAAGTGCTATAGTTAGTACCAGGGATAGAACAAACTGATTTTTAAGAAGGTAGTATGCTGAATTACAATGTTGAATTTGTTTTTCCAGTTCTATGGAAACTACTTAGAAGTAAAACCACTAGTCTTTCCATGAAATAAATTAGCATTAATAAGATTTTAAAAGTATTGGAGATAACTGACAGTTTGATATATATGCAAAAAGAATTGAACGTGACTCCACTGATGGATAATATTTTAGTTTGCCTCAGGCTAAATTTAATTGTACATTTTTATTTTTAAGCATTAGTTAAGTGAAAAAAGAAAACCCTTTATAACTTGAAAGATAGTTTTGTATAGGCAGATACAAATGATAAGTCATATTTTCTAGCTGAGTGGAAGCCCAGAGATATTGATTGAAAAACTCTTGTGATTGCAATTTGTGTATCTCTGTGAGGAGAAAGACATACTGTACAGCATAGGCAACTGAGAACTATAAAGATAAATACTCCATGGTAACTGATGACATCCAGATAACCAAAAGAGGAAGCTGTATTGCTTTGTGACGTTATCAGGTCTAGCACGTTATTCAAAATTTCTCTTTAAAATAACAAAAAAGCAGCCAAGTAGCACTTTAAAGACTAACAAAATAATTTATTAGGTGAGCTTTCATGGGACAGATCCACTTCTTCAGACCATAGCCAGTCTGAAGAAGTGGGTCTGTCCCACGAAAGCTCACCTAATGAATTATTTTGTTAGTCTTTAAAGTGCTACTTGACTGCTTTTTTTGTTTTGATAGTATATAGACTAGCACGGCTTTCTCTCTGTTCCCTTTAACATGTACCTCATGATATCACCAAGTAAAATTTCATACGAATCATAACAAATTCTATTCACAGCCGAATATAAAGGCCAGCCTGGAAACTATCATCCCTGGTTTTATTAATCCAATGAAATTGATTAGTTAGTCCATATCATTGGCAAGGTCCCTGTTCTTGCTATAGACAGGAGGGAGTCTTTTCTCAGCATATGATGGTGAAATTATGATCAAGGCTTCTTGTTTTAACAGGGAGCCCAGGGAAGAATGGGTTGCTAACAAAGTCCTTGTTCTGTGCTGTTCTGTGAATCGCTGGATCCCAAGGCAATTGCTTTCCTTGTCCCCCTGTTGGAAGGCCTGTGTCCAACTTCTGATTTGTAAGCATTTGGGGATAATGATATACTATGTTTTGTGTATATTCTCTGGCACTACTGTTCCCGCTAAACACATGAATTGATGAAAGTTGTTATACAAATTCATATTTTTTCTTGTCCAACATAAAACCTCAAATAGTAGTACAGCCATTGGGTTACTTTTTCTGCTCTACATACCACAGACAACCATTTCTACTTCTGTGATTCTCCTGTGTTTTTGGTTTATATTTTCTGCAGGGTGAGGGAACCTTGTTATTTGAAAACTGTGCAAAAATAATCCTTAATATATCATAACATTTAGAAGATTTTCTTAGTACGAATGCAATCGTGTTGAATTGAAGATAGTTAAATGTTTACATTTTTAAAAACATTGATTTGTGGTATACAGTTGAGTTTGGAGGCATATCATATACATTCATATATATACAAATATTTGTGTTGTGTAGATCAATACTGCACTAAAAGCCTGAGATATGTTACTATTATTTTATACAGTATTATTTCATGCAATCTTAGTGCAATATTGATCTACATAAGCACATACGTAGATGGGGCATTTTCAACCTTCTCTGGCACTGCTTAGTAGCTGATATATAGATTTTCCAATCAGAAAATAGAATATGGGTATTTGGTGACAATTTCTTAAACTCGGGAATACAAAGCATGAAAGTGTTACTTATTCACAAAGCACTATGAGAAGCTACATCTAGGAAGATGACATTTTTCTATATTTGTTAAAATATGGTTATTACAAGCCAAGATAGTGTTCATATATGCTTATTCATTAACATTCACAGAAAATCTTCCTGTCTTTTCAGTGACCAATGCAAACTCCTAACCATCTAGGGAATGGTATGACTTGGTTAGGACTGGTAGATGTGAATAGAACACTGTTTTGTCTGAGTACTTGAGCAGATGACAGAGCTTCTTCTGGTCGTCAAGGTCTTTTCTTCTGAAAAGTAAGTCAAATGGCTACTGAAAAATTTAGGGATTAAAATTAAAGAGGAAAGAAGATATGACAAGTGATGTGGCAGAAATCAGAGCTGTGAAGATCTAAATAAAAATATTAATTAGAGAGACAAGGAGGGTTAGGTTATACTTTGTATTGGGCCACCATCTGTTGGTGAGAGAGAGAGACAAGTGTTTTAATGGCATAAGAATAATTCAGGGAAGTATAGACTAGTTGGTGTAACTTTTTTACCCTGATTGAGAATGGAACAAATAATAATAAAATCAATCTGTAAGCACTTAGAACAAAAAATAAGCAACACTCAACATACATTGGTCAAGAAGAAATCATGTCTGACCATTCTAATATCTTTCTTTGACAAGGTAAGAAGATTTCTGGGTATGTGTGTCAGAGAGAGAGGAGTAGATACAATATACTATGACTACACTAAGACTTTTGCTAGTATCTCATATGACCTTCTCATAAACAAAACTGGAAAAATATAAACTAGATGAATTTACAATAAATAATCTGTCTGCACAACTGATGGAAAAGTGAACTGAGACAAGTATCAGAGCAGTAGCCAAGTTATTCTGTATCTTCAGAAACAACAAGAAGTCCTGAGGCACCTTCTAGACTGACATATTTTGGAGCATAAGCTTTTATGGGCAAAGACCTGCTGCATCAGACGCATGAGTCAGTAGTCATCAGTGGTTCATAATCAAGCTGGAAGAGTATATAGGGTGGCATCTCTCAGGGTTCTGTCTTTGGCCTACTTCTATTCCACACCTTTTTAAGTGTTTTGGATAATGACATATTTGCTACAGTTACACTACAGTGATTTGTCAACAGAAGTCATTGTCGGAAGAGATTGCCCAACAAAACTTCATTCAACAGAGTGCAGTCATGCACAAAAGCCAACTGGAAGAGAGCGCTGCTCTGTTGACAGAGTGGCCAGACTGCCTGGCCACTCTCTCAACAAAACAGGCACCTGGAAGCACAGTAGAAAAGGCTGCCCATTGTTCTGGATGCCCTGTCTGTCAACAGAAGGCACACCAGAGCATCCATACAGCTTTTTTGTACACAGAATCTGTCAACAGCAGTGTTTTGCCTCTGGCTGAGTGACAGACCACTGCTGGGGAAAGTGCTGAGTTTTGCTGACAAACTTTCGACAAAACTCATTTTTGCGTGTGGACGTTCCACCAGTTTTGTCAACAAAACCAGGGTTGTCAGCAAAACTCACCAGTGTAACTGTAGACACAGAGTATACTAATACAATATGCAGATGATACAAAGTTGAAAGCGATTGGATGCACTTTGGAGAACAAGATGAGAATTAAAAATGATTTTGAGAGACTGGAAAAATGATCTCAAAGAAATAAGATGCAATTCAACATGGATGAAAGAAAACTGCTATGCTTAGAAAGGAATAAGCAGTTGGAAAAATACAAAATGGGAAATGACTGCCTAGAAAGGAATAGTTGAGAAAAGAATTATAGTGGATTACAAATTAAATATATATAATACCATTGTGAAAAATATCCAGAATTCTGGGATGTATTAGCAGTAGTGCTATGATCAAGACTACATCAATGCTTACTGGGGAATATCGACTGCTCTGGGCTGATCTTGCAGGGTGCTGCTTTGCATATGTGAAACAGCTCATTCCATGGTCAATGTCAATTCTGGAACTCCTCCTGAGCTCTATGGTAGTAAGGAAGGTCAACGGGTGGAGCACTCCCATTGATCTTCTGCTGTGATGACAGGCACGGAAGTCGACAGCTGCCAACTCAATTTTTGGTATGCAATCGGCGAACCAAAAATTACATAACAGCCATCGACCTTCAAGAAAAAAAATACTTCTTTTATTCTACGTGTTACTTGGAAGGCCTCAACTGAAGCACCATGACCAGTTTCTGGGCCCCACTCTTTGGAAAATATGTGTACAAACTGGAGAGACCAGAGGACAGCAGCACAAACGGTTAGAGGTTTAGAAAGAATGGCTTATAAGTATGGATTGAAACAAATGGTTTTGTTTAGTCTGGAGAAAAGAAGATAGGAGAAATATGATAGCAGTCTTCAAGTAAGTAGAAGACTGTGATAAATCGGGTGATAATTTGTTCTTAGAATAGGGAGGACAGGACAAAAAATAATGGGCTTAAATTGCAGCAGGGGAGATTTAAATTAGATATAAGGGGAAAAATCTTAGCTGCAGGGGTCATTAAGTACTGGAAGAAATTGCCTTAGAGGGTTGTGGAATCTCTGTCACTGGAGATTAAGAATAGGTTAGACAAACTCCTGTCAGGAATGATCTAGTTCATGCTTAGTCCTATCTCAGTGCAAGAGATTGAACTTGGTGACCTACTGAAGTCCTTCTCACTCCTACATTCTATTGTGTGAATAATTTCATATTAATGCTTTCTGTGATCAAACAAAGGGAAACAGAAACTCTATGACATGCTCTGATGGAACAATAATTGTAGCAACTGAGAAATATGGATGTTCTGGATAGACATTGAGACACTTTTTCACTTATAATGTGATCACAAAATTAAAGATTGCATTGCATGAATGAAGGGGGCAGAGTTAATGTTGCATGCCTCTGGCATTTCCTGGCTTCTGAGCACTTAACCATGCACATTCTTTGTTCTCATAGCATAGTTTCATGCTAGTCTCTGTAACCTTTAGCGGCATTGACATAAATTAACATAAAACAGATTTGTGTGTTTAACAGGATAATTCAGATAAATAGCCCTGGTAATCATTAATTCATCATTATATCCAAGAGAAGGGGTTAGGCCTGTGCTGGGATTTATCCTTTTTTCAGTTATTTCATTTCAGAGCATTTCAGAATAAATAGATGCTCTTCAAAGACAGCAGCCAACTAATTATTTTCCTTTAACAAGCTTATTAGTTTATTGATTTATGTTGAAGCCGGCTTCATTGTCATTACATTGGATTTTCAGTGAATTCTTGCTTGAAGAATGAAAGATGATTATGAAGGACAGCTACTGTCCTACTAGAATGTCACCATTTACACTTCTATAACTAAGGACGGCCAATTTTTACATTTCAAATCCCTTTGCTTCATTGTGTCTTTTTAATTTGGTTAATTTTGCTATTAAAAATTATTCTGCCTCTCTAGCTCCTGATGTATTTTTCAGTAGCCTAGTAGAAAGTTACTTCAGCCAGTTGAAGATTGAGCATTTCATATTTTTGCAGATTTCTGTGTGTCTGAATACTGTGATGGAATTGCCTCTTCAGTCTAATAAATAAATACTAAAATATATCTATACCTATATTCACGTCTCTTCTACAAGTTTCTAAGCTGTTGCCATTTACTACATTGGAATGAACATTAGTCAGCATTTGTATATGAGCGGTAATATACAGAGTCGTCCTTATGATTCTGGGTGCCGTACATAGCCTGGGCACCTGGACCTTCCCTCCCCACTGGGGAACTACAGGGTGGAGGGGCTGTGCTTAAGGCTGCAGGGGCAGGAGCAGAACAAGGAAGCGGGTGGGGGAACAGGTGGAAGGGGGAGCAGTGCGGCTTATCAGTGCTGTGGGTTGGAAGGTGCAGCAGGGGGTCAGGGATTGGGGCCACCAAGATCTGGGGGAGACATCAGAACAGTGTGTGTGTGGGGGGGGACTGAGGGATTCAGTTATGGAAGGCAGAGGGGGGTAGTGAGGGGTGAAGGGAGGTGGAGCAGAGAGTGGGAGGAAGCCTGAGATGCCCGAGGATTGGGCCAGGGAGCTGGGAGGTGGAGTGTGGGGCAGAGGTACAAGGGCAGTGCACCATGGGGCTGGAAGGTGGAGTTGGGGGATGAAGGGCTGAGGGGATTGGGCCCTGGAGTTGGGAGGTGGAGAGAGGGGGCTGAGGGCCCAAGGGACTGAGCTATGAGGCCTGGATAGATGGCCCTAGTCGTATATGATTCATATTACTCTAGTGGTCAGTGAGTTAATAAACATGATAAGGGCATCTTTATTGTACCTATTCACCCTTTTTTGGCACCATGGACAACATAAAGTTTTGGGTATTTTTAAAAAAACTGAGGCAATGCTTAGCAGTTTTTAAGATACAATACTGCCCAAGGATTGGCTTCTACAAGTGGCTGAGTACTTCTTGCAAGCTCCTAACTGGTCATTATTCCAATGCAGTCAATGGCAACAACTTAGGACATGTCTATACTTACTCACTACATCAGGGCTGTTGTAAGTGATGTAGTTAGTGTGGATTTGGTGGGACTAGTAAAGACCCATTAAATCAATGGGAGAGTGAGCTTCAGTCCACTCCAGTACTCCATCTCCATTAGAAGAGTACGGGAGTTGGAGTGAGAGCATTTCCTGTTGACCCATCACAGTGTAGACATTGCAGTAATTTGACCAAAGTTACACTGACTTCAGTTATGTTATTCATGTAACTGGAATAGCATAACTAAACTTACTGCAGTAGCTGAGACACAGCCCTAGAAACTTGTAGGTTTGTGCATTAATTAAGTAGAACACCGACATAACTGCAGGAAATTCAGGATTGCTATAACCAAAAGCCTACAGATTTTTCAGTTAAACTTTAGGTTCCAGAAAACACAAGATCTGTCCAGAATGCTGGTCACTACACTGAATTTGTGCATTCAGAGCTTAGGAATAAATAATAGCTGCAGCTCTGGGTGGTATCCAAAAAATAAAATGGATTTACAGTAATTCCAGAAAATGCATTTGAACACAAAACAGTGCAGTCAAACATTCATTTTATCATTTCAGGAAAATGTTCTAGAGATGAGACAACCAGAGCTACAGTTCTGAACATTCCTTACCTTTGTGGAAAATTTGAGTCTGATCTAAATTACTTCCAGTTTTTTAAAGAAACCATTAGCATTCAACATAACTGCAAAGTAATAAGTGCACATTCTTTTAGGCATTCTTCCCAAAATCTATACAGCACAGAGAGCTATTCATTTTGTAAGCAAAAACCTACCCCATTGTTCATCTACCAAGATATGCATGATCTGGATGTTCTATGATACAAGTCATACATAGTCCAGTGGCTCCATACCACTACGCTGTGGATATTAGCCTGACATTTTTCTTAACCGTACAGGCAAGTAGGTGTCAGATTGCAGTAGAAATGGGGCAGTTCCGTTCTCTGCTTCTTCTGTCTCTCTGTGGCAGAATAGAAAGAGGGAGGCTCATATGTTCTGGAAACACCCCCGGCTGGAAGTGGTTTCCATTAATATAAAGTGTTTCCAGTTTGGCTCAGTGGCTGTCAGCCCTCCAGTATAAAAACTCTTCTAATGCCCCAGTTGGACAAAGCTGGGAAAGCTCAAGAACAGGCACAATGGTATGGATCAATGCCTACCCAGTTCCACCAGCCAAACCTCCCTCAGCAGAGGTCTATGTCTACAATTGAGACTATGGCTACTGCCTAAGAGCTGTAGAGCAGCCAAATCACAGCTCCATTAATGCTTTGGAGTTTGAAAAAGAGGAGTCTATCCTCTCAGTCACTGCAACTCCCATCTCCCTATTTGACACCAATTTACCCAAGTTTGAGTAAGGGAAAATATTTAGACCAGGATGATCAATGTATAAACATTGATGGTTTAGGGCAAGTGATACCCATAGGCACTTGTTTCAAATGGCAGGCTTCTAATTTAATTTTTCCCAGAGTGAAACTCCTCAGTTCACCCTACTCTAAGGCTAGGTCACTGGACTAAAACACTCCCTATTCCCATCATACTCCCACAGACATAAAGTGAACTGGGCTCATCTCAAAATGCACTTCTCAGGGTGTACCTTCACCTCTTTTTGAGTAGAATTCTGTGGGTCTACCACTCTCAGACCTGATCCCCCATTTCCTGCCAGTTAAACATGATAGTGCCCACTGAATTTGGCACCTGTCAGAAACTTTCTTCTAGGAGGCTGTGACTAGTGACTGATTAAAATGATTCAAGACAGCTTCTACACACAGACTTTGTCTATTCAACCAGAGGTATGCAATAAGCAGAGAAGGGGGCAAAAGCCACAAAAGCTCTCCATGCCTGACTCTTACCTAAAGCTTGCCATGTCATTCAGCGCTTAGGAAAGATCAAATGCTTCAAATCCCATACTGGGCCTGGATCCCAGTCTGACTGCTCTCTGGGAAAACCTTCTGGCAGCTGAGCCTTCCCCCTTCTAGTTCTGTAGGAAATGTTTGTAACAGTTTAGTTCCCTTTTGAGCCTGCAACCTCAGGCAAGGCAAAACCATTGTATGATATTGTTGAGTGCCTGGAAGAAGCATCTTTTTCAATAGCATCCCAACCACTGTTCCCTTAACTGTCTTGAACTTGTTTACCTAGAGAGGTCTCATCTTTCAACATGACTTTGTTTCTGTTGACTCTTTCCAACAGTGGCTTTTGGGTTAGTTCACTAAACTCAGGCCACCCAACAAACTGAGATACATACTATTCATAAAATTAACACAGGTTTCCCATGTTTTCCACTCACACCATAAAGGATTATTTCTTACAGAAAGATTGGCTTTTATTGTATCTTCCATGGATAGTTACATACGTGAAACTCTAGAATCCAAAAAAGAGACGGCAGTGTATTTGTTATGTTAAACGTGCATTTTGAATGGCCAGAATTTCAAGTATCAGACTAAAGCTGGATAAGCATATCTATCATTTCTAACACAAGCCTGTTCTGGGAACTGCCCAAGAGCTGTCACTCTTTGCTTAGTATACACAATGGAGCTGTGAAAGAGACCCTGTAGAGATACTGCAAAGCTTCTGTTTCTCAGTCTTGCACATGCTAGTCAGGCTCATTCAATATCTATAAAAGGTTAATTAACGTTTGCACTGTTGGTCATATTACAGGTGCAAATCAGGTGTCTACTTTCTGGCTTTGGAGCAACACTTAACAGATGCTGCTACAGATATTTGCACAGGCATTGTGCAGATACTAGGCAATTTCATTCTTTTGATAAGGGTAGTTCTTTTGATACAGCTATGATTGGCATACAACAGCTGTACTCTGTGCCTACAGTGAAATGTCAAAAAATAGGAATATATGTTCCACAGATGTGTGCTACAGATGCAGTTCAACATGTTAAGGTTTATCACCTAGACGTGTGTTCCCTGCAAGTCATTTCACAACTATTACATTTGTAAGCTAATTTTGAAATATAGCTTTTAACTTTCTGGTTTAAAAATCAGGCTCTCTAATCAGGGGGCAGGGGGAGGGAGGAGACAAGGGAACAGTTGCTCCAGGGCCCAGTGATTCAAATGGGCCCAGAGCTCCTGGATGCTGCTGCTGCTTCTAATTTGAATTGCTGTTCTGTGCTGCTATGAGAGCTGGAGGCCTGGGGTGCACCATGGCTATGTCTACACTTGCCTCCTTCTTTGAAGGGGGCGTGGTAATCAGGGTGATGGGAGATTACTAATGAAGTGCTGCGATGCAGATGCAGTTTCTCCCCTGCGGCAACTTCAAAGTGCCAGCATGCTGTGTAGACACAGGCACTTCAATGTGCCCACACTACTTTGAAGTGCCTTTGCTCCTCAAAATTTTGGGGAGCAAAGGCACTTTGAAGCAGCGAGACCACGTTGAAGTACCCGTGGCTACACGGCATGCTGGCACTTTGAAGTGTGACACTTCGAAGTTGCCACGGGGGAGAATTTGCCTAATGAGGTGCTGCATATGCATCACAGCACTTCATTAGTAATCTCCCATCACCCGGATTACCATGCCCCCTTCAAAGAAGGAGGCAAGTGTAGACATAGCCCATGATACGTGAAACTGTTAGGGCTGACTCCCAAGGCCCTGCCCCTTCCACCCAAGACTCTACCACTCCAGGAAGTGGAGCTGAGCCCCAACACACCTTGCCCCATGGTGACTCTCAGTCCCTGTTCAGAAGAGGGAACATATAACAACGATCATATCAGTTGTGGGCTTCTCAGAAGATTTTGGAAAACAGATAGTTTTTGGACGTCTGTGCTTTATATACCGAGTGTGTTCTGGTAAGGCTATAGATCTGAAGAAGTGGGTCTGTCCCAAAAAAGCTCATCACCTAATAAATTATTTTGTTAAAGTGCTACAAGGCTGCTGTTTTGTTTTGATAGAATATACTTACATGGCTACCTGTTACCATTGGGCATATCAGTTATACTTCAGAACAGAACTAGACATGCTACACTGATACATTCTTATAATTTCACCATCACTTTTTTTTCACTCTATTATCTTCTTTCATTGTGCACTTGAGTCACTCGATGTCTCACCTTACAACTGTATATTATTTCTGTGATGGACACCAACCAAGGAAATAGGTCAAAATGATATATTTGTAACAGTGAAGTGTTCAGCATGCCTGAAAAACTGCTGTTACTGTATATTGACATGGAATGAGGTTGCAGAGAAGAAAGGTCGTCCTAGGGTTACCATATTTGAACTTCCAAAAAAGAGGACATCCCTGAGAGGGAGTGTATCTATAACAGTATCTACCAATTCACATTGTATTAATGTATTATAGTATATATAGTACATTAATGCAATATAAGTTGATAGATACTGATATGGTTACCCTAGTCATCGTCCATTTTGGAAAGTGTGGTTCTGGACAGCCATTTGCCAGAGACAACTGTCATCATCAGACTTTGGCTTCTCTTCTGTTAAAGCTATGTAGTATTTTAATAAAATAATTTCTTCTTAATACAAGCTCTCTGTGCCTCACTTAGGAGAACACACAGATTTTAGATATTGCCACTCAGAATTAAACAAACGGTCCACTTAATCTGATACCTTGTCTGTAATGTTAACCAACACCAGACTTGCCATTTTGTACAATTATATTTTTATCTAGCTTTAAGAGAAAGTTTAAAAAAAAGGCCTCAGGCAGTTAATAGTTCAGTTCATTATGAACACAGAGGAACTATACATATAATACCATTTTATACCATCTTGGCCGTGTCTACACTAGCCCCAAACTTCGAAATGGCCATTTGCATGGCCATTTCTAAGTTTACTAATGAAGCGCTGAAATACATATTCAGTGCCTCATTAGCATGTGGCGGCCGCGGCACTTCAAAATTGATGTGGCTCGCCGCTGTGAGGCTCGTTCAGACGGGGCTCCTTTTCGAAAGGACCCCGGCTACTTCGAAGTCCCCTTATTCCTACGAGCAGATGGGACCATTTGCATGGCCATTTCGAAGTTTTTGGCTAGTGTAGACACGGCCAATATGTTTAGTGTATTCATACGTGATTGTACTTACTGGGGAAAGGCATGTGACGCAGATATTGGAGAACTATGCTAGTCTCAGAAGGTAGTCCTGGAATCATTGTACCTTGGAAAGGCCCATCGTCTTTTAGAGATATTTGTTAAACAGAAAGACAGGCATAAAAAAGTTGAGTCTCTTGAAAACAGTGTTAAACTACCCTGACCAAAATTAGCAAAGGCAAGGGTATTCAGCACTGAAACTTGGTTTAGTCTCAGAGTTTAATTTCAAAAGACTGAGAAAATAGGTGATACTCAACATAACACAATTGGACCTACTAATGATGAAGTGTTAGCCATAGATTTCAAACTTACGTCTGAGTTTTCATGCTATTTATGGTTGAAGTTGGACATTTTAATTGCTTAGAAATGTGTGAGTTGATTAATAAGTATATTTTAAAGCAATTACAGAACTTGCTGCAAATTACTTGATTTTTTTAAACAAACCCTCTAGAGTTAATGTTGTTGTCTTTAAATCTATGATTAATATTGGTCACATTCTGTTTTTCAAGGGAAAACAAGTCTAGATTCTAAAAAACTGTGATTGAGTGTCAACTGAAAAATGTATTGTCATGCATTCTGTAATTTATACATTCAGAATCCAAAAGAAAAATAACTGACTATGGCTATGTCTACACTAATCTGCTGATAGGAATAAGGGGATTTAGAAGTTGGTGGGATCTTTTCAAAAAGGAGCCCCATCTGGATGAACCGCACGGCGGCAAGCTGCATCAATTTCGGAGTGTTGTGGCTGCTGGCATTCTAATGAGGCGCTGAATATGTATTTCAGCACTTCATTAGTAATGTTCGAAATGGCCATTTGTGTGGCCATTTCGAAGTTTTGGGCTAGTGTAGACACAACCTCTATGGCTACTTCTACACTAGCACACTACATCGAAGTAGCTTCTTTCGAAGTAAGAACATTGAAATAGTCTACTTTGATGCATATCTTCTACATAACCTCCAGGGCTGGTGCCATTGATGTTCAACGTCGAAGTAGCGACGGGGAATGTTGAAAGGAACTGCCCTGGAAGGAAATGCAAAGCGTCCACACACACAAGTGCTCTCCATCTAAATAAGGGGCCAGGAAAGCCCGTGGATGGGGTCACAGGCTGGATGAGCACTTTCAGGGCAACAGCAAGCCACTCCTTTAAAAGGCCCCTCCCAGACACACCTGGCCTGCACAGCATGAGGTCAGCAGAGTGCTAGCCACACTGTTGCAGACTGAAGCAGAGTGGCTATGGGCTCCCAGCAGCAGCAGCAGCAGCAGCAGCAGCAGCAGCAGCAGCATCTGGAAGCCCTCCATGTAGTCACCCAGGGAGCAAGCGCCCTGCTAGGTGCTGCACAGGAGGCCACCCAGAAGCTCCTGGCAGAGAAGCCCTCCCAGGGGGCAGACAGGGATGCTCCTGACCACCGGGCTCCCCTCTTCCTTCCCCGCTGGGTGCTCCACCACCTCTGGGGCTACCCCACCAGCTCCAAGTGGTGGGAGCAGCTGGTCATGGGGGAGTGGGATGATGACCAGTGTCTGCGGAACTTCCGCACTCACTAGCAGACCTTCCTGGAGCTCTGCCAGTGGCTCACCCCCACACTGAAGCACAAGGACACACAGATGTAGCGCACCCTCCCCATCGAGAAGAAGGTTGCAATTGCTGTCTGGAAGCTTCCGTTCCATGGGACACCAGTTTGGAGTGGGAAAGGCCACGGTCAGGGCTGTCATCATGGAGGTAAGGAGGCCTGGGCACACACCCATTGGGTGGGATGGGAGGCTGGGGCTGAGGGCCTGAGTGTGGGGCTGGGGAAGGAGGGGTGCTAGAGAGGGAGGGGCTGGGTGTGGGACTGGGAAGAGAGGGGTGCTGGGGAGGGAGGGGCTGGGCGAGGGGGTACCTGGGGAAGTGCCTGGGAGGGGGGCTGGGGGAAGGGGCCTGGGGGGTGTGGCCTGGGGCACCCTGCACACCCTCATGGGCACTTGTGTTCCCTCCCCAAAGGTGGTCCGTGTGCTCCAGAGGGTTGTCCGACTTGGGGACCTGGATGCAGTGGTCGCAAGATTTGCTTCCATGGGGTTCCCAAACTGCCTCGGGGCCCTAGAAAAGACCCACATCCCCATCCACACCTTGGACCACAGCGAGGGAAGATACGTCAACCTCAGGGGCTACCACTCTGTGGTCCTGCAGGCCATGGTGGACAGCCAGAGCCACTTCCAGGATGCGTACGTGGGCTGGCCTGGCTGCACACATGACGCCCACGTCTTCCGGATCTTGGCCCTGTGCCACCGGCTACAGACAGGGAGCTACATCTCCCAGAGGGATCTCCATCTGTGGGACACCACCATGCCAATCTGACTTATGGCGGACACAGACTATGCCCTCCAGCCAGGGCTCATGCGCCCGTACACTGGCCACCTCAACGTCAGCCAGGAGTGGTTCAATGCCCTCCTGAACCACGCCCGCCAGGTGGCGGAAAGGACCTTCGGCTGCCTGAAGGGCCACTGGTGGTGCCTCCTTGCCCTCCTGGACATTGGCCTCCAGAACATCCCCCAGGTTGTGGACACGTGCTGCACCCTTCACAACATTGTTGAGATCGAGGGGGAGGCCTTCTTCCAGGGATGGGCAGTCGATGCTGGCACGGGCTTCCCCCAGCTGGTTGCTGCAACCAGTTGCCAGGCCCACCATGAGGGGGCATGGGTCTGCGATGCCGTGTGGGCCCATCTTGATCAGGGAAACCCCTGAGCACCTCCCTAACCTTCCCCAGAGGGCCCCCCACACACTGCCCCCACCACCCACACACTTCCCCCACTGCCCACACACCATCCCCCCAACAAGCACACATCTCAGGTTCTTTGGAAAATAAAACTGTGAATTATTGAAAACTGGTGACTGTGTTATGTGCACAACCAAAACTGCAACCAATATACAAAGGAGGACAACTATATACAAGGGGAACAACTATACACAGGTGGGACAACTATATGCAAATGGGGGCCCAGCGGGTGGCTTGGCTGTTTGCCCATCAGTCTGGGGTGGGTGTAGAGGGGTGCGACCCCCGGTGGGTATGGGTCATGACCCCCACCTTGTCCATGGTCTCCAGCGTGGCCAGCTGGGGGCTGGGAGGAATGGCATGTATGGCTGTGATGCCTCCACCGGCCGGTCTTCAGCCCCAGTGGTCTCCCGTCCTGGGGGGCTGGCAGGCAGCATGGCAGGCAGCGCAACAGGTGGGATGCCAGGTGGCAAGGCAGGTGGTGCAGCAGGTGGTGAGGCAGGTGGCGTGGCAGGTGGGGTGGAAGGGAGTATGATAGGCGGCTTGGCAGGGGGCGAGTTAGGTGCAGTGGCGGGGGGGATCAGGTGGAGTGGCGGGGATGGTGGCATGGGGGGCAGTGGGGGGCTGGAGCCAGGCGACAGCCTCCCGGATTGACCCGGCTATGTCCCGGAATACTTCTGTGAATTCCTGCCACACCGCCCACTGCCGAGTGGACTCCTCCTGGTTGAACTGGAGTCTCTCCTTGGCCACCTCCGTCTGCTGCTTGAGAGCCGCCAAGAACAGGGGGTCCACGGGGGCCATCCCCTAGGTCTGGCGGTGTCGTGACCATCCCGCTGGCTTTGGGGGTGTCCCCGGGCACTGGCGGTGGCTGACCTTAGGCGGGCTGTCAGGGACCATGGAGGGTGCCTGGCTGCCTGGGGCGTTGGATGGTGCAGCTACAGAGAGGGAGAGAGGAGGGGAATGCTGTTAGTACCGTGCCCTGGCCCGTGGCCTATTCCCCCTGCTCCCCCTTGGGTGCCAGGTCTTCATCCCTGTTGGTGGGTGTGATGTCCCTGTTGGATGTCCCCATTGCATGGTCCCCCCACCCCTGGAGTTAGGGTACAGTGCTGACCATGGGTGTGGGTGCTGACGGGGGCTGATGGCCATGTTGCTGTCCTGGGACCATGCTGTGGCTGAGCAGTTGTGGGTCGGGGTCCACTGGGAGTGTGTGAGGCTCCCGGTCATGTCTGGTGCCCCCACCCCATAGCCTGGGGGTGTGTGCCCTGCGGGGTCCATTCCTGACCATCCATTGCTGCAGTTGGTGGAACCCCAGTGGGCGCACACCCAACTGGAGCTCTGGGAGGGGAGGTCTATGAGGAGCCTACCCATCTCACTGCTTGACCCCTCCTCCACCGTCCTGAAGGGGAGTTGCTTGGGCGGGCCCTGGGGTGCAGGGCTGGTCTCCGGGCTGGACTCTGGCTCTGAGGCCAGCTGGTGCTTGTCAGCTGTGGTGTCAAAGGTGGCCGGGGGGGAGGAGGTGTCCTGGGGGCCTAGGATGGCCCTGAGCTCCCTGTAACAGGGACAAGTGGCAGGGGCGGCCCCAGACCGGCTGACCAAGTCCCGGGCCCAGGTGTAACCCTGCCACAACTCCTTCACCTTGCTCTGGATGTGGTCTGGAGTGCGGAAAGGGTGACCCTGGGTGACCAGGCCCTTGGTCAGTTGGGCGAACACTTCCGCTTTCTGCCACTTGCTCCTTATCACGTACAGCACCTCCTCCTCACCCCAGAGCCCCAGAAGGTCTCAGAGCTCAGCCTCTGACCAGGAGGGGCCCCGCCTCTTTTTGGCCCCCGGTTTGACTGCTGCGGGTGCCTGGGTCTCCTCGGGGGGGAGCCCTGGGGGCAGTCTGGGGGCTGGCTGGATGGCATGGGTGGTGGGTGGTGGTTCGGGGCCTCTGGAGGGTGTGCAGGGCTAGCACATGCGTGTGCTGCTGCCTGCACACTCTCAACTTCCTGCCACAGGAAATCTGGGTGAGTAGTGCTTTAAGGGCTGCTGCACGTGGGGACCATAGAGCCCCGCAGGGGCTGGACAGAGCATCTCAACCCCTCAGCTGATTGCTGCCATGGAGGACCCCGCTATTTCGAAGTAGTGGGACATGGATCGTCTACACATGCCCTACTTTGACGTCGAAGTAGGGTGCTGTTCCCATCTTCAGATAGGAATAGCGATTTTGATGTCTTGCTGCCTAACGTTGATTTCAACATCCAATCTCCAAAATGTAGACACAAAATCAGTAATTGCTTTTGAAAATTGTCGCTGCACTATATCTATTAAGAAAAAAGTAAGGTCACATGAGCCGTGTCTACACATGCACGCTACTTCGAAGTAGCGGCACTAACTTCGAAATAGCGCCCGTCATGGCTACACGTGTCGGGAGCTATTTCGAAGTTAACATCGACGTTAGGCGGTGAGACGTCGAAGCCGCTAACCCCATGAAGGGATGGGAATAGCGCCCTACTTCGACGTTCAACGTCGAAGTAGGGACCGTATAGTCATTGCGCGTCCCGCAACATCAAAATTGCGGGGTCCGCCATGGCGGCCATCAGCTGAGGGGTTGAGAGACACTCTCTCTCCAGCCCCGGCGGGGCTCTATGGTCATCGTGTGCAGCAGCCCTTAGCCCAGGGCTTCTGGCTGCTGCTGCTGCAGCTGGGGATCCATGCTGCATGCACAGGGTCTGCAACCAGTTGTCGGCTCTGTGGATCTTGTGTTGTTTAGTGCAACTGTGTCTGGGAGGGGCCCTTTAAGGGAGCGGCTGGCTGTTGAGTCCGCCCTGTGACCCTGTCTGCAGCTGTGCCTGGAACCCTTATTTCGATGTGTGCTACTTTGGCGTGTAGACGTTCCCTCGCTGCACCTATTTCGATGTGGTGCTGCGTAACGTCGAAGTTGAACATCGACGTTGCCAGCCCTGGAGGACGTGTAGACGTTATTCATCGAAATAGGCTATTTCAATGTCGCTACATCGAAATAAGCTACTTCGAAGTAGGCTTCACATGTAGACGTAGCCATGGGGTCCAGCCAATGATCTGTCTCGCTCAGTATCTTATTTTCTAATAGTAGCTGATGCCAGCTGATTCCAAGGAATGAACAGAACAGTGCACTCATTAAGTGATTCTCCTCCTGTCCTTCAGTTATAATTTCTGGTAATCAGAGATTTAGGGCTGTTTCCCTGACCATTTTCACAATTGGCCATTGATGCACCTATCCTCCATCAATTTACCTAATTCTTTCTGAACCCAGTTATTATTTTGTCCTTCATAATATCTCCCTGCAACAAGTCTTGCAGTCTGACTGTATGTTGTGTGAAGAAATGCTTACTTTTGTTTGCTTTAAACCTGCCATCTGTTAATTCAGTTGAGCTACCTGGATTCTAGTGTTATGTGAACTGATAAATAGCATTTCATTATTCTTTTTCTTCACAACTCTCATAATTTTTAGGCTCATGTCATATTTCCCCTAGTCATCTCATCTCTAAGATGGCCACTCCCAGTCTTTTTGATCTCTCTTCATACAGAAGCTCTTCCATACCACTAATCATTTTTGTTGCCTCTCTCTTTTTCCCAGTGTAATATATATTTTATTTGGGAAGAAGGGAGCTTTCAAAATGAGGATACACTTTTAAAGGAACCCCAGCTCCACAGCTATTTTTGTTTTGGAATCAGCACTTTTGATGGGTGGGCTGGCTGCCATTATGAAAATGAGGCACTGAACATTCATATCAGCACCTTATTTGCATTTTCAAATGGCTGTAATTTACATGACCCTTCTGAAAGGAAGCGGTAGTGTAGCCAAGGCCAATGAGATGCTGTCTATTAATTTCATGTGTTGATCTCTGGTAGTTGTATTATGTAAGGGGGTAAATAACATTTCTTTATTCACTTTCTCCACTTCTTTTATTATTTTATAAACATCTTTCCTATTGACTCTTAACTGTCTCTTTTCTACAATGAATAGTTCCAGTTTTTAATCTCTCCTCATCTGTAAACTACTAATCATTTTGTTGCTGTTCTTTATAACTGTGTTTCAACATGTTTTCACAGTCTATGCTCTTCCAAATGTTTCAAGGCCATGTCCAAATTTTAAAATTGTCCTCTCAAACCTTTTCTGTCATCCTAAGAGCATTGAACTCCATTCAGTCCCTTCAGAACTTCATATATGGCTTTCTGGAATAGGGTATGCAGTAATGTGGTATCAAAAAGCAACCTGTTGCAACAGAATAAACCTGTTTTGTATGCTGATTGTGAAATATTTGTGAGAAGCCAAAATAGTAACATTGATCATATCCTTTCAGCAAATCCAATTTACCAAAACACCATCCACCAATAACAGTATCCAACAAATCTTCAGTTTGAACTTATGGATAGTACCTGGCACATAAATCTGGATTCAGTGACACTTTGAAAGTTCCACAAATTGGACTAAGCCCTCCTTTTTAATTGCTAATATGACAGGCATAGCCGACTCACTGAGAGAAAGAGATGTTCACTAAACAGGCCAAATCAGCTTCCACCTTTGGTTTACAACACATAAGGCTCATGCTCTAGGCTTGCAATATTTTGGCTGTCATATTTAACAGCGAGTTTCACCAAGTCATTGCTCCTCAGTCCAAGTGCTTTTTCAAACACTTTGAAGAGACTGTCCCATATTTCCTGAAGATTTTAAGATGCTTTTGTGAGTGTCTTGATCTACATCCAGTTCACTTTGGTGGATACTTTTCTTCAATCACATACAAGAGTAAAATGACTGATTGCCTACCTTGTTGATCATTCACCTGGGCTACAGTTACACTGACCCAAAATGCTGGAAGCAGTATGTAAATAGGAGGTTTCAAAAATTCAAATAGACACTCATCTGCATATTCACTACCTGGCAGAGGCTGCTGCCAGCACAAAAAAAGCAGTGTAAACCTGGGTCTGCCAGCATCCCCTTATGCCTGATTTTCTCCAGTCACCAGAAGCTGCCGACAGAGTGTGGGGTGGGGGTTCACTGGCAGAACCACATTTACACAACTTGTTTTGTGCTGGTGGTAGGGTCTGCTAGTGAGCGAATGTGCAAACAAGTAGCCATTTGCATTTTCAAGGCTGCTCATATGCATACTGCTGCCAACAGTTTGGGTCTGTATAACTATAGCCCTGGAGTATCCCTTTTGGGACTAAATTTTCTTTACCATAAGTCTTCAAAATCACAGATTTTCTTCTAGAGCCAATTATGATGAAGTCTGGTGATAGGTAGATGCAGAAATCTGTAAAACAAGCTTGAGTATCAAGCTCCATTCTTGTAGGAATGCCTTTAACCAAATAGGTAATCTAAATGCTATCTTTGATTTCTAAGAGCATGTGTAGTGCTATTTCTTGGTCATTTTCACTCAAGCTCTTGTCTTTGTCAAATCTATGAGTTACCAACTTCAATCATTTATTTTGATTTCTTTCATAGCGTCAGTCTTCAAAGGTATTATTTTGGATGTACAGTTACTCTGTGTTGCTATAAAGTCTCAGAGGGACAGCTGTGTTTGTGTATAGCTGTAAAAACAATGAGATGTCCTGTAGCACCTTAGAGACTAACAGATTTATTAGGACATGTTTTTGTCAGTAAAACACCCTTCATCAGATGAATTGAAGTGGAAATACACAGGCAAGTATATATGTAAGAATATTACTGTAAAAGAAAGATGTTACTATCCTTTGTAAGTTAGGGTATTCAGTCAGGGTGATTGTGACCATTCAATGCAGCTGATGTGGAGACATGGATGTCTGTTGAGGGGAAGTTAGGTCTGTGGAGAGTTAACCAATTTAGATCCTTATTGAGGCCTAATTGTATAGTTTGGCATTTGTGAAAGGGGTCCAATTCAGCTGTTTCCCTTTGTAATCCAGTCTTGAAGTTTCCTTCCTTCTTTCTTTCTTTCTTTTTCTTTTTGTAAAGGATGGCTAGTTTTAAACCTTTTACTGAATGTCCAGGGAGGTTAATGTGCTCCCCTACATGTTTATGCATATTCCCCTTTTTGATGTCTGATTTGTGCCGATTTATCCTTTGGTGAAGAGACTGTCCCATTGTACAATGTAGAAGGCAGAGGGGCATTGCCGGCACTTGATGGCCATCCTTCTACAGACAAAACTTCAAAACTTGAATGCAAAGGGAAGCCAGAAGAAAAGGAGACAAACAGAGACAGAGGGCATGGATAGAAATACATCTGTCTGCTGTGATGGATTTATTGTTCTCTCTGCACGAATGAAACTAACAAAATGTCAGGCTTTGCACTGGAGAGTGGGGGAACTACAGATCCCTTCTGAACATTTAAAGGGATAGAGCTTCACAATTTATCCATGAGAAAAATTTTCATCTTATTCTTTGATGCCTTATGTTATTGAAGAGCCTTTAGTGAGAGACCTTGTCTAGGGTTTTATGAGAGTCAAAGTACACTATATGCATTAGATCACTCTTTTCCAGGTATTACTTCATACCCTCAAAGAATTCTAACAGATGGGTGACCATGACTTCCTTTACCAAAGCTGTGTTAACTCTTCCCCAACAAATTATGTTCATCTATGTGTCTGATAACTCTATAGGTTCAACCAATGTTTCTGCTACTCAAGTTGGTCTCACTGGCCAGGGTGACCTCTGGAGTTGTTGACGAGTGTTACATTAGCTATCCTCTAGTCATGTGTTAGAGAGACTGATTAAGGTAATAGATCACATGCAAAAGTAATTCTGCAGTTTTATATTTTAACTCCTTCAGAACTCTTGCACGAACATCATCTTTTCCTGGGGACTTACTATTATTTGACATATTAATTTGTTCCAAACCCTCCTCTCTTGATACAGGAATCTGGCACAGTTCCTTAGATTTGTCTCTTAAAAGAGAATGGCTCAGATGTTGGACGTTCATATCCTCTTCAATGAAGGCCAATACAAGGTATTCATGTTGTTTCTCTACAAAGCTCTTGTCTTCCTTGAGTGCTCCTTTAGTATCTCGGTTACCCAGTGGCCTTCCTCACTGTTTGACCAGCTCCTTGCATTTGATGTACTTAAAAAAATGCTGTTAGTGTTTGTCTTTTGCTAGTTGTCCTTCAATTTTTTTGGCCTTTCTGATTATACATTTAAATGCAATGTGACAGTGTTTATATCCGTTTCTATTTTCCTAAGTAGAATTTGATTTCCATTTTTTAAAGGATAACAATTTGTCTATGAATGCTTCTCTGTCATTTAACCATAATGGCATTTTTGATTATCCTGATCTATTTTTTAATTTTGGAGGTTGCTTTGAGTATCTATAACAGTTTTTAAGTTTCCATGCTGTTTTCAGGGGTTTCAGTTTAAAACTGTTCCTTTCGATTTCCATTTGCCAGCTTCCATATTTTTGTGTAGTTCTCCTTTCTGAAGTTAAATGCAACTGGGGTTCTTCAGTACTTCTCCCCTACAGGGACATTAAATTAATTAGATTGTGATTGTCATGAACAAGAGGTTCAGATATATTCACCTCTTGGACCAGAGCATGTTTGCAAGAGAACGGGGAATCCTTGATTAAGTCGTAAGTGGCAAAGACAATAGCAATGGGACTCACCAAGTTTTTCCTATTCCCAATAACAACACACTTTTGAAAAAAAAAATGATCTTTGAGACAGAAACTGATCTGGCAAACTCAGAAAGAATAATATTTTTTTTCTTCTCAGCTATTGGTAATTAGTTCTTTTCATCTCTTTCTGGCAGAAGTGTTGATTTCTAAATATGAAAATATTTTTAGGAAACATCAACAGTCTTCAGAGCTCAAACATGCCGGATTTCTATTCCTCAGTAGGCAAAACAAACAATTGCTTCATCATTTCAAGAATTCTTACTGATCTTTGCTCGTGTTTTAACACAGCACTCCTAATTAAGTTTTTCTCATCTTCATTTTAGTTTTTCTTAGAAGACTCTTTAAGAGAAGCTAAAAATAACATTAGAGAAAATCTCCTATCTTGAGCTGAGGCAGGCTACAGATGGAATGAATTAGCATAGATAAGTTTGGATTGAACTGGAGTTTGGAGTCAGTACAGTAGGGGTTCAGCAGGACTTGATTATAAAAGCCTACAAAGTTTAAGGATTGTTGAACCACCTTATGCAATAATATAGCAGTAATCTAATTTTTATTCAATCTTAATATTCTTTGAGGGTTGAATATTATCCTTTACAGCTCCTGGTGGGCCTGATTCTTCACTCACTCATGTGATTAAAAATGGGAGTAACTCCACTGCAGTCAGTATAAAGCTATTAAGTGATAAGAGAATCAAACCCAGTTTTGCAGATCAGCTGAGGAACATCACTATCACTGGAAACAGTTTATGGAACAGAAGAAGGCACATTTATCTGTGAGCAAACATGAGATGGGCATGGGGAAGGAAGGAGTAATTTCCAGCATTCACCTTTGTCAGCTTGTGGATTGCAATAATAATAACAACCCCAGTCACTTTTCTTTATCTTTATACAGGGGCTGTAGCTTAAATAAGACATGGTTGAGACATGTCTAAACAGAGAGCAATATGAATGAAGAATGAAATGATATATACACCAGGAGTGGGATCCCTGAAAAGAACTGAGGATTACAATGCTGAGCACCACAGAACCTAACTTGCTAAGAAAATCATTGGAATGATTACACAAAACCCAGCTGGACTCATAGTGTAGGCCTACACAGGAAAGTTGTTTTGAAATAACAGTTGTTATTTTGACATAACTATCCCAGGCCCATTCTATACTGCCACTTTCTCTGAAAGTGACATGCTATTAAAAGGCCCGAAATATGCTAATGAGGTGCACATGCAAATTCCCTGCACCTCATTAGCATAAGGTCACATGATTTGAAGTCTGGAAGACGTTCTTCTGTGTAGAAGAGCAGCCCCCAGGGGGTCTTCCAGAAGTAAGTCCGCCTTCCGGAGTCTCCTTCTTCCTGAAAATTCTTCCGGACTCCAAAAGGCTGCCGTACTCCAAATCACGTGACCTTATGCTAATTAGGCATAGGGAATTTGCATCTGCACCTCATTAGCATATTTTGGGCCTTTTATTAGCATGCCACTTTCAGAGACAGTGGCATGTGTAGAAACAGCCAGAGTGTTTATACAATGCAACAATTATTTCAAAATAATGTCAAACTGAGCCTCGTCCTGGCTGTGTTTACACTTGTACTCCTCCTTCGAAAAAGGCATACAAGAGCTTCTTTCAAAAGAAGAAAAGCAGTGTAGTCACAGCTCTTTTGAAAGGAAATCCCATCTTCAAAAGAACCGTTCTTCCTAAAAATAAATAGGAAGAAGATTCTTTTGAAGATGGGGCTTATTTTTGGAAGAGCCGTGTCTACACTGCTTTTCTTCTTTTGAAAGAGTTTCTTTCAAAAGAAGAATATGCAAATAAGGCACCAGATCTGTAAATCTGCACCTCATCTGCATTTTCGATTTCCCTTATTTGCATACCTATTTTGAAAGAGGAATGCAAATGCAGGCATAGCCCCCATGAGGAGTAGTGCCTATTTTGAAATAGCTATTTCAAAATAGGTGCTGTTACGAAAGGCCATGGCTACATTGCCCCTCCCTTTCAGAAGGGGCATGTGAATGGAGCCATTCAAAAATGCAAATGAGGCACTTATATGAATATTCATCACCTAATTTGCATAATGACAGCCACCTGGACTGTCAAAAGTGATGATTTTGAAATAAGAATAGCCATGTAGCTGGGGTTCCTTCGAAAGGGTACCCCAATTTCAGAAGCCCTCTTCTTCCCCAAAAAATTCTGGGACGTCTTATTTCAAAATAAGGCTGCTGTATAGATATTCCCTTAGACACCTTATACAATTAGGTTACCTCTACATTACAGTGATCTTTCAAAAGAAGCCCTTGTGGAAGATCTCTTCTGAAAGAACTTCTTTCGACAGAGTGCATCGACACGCAAAAAAAAATGGATCAAAAGAATGACCTGCTCTTTCCAAAGACAGCATCCACACAGCCTCCGCTGTTTTGAAAGAACAGACCAGGGATCGAAAAATCAGGCCCCATGAGGACTGCTCTTTTGAAAAAAAGGGCCTGTGGAGTGATTTAGAAAGGAATGCCTCATTCTTTTGATTTCTTTTCGAAATAACTCCTTCTGTCTGTAGATACTCTGCTGGATCTTTGGAAAGAGCCCCCTTCTTTCGAAAAATCTTTCAAAAGAACTCGCTAGTGTAGACACAGCCTGCATAGGGAGAAACAGGTACATTAAAATGGGGTCCTAAAAAGCCAACATTCTAGACAGGAAGCCTAAACTAGTCTATGTACTCAACCCCACCTCTTTGTCAGAGCTAGGCACCTAAATCTAGGCTGCAAGAAAATACCTCTAGTTAAGAAATGATCTATGAATAGCACACAACACTGGGAATCAGGCAACTTATATGGCAAGTTTCCTATCTTACTCCATATAAAAAGTCTGGAGGAGGAGAGTAGTGGTGCCCACATTAAAGCTTTTTAGCTCAGAAGTTTAAGGTTCAATTATTCCCTGTCTCCCAGAAGGGAAAAAGAATTTGAACATGGGGCATCCATGCTCTTCCCATTTTGTTAAAAATATGTCCAAATCAGTGGACGCCAGACAGTCTCTGTCTCTCACTGTCTATTCAGCCAGCTTACTGTTAGGCTGTTCTCTTGGCTGATGGTTACTCCCAGCCAGGCCTCTGGATGGCTTTTATCCTGCAAAGACCCGAGAGATTATGTTTATTCAGCCTTCCATAATTCTCACTCCCTTGTCTGATCATCACTGTGTCTCTTTCAGTGTCTCTCTCCTTCTTTCTGCCTATACATCCGATTGATAGTTTAATAACAAAGAGTTACAGGACATGAATTTCACCCAGAGGTTTATTGTGTTTTTGGAAAGTTGGTGTCGGTATGAGCCCCTGCATGAGTCCCTGATACAGTGCTGGGATGTGGCAAAGATTCAGCTACCCGCTGTTCTTCCTGCAGTACATTCAGGCTATTTGGTCCTTGCATCAGGTCATGAATGACTTTTTTCATAAGGGATTGATGACAGAAGAAGGCTTAGCCAGCAGAGGCATGCCCACATGGTCTCTGTACTGCCAGCACACCCGCTGCTGACCGTAAAATCTCATGTGGCTATGCTAATGGGTTTAGCTTATTGGGGTCTTTTTCAGATATGTACAATGTACATTAAGGAACTGGTGTGGCACAGGTGGAGAGGTGAGGAGAAGGTGCAAGGCTGCCTATAGAAATGGCAGCCAGGACCAAGGGCAATTGTCCCCTTCCCTGTCCTCCGCACAGTGAGCTGCTCAGAATTTGCAGAAAGTTTTTTCAGGGAAAGAGCTTTTGAAGAGGAATCCTGTGTTTCCTGCATGACTTGCTCCTACTGTAGATGAGATTTTTGTGTAATCGGGAAGATTATTGTCACTGAAGGGTTTGGTGAACAAACCTGGAACCTTGAACAAGAAGCATGTGTCAAGGTATGTCCAATGTCAAGGTGTGACAATAAGGCATTCTCTCTGATCTACCTGATACAGCCTAGACGTCCCTGGCTGGCTCTATGTCTCTGTCTTGGAGGAAGTTGTACAAACTTCTTTTGCCTAATCATTCCAGTGACTTGCAGTGTAGGGCCCTGCAGAGCGTTAAAGCAAACAATTGTTTCAAGAGTGCGGGACTAGTTTTCTACAAGCCATTCTTTGTTTCTGGAGTGAGATATGATGTTTGTATTTGGCCTCCCTTGCTAACTAGCAGTTTTGAACTCTCACTAGAACAGGATGGCTGGGGCAGAATGGCATGATGTGCTAGGACAGTTCTGTGAAGTGATTGTGACATGGCTGCAGATTGATTGGCCCTTTTATAAATTGATTGTAACCTGGACACTTTTCAGTTGACTGGGTGTGCTAACAACCTTTTGAGAGAACTTGGTGATGATGATTTAGTGATCCATGTTTAATATTTGCTTAAGGTGTGTTTTGCTTTATTTCATTCATACCTCTTTGTGTATATATTGTAATTTTATTACTTGTTTTTAATGTGATTTTAAGCAAATAGTGATTTTTTTTTCAACTATCTCTCCCTCTGCTCCCCATTAGGAGAACAGTCTGTAACTGGATTAATTTTGATTTTGTGCCCTTGTGTTCTGGAGTTTGACCCAGCTGCAAATTATATGACATACATATATGCATTTTTAATTTTGTTGTGAACGTGTTTTGCTGATGATAAAATTGTAGGCCTGCAGATACAGTGATTGATAGTAATTATTGAGACTCCAGAAGCACTTTATCTTTGATTAATGACTTTTGACACACTCAGCACTTTAAGCCATCACCTAGTTTCTTTTTTTTTTTCTGTCTTTCAATGGCTGTTTATAGTAATTACTATCATACTTTACCCTTTTGCAATTAATCATCAGGAGGATGACTACATGGACCTTTATAATTAAATCTTTCTCTCAGAAAGAGGTGGACAAATATTATCTAGCCAAGGAATTATTTACTAGTTAAATTAAACAATGAATTTATATGCTTCATCGCATTTGAAAAATATAGACAGTGACTCTGTTTGTTTACAGTTAGCCTAAAAATAACAATCCCAGTTCATCTTCAAATTGTCAGTTTTTTGAACTCTGAGCTGGCTGGCTTTTTGATACATGTTTTTATTCTCTCTTTAAAATGAACTCTGGCATTACCTGAAACGCCTTTGTTTAAACTCTGAACCTTTGCTCTTTTCTCCTAATGAGCAATCCCACTCACTGGAGAGGTAAAAGGGAGCTTGAGAAATATTTTGATTAAATTCTCTGTTGAAAACCAATCTGAAAATCAATAGATCTGCATCAGATTTCACCAATCCAATAATTTTTGAAAATGAAATTAAGAGAGAGAAGAGGACATATTTAATTCCTAGTGCCTAGCAATTCTTGGCAATATGTGGCAATTTCTGCTACAGACTTCCGGTATGACCCAGAGCAACTCATTTATTTATGTGTGCATTAATTTCCTTTTCGTAAAGGTGGAAATGAGAATTCTTGCCTATTTCATAAAATATTGGGGAGTTAAAATTAAGAACATGAGAACATAAGAACAGTCATACTGGGTCAGACTATAGGTCCATCAAGTCCAGTATCCTGTCTTCTGACAGGGGCCAATGCCAGGTGCTTCAGAGGGAATGAACAGAACAGGTAATCGTCAAGCGATCGATTCCCTGTTGCCCATTTCCAGCCTCTTGCAAGCATAGGCTAGTGATACCACCTATGCACATTCTGGCTAATAGCCATTGATGGACCTATTCCACCATGAATTTATGTAGTTCTTTTATAAACTCTGCTATAGTCTTGGTCTTCACAACATTCTCCGGCAGGGAGTTCCACAGGTTAACTGTGCATTGTGTGAAAAATATTTCCTATTGTTTGTTTTAAACCTGCTGCCTATTGATTTCGTTTGGTGACCCCTAGTTCTTGTGTTGTGAGATTGAGTAAATAAAAAATCCTTATTCATTTTCTCCCCACCAGTCATGATTTTAAATACCTCTATCATATCCCCCCTTAATCATCTTTTTTCCAAGCTATAAAGTCCCAGTCTTATTAGTCTCTCCTCATATGGCATATGTTCCATATCCTTAATAGTTTTTGTTGCCCTTTTCTGAACCTTTTCCAATTCCAATATACCTTTTTTGAGATGGGGCTATCACATCTGTACACAGTATTCCAGATGTGGATGTACCATGGATTTATATAAAAGTAATATGACATTATCAGTTTTATAATCTATTCCTTTCTTAATGATTCCCAACATTTTGTTAGCTTTTTTGACTTCCACTGCACATTTAGTGGATGTTTTCAGAGAACTGTCCACAATGACTCCAAGGTCTCTTTCTCGAGTGGTAACGGCTAAATCAGATCCTATTATTTTATATGTATAGTTGGGATTATATTTTCCAAAGTGCATTACTTTGCATTTATTAACATTGAATTTCATCTGCTACTTTGTTGTCCAATCACCCAATTTATTAATATCCTTCTGTAGCTCTTCACAGTCTGCTTAGGACTTAACTAATTGGAGTAGTTTTGTGTCATGTGCAAATTTTGCCACCTCATAGTTTATCCCTTTTTCCAGATCATTTATAAATATGTTGAATAGGATTCATCCCAGGACAGACCCCTGGGGGACACCACTATTTACCTCTCTCCATTCTGAAAACTGACCATTTATTGCTACCCTTTGTTTTCGATCTTTTAACCAGTTACCAATCCATAAGAATGGCCATACTGGGTCAGACCAAAGGTCCATCCAGCCCAGCATCCCATCTGCCGACGGTGGCCAATGCCAGGTGCCCCAGAGAAGGAGAACAGAAGACAATGATCAAGTGATTTATCTCCTGCCATCCATCTCTTGCCCTTGTTCTGAAGGCTAGGGGCACCATACTTTATCCCTGGCTAATAGCCATTTATGGACCTAACCTGCAAAAATTTATCAAGCTCTTTTTTAAACCCTAATAGAGTCCTGGCCTTCACAGCCTCCTCTGGCAAGGAGTTCCACAGGTTGACTGTGCGCTGTGTGAAGAAAAATTTCCTTTTATTAGTTTTGAACCTACTACCCATCAATTTCATTTGGTGTCCCCTAGTTCTTGTATTATGGGAAAAGGTAAATAATTTTTCTATATTCACTTTCTCCACACCATTCATGATTTTATATACCTCTATCATATCGCCCCTCAATCGCCTCTTTTCCAAACTGAAAAGTCCCAGTCTCTCTAGCCTCTCCCCATATGGGACCCGTTCCAAGCCCCTAATCATCTTAGTTGCCCTTTTCTGAACCTTTTCTAATGCCAATATATCTTTTTTGAGGTGAGGAGACCACATCTGCATGCAGTACTCAAGATGTGGGCGTACCATAGTTTTATATAGGGGAAGTATGATATCTTTTGTCTTATTATCGATCCCTTTTTTAATAATTCCTAACATCCTATTTGCCTTACTAACTGCCGCTGCACACTGCGTGGATGTCTTCAGAGAACTATCCACTATAACTCCAAGATCCCTTTCCTGATCTGTCATAGCTAAATTTGACCCCATCATGTAGTACGTGTAATTTGGGTTATTTTTTCCAACATGCATTACCTTACACTTACCCACATTAAATTTCATTTGCCATTTTGCTGCCCAATCACTCAGTTTGCTGAGATCTTTTTGTAGTTCTTCACAATCCCTTTTGGTTTTGACTGTCCTGAACAACTTGGTCCAAGAGAGGACCTTCCCTCTTACCCCATGACAGTTAACTTTGCTTAAGAGCCTTTGGTGAGGGACCTTATCAAAGGCTTTCTGAAAATCTAAGTACACTATATCCACAGGTTCCCCCTTGTCCATGTGCTTGTTGACCCTTTCAAAAAATTCCAATAGGTTTGTGAGGCAGGACTTCCATTTACAAAAGCCATGTTGACTCTTCCCCAACAAATTATGTTCATCAATGTGTCTAGCAATTTTGTTCTTTACTAGAGTTTCAACCAGTTTGCCTAGTACTGAAGTCAGACTGACTGGCCAGTAGTTGCCAGGATCAGCTCTGGAGCCCTTTTTAAAGATTGGTGTCACATTAGCTATCCTCCAGTCTTCTAGAACAGAAGCTAATTTAAATGACAGGTTACAAACTACAGTTAGCAGTTCTGCAATTTCACTTTTGAGTTCCTTCAGAATTCTCCAGTGAATATCATCTGGTCCTGGTGACTTATTGATGTTTAGTTTATCAATTTGTTCCAAAACCTCTTCTACAGGCACCTCAATTTGAGACAGTTCATCAGATTTGTTACCTAAAAAGAATTACTCAGGTTTGGGAATGTCCCTCACATCCTCAGCCATGAAGACTGATGCAAAGAAATCATTTCGTTTCTCTGCAATGGCCTTTTCATCTTTGAGTGATCAATTAGCATGTTGATCATCCAGTGACCCTACTGGTTGTTCAGCAGGCTTCCTGCTTCTGATGTACTTAAAAAAAATTGGTATTACTTTTTGACTCTCTGGCTAGCTGTTCTTCAAATTCTTTTTTGTCCTTCCTAATTATATTTTTACACTTCACTTGGCAGAGTTTATGTTCCTTTCTATTTTCCTCCCTAGGATTTAACTTCCATTTTTAAAGGATACATTTTTGTCTCTCACTGCCTTTTTTACTTTATTGGTTGACCATTGTGGCACTTTTTTGGTTCTCTTACTACATTTCCTAAATTGGGGTATACCTTTAAGTTGAGCCTCCATTACGGTGTCTTTAAAAAGTTCCCATGAAGCTTACAGGGATTTCACTTTAGGTACTGTGCCTTTTAATTTCCGTTTAACTAACTTCCTCATTTTTGTATAATCCCCCTTTCTGAAATTAAATGCTACTGTCTTGGGCCACTGTAGTATTTTCCCAGCCACAGGAATGTTAAATTTAATTATTAGCAAGAGATCCAGAAATATTCACCTCTTGGACCAGATCCTGTGCTCCACTTAGGACTAAATCAAGAATTGCCTCACCTCTTGTGGGTTCCAGCACGAGCTTCTCCAAGAAGCAGTCATTTAAGGAGTCAAGAAATTTTACTTCAGTTTCCCATCCTGAGGTGACATGTACCCAGTCTATATGGGGATAGTTGAAATCCCCCATTATTATTGTGTTTTTATTTTGATAGCCTCCCTAACCTCCCTGATCATTTCACAGTCCCTATCATTCTGGTCAGGTGGTCCGTAATATAACTCTACCCTTATATTCTTATTATTCAAGTATGGAGTTACTGTCCAGAGAGATTCTATGTTACAGTTTGGTACATTATGATTTTTTTTTAATTTGATTTTACACTTTCTTTAACGCCACCACCTCCCTCCCCAGCACAACCTGTTCTGTCCTTCTGTCCTTCTGATAAATTTTGTACCCTGGTATTACCATGTCCCATTGATTATCCTCATTCCACCAAGTTTCTGTGATACCTATTATATCGATATCTTCATTTAATACGAGGGACTCTAGCTCACCCATCTAATTAGCAGACAGAACAGCTAACAGGGAGTTGGCCTGGGAAAGCATCCTAGAGGAGCTCAGGTGAGTGTGGCATTTGGGGGGCTGCGTTGTGAGCTGGTGGGTTGAATTTCTGTCTGTGGTGTCTGTGCACTTGTTTCATTTTGCAGTGAGGGGCAGTTTGCATAGCTGCCTGTGTGCCTGAGCATCTGTTTTGCAGAAAGGGGCAGTTGGAAAGCGTGTTTGACAGTTTGGCAAGTTTGCAAAGTGTGAATTGGGAGAGCTTCCTTCCAGGTGGGCCTTCAAGGGAGTTGGCCTGGGAGTTTGCCTTCGGGAGGAGCCCCACACCTGTTTTTACCTTTCTTATATGGTGTTTCTCTTGTGCCCTTCAAGGCGGCACTAGAAACAAATAAGGGATCTCTGTAAAGGGAAAAAAATGGAGAGTGATATGGCAGGTGAGAGGTCTGTTGTTGTGACCTGCATGTCATGTGCCATGTTTGTCTTCCTCCTTAAAGATAGAATGGATTTTCTATGTACCAAGTGCAAGCTGGTATCCATCTTAGAAGAGAAGGTTAAAGGACTTGAGACACAAATATCAACCCCCAGGTCCCTCAGAGAGGGTGAAGACTTTCTGGATAGAAGGCAACAGATAATACTGCAGGAACAGGAGGAGAACTGGAAGCATGTTACCTCCAGGAGGAGAAAACCAGTTCAAGTCTCTCCAATTCCAGTGGAGTTAAGTAACCGCTTTCAGCCTCTCTCCACAGGTGACACGGCGCAGATAACTGGGGCTGATACAATCCCTGGGAGGTATCTGAAAGAGTCCCCATGGTTTAGAAGGCATGGGATGTGCAGTCCTCAGGATGGGAGTTCTATGTCCACCACCCCTAAGAGAAAAAGATGAGTGGTGCTGGTCAGGGACTCCCTCCTAAGAGGGACAGAATCATCCGTCTGCCACCCAGACCTAGAATCCTGGCAAGTTTGCTGCTTGCCTGGAGCTAGAATTTGGGATATTACAGAGTTGCTGCCAAAAATTCTTAAACCTGTAGACTATTACCCCTTCCTACTTCTTCATGCAGGAACCAATGGTACAGCCAACAACAACTTTGACGAGATCACGGCAGATTACGTAACCCTAGGAAGGAAGATCAAGGAATACGGAGCACAAGTGGTCTTCTCATCTATCCTCCCTGTGGAAGGAAGGGTCTGCGTAGGGATCATCAAATCACAGAGGTAAATGTGTGGTTGCATAGGTGGTGTAGCAGGGAAGGATTTTGTTTCTTTGACCGTGGGATTCTGGTTCGTGAACAGGGATTGCTGAGAAGAGATGGATCCATCTCACTAAAAGAGGAAAGAGCATCTTTGCAGTCAGGCTGGCAAACCTAGTGAGGAGGGCTTTAAACAAGGTTTGTCGGGGGAAAGTGACACAAGCCCTGAGGTAAGTGTTCCCTCTTCCTTTCCCAATCAAGTGGATTTCCTGGGTGAAGAGGAGAAAGTGGGGCAATCAGCCCCTTCTCTAAGCTGCTTGTATACTAATGCCAGAAGCCTGGGGAACAAACAGGAAGAATTAGAGGCCCTGGCACAGTCACACAAGTATGAGGTGGTTGGAATAACGGAGACTTGGTGGGACGGTTCGCATAACTGGAGCATGGTCATGGAAGGTTATAAACTGTTTAGGAAGGACAGACAGGGGAGAAAAGGAGGAGGAGTTGCGCTCTATGTGAGGGAGCAGTACGATTGCTCAGAGCTCCAGTATGAGGAAGGAGAAAATCCAGTTGAGTGTCTTTGGTTAAGCTTAGAAGTGAAAGTAACAGAGGTGATGTTGTAGTTGGTGTCTGTTATAGGCCGCCAGATCAGGGAGATGAGGTAGAGGAGGCTTTCTTCAGGCAGCTAAGTGAAGCTTCCAAACCACAGGCCCTGGTTGTCATGGGAGACTTTAATCATCCAAACATATGTTGGGAGACCAATACATCAGCACACAGACAATCCAGGAAGTTTTTGGAGAATGTTGGGGACAACTTCTTGGTACAAGTGCTGAAGGAAATGACCAGGGGTGGTGCACAACTTGACCTGCTGCTCACAAACAGGGAAGAACAAGTAAAAGAAATAGAAGTGGGAGGGAACCTGGGCTACAGCAACCATGAGGTCGTAGATTTCATGATCCAGACAAAAGTAAGAAATATGAGCAGTAACATACAGACCCTTGATTTCAGAAGAGCAGACTTTGACTCCCTGACAGAAGGAATGAGCAGGATCCCTTGGGAAATGAAGATGAAGGGGAAAAGAGTAGAAGAGAACTGGCAGTATTTTAAAGAAGTTTTACTGAAGACACAGGAGCAAACAATCCTGCTGCATAGTAAGAAATGCAAACATAGTAGGCAACCAGCTTGGCTTAACAGGGAAATCCTTAGACAGCTTAAATTCAAAAAGGATGCATACAAGAAGTGGAAATGTGGACATTTGACTAAAGAGGAATATAAACTTATGGCTAGAGAATGCCGGGCAGTAATCAGGAAAGCGAAAGCACAATTGTAACTGCAGCTGGCAAGGGATGTGAAGAGTAACAAGAAGGGTTTCTACAGGCATGTGAACAATAAAAAGGTTATCAGAGAAGTTGTGGGGCCATTACTGGATGAGGGAGGTAACCTAGTGACAGATGATGCAGGAAAAGCTGAAGTACTCAATGCTTTTTTTGCCTCAGTCTTCACAGACAAAGGCAACTTCCACTTGATGGTCCTAGACAATGCAGCATAGGAAGGTGGAGGGCAGCCATCTGTGGGGAAGGAACAAGGTCTGAGCTATCTAGAGAAAACTAGATGTGCACAAGTCCATGGGTTTGGATTTAATGCACGCCAGGGTACTGAGGAAATTGGCAGAGGTCATTGCTGAACCTTTGGCCGTTATCCTTGAAGACTCTTGGAGAACAGGGGAGATACCAGATGACTGGAAGAAGGCAAACATAGTGCCCATCTTTAAAAAAGGAACGAAGGACAATCCAGGGAACTATAGACCCGTCAGCCTTACCTCAATGCCTGGGAAAATAATGGAGGGAATCCTCAAGGAGTCCATTTTGGAGCACTTGGAAGAGGGGAAAGTGATCAAAAGTAGCCAACATGGATTCACCAGGGGCAAGTCCTGCCTGACCAATCTGATTAGCTTCTATGATGAAGTAACAAGCTCTGTGGACATGGGGAAGTTGATGGATTTGATATACGTTGACTTCAGCAAGGCTTTTGATATGGTCTCCCACAACATACTTGTCCATAAGTTAAGAAAATATGGATTGGATCCTTGGACTATAAAATGGATAGAAAGCTGGCTTGATAGCTGGGCCCAACGGGTAGTGGTCAATGGCTCAATATCTGGATGGCGGTCTGTTTCAAATGGAGTGCCAAAAGGCTCGGTTCTGGAGCCAGTGTTATTCAACATCTTTATTAATGATTGGATGAGGGACTGGATTGCACCCTCAGCAAATTTGCGGATGACGCAAAATTAGGGGGAGAGGTAGATTCGTTGGAGGATAGAGAGAGAATCCAGGGGGATCTGGATACATTGGAGGACTGGGACAAAAGAAATCTGGTGCGGTTCAATAAGGAGAAGTGTAGAGTCCTGCACCTGGGGCGGAAGAATCCCAGACATTGTTACAGGCTGGGGACTGCCTGGCTCAGCAGCAGTACGATGGAAGGGGAACTAGGGGTTATGGTGGATGAAAGGCTGGATATGAGTAAACAGTGTGCTCTTGTAACCAAAAAGGCTAACAACATACTAGGGTGCATTAGGAGGAGCATTTCGAGCAGATCTAGAGAAGTAGTTCTTCCTCTTTATTGGGCACTGGTGAGGCCACAACTGGAATATTGTGTCCAGTTTTGGGCCCCCCAGTATAAAAAGGATGTGGATTTTCTAGAGCAGGTTCGGCGAAGGGCAACAAAAATGATTAAGTGTCTGGAGCACAAGACCTATGAGGATAGGCTGAGGAATTTGGGCTTGTTTAGTTTACAGAAGAGCAGACTTAGAGGTGATTTAATGGCAGCCTTCAACTTACTGAAGGGGAGCTCTAAAAAGGAGGGGGATGTCAGATGGCAGAACAAGCAGTAACGGTCTGAAGTTGAAGAGGGAGAGGTGTAGGTTAGATATTAGGAAAAACTACTTCACCAGGCGGGTGGTGAAGCATTGGAATGCATTGCTTAGAGAGGTGCTGGATTCTCCATCCCTTGAGGTTTTTAAGTCCTGGCTGGACAAGGTCCTGGCTGGGATGACTTAGTGGGGGTTGATTGTGCTTGAAGCAGGGCACTGGCCTAGATGACCTCCTGAGGTCCCTTCCAGCCCTGTGATTCTGTGATTATTTACACTTCCAGCATTTTTATATAAGCAGTTTTAGAACTTGTCACTCTTTAGCTACCTGCCATTACATGGGGTTCATCTACACCAGCTGGCTACTTCGAAGTAGCTGGCACAATGTCAAAATAACATGCTTCGCATCTGCACATACCGTGCACTATTTTGACATTGAAATCAACATTAGGAGGTGAGACGTCAAAATCACTATTATTATCGGAAGATGGGAATAGCGCCCTACCTCAACGTTCAACGTCGAACTAGTGCGTGTGTAGACCATCCGCATCCTTCTACTTCAAAATAGTGGGGTCCTCCATGGCGGCAATCACCTGAAGGGTTGAGATGCTCTGTCCAGCCCTGGTGGGGCTCTATGATTACCGTGTGCAGCAGACCTTAAAGCACCACGCACCCCGATTTCTTGTGCCAGGAAGCTGAGAGCGTGCAGGCAGCAGCACATGCACATGGCAGCCCTGCATGCCCTCCACAGACCCCACCCACTCCAACCAGTGCCATGGCATCCAGCCAGCTCCCAGAGTGCCCCCAGGGCTCCCCCCCCAAGGGGACCCAGGCATCCCTGGAAGACAAAGGGGGGGGAGCCAAAATGTGGCGGGGCCCCTCCTGGTTGGAGACTGAGGTCCGAGACCTGCTGGGGCTCTAGAGTGAGGAGAAGGTGCTCCATGTGATGTGGAGCAAGTGTCGAGGGCCTGGCTGCCTGGGGTCACCCTGCCCACATTCCGAATCACATCTGGAGCAAGGTGAAGGATTTGTGGCAGGCTTACGCCCGGGCCCAGGACTTGGCCAGCCAGTCTAGGGCTGCCCCTGCCACTGCCCCTATTACTGGCAGCTCAGGGCCACCCTAGGCCCACCGGACACCTCCTCCCCCCAGGCCACATTGGACACCGCAGCGGAAGAGTCCCAACAGGCCTCATAGCCGGAGTCTGGCCCAGAGGCCAGCCCCGCACCCTGGGGTCCACCCGCTGATCCACCCCTCGGGACAACAGAGGAGGGGTCCAGCAGCGAGGGCAGTCTCCTCATAGACCTCCCCTCCCAGAGCACCAGCCAGGCAGCCGCCCACTGGGGTTTCCTCGACTGCGGCAGTGGAAGGTCAGGTACATACCGCCCAGGGCACACACCCCCAGGCCACAGGGCAGGGGCACCAGACACTACTGGAGCCCCACACATCCCCAAAGGACCCAGCTACAGCATGGTCGAGGACGGGTGCATGGCCACCAGTGCCTGTCAGCACCCACAACCACGGAAAGCACTGTGCCCAAACCCTGGGGACAGGGGGCCCATGCAGTAGAGACACCCAACGGAGACACCACACCCACCGATGGGGATGGAGTCCCAGAACCCAAGGAGGGATGGGGGGAATGGGCCATGGGCCAGGGCACAATACTGACAGCCTTCCCCTCCCTCTCTCCCTCTGCACAGCTGCACCATCCGAGGCCCCAGGCAGCCAAGCACCCTCCGTGGTCCCTGAGAGCCCACCGGAGGCCAGGCACCGCCAGCGCCCGGGGACACCTCCAAGGCCAGCAGGACGGGCATGCCACTGCTGGACCCAGGGAATGGCCCCCATGGATCCCCAGATCCTGGCAGCTCTCCAGAAGCAGGCGGAGGTGGCTGAGTAGAGGCTCTACTTCAACAGCGAGGAGAGCACACGGTGCTGGGTGGCATGTCAGGAATTCATGGGCATCTTCTGGAGCATACCTGAATTGCTCCAGGAGGCTGTCGCCTGGCTCCTGCCCCCTGCTGCCCCCCCACTGCCCTCCCCACTGCTCCTCCCAATGCCCACCCACCGCCCCACCTGCCTCGCCCACCGCCCCACCTACCACTCTGCCTGCCGCCCCCACCTGCCACACTGCCTGCCTCGCTGCCTGCTGCCCTACCTGCCATACCGCCAGCCAGCTCCCCAGGACCAGAGCCCACTAGGGCTGAAGACTGGCCGGTGGAGGCTTCCCGGCTGTACCTGCCAGTCCTCCCAGCCCCTAGCCGGCTGCGCCAGGGACTGCGGACAAGGGGTGGGGCTACGAACCGTACCCACCAGGGGTTGCGCCTCTCTATACCCACCCCAGATTGATGGGCTGACGGTTGAGCCTTCCGCTGGCCCACCATTTGTATATAGTTGTCCCCCTGTACATAGTTGTCAACCTTTATATATTGGTTCCAGTTTTTGTTGTGCATGTAACACAGTTTGCCAGTTTTCAATAATTCAGTCTTATTTTCCAAAGAACCTGAGACATGTGCTTGTTGAGGGGATGGTGTGCAGGCAGTGGGGGGTGGTGTGGGGGCAGTGGGTCTCCCTGATCAAAATGGGCCTGCAGGGCCTTGCAGACCCATACCCCATCATGGTGGGCCTGGCAACTGGGTGCAGCAGCTGGCTGGGGGAAGCCTGTGCCAGCCTCAACTGCCCATTCCTGGATGAAGGCCTCCCCCTTGCTCTCAACAATGTTGTGGAGTGTGCAACATGCGTCCACAGCCTGGAGGATGTTCTGGAGGCTGACGTCCAGGTGGGCAGGGAGGCACTGCCAGCAGCCCTTCAGGTGGCCAAAGGTCCTCTCCACCACCTGGCGGGTGTGGTTCAGGCAGGCATTGAACTGTTTCTGGCTGGCGGTGAGGTGGCTTGTGTATGGGTGCATGAGCCAGGGCTGGGGGATGTACGTCCCTGCCTTCAGCCATCGGCATAGGCCCAAGTTCCTAAAAATGTGGACGTCGTGTACAGCTGGGCCAGCCCATGTAGACATCCTGGAAGCAGCCCCGGCTGTCCACCATGGCCTGCAGGACCACAGAGTGTTAGCCTTTCCAGCCAATGTATCTTCCCCCCTGTGGTCTGGGGGCGTGAATGGGGATGTGGGTCTCATCCAGGGCTCTGAGCAGTTCAGGAACCCCATGGCAGCAAATCCAGTGATGGCTGCATCCAGGTTCCTGACTCTGATGACCCTCTGGAGCAGCATGGCATTGAGCGCACGGGCCACCTGTGGGGAGGGGACACGACCGCCCATGAGGGTTTGCAGGGTGTCCCAGGCCTCTCCCCCCAGGCATCCCTCCTGGGCACCTCCCCAGGCATGCCCCCCCACCCAGCCCCTCCCTCCCTGGCACTTCTCCCTCCTCAGACCCACATCTGGCCCTGTCCCAGCCCCCTGCCCCCCAGTGGGTGCTAGCCCAGGCCTCCTTACCTCCATGATGACAGCCCCAACCATGGCCTTTCCTATTCCAAACTGGTGGCCCACAGAGCAGTAGCTGTCTGCAGTGGTCAGCTGCCAGACAGCTATTGCAACCTTCTTCTCGATGGGGAGGGTGTGCTGCATCCGGGTGTCCTGGTGCCTCAGTGCAGGGGTGAGCCACTGGCAGAGCTCTAGGAAGGTCTGCCAGCACATGCGGAAGTTCCACGGCCACATGTCATCATCCTACTCCCCATGACCAGCTGCTTCCACCACTTGGAGCTGGGGGGGTACGTCCAGAGATGTCAGAGCACCTGGTGGGGGAGGAACAGGGGAGTCTGGTGGTCAGGGGCATCCCCATTTGGCCCCTGGGAGGGCTCCTCTGCCAGGAGCTGCTGGGGTGCCTCCCGTGCAGCACCTAACATGGCACTTGCTCCCTGGGTGACTACCTGAAAGGCTTCCAGATGCTACTGCTGCTGCTGCTGCTTCTTCTGGGGGTCCATAGCTGCTGTACATCATTCTGCTTGAAATCTATTTTTAAATGAGGTAAAGGATTGTTTAGGGTATGACTCCTGCTCCTGAGACATCCTGCCTATTATTTGATGATGATTATTATTATTATTGTGATCTTTCCATCACATTCTCCTGTTTAAGACAAACATTTCTCTTTCATCTGCTAGTGGATATAAGGCAAAAGGGAGAATGACTAAGGACTCAGTCCTGTAATCTTGTCCAACAGAAAGGGCCCATGCATGTGCAAAGGCACGCTGGAATGATAGGTCATTACTAAATTGCAGCAATTTACACTGGAAGATCTGATTGCAGATTCAGGGCCGAACTGGCTGACTTTACAGAGAGCTTCAGAACATGTCAATTTGTTTGAAATGGCTGATGTGCAAAACTGCTATTAAATACTCAGGAGAAATAAACTGGAAAAAATATGGTGGTAGACTCGTAAGTGTTATTTATCATGACAGTATTATGATGACTATTTAATATTATTTGAATTACAAGAGCACCTAGAATTCCCAGCTGAACAAGGCCCATTGTACCACTAAGGCTACATCTACACTACTTTTAGCCGCCCCTAGCCCTAACTCTTTCAATGAATGCATTGTAGTAGCTATGCAATTACCACAGTTCTCGAAGCGAGGCTTGTAGAGAGGAATATTATTCTTCTTTAGGTCTTCTTTGGCAGGTCCAAACGTGGCTATAGTCTGGGTCTTTTATCCACCCTGAGCCAAAACTGTTTCAATGATTCATTGCCGTTTCAGTTTAGCACCCATGTCTACTTAAACCAATTCTTATTCTGAGGGTCTTTGCCAGGAGATCTAAATCCAGATCCAAGCCTGCAAAGATCCAGTGGCTTTTGCTTTCTGTTTTCAAAAACCTGTTATTTGGGAAACCCAATTTTTTTTCTAACCATTCCTAAATGCTTTATTACCCCTTCCTTCCTCTCAATTATAAAAAGCATATCTCCTATAAAGGGAAGTTAGACCCAGTCTGGAAAAATGGACATTTGTTTAACATGGGAGGGGAAAGAGAGGAGTGAAATGATTAAATGTGGGGCATTTTTTCCCATGCTGCACCAGTGAAAATAGCTAAATTGTTATAGGGCTCAGGGAACTGTGGGATAGGTTCTCATAATACACTGCTTCAACAGTTTATTTTCGTGACTTGTATGTGGTAGCAATAAGTTGATTTTGTGGGGACCATGTAGGAAGGTGAGGATGCTCAAAATTGAATTGGTAAAACCCAGCATTAATAAATCAATATTAATAAATTTAATTTCAGCTCTTAGTGTAGACACAGCCTAACAGACTAATCCTGCCCTGCAGGCATGTAATATAAACAGACAACACAGCCACTAATGTCTTACTGCCTTCACTGGGAAAGTACTTTAATTTGACAGTAGGGGATGAGAGAAGTCCCAAAATAAGTCCCCTATCTCTTTTCCCTTCTTTGCGACTGGCTGTACAAAGGGGTACAGACCCAGCTGGTTGGCTGTGGTGCTCTTCAGACAATTTAAATTAAACTTGAGCTTTTCAAAAGCCTTGTTGAGTACATCTACTATGTAATTAGCACCAGGGGGTGGCCCATGCCAATTTAGGGCCTGTTTAGTTGCATTATAGACATTTGGACTTTGGCAGCAGCTGTGACATGAGGTTTCCAGAGCTCAGGCTCCGTCCCAAGTCTGAAAATGTATACCACAATTAAATAGCCATTTACCTGAGACCTATGAGGCCAAATCAGCTGGTGTGAGAGATCCACAGGCTTTTAATTAGAGTATAAGACATGCCTACTGTCTGGTTAGCTCTTCCTTTAGTAATAGCTGAGGAGCTGTGCTATTTATGAAGCTGTGGGCCTGAATGATCACTTGCTTTAAGGGCCAGGAAGGATTTCTTTTCACACTGGTCCACATTTGCATTCAGTGTGGGTTTTTCTTGTCTTTCTGGCAACCTCACAAAGACACAACTGGGCTAAAGAATTAGGATTAAGGGTTCATGGAATGCTGTTATTACTTCAGATTTTTCGCCACTTATGGCTAGTATCCAACGTGGGTGAAAGCAAAAAGTCTTAGCTCCCAGAGGTAAAATGAGACCTGGCAGTCAGAACCTGAAATCTGTGTGGACTGAGATCTCCAGACACTCATTCTTGTGGCTTGTCATGCCACTCTTTTAGTGAAGGCTGGGAGGAGTAGGAGAGAAGAACTGCAGCTGAGGTGAGTCAATAGACTAGACCAGGAAGGGTCTACTCCAATTAATTGTTTGGTTCTTGATCAAAATCTTGTAACCTGCCCTGGAAGCAATTAGATGTCAATATGTTAGAGCTGGAGGCAGCCAGTGTCCCTCCTGAGGCATAATTTGTAAAGTTGCAACCTTTCCTTTAAACCCATTTCTTGCCTCTGTTAATCATTTACCTGCTTGTCGGAGTCAAAGGTGGTGAGAGAAAAAGCTGCAAGGATGCACTGACTGACTTTGAATTAGGTTTTTCATTATGTCTGTGCATTCGATTACAGCATATTCATTCCATAAAACATGACAGAAAGAGTCAGATTCACAAATATAATCCATGCAGTCAGTACATAAGGTTGAAGAATTCATCTAAATAGTAGATATAACGGGGAAGCTTTATTCCAGGTCAGGCTATTGCCATGTCTACATTACAGTGATCTTTTGAAACAGCACATCCACACACAAAGAGTGTATCAAAAGAGCAATTGGCTTTTTCGAAAAAGAGTGTCCACACAGCCCCTGCTCTTTGAAAATAACGGGTCAGGGATCAAAAAATCCAGCACCGTGAGGACCACTCTTTCAAACAAAGGGCCATGGAGCATCTACACATGCTTTTTCCTGAAAGAATCTTTTGGAGAAAGGTGTTCTTCCTCATTTGTGAGAGGAAGAAGGCCTCCAGCAGAAGAGCCATGCACTTTCAAAAGGAATTGAAAAATGCTCATTTTGTGTGTGGAAGCTCCACTTGTTCTTTTGGAAGAGGGCTTGATTTTCGAAAAGGACTTGCTAGTGTTCATGTGGCCTATAAGTGAAAAAAAATGTTATAGATACAAAGCTTTTTGTGTGTGACTATGACAGAGTGTTTGGACAGTAGATTTTTTTTTAAACTCATCTTGCTTTACAAGAAAAAGTATTCAACCCTGCTAAATGTAATATATTTGTCAACAGTAAGGAGTCCTGTAGCATCTCAGAGACTAATGATTTTTAGGGCATAAACTTTCATGGGTGAAACCCACTTCATCAGAGGAATGGAGTGGAAATACAAAGGTAGGTATATATGTAAGAAAATTACTGAAAAACAAAAGTTACTATCCATTGTAATTTAGGGTGATTGGTCAGGGTAATTATTCAGTGTTTTTGATAGGGAGATGTGAATGTCCATTCACGGGAAGCTAAGGTCAATCATTACTTTTGAATAACTATATTTTGAATTTGTCTTGATCCACAATATTTTCACATTATTTTGGTTGGCCTATAATTCTCACTGCAATATAAAGAGATCTCCATTCTGAAAACTGAAAAGTGAAAGACGGATGTAAAACTTGAACTTCCAGATAACATTTTGAGGCTCACAATCAAAGCTAAATTTTAGCTCCGAATAAGTATGAGCAATTGTTAAACCATTTTCTCCAGAGATTTAAATCAATACATTCCCATGAAGTTCTGGAAACTAGAATACTATGAAAGAGGCATGCTGTCATAAAATGAAGTATATTACTAAAGCTGCGTCTACACGTGCACGCTACTTCGAAGTAGCGGCACCAACTTCGAAATAGCGCCCGTCGCGTCTACATGCGTCGGGCGCTATTTCGAAGTTAACTTCGACGTTAGGCGGCGAGACGTCGAAGTCGCTAACCTCATGAGGGGATCGGAATAGCGCCCTACTTCGACGTTCAACGTCGAAGTAGGGACCGTGTAGACGATCCGCGTCCCGCAACATCGAAATTGCTGGGTCCTCCATGGTGGCCATCAGCTGGGGGGTTGAGAGATGCTCTCTCTCCAGCCCCTGCGGGGCTCTATGGTCACCGTGGGCAGCAGCCCTTAGCCCAGGGCTTCTGGCTGCTTCTGCGGCAGCTGGGGATCTATGCTGCAGGCACAGGGTCTGCAACCAGTTGTCAGCTCTGTGTATCTTGTGTTGTTTAGTGCAACTGTGTCTGGGAGGGGCCCTTTAAGGGAGCGGCTTGCTGTTGAGTCCGCCCTGTGACTCTGTCTGCAGCTGTGCCTGGCATCCCTATTTCGATGTGTGCTACTTTGACGTGTAGACGTTCCCTCGCTGCGCCTATTTCGATGTTGGGCTGAGCAACGTCGAAGTTGAACATCGACGTTGCCGGCCCTGGAGGACGTGTAGACGTTATTCATCGAAATAGACTATTTCGATGTTGGCTGCACGTGTAGATGTAGCCTAAGAGTATAATTAATTAAGTCTCGTTTATTTAACCAGTTTTGTACTCTTTTTGAGTATTTTCTTTACTAAAATAGTTTCTTTTTACAATTACCATATAGAAATTGGATTATCTGGCATTAGTCTATTGTTTACCTGACTTCTTATTTCATAATAAGATCACAAATTCACTCACATATAAGCACAATCTGTTTGTTATCTTTATTCATTTATGAACTCTCCACTTTCTCACGTACCTTTTGCAAAAGCCGGGATGGATAGAAAAATGCTGCAGAGACTTCATTTAGGGACTGCTGAGAAAATGTATCATATTATAAATTGTACCAAATGGAATTCCTGTCAGCAAATCAGCTTGACCGTTATTCCCTGATAAAAATCCCCAACTGTAAAAACATAAATCAATGTTCAATCCAATCTCTAGGCCAACTAGAATAGGGCTAGCTACAGAAAGGAACGATTGCTTAGTCCCACAGGGATGATGTGCCTTCTATTACTCAACAGTGACCCCTCTGGCAGATGAAAGTGAGGTATTGTTAGATTCCAAAGGGAGTCCCATCCATTCGTTCTTAGCTGGAAAGATGGTGATGGTAACAGGTGACATGTAATTCAGGAAATGTGTGTGTGTGTGTGAGAGAGAAAGACAGAGAGAGAGAGAAACCCTGTGTCTACATGAGTCCCTTCATTTCGGAAGCAGCATGTTAATGAGAGGGTTCAAAAGACGCTAAATGAGGCACTACCATGAATATGCAGCACCTCATTAGCATAATGGCAGCCACAGCGATTCTAAAGTACGGATTTTCGAATCGTGCGCTGCCCGTGGAGACAGGGACCTTCAGAAAGGACCCCACAGTTTTCAAAAGCCCTTCTTCCGATCACCGGACAGGAAGAAGGGGCTTTGAAAACTGGAGGGGTCCTTTTGGAAGGTCCCCATCTCCATGGGCAGTGTGCGATTCGAAAAGCCGCACTTTCTAATTGCCACGGCTGCCATTTTGCTAATGAGGTGATGCATATTCATGGAAGTGCCTCATTAGCATCTTTCTAACCTGCTCATTAACATGGCTCATGTAGATCCAGCCTAGGTGAATACTGTTAAATCATAACCTGATTCTTTCCCTTACTCCTTTTCTCGCAATGGAAAATTCACCCCATATCTATAATGTTAAACATCAATATTGATTTATTTAAATATTCAGAAGAGAGTGCATGAATGGCAAAAATCTGCTGCAAATGTGTTTATGATCACTCTATTGCACTAATAAGAAAGTGAAGCATGGTTGTTTAGTGGAAGCCTGGGTGTGTTTTTGTGTGTCCATTTCTATCATCTACATGTGGCATGAGACACATTTTACTTCATGATGAACAGCATTCCTATTAAAAAACTTGACTCCATCTATGTAAGACTAGAAACATTTAGAAGTCCTTATACAATAACAAAGTTTTAAAGTAAGAGTTCTTTCTTATTCAGGTTCAAATGAGATGCAGTTCTGCAGCAAATAATGCTATTTACGAGCTGTTTTTGGACATCTGTGCTATAAAGTCACATCCAAAATGGGCATGCTATAGATTGTGGAATTTTAATTATCTTTTAGATGGCTTTGCCTGATATTGATTGCTGAGCATAGTTCACACACATAATAGTGATTTAACAGGATAATTCCTGATTAGGTCTGTGAAATATTTATCTTCACTCTTATTACCCTGCTTCATATAATTAAATGACATGATGTTAGATTTGCATACAAAAGCACATCAATAGAAAGCATAAAATGAGTATTTATAGAAAGCCACTGCATATCACTGCTCTGAAATGGAACTGGCTTAAATCTTTGAAGGGTCTGATGTATTATTCTGAGTGCAGCCAATGCAGCCTTGGAATTTTGGGGTGTCTAAAGGGACCAGGAGTGGCCCATAAAAGTTGTGAATGATTCATTCAGAATGTTAGATTAAGCCTGCTCATGAATTGGAGAGCCATATGAGGGGACAGAGCTTTTCTCCCCACCTATAACTAGTGAATTCAGCCAGGAGATAATCAGTTTGGTTGCACGCAACATTTGGTATATGTTTTACTGAGAGTGTAAAACCATAGTCATGAACACAGAAGCGGACAGAGAAGCCATTGTCTTGTTTTCTGAAACCCAGATTGGCTGCACTGGGGAAGTATAATCTGTACATATTTAAAGCTGTAGAGAGAACTGCTTCTTCCTTCACTCCCATACCACCTCTGGAATATATTAATTGGGCGAATCTCTTCAGGCCACAGTGTATTTCCTTCCTGTCATGGACACAAATAACTGCTTGCGAGGAGGCATTAACTGGGATCTAGCTAGCTAGATTGCTAACTGGTTAGCTAGAATACTGGATCACCTTCTACAAAAAAGAAGCATAAAAAAGTCTGGCCCCATGAGTAAAAGAAAATCACAGTCTAGATTCTTGCATTTATCACTGACTTCATACAGACTGCCTTACTGTATACGTGGTAGTGCTTTCACTCCAGTATCAACGTATTTTGGATGCTAGAATCGTTAAATTGGTTACATACTTTATTCTTCAAGTGCTGTAAATATAAGCTGTCTTTCTAATTTCTTCATTCTTCAGCGTAATTACGCTCACTTTTCCCCTTTTCCACCTTTACAGATGTCTAGCAGACTAATAGGTTTTGAAAGAGAACACCTACCTTTATACTGTTTACCACAAGACTTGTGAGTGGATACTTCATTACCTCTGAATGACCATTCAGCTGCACTTTTGTTCAAGGTCATTAATCAATGCCTTAATGAGGGCAACAGAGAAGTTACCTTATATTTCGTATTTAGTGATTGCATCTCAGGGAGAAACAGAGGCTTCTCTGGATCCATACAGGGAGTGGAGCTCAAGCTTCCGGATCTTGACTGGGCTGCTGTGGAAGGTGGGAATGCTGCCTTCCACAGCAGCTCCTTCATGGAGGGTAGCCAAAGTTCCAGCGCTGTGAATTTGGAGGGTATTGAGACAATGGAAGATATGGTTCTATGGGTTTCTCTTACCACCTGCCCAGACTGTAAACCAAAGCACTACGAGTGGCTGCAAAATCAGCACAGTTCAAATCACTGTCTCTGTGGCACTGTGGAACCCTGTCTCCCCTTGTCAAAGATTTGGGAGGGCTGATGGCTGGCAGGCTTGACATCAGCTTGGCCCGTGCAGCAGCGATGCTGTCCAGATGCTGCTTGGGCAGCTGGTAGAGAAAATGGAAGTGGCTTACATGTAGAATTCCCTGACTCCCAGATACCATCTAAGATCTCTGGCCTCTGGGAGGCAGGGGGATTCAGCTTGACACCTAGGAATCAATACATTGGGCCCCTTCTGCTTGCAAATTGTCTACAGATTTTAACAGGTAAAAGCACAAATCTCTTAAAATTACAGAAGTTTTGGGGCATATTGAAGATCCAGTCATCCTCGATGCAGGTTTTGGAACTATTGAGCTTTCCTTCTTTAACTTCTCTATTACTATTTTTTTTTCTAATTTCAACCTCAGTTTCATTCTGGAACTCTTTTGCTACATTTACACTGCAGCCCATATCCACGATCTGAGATCAATGCACCAGTGGTCAATTTAGCTGGTCTAGTGAAAACCTGCCAGTTTGATGGTAGATTGCTCTCCCATTGAATGTGTTACTATACCACTGATGAGAAAAGGAAGATAAGTCAATGGGAATATTTCTGCTGTGTAGTACCCATGGTAACTGAACTTAAGGTATGTTGACTGCAACTATGTTATTCACAGAGCTGAAGCTGAGTTGCTTAAGTTGACTTTCTGCTGTAGTGTAGATGTATCCTTTGTCATCTTATTGTTGGTTCCCTTGTAGCTACCTTGTCCATTGTCCTTACACAAGTACAGGCTGATACTAATGGTTACCTATACTTAAAACACTTACATTTATACCAGCTGTAAAAGCTACAACAATTCCTAAGTCAGGGAATGTCAGTTTCAAAAATACTCTATTTCCAACTACTTCGAAAACAGAGTTCCTAACATTAAGTATATTTACACAGACATCTAAATAAAAGCGCCCTGATTTTCTGAAGTGTGAAGTACTGTATTTCCCGCTGAAGAAGGGCAAGTACAGACATAATAAAGAACAGCATTTGGCAATCTGTCTTCAACGTTTTCACACATGATGTGACTATGGAAGATTTGAAAGGCCCAAAGAAAAGATGTTCCATTTCAAAACTTCCATAGAGATGAGCTTTGCAGGTGTCATTTGTTATCTCTTAAATAAAGCAACCACTGTGAGCAACAGTATTAAACAAAGGGACTGCAAGATGCAGTGATTTGGAGAGACAGGTTGAGCTTTGGCAGTATTGCAATAACAACAACAAAAGCCTCAGCCATCAGCAGTAAGGTATTTGATAAATAATTGAGATCTCCTGAACCACCTATTAGTGTCAAAATTTTTCACTACCTAGAAGTGAATAATTCTAAGTAATTTATGTGGTCGCTTTCTAATGGCCAATTCTTTTAAATCACAGTATTCTTGAAGGAAATAATTATTAAGAATTATTCAGTGAGAACTTGTGAAAAATCTTGATCTGTACTTTATGCTCAAGCAATTTATTCAAAGTGTTTGATATTCAATATTTTAGTGTTTTGATATGACATATACTAAATGACATGGTGCATTTGAGCTTATTGGATAAGCATAATGCGGGGGCCTCAGCTCAGGAAAATATTTGAGCACATGCTAGAATCCTTGCTTATGCAGCAACAAACACAAAAATGTTTTTAAAAGTATAAACTCATAAGCTTTCCTGTAACAATTATCAGGGAGGGGAAAAGGTTTCAGGACAGGACTCTACTTACATGAACTCCCCCACCCTGCCTATGTATGCAGGTGACAGAGCAGAGCTGCCAAAGTGATCTTTGCCTGGTGAATTTTGGCTGGTGCTGGTTACCGATCACTTTAGTACTGAACACAGAGGTAGCGAAGTGTTGGTATCCATCCTTTATGAGTTAAGAGCAGCAGAACTGCCCTCTCTGAGAAGGTATCAGATGAAGCGAGGTTTTGCCCACAACAGCTTGTGCTCTGAAATATCTGTCAGTCTATAAGGTGCCCCAAGACTTCTTGTCGTTTCTGAAGATACAGACAAACTCGGCTACCTCTCCGATACTCCCTGAGAAGGTCACCATCCACTGAAATGACCTTGCTGAGCAGGGGGCTCAGATGCGAGACTCCTGTGAAGAGTACAAGGGAATGGGGGGGTATGGTCTTTGCCTCAGAATCCTAGGCATTGTTTAACCTTCACCTCCCCATTACTGAAGGTTTGAGTTAATTAAGGCCGCATTAGGAGTCTTTTTGTTTTGTTAGGTGCTCACTAGAACTGCTGTGGGATAGTGTTTCCGGCCAACCTGCTTCAACAGTGCGGCTCTCCCATGACGAAATGAAAAATCACTGACAACTGGATGAAACCTAAAAAGACACCCCACACCCCTGCCCCGCCAAGAAATCACATTAGAGAAGTAAGTGCATGCGAGCGGCTGCGGCACTTCAAAATTGATGCGGCTCACTGCCTTGCGGCTTGTCCAGACGGGGCTCCTTTTCGAAAGGACCCCACCTACTTCGAAGTCCCCTTATTCCCATCTGCTCATAGGAATAAGGGGACTTCGAAGTAGGCGGGGTCCTTTCGAAAAGGAGCCCCGTCTGGACGAGCTGTGAGGCAGCGAGCTGCATCAATTTCGAAGTGCCGTGGCCGCCGGCATGCTAATAAGGCGCTGAATATGTATTTCAGAGCTTCATTAGTAAACTTCGAAATGGCCATTTGCGTGACCATTTCGAAGTTTGGGGCTAGTGAGCTACGTCTACACGTGAACGCTACATTGAAGTAGCTTATTTCGATGTAGCGACATTGAAATAGGCTATTTCGATGAATAATGTCTACACGTCCTCCGTGGCTGGCAACGTCGACGTTGAACGTCGACGTTGTGCAGCACCACATCGAAATAGGCGCTGCGAGGGAACGTCTACATGCCAAAGTAGCACACATCGAAATAAGGGTGCCGGGAACAGCTGCAGACAGGGTCACAGGGCGGACTAGCGCTTCCGGGGCAACAGCTAGCCGCTCCCTTAAAGGGTCCCTCCCAGACACATGCAGCCTGCACAGCACGTGGTCTGCAGAGCCATAGGCATGCACATCTTCAGTGACGCAGTCATGGATCCCCAGCAGCAGCAGCAGCAGCAGCCAGAGGTCCACACAGCCGCCCCTGCAGGAACAGTGCTTGCCCTGCTCGATGCCATGCAGGAGGCAGCTGAGCACCTCCTTGCCACAGAGGAGGAGCTGCCCGCAGGGGAGGAAGACTCAACCCCCAACCCTGCAGAACCCCGCCGGCTGTGGAGCTACACCACCAGCACCGACTGGTGGGAGCGGCTGGTGCTCGGAGAGTGGGACGACGACTGCTGGCTCCAGAACTTTCGGATGAGCTGGCAGACATTTCTGGAGCTATGCCAGTGGCTCACCCCCACACTGAGGCACCAGGACACCGCCATGCGGCGTGCCCTCATCGTCGAGAAATGGGTCGGCATCGCTGTCTGGAAGCTGGCCACTCCAGACAGCTACCAATCCGTGGGCCAGCAGTTTGGCGTCGGCAAAGCCACCGTCGGGGCTGTCCTTATGGAGGTAAGAGGACCCACGAGGGGACGGGGGGAGGCAGCCCTGGCAAGGGAGGGGAGGGGAGGGGGGCCCTGGTGGGGGAGGGCCACACACACCCTGCACACCCCTCATTGGTGGTCTCCCATGTGCTTCCCCTGCAGGTCGTCCACGCCATCAACGCCCTGCTCCTCCACAGGCTCGTGAGGCTGGGGGACCCGGATGCCGCCATCGCGGGCTTTGCCACCCTGGGCTTCCCCAATTGCTTCGGGGCTGTGGATGGGACTCACATCCCCGTCCGCGCCCTGGAACACAGTGGAGGACGCTACATAAACAGGAAGGGCTACCACTCAGTGGTCCTCCAGGCCTTGGTGGACAGCCAGGGCTGTTTCCTGGACATTTATGTCGGCTGGCCTGGCAGCACCCACGCCGCCTGGGTATTCCGGAACTCGGGCTTGTGCCGCCGGCTGGAGGCGGGGACCTTCATCCCCCAGTGGAAGATCCCTGTGGGGGACACCACCATGCCCCTCTGCATCATCGCAGATGTGGCATACCCCCTCCGGCCCTGGCTCATGCACCCGTACACGGGCCATCTGTTTGCCAGCCAGGAGCACTTCAACCAGCGCCTGAACCACGCACGCCAGGTGGTGGAGCGCACATTTAGCCGCCTCAAAGGGCGCTGGAGGTGTCTCCTCACCCGTCTTGATGCGGGCCCAACCAACATCCCCCAGATTGTGGGTGCATGCAGTGCCCTACACAACCTGGTGGAGAGCAAGGGGGACGCCTTTTTTCAGGGCTGAGCTGTGGAGGCCGGCAGGGCCGATGTGCAGCCACCCGCTTCCCCCAGTCGCCAGGTGGACCCTGAAGGGACCTGGGTCTGGGAGGCCCTGTGGGCCCAGTTCGATGAGGCTGCGGGGTGAACGCTGGCAGGCCCCCCACTGAACCCCCCCCATCCTCCACAACACTCCCTGCCCCTACGCCCACACCACAGAGCACCCAAGAGCACCCCCCCCACTTTTCTTGTAAAAATAAAAGCAGACAGTTGTTTGTCAACTCAAACATCTTTACTGGAACTATTATTATTATTATTATTATTATTATGAACAAGACAAACTATGTACAGGGGAAATCTAACTGATAAATACATATACGTTATCAAAATCAGGATAACATGAAAGGGGAAGACAAGGAAGGGGAGAACTATTTACATGGGGGGGTAAGGATAAGCATAGTAATGGGTCACAAATACAAACTATTTACAACAAAATAACAATAAACTGGGGGAAATATATACAAAGGGGGGGGGGCACATCCTGGGCCCCACGCCCCTACAGTCCAGCGCTGGGGGTGGGCTGCCGGGATCCCCACCTCAGCCACAGCCCTGGCCGGGGCTGGCTGGGGGCCGGGCAGACCAGGAGATAAGGCTGGCGAGTGTCAGCTGGCCCCAGGTCCCCCTCAGTGGAATGGCCCTCGGTGGTGGGTGGCGGGTGGCGGTGTGACGGTGGACGGCGCAGCGGCTGCAGCAGCAGGTGGAGCAGCAGGTAGAGCAGGCAGGGTGGGCGCTGCGGCGGCCGGCGCGGCCTGGGGGTCCAGGGAGTTCTTCTGTCGCCAGGCCAGCACCCGCTCCTGCAGCTGGAGGCGGCGTTCCTCCACCCGCAGCCGCTGCTTGGCGACTTCCAGCTGCCGACGGTGGAGGGCCAGCAGCTGGGGGTCCGTCGCCGCTGGCTGGTGGTGCTGCGTCTGCCGTGTTCCCCGCTGTGGGGCCAGTCGATTCTCCGCCGAGGGGCTGGCCTGGAGAGATGGCCCCGGAGGGCTTTCCGGGACCACTGACGCCTCGCCGGCGCTCTCCGGTCCTTCTGATGGTGCAGCTGTGGAACACAGGAGGGGGGAAAGAAGAGTGGAGACAGCCGTTAGTGTGGGCCCTGAGCCGTGGCCCTTGTCCACCCACCCCTCTGCTGCAGGTTCCCCATCCCCATCCCCGGGAGATGCTGCTGTGATGGGGTTCTGGGGTCCCCCTGCACTGTACCCCGTCTACTGGCAGCAGTGACTCTCACTCAGCAGGTACAACAGGAGGTTTATTAGGCAACAGATACCCAGTTTCTCCCAGAAGCGACAGTACAGCAGTCAGAGATGGTCCTTCCAACCCGTCCTGGGGAGAAGACCCCGAGAGCTGCCCCTCTGGGGTGTAGCTTTCCCCCTCCTCAGGCTGGCTGCCTTCTAGCTCTCCCTTCCCCTAGCCTCTAACTGCCGCCCCCAATTCAAACCCAGCTCGGCTCCCCCCCTCTTTGATGAGGGCAGAGGTGTAACCTGCCAGTTGTAGCCCCAGGATCATCCTTAGCCACTGGGAGCTATTCAGCTTGTTTCTCATATCTAGCCTGAGTCTCGCATTTGCACTCCTCCGACTCCATCACATGCTGCTGCTGCTGCTGCTGCTGGGTGTCCCACCCCCTCCCCCCGGGGGACCCTAGAGGTTCTGCTCCCCCCAGCCCCGGGGATGGGGCATGGCACTGTCGTGCTGGGGGGGGGCAGGGACTGATGCACTCTTCTGAGGGACATGTCACTGCTGTCCTTGGGGCCATGGTCATCTGGGCATGTGGAGGGCCCTGGCCATATCTATTACCCCCGCCCCTCAACCCCGGGGGTGTGCACTGGGGGGGGTACATACCTGACAGTCCACTCCCATGGTCGGGGGACACCCGGGGGGCGGACGCCCGGCTGGAGCTCCTGGATGGGAGGATGATGTGGAGGCCGGCGTCACTGGAGGAGGAGTCCCTCTCCTCTTCCTCCTCCTCCGGTGCCCCGGGAGTGGGCTCCTGCGGGGGGACCCCAGCGTGCGGGGCTTGCCTCCGGGGCGGACTCCGCCTCCGGGGCCTGCTGGGGCTCCTCAGCTGAGGTATCAAGAGTGGCCGGAGGGAAGGAGGTGTGCTGGGGGCCCAGGATGGCCCTGAGCTCCCTGTAAAAGGGGCAAGTGATGGGGGCGGCCCCAGATTGGCTGGCCACATCCCGGGCCCGGGTGTAACCCTGCCACAGCTCCTTCACTTTACTGTGTACATGATCCGGAGTGCGGGCAGGGTGACCCCGGGCGGCCAGGCCCTCGGCCAGCCGAGTGAATGCATCCGCGTTCCGCCTCTTGCTCCCCATTACCTGGAGCACCTCCTCCTCACTCCAGAGCCCCAGCAGGTCCCGAAGCTCGGCCTCCATCCAGGAGGGGCCCCACTGCCGCTTCCCTGCCTGGCTTCTGGGCTGTGAGCCCTGGTTCCCCTTGGGGGGGGTTCCCATGGGGGGCTGGGGGGGTTGGCGGGTGGCCATCACAGCGGGTGGGGGTGTGTGTGGCTGCGGAGGAGCGTGCAGGCTAGCTGTGTGTTACTGCTGCTGCCTGCACGCTCTCTCAGCTTCCTGCACAGGAAGGCAGGGGGCGGGGAGCTTTAAGGGGCCACTCCACGCTGCCACTATCGAGCTCAGGGGCTGGAGAGAGCGTCTCTCAACCCCTCAGCTGATGGCCTCCATGAAGGACCCCACTATTTCGATGTTGCGGGATGCGCAATGACTACACATTCCCTACTTCGATGTTGAACGTCGAAGTAGGGCGTTATTCCCATCCCCTCATGGGGTTAGCGACTTTGACGTCTCGCCGCCTAACATCGATGTTAACTTTGAAATAATGCCCAACACGTGTAGCTGTGACGGGAGCTATTTCGAAGTTGGTGCCGCTACTTCGAAGTAGCGTGCACGTGTAGACGCGGCTGTGTAGACATAGCCCTAGTGATGATGGACCAGGTAGCTTGCAGAGTGGCAAGTGGCTGGCAGGGTGGTATGGTGAGTGTGTGGTGGAGTGGCTGTGGGTAAAGCAAATGCCTGGACAGCAGAGTGTGCTAGTTACCTTTGACTTCCACAAGGCTGGGAGGTGGACTCTTGCAGCTTCACTGCTGAATACTGGGTCTTCATTGACCAACAACAGAGTGCAACAAGGTGAAGAAAGAAGGGAGGGGCACATTAAAGGAAATTTTGGTTGTTGGTTGGAAGAGCCTGAATCGAAAGACACTACCAACATACTAAGCAGCTCGGGGGGCATGTAGGTTGCTCATGGTTTATGATTATGAATGATGCTTGTAGTGTTTTCCAAAAATAATGCTGGGTTACTTCACTTTTTCTCTTTAAAGTTTCTTTTCTTTACTCTGTGCTTGCAAAGAGGAGTGTTACCACTTAGGGGTGCCCAGGGGGCAGTGTGTAATTTTCCTAGAACAGTGTGTGGTGGCTCCATCTGGTTCTGTATTGTATTGTTAAGATAGACCCCTGGATAGAGAATCTGACACTTGTTGCTGCTGATTCCTCCTGGCAGGAGGGTTACAGATGCATTTTAATAGTTTTAGATTTAAATGTTAATCCTACATTAATTTTGTGGGTGACGATGTGTTCGCAAATTGTAAGAAACACAGGCATGAAGACGGAAAACAAAGTTTTAAGCCAGAATGTGAGGCAGATTTTGTTTTCATTGTTAAAAGTGGCAAACTACAGTGCCTTATTTGCAGTGCGTGAATGACTCACTGAAAAGCAAGCAAGCTGAAATGTTACTATAAAATGAATCACAACAGCTTTTTGCCTAAACATCCGCTCTGAACAAGTAGCCAGCCCTATCCCCTAAAATCCCCATGGGCTGCCCCCAGCCATTGCTCACCCACTTTGTCTCATTGGGTCCAGGAGTAGGGCCATGTGTCTAGGAAATGGGGACCTGGTCAGGGCTAGGAGCCAACACTGGGGCATGTGCAGTGAAGCCCTGAGTAACAGTTGGGATCCTGGGCGCAGGAATGGTGGTAGAACCCTGGGCAGCAGCTGTGACCCCAGACACCGCGTCTGTGGCAGGGCCCCTGGCTACAGCTGGGACCCTGGAGGTGAGGCCAGCAGCAACTGGGAACCCACAGAAAATGTGGGAGGGCTGCATCGGCCCCCATTTCCCACACCTATGTCTTCTTGCCCTGCTCTTGCATGCAAAGCCCTGAGCAAAGACCTCCCTTTCTCCTGAGTGGCCACTCCTCCACTTCCCCTACTATCACATAGGGCACTAAAAGCCATAAGGGTGGCCCTGGATAAATTATGACTAGTCATATTTTCTTGTTATGTTTCTGCCAATGAATTTTTGAAACAAGAAATTTTGGACTTGGTGGTACTAAAAGAAACAACCTAGATCAGAGTTTTCCAGATCTGAAAGAGTGGGTCTGCACTCTGAAAGCTCACCAGCTAATAAATTATTTTGTTGGTCTTTAAAGTGCTACAGGACTTCATTTTTGTTTTGTGAAGATACAGACTATCATGGCTACCACTCTGTGACTAACATCTCTGTGTGACTATTAACCTTTGGTGTTGATGGACTTAACAAAGCTTTGACAAATGCTGATGTGCTGCTGGGTTGGTGTCATTGTTGCAATGGATGGAACACCTGCAATGTTGGAGGAAAATGTATGCTTTATAGAAGGGGTATGTGCAAACTGCAGCATGAGCCCCGGGGGGCATGAAATTTTGTAAGGGGAGGCACAGCATGATTGGCTGCTTAAATTGGAAGAATCACTGACAGGTTGAAAATATCATAGGAGATCTTTAGCTTAAAGAAAAATCTATATCTTTCCACTCGAATATCATGTGGGTATTAACCAGGTTGGTTGGACTCTATCAAAGCTTTCCTTGAAGAAAAGGACAAGTATTATTCAAAGCTGGAAGGCAAGCAAAGGATACAAGGTCAGCTTCTGCCAAGAGATGTGATCTTAAGGGAAGGTTAAACACATTCCCTTAAATTGAAATGGAAGGTCACAAATTTAGAGTGCCTGATGACTTTGAGGTCAGGTTTGGAGACTTGCAGAAGCTGAGATCCTGCTTTGCCTTTGTTGTAAACCCATTCATTGTTGATGTGACTGACAGCTGTCTGAGTCCCAGAAGAGAGGTTTTGGAAATACTTACTGAAGAACTGGAACTATTGGAACTCCAGAAGGATCAAGCTCTAAAGGCAATGCACAAATCTCTGCCAAGCTCTGGAAGCAAGTACCAGGAATGAAATAACAACACAAGAAGTCTACAGTGTGACACATTTCAGTTTTCAGCAGAACGGACTGTTGGAAATCACTAAGGTCCGTGATGAAGTTTGTAAAACTGAAACATTCTACAAATTAATATCTGACAGAGCTCCATTATATCGCTTTGACAACTTATCAACCGGATTTCCAAATGCATGACCAGGAATGAAGACTCATATTCCTTCTAGCTATAATTAGCCACAATACAGCAAGTAGGAGGTTCATATTTAAAAAAAAAATGTACAAGCAATGGTTGTGCATGTCTTGAGTTTTTCAAACTCCTGAAGATTGTAAGATGTATACAGCATGGAGGACAGTAAGTATACCAACTGCAAATATTAATAAAGTTTTTTTAAAAAAAAAGTTCCCAGTTTTTAGCTATCTTTAGTCCTGAGCCAGGAAGAGGCACATTTATCCTCTCAGAGGCCTAATCGTTGATTAGAAACAAGTGGAGAAAAGCTGATACAGCCTAGACTACACCTCAAAATTAGAGCAACCTATATACATTATTTAGGTCTGTAAAAAATGGCATACCCTATGCAGTACCCAGAGGAACTGAGACCTCATACTAGGGTGAGTGAAGTCACTGCTCTGTAGCCTTGATTGAGAGCCAGCTGGCCTTTAGCTCATGCAGTAGAGCACAGGGCTTTAGCTCCCTGGTGCTGATGACCCAGGTCTGTTGGTGTTACACCTAGATAGACGGAAAAGCCCTTTATGTCACTGTAGGAAGTATCTGTGCTACCATGGCACAGGTGCAGCACCATACCTGTGATGCTGTAATGCAGATCTGACCACAGTGGTGAAATTAACATCCTTGCCAGCCCGTGACAGAGAATGAAATGTAACCTAATAACTATTCTTCAGTTTACTTGAGGATGCAGATGCTGTAGGTGTACAACTCTCTGTTAGACCCCTTGTTCAAGCTCCTTCAGTAAAAGAAAACCTGATAGTGGTCCACAAGAATTATTCTATGAGTTTCCATCTTGTTGAAGTTTTTTTTTTTTATTTTACTTGCAAGCCCTCAGCTGAGCTGTTTTATTTCATTTCCATTGGAATTCAGTGTACACACACACACACACACACAATGAATAAGCCCCTGGCATACGTTTCTTTGTCCCTTCCATTATTTTTGCAAGAGAAGGTCAAATACCATCACCCTCATTTTTTTTCTTCTCTGGCCTCTGATTTCCTGGGGCCCTATTCTTACCTTACAAGTTGACAGGTGGATCTTTCACTGAAGTCAAGTTGAGTTACTCCTAGCCTGCAGGGGGAGACTAGAGCCCTTGGAGTGGTTAAAACTAAAAGGGAGAAATGAAAAACAAATGAAGCCTTTTCTTGTTTCACTTGAACTGGTGCCTGCCAAGTAATGTGCCTGGGGAATTCATTCTGTCGTTCACTTTCATGCTGTGAAAGAGAGAAAGAAATACAGACAAAGATATTTAACATACTAATTTATTTATTAACACCTTTCTCATCTTCTTTTAATGGAATTGTGCTGCTTAGCACTATATATCTCATGGGGTATCTTCTCAAAAGAAAAATGAAAGTGACTTAAATCTTTGATATGAGACATTGTCTTACTTTCATAGAACAAAACTGACATTACAAATTGTAGTCCCATAGTAATAACTTCAGTCTAATTTTAGATAACTTGTAATTATTTAAAATATGTATGCATTTATATTTTTACCAGGACTTCCAAAGAACTCATTTATGTGAGATATTTGCCACAGATACAGCTGACAATGGTAAAGGCTAATAATAATAATAATAATAATAATAATAATAATACATAAATAATCAGGTTATAACTCTTACACTAATGGTAAGATAGTAGTTAACTTTTAAAAATAATTTTCATTTGGTGTAGAAATGGCATAACCAGATGAATTAACTCTAAATAAGATTTATGTCATAAATCAGGGACAGCTAAGTTGCCTATCTGATGCCTGATTAATTTCTTTAATCAATACATTTTCACAGAAATTGATGCACTTTCAGCACAAAAGAATAGTTCTGTTGAATAAAATAGCTGTAGGATAAAATTGAGACTAAAGCTTGCCACCCACATTGCCAAACTTAGGTTCCTAAAGTTAGACATTTCAGGCCATAGTTAGTCATTTACTTTCAACTGGGCTGACCTTCTGTGGTTCTGATTTCAATCTCCCAAGTTTAATCAATTTTAGCAGAAGCTGGGTGTGTTTAAAACTCATGACGATCAGGCCACCTATATTTGTATGTTGAAAACTGGACTTCAATGTTGAGATTTAGTTAACCAAGCTACAAAATTTGCAACATGGGTATAGCAGGAGTCCTCACTACAGTGGTTGACTATGCCTGGTATTCTGATACAGTGTTGTTTAGTGCATTATAAATGCTTAAATAGACAGATAGAACATATAAAGATAAGGTAGTAGTGACTTACGTTGGATAGGGCCCTGATTCTATAGACTGCTTAATACTATTCACAGGAACCGATTTCAGTGGGACTACTTTTGTGTAAAATTATGCTGGTGTTTCCAGGGCCTTGGTTTGTACTCAATTTGGCACAGGAAAGAGGAAGTCACCTTCCATTATCATTAGCATTAATCATTTATACTATACTCAGAGGTGTGATATTCTCTGTTGGCCAAATCCTCAAACTAATATATGTAACAAAAAGATGTCGCATAAGTCCCAATGGCTGTATAAACCAGCTGTGTAGTACCGCAACTGAGCCTGACAATGGCTGAATTTCATGTAGAAGGCATAGAGATGACCTACAGTAGCTCTAAGCCACAGAACTGCATGCCATATGGAACTGGACACGTGACACGTTCACAGCAAGCATTCCCATGTGGACCTCCAAGAATATATCTTCCCTGGGTGGGACAAAGATGCAGGGGTTACTGCAGCTGTGTGTAGTACTTACAGGGGAGAACTAACAGAGAGGTAGCCAGGTTAGTCTGTACTCCAACAAAACAGAGCAGCAGAAATGTAGCACTTTAAAGCCTAACAAAATGATCTATTCGGTGATGAGCTCTCATGGGACAGACCTACTGCTGCTTTTGTTTAGGGGAGAACTAAGGGAAGTAATATGAAAGGGTCTGTGATAGTACAATGCCCCAATACAAAGTGGATTGGGGCCTTTAGGTGCTGCTGTAATACAAGTAATAAATAGTAATAATATTTGAAACCCCGTGTTTGTCAACTCATGGAGTTTCATTAGAATGGACCCATTTTGGGTGTGATTCACTCCTTTCCCTCCTATGAAACAGGTGCAGTTCATATCTCTCTTGTCCTTGGGATGCACCAAGATACTCAGGGAAGCTTCACAGATCTTGGGGCACCTACCAATGGATGATATATTAACATGGATACTAGTGCATCCTTGATACTGACCAGGCTGCCGGACACTTATGGCATCACAACTCCTTAATGACCCATGAATTCATAGGTCAATACGCACATCTAGGTCAAAACCTTTCCTGTGGGAGATCTGTCATTTATACGTGATAATTCTGTCAGGTGTGGAGTGGGATGATATTGTTGCCATCTGGGGTCTCTTAACCCTGTTATTCTACCTACTTCCTTCACTCTCCCTGCAAAAAAATCATGGTGTGTACAGATGACACGCACAAGAGTCTTCTCTGATTAAGAGCTTCTGTGCCTGGTTTGATCCCACTACTCTGTGACAAAATCTACCTTTTCATTTAGGGGCCTACACTAAGTATATAAGCAAAACAAAAGAGCAGTCCAATAGCACTTTAAAGACTAACAAAATAGTTTATTAGGTGATGAGCTTTCATGGGACAGACCCACTTCTTCAGATCAATGAAAGTGCATCGCTTAATAAATTATTTTGTTAGTCTTTAAAGTGCTACTGTACTGTTCTTTTGTTTTGATAGAATATAGACTAGCACGGCTATCTCTCTGTTACTAAGTATATAATGAAGTTGAAAAAGTTGGTGAATAGCAATGCTCATTGCATTAGTGCTGGTTTGAAATCAGCTAACAGCAGAGATAGAGACTATTTCATAAAGCAGTGAAAGCAGACAATCATCTTTTGCTAGGTTCAATTCTGATTGCTCTTCTCATGCAAATATTTCCAGAGTTTTCAGTGACACTGCTTGGGTAAGGGGAGAAAGATTTAGCTCCCGAACTATAAAAGCACAGAGTCTGCTTAGTTCTTATTCAAAGTATACCTCAAAATGCTTTCAAAAGTAGATGAAAATTTTTATCATGGGGCATTGGGTGAAATCTCATAGCTGCTAGCAGGCATAACAGCTGTCTTCATGCAGGATAAATGTAATAAACAGCTAAGTTCCTTTCTGGAATCAGACAGCTGAACATTAGATTCCTAAACAAGATTACGTGCAACATGGGTCAGAAAGAGAACTACTTGGGTGGAGAGTTTCTGCAGAGTATTGTCTTATTTATATGTCTTGGGGCAGAAGCAGCCAGAGATCAGGCAAATAGAGCTTCAAGAGGAGCCAGAACAAGTATGGGAACACAAGCCTAATAAAATGCCTAAAGAGAGAGATTTTTGGGTGGAGAGGTGTATGAAAGATGCTTTCAAATGCGAGCAAAGAAACTGTCTCCTATTGTTTGGTGCCTACTGCATTCAGGGAAATAGTACATTCTGGGTAAATAAATGGAATTACATCATAGAAGAATCTGACTCCATCACTGATTTCTCCTCCAGACTAAAACAACCATAAAGACACTGCAAACTGTCTTATCGCTTGGGTCAAAAATCAGAAAAACAGTATCATTGCTGTGTTTTCTATTTTAATGTCTTATGTAGGTAATAGTTCCCCCAAAAATATGGTAACAAAGTAAAACAGTAGTAGTTTTTTTTTCCCCCTTCCTAAACATTCTTCAAATGTCAGTCTCATTTCTTTCTTTGTCAGTTAGGCGCAGACCTATCTTTGAAAACACAAAAGCAAACTTTGTTTTTGAATTGAAATTGTATAAAGTCCATGGTTATTCAGTTTAGAAAGATTATTTTCCAGTTTTCAAGCAAACTATTAGCATAAAGGGAATAAGTGGCACATATGACATTTTTGCTGAAAGCTCAGCTGATGTACCTAGATAAACACAAACAAAACATCTACAGGAAATTTACACTTTCATATTGTTTCTCTTGTATTTAGAACCACAAAATAAGAGTGAATCACACTTTGACCCTACACAGCAATCACTGATTATAATCAAATTAACATACCCACATTAATTTTTGGAAATATATTTCCTTTTTCTAGATATGAAGTGAAGACAGCTGTGCCTTAAGAAATTAAATTCTCACTACCAGCTTCTATCATTTAGATCAGCTAGTCAAATTTAGAATTACCAAAGGAACACAGACTTGGATCTGTTGTGTGACTGGGCTAATTACAACTCAAGACTGTCAAATAATAGGCTAAACTGGAATTATTTAGTCAAAGATTATCAATCAGAGATTGGTATAACAAGATATAGCATACAAAAAGAACAGACACATTAGCACCCTTTGTTGTCTGAACAAGAGCTAGCTGTGTGTCTCTTTTTCCATTTTATCTGGAGGGACATGGCAGATTTAACTCATTATGTTGGGTTTTCAAAGAAAGAAAACCTTTTTTGCCACTAGAAATTTGTTCTATTGTCATTTTTCACATTTCCAGTTTATCTACTCTGTAGCTGGGTCTACACTTGCCCCCAGCTTCGAAGGGGGCATGTTAATCAGGGCAATGGGAGATTACTAATCAAATGCTGCGGTGAATATGCAGCACCTCATTAGGCTAATTCTCCCCCATGGCATCTTTGAAGCATCAAACTTCGAAGTGCCAGACTGCGTGGAGGAATAAAGGCACTTTGAAGTAGCAAGTGCCCGCGACTACACATATGCCAGCACTTCAAAGTTTGATGCTTTGAACCTGCCCCTGGGGAGAATTAACCCAATGAAGTGCTGTATATTCACGGCAGCACTTCATTAATAATCTCATGTTGCCCTGATTAACATGCCTCCTTTGAAGTTGGGGGCAAGTGTGGACAAGCCCTATGTGGGAAGCCAGTTATTTACAGCTGAGTACTAACAAGATAATATATTTTAGAGGGTCTTTCTTCCCCATAATTCTTCTTCCCTGTCTTCTGTAAAGATTATCCCTTATTAGTTACATATGCTTATGGAAGCAATATACATGCATATATGGGTTTAGAGGACAGGTGGACAAGATATAGTCTGTGACACAGATCCATACCACTAAACCTTTTAATCTGGCCCATGGCTGGCCCCTGTGGCCCAAAATCAGCTGCATCAGGGCCAACAGCCACCAATGGGAGCTGAGAGATTTTGCTGGGTGTCGGTGCGGTGCCAGAAGCCTCATCCCAGTGCAGAGAATCTCACAGAACAGCCAGTGGGCTGGGGCTGCTGGCAGACAGGGACAACTGCCTCAGAGTGCTGCTGGCCAGGAGCTGCATAGATAAGTGCCTCCCAGACACAGCCTGCTTCTATCATCCCACTCCTACTCCTTCCAAGACCTTGAATCTGCTCCTACACCTTTCCCCCAGGCCAGAATCCTCTCCTGCACCCATACCCCCTCCTTGACCTTGCACTCCAATTCCCTGCCCCAGGTCATCTCCCAAGCCTTCTGCATCCTCCTCCCTCCTACCCCAAGACAAAGCTCCCTCTGAGACCCTGCACCTACTCCTACATCCCTTCCCTAGGTCAGAGTGCTCTCCTGTACCCATACCCTCTCAAGGACCCTGCACCTCAGTACCCAGCTCAGGTCACAACCCCCTCCTTCAGCCAAACTCCCTCTCTGAACCCACACTCTATCCTGCACCGCACTCCTCTACTTTGAGCTGCCTTCTGAACCAAACTTCCATCCCAGACCCCACACCTTCTCTCTAGAAAAGTGCCACAATCTGGACTGCCCCCCCATCAAAAATTATTGCCCACTCCAGTACAGAGGCATCCAAGATTGCTAAATATACTCTATTGCATAAAATTACTGAATAGTATTTCTATTTGGTTTTCAGGGCCTTATAATTCAATATATTGCCTGTCAGTATCCTAGTGACTCTCAAAAATAATAGATTTATAAAACATCTATACAGAAAGTAACAGATTGAAAGGGTTAATATTTCATAGCAGATACTTACAGATTCATATCTCTTCACAATCATGATACAGAGATCTGGGCCCAAAGTAAATATTTGGGCCTAAACTCAGGCCTAGAGTGGGAACCTATTTTTCAGTGCAGTTGCACCCATTTACATGGTCAGAATTTGGCCATTGATGTAAGGAAATTAATATTTTGATATAAAATAACACATTTTAATGCAAAATGAGATCAAATGTTTTAAATTCAGGAATTCAGGATGTTACATATTAGTTAACTTTACCTCATCTTTCCTCTACTGAACAATATGGAACCGAGCATTTCCATGGAAAATATCAGACATTTCTTATACCAACATAGCAATACCTCCCAAAAGCAGTCCTTAAGGTGCTGTAGGACTGCTTTTTTTCACATTGTGAAGATACAGACTAACACAGCTACCTCTCAGAGACTACAGCAAAACCCATCTGGAGTGAGCAGGGGTGGCCACGCAATGACCAAAAATATTAGGAGTGTTTCCCTGTGCCCTGGTTGGCGGAACCTATCCCCACCCCATTACCTGACCAGAACTCAGGGGGTGAGACTATTTGTATAAAAGCTCCAGCTAGAAGCACAGTAGGAGCCCAACCACCACAGAAGGCAGATGCCAGTCCTACCTTCCCTGGTTGGGAGAGCTATACAGCCCTGCAGGAGGCTGAGAACTGACCCAGACTGCTGGGCTTCACCAAAGAGAAGCTGCAAGCCGTGACAGAGACCCCACTCTATGAATGCATGGAGGAACCTAACTTGTGGCCCCATGATTTACGAGTCAGAGGGAGGTGTCTGGAAGTGGCCCAGGGATAGTTGGGTCAGCATGTTGTGGTTGGGATCCCCACTTACCCCAGTGGCAGATGGATCTGCTGCTAGTAGGGCCCTGGGCTGGAGCACAGTGGCATGGGAGGGTCTGCAAACCCCGTCACCCCAAACTGGGGCCGACAGTCTCTCCCTCCCACTTTTCTGGGTGCACACCAGTGTTTGTCAGCCTCTGCCTCATGAGCAGGCCTGACCTTTGTGAACTGCTGGTTGTTTGTTGCCCACCCTGAACCAGGGCCTGGACCTGTTGCCAGCCTCAGTTCCGCAGATGACAGCCCCGTGGATGCTGACCCAGATGCCAAGAGCAGCTGGCCCAGCTGCCACTAAACTCCCAGCCCAGCCATCAGCCCTCCTTGCACTGGATTTCTGGCTTCAGGGCTCTCTGATCCAGGAACATCTGGCATCCACAGATGTTGCCAGACCATAGTGTCCCCGTTTTGGGAGATGCAATCTATAATGCATTTTGTCAGAAACTTGGATGATCATGAGCTCATCCAACCCATCCTTTGTTCTGTACTTTGGTTTCCCACACAATATTGAGGAGAGTTCAATTTTTGCTTTTCGTCTTCCAGGTGCTAAAAGGCCTGAGTCCAAGATATACCAATAATCACTTAGTCATCTATGTAGAAGACATTAGGTGATGACAATCCCACTGCTCCACTTCTTCTGTAAGGATAAAATTTATGTGTGCAGTCCCTAATTCCGGGGAGAGATTATTCCATAGACTGGGATCACCACAAACCTCCTTGTCTTTCGCTCCAAGCAGCACACTTCAACTTTGCCTTCGCTAATACAAACATACAGTCTCACACACACACTTCGCAAGCATTTGCTTGAGGCTGCTGCTTTCTGGGGCTCTGGTGGGGGGCGCCAGCGGCTGCCACTTCCCTGGGGCTCTGGGACTGGGAGCGCTGGTGGCTGCCATTTCCCTGGGGCCCAGGACAGGAGCACTGGCAGCTGTCACTTGCCTGGGGCCCTGGAGCAGGAGGGACAGTGGCTGATGCTTCCCTGGGCTCCAGGATGGGGAGCTCTGGCAGCCGCTATTTCCCTGGGGCCTCCAGGTAGGAGCACCTGCGGCTGCTGATTCCCCGGGGCTCTGGGCCGGGAGCACTGGCGGCCACTGGTTCCCTGGAGCTCCGGGGGGTGGGGGGAGGGAGAGAGGAGGGCTGGCAGCTGCCACTTCCCCGTGGCTCTGAGCCCCCACACCGTATTTACGAAAATCAACATTTGCCAGGGTTCTGAACACAGAACCCTCCCAAATGTTGAGACCCTACTGTACACAAACAAACAAAACAATCAAACAAAACAGTACTAGAATCTTACACAGCACACATAATTTCTCCAAGAAGACAGGATGACAGTGAAAACTAACCTTATACTACTACTGAAAGGTGCTCGGAGTCTCATAAAATAGTGAAATTGTGAGCTCATGCTACACTGTACTGTGTCCTTTCCTACCACTCCAAAGACAAAACTCAGAAAGCCTATTGTTCAGACATCTGAGACAAATAAAAGTAATTCATTGCCTAAGACCTGATTGTCAATGTAAAGTGGCCCATGAGGAATATTCTCAGTGCTACTTATTACCTACATGTTTAGTTTTGCAAGAGCTTCATTACATGCATCTGGTGGGTTTAGATCATACAGATTCATTTCAGTTTCAGGTTGATTTGATATGCCCTTGTGTTACTCCACATATATCCTGTCAGGTGTGAGCACCTTCTCAACCTCCACCTTCTGCAGCAGCAACTTCTGCTCGCACTCCAGCCTCTGTCCATCGGGATGAGGGGCTCACTATAGTTCACTACACTATGCTGATTTGCCTAGGCTCAGAGTTCCTTAACTAAAGACCAGTGCACAGAGGCAGTCACATGGATAAAGTGATTATTTCCACTGCTATGGAAGGTCAGAACATGACAGACTCGTGTCCCCAGAAATTACTATGGATTTGTGAATTGATAAATCTATTGGTCAGTGCACAAAACAAAGCTGGGATGTGAGGATCATTGGGTCAGTCAGCATCCTCCTGAAAAGCCAAGAAGAGACCTGCAGGCCACCAGTGAAGACACTGAAAGAAGGCTCCTCTGAAACATTCAGAAATAAAAGCAGACCCCACTACAAGAGATGGCGACAGATAAGAGAAGGGCTGTGGGACCAAGTGAAGGTCAAAACAAAATCTCCTAGTCTCATTATAACATTGATGAACCTCAACACATTTCACTGTGTCCCTTCTTTACTGTTTCAGTTTGAACTGAGTTTAATCTCCATTACAACGTCAAGTGGCCTGCTGTGTCTTTCCTGGAAGTTTGTGCAAATCTACACCAGGAGGTCTGACACAGTGCTAATTGATATTCCTAATCTGCCATGGGATAATGACAGATGTCAATGACAATGATTTCCTTTTATTTATCTCATCTGTGACCTCTGAGTCCTTGTGGTCTTGACTATGGGGCAAGGGGCTGGCTGGAAGATACCCACTTTAAAGCAATGGCCTAAGTTAATTGGACTGTGATCAAAAGACAATGCAAAAGGGAGTGAAAACTTTGTTTCTGGATTATTTTATAACTCATGCATTGTTAACACAAGAAATATGTATAGTATTTCATGGTAACTGTATAATGAACTCATGTAATCTGTCATGAAAAGATGAATATCAAATATGAATATAAATATATGGGGAAACTGTCTCTAAGAGTGGGAATTTTGGGCCTGCTATTGCTTACTTTATATAGCAGACTCGAAGAAAGCAAAGTAGCTCATGACAATTGCCAGTTTATACTGAAGCTGACCAATTCCAGAATGATTATTCCATGGATCCCATAGCTACTTTGCTCTCTGCATGAATATTAATCTCTCTCTCACATGATGATATGAGGGCAGTTAGAGCCTGCAGCCTCTCTGCATCTGTGTAAGACCAACAATAGTGCGCTGTTTTCATTCACTTCAGCCTTCTGTTTGAATGGTACTTTAGCAGCTAAGATGAAATATTAAAATGCAAAAATAAGAGAATAGCATTCCATTGCTTGCTGTCATCTTTTAGGCTTGGGTACAAACATCATTAAACTATATAGTGCCCAGAATTCAGAACAATATGATTCCAAAACAAAGACAAGAAAATGACCAGGTCAAGCTAAGGTTCTCAATTTAGTCTCATGTGTGATGTTTTTCTAGTTGTCATTCCAATTAACGTGGAAGTGCCCTCATAATTCCACTTCAGCTCACCTGCTAAGAAGCTGGTAGGGAACTCTCTTTCTCGAGTGAGAGATTGTAGTTGACAAAATGCTGTTGAGCAGAGAGATGTTGCACTGCTTACTTGGGACCAGACTGTGATCTGCATTCAAGAATTTGTGCAATGGAAGGAAGTGTGTCACAAGCAGCTCTCCCAGTCATACACCCCTGGATAGGGACCACCCATAATTGCAACCGCTACTGATTTGAATGTAAAGTCAGTAAGGCAGGCACTTTTCTGAATGTTAGCTTCTCCAGGTGCACATGGAGGGTTGGGAAAGAGATAGCTGCCTATATTCCCACTAATCAGTGGATTTGATTGTGGAGGGAGTGAATGTTGCATCCTTTTTGAATACGTCTACACTGCACATTAAACCTAGGCTCTAACTCATGCCTGAGCCTAAGTCGCCCTTCCATCCACACACAAATAAGTCTAACCTGGAGCCTGCTGGGTCTGGGTCAGAGCTTGAATCCCACTGAAGCATGAGTCCAACTCCTATCAATGTGATAGGCACAGGTGAAGCTGTAGTTTCAAGTCATCTTGGAAATCTGGGCTCCACTATTGTAATCGCAGGGTTACAATACAGTATGAGCACTAAAAAGTGGACTTGAAAACTCTGGGCATGGCTGCAGTTGACCAGGCCTGTCAACTGTGGGGACAAAAGAAGCATTTGTGCACAGGCCTGTTGTTTCAGAGGGGGCTGGAGCTCTGGCTGCCACTGCTGCTATATTGGCAGCAGCCATGTCTGGAGCTCCAGGTTCCTTTGAAATGCTGTGACAGCTCTGTTCCACTGCTCCATGTGGCTCTGGAGTGGGGGCAGTGCTGGGGCCTGAGCAGCACTAAGGGCTGACTGCCATAGGCCCTACCTCTTATACCCTTGGCCCCATCCGGGAAATGGAGATGCCCCCCCTCCCCACACCTTTGCTCCCAGGCCCATGGTGGCTGTTGGACCTGCTTCAGCTGCCTCTGGACCATGGGGCTATAAAATTGCATTGTAGGTTTTGGGGGTCAGGCAGGATCTCATAACCTATGATGAGCGATGGGCTCCGAGCCTTGTCTCCAGCCCAAGGCTAATGTGTACACTGCAGTGTCATAGCCCCACAGCCTGAGCCCTGGATTCCAAGTCATCTGACTTGAGCTCTGAGACTCAGCGTTATGGCTTTTTTTATTGTGCTGTAGACATACCCACTCAGACCAAAAGCTGGATCCCACCAGGATTAATGTGCACTACAGTCTCTGGGAGTTCTCTCAGCTTTTCTTAGGGAAGTGTGATTTTGCATAATATTCTACTGGTGGGCAGAAACCTAATGGAAGCACCCGGGTTTTGTGGACTACCAATACTAGTTACTCAGAAATGTAAATTTGCAGCTAGACAGAAAGAGATGTAAGCTTGCACATGTGCAGAAAAAGAGGGAAAATAAGGTGCTTCTGTATTCTGGCTCCAATATGGCCCCCTTTGGGGTATTGGGCCAATAACTTCAGCTCTCTGACCATGTTTATATTAGAGAAAGGGGTCATTTTTTAAAAAATAGCACATACTAACAAACACTGGGTAAAATCTTTCAGTCTACTTTTTCAGAGAAAAATGCAGATGTGAAAACGCCAAAACATATTAGAAATTCATGTCAATTTCACAAAAATTTTCATGTCAAAACTCCACTTTCTATAAATTCCAAAAGCAAAAGGTTTAGACTTTCTGACAATTTTAAATTAGTCCTCTCTCACTTTTCTTTTTGAGTTTTAAAACACTTTTTGGTTACACATTTCCTTCACATTTACTAAAATTGAATGATTTTGTTTAATCCAGAATGAATTTTTAACCATTTTGATTCCATGATTTTTTAAAATGAGATTAGGATCTGATTCTAAAAATTTCTCCCATTTTTCTCAATTGTCAGTGAACAGAAAAATCAACTATTCATGCAGATTTAGTTTTAACTGCTGTGTTATAAAATATTAATATTAAGGTCACTTTTTAGAGCCATAGTTTGCCATTGTGGGCAGCCTAGGCTTGACCTTGACCAGATAAGATTTTTAAAGGTGATAAATGCTGTTTGTACTAGTTTTTAGAAAGTCACTAATATATTTATAACATATATTTCCTGGTCTAGACAAGCTCCCTGTCTCAGTTATCCTTTCTGTATGGTCCACTTACTTTGAGGCACCGTCTTGAGGACAGGATAGTCAATGACTGTACAATACTTTACATAGGAATATGGCTATATAATAAATACTGTGTTTTATAAAAGGCAGAGTCAGTTCCTAGCCTGCCATGTCAGACTGTGCTATTTTATAGCAATTTCTGTTTTTCCATTAAAAACTGACTGAGGGTTAGAAGTTTAAAAAAAAAATGCACATGAAAACCAGAGAAGTGGACTTTCTGGCCAGTTCCAGCTCAGTGTTACAGCACAGGTGGTGGAGAGCCAACCTGTAGCCTGCCTATGAATTTCTACTACATTTGCTATCTATACCTGAATCTTACTTGTGTGGTTCATCTTGCTAAACAGCGCATATTAGGTCTCCCACGGGGAATGTAGCTTGTAGCGGAACTAAACGATTAGTTCTTTTATGTCAAAACCATGTTCAGCTGGTGCGCAAAGAATGAACTTCCAAACCATTAGCTGTACAGTAGTTTGCAATTAGTATTAAGGTATATGGAGGAGTACATGCAATAAAAGAGCCATAGCCATAATGTGTAGCTGATGAGCAACCTCATATCAGTGTATGTGTTCTGTGGAATCAGACTGCTTGTCTTTCTGCAAAAGAGAAAGAAAGTCCCAAATGTTACCATTTTTGCTGCCTATCTGAACAGTTTCTGGTCTCTTCTTTTACTTTTGCAAATTTCATGTAGTATTAGGGAGAATCCATCAGTGCTACCGCATTAGCCATTGTAGGCATTCTGCTGCTCTAGCTGATATCAATCTGTCACTATCATAATGGCCTTTCAGGAATAAGTGTATTCATGATACCTTGCAGGGAGCAGACTGCTTATTTCATGGAGAATCAGTCTGCAGTCCACTTACAGCAAAATAGAGTTCTGCTGCTGACAGGCTGAAGTCATTTAGGTTGAATCCAACTACACTATGGCTACCAGTATTAATTAAAAACAAATGCCATCCCTTTTCCCTCCCTTCAAGCCCTGTTGTCTTGTTAATCATTTTTTGGTTAAAAAGAGGAACTTAGGAATCTTCACAACTTGCAGCTGGTGTCCAGTTCAGGCTAAAAGGGCCAGTTCCTGCGTAAGTGAGACACTTCTTGGGTTGCTGAATTTTGTAGTTGGGAGCTTGAAATCTTAATGAATTAAGAGTCCCTCTAACTCAGCCTTGTGATCTCGATCACTCCATACTTCCCATGGCCAGAGCTGTGGAGGAAAGTTTGCACAATTTATATGAGTCTGGAGAGGGTCTACCCCAGATTGTTGTTTAATTCATGGCTGATGCCTAACCAGTGTTCCTGGTAAACTGAACGGTTGGGCAGCCGCTCAGGAGAGATTCAACGGCTGCACAGCTGCACAGCTGAGTAGCCACAGCTAGATTTTTTTCTGCTGTTCATGCACTTTTGCACATGACTTAGTACATAAAGACAAATTCATGCTGCACCCAGGTGGGAAATAGCTCAGTGGTTTGAGCAGTGCCCTTGTAAACCCATGGTTGTAAGCTCAATCCTTGAGTGGCCTCTCGGGGGGGGGGGGAACCTAAAACCTGTTAGGGATGGTGATAAGCCCTGCTGTGAGTGGTGGGGACTGGGCTCTATCACCTGTCAAGGTCCTATCCAGTTCTATGTGTTTGATACAAAAATATTAGTGAGAACATTGTCTGTTACTTATACTAGCATCAATTAAAAGTGTGGTACATGAGAGCTGAAGAATAGCACTGGAATATCCTCCCAAAGGTGCAATTAATACGACTGTGGCCTGCCATTTAAATCTATCATTCTTTCTACCTCTTGTTTTGGTCAATAAACAGCCAGGTAGAAATGTGATAATCTCTAATTTCTAAGTGATCATGAGGACTCATGCTGCAGAGTGGCAGATTTTTTTTTTCAATAGAGGATAAGAAAAAGTTTGTTTCACCAAAGCATTGCACCTGTCATGGTTAGATTCTATTCCCTACATCATGTACTTTGAATATTTGGTCTACTTTAAATCCTATCTCATGTACTTTAAATACTTTGCCTATTTTAAAAAAAGTGCAGGAGGCAAGACAGAGAAAAAGATCAAATGTATTTATAGATTTTAACCAGGTGTTCACATTAAATGAATTCCTTGGGCACGTCTAATGTACGACACTGCCACGCTTACACTATATCAGAGAGAATGTGTGTGGGAAGAAAAATAAAATGAGAATCAAAACATCCTTAAAATAAACCTACACACATACATAATTCATGAGCTCTTATTTTGCTTTATCCATGTTGTTTGAACTCAGTGAAAATAACTTTAGAGAGATTCAATATTTTCTTTTTTCTTCAACTTTAATTAAGCTCATCTGAAGCCTGGGAAACTAGTGCTTCTAGCAAACTGGCTGCTTTTTTTTAATGAGCTTTCTGACACCCGGAGAGAATTTTCCAAATTCTCTCAGCTATCTCTGTCACAGAATAATGTGCTACTTTCATTTGAATCAATGTTGTCAAGCTGTTTACATTAAGCCATTCCAAACCACCCCTTAATAGAGAGAATAGGATAAATTTATCACTGGTGTAAATGATACAATTCTATTGATTTAACTTGAATTATGTCCTCTTATACCTGACATGAATTTGGTCTAGTCATTTATCTCTGGGCAGAATTAGTGACTAGGGAGATGGACTGAGTAGTTGGAAATGAAAACATGCTTCTACATAACCGTTCACCCTGCCCTATAAAATACTTACAGCTGGGCATGCTGCTTACTCTTATAACTGTGAATATCCTCTGTTGAGCTGCATTGCTCCAGGGAAGGGCAACATAGCACCTAAGCAAAATCCAGAAATAATATGGCCCATAATGGAAAAGTGCCACAAACGCCGTTAATGGGCCATACACCAATTGTTCTCAGATAAATACACACGTTAACATACTCTGGGCTAGGGCTTTGCTTGAAATAGAAGTCAAGTACCATGGTAATTTGTGAGTAGATTTCAGGGTGTAATTTGTAGCGTGCTGTAGTTCTGAATGGTAGGTCCCTGAAAAGACATCTCCAATTCTCAAAAAACAGATCGTGGTAAGAGAAATTTAGTTCATACAGTTTTCTGCTGTATGATTGGGATTATAACCGAGTAACTAGCTGGACCCACCTTTTGCTTAGTATATTGCCTGGTTTGTATCTCACATGCTAACAATTTGCAAGCGGTCCTGTGGAACCTCAGAGACTGACAGATTTATTAGGTCACAATGAGTTTTTGTGGGTAAAACCCACTTCCTCAGATAAAAACAAATGGAGTGGGAAAACAAAATCCAGGGTTTATATAGTGCAGGTAAGGGGAGTTCTCCAAAGCGTGCAAGGACTTTGGGCTTACCATCAGCCTAAAGAAGACAGACGTACTCGGTCAGGATGTTGCTGAATCCCCATCAATCAGCACTGACAACTATACATTAGAGGTCGTCCACGAGATCGTTTACCTCGGGTCCACCATCACTGACACCCTATCGTTGGACACTGAGCTAAATAGGAGGATTGGAAAAGCGGCCACAACTCTGTCCAGACTCAGCAAGAGAGTGTGGAATAACAACAAGCTGTACACTCACACCAAAATGCAAGTCTACAGAGCCTGCATCCTCAGCACCCTCCTTTATGGCAGTGAGACTTGGAACCTGTATGGCCTCCACGAAAAGAGGCTGAACGTCTTCCACTTGCGCTGCCTCAGGCGCATCCTTGGAATATCATGGAAGGACAGAGTGACCAACACCGCTGTCCTTGAGCAAGCTGGAATCCCAACCATGCACACCCTCCTCAGGCAGCGTCGGCTCCGCTGGCTTGGCCACGTCCACAGGATGAATGATGGAAGGATTCCAAAAGACACCCTGTATGGTGAGCTAGACTCTGGCAAAAGACCTCCCGGACGCCCCCAGTTGCGCTACAAAGATGTCTGCAAGAGAGACCTCAGAGAGGTAGACATCGAGCTGGACAACTGGGAAGAACTAGCAGATGACTGCAGCAGATGGAGGCAGGGGTTACACAAGGGCCTTCAGAAGGGTGAGATGAGTATCAGACAGCTAGCAGAGGAGAAGCGAGCGCACAGAAAGCACACTAAGGACTTGCCAGACACCCACCACATCTGCAAGAGATTCAGCAAGGACTGTCACTCTCATGTGGGTCTTCACAGTCACAGTAGACGCTGTAAATAAAGTCCTCAATTGAAACTATAAAGGGAGCGATCTATACTCTATGCAGACTGAAGGATGCCTACTACAAGGGGAAGAATGGAATAAAAAAGGATTACCTGTCACTCAGAGGACCAGTTAATGAAACAAATTAAGTAGGATGTGTCCTATTCCTGTGAATATGAAAGGTGGGGAAACCGACACATCAGGGGAGATGTGGTTTGTAGATAAAGGACACACACACACGAGGAGATAGAAGTAGGATGCTGACTTACTGAAAATCTAAGGGGAAATTAAAAAATGGATAAAATAAGGTTGATGCCACTGTAGGTGTCTATTATAGATGACCTAGCCAGAAGGATAAAGCAAACAGTATAGCGAGTAGCATAAACAAGACGTTGCCTGTGTAAAATTTTAGTCTGTACTGACTTCACAAGTGCTTTTTTACATAGGCCTTTACAAAAACAGGCAAATATCTAGTTGAATTGTTGAACTGAATCTGCTTTTCGGATGAGGTTTGGAATCCTCTCTGAATGAATCTAATGGACACAAATCATCTTACTACTTTCTAGATACACTAATTCCACCACTTTATATATTAGAGCAGTTTTCCATTATTAGCTGAAGAAACGCAGCAACTCAATAATATATTTGTGCATTATTTGCAAGGAAGAGACATTCTGCATAATTTTTTATAAATAAAGGACTAGAAAATCATGTTTGAATAAATCTTGGTACTTAAGGCCATAGTCATGATCTGATGTACAAAGATAACACTCGTGTTTTACATAGCACATACATTAATTTAGTGACAAATCTGAACTATGAAGTAACAAAGAGACACTCTATTATGCTGGGGTGAAGAGCATATTATGACTGTAATGCATATCTCCAGACTGAAACGGGAACAGAAGATATAACTACATCATATATAATAAAAAGAAACTTATTTCCACTAATCAAGAATTCTGTCTTTTAATTTGGTACATGCCAGTCAGAAGTCCTGAAAGTTGCTAAATTCCTGATAAAATGGTCTAGTCTACTCCAAAGCCACCATACCAATTTAATTATCCTCAGCACAGAGCTGTCCACACAGCTTTGGTCATACGTGGTCAAGCAAGAGGGTGTTACCTCAGCCAATAACTTGCTGCATATGTTTCCCTCAAACACACCTGTGAGGTAAGAGAAAAAACGGTATATATGTGAAAGCAGCCACAGATGGCTTGAAAATATTCTGGCTACCCTGTTTCCTGGTACAACACACATCTACAAAATTGGTGTTTCCCTCCTCTCTTTTTCTCTCCATCATCCACTCAACCATAGTTTCTATCTAAATCTCCAGACCTCAGGTTTCAAATTCCATTAGCTCAGTCAGGCAGCTTTTCATCTTTAAAAATGTACCTTTTAACTATTCTCTCCAGAATGATGTACATCCCACAACTTTCACATTCAGTCATTTTCCTCGTTATTTTCATTCCTTGGGTAATCACAACTGCTGCATCTGCATCTGTCAAACCCCTGCCTCCTAAAGTGCCTCTCCAGAATATGGAGTGGGGGAATGAAAACCAAGCACCATATGCAGCCTTCCCCAAGCTCCTCTTACAAACTCATACCCAAATGCCTCTGTTTTCAGCTCTGCTTGCCGCTTCCTGCATTGCTGCTCCTGTGCTGCTGGTTGGCCGGTTAGCTGATTTTTTTAGTGTTGAAGCTTTTATGTGGTGATGGTAAGGAAAATAATGGAAAATTACGAGCAGACGAACTTTGTATTGTATATGGAACAAAACGCTTTGAGAGATGAATCATAGCTTCTGTCCAGGATGTATTGACCACAAGACAAAAATGAATGTTTTATAACCAAATAAATACAGAGAGAAGTAAACAAGCAGGAGACAAACCCCCTCAGAATTGTAATCAACTCAGAAGAGATTTGAGCTGCAGGGTAGTTTGCCAGGGATTGATATGTATTGCTCTCTCTTTGCTGATCTATTTTTGACTAATAAACAGTAATGAGCTAAAGTAGCTTACACCAAACCAGTCAACAATTGAAACCAAACCCCTAACAAAGCCAACATTTCTTTCTTGGGTTAAAAGAGAGAGTTCCTTTCAGATCCCAAGCCTTTTATTATTTTAGAGTTTAATACAAACACTATGGACACAAAACAATAACCAAACAATAGCACATTCAGACTATCTGTTAGCTGAAGCTGGGTTCACAGTGGCTTTTACTGCACAGACATCATCCACCTGCTTGACTAGTTACATATGTTGTGAATGCCTGCTGACTCCATCCCATTTGATGCGGGTACTGTTGGTTTTTGGTGTTCCAGTGGGTATAGTAATTATTCAAACAACATTTCTACATAATCATATTTTTCATTTGTTTTCTTTCTTGCTGGTACACTATTTCATGCTCAGTGGAAGGATAAGCTTCTCAATATTTTATACACTATTGTATTAAACTAGAGCATTCTGGCAGACATGCTTGTTAGCGGTCATTGAACTTGCTGTGAAAGAGCTACTTGGCTTTCAGCTGACTGTCTAAGGCAGGACACTCCCACCTGTGTATCAGGCAGGTGGAAGTGGTTCCCTGGGAAGGAGATATCTAGGTTGTAGATTGAGCAATATTGGCAGCATCAGCCAAAGTTTTTTAGTGGGTGGCGGGGAACTTAAGATGGAATTCATGTCTTCTGTGTGTATCTTCCTTGATAAATTGCAATACAAGAAGAAGACAGGCTTGGACAAGGTATTTGTGGCATGCATTGGAAATGCACCTTCCTACAGAGATGTATTCCAGCTGCAATAAAATGTATTTTTCTGAGTTCGTTATCACACTGATTAAATGCCATATTTCATGAGAAGAAAGTGAGATGAATAGAGAACTGCTAGCTTTCACTTAGAACACTTACTCATTCTTTACATTGTGGTAGCACCTAGACTCAAGGCTGGGGCTGAAACACTGTGCACGCATGTTAACAAGGTGTCCTTGTTCCCACAAGTTAACAGTATAAGTGATTGTTTACATGTACTCTAGTTGACGGTAAATGCTCCCTATGCCCATGGTCAAAGTTAATCAAATACTTTTTTGCTTCCATTTCCCTTCCCTCCATGATATGTAGACTACTGTGCAAGTGGTTTGGAAATATAGAGTGTTGGTCCAAGAATTTGTTGATCTTCAGATAACAATACAACTCTGAATGATTTGAACATGCTTTTGCTTGAGTGGTTGAAATTAAATCTTACTGAGTGAAATTCTTCTATCTTATGTAATTATTTTGTAGTGGGTTGAATCCCTTACCTGGCATGAGCTTAGTCTGTGAATTACTTTTTTATGTAGTGTATATGTTTTATGTCTGTGCATACACATAGATATGTTTGATAAATGCATTTATAAATCTAAGCAAATAAAAATGAAGCCCAGTTTTACAATCTGTAAAGGAGGAAAAACACTAATATTAATATCAGTTTCAAGTGCAGAAGTGCTAGGAAGTCAGAGTTATGTAACAGACTTTTAGTATGGCTACGTCTACACTAGCCAAAAACCTCGAAATGGCCATGCAAATGGCCATTTCGAAGTTTACTAATGAAGCGCTGAAATACATATTCAGCACTTCATTAGCATGCGGGTGGCCGTGGCACTTCGAAATTGACACGGCTCGCAGCCGCACGGCTCGTCCAGACAGGGCTCCTTTTCTAAAGGACCCTGCCTACTTCGAAGTCCCCTTATTCCCATCTGCTCATAGGAATAAGGGGACTTCGAAGTAGGCAGGGTCCTTTCGAAAAGGAGCCCCATCTGGACAAGATGTGCGGTGGCGAGCCGCGTCAATTTTGAAGTGCCGCGGCCACCCACATGCTAATAAGGTGCTGAATATGTATTTCAGTGCTTCATTAGTAAACTTCAAAACGGCCATTTGCATGGCCATTTCAAAGTTTTTGGCTAGTGTAGACATGGCCTATATATGTTTCATCTTCTTCTATTGAATTACAAACCATTCACATAATTATATTAGTTTGATAATACAAGTAACTTTGTGCTAGGTAAGAAAAATTTTGTAAATTCTCTTACATAGTGACTTGGACCAGACCATTGCTAGGTTGCGAGGTGCAGAAATTGACAGTTATTTTCAAGTTCAATGTGAAAATGTTTATAAGTTGTTCCAGAGCTGAATCACTTCAGTTGTATATAAAATAGGCTGCAAATGAAGCACTGGCTATTACATCATATTTGCTTGACAAAGTGAATGTGATTCGAGAGCACTAGTGTTGTCTGTTATATGTTAAAAATGTTGATTTTTTTCTGACAGCCACATTTCTGTACAACAAAGATGGGCAGTAACATTCCTTGTTTAGTATCTCACTTGGGAGATGACACTGTTATCATCACGGCAGCCATATTTTTATTGCTCTGCAATGTGAGCACTAAACTAAAGTTCCAGTATTGGTTTGGAACAAAAAAACAAAAACTTTCAGATAAAAATAGGTGAGTGCCATCAGCCTTCTTCTATTCCGTAGATGATTATATGAACCACATTCCTTACCGCTGGAAGTAGTACTGATGGTAGAAGAGGTAGATTTAGTAATGAATTTTACATTTTTTGTCTTAGATTCAACAAAGCATTGACATGAGTACAGTGAGAAAATAATAAGCCTCCTTATGGTAGATTAATACTTCAATTTCTCAACACAGTAATTCCTTTGCTAACTGAGTCATTGTAAGTACATTAGTGTTCAGACATCTTGCCTTTTGCAACCAGGGAAACTGGTTCTATTTAAATCCTGCACTTGACAGGTAGTGTGTCTTTAGCAAGATTGTTTTTTTCATACTACATTGCTGTTTCTGCAATATTTAGTACTTGCTTAATATGTTCACTATTATACTATCAAAAGTTAACTACAAACCATATGGCATTATATTTGTTGAAAGAACTTAGCAGTTTTGGGTGTTCCACTGGAGGAACTATTTAAAGGGGTATGATTTTCAGAAAGTTCTGAGCTGCCATCCTCTGCTTCTTTTAGCTCTCTCAAGTTGGGTATTAAAAACTAAGGCACTAAAAATCACCACTGATAATAACTGTTTCTTATATAGCATTTTTCCTTAAGTGATCTAAAAGCATATGTCATTTACCCCATTATACAGATGAGACACAGGCACAGTGAAAAGTAATGAGTCATCCAAGATCACTCTGTAGGCCAAAAGAGGAAGAAGTAAGATGCACTCTGATGCTGTGACATCTATGTAAATCTAGATGAACTTGATTTACTTCATCAGATCAAGCTAGATTTTAATGGGGTCACTGAGAGCAGAATTTGGCCTTACAGTAGAATCTCAACATCAGGCTATACTGATGCAGAGGAAAGATAAGAAGGAGAGCGATGTGGTTGTACAAGTTGCTTTATGGCTATATAAAAACCAAACAGGATATGTGCAGGAAATAGAAGAAGAGGCCTTGCACCTAGCAGAATACAGGGGAATAGCACAAACATGTAGGAACAAAATCAGGAAAGCCAATGCAAGGAGTAAGCCACAAGTGACAAGAAATGTTAGCAACAACAAGAAGGGGTTCTACAAATATATCAGACACAAAAGAAACATGAGGAATTATGTGGCTCTTCTAATTAATGAGGGAAGTGAAGTGGTAATGGAGGATGACAAAAAGATGGAGCTGCTCAATGCCTACTGTGCTTCAGTCTTCACACAATAAATACATATGATGGATGAAGTAGCAAAATAATCATTTGTCAATACAGGGGAAAAGATGCAGATCTGGATGGGTGAAGAGCGCTGCAGAGACATTCTGACTAATTTCAGTGAATTGAAGTCAGTAGGATCTGACGCTATTCAATAAAGGGTTCTGAAGGAATTAGCTCAAGAAATATCAAAGCCACTAGCAACAATATCCTCATGGTCCAGGAGAACAACAGGAGAGCCAGAAAACAGAAGAAGGGCTAATGTGGTACCTATCTTGAAAAAGGAGAAAAAGATGAGCCAGAAAACTGTGGACCAGTCAGCCTGACCTCAGTACCTGAGAAGTTACTGGAGCAATGTACAAAATATTCGTATTGCAAATATCTTGAGGAAGGAGATAATTGCTAGCAGATATCATAGATTTACTAAGAACATACCAAAACAGCTTGGTTTCCTTCTTTGACAAGGTAACTGGTTTGGTGGGTAGGGTGTCTGTAGGGGACATAATATACCTGGAATTTAGGAAGGTTTTTGACACAGTTCCCACATGAGGTTCTCATAAGCAAGCTGGAGACATGCAGGCTGAGTAGAATTACCATTAAGTGGATCATAATTGGTTAAACAAACTTAAACAAAAATTACTATTTATGCAATGATGTCAGATTGAAAGGTGCTCAGATTGGGTTCACAGGGAGCTGTCCTATGATGAGTGTAATTTAATGTCTTTATTAATGACCTACATATAGGAATAGAGGGTATGCTGATCAAATCTGTACATAACACAAAGCTGGTGTGGCTTGCAATAACTTTGGAGGATAGAGTTAAAATTCAAAGGGGGTGTGATAAACGGGAGAGGTGGGCTATAGGACCCAAAATGAAATTCAACGTAGACTTTGAAATATTTCTTTTTTTGGAAGAGATCTTTAGGAAGAACTTCTTTCAAAGGATTTTGGTAGTGTAGATATAGCCCCAGTAAAGGAGCTTCACAGCTTCCACAGACAATTTGTTTAATTGTTTCACTGTTTTCAGTTATTCCTAAGATTTATACTGATTTTTAGGAAAGGGTAAAATAATGTCTTTGTGTGCCCCTACAGAGAATGTATGCAGTGGATGTCTGCTTGCTTGACCACTTTGAACAGCCAGTCTTAGTGCCCCATTGGGCCATGGGACATTAGCAGCCTGGAGAGTCGTAGTGGGACAGATCCAAATGTTTGATAGGCCAGATCCAGCTCACAGATCATACTTTGCCAGCCTCTATTCTATATAGCATGAAGGTTTGGTTCTTCATCATCTTGTACTTTGTGCAATCCTTTGCACTTTTCCTAAGTGGGTAAAACACTTACGACAGTGTTCATAGGATGAATCCAACTGTGCCACATTTTACTGTTTTGTAACAATGCCCTGCTTTCTCTGAAAGCTCAAGCAAATAAAAAACATTTTAATAAATCTTTATCTAATTGAAATTAAACAGAGGCTTTTTCCAGGAAAAAACATACATTAAATAGTGCGTTAACATATCCCTAAATCAAAACCAGTGCTTCTTTCGTTGCACAATAAATACACTTTTATACTGCACAGTAATCTCTTTTCCAGAAAAATGTCTCATTTTTTATCAGGGAATCAGTGGTGACTTGTTTCTTATATTCTCTTGGCAGGCAAGAATTGTTTGGATTATGGATATCAACTGATGCTGACAAGTGAAAGACACTGCCAGCCTTCACTGACCGATTAAAATAAAACAGGATTGACCTTGGAAGAACAGGGTACAGAAACAGAAAGTTCAATATATCTTTTTACATGACAGTTAAAAATTCAATAAATCTTTCTCCTGACAGACACCTGCACATAACCTGACCAAACAAATGCTGTAAAAGTCATTTTAAGCACAAACATATATCATGGGATCATGCTTTGATGTGACAAAGCTCATTGTTACCGAACGCTCTCTGATCAGGGTGCTTTTTTTCTATGAAATTTGGAAAGCAGTATACTTAGGTCATACTTAGGATATTTCACCTTCAGTTATATACCTCACTAGTCAGGGAAGATTACACAATTTGAATTTCTGTAATCTGGGATTCCATCTTCCAGCAATATCTGTGGTCCAGCTTCGGTAGCAATGTTGGGGGAAAAAAAAAACCTGGCAATGAGCTCCTTCCTCTAACAACTTCTCCCCACACTCTGACAGCCCCATGCTTAGCAATTCCTCCTCCACCCTCCCAGAGCACCACAAATCAACTGATTTGGTCAGGAGTGGAAGGAAAGGAGCAGGGGCAGGGCACACTTTGGGGGAGGAAGGGAAAAGTGGTGGGATGAAGGGGTGGAGGCTCGGAAGAAGGGATGGAGTCGGAGCAGGGCCTAGAGCAGGAAGGTGGTACTGGATTTTGATGTAAACATACACAACATTATTGAAACCACTGGTATATATTTACGTAATTTTTTTTTCAGAGTGGGACAAAGATGTGCATTGAAATTGTATGATTTACTGTTTCTGTTTATACTGCTCATAGGCACGTATGATTTTTGCATTTGAAGTTCTGAACATTGGCTGTGTGCTTGAATGTCAAGTGTTTGCTTCTGAGAGACATCAATGAAAGGGTTGCTAGTCAACTGAATAGTAATACTTGACTAAAAGTGCTTCTTAGTAGGTGCCAATCCACAGCTCCACAAAGGAGCTGTGCTGAGAATGTTCAGACCAGCATGTGAACAATGGCTGCTGCATAATGAACTGTGACTTACTCATATGACAAACTCCATTTTGGACATACCGTCACACAGCAAGAATAATGGCATTTTCTCCACATGCGTAAGGTTATAAAAAGGGCTCTAGATGTTCCTCCGTTTGTGCTCATTCTAGCTCACCACTTCTCTTTTCTCGGAACTGGGCCCCAAAGGGCTGGGAGGTCATCCTAACAAAGGATGTACAGCAAACTCTTTTGTATCCAGCATTCTATTGTCTGCAACTCTCAGATAACCAGCATTTTAACCATAAGTAAATTTTAGTTATATTTTCCATAAGTACAGTATAGCAAAAGTAAATACAAATAAACACAGCAAATGGAGTATAAGATTACAGTGTACAATCCTACTGTTGTTGGTAAATAAAATATGCTGCATATGTTTTTGTTTGTTTCTTAATATCTAATCTTTCTTTTCTTTAATATTATGCACTGCTAGGTGTACCTCTCTATTAGCCAGAAAATTTGAATATCCAGTAACTTCCTGGATCCAGGGGTGCTGGATATGAAAGAGTTTACTGAATTTAGAGACTTATAAAAGAGCAGATCACTGTACCTCTGCTAGAAGCCTGCACTGAACTTTGCAACTGGAGTATATTATTTCATTTCTTTGACAATTTTACTCTCAATTTTCTTTCTTTCTTTCTTTTATTAATAAACCTTTAGATTTTAGACTGTAAAGATTTGGACAGGTCTGAGGTATAAACTGACCAGGGAATGTGGCTCGTTCTTTGGAACAAAAAGAACCTGTTAGGATCTGGCAAGACTGTTTTTCATAACCTTTCATCTGTATAAGGAATGGTACTGGATTTGGCAAAGGACAGCTGGAGTGTCTAAATGGGAAATGGTTGTATGGCTTCGCACTACCTAGTGTGGTGAACAGAAATGCTCTTTGTGACTTGGTTGGTGAGCCTTATAGCGGAGAACCCTGTCTGGGGCTGTAAGTAGCCTTTTCTTTAAGCAACTTGCCTTGATTTGACCCCCTGAGCTGAGCCTCCAGAAGCCTGTTACATTACAAGGAGATTGAGAACTGCCCCAGAATGAGGAATTGTAGGTGGAGCCAAGTTTTCTGTGTTCAGGAAAAGTTCTACCAGTCCCAGATCTCAGAGTTCTGTGCTATATTTAGCTATAATTTAGCCTTAAATATGTCTTCTAAGATGCCAGCAATCAGTGGCAGTGCTTGTAATGGTGCTAAAAGTAAGTATCAACAGCAAAAGGTGGGAGTGTTATAAAAATTAGAAAAGTGGGACATCAGTATGTGCCATGTGTGTTTTACAGTGTAAGATCATCTACAGTGTACAATGTGAAAGAGCAAAAGGATCAAACCCTTACCTTTTTTGTCCAAAGCAACAGTAAAAGAGCACAGTAAGGTTGTGACATTTGTGAGGGTTTGGTGTTGAGAATCCTCTTGAAAGTTTAATTTTTGTGAATACTGAATACCTTCTGGGACTCAGAAGGAAACTCCCTGGACCTGCTGTAGGACCCCACCCTGGAGGTCCCCAGCACCTGGAGCTGCTCCCAGTGCCGCCCAGCATTCCTCTCTCCCTACAGGCACGGGCGGCTGGGGGAGCAGAACTCAGCGGGCTCCTGGGCTCTGGTTCTGTGGGCTGCTCTGGGCAGCAGCAGGGGGAGGTGGAGCCCAGTGGCTGGGCTGTGGGAGCTGGTCAGTGGCCGGCCCATGCGCCCGACTGGAGGTGGGGCCAGGTGCCCTGCTCTATTCAGGGTGGGCCGACTTCCAGCACAGGTTCCGTGGCCCCATGTCCCAGCCTTGCCCCCACCCTGATCCACTCTGCCTTAAGTCCCAGAGGGTGTGGGATCCCTGGTCCAGTGTGTGTGCAGGGAGGTATCCTCTGCTTCTGCCCCACCACCATGTCAGTGACCCCATGAGGTCCCCTGCAGCAGTAACCGCAGCTGGAAGGCTGGGAGGAGAGCTGTTCAGAAGCATGCTCCTCCTGCTGATCCCAGCACAAGAAAGCAAAACTGACTCCCCCAGCCGCTCGTGAAGAATTGAATTCATGATTGTTAAATTTACGAATGGTGTGACCTTCCTGTATGAATATTCACAAGACATTGAAGGAGGCAAAAGCATAGATTGAGATAGTGCACTTCTATATTTGTCCACGCTTCATAGGTATGAAGGTATTAAGCATGTTAGGGGAGATAATGACAGCATGAACAAAAATATTCCATAAAGAACTGAACCTGCATTATGAGTATTACTATTACTGTTTTTTTACTATAAAAACAGGCATTGCATTAGTATACATGTTGTGTGCTGTGAAAAAAGAAGTGCAGATACAGAAGCTGCCACTAATTATGTTGATGGATTTGCACAGTTAGTTGCAAATGGGAAGTTATCCCCAGAACAGGCATACAATGCAGATTAAACTATTCTCTAATGTCATTGTATCCCTAAAAAGAGTTGACTACTGATGCACAGGAGCCACCATCTGGTGTGAAGAAGTTGAAGGACAGGGTAACTGTCCTTGGCTGAAGCAATGCAGCAGGTACATACAAACACAAGTTCATGGTTATTGCGAAGAATATGAATCCAAGGGCATTCAAAGGTGAGAAAATATTCCATAAGATACACTGTGTCAGCAAAATGGTATGGATAATGACTAACCTCTCTTTTGAGTGGTTTGAGGAACATTTTATATCAAAGATAAGAGCCTATTACACCTCAGTAGGTTTGGATCCGAAGCACAAAATTGTGGTGAACCTCAATAATTGCTTTACCCAATCTAAAGCAGAGCTACTTGTCAAAGATAAAGAGGCAGGACTCTATTTAGCCCTAAACTGTACTTCACTGATGCAACCTTGCAATCAGGGTATCTCATGATCCCTGAAGTGTTTGCACTGGTCTGAGTTATGAACTAATTGCTGGTATTGCTTATGATAGGAAGAGTTTGATGTATGAAATAATTTAACTTCAAGGATATGAGCTGGGGACAGAAAAACTCCACCCATCTTGAAGAATGGATGGCACAAATGGTGGCCAGCCTTAATGCTTGAGGACAGACCTGTCTTCAATGATAAGTTCAAGTTCACTGAATTTGAAGTGTCTGAAAACTGAAACATTCTTAGTGAGGTAATGGAGTATGTCAGCAGTAGGTCCCACCTGCAATGAGCTGGCCAAGGATTTGGGAGAGGAAAATTTACTAAACTGGACAGAGGTCAACAAAGATGAACCAATTCCATATCAAATGACAGAAGAAGAAATTGTGCAAATGGTAAAGTAGGGAAAACACAAAGATAATGAAGAAGCCATTGATGATGAAAATGACAAAGAGAATGTCGCAGAAAAAATGTCTATTGATAAATGCACTCATTTGGGAACAAATTTAATAGGATTTGAGCAAAGACATTTCATTTCTGAGCAAGAGATCATGTCTTGCTACATGAAAAGGGGAAAAGCTCATTAAAAAACAAACAAACATCATGAGATAAGCCAAGCCAAAGGATTGGTAAATAGTAGTGAAGAGGAGTGGTGAGTAACACTTCACAGACCAAAATTCTGGTACCTCCACTTCATCTACCCAGATTTATCAAGATTAGAGACCCCAGATGTAACTTGTCATAGCAGTTATGGTCACACCACTTTGGAAGTGCAATTCAGGCATCATTTCAGAGGACTGAATTATAGATGTACCTGTACTGTATCATTATCTATTTCTTTTTCATCTTATTTTGTTTTTCATGCTTCAGTTATTTATTTCCTTGTGCCGATTCAGTAAAAATTTGTTACAGCACTAATACTTTGCAGTGCTAGCATTGACTAGTTTATTAGCCTTGATAAAGATAACAGGAGACCCAGAGGTGCAGGAAGTAGGGGTGTTTGGGGTGCTGTGGCATGCCCAGTTGTTGTGCCTGGGAACCCAGCCATCGCCCTGTGTCCCAACTGCTGGCCTCAGCTTTTACCTGACTGCCCCAGGCTTGGACCACAGTGGAGAGTGAATGCAGAGGGAGTGGAGCTCCATGGGTAGCAGTTGAGGTCCCAAGCAATGGGATGGCAGCTGGGATCTTGCACCTGAGTCTGGGACCCTGGACGGCAGCAGAGGAATTGGCAACTGGGAGCTGGGGCCAGCAGCAGGGACCTCAGCAGCAGAGGAACTGAAGGCTGGGACCTGTCCCCAGCAACTGGGACCCTGGCAACATCAGAGAAGCTGGCATCTGTGTGCTGGGGCTTGCAGCTAGGACCCTAGAAACAGCTGAAGACCCAGTGACTGGGAGCTGGGACCAGCAGCTAGGACCCCAGAAGGCAGTAAAGGGGCAGGTGGCTGGGATCTGGAGCTGGTTGTGGGGCCCCCGAATGGCAATTGGGCTCTTGGGCCCAGGGTAGTGCTTAATGCATAGCTTGGGGAATGCTGCAGCACCTCCTATGCCTCTAATTCCTGTGCCTATGGAGACCTGCTGGTACTCTGCTTTGACCTTCCCATATTTGGAAACTTCTCTAGCTCAGCACAGCTCAGGGGCTGAGGATGCTGGATTAGAGAGGTTCAACCTGTACTGCTGTTTTATAGATTATACCACATTTGCAATGAGTCAATGAATAGTTTTGAAGTATTTGGCAGGATTATTTTAAAGAACAGTTTGTGAAACATTAAGAAATACTATCCCAATGCTTTAAAAAAGAGGGACGCAATATCAACAATACATGTTGTGGCCCGGCACAGTAAAGAAGGGACCAGTAAGAGGAATCTTTGATATACAGACAATTTTTCCTTTGTTATCCGACAGACTTAGTCATGGTCCTTTTTTCAGCTCCACTGGTTTTTTCTAGGGAAGCAAGTTGAAGCATCAGCTTAAAGCTGTCTAAGCTAAAGATGCCTAACTAAAGACAGAACTATCTAGAGTGGTTACCATTAAAAGTCAGCAAACCAGATTTATTTCTGTGCCCCTTCTGTACACATTTTCACCAGGGAAAAGTGAATGGAAAATGCCCTTGATATAAATGGTATAAGTGACCATACAGGTGCAGGGCAATGGTCTAGAATTTGCCACCCGAAAACGGATACTTTCTATTTTAACTAATGAGTACCATCTTGTAACTGTTGTAAAGCTTCCTACTGCTATCATGCTGAACTAGACACCCAGTAACATGGCCAGTTTATTTATTTCTCTGTTGTTTATGTTGTCAGGCTTAAGCTGTGCATTGACTTTTTTGAGATTTATTTAATTTTAGCTTATTTTGGGTGACTCAGGAAACAGTTACGTTTTATTATGGCTTTTCTCTTGGTAATGCAGTACCTTGACACTTTTTATAATGGGAGCCAATATATTTTGGAAGACTGTTGTGCCAAGATGCACCTAACCAAAATAGCTGAGAAAGGAACATCTCTATTCAGATTAAAATTTGTGTACCAGTTGTAGATTGTAAACACTGTGGTAGCTTGCTGCATTCCTAAATAAAATTCACTAGAGACCTAGAATTCTGTTTTATATTGTTGACACTTTCACATGAGGGAGATATTAGAATAATATATATATATTCAGCTCCTGTCTAGTGAATGATAATATAAGTTGTCTTTTTTCACTTTAATAGGATCACATTCTTAAGGATTATTTTCTGTGCTTATCCATAGTGAAAGAAGGTGATGTAAAAAGACTTGCTGTAAATGCAATAGCATATCCAAGCATGTAATGTGCCTCAAGATGTGCTCAGAGCAAGTCATCTTCCAGTCCTTCTTCCACATGTAAAGGTGGATGAGCTGTTCCCTACCTGGACAGTACATTTCCCTGTTAGTAGTAGTAGTTATTTCCCTGTTATTTGTCGGGCTTGTTTCTGTATGAGCTTCTGAGGTTATTTTATCAGTGCTAAAAGTCACATTTGCATTACAATTTCTCCTTTATGATGCCATGCTTTGTCATGGTAGCTATTTTATTTTTGACATGTGACATTTGAATACGAACCAACATTTGGACCTATTCAATGAACCCTGACAAAGATCTCCAACCTTACTCAGGAGACCTCCTGTCGGTATCAGAGGAAAATACAGTCTTGCAAGCCCATCTAATACTTAATGTTTCTTGCTGAAACTGATTGAATCAGTGCCAGTTGTGGTGGCTGTTTCTGTCATGTGAATATTTTTCTACTGTGGTCTGAGACCAATGACTCATTTTATACAGGCTACAAACATCAAATGACAGACTTTAAATGACCATGACTCAAGGCAAAAATTTCTTTTAAAAATAATTCTTCACAAAGGTACTGATGCTTGATCCTGATTTCATTTAAATCAATAGCAACATTCCCACTGATTTCATGGGTGCAGGACTGTGTCACTTTATTGTAAGTAGTAAAACGGTATAAGTGTATAGTCTAGATTGTTGGACTGCCTGGTTCATAGGTGGGCAGGGAACAGGCACATTGTGTGTGTGTTGCTTCTTTCTGGCCAGATGGCCTTTTTAGTGTAACAGGGTTGAAAAAAGAGCTAGATAAATTCATGGAGGATGGGTCCATCAATAACTATTAGCCAGGATGAGCCGGAATGGTGGCCCTAGCCTCTGCCAGAAGCTTGGTATGGGCAACAGGAGATGGATCACTTGATGATTACCTGTTCTGTTCAGTCCCTCTGGGCCACCTGTCAAAAGGCAGGGTGCTGGACTAGATGGACATTTGGTCTAATCCAGTATGGCCGTTCTTATGTTTCTTATGTTATGGGAGGAGATAAGAGATGGAGCTGAAGTGCTACAGGATATGGTAGGAAAGTAATACGTGAGCACACACTGGAAAGCCATATGGCTTCGCTCGAAGCTAGGGTCAAACAATAGGTTAGGATGGGGCATAAGAAACACTAAAAGCTGAATACTAAAATACAGCCTGGCCTTGTTCAGTGTACAGTATCAGTCCTCATCCTGCCCACGAGATGCAAAAGAGGTGTAATGAAGAACCTAGACTCATGCCCCTCTAAACCAGAAGGTGACCATATCTTTTAAGGGGTGGGACTGGGGACATGCATAGTAAATACATCTAGGCCTTCTAAGAAGGGGAGAAGAGTGAGACAAGGAATGGGGAGGTGGGAATAAGGAATGGGAGAAAGGGGAAATAGGCGAAGCTCTGTGGAGTCAGAGCAAGGAAGGAGAATGCAGGGTAAAAGGTTTGTGGTATCAGAGCTACAAACAGAACAGTGGGAAGAGGGATCTCTGTCGGTGTGTGGAGCTAGGGGGGTTAGAAGAAGGAGTTCTACTGGTGTATAGAACTTTAGTTAAGGGAGGGTGTCATGGACTGCAACTCACTGCCACAGCACCTCCTGCTGTTTACTTGGGGAATCAGCTTACTCCTCAGAAGGGCACTCCCATTTGGCCAGTGTCTTGCAAGCTGTCACCCCACACTTTCTCCACATTATGGCTGGACTCATTACATCCTCTTCTGGATACTGTCCTCTGGCAGTGCCCATTAGCAGTCTCTTGCCCTCTTCCAGGGGTATCAGCAATCCTGCTTCTGCATACCCACCACTGTGGCCAGCTGCAGTGTCAGACTAGTCCCTCACCTCAGGGACAAGCCACAGCCCATAAACACCATTCTTCAGTGTGGCTAGGTGTAGTGCAAGGGCAAGGTGGCAACCCAGGCCCACCCACTGCTCTGGGTCCTGGCCTGGGGACCTTCTGACAGCAGCCTTGTCCTGAACGCCTTCTCTCTCCCTATACTGCCTCTGGGCCAAATGAAGAGGATAAATACATTAAGTCCAGAAGGGCTACACTGATTTACACTTGCATATCTGGTTCTCTTTCTCTGAATGAATTTACCTAGTACCAGAAGAAATAAGGTAGAATCCATTTAACATACAGAAGAATTTTAAGTCTCAGTTATCTATATGACTTTTACAAGTGGAATATAGTTAACCAACAAATTCTCAGCTAGTATGAGACATATGGTGAAAAGGTTTGTGGTTGTAAAGCAATACACTTGTTTTCTTTGACATTATGTCAGCTTATGGCAATGAGAATCCGGCCCACAGATGTCTCCCTCACTTTGATCATTTTCTCAGAATAATTTTTGGTAGCTGCTTTGCACCATCATTAGCCACAGGTAAATTCTATGCCACAGCTTCTAGCCTATTTTAAATCAACCATACTAACTTCATTCTCTGCAAGGGATTTGGAGAAGTTCATTCTTTTAATGGTTTCCAGGACTTCTTCTGAAGCTGCTCTGTGGTGCTCACCTCTGCTCACCAGCAACTGATTTGAAAAATGAAACAGCTACTCAGCTGCATCTCCAAGTAATGCTTACACATGGCTTTTAAATGTCACTTTCTGTATAGAAAGCTATTTAAACAAATTAAAACATAGAGCAAAAGTTAAGAGGTGGCACAAATGATCATGAGAACCTGTTTAAAGATGAGTCCAACCAGCAGTTTGATGTTTAAACCGACATTTAAAAAAAAATTGGTTCACAAATATATAGTAAGGAATAAAAAAGTAATTATTTTTTCATTATATTTACAATAGTGGCATTATATTATAATCACTTATCAATTCCTGAACCAGCCTTACGTAATAGCGTTGTAAATTAAATTTTATAGTGAAATTATGTTGCTCCAGTGAGTCACACAAACAGAACACTCATTGAAATATGTTTGAACTTTTTAACTTGCCCAGTGTTCCCTGCCCTCCTTGTTTGGCTGGGCCCCTGGAATGGACCATCCTTTCTTGGCTCTTTGATCTGTAACTTCCAAAGGCAACATATGTGGAGGCACACAGGGACACAAGGTCCATTTTCAGATTTCTCTCAGGGTTCACATCAGAATGTGGCCAGCAGCAGTCTTTTGGCACTGTGTACAAGAGAAGGGATGGGACAGGAGCTGCTTTTAGCTGTCAGTGGGGAGTGGGGAAGAAGGATAACTTGGTTTTTATCTTCACAGAGCTCATATCTTCCCCCTTCCCACCCCTTACCCGTCTCCTCAATGGCTTGAAGCAGATTGTGCCTTCCTGCCCATGCAGGGTCAGTAGGTGGGTAACACCTTCAGGATGCTGCTGGCCTGGACTTAACACAGCTGCCTTCTCTCCCCTGGCTTATAATGTGGGCAGGAAGTGGGTAAGCCCTTAGGATGCATTGTGCACCAGGGCCCAGTGAACCTGACTGCAGGGACTTCAGCAATCTCAGCCAAAGGGGTGGTCCAGCAGCAGAGAGTGCCTAGGGGATGGAGCAGTCCCACACTTCCTGGGCGGTGTGTGTGTGGAGGTGATGGGTGTAAAACCACTGCTTGGAGAGGCTGTTGTTGAACCTGTAGGCCAGGGTGTGATCAGCCCCCACCACTGAGGAGCAGAAAGGCTTATCTATACAAGCACTGTGTGAAGCTTCAGCACATGCAGGGCTCTGTGCCTTTTGGCCAGTGCCCCTGCTGGAGGGTCTTGGGCTTTCCCTGTGTGCTGGCCCAGCCAGAGGCAGTGGGGGCAGAAAGGAACATGCTAGTCAGGCTGTTGGTGAGCTGAGCACTCCATCTATAGGCTGATTCTCCGCACACAGCACTGGCACTGGGAAGTGCTCCACGGTGGGGTGTGAGGGGGAGGGAGGAGATAGCAAGGACCAGGAGAATTTGTGGGGTGAAGGGACAAAACAGGAAGGCCATTTCCACTTTGGAAGTGGCATGCTAATACACAGAGTGAAAGATGCTAATGAGGCATGGATGCAAATTCCCTGTGCCTCATTAGCATAACGTCACATGATTTGGAGTCCGGAAGACCATTCTTCCGGACTCCAAAATGCTGTGTAAAAGCACGGCCACCGGGGTGTGGGCTTCCAGAAGGACTTGCTTCTTCTGGACACCCCTTCTTCCCGAAAATTTTCAGGAAGAAGGGGCCTCCTGAAAAAGCATGTCGTTCCAGAAGCCACCCCAGGGGATACGCTTCTACACGGCATTTTGAAGTCTGGAAGAATGGTCTTCCAGACTCCAAATCACGTGACATTATGCTAATGAGGCACGAGGAATTTGCATCTGCTCCTCATTAGCATCTTTTACTCCATGTATTAGCATGCCACTTCCGAAGAAAGAGGCCTATGTAGAAACAGCCAAACAGGACAGCAAAATGAGAGCACATGAGAGGCTCATGGGTGGGTGGCAAAGATGGTATATAATCAGCTGCTGCCTGGTACCTACACATACGAAGTCACCATGGCTTATAGCATACAGCCAGCACCAGACAGAAAAGGTATGGGAGTGAGACTCTGCTGGCAAGGAGCCAGCATGCAATGCTGATAGACCAGAAGGGGGAGCAACCATCCCTGTGTGGCTGCAGCTTTACCCCACCACGAGCATAGTACACCAAGCCCCCCTCATTCATCACCAACTCACTTCTGGAGAGCAGGTGACTGGTACTGCTACATGGGAGACAGAAAATGTGGGATAATTTGCTTGATTTTAGGAAAAAAGTTGGGGCATCTTCAGGAGGGCTTACATTGAGGACTGTCCCTTTAAAAGGATATCTGGTGACCTATCTGCATTAAATTTAGTACAAGTTAAATCCCCGGGACCTGACCAATGCTGAAGGAGTGAATTTGCCAGATCACAGGAGGTCTGTATTTTCTAGCAGCATTACTGACGCTTCCACTGCTTACCAGGTTCTTAGAAGACAGGTAAATGACAGCCAAATAACAGCATAGAACACTGACAGCCAGGACTGATGGCTGTAAACAAACTTTATGGAGCCATGGGAAACATTGCCACACCCATGAGAAGAGGATAACCAGCTCAGTAAACTCTTGAAGGACTATAGATGTTGTCAAATGAGAGAGTGCTGGATTATAGAGGTTCAACCTGTATTCTTCTTAATGTTTGCTAAAAATGAGTATCTGATCCTTCAAGCACTTTGTGTATGGAACTGTTATTGGTAGTTCCATACATTAAGCCTAAGAACTATCATACTGGACCCAGACCAGACCATTTGTCTCATCAAATCAAGATTTGTCTCATCAAATCAAGAACCCATCTCTGACAGTGTCTGTTATCAGATTTTTCAAAAGTATGTGCATAAAAAATCTCTTGAGGTTATGTTTGAAACACCTGCCCCAGGAAAACTTTCCACTAACTCACATCATGTAGAAATTGGCATATAACCTATACAATGAGGGTTTATTGGAACTGTCAGGACTTTGTTGTTGTTTTTGTTGCTGCTGCATGAAGAGACATTTTCAGTTTGAGGTTATTGATGTTTTATTAAAAGCACCAAAATTCCATTTATTTTCATTAGAAACTCCCATTTAGTTGAAAAACCATTTTCAGCAGTGGCTTTTTGACTAAATGGAAAGTTTTGTGAAAAATAATCTATTTTCCTTTGCATATTTCTCTATAGGTCTCTCTCTCTCTCACACACACACACACACACACAGAGAGAGAGAGAGAGAGAGAGAGAGAGAGAGAGAAAATCCAGTCCTAGGGTTATATCTCTTCTTAAATCTCTTCCAGTCTTGCTTAAAAATCACACCAAAACAACAACAAAATCTTACCAATTTGAATGATGTTTTGTTACCATTATGGTTGAAACTGCATCCAATAATGTTAAGAAGAATTTTGCCATTGACTTCATTTGGGGCTAAGATTTTACCCATAATATTAAGTATTGCAGTGATAACATGTGACAATGACACAAACTAATTGTCCACTATGTGAGGTATTTATTTTTGTCATTTTTAAAATACATTGCCTTTTCGCTGAATGTCCCCTTTAATGTTGTTAAGAAAAAGGATAGTTGTACCTAATTTACTCTCTCTATGGCATTCATTACTCTATATCTTTATTTCATCTCCTCTTATTCACTGCTTCTCTAAACTAAACAGGGCCTGTATCAACCCCTATTCTTCCTCCAATATAATGAATAGAAATAAAAATATTATTCAAGTTGAATAGTAACAGAAAGATAGCCGTGCTAGTCTATATACTATCCAAAAAAAAAAAAAGCTGTCCAGTAGCACTTTAAAGACTAACAAAATAATTTATTAGGTGATGAGCTTTTGTGGGACAGACCCACTTCTTCAGATCATAGCCATACCAGAACAGACTCAACATTTAAGGCATTACATTGCTACATTGATGATGTCTTCTGGACTTGTGGGAAGGAGACACTGGAGCAATTCCACCAGGACTTCAACAACTTTCACCCCAACATCAGCCTCAGCCTGGAACAGTCTACACAGGAGATCCACTTCCTGGACACCATGGTGCTAATACACGATGGCCACATCAATACCACCCTGTACCGTAAACCCACTGACCACTCTGCCTACCTTTGTGCCTCCAGCTTCCATCCCAGACACACCACACGATCCATTGTCTACAGCCAAGCACTAAGATATAACTGCATTTGCTCCAACCCCTCCGACAGAGACAAACCGCCTACAGGATCTCTACCAAGCATTCTTGAAACTGCAATACCCACCTGAGGAAGTGAAAAAACAGATCAACAGAGCCAGACGTGTGCCACGAAGCCTCTTACTACAGGACAAGCCCAAGAGAGAAACCAACAGAACACCACTAGCCATCACCTACAGTCCTCAGCTAAAACCTCTACAGCACATAATCAAGGATTTACAACCCATCCTGGACAATGATCCCCCACTTTCACAGGCTTTGGGAGGCAGACCAGTCCTTTCCCACAGACAACCTGCCAACCTGAAGCAAATCCTAACCAGCAACTATACCCTGCACCACAGTCACTCTAACTCAGGGACCCATCCATGCAAGAAACCTCGTTTCCAGCTCTGCCCACATATCTACACCAGCAACACCATTACAGGACCTAACCAGATCAGCCACACCACCGTGCGTTCATTCAGCTGCACCTCTACCAATATAATTTGTGCCATCATGTGCCAGCAATGCCCCTCTGCTATATACATCAGACAAACTGGACAGTCTCTACGTAAAAGAATAAACGCACACAAATCAGATATCAGAAATGGCAATATACAAAAACCCATAGGAGAGCACTTCAATCTCCTGGGCCACACAGTAGCAGACTTAAAAGTAGCTATCCTACAGCAAAAAAATTTCCGGACCAGACTCCAAAGAGAAATTTCTGAGCCACAATTCATCTGCAAATTTGACGCCGTCAGCTCAGGCTTAAACAGACTGTGAATGGCTGGCTAAATACAAAAGCAGCTTCCCCTCCCTTGGTGTTCACACCTCAGATCAACTGCTGGTAGTAAGCCTCACCCTTGCTGACTGAGCTAACCTTGTTACCCCACCCTTGCTCTGGCTTATTTATATCTGGCCCTGCAGATTTCCAAGACCAGCATCTGATGGAGTCTGTGCTCACGAAAGCTCATGTTCAAAACTTTTCTGTTAGTCTATAAGGTGCCACAGGACCCTTCGTTGCTGTTACAGATCCAGACTAACACAGCTACCCTCCGATACTTGACTCAATGAAGAGAGTTTTTCATTGGGCTGTTTATAATGCCAATGATATTTTCTTGTGTGGTTACATTCCAGCAATGTATGTGGGTAATTCAAATTTTAATTCCCGTGTATGTGACCGTACATTTTGTGAGTACTTCAGAAACAACAAGAAGTCTTGTGGCACTTTATAGACTAACAGTACTGAATTTGCGAGTGCTGAATTTCATCTGCCAGCGTGCTGCCTGTTAATTTTCTTGGGTTTCTCTAACATTGCTGGTAGTGCTGCATGGTTTTCACTAATCTAAATAACCCCATTGTTTGTAAATTCAGCTATTTTTCTACTCACCTCACTGTACTAGACCAGGCACCTATAGCATAGTTTGAGAAAAACAGAATAATTGGGTGAATACTATGCTGTCTCAGTTGTGAATTAAACACCATGTTAATATTAGCATTTCATATATTTTGGTTAATTAAGGCAATATTTATTTCACATGGAAGAAATTTTGAAAAACAATGTGTTTGTATATATTTCTAAAAGATATCTAGCATTATCTTCTGACAAAAGTAATATGTGAACAGTGTAATGAAAAATATGTGAATTCAGATACCTGCTAAATATTTCCTCTCTACTGGTATAAGCTTATTGTAAGCAAACCATGTAATTTACAATATATATAGATTCATTTACAGATAAAGTCAATTTCTATTTCTTTCCAAGAAAATTCAGCAGAAAAGTGTAATTAATCTTTGTCTGTGCAATAGATTAATACACTTAGTTTTAGTCTTAAATCTGGGAAGGCGCTTAGCCCTGATGGTTTCAGAGCAGAGGTTAATAAACACCTGATTAGTCTGTCTTCCTGAAATGCTTAATGCTTCGTTTTGGAAAGTCTGACCTCTGAGTCCTCAAATACAGTCACTTTTAGGCCATTAAAAAAAAAAAAAGAAAACAGTAAGGCCCTGCAGGATGTAAAGCTGTGCACTATGGATGGCTGAATCCCTGAAGCACTATTAACTAAGATCTGCTACCCAACTTTTTATAAATTGCTCCTGGATTGGATCACTCTGATCAAACAAGCTTCATTTCTGGAAAGTGTTCAGTGCGGAATCGTTCATAACGAAAACCCATTCAATTTCAGGAACAAACTTTGCATTCTGTCTTCAGATGCCAAAGCCATTTGATGATGTTAGTGGGGTTAATTAGTTAAGGAACTGGATAGATTTGAGCTGAAAATCTCCCTTTAGAAATGACTGTAAATGCCATTCATTATTGTTGCTTTGAGACATTTGCATTTGGTGAGCCAACTTTCAAAACTGGCTACTGTGTGGTAAATTACAGATTTTCAATGAATTAATGTGTGCAGTTTTTGCTGGTTTAATTACTCTGAGAATAAGAGTGAGATGATCGTTCAAAAATAAGGCTCTTTTCAGATTGACACAAAAGTCCTAATGCTGTTGACATGAATATATAGGTCCAAATACTGCTCTCAGTTACTCTGTGGAAAATCCAGTATAACGCTGTTGAACCCAGTGGAATTTCCACAGGTTTAAACCAGCATGGCTGAGAACAGGTTTTAATGTACTGTGTCTTTCCTAATTCACCTTTAACTTCCAATTTCACATTGTTTGGGGCTTCGGCAGAATGTCTTTGGATTATTTAAAACAAACAAACATAGTTTCACCAGGACATGAACAGGAAAAGTGATTGCAAAGGTGCATTATGTAATTATGGACTTTTGAATATTTACTTATTTATATTTTTAAAAATAAAACTAAATGCTGGTTTTGCGGTATACTACCTCACAAGTGTTAACAAAAACCACTGCCAATAAATACACCCACCTGAGCCCAATGGAGTTCCCATCTGAATGGCCTTAACAAAATGTTTACTCCATTGGGCTCAGGTGGGTGTATTTATTGGCAGTGCTTTCATTTATACGAATGGCTAAATTATCCATAAAATACAATACAAAATATTTTTTTTTACTATCTGTGCTGATGTTCTCACCTACTGTGGGAATCCTTGACTCATAGTCACTCTGCCTTGGGAAATTACTCCCGTCTCAGTTTCTTTAGCTACGACATTAAGATAATGCTGACCTGTGTCACAGAATTGTTGTCAGGAGAGATTACGTAGGCTACGTCTACACTAGCCCGTTCTTTTTACAAGGGGCATGGTAATGAGCGAGGCTGGAAGATGGTAATGAAGTGCTGGCATGGGGGTAAGCAGGACAGCAACAGCACAATTGGAACTGCAGCTAGCAAAGAATGTGAAGGGCAATAGGAAGGGCTTTTACAGGTATGATAACAGTAAGACAGTCATCAGGGAGGTTGTATGACCATTACTGGATGAGGGAGGTAATCTGGTGACAGATGATGTGGGAAAGGCTGAAGTACAAAATGCTTTTTTTGCCTCAGTCTTCATGGACAAGGTCAGGTCCCCGACTATGGCACTAGGCAATGCAGTATGGGGTGGAGGTGGGCAGCCCTCAGTGGGGAAAGAACGGGTTAAGAGCTACTTAGGAAAGCTAGATGCACACATATTGATGGGTCTGGATTTCATGCATCCAAGAGTACTGAGGAAATTATCAGATATTGTAGAGCCTTTGGCTCTTATCTTTGAAAACTTGTGGAAATTGAGAGAGTCCCAGATGATTGGAAAAAGGCAAATGTAGTGCCCATCTTTGAAAAGGGAAAGGAAAATACAGGGAACTAAAGACCAGTGACCCTTACCTCAGTCCCTAGAAGAAAAATCACAGAGGGGATCTTCAAGGAATCCATTCTGGAGCACTTGGAAGAGGGGAAAGTGATCAAGAGTAGTCAATATGGACTCACCAAGGGCAAGTCATGCCTGACCAATCTTATTTACTTCTATGATGAGGTACTTAGCTCAGTGGACACGGGGAAGTCAATGGATGTGATATACCTTGATTTTAGCAAAGCTTTTAATACAGTCTCCAGCAACATTCTTGCCCATAAGTTAAGGAAGTATGGTATGGATACATGGATTGTAAAATCGATAGAAAGCTGGCTTTATGGACAGGCCCAACAGGTAGTGGTCAATGGCTGTTGTGGTTGGCAGTTGGTTTCAAGTGGAATGCCCCAAGGATCGATTCTAGGGCCAGTACTGTTCAACATCTTTGTTAATAACTTGGATGAGGGGATGGACTGCACCCTCGGCAAATTTGCAAATGACACTAAACTAGGGGGTCATGTAGATACATTGGAGGGTAGGGATAGGGTCCAGAGTGACCTATGCAAATTGGAGGATTGGGACAAAAGAAATCTGATGAGGTTTAACAAAGAGAAGTGCAGAGTCTTGCATTTGGGATGGAAGAATCCCAAGCACTGTTACAGGCTGGGGACTGACTGATTAAGTATCGGTGCAGCAGAAAAGAACCTGGGGACTATAGTGGATAAGAGGCTGGATGTAAGTCAACGGTGTGTTCTTATAGCCAGAAAGGCTTATGGCATGTTAGGTTGCATTAGGAGAAGCATCTCCAGCAGATCTAAAGAAGTCATTATTCCCCTTTACTTGGCACTCGTGAGACCACATCTGGAGTATTGAGACCAGTTCTGCCCCCTCTCCCCCAACCCTGTATAGAAAGGATATGGACGCATTGAAGCGGGTTCAGCAAAGGGCAACAAAAATGATTAGGGGCTGGAGCACATGACATATGAGGAAAGGCTGAGAGATTTGGGTTTATTTAGTTTGCAGAAGAGAAGACTGAGGGGCGATTTGATCGCAGCCTTCAGCTTCTTGAAAGGGAGCTTTAAAGAGGGTGAAGAGAGACTGTTCTCAGTAGTAATGGATGGCAGAACAAGGTTTAAAGATGGTCCCCACTGCCCAATGCCCAAAGTATTAACATGTTTGTTTTAATCCTTCTTCTCTGTTTGTTTTGTTAACAAAATCAAAACTTCAGGTCACTGTTTGTGAGTAAGACTGATCCACTCACTCAGAAGTACATCCTGCACTATTCCTTTGACATATCATGCATACAAATTAAAATGAACTGGAAGTTCTTCCTCAGAAAGCAAGGGGTGCATACCCCATGCTACATCCCTTTTTGTGGCCCTTCTTACTGCCTGCTCCATCTTCACCTCAAGAGACAGACTTTGGGGCAAGAACATCTCAGTCCCACCCTCCACAGATAGGCTTTTGTCTTCTTTTGCTTGCATTTTTGCTGTATATTCTCAGATTCCAAGGCCAGATGGGGCCATTATGATCGTCTCTTCTGACTTCTTGTGGAACACAGGTCATAGAACGTCCCTCAGAATAATTTCTTGAATATATCTTTCAGAAAAAAAAAAAAAATCTTGTAATGCTTAAGTAGGGAGATGAAGAAATTGAACCTACTTTCTTTATGCAAGGGTAAATAAGAATAATGCCAGCACAGCTGCAAGGAAGAAGTTAGGTATTCCAAGGAGATGAATTTGTACACCCAGATTACAAAAGAGATATCATGACATAACCCCACATGGGCCATGTCTACACTAGCCAAAACCTTCAAAATGGCCACGCAAATGGCCATTTCGAAGTTTACTAATGAAGCGCTGAAATACATATTCAGCGCCTCATTAGCATGCGGGCGGCTGCAGCACTTCAAAATTGATGCGGCTCACCGCTGCGTGGCTCGTCCAGATGGGGATCCTTTTCGAAAGGACCCCAGATACTTTGCAGTCCCCTTATTCCCATCTGCTCGTAGGAATAAAGGGACTTCGAAGTAGGCGGGGTCCTTTGGAAAAGGAGCCCCATCTGGACGAGCCGTGTGGCAGCAAGCCACGTCAATTTCGAAGTGCCGCGGCTGCCCGCATGCTAATGAAGCACTGAATATGTATTTCAGCGCTTCATTAGTAAACTTCGAAATGGCCATTTGAATGGCCATTTCCAAGTTTTTGGCTAGTGTAGGCGTAGCCATGGTGTCTCAATTCAAGTTCTTAATATGGAAATATAAAAAAAAACAAAAAGGAGGTGATAATATATAAAGGGTAAAATGAGAAATTGTGAAGTTCCTATGCCAGTCTGTTAGACAATGAGAAGCAATATCTGTAAACGTATAGAATAATTGGGGGAATTATATTAAAGAAGGTACAGAAAGCAGAGTTATATTTAAAAATGATAAATGAAGGGAAGGGAACTGTTGAATAGAATGACATAAAATAAGGAGACTATGAGATAAGAAGTGATGGTTTATAGAAATATTACAGTTTTGGATATGACTATTTTAGAACCTTCAGCATTTATTGGGATAGACATGGAATAAAATGATAGACATAGTAAACACTAGATTTTCTTTTTTTTTGAGACAATGCGCTCTGGAGATCAGAAAAGAAGAGATATACTCATAGTTTTTATTTCTGACTCTGAATGTAATAGAAAAAATTAAAATAGCTGAATCACTAAATTACATTGTGGTCACTGAATTCACATTTAACTAGATCACTTGTTGTCAAGCATCAGTAAGTACCAAAATGAAAGTCTGCTTTCACGTAGGTCAAGTTTGAAGGGCAGAATTAGGAATAATAGAATGAACTACTGGAAGGCATTTGGTAAATCAGCTAACAAGAAGTGATAAGCGTTCATATATTTTACAGTAGATGTGTATACTGAATAAGTTAATGTCATCTAAATATCAAGTTAACTGGAATAAACATTCCTCAAAATTAGATCCACCTCTCAGAGCTCTAACAGTAAAAGGAAAAGTGTGAATTAGAGACCTCTGAGAAGAATATATGGAAATGCTAAAAAGACAAGAAGGATATTAAAAATGCAGAGAGAGATGAAAAAGATAGCTGAGAAGAATGATGAAAACTAGTATAACAGATAAAAGGGATATTAGAATGGAAAAAGAAATTGAAACAGATATATGTATCAAAAGACTCTAACCACATTTCTAAAAAGATTTTGAACACTGCAGAATAAGAGATCACTGAAGGATGAAGTTAAAATTTTTAAGATGCAATCAGAAATAGATAAAAAATAGGAAAAGAGCTAAACCATTAAATTAACTTTTCTTCCATATGCTGCACAGTATTTATGAGGGAACAATGAAATCATGTCATCCAATATTAGGTGGCCTTCCAGAATCTGGAAGGTTTTAAAAATCAGTGAAGAATGAATATTATGTTTGGACAATCTACATGGACTGAAGAGGAGCAAATAGAAATTATTCTAGAGTTTAAAAAAGGATACAAATTTTAAACATCTTTAGGACAATGATAATTAAAGTGTTGAACATTCAAGATGGAGGCAAGAGCATGAGAAAATGCAGCTGGGTTACCAGCGTTCAAAAAGTGTGACAGAGCAGAAAATAACTTCAGAAGATAATTCTGGCAGAAAATTTGCTTGTAAGGTGACAACCAGGGTTAAAGTCACAGAATTTACTCGCCGAAAAATGCTTAAAAAAAGAAAAAAACCCACCTAATTAAGTGCAAAAGCAAGGCATGTCTGCAGATGGCATGACCCTTCTGAGGGAGAAGAACAGCATCAACAATAGGTGGAGGGAGCACTTCAGCAACCTTCTCGACAGACCCTTCATTGTCCACACTGTGGCCCTAGACCAGATCCCTCAGGCTACGTCTACACTAGCCCCAAACTTTGAAATGGCCATGCAAATGACCATTTTGAAGTTTACTAATGAAGCGCTGAAATGCATATTCAGTGCTTCATTAGCATGCGGGAGGCCGCAGCACTTCGAAATTGACGTGCCTCGCAGCCGCGTGGCTCGTCCTGACGGGGCTCCTTTTCGAAAGGACCCCACCTACTTCGAAGTCCCCTTATTCCCATCAGCTCATGGGAATAAGGGGACTTCGAAGTAGGTGGGGTCCTTTCGAAAAGGAGCCCCCTCGGGACGAGCCGCGTGGCGGTGAAGCGTGTCAATTTTGAAGTGCCGCGGCCGCCCGCATGCTAATGAAGCGCTGAATATACATTTCAGTGCTTCATTAGTAAACTTCGAAATGGCCATTTGCGTGGCTATTTCGAAGTTTGGGGCTCGTGTAGACACGGCCTCAGAAACCCACAATAGACTGTTTTGACATGCCCTCTACAGTGGATGAGGTCAAAATGGCCATCAGACAGACCAGCTCTGGCAAAGCCCCTGGAATGGATGGTATCCCTGCTGAAATTTTCAAAGCAGGAGGGCCAATCTCACTGGAAGCCTTTCACAACATCTTTATCAGCATCTGGGAAGAAGACACGCTCAAAGACTTTGAGGTTGCCACAATCATCTTGCTCTTCAAGAACAAGGGCAATAAAGCTGACTGTGGAAATTACCAGGGCATCTCCCTTCTCTGTACTACTGGGAAGATCTTGGCTCGAGTCATCCTCAACCGTCTGATCACCAGCAGCTCAGAAGAGAACCTATCAGAGGCACAGTGTGCTTTTCGCCCAGGCCACAGCACCATTGACATGATCTTTGCTGTTCGTCAGGTCCAGGAAAAGTGCATAGAGCAGAACTTGGATCTGCTGTCTTTATAGACCTGACCAAGGCATTTCACACCATCAACAGAGAAGCCCTGTGGATTATCCTGTCAAAACTTGGCTGCCTGAGAAGATTCGTTAACCTCATATGCCTGTTCCACGATAACATGACTGGCTTTGTTCTTTCAAATGGTGAGTCCTCAGATCCATTTGAGGTACCCAATGGTGTGAAGCAAGAGTGCGTGCTGGCCCCGGTGTTATTCAACCTTTTTCACGTGCATCCTCAGCCATGCAGTTAGAGACCTGGACCATGGAATCTACATAAAATACAGACTTGATGGGTCACTTTTTGACCTTCATTGTCTGAATGCTAAAACCAAGATGCTTGAGAGGCTCATCCTTGAAGCCCTTTTTGCTGACGTCTGTGCACTTATGGCACACAAGGAATCTGATCTCCAGCTCATCATCAACAGGTTTGCTGATGCCACTCGCCTCTTTGGCTTGACCATCAGCCTAGGAAAGACCAAGGTACTGTTTCAACCTGCTCCATGATCTGCTGCTCTCCCCGCTTCAATCTTTATTGAAGGAACACAGTTAAAAACAGTAGAGGAGTTCAAGTACCTTGGCAGTGTGATAGCCAATGATGGCTCCCTTGACAAAGAAATCAATGCCAGAATCTGCAAGGCCAGCCAGGCACTAGGACGTCTGAGAGTGTGAGTGTTGAATCAGCACAATATGCAACAGTGTATTAAACTGAAAGTGTACAAGGCTGTAGTCCTGACCAGTCTCCTGTATAGCTGTGAAACCTGGACATTGTACAGAAAACATATACAAATGCTGGAGCACTTCCAGACATGCAGCCTGAGGTCAATACTGCACCTTTAATGGCAGGACAGAGTTATGGACCTGGAAGTCCTGGACAGAGCAGGAACTACGAACATCAAAGCCATGATTCTGAAAGCCCAGCTTCACTGGACAGGGCATATCATACGAATGGAGGAGTCAAGAATCCCTGAGCAACTCCTCTATGGTGAACTCTCCCAGGGCAAACATAATCAAGGTAGGCCTCACAAGAGGTATAAAGACTGCATGAAGGCCAACATTGCTCAGGCTGGTTTAAAACCAGATTAGCTAGAGTTAGCATGCAAATGCTAGCTCACACCAAAGTATCTAGGCCCCCACTGAACACTGATGAATGCCTAGAGGGTAACCAGTCTGGTGCACTTGTGTGTTGGTATTGTTAAAATAGATCTTAAGTTTATAACCATGTGTTCTCATTTTTATATTTTATGAAATGTTTGTAGGATGCTTCATGTAATAATTTCACTTAATATCTGTATCCCATGTTATAAAGTTATATTAAGTGTATGCATTGTAAACCCCTGTACCTGGTGTACCTGACCCCCCTGCCACCTGCATAAAGGAAGAGAGAGAGAGAGAGAGAAAGAGAGAGAGAGAGATTAATTAATGTAAAGGCTGGCTTCCCAGAGAAGATGTTAGGGATGTTAGACAGAAGACCCATTGAAACCGAACTAAGATCAAAAGAAAAATACTTTTTTGATCGCTTTCCTGACACCCATGAAGAGGGGACATGAGCAAGGTCTTGTCCTGTCAGCTTGAAGTCTGGGGAAGGGCAATACAATAATCCTTCTCAGGAAGAATGGGTTATCTCTGAGCTTCTTGAATGCTGAGGGGACAAATATTTCTAAACATAAGCGAGAACTTCTCAGGCCCTGGCCTGGGTTAGTCTTAAAGGACGTATGGACTTAATATATTAGAGCAGCTTCTGCTACTTTTTTAAATCAAAGGCTATAAGACGTTTGTGTGTGTGTGTGTGTGTGTGTGTGTGTGTGTGTGTTCGCTTTACCTTTGTAAAAAATTCACATTTCTTTTCTTATTTAAGAAATCCATGGATAATTTGTCACTGGACTGACTACAAGCATTATCTTTGGTGAGCGATTAAAGGAGGCATTCACCTGGAGTAAGAGACTGGTCCTTTGGTTCAAAGAGCAACCTGAATATTGTGATTTTTGATGTATGGAACCATTTGTCACAAAGATAAATTTACCCAGTTGGCAAGATATATAGGAGCACCCAAGGGCACAGCCTGTGACTCCATATTAAAGCTATTTCAGTTCTGTAGTTTAGAGTTTGTACCCTGCATTTTTACAGTCTGTCCTGAGTTTAGTATTCATGCTTCTGAGCCACTCCAAATGATATCATTCAAAAATTCAGAATATATACTGTCATTGGATTTATTTAGCCAGCTGTGATAGACCAGTATCACGGGGTAGTCGAGTTAGTCTGTATCTTCAAAACCAACAAGAGTCCTGTGGCACCTTATAGACTAACAGATATTTTGCAGCATAAGCTTTCATCGGCAAAGACCCACAAAAGCTTATGCTGCAAAATATGTGATAGACAGTACACCATAGCAACCTGGATTCATATTCTGTCCTGACTTATACCCTAGCTTTCAGTATGACTACACAGGATCAAGGCATTCATAAAATGTCACTGCTATTTCATTAGCACTTTCCCAACAACCCTTCAAACTATCCTGGCTCTGTCTTAAACCCTGACAATACAGATCTTCAAAGTGGCTCAGGCTAACAGTCCTTGAAGTCAGGCGTGCAGTGCTCATTGACTTTAGTCCATAGGTGCTGGAAGCAACACCCCTGGCTTGATGTTTCCATCATATAAATGGTTTACAGTTTGGTTAAATGCCTTTCAACATCCCCACTGTACTTATTTTCCCCCGGTTTAGTGCTGCAGGCCACCCCACACAGACATATGAATTCCAGTGGCATTGTACAGCCTTTGATTATTGGGAGACATTGTAGGATTTTGGAGAATATTTAAGACACTCAGCAGATGCATAAAATAATAGGCTAAAACTAGCATGAGACACATACTCAAGGCCAAGAGTGAAAAACAAGACAAGAGCAGCATACCAGACACACTGTAGGCTAAAAATGTAATGGAAGAAAATTACAATCAATGATGTAACGAACCACACTCATCAGGATAGAATATGGGCATTTGTGGCAAATTGAATAGTTAGAACAGTTTGCTACTCTGAGATTACTGAAAGTGATCCTTCTTTCATGGAAATTGGACAAACCACCAGGATGCAATTCAGAAAGGTTATTCTTGCCTCCCAGTGACATGTTTTAATCTAATTAAGCAGAGAGCGACGCCAAATAGCACTGAATTTTCTTCCTCAAGCCATTCTGCTCTGGTTAAATGCAGTAGATTGTTTTTTAAATTGTTGGCTTTTAATATTAGTTAAGATTGCTAAAACAGATTAATTATATTAGGTAACTAAACAATCGTAACAGAGAGGTTGCTGTGTTAGTCAAAGCAGTAGAAATGTAGCACTTTAAAGACAAATAAAATGATTTATTCCATGATGAGCTTTAATGAGAGAGTTCGTAGTCAATGATGCCAAGTGATTCTTGTTGTCATTCTCATGCCAATAACAAGGATCTTTTGCAAATATACAGGACCTGACACTATTTTCCATTCATCTAACCCTACCCCCCCAAAAAAACCCAATAGAATAATCTATTATGCCAACATCTCTCCCCCAAATAAAAGGTCAAAATTTCCCTGAAATTACTCACATGCACTGTAATCAAATGAGATTGCAGGCACTTAGGTGGGGTCAAGATTTAGACCATTATTTAATAAAATCTTGCCTAAAACCAGCCCAGAAAATCTTACAAGTGCTGTAATAAAGTGATGTAAATAAACGATCATGGGCTGGCAAGTAGCATGGCAAGACTGATAAGGTATCACTGAAATTGGGGAACAATACTACGAACAAAACTGAACAGGAGAACTTTATAAAGAGTGATAATAATCTCTCCTTGTAACGTTGAACCCACTGAAGTCAATGACATAACTCCTATTGACTTCAGGTGAATTTCATCCTTTACTGAAGTAACCAATACACTTTCCATGATGACATCCCAACTGCTTCCACTTGCTAGTTTTTAAAGGAACAGACTATTACCCTTTCTTCAAAAGGGGAAATTCTTGATTCTACTCCTCTTGAAATCAAAAGAATTCTAGTTAATTCATGAGGGAGCAGAATCCGTCCCTTTTCACCACACTCCCCAGGCTAGCCTTAGTCCCAAGGCAAACATAAGATAATTCACTTATTTCATTCATCACTCTAACACAGTGATAATAAATCTCCTTACATCAAATTCTTCCCCAGCTCCTTCCTCTTAGGTGTGACTTAGGGTGCCTTCCTGACTCTTAATCTCTTTTCAAATCGTAATGCATAATTCCCCTACTGACTTGTTTATGACTCTTTACATGCATCTCTGTGATTGAACTCTTCTAGGCATGCATCTTCCTATGTCTTAATGCCACCATTTCCTGCTTTCGATGTTATATTCTTGCCCTTAATGCTGATTTGTGTTACTTAATTCTGTAAAGCATTTGATGGAAAGGCATCCTCAGTTGGTATAAATTGATCTAGCTCCATTTGATTTCAATGAACCTATGACAACTTATACCAGCTGAAATTCTGGGTCATGATATTAAAGTTCCATGGGCTATCAACTTTATCTCATTTATTGCTACAAAATAAGCTACAATTTCCATTCTCTGTTAAATTTCAGCCTGAAATGACCAGTTTTGTGCTTGCTGCTATAGCCTTTGGCTTTTATTCAATTCACAGCTGTCAAGGGTCTTGGTAGCGGTTCTAAATGGAATGTCATGATGCCCTAAGTACATCAGGCTATTGCGGCTGTGTCCTGGAAAATACTTGGTATAGCAAGAAGTTTCAAAGGCGTTAAGCATCATTCAGCCATGTGGCTTTGCTCTTTGCTGTAAGGCAAGCAGGATAATTTATATTCCTCTGATTGACAATTATGCAATAATTAATGATAGGTAGGTGAAAACTTTTATTTATATAAGTACAACACAGACTATGTGCTAGGAGCTGTGCATGGATGAAGCTGACTGTGCATGATGGAGGGCCACCTTGAAGAGCCACCTGAGTGACATCACAGCAGTCCTATGGGAGCACACAGGGATTCTGGCCAACCTGCTCCCCCCAACTGTTCCTTCCCCCACCCCCACTCCTGCCACCCTACCAAGCCTTCTGTCACCATCCCATCCATGGCCCTACCTCTCTGTACTGCCCACCCTTTCTCAGCCCCACTGCAGACCTTGTACCGGGGTGGGAGGGGATTCCGGGGCTGACAGAGCTTGCAGCCATCCATCCCTGCCTCAGAGTAGCAGGCCTCCTGGGTTTAGGTGCCCATCCTCCCACCAGGTTGAGCCCCCCCACACCCCTCTGCCCTACCAGCAACATACACTGTTTGGCTGTGTCTACACGTGCCCCAAACTTCGAAATGGCCATGCAAATGGCCATTTCGAAGTTTACTAATGAAGCACTGAAATGCATATTCAGCGCTTCATTAGCATGCGGGCGGCAGTGGTGCTTCGAAATTGATGCGCCTTGCCGCCGCACGGCGCGTCCAGACGGGGTTCCTTTTCAAAAGGGCCCCGCCTACTTCGAAGTCCCCTTATTCCCATGAGCTCATGGGAATAAGGGGACTTCGAAGAAGGTGGCGTCCTTTCGAAAAGGAGCCCCATCTGGACGCTCCGCGTGGCGGCAAGGCGCGTCAATTTCGAAGCGCCGCTGCCGCCCGCATGCTAATGAAGCGCTGAATATGCATTTCAGCGCTTCATTAGTTAACTTCGAAATGGCCATTTGCATGGCCATTTCGAAGTTTGGGGCACGTGTAGACACAGCCTTTGCCTCCACTCCCCACTGTAAGTAGTCTTTGTTTAATCGTTGGGCACACACCATTCATAGTATTAGTTAAAGTTATATTTTTGCACCACCCCTGTGTTGCCTGGTCTTCTCTGGGAATTGGTGGGGTGTATGTTTGTGGGTTGGAGTCGTGGCGGAGGGATGGTGAGGGATATATGTGCAGTGGGGCCTTTGTGGGGCTGCTGTGGGCAGGGAGTCACTGGGGCCCATACATGAAGCTCTTCTGGAGGGCCTCCTGAATGTGGAGCCCATCGCAGTGGGCCTGGCATCTTGGGGTGGGAACTGGCTGCTTGTAGCCACGGTCGGAATTGGCCACCTACGCTGGAGGGAACACCTTGCCCTTGCCCTCCACAATATTGCGGAGGACACAGCAGGTGCCCATTACCTGGGGAATGTTCAGAAGCCTGACGTCCAGCCACATGAGCAGACAGCACCAACACCCCTTCAGGTGTTCAAAGGCCCACTCTACTACATTGCGGGCCTGGTTCAGCTTGATGTTATAGAACTCCTGGCTGGAGTTGGGATGACCGGTGTAGGGCCACGTGAGCTAGGGCTGCAGTGGGTATGTGGCATCCACCACCATCCAGAGGGACATGGTCAGGTCCCCAACCTGGAGCTCCTGTGGGGGGACATATTTTCTGGCTTCCATACAGCAGTAGAGGCTGGAATTCCAGAGCACTTGGATGTCATGTGTCCAGCCTGCCCAGCCCCATGTATATATCCTGGAAGCACCCCCTCAGCTACACCCGTGCCTGGAGCACTACCAAGTGTTAACCCTTGCAGTTGACAAAGATCCCAGTGCTGTGTTCTAGGGCACAGATAGGCATATACATCACATCCAGGGCACTGAAACAGTTTGGGAACCTGAACCCCTTGAAGCTGGTGATGGCCACATCCAGGTCCACTACACAGATGACCCCCTGGAGCAGCATTAAGTTGATGACCTTCATGACCTGCATGGGACAAAGGGTGGGCTCTCCCATGAAGGCTTCTTGGGCTGTGACAGGTCCCTTCCCTGAGTTTCCTCCTACCAGACCCCTCCCCCCAAGGCCCAGTCTCCCCAGGACACCAATAGCCCAGGTCCCCAATTCCCAGGAGTCCACTCCCACCTCCCTTGTGCAGATGCCTGACCTGGGCATGCTTTACCTCTATGAGGACAGCCCCAACAGTGGCCTTGCCCACCCCAAATAGGTGCCCCATGGAACAGTAGCAATCCAGGGTGGCCAGCCTTCAGATAGTGAAAGCTACCCTCTTTTCAGGGGGAGAGCAGGTCTCATGCAGTGTCCCAATGCCTTCATGTTGGGAGCGAGCCAGAGGCAGAGCTCATGGAATGTCAGCCTGCTCATCCGGAAATTCTGGTGCCTTCATGTGTCATCCCAGTCCTCCAGCACCAGGCACTCTCACCAACTGGAGCTGCTGAGGTGGCTTCACAGGTGCCAGGGCGCTCGGGATGGAGGCCTGGTGTGGTATCAGGTCAAGGGGCTCCAGAACCCTGGTGGGGAGGAATGCCCCTGAGAGGAGATCTAGGGTGTCCATGAGGACTGTGGCCAGGTAGGCAACCGTGGCCTCAATGATGGGCAGCTTGTGAAGGAGGAACTGCTGCTGTGGGTCCATCCTGCTGGTGCAAGGGGTCTGCTGTGCCTTTGGGAAGCTCAGTAACCTTCAGAGTGTACCTGGTGTGGATGCTTGGAGGGGACTTTTAATGGGGCGGTTGGCTGCAGGCCCCAGAAGGGCTCATCAGTTGTGTGACACCATCCATGGTGTTTCCTGCTCTGCTCTTTTGAAAAAGCGCCTCTGGCTGTGTAGACGCTCTCTTTAGAAAGGGCAGATTGGAAGAGCAGTCAGCTACTTGTGTGTGGATGTGATCTTTTGAAAAAGTGGGTCAAAAAATTGATCTGTTTTTTTTGTGTGTGGACATGCTTTTACAAAAAGGCACCCTTCTGGGGATTTCTTCTGGATTATTGCCTTTCCAAACCATGATGTACTGTAGACATAGCTTGCTATGGATATATAGGGCTGCGTGAGAAAAATGTGCACAGTTCCTTCTCCAATCCAAAGCTTCAAAGCAGATTAATTCCAAAGCGGCAGGGCTCCATGGTGGGCAGCAGAGCACCCACTGTTACAAAAATCTCAGAGAACTACAGTTACTGCATAAGATGAACGCTCTTTCTTCTTTGAGTACAGTACCCCAGTTCATGTGACTACTGAGTGGTACTCCCTAACAAGGGATGAGCTTCGATGGTGGGTCCAAGTTCTAAGACAGTACAGTGAAACCATACGCAATATGGAATCATGAATTATTGCATAACGTTCAGAAAAAACGGTGTGTAGGTAGGTCCAAATTGTGGCTCCACATACTCAGCAATGGGAAAATTCTTAAGAAAGGCTACTAAAGTAAAAGATATCTCACTGATCTCAACAAATATGTTAGTAACCTAGAAGGGGTTTAGATCTTATTAGACTGATAACAACATACAATGCACCCTGAACTCCATCTAGAAAGTCTTTGCTTGCAAATTTATGTCTAAAACGCAGAGAGGCATGTTTCATTATGAGGGCATCCTGCAGAGAGAACTATTTGTCATGACCAGAATCAGAAAGTACTTCCAGTTCTGCTTGAGGGGGGAGCTAAACTTTGGAGATATTTTTCTCCTTTACTGGTTCTCAGGGAGATTGCCTGGCCTGTGCCAGAAGGCAGAAGGAGGAAGGCCTCCATCGTTAGGAAATATGATTTGATCTTGCAGTTCTTTCTGACACTCAATTTTAATGCTGGGCAAAAATTACACTTTTGGGAGACATGCCGCTTCCCAAGAAAACAGACATATTGGGAGAGCTTAGTGCTCATTGGGATAGCTTTGCAACATGGTAGGTAATGTTTACAACTCAGAAAGCCAGGCATACCATACAAGCAGTCTAAAGTTCCCAGCAAACAAAAGAAATGGAAAGGATGAAGATCACAGCTTCAGTGTGGATCTGGAGAAAAGCCTGTTGAAAGTCCTTAGGTTAAGTTTGGAGGTAAGAGCAGCAAAGATGATGTCATGGTTCACATCTGTTATAGACCACCTGTTGGCTGACACTAAAGGGGATGGCTGATCCGAGTAGTGCTTGGTGCCAGACCATCTGAGTCTTTAACTGCTAGGACAGACTGTCCCTTCGCAGCAGGCAACCTGGGTGGCTGACGGATGCCCCAGTTTCCAGTGCACTTGCACCACTGACCCTAAGGGGTTAAGCAGCCAGAAGCCGGCTAGGGTTCTTTGGTTGTGTATGGCTCGACGCAATCACAGGAGGAGACAGGTTCAGCATAATGATTACTGTGATTTATTACAGTGAAAAGTTTAGCATGTAAGAGATGTAAACTTACAGGTCATTTAGATCATAAAACTTTACTTCAGTTACAGCTTAGCTTTAGTTACAAAAACAGCAATGACACTTAACCAATTGAATGCATGCAAAAGTAATACATAGCAGGTATATTCTCACCCCTGCATCATCCGACTCCAGCATAGCCAGTGTCGTTCACTGAATCCCTCGGGAAGAACTGGACGAGGAGGGGCGTCCCCTGGGTCCCTGGGAGACAAAGGCCTGTTCTGACCAGCAGGTCAGGCAATTGGAGCTCAGTTCATGTTTGCTGCCAGGCCCTATTTTATACCCCTCCTCAGGTCACGTACAGATCTTCCTTAACACCAGTCAAGCTGGTATGTCTCAGTGATGCCAGCCTCAAAGAAGGTTACTAAATTAATTTGCATTGGTTAGGTGCAGATAGCCAAATGTTAGCCAAATCATTAAGATACAATATTCTTTTTCATGGGCGCAGAATTCCTCTCCTGGAACACCATGTGGGCATATCATTATCAGTACTGTTCAAGGGCAGCCCGAGGCCCCCAGCTCCAGGAACAGCCTGTCATCCTCTTTGTCTATTCTTCTGTGCTTCCCATGATTTCAGCAGCTCAGCACATGTGTGCCGCGAAGTAATTACAGTGAGAGGAGAAGGGGGGCACGGGATTGTCTGGCTACACCGCCAGACCAGGAGAAGGAGGTAGACAGGGCTTTCAGAAGTTTCCAGACCATCTTTTGGTAGTCACTTGGTAATCAGTAGAACATCTTCATGTCACCCTGCTATTTCTGAGTCTGTTGATGGCTGATCAGCCTGATTCTGGAGATGTAGATCTTATCACAGAAAGGGCAGATGCTGCTAGCTGTTGGACGGGCACGGGGCAGTTTTTGCCACTCTTTTCTTCTCTGCCTCTCCGCATCAGCACAGTGGTGGGATTTCTCAAATTGGTCATTGGCCCTGGTTCTCAAGGGAGACTTCAATCCTCCTGACATTTGCTCAGAGAGTAATACAGCAGTGCATGGGTAATCCAGTAAGTTTTTGGAGAATGTTGAGGACAACATTCTGATGCAAGTGGTGGGGAAACCAATAAAAGTCCATGCTCATCTTGACCTGCTGCTTCTGTGAATATATTTTACTTGCTTTAACCTCTCAATAGCTCTCTTTACCTGTTCCTGTTAATAAAACCTTTTAGTTAGTTTACTATAAAATTGCCTACAAGTGTTACCTTTGGTATAATATCCAGAGCACAAACTGATCTGGGATAAGTGACTGATTTCTTGGGATTGGGCACTATCTGAGGTGGTGCAATTTGTGGTTGAAGTGACTTTTTATCATTTTGTCTGGGTTGCAAGATAGCCTGGAGATTCGAAGGCTGTTGACTACACTAAGTCCCAACTTTGAAGGGAGCAAGGTAAATATGGTGTCAGGAGATTACTAATGAAGTGCTGTGCTGCATATGCAGAACTTCATTAATCTAATTTTCCCCCATGGCAACTTTGATGTGCTGGCTTGTGTGTAGCCATGGCAAACCTGGGCTTCTTCAAAGTCCTTTTACTCCTCAGGCTACACAGCCTAAGTTAGTGAGTAGCACAAGTGCCCTTCCTTCATCTCAGTGGATCAAAAGATTTTAAGTACTTATATGATCCTCTTCGCCATAAAGTCTGAGGCCCAGAACTTCAAAGGTACTTAGGAGCCTAACTCCCACTGATTCCAACGTTTTTTTTTTTTTAGCTTTAATAGGGTAACAAAAGTTTAGGTCATAATCAATTATGTTGATAGCAAAATGTCAGTCATATTTTGCAGACTGCCCATTTACATTTACAATGTAAAGTAACCATTGGCAATTACAATTGCAAATGGAACACAGATCTTTAATTTTTAGTACATGTCAACATTACTAAGTTCCTCCCTTTTAAATTCAGAGTAAAGCTGAAATTAAAAAAATGATGAAAAATGAGGTCTAATTTTTCATAAACTTTTCTTTTGCCTACAGAGGACCAAATTTTCACAGAAAGTCTGTGTCTACATTACAAAAATAATTTAGAAGTTGCTTACTTCAAAGCAACTTCGAAGTTGAGAGTCTACACACACCCTACTTCAAAGTTAGAGTTCAAAGTAGGGCACTACTCCATTCTCAGGAAGTTGGGCTCTCTACTTCAAAGTTCATTTTTCAAAGTAAGTGAAAATGTGTGCAGACTCTCTGCTGGCTACATCGATGCTGTACCTATCTTCAAAGTGAACTTCGTCGTCAGTTCCTAGTGTAGATGCACCCAAAATGTTCCAACTATTTTCTCCATAAAACATACTCAAACTTTGTATGAATAATCCATATTATTGTTCCAGTAGTTGCCAAGTTGCACAATTTATGAAGCATAAAAATACCCATTTCTCATAAGTAAGGCTGCATGGTGTGTACACTACAGAGATCTTTGGAAGAAGCCCTTTCAGAAGATCTTTTTCGAAAGAGAGCATCCACACACAAAAAAGATCAAAAGAGTGATATGCTCTTTTGAAAGAGAGTGTGCACACAGCCCATGCTCTTTCGAAAGAATGTGTCACGGATCAAAAAGTCCGGCCCCATGAGCACCACTGTTTCCGAAAAAAAAAAAGAGCCTGTGCGGCATCTACACGTTTTCTTTTGAAGGAATTTTTTGAAAGGGCTGTGGTCTTCCTGCAATGGGAAGGGTAGAGTGATTAGAAATGGAATGCCACATTCTTTTGATTTATTTTTGAAAGATCATTTTTTTTGTGTAGACACTTCGCGGGTTCTTTTGAAAGAGCCACTTCTTTCAAAAAATCTTTCGAAAGAACTTGCTAGTGTACATGCAGCCTAAGACAATTAGCAAATTACCAAATTTGTACTAGTTATGATAAACATTTGGCTGTTTATAGAAAGTACTGGTTTGAAAGCAAAATGGAGAGTTTAATTAATGTGTCTAAAAGTATTTGCATGTTATCCGCATTAAAACAACAGCAAACCATTGTTGTTCGTATTGACTCTCTATTCCTGACCACTTGTTTAAAGTCCCCAAATTTCTGCCAGTTTGGTACACTCCTGCTTGTCCAGTTATGCTACATGATTGACTGGGGACCCTGGATGTGGTTTAATGAGGCTGCAACTGTATTCTTAACCAAGAAGCTGGCAGGTAAAATTGCAAACTGAGAATAATGTCATGATCATTTTCATATATTCCTGGCAGAGTTTCTGTCAGCCCTCATTCATATTCATCCTGTATCCCAGCCAATCTGCTGCTGGGACCTCCTTCCACCCCTGTCTTGGGAGGCTATCAAGTGGTACAGGTTGAACCTCTCTAATCCAGCACTCTTTCATTCAGCAACATCTGTAATCTGGCATGATTTTAGTTAGCTGGATGACCACTTACCATGGGTGTGGCTAAATTTCCTGTGGTCCTGGCTGTCAGTGTTCTGTGCTGTTATTTGTCTGTAATTTACTCTTAAATGGCTTCCCAGAGCCCAGTAAGCAGTGAAAGTGTTGGTAATGCTGCTAGACAACATTAACCTACCATAGTCTGGCAAAATCTCTCCTTCAGCACAGGTCAGGTTCTGAGGGTGCCGGATTTGAGAGGTTCAGATTGGATGGAGTTTGGCTTCATGTCATTTCAGTCATAGGACTCCTGACCTCACTCCTTTGATGGACATCATTTTAAAATCCTTTATCAATCCATTTTTATTGGATCACTGATCATCACTATATCCCTTCCCTACAGCATACCTGTACTGGATATCTGTCATGCATTTAGGTAATAAATTGTAAGGTAGCACTCCTTTGTTTACCTGCCACCCCTCCTACCATGTCACTTTAGCAAATCTGGAAATGAGGGAAAACTTCCCTTCCAGCCCCCTGAGAGAGGAGTGGATCCTGAAAACCTAGCATTTCACCACTTCCCCCTACCTGGTCCAGGTAAAAGAGGGTTTTCCTGCACAGCATGGACCTACACAGCATTCCCTCTCTTATGGTCACCTGGGCAGATGGAGGGGTCAGCATCCCCACACTGACTGGAGCTGCTGCTGCCTTAAAAGTCATTCCGGGCTTTTCTTAATGCCTTAAAAATTGTACAGGCCTTTCTCCAACAAGTGCCCCCACACTTCCCACATCACCAGCTCAATGTGCTATGCCACCGTTTTCCTAAAAATGCAGGCAGACAGTAGATGAATTTGGTTCTGTGTCTCTATGGCTCAGTGCTGTGGGCTTTCAGATTTAAGATATTTGTTCAGAAATCCTGCATTAAACAGTTTTTAATGAAAAGGACATTGTGGAAATCAATTAGCCTCTCCAAACCTATTTAAATGATTTCAAAGGAAATATCAGTAATTTGGGTACATGTTTCTTATAAGTCCTCCCTGGAAAGCAGTTGAAGTGACAGTGATATCACAACTGTCATCTACAGATACAATTATACACAGAATATATTTAATGCTTCAGTGGGTAGCTCATATAACAGTTTAATTTTCTACAGAAATGTAAAATTCTTCCTGAACTGTATATTTTTCTATCACATTAGATAATCAATCTGAGGAAAAATTCAATTTTAACTCAGTCAACAATGTTTTAAAGAAGGCTGCATAACTTCTAGAAAGCCAACCAGTAAGTGGCTACCACGTTCATATGTTCTTTTTGAAAGACAACTTTTTGTGGCACTTACAATCTTCATCGCAACTAGCTTGTTCATTTTAAGAACTGCCCCTACTTTACTTTTGTGGCATCATTATGCAGCCAATTATCACTTGTTTCCACTAGTGAATTCAGGTTCTGATTTTGAATCCCAAGACAAAATGCAGATTTCACAATATACAGTAGTGTCGGGCAACCTAGGCTAGTAAGTGGGCCATGTGAGAGGTGCTCATTCATCTCAATGGGACACAAGGTTGATGTAACCAAGACAGTCTCCTGGGAACAGAGTATTTTGCTAACTGCACTTCAATTCCCTAGATGTTATGGGGTGTGCCAATAGAACTGTAGTAGTGCTTTGATTGGATGCAGCAGGAGCACACAGCTGACAGTCAATGTTGTGTGAAATCAGTGCACATCTCACTTCATGCACCCTTGTGTTATGTGTGTGTCAGTTTAGTAACATTGGCAGGAAAAAAAACGTATGTGGATGGACCCCAGAAGAGTCTAGAAGATCTGCATGTGGAGAAACATGAACAAAATGCTTCATGAGCTACACATAGAACCCCAATGGTCCCCAGGTGGCCCATAGGTTGCCCACCACAGATTTACCAAAATAAATATGCCACATACTGTATTAGATTTGTTAACAAACAATCATAGACATTACAGAGGAACATACCTATTTGGTCATCTTGCCTGTTTCCTTCTGCCAATATAGGATTATTCCCTATAGAATATTCTTGTGCATTTTGTCCAGTTTAGTTTTGAATTGATTCAAATTATGGAACTTCACTTCTGCTCTTGTGTCTGCTGCCCCCATTTGCATAGCTAGTAAGGATTTTCCCTCATCACAAAATTGATGCTGAGCATTGTGGGCTTTTCACTTTGCTTGGAACACACGAGAAGGCTGATATGGGGAAGGAGCTTCTTTGTTGTTTATTAATTGTCTCAGTTTTTTGAATGTCAATGAGGAGCTGCACGAAGGAGTAGCAGGGTCAGAGTAGCATTGCACTAGCTGGACAGTAGCTGGCTGGGGATGCTGTTTGGCACTGAAAACATAGGTGCCAAAACCATGGGTGCTCTAGCACAGAAAAAATGAGCAGGTGCTTACCACCCACTGGTAGCCAAGCTCCTCCCCTCCTGCCCAGTGCATCCAGCCTGCCAGTGGCCCTGTTGATCAGCTCCTCCCCCACCCTCTGACCACCTCCATCCACTGCAATCAACTGTTCTACAGTGTGCAAGAGGCATTGGGAGAGAGGGGGAGTAACATGGGGGCCTACTCTGGGAGAGGATGGGGTGAGGGTGGAACAGGAGCAGAAAGAGGCAGGGTGGGTGTGCAACCTTGGAGGAAAGAGTAGAGTAAGTGCCGAAAATGGTGGGACAGAGGTATGGGTTTGGGGAATGGGGTGAACCAGGGATGGGTGAGTGCTTGGAGAAAGCAGTCAAGTGAGGGCAGCCCTGTGGTGGAGACAAGGTTGAACAACTCAAAAATGGAGAGGAAGTTGATGCCTATGCACTGAAGGATGAGGAAGTCTTCAAAGTCTGGTGCCAAGGGTGGCAGCTCTCCTCCTATCTGTCATCCCTCACACAAGGAAAAGGTATAGGGGAAAATAATCCCAGCTGAATTTAGCAACGGGATGTTAGGTTCAGGTTTCTTGGACTTGTATTGACAGATATTGTGAGGAAGCAGGGCATGGAGCAGAGATGGAAAAAGTTCCTTTCCAGTGTTTCCCACTTCTCATGATGTTACGATTAACAAAATGTGTATCCTTCTGTAAAATAGGTTCCTTTGTATCATTTCTTTTTTTATGGGTTTGTCTAGGTCAAACCCCTTAATGGGCAACCTTGGAATGACATGTGGGAAGTTTCTAGACCTCCCATCCTCATCAGTCAGTGGTTGCTTTATGTGTTGAAACAGAAGCATCCTTTACTTTGTTTTGGTCATACTTTATGTAGTACCCAGAGGCCCTGGGACCTCATACTAGGGTGAGTGAAGTCTCTGCTCTACAGCCTCACCTTTGAGCCAGCTGGCCTTTAGCTCATGCAGTAGAGCACAGGGGTTTAGCCCTTATGATTGCAGTTTCAATCCCTAGTGCCGGTGACCCAGGTCTGTTGGTGTTACATTTATTTTAAGGATGAATGTACAGAGAGTTTATAGATGTTACACACCATCTATAGACTCAGTAGCATGTATCACAGATCACTACGAACACATCATTAGATGAGTCTATAAGAAACCTATTGGATGCTTAACAATTGATTGTAACCATGTATTAAATCATTTTAATCATTTATTAGCCCTTTATAAATTATTTACAAATATAATCTTAATACAGAGGGAAACCATTTTTAACCTATCATATGCATCTGTGAATGTTCTCATTATCCATAACAATGCCTACTCTGTTATTATATGCTGCAAAGTTCTTGGCCTCAGTGGTATTTTGTGACAATGAGTTTCACAAGATAATTATGTGCTGCATAAAAATTATTCTTTATCACCATCAAATTTGTTGCCTTTGAAACTCAGTGAATGTTCTGAACTGCAAGGGGATTAATAGGGCATACACTTCACCATTCTATATATTGTATACCTTTATCATGTCCCCTTTTATTCTTTACTTCAGTGGGACTATACAGCTGAATAACTTCTCACCAGTGGGAGTAAAGCTTCACAATTTTGCCTTAGAGATCATCATGCAGAGCAATGAAAGGACTCTATATTATACTGATACTTAAGGAGAGAACAAAAGAATGTGAGGCTTCCAGCTGAAACCACTGTACCACTGCCACAGCCTAGTCAATCTAATGACAAAAAGTAAAGACTGTTATCCTTTGGGGCAGATATTTTGTCTTCAAGGAAATTTGCACACATATATGGTGCTTTAGAGATAACAGCTAAAAATGAAAGTCAGAAACATGGTAAGAAATGGAGGCATGTCAACATCAAAGGATAGCTAACTGAGCCAGAGCCCATCTTTTGCTTGACTGTGGAAAGACGGTAATTTACCAAACTATAGATTAGCTACATCAGTAAGTATTGGGCCCAGATCTTTCTTGATTTTATTAAATCCAGGAGGGGTATGGACTCAAGTCACATGAAAAATGTGTCCTGTAAACTTTAGTATTGTGTAGAACTGGCTGGAACACTACCAGACATATTGTGCAAATTTAGAATTTTCTTTTATCTCCTGCAAAACTTTTTCACTTCTCTATAGGTCCCTTTGTTTGGTATATCGCCACACATCTTGGTGTTTAGTTTCATCTACTCATTTGCTAAGGTGGTGTTTACTTCATTTTCAAGACCATTAATTAGTCTTTTTAGTGAAAGGTGGCATAGCAACAATCCATTTGGAACCTAGGTTTGAGTCCATGGGGAACTGTTCATATACAAATAAAAGCCAAATTCCACACATCTTTACTCATGAGTCACTCTTATTTACAAAAGTTAACTCCTGGCACAAGTCAGAGCTATTTCTATGAGAAATGTTTGGACGGCTTGGACAGAAAAATTAAATTAATTACCAAGGTTTTTTTCAAACTGCTGAATCAAATTATAGTGAACTCTCACTATGCTTATGGCCTGACCAAATTTACAGTCCATTTTGGTCAATTTCATCGTTGTAGGACTTTGAAAACAATAAATTTAATCATTCATATATTTATATTTGAAATTTCATGGTATTATATTTGTAAGGGTCCTGACCCAGAAAAAGAGTTGTGTGGGGGTTGCAAGGTTATTGTCACCAGGGTGTGGTATTGCTACTCTTATTTCTGTGCAGCTGATGACAGCAGGACTGCCTTCAGAGCTTGGCAGCTGGAGACGGGCAACTGCTAGCCAGGAATCCAGCTCTGAAGGCAAAGATACCACGAGAAGCAATGCACGTGTAAAGATGGCATGGTATGGTATAGTGTCCATTACTTCTGCACAGCAGCCTGCAGAGCTGGGCCCTGAGTCAACAACCACCACTTTCTGGCCACCCAGCTCTGACAGCAGCAGTACAGAAATAAAGGTGACATGCATATGGTATTATCATGCTTACCTGTGCACTGTTGCAGGCAGGGTGCTGCCTTCAAGTGCTGAACACCTGGCCAGCTTTACAACTTCTGTTCACTAGTTGCCCAGCTGTGACGTGAATGGAGAAGGCTGGCAATACCATGACAGTCCTAAAATAATGTTGTGTTGTCTCTGGAACTGACTTTTGGATCAGTAATGATGGTAGCTTCCCACGAAACCTGTATAGTATAGGTTAAAAGAACAAAAAATGCAAGATTTCATGGGAGAACACCATATTTCCGGTGCACATTTTGCACAGTTGTGAATTCAGTAAGACCCTAAGTACAGTTTGTCTGCTTCTTTTGCTATAGCCGCTGATTTGTAATATGTTTAAATGAGCAGTCAATATTACTGGATTTTCACAAATAACTAAAGTTAGATGTCCTTTTTAGTGTAAACCATCCAATACAACCATAGCTAAAAGGACGTCTGTTAGCCGGTGGCCGGGTAATGTGCGGTGAGGTACCAACTATGCCCTTGTTACCATCCGAGTCTTTAACTGCTATAGTGCAGGGCTCCTTCACAGCGGGCAGCCTGGGCCAGGATGACGGATGCCCCAGGGTCCTAAACACCTGAGTCTTTTACTGCTAGAGCAGAGAGCTCCTTTGCAGCGGGCAGCCAAAATTGGCTGACAGGTGCCCCAATGGTAGCACTAAGAGCCTTTCCACACCTGAGACTTCAACTGCTAGGACGCACTGTCCAATCGCAGTGGGCAGCCAGGATTGGCTGACGGGTGCCCCAGGAGTGTGCCCCGTGGAGGCGGCACGACTCTACGCTAGGCTCTTAGCACTCTCACCTATGGCCAGGCTGTGGTAACCAAATGGTTAAAGTTCTTTTGATTGTGCCGGCTGTGTTGCATCAACAAAGACTAGCAGCAGTCAGGCTTCGATCTTAACTAGTTACAAGTTTATTAAGCTACAGTTATAAGCGTGCGGTTACAAAAGGCTCATCTACTTCTTATATACTAGCAGAGTACAGGTGTTAACAGGTTACGTTACAATCCAATACAACGACATCTTAATACAATGACATCTATCTATAGAGCTCTAATTCTTTAACTGTGTACACCAAAAGGAGACCTTAATGTGGGTACATCTTACCCTCCTTGCGTCTCTCAATACCAGCGTAGCCAAGCCAGGATTGGTCACTCAATTCCACGGAAAGACGAATATGAGGTTGGGTGTCCCCAGTTGTGGACCTCGGAAGGTAATCACCTGACCCGACCAGCAGGTAGTTGGTGAAGATGCACTCAGAATCAGTGTGCTGCTGGGCCCATCTTTATACCCCAGGGTCATGTATTCTCTTTCTTATCTATGGTGCCAGATCGTACTGGTCTGTCTTTTGTGACGCCAGTTTTTACAAGGCAATTCTTACTTAATTTGCACTTATAAGACAGGAGATAAGCAATTTTGGGAGTACAGGACATTCTTTCACAAGGGCAGAGATTTCTCTTCTGGGATAACTGTGTGGGTGCATCAACGTCACACAAAATATTTCATAATGTGCTTCTTTTATTACCATCTTGGGAAGAAATTAGGAGCAGTGTTTGAGCAATTAATATCAATCTCCCAATGCTTTGCATGTGAATAACTTTTATGTTTAACTTAATAACATCAGTAAGGACAAAATTATATTGGTCATCAGAAAAAAATTAATACATTTAATCAATTGAATCTTAGTAGTATATTAATTTAGGTATATTCTTTCTTTTAGTAGGCATCCTTCAGTCTGCATAGACTATGGATCGCGCCCTTTAAAGTTTCAATTGAGGACTTCATTTACAGCATCTATTGTGACTATGAAGACCCACACGAGAGTGACAGTCCTTGCTGCATCTCTTGTAGATGTAGTGGGTGTCTGGCAAGTCCTTATTGTGCTTTCTGTGCGCTCGCTTCTCCTTTGCTAGCTGTCTGATCTTCATCTCGCCCTTCTGAAGGCCCTTGTGTAACCCCTGCCTCCATCTGCTGTGGTCGTCTGCTAGTTCTTCCCAGTTGTCAAGCTCGATGTCTACCTCTCTGAAGTCTCTCTTGCAGACATCTTTGTAGCGCAACTGGGGGCATCTGGGAGGTCTTTTGCCAGAGGCTAGCTCACCATACAGGATGTCTTTTGGAATCTTTCCATCATTCATCCTGTGGACGTGGCCAAGCCAGCGAAGTTGATGCTGCCTGAGGAGGGTGTGCATGGTTGGGATTCCAGCTTGCTCGAGGACGGTGGTGTTGGTCACTCTGTCCTTCCATGATATTCCAAGGATGCGCCTGAGGCAGCGCAAGTGTAAGACGTTCAGCCTCTTTTCCTGGCGGGCATACAGGGTCCAAGTCTCGCTGCCATAAAAGAGGGTGCTGAGGATGCAGGCTCTGTAGACTTGCATTTTAATGAACTATAGTCTATGAACATGGTAGGCCTGATTCTTCCTTTTTATCAAACATTAATAAGGAGTAATCCCACTCCAATATATGAGTCTGTTTGGGTGGATAGCTGGAGTGAGAGAAGAGACAGACCCTGGAGATTGAGTCATTTCATACATTACATTCAAAATAGTGGTCATTTAAAAAATAAAGATGCACAATAAAATTTAACTTTTTGAAGCACAATGTTTGTTTTTCTTTCAGATCTCATCTTATACATACACAGATTTTAAAGCCAGAGATGACAGTTATGATCCCTTGGTTTGATTGTATGCAAATGCAGACATAGACTTTTACTCTGCAAGTAAAAAGTCTTACAACCATCTTAATGTTCTGTTGAACTGGAGTATATCTCTTAGAAAGAATTTTGATTTAAACTAAATGTGAGTCAACAGCATAACACAGTTATAAAAAACTCCCAAACATTCTGGGATATATTAGAAGTGTTCTTCAAAACACGACATGAGAAACATTTATTATTATTATTATTATTATTATTATTATTATTATTATTATTCTGCTCTGCTCTGCATTGATTAGGATTCACCTGGATTATTGTGTCCAGGTCTGGGTTCCCTTTTTTTAGGAAATATGTGGATAAATTTGAGAAAATATGCAGAAGAGCAATACAAATAATTTGAAGTCCAGAAAACATGACTTATTAGGGCAGATTGAAAAACATGGGTTTTTTCAGTCTGGAGAAGAAAAGACTAATAATGATGGTGACCATTTGTTGCCAGGTATGATCATCTTCCATTGGAATTGTGGATCCTCAGGTGGATGATAAGTTCTATTGCAGGGAGGAAAGATGTTTCCAGGTACTGCAGGGACTGCTGACTATGACATGTCACTCCTCCCTCCTGTGCCTCTTCTCCTTGTAAGTTTGTTGGTGAGCAAGTTCAAAATTCAGAAGACCATTGTGAATTACTTCTCTCCATTTTGAGTTATCCTGGGTAAGCATTGCCCAAATGTCAATGTCAATATTGCACTTCTTTAAGTTGTTGTTCAGTAAGTCCTTATAACTCTTCCATTGGCCTTCTATGTTATGGAACTCTTACTTCAGCTGAGAGAACAAGACCTGTTGTTGGAGAAGTTGGTTGGGCATCTGGACAACATGACCAGTCCACTGGAGTTGCTGATGCATGATCATTGCCTCAATACTAGTGGCCTTTGCCTCTTTCAGAACACTAATGTAGGTGCATCTGTTTTCCCATTTGATCTTCAAGGTCTTGTGAGGGCAACATTGACAACGCCTTTCAAGGACTTTCAAATCACATCCATAGGTTGTCCAGGTATCAAATCCATACAATAATGCTGGGAGATTAATGGCTTGATAATCAAGAAGCTTGGTGTCAGTTTGAATATTATGATTTTAAAACACCCTGTGCAATAAATGAGCAAAAGCACAGCTCAGACAGAGTTAGATTTCTGCATCAATATCTGCCTTGGGTGAGGGATGAGTTCTAAGAGAGGGAATAGTGCACATTCACCAGTACTTTTCCATTGATTTTACTAGATGGAACATGAGGTACTTCATTTGGAGAGGGCTGATGGAGTACTTTGGTTTTCTTGATGTTGAACATGAGACCAAGACATATGTAAGCATCAGCAAACACATTCAGGATAATTTGATTGATTTTTTTTTTCAGAATCGGCGAATATCTGCATTGTCATCAGCATACTGAAGTTCCATGATAGATGTGGTGGAAATCTTACTCTTTAGCTTTCAATCTGCTAAGCCTGAACAGCTTTCCATTAATTCTATAAATGATTTCAGTGCCAGCTGGGAGCTTCCTGGCAATTAGGTAAAGAATAATGGCAATAAAAAACACAAGCATGTTTGAGCCACGATGCAGCCTCTTTTGACTCTATTTTGTACTTTGAAAGACTCACTGAGCCAGAACTACTGAGAACAGTCACTTTCATGTTTTTGTGAAGCAACTTTAGAACACTGTTATATTTACCAGGACATCCAATCTTTGAAAATTCAATCCAGAAGGCATGGCAATTCACTGAATCAAATGCTTTAATTAGATCAATGAAAGCCATCTACACTGGTTGGTTTAGCTCCAGACGCTTTTCTGGTAGGTGCTGTGCTGAGAAGATCATATCCGCAGTGCTGTGACGTGGTCGGAAACCACTCTGACTCTGGTAAAATTACTTCTGACAAGGGCGGAAGGCAAGTTGCAAGTATCTGTGCTATAACTTTGCCTGCAGTGGCAAGGAGAAATATGCCATCTTAGCTCCCACAGTCTGCTTTTTCCACTTTATTGAAGAAGGTGACAAATAGTGTGTCCTGCATTTTTGGGGCATCTCCTCCTTTATCCAGATTTTAAGGATGAAGAGGTGAAGCTTCTGAATCAGCTCTGGGCCACTGTTTTTAAATATTTCAGCAGGGATTCCATCTGGACCTTCTGCCTTACTGTTCTTCATTTGTTTAATAGCATTGTGTATCCCATGCAAATTGAGAGAGTGTCTAAGCTCACCCCAAAAGACTAAAAACAAGGGCAGAGAGAAAAATAGTTGTCCTTAACACCTGAGAGTAGGACAAAAGTTAATCAGCTTAAATTGCATCAAGGGTGCTCTAAGTTGGACACTAGGAAAGTCTTCTTAATGGCAGGATAATTACGCAGTGGAATAAATTGCCTATGAAGGCTGTAGAATCTCTATTATTGGAGCTTCAAGAGTACATTAGATAAATATTTGTCAGGGATGGTGTCGATCAACGGTGGGCAATTTTCAACACAAGGACTGGATGTGGTTCATCAGGGTTTGTGGGCTGCCAAACATTGTATTTCCGTGAGCATTCTCTGGTACAGCTACTTGCAGCTCCTTTTGGCCATAGTTTGCCATTCTCAACCAATGGAGACGGAGGAAGTGGTGGCCTGGCCTGCACCACTTCCCACAGCTATCGTTAGGTGGGAACAATGAACTGTGGCTGACGGGAACTGCAAGCAGCTGTAGATATGGATGCTCAGGAAAATAAAGTATCTGATAGCTTGCCAGTGGTCTTATTGCTGACCCCTGGTCTATGTAATACTTAGTTCTGCTGTGAGTGGGGGACATCAATTCTTCACTGAGGTTCTGTGAGCCCTTTAAGTGTTATAGGTCCCCACAGATGAAACCCAGAGCCTAAACTCAGTGCCTCCCCTTGGGGCTGAAATCAGGAGGTATGGGGCTGAAGCCCCAGTCCTGAAGCCTTCAATGGGACTGAAGCCAGGATGAGCTGGGCTGAATCCCTGAGCTTGGAGTCCTGGTGCTTCCTATGGGGCAGAAGCCCTGAGCCGAAGGACAGAGCTGAGGCGTGGAAGGTGTTGACACCCCCACACTGCAGTGTAAGAGTGCAGCAGTCCTATGGACAGCTCTGAACCTCATCCCACACGTCGTCTCCCTGGCCCCTGGCTAGGTCAGAGATGGAAATCCAGAGCCAGGGCGAGCAGAGCAACTGCTGCTCTGGCTGGTGTCATGGAGCAGGCAGCAGCAGCATTCCCTTGTCTCCAGCTGTTGTCCTGAACTGAAACTACTCGTTATCTCCCAGATTCCCACACTCCCACAGTGACAGCCAGTAAAATCTCCCTTGGGTGGCAGAACTAAGCCCTGCACATTTGAGTTGTAATTTTTGGTTGCTCTCCCCTAACCCAGACAGCCTATGTAGCCTGAAGAGATGTGCCAGGGGCTGGAGGTGTCCAAGGCCCCTTTTCCCCTGGGCCCATAGCTTGTCAAGGAGGACCTCTGAGAGAAAAATGGTTAAGAACCTCTGTTGTAGGGGACAGGACTAGAGGGCCTCTCTGGTACCTTCCAGTTCTACAGTTCTATGAATCTGTTTTCATGATTCCTGACCTGCACCAATGCAGGAAAAACAGGGTGTTGGAAGGGTATCTCCTATGTGAATGTGAGAGAATTTTATCCTAAATTACATATGGAAGGTCTTTTATAGGTAGGTTGCTGGTTGCTGATCAGAATGTGTTTCAGATCACTACTGAAGAAGTCAAATGAGTAGCATTGTCAGATGGTAACCAATTTGTAGCCCATGAGTAATGAAATAGTGATCTTAATATTCAATGTAAATGTTATAATGTTATGTGTCAAAAGCCGTGTCTACATGTGCACGCTACTTCGAAGTAGCGGCACTAACTTCGAAATAGCGCCCGTGGCGGCTACACGTGCCGGGCGCTATTTCGAAGTTAACTTCGACATTAGGCGGCGAGACGTCGAAGTCGCTAACCCCATGAGGGGATAGGAATAGTGCCCTACTTCGACATTCAACGTTGAAGTAGGGACCGTGTAGTCGTTGCGCGTCCCGCAACTTCGAAATAGCGCGGTCCGCCATGGCGACCATCAGCTGAGGGGTTGAGAGACGCTCTCTCTCCAGCCCCTGTGGGGCTCTATGGTCACCGTGGGCAGCAGCCCTTAGCCCAGGGCTTCTGGCTGCTGCTGCGGCAGCTGGGGATGCATGCTGCATGCACAGGGTCTGCAACCAGTTGTCAGCTCTGTGTATTTTGTGTTGTTTAGTGCAACTGTGTCTGGGAGGGGCCCTTTAAGGGAGCGGCTTGCTGTTGAGTCCGCCCTGTGACCCTGTCTGCAGTTGTTCCTGGCACCCTTATTTCAATATGTGCTACTTTGGCATGTAGACGTTCCCTCGCTGCGCCTATTTCGATGTGGTGCTGCGCAACGTCGAAGTTGAACATCGACGTTGCCAGCCCTGGAGGACGTGTAGACGTTATTCATCGAAATAAGCTACTTCAATATAGGCTTCATGTGTAGACGTAGCCAAAGGGTGACAAATTTTTCCCATAGTTTACTCAAGAGTGGTATCCCATGATTCACCTAATGCTTAAATTAAACCACCACCTTCCTAAAAGCTGCTGTAGTTTCAAGTTGGAGACTTTCCTCCTTGACTCTCTATAGGAGATCCATACTTTAATTCCATATTTATGAAGGTAACTTTAAAAAGGATTATTGCCTCTCTGGTGTATATCTAAGTATTGGCCAATGGGGGCTGTCTACAACCAGTAACTTCTGGTTCTGTCAGTCGTCTGTGATAGATCCTTACTTACTGCTAGGCAGCAACACAGTATGTACCAGGCACACAGATTTTCCTTATTACATTCTTCAAAACTGTTATCGTTGAATCTTGAAGAAAACAAAAATATTCTAGTATTATATAATAAAGGACAAAAAAAGTAGGAGTAGCTAGCTTTCGAAGAACAGTGCAATAATTCCTGTCATCTGACATGAAAAGGGAATTACAGAAATAGACAAAAGCATAGTAAGACTGTTCAGAATAATACAACTTGTAGTATATGGTTTATTTTACAACTATTACAATAGTTAGAGTAGATTTGTATTTCTTCAGTAAAAGGATTCAATTTCCTTTTCTGCCAATTCTTTGCATCAACATAACACTCACACATATGCACTTACATTTTTATTTGGGAAGACAGATTCTTGGATTTTACTCTCACCTCTGATACTGACTCTCATCATAATCTTTAGTGAATCACATGAGTTTTCCATGCCTTCGTTTACTCATGGGTGGGTGGGGGGAGGGAGAGATTATACTTCATAGGGGTTAAGGGACATTTGTATACACCATTGAAACATCTGACTAAAGAGCATGATTAGAAATACAAAGGGCCAGATCCTCAAATGCATTTAGGCACCTAAGTCCCACTGAGATCAACTGAAATCAATAGAAGCTAAGTGGTTCAATATTTGGAGATATGGTGATTATTATAATTGTAATCACATGACTCACACAAATTGCTGTTTGCCTAACTTTGCACACATGGTTACACATAGAAATATTTTTCTGAGCATGTATTCAGTGCACAAAGGTTAGAAGTGTGATCTCAGCACTTCTTGAGTTGTGTAAATGTGCAAGGAATGCAACCAACTTGCATTGGCTATAAATTTGATTTTGGCTTTGTACAGCCACCATTAAGAGCTATCTTTCTGTTCATGTTAGTGAAGCCCCTCTCTGTTCTTATAGCAGTTTCACAGCTGAAATGATATAGCAAACCATCACAAAATCAAATGTGAACCCATGGACTTTCTTCTTCTGATACTGAACAAAATTGAACTGGAGATCAATCTATCTTTACTTGATTTAATTCTGTATGGTTATGTGTACACTAGAAGCATTTGTCAAAGAAGTTACTGCCGACAAAGAACTCATGACAAAGCCTCTCTTGACAGATTGGTGCTATACACCACTTGCTCTGTTGACAGAGAACTGCCAGGCTGCACTGCCCTCTGGGCTCTGTCTACACTTAGAGAAAACTTTGAAATAGCCATGCTAATGGCCATTTTGAAGAATACTAATGAGGCACTGAAATGCATATAGGAATATGATTGGAATAAAGGGATTTTGAAGTTGGCGGGGACCTTTCGAAAAGAAACCCTGTCTGGACGAGCCGCACGGCAGCAAAAAGCAGCAATTTCGAAGAGCTGTGGCCAGTGGCATACTAATAAAGTGCTGAATATGCATTTCAGGGCCTCATTAGTAATCTTTGAAATGGCCATTTCGAAGAATTGGGCTAGTGTAGACTTAGCCTCTAGTGCAGACACAGCCTATGGGCTGTCTATTGCAACACCTAGGCTGTGTCTACGCTTGCTTTCCTCTTTCCAAAGAGGCATACAAATGAGGGAAATTGAAAATGCAAATAAGGTTCAGATTTACATAGCTGGTGCCTCATTTGCATATTCTTTTGAAAGAGCTTATTTTGAAAGAAGAAAAGCAGTATAGACGTGGCTCTTTCAAAACTAAACCCCACCTTTGAAAGAACCCTTCTTCCCATAAAAAAGAGAAGAAGGGTTCTTTAGAAGATGGGGTTTCCTTTTGAATGAGCCATGTCTACACTGTTTTTCTTCTTTCAAAAGAAGAACACACAAATGAAGCACCAGATATGTAAATCTGCACCTCATTTGCATGTTTGATTTCCCTCATTTGTATGTCTATTTCAAAAGAGTAATGCAAGTGCAGACACAGCCCTAATGAAAACTCAATATTGTTGCATGCTGTAGTGAGCTATTCAAGAACTTAAACTTATAGCAGAAGTTCCAAAGTACTGATAGTTCCTACTTATTGCTTTGTAAAGCCAATTAGCAAAACTAAATATAACTTTGTATATTAAGAAGAAGGGGAAGGAAATCTTTCCCCCCAGTGTACCTACTCAGATTTTTGCCATCTTGTCATCTACAACTTATCCTGAAGGAATGGGAAAACAAATGATATTGCAGCAAGTGTAAATAATGCACTCTGAGGATTGCAAAAACATTGGAGGGTGTTTATAAATTCACCACTTTTACTGTTTTCCCAGTCTTCTGTTTGAAGTTCTGTAGTCTGCTTTCCCTTCACAGATAGCTGAGAAGATGCATTGTGTCTTATTTCCAACCAAAAAATGGGATTACTGTCTGATTTTAGACCAAACCTCAGCCATGCAGTAAGGTTTCTTGAATAACTCATGCAAGGTTGTCAGATCCAATGGCTACTTGCTTAACCTCAGTGACTAGTTGGCATGTCTTCCCTTTCTTTTTCAGCTGATAATTTTACAACACACATTGATTGTAGTGCCACAGGGCCAGCTCACTTAAATGTATTCATAAAGTAAAATTGTTATAGTTCAACGGTTTTATTCAGCTTTTATCATCAGGGATCTAGTGATGCTTTAAAGGGATGAACAAACAATATGGTATCCACAAATATTGAGTGACAATTTTAATCAAAAAGGCCATTTCTAAGCTTATCTTCAACATTCTTTCAAATGTGACACTGATCAAGCAGTTACAAAGCAATGATATCCACCTTTCATATTGGCGTCTGAAGAAATTTGAGATTCCTGTTCTTTTAAATACTGTTCACTTTAGTTTATGATGTCCTGTTTTATTGGAACATAGCATTATTAAATATATAAAGCCCACATTGATTTAATGCATATTTAAAAGAATGTCAAAGGAAATGTGGTCCATCTCAGGAGCTTCTGGAAGGCCAAAATTCACAGGATGCACGTAAAAGCAATAATCAATCGGGCTACAGCCACACAGCAAAGTTATTTCAAGATATTGAACTAGCTGTGCAAGCATCGACACTACACACGTGATATTTCAAAATCAGTTCAAATTAGCAGGTGCATTATTTCAAATTTCATAAATCTCTTTGCAGGAGGAATAACACCTATTTCAAAATAAGACATGGAACAGTGCTATTTCAAATTAAGCCCCAATGGTGTCCAATCACACCATTTCAAAATCGGCACTACGGCTAAGACTAAACATGCCTCTCTCTTTCAGAAGGGGTATGTAAATTACTGAAAATGTTCATAAAGCACTCATTTGAATATTCAGTGCCTCATTTGCATAATTGTGACCACCTGGAGCATCAAAAATGCTGCTTTCAAATTGCAAACTAGCTGTGTATATGAGGTTCCTTTGAAAGAAGATCCTGATTTCAAAAGCACCTTTCTTCCCCCAAAAACTTGGGAAGAAGGGTGCTTTCAAAATTGGGGTTTCCTTTCAAAGGAACCTCATCTACATGGCTAGTTTGCAATTTGAAAGCTGCGTTTTTGATGCTCTAGGTGGCTGTCATTATGTAAATGAGGCACTGAATATTCATATCAGCACCTCATGAGCCTTTTCAACCCACTTCATTTACAAGCCTCTTCCAAAAGGGAGGGCATGTGTAGATGTAGCCGATGTGTCTAGCCTATGTAGGTGGGTACTATTTTGAAATGCTTTCTTGTGTGTAGCTGTGTTATTTTGAAATAAACTATTTTGGAATAAAACAAAAAAGAAGTCATGTAGAACTTTAAAGACTAACAAAATGATTTGTTAGGTGATAAGCTTTCCACTTCTTCAGATCTGGAAATTCTGATAAAAGGAAACTGGCACAATGAGAATTTAACAGAAAGATAGAAAAATGAAATGAAACCTGATGAATCAGCTACGTAGGACAGAAGGGGCAGGGAGAGGGTGAAGAAAATCTGGTGGCTGAGCTATGTAACTTTGTCCTCACCCACAACTATTTCCCATTTGGGGACAATTTATACCTCCAGATCAGCCGTATTGCCAAGGGCACCTGCATGGACCCACAGTATGCCAATGGTTTTATGGCTGAATTAGAACAACAGTTCCAAAATTCCTGTCCCCTATTACTCTTCCTTAACTTATGCTACACCAATGATACCTTTGTCATTTGTATCCATGATAAAGAAACTCTTGATGAATTGCACAGAGATTAACAACCTGCACCCTACCACCAATCTCATCCTTGACCATTCCACGTGAGATATCCATTTCCTGGACACCATTGTACAAATCACTGATGGCCAAATCAATACCTCTCTCTGTCAGAAACTTACTGACTGCTACACTTACCAACATCACTCCAGCTTCCATCCAGGACACATCACACAATCCGTTGTTTATACTCAAGCCCTTAGATAAAACCACATCTGCTCCAATCCTACTGACAGATCAAAAACTTCAAGATCTGTAACAGACATTCATAAAATGGAATTACTCACTGGGAGAAGTAAAAAATCAGCTTGACAAGACCAGATGAATACTCAGATACCATCTACTTCTAGAAGGTTAATAACAGAACACCACTTGTCATCACCTATAGCCCACAACAGAAACCCCTCCAGTGCATTATGGACAATCTATGGCCTACACTGGAACAGCCTATACGGGACTCTCAGAGGCCCTGGGTGAGAGACTTTTTCCTGCAGACAAACACCTAACCTCAGGAAAATTCTCACTGCCAACCACATGCCATACCACAGAAATACTAATCCTGGAACTTTCCCCTGTAACATACCCTGTTGCCAACCCTGTCTACATATTTACTTTGGAGACACTATCACTGGATTTAACTACATCAGTTACACAATTAGGGGCTCAGATTCCTGTACCTCCACCAATGTTATATGTGCCATCATGTGCCAGCGATGACTCTCTACTATATATATTGGACAAACTGGACAATCACTTCAACAGAGAATGAATGGACACAAATCAGAAATTAGGAATCTATACACATAAACCCCTCAGTGAGCATTGCAGTGAAGCAGGCCATAGCGTTCAAGACCTGAAAACCTGAATCCTAAAACAAAGAGACTTTAACACCAGATGTGAATTGGAGTTTATTCTCTAATCTGACACTTTAGCTGATAAAAATAAGGGTATTTCAACATTTGTGGGGACCTTTCAAAAAGGACCCCCGTGTAGATGAGCTGTGCATGAGCAAAATGCAGCACTTTCAAAGTGCCATGGCTGGCAGCATGCTAATGAGGTGCTGAATGTTCATTTCTGTAAGCGACCAGGGAGCTTTGCGACCGGGTGCTCGCGAAGAGGGTGCGTGCTAACAGGAGGGAGTTTTGAGAGGCTCTCCTGGAGGAGGAGAAGGAAGGAGCAAACTAAAGCACCTTGGGGTAAGTGGCTGCTTATATTTGGAGGTTTTGGGCTTGTGTGTTTGTTTGTTTGGAGTTTGGAGTTTGTTTGTTTGGAGTGCTGCGCTGAGTGTTTGTTTGTTTGAAAGGCCGTGTGCTCAGGCAGGCAGTTGGAAGCTGATTAGGTTTGAATTGAAACACCGTGTGCTGATTGGCTGAGCTGTAGGCAGAGGGAGGAGCTATCAGGGAGGCCGAGCACTTAAACCCTGCTAGTAAGCGACCAGCGAGCTTTGCGACCGGGTGCTCGCGAACAGGGTGCGTGCTAACAGGAGGGAGTTTTGAGAGGGGAGTTGAGAGGGGGAGCTTGGAGGCAGCCAGTGACTTCTATTGCCCTTAAACTAAATCCTTTATAACAACCTCTATCTGAAACATTTAATTAACCCTCATATATAACTAGAGTAGGAAATGGAGGCAGAAGCCCAGCAGCAGAGTGGGGGCTATCCTGTTTATTGTGTCGAGTGCAGTATGTATGACTACCTACCCTGTGGGTGGGTGGCCTATGTGTGCGCTCGATGCAAGGAGCTCCTGGCCCTCAGAGACCGAGTGCGTGCTTTGGAGGCCAGGGTGGCTGAACTGGAGGAGCTAAGGAAGGCAGAGGTGTTTGTGGATGAGACTTTCCGGGACATAGTAGAGCTGTCCCACCTCCAATCTGACAGTCCTGATGCTGTTACGGAGGATGAAAGGCTCAGGGAAGGAGAGCAGTCAAGGGGAGCAGAGGGAAACCATCCCATAGTTGGGACCCTCCTTCCAGAGGGTGATGTTGTATCCTCTCGTGCCGAGGATACTTCTCCGGGGGAGGGAGCGCCAGCTGTTAGGAAGAAGCAGGTTTTAGTAGTGGGGGATTCGATCATTAGAAATATAGATAGTTGGGTTTGTGATGACCGGGAGAACCGTATGGTGACTTGCCTGCCTGGTGCGAAGGTTGCGGATCTCTTGAGGCATCTAGACAGACTTATGGGCAGTGATGGGGAGGAGCCGGTCGTCGTGGTACATGTTGGTACCAATGACATAGGGAAGGGTAGAAGAGATGTTCTGGAGGCCAAATTTAGGTTACTAGGAAAGAGACTGAAATCCAGAACATCTTTGGTGGCATTCTCTGAAATGCTTCCAGTTCCACGCACAGGGCCAGATAGACAGGCAGAACTTCAGAGTCTCAATGCGTGGATGAGACGATGGTGTAGGGAAGAGGGGTTTAGATTTATTAGGAACTGGGGACACTTTTGGGGTAGGGGGAGCCTATACAGGAATGATGGGTTCCACCTAAATCAAGGTGGATCCAGACTGCTGGCATTAAACATTAAAAAGGTCGTAGAGCAGTTTTTAAACTAAGAGGTGGGGGAAAGCCGATTGGTGCGGGGGAGCACCTGGATCGGACGGAGACTTCTCTTACACGAGGCTCCATAGATAGGGATTCCCTAGAAGTTAGTCAGATAGGGAACGTGGGAAATAATATATGGGCAAGATCAGATGTGAAACAATCGTGCATAAAAAAATCCAATGCGTCTGTGAAAGGCGGACATATAAATAGTGGTAGTTTTCTAACATGCTTTTACACTAATGCTAGGAGTCTGTCTAATAAGATGGGTGAACTGGAGTACCTCATATCAAAGGAGGAAGTTGACATAATAGGCATCTCAGAGACATGGTGGAATGAGGAAAATCAGTGGGACACTATCATACCGGGATATAAATTATATCGGAAAGACAGAACAGGTCGTGCGGGTGGCGGAGTGGTACTATATGTGAAGGATAATATAGAATCAAATGAAGTAAAAATCCTAAAGGAATCAAAATGTTCCATAGAATCATTATGGATAACAATTCATTCCTCTAATATGAATATGGCATTAGGAATATATTACCGACCACCTAACCAGGACAGTGATAGTGATGCTGAAATGATAAGGGAGATTAGAGAGGCTATCAAAATAAAAAACACAGTAATAGGAGATTTCAATTATCCCCATATTGATCGGGTGCATGTCACCTCAGGACGGGATTCAGAGATTAAATTTCTTGATGCCTTAAATGACTGCTTCTTGGAGCAGCTAGTACAGGAACCCACAAGGGGAGAGTCGATTCTCGATCTAGTCTTGACTGGAACGCAGGATCTGGTCCAAGAGGTAACTGTTACTGGACCGCTTGGAAATAGTGACCACAATATAATAACTTTTAATATTCCTGTGTTGGGAAGAACACCGCAGCGGTCAAACACTCTGGCATTTAATTTCAAAAAGGGGAATTACACTAAAATGAGGAAGCTAGTTAAACAGAAACTAAAAGGTAGAGTAATTAAACTAAAATCCCTGGAAGCTGCATGGAAACTGTTTAAAGACACCATACTAGAGGCCCAACTTAAATGTATACCCCAAATAAAAAAACACAGTAAGAGACCTAACAAAGAACCACCATGGCTAAACAGCCATGTTAAAAAGGCAGTGAGAGAGAAAAGGGCAGCTTTTAAAAAGTGGAAGTCAAATCCTAGTGAGGAAAATAGAAAGGAACATAAACACTCCCAAATTAAGTGTCATAATGTAGTAAGAAAAGCCAAAAAAGAGTTTGAGGAACAGCTAGCCAAAAATTCAAAAAACGATAGTAAAATGTTTTTTAAATACATTAGAAGCAGGAAGCCTGCTAAAAAAGCAGTGGGGCCCTTGGATGATAAAGATATAAAAGGAGCGATCAAGGAAGACAGTGCCATTGCGGAGCGATTAAATGATTTATTTGCTTCAGGCTTCACGGCTGAAGATGTTACAGAGGTTCCTAAATCTGAGCCAGCCTTTTTAGGTGACAAATCTGAGGAACTCACTCAGATTGAAGTGACATTAGAGGAGGTTTTGGAGTTAATTGATAAGCTGAATAGTAACAAGTCTCCAGGACCAGACGGCATTCACCCAAGGGTTCTGAAAGAACTCAAATGTGAAATTGCGGAGTTATTAACAGTGGTTTGTAACCTATCCTTTAAATCCACTTTGGTACCAAATGACTGGAAGATGGCCAATATAACACCAGTATTTAAAAAAGGCTCTAGAGGAGATCCTGGCAATTATAGACCGATAAGTTTAACATCAGTACCAGGCAAATTAGTAGAAACACTAGTAAAGAGTAAAATTGCAAGGCACATAGAAGAGCACGAATTGTTGGGCAAAAGTCAGCATGGTTTCTGCAGAGGGAAGTCGTGTCTAACTAATCTATTAGAATTCTTTGAAGGGGTTAATAAACATGCGGACAAGGGGCACCCAGTGGACATAATATACCTAGATTTCCAGAAAGCCTTTGACACGGTCCCACACCAAAGGCTTTTATGTAAATTAGGTGGTCATGGGATAGGAGGAAAGGTCCTTTCATGGATCGGGAATTGGTTAAAAGACAGAAAACAAAGGGTGGGAATAAATGGTAAATTTTCACAATGGAGGAGGGTAACTAGTGGTGTTCCCCAGGGGTCAGTCCTGGGACCGATCCTGTTCAACTTGTTCATCAATGATCTAGAAAATGAGGTAAGCAGTGAGGTGGCAAAGTTTGCAGATGACACCAAGTTGTTCAGGACAGTCAAAAGCAAAAGGGATTGTGAAGAACTACAAAAAGATCTCAGCAAACTGAGTGATTGGGCAGCAAAATGGCAAATGAAATTTAATGTGGGTAAGTGTAAGGTAATGCATGTTGGAAAAAATAACCCAAATTACACGTACTACATGATGGGGTCAAATTTAGCTACAACAGATCAGGAAAGGGATCTTGGAGTTATAGTGGATAGTTCTCTAAAGACATCCACACAGTGTGCAGCGGCAGTTAGTAAGGCAAATAGGATGTTAGGAATTATTAAAAAAGGGATCGATAATAAGACAAAAGATATCATACTTCCCCTATATAAAACTATGGTACGCCCACATCTCGAGTACTGCGTGCAGATGTGGTCTCCTCACCTCAAAAAAGATATATTGGCATTAGGTTCAGAAAAGGGCGACTAAGATGATTAGCGGCTTGGAAAGGGTCCCATATGGGGAGAGGCTAGAGAGACTGGGACTTTTCAGTTTGGAAAAAAGGCGATTGAGGGGCGATATGATAGAGGTATATAAAATCATGAATGGTGTGGAGAAAGTGAATATAGAAAAATTATTTACCTTTTCCCATAATACAAGAACTAGGGGACACCAAATGAAATTGATGGGTAGTAGGTTCAAAACTAATAAAAGGAAATTTTTCTTCACACAGCGCGCAGTCAACCTGTGGAACTCCTTGCCAGAGGAGGCTGTGAAGGCCAGGACTCTATTAGGGTTTAAAAAAGAGCTTGATAAATTTTTGCAGGTTAGGTCCATAAATGGCTATTAGCCAGGGATAAAGTATGGTGCCCTAGCCTTTAGAACAAGGGCAGGAGATGGATGGCAGGAGATAAATCACTTGATCATTGTCTTCTGTTCTCCTTCTCTGGGGCACCTGGCATTGGCCACCGTCGGCAGATGGGATGCTGGGCTTGATGGACCTTTGGTCTGACCCAGTATGGCCATTCTTATGTTCTTATGTTCTTTGAAATACCCATTAGCATGGCCATTTCGAAGTTTTCCCCAAGTGTAGATGTAACCTTTACATCTGGGTCTCAATCAAGATACAAATTACCTTACTTGTTACAAGGACCGTTTTCACATCTTTCATATTGGTAGTGACCTGAGGTAACTGACTTAACTTAGTGCATACTTGCAGTAAGTAAATTTTCTTTCCATCTTCATTTGCACTCACCCCCTGTCCTATTTAGCTGATTTGTCAATTTTCATTTATTTTTTTTAATTTTTTCTGTTAAATTCTCTTAGTGCCAGTTTACTTTTATCAGAATTTCCAGATCTGAAGAAGTGGGTCTGTCCCATGAAAGATCATCACCAAATAAATCCTTTCGCTAATCTGCAAAGTGCTACAGGACTTTTTTGTTTTGTGAAGATACAGACTAACATGATTACCTCTCTGTGACTTTTTTGGAATAGTCATTCTGGAATGGCTTATTTCAAAATAACACTGATGTTTAGACATAGCCTGGGTGTTGTTACTGATGAAGAAAGGAGCCAATTGCCATAATTTGTTAATGTTACAAAATTATTCCTTTTAAACGTGTAACTCACATTAATAATACTATAGATGGCAAAGATAATTTAAAATGAAAATCTATCCAGTAGAAAATTTTGTAGAAAATTGAAAGCAGTCCAAATTCAACCATCTGATACTCCTATGCCGCCTGATTTCAGTGGTTTTCCATAGGTATAAGACAAGTGTGGAATTTGGCTATATATTTTTAATTAAAATTCTATGTGAAATATGTTCATGATTCTTTTCCACTTTCCAAAGGTGCCAAACAAAGTCTGAGATCCATTAACATTGCACCATGCTCTGTGTTAAGTCCATATTGCAATAGTTTTCCTGGAAGGGGAGAGAAGGAAAATGAATGACAAACACAGTCCCAATTTTCTAAAAATATTTAGGGAGGAAAAATAGTTTTCTGGTGGTATTTGATTTTCACCTCTGTGGTGCCAAAGTACTATGATGATGAGAGCTGTCTAAAAGCCATGACAGACACACACACATACAGAAACGAAGATTCCATATATGGGCACAACAGATAACCCTCTAGAACACAAATGGGACAATGTGAATTTTGCTGAAGGTCCCATTCTATATTTTCTCAATAAAGATCCATATTTGACACTAGAGAGATGCCGGAGGTATGTTAACTAATGCACTTCCTCCCACCCTGCACCCTGTCATAAACCTATGTAAAAACAAAAAAAAAGCCCTGTATCCTGGCAGTGTCTTACTTACTATCCTAATACAGTACTTCAGTTCTACCATGTGTGTCACATGAACACCACTATTTCTCTTAGCTGGTCTGTCACTGAACTCAGCCTGTTTCCGTTCTAATTCTTCTATCTTAACTCTAAAGAGCATTCCTGATTTAGAACTGCTGGTGGCATAGGTATCAGAGGGGTAGCTGTGTTAGTCTGTATCCCCAAAAATAATGAGAAGTCCCGTGGAACTTTGTAGACTAAGGTATTTTGGAGCAGAAGCTTTTGTGGGCAAAGACCCATTTCATTGCATTGCATCTGATGAAGCTGGTCTTTGCGCACAAGAGCTTATGCTCCAAAATATCCATTAGTTTAAAAGGTGCCAGAGGACTTCTTGTTGTTTTTGGTGACATAGGCCGCGTCTACACGTGCACGCTACTTCGAAGTAGCAGCACCAACTTCGAAATAGCGCCCGTCATGGCTACACGTGTTGGGCTCTATTTCGAGGTTGAAATTGACATTAGCTGGCGAGACGTCGAAGTCGCTAACCCCATGAGGGGATGGGAATAGCGCCCTACTTCGAAGTTGAACGTCGAAGTAGGGCATGTGTAGATGATCTGCGTCCCGCAACATCGAAATAGCAGGGTCCGCCATGGCGGCCATCAGCTGAGGGGTTGAGAGACGCTCTCTCTCCAGCCCCTGTGGGGCTCTATGGTCATCGTGTGCAGCAGCCCTTAGCCCAGGGCTTCTGGCTGCTGCTGCGGCAGCTGGGGATCCATGCTGCATGCACAGGGTCTGCAACCAGTTGTTGGCTCTGTGGATCTTGTGTTCTTTAGTGCAACTGTGTCTGGGAGGGGCCCTTTAAGGGAGCGGCTTGCTGTTGAGTCTGCCCTGTGACCCTGTCTGCAGCTGTTCCTGGCACCCTTATTTCAATGTGTGCTACTTTGGCGTGTAGACATTCCCTCACAGCGCCTATTTCGATGTGGTGCTGCCCAACGTTGAAGTTGAATGTCAACGTTGCCAGCCCTGGAGGACGTGTAGACGTTATTCATCTAAATAGACTATTTTGATGTCGCTACATCTAAATAAGCTATTTCGATGTAGCGTGCACGTGTAGACGTAGCCATAGTGTGCGTGGGTGAGCTGGCCCCAAGCAGGGGGTATGCAATGTGATGCAATCTGAGATGCAAACTGCCACCATCTGCCTCCTACTACACCCTAGTCTGAGTGGGGGATGGAGTACCCCAGGACTGACCACATCTCCATGCCAGCTGTCTGCTAGGTTGCAGAGTTACACTAGGCAATGGTAAGCTATATGGCTCTATTAGCTGTGAGGGGCAGGCTCCTGACCCACTTTGATGGAGGGTAGGAAGTAAGTGTTCTGCACACTGCTCTCTCACTTCACTGTTATTGACAACCCAGTTAGCTGGCGCAAGGCCATGAAAAGGTGCTTTACATTGCTCCCTTACTCCCACGCAGGGCTCTGCAGACCAAACCTTCATCTTTCTCTTACTAATATAGACTATAAGACTAGCCCTACCCAATGCAATCAGAAATCAGCCCTCAACAAACTGGCACAGATTAACTCCTTCCAACAATTCACCCTTTCTAAGATTGGGATAAAAGCTCAGTGATGATATTGTTGGATAAAGAGGTACGTATTTCTGGACAGGCAGCCACATACGTTGTAGAAAGCTCCAGCAAACTTCTATTGAACCCCATGACATATTTAATTCTTAGCACACCAATAAATAGCAGCAGTTTGGTCTCTTAGAAGAGGCGTGAACAAACCTTTAACATCAGGTCCCAACTTTTGTCTCTACAATTAGCACCCCCCACCACCAGTCAAACCATCTACTGTTAATCCAAACTGACAGAAATTTCAGTTATATTTATATGGAAAAAACAAACACACCTCTTATGGCATGTGTAAGAAAATAAGTACATAGAATGTAAAGGCTTTATAAATTGGTACATACATATGAATGCACATACAGAAAAAACAGTAACGTACTTCAACATTTCTAATGAGATGGATAAGCCTGAGATCCAGTAGCTGATTGTGCTGAACACCCCTTATGAAATGTCATGCTCCCTGTGGAGTCCTGCCCCCCATTTTGCACCCGCCTGTCTTGGAATAATGCACAAAGCCTTCTTCAGCATAATTGCTTTATGTTTACTCTCTTGATGCTGTCACATGTGATGCCCTATAACCAGCTGGCTACAAACTCTTTGCTGATGGAGGCTTTGTGCACACTTGGGAAATGGAGCTAGAGAAGGAAATAAGTATGTCCTCATGCCAGGATGATGGAAATCAATTTCAATTACTGAAAGATAAAACCACTGGTGCAGAAAGTTACTAAACACTAGCAGTTGTTTTATGACACTGGATTTTTGGAGGATTATGAAAGTCTAATACGGAAGCAGACAGGAACATTTACTTTGTCAGGACTTTGAGATACTCACTGTATGGGGAATATGCAAACATCAGTGGAGCCAGGGAGCAGCAGTAACTAATATAGTTGACCTGTATACAAATACACACTGAAAACATACATTGAATTTGCATTACATAAAGCATTAAAAAGTAAGGAAATACCAGAATTAAGGCTATCCAGGCAAGCTTAATTTAGTACCTATCCATTATATGTTGTGTAATACATTATGATCCAGTCTTTAATTATGTGATCACAGACTATTGTTTCTCAAAGGACCTCTACCTCATTAGGTGCACAGAATGGATCATACTCAGAATGAGAGGATATACAACTTATTTGTATCTTTCCTGTTCAGTGAGTGGCTGTAAATTTTATTCCATTCTATTAATATGCAGCTCTAACAACAGAATATTAGTTTCTTAAGGGATTCTGTATGGTCCTCTTCACTGTAGTATTTCTGTACTTAACAAAGATTAATAAATCTTCACCAGATCTCTTTGGTGAGGTTTTGGTAATAGTCCCTATTTGACAGATCGTTAAGGCACAAAGAAATTCAAGCTAAAATGTCCTCTATTTTGGCTACCCAATCTTAGTGTGCCTGGGACCTGATTATTCTGAGTTCTTAGTATTACATAGGATTTTATGTATACAAAGTATCGATCCTATTGATTTCAGTTGTAGCTCTGAGTGTTTAGCCCCAGGGCTTCAAGTTGGGTACTCAGAAAAACTTTTTTCTTAGCACGTGTGCAATATGCCTTTCTGAATTTGGCCTGCTGATGGGATCATTAGCTTCTCAGGCTTGGGCTGGGTACTGATGGGGAGTGTAATGTAAATACTGACTGAGGAACATACAATTAACAATAACCTATGAAATATTTGGTTTGAGCAACTTGCCCAAAATCGCATAGGAACCATAAAACAAGAAGCAGGGATAGAACCCAAATTTCTAGAGTAGCATCCACCTTTCATGTGATATAATCTTTTGCTCTCTGGAATACAGAATCACAGAATCATAGGGCTGGAAGGGACCTCAGGAGGTCATCTAGTCCAGCCCCCTGCTTCAAGCATGATCAACCCCTACTAAGTCATGCCAGCCAGGACCTTGTCCAGCCGGGACTTAAAAACCTCAAGGGATGGAGGGACCACCTCTCTAGGCAACGAATTCCAATGCCTCACCACCTGCCTGGTGAAGAAGTTTTTCCTAATATCTAACCTACACCTTTCCCTCTTCAACTTCTGACCATTACTCCTTGTTCTGCCATCTGACACCACTGAGAACAGTTTCTCACACTCCTCTTTAGAGCTCCCCTTCAGGAAGTTGAAGGCTGCTATTAAATCACGTCTAAGTCTTCTCTTCTGTAAACTAAACAAGCCCAAATCCCTCAGCCTATCCTCACAGGTCTTGTGTTCCAGACCCTTAATCATTTTTGTTGCCCTTCGCTGAACCTGCTCCAGCAAATCCACATCCTTTTTATACTGGGGGGCCCAAAACTGAACACAATATTCCAGATGTGGCCTCAGCAGTAACAAATAAAGAGGAATAACTACTTCTCTAGATCTGCTTGAAATGCTCCTCCTAATGCACCCCAGTATGCCGTTAGATTTCTTGGCTACAAGGGCACACTGTTTACTCATATCCAGCCTTTCATCCACCATAACCCCTAGGTCCCTTTCCATCATACTGCTGCTGAGCCACTCGGTTCCCAGCCTGTAACAATGTTTGGGATTCTTCCACCCCAGGTGCAGGACTCTACACTTCTCCTTATTGAACCACATCACATTTCTTTTGGCCCAGTCCTCCAATTTATCCAGGTCCCTCTGGATTCTCTCTCTATACTCCTATGTATCTACCTCTCCCCCTAGTTTTGTGTCATCTGCAAACTTGCTGAGGGTGAAACCCAGTCCCTCATCCAGGTCATTAATAAAGATGTTGAATAACACCGGCCCCAGAATCGAGCCTTGCAGCACTCCGCTTGAAACAGACTGCTATCCAGATATTGAGCCATTGACCACTACCCATTGGGCCCGACCATCAAGCCAGCTTTCTATCCATCTCATAGTCCAAGGATCCAAACCATATTTCCTTAACTTATGGACAAGAAGAATACCTTCTTCATTCACTACCATATTCACATTACATTTGAAGATCATGTATACCTTTGAACTCTAAGTTAATACATGAAAAAAGAAAGAGACATTTTAAGGAAAATACAGCTATTGTATACATTCAGAAGATCACTGGCAAATTCACAAACACAGAAAGTTCAATGCTACATAAAATTTCCTATCTTCTTTTGTTTCTGGTGAACTTAACAATTCTTGGAAGATAATACAAATTTATGTAACAAATAATTTATGTACTTGTAACTTTCACTGCAGCTTAATTAAGATTTTGTCTGAGAATTCCTTTGATTTTTCAATAGCCCTGCCATGAGACTATGGACAGCAAGAAACTTCAGAGAAAGGGACAGATGTAGGTAGTCTCTTTTATTCCACTGTCTTTCTGAGGTCTTCAGTACTTACTTCAGGATCCCCCTACAGCCTGAACTTCCCATGCATATTCACACTTGAAACAGCTTCATGTTTGTGCTCACTTTGCCACAGCCACTGAAATGCAGAAAATTGTTAAACTAGATATTCTTTGGTGAGATCATATTACTTAGAATCATTCTCACCTCTGGTATTAGGAAAATGGGGTAGGTATTCCCTACCCAGAATCACATCCAGAGAACAGTTCTTTCTTTCTTTCTTTCTGTCTTTCTTTCTTTGTTTTGCATTTAGATACACCGTTGTGTAAAAGCTTCATATAGATTTACTTTAAGTTTCAAAGGGTTCTTGAACTGAATCAGTTCACAACTGGTAGAGATTAGCATTCTGCTGTCTGTGTGTGACAGAGACTGGTAATGCATGTGACAGAAGAGGGAAAATTTGTAGGATACAACCTCTTAATTAGCAATATGTACAGTTTAGATCACTGTGACAATTCAGATATTTTTCCTATTCTTATGACAGAAGTTGCCTTAGGGGCATACACATGCTGAAGTTTTATTTTTCTGTGATCTTGTTTAGGGTCAAGAAAGTGGACTCGCTTTCAAGATGCTTGCTGTACAAAAGAGAGGGGCAGAGGGAATGGCCTTTTGACACAGAGCAGAAGATAATCTAATTATTCTGCTGCCTTCTGCTGTGATAATGGAAGTGACACATCAGCATAATTCAAACTCTCTTCTATTCATCAGCACTTCTAGCCATATTTTTGCTGGACTGGGCCCATTAATACACATGGCATTCTTCAGGAGTCAGCCTCAAGGTGGTTCTCCTGTTGACTTACATTTTTGTTTGTTTGAACTACAAATGGAATTATAGTCTTACTGAGATGAAGAAAGAGCCCATACCAGTGCCAGTCAGAGGACTTAATTTGGTCTCACAAGCTAAGAGATTTCAGGGTTGCAATGAAGACAAATGACTGCAGAAAGTCTGTATCCCAGACTGTCCCTTAATAATGCCACACTAATGCGATGTCCTCTTACTTTATTTCTTCTTTACACTTTGCAAAATGGTTAAGAATATGTTTGGAGTCTTTGTGCTAACCAAACCACTGTAATTGCTAGAACGTGACCAGATCTGTTCAGGAAAACAAGTATGGGGAAGGACCTACAAAAAGTCATTCCCATGTAATATCACAGCACATGGGCCCAGCCACCTGCTCCCTGGAATGCCCCTTCAACCATTAGCTCCTTGAAAATAAGGGAAGCGGGTGAGGAGTGGGGAGGTCAGATTTATGGTCCTATTCTCTTTAGCACTTATTAACCAAGTTGACTACCTGGGGAAAGATGAGCATTCTGCACTCAGAAAGAAGACAGTGGGGCAGCCCCTGCAAAGAATTCTAGCTGAATCAGTTGTAAGTCTTCCACGCTGCAGTCCCCCTGTGTGCTCTCCAGTACAGGTCATTGCTTCAAAGTCACATTTGAGTTTTAATATGTATTTTAGATGGTTATTTCCCTTTTCTGTAATTTCACAGTCATGAAGTTTTATACTGTCATACTTAATCCTAACAGGTTTATTTATGGTTGAAATTGGCATGGGTGTATGATTTGTTTCACTCTTTCTTCTATATGTGTGTGTGGGTGGGGGAGGAGACGAGTAAAGAGACAGGGGACAGGAAAGAAAAAGGCCTATACTCACTAGATAGACTATGCTCAGAATTTTGGTCTTTTTCCTCACTGAATTGGAGTTTGTCAAATATTTTTAGTCATATGCATTCAGCTGAGAGCAGTATATGTCTTTATTTTGCTTTTGTAAGAAATTAGAATCAAAAGCTTCTTTGCAAAAAAGCTTCTGCTGCTTAAAAGTGGGTACTGTAGGAATTATAGCTGATCTGCTGACATTTTCTTTGGACTGGAATCTTTCAATTAGAATAATCCTCTGGCTTTAGTGGGTGAAGAACAGCACTATCGGATTGTTGCAGCCTTTCTAGAAAAACCTCACCAGAAGAAGAGACAGAAGCTCAAACACTATAGAGAACATATTCCTCCAGTAATTGAATACATATTTTTCTGTGTGTTTTATCTCAGTGGAGACACATTTATTCTGTCAGTTCATGGTAACAAGTGGTGCTGCACACAGCAAAATTTCATCTCCACCTCAAGAAAGCAAAATAAAGTGCTATCACATACACACACACAGCTATGGATCTTCACACTCACAATCTTGAAGCTCGTTTTGGTTCAACCAACTGCTTAGCTGCAGAGACCAGCTCTGCTGTTACTGCTGCAAAAGCTAGCTCATTAAACTGGCGTGTATTAAGAACCCTGTACGGGCATTAAACCTCTCCCTCTCAGTTCACCACTCTTCTCAAAGATCACTAATTCTTGGATGACCTGTTATAGAACCATGATTGTAGAAAAGGCTATGGCGTTTTTGCACCATAGTACTATGACAGGCTGTAGCGTAAGGATACCTGCACTCATAAGTATGTAGGTGAGGATGAGAGGTACTCTGACATACCATGCCATAGCAATCTTAAAATCATGCTCGATTGAAATTGATTTCAATGAGATCTGGTCTACCAACCAATAATTACTACTATTAGATTTCTAACACATTATTTTCCCCTTTCTTTTCTGAACAAAACTCATTTAAACCCACAAGAATATCTCAATTTTAGAAATTAAAAGGTGCCCATCCCCACTAAAACAACAACTTTCCTCAGCTAATATTACTTATTCTCAGAGAAAAGGTGCTTGATGTATGAAAGGTGATCCAAGCTGATAAAAAGTGCCATGAACCCATTTCTTTCTTGGTGGATGGTAACAATTCAACCAACTGACCAAACAAAATTGAAGCTGGGGTCCAAGTTAAAATAGATTGGTGATGCTTCTTTTGACAGTCTGCCCTACAATGGCTTGAGGAAAACTCATAATTCAAGGAGTGTTCTTTGTTTCTTTTAAATGTTGGTTAATTTTTTGTCTGAACTTCCATTCTTTAAAAATTGTTATTGTGAAGCTGGTAAGGAGCTATTTCAAGCCACTCACTGTCTCCTCCACAGTGAAAAGATTTTGAGAAGGTAAAAACAACAGTAGATAAAGAAGAGCAGTCTATGAAGTTCAAATAAATATATTATTTCCTCACAGGAGGTTATTAAGGTAATTGTGTAAAATATTATCCTGAACTAGAGATTGAATAAGGACTAGAGAGCAAACAGTAATGAATGGTTAGATTTGAGTATGAAAAAGATGTTAGGAGTGGGGAATTCCATGGTTCAGAACTAGCATTTGTGCAGTTTAATTGTTGTACCTGGGAAAAGGAGTGAGCAGTGAAGTGTCAACAAAATTACTTAGTTTGTCAAGACTGACAGGAATTTCAGAAGGATGTAACAAAATGTGGGCAGCATTTTTCATATGCAATTCTATGCCAACAAATGTAAGGTGATGCATATTGTGAGGAATAATATGAATTGCTTTTACATGTTGCTGAACTCAAAATCAGTTGGGTGCTTTCTGGACAGCTCAATTGCTCTGCTCATTGAGCAGATGCAGTAAAATAAATTAAAAAATGAAGATGGTAGGGTCTGCAAGGAAGGAAACAGAAAATAATACTGAAAATATTGTAATGCTGTTACATAAATCAATAGCATACCTTGAGCTGGAATAATAAATTCTGATCTAGTTATCCTACATAATCTAGTCAATGCGTATACAATAGAGCAAAGTGACAGGATTCAGAGATGGGTAACCAGAATAAGTAGTGGGTCAGAAAAGATTTACACATAAACAGAGGTAGAAAGGTATGGAACCATTTTGTTTAGATGGTAGAAATGGGATGGATACAAAATAGAAAGGATACAAAATAGTTAATTCTATATAAAGGCAAACTGGATTCTTTCTAGCCTTCTCATGATAAAATGAAAGAATATTCCAGGAGGGGCGCCAAAAATTTCTGTGGCCCCTGGGCAAAGTACTGCTGGTGGGGCAGGGCCCAGGGGAGCCAGCCCTCTGCAGCATGAGGAACATAGCACCCTGTCTCCTTAGCTCTCACAGCCACATGGAGCACACAGCGCTCCAATGGAAATTTAAAGGTCCTACTGCCACTGAGTCAGTAGCAGTGGCTGCAGCCAGGAGCCCCCGCCCCTTTAAAAATGCAAGGCCCTGGGGCAACTACCCCAATTAACCCTTCCACCCTCTGTCAGCAGGCCTAATGGCAGGAACTAAAGATCAGTTTTGGGAAAAATACTTGTTTTCATTTGAGGCCTTATTTACCTGTGTGACTTGTCAACAAGATACCATAGGACTCAACCTATTTCTAGGACTAAAGCAAGTTTAGACACGTATCTGGATAGTGAGAAAAATCCATGCTTATATTGGACAGGAAGTACATGAAAGTGAAATTAATTGCTTGCTACAGGATTTGGAGCTGATTATGATCTCATTTACATGAGTTTCTGCTGGTGGTATTGCACTTGTGTGAGTGGAGTTACTCTGTACTTGATAAGCTTTGGATCAGTTGGATTTTGTTTAAATGCTGACTTAATCTGTTGCAAGATACCTTTATGATCCTTCAGAAATTTTAGACAACAAAGGTTTTCTCTCACATATGTAAGTGCTGGCTCTCCCTATTGTAAGTAAGGAATGCAAGAGTTGTAAAAATAATATGAGACCACTATATTAATATTAAATACTCAAGTACATAGATTATTCAGTTCGTAATGAGCATGAGATAAGAAGAATGTTAATATTTGTCATGTTTGAAGCTGACATTATTGCTCCTTACAGCATAACACTTCATACTGGGGGGAACCTTTCTGTGTCTATTTATTGTGGATATCCCTTCAGGATAGCTTTTTAAGGTTATAAAAATAAAAAAAAGCAAAGCTAATGCCCCTGTGGCAGCACCATTCACTAATTCCAATCTTTTAATCGAAGGGGCAAGAACAGCAGATGACCGCTAATAGGCACAAATATGGAATCTGATCCTGTATCTGGAGACTTTTTTCGATAGTGCAGGACAGCAGATTTAGGCAACAAACTGATTTGGTTTTAGCTTAAGATCATATAGCATTTCTGGAGATCCATACTTCCTAGTACAGCACCACCTGATTTTTCTTAGACTGACTCTAAATGAGTTCTCTAGCTTCTGAAAGAGGCTGTTGAGGTTGTCATTCAACATACTGCTGATATTTTGTACAGTGGAAATTCCTTGTCATGTATCCTTGTTTTTTAGTAGCTTTGTGGAGTAATTGTCTCACAGTGCCAGTGCTATCACTGCTGCTACTTCCTAGTTCTGAGTGCTGACTTCCTCCCCTCTCCTCATGTAGTTCTATAGCTTATCAGATCAGTGCTACCAAGAAAACCCACGTATCAGCTCTGTTAACCTGTCCCTTCTCAATAACGTCAACACATCCCTAAACACATTGAACAGTCTTCAGGTTATGGTGGCTAACAAGGGTCACCTTCAGTCTGCAACTGGAAATGGGACTAGCACTGTCAAAGGAATTAACAAAGGGCACGAGGTCAATGTCCAGTGCTGCTCTCATACCACCCATTCTTTAGCTGCTGGTACCATTGAGAGAGAGGCTGATGATGATAGATACCACTAACATCACAATAGGCATCTGTGTGCATTTCTCTTACTCTATCAAAGCAAACAGTTCAGCTAAGGATAGTTCACTTAACTTAGGTATAACACAATACAGCCATTTACTGCAGAAGGTGAAATTTATATCAGTTCTATTCTCTGCCTTATCCACATTGGAGGTGATGGATGCTTTGGCTCTAAGATTCAGCTTTTCTTATCCATCCACAAAGCTAAGACTCTGGTCCAACCTCCTCATATCTCACATCTCAATTACAGCAATGATATTTGCTGGCCTTTGCAAATATAACCTTATTCTGCTCCTATCCATTCTCACAGTTGCTGCAAATTATTTTCCCTAGCCTTTGCTTAGACCATGTCATCCTTTTCTTTAAATTTTTCTACTGGCTCCTCCTTCTCTATCACATCAAGCGTAAGCTGCTTGTGTTAATTTTGAGCCTTTCAGAGTATAGTGCCACTCAATGTTTTATCTTTCATTCACTACCAAGATATGGATTTCTGCCTCCAGGCAGCCCCTGTTGCTAGCCTCTCACTTGTTAATTTTTCAAACTTTTGTGCTTCCTCCCATGCGTTCCCTCAAATTTGAGAGGTGCTTCCCATAAACAACCTCAAATCTACTTCCTTATTTTCTCTTTGACTATCAAGCTAACAAATACTGTATCATTGTTTCCCTGTACTCCCTCTGCCCTCCTTGGTCTCTGTTTTATAGTTTGATTGTAAATTCTTTGGCCGGGGGAGGGGGTCTATGCTTTTGTTCTGTGTTTGTTCAGTGCCTAGTCCATGATCCATTCAGAGCTCCTATAGCAAAAATAGAATTGACTATATTTTGTGGAAGAATATGAGAGGGTTAAAGGCTTGACTCAGTTCTAGAATCAAAACTGAATCAGATCAGACAGTAAAGTAGCCAGATGCTAAAGGAGCACTGGAAGATGACAAGGTTATTGCAGACAAACTAAATTAATTCTGTGCATTAGCACTGTGAGGCAATTAATCCATGGTCTTCCTGGCTGAGGATATGAGAGAGATTCCCCAACCTGAGCCATTATTTTTGGGTGACAAATCTGAGGAACTGTCCCAGACTGAGGTTTCATTAGAGGTGGTATTAGAACAGATTGATACATTAAATAATAAGTCACTAGGACACAATGACATTAATCCAAGACTTCTGATGGAACTCAAATGTGAAAATGCATATGTGTACTGGCTGTGGTTGTAACCTTGCCTTTAGATCAGTTTCTGTACCAAATTATTAGTGGATAGCTAAAGTGACATGTATTTTAAAATTGGGTTCTAGAAGTGGTTCTGGGAGTTGCAGGCTGATAAGTCTAACTTTAGTTCCAGGCAATTTAATTGAAACCATAAAGACAGTATAGAGCAGAATAGTCAGACACATAGATGGACACAATTTATTGGAGAAGAGTCAACACTTTTTTTTTTTGGATTGGGAAATGATGCCTCATCAGACTACTAAAATACATTGAGGGAGTAAACAATCATGTGGATAATGCATATCCCCTAGATATAGTGTCCTTAGATTTCCAGAAAGCCTTTGATAACCTCACCAAAAACTCTTAAGAAAATTAAGCTGTCAGGACATAAGAGAGAAGGTGGAATATGACAGAGGTCTATGAAATCGTGACTGGTAGGGAGAAAGTGTATAAAGAACTAGGGGGCACCACATGAAATTAATAAGCTGCAGTTTTAAAATAAGCAAAAGAAAGTTCTTTCCAAAATGCACAGTCAAGTAGTGGAACTTCTTGCCACAGGGTCTTGTGAAGGTCAAAAATTTAAAAAAAAGAGCTCTATAAATTCATAAAGGAGAGGTTCATCAATGGGTATTAGCCAGAGTGGGCAGGAATGGTGTCGCTAGCCTCTGTTTGTAAAGAAGCTTTGAATGGGCAACAGGGTCAACAGATCACTTGATGAATACCTGTTTTGTTCATTCCCTCTTGGGCACCTGACATTGGATACCGTCAGAATGCAGAATTCTGGACTTTTGGGCTGGATCTACTCTTGCTCCCAACTTCGAAGGGTGCATGGTAATCAGAGTCACAGGAGATTACTAATGAAGTGCTGCACTTAATACACAGCACTTCATAAAGCTAATTTTCCCCTGTGGCAACTTTGAAGCTTCAAACTTTGAAGTGCCAGCATGCATGTAGCCATGGGCACTTCGAAGTGACCATGCTACTTCAAAATCTCTTTACTCCTCAAAATTTTGAAGGATTTAGAAGTGTCCGCTGCTACACGCATGCCGGCACTTCGAAGTTTGAAGCTTTGAAGTTGCTGCGGGGGAAAATTAGCCTAATGAAGTGCTGTGTATTCACTGCAGCACTTCATTATTAATCTCCCATGGCCCTGATTACCATGCCGCTTTGAAGTTGGGGGAAGTGTAGACAAGCCCTTGGTCTGACAGACTATGGCTGTTCTTATGCTCTTAGATTAGAGATTAAAATTTGCCCAAAGTCAGCCTTTGCCTGAAAGATCCTATGCTGTGCAAGCATGGCTAGCACTAATATCCACTTGATGGGACATTCTTTTGACGTAGATAAACAAGAGCAAATATTTAGGCTGTGTGATTTTGTTATTCTAGAAAAGCATTTTCAAAATGGGCAAGATTATGGAATATCCCAAGAGATATTCCTTGTGTCAGAATATGTGGCTGAAAATGGGGCAATATTAAACTATTTCTTCTGCTTTATTATTGTTTATTTTGTCTGTTTCCCCTGGACTTTTCTCTAATATATTTCAAACCAAATAGAATTATATATCTACACAAACACACTAACACAGGAAGAATAGACATGTATGACTGCTTGTTTGTGGTGTCTTTAAAAATAAAGTTCACGTTTCTACTGAACAGTTATTTTGGCATGATAAATTGCATTCTGTCGTCCTTCACTGTGCTTTTCTTTCAAATGTACTAACATTCAAATATTAAAAAATTAATTACCTTTTGGCAGTCCATCAAATATAAACAGAACATCTGCAATGAGCTTTTAAATGCTTCTCATATGACAAAAGTGGCAGACTAAAAAGATCCACATTCCCTTGATGTTTACAGAATTTAATAGTTTTCCTTTTAAAAGTCAGTTTTGCAGTCTACCATGAAGTACATAGACATTTTAGATTGCATTTAAAATCAGGCATGCAACCTAATATGTGACTTCCTGGAGATGAATTCCCAATCCTATACTTTATAGATTTTTATAAGATATGTCTTCTATTACATTAAAAAATCTACCTAATTTCTTACTTATACAATCTTTACTAATCATATCAATTGAAATACCTCAGAATGTGTTTAGGTTCAGATTCAAGTGAACTAAAATCTTACAAATTGTTAATTGTTTTCATCCTCAATGGTAGAAATGTCACAAAACCTAGCAATATCTAAACTGAAAAAAAGTTGTTTTGGATACTTTCAGTTTTGGATTGAACTCCAAATCAAAACCCTTGGGCAGAATTTAATTCATGGAGTTTGATTTGAACAACAGAAGAGAATAAAAGGGTGCATATGACACTGATTTTGGTTCATCTGCAGTATTAAGTTTGACTGTCATTAGCTTTTAGAGACTCCATATGTTGCAGATGGTAGTTTTGAGTGGAAAATTCAAAATTTTCTCTGAAGTACTCACACACACAGTATAATCAGAGTTCTTGAAACTTATTGCCTATTAAGAATTTTAGACATCATATGTCTGAATGTATAAAGCAGGATGTAATAAGTGCAGTAAATCTTTCCCCTTCCTAGAAAAAGAGGTTCTAGAAACATTTCAGTGTGCGTGTGTATGCACACACCTTTCTTTCTGTCTCTTTCATATAGTAAGTATTAGAGCTGGTTGAAAACTGGTGAAAATATTTTGCATTTTTCTGTCAAATAATTGATTTGACTTAAATTACATTTTAATTCCAACTATCTGTAACAGAGATGATAGATAATGGCAGCCATGAATTCAGAAAGGAATTCTCCTAAAAATGGGTGTATATCTAAATATTAACCCATAAGCAAGGAAATTGTTGGACATTAGGAAGACACATTATTACAAAGGATGTAAATTTACCACATCATAGAGGTGCTGTATGAAAATGACAAGACTACAACCATCTCTATTTTCTTCTCTTTTCTTTAACCCCTCAATTAAATGTAAAACAGTTACAGTATCTCATCTGAGAGGGGCCTTCAATATTATAATCATACAATCCACAAAGGAGTTTCCCAGTTCTACAATACCATGAGATCATTTTGGTTGTACAAATAATAATAATAATAATAATAATCATCATCATCATCATCATCTAAAATGAGTGCTCACTAGATAATAGATAAAGTTCAGAAATCTTTCATGTAAGTTAGTGTAATACCATATATGTTTTAGCATAAGGTAGCATTCATGAAAATCAGAGCACTATTCCTAGGTTTGTGAGGGCATTTTTCAGGTGAGCTATGCCTCTAAGCTTGCTGCTAAAACGATAATTTCTTCTTGCTCACTGCACTATTGTGTCACTGACAAGTGAATGACTCTAATGACTTCAGCAAAAAGAAATAAGAACACTGAAAGCCTAAGGATGATAAATGCCCCTCATTTTTGTTTCCAAGTACCCTTTAGATCATAGGCAGATGAACCTGACTGCTTGTTGCCAACTACATATGCAAATAGTGACTGATCAATTAATGAATGGTTCTGTTTTCCACAGCTGTGAGACTGTGATTACGAAAAGAATCGAACCATAGAATCGACTGAGGAAAGACCACCTTGCCAACTTGACAGGGTCACAAAAACACCAAGGAAGTCATTTATTATTGCTATTCATTATAGAAAGGTTATAGTCATCCTTCTAATTACTTTTCTTACTTAGGATTGGTAACTAACTTTTCCACAGATTGCTTGTCACTTGGACTGACCTCTGTATAAAAATCAATACATATTTGCATTTGTGGTGCTCATTACAATGAAAGATGACACAGTCTGGGAATAAAACATGTCTTTATAATAGCAGAGTAGGAACTTAAAAAGTCATGATAAAAAAAGGTTTAGATTCTCTTTCTAATTGTCTCTCTACTCATATGATCTCATAAAAACTGTGATTAATAATGATTATTCTGATGCTTTCATAAGATTTCTACTGTGAAAGATGAGCCAACAGAATACCAGTCTCAGAGGTGCAAAGATATTGCCTCATTGTTTTCTTAATTTAAAATGTTGAGTAATTGAATAATAACAAAGAAACTTCATAACCCTCTCTCTCTCTCTCTCTCTCTGTGGTAGGAAGGGGATTTCCTGGGACAGCTAGAGAAATCAGTCCAGGATACCTTTGCTTAAAATCCAGGCTACTCACAGCCCCAGGCTGGGATTTCCTTCTTATTAAGGCAAATCCAACCAGCCTCCACAGCACTTCTGCCAGCCCCACTGGACAGCCAGATGCCACACAAGCAAACCCACAGACTTCTCAGATGCTCTACCAGCTCAGACCAACAAACCCCAACTTCAGGTGAGAGGCTTTTAAGCCTAGTTCACCAAACACCACGCAGATTCTTCCAGACCCCAAAGGGCCCAGCCGCAGGCCCCGGTCAATATATACTTGGATCTTACCCAAACAACCACACAAAAGTCAGATCCTTAGATTTAATATCTAAGGGTTTATTAACACCAAAGAAAGAACAGGGTTGGAGAGAATTGTTAAAGCAATACTTTACATGCATTAGTCATAACTACTGATGCAGGCCACTGATGTTATTTGCTGATTCTTGAGAGTCTCTGAAAGTTCATTTCAGGTTACATAGATTCAGTCATTGGAGAACTGTAGATCCAGCCTGCTGGGGTTCACATGCTGGGACATGGACCCTTGGAGGACATGAGACAAAATATCTAAGATGGCCACCACTAAATGCACATGATCCTTCTGAGGGATGGACCCCCACTCCAGACAGACAATGTTTGAGGACTGAAGAATAAAGACAATACCTTCCAGGGTCCATCTTATAGCTTTTCATATGCAGAGGGAAAATTCCATTTTTTTCCCATAGGCCTGGGCTTACCACCTCACCAGGTGGGTCACTGTGCTGAGTTCCCATTCATTGTAAGTCTCAGTAGGAAAACCCCACCATCACAAAACGGGTGTTGGCCATTTGGGCCTTTGCTCAGTCTATTGTCCTGGCTGGGGTGGAGCCCTACTTCCCATTGTGAACCTTAGCACTGAAACATTTCTCATACAGCTGCAGAGCTAAAAACCTATAACTTTACATATGTACATGATACAGACACACAAGTAGCATACACAGATTCAGGGTGTAGTCAGCTTTCATCTGACACCTTGCATGGCAACTATAGCACAATATTTGGGATCAATAGCCACACTGGGCATATAAATTGCTTCTAGACCCAATATAAAAGTCCAGCCATGTCTCTCTTGCTCACACACGCACACACACACACACAAACACACACAATCTTTTCTTTTGGTTCTCTGGCTACTTGTGAGTTACTTTCTTTATTTAAGAAATTGGCTTAAGTCACAAAATTTGAATCCAAATCCAGATTCAAATACTCAAATTTCAGATTCAGTCTTGGTTACGCCCATTATTAATATAAGTTATTTGCATAATTTAGATTCAGGTTCAGAGTTGAGTACCATCTATGACATACAACCATTGCTGTTATTTTTCCTAATAGTGTATATAGCCCCACATTTTCTGGCATTAACAATTCCCAGTCCAGAGTTCTAACAGCCACAGAGATATTGGCTGTAGCATCACTTGAGACACACAGAGGTCTTTGCGACCCAGTTTTCTGTGCACCTCTGAGGAGTCTGTTTCTGGCTCATCTGGGAATTATCTCATGACCAGTCTGATACTAGCTCCTTAGATTGCTTGTCTTGTAGTCTCTCTCTCTTTCTGGTCTCAGCTATGCCCTCATCATGGTGTAGTTCTCCAGTCAGGTCACTATAGTTCTCCCTTTCTAGCATATCAAAGTTCCACTGAACAAACATCAGATTCACTGCCCAGTCTCTGTCACTCTCCCAGGTGATGTAGGGAAACCCAGGCTTGCTCACTATTCAGGGTTCCAACCCAGGGACTCTATACCCAGCAATCAAGGTCCAATGTAAGACCTTGTTACTGTTTGTATAGGCACTTTCCCACCTTTCTTCTCTAACTCTTTGCCTATTTCTGGGCTACCACTGGAGCTATCTCTGTTCCGTTTGGCTAATTGTCCATATTCTTGTATCTACCCATCTTCCCTGCTCTCCATGTCTTTGAAGCCCACTTTTACCACCAATTTCCTTTCTTTAAGCCTATAGCTGCTCCTCCCCAAGATGGGTTTAATCGGCCATTACGTATCATTAGCCCTGACTCTCCTCCATATGCAGCCTGCCACAGGTTGTTTTTACTTTGTCAGACTTGGAATGCAGCTGACAGCCCATCAGAGTTATCCTCTGCAATATTGGCTGTATTCTTCTCCAACAACAGAAACTCTTAACATTTAGATAAAACAGCACCCTGAATTCTGATCAATATACATGAAGGAGAGAGAAAGTTAAACCTTGAGTTGTTCGAGATGATCTATAGATTACTGTCTATCCTCAAGTGGCTGGCATATAAGCAATGAATTAAAACAATGTACTTACAAAAACTCTTTGCTGCATTTTTTTGCCTTTCTTATTTCTTCATAGCTGCGTCTACACGTGCATGCTACTTCGAAGTAGCGGCACCAACTTCGAAATAGCGCCCGTCGCGTCTACACGCGTCGGGCGCTATTTCGAAGTTAACTTCGAAGTTAGGCGGCGAGACGTCGAAGTCGCTAACCCCATGAGCGGATGGGAATAGCGCCCTACTTCGACGTTCAACATCGAAGTAGGGACGTGTAGACGATCCGCGTCCCGCAACATCGAAATAGCGGGGTCCTCCATGGCGGCCATCAGCTGGGGGGTTGAGAGATACTCTCTCTCCAGCCCTTGCGGGGCTCTGTGGTCACCGTGGGCAGCAGCCCTTAGCCCAGGGCTTCTGGCTGCTGCTGCTGCAGCTGGGGGTCCGTGCTGCATATACAGGGTCTGCAACTAGTTGTTGGCTCTGTGTATCTTGCACTGTTTAATGAAAGTGTGTCTGGGAGGGGCCCTTTAAGGGAGCGACTTGCTGTTGAGTCCGCCCCGTGACCCTGTCTGCAGCTGTGCCTGGCTCCCTTATTTCGATGTGTGCTACTTTGGCGTGTAGACGTTCCCTCGCTGCGCCTATTTCGATGTTGGGCTGAGCAACGTCGAAGTTGAACATCGACGTTGCCAGCCCTGGAGGACGTGTAGACGTTATTCATCGAAATAGCCTATTTCGATGTCGCTACTTCGAAATTAGCTATTTCGATGTAGCGTGCACGTGTAGACGTAGCCCATATGTGCAGCTCCACTGACCTTTTTAAAATCTGTCTGATTTTAGGTTCGGTACACTTTGATTAGGGAAATGTTAATCCCAACAGGTATTTTGCACAGAAAAATGTGATAAAGATGCTTTGGAATAAATAACATGCAGACAGCTTTATTTTGGGATCAGAGCTGGGAGACAAGAGTGAAGATAGGTTTTAGCTAACTAGTCCTGCAATGCTGCATTTTTGCAATAGCATTAAAACTGTAAGCACGGGACTGAAATATTTTCATACATTATGCGAGCTGGTTTGATTCTTGTAAAATTCGCATTACGTTTTGGCCCAGTAGCTAAAGCCATAAGGATAAACAGCCCTTACAAAAGTTTCGAATAGGTTTTAAATAAATAACTAGTTCAGTAGTAGAGGATTTTTCATCATATAAATGAGTGCCGTATATCACTGGCTAGCCAAAAAATGGATTCAGGGTGCAGGAATTCCCTTAACTCTGGTAATGTTTATTACAGAGAGGTTTGTGTTTTTATATCCACCCTTCCAGAAAATAACAGGAATTTACCTGAAACTTTAAAATTAAATGGCACTTTCATTTCTTGCCTACTCTAGTTCAGGGCTCAGCAACCTTTCCAAGGTGGAATGCTGAAATTTGACCTTTTGACCTCTACGTATGGTCCAAGTGCTGGTGATACCTTTTAAAGTCACTCATAGACCTACTTACAACAGCTTGATTAACAAATTAATTCAGATAAACAGCTTTACTATTTAGGGGGTGGTTGGTAGCATTAGCTGGTCTTTTGTTAGTTCACAGGCAGCATGGCTTTGAGCAAGCTCACAGCTGCATGCGAAAGGAGGAGTGGGGCTGAGCTCCTGCTTCAAGTACTGATGAAAATCGGCTCGCATGCCATTCTTGGCCACTCTTGGCACCTGTGCTTGGGGTTGCTCACCACTGTTGTAGTTTATGTCTTTGAATAAATTAGTGCCACAGGTTCATACTCTGCTCTCAGTTGCACTGATGTCGATATGGGTAACTCCAGAGTAACTCCACTGACTTTAATATTCAGTGTGATATAAGGCAGACACATACCTTGATGGATTTGGAAGCTAATAAGAGTTGTAGGTATTGTAGCTAAGAGCAGACTATGGCGTCTGGACAGTATGACTGTGGCTTTGTCTACACTAGCCTCTTCCTTCTGGAAGGGGTATAGTAATGTGTGAGTTGGGACAGTGCTAATGAGGCCCTGTTGCTTCTGAATTGTGTGTCGCCCATGTAGATGGGAGCCTTTCAAAAGGAACCCCCGGACTTTGAAAGCCCCTTCTTCTTAAAACCAAATAGGAATCGTGTGCGGCCACTATTATGCTAATGAGGCACTGCATTTTCACGGCAGCACCTCATTAGCATTTGTCCCAACTCCCTCATTACCATGCCCCTTCTGAAAGGAAGAGGCGAGTGTAGACGTAGTCTATATGTTGCCCTAGGTATTGGTTAGTAAGTGATAAGTAAACAGAAAGTCAAGAGACCTTTGGTTCTCCCAACCCATTCATAGTAAATCACCATATAGGTTTGCACCCAACGTCAAGATCTTATTCAAGGTACTTTACTTCAGGACAAAGAGAATAAGAGCAAAGTGAGTTCAGTTAAAGTTTTATGCCACATGTTAGAAAACATTGACATATTTTGAATACTTTGCATTCATAATAGACTCTGAAACTTCCACTGGCTGCAATCCATCATATTTCTAATTTTGCAAAGGCACAGATGGCTGTCCACTGTAGTGGTCCCAACATTAGTGAATTTAATATGGAATGGAATGATTGATTAAAAATTGTAATCACAAATTACAGCTTCTAATTGTGATTAATATGAGTTTGCTATTTCTGACAATAATTACTTTTCTTCCCCCTTTTTTTCAGAGGTAGACAATGGCAAATAAGTGGCTTATAGGCTTAAAAATTAAAGAAGACTTTAGGGCTAAATGAGTAATTTAATATTAATTAAAAAATGAGACAACTGCAGTTAGAACAGTTCATTTTAGTATGGTTTCAGGGGTTACCATTATCCCTGTGATAACAGGGTGTCTTTTTTTCATCATTACCAATCATCTCTTGTGGGAAAGTAAGAGCTAATAATTTGCTTGTATATTAACCTTTGTATTATTAAAATTATTTACCATGCTTATACTTTTTGTGGTGTTTAGGAACAGAACTTTCTCACAAAAGAACTGTTTGCATGTTTTTGAGATTAAATAATTTGATTATCTGAGGAAGTGAAGACTTAGTGGTCTACTATTGAGACTATTTTTTTTTTGTCATTGGTCACAAACATTGCTTGGGGTTCACTATACTTTAGATCAAGGCCATAAGTTCTCATTGATAGAATCCTCATACATCAATTAAAATCTGGATGAATTTGCAATATAGTCCCTGGTATCTCTGTTGTTGGCTGAGCCACAGAGGCCCTCCACACAACTTTATGGCATTTTCTGCTTGGCTGTAATGCAATTCCAAAATTTCAGGGACTGTCCTAGGCATTGGTGGCCAGAACCCAATCAATTTGGAGTCAAGCCAAAGAAACATAAGGGGGAAAATGAAGAACACATGGGGTCCCTGCCATCTGTTCAGCACAGTTACAAGTTCAAGCACTGCTGCAATCATATGCAGATTAAACAAGGAGACCCCTAGAATAAGAGGTGGGGAATTGTAGTGAATCCTTGTGATTCTTGTTATACACACTCGGGCTAGAAATGGGTGTAGCACATTGTCCAGGGCTCCCTTACCAGCCATTGTCATAGTGGAATAGTGCCACTAAGCTATAACCCATGTGGTCAACAGGCACTGTGGGCTGTGGGGAAAGGTGTGGGGGAGCAGCCAAGTGCTTCCCTAAGAGGCAGGGACTTGGGTGATGAGACAGCGCTGGGGGCAGCCAACCATCAGAGCCACACTTACTACTGTGCTGCAGCTCCTCATAACCCTTCAGAGCCCTGTGGAGTGCCCGGAGTGAGACTTCAAAGGTAACTGGGTTCCAGCCACCGCCACTGCCACAGTAGCAATGGTGGCAGCTGGGAGTCGTGGGTCCTTAGAATCACCGGGTCCCAGGCAAACCATTTCCTTTCCTCCCCACCCTTCCCAGCAGCAGGCCTGGGTATGGCTGAATGATGTCCAGAGAAGGCATTTGGTCTCAGGCATACTTCTGCAAGACTTCTTAATGAAAGTTATGAGCAAATGCAGATCTGGCCAGACAGCCAATTTATCAAAAGAGAGGCAATTGGGGAGCAAGCAGAAGGGATCACATGATGCCTCAAGAGCTACTTTCCCAGAATTAGATCCGAGGACATGCACTAGCAGTGAGTGGGAACCCCATTACAAATATAGAACCATCAATACATTGGATTATTCTGTAAAACATAAGGAAGCAAAAATCTTCCTCCTTGTGCTCGACAATTCCCTCATCCCTGGGAGTGACAGTAGCCTCTTACCTCTGCAGCCCCCTTTCAGCTTCCTGTCTTTAAAATACTCTCCAGTCCTACCTTCAGTTGGGCCACCACTACATTGCTGTACTTTATTTAGCTGAAACACTTTCCCGATTGTTAATTCCTTCTTCTGTCATATACTATAGTCTTCCCACAGACAGCAGAACCAGGTGGCTAAAAGGCCTCAGAAGTAGGGAAGGGCTCAGGGCACACGGATGGCATCTTGATTGAGTTTGTGTCCTGGGCAGCCTCTGGCCATTGAACTCATGTATAGCCTGAACTGCTTCCTATGCACAATCCTCTCAGAAGATACTCCCTGGTGCTGCTGCTACTTTGCCTCTGAGGCTGAATTAGTCAGGTGAAGTTCCTTAATTGGGTGCATGGGAGTTTAAATTTTCTCTTCACTCACAGGTAACTTGCATATTTTTGTTTCATTTTATCTCTTTTAATTCACATCTGTCTGCTTGTGAGACCCCACTTTAAATTCTCTCTGTATTTGTTTTGCTTTTCTCATCCCTTCCCAGTTTCTTTCCCTTCTTCTCATTCACATTCCTGTCTTTCTCCCCAGCTTCTCCTCTTTCCCCTAAGTGTGCTGCAAGCTAGATGCATCAGAAAAGTCACACCAACCCTGGCAATACACCAAGAAGGGCATAAAAGAAGTCTGAGACCAAAGAAGGATGAAAGAATGAGGCCATGCTACGCATTCAGCAGTCTAAAGGTTCCATTCCATCGGGTGACCCAAAGTGACTGTAAATCTTGAATGGGGTGGACAGGATCTTCATAATTAGAGTTTGTGGAAAAATATTAAAAAAATTCCAATTTTGATGAAAAACAAATATTTCTTTTGCAATGGAGCAAGACAAGCTTTTAATTTTTCCCAAATATTGATATATATTTTTGATATAATTGATATTATCAATTATAATTGATAATTATGAAGTAGGCCACATGAAAAACCCACTGACCATGAGACACTGGGGCTTCTGAATCAGATACCATGAATCTGCTGGCGGTAGGGAGAGGTTGGTCACAACAGGGATAGAACAGTGGCTCTCAACCTTTCCAGTCTCTTGTACCCCTTTCAGGAGCCTAATTTGCCCTTTTCTGAGCAACTGGATGAACAAGAAGTAGGTCTGAGTGGCCTTATAGGTGCTAAAATTTTACATTATTTTATTCTGCGTTATTAGCAAAAAATTTATATTTGTAAGTTCAAGTTTTTGTATAAAGAGTTTTCACTACAGTATCTGTAATGGAGGAATTGAAAAATATTATTTCATTTGTTATTTTATTGTGCAAATGTTTTTATTATAATAATAATAATTTTTATTATAATAATAACAAGTTAGGACTGCATACTTTGTATATTTGAAAATGTAAAAAATCAAAAAAATTAATAAACTTCCATTTTTACAGTCTTTCTCATGTCTTCTATGATTGTTAAATGTTGCAAGTAAAAGTGTAATTATAGTACACAGACTATAAACCAGACTGTGTGAAATTTCAGTTTGTACTGATTCTGCTAGTGCTTTTTATGTATCCTGTTGTAAAACTAGGCAAAAACCCAGATGAATTAATATATTCCCTGGAAGGAAACTTCTCTTACCTTCTGAGGTAAATGTATACCGTTTGAAAGTGACAGTTAAATCGACTATTAAACTGTATTATACAGAGGAGCCACTAAGTGGCACTGTGTGGCTGTGGCCACACTACCCATCCATTTCAGAATGGAGCATGTAAATGTAGCCATTCGAAAATGCAAATGAGTAGCAGATTTAAATATCTCACACCTCATTTGCATACTCCCATGAGATCTGGATTCTGAAAGGGGCTGCCTTTGAATCAAAAGCAGCCCTGTAGCCGGGGTTCCTTCCAAAGGTAACCTCACTCTTGAAAGCACCCTTCTTCCCAATGGGAAAAGGGTGCTTTCGAAAGCGGGGTTTCCTTTCAAAGGAACCCCAGCTACATGGCTGCTTGCATTTCAAAAACAGTCCCTTTTGGAATCCAGATGGTGTGAGAGTATGCAAATGAGGCATGAGATATTTAAATCCACACCTCATTTGCATTTTCAAATGGCTGCATTTAGATGCGCCTTCCAAAAGGAAGGGGTAGTGTAGATGCAGCCTGTGAGAATAGCCCATTTAACCTATCCTGAGCCCTAACTGGCAGAAAATTTAGGATCTTATGATCAACACAGCCCATGTGTATAAGCAAAGAGTACAGAGACTGCAGCCTGCACTCGTTTGCAGAGTGACCACCATTCTTGGATGCTCATTTAAAAAAAAAATCAGTTTCTGGGTTTACTTGCCTGATGAAGAAAAGGCCAAAGTCACCCATTACAAGACCATAACAGCACTAACACCATAATGCTACAGGACCAGAATGTCAAGGTGACTTGAAAACAGAAGACAACAGTTTGTGGGCTCAATCCCAACTCATGACGAATCAGGAGTGGGACAGTAACTTGGGCAGCAGCAAATGTGGCCAGCTCGAACATGAGCTGGTGTTGAGGAACTAAGCTAACACCAACCCTCCTCTATAATTTATCCAGTGTTTCTCATATCCTTTCCTCAATTAATGTTTGTTTTCTGAAAAATAAAATGAAAGTATACATGCTTCACTTAATCATTGTTGTGGGGTGGGGCAAGGCTGGGGATGAGGGGTTCAGTTGCAGGCTGCCCCGGGGTAGAGGGCCACCCCAGCCCTCTCTCACCACAGCATTTTGGAGCCAGGTGAGAAGCCCTCTCCATGCCTGCTGCCGCTCCAGCAGACACAGCCAGGGGAGGGGTGCATGTCCCTTGGCTGGGGCAGGTCCAGGTTTGTCTGCCTCTGTGGTCCCAAGTCAGAGTGAGAAATGCAGCAAACTGCACTTTCCCCTCCTTCCCTGATGAAGTGGAACAGCCAGCAATGTTTCTGTAAGAATCAGTGAGGTGGTGATGTACACACCAGCTCCACTCCCCCCTGCAACTGTCCTCTCTATAGGATGCCTGGGTGGGTTGGGGCAGGGCAGTCCTGCACTGGGGGTGAGGCACCACCAGCCAGCCCTTTTCCCCTGCCTGGTCATTCTGTCTCTGTTTTGGGCATATCTCATTTCCCTAACCCAAACAAACCCTTATCTTGCTTTATGTTACAATAAAGGGAAGCTATACATCAAATGTGGTGGTCCTTGCTCTTTCTGTTTAGGAGGAGTTCTTAGACAGGCAGGTCGACAGACTCACAGCCCAACTCTTTCAAATTGATAGGAAATATGTTTACTTCAGCAGATAGGTTTCTGTATGCTGTCTAGGTTTTAAGCTGTCCAGATTTTAGTAATGCTTTGGCACAAGAGACTACTTGGAGCTAGGAACTTAATTTACTGTAGCTGCTGCTAAAACTGCATAAGGAATTTCAGCATCTAGCCCTTTATAATGTAGTTGCTAGTAGGAGTATTTGGTGTTAAAAATAGTATATTCAGAGGAGTAAAACGTATAGGCAAAGTAATTGGGATGAAGAAAGGCTCATGTTGCCATTATAATTTTTTCCCCAAAGCGGGTTACAAACCAGACTGAAGAATAGGATTAATATTGAGATTTGTAGAATATTTATAAAGAGTTAAGGTGACTAAGGTAATATCTGTTGTTGGATCCATTCGTGTTAGTGAGAGAAATGTATTTTCAGCATTACACAGAGCTATTTCTGGGAAACTTACAGAGTGTCACAACTAAATAGAAAATGAAACACAGTTTAGCACAAGTAGGTGACATATACTTCAAGGGATCATTGCAGGGGAAGAGGCCCATTAATACCCCTACATTCAGAGGAGAAAAGGAAAAGGGTGGGAAGAAGCTGGGGGATGAGGTAGTGTATAATGGATTATTATAATTAGTCAGAAACCCAGTGTCATGATTCCATTCGTAATTATTAGGGTCTAGCAAAATTATGAATTTAAGCTCCCAGACTTTTCTCATATCAGACTGGTAGCCATGTTAATCTGGATCTTCAAAAACAATAAGTCCTTGTGAACCTTATAGACAGAGGCTGTATCCACACTACAAAAATAACTTTGAAGTTTCTTACTTCGAAGTACAACTTCAAATTAAGCAACTTCATAGTTGAGCATCTACACACATCCTACTCTGAAGTTAAACTAAAGTTAAACTAAGTACCATTCCTTGTGCTTGTGTGCTTAGAATGGCTTCCTCTGTCCAATAACTTATATCAGATCTTGACAGAGTGGACACTGTTCTATTTTCCTTTCTTTAAGCCTTCCAAGACTTCAGCAGTATTTTTTTTTCTTTTTTTTCCTTTACTTTGTGAGATATTAACTGAATACCAACAAAGAAACAGATTATAAACTCCAAGGGAAAGCATGAACAATAGAGTTTTCTTCATGCTTTATTGGCAGTATATTAAGTCTGAAAACTAATGCCAGCCAAGGATTACTTCCCAAAGAAGACTGTGAATTCTGTTAAAAGTTTATAGTTTCTGACTCAAATATTTTTATATTAGGTTTACAAATGAACTATTTACAGGTGATCTAATGACTGATATGCAAACTTTTCTTGTTGTCAGAGCGGAATGAGAATGGGATTTGTATGAAAAATGGCACTGTGTATTTTATGTAAGAAAGCTGAGAATTAGAAATATTTTGCATCTAATAGGAACATCTGACTGTGCAGTGAAACTGGGGTGGAGTTGGATTTTTTGTTAAATTCCCCAATAATTGTGGCAGCTGTGACTAGAGCAGCATAAGGAAAACATTGGAATGACAGCTGTGCTATAGGGGAATATAATGCTATGATTGGAAAAATACAATTCATTTCTTCCATCCTAAGAATAAAAGGAATGGGTATGTATGCTCACAGTAAATCTAGACTGAGTTATAAACAATCAATTTTATGACAGAGAACATAGCAAATCCCCTACTAACCCCTGCCAGCAACATTTGCTTTAGGCAGTGGAAAAAAATTCTTACTTTGGGGATTAAACAAAGGAACATGTTTGATATGGAGCTATATCACAAGGCTAACCTATGAAAGGGAACAAATGTTGCAAAACAAAGAATATTGGTATTCAAAAGAGAAAAAGAGGAGTATGGTATGAGCACAGGAAAAAATATTTAAAAAGAAAGAAGGATGTCAGGGCAGTAATAAGACTTCACTCACTCTTTTGTTAGAAATGGGTCATTTCTTTTTTATATTTATGTGGCTACCTTCAATTAACATTGTCACTCTTCGAAGAGAAGAAATACAGGACTGAAGCAAAGAGAAATGATACCCTATGGCAAGCAACAGATATGGGAGAAAAGGTCTTGGGTTACAGGAAGAGGGAGAAGAGTCAGAAAAATACTGGTGTATATAATTATTGTGGTATACGAGTGTGGAGTGCTTTAGATAGATAAAGGAATAGAGGTGGGAAAAGGAGGACACAAATAGAGAAATGAGGTTAGAGAGAGCTTAACGAGAGAGAACGGAGATGGCAATTTTCTAATGTAGGTCAATCAAAGTGCCAAAATCATCAGATTATGAAATTTGACCTTTATCTTTCCCTGGCAAGTGGAAGAATTAAAGTATATGGTAGTATTGAGGAATTCATCTTCTGCAAGTCCAACTGAAGCATTTACTTACAGATCAGAAAGGATCATAAGTGCGATCTACCAGTGCTGGTCTCAGAAGACATTATTTGACTATGAGTCTAGTCTTGTAACACCAGAGGGAAAGCAATATTTATTTATTTTAAATTGTAAAATCACAAAGAGGCACAACCCAAACTTCCCAATGCTCCTCTTCAGCTTGCCTATACTCACCTCTATGGACGTCAACTGACAAAAAATTCAATGTGTGACATATTTAACTCCAGTAGTGTCAGATGATTTATTTAGGTCAGTGCTTCATCACAATTTACACTCTGAAATGTTTCCTTTTTATTTTCTTTCCCACAATACAATTTTTGAATGTGCAGAAGCTGATGAACTCTTCTTGGGAACAGATGAGCTGAAAGTTTCACTTCATATCTTTAGTTCTGATGATCAAAGACCAATTAATGTTTTTACTGAGGTTTCAAAAGACCTTTAGATACTGACAAAATTTCTGTAGGAGGGAATGTATAAAAGTTGTGTATTAGAGTGTTATAAGCAACACTCTAGAAGTAATTCTTCCACTTTATTATGAACTGATTAGACCTCAATTGGAATAGGGGTCCAGTTCCGAGCACCACATTTCAGAAAAGATTTAGAGAGGGTGCAGAGAAGAGCAAATGAAAAGGTTAAAGAACTAGCAAATATGATCTATGAAAGAAGATTAAATGAATTGGGATTATTTAGTTTGTAAAAGAGAAGGTTGAAAAGGGACATGATACCAAGTTCCAGGTACCTAAAATGGTGTTACAAGGAAGAGGGAGAAAAATTATTCTCCTTTGATGATAGGACAAGAAACAGTGGGCTTAAACTGCAGCAATGAAGACTTTTTTTGGAAGTTAGGATAAAAAATCATAACCATCAGAGTGGTTAAATGCTGCAATAAATTGGCTAGAGTAGTTGTACAATCTCCATCACAGGAGACATTTAAGAACATGCTAGATACATTTCTAACAGGGATGATCATAGATGGTGCTTGGTCCTCCTGTGAGGGCAAGGGACTGGACCTCACAACCTCCTGAAGTCTCTTCTAGTTGTAGTATTCTATGATTCTATGAAAGTTGAATAAGACACCCACTCTTTCCACTCATGGTGAGATAATAATTAGTCTGTCAGGATTTCCTGAAAACATATATATATATATATATATATATATATATATATCAAGTGGCCATTCTGAAAGTTTTTTTTTTCTTCTTTGCTTCTGCTGTAACCCCAGCATTAGCTAGTTTATATCCGGCAATCCTGTTTCAAACATCTCAAGGTTTTACAGCACTGAAGTGTGACATTCTCACTGCTGTCTCTTTCTTTGATTCTCCTTCTGCTATCTGTTTCCAAAGAACCTCTTGGTTTATAGAAAATGCAGTTGCAGACAATATGTAATCTTTAGTGCTTTCATCTTTGCCAGAGTAATACAGCATAATTGATTTCTAGGCAAAGATATCATTTTTTCCACCAAGAAAAAAATTAAAATTTTGTGGAGTTTATTAATATGTTATGATGGTAGTCTTTACCGAGCCAGTTGAAGTGGAGTGGTGCTGAGAGCTAGGAAAATCGGGTAATAGAAAGGTTTGTTTTTCAGTGCTTACAAAATGATCTCCAGAAAATGAGCTTCCTACACTATCATAAAGGGGAGCTATCACAATCACACATTACTGAAATGAAATCCTTTTACCTGTAACAAAATTACTGAGGTGGTAAGAATTCACAGGAGTGAGAGCTTAGGGTTTTTTTCCCTATCTTTCCCATACTTATTAGCCATCATGCTTTTGGTGTCATTCCTGGAAGCTGAATTACACAGAATGATGCTTCAGCCTGGGAAATGCTAATTGGCTGTCACTGGTAGCATTCCTGTAACAAAAATATTACAAGTCTGTATTTCTCGGAATTGTGTACACTTGCCCACTGTATTTTGCAGGTTACTATTAGCAATTAGTTGTGTCATTATTTGTCAGTGAGCATTTTAAACATTGAGTACATGTTTTGATCAAGTTTATGTTGGGAAGAAGATATTTGGCAATCAATATCGTTAGAAGCTTAAATAAAGTCCTCATGCATGACAATGAGAAAATAGCTTGCCTTAAGTATACATTTACTAATGTTAGAATGAACCCAGTGCAAAACAGTTGGCAATTTATAATAAAGGGGATATACTGTAGCATCTTAAGCATTTAATTGTGGCTTTTTACTGGCAGGAAATATTTCTTATTTTAGCAGAAGATAGGTTGTCAGAACAGCTGTGAAACTCTGATTGAAATTAGTGCACACTGTGACATTAGAAATGACCCTGTGAATGTCCATTGCTTTTAATTCCTGTCTTCATATTTTCACACAATGTCCTTGTAACATGTTAGCTGCCTGCTTTTTCATTGGTCTTGCGTAACTTCCCGTATTTTGTGTGGCACTATATTAGCACAAGCCGTTGAGCAAAATGGCTTTATGGTGAGATGCCAGTAATGGCCATTCTTTATGAGGTAACAATAATCATGCCACAGATAACAACACGAAGTCCTGTGGAACCTTACAGACTAACAGGTATTTTGGAATATAATGTGTTATGGGCAAAGACCAGCTTCATCGGGTGCATGTGATGAAGCGGGTCGTTGCCCATGAAAGCTTGTGCTCCAAAATATGTTAGTCTATAAGGTGCCACAGGACTTCTTGTTGTTTTCGAAGATACAGACTTACAGGGCTACCTCTCTGATATATGCTACAGATATGTGTCTGCTCTTGCAGTCCCTTTCTCCAGGAATGTCTCATTCCAGTAATGGGTCATATAGACATGGTAGCTAGAAACAAGAAATTCCATTGCAAATAATTGAATACCCTTGACTGGACAGTGAATTCTTTGCCTCACCGTGCAAATGCTCTTTGTGAATGTACCAGCACTAACTGGAATATTAGGCTCTCTGTTGGTTGCGTCCTTATAGCTAAGGGTCTATCAATATTTTCATTCACAGTTGTAGTGCTATTTATGTGGGTTTATGACTGAACCATAGAGATTTGCTCCATGATGGAGCTTTCATGACGGATTTCTGTATGAAAAAAAAATGTACATGTGCCGGCAACATACTGAAAAGTTGAAATCCCAGCTTTGGACTCCAGTCTGGTAGCAATAGCAGATACTGCTGTCACTATGGCTTTCAAACATTCAAATAACAGAAGGAGCTGTGTATGATACTACTCTGTATTTGTTAGTTAGATCTTTTTAAAAGCACATGCATATATAGTCGTGATTCAGCACACACTACAATATCAAGTGTAAAATTGAGAAACAGCAAAATTTCAGAGAGGAACTAAAACTGACTGCAAAATTCCATTTAAATATTCACAATATTATCAACAGCTAGCTCACAGCTTCTCATGCACAGCTGCTCAAAGTTAAGGATAACCAGATAACTATTAAATGTAGCTGTCAACTAAATTTGTATATTTAAATAAACATATATCCAGGAAAGTCAGATGTAATGCTGCTGTGATATTTTCATACCCTCAGTCACCTATATTTACTTTGGAGAGCTCATTCTTGAAGTAGTCTCAAAGACTGCATTAATTAAGATAACGGAAATTCCTGAGAAAATTATACTCATATGCCTGATGTATCTCTATTTCTGATATCCCTCTGTTTTTTTAATCTACTTTACACATTTTAGCATAAGAAATAAACTCTACAAAATATTTGAATGACTACAGATTCAACTAATGAAAGTATTGTAACCCAATATCTAACAAATTAAACATGATTAATAGTGGACATTCAGAAGTAGGATGCAAACCTGGCGAAAGCCTTTGGGTAAAGAAAAAATTGGTTAAAACAATGGTGATATCATAGTAAGGGTCTACTATGGACCAGCTAAGTAGGAGGAAGTTGTGCATGAGACTTTTTATAAGCAACTAAAAAAATCTTCCAGAACACAGGACTTACATTAACAATAAAACTGTTGGAAAAATACAGCAGGACACAGATTTTTCTGTAAATTCTTGGAAGGCATTGGAGAAAACTTTTTATTATAAAAGCAGAAAAGGCAAATAGGAGAGAAGATATTTTAGAACTGATTTTGACATTTGGAGGAGCAAGTTGAGAATTTGAAGGTTGAAGGCAGCTTGGGTTAAAGTGATCACAAAATGATGAAAGTTTAGGGTTCTAAGGGGTAGTGGGAAGGAAAACAGAAGAATAAAGACAGTGGACATGGGGAAGGCAGCCTTTAGCAGACTCAGATCACAGATAAGTAAGATTCCATAGGAAGCAAGTTTAAGCAGATGGGGACTTTAGGGCTACATCTACACGTGAAGCCTACATCGAAATAGGCTATTTTGATGAATAACGTCTACACGTCCTCCAGGGCTGGCAACGTCGATGTTCAACTTCAACGTTGCGCAGCACCATATCGAAATAGGCGCTGCGAGGGAACGTGTACATGCCAAAGTAGCACACATCGAAATAGGGATGCCAGGCACAGCTGCAGACAGGGTCACAGTGCGGACTAGCGCTTCCGGGGCAACAGCTAGCCGCTCCCTTAAAGGGCCCCTCCCAGACACACTCAGCCTGCACAGCACGCGGTCTGAGGAGCCATAGGCACACAGACCCCAGGCGACGCAGGCCTGAACTCCCAGCAGCAGCAGCAGCCAGAGGTCCACCCAGCCCTCCCGGCAGGAGCAGGGCTCGCCCTGATCCATGCCATGCGGGAGGCAGCTGAGCACCTCCTTGCTACACCGGAGGAGGAGCTGCCCCCAGGGCAGCAGGGCTCAACCCCCAATCCTGCAGCACCCCGCCCCACCCCCCGCCTCACACGCTGGCAGCTGTGGAGCTACCCCACCAGCACCGACTGGTGGGAGTGGCTGGTGCTTGAGGAGTGGGACGACAACCGCTGGCTCAGGAACTTCAGGATGAGCCAGCAGACATTTATGGAGCTGTGCCAGTGGCTCACCCCCGCACTCAGGCACCAGGACACTGCCATGCGGTGTGCCCTCCCTGTGGAGAAACAGGTCGGCATCGCTGTCTGGAAGCTGGCCACTCCAGACAGCTACCGATCCGTGGGACAGCAGTTTGGTGTTGGCAAGGCCACCGTCGGGGCTGTCCTCATGGAGGTAAGAGAACCCACGGGGGGAGGGCAGGGCAGGGGAGGGGGGCCCGGGCAGAGAAGAACGGGGGAGGGCAGGGCAGGGCCACGCACACCCTGCTCACCCCTCATTGGTGCTGTCCCATGTGCTTTCCCTGCAGGTTGTGCGTGCCATCAATGCCATGCTCCTGCACAGGCTCTTGAGGCTGGGGGACCCAGATGCCACCATCGCGGCCTTTGCCACCCTAGGCTTCCCCAGTTGCTTCAGGGCTCTGGATGGGACTCACATCCCCATCCGCGCCCCGCATCACAGTGGAGGACGCTACATCAATCGCAAGGGCTACCATTCTGTGGTCCTACAGGCCTTGGTGGACAGCTGGGGCCGTTTCCAGGACATTTATGTGGGCTGGCCTGGCAGCACACACGACGCCCAGGTTTTCCGGAACTTGGGCCTGTGCCGCTGGCTGGAGGCGGGGACCTACGTCCCCCAGCGGGAGATCCCTGTGGGGGACAACACCATGCCCCTCTGCGTCATCGCAGATGCGGCATACCCCCTTCAGCCCTGGCTCATGCACCCGTACACGGGCCATCTCTCCGCTAGCCAGGAGCGCTTCAACCAGCGCCTGAACCACACGCACCAGGTGGTGGAGCGCTCATTTGGCCTCCTGAAAGGACGCTGGAGATGTCTCCTGACCCACCTGGATGCGGGCCCCAACAACATCCCCCTGATTGTGGGTGCCTGCTGCGCCCTGCACAATTTGGTGGAGAGCAAGGGGGAGGCCTTTTTCCAGGGCTGGGCTGTGGAGGCCGGCAGGGCCGACGTGCAGCCACCCGCTGCCCCCAGTCGGCAGGTGGACCCCGAAGGGACCCAGGTCCGGGAGGCCCTGCGGGCCCATTTCGATGATGAGGCCACGGGATGAACTCTGCCAGGCCCCCCACTGCCCACCCCTTCCTCCACAACACTCCCTGCCCCAACGCCCACACCATGGAGCACCCAACCGCACCCCCCTCCCACTTTTCCTGGACAAATGACAGCACGCACTTGTGGCTGAACTTAAACTGCTTTTTCTTGTAGAACTTTTTTTTTAACTATAAATAAAACAAGAACAAACTATATACAACATGTGTGGAACAAAAGTAATGTGTACAAATAAAACAATAGTAATAAAAAAGTTTGTTCACTAATAAAAAGAAAACCAGGGATGATAAAGGGGAGAACTATTTACATGGGGGGGACGGGGCAAACGGGGGGCACAAATTAATAAGTCCCAACTATATACAAGGGGGGGACCCACGTCCTGGGCCCCTCGCCCCTAAAGTCCGGCACTGGGCGTGGGCGGCCGGGAGCCCCGCAGCGGGGCAGCCCTGTCCAGAGCTGGCTGGGGGCGGGGCGGACCGGAAGATATGCCCGGCGAGTCTCAGCTGGCTCCAGGGGTCCCTCGGCGCTCTGGCCCTCGGTGGTGGGTGGCGGGGCGACGGCGGACGGGACGGCGACGTGCAGAGTAGCTGGTGGTGGAGCAGGCAGGGCGGGTGCTGCGGTGGCCAGCGCGGCATGGGGGGCCAGGTAGTCCACCAGGCGGTTGAAAGTCTCCATGTAGGCCCCCCATGCCTCTTGGCACCAGGCCAGCGCCCGCTCCTGCAGTTCGACGCGGTGTTGCTCCACCTGCAGGAGCTGCTCCGCCACCTCCAGCTGCCGACGGTGGATGGCCAGCAGCTGGGGGTCCGTCGCCGTTGGCTGGTGGTGGCGCGGGGTCCGCCGTCTAGACCTCCGTGGGGCCGGTCAGTCCTCGGCCGAGGGGCTTGCCTGGAGCGATGGCCCCGGAGGGCTCTCCGGGACCACTGATGCCTCGCTGGTGCTCTCTTCCGGCCCTTCTGATGGTGCAGCTGCGGGACACAGGAGAGGAGGGGGGGAAGAAGAATGGAGACAGGCGTTAGTGTGGGCCCCGAGCCGTGGCCTTTGTCCCCCCAGCCCTGTGCTGCAGGTTCCCCATCCCCGTCCCCAGGAGATGCTGCTGTGATGGATGGGGTTCAGGGGTCCCCCTGCACTGCACCCCATCCCCTGGTGGGAGCGACTCTCACTTCACTCCGCAGGGTCTGACAGGAAAGGTTTCTTAGGCCACAGATGCCCAGTTTCTCCCAGGAGTGACAGCACCAGCTGTCAGAAGAGACAGTCCTTCCAACCCATCGTGGGGAGAAGACCCCAAGGGGGGCCCCTCTGGGATGCAGCTTTCCGCCTCCTCAGGCTGGCTGCCTTCCAGCTCTCCCTTCCCCTAGCCTCTACCTGCGGCCCCCGCCCTCCCCCCCCATTTCAAAGCCAGCTCGGCTCCTCCCTCTTCTTTGTTCAGGGCAGAGGTGTCACCTGCCAGCTGTAGCCCCAGGATCCTCCTTTGCCCCTGGGAGCTATTTGGCTCTTGTTGCTCATATCTAGCCTGAGTCTCCCTTTTGCACTCCCCCAACTCCATCACATGCTGCTGCTGCTGCTGCTGCTGTTGCTGCTGCTGCTGCTGCTGCTGCGGGGTGTCCCACCCCCTCCTCCCAGTGGTCCCTCGAGGTTCCGCTCCCCCCTGCGCTGGGGATGGGGCATGGCACTGTCGTGTGGGGTGTGGGGGGCAGGGGCTGATGCACTGCTGTGAGGGACATGGCCCTGCTGTCCTTGGGGCCATGACCATGTGAGCATGTGGGGGGCCCTGGACACATATCTATTACCCCCGCCCCTCAAGCCCAGGGGTGTACAACAGAGGGGGGTACATACCTGTCGGTCCACTCCCACGGTCCGGAGATCCCCGGGGGGGGCGGAGGCCCGCCTGCTGTTCCGGGATGGCAGGAGGAGGATCTGCAGCCCGGATTCTGCGGAGGAGGAGCCCCCCTCCTCCTCCTTCTCCTGCCGCAATGGCCTGGGGGTGGGCCCCGGGGGGGGCCCCCGGGGTGCGGGGCTTACCTCCGGGGCGGACTCCGGCTGAAGGGCCTGCTGGGGCTCGTTGGCCAAAGTATCAAGGGCGGCCAGAGGGGAGGAGGTGTGCCAGGGGCCCAGGATGTCCCTGAGCTCCCTGTAAAAGGGGCAAGTGACGGGGGCGGCCCCAGATCGGCCGGCCGCATCCCGGGCCCGGGCATAACCCTGCCGCAGCTCCCTCACCTTATTCCTGACGTGATCAGGAGTGCGGGCAGGGTGACCCCAGGCAGCCAGGCCGTCAGCCAGCTGAGCGAACGCATCCACGTTCCGCCTCTTGGTCCCCATTACCTAGAGCACCTCCTCCTCGCTCCAGAGCCCCAGCAGGTCCCGCAGCTTGGCCTCCGTCCAGGAGGGGCCCCGCTGCCGCTTGCCAGCCTGGCTGCCTGCCTGGCTGGGCTGGCTGCCCTGGCTCCCCTTGGGGGGGGGTCCCCTGGGGGCACTGGGGGGGCTACCGGGTGGCCATTGATGGTCCTGTGGCTGCTGAGGGACATGCAGGCTGGCCGCGTGTCTGGGCTGCTGCCTGCATGTTCCCTCAGCTTCTTGCACAGGAAGGGAGGGGGAGGGGACCTTTAAGGGGCCGCTCCACGCAGCCACCATTGAGCTGAGGGGCTGCAGAGAGCGTCTCTCAACCCCTCAGCTGATGGCCGCCATGGAGAACCCCGCAATTTCGAAGTTGTGGGCCGCGCAATGACTACACGGTCCCTACTTCGACGTTGGACGTCGAAGTAGGGCGCTATCCCCATCTCCTGATGAGGATAGCGACTTCGACGTCTCTCCGCCTAACGTCGAAGTTAACTTCAAAATATTGCCCGACGCGTGTAGCTGTGACAGGCGCTATTTCGAAGTTAGTGCCGCTACTTCGAAGTAGCGTGCACGTGTAGACACGGCTTAGGAGAGTTGGCAGTTTGCAAAATATTGAAAAAAACAAGATCCAACCCTTGCACTGTGTGGAAGAAATTCTGAGTTTATGGTAAGATCATGCTTACTTAGCCAGAAGACTTTCAGTGATCTGAAACTCAAATCAAGAGTCATAAAAAAGTAGAAAAAAAAGTAGGCCAAATTGTGAGCGAGGACTAAAAGAAAGAAAACAAAACAAAATTAGAACAAAATTAACAAGGCCAAGGCAAAATGAGGTAAAACTAGGTAGGAAAATAAAAGGAAAAACAAAACATTTTGTAAATACTGAGAAGCAAAAGGAAGACCAAGAACAAGATACTTCCCATTACTCACTGAGGAAGGGAAAAGAAAACATTTATAAGGAAATGAAACAAAGGCTGAAGTTTTAAATGCATTTTTATTTCAGTTTTCAACAAAAAATAGCAGAGATGGATGACTAACATAGTGAGCAACAGCGTCAATAGGGATGGATCTGAGGCTCAAATAGGAAAAGAGTAGGTTAAAAATTACTTAGATAAGTTAAACATCATCAAGTTGTCAGAGGTTGATGAAATACATCCTAGGTTACTGAAGGTACTTGTGGAAGAGATCTGAGCCATTAGCAATTATCTTTGAGAAATCACGGAGGACTCAAGACGTATCAAAAGACTGGAAAAGAACAAGTGTAGTACCTTTCTATACAAAGGCAAATAAGGATAACCCCTGGGGATAATAGACAGCTCATGAGAACTTTGGTATCTGGAATGAGCAAATAACGAAACAATCAATTTGAAAAGAAAATATAGTGATCATAACAATCAAGTTGGAAGGGCATATAGAACAGGGTCTCTCAAGGATAATTTCTTCATTCTGTTCAGTTTTGTATATTCATCAGTTATTTACATAACGGCAGAGAGCACACATAACATTTATGAATGTTAACAAGATGGGAAGGGTTGCAAGTGCTGTGGAAGTTTGGGTTAAAATTCACAATGATGTGGATAAACTAGAGAAATGGTCCCTAAATGATAATTGCAAGGACTCAGGAAGGAAGAGGACTCTGTAGGAAAGATTGCTGCTGAAAGGGATCTGAGAGTCATAATAGATCACAAGCTAAATATGAGTCAATAGCATAACACTGTAGCAACCTCCCACCTGTCCAAAAACAACAATAACAAAACCCCAAACATCATTTTGTAGAGTTGTAAACAAGATATGAGAAGTAATTCTTTCACAGTACTGAACAATGATTAGGACACAGATGGAATATTATATACAGTTCTGAGCAACACATTTCAGGAAAGATGTGGATAAATTGAAGAAAGTTAAAAAAAATCAACAAAAATCAGTAAAGATCTAGAAATATCACCTATAAGGAAAGATTTAAAAACTTGGATTTGTTTAATATGGAAGGGAGAAGACTGAAAGGGGACATGGTGACAGTTTTCAAGTACATAAAAGTACATGGAGGAGGGAGAAAACTTTTCTCCTTAATGTCTGAGGCTAGGACCAGAAATAATGGATAAATTAGGTTGGATATGAGGAAAAAACTTCCTGTCAGGGTAATTAAGCACTGGAATAAGATGCCTAGAGAGGCTTAAGAGGAGATAGACAAACATCTATCAGGGTTGGTCTACAATGTCTGGTTCTGCTGTACGTGTGGGGGCCAGAACTAGATGATCTGACAAGGTCCATTCTAGTCCTTCAAGTCAATGATTCATAAAGACGAAATCATGCCAAATCAAGAATCTTTTTGTCAGGGAAACAATCCTTGTGGGTGGAGAGGGGGAAGAAGTAGATGTTAGACTTTTAGTAAGGTCTTTGATACATCCTCAATTACCTTCTCAAAAACAAACTCAAAAACCAAACTACATGTGAGCTATAATATACCTAAATATGAGCAAACAACTGGTTGGAAAATTTTACTCAGAGATACTCATTAACTGTTCACATTTGAGGTAGAAGGATATATTGAGTAAGGTTCCATCACAGTTCTCTCCTGGGTCCAATTCTGTTCCACAGCTTCATAAATTATTTGAGTAATGGCGTAAAGAGCATAGTTATAAAGGGTTTGCAAAACGCTTTGGTGGACAGGATCAGAATCAAAATGATCTTGACAAACCAGCCAGATGTGGAATTCATAGGATAAAATACAGTAAGAAAAATGCAAAGTGCTCCAATTAGGGAGGAATAATCAGTTGCACACGTATGAAATGGAAAACGACTGCCTGGGGAAGGAGTACTGCAGAAAGGGATCTGGGGATTATAGCAGATCACAACTATATGTGAGTCATTAATGTAACACTGCTGCAAAAACCTGAAACATCAGTCTGGGATAAATTAGCAGGAATGTTGCAAGCAAGACATAAGAAACAATTCTTCCATTCTTCTCAGGACAGATATGAGCTGAACTGGACTTGTGTGTCTGGTTCTGAGCCTCACATTTTAGGAAAGGAGATAGACTGTAGAAAATCCAGAGGAATACAGCAAAAATGAGTAAATATGTAGAAAGGATTATGTATATCTGGACAGCATGAAAGAACTTGGCTTGTTCAGTCTGGAGAAGAGACACCTGAAAGAGGACATGCTAACAGTCTTCTCTGAAGCTTTACACTTTTGTCAGCCTCCTGGCTTTGTAGAAGCTTGCCTCTTGTCTCACAGGTGAACATCCGTCTAATTAGTTTTCTCCAGTTTTAGGCTAATTGTATGTTTGGATACACTTGACCTAATTCACACCCCTCTTTCAGGGCTATTGTGGGAGTACATATCAGCACAAAAGAGCAAGCAGTTTTGTAGCACTTTAAAGGCTAAAAAATTTATTTATTAGCTTTTACGGAAAAGATGCACTTCATGCAGCCTTTCAGCCTGATATTTTTAAAGCTATTTATATGCATAGGTATTTCATTTTCATAGCTACAAGAAACTGTTGCAAAGCATCAAAACTGCAGAAGCTGGGTTCCTTACTAAGGGGAAGAAAGGGGATACAAACTCAGAACAGGAAACAAATAGGCAAAAAAAAACAGAGAAGAAAAAGATGAAAGAATTTTATGGAGTTTCAGTAGGGTGCCTGCACTTATTAAACATTCATTTGTGTAATTTAAGGAACATTGGAAACTTTACTTTGATATAATGGACTTTATAAATCCAGCAAAAATTATTGTGCAACAGCAATGTTGCCTGTCCTTGAAATTTTATTATTGGATTCATAATAATTGATGGATTTCCTGACGTCCCAGCTTCTAGCATTATTTGATTACATGATAATTACACTTTCATTTTAGAAATAAAAAAGCTTCTAGGCTACTGGGTTACAGAGAAAAGCAAGGTCAAAAAGCAAAATAGAAATTGACAGAATCAGAATGTGTTAGTTTTAAAAAGTCTCATATTTTTAAGTTTGTCTTATTTTTTGAGAGCCTGACTCAATTTTGAATACTTCAAGTTGCCAGTCCTGCAACAGAGAAGACTTTTCTCAGAATGCTTTCGTTTTGTTAACACAATATGATAGACTGAGCTTGGGACTGCAAACCTGTAGCTCCTTGTTTCTGACCCCTGATTTGACACTAAGGCCTTCTCTATGCTTATGTTAGGTGTACTGAACAGGCCACATGGGCATGTGCCGCTACACTCCAGTGAAAATATTGCCCTTGTAGAAGGAAAAGACTTCCAAAGGATGTGTGTATCTACTGTTGTCCCATGTGCCAGAGCCAGTGTAGACTGGTGCACACGAAAAGTGTGTTCTCTGTGTGAGAATCTTTCAAGGTTTTAGAGATTCCCTGCACTACAAATGTGGGACGCTGATCCATCCAGCATTATACCTCACAAAGAAAGAAGCACAATGCATAACCCTTTGAATGCTCTGAGGGAAGACAGGCTACTTTGAATACAGGGCCAGATTCTGTCCTCTGTTACATCACTGGAAATTAGGAGTAGCTCCTGTGGAGTCAATAAAATTGTTCTTGATGTCAGCAAAGCAAAATGAAAATAGAAACTGGCTCTATGTACACAATGGTAACCTCAGTTTTTCACATCCATAACAGTAAAATACATTCCAAAAAAAAAAAAAGAGTGAAATAGCTAATGTTTTAAAAGGGTGAAATATTATAAGCAAAATAGTTGCTTGCCCTATGTGCCTGTGCCTATGTTAGGTGTAAGCGGAATTTTGCGTCTGTCCTCCATTGTGCCATTGGCTAGTAGCATAGGTCAGTTGCAGACTTCTTCCCACCAGGATCAGAGTGAAACCAGTAAATGAACCATGACTTCAGTCAATTTGTTCCTCAGCCTGCTCTGGGAGCAATGCCTCTTGCTCAAGGCTGAATGGCAAGTTCCCATCCTGCTCTATATACAATTGCATTAATAGACACAGATATGAGCTATGTTAAAAGGTATTGATTAAGGTTGCGAACTCAAATATTTCACAGAGTTTAAAAACAAACCTGCTTAAAATTAACTCTGAATTTTATGCAAAACATATTAAGGCCTAAACTAGTTCTAGTTTAGTTGTCAGCAGAAAATTTGTTTTGAGTAAAGACAATAAGGTATCCAAAACGTTTAGAGTTGTTTTATTTCATAAAAATAAATTGCATATGCCATTTTGTGTGCTTAGGTACATTGTATCTATCGTGCTAATGTAGCTTGACACAAGTCATGAGCAGAAAGTATCCAGTAAATAAGGAATATCTTGTATATTATTTTAGAGTGTGTCTGTCTGTCTGTGGTGCCACATTAGTTCAAGAACTCTTAAACTGTAAGAGCTATAACTACAACATTTGGTAAGTAGCTTTCTCTTACCCTAAATTTAACTGAAGTTAGGGTTTGGTTGTGTCTGGAGAGTGGGAAATACCTGACCCCCCCAGGACTTCCTGAACACGGAAAGGGAAGGCCAGTGGCAGGAGGGACCACATACTTCAGACTCACCACTGGGGCCAGCAAGCATAGGGAATGGCAATGCTGCAGTGACTACTGGAGGCAGCAGAAGCAGGAAACAGTGGCTACATGGAGATGGGTCTCGACCTCACCTGCCTCTGCCTGCAAGTGATAGGTGCCCCTGGTGCCCCACAGGGGGAGCCCTGCTGCTCCTCACAACCCTCTTCCACAATTTTCCCCTCAGCATATTGGGGCCAGGATACCTGGGCGCTGTTCATTCCAAAATCACTCAAGGCCTGGGGAAAGTGGCTCAGCACCGCTCTTCCTCTGACACTCTGGATTCTCCCCACCCCTGCTGCTATGACCAGGTCAGGATGAAAAAGATGTGGTCACAGCCCAGGCCTCCCCCATCCCCATTGCTCCTCCCCTGCGAACTCATGCTAGGGCTGCCAAGGCCCAGTGCTGGCCCCACTGCATCCCCAGATCTCAGACTGTGTCTGGGAGACAGGGCCTGAACCAGCCATCCTTTTTGAGGATAGGAGGAGGGTCTTGGAACCACGGCCCAAAATAACTCCCCTATTCTGTAGACAGGTGGCAGGGGGCGTGGGTGAGGGGGCTGGGAGCCATGGCCTGAGCCAGCCCCCCAACCCAGGGGTGGGTGAAACTCACTGAGAGCCACCACCCAAACCGGCCTCCCTCCTGATGACAGGCAGGGGAGTCTGGGAGCCACATCCCAAACTGGCTCACCCACTCTCCAAGGACAAGAGTCAGGGGCCAGGATCTGAGGCCTCATCTCCTTTCCCCAGAGGCAGGGTGGCTGGGAGAGGCTAGAGGCAGGAAAAAAATCCTTAAGTTAAGGACCCAAGCAATGCTGGCTCATCTGCTAATATTTATGTAAAATACACAATTAATAAGATCAGAAAACATTAGCTATATAATTCCATAAATATAAATCACTATAATGTACTCTCCTGGGGAGCCAAAACGTACCATGCCTGGTCTAAAGGATCTGTTCATTGTAAATCAAAATGTTTCAATGGTTTGATTTAGAAAATAACTGACTTATAAATGGAAAAGTTGATTAAAATCACTGCTTTAAATCATGGCTTTCCACTTGGTGATTTAAAATCAATTTTAGATTTTCTTCATTTAAATCAATCCAGTCTAAAAATACTCTCAGAGCAGATGGACTCTTCATGGGATTTAGCTCCAAAAAATCTAAGGGCAGGTCTGTACTAGAAACTCTGCGCTGCTATAGCTCATTTGATGAAGACACTGTATGCCGACAGATGAGTGTATAATTACCGCACCTCTCTGAGAAGCAGAAGCTACCTCAGTGGCAGAGCATCTGCTGCTGACAGTGGCAGTGTAGACAGAACTTAGGTCAGTCTAACTAGTGTCACTTGGGAGAGATGTCTTTTTCACATCCCTGAACAACATAAGTTAGAGTAACTCCAGTGGTTTGTGGATCTGCCCTTAAGATGACTCTACTGAAGATACATGAACTATGATTTTTCACAAACACATAACTGGGTAAAACTTGGGTAGATTTTTATGTGGACAGCAAAAAAAGCACATCTTTGACACAAAGCCATCCCCCGGCCAAATTTCAAATCTCTGCTTCAAAGCATGGGAAGGGGACCAGAAGGCATTAAGCTCCTCAAAGAAAATTGCCAAAAAATAACTTGTGCAAAATCTTGTCTTTTTTCTCTAGCTTTGCTCTTGAAAATGGCTTAACCATATTGGCTGGGGGAAGGGAAAATCAGCCAGATACAGAAACCCACTATGGAAAAGGACACTGGCTAAAAGTTTGGCAGATACAGCCAAATGAAGATGAGTTATTTTAATTGGAAGTGCTGCACAATCTTAAAAATAAGTAATCCTAGCAGACTTGTCTATGTTAACCAGAGGGATTGATGACGGGATTATTAATTTGGGTAGGTTTGCCAATCTGATTTGAATGTTAAAGGTTGGGTTCACACCTTTCCCTCAGTCAGTTCTAGTCCAGAGCAATATACTCTCTGAGTTTGAGGTGGTTTTCAAGATCCCCAGCAATCACACAAGCAACACTGTTTAGTAGCACTTATGGCTTGCTTATTTTTAGCGGCATGAGCATATCGAACAAATAAACACTCAGATACAACAGATACTAACTGAATGATGTTGAGTTACTGAGCAAGTATCTGATCTACCAGGTACCAGGTAAATTAGTAGAAACACTAGTAAAGAGTAAAATTGCAAGGCACATAGAAGAGCACGAATTGTTGGGCAAAAGTCAGCATGGTTTCTGCAGAGGGAAGTTGTGTCTGTCTAATCTATTAGAATTCTTTGAAGGGGTTAATAAACATGCGGACAAGGGGCACCCAGTGGACATAATATACCTAGATTTCCAGAAAGCCTTTGACACGGTCCCACACCAAAGGCTTTTATGTAAATTAGGTGGTCATGGGATAGGAGGAAAGGTCCTTTCATGGATCGGGAATTGGTTAAAAGACAGAAAACAAAGGGTTGGAATAAATGGTAAATTTTCACAATGGAGGGGGGTAACTAGTGGTGTTCCCCAGGGCTCAGTCCTGGGACCGATCCTGTTCAACTTGTTCATCAATGATCTAGAAAATGAGGTAAGCAGTGAGGTGGCAAAGTTTGCAGATGACACCAAGTTGTTCAGGACAGTCAAAAGCAAAAGGGATTGTGAAGAACTACAAAAAGATCTCAGCAAACTGAGTGATTGGGCAGCAAAATGGCAAATGAAATTTAATGTGGGTAAGTGTAAGGTAATGCATGTTGGAAAAAATAACCCAAATTACACGTACTACATGATGGGGTCAAATTTAGCTACGACAGATCAGGAAAGGGATCTTGGAGTTATAGTGGATAGTTCTCTGAAGACATCCACGCAGTGTGCAGCGGCAGTTAGTAAGGCAAATAGGATGTTAGGAATTATTAAAAAAGGGATCGATAATAAGACAAAAGATATCATACTTCCCCTATATAAAACTATGGTACGCCCACATCTCGAGTACTGCGTGCAGATGTGGTCTCCTCACCTCAAAAAAGATATATTGGCATTAGAAAAGGTTCAGAAAAGGGCGACTAAGATGATTAGGGGCTTGGAAAGGGTCCCATATGGGGAGAGGCTAGAGAGACTGGGACTTTTCAGTTTGGAAAAGAGGCGATTGAGGGGCGATATGATAGAGGTATATAAAATCATGAATGGTGTGGAGAAAGTGAATATAGAAAAATTATTTACCTTTTCCCATAATACAAGAACTAGGGGACACCAAATGAAATTGATGGGTAGTAGGTTCAAAACTAATAAAAGGAAATTTTTCTTCACACAGCGCACAGTCAACCTGTGGAACTCCTTGCCCGAGGAGGCTGTGAAGGCCAGGACTCTATTAGGGTTTAAAAAAGAGCTTGATAAATTTTTGCAGGTCAGGTCCATAAATGGCTATTAGCCAGGGATAAAGTATGGTGCCCTAGCCTTCATAACAAGGGCAGGAGATGGATGGCAGGAGATAAATCACTTGTCTTCTGTTCTCCTTCTCTGGGGCACCTGGCATTGGCCACCGTCGGCAGATGGGATGCTGGGCTTGATGGACCTTTGGTCTGACCCAGTATGGCCATTCTTATGTTCTTATGTTCTTATGTTCTTATCTACAAACAAAATTACCCTGATTAACTCACACAGACCACTTAAATAACTCTACTTATTGTTTGTAGTTATGCTAAGAGAGAAAATATAACACACACACACTCCTCCTCAGAGTCCTTGGAGACAAGAGCCGCCCCACTCCACAGCAGGTGAGGGAAGGTAAGACAGTAATAAGCATGAGTGGAGGGTAGAGACTTTAAAGATTGAAAGAGATTGGTGACAAGAGAGATATAAAGATAAAGAATGTGCTCAAGAGCTCATGAGCCCTTTGGGAGTCAGACCCATCCCTTCGCCACATACAGCAAGGTGTTATATAGGCCATTTTGCATCACTGTACTTAATTTCCTTGGTGCCAAATTAGGCATCCCTTCCTTTGGAATTTCTAGGGTACCCAGATCTTATTGGCAAAATTAATTTTGGGTCTGTCTTTATGACCGCACACCTATGCATGCAGTAAGATGCCAGTCCTCACAGGCAAATTCCAAGCAGAAATCAGCAAGCACCACAAAATGACATTGTATGACCTTTGTCCATACCTTTTGAGTCATCAGTGCATACTGATTTCACCTTACATTTACCATAAGCAGGGAAATAGGGGAAACAAAAAGGAAAAATAAGAAAAATCCGTTTTGAAAAAGCTCCTTCTTGCAGACTCCTACACAGTTACTGCTAAAGTGGACTGAGAAAAATAGGCCTATCTTTGGCCTAGATTGACTATGCTACAATTTATGCATAAGTTTTAATTAAACTAAATTTGCTCTATAAGCTAGCAGGACACATCTGTTACCAGTCCCCTGAATTATTTCCCACCCCCACAAGCACTATATTTATTTAAAAAAAAAAATGACAGTGTCCCTGCTTGTTCTTTTGGTGACAATATCATATTCATTATAGATAAAATGTGAATCAGATACATGTACTATATGTTCTAAATAGACTGTTTGCATACTGTTAACAAACCAAAAAAAATCCTATAATTTTAGGTCAAGTCACCAGCAACTGTGGTCAAGAGCCACAATTGCAAGATAAATGTGTTTCTGCAATTCATTTTCCTTCGAAAAATCTACACACATAGTTAAAATTGTTATTTTTAAATCATACATCTTTGCACTGCTACACAATTACTGAATACAAAAAAAAGGTTTATGTAGTTTCACAGATGCAGGGGGGTTGTTTTGTGGTTTAAATGGGAATGAGTGTGGTCTGGGTTAATAGAATTATTGTTACTGGATTAGCATGTCTCACATTTTAAATGATTGCATTTTAACTGGAGATTTGTAATAAGTTACTGTTGTACAGTGAATTGATTTTTAGAGAACAGTTTCATTCACTTGAAAAATGTCTAGCCTTTTAATGAATGTGAATTATAGTACAATTAGATTCAATTTTTAAATAATCTGTTTTAACTGTGCTGCATTAGTATGCCACTATTCGTTACAGAATATTTCACAAAGCAATTTTAATTATTTGGAAAAAATATTTTACATGCCAGTGAACATTTTACAATTAAGGGTAATCTGCATATTTAAATAATGTTGTAATTGCATTGTATGCAATTTGAATATTACTAAAATAAATTTCTTCTCTGTCCCTTGCATCCTTGTAGTTCACTCAATATAACTTATTATTGTTACTTTTCTACTGATTAGATTTTAGACATTTTCTGTGATTTATCCTGCTTCATCAAATTTTCAATAGTTCCCAACACAACCCCTTATCACTATAGGACTAACCACAGCTAGAGGCAGGATAGTGGATTGGCATTATGACTGTATATTAAACCATTTGGGGTCAAAATAGAGGCATCTCCTCCCCATGCCTTCTGTTGTAACTTGCTGTTTTTTCACATAGTAATTATGGATAATCAGTCCTTGGATTATTTTTCTTCAGCTGTGGGGAAACTATTCTCTTGCTCTGAGTCCATAAACTTGGAAATTGACTGAAACTAGGTGTGTCAGTTCTTAGTCCAATTTTTGCCTCTGGAGTAAAATGGCAGCCATCTAACAAGTTTGATCTTTGAGCCATTAACCCAGGATCTGATGCAGTGGATAAATGGAGTATGATGAAATCATAGACTGGTCTGAAGAGGGTCTGATGTCTAAAGATGCTTTCCTTGATGAATGAAGAAGACAGCATTTTAATTTTCCCTCATCTGGAATGAGGAGTGACACCTGTTGCACCAAATGCAGTCATTCTGGAGAAATGTATGGGTCATCAGTCATGTGGACAGTTCACTGTCAAATTGAATTGAGCAATTTTCTTTTGTCTGATTAGCCTTGATTTAGTTTTACTATTCATTGTTTTTTGGGATGGGATGAGAGTCTTACCACTTTACCTTTATTCATAGAACAAAAGCTTTCAGATTATACATATAAGAGATATAAGAAAATCAGATGGGAGACTTATCCATTAAACTTTTATTCAAATAACCATGACACACAAAATGCTATGATGTGGAAAATCTGACAATAACAAGACAGATATGGATTAATATATTTAACAGAGAGAACTTGCCAATTATGATGTCCTCCACTGATGAGCTTCACATTGTATTCCTGGCAATTTTTCATAGGCTTGCTTTCCAACGATAATTAACATGACCTGGCCTTCTACGGAGACAGTGGGAAGAGAAAAAAGGGGACAAATGCCTCAGGGCCTGGTGAATCAAAGGGGTCTGGGGCTCCTGGCTACCTGCATTTCTCTGAAGTGGGGAGGGAGGCCTGAAGCCACACTGTGGGCAGTGCTGAGGGCTGGATGCCCCATCCCTGCCCCTTCTGTCTGATGCTCCCTTCAACTTCTCGGGGTGCAGAGTGGCCCCCCACACTTTTCCCAGGAGCTTGTGGAAGCTGTCCCCCCCCCAGATGTGACCTCAGGAAACCTAGTCATAACCTTCCAACACCATCTCTTTATTTTTACTCCAGCTTTTTTTCTGAATCTTTTTTATCACTGAAATTTGTGTCCCCCTCTGACTGGCTGCATGTATCAGGAAAAGAAAGGTATGGAAACAGACTGAAAAAAGAAAATTGGAATGATTGAAAGATCCAGACTAGAAGTAGAGAGAAAATCTTAAAGAAGAATTTATACAAAAACCTCTCCAAGGTGGGACACGTCTTTGACTAAGTTTGTACAGTTCACAGCATCATGGATCATGAAATGCCTGAAGCTTCCAGGAGCTGCTGTGATATATGTATGACTGCAAGAATATTTTTCCTTCCTCACATCTGTGTTATAGGAAACACCAATCCTGCTGTAGCTATTTTCCAGTTTAGGTGAAGAGGACTCACACATCAGGCCCACAATAATGGAATTTTCAAGATCAAGATGAATGGTTTTGCATGTTTGACACTGTCTGTCACACTGTCTGCTGGAGCTCCAGAGCTAGGCTTTTTATTATTTGGCAGTGGAGTGCTGTAAAATCTCATGCTGGACATAGCAATAATGATAACAATGTCATCCATGAATATGACTCATGAGGTGGTTCAATATTATAGGCTGTCAGACAAGACAAATCCTTTATTTTTTCTGTTAAGAGTTTTTGTAACCGCTTTTTAACTCTGCCCTTGCTCAGTGGTGCTTATCTCTAATTCCCTATACATTGAGATATAATATTTTATGTTACATAAATTGCTGTATGTGTTTCTATAATTGATGCAACAGACATATTACTTCAGTTTTCTCCTTATTGCTTAGTGACTAGGAAGAGCCTAATGGGGTTTTTAGTAGGGGACAGACTTTTAATCGATACGATTCTGTTGGGTGCTGGAGGAAGCTCTTATAGATGGAATCTCTAAGGTCAGAACAGTCTTTTCCAGTTTGTAGAGTAGATTTTCTATTTATACTGAGGTACAGAGCAGACCTGGCAACCCTGTTATCTCCGGGGAACTGTTCTTGCCTGCTCCCTTCCACACTTCAATCTGTGCCGAAGGTGGTATAAACCAACATTCATTTTTCAGTTGAAACTTGCTTTGTGTGTGTGTCAAAAGTCATTCTCCAATCTTCATGGAATCCAGATAGATTCCCTTTAATGGCAAATTTTGTCATTCATTTGAAGTGAACCTTGCCTGTCTCCTGAAGTATAAAGGGTTGCCTCTGCATGGGAGAAATGCATCCCCTGAGTCTTTGTTAATCTTCCTAGCTAAACATAAAGGCCATGTCTACACTTACGAAAAACTTCAATATGGCATGCTAATGGCCAAATCGAAGAATATTAATGAGACGCTGAAAAGAATATTCAGAACTCCTTTAGCATGCAGCCGGCCACAGCTGATAGGAATAAGGGGATTTGGATGTGTGCAGGGTCCTTCTGAAAAGCACATCCATGTAGACGAGCCACAGGTGAGCGAAATGAGGCCCTTTTGAAGTGCCACAGCCAGCAGCATGCTAATGAGGTGCTCAATATTCAGTTCAGTGCCTCATTAATATTCTTTGATTTTGCCATTAGCATGGACATTTCGAAGTATTTCGTAAGTGTAGACATAAACAAAGAGTGACAGAATTTTTCTCTGCCTTTTTTTTCCTTCCCCTTCCAACAAACCCATTGTCAGTCTTGGAACGTTATCTTTCCCTCCACTTTCCACCCAATGTTCAGTTTTGCACTGACTCATATAATTGTGGAGGGATAGGATGGTGTGAGTTTAAGAAGCTAAAATATAAGATGTGTAGATTTTTAATTGCGGTAAATTTATCCACACTAATTTTTGTGAGATAAACCTGTTTAGTGCATCTTTTATAAATGTCTTAAAATATGAAGCAGGGAGGTTTAGAAGAAATATGAGTTTCAGCAGAACATTTCACTAATTCAGCTCAGTTTTCCTAAACTAATTTGCAGTGGTAGAATGTAGAAGCCAAATTAGTGTTATAATTTAAATATAAGCAATAAGTCAATAGTTCAATTTCTCTGACTTACCAGTTACAGCAATCAGTAATTAAATCAAATTATAATAATAAACTAAGAAAAACAAGTCTCTTATGGTTTTCTTTTCTTGAGATTTAAGCCATTTAGCAGAGAGTCTTTTAAAGGAAGAGGCTCTTACTTGCTATATTTTTAAGGAAGTACAGTTTTTAAATGATTTCCTGGTAACTTCATCCTCTGGAAGCTTTCTTCCATTAGTCTTCACTTACATTTTGTGATACTACATGTTGTGGTGCCTAACTTTTAGGTGATTAGAAAAATCACAAGCATGATAAAGCAATTGTTAGGTACCTTTGCACCAATAACATGAATGGGAAGATATTTGTCTTAGACTGCGGTCTAGAATGTGGCATGCTAGTCAGGGAGCTGCTTGATCTAGATCATGGAGATGCTGACAAGGAGCACATCATAATCCCATGCCTTCACAGAGTTTGGTATCTAAATCTGGGCTGCATGATGGTGCCAGTGTCTGTGAGAAATTTTGAGCCAGAGGAAGGTAGGCATTTGTTTGCCTCACTTGGATACAGGAGCCCAATCAAGTAGGTTTCCTCAGAGGTCACCCTTCAGGATTGCATCTCTCACTTTCATTCAAACTCCTTTGGCCTAGTGGACAGGCTACTAACCCAGGCTGTGAATGACCCCTAGTTCTTAGGGGGAAGAAATGGTACAAAAAAGAGACTATGAACTCATTTTAGGTCTTTCTATTGCCCAATTAATGTTTATTTATTTAACTAAAGTGGAACAACTTCAAAAGGAGAGATGATGGGAAACCTAACTCAGAAGATCCCATGGTACAGTGAGAAGTAGCTAACTCCTGTCCAAATTCCTTTTACTGCTCTAGAAGAGGGAAGACTTGAATTGGGGGTGTTGGAACAAAGCCTGGACACTGTATATGAAGCAAGCAGGAGGGTTTATTACACACAGCTGGTGGGGTGTCACCTTGCTTATTAGGCTCAGTGATCACCATCAGACAATAGGTTACAATCAATTATCTAGATTATTAATGGGCAGGGGAAACTGTGGCCTGGGTGTCACCCAAGCCTGGATAGGTTCTAGCGGCAAGACAAAATGAGCACAATAAGCCAATAATCTAAAAAGGTTACATAGTATCCCTGCCCATTGCTTGTGGAACATCTTATCTCTAGTACAGGTGGTTTCCTTAACAAGTTTTTAAAACAAAGCAGACATGCAGTAACATATATGTGTAAAATTGGATGGATGAGGCACCTACAAGAGTAATGATGGTGCCTCCACACTGGTACATCCAAGGGTCTTTATCTAGAGGATTACAGCAAAAGACATTAACAGCATAGAGCAATAACATATTTGTTTTGAGTCCTAGCCTGGGATGGCAGAGGATAGAATGCCATGTCTCGGTTCTCATAAGCAGGGCCTTTCCTTGGAATATGGTTGCTGGGGCACCTATCCCTCCCTTCAAACTCCAAGGTCCTGTCTGAGCTGGGATGAGTTAAATGAGGCGGTGCTCTGCAGGGTAGCTTTCTATTCATGCTGACTGGGTTTCTGTATTATAGGATTATAGGTCTACTCAAGACTTTAGCACTCAAATAGGAGGTCTTTAGCACAAACCATAGTCTGCCTCAGAAATTTTCAGCTTACAGGGGGTCTCCAGCAAGCTGGGTTAGTACCAGAACCACCTGGCAAAAAGGTATGAGGGCGAGCTCTCCATCCTCCTCTTGCCCTTACGCTAGTTCCTCTATGTAAACTCACCTGAAGTTCGCAATGCCTTGAAGCATGCCTATTTGATTGGGCCATAATCACGAGTTAGGTGGCCAAAGAAGGTGATAAGGAGCTTGTAGGAAACTTTCGACTTTGGCGCAAGACATTTAGTGAAAGTGATTATGAAATAATTGATTTCTTGACTTGAAGGAAAGGCTGGGGTAAAATCAGCAGCACAAGGACAAGGAACATTTAAAAACCCCAGATTTTTTTAAAAATTAGAGAACTGGCAGGTAAAGTCATTTAAGAAGACAACCTAAGGAACAAAGGAGTTCTGAAGAGCTGATGGTTTCTCAAAGAGACAATATTAAGAGCATAATAGGAAACTGATGTGAAGGAAAGGTATGAGATCAATACGGCTCCACTAGGAGCTCTTTAATTACCTGCAAATAATAAAGGCATCCTACCAAAAGTGGAAATATGAACAAATTAGTAAGGAAGACTACAAAAAGATAACATAAGCCTGTAGGGATGAATTAGGAAGTTCAGACACAAAGGCTACGTCTACACGTGAAGCCTACATCGAAGTAGCCTATTTCGATGTGGCGACATCGAAATAGGCTATTTCAATGAATAACATCTACACATCCTCCAGGGCTGGCAACGTCGATGTTCAACATCGACGTTGTGCAGCACCACATTGAAATAGGCGCTGCGAGGGAACGTCTACACACCAAAGTAGCACACATCGAAATAAGGGTGCCAGGCACAGCTGCAGACAGGGTCACAGGGCGGACTCAACAGCAAGCCGCTCCCTTAAAGGGCCCCTCTCAGACACAGTTGCACTAAACAACACAAGATCCACAGAGCCGACAACTGGTTGCAGACCCTGTGCATGCAGCATGGATCCCCAGCTGCAGCAGCAGCAGCCAGAAGCCCTGGGCTAAGGGCTGCTGCACACGATGACGATAGAGCCCCGCAGGGGCTGGAGAGAGAGCGTCTCTCAACCCCTCAGCTGATGGCCGCCATGGCGGACCCCGCAATTTCGATGTTGCGGGACGCGTGATGACTACACGGTCCCTACTTCGACGTTCAACTTCGAAGTAGGGCGCTATTCCCATCCCCTCATGGGGTTAGCGGCTTCGACGTCTCGCTGCCTAACGTCGATGTTAACATCGAAATAGCGCCCAACACGTGTAGCCATGACAGGAGCTATTTCGAAGTTAGTGCCACTACTTTGAAGTAGTGTGCACGTGTAGACACGGCTAAAATGAGTTATACCTAGCAAACAACATAAAAGGAAATTAGATGGGATTCTATAAATACCTAAGGAGAATGGGAAAGATGAAGGAAAGTTTCATCTTCTTCCTAGTGATGGAGTGTTAATAATGGATGACAGCAAAAAATCTGGACTTTAGTTTAGTGCCTAGATTAGTCTTCACTAAAATAGTAATTTGTGACCCAATACTTAACATTCCTAATATTAACAAAAAGGGAGAAGGAGTCCAAGCAAAAATAATGAAAGAGCACATTAAAGACTACTGTGGGAATTCAAATATATTCACATCAGCAGAGCCTGATGAAATTCACCAGAGAATACTTAAGGAGCTAGCTGAAACAATCTTGATTCTGTTAACTATTATCTTTGTGAACTCATGGAGGATGGAAGTGGTTCCAGAGAACTAGAAAAGGGCAAAAAAGAGAAAGAAAATAATCCAGGGAATTACAGATCAATCAGCCTAACTTCAGTATCTGGAATAAATTAAGAAACAGTTTGTAAGCACCTAGAGGCTAATCAGTAACAGCCAAGAAGAATTTGTCAAGAACAAAGCATGCCAAGCCCACTTAATTTCCTTCTGTGACAGGGTTACTGCCCTAGTGGCTAGAAAGGACGTAGTAGATATGATCTATCTTGCTTGCAGCAAGACTTTTGATACGGACTGATAGGACATTCTGGTGACCAAACCATGGAAATATGGTCTAGATTAACGAAGGGTCCTGTGGCACCTTATAGACTAACAGAAAAGTTTAGAGCATGAGCTTTCGTGAGTTAACTCACTTCTTCAGATGCTGGTCCAGCATCTGAAGAAGTGAGTTAACTCACGAAAGCTCATGCTCTAAACTTTTCTGTTAGTCTATAAGGTGCCACAGGACCCTTCGTTGCTCTACAGATCCAGACTAACACGGCTACCCCTCTGATACTTGGGTCTAGATTAAATGACTTATAAAAGGTGTGCAAAAAATACTTGACAATAATTTGAAGTCAAATCATGCATTCAAAGACATATAATCTACAAACTTCGCCTTCTTATTGCTTATCACTTTTTCCTAATCATGTACTCAATCATTCTTGCTCATACATAGCATGGTTACCTTCATTTCCTACTCCAAAGTTCCTATTATCATTGAATTTTCCCCCACTCTGTTTTTTAATTCTCTAAATTCAGTGTAACTAAATTTCAACTTTTTCACTTAACCTTATGAATTTAGTATTCACAGTCCTAATCTGAACCCATAAAGGCCGTATCTTCACTAGCAAGTACTTTTGAAAGGAACATCAAAAGAAGGGGAGTCTTTTGAAATTCCCCATGGAGCATCTACACACATCTGTGACATTTTAAAATTAACTTTGAAAGAATGGGGCTGTTCCATCAAAGTGGGTCCTCCATTCCTGTGGTGGGAAGAGAGCTCCCTTTTGGAAGACTCTTTTTTTGTAGATGCTCCACAGATGGATATTTTGAAAGAGAGTCCTCAATGGCACTGTTCAGCTGATGGACAGAGACGCCACTCATGGCACAAGCAGAGCTGTATGGCTCCTGAATCTGACTGTGTTTAAAGATGCAGGCTCCCACAAACCTCTGGACAGGAAGCTGACAGTGTGCTGGTAGCAGGGAGCCCACGCTGCTGATCTGTGTGTTGCATCTGGCAATGCCCCAGGCACAATACTGTGCTATCCAGACCCATGACAGGTACCCCAGACTCCTGCTTATCCCAGGATCCCCACAAAAAGAGTGGAGAGCCCTCCCAGAGCCAAGCCAGGCCCAGAAAAAAGTGCCCCCTCCTGGATGGAGGTTGAACTCCAGGATCTCCTTCCCTTCTGGGAGGATGAGGAGGTCCTGCACTGGATGGGGGTTCTGGCACAGGAACATGGCTGCCTTCGAGTGGCTCTCGAAGGCACTCACTGGCCAGGGCTATTCCACCTGCAACACAGACCAGGTGAGGGGCGAGGTAGAAGAACTGCGGTGGGGTACTGCAAGGCGAGGGATACGGCAGCCCATGAGCTGCCCCTATTTTAAAGATTTGAACCAACTCCTTGGCCCCAAGGATGCCGCACCCCCCGGCAGTGGTCCTGGACATGACCACACCAGAGCCAGAGCTGGAGCTGGGGACAGACAGCAAGGACCACTCAAGACCGCCAGACATCTACAGGCTCTAGCAGACGGTCTGGCACCCAGAGCCCACCAGTGATGACGAGAGCTCAAGTGAGCAGGCCCTAGTCATCAACGTCTCATCTGGTCTGTCTAGCCAGGCCTCTTCCACCTGTGTCTCTCCTGAGTTCCTGGAGGGACCCTTAGGTAGGTGTCATGCATCTTGGTAGCCCTGGGACCCTAAGACAGGGCACTTGTTCCAGCCCAGAGTGGTTGCAGCCCATCCACATGGCCACCAGCCCCAGTTCAGATGCAACCTGGATGACCATGCTCCCAGGACCCTGGAAAGGGCTGCGCATGACACTCAGCACCAGCCATCCTAACAGTGCCACGGGCTGCACAGCCATGGAGAGACCAGGAGGTGTGATTGGACAAAAGCCCGTGCTCATTAAAATGGAATCCAGACGTCACAGACATCAGCCACTGGGATGATGAAAAGAGGGGCAGGGACACAGGGGCCATTGAATGGGACTAATGGCCCATTCCCTTGTCCCCTTCTGCCTCTGCTGCTCTAGCACCTGGCTGCCATCTAAGCCCTGTCCATGGTCCAGGGAGCCCCACCATGGAGGGTGAGGGGGAGTAGCCTGTACCACAACTGGGGACCGTATGAGGCCACCCCGGGTCATATTCTGGTGCCACCAGGGTGGGGAGGAGGACCCAGGGGACTCTGCGCACATTGCCACCCTGTGGAACCTCATTGACATAGAATCATAGAATCATAGAACAATAGAGCTGGAAGAGACCTAAAAAAGCCATCAAGTCCAGCCCACTGCCCTAGGCAGGGCCAAACCCATCAGATCAGCCCAGCCGGGGCTTTGTCGAGGCAAAACTTAAACACCTCCAGGTATGTAGACTCCACTACTTCCCTGGGTAAACCATTCCAATGCTTTACCACCCTCCTAGTGAAGATTTTCCTAATTTTCAACCTGGACCTTCCCAACCACAAATCGAGACCATTGTTTCGTGTTCTGCCATCCGTGACCACTGTGAACAGCCTCTCTCCGGCCTCTTTGCAACCTCTCTTCAGTAAGTTGAAGGCTGTTAACAAGTGCCCCCTTGGTCTTCTCTTTTGCAGACTAAACAGTCCCAATTCTCTCAACCTTTCTTCATAGGTCCTATGCTCCAGGCCCCTAATTATTTTGGTGGCCCTCCGCTGGAGCCTCCCAGTGTATCCACATCCTTCCTATAATTGGGGGCCCAGAACTGGACACAGTACTCCAGATGCTACAATGGCACACTGCTGACTTATGTCCAGCTTCTCGTCCACTACAACTCCCAGGTCCTTTCCTGCAGAACTACTACTGAGGCAGTCGGTAACACTGATTGGGATTCTTCCGGCCCAAGTGCAGGACTCTGCACTTGTCCTTATTGAACCTCATCAGATTTCTTGCAGCCCAGTCTTCCAATTTGTCTAAGTCACTCTGGACTCCATCCCTACCATCCAGCGTATCTACCTCTCCCCCTAGCTTAGTGTCATCCGCATACTTGCTGAGGGTGCAATCCAACCTCTCATTCAGGTCATTGATAAATATGTTGAACAGAACAGGACCCAGAACCAAACCTTGGCGTGCTCCACTAGAAACTGACCGTCATCCCAACATTGAGCCATTGATCACTAGCCACTGGGCCCAACCTTCTAGCCAGCTTTCTATCCAGCTTACCATCCATTTATCCAATCCACATTCCTTTATCTTGCTGATAAGAATATTGTGGGAGACCGTATCAAAAGCTTTGCTAAAGTCAAGATAAATCATATCCATTGATTTTCCCCTATCCACAAAGCCAGCTATCTCACCATAGAAACTAATCAGATTGGTCAGGCATGACTTGCCCTTCATGAATCCATTCTGACTGTTCCTGATCACTTTCCCCTTCTTCAAGTGCTTCAAAATGACTTCCTTGAGGAGCCCCTCCATGATTTTCCCAGGGACTGATGTAAGATTGACCGGCCTATAGTTCCTTGGATCATCCTTCCTCCCTTTTTTAAAGATGGGCGCTACATTTGCCTTTTTCCAATCATCCAGGATCTCTCCCAATCTCCAAGAATTTTCAAAGATAATGGCCAAGGGCTTGTCAATGACATATGCCAACTCCCTCAGAATCCTCGGATGAATTAGGTCTGGGCCCATGCATTTATGTATGTTTAACTTTTTCAGATAGCTCCTAACCTGTTCTTTCCCCACCAAAGGCTGTCCACCTTCATCCCACAGTGCATCACTTATCGCATTAGTCTGGGAGCTGTCCTTGTCGGTGAAGACAGAGGCAAAGAAAGCATTAAGTACTTCAGCTTTCCCTACATCATCTGTCACTGGGTTACCTCCCTCATCCAGTAGGGGCCAATGCCCTCTCTGATCACCTTCTTCTTGCTAACATGCCTGTAGAAACTTTTCTTGTTATCCTTCACATTCCTTGCAAGTCGCAGTTCCAGTTATGCTTTTGCCTTCCTGGTAACTGCCCTACATTCTCGAGCTATACATTTATATCCCTGCCTAGACATCTGTCGAAATTTTCACTTTTTGTAAGCCCTCTTTTTGTGCCTAAGTTTTCCAAGGATTTCCCCAGTAAGCCAGTCTTGTCTCCTACCATATTTACTTCTCTTGCTGCACATCAGGACGTTTTTTTTCTGAGCCTTCAATAGGGACATGCTGCAGGAGTGGCTCCTGAAGGAGCAGCAGGCCTGGGATGGGTGGTGGCCAACCTGGCCACGCTGGCCCAGGCTTTGACTGCCCACCTGGCCCCACCTGCCATCCCCTCATGAGCCCCTCCTGCCCCCTTTGCGCCAAACCCCCCTTCACCTGGCCACCCTCCAACCTCTCCCATGCATCAGCACCCTCTCTAACCTCCTTCCTGCACCACTTTCTATGACCCCTACCTCATTGCCCTGATCTCAACCATCTTACCCCACAGCCAGCCTCCTCCAACTGGCAAATACGATAAAGGCCAGGGTCGGGTGGCTGGAGGCATCTGCCCCCACTTCCTCTCCCCCTGGGTCAACCCCCATGAGCCAGTGGATGCTGCAGCCCAGCAACTCCCATACCTCCCCGTGCTCCCAACCCCCATACCTCCTCAGCCCAGCGCCAGTGGAGACCCTTGACTTGTGCGGGAAGAGCCTCATATGGCCGGTGGGGATCTGTCCATCAACTCCCATCAAGGGTTAAGCACCCCACCTACCCTGGCCCTCCTGGAGCACTGATGTACACCCCTTGCCCCAGGCCCACCTTGTAATAGTTCCTCCTACCTCCTATGCATAGTTGATTATGATACGTAAATTCAGACTTTTGTGTTATATGCCAAATAAAAGTAAAATTTTATTTGTTGTCATCCCTGTGTCCCCTGTATATGTGTGCAGGGTGGTGGTGGTGGTGGTGGGTGTGTGCATTGGGGTGGCAAGTGGGTGTGTGTGTGTGAAGGAGGGTCATCATGGCTTCTGGGCAAAGGCCTCACGCAGGGCCTCCCTCACCTGCACCCTGTCCCGCTGGGTCTGGAGGCATGGGAGAGCAGTCAGATACTTGTAGCGATGGCTGGCGTCAGCAGCCCAACCCTGCATGAAGGGCCTCTGCTTTGACTCCATGAGGTTGTGCAGGGTGCATCATGCCCCAGCCACTCCCGGTACCTTGGGGAGGCCCACCTCCAGCCTAGTTAAAAGGCAGCAGAAGCACCCCTTGAGGCGGCCAAATGCCCTTTCCACTGTATTATTGGCCCAGTTGAGCCACTTTTTAAAAATGTCCTGGGTAGGCTGCATGTGTCCCGTGTAGGTTTGTGTGAGCCAGGGCTGCAGGAGGTAGGCTACTTTGGTGAGAATGCTGAGCTGCATTTCCCATCCCCTCTTACCTCTGTTTGCTTCACCACCCCGCATGGGGAAGGGATGTGTCACACAGAGGGTTGCCAACAGTTTGGGGCCAGCCAGACTGGATGCCATTGCCAGAGATGTATCTAATTTAGGACAGCTGGGAACCCTCATCACAGCTGGAGGGGACCACGGAACCCAAGGCTGGTGGTGGGACCCCAAGTAGTACCAGAGCCTCCAGGGCTGCTGACCTGGCCCCCAAGGACAGTGGGCTGCAGAATCTGTAGGGACAAGGGTGCCATTTTAGAGCATAGGGAAGAGGTGGTTATGCGCACGGGGATGCGGCTTCTCTTCTTCCTATTTCCCTGACAATGAGGGAGCGAGGGAAAAGTACAAAGCTTGTGTAAATTACTCCTCTGCTCCCTCCTCTCACCAGCTGGGAATGATAGGAATGCATGCAAACTGTATACTTTCCCCTCATTCCCTGATAATCAGGGGATAGGAAGGAGAGCAAGAAAAATCCTAGTATGTGACGGCCACCTTCCTGCCCCGCCTCCAGAAAAGGGATGGCAGATAATAATAATAATAATAATAATAATAATAATAATAATAACAAGATATGGAGATACACATCTCATAGAACTGGAAGGGACCTTGGGAGGTCATTGAGCCCAGTCCCCCGCTATCGTGGCAGGACCAAGCACCGTCCCTTTTTAAAAAAAAAAAAAAAAAGAATCTATTTGTCCCAGATCCCTAAATGGCTCCTTTAAGGACTGAATGTACAACCCTGGGTTTAGCAGGCCAACACTCATATCACTGAGCTATCCTGTTGGGATCCCTGGAGGAGCGGGGAAGGAGTAGTTTCATATGGTCATTTCAGTTATTGGAGCAATTTAAACTGATTTTTTCTTTTGTCAAATGATAGCTCAGTTATTTTATCTCTGTCACAGCCTATTCATACTTGCTGTTGTTAGTGGTAGGGGAGACATTGGTAGTTCAATGTGCTGCCTAGGCCATTGCTAATAGTAGAATTCTGATTATGATGCCTGACGCCAAAAGCACCTGCAAGGCCTTTGTAATAGCTTTACCATAACCTGACAAGAGAGAAAGAAGAGGAAGTGACTGTGAGAATTGAGCATGATCCTGTCTTGTTTCTTTCAAAATGCTAAAACATGCAGTTTTAAAAAGACAGAATGTCTATCTATATTTGGCTATGTGGAAGGGCACGAAACTGCAGACTCTGCAAAAACACGTCCGTCTGAATAACAGCTTGAAACTTCTTGCTAAAACTGTTTGCTTTGTGGTTATGGGTGATTGACAAGCTATGTGTCATTTTGAGACAAAGGGAAAGAAGTGAGTGATTTGAATTTGACCTTCTGGGCATCTCTTGGACTCCCCAGTGACAGGAAAATAGCTGGCCTCTTGAACCTTCTCATTTGCCCTTTCCAGATCACTCTAGACCTTGGGTAACAATTGTGTGGGGAGGATTGCTGTAACTCATTTGCATGTGCTTGTGATCTAATACAATAGTAAGTTCCGATGAAAACACTTTGGATTTGTGCTGATCTTTCGTCAGATGGATGTTCTGTGCCTCCCTTTGATTCAATTTTGACACCACCTTGCAAAAAGTACTGTTAAACCAACCTTTGATCTGAGAGAACCCTGAGTAAAACAATTTCAGGTTCCTTTCGTGACACCTACCTAGAACTCTCTGGTGCTTTTCAAGACATTTACGTCTGGCATATCCTCCGCCCAATATGTCATCTATATCACATTAACAACGTCCAGACCTACAAATATCTTTGGTGCAATTCAGGAACAGAAAAGATGCCAAAGAAAGTCTACTGACCGGTAACTTCCAAACTTTGCAAATTACAGTGTAAATCCACCACAAGTAAGAATCTAGAACTTCTGTCATCCTGGCTCTCTGTGTTCTGTACTGTTATTTAGCTGCAACTCACCCCTGTCTTCTAACAGCACAGTAAGCAGTGGATGTGTTGGTAAAAGAAAAGATCTTGCAAATGTTCATCTACTTTTGTGGGGGGCAAACATCTCTTTGTACTGGAACTTTTCCTTTCCAGATGTGAACATTTTGTCTAAAAAGATTACCTTTACCACATCTTTGGTATTCTTGCCGAAATTCAGGGCAGTTCCTTACAGCATAGCTTCCATTGCATTTTTAACAACTTTTAATTGCCTCTGAATGCTCTTTTTCATTCTCTTCATCAAAGCCTTTTACTGGCAGCAGGATACCCTCTAGTCACTGACTACTTGTTGGGTTCTTACTTGAGGCTGACTTATACTGTAATTTGTGCATGTTTCTCTGACTTTCTCAGTCCTTTCAAGGTTTTGGGGTTTTAGTTTGTTTATTTGTTTGTTTGTTGGTCATTTCATCTGCATGACATGTCCAAAGAGTTATATTGATCTCCTTCAATTACCTAACTTACACTGAGTCTAATGCAATATGGCGTATTATGCAGTCTTTATTGAGTGTTTCACATAGTTATCCAAATACACAAGATAGTGCTCCTAGTTTTAAACCAGTCATGCATTCCACTATACTTTTCTTATTTGACTTCTGATGAAGCATATGCACCTCTCAACACTGACCATTCTTTGTGGTGCACAGTATCCTTCAATCTTATTCTTTAAGACTTATATTTTGTCCTTATCTGCTGCATCACCATCTTGAAAAGCATTAAATCTCTTTCTTGCATTTTCACCTGCAATGTGAAGAAACAACGCCATATGCAGCCGTTCATCTTTTTTGTCCGAGAATCCTTGTTTCTACTACCTCCAGTTTTCTGCTAAATTTCCTGTGAACACTCATTTTCCTAGAGGTGTTAGCTGATTCATTCTTGTTTATTTGTTTGTGTTTCAGGTCTGTTGTACTCTTCTTACTTTTAGTTTTGTTCTGACACCATGCAACACCTGTGGCCAACTTGCTAATGTAACAGTAGAGAAGGTACTGGAGAGATAAGGTAGGCAATATGCTGGGACTAGCATGGCAAAAGATACTGGAGACATTTTAGGCAACAAAATGAACAACACATTTTATGCAGCTGGTTGCTGAGACCCATACAGATAATTGTGGCTGGCTGGAGCCAAGTGTAAGCAAATTGTTCCTGCTGATAAGGCTCACTGCATAGTGATCATTCCCATAGAACACAATGTTGATCTTTGGTTCTGACTCCAAAATTCCTACTACCATCTCATCCATAGTCCATCTTTACAACTCGGGAGTGGTGAGCCAACTGCACATACCTGTAAAAATGGTAAAATCCAATCAAGTGTTTGGTTTGAGTGATCCCAGGATACCGTGCAATCCTGGATGGTCCAGGTAACAAAAGCAGAGTAACTGAAATATATCGGCAGTGGACTGAATCCTGAATCACTAGGCTGGACACCAAGGTCATAAGGTGTGGACGAATGAATTCCCCCCCCACCCGCCTCCAACAGGTGTTGCACTGCTCCTATGCCATAGACTGAATTGCACATTCAGGACTGTGGTATTCGCCAGACTACTTGTAACCTCTTGTGGAAATACTGCTGTATCCGTGTATTGGTAGATCCACCAACCCTAGAGCACACTACTTCAGCCAGATCAGCTCCAAACATATTCTACCTACTGGAACACAGACAGCCCTTAGGGAATTTGCAGCCTAAAAGGGCTCAAGGCAAGGTGGTGAGTTATACTGCATGAATAACTAGTCTATGCAAACTTACGCTAATATTAATGTATCCATATTCCTTTACCCTTTAGTCTACTCTTCCTGAAGTGTCTTGTAATTAACTAACACTGTCAGCTCTTTGGGGAGTAAGGACACTTTGAGGTAGTGTGGGCACTTCGAAGTGCCCATGGCTACACGGCATGCTGGCACTTCGAAGTTTGATGCTTCAAGGTTGCTGTGTGGAGAATTATCCTAATTAGTATTCTCCGATCAGGCTGATTACCATGTCCTCTTCGAAGAAGGGGGAGAGTGTAGACATAAACTTAGAGTAACACCTGGGGTGCGTCTACACTAGCCAGCTACTTTGAAGTAGCCGGAACAATGTCAAAATAGCACGCTTTGCGTCTACACACACCATGTGCTATTTTGACATTGAAATCGATGTTAGGCAGTGAGACGTCAAAATCGCTATTCCCATCTGAAGGTGGGAATAGAGCCCTACTTCGACATTCAACGTCGAAGTAGGGTGTGTGTAGATGATCCGTGTCCTGCTACTTCGAAATAGGGGGTCCTCCATGGTGGCCATCAGCTGAGGGGTTGAGAGACACTCTGTCCAGTCCCTGTGGGGCTCTATGGTCACCGCGTGCTGTAGCCCTTATCCCAGGGCTTCTGGCTGCTGCTGCTGCAGCTGGGGGTCCATGCTGCATGCACAGGGTCTGCAACCCGTTGTCGGCTCAGTGGATCTTGTGCTGTGCAGGGCAAGCGTGTCGGGGAGCAGCCCTTTAAGGGAGCGGCTTGGGGCTTTGCTGGCCCCTTATTTTGACAGGGAGTGCTTGTGTGTGTGGACGCTCCACATTTCCTTCTGGGGCGGCTCCTTTCGATGTTCCCCGTCGCTACTTCGACGCTGAACGTCGATGGCACCAGCCCTGGAGGATGAGTAGACAATACGTGTCGAAGTAGCCTATTTCGATGTCCTTACTTCGAAATAGGCTACTTCGACGTAGTGTGCTAGTGTAGACATAGCCCTGATGTCAAGAGTTTACCATATTGTTATTTCAGTAGAGCCCAAATGAGATCAAGCTTGGAAAAATATACCTGCAAACGAAAATGATCTATTTATGATTTGAAAAGCAAAAGAGTAAGAAAAGAAATGTTAACAAAATGACTGGGGAAAAGAAGGGAAGTAACATTTATGGGAAAACCAGTATTTTTGACTAAAACTACAGCGATCAATTTGGTTGGTCAGAACCACTGATTACAGTGGAGCTGCACTGATTTACATTAGCTGGAGGTTATGGCTCTCTGGCTGTACAGGGAGATGATACTTAAGTTACTTGTATAATGAATCAAAATGAAAAGGATATAAAAAATAAAATGAACTTCTTAAGTACAAAAAATTCAGTTACCTGTTGCTAGATTTGTTATGTTTTGGTTTTGTTTTCATTTCTTCTGTTCCTGGTGTTAGCCAGGTTTACGAGTGAAAACAGAATCTACAGCATGAAATTTGATTCTAACTTATGCAAAATCAGCTAGCTTAGTGGCAGAAATTTTAGCAAGAGCATATGATGCATTAATAATAAATAAGCATTCTTTAAAATATATCCCCAGTCCTTTGCCTTCTGCTAAGATACTCACAGTTTGTACACAATTAAAATACGCTAATTGTAGACAGTAACAATAATAACATAGTAAAATGATATAGAAGAACAACCTGAGGTCCCTTCCAGCCCTAGGATTCTATGAAACTAAGAAAATATTTAAAAGTTTAAAAGAAAATATTAAAATCTGAATCCATCCAGTAACCTGAAAGAATCATCCTCATCTGTCCTAGCTCTTGTGATATCCATCTCTTTACACAGATGTTGTGATCCAGCCGTCTTTAAAACCTGTGGAAGCCACAATTGCTTTTCTGATCATTCCAGCAGTGATTCGTTGCTGTTTTCTACTACCAATAAGTTACAACACTTGCCCCTGTGCTCTGGGGCATGGTGTCACCCAACTGCTCAGTTGGACAGGATTAAGTAGGCAACATCTGTTTAAATAGTGCCATTCGCCAGTCCTAGGTAAGCAACATGGGGATATCACGGGATTTCTAACTATTTCTTCTGTTTCTGTCTAGGAGCCCTACAGCTGAAACAACTGAACCTTAGGCTGTAAAGGAACATGGTGGGGATGAACGAATCTGAGTCATCATAGAGGGCAACGTCCTGTTGCCACTGAGTTTATTGGGAAGATCCTTATTTTGGACTAGATTTGTTATGGCTAGACATTTCTCCAGAAGGGAAAACCACTAATTCAGTAGCATGTGTGTTACTTGTCTTGTAGTGAGAATAACTCCTGCATTCTCTGTATTCCCTTATTTTTATTAAACCTAAGTTTCATTTTGTTGAGCCCTTACAAATAAAAAACAAAATGAGAAGTCTGTCCACTTATACATATTTTAGCTTGAGTTCAGAAATATTTTACAATTATAGACTCCCTCTTTGTTTCAAAGTATTACCAAACACATAAGTATACAAGAAGTTTAAGAACATGCACTGTATGTCATATTAAAGCTAATGAAGGATTGCGTAAATCATTGAAGGTATCTTGTTAATGAAGCACTTTGAAGTTTTGCAGTAGCTAGTCTATGGAGGTTCACGTGCTGGTAATTTCAAGTCTCCATATAACTAGAAATTCCAGTGAATTATGTATCAGAGGGGTAGCCATGTTAGTCTGTGTCCTCCAAAGACTTTGTCCTCCAATGAGAAGTCTTGGGGCACTTCAGAGACTAATAGATCTTTTGGAGCAAACGTTTTCATGGGCAAAGACCCACTTTGTCAGATTCAAAAGCTTATGTTCCAAAAAATCTGTTACTCTACAAGGTGCTACAGGACTTCTCATTGTTGTAATGAAAAATGTGCTGAGGGAATATTCCGCTGTAGTGTTAATGTTTGCATAAGAGATTTCTAAATGATGTTTATACACAATGAAGATAATTACCATTCTGTAGTGTTACCCGAAGAGCAAGTATATATCTACAGGAAGAGTGAGAGTAAACTTGTTCACCCATTTCACATACTTAAAATCATGCACTCCAAAATCTACAACTTACTAGGACAATATATTTGATAATGAAATATGAGTGAAATGTTCTCCTGAAAAAAATAATCAATGAACTTTAGGGTGTGAATCTGCCGGATGAGCAAACTGATTTATAGGTGTAAAATAATTTCATTTTACCTGAAATTACAACTCAAATCTCTGATATTTCTCAATTGTGCTGTGCAAGGGCAATTCAGAGATTTGGTCATGTCACTATATATTGGGACTTCTTTTATCTCTGTTTGCACTATTCTACTGAATATGAAACAGAGCTTGCTTATGGAAGACATGATTAAATCAAATATATATTATAGTTGTCATTTGGTCAACTGGGCTAAATTTTCAGAGGTGATTAATGATTTTGAGTGCCTTTATAGGTTTAGTCCAGTTGTTCACATGACACACTCTACTGTCTTCTGACAAGGGCCAATGTTACACTTTGGGACAATGAAAAGAGAGAAAGTATTGAATGACTCACTGTTGCCCAGTCCCAGCATCTTGCTATCAGAGACTTAGCCTGGTACCCAGCTTGAAACACTCAAAAAACCCTGTTTCAAACTCTAAGTGCTAATTGCTGTCCGAAAAACAATGCAAAATAAGTTACTGTGCAAAATTTAAGTCACAGTTTGACCTTGAAAATCCTGACTCAAGTAAATCATAATAAATAGTCCCACAGATGTCAATAGGCCTGATGCAGCTCTCACAGTGGTTTGACACTTGTGAAGTCTGATGGCTTCCATGCAAGTATTTATTTAATGCATTGTTGTGACAGGCAATTCAAACCCTATGCGCCCATCTGCATGAATAAGGACTACTTTTTGTGAGAAAAGGGACTTGAACGACAGCACCAGAGAACCAGGCTACAAAAGAGTTTAATTTGCAACTCCCTGTTTTCATACACTTCACAACTCAGACCCTTCTAAGTTTCCAACTTTCAACTTCTGAGCTGAAAGTTTCCCTTGTTTAGTTTCTGACCAACAGAGAGGTTATTCTCTCTCTCCCTCTCTCTTTCTCTCTCTCCTTCATTCTCTTAAATTATAGTAAAATATCTGGATCCATTTTTGGTTTCTGTGAGCATGAAACAAGTATAACTTTCCCCCTCTCACATTTTGTGACTGGGTTTGTCAGAAAAATAGCTGAACTTCAAAAGCTGGCAACTACCATAAATAATCCTTGGAGGGGTAGTCATGTGAGTCTGTAGCTCCGTAAGTAACTAGTTGTCCTGTAGCACCTTAAAAATGAACAAATATATGTATTAGGTCATGAGCTTTTGTAAGACTGAGAAAGTGGGTCTTACCCATGGAAGCTCATTAACTAATAAACATATTTCTTAGTTTTTAAGGTGTCACAGACTGCTAGTAGTAGCATCCTTCAGTCTATGTAGACTATGGATCGCGCCCTTCGTAGTTCCGTTTGGCATCCTCATTTGCAGCATCGGGTGTGACTGTGAAGACCCACACGAGAGTGACAGTCCTTGCCGCATCTGTTGCATATGTAATGGGTGTCCGGCAGGTCCTTGCTGTGCTTTCTGTGGGCTCGCTTCTCCTTTGCTAGCTGTCTGATCCTCAACTCACCTTTCTGAAGGCCCTTGTATAGTTCCTGCCTCCATCTGCTGCGATCATCTGCCAGCTCCTCCCAGCTGTCTGGCTTGATGTCTACTTCCCTGAGGTCTCTCTTGCAAACATCTTTGTAACGCAGCTGGGGGCGTCTGGGAGGTCTTTTGCCAGAGGCTAGCACGCCATACAGGATGTCTTTTGGGATCCTTCCATCATTCACCTGTGGACATGGCCAAGCCAACGGAGCCGCCGTTGTCTGAGGAGGGTGTGCATAGCTGGGATTCCAGCTTCCTCAAGGACGATAGTGTTGGACACTCTGTCCTTCCACAATATTCCAAGGATGTGCCAGAGGCAGCGCAAGTGGAAGACGTTCAGCCTCTTTTCCTGGCGGGCGTACAGGGTCCAATTCTTGCTGCCGTAAAGGAGGGTGCTGAGGATGCAGGCTCTGTAGACTTACATTTTGGTGTGAGTGTACAGCTTGTTGTTATTCCACACTGTCTCGCTGAGTCTGGACAGAGTTGTGGCTGCTTTACCAATTTAGCTCAGTCTCCAAAGACAGGGTGTCAGTAATGGTGGACCTGAGGTAAACGAACTCGTGGACGACCTCTAACGTATAGTTGTCAATGCTGATTGATGGAGAAACAGCAACATCCTGAGCAAGTACATTTGTCTTCTTTAGGCTGATGGAGAGCCCAAAGTCCTTGCATGCTTTGGAGAACCGATCCAGCAGTTTCTGAAGCTGGTCTTCTGTGTGTGACACGACAGCAGCGTCATCTGTGAACAGCGTATCTCTGATGAGGACTTTCCGCACCTTTGATTTACCTTGCAGCCTTGAAAGATTAAACAGTTTCCCTGCAGACCTTGTGTGCAAAAAGATGCCCTCTGTTGAAGATCCAAAGGCGTGTTTAAGGAGGAGTGTGAAGAAGATCCCGAACAATGTGGGAGCAAGGATGCATCCTTGTTTGACGCCACTCCTGATGCTGAAAGCATCCGATAATGTGCCATCGTATTGGATGGTTCCTCTCATGTCTTCGTGGAAAGACTGGATCATCTGGAGTAACCGTGGCAGACATCCTATCTTGTGGAGCAGTTTGAACAGTCCATCCCTGCTGACCAAGTCGAAGGCCTTTGTTAAGCTCGATCAAGGCCTAACATAGGCCTAATATAGAGTGGCTTCCTCTGCTCCCTGCATTTCTCCTGCAGCTGCCTCAGAGAGAAGACCATGTCGAGGTAGATCTCTCTGAGCGGAATCTGCACTGTGATTCTGGATACACCCTCTCAGCAATCTTCTGGAGTCTGCCGAGGATGATGAGAGCGAACAGTTTACTAGTGATGCTTAGAAGGGAGATTCCACAGTAATTGTTGCAGTCGCTTCTTATACAAGGTTATGATGTTAGCGTCGCGCATGTCCTGTGGAACCTCTCCCTCTCTCCAGCACAGGCACAGTAGCTCATGTAGGGTTTTCAGGAGAGTGTCTGTGGCACACTTGATTACCTCTGGTGGTATACCATCCTGGCCCGGGGCCTTTGCTACCGCAATGTTGTCGATGGCTTTCTTCAGTTCATCCACAGTTGGTTCCTGGTCCAGTTCTTCCATTACTGGTAGGAGTTCAACGGCATCGAGGGCTGAGTCGACCACAATGTTCTTGCGTGAGAACAGCTCGGAGTAGTACTCGACCCAGCTGTCCATCTGTTTGGCTTTGTCAGGGATGACATTACCAGATTTGGATTTCAGAGGTACCATCTTGTTCTGGGTGTGTCCTAATGCCTTCTTGATGCTCTCGTACATTCCCTTCAGGTTACCAATGTCAGCACTGGTCTGGCTGCTGCTGTATAGCTCGAGCCAGTTGTTGTTGGCACAGCGCCTGGCCGTCTGCTGTACTGTTTTTCTGGCTGCTCTGAGCGCTTGCAGGGTTTTCTAGCTTGGCGAACGTTTGTACTCCAGGAGCACAGCTCGCTTTTTTTCGATGGCTGGAATCATCTCATCGAAGTTAGCTTCGAACCAGTCATTTGTGTTTCTAGCTCTTCTTCCAAACACTGACAAGGCTGTGTTGTACATCGTATCCCTCAGATGCTGCCTTCTGGATGTCACATCGGCACCCTCAGGGTTGCTGCGCAGATTCTCCTCGAGGGTCACACTGAACTTTTCAGCTCTCTCTGAGTTAGCTGTCTTTCTGGTATCGATGCAGGGCCTTCCAGTTGGTTTAGAGTGGTACATCTTCTTGGGAATCACCTTGAGTTTGGAGCAAACTAGCGAGTGATCTGTATCGCAGTCAGCACTATGATAGCTGCGTGTCAGAAGGATGTTTTTGAGGTTATCAAGTCTAGCGATGACCACGTCTAGTTGATGCCAGTGTTTTGAGCGTGGGTGTCTCCATGACACTCTGTGCTGTGGCTTGGTTTGGAAAAATGTGTTTGTGATGCAAAGTTTGAGAAGATGCTGACCATTTTCATTCATTTTTCCCACACCAAAAAAGTGGCCTAAGCATGAAGGCCATGAGTCACGATCGGCTCCAACTCTCGTATTGAAGTCACCCAGAATGTACAGTTGTTCGCGGGCAGGTATTTGCGCTATGGCAGCACTAAGCACATCGTAAAACCTGTCTTTTACTTCTGGTGCGGCGTACAGGGTTGGGGCGTAAGCGCTGATCAGGTGGACAGGACCGGCGCGAGTTTGAAGTATGACCTGAAGGAGTCTTTCTGATCCACCCATGACTAATTCCACCATTTGTAGAAGGGTGTTTCTGATGGCAAAGCCAACACCATGCTCCCTGGGTTCTTCTCGGGCTTTACCCTGCCAGAAAAAGGTGTAGTCCTTTTCCTTTAGAGATCCTGAATCTGCGAGACGTGTCTCTTGCAGAGCAGCAATGTCAGCTTGGAGCCTCTTCAGTTCCTCATCGATGACAGCGGTCTTTCGGGTGTTGCTGATGTCCCAAAGATCTTCAGTCAGACCTATCAGCCTGGTCCGCACATTCCAGCAAGCAAGCTTAAAACTTTGATGGTTTCCTTTTTTTGTTGATTTTCTTATTGGTTTGCCTGGTGCTTGGCTTTCAGGTCACTTGTGAGGTTTGGGAACCTTAAGGCTCACGCACCCAGTGAGGCAGGTGAACTATAGTGGGACAGTACCCCTGTGGCTGGGGGCTGCCCAGCTTGAGGCGGGCAGTGACTGTCCAGTGAGATGCGACGATCTCTCCCACCATCGGCGGCAACCCCTGGTGCTCGTTCTCTACGCCAATCGAGCAAGAGCTTATAACCTGTATCTGTTACCTCCCGCGTTGGTTCAACGCTGTTAGCGATGCTGGAGTACCTCTCCAGGCACGAGCTTGGGTGATTATTGGGACCCTGGGCTGCCCAGACGCCAGTGTACCCTCTCGGCTTTACTGATATAGTCCAAAGGAGAGGATAACCTCTACATCTGGTACCAGCTCAGCTGCAGGAGTTGCTGGGTCAATGCCAGAAGTTGTCACAGAACCACCTTAGGACCCCCCTCCGGATTTTCTGTCAGGGTTTACTCTCTTAGCCTTGCTCCTTTCCAGGATAACCCACAAGGCAGTGGAGCATGGAGAACATGGGTATGGTCCCACTACCTCTTGCACCTCCCTGGCACCACATGTCCCCAAAGCTCTCCGTGACGACCACCTTGCCTCCCCAGGACCCTCCTCCCCACCCCTCTGCCTCTCATCGGCTACCATCACCCCCCAGATCCTCCCTCCCTGTCCCCTTTTCCCCCATCCACTCCCATGTCTCCTGACTACACCACACTGCCCCCTATCAGTTCTCATTGCCCCCAGCTCCCCCTTCCCCTGGCCTCTCCGCACCTGGCCACAAGCTGCTGCGGCCCCACATCCTCCAGGAAGGCGCCGATCTCGCAGCCCAGCCGCACCCTGGGCCCCAGCCAAAGCTACCAACTCTTTCTCTGGCTACGGCTGTCCCTGGAGCCCCACAGATCTGGTGTGGCGCGTCCATGCAGGGAGCTCAGGACTGGGCCTGGAAGCCATGCAATCTGGGCCAGCACGCCACAAGCAGCCTCTGTGGGTGCTGCCATCCTCACAGCCGTACCAGATGCCCCAAACCGCTTGCCCACTACTGACATCCCTCGATCTCACCCCCCGCTCCACGTGCTGCAGTGGGTCCCTCAGCTCCAGCCAGCAGTTGGGGATGATGCTGCCTCTTACACCTGAAGTAGTAACTAGCTCCCTCTAAGCTCCCCCTCTAAACTCCCCTCTCAAAACTCCCTCCTGTTAACAACCACCCTGTTCGCAAGCACCCGGTCACATGCTCCCTGGTCGCTTGCCAGCAGGGCTTTAGAGCTCTGGTCTACCTGAGAGAGCCCCTCCCTCTGACTACCGCTCAGCCAATCGGCACGCAGCCTGAGCACATGGCCAGCCTGAGCACATGGCCTTTCAAACAAACAAACAGACAGCACAACACTCCAAACACCAAACAAACAGACAAACCCAGGCCCAGAACCCCCAAACCCAGGCACCCACACACTCCAGAGAGCCACTTACCCAGACCTATTAGAGACTGCTCATTATTTTTAAATAATCCTCCATAAATTAGTATTTTCACAGTAAATGGTATGTCTTCACAAAGTGGAAGATCCTAGCCACTGCAATCGATCTTCTGGCATTTGATTTAATGTGTCTGGTAGGGACATGCTAAATCAAACTCAGAGGGCACCCTGTCAACCCCAGAACTGCTTCTCATGTGGATTAAAGGAATCAGATGCTCTCATTTACCTCCCACATGGAACGCTGAATTAAGGTATGCCAACTCCAGCTACACAATTAATCTAGCTGGAGTTGCACATCTTAATTTGACCTTCCCATTTAGTGTAGACCTGGCCTAAATTTGAAACAATGCAATTGTGCAGCACAGTCATAAGCTACTGAAAAGCAACTTCTGTCTGTGCCCAGGGGCATCTACTTATATGTTTAATATGGCCTGAAAACTTCTGTCACTCATTTTCTCCCAACCAGGGTTTAATATTCTCAGGTTGGTGCAGGGACAATTTGGACAAGGAGGATAGTTTCCATGAAACACACACATAAATATCTACCAAAACCCACTATGCCTTATAATAAGGCTAATTCATCCATTATCAAGAAATTACATCCATGTTTATAATGTGGGCTGTGAAAACATATCTGCACCAAACTTCTTAATTTTGGAATTACAACATAAAGGTGGAAAGTTGGATTGATATAATTTTCTGTAAAAATGGATTCTGCCATCTGCATGATGCCAGCTAAACTTGACACTGTGTCTTGAAGATTTTGAGAGAATACCATGTAAGTACTGAGAGCTTCTATGTTGAAAACGTTGGTATGACTAGTCACCAATCCTGCACTATAGAGGTGCAAGGGTTAATTCTCTACTACCTTGTTGTTCATATAATCTGATTCCAATCTGGCAGCACTTTATAGCCATTATGCAGAGATATGAATGACAAAGTGGAAAAAATGCAGAATCAGACAGATAAATGATAGTTTGCAGAAGGATGTTCAAGTGTTAAGAGAAACGCTCTCTGAACAAGGACTTTTTAGAAACCAGCATACATCGTGAAAGAGTGAGGCAGTAAATGCTTCCACTGGGCTTACCAGAGGTACTATACTATACAATCCAACTATTTTATTTATTGGAATATAAAAATTCTGGGAATGGCTGCTATATATTGCCTTTTCCCTGAAGGCACCTCCAACAAAGTTTCCTGGGTGGGGAAGAGAGATGAAAATATAAAATATTTTATGATTTTTAATCCAGGACTCTTTATAAAAGTGTATTCAACTCTGCCAAGATCCAGACATTTTATTAAGAGGCAAATCAATATATGTGAAAAATGAAGTTTATTTTTTATTTGTCCTTTTCTTTATGGATATTTGGTGACATGCGTCCAATGACAAGTTGAAATATTTTCTTTGTTTCTTATCTAAGAGCTCTCTTTCTTGACAATGCCAACAGTTTGTAAGTGCCTAGAGGGTAATATAGTTATAAGTAATAGCCAACATGGATTTGTCAAGAACAAATCTTACCAATTTTCTTTCTTTGACAGGGTAACTAGCCTAGTGGATGCAGGGGAAGAAGTAGTAGACGTGATAGATCTTGAATTTAATAAAGCTTTTGGCACAGTCCCAGATGACAGTTTCATAGGCATGCTAGTGAAATATGGTCTAGATGAAATTAGTTTAAGGAAAGTGTACAACTGATTGAAAGACCCCACTTAAAGAGTAGTCATTGATGGCTGGCTGCCACTTGCCCTCTGTGCCTCAATTTCCTTGCATATAAAATGGGGATAATGATACTGACCTCTCTTATGAAGAATATTGAGATCTGTGGGTGAAAAGTGCTGCGTATGAGTTAGCAGCAACGAAGGGTCCTGTGGCACCTTATAGACTAACAGAAAAGTTTAGAGCATGAGCTTTCGTGAGTTAACTCACTTCTTCGGATGCTGGTCCTGGAAATCTGCAAGGCCAGGTATAAATAAGCCAGAGTAAGGCTGGGGATAACGAGGTTAGCTCAGGCAGGCAGGCTGAGTTGTATTGTCATCAGTAGATCTGGAGGTGTGAACTCCAAGAGAGGGGAAGCTGCTTTTGTATTTAGCCAGTCATTCACAGTCTTTGTTTAATCCTGAGCTGAGGATATAGAATTTGCAGATGAATTGTAGCTCAGAAATTTCTCTTTGGAGTCTGTGCTTGAAATTTCTTTGCTGCAGGATAGCTACTTTTAAATCTGCTACTGTGTGTCCTGGGAGATTGAAGTGCTCTGCTATGGGTTTTTGTATATTGCCATTTCTGATGTCTGATTTGTGTGCATTTATTCTTTTACGTAGAGACTGTCCAGTTTGTCCGATGTATATGGAAGAGGGGCATTGCTGGCACATGATGGCATAAATTACATTGGTAGATGTGCAGCTGAATGAGCCCACGATGGTGTGGCTGATCCGGTTAGGTCCTGTAATGATGTTGCTGGTGTGTATATGTGGGCAGAGCTGGCAACGAGGTTTGTTGCATGGATGGGTCCCTGAGATAGAGTGACTGTGGTGCGGTGTATAGTTGCTTGTTAGGATTTGTTTTAGGTTGGCAGGTTGTCTGTGAGCAATGATAGGTCTGCCTCCCAAGGCCTGTGAAAGTGTGGGATCATTGTCCAGGATGGATTGTAGATCCCTGATGATGCGCTGTAGAGGTTTTAGCTGAGGACTGTAGGTGATGGCTAGTGGTGTTCTGTTGGTTTCTCTCTTGGGCTTGTCCTGTAGTAAGAGGCTTCGTGGCCCACGTCTGGCTCTGTTGATTTGTTTTCTCACTTCCTCAGGTGGGTATTGCAGTCTCAAGAATGCTTGGTGCAGATCCTGTAGGTGTTTGTCTCTGTCGGAGGGGTTGGAACAAATGCGGTTATATCTAAGTGCTTGGCTGTAAACAATGGATCGTGTGGTGTGTCTGGGATGGAAGCTGGAGGCATGAAGGTAGGCGTAGCGGTCAGTGGGTTTATGGTACAGGGTGGTACTGATGTGTCCATTGTGTATAAGCACGGTAGGGTCAAGGAAGTGGATCTCCTGTGTAGATTGGTCCAGGCTGAGCTTGATGTTGGGGTGGAAGTTGTTGAAGTCCCGGTGGAATTCCTCCAGAGTCTCCTTCCCATGGGTCCAGATGATGATGTCATCAATGTAGCGTAAATAGAGCCGGGGTGTTAGTGGACGAGAGTTGAGGAAGCGTTGTTCTAGGTCAGCCATGAAAATATTGACATATTGAGGGGCCATGCAGGTACCCATAGCTGTGCCGATTATTTGATGTAGAGGCTCTGTATACCAACATCCCACACAAAGATGGAATAAATGCTGTCCGGAACAGTATCCCTGATGATGCTACAGCACATCTGGTGGCTGAGCTCTGCAACTTTATACTCACACACAACTATTTCAGATTCGGTGATGATATGTACCTTCAAATCAGCGGCACAGCTATTGATGACATCTTCATCATCTGGACCCATGGGAAGGAGACTCTGGAGGAATTTCACCGGGACTTCAACAACTTCCAGACATCAGAAATGGCAATATACAAAAACCCATAGCAGAGCACTTCAATCTCCCAGGACACACAGTAGCAGATTTAAAAGTAGCTATCCTGCCGCAAAGAAATTTCAAGCACAGACTCCAAAGAGAAATTGCTGAGCTACAATTCATCTGCAAATTCTATACCCTCAGCTCAGGATTAAACAAAGACTGTGAATGGCTGGCTAAATACAAAAGCAGCTTCCCCTCTCTTGGAGTTCACACCTCCAGATCTACTGATGACAATACAACTCAGCCTGCCTGCCTGAGCTAACCTCGTTATCCCCAGCCTTACTCTGGCCTATTTATACCTGGCCTTGCAGATTTCCAGGACCAGCATCCGAAGAAGTGAGTTAACTCACGAAAGCTCATGCTCTAAACTTTTCTGTTAGTCTGTAAGGTGCCACAGGACCCTTCGTTGCTGCTACAGATCCAGACTAACACGGCTACCCCTCTGATACTTGGCGTATGAGTTAGGCATTATTATTACTAAAGCTGCACCACCATGTCTTTCCCTAGGCTAGCACTGCAACTCCTGTTGAAGGAAACATCCTCAAAGAGAAGGGGTTCTGGTGAAGGTAATATGGGTTTAGGTGAAAGATGTTGCAGCCTTAGAGTAAGCTATCTGACCTGAAGTGTTACACAACAGGCTCAGTATTGTCATCTGGTGGTTTACGGGAGACATGCAGCAAGAGCAGTGAAGAGACGTCACTGGAGAATGAAACTCCACCGGGCATCTGATGAAGTGAGTCTGTGCTCACGAAAGCTCATGCTCAAAACTTTTCTGTTAGTCTATAAGGTGCCACAGGACACTTCGTTGCTGTTACAAATCCAGAGTAACACGGCTACCCCTCCAACACTGGAGAGAGCTCTTTGACTGCAGCATCTGAAGAGCAAGCAGAGTTAACTGAAAGGGCCAGGCTTCATTTTCATTTGTTTGATATGCGAGTTTGGGTTATTTTGATTAAAATTCACTCAAGTGTTGCGGTTGGATGCAATCAAATTAAACTGAACTTTCTGGAAGGTACAGGGTAGGAATACACAGAAAGGTTATTTCAAAATAACATCTATCCTAGCATCTAGACAACATAACCAATATTTTGAAATAATTTCAAAATTGTGGTTGGCTTATTTCAAAATTGGTAAATCTCATTCTACGAGGAATAGCCTGGTAAGACAAGATAAAAATCCTATTTTGAAATAAGCCATAGTGTAACCAATGGCTCTGTTTCAAAATAGGCTCTATGGCTGCACCTACACTAGTAAGTTCTTTCAAAAGATTTTTCCATGGAACATACACATAAATATCTACTAAAACCCACAATGCCTTATAATAAGGCTAAATTATCCATTATCAAGAAGTGACGTCCATGTTTACAATGTGGGCTGTGAAAGCATATCTGCACCAAACTTCTTAATTTTGGAATTACTACATTGGGGGCTCTTTCGAAAGATCCCATGGAGCATCTACACAAAAAAGTGCTCTTTTGAAAATAAATTGAAAGCATATGGTGCACCTCTCATAATTGGTCTTCCTTTCCTGTTTCAGCAAAAGCACCCCTTCTTTTGAAAGAGCAGTCCTCATTTTCGATCCCTGGACTATTCTTTCTAAAGAGTGGAGGCTGGTTGGATGCTCTCTTTCAAAAGAAAAGAGTACTCTTTTGATCCGCTTTTTGGCTGTTTCTACACATGTCACTTTCTGCGAAAGTGTCATGCTAATAAATGGTCCAAAATATGTTAATGAGGCACATATGTAAATTCCCAGTGCCTCATTAGTATAGGGTCCAGATTTTTTTTTTGACAGTTCTCCTGCTCCATACAGTAGGACTGATTTGACATTGGAGTTGAATAACCTGATCTTAGTCTTAGTTCTGATCTGCTTCTAGATGTTTATAAATCCTTGGTGGTGAAGGTGAGAGAATCTTATATGATTTTCTTAAGAATTAATCTCTGGTTTCTCAAACTCATTCTCTTCTTCACTTTTTATCATCCCTAATATAGTGGTCTTTATTTTTACCCCTCAGCTCAGTGTTTGTTGGTGGAGCAGTAATGCCCCTCAAGGGTGTTACATAGTAGATTGCTGGAGGTGATGGAGTTTTGACATGATTGATAACTTCCTGGAGCTAGCTGTTTGTCAGTTCAAGTTGTCATGCCCTTTATGAGGTCCCAAAATCGTTGATGTTGTTGGAGAGATAGCTGACACCCACTTCCGTTCAGAAGGGGCTGTGATTTAAGGGACATATTCTGGGTCAATATAATCTATCTGGCTGTTTCTACACATGCCACTTTCTCTGAAAGTAGCATGTTAATAAAGAGTCCAAAATATGCTAATGAGGCATGGATGCAAATTTCCACATTTGGAATTGGATGTTCTTCCAGACTCCAAAGTGACATGTAGAAGCATGGTCCCTGGGGGGTCTTCCAGAAGGGAGTCCTCCTTCCAGAGGCCCCTTCTTCCCAAAAAATTTTGGGAAGGGGCCTCTGGAGAAGGACTTCCTTCCAGAAGACCCACTGTGGGCTGTGCTCCTACATGCCATTTTGAAGTCTGGAAGAGTGTCGTCTGGACGCCAAATCATGTGACCTTATGCTAATGAGGTGTGGTAAATTTGCATCTGCACCTTATTAGCATATTTCAGGCTGTTTATTAGCATGCCACCTTCAGAGAAAGTGGCATGTGTAGAAACAGCCTCTGGGTGGTATGAGAATAGCAACAGATGTGAATGATGCTAAAACAAGATGTTTTGGCACTTCATGCAATCAGTCATTATGCAGAATTAAAACTTGACATATTTGATCAAAGGTAAAACATTAGCAAATTCATCAGAACAGAAATGGACAATAATTGCTGCCTCCACTACTTTAGCGTTGGAAGACCAAACTCCAGATGCTAACAGCAGAATTAGCCTTCACCCTAGAGGCTCTGATCATAATGTATATTTCATAAGAATAATAATTCCTATTAAAACTAGAGCCTCGGCAATATTCACACTGTGGTAAGCAATATTGCCAAAAACATGCTCCAGAATGATGGAATGACAATGGCTTTTCAGAAAGGCAAAGGCAACATGGTTCATATCTGCGGGTTTGCCAAACAGATCTAATACCTTCCAGTAAAATCACCTAGCAACAGAAGTTTTACAGAAGCGTTAATTCAGATACACTCCTACATGCTGCAGCTGAGAACATAACTGTGCATTAGGCAAGGTGAGACCAAACAGAAATGTAAGCTAAACTCACTAGCTATGGTTACACTTACCAGAACTGCCTGAAGCAGTATGCAAATGGGTGGTCTCTAAAATGCAAATGGATGATCGTTTGCATATTTACTCACCGCTGCTGGCAGGAAAAAGCAGTGTAAACGTGATTGGGTTGGTGAAACAACCCCTTTGTCGACAGTCTCTTATGCCTGATTTTTTCCACTACTTTTTCCCTGCTTCCAGTATCTACAAACATTTTCACCAATATGAGACTCATTGGGCTTGTCTACATTACCACCTTCCTTCTAAGGAAGGATGATAATTAGTGTGTTGGGAGTTTACCAACAAAGTGCTGCCGTGCCCAGGCAGCACTTCATTAAGCAAGTTCCCCCGCCCCCCGCCTCCCCTGTGGCAAATTTTTGAAGTTTTAAACTTCAAAGTACCAGCAAGTGTCTAGCTGTGGCTCACCCGCCGGTACTTTGAAGTGCTGAGGCAACTTTGAAGTCCCTTTACTCCTCAAAATTTAAAAGTTTGAAGTAGCTGTGGGGGAGGAATTTGCTTAATTGCATAGGCAGCACTTCATTAGTAAACTCCCAACACCCTAATTCCATCCTTCCCTCAAAGGAAGGTGGTAGTGTAGACAAGCCTATTGAGAAGTACATTAGTATGAGTGCAACTGGTATGAGAATGCTACAGCCCTGAGACTGAAGTGGTTGCCATGCACTGGTTGCATTGCCTATAATAACAAGGGAGGAGAAATCCTCTTCCTTATCAAAGCTATCATATGCAGCACACTTGCTTAGGTTGTGTGAAGGGAATAGGACTTCCCGACATGGAACTCCAACCAGTAAATTCCAGTAAAATTTTTAGAGACCACACTAGAATGTGTGTGTGTGTGTGTGTGTGTGTGTGTGTGTGAACCTCAAATAAATTACTCTAGTATGGTCACTAAAGGTTTTTGGATTGCAGTTAATAAGGATTCTATGTTTGAGATGCATGTGGGGCACAAGGGAGAATGTAGGATGGAAATTTCTGAGGCAGGTTATGGTATTCTGCTAAAGACCCCCTATTCGAACCCTAAAATCTGTAGTAGGCCTATAATCCTATAGTTCAGAAACCCAGTTAGCATGAGTGGAAGGTTACCCCTGCCTCTGGCCCCCTCTTATCTAACTCACAAGACCCAGGGAAGGTCATTCCAACTCGGACAGGGCCTTAGAGTTTGGAGGGATGGATAGTTTCCCCAGCAACCACATTCCAAGAAGAGGCCATGCGAGGTAGAACCAGAATATAGCACCATCCCATTGGCTATCCCAGGCTGGTACTCAAAACAAATGTGGTTTTGCTCTATGTTATTATTGTCTCTTGCTTTAATCTTCTACATAATGCACCCCTAGATATGCCCCTGTGAAGGCGTCATCACTACTCCTGTAGGCACATAATTAGTCCAATTAGACACAAAGATGTTATTTCATATCTGCTTTGTTTCAGTAATTTGTTAAGGAAAACCACTTGTACTAGAGGTAAGATGTTCTAAAAACTAGGTGCGGGGGACACTATGTAACCTTTTCAGATTATTGGCTTATTGTGCTCATTTCATCTTTGCTGAAGTAAACTATCCAGGCTTGGATAACACCCATGCCATGGTTCCCCTACTCTGGCCTATCAGCATCTGATATAATCAATTGTAACCTATTGTCTGGCATTGCACCACTGATGGGCGAAGTGACATTCCACCAGTGCTGTGTGTAATAAACCCTCCAGCTTGATTCATACAAGGTGTCCAGACTTTGTTCCAACAGAGAACAAAACTTGATTCCTTAAATTCCATATTAAATATTATTTGTACTATAACATTTGTAAAATTCTGCCCTCAGCTACACGCACAAAATTCCCGCTAACTATGCCCTGCTTCCAAAGCTGCCTTTTTGTTTCATGTATCATTCAAATTCTTATAATTTTCCATTTCCAGTATTTTAAAAACATCTGAGCAGCATAATTAATAGGTTTTAGATGAAGATTACTTTTCAAATTTATCCTATTGTCAACAATGTTTGGTTTTGATCACTCAATTTATGTAAATGTTTTATTGTTTCCATTTCACTTTTGGTTTCTTTATATTTTAACAGCTCAGAAGAACAATAGCATTTCATAAAGGGTTAGAAGCATACAAAGGAGATTCCAAAAGGGTTTAAAAGATCAAAAAAAATAAACAAAAATTAATTGTGCCCTATTTTGGGGAGACACTGAAGGAAGTATATTTGTCTCCCTTCATCAGGTTAATAACCATGCTAGTAGTACACCACAAAATGACAGATTATTTGAATCTGAATAAAATCTTTTTAATAGATTTCACAATAGATGTCTAAATGCTATATTGGTTTGCTTCAGGCTATTCTTGAAAATAATGTACTCAATTATATTCTAAAAGAGAAAAGGTTTTCTACAAGATAAAAACTCTGATGTTTTATTTTTTTTCATTTAAGCAGTCAGTCAGGATTCCCAATTACATCTTAAAAGACAGATAGATATCCAGGACATACCACAAACACTGTAAGGTCTTAATTACTTCCAATGCATTTGTAAATATGAAACCAAGTTTTAAATAAAATTTTTCATAGGAGGCTTTCCCATCCTTACAGTCTTGAGGGATTCTTTGTCCTTTTAGAAAAGCTTGCTCACTATTAACCATACTGGACAATCACTTCAGTTCTGAAACTTCAATATTTCTCCTGTTTCACCTTAGCCACATGCCAGTTGACAGGTCTCTTCTTTTGAAATTCTCCAGAGCTAGTCTACCGAGGATGTCATGATTCTGATAAGAAAGAAAATCTGTCTGACATGAGAAACAAGCTCTAACTCTAAAAATAAATATTTTGTTTACTTGAAGAGACACTGGCTGTATTTACACTTGCATTCCTCTTTTGAAAGAGGTATGCAAATGAGGGAAATTGAAAATGCAAATTAAATGCAGATTTGCATGTCTGGCACCTCATAGATATAGATATAGATATAGATATAGATATAGATATATGCTCTCTGAGTCTGTTTTCTTGTGCTTTGCTATGTTTATATTACTCATTAATTGTGTTTACAAGAAAAATTTAGCCAAGAAGCTTAACAAAATCAAATCATCATCATCATCATCTAAAATGATCTGTCACCCAAAGGGAGCAAAACAAGGAAAACTGAATTTTCAGACTGCAAACTCAATTCTTTATTCATACCGTTGTGTTTATAATACCTGATATTGCCCAACAGTGCAGAATACTAGTGATCATGCGGGTTAATTACATCATTTAGCAGGTGATAATATGACAGAATTAATACAGTGTTTAATGTATGCGTTCTGAAATTCCTATCATATTCTTTGATATTTCTATGTTCTCACTGGATCATTAATACAAAATAAATGCTTGTCAATTAAAGGTGAGATTTTTTTCAGGGGACCTAAATGAATTAGACATCCAAACCCCACTTAAAACCTGCCTCCTTTAGCTCCCTGTGACATATATTGCATATTCCAATGGATGAGGGGGAACTGAGATCTCAAACCTGCAAAGTGCTGAGCACTCAAACTACCAAATGATTTATCAGTCTTTGACCTACCTGGCCATCCACATAGAAGAAGGTTGACAGGAGAAACTCTCTAAGTGGCATCCCTTATGCCTCATAATAACAAGTAGTACTTGGGTTGACTGTTGACCCCAGATAGTCTGATTTTGTGTGCCTCTACCAGACATATGAAATTGAACTTTGGAAGACTGACCCTCCCCATAATACAGACTAGCCCTTAGTATCGTATTTAGTCCTTATGGAATTTCTCACTGAATTCTGCTCTTTGCTTTGCAGCATTTTGCCAAAATTGGGTTTTGGACTGTTAGCTCTTCAGTGGATGGGTGGTTTCTTTCTATTTGTTCTGTAAACTACATGGTACATTGTAGCAATTAATAAAATAATTAATAAGGCCAAACAAATGTGTAAATTAATTATAATGATATCAGTTTACTCATTTCCCATCCTACATTTTGCTTGAATTCATCATTTGCTCTATTCATCCTCTAGATCCATAAATGAGAATATATACAGCTAGGACTGCAAATTTTGGTTGGAGATATTCCTACAGATTTAATCCCATAATATAATCTTTAATTCTGGGAGAGTCCAAGCCAGTCCTAGGAATTGGTAGTCCTATATGCATCTGGCAAAATTACTTTTGTCTTTGCCTGCCTTCTGTTTAATAATTGAACTTCTATAGTGTAAGAGCCTTCTTCATGCTATGTTTACATAAATCTCTTCCTTGTTGCTGCTTCATATTGTACATCTGATGTGAAAGCAGCAGATGTGAATGCTGATAAAACAAGACGGCCTGAGAGGGAAACAGCTCCCACAAATGGTTGCAAAACACTGCACACAACCAATGATGTACATGGAGAAATTATGAGCTTGACATGCTTGGTCAAGGTGAAAACATTTGCAAATTCATCTGAACAGGGAGGTTAGGGGAGATTGCCAGGAGTTTGCACCCTGTATGGCTTGGATGCAATTGCTAGTGGCAATGTCAGCCTCTGCATGAGAGGGACTTGCAGTTACTCAGCAGCAGCAGCTGGAGAAACAGCCAGCTTGGAGATGACCCAGTACCGACAACAGCAGGTGCCTTTGTGTGAAAAAGAAGCTCCTTTTTTGCCTTGACGGGTTCATCCATTATCCCAAAACATCAGACAAGGCCTGATAAATCTACTATGCATACATTTAAGTACTATTCCAAGTGAGACAGGTTGTAGAATCTGGCTAACTGATTCTATCACAAGTATGGCAGACCTCAGGAGGGACGACAGCCTCTGCAGGCCCCAGGACAATGCGTGTGTGTTGGGTGGAAGGGGGGGACAGCTCCATGCCACGGAAGGGATGGAGCCAAAGTGCAGTAAGTTACTTATTCATCCGGCTGGAGATAGATTAAAAAGATCATATTAATGTTCATGATACACTCTGCTCAGACAGGCCTCAGACTGTCTAGGAATCAAATGCAATGTACCACTAGATATATCTGCTGCATTCACTAATATGATCGTATGCTGCAGTGTGACGCATGTGAGCTGTCCGCTGGAAATGCGTGAAGCCACACTGACTTCAGTGGATCTGTCCCAAGTTACACCTGCTAAGGATCTGGCCCCAAACAGTTAGCTGGATAAATTCAAACAGCAAAAATTTGGGGCATGTAGCCATATGGACGTCAATGGCACTGCTAACACGGGGACATGAGATGTGACTAAGAATAGCAGATTTTGCCCCATCATAGGGGTAGAGGAGGGTGTTGATGATTTTTTTTCCTTTCCTATAAAAACATGACTATATCGTTTTATGAGGTCACTCAAAGCCTAAAGCTTGTGGGTGTCTTTTAGGGAAGTCCTCAGAATGGGGCATGGTGGGGTCCCCAACTGGGAATTCCTGGAGGGTGGGGGATGTAGGTCTCCTCCTCCATCCTCTGCCTGAGCCTTGAGTTCCAGAACACCTGGGCATCATGAGCATGGTCAGACCAGCCCACAAACACATTCATAAGTGTTCTTTTGCATCCACGAGGGCCTGGAGCACAACTGAATAGTATCCCTTCCTATTAATAAAATGACCCACACTGTGGTCTGGGGCCCAGATGGAGATATGGGTCCTGTCCAGCACACCAAAACAGCTGGGGAACTCCAGAATGATGAATCCCACGATGGCAGTGTCAAGGTCCCCAGTGCAGATGACTCTCCATAGGAGGACTGTGTGGATTGCCTGCATGGGGTACAGAATGTATGTGAGTGTGAGTGTGTTGTGGGTTGCTCCAGGTCCCCTCCCCACTCCCGTGTCCCATCCAAGGCCCCCTGCCTCTGTCCCCTCCCCACTTCCTTGCACCCCCACCCACAGTCCCTGAGGGTCCCCCTTGCCTGGGGGCCCCTCCCCTGTACCTGTGAAAAGTGTCTGACTCAAGCATGCCTTACCTCCATGAGGATGGCCCCGAAAGTCATCTTGCCACCCTGAACTGGTGTACCATGGATGTTAGCTGTCCAGGGAATCCAGCTTAAGGAGGGCAATGGTGACCCTCTTCTCAAGGGTGACAGCAGGCTCCATGCAGGTGTCCAGGTACTCAATGGCGGGGCGGGGGGCAAGCTAGTGGCACAGCTCTAGAAATGTCTGCTTAGTCATGTGGAAGATCTGGAGCCAGCAGTCATCATCCCACTCACTGATCATGTGCCGGTCCCACCACTCGAAGCTCATGGCATAACTCCACAGGCATTGGAGTGCCCACGGGAGGCGTGGATGTTTCCCCATGGAAGGGACCTGCATGATCACAGCTGTGTGTGTTAGGGGGGGCAGCTGGAGGACAGCAATGAGCACCGTGGCCACCAGGCAGACCAGGTCATCATGGAATTCCCTGTCAGTTTGCTGCTGGGAATGCATGGAGGTCTCTTGTGGGTATTCGGTGTCTGCATAGGGTCTGCTGTGCTGTGGACAGCTCAGCAGTCCTCAGCATGTGAAGGGAGGGGTGTTTGTGAGGGGCCATTTAAGGGATCACGTGGCCGGTGCTCCTGTAAGGGCTTGCTGGCTATGCAATCCCTTCCATGGCATTTTCTGGCCCAGTTTCAAAAGAGTGGCCGGGGCTATGTGGATGCTGTCTTTCAAAAAGAGCAGGTCACTCTTTTGAAAGACTGGATCAAAAGTTCAGTCCACTTTTTGTGTGTAGATTGACTTTCAAAAGATTACTGTTGTGTAGATACAGCCCTTGTATATCTACCCAGACAGGTTTTGGACAACAGTACATCTGCATGTACATGGAAACTTATGTACAAATGTTTTTTTATTTCTCCATTTGGCAGAAACTCCAACGCAGCACAGGAACAGACTGCCTTAATTATTTGTAGAGGGTGCTCTTAGAAAAGAACTGCTGAATGGGCTAGAAAACCCTCACAGATAATGGGACATAAATATAAGGAGAGTGGCTCAAAGAGCTATTTTACAGATATCATCAATCAGAAAATATCCTGCTCTGCCAGAGAGTCTTTTGTTGCCTCATGAAATTGCTTAAACAAATAAAAGTTTGGTGCTATTTCTATAACCTAAAGTGGAATTGTTGATGTTCTGAACCCTCATTGTGCTTGGTTTGTTTGGAAATTCATTTTCTTAATTTTATGTTAACATCTTCCATATAAAATTTATCTTGAAAACATAAAATGCCTATTTTCATAGTGATTAATGAGGAAACAGTATGTTAGTCATTTCCATTCAATTTTGTTATTCTCCTCTTCTTTGCTTTCAAAATTACTAAAGCTGATATGGCCAGATTCAGAGAGCATATGTGAGTAGCATATGATGCTTATCAGGAAGTGGGTGATAATAGATATAAGGGAGTTATAATTTATTCAGCTCCTCTTAAATACTACTGTAAATTATGAGTAACTGCGTGAAGACCATGGGTGTAAAAGAAGTGGAAGTATGAGGAGAATCATGCCTGCTATCTAACTTAATATTGGTATCAATCATGCACCAAAGAGATGGATGCACCCACCCCTTCTGTGATAAGACCTTCAGCTTCAGAACTGGGCTATTCAGTCTTCAACAGACACACAAATAGGAGGGTGAGATGAAGACATGCTACTCCTTATTGAATGACCTTCAAGAGATATCTATCATATACCAAACAGGTGGATGGAAAGACAGTCAAAGAATAGGGTATACAAAAGTCTTTATACCTTTTAATTAATTGTTTCCCACTCCTTTCTTTTTCCCAGCAAGTCATATCATCTGAAATTGTTTATAGTTCCTTATACTCAGTTAGATTGAGCCTGATTTTTGAAAGAGCCCATGGAGTGTCTACAGCCAAAAAGCATTCTTTTGAAAATAAGTCGAAAGAATGCAGTGCTCCTTTCAAAATCACTCTTCCTTTCCTGTTTCAGGAAAAGTGCCTGCTTTCAAATCTTTCAAAAGAAAACATGTGTAAATGCTCTGCAGGGCCCTTCTTTTGAAAGAATAGTCTTCACTTCCGATCCCTGGTCTGTTCTTTAGAAACAGGGAGGGCTGTGTGCATGCTCTCTTTCAAAAGAGCAGGTCACTCTTTTCATCCACTTTCTTGTGTGTGGACACACTCTTTCAAAATAAGCTCTTTTGGAAGAGAACTTCCAGAAGAGATTCTTTTGAAAGAGTACATCCAGACACAAGAAGTCAAATAAAAAGAGTGATCTGCTCTTTCGAAAGAGAGCATTCACTCAGTCCTTGCTCTTTCAAAAGAACAGGGATTGAAAATGAGGACTGTTCTTTCGAAAGAAGGACCCTGTGGAGCACCTACACACATCTTTCAAAAGAAGCTTTTGAAAGAGGGTGCTCTTCAGCTGTTTCTACACAGGCAAAATCTTCCAGAAGAATGGTGCCTTCTTCTGGAAGATCTAAAGAGCATCTACACATATAAGGTGCTCTTCTGGAAGAAATTGGAAAGAAGGTGCCCCATCTTCCAGATTCTGTAGTCCGCTGCAGAATCAGGAAGAGGGCCTCCTTCCAGAAGAATCTTCTGGAATCATAGAATCATAGAAGAGTAGGACTGGAAGGGACCTCAAGAGGCCATTGAGTCCAGCCCCCTTTCCTCATGGCAGGACCAAGCACTTTCTAGACCATCCCTGAAAGCCATCTATCTAACCTCTTCTCAAATATCTCCAGTGATGGAGATTCTACCACCTCCCTTGGCAATTCATTCCAGTGTTTGACCACCCTGACAGTTAGGAACTTTTTCCTAATGTCCAACCTAAACATCCCTGCATACGCCCATGAGTGCACCCATTCCCATTCCCCTGCAGGTCATGAGGGCCATTAACCACATGCTGGTGCAGCGGCTGGTGCGTATCAGGGGCCTGGACACAGTAGTCAAGGGCTTCACTGTACTTGGGTTCCCCCAGTGCTTCAGGGCTATCAACAGGACACACATCCCCATCAGGACTCCGGAACACAGTGGCAGCTGACATCAGCCACAAGGGGTACCACTCCATTGTGCTCCAGGCGGTGCTGGACACCCGTGGGAAGTTCACGGACATTTTCATTGGCTGGCCGGGCAGGATACACAATGCATGGATCCTGTGGAATTCCACCCTGTTCTGCAGGATGGAGGCTGGGACATTCGCGATGCCCCTGTGCCTCATGGGTGGCCCTGCCTACCCACTCCAGCCCTGGTTGATGCGCCCATACACAGGCAACCTCACACCCTCCCTGGAGCTGTTTAACGCCCAGCATACACTGGCCCGACATCCCCTTGAGTGTGCCTTTGGCTGTCTGAAGGCACAGTTCAGGTGTCTCCTTATGTACTCCAAAGTTGGGGTGGAGAACATCCCACAGGTTGTGGCCACTTGCTGCACACTCCACAACCTCATTGAGACATGTGAGGGGACCCTGCCCCAGGGCTGGATGGTGGAGCCAGCCCCCGCACTATTAGCAGCCCACTGTGGCCCCTGAGAGGCTTCTTGACTGCAATGGGCTCTGGATCCGGGAGGCACTCTGGGAGGCAATCACCCAGGGGGACTACTAACCCCCTGAACCTTCCTCACAGGCCCACCCTACACACACACCCCATGCAGACACCTCACACACCCAACCTCCCACACAATGATCAGGGACACATGGGGTGCAAAGTATAAACATGTAATTAACCCTTAACATATAACAACAGATAACTATGTACAGATTAGTTAGGGAACAATAAAAATAACTACTAAAACCTTTATGGAGTGAACTATATACATGGTGGTGAAGGGGCAGTGGCACTTGACTTTGGAAGGGAACTGGGAGAGGAAAGGTGGGGGCCCTATTCAAGGGGCAGGGTGGAAGGCTGCAAGCCATGGTGCCTGCGGGTGCCCCTATCACCTCAGGTGTGCAGTCCCCTGCAGGGCACTGATGGGGCTGGGAACACCGGCAGGTAGGCCCGGTCGGCACCTGGCCCGGCCTCAGCGGAGGGGCTGGGGGGCGCGGGTTGTGGTTTGGAAGATCCTCCACAGGGTCCACCATGGCCACAAGCCATGCTGCGAGGTCTCTCAGCACAGCTGCAGGCAGGCCAGGAGGCAGTAGGATGGCCAGGGCCTTAGGGTCATGGGATGGGGGGATGGGAGAAGCTGAGGGGCCAGAGAGAGGAGCGGGGGGGGTCTCGGGGGGACAGTGAGGGGTAGCAGGGGGGCTGAGTGCTGGCCCACAAGGGCCTCGCGCACAGTGTGGAGCATCCCCACCAGCTCCACCTTGTATCCCACCTCCACCGCAGCTCAGCCTTGTTGATGGCCAGCTGCCTCTCGGTGAGGTCATTCTGGTGTCAGAGGGCTGCGGTGTAGGTGGTGATCTCGTCCTCATGGCGGCTGCGCCTGGTCCGGCGCACCTGAGGCCACTGCACTGCGGGGGCTGGTCTGGGCCCAGTGGGTGGGCTGCTGGGTTGTCTGGCCTGGGCGGGGTTGGCAGGCCCCGGGCTCCTCATCTGACTGCCCCAACTCTCAGATGGTGCCACTGAAAGAGAGAGAGGATGGGGAGAGGCAGGGAGTCAGTGCCACATCCGAAACCTAGGTGGCATGGTCCCAGTCCCCCTGAGTAGTTCCCCCATCCCTGGACCCACGTGACAGCCATGTGCCAGGGGATCTCACCGTGTGGAACTATGTGCACTCATCATGGTGGCCCCTGGGTCATGGTGCCAGGGCTGGGGTGCTGTCTGTGTTGCTCGGGGGGCTCTCCATGGGGGAGGGAACCGGGTGCTGCCCTCAGGCATGGTGCACCCCAGGAACCCACCCAGGGACATGCTCTGGAGCTTTGGGGTCCAGGACTGGGGCCTGGGTGTCCCCTTCCCCCCATGGAGCTTTGCCATGGTGAGCACGCACACTTACCAGAGGTGGCCTCACATATGTAGGGTGATGCCCGACTGGAGGGTGCCTGGCTGCTGGCGGTGGTGGGTAGCACAATGATGAGGGACCCATCTGTGGACTCCTCATAAGATGGGATGTGCACAGTGGTGGGTCCCTCCTCCTCCTTCTCCTCCTCCTCCTCCTCCTCCAGTGTGGCAGGGGGCTCGGGTGTGGCTGTGTCCACACTGGAGTGGGGTGGGGAGGTGTCATCCACAGCCAGGAGGTCCCAAAGCTCCCAGCAGAAGGGGCAGCTGGCAGGGGCACAGCTGGATCTGCAGACAATGTCCCGGGCCCACATGTACCCCTGCCACAGCTCCTTCACCTTACATCTCACTTGTTCTGGTGTCCAGGAGGGGTGGCCATGGGCAGCTAGGCCCTGGGCGAGGCAGACAAAGGCCGGGGCATTCCTCCAGTCACCCCTGGTGTCCCAGAGTACCTCCTTATCATGCCAGAGCCCCAGGAGGTCCTGGAGCTCTGGCTCAGTCCAGGAGGGCACCCGCCATTTTGTAGCCTGGTCGGAGTCTTGGCTGCCATTATCTGGGTTCCTGGGGCTCCCCTGAGAGATGCGGGGTGCTGGCCTGCTGGCCATCTCTGTGGGTTGGGGCTCGCTGGGCAGAATCGGCCCTTGGGGGAGTGTGGCAGGCAGCCCTGCACATGCTGCCTGTCTCACGCTCTCTCAAGCTTCCTGCCATGGGATCTCCAGGTCCTTGCAGCTCTAAAAACTGCAGGACCTGGAGACCATGTAGGCCTGTGAGGGTCACCTAGAACATCCCCACTCTCCAGCTGGCCACAGCCATGGAGGACTGCTTCTTTTGGAAGAAGCGGTCTGGGAGCATCTACATGTGCCATCCTATTGCCTCCTGGACTGCCTGCAGCTGTGCTGAGAGACCTCGCAGCATGGGTTGTGGCCATGGTGGACCCTAACCCTAACCCTAACCCTATAGTATCCCTTCTGTGTTAGGACTGCCCATCCCCCAGCCCACCCCCCTCTCAAACGTCCCCCAGGGTCTCCCGAGCCTGCCAGCTCCCTCCCTCCCTCCCTACCCCCCGGTGGGGATGGGCCTGGGCCTGGGGTGGGGCTTACCTGGAGGACGATGGCCCCAACAGTGGATGTGCCCACCCCAAACTGCTGCCCAGTGGATCGGTAGCTGTCCGGGGTGGCCAGTTTCCATATGGCAATGGCCATGCATTTCTCTGGGGAGAGGGCTGGCCTCATCCAGGTATTCTGGCTTCGTAGCGTGGGGGTGACCCAGCTGCTGATATCGAGGAAGGTTTCTTTCTTCATCTGCAGGTTCTGCAGCCAGCAGTAATTGTCTCACTCCCCCATGACAACCCTGTCCCACCAGTCCGTGCTGGTGGCATGGGTCCAGACACACTGGATGGGATGGAGGGGGTCTGGCAGTGGTGGTGGGGCTTCAGGACCCATGGGCCTGGGCCTCTGTCTCCACAGAAGGCTGAGGAGGGTGGCCAGGAGGATGGCTAGCCTGTGGATGAGGGCAAGTCTGCTGTCCTGCAGCTGCTGGGGGGCCATGCCTGCTGGTTGGCGGGTGCTGGACAGGGACCTGGGTCTGGCTTGCTGTGCACAGAGGTGGCTGGCTTCAGCAGCATTTGTAGGGAGGTGCTGTTTGGGTGGGGTCTTTTAAGGAGCCATGTGGCCAGCAGCCCTGGAAGGGCTCCCTGGCTGTGCGACCCCATCCATGTTGTTTCCAGTTCTGTTCTTCTGGAAGAGCACCAGTGCGTGTGTAGATGAGCTCTTCCGGAAGAACGGACGGCTCTTTCAGGGGCCTGTTTGCTGTGTAGATGCACTCTTCTGGAAGAGGATCTTCCAGAAGAATATTCCAGAGGATCATCTTCTGGAAAAAGTGCCATATGTAGAAACAGCCTTCCTGAAATGGTAAAGGAAGAGTGATTTTGAAAGGAGAGCTGCACTCTTTCAACTTAATTTTGAAAGAATGCTTTTTGTGTGTAGACACTCCATGGCTCTTTCAAAAGAGCCTCCTTCTTTTGAAAAAACCTTTTGAAAGAACTTGCTAGTGTAGATGCAACTGTGTCTACACTAGCAAGCCTTTTGGAAAATCCTGCCCTTTTTCGAAAGAACACGCAGAGCATCTACACACAAAATGCGCTGTTTCGGTCTATCATTGAAAGAATGCGGCTTTTCTTCTGAAAAACCTCTTCCACTCCTGGATCAGGAGCAGAACTTTCTTTCTAAAGTTTTCTTAGAAGAAAAACATGTGTAGACACTCTGGCCATTTCTACACATGCCACTTTCTCTGAAGTGGCATGCTAATAAACGGCCTGAAATATGCTAATGAGGCATGGATGTAAATTTCCAGAGCCTCAATAGCATAAGGTCACATGATTTGGCGTCTGGAAGATGCCCTTTCGGGCTCCAAAACAGCATGTAGAAGCATGGCCCCGGGGGTCTTCTGCAAGGAAGTCCAGCTTCCAGAGGCCCCTTCTTCCCCAAAATTTTCAGGAACAGAACTTCCTTCCGGAAGACCCCATCCAGGGGCTGCACTTCTACACACCGGTTTGGAGTCCAGAAAAGCATCTTCTGGACTCCAAATCAGGTGACCTTATGCTAATGAGGCACTGGAAATTTACATCCATGCCTTATTAGCATATTTTGGGACATTTATTAGCATGCCACTTTCAGAGAAAGTGGTATGTGTAGAAACAGCCTCTGTGAGTCCTTTTTTCAGAAGAGCAGTCCTCACAGCAGCAGATTTTTCAATCACTGGCCTGTTCCTTCAAAAGAGGGGGTGATGTGTAGATGCTCTCTATCGAAAAAGCAGATTTTTTTTTAGATTTGCTTTTTTGTGTGTCATCAAACTCTTTTTAAAGAAGTTTTTTTCAGAAAAGATCTTCCAGAGGGCTGTCTGTTGAAGGATTGCTGTAGTGTAGACATAGCCTTAGAGTAACAAGTATTTAGCAGGAAAGTATTTTTCTGATCCTGAAAATAGTTTTTGTTTGGGTGGGTGATGATTGTTAAGCCATAAGATGTGGAAGAGCATGTGGTTTGGACAGAGACCTCCCTAAAGGGAAGATCTATTCATGGACATTATGTCCTAGTAAGCTGGAGATAACAGAAAATGATAAACTATGGCGAAGATCTGATGAGACAGTGAAATGAAAAACAGTTCCATTGAATCACATCATGTAATGGTAGACAGCTAAAAGTGGTAAGTTTTAAAATGCTTACATACAAAACCTAGAAGTCTAAACAATCACATGAGTGATCTAGACTGCCTTGTATTAAATGAGGATTTGGGAATGATTGACATCACAGAAATTTGGTGGAATGAGAATAATCAATGGGACACAGAAATACTATGGTACAAAATGTATCAGAAGGATAGAATGGGTCATTCTTGTGGGGAGTAGCACTATATATGAAAGTTAGTGGAGAATAAAACTAAGTAAAAAACTTAAATGAACCAAATTGTATCAGACTCCATGGATAGTAATCCCATGCTCTTACAATTAGAATATAGTAGCAGGTATATATTACAGACCATCTGACCAGCATGGTGGCAGAGACTGTGCACAGCTCAGGGAGATTAGAGAGGCTGTTAAAATTAAAAAAAAATCATTAATGATGGAGGATTTCAACTATCCCATTGACTGGGTACGTGTCATCTCAGAACAAGATGTGGATAAAAACCTTCCTGACACTTTTAATGACTGCTTCTTGGAGCAGCTAGTCTTCGAACCCACACAAAGATAAGCAATTCTTGATTTATTCCTAAATGGAGTACAGGATTTGTTCAACAAGATGACTACAGTTGTATGCTTGATAAGAGTGACCATAATATTAATTTTAGCATCCCTGCGGTGAGGAAAATACTATAGCAGGCCAATGCTGTAGCATTTAATTTTGGAAATATGGACAACACAACAATGAGGAAATTAGTTAAAGAGAAATTAAAAGGTACAGTGCCAAGGTGTATCACTGCAAGCTGCATGGAACCTTTTTTAAAGACACTATAACACAGGAACAGAGAGGTAGCTTAACAGAACAAAAAGCAGTCATGTAGCACTTTAAAAAGTAATAAAATAATTTATTATGTGCTGAGTGGCAGACCCACTTGTTCAGATTTAAGAGAGTGCTGTACTGTGAATAGTGGAATACAGGAAATAGTGGAATAGAGGAACTACTACAGCACTATCTCCAGATCTGAAGAAGTGCATCTGCCCCATGAAAGTTTGGCATATAATAAATTATTTTGTTGCTCTTTAAAGTGCTACATGACTGCTTTTACGTTTTACTGTAATACAGGTTCAAATTAAATTTATACCCCAAATAAAAAATAGTAAGAAATGTGAAAAAGTAACACCATGGCTAAACAACAAAGTAAAAGAAGCAGCAAGTGACAAAAAAGCATAATTTAGCAAGTGAAAGTTAAATCTTGTTGAGGAAAAGAGAAAGGCATATAAACACCTGCAAATGAAATGTAAAAATAAAATTAGGAAGACCAAAAGAGAATTTGAAGAACAGTTCAACTGTTTATAACACTCAGAGGCCATGTCTACACTAGCCCAAGACTTTGAAATGGCCATGCAAATGGCTGTTTCGAAGTTTACTAATGAAGTGCTGAAATACATATTCAGTGCTTCATTAGAATGCCAGCAGTCGCGTCACTTCAAAATTGACGTGGCTCGTCACTGTGTGAATTGTCCAGATGGGGCTCCTTTTCTAAAGGACCCCAGCAACTTCAAAATCTCCTTATTCCTAACAGCAGATAGGAATAAGGGGATTTTGAAGTTTCTGGGGTCCTTTCGAAAACGAGCCCCATCTGGATGAGCCACGCGGTGGCGAGCTTCATCAATTTCGAAGTGCCGCGGCTGCTGGAGTTCTAATGAAGCGATGAATATGTATTTCAGCACTTCATTAGTAAACTTCGAAACGGCCATTTGCATGGCCATTTTGAAGTTTTGGGCTAGTGTAGATGTAGCCATATGGTTATAGAAAATATTTTTAAGTACCTCTGAAGCAGGAAGCCTGCTCTACAACAAGCTGGGCTACTGAACCAATGGAATTTTAAAGGAGCATTCAAAGAAAATAAGACCATTGTGGAGAAACTAAATTAATTCTTTCCATCAGTCTTCATGGCTTAGGATGTGGGGGAAATTCTCCAAACTGAGCTAGTCATTTTAGCGGAAAAATCTGAGGAACTGTCCCAGATCAAGGTGTTATTAGAGGAGATCTGGGAATAAATTGATAAAAACTAAACAGTCATAGGTCACCAGAACCAGACAGTATCAGCCAAGAATTCTGAAGGAACTCAAATGTGAAACTGTGAAATTACTATGATTTGTAATTTATCCTTTAAATCAATTTCTGTACCAAATGATTGTTGGATAGCTCATGTGATGTCAATTTTTAAAAGGGGCACTCAAGGTGACCCTAGCAATTGTAAGGTAGTAAATCTAACTTCAACTTTAAAGAACAGAATTGTCAAATATACAGATGAAGAGAATCTGTCATGAAAGAGTAGAAATGGTTTTTGTGAGTGGAAATCATGCCTGAACAATCTGCTTGAATTCTTGGAGGGAGTCATCAAACACGTGCACAAGGAGAAACCAATGTGTATAGTGTTCATAGATTTCCTAAAACCCTTTTATAAGATCCATGACAAAATGCTCCTAAGTAAATTCAACTACCTTGGGATAAGAGATGAGTCTTCTCATGGATTGGTCACTGATTAAAAAATAGGAAACAAAGGTTAGGAATAAATGGTCAGTTTTCAGAATGGAGAAAGGTAACTAATGGTGTCCCCCCAGAGGTCTGTACTAGTCCCAATTCTGTCATTTGTAGATGATATAAAGTTCTTCATGGTAGTCAAATCCATACCACATTTCAAAGAGCTTCAAAAGGATCTCACAGAGCTGGGTGACTGGACAACAAAATGGTAGATGAAATTTAATGTATAGTGATGCATATTGGAAAATATAATCCCAACTATACATACAAATGGATGGTGTCTGAATCAGCTATTACCATTCAAGTAAGAGATATTAGTCATTGTGGATAGTTCTCTGAAAACATCCAGCAAATATCCAGCAGTCATGAAAGCTAGTAGAATTTTGGAAATCATTAAGAGAGAGATATATAATGACAGAAAAATATTTTATTGCCTCTTTATAAATCCATTATATGCTCACATCTTAAACACTGTGGCTGTGTCTACACTAGCCCAAAACTTCAAAATGGCCATGGAAATGGCCATTTCGAAGTTTACTAATGAAGCGCTGAAATACATATTCAGCACCTCCATTAGAACGCCAGCAGCTGCAGCATTTCGAAATTGACGTGGCTTGCTGCCACATGGGGGTCCTTTGTCTGCAACTTCAAAATCCCCTTATTCCTATCTGCTGTTAGGAATAAGGGGATTTTTCAACTTGCCAGGGTCCTTTCGAAAAGGACCCCCGTCTGGACGAGCCATGCTGCGGCAAGCCGTGTCAATTTCGAAGTGCTGTGGCTGCTGGCATTCTAATGAGGCACTGAATATGTATTTCAGCATTTCATTAGTAAACTTCGAAATGGCCATTTGCATGGCCATTTTGAAGTCTTGGGCTAGTGTAGACGTAGACTGTGTGGTGTGCAGATGTGGTTGCCTCATCTCAAAAAGTTATATTGGAATTGCAAAAGATTCAGAAAAGGGTGACAAAATTGATTACATGTGTAGAACAGTTGCCATTTAAGGAGAGGTTAATAAAACAGTGAGTTTTCAGCTTGGAAAAGAGATGACTAAGGGAGGATATGATAGAGGTCTATAAAATCATGACTGGTATGGAAAAATAAATAAGGAAGATTTATTTACTCCTTGTAATAACACACAAACTAGGGGTCATCAAATGAAATTAATAGGCAGGACTTCATCACACAATGCACAGTTAATCTGTGTAAGTCAGAGGATGTTTTGAAGGCCAAGCCTGTAACAGAGTTCAAAATTCCATGGAGGAAGGGTTTACCAATGGCTGTTAGCCAGGATGGAGAGATGGTGTCCATAGCCCTTGTTTCTCAGACAAGGGGAATGGAAGATGGCATCACTTGACAATAATCTGCTCTGTTCATTCCCCCTTGGGTACCTGCTATTGGCCACTGTCAGAAGGCAGAGTACTATGCTAGATGGACCTTTAGTCTAACCCAGTATGACCATTCTCATGGCTCCCACACATCCCTACCACAATTTGTTGTATGCTTCATCAAGGGAGAGAGCGGATGTTTGGAGAAAGGGGAAACTCCAACCAGGTAGCTGAGTAAAGGCAACAGGATGAGTTGGTGGAGGAGTGGCCCCCAGAAAAGGTTGCTGCAGCTGGGGTAAAGGAGAAGCCCCCCTCAGCTACCTCTATTTAGGGTCCCTGGGTCAGAGGCCAGACAGAGTACTGGGTGGGCATAAGCTCCCACCTCCCATTCCCTTGCTCTAAGGGGGCTGCCCCTGTCAGGAAAAGCGGGAGAAAGAATTGCTGGAGAGGGTTTTCCCAGGCTAAAATTTACATGTGATGAGAATGGCTTGGTAAGTGGAGTCCCTCACCTCTGGAAAGACAAGAAACAATGTAAGGGTCACTGTGAGCCTCTGAGGCATGCTAAAAGGCAACCAGGAGGAGTGGGAGCCAGAGTGAGTGAGCAGAACTCTACCACAGAACTTAAAATCACAACTTAGCTCATCATGATTTTAATACAGATTCTGATTCTATGCCCTGTTTCAACAATTTGTAACCTTCTTCACATTTCCCTCTTTTTTTTCTACTAGACTGTACAGATGTTAACTGTGCACTTCAACTTCATTGGTCTTATACTATATGTATTAACTACTTATGCTAATCAACTTTTTCCACATTGTATATTGTTGTGGTACTCTGCATGCCTTTCCCAGACTTGAAGGTGAGCTCTGTTTAGTCACTGGCTTGTTTCTTTCACCGAAAGAAATTAGTAAAATAAAAGAAATTATTTCACCCTCCATGTGTCTCTCATAATAATTGAAGCATAATAAGCTCCAAAAATCTGCTATCCCTTGAACCATCTCTAATTTTCTTGGTGTCTTTTAGAATTGGATAATGAACTAAATTCTTACCATGTTATTGTGGGCTACAGAGGTGTTCTATCCTTTCTAATGAAAAATGGAATCTACTGAAATAATCAATGTTTCTTCTGATCTCTACATGAGAATGTGATTTGTATTCCTTGTGAAATAAGAAGTAAAGAAAGGACAGAAGCAGCTTCCACTTCATGCTCTTTATTGCCCTCCCTGGCCCAACACATATATCAAAGAAGATATTTCACCACAGGATCACAGACTTGTCAGAGGTGAAACTTGTCAGAGAGTCATAAGAGCTCAGCAAAGAATCTTTACAGACTGGAAAGACTTTAATGCTACATAAAGATGGGAAATTGTGAAGATGAAAGGGGAAAAGACTGTGGGGCTTCTGTGCATAACATTTAATATATTCAGTGGGGGCCAGTGTGAAATGGATTGTTTCTAATGAAGAAAGATTTTTGGAGAAATTCAAACTTCAGTAACCAGAGGCACATCATCTTCTAGCCAAAGAGATCAATATATCAAGGTAGATTTTAAAAAGTTAGGCCATGGCCGCACTTGGCCAAGACTTCGAAATGGCCATTAACATTCACATGCTGCCAGCCACGGCGCTTCGAAAGCACCACTTTCAAACACGCGTAGCTTGGCATGGCTCCACTGGGGTCCTCCCACACATTTCAAAATCCCCTTATTCCCCTCAGCTGAAGCATTCGCAGCCGGCAGCATGCGAATGTTAATGAGGCGCTGAATATATAATTAAGTGTCTCGTTAGTATTTTTTGATTTGGCCATTAACATGGCCATTTCAAAGTTTGGCCAAATGTGGCCACAGCCTTAGGGTGTGGCCACACTAGCCCCCTCCTTTTGGCCCTCAGCTACACTGACAGTGTTCGTTTTGAAACCAGTACTTTTGAAGTGCACATGGCCACCCTTATGCAATGAGGTGCTGCATATTTATAGCAGCTCCTCATTAGCATCTACGGAGGTGGTAGGTCTACACAGCACAGTTATTGTGAACAGGCATTATTCTGAAATAACTATTCTGGCATCTGTGCCACTGCTAATTTGAAATAAATTAAAAATAGCAGTTGACTTACTTTGAAGTTGGTAAACCTCATTTTGGCCATGTCTATTCTATCCCCCCGCTTTCAGAAGGGACATGGTAATGAGGGTTTACTAAAAGATGGGAAAAAAGATTCTTTCAAAGGTGGGGTTACTTTTGAAAAAGCCATCTACACTGCTTTTCTTCTTTTGAAAGAAACCCTGTCAAAAGAAGGATATGCAAATGAGGCACCAGATATGTAAATCTGTACCTCATTTGCTTTTTCAATTTCCCTCATTTGCATGCCTCTTTCAAAAGGGGAATGCAAGTGTAGACTGGTCTCTGTGTGCTAACTATTGGAAAAACCTGAGGTTTTGCAAGGAGAAAATGACGTTTCCTAAGAGGGGCTCATTAAGGCACTAACAGTGATCAGGTAGAAAGGCATTGCCATAGCAATCTTCTGAAGTCATCTGAGGAGCTAGCAGGTCACCAGATGTCTTTCAAAGAGGGTAACACAGAAAGAAGGGGTTGACAGGTCTGAGTCATCCCTGTGCTAGGCAACAGCCAATCCACAAAGCAATGCAATATCTGGTGAATCTCCAGGGTTCACATGAGAGACAGCAGCTCAGTCTGTACATCACTTCATAGCTTGAAATTCTCCCCTGCCTGATAGTGATGATTAACTGAACAGGATTTAACCTACTGCTAAGTTGGTTACTGCTGTTTTGACCCAGCCTTGTTCCCAGTTCTAATTCTGCTGCAGCTCTGCCCTTGCCCTAATCTAGTTGCCAGCTGGACTCCCGCTTTGTTCCAAACTTGCTCTTGACTCCTGATTCTTGTTCCAACGTCTGCGTCTGGCTCTTGTCCCAGCTACCAGTGCATCAATCACTTCTCCAACCATTAAGCCTGACCAGTTGCTGACAGCAAAGCCACAGTTCTGAGTATGTAAGGACAAAATCTCAGTGGCTATGACGGTTAGGTCAAGTTTTAGATAATTTGAATAAAACTTCAAATAATCACCTGTATTTCTGAATATTTATCTAATTATTAGGTACACTTATACATCATCTTTATAGCATGTGGCATATGTTACAGCCTTTTTCTATACCAACTAACAAGCATCACTTTATTTGTAAAACGCACTTTGCATTTACAAAAATCGCAATGTTAGTTTTTATTCACAGTTTATCCTGCTTCAAAAATAATTTGGCTTCAGACTTTATTGTCCAAATGCTTATGAATTATGAATAGCATGAATTCAAATGGAAAAAAAAAGAATCTCCTCCTTCTAGTCTATTTCTAATAATGTGATTGCTCCTAAGCTGCAGCTGACCATTTTTTTCAATTAAGTGACACATTTCCATTCCTATTTATTGTTATTTATTATTTCTATTATTGTAGCTCCCAGGAAACTTAATTATGGATCAGAACTTCATTGTGGTAGGGATTGTACAGCCAATGAAATAAAAACACTTCCTCCTCCGAAGAGCTTACCCTCCAAGTATAAAGCAAAGAGACACGAGAGAGAGACATACAGAGATGATCAGGAGATAGAAAAAAACAATGATGCTGTATTGGTTACCAGGATTTGTGGAAGCCTAGGTGTTTCTTTATCCCTTCTGCACTTCAAAGATACACACACACACCTTTACCCAATTCTAAGGACTCAACGCACAACCCTGTTAATTTAAACTCCCACCCTTATTTATTTCCAAGGGATTAGGGTGTAATTCCCTGTGGGTATGCAGGATCTGTGCCGCTGAAAAAGCTTTACAAAGTAATATTCTTATTCTCTATTTGCAATTACCAACGAACCAGAATATGTGCTAAGCACACTGTGCCATGCTCACCAATCCTGATAAAGGTAGGCAGACTTCCCCCGGTGGGACAGACAAAGTCACTCTCTGGATGCTGGTTGCTGCACCTCAGGGTCTGGCAGTTCTCTTTGTTGTAATACACAAATCAATATCAAAGCTATGGTTTGTGCATTACTTTTGGCCATAACGGCAGGTCTAATCCATAGACATGCACCTGCCACTCAGAGACTTGGCTTTCTCTTTTAAGAGAATGCATGTGATAACTTTTTCTTCAGAAAGATGCCTGCAAGTAACTCCTTAAAGCTTAGACTACCAAATTCTTTTTCATGTACCAATATAAGTAAGATCACAGAGCTTTTCAGAAGTGAATCCCAAGTTCATTAATGCATGCTGCCACCTGCTATAGACACTAGTTGTATTTCAAATATGTAGAATATAAAAGAAGAAGATTATTATACAAGTCTCCGCAGACTTGACAAAAATGCAGATCTTCAACACCTGGTGAGCTTTAAGAATTTTACCCCGTAATGCAAACTAATCCAAGTATGATCATCCTGAGACTGGCCCCTCTAAAAATGTTGTATTTTATTTTAGTGTTATTTGTTTTTTTATTTATTTAAACATTTACTATTTAGATCTGCTTGACATCAATAAACAGAACAAAAAGGAACCAGATTCTGTCAAATGCCACTTAGTGTGAAGCAACACAGACAAAGCAAATGAAATTCAGTTCCATGGAGATCTTCTGACAAGCTGCATACATATTTCAAAGGGCGCTGGTGAAATTAATGACCTTCATGTAATTCAAGGCACAATTATCTGCTCACTGTAGTGGAACACCTGAGTTATTTAAAAGAGTGTTTTTAGAGGCTGACAGCACTTTTTTGAAAATAAAAGAGTAAGTTGCATTTTGTTGACTGTAGACAATGTTGTTATTTAGCTATGAGAACTAACCCACTTAATTCTCAGCTGGTAAAACAATTGATCATCTAGCCTGATAGCTAAACAATTAATTTAAATATATTGGAGTCAAGCTGAACAAGTGATATTAATAACCTGATTTTCTTCTTTTAGTTTCCTCTGACGCAGTTAAACAAAAGAATGTGTACACGTCCATAGACTGCAGTTCCGTTTTTTGTGCTATCACTCAATAATGGAGATATTCACAATCTGAATATTAGTCACATTGACTGGAAAAAGGATTGTAGATAAGATGGTACAGCATACAGCCTCAAATCAGTACAATGACCTTAACATTCACACAGGAAAGCTTTCCAGCTGTGAGATAATCCATTAGGTTGTTATGATATTTGAGGTCTTCCAGTCAGTATATTCAAAAATAGTGTGCTTTCTGATTCAGTTCAACAGTTCTTTCAGCAATCGTTTTTAACGCATCTTGCTATCAGACCTCTTTCCATCCACTCCTTTTCTTAGCTCAGTTACTGAGGTCAGTAAACTTTCAGTAACAGCCAGTACATAGGTCTAGAAGCCACCAGCAGGAACCATCAATCCGTCCATGCTGAAGTACATTTCCCCTTATAAATTTGAGGGCAAAGTGCCAATAATCACTATGTTTCCCCACAAGTCTATTGTAGATCCAACAAAAACAGGGACTAGAAATCAAGAGTCCAGAAAGAAGACTAGGCAAGAGTCCAGTTAAACAGACAAGTGGAGGCCAAACTGGACAAGAAAGGAAATCTTTGAATGCTCAGCCAGGGAAGTCTACCTAGCTCCTGTAACAACTGTCCAGCCTTGTCAGGAAACTTGTTTACCTGAAAGAGACAGGCAAGCCTCAAGAATCTGGTAGTGCTTCAGACTCAGTGGAACCACCAGAGTAATGGTCCTTTGCATTTTACAGAGACTAATTTAGGTATGCTAAGGTCAAAGAGATTGTGTTATTATCCATAGACTGAAAAGCTGCACTTCACAAAGTATAGAATGATATATTATTAGGGTGTTTTTTCAACTCTTGGCTGGAAATTATATTAGAAGGTTTTTTTCTGTCTTGGTAAAGCAGTGTTAGTACCAAATACAACTGTTGTGTGAGTACAGTTCTTTTTGTAATCACTAAAGCTGTGGCCATACTAGCCCTCTCCTTTCAAAGGGGGCATGGTAATAAGGCACTTTGCAGGTGCTAATGAGGCACTGTCATGAATATGCAGTGCCTCATTAGCATAATGGCCACCACACATGCTTTGAAAGTGCCGCTTTTAAACACACAACACCTGTGTATCCGAAAGCCTTTTGAAACGACTCTCTGATTTCAAAAGCCCTTTTTTCCCATTTGGTTTTGGGAAGAAGAGGTTTTCAAAATCAGGGGGTCATGTCAAAAGTCTCCCAGCTATATGGGTTGCATGCATTTTGAAACCGGCAGTTTTGAAGTGCATGCGGCTGCCATTATGCTAAGGAGGCGCTTCATATTCATGGCAGCGCCTCATTGGCATCTGCTGCAGTGCCTCATTAGTATGCTTCCTCTGAAAGGAAGGGCTAGTGTGACCACAGCCTTAGAGCTATACAATGTACACCAGGATGGAATCTGGCCCTTAGCTTTCAAACTTCTAAATAATTCATTTGATCTTTGTTGTTAGAGTTACTGTTTTTGAGGGATTGGAGGTGGACCTTTAAACTTGACAGAATGAGAGTATGAAATAAATTACACTTTGACTGGGCACAGAAATGAGACAGAAGCCTAATATGATTCTGTCAAACAGCAAAACTTAAAAATCACAGCTAAATGAAACACACAAAACACTTGAGCGAAATACCCACTCTACACTCCAATCAGCAAGAACAAGCCCATTGCTCAAGATGATAGAGAGCTGAGTGATGATGTCACAATGACAGATTAATCCTTATTTTAAATTCTGTCTGCTAAGTAATTAGTAATGTCTTCAATAACATTACTAGCTCTTCAGTCAGTTCCATCAGCAAGCTGTGCTCATTGCTCATCTTTCAGCTTTTACCTTTTGCTTTTCCTTAATTGACTTTGGATAAAATATCAGGAAAAAATGGTTGAAGGACAAAAGTGGTCTTTTATTAAAGGTTGATTAAGATTTTACTGTAAGATGCACTGACATACTTTATAGTGGTCACTGAAAAAAAAATAATAAAAAAAGGAGTTAGCCTGTTTTGGTCTCCAGGAAAGATTCTGTCTGGTTCTTTAGAAACTGATGTCGTTGTGCCCTTTAATGCCTACAGCAGACCCACCCACTCTCTAACCACTTCCTGCTTCTGATATACTGAAAAAATCTCTTTTCATTTGTTTTCAAACCTTTAGCTATTTACTCATTGAAATCCATTTCCTTTTCATTTAATCCCTGTTCTAACTTATACTACAGTTTGTTGGCTTTATTTAGATGAGGTTTACAAGTCTTGAGGGATTTTTGTTTGGCTGAAATAACTTCTTGAATCTGCCAGTTAGTTAGCCATATTGGTTTAGTCCTCATCTTCGTGATTCCCTTTGTGTATAATAGCATGCAATCTTCTGAGGGTTTTTTTTTTATGTGAGCTCCATACAACCTGTAAGGATTTTACTTTCGTTATTTTAATAGTAGGACCTTTTTGTTATTTGAATTTAGTGAAATCTCCCTTTCTAAAATGTAATGATATTGGGTCACTTTTTGATACTGTAACTGCCTCTAGCAAGATTCAAAAGTTAGACACATATTTAAAAATTATTTGACTGAAGTTAGGTTCAGGTTAGGTAAAAGTGAAATTAATGATTCTCACAATGAACACGCACATTTACTTTTTAATAATCAAAGATAATCCTAAGAGTTTATTGATAGTAAAGGAAGGACATAAAAAAGTAAAGGTTTATTGCAGATAAACTAAAATAGTTTATCAACAGAAAAAGAGAAAAGGTTATCTTACTTATGGGCTGCATCCTCACTACAAAATAACATTGAAGTAGAGCATCCACACACAAAAAGCACTCTGTCTTACTTTGAAGTAGGCTCCCCCTACATCAAAGTGAAACGTCTACACACAATTAGCCCCTTCTTCGAATTAAGAGGCCAGGAAATGATGCAGACCCCTCCCAATAGCCCCACCCTGCACATGCTCAAGGCTGCCAGGCTGCGGACAGCAGCAGAGCATGTGCTGGGGAAAGGAGCTGGAGACCATTCCCCTCTCATTCTTCCAGGGTTGGGACAATGAGCAGTGGCTGAAGAACTTTTGCATGATGCAACAGACATTTGAGGATCTTTGCCATTGGCTCGCCCCAGTCCGCCAACACTGGGACACCTGGATGCAGCCAGTGCTCCCAGTGCAGAAGAGGGTGGCCATTGCACTATGGAGGCTGTCCACCACTGACAGCCACCAGTCCATTGAACACCAATTCAGCATCGACAAGGCCAATGTTGGAGCAGTGCTGATTGAGGTAAGTCTGGCCCCAACCAGGGACCCACTCTACAGAGAGGGCTACTGGGCAGGGGGAGGAGGGGTCCCTGGCAGGGAGAGGTCAGAGGGCAGTGGGAACGGGACCCCTGGTGGGCAGTGGGCACAGGGAAAGGGACCCCTGACAGGCAGGGGAAAGGGGACCCAGGTGGGGAGAGGGTGGGGGAAGGGGGCCTCTGGTGGGCAGGGACCTTCTGGTCAGGCATTCATGTAAGTGTCTTCCTTCCCCCAAGGCTGGTCATCTGAGCCATCAACATGGAGATCCTGTGACGTGTTGTGACCCTGGAGGACCTGGATGCTGCCCTTGCTGGGTTTGTGGACCTGAATTTCCCCAATTTTTTCAGAGCCCTGGATGGGACACACATGACAATCCAGCTTCTGGACCACAGCGGGGCACCTACATTAACAGGAAGGGGTACTATTTGGTGGTACTCCAGGCCCTGGTGGATGTGACGGGCTGGTTCTTGGATGTGTGTGTGGGGTGGCAGGGCAGGGCCCATGACACCTGGGCATACTAGAATTCATGACTAAGATGCTGGATGCAGGAGGGCACATATGTCCCACTGTGGGAGCTCCCACTTGGGGATATCACATTGCCCACTTGCATCATGGCCAATGCTGCATACCCGCTGCACCTGTGGCTCATTTGGGCCTATTCCGGATGCATTATGATGGTCCAGGACACCTTTAATGGTCGCTTCAATCAAGCCAGGGGCACAGTACAGCTGGTGTTTTGGAGGCTGAAAGGGAGGTTTTGCAGCCTCCTCACCAAGCTTGATGTCAGCCTCCCAAATGTCCTTTTGGTCATCGCTGCCTGCTCTGCCCTCCACAACCTTGTGGATGAGTGGTAGGAGCCCTTTATCCAGGGCTGTTCCATGGACTCGAGGGCTGGGCATGAACAGCTGCCTGCTGCCCCATGCTGTGAGGCCCAGAGGGTTGGGGTCAGGGTCTGGGATGCCTTGTGAGAGGCCTTCACTCAAGGCCTGCCCTGACTCCCCCAGCCACATTCTGCACCATGGCTGCCCCACTCCCCTGACCCTTCATGCTCCCCCACCGAATGCACCCCTTCCTGCTTCCCCCTCCACACTCTCCCACCAAGGACCAGGGACACAGGGTTAGGGTGGGAACAATAAACTTTACTTTGGGGAATAAAAGTACAACAAAACAGAACAAATGGGAACCTATTTACATTGCATGGGGGGAATGGTCTTCAGGGACTGGGGGGAACTAGGTGTGTGGTACGTGTGGGGAGGCTGAACTGGGAGGCGGGCTGGGATGGAAGACGGGTCAGTCACCCAGGAGTGTGGGGGCTGGGAGCCATGCCAACCATGGCCGCTCCTACTGCTTCAGGTCCAGAGCTCCCTGCGGGGTTGTGATGGGGCCGGGACCATGGGGAGGTAGGGCTGGGGTAAGGAGGCACCATAGGCTCGGCCTCTGTAGGGTGTGTGGGGGGAGGCACTGGGGCTGGGCCAGGTGTGCACACTTCAGCTAGCAGCCACCGAGCCAGCTTGATGCAGGCAGCTGGTCACAGGTCTGCCACATGGTGGGCGGCTACCGCAGGGGTGGCTGTGGGGGGGCAGCTGCCAGAGGGGCAGCTGCCAGATGGGAGGTTGTGGGTGGGGTGTGGCTGTGGGCCAGGCTGAGAAGGGCGTGGAAATTTGGGTGAGTCAGGCGGACAAGGATGCACTCACACATCCTTCTGCATTGCCAGCCAGGCCCGGAGCATGCCCTTGCCTGGGCACTGGGAGCCCTTGGACTCCTTGTCCAGGGCCTCTGGGAGACAGGGAGGTCCTGGCGTGCTGCCATGGTGGGAAGGGGGTGCTAAGGTTGGCTGGTGCTTTGAGCAGGGGCAGTGCGAGAGAAAGCTCATGCTGCCCCTGCTTGTAGCACAGTGTCAGCTTCCCGCCTGGGGTTGCCAGGGAGCTTCCTTTCAGGCAACCAGTAGGGACCATAGAGTCCTGTCTGGGCTGGCCAGACTGTCTCCATTCTCCAGTTAACTTTGAAGTAAGGAAAAGTGTGAGCAGATCCTCTGTAGGCTACTTTGAAGTAGCCCCTTACTTCGAAGTTAACTTCAAAGTTATTTTGTAATGTAAATGCAGACATTGCTATAAATTTCGATAACTAAAGGGAGAATTTGACTGAAATTACATAGACCACAGAAACAATTTTCTCTTAAAATCCCATTTTAACTCACAAGTCACTTAATGAGTGGTTTCTGAAACTGATTTTTTAGGTAAAGTAAAAATGCTAAATTCAAATTAAATGTCAGTCTGTTTGATTGCAGTTGGTACACACAGACAAGGACACGTACAACTTAAAACTACACTAACTATTTAATCTTAATTTTAAATCAGATTTGATAATAAAGCAAACCTCACCTTAGGCAGTATTTATAGAAGACTTGATCACCTAGTAAAGCTTGTTGTATGATATTGGTATCTTTTTCTACAATTGAGCTGAAGTTAATGGATTCTTTTTAGTTGTAGAACTGATTGCTTGTCCTTGATTTGTACTGATTTTTTTGTTGGCCCTTTGAGTTTCTATCGTCATTGTGCAATTAATCTTATTTGGATTATATTCTCCTTTTGTTCCTCATTTGTATGAGCTTCAAGGAGCTTTTTAGCTATTCTCTTGCTCAGAGTTCATTCAGCATGAAGAACACATTTTTAAGTATTGGCTGCATTCAGGTATTAATGCTTGTCTCTCCTCCATTGGCTTATCTCCTTAGGGGTTGGTTTCAGTTGTTTATTCAACTAATGCTTATGGATATATGTAGTAGGAGTTGTAAATCTTGTCAAAGTTATTTATATCTCTCTGTTCTGGTGGGGAAGGCTCTCAGAAACTCTTTGAAAAATTACTTCTAAACTTTTTTCCTTTATTCAGTTCATTTTATAGACAATATTTCAGTTTCACAAATACTTCTGAGTATGAGAAAATATTTTGAACATGAGTAAAAATATGTATCAAAGTATCTTTGCTTTCTAGATATAATACCAGACCAGAACATGGATTCCAGCTCATTCCTCTTTGCACAATTATGACTTTTTATGTTACATTTATATTTGTTACTTACAATGAAATTCCTAGTCAAAATGAAGCTACAGTGGGTATTGACATTTCCTGCAAAGAACTTGTGTTCTAAATGGACAAGACAAACAGAAGGTGGAAGGGGAAGAGAGAGAGGTGGCAGGTCAGTGGCTCATGACAGCATAGAAACCAAGTTCCTCATTGTCTCCACTAGCCCACTGCTACAACTCTGAAACAGAATATATATCTGCTTCCTCTCACCAAGTCAGACATATGGCAGTCTCATGAAAGACAGCTCCTTTGTCATGTCTAGATATGACATTTATTGTCAGGAAAGTCCTTGCTTCTTATGTTTCTCAGTCAAAATTGTTGTTGACAAGATGCAATGAATTATCCGGCATAGAAATTGTCTTGTTATAGACATAAAGAAGCAGATACCCATCTAAACATTAACCTTATGACATATATAGGGAGGGGAGGAGAAATAGACTCCATAGGACTACATACAAGGGAATAGTTTCCTCAAAAACTGAAAAAAAATTCATTTGTAATAACAATCATCAAGCTGGGATCAAATTTACAAAGAGTCTGTCCAGAATGTGGATCTGATTCTTTCTGGGACGCCTTCTTGCCACATTGCTACACATAAAATAAGATCTGTGATACTAAAGAAAATCAACGATGCAATAATTGTAAGATGAAAATTACTGGCTGCAAAAAGCCTTTAATTAAATTACACTTTTACCCAGATTTCTGGTTTAATTTATAACCAATATCAGGATCTCACGGTAACTCATAGAACCTGCTCCCCTTTGGAAGCAATGGCTTAGAATAATATTAATTCACAAGATCTCATGGTAGGGTTTAAATCAGCATGTTTCACTAACAAAATATGGTAACAGAGAAAAGAATTACTATAATTCATGACATGGGGGAAAGGGATTTTGGATGTGAACAGGCAAACTAATGTGCTAAAAGTATCTATGTTCAGTCATTTTTGAAGTTTCTTGTTTTACATGTAAGAGAATAAAGAAGATTGACATTCCAGGACCCATGGCCATTCCCAGTCCCACTGCAAATCACTAGCTGACAAACTCAATGGGTTGGAACTTGGAAGAGACAGACAGTCCAATAAAGACTATGCCCAGTCACACATTTTCATTTAGACTGTTTGACAAGCAACAAAGTGAATTTTAAGGCAAATAGGTTTAAGTCAGAAACAATCTCTGCCTTGTTTTCAACACAATTGCTATCTACTAATTTCAGTCTTGTTTAAAAGTGTCTCCTTAAGCAGAGGGTTAACAGTTATTTGAGAGGTCAAGAGAGAGAAAGAGCTTTACTGTGTTTTTTTTTTCTCTTGACATGAGTGTTAATGCTAGCTTAATTAAAATCCACAGCCATAGTGTGAAAGGGATTAATTCTAAACACCTCCACAGGGAAATTATACTTTCCTGGAAACTTCCAGTCTGTGCTGGTCTCAGGTAGGTCAGAGAATGATTTCCTCCCTTCTGATTTGAACATAAACAGCCTATTAAGTATAAGGAAATTTATAGAGCTATAAATTGCAGACCCCCCCCCCAAAGAAAAAGGAGAAGGTGAAAGTAAGTTGTAAGGTAAAGTCTTACTTTTTAAAGTACTTAACCTGTCAGCAATTAGGAAAACAGCCATATAAACCCGTAAACAATTATTAAGAACAAAACCAACATTATTAAATGACTACTGTATACAGGCCATCCCCAACTTACAAACACGACGACTAATGACCATTCGTACTTACGACCAACCTCCAGCTCCACTTACCCGTGTGCCCCACCTCACTTTCCCCAGCAGGGGGCTCCAGCTGCATGCCTGGGGCTCCCCTCCGACCCCTGCGGACCCAGCTCCAACCCCCATGCCCCATCCCCCCAACACACAGACTTCAGTCCCCCAACCCAGCCCCAACCACTGCAGACCTGGAGTCAACTTTTCCAACCCCCTTGTGGCCCCAGATCATGCCCCCCTGTGCAGATGGCTCAGCATGTGTGGGGTTCCAACCTGCTCCCCCACTCAAGCACCCCACCCAGTGCACCCCAGTTCAACCCCTACCCTGCCTGGCTCAAACCCCCCTTTCAGCCCCAGCTCACTCCCCCATGAATGGGGCTCGAAATTCAACCCAGGCCTGAGGCTCCAGTTCTCAGCCCCCGATGGGGCTCCAACAACCTTCCACTCAACCAAACCACTACGGTGATCCTCTGTTCAAACCCCCCACCCAGCTCAACCCCTCCTTCCCACAGCCCCCTACTCACCTTCCCAAACGTGCTTGAGGCTCTGGCTGTCATTGTTTGCAGGGGCTCTATCCTCCCTGCCAGCTCAACCCACTTCCATCCCGGTTCATCCCTGTTCAGTAACCCCCTCCGCCCAGCTCTACCCCCTGGTCCCTAGCTGACCCTTCCTTGTACATGCTGGGCTGTCAGCAGCCAAAGCATGTTGGGCTCCAGCTGCCAGCCACTGCAGGTGCATGAGGCTCTATCCCTCCAGCTAACCCTCCCACCCTGGTTCACCCCATTCAACTTATGCAAAATTCAAGGTACCTTGAGGGATTACAGTATAAGGGTATTTCTGACCTACAACCAAATGGAGTTATGACCAGGTGTTCGGAACGTAACCCATTCGTAAGTCAGGGACTATCTGTAATGCAAAACAGGGAAAATTCTTTAAGATTTGTATGAAACAATTTCTGGGTAACCTTACTTTTTAAACAAAATTAGAGTAATTGTTTTTTGACTGACCAATCTTTGTGTATTTAAAAAATAAGTAATAATTCAGCAACTTGGGGACCATCTCTGCTCTTCTAGAGTGAAGTATCAATGCCATTGGGAGTACATTAATCTGAACTGGCTCTTAATGAACTTAGCAATGGCAGAACTCCAATGGATTTGGAAGAGGTCAGGTCTTCTATGGCATCATCATAAGGTGGGTCCTGCAGTGTGAGATAGAGGGCAATGGAAGCTGCCTAGAAACAAGTTTTGGTTGTGGAAATTGTTTGCAAAGTCAGTAGAAATCATAAACTGGGAATGTAGCTAAAAATGAATAAAGAAACAATTCCCTACCAATATTTGTAAGTAGAGAATCTGATGTGGAACTATGCTTATGCTTACGTAAATAGCAAGCGTGAAGGAATAGAGTGGGCAAAGCTATCTAAAGAGGAGGGTTATCTTGTTAGCGAAATTAATATTAAGAGCTTTTAGCTGTTGAGGGTAGAAGGAAGTTCTGTGAAGATGTGGAATCAATCAATCATGGAATTGTGCTATTGTTGCTGTTAGGGTAGAGTGAAGAGGGGCATTACAACAGCATTTCCTTACTTTTAAAGGATTGCTTTGAGGTGCTATCACACTTTACCAGGCTTAGTTCCATTTAAAGGAAGATTAAGTTTATAGAATGTTTGTTAAGGTGCTGTTGGCATTATAGTGATACTTGTATAAAGACATTATCATGGTAGGCATTGTCCATGCACACAGTAAAAGAATAGTGCTCTCTTAAGGAGCCTACTTACTAATGAATAGTTTTGGTAGACTAGACACTGATAAGTATCAGAGAGGTAGCTGTATTAGTCTGTAGCTTTGAGAACAACAAAAAGTCTTGTGGCACCTTATAGACTAACAGATATTTTGAAGCGTAAGCTTTCATGGGCAAAGACCCGCTTCATCAGATGTATGAGTTGGGGGGTGGTTTCAGAGGGTTATTTAAAGAGTGGGGTCCCAGTAAAAGGGAGGGCCAGAGCTGACAAAGTCTATTCAGGGAGGTAGAAATGGCCCAGTATCAATAGTACTTATCAAAAGAGAAAAAAACAAGTCAGATCAGACAGGGGCATGTGAGCCTTTGTCAGCGTTTAATGGGGAGCTATCAATACCCAAAGCAGAGAAACTGTCTTTGTAAGCTGCAAGCCACTCCCAGCCTCTGTTTAATCCATGGTTAAAGGAGTTAAATTTGCAAATAAATTTCAGCTCAGAGATTTCTCTCTCCATTTGACTTCTGAAATTTTTTTTGTTTCAGACCTGTCACCCTTAAATCTGCCACTGAGTGTCCAGGGAGATTGAAATGCTTTCCCACAGGCTTCTGTACATTACCGTTTCCGATGTCTGATTTATGTCCATTTATTCTTTTACAGAGAGACTGTCCAGTTTGGCCAATGTAAACTGCAGTGGGGCATTGCTGGCACATGATGACGTATATTATATTACTAGATGTGCAAGTAAAGGAGCCCCTGATGGTATAGATGATGTTAGGTCCTGTGACGATGTCACTGGTGTAGATGTGTGAGCAGAGTTGGCAGTGAGGACTGTTACAGGGGCTGGTTCCAGGCCTAGAGTCATTGGTTTGTGATAGTTACAGTAATAGTTACAATTGAAAGGAAAGAATATCACTACACAAGTCACAATCAGATGATTAGAAATGCAAGGGGTAGAATCTTCCAGAGTGACTACATAGTTTAATACAAATGCTGTTGATTTTCAAAAGGATTTATGCTCTGAAATCACTCTGATATTTTTGAAGATCCCACCCTTAGTTACCAAAATTAGACTAAGTCCTGATTACCTCTGTTGTGACTGGTATTAGACTATTACGTCTAATTCTGGTGCCCACAGTTCGAGAAAGATGTCGACAGAGAGATGCTCACTGACTAGAAGAACCCACATGGGAAAAAATGATAACAGTCTCTTCAGCGTCACGGGGAAAGATATTGTATGATCTGACAGCTGGAAGCTGAAGCTAGACAAATTCAAACTGCAAATATGAGACAGTGAGACTAAATAACCATTGGAAAATGTGGGTTCTCATTCACTGGTAATTTTTAGTCAAGACTGATTTTTTTTGTTTGAAAAAAAATCTAAGAAACATGCATCAGTTCAGAAAAGATTTCATTCAGGAAAGGTTTATAGCATGTGCTATGGAAGAAATCTGAGTAGATCATCAATGGACCTCCCCAGGTTTAGACTCTATGAATGCATTTAGCATCCTCGCTACTGCACAGAGTCACTTAGGAGTCCAGTTATACAGGATTCAGTGAAATAACAGGGTCTTGGAATCCCACTTCCATCAGGTGTGGGGTGAAACTAAGATGTCTATAGTAATAACTTATTCCAGATATCCCTTAAAATATATATTGTAAAACACACACACACACACACACACACACCAGTTATTTAAAGTATAGCATGAGGAATGGAAAAAGAAAGGTGAAAGCATTGACAGTTTCATATACAATATATATAAATTATTTTAATCAGCAAATAGGATAAGAACATGTGAAAACTTTCTAAATGAAAACATTAGAACCACAGGGGCATTGCTCACCTGGCAAAAGAGACTTATATAGTAAACAGTAGTAGTAAGTGTTGATGAAATGTCACCATGAGCTGTCTGGCCCCATGCATACACTATAGCAGACTTGTTCTCCACTGTGATCCTATTAAATGGGTGAGCTCCACCTCTTTGCCTCATAGCTTTGGTTCCAAGTCACAGCTTATCACAACAAAATGGTGGACCCAGTGTGGCCACCAGCTCTTGCTAGTGGCTGCTCTGACTTTTTTCCCTAAAATAATTAATTAACTTTAGAAAAAACACAAGTACAGGTTGAAGCTCTCTAATCTGGACCCCTTTTGTACAGCATCACCTGAAATTATTTTAGATAGCTGGATGACCACTTATTGTGGGTGTGGCCAAGTTTCCCATGGTCCCAGCCTCCAGTCCTGTCTCTCAGGGTTTTGTGCTGTTATTTAGCTCTAATTTACTCCTAAATGTCTTCCAAGAGCCCAGTAAGCAGTGGAACTCTTGGTAGTGCTCGTAGACAATACTGACCTCCCATGGTCTGGCAAATTCTCTTGTCTGGAAACAGTCAGGTCCTAAGGTTGCTGGATTAGAAAGGTTCAACATGAACATGCACATCAAAATCATTGCAATTTATTTATGTAGGTTTTATTTTGCAGACTCAATAAAAAAAATCATGGGTGTGTCCATTCTTTATTGGACCTAAACTGAATACAAACAAATAAGGTGATTTGCAAGTTCTTGTCTTTTGTTGTTACATTATTTCTTCTGATTTTGTTGATGTGTTTTGGACTTGCATAGACTATTTCTTCCAGAAAACTTTAGGAACATAAACATAAAATTCCCTCCTAGGCTGACACCTTTCATTTCCCAAATTTAATCCTGACAGAATTTTTAACATAGGTATAAACTTTTCCAAAGTCTATAAGGAGAATATTCTCTTTCTGGCTATGTCTACACTAGCCCCCGCCTTTTGAAAGGGGGATGCTAATGAGACACTTCTAGATGTGCTAATGAGGTGCTGCCATTAATATGCAGCGCCTCATGAGCATAATGTCAGCCGTGGCAATGCGAAAGTGCCACTTCTGAATTGCGCGGTGCCCATGTGGATGGGGGCCTTTCAAAAGAAGCTCTCAGTCATCGAAAGCCCCTTATTCCTAAAACCAAATAGGAATAAGGGGCTTCTGAAGACTGGGGGGAACCTTTCAAAAGACCCCCATCTACACAGGCATTTTCAAATCACTGCAGCCACCTTTATGTTAATGAGGCACCACATATTCATGGAAAAGCCTTATTAGCCTGTCCCAAAGTGTCTCATTAGCATCCTCCTTTTAAAAGGCAGGGGTTAGTGTCAACATAGCCTCTATGTTTTTTTCCATTTGTTGTTACTTTATTAGCTTGAACTCCTTTCCTGCCTTTCTTTTTATATTTTCTTTTCTATTTCCTTTCATGTTGCTTTATGTTCACTCTAACATATCCAGATGAACTCATGTTAAAATAATTTATTAGGAAAAAAACTAATTGGCAACACTTCTTTTAAAAAGAAGGTATTAAGCTTTCTTATGTTTTAAAATATGTCAATTGAAAATAACAGAGAAAAAGACTGGTAAATTAAGTGTGCTCAGGAAGAATTTATAAATTAATTCCAACTGTGATTGATCATTTACTGAAATAAATCCCTGGTCGTGAGGAGGATTGCTGTTGAAAGGTTTCTTATATCCTCATTTACTTTAGCATAGATGTCTTAGTAGAATGAAGCTCAGAGAAAGAATTTTTTAAAGCCAAACCTCTTATGACATCGCTATTGATAAATTCAATGGCTACTGTTTGTCCCTTTCAACGATTACAAATGAATTTAGAAGATTGATATAGGCCTTTTTTAGCAAATTGTGCAACTCATAAAAACATAGGTCCCGAACATGGGCCCTACAAAGGTCATTTGTAAAGTTTACTAGCAAAACTTTCTAATGTAAATTTAACATCTATTAGTATTTCTCTCAGAAGTCTGTTTTACATTCCTCAGCTGCGTCATTGGTTGGTACATAACATTGCACAATCAGTACCTTTCACACTTATGTGTATAATGTAGCTGTGATGATGCATGATGACATTGCTGTCCACTGCATTAAAACACCAGGTGCCTCTCTTCATAAAATGAAGCCTAAGCCTTCTGTGTGTCGTGTGCCCTCTTTTTCATGTCCTGAGCAGATAAGGATTTCGCCCATCTGAAAAGCAGACAAGCACCTGGTCCAGACAACATCCCTGCAGAAGCAATCAAGGCAGGCAGTGAGATATCAGTCAAAATGATGTGTGATCTATTTAGGAAAATTTGGGACATTGAGGAGATCCCACGGAAACATGGCTACTTTATCAAGCTTCCAAAGAAAGGCAACATTACTGTCTATTCCATTTAAAGTGTTTAATGGGATTCTCTTGGTGAGAATGAAGACAGAAATTGATAGCTCAGGGAAGAACAGGCCAGCTTCTGAAGTGAGAGATCTTATACTGACCAATTAGGAGCTCTCAGAGTGATCACAGAAGAGTCACTTGAGTGGAACTCCCCTCTGCACATAACCTTCGTAGACTTTGAAAAAGCTTTTGACGGTATTGGTACAAGTACTTTGTGGAAACTGCTGCAACACTGTGATGTCCAATCTATTCGACATATGAATCCTCAACATGCCAAACTTGTTTGCAAGGGTATCTTGACAGAACCCTTCAGCATACGCTCAGAAGTGCAACTAGGGTGCCTATTATCACCTTTTTTGTTCTTGATCACAATGGACTGGATTATGAGCAGGTCAATGGATGGAGGTCAATGGGGCATTCAGTGGACACATTTCGAACAGCTAGAGGGTGTTGATTATGCTGATGACATCTCCCTTCTTTCACACTGATATGAAAGCATCAAAGAAAGGGTTGCAACAGTAGACAAAACTGTCTTAATGACTGGACTGAGCATTAACAAGGGGAAGACCAAATACAATGAGGATCAAACAGTTCAACAGCAACATCAGAGGATCAGACAAGGATATCAATGCCAGGATGGTGAAAGCAACAGCTGCATTCAAGACTATTCATCCCATATGGCGTTCACAAATAATATCTGTGAAGACAAAACTGTGGATCTTCAACACAAATTTGAAGTGTGCTTTTGCATGGATGTGAGACCTGGTGTCCTAAAAACCTGCAAATCACAAGCTACAGACATTCATATACAGAAACCTGAGGCACATCCTTCGCATCAAATTACAAGCCTTTGTCACAAATTAGGAGCTTTGGAACAGAGCTGGACAAGAATAACTTGACATTCAAATCAAAAGAAGAAAGTGGGGATGGCTAGGGCTCTCTCTCAGAGAGCCATCCTCCAGAAGTATATCAAGCTCTCAGATGGAACCCACAAGTAAAATGTAAAAGACGAAGACCTTGGACAATGTGGAGAAATCTACTGAAACTGAAGGACAATAATTGGGGTACTCCTGGTGTCAGCTGGAATTTTTGTCCCGTGACAGAGAGAAGTGGAGGAGACTTGTAGATAACCTATGCTCCACTCAGTCCATGGCCACACTAGACCTCCTTTTGGAATGGCTATGGTTCTGTGGCACTTCTGAATATGCTAATAAGGCGCTACCATCAATATATGGTGCCTCATTAGCATAATGGCAGCCTCACAGGCTTCGAAACTGCCAGTTTCCAAATGCATGCCGCCCATGTAGCCAGGGGTCTTTTAAAAGGACCCCACTTATTTTGAAAGCCCCTTCTTCCCAAAACCAGATGGGGAAGCTGTTTCAAAAGGCTCCCAGCTGCATGAGCGGTGCATGCAACAGTTTTGAAACCCTCTTGGTCACAATTATGCTAATAAGGCACTGCATATTCATAGAGTACCTCATTAGCATATTCCAAAATGCCACTATATCATAGCCTATCTGAAAGGAGGGGCTAGTGTGGTCACGACCTCAGAGTACATGGGTTTAAGTCAAGTAAGTTAAGTAAAAATGTGGTTTTGCAAATATAGATCATGCCAGTAATCAACAAATTAAACAATACCGGTAAAACAATTTTCATAATAACTTTGTTTAAACTAAGTATTTTGTTAGTATAAAAATGTCATTACAAAAACCATGTCTTTAACCAATCTCATTATTTAAGCAAAAGTATCTACTGTAGACCCGATCTTAGATTCTCTGGTAATAGGTAACTTAGATATGATGAAAATAGATTTCTGCATACCATATCAGGTTCTATTTGAAAGCTGATCTAGTAGTAACTGCCCCACAAAAACATTATTTAAGAAGAGAAGTCAAATGTTGAATTTGCATTTTATCATCATCATCATCAACAACAACAACCATGGGCTCAGTGCCCATTGGGTGTCTGATGCCTCTCACACTATTTCCTTCCATCTTTCCCCATCTAGTGTGGAATGGCTTAGTTTATGTAGATTAGATCTGCACCAATCTACAATATCATCTACCCATTCTCTGTGGAGTCTGCCTTTTCTATTCGAATCATCTTGATTTTTCGATCATTATTCATTCTGCAAATATGCCAGAATAGCTGTAACTTCTATTGTATAACTTTATGCAGTAGGTTCTCTTTCAGCTGTATCTTCCTATATAATTCCTCATTGGTGACCTTCTGCATCCATCCTATTCTCAGGATCTTTCTATAACAACTCCTGTCAAAAGGCCAGTATGCTTCTCTTCAAATCTTTTGTTATCACCATGTTGCACATCCATATAACATGCTGCTAAATATACACGTTTTCAAGATGCTCACTTTGCTTTTCCAGTTCTTATCCATCACCTTCAAACTCACTCTTGCTTTTGCTATTCTAGTCACTATTTCCTTCTTACTGTGTGGCTCGTACATTATTTTGCTCCCCAGATATGTGAACTTCTCTACATTCTCTAGTTCAATTCAATGAACACTGATCTTCTTTCCTATTTCCTTATCTCCAAATACTATTGTTTTTGCTTTATCAATGTGCATAATCAGTCCATACCGTTTCCCTTCCTTGTTTACTACCTGCACCATTTTCGTTAGCTTTTCCTCAGCTTTTTTAATGATAACCATGTCATCCATGAACTTCAAGTTGTACATTCTTTTCTCATGCACAGATATCCCTTCTATTTCTTCCTTGATCTTGTCTGTTCTGTTTAGATGTGTTATGAAGGTACTCAGTGATATCAGATCTCCTTGTCTCATACCTCTATTCATTCTGAACCAACTTCCCAACTCCTCGCATGTTGTCACCACTGCCTATGCATTGTCATTGATATCCTTCAACAACCGTATCAGTCTGCTATCGACTCCGTAAGACTCCAACACCGCCTAAGTCACTTTCTGATCTATACTGTCAGAAAAACATAATTTCCCTATTAATATGTAGTTTCTCAAAGGAGGGAAAAAGAACTTGTATAGAATAAAGGAATTCCTGTGGTGTCCTAAACACTTCAGTCTCTAATACACAGGAACAGGCCAGAAAGATACGTAAACCTTTCAGGATATATACCTACCAGAAACCCTTAAAACTAATGTTTTTACCAGAAACCTCAACTTACATCTTGACTTGAGATCGATTATAATGATTTCTTTAGCAATTATGTAAATAATTTGAACTGAACAAAACCACATATTTCTCATATTGTCTTCAGAATGCAAGTGTCACAGCAAATTGATATGAAGTTAAAATTATTGAATTGTCGTATCATCTAAGTTGAACATTGTCTATGTTCTATGTTCTTCCCCAAAAGAAGAAAGAATAATATTGACTTTTCTGCTCAGTTTTTTAAATGCGGTAGCTGAGCTGGCTGTGAACGTGTATATATCATCATTAGAAAGTTACTTATAATGGCACTGCAATATGTGAATGGCAATTTATCAAATATATTAAATGATAGTGCTATTAAGCACTTTCCGAATTTTTATAATATATTAAATGAATACCACACTATTTATGTCTGTTTATGCCTTTATTTTGGTGTTAGGCAGGAGGAAGTCCACTGAGTCAATGAAGTTACTTGATGTCACCCTGATGAAAGGGATGACAAAATCATATCTTCCTGTCTAAAAATGAATGTAAATGGTTTCTGCACCTCAAGTAATTTCCACATGATATTGTATGCAGTTATTTTTAAAGTGACAATTTTAAATATTAAAATATCATGAGATGAGCTGCAGGTAGATATATGTATTTATTTAAAGATCTGTACCTGAATTTTCTCTGTTATGGTCAACTTTTTACAATATAGCTGTAGCAGATTAATGGTGGTCCTTTCCTTTCTACCTCACTGGGAGGCCATGCTGCCTCACCATGTCTCTGGACTGCCACCCCCTAACTGCATATTAGAACTCTACCCCATAGGCAGAACAGAATAATTCAACAGGCTAAAAAAGAGCCCAGTCCATCATGCAGGGTGGAGCAAAGAACCAGTATTAAGACTCAGGCCCAAATAGTCTATGTGCTCCAGCCCCAGGTGGGGCAGAACAATCTAGTGATTTTAAGGCAGGGCAGGGCACACTAATAGTATAAAGTTCCAGACCCTTATTTGGGGCAGAGCAAGCAAAGAGTCTGCTGTCCTGGCTCTGACAAATGGAAGATCAAAACAGTTGTCTTAGCCTAAAGTGGAGAGGCTCACACCCCACTGTTGGAGCTGGTAGCTGGAGAAGGGAGACCTGGCTCCACCATACTCTAACAGGTCTCAGCTTAGATCCCTAACAGTGGTAGAATGTGGAATGTCCCACTGCTGAGCCAGAGGGGATCCACCCAAAACACACTGATGGGGAATCAGGCAATAATCCAACCAGACTACTTTCTAGTGTTCCTGAGCTGCTTCTTAGTCTCCCACTATAATGTAATTTTAGCACAGGACCATCTATCTCCTCAGAGTGCACAGTGAGCATCAGTCCTGACAGCTGTTCCCTGAGTAGGTTTTCAGCTGAGACAGGTTGTGGTGCAGGACAAATGCATCTCCAGGTGTCTGCAGAAGCCTGGAGATGTCTGCTCCCTTTCTTGTCTCAGATTAAAATGGTTTAGAAACTCCACCCTTTATCCATTCTGACCCATGCCTTAGTTTTTAGTGTGAATGAAGAGCCCATCTTGCCTCCACCCACCAGGGGTCAAAGAGTGCTTCTCCTCCTGGCTCAGTGGGAGGCTACTGCACTACAGTGCCATCAACCAAATGTACAGTATTTTCTTGCTTAAGCTCCACTGATGCCAATAGACTCTTTTTGTCATATCGCAGAGTCTGTGTAAAATATGCGTCCAAGGTATAAATAGTACCTTCTTACTTAGCAACTTTTATTTATGGTGATACACAGAATGCTATGACGTTAGTCTTCATTACCATCAGCAGAAAAGAAACGGTGCACATTTCTTGATGAATAAAATTGCCTCTTGAAAGTACTATATTTATGTGCTAAATGACAGTAGGTTCAATATAAAACCTAAACAACAAGCAACTCCTGCAGTAGAGCAGAAAAGCAAATTCCTAATGACATAGATTGACATATGTATGACAAATAAGTCTGACACCAACTCAAAGCAGTGCCAGCTCAGCCTACATAATTTCATAAACGATCAAGCAAAATGTTATAATCAACAGTGTCAAGAGCAGCACACAGATCAAGCAAAGTTAAAATGCTTCAGAAACCCAAGTGAGACTGCATTAATAAATCATGAACTGTAACTACAGTAGATTCCATGGTATAACACGATCAAAAAATAAATTGTTATTTCTGAAAAAGGTTGTTTCCTGCTAAATGGTAATATAATTGAGAATCATACACTTATTCCAAGGATTTATCCAAAAAATGGCAAATCTGGAAAAGGTCAATAACTAAATAGACCATCTTGAATCCAGAGTGTGTTTATAAATAAAGGAGTTAATCGAGATATATTATAAAAGGAGAAATACCACTAGAATTGGGTGACATGTTAAGAAGTGGACTGAACACAAAAGTAATTTCAGGGAGCTTCTGTAATGTACATAGGTAGATAGATAGATAGATAGATAGATAGGATAATATAAGACATTAGCTACGTCTACACGTGCAGCCAACATTGAAATAGTCTATTTCGATGAATAACGTCTACACGTCCTCCAGGGCCGGCAACGTCGATGTTCAACTTCGACGTTGCTCAGCCCAACATCGAAATAGGCGCAGCGAGGGAACGGCTACACGTCAAAGTAGCACACATCGAAATAGGGATGCCAGGCACAGCTGCAGACAGGGTCACAGGGCAGACTCAACAGCCAGCCGGTCCCTTAAAGGGCCCCTCCCAGACACAGTTGCACTAAACAACACAAGATCCACAGAGCTGACAACTGGTTGCAGACCCTGTGCCTGCAGCATAGATCCCCAGCTGCCGCAGAAGCAGCCAGAAGCCCTGGGCTAAGGGCTGCTGCCCACGGTGACCATAGAGCCCCGCAGGGGCTGGAGAGAGAGCATCTCTCAACCCCCCAGCTGATGGCCGCCATGGAGGACCCAGCAATTTCGACGTTGCGGGACGCGGATCGTCTACACGGTCCCTACTTCGACGTTGAACATCGAAGTAGGGCGCTATTCCTATCTCCTCATGAGGTTAGCGACTTCGACGTCTCGCCGCCTAACGTCGAAGTTAACTTCGAAATAGCGCCCGATGCGTGCAGACGCAACGGGCGCTATTTCGAAGTTGGTGCCGCTACTTCGAAGTAGCGTGCACGTGTAGACGCAGCCATTAAGTGGAGTAAAGAACACAGAGGGTAAATGGCTGATGTTGAAATTGTTACTGCCATGTCTCATGGATGCATTTTTGTAAATATAAAAATGAAGAGCATGCCTGAGAAGTAACAGCAGGCAGTTAGTGAGAAACATTTCTATAAAGACTTATGACATCGACAAATTGGCTTTAATAATCTTAACCTATTTTTAAATTTTGGAGAAGTCATTATATTACACAACAGAATGTCAAAAATTCATTCGAGCCCAGATAATGTGCCTGTGATTTAAAACCCTGCCATTTACACATCAGTCTTCCATGAAAAGCTTACTTATACCTGGGTTTATAGTTATACCAAAGATATCTGTGCTTAAAATTAATAGTGTCAAGCTGTCCTGCAGTGATTCAAGAGTGTAAGTACCAATCTCATGATACGCTGCTAAGAGCCAGTGCACAAACCCCAGATTGGCTGTGAGTGTTATACATAGATTTGATCAATCAGTTATCAAGCATAATATCCTCATGCACTGTAATAGGACCCCTGAGCACTGTAATCTGTCCCACCACCCAGGCAAGCCTCTTTTTGTGACAGATTATTAAAGATCATAGCAGTATTCCAGTACCTCCAAGTCCCAAGGAACCAGTCATTTACCCTCACCATCAATTACATTTAATATAACTTAACAAAGACAATATTTGTATCCAACTCTAAAATAAATGATCTAAAGGTTAATAATATAGGAAAAGGAAACAAGAGTTGTTTGCAGAGTTAAAGCAGATGAGTATAATATATATAGAAATTAAATTAAATTAATTTTTAAGTTTAAGTAAATAATAGTAGCTCCAATGATAAGGAAGATTTATACATCCTTTAGGGCTAACCCACACTGGGGATTTTCTGCTTATGCTTAGCAATAGTTGCAAAATATTTGAGGGAGGGTTTTAAAAGAGTCTGGAAAGTGTCAAAGGGACAGAAAAGGGATTATACAAAGTACCTGGTAGTAGGAGTGCTATTTAGCCTAGAAATCATCACCATCTGCAACCATGGGTTCAGCGCCCGTTAGTGTCTGATGTCTATCTCACTATTTCCTTTCATCTTTCCCTGTCCAGTGTGGAGCGGCTTACTTCATGTAGACTAGCTCTGCACCAATCTACGATATCATCTACCCATTCTCTGCGGGGTCTGCCTCTACTGTTCTAAGCGTCCATTATTGCAAACACCAGGGTCTTGATTTTTCGATCATTATTCATTATGCAAATATGTCCGAATAGCTGTAACTTCCATTATATAACCTTCTGCAGTTGGTTAACCTAGAAAGCCAGAGAATTTTTGGATCAGTGACTATTTGTCTGCCCTAGACTAAAATATGTGACGTGAGCTCCTGATTTGAGTTGTGAAGGCTCTGGACTCTGTTTTGAAGAATTTTTCTTTTCTTTGATGGGGGAAGACTGTAGTTTAATAAGCAGGAGTATCAGGGAGATTTCTGATAGCCGGAGGAAAACTGAGGCAGTGGTTGCAGCTGATGTGAGGATAGAGGTAAGCCACTACTATGAATCCTATCGACTGAAAATGGCAGGCTTTGTGTGCAGCAAACTTGCTCTAAACTGGAAACCAAACAGAGTCACAGTGACAAGTACAAACTCAGAAGGCAAAAAGAGAAAAATTTATAATCCACAGTAGGCCTTCTGAAATTCACACAAATGCCAGGAGGTAGATACAGCAATTGTACAATGTGCAGATATGGTGCCTAATGCAATAAATAAGTGACATACACAAAAATCTAAAGTTATATTCTTCTGATGTGTAGCAGCATAAAGCATTAAAAACACTTTGTTCCCAGAATACTTGCTACCTCTCAACACCACCCTAAACCTGTGAGGTAAACTTAGGCATCAGTACCAATGAAGATGCTTGTAAAAAAATATCTGAAATCACAGTCAATATTTAAATGCTCATTTTGTTAATGTGCCACCATGCAAACACAGTGTTATTCCATGCCTTCTTTGTACATACCATGTAACATCTGCATATTAAAATTCATCTGGTAGCTATAACCTAACAATAATTATTATTTTTACATGTAAACTGGAGAAAAAAGAGTTCAATTAAAACATTGTATCATCGGTTTTAAAATCATTTAAAAATCAATTTATTCCACATGCTTGCCAAGAGCACCATTGGAGAAAATAAATGTTTCTGCTGTCGGTTTGGGAAATTCTTTCAAGGTCATGTGAAGTGTAACTGCAACCCAGTCTCCACATGATTACACCAGTGAGACAATATCCAGTCTTTCGCATTCCCAATTGTGAAGCTTCTGAAGCATGAGCTATCATATTATTGTCAATTCAAGCCTATTTTTTAAACATTCAGTTTTAAAGTAAATAGTAGACTATGACTTTCACACCTTATTTCAATGGCAACTTTTTAACTATTAAAACTATTCAAAGATAACAAAGGAAGGTCGCAAACACTATCTACCCTATTAGGTTTTGGATGTTTATTGTGGGGTTTTATGCATAATTTAAAACTGAATTACTGTTGCATGTAGGTAAAATACATTTATTCCATCTTGAAATTCTGTTAATAAAAATTAAATTATATTACGAAAACCAGAGATGGCAACGTCAATGATAAAAAAGTTTGTGAGATCTGATTTTATGTCCATATGCATTACAATTATTCATCCTTATAACAGTCTTTCTTACTCATAACATAATCAGTCTAAGGCTGTGGCCACACTTGACCAAAGTTTCGAAATGGCCATGCTTGATTGTCAAATCGGAGGATATTAATGAGGTGCTTAAATGAATATTCAGCACCTCATTAGCATGCTGCCAGCTATGACACTTTGAAAGTGCTGCTTTTGATCGTTTGTGGCTTGGCTACATGGGGGTTCTTTTTGAAAGGACTCCGCTCATTTGGAAATCCACTTATTCCTATCATCTGACAGGAATAAGGGGACTTCGAAATATGTGGGGTCCTTTCAAAAAGGATCCCCATGTAGCCAAGCTGTGCATGATTGACAGCGGCACTTTCATACTACTGTGGCTGGCTGTATGCTAATGAGGTGCTGAATATTCATTTCAGAGACTCATTAATATCCTTCATTTTGGCCATTAGCATTGCCACTTCGAAATTTTGGCCATATATGGCCACAGCCTAAATGTGATAAAGGGGGGGCTGAGGGCTATATTTCCTCTGTTGAGGTTTCAAGGGACTGTTTTAGAGTTTATGAGTATATCTGTCACCCATTAAAGTTAATGGGATTTGCACATATAGGCTACGTCTACACGTGAAGCCTACATCGAAATAGCTTATTTCGATGTAGCAACATCGAAATAGGCTATTTCAATGAGTAACGTCTACACGTCCTCCAGGGCTCGCAACGTCGATGTTCAGCTTCGACGTTGCGCGGCACCACATCGAAATAGGCGCTGCGAGGGAACGTCTACATGCCAAAGTAGCACACATCGAAATAAGGGTGCCAGGCACAGCTGCAGACAGGGTCACAGGGCGGACTCAACAGCAAGCCGCTCCCTTAAAGGGCCCCTCCCAGACACAGTTGCACTAAACAACACAAAATACACAGAGCTGACAACTGGTTGCAGACCCTGTGCATGCAGCATGGATCCCCAGCTGCGGCAGCAGCAGCCAGAAGCCCTGGGCTAAGGGCTGCTGCCCACGGTGACCATAGAGCCCCGCAGGGGCTGGAGAGAGAGCGTCTCTCAACCCCTCAGCTGATGGTTGCCATGGCGGACCCCGCTATTTCGAAGTTGCGGGACGCGCAACGACTACACGGTCCCTACTTCGACGTTGAACGTCGAAGTAGGGCGCTATTCCTATCCCCTCATGGGGTTAGCGACTTCGACGTCTCGCTGCCTAACGTCGAAGTTAACTTCGAAATAGCGCCCGGCACGTGTAGCCGTGACGGGCACTATTTCGAAGTTAGTGCCGCTACTTCAAAGTAGCATGCACGTGTAGACACGGCTATAAATTACTGGGACAATAAACCCCTTTGTAGTAGTCAGAAGACACTGGTGTGGTGTCCTGACAGGTCTCCTGTTCTGTCAGAGATGAATCATTTGGCCAAGTGCATATGTCCCCACTGTATTCACATTAACCCTGTGTAGCTGTCTAATGTGGTAGACTTCAAGAGTGCTCCCAAAGACCACAAAATCAGATAAGGTTCAAAGGCACCTATCCAGGTTTATTGAAAATGAAGCATGGGCTTAGCTTCCCCAGATCAGAAGTCTATATTTTGGGTTACACATATGCTCATTACAATGGACTCGACTCAGTCAGTAATATGAAATTCACCAGTGCCCCCTTGGTTGGACAAAAGCAACTCTTTGGGGTATACTTTATATACTGGTACAAACAAGTTACACAAGTTACACATCATTATTAATAAAACAAAAAACCAGTAAAGTAGCACTTTAAAGACTAACGAAATAATTTACTAGGTGAGCTTTTATGGGACAGACGCATTCATGGGAGAGACCCACTTCTTCAGACCATAGCCATACCAGAACAGACTCAATATTTAAGGCATAGAGAACCAAAAATAGTAATCAAGGCTGACAAATCAGAAAAAAAAACCTATCAAGGTGAGCAAATCAGAGAGTAGGGGGCGGGAGGGGAAGTCACGAATTAGATGAAGCCAAGTTTGCAAAACAGCCCCTATAATGACCCAGAAAATTTGCATCCTGGTTCAAGCCACGTGTTAATATGTCAAATATGAATATAAAACAGAGTTCAGCAGCCTCTCTTTCCAAAGTAGTGTGAAAATTCCTCTTCAGTAAGATGCAGACTCTTAAGTCATTAACAGAATGGCCCACTCCATCAAAATGTCAGCTGACTGGTTTGTGGATCAGGATGTTGCCATCTCCTGTTGCTTAGTTACCACCCTTTACTTCACATATGGCGGTACTATCATTACCTAACATGGATCATGATTACATTTCAAAAGGGTCACCAGCTGGGCTGGGCAGCTCCACAGGTAGCTATCAAGTAGCCATTCACACTCCTGAAGTGGTTCTCATCTTCTTCATTGGATTAAGAGCTGTCAGGCAAAACAAAGCAATGGAAACGTAGCACTTCAAAGACTAACAAAATGATTTATTTGGTGATTAGCTTTTGTGGGACAGACCCACTTGGTTAGGCAGTTAAACCAATCAATTACATTGAGAACTATTTCAGCTGCATGACAGAGAAGAACATACCTGAAGAACAGTGCCAAACTCAGATAAGGTGGGGCCTGAGGCTGAGACTGGGAAGGAGGGAGGGCAGAGCTAGCTCATCAGCTCTCTGTCTTCCAGCCTCTGCAAGAGATGGGATCCCCACAGACCCCTGGAGGGTTCCCACAGCTGACGCTGCTGGCTGGGGCTCTGCACCCCAGTCGACTTCTAGCCGCAGGGGTCCCTGTGTCTTCCTTAGCTTCTTCCAGCCTGTGAGTGATTCCTAGCCCCTGAGCATGACTCTCCTAGCCCCATCTAGCCCTCTCCAGCCCCTGAGTGAGACTTCCCTAGCCCCTGAGTGAGACACCCTTACCCCCTTCAGCCCCAAGTGACTCTAAGCCTCTGAGCATGACTCTTCTAGACCCCTCTAGAGCCCTCCAGCCTCTGAGTGTGACACCCCTAGCTCCCTGCAGCCCGAGTAACTCCTAGCCTTTGAGTGTGACTCTCCTAGGCCCTTCTAGACTCCTCCAGCCTCTGAGTGTGACTCCCCTAGCACCTTGCAGCCACAGAGTGTGACTTCCCTAGCTCTTGACTGAGACATCCTTAGCCCCTTTCCGCTTGTGACTCCTAGCTTCTGAGTGTGACTCCCCTAGCCCCCTCTAGACCACTCCAGACCCAAATGTGACTTCCCTAGCCCCTCCAGCTCTCTGTAGCACCTGTCTGCCCTAGCCCCCTGCAGCCCCAGAGTGTGACTGCCCTAGCCCCTGAGTATGTCTCCTCTAGCCCCCTTCTGCCTCTGAGTGATTCCTTACCCCAATTGTCACACCCCTAGCCCCCTCTAAACCCCTCCAGCCCCTGTGTGTGACTCCCCAGCCCCCTGTAGCCTTTGAGCGACTCCTAGGCCCTCAATGTGGCTCCCCTAGCCCTCTCTAGCCCCTGAGTATGACTCCCCTAACCCCTGATTGTGGGGTTTAAGCTGGAGGGGGAGCAGTTTGGGGATGAGTGTCTTTCCACCACTATAGCTCTGACTAACTATAGTAATGTAGTGTTGCTATTTTATTAATTTATTTCCCATTTTCTGTGAAATGCCTATTATGAATATATAAACGTGAGGGTTGTATTCTTTATATTCTTGCCTTAGGAGCAAAGTTAGCTGGTTGTGGCTCTGCTCTCTTCTCTCCTCCCCTCCCCATTTTTGAATTTCTTTGGGTCATGAAGACTTCCTGAATTGTCAAACTGGATCCCCATCTGGAAAAAATTGGGAACCACTGGTTTAGACCTTGTCAGCATGGCTGTTATTTGTGGGAAGTGTGTTGATATCAAGATAAGGTGCTCTGTTATGACTCCATGCAATGTTCTCCCAGCCTGGGCCTAGCATTTTTTCAGTGTTTGATACCATTAACACTATTTCCATCAAATTATATTAGTAAAATCTATTTCTTGCTTGTAGCTTACAATGATCAAAGTCTTGACCATTGCACCTTAGGTTTTAAGGCCTCATAGCAGGCCTGTACATACAGCTCGGCTACGTCTACACGTGCCCCAAACTTCGAAATGGCCACGCAAATGGCCATTTCGAAGTTTACTAATGAAGCGCTGAAATGCATATTCATAGAATGCGGGCTGCCGTGGCACTTCAAAATTGACACGGCTTGCTGCCGCGTGTCTCTTCCAGATGAGGCTTCTTTTCTAAAGGACCCTGCCTACTTCAAAGTCCCCTTATTCCCATGAGCTCATAGGAATAAGGGGACTTTGAAGTAGCCGGAGTCCTTTTGAAAGGGAGCCCCGTCTGGACAAGACGCACAGCGGCAAGCCGCATCAATTTCAAAGTGCCGTGGCAGCCCGCATTCTAATGAAGCGCTCACGTTTCAAGCCCTCATCTTACTACACCCTTAATCAATTCAAGGATTATCCCTGGCTAGTTGTTTACTAAGCTGTTATAGAGCTTAATATGAAAAGCCATGGATATAGTGAGTATTATTAATTGTTTGCATACCCCATTATAAAAATTGCAATGTCCCTCACCATTTTTGGCATATATTTAGTGAATGTTCATGAAAGAAACTTGACTGACATTCCTGGGAAACAAACTCTTTGTTTTTCCACACTACCTATAAAGTGGGCATCAGCTAGGTAAGCTTGAGGAATCAATGTACCTCACCCCCTTGCCTGGAGGGATTATCTCCACAGAATAAGCAAATAATCCAGTCTCTGTAACCAATTCAACCACCGATTTATCTACAGACCATTTTTCACTGCTTTTCTTGACTACCAAAAGGAGTCAGTAGTCACAGGGCTGGAGCTGGGGGGAGTTTTGTGAGGTGAACATCTGCCCAGCTGGATCTGTTTGCAGCATAGCTGAAGCTAGTTGGTTCTGTAATATGAGAGAGATAAGACAGGTCAGGCAATATCCTTTATTGGACCAACTTCTGTTGGCTTCAGGGATAAGCTTTCTAGCTCTGGTGGCAGTGGGGTTGCCATATGAACTCACTATCTTGTCTCACAAGCTAAATATATACAAGTTTTACTTTTCAGTCTTTGGTGCCTCGAACCACACATCTGAAGTCTTTGCACATATTTTACTTTGGCAATTTTCATCAAGAATAATGAGAGATTTTCTGAGGATACGCTGGGTGACCAGGTAAGGATTTCAGGATTTCATTGTAGCTTTCTTTTGGGTGTAAAACTAAATTTATTTGCATAAATAGGTATATTGAACTTGCAAAAATTCCGAAGTCTTTGTTTGGGGCCTAGAAAAGTTATAATGTCCATATGGAATTATATAATTCTGATGCTTTATTGGGGCATCCAGAATTATCAGACTCCTTTTTACTCTTCTGCCTTAGCAGAAGAGAAGCTTCCTGGTGTTAAACTTCATGGCAGTGTCTTGACATTCACAGTCAGTTAGCCACATGATTTCTTCCATAACTTTGCCAGCCTTTATTGTGCCTGGCAGGAAACACTTGACACACCCTGTTCCTGAGCCTCTTGGAAGAGTATTCCCCTGAGGTATCCAGCTCTTGTCACTGGACACTCACAGATGTTAACACGTTAGCCGTCTCCAAATAAAGACTGTACACACCAGCTTATTTTCAACCACACAGTGTTATCAGCTGATGGAGCCAGGATCTAACATTCATGGATGCAAACTATACTGCTTGATGGATAAGAAAGAGGTTCCTTTCCCTTCTTTTCATAGTTCAGTAAACCCTTCAATTAATATCCTTCTTCCCCTCTGTTTTGTGATCTTGTATGCTGACACCATGCTGCTTTTTCATCCTCTTGCTAAATTTATCTTCCTGTTTACCTCATTTACAAATGAGCTGCTATTGTATTTGGCTTATCCTGCTTAATTTACATCAGAGATGTAGGAAGACAGACAAATCAACGTTCCTTTGCTTGGGAAATAACTTGTTCATCAATCCTACCTGATTTCATATGTTAAATATATTTTTAGTACATAGACACAAGATGATACACATAAATACATCTTACATTGCTTATGATGACCAGGATGATACAAATTTTCCCTTACCACCTCACATAACCTTCTTTATACACAATAAACAGAATGACAGCAATGTTTGGGGTGGTGAATGTGTCAGTTCTGATGGGAGTTTCATGACTGTAAATCTTTTGTCTCTTGGCACTGAGGCTTTGTAGGGTCATAGTAGGCACAATTTCTTTATTTTTTGACACTTGTATATTCAATGAATCTTTCAAAAAAGTACATCTCTTTAGGAGAAAATGTCAGGTACCGTAGCCTGTTGCAAATTAATACACAGCAAAATTCAAGTGTAGTGACTGTTGATTGCTAGTTCACAACAGAATGATCTTTAAAAATATTTATTTGGCCTATGAAAGGCTTCATTCTTTCAAATTACAATTTTATACAAATAGCGGCTTAGAATAAAAGGATGGTTCCTTTAAGTGTTGTGGTTGACTTCTGATGCCATTTCACAATGAACAATAATTCGTTTCCATAAATAGTTAAACCCACAAAATATATGTTATTTATTGCCTTCATTTTCAAGGATCTTCTCACTTCTGACCCTCGATCCTTCATATGCTCTTAAATCTTATACACAACTTTTCCTTCCACCCTTTTTGTTCCACCAGTGCTCATAGCATATACCGAGTTTGTTCACATCACCATAGATGTCTCTGTGTTTTCTTCCATGATTTCTCTTCTATGCAGAATTTCTTCTCTGTTTTAGATCATATAGTTCCTCCATTTCTGCCTTTAAATTTCCTGTCTGGACCCACTTCTGCTGTGGTGCCTTGAAAAAACATCCAGTAAGTGATGTGCAAAAAGGGTAAATAAACTAAAGTGAAAACATTCAGTTGGCAGTTTGGTTGTTATATGATCTGGAACACGTTCTGAATGGTGTCAGTACACAGGTAAATAGTTAAAATGCCGGAAGAAGGTACTGAAGAACACTCAGCATAGTTCATGCTTTCTGTAAAAATGAAAGCTTCATTTTTGTTTGCACTGCTCTTGTGTAGTTCTTTGAATATGTTCTTCATAGAGCCATTAAGTTGCATGCATGTGTATCCGACTCATCTCAAAGCATTTAACTCAAGCACCTGCTATATTTAAATTAATTTAGTAAGTGTACAACAGAATTGCTAAAGATCTTTTGAGTGCCATACTCTTCGGAAGAGTGAAATGATAAAAGAGAGATTTAGATTATGAACCCCAAAACTTTGATATATGATTCAGTGTTGTTCATCAATTAGGCTGAATCTAGATTCAGTCTGGCTGCCAGCTGCAAGTTGCAAATGAGGGCTCACAAAGTTGCAAATGGCTGCTCATTTGCATATTTATCTGACTCATTTGCATGTTCACAGCAGAAAACAAGTAGTGATAAGGGGCTGGCAATAGAGGGGGTTTTTGCTTGCAGAACCATGTCTACGCTGCTTGTTTTCTGCTGTTAGTATGCAAATGATCCATGAAAATAGGCAAATGAGCAGCTATTTGCAATTTCATGTGCCCTCATTTGCATCATGCTGCTGGCAGCTGGACTGAATGTAGATGCAGCCTTAATGGCATAGAAGGAAGGTTTCTGACAAAAGATATTCTTCCTATGTGCTCTCTGTATAATCATGCTTGGGCATATCTGAATCTCTGATAGGAAGGAGTCTCATAGCAAAAGGCTCTTCAAAGAGTTTTCGATATCCAAGTTACTAAAGTGGTCTTAGAACACCACAGTGAGCCTTTAGCAAATATCTATCATTTGGGCTTCTGAAGCCTAGGTAGTTTTTAGAAGGCAAAGTCCAAGTCAATTAAGAACAAACAAGATAAGAAGCGTGACCTGAAATCTAACTGAATGCCAGTAGAAAGGTAGAGCTACAGTATGACATACTCTTATTTGTTATATATTGAAGGTTGGTGGCTAAACTTCATACAACTGGGTTTACCACTTACCCTTTACAATCAACTCCCAAGCAAAGAGCACTGCAGTAAGTGAACTTGCATTTTAAAATGTGCCATCTGGAAGAATAGGACAGAAAGCCACAGTGGTAAGAAATGTTGTTTGTTCTGCTGCATCATTGAGTCCTGTAACCCCAAAGACATACACGACATTGAGGAGGAGGGCAAATAAAATATTTTTTCAGTGTTCTGGCTCAGAATGATGTATGCCTTCTGCCAGTATCACCTCTCTTTTGCTTGGGCCTGGTGTTCTTCTACCATACAACTATTTTTCCAGAGACTGAAGCATCTGAGTGCTGGCATTGTCTGCTGAAAAGGGCACATACAGTTGAGAATGACTGGTGTACAATGTATAGGAGGGGTAGCCATGTTAGTCTGGATCTGTAACAACAACGAAGGGTCCTGTGGCACCTTATAGACTAACAAAAGTTTTGAGCATGACAATGGTTATGCATGAATCTGTGGTATTTCAAGTGTCCCATTGACTGAACATAAGGAAATAACACTGGGTGTGGGTACTCTACAAATAAACATCTGAAGATGGCTCATGTCAGCTGACTTGGGCTTTTGGCACTTGGGCTGAGAGGATACAAACAGCAGTATATATATATATCTGCAGGTTTTGGTTGGAGCCTGGATACTGTGTTCCTGCCCTCTTGCTGGGACCCAAAGCCCAGTCTCCAGACCAAGCCAAAAAATTTACACTGGAATTTTATATCCCTTCCTCTTGAGCCCTCTGACTTGCTGACTTGGGCCAGCTGTGGATATTTTACTTCATTGTAGACCTACCAAATTTTGTGGAACTGTGGAAAGTTTCAGAACATGGAGCAGTGGCCCAGGCTGTCCCATGAGAACAAACCAAGGCAGGTTAGTCCACACCTGGTACGTCTTTCATGTCAGTTGGTGATCAACTAAGTTGAAAGCGTCTGAAATGGAAAACCAGCATAGATGTCTGTTCTCTGTCAGTCAGTTCATTTATGTCTGAATTGATTTGCCTGTCTAGGTGGACTAGCCAGACATGGAACAGTGATTATGTCTTTCCATATGCTTTATATAGTAGCAAGCACTCTTTCAGTGCTTAACAAAGAAATGGTACAGGCAGTCTCATTAATAAAGTAGTCTCAGCAGAGGGCTGGAAACGTTCTACCTTTATACACGGCTAATCTGTATTATTTCAGCATTTTGATGTGGGAAAATATGCACCATGGCAGCCAATGTTGTCCCTTTTCTATGGCTCATCTCTAGTGCTGGAGATGTGGGTGTTTCTCACAAGCCTGGCTTTTCAAAAGGAAAAATAAATTATTTCCATTCAACTCAACTTTGTGTAATGGAAACTGAAAAAGATAATCGAAAATTGATGGCTGGCATTTCAGAGATTGTGATGTACAAGACTGAGAGCTCTCAAAATATTCAAACGTTTTAGAGTTTCATTTCTTACATATGAGTTTGAATAAAGGAATCAGAAATAAATTGCAGAATTTCTTCAGTGCATAAATCTCAACAGCATAGTGATATCTATCTGGTATTTGTATTTCAGAAATGCCTGTTCCTAAACTACATAGGCACAGTGCATTGAGCGTAGGAGACCATGAACTGTCCAGCAGGTAAAGTCAAGTATGCAATTAATAATCTGTGAGTGTTTTTGGCTTATATTTTGTTCTGATTCCTTGCAGATTGCTTTTGTTAGATTTATGTTATATGCCTTAAGCACAGCAATGGTCAGGCTTTTTCTGATCTCATTGGGAAGAGGATTTTATGGCTTAGGTATATTGTGCAATCTCTAACTTTCGGCATCTTTGAGTTAAATTTCTTCTCTTTTGAGAAGTGCTAGCTAACCTTGGCAGTTCTGGAAGAATACGGAGCCCTGACATAACAGACTTATGCTGCTTAGCTGTAGCTGTCTTGGGATCTTTTATCTGGACCCAGTTACAATGAACTGCAACAGCCCTACCTAAAATGAAGGGAGTAGACTTCCTGATGACTGGAGACACAAGTAGGCACTTCTGATGAATACTGACATCTGAACAAAACAGCAGTAAAGTAGCTCTTTAAAGACTAACAAACGAATTTATTAATTAGGTGAGCTTTTGTGGTATAGACCCACTTCTTCAGACCATAGCCATACCAGAACAGACAATATTTAAGGCACAGAGAACCAAAAAGGGTAATCAAGGTTGACAAATCAGAAAAAAATTACCAAGGTGAGCAAATCAGAGAGTAGTGTGAAAATTCCTCTTCAGTAAGACAAAAACTCTTAAGTCATTAACAGAATGGTCAACTACATTAAAATGCTGGCTGACCGGTTTGTGGATCCTAATCACTGATCAGGATCCCGATCCTTTCACACTTCTTCGGAAAGAGTGGCTGCTGAACTCTCTTTTATATTCAAATTTGACACATTAACATGTTTGAACGGGGATGCGAATTCTGGGACGTTATAGGGGCTCTTTTGCATACTTGGCTTAATCTAATTCTTGACTCCCCCCTGCCGCTCTACTCTGATTTGCTCACCTTGATAATTTTTTTTCTGATTTGTCAACCTTGATTACTATTTTTGGTTCTTTATGGCTTAAATATTGAGTTGTTCTAGTATGGCTATGGTCTGAAGAAGTGGGTCTGTCCCACAAAAGCTCACCTAATAAATTATTTTGTTCGTCTTTAAAGTGCTACTTTACTACTTCTTTTGTTTTGATAGTATATAGACTAGCATGGCTTTCTCTCTGTTACTAACTGACATCTGAATAACAGGTGTGAGCAATTACCTAAAAAACCCCTCACAACAGCCTGATACACAGCTCCCTTCATCTGAGAGAAAGGTGGTGGACCTAGCTTATAAACTTCTCAAAGCAATTCCTTTTTCTGAGAAGCATCACTTTCCTCAGCCAGTTGGAATTGTAGGATTGGAAGAGACTTCATGAGATTATTAGTCTAGTCCCCTGCACTCATGTCAGGACTAAGTACTTCATGCATTGAGATAGTGCCACCCATATATAAAGGTCATAGAGAACAGTGTGCTATCCAGTTTAATGCTGAAGGACCTGGGTTGCCAGCCCAAGGGATAGAACCTATGTGCATAGGGTCTAAAGCCTTGCACTCTACCACACGAGCTAAAGACCAGCTGGCTGTCAGCCAAGGCTATAAAGCAGAGACTTCACTCACCCAGGTGAGGTCTGAGTGCCTCTGGGTACTACACTGGCATCTTATTAAGTGTCATCTTATGAAGTCTCCATATATTTGCTTTAATGTGTTAAATAAAAGTGGAGACAGGATTGACGCATGAAAGAGGATACATGTCAGAGACTTTAGGGAGGAGAAGAATCATGATTCTCTGGTGAGAGGAATGAATACTATCACCTTAGCACAATTCCTGTACTAACGTATAGAGCTGTTAGCAGTACCTGTGATTAACTATGTCTCATGCTGCTGATAGACACTGTAGTGCCAGTCACCACAGTGAAATCATCTATAGGCCTAGTCTGAAATGTATCCACTTTTTATGGTGGGAAATCTGCTTTAAGGGATAGAAAGCAGAACAAGACACACCTAGGGGAAGCCCTGGCAGCAGAACTCCAATAGAAATGCCCCTTTCAGAAGACAGAAAGGAGGAGGCAGACATGGCAGACAGAGGCACATGATTTATATACGGTTGGCAGTGATCACTTGTGAAGTCCTTGTGATCTGTGATATTTAGTTTAGACCCCTGCATAATCCAAGGATCAGGTGGGGAAAAGGGAGAGATTCTGTCTCCTTTTAGAACAGTTTGGAGAAAACATGGAGTTTACTCTAATAGAGCTTTAGTTCCTCTATAACAGCGGCTCCCAACCTTTTCCAGATGAGGATCCATTTTGACAATTCAAGTAGACTTAGTGACACGAGGCAATTCAAAAATAGGATTGGGATCGGGGGGCAGGAAGAGAGAGGTAGAGCTGTAAGTAGCTAATTTTGCACCTGAAGTAAGTATATAAAATTGTGCACCCTCGTGTTTATATATTCATAATAGTTATTTCATAGAAAAGGGCAAATACTTTAATAAAACAATAACACTACATTTACTATGGTTAATCAGAGTTGTGGTGGTGGAAAGAAACTAATCTCCAAACTGCTCTCCCTGGCTTAAACCCCACAATCAGAGGCCACGGGACTCACACTCAGGGGCTAGAGGGGCTAGGGGAGTCCGTCAGGGGCTAGGAGTCACTCAGGGGCTGCAAGGAGCTAAGAGGAGTCACGCTCAGGGGCTCGAGGAGACTGAAGGGGCCTAGGGAAGTCACACTCATGGGCTAGGGGAGTCACATTCAGGGACTGCAGGGGCCTACGGAAGTTACACTCGGGCTACAGGAGTCACACTTAGAGGCTAGAAGTCACTTGGGCTGGACGGGGCTAAGGGTGTCTCACTCAGGGGCTAGGAATCACTCAGGGGCTGGAAGAGGCTAGGGGAGTCTCTCTGTCACTCAGGGGCTAGAGTCACACTCTGGGGATAGGAGTCACTCACAGGCTGGAAGGAGCTAGGGGAGGCACAGGGATCCCCGCAACTGGAAGTCAGCTGGGACAGAGCTCTGTGGCCATCAAAGCCAGCCATGGGATCCCCAGCTGGAGCCAGGGGTGAGGGGATACCCAGACTGCCTATGGCTGGAAGCTGGCTGGGGCACAGCCCTGACCGGCAGAGCCAGCCACGGAAACCCCACTGGCTGCTGGGGGGGGTACCCTGACCCCCGCAGCTGGAAGCTGGCCTGTGGGAGCCCTGCTGCCGTCTGGGGACACCCCATCTCCTGCAAAGGCTGGAAGCCAGGGAATTTATCAGCTTTGCTCACTCACCCAACCTTGGACTCAGGCCCCCACCTTATGTGAGCTGGGCACTGCTCCTCAGGTATGCAGTTTTCTGCCCTGCAGCTGAAGTGGTTCTCAATTTAACGGATCGGCTTAACTGCCTGATGGCTGTTAATCCAATTAAGAATTTGAATACCACTTCAGTGTAAATAGATTCTTAATAGCCACCTGTGGAGTCACTCAGTCCAGCCAGTGACCCTTTTGAAATGTAATCATGACCCATGTTTGGGTCCCAACCCATAGGTTGAGAAACCCTGCTCTATGTCCTTGAGAATGGTGTGTCAGACAACAGAACATCATATGTTTACTCAACAGCAAGCCTGTGTATGTCTTCAGCAGTACTAAATATTATACCACTTTCCTCATTGCTCTTTGGTCAGGTCTATAAAGACAGTGTACAGATCCAAGTTCTGCTCTACGCACTTTTTCTGGACCTGACAAACAGCAAAGATCATGAGAGGTAGTTGTGTTAGTCTGTAGCTTTGAGAACAACAAGAAGTCTTGTGGCACCTTGTAGACTAACAGATATTTTGGAGCATAAGCTTTTGTGGGCAAAGACCTGCTTCATCGGATGCACATCTGATGAAGCGGGTCTTTGTCCACGAAAGCTTATGCTCCAAAATATTCTGTTAGTCTATAAGGTGCCACAAAACTTCTTGTTGTTAGCAAAGATCATGTCAATGGTGCTGCGGCCTGGGCAAAAACCACACTGTGCCTCTGGTAGGTTATCCTCTGAGATGCTGGTGATTAGACGGTTGAGGATGACTCGAGCCAAGATCTTCCCAGCAGTACAGAGAAGGGAGATGCCCCAGTAATTTCCACAGTCAGCTTTGTTGCCCTTGTTCTTGAAGAGCAAGATAAGCCCTGTGTATTATCCTGTCAAAAAGTGGCTGCCCAAGAAGATTCATTAACCTCATACGCCTATTCCACGATGACATGACTGGCTTTGTTCTTTCAAATGGCGAGTCCTCAGATCCATTTGAGGTATCCAATGGTGTGAAGCAAGAGTGCATGCTGGCCCTAGTGTTATTCAGCCTCTTTGTCACTTGTGTCCTCAGGCATGCAGTTAGGGATCTGGACCATGGAGTCTACATAAAATACAGACTTAATGGGTCACTTTTAAGCCTTCGTCATCTGAATGCTAAAACCAAGACATTTGAGAGGCTCATCCTTGAAGCCCTTTTTGCTGACGACTGTGCACTTATGGCACACAAGGAATCTGATCTCCAGCTCATCGTCAACAAGTTTGCTGACACCACTCACCTCTTTGGGTTGACCATCAGCCTAGGAAAGACCGAGGTACTGTTTCAACCTGCTCTAGGATCTGCTGCTCTCCCCACTTCAATCTTTATTGAAGGAACAGAGTTAAAAGCAGCAGAGGTGTTCAAGTACCTTGGCAGTGTGATAGCCAATGATGGCTCCCTTGACAAAGAAATCAATGCCAGAATCTGCCAGGCCCACCAGGAACTAGGATGTCTGAGAGCGCGAGTGTTGAATCAGCACAACATCCAACAGTCCACTAAACTGAAAGTGTACAAGGCTGTAGTCCTGACCAGTCTCCTGTATGGCTGTGAAACCTGGACCTTGCACAGAAAACATATAAAACTGCTGGAGCACTTCCACACACGCAGCCTGAGGTCAATACTGCACCTTCAATGGCAGGACAGAGTTACGAACCTGGAAGTCCTGGACAGAGCAGGAACCACAATCATCGAAGCCATGATTCTGAAAGCCCAGCTTCACTGGACAGGGCACGTCATACTAATGGAGGAGTCAAGAATCCCTGAACAGCTCCTCTACGGTGAACTCTCCCAGGGCAAAAGGAATCAAGGTAGGCCTTGCAAGAGGTATAAAGACTGCGTGAAGGCCAACCTTGCTCATGCTTGTTTAAAACCAGATCAGCTAGAGCAGCACGCAAAAGACTGAACAGGCTGGCATGCTCTCGTACAACACGCGTATGACAACTTTGAAGAGCAGCTACATGTGCACCTCATTGATGCTCGTGAGAAGAAGAAAGCAACAGCAGCAGCCGCAGCAACAGAGCCAGTACTATCCCCTTGCCCCCACTGAGAACGCCTATGCCGTTCAAAGCTTGGATTCCTCAGCCACGAGAGCCCACAACTGATGAGCCTGTGCAAGCTCAAGACCTCATCGTCGTATGCAACAGACTACCTACACACATTGCTCTTTGAGGGGCAATGTTGATACCAAAGCCATAGATATGTCCCGTTTAGGGCTACCTGAATCTTATATTAGCCCATTGTTGATACACAGTCCACTCTTTTACATTTACAAGGAACATTTCCTTGGTAAATGCAGTAGGTTACTATTAATCTGTTTTAAGTAGTAATAGACAAAACAGTCCTGTCACTGATTAAGGACTACTCAATATTTTCTAAAAATATATGAAAAATGTTTGTTAGTTGAGAATGAATTGGCTCTGAATTCATAGATCAATAGTAAATAGGCAATCCATCATTCAGCACATTAACAAATCTCGCCTTTTTTTTCCAAGGGGTTTATGAGTTAAAAAACTCATTTACTGTTTATTCATGATGGGTGAAACTGGACAACAAACCTATAATGTAAGAATTAGGTAAACAGAGTGGTTTATTCCCCATCCATTTAGCAATTACTGGATAACAGACTTTATCTAAATGATTCAACTCTCAGCTTAAAAAGTGCAGGTGGTTAGCATGATGGCAAGCTATTAATAGGATGTTTGAAACTATCATTAAAGGAAATCATTTTTGATTCTAAGCAAACCTGTGCCAGTTAGAATACACACATTTCAGCTGAAACACTTTGAAAAAGATTGAGGGGAGGCATTTGGATTTGAGAACAGCAGTCATGTTTGTAAATCTTCTGCCTGATATGATTGGCAGTATAGGGGCTGGTTTCACATATATGGGATTTTCTTTTAAAATTCCCAGACACCATCAGTTTAGTTCTCCCACTGAGACTCCTGGTTAAAATAAAAAAAAAAAGGGGGGATATGCCTATCTCATAGAGCTGGAAGAGAACTCAAGAGGTCATTGAGTCCAGTCTCCTGCATCCATAGCAGGGCCTATCACCATCCTTGACAGTTATTTTTAACCTAATCTGCCCTAGAACCTTGAAAGGCCCTTCCATGTTTGAGCTCACAACCCCAAGTTTAGATGGCTAAGGCTCTAACCACTGACTTATCCCTCTCTGTGTTTTCCTTTGGCGCCTTACCACTACATCCCATTCATGGTTTGCTGTCAGTTGGTTGTGATGTCTAGCCTCTGGAGATGCCCTTGGGTAGGTCCAGCTCCAGTTCCAAGGGAAAACTCTGTCTGTTCCAGTCCTGAGACTCTGCACTGTTTCTCAGTGTGCCACTGCTTCTGTACCTATGCAGTTTGTTCCAAAAGCATCATCAGTTAACTGAGCTATTGTAATTTCAGCTCTTTGGGTGATAAGTGCATGCAATGTTTATGGGGAATGCTGGGGATAAATTCCTGGTACAAGTGCTGAAGGAACCGACTGGGGACATACACAGCTTGACCTGCTGCTCACAAACAGGGAAGAAATAAAAGGAGAAAAAGAAGTGGTTGGCAACCTGGGCTGTAAGGATCATGAGATGGTAGATATCAGGATTCTGACAAAATGAAGAGAGGTGAGCAGTAAAATACAGACCTTTAATTTCAGAAGAGCAGACTTTTATTCCCTGACAGACCTGATGGACAGGATCCCCTGGGAATTAAGTATGAAGGGGAAAGGAGTTCAGGAGAACTGGCAATATTTTTAAGAGGTCTTACTGAAGGTACTGGAACAAATTATCCCAAAAGCAAATATGGGAGGTAACCATCTTGGATTATAAGGGAAATCCTTGGTGATCTTAAACTCAAAAAGGATGCATATAAGAAGTGTACAGATGACTAAGGAGGAGTATAAATATATGGCTGTAGAATGCCAGGTAGTAATCAGGAAAGCAAAAGCACAACTGGAACTGCTGCTAGGAAGAAATGTGAAGGGCAACAGGAAGGGTTTCTACAGGCATGTTAACAATAAGAGGGTTATCAGGGAGGGTGTGGGGCTGTTACTGGATGAGGGAGGTAACCTGGTGACAGGTGATGTGGGAAAGGCTGAAGTATTCATTTCTTGCCTCAGTCTTCATAGACAAGGTCAGCTCCCTGCCTATGGCACTAGGCAATTCAGTACAGAAAGGAGGTGGGCAGCCCTTGGTGGGGAAAGAATGAGTTAAGAGCTATTTAGAAAAGCTAGATGCACACAAATCCATGGGTCCGGATTTAATGCATCCAAGGATACTGAGGGAATTGGCAGAAGCCATTGTAGAGCCTTCGTCTATTATGTTTAAGAACTCATGGAGATTGGGAGAGGTCCCGGATGATTGGAAAAAGGCAAATGTAGTGTAAATATTTATAAAAAGAAAAGGACAATCCAGGGAACTGCAGACTGGTCAGCCTTACCTCAGTCCCTGGAAAAATCATGGAGGGGATCCACAAGGAATCCATTTTGAAGCACTTGGAAGAGGGGAAAGTGATCAAGAGTAGTCAACTTGGATTCACCAAGGGCAAGTCATGCCTAACCAATCTCATTAGCTTCTATGATGGGGTAACTGGCTTTGTGGACATGGGGAAGTCAATGGATATGATATAACTTGACTTTAGCGAAGCTTTTGATATAGCCTCCCACAACATTCTTGCCCATAAGTTAGGGAAGCATAGATTGGATACATGGACTGCAAGATGGATAGAAAACTTGCTTGATGGATGGGCCCAGTGTCTGGTTGGCAGTCAGTTTACAGTGGAGTGCCCCAAGGATCATTTCTAGGGCCATTACTGTTCAACATCCTTATTAAAGACCTGGAGAGAGGATGGGTTGCACCTTTAGCAAATTTGCTGATGACACAAAGCTAGGGGATCACGTAGATACATGGAAGGGTAGGGATAGGGTCCAGAGTGACCTAGACAAATTTGAGGATTGGGACAAAAGAAATTAGATGAGCTGCAACAAGGAGAAGTTCAGAATCCTGAACTTGGGACAGAAGAGTCCCAAGCACTGTTACAGGCTGGTGATCAACTGGCTAAATAGCAGTGCAGCAGAAAAGGACCTGGGGATTACAGTGGATGAGAAGTTGGATATGAGTCAACAGTATGCCCTTGTAGCCAAGAAGGCTAACAGCATATTGGAGTGCATTAGGCAAAGCATTTCCAGCAGATCTAGAGAAATCATTAGTCCCTTCTACTCGGTACTGTCAAGGCCACATCTGGAATATTGCATCCAATTCTGGGGTCCCAATATAGAAAGGATGTAGATGCATTGGAGAGTGTTCAGTGCTAGGGCAACGAAAATGATTAGGAGACAAGAGCACATGACATATGAGGAGATGCTCAGAGATTTGGGCTTATTAGGTTTGCAGAAGAGAAGACTAAGTGGCGATTTGATAGTAGCCTTCAGCTTCCTGAAAGGGGGCTCTAAAGAGGATGGAAGGAGACTGTTCTCAATGGTGACGGATGGCAGAACAAGGAGCAATGGTCTCAAGTTACAGAGGGAGAGGTGTAGGTTGGACATTAGGGAAAAACTATTTCACCAGGAGTGTGGTGAAAAACTGGAATGTGTTACCAAGAGAGGTGATGGAATAGCCATCCCTACAGGTTTTTAAGTCCCAGCTTGACATAGTCATGGCTGGGATGATTTAGTTGGGGTACATTCTGCTTTACGCAGGGGGCTGAGCCGGATGACCTCCAGAGGTCCCTTCCAGCCCTGGAATTCTATGATTCTGTAAATGGCACTGGAGTTCACTCAGGTCTGTTGCTGATCTCTGCAGCTTCAGTGAAGAGCTATTGTCATCTCTCACCGCAGCACCAGATATAGACAAGAGCAATTTCAGCTCTGAAGGTTCTACATACTAACGTGCACATTTCTGTAGAGTTCTCTGAGTTGTGTCATTACACCCTGAAGCTCAGAAAAGAGCCACCTGTAGGGAAAGTTCAAATAATACATTTAAGCAGAGTTCTTGCTACCAGACAGGAACATCTGTTTAGTGTCTCTGGCTCATCTCCAAGTTCTATTACCTAGTGGCACATGGCTGAATTTTTGGTCATAGAGAATTCTTCACTCAGGGCATGTTAAATACTCTTTAGTCAAACAATAGGAATACCAGTGTTACATTACCCCAAAACATTCAAAACTTAAATGAATTTTAAGTAAAATGACCAAAACGTTCACACTGGAATAGAGGATGTCAACCATACTACAGTTGAAGGAATTAAATCTCTTACAGGGACAACCATCAAACAACTGATTGTATCAAAACAAGGATTCACTTGGGGTGGGTGGGAGAGAAGCAACAATGCTCGGCCCTGGAGCAAGAATTGGCCAAAGTACAGACAGGAAAACCTAAATAGGATACCATGGTGATCCAGACAATAGGTTACCATAGAGACCCAGATGGATTCCTAACCTGGCAGGGTACCACATAATCCGACATGTAGTCCCTAGGTTGCCAAGATATAATAGATACCTAAATGTAACGTGAAAGCCTTCATCAGGTTGTGCGTACCCAGACAGATTCTCATATCAACAAGGTACCTGGGGGGCTCAGGCTGGGCTACTTACTAAACAAACTAGTGTGGGGGATTCAGATAGGATGACTCCAGCAAGTAGAGGCTGAAACAGGGGCAAGATTCCAGTGCAGGGAAAGGAACGGTGCAGACCTATTTTTATAAGTCTCCTCTTTAGGGCTAACTTACAAAGCAACTAGGGTCATCAGAAAGTGAATCATGAAGTCGCAGATTTGAGAAAGAACAACTTGCCATAGATCTTCAGTTCATCTGGGAAGGAAGATTATGTTTACTTTTCCTGGCTCATGAATGTGAGACTAGGTGCAGAGATGGAAAAAACAAGAAATGCAGCAGCCCCAAAGTCCAGGACATGAAGGTAAGAGAGTGTATGGATAAAGCCTAGTAAACCTGAGCATATAACCCTAGCCCAACTACAGGGTGATTTCAATCAAAGTTTTGTGCCCAGGGAGACTTCAGTCTTACCTAGGACTCAGAGAACATTGCAGCGAGGCAGAACTAATTGAAATGGTGGTTGAAATGTTGGACCACAGTGGGCGATATTTTTTGGTTAAGTTTAAGACAGTAATTTGGGGCCTTAGAGTTTTTTTAATTAATGCTGCTGCAGAACAGAAATGTGTCTTTTTGTCCTGTGAGGTGTGAAGGCAGCCAAGGGGGACAAATCATAAGAAGAAAAAAAAAGCTGTAGGAAAGGAGTTGGGGGAAATGTCACAGAATAGCTGGCTCCCGAGAATAGATTAGCCATAGCTCTCCTGGACCAGAGAAGGTGAGTTCAATGCAGGTAATTAAAGAAGGCTGAGCTACAGGACTTGAGCTGCTAGAGGGTTCTAGCGGACAGATGGGGGAGTATTGATTGAGACACTCTGTGCCATAGTGAAGTGGAACTAACTCCAGGCTTTGGGTCCTCTGAAGTAAAGGTGGCACATGCTCAAGAAGACAACCCTGAGGCTACTGCCTCATAGATGGCATGGAGCTGGTGTAAACTGGGAACTTGCCAGAGCCCTTGAGAGTGGTCGAACAGAAATTTTAGAGACAATTTTTCTGTTTGTTTGCTGGCTTCTGCTAAGAAAAAAAAAGTGCAGGATAGTGGATGGGGCAAAGTCCCTTTTGGAGCTGAAAGATAGCCTGGCCTGGTAACAGAACTCATTCACTATCAGGCCTGTTGATGGGAGAATAGAGGGCTGCTGCCCTGGGGACCAGTAATTTAAAAGGGCCTGGAGTTTCCAGCTGCTACCACCATTATGATGGAAATGGCCGAAGTCCTAGGTGACATGTGCTGGGCAGTGCTGATGGTGAGGCTAGCCCCACAGCTATGCCCAAACCCCACCTCTTCCAGGGGGCTCCCTGCTTTGCCCAGGGCCCAGTGAAGTCTTTTTGGCTGTCCTGTTCTCTATGATCTTCACACCACAGAGATATATGCAGTCTAAAGACTTGGCCAACATTTTCAAAGTTGGGACGAAAGTGTCCTGATTTTCAGCAACACTAGAGAACCACGGTTCCCTTGGAAGTCAACAGAAATTGTGGGTGCTGTCTCTGGAAATCAGGACGCTTGTCTAATTACTGTACCTAAATTTGGATGTAGAGATTAAATATGAGGCAACAATGTTAGAAAATATTGACTTTGTTTTTAACTAATGTGGGCATTCTAATTTTCCAGAATATTTGCCTGATTAGGGACTCAGGGATCTGATGTTTATTTAGTAATTTGTTGAGCTGGTTACAGCTGATCAATTAATGAAGCTCTAAAGGTATTTATAAGCTTCCAGTATGCCATTAGGGAGCAGCAAATGTTCACCTAGTGCCCTGGGAACACAGGGAACACAGCAGAATTTTATCACATCCAGTCCTTAAAGGGAACAAGCTGAGCAGCAGCTGTGATGTGCATGCATATATTACCACACGTTTTAATGGCTCTGTGTGTGGAGAATGGGGAAGGAGAATTCTGGGATTATCTGCAGGAGTGGCAGGGGACTGTCAGTGGGCCAGCACAATGTGCTGATCCCCTGCCACGTTCCCTAGTAAGGGTTAAAATAAGCCTCAGATAATGCTATTACCAACATGTTAAAAGTGCACATCTGGTTTCTTTTCAACGATTGAGGAGAGGAAGAAGAGCAATCCCAACTCTGGCACTGAGCAGCAAAGCTCATTGTGCGTAAGAGACCAAAATGTTCATCCTTAAGAAGCAAAAGTGCTTCTTTTTCATCAAATTGACAAACATATTTATATACTGGCATTGAGCTGCATATATATGGAAATATTAAAACACCAGGTTTTTAAAAAAATAATTCATAATAATTTTCACATATGAACTCTGCATCCAGAGATTTGCGTATGTTATTTGGATGCATGGAACAGAAATTATTTTAGGTTATGTGTCACATACGACTATATTTTTCTCCAGAGCTATTCTATACAATTGGTTTAACCAAAAGAATTTAGCTCGATCTATGGACTGGAAACTTGTAGAAATTCATTTATTAAAAGTGCCTGCAAAATTCCAGAACAAGTAGGCTTTTTCCCCTTTCTGGAGTTCTAACATAAAAGCCATTCTCATTTCTCCTCAGAGGATCTTGAGATCATGGAGCAAAACGTGGCTATCTGTACGGCAGCTGAGGAAAGGGCTGTTTGCTCTTTGTTAACAGAGTATAAATTTCAAGAGATTTTTGCTGTTGCCTTGGACTCTGTTAAACTAGAAAAACAGAATAACAAGATTAAAAGGGACCACAAGGCACTATTTAGCCCCTCCCACCCACCCTTTAACATTCAGGAATTTCTGTATGAAAGGATTGGTCTTCATGAGGGGAGAAAGTTGAGCTAAGATGTGCAACTCCAGCTACAAGAATACTGTAGCTGGAGTCAACATGCCTTAGGTTGACTTTCTTTGTTGTCTGCACACTGTGAGGTTGACAGGAGAAACTCTACCCTTGATTTCCCTTAGGGTTCGCATCAGTGAGGAGTACTGGCATCGACGGGGATGCCCTCAGCATTCGATTTAATATGTCCCTTCCAGAAGTGCTAAATCGAACTGTGGAAGATTGATCTCTGCAGCCTTGACACTGTGGTAAGTCCAGACATACCCTAAATCATTCAAGACATTCAGCCTCCTTTCAAAAACTTCCAGTGAAGGAGCTTCTACAGTCTCTCTATGCAGTCTTTTCCATTGTCCTATTATTCTTATAGTTAGGAAATGACACTGTTGTGCTTACATCTGTTTATAAATATGTCATTTGTGAGCTATATGAGATTTCCAGACTGTTTCAAGAAGGCCTGGTGGTGTGCATTGACTAGCACTGGCTAATTTCTAATAATAACAGCTTGTATACACAAAGGAGTAGGGGAAGAATTTATGGTAAGTCTGAGATTGGTCTGACAATCACCACTAGCAGTAAGAAGGGACTAAGAAGGGTGTGAATTGCTTAGCCCTCTTCTACCAGCACCAGAAGGAAAAGTTCTCTGATAACTGCTGTGACAGACGCATGGTGGTGTGCCATAATATTTCGGTGGAGCGCAGACATACTGGGAACTGGGTGAAGGGTTTTCTGTTCCCTGAATAAATTCCCAGAGACTGCTGCCATGTAATCAAGGCACACAGGCACCTGAGGCTGCTTAAGAACTAGCCTGAAGCAGCAGGCTAATTAAGCACCTGCAACCAGTTAAGATCTGCTGGGCTAATTCCAAAGGCTTCTTGTCAGGAAATGTGTGAGGGGGAGGGGCAGGACTTGAGTGAAGAACTGAGAGGAGAAAGTGTCTGTTGGAGAGGTAACAAAAGTGTGCTGGTGTTGAAGGAATGAAGATTTGCTCAGGTACCAGGGAGAAGGTACTAGGGGAGTAGAACATGGAAAAAGCTGCTATGTTTGGGCTAGGAGGAAAACCCAGTCACTTGCCATCACCTAGGGTACCTGGGCTGGAACACCTGGAGTAGCAGGCGGGCCTGGGTTTCCCTCCCACCAACCCTCCCTGAGCCACAAAAAGTCTGCTCCTGGAAAGGGGGCCAGGATTATAGAGGGGTTTCACCCAATCCTTGGACTGTGCAAATGATGAGGATGGCTCAGTAGTCTGTGACCCTGGCCTCTAGAAAAAGGTAAGAGTCAGTGCGGAGAGTCACAGTGACATTTTGAGGCATACAAAAGCTGCCTAGAAGTGAGAAAATCGTCAATTTCTGCATAGTGATGAAAGCCATTTGGAGATATGACACCGCTTAGTGAGTGCTCGACTTGGTATTCTTGTTATTATTCATGAAAAAATATTGAATTTTCCTGAAAAAAGAAATAAAGAAAACAAGTACTTAAATTTCATTGTATTGGTTTATATAATTTCAGGGTTGAATTTTTCAGCACGTCCTGTTGCTTGTTTTATCTTGACGTGCCTGCAGGCTATAGATGTGCTGATCTTTATTTAACATGGCATTTTTTGTGGGCAAATCATGCAATATATAGTTCAGACATGTGACCAAATTTATCCCTGATTTAACCTCACTGTCTGTCATGGAGTACAGCAGGATTTATTTGCCCTGAGAAATTTATAGGAAAGAAGTGAAAAACTTCGCAACCAAGCCATACTGTTGCATAGTTGAGGGCACATAATCAACACTTACATACCTACTACCTGTGATTTGCCTAATTTTTCATTAGTCCCTACATTTTTGGATATACTACATACACTAATCACTACTACAGTTCTTCTGTGATCCACAGGAATAGGGTGTGGAATTTTTTGTATCAGATGTAAGGACAAAATCAAATCCAATGTAGTGTGTAGCCTGTAAGGATATATATATTGTATTTATAGCTCATAAGCCTAAATGTAGTCAGTCTATTTTACCTTAATTTTGTTGTTTTATTCTATTTTAGCAGTAATGCAAGGGTGTAGAGGGATCATACTATGTAAAAGTTAGCTTTTAGCACTTTTTTATATATTTAGGTAAGTTTTAGTATATAGAAATTTCCAGATATACATTTTAGTAAGTGCAAACGTATCTGGCTTTCCAGCTTGTCAATTTTAACTACAAAAGGACAGGAATGCTGACGTAAAAGGTGTCATTTATCTTCTGTGGTATCAGCAGGTGCCAAAAATACAATGGCCCTGTTAGACTGGTCATCCTGTTTATCATAAAGTAGAAGCAAGAGTCACTAAGAGTCATCAGAGTCACGGCATTATAACTGCAGATGCCCATTTTAGGAATTTTGTTCATGAGGCTGTGAAGTGATATCTTGTGCATATCCAAAGGGGTGATGTAGCTTAATCCCCAATCAGATATGCATACCCTCAAAATCTCAGCCTGCTGAAGCCTGGTTTTGGTTTTGGGAGGCTGGGCCAGAGTGATGCAAAGAGGTCTATTATGCTCTGTGGCTGATAGTGTGAAGAAAGAATTCTTTACAGGTTCTTAAAAATCCTCTACGGGATCTCTGATTACTTCTTTTCTACTAGTACTAGCCTTTCTTTAAATATTTAATGTTTTCAGTACTATGATCCTCTCTCACATCTCACCACCAACGGAATGGAGCTGGTTCTTCAAATCCTTGGGTTGTCAGGAGGGACTATGATCATGGAGTTATGTGAGGTATATATGCAATTGTATATTTCAGCTGCATTTATGTAACTAACCAGGTGATCTAATCTGTACGCAATCATTATCTCAGACAGTTGATTGTGTGAAATTCCTAGACAGACTATAATAAAATTGTGCTGCTATGATATTGTTCGCGGTGGATATATGATTACCGCAGGTCCTGAGACCTACCTTCAGACACAGACCTCTTTCAGCTCTTAACAGCTATAGTCTGAGGCAAAGGGAAAAGCAAGAGATTCTTAGGTCATATTGGCGAGCCAGTGCCCAAATTGATATTCTTGTCCAAATTCCTACCTCCAGTCAGCTGTGAATGTATTGTTTATTTTTTGGGCATACATTGCAATCACTATATCTATAATCCCTGCTTCTCAGAGCAAGATAAACCAGTTCTAGTAGCAAAGTTAATACTGCATTTGCAAAGTTTCTGGCTTTTTAATTATGTTGCTGTCTTTAGTTTTTCCAATTAATTTTATTCATCTTTGTCATCCAATTGCAACCAAATCTAACAACGACATTTTTTAAAATTAAAACTTTTTCTAGGAGTAAAGTTTAACAAACATTTGGAGAACATGGCTTAAGATAATTGAAGAGTTCTTATATAAAACATCAAAGAAGACCTCTGGAGATGGAAAAACACTCAACCTCCACCTGTGGGGTAGGGTAATATAATTAAAATGATTTCTGCCCTGCAGTTTAATTACTTATCATGAACAATTCTAATAAATATCCCCAGAGACAAGTTCGTTACTTCATAAATCTGGAAAGAAAAAAATAATATGACAAAACTAAAATACCGGATGGAAACTAAAGAAATGATAGTGCCTGTGAACAGTGATAGTTTTCAATATGCCCAAACCAAAGTTTATATCCAACAGAAATTAACATTGCTTCAATTAATACGCTAAATGACTCATAGGAGGAATAATTGCCATAGGTCAGAAGAGAGCAAACTAATATTAAGCTACTGAGAGAATACCTATTAAAATCACCAAGCCTGAACTCCTCAAGTTGCTGAGTACTGCATGAGAGGTTCTGAGTGCACTCAGCCACCAATGGAATTTCCCATGTGACACAGTTCATTTGTGTAAGTTGGAGTTTTATATCTGGCCTCATGAATCAAAGAAATATCTAGGAGCATGCAAAAGAGGTTCATTCAGAAGAGAAGACAGAATAATATGAAATATTGGCACTAATAATCACAAAAAGGAATTTTATGAGTCAAATATTTATTGGATATACATAAATACATGGTTTGTATTGTGAGTAAGATCCCTAGCTCCATTCTTCAGCATAGCTCTTTTGACTTGAAGTTCTGGTTAATTTGTACATTGGTGTTACTTGGTCGATTGAAAATTGCTCCTATATTTTGAATGAGATTTTTAAAACAAATCATGGCTGGGTCTACACTAGCACGTTCTCTAGAAAAGCAAGTTCTTTTTCAAAAGAACCTGTGGACTGTCTACACACAAAATGCGCTCTTTTGATCTGAAATCAGAGAATGAGGTACCTTTTCTGGTGGCTCTCCTCCTCTCCCAAATGAGGAAGAGTGCTTTGTTCTGAAATATTATTTTGGGAAAAAAATGTGTAGATGACAAGTGATGGATCCAGAACGTCCAGATGAAGAAGGAGACATTCCTGGATCTACACCAGTGGCTGGACCCAGCCCTTCTGCACCAGGACCTGTGGATGAAGCCCTTGCTTTCCCTGGAGAAAAGAGTTGCTATTACCATAAGGAAGCTGGCCACCCTGGACAGCCACTGCTCAGTTGGCCACCAGTCTGAGGTGGGCAAGGCCACCATCTGGGCTGTTCTCCTGGAGGTAAGTGATACTTGGGTCACACAACCACCATGGCGGAGACAGGGGCTCCTGGGCAAGGGAACCATCAGGACCTGGGGCCAGGGACCCTGGAGGGGACAGGAGAGGGACAGGCAGGGGACCTAGAGGGTACAGGAGAGGGGGCTGTGAGGGAGGGGGAGGAGCTGGGGATGGGGGCTCTGTGGCACCCTGACATGCACTCACAGTGCACACTCTCTCCATTCCATGCAGGTCTTCTGGGTGACTAAAGCCATCCTTCTGCAGTGGGTCATCCAATTTGGGGACCTCAAGGCCTCCATTGAGGTATTTGCTGTCCTCGGCTTCCTTAACTGCTTCAGGGCCCTGGATGAGACCCATATCCCCATCTGGGCCCCAGACCATATCAGTAGAAAGAGGTACCACTCCACGGTACTCCAGACCCTCATGGATGCCAAGGGCCAGTTCATGGATATCTGTGGGGGCTGGTCTGGTCAAGCCCATTCTGCCTGGATTTTCCACAACTCCTGGCTTGGCTGCAGGATGCAGAAAGGTACCTATGTCTCCATGTGGCAACTCCCTGCAGGGACACCACCATGCTCCCCTGAACCATGGCTGATATCACCTATCCCCTGCACCCATGGCTCATATGGCCCTGCACAAGGCAAAACAACCTCACTCAGAAGCAGTTCAACAAGCACATGAACTGTGCCTGGACCATGGTTGAGAAGGCCTTCAACTGCCTGAAGGGACGGTTTTGGTGTCTCCTCACATGCTGGAAGGTCAGTCTCTGGAACATGCCTGCAATGATGGGGGCATGCTGTGCTCTCCACAATATTGTAGAGACAAAGCATGAGCAATTTGTGTGGCGTGAGCCACTGAGGACGAGGGTGGCTATGAGCAGTTGGCACTTGCCCCATGCTGTCAGGTGTATTGGAATAGGGTGTGGTTCAGGGAGGCCCTCAGGGCGGTCTTTACCAGGGGGCATCAGTGATGCTCCCCAAACATCCTTCATCATGACCACCCCACACATGCCCCACCCCTGGCTCCCACCCCCCAACCTCCCACTTATCACATGAGACATAGGGGTGATTGTAAATAACTTGTTAACACTCACAACAAAGCATCTTTGATCAACTACACAAATGGGGGGCTCTGTACAGGGGTGAATGGGGGAACAGTGTGGTGGGAAGGGGGGTGCCTGAACCGGGGATGAGCAGAGGTGGGTAGCCTCATTCTTCTGCAGGGAGTGAGGGGCTGTGCCCCATACCAGCCATGGGAGTGCCTACTGCCCTGGTGCTGGGGTTCCCTGTGGGGCTGGGATGGGGCTGGGACCACGGGTAGTTAGGGGAGTGGTGGGGGTGCTGTGGCCATGGCCCTGTTGGGAGGGATATGGGGCAGGGAGATCCATCCCAGTATGGGCCACCCTGCCATGAGCAGCTGGGCCAGTTCTAGCAGGGTGGATGGAGGGAGGTCAGGTGGGACCAGGGCAGCAAGGTTGGGGGCAATGGAGGTAGTGGTGGTGGGGGCAGTTGGGAACACAGTGTGGAGGGATGGCTGGGGCACTTGTGGGTGACAGGGGCAGGTGCTCAATGATGGCCTGGGTCAGGGCAGGGACACCTATAGCGACCTCATCCCAGGTCTCCTGCCTCCACCTCATGTCTGCCTCCTCCCACTCCAGCCACTGCCAGAGCATGGCAGTCGGCTCCTCGATGGCCACAGTCTGCAAGGTGATCTCCTCCTCCTCCTCCCTCTGTGGCAGCAGCAGCCTGGCCTCTGGGCTGGGGCCTGCCTGGGTGGTGGGACTTGCAGTGCCCAGGACCACTTGATGCTCAGTGGAGGGCTTCCCTGGCCCTGGAGGGGACTTGTCTGGCCCTTGGATGGCAGTGATGTGGAGACAGAAGGAGAGAGAAGGCAACCCATCAGCCCCATGACCGGGTCCTGGGGGACAAGTCCCCCACTCCCTGTGACCAGCCTCCACAGAAATGGCCTGGGGGCCCTGGGGGATCGTGGGGACCCAGGGGAGTCCCACAAGGGTGGACTATTCACTGGGTGTGGTCTGCCCCCCTCTGCAGTCCCCTGCCCTGGGTGTGCGGTTTGTGGTACTACCCACAAAATGGGATGCTGAGTACTATGTGCTGGCCACTCTGTGGCCTGGGAGCTGTAGCCAGCTGGGATGTGTCATGATGGGGCTTGCAGATGTGTGGCTGGCATGCTGCCAGCTGTGCCAGGGTGGCCACACCTCTGGCCCCGAGTATCTGAATCACTGGTTACACACCTGAAGGTCCCTTGAGGACTTTGGGGGTGGCCCAGGTGGAGGTTGATTGGCTTGAGGAGCCAGAGGGTATGGCTATCACCAGGGACCCCTCCTCATCTGAGGACATCTCTGGCTCCTGGTCCTGGGTCCTGGCAGTGGGTCCTGACCAGTCATCTGGCACAATCTGGGGCTCTGCTCAGGTACCACCGTGTCCAGCATGACCTCTGTCTCAGCTGCATCCTTCAGCCCCAGTAGCTGATCAAGGGCCTTGTAGTGAGGGCAGCCAGTGAGTGCTGCCCATGAGTGGCTGGCTGTGTCCCAGGTCTGCATATATGCCTGCTGCAGCTCTTTCACCTTTCACCTAACCTGGTCAGCCATGCTGAGGGGTGGCCCTTGGTGGTGCATCCTCCCAACAGCCAAATGAAAGCCACAGCATTCCGGCACCAGCCACTGATATGGAGGAGCAACTCTTCATCCTCCCACAGTACAACAAGGTCTTTAATCTTCCCCTAACTCCAGGAGGGGGCCCTCTTTTTCAGCTGCTGGCTGGCCTCCTGGAATCTCTCTAGTGGGTCAGTGGGGGACATGGAGGTTCTGCTTGCTGGCCATGGGGCCAGTGGGGCACCTTGCTGGGCTCTGGCATCACTTGGCAAACATGCTGCGGGAGGCTTGTGGGACGCCTGCAGCCAACACACTCTCAGCTTCCTGCCACAGAGTTTCTGGGTCCCTGCATCTTCAAACATGGCCAGACACGCCAACCATAGAGCTTCACTTGTGCTGGCAAGGGCGTCTCCTCATGCCAGCTAGGCAGAACCATGGAGGACTGCTCTTTCAAAAAGCGACCTACAGAGCATCTTCACATACTTTTATTTTTAAAGAAAATTTTGAAAGAAGGGGATCTTCCTGTAATGGGAATGGAGGAGCGAGTTCAAAAGGAGCTCCAGGTTTCTTCAAAAGTGCTTTCAAAAGAATGTGTTTTGTGTGTAGATGTTCCCTGAGATCTTTCAAAAGGGGCCCTCTTTTCGAAAACTATTTTGAAAAAACATGCTAGTGTAGATGTGGCATGTGTGTTTTCATTGTTATGACTATCAAAAGTTCCCCAGGCACTAGAGGTGGGCATTGTGGACTCTGAGCTGGTTGATACGTGATGTAAGAACATTGGACCTAGCATGGAATTTGCTTTTTTCCACTGGCAGATTCCTTTCATACTTTTGCATCTGGGGGTATTTCATTTCTGAGGAATGCGACAGAGGTTATTAGATGCTCATTCAATTTTTGCTGCTCTTTGTTCAGCCATTTATTGATATGAAAAGGAAAAAAAGGTTGCAGTTGGGCTTTTTTGGTCTTTTTGCTTAACACACACACGAGGTTGATACATGCAAAAATCTTATGTCTGTAACCCAAAGAAAATGATTACAAAATGCTTTGTCAGTGGCACCTCAATCCATTTAGCTACAAAAACGGAGCCATACATGCTGAAGACAGTGTCAAAGAAGAGGAATTATTTTCCATGTATGGTGGGAATATCCAGAGTTTATAGAATTGTCAAGATAATTAAGAGTTCCAAAATAACTTTTAACAAATCTGTGAAGTTGCAGTCCAAAGGAAGTTAGTTACTCCGTGAAGGATCACTAGTAACACACTTATTACAAGCAAACGTCATGACAGCTTATTTTTTGGAAATGACCAGATCCCACAGAATTAGTGTTATGGTGAAATGAAACATGCAAAATATTTTCAATAGAAATAAAATGGCAAAGAGCCTTATTTCAGGAAATAAGTAGATTTTAAAATGTATGGTTACCATTTTAGAATTGGAACATAATAAACATATAGATAAGAGATTGACCAAATGCAGATGGGTATTTAAAGGAAGAAATACAGTTTATGAATGTTAAGGTTTGCGTGAAAAAATCATGTTTATATTATTGTGTGTATATCTATCTATCTATCTATCTTTCTATCTATATACAATAATTTTTAAAATCACTTTATTAATGTTGAAATGGGTAGAATTCCATAAAAATATATTTTTAAAAACGTAAAACTAGTGTCAAGTCTATTTTTCCATTATGTCAGCCACATTAATGTGGTAAGGATAGGTTTTCACCAAAACTAATGTGTGAGATTTTCACAAGAGCACATAACTGGCTGAATGATTCTTCTGTTGATTTCAAATATACACAACATTGACTTCTGTGGGAGCAATGTTTGGCCAAAGATGTGTTGTTTTGAAACTTTCAGCCTCAATGTGCAAGGCCTTCTCAAGACTTTCCATACTCTCCCTGTATTGCTTTTAAGCAGAAAATTATATTCTCAGTGACTGTATTTCAAATTTTAATTTCATGTACCATCTTCACAGAAATAAAAGGTTAATGATAGGGGTTATAAGGGTAATAGTTATATCACAGTTAGAGCAGGAAATTAGAAATCACTATTTGTTGGATACAATTTCATACTAATTGAGAAAACATTCTAGTTAAAAAGGTCATTTAGTGCCAGCCACTTGTAAATAGATTCTGACATGTTCTTGCCTTCGTGCTGCTAGCTGAAAAATACTGACTTGAAAAAAGCAACAGTGCATAGTAGGCCAGATTTGCTGATCCAATAAAATTGCGCTTGACACAGAAGCATGTAGAGTGAAGTAGGGGAAAAAATTTTCAAGTCATCTCAGTCACTTCTAGATCGTAAAACTGATCAACACCAGAACACCTAAAACAAATCAGAGCAGACTTATTTAATGTGGGCTCCCCATAGCCCTCAAAGACTGAGCTCTGTAAGACTTTTATAGCCTGATTTTTGTCTCCAGAGTGGTTTTCTGATTAGTGTGGTGGAAGAAAGTGTATCTCTAAGGAAATCTGAACAATACTGTTGAGTATATTTAAGTTTCTGAGATGCACTAATCTAGAGGTGAATTTGTGGTTCATTGAAGAAAATGCATGTATTGGCACTAATGTTGTGACTTTGCTCATGTAAGAGGAATAGCAAAGGATTGATTGGTGTTGAGGATCAGGGATCTAAATTATATTACTGCAAGGAACTTACAACTGCATCATCAATGAGAAGGAAACAGATGCAGAAAATTGCTCTAGATAGCAATAAATGAAAAACAAAACAAAACAAATGTTATACTTATTTTATACCCCATCTCTGGAGGGTTCTACTACTTAGATTTGCAAATTCATCATGCTACCATATCAGATTACATTCATTTTATTTCTGAAAGTTAAATAGAAGTGTTTCTAAAACTCATTTGTTTTTCTGATTTGTAGTAACTCTGTTAACAGATCGCTAAACTTACAGAGTCAATTTAAAGCAGGCATCAAACATGTATTCAGATTGTCCATGTATATTTGCTCAGAAGAGCGTGTAAAGGAGACTTTTAATGACTAAACAGAATTTTAATGATCTGATATATTCATCATTATTTACATTTTGGTGGTTACGCTGTTACTAAAAACAATATAACATCCCTATATGGACCTACATTGAGCAACTCAACAAAAATTCAAATTGCATACAAAGCTACTCCTAATTCCATAGCTGGCAAAATAGCTGTATTTCAACCATATTTTGTGATTCACCTATTAGTCATCTGACCAAGAAGTTGAAAAAAGCAGGTTAATTAAGATATAAGGAAAAATGTGATCAAAATGGGGGGAAGATTAAGCTGCTAAGAGTTGCAAAGAAATTTATGGAACCTATCACATTTTTCAAAATATGAAGAAATGTTGACTTTCTGCCCTTTTCAACAGGAAATTATAATATACCAATGGAAAATCAAAATAAATATGTTTTTCGATACCATTAACATATGGTATCAGTATACTTCAAGAGTATCAGTAGTTATAGGTGACAGCAGAGGTATTCTTCAAAAAAGTACTTTGTTCATGTGGGATGATCCACTCTTTACTATATAGCTGAAGAGATAATTGGTGATTCATAATGTTATATGTTATTCAGTGAGAGAGTTTTGCAACTATTTTTCAGCAGTTTTCTCATGAAACTTACAGTCAAAACAATTTCACAACAGAATATGTTTTCTTATTTGTTTGACCAACTGTGAGAAATCTCATGTTTCTATTGTTACAATGTAATACTAGTGGGTCTTTGTCCCAGTAAAGCTACGTCTACACATGAAGCCTACATCGAAGTAGCTTATTTTGATGTAGTGACATCAAAATAGGCTATTTCGATGAATAACGTCTACACGTCCTCCAGGGCTGGCAACGTCGACGTTCAGCATCGACGTTGTGCAGCACCACATCAAAATAGGCGCTGCGCGGGAACGTCTACACGCCAAAGTAGCACACATCGAAATAAGGCACAGCTGCAGACAGGGTCACAGGGCGGACTCAACAGCAAGCCGCTCCCTTAAAGGGCCCCTCCCAGACACAGTTGCACTAAACAACACAAGATCCACAGAGCCGACAACTGGTTGCAGACCCTGTGCCTGCAGCATGGATCCCCAGCTGCCGCAGCAGCAGCCAGAAGCCCTGGGCTAAGGGCTGCTGCACACGGTGACCATACAGCCCCGCAGGGGCTGGAGAGAGCGTCTCTCAACCCCTCAGCTGATGGCCACCATGGCGGACCCCGCTATTTCGATGTTGCGGGTCGTGGATCGTCTACACGTGCCCTACTTCAACGTTCAACTTCGAAGTAGGGCGCTATTTCCATCCCCTCATGGGGTTAGCGGCTTCGACGTCTCGCCGCCTAACGTCGATGTTAACATCGAAATAGCACCCAACACGTGTAGCCGTGACGGGCGCTATTTCGAAGTTAGTGCAGTTACTTCGAAGTAACGTGCACGTGTAGACACGGCTAAAGTGTCATTAAATTTCATTTTGAAACATTGGAAAATAATAATTGACTCACCAATGTACTTGCGTTGTCATGCCCACCCCACACTAAATTGGTCTGATTAGCCTTTCTTTTATATCTGATTTAATCTTCAGTAGCATTACAACTCATTTATACCACTATAAACATTGACAACACTCAAATTAACAAAATGTTAAGACTGAAAAGTGAAGCACTCAAAAAGTAGAAGATGCCCAAACTACAGCTGACTGTGCAACCATTCCAGCAGGAAATTTCATTTTTGAAAAAAACTACATGATTCAGAAAAAAACCCACAAAAAAAGACATTTTCATGGAAAGTTCAAGACTAGCTCTTGTATAAGTGAAAATATTTCTGTGTGTTCATGATGAAGGCGGCTGTCACAAGTAACATAGAAGAGGGTAAATCATGGAAAAACTGAAACAAAATATTACACTGTATGCTTAAAGTCCCACATAATTCCATGCACAGCTTATACTGGCTTCAGTTTCTAAGAAAAAAAAATATAAAAATATTTAACTTAGTCTTTTTAACCAGGCATGGGCCTTCCAATTCCCAGGTCTTCCCAGATTCCTGGAAGGGATGGAAAAAATATTTTCTCCTCAGGATTCTCTTAGTATTATTCCACTGGCTCCTTTTCATAGACTGCTTTGGCTTCAGCCTTAATGGCCATTGAAATTAAGACTCTGTTGACTTCAGCGGCCTTTAAATCAGACTCTTAATAAATACTTCAGTAACCCTTTCCCCATTTTCCAGATTGGGAGGAATCACAATCATAATGTTCTTACATAGTCCTGTAATTTCCTCCAGGGTTAACTTATTTGACCTTTCAAGAAAAATGACAACCCTGCGAGGGAGTGTATCCATATCAGTATCTATCACCTAAAGTTGTATTAATGTGCTATATATACTATAATACGTTAATACAATGTGAGTTGGTAGATAATGATAGAGATACACTCTCTCTCAGGGGTGTCCTCTTTTTTATATTGTAACCCTAATTTACCCTCAAATCTTTCCCCACAACAAAATGGGCATTTCAACATCAAGCAAAACACACTTTGACATTTGAAGGCCAAGACATTTGGAAGATACTGTTAACCGAAGATATGTATTCTTTAACAAGAAATTTGAGTGATCATGGCTGAAAAAGCAGGTTTACAGTGTTAACTAGCTTTTAGTTTCCCTATGTATTGACGGCTAGAAAGAGAGAGAGGTAGGTGACAATCTGCTTTGTATGTCTTCAGTATAACAAAAGCACACAAGTGATTTAGGAGCCCAAGTTCCATTTTAAATCCTTCTTAGGCCTAAATCCTATTGTCTTTCAATGTGTAGAGTAGAGTAAGATTGTGTGCTGCACCTTGAAGAACTCAAATAGAACTCACAGCCTGAAGGATGCATTAAACCATTTTTCTGCTTGTCCTAAGCCCAGGCTGTTCTGGAGGCTGGTGCTGAAAAGCTGCTGACCTAATTAAGACAGCTGGTGTGGACTTTCCAAATAATCGTACAATAAGCAGTCTGCCCTGTGGGAGGAAACCTTGCAGCTGTCCTCTCCTGTTCCCACACCAAGAGAATCCTTCCTGACAAAAACCAGGCTTTCAGGGGCCATTTTACATAGTGCAATAAGGCCAGAGCAGTGCTGAGGATATAAGTCTTAGGGTTCTAAGGGGCTAAGTCACTTAGGCACTGTTGAAAATGCCACCCTTTATTTTAAATAGCCATTGAAAGACTCAACAACAGGGGTGAGCTTCTTTTCCAAGGCTGAGTGCTAAAATTTGACCTTTTGACCTGTATGTACGGTCCAAGTACCAGTGATATTTTTTAAAGTCACACATAGTCCAACTTACAACAGCTTCATTAATACAACAGATTCAGACTTTTACCATTTACATGGTGGATGGCAGCATTAGCTGGTCTTTTGTTAATCCACAGGAACAGCATGGCTTTGAGCAAGCTCCCGGGTGTATGGGGGAAGAGAGGCAGAGGTGAGCTCCTCCCTTGCATGCGGATGAAAATTAGTGTGAGTGCCACTTTTGGCAGCCATGAAAGGGGTTGCTGATGTCTGTTTTGCACCAACTCAGTACTGTGAGCTATGTGAGATGGTAATGAATGTTGAAGAATTATGTGACAGCAGAGAAAAGAGCTGAATTCTTTAACGGGGAAATTTCCAGATTTTCCAGTGTTTGGTATGTGTAGAAGATACAGTATTATTTGTGAGGGAAGTTCAAATTTTCAAGTTGCCTTGCTTGTTCTGTGGTCTCCAACAAAACTCAAGCTCCTTTCTTTCATAATGTATAGGTATTTTTCCAGGTCTTTGTCCAGACTACTTTATGTATCAGCTTTCTCCCCTTCTTTTAAGAGACCAGCTACCTTCTTAATGTTCTCACTATGAGGCAGACACTTTTGCTATTCAACCCAAGCATTCCTTTTCTTAATTTCAATTCATTCACTGCAATGCAATTTGAGATCCAGACTACAGAGCAATTGTCATAGCATACATCTCTTTCATCACTTCTTAATGGCACAAATTTTTACATCTATTTTTTGTTTTCCCTAATCCTTTTGGCTAATACCGGTTGAACCTCTCGAGTCCAGAGTTCTCTGCTGTTATTTATCTGCAATTTACCCCTACATGTCTTCTAAGAGACCAGTAAGCACTGGAAGCATTTGTAATGCTGCTGCAAAACACTGAACTCCCATGGGCTGTGAGATTCTCTCATTTGGTCCTGAGGGTACCACACTAGAGACATTCAACCTGTATTAACTTGATTTGTTTATTGCCTTTGTCTTTGTCTTAGGGAGACCATCCATCCCATTTTGGACAGGGCTGTCCCTTATTTTAGCTGCCTGGAGAGCATCCTGATTTTTTTTGTTTGTTTGTTTTTTGTTTGTTTTTTAAACAACCTAATTGTCCCATATGTTACAAAGCAAGGACCTGAATTTTAAAGAGACAGTACTTTAAGCAGCGGGGACTGCCTGTTTAAGTAGCTGTCTGCAGGAGGTATGCAGGCTCTTTAAGCAGCCCGGCAGCCCAGGTGGTGATGGTGGGGGAGGTGGAGGAGGGCCGAAGCAAAGCTGCATGGCTGCTGTGCACTCTGCTCACAGTGCCTAAGACAGAAAAGGCTGTATCCCAGATAGCTCTCCCCCAGCACACACTGCTGGCAGGTAGTAGGATTGGGATAGGGAGGTCTTATGGCAGGGAACAGGGTGCAGCCACCTAGAGAAAAGAGGGGAAAGCTTCTAGGGAGTTGCACTTAGCTCGGTAACCCACGGGCAGTGAAAACAGGCAAATCTCTGGAGTAAAGGGCAGCTGGGCCCAGGCCAGGAGTTAGATGGGACATCATGGGTTTGGAGGAGTCCCATGAAGGATGGGGGACAGCACTCAGGAGGGAGCACAGACAGAAAGAAGGGAACAAGGAAGGTGAATCATAAGGAGGGCTGGTAGGACTGGACTAACTCTTCTGGAGGCCAGGGCTATTAGATTATGTGGGGCCCCCTAGGATCTGGGGTGAACACAAAAATAATGGGTTCACAATAAGGGAAGGTTTGCTCCAGGCTGGGCCAGAAGATGGAGACATGAGATGGGGTGAGGGTGCTCCAGCTAGGAGTGCGTGCTCTGAGTTAGAGCATGGTATAAAGGGTTTGGGTTGTAGCTGGAGGGAGCTCCAGGCTGGGGCCTAGAGGTTTGGAATATGGGAGGGGTCTCAGCCTGGTCCATGACAGATGGGGGCAAAGGCATAAGTGCTCAGGACCCAAGGCAATTTAAAATGGCTTGGAAACCGCACACGCCTTTAAATTGCTCAGACAGGTGTGGCAGGTGGAGCCCCCCTTTGGAAAGGATAGGCCCCTCCACTCCATTCTTTCTGCCTATGCCTTCCCTCAGAGACCAGAGCCACAGCCACCCTACCTTCTGAGAGGAGATGGTGGGAGAAACACAGTGGGGGTAGGAGTTTGGCTGCTTTTCTTTGTATAGTTGTTAATGGTTTAGAATGGAAAGAATTGTTTTTACAGCATAGTTCTTTAGGACTGCATCTACACAGCCCCATCCCTTCCGGAAGGGGAATGGTAATGAGCAAAGGGAAATATTCAAATAAGATGCAGATTTAAATATCTCATGCCTCATTTGCATATTCCTGGGAGATTTCGCATCTGTAAAAGCCTGTTCTGGAAGCTACAGAGCTGTGTAGATGGGGTCCTTCTAAAAGGAACCCTACTTCCGAAAGCCCACTTATTCCTCAAATGTTTGAGTATGGGGATAAATTCCTGTGTCTTCTGAAGCAAGTGTATTTTTTGCCACTGCCTTATATGAGGCCGGGATTTCACAGTGGCATCTGTGTTCATATCCAGCCCAAGCCTCTAAAAACTGCTGGGTTTGTTTTCACTTTTATCTGTACCCAGTGTCATGTGCCAGTAGTAGGTTGTTGTCCTGAAATTTTGTTGCATATCACTCTTTGAAATCCACTGGTTACCAGTGGATAAGAACACAGAATGGATATACTGGATCAGACCAATGGTCCATCTGTCCCAGTGTCCTCTATGCTGACAGTTGCCAATGAGAAGTGCTACAGAGGAATGGAACAGAACAGGCATTCATCGAATGACCTAGCCATGTTGTTGACTCCCAGTTTATGGCACTCAAAGCCTAGGGAAACACAGAGCGTGGGATTTTATCAGTGACCATTTTGAAAAACTGCCATTGATGCCATATCTCCGTGAGCATATCTAGCTCTTTTTGGGACCCACCACAGTTTTGACTTTCACAACATCCTCTGGTAATGAGTTCCACAAATTTTCTGTCTGCTGCATTTAAAAATACTTCTGTTTGTCTGTTTTAAACCTGTTGTCTATTGATTTAATTTGGTGATCCCTGGTACTAGTGTTACATGGAGTAATAATTTTCTGCTGATTGGGGTCCCTCCGTCTCTGTTCCTCGTTTTCCTCTTAATGAAAACGGACCACAATGATCCTTAATTGCCAAAAAATAATCTCTAGCTACTCATATCTCAACAAAAGATCACTGAAGGGGTCAATCAAGGCAAAATTTTCTAACAATTTCTGGTGAGACATGAACATAAATGTTATTTTTGTTTGTTCACAGGACAAAGATGAATGTTTTCAGCATTGCTGGATAATACACCAAACAAACCATAAGGTCAAATAGATACTCAGCATGATTCTACAAACACTAAAACACCTGCACCATGAAATTAAATCTCATATTCCACATTGTGGTTGATTGTTGTTCAATTAGATTCTAATATTACATGTGTCTATATAGGTATTTCCTTAAATTACTGCTTTCAAAAAAGCTAAATATACTAAAATGTCAACTTATGGAACAAATTATGTTCTGCCCACTCTCCACTTTAATTTTTCCTGAGGGGATGTTTACAGGCTGATGTATTATATCCTGTTTCTTGTGGGCAAGGGGATTTGGCCACTCTTTGTGTCCTCGGATGTTGATCAAGAGGGTGCATGTCCTCAGACTCATATGTGTCAATAAAAGATGGAAGTGCAGACTGCATTTCAGGAGAAAAGATGTAGCAATGATGACTGATTGAGGACCTGTACAGGACATGGATCTGGAATTGATTACTTCTGATTAACATATTGGGTGGGATGAAGCTCTAGTGAAGGTTTTGCAGAAAAACAAAAGGGAAGAATGACTGTTCAGGATCATAAATTAATCAATGTATAGACTTAAAGTCTAATTGACAGGTTTGCTAAGCTTACTAGTACCAGCCATCCACAGTATTTCACATCCCACAATATGGTTAGGACCGAATAACACAGAGAAAAATATTGAGACTCAAATGCACTCATTTAAATGTAAGTTGTTAGTGTGCAGTAATATTCATTTTCTACATTGCACCACAGTTGTATATATAATCTACTTGGGATTCAAATAATTTACTGAGTCCATAAAAAATTTACAGATGTCACCAAAACATGTAAAATGGAATAAAACTTTGACACTAATCACTTTAATCTAGTGAGGTCAGAGACAATACATACAGGTATTAAAATTTCATGCAGGGAACTTCTTGTCTTGATTTTTGAACATGTGGGCAAAGCTCATAGGACATGATATGTCAACAGTGTCAAAAGATTTTTTTTTAAATAAAGCATAAGAGATTCAGGAGATGACATGAGTCAAGCAAAAAATATTGAAGTTCAAATTGTTGTGACAATTGTGCTAGCAACATTTTTTTCTCCAGGTACTTTCATTGTTTTATTTTGAGCAATACTGTCATCTTTCAGTCCATCTGTCTCAGTTCTTTTGTATTAATTAAATAATTGTTATGTTTCTTGAAATAACAAAAAGGCTAAATTTAAACCCACTTTCAATAAATAATTTTGTCTTGGAGCTGGGAATACATATTGGAGCATTGCTGCCTTTTTATATTCATTGCAGTTTTCTGTTAAAATTAAGTTAAAATCCATATACATAAATGCAAATGCCAAGTACTGCTGTGTTAATCATGAGGAATTCTATTGTAGTAAATTAAGAAATTATTAATGTAATAAATTCATGCTTTTTTGTTTATAACGGCACCAAGTTTTCTGCTTTAGAATTAACAAACGTGTTCAGACTATCAACTCACACCTATGCTTTGTTATCCAACATGTGGGAACTGGCTCCCCAAACTGCTGTCTCCAAGCTTTAAGGCTTGACAGCAAATGGATAGCCATATTATTTATTTATTTATTTGTTTATGCTGCCACAGTAAATGTTTTCCACAGAAGCCCATACTGAACACTGTTTAACTTCTGAGAGAACACAACAGCACTTGGAAAGGCCTGTTTAGTATACAATCCATCATAGTAATCTGAGACATATACAGCAGGGGAATCTCTTGAGGGAACTTTCTGTGAAGTCAGCATTGTTTGGATTTTAAAAAGTGAGAGCAAAACATTGAGGAAGCCAGTCGTTTAGTGCAGATTTTCCCAATCACCATGAAATATAACAAAGCTTTAATCTCACTTACCATGAGATTCCCAAGCATGCAGATTATAGATTTGGATATTTTTCACTACACCTATTTGCAGCTTTTAAAAATTCTCATGAATAATTTCTCGGCATTTCCATAAGACAATCATGCAGCATAACTTTCTCCTCTGAGCATGAGCTTCACAAGAAACCTCATACTCATCAATTGTCTCTCTGTTTAACTAGCAGTATCCACTGCTCCTTGGAGCCTTGGGAGGAAACGCAGCTGGGAATTTGCTATTATTAATAAAAGTAATTTTACTCCTTTTCTTCTGTGCAGTTAATTTGAAATTAGCTTTTAAAACACGAAGTAATGTAACATTTAAAGTCTTAAGTGCCACTTTCATTTCTTCACATGGGTTTAATGTATCATTTGCAAATAAAACATTGCAAAGAACTTATTTACTCAGAGGCAGTAGCAGTGCAGTGAACCGGCCCACTAACAGTGGGGGCAAAAGCGGAAGTTGTGAAGGTGAGGGGGCAGTGCTGAGGACCAAACTGCGCTAAGGACTGGCTGCTCTAGGCTCTAACCCTTCTGTTCTTGGCTCTCTCCCTTCTGGGGCACAGAGCTGGTCTCCTCTCTCTTCCTGCCCCAGGGTCTGTTGTGGCCATCAGTCCCACTGGCTAAATGGTCCTTTACAGTGTGTTTAGTTTGGAGGAGAAGCTTTCCATGCCATTATATCCTTACGGAAAACACTCTTTGGTTCTTATGGTCATAAGTGGTGGGTGGGGGTTTCTAAAACATCAATGGGAGCTAGGCACATAACTCAGCAGTTCAGGGAAAGAGTTACAAAAGCTCAAGTGACATTTAGGTGCCTAACTCCCACTCATTTCCAGTTAGGTGCCTAACTGCCATTCATGTCTTTGAAAATCTGCCTCACTGCTTTAGGCATTGGGAGTGTTATTGTATCTGATATTCAGATGATTACACACAGGCAGAAAACCTGATTCCTATTGCTGTGTTCTAACCACTAGATAGCTCCCCCTCTTACCTGTACAGTTACCACAGCACTGAGTTCTGTAGGGGTCTGACATACATCTCAGTGAGTGCACATCAAACATGCCACAGTTTGCAAAGGGTAGCATTGCTTTTCATGATTAGACACTGTGCACATTTTTCTACAGGGAGAATTCTATGCCATCCATTTCAAGAATATCAAAGGATCCAAGTGAAGCATAATATTTTTAATATAAGCAGTACATCCTAAAGTCTTGCTAATGCCAATCACTGGCATATTTCGAAGGATCCGTTGCTTTGACATTGTCACCAAAGAGGGGTGTGAAATTTTACTTTGCTTAGCAGAAGAAAATGAATGCATGAAGTGCAGATTTCCAGTATCTTTCCTTTTATAGCGAAGTCAAAAATGTTGAACACTGTATGGTGAACATGAATTCAGTTTAAGCTTGGAAAAACCTTTATTAATACAAAAGTGTCTGTGGGATGTTTCCCAAAATATACAGTGCACTGGAAATAGCAGCTGTGGAAACCATAGTTCTCAGGAAAATCTCTTTATTTTATAGACCCTGATGTCTGTTGCTGGGTTTCTGTGGAGAATTTTGGTTTTCCCAGTCCTTTTATAGTTATTAATCATGGTAGTTCAAAACCATTAGTCTGATGTTAGAGCATCAGGGACTTCTGAGCATCTTGGATATCTGGCATGGGTTATTTCCTTTTTGTGAAAGAAATGAGTGAACATAGTATGTTTTATTTACAATGTGTACAGGTCCCGTAAAATATGGTGTCAAAGAGGGATATCTAACAGTAACAGTCGAACACAGTATAGAGCTCCCAGAGCTCCAGGAAACAGCCACATAGCAATACTCAGCTGATAGCCTCTTTTGTTTATAACTACTCCAGGAATGGAATAAGCAAACCATTTATTCAATGATTTTAGCCCTTTCCTTCAATAAGAAACTTATTTGTAGTAATGCTAGACATTACCACACATAACATTTAGGGATCTTGAAAATCACTGGTATTCACAAAATCTGAGTTTGGATTTTAGGCTCCTTATACAATGAGTGGAGAAAGATAGGTGCCTCAAAAAGGGATTCACAAAAGCAGCACTCTGGGAGATTAAGAACATAAGAACAACATACTAGCCGCGTCTACACTAGCCGGCTATTTCGAAATAGCCATGCCAACTTCGAAATAGCGCCTGCCGTGTCTACACGTGCCGAGCACTATTTTGAAGTTGAAATTGACGTAAGGCGGCGAGACGTAGAAGTCGCTATCCTCATCAGGAGATGGGAATAGCGCCCTACTTCGACGTTGAATGTCTACGATCTGCGTCCCGCAACATCGAAATAGCAGGGTCCTCCATGGCAGCCATCAGCTGAAGGGTTGAGAGACACTATCTCCAGCCCCTGAGCTCTATGGTCGCTGCATGCAGCAGCCCTCCCCACCCCCTTATTTCCTGTGCAGGAAGCTGAGAGCATGTGCAGGCAGCAGCACACACACGTGCCCAGCCTGCACGTCCTCCCAAAGCCCCAACCCACCACCCTGCACCCATGGCAGCCAGCCAGCCCCCCCAGCGCCCACAGGGCACCCACCCAAGGGGACCCAGGGCTCCCAGCGGGGGAAGAGGCAGCGGGACCCCTCCTGGACGGAGGCCGAGATCCGGGACCTGCTAGGGCTCTGGGGCGAGGAGGAGGTGCTCCAGGTAATGGGGAGCAAGAGGTGGAACACAAACGTGTTTGCTCGGCTGGCCGAGGGCCTGGCTGCCTGGGGTCACCCTGCCCGCACTCCTGACCACGTCAGGAGTAAGGTCAAGGAGCTGCGGCAGGGTTACACCCAGGCCCGGGACACGGCCAGCCGATCTGGGGCTGCCTCCGCCACTTGCCCCTTTGACAGGGAGCTCAGGGGAATCCTGGGCCCCCAATACACTTCCTGCCCCCCAGCCACCCTTGACACCTTGGGTGACGAGCCCCAGCAGGCCCCGGAGATGGAGTCCAACCCGGAGGCCAGTCCTGCACCCCAGGGCCCCCCCCCCAGAAGCCCACCCCTGGGACACTGGAGGAGGAGGAGGAGGAGGCCTCCAGTGACGGGGGGCTGCTGATAGACCTCCTCTCCCACAGCTCCAGCAAGGTGTCCGCCCGATGGGTGTTCCCCAACCATGGGAGCGGACCATCAGGTATGTATCCCTCCTGTTGCACACCCCCGGGGCTAAGGGGAGGGGACAAGGGACATGACCAGGGCCCTCCACACACCCAGATGACCAAGGCCCTGAGGACAGCAGTGGCATGTCCCTCCGAAGAGTCCATCAGCCCCTGTCTCCCAGCAGGACAGCGCCATGCCACATCCCTGGGGATGGGGGGAGCGGAACCTAGGGTCCCCCGGGAGCGGGGATTGGACACCCATCACCAGCAGCAGCATCTCTGGGGGACAGGGATGGGGAACCAGCAGCAGAGGGGTGGGGGGACAAGGGCCATGCGACAGGGCCCAGACTAACAGCTGTCTCCACTCTTCTTCCCCCCTCTGTTCCACAGCTGCACCATCGGCGGGCCTGGAGAGCACCGGCGTGGCGTCTGTGGTCCCGGACAGCCCACTGAGGCCATCGCAGCAGGCCAGCCCCTCGGTGGAGCACGGACCAGCCCCAGGACGAGTCCGACAGAGGTGGAGCCATCCACGGGCGTCCACGGACCCCCAGCTGCTCGCCACCCTCTGGCATCAGCTGGAGGTGTTCGAGCAGCACCTGCAGGTGGAGAAGCAGCGGCTCCATCTCCAGCAGCGAGCGCTGGCCTGGCGTCAGGAGGCTTGGCGGGCCTTCATGTGCACGTTCCATGACATCGTGTGGCACGTGGTCCCCCCCCCCCCCCCCCGGCGCTCTGCCCGCTGCTCCGCCTGCCATCCCTTCACTGTCAGCCATCCTGGGACCTGCCACCAAGGGGGAACATGGGCCTCCTGACACTGCCTGGCCCTATCTGCTGGTTCTCCCGGCCCCCAGCCAGCCTCGACGGGGCCTCCGGCCCAGACGTGGGTCACGCCCCCCCACACCAGGCTCTGGACAGTAGGGGGTGCGGGGCCGAGGACGTTGCCCCACAAGGTCCCCCTCCTTTGTACATATCCCCCCATCTTTGTCAATAGTTTTTGTTCTACCCCCATTTAGTAGCTGCCCCCCCATGTACATAGTTGTCCCCTTCTTCTTTTAATAATAAGGTTGCACTGTTTTGTTTCAAACAAAATTTCCATTTATTTCAAAGAAAAGTGTGTGGGGGTGCTCTCGGGTGCTCTGTGGTGTGGGCGTGGGGGCAGGGAGTGTTGTGGAGGATGGGGGGGTGCAGTGGGTGGCTCACCCGCATGCTGACCCTGCCAGGGTTCACCCTGCAGCCTGGTCAAAATGGGCCCACAGGGCCTCCCGGACACGGATCCCCTCAGGGTCGACCTGGCGACTGGGGGCAGCGTGTGGCTGGACGTTGGCCCTGCCAGCCTCCACAGCCCAGCCCTGGAAGAAGGCCTCTCCCTTGCTCTCCACCAGGTTGTGGAGTGTGCTGCACGTGGCCACAACCTGGGGGATGTTGGTGAGGCCTGCATCCAGGCGGGTGAGGAGACACCTCCAGCGCCCTTTGAGGCGGCTGAAAGTGCGCTCGACTACCTGGCGTGCATGGTTCTAGTGCGTGTTGAACCGCTCCTGGCTGGCTGTGACATGGCCCGCATAGGGGTGTATAAGCCATGGCCGGAGGGGGTACGCCACGTCTGCGATGAGGCAGGGGGGCATGGTGGTGTCCCCCATAGGGATCTCCCGCTGGGGGATGTAGGTCCCCGCCTCCAGCCGGAGGCACAGGCCCGAATTTCTGAACACCCGGGCATCGTGGGTGCTGCCAGGCCAGCCAACATAAATGTCCAAGAAGCGGCCCCGGCAGTCCACCAAGGCCTGGAGGACCACAAAAAGGTATCCCTTTCTATTCAGGAAGTGTCCTCCTCTGTGCTCTGGGGCACGGATGGGGATATGGGTCCCATCTAGGGCCCCAAAGAAATTTGGGAAGCCCAGCCTGGCAAACCCCACAATGGCAGCATCCAGGTCCCCAAGCCACACGAGCCTGTGGAGGAGCAGGGCATTGACTGCGCAGACGACCTGCAGGGGAAGGACATGAGAGAGCACCGGTGAGGGGTGTGCAGGGTGTGTCTGGTCCTCCCCCTAGGGCTCCCCCCATCCCCACAGGGTTCCGCCCCCCCCGGGTCCTCTTACCTCCATGAGGACAGCCCCGATGGTGGCCTTGCCCACGCCAAACTGCTGCCCTATGGATCGGTAGCTGTCTGGAGTGGCCAGCTTCGAGACAGCGATGCCGACCTGTTTCTCTACTGTCAGGGCACATCACATGGGGGTGTCCTGGTGCCGTAAGGCAGGGGTGAGCCACTGGTAGAGCTCCAGGAATGTCTGCCGGCTCATCCAGAAGTTCTGGAGCCAGCAGTCGTTGTCCCACTCACCGAGCACCAGCCGCTCCCACCAGTCTCTGCTTGTGGGGTATCTCCACAGCTGGTGGCGTGTGCGGCGGGGGCGGGGGGGACAGGGCTGGGAGGGCAGCAAGGTCTGGGGCTGCTTCCTCATCCCCTGGGGGCAGCTCATCTTCCTCAAATAAAATATGGTCAGCTGCCTCCTGCATGGCACTGAGCAGGGCAGCCACTGGTCCTCCAGGGGCAGGTGTGTGGGCCTCTGGCTGCTGCTGCTGCTGCTGCTGCTGCTGCTGGAGGTCCATGCTGCTTCCACGGGGCGTGTGCTTGTGGCTCTGCAGACCGCGTGCTGTGCAGGCTGAGTGTGTCTGGAGCCCTTTAAGGGAGTGGCTTGCTGTTGCCCCGGAAGTGCTAGTCCGGCATGTGACCCTGTCTGCAGCTGTTCCTGGCACCCTTATTTCGATTTGGGCCGCTTTTGTGTGTAGACTCTCCCCTGCAGTGCCTATTTCAATGTAGTGTTGTCCAACGTCGACGTTGAACATTGATGGCACCAGCCCTGCAGGATGTGTAGACGATATTAATCGAAATCGCTTATTTCGATTTCACTACATCGAAATAAACTATTTCGATGCAGCATCCCAGTGTAGACATAGCTACTGAGTCAGAAACAATGGGCAACCTAGCCCAATATTCTGTCTTAAGACAGTGCCAATAGCATATGCTTCAAACGGAATGAACAGGACAAGCAATCATCAAGAGACTATCCCCTGTCACCCATTCCCAGCTTTAGGTAAACATAGACTATGAATACTTAGAGCATGAGGCTGCATTCATACTCATCCTGGTTAATGGCCGTGGATGGATCTATCTTCCATGAACTGATTTAGTTCTTTTTTGAACCCTGTTATAGCCTTGGCCTTCACAGCATCCCCTGCCAAACAGTTCATAGAATCTTAGGATCCTAGGGTTGGAAGGGACTTCAGGAAGTCATTGACTGCAGCCCCTGCTCAAAGAGGGCGTTCTACAGGTTGACTGTGTTGTGTGAAGAAGTACTTCCTTTTCTGTGTTTTAAACTCCTCACCTAAAACAAGCAATGTGAGATGTTAAGCTCTCTAGTGTATGCTAAGTCCCACCCTTCTTTCAGAGATAGGTTGCTAAGTCCAGGCAAAGGTGGAGGGGATACATACCTCACTTTCCTTGGGATTCTTAGCTACAAACCATCTCTATCATGGCATAAGGCACTGGTACTCTTCTGTGAGTTGAGATATGGAGGGAGGACTCACATACAGTTTTTAGTCAAAGGTATTTAGCTTTTAGTCAAGGGTATTTAGTCAAAATCCCAGTTCAACTCTCCTTCCCCCTGACAGGCAGAAGCAATTTGAGGAGAGATCTGCCACCATCTCAGGAGGCTCTCCTAGCCATGGGCTTATGAAGTATTCACATGTGGGACTTCCATGGTCTCTCCAGTTGAAGCTGTGGACAAATAATGAGAGAATCATTGGAACAGAGAGATAGCAGGCATGGGAATGGCAGTAGTCCAGTGGTTTGGACTCACCAGGCAGATAAGTGACTGAGGAGCCCCTCCCACCAGCTCTAATTAATTTTAAAATTATATATCAACAATTGGCTGTAGTCAGTAGGAGAGATGAGGGTGAGTTAGATGGAGGAGTGCCTAACTTCTCCTGGTTTGTACATCATTCTGGAGCTTAGGGCTACGTGTACACGTGCACGCTACATCGAAATATCTTATTTCGATGTAGCGACATCGAAATAGTCTATTTCAATGAATAACGTCTACACGTCCTCCAGGGCTGGCAACGTCGACGTTCAACTTCGAAGCTGGGCAGCACCACATCGAAATAGGCGCTGCGAGGCAACGTCTACACGCCAAAGTAGCACACATCGAAATACGGGTGCCAGGAACAGCTGCAGACAGGGTCACAGGGCAGACTCAACAGCAAGCCACTCCCTTAAAGGGCCCCTCCCAGACACAGTTGCACTAAACAACACAAGATCCACAGAGCCGACAACCGGTTGCAGACCCTGTGCATGCAGCATGGATCTCCAGCTGCGGCAGCAGCAGCCAGAAGCCCTGGGCTAAGGGCTGCTGCACACGATGACCATAGAGCCCCACAGGGGCTGGAGAGAGAGCGTCTCTCAACCCCTCAGCTGATGGCCGCCATGGCGGACCCCGCTATTTCGATGGTGCGGGACGCAGATCGTCTACACGTGCCCTACTTCAACGTTCAACTTCGAAGTAGGGCGCTATTCCCATCCCCTCATGGGGTTAGTGACTTCGACGTCTCACCACCTAACGTCAATTTCAACTTCAAAATAGCGCCCAACACGTGTAGCCGTGACGGGCGCTATTTCGAAGTTGGCGCCGCTACTTCGAAGTACCGTGCACGTGTAGACACGGCCTAGATGTCCAGATGATCAACTTGGGGCTGCAGTATGCATGCTTGGAGGCAGAATACAGGCAGCTAGAGAAGTCTTCCTGAGGAAATACAAAATGAGGGACCTTCAGAGCTCAGGGACTACTGAGCAGGGGTTTTCTGAATCCCTTTAGGGCCTGATTCTGTGATTTAGGCAGTTAAATTGGCAGTTAGGGTCCTAAGTCCTGTTATCACTGCAGCCCTCTGTTCAATCCATATTTACCTCTTTATTAATAACAGCACAATGCTTTTGCAACACTTTCCATCTCCGAAGTTCATTGCAGACATTGGATTAGATGCTGGCCCTACATTGTGGATTCTCAGAGGGACAGAGAGTTATTGTACTGGCTACTAGCACAACTTCTCCCGTCTCCTGTTTTTGGGAACACGATTAGTAGAAGGGAGCTACAGATGGGGCATCTCTGCATCCCAATGATTTTCACTGGGATGAGGTAGGGGGTTGGGGTATAGGAGGGCTGTGAGCTGTGGCTTGGGGTGTGGGCTCTGAGGTGGGCTGGGAATGAGGTCCTTGAGGTGTAGGAGGGAGCTCTGGGTTGCAAATAAGGGTTTTGGAATGTGGGAATGGGCTCTGGACCGGGGCAGGGCATTGGAAGCAAGAGGGGACATGGCCTCTCAGCTGCAGATGGGCATAAGAAATTTGAGGTGCAGGAGGAATCCCCAGACTGGGTAGAGGGTTGGGATATGGAAGCAGGTGAGGACTCCAGCTGAGGATGCCGATTCTGGAGTAAGGCCTTTGATGAGTGGTTTGGGGTGCAGGGGGGGCTTTGGACATGGATGAGGCTTCAGCATGTGTGAAAGATCTTGGGGCTGAGGCACAATGTTGGATGTGGGAAGGGATATAGGTTCTGGGCTGGGGGTGCAAGGTCTGGGATGGGATTGAGGATGGTGGGTTTGGAGTAAAGGAGGGAGCGCCAGGTTGGGGCAGGGAAGAAGGGTGAAAAGTGTGGGCTCCAGGCAGTGCTTACCACAGGCATTTCCTGGAAGTGGTAACATGTCCAGCCAGATCCTAGCCACAGGTTCTTCCAGGCAACTCTGTAGCATGTGTTTTGCTTCTGCCCATAGGCATCACTTCCGCAGTTCCCATTGCAGTTCCTTCAGAGCCAGTGTTTGGGGTGAGGGCAATGCATGGAGTCCCTTACACCAGCCATCACTTCCAGGAGTTCTGTGGACTTCTAACAGTTCAGTCAGCAGTGTGAGCAGAGCTGCTAGAGTCCCTTTTCTGACCCAGTGTTCCAGTCAAAAATACCTCACAGTCCTAACCACGATATTGTTTCATCTGTTATTTTTGACATTGATTTGGTTTGGTGTGAATGTGTATTTAGGGGTCTCTGTGTTCATTCTTTTATTTGAAGTAGGTTTCATTCATTTATTTCTGTTGCTGTTGTTTCACTTTCTAGTTTACCTTCTTGATTACTTCCCTCTGACTCCTTTTTACTGACTCCATATTTGGTCACTCCTGTGCTTTCCTTATATAGAGATATGAGGTATCACAGAAGTGCTGTTCTTGAACTGTCAGAGAAAAGCTCTTCCTCTTCATCTTCTGTGGATTGTTCCTGCGGCAGATAGGACTGGACCAATCTGTTTTTCAACTCATTGCGATTCTACAATGGAAATCTGAACATCAGCACTAAATAAAATAAAACTACCACTAGGTGGTTTGAAAGAGATGTGGTTAACCTCAGATAAACTGCTTTATTGAATGTTCTCTGCTCAGTAGAAGAATAAGAGAGAAAGATGTACACTGAACTACAATACTAAGACTTTTTAATTGTAAGACTTAGATTTTTACCTGGCTTGATACTTAATGTTTTGCTGCCTTAGGCAACAAAAGAAAGAACACTCTTTGAGAGGCAATCATATTGACAAGAGAAGTATGCAAAACTGGTAAATGATTTCTCTAGAATGCTGCAAGCATTCCACAAATATCCTGCTTTCTTGTGACATATTCAGGAGTGAGATGGAGTGTACAAACTCCATAATGAGAAGGAAGTGGTTAAGGAGCCATTCTGGGCCTTGTGGGACTCTCTTCTGTTTCATCTGCAAAAGCTGCTCTAATTGATGAGGAAACATAAAAGAGATCCAGACAGCTCAGAAGAGGTGCAGACAGGACCAAACTTTCTTGGGAGCTCTTGCATAAGGCACAGTAAGATCCTGCCTGAAGGGGCAAGTAACTGCAACCCTAAAGTCTAGCGCAGGGAAGGGTGTCTCACGGTGGAATCATTCAATCCAGTCACTCATTTGTGAGGCTTTCGACCTCACCTTGGACTAGAAATGTAAGCTGTAGGAAGTGGTCCAGGAGGAAACTACAAAGCATTCTGGGATGCTTGCTGTGGCTGCTCTTTGGGTCACAATGTGATGGAGACAGAGGGCCTGAGATCCTCAACAAACCAACCTTTTGTGAAGAGGGTATGCAGAAGTGATCTGAAGGCACTTTCTTTTTTAGCGATATTTCACACACACAATGCCCCCCTGCCACACAAGCAGATTTACTTGTTGTTGCTCAGGTCTCTAACTTAATTAAGGATGTTTTGATTTTGGAAAATAAGAGGAAAAATGTCCATGCTTTGTTTTAATGATTGTATTAACAACCTGCAACCTATACTGGAACATGATGCTACACGCTGAGAGGCCTCTGGGAGACAGGCTGGTGCTGTCCTACAGACAAGCACCTAATCATAGGAAAATTTTCCCTTGCAATCAACCCCATTGCCATCTTTGTCCACATATTTACTCCAAAGACACCACCACTGGACCAAACCACTTCAGTTACACAATCAGGGGCTCCTATTCTTGTGCTTCCGCTAATGTTATATATGCCATCATGTGCCAGCAATGCCCCTCTGCTATGTATATTGAAAAGACTGGACAATCACTTCACCAATATAGAATGGATACAAATCAGACATTAGGAATCTGAATATACATAAACCCCTCAGTGAGCATTGTGACGGCAGAGGCCATGGTATGAAAGACCTGAGAATCTGTGTCCTACAGTAAAGAGACTGTAATAGCAGATTGCAAAGGGAGACATCTTAACTGGAATTTCTTCACAAATTTGACACTTTGCACCTTGGCCTTAATAGAGATAGCAATTACCTTAAACATTGCAAGGACAGCTTCCCCCTCTTTGACATTTGTAGTGATCTCAGGCAAGACACTTAACTTAACAGACACTTGTGAGTAATTTCCATCCTACCCTTTGGCCCCACCCAGCTCCTCCTAGCTGATTTGCTAGTTTTCATTCCATTTTTTTTGTTTTCTCTCTCTCTGTTATATATTCGTCATGCCAGTTCATTTTTCAGCGCTATCTCCAGGTCTGAAGAAGTGGTTGTGCCCTGCAAAAGCTCATCACCTAATAAAGTATTTTGTTAGTCTTTAAAGTGCTATAGCTCTGCTCTTTTGTTTTGTGATGATACAGGCTAACACGGCTCCCTCTCTGTGACTATTCAAAATAGTGTTATTTTATGAAGTTTATTTTTATTTTGAATTTCCTTAAAAAGGGATTTGTAATATTTTTCCCGTCATTATTTAGTACATTTTTAAACAGTGGAGCTGGGCGTGCCTCACTGCCGTGACGCCTCCTGCTGGTCACTTGGGAATTAGCTATTCCGCCTTCCAGAACTCCCTCTTTAGGCTGCTGTTACCTGCTTGCATGTTATTCATCCACATATGACAGCACCCATGTTCCTCCCAGGCCCTGGTGTCCTCCTTCAGGCTATTGCTCTGGTGTAAAGCCCCACACTCTTGATCCCTTCCCTTCTAGGGAACCCCAAACCCCGATGCCCCCCTTGTCTCAGTGGGCTAGTGTCACTCATCATCTACCCCTTTGCCTCAGGGGCAAACTGCAGTCTGAAATGGCCACTTATCATTGGCATGGGGTTGGTCCTGTTGCCTTCTGCTTCTCTGGCTGCTTCCCTGCAGTGCTACTGCCCTCAGGCCTCATCTCAGGCCCTGAAGCCTGGGAACTTGCCCTGCTAGAGCTCCCTCAGAGCACTAACCAATAGATTGCATCACTGGTAATCCCAATCCTGTTATAATTTGATGGAGAATATGGGCAGCATCTCAATTCTGCTGTGAGATCGAAGAAGAAAAGTGGGAAAAACAAAGGGGAAGGAGAAAAAGAAAACAGGATATGGAAAATTATTGATGTGACTGATGGACAACCAACAACAGGTGCCCCAGCAGCAGCAACAAAAAACATGTTGTTCCAACAAATGATCTAGCAACTGCAACAGTAAGCTATGAAGCCACAGCAACAACAGCAGCAACTCATTCAGCAGACAGTAGCTGAAGAGCGAGAGAAGCAACAGAAAAAATGGTGACAATAGGACTCTGGGCCTTTTAGGGCCTTGAATAAAAATTGGTGGAAAGGAAGGACTTGAGCACCCCTATTTTGTTGTCCCATAAGGACACAAACTCAGAAGGTAACAGGCCAGAGGGACAAGTCTCTATTTACAGAATGAGTTGAACTTGCTTGCTGGAAAAGGATACTGTGTTTGAGTGAGAGCTGGGACCCAGTGACCCAGGCTACATCACCAGTAACCTGAGCCCCATCACAGGGAAATAACTAGATGGACAGAATCACTGGTATAATGAAAAAAAAACATTAAAATATATGTGATATGTTTATTGCTTTACCTAGTAATCATTAGTTTAATGCTGTAATATTTTGGATCATTTAACCTATAGATAGGATACAGAGTTAAGGCTGATGAATGATACATTTCTGACCATTTTATGGTAATCTTGTCCCTGTCAAGTTAGCAAATATGGAATGCAGTTCTGTATTGCTTAAATGCACAGGGCCAGTTACTCCACTACCTTGCACCTTGTGTGATCATTTATGTCTTTGCAAAGTGGGCATAAAATGTTACCAAGGTTATCATTTTGCAAAGGAGGAGATAACTGTATAAGGTGCACAGCAGTGGAGAACACATCTTTTACATTTTTGCTCTGGAATGGTTTTGGATTTATTTCAGATATATAGATGAAAGGTTAGATTCACCCTTCTGGGTGGAGGAAGGTGAAAACTGTGACATGGAAGGAACGCCCTCCAAAAGAAAAGAGTATTCCCACTGCCACCCTCTCTGGAGTTTGACTCGGGGGTCAAAACATCAGTCTCTGGCTGTATCTACACTAGGTGATAAATTTCAATTAGAATTTAAGGCAGCTTGATTGTACCAAGTGACTGTCTTCACTGTAAATACGATAAGCTTGATTTAGGGAGCACTAAAATCAATATCATAACATTGCCTGAACCAAGTGGGTGTAGCATCAAGTTTGAATTTAACAGTTCAGATGGAGGCTAGCGTGGAAATGCCATGTATTTGAATTGAATTCCTTAGCCTCCAGAAGCTGATTGGTGCTGCTGTACACAGCTCACAGTTCCCTGTCACTCGCAGGAACCGGGAAACTGACCAGCGCACCAGCCCTGATCAGAGTCTCAGCTCCTGAAAGTGGCAGGGATCTGGGAAAACAATGGTGCTGCTGCACCTGGCTCCTTGTTCTCCGACACTTGCAGGAGCCAAGAAACTGATCAGGGCAACACCTGATTCCATGCTATACCTGGCTCCCAGCCACCATGGGCCAAATGCAGCAGTGCTGGTCAGTTTCCCAGATCCTGCAAGCGGTGGGGACCCAGGAACCAGGCAGCAGGGTGAGTGCTGCCAGTGGTGAGGGTGCAGCAGGGCCCAGGGGAGGGCGCAGAGTGTGGGGTGACAGGAACTGCAGGATAGGTTCCCACAATGCACTGCTGCAACAATCAATGCTTGGCCACTCTAGTGTGGCGTCACTAACTCCACTTTGTGTGGACTTTGTGAAGAAGTGAGGATACTCAAAAAAGAATTCATAAAAGCCAGCATTGTAAAATCAAATGTAATAAAATTGAATTTATCTCGTAATGTAGATGTAGCCTCTGATGTAGCAACTGGAGAGACTGAGGCCTCATGGAAGATGTTTTCAAGTAGTGATCTACCAAGTGCTCTGACCGTGCTTCTTCCTGTTAACCTCTTCCTATTGGACAGTTAGCTCCGTAGTAGAACGGAAGGTGGAGGATGCCCCCTGCACTGCCCACTCTCCCACCCCCGAAGACATTCCGTGCTTTTTCTCCATGGTTAGGGTGTTTTCCCAAAATCTGTCACAGCACAGGCCAGGAGCGACTCTGAATGAACGTCACCCAGTATGTTTATTAACAACATGTAAGTCATATACACTCCCACCATATGCCTTGAATTTTAAGTTTCATACAATCTGGGCACTTCAGAGCTGAATACTTACTGCGGACCCCAATTAGCAAATCTTCCTATGGTTTACAGGAGTGTATTGCCTGAGTGAAGGCTGCAGAACAGGCCTTTAAGGAGCAGGCTACAGACGGTGCAGAAGATATGATGTATGCATGCCAAAGCACTGGGAGAACAATGAGCACAGATTGGCTACTTTATTTTTAGTAAACATCATCCTGCAAAATTGCTGAAATTATTCTCTCAGAAACTTGAGAAATAAAATTTTGTTTGCATTCTATTAAGTCTGTCTTTGAGGTTGAGGTCTAAAAACTGGTGATGTTCCCTTATGCTGTAGAGTTTAATTGATAATTAAAAAGAAAGAAAGAAGAAGGTTTGAGCATATAATTTAGGGTACCATATAGACCTATTAATCAGCTGAGACAGCTGATTAAGAATCCTGGGGATAAAAGGTCAGCAGAGGATTAAAGTAATTCAGTTTATTTATTTATTTGAGTTTAAGTGAAGACTGAAGTATACAGGTGGGACTAGCAGGGAATTTAGATTCTTCCTTTATGAAATCATTTTAAAAATATCTGCTTAGAGATGGGAAAAAAACCTACATTTTCATATTGTTCTAAAAGTATACAATTATAACACAAACACACAAAATACCAGGTATAATAAATCATAGCGTGATCTTTTACTTATGCCAAGGAAGAAAGTATAAACATACATTTTTTATCCTGTTGGGTATGATCTAGTACCCATTTGAAGTCAATGGAAAAGCTCCTACTGACTTCAGTTATGCCCTGTATGAAGCAGCTATATTACCAGAGTATGCCAGTTTGATAGGGAATACAAACCCCACTCACAGAGCAAGCAGGGGGATATGCAGCTGTTCTGTGCTCAACCAACTGTTTGGATAAGAGTTAATAGGGGTCTAGAAAAGCAATGCAGTGTGGTGGGAGGTCCTGGCCAGGGCATGCATTTTCCTTGCTGATTTACAGACATGTTTTCCTTCTTCCTTGAGGCCTGGACAAGTAGATAAGCATGTAGATGCATCAAGATTGTAACTAGAAGGCTTGAAAAATGCATCTTTCGTTAACAGTATCATGTATGTACTCCTGCTCAGTTCTCACTCACTCTGTAAGAATGCATTCAGGGACACATCCTCTGTACTCTCTGTAACCTGCTGACTCAAAAGGTATGTAATGTAGAAAAGTGCTGATCTGACTGAAAATCTTGTAAATAATAAACAGGGGCAGGTAAAATAATATTTATTACCTGCCTGTTAATATTCATTGTATGGGAGTTAACATTGCTACTCAAGGGTGTTACTGGAGGAGTGATAGATGTGAGCAGTTACATACTAAGATAGATAAAAGAGTGTAACTGGTGCCAAATCATTGCCACTCAGAACCTGTGTTGGGTGTCTGAAGTAAATGCGCAAACACAATAAAGGGTTCTGTAGACTCTTCCACTCCTAGAAGTATTTAGTCTGCTTCTCCTTTCATTGCAACACCAGTGCTGTTCTGCCACAGCTGCAAGAGATGCACCGACCTAAGAAGTTAAAAGGAATAGAATCATAGAGCACTAGAACTGGAAGGGACCTGGAATGGTCATCAAACCCAGTCCCCTGCTCTCATGGGAGGACGAAGCATGGTCTACACCATCCCCAGTAGATTTATATTTAACCTGCCCTTAAATATCTCCAGTAATGGAGATTCCACAACCTCCCTAGGCAATTTATTCCGGTATTTAGCCATCCTGACAGTTAGAAAGTTTCTCCTATTGTCCAACCTAAACATCCCTTGCTCCAGTTTAAGCCCATTGCTCTCATTGCAAGACATCTGACTTTTTGATAGGCTAGAGAAGATAAAAGTCCTTTATCTTTATGATCCTGGGAATGCAGCTGATGGAAAGCAGAATGTCTCCCATACAACACTTTCTGAAGGCCTCTCCCTCAGAGAGAGAAGGATATGCTTCTGATAGACCTGACAGGCAGGTATTTCTCAGTCTTGCATACTAACTTAGTGTTTTTCCATTAATTCCTTATATTTTGTTAATGAACTGCCCTGCAGGAGGATAAATTTGGAACTGATCTGGCTGGAAGGCCAACACATGTGAGGAGGCAGTTTACGTCTCAAGAGAGCAGTCCTGTCATCACCTGCCAAGCTGTGAGGTGACCCCTTTCAAACTTCTTGTTACAGACTGTGAACTTTGGACAATGGAGAGGTGGTAGGAGATGGCCTAGAAAGACCAGCAATAAAGATGTCAGATATTTTGGTTGCCCTCAAAGAGCCCTGGGCGGGAGAGGGATGGAGTAGGAGGGAGTAGGCTCCTGTAGCAAAAGAACACCCTCTCCATGTTGAATGGTCTATGTTCTTACTACTAGGAAATGCTCACCATGAGAACTAACAATCTCAACTAGAAGTAAAATAATCAGTGTCATTTAATGCCCTCATGCTTTAATCCACTGATAAGAGATGGCATCTTGTAATTCCTTCTGACTGCTTAGAAGAAAAGGGGAGGTGGTAAGGGAAATGGACCTGGGGCACTTGTACAGAAAAAACTAAAGGGATGGCTGAAGTGTCACCTAGTTAGAGAAGTAGAGGATGCGTGTCTGACAGAAAAGTAAGAGCTAAGAAGAATACCAGCCTAGAAGGGGGAAGTTCTTATTAGAGGTATATATGTGAAGTAAAGAGAAAGGTTTGAGGGTTGATCCAAAGCCACAGACTTTAATGTACTTTGGATTAAGTACTTGATACTGCAGAAAATGTTGGGATTCAGGTTCGGGGAGATGGTGGGGTCTGGAACAGGATCAGACAGAGTGGCAGTTTAGGAGCTACTCTATAATGGCTATTGGATGAGTAAGGACCAAGAGACTATGAGGGAGGGAAATAGCTATAAATCCGGGCATCAGAATGGTAGGGCCAGGAAGAAGAAAAAGAGGATTGTTGAGCCAGAGGAAGAGCAGGCTGAGGGGTGATTCTCACTTTGATAGACTGAGAGGCAGGTATTTCCAGGTGATACCATGAGTGGTATGCCTCAGTTTTTTTGTGTTCTTATAGCTTTTTTCTAAGGGACGAAAAAACTGACCCCATGTTGAGTAGTGACAGCTGCCCCATACTGACCAGTACAGTACACAGTAATTTTTATCTAAACCACAAGTTATGACTTGATGAGAAAACATTGGATGAAATACTATGGCTTGAGAGACTCAGTCTAGAATCTTTAGATGATCACCATAGTCTGTTGTGACCTTAAAAAAAATCTAGTAATCTCTCAAATGGGGATTTCTAGAAACATCTATTACTAATTATTATACATATTTATACATTGAAAGATGATTTATTAATTATTTGATGATATAGTATTTGTATCCAGTGTCATAGGTTTGCATATGTATGTGACTCAGTTTTGTGTTTGAAGACACCCATTGTTACTATACGGGGGAACATATGGACCATAATTATGTTTGTAATTATTATTATTAGCTCTCATGGTGTGACGCTTTACCCTCTTGAAGAAAAATAGCTCTGTCTGTCTCCCTGAGTCTATATTTGATTTACTAACAATTATGTTATGGGATTAACATTTGTCACAGGCCTGTGTTTTTCCTTCAATTATAACCTTACCAAGAAATCAACAAGGCCACGTAATAAAATGCAAAGCTATTGGCTGAATGTTTTGTGGGCATTTGCAACAAATTACTTTTCCGTGGGAGAGCTGTGAGGCATATGAGTTTCTTTTAAAAGGTTCCTTGTTTTCCTACTGCTTTTGCGGTGAAATATGTGATTGGCTCACCACTTGTGATAAAGTAAATGACACGTTACAATACTGTTTCTTACCTTTCCTGTTATACTTTCATTTAGCCCTTTGCTCCTTCACTACTCAGTTTGTCCAATTATTGGAGTGCACTTTGGGTTATTCAATTATCTCAATATTAGCTATTGTGAAGCATTGTTTTAAATGTATATTTTAACAGCACAATTTGTTTTGACAGAATGATTTGTAGAGCTGCAGCAAGCTGTTCACCAGAGACTTAAAATCTGGTGCACAAACTTTCTAATCTTGCAAGCTTTAATTCACAAGCTCTCTGGTGTTTTGCCATTAGGATCATGATGAGATGCAAATCAGAAATCGTGCTGCTGAGCTCCTAAGCTGTCAAAAAATGTCACACTGTTCAAATGTGGGAGCCAGCAGAGCTGCTAAGATCCTCAAGTACTTCAACATTCACCACGAGATCACTGTATCATAGTTGTCATATTTTTTTCCGAATCAGAGAAAAAGAGGGTCTGAGCATAAATGCAGGCCGGAATGCTAGAGAGACTGTTTGGTGAGGAAAAAAAGGAGAAAAGTGAAACACAGTTAGCCACACAATTCTGTTGTATTTTTTTTTCCCTGCCTGAAAACAACAGATAGACTGGGAGACACAAAGACGACAAGGGGACTATGCTATTGTGAGCTGACCTGAACACACACTTCAGGGCAATTCTGTCTTAATGTCAGTAATACACCAATCCAGTTTCATTGATTTCACTCCCAACTCATACTGACAGCAGAATTTACCTACATTGTAAAATCTTTAGGGCAAGGTCTGTCTATTTGTTATGTGCCTGCTACAATAAAGTCCAGATCCATGACTAGAGCTCCAAAGCAAACAACGGTACAAATAATAACTAATCACTTCTTTCTGATCTCATTTACATCAGAGAAAATGCACAGAGATGCTTAATTACTCCAAATTTACAATGGCATGACAGTAGAATTTTGCATGCTTCAATTTCAGTTTAGAATGATCAGCAAAAGGAACATCTTGGCAATATAGGATGGAAAAGTGCACACTCTTCACGTTGAATTACTTTCTTTTATTTTGTTGAATGTCAACTAAGTAATATGAAACATTCTTGGGAGCTTTAAATAACGTTAAAATTATATAACACATTATCGGCCTGAGTTCTTCTAATTTATGCTAAGGCCCCTTTGTACCACTCTGCCTGTATGAAGGGGCCATAAAGTGACAATAAATCACAATTAGAGTCACTTCAAAATGTATTCACATTACCAGTGTACAGGAGACTTATTGTCAATAATAATCAAGCACATTATTGTTCTTGGACACATTGGCCATGTCTACACGTGCCTCTCTCTTTCAGAAGGGGCATGTTAATTAAGCACTTCAGAACAGGTTAATGAGGCACTGAGATGATATTCGTTTTAGAAATAAGGTAATTTCAAAGTGTGGGGTTTATTCTGAAGTGCCTGGGTCTAGACAGTCAGTCTGTTTTGAAAGCAGCACTTTGGAAGTGCAACTGACTGCCATTATGCTAAAGAAGTTCTGAATATGCATGTTAGTGCCTCATTAACCTGTTCCAAAGTGCCTCATTAACATGCCCTTTCCAAAAGGGTGGGGCATGTGTAGACACGACCATTAGAGTGAATGGTAGCATCATCAGAGTTAGGGGTGAACGTTAGTGTTTTCACTTTGGTAAGGAGTAACAAAGGTCTTGTCTGCATGGTGGAGTAATATACAGTCCAAGAATGTGATTTCTATGGCATGCTAACATGTTATATGTTAATTGGCCCATGCACATGAATGGTTCCCTAGTGTGTTTTAATGTACAGTAAACCCTTGACTTAACAACTAATGGCGGGGGGGGGGAGGTTAAAACTGAAAGTCCATTAAATATGAGGATTTACTGACCACCAACTCTCGCCAGGATCCCCCAGCCTTCTCCACCTCCCCTTCCAAAATGCCAGCAACTCACCAGAGCCGTTGTCATTGGAGAAGCTACCAAAGCTCACTGCTACTATTGGAGGAGCCTCTGGGGCCCACTGCTCCACGTGGCTGGAGTGGCTGGAGCTGCCTGATCGTGCCGTGGCTGAGCCACCGGAGTGGCCCTACTGCCATAGGGGCTGGAGACACCGAAGCCACTGCCATGCAGAGCTTGAGCCACCGCAGCCTGCTGCTATATAGGGCTGGAGTGGCTGGCCTGCCATGCCACTGGAGGAGCCGCCATGCTCACCTCCTACCAGTGGTGGGGCACATACATGAAGCCATCTGTCTGCATATGCACCCCAGCCCTGGTGGGAGGAGCACACAATGGCTCTGGTGGTGGTGGTCCAGGCCATGGTGGAGGGTTCAGTGGCAGTGGCTCAGGTAATTCACCTTACATTTTTGGGGGTAGGGGGTGGGATTTAGGATTTTATGGGCCCTAATTAAGCAGACCTGGGGAACAATGGGGCCTGGCAAATGTTGGTGGTTTCCAAAGTCTGCTAAATGAGGGTCTGTAAAATCGAGGGTTTACTGTAGTAACATTTCAAAGAGCATAAGTTACAGCTCAGTAGTGAACCATTAGTGTGAATCAGCAGGAACTCCATGGACCAATGATTGTATGGCATGTTAGTCCACATTTGAAATCTTACTCCTTTGGTTTTATTGCTTCACCATCATCAAGAGAGGTCCAGTATTTTTTTTTGTTTGTTTTTTTTTCATGAAACCAAATCACTCTCCATATTCATTAAAAGAAGATGCTACCATGATCATCCCTTCAAGGTGCTGAATCACTGGAAAATGACAGTCACAGAGATTTGGATCCAGACATACTCCGGATTGAATGGAAGTTCATCTTCCATTTTCAACAAAATGTTGGGGAAAAAAGTGCATACAACTATCTGAACTGAAACACACTTTAATGCACTATTTCCATATATTCTCACACTAATTATGCTCTTACATTTATACTGCCAAATCCTTCTGCATTCTTATACACTCATCTCAGCATTCACCTCATCTTTACAAATAAGCAAACAGCAGCAAGACAGCTAAGAATGAAGAAATCATAACACAGCTCTGAGAAGCACCAGCCTTCTACCCCAACACTGACTATACAACATGACAACATAAGAAAATTGAGTATCTAGGGAAGACCAAATTTTCAGAAGCATTGTCAAGGGATTAAATTTACATTTTTGTGATAGTTTTAATTGGATATTGAAATGCTATTTTAGTTTAAGCTATTAACAGCTTTTCCTGTTAAACACCAGATTGCTTAAATAGTATATTCCTGGAAAGAGGACAAACTAACCTTGCTAAACAGAGAAAAACAGCGAGAAGTTATTTGAATGTAAGATTCTTCAGACTTTTTATTTTGCCTATGTCAAGATCACTGCTTGAATAGCTTATTTTATGTAACTAAGTTAAAAATTTCCCGTAGAGTCATAAAATTTAGGTAACATCACTTATAAACTGTTTTGTTTATTATGAGTAAACTAACTTTAAATTAAAACATTCTACCCCATCTGCAAAATGTTTTATCTATGTACAATATACTGAGAACTTAAAATTGATGAGAAAAATAGTATTAGATGGGAGAAGAACCCATTTTTAATGTGTCATCCCATTAAAAGGTAGCCACAGAGAGACGTGCAGCAGATATAGCCATGGAAGCAACCTTTTATTTAAAACACAGTCATAGTTAATAATGATTATTCTTCCTGTCTTAAATTGTGGTACCCCTTAAAGCATGGTGAGGAGATCCCTATATCACTGAAGCAGTGGGAGTCATATTTCTGACAGTGGCACAGAGAGGAAATAAAGATAAGGGTGATACCATTTTTTGGTCTTCCAAGATTAAATGTACTTTAGTGATGCAGGTAAAGGGTTGTAAACCATATGAAACACCCAGTAAATTACTGGGTTGTGTGTTCCCTTTTCTTCTAATCATCAAAGATATATAATAGCTATTGCAATGCAGTCAAAGACTATCCATATTTCACACAAAGACAATAAATAATTAAAGATATCCTTATCTATACCCAATGCTCCTGGCTGTAGGCAAAGGAGAAAAAAGGTAATGATGTTGTCCCTGTATCGGAGCGGTAGCCGTGTTAGTCTGGATCTGTAACAGCAACGAAGGGTCCTGTGGCACCTTATAGACTAACAGAAAAGTTTTGAGCATGAGCTTTCGTGAGCACAGACTCATTTCATCAGATGCATCTGATGAAGTGAGTCTGTGCTCACGAAAGCTCATGCTCAAAACTTTTCTGTTAGTCTATAAGGTGCCACAGGACCCTTCGTTGCTGTTGTCCCTATAATTTGTCATGGAAAACCTGCGTATGAAATGTCATAAACAAAACAAGAAACAACTATTGTCAAGAAATGTCATAAATAAAACAAGAAACTATTGTTGTCAAGTACTCCTGCATTTCTACTACCATAAAAGTTCACATGAATATTCAGTCAAATGTTTTAATGAATTTGCTTCCATTTTATTCACACCCTTTTGAATGTTTCATTTTATGAACATTCTAACACGACAGATTGGCTCAATGGCAGAAACATGTCTCTCCTAATGTAACAGATGAACTGAAGCAAATCAGGACTGAGCACTCTGCTTTTGTGGATGCAGGTTTTTTCTACTCACGTTGATCACGTCATCTTGACTGGTGGAAGATAGTGAAAAAATAGAGTTCTGTGTCAGTATCTCCTTTAGTACAATATATTGATGCTTCTGTTATAATTGTCTTTCAAAATATCATTGACTATTTGGCTAGTTATTATCTAATGTTCTGTTCCTTGTTATTTTTCATACTAGAGAGACAACTTTCAATACATCTGGTTGACTGAGAGCTCCTGGACATGGAGAGAGTGCACTGGTAGAGAGAAGATCTCTTCCTAGAATGATGAGATGTCCAGGATGATAATATCAGATGTATTAGAGGCTTTTGGGAGTGTTGACCATGAGTGTTGGTCATGACCATGTCTGTCTTTCTTGAGGGGCATGCTTGAGCAGTCGATAGAGACAAATATATGGAATTAATTCTCACAATTTAGACAGGAAAATGCGCTAATGTCTAAACGACTAGAAGTTCTGTAGAGTTTCATCTTGTTTCTCTCTTGTTCAACATGGACCAGGGACATTCAGGGAAAAGGACCAAGCTATGGCATTCTTAGCATGTTCATGACAACACCTCATGCTACTTCTCTGTCTCTTCCATAAAGGGGAAAAATGTATTTTCCAAACTATTTATTTGATAACAGGACACAAACAAAGTAATGAAATAAAAATAGCCAAGGATGTACAACTTAGGCAAAGTATAGCACATCAATATCCTTCTAGATGGTTTCCCACTAGGCATTCACTGACAGCAACATGTATCTGTTTAGTAGCAACATCTGCTCCCTGTGCTGAACAGTCATCAGAACATAAGAACGGCCATACTGGGTCAGACCAAAGGTCCACCCAGCTCAGTATCCTGTCTGCCGACAGTGGCCAGTTCCAGGTGCCCCAGAGGAGGTGAACCGAAGACAAGGATCAAGCGATTTGTCTCCTGACATCTGTCTCCAGCCTTTGACTAAAGGCTAGGGGCACCATACTTTACCCTTGGCTAATAGCCGTTTATGTACCTAACCTCCAAATATTTATCAAGCTCTATTTTAAACTCTGTTAGAGTGCTGGCCTTCACAGCCTCCTCCGGCAAGGAGTTCCACAGGTTGACTGTGCTCTGTGTGAAGAAAAATTTTCTTTTATTAGTTTTGAACCTACTACCCATTAATTTCATTTGGTGTCCCCTAGTTCTTATATTATGGGAACAAGTAAATAACCTTTCTGTATTCACTTTCTCTACACCATTCATGATTTTATATACCTCTATCATATCACCCCTCAATCTCCTCTTTTCTAGACCGAAAAGTCCCAGTCTCTCTAGCCTCTCCTCATATGGGACCCTTTCCAAACCCTTACTCATTTTAGTTGCCCTTTTCTGAAGTTTTTGTAAAGCCAGTATATCTTTTTTGAGGTGAGGAGACCACATCTGCATGCAGTACTCAAGATGTGGGCGTACCATAGTTTTATATAGGGGAAGTATGATATTCTTAATCTTATTTTCTATCCCTTTTTTAATAATTCCTAACATCCTATTTGCTTTACTGACTGCCGCTGCACACTGCGTGGATGTTTTCAGAGAATTATCCACTATAATTCCAAGATCCCTTTCCTGATCTGTTGTATCTAAATTTGCCCCCATCACATTGTATATGTAATTGGGGTTATTTTTCCCAGTGTGCATTACCTTACACTTACCCACATTAAATTTCATTTGCCATTTTTCTGCCCAATCACTCAGTTTGCTGAGATCTTTTTGAAGTTCTTCACAATTTACTTTGGTTTTGATTATCCTGAACAGCTTGGTATCATCTGCAAACTTTGCCACCTCACCGCTTACCCCTTTCTCAAGATCATTGATGAACAAGTTGAACAGGTTTGGTCCCAGGACTGACCCTTGGGGAACACCACTAGTTACCCCCCTCCATTGTGAAAATTTACCATTTATTCCAGCCCTTTGTTTCCCGTCTTTTAACCAGTTTCCAATCCATGAAAGGATCCTCCTATCCCATGACCACCTAATTTACATAAGAGTCTTTGGTGAGGGACCTTGTCAAAGGCTTTCTGGAAATCTAAGTATATTATGTCCACTGGATCCCCCCTGTCTGCGTGTTTGTTAACCCCTTCAAAGAACTCTAATAAATTAGTAAGACACGACTTCCCTCTACAGAAAAAAGGCTGACTTTTTGCCCAACAAATCATGTTCTTCTACGTATCTGACAATTTTATTCTTTACTATTGTTTCTACTAATTTGCCCGGTACTGATGTTAGACTTACCGGTCTGTAATTGCTAGGGTCTCCTCTAGAGCCCTTTTTAAATATTGGCATTATATTAGCTGTCTTCCAGTCATTGGGTACCGAAGCTGATTTAAAGGATAGGTTACAAACCACCATTAATAGCTCTGCAATTTCACATTTGAGTTCTTTCAGAACCCTTGGGTGAATGCCGTCTGGTCCTGGAGACTTGTTACTATTCAGCTTATCAATTAACTCCAAAACCTCCTCTAATGTCACTTCAATCTGGGAGAGTTCCTCAGATTTGTCACCTACAAAGGATGGCTCAGATTTGGGAACCTCTGTAATATCCTCAGCCGTGAAGACTGAAGCAAAGAAATCATTTAGTTTCTCTGCAATGGCATCATCTTCCTTGAATGCTCCATTTATATCTGTATCGTCCAGGGGTCCCACTGCTTTTTTAGCAGTCTTCCTGCTTCTAATGTACTTAAAAAACATTTTACTATTGTTTTTTGAATTTATGGCTAACTGTTCCTCAAAATCTTTTTTGGCTTTTCTTATTACATTTTCACACTTATTTTGGCAGTGTTTATGTTCCTTTCCATTTTCCTCACTAGGATTTGACTTCCACTTTTTAAAAGATGCCTTTTTATCTCTCACTGCCTCTTTTACATGGTTGTTAAGCCACGGTGGCTTTTTTTTGGTCTCTTACTGTGTTTTTTAATTTGGGTATACATTTAAGTTGGGCCTCTAATATGGTGTCCTTGAAAAGTTTCCACACAGCCTGCAGGGATTTTACTTTAGTTACTCTACCTTTTAATTTCTGTTTAACTAACCTCCTCATTTTTGTATAATTCCCCTTTTTGAAATTAAATGCCAGAGTGTTGGACTGCTGCGGTGTTCTTCCCAACACAGGAATATTAAATGTTATTATATTGTGGTCACTATTTCCAAGCGGTCCTGTAATAGTTACTTCTTGGACCAGATCCTGCGTTCCAGTCAGTACTAGATCGAGAATTGACTCTCCCCTTGTGAGTTCCTGTACCAGCTGCTCCAAGAAGCAGTCATTTAAGGCATTGAGAAATTTTATCTCTGAATCCCATCCTGAGGTGACATGTACCCAGTCAATATGGAGATAATTGAAAGTCCCTATTATTACTGAATTTTTTATTTTGATAGCCTCTCTAATCTTCCTTAACATCTCAACACCACTATCACTGTCCTGGTTAGGTGGTCGATAATATATTCCTAGTGCCATAGTCCTACTAGAGGAAGAAATTGCTATCCATAATGATTCTATGGAACAATTTGATTCATTTAGGATTTTTACTTCATTTGAGTCTGTATTATCTTTTACATATAGTACCACTCCACCACCCGCATGACCCGTTCTGTCTTTCCAATATATTTTATATCCCGGTATGATTGTGTCCCACTGATTGTCCTCATTCCACCAGGTTTCTGTGATGCCTATTATGTCAATCTCCTCCTTTGATATGAGGCACTCTAGTTCACCCATCTTATTAGACATACTTCTAGCATTTGTGTAAAAGCACTTTAAAAAACTACCACTATCTATATGTCTGCCGTTCACTGATGCGTTGGATTTTTTTTTATATGTGACTGTTTCTAATCTGATCCGGCCCATACTTTACCATCTCCCATCTTCTCTTTCTGACTGACTTCTAGGGAATCTCTATCAATGGAGTCTTGTCTAAGAGAAGTCTCTATCCGATTCACGTGCTCCCCTGCACCAATCGGCTTTCCCCCATCTCTTAGTTTAAAAACTGCTCTATGACCTTTTTAATGTTTAATGCCAGCAGTCTGGATCCACCTTGTTTTAGGTGGAGCCCATCATTCCTGTATAGGCTCCCCCTACCCCAAAAATGTCCCCAGTTCCTAATAAATCTAAACCCCTCCTCCCTACACCATCGTCTCATCCACGCATTGAAACTCTGAAGCTCTGCCTGTCTACCTGGCCCTGCACGTGGAACTGGAAGCATTTCTGAGAATGTCACCATAGAGGTCCTGGATTTCAGTCTCCTTCCTAGCAACCTAAATTTGGCTTCCAGGACATCTCTCCTACCCTTCCCTATGTCATTGGTACCTACATGTACCACGACCACCAGCTCCTCCCCAGCACTGCATAAAATTCTACCTAGATGCCTCGAAAGATCCGCAACCTTCACACCAGTCAGGCAAGTCACCATATGGTTCTCCCGGTCGTCACAAACCCAACTATCTATATTTCTAATGATCGAATCCCCCACTACTAACACCTGCCTCTTCCAAGCAACTGGCGTTTCCTGCCCCGGAGAGGTATCCTCGGCACGAGAGGATAACATAGCACCCTCTGGAAGGAGGGTCCCAACTATGGGATGGTTTCCCTCTGCTCCCATTGACTGCTCTCCTTCCCCGAGCCTTTCATCCTCCTTAACAGCATCAGGGCTGTCAAATTGGAGGTGGGACAGCCCTACTATGTCCTGGAAAGCCTCATCAACATAGCTCTCTGCCTCCCTTAGCTTCTCCGGTTCAGCCACCCTGGCCTCTAAAGCCTGCACTCGGTTTCTGAGGGTCAGGAGCTCCTTGCATCGAGTGCACACGTATGCCACCCGCCCACAGGGTAGGTAGTCATACAGACTACACTCAACACAATAAACAGGATAGCCCCTGCTGTGCTGCTGGGCTTCTGCCTTCATTGCCTGCTCTGATTTAATTTAATTTAATTATATATCGGGATTTTAAGTAAATGCTTCAGATGGGGATTATTATAAAGATTTACATTTAAGGGCAATAGAATAACTAGCTCCCTCTAAACTCCCCTCTCAAAACTCCCTCCTGTTAGCAATCAACCTGTTTACAAGCACCAGGTCGCAGGCTCCCTGGTTGCCTGCCAGCAGGGTTTATATGCTTTGGCCTTCCTGATAGCCCCTCCCTCTGACTAAAGCTCAGCTCAGCCATCAGCACACAGTGTTCCGATTCAAACCTAATCAAGGCTAACAACTTCCAACTGCCACCCTGAGCACACGGCCTTTCAAACAAACAAACAAACTGAGTGACCCTTTATTTTGCAACCAAATAGTTCATATGCTGTAGAAATTTTCCAGAACTGTCCAGTTGACATGTCCCTTTTCCCAATTACTTTGTCTCGCTTGCTCCTGTGAGACTAGATAACAATCTTTATGGGTATAGGGCCATTCCCTTTCATGGACTTGGTGGATCGCAAGTCAGACTTAATCCAGGAACAGATTTTTCTTTTCTGTTCAAAACCCCAGAAAGAAACACTATTATTGCATTACGATCAACAATCCTGATTACTCCCAGTCACAGACTATGGCATAGCTGCTTCTGTATCTGTTACTATGGTTTTAAGTGATTGTGAGACTGAGACTGTGATATCACAGATTGTGAGAGTGTGGTATCTGGCCATTAGTGTTAACAAAAAGAAACAGAGAATTATGTTAACCACTTACATAAGAGTAATGCTACTTTGCAATTATAAAGCTTCTTTTTTCTAGAAACATCAGAGTCCTTTACATACACTAACACCTCACACTTTACTATATACCTGTGAAACTGAGGAACATTATTATTCCCTTTTTACAGATGAGGAACTGAGGTCAGAGAGATTAAGTGACCTTCCCAGATCATATAGGTAGAATAAAATCCACATAGCCTAATTCTTAGTTTTGTACTTTTATCAGAACATCTCTGTATGTGCAGAGAGCAGGAAGCCAGTGGCATTCCTAGAAGAAGGTCCATCATTACATTGCTATCTCTAATTTATTTGATTTCATATGACTGAACAGAAGGTAATCTTTAGATTTATACTGTAGCTTCATTGTATGATTTGCAAGGGGACACAGGGAACTTGATAGACACTTGTAAGCATGTGACTCTCCTTCCAACATTCCCCCAGCTGGTTGGCATTACCACCTGCTCCTGACAACCATACCAGCCCCACCGTGCTTTGCTTCTTCTTTGCTGTGTCTACACTACCACCCTTCTTTGAAGGGAGGATGGTACGTAGGGTGTTGGGAGTTTACTAATGAAGTGCTGCGCTGTATCTGCAGCACTTCATTAAGCAAATTCCCTTGCCCCCCGGCAAAAACTTCGAAGTTTTAAACTTAAAAGTACCAGCTCGTGTCTAGCTGTGGCTCACATGCCAGCACTTTGAAGTGTTGGGGCAAATTCAAAGTCCCTTTACTCCTCAATTTTGAGGAGTAAAGGGACTTCGAAGTTGCCCCGGCACTTCGAAGTACCGGCAGGTGAGCCGTGGCTAGACATGAGCTGGTACTTCAAAGTTTAAAACTTTGAAGATGCCACGGGGGGGGGGAATTTGCTTAATAAAGTGCTGCAGTTGCAACGCAGCACTTCATTAGTAAACTCCCAACACCCTACGTACCATCCTCCCTTTGGAGGAGGGTGGTAGTGTGCACCAGGCCCTTAAGACTTGACAAAATATAGTCTTGCACCTTCTGGATCTAACAAGCTGCAGTCCTTTATTTAGATATGAATCTGAATGCCTTACATATCACCTTTGTGTTACCCAGGAACTTCTCAGTGCTAGCAGACAAAGAGCACAAGGGATACCTAAAGTTTTACTGGGATTCCCTGGATCAGACAGATGCATAAGAATTGCCAAACACTGATCATAATAGATACTGCAAAATGTATCATATTTAAAGAGTCTTGTATCTACCCTGAAAATTATACTTTAAAAGTAGGCAACCAGGAAGTGATATGTCTCAGACAGGTTCCTTTCAGGCAGTGGAACATTCAACACTGCTCTACCTTGGGTCTTTGCCTCAGCTTTTTCCCAGTTTCCCAATGTTTTATCTGTGCTCTCTCTAAACATCCCCCTCATCTCACTGAGGAGTTTTGAGCAGATTTCTGACACCTGTATGGTTTTGCTGAAGGAGAGTTTTCTCCATTCCTCCTCCACTACAATTCAGGGCACTCTATGCTGTATTCAGATCCCTCCATGGGCGTATACAGCTCCAGACAAAAATACTTCTTGCTTCTCCTTCCCAACTGTCTTGGAGTCCTTGCTGTAGGCCTACTTTCATTCAGGGAGACAAGCTATGGTGGTTCCTAAACTCCAGCCAGGCGTCTCCCAGTGAATGAGAGCCAGAGAGCTACTATCCCTTCTGGCCAGTCTGTAGCAGAGTCAGGTTCAGCTCTTTTAGTGCCCCCCTTCGGGTTTGAAACTTACTGCAGGTGTAGCAATATGAGGCTGAGTGCACCTACAGGCTTTCAGAGCCCTACAGGCTTAGTGAGCTGTTGCTATACCCCATTATAACATTTTGTGTATAGTTTGCACTAATTCAGTCAACTAACTAGTCAATAAGCATTACCGGTTACTGGTAATTCTCAAACTTCCCCATTTTCCAAACAATTTTGTTCAGCTGATAATTGCATCAAAAGAGGAACCCAGGCACCAGGGGATTCTAATAACTGGTAAAAGTCTACACTTGGCCTCTTCACAGACAGCAGACAAAATACACAGCATAAAAATGTGTCATAATAGAAATGGAGAGGTAGCTGTGTTAGTCTGTATCTTCTCAGGACAAAAAGAAGTTATGTAGCACTTTAAAGACTAACAAAATAATTTATGAGCTTTTGTGCAGAGCACCTACTTCTTCATGTCTGGAAATAGTACATTAGTGGCTATGTGACTGCTTTTTTCATTTTGTCGTAATAGAAAGTATCTGCCTTAGCTATTGGTAGGGAATGAAAAACAAAAACAAATGAAAAAATGAGCTTTTTACATTCCTGCATCTATAAAAATACATAGCAGGTACTGTCACAACTTAAATGCCATCACTACTTAAAAGCTGCTGATAAATCAATGAATAAACTATTCCCAAGAACTTGAAAACAGAGCTAGAACTGTAATCATAGTGCAATTTGAGCACACTTGTACTAGCTCAACCTAAATGTGTGTATGACTTTAATATATTGACAGTATTACAATACATTGTTAAAACACACTGACAGCATTGGGCACTTACTATCTTTACAACAACTAATACTGATTTTTCAGCCCTGCAAGACAATGATTCACCATGAATGATAACCACTGACAGGTAATAAGCAACTTAGAGTGTGCACAGTTCCTCTGCGAGTGTCACTGCTACATTAAATAACATCCACACACAGGAGTCCACAAATAAAGTGTATAACTTGCCTTGACTACTGGCCCTGCAGATGGTCATAGATCTGATATAGATTGTAATAAACAGAGCATCAAGTCAGCTGAAGATGAAAGATAAAAATGTGAAAAGGAACCCTCTTGTACTTCTCTTTCCCCTTCATTCTGAATTTCCTTATGTGGGAGACAACTGATTAAGCATCTTGGAATAGATGAGTCATTAAGAGTAAGTGGAAGATCAGCGCTGCTGGGGTCAATCTTCGGGAGGTCAATTTAGTATGTCTTGTAAGGATGAACTAAAATGAAATCACAGGATGCCCCCATTAACCATGTACTCCTCACTGTTGCAAGAATTAAGGGAAGTAGATGGGAGCATTTTACCGACTGACTTCCCACAGTACGACCATGCCAGAAATTTGACTTATGGTACATCAACTCCAGACACGCAGGTCTTGTAGCTGGAGTTGCATATATTAGCTTGAATTTCTTTTGTAGTGTAGACCTGCCCTAAGATCTTCAATGTATACTTTAATTCGGGCTTCCATGCCGTCTCCACTAAGGGAGGTCAACAGGAAATCAACGATCTCCAATGGAATTTCCTTATTCCTAACTGTGGGCAGCAGAACTGCAGTCAATGGGGTGCCCTGTAAATTAAATTTAGTGTATCCCCACTCTCTTGCAGGCAGATTATTTCCTCTTATATGGAATTACCTTAAATTCTCCTGAGAACTTTCACAAAGACCTATTTCCCCATGCAGAGCAATAAGACTTATACAGACCTTGTACTCACAGAACAGAATTTTTGTAGAAGCCATAGCTTTATAATACCTTTGCTAAAATTGTACAACCTACATCAAGGCCTAAAATTTGTCCATAGATATGTTGTCATGGTTCATATACATGAGGGCAGGATTTGGCCTTTGGCAAAGCTGTTTCCAGTTCTTTGGATCTTTTCTTCTCTCTTTTTGAATTAGAATCACCTCATTCTTAAACTATATATGATCATTTTACACAAGATCTTTCTTTGATATACTGTAAGATGTTTGTAATATTTAGATGGGAACTCATCCAGGCCTAGCAATTTTCACATATGAGGAAGTCATTAATGTCACAAACTTCCTTAATTATTTTGGGTGAAATGGCTAACTGGGTTTCAACCACAGGAACCTTGGGGAAATTGTATTTTAATTGATACAGATAACATCAGCTTTAATTGCCTTCCTTTCTGTTTGAAGAAAGTTCAGGAAAATATGCTTGCTGTAATAAGAAAAATAGCCTACTCTTTCTTCTCTTTTTGTTAGTATATCAGATCATAATTATTTTACAAGGTTATTTTTTTTCTTAACTATTCACATAGATTGTTATTGTACCTTGATCTCATACAGATTCATCATAATGTAAGAAAGACATAGTTCTTTAGCTCATTTGCTTTCTTTGTGCTACATTCATACATGTGTGTCTTTTATATGTTTGTGAGCTGTAAACTCTGAGTCACAATCTGGTAATTGGTCTGTTCCAGGCACAATGTAGATGTGCATTCCCCTTGCTCAGAACTAGTGGCAAAACTCCCACTGAGCCCCTACATTTTAAACTCATCAAGGCTGGGATGTTTATATTTTCATTTGAGTGTCCAGAGCTCCCGGGAGCTCAGAATGCACAGCTGCATCTAAGGGAATTAGACACCTGATTTGCTGTGGCTTTGAATGGGAAGTGCCCATTTTGCTCCTTGGGTTCTTTGGAAAATCTCACTCTCAATAAATAAAACAAATACATAAGAATATGGACAGCAGTGCACTAGGTTCCCTGATTCATTTATAAGTATATTACAATGTGTTGGTCTTCACCTTTAAGATCTTAATGAGCTAAGTGTTCTGTATGTCAGGAAGTTTTCCCCTCTGTGTTACATGCTGTCATCAACTAGTGAACTACTACTGCTAGAGATCAGGCCAAAAAGTAATACTTCAAGACACAGCCTTATTAGCTGATGGCCCTACTTATGGAATGCCTGAACAACTAAGACGGGGGCGGGGGAGAATTGGGTGTGGGGAAGGGGCAAATGTGACATTCAGACCATTCTGCAAAACTGATGTCTTCACAACAGCAAAACATGAATAACAGTGGGAAAACATTGGAGCACAATCCTTGGGCAATTCTGAAACTTCCGCCTACACCTAAATACTTCATGGACACTTCAGGAATGTAGTTGAATTATACAGAGACATGTAAGATATAGTAACATTGTCTGACAAAAAATCATGGAAATGAATGAAATTTCCCAGATAAATTTAAAATTTTATCAAAGAGCTTGATGACTGATTTTTAAAATAACTTTTTTTCAGTGAATTTGCAATTTGGCAATAGGAAACCACTTTGTGAATGTATAATAGTTACCCTGCATTGTTTCTGTTGGAAAAACAAAAACAAGTTATACAAAATATTGAATGGTTTTGTACTGACATTTCCAAATGAAATGTTTCAGATATTTTTGGTTCTGGTGATTTTAATTTCAGACTTTAATTGACTAAAGCAGCAAAATCATTTAAAATGTGAGGAAACGCTCTAAATCTAAATAAAACATTTCCTTTCAAGTTGAATTAATTCAGTCAAAAGCTGATTGTTTTTCTTGAGTTTTTGATTTAAAAAAAAATCCATATGGGTCTATGTGAAACAATATTTTCCCCTGGAATTGCCAGTGAGCAAAATTTTCATATTCCCTATTCACACACTTTAGCTGCGTCTACACGTGCACGCTACTTCGAAGTAGCGGCAGTAACTTCGAAATAGCGCCCGTCACGTCTACACGTGTTGGGCGCTATTTCGAAGTTGAAATCGACGTTAGGCGGCGAGACATCGAAGTCGCTAACCCCATGAGGGGATGGGAATAGCGCCCTACTTCGACGTTCAACATCGAAGTAGGGACGTGTAGACGATCCGCGTCCCGCAACATCGAAATAGCGGGGTCCTCCATGGCGGCCATCAGCTGGGGGGTTGAGAGATACTCTCTCTCCAGCCCTTGCGGGGCTCTGTGGTCACCGTGGGCAGCAGCCCTTAGCCCAGGGCTTCTGGCTGCTGCTGCTGCAGCTGGGGGTCCGTGCTGCATATACAGGGTCTGCAACTAGTTGTTGGCTCTGTGTATCTTGCACTGTTTAATGAAAGTGTGTCTGGGAGGGCCCTTTAAGGGAGCGACTTGCTGTTGAGTCCGCCCCGTGACCCTGTCTGCAGCTGTGCCTGGCTCCCTTATTTCGATGTGTGCTACTTTGGCGTGTAGACGTTCCCTCGCTGTGCCTATTTTGATGTTGGGCTGAGCAACGTCGAAGTTGAACATCGACGTTGCCAGCCCTGGAGGACGTGTAGACGTTATTCATCGAAATAGCCTATTTCGATGTCGCAACATCGAAATAAGCTATTTCGAAGTTGGGTGCACGTGTAGACGTAGCCTTTGAGTTTATAATGAAAATACTTCGGGTTTAAAAGTCATGGTGAAAGTAAGGGTTAAATCTTGTTCCTGTGGAAATCAATGGCAAACTCCAATTTGACTTTAATTGAGAAGGATTTCACCCCAGAAATTTAATACTGTTCAAATCATAGTTGTTACATTGATCAGATGAATATTTTTAAAAATAATCATTCCCTGATATATGAATCGTCCTCTAATATATATTTTTCTGAAAACTTCCTGATATTTTAAAGACAATATCTCCCTGAATATTATAGTGAATATTCATTAATACTTTATATTTCAAAACATTCCAAGCAACCCGGCCTAGAAGCAATGTTCAATCATCAAATTAAAATTTAGTAACATTTTTAACATTAACTTTTTCAGAGGAAAATGTGCATTCGGCAACATCAAAATATTTCACAAATTTGTGTCTGTTTTATTTGAACATTTCTGAAACATTATATTTTGGGTATTTGATACAAAACAGTGCTCAAAATTTCCTTTGCAATTAAAAAATAAAAAATTAAGAAGGTGTAAAATAAAAAAATATCATTTCATGCAAAAAAATTTTTTTTCATCTTTCTAATTCTCCAAAAAAATGAAGAAAATCAATTTGGACCCTATTCCCCCAACTTTTCCCCAGAAAACCAACAAACAGAAAAAAAAACATTCACAGTCATGTTGGTTCTATTATTAACATTTTATCCTTTCAGGTTTACATTCTAAGAATACCGTTTACGCCTCTTGATTGAAATTAACCCCTGTCCATAGGTCTATCTACTACTTAAGACCTGCTTTTGGTTATTGAACTGAAGTTAAAGCTATATGTACAATTTGAGATTGGAGTTGATTCTCAACTCATGTAGACATACTTGTTTTAAGTCCCATGAAGCAAATGCCCTGAAAGCAGTAGCATGGGACGCAGTGAGCAGCAACACAGTCTGGCTGCTCTGAGTCCAAACCTTCCTTGGCCCCCTAGGTGTATTTTCAGGGGAGCTAGCCTATGCTCCGAGTTGCTGTTGCTCACGCTAAAATGGCTACACTAGCACTCTAACTTGAGGAGAGATGGCATAAGTATGTCTGCATGAGCTGGAAGCCTCACCCCTCTCTTTAAGTGTATTTAGAGCCTAAATGATGCATAAGCTACAGGCTGTCTGTCTGTACAGACATGTATTTTGCTGTTTTGAATATTTGCCTCTATTTATTGCTGTTAAAAAGATGATTCGTTTTCTTTCTCACAATCTTTAATTTTATTGTGATCCTTTTAATTAGCTTGTCAATTTATGGAGATCGATGATGAAGCAACAAAAAAGGCAGTTAATTTTATGAGACAAAAATTATTTGAAAGAAGAAATATGAAGGTAGTTGACTGGAGATTTATCACTCGATTCCATGACATTCCATGGCCATTGCCCTAATAAGTTATCAGAGCTGCTGAAATACCAATTTGGCACATGGCTTCACATGGTTGCCCGCATTCCTACTCAGAGCCTATTACTTAATTCTTCTGTCATTAGGAAATTAAATCAATGATTCCAGTCAAGACTAGAGAGAATTGATATTTGTGTTCAAATTGACTGTTAATTGAAGCCTCAGAAAACTATTCTGAAGCCTGGGGGACTTAAAACAGACAATGAAGAACGAAACAAAATGAACAAAACAAAACACCATAGTCATATTTTGTTTCTGGGGATTCAAAAGTAAACCCGCATTGCTGTGCAGCTTTTATTTGCTTGAGAAAAAAGAAAACTTGTAGATGCTTAATTAACTGCAAGGAATGGTCTATAGATTTTTCTCACTTCCTTTTTGGATGGCAGAGTCTTTATATGGAAAAATAGTGTCTGTTCTCTAAACTGTTAAATGGCTATTACCTGCATTTCTCTTATTTGCACCATAAAGTATGAAAACATGTTTCTTTTGTCATCTAAACAGATCAGCCAGAGAGTTTATTAGCTGAAAGAGAAGGTGATGGCTTGGGTTTCTGGGTCATCTTTCATTGTCCCCACACAACACTTAGTTCTTAGACCCCTTCACTAGCGATGTCAACTGTATGAATCACCAAGCAGAAACAAGAACTCCCAACTGAGTCTAATTAGCTCCACCATCAAATACTGGAGAGGATCAAGTCCAACAGGCAGAGTCCCCACCACCAGGTAGGAATATGCTAAGCACTGTTCTGCTGTCCTTTACTTGTACAATAAGGATAACAACATTTCATTATCCCTTCATTCAAATACCAGAAGAATTTGTAAACCCGCTCTCTCAGACACAGTATGGCTACGTCTACACGTGAAGCCTACATCGAAGTAGCTTATTTCGACGTTGCGACATTGAAATAGCCTATTTCGATGAATAGCGTCTACACGTCCTCCAGGGCCGGCAACATCGATGTTCAACTTCGACGTTGCTCAGCCCAACATCGAAATAGGCGCAGCGAGGGAACGTCTACACGTCAAAGTAGCACACATCGAAATAGGGATGCCAGGCACAGCTGCAGACAGGGTCAACAGGCGGACTAGCGCTTCCGGGGCAACAGCTAGCCGCTCCCTTAAAGGGCCCCTCCCACATACACTCAGCCTGCACAGCACGCGGTCTGAGGAGCCATATAGGCACACAGACCCCGGGGGCCGCAGTCATGGACCCCCAGCAGCAGCAGCAGCAGCAGCAGCAGCAGCTAGAGGTCCACCCAGCCCTCCCGGCAGGAGCAGGGCTTGCCCTGCCCATGCCATGTGGGAGGCAGCTGAGTACCTCCTTGCCCCAGGGGAGGAGATGCCCCCAGGGCAGCAGGGCTCAACCCCTACCCCTGAAGCACCCCGCTCCACCCCCCGCCTCACACGCTGGCGGCTGTGGAGCTACCCCACCAGCACCGACTGGTGGGAGTGGCTGGTGCTTGGGGAGTGGGACGACGACCACTGGCTCAGGAACTTCAGGATGAGCTGGCAGACATTCCTGGAGCTGTGCCAGTGGCTCAGCCCCGCACTCAGGCACCGGGACACTGCCATGCGGCGTGCCCTCACAGTGCAGAAACGGGTCGGCATCGCTGTATGGAAGCTGGCCACTCCGGACAGCTACCGATCCGTGGGGCAGCAGTTTGGTGTCGGAAAGGCCACCGTCGGGGCTGTCTTCATGGAGGTAACAGAACCCACAGGGGGAGGCCAGGGCAGGGCAGGGGGGCCAGAGCAGGGCAGGGGGGCCAGGGCAGAGCAGGGGGGCCAGGGCAGGGCAGGGCAGAGCAGAGCAGGGCAGGGCATGGCAGGGCAGGGCAGGGCAGGGCAGGGGGGCCAGGGCAGGGCGGCCAGGGCAGGGCAGGGCAGGGCAGGGCAGGGCAGGGGGGCCAGGGCAGGGCAGGGCCACGCACACCCTGCTCACCCCTCACTGGGGCTGTCCCATGTGCTTTCTCTGCAGGTCGTGCGTGCAATCAACGCCATACTCCTGCACAGGCTCGTGAGGCTGGGGGACCCACATGCCACTGTCGCCACCTTTGCCACCCTGGGCTTCCCCAACTGCTTCAGGGCTCTGGATGGGACTCACATCCCCATCCACGCCCCGCATCACAGTGGAGGACGATACCTCAATCGCAAGGGCTACCATTCTGTCGTCCTGCAGGCCTTGGTGGACAGCCGGGGACGTTTCCAGGACATTTACGTGGGCTGGCCTGGCAGCACCCACAATGCCCGGGTTTTTCGGAACTCGGGCCTGTGCCACCGGCTGGAGGCGGGGACCTACATCTCCCAGCGGGAGATCCCTCTGGGGGACACCACCATGCCCTTCTGCGTCATCGCAGATGCGGCATACCCCCTCCGGCCGTGGCTCATGCACCCCTACACGGGCCACCTCTCCGCTAGCCAGGAGTGCTTCAATGAGCGCCTGAACTGTGCGCGCCAGGTGGTGGAGCGCTCATTTGGCCGCCTCAAGGGACACTGGAGATGTCTCCTGACCCGCCTGGATGCGGGCCCCAACAACATCCCCCAGATTGTGGGTGCCTGCTGCGCCCTGCACAACCTCGTGGAGAGCAAGGGGGAGACCTTTCTGCAGGGCTGGGCCGCGGAGGCCGGCAGGGCACACGTGCAGCCACCTGCTGCCCCCAGTCGGCAGGTGGACCCCGAGGGGACCCGGGTCCGGGAGGCCCTGCGGGCCTACTTCGACCAACAGGCCGCGGGGTGAACTCTGCCCAGGCCCCCTACTGCCCGCCCCTTCCTCCCCCACACTCCTGCCCCAACGCCCACACCATGGAGCACCCCACCGCCCCCCACTCCCACTTGTCCTGGACAAATGACAGCACGAACTTGTGGGTGAACGTAAATTTTATTTTTTCTGGCCGAACCTTTTTTTGGGGGTGTAAATAAATATGTAAAGCACAAACAGAAAACTAAGTACAAACGTTCAACCAAAGCAATATGTACACAAATAAAACAAACCAAAGAAACAACTGTGTGGCATACATAATAAAAAGAAAACCAGGGAGGAGAAAGGGGAGAACTATTTACGTGGGGGGGACGGGGCAAACGGGGGCACCAAAAAAACAGGGTCCAACTATATACAACAAGGCGGGGTCCACGTCCCGGGCCCCTCGCCCCTATAGCCCGGCACTGGGCGTGCCCGGCCGGGAGCCCTGCCGCGCCTGCAGTCTGGTCCGCGGCTGGGTGGGAGCGGGCTGGACCGGAAGGTATCGGTGCCGGCGAGTCTCAGGTGGCTCCAGGGGTCCCTCGGCACTCTGGCCCTCGCGGGTGGGTGGTGGGGCGACGGCGGACGGGCCGGCGACGGCCGGAGCAGCTGGTGGTGGGGTTGCAGGAGCGGGCATGGCGGGTGATGGCTCGGCCGGCGCGGCATGGGGGGGCCAGGTAGTCCACCAGCCGGTTAAATGTCTGCATATAGGCCCCCCATGCCTCCTGGTGCCAGGCCAGCGCCCGCTCCTGCAGCTGGAGGTGCTGCTCCGATACCTCCAGCTGCCGGCGGAGGATGGCCAGCAGCTGGGGGTCCGTCGCCGTCGCCGGTAGTAGGCGCTGGGTCCGCCGTCTAGCCCTCTGCAGGGCCGGTCGTTCCTCGGCCGAGGGGCTGCCCTGGAGCGATGGTCCCGGAGGGCTCTCCGGGACAACTGAGGCCTCGCCGGCGCTCTCTTCTGGTCCTTCTGATGGTGCAGGTGCAGGTGCAGGTGCAGGAAACAGGAGAGGAGGGGGGAAAGAAGAATGGAGACAGGCGTTAGTGTGGGCCCCGAGCCGTGGCCTTTGTTCCCCCCGCCCTGTGCTGCAGGTTCCCCATCCCCGTCCCCGGGAGATGCTGCTGTGATGGATGGGGTTCAGGGGTCCCCCTGCCCTGCACCCCGTCCCCTGGTGGGAGCGACTCTCACTTCACCCCGCAGGGTCTGAGAGCAGGAGAGGTTTCTTAGGCCACAGATGGCCAGTTTCTGGCAGGAGTGACAGCACCAGCTGTCGGAAGAGACAGTCTTTCCAACCCGTCGTGGGGAGAAGACCCCAAGGGGGGCCCCTCTGGGATGCAGCTTTCCCTCTCCTCAGGCTGGCTGCCTACCAGCTATCCCTTCCCGTAGCCTCTACCTGTGGCCCCTGCCCTCGCCCCCCAATTCCAAGCCAGCTCGGCTCCTCCCTCCTGTTGGTTCAGGGTAGAGGTGTCACCTGCCAGCTGTAGCACCAGGATCCTCCTTTGGCCCTGGGAGCTCTTCGGCTCTTGTGGCTCATATGTAGCCTGAGTCTCCCTTTGGCAGTCACCCCACTCCATCACATGCTGCTGCTGCAGGGTGTCCCACCCCCTCCGCCCGGGGGCCCCTCGAGGTTCCGCTCCCCCCTGGCCCGGGGATGGGGCATGGCACTGTCATGCAGGGTGGGGGTGGGGGCAGGGGCTGATGGCTGCAGTGCTGTGAGGGCCATGGCCCTGGTGTCCTTGGGGCCATGGCCATGTGAGCGTGTGGGGGGCCCTGGACACATCTCTGTTACCCCCGCCCCTCCAGCCCCGGAGTGTCCACCAGAGAGGGGTACCTACCTGTGGGTCCGCTCCCACGGTCTGGAGATCCCCGGGGGTCGGAGGCCCTGCTGCTGCTCCGGGATGGCAGGAGGAGGATCTGCAGGCTGGATTCTGCAGAGGAGGAGCCCCCCCCCCCTCCTCCTCCTCCTGCCGCGATGTCCCGGGGATGGCCTCCGGGGGGGACCCCCGGGGTGCGGGGCTTGCCTCCAGGGCAGACTCCGGCTGGAGGGCCTGCTGGGGCTCATCAGCCGAGGTGTCAAGGGTGGCCGGAGGGGAGGAGGTGTGCCGGGAGCCCAGGATGTCCCTGAGCTCCCTGTAAAAGGGGCAAGTGACGGGGGCGGCCCCAGATCGGCTGGCCGCATCCCGGGCCCGGGCATAACCCTGCCGCAGATCCTTCACCTTACTCCTCACATGATCCGGAGTGCAGGCAGGGTGACCCTGGGCAGCAAGGCCATCGGCCAGCCGAGTGAACGCATCCGCGTTCCGCCTCTTGCTCCCCATTACCTGGAGCACCTCCTCCTCGCTCCAGAGCCCCAGCAGGTCCCGCAGCTCGGCCTCCGTCCAGGAGGGGCCCCGCTGCCGCTTCCCAGACTGGGTGGCCCTCTGGCTGGGCTGGCTGCCCTGGCTCCCCTTGGGGGGGGTCCCCTGGGGGCGCTGGGGGGGCTGCTGGCTCGCCATCGCCGCTGGCTGGGTGGCTGATGGCTGTGCAGGCTGCCCACGTGTGCAGGCTGCAGCCTGCACGTTGCCTCAGCTTCCTGCAGAGTCAGGGCGGGGGAGGGGACCTTTAAGGGGCCGCTCCACGCGGCCACCAGTGAGCTGAGGGGCTGGAGAGAGCGTCTCTCAACCCCCCAGCTGATGGCCGCCATGGAGGACCCGGCAATTTCGACGTTGCGGGACGCGGATCGTCTACACTCTCCCTACTTCGACGTTGAACGTTGAAGTAGGGCGCTATTCCTATCTCCTCATGGGGTTAGCGACTTCGACGTCTCGCCGCCTAACGTCGAAGTTAACTTCGAAATAGCGCCCGACGCGTGTAGCCGCGACGGGCGCTATTTCAAAGTTAGTGCCGCTACTTCGAAGTAGCGTGCACATGTAGACACAGCTTATGTGTGTCTATGAAAACATAGTCTGCTCCTGAAGTCCTTCCCCTCACTTATTACTAGATGATCAGGCTCATTCATACCCTGCTTAGAATTATAATAGTAG